>NC_136431.1:71337500-76827500 GCF_052849685.1 Lactuca virosa
GCTTGAGCGGATTCGATTCCGAACCTTTTTTTGAGTAACTATAGTGATTCCTTCCCGATATCCTTCGAAAGTACCTTTTGATAACCTTTTCTCATGCAGAACAGAGAAAGGTTAGTCAGACTGAGGGCGGAAAAAGAAGACGTTTTACTTTTTATTCTGGTATTCAAAACATGGGTAAGGTGACTAGACTGTACCAGATTAACATGGATCCATCATTACAACTGATTCCTGAGAGTCTGGTTTTAGATGGTGTTAAGTCCTTTGTTGGGGCAGATTCGGTTTGTTATAAGCTGGTTAGTAGCTTTCTAAATCTCGAGACCTTTGATGAGGATGGTAGAAAGATATGCTTCGGTTGTATGCCAATTATTGGAGAAATCACTAGGGTCTTATTCAATCTTACCTTAATGGAGTTCGACCGGCAGTTCAGCCATAAATATCCAGGGATTGCATTTGAAAGATTCATAGGTATGGTCTTTATAGCATGTATTGATGATCTAAGAATCGATGAATATCAAGTATTTGATATGATACAAGATCTCGGGCTGTCTTGTTCAATCGAGTATACAGAACCAGGGCTAGAGCCTCTCTATTGTCGCAATAGGATGGTTGCTCTGGACTATGAGGGTAAGGTTGTCGTGTACAATCCTACAGATTACTATCCTACAGATTAGTAGGGGGTGACAACAATTTAAGATAGGGAAAAAACATGCCGGTGCATTTCCATAGTTTATTTACTAGCAGGAGAGAGGAAGAGTCGCTATCTATCTAACCATATACGTATCAACAAATGTGGATCGGTCGATTGCCCCTAACCAACAGCGGCAAGGAGGAGAAGACTCTAGAGGTTTGTCCCAAGTCATGCGAACACTCGCTGTAATCATGCCCTACCCGATGACAACTCAAGATTGGCAAGCATGTCCATCCGACTACTCATGGAAGCTTTGAACTTCTCCATGTGAAGTGGGTCTCCTTCACTTTACTAGAAGTTTTTTGATGCACGAGGAATTCTCTGAGAAAGGATTGGTAAGTAAGCATTCAGTGTGATTGGGGATAGGTTGGCACTGAGAATCGTCCCTTACCAGTGCTATCAAGAATAAGGATCTTCTATGAGAAATCCATGAGAGTGACTGCCAACATGAATGAGTAGTACGATCATCCGTTCTTCTGAGAAGTGGGCAACTCATGGAGTTTAGGGATTGCATGCTTGGGATTACAACGAGATATCAAGACTTTTATGCAGTTCATTGAGTCTCCACTTTCTTGTACTAGCTGACTAAAGGCGAGCTACTTTTGAATTCTCTAATTAACTAAGCTCTATCCATAGATAGTGTTCCCCACTGTAAAGAAATGCTAGCCCATGAATGAGGATCTATTTCCTTGGAGTCTTTGCCTTTAATAGTTTATAATATGATCTTACCAATTTGAAATCGAGCTAGCGAAGTACCTCTTAGGAAAGCAGGTTATAACAAGCCAGTTTAAAAGTATGCTCTTGGGTTGTTTCCCTAGGAAGGAATATTGATAAGAGCTGGTGTTTTTCCTGCAAGTTTGAATGCCATTAAGCATTCCCTAGTGCTTATGCACCATCTAAAAGTCTCAGCTCCCTGTATAGTAAAACTATTAAGGTTACTTCTTTAATAAGTTTTTTCAAATTGTATAATAGCTAACCAACCGCTTAAAGCGGACTGCAGCTGTACTTATTAGCTTTCCTCCAGCGATACTACAGATGGAATAGCTTCCCATTCTTTAGGTGAGAGGAAACCTTCTCTTTCAAAATGAATGGAAGGTAAAAAAGAGGAACCGCCTGTAGATAAGTATATAGACATGCTATTTTGATGTGATGTAAGAATCGATTCTCACATAATATACTATATTAAGTGACTTACTCCCCAAAAGCATGCTATGCTCAAAGGGAGAAGCCGGTCCGCCCGATTTCAGTTGAAGTCAATTCACGGGGAAGAAAGAGTTGGCGATATTCACTCGTCCATCACTCCCACTTGAAGTTAAGAGGTAGTAGGAGCATGAGATGAGGGCTCACACAGAGACGAATGTTGTCAAAGCTACTAAGGAATAAAAAAATCCCAGGAATTTTGTTCTTATTCTTATGGGGAAGAGTGAACACTATGACTGGTGGGGCCCCCTCCTTATTTGAGTTCGCACCTGAGAATCGTATCATCAAAAAGACATTGACTGGACTTGAGAGCATTCTCATTGAGTAGGTATGATCGCCAATAACTTGACTTTGATTTCACTCTGACTTGCCCAAATCTATGAATTGCGTCATATAAGGATCAAGATAGATTACTTTTGTCATATTGATCATCAGTCAAAGGGGCGGGTTAGGCGAGAGTAGGCAACTAGCCCATCCTTGCTAGAACAATTGTCTGGTCTTTCATATATAATATAAAGAGAATAGAAAGCGTACTGACTCTGACTGCTATCTACGATGCGATCAGGGGGGAATAGCGCAAGGGCTTAAGTCTTTGATTCAAATCCTATCTTTTTTTCGGTATGCCGCTCCGCGAGCAAGGAGCGAGAAAACAAAGTGGGCTGTGGTGATGTCAGAATTTGCACCTATTTTTATCTATTTAGTGATCAGTCTGCTAGTTTCTTTGATCCCACTTGGTGTTCCTTTTCCATTTGCTTCCAATAGTTTGACCTACCCAGAAAAATTTTCGGCCTACGAATGTGGTTTCGATCCTTTCGGTGATGCCAGAAGTCGTTTTGATATACGATTTTATCTTGTTTCTATTTTATTTATTATCCCTGATCCGGAAGTCACATTTTCCTTTCCTTGGGCAGTACCTCCCAACAAGATTGATCCCTTTGGATCTTGGTCCATGATGGCCTTTTTATTGATTTTGACGATTGGATCTCTCTATGAATGGAAAAGGGGTGCTTCAGATCGGGAGTAAACACTAGTTACATTACAGGGGAAAAATCGGGGCGAAGGACAAAAGAAAGAAAGAGCGACCGATGCCTACATTAAATCAATTGATTCGTCATGGTAGAGAAGAAAAATGGCTCACGGACCGTACTCGAGCTTCGGATCAATGTCCCCAGAAGCAAGGAGTACGCCCGCGTGTACCAACGAGAACACCGAAAAAACCGAATTCAGCTCCACGTAAGATAGCCAAAGTACGGTTGAGCAATCGACATGATATATTTGCTCACATTCCGGGGGAAGGTCATAATTCGCAGGAACATTCTATAGTCTTAATAAGAGGAGGTATAGTGAAAGATTCGCCAGGTGTGAAATCCCATTGTATTCGAGGAGTCAAGGATTTGTTGGGAATTCCGGATCGAAGAAAAGGGAGATCAAAATATGGTGCAGAAAAACCAAAATAGAGATGAATGGAAGATGCCTCTGGAACTCTTTTTTCTCCAATTTAAAGTACGAAGTTACTGGCTCTAACAAAATCTTTAAAGTACCCTTAGAGTAGGGCGAAAGAAAAGTCAATATGAGCGTTGGTTTTTCCAACGAAACAGTGAAAGATGTTGTTTTATCCTTATCCATGGATGGAGGGAGTGGATGGGGTCGCATCCGGGTATACGCCGAATTGCCTACATATCTTCTTCAAAAGAATCAGACCATTGTAGTTCAGTTAAAAAGACGTTTTCAAAAGCAATCAAAGAGAAGATCGAAGAGAATGAGTCACAAGATGAAATGAAAATGAGTTCTCCTTCCAAACAGACTAGAAGACATAGTTGATTAGATCAAGAAACTTCAAAATTGATTGGCATAACCAACTATTTTGTCCATGCCGCTTGTAAAGCTCTTTCGTCGAGTGCGCGATCATGACAAGACTCGAGGAAGAAGCCCCGGCTAACTCTGTGCCAGCAGCCGCGGTAAGACGGGGGGGGGGGGGGGGGGGGGGCGGGGAGGGCAAGTGCTCTTCGGAATGACTGGGCATAAAGGGCACGTAGGCGGTGAATCGGGTTGAATGTGAAAGTCGCCAAAAAGTGACGGAATGCTTTCGAAACCAATTCTATTTTCATTTTTATTTACTTATTTTATTGATTTTTATTTAATATCAATATTTTTGCCTCTCTTTTTTTATATTATTCCTTAAGTCCCATAGGTTTGATCCTTTAGAATTGGACTCATTTTCTCATTGAGCGAAGGGTGCGAAATAAATCAGATTGATTAAAAGCACTATGTGAAATATTCAGTTTTTTCCTCTTCCTCTATCCCATAGGTACAGTGTTTGAATCAATCGAGAACCTTTTCTTCTGTCTGAATCGATATTATTCCATTCCAATTCCTTCCCGATACCTCTCAAGGAAAATCTCGAATTGGATCCTAAATTGACGGGTTAGTGTGAGCTTATCCATGCGGTTATGCACTCTTCGAATAGGAATCCATTTTATGAAAGATCCTGGCTTTCGTGCTTTGGTGGGTCTCCGAGATCCTTTCGATGACCTATGTTGTTTTGAAGGGACATTTATATAATACGATCGATTGCGTAAAGCCCGCGGTAGCAGTGGAACCGGGGAAAGTATACAGAAAAGACAGTTCTTTTCTATTATATATTATATTAGTCTTTTCTATTTAATTCATATTAGATTAGTCTTAGTTAGTGATCCCGGCTTAGTGAGTCCTTTCTTCCGTGATGAATTGTTGGCGCCAGTCCTGCATTTTGTCTCTGTGGACAGAGGAGAAAGGGGGCTCCCCGAGAAGAGGATTGTACTATGAGAGAAGCAAGGAGGTCAACCTCTTTCAAATATACAACATGGATTCTGGCAATGCAATGTAGTTGGACTCTCATGTCGATCCGAATGAATCATCCTTTCCACGGAGGCAAATCTTTGCCTGTTAGGTAAGAGGATAGCAAGTTACAAACTCTGTCTCGGTAGGACATGGATCTCTATTACTATGAATTTCATAAATGAAGTAGTGAATGGTGGGGTTACCAATATCCTTTTTGTAGTGACGAATCCTGTATGTGTTCCTAAGAAAAGGAATTTGTACATTTTTCGGGATCTCAAAGGAGCGTGGAAACACATAATAACTCTTGAATGGAAATGGAAAAGAGATGGAACTCCAGTTCCTTCGGAAATGGTAAGATCTTTGGCACAAAAAAAGGGGTTGATCTGTATCATCTTGACTTGATTCTGCTTCCTCTATTTTTTTAATAATATCGGGTCGGGTTCTTCTCCTACCCGTATCGAATAGAACACGCTGAGCCAAATCTTCTTTATGTAAAACCTGCTTGATTTAGATCAAAAAAATCGTATTTTACAAAACTTTTGACCGAATCAGTCCTTGCGACATAAGACTTTTAAGCATTTATAGCTAATAAAAATGACAAGAGTGAGTCTCAAAAAATGACAAGATAAACTCTGCTGCACTCTAGTTTAAGGGTAAGCTATAAATGTTCGGATATAAGACTTTCAGTCAAGAAGCAATCCCTCTACCTCTTCTACTATGTGAACGAAGACTGTGTCAAGTGAAGTTTCAACTAGGAATTCGTTAGCTCACCTCAGCCAAATCATCGGAACTCTCACAATAAGGTACGAAAGTTTCTTCGGCAGTAGCCGCAGTTTATCCGATAAAAAATGTCGTTGTAGCTGTAGTCGCAGTAGGGGAAAGTTAATCATACCTAGTTCAGTCTCCAGGTTCAATAGATGTCATGCCTCTTTATTCCTAGTTAAAGCGGGAAAACAAGGTCTATCACTCCAACCTCATAGCACAGTCCTATGGCTTCTTAGAGAAGGGTAAAGGCACTCATAGCAAGATGAAAAACAGCAAACAGAAGACTCTAATCACTGGAAAGAAGCTAGGCAGGAGCCATTCAAAGCTACGAGTTACCTCAGCTTGAGAGCGCTAGATAGAAGGAGTTCAAATGCATTCGATCCCCTATATAGATCCAGACGAGAAGACGCAAAGATGCTCTTATCATTTGTACTGCCTTTTGCATCTTCCTTGAAGGTTCTAGCAGACGAAGACGGAAGACATTGATCTAGTTATCTTTGTCTCTATCCTCTTTCTAAAGATAGATAAGCAAGGTTTTTCTCACTACTGGCAAGAAGCCTTAAGAGAAGAAGCTCTTTCTAGTGGAAGAGGCTAGGCAAGCACATCAAAGGCTGGGTTTTTAGTAGCCTCGTTAGACCGTACATCATTCTTGGTATATCCAGATAATAGGTAGGAGCATAAACTGAAACATTATGTAGCTACAAAGATAGTTATTAAATCGTTAGCACCACATAAAAACATTCCTCCTATAGTAGCTGTTAATACGAATAAGAGAAACTCTTTTATAGCCATTTCTGTACATTCAATGTACTCTACGGATAGAGGAATACATAGAGTTGAACATAGTAAAATAAGAAATTGAAAAATTTCATTGAAATTGTTCGTTTGGAAATTTCCCGAAAAGCTAATCATAGGTTCCTCTCTCCATCGGAACAATAGGGACGTTATGCTTATTACTAAACTTGTTAAAGAGATGAAATATAACCAAGGTATATCTTTTTGATCAGAGGTTGAATCGATCATCAGAAGAAGAATTAGGCCAAAAATTAGGATACATTCTGGAAAAAGGGGGAGATAGAGAAGAGGAGATTCAGAAGAGTCACTCCACTCCATGGATAGTGCACACAGATTCTTCTTTCATTTGCAATTCCTTTCGGGTCGGAAACGTGGGCTACTGGTGGGGCTGTGCCCCTTCTCCCTCTTCTTCCGCTTTACAACCGGAATAAGGAACCTTAGAATTCACCTCGATTCAAAAATGGGATTTGAGAGGCTAGCGAAGCGGAATTGTATGGAATGTCCTACTCCTGCCCGATCTTTCCGATCAACCAATCCCCTATTTCATTTCAGGGACATCTGTGTTAGGTAGGCCCATGGATCACTGATTAGTCGAATGAGCCCATCCCTCTGGCCTATCATTTGTTGGTCGATCCGGCTGGTGGCTCCTGCGTCTGGGGCCCCTTTATACTAGTTTGCTGCTAGGAGTCCATCTAGTCGAATCCATAATCCATAGAAGTCCCAATAGAAGTTTACTGACATGGCTCTTCCATCGGCGATCTACTGCTCCCTCTTAGTTGCAGATGCCCATGCTTTGATTCGAAAGCCCTAGCCAGTGATGAATCCCCTTTCAAAGATAAACCTTTTGGACCTTATTAACCAAAGAGATACTACTTTGCACTATAGTTAGTTCAGCACCAATCAAGAATGCCCAAGGAATTCCAAGAATTCTTGTTATAGATTTGTTCCAACCCTCAATCCTCTTTTCGAGATTCATCGATATTGAATCAATCGAACGCACTTCTAACACCTGTTCCACTTTTGGAAGACCTTGCGTTATATCACCAGATCTTGATTTTTCATATATAAATGTAACTAATGTATCGCCTTCGTAAAGGATTTCCCCATAATGTCCATGAACAGTTGCTCCTGGAGTAGAGAAATAAGGCTTAGCTGAATGTATTACCACAGAGTCAACTTGAACAATTAGAACTTGACCCGATTTTAAATGCGGTCCTTTTTTTGCTATACATACATTTTCACAAAGAAACTGCCCAAGACTAACGATTGGAGATGTCTCTTCACAATAATTGTAATGGAGAAAATACCAATTCAAACGGAATGGATTCAAAATGATGTTACTGCATGAATAGGGATTATAAATTTGACCATTTTCATCTAGTAAATAATATTTAAGTATTTGAAAAATCTGTTTGAAATTGTCAAGAGTTTTCCGAAAAAACCTGCTAGTGGAGGAAGACCTCCTAGGGATAAGAGACATAGGGCTAAAGAGAGAGCCAAAAAAGGTTCTTTCGTGTATAATCCTGCATAATCTCGAATGTTCTCAGTTCCACCTCCATAGCCACAGTATGGAGGAGCAGCTCCTTAATCTGCACTACAACCAATCAAAATGTTCTCCAGATCGATATATGATGCTAAACGGAGACCGAGATAGAGATAGAGGGCTGCCCCTTTGTTGGCTCTTCGAGACAAAAGCACTCATATGAATGGTGCTAATTCCCATGTTCCTTCTAGTCTCGTTTGGTTTCAAGAGCCTCCCCCTCCCCGTCCCTTACTCGTCTTTTGCGTCATCCTTTCATTTTTTTTCCGTATGCCGGGGAAAATGCCTCACCTTTCTACATGAATTATTAGAAGAATTTCCGTCTCTATAAAACAGAAGGAAAAGCCCGGGTGGAAGCACAAACTAAAGGAGAGATTAAAAGTCGAAAGGGGGGAAGAAGTCTAGTGCTAGTTCTTACTGAAACTTCTTGATTTTATCTAACTTTCATTTTTGAGTGGTTTCTTTGTTCTCTTATTTGGATTGAAAGAAAGAAAAAACTTCCCTTTCTTTCTCTTCTGTTTATCCTTCGACGAATTGAAGCTATGACCAATGGCCCCCTAGCTGAATAGGCGTAAGAAAGCTACCTGAAAAAAGGCAAGGTGCACCTTGGATTGAACTCAACGAATTGCGTTTTGCCAGATATTTTTTTTTTTTGAAATATTCCCATTAAAAAATAGAAAGAATCAAAATAGAAACTAAATACTAAATCAAGGCGCATACGCGGGAAGGGGGCCTTACTACTTCTTCATTCAGGGGGGGGAGACTAGCCTCATGACTTCCCACTGGGCGAGAGGTGCACCTAACCCACCTACCCACTCATCAATCATGGTGTTCAGCTGACTTGCACTGGTAGACCCCTATTGTATTGGAATTAGGCACCCATCTTTTGACTATTGTCAACTAATCTCTTCAATGTTAGATTCTACTCTATGTTAGAAGTAGTAGTTTCTGGGCACAAAGGATTCACTCGCGATTATAGGCCCACCAAAGGGAAAGTGCACAGGTCTTCCTTCAAAAGAGACAAGGTTTTTCATTGCCCGAGCAATGAACATAGTTCACGATGGGAGTTGGGGACCCTACCATTAGTTGTCTATAGGGATCTGGGATTTGGTATTGAATCAATCCTTAACTTCGTTTAGTCACTTCAGAAGTCATATTCAATACCTAATTCTATTGAGTTGATTCCATCCCCTTTACTTTGTTTACATTCAGTAGCTGCTTGCTGGTGTCCATTCAGGTCAGGAACTCCTGCAATAGGCAGCTACCCTCATCAAACTAAATAACACTACTCTCATCCCTCGCCCGAGAGGCAGGAGAGACCTTGAGTCCAGGCCGTTGCATCACCCTCACCTCTGATTCGGTCAATAGAAATGGCTATAAATGGTTAACCTTCTTCTTATGTGCAGCAGGGACACCTTTAAAGGAGAGTGAGCCATCCCTTTAAGAAGGGACTTATCGCAAAAAGTCTCTTTGAAAGGTTACTCTCATGAAAAGAAAAACTTCCTTTCTGTCGAGGATTTTCCTCACTAAGCTTTCAGGAAAGTCAGGACAAGGACTCTAATTGTAACATTAGCACTTTTATCACACAAAAATTTTGTGTCGCGAGAAGGCCGTTCGCCTTCATCTCCCTAATCACGAAACCCTAATTATATACGGAGACAAACCTAGTACGAACCTTCGTCTTATCTCTTGCATTAAGGCACAAAAGTGTCTTCAAAAGAAGGACTTGGCGTTTTTGGCACACATAGTGGATAAGTCCAAGGAAGAGGTCAATATTCGAGACATCCCAGTGGCTTGCGACTTCCCGGACGTCTTTCCCGAAGATCTTCCGGGGATACCCCCAGAAAGACAAGTCGAGCTCCGAATTGACCTAGTACCGGGAGCTACGCCAATGGCCAAATCACCCTATAGGTTGGATCCTGCGGAGATGCAAGAACTGTCAAGCCAACTCAGCGAGCTCTTGAGTAAAGGATTCATCTGACCTAGCCTCTCACCCTGGGGAGCTCCGGTCCTTTTTGTTAAGAAGAAGGACGGATCCTTTAGGATGTGTATCGATTATAGAGAGCTGAATAAGCTCACTATCAAGAATCGCTACCCACTTCCACGAACCGACGACCTGTTCGACCAGCTCCAAGGAGCAAATTATTTCTCTAAGATAGATCTACGGTCCGGCTACCACCAGCTCAAGGTTCGGGAAGAGGATATCCCCAAAACCGCTTTCCGAACCCGCTATGGACATTATGAATTCGTTGTGATGCCCTTCGGTCTAACGAATGCCCCTGCCGCATTCATGGACCTAATGAATCGAGTCTGCCGACCATTCCTCGACAACTTTGTCATCGTTTTCATCGACGATATTCTAGTCTATTCTAGAAGCGAAGAGGAGCACGGCCGACACCTCCGGCAAATCTTGGAAACCCTACGGACTGAAAGGTTATACGCAAAACTCTCTAAATGCGAGTTCTGGCTCCGAAGCGTAAACTTTTTAGGTCATGTTGTCAGCCAAGAAGGGATACATGTGGACCCCTCTAAGATCAAATCCATTGAAGGATGGGCAGTCCCAGCGACACCCACAGAAATTCGTCAATTTTTAGGTCTCGCAAGCTATTACAGGAGATTCATTCAGAACTTCTCCAAAACAGCTAAGCCACTTACCATGCTTACACAGAAGGGTGTACCCTTTAAATGGACAGAAAATCAGGAGGTTGCCTTCCGAACTCTGAAGCAAGCTCTCTGTAGTGCACCAGTATTATCACTACCAGAGGGAACAGAGGACTTCGTAGTTTACTGCGATGCTTCGAATCAGGGTTTAGGATGTGTACTCATGCAGCGTGGCAAGGTGATAGCTTATGCATCCCGACAACTGAAAACACATGAGGTGAATTATACCACCCATGATCTCGAATTGGGAGCTGTGGTCTTCGCCTTGAAAATTTGGAGGCACTACCTTTATGGTACCAAGTGCACCATTTTCACCGACCACAAGAGTCCAACACATTTTAAATCAAAAGGAGTTGAACATGAGGTAGCGAAGATGGGTTGAGCTGCTAAACGATTATGAGTGCGAAATCAAGTACCACCCAGGCAAGGCTAACGTGGTAGCTGATGCCTTGAGTCGGAAGGAATACTCCCATCGTCGTGTGAAGACTCTTTCAATAACCATCCAATCTCATCTATCCTCACAAATCAAAGCAGCCCAGTTCGACGCCATGAAGACAGCAAACAGAACGAGCGAAGCGTTACCCGGGATGGAAAAGAACTTCGAAGTCAAGGAGGATGGAACATATTATTTCATGAACCGAATTTGGGTTCCTAAACTTGGAGGATTCAGAGAAGTAGTCATGAATGAAGCTCATAAGACAAGATACTCCATCTATCCAGGGTCAGATAAAATGTACCTGGATGTCAAGAAATGTTATTGGTGGCCTAACATGAAGGCAGAGATTGCCACGTACGTTAGCAAATGCCTCACTTGTGTTAAAGTGAAGGTAGAGTATCAAAAGCCCTCGAGACTATTACAGCAGCCGGTAATACCCGAGTGGAAATGGGGAAGGATTACTATGGACTTTGTGATCAAATTACCCAAAACAACAGATGGATTGGATACCATATGGGTGATAGTCGACAGATTGACAAAATCCGCTCATTTCCTGCCAATAAAGGAGACATACAAGATGGAGCGACTAACAAGGATCTACATCAAGGAAATTGTGAGACTCCACGGAGTACCAATATCTATTATCTCAGATCGAGATAGTAGGTTCACTTCACGCTTTTGGCAATCACTACAGAAGGCTATGGGGACACAACTCGACATGAGCACTGCTTACCACCCCCAGACGGATGGTCAAAGTGAGCGAACCATTCAAACGCTTGAGGAGATGCATCGAGCATGTGTGATAGACTTTGGAAGGTCGTGGGATACCCACATACCTTTAATTGAGTTTTCATACAACAACAGTTATCACACAAGCATCAAAGTTGCTCCTTTCGAAGCATTATATGGTCATAAATGTAGATCACCGTTGTGTTGGACAGAGGTAGGCGACACTCAGCTAGCAAGAGGGCAGCCATCTAGCAATGCATTGACAGGACCAGAAATCATACGCGAAACGACAGAGAAGATAGCCCAAATCAAAGCTCGACTTCAAGCATCACGTGACCGACAGAAGAGCTACGCCGATAAGCGGCGAAAGCCTTTGGAATTTCAAGTCGGGGATCGAGTGTTGTTAAAGGTCTCCCCCTGGAAAGGGGTGATCCGTTTTGAGAAACGAGGAAAGCTAAACCCACGGTACATTGGACCCTTCGAGATTCTTGCCCGAATCGATCCGGTGGCTTATAGACTGCAACTACCTGCCGAACTCAACAGTGTACACCCCGTGTTTCATGTTTCCAATTTGAAAAAGTGCTTATCCGACGAAACTCTCGTCATTCCGTTAGAAGAAATCGAAATCAACGAGAATCTCCTGTTCATCGAGGAACCCGTCGAAATCATGGACAGGGAAGTGAAGCGTACTAAGCAAAGTCGCATTCCGATTGTGAAAGTTCGGTGGAACGCGAAATGCGGACCAGAATTCACATAGGAACGCGAAGACCAGATGAAGCAAAAGTACCCTCACTTATTCTTGCATTCTTAAATCTAGTTTCAAAAAGAATTTCGGGACGAAATTCCCTCTAACGGGGGGATGATGTCACAAGTAGGAATTTTTATGCTTTG
The DNA here is from genome assembly GCF_052849685.1 of Lactuca virosa. Lineage (NCBI taxonomy): Eukaryota > Viridiplantae > Streptophyta > Magnoliopsida > Asterales > Asteraceae > Lactuca > Lactuca virosa. Next base: position 71,350,026 of record NC_136431.1, read on the forward strand.
TAAAACCCTTAACATAGATAACATTGTAGTTAAAACTTGAAAACATGTATGGTGCTTATTCAATGACCACAAAATTCCATCAAATACTCTATACAAACATTCAAATAGTCAACAAAAGGTTGGAAACCCTAACAATCCCGGTTCAAGTCCATTTTGGACTAGGATTTTCTTATTGGGCCTAATAGGCCAATAAGCCTTCAATTTGACTATGTTGGGCTTAGAACCTTCAAATGGACCATAAATCAATTTTTTTATGCACATTGGGCCGTGAACCCCCTCTAAAAGCCCAATGGGCCGAAAACCTACTTAATGGGCTCAAGGTTTCGAACAAAATCAAACAATGGCCCAAGAATAAACCACTTCCTTCCTCCTAAGCCCAAGAGTTCGGCCCATGTAAAGGAAAAGAAGGAGGAATAAAAATAAAGGAGAACTGGAGGATTTTTGTGCACTTGCCACCTCTTTATTGCATGGTGGGTTTCCATGCAAGTCAACTCACTCCTTCTCTCCTCTCTTCTTCTTCTTCTCGGCCGATTCCCACCCTCTCCACCTCATTCTCTTTCAAAATATCTCAAGAACTCATCCTCCATCCATCAAAAATTTCGAGAATCACAAAAGCTCCAAGAACATTCTTCCCTAATATCACCAATCCTTGGTAAGTTGTTGTTTTGATTCATACCTTAGCTTTTGATTTCCTCAAAAATCTCCCCATAACTCATGCAAAATTCGTGATTTTGCTTCTTAGAACACATCTAAGCCAAAGACCTCTCAAGAAGCTTGCTAGGCCGAAAGACCTCATCATTTCTTCCATTTCTCTTCAAAACCGAACCCACAAACTCAAGGTGAGTTCATACCCCTCTATTTTTGGTTTTCATATGTTTTATGGGGGAGAATACAAGTAAAATGTGAAGATATATGTGTATATTGCATGATATGTGTATTTTCTTGTGATTTTGTGATATATTTGTGCTAAAAATGAAAGATATTTCGAGATCTATAGTTTAAGAAGGAAAAATATGTGATCTAGTTCATATTTCACTCAACATGTCAAGATAAACTAACATACAAGCTTTAAAGTAACAAACTACAACATCAAACTCATTTTTGGGCTATTTTTGTCAAATAAGTAAAAGATTGGGAAAAAGATGTCATTTACGATTTTTACAATGTTCAAAATGCCAAAACAGTTAAAATAGAAGTTTCTATGAACATTATGTTTTTCAAAGGACTAAAATTGAAATTTATGGCTTATTGGGCTAAAATTTGGGCTTTTCGGCCCATAGGCCCAAAGTTGCGAAAAAATGGATTTAAAGGGGCTGAAATGGTAAATTTCTCAAAACAGTGGGTAGGAAAGTAAATAAACTTATTTCAAGGGTTAAAATGGCCTTATTTGCCAAAAAGGATCTAAAATGCAAAGATTTTGGGTTTTGGGTAAAAAGTGTAAAAATTGTGAAAAAGGTGGACAAAAATGCAAATCTTTTAACTAAAGGGTTGAAACTTTCCAAAAATTTACTTTTGGGCTTAAAACATTATTTAAATAAGTGTTTGGGTCAAAGATGTCAAGAAAAATAGTCCAAGGACCTAATATGTCATTCTTCTTATAAAAAGGACTAAAAATTGCCAACTTTATCAAAATAAAGGGGCTGAATAGGTCAAATTAATGTTTTTGGTCAATCATACTAATAATAATAATAATTGGGTCAAAATATACAAAACTTTATAACTTATGGGTTTTGAATAGAAAAATAACTATTTTATAAATCTATAAACCGTTATAAAACAATTTCATGATTTATACGACATATCGATTAAGCAACTCGCAACATTAATTCTATATAAACCAAGTAAACGTTCAAATGGTTGGGCTTGAGAGATTCTAATCATGCTTAATGGGCCTTCGTGACTCATTAACATGGCTTTTGGTCCCAACTTAAATAATACATGTTATTGGGCCTCCTGTGACCCAATTATATGCTTAATGGACCCTCAATGGTTTTTACATGCTATTGGGCCTCAGTGGCCCATTAGCATTACTAGTAAAGTCCAAATAAATTATATGCGAAGTGGGCCAAAGCGCTTTTCGTATACTCGACAGCCTTAAATAACATACAAAATTAGTAGGGCCTAGTAGTCCTCTTCTTATCGTCTGTTCGGCTTACCTTCTTTTCGTATAAAATAAAATTCGATCATTAATCAAGGTTAACCAAACTCATGTGGATTGAGTGAGTAATAACGGGTGACTAAGTGTCGGTCGTAGTCTGTAGTTGTAATCAAAGTCTCCTGGAGGGAGAGCGAGAGTTTGTGTATAGATCTATACGGGGGTGACTCCCCCACACCTAAGATGTTTGCTACAGTTAGACTCGGCCAGTCTAGGGTGACAAAGTCTTAAGATCAAATTTCGGTGTTCATTAGAATACTAAGACAGACGAACTAGTCATTATCATGCATGGTTATAACGACTCACGTAGAAATCTGACATCATTAATCAGGGGAAATCATTAATCAAGGGAAATCATTAATCAAAGGAAGATCATTAATCAAGGGAAATCATATTCATTCGATGTAACGATTAAATGAAGCAAAACAATCATAACTTTTATTCGGAAGACATCGGGTTTTCCGGGGAAATAAATCTTACTCACTTGTACTTTCAAACATTATAATGCAAAAACTTCTCATTTATTCATGTTTTGAAATCATTCACGCATATACTTACAGGATCATCACAATATTTTCAAGAAAAGTTTTATTACAGAAAATATCAGATTTTCTGGGTTTTACCAATGACATAAACTACTTTACATCAAACACACTTATGAACTCACCAACATTATATATGTTGACCGTTTTCAAAATAACTTGTATTCTCAGGTAATCATTAGACAAGGAAGCATCCGGTGTGTTGAAAGTTTCTTTTGTAGTTGCTAATCACCAAACACTTTATATTTCGAAATCCTGTAATGTAAACCTTGTACTTGATGTAAACAATGTCAGTTGTACTATGTAATGGTTGGTGATGCATGTGTTATGTTTCATATATATTCATTGTGATGATATTTCAATTTAAGTCACACGAGCCCTCAGACGTTTCCGCCGTCTGGTTCGGGGGTGTGACAGATATCTTCGTGACATGATAGATTAAGATATGTATTAATTCAGTGAGATATGACTTAATAAAATTGTAGAGTATGTTCCCACCTTTGCGTGAATATAAAGATCATCGAAAACGAATAAGAAATGAAGAAGTTATGCACGTTTGAAGTTGGGACAAAAATGCCCCAAAGTTGTTGCTGATTCCCAGAAGCCATGATGTGGCTAATAAAGAGTATACTAGACTAAATCAAGATGAGACATACAAAGTGTGTGTATATATATATATATATATATATATATATATATATATATATATATATATATATATATATATATATATATATATATATATAACTAGGTTAAAACCCGTGGAACCCACGGGTATTAATTTTAAATAGAATTAAAAAATTAATTATGTAAAATAACATAGAAACTATAAAAATCGTAATTATTAATCATAAATTTCTAAAAAGTTATTTTTATCTAACATTGATATTTTGTTTATAAGTCAATTATTGTTATTTTAATTAAAATATAAAATTGTTTCTGTATCATAATATATTTGAAAACAATTTCTGAAAACTACAATAATGATAAAATACAAATGAAAACTTATACAATTACCATTCTACATCATGTTCAAAACTTGTATAGTAGATGAACTCTTGTCATTTGACAAGATATCGCCATAAATGCCCCCTAGGAAATGATTTTCTGACATGTTTCAGTACCCCTCCATTCTTAACATCAGTCTCATATGTATTAAACTCGGATAAATCGGAAACTCCTACAACGTGAATTACGTTACTGCCCTCAGAAAGAATCAACTAATGAACCTCCATGCTGTTAATGAAATGAAAATAATATATCAAAAAAGTGCTACTACAATCAAGAAACAAGAAAAGATAATATAATTGGTGAATTGGTGAATTGGTCAAACCCTTCATTTATGTAGTCCTTCCAAAGAATCTCTCCATCCATCAATGCTGGAAATGGCATAAAGACATGTGTCACCATAAACAAAAATTAGATTGTCCAGATCAAGCTTCAAATTGGCCTGCAGATGATTACCATGTCACTATCCAAGGCATATACTTATACTGTATAGCTTAAAAAGGTAAAAAAATGTATATTTCAGATAATAAAATAGAACACTTCAGAAGAAACATGATCTTAGTAGAATTGAGTTGTATAGGTGCAACAAAATATAAGAATGCTTAACAATGTTACTCACTGGAATTGTTAATAATGCCTTGGAGGACTTTGAGCCTGATAGAAAAGACTCTCACACCATTTGCCCAACAGGAAGGTTCTATGCTCTTAAAATACTCCCCACTGATGATGATGACAGTGTAATGACATCTGAAGAATCAGAGATGATACTTTAGCAATAACAAACATTTAAGTACATCATAAATGATAAAACTAAGGGTAGTGCTTGATAACATTCCTAACTTGCTATTTTTTAGTTTATTTATCATTGTAGCAAATAACCATACCATATACATATCTCACAACATATGCAATCAAGAAACCAACTTTTTGAAAATTAAGAAATCACCCTCTTTTATATAACAATGTGGAAAACTATGTAGGTTTTCTTATAGATTTAAGCAAATAAGGTAACACAGTATCAGCTTTGTCTCTTGTTTTGTCACAATACATTACTGATATCCTTTTTAGCTATAGCCCAATCAGTTATTAGTATTTTTCATAATTATTTCAAGCATAATAAAGATTGATATATGATCGTCAAGTATTTACTTTTACAGATTATTAACAAACTTCTCTTAGGATAATAAACAAAAATTATAGTGAGCTAATAATAATAATTCATAAGAAAAGAAAGGTTTGTTGCCTGTAGAAAAACTATTTTGCTAAGCCATGACTATATTGTTTCATCTCGTTTCCTTTTTTACCCTTTAATCTATTGTACAAGTTAATCACATGGTAAAGGATAAGAGCAATAACCAAATAATTATATATCCTGTTCAACACTCCCAAAATCCTGGTAAACAAGTCTACAAAACTGTGGGCTGACTTTTAGTAAAAAAAAGAGTACTCACATTTCCTAAGGGCAATATCAATTTTGTCAATAACATCAGTGGCTCCCAGAACATGTCTCCACACTGCACATAACAGAAAACATCAGCATATACATATACTCTTCCATCGAAATTATCAGTTATTAGCACCAATAATGTATCCAGACTGAAGAAAATTTAAAAAGCCTAAATATTAATAAATGTTACAACTTACAGAGAGGTATTGAGCCGACATGTGAAATCCTAACACAAAAACCCTAATTAAAGTGATTGAGAAGCACATAGAAGAATTTTTGAAGATTAAACGGAAGGAGTGCTACCATACGTAGATAATCATTAGTGGATCAACAAATTCGAAACCCTATAATTATATTATTATCAACTAATTCGCAGAGCAGAATTCTGAACAAATTTTAGGGCTTAGGATGATATATGGCTATAAATATGACGAAGTTTGGGATCACTACGATCAAACACTAACAGACATACAGAAGAAGAGTAGTTACTCCACAGAGAATTCGTAATCAAAAAGACAAATAAAAAACCAGAAATCAAATCTGTTGGCGGAGCAAGCTTTGAAGTGATTGGCGAGCTTCGGTTTCTTAAGCTTGAATTGAAACATGGAAGAGAAGCTATCGGACCTGAAAATGGTGATGAGTCCGAAGATTTCAATCGTTCTCTCTATCTGCTTTTCAATCGAACAGTTTTGTGGAGATGGTGGAGCGGTCGATTATTGTAAAGCCTAAATCCAGAGAAGTTTGTGACGATTAGGGTTTACATCAAAAGATATGGAGTGATCACTTCCTGATTTAACGGGATTATGCTTGTTGATGAGCGTTTGAAGATTATATAATTTGCTGATTTTACGGGATTGATGAATACACTGAGTTCTAAAACATTTGAACGGGATCGACAACATGAAGGCAGAACAGGAATTTCACATTGATGATTTGAGCGGGAAAATTAGACGGGAGGATGCTTAGCTATTGCCACGTGGCAAAAAAGGTACTGTTTTATTAGAATAGAGGATATGAGATTGAATATGAGATGAGATATATAGAGTATACGAGACTGAGCTGAGATGTGATATACTAGATGAAGTATATATAGAGTACATGAGGTTAAGTAGAGATACACAGAGTATATGAAACTGAGTAGAGATGGGATATACCGAGTATATGAGATTGGAAAGAGAGGAGATATAACCGAGTATATGAGATTGATTAGAGATAAGATATATTAGAGAATATAAGATTGTGATGAGATGAGATATGATAGAAGTTGAGGAGGATGAGAGATGGGATGGTGACTGGTGGGACCCAACTTAAATTTCTCAAATGTGGTTTCAGGTTTAGGGTGAGGAGATACAGATATGTGGGGTCTATTAATTTTTTTAAATATATAAAAAATAAATACATAAATAAGAAAATATACTAAAAAATAAATTAAAAAAGGCACAATAGTCTTTTGAGGTAAGACAGGACCAAACGCACAACAAAAATAAACAGTAGGGATCATCCGAGTTAAAAAATAAGTCAGGGACCAAACACACAAATTACCCAAACCACAGGGACCATTCATGTAATTTACTCTTACCTTTTCGGTATGTTAACATCTGGGTAACTATCTTTTTTTACACATTTAGGTAACAAACTTTTTGGAAGTGTTCATATATTACCATTATGACCGGATATAACCTGCTACAACCGGTAATAATGGTCATACGTGAACACTTCCAAAAAGTTCATACCTAAACATGTACAAAAAAAGATAGTTATTCAGATGTGAACAAATCGAAAAGTAAATTACCTTAATAAGTCCATTTCCCTTCTCTTATATATTGTATTAATGTCTTTTAAGTTTAGAAACTCTTACAAACCAAAAAGCCATGATCCACATAATAATTAACCTTTTATTATTTTAGTATTAAATTTAGTTGATCAATTTACTTATTTAATTAATTTATTATAATATTAAAAATAATTTCATTTATATTTTATAAATATTATTTATCTAATTTCTATATTTATAAAACAAAATCACATAAACATAATAACATAAGTTTAACGTACTTTAATATATAGACATACAAATCGTTTGAAAGATAAATATATAAACACACGTACCCTACTACACACACGTACCCTACTACAAGTAATTTATAGAGTAAATTACACGAATGGTCCCTATGGTTTAAGGTAATTTGTGCGTTTGGTACCTAATTCATTTTTTAACTCGTAAGGTTCTTACTGTTTGTTTTTGTTACGTGTTTGGTCACTGTCTTACCTAAAAAGACTATTTTGCCCTTGATTTTTTAATTTATTTAAATAAACACACCCCAAACCCCACCCCCTCACTTTACTTTATCTACCCCACCATTTTTATCTATTTAAATAATAGTCTTTTTAGGTAAGACATGGACCAAACGTGAAACAAAAACAAACAGTATGGACCAAACACGTAATAAAAACAAACGTTAAGAACCTTCCGATTTAAAAAAATAAGTTAGGGACGAAGCGCACAAATTACCCCAAACTATAGGGACCATTCGTGTAATTTACTCTAATTTATAAAATACACAAATATAAGTATTATTTTTCGTTTAAAAACATGTCAATTTGTTTTTTAATGATGTTTTATTTGTTGCTCTATATAGATTCATTTCCTTGAACTTGATCCCTTAGTTTCCATTTATTTATATATAAATAATTAAATTCATGTTAACATATTATAATTATTGATTATAAATAATTCAGATATTTCGTAAAAGAATATAATTTGGTTATGATGTATTAGTGGAAACACTTTTTAAAAGCATGTTAGTATAAAAATAATGTGGATGTAACTGTAAACGGTTGAAGTATAAGTTACATATTATCGGTATCATTGTATGCATGGTCTTATGAAGCAAATAAAAGTGAACAAAGTAAAATAATCTAAAGCTTGATTTTAAAGGTGCATATTAGAACGGGTGGTCGCATTTGTCCATGGATGGGTTTAGATTATGACTACTTTGCATTTGTTAAAACCTAAAAGTAATCTACTATAGTTTATAAGCTAGTTTTTTGACAAGCTAACTTGAGATAATTTATTGGTAAGCTAATTTATAACTTAAAAATTAACATTTCATCTAATATGCCAAACTGAGCCTAAACATATTTATGTGCTTATTGTCACTTCTCCTTAACAGATTAACAAAGCCATTACCATCAACAAACATATCATCATATTTATCCATCCCAATGGTGCATCAGTATAAATGTAATTCTCATTATGTATTACGTACAAAAAAAAAATCGACAAAAACAAAAATGGCATAGTAAATTGACAACCAATCACATTGTACGCCTATATATACCTGTAGTTTCTGCAATTGACCACTCATGTCATGGGCTTTGGGACAAGTTCGGCTTTTTCTATATATTATAGTCGGAGTCAACTCAGACTTTTTTTCATTTACAAACTAGCCCTTCCACTTTGCTTCATGTCATCCTTTAGACACACTCTCCGTATAGGAAGCCCCCGAAGCTGGCTTTATTCACAACATCAAGATACCAACAAGTATCTATAACTACAAATGAGATATAATAATTTGAAACCGATAAATATTACAAACTATAAACAAATCTCTGTTCATGATATGTTAACCGAACAACAACATAAATATACAAAACTATAAAACCAAAAAGAAATTCTAAACCTAAACAAAATACTTTAAAAAACTCTGGTCGAAAATCTTTCAAGGGAATTTAAAACCAGATCCTCCGGCACTTGCATCCGCCGGGCCGGCGCTAGGATTGATAGCAACCCACAACAACGACAGTGTGATAGCGATGAGCCCAGACCACACAAACACAATCGTCGGCGTCTTTCCTCTCCTCCCCATCAACCCTTTGAAAAACGGGTACAAATGAGCCAAAACCCAGAAACTAAAAAACGCACCTCCGATGAACTTCCCCCATTGCGGGTTTAAACTGTAGATCGTCCTCGAGAAGGCAACAACAATGGCGAGAACGTTAATCATGGCGATAACAATTGGAGGAATCATCAATGACGTCCATTTCACTAGATACAACTCTGCGTATATGTCATCGGCATCTTCTACTGCTTTTGCAGTCAAAGTGAACGAGATTTCAATCCCTGCAATCACCTTCAACAACCCTTGAACCACCGCCGCCAAGTGCGAGCTCGTACCGGAAATCAACCAAAACTGCTCATTCCGCCACCAATCTTCTAGAGACACACCGGACCACCTCACTTCCAACACCGCGAGTCCGATCAAACATAGGGTGATTAGTAACAGGTAGATTAAGAAAGTGGCGTTGAGATTTTTCACGATGAAGTTACCGGATAATAGCGAGAGCGCCGGAAGAAAGCAGTAAACGAGGAGGAAAATGGATGTAAAGGGGTAAATCCCAACATTAAGATACGCTAAACGTTGTAGAAATTTGAGACGTTTGGATGCCAGAAAAGCGTTGTTTCTTGAGAAGAAAATCTCGACGGACCCCGTCGCCCATCGGAGCACTTGGTGGAGTCTGTCGGTGAGGTTGATCGGAGCAGATCCCCGGAAAGCATCTCGTTTCGTGAGCCAATAGATCGACCTCCACCCACGGTTGTGCATTCGATACCCCGTCACCACATCCTCAGTCACCGATCCATAAATCCAGCCCACTCGATCACCCCACTCCGTTTTATCCTCGTACCTGTGTTCCAACAAAAAAAGGTTAATATTTTTAAATATAAGATAAATAAATATGATGGTTTCTTTTTGGCTTTAATGTCAAATGTCAAAACTGTTTTTTTACCACTTCGCCATTTTAACCATACAATACTCACCAACAAGAGATAACGGATACAGATTCAGCAACAATAGTGGCGTCAAGTGGTTCACGGTCGTCCCGAAGGACGCCGGGAGGGCGGCCGTACTCGACTGCTGGATGGTCAGCGATCGGCCGCCCTTGAAACTCAGCTATGGGAATCGACGCTGCTAAAAGTGTCGAGTTCCCGAATCGTCGTGGTAATTCATTAACATCAAGATCCGGGTCAAAATCGGATGCCTTCAATGCTTGTCTCTCTGATGGCGATTCATTGCCACCTGTCCCCTTCTTTGTAGGTAGAATGTTGACCTTTGGCGGGTCAAACCCGTACAAAGCAAATCGTCTAAACATGCATCCCGTACCCACATAAAATGGACCTTGCACCCCGTCAAGTGCTCGCATGTTTCCATCAAAAAACACGGTGTTATGATTCGCATAACGGTCTGAAGGGTCAATTCCTTCGAACCGTTGCGGGAACTGAATGTAGCAAATGTCTTCGCCACCACGGTCCATCATAAAGCAAATCCCTTCACGAACCGCCATGCAGTTGTTCACATAATGATCACAATCTAAGTTCAAAATAAATGGCCCGTTCGAAAGGACTGCGGATGAACGTACAAGCGCGTTCATTGCTCCGGCTTTCTTGTTATGGTCATAGCCAGACCGTTTCTCTCTCGACATGTATACAAACATTGGTAATCTTATATCGACATTTGAGTAGTCGACAAGGCTCTCGTCCCCTGACCCGAGTATCGGGTCAGGGGACGGAGGCTTCAACATTACTTGCAGGATACCGGGGTGATCACCTTTCGCATGATCCTTACTAGGGTTGGCCCAAGTACCGGGCCAATGAGTGCCATCAGCCATCCATGTGGCTCGTTTGATCTTTATTGGCTCCGTTGGGTTTACACCACTATCCCGAACACTCTTTAAGATCTTCATCTCCTCCCTCGCGTTAAACGCATCAGATCGTCTCCGTATCGAATCTGGCAAGTTATTAATTCTCACTTTAAACTCGTCATACTCTCGCTTCACCCTCCTCCGATCCTTAACGAAATCGTTTCGCTTCTTATTTTTTGTTGGATCACCTTTTAACGAGAAATACGTGTCCGGATTTCGCGGCTCAATGTCATGTTTTCGACAAAACGGGACCCACAAATCTGCGAAACTGCAAGCTTCCGCCATGGCCTCGAAGGTTAGAAGTGAACCACCATCATCGGATATGTAACAAGCAACCTTCTCCACCGGATATTCAATGGCCAAGATCGATAAGATGGTGTTGGCGCTCGTGAGTGGCGGCTCTTTCTCAGGATCCGCGGTGGAAACAAAGAAATCAATACCGGGGAGGTCGGACCGACCGTTAGGGTTCTTGACTTTGTCCGGTAACTCGAATTTATCGCGAAGAAGGGGAATGTCAACCGAACGGTTGACCGGGCAAAGCTTTGGGATTTGATCCAAAATCCACGAGAACCCGAACCAAAGCTCACATATAATCGACATTAACCATAACCACATTGCATCGGGATTCGGGTGACGAACTCTCCATGTTAAAAATAAACATAAAACTACAAAACGAACTACAATCAATGCTCTATAAGGACTAATGATACTAGTTGGAATAGGAATTCTCCGGGTGAGCGGCCGCCACGGTTTGTCTGCCGGATCTCCGATACCACCGCCCATCCCACCACCTTCCTCCGGTGGCCAATATGCATTTCCAACACCATATGTACCAGAAGTCTCATTAAACAACCCTTTGTTATGATCAACATTGTTGTTTCTCTTTATCACCGACATACTCCCCGGAAGTGTCAATGCTCCACCGTATGGTGGCTCATCATCATCCTCCGCCCTGTACGGCTCTTTGCATCCCGGACATAACCCATTATCTTTCTGTGCATCTAAAAAACAATCTTTACAAATCCTAAATCTGTGAAAAATAAAACCATAAATTAAAACGAAAGATTTGATTTGACATTTTTTACTTTTGAGAAACCCACAAAAAAAAAAAAAAACAAACCTGCATTCACATGGAATAATATCTACGCCTCTATCATCTTTCATGACCTTGCCATCACAAGCTGGCATGGAACACGACGAACCTTTGGAACTCGCCATTTGTGGATGAGTCGCCTCTGATTCAATTACTTTATCCAAGAGATGGGCACGTGTAACGCTGTTGAAACCTCCGGTGAATAACGAATTAGAAACATATTGTTGTTCAGCTTTTGTAGCCACTGATGTCTCATCGTCGTCGGAGGATGCCGGAATATGAACTGTGTAATTCGATGAGTCGCCGGATGAATCAATTTCATCTTTGGATGACGTGACATATCGCCCACTTGAAGTTCGCCGGGCAAATTTTAAATTTTGGCCGGATCCGGAGGACCCACCACCACCTCCGCCGGTGTTCTTTATTCCTTTTTTAGATGGTTGGGAACTTGCCATTCCCTCACCATCTAACTAGATTTGATTTCATTTAATTTACGCCATTAAAATCCCTTATTATTCTGGTTTTCTCAATTATCTTTTAGTTTGGTGAAATTAATCGTTTAGTTGCTAGTCGAACGAGAATGGGAGAGCACAAGAGAGCGAAAGAATGGAAAAAAAAAACATTTTTTTTAGCGTTGGTTTCTATAAATAACAACTTTTCACGACAACAGTTTTACTCATTCAAACATAAATAGAAACTTTTTAGGAGGTAAAACTAGAGGTTGAAAGTATCTATCAGTAATATGGTAAATGTCAATGGGGGTCTAATGTAATTAATAGGTTAAGACCTAGACAACTATACACGACTTTTTCTTTTTTATTTAATCTGATTAAGCCAAAAAAAAGGCTTAATTTATTAAGACACTAACACAACAATGACGACAACAACAACAATAAATCCCGGGCATCTCATTAGAATACAGCAGAGGGAGTATCTCCCACCCATGTGTGTATATTTGGAGTCTTGCGTGTCTTTTTTAATGGCTTTTATTAGAGAAAATCAAAATAAAACTGGTTATAATTTCTTATATTCGTAGAATTCTAAAATAATGAGTCTTTATGTAACATTAAAACATATATGCTTAAAGATTAGGGTTATGCAAGTGTTGCACGCCTCTCCATTCGGAATGGGGACCTATTGTTATTGGTTTGAGCAATGCGGCTTGACCGATGCATATATATGAGTACTTGCCATATGACTTATGGTTCGAACCAGGGCTAAAAATGTACAACTCGTTAAAGCCTTCTCTACCCACTGCAACTGAGTTCCGTTTACCCTGTAATACAGAGCATGCATGTATGCCTGTCAGTCTAATTCACAATTTGTCATGTCATGTATGTAATATATGTCGTAAATAGATGCATTTTGTGAGTTGTACTTTCCAAAGAGGTTGTGAGCATTAGTACAACCATTTGTGCAAAGAGTACTACAGCTCACAAAGGATGATTAGTCAAATTTAGATGTGATTTTTTTATAGAAGTACCCTGTCCATGATGGTGAAATTCCTGGGAGCACTGGTGTAGATCAAGCTTATTTTCTCAGTTAAATGCTTGTAGTTATCATCCTCTTCACCTTCAATCTCTTCATCTTCTTCCCCATTTTTTGCTGTTTCATCTTTCAAGTCCTGATTCGGGCTTCCGAGTCCCCAATCCGATAGCAGTCGCTTGAAACCCAATTGACGCGAATCATTCTTGTTGAAATCAGGAGGAATAATGCTGAATTTTGACAAAATATGTGGCTTAACGAAGTAATTTGCTCTCTCGAGCCCGACGGCGTATGATGCTTCCGGTGTGCTCACAGCTAAGTGACCGATGATCGATCCCGTTAGTCGGAGTGATGAAGATCTCAAATTCGTGATCACGATCTCTGAGCTTATAGCATCTTCTTTCAAAGTCACAATGTGTTTGATTTCAATTTTGTCTTCTGAATTGCTACTAATCAGTTCTACCTAGAACATTAGGGCAATTTGACAATTTCAATTCGTTCATACAGAAGAACGGGAAATAGATATCGCGAATTGAGTATTCACCTGAATGGACTCATCTGGACTTCCTCCAACATTGCGAAGATTCCAGATAGTCGGAGACCATGAAATCACTCCATTTTCTTCATCGTCGCCGCCTCCTTCACATCTGAAAGCTAACGAAACGCCGCCACGGATCACTGCACCACGGCCGTCATCCCCCTCGGATACCGACGTATGCAGCAATTCCTGTAATCCTCCATGCCACATACGCGGCTTGTAAGATGTAATGAGTCCACTTGGAAGCATGAGAGTGGCTACACTACCGTTGTCCAATCCCATCCTGACAACGCAGCTTTCTCCGAGGCTTGTGAAGGAAGTGCCATGGCCGCTGAATTCTGTTTCTAGGTAATCGACGTTGATCGGTGGGTGTGGAATCGAAGCGGCTCTTGGCAACTGGAAATTTCTGGTGGAGGTGTTGAAGTTATTGTGAGGTGGAATGAGATTAGTGGTGATTTTGGTGATGGGGTTTCTTGAAGGTTGAAGATGGATGAAGTTGGATGAGAAGATGGAGCTGTAAACCGTAGCCATTGTTTTTCTGTTTTTTTGTTTGGCTTTTTTAATTATTCGTAAGCATTAACTATATTCGAAAAAAGAAAATGAATTAACTGTATTTATATATCAATTTCAGAGTAGATATTGTTATACTTATAAACGTAAAATATATCACAAATTTCGTCCCTATGAAAAAAAAAAAAAAAGTTGTGTCTATATGTTTGGTTTGTTATGAACGTGAAAAATAGAGTATAAAATAAGTTGTGCAATTATAATATTCTCAATAATATTCAAGTATTCAAACGATTTTTCCTTACCCAAAACTACTTCCTCCAACAAGTTATATGGTAGTTCTTTATGTAGGAAGGTTGTGACAGACGATCAATAACCTAATGGGTTTGTTTTGGTGACAAAAAAATTAAAGAAAAGATAGCAATATTTGTTTATCTTTTCAACATCATTACTTGAGATATGTTATGGAGATAATTGACAAGAATGATGTTAAAGAGTTGGTAAATGTTTGTTATGTGTGTCCAAATGTTGTACATTTGTATATTTAGATGAAATCCATGTATATAGATTTGCTGAAGGTAATTGATCGACCGTTGGTGGAAACCAATCAATTGGAAAGCGGTCCAATAGAAATCTATCATTTGTTATAAAAAGGGCATACTCGTCTTAAATGTACGTCTTGATTGCTTTCTTCTCTTCTCTTCTCTTCTCTTCTTACGTCTTGGTTTCTCTCTTCATTTTCTTTATTTTCTATCGCTTATACGTAGAATTCTAAAGATTTGCAGTAAATAAAATGATTATTCATCAATTTAAAAATATTTTCATCCCGACCATATTTTGACTTGTTAGGTGACCAATCCATGGCTTGCAGGGTTTGTCCGTTGATTTTGAAGGTTTCGAAAAATAAAATAGGCTACTAATATAATTTTTTTTATATAAACAAAGATCATTAATAAATCGATAATTGTTATAAAATTAATCAAAACAAAAATTGTCGCTCGTTCGTTACTAATATGTCACTAATCCGTCGTTATACTAATGTAAGTAACAAAAATTATGGACCCGTGGTGGCATGTACGGTCGCACACCCAACATATGCACAAGGTTGGCACTGATGGCTTGCATATGCATATGTTAAGAACAATTCAGATGATGATGCAAATGAATTTGCTTCAATGATCCTTAACTACAAAAGTTTTTAAATAACAAAATATCTTCAAGAGGATTTGAAAGAGGCGGAGTATGATCCTAAGAAAGGTTAGCAAAACTAATTTAATAGTATTTTTATGATTTTAAGAGAAATTTTCATTTATGGTATATACCAGCTTATAGTCGATTTTTTAGATTTCGGTCCCAAAACATTTTTTCTTTCAATTTTGATCCTTGTTTAAGGTTTCTGTAATGCTTTTGGTCTTATTCCAAATAAAATAACAATAGCTTTTAGATCAAAATTGCAAAAATCAAATATAAATAGGGACCAAAATAATTATTTTAGGCAGCATTTGGTGTGTGAGATTGGACGGGACAGAACAAAACAAGACTCTTTTAGACAGTGTTTGATATAGAATGGACAAAAACAAGATGGAACAATGATCAAGTCAAATGTGACTATTTTGTTAGATTTTAGTCCTACCCAAAATGATAGAACTGAGTGGAACAAAACACATTTAACAAAAAAAAAAAAAAAAATCCTTGGCCTCTCTCGTCTCGTCGTAATCTTTTCTCCTTCAACAATGTTTATTCATTGTTTATCTCCACTTGTTTTTTAACCGAAAACATTATTATCTTTCATTTCCACACTCACCCTGCCTTTTTTTTTGCCGTCAAAACACTCATAACCATTCCTAATTATGTTGTTGCATTACCTTTTCTTATAACTTCACCAATTATTCATTTAGCTTTCTCACTTTACGTATAACTCAAATTTTATATCTAATGCACTTGAAATATTATAGAAGGTTTTTGAATAATTTAATGGATTAGTTTTGAATGCTTTTATATATATAGAGGAAGGATCACTTGAGAACTTATAGTTTCCCGAGAACCCGAGAACTGAAAGTGGACCATCAGATTAAAAAAATTAAGGGCTAAGATATTTTATGGCAGTTTTGTAAATAAATGAGAAAATTAAACACGGGGGTATGGTTCTGAAATTAATCGAAGGGCATTTATGGTACTGAAAAGATTATTTCCCCCAAATCAATCGATGCCACTCTCAAATCCCTCGATCGTCTTTGTCTCAGCATCCCTCTTTCTCTCACAACTTCATTGTCGATCATTCCACAATCCAGAACAATCGTCTGAAATCTATGATTTCCTCCGTCAATTGTCTCCCCTGTTCATTGAATCGGGTGAGGTGAAGATTATATGCGATTCTTTGAAATCTAGGATCCTTCGAATCTGAATCCTAAGCCATAAAATGCGATGGCTTTTCAATTTAGGTCGTCTCATCATCAACGAGCACACTGCGAGATGAACTTCAGGCTACCAGACGATCTAGGTCTGGCGTCAGGCCCTTACGACTCACCGTCTGAAAGCTTGGACGAGCTAGGATCTGAGGAAGATCTATTTTGTACTTATATTGACATTAAAGCTCAGATCCAATGGAAAAATGGTGGTGCTCTGGATAATGGTCAGATCAACAGTGATCTGGGCGCTCCTCCACATTTGTCGTGTCGACGCACCGTTCATCTTGTCTACGTCGTCTCCAGTAAGCTCCTTCTCGCATGCAATTTCTCTGTTACTCATCACTTTAGTTTAGCAAAGTTATTTACAAGGTAAAAGGATGTTATAATTGTGTGATATCACAATCAGATCAATCATATAGGTTTATTGTATATAATTTTTTGTGTTTTTTACGACATAACCTATTATTAACAGTAACTATTCGATTTGGATCAAATATGCGTTTGTTTTCTGCTGATTTTGTACATATTGAATGTATGTGATACTATATTCAATCAAAATCATAGGATGAACCATACATTTGAAAGGGATAGAAATATTTTCATGTTTGTAGTCAGTAAACGAGTAAATAGAAGTACTGATGATTGGTTCTCCAACTATTGCATGGTATGACAATTGTTATTATGTTGTATAGTTTTACAATGTTTATGCTTTGAAGTCGATATCTGTACAGAATATTTACTTTTTCCAATTTGATAACACTATGATTAGTTTATTACCAATTACCTTCCTGTTTTAACCTAATTTTAAGGTAGAGAACCAGAATTATTGGTATAATTGGTCAGATGCTAGTTTCTGAGTTTTCTGATTATTGCAACCCAAATCACCACTATCTTCTCTCTAAATCCATGCCAAAAATAAAACAGAAATCCAGATTATTGGTTCCCAATCTGTAAATCAAACACTACTGGATTGATTTTTCACTTGTATACGTCCATTTCGACTAACAAATCTCTTATACTCACACAGGGTTGGTCAAATCAATCTAATTTCTTAACTTGTAAACAAAATGGCTTATCATCTGCAAAATCTTGTTCAAAAGTTATGTCTACAATAAACATGAATGCATCACAGCCAAACGACCATGGAAAGCCAATTGTTGACCTTGTAACAAAAAAGGCAAGAAAGTTATGGGATAATTTTCCCCAAGAAATCAAGAACTTCCCATGGACAATAGCCTTGGAGAATTTTGTAATGCCCGTGTTTCTAGGCTAGGCATTAATATTGACATTATAGTCTAGGTTAACCTTTGTAACTCATTTTGAAGAAATGAAAAGGAATTATGTGAATATTATGTGAAAATTATGTGTTTTATGCTTAATTATTAGGGTTTAATTAATTAAGAATAAAAATGAGCTTCAAAAAATAAATATTAGATAAAGCCGATATCTATTAAGAAAGTTGTAGTGGTCGTGACAACGATTACGGATATATAAATAATACCAAAATCCGAGTTATAACGAAGAAGTTATGACCTGTCGAAGTTTCGCCACAAAACCGGCACGGTGCCGAATGTCGTAAAAAGTGAGTTTTTGATAAACTACTTTTTAGCCTTAGTGATCTAAACGAAAGTCGTAGTGTTCGTTAAACCGAGAGTAGGTATAAAAAGAACGCCCAAATCTGACTTCGTATGAGGAAGTTATGATTTTTCTAAGTTTCAG
The DNA here is from genome assembly GCF_052849685.1 of Lactuca virosa. Taxonomy (NCBI): domain Eukaryota; kingdom Viridiplantae; phylum Streptophyta; class Magnoliopsida; order Asterales; family Asteraceae; genus Lactuca; species Lactuca virosa. The sequence goes on from NC_136431.1 coordinate 71,368,628, forward strand.
CTTAGCAGTAGACAGCTAAAAACTCGAATTTTAGATCGAGTGATTTTTAGCCGATACAACCTAAACGAGAATCAAATGTCTCGTCAATAGTAGCACAACGGTAAAAAGACAGACGAAAACGGACGTCGGATGAAGAAGTTATGAATTTTAACGGATTTCCTGTCCCTGTCTGTTAAAAATAATAATATAAAAATTAAAGTCAAAATTAGCCGACGAAGTCTAAACGAAAGTTGTATAGCTTAATTTTACCTACGCATGCATATAAAGAACGTCAAAAACGAAGCTCGTATGCGAAAGTTATGGATTTTAGAAGTTTTGGCGCGAAAATCGAGAAAAAATGTCAAAACCGAGAAATTTCGCATACGCGGACTTCGGCCACGTCACCCTCGCTCAAATCGTGCCACGAGTCCGAAAATGTTGAGTCAGCTCGCATGAACAGTTGCCACGTGCTCAATGCTGATTCGACCGAAGGGAGGCCCAACCGAAGCAGTCTGCGTGTCGCCTCGTGTCCGAAGGAGCTTAGTCATCGATGCGTTGTGTAGCCGAGGGTCCGACGTGTGCCTTCTCATGTGGTGTGCCACGATTCCAAGCCTCGGACCTAGACCTCGGTCCAATCAGAGGACGACAGCTCACCCCTCGCATGCGCAATCCACGTGACCTCGCTCCGGATCTGCTGACGCGTGGAGGCTTCTCAGCCCTTGGATCAGAAGCCTCACCCCTATAAATAGAAGGGTGCGAGACCTCCCGGGTATATTTTGCAAACTTGTCATTTTTAGCCCATTTTTCAATATTTCTTTCATTCCAACTTCCCCCAAAGCCCTGGTATGATACCAAACACCCGGAATACGCCCCGAAGTGCCCGAGAAGCCCGAAAAATTTATCTTTTCGGTTTCGAAGCCCAACCTTTGCAGAGCCCGGTTTCTCAATAAAACTCCTGGTTTTATTATAAACGAACGTTTTAAGAAACGAATTGCTGCCCGATTATCATCAAATCATGTGAGTGTATAGTCACCTTCATCTTACACCTAGATATGAAGTATTTTCTATAAAATACGTGCTACGTGTAATTATATTAATTGTTTAATTGAGGTGACTGTTGAATAGATGTTTTATACAAGTTTTAAACTGTATATGTATTTTTATCTACAAATATGTTGGGTAAAACATGGGTAGATAGTTGATGTGTGATGAAATAAAATGATGAGAGGCCTCGATGTGATTGTGATACAGTCATCTAGCGGAGTTTGGATGACGACCACAGACTTTTCTAGACAGTCCAGTGGAACGCTGGCAGGCCCGCAACCTGTAGGTGTTAATGAACTTGGGTGTTCATTTGCTGTACTCCATCCCCCTCATGGTTGCCTTTAGGATATGTATGGCTGAGGAGTCCCCTTAGCAGTAGTGTCCATCCCGATGATATTCTTTAGGCTAGGTCCCTTGTGATAAGTGTTTAGGGACGTAAAGTGAGGATAACGGGGATGAGTAATCAGGCTTATTGTTGATTGGTGAACTTAATAAGTTTATTATTATTGTGGGTTGAAAACCCTATATGCTCACCAGGCTCCCAAGCCTGACCCACTCAGCTTTTTATGTTACAGGTAGTGGACCCCGAGCATAGTCGGAGGACGATGAGAGATTTTTGGATTATAGGTCAGTAGTTGTAAATAACTGTTGAAAGGCTTATAATGTCTTGTTTATGCTTTTGATCTGTATCGGAACATGACATCCCGAGGTTTTGATATGAAATGAAATTATATATTTCTTAAAGAAAGGTTTTGACAAACTTTTATCATGTTTTGTTTTGGGGACCAATTCTGCAACATCTTTTAAAAGGATTTCTCTGACTTTGTTTTAAAAAGCATAAATTAAATTGGTCTTTTCTGGCTGAGAAATTAGGGGATGTCACAGTTGGTATCAGAGCATTAGTTTAAGCGAACTAAGAAATTTGTAGGATTTCTAGACTTAAACTTAGAATGCTAAGTGATAATTGTGAGATGAGTGTCTACCATATTTTAGACACGAGCACTAGTTTATTTTAGGAAAGGTGCCTAAAATGCTTTTATGTGGTAAATGTTATATGTTTGCCATATATGCCATTATCTGTTCGGATATATGGTCTGTTGCCGACCGGATCTGGAAACCTTATGTGTGTAGGATTCTAAGCGTACGATTACGATATTAGAACTAACATGTAAACATTTCGGAGTGATAAGGGAATTTAAATACCTATCGAGGATAAAGACCTAAATTCGCCTTATTCGGTATATAGATTATAATGGCAAGAACTCGCAGTGGAGTTGCAAATGCAAACGGAAACAGGAATCAACAACCTCAACCCCAAGTAGTTGAGCAAGTACCTGTTGTAGGAGCTGCACCTGAGCCAATGACGATGGTTGGGGTACAAGCAATGATGCAGATGATGTTAGATCGCCAAATGGAGGAGACAAGGCGATTACTACAACAGAATAGGGAAGAAACTACGATACCTGTTGAACAGCCCGAACTGAATGAAGGGCAATCAGTAGGAGGGAACTACAGTGGGACTCTTGGTCAATCCAACCCACCGATAGTTAGACAAAACAACCAGGATGGAGGAGTTGATGGACGCGGATGCAAATACAAAGATTTCATGGCATCTAAACCACCGTGTCTATCTGGAAGTCCGACACCGGTGGAAGTCATGAATTGGATCTCCGAAATGGAGACGATGTTTGAAAGTTGTGAGTGTAGCAACAAACAAAAGACCGCACTTGCAATTCCTCTGTTAAAATCTGGTGTATTGAGCTGGTGAAAGTTACTAGCTGATTCGATGCCCAAGGGAGAAGCTAGCAAGATGTCTTGGGAAGACTTTATGGTACAGCTGAAATTGCAATACTGCTCTGAGCAGGATCTTCTGGAAATTAATAATGAGTTCCAGAATTTGAAGAAGGGAAAGATGAGTGTTACTGAATACGCTGCTAGTTTTACGGAAAAGATGAAGCTTGTTCCTCATCTAGTTCCAACCGAACTCTCTAAGGTCAACAAGTTTGCCCTCGGATTACCAGCGGACTTTGGTCCGATGGTCAAGCAAGCAACCACTTTGAAAGCCGCCATCTGGGCTGCTAAGAATGTTGAGACTCAGATCAGAGAGAAGGCTCTGGAGAGGGCAGAAGTTGGCGAAAAGAGAAAATTTGAAGGAACTTCAGGTTCCAATAAGAAAAGCAAATTTTCAAAGTCCAAGAAGTTTAGAGGAGGAGGAGGCGAAGTGAAATGGTGTGAGAAGGAACTCTGGGAAATGTAGTGAGGGGGTGACTTGCTACAAATGTGGAAAGACTGGGCATTATGCCAACGAGTGTCCGTCCAACCAGAGGGTATGCTTTGGATGTAACGAAGAAGGGCACGTTTTGAAAGACTGTCCGAAGAGGAAGGATGCAGCAAAGCCCAATCTTCCACCAAAGCCGAAGGCGAGAGCCTTTCAGATGACACTCGAAGCTGCAAAAGAAGAAGTCGATGTCGCTTCAGGTACCTTTCTCGTAAATGAATTGCCTACCCAAATTTTGTTTGATTCTGGAGCCAATTACTCCTTTATATCGCATGAATTTGGTAGAAAACTAGCTTTGCCTGTAGATAGACTAGTTAATGCTATAATAGTAGAGATTGATAGTGGCAAGTTTGTACCTGTTAACCATCGTATGAAAAACATCCTCATTGACTTGGATGGGAATAAGTTCCACGAGGATTATTACCTATCGAGTTAAATGGTTTCGACATAGTATTAGGAATGGATTGGCTTAGCGCCAATGATGCCGACATATTGTGTATGAAGAAGATAGTAAAAGTAAACCCGCCAGGGAAAGAGTCGTTTATGGTGTATGGAGACAAACGCAGAGTAAACTCTGGAATCATTTCCCTAATGAAAGCCAGAAAGTGTTTGGCCAAGGGATGTACATCATATCTAGCGTTCGTGATCGATGCTAAGAAGGAAAAGAAGGAGGTGCAGAATATTCCGGTGGTGTGTGATTATCCGGAAGTCTTTCCCGAAGATCTTCCCGGATTGCCCCCTGATCGACAAGTAGAATTTCGTATCGACTTGTTACCAGGAACGATGCCGATAGCAAAAGCACCGTATCGATTAGCACCAACAAAGATGAAAGAACTTATGACACAACTTCAGGAGTTATTGGACAAAGGTTTCATTCGACCTAGTTCATCACCCTGGGGAGCCCCTGTGTTATTTGTAAAGAAGAAAGACGGGAGCATGAGAATGTGCATCGATTATAGAGAGCTGAATAAAGCGACAATAAAGAACAAGTACCCGTTGCCGAGGATCGATGACCTGTTCAATCAGTTGCAAGGTTCGAGCTATTTCTCGAAGATCGATCTTAGGTCAGGATACCATCAACTAAAGGTGAGAGAGCAGGATATCGAAAAGACTGCGTTCATAACAAGATATGGACACTATGAATTTTTGGTTATGCCGTTCGGACTAACCAATGCCCCAGAGCTTTCATGGATTTGATGAACAGGGTTTGTAAACCATACCTTGATAAATCCGTGATAGTATTCATAGACGATATCTTAATTTATTCGAAAAGCAAGCAGGAGCATGAAAAGCATCTGCGTGAAGTGCTAGAAGTTCTGAAAAAAGAGAAGCTGTATGAAAAGTTCTCCAAATGTGAATTTTGGATTCAAGAAGTCCAATTTTTAGGTCATGTGGTTAACCAAGAAGGAATAATGGTTGACCCAGCAAAGATTGAAGCTGTGATGAAGTGGGAACAACCAAAAAGTCCTATGGAGATTCGAAGCTTTCTAGGATTAGCCGGATATTATCGCCGATTTATCCAAGGCTTTTCTTCGATTGCTACTCCATTAACAACTTTGACCCACAAAGGAGCTACTTATACTTGGAATGAGAAGCATAAGGAAGCCTTTGAGAAGTTAAAGAAGAGATTGTGTGAAGCACCGATTCTTTCGTTACCTGAAGGAGTTGATGACTTCGCAGTCTATAGTGATGCCTCTGGAGTTGGGTTCGGATGTGTTCTGACCCAAAGGGATAAAGTGATAGCGTATGCATCGAGGCAATTGAAAGAGAATGAAAAGAACTACCCCACTCATGATCTGGAGTTGGCAGCGGTAGTATTCGCCTTAAAGATATGGAGGCACTATCTTTATGGTACTAAATGTAAACTTTTCACTGATCATAAGAGTCTTCAATATCTCTTTAATCAGAAGGAATTGAACATGAGGCAACGGCGCTGGCTAGAATTACTCAAGGAGTACGACTGTGAGATACTTTACCACCCTGGTAAAGCAAATGTTGTTGTTGATGCTCTCAGTCGGAAGGTAAATCTTGAAAAGAAAAGGCCAAGAGCGTTGAGAATTGAAGTTGTCTCTACAATTATGGAAAGTATAAAGAAAGCTCAGGAGGAAGCTTTGGAGAAAACTGACCGGAAGGAGGAACGTTTGGGTAAAATGTTGGCGTTTGATACAAACGGTCAAGGACTGAAGGTATTCAAAGATAGGATTTGGGTACCTAAGACGGGAGGAGTAAGAGATGTTCTGATGGAAGAATCTCACAAGACCATGTACTCGATTCATCCCGGCAGTACGAAAATGTATAGGGACCTAAAACCCTATTACTGGTGGCCGACGATGAAGCTCGATGTTGCTAAGTATGTGGCCGAGTGTGTAACTTGTGCTAGGGTTAAGGCACAACATCAGAAACCGTATGGGAGTTTAGAACCTTTACCTGTACCCATGGGTAAATGGGAAGACATCACCATGGATTTTGTGACTAAACTGCCCAGAACAAAGAACGGTCACGACATGATTTGGGTGGTCGTTGATCGCTTCACTAAGAGTACGCATTTCATAGCAGCCAAAGAGAACTGGTCTATGGATAAACTTGCGAATTCTTACGTGAAGGAAATTGTGAGGCTTCACGGTGTTCCGTTAACGATTGTATCCGATCGTGACAGCCGTTTTACCTCAAGGTTTTGGAAAAGTCTACAAGAGGAATTGGGTACCAGGTTGTGTTTAAGTACAACTTATCATCCGCAAACTGATGGTTAGAGCGAACGAACGATTCAAACATTGGAAGATATGCTGAGAGCATGTACCCTAGAATTCCAAGGTAACTGGGATGAACACTTACCTCTAGTAGAATTTTACTATAATAATAGTTTCCACTCAAACATCAAGATGGCACCTTATCACGCTTTGTATGGAGAAAAGTGTCGAACGCCGTCATGTTGGCTGGAAGCTAGGGAGAAGCAGTTTATGGGACCTGAAATAGTCCATTAGACTGCTGAAAAGTTAAGAGTATTAGAGAAAGGATGTTAGCAGCTCAAGATCGATAAAAGAGTTATGCTGACAAGAAAAGACAACCGATATCCTTCGAAGTTGGAGATTCGGTTTTACTTAAAGTCTCACCGTGGAAGGGACTTATAAGATTTGGTAAAAGGGGAAAGTTGAGTCCAAGGTTTATTGGACCGTTTAAAGTTCTTCAGAGGATCAGGAATCAAGCTTATAAGCTAGAATTACCGGAAGAACTGGAGGGTATTCATAACACCTTTCATGTGTGTTATTTGAGAAAGTTCACGGGAGATGTGCCCGACATAATTCCCATTTCTGAATTAAGGTTGGATGAAAATAAGAGGTTGATTGAAGAACCTGAGGCAATCGTTGACCGTAAGACTAAGAAGTTGCGACGCAAGATGGTCGATTTAGTGCTTGTGCGTTGGAAACGTACGAATGGGCCAAATCTCACCTGGGAAACGGAGAGTGACATGATGAGTCGCTACCCGCATTTGTTTGCTGATGTGTGATTCCGGGGACGGAATCATCCTAAGGGGGAGAGAATTGTAATGCCCGTGTTTCTAGGCTAGGCATTAATATTGACGTTATAGTCTAGGTTAACCTTTGTAACTCATTTTGAAGAAATGAAAAGGAATTATGTGAATATTATGTGAAAATTATGTGTTTTATGCTTAATTATTAGGGTTTAATTAATTAAGAATAAAAATGAGCGTCAAAAATAAATATTAGATAAAGCCGATATCTATTAAGAAAGTTGTAGTGGTCGTGACAAGGATTACAGATATATAAAGAATACCAAAATCCGACTTATAACGAAGAAGTTATGACCTGTCGAAGTTTCGCCACAAAACCGGCACGGTGCCGAATGTCGTAAAAAGTGAGTTTTTGATAAACTACTTTTTAGCCTTAGTGATCTAAACGAAAGTCGTAGTGTTCGTTAAACCGAGAGTAGGTATAAAAAGAACGCCCAAATCTGACTTCGTATGATGAAGTTATGATTTTTCTAAGTTTCAGTTTAGCAGTAGACAGCTAAAAACTCGAATTTTAGATCGAGTGATTTTTAGCCGATACAACCTAAACGAGAATCGAAGGTCTCGTCAATAGTAGCACAACGGTAAAAAGACAGACGAAAACGGACGTCGGATGAAGAAGTTATGAATTTTAACGGATTTCCTGTCCCTATCTGTTAAAAATAATAATATAAAAATTAAAGTCAAAGTTAGCCGACAAAGTCTAAACGAAAGTTGTAGAGCGTAATTTTACCTACGCGTCCATATAAAGAACGTCAAAAACGGAGCTCATATGCGAAAGTTATGGATTTTAGAAGTTTTGGCGCGAAAATCAAGAAAAATGTCAAAACCGAGAAATTCCGCATATGTGGACTTCGGCCACGTCACCCTCGCTCAAATCATGCCACGTGTCCAAAAATGCTGAGTCAGCTCGCATTAACAGTAGCCACATGCTCGCTGCTGATTCGACCGAAGGGAGGCCCAACCGAAGCAGTCTGCGTGTCGCCTCGTGTCCGAAGGAGCTTAGTCATCGATGCGCTGTGTAGCCGAGGGTCCGACGCGTGCCTTCTCATGTGGTGTCCGACCTTCGCATGGTGTGCCACGATCAGAGCCTCGGACCTAGACCTCGGTCCAATCAGAGGCCGACAGCTCACCCCTCGCATGCGCAACCCACGTGACCACGCTCCGGATCTGCTGACGCGTGGAGGCTTCTCAGCCCTTGGATCAGAAGCCTAGCTCCTATAAATAGAAGGGTGCGAGACCTCCTGGGTATATTTTGCAAACTTGTCATTTTTAGCCTCTTTTTCAATATTTCTTTAATTCCAACTTCCCCCAAAGCCCCGGTATTATACCAAACACCCGGAATACGCCCCGAAGTGCCCGAGAAGCCCGGAAAATTTATTTTTTCGGTTTCGAAGCCCAACCTTTGCAGAGCCCGGTTTCTCAATAAAACTCCCGGTTTTATTAGAAACGAACGTTTTAGGAAACGAATTGCTGCCCGATTATCATCAAATCATGTGAGTGTATAGTCACATTCATCTTACACCTAGTTATGAAGTATTTTCTATAAAATACGTGCTACGTGTAATTATATTAATTGTTTAATTGAGGTGACTGTTGAATAGATGTTTTATACAAGTTTTAAACTGTATATGTATTTTTATCTACAAATATGTTGGGTAAAACATGGGTAGATAGTTGATGTGTGATGAAATAAAATGATGAGAGGCCTCGATGTGATTGTGATCCAGTCATCTAGCGGAGTTTGGATGACGACCACAGACTTTTGTAGACAGTCCAGTGGAACGTTGGCAGGCCCGCAACCTGTAGGTGTTAATGAACTTGGGTGTTCATTTGTTGTACTCCATCCCCCTCATGGTTGCCTTTAGGACATGTATGGCTGAGGAGTCCCCTTAGCAGTAGTGTCCATCCCGATGATATCCTTTAGGCTAGGTCCCTTGTGATAAGTGTTTAGGGACGTAAAGTGAGGATAACGGGAATGGGTAATCAGGGTTATTGTTGATTGGTGAACTTAATAAGTTTATTATTATTGTGGGTTGAAAACCCTATATGCTCACCAGGCTCCCAAGCCTGACCCACTCAGCTTTTTATGTTACAGGTAGTGGACCCCGAGCATAGTCGGATGACGATGAGAGATTTTTGGATTATAGGCCAGTAGTTGTAAATAACTGTTGAAAGGCTTATAATGTCTTGTTTATGCTTTTGATCTGTATCGGAACATGACATCCCGAGGTTTTGATATGAAATGAAATTATATATTTCTTAAAGAAAGGTTTTGACAAACTTTTATCATGTTTTGTTTTGGGGACCAATTCTGCAACATCTTTTAAAAGGATTTCTCTGACATTGTTTTAAAAAGCATAAATTAAATCGGTCTTTTCTGGCCGAGAAATTAGGGGATGTCACAAATTTCACCCAACTTATTATTGACATCATATTAGTAGTCACCAAATACCTTTTATACTAGTTCAGTAACTCTTGGCCCTAACTTTTGTGGAGCCATGGTTAAAACTCCAAATATAACATTCCTAGCAATTTGTATACATTTCATAGAATATAATTAATAATTCTCATCGCCAAGGTAAAATGACATATTTGACCTTTGTGATTGCAGCAAGGAGTATTTGGATCTATCAGTGGTGGTACTTTTGCTTATTTGTTATGGTTTCATATTTATGTAAATTGTAAAATGACAATCCTTGGTCTTTTGTAGATAAAAATTTTTAAATAATATATTCATGACTTGAAGTCTATAACTAGTTCTGATCGCTAGATTGTATTTTGCAATATTTTTATATTCTATAAGGTTTGTTTTATTATCTCATTGATTTATGCTATGGAAGTGTAGGATCTATGGAGAAGTTTTCATACTATGATGCAACAACTTAGAAATTTGGCAATACATACACCATTATGGAGTTTGATTTCTTGAAACCATCAAGGTCATGACATAGGAAAGCCAAGGTAAAATAAATATCTCATCTGATGCAATTATTTACAGCTAGTGTGCATTTGATGATTTGAATCTATCAATTATGCTTTTTTAACTTTTTTTTATTGGATGATTTACCACTTCTTCATTATGTATAATGGTTAACTTGAATTCTTTTTGTTCACAACATAACAACTTTTGACCATTTGACTTACATGTAGTTCACATGTAAATCACAATGAATTACATGTGATTCACATGTAATTCACATATGAATTACATGTGATTCACATGTAATTCACATATGAATTACATGTGATTCACATGTAAATCACAAGTGAGTTACATGTGATTTACATGTAATTCACATATGAATTACATGTGATAGTAAATCACAAGTGAATTACATTTGATTCACATGTAAATCACATGTAATACACATATGAATTACATGTGATTCACATGTAAATCACAAGTGAATATATGTGATTCACATGTATTTACAAGTAAATTACATTTGATTCACATGTAAATCACATGTAAATCACATGTAATTCACATATAAATTACATGTGATTCACATGTAAATCACAAGTGAATTATTTTTGTTCACAACATAACAAGTTTTGAATTCTTTTTTGTTCACATATGAATTTATTATTTTTCTTCATTATGTATAATGGTTAACTTGAATTCTTTTTGTTCACAACATAAAAACTTTTGAGCATTTGACTTACATGTGATTCACATGTAAATCACAAATGAATCACGAATGAATTACATGTGATTCACATGTAAATCAAAAGTGAATCTCATATGAATTATGTCTATATGCATAAATGCATTTTGTATGAGTGTTCTTCGTTAATTATTTTTTTTAATTTTTTTTTTATGAATTTCACATTTGAATTTTAAAAGATACAACCACATGTGAATATCACATTATATAATCACATATGAATCTTACACGATATACAAATATGCATTTTGTGAGTGTTCTTGCATTAATAAAAAAATTTATTTTTCTTGTAGATTTGGAAGAATTTGTGGAAATTATTGAAGAGGTGAAAAGTGATAAATTGAAGAAAATATGGAAATATTGACACGAAGACATGAAAACGCTTTGAAATTTTGTAGCATTTTTTCGTTTTTTATATTTTATTTTGTATCGAATAAAATACTTATTTTATTGTGTTTATTGATTAGTAAATAAAATGAGTTTTCTTATGATTTCCTTACGAATATTATAGTATTTGAAATATGCATTTATGCATTTGTAAAAATATGCACATATATACCTAAAATGTTAATTTTTTTGGTTAAAAAGTTATAGTATTTTTTAAATATTCCAGTTTTTTTTTTAAAAAAAATTATTGATTTTTAAATGCTGTTAAAAAAAGTTGCAGCTTTTTTTTTAAATATATTTTTTCCATTTTTTTTCAAAATTTCATGTTTTCCATAAAAACTTAAAAAATCTGCACTTTAAAAAAAAAATCAAAAAAATACTATTTTTAAAAAAATCTAGAATTTTGATTTATTATGTAAATTTCTAGACATTTCTATTAATATTTGCAATAACACAAAAAATTAAATATTAAATGAGATTCGTAAGATGACAATCATGCCCTTAATGAATTAATTTTGATCTAACGCTCCACTTTTAGTTCTTGGGTTTTCGGGAAACTATGAGTTCTCAACCGATCTCACCCATATATATATATATATATATATATATATATATATATATATATATATATATATATATAACATAAAGATCATGTATTCCAGGGACAATTTGGTCATTTTAATATCATGTTTTGTCATGTCCTAGTGCTACTAAACGCTTTACAGATAATCAATTCAGTTCAGTCCAGTGTTGTTCTATCCAGTCCCATCACCAAACGTTACCTCACTAAGAATAGGGACCAAGAATGTTATAAAAGCCTCAAATAAGGACCAAAATCGCAATATAAATTCTTTTGGGATCAAAAGTGGAAAAATCGACTACACCCTAATACCAAATATATAACTTACTATACTTTTAATAATCTTAGATTAATTTACGTTTTTGTGCCTAAGTATATCTGATTTTTCAATTTTGGTCCCTTTTTTTTTTTTTTTTTGCAGTTTTGATCATTATTTGAGGTTTCTGTAATGACTATATTTTTTTATTTGAATTACAAAATTTGGCTATAAGTGGGAACCAAAATAGTCATTTCATTTTACTATGAATAGGAACAAAAAAACGTTACAAAAGTCTTAAATAATGACCAAAAATTCAACTGAATTTTTTTGGGAAAGATGCGAAAATCGACTACACCCCGAGACCAAAAATGTAACTTACGTTTATGTTAATAATCTTAGAGTAAATTATAATTTTGGTCTCTGAGTATAGTTGATTTTGCAATTTTGGTCCCAGAAAGTATTTTCTTGCAATTTTGGTCCTTATTTGAGGTTTTTGTAATGTTTTTTGTGTTTTTTCCAAGTAAAATGGCTTTTTTGTTCCCAAAATAGAGCTGATAAGAATACTAATTAAGACAATAACAAGAAAAATGGAGGATAAGAAGAGAGGGTGAAGTTCTATTGAATCAAACGGGAAAAACCATACAACTTCAAAAACTTCTTCCATTCCAATCCACTAAATAACATTCCTCCAACAAAATATATGCATTTTACTTAGAATACGGACCAACAACATTACAAAATCCTCAAACCAGGACCAAAATTGAAAAAAATGAGCTATAATCAGGGACAAAAATGTAAATTACTCATAATCTTACGTTTCATATCTTCGGGCAGGTGTTAATATAGATGATCCAGTTTCAGAGGTGCTTAACAGTCAATAGGTATAGGTTTGGTCATGTGTTGTATTTGTATGGAAGCCAAGCCAATATGGGATGTTACATTCCCTAATGTTAAAAGAAAAGTAAATTGAAACAACTTTGTTTCTGAACATTTGTCACTCGACTCAGTTGATGATGCGCACACGTATGTTAAACACAAGAAATATCAATGTATTTTTATATCTTCCTATCACAACATTGTACTAAAAAATCTACCAAACAAAGTACAATGTTGTAATAAGAACAAACTAAAAGTATGATGTTGTACTAGAAAGAAATGGAAGTAGGATGCTATGACAGACAAATAAAGGCTAAAGGTTGGACAACTGATAAAGACAATAGTGCATTTCCGGAAGAAATGACCATATTTTTATTTAATTATAGTTTTATTTAAATTCAAAAATATTTTAATATATAAATGATTAATAATTACATATTTCATCTTTTTCAAATACTTCAAAAATTGTTTCATCTTTTTTGTGCACTTTAGATTTCCATCTGAGATTTTTATATCATACAACAGGGGGGAAATGGCCACCCATGGTGTTAGTGGCAAATTTATTGATATTGGGGACTTAAAACCCCTTGCCAAGTTACATTACATTACACAATGAAAAATATGAAGTGAAAATGTAAAACTTATATGACAAACTATTTTTGCAAATTCTCAATAAACACCACCACCTTTACATAAACCCAATCTTTTACATTATCATAAAACCGAAAAAAAAGCATGTCTCCCTTGTTGATTTAGAAGCAAAGCCCAACATGCTATCCAAAATCCAGTAGCAAAACCAGTTCCCCAACCAATATAAAACCATCTCTCAACTTCATCTATATCTTCCTCATCACCCTCACCTTTACCGATAAGAGGTGGTACTTCTGGTTCTTCATCTCCAGGACATTTTTTGGTAAGAGGAGGTCCACATAGACGTGAGTTTCCATTGTATCCTGAAGGTGGAAAGGACTGGAGTTGAGTGCTAGTTGGGATTCTCCCTGACAAATTATTAAATGACACGTCTAGGTCATTTAGTAAACTCATCTGAGACATGCTTGATGGTATCCTCCCTGAAAAACTGTTTCTAGATAAATCCAAAGTCAAAAGATTTTTCATCTCACCAATTTTCTGTGGAATCTCTCCAAATAGAGCGTTCTTTGACAAGTTCAAGGCAATCAAGTCATAAAGATTGGTAATTTCATTTGGGATTTGTCCTGTTAGATTGTTGCTTGACAAGTCAATGCTCTTCAACTGTTTCAGAGTGCTAAATAATTCGCGTTCTTGTCCTTGCCACTGAATCATTGCATGGTCAACATATGTCTCTTGTTCATATGTTGTATAAAGTTGTACATCTTGTGAAATTCCTTGTTGAACCATGCCTGTAAGATTACTCAAACATGAGGGAATAGTTCCATGGAGATTGTTCCTTGACATGTCTAGAATTTGAAGATTAGCTAACTCACATAACTCTAAAGGGATTGTTCCAGAGAAGTTGTTTGCTTTTAGGATAACAACATACAACTCTGAGAATCTTTCCCCAATCCAGACAGGCACATTACCAGAAAACTTATTGGCCCTTAAATTCAACGACTTTAAGCTCGTGCAATTTTTTAAAGACAAAGGCAATTCTCCAGAGAAGTTGTTCTTGTATAAATACAACATCTTGAGTTGTATCAAAGATCCAATAGAGGGAGGAAGGCTTCCAAAGAGATTGTTGTGTCCGAGATTAAGAACTCTTAGGTGTTTGAAATTCCACAAACAGTTAGGGAGTCGTCCGATTAATGAGTTATGAGAGAGGTCAAGAAATGATAAGAACCCATCAACAATTTGGCATATAAAGGAGATCCCTCCAGAGAATTTGTTTCTGGAAAGGTTTAATGTTGATAAAGTAGAAGGAACATTTGGTATTGGACCATAAAATCTGTTGGAACTCAAATCTATCACTGAACTCTGGGCAAAATTTGATGATAAATCTGGTACTTTCCCGCTAATATTGTTGGAGGAGAGATTCAGATGTTGTAATTGAGAAGGCCACATGTCCCAAAACTCCAGAGGAATTGTGTCTGAAATTCCAGTATTGGAAAGATCAAGAAAGGTAAGATTCTTGAATGTCTGAATCCATTTGGGGAAGCGAGACCCTAGCAGCTTGCAAGAGGTCAGATCAATATACTTTACATAAGAAAGGTTTGAAAAGTGATATGTGGAAGGAACTCTAAGATTATTAAAAGACAAGTCAAGAGTTTGAAGCCTAGGTAGTTCCCACAGTTTCTCACTTATGCTTCCATTTAAATGATTATTAGATAGGTCCAAAGATGTTATGGATGAAAACTTTTGGATCTCACTGGATAATGACCCTGTAAATTGGTTTCTTGGAGCATACAACATTTTTAATGAAAGTGATGCGCATCCAGACAAGTTGTTGAGAAAATCAGGAAATTCAACCACTAAAGAGTTGTTGTCGAGACTCAAAGCTTCCAATCTACAGAGATTAATACCAAGATATTTGGGTATCCCATCTAACATGTTGCTAGAGAGATCAAGAACACGAAGCTTATTGGTGGTTAATGGGAACAACCAACGATACATGGATGAGGTGAGATTGTTGTTTCCAAGATAAAGGGATTCAATAGATGAAGAAGAGTTGAAAAATGAAGAAGAATATGGATACACAACATGTGAGAGCTCACATCCATCTAAACTTAAATATGAGAGTTTCCTAAGACTTAGAATTACATCTACCCAATGATTTTGTTTGGCTAGGGAAATCCCATCCATTTGAAGTTCCTCCAAACGATAGAGATGAGACAACCACTCTATGTTTTCAACTCCATACCTTCCAATGGATCCAAGGTAAAGCACCCGCAAATTGGTGAGGTTTCCAAACTCCTGAGGAATGGTTCCATAAAGAGAGTTATAGCGAATGTCAAGGTACCTTAATCGAGTTAAAGAACCAATGAAGGTGGGAATGATTCCATGAAAATAATTTCCAAAAAGATCAAGATGATTCAAGTAGGTTAAATTAAGCAATGAATGGCTTATCTCACCTACAAGACCATAGGAGTCAATATGAAGCCCTGTGACATGACCTGTTTTGTTGTTGCATGTGATTCCACTCCATTTACAGCAATCATGTTGGTCAATTCTCCATGTAGAGAGTGTTAGGAATTGAGACAGGGTACACGCAGCGGAAACACTATCACACACTCACAAACGAAACGAGAAAATAAAGCAATAAAGAACACAAGGATTTTACGTGGTTCGGATTCGGTGTAAATCCTACGTCCACGGGCTGCAACTAGAGAATTTTATTAAAACTCACAAGATTACAATTGGCTTGACACTCTACACTTGATGTTCTCTCAAGTTTTTGCACATAAAATATGCAAAACATACATGCATATATATAGGTATATTTGTGAGCCGCAATATGCACAAGATTGCCGCAAAGATTGAAAAATGCGTAGATTTTTCTTTAGCCGTCCATTGATTATTCCACCGAAAGTTCGCGTCCAATTCAAATGTTCAATTGTTGCGTTCACATTAGAGATAGTGACAATAAATATTAAACAATTGATTCCACCGTCCATTCAACAATTCAATTGTTTTAATTTCCAAGTTTCATTTATGGCCCTTGAACTCTTAGGAACTTGTCAATTTGTTCATGACTCCATAAATCTTAACAATCTCCCACTTGGAGACTTGAACAAATTAGTCTTTCTCCGCCATCCAACTCTCAATTACTCCAGTAATCTTAAAAAACAACCAAGTCCTTCAAGCTTCCAGTTCCAAAGAACAAGCTAAAACTTAGTCTGATTTCTCTAGTTGCAGCCGCCCCTCATCATCAATTTCTAGAAGGGCCAGTTGAAGCTCCCACTAGCTCCAACTCAGCCGTGGCTAATCCCGCCACCAACTCATCCTCTGTCTCAACCGGTTTGGACACTCCACCAGATCCAGAGATACACCGAGGACCACTAACACTCTCCCAACTTTGCAAACATTCAACAGGAGAGAATTTTTCAGTCTTAGTCTTCAAAACCCAACGGCTCTTTGTAACTGTACCCGGAACACGCCCCGTGTTCCCACTGTCACAGAATCTCCTGACTGGTTTAGACTTTCCGACTCGTTCAGCTAACATCCCCTTGGCTCCAGAATTCATGTTTGCAAAATGAACTCTC
Source organism: Lactuca virosa (assembly GCF_052849685.1). Taxonomy (NCBI): domain Eukaryota; kingdom Viridiplantae; phylum Streptophyta; class Magnoliopsida; order Asterales; family Asteraceae; genus Lactuca; species Lactuca virosa. Next base: position 71,385,403 of record NC_136431.1, read on the forward strand.
TTAGCCGTAGATTTAGCGAACCAGATTTTGTCTTGCTTAACAGGGACAGTCATACTTCCCTCAGCAGGTACCTCAACCATATACAATGACCCACACTTCATACCACGAGCAATCACCAGATCACCATTGACCACCCTCCATTTACCACTACCAAACCTTACTTCCAGTCCTTGTTTATCCAGCTGACCAACAGAAATCAATTTCTTCTTCAGCTCCGGAATCACCCTGACATCCTTCAGGCTCCATGTAGTTCCTAATGAAGTAACCAAATCAATATCTCCCATGCCCGTTACCTGAAGCATCTCGTCATTTGCCAAACGTACCTTTCCAAAATCTCCTTCTTTCAAATTCACCATCGTTTCCCCGTTGTCCATGGCGTGAAACGAAGCCCCTGAATCCATGACCCAAGAGTCTACAGAACTTTCCATACTGAGTATCAATGCATCATCCTCAGACACACTCTCAGCACCGGTAATGTTCAATTCTTTCTTTGGACATTGACTCTTAGCATGTCCCACTTCTTGACAGTTCCAACACTTCACATTCTTCTTAGTTCTAGATGAACTTCTTCCCCGACTCCCACTGCTTCCACTATTCCTGCTATTCCCTCTACCTCTTCCGATATTTAATAAATCAGAAGAGGAAGATCCACCTTGATTCTTGCGTCTGATATCTTCGCCAAGAACCAAATCTCTAACCCCTTCAAAAGTCATACCACTGGTCCCCACGGAACTCGTAACAACAGTAACTGTTCCGGACCAGCTATCAGGTAGAGAAGCTAGTAGCAGCGAAGCTTGAGTCTCATTATCAAATTTAATTCCCACAGATGATAATCTGGACAGAATTGAATTTAGATTATTAATGTGAACTGTAACTGAGCCTTCCTCATTCATCCTTGTAGTGAACAACTCCTTCATCAAGAACACCTTGTTAGCCGCCGATGGTTTCTCATACATTTTTGACAGAGCCTCCATCATACCACGCGCCGTGGTTTCATTCATGATGTTGAAAGCAACGCTCTTCGTCAATGACAATGTAATAACCGCCTTGGCTTTCTTGTCCTTTGAGTTCCACGCATCTTCAGCAGCTTTTTCCATTTTCTCCGGTTTGTCTCCGAGTACCATGTCCAAGTCTTTCTGACATAGTAATGCTTCTAATTGCATTTTCCACCAGCTAAAATCAGAACCGTTGAACTTTTCGATTACCACCTTGTCTTCAGCCATTATGACAAACAAGATACAAATCAGGTACACTCGTGCGTGATAAAAAAACGATCGTACCCTCCAAACCTCGCTAACCAGGCTCCGATACCAGTTGTTAGGAATTGAGATAGGGTACACGCAGCGGAAACACTATCACACACTCACAAACGAAACGAGAAAATAAAGCAATAAAGAACACAAGGATTTTACGTGGTTCGGATTCGGTGTAAATCCTACGTCCACGGGCTGCAACTAGAGAATTTTATTAAAACTCACAAGATTACAATTGGCTTGACACTCTACACTTGATGTTCTCTCAAGTTTTTGCACACAAAATATGCAAAACATACATGCATATATATAGGTATATTTGTGAGCCGCAATATGCACAAGATTGCCGCAAAGATTGAAAAATGCGTAGATTTTTCTTTAGCCGTCCATTGATTATTCCACCGAAAGTTCGCGTCCAATTCAAATGTTCAATTGTTGCGTTCACATTAGAGATAGTGACAATAAATATTAAACAATTGATTCCACGGTCCATTCAACAATTCAATTGTTTTAATTTCCAAGTTTCATTTATGGCCCTTGAACTCTTAGGAACTTGTCAATTTGTTCATGACTCCATAAATCTTAACAGAGAGATGACCATTGGGGTCTTGAAGGGGAGCTTTGAAAAGAAGGAGAGCATCTCTCTCATTATCCAAACACTTTTCCATATCATCTCCTCCTAATTGGCTGGTAGTTGTAGTCACAAGGAGTAGCAAGAGAAGTGAGGGAATTATAAAAACACATGGATTCATAATGTAAATGCAAATCTTGTTGATTATTGGATTGTATTGATCATGGGTTTATGCAGTCTCTACTGTGAAGAAGAATGATTCTTCAAATAAGTGGCTTGCTTGTGTGGAGTAATACAATACTTAATTTCCAGGAAATTGAAACCAAACTATAAGACAAACTAAATAAGACACTCAAGTCGTGGCAATTTGTATTTTTATTATAGATGTCTTTTCCCATCTTGTGATATTTTAGAATTTATATTTAATATATACATGTTTTCTCATCTTGTGACGTTTTCGGTCCTCAATTGATGAGATATAAATCCCAAATGACAAACTAATGAAATCATTTACAAATCTCCCCATGAATAACGTGAAACCATATTATTTGGCACTATGGAATGAACTCTTCTCATTTAGATTAACTAAATGGTGAACTTACATGAATGAAGCCAAGTTTATCCATTTGGTACTAATCCACGTTCTCTTTGATTGTGGTTAAATATTTAGCTGAGTTTTCCATATTACCCCTTCTTATAAAACGACTTAAGTTTTCACCAAGTGCATCCAAAACAAATAATTTATTTCAAAATTTTGTACGGTGCATCTACATAAACAAAAGCAAAGGAAGGATTGTAACATATATTTTTCGTTTTAATTTATATAGGATAAATATAGTTATATAAAATATTATATAATTACAAATTATCATGTTCGATCACTTGCGCCCCTCTCCACTCTTCACCCGGTTCAATGGTGATTGGAGCCAACATCGTTGCAGGACCTGTACAAATAAAATACTCCTCTCCATATTTCTCTGATAATGATCCCGGACTTGATACGTAAATTTCTTCAAACCCCATTCTTACCACCCTGAAGAACAATTCTCTTCCCTAAAAATACAAGTAACGATTTATATCATTTTTAAAATTCATATAAACTTAACAAAATCAAAAAAATTGAATTTAGTCTTAAATATATCAAAGATTACCTGATCAATGGTCTCGTATTTTGATGGAGGAGTGTTGTAGAACTCTTTTAATCTCTCCTCAAGTGGAGCTCCATAAACTCTACTAACTTTATGTTTCAAAATTGTGAGTGGCAAATCTTGCACGCTCCAAATTCCTCCTTTCTTCTCAGGCTCCCACCCAAGGGAAAACCAGGCTGGATCTTCTGGTTTTACTGCTTCGGATGGAGAGAGAATCTCAAACTGAGAAGTTAAAGGAGGCTGCGTGCAATATTTGCAACCTTGGAGGCCTTGAATGGCAGTTCCTCCTCTATTTTTAGACTTTAGATGGCTAAGTATAGCGGTTTTTAGGTCAACTGGTTTTCGGCCATTATTTTTTATTATAACTGCGGTTGCCATGCTTAGGGCATAGAGGGAGATAACATAGGTTATGTCAAGAGTTCCACTTGTGGTACAACTCAACTCCATCTGTAAAAATGAAAGTGAAACTGATAAATACGTTATTCTGGCTCATTAAATAAAATATCAATCATGTAATTATATTTGTGTAGTTTTTATGAAATACATCATTTTTTTTAAAAAACTTTGGTTACATTAATTGACATAATTGATCGTTTTAGACAATTTAAGGTATGTTTGGCAAAAATTGCTGATAGTAGAAACTGAAGTTTTTATTTATATATAAATGTTTGAAAAAAATTATAAGCTTTTGAAATATATAAAATTACGGCTAACTAGATGGCTAACTAGATGTTATAAAAAAGAAAAGAAAAAAAAAAAGTTAAATAGGAGTCTTGGTCTCTTGACTCTTGGACCATAAATTATAGTAGCATTATCCACCTATATATACTTCATTTAACAAATAACTAAATAATCTTATTTTTCATCAATATTATCGTGTTCAAAAATAAAAAGTATTTAAATTATGATTTAAGGTGTTAAATGCGTAACATTATCCAGAAGACAATAATTTACGTTTTAAAAATTTAAAACACAATAAAAAGGTGATGGAACGAAAGAGGAACAATACCTGAAGAGCATCAATGGAGTCGGAATCAGCATCCTTAACGATCCATTCCGATAAATCAACACTTTTAGATTTCGAAGCATCACCAGCTGTATTAATCACTAAACCGATTCCGCCTTTTGCAGCAGAAGTAGTATATAAAACCTCTTCGAATCCATCATTATCTTTCCAGTTTACTTTAGGCTTGTAAGAAGTGACATGAGCATTGTTCAATTGAAGCTTCAACGAACTGCCATTTCTGACTGTCAGTTCTGCGATCTGAGTTCCGTCGAACTCTGAGAATTTGATGCCTTTGCGGCCGAATTTCTGATCAAGCGTCTCTGTAAATGTGGTAACGGAAGGGGTGGTTATGGTGGAAGCGGTTGATTTTGGAATGAGTATGGTTGGTTTGGGAAGAGAGAGAGATAGAAGAGAAGCTGCAGCCATTTGAATTAAGACGATAAAGTGAATCCTATTTTTGCTTCTATTCCTCTTTGTTGGTATCTTCTTGCTAATTTTCTTTTTGTACCCTTCAAGTATTGAAATTCAACAAACTACAAATCTACAGCCATAAAGAGTGACGTCATGTTAGAAGTCAAGCAATGGATTTTTGGACCTTTATATATATATATATATATATATATATATATATATATATATATATATATATATATATATATATATATATATATATATATATACATACATGAATAACTTGAATCAAGATAACAAGTTGTAACAAAACATTTGTTTATGTTTTTGATGTTTAATTTATGATAATGAAATGTTACTATAAATAAACAAATAGTTCAAAACTGAATTTATCTTTAATCAATCTGAAATTTTACTTAAAAAAATAGATTAAATGTTCGATTAGTCTAACCTCTAGTTTAATGATAAGCTTAAAACTACACTCAAAGCATCTCCACGGGGCAAACATATACTATGATTTAACATTATTGTCACCTTATTGTTCTATTAATTTGACATTTAATAAAATAGCATTTATAAAACGATTAACATGTTCCAATAACTTTTTAATTAATTTAAAATATTAATTCGCATCTATTTAAAATGTTCTATAAAACATTCTCATTTAGTTAGCCATTTTTTAAATACATCATATTTACTGCGAAATATTTTACATAAATATTATCACTAGATATTAAAATATAAATGTTTCATAAATGATAAACTATAACAGAAATAATTAATTAGTTAAAGAAATAAAAAAATATATTTAAAGTAAAATAAAAATTAAAGGGTTAACATGAAATATGATTAAAGAAAAAGGATTAGATGTGTAAAACGCTCCACTCGATATATATTGAGTGGTCAATAAAAACAAACAAAAAAATTATACCCTCCAATGATAGTAAGTAGTGATAAGTGGTCAACTAAACAGTAAAAAGTTATAGAATAAGCTTTCATTGGAGATGTTTTTACATCAAACCTAAATTGCAATAAGTAAAAGAGTGGAACTGATATACATTTACACCGAAACAAACTATAAACCAATTAAAATTTTACATTATCTAAAATTAGGTTAAAAATAGTCCTAAATCAGTCATAAATTAGTTATTAAGTAATATAATACTTTTCTATTCCTAGTTAATTAAACTTTAAAAATAATATATACATATATAATATGACGGTTGAATTAAAAAAAAATTATATTTCTTACTGTTGAGGACAAACGAGAGAGGGAGAGAGAGAGAGAGAGAGAGAGAGAGAGAGAGAGAGAGGTGAAATGCCCAACTCAACCTCAGCGCAGTGTCTGGTTTGAGTACTCCTTGCAGCCTAAGCGATTAAGCGATTTTGCAGAGCTACTCTATTTTTCAAAATACAATACCCTAACAAGAGCATTTAACTTGTAATGTCACATAAAATGTTAATATTTTTCATGTTTTATCTTTTCTTGTCTTAAAACATACATAAATACTTCAAACGTATTTTATTTATATAATCAGGTAATAAAAAATAGCATACACTAGGTCAGGAAATAAAAAATTGCTAAAGTTGGATGCTATTATTGGAGTAACAAAGTTGGATTGCAAAATGCACCAAAAACAGCAAATTCAATGCTTCTAAGAGTATCAGAAGAAAGAATTAAATAAAATGCCTCAAGAGACCACATGGGAAAGAAGAGTATTTCTGGCATAAAATTAGAACCACCACCCCTGTATGCTAAAGCTGAATTGATTAAGAGCTTCACAGTAACTCATTCTTCCCAGATAATAATAATAATAATAATAATAATAATAATAATAATAATAAATTGCAAAATATCACAATTCACAACATAGGAAAGAGAAATATATAGTAAATACAAATTGCCAAGACTTTGTAAGTCTTTGAGTGTCTTATTTAGTTTGTCTTCTAGTTTGGTTTCAATTTCCTGGAAATTAAGTATTGTATTACTCCACACAAGCAAGCCACTTATTTGAAGAATCATTCTTCTTCACAGTAGAGACTGCATAAACCCATGATCAATACAATCCAATAATCAACAAGATTTGCATTTACATTATGAATCCATGTGTTTTTATAATTCCCTCACTTCTCTTGCTACTCCTTGTGACTACAACTACCAGCCAATTAGGAGGAGATGATATGAAAAAGTGTTTGGATAATGAGAGAGATGCTCTCCTTCTTTTCAAAGCTCCCCTTCAAGACCCCAATGGTCATCTCTCTACATGGAGAGTTGACCAACATGATTGCTGTAAATGGAGTGGAGTCACATGCAACAACCAAACAGGTCATGTCACATGGCTTCATCTTGACTCCTATGGTCTTGGAGGTGAGATAAGCCATTCGTTGCTTAACTTAACCTACTTGAATCATCTTGATCTTTCCAGAAATTCTTTTCACGGAACCATTCCCACCTTCATTGGTTCCTTGAGAGAATTAATCTTTCTTGATCTTTCCTATAACTCTCTTTATGGAACCATTCCTCCAGAGTTTGGAAACATCACCAACTTGCAACGCCTTTATCTTGGATCCATGGGAGGATTTAGAGTTGAAAATCTAGAGTGGTTGTCTCATCTCTATCGTTTGGAGGAACTTCAAATGGATGGGATTTCCCTAGCCAAACAAAATCATTGGGTAGATGTAATTCTAAGTCTTAGGAAACTCTCATATTTAAGTTTAGATGGATGTGAGCTCTCACATGTTGTGTATCCATATTCTTCTTCATTTTTCAACTCTTCTTCATCTATTGAATCCCTTTATCTTGGAAACAACAATCTCACCTCATCCATGTATCGTTGGTTGTTCCCATTAACCACCAATAAGCTTCGTGTTCTTGATCTCTCTAGCAACATGTTAGATGGGATACCCAAATATCTTGGTATTAATCTCTGTAGATTGGAAGCTTTGAGTCTCGACAACAACTCTTTAGTGGTTGAATTTCCTGATTTTCTCAACAACTTGTCTGGATGCGCATCACTTTCATTAAAAATGTTGTATGCTCCAAGAAACCAATTTACAGGGTCATTATCCAGTGAGATCCAAAAGTTTTCATCCATAACATCTTTGGACCTATCTAATAATCATTTAAATGGAAGCATAAGTGAGAAACTGTGGGAACTACCTAGGCTTCAAACTCTTGACTTGTCTTTTAATAATCTTAGAGTTCCTTCCACATATCACTTTTCAAACCTTTCTTATGTAAAGTATATTGATCTGACCTCTTGCAAGCTGCTAGGGTCTCGCTTCCCCAAATGGATTCAGACATTCAAGAATCTTACCTTTCTTGATCTTTCCAATACTGGAATTTCAGACACAATTCCTCTGGAGTTTTGGGACATGTGGCCTTCTCAATTACAACATCTGAATCTCTCCTCCAACAATATTAGCGGGAAAGTACCAGATTTATCATCAAATTTTGCCCAGAGTTCAGTGATAGATTTGAGTTCCAACAGATTTTATGGTCCAATACCAAATGTTCCTTCTGCTTTATCAACATTAAACCTTTCCAGAAACAAATTCTCTGGAGGGATCTCCTTTATATGCCAAATTGTTGATGGGTTCTTATCATTTCTTGACCTCTCTCATAACTCATTAATCGGACGACTCCCTAACTGTTTGTGGAATTTCAAACACCTAAGAGTTCTTAATCTCGGACACAACAATCTCTTTGGAAGCCTTCCTCCCTCTATTGGATCTTTGATACAACTCAAGATGTTGTATTTATACAAGAACAACTTCTCTGGAGAATTGCCTTTGTCTTTAAAAAATTGCACGAGCTTAAAGTCGTTGAATTTAGGGGCCAATAAGTTTTCTGGTAATGTGCCTGTCTGGATTGGGGAAAGATTCTCAGAGTTGTATGTTGTTATCCTAAAATCAAACAACTTCTCTGGAACAATCCCTTTAGAGTTATGTGAGTTAGCTAATCTTCAAATTCTAGACATGTCAAGGAACAATCTCCATGGAACTATTCCCTCATGTTTGAGTAATCTTACAGGCATGGTTCAACAAGGGTTTTCACAAGATGTACAATTTTATACAACATATGAACAAGAGACATATGTTGACCATGCAATGATTCAGTGGCAAGGAAATGAGCATGAATTCTTTAGCACTCTGAAACAGTTGAAGAGCATTGACCTGTCAAGTAACAATCTAACAGGACAAATCCCAAATGAAATTACCAATCTTTATGACTTGATTGCCTAGAGATTCCACAGAAAATTGGTGAGATGTAAAATCTTTTGACTGGTTTTGCTACTGGATTTTGGATAGCATGTTGGGCTTTGCTTCTAAATCAACAAGGGAGACATGCTTTTTTTCGGTTTTATGATAATGTAAAAGATTGGGTTTATGTAAAGGTGGTGGTGTTCATTCAGAATTTGCAAAACTAGTTTGTCATATAAGTTTTATTTTTTCACTTGTTATTTTTCATTGTGTAATGTAATGTAACATGGCAAGGGGTTTTAAGTCCCCAGTATCAATAAATTTGCCACTAACACCATGGGTGGCCTTTTTCCCTGTGTTATATAAGATAAGACATCCCAGATGGAAATTAGAGGTGATCAAAAAAGATGAAACAATTTTTGAAGTATTTGAAAAAGATGAAATATTTAATTATTAATTATTTATATATTTAAATATTTTTGAATTTTAATAAAACTATAATTAAATAAAGATATAGTCATTTCTTGGGGAAATGCACTATTGTCTTTATCAATATCATGCCTGTGCGCATCATCAACTGAATCGAGTGACAGATGTTGAGAAACAAAGTTGTTTCAATTCACTTTTCTTTTAAACATCAGGGAATGTAACATCCCATATTGGCTTGGGCTTGGCTTCCATACAAATACAACACATGACCAAACCTCCACCTATTTACTGTTAAAACACCTTTGAAACTAGATCATCTATATTAACACCTACCCGAAGAAATGAAACATAAGATTATGATTTTTTGCATTTTTTATCCCAAAAGCATTTTTGTTTCAATTTTGGTCCTTATTTGAGGCTTTTATAACGTTTTTGGTCACCATTCCTAGTAAAATGACGATTTTGGTCCCTGATTATAGCCGGTTTTTGCAATATTGATCCCAAAAGTATAGTCATTTTACTTGGAACAGGACCAAAACATTACAAAAACCTCAAATATGGATAGATATTGAAGGAGAAAACTTTCTGGTACTAAAATCTATAAATCAGCTATAATCAGGTACCATAAATGGAAATTTCTCTTAAAATCATAAAGAATACGATTAAATTAGTTTAGCTGACCTTTCTTAGAATCATGCTATTAGATCGAAAGTTTGCTGTTTCTCCACCTCTTTCAATTCCTTTTTAAGATATTTTGTTATTTAAAAACTTTTCTAGTTAAGAATCATTGAAGCAAATACCTTTGCATCATCATCTGGATTGTTTTTTTATATGCAAGCCATGAATCTGTCACCTAACAAGTTAAAAGATGGTCAGAATGAAAATATTGTAAATGTATGAAATAAGGAATAATCATTTTACTTACTGTAAATCCAACCTAGCTAATGGAGGCAATGTTTTAGGATAATCTTACATCATACATTCTAACCTGGTAGACAATTTGAATGCATTTTTTTTGAATCCTTGTATCTATAAATCCAAAATGTAGAGATGATTCCATAAAGAAAGAAGCTAGGTAGAGTCAATTTACATGGGACAGAGACCAAAAACATTATGAAACCCTGCAAGAGGGAGCAAAACTGAAAAAGAAAATACTTTTTGGACCTAAACCAAAAAAGCTGCAAACCAAAGGGACCAATTTTGTAATTTAGTCTTGAAGCAACAGTCAAAATGGGTTTGAGTCAAATATGACAATTTTTAGTCAAGTGGTTTGACAAATTTTTGACAATCGCTATTATAAATACACCTTCATTTTGGAATAAGAAGGGTTTTTTATCTGTATTGAAGTTTGCTAAAGTACTATAACGATTTAAGAACTATTCAGAAGTAGAAAACATCGTGAACTCAGGTCAAATTTCCTTACAAAATTCGATAAATTCAGTGCAACAGTAATGGATCTAATTAGAGCCTCAATGTATGATCTAACAATAGGAAATGCACAAATCCCATCTACAGCAACATATTTGCAAGCTCTATTGATAATGCAAAAACAAATTCATGAAATGAAATGATAGCGTAAAAGCACATCAACAAACAGAACTGTGAACACACCTGGTCCAGGGAGAAAATTGAAACAGAATTGTGTACACACCTGGCCTTGAGAGAAAATTGAAAGGTTTTTTTTTGGAGATTTGGAGGAGATGTGGAGAGGTTATTGATTTGAACATTGGCTGGTTTATTAATGGCGTTATCTACAGCTGAAGAAGCCATGAAATCTATAAGCAATAGAACTCGATTCTGATAGGCTTTAAGGGGGTGTTTGGCTTGTTTCGAGGCAAAATCCTTTTTGAAAAACATAAAAGGAAAGATGTTTGGTAAAAAAATTTTAAAAACTATGTTTTGGATTTTTATACAAGAAAACTGATTTTTTGGAAAAGTTAGAAAAACCTAATTTTTTGTAACTTTTCCAAAAATGATTTTTGTCTCTCAAAAAGACAAGTCAAACACCCCCTAAGTTTTTAACATCGGGTGGTAACTGCAATCAGATGGGCGAACACGATGACTTAAAACCGAATGGTTCTGAATTTATACTCTGGTAAATACTTGTTTCCAGAGTGATAATTCTAATATTCAAAGAAATTGTTCATTTATGTTGTACGTTATGAAATAATTATTGTACATTGTGTATCATTTTTGGTCAAAACCAAATTCATTAATTTTGGTTTTTGATTTTTAGAATATATTGAATTCGGTTTCTTAATAGGTTCGAGATCTCAAATTTTGGGTCCGTTTCTCTAGGTTTTATGTTTAAACTCATGAGTTTTGGGTTTTAACATATTTTTCAGCAAATATAAACAAAGTAAATCAAATTCATTTCTACTGTTCTATAGTTTAAAATCAATTAAAAACACCAAAATCAACTAAATAGTTCATGGAAGTATTAAAAGGTTATTGACATAGTTGTCCATGTGACTACTTTTTATGCATTAATGCCCTATTATTTGGAAAGATTTATTTAATTTTTCCATTTTACCTTCTAAGCACGTCACCCGCCTATTAAGTTTTGCAAGTTTTGGCGGTGTTTTGTCCCTATGACAATTTTTGATGCGATAATGAGAAGATTTGTTCATTTTTGTTATTTTACCTTCTAAGTAGGCCACCCATGTTGGGTTTTGAGGATCTTAGCCACAAAGGCACATACAGTGGAAACATGAAATTACAGAAAAACAATAACTCATGATCCAAAAGTCGGATCCATGTTCAACCAGTTAATGCAACAAAATAATTAACTATAAAGAGGGAAAGAGAACACGTACATTTGTAGCCTCTGATTTATTCTTTCTCGTCAGTTGAGCGAATGGATTAGAACCCAAAGAATGATTTCTCTGATGTAATCGTACCCAAGGAAGTCAAAACAACAATTTGGACACTTTTGGAATCAAACCACTAACAGAAACTGATTTTGTTCTTTAGGCGCATCGTAGCTATCAAGAAGCGTGTTGCACTCTTCGATTTTCTTCTGGGTTTAGAGAGAGGAGAGCATGGCTGCCAAATTTAAGAGGGTTTATTCACTTGGAATCACCATCATCTTTCAGCCAAAAACCCATCTACATATAGGGGAGGATTAAGTATCCTTATTAGAAAATAACTCTATTATCTAGTAATTATCTATATGACAAGTATTTATCCAAAAGATTTGAATTTTAAATCTTTACACTTTAGCCCATGATAATCTACAAGATTCAGTTAATTAATTGTATATTTAATTAATTAACAAACTAGATCCATATAATTCTCTTGTGTCATTAATTGCTCATTTATGTCCTTGCATATAACCCAAAGGGACTCTCTTATAATAGTAATAGTATCAATGTTGTGACTGTGGGAACTATTTCCAATAGTCTCCCATTTACACAAGTCATTCAACATTATTTGGTCCAACATTCACTAATAATAGACAGAGAGTGTGCAATTCTATACAACTATTGTACTTATTGCAACTTAGCAATAAAACAACTCTTAGACTAGTGATAACATATTCATTTACTATTCAAGATATCTATATAAACCTGAGTCATGGATAACATGTCAATCTCGGTGTTCAAGATTATGTTTCCCGGTTGAAATTTGTGATGATCATATTCGACTAACTGTTGATTAGATTAACCTAGTCTCAGCTTGGCCAAGCATCTAATTGGCAGTCACCAAATCTGTAACACTCGTTCCAGGTATCATCTAATTTTCCAAGTTTTAGGGTTTTATGCTAGGACTCGACGAGTTGGGGAGCTCCAACTCGTCGAGTGGAGATCATTTTATGAGGACGCGGGATTTAAATCCTACTCGACGACTCGGAAGGCCACGACTCGACGAGTATGCGTTGTAAAGGAAACCCCTAATTTTTAGGGTTTGCACCCTATATAAAGGACTTAATCTGCCTATTGTGGCCTCCCTTACCACTTCATTACCCAGAGAAGAAACCCTAGCCGTTCTTTGCTGCTTCCTTATGCTTGAGGGGCTAAGAGAGTGTTTTTGGTGCAACTTGTTGAAGAAGTTTGAAGGTTGAGAAGCATGGAACGGGAAGGAGCTTGTAGATCCAACATCTACATCGTTTGGGCTTCCATTTGAAGGTAACAAGCTGTTACCTTGGTCATTCTAGCATTAGATCCCCTTTTTCTTGGGTTTAAGGTCATTTTTAGTACATTTGTAGATTATTTCGGGTATTGGGCATGATCTGAAGTTGTAACTTCAGATCTGGACTCCTCTAAGTCCTTAGAGTTATAAAGTTACTGAAAACATCAAGATTTGGCCCTTCTCTTTGGTTTAAACCCCTCCCTTAGCTTGGTTTTGGCATTAAGAGCTTGCATGCACGTAAAGTTTGCAACTTTACGTGGAAACCATGCCCTAGGAGGCTAGATCTGCATTTTGGAGCTTTGGGGTAGCTTAAAAATGTCTGAACACAAAAAGGACTGAAGGGATTCGTCGAGTTCCTTAGCCAACTTGACGAGTCGGGTAAGGTTTACCCGTTTTCGAGATTCGGAGTGATTTCGGTGAAGGATTAGAGTTTGCGGTCTACATGAGTTTTCGGTCTTCTAGACATTTAGAAACTCGATGAGTTACTCGGGTAACTCAGCGATTTGATGAGTTACTCAGGTAACTCGGCAAGTTGCTGGATGCACTCGACGAGTTGGGGTCAACATGGACTGTTGACCTTGACTTTGACCAGGGTTGACTTTGAGGGTATTTATGGTATTTTGGGATTTTGACAAGTTAATCACATGATGATTATAGGCAGTTGAGTTGGAGCAGTGCGTGGGACTTATCTGATCTTATCTTGTCAGTTCAGCATTCACGAGAGGTGAATTTTCTCACTATACCAATGGGTCTAAGGCACCAAGGTCGGCCCATTTTATGATATGTGGATTTTTGTTTGATTATGTGTTATGTGAGTATGACACTTGTAGGGAAGACCATGGGGGAGCCCATGGTGCTTAGATGTAAGACTATGTGGGGGAGCCTATGACTTTTCAAGTAAAGACCACGGGAGGAGCCCATGACACTTGGATGTAAGACAATGTAGGGGAGCCCATGGCTTTCCAGCTAAAGACCATGGGGGGAGCCCATGACACTTAGGTGTAAGACCATGTGGGGGAGCCCATGACATCCTGGAGTAAGACCTTGGGAGGAGCCCACGGCATCCTTATATGTTTGTATGTATGGCTTGTATGGTTTATGTAGCTTTTATAGCTAATATGGATTATGTGATTATGTGGATTGTGTGGGGTATGCTCTGGGGAACTCACTAAGCATTAGCTTATAGTTTGTGGATTTGTTTCATGTACATCCTAGCCTAAGGGCAAGGGCAAGGCTTGATGACGCGGCATGCACTCTCTCTCCGACGTTTTTATGGGACACTCTGATGATTGGAATAATATTGTAATTGTTACGAATTTCAAAACATATTTACTTGAGATTTTATGGTTTATGGAAAATGTTTTTGACTATTTAAAAATGAAAATTTTCCTTCGAAAATTGGGTCGTTACAAAATCATCGAGGGGCCCAGAGATATCAACTTCCCTATTAAGGAAGAGTGACCAAATAAACTTTGACTATATATAGCTGCCCTATTCTTCATGGCGTATATGGTAAATCCCTATATAGTTGTCACTGTGAGTTATGAACAACGTTGGGGAAAACCAAGGCACATTAGATTGTAGGATAGAATCTCATGCATATTCGTTTGAAGAGTATGAGATATTTCTGTTGGATTAGGTGTCTAAGCCCATAACTATTCTTGGTATGTACTTGACCTGATTATGAGCATGGTCCTTTTGGGTTGCCTTCACTCATGTAACTTGATAATATGACAATAGGAGAGAGAGTGAAATTTATTATGTGAATAATAAATTCGTAGTCAAAATGTTTTTATTAATATATTACAAGATTAATATATTATTTGGAAATCATATTATTTAATTAGTATTGATCAGAAATTAATTTGGAATTAATTTAGTGATCAAAAGAGACTGATTAGATAATTAGGGACTGATATTGCAAATCACTGATAGTTGCAATTGGTCTGATGGATCACCTTGAAATAAGATTGGACAAATTATATTGGAAGCCCATAAAGAATTCGTCCAAGGTGTATTCTAGAAGTGGTCAATGGGCTGCTTAAGGCTTAACCAGTCATATTAGGGTTTCCACCTAAAACCCTAGCAGCCACAAGTATAAATAGACCCCATGACCAAGGGATTTTCGTCCAAGGGATAAAGAAACCCTAGAGTGGTAGAAATCTGCTCTCTCCTACTTTATCCTTTGCATTGAGTGTTTGTGACTCCATTAGAGGTGCAACACTTGGGGTACTAAGCTTTCAGAGGTCAAGGATATTCAAGGTGTTCTTGTTATTGCTACATAACAAGTAAGGTAAGATTCCAAACCCTTATGTACATATAAATTTCGTTCTTAGACATATTAGATTAGGGTTTATGCTTTGGAAGATTGTTTGCATGTGCAAAGTGAGGAAAACCTAGATCCAAAGCATTAGGGTTGCATGCACACCATAGGAATGATGTTATGCTCAAAACCCATCAGTGGTATAAGAGCCTAGGGTAGTTTTTCTGTTATATGATGCAAAAGTTAAGTTTTTCAAAGCTGGAAATTTTCGTTTTTCATAATTGAACCAGACTCACGACGTGAGCACAGTGCTCACGACCTGAGCTCAGTCTTACAGCAGGATTTCGAAAATTTTGCCCTAATTTGCCTTGGATAATTACCATAAATTGCTTTATTCAAATTGAAATCGGATTTTTTATTATGGTGATTGACATCCTAATCAAATTAATGGATAATTGTCAATTTAAGATAATTACTTGTTTTTATAAGCTAAAGATTGATTATTTGTAAATTGATTTGAATTATATTGTCTTGAAAAATTAGATTAGGTCAAATTATGTGATAAATATTATTTATATGATATTTAATTATTTTTCAAATTTGATCTAAAATATAATTTTGAAAAGTTTCAAAATTTGCCCTCAAGTTTTAGAATTTGAAATTTAATTAAAAGTTTTAATTTTAAAATATTAAATTCTTAAACCCTAGTAATTTGAAAAGTTTCAAAAGATCACCTCTTGGTTATGAAATTTAAAATTTTATTAAATAGCCTTATTTTGAAATCTTAAATTTAGAACCTTGATAATATTTTGAATGGTTCAAATTACACCCTTATGGTTTTATTAAATTAATTAAGTGTGTAATTAAAAGAGAGTTAATAAATCCATAATGTATTGGTTTATATTTAATTAAATTAAAAGTATAATTTATTAGATTAGACCATCTAGTATTTTAAAAGTATAAAATACACCCTTATACTATATAAAACTAAAAGTTTAATAAATTATATGTATAAGTAAAAGTTCAGTCTTACCGTTAGTATGCCTCATTCATGAAGCTGGTCTATAATGGGTGTTTAAGGAAGCGGCCTGTAAAATGACCGTCATTGGGTATCCACTCTTACCCACCGCACCCTTGAATAGTGGAGGGTCGTTAGCGGAACGGGTAGGATAGGACACAAACTTCCATTATAAGTATAATGAAATACGAAGTAACTAAACACTTTTATAAATTCCCAAATCTTAGTTACTTTAGGAAAAATGTGAATTTGGTGCCAATCAATGAAATTGCACATTGCACCTTGTTGGTCATTAGTGGAGCGTGTGTGGTTAACCGACATACTAATATGGGACCAATGAAGGATGGCAATGGGTAGCTCGTAGATTATCATAGATCAATGGAGCGTGTGTGGTTAACCGGCACATTGATTAGGTGGTAAACGTCTTCGAGAGTACCAAGCTAATTTGCATGGTCATTCACACCTTGTTTGTGATCCTCGACATCCCAGTCACAAACTTGAAGGGCATAATCGAGATTAAACATGTCATTGAAAGGTTCAATGAATCTCAAAAGAACTAGGAGTTTCAATTCATTTAAAACTTAAACTACTTTTTCGTTTTTCATGGTGGAAATTGGTAAATCGTCATTTACCTACCTTCAAATATTTTGCAACTGGATTATGGCATCCCTCTTCCGAGTTGTAGAATATTTTGTTGGATCCTAGCCTTGATATTTATTTGGGTGATATACCGAGGACTTTTATCAACTAACTTGAATTTTCTCCCGTTTTGTAGATGTCAAACAACTATGGTCTTCCTGAATCCTTTGGAAAAAGCTTTCCACACGAAGATGATGTTCCACGATTTGATCGTGGAAATGAAAATCATGCTTCACCTCCTCCAATAATTCTCCCTAACCCACGTGTTCGAAGACTTGAAAAGTTTGATGTGTGTAAACTCAACTAGTTTTAAACCTACTTTTAATTATAAATTAACACACAAAAGGCAGTGGACCTATCAATTGTGGTATGGCTAAATAAGTAGGGTATCGAACTCAGGGAACGGAAAATTAAAAGTAATAACTAATATTATCTAAAAGACAAGTAATGAAAATAGGGTTTTCTCTAGTTTTACAAGACTAGAAACTTAAACTAAAGCTTAACTAATCAACTAATAGCTGAAAACACGTAAAGACAACTAAATTCAATGATCAAAAGGGTTTCTGTTTAGGTTCAACTCCTTTACTCCTATGGTTAATTTTTATGTTAATGTAATAGATTAATTGTTATTGGTTACCGATTATGGTGATTACATTCACATTCGTTATTACCAATCCTTAGGAAATAGATTAATTTAAGCAATGATCAAGTGATTAAACTAATAAACCTCCTAGTTCAATTTATTCGGATTAAATAAGACTTGTAATTAGCTAATTAAATTGGTGATTCAACTAACCTCTTGTTGATGGAGTATCAATCAAGCTCACACATTAATTTACCCATTCTCTAGTTAATCCTAGTTTCATATTCATTATTCCTAGGCATATAGCAATGTGTTCACATAAATTTATATGAGATAAGCAATCAAGAGATGTTCATGCAACTTAATTACTTAGCAATTAACAGAAAATAGTTATGGTTAATGCATAAGGGTCTTTAACAAGCTTAATTTAACAAAATCACCAATTAACAATTAATCAAAAGAATGTATCAAACCATAGGAGCAAATTCGTCTTTCCTAAACAGAAACTAACTAATTTAGTTCATGATTTCAGTGTATGAAAACCTAAAAACGAATCTAAATAAACCAAACATCATTCTATTCAAAGGTAAAGTAGAAAATTTACTAGTTGCCTTATTCTTTTGAGATTAGGGTTCTTCACACGTTCTTCTGATCTTCAGCAAGTTCCTTAGTCGCCAAGTAAGTTCTCCAAAAGCCAGAGAGAGCCTCCATTCGGATTTGTGGCTTCTATTTATAGATATCTCAAAACAGGGGCTACTCGTCGAGTAGCCCACCGACTCGTCGAATCCCTTTGTTGAATCCGTATGCGGCAAGGACTTCTCGTATTTCTTCGCGAACCTTCGTATGGACTCGTCGAGTAGTCGTCCCTACTCGCCGAGTAGCTTCAGAATTCAGCATTTTCCTTCTTTCTTCCATTCCCGAGCTTTCGATCGTGACTCCTGCTTCCTTTTGCTTCCGAGCTTCCCTTTTGGACTGAAAATACAATTTGAACATTATTAAGTACCTTTTGTCCATAAAACGTAAATAATTAGCTAATAAATTATATAAACCTATACTAAAAATATAGCTAAGTATGCAAATATCAAAATACCCCACACTTGCCTTTTGCTTGCCCCCAAGCAAAACTGAATTTTAAACATACTAGCATCACATAAGACAATCCCAATCAAACCCAGCCATTATGCTAAGACCGCAACGCATGCATTTGTGTCTAAAGTTTTCCTAAACAACCCCCCTTAATCCGAAATACTTACAATCCTCATAAACACTCGCCCACTTTTTCCGAACAATGCTCATTTTATGCATCCCTCCGAATCCATCCGCAGAAAACCTTCTAACCTCAAGGTATTTTTGGTCGAGCAACCCAAGCACACATAATCTATAAAATTACAACTTTTCCAATACCAATATGGAGTTATTTAGAATTCTTCACTTCTTTGATAATTTGTCTTTCGTTTCTTTGAATTCACCAACTTTTTGATTTTTTGGTATCTTCAACTTTGATCTTCTTTAGAATTTTGATCTTTTAATCTTTACTTTGACTGCTCCAAAATTCTTCAAACTTTTCTTGTAATTCTCTTTTTTTTTTCTTTTACATGTAACTCACTTTTTTTTCACTCAAAGCCCTACATGCTTAAGCAGGGGCGCTCAACTTCAACCTTTATTGGTTAAGGATAATAGTTTTCCTGGATACATTTCAAGTACACGATGCTAAACATATTGCATGCCTCAAACTAAGCGAGGTTGTGTTTTTGTCCCATGATTTCACTAGAATAAAGGGGGCCACAAATGCACTAGAACGTATATAGGCTCAACTAAACATTTGGGTCTTCATACAATCATCAAATGTAACACTAGCATAAAATCCTAATTGCTTTTTACCAAATTTTCTCAATTAAGTCCTAGCAATTTTAAAATTATACCTAGAATTAGGATTCTAATCTTACTAATTTAACTAATATAACCAACCCCCTACCCCACACTTAATTTATGCAATGTCCCCATTGCATATTATGCATGATAAAGAACAATAAAATAAAGAAGGAATTGGAACAAACTCCCCTGGGATAGTAGTCGCGAGGTTGATATTCTTCAATTTAGCTCCATCTTCAACTGACTTTAGACATGGGAACAGCTCATCCATGCCTTGGGTGTCAAATCTTATGTGGTATAGCTCCAAATATTGAAAAATGGATGTGATTCTTTTTTATGTTATTTGTGGTAGTGTCAAAAAATTTACCAAATAAGGAATGATTCTCATCACCCAAGTTTCAATTGGACATAAACTTGGAATGATGCAACTGGTATTGTATGATGAATGAGAACCTTCATCTTTGGAAAATTTAGACTAATTCCTTGTTCACATATAGATGTGAGTCAAGTGAAGGACTGGGGAAACTAGTACACATTGATGTGTACTGGTCAAGTCCACCACAAAGAACGATAAGACTATTCGTTATGATTTACTAAAGTGTAGTAAATATGGTTATACTTACAAGATTAAGTGTAATTGGAAAAGTTTCAATGAATAGCAGAACGAATAAGAAGAATCAATTAGGCAGAAAGATAAAAGTTTCTCCAATCTGAAAAGAAGGGAGAGTACTTGAGTATCATGATTTATGATCGTCTTTATGAGTATGAAACCATATCACAATTGATCCTCTAAGGACACCTTAGTGCACTTGTATGGCTAAGAAGAGGAATCATAAATTGTTGGAATGGTTAAATCATACTTCGTTCCAAAATCGAGTCTTAGAGTCATACTCCAAGATTGTGACTTGAGTGACGTAATTGTGAAAAGGTTTATAACACTAATCGAATATGGAGTAAGAAATGTTTATTACTCTCGCGCATTTGAAATTGGTAAGTTGTGATGTCTTGGATAAGACAAAGACAAACTAGGACCAATTGTGTGTAGTGTTTGTCTTGATAAGGACCCACACTAACTCTTGAATATTTGTTTGTTAAGGAATGTTTCTTGACAAGAGAATCATATATGTCGAGAGGTTAGTGGGAGTCTTAAAGATCTTGAAAAAGGTTCAAGAACTAATCAGGAGTAAACTCATTGTTAATCACTAGCACACGACTTCAGGTTTGTAACCTATCGTATTGACATATTCTTGTTTCCTTGCCCATTCCAGTTAAGGTTGAATATGCATGTGAGTTCTATGAGTTCTCATTTGAATGCATAAAGAAAAGCACCTTAATCAATGGAAAGTACATTGATCTGTGTAGGTGAGCCGCTGAATGACTTGGAAGACATGGTGGGCACTTGTACTACCAGGTGGCAAGAAATTGAGATTGAACAAGTTCAGTCCATATGAGTTTGGATTTGTCACAAACCTTGTCTTGTGATTATGGTTATGACAAATTCACACGGATAGGAACACATACACCATAAAATCTTAGTGATAAGGTTTCTCTCCATTTCATGAAAATGATTGTGAGGAAAAGCTTTCACTAAGAAGATTTTAAGGAGTTAGCTATTGTGTAAACTGTGTTCACAAATTCGATTATGATTATGGCATCCCTCTTCATAGTTCGAATTGTGAGAAATGGCAAATGGTTTGAACATTTAAGACTTATTGCTATAAGTTTTGAAATTGTTTAGACACACATGTGAGCTTTCTAAAGGGTGTATAAGCTTAGATAAAGATTTATCGAAGCGTCTCATATCATAAATATGAACTTTGGTTAAGAAAGTCAATAAGTATTGAATTTCTAGAAGTCCAGCTGATTTCTGAATACATGTCAAAGCTAGTGGGAGCATAAGTGTTATGCTGGTAAGGATGTAATCATCATGTTAGTGAGAGCATGATCATTATGGTAAGGATTGCAAGTTAGCAATATTAATCATAGAAACAAAAGTTTCAATTCGCAAAGTTGCAGAGGTTTAAAAGTTGTTTTGCTATAATTAAGGGAGCGAAATTTATACTTCATTTCAATTCTAAAAGCTTAGATCAAGAAATTTTAATCAAATTTAGTCAAAGGACATATATGAATGTTATGTTGAAAAGATTCAACGTAAGAGAATTCTATATATGACAATATTATAGCAAGAGATTGGTAAAGTATCATGTCTTTATGTAAGACATTATGAATCGTGTTCTATACGCTTCGGTTATAGGATCGAGTGCATATGCTGTAACATTCGACCGTTTTGATTTTCCAAATGCCTAGGGCATTAAGAGGGAAAAAGGACCAGAACCAGAAATGACTAAAATAATTACACAACTGTCAAGGACAATCTGAGGTTCGCTAAGGATTGGTCGCTTGTGAGCAGTTGGAAGTATGGTATTGAATGGAACATATTGGCATGAATAGATAGGAATCTATTAAGAATGAGTTGTCATATGGTGAATATGGAAATGTTTCCGTAATGGGAGTTGGATATTAAGAATCTATGTAGATTAGAAACTTTTATGCAAGAAGAATGTTCAAAGGAATGTACTTTGAATTTGAGACTTCATATCTATGGAGTTGTCTTGTAACAATCTCCAATAGAGCACTTTGTAATTTCATTGGCAAAGTCTTGGTGACTTTGGTGCTGTGACATTACAAAAGGATCATTGCATAAAATGATAGAATCTAACATATTCTGATAGTGGTAAGAATTCGGTATTCTTACACTTATGATAAGGATTAGGAGTTGTGAAATGAGTATCATTGGTAATGTGTTCAGATGATTTATTTCACAAAGTAAGGACCATATGTAGACAAAGTGTGCATGCTTGGAGCATGGGACAACTAGTGTTTTAATTCAAGTAGTAAGTTGATTATTCGAAACATTATACAATGAATAATGTGTAATCAATATGGTGATTAAATAATAAGTGTTTTATTTATACTCACAAGTTTGAGTCCATATTGGATTCGATTATTCTTATGTTTCGCTTTGTATGTTTTGACTTCCAGAATAACTAGGTTATTCGAACATCCACAGTCGATCATACGTTGGAAGTAGGTATTGAGGCAAGACTGTCATGGATCTGTCTGTAGATTGTCTAAAGTGTTTAAACATAACACAAGTTTGTTGCAGAGTTCATGAGTACTTATGTAATAAGATTATAGTATTGGATTAAACCCACGCTCACGTGAATCACTTCATGGATTTTATCACTAGTGATTGTGAGACAATAATATCTTATATTCTTGAAACGGAGAGATATGAGTTGCAGTTTACAAGTCGATTGCGCATTGATAACACGTAAACGCACCAGTAACTTGGTGTTATAAAATGTATTATTGTGTGTAATTTGAGGAGTAAATAGAGCAAGCATATGAGTCGACATTTATCCGTTCCTTTTACCCAAGTTGGATAAAAGCGATATCTGTGGGCCCCTCGATGATTTCGTGATGACACCCCAAAGCGCTTGGCCAAGCCTGGACTGATTTGATCTGTTCAATTAGTCAGTCGTCATATATCAGAAATCGGGAAACAACACATGAACAGAGAGAATGATTAAAATTCATGTCTCAGTTCATACAATATCTTGTAGAATGGAGGAATATATGATCCCTTATCTAAAGGACGCGCTTCTGATAAGATCAGAGTTGACAGCGGCTTTTGAAAGCTATGATTGCTGATTAGGTTTTGAAGTCATACTTGCAATAATAGTTATTAGACTTATCCAAGTGGGAGACTGTTGGATTAGGTGTCTAAGCCCATAACTATTCTTGGTATGTACTTGACCCGATTATGAGCATGGTCCTTTTGGGTTGTCTTCACTCATGCAACTTGATAGGATAACAAGAGGAGAGAGAGTGGAATTTATTACGTGAATAATAAATTCGTACTCAAAATGTTTTTATTAATATATTACAAGATTAATATATTATTTGGAAATCATATTATTTAATTAGTATTGATCAGAAATTACTTTGGAATTAATTTAGTGATCAAAAGAGATTGATTAGATAATTTGGGACTGATATTGCAAATCACTGATAGTTGCAATTGGGCTGATGGATCACCTTGGAATAAGATTAGACGAATTATATGGGAAGCCCATAAAGAATTCGTTCAAGGTGTATTCTAGAAGTGGTCAATGGGCTGCTTAAGGCTTAAGCAGACATATTAGGGTTTCCACCTAAAACTCTAGCAGCCACAAGTATAAATAGACCCCATGACCAAGGGATTTTCGTCCAAGGGCTAAAGAAACCCTAGAGTGGTCGAAATCTCCTCTCTCCTACTTTATCATTTGCATTGAGTGTTTGTGACTCCATTAGAGGTGCAACACTTGGGGCACTAAGCTTTCAGAGGTCAAGGATATTCAAGGTGTTCTTGTTATTGCTACATAACAAGTAATGTAAGATTCCAAACCCTTATGTACATATGAATTTCATTCTTAGACATGTTAGATTAGGGTTTATGCTTTGGAAGATTGTTTGCATGTGCAAAGTGAGGAAAACCTAGATCCAAAGCATTAGGGTTGCATGCACACCATAAGAATGATGTTATGCTCAAAACCCATCAATTTCCATCTTAGAATTACTTATAACATAATCCATGGAGTAATCTCCAAATACGGGTTACTCCAATACTTAAAATATATATTTTCATGTGCTCATTAGTATTGGTCGCAATCTCTATACTATGTTCATCTCAATGAACAATCTAGCAATGCTTCATGAAAATCTTAAATCACCACTTACTTCCATAAATAGGACTGATTGTGGATGTTTGAATAAATTAATTATTCTGCAAATGGTTCAAAAACATACAAAAAGGGAACACATAAATATATTAATATAAACTGTAAGCACAAAGCTTAGTGAGTTCCTCCAACATACCACATAATAAACAAACATAATTCCAAGCATATATGGGTGTTGGCCTACCCCTTTGGTCTATCTCACCCGGATGCTGCCAAGCATATCTGGGTGCTGGCCTATCCCTTTCGGTCTATCTTAACCGGATACTGCCAAGCATATATGGGTGCTGGCCTACCCCTTCGGTCTATCTCAACCGGATACTGCCAAGCATAGCTGTGTGCTGGCCTACCCCTTCGGTCTATTTCAACCGGATACCGAGTCTATTTCACCCCCTACCACTACCACATAATATCATAACAATAATTACAGAGTCATCAAGCATATACATACATAACTAGAAATTATCACAAAGACAATCATCACGTTATAACACAAACTAATGGGTTGGCATTAGTGCCTTCGACCCACAACTACTGTGAAGGAATACTCACCTCAGACTGTGGGTATCAAATCGCACTCAGCGGATGACTCGCGAACTCCTCTCCCCATCGCACAAGCACAAAACCCTAATTAGAAATTAGGTCACATTCTAACACGAAGTCTAACACCCTAATCCTTGACTTAAGGCAAAAAAGCTCCTTCACCTTTGCCTTATTGGGCCTCCTTCTCTCCAAGGACCAAATCCACAAAAACCCAAAAAGGCATCCAAGCCCACCATAGGGACTCTAAGGCTCAATATGGCCCAATGACCCCCAAACATGGCCTTAGGCCCAAAAATGACTTGATACACCTAGGTGGGCCCGATTCCCAACTTACTCAAGTCTAAAGCCTAACATCAAACGAGCCCAAAATCTTCCAAGCGCACCAATTGCGTACACGCGACGTACTTGGCTTGTACGCCCATAGTACGCTGGTGTTGACCAGAGGTCGAGGCGTTGACCCAGTACACACAACGTACACTTAAGTACACATGACGTACTGGTCTGCCACCCCATTCTTACTTCCATGACTTAATCCCTTAAGACCTAATGTCCAAAACTTAGATCCATACTCCTAAGAATGTCCTAAGCCATAAAGTTGCAAACTTTATGCTTTTTCATGCAAGGATGGTGCTCAAAACATGCACCAAGTCCATAAGCACACTAACACTTGCATGGTTGAGGCTTAACCATCAAGATCCGATTTTTATGACTTAAAACACCTCTAAGAGCTCAAAAGGACAGCTCATATGGTCTGAAGTTCCTTAACTCCAAGAATCCAAACTATGGGACCAAAAGATGACATTTTCTACCCTAAAACTAGATCTAAACATGCAATGTTCAAGGTTTAAGCTTTATACCTTCAATGGGTCAGAAATGGTGCCAAACGTCTGGATCTACAAGCTCTTCCCACGTCCTTGCTTCTTCCCAAGCTCCCTTATTCTTCAAAACTCTAAAGAGCCACCAAAAACTCTCAAGGAAGCTCACAAATGCACTAACGGTGGCTTAGGGTTCGAGATTTGCACTTCAAGGGAAATGGTGGTTGAAAAGGTAAGGGACTTGGGGGACTTAAGGTCCTTAAATAGGGTGCAACCCCTAAAAACTAGGGTTTATCCCAGACACACGTACGCCATGCGTACTCCACGTACGCCCACTGCACGTGGTTAAGTTCCGCGACCAAATCTGTGGCTAGTATGCTAAGCGTACTCAATGAGTACGCCCTGCGTACTAACCAATGGACCAAATTGAAAGAAATTTTACATTAGGGACTTAAAGGGAAACTTACCAAAACTTGAATGTTACACTACGAGTGTTAATCCCTTTTCGATGATGATACGATTGTGACGTTCAACGACACCGTTTTGTTCTTGTGTATATGGACAAGAAACATGATGAACAATTCCATTATTGTGAAGGAAACTGGAGACATTGCGAAATTCACCACCCCAATCTGTTTGTAAGTTCTTTATATCACAAGAAAATTGGGTTTTGATCATGGTACGAAATTGTTGAAACATGGAGAATACTTGTGATGTTTGAGGCAAAAGAAATCCATACAAACTTTGTGCAATCATCAATAAATAAGAGAAAATATCCATTTACATTCAAAGAAAAATCAAGGGAAGGTCCCCAAACATCTGAGCACACTAATTCAAAAGGTTTAGAATAAAAGACATGAGTGTTTGGAAGATGAAAATGATGGCTTTTTCCCATTTGACATGAATCACAAACAGTTGGTAATTTATTTGATGACAAAGGAAGATTAAATGAAGAAACTAAATGCCTTAAAATAGGTTCATGTGGATGATCAAGCCGTCTATGTCATCCGTGGAGAGAGGTATGAATGTCAGTGAAAGCCATAGAACGAGGTTTGGCTCGGGTATAAGGCAGCTGATACATCCCATCATTAACGTCCCCTCGGAGGATTGTTTGACTCTGAAAAGTCTTAACATAACAATGTTTAGGCCATAATTCCATGTAAACACTATTATCCTGAGTTAAATTAGAGAACCTAAGAATAATTTTGGTTAGTTTCGGAACTATAAGCACATTGGGCAATTTGAGATTAGGAAGAAAAGATGAACCAACATGAGAAATAGACAATTGGTTATTGTTTCGTACTTAGAGCTTGTCATCACCCTTGTATTCATCTGCTATGTTGAGTTTGGAATGTCAGAAGAGTCATGATCTGTAGCTCATGGGTCAAAATACCATGAAGGGTCAAACACAATAGAATGATTGTGATGTTGAGTCATACGGGCATGCAGGGTTGACTTATGGGATTAGGTCGGCAAGAAGGAAAATTCGTCTGATTTCCCCTTTGCCAACAATCGATGGCTTTATGACCTTGTTTGTTGCAGATTTGACAAAACGGTCTCTTACGACGAGGATCGGTATTACGAGGAGCAGATGAAGACGCCGAAGTTGGCCCATTGAAATTAGTATTAGGACGATTGTTGGAGTGATTGACAATGAGAGCAATAAATGTGGACTGAAAAGAGGCTTGTCTAAGATAGTCATGTTGATTCGTGCTTCTTCTTGAAGTAATAGACCTGTAAGATCATCGACAGAGAGAACTTTTATCTTTATCATAAAAGCGGTTGTAAAAGCCCCATATAACGAATCTAACCCATTTAGGAGATAGCCAATAAGATCTTCATCGGCTACATGGTGAAGATTTTCAATGAGAGTCTTAGCTATCGATCGTTTCCGTTCGATGTATTTAATCATGGTCATGGACCCTTTGGAAAAGGATTAGAGTTGGGCTTTTAGCTGCATTCGACATGCCCTAGTTTGGGCTTGAAATGTTTTCTCCATGGCTTGAAATGTTTTCTCCATGGCTTGTCAGGCCATTTGCGAAATATTACATCGAGTAACAATAGTGAGGGATTTTTCTGACAAGGTGGATCGAAGCCACAAGAGAACAAAGCGATCGCGCTTCTTCCTCATAGTGAAGTCGGGGTTAGGAGAGGTGGTATCCGGAGTGCTTGGAATTGTCGGAGAATCGATGGTGGCAGGGGTTCCTTCGAGGCTGGAACGATGATGGTGGTCGGATGTGGAGTAGGATCGAAAACGAAATCATCCAAATCGAAGGTTTCAAGAGCCGCGACAATGGTTGTGCGCCATAAAGAGTAGTTCTCACGGTCAAGCTTAACAATAATCGAAGGGATTTTAAAGTTGATTGTGGAGGCGGTGATGGCTACCATGTGAAGAAGATGAGGGGTTCCTGTCGCCATGGAACGAGAAACAAGATAAGGTACGCTCCGATACCATATAATGAAGTGTGAATTGTTTTCGTATTGATATCATGTAAATACATGTATTTATACAGTAAACTAGAACGGAAACTAGAGATAAGTACTCCTAACTCTAAACTAAGTATATGCTGACTTTTTGACTCTAAGACTATTTCAATTGTACATACATGTTTATAATTTGCTAATACTTATGATAATGTTTATAAAATTTGGATTTTTAATAATTTTTTTTTTCATTTTCGAAATGTTTTTTTTATTTTTCTCTCATCCCTAGATATTTTTTTCGAAATTTTGATTTTAGTGTAAAAGATTGAGTTTTTTTATCTTCTCTTTTCTATATCATGCTATATCATTTCAAAATATATCTGAGATGAATAATTAGTTTGAAATTCACAAATAATTTCAAAAATCACAAAAAAGTTCGTAATTCAACCCAAAAACATAAATGAACAAGTTTGAATATTTCGAACCATATTCGGTTGAGTAACAATAAATACAAAAATCATTTTTGACCTAACGAGTAAAAACCTTTCCTACGTTTTTCATCGAATTAATTGTTTGTTCAGCAACATCACCGAAGAATTGATGGTAAAACGCGAAGAGAAGAGGAAGGTTGGAGGGTAGCAGATGGAGAGGAAAGCGGCAAGGAAGACGAACACACACACATATATATATATATATATATATATATATATATATATATATATATATATATATATATATATATAGAGAGAGAGAGAGAGAGAGATTTTCATTTTGGCATTAAATTTGTTTAGTTGAATTGTAAGGATTATTTATTTTTGTATTTAATTTGCTTTTCTTTATGAAAACCAAAGATATGATTATGATTAATTTAGTTCAAAATTACAAATATAGTATTTTTGATTTAAGCCATTAAACAGTTTTATCTAATGATTATTTTTTGTTCTTGAATTTTTGAAAATTTTGAATTCTCAAAATAATAATACTCCATTTTGGACTAGAAAAAATAAGAATAATAATTGGTCGTATCGAAGGCCACATGTCGCATGCTTCACATTCTTTACTTTCCCCTTTTGCATTTTCATGAAAAAGAAACACTAAAACCGAAAAAGAAATAAATAATTATTTTAATTTTCATTTATTTATTTAATATATATATATAAAAGGCCTCGGACACCAGGGCAAGACCGCAAGAGCAATACTTTCAGAGAGAGAAACAAACACATTACACACCGATAGCCGCAACAAGAATCACACAATCCCATCGCAATTCGTACGATTTTTCGTTTCAAATCTCATTTCCCTCAATTGATCATCACTTTGATCTGTTCTTCTCATTCCTGAATCCCTAAACTAACAAAAAGTTTTCATTTTTGTGGCAGAACAGTTTGAATTTCTCTCAATTTTTATCAGATAAGGTAAAACGAAGAGGTACACAGGGCGATATTGTTTTTTTGTTATCATGGAGTTTACTGGAAGGATCTGACAGCCGATCGAGTTATAAAAGTTAGGTTTTCATGTGAAATTCGCCGATTGATCAAGCATTTGGATCCGATCATCTTGATTTTGCAGTCCTTGAGGTGCGGTCGATCTGCCTTTTGATTATTTAATTATTATTTGAAATACTTTCGCTTTAATTAATTTTAAACATACGGATAATGTTTTGAGTTCATAAGATTTTCGATGATCGGATAAAGTAGTTCTCATGAGCTACGACGTAATCTGACGGTTTGATTCGTCAATGATTTTCTCTCCGATTCTCATTCAAATTCGATACAGACTGTTTTCGTCAGGGATTTGCTTATGTTTCTATGCGTTTATGTAGTAAATTCAATTGGATTCAAAATGATTCTTTAGTCAGACGGATTTATACGCTGTATGCCGTTGGATTACAATCTTTTGGAGATATTTTCTTTCCAAAAGAATCAAACTTGTAGCAGAATGTAGAATCCTCGTGATAATCTACAAGTCCTTTTGCTAAAAATAGTATAAATCCGACATATATCACTTTCCGATTTAGCAAATTCTCACTCTCATTGTTGCAATTTGTTCATCCGATTCAAATGATACTGTTTCCACTAGCGACATTGTTTTCATTTTTCAATCTGTTCATCTTTTCACATCAGTTTTATTTCATTTATGTAGCTAATTGAAGGCTTAAAAACGCAACACTAGGGTTATGATTTGGATCTAATTTGCATGGGTGACGATGCCACAACTTCGAAGTGGAGCAAGGAGATCAAAACGGCTCGGTGATCTTCAGCCTGCCACTCAACCAATCAATCAAGCAGAAAACACCGCCCCACCAACCCAAACCAGACCTAGAAGAAAGACTACTGGTGGTGGTGGTGGAAGGGGAAGAGGTGGTGATGCTGCAGGTGTAGCCAAAGGGCCTGTAGCGGCATTACCAGTGAGGCCAACTGTTGGTGGTAGAGGTAGAGGTGTTCGGTTGATTGATTTGGACCCTGAACCTCCTTGTGATATTATCCCTGAAGCTCCTATTAGACTAGACACAGTTGCAGATAAAGATATTGCCATGGAAGGTGGAAGTGGTGGTGGTGATAAAGTTATGGGTGTTGAAGAAGAAGGCAACTCAACTCCTGTTCCCGAAAGGGTATTTCTTTTTTCTCTTTCTTTGAGATTAACTTTCCCCCTTTAGAAAACTCATAATGTGTGTTGTTTTTGTTATGATGAAGGTACAAGTGGGTAATTCTCCTATATATAAGGTGGAAAGAAAGTTGGGGAAAGGTGGTTTTGGACAGGTTTATGTTGGGAGGAGGTTAAGTGGTGGAACAGAAAGAACAGGGCCAGATGCAGTTGAGGTACATGTTGAAACAATAAATGATAGATGAAGGTCTTTTTTTTCTTTTATAATAACTAGTTCTTTGTGTTACAATTTTGATCCTTTTTTGTTTTACTTTTATAGGTAGCATTAAAGTTTGAGCATCGTAATAGTAAAGGTTGCAACTATGGTCCTCCTTATGAGTGGCAAGTTTACAGGTACATATCATATCTTTTCCAAAACATTTACATAATTCCATGCTTAACCTTGTGAGTTGAGATCTAATACATTGACACATTTTAATACAAAAAAAAAGCTCACTGAATGGATGTTATGGGATTCCATGGGTTCACTACAAGGGGCGACAAGGTGACTTTTACATTCTGGTGAGTTTTGACTTTGAAATTTGTCATACTTTTTTCATTTTTGGTATAAAAATTCTATCTTTATGAGAATTTATGAATCTTTTTTAGGTCATGGACATTCTTGGACCAAGTCTTTGGGATGTTTGGAATTCTTTAGGCCAATCGTAAGATAATAGTCTTCACTTTACATACATACTTCTTACATACATAAATGAAAAAAATGTATATTTATTTACTAATTACTTATTTTATTCAGGATGTCACCAAGTATGGTGGCTTGCATTGCTGTTGAGTCAATATCAATTCTTGAAAAGCTTCACTCAAAAGGGTAAGTCAAAGTCATATCTAAACTTGAACAATCACATTTAATGACACTCTTAGTTGCCTTAATGCATTGAGGTCTTTTTTATATATTATAAAGGTTTGTTCATGGAGATGTGAAGCCAGAAAACTTCTTACTTGGTCAACCAGGAACAGTGGATGAAAAGAAACTATATCTTATCGACCTTGGTTTAGGTATATGCTTTTAACTTTATTTAATGATTCCCCTTTACATTAATTATGTTGAA
The DNA here is from genome assembly GCF_052849685.1 of Lactuca virosa. Classification (NCBI taxonomy): domain Eukaryota; kingdom Viridiplantae; phylum Streptophyta; class Magnoliopsida; order Asterales; family Asteraceae; genus Lactuca; species Lactuca virosa. The sequence goes on from NC_136431.1 coordinate 71,417,206, forward strand.
GTATCATTAACACGTTTTTTTGTTGCTTCTTTAGCATCAAAATGGAAAGATTCAACTTCTAGTCAACACGTTGAGTATGATCAACGACCAGATATATTTAGGTTTGTGAATATAAAATTATTTTAAAAGTTTATTTATAACATCAGTTTAATGTAAAATTTGGGATAAAATATGTTTTGTTAGGGGGACAATAAGATATGCAAGTGTGCATGCACATTTAGGTCGAACAGGAAGTAGAAGAGATGACCTTGAGTCACTTGCATACACATTAATATTTCTCATTAAAGGAAGGTTACCATGGCAAGGCTACCAGGTAGGTCAATTTCGTCTTTTCACTCTAAATTTGTTTTTTTCTAACATTAATACATTAAGTTTATTTTATATTACAGGGAGACAATAAGAGTTTTCTTGTTTGTAAAAAGAAAATGGCAACATCACCTGAGTTGATGTGTTGTTTTTGTCCTGCACCATTTAAACATTTTCTTGAAGCTGTTACAAATATGAAATTTGATGAAGAGCCAAATTATTCTAAATTAATTTCTTTATTTGAGAGCCTTATTGAACCCGTTACATCACTAAGACCAATCAGAATCGATGGGGCACTCAAGGTACACAAATTTCTTTTTTTTTTTTTTTTAAAAAAAAAGTGGTTTTTTATATTTTATATTTTGTTTTTTTATCAGGTGGGACAAAAAAGGGGAAGATTGCTTATTAATTTAGAAGAAGATGAACAACCAAAAAAGAAAGTAAGATTAGGTAGTCCTGCTACACAATGGATTTCTGTTTACAATGCACGTCGCCCAATGAAACAAAGGTATGAATTTGTTTTTCTTTTTTCATTTTAAAATAACAAAAAAAATAAATGATAATTGATTTAATTTTAATTTGATTTGCAGATATCACTATAATGTAGCTGATGCGAGACTTGTTCAACATGTGGATAAGGGTAATGAAGATGGTCTATACATCAGCTGTGTGGCTTCAGCCTCAAATCTTTGGGCCTTAATTATGGATGCAGGAACAGGATTCTGTTCCCAAGTTTATGAAGTTTCTCCCGTCTTTCTTCACAAGGTTATTTTAGTCATTTTCATATTTTATGTATTTCTTCCATTTCATTATTAACACAGTTTTCTATTAACCTTATTCTTCAGGACTGGATTATGGAACAGTGGGAGAAGAATTTTTACATCAGTTCAATAGCTGGTGCTGCTAATGGAAGCTCATTGGTTGTCATGTCTAAAGGTTAAATAAATCTTTTTTTTTCTATTTTAATTATCATGATTTTAATTTTATCAAAAAGAAAATAAAATAGTTTTAATAATTTTTTTTTAGGAACGCCATACACTCAACAATCATACAAAGTGAGTGAATCGTTTCCATTTAAATGGATTAGCAAAAAATGGAAAGAAGGATTCCATGTGACTTCCATGACGACAGCTGGCAGTCGTTGGGGTGTTGTCATGTCAAGAAACGCAGGATTCTCTGAACAGGTAATTGTAATTTTGGTGATTAATGTTATGAATTATTGAGAGATAATGATGATAAGATTAAATTAATAAAAATATAGGTTGTGGAGCTTGATTTTCTTTACCCAAGTGAAGGAATACACCGTAGATGGGAAAGTGGGTACAGGATAACATCTATGGCTGCCACACCTGATCAAGCTGCTTTTATTTTGAGTATTCCAAGGCGTAAAATGATGGATGAGACTCAAGAAACTTTAAGGACATCTGCCTTCCCTAGCACTCATGTCAAGGTAAAAAAAAAAAAAAAAATCAAATCTTTTCTTATATATTTTCTCATCATTCGAGTAATGATTGTGTGTTTATTTTGCAGGAAAAATGGTCAAAAAACCTCTACATTGCATCCATGTGTTATGGTCGAACTGTTTGCTGACCAAAGCTGCCCGAAAAACTGAGAAAATCCAATTGAACAAAAAAAGTTGGAATTATGTAAAGATGTTGGTGGTGTTAATGTTATGTTGAGATGTAAAATCGAAATAGAGACAATAATGACAAGAAAAAAAAGGAATTGAAGTTTTAAAAAAGATAGAAGAAACAAAGAGAAATGTATGTCAAATATGAGGGTGGTGATGAATGTGAACATTTTGACTTTGGTCAAGGTCATGTTGGTTACTAGTTGTACCCTTTCAAGATTTTTATCAATCGAGAAAATGAAATATCTTATGTATTTTATCGGTTTTGGTTAGCTATTTTTTCTTTGAGTTGAATGTGTATTCAACAATATGTTCAAAACAGGAATCTGACTGATTAACAAAGAGCCTATAAGACTTCAAACAATAAAATTATCCCTTTTTAGAATACACAAATTGAAACAAATCGATGACTTTGAAAATGAAATGAAGGGCATTTATAGGTTACTCTTCCATAACATTCAAAATGAGGATTTAGAAGATTAAAACTTGGTTTTTAAACACACAAGTTGATCATTTATAAGTAGGATTGAACATTGCACATTCGTGAGCATAAACAGTGGATTTGAAAACATATATAGTTATTGTATGAGTTTTGTTTTGAAAGGGTTTATAGTCTTAGTTTTAAATCCATATTTATAAAATTACAAATGAGGTTTGGTTTTATTTTTGCAAGAGGTAGGATTAAATTCAATGCCGTTCCACTTTTCTAGGGATTGTAATTATTTTTGTAAGGTCTAATTTTTCAGTAAATAATTTATGAAACAAAGGTTGACTTGTAAATTGTAAATAAAAGTTGAATTCCTTTGTATAGTGGGATGGAATCCGTCAAACCAATCATGAGGGTAAGGATGTGCATGATGGAATGGAAGTTGGATTCCTTTATGTACTAATTAATCATTGGCATCCATCGAACCTACAGCCAAGCCTCTTGGTCAACAACCAATTAGAAGCTCTCATTTTTCCAAATGTTGGGTCAACGAATATGCAAACAATCTGCAATTAGTTGGATTGGGTGATCCTTGGATATTTTTTTATAACAAAGTGGGACAAAGAAAGAAGAGAAATAGTTGGATGATTAATTACAACGCAATTATTTTGGAGTTTCTAGCATTTAATTTTCAAGAGAAAACTAAAAAGGAAAAAAGTTTCCTTCAACAATAGGAGTTTCTAGTTTTTAGCTTCAAATCTAAAAGCTACTTCAAATAGCGTGTAACAAAAGGCTCTTTCATATTTTTGCAAATTGACATAATTACATTTTTTTTAATTATGTTTATATTTTATATATTATAAAAATGTGGTTTTATGTAATTTATATGTTTTAAAAGCTTTTTTTGCCAAACATTCATATAAAAATAAAAGCTACAACATCCAACTATCAGTTATCAATTAGTTTTGCCACACACACCTATATAATAAAGAAAGAGTTTGATGTGTTATTTGATCAATATGGTAATCAAATTTATATAGTTCAAGATAAATACGAAACAACATTAAGACATTTGTTATAAGAGATACAACCATTTTTATTATATATATATATATATATATATATATATATATATATATATATATATATTCAAGAAACATTGTTTTAATTAAGATTTGACATGGAATGGAAGTAGTCAACATATCAATCCAACCCCACAAAGATTAACGTAGAACCAGTCAAACACATTTGTTAGGATTTACATAACATTAATGATGGGTTGGTGTTTAAAATCTTCTAGAAGAAAATAACAACTTAAATAATTTTCATCTAAAAAACTTTACCCGCTCTATATATTTAATTATCTTCATAAATTTTTTGCACTCTAAAGCAAATTTTGTAAATTATTAGTAGTACTCAAGTCATGTTCACGATCATGAATGTCCAAATGCAAGTCTTGAAAGTTAAAACTTTATTTGTATGATTACCAACTACAAACGTACGTTGGTCCTCAAGCTAGTATTCTCTATTGTACTAAGAAATTGGAGAAAGAATGAAATGATTCATTCAATTGGACTGGTATGTTTTTTTGATAGGCACTCATGTATTATTAATGTGAAAATTAGAAAAAATTTAGAAAGACTAACGCATACACTATACGAGTCTTTTTTTTTTCCTAAAAAAAACAATAAATGAAAATACTCATTTTATCTCTAAGTAAGAGACTCACGACAAGAGCTTGTTAACTAACAAGCTATTTGAAAAAGTTCATCCGCCCACTTTTTTCAAATTTAAGAGCTTTTGGTTTAAAAAGATTATTCAAAAAACTCATACTGTGGATACGTTAAGTATATTATATAGTACAATTATATATGAAAGTATGTAGTACATGTTATACATGATACCTTAACTATATTATATAGTACATATTATACATGAAAGTATGTAGTACATGTTATACATGACAGTCGTTGAGTGAGTTCCAAAATAAAATACACCCCTACTCAAATTTGATTAGCAACTCATGACTGAGTATAAAGAATTACAACTGCAATCTTTTCATGAAAGTAAAATTTATATTATTAATAGTGTTTTAAAGAGCTATTAATTAGTTTGTTTTGTAAAAGTAAAAGATTCATTAATCATGATTAATCACTAGACCATTTATGTTTAAAATACAATTTTATATATAACATAAATATACAATATTAGACAAAACATTCTTTAGAATTCAATTTAGAGCTGTTGTTAATTTTAAAGAGATTTAATCAAGCAAACACACGTAGGAGTGGTCACCTACTAATCAATCTTCTAGAAGGCATACATATGTCAAACGTTTAAATGCATAATTTCTTCTTATGTCAACTTCTATTCATATTAATAAAGCAATACCTTTTAAATTAAGGTTACGAAGATTGAGATTTTACCTAAAAACTTTTTTATTTTGCAATATCATGATTGTAGATTTGATCTAAATCAAAATTTAGAGCAAAAATTAATTACAAGTCCAAATTTCCAACGTTAATGCATTCAAAATTCACAAAAAAAAAAAAATAAATGAACTTGAACTTCAAATTTGAAAGGATCATTAGTCCAAGTTCCCAAACATATATATATATATATATATATATATATATATATATATATATATATATATATATATATATATATATATATATATAGGGGATAAAGAATATACATTACAGCCCCACCTAAGCTTAGGTACTAAACCTCTAAAATATATCGTTTTAACTTAGTAGTTATACTCGATTTGGTTTTCACTTGGTAATATATCATCCCTAATAACATTTCTTCCCTCCATTATCGTTTTACCATCATTGTTTTTTTTTTCCTTCATTATCGTTTTTACTTCACCCTAGTGAACAATATTGTTTTCCATCGTCACGAAGAAGGAATATAATCAACGTTCTTGCTTTCTTATCAAAACTATTGTGTACATTATGAAACTACAACTTCAAGTGGTAACCTAATCGTAATCTTTATATAGTAAAACAACGTATTTTCATGAGGTTTAGTACCTAAGCTTAGGTGGGGCTGTAATGTATATTCACTTTTCCCATATATATATATATATATATATATATATATATATATATATATAGGTTTAGGTTCTATGGAAAACAAAAAAACCCTAAAAATCATAAAAAAAAAATACTTAGAGATCACAAAATTTTTTTTTGACTTTATAAATGAAAAAATCGCAGCTTTTTCTTCAAATTCGCTAAAAAATTTTTTGAAGAAAAACACAAAAAAAAAATCGATTTTTTATTTTTTTTCAGCGAATTTGAAGAAAAAGCCGCGATTTTTTCATATTTAAAGTCAAAAAAAAGTTTTGTGATTTCTAAGTATTTTTTTTATGCATTTTTATGATTTTTAGGGTTTTTTTAGGGTGTTTTTGTTTTCCATATAACCCTTCCCTATATATATATATATATATATATATATATATATATATATATATATATATATATATATATATATATATATAATAAAAACCAACCTACTTATGAATAATAGACTTTTGTTTTTTATAATTGAACCATAAAAGTTTTTTATTTCACACTTTGGCCATAAATCTACTTTTTTATTTATACTTTGGCCATGAAATCTTTATAATGGCATATTTGGTCTCTAGACTTTTGTATATTGACAATTCATCCCCTTATTTTGTAGAATAGCACTTTCCACCCCTTTACTTTGTGAAATGTCACTTTCACCCCCCTTAACTTTGAACAACGATAATTTCCACCCCCTTCAACTTTTGTATATTGTCATGTTTGTAGGTTTGGTTTCTAGACTTTCATATGTTGGAAAGTTTAGTCCCCTCGAAAATCGTGCACACACACGATAAAATGATGAATATTAGTACTTTCATTTTGTGTGACTAGAACATAATAAGCAAAACCTCACATGCATTCCGTGTGAAGCAAAGAGTAGGGAATTTCTAGTTAAAGAATCAAAACATACAATATAGAAATATATTATCGCATAAACTATATCAATGTATTCATAGATATTCTTTTGTGTGTATGGTTTCCTACTTTATTTTGGTTCGATAACAATAAGGAGTGTGTTTAGAAGATCGTTGGGGCGAGGTTGGTTAGATGCGGGAGTAGTGTAGGGAGGTTCGGGTTTGGTCTAGAACATGATCAACTTAATGCATTAATTAGACTCGTGACTGATTTTATTCTATATGATAGTCTGGATGGGGGGAGGGGGGATTCTAATAGTGATGATGATTTCAAGGCGAGGGAGACTTAGATTGAAGACTTCGTGTTGCCGAGTGGGACTGAGGAAATGAAGTGTAATAGATATATGCCTTAAAAAGTGAACATATTTTTTGGCATCTTGGTCTAGATGGTCACCTGACCGGATCTACTTTCAAAGGGCATTGATGTTCCCTCACTTCTTTGTCCTTGTTGTCAAGTGTAGACGAAATACCTTGTTCATCTGTTTATCGATTACGAGATAGTTGCGAGAATGTCAAAAGTTGTTTTCACATTGCCTAGAACTTGATATTCTTTTGCAAGTTGTGTTATAGTTATAGTGGGTTTGGTGGAGCCATGTATGTTCCGTTGATCAAGAAATATTGTAACGCCCGGTTCCCGGTACGTATTTTGAATTTAAAGATTGTATGTTTTTACACTGGGACTCGGCGAATCGGAGACCCAACTCGTCGAGTAGACAAGACTTTGGACACGGGTTTTAAGTGACCTACTCGACGAGTCGGGAGCCCGACTCGGCGAGTAGGACTGTCTGGATGAAACCCTAATATTTACAGTTTGCACCCTATTTAAGCACCTTATCTTGTCCTAACCCAGCCTCCATCGTCCCTCCCAGTCCAGAGAAGCCCTAACTCGAAACCCTAATCATTTATTGAGTGTTATTGAGCTTTTTGGTGCCATTTATGTGTGTTTGAAGTTAGAGAAGAAGAAGGAAGCTTGAGAGATCAAGAGGAAGCAAGAAGATCCAGAGGTTTTGGCACATTTCCAACTCATTTGAGGTATAAAGCTGAAACTTTGACCATCTATCTCTTACATCTCTAGTTAGGGTTCATTTCTACCTTTTCTAAGCCTTAGAAGTGTCATTCTCGGGATTTTGTGGTTATAGAGGGGTATTACTTCAGATTTGGAACCATTGTGGGTTCCCATGGCATAAAGGCGCCAACTTTATGGCCATGGGAGTCCCATGCATCATATAAACCCCATTTTAGAGCCTTTTGAGCCAAAAACCCCATGCATGAACGCCAAGTTTGTAACTTTACGTGTATTATGGACCCTAGGAGGCTAGATCTATGTTTTGGATGTGTTAAACCCGACTGAAATCAACTGTATGGACATGGAACTTGGGGGACTCGGCGAGTCGTTCATGGGACTCGACGAGTCGGGGTATGGTTCCCCAACCTTTTTCTGCTTTGGTCGAACTGGTTGAGTCTAGAAGAGGACTCAACAAGATAAATGTGAATCTGGACCTGGAAATCATGGAACTCGGCGAATTCAAGAACAGAACTCGGCGAGTTCAAGGCAAGTCCCAACTGCATGAAGACACACTCGACGAGTTCATAAGGAACTCGGCGAGTCCATGGCTAAACGTGTCTTCTTGCATGAAGCAGGACTCGACGAGTTCAAGGATGAACTCGACGAGTTCAAGGATGAACTCGACGAGTCAGATGAAGAGGGTCCCGACTTTGAATGAAGGAGAGTTCGGCCAGTGTGTGCAATACTCGGTGAGTAAGATCGAGGTTCTAGTGTTTTGAGGATTTGGGGACTCGACGACTTGTGGGGTCAACTCGGCGAGTCTAGTCAACCGGACGTTGACTTTGACCCAAAGTTGACTTATGACAAAGGGGTTGACCTTGACTTTGGTTTTTACTTGAGTAACCCTTGTGAGGGTTAAGAGTATGTAATGGTAAATTAACGAAGGTTGTTACATGTAGGAATTGAGAGGAGTTGATCCCAGCAGCGAGGACAGTTCAGACACTTCACGACATTGAGATGAGTGTTGGGTTTTGAGCATTCTAACACTCCTATCGTGTACATGCAACCCTAGAAACCTTGGATCTATGTTTTCTCTAAATACATGCAAATTTGATTTTCCAAGGTTTACTTCCTATCTAGCATGTTATGGGGAACTTGTAATACAAAACTCAAGTAGAATAACATACCTTTTAGTTGCTTGGATTCCTTGAAGACTTTGTGAGCCTAGCACCCCAAATGTGATGCCTCAAATGCTTCACACAACACCACAATTATTGGAATAACCCTGAGAGAAGTTCACTATACTAAAAAAATCGGCTAACCCTCTTTGTTGCTTGTAGTAGTGCCGATTTTGCTAGTCTAGGGGTCTTTATATAGTTGTGGCACAAGTAGCGTTACACCATGTAAACCCTAATTGTCATGGCTTTCCATATTCCATGATCTATGGGTTTGTAACCTCCATGGAGCACCTTATGGGTTTTAACCTAATCCATACAAACCATGGATCATTAGCCCACTATACAAGAATAGATTATTTACACAATCAACCCCATATATTTAATTAGTCTCTTTTTGATCACTTAATTAATTCAAGATTAATTCTTTGATCAATACTAATTAAATAATATTATTAATATATTAGTACTTATAATTAATAACCTTAAGTGTCCTTTATCTCATTTTGGTCTATCCAAGTATTGCAATGCCATGCAACCCAAATGGACCATGCCGGGTCGGGTCAAGTACATACCAAATATAATTATGGACTTAGACACTATATCCATCAGTCTCCCACTTGGATAAGTCTAATAAATATAGTTGCAGATATGACTTCAGAATCCGACTAGAGATCGTAGCTCTTTCAAAGTCTCTTGGAACTAAGATGATGATGATGATACGCCATTTAAGATAAGTGATCATATAATCCTCTGCTCTCAAGATATCAGCTGGACAAATACATGGAACATGGTCTTACTTATTGTCCAACATTTGTTTCTCGATCTCTGATCCGTTTGACATAGAACTAAATTGAACACATCAATTAGGTTCTGACCGGGCCCGGTACATAGGTCAAAACAAAATCATCGAGGGGCCCAGATATCGCTTCTAATCCTAGAAGGAACATATAAACTTCGACTTATATGCTTGTACTGACTTCTTATTGAATTATGCACAAAAGCACGTTTTATAACATCGAGTTACCAATGCGTTTTCGTACAATCAATGTATAACCAACTCGTAGTCAACAACTCATATCTCTAGGTTTGAAGATTTATATGATATTATCGTCTCACGATCACTCGAGATAAATTCCATGAAGTGATACAAGTGAGCGTGGGTTGACTCCAATACTCAGAACTTATGAGCACTCATGAATGTTGCAGCAACCATTGCTATGTCTAATACACCTTAGACAATCTACACACCCAATTCATGACAGTCTTAATTCAATACCTACTTCCAAAGTATGACTGACTGTGGAGAGTTTGAATAATATAATTATCCTGGAAGTCAAAACATGCAAAATTGAAATAATAGTAAACGATTAACATAAGATAGTAACACTTTACTCATAAATAAACAACAATTTTTATTTAATCATCAAATGTCAATTACATTTTACAAGTTTCAAAACTATCTAATTATTAAAACTAATATCATCCTTCAGCCCGATGCGCCTCGCATGCTGTAAATGATTAACCCTACTTAGTCCCTTCGTGAGGGGATCTGCTGGGTTCTCATCTGATGATACCCTCTTAGCCACGAGGAGTCCTTCTTCTATTCGATGTCTAATGAAATGGTATTTTCTGTCAATGTGTCTGGATCTCCCGTGATCCCTTGGTTCCTTAGCTAAGGAAACCGCACTTTCGATGTCACAGAAAATTTCCATTGGCTCTTTTATAGTTGGTACAACTCCAAGGTCTCTAATGAAGTTCTTTAGCCATATCGCCTCCTTTGCTGCCTCGCTTGCTGCTATATACTCTGATTCGCAAGTTGAATTAGCTACCGTCTCTTGCTTGGAACTTTTCCAAGTAATTGCTCCTCCATTTAGGATAAAGACCCAGCCTGACTGAGAGCGGAAATTATCCCTATCAGTCTGAAAGCTAGCATCGCTATATCCTACCACTCTCAAGTCATCATTGCCACCAAGGGTAAGGACCCAGTCCTTAGTCCTTCGCAGATACTTGAGAATGTTCTTTACCGCAGTCCATTGAGCCTTGCCAGGGTTCCCTTGATATCTACTGACCATGCTCAAGGAAAAGGCCACATCAGGGCGAGTTCAAGTCATAGCATACATGATTGAGCCCACAGCGGAAGCATATGGTACATGACTCATCTCAGCTATCTCAGCCTCTGTACTCGGACTCTGAGTCTTACTCAGTTTGGCGTTACTCTGAATCGGTAATTCCCCTTTCTTGGAATCCTGTATACTGAACCTCTTCAGTACCTTATCCAAGTAAGTACTCTGACTAAGTCCAATTAGTCTCTTACTCCTGTCTCTCAATATCCTTATCCCTAGGATATAGGCAGCTTCCCCAAGGTCCTTCATAGCGAAACACTTCCCAAGTCAGGACTTAACCTCCTGCAAGGTTGGGATGTCATTTCCTATGAGTAGTATGTCATCCACATACAACACCAAAAAGATAACTATACTCCCAGTAGCCCTAACATATACACAGGACTCATCCTCACTCCTTAAAAAGCCAAACTCTTTGACTTTCTCATCGAAGCAAAGATTCCATCTGCGAGGTGCTTGTTTCAATCCATAGATGGATTTCTCAAGCTTACACACCTTATTAGGGTACTCTGTACTGACAAAACCCTCTGGCTGACTCATGTAAACATCCTCAGCCAACTTTCCCTTGAGGAAAGCAGTTTTGACATCCATTTGCCATATTTCATAGTCATGAAATGCAGCAATGGCTAACATAACCCTACTAGACTTAATCTTTGCTACTGGTGAAAAGGTTTCATCATAATCAACTCCCGGAGTTTGAGAATAGCCCTTTGCAACCAGCCGCGCCTTATAAGTGTGTACATTACCATCCATGTCGGTCTTCTTCTTGAAGATCCATTTGCACCCGACTGTCTTACGACCTGGTACATTGTCAACCAAGTTCCAAACTTGATTGTCATACATGGACTATATCTCGCTGTCCATAGCCTCTTTCCATTTAGCAGCCTCAGGGCCTGACATGGCTTCCGTGTAGCTGTTAGGTTCATCCAGACTTACCAGTGTACTATCACTGATAAGTGTATCACCTTCCGCAGTAATATGGAAACCATAGTAATTCTCAGGTGCATTCCTAACTCTCGTGGAACGCCTCAGAGGTATGGGCTCGTTAGTCGGATCAACATGAGTTTCCTCCTCAGGTTGATTACTAGGGTTTGAGGTTCCTTCACCACTTGACTCTTGAATTTATTCAAGGTCAATTTGCCTCCCATTGTTTCCTTGGCTTATGAACTCTCTCTCACGAAAGACTCCTCTTCTAGCTATAAAGACCACATTATCATTGGGTCTGTAGAAGAGGTAACCGAAGGATCTCTGTGGGTAGCCGATGAAAATACACCTCTCACTTCGAGGTTCGAGCTTATCATGAGACTCACACCTCACGAAAGTCTCGCAACCCCAAATCTTGATGTGGTCCAAATTGGGAACTTTCCCAGTCCATATCTCATGATGTGCCGGTTAACCACACGCGCTCCACCGATCTATGATAAAATTAAGTTACCATTTGCCACTCTTACTAGTCCTTGTTAGTGTGCCGGTTAACCACACGCGATCCACTAACGACTTGGTAAGGTACAAAGTGTAATTTCATGGGTTAGTACCTATTTCACATTTTCCTAAAGTAACTAAGATTGGGAATTATTAAAGTGTAGTTAATTTATAATTTCATTACACTTTTAATGAGGATTTAAAGTCCTTGTCTTACCCGTTCGGCCAACGACCCTCCACCAGTCAAGGAAGCGGTGGGTGAGAGTGGACACCCATTAAGCTGCCATTTTATAGGCAACAACCTTATACCCCCCTTATAGACCGGCTTTGTGAATGAGGCCTACTAACGGTAAGACTGACTTATTCTTATACATATCTATATATTTAAACTTTTAATATAATAATAGTATAAGGGTTGAATTTTAAACTTTTAAAATTATAAGGTTCAATTTGGAAATTAAAGTAATAGGGTGTAAGACTTTACAAATTCCAAAACTTGAGGGCAAGTATTGAAACTATTCAAGACCTTTCATTTCATAACTGATGAGTTTAATGGTTCATTAAAATGAAGACTCTTCATTTTATGTAACCTCTTATTCTTTAATGACACTTTTAAAGAAGTGACTTTTGGTTATCCATAACTTGAGGACAAATTATGGACTCCATCATTAGCCATTAAGATCAAGAATCATCCTTACAAGCAAGTTACACATAATTCCTATGATCTTCTAAAACTCATAAGAACATGAACATTCATATCAAAATTTCAAGAATCATATTAACACATATAAAACATGGAATTTTGATATTAGCCATTGTAAATGGATTAGAATAAGCATTACACCATCTAAAACAAGTTTTAAAACACCAAAACAGTTTAGGGTAATGTTTCTAGTCCATTTCCAACAGCAAAAGTCGAAAATCTGCATTCAGGGGCTCTTACTCGTCGAGTGCAAGAACCTACTCGACGAGTAGGATGAATTTTCACATGGACTCGTCGAGTCCCCCCTTGGACTCGGCGAGTTCATGTTGCAGAGTCCAGATTTTTGAGCTTTTTCAACAAGTTTGCATCAAGTATAAAGAAAACAAGCCTAGAAACCTTGGATCTATGTTTTCTCTAAATACATGCAAATTTGATTTTCCAAGGTTTACTTCCTATCTAGCATCTTATGGGGAACTTGTAATACAAAACTCAAGTAGAATAACATACCTTTTAGTAGCTTGGATTCCTTGATGACTTTGTGAGCCTAGCACCCCAAATGTGATGCCTCAAATGCTTCACACAACACCACAATTCTTGGAATAACCTTGAGAGAAGTTCACTATACTCAAAAATCGGCTAGCCCTCTTTGTTGCTTGTAGTAGTGCCGATTTTGCTAGTCTAGGGGTCTTTATATAGTTGTGGCACAAGTAGGGTTACACCATGTAAACCCTAATTGTCATGGATTTCCATATTACATGATCCATGGGTTTGTAACCTCCATGGACTATCCATGGAGCACCTTATGGGTTTTAACCCAATCCATACAAACCATGGATCATTAGCCTACAATACAAGAATATATTATTTACACAATCAACCCCATATATTTAAATAGTCTCTTTTTGATCACTTAATTAATTCAAGATTAATTCTTTGATCAATACTAATTAAATAATATTATTAATATATTAGTACTTATAATTAATAACCTTAAGTGTCCTTTCTCTCATTTTGGTGTATCCAAGTATTGCAATGCCATGCAACCCAAATGGACCATGCCGCTCGGGTCAAGTACATACCAAATATAGTTATGGACTTAGACACTATATCCAACAATGAGTTACCTTCCAGTAGAAGTGGGTTTACGGCCATAATGTCGGCCCACTAGTAGGAGTTGGTTGATAGATGATTGTCTTTGTGATAATCATATAGGTTTGCTACTACCTGATATGTCTTATGTGATTAGCATGTTATGATATATGTGATAGTGGTAGTAGGGGGATTAGTCTCGGTTACCGGTTGAAAGATACTGAAGGGGTCGTCAGAACCCACGCATGTCTAGTAGTATGTTCATGGTATGTTCTTATGTGGTAGTGGTAAGGGGTGAAATAGTCCCCGATTACCGGTTGAAAAATATCGAAGGGGAGGTTAGCTCCCGGTTACCGGTTGGACGATACCGAAGGGGAGGTCAGCTCCCGGCTACCGATTGAAAGATACCGAAGGGAAGTCCAGCTTCCGATTATGCCAGTCAGATATCGGTTGAAAGATACCGAAGGGAAGTCCAGCTTCCGATTATGCCAGTCAGATACCAGTTGAAAGATATCGATGGATAGGCAGTATATGTTTATGGTATGTGGTATGATGGGGGAACTCACTAAGCTTCGTGCTTACAGTTTCAGTTTTGTTTCAGGTACCTCTTCAGCGAAGGGGAAGGAGCCGACACGGTAACAGCGCATCGCACACACACGATTTTCCGCATATGAGATTTCTGGGATTTGTACTCTGACATTGTTTTATCATGACATGACTTAACTATTGATACACTGGTTTTGAGATGAATTGATACTATGGTTGTTTTCAGACAAATGGTTTTATAAGTATTATATTTAAAAATAAAAATTTTTGGTCATGATTTTTGGGATGTTACAAGTTGGTATCAGAGCCTTGGTTTGAGGGATTCGGACACACCTTCGGGGGTGTCTGGACTCAAATCGAGGGTTTGAAAGATTTTTACAAGAAAATTGTTTTTCTAAAATTTAACATGAAAAGGTTTGAGAAAGAATAAGGTGTGTGAGGCATGCGACCGGCCGAGCTCAAGTAAGTTTCCCCAAGATACCCATGCATGTTATGTTATGATGTGATATGATTATGATAATTGCATGCTAGATTAGGGCTAAGGATCTAGGAATGATGTCTTATATGCTTGATGCCCTTGTATGAGAACTGCATGCTAGGTTAGGGCTAAAGATCTAGGAAGATGCCTTATGTGCCTGTTATATGTGCCTATTGAGTTATATGCTAGAACTGATTAGTCAGTAATATGATGGCCTGAATATGACCTGCTTGGTATGGTTACTCAATGCTCGAATGCTGCTTGCTTTATGCTTTTAGGAGTTCTAGTTATCTTTATCTAACTAGTAAACGAATACGTTAAGTTACATATTGCGAGGACTAAATAATTTCAGAAGGTTAGGTCTAGCCCTATTGCGCAGCTCTCGTTTGAGTACAGCCGTTGTAGGGTAGGACCTCTCATTCAAAGAATTATCTGGTCTTAGTGATATGTAATGGTATTCGCAAGCTAGTTAGGTAAGGGTAGCAGAGATTCCTTATGCAGCTGATGGCGGAGAGTAGGTCGGAGAGTTACCCTAGGGTAAGCCTAGGATGAGATCAGTGCATCGAGCAGTAGTAGTGGAAGGGACTTGGTGAAGTCAAGGCAATCCATGAGGAAAGTACGGATAGATATGGAAGGTAGTATGGGCCCGTACTACTGAAAGCAGAGGATCCGTACTCGAGTCAAGGAGGGCCGAGATCGAACCAGGAAACTTGTAGTATGTGAGACCTCTCGAGGTTATGTATGACCCTGATGATTATGTGTTTTGTTTCAGAATGGTGATGATTACGCGACACGGAGGAGGAGGAGGAGGTTTAGGGTCAGGATCGGGCTCATAATCATTTTCGGGATCAGGTGCCGAGCCAGTTGATGAGGGACTACGTGAGTTCATTGCTTCTGAGATCACCAGAGGCATCCTTGAGTCAACCCCGGTAATTTTTGGGTCGATCAAGGAAGGGATTATTGAGCTGATGGAGGATCGCCTCAGGGCGTTTAGGAGTGATTGGGCGGCTAGCCAGTCAGGGGTGCGCACACTGTCCTTTAAGGACTTCAGGGGGAGTGGTGCACCGGATTTCCATGGGGCGAAGGACGCCATGGTGGCCAGGAGATGGATTGCAGACATCGAGTCTGCACAGTTGACGAGCTTCTGCCCTGAGGGGTCGAAGCTTCGGTATGCTGCAGGTTGTTTGAGAGACAGAGATAGAGATTAGTGGGAGTCGATGGGTGACTCTCTGGGAGCCTCAACCATTGAGGCTATGACCTGGTCAGACTTTGTGACCAGGTTTAGGGCTGAGTTTGCGCCGGCTGTGGAGCTTCAGCAGCTGGCTAAGGAGTTTCTGAACATGAGACAGGCTACAGAGACAGTGGCGGAGATTACCGCTAAGTTCTGGGAGAGGGCGTTATTGGTGCCTCAGTATGCGGGGGACGAGGAGATGCGGAAGACCCGCTATCATGACATGTTGAGAGCGGACATTCGAGAGCACATCAGCTACTCAACATGCCCGACCCTGGATTCCATGATTGCGAGGGAGAGGGAGATCGACTTGGAGCACATCAAAAAGACGAAGGCGGAGGAGGGACAGGTTACTGGGGCTTCGGGGAAGAAGCCCAAGGGATTCGACTCTAGGTCGAAGGGCCAGCAGGGCCGGAGCCGCTGTGGGAAATGCGACAGGTCACATGAGGGGGTTTGCCGCACTGGGACGGGATCAGGCTGCTATAAGTGCGGCAAGACTGGGCACTTTGGTAGGGATTGTACTACCCCTACCCCCACCTTTCAGACATCAGACCTGATTTGCTTTCATTGCAATCAGAAGGTCCATAAAAAGGCCAACTGCCCGAGATTTACAGCAGCATCGCCAGTAGTGGCGCCAGCTCCAGCGACCCTGCGGCTCACGGATGGTCGGCAGGGCAAGTCAGAGGCTCCAGTGGTGAGGAGCCGAGCCTTCCAATTGACTACCAAGGAGGAACGCGCCGCACCCGATGTGGTGATGGGATCGTTCCATGTGAACGGTATTCCAGTTCAGGTGTTTGTTCGATTCGGGTGCTACCCGATCATTTATCTCTCTTGCACTTAGCAAGAGGTTCCCTGAGTCTTCGGGCATATTGGATTGCCCTCTAGAGGTCGATATTGCTGACGACCGATCAGTTCGAGCATCAGAGGTTTTCAGAGATTGTGTTTTGAGGTTGTTCGAGGAGCGCTACCTGCTAGACTTGGTTCCTATACCATTGCGTGGGAACAAGTGTTGGAATAGTGTCCAAGGTCATTAACTATTGGTAATATTTCTAATAATGACAGGGTCCTTTTGGGTTGCCCTCAAGACCCAAATTGAGTAGAATAAATAAAGGAGAAATTGGTTTATTAATTATTATGGTTAATAATTAATTAGAAACTAATTGGAAATATATTTTGGGAATTAATTAACAGTTTAATTAATTAAAGGGTTGAATGTTCATTAATCGATAGTTGGTTAATCAGGAATGTTCCAGAACCATTATGGGATTAGGGTTGGATGAAAATCACTCCATCCCACATGGGAAAGGAGTGAATTTTCGTGGTTGGGCCTCCATCCCACATGGGAAGGAGTACTAAACCCTAGGAGGCATCCAAGGCTATAAATAGGGCCTTAGGGATTTCATTCCTCCTTGCACCTTCGCTTGAAGTATTCGCCAACCCTTCTTCCTCCCCCTCTTAGGGACGATTTCTAACCCCTTTGGGTTTGTGAAATTGACCCTTCTCCTAGTTATTTTTATTCCACTCTTTGGTGTCATTGGGTGTAATACCATTAGATGGATTCTGGTTTGGGTCCTTTCATCCAAGCAACTTCATGGAGGTTCAAGATCTCAAGCATGGAGATCAAGGGCTACATAAGAGGTATGTTTTCTTACTTATGTTTTAGTTTTCTAGGGTTGATGTAATTAGCATGAAGCCATAGATCCATAGGTTGCATGTACACTTAGGTATATCGTTGTTTCGATTTTTCCGTTGCCTAGTTTAGAGTGTATTTGATGCGTAGAAAACCCAAAAACAAGGTCATCATCAGGATGGAATGGTTGAGCCCTAATGGGGCTGTGATTGACTGCGCGCAACAATTGGTACGTGTCAGGACCCCAAGTGGGGGAGAGCTGGTGATTCAGGGCGAGAGGCCACATCACGGACCAGCTTTATGCTCAGCAGCGAGGGCTAGGCGCTACCTTCAGCAGGGTTGCGCCGGATATGTTGCCTACGTCATGGATACCCGAGAGGAGGGCAAGGCGATTGTGAGCGATGTGCCAGTGGTGCGAGAGTACCCGGATGTGTTTCCATAGGAGTTGCCTGGGATACATCCCGAGCGACAGGTGGAGTTTAGGATCGATCTGGTCCCCGATGCGGCTCCGATAGCCAAGGCACCGTATCAGTTGGCTCCTCCCGAGATGCAGGAGTTGTCTACACAGCTGCAGGAGCTGTTAGACAAGGGATTCATCAGACCGAGCAGTACACCATGGGGAGCCCCGATTCTGTTCGTGAAGAAGAAGGACGGGTCGCATCGGATGTGTTAAGATTACCGGGAGCTGAACAAGGTAACGGTGAAGAACCGTTACCCACTCCCGACGATTGATGATCTCTTTGACCAACTACAGGGGTCATCTTGGTTTTCCAAGATAGATTTACGTTCAGGCTACCATCAGATGAGGGTCAGAGACGAGGATGTACAGAAGACTGCGTTTCGGACTCGCTATGGCCACTACGAGTTCGTGGTGATGCCCTTCGGGCTCACCAATGCTCCTGCCACGTTCATGGACCTCATGAACCGCGTATGCAGACCGATGCTGGATCGGTCTGTGATAGTTTTCATCGATGACATCTTGGTTTACTCCAAGACGCAGGAGCAGCATGAGGAGCACTTGCGGGAGGTGTTGGATACCC
Organism: Lactuca virosa; assembly: GCF_052849685.1. Classification (NCBI taxonomy): domain Eukaryota; kingdom Viridiplantae; phylum Streptophyta; class Magnoliopsida; order Asterales; family Asteraceae; genus Lactuca; species Lactuca virosa. The sequence goes on from NC_136431.1 coordinate 71,436,003, forward strand.
TGAGGAAGGAGAGCTTGTATGCCAAGTTCTCCAAGTGCGAGTTCTGGTTGTGCGAGGTGCAGTTTCTGGGGCACCTTGTCAACCAGAACGGTATTTTGTTCGATCCGGCCAAAGTAGAGGCCGTGATCAGATGGGAGGTTCCGAAGTCTCCATCTGAGATTCGGAGTTTCCTGGGATTGGCAGGCTATTACCGGAGATTCATTCAGGATTTATCCAAGATAGTCGTACCCTTTACCCGATTGACGAAGAAAGCCGTTGTATTTCGCTGGGGGCCTGAGCAGCAGGCAACGTTTGAGACATTGAGGCAGAGATTATGCGATGCGCCGATCCTAGCCCTGCCAGAGGGCGTGGAGGATTTTGTGGTATATTGCGATGCGTCCATCTCAGGGTTCGGCGTAGTATTGATGCAAAGAGGGCATGTTATCGCTTACGCTTCGAGGCATTTAAAGACTCACGAGGCAAACTACCCGACACACGATTTGGAGTTGGGGGCGATTGTCTTCGCCCTCAAGATATGGCGACATTACCTCTATGGGTTCCGTTGTACCATTTACACGGATCACAAGAATCTGAGGTACCTCATGGATCAGCCAAATCTGAACATGAGGCAGCATCGGTGGCTAGATGTGGTGAAGGATTACGATTGTGAGATCCTCTACTACCTAGGGAAGGCCAATGTTGTGGCCGAAGCTCTTAGTCGCAAGGCAGCCCCGATCAGAGACATTTGCTTGCGGATGATAGTGGTGACTCCGCTTCTGGAGCAGATCCGAGACTTCGACAGGCCCAGCAGGAGGCTATGAAAGAGGAGCATCGGAAGAACGAGCGTATCGTGGGGCAGGTTTCCTCCTTCGACTATGATAGCAGTGGGTTGTTGACACTACACCGTAGGGTGTGGGTTCCGTATCATGGAGGGGTGCGCCAGGTGCTGATGGAGGAGGCGCACAAATCCAGGTTTTCTATTCATCCCGGGGCGACGAAGATGTACAGAGATCTTCGTCCTGATTATTGGTGGCCCTGCATGAAGCGGGATGTAGCCTGGTACGTCGAGAGATTCCAAACCTGCAGGAAGGTCAAGGTCGAGCACCAGAGGCCTCACGGCAAGACGCAACCGTTGGACATCCCTATGTGGAAATGGGAAGATATTACCATGGATTTTATCACCAAGCTTCCCAGGACCGCACGGGGAGTGGATTCGATATGGGTCATCGTAGATCGGTTGACCAAGAGTGCACATTTCATATCGATCCAGGAGAGCATCTCGGCCGAGAAGCTGGCCGATATCTATATCCAAGAGGTTGTAGCTCGACACAGAGTGCCGGTCTCCGTGATTTCTGACAGAGACGTGCGGTTCACTTCCAGATTCTGGAAGAAATTCCACGACGAGTTAGGTACTCGTCTGCACTTTAGCATAACTTTTCACCTGCAGACGGATGGTCAGAGCGAGCGGACCATCCAGACTTTAGAGGATATGATGTGGGCATGCATTTTAGACTTCGGTGGTAGCTGGGATACCTACCTTCCCTTGGCTGAGTTCTCCTACAACAACAGCTACCACGCGAGTATCGATCGTCCCCCCTTTGAGATGTTATACGGGAGGAAGTGAAGGACCCCGATTTGCTGGGGTGAGGTTGGGCAGAGAGTCATGGTAAGTACCGAAGTGGTACTCAAGACTACGGAGAGGATCCAACAGGTCAGGAGCAGGCTTCAGACTGCTCAGAGTCGGCAGAAAAGTTATGCCGACAAGCGTCGTTCGGACCTGGAATTCTAGGTCGGGGATATGGTCCTCCTGAAGGTGTCACCTTGGAAAGGTGTCATCCAGTTCAGAAAGCGGGGCAAGTTGGGCCGCAGGTACATTGGTCCTTTCAGGGTTACAGCTCGGGTGGGCAAGGTGTCGTATAGGTTGGATCTGTCAGCCGAGCTTAGCCATATTCATAGTACCTTTCACGTCTCCCAGCTGCGGAAGTGTCTAGTAGACGACTCTACAGTGGTACCTTTGGAGGATATTCTGGTGGATGACAGCCTGAACTACATTGAGCTACCAGTAGCTATCCTCGACAGGAAGTCGAAGGATCTGAGGAATAAGAGGGTCGAGCTGGTGAAGGTGCAATGGCAGCACCGTAAGGGCTCAGAGTGGAGTTGGGAGCCGGAGGACGAGATGCGGGAACACCACCCCGATCTTTTTCCAGATGTAACAGCAGAATTCGAGGACAAAGTCTAAAATAAGTGGGGGAGGGGGATTTGTAACGCCCGGTTCCCGGTACGTATTTTAAATTTAAAGATTGTATGTTTTTACACTGGGACTCGGCGAGTCGGAGGCCCAACTCGTCGAGTAGACAAGACTTTGGATGCGGGTTTAAAGTGACCTACTCGACGAGTCGGGAGCGGGACTCGGCGAGTAGGACTGTCTGGATGAAAACCTAATATTTAGGGTTTGCACCCTATTTAAGCACCTTATCTTGTCCCAACCCAGCCTCCATCGTCCCTCCCAGTCCAGAGAAGCCCTAACTCGAAACCCTAATCATTTATTGAGTGTTATTGAGCTTTTTGGTGCCATTTGTGTGTGTTTGAAGTTAGAGAAGAAGAAGGAAGCTTGAGAGATTAAGAGGAAGCAAGAAGATCCAGAGGTTTTGGCACATTTCCAACTCATTTGAGGTATAAAGCTGAAACTTTGACCATCTATCTCTTACATCTCTAGTTAGGGTTCATTTCTACCTTTTCTAAGCCTTAGAAGTGCCATTCTCGGGATTTTGTGGTTATAGAGGGGTATTACTTCAGATCTGGAACGCATTGGGGGTTCCCATGGCATAAACGTGCCAACTTTATGGCCATGGGAGTCCCATGCATCATATAAACCCCATTTTAGAGCCTTTTGAGCCAAAACCCCACGCATGAATGTTAAGTTTGTAACTTTACGTGTATTATGGACCCTAGGAGGCTAGATCTATGTTTTGGATGTGTTAAACCCGACTGAAATCAACTGTATGGACATGGACCTTGGGGGACTCAGCGAGTCGTTCATGGGACTCGACGAGTCGGGGTATGGTTCCCCAACCCTTTTCTGCTTTGGTCGAACTGGTTGAGTCTAGAAAAGGACTCAACAAGATAGATGTGAATCTGGACCTGGAAATCATGGAACTCAACGAGTTCAAGAACAGAATTCGGCGAGTTCAAGGCAAAGCCCAACTGCATGAAGACACACTCGACGAGTTCATAAGGAACTCAGCGAGTCCATGGCTAAACGTGTCTTCTTGCATGAAGCAGGACTCGACGAGTTCAAGGATGAACTCGGCGAGTCAGATGAAAAGGGTCCCGACTTTGTACGTAGGAGAGCTCGACGAGTGTGTGCAATACTCGGCGAGTAAGATCGAGGTTCTAGTGTTTTGAGGATTTGGGGACTCTGCGAGTTGTGGGGTCAACTCGGCGAGTCGAGTCAACCGGATGTTGACTTTGACCTAGAGTTGACTTTGACCAAGGGGTTGACCTTAACTTTGGTTTTGACTTGAGTAACCCTTGTGAGGGTTAAGAGTATGTAATGGTAAATTAAGGAAGGTTGTTACATGTAGGAATTGAGAGGAGTTGATCCCGGCAGCAATGACAGTTCAGACACTTCACGACATTGATGTGAGTTACCTTCCAGTAGAAGTGGGTCTACGACCACAATGCCGACCCACTTGTAGAAGTTTGTTGATAGATGATTGTCTTTATGATAATTATCTAGGTTTGCTACTACCTGATATGTTTTATGTAATTAGCATGTTATGATATATGTGATAGTGGTAGTAGGGGGATTAGTCTCGGTTAGCGGTTGAAAGATATCGAAGGAGTCGTCAGAACCCACGCATGTCTAGTAGTATGTTCATGGTATGTTCTTATGTGGTCGTGGTAGGGGTGAAATAGTCACTGATTACCGGTTGAAAGATACCGAAGGGGAGGTTAGCTCCCGTTACCGGTTGGAAGATACCGAAGGGGAGGTCAGCTCTCGGCTACCGGTTGAAAGATACCGAAGGGAGGTCCAACTTCCGATTATGTCAGTCAGATACCGGTTGAAAGAGACCGAAGGGAAGTCCAACTTCTGATTATGCCAGTCAGATACCGGTTGAAAGATACCGAGGGATAGGCAGTATATGTTTATGGTATGTGGTATGATGGGGGAACTCACTAAGCTTCATGCTTACAGTTTCAGTTTTGTTTCAGGTACCTCTTCAGCGAAGGGGAAGGAGTCGGCACGGTAGCAGCGCATCGCACACACACGATTTTCCGCATATGAGATTTCTGGGATTTGTACTCTGACATTGTTTTATCATGACATGACTTAACTATTGATACACTGGTTTTGAGATGAATTGATACCATGGTTGTTTTCAGACAAATGGTTTTATAAGTATTATATTTAAAAATGAAAATTTTTGGTCATGATTTTTGGGATGTTACAAATATACTATGAATGTTATTATTATGACCACTTTTTAGGTATTTTGGAGATTCAGAAACAATGCGGTGTTTAATAACAGTATGTGCAGGCAACAATTGATTCTTTAATCAATTGTTGATTCCTCTTTATTGTGATTTACCAAATAGGAATTTTACATTTGAATTAGGTTTCTTGATTTCAAAATCGTATGATCATTTTATAATGTTCTAGTTCCTTGCTAATTTTTTTTTGTTATAAATCTTTTAGTTGTTCAAAAACAAATCTATTTATAGACAAAACTTAGCTCAGTGTGGAACCGCAATTATAAATCTAGCATCTACTCTAAGATGACAAATGAGACATTAATATATTTCCTAATTTAAAATCAAAATGAGTTTGAATATTTATTTAAGAGCATCAATGAAAACGAAAAGATAAAATTAAAATATCAATTGTATTATTTTTTATAAAGATATCAATCAATTTAAAATGTTTCATTAGATTTAATAAAATTTTATTAAAAAAAAACAAAAGCTAAATATCATATAATCAATGATCTTTTAATTATTTTTTAATATATTAATGTTACAAAGATTATTCACCAATCATACCCTTAAATTGATTTTGTTAAGATTAAAATCATTTTAGAATTTAAATGATAAGATCTTAATATTTACAATAAAAACATTTTGAACTAAAATCACTTTAACGTGTTTTTTATTATTTTATATAAAACTACAACGATATTTATACCTTAATTGTTGTGTTATATTAAAACTTATTTTATTATAACCACCTAAAGAATCATAAGATCGTGCGTTCAAGTTCATCAATGACATCAATGACATCAATGGGACATACCACGTATTTCTTACTTCAACATCATTATTCATCGATCATGGGCGGTTCTATGGTAACCGGTTTTCTCAAATTCTTAATATTAAAATCAAAAAATGTAATGCGAGTGTATACTTAAAAAATTATAATGGCATGATGCACGAGCCACTATTAAATTTAATTGACCTATAAAAATGAGATATATGATATTAAAATCAAAATATATATATGTTTTCTTGTTAATTATATAAATATAATTTAATTAAGATTATGAAATGTAAACATTTGAAAGAGATTTGTCATTAAACAAACGATTTTTAAATTCTAATATGACCTTTGTTCCCATATTCGGATGAACTAGAAAAATGACAATAATACCCTTAGACTTTGTTCCTATTCTAAGACTAGATCAAACTACAGATAATGACGAAAATACCCTCATCACAAGGAATAGTAGGTATAGCCACCTTTGACTTTGTAATATGCCCCAAACCACCCACATCCAAGTGGGTCATACGCGTTTATCCAACATTATTATTTATATATCAACACGATTAACAAAAACTCACGCCTCCCTTACTTTTCAATATCCCAGTTCATCTCCTACATTATCAAAGAAAACTCAAACGTTGTTCAAGATTCAAGAAGAAGAGAAAAGATGTGTCCCATGAGGTTCCTCTTGGTGTTTTTCTCCGCCGTTTTGGCGGCTTACATCGCCTGGAAATCAGTTCCTACATCTTCGGAGCCCTCCCAAGACATGTTTTCCGATGATGACTCATCCATCAAAAAACAAGAATCTAACATCATCAAGGTAAGCCTTTCTTGCATTGGTCCTTCTAGAAACTCATTGTTTGTTCTCCTACAACTCTATCATATGTTCGAATTTCAAATTTAAATGTTTATGGTATTGGATTTCAGATGGCTCAAGCTGGATTCTGGGGATTTGTTGATATGGCGAGTGGAAAGTATCTATGGAGAAACCTAAACCAGATTAAGCAAGACTCAAAAGTCAAGAGTTCGTAATCCTTGGGATTTCAGAAGAAAACCCGACCCATTTTTCATGTATTGATATGAGAAAATCAAACAATCCGCTTTGCTTGTGGTGTTTCTGAATTTCTTGTGTATCCATGTCATGTATAAAATCCTCTTCTTATTCATTATATTTATGTGAAAATTATGCATCTCAAGATGCTACCTATCTAATTCAATCACCAACTACTTGTTGAAAAAAATATTTCACTGTCAACTAATTGTATATACAAAATTTATTATTAATCATAAAAATAAATGAAGTCTGGTAACCATAATAACCATATAATGAAATAAGCAAAAGAAATTTGGCTTAATTTCTTAAGACACACCCCCTTTACCTATTTAGGCCAACTCCTCTCACCTTAAAATCAATGAACATTGTGATTTGTGAAAGTTTTTTCTTTAAATACAAGGGTAAAATAGTCATTTTAGTCTCATTCAGACGGTTTATTCCATCTAAAAAAGAAAAACACACCAGTTTTTATTTAGACAAACATTGCTATCCATATAGAACTTAATGGGAGAAGATGTAGAAACTATGATGTGGTTTATATGCTATAATGACTTGAATCTCATATCCAATACTATTTACAGAGAGTATTTAAATTGAAAAAAAAAAAAAAAAAGTAGGTTTAGTGAAGATGAGCTTGGAGTTTAATAGACATATAAAGAAGAGCAAGAAGGGCACCATGGGGAATTGGCGCAAACCTTGCAATATATGAACCAACCCACATGGAAACAACCACAAGAGCAACAACATTACTACTTGTTTTCCCACAAACCCAACTAGCAAACGAGAGGCATAAAGTAAGCACAATTCCGCTTTTACCCCCCAACATCCACGCAACTACATAACCAACCTTGTACCCTCCATCAAGCTTAGGGTCAAGCAAAGCCATCAAGCTGCTAAAAGTGAGTGACAGTTTAGCCCCTATGGTTTTCAGTAAAAATATGGACAGGAACGTGGATTTCAAGACTTCAGTAAACGAGTGTCTTTCGTTGGTAAGGGTATTATCGTCTTCCTCTTCGTCTTCAGATTCATCATCAAAAGGGTAATATCGGTATTTCGAGTCGTACCATTCTTGGTGATTCATTTTTTGTTTAAAATGAGACCATTTGTGTAAATTTATGTCGTCTAGATCGATGTTGTATGTACGCCATGGAGGACCAGTACTAGGTTGAAAATGGAGGGAATTATCGTATTGGTGTCTTGTTGTGGAGTTAGATAACACCTGTCAAATGAAATCATTCCAAAAGGTTTTTTTTTTGTTATATTTAAATTTTAAGATATTGATTGATAATGAAAAAGTAGATAAATTGTAACCTCGTATGCGAGACGAATGCCTTTAAACATTTCACTAGCTTGTGAATCCTTGTTGACATCTGGATGATACTGGCATCAGTAAAAAAGTAAACCATCAAATAAGTTATATAGGTAAAGAAATGTCAACAAAAACAACAATGGCAATTGGCTTTAATCACATAGTGAATTGTTTTGATTACTTTTCCTTCTAAAACATTGAATTGTAATTTAATAAGCATGTTCTATATTAGGGAATTTCCATATACCAATTCTTATCTATGCAGCCTTGCAGAATTATGGTATTGATTTGAAGATCTATATCTGTGCCAACAGTTATCATCACATGAACACTTCAATCCATTGTAGTTAAAACAATATGAACTCTTAATGTGCAATAATTTCCTTTTCCATCTGATTGGCCATAAGTGGAGAAGCATTCTAAGTGCATCAGTTATGAAGCAATCTATCTACCATTTAGATAACTAATAGAATGGTCCACTAACAAAGCACGACCCCCACAAACTCTTTTCAGTCCCACCTTCCTCTTCTTGTTTTTTATTTCCTGAACTTACTTTCTAGAATGATCAGAGTTCAATTCATATTAAGTAGAAAAAAGGGGCAAACATCCACTATCAGGTGGTTCTCCTAAATCTTTCTAGGAATAACCATACTTTGAACAAGAGAAGATGTAATAGATTCTGCTCACACTGCTAGCTTGTAAGATATTCAACACAAGTTTCATCTTCTATGATTAATTTAAAGTGATATCAAAGAATATTCAAACTGTTTATCAAGGCATGGTTCTCAATTCAGCCCTAATATAACGCAAATCGAAATCAGACACATACACATACTGTTGTTATATACCTTTCGAGCGAGGAGACGATATGCCTTCTTGATATCCGAGGTTGTAGCCTCAGCGGATACCCCTAGAACAGCGTAGTGATTCTGATGACTGTTGGAGACGGTACATGTAACGCTGATCCGGCGGCGTTGGCGTGCAGGGGCAGCGCCGATCAGAAAAATGAGGTTGCGATTGGAGCTACGACGGAGAGAGACGATGGTGCCGCTTCCGGTATCGGTGCCATAGATGGATGTTGGCACCGGAAATAGACGAGATTGCATGGTTGAATTTCGAGCATTCGTAGCCGTATGCTGTTTGAAAACTGCTTGTGTAGGTGTTTTGGGGCTCAGCTTCTGCTTGGAACGGATGAAGATGTGGTTTATGTTGAGTGCTTGCATTAACCACTTGTACTGTACATCAATTTTGTTTGTGAAATATTGTTTGTTTTTTTGTTCACTAATTTGTAGAATAAAATTTGATGTGTTTGAAATGTTGTTAGGTAATAACTTAAAAGGAAAATAATTTAGGTGGGTAATTATTTTTTAGTTTTGTTCATATATGGACAATATTTTATTTTTTGTGCATCGTAGATGAATAACTTGTTTATCAATATTACCGGTTATCTTACGTTACTACTTACATGACATATATGTGGTATATGCATGACATCTACGTGGACAAGAGAAAAAGAAAATGAATTATGAGGATAATTATCTTTTAGTTTTGTTACATATAGGTAACATTTTAATTTTTATACACCATAAGGTAACTAACTTGTTTACCGTGCTCACATCTTACCAATATCACCGGTTATCTTAGGTTACTGCTTATGTGGCATATACGTGGACAAGAAAAACACATGTGTACATTATAAAAAGGTGTCATACAGTTAGTGTTAAATGTGACTTGAATATTTGGAGCATTCTTACGGAGCATTTGAGTTCAATGGAGCACTTAGAGTTCAATGGAGCATGTGACAAAGGAACATATCATCTTAGAAGGGAATGAATCATCTAACAAATGAATAAATCATCTAAAAGGAGGAATGGGGCACCTGAGAAATGAATAGAGCATCTAGGAAAGGAATGGAGCATCTTGTGATGCTCCATGATGAAGATGTGACATCCAGTGCATCGATATGCCATTTTGGAAGAAGTTGCATCATCCATGATGAGGATGTGCCACATTGGGAAGCAAGTGCGCCATTCATTGTCAAGGTGTGCTATTTGGGAGTTGGATGTGCCATCTTGTGAACAAAGTGCGCCACTTATGGTCTAGATGTGCCACCTTGGTACAAGGTGCGCCACTCTAGTGTGTCTTGGAGTACTCTGAAGTATTGATGTGTTGTTGATGTGTTTCTGAAGCATGGATGCGCCACTAATGATCATGATGTGCCACTTGTGCATCATGATGCACCATTAGGTGGCTTGATGCGCCACACATGTTCCAGGTGTGCCACATGTGTTCCTGATGAGCCATGGTATCCCTTGATGAACCACTTATGCTATGATATTCACTATGACGCTCAAGATTGTCCAATGACGCTAAGAAGTTAAATATGATCAAGGATTATTGCATGATGTGCAACCATGATGGTTGATGAGCCATGATTATTTTGATGAGTTAGTTTTGCATCATGATGAACCACTACGGATCATGATGCTCCATCATGTATGTTGTTGATGCTCATGCAATGTTCCAGAAGCTACTACATGACGGATTGTGATTGGTTGACACCTTTCATGGACATATTGATTAATGGGCCAAGCCCATTAAGGTTTTAGGTCAGATCCATAGTCTATAAATAGGGATGCCTACTACTCATTTGAATGTGTCTTGAATTATAGAGTGATAGGCAATCTCAGTTGAATTGTGCTTGTAACCTCTGTTTGAGTACTCATAAATAAAAAATACTCCCCTCCTACCCGTGGACGTAGGTCACCTTGACTGAACCACGTAAATACAATGTCTTGTGTGCTTTTGGTTTCGTGTTTTATATGCATTACTTCCTAATAGTTAAGTTATTAATTGAGCCCCAAAAGTGGAGATCGATAATGTATTCTTCGTCTTCATTATTCTCTTCCATACGACCTGATGAATTCCAAGTTAAGCATTCATGTGACTATAAGTTACCATCTTGTGTGAACATGTCAACGACTGAAGATAACCCTGAAAAAAAAATTTAGAGTTTGTCAAAACTCACATGGTAAACCAAATTATTCTTTTGAGCTTTTGGTTTAATCTTCCTCATTATAACCTTGTTTTTCCTTTGATTGAAGAGTGGAAGAACCCTAAAATGTAAATTCTAAGAATGGGTAGATGATGAAAGGACCGAGACAAAGCCTGACTCAACTGAAATTAGTAAAAATGAAGCCTCCACTTTTAGATTGAAACTTTAAACATTGGGAAATGAAATATATATAATGTACACATGTGTTTTTCTTGTCTACGTACATGTCACGTATATGTCATATAAGTAGTAACCTATGATAACCGGTAATATTTGTAAGATGTGAACATAATAAACAAGTTAGTTACCTTATGGTGTACAAAAAATAAAATGATACCCATATGTTAACAAAGCTAAAAGATAATTACTCTTCTAAGGCATTTTCCTTTTTTCTTGTCCACATGCATACCACGTATAAGACGTATATGCCACGCAAATGCCATATAAGCAGTAACCTAAGTTAATCAGTAATATTGGTCAGATGTGAACACAATAAACAAGTTAGTTATCTTATGGTGTACAAAAAAATGAAATGTTATCCATATGTGAACAAAACTAAAAGATAAGTACCCTTTTAAGTCATTTTCCTCAACTTAAATATATTAAATTGTTAGGTAAAAGTTTAAATACCTTGTGGGTTTCATGTCCTTACAAATAAAAGATTGTAAATCTATACATCTATTACAATAGAAGCCATGTTGTTAGTACCATATTCATTTGAAACCTACAAAAATTTTCACTTATTTAATAACTACTACAACTCAAACGTATTTTCAACCAATTAAACACTACAACTTAAGAGTTTTTAACTTATGATGTTTAATTGGTACTTATGACACTTAATTCATTTGAAACTTACAAAACTTTTCAACTTATTTAATAACTACTACAACTCAAAAATATTTTTAACCAATTAAACATTACAACTCAAAAGAGTTTTTTACTTATGATGTTTAATTGATAATCACGACACTTAATTGGTTAATATGCATGTGTGTATATATATATATATATATATATACTCACGACACTTAATTGGTTAATATATATGTGTGTGTGTGTATATATATATATATATATATATATATATAACGTTTGTTTATTTTATTTTTATTATTATTTCATTTATAATTACCATTTTATATATTAAACAACTTAATTTATTTTTATATCATAACTTTTAATATATAAAGTTTGTTATATCAAAATATATCGTTTACACCGTTTAAGTTTTATCAACCTTTATATATAACTTTGTATTGGAATCGAACATAAACAAACGACATATTCAACAATTTTTTTGTCTTAGAATCTCATTTTTTTTACTTCATCATAAAGTAATTTTTTGGCATATATTCTCGTTAAAATATACAAAATTTATGATCTTCACTATAATATGTGTGCCATCATTTTTTACGATCATATACATTACACAAAATATTGTATCTTTAAAAATTAATTAAACTATTGTTTACTCAGTTTCGTTGATAAAGACGTGTTTATAAAAACCTCTGATAACAATATGTAAAATGACATAAAAACATAGGAAAATCATAAATTTTAACATATTTTAACCTATAAAATAACTTTCGTTGTGTTTTTGTTTTTGTTGTTCGAGTATTTGCACAATATAGTAACGCGGTGGAATGAGTTATAAGTAGGCATTTTTGCAAGTCCATTTTTTGTTCCTTAATCTACTATGTTACCACATGTAACGATTTCATATGGACGAAGAACCGATTGTTTTGGTAGACGCTTTACCACTAGGCTATCCATTTCTTTGTACATTATAGGGATATTGACTTGAAAGGGTAATGAACTTTCGATTTTGTTCACATTTAGTCACTAAACTTTTTTTCATTATCTATTTGCCACTAAACTATTAAAACTGTTCACATTTTACCCTTATGACCGATAACAACCGGTCATAAGCGTAAAATGTGAACAGTTTCAATAGTTCAGTGACAAATAGATAATGAAAAAAAGTTTAGTGACTAAATGTGAACAAAGTTGAAAGTTCGTTTCCCTCTCAAATTATTCTAATAGTATACCCTGAAAAAGGTATAAAAAACCGAATTATTTCATCACGCTCCTTAAGTTGTTCCTAACTATTTATAGTTATTAAGGGCTACCCAAAAAGTATTTTGTTTTTAGTTCATAAAGTTGTATCAATTTAGTTTTGACCTTAGACACCTAATCTAACATTATTGGCTACCAATAGGGTGTTTTGATTCTATCTGAATATCGATGCTCAACTTCATGTTTCAGCTGATGCAAGTTAGCTTGAAATCTTTATGAAGACGACATCATTAATGTAAATCCAATAGTTATTGATAATAGATTTAAAATTGATGTTGTTGCTTAGTTTCATTAAAAAATCAACTTCTTTTCCTCTCTCAGATGTTGGTTAGTTCGTTGGGCAGTTTCAGTTTATATTTGACTTTGTGTGTTTCCTGTACAAAATTGGTCAAGAAAAGCTATTTTATATATGTTTAAAGTAAAAATATCATATTGTTCTTTATCGTTTTTTCTTCTTTAATGAAAATAAGATGCTTTAAACTCACAGACAAATTAATACTATACCATTTTATTATTACAATACAATCGTTAAAAATGAAAGAAAAAAAATTCTAACTAACGAGGGAGAATTCTTATAATAACTTTTTACATAAAGGGCTACTTTTGAAACTGTAATGTAATATGGACCATTTATGTATCTATATATTTGACTGTATGTATGTTTTCAACTATATGTATGTATTTGTTAACACAAGTTACATAAGAAAAATTAAAAAGAATAATAATATTAAAAATACTTCTAAATGTATGTTGTGTCTAATATGAAAATTTTGATATCCTTTTTAATAGTAAATATACTAATATGATGTATGTCAATACATGGAGTATAACAACATATATAATGTATCAATGTATGTATGTATTCTTTTATAAACAACGTATATGGTTTAATTGGTTTAATGTATGTCAATTTATATGTTGCATAATTTTATAACACAAAATTCATACATATAATATTAGGATAATTTTTATAGATATAATATTGCATAGTTTTATAACATAAAACTTATACATATAATATTGGTTTCGTTTTTTTTATACCTTTGTCGGAGTATAATATTAGGATAATTTGAGAGGGAAACGAACTTTCAACTTTGTTCACATTTAGTCACTAAACTTTTTTTCATTATCTATTTGCCACTAAACTATTGAAAATGTTCACATTTTACCCTTATGACCGACTGTTACCGGTCATAAGGGTAAAATGTGAACAGTTTCAATAGTTTAATGGCAAATAGATATTGAAAAAAAGTTTAGTGACTAAATATGAACAAAGTCGAAAGTCTATTACCCTTTCAAGTCATTATCCCTACATTATATGATCATAAATATGTAATGTCTAAAATATGGAAAAACTTAAATATCATTATTATTTTAAAAACATAAATTAATACATAAAATTTTAAATATGTTATTATTAATATATAAAAAAAATTATAAATGTATAAATACGTTTTTAAATATACAAATATGTTTAATTTTTACTCTAAGTTTTCATATTATACATATTTATTTAGAAAAAAATATTTATATACAAAAAGTGTCTAATTAAATATCGTATTCATAATTATTTTAATGATATTTCTTTACAAACGTGTTCTTTTACCTATTTATATGGTTTTACCTAAAAAAATGTTTTAGAAGTACAAAGATGTATTTGTAAATATTTAAAAATATGGATACGTTTTTTTAGAGTTGTTCCAAAAAATATATAATTTTTAGAAGTATAAATATTCATCTTATGTTTTTTAACAGTATAAATACATTTAAAATTTTTTGTAAATACGATGTTTAATTAATCATTTTTTTTCGTGTATAAATACGTTTTTTCCTCTTTTATTTTGCGTGAATACATATAATATATAAAAAACCCAACATAATTCGGGTAACAATGTAAACCTATTTATATATTTAGAAACGTATGTATACATTTAAAATATATGTCAAAACATATTTTAATAATAATGTATTTAAAAAAATATTTATACATTTTACAAAATATGTATACATTTAAAAATAACATATTTAAAAAGTATTTATATATTTAATAATAACATATTCGAAAAGTATTTTTAAATATATTTATTTATGTTTTTATAATAATAATAATAATAATAATTGTATTTAAGTATTTCACTATCTTAGATCGTAGGACACGTATGGGAAAGATCTTTCACTTTTTAGTGTTACGTCAGCTTTCCCTCACCAAATGCAGGAAATGATCACATTTCACTATTTTTCTGTAACATCCCAAAGATAATGACCACAAATTTCATTTTTAACATAACGATTCATAAAAACATTTTAGAGTAAACATCATCAAGTTACTTCGTTTCATTAAATCCATAGATCATAATTCTCAAAAGCTGTAACATCCGGATTTCCAGGTATCTTAAATTATGTATTTTATTGAGTTTTGGAGAGAGACTCGGCGAGTAGGCGCTCAGACTCGCCGAGTAGAGTCGCGAATCTCCATCCGGGTTAATGACCGGACTCAGCGAGTCCATACGTGGACTCGGCGAGTCCACGCTGTTTAATGAAACCCTAATTTCTTGGGTTTGAGACCTATTTAAAGGCCCTTATGGCCTTCAATGGCGGCTACCAGACCATAGAGAGAAACCCTAGAGTGCTTGAGCGTTTTGAGAGAGAAAGGAAGCCATTCTTGACCTTGGAAGTGTTGTTTAGCAAGAAGAAGGAGGTACTAGCCAAGAGGAAGCATAGGAGGTTGCTATTCTGTGGATTTGGAGCTAAGATCTTCACATTTGAGGTAGTAATTCGACTCTCCTTCTGTTCTTATGATGATCATACGGATTTAGGGTTTCTTAGACCTTTTGTTGGTTAGATTTGATGTCCAAATAGCCCCTTCTGGTGATAAGGCTTTGGATCTGGATCCATAGAGGTCCAGAGAGCCTTATTCATCAAGCTTTATGAAGAACAATAGAGGTCATGGCCTTGGATTAAGGTATTTGGGGCTAAATCATCATATATGGTCATATAAATGTTGCTTGTGCATCAAGATCGAGACTTTACGTGATTATAATGGTTGGGAAGGCCAGATCTATGGATTAGAGGAACAGATCTGACCTCAGGAGGTCATTTGAGTTGGTGCATGACATGAACTCGCCGAGTCCAAGGGCAGACTCGGCGAGTAGGGTTAGGGTTTCCCGTGAATCACTCAGTGAGTGACTTGCCGAGTTGGGGGAATGACTCAGTGAGTCAGAGGGGGAATAGAGGACTCGAGTTCACGACTGAACTCGCCGAGTCACATTTGTGCACTCGGCGAGTCGGGTCAAAAGTTGGACCGTTGACTTTTATTGACTTTTAGGGTTTGGTCAACGTTAGGGTCTTTGAGCCATGAGAGGGGTAAAATGGTCTTTTACCCTTCTGAGAGTACTAAGAGGAGGAATAGTCTAGCCTTGAGAGATGTATTGATTCAGAGTGTTTATTTCATATGATTAGGCGGAGGCTAGACCCGACTTTACAGAGTTCGAGCTTTACCGAGTTACCCGAGGTGAGTCTTCGCACTATACTTTACCTAGAGTGGTAATTAGAGCTATGAGACAGAGTATTGTGTATGCTTTTGCATGATGTGATTTCTATGTGTTATATGCTATGTATGTTACAGAGTTTTCAGAGTTAGGACCGGAAGGTCCACAGAGTTAGGGTCAGAGGACCCATAGAGTTAGGGCCAGAGGGCCCACATAGTTATGGGACTGGGGGGTCCCACATAGACACTTTGACCAGAGTGTCAAACAGAGTTATAGCCTCGAGTGACTAATATGTGTTATGTGTGGTATTTTGGGGAACTCACTAAGCATTTATGCTTACAGTGTTGTGTTATGTGTCTCAGGTACCAGCGAGGATCGCGGGAAGGCGCCGGCTTGATCAGTACACACGCGGGGAGATTTTATTATGATCTTGGGATATGATGTTATATGATACAATGGTGTTTTTATAACGATTATGAATGAAAACGTGTTTTATAAAATGTGAAAAATTGTTTTGAAAATATGGGTGTTACAAGTTGGTATCAGAGCCTTGGTTTGAGGGATTCGGATTCATCTTCGGGCGTATCTGAACTCAAACTGAGGATTTGAGAGAAATTTTGATGACTAAAAACTTTTTAAAAGAGTAAAAAGAGTTTTTAAGATAAACAGAGCAGAGCCGTGTGTACGATCAGCCAGCGCCCGAATGGTGATTTCCCAAAATACCCTTGTAATTAGTGTTATGAGATATATTATGTTATGATATATGATGAGTTATGCTATGCATGCTAGAGTAGACTAGGCATTCTTAGGACTAGAGTGGCCTGATATGTGATGCCCTAGTCTAGGAGTTTTGCTGCTAGGGATACTTGAGAGTGTTTAGATAGCAGCGAGGAGTTTATGAGAGAGCCGCTAGTGAGTAGCATATGGTTAAAGAGAGTAGAGTACTTGGGACTTGGGATCCAAGGAGGAGGACTTAGAGTGGATGCTGATGCGGTGTGGACGGTAGTATAGGGCCCGTACTACTGAAGACACCGGAGCAGTGTGCACCCTAAGTAAGAATCCATTGGGTACTAAGGAGCAAGTAGGGTGGAGTTATCGAGTGCGAGTATACTCGAGCGAGTCCCTGATATTTATTATGTTGTATTTCAGAGACATCATGGTTGGGACACGCCACACACCAGAGAGCAGCGGTACTAGTGATGAGGAGATCCGTAGGATCATTCATGAGGAGGTGGATGCAGCCATCAGGGCAGAGATACCAGAGATGTTCGGGTCTATCAAGACCACACTGGTAGAGACATTTGACGAGAGATACGCTGCTCTTTCTGAGGCTGCGGTTGTTGCGGCCACTGCAGCTATAGCTGCGACTAGGCCGCAGAGTGGTGATGCGTTGATGTTTCGTGAGTTCAGCAACACAAAACCACCGGAGTTTGATGGGACCCAGGACCCGATTGCAGCGATGAGGTGGATATCAGACATTGAGGGGTGTTTCTTTACTTGCTCATCTCCAGAGCATTTGAGAGTCCGGTTCGCGTTGAACCAGCTTCGCTTGGGAGCGAAGGACTGGTGGAAGTTTGTGACGGCGCACTATTCGCCTACTGAGCTTGCTGCAGTGACCTGGGAGAGGTTCACTGCTATGTTCCGAGAAGAGTATGTTCCCCAGGTGGAGAGGGGGCGTTTGGCCAGTAGTTTTTGACCCTCAAGCAGGGTACAGAGTCTGTTACAGTGATCACCAGGATGTTCCATGAGCGGGCGATGTTCTGCCCGGAGCACGTGTCCTCCGAGCAGGCACGTATGAGCCGATATCTGAGCATTTTGAGGAGGGATATACGAGAGTTCGTGGTGAACTCGACGTACCGGACATTTGCCGAGCTTCAGGCAAATGCCCGGAAGAGGGAGATAGAGTTAGAGACTCAGGCTAGGGAAGAGGCGGAGTCTCAGGGTAGGGATCGGCGACCGGCACAGTCTCAGCCGGCAGCCAAGCGGGCCAAGCCTGCCGATTCGAGATCAGGGAGCCAGAGGGGCCGCACTTGTGGCAAGTAAGGAAAGAGTCATGATGGAGTGTGCAGAGCATGGTCTTGCTACAAATGTGGCAAGGAGGGGCATATGGCCAAGGATTGCCCCAAGGGGTTTGCAGTCTGTTTTCACTGCAACCAGACCGGACACCGGAAGGCCGAGTGTCCGCAGTTACGAGGGTCAGCTCAGGGAGCTTCTCAGGGATCTGCCCCTGCTGCTGTTCGAGCTACAGAGAGTCGGCCGGCGAAGGCCGAGGCGCCGAAGGCTCGCGGGAGAGCCTTCCAGTTGACAACGGAGGAGGTCCGCGCAGCACCCGATGTGGTAGCTGGTATGTATTCTTTCCTCTGTTTATTTTGAGTTTGTAGTGTTATGCTTATATTGTGATATGCGTAGGTACATTTCTTGTGTGTTCTGTACCTGCCTTGGTGTTATTTGACTCGGGTGCGAGTCGGTCTTTTGTGTCACTAGCGTTTAGTCAGCACATCAGTACCCAACGTGAGGCGTTGAGTCGACCTCTACGAGTTTCCATAGCTGACGAGCGAGCGGTGTATGCTACTGATGTGATTCGAGGATGTGTACTCAAGATCTTCGGTGTCGAGTTTCTGATAGATCTGGTCCCGATTGCTATGGGGGACGTATGTGTCATAGTGGGCATGGATTGGTTGAGCCGTTTCGGAGCTGTGATTGACTGTGAGTGACAGTTGATGACGATACGAGACCCCAGTGGGGGAGTACTTACGGTGTACGGCGAGGGTTCCCGTTCTGGGTCAGCATTTTGTTCGGCCGCTAGAGCGAGGCAGAGTTTACAGCAGGGCTGTAGTGGGTTTGTGGCTTATGTGGTGGATACGAGAGTAGATGCAGAGAGACCGAGGTCGATCGGTGAGGTCCCAATAGTGCGCGAGTTCCCGGATGTTTTCCCCGAGGAGTTGCCGGGTGTGCCTCCCGAGAGGCAGGTAGAGTTCCGTATTGATTTGGTTCCGGGGGCAGCGCCTATCACCAAGGCGCCCTATCGCCTTGCGCCACCAAAGATGCAGGAGTTATCCTTGCAGCTTCAGGAGCTGCTGGGGAAGGGGTTTATACGGCCGAGTAGCTCGCCGTGGGGAGCGCCGATCCTTTTTGTCAAGAAAAAGGATGGTTCACACCGGATGTGCATTGATTACCGGGAGCTGAACAAACTGACGGTCAAGAACCGTTACCCCTTACCGAGGATCGACGACTTATTCGATCAGTTGCATGGAGCGTCTTGGTTTTCCAAGATCGACTTGAGGTCTGGATATCATCAGATGAGAGTACGAGATGAGGATATCCAGAAGACAGCGTTCAGGACTCGTTACGGGCATTACGAGTTCGTGGTGATGCCTTTTGGGCTCACCAATGCACCGACGGCGTTCATGGATCTCATGAACAGAGTATGCAGACCGATGTTGGACCGTTCGGTGATCGTGTTCATCGATGATATACTGGTGTATTCGAGATCCAGAGAGCAGCATGAGGAGCATTTGAGAGAGTTACTTGGAGTTTTGAGATCGGAGAGGCTTTATGCCAAATTCTCCAAGTGTGATTTCTGGTTACGAGAGGTCCAGTTCCTAGGGCACCTCGTTAACCAGAATGGGATATTGGTCAATCCTGCCAAGATTGAGGCAGTTATGAGTTGGGAGGTGCCGAGATCCCCCACCGAGATCAGGAGTTTCTTAGGGTTGGCTGGCTATTATCGGAGATTTATCAAGGATTTCTCCAAGATCGCCGTGCCACTCACCAGGTTGACCCGGAAGGGTGTTGCTTTTTCATGGGGACCAGAGCAGCAGGCCTCCTTCGAGACACTTCGCCAGAGACTGTGCGAAGCCCCAGTGTTAGCCCTTCCGGAGGGGATGGAGGACTTTGTGGTGTATTGTGACGCATCGATATCGGGGCTGGGAGCGGTGCTGATGCAGAGAGGGCATGTGATAGCATACGCATCGAGGCAGCTGAAGCCTCACGAGACGAGGTATCCCACCCACGATCTGGAGTTGGGGGCTGTAGTGTTCGCCCTCAAGATCTGGCGTCACTATCTGTATGGGGTTCGGTGTACCATATATATGGACCACAAGAGCTTGAAGTACTTGATGGATCAACCCAACCTGAATATGCGCCAGAGGAGATGGTTGGACGTGGTAAAGGATTACGATTGTGAGATCCTGTACCACTCGGGCAAGGCTAACGTTGTAGCTGATGCCCTGAGTCGTAGGGCGGAGAGCGCCCCGATACGGGACGTTTGTATGAGATTGACAGTGATGACTCCGGTGTTGGACACCATCCGAGGGGCCCAGGCTGAGGCCTTGAGACCGGAGAACCGCAAGAGAGAGCGGGTTATCGGATATGTATCGGAGTTTGTTACCGATAGCAGAGGGCTTATGACCTTCCAGGGTCGGATCTGGGTGCCATTTGTGGGCGGGGCACGTACCATATTGATGGAGGAGGCACACCGATCTAGGTTTTCGATCCATCCCGGGGCCACTAAGATGTATTTGGACCTGAGAAGAGATTATTAGTGGCCCTGTATGAAGAGGGATGTAGCATGGGTTGTTGAGAGGTGCTTGACCTGTCGTAGGGTTAAGGCCGAGCACCAGAGGCCGCATGGTAAGTTGCAGCCGTTGGAGGTTCCCGAGTGGAAGTGGGAACAGATTACCATGGATTTTATCACCAAATTGCCAAGGACTGCGAGGGGCGTCGATGCAATTTGGGTGATTGTGGACAGGTTGACGAAGAGCACTCACTTCCTTGCTATCAGTGAGAGGTCCTCCGCTGAGAGGTTGGCATAGTTGTACGTGAGGGAGGTGGTATCACGGCATGGAGTGCCGATCTCGATCGTCTCAGATCGAGATGTGCGTTTCACTTCCAGATTCTGGAAGAAGTTTCATGAGGAGTTGGGTACGAGGCTGCATTTTAGTACTGCATACCACCCCCAGACAGATGGGCAGAGTGAGCGGACGATTCAGACGCTCGAGGACATGCTTCGGGCATGTGTGTTGGATTTCGGAGGGAGTTGGGACACATACTTGCCCTTGGCTGAGTTTTCCTATAACAACAGCCATCATTCGAGCATCGGTATGCCACCCTTTGAGCTGTTGTATGGGAGGAGGTGTCGGACTCCTATTTGCTGGGGTGAGGTCGGGCAGCGTGTGATGGGTAGTACAGAGATAGTACTCCAGACGACTGAGCAGATTCAGCAGGTCAGACAGAGGTTGTTGACCGCTCAGAGCCGCCAGAAGAGTTATGCGGACAGACGTCGCTCCGAGCTTGAGTTCCAGGTTGGCGATTTAGTACTCCTGAAGGTATCTCCTTGGAAGGGGGTGATCCGATTCAGGAAGAGGGGTAAGTTGGGACCTCGGTATATTGGTCCTTTCAGGGTGACTGCCAGGGTGGGCAGGGTAGCGTATCGTTTGGAGCTACCTACGGAGTTGAGCCAGATTCACGATACCTTCCACGTGTCTCAGTTGAGGAAGTGTATCGCTGATGAGTCGGCAGTGGTTCCGTTAGAGGACATTCAGGTAGATGCGAGCCTGAATTATGTTGAGAGACCGGTTGCGATTGTGGATCGAAGGATCAAGACTTTGAGAAACAAGGAGGTGTCATTGGTTCAAGTCCAGTGGCAACATCGGAAGGGTTCTGAAATGACCTGGGAGCCGGAGTTAGAGATGCGCGAGCAGTATCCAGAGTTATTTGTGGAGTGAGACTTCGAGGGCGAAGTCTGATTCTAGTGGGGGAGAATTGTAACATCCGGATTTCCAGGTATCTTAAATTATGTATTTTATTGAGTTTTGGAGAGAGACTCGGCGAGTAG
Source organism: Lactuca virosa (assembly GCF_052849685.1). Classification (NCBI taxonomy): domain Eukaryota; kingdom Viridiplantae; phylum Streptophyta; class Magnoliopsida; order Asterales; family Asteraceae; genus Lactuca; species Lactuca virosa. The sequence goes on from NC_136431.1 coordinate 71,458,063, forward strand.
GCGCTCAGACTCGCCGAGTAGAGTCGCGAATCTCCATCCGGGTTAATGACCGGACTCGGCGAGTCCATACGTGGACTCGGCGAGTCCACGCTGTTTAATGAAACCCTAATTTCTTGGGTTTGGGACCTATTTAAAGGCCCTTATGGCCTTCAATGGCGGCTACCAGACCCTAGAGAGAAACCCTAGAGTGCTTGAGTGTTTTGAGAGAGAAAGGAAGCCATTCTTGACCTTGGAAGTGTTGTTTAGCAAGAAGAAGGAGGTACTAGCCAAGAGGAAGCATAGGAGGTTGCTATTCTGTGGATTTGGAGCTAAGATCTTCACATTTGAGGTAGTAATTCGACTTTCCTTATGTTCTTATGATGATCATACGGATTTAGGGTTTCTTAGACCTTTTGTTGGTTAGATTTGATGTCCAAATAGCCCCTTCTGGTGATAAGGCTTTGGATCTGGATCCATAGAGGTCCAGAGAGCCTTATTCATCAAGCTTTATGAAGAACAATAGAGGTCATGGCCTTGGATTAAGGTATTTGGGGCTAAATCATCATATATGGTCATATAAATGTTGCTTGTGCATCAAGATCGAGACTTTACGTGATTATAGTGGTTGGGAAGGCCAGATCTATGGATTAGAGGAACAGATCTGACCTCAGGAGGTCATTTGAGTTGGTGCATGACATGAACTCGCCGAGTCCAAGGGCAGACTCGGCGAGTAGGGTTAGGGTTTCCCGTGAATCACTCAGTGAGTGACTTGCCGAGTTGGGGGAATGACTCAGTGAGTCAGAGGGGGAATAGAGGACTCGAGTTCACGACTGAACTCGCCGAGTCACATTTGTGCACTCGGCGAGTCGGGTCAAAAGTTGGACCGTTGACTTTTATTGACTTTTAGGGTTTGGTCAACGTTAGGGTCTTTGAGCCATGAGAGGGGTAAAATGGTCTTTTACCCTTCTGAGAGTACTAAGAGGAGGAATAGTCTAGCCTTGAGAGATGTATTGATTCAGAGTGTTTATTTCATATGATTAGGCGGAGGCTAGACCCGACTTTACAGAGTTCGAGCTTTACCGAGTTACCCGAGGTGAGTCTTCTCACTATACTTTACCTAGAGTGGTAATTAGAGCTATGAGACAGAGTATTGTGTATGCTTTTGCATGATGTGATTTCTATGTGTTATATGCTATGTATGTTACAGAGTTTTCAGAGTTAGGACCGGAAGGTCCACAGAGTTAGGGTCAGAGGACCCATAGAGTTAGGGCCAGAGGGCCCACAGAGTTATGGGACTGGGGGGTCCCACATAGACACTTTGACCAGAGTGTCAAACAGAGTTATAGCCTCGAGTGACTAATATGTGTTATGTGTGGTATTTTGGGGAACTCACTAAGCATTTATGCTTACAGTGTTGTGTTATGTGTCTCAGGTACCAGCGAGGATCGCGGGAAGGCGTCGGCTTGATCAGTACACACGCGGGGAGATTTTATTATGATCTTAGGATATGATGTTATGTGATACAATGGTGTTTTTATAACGATTATGAATGAAAACGTGTTTTATAAAATGTGAAAAATTGTTTTGAAAATATGGGTGTTACAAAAGCATGTCATAATCAAATAACAATGTCAGAGTACAATCCCAAGAACATCATAGTGCGGAAATCATGTGTGATGCGCTGCTACCGAGCCGACTCCTTTCCCTTCGAAGAAGAAGGACCTGAAACAAAAACCGTAAACCGTAAGCACAAAGCTTAGTGTGTTCCCACATCATACCACATACCATACATAACACATACTGTCTAACATATACGGGTATTAGCTACCCCTTTGGTCTCTTTAAACTGGTAACTTGCCTAACATATCAGGGTGTTGGCCTACCCCTTCGGTCCTGTCGACCGGTACCTAGCCTAGCATATCAGGATGTTGGCTTACCCCTTCAGTCCTGTCGACCGGTACCTAGCCTAGCATATCAGGGTGTTGGCCTCTCCTTCGGTCTTGTCGACCGGTACCGGGGACTATTTAACCCCTACTTCTACCACATACCATCCTAGTGCATAACATATAAATCATATATTGCCTGGCTTATTCGGGTGCTGGCATACCCCTTTGGCCCTATCGACCGGTACTGGGGTCTATCCTACCCCTCCTACCCTTATCACATATCATCATAGCATACTAGCACATAAAACATAACATACCATATAATTATCACAAAGACAATCATCTAACAATCATCTCGTACTAGTGGGTCGGCATTGTGGCCTTAGACCCACTTCTACTGGAAGGTAACTCACCTCAATGTCGTGCAGTAGCTGAACTGTCCTCGGTGATGGGACCAACTCTCCTCAAACTCCTACACATAACAGTCTCCTTTAGTTACTCCCTCATATTCATATCCCCTTTAAGGGTCAATCTTGAGTAATGGTCAAAGTCAAAGTCAAAGTCAATGCCCTGGTCAAAGTCAACATCCTGGTTGAATCAACTCGCCGAGTTGGTCCATCAACTCGTCGAGTTCCATAATTCAGAGAATCTCGAATTCGCGATCTGACTCGTTGAGTTACCATCTAACTCGTCGAGTTTCTCCTTATGACAGAATCAGGACTTTCCATTTGAACTCGTCGAGTCCTTCCTTGGACTCGTCGAGTTCTCCTTCATACAGTTGGGACATTTGCTCACTGACTTTGCGAGTTCATCCTTGGACTCGTCGAGTTCTTGACATTTAAGTCCAAAACACGTCTAACTGGCTAAGTCATCTTCTAGACTCGACAAGTTTGCTAAGTAACAGAGAAGGTTGGGGGAAACCACGACCCAACTCGCCGAGTCCTAAGAACGACTCGTCAAGTCCCCCATGATCAAATTATATACAGTCGATTTCAGTCGGGCTTAACTCATCCAAAATATAGATTTTGCCTCCTAGGGTCGATATAACACATAAAGTTACAAACTTTACGTTCATGCATGGGCTATTTAGCTCAAAAAAACCCTAAAAAGTAGTTCATAGGATGCATGGGACTCCCATGGCCATAAAGTTGGCACCTTTATGCCATGGAGTCCCTCAAAGACTCTGGATCTGAAGTCAAAACCCCATAACATGCTTGCATCCATGAATGGTTTCAAAAATGGCTCCTTAAAGCCCTAAACTACCCCAAAAAGAAATCTAATAGATGAATGGTCAAGGTTCTACTTGCTTCCTCTTGAACTCCCAAACTTCTTCTTCTTTCTCAAGCTTCAAAAACACCAAGAACACATAAAAATGGCTCAAGAACACTTAAAATGGGTTAAGGTTTCGAATTAGGGTTTTCTGGACTAAGGGAGGCGATGAGGGATGCCACAATGGGGGTGTTAAGGTGTTTAAATAGGGTGCAAACCCTGAAAATTAGGGTTTCACTCTGGCAGGCCTACTCGTCGAGTAGACTTCAAGTCCCGCGTCCAGCATATCCAATTCCTACTCGACGAGTTTGGGGCCTCCAACTTGTCGAGTCATTTAGCAAATATGAATAATTTCTTATTAAATACGTACGAGGAACCGGGTGTTACATTTTCATTTTTTTAAATAAAAATATTTGATTTTTAAGATTTATAATTTAAAAAATAAATATAATTTCTTAAAAATGATTAATAAACACAAAAATTAATTAAAATTAAAATACTTCATTACTTAAAATAAAAATTACATTCAAGATTAAAAAAAACCTAGAAAACAACCAATATTAAAAAACACAACCTAGATTTAAAAAAAAGACCTAGAAAACATAATCAAGAATTACATAATATCCGAATTTGAAAAAAAAACAAAATACGTCACTCGGAATCATCGTCCTCGTCATCGTCATCATCGTCACCGTGATCCTCGACATCATCACCCTCGACGAACATATCTGAATCTTCATCTAATTCGTCAAACAAATCATCGTGCGAATACTCTATATGAGGCTGTATTTGAGCCCTATAAACGTGTTCCAGCAAATCCGCACGAAGGGTGTGATGAATGTCACGATCATGTACTTCTTTTCTATTTGTCCTATACTCTTGCATACCAACAGCTACTCCTTCGACAATTGGAAAAACTTAGTTTTCGTTGTATCGCATATCGCTCTTCCTTCGTCTTCAAGAATCATATTATGTAATATGATGCACACGTACATTATGTGTTTCAACCTTCTCACTTCAAATGACTATGCCCCAGCTGCTAGTACTTGCCAACGCCTCTTGAGTACACCAAATGCTCACTCCACGTCCTTCCTAGCTGACTCGTATGCCTACTTAAACTTTACTCTTTTTTTGTCGTTCGGACATGTGAACGATTTCACAAAAACAGATAAGGTAGGATATATCTTGTCAGTAAGATAGTACCCGCACTTATATGCTACCCCATTTGCTTGAAAAGGTACATCATGTAGATTTTCCAAGGTAGACTTCGTTAAGTACCGACAACTGGTCTAGAACATTGATGTATTTGTTTGCACCAGCTGGACCAACGAATGTATGACATATCCAAAGATCATGTGATACGATTGCTTCTAGAACAATCGTCAACTCTCTACGGTCGCCTCGCATGTACTGACCACACCATGCGTTGGGGCACAATGCCCAAGCCCAATGCATGCAATCGATACTACCTAGCATTCCCAGGAACCATGCTTACTTTCATGCGTCATGTACAATTGGTGAACATCGTTGATGGTTGGTTTGCGCAAATACTGTCGTCCGTAAACCTAATAGCTTTCGCGAACTTGTACACACTTTCCCGTATGGTACGCTCGAACATCCTCAAATACTCGTCCCATTTGTCTGCGTCCATGCCGTATGCTAATTGATGATTTGCGGTTGTGCATTTTTGAATTGGAGAGAAACATTTTCTGCGTCTAGCCTCCCGCTTCCATTGGAAATACGAAAAACGACCTTCCAAATTGCCAACAATATGTAAGAATAACTCCTTCATCATCCGGACTCGTCGTCGAAACTTTTCAACGTACACGACGTCATCTACAAAATAGTCTTCTATAAGACGATTGTGCTCGGCTTCACAATTTCTCTGCAACTGCGGCTTTCTTGTTTTAGTTCGTGAACATGAACTTTGACCTTGTCAGTTTTGGAAATATGAAACGGTCTTTTCCATGACGGAACCAACACATAATGTCTCTTCTTGAGCCGTTGAATCGGAGGACGAAGATGACAACATTATGTTTTTGTGGTTTTTTGGAGAGAATATGTAGAAAAAGGTGTAAAAATTAAGTTGGATTAGTTTAGTGTGTGTGTGTGTCTATATATATATATATATATATATATATATATATATATATATATATATATATATATATATATATATATATATATATATATATATCCGAAGGTGGCCAATCAAAACATGAGAGAGGAAGCGGGGAGGCTTCCCCTCACTCTGTTCCCGCACTCTTCTTCCCGCACCCTCGATATTGTGTTCCGAGGTGCGGGTAACCTTCCCGCTCGCCCTTCCCGCTACATACCTTCGAGCCTTAGATATTATATACCAATGTTAAGCAAAATATATAAAGAATTAACTCTGGCCTAATAATAACAAATCTATTATGTGTTTAGGAGGGCGTAGGTCCAATTCATCCCCATCCCCATTCTTTTCTATAGGTTGTTGATTTTTTCAAATAAAGGAAACATGTTGGAATCAGTTAGTGGTATTCGGTCCGGTTATCTGTTCTTAGTTTAAGTCATATTCGTTTTTTGATTTTTTGGTTCCGGACCAGTTTACATGCCTAAGCGTGAGCATGTCAATTGTTACCGACTTGACCTTCAAAAAGTTATAAAATGTCTTTTGACATGAAAGTCCTTAAATTTGTGGCGATATTTTGTTGGTTAATGCCTAAAGTTTGCAAAAATAATAATAATAATAATAATAAAATAAAAAAACCTTTTTGCCCTTGATATATGTGATTAGGTTTTCATGGTAACATGAAATCAAGTTTTCAAAAGAAACCTTAAGTTTACAAATATTTTATGTTTTTACTTTAAGTATTTTTTTTCCATATTATATGTATTAATGCAAAAAAACGTACTTATACACAAAAAAAAAGTTTTTCTAAACATCATATAAATATGTTTTAAAAGTATAAGTACATATTTTTTTCCATATTATATGTATTATATGTATTAATGCAAAAAAACGTACTTATACACAAAAAAAAAAGTTTTTCTAAACATCATATAAATATGTTTTAAAAGTATAAGTACATATTTTTATGTATTTAGAAGTATAGACATATTTTTAGAAGTATATATATATATATATATATATATATATATATATATATATATATATATATTAGAAGTATAAATATATTTTTTAGAAGTATAAATATGTATTTTTAGTTTTTTAGAAGTATAGAAGTATACATATGTAGTTTTACGTTTTTAGAAGTATAACTACATTTTTCATATAAATACATTTTTTTTATTGATATACTTCTAGCCAATGTTCTAGAAAACTAGTCATGGCTCCAAGGCTTGTACCTGCCACCAAGCTTTACCTAAATGCCGCATTAACTCATATATGTGTATAAAATGAATAATAGTTGAAAATACGTATAAAAATATTAATTGTATACAAAATTGTCACCTTAAGTCACGCTTTACAAACGACGTGGCTCGCCAAAGCTTGGAAAAACTTGAGACTTGACATTGCCGCCAAGTCACAACTTACGTTATTTAGAACCTTGCTTCTAGCTATGTAAAAATACGTATCTATACTTCTAAAAAAATATATTAATATTTCTAAAAAAATGTATTTATATTTCTAATAAAATGTAAAATATGTATTTATACTTCTAAAAAACTTATTTATACAATGTTTAGTTAAATGTTTTTTCAATATATAAATACATTTTTCCTGCATAAATATGTATAATATATAAAAAAACATATTTATGGTAAAAAAATATAAATTATTTGTTAACTTAAAGTTTTTTTTTTTTTTGTAAATTTGATTTCATGATAATCTGGAAATCTTTTATTACGTCTAACAAGGGCAAAAAAATGACAAACTTTAAGCATTAACGAACAAAAAATTATCATAGGGACAAAATCAACAAAAATTGAGAAAAACTTTCCATATTTTAGACATGAACATAAATTTCAACTTAGGTAAAACCGTTAATTTGTGACTTCTATGACAATATCTCCTTTTACAAGTCCATGTTTTTGTTCCTTTAATCTACTATGTTACCACATGCAAAGATTTCATACAAATGAAGTACTGTTTTTTTTTAAAGAAAAAAAAATTGGATAGTAAAGCTTCATTTTTATAAAGGGTTTATTCAATAAAATATCCTTTTTTTTTTCTTTTTCTGTTTTAGACCTAAATTTTTTTTTTTTTCAAAAATGACATAACTTTTACTTATTGCAGCCATGAAGTTGGTTACTAACATGTAAATTTGGTTTATTTCATAAAAACCCAATATTTTGCATTTTTTTTCTATTTTAGACAAAACTTTATTTTTTCAAAATAAATTCAATTTTAACATATTCCTTGTTATTTCATTAATGGAGCCGGTTGCTACGGTAGCTCTATATTCATCTAACTCAAGTGTGCCCCTGAAAAAATAATTGATTTCAAAACCCTAGGTGAGGTTTATGCTTCTTCTTCTTGTTGTACACCACATTTGGTCCCTGAAATGACATTTTCTTCATGCATCAAGAACATAAACTTAATAAGGAATGCTGATATGGAACTCATCGTTGAAGAAGAAAAAAATATGTCCCATAAGGTTCATGTTGGTGTTTTTATTGCCGTTTTGACAGCTTACATCGCCTGGAAGTCGGTTCCACATCTTCAGAGCCCACACAAGACATGCATTGCGGTGATAATTCATCGATCAAAAAACAAGAATCTAACATCATCAAGGTAAGCCTTCTTGCCTTGTTCCTTCTAAAAAACTCAACTGTTTGTTCTACACTCTATTATCATTTATCATGTTCAAATTTTAATTTAAATGTTTATAGGATTTCATGGCTCAAGATGGATTCTTGGCCACTCGAAAGTATTTATGGAGAAACCTAAACCAGATTAAGCAAGAGCCAAAAGTGAAGAGTTTGTAGAATGAGAATCCTTGGGATTTCAGAAACCACCCGGTTTTCACGTATTTAGAAGTCAAACAATCGTGGTGATTGTGTTTCTGAGTTTCTTATGTATCCATATCTTCTTATTCATTATATTTATATGAAAATTATGCATCTCACGATGCTACCTATATACTTTAATCACCAATTAATTGTTGAATAAAAATTTCATTGTTAACTAATTGTATACAAAATTTATAATTAATCATAAAATAAAATAAATGGAGTCCGATAACCACAATAACCACACGTATGATGATATAATGGAATAACCAAAAGCTTGACAAAGTCGATACCAATGAATACTACGAAAGTTGTTTTTTACATACAAGGGTAAAAAAGTCATTTTAGTATCATTCAGACGGTTTATTCTGTTTAAAAATGAAATAGCTGTTTTTATTTAGACAAACATTGTTATTTATTCAACCATTTAACCCATACATAAATTAATGGGAAAAGATGTGAAAACTATGATGTTAGGTTTAGTTAAGATCAGCTTGGAGCTTAATAGACATTGACATATGATGTCGTTAAGCTATATAATGACTTGAATCTCATATCCAATACTATTTACAGAGTGTTTAAAAAAAAAAAAAACTAAGGCCCTGTTTGATTTGGATTTGACTGGGTCAAGTCAGACAAAAATGTCTAACTCGGTCAGCTCCATGTGTTTGATATGGCTTAGCTTTACATCTGACCGGGTCAACAATGTCTGACTCGTTCATACCAAAAAATCTTGCTAACTGAATCTGATTGAAATCCATTCCACCATTGCCCCTCAACCAACACCACCCTCATCCTCCTTCCCCACACATCAATTTAATCCATGGAAAGGAAAAAAAACACAAAAAGAGGCACAAAAAAAAGACAAACAGAGCTGCATCGCAGCTCAGGCAGGGAGATCAGGGGAAGAAGACAACTCAAAATCAGAATTAGGCAACTTTGGTCCTTGAAGATACCCATCTTGCCCTAATCTACCACAACTTTAAATTGTCTTGCATAACTAATTTCTGGAAATTATTAGTTGGACCCTGAACTTTTATAATAAATTATTATTATTATTATTATTATTATTATTATTATTATTATTATTATTATTATTATTATTATTATTAAAGCATCAGGGTAAAATGGTCATTTTGCATCAGCCAGCACATTCAGTCACATATACAATCAAACAACATGTTTTTTACTCAGTTATAATTTATTACTCAGACAGACCTTTTCCAGTAAGCACTTTCTCAGTCAGCAACTATCAAACGGGGCCTAAGTAGGTTTAGTTAAGATGAGCTTGTGGTTTAATACACATGGGTTTTCCCACAAACCCAACTTGCAAATGAGAGGCATAAAGTGAGTAAAATTCCGGTTTTACCCCCCAACACCCATGCAATAATGTAAACCGAGCTTGTACCCTCCATGGAGTTTTGTGTCAAGTAAAGCCATTAAACTGCTAAAAGCGAGCAACAGTTTTGCCCCTATGGTTTTGAGTATGGAGAAGAAGGTGACTTTCAGGACTTGGGTAAACAAGTGTCGTTTGTTGATGAGGGTATTATCGTACTTCTGTCTTGTTGTGTTGTTAGATAACACCTGTCAAATGACACATCAAAAAGTGTTGTAGTGCAGGGGGCATGAAAATGAGGTTGCGATTGGAGCTACGATGGGGAGAGACGGTGGTGCTGCTGCCGGTACCGGTGCCATTGATGAATGTTGGCACCGGAAATAGACGAGATAACATGGTTGGATTTCGAGCATTCGTAGCTGTAAGCTGTTGAAAACTGCTTGTTTAGGTTTTTTGGGGCTCCGCTTGGATAGGGGACAGGGTGTTTTTTTGAACGGGTTAATCGGTTTTGGGTTATTTGGGTTCGGGCAAAAGTTCTTGGGTATCGGGTAGACCGACCGAAATCAAACCGTTTGAGTTTGAGAAATTTGGGTAACGGGAAATTTGGTTTAAGATCCAGTCCAATTCCCTTTAAAATCAACCTAATTTCATTCTAAATCGAAAGAAAAAACTGAAACAACAAAATTAACTAATTCTAACATAAATAAAAATAGAAACTAAACTTCTAGACAAAATTTCATAAATGATCTCTGTGGTTTCTGAAAAATTCTATTTTCAGGATATTTTTGAAAAACGTTACATCAGTGGTCTCGTAGCACGATTGGTCCATTGCTCTTAAAACTAACTTTTAATTGGTGAATTTTTTAAGTGAAGAAGTTGCCTTTGGAACAAAATTTGAAATATCTAAAATACTACAAGAGACTTTTTTTGTAACCCTATCTTATTTTCATTTTTTTTTTATTTTTTTGCAACTACATTAATACATTAAAGCTCAAAATTCCTTTTTGATAGTTTAATAAAAAGGTTTTAATAGCAAATATGTTTTTTGATAGTTTAATACTTCAAGATTTTTTTTTTCAAAAAAAAAAAAAATACATCAAAGTTTTTTGATAGCACAATTTAATACAACAAGGTTTAATTTCATTTACCAACAGTTTTTCTAAATATAAATAGCAAAAAAAAATGACACAATATTTCCATAACAAAATTAGTGATTTACTACCACCAATATTTAATATCCATCCGATATGACATGTAAAAAGAACTTTAGTAATCAAATCAGTGCAATAACTACTAGTGAATCAAAATATTAAAAAACCCCAAAAGAATCATAAAACATAAAATATCTACAATGATAAACTCATAATGTATTTTCACATTGTCAAGAAATTATCTCAGCTCAAAGCTCTTGTAACGCTCATGTTTCTGGGCAATGCATTAATGACGATATAATAGTCTAGGTCAACCATTGGAACTCGTTTTGAAGTAATAAGAATGAATAGCCTAAATAAAATTTGTAGTATATGTTACAATGATTCCGAATATATAAAGAATGCCGAAATCCGAGTTATAACGAAGAAGTTATGGCCTGTCGAAGTTTCGCGACAGAACCGGCACGACACAGCGCGACGTAAATAGTGAATTTACGATAGAGTGATATTTGGCTTTAGCGATCTAAACGAAAGTCGTAGAATACGCTAAACCGAGAGCGTGCATAAAGAGAACGCCCAAATCTGACTTCGTATGAGGAAGTTATAATTTTTCTAAGTTTCAGCTTAGCGGTATGCAGCCAAATCTCGAAATTGAGATCGAATGATCTTTGGCCGAAACAATCTAAACGATAATCGAAGGTCTCGTCGATAGTAGTTCAACGGTAAAAAGACAGACGAAAACGGACGTCAGATGAAGAAGTTATGAATTTCTAATGGAGTTTTCCTGTCCCGGCCTACTAAAAATAATATAATAAAAATGAAGTCAAAATTAGCCGACGGAGTCTAAACGAAAGTTGTAGAGCATAATCTCACCTACGCGTGGATATAAAGAACGTCAAAAATGAAGCTCGTATGCGAAAGATATGAATTTCTGAAGTTCGGGGCACGAACTTCAACCTGTGTCAGAACTCACGACGTGAACATAGAGTTCACGACGTGAACTCAGTGATTGACACCTTCAGAGCCTGACAGACTGATGTCGCGACTACGCACCTGATGACAACCAAGTTCACGACGTGAACAAGCCTGGTTCACGACGTGAACAAGCCTGGTTCACGACGTGAATAGCGAAATTCAGCCCTATAAATAGAAATCGAAGGCAGCCGATTTTGGTTGCTAATTTCTCAACCTCTCTCCTACTTCTCTCATCTTTAAGCCCACTTTTAACCCCCCGAAGTCCCGGTATCATCCCGATACCCGAAGCAATTCCCGAAGCCCCGAAGATCCCGAGAAAAAAAGTTTTCGAGCCGAAACTCTGCCCGCAAGAAGCCCGGTTTCTGAGAAAAAATCCCGGCTTCATCGAAGAATATTACTTTATAGAGCCGTAGTGCTGTCCGATCATCGTGTTATCAAGTGAGTGCATAGTCCCTTTCATTAACATGATTTTAATACAAGTATTGTTTGAATGTATTAAATATATGTTTTGTGTGAGTTATTTGATGATGTCTGAATTAAGTGTTAAAGAACATACCTAATTGTTTATGATAACTTAGGTTAAAGAGTAAACCTAAGGTTTGTTATAATGGTTATGGGGTAGTATCTTCTTATGAGTACGAGTGAGATATACACGGGGAATAGAACCCTTAAACACGTCATTAATCTGGAAGCATGGATTAGACTTAGTTATCCGTCCCAAGTCCGAGAGTATGGATTGGACTTAGTCAGTTGTCCTTAATCCGGGAGTATGGATTAAGACATAGTCGGTTGTCCTTAGTCCGGGAGTATGGACAGGACATATAATTTGTCATTAATCCGGGAGTATGGATTTAAACATAGAACAATTGTCCCTTATCCGGGGGTATGGAATGGGCACAATCATGGATTCGAGAACATGGATTAGATTCGGGAGTAAGAGTTATAATTTAATGTCCGAGAGTATGGATAGTCTCGTTGAAAGGATTGACGGGGTGGGGCAAGAGTTGATTATATATATAGAGAAAATTTTATATTGTGTGAATTCTAAATTATATATATATATATATGTGTGTGTGTGTGTGTGTGTGTGTTATAACATTGTGGGATTGAAATCCCTATGTACTCACCAGGTTTCCAAACCTGACTCACTCAATATATTTGTATCACAGGTATCGATACGAAGCTATATTACACTAAGAGATTTAAAAGAGATGTAGATCATTAGTGTAGATGAATGTAAGTTCGGTTTATGCTTATGTGTCTGTATTGACCAGGACATCCCAAATGTTTAAAACGAATAACATACGTCTCTTCGGAGATGCTTGGATAAAGTATTTATCATGTTTTCTGGGAACAAATTCCGCAACAGTTTTCTTTAAAAGATTACTCTGATTTTAAAACAAAGCATAAACAAATCGATCTTTTCTGGCCGTGAAATTGGGGATGTCACAGTTGGTATCAGAGCATTAGTTTAAGCGAACTAGGAATTTGTAGGATTTTGTAGACGTAAACTTAGAATGCTAAGTGATGATTATGAGATGAGTGTCTACCATATTTTAGACACGAGCACTAGTTTATTTTAGGAAAGATGCCTAAAATGCTTTTATGTGCAAAATGCTATATGTTTACCATATATGTTATTATTTGTTTGGATCTATGATCTGTTGCCGACCGGATCTGGAAACCTTACATGTTTAGGATTCTAAGCGTACGACTACGATATTAGAACTAGCATGTAAATGTTTCGGAGTGATAAGGAGATTTATACGTCTATCGTAAATAAAGCCTTCCTATCTTAAAATTCTCGCCCGGTACACCGAACGTCCAATTGGGTGTACAAAACGTCATGGTGAAGACTCGTAGAGAATTGAGTAAATTGAGGAAATGAAAGGCTTACGATAGTGAATGACACCTATCGGAAGATATCGTAAGAGTGGTATCTTGCCTTTAGAATATGTCTGATAAAATAACGGAACGTTTAGAAGAGTACGATACGTCTGAAGTACACCTTCGATTGGTAGGATGATGGAACGATTGGTGTAATTCTTGAAGTTGTCCCATCGTCTGGAATTTCCATCACCAACCGAGTTGAAGTAGAATTGATGATTAAAGATACGCATGGAAGAAGTCCTAGTAGAGTCTAGGAAAATTTTTATGATTATTTGGGCACATTCGTATGTGTTAAATTGTTTTGTGATTTTAGGACTTGGGGAATGCGAGACAATACTTGGGACGAGTATGAGTAGGTGTGAATAGTAGTAGAGATCTATACTACTGGAAGCACATGACTCACACTTGGATTAGGGAAAGTCACAAGGTTGCCAAGAAGCTAGTAATTGATTCTGTTTTTATTCACGTATGTCGTTACCATCGTTTCGGTAATGACTAAGAAGATGATTGATATTCCGACCCTATAGGTCATATCGAATCGAGTCCGATTAAGATGAGTATGTTACGTGGTTCGGGGAAAGTTGAGTCCAAGGTTTATTGGACTGTTTAAAGTTCTTTAGAGAATTGGGAACCAAGCTTACAAGCTAGGACTAGCAGAAGAACTAGATGATATTCATAACACTTTCCACATGTGTTATTTGAGGAAGTTCACGGGAGAAGTTCCCGACATAATTCCAATTTCTGAAATAAGGTTGGATGAAAGCAAGAGACTAATTGAAGAACCAGATGCAATCGTCGACCGTAAGACTAAGAAGTTGCGATGCAAGATGGTCGATTTAGTTCTTGTGCAATCGAAACACACGAATGGGCCAAATCTCACCTGGGGAAAACGGAGAATGACATGATGAGTCGCTATCCGCATTTGTTTGCTGATGTATGATTCCGGGGACGAAATCATTCTAAGGAGGAGAGAATTGTACCGCCCGTGTTTCTGGGCTATGCATTAATGACGGTATAATAGTCTAGGTCAATCATTGAGACTCGTTTTGAAGTAATAAGAATGGATAGTCTTAATAAAAGTTGTATTATATGTTACAAGGATTCCGAATATATAAAGAATGCCGAAATCCGAGTTATAACGAAGAAGTTATGACTTGTCGAAGTTTCGCAACAGAACCGACACGACACAGCGCGGCGTAAATAGTGAATTTATGATAGAGCGATATATGGCTTTAGCGATCTAAACGAAAGTCGTAGAATACGTTAAACCGAAAGCGTGCATAAAGAGAACGCCCAAATCTGACTTCGTATGAGGAAGTTATAATTTTTCTAAGTTTCAGCTTAGCGGTATGCAGCCCAAATCTCGAAATTGAGATCGAGTGATCTTTGGCCGAAACAATCTAAACGATAATCGAAGGTCTCGTCGATAGTAGTTCAACGGTAAAAAGACAGACGAAAACGGACGTCAGATGAAGAAGTTATGAATTTCTAACAGAGTTAACCTGTCCCGGCCTACTAAAAATAATATAATAAAAACAAAGTCAAAATTAGCCGACGGAGTCTAAACGAAAGTTGTAGAGCATAATCTCACGTACGCGTGGATATAAAGAACGTCGAAAACGGAGCTCGTATGCGAAAGATATGAATTTATGAAGTTCGGGGCACAAACTTCAACCTGTGTCAGAACTCACGACATGAACATAGAGTTCACGAGGTGAACTCAGTGATTGACACCTTCAGAGCCTGACAGACTGATGTCGTGACTATGCACCTGATGACGACCAAGTTCACGACGTGAACAAGCCTGGTTCACGACGTGAATAGCGAAACTCAGCCCTATAAATAGAAATCGAAGGTAACCGGTTTTGGTTGCTAATTTCTCAACCTCTCTCCTACTTCTCTCATCTTTAAGCCCACTTTTAACCCCCTGAAGTCCCGGTATCATTCCGATACCCGAAGTAAGTCCCGAATCCCCGAAGATCCCGAGAAAAAGAGTTTTCGAGCCGAAACTCTGCCCGCGAGAAGCCCGATTTCTGAGAAAAAATCTCGGCGTCATCGAAGAATATTACTTTATAGAGCCGTAGTGTTGTCCGATCATCGTGTTATCAAGTGAGTGCATAGTCCCTTTCCTGAACATGATTTTAATACAAGTATTGTTTGAATGTATTAAATATATGTTTTGTGTGAGTTATTTGATGATGTCTGAATTAAGTGTTAAAGAACATACCTAATTGTTTATGATAACTTAGGTTAAAGAGTAAACCTAAGGTTTGTTATAATGGTTATGGGGTAGTATCTCCTTATGAGTACGAGTGAGATATACACGGGGAATAGAACCCTTAAACATTTCATTAATCCGAAAGCATGGATTAGACTTAGTTATTCGTCCCTAGTCCGAGAGTATGGATTGGACTTAGTCAGTTGTCCTTAATCCGGGAGTATGGATTAAGACATAGTCGGTTGTCCTTAGTCCGGGAGTATGGACAGGACATATAATTTGTCATTAATCCGGGAGTATGGATTTAGACATAGACCAATTGTCCCTTATCCGGGAGTATGGAATGGGCACAATCATGGATTCGAGAACATGGATTAGATTCGGGTGTAAGAGTTATAATTTAAGGTCCGAGAGTATGGATAGTCTCATTGAGAGGATTGACGGGGTGGGGGTAAGAGTTGATTATATATATAGAGAAAATTATATATTGTGTGAATTCTAAATTTTATATATATATATATATATATATATATATATATATATATATATATATATATATATATATATATATATATATGTGTGTGTGTGTGTGTGTGTGTGTTATAACATTGTGGGATTGAAATCCCTATGTACTCACCAGGTTTTCAAACCTAACTCACTCAATATATTTGTATCACGGGTATCGATACGAAACTACATTACACTGAGAGATTTAAAAGAGATGTAGATAATTAGTGTAGATGAATGTAAGTTCGGTTTATGCTTATGTGTCTGTATTGACCAGGACATCCCAAATGTTTTAAAACGAATAAATACATCTCTTCGGAGATGCTTGGATAAAGTATTTATCATGTTTTCTGGGAACAAATTCCGCAACAGTTTTCTTTAAAAGATTACTCTGATTTTAAAACAAAGCATAAACAAATCGATCTTTTCTGGCCGTGAAATTGGGGATGTCACAACTCTACCGCAAAAGGTGAAACTTTCTTTCTTTTCAAGTACTTGTCGAGTTGTCGTATCAAATGTTCGTGTAGGGTCTTCTTTTAATTGTTCATTTTACCATAAAGATCTAATTGTTGTTTGCTCCTAGCAAATCATTAAAAAAACTGATAGGAATTACACATGTTAGCCACACAAATCAAACTATAAATGATAAACACACCTAATCTAATTTACAAATAAAAAACCTAATCTACAAATATCTCACAAGGGAAGGAGAAGGGTGAGGGTAGTCGCTCCTCTTGCAACGATGTCATCTAACACAATACACTAAAAATCGCCCCTTATGATCCGTACGAAGGAGAAAGGGTAGGACAGTCGCTTTCGATCAGACCTCCACTATCCACAAATTCAATTTCGACGTTTCCATCCATTCCCAGTACGATTATGATGGGGTACTGCATAGTGATTGTGGTGGTGGATCAACACTGTGATAGCGGTGGAGGTAAAAATTCATTATTGCACGACATAACGGCTTCTTCATGCTATATTTAGAACAACCTAGTCCATTTTAAACCAATGTTTGTTATGATATGATCAAATTTGAAAATAAATCACTTTTTGCTCTTTATCCTTTATTCATGGGATGCAAAATGGTCATTCCAAAAATATTAATGTGTATATTTATAGCATCCGTATTTAGGGCTAGAATTTCTGTCCTTTTTTAGTAAAGTTAAAATTTTAAAATTTTTAGATAAAATAAAAATAATTAAAACAAATACAAACAAATAAAATAAATTACAGAAATTATGAAATTAAAGGCCTAAAAAATTATTAGGAAGTTAAGTTTGGGTTAAATTAAAAAGTCAAGATATATGGACTATATGTATCAATTTCATGAAACTTGATTTTACTTTGTCTTGACTTGGTTTGGGAACCTCCAAGAGTCGGCTAGGATGTGTTAAAATAGCAAATATAGAATTTCGTAAGTTGATAGAGTCTAATTGTGGTCAAAAGGTGAAAAGGGGAAATGAAGTGGTTGAAGTTGTTATGCGATCAAACTCAAGATCATAACCTACATTCTTAATCCACAGATATTTTTTTGGATCATTCAACTTTTTTTTTTTTTTTTTTTTTTTTTTTTTTTTTTTTTTTGTAATTTTGGCCTTTATCGTTGTTTTGTAGATCGGACTGGACCAGTAGGTTGGACCGGCTGAACTGAAAACTGATATTTTTCGAAGGTCAAAAGTTGTTTGTATACGAACTAGTGAAAATCAACAAGTTTTCAAAAAACCGGTTCCACCACTTAAAAACCGGTTTTAGGAAAAAAGATTATTAATAATTAAAACTTAACCTATAGTCTTAGGACATGATGGTCGTTTTGGTAAACCAAAAGAAGTTGGGTTATTTCCCCATACTCCCAAATTTCGAATGAATATTTTTGTGATTATCCCCGTATTATTAATTGCCGAATTTCTTAATTACAACTACAATATTCAAGATACTAGAATTACAATAAATTTATTGGAAGCACTTTTATTACACTTTAATAAGCACATAACATGAACTAAAAAGCATGTTCACGAGTAGGCTGTAGTAGGTTATGATGATTGTGTGGCTCGCTTGCGAGCTATCTCCCGAGCCATTTCTCTTAGTTCCTCTGGTGATTGTGGCCTTGGCCCCTCCGTAGGGTACACAACATATTGTCGCTTCAAAAAGTGAAACATTGCAAAAATTAATCCTACTCTTATAATCAAAACCATCTACTTGGTTTGAAGGATTTTTATAGTACTTTTTAGAACTTTAAATGTGAAAATTAGTGGTTGTAAAGGGTTAATCACATAATTAGGTAACCAACTATGTAAAGTGTTTTACATATACCATTGTACTAAAAAAATATTCTAAGAAGGTAACCAAATTTTATTTCTGTTATTTAAAAACCCTTGTAGCCCGGTAAAAACAAAAATAAAAGTTGGTTTTATTTTTTAGAACATTTTTTTAGCACAATGGTATTTTTAAAACACTTTAGATAGTTTGTTACCCAATTATGTCATTAACCCTGGATTTTTGGAAGTAAAGGGTTGTAATAAAAAGAAATAAAAGTATGATGCTATAATAAATAAATAATGGAATTACATTGTTATTTTTCTTTCATTTAACATTAAAGAGAAACAGGAAACTTTTATGCCTATAAATCAAAGTATGATGCTATAATAATTAAATTTCTTGTAGTTAAAAACTAAAGAGAAACAAGAAAATTCTTGCATTTAACAAGAAACAAAACACAAGAAATTTCTTGCAGTTTACCCTAAAGAAAAATAAATAATTTTCAGGTATATTCCTATGTTTCCTATATAGGAATAACTAATGGTTTGAACTCTTCATGGGCTCAACGAAAGATAATCCTTTGACTTCATACTTGTTAACAGAACTACGAACATTCAACTAAAATGATCAAACTTACGTAGCAAATACTATTGAAGAATACTGTTTAAAGCTAAAATTGTGATGAGATACTTACAACGCCCATGAATTTGTGAAGATTGTTAGTGTTGTTGGTGAAGAAATACATGAGACCAATCGGAACTGTAACATAAACAGCAAACTTTGCAATCTCCAGTACACCTTTAGAAGCCCCTAACGATGTCATTGTTAAATCAAATCCGATTTGAAACAGTGGCTCAACGAAACCCTAATTTGGCGTTGCAAGTGTGAAGTTTATTTGCTTGGTCCCTTAAAAAGAGAAAAGACAAATCAACCTTATTTATTATTTAAGCAAAACAATTTGAAAAAATTTACTAATGGATTTAATGAAGTCGGTTCTAAAAGTAATTTCTTTCTAGAAGTAACCTCCCATTGGCATCTAGTCGAACAGGTTACGTGCATGAATGAACAGATGACAAATTTGCCAAATTCTCCAAATTCACTTCTTTGTTTGTTCAGGTCATTGGTCTATAGGCATAATAACGAATCTGAAAACCAAAAACCCAGACAAAACTCGATGAACTAGATCCACTCTAGTCCAGAAGTGATTCCCCAGATTTTATAATATTGAACAGACGAAAACTCAAGATACCCATTTCTCAATTTTCGCAAACACCCACTACAATCCAGAAGCGATTAATTAATGGGATTTTTTTCGGAATATGGTCTTTTATCGTTGAGAGGAGGGAAGAGAAACATTGCAGGTTAGCAAGGACTTACAGAGATATTCGGCGACTTCTGAATCTGAACTATGAAAACTTCGTGTTCGTGGTCTTTTCTGAAATCAGAGCTCAAGAGGTGAAGGGGAGACGGATGGATATTGAATATGATTAGGGCCGTAAACGAATCATAACCTTTAAAAAAAATTAAACTTTTTATAATCGATTTTTATACTTTATAATAATTATAATTAAAACTAGAAAAGATTCACCGGCGTTGCCGGGGTCGGAAGGTATTGCTTTGTAAAGTAAAGTAGCATGTTGGTTGCTTTTTGTCCGTTAATGTGAGGGTAATTTGGTCTTTTCAGGTAGTAGGGACTGAATTTGTCACCATGGGTAAACCATATGGACCATTTATGTAATTTTGGCGGTGGTGGTGGTGATGGCAGATGGTGGGTGGGTTTATGGTATTGGGTGAGTATTTTCTAATAAATAAAACATTAATTTAAAACCAAAAAGAGAATGTTAAATCTGGTAAACCACAGGGACCAATCGTGTAGTTTGTCTAACAATAATAATAATAATGATGAGTGACCATTTCTGCCAAAAGACTAAATACTAATAATATGTAATAAAAGGCGAGGGTTATGAAAAATTCAAACCAAAGTGAAAGGGTTGTTTGTGAACAAAAGAGAATGTTAAATCACCATGTAAACCACAAGGACCAATTGTGTAATTTTGTCTAACAATAATAATAATAATGATGAGGGACCATTTCTGCCAAAAGACTAAATACTAATAATATGTAATAAAAGGCGAGGGTTATAAAAAAATTCAAACCAAAGTGAAAGGGTTGTTTGTGAACAAAAGCATAAAGATGAAGGGTCAATGTTGTAAGTTGGAGGACCAAAATTGACAAAAAAATGTGCCATTTTACTGTTAAAATCTTTCATAACTTTAATATATATATATATATATATATATATATATATATATATATATATATATATATATATATATATATAATACAATAAGTAAATTGACCTTATTACCCTTAAATACCAATACACTTTTCTACGTATAATAGGTTTGACCGAATTGCCCCTAATTACTATAACCCTTTTGGAATTAGATCAAGCATAGCCTAATATCCTACGGTTATTGTCACTGTAGCCCAACAATGTTTCGTATATTTGTTTAAATGGTCCCTCGTGACTTTTTTTTTGCCTTTAAAGGGTACGAATTCATGTTTTTAGGGTTTAAAAAGTCCTTTTAAAAAAATGAAGGGGTCACCCGGTGAACCCCTTCCTAGTCAGCAGGTTTAAAGTTAAAAAAATGCCACCTCATCAAGTCTCTTATCAATTAAGCTCTCTCTCTCTCTCTCTCTCTCTCTCTCTCTCTCTCTCTCTCTCTCTCTCTCTCTGTCTCTCTCTCCCTCATCCCTACATCGCCGGAAAGCCCTAATTCCCCGTTTCCTTCCACTGATGCTTCCCATCAAATTCACAACAACAATCGGTGGTTGCTACAACCCCAAAACCACCTTGCACCGTCACACCCTACCACCATTCCACCTCCCTCGCTGTCTTATAATAAACACTCATTTCCTCTATCGATTCCTATCAAAAAATAACCCCAGCACCCATTCCATTCTTCAATTTTTGACAAGAACAATAAAAAGAGAGAGAGAGAGAGAGAGAGAGAGAGAGAAGGCGATTTCATAGATTATTTCCTCGCACATCATATTCGTCACAAGCAGCATCATATAACTCATTCACAGTTTCCTACCTAATAAACTCATGCGGATTCCCTCCAGACAAGGCGATTTCAGCTTCCAAATGCTTAAACATCCAAACCCCAGATCGAGCAGACTCTATGATAGCATTTTTCAAGAATCAAGGCTTCACAGAAACCCAAATATCTCATTTAGTGCGAAAGTTTCCCAGGGCTCTCACATGTAATCCCCAAACAAACCTTTTTCCCAAATTTGAGTTCTTACATTCTGTAGGACTTTCAGATTCTGATATTGTCAAGATACTAATTACAAGACCCAAATCCCTTCGTAAAAGCTTGAAGAATAGTATAGAACCTACCTTTAACTTACTTAAAGATTTACTCCAATTCAATGAAAAAACTCTTCTTGCAATCAGGAGGTGTGCGTGGGTCTTGGATTTGGATTCCCAAGCAAATGTGATTCCAAATATGCAATTATTGCGTGATGTTGGTGTGCCTGGATCAAAGATGCTTTATGTATTAACTTACCACCCTAGAGATATTTCAGATACTAAAGAACAGTTCAAAAAGCAAGTCCACTTGGGAGAAGAAGATGGAGAATTTTCTTCTACCTGTTGATGATCGATGACTATTAATGTTGGGTTTTAGTATACTACAACATCCTATGGTGCACATACAACCCTAAATACCTTGGATCTATGTTTTCTCTATTATACATGCAAATATGAAGTTTCCAAGATATTACCCTATACTAGCATACAAATATCATATACTTGGGGTAATAAAATAGATATAATACATACCTTTTTTTTTTATGTAACTTGTCTTCATGAAGCTTGAGTGCCTAGTGCCCCAAGTGTGACACCTCAAATGGTTCACACAACACCATGAACACTTGGAATAACCTTGAGAATAAGGATACTTTGGTTCTCTCTAGTGAAATCGGCCTTGCCCTTTTGTGTACACACACTAGTTCCAATTTCACCAACCAAGGACATCTTTATATAGCGTGGAGATTAGGGTTAAACCCTAATACCCATGACCTTTCATTTCATATGATCCATGGGTTAAACACTCCATGGACTATCCATGAAAGCTTAGCCCAACCTAAATGAACTTGGCCCATCACACACATATATCTTAGAGTCCATATTTAATTAGTTCCTTTTGATCACTTAATTAATTATAAATTAATTCTTGATCAATACTAATTAAATAATATGATTATATATTAATATATTAGAACTTATAATATATTAATATAAATCACTAGTATCCTTTTTCCTCATCTTGTCTATCCAATTGTCCCGATGCCATGCAACCCAAATGGACCATGCCGGGTCAGGTCAAGTCTTACCAATTATAGTTATGGACTTAGACATTAATCCAACAGTCTCCCACTTGGATAAGTCTAAAACTATTATTGAGTATGACTTCAAAAACCAACTGGCAATCGTAGCTCTCAAAAGCTTCTGTCGAACTCTGACCTTGCCGATGAACTCTGACCTTTGTCAATGACTTGTCCATTAGATAAGGGATCATATATTCCTCCATTCTAGATATCATATGGACTGAGACATGGATTATAATCATTCTCTCTGTCCATTTGTTGTTTTCCGATTTTCGATTTATGATGACTGACTGATTGAACAAATCAAATCAGTCCTGTCTTGGCCAAGCACTCACATGTGTCATCGCTAAATCATCGAGGGGCCCACAGATATCGCTTTTATCCCGAAGGTAAAAGGAATGGATAAACTTCGACTCATATGGCTTGTTCTACTACTTGTTGAATCATACACAAAGGCACGTTTTATAACATCGAGTTACCAAATGCGTTTTCGTGCAATCAATGTATAACCAACTCATAGTAACAACTCATATCTCTAGGTTTGAAGAATATAAGATATTATCGTCTCATGATCACTTGTGATAAAATCCATGAAGTGATTCAAATGAGCGTGGGTTGAATCCAATACTCAGAACTTATGAGCACTCATGAGTGTTGTAGCACCACTTTGTCCACCAACTTGGACCTCTACAAACCAACCCATGACAGTCTTGATTCATATCTACTTCCAACATATGACCGACTGTGGATGGTTTGAATAACTTAATCATTCAGGAAGATCGACTTAGTTATTCTGGAAGTCAAAACATGCAAAGTGAAACACAAGAATAAATGAATCAAATATGGTATCAAACCCTATGAATATAAATAAACACTTTTATTTATCACCATACTGATTACTCATTATTCATTGTTTCGGTTTTATCAACTTTATACTTGAATTAAAAACACTAGTTGTCCCATGCTCCAAGCATGTACACTATGTTTTTCTTAAACAATAGCTTTGCCATACACCAAGTATGCACTCTATGTTTCTCTATGATCCTTACTTTGTGAAATAAACCAATTGAACATAATTTCAATGATTCTAATTTCATACTCCCAAATCCTTATCGAAAAATGTGAGAATTTCAAATTCCTATCATTTATCGAAATCTGTTTAGATTTTAAACTTATATGCACCGACCCTCTTGTAATGAATATGTACAAAGTCACAAAGACTTGTCAACAGTCATTATAAGGTATTCCAATGGAGATCAACTTCATGGAAACTAAGTATCATATTCAAAGTACATTGCTTTGGACATGTTTCTTGCATTAAGTTTTCTAATCTTACACAGATAACTTCCACCTATGGAGACAACTCCATATTCTCATTTTGACTATCACTTCTGAATAAGAGATGCCTCTTTTCAGAATATGTCAATATGGTCCTTCCAAAATTAGCACTATACTTCCAACTGTCCCTGAGCAACCAATCTTTGGTAAACCTCAGATTGTCCTTGACAATTGCTTAATCATTTTAGTCATATCCAATTCTAGACCTTTTCCCTTCTTAATGCCTCTGGGCATTTGGAAAAATTTAGAAATGACAAATAATATAGCACATGCAATCGATCCTGTACCCAAAGCAAATGGTACACAATTCATGATGTCTCACATAAAGACATGATTCTAGACCAGTCTTTTGCTACAATATTTTTATTTGCCATGTTTTCAAAATTTGACTATGAAGAGGGATGCCGTAATCATAATCGAATTTTGAGAACGCAATATATAGAATTTTCCTTAAGTTGAACCAATCCAACATGAAATTTATATATATATATATTCTTGACTAAAGATGATTAAGGTCTCAATCTAAGCCTTTAGAACTGAAATGAAGTATATCCTCTCCCTTAATTATAGCAAAACAACTTTTTCAATCCCTGCAGCCTCACGAATTGAAACTTTTGTTTTCTATAATTAACATTGCTAACTTGCAACACTAACAATAATTATCATGCTCCCACTAACATGATGATTGTTAGCATAACACTTATGCTCCCACTAGCTTTAACATGTACTCAGAAATCAACTGGACTTCTAGAAATCAATACTTTATTGAATTTCTTACCAAAGTTCAGATTTCTGATACGAGATGCTTTGATAAAACTTTATCAAAATCATACACCTTTCCTTAGGTAGCATGCATGTGTGTCTAAACAATTTCAGAACTATGAAAAGGGATACCGTAATCATAGTCTCAATTGTTTAGACCTTTTGCCATCTGCTTCAAATCTACTTGGTGGAAGTGTTTCCTCACCATCATTTTCATGAATCGGATAGAAACCTTATGACCCTTAGATTTTATGGTGTATGTGTTCTTATCCATGTGAATCGTCAAAACCATAGTCACAAGACAAGGATAATGACAAATCCAAACACATATGGACTGAACTTAATCTTAATTTCTTACCACCTGGCAGCTCAAGGGTCTGCCATTACTTCCAAGTTGTTATGCAACCAACTGAGAACTCTAAGAACTCATATGCAAAGACATCTTTAACTGGAATGGGCACATAAATAGAAATATGTCAACACGATAGGTTATAAACCTCAAGTCGTGTGCTAGTGAAGAACCTCGGGTTTTATTCTTGATTAGTTCTTGAGACTTTCAAAACCTTTAAGACTCCCACTGTCCTCTTGACATATAAGACTCTCTTGTCAAATATGCAAGGAATAGTGCGGATTCTTTATCAAGACAAACACTTCACACAATTGGCCTAAGTTGGTCTTTGTTTTATTCAAAACATCACAACTTACCAATTTCAAATGTACAAGAGTAGGACACTTTTACTCTTACATTTGACAAGTGTTAATAATCCTTCTTTAAGATGTGTCACTCAAATTACAATCTTGGAGCATGACTCTAAGAATTGTTTTGGAACGAGGTATGACTCATCTTCTTGATTTAACCATTTCAACAATTCATGACTCCTCTTCTTAGCCATAAAAATGCACTAAGATGTCCTTAGAAGACCAATTGTGATATGGTTCTTTAATCATTAAGATGATCACAAAACTTGATACTAAAGTACTCTCCTATCTTTTCAGATTTGAGAAACTTTTATCTTTCTACCTAAGTTGATTATTCCCATTCGTTCGGCCATACATTAAGACTTTTCCAATGTTTCAGAATTATACTTAAACTTGTAAGTATAACCATATTTACTAAACTTTAGTAAATCATGACGAATAATCTTATCGATCTTTGTGGTGGACATGACCAGTGCACAAGAATGTGTATTCGATCCCTTTAGTCCTTCACTTGATTCACACATCCATGTGAACAAGTCTTAATTTTCCAATGCTTGAAAGTTCTCATTCATCATACTATTCAACTTGCATGATTCCAAGTTTCTATCCAACTGAAGCCTTAGGAATGAGAATCTTTCTTTATTTGGTAAATTATGACACTACCACAAACGAAAGAATCAAGTCCATTTTTTTTCAAATATTGCTATCAATGGAATCATATAAACAACCATTTTTCACAAATGCCACTTGTAAGGATATTTAAAATAAATAAAACAAAATTTTCTTTTATTTAAAACTTGCGGAGAAACTTATCCTTACAATGCAAATGCATATGCAAAACTTGTTGTTATCTATTCCTAAGCAATATATCACAACTCTTATGAAGTAGCTCAAAAATTCTGATCACCGAACCATGCGATCGAAATCTATCTTCGCGATCAGAATCAGCATATACTTCCTTTAAGTTTCTTCACATTTCTTTGATTCTTAAAACATCAACATGTGACCCAGTCACATCATGCAACAAGAATCTCAGAATAGAAACTTAACAAAGTTAGATAGTGGACTTTACCTAAAGTAGAGTCAAACTTCTTGACTTGATCAACCTTATGATCTTTCAGGTAAATAGGCAGCTTCGCAATCAATGCCCCTTCCTTTGGCAAGAGAAACATATGGACTCTTTGGGAATGGTGTACTGGACTATCATAGACTTGCCTTTCTCTTTACCATTTGGTCAACCGAGTTGACTATGGCCAATCCCTTTCCATTGGGAAGCGAAAGCTTTTCTGGATATCCAATGTTACCATTTTCAAAGTCCATGGAAGTTTGGAAAGTTGATCTTCTAATCAAATTTGCTTTACTAGTCCTCCAAATCATTGCTGATTCAGTAGCACCAAGCAAATAGATATGATCATTATGGTTCATGTCATAGTCTGTTTCATAGTAGTCCCAAAGGAACTCACTATGTGACTTAGAAAGTGATTGAACATCCAACTTTCTCAAGACTTTGACACCCAACTCTCCTGGCTTGTCAATATGTGACTTCATCTCCAAGATGTAATCACACCTAGACCTTGCCTTGCCAATAGGGTTTGAGTGACCTTGAACTTGTGGGTTAGGGAGAATAATTGGAGGAGATGGAGGAAGTAAAGTTCCAAGAGATTTGGGAAGATCATAGATGTCTGAGCTAGACATCTTTTGGGAGATATTCAAGATAGTTGATCTAAAGTCCTTAATATAACACTCAATATGAAATATTAAGGATAGGATCCAACAACCTATTTATAACTGGAAGAGGGATGCCGTAATCCGAGTTATAAAATAGTTGAAGGTAGGTAAATGACGATTTACTAATTTCCACCATGAAAAACGAAATAATTTAATTAGGTTTTTAATTGGATTTGAAACTCCTAGATCTTTTCAGATTCATTGAACTTTTCAATGGCATGTTTCAATCTCGAGTATGCCCTTCAGGTTTTGTGACTGGGATGCCGAGGATCACAAAACAAGGTGTGAAGTAACCATGCAAATATACTTGGTACCCTTAATATTTACCCCTCAATCGATGTGCCGGTTAACCACACGAGCTCCATCGATACTATGATAAATATTAAGTTACCCTTTGCCTACCTTGTTAAATCCAGGTTAGTGTGCCGGTTAACCACACACGCTCCACTAACGGTTTAAACAAAGTGCAAAGTGTAATTTCATGGATTAGCACCTTATTCACATTTTGCTAAGTAACTAAGATTGGGAATTTATAAGTGTTTAGTTACGTAGTATTTATCATTAATACTTTTAATGAAGGGAGAATTATAGTCCTTGTCCTACCTGTTCGGCTAACGACCCTCCACCAGTCAAGGAAGCGGTGGGTGAGAGTGGACACCCATTAAGCTGCCATTTTATAGGCAACAACCTTATACCCCCCTTATAGACCGGCTTCGTGAATGAGGCCTACTAATGGTAAGACTGACTTGCTCTTATACACATATATATATTATTAACTTATAATATTATAAAGTATAAGGGTTGAATTTTAACTTTTAAAATTCTAAGGGCTTAACTTGGAATTAAAGTATTCATTAGAGAAAACTTTTCAAATTCCAAAACTTGAGGGCAAGTTTTGAAACTATTCAAAACTCTTGGATTTTCATAACTTATGAGTTTTAAGTAAAGCTTTAAAACTTTTAATGAAGAGACTCTTGGACATCCATAACTTGAGGACAAATTATGGAGCCATAAAAACTATTTATAAGAAAAGACTCTTCATTTTTTTGGAACCTAAGGCATATTTATGAGTTTTTAAGATTCATAAATGTGACTTTTCATATAACTTGAGGACAAGTTACAAAAAAACACATTTTATGAACAACTTTTAGATTAATTAGGATTGAAAACAACTAAAACACAATTTTTTTTTCCATTAATCTAAACTAACTCATAAATCAAGGAAACATAAAACTTTTGGTAATCCATAACTTATGGAGTTAAATGCTTGTTTTATGATGAAACTTTTCATGTTCCATAACTTAAGAATAAGTTATGGAATTCTTTAAAACATTAACACCAAATTTTGTAACTCCATAAAAACTTTGAATCAATTTTTTTTTTTAAAAACCTTTTCATATCCATAACTTATGGAGGTTTCAATACTCTTAAGATCATAACTTTTAAAAAAAACTTTTGAGCTCCAAAATTTTATGACAAAATTTGTAACTCCATAAAAAACATTTAGATCAAACTTTTAAAACTAATAAAATAATCATATCATTTTATCTTTTACTAAATTTGACCTAATTCAACTCATATAGCAAATGATTCAAATTTTACAAATAATTAGTTTTTCACAAAACAAGTAATTATCTTAAAATTTGACAAACTTCATGGTTATTTTCTTTTTCTTTTTTCAACTTTGAAAATCAAACATTTGCATGAATATAACAGAAAACAACCCATGGCTCTGATACCACTGTTGGGTTTTAGTATACTACAACATCCTATGGTGCACATACAACCCTAAATACATTGGATCTATGTTTTCTCTATTATACATGCAAATATGAAGTTTCCAAGATATTACCCTATACTAGCATACAAATATCATATACTTGGGGTAATAAAATAGATATAATACATACCTTTTTTTGATGTAACTTGTCTTCATGAAGCTTGAGTGCCTAGTGCCCCAAGTGTGACACCTCAAATGGTTCACACAACACCATGAACACTTGGAATAACCTTGAGAATAAGGATACTTTGGTTCTCTCTAGTGAAATCGGCCTTGCCCTTTTGTGTACACACACTAGTTCCAATTTCACCAACCAAGGACATCTTTATATAGCGTGGAGATTAGGGTTAAACCCTAATACCCATGACCTTTCATTTCATATGATCCATGGGTTAAACACTCCATGGACTATCCATGAAAGCTTAGCGCAACCAAAATGAACTTGGCCCATCACACACATATATCTTAGAGTCCATATTTAATTAGTTCCTTTTGATCACTTAATTAATTATAAATTAATTCTTGATCAATACTAATTAAATAATATGATTATATATTAATATATTAGAACTTATAATATATTAATATAAATCACTAGTATCCTTTTTCCTCATCTTGTCTATCCAATTGTCCCGATGCCATGCAACCCAAATGGACCATGTCGGGTCAGGTCAAGTCTTACCAATTATAGTTATGGACTTAGACATTAATCCAACAATTAACACCTCCACGGCTGGCCAAAGACAGGATCCCCTTTCCTTTCCGTCCCATCGACCCTCGTTGCCAAACCACCGGAGCCCGAGCCGTGCGCTGATCGTTTCCTTGATCAACACCACCGAACACCTTTTCACAACTCGCTACCACAACCGAAGCAAGAAACCTCGATGCCTTCCCCTTTCTTCCTTCCCTTCGGCCTCGTCAAGCCCCATAGGTGAACACGATCGGCCAAGGCATCCGGAGTAGCAGACTACGCACCTATGTGCTTCCTTCTAGCCAATCATTGGTCGTTCCCCTTTGACTAATCGATTTCTAGACCCTGATTTCCCGCTTTTTCAATCGATCGCACATCTGCGATCGTTCTTTCCCCTTGGAGCGACGAGGATCAATCCTTTTCCTCCCCAGTCGATTTTACTTCCGATTTCGTTTGGCAGGTGCAATCCTTTTCCTCCCCAATCGATTTTACTTACGTGGCAACGATGAGTCGACTCACCAATGAGTCATTGTTGACTCACCTGCTTAGTTGGCAGGTGATAAAGGCAGTGTAACCTTCAAAAATAGGTAAAGGTACCAAATTAACCGGTAAAACACAAGTTCGTACCCTTTAAAGGCAAAAAAAAGTCACGAGGGACCATTTTAAACCAATATACAAAACATTGTTGGGCTACAGTGACAATAACCCAATATCCTAACCCTCTCTAATCTGATTAGGAAATCACACATACCATACAACAACAAAATCACGCGTTCACATAGACTGTAGTTGTCTAGAACTGAAGTGTCCAATTCTTTTCTATCAAAACTATCAAAAAGAGTTATTGAAACTTCATTGACTCTTGATATTTATGGAGTAAAATTTCTTTCATGATTCATTTCTATTTCATCTAAAATAGCCAAAAAAAATGATTCTTCCTTCATTATTTTGTGATTTACTAATCTCATAATTCTTGAACTTCATCACCAAAACATCCCAAAAAAACGTAAGCCTAATTAAGTGATCAAAATGACTCAAAAATAACACCCAAAATCAAGTAACAAGAATGCCCAGGTCTTCGTGAACACACCACCAGAACCATCCATGACAACATTGTTTTGACCACACACTAAAAAAGCAATGAAGTTTCAGAACACTACCAAAAATAACAACCCGCTTTTGCTAACCCCTTTGAAACACAATCACCAACACGCTCTAATAACAACTCATCAACTTCTAGGGTTAAATAGTTGATGTGTAAATTTCACTAGTTTTAAATTTATAAGGTTGAAATTACCGATGCTAGAATTTACTACACGACTTAGGCAAGTGTACCTAATTGAATTTGTAATATAGCAATGGTAAGAACGGATGTCGAACACTTGGGGAAACGAGTATGATTTAAATTTAGACTATTTGTCGCTAATTAACTTAAAAGATAAGTAACTTGGGGGAATTTTTAGTAACAAGACAATAATGAGAATTTTAACAATTAAAGTGTAGAATAAATATAGAACAAGAATTGGTTTTTAAGAATCAAGAATGATAAGGATGCTTTCACTTAGATTTAATTCCACCTTTTAGTAATGAATGATTTATATTAAGTGCAATGGATATTATTAGTTATTTACCGATTTCTAAAATTGGTTAAAAATCATGATCTAAATTTTTTACCGTTTTGATAATAAAATTAATTAAAAACAATTGTCATGCAATTAACAATTTTATTTAACAATAATTAATTCCTATCATGCAAACATTTGATCAAACTATTCATTTTAGTGGTAGTAAAACAAATAGGAATCGTAAGTTGGTCGTACGATATAAAATATACATGTTAAATTTTTAGTATTTTATTTTGCCCAATTCCTAGAATATTGTCCTTTACTAGTCATAAATATCAATGGTTATGAAAAATTTATGATTCAAGATAATATAATTAAAGTGATCTTTTAAAAATATTAACTTAGTTATAGGAGAATTAATTACAAAAACTTAACATATACAAATAAATGATCAAATATGCATGATAAAATAAATAACAATTAATATCCGAATAATATAAATCAAATCATATTTTCAAGGTTTTATTATCCAAGTGAAAGCAAAGAGAATTTAGCTCATAATTAAGGTTACAACATACATAGAAAACATATTGAGAATGTTAAACATGTCGATAAAACAAACCCGATGTAGTCCCTAATGCCACTGCAATCTTCAATTCCTTAGCTTTTTGACTCTTGAATCCCCAATTGTGGTTCAAAGGTTGGGTGGAATTTGGTATAGTGGTGATATGGTAAGAAATTGTATGGAGAAATTTGTGTATCAAAGTGTATGATTCAATCTCCTCTCTTCTTTTGTGGTGAAAA
The DNA here is from genome assembly GCF_052849685.1 of Lactuca virosa. Taxonomy (NCBI): domain Eukaryota; kingdom Viridiplantae; phylum Streptophyta; class Magnoliopsida; order Asterales; family Asteraceae; genus Lactuca; species Lactuca virosa. The sequence goes on from NC_136431.1 coordinate 71,490,257, forward strand.
ATGGTGGTATTTATAGTAAAAATTGGAAGAATTAAATACCAAAAAGAAATAAATTGAGATTGGATCTAATGAAAAAAAATTCAAAAGAATTAAAAAGATGGGAATAAATGGTTGGAAAGTTTAAAGGTGGTGAATTATTGAGTATTGGTTGGAAAGGAATGGGTTTAGAATAGGAAAAAGTGGGGAAAAAATGGTTAAAAACGTAATGGAATCGGAATTGGCAAATCTGGTACTCAAAACGATGTCGTTTAGGCATGAATAGTACCGAATCGAATTCTGGGTCGGAAACCGGGTCAACACGCGGATCTTACGTGAGGTAATACGAATCGGATCTTCGGGTCGGATCGGGTCGAAGTCGGATGCGGATCAGAACCGAGTGACGTCGTCGATGACGTCATAATCGGAAAAAAGCGCGGATCCTAAACCCGGGTCGGATCGGGTCGATGCGCGGATCTTCTGTGAGGGGAAGTGGATCGCGGGGCGGACATCGGATCGGGCTCGGATCTTCCGGATCTGGGTCGCGAGAATGGATCAGGGCTTCGGGTTTTGGGCTCCGATTTTGGGCTAGATTTTTGTTTCTTTTCTATTTTTTTTTTCTTTTTCCAATTTAAATTAAATTAAATTAATTTAATTAATATAAATTATTTAGAAATTAAATAATTAATTCCCAATAATTTATTTTAATTAAACCTCATTAATTAATTTAAATTCTTTTTGTTTTTTTATATTTTTATTTTCTTTTCTCGTCTTTCCAACGCGGCTATTTTTGAATTCTTTGACTTTTTGATCTCGTTTTTCTTCGTGTAATTTCTTTCACTTCTTTTTGCGGATTTTTGCACATTTTCTTCTCCTTTTTCTTCAGAAATGATTTTTAGCTGTAAAATGGAATTTCAAACTTTATAAGTACCTTTTATCTTAAATCATACCAAAATATAGCTAAAAATACATAAATATCGCTCGAAATATATGTATAATTATTGCGATATCAAAATACCCCACACTTGAACTTTGCTTGTCCTCAAGCAAAACTAACTTTAGCATGTCATCATATCAAAACCTTCATCACCAACATTGTTTAAAACAATTCAACTTGAACCCAGCCATTACATCGAAAACTCAATGCATACATTTGTGTCTAATGATTCTTAAAACTTCCCTAATCCTAAATACTCACAATCTTCATAAACACTTGCCCACTTCTTTTGAACAACATTCATTTTATGCATCCCTCCGAATATATCCTCAGAAATCTTTCTTAACCTCAAAGTATTTTTACTAAGTCCCCAAGCATACATATGGAAAAATAACCTAGAAATAAAAATTACAATAACTAATAACTTGGCAAATTGCCTTTATTCTAGAGTCTTCATTGATTTTTGGAATTTTTCTTCATGATATTTCTTGATCTTCATAGCTTTGTAGACTTTTATTCTCAAACTTTGTAATTTTTTTTTTTTTACTAGCAATCCTAAAAAATAAAAACATATGCTTAAGCAAGGGAACTTAACTTCAACTCTTATTGGTTAGAGATATTAGTTTAGAGTGCAATGACTACATAAGCTCTCCTGGATATATTTCTGGTACACGATGCTAAACATATTATGACCCTCAAACTAAGCAAGGTTGTGTTTTTGTTCCATGATTTCACTAGGATAGGGAAGCCACAAATGTACTATAACATACTATTGGTTCAATTAAACATTTGAGTTCGCATTGGATCATCCTACACAACGTTAACAACTTAAGTTTTAACACAATAAAACTTTTTAATTTTTTACTAGATTTCTGAATTAAACCATTATTCAATAAATGTGAATCTAGCAATTTTTTTTTTTTTTTTATCAAAAATGCTTGGTTTCCTTATTCGACCCCCTACCTCACACTTAAATCATACAATGTCCCCATTGTATGCAAAATTAAAGAACATAAAAGTAAAAAGGGAGAAAAAGGAACAGACTCCCCTGGGGTATTGTAGTGGCGAGGTAGAAATCCTGATTTGCGTGGGACAAGTGTTGAGTGCACTTTTCTGTTTGTGATGTTGAAGTGCATGTAAATCTTTTCTTTTTGAACCAGCTGGAGATTTAGGTAAGTGTGGCATCTGAATCTTTTTCCGCACAATTTCTCTGAACAGGTGCATTTACGTGTCGCGTATAAGATTTGGACACGTCGCGTAATGGAATTATTGGGATTCTCTACGCGATTCTTGAATTTAACGCTTTGTATATTGGCCAAGTACACATTGCGTTATTAGATCAATTACTCCTTTTCGCTGAGTGAATTGGATTTGACTTGTGTCGGCCGAACACTTGCTTCATCCTTCGAATAATGCTCTCCCGTTGGTCAGTATCAACTTCAGTTCTCCATCCTGCTCTTTGTGGGGAATCACCCCACACTTATGTGATGCCATTTCTCCAATTGTAATTTGCACTTCAGAAATTTACTTTACACCATTCTGACCATCACCTGTTTCTAAGCTGAAAAGTAACTTTCACAAAAAAATAAAACCATTAAAAAGCACTTTTATTGAAAACAAAAACACAAACTAAAAAGAAAATTCACACCAAACATACAGAAAATAAACACACCAATTTAAAAATCAAAACAAACATCGGGTTGCCTCCCGCAAGCGCTTCTTTTTAACTGAGTCATGAGCCAGACTCTACCCCTCACTTAATTGTTTTCAGTGAGTTGGAGGGGTATATCCTCTTTCTCTTCTTCTTCTAACATTCCTTCCTGGTAATGCTTCACTCGATGTCCATTTACCTTAAAGCTTTCTCCATCTTTTCCAATTAGTTCGATTGCACCATGTGAAAAGACTTCTTTTATTGTGAATGGACCGTACCAACGCGTCTTCAGTTTACCTGGAAAAAGTTTCAACCTGGAATTGAATAGCAATACTTTTTCTCCAGGGGTAAACTTTTTGTCTCTGCTTAATCTTTTATCATGCCATTTCTTTGATTTCTCTTTGTAGATTTGAGAGTTTCCATAAGCTTCATCCCTTAATTCTTCCAGAGCATTCATCTGCATAAGACGGTTAGTTTTAATTTCCACAGGATCAAAGTTGCATGATTTCAATGCCCAAAATGCTTTATGTTCGATTTCGACTGGCAAATGACATGCTTTTCCAAAGACCATCCTATATGGTGTACTACCAATAGGTGTTTTGTATGCAGTTCGAAATGCCCACAGCGCATCATTAAGTTTATCTGCCCATTCCTTCTTGTTACTTCCCAGTGATCGTTCCAGAATTCTTTTTAAAGCTCGATTTGTGACTTCAGTTTGCCCACTGGTTTGTGGATGATAAGCCGTTACGATTCTATGGTGAACACCATATTTTTGCAAAACCTTTTCCAGTTGGGTATTGCAGAAGTGTGTACCCCTGTCACTGATCAGAGCTTTAGGGAAACCAAAACGTGAAAACAGATTCTTTAAAAACTTGACTACTACACGAGCATCGTTAGTGGGTAAAGCTTTCGCTTCAGCCCACTTTGATACGTAGTCAACAGCTACCAAAATATATTTGTTTCCTCGTGAGGAAGGAAATGGTCCCATAAAATCGATTCCCCAAACGTCAAAAATTTCACATACTTGGATGCTGTTTTGGGGCATCTCATTTCGGGAAGAGATGTTACCGGCCCTTTGACATGCATCACATTCTTTCACGAACATGTGAGCATCTTTGAAAATCGTAGGCCAGTAAAATCCAGCATCAAAGATTTTTCTTGCTGTGTAATTAGCACCATGATGCCCCCCAGTCGGTCCAGCGTGACATCCTTTCATGATCTCACGACTTTCTTTTCCGAATACGCATCTCCTTACTACATTATCCGCGCAACTTCGGAATAAGTAAGGGTCATCCCAATAATAGTGCCTGAGGTCCGAAAAAAATTTCTTCTTCTGTTGATGTGTCATTCCTTTAAAAAGAAATCATGCAGCCAAGTAGTTTACAATGTCTGCATACCAAGGTACCTCTTCACCTATCATCATCAAGGATTCATCTGGAAATTTGTCATTTGTTTCAGACTCCTTGAGTTCTTCGATGTTGGGATTCTCTAATCTGGACAAATGATCAGCAGCCACATTTTCCATGCCTTTCTTGTCTTTAATCTCGATGTCAAATTCTTGGAGTAACATGATCCAACGAATTAATCGTTGCTTAGAGTCTTCTTTCCTGAATAAATACTTCAAGGCAGCATGATCAGTAAAGACAATAGTTTTTGACAAGATCAAGTAAGAGCGAAATTTCTCAAAAGCATAAACCACAGCAAGCAATTCTTTTTCAGTTGTGGTATAATTTGCTTGAGCGGGGTTTAACGTCTTGCTGGCATAGTAGATTGGCTGAAAATGTTTCTCAATTCTTTGTCCCATAACTGCTCCCACTGCAAAATCACTAGCATCACACATTAATTCAAATGGCAAATTCCAATTTGGAGCGACCATTATCGGGGCTGTTGTTAATTTTTCTTTTAAATTGTTGAAAGCATTTAAACAATCTGAAGAAAAATTAAACTTTGCTTCCTTTAACAGAAGTTGAGTCAAAGGGCGCGTGATTTTTGAAAAATCTTTTATGAACCTTCTGTAAAATCCTGCATGACCTAGAAAACTTCTGACCCCTTTGACGTTGGTTGGAGGTGGAAATTTTGATATTGTCTCTATTTTCGCTTTGTCCACCTCAATCCCCTCCTTGGAGATTTTATGCCCTAGTACAATGCCTTCTTGCACCATGAAATGACATTTCTCCCAGTTCAAAACCAGATTTGATTCTTCGCATCTAGCAAGCATTTTGTCTAGATTAGCTAAACATGCATCAAAGGAATCTCCAAACACTAAAAAATCATCCATAAACACTTCCATGAAGTTTTCCACCATGTCGTGGAAAATGGCTGTCATGCATCTTTGGAAGGTTGCAAAGTCTGAATGGCATTCGTCTGTATGCAAAAGTTCCGTATGGGCAAGTGAATGTTGTCTTTTCTTGATCTTCAGGAACGATAGGAATTTGAAAGTATCCTGAGAAACCATCTAGGAAACAATAGTAAGCATTTCCAGAAAGACGTTCTAGCATCTGATCGATAAAAGGAAGGGGGAAATGGTCTTTGCGGGATGCATCATTTAACTTTCGATAATCGATGCACACTCGCCACCCTGTAACTGTTCTTGTTGGTATCAGCTCATTCTTTTCATTGATTATGATGGCCATTCCTCCCTTCTTTGGGACAATGTGAATGGGGCTTACCCATGGACTGTCTGAAATAGGGTAGATCATTCCCGAATCTAAGAGTTTTACGATCTCTTTTCTCACAACTTCTTGCATTTTCGGGTTCAATCGCCTTTGTGGTTGGACTGCTGGTTTTGATCCTTCTTCCATCAAAATTTTGTGAGAACAATAGGATGGATTTATTCCTTTGATATCAGAAAAATTCCATGCTATAGCTTGCTTTCTCTTTTTCAAAACTTCAATCAACCTCTCTTTTTCATGCGGTGAGAGATTTGCAGCGATGATCACAGGGAATTGCTCATTATTTCCTAGGTATGCGTACTCCAAATGATCAGGTAAATCTTTCAACTCACTTTTGACATCGGAGTCAAAAGGTGTTTCTTTGTGGTGTGCTTCCTCTTTTTCTGATTTACTATCCGTGTAGTCTTCTTTTTGATTAATCTCCTCCAGCAGCTTTTCCAGTTCTTCCAGATCTTTTTCAGCATCAAACGTATCTTCTCCAAGTTGCATCATGCTTTCAATGTCTTTATCTTTTACTTCCAATATCTCATTTTCCAATAAGTTATCAAAAACATCAGCAAAGAAAACTTCATCATCACTCACCTTGGAGTGCTTCATTGCTCTATCAAGACCGAAGGTGATAGCATCAGTTCCGACTCTTAGTGTCAACTTTGATCCATGAATGTCAACTAATGCTCTTGCAGTGCTTAAGAATGGTCTTCCCAAAATAATAGGAACTTCATTGTCTTCTTCCATATCAAGCACTACAAAATCTGCAGGAAATACGAACTTGTCAACTTTCACCAGTAAGTCCTCCACTATCCCTTTTGGATACGTCACTGATTTGTTTGCCAGATGGATTGCCATTCGAATTGGTTTTGGTTCAGGTAAATCAAGTTTCTTGTAAAACGAATATGGCATAAGATTTATACTTGCTCCTGAATCAGCCAGAGCATGGCTGAGACCCAAATTACCAAATTGGCACGGTAAAGTCAGACTTCCTGGATCTCTCATTTTCTGAGGAAGTTTGTTCAACATGGCTGCTGAACATTGTTCGTTTAATACTACACTTGAAGCTTCCTCCATTTTCTTTCGGTTAACAAGCAAATCTTTCAGAAATTTTGCATATTTGGGCATTTGAGCCATAGCTTCAATGAATGGGATGTTGATATGCAAGGATTTGATATGATCGATGAATTTGCGATAGTCCTCCTCCTCTTTTTCCTTCCTCAAGCGTTGAGGGAAAGGAATTGGTGGCCTATATGGTTTGACAACTGGAGTGGATGTAATTGTCTCAACCGGAACTGGTTCTTTTTCCTTCTCTTGGGATTGTGAAATAGTAGAAGGTTCGTTAGTATGAACTGGAACTAACGGCTCAAGATTTTTTTCAGTTCGAGTTGTTATTGCTTTGACATGAGCAGTCGGATTTGTCTCAGCGTTACTTGGTAATGTTCCAGGAAATCGCTCTTGTAGTACTCTCGAAATTTGCCCGATTTGGTTTTCGATGTTCAACATCGAAGCTTGCTGATTTCTTAGAGCAGTTTCAGTTGTTGATCCGATTCTTTTCACCAACTCTTCTGTATCTCGATGTCTTTTATCAGATGCTTCTGCAAATCTGGCCATCATTTCTTCGAAAGTTGGCTTCTTTTCTTGCACAATTTGCTCCAATGGTGGGATTTTTTGGTAGAAACCTTGACCGCTTTGTCTCCATTTCCTTCTTGTATTCATCGAATGGTTTCCAGTTGTTCCGAGGCTTCCTTTCATCGTATCTATCTCCAGATGAGTAGCATACATCAACCTTTTGATTCCCATCTTGATCTAATGGACAATCTCTTTCAAGATGTGGTCCACTACAGTTGTCACAGCCGACTTGGATAGCATGAATTGTCTGATTGACCTTTTTCATGTCTCTTCCTAATGCATCCAATTTTGCATTTAATGCTGCCAAGCCATCTGAGCTCTCTCCTGTTGATCTTTTTCGGATAGATGAATCTCGTGAAGAATGCCACTGATGTGAGTGTTGGGCGAGTTCCTCGATTATTGCTTTCCCGTCAGCTGGATTTTTCTTAGGAATGGGTCCTTGAGAGTCAACTAACTGACGGGTACAAACATCGATCCCGTTATAGAAAGTCTGCACGACCTGATGTGGATTTAGATCATGTTGTGGACAATTTTGCAGCATTTCTTTATAACGGTCCCAAGCATCATACAGTGTCTCATCTTCAAGCTGCTGAAAATTTTGAATTTTCATTTTCATCTTCGCAATTTTGCATGGTGGGCTAAATTGTTTTGTAAAATATGATCTTAAACCTTCCCATGTGGTAATCGTAGGTTCAGATTTTATCCAACGTTTTGCAGCTCCTTGTAGTGTTATTGGAAACACTCTAAGCATGACTGCATCTTTGCTTACTCCAACAATGTTGAAGTAGTCAGCTATTTCGAGTACAGCTTCGACATGTTGGTTCGCATCTTCATCTTCTCTTCCGGCAAAAGGAGTTTCTCGTAGAAGGTGAAGAAATTGTCCTTTTAATTCGAAATTTGTTTGGGCTGGTATCGCTGGACGAATGACTCCATGATCATATCCGTCTCTAGTACGGCTTGTATATTCCTCTAATGAAAGGAGGGCTAGATCGGTCACTGTTTGGTTTTCTCGGATTAGTTGATGAAACGTGCGTTCGGGCTCTTCTAAAGGTGGAACGAAAGTGAAATTTGAACTTCGGGTCATATATTAGGGAAATTCTATCTTAAATTGATTATATTGCATAAATTATTTATTTAATTTTTGTGTAATACTTTGACTATCAAATAGAGAACAGACAGAGAGAGGCAGCCGGGAGGCAGGATCATTTCGGTGTATATAAATATAACTTTTCTGAAATCCAACAACCAAAACCAACGTACCAATTCCAAACACCGTTCTGGTAAGTAGAATTACTCGTATTACACGCGAATTAAATAAGGTTATTCATGCAATATAAACATGGCTCTGATACCATTTTTTTATATATATATTTATTATTATTATTATTATTATTTTTTAATTTTTTTTTTAAATATAATTTTTTTTATATATTTTTTAATTTTTTTTTATTAGTAAATTTAACAATCTATAATTAACTAAGGAAATTCAACAACCTATAATTAACTTAACTAAGGAAATTTATGCAATACTAAATTAAAAGATAAAAAAAAAATATAAAAATTTTTTATTATTATTTTTTTTAAATTATTTTTTTTTAATTTTTAGTAAGTAAGCTTTAATATTTTAAATAAATTTCGTCCCTTTTTTTTTATTAATTTGTTTTTAAAATATTTTTTTTTCTTAAATTTAAATTTTTTTTTTTTTTTTTTTTTTTTTTACGTTAACTAACAAACAATAAGACTAAACCAAATAAAACCGTATCCCCGGCAACGGCGCCAAAAACTTGATGTGTAAATTTCACTAGTTTTAAATTTATAAGGTTGAAATTACCGATGCTAGAATTTACTACACGACTTAGGCAAGTGTACCTAATTGAATTTGTAATATAGCAATGGTAAGAACGGATGTCGAACACTTGGGGAAACGAGTATGATTTAAATTTAGACTATTTGTCGCTAATTAACTTAAAAGATAAGTAACTTTGGGGAATTTTTAGTAACAAGACAATAATGAGAATTTTAACAATTAAAGTGTAGAATAAATATAGAACAAGAATTGGTTTTTAAGAATCAAGAATGATAAGGATGCTTTCACTTAGATTTAATTCCACCTTTTAGTAATGAATGATTTATATTAAGTGCAATGGATATTATTAGTTATTTACCGATTTCTAAAATTGGTTAAAAATCATGATCTAAATTTTTTACCGTTTTGATAATAAAATTAATTAAAAACAATTGTCATGCAATTAACAATTTTATTTAACAATAATTAATTCCTATCATGCAAACATTTGATCAAACTATTCATTTTAGTGGTAGTAAAACAAATAGGAATCGTAAGTTGGTCGTACGATATAAAATATACATGTTAAATTTTTAGTATTTTATTTTGCCCAATTCCTAGAATATTGTCCTTTACTAGTCATAAATATCAATGGTTATGAAAAATTTATGATTCAAGATAATATAATTAAAGTGATCTTTTAAAAATATTAACTTAGTTATAGGAGAATTAATTACAAAAACTTAACATATACAAATAAATGATCAAATATGCATGATAAAATAAATAACAATTAATATCCGAATAATATAAATCAAATCATATTTTCAAGGTTTTATTATCCAAGTGAAAGCAAAGAGAATTTAGCTCATAATTAAGGTTACAACATACATAGAAAACATATTGAGAATGTTAAACATGTCGATAAAACAAACCCGATGTAGTCCCTAATGCCACTGCAATCTTCAATTCCTTAGCTTTTTGACTCTTGAATCCCCAATTGTGGTTCAAAGGTTGGGTGGAATTTGGTATAGTGGTGATATGGTAAGAAATTGTATGGAGAAATTTGTGTATCAAAGTGTATGATTCAATCTCCTCTCTTCTTTTGTGGTGAAAAATGGTGGTATTTATAGTAAAAATTGGAAGAATTAAATACCAAAAAGAAATAAATTGAGATTGGATCTAATGAAAAAAAATTCAAAAGAATTAAAAAGATGGGAATAAATGGTTGGAAAGTTTAAAGGTGGTGAATTATTGAGTATTGGTTGGAAAGGAATGGGTTTAGAATAGGAAAAAGTGGGGAAAAAATGGTTAAAAACGTAATGGAATCGGAATTGGCAAATCTGGTACTCAAAACGATGTCGTTTAGGCATGAATAGTACCGAATCGAATTCTGGGTCGGAAACCGGGTCAACACGCGGATCTTACGTGAGGTAATACGAATCGGATCTTCGGGTCGGATCGGGTCGAAGTCGGATGCGGATCAGAACCGAGTGACGTCGTCGATGACGTCATAATCGGAAAAAAGCGCGGATCCTAAACCCGGGTCGGATCGGGTCGATGCGCGGATCTTCTGTGAGGGGAAGTGGATCGCGGGGCGGACATCGGATCGGGCTCGGATCTTCCGGATCTGGGTCGCGAGAATGGATCAGGGCTTCGGGTTTTGGGCTCCGATTTTGGGCTAGATTTTTGTTTCTTTTCTATTTTTTTTTTCTTTTTCCAATTTAAATTAAATTAAATTAATTTAATTAATATAAATTATTTAGAAATTAAATAATTAATTCCCAATAATTTATTTTAATTAAACCTCATTAATTAATTTAAATTCTTTTTGTTTTTTTATATTTTTATTTTCTTTTCTCGTCTTTCCAACGCGGCTATTTTTGAATTCTTTGACTTTTTGATCTCGTTTTTCTTCGTGTAATTTCTTTCACTTCTTTTTGCGGATTTTTGCACATTTTCTTCTCCTTTTTCTTCAGAAATGATTTTTAGCTGTAAAATGGAATTTCAAACTTTATAAGTACCTTTTATCTTAAATCATACCAAAATATAGCTAAAAATACATAAATATCGCTCGAAATATATGTATAATTATTGCGATATCAATAGTCAAGATGATTCTGAAATTAGCCTTTTTGCATAGAGTAAGACGATCACGTTCTCCAATAAACTAGCAGTGCATCAAGCAAGAGAACTCCACATTTGTTAGAATGAGGTAGAACAAAGAAAGAACCCTCCTCAATCAAACGACATGAACCCACATGATGAATTTAGACTGCCAAACACTAATGATTTTGTAATAAGTAGTGATATAAAGTAACCCAAGAATGAAGATAAAACACCAACTTAAACGATTCCAAAATCGTTGATTATGAAATCAGTAAAACATAATTCATCACTTGTTGGAATTGAAATCAACGATGAGGAAATTAGTTAAAAACGATTCCAAAAACCCGAAGTCACTACTGAGGAAATCTGCGCTAAGTCGAGAATGGCATAGAAACGATGACAATGCCCTGGTGCCTTCCGATTTCACTGATGAGGACATCGGTGCCAAGTCCACAACGACTGAGCAACGAAGACAATGGCCTCTTCTTACTTGTGTTGTTTTTGTTTTTAGTTTGAAGGCGTTCGACTTTGTGGTAGGGATACAATTGTAATTTTGAAACAAGGGTATTATGGTCAATTTAAATTCATTTTTAATTAAAATGATTTATATAATAAAAATTGATTTAAAATGTTTAAAAAAAGGATTTTGGATAAATATGATATTTTGAATGTTATGAAGGGTAAATACGATATTTGGAATTCTAAGTTGGGTAAATACGATATTTTCATGTTTAACAAGGATATATGTACAAGCCATTTATGCAGTGAAAAAATTGAATCGATGAATGGTCGAAACAGATGATTTTATACTTCCATCGAGGGTTTTTCAAAATAAATTGAATTGTCCGCCCTTTGGATTAAAGTAGTGATTAGGGTAGGTCTAAGCAGATGATGTTGTATGCATTTCTCCTTATATCAATCCTCAAATCACGCTAAAAGAATCATGTAGCTTGTACATATATCCTTTTTAAACATGAAAATATCGTATTTACCCAACTTAGAATTCCAGATATCGTCTTTACCCTTCATAACCTTCAAAATATCATATTTATCCAAAATCATTTTTTTAAACATTTTTAATCAATTTTTATTATATAAAATCATTTTAAGTAAAAATGAATTTAAATTGAACATAATACCCTTGTTTCAAAATTACAATTGTATCCCTACCACAAAGTCGAACGCCTTCAAACGAAAAACAAAAACAACGCAAGTAAAAAGAGGCCATTGTCGTCGTTGCTCAGTCGGTGTGGACTTGGCACCGATGTCCTCATCAGTGAAATCGGAAGGCACCAGGGCATTGTCACAACGCAAGTAAAAAGAGGCCATTGTCGTCGTTGCTCAGTCGTTGTGGACTTGGCACCGATGTCCTCATCAGTGAAATCGGAAGGCACCAGGGCATTGTCATTGTTTCTATGCTATTCTCGACTTAGCGCAGATGTCCTCAGTAGTGACTTCGTGTTTTTGGAATCATTTTTAACTGATTTTCTCATCGTTGATTTCAATTCCAACAAGTGATGAACTATGTTTTACTGATTTCATCATCAACGATTTTGGAATCGACGAGATTCTTTTAGCGTGATTTGAGGATTGATATAAGGAGAAATGCATACAACATCATCTGCTTAGACCTACCCTAATCATTACTTTAATCCAAAGGGCGGACAGTTCAATTTATTTTGAAAAAACCTCGATGGAAGTATAAAATCATCTGTTTCGACTATTCATCTTCATCCCTCTTAATCTCTCGATTGACATAAGTATAAGATCAACCACTTTTTTTTCTTCCTCAACAAGTGTGTAATAGCATTAGATAGATATACTATTAATTAGTTTGTTGTTTGTAACCTTCTGTCACCACCATACATTTGTTACCATTCACAACACCTTGTTCTTGGGTCTACATACATATATAGTCGATTGTTGGTGATTTTAGTGTCACCATGTCATTTTATGTAATTGGAACTAACATGTAAGTTAAGGGGCTTCATAATTTATACTCTAATATATGTACGAGTTTGTGCGGAGTGCACACATGTATAAGATCAAATTAGAAGTTGGTTCGACGACAAGTCGGGGGTTCAAGGGCAGCGCCCATGGGTCCGGGGTTTCCAAAGGGGCAGCACCCTTTTGGCGGGGTCTAAGGGCAGCGCCCGTAGCGGGGTCCAAGGGGCGGAGCCCCTGGCTGGGGTCTCGCTGCCATGTCAGCGGGCGGGGTCAATAGGCAGTGCCCCAAAAACTGTCTGAATTTTTCATATGGGAGCATAGTGGAAAAATCGAATTCTTGAGGGTGATTATGGTAAAACTAAAGAAATTTGTTAGATTTGGAAACCCTAAATCCTCATTAAATTTCGGATTTTCCTGACTTGCTTCCAAAGCAACCCATGATGTCTAACCCTAAGAGGCAAACCCTAATATCGTTTATTATATAAACGACTCTTCTCTTTGAGAAGAGACACACGAAAATCATTAGCTCTCTTTTTCTTCGGACGAACATAGAATCCTTCTAGCAATTTGGCTTACGATTTATATGCCTAGATTCGTATGTAACGCCCGTAGATCCAGGCTAGTCAATTTAGAGACGATAAGCGTCAAAAATGACTTTTTGATAGAAGAGTGTTTAGAATAAATAATCTTAACCAAGTTGTAGTATATTTCACAAGGTTTCCGTAGATATAAAGAACACTGAAATCCGAGTTATAACGAAGAAATTATGACAGGTCGAAGTTTCGCGACAGATTCGGGACGACGCTGTAGGACGTAAATAATGAATTGACGATAGAGCAATTTTTAGCCTTAGCGATGGATTTAGTAATGTGGAACACTAGCAGACTCGCAACTTGTAGGTGTTGTGAACATGATGTTCACCGGTGTACTCTAAAAACCCTGGCAGCTATGGACTTAGTGCCTTATATAAGTACGATGGTAGCTATAGATTTAGTACTGTGTAGATGAACCTTGGTAGCTATGGATTTAGTAATGTGTAGATGAACCTTGGTAGCTATGGATTTAGTATTGTGTAGATGAACCTTGGTAGCTATGGATTTAGTGCTTGTTGTATAAACCTCAGGCAGCGATGGACTTCGTGCCTATTCCTTAGGTCAATCCTTAGGAATGAATGAAGGAATGATAGTTGATTCTTAGGGTAAAACCTTAAGAAATAAAGAAGATAATGGGGATGGGTAATTGGGTTGATTGCTTGATGATTAAATATAATAATTATATTATTGTGGGTTGAAAACGCTATATGCTCACCAGACTCCCAAGCCTGACCCACTCAGTTTCTTTGTATTATAGGTAGTGACGCGAGAGCATAAGTTGGATGACTTATCAAGATATTGTGGATTATAGATCAGTAGTTGTGAATAACTGTTGTAAGGTCTATTTTGTATTGTTTATGCTTTTGGTCTGTATCGGAACATGACATCCCGAGATTTTTGTTATATAATGCAAAATACATTTCTTTAAAGAAATGTTTTGATAAATTCTTATCACATTTTGTTTTGGGAGCAAATTCTGCAACTCTTTTAATCAAATGATTACTCTGATTTTATAAAACAAAGCATAAACAAATCGGTCTTTTTTGGCCGTGAAAATGGGGATGTCACAGTTGGTATCAGAGCATTAGTTTAAGCGAACTAGGAATTTGTAGGGTTTGTAGACTTAAACTTAGAATGATAAGCGATGATTGTGAGATAAGTGTCTACCATATTTTAGACACGAGCACTAGTATATTTTAGAAAAGATGCCTAAAATGCTTTTATGTGCTAAATGCTATATGTTTGTCATATATGATATTGTTTGTTCGGATCTATGGTCTGTTGCCGACCGGATCTGGAAACCTTATGTGTTTAGGATTCTAAGCGTACAACTACGATATTAGAACTAGCATGTAAACGTTTCAGAGTGATAAGGATGATTTGAATATCTATCATGAATGAGGATCTAAATTCACCTTATTCGGTGTATAGATCAAAAATGGCAAGAACAAGAAGCGGAGTTGGAAACGCAAACGAAAACAGGAATCAACCACCTGTGGTTGAGCAAGTAGCTGTGGTAGAAGCAGTACCTTAGCCAATGACAGTGGCTGGAGTACAAGCGATGATTCAAATGATGTTGGATCGTCAGATGGAGGAAACTAGACGTCTGCTTCAGCAGAATCGTGACGAACTTACAATACCAGTTGAACAGCCTGAGCTGAATGATGGGCAATCAGAAGGAGGGAACTATAGTGGGACCGTTGGTCAAGCCAACCCACCGATAGATAGACGAAACAATCAGGATGGAGGAAATGACGGACGCGGGTGCAAGTACAAGGATTTCATGGCATCCAAACCACCGTGTCTATCTGGAAGCCCGACACCAGTGGAAGTTATGGACTGGATCTTCTAGATGGAGACAATGTTTGAGAGTTGCGAGTGTAGCAACAGACAGAAAACCGCTCTTGCGATTCCTCTGTTAAAGTCTGGAGTGCTGAACTGGTGGAAGCTACTAGCTGCTTCGATGCCCAAGGGAGAAGCTAGCAAGATATCTTGGGAAGATTTTGTGGTGCAACTAAAGATGCAATACTGCTCTGAGCAGGATCTTCTGGAAATCAACAACGAGTTCGAGAATCTGAAGAAGGGAAGATTGAGCATCACCGAGTACGCTACTAGTTTTATGGAGAAAATGAAGCTTGTCCACTACCTACTTCCAACGAAACTTTCCAAGGTCAACAAGTTTGCCAATGGATTACCAGCGGACTTTGGTCCAATGGTCAAGCAAGCAGCCACTTTGAAAGCCGCCATCTGGGCAACCAAGAATGTTGAGACCCAAATAAGGGAAAAGGGTCTGGAGAAAGCTGAAGTTGGCGAGAAGATGAAGCTTGAAGGATCCTCAAGACCTGATAGTAAGGGAAAGTTCGCAAAGTCTAACCTGGATGACCAGAGGTATGGAGCCAAGTGGTGTGAAAAGTGCAGGAAGAAGCACTTTGGAACATGCAACAAAGAAGTAACCTGTTACAAATGTGGAAGGATCGACCACTATTCCACGAATCGTACACAAAATGATAAGGTATGCTACAAATGCGGAGGTAAGGGGCACATGTCTAGAGACTACCCAAAGAAAAAATGGGGCAGAAAGGCTAGAGGCACCACCAAAGCCAAGGTCATTCCACATGATCCTCGACGAAGCAGACAATAACGCGAGGAATCAGGAATAAGGATTTCATATCCAAAGATCAAATTATGAAGTAACAATGTGAATAGTAACATGTGGTGTAGCCTATTAGAGGCATAGTATAGGGTGAACTTGAACCTCTGTGTAATAGTTTCAAGAAATAATATAAACCCTGGTTTTGTTATCTGATGTGTTAAATGATTGTATGATTTATGAATGGTGACTTGGTCGACTGCGGGACAATACTTGGGACGAGTATGAGTAGGTGTGAATGGTAGTAGAGGCCTATACTACCGGAAGCACTGGACTCGCACTTGGATCAGGGAAAGTCACAAGGTTACCAAGAAACTAGTAATTGATTCCGTTTTTATTCAAGTATGTCGTTACCATTGTTTCGGTAATGACTAAGAAGATGATTGTTATTCCGACCCTAGTGGTCATATCAAATTGAGTCCGACTACGATGAGTTTGTTACGTGGTTCGGAGAACCAAGTTCGATGTAGCATCTGACTTAAGCCAGAAGATTGAAATCAAAGTGATCAATAGTATCGCGCTCGTTGTTAAAGAAGTTAGTAGCTAGAAATGCTACATGCTAAAATGTGATTATATCACATTAGATTATGAAGGAAGGTATATTCCATTCTGGAATTTGACCCTAAGAGACTTGAGTCTAAGCGTTGCATCTTACGATGAAAGGTCATTAGAGCATGACCCATCGGTCTATTACAATAGATAAAGGAAAATACTTATTCTAAGAAGAATAAGGAGTCCTCAATAAGGATTTATTTTGTAACTCGAATGTTACGATTGAAAGTCCAACATAGTACGAGGAGCAGGTGCAAGATTGAGCATCGTCTGCGGTCAAGAAGTCCAAGAGTTAAATACTCATTCGAAGAAACATAGAAGTACGATTATTACCTAGGATGAAAAGATAACGTATGGAATCATTATACCAGATCTATTTCGTTGATGATTCCGGGACGTAATCATCCTAAGGGGGAGATAGTTGCAACCCCCGTAGATCCGGGCTAGTCAATTTAGAGACGATAAGCGTCAAAAATGACTTTTTGATAGAAGAATGTTTAGAATAAATAATCTTAACCAAGTTGTAGTATATTTCACAAGGTTTCCGTACATATAAAGAACACTGAAATCCGAGTTATAACGAAGAAGTTATGACCTGTCGAAGTTTCGCGACAGATTCGGCACGACGCTGTAGGACGTAAATAGTGAATTTACGATAGAGCAATTTTTAGCCTTAGCGATCTAAACGAAAGTTGTAAAATACGTTAAACCGAGAGCGTACATAAAAGGAACGTCCAAATCTGACTTCGTATGAGGAAGTTATGATTTTTCTAAGTTTCAGCTTAGTAGTATGCAGCCCAAAACTCGATATTGAGATCGAGTGGTTTCTAGCCGGAACAATCTAAACGAGAATCGAAGGCCTCGTCGATAGTAGTTCAACGGTGAAAAGACAGACGAAAACGGACGTCAGATGAATTTCTAACGGAGTTTTCCTGTCCCGACCTACCAAAAATAATATAACAAAAATAAAGTCAAAATTAGCCAACGGAGTCTAAAGGAGAGTTGTAGAGTATAATCTCACCTACGCGTGGATATAAAGAACGTCGAAAACGGAGCTCGTGTGCGAAATATATGAATTTCTGAAGTTCAGGGCACGAACCCCGACACTGTGTCAGAGTTCACGACGTGAACATTGGGTTCACGATGTGACCTCAGTGATGACGTCTCCTGGAGCCTGTCAGACCCAAGTTGCGATGACGCACCTGATGATGACTGAACTCACGACGTGAATATTTAAGATTCACGACTTGAATCCAGAAAAATGGCCCTATAAATAGAAATCGAAGGGCAGTCGATTTTGGTTGCTAATTCCTTCACTCTCTTACTCCCGATACCCTCTCTAGCTGTCTTAAAGCACCCCCGAAGCCCCGATATCACCCCGACACCCGAAGCAAGTCCCGAAGCCCCGAAGATCCCGAGAAGAGCAGAGTTTCGAGCCGAAACTCTGCCCGCGAGAAGCCCGGTTTTTGGAAGATATCCCGGTTACATCAAAAGAATAGTACTTGAAGAGCCGAAGTGCTGTCCGAGCATCGTCTAATCAAGCGAGTGTGTAGTTACTTTCTTCTAACACATAGATATGAAGTATTTGCTATGAAATACGTGTTATGTGTTTATATATTGTTTGTTTACTTGAGATGGATGTTGAATGAATGTTTTATACAAGTTTTTAAATGGTTTAAATTGTATATGTAATTTTTATCTGAAAATATGTTGGGTAGAACATGGGTAGACAAAATAGTTGGTGTGTGATGAAGGATGAGTTTGAGGATGAGACGAAGGATGATATAGATCGTGAGATGAGGGTGACAGGTGAAAAATGAGTGAAACCTTTACCTAAACGATGGCCCCGTCATTCAGCAGAGTAGAGATGACAACCACGGACTATTCTAGACAGTCCTGTGGAACACTAGCAGACTCGCAACTTGTAGGTGTTGTGAACATGATGTTCACCGGTGTACTCTAAAAACCCTGGCAGCTATGGACTTAGTGCCTTATATAAGTACGATGGTAGCTATGGATTTAGTATCGTGTAGATGAACCTTGGTAGCTATGGATTTAGTACTGTGTAGATGAACCTTGGTAGCTATGGATTTAGTACTGTGTAGATGAACCTTGGCAACTATGGATTTAGTGCTTGTTGTATAAACCTCAGGCAGCGATGGACTTCGTGCCTATTCCTTAGGTCAATCCTTAGGAATGAATGAAGGAATGATAGTTGATTCTTAGGGTAAAACCTTAAGAAATAAAGAAGATAATGGGGATGGGTAATTGGGTTGATTGTTTGATGATTAAATATAATAATTATATTATTGTGGGTTGAAAACCCTATATGCTCACCAGGCTCCCAAGCCCGACCCACTCAGTTTCTTTGTATTACAGGTAGTGGCGCGAGAGCATAAGTTGGATGGCTTATCAAGATATTGTGGATTATAGATCAGTAGTTGTGAATAACTGTTGTAAGGTCTATTTTGTATTGTTTATGCTTTTGGTTTGTATCGGAACATGACATCCCGAGATTTTTGTTATATAATGCAAAATACATTTCTTTAAAGAAATGCTTTGATAAATTCTTATCACATTTTGTTTTGGGAACAAATTCTGCAACTCTTTTAATCAAAGGATTACTCTGATTTTATAAAACAAAGCACAAACAAATCGGTTTTTTCTGGCCGTGAAAATGGGGATGTCACATCGTAAGTGTCATCTTGGATTATCTTACGTTGGATTTCTTGCAACCCAGGCGTAGGATAGAAATATCAGTCTGGAAAGTGTTCACACGATCCAAGGGGTATCTAGATCTCCAAAATAAACCCTAATTTCTCCAACTGCCGAAACCCAACGAAGTACCTGAAAACCAACCGAGAGCCATTATAGCCCGGTCGACCACCGCGGCAACATCTTCGATTATCACCACCTTATACTACCATCTACGCCACTGTCGATCTCCAACTGTCGAAACCCAACGACCCACCTCCATAAAAGAAGCTGATCGTGGAAAAAAGAAGTTGATCCAAAGCACACTTATAGGTAGAGTTTTGCTGATATGATGCATTATGTATATGTGTCAATTATGTGTGTTTACATAATAATAGAATAGATAGAACTTTTTTTCTTTTGTAACTCCTCTTCACCACTACTGGATCAACCCTTGCTCACCTGTTTCTACCGAGATCCACCACCTTACCTTTCGACCTTTCACCGTCGAACACTGTTGCCATCACCGGCAACTACAAAACCGTTGCAGCTGACTGACATCATCTCGAGTGAACCTTCGCCTTCAAACAGCCCCTCCAACTGATGATATCAGTACAATGTGTGAACATGGCGACAAACAGTTGCTGCGGTTGGTCATAAAAAAAAAAAGACACCAAATTAGAATGGTTTTTGATTAATGGAATTGACTTGTGTTTGCTGTATAATACTATAATTTGTTGTTTGGGTTTCTAGATCCGGCAAAAACCACAAGTGAAGTGAAAGGGAGATTTAGGGGTGTTTGGGATTACTTTTTAAAGTTAAAAGTCATTTTTGTAAAAAGACTTTTTGAGTGGTGACTTTTTCCAAAAGAATTTTTTTAAAATGTGTTTGTATTAGCTTTAAGTTAAAAGCCAACTTTTTAGGTTAAAAGTCACAAAAAGATAGGATTTTGTGAATTTTGAAAAACCAATTTTTCTTTCTACACAAAAAGTTATTTTTAAAAGATCTTTTCCAACCTTTTGGAAAAGTTAAAAGTCAAAAATTATTTTCAAAGGAATCCCAAACACACTATTGCTTCCAGATTTGAATTGAAGTGGAGTGAGTTAATGACAATTGTTGGTGGCACCTCAATTATTTTTATTAGGTCAAAGTAGGAAGGAAGTGATTCGTACACAAAATTTTTTCTCCGTACACAACAAATTATATTTTACAGGATTATACGGTACAACATATTAAAATATAAACTATTGTGTATAGAAAAATATTGTTGTGTACGGATCAAGTGATAAAAACATATGTGTACGACAAGTTTGGTTTCTCAGTTTAACACTTCAAATTAATTTTAATTTATTTATTTTGTTGTTAATCATTATCTCATTTGTGGTCATTTTCTATGTGTGTAAAATCCAACGCAAATGTAGATCTAAATATATCATGTCGTTGTGATCAGATATATTTGTTGTAGTTCTAAACTTTTTTAGTTGCATATATGACGTTTTTGTATCATATATGTGTTTCATTGGTACTATATATTATTTATATTTTTAATCTAAATGCATGTGTTGTAAATTTGAAGTTCACATCTAAAAGTGATTTAACGTTTTTTGAAGAAAGATTGTTGAAGGCTCTGACCAGATTAGTAAAAGTTTTTTTTTTTTTTCATGTCTGGATATAGAGCTTTGAATTTCTATTTTATATATGCTTCGAAATTTTGAACAGATATATAAGTTCATGTGTATAGTTCTTAAATTACTTGGTAACAAAGTTATGGAATTTGTTTATATATTTTATATTTATTTTTGAACATACTCATATTTTATTATTTGTGTTTCTTATATGACCAGATTAGTAAAAGTTTTTTTTTTTTCATGTTTGTGTTAGAAAATAATCCAATTATATGTCCTTGGACCATTTATGTAATTAATTAAGTTCATAAGAAATAAATATTACCTGTATCCTAAGGTTTGCCTAAATGACTAATTAGGTCCTACATTTATGTCTTACATTAATTGATGGGATTAATTGTAATAACAAAGACATGAGGGGCCTAATATGAATTTCCCAAGAGATGTACTTGATATAAACGATCATATTGTAGGGAAAGATACTTCATCTTTCTCTCCATAACAACATCATAAGAACCCTAATCGATCGGCTAATCTTCTCCATCATAAGAGTGGATTGTCTTGGCGAATCATTTATCATAAGGCAGTGAAGACCATGAAATTAACATTATTCTCCACCGGGTAAGTTCTTATCTTGATCATCATTCTGTCAATATGAAATTGTATTGAATTGATTGGAAAATCGTTCGATGTGGCCATTAGTTCTCAACAGTCTAGATATAGAACTTTGAATTTCTATTTTATATATGCTTCGAAATTTTGAACAAATATATAAGTTCATGTGTATAATTCTTAAATTACTTGGTAACAAAGTTATGGAATTTGTTTATATATTTTATATTTATTTTTTTAAACATACTCATATTTTATTATTTATGTTTCTTAACATATATGAGCTTTTATGTGAGTACAACGGATCATGCATAGTAATGTATTAATGGTATATTTTCTAGATCTTTGGATATAATTTTTAAAAGAATTAGTTTTACCATACAAAAAGGTTTAGCGGCGCAGCTTGTTGCCCGTTTGTCATCTCACTTATTGTACGATGATAATTAAATTAATGAATTAAAAATATTTGTATTCAACTTTAAAAAAAGTTATGCTTATCTATTTGTGACTTTTTATTTAACCTATGTGATTAAAAAAATATATGTGCGGATGGATAAATGGAAAAGAAGAGTGGAGGTTACACCTGTTTTCAAAATATATATATATATATATATATATATATATATATATATATATATATATATATATATATATATATATATATATATATATATATATATTAGTTTTTTATGCTTTGTTTTAACTCTCAACAAGAAGAAAAGACATAGATGTAATCCTCCCAAAGAAAAAAAGAAAATAGGATAACATTATACTCATTCTTCGATGTATATTATCATTCACTATCTTTTCTATTATAATTTATTATTTTTACTATAAAAGTGATATTATAATAACCAAGTAATTATTATTTTAATTATAAAATAATATCTACGTTGTTTTAGATCACTGTTTAAATATTATAAAAAATATATGAATGGATATTTTTTTATTTTTTATTTTTGTTAGATTTTAACTTTTAAGTTTTAACAATTAATTATCAACTTAGATATTTTAAAAAAGGTAAATTATTTATTATTATTTTTGTTAACAACTAAAGGTACTTTTATTTTGACAAAACTGCACAAATGGTCCCTGTGGTTAGCCGAAAATTGTCACTTTGGTCCAAAAAGTTTTGGACTAGCACCAGAGGTCCAAAGTTTTCATTTTGTTGCGAATTTGATCCAATTTGTTTTGAACTTTTTTATATTAACGATTTTGCCCTTGATATTCTGTTTTTTCATTTTTTCTAATTATTTTAATGTTTTCTGAATAAAATAAAAATAAAAAAAAATACACAAATCCATCTCTCGCTCTCTCTCTCTCTCTCCACAAATCCATCTTCCTCATTCAAACTTTCTGAAAATGAAAATACAATCATCGGTGACTTAGGCTTCCGGTGATTGAGTGTTCCGGCGACTGAGGGTTTCGGAGGCCACCACCATGTGTTGCCTACCGTCTGGAGCACCGCCATCTCTTCTTTCACCTCAACCCGCTCTGAAGCTCCAGACCTGCGACATCTCTCCGGCACCGCCAGCGACTCCGACTCCGACAACACCATCGACTTTGATTTCGACGGAGCACCACCATTCTATTGTCATTATCGTCTGGTGTAACACATTCTCATCGGATCTAGAAAGACGATGGAGACCTATTCAAACTCACCGCCATTGAACACATACCGATGTCACCCATTTCTCTGCCTTCTTTTCTCTTAATCTCTATCCTTCTTCGACGACGATTCAAGCTACGAGATTGATAAACGCTAGCGACACTGCTCCAATCGGTCGTTTAGGGTCTCTACTTCGCTATATCGTTCGTCTCGTTTCAGATTTGACGGCGCTAGGGTTAGGGTTCCCAAACGGCGGTGGAGGCTATCAGATATGAGGGTTTTCCTGTCGAAGGTTGGTGGAGGCTTTCAGATTTGAGGAACGACGAAGCGCCGGAGAAGTAGAGAAACGAAGGCGGCGGAGACGTAATATTTGATGAGGAAGATGGCGTCGGACCTCCCTTCTTCAAGTTGTAGATAAGAGTTGTCATGGTTTTAAGTTACCAGGTGGTGGAAAAATGGGTGGCACCGATGGTGGTGGTCCGGCTAAATGGGTGGTAGATCAAAGAGCGATGGAACCCTTTTGTCGGAGTCGCCACAGAAATGGTAGCGGTGGCGGTGGTTTCCGATTTTACTTTTCAGATATGAGGTTTTCAAGGAGATGGTGGCGATGTTGACTTACGGTGGTCATATTGGCTAGATGTTTTGACCTGTCGTGGTGGTGGTGACGTTCATCATTTTCGGTGGTGGCGTTTATCTTTTCCGGCGGTAGTGTTCAGACTTTCCGGTGTTCTTGTTAGCTGAAGAGAGAGAGAGAGAGAGAGAGAGAGAGAGAGATTGCATATTTTATTTATTTATTTTTATTTCTTTATAAAAATTATAAAAATAAAGTAGAAAAGACAAATTTTCTTTTTTTATTTTTCTTGAAAACAGAAAAATATTTAAATAAATAAAAAACTAAAAAATATAAAAGTAAGGGCACAATTGTCATTATGAAAAAGTTTAAAGGAAACTGGATCAAACCCGCAACAAAATGAAAACTTTGGACTTGTGGTGCTAGTCCAAACCTTTTTGGACCAAAGTGACACTTTTGATCAAACCATAGGGACCATTTGTACAGTTTAATCTTTTATTTTTAAGCTAAAATAAAAACTTATGTATTTTTTAAGACCAAACAACAATATACTTTCTTTTTAACTGAAAACATAAATATTTCTATCTTAAACTTAAAACAAAAACTAATGTTTAATAATCCAAACAGTAATATACTAATAGCCCCCCACCGTATTGCAAGGATATACACCTAGATACAAACTATATGTTGAAAGGAACTATTTGGCTTAAAACAGCCCGCAAAGAGTTTGAAACAAACTTTGAAACAAAACTTTGGCAGCTGAAATGAAACTAATCCCCGTGTGAAACTATCTACAGAAAAAACTAGCTAATGGTTTTCAATGGCCGGCTATTTTTAGGTTATTTTTATTATTTTTTATTTTAGAACGGAAAAAAAATTTATTTTTTAAACTACATATTTTGTAACAAACGGTTTTAAACCGTTTATTTTTACTTGAAAGATCATATTTTTATTCATAAATTATTTGGGCTAAGTTTATAACCAACATAGCCTCAGTCGATTTTGGGCTTTCATAATTCATGTTTAGGCTAATTGATTTTGTTTGGGCTAATAGATTTTGATTGGGGTAAACAAAATTTGATTTCGACTTGAATTTATTGGCTAAATACCGATAACTCAGAACTAATAGAGACAATAACACTCTATTGTAAAGACCAAAATTTATTTGGTCTTGAAAAGGAAGCATTTCAACAAGTAATACATTTATTATAATTTCCTTCATCATATGTGTTATATTGGTCGTTGGGGAATGAAAGTAATCCACTTGTAATCCACTCAAGCCTGTTGGCTCCAAGTATGAAATTGATCATTTTGTTCTCTACTCTTCTTAATGGTTACATGTTAATGGTGCATATAGTTTGATTGTATTTAAGTTACATTTTGTGTAATACAAACAAACACAACAATTTGTTTGTAGAGAGAAAAAAGCCTGATGTCGTGTTCTTTGAGTGATTACAATTTTTGGGACCTTTTACAATTAAAAACATCATTTCGAAAAGTAAATCATATTCGATCAATTTAGTAAAATTGACCATTTTTGTTCTTTGTTATCATTTAGATGAGTAAAAATAGAACAAAAGAGAACTTTATAATAATATGACATTCTTATAAATTGATGTATAATTATTTTTGGAAAAATGACAATTGTTGCCAAAATGGTCAATTTGAACATTTTGAAAAAAAAAATCTTTTTGGTTAAATGGACATGTTAAAAAATAGGAAAAAAAACTAATAATAATACTAAAAACAAAAAATTAGAGGTTTTTTGTGGTTCTAATGATCATTTTGACTTATTTGGACAAATTTGCCATTGTTACTATTTATGTTTTCTTATTCTTAATTTGGACCACTCAAGCCTTCACATATGTTGAATCAATAGCAATGTATTTTTCTTGAATGAATCGTTTTTATTTTTTATTTTTTTATATGGATGAGTTAAAATGAACAAAAATGAAATTTATAATGATATGAAAGTCTTATAACCCGACGTGTGTGTGTGTGTGTGTGTGTGTGTGTGTGTGTGTGTGTGTGTGTGTGTGTGTGTGTGTGTGTGTGTGTGTGTGTGTGTGTATATATATATATATATATATATATATATATATATATATATATATATATATATATATATATATATATATGGAAAAATGAGAATTCAGATACCGCGTTCATTAAGACATGAAGTTCCTCCATTGAAACTTACAAGTATAAATAGAAATGGAGACAAATGATTTCATTGTCTCACACCTTTTCAATGTCATATTCCTTGGTTGCAAATCTATTCACCATGATAGAAGCACGACTCAATTTTAAATGTCTATTTATCAACTATCTCCATCTGCCACGTACTTGGTGTGGTGGGTTAATATGTTTATGTAATAGAGTGCCAAAACATGTCTTGCCACATGCGTAACTAAGGATGAGATATGATGTCCTTAATTAGTTTAGATGTAGCAAACTATTTGTGCAAAAGAACAAGTCGTACGCCATCTTGTTGATTTGAAGCTAGAGAGAAGCAGTTTATGGGTCCTGAGATTGTCCATCAGTCTGTCGAGAAGCAGAAGGTAATCAGAGTAGCAACTCAAAATCTTCAAAAGAGTTATGTAGATAAGAAGCGACGACTAATAACCTTCGAAGTTGGAGATTTGGTGTTGCTTAAAGTCTCTCCATGGAAAAGTCTCATATTTGGAAAGCGATGAAAGTTGAGTCCAAGGTTCATTGGATCGTTTAAAGTACTTTAGAGAATTGAGAATCAAGCATACAAGTTGGAGTTGCCAGCTGAACTTGAAGGTATTCACAACACCATTTATGTTTGCTACATGAAGAAGTTCGTGGGAGATGTTCCGACTTGATTCCACTTTCGGAGTTAAGGATCGATGAAAACAAGAGGCTGATTGAGGAGCCCGAAGCAATTGTTGACCGTAAGACAAAAAAGTTGTGACGTAGGATGATCGAATTAGTATCGGTGCGATGAAAACATACGAATTGGCCGAACCTCACTTGGGAGACAAAAAGAGACATCGCTTTCCATATCTGTTCGTTGATGTATGATTCCGGGACGAAATCATCATAAAGGGGGAGATAATTGTGTAAAAGTTTCTTATAAATAAATAAATAAAAGTTATTCATACATAATACGTGTGGTTTATATATATTATATGAATAAAATTTGGACAATGAAAATAATATTTGTGCAAAAATTTATAATTAGGGCTAAATAAACGTTTAGTAAAACAAAAGATCATCTTAACGAAAGTTGTAACGACCCTAAAATTTCATTTTGTATTTTATAAGATGTATTTGGTCTAAATAAATTCAAGGATGAACACAAGTAGTGAAACAGTAATTTTTTTGTGTTACACCTGTTTTTCGAAAACAAATGACAAATTATATTTTACGATATTAGTTATCGATATTCAAATTAAGATCGGTCGTAAAATATTATCTATTATCTATTTGATAATATTTCGTATTTAGTTATTATACTGATACCAAAATTATAACTTATGACGTTGATAAGGTATATATTTTATAATTATTATATTAAACAAATAGTATACGTAAAGAAAACTTTGGTGTATGTATATAAGAATTACTATAGATAAAATACGTATAGATATTAGTGAAGTTATTATAGGAATAGAAAATGATATATATATATATATATATATATATATATATATATATATATATATATATATATATATATATACACACACACACACAGAGGTTCCGTTGAGATTAAAAGTAAAATAGAGATTTTGAGATTCAACCTCAGCCACATATTTCACATCTGCCGCTGTAACCCTCCGACGTACCGGTGTGCAGGTCTGTTATAATCATAAATAATTATATAGCGTCGTCCGTTCCTTTCTCCTCCGCCATCATTCCCACCTCCACAACCGCCACAACCACTACCACCACCTTTGACACTAGTCGACCCCATCATCGTCACCTCCGTCACTTATACCACCGCCACCTCTGTCGCGACCACCTCTTCTGCCACCAACTGTCATAATCATATATGATTACTCAATATGTGAACAAACATATTGTAACAACCATAAAATTTCCTAAAAATTTAAACTTCTTCAAACCAACCAAAATCATAATTGTTTACATTGTAGTTTTCAAAACTTATTTAACATCAGGGTTTTTCCCAAATTCATAAAACACAATATGATGAGGTGCACGGTCAAAGCCTTTGCCTTCCCACGATCATATGAGGTACCTGAAACATAATCCAAAATTGTAAGCCCAAAACTTAGTGAGTTTCCCCAAAATACTACCACAACACATAATTATAGATATCATAACAACATGCATACAAAACCTTCAGCATGTTTGGACCGCCACACCGGGCCTTCAGCCTGTCTGGACCGTTCTCCCGGCCTTCGGTCTGACTGGTCTGCCTCACAGGCCTTCAGTTTATTTGGACCACTCTGGGTCTGTTGGCCTTCTGCACACAGCAGGACCGCCTCAACCCAACCATCCATCATATATCCATATATAACATAATCAAACATAGCTAACATATATACAGACAATCATATAAGTCTAATAGATCACTACAACATGGCAAGCATACAATAACCAGGTTAACCATCCAAAAGGGTCGGCATTGGTGCCTTCGACTCGAGAGTATAGTGAGGACAACTCACCTCACACTGTTGAAATCACACAGAAAGCCTCTGGTTGCTGGCTCACTAAAATACATGCAATATCACAATATAAAACATTCAATTAAAAATTGGATTACCATCTTTGACTAATAACCCGCACATAAGGTAAATGATCACTTCACCCTTTCCCTAATTGGTCCAAGACCCAGGCGCAATTCTTGATCCAAAAAGCCCACAATCATACAAGACCCATCATTGGCCCACTTTTCTAAATTGGGCCTACACTCCTTTTTAGGCCTTATCCTAAGGTCCAACCCTTCACTTAGCCCAAAACACTCATACTCAGATAGTCCAATAAGGGCCCAAGCATCCAAGCCCAAAAGGTGGCCAAAAATTTGAAGTCCAAAATCCAAAGTCCAACAGAAGGTGTACGCGGGGCATACGCTGAGCCTTGCATTGACCCACACCTTGGTGGCCGACCGAGTACGCGAGGCGTACCCTCGCAGATCGAAAAGTCTTCTTTTGTGCTTAATGGCTTAAGCACTGAAGCCCAAACTACAGATCTATGGCCCAAATGCACCCTAGAGTCATAAAGTCTCCAACTTTATGACTTTATACGTCCAAAATTTCTTAATGCAAGATCTTAACCCATTAAGACCCTCCTACCAAATGTATGGGACACTTCTAGCCAATGGAACCTCATTTTTATGACTAAGGACCCCTCCAAGGGTAACATCCAGGGCATGTCATGCACAAGATGGAGCATTGGGGACCAAAAAGAAACATAAAAAAAGATCTATCAAATAAACCATAAAGGTACGAACTTTATACCTTTAGATGGTGGAGAAGAGAGCCAAACTTCCAGACCCAATCCTTGCTTCAAGCTTCCAAGCTTCTCGATGCACTTCTCCTTCCTCTAAAACACCTAGAACACACTTTAGGGATCTCAATCTCACTCTAGGAGGCTAGGGTTTGAAAAAACGGCTCTAAGACTTTGGAGGCTAAAAAGGTGGGGATAAATGAGCCATAAGGGTGCTTAAATACTCCACAAACCCTAAAACTGAGGGTTTCCTTCAGACGCGAGTACGCCCAACGTACATACATGTACGCCCAACGTACTAGGATGCGCCCTAGTATGCTCAGCGTACCTATATGTACGCTTAGCGTACTCCTCTTGCCCCAAAATTACAAATTTACCACTAGGGCTTCCCATGACCACTTCCGTCCATTCCAAAGGCCAAAAATAACACACATAAAAACTAAGGGATGAATTTAGAAATACCTGAATTCTCGGAATGTTACACATATATGTATAATCATTTATGATTAGACATATACGTATAAACATGTATAATCATATATGATTATACCTCTTTGCCATATAATCATTTATGATTAGGCATACCACACTGCTGCCGGTACACTAGAGCGTTAGAGCAGAAAATGAAAAATATATGGCTGAGGTTGAGCTCAGGATCTCTACTTTTTTTTAATCTCAAGTGAACCGTCCCCTATATATATATATATATATATATATATATATATATATATATATATATATATATATATATATATATATATATATATATATATATATATATATAGAGAGAGAGAGAGAGAGAGAGAGATAGGTTCAGGTATTCTAACTTAGTATTGTATTATTGTATGCATGATTGGGACCAATAAAAAATTAATAGAAAAAACAATAATTAAATAAATCAATAAGGGTAACTAGGTAATTTGAGAAATAACTTTCACAAATACTCCCTATAATTTTGCTAGTTACGTTGATTTTAACTTAATTCCCCCTTTTATATACGGCCTACGACTGATCTGATCAATCATCATCACCGGTGTAGGATCAATCTTCATCACCGGTTGAAGACTCCTTCACGCCGACCATCCAATCGGCTACTGACCTAATTTCCCGGCGACGATGAAGAAGATACTGAAGAACCCTACTCCCGCCGTTGAAGATGCCATCACCAAATCCAAAAAGAGAACACGAAAGGTCTCCCAATCGAAACCGCAACTAGCGTTTACCATCGGCGACATAGAAGATTTTCAATTTAAGGAAGACGAAGTTAAAGAAATTAGGGCATCCTTGTTGAAATGGTATGACGTTAACCGGAGAGACCTTCAATGGCGGAGGATCAACGATTCCGATGATGAGGACAAAGATAGAAAAGCATACGCTGTGTGGGTTTCGGAAATCATGCTTCAACAAACAAGAGTTCAAACTGTTGTAAACTACTTCAATCGGTGGATGGAGAATTGGCCGACTGTTCGTCACCTAGCTCAAGCTTCCATCTCAGAGGTAATTTTAGTTTTAGAATTTCAAATTTTCAGTTTTTTTAAAAACTAAATGCTTTTATTTTTACTTTTTGCAATTGCCCTCAACCCTATACTCACTGATATAAAGGAATAAGTTTTCATCAAATCTTTATCTCATTATTTGTATCCAGTTACACTCTTTTAGAATTTAAGAACTCAACTTCTCAGTTCCCTCATCTATGTAACTCAGTTTCTGTTTGATAATTGATACAATTGATAGTTTGTTTGATTGGTTGATAATGATACACCATCGATTGTATTAATTATTTTCCCATGTCTTGGCTTCAAACTTCCATCTAAGCATGAATAATTTTAGGGGTTTTAAACTTGGTTTGAATCTGAATTGGATTGAAAGATTTGTTTAGTGGGCAGTAGGCAAGTTAGCTTTCAATTAGAACTGATAAGAAAGGGTTTCAATTAATATATTAGACTTAGACTTTTAATTTTGAGTTGTTTGACTATATTTCATTTTTAGTTATGTTTGAATTAGAATTGTACAAGTCTAGAACGATTAGTAAAATACATAGATGCTTTGATGCTTCTTTCATTTGGAATTAATTTGTTTATGTAGATGATTCAATGGATGATATTGGTGAGATTCTAATTCTATTGGAATGGAATTACGAATTCCAATTCTATTGGAATGGAATCATGAATTCTAATTCTGTTGGAATGGAGTATGGATATTTTCTCACTGATTTATGCATGTTCTACAATTATTGTTTATTGGTTTTGGTGCAATTCACAAGTCCACATCTTTTTCCAAAGGAATTTAGTTTTTTATTTTTCATTTGCTAATGCATTATTGGAATCTAAACTACAATTTTGTTTTGTTTTCACAGAAGTTGATGCTTGAAGAACGGACCACAAAATTGAAAGTGATTCTAAGCAACATTATTCTTTTAGAATGTATTAGTGTCGTTGTTAGATTTTGATGTTTTCTTTCTCGTTTTGAAAGTTTTTTTAGTTTTATTCTTTAACAATAAATGTAATTCTTAACAATTGTTACCCGTATTCTATAAGAAATAATGTATTTTTTGTTTTTATTCGTCAATTGATTGTTCAAGAATTTATTATTCTACAAGAACTTTTTAAAGTCATGATCAAGAAATAGGTTCAAGAATATTTTTATTATTTATGGTTCAAGAATATTTTTATTTTTGAATATACTCATAAACATATTCTGTCAGATTGTCTGAATTAAAAGAATTATAATTCGTAAAATCGGATTTTTAAAATTAATAGAATCTATGATCCCTAAAAAAATGCAATTTTCCTTTATTAAATATATATTAATTGACTAAATTACCCTTGTAATTAATTAAGATGATATTTTTCAATTATATTTAATTCAATTATATTTAATTCAATAATATATATTAATCACTTTCTTACAATAAATAAATTTGATTGGCTCACATTTATGCATACAATAACACAATAATTACTTTGAATAGAATAACCTAAGCATATATATATATATATATATATATATATATATATATATATATATATATATATATATATATAGTAGGAAGATCAATAGAAAATGAATAAACCTAAAAAACACTAAATACCCAAAAAAAACTAAGAAAAATACATAAAAAATACTTTGAGATATCTAATTTTTTTTGACTTTATAAATAAAAAAAATTGTATATATTGTGTGTGTGTGTGCAGTTTTAATGTTTATAAAGTCCAAAAAAAGATTAGATATCTTAAAGTATTTTTTTTCTATTTATTACTATTGATTTTTTAGGTTTTAGGGTTTCCAAACCATTATGCATTTTCTATTGATTTGCCCCATATATATATATATATATATATATATATATATATATATATATATATATATATATATATATATAACCAGATTTACACACACTACATACATTCTTACATGGTTATTTTCTCTCTCATCTCAAACTTGAAGAACACACAAACATTACTACCAGTTAGCCACCAGCCACCACCCATGACTGCCACCGCCTCCTACCGTCGGCGAACCGTCGCTGCTCATACTGTTAATGAACCACTGCCATCAGATCCACAAGTTCCTCGCTGACTACGTGTCCCAAGAAGTCTACCATTCGAATCCAGAATTCGCATTTTGAGAACTTCGTGTATAGCTTTTCTGCCCTTAACATCTCCAGGACCCGTCGTAGATGTTGACTATGTTCTTCCTTACTTCATGAATAGATTAGTATGTCGTCGATGAATACTATCACACATTTATCCAGGTAAGGTCGGCACACACAGTTCATTAGGTCCATGAACACTGCAGGCGTATTAGTCAAACCAAAGGGCATCACCACAAACTTGCAGTGACCGTAGCGAGTTCTAAATGTTGTCTTAGGAATATCTTCTTCCTTAATTCGCAGCTGATGGTACCCCGACCTTAGATCAATCTTTGAGAAGTAGCTCGATCCTTGCAGTTGATCAAATAAGTCGTCAATTTGAGGTAGGGGATAACGGTTCTTGATAGTGAGCTTGTTCAGTTCTCGATAATCTATGCACATGCGGAAAGATCCGTCCTTCTTTTTCACGAACAAGATCGGTGCTCCCCAAGGTGAAAAGCTCGGTCTGATAAATCCTTTGCTCAACAGCTCATTGAGTTGACTAGACAGTTCCTGCATTTCAGCCGATGCTAAGCGGTATGGGGATTTGGCTATGGGGGTGGCTCCAGGAATTTGGTCGATTCTGAACTCGAATTGACATACAGGTGGTACTCCCGGAATGTCTTCTGGAAATACATCGGGAAAGTTACAGACTTCAGGAATATCCTTGATGTCTTTCACTTCATGTTTTTCATCCACTATGTGGGCTAAGAAGGCGTGGTATTCCTTGCGTAGATACTTCTGAGCCTTGATGCAAGAGATGATTTGTAGATTCGTGCCGGGTTTGTCACCGTAAATGAAGAGGGTTTCGCTACTCTGTAGGTTAAGGTGAACGGCCTATTCATAACACAAGATATCGGCATGGTGAGGACTTAACCAATCCATGCCAATTATAACGTCAAAACTTCCTATTGTAACTGGCATTAGGTTGATTTGGAAGGAATGGTTGTTTAGAGTTAGAGTGCATCCTATGTATATATCTTTAGTGCTTTCTGTTTTTCCTTTGGCCATTTCTACAGTGAATGTTTCATTTAGGGGTTGGGGTTTCTGTTTGAGTAAGTGTTTAAACTAGTGGCTCACGAAACTTTTCTCTGCACCACTATCGAAAAGTATGCATGCGTACGAGTTATTTAGGAGAAACGTACCAGTAACCACGGTGGGATCCCTCACAACCTCCTCGTATCCTATTGTTGAAACTCTTCCCATGCCTCCGCCATTTCTATTTTGCGCCTTTGGGCAATCTTTCTTGAAATGCCCCGTCTCACCGCATCCGTTGCATGCTCGACTCACCCCAACATTAGCAGATTGGGTGGTTTTGTTGTGCCGGTGCTTTGCAGAAACGAACAGTATGCCCCTTCCTGTTGCAATTGTTACATTGCATTTCTCGGTAGGGTCCATGGTGATGGTAGTTGCAATTATCACATTTTGGAAGAGTTCCAGCATATTGCTTGGCTGACGCAGGGGCGGTGATGGCATGGACGGCCACAGTTTGTTGTTTCTTGGCCGGGTCTTGAGTGGGTTGGCCCTTCTTTTTGTTCCAAAACTTCCTCTTGTTGTCACACCCTTTTGGCTGTTCGGGCGTGGGAGTTATGATGCCTTGACGAACTCCCTGGTCGACAAGAGTTTGTGCCAAACGCTTGACACTGTCGAAGATGCTCGGGTTGGCGGATATGACCATTCCCTGGATCCGAGGGGATAGTCCCCAAATGTAACGCTCCACTTACTTGGCCTCTGGGGTGACCATTCAAGGGCACATAGTTGCCAGCTCGTTAAATCGGGCAGTGTAGGTGGCAATATCGGAGCCCTTCATGGAGTGTTCCTACAGCTCCTGTTCCAGATTCTGCATCTCGCTCCTTGGACAGTATTCCTCGAGCATCATAGCTTTCAGGTCCTCCCAACTCATAGAGTTGGCTACAGCTAGAGTCAAAGTTTTAACGTGGTCGTTCCACCACGACAAGGTCGAGTCCGCAAATGCAAATGCGGCATATTTGGCCTTGAACTCGTCAGAGCATGCACATATTTCGAATATGGACTCGGTATTTTCAAACCATCTTGTCAAAGTAATGACCCCGCCATCGCCATGATAGGTTCTGGGCTTGCAGTTCATGAATTCCTTGTAGGAGCACATTCGCTGGTGCCCTTGGTTTTCACCTTGATTGGAACTGTTAGTCACGTTTCCGCTTCCATTGTTGTTACTGATGATTTGGGCCAGGGCGGCAGCCACAACGACTGTTGGTGTGTTGTTCTTGCGCCTGTTTGACTTCCTTGGTGGCATGCTACTGCCATAAAGTTTAAAGGTGGAATAACGATAAGTCTTCGATAAGAGTTATGAATCGAGCATTATTGTAATGGAATGCCTTGTTTATATTTGTATCAAGTCCCGTTGTTGTTGAAGTTTGCAAGCAATTCACAAATGAAATTTACTATAATAAGTAAATAATTGCATAACAAATAGCAGCATCCAATGAAATAAAATGCATACCCATTTCATTGATAATATGGTTCTAGTACATAGTTTTTGAAAATTGACTTTTAAGAAGGTCTACAAGAAAGAGTAGCACTAACGCTTACTTGTAAATATAATCGATCACAAAACGCGAGTAGTATAAGCCCTACTCACGGTGGGTAGTCTCCTGTGGGCCACATGATGAAGTCATGGAGGCTTGTATCTCTGCTATCCGACACTCAGCTGCAATCACCCTCTCCTCAAGAGCCGAGTGACTCTCTTGGTACTCCCTTGTTTCCGCTCGAGCGGTGGTAAGGTCGTCATGGAGGCGGTCAATGAGATGACATGTCCAGAGGTAATCCCTCTCTAGTAGCCGAGCTCGTGCGTAAGTGGCCTCAATATGACTTTACTTGGTTAAATTATATTTTAATAAAGTACTAATATATTTATTTAATCATACTTAAATCATATTGGGTAGTGAAGGATTGTGAAAGGTGAAATAATAAAGGTGAGGTTGTGACAATAAAGGTACCGACGTGTCATTGGTGAATTGTTATCAAGCAGAGTATAGATGATGACCACAGACTATTCTAGAAAGTCCAGTGATAACACTAGCAGACTCGCAACCTTTAGATGTTAATGAACGGTGTGTTCATTCGGTGTACTCTATCCCCCATGGTTGCCTTATTGACATATATTGCTAAGGAATCCCCGAAGCGGTATTGTATACCTGTTGTGTGCAGAGATCCTTTAGGATAGGTCCATTGTGATCATCATTTTAGGATCAGGGAGTGAAAATAACGGAAACATGTAATCGGGTTATTTAGTTGGTATGGTGTGTTTATATTTAAAAGATTTTAAATATTATTAGACAAAAATGCAAAAATGGTCTCTATGGTATGCATTTTTTTGGGGTTTTAGTCTAAACCATGACTTTTTTTGGCTTTGTGGTCCTTTTGGACTAGTTTGTATGTGAAAATAGTCCCTCCGAAAATTGAAATGACTATAATACCATTGGGGTATTTATTTTTCATTTTTTTAAATTTAATATTTATTTATTTATTTTAACAACTAAAAAATAATAGAGGACCCATTCTCTCTCTCTCTCTCTCTCTCTCTCTCTCTCTCTCTCTCTCCCCTGCTACAAGACCCATCCCCATCTCTATCTTTTTACTTTTCTTTTTCACCTGATCGATCATCTTCTTCCTCAGAAAAACACACACGTACACTCAAATTGGTACATGGTATTACCCATTAATGCAAGAATATGAAGTTTATAAACCCCAATTTCAGATTTAGATAGAATCAGTTATGGAAGAAGCAATTTATACGAACATTTCTGGTATGGACACCCACACACTCTCTTTGACGATGAAGGTTTACCACCAGAGGTGACGCCACCTGTAGACGTGGAATTCTCAATTGCGATCCTCCGATGAACTCGACTGTGACATCCCAATTTTCGCGGCCAGAAAAGACCGATTTTGTTTATGCTTTATAATAAAATCAGAGTAACTTTTTAAAGAAAAGTGTTGCGGAATTTGTTCCTAGAAAAACATGATAGATATGTTATCAAAGCATTTCCGAAGAAATGTATTTTATTCATTTTAAAACTTTGGGATGTCATCGTCGATACAAAAACATAAGCATAAACAGAATTTACATTCGTTTACACTAGTGGTCTACATCTCTTTAATCTCTCGATGTAGTGTAGCTTTATATCGACACATGTGATATAAATAAACTGAGTGGGTCAGGTTGGGAAACCTAGTGAGTACGTAGGGTTTTCAACCCACAATAATAAAGTTATTATGTTTTATCATCAAACAATTAACCCAATTACCCATCCCCATTATCTTCTTTATTCCTTAAGGATCTACCCTAAGAATCATCTATCACTCATCCCTAGGATTTTCCTAAGGAATAGGCACGAAGTCCATCGTCGCCAGGGTTTATACAACAAACACTAAATCCATAGTTGCTAGGGTTCATCCAACGGGTGCTAAGTCCATAGCTCTCATTTATCGACAATATTATTTGCAGGAGTCCACCTGCAATACATGTCAATGGGTTTTTAGAGTACACCGGGTGAACATATCGTTCACAACACCTACAGGTTGCGAGCCTGCTAGTGTTCCACGGACCGTCTAGAATAGTCCATGGTTGTCATCCATACTCTGCTAGATGACGGGGTCAACGTTTGGGTAAAGGTTTCTCTCATTTTTCCCCGTCACCCTCATCTCGTGATCTATATCACCTTTTCATCTCATCTTCCAACTCATTTTTCATCACACACCAACTATTTCATCTACCCATGTTCTACCCAACATATTTATAGATATAAAATACATATACAGTTCAGATCTGAAGAAAAAAATGTTTAGATCTGAAAAGAAAATACCTATATGGTTCAGATCTGAAGAAAAAGTTTAGATCTGAAAAGAAAATACATATACGGTCCAGATCTGAAGAAAAAGGTTTAGATATGTAAAGAAATTACACATACTGTTCAGATCTGAAGAAAAAATTTAGATCTGAAAAGAAAATACATATACGGTCCAAATCTGAAGAAAAAGGTTTAGATATGAAAAGAAATTACACATATAGTTCAGATCTGAAGAAAAAAGGTCTAGATATGAAAAACAAAGTTTAAATCTTTCATCTAGCATATATCTCAAGTATAAAATACATATACGGTTTAGATCTAAAAAAGAAAGTTTGGATATGAAAAGAAAAGGTTCAGATCTGAAAAGAAAGGTTTGGATCTTCCATCCAGCACATATCTCAAGTAAACAGATAATATGCACACATAACACGTAATTTATATAAAATACTTCATATCTATGTGTAAGATGAAAGTAACTATGCACTCACTTGATAAGGTGGTGATTCGGACAACACTTCGCTTCTTAAAATAATCTTCTTTGACGAAACCGGGAGGTTTGCTTGAAAACCGGGCTTTGCGGGGGCAGAGTTTCAAACCGAAAAGCTCTTTTTCTTGGAGCATTCGGGCGCTCCGGGGCTTTCTTCTAGTGTTAGGGAGGTACCCTAGGCTTTGGGGGTTTGGGGAAGTTTGAGAGAGTGAAAGAATGAGGGAATTTGCAAAGAAATCTGGGCAGCCTCGCATCTATTTATAGGGAAACTGGCCTGGTCTACGCAGCGCCTTCCCGAACGCAAATCGTTCATGCGAACGCAGCGCGTTCCGGTGGGTACGTGTCCGAAGTCTACTGGGGTGACGTGGAGCTTCCGAGGCAAGGCTTGCGGGTGCGCGGGGCGTTCCTTCGCAGATCACCCTCTCGACTTCAAAAATTCATAACTTTCGCATACGAGCTCCATTTTTGACGTTCTTTATATCCACGCATAATTTTAAATTTATTTTTAAAGTTACATTTTTAACAGGCCGGGACATGAAAAGTCCGTTAAAAATTCATAACTTCTTCATCCGACGTCCGTTTTCGTCTGTCTTTTTACCGTTGAGCTACTATTAACGAGACCTTCAATTCTCGTTTAGGTTGTGTCGGCCGAAAACCGTCCAATCTACTATTCGAACTCCGGGCTGTGTACTGTTAATCCGAAACTTGGAAAAATGATAATTTCCTCATACGAAGTCAGATTTGGGCGTTCTTTTTATGCACACTCTCGGTTTAACGAACACTACGACTTTTGTTTAGATCGCTAAGGCTAAAAAGCACTTTATCGTAAACTCAGTTTTTACGTCATGTAGTGTCGTGCCGGTTCTGTCGCGAAACTTCGATATGCCATAACTTCTTCGTTATAAGTCGGATTTCGGCGTTCTTTATATCTCCGAAATCCTTGTCATGACCACTACAAATTTCTTCATTGATATCGGGCATAACTAACATTTATTTTTAACGTTTATTTTTATTATATCTTTACAAACAAGTATATAATCACATAAAAGCACATAATTCAGATAATATTCAAGTAATTCATCTTTATTACTTCAAAACGAGTTACAATGGTTGACTTAGACTATTACATCATCATTAATGCTTAGCCCATAAACACGGGCGTTACATCGACGAACCCATCAGATTTGACATCGATATGACATCCCCTACCTGATCATCCATATTTTCAGTCTGCACTTGATCACTAGCAACAACGCCTCCTACACCTACCTCCGACTAATACATGTCCGAATCGATTTCTGTTTTGGGAAAATTCTTTTCAATAAGCAGGAATTAAGAGATATGTGTGTGTATGCATCTGAAATTGTTTCAAGAAGGTATATGTGTGTGTGAATCAGAAATCACTCCTTCTTCCTCCGGTAACTGCCCCTCCCTCTTTCTTAATCGAAAAAAACCGTGCTTGCCACCATCTTTGGATAAAAAACCGGAGCTGGAGTGGACGAGATTGGAGCACTGACGAGGTTCTGCAACATGAATGACTCTACAAGATGAAGATCAGACCTGAGTTTTGACGAACATGATGAATATCAAATCTGGGTTTGTTCTTGAAATGGAGGTTGAAGATAGAAGAGCACAAGAACCAAGAACATGAAATCATTTTTCAATTCCAAATCGAAGCATATCATTCAGTTTGTGTATATGTATGTGTAATTACAATGTGTATCTATGTGTGAAGTTGTGTGGGTTTTCTTGAGGAAGAAGACGATCAGAAGAGAGAGAGAGAGAGAGAGAGAGAGAGAGAGGCGAGTCCTCTATTATTTTTTAATTGTTAAAATAAATAAATAAATATTTAATTTAAAAAAATGAAAGAAAAATGAAAAATAAATACCCCAAAGGTATTATAGTCATTTCAATTTTCGGAGAGACTATTTTCACATACAAACTAGTACAAAAGGACCACGAAGCCAAAAAAGTCGTGGTTTGGTCTAAAACCCTAAAAAAATACATACCACAGTGACCATTTTTGCAGTTTTGTCATATTATTATTGTGAGTTGAAACCCTATGTGCTCACCAGACTCCCAAAAGTGACCCACTCAGTTTCTGTGTATCAGAGGTAGCGGCATAAGAGCACAAGTGTGATGAGTTTAAATCCGGAGAGAGATTTAAAGGAGAATAGGTCATTAGAATAATAAAGTTTTTGTAAGGCCTGTAATATTATGTTTATGTTTATGTTGCTGTATTGACCATGCCATCCTAAGATATTTAAATATAAATGAAACACACTTTCTCGGAATTGCTTTGATAATGATATTGTCACGTTTTCGGAATAACAATAGAGTGTTTTGGATTTAAGAGATGCACTAAATGGCATTTTAGAAGATGAATATCTAAATCGTCACATAAATGGGTGGAAAGAATACAATTGGGCATAGATTGGATTGGGCTCACTTAAATTAGGTCGTATGTTTGGAGAGCATATTGGACTTGGATGATGAGATAGTAAGCCCAAAAATGAAGGTGAATGGCTACGACATCACCGAATTTCAATCCTAGTTCACCCTTACCGGCCACTTTTGATTCCACCAACGATCGGATTCTTCCGACGGTGGTCACCAGTCAACATCCATGGCTCTCTCATCTACAAATCACTCTCTATTTCTTCAAACGGTGGTCACCATCCAACATCAATGGGTTGTATGATTCCAATTGCGAAGATGGCGGT
Source organism: Lactuca virosa (assembly GCF_052849685.1). Lineage (NCBI taxonomy): Eukaryota > Viridiplantae > Streptophyta > Magnoliopsida > Asterales > Asteraceae > Lactuca > Lactuca virosa. The sequence goes on from NC_136431.1 coordinate 71,530,973, forward strand.
CAGGTTGCAGATCATTTTAATGAATTTGTTCCGGATATGTCAATTGGTTTTTCCTTTGGAGTTGGATGCAATATATATTATCTTGACATGGGATCACAGGGTCACAATGTCAAAAAGACATATGGCTGCCTATAAAGAAGAGCGTACAAGAAGATCTTAAAGAGATGATCAGCTCCTGCTCCTGTCCCGTCTACTTGACAACAGAGATAACTGGAGATTAATTTCTACTAAAATGCCTACAAGATGAAACTAGTAACAGTGATAGAGTATCTGCTAAAACCAAGGCGGTTGACATTAGTATACCACTTAAATTCATAACACAAAAATGAATAGTAACTTCGCCTTGCCAAGTGCTTTTAAATGTTTACATTTGTCCCTACTTAAATATGAAATTTACAAATATGGTCCTTATGTTTCATACATTATAGAAAGTCCCCTATGTAATTGTAAACTTATAGAAATGGTCCCTGTAACTTTGTGAAATGCCATTATCACCCCCTCGGTTTTAAACTGTTTTGCTAAAATGCACCGTTTTTTTTTTATTATTTTTATTATTATTATGTCTCAAGGTGAAGCCGTAGATCACCTCTTATTCATATACATATTTAAATACCTCACATTTAGGAATAGTGAACTTTAGTGATTTACGGTTTGTTGTTTTATATGCACGGATTTTTGGGTTTCTTTAAAAGAAAAAAAAAAAAGACGTGTGAAGTTGATGTTGACCTGTTGTTTGAAGATGATAAAGATGCTTGGGTTCAGATGATAAAGATGCTGCAATGTTTGAAGGGGTGGTTGAATCTCGAACGCCTGTTGTTGGTGAATCAGTCAAAGCCGTAGTCCAGTGCTCTCTTGCAGTTTGCTCAAGTGTAAATGTGGATTCCAACACAAATCATCAAGTTGTTCACATCATTTCAGGACTTGCAAAATACAAACCCAGTTCCCTCAATAAACACAAGTTAAAAATCCAGATCCTTGAAGCTACGTGTCCACTGATTAGAGAGGTAGCCGATAGAGAAGAAGATGATGTTGATCTGTTGCTGTTTCTGAAATTCTCGATGCCATGCCCTTAAAATGACCAAAACAGGTAATTCCAGATGTCTTTGAAATTGCTACTTTGAGCAGTCGAAATGTAGATCCAGTTACAGTTTTAGGTGTGGTATGAGAGGGTTGATGAAATTTGCAATTTGCTGCAATATATTATGAAAACAGAATTTTGCACCAGTGATTACTTGTCAACGGAATGTTATTGAGGAAGGTAGGTGTATTGAGGTTAAAGAGAGTGAGATCCTTGATTATTGAAAGTAGGTGAAAGAGCCAAATGGGTGTTTTTTCGTGTGGAGAAAGCTGAGCAGACAATGTAAGTTAGTGGGAATAATCAAAGAGAGGGTATCTATCGATCTTTTGTGAAATCTGGGAGGGAGAGCAGCTATCTCGAATCAGCTCTTAAATGATTCATTTGGTGTGGTGATATGTCTTAAATGATTCATTTGGTGTGGTGATATGTTACTAATTGTTGATTGAAATTTGAAATGCAGGTTATTGAGAATTTTTTCTAATGCTTAGATGTACGAAATATATTAGCATCGGAAGATATTAGGTGGGTGTATTCAGCAGGGTGCCAATAATCTTGGGACTGATTAGGTACATTTTTATATAATTTAATGGGATGAAATGTATTTTGGGGTGTGGTTTTGACTTTTCATATAATCAAAGAAAAAAGCTTCTAAAGTATAGTTGTTGAAATGAAATTAACACAACTTGTTTACAAAACAGGGTGGAATTGCTTTACCCGAGAGCCACTGAGCATGATTTTGGTGTCAAAACTCAACATTTAACTTGTGACTGGCAAATGCTTTTTGCCTTTGAGATTGGGCCTTAAAAGGTGAAAACCTTCACGCCTTAAATATTATGCAAACAACAATGTAGTAATTTTGTTGGTTAAAGTTAAAGCCAGATTTCGAGTAAATGAAGTTTTTAGGATGATATTATAAAATCAAAAAAAAAAAAAAAATACCCATTTCTATTTTTTTTTTTTTTTTTTTTTACCTTTTTATTGCGTTTTTCATAGAGAAAAAGAGTTAATCACCTAGGAGGTAATAAAGTTTTCATGTTGTCCACATTATGTCCTTAAGTTTTTTTTTTTTTTTTTTTTTTTTCATATTACTCCAGTAGGGTTCTTATAAAGGTTTACTGTCTTTCTACACACTTATAGAACCATATTGGGCATCAAGGTACTCATCCAAAATTTTGGCACCTGTACGATCACATATCAAAAGCCTATTCTTGGTTAGTATTCATCTTCATATTTGTATCCAAATCTTTTTCATTGAGTAATCCTCTAGCCACTGGTTTTGCTTATTGTACATAAAGCCTATAAAGTGTTGCATGTTACCTGTGCATATTTCATATTTCACGTTTAAATAATAAGTTTTTATAATTTTATATTAATATTTATGCTAAAAAAAAGTAAATAGAGGGTGCAAAGAGCCTGGTCTGAAGGTGGTCAATGAAGTTCTTGTTCATATATGTTTTGAAGGTGGTCAACAAAGCTCTTGTGTCACTTGCTTCAGGATTAAAAATTTCATTTATATGTGTGAAATATGTTCCATCAATTATAGTAGGAGATTAGTTTCAACTTTCAAGTTATTAACTTTCACAAAAGCTGGTCTTAATTTTGGTTTACTTGATTTGTGTAGACTAGCATGAAGTCATGGAGAAATGGGGGGATCATTACCTATCATACCTTGTTCTTGATGATATTTTGGAGATTTACAGGGAATGAAGTGCATATGGAGCTGGAGTTTTGCAGTAAACAAGGGTTTCTCAGGTAACTACTATGTATCTGATCTACTGTTCTAATTGTGTCATAAGTCATAACATAAGCTGATTTATCATGCCAAAAAGTAAATTTTTATTTTTGCTTTTGGTGTTTGTGTAAAATTTGTGTACAGGTCCAGCAAATGCATAAAGTATTTAAACTTTGGGGTTCACCGTGTGAAGAATATTGAAGAAAATCAAAGTTGGCTCATGCCACTATCTTAAAACCAAAACATCCTTATGAATGTCGTTCGGGAAGGACTTGCCTCCATTGGGTTTGCCACTTTTGAATTCGCTCCTTTGTGTTGAAGCTAATAATCACAGATCTACTTCTTCTGCACAACAAAGTGAGGTATAGTTGACCTATTGACCTATAATCTTGAGTAAATTCCAATGTTGATCCATGTACTTAGTTGGACTTTTTGGTTTTGGTCAAAAACTTATCTTTTATTCATATTGGTCTCTCTCACTGACACCCTGTCACTTTGATGAGAGTTACTAAAATATGATAAAAATGTGAAATAGGTACCAAAAAGGAAACTGCAATAAAGTCCTTACATATTGGTATCACAATCGATTTAGTCCTTATATATTTTTTTATTTAATTAAGTCCCAAAAACCGATATTCGTATCCAATTTAACCATTTTATCTGGTCAACAAGTAATCTAACTTTCAAAAATTACATTTTTGGCTCAGATTTCAAAATTTATTATAAATTTGGTCAAATATTTACACTTTTGGCCCAAATTTTAAATTTTATTACAAATTTGGTCAAAATTTACCTTTTTGGCCCAAATTTTAGAATTTTGATATGAATTCATCTTAACTTTAGTTTTTTTACAATTTTTTTTCTCAAAATTTTATTTCGAATATGTTTTTCATTATAAAACCATATTTATACAAAAAAACATATTTTCACATAAAAAATCTTATATTTTCTATATAAAAACTTTTTTAAAAAACTTTTTTGTATACGAAATATCTATTTATAAAAATATGTATTTATTAGGTATATAAATATATACAAATCCGTTTTTATCAAAAAAAAATATATACAAACATGTATTTTACAAAAAAATACATACAAACACCTATTTTATTATAAATACATTTGTAAATAAACACATATTTATAAAAAAATGTAAACAAACACCTATTTATAAAAATATGTTTGAATAATTTTTTATATAATACGCGTTTATATATATTTCTTTTACTACGAAATAGGTGTTTGTATACATACATGTAAAATAAGTGTTTGTTTTCATTTTTTATAAATATATATGTTTGTATACATACATGTAAAATAGGTGTTTGAAAATATATTTTTTATAAGTAGGTGTTTGTTTACATTTTTTAAATTGTAAAAGAAATGTATATAAAGAGCACCTATTTTACATGAATGTATACAAACACCTATTTCATATTAAATGAAATGTATTTAAACACGTATTATATAAAAAATTATGCAAACACGTTTTTATAAATAGGTGTTTGTTTACATTTTCTATAAATATGTGTTTATATACAAAGGTATTTAAAATAAAATAGGTGTTTGTATATATTTTTTTTTATAAAAACGGATTTGTATATATTTATGTGCGTAATAAATACCTATTTTTATAAATAGATATTACATATACAAAAATGTTTTTAAACAAAATTTATATATAGAAATATTAAATTTTTTATACAAAAATATGTTTTTTTGTATAAATATGATTTTATAAAAAAAACATATTCGAAACAAAATTTTGAGAAAAAAAGTTGTAAAAAAATCCAAGGTTAAGATGGATTCATAACAGAATTCTAAGAGGCCAAAAGGGTAAAGTTTGGACCAAATTTGTAATAAAATTTAAAATTTGGGCCAAAAGTGAAAATTTTGGACCAAATTTGTAATAAATTTTGAAATCTGAGCCAAAAGTGTAATTTTTGAAAGTTGGATGACTTGTATACCAATTTGGGTGTTCTTTTATCTTTTTGAAATTAGAAGGGAATAGATGTAGAAAATTGTAAAGAGATTTCTCATTAATCAATAAGTGTTTTGGAGTAGGAGTATTACTTACATAGATAGAATCTATTCAAGCCAGCCTGTGTCATTCATTTGGTCTGTGTGGTTGCTTTCCCTGTTGGCCTCATGCCTGTGGTACTGTTGACCATCGTTGACCTGACACTCTGTCAGTTACAGGTTTCATGACTCTATTATGTATGAACACTCAAGTATAACAAAACATGGATTTATTGATAAAAGAGCTCCCAAAATGGAAGTACTCCTACAATATTTTACATTTTTCCCTTCTAAGAGAGATTTTACTCACAAGACATTTGAACTGAAAATTTACAAGATAGAGAGTGTTTTTGTTGCACTCGTTATTGCGATGCCCCCTAAACAAAACATAACTCTCAATTTATAGATCCATTGAGAGGGTCTGATCCTTGCCTATTATGTCAGGCATGACGTTTTTATCCACTAATAATTACATTATTGTGGACAGCTGGAAAGCTTTTAATAATGAAGAAAGCATTATTATCTTGGGTGGCGGGGGCTATTTTGACGCGTGAAGCATCTTTCTTTATGATAATGAGGATTTGTCATCTTCAGAGGAGGGCCCTTCTTTTGTCTCCGAATCTTTGCTTTCGCAAAAGTGACAAAGATGTTCTTCGAAAAGTTGTTCTGCATGTCGGCAGAAGTGTTGGCGTGTAGCGTTGGATACTTCCATGCTATTGTTCATGAATTTTTCGCCAAACTTGGAGGCTTGACGAAGATCTTCTTGGCTGGTGTTATTGTAACTCCAGCTTGTAATTATGCAATGTGAGTCGGTATAATTAATCTTCTTTTTTGATCCAGAGATAATCTCAATGATTTTTTCTGAGATTCTTCTTAAACCATTGATGCGATTGGGATGAAGAATTTCTGTGAATGGTAGATCTTTATCCTCCATTGGTTGAGATTGCTCAATTTCTCTATTGGCTTTAGAAAGACCAATTTCCAGAAAGTGGTACGGAGAAAGAGTTGATTCTTGAATCCATTCTGGGAGTGAAGAGATGCATCTGATGTAGATCGGATTATCTTTTGCTTTAAGTACTTTCTTTCGAAAGTTCTTAATGGATTCTACCATGCTGCTTTGGGAAGAAATTAAGTTCTTGAAGGTTGCAACTTGGGTAGATATTGTCGATTAGTCCAGCTTGAAAGGCTTGATGGACTAATTTTCCATCTGCTCCTTCGAGGATGTTGAACAGACTTTTTGTCTTCTTATCCGTAGTGAAAAACTTTTCATGAATAAGGTCTTCTGGGCATGCAGCTCTTGCTTTCTTCCAGATTGTTCTGAAATCTTCAAAAGAGATTTCAGGATAGTTAACCGTTTGTTGAACGTTAATTGGAACGTCAAACCTTTGGTCTCTGTGAGCTTCTTTGACTTTTTGAATTTTTGGTCGAAGAAGTGGTTGGTTAGTCTTGCTTGTATCGTCTTGATAAGTGGCGAGGCTTAATCTTGCAGATGCTTTATTTCTGAATTTTTTGCAAGTAACTTTATCAGCTTTACAGAAGGTTTCTGTAATCCCCCAGTCAGTATGAACACCGGCATGTGGTCCTTTGTAGATTACATAGAATCTTTCAGCTTCTTTGTTAAGAGCTTTTTTGTAATCTGGTGTAAACTCCTGCACAGATTTGTAAGTGGGTGACAAAGTTGTCATTTTACTGATTCCTTCAGTACAAGGATTGGGATTAACCAATAAGCTAGTTTTTCCATTAGGAAGAGGAGTAGCTGTTTCCTTTATTATGCTTTTTAACAAAGCATCAGCTGTCAACGGATTTGTTGATTCTTTACCAGGTGCCGTTTGCACTGCAATAGCCTTTGTTTTTGAGCTTTCGCTTTCCGGTACATTGGTGACCGTTGTTACTTGTTCATACAAGTTGATTTTCTGCTCAATTGCAGATAGCTCTATGAGGAGCATTTGTTTCTTTATCCTCAAACTGTTGAGGTCTTCCATTTTTGTAAACTCAATTTTTGTTTACTTTTCTCTCTAATCTCCCCCTCTCTTTTTGTAGGTGAAGTTTTTGTGAGGAAATATGTCATGATGATCATATCCTTTTATAGGGCTCGAGAGGAGCAAGTAAGATCATGGATGATGTAAGGTATACCTGAAGTCACGGGTGAGGCAGTATGGCAGTACGTTTTTGTTTCCTGCGAGATGTTCAACAGTGAATGTATATTGTGAGAACCACTCTTGCCAACGTATTAGTCGGCCTAATTTGTTGTCTCCTGCAATCTTAGTTCGGAGGAAATAAGTAAAATTTTTATTATCTGTACGAACCAGGAATTTTACTGGTGTTAAATATACAGAGAATTTTGTAATAACTCTTTTTACAGCGAGTAATTCTTTTTCATTGCTATGGTAGTTTTTCTCGGCTGCTTTGAAACTGGCAGAGGTATATCTGCAAATTTGTTCTTCGTTTTTGGGGTTTTTAGCTTTTAAAACACCTCCCTAAAATTCATCAGAGACATCAGTTTCAATAATTAAATTGTCTTCAATGTTTGGAAGATAAAGTTTTGGAAAATTGATTAAAACTTTATCTTTTTGATGTAGTCTGTATCAGTACTTGACCAGTTCCAAATGACATCTTTTTTTAATTTTGCCTGTAAAGGTTTTTATCATGGCTGCAAGTTTTTCAATATATGTTTCAGCATAAGTTAAAACACCAAGAAATCTTTGTAGTTGCTTTTTGTCTTCTAAAACATTTGGAAAGTCATGTAAATGTTCAAGAATATGTTTCTGAGGACAATGAGTACCCTCATTTATTTCTAAACCTAAAAAATTTATTTTTGTTTTGAAAAGATGAGCTTTCTTTTTTGAAAGTATTATTCCATATTTTAAAATAGTTCTGAGAACCTGTGTGACATGGACATAGTGTTCCTATTCATTTTTGCTGAAGACCATGATGTCATCAACGTATACATTACAGAAACCTTCAAGACCTCGAAGGGCGTTCTGCATGTGTCTTTGAAAAATACTAGGAGCTTGTTTAAGCCCAAAAGGTAGTACTTTCCATTGAAAGAGTCCATCAGGACATGTGAAGGCAGTGAGAAGCTGCGATTCTTCATCAAGTAGGACTTGCCAGAAACCTGACTTGCAGTCGAAACTTGAATAAATGTTTTTTCCTCTCAGAAGAGTCAAGAGTTCGTGCATATTGGGAAGATTATGTGAGTCTCCAATAGTTGCATCATTGATTGCTTTGTAGTTGACAACCATGCGCTTCTTTCCTCTTCTTTTCTCTGCTTCTTTATTGACAAGGAAGGCAGGAGACATATGAGGGGATTTTGATTCTATAATTAGTCTCATATCAAGTAATTCCTTGATTTGTTTGGAGAATTCTTCTCTATCTTGTGGAGAGTAAACCATAGGTTTTTCTCTAATAACCGTTTTGGGATTAATGAGCTTAATTGAAGTTTTCATCCATCCTTTGGTTTTTTCTGGATCAATAGGATTTTCAGAACAAACTTTTTCAAGAAGATCTTCAATTTGTTTGAACATGGTAGTTTGAATAGAAATAATCCTATCTTCATTAATTCCTTCTTTGGTTATATTAGTTCCCAAAATTTGTTTTTCTTTAGAGCATTTTTCTTGAGTTTCAAGAAAACCTGGTTTTCCTTTGCTATAGGCTTCTGTAACCTTTTTTATAATTACCATATCATTATTAAGATGAAAGGCGATTCTATCTATCCATTGTATAAATGGTCCATAAACTTGACAGAAGTTGTTACCAATTATGATATCAATTCCTGAATTTTGTTGGTAAATAGTGAGAACGTTGAAATGTTCTCCTGAAAGTTCGAGATTAATATTTCTACAAACTTTATTAATTTTTATGGTTTCACCATTTGCAATAGTGGCACTAATTTCTTTGGGAGCGTTTTCCCAGAGTTCATCTGGAATGATGAATTTGTTTGCAAGACATAAAGATGCACCTGTGTCTACAAAACAATGTACTCTAAATTTCTTATATCCTTTAAAGTTAAGGAAGGCAGAAACATAAATAGAGTTTGGATTAGTGAGATTCATGATAAGGGAATCATTAATCTTCTGGAGGTTTGCGCAAAAATGGTTAATCTCCTCCTCCCTAAAAAGTGGGACCTGCATGAGACTAGTCTGAGCAATCCGTGTTTGATTCGTTTTCATCAGAATTTGATGAAGAATCAGTTTCAACATGAAATGTAAAGACATGTTGTATACCATCATACTCTTCTTCAAGAGCTTCATAACCTCCATTATTAGCGGTTTGTAAAACCTTGACTTTGTCAGGGTATTTTTTCTTATTTGGACATTCATTGGCATATTGTCCTTCTTCATTGCAGATCCAACACCTACATTTTTTCTTTCCTTGCGGACAGGAAGTAGTTTTCTTAGGTGGTTCCTTTGAAGGTTTTTTGAAGTATTTTCCTGGTGAAAATTTTCTTCTTTTCTTTTTCCAAAAAGATTTATATTTCTTTTTGTTTTTATACTTTTTCTTAGTATAAGTTTTTCTTCCAATATCAAAGTTTTTGAAATCAGAGAGAATGCTACAACAATCTTTGCTTATAGTTTTAAGCTTTTGTTGTTTATATCTGTCTTGACAGATTCTATCAATTTCTTCTTTTGCAATTTTTGTTGCATAAGAAAGACTGGTTTGCTGGATTTCTCCAGTAGTTTCTTTTTTCCATCTTTCAGTACAGATTTCTCCAATAATTGGAATTTTTATGAGATAAGCAGATATCCATTGTGCATATTCACTTCTCTGGGGAATATCATACAAATATGATTCATACATACATGTGTATTTGTCGAGAAGACTAATATCATGTAATTGGAGTTTTGTCATTGAAACTCTTGCTATGTCAACTTTCTTATTAATGGTAAAGTCTTTATTAGAAATATAATCAAGACCTAAGAAAGTAGTGTATATAACATTTATGAGATTATCAAAAAGATCTGAACCATGCAAATCTTCATTCCAATTATTGTTTCTTAGGAACTTTTGCACAATTCCGTCAGTTTTATGTTCTAAAAGTAGAAGAACATTTTTTGCTTTTTCAAATTCATCTGGGTTTGTCTGTAAGATTAGTGAAATCTCAGTAACCCATTTTTCTACAACTCTTTCTCTGAGTTTTAGATCTTGGATACAATCAATATTGAGTATATTGATCGTATTGGGTCCTTGACCACTATTTGGAATACCATTGTGGACACATTTTGAACTCATATTTCTTTTTATTTCCTCTTCTTGTGGCTGTGTAAGAAGATTCTGCTTCATCATCTTCCATATCTGAATATTCAAACTTAACAGTCTTTGTATTAGTTTTAAAATTATCTTCTTGTTCTGATTCAGTTTCAGGTTCATCTATTTTCGTCATTCTAAAATATTGATCAAAAAGTTTGGGTTCTTTTTGATACAATTTTTCGCATTCTTCAGTTTCTAAAGATAAAAGCTGAATAAGTTTTTGGTCAGCCTTTTCATAATCTTCATATTGAAGGTTAAAGAAATATTTCTCGAGTTTCTCAGAGATTGTTTCTTTCATTTTTGCTCTTTCCTGAAAATATCAATTTTCTGGGAGTCTTTTGAGCTTCCTAAGTCAGGGTTTCCAATACTAGGATTGGGAGGTGAATATTTCTTAAGACCTGAATATTTTCCAGGTTTGGTCTTTTGTTCTATGATGGAAATATTCTTGATGTGTTCAAGAATGTCTTTATTACAAGGGCAAGAGTCAATCTTTTCAGATAATTCTTTAGTAATGTCTGCAATAATTTTTGCATATGCTATTGCAACTGTGTAATGGTTACGTATTTATTGACTGTTAAGTCAAAGTTTATAATCAGCCCATCTATTTTTTCATTAAGGAGGTTGATTGATCTATTGAGCTCGGGTATCGAGGTCATCCTATCAGCTGTTTTAACTGGTCATGTATATTAGTGATCTTAAGGTTGATTTCCTTAAGAGTGCCCTCAATATTTGCCTTTTTGGCGACTTCTTCAACAAAATGGTTGTTTTTTAAAGAGTTTTCTAAAAGAATAGAATGTTTGTCAATAGACTGGGTTAACTTGATAGTTAATTTATTTTGTTTTTCAATAACTTCGAAGAATTTTTCAAAATTATTTTTATCAAGATTATTTTTAATCAAAAAGGCTAAATCGTTTTTAAATTGGTTAAAAGGTATCTTATTTTTTGAAGTATCCTTAGAAATATCTTTTGAAATACCAAGGTAATGACTTATTTTTGAAGTTTTTAAGAGACATCTTGCAATGATCTGGTTGAGATTATTGCAGTGATTTACAATTGTTTGAATACCAGCTTTTCCAGAAGTAAAGAAAACGTATTTTTTTTTTCAGTATTGTCGTCAAGAGTTTTAATTTTGACTGTTTTACATTTTTTATAAAAATGAGGAAAATCAATTTTATTACTCATTTATAATCTCAGTGATTTGTTTGATATTCTGTCGTAGACTATCAATTTTTAAAGACATGTTTCTTATTAAGTTACTATCTTTGACATGAATCCTCAAGAAAACTCTTGGGTTCTAAATATAGCTAGAAATAAAAAAGCTCTAGGAGAAACTCTTAGACCAAGAATTTCTATGGATTCACTCCACCTAGGAGAAAGCTCAGAAAGAAAAGATAGTAACTTAATAAGAAACATGTCTTTAAAAATTGATAGTCTACGACAGAATATCAAACAAATCACTGAGATTATAAATGAGTAATAAAATTGATTTTCCTCATTTTTATAAAAAAGGTAAAACAGTCAAAATTATAAATTGATTTTCCTATTGATCCAGAAAAAACCAAAGGATGGATGAAAACTTCAATTAAGCTCATTAATCCCAAAACGGTTATTAGAGAAAAACCTATGGTTTACTCTCCACAAGATAGAGAAAAATTCTCCAAACAAATCAAGGAATTACTTGATATGAGACTAATTATCGAAACAAAATCCCCTCATATGTCTCCTGCCTTCCTTGTCAATAAAGAAGCAGAGAAAAGAAGAGGAAAGAAGCGCATGGTTGTCAACTACAAAGCAATCAATGATGCAACTATTGGAGACTCACATAATCTTCCCAATATGCACGAACTCTTGACTCTTCTGAGAGGAAAAAACATTTATTCAAGTTTCGACTGCAAGTCAGGTTTCTGGCAAGTCCTACTTGATGAAGAATCGCAGCTTCTCACTGCCTTCACATGTCCTGATGGACTCTTTCAATGGAAAGTACTACCTTTTGGGCTTAAACAAGCTCCTAGTATTTTTCAAAGACACATGCAGAACGCCCTTCGAGGTCTTGAAGGTTTCTGTAATGTATACGTTGATGACATCATGGTCTTCAGCAAAAATGAATAGGAACACTATGTCCATGTCACACAGGTTCTCAGAACTATTTTAAAATATGGAATAATACTTTCAAAAAAGAAAGCTCATCTTTTCAAAACAAAAATAAATTTTTTAGGTTTAGAAATAAATGAGGGTACTCATTGTCCTCAGAAACATATTCTTGAACATTTACATGACTTTCCAAATGTTTTAGAAGACAAAAAGCAACTACAAAGATTTCTTGGTGTTTTAACTTATGCTGAAACATATATTGAAAAACTTGCAGCCATGATAAAAACCTTTACAGGCAAAATTAAAAAAAGATGTCATTTGGAACTGGTCAAGTACTGATACAGACTACATCAAAAAGATAAAGTTTTAATCAATTTTCCAAAACTTTATCTTCCAAACATTGAAGACAATTTAATTATTGAAACTGATGTCTCTGATGAATTTTGGGGAGGTGTTTTAAAAGCTAAAAACCCCAAAAACGAAGAACAAATTTGCAGATATACCTCTGCCAGTTTCAAAGCAGCCGAGAAAAACTACCATAGCAATGAAAAAGAATTACTCGCTGTAAAAAGAGTTATTACAAAATTCTCTGTATATTTAACACCAGTAAAATTCCTGGTTCGTACAGATAATAAAAATTTTACTTATTTCCTCCGAACTAAGATTGCAGGAGACAACAAATTAGGCCGACTAATACGTTGGCAAGAGTGGTTCTCACAATATACATTCACTGTTGAACATCTCGCAGGAAACAAAAACGTACTGCCATACTGCCTCACCCGTGACTTCAGGTATACCTTACATCATCCATGATCTTACTTGCTCCTCTCGAGCCCTATAAAAGGATATGATCATCATGACATATTTCCTCACAAAAACTTCACCTACAAAAAGAGAGGGGGAGATTAGAGAGAAAAGTAAACAAAAATTGAGTTTACAAAAATGGAAGACCTCAACAGTTTGAGGATAAAGAAACAAATGCTCCTCATAGAGCTATCTGCAATTGAGCAGAAAATCAACTTGTATGAACAAGTAACAACGGTCACCAATGTACCGGAAAGCGAAAGCTCAAAAACAAAGGCTATTGCAGTGCAAACGGCACCTGGTAAAGAATCAACAAATCCGTTGACAGCTGATGCTTTGTTAAAAAGCATAATAAAGGAAACAGCTACTCCTCTTCCTAATGGAAAAACTAGCTTATTGGTTAATCCCAATCCTTGTACTGAAGGAATCAGTAAAATGACAACTTTGTCACCCACTTACAAATCTGTGCAGGAGTTTACACCAGATTACAAAAAAGCTCTTAACAAAGAAGCTGAAAGATTCTATGTAATCTACAAAGGACCACATGCCGGTGTTCATACTGACTGGGGGATTACAGAAACCTTCTGTAAAGCTGATAAAGTTACTTGCAAAAAATTCAGAAATAAAGCATCTGCAAGATTAAGCCTCGCCACTTATCAAGACGATACAAGCAAGACTAACCAACCACTTCTTCGACCAAAAATTCAAAAAGTCAAAGAAGCTCACAGAGACCAAAGGTTTGACGTTCCAATTAACGTTCAACAAACGGTTAACTATCCTGAAATCTCTTTTGAAGATTTCAGAACAATCTGGAAGAAAGCAAGAGCTGCATGCCCAGAAGACCTTATTCATGAAAAGTTTTTCACTACGGATAAGAAGACAAAAAGTCTGTTCAACATCCTCGAAGGAGCAGATGGAAAATTAGTCCATCAAGCCTTTCAAGCTGGACTAATCGACAATATCTACCCAAGTTGCAACCTTCAAGAACTTAATTTCTTCCCAAGCAGCATGGTAGAATCCATTAAGAACTTTCGAAAGAAAGTACTTAAAGCAAAAGATAATCCGATCTACATCAGATGCATCTCTTCACTCCCAGAATGGATTCAAGAATCAACTCTTTCTCCGTACCACTTTCTGGAAATTGGTCTTTCTAAAGCCAATAGAGAAATTGAGCAATCTCAACCAATGGAGGATAAAGATCTACCATTCACAGAAATTCTTCATCCCAATCGCATCAATGGTTTAAGAAGAATCTCAGAAAAAATCATTGAGATTATCTCTGGATCAAAAAAGAAGATTAATTATACCGACTCACATTGCATAATTACAAGCTGGAGTTACAATAACACCAGCCAAGAAGATCTTCGTCAAGCCTCCAAGTTTGGCGAAAAATTCATGAACAATAGCATGGAAGTATCCAACGCTACACGCCAACACTTCTGCCGACATGCAGAACAACTTTTCGAAGAACATCTTTGTCACTTTTGCGAAAGCAAAGATTCGGAGACAAAAGAAGGGCCCTCCTCTGAAGATGACAAATCCTCATTATCATAAAGAAAGATGCTTCACGCGTCAAAATAGCCCCCGCCACCCAAGATAATAATGCTTTCTTCATTATTAAAAGCTTTCCAGCTGTCCACAATAATGTAATTATTAGTGGATAAAAATGTCATGCCTGACATAATAGGCAAGGATCAGACCCTCTCAATGGATCTATAAATTGAGAGTTATGTTTTGTTTAGGGGGCATCGCAATAACGAGTGCAACAAAAACACTCTCCATCTTGTAAATTTTCAGTTCAAATGTCTTGTGAGTAAAATCTCCCTTAGAAGGGAAAAATGTAAAATATTGTAGGAGTACTCCCATTTTGGGAGCTCTTTTATCAATAAATCCATGTTTTGTTATACTTGAGTGTTCATACATAATAGAGTCATGAAACCTGTAAGTGACAGAGTGTCAGGTCAACGATGGTCAACAGTACCACAAGCATGAGGCCAACAGGGAAAGCAACCACACAGACCAAATGAATGACACAGGCTGGCTTGAATATATTCTATCTATGTAAGTAATACTCCTACTCCAAAACACTTATTGATTAATGAGAAATCTCTTTACAATTTTCTACATCTATTCCCTTCTAATTTCAAAAAGATAAAAGAACACCCAATTGGTATCAGAGCCTTGTTAAAAATGGCATTACATTATAACAAAACACTTTATATTGGTATCTTTGAAGAAATTCAAAATATCAAGGTAGAAATTTCTCATCATAAAGAAATAATTTTTAGTAATAAAAAGACTTAGTGCATATAAATTTCAGAATTCTACAAGCACAAAATAAACATACTCACGAATATATACCAAACTTGGTTAGTATACGTAAGTATCTCCTTCATAAGCAAAAAGAACATCAAGAAATCCTTGATAGAAATAAAAACTCAGTTTCAGAACTCAGAAAAAGGATTTTAAGTTGTTAACAATTCTTAAAATGAATAAAGAAATTTTCAACAACTCTGAAGAAGATAATTCAGAAGAAAAACAAATCTTAACTTATGTTGAAGATGAAGACGGCTTTCATGCAAATCTTTTAATAAAACAAGATCTTCTCTCTCGAGTTAAGAAAACAGATTTAAAAATAAAGAAAGAAAACATTTTCAAAAATGTTCCTTCTAAACTCAGTATTTTAAATCCTCTTAAAAGGAAAAATGAAACTTTCTATTTTGTTAGTACTAAAGAAATGTCTGTAGACATAAAAGATACAATAGGAGCTGTCTTTCTACCCCTTTTGACTAAGGAACAAATAAACAATAACTTGAAAAATATTCCAGTTGAGATTAGATCAAAAATTAAAATGGTCCATATTGGAGCTGTAAAAATTTTGATAAAATCCTAATTCCAAGCAGGAATAAATTCTCCCATAAAAATGGCCTTAATTGACAACAGAATTACTGACAGACAGGACTGCATCTTAGGTGCTGCTAAAGGAAATCTTGCTTACCAAAAGTTTATGTTTTCAGTCTACCCAAAATTTGCTCTGGATTTGAAATCTGCAAATATAGATAAAACCTTATCTTTCATACATCACTTTGAAAGAAGTGACTTTATGAGCCCAGGTGATAAACCATTTACCATAACCTATATCATAGGATATGCCCTGACCAATAGTCACCATAGCATAGACTACAAGAAAGACGAGTACATCGAACTTGATGATGTCTTTTCAGAAATAGGCCATGTCAAAGATAAACAATTCTGCGACATAAATCCTCAAGAAAACTCTTGGGTTCTAAATATAGCTAGAAATACAAAAGCTCTAGGAGAAACTCTTAGACCAAGAATTTCTATGGATTCACTCCACATAGGAGAAAGCTCAGAAAGAAAAGATAGTAACTTAATAAGAAACATGTCTTTAAAAATTGATAGTCTACGACAGAATATCAAACAAATCACTGAGATTATAAATGAGTAATAAAATTGATTTTCCTCATTTTTATAAAAAAGGTAAAACAGTCAAAATTAAAACTCTTGACGACAATACTGAAAAAAAAAAGAATACGTTTTCTCTACTTCTGGAAAAGCTGGTATTCAAACAATTGTAAATCATTGCAATAATCTCAACCAGATCATTGCAAGATGTCTCTTAAAAACTTCAAAAATAAGCCATTACCTTGGTATTTCAAAAGATATTTCTAAGTATATTTCAAAAAATAAGATACCTTTTAACCAATTTAAAAACGATTTAGCCTTTTTGATTAAAAATAATCTTGATAAAAATAATTTTGAAAAATTCTTCGAAGTTATTGAAAAACAAAATAAATTAACTATCAAGTTAACGCAGTCTATTGATAAACATTCTATTCTTTTAGAAAACTCTTTAAAAAACAACCATTTTGTTGAAGAAGTCGCCAAAAAGGCAAATATTGAGGGCACTCTTAAGGAATCCAACCTTAAGATCACTAATATACATGACCAGTTAAAACAGCTGATAGGATGACCTCGATACCCGAGCTCAATAGATCAATCAACCTCCTTAATGAAAAAATAGATGGGCTGATTATAAACTTTGACTTAACAGTCAATAAATACGTAACCATTACACAGTTGGAAGTAGCATCTGCAAAAATTATTGCAGACATTACTAAAGAATTATCTGAAAAGATTGACTCTTGCCCTTGTAATAAAGACATTCTTGAACACATCAAGAATATTTCCATCATAGAACAAAAGACCAAACCTGGAAAATATTCAGGTCTTAAGAAATATTCACCTCCCAATCCTAGTATTGGAAACCCTGACTTAGGAAGCTCAAAAGACTCCCAGAAAATTGATATTTTCAGGAAAGAGCAAAAATGAAAGAAACAATCTCTGAGAAACTCGAGAAATATTTCTTTAACCTTCAATATGAAGATTATGAAAAGGCTGACCAAAAACTTATTCAACTTTTATCTTTAGAAACTGAAGAATGCGAAAAATTGTATCAAAAAGAACCCAAACTTTTTGATCAATATTTTAGAATGACGAAAATAGATGAACCTGAAGCTGAATCAGAACAAGAAGATAATTTTAAAACTAATACAAAGACTGTTAAGTTTGAATATTCAGATATGGAAGATGATGAAGCAGAATCTTCTTACACAGCCACAAGAAGAGGCAATAAAAAGAAATATGCGTTCAAAATGCCTGTCCACAATGGTATTCCAAATAGTGGTCAAGGACCCAATACGATCAATGTACTCAATATTGATTGTATCGAAGATCTAAAACTCAGAGAAAGAGTTGTAGAAAAATGGGTTACTGAGATTTCACTAATCTTACAGACAAACCCAGATGAATTTGAAAAAGCAAAAAATGTTCTTCTACTTTTAGAACATAAAACTGACGGAATTGTGCAAAAGTTCCTAAGAAACAATAATTGGAATGAAGATTTGCATGGTTCAGATCTTTTTGATAATCTCATAAATGTTATATACACTAATTTCTTAGGTCTTGATTATATTTCTAATAAAGACTTTACCATTAATAAGAAAGTTGACATAGCAAGAGTTTCAGTGACAAAACTCCAATTACATGATATTAGTCTTCTCGACAAATACACATGTATGTATGAATCATATCTGTATGATATTCCCCAGAGAAGTGAATATGCACAATGGATATCTGCTTATCTCATGAAAATTCCAATTATTAGAGAAATCTGTACTGAAAGATGGAAAAAAGAAGCTACTGGAGAAATCCAGCAAACCAGTCTTTCTTATGCAACAAAAATTGCAAAAGAAGAAATTGATAGAATCTGTCAAGACAGATATAAACAACAAAAGCTTAAAACTATAAGCAAAGATTGTTGTAGCATTCTCTCTGATTTCAAAAACTTTGATATTGGAAGAAAAACTTATACTAAGAAAAAGTATAAAAACAAAAAGAAATACAAATGTTTTTGGAAAAAGAAAAGAAGAAAATTTTCACCAGGAAAATACTTCAAAAAACCTTCAAAGGAACCACCTAAGAAAACTACTTCCTGTCCGCAAGGAAAGAAAAAATGTAGGTGTTGGATCTGCAATGAAGAAGGACACTATGCCAATGAATGTCCAAATAGGAAAAAATACCCTGAGAAAGTCAAGGTTTTACAAACCGCTAATAATGGAGGTTATGAAGCTCTTGAAGAAGATTATGATGGTATACAACATGTCTTTACATTTCATGTTGAAACTGATTCTTCATCAAATTCTGATGAAAACGAATCAAACACGGATGACTCAGACTAGTCTCATGCAAGTCCCACTTTTTAGGGAGGAGGAGATTAACCATTTTTACGCAAACCTCCAGAAGATTAATGATTCCCTTATCATGAATCTCACTAATCCAAACTCTATTTATGTTTCTGCCTTCCTTAACTTTAAAGGATATAAGAAATTTAGAGTACATTGTTTTGTAGACACAGGTGCAACTTTATGTCTTGCAAACAAATTCATCATTCCAGATGAACTCTGGGAAAACGCACCCAAAGAAATTAGTGCCACTATTGCAAATGGTGAAACCATAAAAATTAATAAAGTTTGTAGAAATATTAATCTCAAACTTTCAGGAGAACATTTCAACGTTCCCACTATTTACCAACAAAATTCAGGAATTGATATCATAATTGGTAACAACTTCTGTCAAGTTTATGGACCATTTATACAATGGATAGATAGAATCGCCTTTCATCTTAATAATGATATGGTAATTATAAAAAAGGTTACAGAAGCCTATAGCAAAGGAAAACCAGGTTTTCTTGAAACTCAAGAAAAATGCTCTAAAGAAAAACAAATTCCGGGAACTAATATAACCAAAGAAGGAATTAATGAAGATATGATTATTTCTATTCAAACTACCATGTTCAAACAAATTGAAGATCTTCTTGAAAAAGTTTGTTCTGAAAATCCTATTGATCCAGAAAAAACCAAAGGATGGATGAAAACTTCAATTAAGCTCATTAATCCCAAAACGGTTATTAGAGAAAAACCTATGGTTTACTCTCCACAAGATAGAGAAGAATTCTCCAAACAAATCAAGGAATTACTTGATATGAGACTAATTATAGAATCAAAATCCCCTCATATGTCTCCTGCCTTCCTTGTCAATAAAGAAGCAGAGAAAAGAAGAGGAAAGAAGCGCATGGTTGTCAATTACAAAGCAATCAATGATACAACTATTGGAGACTCACATAATCTTCCCAATATGCACGAGCTCTTGACTCTTCTGAGAGGAAAAAACATTTATTCAAGTTTCGACTGCAAGTCAGGTTTCTGGCAAGTCCTACTTGATGAAGAATCGCAGCTTCTCACTGCCTTCACATGTCCTGATGGACTCTTTCAATGGAAAGTACTACCTTTTGGGCTTAAACAAGCTCCTAGTATTTTTCAAAGACACATGCAGAACGCCCTTCGAGGTCTTGAAGGTTTCTGTAATGTATACGTTGATGACATCATGGTCTTCAGCAAAAATGAATAGGAACACTATGTCCATGTCACACAGGTTCTCAGAACTATTTTAAAATATGGAATAATACTTTCAAAAAAGAAAGCTAATCTTTTCAAAACAAAAATAAATTTTTTAGGTTTAGAAATAAATGAGGGTACTCACTGTCCTCAGAAACATATTCTTGAACATTTACATGACTTTCCAAATGTTTTAGAAGACAAAAAGCAACTACAAAGATTTCTTGGTGTTTTAACTTATGCTGAAACATATATTGAAAAACTTGCAGCCATGAGAAAACCTTTACAGGCAAAATTAAAAAAAGATGTCATTTGGAACAGGTCAAGTACTGATACAGACTACATCAAAAAGATAAAGAAAGTTTTAATCAATTTTCCAAAACTTTATCTTCCAAACATTGAAGACAATTTAATTATTGAAACTGATGCTTCTGATGAATTTTGGGGAGGTGTTTTAAAAGCTAAAAACCCCAAAAACGAAGAACAAATTTGCAGGTATACCTCTGGCAGTTTCAAAGCAGCCGAGAAAAACTACCATAGCAATGAAAAAGAATTACTCGCTGTAAAAAGAGTTATTACAAAATTCTTTGTATATTTAACACCAGTAAAATTCCTGGTTCGTACAGATAATAAAAATTTTACTTATTTCCTCCGAACTAAGATTGCAGGAGACAACAAAATAGGCCGACTAATACGTTGGCAAGAGTGGTTCTCACGATATACATTCACTATTGAACATCTCGCAGGAAACAAAAACGTACTGGCAGACTGCCTCACCCGTGACTTCAGGTATACCTTACATCATCCATGATCTTACTTGCTCCTCTCGAGCCCTATAAAAGGATATGATCCTTATGACATATTTCCTCACAAAAATTTCACCTACAAAAAGAGAGGGGGAGATTAGAGAGAAACGTAAACAAAAATTGAGTTTACAGAAATGGAAGACCTCAACACTTTGAGGATAAAGAAACAAATGCTCCTCATAGAGCTATCTGCAATTGAGCAGAAAATCAACTTGTATGAACAAGTAACAACGGTCACCAATGTACCGGAAAGCGAAAGCTCAAAAACAAAGGCTATTCCAGTGCAAACGACACCTGGTAAAGAATCAACAAATCCGTTGACAGCTGATGCTTTGTTAAAAAGCATAATAAAGGAAACAGCTACTCCTCTTCCTAATGGAAAAACTAGCTTATTGGTTAATCCCAATCCTTGTACTGAAGGAATCAGTAAAATGACAACTTTGTCACCCACTTACAAATCTGTGCAGGAGTTTACACCAGATTACAAAAAAGCTCTTAACAAAGAAGCTGAAAGATTCTATGTAATCTACAAAGGACCACATGCCGGTGTTCATACTGACTGGGGGATTACAGAAACCTTCTATAAAGCTGATAAAGTTACTTGCAAAAAATTCAGAAATGAAGCATCTGCAAGATTAAGCCTCGCCACTTATCAAGACGATACAAGGAAGACTAACCAACCACTTCTTCGACCAAAAATTCAAAAAGTCAAAGAAGCTCACAGAGACCAAAGGTTTGACGTTCCAATTAACGTTCAACAAACGGTTAACTATCCTGAAATCTCTTTTGAAGATTTCAGAACAATCTGGAAGAAAGCAAGAGCTGCATGCCCAGAAGACCTTATTCATGAAAAGTTTTTCACTACGGATAAGAAGACAAAAAGTCTGTTCAACTTCCTCGAAGGAGCAGATGCAAAATTAGTCCATCAAGCCTTTCAAGCTGAACTAATCGACAATATCTACCTAAGTTGCAACCTCCAAGAACTTAAATTCTTCCCAAGCAGCATTGTAGAATCCATTAAGAACTTTCGAAAGAAAGTACTTAAAGCAAAAGATAATCCGATCTACATCAGATGCATCTCTTCACTCCTAGAATGGATTCAAGAATCAACTATTTCTCCATACCACTTTCTGGAAATTGGTCTTTCTAAAGCCAATAGAGAAATTGAGCAATCTCAACCAATGGAGGATAAAGATCTACCATTCACAGAAATTCTTCATCCCAATCGCATCAATGGTTTAAGAAGAATCTCAGAAAAAATCATTGAGATTATCTCTGGATCAAAAAAGAAGATTAATTATACCGACTCGCATTGCATAATTACAAGCTGGAGTTACAACAACACCAACCAAGAAGATCTTCGTCAAGCCTCCAAGTTTGGCGAAAAATTCATGAACAATAGCATGGAAGTATCCAACGCTACACGCCAACACTTCTGCCGACATGCAGAACAACTTTTCGAAGAACATCTTTGTCACTTTTGCGAAAGCAAAGATTCGGAGACAAAAGAGGGGCCCTCCTCTGAAGATGACAAATCCTCATTATCATAAAGAAAGATGCTTCACGCGTCAAAATAGCCCCCGCCACCCAAGATAATAATGCTTTCTTCATTATTAAAAGCTTTCCAGCTGTCCACAATAATGTAATTATTAGTGGATAAAAACGTCATGCCTGACATAATAGGCAAGGATCAGACCCTCTCAATGGATCTATAAATTGAGAGTTATGTTTTGTTTAGGGGGCTTCGCAATAACGAGTGCAACAAAAACACTCTCCATCTTGTAAATTTTCAGTTCAAATGTCTTGTGAGTAGAATCTCCCTTAGAAGGGAAAAATGTAAAATATTGTAGGAGTACTTCCATTTTGGGAGCTCTTTTATCAATAAATCCATGTTTTATTATACTTGAGTGTTCATACATAATAGAGTCATGAAACCTGTAAGTGACAGAGTGTCAGGTCAACGATGGTCAACAGTACCACAAGCATGAGGCCAACAGGGAAAGCAACCACACAGACCAAATGAATGACACAGGCTGGCTTGAATAGATTCTATCTATGTAAGTAATACTCCTACTCCAAAACACTTATTGATTAATGAGAAATCTCTTTACAATTTTCTACATCTATTCCCTTCTAATTTCAAAAAGATAAAAGAACACCCAAATTGGTATCAGAGCCTTGTTAAAAATGGCATTACATTATAACAAAACACTTTATATTGGTATCTTTGAAGAAATTCAAAATATCAAGGTAGAAATTTCTCATCATAAAGAAATAATTTTTAGTAATAAAAAAGACTTAGTGCATATAAATTTCAGAATTCTACAAGCACAAAATAAACATACTCACGAATATATACCAAACTTGGTTAGTATACGTAAGTATCTCCTTCATAAGCAAAAAGAACATCAAGAAATCCTTGATAGAAATAAAAACTCAGTTTCAGAACTCAGAAAAAGGATTTTAACTTGTTAACAATTCTTAAAATGAATAAAGAAATTTTCAACAACTCTGAAGAAGATAATTCAGAAGAAAAACAAATCTTAACTTATGTTGAAGATGAAGACGGCTTTCATGCAAATCTTTTAATAAAACAAGATCTTCTCTCTCGAGTTAAGAAAACAGATTTAAAAATAAAGAAAGAAAACATTTTCAAAAATGTTCCTTCTAAACTCAGTATTTTAAATCCTCTTAAAAGGAAAAATGAAATTTTCTATTTTGTTAGTACTAAAGAAATGTCTGTAGACATAAAAGATACAATAGGAGCTGTCTTTCTACCCCTTTTGACTAAGGAACAAATAAACAATAACTTGAAAAATATTCCAGTTGAGATTAGATCAAAAATTAGAATGGTCCATATCGGAGCTGTAAAAATTTTGATAAAATCCCAATTCCAAGCAGGAATAAATTCTCCCATAAAAATGGCCTTAATTGACAACAGAATTACTGACAGACAGGACTGCATCTTAGGTGCTGCTAAAGGAAATCTTGCTTACCAAAAGTTTATGTTTTCAGTCTACCCAAAATTTGCTCTGGATTTGAAATCTGCAAATATAGATAAAACCTTATCTTTCATACATCACTTTGAAAGAAGTGACCTTATGAGCCCAGGTGATAAACCATTTACCATAACCTATATCATAGGATATGCCCTAACCAATAGTCACCATAGCATAGACTACAAGAAAGACGAGTACATCGAACTTGATGATGTCTTTTCAGAAATAGGCCATGTCAAAGATAAACAATTCTGCGACATAAATCCTCAAGAAAACTCTTGGGTTCTAAATATAGCTAGAAATACAAAAGCTCTAGGAGAAACTCTTAGACCAAGAATTTCTATGGATTCACTCCACATAGGAGAAAGCTCAGAAAGAAAAGATAGTAACTTAATAAGAAACATGTCTTTAAAAATTGATAGTCTACGACAGAATATCAAACAAATCACTGAGATTATAAATGAGTAATAAAATTGATTTTCCTCATTTTTATAAAAAAGGTAAAACAGTCAAAATTAAAACTCTTGACGACAATACTGAAAAAAAAAGAATACGTTTTCTCTACTTCTAGAAAAGCTGGTATTCAAACAATTGTAAATCATTGCAATAATCTCAACCAGATCATTGCAAGATGTCTCTTAAAAACTTCAAAAATAAGCCATTACCTTGGTATTTCAAAAGATATTTCTAAGGATATTTCAAAAAATAAGATACCTTTTAACCAATTTAAAAACGATTTAGCCTTTTTGATTAAAAATAATCTTGATAAAAATAATTTTGAAAAATTCTTCGAAGTTATTGAAAAACAAAATAAATTAACTATCAAGTTAACCCAGTCTATTGATAAACATTCTATTCTTTTAGAAAACTCTTTAAAAAACAACCATTTTGTTGAAGAAGTCGCCAAAAAGGCAAATATTGAGGGCATTCTTAAGGAAATCAACCTTAAGATCACTAATATACATGACCAGTTAAAACAGCTGATAGGATGACCTCGATACCCGAGCTCAATAGATCAATCAACCTCCTTAATGAAAAAATAGATGGGCTGATTATAAACTTTGACTTAACAGTCAATAAATACGTAACCATTACACAGTTGGAAGTAGCATCTGCAAAAATTATTGCAGACATTACTAAAGAATTATCTGAAAAGATTGACTCTTGCCCTTGTAATAAAGACATTCTTGAACACATCAAGAATATTTCCATCATAGAACAAAAGACCAAACCTGGAAAATATTCAGGTCTTAAGAAATATTCACCTCCCAATCCTAGTATTGGAAACCCTGACTTAGGAAGCTCAAAAGACTCCCAGAAAATTGATATTTTCAGGAAAGAGCAAAAATGAAAGAAACAATCTCTGAGAAACTCGAGAAATATTTCTTTAACCTTCAATATGAAGATTATGAAAAGGCTGACCAAAAACTTATTCAACTTTTATCTTTAGAAACTGAAGAATGCGAAAAATTGTATCAAAAAAAACCCAAACTTTTTGATCAATATTTTAGAATGACGAAAATAGATGAACCTGAAACTGAATCAGAACAAGAAGATAATTTTAAAACTAATACAAAGACTGTTAAGTTTGAATATTCAGATATGGAAGATGATGAAGCAGAATCTTCTTACACAGCCACAAGAAGAGGCAATAAAAAGAAATATGAGTTCAAAATGCCTGTCCACAATGGTATTCCAAATAGTGGTCAAGGACCCAATACGATCAATGTACTCAATATTGATTGTATCGAAGATCTAAAACTCAGAGAAAGAGTTGTAGAAAAATGGGTTACTGAGATTTCACTAATCTTACAGACAAACCCAGATGAATTTGAAAAAGCAAAAAATGTTCTTCTACTTTTAGAACATAAAACTGACGGAATTGTGCAAAAGTTCCTAAGAAACAATAATTGGAATGAAGATTTGCATGATTCAGATCTTTTTGATAATCTCATAAATGTTATATACACTACTTTCTTAGGTCTTGATTATATTTCTAATAAAGACTTTACCATTAATAAGAAAGTTGACATAGCAAGAGTTTCAATGACAAAACTCCAATTACATGATATTAGTCTTCTCGACAAATACACATGTATGTATGAATCATATCTGTATGATATTCCCCAGAGAAGTGAATATGCACAATGGATATCTGCTTATCTCATGAAAATTCCAATTATTGGAGAAATCTGTACTGAAAGATGGAAAAAAGAAGCTATTGGAGAAATCCAGCAAACCAGTCTTTCTTATGCAACAAAAATTGCAAAAGAAGAAATTGATAGAATCTGTCAAGACAGATATAAACAACAAAAGCTTAAAACTATAAGCAAAGATTGTTGTAGCATTCTCTCTGATTTCAAAAACTTTGATATTGGAAGAAAAACTTATACTAAGAAAAAGTATAAAAACAAAAAGAAATACAAATGTTTTTGGAAAAAGAAAAGAAGAAAATTTTCACCAGGAAAATACTTCAAAAAACCTTCAAAGGAACCACCTAAGAAAACTACTTCCTGTCCGCAAGGAAAGAAAAAATGTAGGTGTTGGATCTGCAATGAAGAAGGACACTATGCCAATGAATGTCCAAATAGGAAAAAAATACCCTGACAAAGTCAAGGTTTTACAAACCGCTAATATTGGAGGTTATGAAGCTCTTGAAGAAGAGTATGATGGTATACAACATGTCTTTACATTTCATGTTAAGGGTTAAACTGAATACAAATACCGGTTTTTGGGACTTAATTGAATAAAAAAAAATATAACGACTAAATCGATTATTAGACCAATATGCAATGACTTTATATATATATATATATATATATATATATATATATATATATATATATATATATATATATATATATTAAACTAACCACGGTGACTAAAAACGAAAAATATTCCTTTTTTTAACTTGAAGAAAGAATATTCAACCAAAGCACAGGAACAAAAATGTTATGAAATAATATATATAACATAAAAGACCATAAATATAAAATTTGTTTAGATCGTGATGGGTTTGGTGGTTTGTACTAACCCAAGTCAAAGTAGATAACAACATCCGAAAGATTAGCAAGAATCGATTTCTATCAAACACAAACACGTGTGGAAAGCTGAAAAATAGGTACAACAAAACAGACAAAAGAAAACAAGAAAACAAACAAAGGGGTAAATAAGCCTTTACATAACTGAGAACTAAAACTATACATAAAAAAGGCCAGCCAATAGGGGTAAAAAACGGTCTAAGTATTGGAAAACTCTTCCACCAACAACCTTGACACACCAAAACGCCCCCACGCCATAAAAATCCAAACAGGGGTAAAATGGTCAAGTAGTGAAAAAAATTCTCTAATCAGTACCTTCGAATCTTCAAGCAGCGTGTCTTAAGAAACTGGAAGAATTGGGGATGGAATACCAATTCAACAGCACACCAGGAACAACCAAATGGGGGTAAAATGGTCCAAGTGTTTGAAAGCTTGCCAAAACAGCAGCCATGAGCCCATAAACTGTAGCTAAGTTTGAATGCAACGCCAATCAGAAATCCATTGAGCACCATTGCCCATATCTGGGGTAAAACCGTCAACATTGTCAAATCTGTCAGAAAACAATATTATGATCTACTCATCTTCACATATACAAATGTTGACTGCACACCAATGAACATCGACACATCCTTGTGGAACATTTGTAAGGGGAAACTAGAAAGTCATTATCCAATGGTATGACAACAATCTTGAGACAACAACCTGAAATTATAGTAAACCTCGTGCCAAAAGTTTTACACGAAATGAGATGCCAAAGATGCAACCATATGTCTAATCCCAGAAACAATAAACACACCAAGTATACCAATTTTATATAATTTATACTAGACTCAACCCACCCCACCCATTTCGATTATTTTAAAACAGGGACAACTTACAGCAATATACCCGATATATATATATATATATATATATATATATATATATATATATATATATATATATATATATATATATACACACCGAGAAGTTGATCCCGAATCCACATACACATAAAGATTACACCCATGAAAAAATTGCAACTATCTGCAGTTTAGAACCTAAATAGATGTCTACCCTTGTGAATTAAAACACACGCAGGACTGTACAAATATGACCTACTCATCACTAACTATATTTCAGCCACATAGATGTAGGCTTATACAGAGAATATAAGCAAGATTCAAAGGTTTATAACGGGATGTAAGTTAAAGAACATACAGGTGGGAAAAAGAGATGCATGTAAACTAGAAAAAGAGAGATACATTGAATCGTACACTTTGCCTATCTAGCATACATTAGTTTTTTCTCATTCGAATCTCTTATGGTCTTTTTCAAGACATCTACAACATAGCTCATTGAAGGTCTCTTTTCTTGATCCAATTATAAATATCTTTTCCTTAACCTACTAAGTCGCACAACCGACTTAACTGGGTATTTTCCTTCTAGTCTTTGATCAATGATCCTCAATAATGTTGTGCTATCCAGCTTGAGTGTTTGCACCCATTCCGAGAGTTCAATCGCCCTTCGGCCGGTTATCATCTCATATACAACAACCCCAAAACTCCATATATCGCTACTCAAGCGAAGATGTCTGCTAGCCGCGTATTCCGAGGCAGAGTACCCCTAGGTTCCAACAGCCCGGAAATAATAGCATGTCAGCAAAAAGGTTTCTTATGAAGTCAGATGTTAGAATTATGGTGCAAAACAATCACCAGTGTAGATACGTGAGTTTTGTCACCTTGAGGCCCTTCTCGTGCTATCCCGAAGTCTAATAGTTTGGGGTGGTAGTCATTCCCCAATAGTATATTCGCCGACTTAAAGTCACGATAAACAACCTTTTATTTCAAAATACAAAACAGAACAAAGAAATGAGAAAAAAAATTTAGAAAATAAACATTAACGTGTAGTTATAATTAACAATAATAACATACCTTTATTTGAAATCCTTCATGTAGGTAACAAAGACCATTTGCTGCTCCAAGGAGAATGTTCATCTGTTCGAAACAAGGTGCCTGACACTTAGTTGGGAACAACGCCTGAACATTCTTTTCACTACTTGACCATTTTACCCCTGTTTGGATTTTTATGGTGTGGGGCGTTTTGGTGTGCCAAGGTTGCTGGTGGAAGAGTTTTCCAATACTTAGACCGTTTTTTACCCCTATTGGCTGAGCTTTTTTATGTATAGTTTTAGTTCTCAGTTACGTAAAGGCTTATTTACCCCTTTGTTTGTTTTCTTGTTTTGTTTTACCTATTTTCCACGCGTGTTCGTGTTGGATAGAAATCGATTCTTGCTAGTCTTTCAGATGTTGTTATCTACTTTGACTTGGGTTAGTACAACCCACCAAACATATCACGATATATATATATATATATATATATATATATATATATATATATTTCATAACATTTTTGTTTCTGTGCTTTAGTTGATTATTCTTATTTCAAGTTAAAAAAAGTCTTTTTTCCTTTTGGTCTTTGTTTCACTGTTTCATATCGTTTTTGGTCACCATGCTTAGTTAATTGTTCTTGATATAAGTTTAAAAAAGAATATATATATATATATATATATATATATATATATATATATATATATATATATATATATATATCCTTTTTGGTACCTATTTCACATTTTTATCATATTTTAGTAACTCTCACCAAAGTGATGGGGTGTTAGTGAGAGAGACCAATATGAATAATAGATAAGTTTTTGACCAAAACCAAAAAGTCCAACCAAGTACATGGATCAACATTGGAATTTATTCAAGATTATAGGTCAATCGGTCAACTATACCTTACTTTGTAGTGCAGAAGAAGTAGATCTGTGGTGATTAGTTTCAACAGAAAGGAACGAATTCAAAAGTGGCAAGACCGATGGAGGCAACTCCTTCCCGAACCACATTCATAAAGATGTTTTTGGTTTTAAGATAGTGGCATGTGGCAACTTTGATTTTCTTCAATACTCTTCACATAGTGAACCCCAAAGTTTAAATACTTTATGCATTTGGTGGACCTGTAACAAATTTTACACAAATACCAAAATAAAAATTTACTTTTTGACATGATAAATTCCCTTTCACTGGACAGGTTTTCAAAAGAAGTAATCTGTTGAATTGTTAGGTGATTGATTATCATGAATTCATCATCCCATGAACATGAGTTGAGAATGTCACTAAAGTAGCTATTGTTGTTATCATTCGTCAAAGTCAAACATTTTTTTGGATGTTTTTGTCATTGTAAAACCCATGTTATAGATTCATCACTACATTGGATTGAGTGGGGATTCTGAAATAGTCATCATACTAACAACTATTGTTCATCATAGGTTCTTCTTTAGTGAAAATAATCAACAGTCATGATCACAACTACATCAAATAGTCATGAATGTGAAAATTCCCAAATTAAAATTCTGTTTTTATTTGTATCTTTATTTATACATCTAAAAGTGTATTATTTTTTGTTAATTTTACATGTTACATGGAATGAACGCGTAAAGGACCTTTGAAGGTGAAGAAGCATTTGCTATTTGCTTTTTTCACACCTTACCCCTTCAAATCTATAAGGTATTGTTCATGGCAGAAATAGCAACATGCCTTTTATTTTTTTTCCACCATGTATAAAATTGGCACAATGTTATAAATTTACCATGGTTTCATTATTTTCATATTTGTACTTTACTTTTTAATGAAAAAATAGCAACTTACATATGTCTAATAGGTTTGAAAGAATTCACTTGTTTATGTATGGTTAAACATGATGACTTTTATGTATTTAACTATTAAGTAAAATGATGGTTAAGTTGGAATTTACATATAATTTCACTTTTTTTTTGTCTCTGCCTTTCGTAGGTGCTCATGAGGGGAGCTGATGCAATGAAGATGAGACCTGGTTGCTCCTTTGCTCGATTAACGTTGCTCTAATGTTGTTGGACTGAATGAGAACTAGATTATGCATTATTGGATTGTTTTCTTTTGGTCTAAAATCTGAATTGATTATATTACTTGTTATTTGTATTGGTCAACTAATTTTATTATTATTTAGGTGATTGTAAGTAAAATTATATTTTAACTGACCATTTAACAATTGCAACGGTTTTGACTAATCGTTAGTAATTTATTTGCAGTTTTCAGTTATTGAGGTATGTCACACCCTCGGCCGCCAGCGGAAACGCCGAGGTGCATGATGCACAATTATTGAACATACATTGAACAGGACAAATATAATCTTCTATTATTACCGAAATAAAAATTACATTGACAATGACTATTGCTACACACACCTAACATATCGGTGTTTACAATGGTATAGTAAAATAATGGAAATTCTTCTATGCAATTCCTTCCAACCTGTTAAATAACCCGAGAATACGTGCATTAAAATACGTAAACAAAATTGTTGGTGAGTTCTACAGGTTTTGACACAAAGTACTTTTATAATCAAAAGTGTTTTTGTAACAATTCTCTGGTTAACCAACTTTTATAAATATGTGTCTTTCAATCAAAAGTATAAAAATAAATGAGTTTTAAAAGTGTATTTGTACTCATTTAAAAATATTGTTTGCTCAAAACCAAAAATACACTAGTTGTTGAATATATATGTAAATCAAACTTATAAGATATTTTTACGGTTCTAATGACCAAAGTGCATTTTATATAAGGATTTTGAATACCAATTTATATAAATAAAGTCATATCACTATTTGTGAAAACATAAAGTAGCCAGATTTACCCTTGAAAACCTTGTACAAGCATACGTTTAATTCATATGTAAAACTCATAAGCTTTAAATTTATAAACTTTGTAAATTTGTGTCGTAGTATTAATTAAGTATTATCTTACTTAATTTAAAACGACACTTAACCAGTGAGACAAACACCTCCCACATAAATATTGTGTTTTCGTATAAAACAAAGGATTTATATAAATAACTTATTAATTATAAGTTAATAAACCTCGTTCAGTCGTTTCATGGTATTAATGAAGTATTATATGACTTAATTTCTGGTATTGACACTTATCGTTTTGAGTCACAAGCTATCCTACTTACATATAGTCTCTTTCAACTAGTATAAGTGGAAAAAATCTCCGTATATATCCTATTTCACTCCTATACGGTAACAACAGTTCATTCGGGGTCTATAATGAGGTCATAACCGAACTGTGACGGACGCCTCTGCAGCATCATTGGAAAGTTGTGTTGAAAGCCCATATCACGTATTTGATGACGTGATAAAAAAATTAGTGAAGGAAACGCCAACGCCCAAACTCAACTCGTCAGCCGATGGTTGTAGCTAGCAACCGGTGGCGGGATGTCAAACCGTATAAGTATGTGATCCTGAACTTATACTCGACGTTCCTCGTTCCATACGAATTAATGGTTATGAAACAGAGGTGTCTTAGTGTGATAACAAAACATAGCCCATGCAGCTTAGGAAATGATCCTAACTCATAAAGCTTTTAGAACAAACGTAGCTCATATAGAACGCCCCGTAGGTATGATGGATCCTAACAATCTGTCTAGGCATCCTAGTTCTAAACTCTCCATTATAAGTTTATCGAACACCTGTAATTCTTTGATGTTTAGGATTAATTATTGATTGAAGTCTTATGATATTTGAGATTCGTAAGACTTAACACATTTCCAGATTTTATTATCTGTCATCACAGAATTTGGGCAGCATAACGGCTGCTTATATAATATTTTCCAGGTTTCAACCAATGTGAAACCAATAATTCCTATAATATTTATAATTTACGTGATTAATACAATATAATATGTCGCAGATAACGACTCTTAAGTTCTGAAGCCGATCATGTTATTTATCGCAATAAAATCCATAACTTAGTAGAATGAGTTATATTTTTATATTTAATATAAAAATATAATAATAAATTTTACATAACTTATATATATATATATATATATATATATATATATATATATATATATATATATATATATATATATTAAAATTTAATTTTCAATAATTTAAACTATTGATTATATATTTTCATAATCTTGGTCTTTCCATCAAATATAACAATGTACTTTTGTTCTATACTCGAATAATATTTTTGATTTCATAATTTCTTAATATACATATTAATAAACGCGAAAAACTATAAGCATATTAACTTTTAGCAATGTACTTTACTTGTATAGTTTATAAATGATTTATAACATTTTAGATTGCTATTTTGAGTATAAAATATGAAAATTATCAACACTTTAATAGACACACATGTATTCTCCCCCAAATATTAAAGCAGTAAAAGAGGGGCCGTAGAAACTCACTTTCGTAGTGTGAACTTGGCTCGTGGTGTGAGACTTGTTCGTGAAAGTCGTTACGTGACGTTCCTTGTTCTTTAAACGAACCACCGGGTATATTTAAATTACCTAATAAAACCAAAGAGTAGTTTTGGTATTAATTATTAAGTATATGGTGGTCTTTGTCAAAATAAATAAGATCTAGGGTTTGATTTTTGTCAAAATCGTACTTCAGGGACTGATATTGCGAATTATTCTCAAGGCAGGGGTTAAACATGTGCATTTTAAACTGTTTTAGGGTTTTAGGACTTAATTTAATAGGGGGAATAGATTCATGGTTCCAGTTGCAAGTTGCTATGTCTGATGCATCCACGAGCGAGCCTATCTAACATAACTTACTCGTAATCTTGGTGTGAGGATTTGTGAAGCGAGAATGCAGTTGAGAGAAAGAAGCAAAGAAGATGATGAGGTCGGTACAAATCAAACCGTGTATTATTATTGATATCTCTAAAGATTACGATACATATGAACTTAATATATATATAGGTTAGATAAATACAATTAGGTACCCTCTAATTTAAGTAAAATACAATGCAACACATAAACTTAGTCTAACATTCCCCCGCA
Organism: Lactuca virosa; assembly: GCF_052849685.1. NCBI lineage: Eukaryota > Viridiplantae > Streptophyta > Magnoliopsida > Asterales > Asteraceae > Lactuca > Lactuca virosa. The sequence goes on from NC_136431.1 coordinate 71,564,643, forward strand.
AGCTAAGGGCGGGGAACGACCTGTAGCTTGGATCGTAAAAAGAGAAATCTTTGAAAAGACAGCGGTCTGGTAAAAACATCAGCGATCTGATTAGCAGTAGAAATGAACTGAACACATAATTGACCAGAAGCCACACGTTCACAAACAAAGTGAAAATCCACTTCAATATGTTTGGTGCGAGCATGAAAAACCAGATTAGCAGCTAGATAGGTAGCACCAAGATTGTCACACCAAAGTGTAGGACGTTGAACTGAAACTCCCAATTCATTAAGAAGAGCTTTCAACCAGACTAATTCAGCCACCATATCTGCAAGGGCTTTGTACTCCGACTCAGTTGAAGATCTTGAGACAGTACGCTGTTTTCAGGCAGTCCATGAGATCAAGTTTGATCCCAAATATATAGCAAATCCTCCCGTGGAACGTCGATCATCAGGGCATCCTGCCCAGTCTGAATCAGAGAAAGCATGTAAAGAATCAAATGCAGAGTGTTGCCAATGAACATCCGTAAATGCTGGGAGAGAGGAACCCGAATCATGCCTAATGAGAAGTCCAAAATCCGTCGTGCCCTGTAAGTACCTCAAGATGCGTTTGACAGCAGACCAATGGTTTTCGGTAGGAGCATGCATGAATTGACACACTTTGTTGACCACATAAGCAATGTCAGGATGAGAGATACTAGCATACTGAAGAGCTCCAACGAGTTATCTATAGATAGTCGGATCCGGCAAGAGAGGACTGTCACCAATAGATAAGACTTGAGTGGTGGTCATTGGAGATTGGACCGGTTTGCAATCCTTGAGACTCGAACGATGAAGAATATCCAGAATATACTTCCGCTGAGACAATATGAGGTCAGAATTACGAGAAACAACCTCAATGCCCAAGAAGTAATGCAGTTGACCAAGGTCTTTAATGGCAAAAGTGGAACCCAACTGTTGAATGAGGTGAGCAATCATTGCATCATCATTACCTGTAATAATAATATCATCCACGTAGACTAGAATGTAAATTCGAGTCCGACCTGTTTTTAGAATAAATAAAGATGGGTCAGTGCGAGACCCCAAAAAACCAAAACAATGCAACACAGTGGACAAGCGTTGAAACCAAGCTCATGGAGCTTGCTTGAAACCATACAAAGACTTGTGAAGAAGGCACACATGAACAGGTTTAGAAGAATCAACAAATCCTTGTGGCTGCCGAATGTAAACGGTTTCTTTTAAGTCACCATGCAAAAATGCATTCTGAACATCCAATTGCCTGATTGACCATTTGTTAGTTACAGCAAGAGAGAGAACAACCCGAATTGTGGTGGCTTTGGTCACAATACTGAAAGTTTCATGATAGTCGACACCCGCTTGTTGTTTGAAACCCTTTGCTACAAGTCGTGCTTTGTAGTGAGAAATATTGCCCTCGGGGTCTCGCTTAAGTTTATAAACCCATTTGCAATCGCTGATGTTGGCATGAGGAACTGGAGGGACAAGAGTCCAAGTACCATTTTTGATAAGAGGTGTGTATTCCTCTTCCATGGCATTCCGCCATTCCTGAGATTTGCTCACAACCGAAAATGAGGTAGGTTCGATAATAGAAGCAGTAGCATGATATGCCAAGGGGCTATAAGGTGTAGTTCGTTACGGGTTGGGGCGTAAATGTGGGGGATGGGTGCGTGGAGCAGGAGGTGGCGTGGCAGCAGGAGAGGTATCAAAGGAATCAGCCGGGGTGGTTTCGGTGGTGATGGGTGGTGACGCTGCCAAAGGAGTAGTGATAGGAGATGCAGGAGGTATGGCTGGAGCTGAGTCATCGATAGTAGTAGTAGAAGTAGGATCGGGTATAAAACTTGGGAGAGACGAAACATACGTAGCGACAGGAGTGGTACTAGGAGGAGGTGGGCGTTTGAACTGAAAAGCATTCTCATTAAATCGAACATGGCGAGCAATGTAGATTTGATCCGTAAAGGTGTCAAGGCACCAGTAACCATGGTGTAGTGGGCTATAACCAAGAAATGTACAAGGAGTAGAGCGGAAATCCATTTTGTATCTATTGTACGGGCGAAGATGCGGAAAACATTCACATCCAAAAACCCGAAGAAAGGTGTAGTCTGGTTTTCGACTGAAGACATGTTGGTAAGGTGATCTATTGGATGAGGTTCGAGATGGTAAGCGATTGATAAGATACACGGCTGTCTCAAAAGCAAACTGCCAAAATCATTGGGGAAGATTTGCATGAACAAGGAGAGTAAGGCCAGTTTCAACCACGTGATGATAACGTCGCTCAACAAAACCATTTTGCTCGCTAGTGTGAGGGCATGAGCGACGATGAATAATTCCAAGTGATGAGAAAAAGGAAGATAGATTGCTAAATTCCCCTCCCCAATCGGTTTGAACACTTTTGAGTTTGGTATTGAATTGTCGTTCTACCATCTTGACAAAGTTGGTGAAAGTTTGAAAAACATCAGATTTATGTGTCAACGGGAAAAACCACATATAGCGAGAGTAATGATCAACACAAAGTAAAAAGAACCGACAACCATCAAATGATAAAGTAGGTGAGGGACCCCAAACATCACAATAAATTAAGTCTAAAATATTATTGCTTCGAAAAAATGAACTACGTAAAAAAAGTTTGGAAGATTTCCCTAACTGACAAGCAGGACATAAATCTAAACAATGTTTTGTAGAAACAGGAAGCGAACAACTAGAAACAATAGTGTCAAAAACACGTTGATGTGGATGACCAAGGCGGTGGTTCCAGATTCTTGAGGAAGCTTTAGTTGCTGTGAGAGCCAACTTTGGTAAAGACTTGAAACTTGGAAGACAAAGCGAGTAGAGACCGTTATTACTTGGTCCCGTGAGAAGAGTGGTGCGAGTACGTTCGTCCTTCACAACAAAGAAAGAGGAGCGAAATTCAAAGAAAACATTGCTGTCTTGACAAAATTGTTGAACAGATAAGAGATTTTTCTTGACATCAGGAACATGAAGAATATTGGAAAGATTAAAGGTTTTATTAGATGAATAACATTTTGAGGATCCAATATGAATAATAGGAAGAGAATTACCATCACCAACATGAAGAGAATCAGGACCACGATAGAACTCAGAGGTGTCAAGGTTGGACAGATCTGGTGTGGTGTGGGAGTTTGCACCTGTGTCAGGGAACCAAGTAGTGCCTGAAGTAGAGATATTGTCAGCAAAGGTTGCGAAATTTGCCTGCAAATTCGGTTTTGGCGAGTGACTTGCATCTTGGTTATTTGGATACTGAGATGGAAGATGGCCAATACCACAACGGTTGCATTGACCAAATACAGTGTTTTGTGTGGAAGCCCAAGAGAATTGCCTGGAGGGACCTGAGTTGGCACCACGAGATCGATTCTGAAAATTCCCATGCGAATGATTCTCACACGAGTTGCCTCGACGATTGCCTCTGTAGTTGTTGTTTGGGGGTCGTGAGGCATAGAAGTCTTGAGGAGTTACACTTTGTGGAGCAATCAGATTAAGTTGGAAGCCAAGCTGGGACGCATGATTTGTAGAGACTGAAGTTGACTTTGAAAATTGTTAATGTTGAGTGATGTGTCTGTTGAAGCAGCAAACATGTGTGGCTGTGATGCAGGGACAACAGTAAGATTTTTATTTATCATATAATCATGATCACTCAGAAGGGCATGTAGCTCACTGAAGGTAATAGGTGGGTGACGAGCTAAGAGGGTAGACTTGAGTCCGTTGTACTCTTCACGTAGCCCAGAAATAACAAGAAGAACCAGGTCCTTGTCTTTTAACAGGCTCACCAATATTAGCAAGTGCAGTAGCATATTCTTGTGCACGTGCAAGATAGGCAAGAGGAGTTTCATCGCCTTTCATGGTGAGTTTTAGCAACTGGGTTTTTAATGTATACTCTCTTGAAGAATTGGTTGGGGGCATAAACACGTTCTAATTGTAGCCAGAGATCTCGTGACGTAGTACCCTGAACATGCTGGAAGGAAGCCTCTGAGATGGTAGAGATGATGATCATACGGACATGAGCATCATTAGAAATCCAACGAGAGTAACTAGGATTGTCTGTAATTGTCTCTCCTGTGCCGACTTTAGGATCAGGGCATGGTATTGTACCATCGACATAGCCGAACAGATTGTTGGAGACGACAAAGGGTTCTAGCATGGCCTTCCAATACCCATAGTTTGTGGGTGTGAGGGTAAAAGCGAATTTATGAGAATTATGAGATGTTTTCTCCTATGTCGTGAAAGCAGCAATGGTCGCCATGAAGTTTCTTGACAGATCGGCGATTAGGGTTTATCTTGCGTAAGAGGCTGTTGTGAGGATGCCGCCAATAAGGTAAGGATTAACTTGGCTCTGATACCAAAAAAATCAAACCGTGTATTATTATTGATATCTCTAAAGATTACAATACATATGAAATTAATATATATAGGTTATATAAATACAATTAGGTGCCCTCTAATTTAAGTAAAATACAATGCAACACATAAACTTAGTCTAACAGTACAGGAGACTGAAAGGAACACCAGCATCTGATTTCTGGTGAAGAGCTCAAGTAATGCTCCACTATTATGTTTATGGAAGCAATTCAACTACAAAATAAGGTTAAATAAATGGGGAGAAGGAGTGAGTGCAAGATATTGATTTAGTTTAGGTGAAAGAGAAAGAGTTTTGAATTTTGGTGAAAGATAGAAAGGAAAAATCCACGTGGATGATATATGGGTGCCACGTAGACCATTTCAGTTAACCAAATGCCACGTGGCATATCAAAATTGATGATTAGTAAGGGGTTCACCGGGTCACCCCTTCATATTTTTGATAATGACCATTTAAAACGGTAAACACAAGTTCGTACCCCTAAAAGGCAAAAAAAAATCATGTGGGATCTTTTAAACTAATATACTAAACATCGTTAGGCTACACTGACAATAACTTTCATGTTGGAACCTACCCCTTTATATCTGAAAAACTAAATAGGAACCCACCTTCTCATCAAATTAACCCCTGAAAATAACTTTCATGTTGGAAAAAAAACTTTTCCAAATTATTATATTTTTACGAAATAGCAAATAAAGTAATTAGTTAGAAAACTAATAAAGTAGCGTGTAAATAATAAAAATAAAGATATTCAAAACATAAAAAGAAATTAAAAGACTTGTAAATAACAAAAATAAAGATAACCTAAACCTAAAAAAAATAAAATATTTTTAAATAATAAAAGATAAAGATAAGTAAAGAATTAATAAATTAATAAACACAATAATATATAATATTATGATTTTAAAAACTTTAGATAATTGATTTAAAAGAAAAATATCACTTAATCTTATATTAAACCATTAAAATAAAGAAAAAGATAAACAAAATGATTAGACTACAAGGACTCAACCTCGCCAAGGAGAACGTCAAACTTGCTTGACACGTTGTACATTGCCTCCTAACGTGCGCTTAGGGAGGGGGGGGTGCCAAGCTTCATACGCCAGTTGTTTTAACGAGATGAGAGGAGAGAGGGATAGAGGGAAAGGGTGGAGAGAGAGTGTGTGTCGGTGATTATGATTGGTTCTTTTTTAGAAACAGCCATCCATATATAAAATAAAAAAGAAAAACGAACTAGCAAAAAGCTAGAACAAAATTACAAATAGTTCAATGGGTTTTTAAACCAATTAAGCCTATCTATATTACATTTTGTATTTCTATTAGCATACCAAATGAAAGAGAATTAACGGATGGAATCAACAATGTCACTTTGTTTAAGAGTGCCTCCCGAAAAGCCTTTGTTATTCCCGAATCTCCATATATACCAGATTCCCGTGCAAAAAATCGCATCGACCACACTTTTTCCTTCACATAGACATGTATTTGGTTAACGCCGAAAAACAAATCAGTGACCGTACCAACTAGAAAGGGAGAACTATCCAACCATTTAAACATTACATTCCACGTTCTGGCAGCTACCTCACATTTAAGAAAGAGATGATCAAGTTGTTCAACTTCCAAGTCACATAAATGTCACATGATCGAAGCAACTTCTACCCACAATTTCGAAAGATTATAAGAAGTCGAAACTCTATCTCACAAAACACGTCAAATCATAATATTTACCTTTCTAGGAACAAAAACATTCAATCTAGTTTCCATACTATAATTAGGAAGAATAATCTTGTCAATCCATCTTCTTGTGGCACTCACTGTGAAACTACCATCCTCTCCAATCCCCCATATCCATCTATCCCTATGATCGTTAAGGTGAACCTCCAATAAGCAATTCATCAAATTCATATATTGGGTCATTTCAATAACACTTCTAATGGGACGCCTCCAATTCCAAATCCATGCACCATCACATCTGCAATTAGCAATGGTGCAGTCTCTGTTAACTTCCAGCTAGAATAATCTTGGAAAACGAGTAACTAGATTGCTTTCACCCACCCAACTTTGCTTCCAGAACAAAGTGCTCATGCCATTCTCAACTTTCCTTTAAAGAACCGAATTTAACACAACTCCGTTTTCATTTAAACGAGCAATAGAAGCAACAATTCTATCCCATTGACTACCCCCAAAATGATAACATCTGGTTTGATCAAAACCACCATTCTAACCATATATTTTCTTGATCACTTGCACCCAAATAACTTTCCTTTCTGTTTGAAAACACCAACGCCATTTTCGAAGAAGTAAAAAATTAAGCGAGAACAAGCTACCGATATCCAACCCATCATGAATTTTATCATCTAACACTTGATCCCACTTGATCCAATGCAATTTTTGATCGTCCTTGGTGCAACCCAGAAAAACCGACTTCTAATCATTTCCAATTCTTTTGCAACTTTCACTAGCATTAGAAACAAGGACCTAAAATAAGTACCAAGAGAACCCAAAACCGATTTCAATAGCACCGACCTACCCCCAATGGAAAGAGTAGACACTTTCCAATTGGATGGTTTTTTCTGGAACTTCTCTTTTATCATATTTCACCCAATAACTCTAGCCATGTTGTTCCCCACCGGAAGCCCCAAATGATTGGTTCCTTTTATTTTAGTGTTTTTATTTTTTCCTTCCAAAATTTACCACCACTCCATAGCATCATGTTATGTTTAGGTGGCAAGCCAAAAAATGATGTGGCAATGCTTATCACATGCTACCACTCTCCATAGCCTTAGATAATTGATGAGAATGGGATAATATATTTAGGAGTTCTGATACAAAAAAGTTTGATTTTAATAAAAGGCATTTGAGAAATTATATATATATATATATATATATATATATATATATATATTTATTTTTCTTCCTATTTATCTTTATATCCATGTAAAATGGTGACAACTATTTTAAAATATTATTAATTTTATAAAAATATGAAACTTATGACCGGTTCACATGGGTATGAAGATAAGTATGAATAAAAAATATAGGGATATTTAATTTCTCAAGGCATTTATAAGGATTGTTTATTTAGCAACACTTTAATTTTTTTGAAACGATACTTTTATTTGTTAAGTTGTTATTAACCAAAAACTAACAAAAATCTAATGTGGTTTTCAAGTTATTGTTTGTTCAAGTATTTCTTATTTGAATACGAACCTTTTGTAAATATTTTATAATTCTTTAAACACGTCTGATTTTCCTAATATTTATTTCTTTCATTTAATCAATTAAAGTTTTGGAGTCTTAAGGTTTTCATGCTAGGCACGACGAGCCTTTAAAGGGCATAGCATGCTTGGGCACAAAGCGCCTTAAGTTGTGCGCAACACACCCATGTTGATGGTCCTAATCCTTAGACCTTGAGATTTAGGCCCTATTTAAATGCACACCCCCTAGGGTTTTTCCATTCATCTCAACCTCCATCTTCAGAGAACGTCATTTGCAAACCCTAGCCCCCTCTATCTTGTATCTTGAGTTTTGAGTATTTGATTCTTGGATTGTGAAGCTTGAAGGTGAAGTTAGAGCTTTGTGGTGCATAAAAGCTTTCTCCAAAGAAGATCAAACTTTCTCTTGTGCTTTTGGACCTTTTGTAAGTCATAAAGTCTCTACTTTTATGCATTTCTCTTCTAGTTCAAGGTTTTGGATGTCTTTGTGGTCATTTGGGTCCTGTTTATGTTGGTCGTTCTTGGATTTGGAGGTACTCTGGAATTTTGTTTGATTTGATTATAATATGCTTATAGAAAAGTCAACGACACACTTATAGTTGACTTTGACCGTTGACTTTTTTTTTACCAATTTGACTTATGGGTCAAACTTGTTGGGTTTGATCTTATAGAATGAGGTCAGACCTCTGTTGGATTGCAGGTGGTTCGTGTTAGCTGTTTATTCCTCTAAGATTGTGAGATTGCAATTGTTAGCATCAGGTGAAATTTTTACTACACTATGTAGGACATTAGGTCTCAATATATGATAGATTGTCACACCCCCAAACCAAGGATGGCGGAAACGTCCGAGGGTGGAGGACTTCATGTATAGTATCACAACAACGAATATAATAGTGCTCAAAGTAAATACAGCCATCATAAATATAATTGAAAAGGTTACACCATGGAATAAGTTTACATGTTTCAAAATCAATTACATTATGATGACAAAATGAATTGTTTGACGATTTATCGTCTCATCCTCAAAATGCTGTTGGTTTTCCTGTTTCACTGATTTCCTGAAAATACAAATAGTTTTGAAAAGTGTCAACAATTAAGTTGGTGAGTTCATAAGAGTTTTGTTTGAGAAAGAAACCGTTTTCCTTGTAAAAGCGACAGAGTATGTTTCCAGAAAATCCAATATTTTCTTTATTAAGTGTGAAATGAATGCTCCTATGTTATGCGATAATGTATCCTAGAAGGACCCATAGATTCCTTCTATAATCGCCCAGCGTATATAAGTTATATAAAATTTAAGTTAAATAAACCGTTGAATATAATGGGTCTGCCCTAGGTCCACAACCAAACAAGGAACATGAGATAGGCCCAGGAATAGGAGATAAGGCGGGACCACCAATTCTAAGTCGATTGTGACTGAATTCTTATATAACTCTAGCATATACACTTAGCAATTATAGCTGAAGTCTAACAATTCTAGATGAAATGTAGTTTTAACAGAAATATGTTTCCAAAGAAAATCCAATATTTTCCTTATAAAAGTTATGTAGTCCTAAATCCCAGGACCGAGAATGTGTGTGCGTTTTGTACTCATAACGTATTTGTAGTTTTAAATAGATAAAACCCCTTTTCAAAGTAGAATTTTCTTTGTAAACTTGAAAGATTGTTAACTACCTATGTGAGTCGCTATAACCATACTATGACGAGAAATAACTTGCACAACGTTTTTCAGACGTTAAGATACTATGACTCTTGTCACCCGCAGACCTGCTGGTCCGACTATAGCTAGCAGCGAGGTGTGGGGTGTCAATCCTAATATAGATCTATACACAATTATCACGCTCTCCCTACAAGAGACTCTGGTTATAACTTACAGGAATTGGGATCCCGTACTCGAATGTACGGGGAGAGAATTGCCTCACAACCTAAGTTAACTAGTTTACACATAGTTTGATATTAAAACCTCTTCCGTGGAGGAAGTAAAATCACCTTTTATGAATAAATTAGTAATATGAAATCCTTAAACTATTACTATTATAGTTTATCAGGTAGTATATGAAAAACGCATTTGTTTTGAGAGTAAAACCTTTTTCATGTAGTAAAAATCCATAAACTATGCTTATTGAAGTTTATTATATGTGTTTGAAATGAATGAGTAAATCTTATCATGAATGACTAAATTTCAGTTTATGATGATAAACTAACAAGAAAATACATTCAATATTTAGAACTTACTGTTATACACTTTACTCAACATAATACAAAGTGTTATGAAAGTTATAGGATGTTAACTAGTTTTAGCCTTTCAGCATTGTTTTAGAAAAGTCATAGAAAAATCATACGAAGTCGAAAACTGAATCCGTAAATTCTGAGAATTCACAAAATGTGTCTAGTTTATTCATAATTTTTATTATGATTTTTAGAAGTCTTTAACTTGTGTTAAAATGTTTATATTCACAGATTGGTCCGAATTCGTTTCTGAAATGATAGGCAGTTTTGTAAAAATCACCATAAATCGTAGAAAAATCGTATGGAGATGTGCAAGCAGTCATTTTAAAGGTATGAACCTGAGCTATTTGCATATTAAACAGTTTTGAAAGATATTAAGTTTAAGATTTAAAAAACAGTCTGTGAATAAGACTCAACTTTTCTGATGAAGGCTGTTGTTTGAGTTTAGTTGTGTTCTTGGTGTTTTAACTTGTATTCTCCCCCTAAAACTTGTAGATGGATGATGAAGAAAAGAAGTGTTCAACTCAAGAACACTTAGAAGATTGCTTGAAGATTCGAAGAACTAACACAAATATGATGAAGTTTGTGTAAGCAACCTATGATTAGAATAGAAAGAGGTGGAATAATCATATGAAGGATGATAATACTTACCAAAAGTAGAAGAAAAGCTTGGAGAATAGCCTTGAATCTCAAAATTTAGAGAGAGAAAGTGAGAGAGAATGAAGTTTGTTCTTTGGTGGAAAATGAGAGAAAATAGAGGAGAAAGTGAGAGAGAATGAAGTTTGGGTGAAAATCCCGCGTTAAAATCATGAAAAACGAGCTTAAAACGAAGTTTGGGTCAAAAACCGGCAATCTGGACCGAACCTGCGAGGTTCGGCTCTAAGGGAGTGAGAACCGAGAGTAGAGAAGGAAGGAACCGAGAGTAGGGAAGAGGACCGAAGGTGCGAGGGGGGAGGGACCGAAGGTCCGAGGTTCGGTTCGGTCTGCTGAGCTTCGGTCCGAGAGGTTTCGCTTCTGACAACTTCGCTTCTGACACTTTCGCTTCTGACAAGTTCGGTTCCTAAGAGGGTTCGGCTCCTTAAGAGGTTTCGGCTCCTTAAGGTTGTTTTTCGCGTAGACTTCCGTTTTCAAGCTGTTTTCGTTTAATTCGAGGGTCGGGATGCCCCGAGTGATTATAAGAAGTTAAGAGAGATTTGGGAGAGATTTGACATACTTGGAGAGATTTGACATACAGAGAGAGATTTGGGAGAGATTTGACATACTTGGAGAGATTTGACATACAGAGAGCGATTTGGGAGAGATTTCACATACTTGGAGAGATTTGGGAGAGATTTCACATACTTGGAGAGATTTCACATACAAAGAGAGATTTCACATACTTGGAGAGATTTGGGAGAGATTTCACACACTTGGAGAGATTTCTCATACAGAGAGAGATTTGGGAGAGATTTCACATACTTGGAGAGATTTCTCATACAGAGAGAGATTTTGTGAGAGATGGAGTGAAAGAGGTTGAGAGAGACTTCGTTTGCGATCTTTTTAAGTGTTTGGCTTCGTAACGCAAGGTTCTTACACTCTGTTAAGCCTCGTTATGATTGTTATATGCCCCCGAGGGTTAAGGAATAATGTTTTATCGAATAGTTTCATCACTTGTCCTGATTAGGGTTTAGAATTTCCGAACACGTGAAAACTCTAAGTGATACTTTGTATTAAGATTGCGAGTTGTTCAATAAGAAACATAATGGAAACCTTAATATACAAGGGTTAGATAAGTTGACGGGTTTGACTTGTTGACTTTAGTTGACTTTGACTTGGCCAAAAATTGACGGTTGTCACATCATCCCCCCGTTAGAAAGAATTTCGTCCCGAAATTAGTGTTTCGACTGGGACTTCAAGAATTTGGAGGAAAGATGGGGGAACTTTTCGTGTTACAAGAAATTGATTATGGTGGGGAACAACCCGCCCGATGTTAAATGACGACCTTGGAATTTCTTATTGTAACTTGAGCTGAGTCGATTTAAAAGGAGTTATTGTTTTGGAATGATAGTGTATTCAATGTGTGCCTTTATGCTCCCTGTTTTATCCTTGGTATTATTACTATGAACATTTTATAATGTAATTAGTGAGTACTGGTATTACGAATGCTTTAACAATTTGTGATGAAATTTGCAATATAAGTCCTACCAGATCTTTTATAATCGCTTGGTGTAAACTAGTCGTATATCATTAAGATTGCAAGGGCATTCGAATGAGTGACTCCGCCTTAAGCCCACAACCAAACAAGGAACAGGAAATGAGGCGGAATCACACATTCTAAGTCCATAGAATCTTAATGATATATGACCATAATGTTTACACTAGCCATCATAGATTCACCAGTAAAAACCCTGTGTTTTTATATAGATGATAAGACTTATTCGGGTTTTGCCGTGTTCTCGAGATGCTTCCAGCCTTTCTCGAACTTGTACTAAGTCATAAGTGATAACCTCTCCTCGGAGCGCTGCATAGGGTCTGCTTCAGTGTTTCTCGTTTGATTAGATCGGTAGGGAACATATGGGTTTGATTTACACGATTAAACTTATTCGGGTGGTAGAACGTTCACTCGCACTCCTGGGTAGCCTTGTCCCGAAGTTCATGGTAGGACTCGTACCTGGTCCATCCATCATTTACTTGCACATATAGGTCATATGTAATTAAGGTTGGTAAGACAGTTGGATGGGCGACTCTGCCCCAAATCCACAACCAGACAAGGAACAGGAAATAGGGCGGAAACACACATCCAATGTCTGTAGAATCTTAATTATATATTATCCTCGCGTGTACACTTAGTAGTGGTAGACTAACCGTATTCGTCCCAAGCTTCTTGCTTGAACCTTATCTGCTGTATGCGTGACATTCCCGAAGGGTCTTCTGGAAATACTTGTGGAAGGGTTTCGGAAGGTATAATACTCTTATGGTGAGTGTTTTGGGGTTTCACAGTGAGAGATGACCCGGAGGTCCGTGTCGGATTTGTGTTTATGAGAGACGAAGGTTCTGATATTCAGAGGGTTAGGTGAAGGGTCCTTTCGTAGCCGTTTAATCGGGAAGGTGAGGACTATACCAATCGAAATCGAATGATGACAACAGTATCATTTTAGGTAAAACATGTGTTAAGCTGTATTCGCACGAAATGTTCGTTGGAGTGATAGAGTATCTTGTGTTTCTTTTCAGTGTGTTCCGTTTTGATCGATGTTATTGTTACTGCAATTGTTTCGTATTGATGTTACTAGTACTGATGGTGAGTGTGTTCTGATAGCTAGTAATGATACTTTATATCATGATCCCCGACCGGTCACTCTATGATCGAGTGGTATATGCAAGTCGCTTGTAATTTGGTATTGGTGAAATCATCGAGTGAGTGGCTCCACCCTAATCCCACTGCTAGACATGGAACAGGAGTCAAGATGGAATTATTCGCTTTAAGTCTTTAGTATTTTGATTATAATTAACCCCGATGTATGCACAAAGTCATCACAGCTTACAGGTAATAATCCTAAGGTCATATATGAGTGTCTTTGATTTGATTTGAACGAGAGAGTATTTTAACTACTTTTTGAAAGACGGTAATTTTAGCAAGCATACCAAATTCATTACAAACATATGGTACTTAAACGTTTTTGTTTGTTGGAAACATTACAAAAGTCCTAATAAGGTTTCCTTGTTGCTCCTGCTGGGTTGTTCGTCACACTCCTCCTGCTCCCCCGTCATTCTTCTCAGTTGGACATTCTCTCTTGAAGTATCCCGTTTCACCGCATAGGTAGCATCCTGGGCCTACCCTGGTGTTGGTGGTTGAAGCGAGGTGCTGGGTCTGGTTTCAGCAGAAGCGGACAGTATATCCGTTCTCGTTGCAGTTTTTACAGTGCATCACTCGGAAAGCCCCATTGTGATGGAAGTTACACTTGTTACATTTTGGGAGTGCTCCCTTATATGGTCTGGCCGGTGCTGGGGTGACAGACCTTGTGGCTAGTGTCGAGGCATGTGTCGTGACTGATGTTGTAATGGCAGGGGCAGCCACGGATTGCTGTCTTCTAGCAAATTTTTGAGGTGGGTTACACTTCTTTTCGTCCCAAAACTTTTGTTTCTTGTTCGTAGGTTTGTGGCCTGAGGCGCCTTCATTGGCAGACCCCCGCCGGTGTTCCTGATTGTTACAACGATTTGTATTGTCGGTACCGCTTCCATCTCTGCTGGCGTTGTTAGCATTGAGTTGCACCATGACGGCTGTCACGGCTGCCGTGACTGCAGCTTGAAAAGTAGCAGGATCTATCTGTAGGATTGCTGCCTTGCTTGTCGGCTGGTTACCTTCTTGTGAAGACATAATCCTGTTGCATGAGGAGAAACGATGTCGTGAGTGGGGATGATTATCTCTAGTTATATCCTTACCATTTATATATACATATATAAATTTCTCACTTTACTGAACTATTCTTGGTGTTTCTGCTAACGTCCCTAAGACGGAGTTATGGTAGTGGGTAGAAGTGTGGGTTATGAGCATTCTAACACTCCTAAGTGTACATGCAACCCTAAATACCTTGGATCTATGTTTTCTCTATTATACATACAATTATGAACATCCAAGGTATTATCCTAATCTAGCATACAAAATAATAAATATAACAAGATAGAATACATACCTATTTGATGTAGAATGTCTTCATGAAGCTTGAGTGCCTAGTGCCCCAAGTGTGACACCTCAAATGGTTCACACAACACCAAATACACTTGGAATAACTTGAGAGAAACTTGAACACTCCTTGAAATCGTCTAGCCCTCACACTCACACATTAGTGCACGATTTCTTGAGCCATGAGATTCTTTTATATGGTGGCTATTAGGGTTACACCATGTAACTCATAACTTTACCCATTCCTTATGCTCCATGGATTTTAACCTCCATGGAGTATCCATGGGTCACCCCATGGACTTAGTCCAACATAAGGAATCTTGGATCACAAGCCCACATATATAAGAATGAATGATTTACACAATCAACCCATATATTTAATTAGTCTCCTTTTGATCACTTAATTAATTCCAAATTAATTCTTGATCAATACTAATTAAATAACCTTATTAATATATTAGAACTTATAATATATTAACCAACCTTAAGTGTTATTTCTCTCATTATAGTCTATCCAAATGCATGATGCCATGCAACCCAAATGGATCATGCCGGGTCGGGTCAAGTCTTACCAATTATAGTTATGGACTTAGACATCTCCAAGATGTGATCACACCTAGACCTTGCCTTGCCAATAGGGCTTGAGTGACCTTAAACTTTTTAGGAACTTGTGGGTTAGGGAGAATAATTGGAGGAGGTGAAAGAAGTATGATATCCATGGGACATCATCTTCATTTAGGAAAGCTTGTTTCAAGAGATTTGGGAAGATCATAAATGTCTAGACCAGACATCTTTTTGGGAGATATTCAAGATAGTTGATTTAAAGTCCTTAATATGACACCCAATATGAAATATTAAGGCTAGGACCCAACAAACTATTTTATAACTTAGAAGAGGGATGCCGTAATCCAAGCTATAAAATATTTGAAGGTAGGTGAATGACGATTCACCAATTTCCACCATGAAAAACGAAATAATTTATTAGGTTTTAATTGGATTTGAAAGTCCTAGATCTTTGAGATTCATTGAACTGTTCAAAGGCATGTTTCAATCTCGAGTGTGCCCTTCAGGTTTTGTGACTGGGATGCCGAGGATCACAAAACAAGGTGTGAATAACCATGCAAATATACTTGGTACCCTTAATATTTACCCCTTAATCAGTGTGCCGGTTAACCACACACGCTCAACCGATACTATGATAAATATTAAGTTACCCTTTGCCTACCTTGTTAAGTCCAGGTTAGTGTGCCGGTTAACCAGACACGCTCCACTAACGACTTAAGCAAAGTGCAAAGTGTAATTTCATGGGTTAGCACCAAATTCACATTTTCCTAAGTAACTAAGATTGGGTATTAATAAGAGTTTAGTTACTTAGTATTTATCATTAATACTTTTAATGAAAGGAGAATTATAGTCCTTGTCCTACCCGTTTGGCTAACGACCCTCCACCAGTCAAGGAAGCGGTGGGTGAGAGTGGACACCCATTAAACTGCCATTTTATAGGCAGTAACCTTATACCCCCCTTATAGACCGGCTTCGTGAATGAGGCCTACTAACGGTAAGACTGACTTTACTCTTATACATATATATAAATATTATTAACTTATAATATTATAAAGTATAAGGGTTGAATTTTAACTTTTAAAATTCTAAGGGCTAACTTGGAATTAAAGTATTCATAAGTGAAAACTTTTCAAATTCCAAAACTTGAGGGCAAGTTTTGAAACTATTCAAAACTAATTAATTCCATAACTTATGAGTTTAAAGTAGTTTTAAGTAAAAAATAAAAAAAATAAAAAAAAACTCTTCAAGTTCCATAACTTGAGGACAAGTTATGGAAGACTTTAAACTAATTAATAAAAAAAAATAACTTTTTTTTATTGTAACTTATGGAACTAATTAAGGTTACATTTTTTTTTAATTTAATGAAGAGACTCTTGAACCTCCATAACTTGAGGACAAGTTATGGAGTCATAAAACCATTTAATTAGAACTAGACTCTTCATTTTGTAACCTTTGCCAACTTTTATGAGTTTTATGATTCTTAAATGTGACTTTTCATATAACTTGAGGACAAGTTACAAAAACACACTTTCGAATCAACTCTTAGATTAAAATGGATTGAAAACAACTATTTCACACAACTTTTCTATTAATCTAAGAACCTCATAAGAACAAGATAATTCAAATCATCAATCTTCAAGAAATTAGCATGAACATACAAACTAATACAAATCTTGAAATTATGACAATTATCTTAGAAATTGGATTAGCATGAACATTACCACATCAAAAACAAGTTTATAAGTCCAAAAACATCTTAGGGTAATGTTCCTAGTCCAATTCCAGCCAAAACAATCGAATATATGCATCCAACTCGATTTTTCAGCTACTTTTGCAAGTATAACTAGAAAACAAGCCTAGGCTCTGATACCACTGTTGGGTTATGAGCATTCTAACACTCCTAAGTGTACATGCAACCCTAAATACCTTGGATCTATGTTTTCTCTATTATACATACAATTATGAACATCCAAGGTATTATCCTAATCTAGCATACAAAATAATAAATATAACAAGATAGAATACATACCTCTTTGATGTAGAATGTCTTCATGAAGCTTGAGTGCCTAGTGCCCCAAGTGTGACACCTCAAATGGTTCACACAACACCAAATACACTTGGAATAACTTGAGAGAAACTTGAACACTCCTTGAAATCGTCTAGCCCTCACACTCACACATTAGTGCACGATTTCTTGAGCCATGGGATTCTTTTATATGGTGGCTATTAGGGTTACACCATGTAACTCATAACTTTACCTATTCCTTATGCTCCATGGATTTTAACCTCCATGGAGTATCCATGGGTCACCCCATGGACTTAGTCCAACATAAGGAATCTTGGATCACAAGCCCACATATATAAGGATGAATGATTTACACAATCAACCCATATATTTAATTAGTCTCCTTTTGATCACTTAATTAATTCCAAATTAATTCTTGATCAATACTAATTAAATAACCTTATTAATATATTAGAACTTATAATATATTAACCAACCTTAAGTGTTATTTCTCTCATTATAGTCTATCCAAATGCATGATGCCATGCAACCCAAATGGGCCATGCCGGGTCGGGTCAAGTCTTACCAATTATAATTATGGACTTAGACATTAATCCAACAAGAAGTAGGTTTCATACGGGCGTTAAGCTTTACTCATCTTGGGATCATGTTTGTCCAAACACACTTAGCTGAGAAGTTTTGATGGGATCCGGTGCATTAGTGCTGGTATGATTGCACCCTCATAGGTCTACGAAAAAGGCACCTTTCAACTATGAGGCTTAAAAAGGTGAGATGATAGTGAGTATTGAATAAGGGCTTATACGTCGGGAGTTATTTATCTTAGTTCTGAGTGTATCGTGTTCCGGTTGTTTATGGTGTTCTGAAAACGGTTCATAACGAGAGTCTATATATGATAAACTTATGAATTTTAGTAGTATTGTTCCCAATGAAATAATACGCATGCCCCTTTTATTTGTATGATTTTAGCATATTTAGTTTTTAGAGGAAGGTTTTGAGCCTGATGCAGGTCCACACCACATCATTGCAAGAAAAGTTTGGACCGCAAATAATTCTCTCGACTAGTGTAATCACTAACTCGTGGGGTCCACACTACACATGGAGGGGAGTAACACCAACGCATACTCATAGACCTAATCTACAAGGTCTTGTGAGTAAAATGAACTCTGCTTACGATAATACGTCCCCAAATGGCGAATTGTTGTTGCTGATGGTGACTCCATCCCTCGATCAATGCTGCCCAACGGGGCACAGGTTTGATGGAGTCGAGACGGTTCGCGAGAGCCCAAGATATGTGAGGAGAGTTGTCGACCTCTGGCTCCACCTCCGACTCTCTTCCTCATCACTCACTAACTTTCCGGGTTCGGAAAGTAGGGGTCTCCTGGTATGTAAGATCTTGTCGTGATGTCCGTGCGAGAATAGGGGTGGAAGAGATAATTAATAGACGTCTAATCCTATAATTACTTATAGGGGGTGATCCTTATCAGTCACGTCTATAATCACATAGTGCATACCAATTATACATAATCTAAGATAGAATAGACCTTCGAATAAATGACTCTACTCTAAGTCCACAACCAAACAAGGAACAGGAAGTAGAGCAATAGTCATAGATTCTGAGTCTATAATATCTTTAATTATGTATAACCTTGGCGTATGCACTCAGTCATTATAGACCTACTAATAGGGGTCTTTAGTTTTCACATAAGTTGATTATAGTATCACCAAATACTCCTATAGTATTTTAATGTTTGTCTTATGTGTTTCAATGTTTCTTTGTAGATAAAGTTGGTAAGTTTTTAAACTTGTTGTAACAACACAACCATTCCCGGGCACATGCTAATCACTTCTAGGATAGATATAGTTGATCAGGCTATGTCATTCCCAGACCTGACTATACATCCCCAAGCCTACTTGTGCCATTCAATAATCATTACTTTTGTTTTGTTCTAGTATGATGCTGACCATAGTATGTATGCATGCATGTATACTTTTAACACGAAACTATTTATTTCTAAAAGTATAGTCTTTTGAAAATGTTTAATCAGAGACTTTAGTCCCAATGCATTTATAGTTTGTATATCTTATGTGGTTCGATATACTTAGTTCACTATAAACAATGCTCTGATACCAATCTGTCACACCCCCAAACCAAGGATGGCGGAAACGTCCGGGGGTGGAGGACTTCATGTATAGTATCACAACAACGAATATAATAGTGCTCAAAGTAAATACAACCATCCTAAATATAATTGAAAAGGTTACACCATGGAATAAGTTTACATGTTTCAAAATAAATTGCATTATGATGACAAAATGAACTGTTGGATGATTTATCGTCTCATCCTCAAAATGATGTTGGTTTTCCTGTTTCACTGATTTCCTGAGAATACAAGTAGTTTTGAAAAGTGTCAACAATTAAGTTGGTGAGTTCATAAGAGTTTTGTTTGAGAAAGAAACCGTTTTCCTTGTAAAAGCGACAGAGTATGTTTCCAGAAAATCCAATATTTTCTTTATTAAGTGTGAAATGAATGCTCCTATGTTATGCGATAATGTATCCTAGAAGGACCCATAGATTCCTTCCATAATCGCCCAGCGTATATAAGTTATATAAAATTTAAGTTAAATAAACCGTTGAATATAATGGGTCTGCCCTAGTTCCACAACCAAACAAGGAACAGGAGATAAGGCGGGCCCACCAATTCTAAGTCGATTGTGACTGAATTCTTATATAACTCTAGCATATACACTTAGCAATTATAGCTGAAGTCTAACAATTCTAGATGAAATGTAGTTTTAACAGAAATATGTTTCCAAAGAAAATCCAATATTTTCCTTATAAAAATTATGTAGTCCTAAATCCAAGGACCGAGAATGTGTGTGCGTTTTGTACTCATAACGTATTTGTAGTTTTAAATAGATAAAACCCCTTTTCAAAGTAGAATTTTCTTTGTAAACTTGAAAGATTGTTAACTACCTATGTGAGTCGCTATAACCATACTATGACGAGAAATAACCTGCACAACGTTTTTCAGACGTTAAGATACTATGACTCTTGTCACCCGCAGACCTGCCGGTCCGGCTGTAGCTAGCAGCGAGGTGTGGGGTGTCAATCCTAATATAGATCTATACACAATTATCATGCTCTCCCTACAAGAGACTCTGGTTATAACTTACAGGAATTGGGATCCCGTACTCGAACGTACGGGGAGAGAATTGCCTCACAACCTAAGTTAACTAGTTTACACATAGTTTGATATTAAAACCTCTTCCGTGGAGGAAGTAAAATCACCTTTTATGAATAAATTAGTAATATGAAATCCTTAAACTATTACTATTATAGTTTATCAGGTAGTATATGAAAAACGCATTTGTTTTGAGAGTAAAACCTTTTTCATGTAGTAAAAATCCATAAACTATGCTTATTGAAGTTTATTATATGTGTTTGAAATGAATGAGTAAATCTTATCATGAATGACTAAATTTCAGTTTATGATGATAAACTAACAAGAAAATACATTCAATATTTAGAACTTACTGTTATACACTTTGCTCAACATAATACAAAGTGTTATGAAAGTTATAGGATGTTAACTAGTTTTAGCCTTTCAGCATTGTTTTAGAAAAGTCATAGAAAAATCATACGAAGTCGAAAACTGAATCTGTAAATTCTGAGAATACAAAAAATGTGTCTAGTTTATTCATAATTTTTATTATGATTTTTAGAAGTTTTAACTTGTGTTAAAATGTTCATATTCACAGACTGGTCCGAATTCGTTTCTGAAATGATAGACAGTTTTGTAAAAATCACCATAAATCGTAGAAAAATCGTATGGAGATGTGCAAGTAGTCATTTTAAAGGTATGAACCTGAACTATTTGTATATTAAACAGTTTTGAAAGATATTAAGTTTAAGATATTAAAAACAGTCCGTGAATAAGACTCAACTTTTCTGATGAAGGCTGTTGTTTGAGTTTAGTTGTGTTCTTGGTGTTTTAACTTGTATTCCCCCCCCCCCCCCTAAAACTTGAAGAAAACATGAAAATGTAGGGGTATGAACTCACCTTGAGTGATTTCAGTAGATGGATGATGAAGAAAAGAAGTGTTCAACTCAAGAACACTTAGAAGATTGCTTGAAGATTCGAAGAACTAACACAAATATGATGAAGTTTGTGTAAGCAACCTATGATTAGAATAGAAAGAGGTGGAATAATCATATGAAGGATGATAATACTTACCAAAAGTAGAAGAAAAGCTTGGAGAATAGCCTTGAATCTTGAAATTTAGAGAGAGAAAGTGAGAGAGAATGAAGTTTGTTATTTGGTGGAAAATGAGAGAAAATAGAGGAGAGAGGGGAGTTTCTAGCCTTTGACCAAGAGTGTGGCTGGAAAAATGGTGGGAAATGACAATGAAATTACCAGGTATGGTGGAAGGACAAGGGCTGGTCATTGAGTGGGTATGGGGTGGTTGCTTGTGTCATACACTAAGGCAAAGTCAACACTCCACCAATAATATCCCACCCACTCTTCTTGGATAAAGATTATACCCCAAAAACGTGATTAATTATGAAGTATGGGGTTCTATATGTTAAAATATGATTATTTAGGGTTTATTATGTTAAATTACGAGTTTGAGTGAAAACCCCGCGTTAAAATCACGAAAAACGAGCTTAAAACGAAGTTTGGGTCAAAAACCGGCAATCTGGACCGAACCTGCGAGGTTCGGCTCTAAGGGAGTGAGAACCGAGAGTAGAGAAGGAAGGAACCGAGAGTAGGGAAGAGGACCGAAGGTGCGAGGGGGGAGGGACCGAAGGTCCGAGGTTCGGTTCGGTCTGCTGAGCTTCGGTCCGAGAGGTTTCGCTTCTGACACCTTCGCTTCTAACAAGTTCGACTCCTTAAGAGGGTTCGGCTCCTTAAGAGGTTTCGGCTCCTTAAGGCTGTTTTTCGCGTAGACTTCCGTTTTTGAGCTGTTTTCGTCTAATTCGAGGGTCGGGATGCTCCGAGTGATTATAAGAAGTTGAGAGAGATTTTGAGAGAGATTTGGGAGAGATTTGACATACTTGGAGAGATTTGACATACAGAGAGAGATTTGACATACAGAGAGAGATTTGTGAGAGATTTCACATACTTGGAGAGATTTGGGAGAGATTTCACATACTTGGAGAGATTTCTCATACAGAGAGAGATTTGTGAGAGATTTCACATACTTGGAGAGATTTGGGAGAGATTTCACACACTTGGAGAGATTTCTCATACAGAGAGAGATTTGGGAGAGATTTCACATACTTGGAGAGATTTGGGAGAGATTTCACACACTTGGAGAGATTTCTCATACAGAGAGAGATTTGGGAGAGATTTCACATACTTGGAGAGATTTGGGAGAGATTTCACATACTTGGAGAGATTTCTCATACAGAGAGAGATTTTGTGAGAGATGGAGTGAAAGAGGTTTAGAGAGACTTCGTTTGCGATCTTTTTAAGTGTTTGGCTTCGTAACGCAAGGTTCTTACACTATGTTAAGCCTCGTTATGATTGTTATATGCCCCCGAGGGTTAAGGAATAATGTTTTATCGAATAGTTTCATCACTTGTCCTGATTAGGGTTTAGAATTTCCGAACACGTGAAAACTCTAAGTGATACTTTGTATTAAGATTGAGAGTTGTTCAATAAGAAACATAATGGAAACCCTAATATACAAGGGTTAGATGAGTTGACCGGTTTGACTTGTTGACTTTAGTTGACTTTGACTTGGCCAAAAATTGACGGTTGTCACATAGATTGTTTTTGTGACTTTTTGTATGAAAGACTATGATGAGGCTATAACACTTGTATGAAAGACTATTATGGGGTTACAACACTTGTAAGAAAGACTATGGTGGGGGCCATAACACTTATACAAAAGACTACGGTGGGGGCATAACATTTGTATGAAAGACTATAGTGAGATCATAGCAAGAAAGACTACAGTGAGACTATAACCATGGTTGCCAAAATCGCGACCTTGATCGTACGATCCTACAATCCTAACTAGTTAAATCGATCCCGATCTTACTAGGATCGTTTTTCGGTAAGATCGTGGTAAGATCGTAGGATCGAACCGTAAGATTATAGGATAATGTCTATTTTTTTAAAACAAAATTCTAATATTTTTTCATGGATCAACTACGTAGAATACCAATTTTGAAATTGTTTATCACTAATGATGTATTAGATATGTATTTTTTTTTATGTTTTAAACAATTTATTGTTAACCGAATGGTTAGCAGATGTGTGAAAATGTATTTTATATGTATTAAAATGCTTTGGGTAGGATCTTACAATTCGATTCGATCTTATGATCATGATCTTGCAAAACAAAAAACGATCCTATGTAAGATCCCGATCTTGACAACCTTGACTCTAACAATGGAAGTGAGTGTAAAACTATGATGAGATCATATCATTCACATGTGTATGTAGTATTTTGGAGAACTCACTAAGCTTTGTGCTTACTTGTTTAAGTTTAAATGATTTCATGTTGCTTTGACAACAAATGGAAGGGCATGTTTAATTGCATCGCATTCATGGACATATTTTGAAGACTTACGGTTTTTTGATTTCATTATCTTATTATTACTCTGGTTTTGATCATGATTTGTCATGATTGTTTATTGCTTGTTTGAGAATGAGATTTACATGATTATAATGAAAATTTTGGTTTGAAATTTGGGACGTTACAAAAAGATCATTTTGTTATTGTTTTTTTATAAGATATATCTTTATTGTTTTTAATATGGAAATCTCCATTTTAGTCCTATTATTTTGCCTGCATTTACGAAAAAGTCCTAAACTATTAAATGTTAATGGAAAAGCATGAAATACCGGATAAACCGGCGAATTGACCCAATTTACCCGTTTATCGCTCTTGCAACCGGTAACAAACCGATGTGACATTAAATGTGATTAGGTGGAAGGTGAGTCGACCAAATCAGACACCTATTCCTTCAACAGTAAATCACACACAGTTATGGTAATATCTTCTCTGTAGAAATTAAGGTTTTTTACGTATGAAGAAGACGACAACAGTGGGCACGAATTCGAGTCTTCCAAGCTTTGCAAATGGAAGACGTCTGGGATTTTGATACTATTGATATTGAAGTAGATAAGGATTTGAAGAAGCAAACCAAGAGATGCAATGATGCGTTCTTGAACAACTTGTGTCCCGACATAGCTGGTGAAGAAGGTGATGACTTTGCAATCCCTGAAACTGAACATATCGACGACAATGTTGACTTAAATGAAGATGATGTGGTGGAGAATGAAGATCATTTTGACTTAATGCGAGAAGGAAGTGGGTCTGATGAAGTATATGGGTCTGATGAAGAAGTATCAAGTGAAAATGACCAAGATTCTAAGCTTGAGTTTGAGTACAACACCCATGATCCAAAGGTTAAATGGAACAAGATGAGACCGCTTCTGGGAGAGAGGTATGAATCACCCCATCAACTAAAGTTATGTTTAACTAACCATGCTATTTATATTGGTTATAAGATAAAGTTCAAGAAATGTGACAGTGTTAGGCTAGTTGCTGTATGTGTTAGTGATTCACAAAAATTTCAATGTCCATTTAATGTTAGGGCTTCGTAGATGAACACGGAGAGGTCGTTTCAAATTAAGAAACTTGTTGACAAACATAGGTGTATTAGGAATTACAGAAATACCAACTTTATGGGTCCAACATGGTTAGGAAATCAGTTTCTGAAAGAACTGATTAGGAAGCCCAAGTTGAAGTGTAAGGAAATGCAGGTAATTATCCAAAACAGATTCCACTGCAATGTGTCCTGGTCAAAGTGTTATAGAGAAAAGAGTAGGGCCATGTATTTGATAGAAGGGAGATTGAGTGACCACTATGATAAATTGTGGGATTATGGTGGTGAGCTGTTGAGATCAAATCCAGGTAGTTCAATTAAAATTATTGTGAGTCAAAACCAAGATAACACAACTACTTTCCAAAGAATATATATATGTTTTAAGGCAATAAAAGAAGGATGGAAGGCTGGCTGCCGTAAGGTTTTCAAGGGAGAATTGTTAACTGCTATAGGGAGAGATGCAAATAATCAAGTGTATCCTATTGCCTGGGCTGTAGTTGACATAGAAAACAAGCTAAACTGGAAATAGTTCTTGGAATTGATAACAAATGATTTAGAATTGGATGGTGGAAGGGGTATGGTAGTAATTTCTGATCAACACAAAGTACTTCACAAAAACTTTACTATTTCTTTACTATATACTTCATACTTAGTTTATCTGATGTAACTGTTTTTGTTATGAATAGGAGCTTCTTGAGGCTACAAAGGAAGTCCTACCACTTGCACAACACAGACAATGTGCCAGGCATATATATGCCAACTTCAGAAAGGTGTATAGTGGTGTGGAGTTTAAAAATATATTCTGGGCTCCTGCAAAATCAACTGTTGAAGGGGAGTTCAACATGAACATGCAAAAGATTAGGGATATTAGTCCATCTGCTTATGAACATCCACTACAAGAAAAAGTTGAAATAACTACGGAAATTTTCTACGAAAGTAAAATTCGTAGTTATTCTGCTACAGATTATGCTACGGAATGGCTTGTCGTAGCTATTTTGCTAGGGAACTTGCTACAGAATTACATTCCGTGGGTAATATTTGAATAACTACGGAATTTTGCTACGGAATTAAAAACCATAGCTATTCTACTATGGAATATACTACAAACTAGTTAGACGTAGGTATATTTGCTACGGAATTAACTACAAAATTGCATTCTATAGCTAATATTTGAATAACTACAGAATTTTGCTACGCAATCGGAGTCCGTAGTTATCATGCTATGAAATTTGCTACAGAATTATAAGGCGTAGGTATTTTGCTACAACTGTTGCTACAGATTAAAGTTTGCAGTTACTTTGCTACATAAATTGTTACGAAATCAAAATCTGTAGCTATTTTGCTATAAAATTTGTTACCGCATCTAAGTCCGTAGCTAGCTTGCTACGACATTTGTTACGGAGTCAAAATCCGTAGCTATGTCGCTACAGAATTTGCTACAAGATCATAGGTCATATCTATTATACTATAATATAAAAACCATAAATATTATACAATAGAATTTTCCAGTATGCAATTTTAAGTCACCATGGCTTATTTTTATAGAAAATGTATTGAAATGGAAATGAACCTATAATGCTCTATTTTTTATGATAAGTGATTCAGGAATCGATTGTTAATTAAATTAATAATTATATAATTAAGGAGAATAGTTTTAAGGAATTTTATCGGTGATAAAAACGAATAAAAAAGATCCGATAAATATTAAGTGGCTAAATAATAAATAAAGAAAAAATAATAATACAAATAATAATAATAATAATAATAATAATAATAATAATAATAATAATAATAATAATAATAATATTAATAATAATAATAGTTAAGATGAAATAACATCCATGAATCAATAATGGAAGATAATGAAGAATTAGGGGCTAAAAGTGTCACACTTGAAAACCTTCTGTGAAAATAAATTTGTTTTGAGGGTATTTTCCATCATTATGGGAAAAATCAGGGTCTAAATTGAAAAATCGAGGTTTTTCTTCGTTATACTCGACTGGATAAATTAGGGAGGATCAGGATTGGATTTTTGGCAGCCCACAATTTCAAGAAACACGTTTATAAGCCCTAATCTAACCCTAATCGATCCAGGACCAAATTATATGTGTGTTTTCATTTGCTGGTCGAGAAAAGGGTCAACATGAAGGACAGTTGCGATTAGAAGGAGGGTACTATCGGACTTGGTGTTACCGAAGGTGCTACTTGTAGGGAAAAGGGTGTCCGGAGGAGTGTTCCAGTCTCATTCTAGCTATTGGGTAATTATTCATCTCTTTTTCTCATCTCTTTTTCTTCTTTCCACCGTGAAACCACCAAGGACCGCCACTGGCAGCCTCCTACCGCCAATGTGAGTCAACTCCTGCCACCACAGGCCACCATGGGTTGGTGGTTGTGGTATTTTGGTCCAGGTAAGTCCTAGGCTAAGACATGAAATGAAGCTTTATACATTTTGATTATTATTTTGTTAAGCCCTAACTTTATACTCCATTAAGTTATGCATTAAGGCTTTTGAGTAAAATTGTTTTGCATGTTTAGGATTTCTAGTTGAGTTTGACTATTAGATTAATTTGATTGGTGTAACGCCCCGGTTCATGGTACGTGAATTTATTATACTTTATTTATTATTTCTGGTATATTTAACTATATTAAAAAAATATTAATAGGGTGGGGTAATTAGGGCTAATTATGGACCCATTGTGCAATGGAATTGTTTTTGGGGTTAGATGAGCTGTTATGTCAAACTTGAAGGACTATTAAGCCTCAAAATTTCGGCCTAACCCTATGAAGTTAAGAGGGTGCCGTTTTTATTTGTGTAGCCGTGAGTGAGGAGGGAGAAAAGAAAGAACGGGAGTGTAGAAGAAGGGAGCATCGAAAGTGAAGGTTGGAAGGAGGCTACGACATCTTCATCAAGGGAGAAACATTCATCATTCTCAAGTAAGTCATGCAATCTTATTCTCCTTCTTTCTCTTCTACCTTTAAACGAAATCTTCACCACCACCACCACCGCCAAGGTGGTGGCAGTCACCGCCAGCCACCACTGCCACTATGGCAGTGGGTAGTGATGCTCCAAGGTGTTTTAAGGGCTAAGTGGTGACATGGGTTGTTTTGGTTCCAAACCTTAAACCCTAGTTGGTATTCTTCCCATGAGGGCATTATACTTATTTTGATGTTTTATGCAAGAAATCTCAAGAAAAGGGGTTGAGATTTTCATTGAATTCTATATCAATGAAGTAATCTACTGTTATGAACTCATTTTACTGATTATAAGCCTCATTGGATAGGTCTTAATGGGTTAATAGGTCAAATTAACCCTAAAAAGACAAAGTTGTGATTTCAAGATTTTACCCTAATCTGTCCATATATTTGAGAGATGATATCTCGATCATGCGAAAACCTTTTTAGTCGAAACCATAGTCACATAGTTCGTGGTACGGTCCGGTACGGGAACAGGGAACGGGAACGAGATTCATGAGGTTGGGCGTATCGGGTACGAGGGGGGTAGGTTCATTTCGGTACGTGTCCGGTACGGCATACCATTGGTCCCGATACGGTGTACCTGTTTTTAGAACACATATTTAGCAACATATTTCATTTAGAAGTACAATTCCAGCAACATATTTCATTTAGAAGTATAATTCCAGCAATATATTTCATTTAGAAACAAAATTCCAGCAATATATTTTTATAAACTCAATTCCAGCAACATTTTTCATGAATTTCAAAATACCAAAATACACATATTGTAAAGATTACATGCTGGAAATTAAAACATATTACATGCTGGAAATCAAAAGTTCTAAACAGCAACAGTTTTGTAATAACTCAAAAACACAAATAGGAAGGGTAAACCAACAAAAACTGAAATGTAACATGTCAATCAACCCGCTGCTTTTTTCCTTGTCCATTCTCCAAATCTTCTTCATCTAAGCACTCCCAAACCATGTCATCTAATCGTGAACTCGAGCCTTCAATGTAAGTGCTTTCGGGATTGATGTCCCACTTTTTGTGTGGGCCGGATTTGTATGATTCGTGGAAACGAGATAGGAGTCGAATGTTTGAGTGAATGTAAGCCAATTTATCGGCTCTTTTTTCATTCAACCGGTTTCTTTTCACATTATGAATATAAGAATAAGTACTCCAATTCCTTTCTGCGGAAGAGCTACTTATAGGTTGTGAAAGTACCTTCTTTGCCAACAAGGCCAAATCCGGGGTTTCGGCTCCATAGGTTGACCACCAATCTATTGGATCCATTGTCAAAGCATCCGTTTGTATTTCTGCCATAGAGTAGATACCTTTCTTCATATGAAATGTTACGAATTGCTATCGTAACAATCGTCCCTCCTCTTCATTTTCAGAAAATCTATTGAAGGATTCCATGACACCTTGCATAACCTCTTTGTCAAGATTTGGTGGTTTCCTTTGCATACCACCGTGTGCCATTTTTTGAAGATATCGCCTATCATAAAAGCGTGGGTTTAATGCAAACCCCAAACAATGTAGTGGGATACTCATCTTCTCCCACCTAGTTAAAATTATCTTATCCACTTGTTCATAATAGCTAGCATAAGTACTTTCTTGCATTATGTCTTTGATTTCCCCCCATCATATTATCCATCCTCTCATAAATCTCACCCATTTTAGGGCCTTCACCATCACAAAACTTTATAAGAAGAAAGATGGGTTTAGTGATAGCCAAAACGCTTTCAACATCATCGCAAAATGAATCATCTTTAATTGTATCACATACTTTTGCCCCATTAATTCTCGTATTTTCATCCCCACATTTAACCCAATATCTCCAAGAATTAAGGACTATAGTTGTGGCAAGAGCCTCCCTACACTCCATAATTCTTTTTAAAAGAATATAGTCTGAAGCAAACCGAGTTGTAGCCACCTTTAATAAATCTAGTTTTGAATTTTCACGAAACATCGACAAGGCATGAGTGTGGTTAATAAAGTATTTCACAATTGCTTTTCCCCTCCTATATGTATCACTCATCCAATAAAATTCTTGTGCCATATCTTTAAAAATCAAATTTAAACTATGAACACAACAAGGTGACCAAAAGATATGTTTGAATACCTTTTCGATCTCGCGTCCGGCGGCTTTGCAATTAGCCGCGTTGTCTGTCACCACTTGTAAGACATTACTTGGACCAACGACTTCAATTGCTCATTTTAGAAACTTGGAAATCGCCACTCCCGTTTTCTCGACCCCCGAATAATCTTCCGCATACATAAACACCGCACCACGAGCATTGACGGCAACAACATTGAGAAGTGGCTTGTGTTTGACATTAGACCATCCATCCGAAATAATCGAAACACCTTGAGTGTACCAAGTATCTTTCACCGGTATTAGTTCTTTATCAATATCTCTCACACACTCATCTAGCAAGACGGTTCTTGCTTTTTCACTAAATGGAGGTTTATATCCATCCGGTGACTTCTTGATGGCTTGTATCATTTCAATGAATTAAGGATTCCGCAAGACATTGAATGGGATACCATTAGCACACAAGCCTCTCATGATTTTGATGTCCACCATATTCCGCTCCATGACACCAAAAGCTTTCTCAAGTCGTTTTTTTGATGCTGAATTTTTTGAAAGGATTGAATTTTTTAAAGTTCTTGACACACCTCCGCTCTCGGCTTCTTTCACCTTGCTCGAAATTCGTTGTAGCTTGGACGGATCTTTAATCATAGCTGGACTTCTAATTTCTGTCGTCTTCCCAACTTGAGCACCAAAGAAATGTGTATGAATCCTAGTGTATGAGCTTGTATATTTCACTTTGCAATGGTTACAAATCCATTGCTTTGATCCACCAGCATTCTTATTAGTACCCGAACCAACCATAGTCACTTCTTCTAAAAGAGGTTTGCCAACTTCTTTATCACTTTTTTTGCTTCCTGATGCGCCTACTGTTATGTCCTCATTCTCACCAATGTCAACAAAATTTTCATGTGTTTCTGTTTCACTATCTGATACATGAATACTAGCCTTGGCATTGCCAAAAACCATTCTCAATAACTAATGGAATAACAGTAGAAGAGAAGAAGAGAAGAAAAGCAGAAATCGGCAAGTGTATTAATGGAAGTCGATGTTACAGTGGAATGCAAGAATCATCTAATTGAATAAGATGAAGTTTATGGTGACAGGGGCCTGATTTAATAAGCAAATCGTACCTGGTATCGAGGAATCAAACCAATTGTCGAAGCGTTTTTTTCTGAATCGTTACTTTTTGGAATCGACATCACCATTCCCGCCCAATCGGTGATCCAATCACTGTTTTTTTGCAATCGCCGACCCAATCGACGAATTGCTGCAATCCAATTCGACAGAAACGCGTTCCCGTCATCGTACTGGTTGATTGCTCGGATCGCCAAGGAGTCGTACCAGAGAGCGTTTCGCATGGCGTTGGGATCGACTCTATACCCCGTTTGGGTACGAAACGTTCAAAACGTGGTACGTGACCACATGAGCGACTCCTGTGACTATGGTCGAAACCAAAAGCCAGAGTTTCGTTTTTGAGTCCTATACATTTCATTAGTTTTGACCAAAGTCCAGAAATGCCTCTAACTAGGGTGAAATCGACCATTTACCCAGACTGGTCCGTAATGAGCTGTTTTGCGATGAAGTTTTGTAAAAATCGTCAAACATTGTAGAAAAACCATACAGAGGTGTGCGAATACTACTTTTAAAGCTAATGACCTGTACTTAATTCATATAAAACACTTTTGAAAAATAAGGCGTTTAAGGGGGGTAAAACAGGTCCCGAACAATACTATAATTTCTATGTATAAATCTGAAAAAAATAACACTCAAGCCATTATACTTTTGAGATATCAAAGTACCATAACTTAACTCTTTTTGGTCATTATTAAGGAGTTGAAGGTTAACCTGGTGTGAAGGGGTGTTTGTATTATTTGAAGGGTGTTTGACTACTTGAGGTGAGTTCCTCACTTCATAACCTTAGAGTATTATATGCCTACTGTTAGGTCGGGTGAGACTAGGAACTATATGGTTGATAGTTAAAGTAATACTTGCTGCATTATTTATGTTTGATGTACTTATTTGTTATGTGGAATGTATATGCATGATATGTTTGGGCTCGACGGCTGAATACTGAGTCGATATGTTGGGGCTCGACGGCTGAATACCGAGCCGACTGACCGAAGGTCATTGTGCCAAGTCAGGGGGACCGAAGGCGGAAACGCCAAGTCTGTGGACTCGACGGCTGAATACCGAGTCTTTATTTGGGTGTTGTTTGGGATTTGTTCCCAAATAGACACGAGATATATGATATTAATGTTTATATGTTATATGGATGTTTGCATATTTTGTTGGTGGCATGATAAGTAGGAGTAGGGTGTAATATTTCTAATTTTATGTTGTGTTGGAAGTCACTAAGCTTTGTGCTTACCCTTTTATTCTATAAATGATTATTACAGGTACATCAGGTACCAACAAGGGTAAGGGTTCGACTTAACTGTACACTGACGCGGTTAAAGATTGGGTCCTTGTCATAAATGTTATTACGGATTTTAAGGCTTTTATTATTCTATTATAACCAAGTTACAAACAAATGGGTTTATCTAAGGTATGTTTGGAATTACTAAATTGGGGATTTGAATTTTATAAATTGGTTAAGTTATAATATGGATGGATGTTTTTTTTTTACAAAATAAATGTTTCTAAAAGTTTAAATTTATTGGAAAATTTTGGGATATTATAATTGGTGTTTTGGACAAAGTGAAATTTTATTTGATGATAAACTATGGTTTTATTAAGAGTTTATGTAATTTCTTTTACTGTTTAATGCAATTTCATAATGTTGATTTTGTTATTAATTTGCTTTGGAAAAAGTCTAGTCATTTTTGTATTTATTTTAATTAATTCTGTCACATTTTTGTAGTTGAATTGTTATGGATGTTGCTATGTCACATTTTTTCTGCAACAGAAGTAGGTTGTGGTAAATTTACTACAACATATTTGATACATCCTAGTAAATTCACTATGGAATGCTTGCTACAATATTACCCATAGTTGATTTGCTATGAAAATTAGCTACGGGGCTAGTTTGTAGTTAATTTGCAACAAAATTAGGTCATAGTAAATTTACTACGGAGTACTAGCTACGCCATTACCCATAGTGGATTTGCTACAGAAACTAGCTACAAATTTAGTTTTTAGTTAATTTGCGACAGATTTACTACGGATCGGAGCGTAGTTAATTCACTACGGACATGCTACGGAAAT
Source organism: Lactuca virosa (assembly GCF_052849685.1). Lineage (NCBI taxonomy): Eukaryota > Viridiplantae > Streptophyta > Magnoliopsida > Asterales > Asteraceae > Lactuca > Lactuca virosa. The sequence goes on from NC_136431.1 coordinate 71,597,580, forward strand.
AACTTATAGTTAACTTGCTACGTTGTTGCTACGGATGTAGTCCATAGCAAGTTTTCTACGAAATAAGTCTGTTGTAAATTTCGTTGCGAAGGTGCTACGGATTCCGTAACGAACCTTTACTAACGAAGAATTTGCCTACAGAATGGATTCGTAGCAAATTCCGTCGCTAATTGATTTTAACCACGAAATATCATGTTTTAGCTACGGAATTTTTCCGTTGTTTTTTCGACTTTTTCTTGTAGTGATCTAATGGCAAGGGATCCCAGTTCATGGTGCAGGGCCTTTTATGGTGGAGGATTGGCATGTGAGACAGTAGAAAATGGAATGGCTGAATGTTTTAATGCAATTATCATGGATGCTAGAAAAAAGCCCCTACTGGCCATGCTTGAGGAAATACGACTATACATGATGGAACGATTCTATAATCTGAAGGAAGAAGGACATAAATGGGGTATTGAAATATGTCCAACAACAATTAAGAAGATGGAAGCATTTGGTGAAAGTTTAAAGTAAGTTATCCTAAAATTTAATTCACTAATGTTATCTTTCATATGCTGATGTACTCTTAATTACAGGACCTCGTATGTTCATCCTAGTGGTGTAACTGCTTTTGAAGTGAGGAATGATTTTTACTATTATGGTGTTGATTTACAAGAGTATTCTTGTACTTGTAATTTATGGGTTGTATCAGGGATACCTTGTGTACATGCCCAAGCTGCCATTATGTATACACAACAAGATCCCGTGAGCTACATTAGTAGTTGGTTTAGTAAAGAGAAATATATGTTAACATATGGTTGTAACATACTACCAGTCAATGGTAGCAATATGTGGGTGGAATCTCCTTATCCAAAGCCCCTCCCACCTATTGAAAGAAGGATGCTAGGAAGGCCAGCCATCAAGAGAAAGAGGCATGTTTCTGAACATGAGGACAAGTTTTCACAAGTATCATCTAAGGGCATAACTGTCCAATGTACAAACTGTTGGATTAGTGTCTAAGTCCATAACTATAATTGGTATGTACTTGACCCGATTGGCATGGTCCATTTAGGTTGCATGGCATCGGAACAATTTGGATAGACTTTTGTGAGAAAAAGGATATTTATGATTTGTTAATATATTATAAGTTCTAATATATTAATATGAAATCATATTATTTAATTAGTATTGATCAAGAATTAATTTGGAATTAATTTTGTGATCAAAAGGAGACTAATTAAATATATGGGGATTGATTGTGTAAATCATTCATTCTTATATATGTGGGCTTATGATCCATAGTTCTTCATGTTGGGCTAAACCCATGGAGTAACCCATGGATACTCCATGGAGGTTTTAACCCATGGAGCATGAAGAATATGGAAAGACATGAGTTACATGGTGTAGCCCTAATAGCCACAATATATAAGGACCCCATGGCTCAAGAAATTGTCACTAAGGTCTGTACACATGAGGGCTAGCCGATTTGAGCATAAGAACTTCTCTCTCAAGTTATTCCAAGTTGTTGGTGGTGTTGTATGAACCATTTGAGGTGTCACACTTGAGGCACTAGGCTCTTAAGCTCCATGGAATCAAGCTACAACATCAAGAGGTATGTCATTCTACTAGATTCTTGTAGTATAGTTGCTTCATATTATGCTAGTTAGGATGAAACCTTGGAATATTGAATATTTGCATGTATAATAGAGAAAACATAGATCCAAGGTTTATAGGGTTGCATGTACACCATAGGAGTGTTAGAATGCTCAAAACCCTTCAGTGGTATCAGAGCCTAGGCTTGTTTTTAATTATACTTGATGCAACTTATTTTTCAAAACCAAGAAACTGTCCAGACTGAAAACTCGATGAGTTCTGGCCAAAAACTCGACGAGTTCATGAGTTAAGGAATGAACTCGACGAGTTCCTTATAGAACTCGACGAGTTGGTCTTCCCGTTTGCAGATTTTCGTGTTTTAAGGCTGGAATTGGTCTAGAATCATTACCTTAAATTGTTTTGGACTTATAAAACTTGTTTTGATGTGGTAATGATTATGGTAAACCAATTTCAAGGTTTTTATCAAAATTTCAAGTTTTATGTGTGTTTATGTAATTCTTGAAATTGTTGATATGATTGTTCATACACCTATGAGTTTTAATAGATCATAGGAATTATTTGCAAATTGGTTGTTAGTTAATTCTTGATCTAAATGTATTTTAATGGAGTCCATAATTTGTCCTCAAGTTATGGATTACCAAAAGTCATTTCTTTTAAAGATTCATTAAAATGCATAGGTTACAAAATTGAAGAGTCTTTTTGTTTTATGAACTCCATAACTTGTCCTCAAGTTATGGATGTTCAAGAGTCTCTTCATTAAATTTTTAAAACCTTAATTAAACTCATAAGTTATGAAAATCCAAAAGTTTTTGAATAGTTCAAAACTTGCCCTCAAGTTTTGGAATTTGTAAAGTTTCCCCTTATGAATACTTTAATTCCAAGTTAAACCCTTAGAATTTTAAAAGTTAAAATTCAACTCTTATACTTTATAGTATTATAAGTTAATAATATATATATATATATATATATATATATATATATATATATATATATATATATATATATATAAGAACAAATTCAGTCTTACCGTTAGTAGGCCTCATTCACGAAGCCGGTCTATAAGGGGGGTATAAGGTTACTGCCTATAAAATGGCAGTTTAATGGGTGTCCACTCTCACCCACCGTTTCCTTGACTGGTGGAGGGTCGTTAGCCGAACGGGTAGGACAAGGACTATATTTCTCCCTTCATTATAAGTATAATGATAAATATAAAGTAACTAAACCTTTTATAAATTCCCAATCTTAGTTACTTTAGGAAAATGTGAATTTGGTGCTAACCCATGAAATTACACTTTGCACTTTGCTTAAATCGCTAGTGGAGCGTGTGTGGTTAACCGACACACAAACCTGGATTTAACAAGGTAGGCAAAGGGTAACTTAATGTTTATCTTAGGATCGGTGGAGCGCGTGTGGTTAACCGGCACATCAATTAAGTGATAAATACTAAGGGTACCAAATGTATTTGCATGGTTATTCACACCTTGTTTTGTGATCCTCGACATCCCAGGCACAAAACTTGAGAGGGCACAATCGAGATTGAAACATGCCATTGAAAAGTTCAATGAATCTCAAAAGATTTAGGAGTTTCAAATCCAATTAAAACCTAATAAATTATTTCGTTTTTCATGGTGGAAATTGGTGAATCGTCATTCGCCTACCTTCAAATATTCTATAGTTTGCATTACGACATCCCTCTTCCAAGTTATACAATATTGTGTTGGGTCCTAGCCTTAATATTTCATATTGGGTGTTATATTAAGGACTTTAAATCGACTAACTTGAATTTCTCCCATTGTAAATGGCTGGTTCAGACAACTATGATCTTCCCAAATCTCATCGAACAAGCTTTCCTACTGAAGATGATGTTCCCAAATTTCTTCCCAAATTTCTTGAATAGAAATCATACTTCTCTTCCTCCACCTCCTCCAATTATTCTCCCTAACCCACAAGTTCTTTGTAACGCCCGTGTTTCAGGGCTAAGCATTTTAGATGATGTAATAGTCTAGGTCAACTATTGTAACTCTTTTTGAAATAATAAAGATGAAATAATTGAGTATTATGTGTATTTTTGTGCTTATTACTTATTTATAAATGTGTAATAAATAAAGAATAAAAATAAGCGTCAAAATGAAAGTGTGAGATAAGCCCAATATCTTTACATAAAGTTGTAGTGGTCGAAACAAGGATCCCGGGGATATAAACAACACCGAAATCCGAGTTATAACGAAGAAGTTACGACCCATTGAAGTTTCACGACGGAACCGGCACGACACCGGGAAGCGCAAATAGTGAATTTACGATAGAGCGACTTTCAGCCTTAACAATCTAAACAAAAGTCGTAGAATACGTTAAACCGAGAGCGTCCATGAAAAGAACGCCCAAATCTGACTTCGTATGAAGAAGTTATGATTTTTCGAAGTTTCGACTTAACAGTGTACAGCCCAAAGTTCGAATATTAGATCGAGCGGTTTTTTAGCCGACATAACCTAAACGAGAATCGAATATCTCGTTATTAGTAGCATAACGATAAAAAGACAGACGAAAACGGACGTCGGATGAAGAAGTTATGAATTTTTAACGGACCAATCCTGTCCCGGCCTATTAAAAATATAAATTTAAAATAAAGTCAAAATTAGCCAACGGAGTCTAAATGAAAGTTGTAGAGTGCGTTCCCGCCTTCGCGTGGATATAAAGAACGTAAAAAACGGAGCTCGGATGAGGAAGATACGAAATTTTGAAGTTTGGAATCGAAATCACGAAGTCTGATGCGAGATGGATGACGTGGCCTCATCGCAGCCGTCCATCGCTGATTGCAGAGCACTCTTCGGATCACGCCACGTCGCCTCGCTTCGCCCTACGCCCCGCGTCCAAGGTTGGTACGCCCAGCGTACCTTCGGTCCTTATCCTCTTCCGGTGTGCGAGACAGCTGGACGCAGCTGGACCTTATCCGAAGCTACGCCCAGCGTAGCTGTGCTGAACGGCCAGCGTTCGTCCGAGCTGCTGGCCCTATAAAAGGATGCTAATTCTTCCGAAAATTTCACACCAAATCACTTCTCTCTTTAAACTACTTTCTCTCTCTAAGGGTTTTAACCCCCCTAAACCCTAGGAAAAACCCCTAGCACCCAAAGGAAGCCCCGAGGCTCCCGGAGTCCCGAGAAAAAGGGTCTTTCGGTTCGGAAACGTTGCTCCAAGCGAAGCCCGGTTTTCTTTAAAATCCGCTGTAAGTGAGCTACGCCTATGAAATTTTTAATATAACTTTTAAATAATTATAGTAATGTTATTAGGTCCTTAAAATAATTATTTGGACTATTATTATGAGTTATATTGAGTGTTATTTAACGCTTATATAATAGTAATAATAGCTAGACTATTAATTAGTCGCGGTTTACGTTAAAACTAAACCCTAGTAGTATTGATACTAGGTTTTGTCGAGGGAAAATTATTTTGAGATAACGAAGCGTTGTTCAAGTGCAGAGTCACCACCTTTCAGGTGAGTGCATAGTTACTTTCAGCTTACACATAGATATGAAGTATTTTATATATATTACGTGCTGTGTGTGCATATTATCTGTATACTTGCTATCTATGTTGTATGAACGATTTTATACATGTTTTAAATGATTTAAACTGTATATGTATTTTATATCTACAAAATGTGTTGGGTAAAACATGGGTAGATGTAATAGTTGCTGTGTGACAAAATAAAATAATGAGAGGCCTCGTTATAGATGTTATTGATGATCCAGTCATCTAGCGGAGTATAGATGACGACCATAGACTATTCTAGATAGTCCAGTGGAACGCTAGCTGGCTCGCAACCTGTCGGTGTTTATTTGAACTGTGTGTTTACCAGCAGTACTCCATCCCCTACATGGTTGCCTTATTTGACATGAATTGCTGAGGAATCCCCGAAGCATGTGTTGTCACCCCGAAGAAAGTCCTTAGACTAGGTCCCTTGTGTTAGATGTTGTAGGGACGTAAAGTGAGGATAACGGGAACGGGTAATCGGGTTTGTTTGGTTTGATAAAGTTAATAAACTTATTTATTGTGGGTTGAAAACCCTATGTGCTCACCAGGCTTCCAAGCCTGACCCACTCAGTTTCTTGTATTACAGGTAGTGGCGCATGAGCATGGATGTTTGGATGAGAGATAAGGGATTATAGGCCTGTAAATACGAAATAATGTAGTAAGGCTTATGTTGTACTGTTTATGCTTTGGATGAGCATGGATGTTTGGATGAGAGATAAGGGATTATAGGCCTGTAAATCCGCAACACTTTTATTTAAAATGATACTCTGATTTTCAAACAAGCATAAACAAAATCGGTCTTTTCTGGCCGTGAAAATGGGGATGTCACAGTTAGTATCAGAGCATTAGTTTAAGCGAACTAGGAATTTGTAGGATTTCTAGACTTAAACTTAGAATGCTAAGCGATGATTGTGAGGTGTGAGCACTAGCTTATTTTAGGAAATTATGCCTAAAATGCTTTTATGTGCTAAATGCTTTGTGCCTGATATGCTGTTAATTGTTCGGATCTATGGTCTGTTGCCGACCGGATCCGGAAACCTTATGTGTTTAGGATTCTAAATGTACGACTACGATATTAGAACTAACATGTAAACGTTTCGGAGTGATAAGGACGGTTTAAACGACTATCCTAAATAAAGATCTAAATTCACCTTATTCGGTGTATAGATCAAAATGGCAAGAACCCGCAGTGGAGCCGGGAATACAAATGGGAACAGAAACCAACCCCCAGTGATTGAGCAAATACCGGTTGTGGTAGCCGCTGCTGAGCCAATAACAATGGCCGGAGTGCAAGCGATGATTCAGGCGATGTTACATCGTAAAATGGAGGAAACCAGACGTTTGCTCCAACAGAATCGAGAGGAAGCTACCATACCAATCGAACAGCCCGAGTTGAACGAAGGGCAGTCTGAGGAGGGGAACTACAGTGGGACCGTTGGTCAACCCAACCCACCAATAGTTCGACAAAACAACCAGGATGACGGAGTCGAGAGGAATGGATGCAAGTACAAGGATTTTCTGACTTGCAAACCATCGACTTTCGCTGGAAAGGAAGATCCGATCGGGGTCATGGATTGGATCTCGGAGATGGAGTTAGCTTTCATGACCTGTGGTTGCAGAGGCAAACTACAGACCACATTTGCAGTGCGTCAGTTCCGAGGAGGCGCTGTGCGTTGGTGGAATACCCTGGGGAAGACCTTGAGCCCCAATGAGCCCCTGCAGCTGACATGGGCGGAGTTTTTAGTACAATTCAAGCGCAAGTACTGCTCAACCCAAAACTTGCTCGAGCTAGAGAACCAATTTCTGACCCTGAAAAAGGGAAGCATGTCAATCGATGAATACACGAACAACTTCACATAAAAGATGGATTTTGCCTTGCGTCTTGTCCCGGATGAGCTGACGAAGATCGACAAGTACGCTAAGGGACTCCCATGGGAATATGCAGTGCCAGTGCGTCAGGCACATACTCTGGAAGCAGCTATCTCGGCTGCCAAATCTGTGGAGGATATGATTAAAGGAAGGGCTGCCAGTAAGGTTGAGGTTGGCGAGAAGAGAAAATTTGAGGGGTCTGCTAAACCCAACAAAAAGAATAGTAAGTTCAGTTCCAAGAAGTTTGGAGGAGGAGGGAACGAAGCAAAATGGTGCGAGAAGTGCAAGAAGAAGCACTCGGGAAAATGTAGCGAGGAAGTGACCTGCTACAAGTGTGGGAAAACGGGGCACTATGCCAATGAGTGCACCATCAACAAGAGGGTGTGCTACGAGTGCCGTGAAGAAGGGCATATTGCTAAGGATTGCCCGAAGAAGAAAGACGCGGCAAGGCCCAACATTCCGCCGAAGCCGAAGGCGAGAGCCTTCCAGATGACGCTCGAGGCTGCGAAGGAGGCAGCAGACGTCGCTTCAGGTACTTTTCTTGTAAATGGATTGCCTGCCAATATACTATTTGATTCCGGAGCCAACTACTCCTTTGTATCGCATAAATTTGGAGGGAAATTAGCATTGCCTGTAGAAAAACTTGATAATGCCCTAATTGTGGAAGTTGCCAGTGGCAAGTTCGTACCTGTTAGTAACCGTATTAGGAACATCGTCATCGACCTAAACGAAAACGAATTCCAAGAAGAGCTATTACCCATAGAGTTGAACGGTTTCGATATCGTTGTGGGTATGGATTGGCTTAGCGCCAAAAATGCTGAGATTCAATGCCGAAATAAGATAGTAAGGGTAAACCCACCCATAAAAGAGTCATTTATGGTGTACGGGGACAAACGCCGAGTAAATTCTGGAATCATCTCCCTGATGAAAGCCATAAAATGTTTGTCCAAGGGATGTGCATCATACTTGGCATTTGTTATCGATGCTAAGAAAGAAAAGAAGGAGGTGCAAAATATACCGGTCGTGTGTGATTATCCGGAGGTCTTTTCGGAAGATTTTCCTGGATTACCGCCTGATAGACAAGTGGAGTTTCGGATAGACTTGTTACCAGGTACAACACCGATAACAAAGGCACCTTACCGATTGGCACCGACAGAGATGAAGGAGCTCATGACGCAACTTCAGGAGCTGTTGGACAACGGTTTCATTCGAACTAGTTCATCAACATGGGGAGCTCCGGTGCTATTCGTAAAGAAGAAAGACAGAAGCATGAGGATGTGCATAGACTACAGAGAGCTGAACAAGGCAACGGTAAAGAACAAGTACCCATTGCCGAGGATTGATGACCTATTCGATCAGCTGCAAGGTTCGAGCTATTTCTCAAAGATCGATCTTAGGTCAGGATATCATCAGCTGAAAATGAGAGATCAGGATATTGAGAAGACTGCATTCAGAACGAGATATGGACACTACGAGTTCTTGGTTATGTCGTTTGGACTAACCAATGCTCCAACAGCATTCATGGATTTGATGAACAGGGTTTGTAAACCATTCCTCGATAAATCCGTAATAGTGTTCATCGACGACATTCTGATCTACTCGAAAAGCCAGGAAGAGCATGGCAAGCATCTACGAGAGGTGTTGGAGGTATTGAAGAAGGAGAAGCTATATGCAAAGTTCTCCAAATGTGATTTTTGGATCCGAGAAGTCCAATTCTTGGGTCATGTGGTTAACCAGGAGGGAATAATGGTTCACCCAACAAAAATCGAAGCTGTAATGAAGTGGGAACGTCCAAAGAGTCCCACAGAGATTCGAAGCTTTCTAGGATTAGCCAGATATCACCGATGATTTATCCAAGACTTTTCTTCGATAGCTGCTCCATTGACAGCGTTGACCCACAAAGGAGCTACATATACGTGGAATGAGAAAAACAAAGAGGCATTCGAGAAGCTAAAGAAGAAGTTATGCGAAGCACCGATTCTTTCTCTACCCGATGGAGCTGAAGACTTCGCGGTGTATAGCGATGCGTCGGGAGTCGGGTTGGGTTGTGTTCTGACCCAAAGAGAAAAGGTGATAGCATATGCCTCTCGACAATTGAAAGAGCACGAAAAAAACTACCCCACTCATGATTTGGAGTTGGCAGCAGTACTTTTTGCCTTGAAGATATGAAGGCATTACCTCTATGGCACGAAGTGCAAGCTTTTCACTGATCATAAGAGTCTCCAGTATCTCTTTAATCAGAAGGAATTGAACATGAGACAACGACGCTGGCTGGAGTTACTCAAGGACTACGACTGTGAGATACTTTACCACCCTGGTAAAGCAAATGTTGTCGCTGATTCTCTCAGTCGAAAATTCAACCTTGAGAGAAAATGGCCAACAGCGTTGAGAATAGAAGTTGTCTCAATGATTGTGGAAAGTATCAGGAAAGCTCAAGAAGAAGATTCAGAGAAGAATGACCGAAAGGAAGAACGTTTGGGCAAAACGTTAGTGTTCGGTACAAACAATCAAGGACTAAAGGTATTCCAAGATCGGATTTGGGTACCTAAGACAGGAGGAGTAAGAGAACTTCTGATGGAAGAAGCGCACAAGACCATGTACTCAATTCATGCCGGTAGCACTAAAATGTATAGGGACCTAAAACCCTACTACTGGTGGCCGACGATGAAGCTCGATTTTGCGAAGTATGTGGCCGAGTGTGTAACATGTGCGAGAGTTAAGGCACACCATCAGAAACCATACGAGAGTTTAGAACCATTACCTGTACCCATGGGTAAATGGGAAAACATCACCATGGATTTTGTGACTAAACTGCCCAGGACGAAGAACGGACACGACATGATTTGGGTGGTCGTGGATCGTTTCACTAAGAGTGCACACTTCATAGCAGCCAACGAGAGGTGGTCTATGGATAAGCTTGCAAATGCTTACGTGAAGGAAGTGGTAAGACTACATGGTGTTCCTCTAACGATTGTATCAGATCGTGATAGTCGTTTTACATCAAGGTTTTGGAGAAGCCTACAAGAGGAATTGGGTACGAAGTTATGTTTAAGTACTGCTTATCATCCGCAGACTGATGGTCAGAGCGAAAGAACGATACAAACACTCGAAGATATGCTGAGAGCATGTACCCTAGAGTTCCAAGGGAACTGGGATGAGCACTTACCTTTGGTAGAATTTTCCTACAACAACAGTTTCCAATCGAGCATCAAGATGGCACCCTATCAAGCTTTGTACGGACAGAAGTATCGTACGCCATCTTGTTGGCTTGAGGCTGGGGAAAAGCAGTTTATGGGCCCCGAGATAGTCCATGAGACTGCTGAAAAGTTGAAAGTAATCAGGGAGAGGATGTTAGCAGCTCAAGATCGTCAGAAGAGCTATGCTGACAAGAAAAGACGACCGATGACCTTCGAAGTTGGGGATTCGATTTTGCTTAAAGTCTCACCGTGGAAGGGACTTATAAGATTCGGGAAACGAGGAAAGTTGAGTCCAAGGTTTATTGGACCGTTTAAAGTTCTTCAGAAGATTGGGAACCAAGCTTACAAGACCGAATTACCCGAAGAACTAGATGGTATTCATAACACTTTCCATGTGTGTTATTTGAGGAAATTCACGAGAGAAGTTCCCGACATAATTCCAATCTCAGAGTTAAGAATGGATGAGAATAAGAGGCTGATCGAAGAGCACGAGGCAATTGTTGACCGTAAGACTAAAAAGTTACGACGCAAGATGGTCGACTTAGTGCTAGTCCGATGGAAACATTCGAATGGGCCGAATCTCACTTGGGAAACAGAAAGTGACATGATGAGTCGCTACCCACATATGTTTGCTAACGCATGATTCCGGGACGGAATCATCCTAAGGGGGAGAGAATTGTAATGCCCGTGTTTCAGGGCTAAGCATTTTAGATGATGTAATAGTCTAGGTCAACTATTGTAACTCTTTTTGAAATAATAAAGATGAAATAATTGAGTATTATGTGAATTATGTGTATTTGTGTGCTTATTACTTATTTATAAATGTGTAAAAAATAAAGAATAAAAATAGGCGTCAAAATTAAAGTGTGAGATAATCCCAATATCTTTACATAAAGTTGTAGTGGTCGAAACAAGGATCCCGTGGATATAAACAACGCCGAAATCCGAGTTATAACGAAGAAGTTATGACCCATTGAAGTTTCACGACGGAACCGGCACGACACCGGGAAGCGTAAATAGTGAATTTACGATAGAGCGAGTTTTCGTAGAATACGTTAAACCGAGAGCGTCAATGAAAAGAACGCCCAAATCTGACTTCGAATGAAGAAGTTATGACTTTTCGAAGTTTCGACTTAGCAGTGTACAGCCCGAAGTTCGAATATTAGATCGAGCGGTTTTTTAGCCGACATAACCTAAACAAGAATCGAAGATCTCGTTATTAGTAGCATAACGATAAAAAGACAGACGAAAACGGACGTCGGATGAAGAAGTTATGAATTTTTAACGGACCAATCCTGTCCCGGCCTGTTAAAAATATAAATTTAAAATAAAGTCAAAATTAGCCGACGGAGTCTAAACGAAAGTTGTAGAGTGCGTTCCCGCCTTCGAGTGGATATAAAGAACGTAAAAAACGGAGCTCGTATGAGGAGGATACGAAATTTTGAAGTTTGGAATCGAAATCACGAAGTCTGATGCGAGATGGATGACGTTGCCTCATCACAGCCGTCCATTGCTGACCGCAGAGCACCCTTCGGATCACGCCACGTTGCCTCGCTTCGCCCTATGCCCTACGTCCAAGGTTGGTACGCCCAGCGTACCTTCGGTTCTTATCCTCTTCCGGTGTGCGAGACAGCTGGACGCAGCTGGACCTTATCCGAAGCTACGCCCAGCGTAGCTGTGCTGAACGCCCAACGTTCGTCCGAGCTGCTGGCCCTATAAAAGGATGTGAATTCTTTCGAAAATTTCACACCAAATCACTTCTCTCTCTAAACTACTTTCTCTCTCTAAGGGTTTTAACCCCCCTAAACCCTAGGAAAAACCCCTAGCACCCAAAGGAAGCCCCGAGGCTCCCGGAGTCCCGAGAAAAAGGGTCTTTCGGTTCGGAAACGTTGCTCCAAGCGAAGCCCGGTTTTCTTTAAAATCCGCTGTAAGTGAGCTATACCTATGAAATTTTTAATATAGCTTTTAAATAATTATAGTAATGTTATTAGGTCCTTAAAATAATTATTTGGGCTATTATTATGAGTTATATTGAGTGTTATTTAACGCTTATATAATAGTAATAATAGCTAGACTATTAATTAGTCGCGGTTAACGTTAAAACTAAACCCTAGTGGTATTGATACTAGGTTTTGTCGAGGGAAAATTATTTTGAGATAACAAAGTGTTGTTCAAGTGCAGAGTCACCACCTTTCAGGTGAGTGCATAGTTACTTTCAGCTTACACATAGATATGAAGTATTTTATATAAATTACGTGCTGTGTGTGCATATTATCTGTATACTTTCTATCTATGCTGTATGAACGATTTTATACATGTTTTAAATGATTTAAACTGTATATGTATTTTATATCTACAAAATGTGTTGGGTAAAACATGGGTAGATGTAATAGTTGCTGTGTGACAAAATAAAATAATGAGAGGCCTCGTTATAGATGTTATTGATGATCCAGTCATCTAGCGGAGTATAGATGACGACCACGGACTATTCTAGACAGTCCAGTGGAACGCTAGCAGGCTCGCAACCTGTAGGTGTTTATTTGAACTGTGTGTTTACCAGCAGTACTCCATCCCCTACATGGTTGCCTTATTTGACATGAATTGCTGAGGAATCCCCGAAGCATGTGTTGTCACCCCGAAGAAAGTCCTTAGACTAGGTCCCTTGTGTTAGATGTTGTAGGGACGTAAAGTGAGGATAACGGGAACGGGTAATCGGGTTTGTTTGGTTTGATAAAGTTAATAAACTTATTTATTGTGGGTTGAAAACCCTATGTGCTCACCAGGCTCCCAAGCCTGACCCACTCAGTTTCTTGTATTACAGGTAGTGGCGCATGAGCATAGATGTTTGGATGAGAGATAAGGGATTATAGTCCTGTAAATACGAAATAATGTAGTAAGGCTTATGTTGTACTGTTTATGCTTTTGATCTGTATCGAACATGACATCCCGAGTCTTCTAATGAAATACATTTCTTTGGAAATGCTTTTGATAAATCTTTATCATATTTTATTTTGGGACAAATTCCGCACCACTTTTATTTAAAATGTTACTCTGATTTTCAAACAAGCATAAACAAAATCGGTCTTTTCTGGCCGTGAAAATGGGGATGTGGCATTCTTGAATAGTTCAAGTTCACTCAAACCCTATTGGCAAGCAAGGTCTATGTGTGCTCACATCTTGGAGATGAAGTCACATATTGACAAGCCGGGAGAGTTGGGTGTCAAAGTCTTGAGAAAGTTGGTTGTTCAATCACTTTCTAAGTCACATAGTGAGTTTCCTTTGGGACTACTATGAAACAAACTATGACATGAACCTTAATGATCTTATCTATTTGCTTGGTGCTGCTGAATCAGCAATGATTTGGAGCACTGGTAAAGCAAATTTGATTAGAAGATCAACTTCCCAAACTACCATGTACATTGACAATGGTAACATTGGATATCCAGAAAAGCTTTCTCTTCCCAATGGAAAGGGATCGGCCATAGTCAACTCGGTTGACCAAATGGTAAAGAGAAAGGCTAAGTCTGAGATAGTCCCATGTACCATTACCAAAGAGTCCATATGTTTCTATTGCCAAAGGAAGGGGAATTGGTTGCGAAGCTGCCCTAACTACCTGAAGGATCTGAGAGAAGGAAGAATCAAAAAGTTTGACTCTGCTTCAAGATCAAGCAAAGGGAAGGAAGCTTAAAAGAAGAGTATGTTGAATCTGATCGCGAAGATGGATTTCAATCGCATGGTTCGAAGATCGGATTCTTGAGCTACTACTTAGAAGTTATGATAGATTGCTAGGAAATATGTAATAGCATAGTTTTTCATTTAAAGTTGCATTGTAAGGAAAAAGTTTTTCCGCATTTATAAATAAATAAAATCTTGTTTTATTTTATTATATCTCCTTGCAATGGCATTTGTGAAAAATTTATGTTTGTATGTTTCTAGCAATAATGGAAATATGAATTTGATTCTTTCATTTGTGGTAGTGTCTAAATTTACCAAATAAGGAAAGATTCTCATCACCCAAGTTTTCAGTTGGACAGAAACTTGGAATCGTGCAAGTCGTATGATGAATGAGAATTTTCATCTTTGGAAAATTAAGACTAATTCCTTGTTCACATGTATATGTGAGTCAAGTGAAGGACAAAGGGATCGAGTACACATTCTTGTGCACTGGTCAAGTCCACCACAAAAGATCGATAAGACTATTCGTCATGATTTACTAAAGTTTAGTAAATATGGTTATACTTACAAGTTTAAGTATAATTCTGAAGCATTGGAAAAGTTTCGATGTATGGCAGAACGAATCAGAAGAATCAAATTTGGCAGAAAGATAAAAGTTTCTCAAATCTGAAAAGATGGGAGAGTACTTTAGTATCATGTTTTATGATCATCTTAATGATTGTGAGACCATATCACAATTCATCCTCTAGGGACATCTTAGTGCATTCTTATGGCTAAGAAGAGGAGTCATGAATTAGTGAAATGGTTAAATCAAGAAGGTGATACATACTTCGTTCCAAAAACAAGTCTTAGAGTCATACTCCAAGATTGTAATTTGAGTGACACATCTTAAAGAAGGTTTATTAACACTTGTCAAATGTAAGAGTAAAATGTGTCCTACTCTTGTACATTTGAAATTGGTAAGTTGTGATGTTTTGGATAAAACAGAGACCAACTTAGGCCAATTGTGTGAAGTGTTTGTCTTGATAAGAATCCGCACTATCTCTTGAATATTTGTTTGTCAAGGAATGGGTCTTGGCAAGAAAGTCTTATATGTCAAGAGGACAGTGGGAGTCTAAAAGATCTTGAAAGAGTCTAATCTAGAATAAAACCTGTAGTTTATCACTAGCACACGACTTGAGGTTTATAACCTATCGTGTTGACATATTCCTATTTCTGTGCCCATTCCAGTTAAAGTTGGCTTTGCATATGAGTTCTGAGAGTTCTCAATTGGTTGCATAACAACTTGGAAGCAATGACATGCCCTTGTGCTGCCAGGTGGCAATAAGTTAAGACTGCACAAGTTCAATCCATATGAGTTTGGATTTGTCACTAACCTTGTCTTGTGATTATGGTTTTGACAAATTCACATGGATAGGAACACATACACCATAAAATCTATGTGTCATAAGGTTTCTCTCCGATTCATGAAAATGATGGTGAGGAAACGCTTTCACTAAGTAGATAGCAATTGTGATATTTGCATTCTCAAAGTCGTTAGTGGAGCGCGTGTGGTTAACCGGCACACTAACATAGACTTGTGAGAAATGGAAAAGGTCTAAACAATTGAGACTATGATTACGACATCCCTTTTCATAGTTCTAAAATTGTTTAGACACACATGTGAGCTATCTAAGGAAAGGTGTATGATTTTGATAAAGGTTTATCAAAGCATCTCGTATCAGAAATTTGAACTTTGGTAAGAAAGTCAATAAAGTATTGATTTTAGAAGTCCAGCTGATTTCTGAGTACATGTCAAAGCTAGTGGGAGCATAAGTGTTATGCTAATAATCATCATGTTAGTGGGAGCATGATAATTATGATAAGTGTTGCAAGTTAGCAAGGTTAATTATAGAAAACAAAAAGTTTCAATTGGGAAAAAGTTGTTTTGCTATAATTAAGGGAGAGCAAATTATACTTCATTTCAAATCTAAAAGCTTAGATCGTGAGATTTTAATCAAATTTAGTCAAGTATATATATGAATTTTATGTTGGAATGGTTCAACATAAGGAAATTCTATATATGGGAACATTATTTGCGTTCGAAAATTCGATTATGATTACGCATCCCTTTTCATAATCTGAATTATGAGAGCATGGCAAATAGAAATAGAAATATTATAGCAAAAGACTGGTCTAGTATCATGTCTTTATGTGAGACATCATGAATCGTGTCCCATATGCTTCGGATATAGGATCGATTGCATGTGCTATAATATTCATCTGTTCTAAATTTTTCCAAATGCCTAGAGCATTAAGTGGGAAAAAGCACTAGAACTGGATATGACTAATTTAATTAAACAATTGTCGAGGACAATCTAAGGTTTACCAAAGATTGGTTGCTCAGGGACAGTTGGAAGTATGGTGTAAATTTTTGGAGAGGACCAGATTGAGATATTCTAAAAGGAGGCAACTCTTGTTCAGAAGTGATAGTTAAAATGAGAATATGAAAATATTCCCATAGGTGGAAGTTATTCATTAAATCTGTGTAAGATTAGGAAACTTAATGCAAGAAGGATGTTCAAAGCAATGTACTTTGAATTTGAGACTTCATTTCCATGGAATGTTCTCCATTGGAATACTCTGTAATGACTGTTAACAAGTCTTTGTGACTTTGTGCATAATCATTACAAGAGGATCAGTGCATATAAGTTTAAAATCTATCAGATTTAGGTAAATGGCAGGAATTTGGAATTCTTGCATTTGCGGTAAGGATTTGAGATTGTGAAATGAGAATCATTGGAATTATGTTCAATCGATCTATTTCACAAAGTAAAGATCATAGACAAACTTAGTGTGCATACTTGGTGTATGGCATAACTAATGTTTGGAAAAACATAGTGTGCGTACTTGGTGTATGGCATGACTAGTGTTTAGAAAACATAGTGTACATGCTTGGAGCATGGGACAACTATTGTTTTAATTCAAGTGTTAAGTTGATAAATTTGAAACATTATGAAATGAATAATGTGTAATCAATATGGTGATAAATAAAAGGTGTTCTATTTATATTCATAAGTTCTAAGACCATATTGGATTCGATTATTCTTGTGTTTCACTTTGCATGTTTTGACTTCTAGAATAACTAGGTCGTTCTTCCTGAATGAATAATTTGTTTAAACCATCCACAGTCGATAATACGTTGGAAGTAGGTATTAAGGCAAAACTGTCATGAAGCTGGTTTGTAGATGTCCAAGGTATTGGACATAGCAAGAGTTGCTACAACACTCATGAGTGCTCATAAGTTCTGAGTATTGGATTAAACCCACGCTCATTTGACTCACTTCATGGATTTTATCACGAGTGATCATGAGACGATAATATCTTATATTCTTCAAACCTAGAGATATGAGTTGTTGCCTATGAGTTGGTTATACATTGATTGTACGAAAACGCATTGGTAACTCGATGTTATAAAACGTGCCTTTGTGTATGATTCAACAAGTAGTAGAACAAGCTTATGAGTCGAATTTTATCCATTCCTTTTACCCTTAAAGGGATAAAAGCGATATCTGTTGGCCCCTCGATGATTTAGTGATGACAGCCCGAAGTGCTTGGCCAAGCCTGGACTGATTTGATTTGTTCAATTAGTCGGTCGTCATAAATCGGAAATCGGGAAACAACAAATGGACAGAGAGAATGATTATAATCCATGTCTCAGTCCATATGATCTCTAGAATGGAGGAATATATGATCCCTTATCTAATGGACGCGTCATTGATTTGTTCAGAGTTCGACAACAACTTTTAAGATCTACGATTGCTAGTCGGGTTTTGGAGTCATACACAATAATAGTTTTAGACTTATCCAAGTGGGAGACTGTTGGATTAGTGTCTAAGTCCATAACTATAATTGGTATGTACTTGACCCGATTGGCATGGTCCATTTGGGTTGCATGGCATCGGAACAACTTGGATAGACTTTTGTGAGAAAAAGGATATTTATGATTTGTTAATATATTATAAGTTCTAATATATTAATATGAAATCATATTATTTAATTAGTATTGATCAAGAATTAATTTGGAATTAATTTTGTGATCAAAAGGAGACTAATTAAATATATGGGGATTGATTGTGTAAATCATTCATTCTTATATATGTGGGCTTATGATCCATAGTTCTTCATGTTGGGCTAAACCCATGGAGTAACCCATGGATACTCCATGGAGGTTTTAATCCATGGAGCATGAAGAATATGGAAAGACATGAGTTACATGGTGTAACCCTAATAGCCACAATATATAAGGACCCCATGGCCCTACACATGAGGGCTAGCCGATTTGAGCATAAGAACTTCTCTCTCAAGTTATTCCAAGTTGTTGGTGGTGTTGTGTGAACCATTTGAGGTGTCATAATTGAGGCACTAGGCTCTTAAGCTCCATGGAATCAAGCTACAACATCAAGAGGTATGTCATTCTACTAGATTCTTGTAGTATAGTTGCTTCATATTATGCTAGTTAGGATGAAACCTTGGAATATTGAATATTTGCATGTATAATAGAGAAAACATAGATCCAAGGTTTATAGGGTTGCATGTACACCATAGGAGTGTTAGAATGCTCAAAACCCTTCACAAACTGCCAACAAAAAGGTCACAATAAGGTCTCTTGCAAAAATCCCAAGGTGATCCCTGAACCAAAACCAAAGAAGAAAATGGGAAGGCCTAAGTTGGATCCTAATCTTACCCATTGTAGAAGAGGTGGAAGGGGAGGAAGAGGTGGAAGAGGAGGTGGTATAGGCAATAGAGGTGGTAGAGGTGAGATGGGGGAAGTATAAATGGACCACAGTTTGAGGTTAAACCCGAGTATGAGGTTAAACCTGATGTTGAGGTTAAACCCGAGTATGAGGTTAAACCTGATGTTGAGGTCGAACCTGATGTTGAGGTTAAACCTGATGTTGTGGATGAGGGGGTGGAATTGATATATCATATATGGATATAATAGTAAGTTCCATTCTAAATTTGAGGTCATCAAACTATAGTGATGCTGAAATAATGTCTGCTCTTGGAATTAATGAATCTCAATTGAAGGAGTTTGGATCTTTAAATGTGGTGAGTGTTTATTTTTAAGGGCATTACAAATCAAAGCCAATTTTTAAAATTATTTGTTTTTTTATTCAGGAAACCAATGTTCAAGAAGAGACTCAAAAAGTACCAGTGACTGAAGAAGAGGTCAATGTTCAAGAAGAGACTCAGAATGATGAGGATACCCAAGAAATCATGAGAAGGAACACCCAAGAAAGCAGGATGAGGAACACCCAACAAATCAGGAGGAGGAAGCCATCAGAGAGGATAACTGAGTTGAAGTTGAAGAAGTAGGTGGTGAGCAAATTTGGGATGAGTGAAAGCAAAGCACTTAATTTAGAATAGGGCAAATGATTGTGATATGGTAGCCCTTTTTTGTAATTAAGTCATTGTGTTGGATTTATATAACTCTTTGGGTAAAAATTTCCCTTTTTGTAAATTTCTTGGAAAGTCAAACACTATGACATACTTTGGTATGTAGTTTGGTATGGTTTATAATGTTATTTGAAATATATTTTGTAATGCAGTTTCCTATAGTTATTTGGTATGTACTTTTGTATTGTTTGTAATGCAGTTTCCTATAGTTATTTTGTATGTACATTCCATAAGAAACAGGGAATCCTAACATTACATAGAAACATAATTAAACATCCTAAAATTACAACCATAACCCAAATATGCATTTCATACTCAGATACCATTACATTAGAAGATCAATTTTTTCACAATTCATACCATTACATTCCAAAAGAAACAGGGAATCCTAACATTACATAGAAACATAAGTAAACATCCTAAAATTACATAACCATAACCCAAATAATTGCAATCAAACCAACCAAACACCAAATCTTCCATCCCTTAACAACCATTCCACCTTCCACTTGCAGATGAATCTGTTGCTGATGCGTGCAAATAGCTACACCTAATTTTAAATTTATAACCTAACTAACTTAACTAACTTAATTGCACCTAGGCAGTGTACCTAGTCAAATTATAGAATAATTTAGGTAAGTCGGGTGTCGATCACAGTGAAAGGTTTTAACTAATTAATTTACCTACTATTAAATTAACCTAATTTCCTAGCAAAGTAGTGAGTTTTATCTAATTTTGCAAGTTTAGATGAACTTAATTTCTTAACACAATTCAATCAATAAACAAAACATCTCTGTTAGTTCGAATCCACTCTCCCTCAATGGTTTATAAATTAATTATGACTACTCCCGTTGGTTACCAATTAAAACATTATTAGCAATTCAGTTCTAAATTTACTAATATCAATTAATTCATGTAGATCTATGTATGGTCACACATAATTTAACACATAATCAATTATTGAATAATATTGGAGCTATGTAAGATTGGGTTGACAAACACAAATTATGGTCATAATATGAGTTCTCTAGCACATACTAATTTAATAATTCAATTCCTTAACTAAGATTGGTTCGATCTTAGCTCTAACAATCTATTGTTCATTAAATTACTAGCTGTTCAAATTCATGCAGAATAATGGTCACTAACTACATAGAATGAGAAGTTTAAGCAATCTAATTATCAAATCAAGCATGCTAGGTATACCGATCAAACACTAGACATAACCAACAAGCAAAGTCTAGATTGATAAAATAAAACCATGAGTTCCAGCTTCATCTAGCTAACAGAAGCAGCTAGATTTAGCTGGACATTCTAACAAATAAACACAAACAATCCATAGTAAAAAACATATTAAGAGTACCAAACTAATATCGAATTATGACTTCTTCTTCCTCCTTGGTGTTAAGAACAATTCCCAGGCCTTCTTTTTCTGTGATTTTCGACTTCTGGAATTTCTCCAAGTCAGCTAACCTCCCAAAGTCGTAGGGATCAAGGATATATATAGTTTTTGGATTTTGCCTGATTCACGTCGTGAGCTTTTAAGGCTCACCTCGTGAATCCAGTAGATATCCGTATTCAACACGAATTCCTGATCCGCGATGTTTTTCTTCTAGAAGGCCTAACTCACGCCTTGAATCGTTTAATACTAACCTCATGAGTACGTATTTTTCTGAATTTCTTATCTTTCAAGCCTTTAACCTCCAAAGTTCCATTCTTTAACGCTTTTAGTCCCTTTTCTTCAAAATGCCTTCTTTTTTACTGCAAAATATAATTTAGCGTTATAAGTACCATTATTCCATGCAAATAACCAAAAATATATATAATGTATTCAAATATTGCCCAAAAGTATGTATAAATACGACAATATCACTTGCACTACTTCTTCCACATCTTCATCCATAAAGTCTTCAAATTCTTCATCATTGACTCCATGAATTCCATGGTTGTGAAAATCATAGATCATCTGTTTGTACCAGTTGTTTGGTAATGGAGGATCTATCCATTCAAAGAATTTGCAATCCTTCTCCATATCCTGCATTGGACGACATTTTGCACAGTGTAACTACTATGGTGTTTAAGGGAAATTTCAAAGGTTTGAAGATAAAAACCTCACATTTAACTAATATAGGGGTTCTTCGGTTTCCATGAAGATAAAAACCTCACATTCAAAGATTCGAAGACACTCATCTTGTAATTGGGGCAACCAAGGAATCTCCTTCCAGGGTTCTCCGGTTTCCATGAAGTCCACCTGCCAACTGGTTCATCACAATCGCACCTTCTTTGAACTTGCCTGGCTGACCTATATGCACTACTGTTGGAGACGGAGGAGGAGGAGGCCATATTCAAAACTTGCAATTTGGTCGATTTAGGGTTTGTGGACTCTTAAATAACGTAAGAGACTGAGGTAAATAAAGTAAGAGAGAGAGGTATGGTCGAGTCAGCTTCCATGTAAGCAAAATAATGCCACATCGGTTTGTCACCGGTTGCAAGAGTGGTAACCGGGTAAATTGGGTCAATTCGCCGGTTTATCCGGTATTTCATGCTTTTCCGTTAACATTTAATAGTTTAGGACTTTTTCGTAAATGCGGACAAAATAATAGGACTAAAATGGAGATTTCCCTTTTTAATATTTGTATATCAATATACTTTGTTATTTGCTTTAAATTTAATTTTAAGACATCAACTACTAGTTTTTAAATTTTGTTTGTAGTTTGTTATTAAACTTAATATTATATTAGCCTTAGATGTTATTATTAACAACCCGACTTGAAAAAAAAAACTATTTTGATCCATTTGTTTTGTTAGGTCAATTAGATTCGACATCCCTTCCAATCATGAATTCACCATTGAAATTAATAGTATATTCTTATTCTTATATTTACAAATTTACTAGTCCATCTCAATTATTTCAACCAAAGTTACCAAATATCTAGTTCAAAATCCATTAAATTTCAATTAATTTGAAACTTTTTAGATCCTGAATACTAATTTATATGGAATTTGGATTTTGGCCTGCAGATATATAAGCCACCGACACTATAGGCCCGTTTTTTTTGGTAGGGTCTTGTCTCTCTAAGGCCTAAGCCCAGAGGCGGAAATCACGGAACCGAGCGCGCATTTTAGAGCGGGAGTTGCAAAAACCAAGGCAAATGGCATACGCGTAGGATAGAGAAAGAGAGTGAGAGAGAGGTTTGGTCATGAAATTTAAGAGATCCTATTTTCCCCTAAAATGGTTATAAGTCTTGCTTGGATTCCAAATTCCACCGCACTCACAACCAACTCATAATAATACCTGCAAAAACGTCCATATTCATTCATCAATTGCATTAAAACCTCCGCAAATTAAATCATCATCTTCGCATTCAACGACTTCGATTCTTCAGAATCACCTCATTCCGTCTCCTTCAACCCCAAGGTATTTTTCTTCAACCATTTCTCTTTTTCCTAGGAGTGAATTACTTTTATGTTACTGTTCTTGTTGTTACTTACAATTTTATTCGCATTTCGACATTTAACTGGAGATGAGGTGTTAGCGATTTACTGATCTCGGTATGAGTTGTTGCTGAAACTCTGTAGTTATGTTTTTATGTATATTTTTCGGAATTAACGGAAGGATATATAGCAAACTGGAAATGATATGTGTGAGAAAATTGCATGACAGCTTGATCAAATGGTTTATTAGTGCATAATTGCTTTTATTCCGGTTGGAGGTTTCAGAATCTGGTTATCAAAGGAGGAATAAATTGTCAATCACAAAATCACCTTTGATTCTTCAAAGACTGTAACTATCAGTAAAAAGAAAACTTGCATCAACTCGAATAACTTTAGGTGTGAATCTTACCGATCCTCTTTTTCTGATGCATCTGATACATCGAGTTACTTATCATATAGCGATTTAATTTGTGATCAGCTTATAACTATAGCTAATAGCTCAAGTATAAAGTATCAAGTATCAAGTTCCATTTCTGTTTCTGTAGTTTAGAACAGCTACATTAACCTATACTTACTTCTTAATCTCTATTGGTTTTAAATCAATAACACTTAATTAGTAAACTTTACAAGGTTTTCTTGGATTTAGGGATCTATGATGTCTGTGATGGGCAATCCAACAAACATTTTCTGGCATGAAAGCACAGTTGGGAAAACCGAAAGACAAAACCTAATCAACCAACAGGGATGTGTTGTATGGATCACAGGTCTCAGTGGATCAGGTATGTGCTCAAACACCCAACTTTCCTATTCCATTTAATTCACATTTTCATCATTGTTTTTCACTATTTTGTAGGTAAAAGTACACTTGCATGCTCATTAAACAGAGAACTACACTCCAGAGGAAAACTTTCCTATGTTCTTGATGGTGATAATGTTAGACATGGATTAAACAAAAACCTTGGATTCTCACCCGAAGATAGAACTGAAAACATTCGTCGTGTTGGTATGCATTTACTAAACTTAATCTACAATAAACTATTAGTTTTATACAAAAAGATTTGGTTAATTCTTTATTAAAGTTGTTGATTTTTTAATCATATTTAGGAGAAGTAGCTAAGCTATTTGCAGATGCTGGATTAATCTGTATAGCCAGTCTGATATCTCCTTACAGAAAGGATCGCGATGCATGTCGTGCAATGTTGACAGATGCAAATTTTATCGAGGCAATTCTTCTTTTCTGTGTTTTTATATAAAATGAGTCTGTGTTTATATAAAAAAAAAAAAAGCTAAATTTTAAATTTATCTATATATATACAAATGCAGGTGTTCATGAACATGCCTCTTGAAGTGTGTGAAAGAAGAGATCCTAAAGGTCTTTACAAGCTTGCAAGAGCTGGGAAGATTAAAGGTGCCATTTTTATTTAAAATTATTAATTCTTGTAAAATAAATTGCTAATTTTGTATTATGAGTTCTCTCTCATTCATGTAATCTTGACAAATTGCAGGCTTTACTGGGATTGATGATCCTTATGAACCACCTTTGAATTGTGAGGTACATTTTGCAAGGTCGTTTTCTGTCATTTTCGTGTACGTTGTGTAAAATTGGATGTTTTTTTTTTTTTTTTGTAGATTATGATTGAAGAAAAAGATGGAGTTTGTCCTACACCATGTGATATGGCTGGGCAAGTAGTTTCTTACTTGGATGAAAACGGGTTTCTTCATGCTTGAAAATGGGTGATCAACTTTGACTTGTTTGACCTGTTGATTTTCGGATGAATATTTTGAAGTTAAATATGTGAACCTTTAATCTTGTAGAAATGAAAACTTTAGGTTGACTAAAAGTTGTCTAATTGCATATTCGATATGTTATAGCGTGTGATGTCATTAGTATTTGAATCATTTATACCAATTGTATAAAGTATAAACCATGTCATCTTGTGCTTTTGTGTGTAGATTAGTGATACAAATAAAAGGTATAGAAAACTCATTCCGAGTCAACTAGGTCCCAACTCCAAAACACTATTAAAAAGACAATTTAATAAATTAACAGTCAACTTAAATAAATGATTTATTAAGGTTTTTATATAGAGTGAGACATTCTAATCTATTTAAAAGACAATTTAATAAATTAATAAATGAATCAAGTTATATATTAAAAATAAATAACTAAATGTTACTTGTGTTATTTTGGATATTTGGTTCTTATTTTATAAACCACAATCAATCCAAAATTCAAAATAATGATTTGATTTTGTTAAAAAAAAATGTGATTATCTGAACTAAATAGTTAAATTGGACACAGGAATATGCAAAGTTACATGTTAATGGATCAATGATCTGAACCTATCCACATAATGTGTTTGTGTTTGTATTTGACATTTAAATGCTATGACTTGTAATTGTATGTATACAAACATTGTATGCTGTATAACTATATGGCACAAGTTATATTTTGCGAAAATAAACCTTGTTTTCTAGAATTATGTTGAAAATTTTATTTAAAAGGTCTAGTGAAATAAATTAAAACTTAATTAATCTTCTTCAGCAGTCATCAGATATTCCAATTCGATCCAACTTATTCTATTCACAAGTATCCATCGTTTTTATATAATAAAAACCGAACGACCTTTAATACGATAATACCGATGGGAATTTATGACTTGTTCTAATGACGTTGAAAACAAAAATAAAATAAGAAAAAAATAAAGAAAAGCCAGCCAGCCAGCTTCGATAAATAAATAAATAATTAAAGAGAAAAAAACAAAATAAAACAATTAGGAATCTTTATAAAACGAAAGATAAATCAAATTTAATTTATTCCATTTGTCGTATAAATTCAACCTCCGATGAACACTTTACATCAACCAATAACAAAAATGTTCGGAACATTATCCGAAGAAGCAGAAGTGAAGGTTCCGGCGAGCAAAGCCTGGGCGCTCTACGGCACCCTCGAGCTCGCAAAGGCCGCCGCCGGAAAAATGCTCGAGGCGGTTGATGTTGAAGAAGGCGACGGTGGCGCCGGTACCATTCTCAAGCTCACTTTACTTCCCGGTAAGTGATCATCGTCTAAAACGCCGATCATTCTTAACAAATAACAAACAACAGCTAATTGCAGTAAACGAAATCATGATTCATTAATAATACGATCTGAACTGCAGGGTTAGGGTTTAAGTATTACAAAGAGAAGTTTACGAAAGTGGATAACGAGAACAAGGTGAAGGAGACTGAAATAGTGGAGGGAGGATTTCTTGATATCGGATTTATTCTTTATAGGATCAGGATCGAGATCAAGGAGAATCCAAATGACGACACTGGTTCATCGTGTGTGGTGAAGTTAACGCTTGAATATGAGGTTAAAGAAGAGGCTGCTGCTAATGCTTCTCTTGTCACCAATGCGCCTCTCCTTGCCCTTTTGAGCGTTGGAAGTGAGCATCTCTTGAAATCTAATTGAAGCAAAAAAAACGTTTGTTCTTGTGGTTTTATGATTAATGTGATTATTAAGAATAAATACAATTTGCTTTTCTTATGTAAATTAGTGAATCGATCGTATGAGATTTTGAATTGAGGAAGAAAGCTTTGTTAGAAAATGCCACCCAATCGCCCGCTAGAAATAACATAATAATAAGACCCAAACAAAGAGAACAAGGGTATTTTAGTAATTTGGCATATATTATGTTGGTTATTAAGTTTGTTTATTATTATTATATTTTTTTAACGGCTAGTAAATAGTTAAAAGTTAAATTCATCAAACTAGTTAATAACGCCTACGTATAGACCCCAAACTTCCAATCTAAGCCGCTTCTATCTCTACCAAGTGGATTAGGACCTCCAATAAATTGAATCCTCTTAAATCTCTCTCATCTCTTCCAAAGATTAATAACATGGTATCAGTGTATGGTTGATCTGTTCTTTGTCCCATTTCATTCATCTTCTTCACGTAATCCTCATCATGCCACGTAATCCTCATCATGCCCGAGTCTGGTTCAAACGATTCCACAACTCTCAATATTTAGGGTTCTATTTCATTGTATGTTATGATAATCCAAGCTTTGTCTTTGTTTCTAATGTCTTTAATGACGTCAGATTTACTTCGTGGAAACAATCAATGATGATTTCTATATCTGCTAAAAACAAGCTCGGATTCGTTCCTGGCACAATCATTCTGTCATATTCATGTCTTCCTCTTATTCTAATTGGTAACAAAATAATCCAATAATGATAAGATGGATCTTGAACTCTCTAACTAAGATAATCACTAATAGTGTTCTTTTCCTTCAAATCACACATGAAATTTGAACACTGTCAAATTAGAGATACAAACAATTTGACTGTGCTTTAATTTATCAAATACAACAAAAATGGTATAATCTATCTCAAGGATAGGATTTATTTTTATTTTTATTAGTATTTCACCAAACTAACTCGAAATTGGGCCGAATTACACATGGTTTAAGGTATTCCTTCATGTTCATGTGGTGTTGTAGTGGGAATCCACAAGTATTTTGAAGACTCGTGTTTAATTCAACTCTTAATTCCTATAAAATCATTCAAGGAAATTTTTTCATGATGAAACCATTGACAAGTATTGCCACTACTTATTATTTAATTCTCCAAGAAAAATACGAACATGTATCAACATATCCCCTGATATGAACACTGATGCTATTGCCATATATGCTCTACTAAAACTTTTAATTCTTCTAAGAAGCCTTTAACATGCAATCACCATAAAAATTCCGGACCGGTGGTTGTCGAGGCCAACAAATAAATAACCCTAAAATTTGCACGGTAGATAGTCTATAATGGTAAGGGGATCAAATCCACGAAGATTGGTTCAATTTACGACTCTATGATTTCTCTTTGTAAAAACACTCGTGAAATGAAAATAAAAATAAAAATAAAAATGAGGATTTTAGTCTTTTGGTTGTTTTAAAGAAACCAAGTTATACTAAAACTTGGAAATTGCAAGTAAATCAGAAAAGAGTTTGATTCAAATTAATAGGAGAGAGATAGTTGGCATTGGTATAATTGTACATTAGATGTTATTGTGCAATATTTGTGATTTAATTTAACTTGGTTATAGTGACTTAAAAACTAAGTAACCTAGGCTTTTCTTATTGGCACAATGGCTAGAGAAGCTCATAACATATTTTTTTTAGTTAAAGTCATACATCAATGAAACATATAATTGATGAAAATCAACTAGCATTAAGATTTAAGAACCACCAAGTCCAAAAGGAAATCAATATGCTTTCATTACCATTATGGAGGAAATACTTTCATGATTTAAGTAAAATGAAAACAAAGACATAAACCATTTGTTGCTTGCTAATTTGAAGATCTATTACTTAACAAAGAAATTAGCCAATTAATTAAATATTCATTCATCTAAACTCATGATTAAAGACAAATAAACATAAAAAGTTGTTTAGCTAAAAAATACTTCCATAAACTTCAACCATAAGTTATGTTAGTTAGTTACTTGTTATATATTATGTTAGTTAGTTAGTTTGTTCCCACCTAATTTTATTTAATGTATATATTAGATATTTCTAATGTACTTTGTTAATCAACTAATAAATGAGATCATCTCAAATCTCTGTCAATTCTTCCAAAACTTAATCTACAATAGTTGGTCACCACCATCACCTTATTGTCATTGACCATTAAAGATGCACCTTAAAAACAATAATCTACAAGTGAACAAATAAGATGAACTGAGAAGAAGAACCATTAACAAGTTCATGAAGTTCTCTAAGAAGAATGTACATCGACAATCATTTACACATCACTACGTTTGCAACGGTGCAGCCAAAGCTTATCCCTACATATAAGGAGATAAACGGAAGAATATAAGCATTCAAAGGGGCTAACGGTCCTCAATAATGACTTCATGTACTAGGATAAGAGAATCTCTCCTATATAACATAAAAAGGGAGCTTTTGACACTCTTACATAGTAACTATGATGTATTCCTTTATCGACATGCATACATGATTGGGATAGTGAAAGATATATCATATCACAAGTTTAACATCAATGCCCTGATCATACCTACTAGGAAAAGAAGCAAGTGTAAGTACAAAACAATAAACATTAAGGTAAATAAGATGGTTAAGTCAGTAGAGTTCAGTAGAGTTCAGTAGAGTTCCAAAAGGATTGTTACCCCTTTCTATAGGTTGTGGAGGATGTGCATCGGCTATAATGATTTCAGTAGAGTTCCAAAAGGATTGTTACCCCTTTCTATAGATATCTAAAAAGTAGATTCAATAGAAGGTTCAAGTGGAAGTCTTACTGGATGCATGTATAGGCCACCACCATATCCAAATGAAAACATATACAAAGAAAAGATAACTTTTTATTCAAAAAATAAGGAAGAATTTTCAACATAAAGATGTCATTCACCAAAAACTTTTGTGACATCATACTAGTGTTTGGTGGATCATGATTTAAGGATCAAACAAGAAGGAATCTTGAAGTGTATGTTGACGAAAAGGAAAAAGTAGACGTGAGGAAGCCTTCATTGTGGACATAGAAGAAATATTCTTGACATTGCATTGGGTTTAAATAAAGTTTAATCCATCCAAATGTGTCTTAAAAGTGAGGAATGCAAGTTCTTAGTTTACATTGAAAGAAGCATCCTCCATTCAATCACATCCTCAATGAAAGGGTAATTAGCTTTTGAAGTTCCACTATAAAGGAAAATAGTAGATTTCATCTTTAATTGTAAATTATACTTATATATGTATATGCTTAAATATTTACCTCCGACATTATGATGTTAAAATACCATTGTTGCATCTTGTAATGGAAAAAACCAATGGGCATTGTTATTGATAGTTTATTTTTATTTTTTGATAATTTATTAATGGGCTTCATACTATTAGAGGTCATTATATTATAACGAACCTTGGGGAAACACAGCCTTGCCCATTTTTCATGACCACGCATCCACACATCCACACTCAGCATGAGTTGCACGAGATAGTCTGGACAAACTGAAAGAACCCCTTTCTATACTTTCATATTTATGAAAGACCCAAATTTTCATATTTGACAATTGTTATTCCGAAACATGCTACATGCATATTCATAAAACAATATTTTATATTGATAAAACTGTTACAAACTACTGGATACAAACCCACTATCTCATAGTGTTATATATTACATAACTTCCCAGGATTCTATAGATTTATACATATGGGAGTGCAAAATACAATAGTTTCAAACTATTCGAAAATCTTCTATCAATACAGTAGTTTCAAACTATTCAAAAAAATCTGCTACCAGTATATCACTATACTGGGTGCTTATCTCCTGCGAATTAGTTAAACATTGAGAGGGGTAAACGATAACGCTTAGTGAGTTCAATAATAGATACAATATAACGTTATGCCATATATATACTGTAATATGCCAGAAGCAAAGAGGAACAAGGAACAACAAAGGTATAATGCGAAAAGCTTTCCATATTAATCAATGAGACATAACAAATTCCATACTTGATATAAAATCAATAAAGTTTCAGCACAAATGGCACAGTAAATACTCAAGAATATCATTTTGCTAGAATATTTAAGCTTTCATCCTTATCTTAGCATACTACCGAAGCCAAAGTGATGCCTATGTCATACACTTCATGGTCAACGGTTCATACCAATACCCAAGTGATGCTTATGTCATACACTTCAAGTCAGAGGTACAGCCTTGCTATAAAATAACAGATACAACAACTCGAGATGATAACATGGAAAAACACATAGCACATATAACACATAACATACAATTGTTCCTATATATTAAACTCACCGAGAAATAACCGGGGGTCAAAATAGTAATTTGGGCATCACTTCGGCTTTAAATATGACTTTCTTCGTTGAAAACCGGGAGTTTTCTTGAAAACCGGGCTCTGCGAAGGTAGAGCTTTGAAACCGAAAAGATAAATTTTTCGGGCTTCTCAGAAATCTCAGGCCGCGTTTCGGGCTTTGGAATAAGTACCGGGGCTTCGGGGGAAGTCGGAATGCAAGAAAATGTTGGAAAGGGGTGAAAAAGACCAAAATTCAAACATGTAACCAGGAGGTCTCGCACCCTTTATATAGGTGCGAGCCTCGGATCCGAAGCGAGGAGAGGAGCGCATGTGTGCGAGGCTCAGAACACACGACAGCAGGGCGAAGCTTCGGCCGGAGAGCTGGCTGCTTCGGATTGGGTCGGCTGCTTCGGTCCAATGGGAGGAGGACACGAGGGTCGGATCACGTGTTGCATGCGAGGATCACGTGTGGCATGCGAGGATCACGTGCTTCTTCGGACACCTGTGCGACACGCGTCGCTTCTCAGACATGCCACGCAGCAGCTTCGGACACGTGGCCAACTCCGAGCGAGGGTGACGTGGCAATCACTATTCATGCGGAATTTCTCGAAAAATGTGCCCAATCTTGTAAAATCCATAACTTTCTCATACGCACTCCGTTTTTGACGTTCTTTATATGCACGCGTAGAGAAAATTATGCTCTACAACTTTCGTTTAGACTTCGTCGGAAAATTTTGACTTTATTTTTATATTATTATTTTTAACAGACCGGGACTGGTAAATCCGTTAAAAATTCATAACTTCTTCATCTGACGTCCGTTTTCGTCAGACTTTTTACCGTTGTACTACTAATGACGAGACCTTCGATTCTCGTTTAGGTTGTGTCGGCTAAAAATCACTCGATCGAAAATTCGAGTTTTTAGCTGTCTACTGCTAAGCTGAAACTTGTAAAAATCATAACTTCCTCATACGAAGTCAGATTTTGGCGTTCTTTTTATCGAACTTCTCGGTTGAACGAATACTATGAATTTCATTTAGATCACTAAGGCTAAAAAATAGTTTATCAAAAACTCACTTTTTACGTCATTCGGCACCGTGTCGGTTTTATCGCGGATCTTCGATTGGTCATAACTTCTTCGTTATAACTCGGATTTCGACGAGGTTTTCGCCTACGTGTTTCTAACGAGATTATCTACAACTTTCAACAATAAAATTTTACTTATTTCAAGTTTTATATTTTCGCTAAATTTCACTATTTAGCTTTTAATTGGAATCTCATAAGACTTCCAATAATTTATGAGTGATTCTAAACATAGTTTTACCTTATTTCTAGTAAAAACTATCTGTTAGAACTCAGTACTCAATATCACATAATATTTCATAATATTATTTATATAAAACACGATCTCAAAACGTGTATGTTACACAAACTTTCTTGGAAACCGGATATGGTACGCCTTACATGTCTCTTGTAACAATGCATATTTTTCATAAACATTAAACATTTAAATTCCAAGAAATATCAGAGTTTACATGTCATCACAAAAACCAGAGTTTCAAAAATATTTATAAGTATTCCCAAAAACATCAATGGGTGTTACCAATTCATATCCTAACCATAATTAAAGCAACAATGATGAAACATAAAAAAAAAAGTCCAGTCCAATATCCTTAATGCTTCTAAGCCCACACACTCTATGGTTTGCTACCTAAACCTGTAAACACATAGAAACAATATCTGACAGACAATAAGTATGGTGGTCAAAACCGTAAAATTTAGGGTTTGTCCCCTGGGTGCGTACGAAAAGCACGCCCAGCGTACTCCTATTTTTTCTGAAAATGGCAACAATGCCCCTAGGTACCAAATTTGCAAACTATTTACACACCAATGGTCAAAAATGAAAAGTACCTTGAATCGGGTATTACAGAAATCTTCAAGAGCGATCTTGTCTAACATATAATTAATAATGTCCATAAAATTTTTGGGCCCCTTTAAAAGATGGGCCCTGAACGGTCATCCCTATCGTCCATCCTCTGGGACTGGCATGAAGTGTATAGCAGTTACTTTGTTATCATCGAGAAAAGAGAAAGAAGATTATTATATTGGCTTCCCACATTCAACAACTCATTTTATCATCGAGAAAAGAGAAAGAATATTATTATACTGGCTTCCCATATTTGAGAGTGCATTTGTTCATCCGTTTTTAAGGAGTACTACAAAAGCTTTAAAGCAACGTGTCTATGACTATCAAAATTTAAAGAAAGAACACAAAAGTACAGCATGTCTACTTCATGATCTGTCAACATTTTTGTGAGGAGACCAAGAAATGGTAAAGAGCGGTTCTGTGAGAGTGTACTCCTTGCCGGCATCCACTCCTTCTCCCTACCCGTCAATATTTTAAAACTCAAAGCTCTCCTCACAACATTACTCTCACTTATTAAGCCAAATGAGCAATTATTAAGCCGAGTCAACAATTAACCTACAAGAACAGGTTACCACTTGGTGATATTTGAACAAAACATAAATTTCAATGGTTTTTTTTTTGTACAAAGCCCTTACTTGGATGATATTTTTTGAACATGTCAAACTTTGATGATATTTTTTGAATGTTTTTGAAACATACTTATCCTTATAAGTCATTTTCACAAATATGAAAAGTGCAAAATAGTCTCTTTAAATGGAGGGATGGGTGCTGCAAATTTTTTAAAATATAAAACATAATCTATCAACTTTGGCTTCAAAGGTTGGACTATACCTAAAATTTTAAACAAACCACATAGATCATAGATCATTTCTGCCATTTACTCTTTAACAAATCATCCGGATCCATCCCTAAATAGTGCGATTAGTTGATCCATCACATTATCCATTATATCACTTTTTATCACTTCAAGACTTTTCACATGTGAAAATATTCACCAAATTGATCAATATTCTCCAACGTCCTTAAAAAAGAGTAAACAAAAGAAAGCCAGCCCCACAATGAATTTGAAAAACATAAAAAGACAATTTATACAATTAGGAATCCTTGGAAAACAAACCAAAACAAATTTATTCCACTTAATTTTCTCTGTATAAATTCAAACTCCGATGAGCATTTGTCACCAAGCAGCATATAAAAATGTTTGGAACCTTATCGGAAGAGACAGAAGTGAAGGTGCCGGCAAGCAAAGCCTGGAAGCTCTACGGCACCCTCGAGCTAGCAAAGGTGGCCGCCGGAAAAATTCTTGAGGCGATTGATGTTGTTGAAGGCGACGGTGGCGTTGGGACCATTCTCAAGGTCACTGTAAAACGCGGTAAACGTCCCAATCATCTAAAAAGTTCATCACTTTTAGCAAATAAATAAACTATTAATAAGATGAAGTGATATTTGCAGGGTCAGACACTAAGTATTACAAAGAGAAATTTACGAAAATCGATAACGAGAACATGGTTAAGGAGGGTGAAGTGGTGGAAGGAGCATTTCTGGATATGGGATTTACTTTTTACAGGATCAAGATCGAGATCAAAGAGAATCCAAATGATGACACTGGTTTGTCTTGTCTTGTAAAATTGTCGGTTGAATACGAGGTTAAAGAAGAGGCTGCTGCTAATGCTTCTCTTGTCACCAATGAGCCTCTTCTCGCCATTATGAGTGTTGCAAACGAGCATCTCTTGAAATCCAGTTGACGCGAGAGATGTTGATGAATACGTTGCTTTTTCTATCAATTTTGGTACGTTTGTAGTGATCCTACAAGTTTTTGATTTGTTGAATAAAGACTTTGTTAGCAAATTACAGTAGATTAGTGTTTTATTCTCGGTTCATACGATACAAGAACAATCATAGAGTGGTGCTGTGGTATAATCGTGTTTGGATAATTAACTTTGTCATTCGGTTCTATCAAATGTTTATATATAGTTTGTGATTGATTGAAAATAATTAAATTTTTCTATACTCATATGGTGAGAGTGAGACACTTCGTATGACCAGTGAGCGAGCTTTTGCTTAGAGACGTGGTAATAGAATAAAAGATACAACAATCTAATCCTATATAATACATCCAACCCAAATAAATGGAACCATGAGTCGGCGATTTTGGGCCGCAAAACGAAGCATGAGGTGGCGACACAGGGAAAAGGTGTGGGAAAAGAGAGAGTGACTAAGCTTAAGCCTTGAGGAGGTGCGGAGGAGGCAAGCAGCTGACGCCGTATAAGTTAAGAATGGGCAGCGGCAGTTCTAATTGGTTAAGGGCGGTGTGAGCAACCCAACTTCTTAGCACCATCTAAGTTAAAATCACTACGGACAATCTTCCTAGTGGTTGATGGAAGCGGCTTATCCACGTGTACAACAATTCATTTTGTTAACATAAAGGTAATTGACATAGAAAAAATTGCAAAAATGCGTGTACAACAATTCATTTTGTTAACATAGAGGTAATTGACATAGAAAAAATTGTAAAAATGGTTCGTATGTTGTCGAAATTATGTGATATTGTGGTGAAATGGTCCAATTATAGATCTTTTAGGGATCTTGGTTTCTATACATTTGAAATTACTTTTATGCCCCTATAAATATTTTTTTCATTTTCTTAATTGTTATAAGCCTTAAACTATTTAGAAATTAAAAAATAGCCCAACCGCCGCCCCCGCAATTCCCTCTTTTCCCTCTCTCATCACACCTACCATTCCCTCTTTCCCCTCTCTCGTCCGAAACCACCATCACCAGCTTCTCTTCTTGCCTAGATCTAAACCAAGTGCCCATAAATCATAGACATCATACTCAATGCCCAAAAAATCATACTCAGTGCTTAGATGGATGCAGCGGGTGCTTAAACCAAAAAATTAAACATGAGTATCATGGCCAAAACAAACCCATCAATTAAAATCATAAATCTTGGATGAAATCAAAACCTTGGAAACACAATTCACAAGTGTACGTAGCTGAATTAAATCCTAAAATCCCAAAATAAGCTTAAACCAGACATTGTATCTTTCTTATCATATTCATGTTTCAAAATTAGCCGACATAGTGTAAATGAAAGTAGTAGATCTCGTCAATAGCTA
Source organism: Lactuca virosa (assembly GCF_052849685.1). Lineage (NCBI taxonomy): Eukaryota > Viridiplantae > Streptophyta > Magnoliopsida > Asterales > Asteraceae > Lactuca > Lactuca virosa. The sequence goes on from NC_136431.1 coordinate 71,633,170, forward strand.
CACGTTGATATAAAACTCGTCAAAAACAGAGCTCATACGAAGAAGTTATACATTTTTTAAGAAATCGGAAAATTTCGCGTGCAGTCGCGCGCACCGACCATGGGTGTGGCGTGCTCAGACCCTCCATGGAAAAGTGACACGTGACATCACACATAAGGTGACACGTCATCATGGCCAACCATAAGCACGACGCACAGGGAGCAGAGTGTGCGGCGCGCCTTGTCTTTTCACCACTTCTCCAACTCTCTCTAAAGTTATCTCATAACCTTTTAGCCCTTCTTACTCCCTAGTTCCCAGTTACTTTAGTGAAGCCCTACAGTGTCCAATATCCAGAGAATAGAAGCTCCCGGGTCAAAGCTTTGTCCGCGTAATCCTCGGTTTTCGTTGGATTTCTTTGTAAGTCAAGCTACGCTTATTTATTTTAAGTGTAAATTTTAATTATAGTCATAGTCGTTATTATGGATCCATAATTAAAATTTATATGTGATTCCAAGTCATTATATTGATTAATCAACTTACGGGAGTGATGTCTAGGCTGGTTTAGTGAGGTGTTTAAAATGGGATTTCCAAACAGTATACTCTGTATACCAAACAGACCCTACCTCCGATATAATCCTACCTGATTATTCATTACTTGATAGATTTTGATTTAGACATTGATATTATTGAGGAATCTAGACTATTAATATATAGTCGTTAGGATTATGAAACTAGACTAAGACTTAGTGCTTTATACATTTAGGTCTTTGAGAAGTATTAAGGCGAAGTGCTGCCCTAACCCCGAGTCACCTACTTTTGTCAGGTGAGAACGTAGTTACCTTCAAGAGCATAATTTAATAAAAGTATTTATTAAATGCTAATTGTTTTACTTATATTTTGTGCCACTTGTATACCTGTAATAGTATTGCATACTAGGAACTGTACTGGACATAGTTTGCCTTTAGTATAAGTCTGGATTAGTTACAATATGAATTGTATAAGGTGTATAGATCCCAATAAGTTATGATATTGTTTAGGTCACGTTCTGAGGGTAGAGTGTCAGATCAGAGCGGAGTGTCGGATTCCTCATCTTTCTTGGATGACCACAAATGATGGGTCCAGATCAGACAACTGGCTAGTATGTCTGGGTCATCGACCATAGTAGATGACAACACTTGACTATTCTAGGCGGTCTAGTGAATTAAGTTGCTAGTGTGGACTTATAACCCACAGATGTATATAAGATATTTATCAATAACTCTGAACATTGCTTGCCTTTATATAACTTACACTGGCCATGGACTCCCCTAGCTATGTAGTCAGCCATATACTCAAACGAATTATCAGGTAGGATGATTACTCCAGATAATCGTTGACTTAGGGTTCGTGAGAATCAGTTGGGTTGGGTAGAATGTCTTAAGGACATTTATGTTAGATTTATATACCCATATTATCTTTCAATGATTGTTTTGCAGGAATGATACTATGATTTATTATCATTAAAATCATTATGGGCTTGAAAATCCTATGCATCTCACCAGGTTTCGCAAACCTTACCCACTCACTTTATTTGCATAACAAGTATCGGATGTAAGGCTGTTGAAGCTTACTTAGGATGTCGAGTGAAATAAGAGATGAGTCTGTTATAGTATTTCATGACCTTTTGTATATTTACAATGTAATGTATGTTTCTATATGAACGATGACATCCTCAAAATTTAATATAAGGAAATAACTTATGTTATCTCAATATGATTTAAATAACTGGGAATTTCCGCATCTCAATTATTAAAGTGTAAATAAAAAGTACTAACTGGTTCTAAAATGGGAGATGTCACAGCTAGTATCAGAGCATTAGTTTATGCGAACTAGGAATTTAGGTAAAATCTGGACTTAAACTTAAAAGTTAAGTATGATCAGTGAGTTGTGCGATAGAATACTTTAGGGTAGATGCCTTAGTTGCTTTAGACATTAGCATTAGAATATTATAGGAAGATGCCTTAACTACTAATTATGTGCTAAATATGTATGTGTATAGTAAGTAATATATCGCTTTATTAAAACAACTCGCCTCTACGACTATAGAACGTCATGACGATCACAAGGAGCAGAAGAGTCGTCAACAATGAAGGAGGTCCAACACCTCAAAATGTCGGAGCAGGAGCTACTCAGTTTACAATTAATGATGCCCGAGCAATAATGTTGTGACATCCCCAAATTCACGGTCATTTTAAAAAATTTATTTATGCTTATTTAAAAATCAGAGTATCCATTTTAAAGAATGATATTGCAGAATTTTTTTCCCATGATAAAGATATTATCAAAACATTTCCGAAGAAATGTATTTTGTTTATATTAAAACTTTGGGATGTCATCGTTAATACAGAAACATAAGCATAAACAGACATTACATTCATTTACACTAACGATCTACATATCCGTTAATCTCTCAGTGTAATGTAGCTTCGTATCGATACCTGTGATACAAATAAACTGAGTGGGTCATGTTGGGAAACCTGGTGTGTACATAGGGTTTTCAACCCACAATAATATAATTATTATGTTTAATCATCAAACAATTAACCCAATTACCCATCCCTGTTATATTCTTTATTCTTAAGTATCTTCCCTAAGAATCACCTATTCCTCAATATTTATTCCTAAGGATTGTCCTAAGGAATACGCACGAAGTCCAATGCTGTCATGGTTTATCTTACATGCACTAAGTTCATAGCTTCCGATATTATCTATTAGGCACTAAGTCTATAGCTGCCAATGTTCATGTATAGGGCACTAAATCCATAGCTACCAACGTTCATTTGTAAGGCACTAAGTCCATAGCTGTCGGAGTTTTTATAGTACATCTGGTGAACATATCGTTCACAACACCTACAAGTTGCGAGCCTTCTAGCGTTCCACTGGACTGTCTAGAATAGTATGTGGTCGTCATCTATACTCTGCTAGATGACTGGATCATCGCTTGGGTCAAGGCTTCTCATCATCTTTCACCTCTTATCATATATATCATCTTTCATCTCTCATCTATCATCTACCCATCTTTACCCAATATATTTATAGGTATAAAAATACATATACAGTTTAAATCAAGTAAAATGTGTATATTTTGTTCATCCAGCATAGATATCAAGAACACAGATAATATACACACATAACATGTAATTTATATTAAATACTTCATATCTATGTGTAATATGAAAGTAACTATGCACTCACTTGTTAAAGTGATGACTCGAAATTCGGACAGCGCTTCGCTTCTAACAATCGTCTTTTCCTTCGACGAGACTTAGTATCATTACCACTAGATTTTAGTCTAATATTTATTGTGACTAATTATTAGTCTAGATTTATGAACGATATTGTTTTATAAGTGTTAAACAATACTTTTCAACTACTATGTACAGACAGGGGCTAAACATGAAACACTGGCGGACGGGACCATTTTGGCATTTAAGCTGTTCTGAAATCCAACAACTCTATGCGACCCTTCAAACCAGATTCCCCGTATCGCGAGCAGTTAAAAGGTATTATAATAACACTTTGTATATTTTATATTGTTTATAGGTTCATAATAACGATAATGAACTTAAACATAAGCTATACTTAAAGTAGGGTAAGCATAACTGTGACAACCGTCAAATTTCGGTCAAGTCAAAGTCAAACAAAGTCAACAAGTCAAACCGGTCAACTCCATTAACCCTTGTATGTTAGGGTTTACGTTGTACAATTCGCTATTTTAATGAGAAAACATCATTTGGAAAATTCATGTGTTTGATTTTCCTTAGCCTTAACAGTGCTAAACAACGAACCAAAACGATAAAACACTATTGCACAATTATCGGGGGCTGTGTAAGACTCTTAAACATGGCTTAACGGGGTTTACAAATATGACAATTGTAAAAATCTCATCATATTTACTATTTATTATTTACTATTTACTATTTACTACCTACTATTTACTATTTACATTTTAAAAATTACTATTATTAGCCAATTAGTATTAACCATCATCTAGAAACATTTGTCATGATTACATCATGAATATGTCATATACACTAACTAGTTATATGGAGAATGTCAACATTTAACACTTATTATTAAAGAATTATATATGAATAGTAATTCTTACTAGTATAAATACAAGACTTAAGTCACTCATTTTCTACACCATTCTCTCTCAATTTCAAGACTTCCAAGGTTAATCATCAAGCTTTCTTCCACTCTTGGTTCTCGATTCGTCAAGGCATCTTCTAAGTGTTTTTGAGTTGAACACTTCTCTTCTCCAACATCCATCCTCTAAGAACACATAAGGTGAGTTCATACCCCTACATTTACATGTTTTTCTTAAGTTTTAAGGGGGGAATACAAGTAAAATCATCAAGAACACAATTAAACTTTTTCTATCAGATTACATCAGAAAAGATGAACTTCGATCACGGACTGTTTTGGTCAACTTAAATATTTTAGTTTTCAAAACTGTTCCAGGTGAAAGTATTTCAAACTCTTAGCTTTAAAATGGCTACTTGCACATCTCCATATGATTTTTCTACAATTTATGGTGATTTTTACAAAACTGCCTATCATTTCAGAGGCAAACCCGGACCAGTCTGTGATTATGAACATTTTCACCTCTGTTAGAGATCACTAAAAATCATGATAAAATTTACGAACAAACTAGACTCATATTCCAAACTCTCAGAATTTGTGGATTTGGATTTAGAGCTTTGATGATTTTTCTATAAATTTTCTAAGAACAGTAACAGAAACTGTATACAACAAAAAGTTGCTGTCAATTTCATTTCACCTTGTAACATGTTGAGCAAGGTGTATATCTTTATGTGATTATATGTTATTGCAATATATGACATTTTATCTTAATATTTTGACACACATTAGTTTACAAATGGATTTAGACATATAAAATATAAAGAATAACAAGTGATTATAATCAAAGTACAACCGATACATTCAAACATTTAATAAACTATTTTGAATATAGTTTGCATACATTACTACGTACTACCCTTGGTTGATAAACTATAATAGGTATAGTTTATGATACATTACATAACACATACATTTAAAAAGGGTACATTTATACAAAGGATATTTTCATTAAGCAAGGTACGGCCATACGGTACCAAGTTTTCATAACACGTAATTCCGTTAATGACTTTGTGAGACATTTACTTCAAATTACCATTAAGTCCTGTATTGTAACCAGAGTCTCCTTGAGGGAGAGCGTGATAGTTGTGTATAGATCTATATTGGGTTTGACAAACCCACACCTAAACTGCATGCAACAGTTAGACCGATAGGTCTGGGGTGACAAATATCATAACATTTCCGACGCCTGAAGAACGTCGTTTTAGGCAACCTTGGTCATAGTATGGTTATAATAAACTCACATAAAGTATTAATAAACATTGGAATTTACGGGAACTTCATTAAAATTTAATGAGTTTATGTCGATTTAAACTTGTATTGTTTTACTATAAATATGACAAATTACTTGTACATTTCGGTCTTTGGGTTTTAAGACTACATTTACACATTAAGGAAAATATTGGATTTTCTAACACAAATACTACTTTTACAAACGAAAGGCTTTTAATAATACCAAACAAAAACTTATGAACTCACCAACCTTTGTGTTGACACTTTTTCAAACAACTTGTATTCTCAGGAAATCATTAAACATGTAACCAAGTGCTTTTGAGGATGGGGCGCTAAGGCGTCTACTATTTCATATTTTGTCAACATATTGTAATTGATTCGTAAACATGTAATTCATACAATGATGTCACTTTTTCAATTATATATATGTTGGTTGTGTTTGCTTCAATTACTATTACAATTGTTGTTATGATACTATACATGAAGTCCTCCACCCCCGGACGTTTCCGCCATCCTTGGTTTGGGGGTGTGACAGATTGGTATCAGAGCACAGTTTATAGTAAATTAAGTATATCAAACCACATAAGATATACAAACTATAAACACAATTGGGACTAATAGTCTCTGATTTGTGCATTTTTCAAATAAATATAGTCTTAGAAAATAAATGATTTTCTTGATTAAAGTATACATACATACATTACATGCTCGCATGGTATCATAACTAGCGAAAACATAAAGCAAAAGAAGAAGAGTTGAACATTTTGAGTATGCCTTAGTATATGTGGATTAAATCTGGGAAGGATATAGCCTGATCAACTATATCTGTCCGGGAATTGACTTGCATATACCGGGGGATGGTCAGGATGGGCAACAAATCTAACAAACCTAATAACACACTACAAAAGGATACTTTAAGAACTCAAAACTAAACATTTACAAATACTATAGGAGTATTTTGTGTTACTATAATAAATTATCTGAGAATTAAATAGGTCTTTATTTATAGATCAATAGCTGCTAAGTGGATGCGCTAAGGTCATATGTAACTAAGATGCTATAGACTTAGAATTTATGTATCTTTGTTTCACTTCCTGTCCTTGTTTGGTTGTGGTCTTGGAGTTAGGGTCATCTATTCGAAGGACTATTATATCTTAATCACATATGACTGGTATGCACTTTGCAACTAATTAAGTAACCGATAAAGATCATTTTAAAATATAATATATTAATTATGTCCCGACTAAATTAGTATATGTGAAACTTTTACAAACAGTCATATACTTGGAAACAAGGAAACTCAAATAAAATATTTTATACTTTCATTTTACCTCATAACCCAATGTATTGGGTCAATTAAAAGTATAAAATCGTATGTATCGTAAACATACCGGAAAACAACGTAATAATATACTTTATTTATAAAAGATTTCTCTTCCTATAAATATACTTTTACTAAAAGTACATTGGTTTACGACTTATGATAGAACCATGCCGCCAAGGAGAAGACCAAGACCTTCCGGCAACACAGCAACACCTCCTCCGCCGCTGCCTCCACAGTTTGATCCTGCGATGTTCCAGGCTGCAGTAACAGCAGCCGTAGCGGCCGCAATATCGCAGATAGGGACAAACGGAGCTGGTGGTTCTGGATCGGGTGCTACAAACTCTAACCACGGAGACAGTACGTGGCGTACAAGAGAGTGTTCCTACAAAGACTTCACCAATGGCAAACCCGACAACTTCAATGGGAGCGGGGGAGTCATCACTTTAATGCAATGGTTTGAAAAGACTGAAGTAGTCTTTCAAGTGTGCTCTTGCCCCGAAGCGAGCAAAGTTAAGTTCGCAGCCTTCACTTTCACCGGCCGGGCCCTTACTTGGTGGAACTGTCGGATTAATTCACTTACTCTCGAAGTGGCTAGCTCCATATCCTGGGCAGAACTAAAAACCTTGATGATGAAGGAGTACTGCCCGAGAGGTGAAATTCAAAAGCTGGAACAAGAACTTTGGAACCTCAGGATGACGGGCTCCGACCTTGAAACCTACACCACCCGATTCAATGAATTGGCTCTCCTCTGCCCAACAATGGTTACTCCGGAGGAGAAAAAGGTGGAGCGATACCTTTGGGGACTGTCTCCCCAAGTGCAAAGTAGTGTCCTGGCTTCAAGGCCAACTACTTTTGACAGTGCCAGGGAGCTGGCACAACAACTTGTTGACCACCGAGCCGGTCATAATACTACAACCACCACCACTGATCAATCAAAAGGGGGAAACAACAAAAGGAAGTTATGGAACCAAAAGAAGAGCCAACCAGCACAGGACCCCACTAAGAAGCAACAAACTGTTGCTGTCCATGCTGCCACTAATGCTGCCACTACTGCTACCACTCCAGCACCACCGAAGCCATATGCTGCAACCCTACCTAAGTGCAACAAGTGCAACTTTCACCACAATGGTGCTTGTAGGGAGATGCACTGTAACAACTGTGATAGGAAGGGGCACACTGCTCGTTTCTGTAAAGCGCCGACTCGACCAATCAACCAAGACGCCAGTACGGGGGCAACCCGAACCTACTACAAGTGTGGAGACGCCGGTCACTTCAAAAGAAACTGCCCCAAAGCACAAGCCCCTAATGCTGGTGGAGTAGGAAGAATTCTGGCAATAGGACATGGGGAAGCAGTTGAGGATCCCGCGGTGGTTACCGGTACGTTTCTCCTCAATAACTCTTATGCATGCGTACTATTCGATAGTGGAGCGGAGAGGAGTTTCGTGAGCCACCAATATAAACAATTACTTGAACAAAATCCCCAAGCACTAAAGGATACTTATGTAGTAGAAATGGCAAATGGGAAAGTAGAACGCACTAGCGATATATACTCAGAGTGTACTCTCACTCTAGACAACCATACATTTAAAATTGACCTGATGCCGGTCACCATAAAAAGCTTCGACGTAATCATCGGGATGGATTGGTTAGTTCCTCACCGTGCCGACATTCTATGTTACGAAAGGGCCGTTCGCCTCAATCTACCAAATGACGAAACCCTTCTCATCTATGGTGACAAACCTAGTGCGAATTTACAAATCATCTCATGCATCAAAGCCCAAAAGTATCTCCGGAAGGAGTACCACGCCTTCTTGGCCCACGTAGTAGACAAGAAACAAGACGTGAAAGACATCAAAGACATCCCCGAAGAGTGTAACTTCCCGGATGTGTTCCCAGAAGATCTTCCTGGTGTACCACTCGCACGACAAGTCGATTTCAGAATTGACTTAATACCCGGAGCTACCCCCGTAGCCAGAGCTCCATACCGCCTCGCACCAACAGAAATGCAAGAGTTGTCCAGTCAGTTGAACGAGCTTTTGAGCAAAGGGTTCATCAGACCAAGCTTCTCGCCTTGGGGAGCACCAGTCCTTTTTGTAAAGAAGAAGGACGGATCCTTTCGCATGTGCATCGACTATCGGGAACTAAACAAACTCACCATCAAGAACCGATATCCTCTACCCCGAATCGACGATCTTTTCGACCAACTCCAAGGAGCAAATTTCTTCTCAAAGATCGACCCAAGGTCAGGTTACCATCAGCTACGAGTTCAAGAAGAAGATATTCCCAAAACTGCATTCAGAACTCGCTATGGACACTACGAGTTTGTGGTGATGTCCTTCGGTTTAACAAACCCACCTGCGATATTCATGGACCTAATGAATAGAGTGTGTCAACCCTACCTAGACAAGTTTGTAATCGTATTCATCGACGATATCTTGATCTACTCGCGAAGCGAAGAAGAGCATCGCCTACTGATGTGTAAAATTCACTAGTCTTAAATTTATAGGGTTGAAATTACCGATGCTAGAATTTATTACACGACTTAGGCAAGTGTACCTAATTGTAATTGTAATATAGCAATGGTAAGAACGGATGTCGAACACTTGGGGAAACGAGTATGATTTACGTTTAGACTATTTGTCGCTAATTAACTTAAAAGATAAGAAACTTGGGGGAATTTTTAGTAACGATAAAAATAATGAAAATTTTAACGATTAAAGTGTAAAAACAAATATAGAACAAGAATTGTTTTTTAAGAATCAAGAATGATAAGGATGCTTTCACTTAGATTTAATTCCACCTTTTAATAATGAATGATTTATATTAAGTGCAATGGATATTATTAGTTATTTACCGATTTCTAAAATTGGTTAAAAATCATGATCTAATTTTTACCGTTTTGATAATAAAATTAATTAAAAACAATTGTCATGCAATTAATAATTTTATTAACAATATTTAATTCGTATCATGCAAACATTTGATCAAACTATTAATTTTAGTGGTCGTAAAACTAATAGGAAATCGTAAGTTGGTCGTACGATATAAAATATACATGTTAAATTTTTAGTATTTTATTTTGCCCAATTCCTAGAATATTGTCCTTTACTAGTCATAAATATCAATGGTTATGAAAAATTTATGATTCAAGATAATATAATTAAAGTGATCTTTTAAAAATATTAACTTAGTTATGGGAAAATTAATTACAAAAACTTAACATATACAAATAAATGATCAAATATGCATGATAAAATAAATAACAATTAATATCCGAATAATATAAATCAAATCATATTTTCAAGGTTTCATTATCCAAGTGAAAGCAAAGAGAATTTAGCTCATAATTAAGGTTACAACATACATAGAAAACATATTGAGAATGTTAAACATGTCGATAAAACAAACCCGATGTAGTCCCTAATGCCACTGCAATATTCAATTCCTTAGCTTTTTGACTCTTGAATCCCCAATTGTGGTTCAAAGGTTGGATGGAATTTGGTATAGTGGTGATATGGTAAGAAATTGTATGGAGAAATTTGTGTATCAAAGTGTATGATTCAATTTCTTCTCTCTTTTTGTGGTAAAAAATGGTGGTATTTATAGTAAAAATTGGAAGAATTAAATACCAAAAAGAAATAAATTGAGATTGGATCTAATGAAAAAGAATTCAAAAGAAATAAAAAGATGGGAATAAAAGGTTGGAAAGTTTAAAGGTGGTGAATTATTGAGTATTGGTTGGAAAAGAATGGGTTTAAAATAGGGAAAAGTGGAGAAAAATTGGTTAAAAATGGAATGGAATCGGAATTGGCAAATCTGGTAACCAAAACGACGTCGTTTAGAAGGATGAATAGTACCGGTTCGAATTTCGGGTCGAAACCGGGTCAAGGCGCGGACCTTGATGTGAGACGAAATGGTTCGGATCCTCGGGTCGGACGGGTCGAAGTTCGGATGCGGATCGGGTTCCGATGACGTCGTCGCTGACGTCACAATCGGAAAAAGGCGCGGATCCTTTTTCCCGGGTCGGATCGGTTCGGGTCGGCAACAGGGTAAAACCCGGATCTTCTGTGAGAGAAAATGGACGCGGGGCGGACTTCGGGTCCCGACTCGGGTCTTCCGGATCTGGGTCGCGAATCGGGGTTTCGGATTTTGGGCTCCGGGTTTGGGCTCCGGGTTTGGGCTCCGATTTTTTGTTTTTTTTCTATTTTTTTTTTCTTTTTTTTCAATTTAAATTAAATTAAATTAATTTAATTAATATAAATTATTTAGAAATTAAATAATTAATTCCCAATAATTTATTTTAATTAAACCTCATTAATTAATTTAAATTCTATTTTTTTTATATTTTTATTTTGTTTTCTCGTCTTTCCAACGCGGCTATTTTTTTGAATTCTTTGACTTTTTGATCTCGTTTTTCTTCGTGTAATTTCTTTCACTTCTTTTTGCGGATTTTTGCACATTTTCTTCTCCTTTTTCTTCAGAAATGATTTTTAGCTGTAAAATGGAATTTCAAACTTTATAAGTACCTTTTATCTTAAATCATACCAAAATATAGCTAAAAATACATAAATATCGCTCGAAATATATGTATAATTATTGCGATATCAAAATACCCCACACTTGAACTTTGCTTGTCCTCAAGCAAAAATGACTTTAGCATGTCATCATATCAAAACTTTCATCACCAACATTGTTTAAGACAATCCAACTTGAACCCAGCCATTACATCGAAACCTCAATGCATACATTTGTGTCTAATGATTCTTAAAACTTCCCCAATCCTAAATACTCACAATCTTCATAAACACTTGCCCACTTCTTTTGAACAACATTCATTTTATGCATCCCTCCGAATATATCCTCAGAAATCTTTCTTAACCTCAAAGTATTTTTACTAAGTCCCGAAGCATACATATGGAAAAATAACCTACAAATAAAAATTACAATAGCTAATAACTTGGCAAATTGCCTTTATTCTAGAGTCTTCATTGATTTTTGGAATTTTTCTTCATGATATTTCTTGATTTTCATAGCTTTGTAGACTTTTCTTTTTTTTTTTTTTTTTTTTTTTTTTTTTTTTTTCAATCTAAAAATCCTAAAAATAAAAACATATGCTTAAGCAAGGGAACTTAACTTCAACTCTTATTGGTTAGAGATATTAGTCTAGAGTGCAATGACTACATAAGCTCTCCTGGATATATTTCTGGTACACGATGCTAAACATATTATTGCCCTCAAACTAAGCAAGGTTGTGTTTTTGTTCCATGATTTCACTAGGATAGGGAAGCCACAAATGTACTATAACATACTATTGGTTCAATTAAACATTTGAGTTCGCTTTGAATCATCCCACACAACGTTAACAACTTAAGTTTCAACACAATAAAACTTTTTAATTTTTATCAAAAATGCTTGGTTTCCTTATTCGACCCCCTACCCCACACTTAAATCATACAATGTCCCCATTGTATGTAAAATTAAAGCACATAAAAGTAAAAAGGGAGAAAAAGGAACAGACTCCCCTGGGGTATTGTAGTGGCGAGGTCGAAATCCTGATTTGCGTAGGACAAGTGTTGAGTGCACTTTTCTGTTTGTAATGTTGAAGTGCATGTAAATCTTTTCTTTTTGAACCAGTTGGAGATTTAGGTAAGTGTGGCATCTGAATCTTTTTCCGCACAATTTCTCTGAACAGGTGCATTTACGTGTTGCGTATAAGATTTGGACGCGTCGCGTAATGCAATTGTTGGGATTCTCTTCGCAATTCTTGAATTTAATGCTTTTTATACTGGCCAAGGACACATTGCGTTATTAGATCAATTACTCCTTTTCGCTGAGTGAATTGATTTGACTTGTGTCGGCCGAACACTTGCTTCATCCTTCGAATAATGCTCTCCCGTTGGTCAGTGTTAGCTTCAGTTCTCCATCCTGCTCTTTGTGGGGAATCACCACACACTTATGTGATGCCATTGCTCCAATTGTAATTTGCACTTCAGAAATTTTACTTTACACCATTCTCACCATCACCTGTTTCTAAGCTGAAAAGTAACTTTCACAGAAAAATAAAACCATTAAAAAGCACTTTTATTGAAAACACAAACTAAAAAGAAAATTCACACCAAACATACAGAAAATAAACACACCAAATTTAAAAATCAAAACAAACATCGGGTTGCCTCCCGCAAGCGCTTCTTTTTAACTGAGTCATGAGCCAGACTCTACCCCTCACTTAATTGTTTTCAGTGAGTTGGAGGGGTATATCCTCTTTCTCTTCTTCTTCTAACATTCCTTCCTGGTAATGCTTTACTCGATGTCCATTTACCTTAAAGCTTTCTCCATTTTTTCCAATTAGTTCGATTGCTCCATGTGAAAAGACTTCTTTTATTGTGAATGGACCGTACCAACGCGTCTTCAGTTTACCTGGAAAAAGTTTCAACCTGGAATTGAATAGCAATACTTTTTCTCCAGGGGTAAACTTTTTGTCTTTGCTTAATCTTTTATCATGCCATTTCTTTGATTTCTCTTTGTAGATTTGAGAGTTTCCATAAGCTTCATCCCTTAATTCTTCCAGAGCATTCATCTGCATAAGACGGTTAGTTTTAATTTCCATAGGATCAAAGTTGCATGATTTCAATGCCCAAAATGCTTTATGTTCGATTTCGACTGGCAAATGACATGCTTTTCCAAAGATCATCCTATATGGTGTACTACCAATAGGTGTTTTGTATGCAGTTCGAAATGCCCACAGCGCATCATTAAGTTTATCTGCCCATTCCTTCTTGTTACTTCCCACTGATCGTTCCAGAATTCTTTTTAAAGCTCGATTTGTGACTTCAGTTTGCCCACTGGTTTGTGGATGATAGGCCGTTGCGATTCTATGGTGAACACCATATTTTTGCAAAACCTTTTCCAGTTGGGTATTGCAGAAGTGTGTACCCCTGTCACTGATCAGAGCTTTAGGGAAACCAAAACGTGAAAACAAATTCTTTAAAAACTTGACTACTACACGAGCATCGTTAGTGGGTAAAGCTTTCGCTTCAGCCCACTTTGATACGTAGTCAACAGCTACCAAAATATATTTGTTTCCTCGTGAGGAAGGAAATGGTCCCATAAAATCGATTCCCCAAACGTCAAAAATTTCACATACTTGGATGCTGTTTTGGGGCATCTCATTTCGGGAAGAGATGTTACCGGCCCTTTGACATGCATCACATTCTTTCACGAAGATGTGAGCATCTTTGAAAATCGTAGGCCAGTAAAATCCAGCATCAAAGATTTTTCTTGCTGTGTAATTAGCACCATGATGCCCCCCAGTCGGTCCAGCGTGACATCCTTTCATGATCTCGCGACTTTCTTTTCCGAATACGCATCTCCTTACTACATTATCCGCGCAACTTCAGAATAAGTAAGGGTCATCCCAATAATAGTGCTTGAGGTCCGAAAAAAATTTCTTCTTTTGTTGATGTGTCATTCCTTTAAAAAGAAATCCTGCAGCTAAGTAGTTTACAATGTCTGCATACCAAGGTACCTCTTCACCTATCATCATCAAGGATTCATCTGGAAATTTGTCATTTATTTCAGATTCCTTGAGTTCTTCGATGTTGGGATTCTCTAATCTGGACAAATGATCAGCAGCCACATTTTCCATGCCTTTCTTGTCTTTAATCTCGATGTCAAATTCTTGGAGCAACATGATCCAACGAATTAATCGTTGCTTAGAGTCTTCTTTCCTGAATAAATACTTCAAGGCAGCATGATCAGTAAAGACAATAGTTTTTGACAAGATTAAGTAAGAGCGAAATTTCTCAAAAGCATAAACCACAGCAAGCAATTCTTTTTCAGTTGTGGTGTAATTTGCTTGAGCGGGGTTTAACGTCTTGCTGGCATAGTAGATTGGCTGAAAATGTTTCTCAATTCTTTGTCCCATAACTGCTCCCACTGCAAAATCACTAGCATCACACATTAATTCAAATGGCAAATTCCAATTTGGAGCGACCATTATCGGGGCTGTTGTTAATTTTTCTTTTAAATTGTTGAAAGCATTTAAACAATCTGAAGAAAAATTAAACTTTGCTTCCTTTAACAGAAGTTGAGTCAAAGGGCGCGTGATTTTTGAAAAATCTTTTATGAACCTTCTGTAAAATCCTGCATGACCTAGAAAACTTCTGACCCCTTTGACGTTGGTTGGAGGTGGCAATTTTGATATTGTCTCTATTTTCGCTTTGTCCACCTCAATCCCATTCTTGGAGATTTTATGCCCTAGTACAATGCCTTCTTGCACCATGAAATGACATTTCTCCCAGTTCAAAACCAGATTTGATTCTTCGCATCTAGCAAGCATTTTGTCTAGATTAGCTAAACATGCATCAAAGGAATCTCCAAACACTGAAAAATCATCCATAAACACTTCCATGAAGTTTTCCACCATGTCGTGGAAAATGGCTGTCATGCATCTTTGGAAGGTTGGAGGAGCATTGCAAAGTCCGAATGGCATTCGTCTGTATGCAAAAGTTCCGTATGGGCAAGTGAATGTTGTCTTTTCTTGATCTTCAGGAACGATAGGAATTTGAAAGTATCCTGAGAAACCATCTAGGAAACAATAGTAAGCATTTCCAGAAAGACGTTCTAGCATCTGATCGATAAAAGGAAGGGGGAAATGGTCTTTGCGGGATGCATCATTTAACTTTCGATAATCGATGCACACTCGCCACCCTGTAACTGTTCTTGTTGGTATCAGCTCATTCTTTTCATTGATTATGATGGTCATTCCTCCCTTCTTTGGGACAATGTGAATGGGGCTTACCCATGGACTGTCTGAAATAGGGTAGATCATTCCCGAATCTAAGAGTTTTACGATCTCTTTTCTCACAACTTCTTGCATTTTCGGGTTCAATCGCCTTTGTGGTTGGACAGCTGGTTTTGATCCTTCTTCCATCAAAATTTTGTGAGAACAATAGGATGGATTTATTCCTTTGATATCAGAAATATTCCATGCTATAGCTTGCTTTCTCTTTTTCAAAACTTCAATCAACCTCTCTTTTTCATGCGGTGAGAGATTTGCAGCGATGATCACAGGGAATTGCTCATTATTTCCTAGGTATGCGTACTCCAAATGATCAGGTAAAACTTTCAACTCAGTTTTGACATCGGAGTCAGAAGGTGTTTCTTTTTTGTGTGCTTCCTCTTTTTCTGATTTACTATCCATGTAGTCTTCTTTTTGATTAATCTCCTTCAGCAGTTTTTCCAGTTCTTCCAGATCTTTTTCAGCATCAAACGTATCTTCTCCAAGTTGCATCATGCTTTCAATGTCTTTATCTTTTACTTCCAATATCTCATTTTCCAATAAGTTATCAAAAATATCAGCAAAGAAAACTTCATCATCACTCACCTTGGAGTGCTTCATTGCTCTATCAAGACCGAAGGTGATAGCATCAGTTCCGACTCTTAGTGTCAACTTTGATCCATGAATGTCAACTAATGCTCTTGCAGTGCTTAAGAATGGTCTTCCCAAAATAATAGGAACTTCATTGTCTTCTTCCATATCAAGCACTACAAAATCTGCAGGAAATACGAACTTGTCAACTTTCACCAGTAAGTCCTCCACTATCCCTTTTGGATACGTCACTGATTTGTTTGCCAGATGGATTGCCATTCGAATTGGTTTTGGTTCAGGTAAATCAAGTTTCTTGTAAAACGAATATGGCATAAGATTTATACTTGCTCCTGAATCAGCCAGAGCATGGCTGAGACCCAAATTACCAAATTGGCACGGTAAAGTCAGACTTCCTGGATCTCTCATTTTCTGAGGAAGTTTGTTTAACATGGCTGCTGAACATTGTTCGTTTAATACTACACTTGAAGCTTCCTCCATTTTCTTTCGGTTAACAAGCAAATCTTTCAGAAATTTTGCATATTTGGGCATTTGAGCCATAGCTTCAATGAATGGGATGTTGATATGCAAGGATTTGATATGATCGATGAATTTGCGATAGTCCTCCTCCTCTTTTTCCTTCCTCAAGCGTTGAGGGAAAGGAATTGGTGGCCTATATGGTTTGACAACTGGAGTGGATGTAGTTGTCTCAACCGGAACTGGTTCTTTTTCCTTCTCTTGTGATTGTGAAATAGTAGAAGGTTCGTTAGTATGAACTGGAACTAACGGCTCAAGAATTTTTCCAGTTCGAGTTGTTATTGCTTTGACATGAGCAGTCGGATTTGTCTCAGTGTTACTTGGTAATGTTCCAGGAAATCGCTCTTGTAGTACTCTCGAAATTTGCCCGATTTGGTTTTCGATGTTCAACATCGAAGCTTGCTGATTTCTTAGAGCAGTTTCAGTTGTTGATCCGATTCTTTTCACCAACTCTTCTGTATCTCGATGTCTTTTATCAGATGCTTCTGCAAATCTGGCCATCATTTCTTCGAAAGTTGGCTTCTTTTCTTGCACAATTTGCTCTAATGGTGGGTTTTTTTGGTAGAAACCTTGACCGCTTTGTCTCCATTTCCCTTGCATCTCCATTTCCTTCTTGTATTCATCGAATGGTTTCCAGTTGTTCCGAGGCTTCCTTTCATCGTATCTATCTCCAGATGAGTAGCATACATCAACCTTTTGATTCCCATCTTGATCTAATGGACAATCTTTTTCAAGATGTGGTCCACTACAGTTGTCACAGCCGACTTGGATAGCATGAATTGTCTGATTGACCTTTTTCATGTCTCTTCCTAATGCATCCAATTTTGCATTTAATGCTGCCAAGCCATCTGAGCTCTCTCCTGTTGATCTTTTTCGGAAAGATGAATCTCGTGAAGAATGCCACTGATGTGAGTGTTGGGCGAGTTCCTCGATTATTGCTTTCCCGTCAGCTGGATTTTTCTTAGGAATGGGTCCTTGAGAGTCAACTAACTGACGGGTACAAACATCGATCCCGTTATAGAAAGTCTGCACGACCTGATGTGGATTTAGATCATGTTGTGGACAATTTTGCAGCATTTCTTTATAACGGTCCCAAGCATCATACAGTGTCTCATCTTCAAGCTGCTGAAAATTTTGAATTTTCATTTTCATCTTCGCAATTTTGCATGGTGGGCTAAATTGTTTTGTAAATTTTGATCTTAAACCTTCCCATGTGGTAATCGTAGGTTCAGATTTTATCCAACGTTTTGCAGCTCCTTGTAGTGTTATTGGAAACACTCTAAGCATGACTGAATCTTTGCTTACTCCAACAATGTTAAAGTAGTCAGCTATTTCGAGTACAGCTTCGACATGTTGGTTCGCATCTTCATCTTCTCTTCTGGCAAAAGGAGTTTCTCGTAGAAGGTGAAGAAATTGTCCTTTTAATTCGAAATTTGTTTGGGCTGGTATCGCTGGACGAATGACTCCATGATCATCTCCGTCTCTAGTACGGCTTGTATATTCCTCTAATGAAAGGAGGGCTAGATCGGTCATTGTTTGGTTTTCTCGGATTAGTTGGTGAAACGTGCGTTCGGACTCTTCTAAAGGTGGAACGAAAGTGAAATTTGAACTTCGGGTCATATATTAGGGAAATTCTATCTTAAATTGATTATATTGCATAAATTATTTATTTAATTTTTTTGTAATACTTTGACTATCAAATAGAGAACAGACAGAGAGAGGCAGCCGGGAGGCAGGATCATTTCGGTGTATATTATAAATATAACTTTTCTGAAATCCAACAACCAAAACCAACGTACCAATTCCAAACTCTGTTCTGGTAAGTAGAATTACTCATATTACACGCGAATTAAATAAGGTTATTCACGCAATATAAACATGGCTCTGATACCATTTTTTTTTTATTTTAAATTTTTTTTTTTTTTTTTATATTTTTAAATATATATAAGTTAATATTTTTAAAAAAAATTTTATAAGTAAATTTAACAATCTATA
Source organism: Lactuca virosa (assembly GCF_052849685.1). Lineage (NCBI taxonomy): Eukaryota > Viridiplantae > Streptophyta > Magnoliopsida > Asterales > Asteraceae > Lactuca > Lactuca virosa. The sequence goes on from NC_136431.1 coordinate 71,651,787, forward strand.
ATTAACTAAGGAAATTTAACAACCTATAATTAACTTACAACTAAAGAAATTTATGCAAAATTTAAAAAAAAATAATAATTTTTTTTTATAAAAAAAAAAAAATTTTAAATATTTTTTTTTTTTTTTTTTAAAATTTTTTTTAATAAGTAAACTTAATATTTTTAATCAATTTCGTCTTTTTTTTTATTAATTTTGTTTTTAATATATATATATATTTTTTTTTAAAAAAAAAAATTAAAAAAATTTTTTTTTTTAAAATTTTTTTTTTTTTTTACGTTAACTAACAAACAATAAGACTAAACCAAATAAAACCGTTTCCCCGGCAAGGGCGCCAAAAACTTGATGTGTAAAATTCACTAGTCTTAAATTTATAGGGTTGAAATTACCGATGCTAGAATTTATTACACGACTTAGGCAAGTGTACCTAATTGTAATTGTAATATAGCAATGGTAAGAACGGATGTCGAACACTTGGGGAAACGAGTATGATTTACGTTTAGACTATTTGTCGCTAATTAACTTAAAAGATAAGAAACTTGGGGGAATTTTTAGTAACGATAAAAATAATGAAAATTTTAACGATTAAAGTGTAAAAACAAATATAGAACAAGAATTGTTTTTTAAGAATCAAGAATGATAAGGATGCTTTCACTTAGATTTAATTCCACCTTTTAATAATGAATGATTTATATTAAGTGCAATGGATATTATTAGTTATTTACCGATTTCTAAAATTGGTTAAAAATCATGATCTAATTTTTACCGTTTTGATAATAAAATTAATTAAAAACAATTGTCATGCAATTAATAATTTTATTAACAATATTTAATTCGTATCATGCAAACATTTGATCAAACTATTAATTTTAGTGGTCGTAAAACTAATAGGAAATCGTAAGTTGGTCGTACGATATAAAATATACATGTTAAATTTTTAGTATTTTATTTTGCCCAATTCCTAGAATATTGTCCTTTACTAGTCATAAATATCAATGGTTATGAAAAATTTATGATTCAAGATAATATAATTAAAGTGATCTTTTAAAAATATTAACTTAGTTATGGGAAAATTAATTACAAAAACTTAACATATACAAATAAATGATCAAATATGCATGATAAAATAAATAACAATTAATATCCGAATAATATAAATCAAATCATATTTTCAAGGTTTCATTATCCAAGTGAAAGCAAAGAGAATTTAGCTCATAATTAAGGTTACAACATACATAGAAAACATATTGAGAATGTTAAACATGTCGATAAAACAAACCCGATGTAGTCCCTAATGCCACTGCAATATTCAATTCCTTAGCTTTTTGACTCTTGAATCCCCAATTGTGGTTCAAAGGTTGGATGGAATTTGGTATAGTGGTGATATGGTAAGAAATTGTATGGAGAAATTTGTGTATCAAAGTGTATGATTCAATTTCTTCTCTCTTTTTGTGGTAAAAAATGGTGGTATTTATAGTAAAAATTGGAAGAATTAAATACCAAAAAGAAATAAATTGAGATTGGATCTAATGAAAAAGAATTCAAAAGAAATAAAAAGATGGGAATAAAAGGTTGGAAAGTTTAAAGGTGGTGAATTATTGAGTATTGGTTGGAAAAGAATGGGTTTAAAATAGGGAAAAGTGGAGAAAAATTGGTTAAAAATGGAATGGAATCGGAATTGGCAAATCTGGTAACCAAAACGACGTCGTTTAGAAGGATGAATAGTACCGGTTCGAATTTCGGGTCGAAACCGGGTCAAGGCGCGGACCTTGATGTGAGACGAAATGGTTCGGATCCTCGGGTCGGACGGGTCGAAGTTCGGATGCGGATCGGGTTCCGATGACGTCGTCGCTGACGTCACAATCGGAAAAAGGCGCGGATCCTTTTTCCCGGGTCGGATCGGTTCGGGTCGGCAACAGGGTAAAACCCGGATCTTCTGTGAGAGAAAATGGACGCGGGGCGGACTTCGGGTCCCGACTCGGGTCTTCCGGATCTGGGTCGCGAATCGGGGTTTCGGATTTTGGGCTCCGGGTTTGGGCTCCGGGTTTGGGCTCCGATTTTTTGTTTTTTTTCTATTTTTTTTTTCTTTTTTTTCAATTTAAATTAAATTAAATTAATTTAATTAATATAAATTATTTAGAAATTAAATAATTAATTCCCAATAATTTATTTTAATTAAACCTCATTAATTAATTTAAATTCTATTTTTTTTATATTTTTATTTTGTTTTCTCGTCTTTCCAACGCGGCTATTTTTTTGAATTCTTTGACTTTTTGATCTCGTTTTTCTTCGTGTAATTTCTTTCACTTCTTTTTGCGGATTTTTGCACATTTTCTTCTCATTTTTCTTCAGAAATGATTTTTAGCTGTAAAATGGAATTTCAAACTTTATAAGTACCTTTTATCTTAAATCATACCAAAATATAGCTAAAAATACATAAATATCGCTCGAAATATATGTATAATTATTGCGATATCACCTACATCTACGCCAAGTGCTAGAGACACTAAGAGCGGAGAAGCTTTATGCTAAGTTCTCTAAGTGTGAATTCTGGATTAGAGAAGTGGATTTCCTTGGCCATGTGGTAAGTGGCATACATGTGGATCCCTCCAAGATCAAGGCAATCGAGAATTGGTCAGCACCCAAGACGCCAACCGAAATTCGACAATTCCTTGGGCTTGCTGGCTACTACCGAAGATTTATACAAAACTTCTCCAAGATTGCGAAACCACTCACCACCTTGACGCAGAAAGGTGTGATATTCAAGTGGGAAAATAAACAAGAAACTGCTTTCCAAACGTTAAAACAAGCCCTATGCAGCGCACCGATCTTGTCTCTCCCAGAGGGAACCGAAGACTTCGTAGTGTACTGTGATGCTTCGAATCAAGGCCTCAGATGTGTGCTCATGCAGAGAGGGAAGGTTATCGCGTATGCATCAAGACAGCTTAAGACGCACGAGGTTAATTATACTACCCACGACCTGGAATTAGGAGCAGTAGTATTCGCTTTGAACATCTGGAGACACTACCTCTACGGCACGAAATGCACTATCTTCACTGATCACAAAAGTCTTCAGCATATCCTCAATCAGAAAGAGCTCAACATGCGACAGAGGAGATGGGTAGAGTTGCTGAATGACTACGAGTGCGAAATTCGTTATCATCCGGGCAAGGCCAATGTAGTGGCCGATGCTCTAAGCAGGAAGGAGTACTCGGGCCGCCGAGTAAAATCCTTAACAATGACAATCCATTCCCACCTGACCATACAAATCAAGGAAGCTCAACTGGAAGCTTTGAAACCAGAAAAGGTGGCAGGAGAGACATTAAGGGGAATGGATAAAAACTTAGAAGTCAAGGATGATGGAGCACGTTATATCATGAACCGGATTTGGACACCGAAGTTCGGTGGACTCCGAGACGTCGTCATGAATGAAGCACACAAGACTCGATACTCCATCCATCCCGGGTCGGATAAGATGTATCTGGACCTCAAGAAATTATACTGGTGGCCGAACATGAAAGCTGAGATTGCTACCTATGTGAGCAAGTGTCTGACTTGCGCCAAGGTCAAAATCGAATACCAGAAACCATCCGGGCTATTACAACAGCCGGATATACCTCAGTGGAAGTGGGAACGAATAACTATGGACTTCATAACCAAGCTGCCTAAGACATCGGGCGGGCTTGACACCATATGGGTAATCGTAGACAGATTGACCAAATCAGCACACTTCCTACCGATAAAAGAAACCGACAAGATGGAGAAGCTGACTAGAACGTACATCAAAGAGATTGTACGACTCCATGGTGTGCCGATATCCATTATCTCCGATAGAGATAGTAGATTTACCTCACGATTTTGGCAGTCTCTACAAAAATCATTGGGAACTAGGATTGACATGAGTACGGCCTACCACCCACAAACCGACGGACAGAGCGAACGAACCATTCAAACGTTGGAAGACATGTTAAGAGCTTGTGCGATAGACTTCGGTAAAGCATGGGATACCCATCTACCGCTTATCGAATTCTCCTACAATAACAGCTATCATACTAGCATCAAAGTGGCTCCATTCGAAGCTCTTTACGGTCGCAAATGCAGATCACCCCTGTGTTGGGCTGAGGTGGGGGATACACAGCTAGCTAGAGGGCAAGTCTCTAATAGCACCCTCACTGGCCCTGAAATCATAAGGGAAACCACAGAAAAGATCGTTCAAATTCGAGAAAGACTGAAAGAGTCTTGCGATCGGCAAAAGAGTTACGCAGACAAACGACGCAGACACTTGGAATTCCAGGTGGGTGATCGTGTACTACTAAAAGTTTCCCCTTGGAAAGGAATGATACGATTCGGCAAACGCGGGAAACTAAATCCAAGGTACATCGGGCCATTCGAAATCCTTGCTAGGATTGGGCCAGTAGCATACAAACTTCGATTACCTCAGGAACTCGACAAAGTACATCCCACATTTCACGTGTCGAACCTAAAGAAGTGTTTGTCTGATGAGACACTCGTAATACCACTCGACGAAATCGAAGTTAACGAAAATCTCCACTTCGTGGAGGAACCAGTCGAAATCATGGATCGGGAAATCAAACGAACGAAACAAAGTCGTATTCCCATCGTGAAGGTCCGTTGGAACGCTAAACGAGGACCCGAATTCACCTGGGAACGCGAGGATTAGATGAAACAAAAGTATCCACATCTCTTCCCGAACTCTTGAAGTCCCAGTCAAAAATGCAAATTTCGGGACGAAATTTCTTCTAACGGGGGGATGATGTGACAACCGTCAAATTTCGGTCAAGTCAAAGTCAAACAAAGTCAACAAGTCAAACCGGTCAACTCCATTAACCCTTGTATGTTAAGGTTTACGTTGTACAATTCGCTATTTTAATGAGAAAACATCATTTGGAAAATTCATGTGTTTGATTTTCCTTAGCCTTAACAGTGCTAAACAACGAACCAAAGCGATAAAACACTATTGCACAATTATCGGGGGCTGTGTAAGACTCTTAAACATGGCTTAACGGGGTTTACAAATATGACAATTGTAAAAATCTCATCATATTTACTATTTACTATTTACTATTTACTATTTACTACCTACTATTTACTATTTACGTTTTAAAAATTACTATTATTAGCCAATTAGTATTAACCATCTTCTAGAAACATTTGTCATGATTACATCATGAATATGTCATATACACTAACTAGTTATATGGAGAATGTCAACATTTAACACTTATTATTAAAGAATTATATATGAATAGTAATTCTTACTAGTATAAATACAAGGCTTAAGTCACTCATTTTCTACACCATTCTCTCTCAATTTCAAGACTTCCAAGGTTAATCATCAAGCTTTCTTCCACTCTTGGTTCTCGATTCGTCAAGGCATCTTCTAAGTGTTTTTGAGTTGAACACTTCTCTTCTCCAACATCCATCCTCTAAGAAGACATAAGGTGAGTTCATACCCCTACATTTACATGTTTTTCTTAAGTTTTAAGGGGGGAATACAAGTAAATGGCTACTTGCACATCTCCATATGATTTTTCTACAATTTATGGTGATTTTTACAAAACTGCCTATCCTTTCAGAGGCAAACCCGGACCAGTATGTGATTATGAACATTTTCACCTCTGTTAGAGATCACTAAAAATCATGATAAAATTTACGAACAAACTAGACTCATATTCCAAACTCTCAGAATTTGCGGATTTAGATTTAGAGCTTTGATGATTTTTCTATAAATTTTCTAAGAACAGTAACAGAAACTGTATACAACAAAAAGTTGCTGTCAATTTCATTTCACCTTGTAACATGTTGAGCAAGGTGTATATCTTTATGTGATTATATGTTATTGCAATATATGGGATTTTATCTTAATATTTAGACACACATCAGTTTACAAATGGATTTGGACATATAAAATATAAAGAATAACAAGTGATTATAATCAAAGTACAACCGATACATTCAAACATTTAATAAACTATTTTGAATATAGTTTGCATACATTACTACGTACTACCCTTGGTTGATAAACTATAATAGGTATAGTTTATGATACATTACATAACACATACATTTAAAAATGGTACATTTATACAAAGGATATTTTCATTAAGCAAGGTACGGCCATACGGTACCAAGTTTTCATAACACGTAATTCCGTTAATGACTTTGTGAGACATTTACTTCAAATTACCATTAAGTCCTGTATTGTAACTAGAGTCTCCTTGAGGGAGAGCGTGATAGTTGTGTATAGATCTATATTGGGTTTGACAAACCCACACCTAAACTGCATGCAACAGTTAGACCGATAGGTCTGGGGTGACAAATGTCATAACATTTCCGACGCCTGAAGAACGTCGTTTTAGGCAACCTTGGTCATAGTATGGTTATAATAAACTCACATAAAGTATTAATAAACATTGGAATTTACGGGAACTTCATTAAAATTTAACGAGTTTATGTCGATTTAAACTTGTATTGTTTTACTATAAATATGACAAATTACTTGTACATTTCGGTCTTTGGGTTTTAAGACTACATTTACACATTAAGGAAAATATTGGATTTTCTAACACAAATACTACTTTTACAAACGAAAGGCTTTTAATAATACCAAACAAAAACTTATGAACTCACCAACCTTTGTGTTGACACTTTTTCAAACAACTTGTATTCTCAGGAAATCATTAAACAGGTAACCAAGTGCTTTTGAGGAAGGGGCGCTAAGGCGTCTACTATTTCATATTTTGTCAACATATTGTAATTGATTCCTAAACATGTAATTCATACAATGATGTCACTTTTTCAATTATATATATGTTGGTTGTGTTTGCTTCAATTACTATTACAATTGTTGTTATGATACTATACATGAAGTCCTCCACCCCCGGACGTTTCCGCCATCCTTGGTTTGGGGGTGTGACAGATTGGTATCAGAGCACAGTTTATAGTGAATTAAGTATATCAAACCACATAAGATATACAAACTATAAACACAATTGGGACTAATAGTCTCTGATTTGTGCATTTTTCAAATAAATATACTCTTAGACAATAAATGATTTTCTTGATTAAAGTATACATACATACATTACATGCTCGCATGGTATCATAACTAGCGAAAACATAAAGCAAAAGAAGAAGAGTTGAACATTTTGAGTATGCCTTAGTATATGTGGATTAAATCTGGGAAGGATATAGCCTGATCAACTATATCTGTCCGGGAATTGACTTGCATATACCGGGGGATGGTCAGGATGGGCAACAAATCTAACAAACCTAATAACACACTACAAAGGATACTTTAAGAACTCAAAACTAAACATTTACAAATACTATAGGAGTATTTTGTGTTACTATAATAAATTATCTGAGAATTAAATAGGTCTTTATTTATAGATCAATAGCTGCTAAGTGGATGCGCTAAGGTCATATGTAACTAAGATGCTATAGACTTAGAATTTATGTATCTTTGTTTCACTTCCTGTCCTTGTTTGGTTGTGGTCTTGGAGTTAGGGTCATCTATTCGAAGGACTATTATATCTTAATCACATATGACTGGTATGCACTTTGCAACTAATTAAGTAACCGATAAAGATCATTTTAAAATATAATATATTAATTATGTCCCGACTAAATTAGTATATGTGAAACTTTTACAAACAGTCATATACTTGGAAACAAGGAAACTCAAATAAAATATTTTATACTTTCATTTTACCTCATAACCCAATGTATTGGGTCAATTAAAAGTATAAAATCGTATGTATCGTAAACATACCGGAAAACAACGTAATAATATACTTTATTTATAAAAGATTTCTCTTCCTATAAATATACTTTTACTAAAAGTACATTGGTTTACGACTTATGACAGAACCATGCCGCCAAGGAGAAGACCAAGACCTTCCGGCAACACAGCAACACCTCCTCCGCCGCTGCCTCCACAGTTTGATCCTGCGATGTTCCAGGCTGCAGTAACAGCAGCCGTAGCAGCCGCAATATCGCAGATAGGGACAAACGGAGCTGGTGGTTCTGGATCGGGTGCTACAAACTCTAACCACGGAGACAGTACGTGGCGTGCAAGAGAGTGTTCCTACAAAGACTTCACCAATGGCAAACCCGACAACTTCAATGGGAGCGGGTGTGACAACCGTCAAAATTCGAGTCAGTTCTAGATTTGACTAGACTTAGTTGCATATATATGCACTACACATACTAGACTTAGTAACTAGAAGCTAAGTTATAACCTACTAGAAACTTGGAAACAATTAGAATCAATGGATAGTGTACTTAGATTGCACACTGATATGTGAATTCTACAACTACTTAACTGTAGTGACTATCCATATACGGATCGCTCTTTGAATCGAACACCTTTTTATGAATCATATACACACATCATGCACTTGACCTAGTGGTATAAATTAGGTCCGAGTCTCGTAGGAACTTAAGTCAAAGTTGAAGACTAGGACTAGTATACTCAATTCCTCAATTTCGCTTGAATCTCGGAATCACTACATAGAATGCCAATAAACCGATAAAAATAAATTACAAACATTATTTATAACTATAAAAGAGTTATAATACCATAAGATAATTTAAAGTCTCAAATATTCTATTTATTTTGATATTCAAAGTTTATGAAACTCCAAAACCCTAAAAGCCCTAAAAACTCATATTTATAAACTTTAACCTTAAAAATCCTATAAAAACAATTTTGAACCTTATAATATTATCTTATCATAATAATTATTATGAAATACAATTCAATGAAAAATAAAGATTTAGTTATTAACATTTACCCTTGATTTATAAGTCAAAAATCAAGAGTTTTATGCATAAAAACTAGGTTAAGGTGCACATTTTATAAAAAGTTGGATATTTTTATAAAAGATTTGAATTTTTATAAAAGAAACAAGAGAGAGAGAGCCTCTCCTCCCCTAAAATCGGATCCCTCTCTCCCCATATCTCTCTCTCACACTCTAATTCTCCAAACACACACATCTCTCTTCTTTCTCTCTCTAGAAAACTCTCTCTACCTTCTCTCTACTTTTTCTCTCCAACCACCACTCCATTCTCTCTTCCTCCGTCTAAGAACCAAGAAATATTCCAGAAAACAAACCCAAGAACACTCCTCAAACTCGAAATCTTCATCATCTTGTGGTATTCTTGAAGGTAAAATCGATTTCTACTTCACTTTTCCTTCAAGTTTTGCTCTTTTTCTTACACTTTCTCCTTCTTCATCTTCTTCAAACTTGTTTTCTTTTTGTTAAAATGGTTTTTAGAACATGATGGATGTGTTTTAACACCATGCATGTATGATAAACAAGGTTGCATGTTCATGATCTTAGTGCAAAAATCGATTTTAAGGATTAAAACATCAAACTCAAGTTAAGAGTTTTTGAGAAACAAAATTTTCTTCATAAATGCATGTATACATTTTGATAAGTTTTAATCTTTTGATCTCTGGAAACATGACCAAAATATGAGGTTATCATGATATATTTAAAATTCTTCAAAAGATTTACTCAAGGAAATGATGAAAACCCACTTTTCTAACCAATCATCATGCATGCAATCTGCCAGATTTCTTTACCTGACTTTAAACTGTCATATCTCACTCATTTCTTAGCCAAAATTCGTGATTCTTTTTCTGAAATATAATATTTTGAGTTAGCTTTCAAACCCATCTGACCTCACTAAAAAGTTCCAATATTTCGATTTTTACCAATTTTTACAAAACTGTTGCTCAAACAGGACTTTCCTTATGAACATTTGTTTTGTGTTGCATGTTCAAAGGACTTATTCATCACTAAAAATCATTCAAAAATTATTTTGAACTCTTAACATCATATATTTAGAGGTACAAAAAGATCTTGATTTAAAAGTCTTTGGAACATGTTGCAAAAATTCTCAAAGTAACATCAATAATCTTTACCAAAATCACTAGAACCAAGTTTTCTCTATAATTTATTGAGCCTTTAGGCATGTTTTTCGACATCAAAAATAAGAAAACAATTTTTCATTGTTATTAAATTGTATAAAGATGTGTTCTGGAAATTTTCAGCTCAATATATATTTTCTTTATTTTTACATGAAAATAATAAGAAAATAGAGTGTTAAATCATATAAAATACTTAAACTAGTAAATAAATTCTGGAAAAATTCTTAGATGATCCTTTAAGTTAATAAACATCTTCCATTAAGTTTCATCGATTTTTGTTACTGTTTAATATGGGTTTGAATTTTCTTTTTGTTTAGCTCTAATAAATCATAAAACCACATTAGGGAATATAAAAATGGTATCTAATAATTTTCGCAGCTTATACTCTCTGTGGAAGACTTAGAAAAATATTTCCAGAATTTTTCATAATGTATCCCTATTTTTCTCCGATTTTTGTATTTATAATGACTAAAAACAGGAAAAATAGTTTTACTCATCCAAAAATTATGAAAAATTACCAGAACACCTTGTAGTACATTAGGATGCTACATAAAAATTTTGATGATTTTTCTCTTCTGTATACTATTTTCTTCTATTTTCCCAAGATTAAATACACTTAAACCCAATTTTTATTAGAATACATACACAAAAATCATAAAATTGGGATAAACAGTTTAGAAATTCATTTTTATATTTTTCCTAGCTTAATAATGACTAATAACAGCGTTACAAAAATTTTGGGCAATTTTGGAAACTATTTTCTATTTATTTCAATTTTTATTAGAATAAATGCTCAAAAATCATAAAATTGGGTTAAGTTGTCTGAAAATCTATTTTTATATTTTTCCCAGGTTAAGTACGTGTAATGACATTACTATAAAAAGTTTGGGACATTTTCTTAACCGATTTCTATTTTTCATGAATTTTTATATATTTAGAGAATTAAATATATGAAAAATGGTTATGCATATCCATAATCCATGAACATTTATCTAGAAGTCTTTTAACATATTTAGAACCAAAATCTGAAGTTTGGTAATTTTTATTAATTGTTTAGTATTTTTCATGATTTTATGGTTATTCAAGAAACTAAAATGGTGAAAAATAGTTAGACAAATCAAAAATTCAAGAAAATTTATCTTGAGGTCTTTGACTTCAATTAAAACTGAAATGCAAAGTTTGGGAACTTTTAGAACTAAATTGATTTAGTTTTGAATATTTAATCATTGGAACACCTCTAAAATGTTAAATATTAACATTTCAATAATGGAAATTTTCCACTTAAATTGTTATATAACAATTGATTCATTGAAATTAAATTTTCATAGAAAAATGTTTGTAACTTATCTATATTAAATTTTGACACAATATTGGCATAATTCTATTGTAGTAGTATGTATACTAGTGTTAGATTTCGATTAGAGACTCATTAGTGTGTAACATCGTTGTAGGAAAACGATAGTGGTACGAGTGGAGCGTAGTCAAGGCACCATTTGCATCATCTCAATGCATATTGTGAGTATTCACGCACTCCCCTATTTTCAGTTTTTATGTTTTGGGGTGGAAAAGCATGTCCCGAAAAACTATTATTTGTTCGTTGTATTTAAATTGATTTGTATCAAACATGATTGCTATTTTATTGCTATATCTCTCTATGTATGTCTATGCAACACGGAACATGAGAACTTATCGTACTAAGGCTCTTCCCTTATCTCTAACCATTAACTCTTTGAGCCAATGGTCATTATGGATAACGCTATTAGGAATTGACAACTCCTCACTCGCCCTATTGCTGGAGTGCATGATACCATATTCATCTATGGAACGATAAGCATAGATCTTGATAGGGCTTCAGTCATAGGTTTGGTTGAGACTCATTGTTTGCTCATACACATACAAACTCGTTACTTATTATAGCAATAAACTTGTTTATTAATTATAGCAATGAACTTTGTTTCTCATTACAACAACGAACTGTTATTACTGAAAACTTATATACATGTTTTAGCAATGAAATTGTTTGCTCCTTGTAGCAACGAAATTGATTGCTCATTTTAGCAGTGAAACTTGTTTACTCGTTTGAGTAACGAACTTTATCTTCCATGAGAATATGAATGTTGCATCTTATTTGGGCAACATACCTTATCTCTCATGATGACAAAGAACTTTGTTTTTACAAACTTATTTACTCATCTTAACAATATACTTTTATTATTGGAAACTTTTATCAAAACTTTGATTTCAATTCATGGAACCAGTATCATTTTGTTTATCTGTGAGTACTCACCAACTATTTTTATAGTTGAAGCTCGTTTTACATGCTTTTTCAGGAATCATCGAGTAAGTGGCACTTAGGGACACTTCACCTTTAGGAGCATTCGCATGTTTTGTATTTCAATTTACATTGTAATTTCTTTTAAAAGTTGTTCAAACCCATTGTGAATTTGTAATGATTTTTAATACTATGGTTGGTGTTGTCTTTTAACTTTTGCGATGAAACCCTTTGTACTGCCACGCCCTGTGTTTCCGCTTTAGCGGGGTGTGACAGCGGGGGAGTCATCACTTTAATGCAATGGTTTGAAAACACTGAAGTAGTCTTTCAAGTGTGCTCTTGCCCCGAAGCGAGCAAAGTTAAGTTCGCAGCTTTCACTTTCACCGGCCGGGCCCTTACTTGGTGGAACTGTCGGATTAATTCACTTACTCTCGAAGTGGCTAGCTCCATATCCTGGGCAGAACTAAAAACCTTGATGATGAAGGAGTACTGCCCGAGAGGTGAAATTCAAAAGCTGGAACAAGAACTTTGGAACCTCAGGATGACGGGCTCCGACCTTGAAACCTACACCACCCGATTCAATGAATTGGCTCTCCTCTGCCCAACAATGGTTACTCCGGAGGAGAAAAAGGTGGAGCGATACCTTTGGGGACTGTCTCCCCAAGTGCAAAGTAGTGTCCTGGCTTCAAGGCCAACTACTTTTGACAGTGCCAGGGAGCTGGCACAACAACTTGTTGACCACCGAGCCGGTCATAATACTACAACCACCACCACTGATCAATCAAAAGGGGGAAACAACAAAAGGAAGTTCTGGAACCAAAAGAAGAGCCAACCAGCACAGGACCCCGCTAAGAAGCAACAAACTGTTGCTGTCCATGCTGCCACTAATGCTGCCACTACTGCACCACCGAAGCCATATGCTGGAACCCTACCCAAGTGCAACAAGTACAACTTTCACCACAATGGTGCTTGTAGGGAGATGCACTGTAACAACTGCGACAGGAAGGGGCACACTGCTCGTTTCTGTAAAGCGCCGGCTCGACCAATCAACCAAGTCGCCAGTACGGGGGCAACCCGAACCTGCTACAACTGTGGAGACGCAGGTCACTTCAAAAGAAACTGCCCCAAAGCACAAGCCCCTAATGCTGGTGGAGTAGGAAGAATCCTGGCAATAGGACATCGGGAAGCAGTTGAGGATCCCGCGGTGGTTACCGGTACGTTTCTCCTCAATAACTCTTATGCATGCGTACTATTCGATAGTGGAGCGGAGAGGAGTTTCGTGAGCCACCAATATAAACAATTACTTGAACAAAATCCCCAATCACTAAAGGATACTTATGTAGTAGAAATGGCAAATGGGAAAGTAGAACGCACTAGCGATATATACTCAGAGTGTACTCTCACTCTAGACAACCATACATTTAAAATTGACCTGATGCCGGTCACCATAAAAAGCTTCGACGTAATCATCGGGATGGATTGGTTAGTTCCTCACCGTGCCGACATTCTATGTTACGAAAGGGCCGTTCGCCTCAATCTACCAAATGACGAAACCCTTCTCATCTATGGTGACAAACCTAGTGCGAATTTACAAATCATCTCATGCATCAAAGCCCAAAAGTATCTCCGGAAGGAGTACCACGCCTTCTTGGCCGACGTAGTAGACAAGAAACAAGACGTGAAAGACATCAAAGACATCCCCGAAGTGTGTAACTTCCCGGATGTGTTCCCAGAAGATCTTCCTGGTGTACCACTCGCACGACAAGTCGATTTCAGAATTGACTTAATACCCGGAGCTACCCCCGTAGCCAGAGCTCCATACCGCCTCGCACCAACAGAAATGCAAGAGTTGTCCAGTCAGTTGAACGAGCTTTTGAGCAAAGGGTTCATCAGACCAAGCTTCTCGCCTTGGGGAGCACCAGTCCTTTTTGTAAAGAAGAAGGACGGATCCTTTCGCATGTGCATCGACTATCGGGAACTAAACAAACTCACCATCAAGAACCGATATCCTCTACCCCGAATCGACGATCTTTTCGACCAACTCCAAGGAGCAAATTTCTTCTCAAAGATCGACCCAAGGTCAGGTTACCATCAGCTACGAGTTCAAGAAGAAGATATTCCCAAAACTGCATTCAGAACTCGCTATGGACACTACGAGTTTGTGGTGATGTCCTTCGGTTTAACAAACCCACCTGCGATATTCATGGACCTAATGAATAGAGTGTGTCAACCCTACCTAGACAAGTTTGTAATCGTATTCATCGACGATATCTTGATCTACTCGCGAAGCGAAGAAGAGCATCGCCTACATCTACGCCAAGTGCTAGAGACACTAAGAGCGGAGAAGCTTTATGCTAAGTTCTCTAAGTGTGAATTCTGGATTAGAGAAGTGGATTTCCTTGGCCATGTGGTAAGTGAGAAAGGCATACATGTGGATCCCTCCAAGATCAAGGCAATCGAGAATTGGTCAGCACCCAAGACGCCAACCGAAATTCGACAATTCCTTGGGCTTGCTGGCTACTACCGAAGATTTATACAAAACTTCTCCAAGATTGCGAAACCACTCACCACCTTGACGCAGAAAGGTGTGATATTCAAGTGGGAAAATAAACAAGAAACTGCTTTCCAAACGTTAAAACAAGCCCTATGCAGCGCACCGATCTTGTCTCTCCCAGAGGGAACCGAGGACTTCGTAGTGTACTGTGATGCTTCGAATCAAGGCCTCGGATGTGTGCTCATGCAGAGAGGGAAGGTTATCGCGTATGCATCAAGACAACTTAAGACGCACGAGGTTAATTATACTACGCACGACCTGGAATTAGGAGCAGTGGTATTCGCTTTGAAGATCTGGAGACACTACCTCTACGGCACGAAATGCACTATCTTCACTGATCACAAAAGTCTTCAGCATATCCTCAATCAGAAAGAGCTCAACATGCGACAGAGGAGATGGGTAGAGTTGCTGAATGACTACGAGTGCGAAATTCGTTATCATCCTGGCAAGGCCAATGTAGTGGCTGATGCTCTAAGCAGGAAGGAGTACTCGGGCCGCCGAGTAAAATCCTTAACAATGACGATCCATTCCCACACGACCATACAAATCAAGGAAGCTCAACTAGAAGCTTTGAAACCAGAAAAGGTGGCAGGAGAGACATTAAGGGGAATGGATAAAAACTTAGAAGTCAAGGATGATGGAGTACGTTATCTCATGAATCGAATCTGGACACCGAAGTTCGGTGGACTCCGAGACGTCGTCATGAATGAAGCACACAAGACTCGATACTCCATCCATCCCGGGTCGGATAAGATGTATATGGACCTCAAGAAATTATACTAGTGGCCGAACATGAAAGCTGAGATTGCTACCTATGTGAGCAAGTGTCTGACTTGCGCCAAGGTCAAAATCGAATACCAGAAACCATCCGGGCTATTACAACAGCCGGATATACCTCAGTGGAAGTGGGAACGAAACGTCCGGGGGTGGAGGACTTCATGTATAGTATCATAACAACAATTGTAATAGTAATTGAAGCAAACACAACCAACATATATATAATTGAAAAAGTGACATCATTGTATGAATTACATGTTTACGAATCAATTACAATATGTTGACAAAATATGAAATAGTAGACGCCTTAGCGCCCCATCCTCAAAAGCACTTGGTTACCTGTTTAATGATTTCCTGAGAATACAAGTTGTTTGAAAAAGTGTCAACACAAAGGTTGGTGAGTTCATAGTCTTAAAACCCAAAGACCGAAATGTACAAGTAATTTGTCATATTTATAGTAAAACAATACAAGTTTAAATCGACATAAACTCGTTAAATTTTAATGAAGTTCCCGTAAATTCCAATGTTTATTAATACTTTATGTGAGTTTATTATAACCATACTATGACCAAGGTTGCCTAAAACGACTTTCTTCAGGCGTCGGAAATGTTATGACATTTGTCACCCCAGACCTATCGGTCTAACTGTTGCATGCAGTTTAGGTGTGGGTTTGTCAAACCCAATATAGATCTATACACAAGTATCACGCTCTCCCTCAAGGAGACTCTGGTTACAATACAGGACTTAATGGTAATTTGAAGTAAATGTCTCACAAAGTCATTAACGGAATTACGTGTTATGAAAACTTGGTACCGTATGGCCGTACCTTGCTTAATGAAAATATCCTTTGTATAAATGTACCCTTTTTAAATGTATGTGTTATGTAATGTATCATAAACTATACCTATTATAGTTTATCAACCAAGGGTAGTACGTAGTAATGTATGCAAACTATATTCAAAATAGTTTATTAAATGTTTGAATGTATCGGTTGTCCTTTGATTATAATCACTTGTTATTCTTTATATTTTATATGTCCAAATCCATTTGTAAACTGATGTGTGTCAAAATATTAAGATAAAATGTCATATATTGCAATAACATATAATCACATAAAGATATACACCTTGCTCAACATGTTACAAGGTGAAATGAAATTGACAGCAACTTTTTGTTGTATATAGTTTCTGTTACTGTTCTTAGAAAATTTATAGAAAAATCATCAAAGCTCTAAATCCAAATCCACAAATTCTGAGAGTTTGGAATATGAGTCTAGTTTGTTCGTAAATTTTATCATGATTTTTAGTGATCTCTAACAGAGGTGAAAATGTTCATAATCACAGACTGGTCCGGGTTTGCCTCTGAAATGATAGGCAGTTTTGTAAAAATCACCATAAATTGTAGAAAAATCATATGGAGATGTGCAAGTAGCCATTTTAAAGCTAAGAAGTTGAACTACTTGCACCTGGAACAGTTTTGAAAACTAAAATACTTAAGTTGACCAAAACAGTCCGTGATCGAAGTTCATCTTTTCTGATGTAATCTGATAGAAAAAGTTTAATTGTGTTCTTGATGATTTTACTTGTATTCCCCCCTTAAAAATTAAGAAAAACATGTAAATGTAGGGGTATGAACTCACCTTATGTGTTCTTAGAGGATGGATGTTGGAGAAGAGAAGTGTTCAACTCAAAAACACTTAGAAGATGCCTTGACGAATCGAGAACCAAGAGTGGAAGAAAGCTTGATGATTAACCTTGGAAGTCTTGAAATTGAGAGAGAATGGTGTAGAAAATGAGTGACTTAAGCCTTGTATTTATACTAGTAAGAATTACTATTCATATATAATTCTTTAATAATAAGTGTTAAATGTTGACATTCTCCATATAACTAGTTAGTGTATATGACATATTCATGATGTAATCATGACAAATGTTTCTAGAAGATGGTTAATACTAATTGGCTAATAATAGTAATTTTTAAAACGTAAATAGTAAATAGTAGGTAGTAAATAGTAAATAGTAAACCCAGACCTATCGGTCTAACTGTTGCATACAGTTTAGGTGTGGGTTTGTCAAACCCAATATAGATCTATACACAACTATCACGCTCTCCCTCAAGGAGACTCTGGTTACAATACAAGACTTAATGGTAATTTGAAGTAAATGTCTCACAAAGTCATTAACGGAATTACGTTTTATGAAAACTTGGTACCGTATGGCCGTACCTTGCTTAATGAAAATATCATTTGTATAAATGTACCCTTTTTAAATGTATGTGTTATGTAATGTATCATAAACTATACCTATTATAGTTTATCAACCAAGGGTAGTACGTAGTAATGTATGCAAACTATATTCAAAATAGTTTATTAAGTGTTTGAATTTATCGGTTGTACTTTGATTATAATCACTTGTTATTCTTTATATTTTATATGTCCAAATCCATTTGTAAACTGATGTGTGTCAAAATATTAAGATAAAATGTCATATATTGCAATAACATATAATCACATAAAGATATACACCTTGCTCAACATGTTACAAGGTGAAATGAAATTGACAGCAACTTTTTGTTGTATACAGTTTATGTTACTGTTCTTAGAAAATTTATAGAAAAATCATCAAAGCTCTAAATCCAAATCAGCAAATTCTGAGAGTTTGGAATATGAGTCTAGTTTGTTCGTAAATTTTATCATGATTTTTAGTGATTTCTAACAGAGGTGAAAATGTTCATAATCACAGACTGGTCCGGGTTTGCCTCTGAAATGATAGGCAGTTTTGTAAAAATCAACATAAATTGTAGAAAAATCATATGGAGATGTGCAAGTAGTCATTTTAAAGGTATGATCCTGAACTATTTGCACCTGATACAGTTTTGAAAAGTAAAATGTTTAAGTGGACCAAAACAGTCTGTGAATGGAGTTAAACTTTTCTGTTGAAGACTGTTAAATGAGTTTAGTTGTGTTTTTGGTGTTTTAACTTGTATTCCCCCCATAAAACTTAAGAAAAACATGAAAAGATAGGGGTATGAACTCACCTTATGTGTTCTTAGAGGATGGATGTTGGAGAAGAGAAGTGTTCAACTCAAAAACACTTAGAAGATGCCTTGACGAATCGAGAACCAAGAGTGGAAGAAAGCTTGAGCCTTAGCGCTCCATCCTCAAAAGCACTTGGTTACCTGTTTAATGATTTCCTGAGAATACAAGTTGTTTGAAAAAGTGTCAACACAAAGGTTGGTGAGTGCATAAGTTTTTGTTTGGTATTATTAAAAGCCTTTCGTTTGTAAAAGTAGTATTTGTGTTAGAAAATCCAATATTTTCCTTAATGTGTAAATGTAGTCTTAAAACCCAAAGACCGAAATGTACAAGTAATTTGTCATATTTATAGTAAAATAATACAAGTTTAAATCGACATAAACTCGTTAAATTTTAATGAAGTTCCCATAAATTCCAATGTTTATTAATACTTTATGTGAGTTTATTATAACCATACTATGACCAAGGTTGCTTAAAACGACGTTCTTCAGGCGTCGGAAATGTTATGACATTTGTCACCCCAGACCTATCGGTCTAACTGTTGCATGCAGTTTAGGTGTGGGTTTGTCAAACCCAATATAGATCTATACACAACTATCACGCTCTCCCTCAAGGAGACTCTGGTTACAATACAGGACTTAATGGTAATTTGAAGTAAATGTCTCACAAAGTCATTAACGGAATTACGTGTTATGAAAACTTGGTACCGTATGGCCGTACCTTGCTTAATGAAAATATCCTTTGTATAAATGTACCCTTTTTAAATGTATGTGTTATGTAATGTATCATAAACTATACCTATTATAGTTTATGAACCAAGGGTAGTACGTAGTAATGTATGCAAACTATATTCAAAATAGTTTATTAAATGTTTGAATTTATCGGTTGTACTTTGATTATAATCACTTGTTATTCTTTATATTTTATATGTCCAAATCCATTTGTAAACTGATGTGTGTCAAAATATTAAGATAAAATGTCATATATTGCAATAACATATAATCACATAAAGATATACACCTTGCTCAACATGTTACAAGGTGAAATGAAATTGACAGCAACTTTTTGTTGTATATAGTTTCTGTTACTGTTCTTAGAAAATTTATTGAAAAATCATCAAAGCTCTAAATCCAAATCCGCAAATTCTGAGAGTTTGGAATATGAGTCTAGTTTGTTCGTAAATTTTATCATGATTTTTAGTGATCTCTAACAGAGGTGAAAATGTTCATAATCACAGACTGGTCCGGGTTTGCCTCTGAAATGATAGGCAGTTTTGTAAAAATCACCATAAATTGTAGAAAAATCATATGGAGATGTGCAAGTAGCCATTTTAAAGCTAAGAGTTTGAACTACTTGCACCTGGAACAGTTTTGAAAACTAAAATACTTAAGTTGACCAAAACAGTCCGTGATCGAAGTTCATATTTTCTGATGTAATCTGATAGAAAAAGTTTAATTGTGTTCTTGATGATTTTACTTGTATTCCCCCCTTAAAAATTAAGAAAAACATGTAAATGTAGGGGTATGAACTCACCTTATGTGTTCTTAGAGGATGGATGTTGGAGAAGAGAAGTGTTCAACTCAAAAACACTTAGAAGATGTCTTGACGAATCGAGAACCAAGAGTGGAAGAAAGCTTGATGATTAACCTTGGAAGTCTTGAAATTGAGAGAGAATGGTGTAGAAAATGAGTGACTTAAGCCTTGTATTTATACTAGTAAGAATTACTATTCATATATAATTCTTTAATAATAAGTGTTAAATGTTGACATTCTCCATATAACTAGTTAGTGTATATGACATATTCATGATGTAATCATGACAAATGTTTCTAGAAGATGGTTAATACTAATTGGCTAATAATAGTAATTTTTAAAACGTAAATAGTAAATAGTAGGTAGTAAATAGTAAATAGTAAATAGTAAATAGTAAACCCAGACCTATCGGTCTAACTGTTGCATGCAGTTTAGGTGTGGGTTTGTCAAACCCAATATAGATCTATACACAACTATCACGCTCAACATGTTACCTACTATAAATTTGACACACATCAGTAAACCCAGACCTATCGGTCTAACTGTTGCATACAGTTTAGGTGTGGGTTTGTCAAACCCAATATAGATCTATACACAACTATCATGCTCTCCCTCAAGGAGACTCTGGTTACAATACAAGACTTAATGGTAATTTGAAGTAAATGTCTCACAAAGTCATTAACGGAATTACGTTTTATGAAAACTTGGTACCGTATGGCCGTACCTTGCTTAATGAAAATATCATTTGTATAAATGTACCCTTTTTAAATGTATGTGTTATGTAATGTATCATAAACTATACCTATTATAGTTTATCAACCAAGGGTAGTACGTAGTAATGTATGCAAACTATATTCAAAATAGTTTATTAAGTGTTTGAATTTATCGGTTGTACTTTGATTATAATCACTTGTTATTCTTTATATTTTATATGTCCAAATCCATTTGTAAACTGATGTGTGTCAAAATATTAAGATAAAATGTCATATATTGCAATAACATATAATCACATAAAGATATACACCTTGCTCAACATGTTACAAGGTGAAATGAAATTGACAGCAACTTTTTGTTGTATACAGTTTATGTTACTGTTCTTAGAAAATTTATAGAAAAATCATCAAAGCTCTAAATCCAAATCAGCAAATTCTGAGAGTTTGGAATATGAGTCTAGTTTGTTCGTAAATTTTATCATGATTTTTAGTGATCTCTAACAGAGGTGAAAATGTTCATAATCACAGACTGGTCCGGGTTTGCCTCTGAAATGATAGGCAGTTTTGTAAAAATCAACATAAATTGTAGAAAAATCATATGGAGATGTGCAAGTAGTCATTTTAAAGGTATGATCCTGAACTATTTGCACCTGATACAGTTTTGAAAACTAAAATGTTTAAGTGGACCAAAACAGTCTGTGAATGGAGTTAAACTTTTCTGTTGAAGACTGTTAAATGAGTTTAGTTGTGTTTTTGGTGTTTTAACTTGTATTCCCCCCATAAAACTTAAGAAAAACATGAAAAGATAGGGGTATGAACTCACCTTATGTGTTCTTAGAGGATGGATGTTGGAGAAGAGAAGTGTTCAACTCAAAAACACTTAGAAGATGCCTTGACGAATCGAGAACCAAGAGTGGAAGAAAGCTTGAGCCTTAGCGCTCCATCCTCAAAAGCACTTGGTTACCTGTTTAATGATTTCCTGAGAATACAAGTTGTTTGAAAAAGTGTCAACACAAAGGTTGGTGAGTGCATAAGTTTTTGTTTGGTATTATTAAAAGCCTTTCGTTTGTAAAAGTAGTATTTGTGTTAGAAAATCCAATATTTTCCTTAATGTGTAAATGTAGTCTTAAAACCCAAAGACCGAAATGTACAAGTAATTTGTCATATTTATAGTAAAATAATACAAGTTTAAATCGACATAAACTCGTTAAATTTTAATGAAGTTCCCATAAATTCCAATGTTTATTAATACTTTATGTGAGTTTATTATAACCATACTATGACCAAGGTTGCTTAAAACGACGTTCTTCAGGCGTCGGAAATGTTATGACATTTGTCACCCCAGACCTATCGGTCTAACTGTTGCATGCAGTTTAGGTGTGGGTTTGTCAAACCCAATATAGATCTATACACAACTATCACGCTCTCCCTCAAGGAGACTCTGGTTACAATACAGGACTTAATGGTAATTTGAAGTAAATGTCTCACAAAGTCATTAACGGAATTACGTGTTATGAAAACTTGGTACCGTATGGCCGTACCTTGCTTAATGAAAATATCCTTTGTATAAATGTACCCTTTTTAAATGTATGTGTTATGTAATGTATCATAAACTATACCTATTATAGTTTATTAACCAAGGGTAGTACGTAGTAATGTATGCAAACTATATTCAAAATAGTTTATTAAATGTTTGAATTTATCGGTTGTACTTTGATTATAATCACTTGTTATTCTTTATATTTTATATGTCCAAATCCATTTGTAAACGGATGTGTGTCAAAATATTAAGATAAAATGTCATATATTGCAATAACATATAATCACATAAAGATATACACCTTGCTCAACATGTTACAAGGTGAAATGAAATTGACAGCAACTTTTTGTTGTATATAGTTTCTGTTACTGTTCTTAGAAAATTTATAGAAAAATCATCAAAGCTCTAAATCCAAATCCGCAAATTCTGAGAGTTTGGAATATGAGTCTAGTTTGTTCGTAAATTTTATCATGATTTTTAGTGATCTCTAACAGAGGTGAAAATGTTCATAATCACAGACTGGTCCGGGTTTGCCTCTGAAATGATAGGCAGTTTTGTAAAAATCACCATAAATTGTAGAAAAATCATATGGAGATGTGCAAGTAGCCATTTTAAAGCTAAGAGTTTGAACTACTTGCACCTGGAACAGTTTTGAAAACTAAAATACTTAAGTTGACCAAAACAGTCCGTGATCGAAGTTCATCTTTTCTGATGTAATCTGATAGAAAAAGTTTAATTGTGTTCTTGATGATTTTACTTGTATTCCCCCCTTAAAAATTAAGAAAAACATGTAAATGTAGGGGTATGAACTCACCTTATGTGTTCTTAGAGGATGGATGTTGGAGAAGAGAAGTGTTCAACTCAAAAACACTTAGAAGATGCCTTGACGAATCGAGAACCAAGAGTGGAAGAAAGCTTGATGATTAACCTTGGAAGTCTTGAAATTGAGAGAGAATGGTGTAGAAAATGAGTGACTTAAGCCTTGTATTTATACTAGTAAGAATTACTATTCATATATAATTCTTTAATAATAAGTGTTAAATGTTGACATTCTCCATATAACTAGTTAGTGTATATGACATATTCATGATGTAATCATGACAAATGTTTCTAGAAGATGGTTAATACTAATTGGCTAATAATAGTAATTTTTAAAACGTAAATAGTAAATAGTAGGTAGTAAATAGTAAATAGTAAATAGTAAATAGTAAACCCAGACCTATCGGTCTAACTGTTGTATGCAGTTTAGGTGTGGGTTTGTCAAACCCAATATAGATCTATACACAACTATCACGCTCTCCCTCAAAGAGACTCTGGTTACAATACAAGACTTAATGGTAATTTGAAGTAAATGTCTCACAAAGTCATTAACGGAATTACGTTTTATGAAAACTTGGTACCGTATGGCCGTACCTTGCTTAATGAAAATATCATTTGTATAAATGTACCCTTTTTAAATGTATGTGTTATGTAATGTATCATAAACTATACCTATTATAGTTTATCAACCAAGGGTAGTACGTAGTAATGTATGCAAACTATATTCAAAATAGTTTATTAAATGTTTGAATTTATCGGTTGTAGTTTGATTATAATCACTTGTTATTCTTTATATTTTATATGTCCAAATCCATTTGTAAACTGATGTCTGTCAAAATATTAAGATAAAATGTCATATATTGCAATAACATATAATCACATAAAGATATACACCTTGCTCAACATGTTACAAGGTGAAATGAAATTGACAGCAACTTTTTGTTGTATACAGTTTATGTTACTGTTCTTAGAAAATTTATAGAAAAATCATCAAAGCTCTAAATCCAAATCCGCAAATTCTGAGAGTTTGGAATATGAGTCTAGTTTGTTCGTAAATTTTATCATGATTTTTAGTGATTTCTAACAGAGGTGAAAATGTTCATAATCACAGACTGGTCCGGGTTTGCCTCTGAAATGATAGGCAGTTTTGTAAAAATCACCATAAATTGTAGAAAAATCATATGGAGATGTGCAAGTAGCCATTTTAAAGCTAAGAGTTTGAACTACTTGCACCTGGAACAGTTTTGAAAACTAAAATATTTAAGTTGACCAAAACAGTCCGTGATCGAAGTTCATATTTTCTGATGTAATCTGATAGAAAAAGTTTAATTGTGTTCTTGATGATTTTACTTGTATTCCCCCCTTAAAACTTAAGAAAAACATGTAAATGTAGGGGTATGAACTCACCTTATGTGTTCTTAGAGGATGGATGTTGGAGAAGAGAAGTGTTCAACTCAAAAACACTTAGAAGATGCCTTGACGAATCAAGAACCAAGAGTGGAAGAAAGCTTGATGATTAACCTTGGAAGTCTTGAAATTGAGAGAGAATGGTGTAGAAAATGAGTGACTTAAGCCTTGTATTTATACTAGTAAGAATTACTATTCATATATAATTCTTTAATAATAAGTGTTAAATGTTGACATTCTCCATATAACTAGTTAGTGTATATGACATATTCATGATGTAATCATGACAAATGTTTCTAGAAGATGGTTAATACTAATTGGCTAATAATAGTAATTTTTAAAACGTAAATAGTAAATAGTAGGTAGTAAATAGTAAATAGTAAACCCAGACCTATCGGTCTAACTGTTGCATACAGTTTAGGTGTGGGTTTGTCAAACCCAATATAGATCTATACACAACTATCACGCTCTCCCTCAAGGAGACTCTGGTTACAATACAAGACTTAATGGTAATTTGAAGTAAATGTCTCACAAAGTCATTAACGGAATTACGTTTTATGAAAACTTGGTACCGTATGGCCGTACCTTGCTTAATGAAAATATCATTTGTATAAATGTACCCTTTTTAAATGTATGTGTTATGTAATGTATCATAAACTATACCTATTATAGTTTATCAACCAAGGGTAGTACGTAGTAATGTATGCAAACTATATTCAAAATAGTTTATTAAGTGTTTGAATTTATCGGTTGTACTTTGATTATAATCACTTGTTATTCTTTATATTTTATATGTCCAAATCCATTTGTAAACTGATGTGTGTCAAAATATTAAGATAAAATGTCATATATTGCAATAACATATAATCACATAAAGATATACACCTTGCTCAACATGTTACAAGGTGAAATGAAATTGACAGCAACTTTTCGTTGAATACAGTTTCTGTTACTGTTCTTAGAAAATTTATAGAAAAATCATCAAAGCTCCAAATCCAAATCCACAAATTATGAGAGTTTGGAATATGAGTCTAGTTTGTTCATAAATTTTATCATGATTTTTAGTGATCTCTAACAGAGGTCAAAATGTCCATAATCACAGGCTGGTCCAGGTTTGCCTTAGAAATGATAGGCAGTTTTGTAAAAATCACCATAAATTGTAGAAACATCATATGGAGATGTGCAAGTAGCCATTTTAAAGCTAAGAGTTTGAACTACTTGCACCTGGAACAGTTTTGAAAACTAAAATATTTAAGTTGACCAAAACAGTCCGTGATTAAAGTCCATCTTTTCTGATGTAATCTGTTAGAAAAAGTTTAATTGTGTTCTTGATGATTTTACTTGTATTCCCCCCTTAAAACTTAAGAAAACATGTAAATGTAGGGGTATGAACTCACCTTATGTGATTTCAGTAGATGAAAGTGAGATAGAGGAAGTGTTCAACCCAAGAACACTAAGAAGATGTCTTGATGATTCGAGAATCTAACACCGAATAAGATGGAATTTGTGTAAGATATCAATGATTTGAGTAGAATGGAGTTTAATAATTATGTGAATGATGAAGATACTTACTAATTGAAGGAAGAAATCCCTGGAGAAAGCCTTGAAGTTCTTGAAGTTGAGAGAAAAGATGAGAGAATTTTGGAGAGTGTCCTTTGGTTGCTAAGTGTAGAATGAAAGAACTTTATAGAGAATGAGGAGAGAGGATCAATCCTCCAGCTCTTAGAACGTGGGAAGAGCTGGAGATTGGGTGTAAAGGTCCACTAAGGTGACAAGGAGTAGTGGGAAAGAGTGAATGATCATAGAGTGAGGTGGTGGTGGCTTGCTTTTGTCATAAAATAAGGAAAAGCAAATATTCCCTCAATAATTAGTCCAACCACCAATTCTTTTAATACATTTTTATAAAAACCCTGGAGATTTATATATTTTGGGGCATTAGTTTATAGAATAAAGTTTTGGGTGAAAATCCCACGTTAAAATCATGAAAAACGGAGTTAAAACGAAGTCGTAGTCGAAAAACCGGTAAAAAGGGGCCGTCTTTGGGAGAGATTTCAAATAGAAAGAGATAGAGTGAAAACGATTTAGAGAGGTTTCGTTTGTGATTAATTTGAGTGTCCGGCTTCACAACGCAAGGTTCGTAAACCCCGTTAAACCGTGTTTTAGTGTCGTACACAATCCCGATGATTGTGCAATAGTGTTTTATCGCTTTGGTTCGTTGTTTAGCACTATTAAGGCTAAGGAAAATCAAACACATGAATTTTCCAAATGATGTTTTCTTATTAAAATAGCGAATTGTACAACGTAAACCTTAACATACAAGGGTTAATGGAGTTGACCGGTTTGACTTGTTGACTTTGTTTGACTTTGACTTGACCAAAATTTGACGGTTGTCACATCATCCCTCCGTTAGAAGAAATTTCGTCCCGAAATTTGCATTTTTGACTGGGACTTCAAGAGTTCGGGAAGAGATGTGGATACTTTTTTTTCATCTGATCCTCGCGTTCCCAGGTGAATTCGGGTCCTCGTTTAGCGTTCCAACGGACCTTCACGATGGGAATACGACTTTGTTTCGTTCGTTTGATTTCCCGATCCATGATTTCGACTGGTTCCTCCACGAAGTGGAGATTTTCGTTAACTTCGATTTCGTCGAGTGGTATTACGAGTGTCTCATCAGACAAACACTTCTTTAGGTTCGACACGTGAAATGTGGGATGTACTTTGTCGAGTTCCTGAGGTAATCGAAGTTTGTATGCTACTGGCCCAATCCTAGCAAGGATTTCGAATGGCCCGATGTACCTTGGATTTAGTTTCCCGCGTTTGCCGAATCGTATCATTCCTTTCCAAGGGGAAACTTTTAGTAGTACACGATCACCCACCTGGAATTCCAAGGGTTTGCGTCGTTTGTCTGCGTAACTCTTTTGCCGATCGCTAGACGCTTTCAGTCTTTCTCGAATTTGAACGATCTTTTCTGTGGTTTCCCTTATGATTTCAGGGCCAGTGAGGGTGCTATTAGAGACTTGCCCTCTAGCTAGCTGTGTATCCCCCACCTCAGCCCAACACAGGGGTGATCTGCATTTGCGACCGTAAAGAGCTTCGAATGGAGCCACTTTGATGCTAGTATGATAGCTGTTATTGTAGGAGAATTCGATAAGCAGTAGATGGGTATCCCATGCTTTACCGAAGTCTATCACACAAGCTCTTAACATGTCTTCCAACGTTTGAATGGTTCGTTCCCTCTGTCCGTCGGTTTGTGGGTGGTAGGCCGTACTCATGTCAAGCCTAGTTCCCAATGATTTTTGTAGAGACTGCCAAAACCGTGAGGTAAATCTACTATCTCTATCAGAGATAATGGATATCGGCACACCATGGAGTCATACAATCTCTTTGATGTACGTTCTAGTCAGCTTCTCCATCTTGTCGGTTTCTTTTATCGGTAGGAAGTGTGCTGATTTGGTCAATCTGTCTACGATTACCCATATGGTGTCAAGCCCGCCCGATGTCTTAGGCAGCTTGGTTATGAAGTCCATGGTTATTCGTTCCCACTTCCACTGAGGTATATCCGGCTGTTGTAATAGCCCGGATGGTTTCTGGTATTCGATTTTGACCTTGGCGCAAGTCAGACACTTGCTCACATAGGTAGCAATCTCAGCTTTCATGTTCGGCCACCAGTATAATTTCTTGAGGTCCAGATACATCTTATCCGACCCGGGATGGATGGAGTATCGAGTCTTGTGTGCTTCATTCATGACGACGTCTCGGAGTCCACCGAACTTCGGTGTCCAAATCCGGTTCATGATATAACGTGCTCCATCATCCTTGACTTCTAAGTTTTTATCCATTCCCCTTAATGTCTCTCCTGCCACCTTTTCTGGTTTCAAAGCTTCCAGTTGAGCTTCCTTGATTTGTATGGTCAGGTGGGAATGTATTGTCATTGTTAAGGATTTTACTCGGCGGCCCGAGTACTCCTTCCTGCTTAGAGCATCGGCCACTACATTGGCCTTGCCCGGATGATAACGAATTTCGCACTCGTAGTCATTCAGCAACTCTACCCATCTCCTCTGTCGCATGTTGAGCTCTTTCTGATTGAGGATATGCTGAAGACTTTTGTGATCAGTGAAGATAGTGCATTTCGTGCCGTAGAGGTAGTGTCTCCAGATCTTCAAAGCGAATACTACTGCTCCTAATTCCAGGTCGTGGGTAGTATAATTAACCTCGTGCGTCTTAAGCTGTCTTGATGCATACGCGATAACCTTCCCTCTCTGCATGAGCACACATCCGAGGCCTTGATTCGAAGCATCACAGTACACTACGAAGTCTTCGGTTCCCTCTGGGAGAGACAAGATCGGTGCGCTGCATAGGGCTTGTTTTAACGTTTGGAAAGCAGTTTCTTGTTTATTTTCCCACTTGAATATCACAACTTTCTATTTTAAGGTGGTGAGTGGTTTTGCAATCTTGGAGAAGTTTTGTATAAATCTTCGGTAGTAGCCAGCAAGCCCAAGGAATTGTCGAATTTCGGTTGGCGTCTTGGGTGCTGACCAATTCTCGATTGCCTTGATCTTGGAGGGATCCACATGTATGCCTTTCTCACTTACCACATGGCCAAGGAAATCCACTTCTCTAATCCAGAATTCACACTTAGAGAACTTAGCATAAAGCTTCTCCGCTCTTAGTGTCTCTAGCACTTGGCGTAGATGTAGGTGATGCTCTTCTTCGCTTCGCGAGTAGATCAAGATATCGTCGATGAATACGATTACAAACTTGTCTAGGTAGGGTCGACACACTCTATTCATTAGGTCCATGAATACCGCAGGTGCGTTTGTTAAACCGAAGGACATCACCACAAACTCGTAGTGCCCATAGCGAGTTCTGAATGCAGTTTTGGGAATATCTTCTTCTTGAACTCGTAGCTGATGGTAACCTGACCTTAGGTCGATCTTTGAGAAGAAATTTTCTCCTTGGAGTTGGTCGAAAAGGTCGTCCATTCGGGGTAGAGGATATCGGTTCTTGATGGTGAGTTTGTTTAGTTCCCGATAGTCGATGCACATGCGAAAGGATCCGTCCTTCTTCTTTACAAAAAGGACTGGTGCTCCCCAAGGTGAGAAGCTTGGTCTGATGAACCCTTTGCTCAAAAGCTCGTTCAACTGACTGGACAACTCTTGCATTTCTGTCGGTGCGAGGCGGTATGGAGCTCTGGCTACGGGGGTAGCTCCGGGTATTAAGTCAATTCTGAAATCGACTTATCGTGCGAGTGGTACACCAGGAAGATCTTCTGGGAACACATCCGGGAAGTTACACACTTCGGGGATGTCTTTGATGTCTTTCACGTCTTGTTTCTTGTCTACTACGTGGGCCAAGAAGGCGTGGTACTCCTTCCGGAGATACTTTTGGGCTTTGATGCATGAGATGATTTGTAAATTCGCACTAGGTTTGTCACCATAGATGAGAAGGGTTTCGTCATTTGGTAGATTGAGGCGAACGGCCCTTTCGTAACATAGAATGTCGGCACGGTGAAGAACTAACCAATCCATCCCGATGATTACGTCGAAGCTTTTTATGGTGACCGACATCAGGTCAATTTTAAATGTATGGTTGTCTAGAGTGAGAGTACACTCTGAGTATATATCGCTAGTGCGTTCTACTTTCCCATTTGCCATTTCTACTACATAAGTATCCTTTAGTGCTTGGGGATTTTGTTCAAGTAATTGTTTATATTGGTGGCTCACGAAACTCCTCTCCGCTCCACTATCGAATAGTACGCATGCATAAGAGTTATTGAGGAGAAACGTACCGGTAACCACCGCGGGATCCTCAACTGCTTCCCCATGTCCTATTGCCAGAATTCTTCCTACTCCACCAGCATTAGGGGCTTGTGCTTTGGGGCAGTTTCTTTTGAAGTGACCGGCGTCTCCACAGTTGTAGCAGGTTCGGGTTGCCCCCGTACTGGCGTCTTGGTTGATTGGTCGAGCCGGCGCTTTACAGAAAGGAGCAGTGTGCCCCTTCCTATCGCAGTTGTTACAGTGCATCTCCCTACAAGCACCATTGTGGTGAAAGTTACACTTGTTGCACTTAGGTAGGGTTCCAACATATGGCTTCGGTGGTGCTGGAGTGGTAGCAGTAGTGGCAGCATTAGTGGCAGCATGGACAACAACAGTTTGTTGCTTCTTAGCGGGGTCCTGTGCTGGTTGGCTCTTCTTTTGGTTCCAGAACTTCCTTTTGTTGTTTCCCCCCTTTTGATTGATCAGTGGTGGTGGTTGTAGTATTATGACCGGCTCGGTGGTCAACAAGTTGTTGTGCCAGCTCCCTGGCACTGTCAAAAGTAGTTGGCCTTGAAGCCAGGACACTACTTTACACTTGGGGAGACAGTCCCCAAAGGTATCGCTCCACCTTTTTCTCCTCCGGAGTAACCATTGTTGGGCAGAGGAGAGCCAATTCATTGAATCGGGTGGTGTAGGTTTCAAGGTCGGAGCCCGTCATCCTGAGGTTCCAAAGTTCTTGTTCCAGCTTTTGAATTTCACCTCTCGGGCAGTACTCCTTCATCATCAAGGTTTTTAGTTCTGCCCAGGATATGGAGCTAGCCACTTCGAGAGTAAGTGAATTAATCCGACAATTCCACCAAGTAAGGGCCCGGCCGGTGAAAGTGAAGGCTGCGAACTTAACTTTGCTCGCTTCGGGGCAAGAGCACACTTAAAAGACTACTTCAGTCTTTTCAAACCATTGCATTAAAGTGATGACTCCCCCGCTCCCATTGAAGTTGTCGGGTTTGCCATTGGTGAAGTCTTTGTAGGAACACTCTCTTGTACGCCACGTACTGTCTCCGTGGTTAGAGTTTGTAGCACCCGATCTAGAACCACCAGCTCCGTTTGTCCCTATCTGCGATATTGCGGCCGCTACGGCTACTGTTACTGCAGCCTGGAACATCGCAGGATCAAACTGTGGAGGCAGCGGCGGAGGAGGTGTTGCTGTGTTGCCGGAAGGTGTTGGTCTTCTCCTTGGCGGCATGGTTCTGTCATAAGTCGTAAACCAATGTACTTTTAGTAAAAGTATATTTATAGGAAGAGAAATCTTTTATACATAAAGTATATTATTACGTTGTTTTCCGGTATGTTTACGATACATACGATTTTATACTTTTAATTGACCCAATACATTGGGTTATGAGGTAAAATGAAAGTATAAAATATTTTATTTGAGTTTCCTTGTTTCCAAGTATATGACAGATTGGTATCCGAGCACAGTTTATAGTGAATTAAGTATATCAAACCACATAAGATATACAAACTATAAACACAATTGGGACTAATAGTCTCTGATTTGTGCATTTTTCAAATAAATATACTCTTAGAAAATAAATGATTTTCTTGATTAAAGTATACATACATACATTACATGCTCGCATGGTATCATAACTAGCGAAAACATAAAGCAAAAGAAGAAGAGTTGAACATTTTGAGTATGCCTTAGTATATGTGGATTAAATCTGGGAAGGATATAGCCTGATCAACTATATCTGTCCGGGAATTGACTTGCATATACCGGGGGATGGTCAATATAGGCAACAAATCTAACAAACCTAATAACACACTACAAAGGATACTTTAAGAACTCAAAACTAAACATTTACAAATACTATAGGAGTATTTTGTGTTACTATAATAAATTATCTGAGAATTAAATAGGTCTTTATTTATAGATCAATAGCTGTTAAGTGGATGCGCTAAGGTCATATGTAACTAAGATGCTATAGACTTAGAATTTATGTATCTTTG
Source organism: Lactuca virosa (assembly GCF_052849685.1). NCBI lineage: Eukaryota > Viridiplantae > Streptophyta > Magnoliopsida > Asterales > Asteraceae > Lactuca > Lactuca virosa. The sequence goes on from NC_136431.1 coordinate 71,684,160, forward strand.
TTTCACTTCCTGTCCTTGTTTGGTTGTGGTCTTGGAGTTAGGGTCATCTATTCGAAGGACTATTATATCTTAATCACATATGACTGGTATGCACTTTGCAACTAATTAAGTAACCGATAAAGATCATTTTAAAATATAATATATTAATTATGTCCCGACTAAATTAGTATATGTGAAACTTTTACAAACACCGAAATGTACAAGTAATTTGTCATATTTATAGTAAAACAATGCAAGTTTAAATCGACATAAACTCGTTTGATTTTAATGAAGTTCCCGTAAATTCCAATGTTTATTAATACTTTATGTGAGTTTATTATAACCATACTATGACCAAGGTTGCCTAAAACGACGTTCTTCAGGCGTCGGAAATGTTATGACATTTGTCACCCCAGACCTATCGGTCTAACTGTTGCATGCAGTTTAGGTGTGGGTTTGTCAAACCCAATATAGATCTATACACAACTATCACGCTCTCCCTCAAGGAGACTCTGGTTACAATACAGGACTTAATGGTAATTTGAAGTAAATGTCTCACAAAGTCATTAACGGAATTACGTGTTATGAAAACTTGGTACCGTATGGCCGTACCTTGCTTAATGAAAATATCCTTTGTATAAATGTACCCTTTTTAAATGTATGTGTTATGTAATGTATCATAAACTATACCTATTATAGTTTATCAACCAAGGGTAGTACGTAGTAATGTATGCAAACTATATTCAAAATAGTTTATTAAATGTTTGAATGTATCGGTTGTACTTTGATTATAATCACTTGTTATTCTTTATATTTTATATGTCCAAATCCATTTGTAACTAATGTGTGTCAAAATATTAAGATAAAATGTCATATATTGCAATAACATATAATCACATAAAGATATACACCTTGCTCAACATGTTACAAGGTGAAATGAAATTGACAGCAACTTTTCGTTGAATACAGTTTCTGTTACTGTTCTTAGAAAATTTATAGAAAAATCATCAAAGCTCCAAATCCAAATCCACAAATTATGAGAGTTTGGAATATGAGTCTAGTTTGTTCATAAATTTTATCATGATTTTTAATGATCTCTAACAGAGGTCAAAATGTCCATAATCACAGGCTGGTCCAGGTTTGCCTTTGAAATGATAGGCAGTTTTGTAAAAATCACCATAAATTGTAGAAAAATCATATGGAGATGTGCAAGTAGCCATTTTAAAGCTAAGAGTTTGAACTACTTGCACCTGAAACAGTTTTGAAAACTAAAATAGTTAAGTTGACCAAACAGTCCGTGATCGAAGTTCATCTTTTCTGATGTAATCTGATAGAAAAAGTTTAATTGTGTTCTTGATGATTTTACTTGTATTCCCCCCTTAAAACTTAAGAAAAACATGTAAATGTAGGGGTATGAACTCACCTTATGTGGTTTCAGTAGATGAAAGTGAGAGAGAGGAAGTGTTCAACCCAAGAACACCAACATATATATAATTGAAAAAGTGACATCATTGTATGAATTACATGTTTACGAATCAATTACAATATGTTGACAAAATATGAAATAGTAGACGCCTTAGCGCCCCTTCCTCAAAAGCACTTGGTTACCTGTTTAATGATTTCCTGAGAATACAAGTTGTTTGAAAAAGTGTCAACACAAAGGTTGGTGAGTTCATAAGTTTTTGTTTGGTATTATTAAAAGCCTTTCGTTTGTAAAAGTAGTATTTGTGTTAGAAAATCCAATATTTTCCTTAATGTGTAAATGTAGTCTTAAAACCCAAAGACCGAAATGTACAAGTAATTTGTCATATTTATAGTAAAACAATACAAGTTTAAATCGACATAAACTCGTTAAATTTTAATGAAGTTCCCGTAAATTCCAATGTTTATTAATACTTTATGTGAGTTTATTATAACCATACTATGACCAAGGTTGCCTAAAACGACGTTCTTCAGGCGTCGGAAATGTTATGACATTTGTCACCCCAGACCTATCGGTCTAACTGTTGCATGCAGTTTAGGTGTGGGTTTGTCAAACCCAATATAGATCTATACACAACTATCACGGTCTCCCTCAAGGAGACTCTGGTTACAATACAGGACTTAATGGTAATTTGAAGTAAATGTCTCACAAAGTCATTAACGGAATTACGTGTTATGAAAACTTGGTACCGTATGGCCGTACCTTGCTTAATGAAAATATCCTTTGTATAAATGTACCCTTTTTAAATGTATGTGTTATGTAATGTATCATAAACTATACCTATTATAGTTTATCAACCAAGGGTAGTACGTAGTTATGTATGCAAACTATATTCAAAACAGTTTATTAAATGTTTGAATGTATCGGTTGTACTTTGATTATAATCACTTGTTATTCTTTATATTTTATATGTCCAAATCCATTTGTAAACTGATGTGTCTCAAAATATTAAGATAAAATGTCATATATTGCAATAACATATAATCACATAAAGATATACACCTTGCTCAACATGTTACAAGGTGAAATGAAATTGACAGCAACTTTTTGTTGTATACAGTTTCTGTTACTGTTCTTAGAAAATTTATAGAAAAATCATCAAAGCTCTAAATCCAAATCCGCAAATTCTGAGAGTTTGGAATATGAGTCTAGTTTGTTCGTAAATTTTATCATGATTTTTAGTGATCTCTAACAGAGGTGAAAATGTTCATAATCACAGACTGGTCCGGGTTTGCCTCTGAAATGATAGGCAGTTTTGTAAAAATCACCATAAATTGTAGAAAAATCATATGGAGATGTGCAAGTAGCCATTTTAAAGCTAAGAGTTTGAACTACTTGCACCTGGAACAGTTTTGAAAACTAAAATATTTAAGTTGACCAAAACAGTCCGTGATCGAAGTTCATCTTTTCTGATGTAATCTGATAGAAAAAGTTTAATTGTGTTCTTGATGATTACTAGTATAAATACAAGGCTTAAGTCACTCATTTTCTACACCATTCTCTCTCAATTTCAAGACTTCCAAGGTTAATCATCAAGCATTCTTCCACTCTTGGTTCTCGATTCGTCAAGGCATCTTCTAAGTGTTTTTGAGTTGAACACTTCTCTTCTCCAACATCCATCCTCTAAGAACACATAAGGTGAGTTCATACCCCTACATTTACATGTTCTTCTTAAGTTTTAAAGGGGGGAATACAAGTAAAATCATCAAGAACACAATTAAACTTTTTCTAACAGATTACATCAGAAAAGATGGACTTCGATTACGGACTGTTTTGGTCAACTTAAATATTTTAGTTTTCAAAACTGTTCCAGGTGCAAGTAGTTCAAACTCTTAGCTTTAAAATGGCTACTTGCACATCTCCATATGATGTTTCTACAATTTATGGTGATTTTTACAAAACTGCCTATCATTTCAGAGGCAAACCCGGACCAGTCTGTGATTATGAACATCTTCACCTCTGTTAGAAATCACTAAAAATCATGATCAAATTTACGAACAAACTAGACTCATATTCCAAACTCTTAGAATTTGCGGATTTGGATTTGGAGCTTTGATGATTTTTCTATAAATTTTCTAAGAACAGTAACAGAAACTGTATTCAACAAAAAGCTGCTGTCAATTTCATTTCACCTTGTAACATGTTGAGCAAGGTGTATATCTTTTTGTGATTATATGTTATTGCAATATATGACATTTTATCTTAATATTTAGACACACATCAGTTTACAAATGGATTTGGACATATAAAATATAAAGAATAACAAGTGATTATAATCAAAGTACAACCGATACATTCAAACATTTAATAAACTATTTTGAATATAGTTTGCATACATTACAACGTACTACCCTTGGTTGATAAACTATAATAGGTATAGTTTATGATACATTACATAATACATACATTTAAAAAGGGTACATTTATACAAAGGATATTTTCATTAAGCAAGGTACGGCCATACGGTACCAAGTTTTCATAACACGTAATTCCGTTAATGACTTTATGAAACATTACATAACACATACATTTAAAAAGGGTACATTTATACAAATGATATTTTCATTAAGCAAGGTACGGCCATACGGTACCAAGTTTTCATAACACGTAATTCCGTTAATGACTTTATGAAACATTACATAACACATACATTTAAAAAGGGTACATTTATACAAATGATATTTTCATTAAGCAAGGTACGGCCATACGGTACCAAGTTTTCATTACACTACACGTAAATTCGTTAGTGACTTTGTGAGACATTTACTTCAAATTACCATTAAGTCCTGTATTGTAACCAGAGTCTCCTTGGGGGAGAGCGTGATAGTTGTGTATAGATTTATATTGGGTTTGACAAACCCACACCTAAACTGCATGCAATAGTTAGACCGATAGGTCTGCGGTGACAAATGTCATAACATTTCCGACGCCTGAAGAACGTCGTTTCAGGCCAACTCTGTCACACCCCCAAACCAAGGATGGCGGAAACGTTCGGGGGTGGAGGACTTCATGTATAGTATCATAACAACAATTGTAATAGTAATTGAAGCAAACACAACCAACATATATATAATTGAAAAAGTGACATCATTGTATGAATTACATGTTTACGAATCAATTACAATATGTTGACAAAATATGAAATAGTAGACGCCTTAGCGCCCCTTCCTCAAAAGCACTTGGTTACCTGTTTAATGATTTCCTGAGAATACAAGTTGTTTGAAAAAGTGTCAACACAAAGGTTGGTGAGTTCATAAGTTTTTGTTTGGTATTATTAAAAGCCTTTCGTTTGTAAAAGTAGTATTTGTGTTAGAAAATCCAATATTTTCCTTAATGTGTAAATGTAGTCTTAAAATCCAAAGACCGAAATGTACAAGTAATTTGTCATATTTATAGTAAAACAATAGAAGTTTAAATCGACATAAACTCGTTAAATTTTAATGAAGTTCCCGTAAATTCCAATGTTTATTAATACTTTATGTGAGTTTATTATAACCATACTATGACCAAGGTTGCCTAAAACGACGTTCTTCAGGCGTCGGAAATGTTATGACATTTGTCACCCCAGACCTATCGGTCTAACTGTTGCATGCAGTTTAGGTGTGGGTTTGTCAAACCCAATATAGATCTATACACAACTATCACGCTCTCCCTCAAGGAGACTCTGGTTACAATACAGGACTTAATGGTAATTTGAAGTAAATGTCTCACAAAGTCATTAACGGAATTACGTGTTATGAAAACTTGGTACCGTATGGCCGTACCTTGCTTAATGAAAATATCCTTTGTATAAATGTACCCTTTTTAAATGTATGTGTTATGTAATGTATCATAAACTATACCTATTATAGTTTATCAACCAAGGGTAGTACGTAGTAATGTATGCAAACTATATTCAAAATAGTTTATTAAATGTTTGAATGTATCAGTTGTACTTTGATTATAATCACTTGTTATTCTTTATATTTTATATGTCCAAATCCATTTGTAAACCGATGTGTGTCAAAATATTAAGATAAAATGTCATATATTGCAATAACATATAATCACATAAAGATATACACCTTGCTCAACATGTTACAAGGTGAAATGAAATTGACAGCAACTTTTTGTTGTATACAGTTTCTGTTACTGTTCTTAGAAAATTTATAGAAAAATCATCAAAGCTCTAAATCCAAATCCGCAAATTCTGAGAGTTTGGAATATGAGTCTAGTTTGTTCGTAAATTTTATCATGATTTTTAGTGATTTCTAACAGAGGTGAAAATGTTCATAATCACAGACTTGTCCGGGTTTGCCTCTGAAATGATAGGCAGTTTTGTAAAAATCACCATAAATTGTAGAAAAATCATATGGAGATGTGCAAGTAGCCATTTTAAAGCTAAGAGTTTGAACTACTTGCACCTGGAACAGTTTTGAAAACTAAAATATTTAAGTTGACCAAAACAGTCCGTGATCGAAGTTCATCTTTTCTGATGTAATCTGATAGAAAAAGTTTAATTGTGTTCTTGATAATTTTACTTGTATTCCCCCCTTAAAACTTAAGAAAAACATGTAAATGTAGGGGTATGAACTCACCTTATGTGTTCTTAGAGGATGGATGTTGGAGAAGAGAAGTGTTCAACTCAAAAACACTTAGAAGATGGCTTGACGAATCGAGAACCAAGAGTGGAAGAAAGCTTGATGATTAACCTTGGAAGTCTTGAAATTGAGAGAGAATGGTGTAGAAAATGAGTGACTTAAGCCTTGTATTTATACTAGTAAGAATTACTATTCATATATAATTCTTTAATAATAAGTGTTAAATGTTGACATTCTCCATATAACTAGTTAGTGTATATGACATATTCATGATGTAATCATGACAAATGTTTCTAGAAGATGGTTAATACTAATTGGCTAATAATAGTAATTTTTAAAACGTAAATAGTAAATAGTAGGCAGTAAATAGTAAATAGTAAATAGTAAATAGTAAATATGATGAGATTTTTACAATTGTCATATTTGTAAACCCCGTTAAGCCATGTTTAAGAGTCTTACACAGCCCCCGATAATTGTGCAATAGTGTTTTATCGCTTTGGTTCGTTGTTTAGCACTGTTAAGGCTAAGGAAAATCAAACACATGAATTTTCCAAATGATGTTTTCTCATTAAAATAGCGAATTGTACAACGTAAACCATAACATACAAGGGTTAATGGAGTTGACCGGTTTGACTTGTTGACTTTGTTTGACTTTGACTTGACCGAAATTTGACGGTTGTCACATCATCCCCCCGTTAGAAGGAATTTCGTCCCGAAATTTTCATTTTAACTGGGATTTCAAGAGTTTGGGAAGAGATGTGGATACTTTTGTTTCATCTGATCCTCGCGTTCCCAGGTGAATTCGGGTCCTCGTTTAGCGTTCCAACGGACCTTCACGATGGGAATACGACTTTGTTTCGTTCGTTTGATTTCCCGATCCATGATTTCGACTGGTTCCTCCACGAAGTGGAGATTTTCGTTAACTTCGATTTCGTCGAGTGGTATTATGAGTGTCTCATCAGACAAACACTTCTTTAGGTTCGACACGTGAAATGTGGGATGTACTTTGTCGAGTTCCTGAGGTAATCGAAGTTTGTATGCTACTAGCCTAATCCTAGCAAGGATTTCGAATGGCCCGATGTACCCGAATTCACCTGGGAACGCGAGGATCAGATGAAACAAAAGTATCCACATCTCTTCCCGAACTCTTGAAGTCCCAGTCAAAAATGCAAATTTCGGGACGAAATTTCTTCTAACGGGGGGATGATGTGATAACCGTCAAATTTCGGTCAAGTCAAAGTCAAACAAAGTCAACAAGTCAAACCGGTCAACTCCATTAACCCTTGTATGTTAACGTTTACGTTGTACAATTCGTTATTTTATTGAGAAAACATCATTTGGAAAATTCATGTGTTTGATTTTCCTTAGCCTTAACAGTGCTAAACAACGAACCAAAGCGATAAAACACTATTGCACAATTATCGGGGGCTGTGTAAGACTCTTAAACATGGCTTAACGGGGTTTACAAATATGACAATTGTAAAAATCTCATCATATTTACTATTTACTATTTACTATTTACTATTTACTACCTACTGTTTACTATTTACGTTTTAAAAATTACTATTATTAGCCAATTAGTATTAACCATCTTCTAGAAACATTTGTCATGAATATGTCATATACACTAACTAGTTATATGGAGAATGTCAACATTTAACACTTATTATTAAAGAATTATATATGAATAGTAATTCTTACTAGTATAAATACAAGGCTTAAGTCACTCATTTTCTACACCATTCTCTCTCAATTTCAAGACTTCCAAGGTTAATCATCAAGCTTTCTTCCACTCTTGGTTCTCGATTCGTCAAGGCATCTTCTAAGTGTTTTTGAGTTGAACACTTCTCTTCTCCAACATCCATCCTCTAAGAACACATAAGGTGAGTTCATACCCCTACATTTACATGTTTTTCTTAAGTTTTAAGGGGGGAATACAAGTAAAATCATCAAGAACACAATTAAACTTTTTCTATCAGATTACATCAGAAAAGATGAACTTCGATCACAGACTGTTTTGGTCAATTTAAATATTTTAGTTTTCAAAACTGTTCCAGGTGCAAGTAGCTCAAACTCGTAGCTTTACAATGGCTACTTGCACATCTCCATATGATTTTTCTACAATTTATGGTGATTTTTACAAAACTGCCTATCATTTCAGAGGCAAACCCGGACCAGTCTGTGATTATGAACATTTTCACCTCTGTTAGAGATCACTAAAAATCATGATAAAATTTACGAACAAACTAGACTCATATTCCAAACTCTCAGAATTTGCGGATTTGGATTTAGAGCTTTGATGATTTTTCTATAAATTTTCTAAGAACAATAACAGAAACTGTATACAACAAAAAGTTGCTGTCAATTTCATTTCACCTTGTAACATGTTGAGCAAGGTGTATATCTTTATGTGATTATATGTTATTGCAATATATGACATTTTATCTTAATATTTTGAGACACATCAGTTTACAAATGGATTTGGACATATAAAATATAAAGAATAACAAGTGATTATAATCAAAGTACAACCGATACATTCAAACATTTAATAAACTATTTTGAATATAATTTGCATACATTACTACGTACTACCCTTGGTTGATAAACTATAATAGGTATAGTTTATGATACATTACATAACACATACATTTAAAAAGGGTACATTTATACAAAGGATATTTTCATTAAGCAAGGTACGGCCATACGGTACCAAGTTTTCATAACACGTAATTCCGTTAATGACTTTGTGAGACATTTACTTCAAATTACCATTAAGTCCTGTATTGTAACCAGAGTCTCCTTGAGGGAGAGCGTGATAGTTGTGTATAGATCTATATTGGGTTTGACAAACCCACACCTAAACTGCATGAAACAGTTAGACCGATAGGTCTGGGGTGACAATTGTCATAACATTTCCGACGCCTGAAGAACGTCGTTTTAGGCAACCTTGGTCATAGTATGGTTATAATAAACTCACATAAAGTATTAATAAACATTGGAATTTACGGGAACTTCATTAAAATTTAACGAGTTTATGTCGATTTAAACTTGCATTGTTTTACTATAAATATGACAAATTACTTGTACATTTCGGTCTTTGGGTTTTAAGACTACATTTACACATTAAGGAAAATATTGGATTTTCTAACACAAATATTACTTTTACAAACGAAAGGCTTTTAATAATACCAAACAAAAGCTTATGAACTCACCAACCTTTGTGTTGACACTTTTTCAAACAACTTGTATTCTCAGGAAATCATTAAACAGGTAACCAAGTCCTTTTGAGGATGGGGCGCTAAGGCGTCTACTATTTCATATTTTGTCAACATATTGTAATTGATTCGTAAACATGTAATTCATACAATGATGTAACTTTTTTTCAATTATATATATGTTGGTTGTGTTTGCTTCAATTACTATTACAATTGTTGTTATGATACTATACATGAAGTCCTCCACCCCCGGACGTTACGACTTTGTTTCGTTCGTTTGATTTCCCGATCCATGATTTCGACTGGTTCCTCCACGAAGTGGAGATTTTCGTTAACTTCGATTTCGTCGAGTGGTATTACGAGTGTCTCATCAGACAAACACTTCTTTAGGTTCGACACGTGAAATGTGGGATGTACTTTGTCGAGTTCCTGAGGTAATCGAAGTTTGTATGCTACTGGCCCAATCCTAGCAAGGATTTCGAATGGCCCGATGTACCTTGGATTTAGTTTCCCGCGTTTGCCGAATTGTATCATTCCTTTCCAAGGGGAAACTTTTAGTAGTACACGATCACCCACCTGGAATTCCAAGGGTTTGCGTCGTTTGTCTGCGTAACTCTTTTGCCGATCGCGAGACGCTTTCAGTCTTTCTCGAATTTGAACGATCTTTTCTGTGGTTTCCCTTATGATTTCAGGGCCAGTGAGGGTGCTATTAGAGACTTGCCCTCTAGCTAGCTGTGTATCCCCCACCTCAGCCCAACACAGGGGTGATCTGCATTTGCGACCGTAAAGAGCTTCGAATGGAGCCACTTTGATGCTAGTATGATAGCTGTTATTGTAGGAGAATTCGATAAGCGGTAGATGGGTATCCCATGCTTTACCGAAGTCTATCACACAAGCTCTTAACATGTCTTCCAACGTTTGAATGGTTCGTTCGCTCTGTCCGTCGGTTTGTGGGTGGTAGGCCGTACTCATGTCAAGCCTAGTTCCCAATGATTTTTGTAGAGACTGCCAAAACCGTGAGGTAAATCTACTATCTCTATCGGAGATAATGGATATCGGCACACCATGGAGTCGTACAATCTCTTTGATGTACGTTCTAGTCAGCTTCTCCATCTTGTCGGTTTCTTTTATCGGTAGGAAGTGTGCTGATTTGGTCAATCTGTCTACGATTACCCATATGGTGTCAAGCCCGCCCGATGTCTTAGGCAGCTTGGTTATGAAGTCCATGGTTATTCGTTCCCACTTCCACTGAGGTATATCCGCCTGTTGTAATAGCCCGGATGGTTTCTGGTATTCGATTTTGACCTTGGCGCAAGTCAGACACTTGCTCACATAGGTAGCAATCTCAGCTTTCATGTTCGGCCACCAGTATAATTTCTTGAGGTCCAGATACATCTTATCCGACCCGGGATGGATGGAGTATCGAGTCTTGTGTGCTTCATTCATGACGACGTCTCGGAGTCCACCGAACTTTGGTGTCCAAATCCGGTTCATGATATAACGTGCTCCATCATCCTTGACTTCTAAGTTTTTATCCATTCCCCTTAATGTCTCTCCTGCCACCTTTTCTGGTTTCAAAGCTTCCAGTTAAGCTTCCTTGATTTGTATGGTCAGGTGGGAATGCATTGTCATTGTTAAGGATTTTACTCGGCAGCAACTCTACCCATCTCCTCTGTCGCATGTTGAGCTCTTTCTGATTGAGGATATGCTGAAGACTTTTGTGATCAGTGAAGATAGTGCATTTCGTGCCGTAGAGGTAGTGTCTCCAGATCTTCAAAGCGAATACTACTGCTCCTAATTCCAGGTCGTGGGTAGTATAATTAACCTCGTGCGTCTTAAGCTGTCTTGATGCATACGCGATAACCTTCCCTCTCTGCATGAGCACACATCCGAGGCCTTGATTCGAAGCATCACAGTACACTACGAAGTCTTCGGTTCCCTCTGGGAGAGACAAGATCGGTGCGCTGCATAGGGCTTGTTTTAACGTTTGGAAAGCAGTTTCTTGTTTATTTTCCCACTTGAATATCACACCTTTCTGCGTCAAGGTGGTGAGTGGTTTCGCAATCTTGGAGAAGTTTTGTATAAATCTTCGGTAGTAGCCAGCAAGCCCAAGGAATTGTCGAATTTCGGTTGGCGTCTTGGGTGCTGACCAATTCTCGATTGCCTTGATCTTGGAGGGATCCACATGTATGCCTTTCTCACTTACCACATGGCCAAGGAAATCCACTTCTCTAATCCAGAATTCACACTTAGAGAACTTAGCATAGAGCTTCTCCGCTCTTAGTGTCTCTAGCACTTGGCGTAGATGTAGGCGATGCTCTTCTTCGCTTCGCGAGTAGATCAAGATATCGTCGATGAATACGATTACAAACTTGTCTAGGTAGGGTCGACACACTCTATTCATTAGGTCCATGAATACCGCAGGTGCGTTTGTTAAACCGAAGGACATCACCACAAACTCGTAGTGCCCATAGCGAGTTCTGAATGCAGTTTTGGGAATATCTTCTTCTTGAACTCGTAGCTGATGGTAACCTGACCTTAGGTCGATCTTTGAGAAGAAATTTGCTCCTTGGAGTTGGTCGAAAAGGTCGTCCATTCAGGGTAGAGGATATCGGTTCTTGATGGTGAGTTTGTTTAGTTCCCGATAGTCGATGCACATGCGAAAGGATCCGTCCTTCTTCTTTACAAAAAAGACTGGTGCTCCCCAAGGTGAGAAGCTTGGTCTGATGAACCCTTTGCTCAAAAGCTTGTTCAACTGACTGGACAACTCTTGCATTTCTGTTGGTGCGAGGCGGTATGGAGCTCTGGCTACGGGGGTAGCTCCGGGTATTAAGTCAATTCTGAAATCGACTTGTCGTGCGAGTGGTACACCAGGAAGATCTTCTGGGAACACATCCGGGAAGTTACACACTTCGGGGATGTCTTTGATGTCTTTCACGTCTTGTTTCTTGTCTACTACGTGGGCCAAGAAGGCGTGGTACTCCTTCCGGAGATATTTTTGGGCTTTGATGCATGAGATGATTTGTAAATTCGCACTAGGTTTGTCACCATAGATGAGAAGGGTTTCGTCATTTGGTAGATTGAGGCGAACGACCCTTTCGTAACATAGAATGTCGGCACGGTGAGGAACTAACCAATCCATCCCGATGATTACGTCGAAGCTTTTTATGGTGACCGGCATCAGGTCATTTTTAAATGTATGGTTGTCTAGAGTGAGAGTACACTCTGAGTATATATCGCTAGTGCGTTCTACTTTCCCATTTTCCATTTCTACTACATAAGTATCCTTTAGTGCTTGGGGATTTTGTTCAAGTAATTGTTTATATTGGTGGCTCACGAAACTCCTCTCCGCTCCACTATCGAATAGTACGCATGCATAAGAGTTATTGAGGAGAAACGTACCGGTAACCACCGCGGGATCCTCAACTGCTTCCCCATGTCCTATTGCCATAATTCTTCCTACTCCACCAGCATTAGGGGCTTGTGCTTTGGGGCAGTTTCTTTTGAAGTGACCGGCGTCTCCACAGTTGTAGCAGGTTCGGGTTGCCCCCGTACTGGCGTCTTGGTTGATTGGTCGAGCCGGCGCTTTACAGAAACGAGCAGTGTGCCCCTTCCTGTCGCAGTTGTTACAGTGCATCTCCCTACAAGCACCATTGTGGTGAAAGTTGCACTTGTTGAACTTAGGTAGGGTTCCAGCATATGGCTTCGGTGGTGCTGGAGTGGTAGCAGTAGTGGCAGCATTAGTGGCAGCATGGACAGCAACAGTTTGTTGCTTCTTAGCGGGGTCCTGTGCTGGTTGGCTCTTCTTTTGGTTCCAGAACTTCCTTTTGTTGTTTCCCCCTTTTGATTGATCAGTGGTGGTGGTTGTAGTATTATGACCGGCTCGGTGATCAACAAGTTGTTGTGCCAGCACCCTGGCACTGTCAAAAGTAGTTGGCCTTGAAGTCAGGACACTAGTTTGCACTTGGGGAGACAGTCCCCAAAGGTATCGCTCCACCTTTTTCTCCTCCGGAGTAACCATTGTTGGGCAGAGGAGAGCCAATTCATTGAATCGGGTGGTGTAGGTTTCAAGGTCGGAGCCCGTCATCCTGAGGTTCCAAAGTTCTTGTTCCAGCTTTTGAATTTCACCTCTCGGGCAGTACTCCTTCATCATCAAGGTTTTTAGTTCTGCCCAGGATATGGAGCTAGCCACTTCGAGTGTAAGTGAATTAATCCGACAGTTCCACCAAGTAAGGGCCCGGCCGGTGAAAGTGAAGGTTGCGAACTTAACTTTGCTCGCTTCGGGGCAAGAGCACACTTGAAAGACTACTTCAGTCTTTTCAAACCATTGCATTAAAGTGATGACTCCCCCGCTCCCATTGAAGTTGTCGGGTTTGCCATTGGTGAAGTCTTTGTAGGAACACTCTCTTGTACGCCACGTACTGTCTCCGTGGTTAGAGTTTGTAGCACCCGATCCAGAACCACCAGCTCCGTTTGTCCCTATCTGCGATATTGCGGCCGCTACGGCTGCTGTTACTGCAGCCTGGAACATCGCAGGATCAAACTGTGGAGGCAGCGGCGGAGGAGGTGTTGCTGTGTTGCCGGAAGGTCTTGGTCTTCTCCTTGGCGGCATGGTTCTGTCATAAGTCGTAAACCAATGTACTTTTAGTAAAAGTATATTTATAGGAAGAGAAATCTTTTATACATAAAGTATATTATTACGTTGTTTTCCGGTATGTTTACGATACATACGATTTTATACTTTTAATTGACCCAAGACATTGGGTTATGAGGTAAAATGAAAGTATAAAATATTTTATTTGAGTTTCCTTGTTTCCAAGTATATGACTGTTTGTAAAAGTTTTACATATACTAATTTAGTCGGGACATAATTAATATATTATATTTTAAAATGATCTTTATCGGTTACTTAATTAGTTGCAAAGTGCATACCAGTCATATGTGATTAAGATATAATAGTCCTTCGAATAGATGACCCTAACTCCAAGACCACAACCAAACAAGGACAGGAAGTGAAACAAAGATACATAAATTCTAAGTCTATAGCATCTTAGTTACATATGACCTTAGCGCATCCACTTAGCAGCTATTGATCTATAAATAAAGACCTATTTAATTCTCAGATAATTTATTATAGTAACACAAAATACTCCTATAGTATTTGTAAATGTTTAGTTTTGAGTTCTTAAAGTATCCTTTTGTAGTGTGTTATTAGGTTTGTTAGATTTGTTGCCCATCCTGACCATCCCCCGATATATGCAAGTCAATTCCCGGACAGATATAGTTGCTCAGGCTATATCCTTCCCAGATTTAATCCACATATACTAAGGCATACTCAAAATGTTCAACTCTTCTTCTTTTGCTTTATGTTTTCGCTAGTTATGATACCATGCGAGCATGTAATGTATGTATGTATACTTTAATCAAGAAAATCATTTATTTTCTAAGAGTATATTTATTTGAAAAATGCACAAATCAGAGACTATTAGTCCCAATTGTGTTTATAGTTTGTATATCTTATGTGGTTTGATATACTTAATTTACTATAAACTATGCTCTGATACCAATCTGTCACACCCCCAAACCAAGGATGGCGGAAACGTCCGGGGGTGGAGGACTTCATGTATAGTATCATAACAACAATTGTAATAGTAATTGAAGCAAACACAACCAACATATATATAATTGAAAAAGTGACATCATTGTATGAATTACATGTTTACGAATCAATTACAATATGTTGACAAAATATGAAATAGTAGACGCCTTAGCGCCCCATCCTCAAAAGCACTTGGTTACCTGTTTAATGATTTCCTGAGAATATAAGTTGTTTGAAAAAGTGTCAACACAAAGGTTGGTGAGTTCATAAGTTTTTGTTTGGTATTATTAAAAGCCTTTCGTTTGTAAAAGTAGTATTTGTGTTAGAAAATCCAATATTTTCCTTAATGTGTAAATGTAGTCTTAAAACCCAAAGACCGAAATGTACAAGTAATTTGTCATATTTATAGTAAAACAATACAAGTTTAAATCGACATAAACTCGTTAAATTTTAATGAAGTTCCCGTAAATTCCAATGTTTATTAATACTTTATGTGAGTTTATTATAACCATACTATGACCAAGGTTGCCTAAAACGACTTTCTTCAGGCGTCGGAAATGTTATGACATTTGTCACCCCAGACCTATCGGTCTAACTGTTGCATGCAGTTTAGGTGTGGGTTTGTCAAACCCAATATAGATCTATACACAACTATCACGCTCTCCCTCAAGGAGACTCTGGTTACAATACAGGACTTAATGGTAATTTGAAGTAAATGTCTCACAAAGTCATTAACGAAATTACGTGTTATGAAAACTTGGTACCGTATGGCCGTACCTTGCTTAATGAAAATATCATTTGTATAAATGTACCCTTTTTAAATGTATGTGTTATGTAATGTATCATAAACTATACCTATTATAGTTTATCAACCAAGGGTAGTACGTAGTAATGTATGCAAACTATATTCAAAATAGTTTATTAAATGTTTGAATGTATCGGTTGTACTTTGATTATAATCACTTGTTATTCTTTATATTTTATATGTCCAAATCCATTTGTAAACCGATGTGTGTCAAAATATTAAGATAAAATGTCATATATTGCAATAACATATAATCACATAAAGATATACACCTTGCTCAACATGTTACAAGGTGAAATGAAATTGACAGCAACTTTTTGTTGTATATAGTTTCTGTTACTGTTCTTAGAAAATTTATAGAAAAATCATCAAAGCTCTAAATCCAAATCCGCAAATTCTGAGAGTTTGGAATATGAGTCTAGTTTGTTCGTAAATTTTATCATGATTTTTAGTGATTTCTAACAGAGGTGAAAATGTTCATAATCACAGACTTGTCCGGGTTTGCCTCTGAAATGATAGGCAGTTTTGTAAAAATCACCATAAATTGTAGAAAAATCATATGGAGATGTGCAAGTAGCCATTTTAAAGCTAAGAGTTTGAACTACTTGCACCTGGAACAGTTTTGAAAACTAAAATATTTAAGTTGACCAAAACAGTCCGTGATCGAAGTTCATCTTTTCTGATGTAATCTGATAGAAAAAGTTTAATTGTGTTCTTGATAATTTTACTTGTATTCCCCCCTTAAAACTTAAGAAAAACATGTAAATGTAGGGGTATGAACTCACCTTATGTGTTCTTAGAGGATGGATGTTGGAGAAGAGAAGTGTTCAACTCAAAAACACTTAGAAGATGGCTTGACGAATCGAGAACCAAGAGTGGAAGAAAGCTTGATGATTAACCTTGGAAGTCTTGAAATTGAGAGAGAATGGTGTAGAAAATGAGTGACTTAAGCCTTGTATTTATACTAGTAAGAATTACTATTCATATATAATTCTTTAATAATAAGTGTTAAATGTTGACATTCTCCATATAACTAGTTAGTGTATATGACATATTCATGATGTAATCATGACAAATGTTTCTAGAAGATGGTTAATACTAATTGGCTAATAATAGTAATTTTTAAAACGTAAATAGTAAATAGTAGGTAGTAAATAGTAAATAGTAAATAGTAAATAGTAAATATGATGAGATTTTTACAATTGTCATATTTGTAAACCCCGTTAAGCCATGTTTAAGAGTCTTACACAGCCCCCGATAATTGTGCAATAGTGTTTTATCGCTTTGGTTCGTTGTTTAGCACTGTTAAGGCTAAGGAAAATCAAACACATGAATTTTCCAAATGATGTTTTCTCAATAAAATAGCGAATTGTACAACGTAAACGTTAACATACAAGGGTTAATGGAGTTGACCGGTTTGACTTGTTGACTTTGTTTGACTTTGACTTGACCGAAATTTGACGGTTATCACATCATCCCCCCGTTAGAAGAAATTTCGTCCCGAAATTTGCATTTTTGACTGGGACTTCAAGAGTTCGGGAAGAGATGTGGATACTTTTGTTTCATCTGATCCTCGCGTTCCCAGGTGAATTCGGGTCCTCGTTTAGCGTTCCAACGGACCTTCACGATGGGAATACGACTTTGTTTCATTCGTTTGATTTCCCGATCCATGATTTCGACTGGTTCCTCCACGAAGTGGAGATTTTCGTTAACTTCGATTTCGTCGAGTGGTATTACGAGTGTCTCATCAGACAAACACTTCTTTAGGTTCGACACGTGAAATGTGGGATGTACTTTGTCGAGTTCCTGAGGTAATCGAAGTTTGTATGCTACTGGCCCAATCCTAGCAAGGATTTCGAATGGCCCGATGTACCTTGGATTTAGTTTCCCGCGTTTGCCGAATCATATCATTCCTTTCCAAGGGGAAACTTTTAGTAGTACACGATCACCCACCTGGAATTCCAAGGGTTTGCGTCGTTTGTCTGCGTAACTCTTTTGCCGATCGCGAGACGCTTTCCGTCTTTCTCGAATTTGAACGATCTTTTCTGTGGTTTCCCTTATGATTTCAGGGCCAGTGAGGGTGCTATTAGAGACTTGCCCTCTAGCTAGCTGTGTATCCCCCACCTCAGCCCAACACAGGGGTGATCTGCATTTGCGACCGTAAAGAGCTTCGAATGGAGCCACTTTGATGCTAGTATGATAGCTGTTATTGTAGGAGAATTCGATAAGCGGTAGATGGGTATCCCATGCTTTACCGAAGTCTATCACACAAGCTCTTAACATGTTTTCCAACGTTTGAATGGTTCGTTCGCTCTGTCCGTCGGTTTGTGGGTGGTAGGCCGTACTCATGTCAAGCCTAGTTCCCAATGATTTTTGTAGAGACTGCCAAAACCGTGAGGTAAATCTACTATCTCTATCGGAGATAATGGATATCGGCACACCATGGAGTCGTACAATCTCTTTGATGTACGTTCTAGTCAGCTTCTCCATCTTGTCGGTTTCTTTTATCGGTAGGAAGTGTGCTGATTTGGTCAATCTGTCTACGATTACCCATATGGTGTCAAGCCCGCCCGATGTCTTAGGCAGCTTGGTTATGAAGTCCATGGTTATTCGTTCCCACTTCCACTGAGGTATATCCGCCTGTTGTAATAGCCCGGATGGTTTCTGGTATTCGATTTTGACCTTGGCGCAAGTCAGACACTTGCTCACATAGGTAGCAATCTCAGCTTTCATCTTCATCATTCACATAATTATTAAACTCCATTCTACTCAAATCATTGATATCTTACACAAATTCCATCTTATTCGGTGTTAGATTCTCGAATCATCAAGACATCTTCTTAGTGTTCTTGGGTTGAACACTTCCTCTATCTCACTTTCATCTACTGAAATCACATAAGGTGAGTTCATACCCCTACATTTACATGTTTTTCTTAAGTTTTAAGGGGGGAATACAAGTAAAATCATCAAGAACACAATTAAACTTTTTCTATCAGATTACATTAGAAAAGATGAACTTCGATCACGGACTGTTTTGGTCAACTTAAATATTTTTGTTTTCAAAACTGTTCCAGGTGCAAGTAGTGCAAACTCTTAGCTTTAAAATGGCTACTTGCACATCTCCATATGATTTTTCTACAATTTATGGTGATTTTTACAAAACTGCCTATCATTTCAGAGGCAAACCCGGACCAGTCTGTGATTATGAACATTTTCACCTCTGTTAGAGATCACTAAAAATCATGATAAAATTTACGAACAAACTAGACTCATATTCCAAACTCTCAGAATTTGCAGATTTGGATTTAGAGCTTTGATGATTTTTCTATAAATTTTCTAAGAACAGTAACAGAAACTGTATACAACAAAAAGTTGCTGTCAATTTCATTTCACCTTCTAACATGTTGAGCAAGGTGTATATCTTTATGTGATTATATGTTATTGCAATATATGACATTTTATCTTAATATTTTGACACACATCAGTTTACAAATGGATTTGGACATATAAAATATAAAGAATAACAAGTGATTATAATCAAAGTACAACCGATACATTCAAACATTTAATAAACTATTTTGAATATAGTTTGCATACATTACGACGTACTACCCTTGGTTGATAAACTATAATAGGTATAGTTTATGATACATTACATAACACATACATTTAAAAAGGGTACATTTATACAAAAGATATTTTCATTAAGCAAGGTACGGCCATACGGTACCAAGTTTTCATAACACGTAATTCCGTTAATGACTTTGTGAGACATTTACTTCAAATTACCATTAAGTCCTGTATTGTAACCAGAGTCTCCTTGAGGGAGAGCGTGATAGTTGTGTATAGATCTATATTGGGTTTGACAAACCCACACCTAAACTGCATGCAACAGTTAGACCGATAGGTCTGGGGTGACAAATGTCATAACATTTCCGACGCCTGAAGAACGTCGTTTTAGGCAACCTTGGTCATAGTATGGTTATAATAAACTCACATAAAGTATTAATAAACATTGGAATTTACGGGAACTTCATTAAAATTTAACGAGTTTATGTCGATTTAAACTTGCATTGTTTTACTATAAATATGACAAATTACTTGTACATTTCGGTCTTTGGGTTTTAAGACTACATTTACACATTAAGGAAAATATTGGATTTTCTAACACAAATACTACTTTTACAAACGAAAGGCTTTTAATAATACCAAACAAAAGCTTATGAACTCACCAACCTTTGTGTTGACACTTTTTCAAACAACTTGTATTCTCAGGAAATCATTAAACAGGTAACCAAGTCCTTTTGAGGATGGGGCGCTAAGGCGTCTACTATTTCATATTTTGTCAACATATTGTAATTGATTCGTAAACATGTAATTCATACAATGATGTAACTTTTTTTCAATTATATATATGTTGGTTGTGTTTGCTTCAATTACTATTACAATTGTTGTTATGATACTATACATGAAGTCCTCCACCCCCGGACGTTACGACTTTGTTTCGTTCGTTTGATTTCCCGATCCATGATTTCGACTGGTTCCTCCACGAAGTGGAGATTTTCGTTAACTTTGATTTCGTCGAGTGGTATTACGAGTGTCTCATCAGACAAACACTTCTTTAGGTTCGACACGTGAAATGTGGGATGTACTTTGTCGAGTTCCTGAGGTAATCGAAGTTTGTATGCTACTGGCCCAATCCTAGCAAGGATTTCAAATGGCCCGATGTACCTTGGATTTAGTTTCCCGCGTTTGCCGAATTGTATCATTCCTTTCCAAGGGGAAACTTTTAGTAGTACACGATCACCCACCTGGAATTCCAAGGGTTTGCGTCGTTTGTCTGCGTAACTCTTTTGCCGATCGTGAGACGCTTTCAGTCTTTCTCGAATTTGAACGATCTTTTCTGTGGTTTCCCTTATGATTTCAGGGCCAGTGAGGGTGCTATTAGAGACTTGCCCTCTAGCTAGCTGTGTATCCCCCACCTCAGCCCAACACAGGGGTGATCTGCATTTGCGACCGTAAAGAGCTTCGAATGGAGCCACTTTGATGCTAGTATGATAACTGTTATTGTAGGAGAATTCGATAAGCGGTAGATGGGTATCCCATGCTTTACCGAAGTCTATCACACAAGCTCTTAACATGTCTTCCAACGTTTGAATGGTTCGTTCGCTCTGTCCGTCGGTTTGTGGGTGGTAGGCCGTACTCATGTCAAGCCTAGTTCCCAATGATTTTTGTAGAGACTGCCAAAACCGTGAGGTAAATCTACTATCTCTATCGGAGATAATGGATATCGGCACACCATGGAGTCGTACAATCTCTTTGATGTACGTTCTAGTCAGCTTCTCCATCTTGTCGGTTTCTTTTATCGGTAGGAAGTGTGCTGATTTGGTCAATCTGTCTACGATTACCCATATGGTGTCAAGCCCGCCCGATGTCTTAGGCAGCTTGGCTATGAAGTACATGGTTATTCGTTCCCACTTCCACTGAGGTATATCCGGCTGTTGTAATAGCCCGGATGGTTTCTGGTATTCGATTTTGACCTTGGCGCAAGTCAGACACTTGCTCACATAGGTAGCAATCTCAGCTTTCATGTTCGGCCACCAGTATAATTTCTTGAGGTCCAGATACATCTTATCCGACCCGAGATGGATGGAGTATCGAGTCTTGTGTGCTTCATTCATGACGACGTCTCGGAGTCCACCGAACTTCGGTGTCCAAATCCGGTTCATGATATAACGTGCTCCATCATCCTTGACTTCTAAGTTTTTATCCATTCCCCTTAATGTCTCTCCTGCTACCTTTTCTGGTTTCAAAGCTTCCAGTTGAGCTTCCTTGATTTGTATGGTCAGGTGGGAATGGATTGTCATTGTTAAGGATTTTACTCGGCGGCCCGAGTACTCCTTCCTGCTTAGAGCATCGGCCACTACATTGGCCTTGCCCGGATGATAACGAATTTCGCACTCGTAGTCATTCAGCAACTCTACCCATCTCCTCTGTCGCATGTTGAGCTCTTTCTGATTGAGGATATGCTGAAGACTTTTGTGATCAGTGAAGATAGTGCATTTCGTGCCGTAGAGGTAGTGTCTCCAGATCTTCAAAGCGAATACTACTACTCCTAATTCCAGGTCGTGGGTAGTATAATTAACCTCGTGCGTCTTAAGTTGTCTTGATGCATACGCGATAACCTTCCCTCTCTGCATGAGCACACATCCGAGGCCTTGATTCGAAGCATCACAGTACACTACAAAGTCTTCGGTTCCCTCTGGGAGAGACAAGATCGGTGCGCTGCATAGGGCTTGTTTTAACGTTTGGAAAGTAGTTTCTTGTTTATTTTCCCACTTGAATATCACAACTTTCTATTTCAAGGTGGTGAGTGGTTTTGCAATCTTGGAGAAGTTTTGTATAAATCTTCAGTAGCAGCCAGCAAGCCCAAGGAATTGTCGAATTTCGGTTGGCGTCTTGGGTGCTGACCAATTCTCGATTGCCTTGATCTTGGAGGGATCCACATGTATGCCTTTCTCACTTACCACATGGCCAAGGAAATCCACTTCTCTAATCCAGAATTCACACTTAGAGAACTTAGCATAAAGCTTCTCCGCTCTTAGTGTCTCTAGCACTTGGCGTAGATGTAGGCGATGCTCTTCTTCGCTTCGCGAGTAGATCAAGATATCGTCGATGAATACGATTACAAACTTGTCTAGGTAGGGTCGACACACTCTATTCATTAGGTCCATGAATACCGCAGGTGCGTTTGTTAAACCGAAGGACATCACCACAAACTCGTAGTGCCCATAGCGAGTTCTGAATGCAGTTTTGGAAATATCTTCTTCTTGAACTCGTAGCTGATGGTAACCTGACCTTAGGTCGATCTTTGAGAAGAAATTTGCTCCTTGGAGTTGGTCGAAAAGGTCGTCCATTCGGGGTAGAGGATATCGGTTCTTGATGGTGAGTTTGTTTAGTTCCCGATAGTCGATGCACATGCGAAAGGATCCGTCCTTCTTCTTTACAAAAAGGACTGGTGCTCCCCAAGGTGAGAAGCTTGGTCTGATGAACCCTTTGCTCAAAAGCTCGTTCAACTGACTGGACAACTCTTGCATTTCTGTCGGTGCGAGGCGGTATGGAGCTCTGGCTACGGGGGTAGCTCCGGGTATTAAGTCAATTCTGAAATCGACTTGTCGTGCGAGTGGTACACCAGGAAGATCTTCTGGGAACACATCCGGGAAGTTACACACTTCGGGGATGTCTTTGATGTCTTTCACGTCTTGTTTCTTGTCTACTACGTGGGCCAAGAAGGCGTGGTACTCCTTCCGGAGATACTTTTGGGCTTTGATGCATGAGATGATTTGTAAATTCGCACTAGGTTTGTCACCATAGATGAGAAGGGTTTCGTCATTTGGTAGATTGAGGCGAACGGCCCTTTCGTAACATAGAATGTCGGCACGGTGAGGAACTAACCAATCCATCCCGATGATTACGTCGAAGCTTTTTATGGTGACCGGCATCAGGTCAATTTTAAATGTATGGTTGTCTAGAGTGAGAGTACACTCTGAGTATATATCGCTAGTGCGTTCTACTTTCCCATTTGCCATTTCTACTACATAAGTATCCTTTAGTGCTTGGGGATTTTGTTCAAGTAATTGTTTATATTGGTGGCTCACGAAACTCCTCTCCGCTCCACTATCGAATAGTACGCATGCATAAGAGTTATTGAGGAGAAACGTACCGGTAACCACCGCGGGATCCTCAACTGCTTCCCCATGTCCTATTGCCAGAATTCTTCCTACTCCACCAGCATTAGGGGCTTGTGCTTTGGGGCAGTTTCTTTTGAAGTGACCGGCGTCTCCACAGTTGTGAAAACTAAGATGTTTAAGTGGACCAAAACAGGTATGAACCTGAACTATTTGCATCTGTTAAATGAGTTTAGTTGTGTTCTTGATGATTTTACTTGTATTCCCCCCTTAAAACTTAAGAAAACATGTAAATGTAGGGGTATGAACTCACCTTATGTGATTTCAGTAGATGAAAGTGAGATAGAGGAAGTGTTCAACCCAAGAACACTAAGAAGATGTCTTGATGATTCGAGAATCTAACACCGAATAAGATGAAATTTGTGTAAGATATCAATGATTTGAGTAGAATGGAGTTTAATAATTATGTGAATGATGAAGATACTTACTAATTGAAGGAATAAATCCCTGGAGAAAGCCTTGAAGTTCTTGAAGTTGAGAGAAAAGATGAGAGAATTTTGGAGAGTGTCATTTGGTTGCTAAGTGTAGAATGAAAGAACTTTATGGAGAATGAGGAGAGAGGATCAATCCTCCAGCTCTTAGAACGTGGGAAGAGCTGGAGATTGGGTGTAAAGGTCCACTAAGGTGACAAGGAGTAGTGGGAAAGAGTGGATGATCATAGAGTGAGGTGGTGGTGGCTTGCTTTTGTCATAAAATAAGGAAAATCAAATATTCCCTCAATAATTAGTCCAACCACCAATTCTTTTAATACATTTTTATAAAAACCCTGGAGATTTATATATTTTGGGGCCTTAGTTTATAAAATAAAGTTTTGGGTGAAAATCCCACGTTAAAATAATGAAAAACGGAGTTAAAACGAAGTCGTAGTCGAAAAACCGGTAAAAAGGGGCCGTCTTTGGGAGAGATTTCAAATAGAAAGAGATAGAGTGAAAACGATTTAGAGAGGTTTCGTTTGTGATTAATTTGAGTGTCCGGCACAACGCAAGGTTCGTAAACCCCGTTAAACCGTGTTTTAGTGTCGTACACAATCCCGATGATTGTGCAATAGTGTTTTATCGCTTTGGTTCGTTGTTTAGCACTGTTAAGGCTAAGGAAAATCAAACACATAAACTTTCCAAATGATGATTTCTCATTAAAATAGCGAATTGTATAGTGATTACATAACGTAAACCCTAACATACAAGGGTTATTGGAGTTGACCGGTTTGACTTGTTGACTTTGTTTGACTTTGACTTGACCGAAATTTGACGGTTGTCCCATCATCCCCCCGTTAGAAGGAATTTCGTCCCGAAATTTTCATTTTGACTGGGATTTCAAGAGTTTGGGAAGAGATGTGGATACTTTTGTTTCATCTGATCCTCACGTTCCCAGGTGAATTCGGGTCCTCGTTTAGCGTTCCAACGGACCTTCACGATGGGAATACGACTTTGTTTCGTTCGTTTGATTTCCCGATCCATGATTTCGACTGGTTCCTCCACGAAGTGGAGGTTTTCGTTAACTTCGATTTCGTCGAGTGGTATTACGAGTGTCTCATCAGACAAACACTTCTTTAGGTTCGACACGTGAAATGTGGGATGTACTTTGTCGAGTTCCTGAGGTAATCGAAGTTTGTATGCTACTGGCCCAATCCTAGCAAGGATTTCGAATGGCCCGATGTACCTTGGATTTAGTTTCCCGCGTTTGCCGAATCGTATACCAATCTGTCACACCCCCAATTACTATTACAACCTGGCTCTGATACCAATCTGTCACACCCCCAAACCAAGGATGGCGGAAACGTCCGGGGGTGGAGGACTTCATGTATAGTATCATAACAACAATTGTAATAGTAATTGAAGCAAACACAACCAACATATATATAATTGAAAAAGTGACATCATTGTATGAATTACATGTTTACGAATCAATTACAATATGTTGACAAAATATGAAATAGTAGACGCCTTAGCGCCCCTTCCTCAAAAGCACTTGGTTACCTGTTTAATGATTTCCTGATAATACAAGTTGTTTGAAAAAGTATCAACACAAAGGTTGGTGAGTTCATAAGTTTTTGTTTGGTATTATTAAAAGCCTTTCGTTTGTAAAAGTAGTATTTGTGTTAGAAAATCCAATATTTTCCTTAATGTGTAAATGTAGTCTTAAAACCCAAAGACCGAAATGTACAAGTAATTTGTCATATTTATAGTAAAACAATACAAGTTTAAATCGACATAAACTCGTTAAATTTTAATGAAGTTCCCGTAAATTCCAATGTTTATTAATACTTTATGTGAGTTTATTATAACCATACTATGACCAAGGTTGCCTAAAACGACGTTCTTCAGGCGTCGGAAATGTTATGACATTTGTCACCCCAGACCTATCGGTCTAACTGTTGCATGCAGTTTAGGTGTGGGTTTGTCAAACCCAATATAGATCTATACACAACTATCACGCTCTCCCTCAAGGAGACTCTGGTTACAATATAGGACTTAATGGTAATTTGAAGTAAATGTCTCACAAAGTCATTAACGGAATTACGTGTTATGAAAACTTGGTACCGTATGGCCGTACCTTGCTTAATGAAAATATCCTTTGTATAAATGTACCCTTTTTAAATGTATGTGTTATGTAATGTATCATAAACTATACCTATTATAGTTTATCAACCAAGGGTAGTACGTAGTAATGTATGCAAACTATATTCAAAATAGTTTATTAAATGTTTGAATTTATCGGTTGTACTTTGATTATAATCACTTGTTATTCTTTATATTTTATATGTCCAAATCCATTTGTAAACTGATGTGTGTCAAAATATTAAGATAAAATGTCATATATTGCAATAACATATAATCACATAAAGATATACACCTTGCTCAACATGTTACAAGGTGAAATGAAATTGACAGCAACTTTTCGTTGAATACAGTTTCTGTTACTGTTCTTAGAAAATTTATAGAAAAATCATCAAAGCTCCAAATCCAAATCCACAAATTATGAGAGTTTGGAATATGAGTCTAGTTTGTTCATAAATTTTATCATGATTTTTAGTGATCTCTAACAGAGGTCAAAATGTCCATAATCACAGGCTGGTCCAGGTTTGCCTCTAAAATGATAGGCAGTTTTGTAAAAATCACCATAAATTGTAGAAACATCATATGGAGATGTGCAAGTAGCCATTTTAAAGCTAAGAGTTTGAACTACTTGCACCTGGAACAGTTTTGAAAACTAAAATATTTAAGTTGACCAAAACAGTCCGTGATTAAAGTCCATCTTTTCTGATGTAATCTGTTAGAAAAAGTTTAATTGTGTTCTTGATGATTTTACTTTTATTCCCCCCTTAAAACTTAAGAAAACATGTAAATATAGGGGTATGAACTCACCTTATGTGATTTCAGTAGATGAAAGTGAGATAGAGGAAGTGTTCAACCCAAGAACACTAAGAAGATGTCTTGATGATTCGAGAATCTAACACCGAATAAGATGAAATTTGTGTAAGATATCAATGATTTGAGTAGAATGGAGTTTAATAATTATGTGAATGATGAAGATACTTACTAATTGAAGGAAGAAATCCCTGGAGAAAGCCTTGAAGTTCTTGAAGTTGAGAGAAAAGATGAGAGAATTTTGGAGAGTGTCATTTGGTTGCTAAGTGTAGAATGAAAGAACTTTATGGAGAATGAGGAGAGAGGATCAATCCTCCAGCTCTTAGAACGTGGGAAGAGCTGAGATTGGGTGTAAAGGTCCACTAAGGTGACAAGGAGTAGTGGGAAAGAGTGGATGATCATAGAGTGAGGTGGTGGTGGCTTGCTTTTGTCATAAAATAAGGAAAAGCAAATATTCCCTCAATAATTAGTCCAACCACCAATTCTTTTAATACATTTTTATAAAAACCATGGAGATTTATATATTTTGAGGCCTTAGTTTATAAAATAAAGTTTTGGGTGAAAATCCCACGTTAAAATAATGAAAAACGGAGTTAAAACGAAGTCGTAGTCGAAAAACCGGTAAAAAAGGGCCGTCTTTGGGAGAGATTTCAAATAGAAAGAGATAGAGTGAAAACGATTTAGAGAGGTTTCGTTTGTGATTAATTTGAGTGTCCGGCTTCACAACGTAAGGTTCGTAAACCCCGTTAAACCGTGTTTTAGTGTCGTACACAATCCCGATGATTGTGCAATAGTGTGTTATCGCTTTGGTTCGTTGTTTAGCACTGTTAAGGCTAAGGAAAATCAAACACATGAACTTTCCAAATGATGATTTCTCATTAAAATAGCGAATTGTATAGTGATTACATAACGTAAACCCTAACATACAAGGGTTATTGGAGTTGACCGGTTTGACTTGTTGACTTTGTTTGACTTTGACTTGACCGAAATTTGACGGTTGTCACATCATCCCCCCGTTAGAAGGAATTTCGTCCCGAAATTTTCATTTTGACTGGGATTTCAAGAGTTTGGGAAGAGATGTGGATACTTTTGTTTCATCTGATCCTCGCGTTCCCAGGTGAATTCGGGTCCTCGTTTAGCGTTCCAACGGACCTTCTCGATGGGAATACGACTTTGTTTCGTTCGTTTGATTTCCCGATCCATGATTTCGACTGGTTCCTCCACGAAGTGGAGATTTTCGTTAACTTCGATTTCGTCGAGTGGTATTACGAGTGTCTCATCAGACAAACACTTCTTTAGGTTCGACACGTGAAATGTGGGATGTACTTTGTCGAGTTCTTGAGGTAATCGAAGTTTGTATGCTACTGGCCCAATCCTAGCAAGGATTTCGAATGGCCCGATGTACCTTGGATTTAGTTTCCCGCGTTTGCCGAATCGTATACCAATCTGTCACACCCCCAATTACTATTACAACCTGGCTCTGATACCAATCTGTCACACCCCCAAACCAAGGATGGCGGAAACGTCCGGGGGTGGAGGACTTCATGTATAGTATCATAACAACAATTGTAATAGTAATTGAAGCAAACACAACCAACATATATATAATTGAAAAAGTGACATCATTGTATGAATTACATGTTTACGAATCAATTACAATATGTTGACAAAATATGAAATAGTAGACGCCTTAGCGCCCCTTCCTCAAAAGCACTTGGTTACCTGTTTAATGATTTCCTGAGAATACAAGTTGTTTGAAAAAGTATCAACACAAAGGTTGGTGAGTTCATAAGTTTTTGTTTGGTATTATTAAAAGCCTTTCGTTTGTAAAAGTAGTATTTGTGTTAGAAAATCCAATATTTTCCTTAATGTGTAAATGTAGTCTTAAAACCCAAAGACCGAAATGTACAAGTAATTTGTCATATTTATAGTAAAATAATACAAGTTTAAATCGACATAAACTCGTTAAATTTTAATGAAGTTCCCGTAAATTCCAATGTTTATTAATACTTTATGTGAGTTTATTATAACCATACTATGACCAAGGTTGCCTAAAACGACGTTCTTCAGGCGTCGGAAATGTTATGACATTTGTCACCCCAGACCTATCGGTCTAACTGTTGCATGCAGTTTAGGTGTGGGTTTGTCAAACCCAATATAGATCTATACACAACTATCACGCTCTCCCTCAAGGAGACTCTGGTTACAATACAGGACTTAATGGTAATTTGAAGTAAATGTCTCACAAAGTCATTAACGGAATTACGTGTTATGAAAACTTGGTACCGTATGGCCGTACCTTGCTTAATGAAAATATCATTTGTATAAATGTACCCTTTTTAAATGTATGTGTTATGTAATGTATCATAAACTATACCTATTATAGTTTATCAACCAAGGGTAGTACGTAGTAATGTATGCAAACTATATTCAAAATAGTTTATTAAATGTTTGAATGTATCGGTTGTACTTTGATTATAATCACTTGTTATTCTTTATATTTTATATGTCCAAATCCATTTGTAAACTGATGTGTGTCAAAATATTAAGATAAAATGTCATATATTGCAATAACATATAATCACATAAAGATATACACCTTGCTCAACATGTTACAAGGTGAAATGAAATTGACAGCAACTTTTCGTTGAATACAGTTTCTGTTACTGTTCTTAGAAAATTTATAGAAAAATCATCAAAGCTCCAAATCCAAATCCACAAATTATGAGAGTTTGGAATATGAGTCTAGTTTGTTCATAAATTTTATCATGATTTTAATGATCTCTAACAGAGGTCAAAATGTCCATAATCACAGGCTGGTCCAGGTTTGCCTCTGAAATGATAGACAGTTTTGTAAAAATCACCATAAATTGTAGAAACATCATATGGAGATTTGCAAGTAGCCATTTTAAAGCTAAGAGTTTGAACTACTTGCACCTGGAACAGTTTTGAAAACTAAAATATTTAAGTTGACCAAAACAGTCCGTGATTAAAGTCCATCTTTTCTGATGTAATCTGTTAGAAAAAGTTTAATTGTGTTCTTGATGATTTTACTTTTATTCCCCCCTTAAAACTTAAGAAAACATGTAAATGTAGGGGTATGAACTCACCTTATGTGATTTCAGTAGATGAAAGTGAGATAGAGGAAGTGTTCAACCCAAGAACACTAAGAAGATGTCTTGATGATTCGAGAATCTAACACCGAATAAGATGGAATTTGTGTAAGATATCAATGATTTGAGTAGAATGGAGTTTAATAATTATGTGAATGATGAAGATACTTACTAATTGAAGGAAGAAATCCCTGGAGAAAGCCTTGAAGTTCTTGAAGTTGAGAGAAAAGATGAGAGAATTTTGGAGAGTGTCATTTGGTTGCTAAGTGTAGAATGAAAGAACTTTATGGAGAATGAGGAGAGAGGATCAATCCTCCAGCTCTTAGAACGTGGGAAGAGCTGGAGATTGGGTGTAAAGGTCCACTAAGGTGACAAGGAGTAGTGGGAAAGAGTGGATGATCATAGAGTGAGGTGGTGGTGGCTTGCTTTTGTCATAAAATAAGTAAAATCAAATATTCCCTCAATAATTAGTCCAACCACCAATTCTTTTAATACATTTTTATAAAAACCCTGGAGATTTATATATTTTGGGGCCTTAGTTTATAAAATAAAGTTTTGGGTGAAAATCCCACGTTAAAATAATGAAAAACGGAGTTAAAACGAAGTCGTAGTCGAAAAACCGGTAAAAAGGGGCCGTCTTTGGGAGAGATTTCAAATAGAAAGAGATAGAGTGAAAACGATTTAGAGAGGTTTCGTTTGTGATTAATTTGAGTGTCCGGCTTCACAACGCAAGGTTCGTAAACCCTGTTAAACCGTGTTTTAGTGTCGTACACAATCCCGATGATTGTGCAATAGTGTTTTATCGCTTTGGTTCGTTGTTTAGCACTGTTAAGGCTAAGGAAAATCAAACACATGAACTTTCCAAATGATGATTTCTCATTAAAATAGCGAATTGTATAGTGATTACATAACGTAAACCCTAACATACAAGGGTTATTGGAGTTGACCGGTTTGACTTGTTGACTTTGTTTGACTTTGACTTGACCGAAATTTGACGGTTGTCACATCATCCCCCCGTTAGAAGGAATTTTGTCCCGAAATTTTCATTTTGACTGGGATTTCAAGAGTTTGGTAAGAGATGTGGATACTTTTGTTTCATCTGATCCTCACGTTCCCAGGTGAATTTGGGTCCTCGTTTAGCGTTCCAACGGACCTTCACGATGGGAATACGACTTTGTTTCGTTCGTTTGATTTCCCGATCCATGATTTCGACTGGTTCCTCCACGAAGTGGAGATTTTCGTTAACTTCGATTTCGTCGAGTGGTATTACGAGTGTCTCATCAGACAAACACTTCTTTAGGTTCGACACATGAAATGTGGGATGTACTTTGTCGAGTTCCTGAGGTAATCGAAGTTTGTATGCTACTGGCCCAATCCTAGCAAGGATTTCGAATGGCCCGATGTACCTTGGATTTAGTTTCCCGTGTTTGCCGAATCGTATCATTCCTTTCCAAGGGGAAACTTTTAGTAGTTGTTAGGTAAAATATGAAAGGTTGAAAACATGCGGCTTTCACATTTGAGTACTATTGTTACGACGACTCAACATTTGCGGCTTTCACATTTGAGTACTATTGTTACGACGACTCAATTTCATGTGCAAATTGCGGCTCTCTCACCTATATATATGCATGTATGTTTTGCATATTTTGTGTGCAAAAACTTGAGAGAACATCAAGTGTAGAGTGTCAAGCCAATTGTAATCTTGTGAGTTTTAATAAAATTCTCTAGTTGCAGCCCGTGGATGTAGGATTTGCACCGAATCCGAACCACGTAAAATCCTTGTGTTCTTCTTGCTTTATTTTCGTGAGTTTGTGTGTGTGTGATAGTGTGTTTCCGCTGCATGTACCCGGTCCGGTTCCTAACAACTGGTATCAGAGCCAGATTAGCGAGGTTTGGAGGGTACAATCATTTTTTTTTTCACGCACGAGTGTACCTAATTTGTATCTTGTTTGTCGTAATGGCTGAAGACAAGGTTGTAATCGAAAAGTTCAACGGTTCTGATTTTAACTGGTGGAAAATGCAATTAGAAGCATTGCTATGTCAGAAAGACTTGGACATGGTACTCGGAGACAAACCGGAGAAAATGGAAAAAGCTTTTGAAGATGCGTGGAACTCAAAGGACAAGAAAGCCAAGGCGGTTATTACATTGTCGTTGACGAAGAGCGTTGCTTTCAACATCATGAATGAAACCACGGCGCGTGGTATGATGGAGGCTCTGTCAAATATGTATGAGAAACCATCGGCGGCTAACAAGGTGTTCTTGATGAAGGAGCTGTTCACTACAAGGATGAATGAGGAAGGCTCAGTTACGGTTCACATTAACAATCTAAATTCAATTCTGTCCAGATTATCATCTGTGGGAATTAAATTTGATAACGAGACTCAAGCATCACTGCTACTAGCTTCTCTACCTGATAGCTGGTCCGGAACAGTTACTGCTGTTACGAGTTCCGTGGGGACCAGTGGTATGACTTTTGAAGGGGTTAGAGATTTGGTTCTAGGCGAGGATATCAGACGCAAGAATCAAGGTGGATCTTCCTCTTCTGATTTATTAAATGTCGGAAGAGGTAGAGGGAATAGCAGGAATAGTGGAAGCAGTGGGAGTCGGGGAAGAAGTTCATCTAGAACTAAGAAGAATTTGAAGTGCTGGAACTGCCAGGAGGTGGGACATGTTAAGAGTCAATGTCCAAAGAAAGAATTGAACATTGCCGGTGCTGAGAGTGTGTCTGAGGATGATGCATTGATACTCAGTATGGAAAGTTCTGTGGACTCTTGGGTCATGGATTCAGGGGCTTCGTTTCACGCCATGGACAACGGGGAAACGATGGTGAATCTAAAAGAAGGAGATTTTGGAAAGGTACGTTTGGCAAATGACGAGATGCTTCAGGTAACGGGCATGGGAGATATTGATTTGGTTACTTCATTGGGAACTACATGGAGCCTGAAGGATGTCAGGGTGATTCCGGAGCTGAAGAAGAAATTGATTTCTGTTGGTCAGCTGGATAAACAAGGAATGGAAGTAAGGTTTGGTGGTGGTAAATGGAGGGTGATCAATGATAATCTAGTGATTGCTCATGGTATGAAGTGTGGGTCATTGTATATGGTTGAGGTATCTGCTGAGGGAAGTATGACCGTCCCTGTTAAGCAAGACAAAATCTGGTTCGCTAAATCTACGGCTAAGAGAGTTCATTTTGCAAACATGAATTCTGGAGCCAAGGGGATGTTAGCTGAACGAGTCAGAAATTCTAAACCATTCAGGGGATTCTGTGACAGTGGGAGCACGGGGTGTGTTTCGGGTACAGTTACAAAGAGCCGTTGGGTTTTGAAGACTAAGACTGAAAAAGTCTCTCCTGTTGAAAGTTTGCAAAGTTGGGAGAGTGTTAGTGGTCCTCGATGTATCTCTGGATCTGGTGGAGTGTCCAAACCGGTTGAGACAGAGGATGAGTCGGTGGTGGGATTAGCCACGACTGAGTTGGAGCTAGTGGGAGCTTCAACTGTCCCTTCTAGTACTTGAAGATGAGGGGCGGCTGCAATTAGAGAAATGGGACTAAGTTTAGCTTGTTCTTAGGAACTGGAGGCTTGGAAGACTTGGTTGTTTTAAGATTACTGGAGTTGGATGACAGAGACGGACCATGTTGTTCAAACTTTCAAGTGGGAGATTGTTAGGTAAAATATGAAAGGTTGAAAACATGCGGCTTTCACATTTGAGTACTATTGTTACGACGACTCAACATTTGCGGCTTTCACATTTGAGTACTATTGTTACGACGACTCAATTTCATGTGCAAATTGCGGCTCTCTCACCTATATATATGCATGTATGTTTTGCATATTTTGTGTGCAAAAACTTGAGAGAACATCAAGTGTAGAGTGTCAAGCCAATTGTAATCTTGTGAGTTTTAATAAAATTCTCTAGTTGCAGCCCGTGGATGTAGGATTTGCACCGAATCCGAACCACGTAAAATCCTTGTGTTCTTCTTGCTTTATTTTCGTGAGTTTGTGTGTGTGTGATAGTGTGTTTCCGCTGCATGTACCCGGTCCGGTTCCTAACAGTAGTACACGATCACCCACCTGGAATTCCAAGGGTTTGGTTCGTTTGTCTGCGTAACTCTTTTGCCGATCGCGAGACGCTTTCAGTCTTTCTCGAATTTGAACGATCTTTTCTGTGGTTTCCCTTATGATTTCAGGGCCAGTGAGGGTGCTATTAGAGACTTGCCTTCTAGCTAGCTGTGTATCCCCCACCTCAGCCCAACACAGGGGTGATCTGCATTTGCGACCGTAAAGAGCTTCGAATGGAGCCACTTTGATGCTAGTATGATAGCTGTTATTGTAGGAGAATTCGATAAGCGGTAGATGGGTATCCCATGTTTTACCGAAGTCTATCACACAAGCTCTTAACATGTCTTCCAACGTTTGAATGGTTCGTTCGCTCTGTCCGTCGGTTTGTGGGTGGTAGGCCGTACTCATGTCAAGCCTAGTTCCCAATGATTTTTGTAGAGACTGCCAAAACCGTGAGGTAAATCTACTATCTCTATCGGAGATAATGGATATCGGCACACCATGGAGTCGTACAATCTCTTTGATGTATGTTCTAGTCAGCTTCTCCATCTTGTCGGTTTCTTTTATCGGTAGGAAGTGTGCTGATTTGGTCAATCTGTCTACGATTACCCATATGGTGTCAAGCCCGCCCGATGTCTTAGGCAGCTTGGTTATGAAGTCCATGGTTATTCGTTCCCACTTCCACTGAGGTATATCCGGCTGTTGTAATAGCCCGGATGGTTTCTGGTATTCGATTTTGACCTTGGCGCAAGTCAGACACTTGCTCACATAGGTAGTAATCTCAGCTTTCATGTTCGGCCACCAGTATAATTTCTTGAGGTCCATATACATCTTATCCGACCCGGGATGGATGGAGTATCGAGTCTTGTGTGCTTCATTCATGACGACGTCTCGGAGTCCACCGAACTTCGGTGTCCTGATTCGATTCATGAGATAACGTACTCCATCATCCTTGACTTCTAAGTTTTTATCCATTCCCCTTAATGTCTCTCCTGCCACCTTTTCTGGTTTCAAAGCTTCTAGTTGAGCTTCCTTGATTTGTATGGTCGTGTGGGAATGGATCGTCATTGTTAAGGATTTTACTCGGCGGCCCGAGTACTCCTTCCTGCTTAGAGCATCAGCCACTACATTGGCCTTGCCCGGATGATAACGAATTTTGCACTCGTAGTCATTCAGCAACTCTACCCATCTCCTCTGTCGCATGTTGAGCTCTTTCTGATTGAGGATATGCTGAAGACTTTTGTGATCAGTGAAGATAGTGCATTTCGTGCCGTAGAGGTAGTGTCTCCAGATCTTCAAAGCGAATACCACTGCTCCTAATTCCAGGTCGTGCGTAGTATAATTAACCTCGTGCGTCTTAAGCTGTCTTGATGCATACGCGATAACCTTCCCTCTCTGCATGAGCACACATCCGAGGCCTTGATTCAAAGCATCACAGTACACTACGAAGTCCTCGGTTCCCTCTGGGAGAGACAAGATCGGTGCGCTGCATAGGGCTTGTTTTAACGTTTGGAAAGCAGTTTCTTGTTTATTTTCCCACTTGAATATCACACCTTTCTGCGTCAAGGTGGTGAGTGGTTTCGCAATCTTGGAGAATTTTTGTATAAATCTTCGGTAGTAGCCAGCAAGCCCAAGGAATTGTCGAATTTCGGTTGGCGTCTTGGGTGCTGACCAATTCTCGATTGCCTTGATCTTGGAGGGATCCACATGTATGCCTTTCTCACTTACCACATGGCCAAGGAAATCCACTTCTCTAATCCAGAATTCACACTTAGAGAACTTAGCATAAAGCTTCTCCGCTCTTAGTGTCTCTAGCACTTGGCGTAGATGTAGGCGATGCTCTTCTTCGCTTCGCGAGTATATCAAGATATCGTCGATGAATACGATTACAAACTTGTCTAGGTAGGGTCGACACACTCTATTCATTAGGTCCATGAATACCGCATGTGCGTTTGTTAAACCGAAGGACATCACCACAAACTCGTAGTGCCCATAGCGAGTTCTGAATGCAGTTTTGGGAATATCTTCTTCTTGAACTCGTAGCTGATGGTAACCTGACCTTAGGTCGATCTTTGAGAAGAAATTTGCTCCTTGGAGTTGGTCGAAAAGGTCGTCGATTCGGGGTAGAGGATATCGGTTCTTGATGGTGAGTTTGTTTAGTTCCCGATAGTCGATGCACATGCGAAAGGATCCGTCCTTCTTCTCTACAAAAAGGACTGGTGCTCCCCAAGGTGAGAAGCTTGGTCTGATGAACCCTTTGCTCAAAAGCTCGTTTAACTGACTGGACAACTCTTGCATTTC
This sequence comes from Lactuca virosa, assembly GCF_052849685.1. Lineage (NCBI taxonomy): Eukaryota > Viridiplantae > Streptophyta > Magnoliopsida > Asterales > Asteraceae > Lactuca > Lactuca virosa. Next base: position 71,720,413 of record NC_136431.1, read on the forward strand.
TGTTGGTGCGAGGCGGTATGGAGCTCTGGCTACGCGGGTAGCTCCGGGTATTAAGTCAATTCTGAAATCGACTTGTCGTGCGAGTGGTACACCAGGAAGATCTTCTGGGAACACATCCGGGAAGTTACACACTTCGGGGATGTCTTTGATGTCTTTCACGTCTTGTTTCTTGTCTACTACCAAGAGGTGACAAGGGGGTTTAGCTAGGAGTCGGGCTCTGCGGAGGCAGAACTTCTAATCCGAAAGAACTTCTTCTCGGAATCTTCTGGTTCTCTGGGACTCGCGTCTCGCACTTGGGATGTTCTATGGAACAGGAGGGTTTAAGGGGAGTAATTGAGAGAGAAAGAATGGGAAAGGTGTGAGAAAATGAGGTGATCCTCGCACCTATTTATAGGATGGACCCTTCGGACTACGTTGGGCATAGCCTTGGAGTACGCTGCGCATACGAGGCCTTACGCTGCGCGTACGAGGGCCAGGTGTCACCATTCGAAGCGAAGCCGTGGGGAGAAAGCGAAGGCTGAGATTTAGCCACGTGTCAGTCCTCGCATCAGCCTATACTTAACTTCTCAATTCCGTAACTTTTGCATACGAGCTCCGTTTTTTAGGTTCTTTATATCCAAGCATAGGTGGCGACATAATCTACAACTTTCGTTTAGACTCCGTCGGCTAATTTTGACTTTATTTTTAAAGTTATATTTTAACAGGCTTAGACAGATAAAGTCCGTTAAAAATTCATAACTTTGTCATTTGACGTCCGTTTCGTCTGTCTTTATATCGTTGAGTTCCTATTAACGAGATATTCAATTATCATTTAGGTTTTGTCGGCTAATAATCGATCGATCTAAATTTCGATTTCTGGGTTGTGCACTACTACGCTAAATCTTAGAAAAATCATAAATTCCTCATACGAAGTCAGGTTTGGACGTTCTTTTTATGTACGTTATCGGTTTAACATATACTACGACTTTCGTTTAGATCCCTAAGGCTAAAAATTAGTTTATCAAAAATTAAATTTTTACGTTGCGGTGTCGTGTCGGTTTAGCCGTAAAACTTCGATGGTTCATAACTTCTTCGTTATAAGTCGGATTTCAGTGTTCTTTATATGCACGAAATCCTTGTGACATATACTATAACTTGGTTAACATTATTTACTCTAAATAATCTTCTGTCAAAAAGTCATTTTTTGACGCTTATTGTCTCTAAATTGACTAGCCCGAATATACGGGCATTACAGATGCAAGAGATGCTCGATCAGCAACAACGCGAGTTTAGGGATCTCCTAGCTCAGGAGCTAGCTAATGCTAGAGGTGGAGCGCCTCTAATCAATGAGCTGGTAGTTGTTGAACAAGTCAACAACGGACCGATTCCTTCCCATCCATAAACGGTTCAAGAAGGAAATAATGATGACTCAGAAAGTTATCAAGGACCAGAGCAACCAGAGGTCCAAAGAAATGTTGAACCTAAAGGCTACTGCAAGTATAAGGATTTCATGACTTACAAGCCATCATCATTTAACGGGAATGAAGATCCAATTGGAGTCCTGGACTGGATCTCCGAAATGGATTTAACTTTCGTAACCTGAAAATGCACGAGGAAGTTGCAGACCACCTATGCTGTGAGGCAGTTTAAGGGAACACTTCGTTGGTGGAACATGTTAGGAAAGATATTGATTCATAACAAGCCATTGCAGCTGATATGGGAAGAATTTTTGACCCGCTTCAAGAGGAAGTTATGTTCATCTAAGAATATGTTGGAGCTGGAGAATCAGCTCTTGAACTTAAAGATGGGAAGCATGACGGTTGACAAATACACCAATGCTTTCACGGACAAATGGAGTTCGCTTTGCGCCTTGTTCCAGACAAACTGAACAAGATTATCAGGTATGCCAAGGGGCTACCTTTTGAGTACACTGTGCTAGTGAAGCAGGCACCTACCTTTGAGGCAGTCGTTTGAGCTGAAAAGTATGTTGAAGGGATGATGAAGAAAATGACAACTGACATGGTTGAAGTCGGTGAAAAAATAAAACAGTTGGATTCTCAGGAAACAATAACAATAGAAAGAAGAAGAAGAAGAAGTTCTCCAAGTCAAAAAAAATCTGTAAGCAACCAGGATGGGAAGTGGTGCGAGCAGAGTAAGAAAAAGCACTTTTGCAACTGCGTCGTCTACTTCAAGTGCAAGAAGCCATGGCATACTTCTACAAATTTCCCAGTGAAAGAAAAAGTTTGTTTTAATTGAGGAGAGGAGGGTCACTTGAAGGCGGAGTGCCCAAAAGTTGAGAAATCAATCCCAAGGATCATGCCACCAAAGCCTAATGGTCGAAGTTACCATATGACCCTTAATGAAGCAAAGGAAGAGACTGATGTTGATTCAGGTACATTCTTAGTTAATCAAATTCCTACAAAGATATTATTTGATTCTGGAGTAGATCACTCCTTTATATCGCATGAATTTGGTAGAAAACTTAGATTATCACTACTTAGGCTAAGTACCCCTATCTTAGTAGAAGTAGATGTCGTAGGAATGTATCTGTTAGCAATACGTTTAAGGCTGTAACCATCGAATTGAACGGAAACGAATTTCGTCGAGAACTATTACCCTTCAAGTTAAACGAATACGACATAATTTTAGGCATGGACTGGTTGGGAGAAAACCTTGCAGACATCCTACGTGGAAGGAAGATGGTGCGTATCAATCCCCCTGGGAGAGGGCCATTCATGGTGTACGGTGATAAGAGTAGAGTAAGTTATGGAATCTTCACAATGATGAAAGCCAAAAGATTCCTATCGAAATGATGTTCAGCATTCTTGGCATATGTGATCGATGCAAAAAAGGAAAAAAGAAGGCAATGACTAATATACATGTGGTGCAAGATTTTTCTGAGGTATTTCCAGATGAATTGCCAGGATTACCGCCAGAGAGATATGTAGAATTTAGGATCGACTTATTGGTAGGCATGATGCTGATTGCAAAAGCATCATATCATTTAGCACCTACAAAGATGAAAGAGTTGATGACAAAAATCTTGGAACTGTTGGATAGAGGTTTTATAATACATATTTCATCACTCTGGGGAGCTCCCATATTATTCGTAAACAAGAAGGATGGTACTATGAGAATGCATATTGACTATAAAGAGAAAAAAAAGGCTACAGTAAAGAATCGATACCCCTTACCTAGGATAAATAGCTTGTTCGATCAATTGCAGGGAGCAACCGTCTTCTCCAAGATTGATCTCAGGTTAGACTATCACCGGTTGAAGATAAGGGAGCAAGACATTGAAAAGACAGCCTTTAGAACAAGGTATGGACACTATGAATTCCTTGTTATGTCCTTTGGACTAACAAATGCTCCAATGTCATTCATGGATCTGATTCATCGAGTTTGTAAACCTTTTCTCAATAATTCAGTAATAGTGTTCATTGATGACATCTTGATTTACTCCAAGAATAATCAAGATCATGGTTAACATCTCCAAGAAGTACTGGAAGTCCTAAAGAGGGAAAAACTTTATGAAAAGTTCTCAAAGTGTGACTTTTGGATACGGGAAATACAATTATTGGGTCGTATTGTTAACCAGGAAGGCATTATAGTTGACCCAGCAAAGATAGAAGCCATTATGAAATGGGAAAATCCAAAGAGTCTGACATAAATTCATAGTTTCCTAGGATTGGCAGGCTACTATCGAAGGTTCATCCAAAATTTCTCTTCTATCACGGCTCCATTGATAGCCCTGACCAAAAAGGGAGTTCCTATACTTGGAGCAAGAAGCAAGAAAAAGCTTTTGATGAATTGAAGAAGAGGTTGTGCGAAGCAGCATCCCCGTCCTACCAAAAGGAACTGATCACTATGCGGTTTTCAGTGATTCTTCTAAGTTTGGGTTTGGATGTTTCTATACCCAAAGAGACAAAGTAGTAGCTTATGCCTTGATATAATTGAATCCCCACGAGCAAAATTTATCCGACTCATGATCTAGAGCTTGCAGCAGTGGTTTTTGCCCTAAAGATTTTGAGACACTATCTTTATGGAACCAAATGAAAACTCTATACGGATCATAAAATCCTCCAATATCTCTTCGCCCATAAAGATTTGAACATGAGACAAAGGTGATTGGTGGAGCTACTCAAGGACTACGATTGCAAGATACTTTACCACCCAGGTAAAACGAATATCATAGCCGATGCCTTAAGTAGAAAGTTGATTCTGGAAGGGAAGAGAGCTAGATAAATGAAGATTAAAGTGATCTCAATGATTGTGGAAAGGATAAAAAAAAGCACAGACAAGGGTCTTAGCATAAAATGATAAGAAAGAAGAACGTTTAGGCAAGACATTTGTATTTGAAGAAGATAAGCAAGGGTTAAAGACGTTAAAGAATCACAATTGGGTGCCAAAGTTGGGCGGTATATGAGATCTTCTTATGGAAGAATCTCATAAGACCATGTATTCTATACACCCAGGAACCACCAAAATGTACTTGGACTTAAAACCCTATTACTGGTGGCCAACAATGAAGGTCGATGTGGCAACTTACTTAGCGGAATGTGTAAGATGTGCAAGAGTAAAGGCACAACATCAGAAACCATACGGAGATTTGGAACCCTTACCGACACCCATTAGGGAATTGGGATGATGTTATCATTGACTTTATAACAAACTTGTCGAGGACAAAGAGAGGCCATGACATGAATTGGGTTGTAGTAGACCGACTTATGAGGAGTGCATATTTCATAGACGCACAAGAGAATTGGTCTATGGAGAAGTTGGCAGAGACTTACGTAAATGAAATTGTCAGGATTCATGGAGTACCCTTATTTATCGTGTCAGACAGAGACAGTCGATTCACTTCCATATTCTGGAAGAGTTTGCAAGAATAATTAGGCACGAAACTGTGTTTGAGTACTGCCTATCATCCACAAAAGGACAGACAGGGTGAGAGAACTATCCAAACCTTGGAAGATATTTTGCGGGCATATGCCTTAGAATTTCCTGGTAGCTTGGATGACCACCTATCACTGACCGAATTTGCCTACAACAATAGTTATCACTCCAGCATCAAGATGCCTCCTTATGAAGCACTATACGGAAGGAAGTGTCGTATGCACACATATTGGATGGAAGTGGGAGAGAAACACTTTACGGGTGCTGAGATAGTACATCAAATTGTAGAGAAGTTAAAAGTGATTAGGGAAAGGATGCTAGCTGCTTAAAGTCGTCAGAAAAACTACACAGACAAGAAGCGAAGATCGATAACATTTGATGTGGGCGATCAACTGTTACTTAAAGTCTCACCATGGAAGGGACTTATTAGATTCGAGAAGCGTGGAAAGTTGAGTCCTCGTTTTATTGGACCGTTCAAAGTACTTCAAAGGATATGGAATCAAGCTTACAAGCTTGAATTGCCCGAAGAACTGTAAGGTATCCATAATACCTTTCACGTTTGTTATTTAAGGAAGTACTCAGGACAAGAAGTGGATATGCTTCCACTCTCAGGATTAAGGATTGATGAATATAGAAGGTTGGTTGAAGAGCCTGAAGCAATCGATGACCGTAAGAGGAAGACATTACGTCATAAGATGATTGACTTGGTGCTAGTGCGCCGGAAACACTCGATAGGGCCAAACCTCACCTGGGAAACAGAAAGCAAAATGAAAAGTCGCTATCCCATCTATTTGTTGATGCATGATTTCGGGACGGAATCATCCTAAGGGGGAGATAACTGTAACACCCATGTTTCCTGCTAGAATAGTCATAGTCTGTAATCACATTGGTCAACTATTCTAATCTTTTTATCAACAAATAAGAAAGTATTATTCTTATATTTATGTGCTTATGTGTTTTATACGATATTTTATGCAAATTATATAAGTATTTAATAATAAAATAAAAATATAGATCGAAAATAAAAGGTTATTTAGGAAAAATAATCTTAACCTAGTTATAGTATACGTAATAAGGATTCTGGAGATATAAGGAATATTTGAATCCGACTTAGAACGATGAAGTTATGATACGTTGAAGTTTCACGTTAAATCTGATTCGGTTGCGGATGTCGCAAAATAGTGAATCGAAGATAGATCGCTTATTAGCCTAAGTGATCTAAACGAAAGTCATAGTAGTCATTAAACCGAGATCGTGCATATAGAGAATGTCCAAATCTGACTTCGTATGAGGAAGTTATGATTTTTCTAAGATTCAGCGCGGTAATACGGTCGGTTGTTAGGAAAAACAATCTAAACGAGAGTTGAAGATCTCGTCCATACCTATCCGTCGATATAAGAACAGTCGAGAACGGATATCGTTTAAGAGGGTTATAATTTTTACACGAACTTTAACAGTCTAAGCCTGTAAAAATATAACTTTTCAAATAAAGTCCTAATTACCCAACATAGTGTAAATGAAAGTAGTAGATCTCGTCGATAGCTACGTATGGATATAAAACTCGTCGAAAATGGAGCTCATACGAAGAAGTTATGCATTTTTTTAAGAAATCGGGAAATTTCGCGTGCAGTCGTGCGCACCGACCAGGGGCGCGACGCTCTCATACCTTCCTTGGAAAACGTGACACATGGCACCACACATAAGGCGACACATCAGCATGGCCAACCATAAGTGCGGCACGCATGGAGTAGAGTACGCAATACGCCTTGTGTTTTCAGCTATAAATAGACGCGATTTTTCTTCATTTTTCACGCCACTTCTCCAACTCTCTCTAAAGTTCTCTCGTAACCTTTTATCCCTTTTTACTCCTTAATTCCCAGTTACATTAGCAAAGCCCTGCGGTGTCAGATTATCAGAGAATAGAAGCTCCCGGGTCAGAGTTATGCCCGTGTAATCCCCGGTTTTCGTTAGTCGTTATTATGGACCCATAATTAAGATTTATCGGTGATTCCAAGTCAGTATATTAATTGATCAACTTACAGGAGTGATGTCTAGGTTGGATTTAGTGAGGTGTTTAAAATGGGATTTCCAAATAGTATACTTTGTATACCAAACGGTCTCTACCTCTGATATGATCCTACCTGGTTATTCCTTAGTTGATAGATCTTGATGTAGACATTGGGATTGTTGAGTAATCTAGACTATTAATATATAGTCGTCAGAATTATGAAACTAGACTAAGACTTAGTGCTTTATTTGTTTTGGTCTTTGAGAAGTGTTAAGGCAAAGCGCTGCCCCAACCCCGAGTCACCTACTTTTGTCAGGTGAGTACGTAGTTACTTTCAAGAGCATAATTTAATAAAAGTATTTATTAAATGCTAACTGTTTTACTTATACTTTGTGCTACTTGTATACTATTAGTATACCTGTAATAGTACTACGTACTAGGAACTGTACTTGACATAGTTTGCCTTTAGTATAAGTCTGGATTGGTTATAATATGACTTGTATAAGGTGTCTAGTTCCTAATAAGCTACTATATTATTTAGGTCTCATTTTGAGGGTAGAGTGTGAGATCAGAGCGGAGTGTCATATTAATCCTCTTTCTGGATGACCAGAAATGATGGGTCCAGATCAGACAACTAGCAAGTATGTCTGGATCATCGACCAGAGTAGATGACAACACTTGACAATTCTAGGCGATCTAGTGAATTACGTTGCTAGTGTGGACTTATAACCCACAGACGTAGATAAGATATTTATCAATAAATCTAAACATTGGTTTCCTTTATATGACTTACACTGACCATGGACTCCCATATTTGTATACTCAACCAGATACTCAAATGAATTATCAGGTTGGGTGATTCCTCTAGATAATCGTTGACTTAGGATTCGTGAGAATCAGTTAGACTGGGTAGAATGTCTTAAGGATATTTATATCAGATTTATATACCCATATTATTTGTCAATGATAGATATGCAGGAATGATACTATGATTTATTATCATTAAGATTATTAAGGGCTTGAAAACCCTATACATCTCACCAGGTTTCCGAAACCTGACCTACTCACTTTATGTGCATCACAGGTAGTGGGTGTAAGGCTGCTAAAGCTTAGTTAGGATGCCGAGTGAAATAAGAGATGAGCTTGTTATAGTATTTGAGGACCTTTTATATATTTACGATGTAATATATGTTTCGATATGAACGATGACATCATCAAAATTTAATATAACGAAATAAATTTTGTTATCTTAAGATGTTTTAAGTAACTGGGAATTTCCGCATCTCAGTTATTTTTTTAATTGGTTCTGAAAAATGGGGGATGTCACCCATGGATGGGCGGTGATGAAGAAACAGAGGAGTGTTGGGTTTTGAGCATTCTAACACTCCTAAGTGTACATGCAACCCTAGAAAACCTTGGATCTATGTTTGTCTAAAATACATGCAAAATACTTTTTCCAAGGTTCATAATCCTATCTATCATACATGGGGAACTACATACCTTGTAGTTGATTTGATTCCTTGAAAACCTTGAGAGCCTAGCACCCCAAGTGTGATGCCTCAAATGTTTCACACAACACCAAATGCTTTTGGAATAAACTTTGAGAGAATGTAGAACACTTCTAATTCGGCTTGCCCTCTTGTCTCACTAGTGTAGCCGATTTTGGTTGCTAGAAGCATGCTTATATAGTATGTTGCATTAGGGTTACACCATGTAAACCCTAATGTAACATGGCTCTTCATTTCCATGACCCATGGGTTTGTAACTCCCATGGAGCATCCATGGAGCATCCTATGGACCTTAGCCCAACTTGATAACCCATGGAGCCTTTAGCCCACTATACAAGTTATGGATGATTTACATAATCAACCCATATATTTAATTAGTCTCCTTTTGATCACTTAATTAATCCTAGATTAATTCTTGATCAATACAAATTAAATAATATTATTAGTGTATTAGAACTTATAATATATTAATAAACCACAAGTGTTATTTCTCTCATTTAGTCTATCGAAATGCATGATGCCATGCAACCCAAATGGACCATGTCGGGTCGGGTCAAGTACATACCAGAAATAGTTATGGACTTAGACACCTTATCCAACAGTCTCCCACTTGGATAAGTCTAATAACTATAACTGCAAGTATGACTTCAGGAACCGATCAGCAATCGTAGCTCCTTTCAAGGTCTCTCGGAACTGAGAAGATGATGATACGCCATTTAAGATAAGTGATCATATAATCCTCTGTTCTAGATATCAGTCGAACAAATACATGGAACAATGTCTTGCTTATTGTCCAGCAGTTTGTTTCCCGATTTCCGATTTGTTTGACATAGAACTTAGTTGAACACATCAATTTAGTTTTGACCGGGCCCGGTACATAGGTCAAAACAAAATCATCGAAGGGCCCAGATATCGCTTCTAATCCAAGAAGGAACAGATAAACTTCGACTCATATGCTTGTTCTACTACTTGTTGAATCACACACAAAGGCATGTTTTATAACATCGAGTTACCAATGCGTTTTCGCACGATCAATGCATAACCAACTCATAGTCAACAAGTCATATCTCTAGGTTTGAAGACTTATATGATATTACCGTCTCGCGATCACTCGAGATAAATTCCATGAAGTGATACCAGCGAGCGTGGGTTGAATCCAATACTCAGAACTTATGAGCACTCATGAGTGTTGAGGCCATGTCCAACATCTTAGACCTCTACAACCAACTCATGACAGTCTTAATTCATATCTATTTCCAACATATGACCGACTGTGGATAATTTGAATAATATGTAAAACACAACATAAATATTCTGGAAGTCAAAACATGCAAAAGAAATAATAGTAAACGATTGACAAAAGATAGCAACACTTTACTCATAAATAAACACAACTTTTATTCATCATCAAATGTCAATTACACTTTACAAATTTCAAGACTATCTAACTACTAAAATTAACATCATCCTTCAGCCCTATGCTCCTTGCGTGCTGGAGATGCTTAGCCCTACTCAGTCCCTTCGTGAGGGGATCTGATGGGTTCTCATCCGATTAAAACCTCTTTGCCACGAGGAGTCCTTCTTCTATACGATGTCTGATAAAATGGTATTTTCTGTCAATGTGTCTGGATCTCCCGTGATCCCTTGGTTCCTTGGCTAAGGCAACTGCACTTTCACTATCATAGAAAATTTCCATAGGCTCCTTTATAGCTGGTACTACTCCAAGGTCTCCAATGAAGTTCTTCAGCCATATTGCCTCCTTTGCTGCCTCGCTTGCCGCTATATACTCTGATTCGCAAGTTGAATCAGCCACTGTCTCCTGCTTGGAACTTTTCCAAGTAATTGCTCCTCCGTTTAAGGTAAAGACCCAGCCTGACTGAGAGCGGAAATTATCCCTATCAGTCTGGAAGCTAGCATCACTATACCTTACAACTCTCAAGTCATCACTCCCACCAAAGGTAAGGACCCAGTCCTTAGTCCTCCGCAGGTACTTGAGAATGTTCTTTAACGCAGTCCAGTGAGCCTTGCCAGGGTTCCCCTGATATCTGTTGACCATGCTCAAGGCAAAGGCCACATCAGGATGAGTACAAGTCATAGCATACATGATCGATCCTACAGTGGAAGCATAAGGTACTCGACTCATTTCTGCTATCTCAGCCTCGGTAGTCGGGCTCTGAGTCTTACTCAATCTGGCATTACACTGGATAGGTAACTCTCCTTTCTTGGAATCTTGCATGCTGAACCCCTTCAGCACTTTATCCAAGTAGGTACTCTGACTAAGTCCAATTAGTCTTTTACTCCGGTCTCTCAAAATCCTTATCCCTAGGATATAGGCAGCTTCTCCAAGGTCCTTCATAGCGAAACACTTCCCAAGCCAAGACTTAACTTCCTGCAGAGTTGGGATGTCATTTCCTATGAGTAGTATGTCATCCACATACAATGCCAAAAAGCTGACTATACTCCCACTAGCCTTGACATATACACAAGATTCATCTTCACTCCTCGAAAAACCAAACTCTTTGACTTTCTTATCGAAGCAAAGATTCCATCTGCGAGGTGCCTGCTTTAATCCATAGATGGATTTCTCAAGCTTACACATCTATTAGGGTAATCTGTACTGACAAAACCCTCTGGCTGACACATGTAAACATCTTTAGCCAACTTTTCATTAAGGAAAGCGGTTTTGACATCCATTTTCCATATTTCATAGTCATGAAATGCAGCAATGGCTAACAATACCCTAATAGACTTAATCTTGGCTACTGGTGAAAAAGTCTCATCATAATCAACTCCTGGAGTTTGAGAATAGCCCTTTGCAACCAGTCGCGCCTTATAAGTGTGTACATTACCATCAATGTTGGTCTTCTTCTTGAAGATCCATTTGCACCCAACTGTCTTACGACCTGGTACATTGTCAACCAAGTTCCAAACTTGATTGTCATACATGGACTGTATATTGTTGTCCATTGCCTCTTTCCATTTAGCAGACTCGGGGCCTGCCATGGTTTCCGCATAGCTGTTAGGTTCATCCAGACTTACCAGTGTCTCGTCACTAATAAGTGTATCACTTTCCGTAGTAATATGGAAATCATAGTAGTGCTCAGGTGCATTCCTAACCCTTGTGGAATGCCTCAGAGGTACAGACTTGTCAATTGGATCAACGGGAGTTTCCTCCTCAAGTTGACTGCTAAGGTTTGAGGTTCCTTCACCACTTGACTCTTAAATTTCTTCAAGGTCAATTTGCCTCCCACTGTTTCCTTGGCTTATGAACTCTCTCTCTCTCTCTCTCGAAAGACACCCCTCCTTGCTACAAAGACCACATTCTCACTAGGTTTGTAGAAGAGGTAACCAAAGGATTTCTGTGGGTAGCCGATGAAAATACACCTCTCACTTCGATGTTCGAGCTTATCGTGAGTCTCGCGTCTCACGAAAGCATCGCAACCCCAAATCTTGATGTGGGCTAGATTAGGAACTTTTCCAGTCCACATCTCGTGAGGTGTTTTGGCAACCTTCTTTGTAGGGACCAGATTAAGGATATGGGCGGCAGTCTCTATGGCATACCCCCAGAATGAGATTGGTAGCGAAGCTCGACTCATCATGGAACGAACCATGTCCAACAAAGTTCGATTACGCCTCTCAGCTACACCATTCAACTGTGGTGTCCTGGGAGGTGTCAATTGTGAGACAACCCTGTTGGATTAATGTCTAAGTCCATAACTATATTTGGTATGTACTTGACCCGACCCGACATGGTCCATTTAGGTTGCACTTCACCGGCACAATTTATATGGATAGTCTTTTGAGAATAGTATATTTATGATTTATATTAATATATTATAAGTTCTAATATATTAATATGGAATCATATTATTTAATTAGTATTGATCAAGAATTAATTTAGAATTAATTAAGTGATCAAAAAGAACTAATTAAATATGGACTCTTATATATATGGAATGGGCCAAGTTCATTTAGGTTGGGCTAAGCTTTCATGGATGGTCCATGGAGCTTTTAACCATGGATCCTATGTAAATGAAAGGTCATGGGTATTAGGGTTTACATGGATGTAACCCTAATCCTCCATAATATATAAAGGGGTCCTTAGCTCACAAAAATTGGCACAAGTGTGTGAAAATAAGAGTGGGCCGATTTTAGTGTGCATACATATTCTCTCAAGTTCTTCCAAGGTGTTTTGGTGATTTCTGATTCCATTTGAGGCTTCCACGCTATTGGGGCTAAGCTCTTAAAGCTTGAAGACATCAAGCTACATCAAAATGTATGTCATCTAACTAGAACTTTGTAGTATAGGTGCTTCATAATATGCTAGTTAGGATGAAACCTTGGAATAGTTAATATTTGCATGTATAATAGAGAAAACATAGATCCAAGGTTTATAGGGTTGCATGTACACCATAGGAGTGTTAGAATGCTCAAAACCCAACAGTGGTATCAGAGCCATGGGTTGTTTTCTGTTATATTGATGCAAATGTTTTATATTCAAGTTGGAAAAAAAAAGGAAAAAAAACATGACGTTTGTCAAATTTTAAGATAATTACTTGTTTTTGTGAAAAACTAATTATTTGTAAAATTTGAATCATTTGCTATATGAGTTAAATTAGGTCAAATTTAGTAAAGGATAAAATGATATGATTATTTTATTAGTTTTAAAAGTTTGATCTAAAGTTTTTTGAAACCTCCATAAGTTATGTATATGAAAAGGTTTTTAAAAAAATTGATTCAAAGTTTTTTATGGAGTTACAAAACTTGGTCTTAATGTTATAAAGAATTCCATAACTTGTTCTTAAGTTATGGAACATGAAAAGTTTCATCATAAAACAAATATTTAACTCCATAAGTTATGGAATCCAAAAGTTTTCAAGAGTTACAAAACTTGCCCTCAAGTTTTGGAATTTGGAAAAAGTTTTTTATGATAAAAAAAAAGAATTGAATTCTAAAACTCTTGGGTTCATAACTTAAACAATTAATTAAATGATTTTAATTTTGAATTTAATAATTGGAATTATGATGTTTTTATTGAATAATTCAATTAACTCTTATGGACTTTATTAATAGATAATTAAAGTGTTTAATTAAAAGAGAATTAATAATTCCATAATGACATGGTTTAAATTTAATTAAATTAAGAGTATAGTTTAATTAATAGATTAAACCACCAAGTATTTTAAATGTCTAAAATACACCCTTATACTATTATAATATTAAAAGTTTAATATATTATATGTATAAGAGCAAGTCGTCTTACCATTAGTAGGCCTCACTCACGAAGTCGGTCTATAAGGGGGGTATAAGGTTATTGTCTATAAAATGGCAGTTTAATGGGTGTCCACTCTCACTCACCGCTTCCTTGGCCGGTGGAGGGTCGTTAGCCGAACAGGTAGGACAAGGACTATAATTCTCCCTTCATTATAAGTATAATGATAAATACTAAGTAACTAAACACTTATAAATTCTCAATCTTAGTTACTTAGGAAAATGTGAATAAGGTGCTAATCCATGAAATTACACTTTGCACTTTGTTTAAGCTGTTAGTGGAGCGTGTGTGGTTAACCGGCACACTAACCTGGACTTAACAAGGTAGGCAAAGGGTAACTTAATGTTTATCATAGTATCGTTGGAGCGTGTGTGGTTAACCGACACATCGATTGAGGGGTAAATATTAAGGGTACCAAGTATATTTGCATGGTTACTTCACACCTTGTTTTGTGATCCTCGACATCCCAGTCACAAAACCTGAAGGGCACACTCGAGATTGAAACATGCCATTGAAAAGTTCAATGAATCTCAAAAGAATCTAGGAGTTTCAAAACCAATTAAAACCTAATAATAGATTTCGTTTATCTTGGTGGAAATTGGTGAATCGTCATTCACCTACCTTCAAATATTTTATAGCTTGGATTACGGCATCCCTCTTCCAAGTTATAAAATAGTTTGTTGGGTCCTAGCCTTAATATATCATATTGGGTGTTATATTAAGGACTTAAATCAACTTTACGTGAATTTCTCCCATTGTTGATGTCTGGTTTAGACAACAATGATCTTCCCAAACCAAGCTTTCCTAATGAATATGACTTCCCGAGTTTGTCTCATGGAAGTCATACTTCTCTTCCTCCACCTCCTCCAATTATTCTCCCTAACCCACAAGTTCAAGGTCACTCAAGCCCTAATGGCAAGCAAGGTCTATGTGTGATCACATCTTAGAGATGAAGTCACATATTGACAAGCCGGGAGAGTTGGGTGTCAAAGTCTTGAGAAAGTTGGATGTTCAATCACTTTCTAAGTCACATAGTGAGTTCCTTTGGGACTACTATGAAACAGACTATGACATGAACCTTAATGATCATATCTATTTGCTTGGTGCTGCTGAATCAGCTATGATTTGGAACGATAGTAAAGCAAATTTGATTAGAAGATCAACTTCCCAAAAACTTTATGGACAGTGACAATGGTGACAATGGAAATCCAGAAAAAGCATTCTCTTCCCAATGGAAAGGGATTGGCCATAGTCAACCCGGTTGACCAAATGGTAAAGAGAAAGGCTAAGTCTGAGATAGTCCCATTACCAAAGGGTCCATATGTTTATTTTGCCAAAGGAAGGGGCGTTGATTGCAAAGCTGCCAAATTTACCTAAGGATGTTAAAGTCAATAAGTTTGACTCTACATCAGGTAGAGCCCATTATCTAACTCTGTTAAGTTCTATTCTGAGATCCTCATTACATGATGTGACTGGGTCACATGTTGATGTTTTAAGAATCAAAGAATAGAGAGAAATCTTAAAGGAAGTATATGCTGATTCTGATCGCGAAGGTGGATTTCGATCGCATCAGAATTTTGAGCAGTTGCTTAAGAAGTTATGATATATTGCTAAGGAATAGATAACAACAATTTTCCATGTGGATTGTAAGGATAAGTTTTTCCGCAAAGTTTTAAAATAAAATAAAATTGTTTAATTTTATTTATTTGAAGTATCCTTACAATGGCATTTGTGGAAAATTGTTGCTTATATGATTCCACTGACAGCAATATTGGAAAATGGATTTGATTCTTTCATTTGTGGTAGTGTCTAAATTTACCAAATCAGGAAAGTTCCTCATCACCCAAGTTTCAATTGGACCGAAACTTGGAATCATGCAAGTTGAATAGTATGATGAATGAGAACTTTCAAGCATTGTAAAATCAAGACTAATTACTTGTTCACATGGATGTGTGAGTCAAGTGAAGGACTAAAGGGATCGAGTACACATTCTTGTGCACTGGTCATGTCCACCACAAAGCTCGTTAAGACTATTTGATTTACTAAAGTTTAGTAAATATGGTTATACTTACAAGTTTAAGTATAATTCTGAAACATTGGAAAAGTCTCAATGTATGGCAGAACGAATGGGAAGAATCAAATTAGGCAGAAAGATAAAAGTTTCTCAAATCTGAAAAGATGGGAGAGTACTTTAGTATCATGTTTGTGATCATCTTAATGATTTAGAAATCATATCACAATTAGTCCTCTAAAGGTCATCTTAGTGCATTATTATGACTAAGAAGAGGAGTCATGAATTGTTGAAATGGTTAGATCAGGAAGATGAGTCATACTTCGTTCCAAAACAATTCTTAGAGTCATACTCCAAGATTGTAACTTGAGTGACATATCTTAAAGAAAGGTTTAAAACACTTGTCAAATGTAAGAGTAAAAGTGTCCTACTCTTGTACATTTGAAATTGGTAAGTTGTGATGTTTTGGATAAACCAAAGACCAACTAAGGCCAATTGTGTGAAGTGTTTGTCTTGATAAAGAATCCGCACTATCTCTTGAATATTTGGAGAGATAGTCTTATATGTCAAGAGGATAGTGGGAGTCTTAAAGATCCTAAAAAGAATTTCAAGAACTAATCAAGAATAAAACCTGAGGTTCTTCACTAGCACACGACTTGAGGTTTATAACCTATCGTGTTGACATATTCTGTGCCCATTCCAGTTAAAGTTGGCTTTGCATAGGAGTACTGAAAGTTCTCAATTGGTTGCATAACAACTTGGAAGCAATGGCAAGCCCTGTACTGCTAGGTGGCAAGAAGTTAAGATTGCATAAGTTCAGTCCATATGAGTTTGGATTTGTCATTATCCTTGTCTTGTGACTATGGTTTTGACGATTCACATGGATAAGAACACATACACCATAAAATCTAAGGGTCATAAGGTTTCTCTCCGATTCATGAAAATGATGGTGAGGAAACACTTCCACCAAGTAGATTTGAAGCAGATGGCAAAAGGTCTAAACAATTGACACTATGATTACGTCATCCCTTTTCATAGTTCTGAAATTGTTTAGACACACATGCATGCTATCTAAGGAAAGGTGTATGATTTTGATAAAGTTTTATCAAAGCATCTCGTATCAGAAATCTGAACTTTGGTAAGAAAGTCAATAAAGTATTGATTTCTAGAAGTCCAGCTGATTTCTGAGTACATGTCAAAGCTAGTGGGAGTATAAGTGTTATGCTAATAATCATCATGTTAGTGGGAGCATGATAATTATTGTTAGTGTTGCAAGTTAGCAATGTTAATTATAGAAAACAAAAGTTTCAATCCGTGAGGCTGCAGGGATTGAAAAAGTTGTTTTGCTATAATTAAGGGAGAGGATATACTTCATTTCAGTTCTAAAGGCTTAGATTGAGACCTTAATCATCTTTAGTCAAGAATATATATATATATATATATATATATATATATATATATATATATATATATATATATATATATATATATATATATATATATATATATATATATGAATTTCATGTTGGATTGGTTCAACTTAAGGAAATTCTATATATTGTGTTCTCAAAATTCGATTATGATTACGGCATCCCTCTTCATAGTCAAATTTTGAAAACATGGCAAATAAAAATATTGTAGCAAAAGACCGGTCTAGAATCATGTCTTTATGTGAGACATCATGAATCGTGTACCATTTGCTTTGGGTACAGGATCGATTGCATGTGCTATAATATTTGTCATTTCTAAATTTTTCGAAATGCCCAGAGGCATTAAGAAGGGAAAAGGTCTAGAATTGGATATGACTAAAATGATTAAGCAATTGTCGAGGACAATCTGAGGTTTACCAAAGATTGGTTGCTCAGGGACAGTTGGAAGTATAGTGATAATTTTTGAAGGACCATATTGACATATTCTGAAAAGAGGCATCTCTTATTCAGAAGTGATAGTCAAAATGAGAATATGGAGTTGTCTCCATAGGTGGAAGTTATCTGTGTAAGATTAGAAAACTTAATGCAAGAAGCATGTCGAAAGCAATGTACTTTGAATATGAGACTTAGTTTCCATGGAGTTGATCTCCATTGGAATACCTTATAATGACTGTTGACAAGTCTTTGTGACTTTGTACATATTCATTACAGGAGGGTCAGTGCATATAAGTTTAAAATCTAAACAGATTTCGATAAATGATAGGAATTTGAAATTCTCACATTTTTCGATAAGGATTTGGGAGTGTGAAATTAGAATCATTGAAATTATGTTCAATTGGTTTATTTCACAAAGTAAGGATCATAGACAAACATAGAGTGCATACTTGGTGTATGGCAAAGCTATTGTTTAAGAAAAACATAGTGTACATGCTTGGAGCATGGGACAACTAGTGTTTTTAATTCAAGTATAAAGTTGATAAAACCGAAACAATGAATAATGAGTAATCAGTATGGTGATAAATAAAAGTGTTTATTTATATTCATAGGGTTTGATACCATATTTGATTAATTTATTCTTGTGTTTCACTTTGCATGTTTTGACTTCCAGAATAACTAAGTCGCTCTTCCTGAATGATTAAGTTATTCAAACCATCCACAGTCGGTCATATGTTGGAAGTAGATATGAATCAAGACTGTCATGGGTTGGTTTGTAGAGGTCCAAGTTGGTGGACAAAGTGGTGCTACAACACTCATGAGTGCTCATAAGTTCTGAGTATTGGATTCAACCCGCGCTCATTTGAATCACTTCATGGATTTTATCACGAGTGATCATGAGACGATAATATCTTATATTCTTCAAACCTAGAGATATGAGTTGTTACTATGAGTTGGTTATACATTGATTGCACGAAAACGCATTTGGTAACTCGATGTTATAAAACGTGCCTTTGTGTATGATTCAACAAGTAGTAGAACAAGCCATATGAGTTGAAGTTTATCCATTCCTTTTACCTTCGGGATAAAAGCGATATATGTGGACCCCTCGATGATTTAGTGATGACACATGTGAGTGCTTGGCCAAGCCAGGACTGATTTGATTTGTTCAATCAGTCAGTCATCATAAATCGGAAATCGGGAAACAACAAATGGACAGAGAGAATGATTGATAATCCATGTCTCACTCCATATGATATTTAGAATGGAGGAATATATGATCCCTTATCTAATGGACAAGTCATTGACAAGGTCAGAGTTCGACAGCGGCTTTAAGAGCTACGATTGCCAGTTAGGTTTTGAAGTCATACTCTATAATAGTTTTAGACTTATCCAAGTGGGAGACTGTTGGATTAATGTCTAAGTCCATAACTATATTTGGTATGTACTTGACCCGATCCGACATGGTCCATTTGGGTTGCACTTCACCGGCACAATTTATATGGATAGTCTTTTGAGAATAGTATATTTATGATTTATATTAATATATTATAAGTTCTAATATATTAATATGGAATCATATTATTTAATTAGTATTGATCAAGAATTAATTTAGAATTAATTAAGTGATCAAAAAGAACTAATTAAATATGGACTCTTATATATATGGAATGGGCCAAGTTCATTTAGGTTGGGCTAAGCTTTCATGGATGGTCCATGGAGCTTTTAACCCATGGATCCTATGTAAATGAAAGGTCATGGGTATTAGGGTTTACATGGATGTAACCCTAATCCTCCATGATATATAAAGGGGTCCTTGGCTCACAAAAATTGGCACAAGTGTGTGAAAATAAGAGTGGGCCGATTTTAGTGTGCATACATATTCTCTCAAGTTCTTCCAAGGTGTTTTGGTGATTTGTGATTCCATTTGAGGCTTCCACACTATTGGGGCTAAGCTCTTAAAGCTTGAAGACATCAAGCTACATCAAAAGGTATGTCATCTAACTAGAACTTTGTAGTATAGGTGCTTCATAATATGCTAGTTAGGATGAAACCTTGGAATAGTTAATATTTGCATGTATAATAGAGAAAACATAGATCCAAGGTTTATAGGGTTGCATGTACACCATAGGAGTGTTAGAATGCTCAAAACCCAACAAACCCCACATTCCTTAAGATAGTCGAGGAACTCTGTACTAAGATACTCACCACCTCGATCGGATCGAAGCATCTTAATGTTCCTGCCCAATTGATTCTCTACTTCCTGTTTAAACTCTTTAAACCTATCGAAAGTTTCTGACTTATGCTTGATTAAGTAGACATATCCATATCTACTATAATCATCTGTAAAAGTCACATAATAGCGATTAGCATCCCTTGTGGCAGTTTTGAAGGGTCCACACACATCTGTGTGTACTAGATCCAACAAACCTTCACCCCTTTCACACGAACTAGTAATGGGTGACTTTGTAATTTTTCCAAGTAAGCATGATTCACAACTATCATCTGACTTTAGGTCAAATGACTCCAAGACTCCATCCTTTTGGAGTTGGCCTATGCGTTTCTTTCTTACATGTCCAAGACGACAATGCCATAATGATGCTTTATCCAAGTTATTATCATTAGTAGAATCAATACACAACACATTATTTCCTAAGTTATCTACAACAGACACAGCTTCATACACACCATCACAAGGTAATGCTTTAAAATAAAACACATTATTAAAGAAAGCATTTATTCCACCAACTTCATTATCAAAAGAAAAAGTAAACCCTTGTTTGTACAAAGCATGAAAGGAAATAACATTTCTTGCCATTTCAGGCGAATAACAACATTTATTCAAATCTAAAGTAAACCCACTACTTAGCAATAAAGTATAAACTCCAATCTTGGTGACAGGTGAAACTTTCTTATTCCACATGATCAAGTTTATCTTTCCATGCTCCACATTCTCACTTCTTCTTAGTCCCTGCAAATCAGAACAAATATGAATACCACAGCCGGTACCAAGGACCCAAGAGTTAGAATAGGGTGAGTTATTAGATAATATAGTGTAAATACATGCATGGTTGGGTTTCACTTTCCCATCCTTCAAATCTTGCTGGTACTTTGGGCAGTTCCGCTTCCAGTGTGCCTTTTAATGGCAATAGAAGCATTCAACCTCTTTGGGATCAGAAGAAGGAGTGATGAAACCTTTCTTGGTTCCGCTTGAAGAGGAGCCATCAAGGGTCTTACCCTTGGTACCCTTCAAAGGGTTCTTCCTCTTTTTCCCTCTACCTTTCCCTATTGCCAGGACAGGTGCGGAGTTTGGAGTAGGAGTAGGAGTGGTAACAACCGACTTAACTTTAAGACCTGATTCTGCGGTCTTTAGGAGTCCTTGAAGTTTGCTGAGGGTAACTTCCTCCTTGTTCATGTGGTATGTCATGCAGAATTGATCATAACACGAAGGTAAGGAGTGCAAAATGATATCTATTGCTAACTCCTTGGGAAAGTTCACATTCAGCTTCATCAAACGGTCTACATACCTTTGCATTTTCTGCATGTGGCCTGTGATGGGTTCACCATCTTTCATTCGGGTTGTTATCATGGAGGAGATAATTTCATATCGCTCTTGATGAGCACTCTGATGGTATCGGTCCATCAAATCATGGTGCATCTCAAAAGGATAGTAGTCCTCATAGGACTTTTGGAGCTCGGCTGTCATAGTGGCCATCATGATGCATGCCACTTTGGTAGCATCTCTTTCATGTGCCTCATATTCAGCAAACTCCTCAGGAGTAGCAGTTGGCTCGGGTACCTTAAGTTCCTTGTCGAGAACATATTCTTTGTTCTCATACCAAGTGACCATCCTGATGTTCCTGATCCAATCTGTAAAGTTGGATCCATCAAAGATGACTCTCCCACAAAGATTCATGAGAGAGAAGGAGACGGTAGGGTTTGATCCAGAAGCAGCATTGTTGGAAGACATCTGAAAAGAAGAAAAGACAAGTTTAGTTTAGATATAAAGATAGTCCTTAATAAAACACCCAAATGTAATATTAAGGCTAGGATCCAATCACAATATATTATAACTTAGAAGAAGGATGACGTAATCTAAGCTAAAACATATTTGAAAGGTATGTGAATGACGATTCACCAATTTCCACCATGAAAAACGAAATATATAGATTATTAGGTTTTATTTGGTTTTTAGAAATTGCTAGATTCTTTTAAGATTCATTGAACTTTTCAATGGCATGTTTCAATCTCGAGTGTGCCCTTAATGTTTTGTGACTGGGATACCGAGGATCACAAAACAAGGTGTGAAGTAACCATGCAAATTACTTGGTGCCCTTAATGTTTTTTCACTTAATCGATATGCCGGTTAACCACACGCGCTCTATCGACCTATGAAAAACCTTAAGTCACCCTTTGCCTACCTTGTTAAGTCCAAGTTAGTGTGCCGGTTAACCACACACGCTCCACTAACAACTTAATCAAAGTGCAAAGTGTAATTTCATGGGTTAGCACCTTATTCACATTTTCCTAAAGTAACTAAGATTGGGAATTTAAAAACATTTAGTTACTTCATAATAATCATTATACTTTTAATGAGAATTTTAAGTCATTGTCCTACCCGTTCGGCTAACGACCCTCCACCAGTCAAGGAAGCGGTGGGTGAGAGTGGACACCCATTAAGCTGCCATTTTATAGGCAACAACCTTATACCCCCTTATAGATCGGCTTCGTGAATGAGGCCTACTAACGGTAAAACAACTTGATCTTATACATATATATATTATTAAACTTATAATATTATAAAGTATAAGGGTTGAATTTTAACTTTTAAAATTCTAGGGGTTGGAACTAAAGTTTACTAGATGACTTTACATGTTCCAAAACTTGAGGGCAAGTTTTGTAACTTTACAAAACCTTTCAATTCATAACTTATGAGTTATTAAAATGAAGACTCTTCATTTTTTGTAACTTATGTGTTCTTTTAATGGAATTAATACAAAGTGACTTTTTGGTTATCCATAACTTGAGGACAAGTTATGGACTCCATTAAAACACATAAAGATCATGAATTCAGCATTAAACAAGTAATTCCTATGATCTATCAAGAACTCATAAGAACATGAATAATCATATCAAAATTTCAAGAACATATGAATACATATAATCATGTAATTTTGATATTAGCCATTGTAAATGGATTAGAACAATCATTACACCATCTAAAACAAGTTTTAAAACACCAAAACAGTTTAGGGTAAAGTTTCTAGTCCATTTCCAGCAGCAAAAGTCAAAAATCTACACTCTGACTGACCAACTCGTCGAGTGTACGAACTGACTCGCCGAGTTGGTTGAATTTATGCTTGGACTCATCGAGTCCCCCCATGGAATCGGTGAGTCCCCTGTGCAGACAGCAAGAAATTCGACTTTTTTTCACTATTTTGCATCAAGTATCAAACAAACAAGCCTAGGATCTGATACCACTGTTGGGTTTTGAGCATTCTAACACTCCTAAGTGTACATGCAACCCTAGAAAACCTTGGATCTATGTTTGTCTAAAATACATGCAAAATACTTTTTCCAAGGTTCATAATCCTATCTAGCATACATGGGGAACTTTAAACATACAAGATGGCTAGAATTACATACCTTGTAGTTGATTTGATTCCTTGAAAACCTTGAGAGCCTAGCACCCCAAGTGTGATGCCTCAAATGTTTCACACAACACCAAATGCTTTTGGAATAAACTTTGAGAGAATGTAGAACACTTCTAATTCGGCTTGCCCTCTTGTCTCACTAGTGTAGCCGATTTTGGTTGCTAGAAGCATGCTTATATAGTATGTTGCATTAGGGTTACACCATGTAAACCCTAATGTAACATGGCTCTTCATTTCCATGACCCATGGGTTTGTAACTCCCATGGAGCGTCCATGGAGCATCCTATGGACCTTAGCCTAACTTGATAACCCATGGAGCCTTTAGCCCACTATACAAGTTATGGATGATTTACATAATCAACCCATATATTTAATTAGTCTCCTTTTGATCACTTAATTAATCCTAGATTAATTCTTGATCAATACTAATTAAATAATATTATTAATATATTAGAACTTATAATATATTAATAAACCACAAGTGTTATTTCTCTCATTTAGTCTATCCAAATGCATGATGTCATGCAACCTAAATGGACCATGTCGGGTCGGGTCAAGTACATACCAGAAATAGTTATGGACTTAGACACCTTATCCAACAAGGAGGTGGTGGGAGGTGCGTCACATTGATGTGGTTTGCATTCGGGCCTAAATCCATTGTCACATGAGTTTGTTAAGGTGGGCGGCGATGAATAAGCAAGGGAGGTGGTAAGTGGATTTCTTGTTGTAGCTGGAGAAACACCATAATTCTTTCTGAAGCTAAGGTTTTCAAACCATCATAGGCGTTGCCCCTGTATTCTCCAGATCTAAAGTACCATGATTCTTGCTAGGGCTAGGGCATTAAGATCTGAAAAACCCTAGTGAACATGACGGGGGTACGGTGGTGGTAGTTTTCGAGCACAACAAAACAGAGAATAGAGAGAGAGAGAGAGAGAGAGAGAGAGAAAGAGAAAGAGAGAAAGATTTAAAGGAATGTTTGTCGATGGTGTTCTTTCTTGCAAACATTAATAGAGGGAGATGGTGGACCAATGTTGGTACTGTTGAGAGAGATAAGGGGGAGAGAGAGAGAGAAAAAGAATGGGGCAGAGTACGTGAATGGGTGGGTGGTATTATTTTTATCATTTTTTAAATCAAAATAATAATAATTTAAAAAATATTTATATAGAAGCATATTGGGTGTTGACCAAAACCACAAAAAAATCAACAATAGGGACCAAAACCACACAAGGTATCCCAAATTGGACCACTGATGCACCACTAAACATTTTTGGACCAAAAACCACATAATTTTGACAAAAACAAGGACCAGTTTTGCAATTTTGTCACAAACACACACACACACACTCACACACACATATATATATATATATATATATATATATATATATATATATATATAAGCTTCCTCTGCCACCGTGATCAATATATAAGTGTTCAATCGTATCACGAATAACCTCAATTAGTGTAGTTATCGATACATTCTCTTCGTTCACTTATAACCTAGACACGACATCAAGAATTCAAACGATCATTATATTAAAGATGATGTTAGGAAAAAAAGCTCTTGCCCATTTTGAATGACCAATATAGTCAAGCCAACTAAGTTGCCTTGAGATTGATTGTTGTAGATTAGCCAAATTTCCTTCGAAATAATATATGTTATAAGATGTGCATGTCTGCGACAACAAACCGTATATGTTATAAGATATGCATGTCTGCCACAACAAACCCTCGACTGTTTGAGATTTTCTAGTCCTAATTAGCAATTTCATACATGTAACACCTTACTCGGGTATGGATTGTTCCCCTTATGTTTATGTTGGAGATTTGTGAATTTTCACCCCGTGGCGTGGTGATTGGCATACCACGGCGTGGTATAGCCATGTCACAACAATGCAACACTTAATAAGACCATGGCGTGGCGCCGCTATGGGCTCAAAACCCTAGGTCTCGGATCATGATCCATATTTAAAGGATGTTGGGGATAAGGTTTTCCCCAACCCTAGCATCCATCTCCTCCAGAGGAGTCCGACAAAACCCTAATCCCTTTCTCTAGATCTAAGCCTCTTTTGGTGTATTTTGTGCTCTTAAAGGAAGGAGAATAGCTTTTGTGAGTCCTAAAACACCCAAGCAAACCAATTCCAGAACCTAGAGCTTCTCCTGGACTTTTGTAAGCATTCAAGTCCCTACTCTTATGTTTCATTCTTTGTTGAATCAAGAAAATGAGCAAGTTTCCTAGTTTTGGGTAATATTTAGAGACTAGAAATGATAAATCTTGCAACTTTATCACCCTCTGAGGTCACAAAGGCATCATATGTTCCAAATCTGAACTTGCTCACTTGTTTGATGCCATGCATGTGGTTTTAATCCCATTTTCACCATTTTGACTTGGGTTGGTGAAAGACCTGTTGGGTTTTGAGCATTCTAACACTCCTAAGGTGTACATGCAACCCTAAATACCTTGGACCTATGTTTTCTCTATTATACATGCAAATATCAATTTTCCAAGGTATTACCCTAACTAGCATACAATCATATGTACTAGGATAACAAGACTAGATAGAATACATACCTCTTTGTTGTAGCTTGATTCCATGGAGCTTAAGAGCCTAGTGCCTCAAGTGTGACACCTCAAATGGTTCACACAACATCATCAACATTTGGAATAACCATGAGAAGAGATACTTGGCTCTTAGAAATCGGCTTGCCCTCTTGTGTATACAATAGTGCAATTTCACCAACCAATGGGGTCTTTATATAGTGTGGCTATTAGGGTTACACCATGTAACACATGACTTTACCCATTCCTTATGCTCCATGGGTTTTAACCTCCATGGAGTATCCATGGGTCACCCCATGGATATAGCCCAACATAAGGAATCATGGATCATAAGCCCACATATATAAGAATGAATGATTTACACAATCATTCCCCATATATTTGATTAGTCTCTTTTGATCACAAAATTAATTCCAAATTAATTCTTGATCAATACTAATTAAATAATATGATTTCTTATTAATATATTAGAACTTATAATATATTAATATGTCACAAATATCCTCTTCTCACAAAAGGTCTATCCAAATGTTCCGATGCCATGCAACCCAAATGGACCATGCCAGGTCGGGTCAAGTATATACCAATTATAGTTATGGACTTAGATACTAATTCAACAGTCTCCCACTTGCATAAGTCTAATAACTATTATTGCAAGTACGACTTCATAACCCGACTAGCAATCGTAGCTCTTAAAAGTCGTTGTCGAACTCTGAATAAATCAATGACGCGTCCATTAGATAAGTGATCATATATTCCTCCATTCTAGATATCATATGGACTGAGACATGGATTATAATCATTCTCTCTGTCCATTTGTTGTTTCCCGATTTTCGATTTATGACGACCGACTAATTGAACAAATCAAATCAGTCCAGGCTTGGGCAAGCACTTAGGGTGTCATCACTAAATCATAGAGGGGCCCACAAATATCGCTTTTATCCCTTTAAGGGTAAAAGGAATGTGTAAACTTTGGCTCATATGCTTGTACTAACTACTTGTTGAATCATACACAAAGACACATTTTATAACAAAGAGTTACCAATGCGTTTTCGTGCAATCAATGTATAACCAACTCATAGTCAACAACTCATATCTCTAGGTTTGAAGAATATAAGATATTATCGTCTCATTATTCACTCGTGATAAAATCCATGAAGTGATTCAAATGAGCATGGGTTGAATCCAATACTCAGAACTTATGAGCACTCATGAATGTTGTAGCAACTTTTTCTATGTCCAACACCTTAGACATCTACAAGCCAACTTCATGACAGTCTTGCCTTAATACCTACTTCCAACGTATTATCGACTGTGGATGGTTGAATAACTTAGTCATTCGGGAAGAATGACCTAGTTATTCTGGAAGTCAAAACATGCAAAGTGAAACACAAGAATAATACTAATCCTATATGGCCCCAAGCACCTTTTAGTGTAAATAAAAACACCTTTTATCTAAGCACCATATTGATTACTCATTATTCATTGTATAATGTTTCGAATTTATCAACTTTATACTTGAATTAAAACAATAGTCATGCCATGCTCCAAGCATGCACACTATGTTTACCTATGGTCCTTTCTTTTGTGAAATAGATCAATTGAACATGATTCCAATGATTCTCATTTCACAATCCTAATCCTTATCGTAAATGTAAGAATACCAAACTCTTTCCATTTACTGTAATCTGTTAGATTCTAAACTTATATGCAAAGATCCTTTTGAAATGACTATGCACAAAAGTCACAAAAACTTGGCAACAGACATTACAAAGTATGTCAATGAAGATCAATTCCATGGAAACGAAGTCTCACATTCAAAGCACATTCCTTTGAACATCCTTCTTTGCATTAAGCTTTTCTAATCTTACACACATTCAAAGAATAACTTCCACCTATGGAAACATTTCCATATTCCCATTTTGACTATCACTTCTGAACAGGAGTTGCCTCTTTTCAGAGTATGTCAATATGGTCCTTTCTAAAGTTTAACACTATACTTCCAACTGTCCCTAAGCAACCAATCTTTGGTAAACCTTAGATTGTCCTCGACAATTGCTTAATCTTTTTAGTCATATCCAGTTCTATTTCTTTTTCCCTCTTAATGCCCCCAGGCATTTGGAAAATTTAGAAAGGATAAATATTATATCCCATACAATCGATCCTATACCCGAAGCATATGGGACACGATTCATGATGTCTCACGTAAAGACATGATACTTGACCAGTCTTTTGCTACAATATTTTTTATTTGCCATGCTCTCAAAATTCGAACTATGAAGAGGTATGTCGTAATCATAACCAAATTTTGAGAACGCAACATACATAGAATTTCCTTATGTTGAACAATTCCAACATAACATTCATATATATCCTTGACTAAAGTTGATTAAAATCTCAATCTAAGCTTGTAGAATTAGAGTGAAGTATAAATCCTCTCCCTTAATTATAGCAAACAAATTTTCAAAACGAATTGAAACTTTTGTTTTCTATAATTAACATTTCTAACTTGCAACATAATAATCATGCTCCCACTAGCATAATGATTATTATCTTACTAGCATAACACTTATGCTCCCACTAGCTTTGACATGTATCCAGGAATTAGCTGGACTTCTAGAAATCAATAATTTATTGACTTTCTTTACCAAAGTAGATTCTTGATACGAGATGCTTTGATAAGATTTTATCAAAATCATACACCTTTCCTTAGATAGCTTACATGTGTGTCTAAACCATTATGAAGAGGGATGCCATAATCATAATGTTTAGACCTTTTTCCATTCTCACAAGTCCATGTTAGTGTGTCGGTTAACCACACGCGCTCCACTAATGACTTTGAGAATGCAAATATCACAATTGCTATCTACTTAAAATCTACTTAGTGAAAGCGTTTCCTCACCATCATTTTCATGAATCGGAGAGAAACCTTATGACACTTAGATTTTTATGGTGTTTGTGTTCCTATCCATGTGAATTTGTCATAGCCATAATCACAAGACAAGGTTAGTGACAAATCCAAACTCATATGGACTGAACTTGCCCAATCTCATTTTTCTTGCCACCCGGCAGCACAAGGGCCTACCATCGCTTCCAGGTTGTTATACAAACAATTGAGAACTTACAGAACTCACAAGCATAGTCAACTTAAACTGGAATGGGCATAGAAACAGAAATATGTCAACACAATGGGTTATAAACCTCAAGTTGTGGGCTAGTGATTAACAATACTCTTGATTAGTTCTTAAAACTTTCTCAAGATCTTTTAAGACTCCCACTGACCTCTTGACATATAAGATTCTCTTGTCAAGAACCATTCCTTGACAAAACAAATATTCAAGAGTTAGTGCAGATTCTTATCAAGTTAAACACTTCATACAATTGGTCTTAGTTGGTCTTTGTTTTATCCAAAACATCACAACTAACCAACTTCAAATGTACAAGAATAGGAAACATCTTACTCTACATTTGACAAGTGTTATAAACTTTCTAAAGATTATGTCACTCAAGTTACAATCTTAGAGTATGACTCTAAGACTTGATTTTTGGAATGAAGTATGATTTATCTTTTGATTTAACCATTTCGAAAATTCATAATTCCTCTCCTTAGCCAAACAAATGCACTAAGGTGTCTTTAGAGGATCAATTGTGATATGGTTTTATAATCACTAAGATAATCATAAAACAAGATACTAAAGTACTCTCCCATCTCTTCAGATTGGAGAAACTTTTATCTTTCTGCCTAATTTGATTCTTCTTATCCGTCCAGCCATACATTGAAACTTTTCCAATGTTTCAGAATTACACTTAAACTTGTAAGCATAACCATATTTACTAAACTTTAGTAAATCATGACGAATAATCTTATCGACCTTTGTGGTGGACCTGACCAGCTCACAACCTAGTGTATCCGATCCCCTAGTCCTTCACTTGACTCATATATACATGTGACCTATGACTTAGTCTTAATTTCCCAAAGATGAAGAAATTCCCATTCATCATACAATACAAGTTGCATGATTCCAAGTTTATAGCCAACTGAAACTTAGGTGATGAGAATCGTTCCTGATTTGGTAAATTATGACACTACCACAAATGAAAGAATCAAATCCATTTCCCAATATTGCTTATCAATGGAAACATATAAACAACAATTTTCACAAATGCCATTGTAAGGATACTTAAAATAAATAAAATCAAAACCTTTTCTTTTATTTTAAAACTTGCGGAAAAATATTATCCTTACAATGCAAATACATATGAAAAACATGTTGTTGTCTATTCCTAAGCAATATATCATAACTCTTAAGTAGCAGCTCAAAATTTTGATCACCAAACCTTACGATTGAAATCCATCTTCGCGATCAGAATCAGCATACTCTTTCTTTAGGTTTCCTTTGATTCTTCAAAACATCACAATGTAATTACATTACATCATGTATTAAGAATCTCCAAAAGAGACTTCATAGAGTTAGATAATGGACTTTAACCTGAAGCAAAGTCAAACCTTTTTGACTTTTACCATCCTTATGAACTTTCAGGTAAATTTGGCAGCTTCACAACCAATGCCCCTTCTTTTGGCAAAAGAAACATATGGACTCTTTGAAAATAGTACACTTGATTTTCCAGACTTAGCCTTTCTCTTTACCGTTGAGTCAAACGACTTGACCATGGCCGATCCCTTTACATTGGGAAGAGAAAGCTTTTCTGAACTTCTAATGTTACCATTGTCAATGTCCATGGAAGTTTTGGGAAGTGGATCAATCAAATTTACTTTACCAGTGCTCCAAATCATTATTGATTTAGCAGCATCAAGCAAATAGGTAAGATCACTAAGGGTCAGGTCGTGATCTGTCATCAGGGAGTGACTGAAGAACCAAGTCAACAGCCAGCTACCTCGAGACTTTGACACCCGACTCTCCCGGCTTTCCAATATGTGACTTAACCTCCAAGATGTAAGCACATATAGTCTTTGCTTGCCAATAGGGATTAAGTGACTTAGAACTTTTCAAGTCTTGAAACTTGTGGGATATAGAATTATTGGAGGAGGTGGAGGAGGTAAAGTATGATTCCAGTCCTATTAACGCACAACAAAGGGATTAATCTTTCACCTTGATTGCCATGTGGGATATCATCTTCATTAGGAAAGCTTGTTCCTAAAGATTTGGGAAGACCATAGCTGTCTAAACTAGACATTTATAATGGGAGAAATTCAAGTTAGTTGATTTAAAGTCATTAATATAACACCCAATATGAAATATTAAGGCTAGGACCCAACAAACTATTTATAACCGGAAGAGGGATGCCGTAATCCAAGTTATAAAATATTTAAAGGTAGATAAATGACGATTTACCAATTTCCACCATGAAAACGAAATATAATTAAGTTTTAATTGGATTTGAAACTCCTAGATCTTTTGAGATACATTGAACTTTCAATGGCATGTTTGAATCTCGATTGTGCCCTCTCAAGTTTGTGACTGGGATGCCGAGGATCACAAACAAGGTGTGAATAACCATGCAAATTAACTTGGTACCCTTAAATTTATCACCTAATTGAT
Organism: Lactuca virosa; assembly: GCF_052849685.1. Taxonomy (NCBI): domain Eukaryota; kingdom Viridiplantae; phylum Streptophyta; class Magnoliopsida; order Asterales; family Asteraceae; genus Lactuca; species Lactuca virosa. The sequence continues at coordinate 71,751,727 of NC_136431.1, forward strand.
GTGTCGGTTAACCACACGCGCTCCACCAATCTATGATAAACATTAAGTTACCCTTTGCCATACATTTTCAGTCCCAAGTTAGTGTGCGGGTTAACCACACACGCTCCACTAACGACTTAACAAAGGTGCAAGGTGCAATTTCAAGGGTTAGCACCATTTCACATTTTCCTAAGTAACTAAGATTGGGAATTTATAAGTGTTTAGTTACTTAGTATTTATCATTATACTTTTAATGAAGGGAGAATTATAGTCCTTATCCTACCCGTTCGGCTAACGACCCTCCACCAATCAAGGAAGCGATGGGTGAGAGTGGACACCCATTAAACTGCCATTTTATAGGCAGTAACCTTATACCCCCCCCCCCCCCTTAGAGACTGGCTTCGTGAATGAGGCCTACTAACGGTAAGATTGGCTTTATCTTATACATATATATATAATTAAAATTATAATAATAGTATAAGGGCTGAATTTTAAACTTTTAAAATTCTAGGGTTTGATTTGGAATTAAAGCATTCATGAGGGGTAACTTTACAAATTCCAAAACTTGAGGGCAAGTCTTGAAACTATTCAAAACTCTTGGATTTTCATAACTTATGAGTTTAATTAAAGTTTTAAAGACTTAAATGAAGAGACTCTTGAACATCCATAACTTGAGGACAAGTAATGGAGTTCATAAAACTATTTATGAGAAAAAAAACTCTTCATTTTTGTATCCTAAGGTAATTTTATGAGTTTTAAGATTCATAAATGTGACTTTTCATATAACTTGAGGACAAGTTACAAAAAACACATTGTATGAACTACTTTTAGATCAATTTGGATTGAAAACAACTATCATACAATTTTTTATTAATCTAAATTGACTCACAAAAACAAGGTAACACAAAAAAAACTTTAGGTAATCCATAACTTGAGGACAAGTTATGGAGTCCATACAATTTCATTAAGATCAAGAATTACGCTAACAAACAATTTGCATATAATTCCTATGATCTACCAAAACTCATAAGCATGAATAATCCATATCAACAATTTTCAAGAATCATATAAACATATATACAACTTGAAAGTTTGATAATGACTTTGAAATTGGTTTACCATAATCATTACCACATCAAAAACAGGTTTTATAAGTCCAAAACAGTTTAAGGTAATGATTCTAGACCAATTCCAGCCTTAAAACTCGAAGATATGTTGTCAGGGGGTCCAACTCGTCGATTGCATGAACCAACTCGACGAGTTGGATGAATTTAGGCATGGACTCGTCGAGTCCCTTAATGGACTCGGCGAGTCAGCTGTCCCAACAGCATACAAACTTCGATTTTCATCAATTTGCATCAAGTATAAATGAAAACAAACCTGGCTTTGATACCACTGTTGGGTTTTGAGCATTCTAACACTCCTAAGGTGTACATGCAACCCTAAATACCTTGGACCTATGTTTTCTCTATTATACATGCAAATATCAATTTTCCAAGGTATTACCCTAACTAGCATACAATCATATGTACTAGGATAACAAAACTAGATAGAATACATACCTCTTTGTTGTAGTTTGATTCCATGGAGCTTAAGAGCCTAGTGCCCCAAGTGTGACACCTCAAATGGTTCACACAACATCATCAACATTTGGAATAACCATGAGAAGAGATACTTGGCTCTTAGAAATCGGCTTTCCCTCTTGTGTATACAATAGTGCAATTTCACCAACCAATGGGGTCTTTATATAGTGTGGCTATTAGGGTTACACCATGTAACTCATGACTTTACCCATTCCTTATGCTCCATGGGTTTTAACCTCCATGGAGTATCCATGGGTCACCCCATGGATATAGCCCAACATAAGGAATCATGGATCATAAGCCCACATATATAAGAATGAATGATTTACACAATCACTCCTCATATATTTAATTAGTCTCTTTTGATCACAAAATTAATTCCAAATTAATTCTTGATCAATACTAATTAAATAATATGATTTCTTATTAATATATTAGAACTTATAAAATATTAATATGTCACAAATATCCTCTTCTCACAAAAGGTCTATCCAAATGTTCTGATGTCATGCAACCCAAATAGACCATGCCGGGTCGGGTCAAGTATATACCAATTATAGTTATGGACTTAGACACTAATCCAACAAGACCTGCATTGGACATGCATGTACATAAAGGCATAATTTTTATTCTCCTTTACTGTGCAAAGAAGCTTTTTGGAAAGTATTAGGAACTGTCTTAATGGATTAAGGACTGAAAAAGATTCTGAATATGCACTCAACCCACAACACGGTCAATAGGTAACCACAATGTGGTGGGCAAGATCATCACGATGGACATGGTTTGAGCCGGACCACAACTAGTGTCTCACACATCGCGGTTGACATTGACTATATGTTATATACCAGACAAACCTCTCAGAGGGAATCTAATGGGTTCAGGATCATTATAGACCTCTTGGAGGGAAATGAGCAGTACCAGGTCACTAGAGGTATCTCGCCTAGAGGGAATCTAGTGATTATGGTTAGTTATGTTAGCATGCTAATTAGGTTTATGTTTTAGCTGCTATGTTCATATTTTCAATTATGTGTTTATGTGTACGACTCAGATTGCATATCTTTTATATAGTAGATAAATGTTGTGATTACTCACTAAGTTGTAGGGTTACAATTGTTATTTGATGTTTAGTCGCAGGTCCTTCAGGCTCGAAGGGCAAGGAGCTGGGTTGATTTAGGGGATATGAACATTCTCAGGGGGGACACCAATATATGTTATCTTTTTATTTTATGAATTTCAAAACTAAAACTCAGTTTCCGCATTTTGATGATTTTTGTGATATATTGATTGGTATTTGACATGGTTTGAAACTATTATTTGGAAATGACATGTTTGATTGTAAATAATAATAATAACAATAATAATAATAATAATAATAATAATAATAATAATAATAATAATAATAATAATAATAATAATAATAAGTGTATTTTGGGATGTTACAATACACAAATTCTAATAGCAATACCCATGATATGAATATGGAAAGACATGACTAAGGGCAATGCCAGTGTAATTGGACATATTGATTATTATTTCCTAGCATCCCTAATGTATTCTTTCAGCCTCATCAAAAACTAGGACCAAGATGATACACTTTGTGTCATACCCAAACTATATGCTTTGGGAAGGGTATGATGGTTTTCGTTCATGGCAACCATTATAAACATTATGTCTAAGTAATACCATTTCAGATGGGTACTACCTATAAAGATCACTGGTTGCATGCAACTCAAAAATGTATGAATCTACAAATTATTACACAGCTAACCATAACTAAAAATGGTCCTTCCTATATCTCTTAATATGGGTAAAAATTTCAGGATTGGTTCTTTCAAGATTATATATGTAAGTAGTTAGGTTCGTACAGCTTTTTTAACTTGATTTCTTAAACTCATTTTAGATGTTGCATAAAGATATTCAAATTCTATTAGTAGTAATGTAAGAAATTATGAAAACAGATGATGTGTAATGAAAATATTCTAGAATGTGTGGCAAGAATGCACGGTGTCAGTTTGAAATGTATGATGTTAGATTCCAAAATACCTTTATGTACGTCAAATCTCATGAGTCACTTACCAACTCCGGAATGACCATCACTGCTTTGGAATGATGTGTTACGGAGAAAGTGGTTATTTTTCAAATTCTAGAAATAAAATGTCATTTTTTTTCATTAGCTCATTTATAAGGGTTTGTTTAATCATTTTCACTTAGTTAGTTACTCTTTTATTAATCAACTATAACTTTTCCCTCCGCGTGTTGCGACGGTGTCAATCTATTTTGTAAGGTGATTTTGACAATTATATAATAAAAGTTTGTACCATTACATTTGTTCGTAGATAAATATACAAGGCCGGTACGTCTGACGAAATCCAATATATAATGTTGAAGGCAAATATATTATATGTGACAAAATTTTACGTAGAAGCGTACATAAAAATAAGCATGAGCCACTTACCCGTTCTTACTGAACGAAACTCACCTCAATGTCGTGAATAGCTGAAAGTCCCTGCTCTTCAACCGGCTCTACTCACACCCTATACAAAACAACCTCTTAGATAACATTCCATACTCAAAACCCCTTCATGGGTAAACCTTGGTCAAAGTCAAAGTCAACATCCCGAGTTGACTCAACTCGTCGAGTTCCATGAATCATAAACCCTGAAATCGCGCTCCAACTCGTTGAGTTCTTTCACAACTCGTCGAGTTCCTCCAATCTATTGAAACGAGACTTCTCCAGTCAACTCGTCGAGTCATCTTTGAACTCGTCGATTTTTGCCTTTAACAGAGTCGGGACACTTCGCCCCAACTCGTCGAGTTCCTCTATGCACTCGACGAGTTCTTCAGTCTATTAAGCCATCTTAATAGATTAAGTCCCTAATCCTCATATCTGGACTTCATACTTCACCTACATACTGAAAAAGTCCTTTTAAGGGTAAAGTTTCCAGCTTTACCCGTTAATACCCTCACTTAATGAGTCTAGCTCAAACCCTAACTCTTTAGGACCTAGATCTTGGTCCACAAGCCAGCAATACTCCATACAAAGGCACATACACTGAGATCTGGACCCTAGATACTACATGAACACGTAAAGCTTCCACATTTCTCTCCATGCATGGCCTTTTGGAGCTTAAAAGGCCAAAATGACATCCTAAAGCTTGCATGGGGCTTCAATGGCCATAAAGTTTGCACCTTTATGCCATGAAAGCCCTCCATGCTTCTAGATCTGATGGTATACTCACTTGGGACGTCCATTTCCCAAAGGCCATGCTTCTTGAACCAAAAACCCAATAATATGATAATAAGAAGATCTAAGAAGTTACTAAGCAAGTTTGAGACTTGCTTACCAGAAAATGATGATAATGAAATGGATTCTCTGGATCTACTAGCTTCTCCTTGAATCCTCTAGCTTCTTCTTCTTCTACAAGCTTCAAACACACAAAACTCTCTCAAGAATGGCTCAAAAACTCACACAAAGCATTAGGGTTTCGAGATTTAGGGTTTGGGACTTGGAGGCTATAAATGAGGTTGGCATGAGGGGATTAAGATGCTTAAATAGGGTGCAAAACCCTAAAATTAGGGTTTCACTCTGGCAGTCCTACTCGTCGAGTTAAGGCTTCCAACTCGTCAAGTAGACTTCAAAACCCACGTCCAAATTCATTCCCTACTCGACGAGTTTGGGGCCTCCAACTCATCGAGTTTCTGCATAAAGATGAATATAATTATACTTTAAATACATACCAGGAACTCGGTGTTACAATTCTCCCCCACTTGTCTTAGACTTCGTCCTTGAAGTCTGCTGCCTCGAATAACTCTGGGTAGTGCTCCCTAATCTCCTCCTCTGGCTCCCAAGTCCAGTACGAGCCCTTACAGTGCTACCACTTCACCTTCACTAACTGAACAACCTTGTTCCTCAAGGTTTTCGTCTTGCGATCCAGAATCGCCATAGGCCTCTCAATGTAGTTCAGGCTGTCATCCACCTGGATATCCTCTAACGGCACAACTGCGGAGTCATCCACCAAGCATTTCTGCAGCTGGGAGACATGAAAGGTATTGTGGATCTGGCTGAGCTCTGCTGGAAGATCCAAACGATAGGCCACACGGCCAACCCGGTCTGTAACTCTGAAAGGGCCGATGTACCTGGGGCCCAACTTGCCCCATTTCCTGAACCAGATGACACCTTTCGAAGGTGAAACCTTCAGGAGAACCATGTCGCCCACCTGGTGTTGGATAAGGTGTCTAAGTCCATAACTATTTTTGGTATGTACTTGACCCGACCCGGCATGGTCCATTTGGGTTGCATGGCACCATGCAATTGGATAAACTAAAATGAGAGAAATAACACTTATGGTTTATTAATATATTATAAGTTCTAATATATTAATAATATTATTTAATTAGTTTGATCAAGAATTAATTTAGAATTAATTAAGTGATCAAAAGATAACTAATTAAATATATGGGTAGATTATGTAAATCTTCCATATCTTATATAGTGGGCTAAGAGGCTCCATGGATTATCAAGTTGGGTTCCACCCATAGGATGCTCCATGGGAGTTACAAACCCATGGGTCATGGAAATGAAGAGTCATGACACATTAGGGTTTACATGGTGTAACCCTAGATGTGTCAACACTATATAAGAAACCCATTCTCCACCAAAATCGGCTACACATAAGAAACAAGAGGGCTAGGCCGATTTTAGAAGTGTGTATTCTCTCTAAAGTCGTTCCAAAAGCATTTGGTGTTGTGTGAAGCATTTGAGGCATCACACTTGGGGTGCTAGGCTCACAAGGTTTCAAGGATCATAAGCAACAACAAGGTAAGTTATTCTATCTTTCATTCAAGTTAAAAATGTTCCCCATGTATGTTAGATAGGAATATAACCTTGGAATTCAACTTTGCATGATTATTAGACAAACATAGATCCAAGGTTATTAGGGTTGCATGTACACTTAGGAAGTGTTAGAATGCTCAAAACCCATCAGTGGTATCAGAGCATGGTTCGATTGTTGTTTTTTTTTTGTGTGCAAACATCTTGAAAAAAAATCGTTTTTCTGTTTTCTGCTCGTATGAAAGTTTGCACATTTGTTGCTGGAAATGGACTAGAAACATTACCCTAAACTGTTTTGATGTTTTAAAGCTTGTTTTAGATGGTGTAATGTTTATGCTAATCCATTTACAATGGCAATTATTAAAATTACAAGTTTTTTTTAACTGTAATTTTTGATTCTTGAAAGTGTTCATATTCATGTTCTTGAACTTATGAAGATTAGATGATCATAGGAATTGTTTGTAACCTTCATGGTAGTTTAATTCATGATCATAATGTGTTTTAATGGAGTCCATAACTTGTCCTCAAGTTATGGAAAACCAAAAGTCTCACTTTTATTAAAGCCATTAAAAGAACACAAGAGTTATAAAAATGAAGAGTCTTCATTTTTATTACTCAATTAATTCATAAGTTATAAGAAATGAAAAGTTTTGGAAGTTTACAAAACTTGCCCTCAAGTTTTGGAACATGTAAAGTCATATTAAAAACTTTAGTTCCAACCCTTAGAATTTTAAAAGTTAAAATTCAACCCTTATACTTTATAATATTATAAGTTACTAATATATATATATATATATATATATATATATATATATATATATATATATATGTATAACGTCAAGTCGTCTTACCGCTAGTACGCCTCATTCACGAAGCCGGTCTATAAGGGGGGTATAAGGTTGTTGCCTATAAAATGGCAACTTAATGGGTGTCCACTCTCACCCACCGCTTCCTTGATCGGTGGAGGGTCGTTAGCCGAACGGGTACGACAAGGACTTATAAATTCTCATTAAAAGTATAATGATAATACTAAAGTAACTAAACTTTATTGAATTCCCAATCTTAGTTATTTTAGGAAAATGTGAATAAGGTGCTAATCCATGAAATTACACTTTACACTTTGTTTAAGTCGTTAGTGGAGCGTGTGTGGTTAACCGGCACACTAACTTGAACTTAACAAGGTAGGTAAAGGGTGACTTAATGTTTATCATAGTATCGATGGAGCGTGTGTGGTTTACCAGCACATCGATTGAGGGGTAATACATTAAGGGTACCAAGTAATTTGCATCGTTACTTCACACCTTGTTTTGTGATCCTCGGCATCCCAGTCACAAAACTTGAAGGGCACACTCGAGATTGAAACATGCCATTGAAGAAAGTTCAATAAATCTCAAAGAATCTAGGAGTTTCTAAACCAATTAAAACCTAATTAAATATTTCGTTTTTCATGGTGAAAATTGGTGAATTGTCATTCACCTACCTTCAAATATCTTATAGCTTAGATTACGGCATCCCTCTTCTAAGTTATAAAATATTGTGTTGGGTCCTAGCCTTAATATTACATTTGGGTGTTTTGTTAAGGACTATCTCTATATCTAATCTAATCTATTCCCTCTTCTTTTCAGATGTCTTCCAATAACAATGCTTCTGGCTCAAACCCTACTAGCTCCTTCTCTCTCATGAATCTTTGTGGGAGAGTCATCTTTGATGGGTCCAACTTTACAGATTGGATCAGAAACATCAGGATGGTCACTCGGTATGAGAACAAAGAATATGTTCTCGACAAGGAGCTGAAGGTACCCGAGCCAACTGCTACTCCTGAAGAGCTTGCTGAATATGAGGTATATGAAAGAGATGCTACAAAAATGGCATGCATCATGATGGCCACCATGACAGCCGAGCTCCAAAAGTCCTAAGAGGACTATTATCCTTTTGAGATGCACCAGGACTTGATGGACCTCTACCATCAAAGTGCTCGTCAAGAGCGATATGAAATAATCTCCTCCATGATAACAACCCGAATGAAGGATGGTGAACCCATCACGGGCCACATGCAAAAAATGCAAAGGTATGTGGACCGTTTACTGAAGCTGAATGTGAAATTCCCTGAGGAGTTAGCAATAGACATCATTTTGCACTCCTTGCCATCGTGTTATGATCAATTCCGCATGACATATCACATGAACAAGGAAGAAGTCACCCTCAGCAAACTTCAAGGACTCTTGAAGACCGCCGAAAGTGGTCTAAAGGGTAAGTCGGTTGTTACTACTCCTACTCCTACTCCAACTGTGGCCAATGTCTTGGCAATCGGGCATGGCAAAGGGAAGAAGAGAAAGAACCCTTCTAAGGGTACCAAGGGTAAGACCCTTGAAGGCTCCTCTTCAAGCAAAACCAAGAAAGGTTTTGTCACTCCTTCTGCTAACCTTAATGAGGCTGAATGCTTCTATTGCCATGAAAAGTCGCACTGGAAGCGAAACTGCCCAAAGTACCAACAAGATTTGAAGGATGGGAAATTAAAACCCAACCATGCAGGTATATACACTATATTGTCTAATAACTCACCTCATTCTAAGTCTTGGGTCCTTGATACAGGTTGTGGTATTCATATATGTTGTGATTTGTAGGGACTAAAAAGAAGTGAGAATGTGGAGCAGGGAAAGATAAACTTGATCATGGGAAACAGGAAAGCTTCACCTGTCACCAAGATAGGAGTTTATTCCTTAGTGCTAAATAGTGGGTTTACATTAGATTTGAATAAATGTTATTATTCGCCAGAAATGGCAAGAAATGTTATTTCCTTTCATGCATTGTATAAACAAGGTTTTTCCTTTTATTTTGATAATAATAATGGTAGTATTGATGCTTTCTTTAATAATGTTCTTTATTTTAAAGCATTACCTTGTGATGGCGTGTATGAAACTGTATCTGTTGTAGATAATCTAGGAAATAATGTATTGTGTATTAACTCTTCCACTAGCTTAGATAAAGCATCCTTATGGCATTGTCGTCTTGGACATGTAAGCAAGAAACGCATAGGCCAACTCCAAAAGGATGGAGTCTTGGAGTCGACCTAAAGTCAGATGATAGTTGTGAATCTTGTTTGCTTGGTAAAATGACAAAGTCACCTTTTACTGGCACTTGTGCTAGGGGTGAAGGTTTGTTGGACCTCATACACACGGATGTGTGTGGACCCTTCAGAACCGCCACAAGAGATGCTAATCGGTTCTATGTGACTTTTACTAATGATTTTAGTAGATATGGATATGTCTACCTAATCAAGCATAAGTCAGAAACCTTTGAGAAATTCAAAGAGTTTAAGCAAGAAGTGGAGAATCAGTTGGGCAGGAACATTAAGATGCTTCGATCCGATCGTGGTGGTGAGTATCTTAGTACTGAGTTCCTTGACTATCTTAAGGAATGTGGGATTGTCTCACAATTGACACCTCCTAGGACACCACAGTTGAATGGTGTAGCTGAGAGGCGCAATCGGACCTTGTTGGACATGGTTCGTTCCATGATGAGTCGAGCTTCGCTACCAATCTCATTTTGGGGGTATGCCTTAGAGACTGCCGCCCATATCCTTAATCTAGTCCCTACAAAGAAGGTTGCCAAAACACCTCACGAGGTGTGGACTGGAAAAGTTCACAATCTAGACCACATCAAGATTTGGGGTTGCGAGGCTTTCGTGAGACGCGAGACTCACGATAAGCTCGAACCCCGAAGCAAAAGGTGTATTTTCATCGGCTACCCACAAAAATCCTTTGGTTACATCTTCTACAGACCCAGTGATAATGTGGTCTTTGTAGCAAGAAGAGGATTCTTTCAAGAGAGAGAATTCATGAGCCAAGGAGACAGTGGGAGGCAAATTGACCTTGAGGAAATTCAAGAGTCAAGTGGTGAAGGAACCTCAAACCCTAGCCCTCAACCTGAGGAGGAAACTCCTGTTGAGCCGACTGAAGAATCTATACCTCTGAGGCGTTCCACCAGAGTTAGGAATGCACCTGAGCATTATTATGGTTTTCATATTACTACAGAAGGTGAGACACTTATCAGTGATAACACACTGGTAAATCTGGATGAGCCTAACAGCTACACGGAAGCCATGGCAGGCCCTGAGGCTGCTAAATGGAAAGAGGCTATGGATAGCGAGATACAGTCCATGTATGACAATCAAGTTTGGAACTTGGTTGACAATGTACCTGATCGTAAGATAGTTGGGTGCAAATGGATCTTCAAGAAGAAGACCGACATGGATGGTAATGTACACACTTATAAGGCACGACTGTTATTCTCAAACTCCGGGAGTTGATTATGATGAGACCTTTTCACCAGTGGCCAAGATTAAGTCTATTAGGGTTCTGTTAGCCATTGCTGCATTTCATGATTATGAAATATGGCAAATGGATGTCAAAACCGCTTTCCTTAATGGAAACTTGGCTGAAGATGTTTACATGGTTCAGCCAGAGGGTTTTGTCAGTATAGAGTACCCCAGTAGAGTGTGTAAGCTCAAGAAATCCATTTATGGATTAAAACAGGCACCTCGCAGATGGAATCTTTGCTTTGATGAGAAAGTCAAAGAATTTGGCTTTTCAAGGAGTGAAGATGAATCTTGTGTCTATATCAAGGCTAGTGGGAGTATAGTCAGATATTTGGTATTGTATGTGGATGACATACTACTCATAGGAAATGATATCCCAACCCTGCAGGAAGTAAAGTCCTGGCTTGGGAAGTGTTTCGCTATGAAGGAACTTGGAGAAGCTGCATATATCCTAGGGATAAGGATTTTGAGAAACAGGAGTAAAAGACTAATTGGACTTAGTCAAAGCACCTATGTGGACAAAGTGTTGAAAAGGTTCAACATACATAACTCCAAGAAAGGAGAGTTACCCATCCAGAGTAACGCCAGATTGAGTAAGACACAAAGCCCTAGTACTGAGGCTGAGATAGCAGAAATGAGTCGAATACCTTATGCTTCAGCTGTAGGATCGATCATGTATGTTATGACGTGTACTCGACCTGATGTAGCCTTTGCTTTGAGCATGGTTAGCAGGTATCAGGGGAACCCTGGCAATGCACACTGGACTGCGGTAAAGAATATCCTCAAGTACCTACGGAGGACTAAGGACTGGGTCCTTACCCTCGGTGGCAGTGAGGACTTGAGAGTTGTAGGGTACAGTGATGCTAGCTTTCAGACTGACAGGGATAATTTCCGCTCTCAGTCGGGCTGGGTCTTTACTCTAAACGGAGGGGCAATTACTTGGAAAAGTTCCAAGCAGGAGACAGTGGCTGATTCCACTTGTGAATCAGAGTATATAGCAGCAAGCGAGGCAGCAAAGGAGGCTATATGGCTAAAGAACTTCATCGGAGACCTTGGAGTTGTACCAGCTATAAAGGAGCCAATGGAGATTTTCTGTGACAGCAATAGTGCGGTTGCCTTAGCCAAGGAACCAAGAGATCATGGGAGATCCAGACACATTGACAGAAAATATCACTTCATTAGACATCGAATAGAAGAAGGAATCCTTGTGGCAAAGAGGGTATCATCGGATGAGAACCCAGCAGATCCCCTCGCGAAGGGACTGACTCGGGCTAAGCATCTCCAGCATGCTCGGAGCATAGGGCTGAAGGATGATATTAGTTTTAGTAGTTAGATAATCTTGAAATTTGTAAAATGTAATTGACATTTGATGATAAATAAAAGCTGTTATTTATGAGTAAAGTGTTGCTATCTCTTGTCAATCGTTTACTATTATTTCTTTTTGCATGTTTTGACTTCCAGAATAATTATTTTATGGTTTATATCATATTATTCAAACTCTCCACAGTCGGTCATATGTTGGAAGTGATAGATTTTATACAAACAATCCTATGTGTGCATGCAACCCTAATTGGATCTATGTTTTCACTATAAGACATACAACTATATGAACACAAAATAAACCCTAGCATGCTTCTATAATTTTCGAAAATCATATAGAAGTGTAGTAGACATACCTTTGTTGTTATATTGCAATAACAACTAGTTTTCTTGATCTCTTGAACTCTTGAAAGCAAGCACCACAATTGTAGTGCCTCTAATGGCTCACAAACACCTTGAAGCAAGAAGGCAATTAAGAGAGAGAGGGAGGATACTAATTTTCGGCCCTAGGGTTTCTCTTGGAATCAAGTGGCCGAAAATTGAAGCATAAGGCATCTATTTATACTGTAGGGTGCTAGGGTTTCAGTCTAAACCCTAATGGATAGCTTAGCCACCAAGCAGCCCAAGGAACCTTCTGGAATGAGGCCCTTAGACGAAAATATGATGATCCCTCATCATAATTTCGTTCCTCCTTATTCCATTGGGTTTCCCAGCCCAAAACTCAACTATCACACATTTGACAGTTTTTACCCCTTTATTTAATTAATCTCTTTTAGTCACCAAATTAATTCCTAATTAATTTATGACTAATACTAATTAAATAAATATGATTTCTCCTTTAATATATCATTCTTATAATATATTAATAAACCATAATATCTTCTCTCTCATATCAAATTACCTTGTCAAGTTGCTTTGGTGAAGGCAACCCAAAAGGACCATGCACACTCAGATCAAGTACATACCAAATATAGTTACGGACTTAGACACTAATCCAACAGTCTCCCACTTGGATAAGTCTAGAAACTATATCTCACATATGACTTCTGTATCCGATTAGCAATCGTAGCTTTCAATATCCGCTGTCAACTCTGACCAATAATCTGTCCTTCAGATAAGGGATCGTATAATCCTCTGTTCTAGATATCATGCTAACAATACTTATTGTCCAGCATTTTGTTTCTCGATCTCTGATTTGTTCGACATAGAACTCAGTTGAACACATCAACTTCGTCCTGACCGGGCCCGGCACATAAGTCAAACCAAATCATCAAGTGGCCAAGATATCGCTTTTATTATCATAGAATAAAAGGAATAGAAAACGTCGACTTATATGCTTTTATCATTTACTAGCTAAGCCACACACAATAATGCATTTTATAACATCAAGTTACTGATGCGTTTTTGCATTATCAATGTATAATCAACTAGCAAACAATAACCATATCTCTATGTTTAAAGATTATATGATATTATCATCTTGCGATCACTTGTGATAAAATTCATGAAGCGATGCCAGCAAGTGCGGGTCTATTCCAATGCTCAATACAAATTTCATAAGCACTCATAAACTTTGCAGCAAACCTTTGCTATGTCTAAAACTTTTCAGACAATCTACAAACAAATTTATGACAATCTTCCTTCATATCTACTTCCAACATATGAGCGATTGTGGACTGTTCGAATAATCTTATTATTCAGGAAGTCAAAACATGCAAAATTTAAACAATAGATAAATAATCAACACAAGATAGAAACTTTCTTATAAATAACACACCTTTATTTAATCATCAAATGTTGAATATAAGATCATCCATTACAAGTTTCCTACCTATCTAATCTAAACTAATATCGTCCTTTAGCCCTACGCTCCTAGCGTGCTGCAAATGCTTAACCCTACTCAGTCCCTTCGTAAGGGGATCTGCTGGGTTATCTTCTGACGATACCCTCTTCACAACGAGGAGTCCCTCTTCTACCCGATGCCTAATAAAATGGTATTTCCTGTCGATATGTCGAGATCTGCCATGATCCCTTGGTTCCTTGGTTAAGGCAACCGCTCCTTCATTATCACAGAAAATTTCCATGGGCTCCTTTATGGATGGCATAACTCCAAGGTCTCCAATGAAGTTCTTCAACCATATAGCCTCCTTTGACGCCTCGCTTGCCGCAATGTACTCTGATTCGCACGTTAAATCAGCTACGGTTTCTTGCTTGGAACTTTTCCAAGTCACTGCTCCTCCATTCAGGGTAAAGACCCAGCCCGACTGTGATCGGTAATTATCCCGATCTGTCTGGAAACTAGCGTCACTGTACCCTCGCACCCTTAAGTCATCACTCCCACCGAGGACTAGAAACCATTCCTTGGTCCTTCGTAGGTACTTAAGAATATTCTTGACAGCAATCCAATGTGCCCTACCAGGGTTCCCTTGATATCTGCTGACCATGCTCAAAGCGAAAGCCACATCAGGGCGAGTACAAGTCATAGCGTACATAATCGAGCCAACTGCGGAAGCGTAAGGTACTCGGCTCATATCAGCTATCTCTGCCTCTGTACTCGGGCTCTGAGTCTTACTCAGTTTGGTATTGCATTGGATTGGTAACTCCCCTTTCTTGGAATTTTCCATACTAAAACGTTTTAGTACCTTTTCCAAGTATGTATCCTGACTGAGTCCTATCAGTCTCTTGCTTCTGTCTCTTACTATCCTTATTCCCAGAATATATGCAACCTCTCCGAGGTCCTTCATAGCGAAACACTTCCCAAGCCAGGACTTGACCTCCTGTAATGTTGGGATGTCGTTTCCTATGAGTAGTATGTCATCGACATACAATACGAGGAAGCTCACTATACTCCCACTGGCCTTGACATATACACATGACTCATCTTCATTTCGTAGAAAACCAAACTCTTTGACCTTCTCGTCAAAACAAAGATTCCATCTGCGAGATGCTTGCTTTAATCCATAAATGGATTTCTCAAGCTTGCACACTCTATTTGGATGCTTCGCATTGACAAAACCCTCTGGCTGATTCATGTAAACATCCTCAGCCAGCTTCCCATTTAGGAAAGCGGTTTTTACGTCCATCTACCAGATTTCATAATCATGAAACGCAGCTATTGCAAGCATTACCCTAATAGACTTTATTTTCGCAACTGGTGAGAAGGTCTCATCATAGTCAACTCCAGGAGTTTGAGTAAAGCCCTTCGCGACCAATCGCGCTTTATAAGTGTGCACTTTCCCATCCATGTCTGTCTTCTTCTTAAAGATCCACTTGCACCCGACTGTCTTACGACCTGGTACATTATCAACCAAATTCCAAACTTGGTTGTCATACATGGACTGAATCTCGCTGTCCATTGCCTCTTTCCATTTAGCAGACTCTGGGCCTGCCATGGCTTCCTTGTAGCTGTTAGGTTCGTCCAGATTTACTAGTGTACTATCACTAATAAACGTATCCCCGTCAGTAGTAATATGGAAACCATAAAACTGGGGTGGAACAATAACTCTACTTGAACGTCTAAGAGGTAAGGACTGGTCAATTGGTTCAACATGAGTTTCCTCCTCATCTTGAACGCCAGTGTCAGAGGTTCCTTCTTCTCCTGACTCTTGAAGCTCTTCAAGGTCAATCTGACTCCCACTGTCTCCTTGGCTTATGAGTTCTCTTTCTCTGAAAACCCCTCTCCTAGCAACAAAGACAACATTGTCATTTAGTCTATAGAAGAGATAACCAAAAGACTTCTGTGGATAGCCAATGAAGTAACACTTCTCACTACGAGGTTCTAGCTTGTCGTGAGTCTCTTGTCTTACGAAAGCTTCACAACCCCAAACCTTGATATGTGCTAGCGAGGGAGCTTTCCCTGTCCACATCTCGTGAGGTGTTTTGGTAACCTTCTTTGTGGGAACTAAGTTAAGGATATGGGCGGCAGTCTCCAAGGCATACCCCCAGAATGAGATTGGTAACGAAGCACGACTCATCATAGAGCGAACCATGTCCAACAAGGTTCGATTACGTCTCTCAGCCACACCATTCAATTGTGGCGTTCTAGGAGGCGTCAATTGTGAAACTATTCCACACTCTTTCAGATAGTCGTGAAACTCAAGACTTAGGTACTCTCCCCCTCGATCAGATCGAAGCATCTTGATTTTCTTGCCCAACTGATTTTCCACTTCATTCTTGAACTCTTTGAACTTTTCAAAGGTTTCTGACTTCTGCTTGATTAAGTAGATATATCCATATCTGCTATAATCATCTGTAAAAGTCACGTAGAAGCGACAAGCGTCCCTTGTGGTGGATCTAAAGGGTCCACATACATCTGTATGTATTAGATCCAATACACCCTCACCCCTTTCACATGTGCCAGTAAAGGGTGACTTGGTCAAGCAAACAAGACTCACACACGTCATCGTCCCTAAGGTCAAATGACTCCAATACTCCATCCTTTTGGAGTTGGGCTATGCGTTTCTTGTTAACATTGGCAAGGCGACAATGCCACAAGCATGCTTTGTCCAAACTTGTAGACGAATCAATATTCAAAACATCATTTCCTAAATTGTCAATAACTAACACAGATTCATAAATCCCATTACAAGGTAATGCATTGAAATAAAAGACACCATTCAAATAAGCATTAATAGAACCATTACTATTATCAAATGAATATCTGAAACCTTGTCTAAACAAACCATGAAAAGAAATGATGTTCCTTTCCATATCTGGCGAATAGCAACAATTATTTAAATCTAATCCTAACCCATTACTCAACACTAAGGAATAAACTCCGATCTTGGTTACTGGTGAAGACTTCTTGTTTCCCATGATCAGGCTTATCCTTCCATGCTCCACTTCCCTACTTCTTTTTAGGCCCTGCATATCAGAACAAATGTGGTAACCACACCCTGTATCAAGAACCCATGAAGTAGCAAATGATGAGTTATTAGATTTAATTAAATACATACCTGCAAAGGTGGGCTTTATCTTCCCATCCTTAATATCTTGCAGATATTTAGGGCAGCTTCGTTTCCAGTGACCCTTCTGGTGGCAATAGAAGCACTCTGCTTCCTTGGGGTCAGAAGAGGGCTTAACAGAACCTGCTTTGGTCCCACTAGAAGAGGAACCATCTTGGGTCTTACCCTTATGGTGGCTCTTGGAAGGAGCCTTCCTCTTCTTTCCCTTTCCTTGGCCAATTGCCAACACAGGAGCAGTTACAGTAGAGGATGATGCAATAGATTTGTCCTTGAGGTTGCTCTCAGCTGTCCTCAGGAGCCCTTGAAGCTTACTTAGGGTGACCTCTTCCTTATTCATGTGGTAGGTCATTCTGAACTGGTTGTAGCAGGAAGGCAAGGAGTGGAGGATGATGTCGATAGCCAAATCCTCATCAAACTTAACATTAAGTTTGAGAAGACGATCAACATATCTTTGCATTCTTTGCAAATGAGCAGTCAGGGATTCTCCACTCCCCATCTTAGCGGTGATCATGTTGGTGATGATCTCATAGCGCTCTTGCCTCGCGCTCTGGTGGTACCTGTCCAGCAAATCTTGGTGCATCTCATATGGATACATGTCCTCATAGGACTTTTGGAGTTCGAGGTTCATGGTGGCCAACATGATGCAATGAACTTTCGTTGCATCACGCTCGTGGGCCTCAAAGGCGGCCATCTCTTCAGGAGTAGCTTCTTCTGGGTTGATCTTTTCTAGCTTCTCGTGTAGGACATATTCTTTGTCCTCGTAACGAGTTATCATGCGAATGTATCTCATCCACTCGTTGAAGTTCAAGCCATCAAATGTCACCTTCTGACATAGGTTCATCAACGAGAATGACCCAGAAGTGTTGTTGTTCGCGTTTGCGTTTGACATCTGAAATAGAAAGGAACAAGGTTTGATTAGAATGAATCCCCAATTAAACACCCAAATGAGAAATTAGGGCTAGGATCCAACAACATTATTTACAACTTAGAAAAGGGATGCCGTAATCTAAAAGTAAATAATTTGAAGGTAAGTGAATGACGATTCACTAATTTTCACCATGAAAAACGAAAGAGGTTAAGTTTTAAATGTATTTGAAAATTCCTAGATTTCTTTTGAGATTCATTGAACATTTCAATGGCATATTTAAATCTCGATATGCACTTCAAATTTGCGACTGGGATGCCGAGGATCGCAAACAAGTTTGTGAATAACCATGCGAATCAACGTGGTGCACTCAATGTTTTCATCACCTAATCAATGTGCTGGTTAGCCACGCACGCTCCATTGATCTATGATAAGACATCGAGCCACCCTTTGTCACCAATGTCAATCCCAAATTAGTGTGCTGGTTAACCACGCACGCTCCACTAACGTTTGACAGGGGTACAAAGTGTAATTCCATGGAATAGCATCATTTTCACATTTTACCCTAAAGTAACTAAGAGTGGGAATTTGTAAAACAATGTAGTTACTTTAATCTTTTCATCATACTTATAATGAGGAGTTAAGTGCCCTATCCTATCCGTTCGGCTAACGACCCTCCACCAGTCAAGCAAGCGGTAGATGTGAGTATACATCCATTAAGCGCCATTTTATAGGCAGCAACCTTATACCCACCTTATAGACTGGCTTCGTGAATGAGGCCTACTAGCGATAAGACTAGCTTATTCTTATACATATATATAATAATTAATCTTATAATATCATAATTGTATAAGGGTGTATTTTAAAACATTTCAAAATACTAGTGTCTTAATTGTATTTAAAATTTTCGAAAATTAAGCTTTTAATTTAAAATTTTAAACATCAACAAAACTTTGATTTAATAATTATCAAAATTAAACAATTAATTCAAACTATTAAATCATGAAGGATTATCATAAAATTAAACTATTAATTTACTTAATCCTTTTTATCCCCTAGATTTTGAAATTTATGGAAAGGATAATTCAAGATCTTTAATTATCTAGTTTAAACAATTAAATTGATAATCACAAAGATAGCAATATCCAAATCCCTAAAATTTTGGGATCTTGTCTTGGGGGGCAAGGGATTTTCGAAATCCCTAGGGTTTCATAACCCTAATTTCGAAAATATGGAGGCTAGGCAAAAGGGTTTAAGAACCCTATCAAAATCGCCAACTAGGGTTTTGCAACCCTAATTGCGAAAATCACCAAGCCTTAGGGTTTATTTGCCATAAACCCTAATTTGTCAAGTTCATAATATGTATCAAATCCAATTGAAAACAAAAAACCAAAGGCTCTGATACCACTGATAGATTTTATACAAACAATCCTATGTGTGCATGCAACCCTAATTGGATCTATGTTTTCACTATAAGACATACAACTATATGAACACAAAATAAACCCTAGCATGCTTCTATAATTTTCGAAAATCATATAGAAGTGTAGTAGACATACCTTTGTTGTTATATTGCAATAACAACTAGTTTCCTTGATCTCTTGAACTCTTGAAAGCAAGCACCACAATTGTAGTGCCTCTAATGGCTCACAAACACCTTGAAGCAAGAAGGCAATTAAGAGAGAGAGGGAGGATACTAATTTTCGGCCCTAGGGTTTCTCTTGGAATCAAGTGGCCGAAAATTGAAGCATAAGGCATCTATTTATACTGTAGGGTGCTAGGGTTTCAGTCTAAACCCTAATGGATAGCTTAACCACCAAGCAGCCCAAGGAACCTTCTGGAATGAGGCCCTTGGACGAAAATATGATGATCCCTCATCATAATTCCGTTCCTCCTTATTCCATTGGGTTTCCCAGCCCAAAACTCAACTATCACACATTTGACAGTTTTTACCCCTTTATTTAATTAATCTCTTTTAGTCACCAAATTAATTCCTAATTAATTTATGACTAATACTAATTAAATAAATATGATTTCTCCTTTAATATATCATTCTTATAATATATTAATAAACCATAATATCTTCTCTCTCATATCAAATTACCTTGTCAAGTTGCTTTGGTGAAGGCAACCCAAAAGGACCATGCACACTCGGATCAAGTACATACCAAATATAGTTACAGACTTAGACACTAATCCAACAGGAAGTAGATATGAATCAAGACTGTCATGGGTTGGCTTGTAGAGGTCTAAGATGTTAGACAAAGCGGGGCTACAGCACTCATGAGTGCTCATAAGTTCTGAGTATTGGATTCAACCCACGCTCACTTGTATCACTTCATGGAATTTATCTCGAGTGATCGTGAGACGGTAATATCATATAAGTCTTCAAACCTAGAGATATGATTTGTTGCCTATGAGTTGGTTATGCATTGATTGCACGAAAACGCATTGGTAACTCGATGTTATAAACTGTGCTTTTGTGTGTAATTCAACAAGTAGTAGAGCAAACATATGAGTCGAAGTTTATCTGTTCCTTCTAGGATTAGAAGCGATATCTGGGCCCCTCGATGATTTTGTTTTGACCTATGTACCGGGCCCAGTCAGAACTAAATTGATGTGTTCAGTTAAGTTCTATGTCAAACAAATCGGAAATCGGGAAACAAATGTTGGACAATAAGCAAGACCATGTTCCATGTATTTGTCCGGCTGATATCTAGAACAGAGGATTATATGATCACTTATCTTAAATGGCGTATCATCATCTTCTCAGTTCCGAGAGACCTTGAAAGAGCTACGATTGCCGATCGGTTCCTGAAGTATTGCAGTTATAGTTATTAAACTTATCCAAGTGGGAGACTGTTGGATAAGGTGTCTAAGTCCATAACTATTTCGGGTATGTACTTGACCCGACCCGGCATGGTCCATTTGGGTTGCATGGCACCATGCAATTGGATAAACTAAAATTAGAGAAATAACACTTATGGTTTATTAATATATTATAAGTTCTAATATATTAATAATATTATTTAATTAGTTTGATCAAGAATTAATTTAGAATTAATTAAGTGATCAAAAGATAACTAATTAAATATATGGGTAGATTATGTAAATCTTCCATATCTTATATAGTGGGCTAAGAGGCTCCATGGATTATCAAGTTGGGTTCCACCCATAGGATGCTCCATGGATGCTCCATGGGAGTTACAAACCCATGGGTCATGGAAATGAAGACTCATGACACATTAGGGTTTACATGGTGTAACCCTAGATGTGTCAACACTATATAAGAAACCCATTCTCCACCAAAATCGGCTACATATAAGAAACAAGAGGGCTAGGCCGATTTTAGAAGTGTGTATTCTCTCTAAAGTCGTTCCAAAAGCATTTGGTGTTGTGTGAAGCATTTGAGGCATCACACTTGGGGTGCTAGGCTCACAAGTTTTCAAGGATCATAAGCAACAACAAGGTAAGTTATTCTATCTTTCATTCAAGTTAAAAATGTTCCCCATGTATGCTAGATAGGAATATAACCTTGGAATTCAACTTTGCATGATTATTAGACAAATATAGATCCAAGGTTATTAGGGTTGCATGTATACTTAGGAAGTGTTAGAATGCTCAAAACCCATCACCTGGAACTCCAAGTATGACCGTCGCTTGTTAGCATAGCTTTTCTACCGACTCTGGGCAGTCTGAAGCCAGCTCCGGACCTGCTGAATCTTCTCATCGGTCTTGAGTACTACCTTAGTACTCCCCATGACTCTCTGACCGACCTCGCCCCAACATATTGGGGTCCTGCATTTCTTCCCGTAGAGTATCTCGAAGGGAGGTCGATCTATGCTAGTGTGGTAGCTGTTGTTATACGAAAATTTCGCTAGCAGAAGATACGTATCCCAACTGCCTCCAAAGTCCAATACACACGCAGCATGTCCTCAATAGTCTGAATCGTCCTCTCGCTCTGCCCGTCAGTCTGAGGGTGGAAATCGATACTAAAGTGAAGACGAGTACCTATCTCGTCATGAAACCGCTTCCAAAATCTAGAAGTAAAGTGAACATCTCGGTTTTACACAACCATAACTGGTACTCCATGACGTGCCACTACCTCACGTACATAGATCTTGGCTAGCTTCTCAGCCGATATACTCTCCTGGATCGGGATGAAATGAGCACTCTTGGGCAACCGATCCACGATGACCCAAATCGAATCCACCCCTCGTGCAGTCCTGGGAAGCTTTGTGATGAAATCCATGGTGATATCTTCCCATTTCCACATGGGAATCTCCAACGGCTACATCTTGTCATGAGGTCGCTGATGTTCGGCCTTGACTTTCCTGGAAGTCAAGCACCGCTCCACATACTATGCGATGTCCCGCTTCATGCAGGGCCACCAATAATCAGGTAGAAGATCCTGATACATCTTCGCTGCCTCGGGGTGGATGGAGAACCTCGACTTGTGAGCCTCATCCATCAGAACCTGGCATACCCCGCCACAGTAAGGAACCCAGACCCTCCGATGCAGGGTCAACAACACACGGCTGTCATAATCAAATGAGGCCACCTGGCCTACGATCCGCTCACACTTCCAACGTTCTTCCTTCATACCCTCGACCTGCGCCTCCCGGATCTGCTCCAACAACGGGGTAACCACTGTCATCCTCAGACATATGTCTCGTATCGGTGTCACCACTGCCTTGCGGCTAAGAGCATCGGCCACCATGTTGGCCTTCTCTGGGTAATAAAGGATCTCACATTCATAATCCTTTATCGTATCTAACCACCGACGCTGCCTCATGTTCAGATTTGGCTTATCCATGAGGTACCTCAAACTCTTGTGGTCCATGTAAATGGTACAACGAACCCCATAGAGGTAGTTTTGCTAAATCTTGAGGGCGAAAACTGCAGCCCCCAGCTCCAAATCGTGTGTCGGGTAGTTCGTCTCATGAGGCTTCAGCTGCCTCGAAGCGTAAGCTATCACATAACCCCGCTGCATCATTACCGTACCCATACTCGTGATCGAAGCGTCACAATAAACCACGAAATCATCGACGCCCTCCAACAATGTAAGAATCGGTATCTCGCATAACTGGTGTCTAAGAGTCTCGAAGGCTGCCTGCTGCTCAGGCCCCCAACGGAATGTCACTGACTTCTTGGTCAGTCGGGTCAAAGGAACGACAATCTTGGAGAAATGCTGCATGAATCTCCTATAATAACCCACTAGACCAAGAAAACTCTGAATCTCGGATGGAGACCTCAGAACCTCCCACTGCATCACGGCCTCTATCTTGGCCGGATCGACCAGAATACCCTTCTAGTTGACAAGGTTCCCCAGAAACTGCACCTCGTGCAACCAGAACTCACACTTGGAGAACTTTGCGAAAAGTTTCTACCTCCTCAGTGTCTCCAGCACCTCCCTCAGGTGCTCCTCATGCTGCTCCTGAGTCTTGGAATAAACCAAGATATCATCTATGAAGACTATCACAGAACGTTCCAGCATCGGTCTGCACACGCGGTTCATGAGATCCATGAACACGGCGGGAGCATTGGTGAGCCCAAATGGCATCACCACGAACTCATAGTGACCACAGCAAGTCCGAAAGGTTGTCTTCGGCACGTCGTCGTCCCTGACTCGCATCTGGTGATAGCCTGATCATAGATCAATCTTGGAGAACCAAGATGCACCCTGTCGCAGGTCAAATTGATCATCAATCCTCGGGAGGGGATAACGGTTCTTCACCGTTACCTTATTCAGCTCCCGGTAATCTCTGCATATCCGATGTGACCCGCCCTTCTTCTTCACAAACAAGATCGGGGCTCCCCATGGCGAACTCTCGGCCTAATAAATCCCTTGTCTAACAGCTCCTGCAGCTGTGTAGACAACTCCTGCATCTCGGGAGGAGCCAACCGATACGGTGCCTTGGCTATCGGAGTCTCACCAGGAACTAGGTCAATCCTGAAATTTACCCGCCTCTCCGGAGGCACCCTAGGCAAATCCTCTGGGAACACGTCCGAGTAATCCCATACGATCGGTACATCATGCACTGTCGCCTTACCCTTATCCCAAGTATCCATAACATAAGCAACATAACCTGCGCAACTCTGCTGAAGGTAGCGCCTAGCCCTCGCTGTTGAACACATAGTCGGTCCACACTACGGCCTATCGCCCTGAATCACTAACCCTCCCCCACTAGGAGTCCGAACCCTCACTAGTTGCTGCTCATAGTCGATCACTACTCCATTGGGACTCAACTAGTCCATACCCACAATAACCTTATTCCCTCTCAGGGGAATGGGGACCAAATCTACTGAAAACTGCTCATCAAACAACTGCAGTGTACACCCCCGATGAAATCTGGCAACCCGAGCGGTCTTATCATCTGCTATCTCTACATCCAGCGGACAATCTAGCTCTCCTGGAGCTCCAACAAATCGCTTGCTAAGCGCGAGCGACATAAAAGATCGGGTAGCCCCCGAATCGAACAATGCCATAGCAGATATACCGTTCACTAAGAACGATCCTATAATGAAACACGTAAACATGAGTGACAATAAATACAAATAAAGAGATAAGGAGAAGATACATACCCGTAACAAAATTAGGAGCTGCACGTGCCTCCTCTACTTTCAATTGGAAGGCTCTGCTCTTCGCCACTGGCGCCTCTATCCGGCCCTGTCGGCCGTCTGTAATCCTCAACGTAGCAGGAGCGGGTGCCGCCACCTTCCCTGCTGCTGCTAAACTCGGAACCTGGGACCTCTTGTGGCCCCTCTGATTGTACTGGAAGCAAATCAGATCATATACTATGGTGGTGGTGGTGGTGGTGGTAGCAGTGCAATCCCTGCTGACATGTCCAGTTCGACCGCACTTGAAGCAGCCTGAACTACCCGCCCTGCACGTGCCCTTGTGCATCCTACCACACTTGCCTCGGCCCTGCTGGCCCTTCCCTTGGGAATCTACATTGGGCTTTTTGCCCGAGCCCTCCACACCAGACACCGCCTTTGGCTTCCTCTTCCTCTCCATCTCTAAATCAATCTCTCTCTCACGAGCCCTAGCAATCATTGTTGGATAAGGTGTCTAAATCCATAACTATTTCTGGTATGTACTTGACCCGACCCGGCATGGTCCATTTGGGTTGCATGGCATCATGCATTTGGATAGACTAAATGAGAGAAATAACACTTGTGGTTTATTAATATATTATAAGTTCTAATATATTAATAGTATTATTTAATTAGTATTGATCAAGAATTAATCTAGGATTAATTAAGTGATCAAAAGATGACTAATTAAATATATGGGTTGATCATGTAAATCATCCATAACTTGTATAGTGGGCTAAAAGGCTCCATGGATAATCAAGTTGGGTTAAACCCATTGAACGCTCCATGGAGGCTCCATGGGAGTTACAAACCCATGGGTCATGGAAATGAAGAGTCATGCCACATTAGGGTTTACATGGTGTAACCCTAGATGTGACACACTATATAAGCAACATGTTCTCCACCAAAATCGGCGACACTAAGAAACAAGAGGGCTAGAGCCGATTTTGCAAGTGTAAGATTCTCTCAAAGTTTACTCCTTTGCATTTGGTGTTGTGTGAAGCATTTGAGGCATCACACTTGGGGTGCTAGGCTCACAAAGTTTCAAGGATCATAATCAACAACAAGGTAAGTTATTCTATCTTTCATTCAAGTTAAAAATGTTCCCCATGTATGCTAGATAGGAATATAACCTTGGAATTCAACTTTGCATGATTATTAGACAAACATAGATCCAAGGTTATTAGGGTTGCATGTACACTTAGGAAGTGTTAGAATGCTCAAAACCCATCAGTGGTATCAGAGCATGGTTCGATTGTTGTTTTTTTTTTTGTGTGCAAACACCTTGAAAAAAAATCGTTTTTCTGTTTTCTGCTCGTATGAAAGTTTGCACATTTGTTGCTGGAAATGGACTAGAAACATTACCCTAAACTGTTTTGATGTTTTAAAGCTTGTTTTAGATGGTGTAATGTTTATGCTAATCCATTTACAATGGCAATTATTAAAATTACAAGTTTTTTTTAACTGTAATTTTTGATTCTTGAAAGTGTTCATATTCATGTTCTTGAACTTATGAAGATTAGATGATCATAGGAATTGTTTGTAACCTTCATGGTAGTTTAATTCATGATCATAATGTGTTTTAATGGAGTCCATAACTTGTCCTCAAGTTATGGAAAACCAAAAGTCTCACTTTTATTAAAGACATTAAAAGAACACAAGAGTTATAAAAATGAAGAGTCTTCATTTTTATTACTCAATTAATTCATAAGTTATAAGAAATGAAAAGTTTTGGAAGTTTACAAAACTTGCCCTCAAGTTTTGGAACAAGTAAAGTCTTGATTAAAACTTCAGTTCCAACCCTTAGAATTTTAAAAGTTAAAATTCAACCCTTATACTTTATAATATTATAAGTTACTAATATATATATGTATAAGATCAAGTCGTCTTACCGCTAGTACGTCTCATTCACGAAGCCGGTCTATAAGGGGGGTATAAGGTTGTTGCGTATAAAATGGCAACTTAATGGGTGTCCACTCTCACCCACCGCTTCCTTGATCGGTGGAGGGTCGTTAGCCGAACGGGTAGGACAAGGACTTATAAATTCTCATTAAAAGTATGATGAATATTATAAAGTAACTAAATGCTTTTATTAAATTCCCAATCTTAGTTACTTTAGGAAAATGTGGATAAGGTGCTAATCCATGAAATTACACTTTACACTTTGTTTAAGTCGTTAGTGGAGCTCGTGTGGTTAACCGGCACACTAACTTGGACTTAACAAGGTAGGTAAAGGGTGACTTAAAGTTTATTATAGGTCGGTGGAGCTCGTGTGGTTAACCGGCACATCGATTGAGTAATAAACATTGAGTGTACCAAGTGATTTGCATGGTTACTTCACACCTCGTTTTGTGATCCTCGGTATCCCAGTCACAAAACTTGGAGGGCACACTCGAGATTGAAACATGCCTTTGGAAAAAAATTCATTGAATCTCAAAAGAATCTAGGAATTTCTAAGAACCAATTAAAAACCTAATATCTATATTTCGTTTTTCATGGTGGAAATTGGTGAATCGTCATTCACCTACCTTTCAAATATGTTATAGCTTGGATTACGGCATACCTCTTCTAAGTTATAATATATTGTGATTGGATCCTAGCCTTAATATTACATTTGGGTGTTTTATTAAGGACTCTCTTAATATCTAAACTAATCTTGTTCTCTTCTTTCAGATGTCTTCAAACAATGCTGCTTTTGGCTCTAATCCTAATGGCTCCTTTACCCTTATGAACTTGTATGGGAAAGTCATTTTTGATGGATCCAACTTCAATGAATGGATCAGAAACATCAGGATGATTACCCGCTACGAGGACAAAGAATATGTCCTTGACAAGGAGCTTAAGGAGATTGATGAGACCACTGCAACTCCCCAGGAGATCGCTGACTTCCGGGCACATGAAAGGGATGCTACAAAAGTGGCATGCATCATGTTGGCCACCATGACAGCGGAACTCCAAAACTCCTATGAGGACTTCTACCCTTTTGAAATGCACCAAGATCTGATGGAAAGATACCATCAAAGTGCACGACAAGAGAGGTATGAAATCATATGCTCTATCATAACAACCATGATGAAGGACGGGGAATCCGTCACGAGCCACATGCAAAAAATGCAAAGGTATGTGGATCGGTTGCTGAAGCTTAATGTGAACTTCCCTGAGGAGCTTGCAGTAGATATCATTTTGCACTCCTTACCATCGTGCTATGATCAATTCTGCATGACATATCACATGAATAAGGAAGAGGTCACACTCAGCAAACTTCAGGGACTCCTCAATACTGCATAAACAGGTCTTAAGGGTAAGTCGGTTGTTAACACTCCTACTCCAAACTCCGCCCCGATTTTGGCAATCGGGAAAGGTAGAGGGAAGAAGAGGAAGAGCTCTTCGAAGGGTACCAAGGCTAGGACCCTTGATGGCTCTTCTTCAAGTGGAACCAAGAAAGGTTTTGTCACTCCTTCTTCTGACCCTAAAGAGGCTGAATGCTTCTATTGCCATGAAAAGTCACATTGGAAGCGGAACTGCCCAAAGTACCAGCAAGATGTGAAGGATGGGAAAGTTAAACCCAACCATGCAGGTATTTACACTATCTTATCTAATAACTCACCCCATTCTAACTCTTGGGTCCTTAATACCGGTTGTGGTATTCATATATGTTCTGATTTGCAGGGACTAAGAAGAAGTGAGAATGTGGAGCATGGAAGAATAAACTTAATCATGGGGAGTAGGAAAGCTTTACCTGTCACCAAGATTGGAGTTTATACTTTATCGCTAAGTAGTGGGTTTAGTTTAGATTTGAATAAATGTTGTTATTCGCCAGAAATGGCAAGAAATATTATTTCCTTTCATGCATTGTATAAACAAAGTTTCACCTTTTCATTTGATAATGAAGTTGGTTCGATTAATGCTTTCTTTAATAATGTTCTTTATTTTAAAGCATTACCTTGTGATGGTGTGTATGAAACTGTATCTGTGGTTGATAACTTAGGAAATAATGTATTGTGTATTGATTCTTATAATGATAATAACTTGGATAAAGCATTATTATGGCATTGTCGTCTTGGACATATAAGCAAGAAACGCATAGGCCAACTCCAAAAGGATGGAGTTGGAGTCATTTGACCTAAAGTCAGATGATAGTTGCGAATCATGCTTACTTGGAAAAATGAAAAAGTCACCCTTCACAGGTTCTTGTGAGAGGGGTGAAGGTTTGTTGGATCTTATACACACGGATGTGTGTGGGCCCTTCAAACATGCCACAAGGGATGCTAATCGTTATTATTTGACTTTTACTGATGATTACAGTAGATATGGATATGTCTACTTAATCAAGCATAAGTCAGAGACTTTTGAGAGGTTTAAAGAGTTTAAACAGGAAGTCGAGAATCAATTGGGCAGGAACATTAAGATGCTTCGATCCGATCGAGGTGGTGAGTATCTTAGTTCAGAGTTCCTCGACTATCTTAGGGAATGTGGGATTGTCTCACAATTGACACCTCCCAGGACACCGCAGTTGAATGGTGTAGCTGAGAGGCGTAATCGAACCTTGTTGGATATGGTTCGTTCCATGATGAGTCGAGCTTCGCTACCAATCTCATTTTGGGGGTATGCCTTAGAGACTGCCGCCCATATCCTTAATCTAGTTCCCACAAAGAAAGTTGCCAAAACTCCTCATGAGATGTGGACTGGTAAAGTACCCAAACTAGACCACATTAAGATTTGGGGTTGCGAGGCTTTCGTGAGACGCGAGACTCATGATAAGCTCGAACCTCGAAGTGAGAGGTGTATTTTCATCGGCTACCCACAGAAATCCTTTGGTTACCTCTTCTACAGACCTAGTGAGAATGTGGTCTTTGTAGCTAGGAGGGCTTTCTTTCGAGAGAGAGAGTTCATAAGCTAAGGAGACAGTGGGAGGCAAGTTGACCTTGAAGAAATTCAAGAGTCAAGTGGTGAAGGAACTTCAAACCCTAGCACTCAACTTGAGGAGGAAACTCTTGTTGAGCCAATTGACAAGTCTGTACCTCTGAGGCGTTCCACAAGGGTTAGGAATGCACCTGAGCATTACTATGGATTCCATATTACTGCGGAAGGTGATACACTTATCAGTGATGAGACACTGATAGGTCTGGATGAACCTAACAGTTACGCGGAAGCCATGGCAGGCCCTGAGTCAGCCAAGTGGAAAGAGGCAATGGACAGCGAGATACAGTCCATGTATGACAATCAAGTTTGGAACTTGGTTGAGAATGTACCAGGTCGTAAGACTATAGGGTGCAAATGGATCTTCAAGAAGAAGACCGACATGGATGGTAATGTACACACTTATAAGGCACGACTGGTTGCAAAGGGTTTCTCACAAACTTCGGGAGTTGATTATGATGAGACCTTTTCTCCAGTGGCCAAGATTAAGTCTATTAGGGTTCTGTTAGCCATAGCCGCATTTCATGACTATGAAATATGGCAAATGTGATAGGTTTTATACAAACAATCCTATGTGTGCATGCAACCCTAATTGGATCTATGTTTTCACTATAAGACATACAACTATATGAACACAAAATAAACCCTAGCATGCTTCTATAATTTTCGAAAATCATATAGAAGTGTAGAAGACATACCTTTGTTGTTATATTGCAATAACAACTAGTTTCCTTGATCTCTTGAACTCTTGAAAGCAAGCACCACAATTGTAGTACCTCTAATGGCTCACAAACACCTTGAAGCAAGAAGGCAATTAAGAGAGAGAGGGGAAGGATGTTAATTTCGGCCCTAGGGTTTCCCTTGGAATCAAGTGGCCTAAAATTGAAGCATAGGGCATCTATTTATACTGTAGGGTGCTAGGGTTTCAGTCTAAACCCTAATGGATAGCTTAGCCACCAAGCAGCCCAAGGAACCTTCTGGAATGAGGCCCTTAGACGAAAATATGATGATCCCTCATCATAATTTCGTTCCCCCTTAGTCCATAAGATTTCCCAGCCCAAAACTCAACTATCACACATTTGACAGTTTATACCCCTTTATTTAATTAATCTCTTTTAGTCACCAAATTAATTCCTAATTAATTTATGACTAATACTAATTAAATAAATATGATTTCTCCTTTAATATATTATTCTTATAATATATTAATAAACCATAATATCTTCTCTCTCATATCAAATTACCTTGTCAAGTTGCTTTGGTGAAGGCAACCCAAAAGGACCATGTACACTCGGGTCAAGTACATACCAAATATAGTTACGGACTTAGACACTAATCCAACAGTCTCCCACTTGGATAAGTCTAGTAACCACATCTCACATATGACTTCCGTATCCGATTAGCAATCGTAGCTTTCAATAGCCGCTGTCAACTCTGACCAATAATCTGTCCTTCAGATAAGGGATCGTATAATCCTCTGTTCTAGATATCATGCTAACAATACTTATTGTTTAGCATTTTATTTCTTGATCTCTGATTTGTTCGACATAGAACTCAGTTGAACACATCAACTTCATCCTGACCGGGCCCGGCACATAAGTCAAACCAAATCATCAAGTGGCCAAGATATCGCTTTTATTCTCATAGAATAAAAGGAACAGAAAAACGTCGACTAATATGCCTTTATCATTTACTAGTTAAACCACACACAATAATGCGTTTTATAACATCAAGTTACTGATGCGTTTTCGCATTATCAATGTATAATCAACCAGCAAACAATAACCATATCTCTAGGTTTAAAGATTATATGATATTATCATCTTGCGATCACTTGTGATAACATTCATGAAGTGATACCAGCAAGTGTGGGTCTATTCCAATGCTCAATACAAATTTCATAAGCACTCATAAACTTTGCAGCAAACCTTTGCTATGTCTAAAACTTTTCAGACAATCTACAAACAAATTTATGACAATCTTCCTTCATATCTACTTCCAACATATGAACGATTGTGGACTGTTCGAATAATCTTATTATTCAGGAAGTCAAAACATGCAAAATTGAAACAATAGATAAATAATCAACACAAGATAGAAGCTTTCTTATAAATAACACACCTTTATTTAATCATCAAATGTTGAATACATGATCATCCATTACAAGTTTCCTACCTATCTAATCTAAACTAATATCGTCCTTCAGCCCTACGCTCCTAGCGTGCTGCAAATGTTTAACCCTACTCAGTCCCTTCGTGAGGGGATCTGTTGGGTTATCTTCTGACGATACCCTCTTCACAACGAGGAGTCCCTCTTCTACCCGATGTCTAATAAAATGGTATTTCCTGTCGATATGTCGAGATCTGCCATGATCCCTTGGTTCCTTGGTTAAGGCAACCGCTCCTTCATTATCACAGAAAATTTCCATGGGCTCCTTTATGGATGGCACAACTCCAAGGTCTCCAATGAAGTTCTTCAACCATATAGCCTCCTTTGACGCCTCGCTCGCCGCAATGTACTCTGATTCGCACGTTGAATCAGCTACAGTTTCTTGCTTGGAACTTTTCCAAGTCACTGCTCCTCCATTCAGGGTAAAGACCCAGCCCGACTGTGATCGGTAATTATCCCGATCTGTCTGGAAACTAGCGTCACTGTACCCTCGCACCCTTAAGTCATCACTCCCACCGAGGACTAGAAACCATTCCTTGGTCCTTCGTAGGTACTTAAGAATATTCTTGACAGCAATCCAATGTGCCCTACCAGGGTTCCCTTGATATCTGTTGACCATGCTCAAAGCGAAAGCCACATCAGGGCGAGTACAAGTCATAGCGTACATAATCGAGCCAACTGCGGAAGCGTAAGGTACTCGGCTCATATCAGCTATCTCTGCCTCTGTACTCGGGCTCTGAGTCTTACTCAGTTTGGTATTGCATTGGATTGGTAACTCCCCTTTCTTGGAATTTTCCATACTAAAACGTTTTAGTACCTTCTCCAAGTATGTATCCTGACTAAGTCCTATCAGTCTCTTGCTTCTGTCTCTCACTATCCTTATTCCCAGAATATATGCAGCCTCTCCGAGGTCCTTCATAGCGAAACACTTCCCAAGCCAGGACTTGACCTCCTGCAATGTTGGGATGTCGTTTCCTATGAGTAGTATGTCATCGACATACAATACGAGGAAGCTCACTATACTCCCACTGGCCTTGACATATACACATGACTCATCTTCATTTCGCAGAAAACCAAACTCTTTGACCTTCTCGTCAAAACAAAGATTCCACCTGCGAGATGCTTGCTTTAATCCATAAATGGATTTCTCAAGCTTGCACACTCTATTTGGATGCTTCGCATTGACAAAACCCTCTGGCTGATTCATGTAAACATCCTCAGCCAGCTTCCCATTTAGGAAGGCGGTTTTTACGTCCATCTGCCAGATTTCATAATCATGAAACGCAGCTATTGCAAGCATTACCCTAATAGACTTTATTTTCGCAACTGGTGAGAAGGTCTCATCATAGTCAACTCCAGGAGTTTGAGTAAAGCCCTTCGCGACCAATCGCGCTTTATAAGTGTGCACTTTCCCATCCATGTCTGTCTTCTTCTTGAAGATCCACTTGCACCCGACTGTCTTACGACCTGGTACATTATCAACCAAATTCCAAACTTGGTTGTCATACATGGACTGAATCTCGCAGTCCATTGCCTCTTTCCATTTAGCAGACTCTGGGCCTGCCATGGCTTCCTTGTAGCTGTTAGGTTCGTCCAGATTTACTAGTGTACTATCACTAATAAACGTATCCCCGTCAGTAGTAATATGGAAACCATAAAACTGGGGTGGAACAATAACTCTACTTGAACGTCTAAGAGGTAAGGACTGGTCAATAGGTTCAACAGGAGTTTCCTCCTCAGGTTGCATGCCAGTGTCAGAGGTTCCTTCTTCTCCTGACTCTTGAAGCTCTTCAAGGTCAATTTGACTCCCACTGTCTTCTTGGCTTATGAGTTCTCTTTCTCTGAAAACCCCTCTCCTAGCAACAAAGACAACATTGTCATTTGGTCTATAGAAGAGATAACCAAAAGACTTCTGTGGATAGCCGATGAAATAACACTTCTCACTACGAGGTTCTAGCTTGTCGTGAGTCTCTCGTCTTACGAAAGCTTCACAACCCCAAACCTTGATATGTGCTAACGAGGGAGCTTTCCCTGTCCACATCTCGTGAGGTGTTTTGGTAACCTTCTTGGTGGGAACTAAGTTAAGGATATGGGCGGCAGTCTCCAAGGCATACCCCCAGAATGAGATTGGTAACGAAGCACGACTCATCATAGAGCGAACCATGTCCAACAAGGTTCGATTACGTCTCTCAGCCACACCATTCAATTGTGGCGTTCTAGGAGGCGTCAATTGTGAAACTATTCCACACTCTTTCAGATAGTCGTGAAACTCAAGACTTAGGTACTCTCCCCCTCGATCAGATCGAAGCATCTTGATTTTCCTGCCCAACTGATTCTCTACTTCATTCTTGAACTCTTTGAACTTTTCAAAGGTTTCTGACTTCTGCTTGATTAAGTAGATATATCCATATCTGCTATAATCATCTGTAAAAGTCACGTAGAAGCGACAAGCGTCCCTTGTGGTGGATCTAAAGGGTCCACATACATCTGTGTGTATGAGATCCAATACACCCTCACCCCTTTCACATGTGCCAGTAAAGGGTCACTTGGTCATCTTCCCAAGTAAACAAGACTCACACACGTCATCGTCCCTAAGGTCGAAAGACTCCAAGACTCCATCCTTTTGGAGTTGGGCTATGCGTTTCTTGTTCACATGGCCAAGGCGACAATGCCACAAGCATGCTTTGTCCAAACTTGTGGACGAATCAATATTCAAAACATCATTTCCTAAATTGTCAATAACTAACACAGATTCATAAATCCCATTACAAGGTGATGCATTGAAATAAAAGACACCATTCAAATAAGCATTAATAGAACCATTACTATTATCAAATGAATATCTGAAACCTTGTCTAAACAAACCATGAAAAGAAATGATGTTCCTTGCCATATCTGGCGAATAGCAACAATTATTTAAATCTAGTCCTAACCCATTACTCAACACTAAGGAATAAACTCCGATCTTGGTTACTGGTGAAGACTTCTTGTTTCCCATGATCAAGCTTATCCTTCCATGCTCCACTTCCCTACTTCCTTTTAGGCCCTGCATATCAGAACAAATGTGGTAACCACACCCTGTATCAAGAACCCATGAAGTAGCAAATGATGAGTTATTAGATTTAATTAAATACATACCTGCAAAGGTGGGCTTTATCTTCCCATCCTTAATATCTTGCAGATATTTAGGGCAGCTTCGTTTCCAGTGGCCCTTCTGGTGGCAATAGAAGCACTCTGCTTCCTTGGGGTCAGAAGAGGGCTTAATAGAACCTGCTTTGGTCCCACTAGAAGAGGAACCATCTTGGGTCTTACCCTTATGGTGGCTCTTGTAAGGAGCCTTCCTCTTCTTTCCCTTTCCTTGGCCAATTGCCAACACAGGAGCAGCTACAGTAGAGGATGATGCAACAGATTTGTCCTTGAGGTTGCTCTCAGCTGTCCTCAGGAGCCCTTGAAGCTTACTTAGGGTGACCTCTTCCTTATTCATGTGGTAGGTCATTCTGAACTGGCTGTAGCAGGAAGGCAAGGAGTGGAGGATGATGTCGATAGCCAAATCCTCATCAAACTTAACATTAAGTTTGAGAAGACGATCAACATATCTTTGCATTCTTTGCAAATGAGCAGTTAGGGATTCTCCACTCCCCATCTTAGCGGTGATCATGTTGGTGATGATCTCATAGCGCTCTTGCCTCGCGCTCTGGTGGTACCTGTCCAGCAAATCTTGATGCATCTCATATGGATACATGTCCTCATAGGACTTTTGGAGTTCGAGGTTCATGGTGGCCAACATGATGCAATGAACTTTCGTTGCATCACGCTCGTGGGCCTCAAAGGCGGCCATCTCTTCAGGAGTAGCTTCTTCTGGGTTGATCCTTTCAAGCTTCTCGTCTAGGACATATTCTTTGTCCTCATAACGAGTTATCATGCGAATGTATCTCATCCACTCGTTGAAGTTCGAGCCATCAAATGTCACTTTTTGACACAGGTTCATCAACGAGAATGACCCAGAAGTGTTGTTGTTTGCGTTTGCGTTTGACATCTGAAATAGAAAGGAACAAAGTTTGATTAGAATGAATCCCTAATTAAACACCCACATGAGAAATTAGGGCTAGGATCCAACAACATTATTTACAACTTAGAAAAAGGGATGCCGTAATCTAAAAGTAAATAATTTGAAGGTAAGTGAATGACGATTCACTAATTTTCACCATGAAAAACGAAAGAGGTTAAGTTTTAAATGTATTTGAAAATTCCTAGATTTCTTTTGAGATTCATTGAACATTTCAATGGCATGTTTAAATCTCGATATGCACTTCAAATTTGCGACTGGGATGCCGAGGATCGCAAACAAGTTTGTGAATAACCATGCGAATCATCATGGTGCACTCAATGTCTTCATCACCTAATCAATGTGCTGGTTAGCCACGCACGCTCCATTGATCTATGATAAGACATCGAGCCACCCTTTGTCACCAATGTCAATCCCAAATTAGTGTGCTGGTTAACCACGCACGCTCCACTAACGTTTGACAGGGGTACAAAGTGTAATTCCATGGAATAGCATCATTTTCACATTTTACCCTAAAGTAACTAAGAATGGGAATTTGTAAAACAATGTAGTTACTTTAATATTTCCATTATACTTATAATGAGGAATTAAGTGCCCTATCCTATCCGTTCGGCTAACGACCCTCCACCAGTCAAGCAAGCGGTAGATGTGAGTGTACATCCATTAAGCGCCATTTTATAGGCAGCAACCTTATACCCACCTTATAGACTGGCTTCGTGAATGAGGCCTACTAGCGATAAGACTAGCTTATTCTTATACATATATATAATAATTAATCTTATAATATCATAATTGTATAAGGGTGTATTTTAAAACATTTTAAAATACTAGTGTCTTTGTTGCATTTAAAATTTTCGAAAATTAGACAATTTAATTTAAAATTTTAAACACCAAAAATCTTTGATTTAATAATTATCAAAATTAAACAATTAATTTAAATTATTAAATCATGAAGGATTATCATAAAATTAAACAATTAATTTATCCTAATCCTTTTTATCCCCTAGATTTCGAAATTTATGGAAAGGATAATTCAAGATCTTCAATTATCTAGTTTAAACAATTAAGTTGATAATCACAAAGATGGCATTATCCAAATCCCTAAAATTTTGGGATTTTTTCTTGGGGGGCAAGGGATTTTCGAAATCCCTAGGGTTTCATAACCCTAATTTCGAAATTTGGAGGCTAGGCAAAAAAATTTAAGAACCCTACAAAAAAATCGCCAACTAGGGTTTCTTAACCCTATTTTCGAAAACCACCAAGCCTTAGGGTTTACTTGCCATAAACCCTAATTTGTCAAATTCATAATATGTATCAAATCAAATTGAAAACAAAAACCAAAGGCTCTGATACCACTGATAGGTTTTATACAAACAATCCTATGTGTGCATGCAACCCTAATTGGATCTATGTTTTCACTATAAGACATACAACTATATAAACACAAAATAAACCCTAGCATGCTTCTATAATTTTCGAAAATCATATAGAAGTGTAGAAGACATACCTTTGTTGTTATATTGCAATAACAACTAGTTTCCTTGATCTCTTGAACTCTTGAAAGCAAGCACCACAATTATAGTACCTCTAATGGCTCACAAACACCTTGAAGCAAGAAGGCAATTAAGAGAGAGAGGGGAAGGATGTTAATTTCGGCCCTAGGGTTTCCCTTGGAATCAAGTGGCCTAAAATTGAAGCATAGGGCATCTATTTATACTGTAGGGTGCTAGGGTTTCAGTCTAAACCCTAATGGATAGCTTAGCCACCAAGCAGCCCAAGGAACCTTCTGGAATGAGGCCCTTGGACGAAAATATGATGATCCCTCATCATAATTTCGTTCCCCCTTAGTCCATAAGGTTTCCCAGCCCAAAACTCAACTATCACACATTTGACAGTTTATACCCCTTTATTTAATTAATCTCTTTTAGTCACCAAATTAATTCCTAATTAATTTATGACTAATACTAATTAAATAAATATGATTTCTCCTTTAATATATTATTCTTATAATATATTAATAAACCATAATATCTTCTCTCTCATATCAAATTACCTTGTCAAGTTGCTTTGGTGAAGGCAACCCAAAAGGACCATGCACACTCGGGTCAAGTACATACCAAATATAGTTACGGACTTAGACACTAATCCAACAAAATGGATGTCAAAACCGCTTTCCTTAATGGAAAGTTGGCTGAGGATGTTTACATTAGTCAGCCAGAGGATTTTGTCAACACAGAGTACCCTAATAGAGTGTGTAAGCTTGAGAAATCCATTTATGGGTTAAAGCAAGCACCTCGCAGATGGAATCTTTGCTTTGATGAGAAAGTCAAGGAATTTGGCTTTTCTAGGAGTGAAGATGAATCTTGTGTATATGTCAAGGCTAGTGGGAGTATAGTTAGCTTTTTGGTATTGTATGTGGATGACATACTACTCATAGGAAATGACATCCCAACTCTGCAGGAAGTTAAGTCCTGGCTTGGGAAGTGTTTCTCTATGAAGGACCTAGGAGAAGCTGCCTATATTCTAGGGATAAGGATCTTGAGAGACCGGAGTAAAAGACTAATTGGACTTAGTCAGAGTACTTACTTGGATAAGGTGTTGAAGAGATTCGGCATGCAGGACTCCAAGAAAGGAGAGTTACCCATCCAGAGTAATGCCAGATTGAGTAAGACACAAAGCCCTAGTACTGAGGCTGAGATAGCAGAAATGAGTCGAATACCTTATGCTTCGGCTGTAGGATCGATCATGTATGCTATGACGTGTACTCGACCTGATGTAGCCTTTGCTTTGAGCATGGTTAGCAGGTATCAGGGGAACCCTGGCAAGGCACACTGGACTGCGGTAAAGAATATCCTCAAGTACCTACGGAGGACTAAGGACTGGGTCCTTACCCTCGGTGGGAGTGAAGACTTGAGAGTTGTAGGGTATAGTGATGCTAGCTTTCAGACTGATAGGGATAATTTCCGCTCTCAGTCAGGCTGGGTCTTTACCTTAAATGGAGGAGCAATTTCTTGGAAGAGTTCCAAGCAAGAGACAGTGGCTGATTCAACTTGCGAATCAGAGTATATAGCAGCTAGCGAGGCAGCAAAGGAGGCGATATGGCTGAAGAACTTCATTGGAGACCTTGGAGTTGTACCAGCTATTAAAGAGCCAATGGAAATTTTCTGTGATAGTGAAAGTGCAGTTGCCTTAGCCAAGGAACCAAGGGATCACGGGAGATCCAGACACATCGACAGAAAATACCATTTCATCAGACATCGAATAGAAGAAGGACTCCTCGTGGAAAAGAGGGTATCATCGGATGAGAATCCAGCAGATCCCCTCACGAAGGGACTGACTCGGGTTAAGCATCTCCAGCATGCTCGGAGCATAGGGCTGAAGGATGATATTAGATTTAGTAGTTAGATAACCTTGAAATTTGTAAAGTGTAATTGACATTAGATGATGAATAAAAGGTGTTTTATTTATGACTAAAGTGTTGCTATCTCTTGTCGATCGTTTACTATATTTCTTTTGCATGTTTTGACTTCCAGAATAACTATGTTTGGTATATCATATTATTCGAACCTCCACAGTCGGTCATATGTCGGAAGTAGGTATGAATCAAGACTGTCATGATTGGTTGCAGAGGTCTAAGTTGTTGGACATGGCTACAACACTCATGAGTGCTCATAAGTTCTGAGCATTGGACTCAACCCACGCTCACTGGAATCACTTCATGGAATTTATCTCGAGTGATCGTGAGACGGTAATATCATATAAGTCTTCAAACCTAGAGATATGATTTGTTACTTATGAGTTGGTTATGCATTGATTGTACGTTAACGTATTGGTAACTCGATGTTATAAAACGTGCTTTTGTGTATAATTCAATGAGTGGTAGAACAAACATATGAGTCGAAGTTTATCTGTTCCTTCTTGGATTAGAAGCTGATATCCAGGCCCCTTGATGATTTTGTTTTGACCTATGTACCGGGCCCGGTCAGAACTAAGTTGATGTGTTCAATTAAGTTCTTTGTCAAACAAATCGGAAATCGGGAAACAAACTGCTGGACACAAAGTAAGACACTGTTCCATGTATTTGTCCGGCTGATATCTAGAACAGAGGATTATATGATCACTTATCTGAAATGGCATATCATCATCTTCTCAGTTCCGAGAAACCTTGAAAAGAGCTACGATTGCTGATCGGTTCCTGAAGTCATACTTGCAGTTATAGTTATTAGACTTATCCAAGTGGGAGACTGTTGGATAAGGTGTCTAAGTCCATAACTATTTCTGGTATGTACTTGACCCGACCCGGCATGGTCCATTTGGGTTGCATGGCATCATGCATTTGGATAGACTAAATGAGAGAAATAACACTTGTGGTTTATTAATATATTATAAGTTCTAATATATTAATAGTATTATTTAATTCGTATTGATCAAGAATTAATCTAGGATTAATTAAGTGATCAAAAGATGACTAATTAAATATATGGGTTGATCATGTAAATCATCCATAACTTGTATAGTGGGCTAAAAGGCTCCATGGATAATCAAGTTGGGTTAAACCCATTGAATGCTCCATGGAGGCTCCATGGGAGTTACAAACCCATGGGTCATGGAAATGAAGAGTCATGCCACATTAGGTTTTACATGGTGTAACCCTAGATGTGACACACTATATAAGCAACATGTTCTCCACCAAAATCGGCGACACTAAGAAACCAGAGGGCTAGACCCGATTTTGCAAGTGTAAGATTCTCTCAAAGTTTACTCCTTTGCATTTGGTGTTGTGTGAAGCATTTGATGCATCACACTTGGGGTGCTAGGCTCACAAAGTTTCAAGGATCATAATCAACAACAAGGTAAGTTATTCTATCTTTCATTCAAGTTAAAAATGTTCCCCATGTATGCTAGATAGGAATATAACCTTGGAATTCAACTTTGCATGATTATTAGACAAACATAGATCCAAGGTTATTAGGGTTGCATGTACACTTAGGAAGTGTTAGAATGCTCAAAACACATCAATCATATCCTACAGCGTCTTGCAGCTGGATCGGCTCACAAACTGGCGGATGTCACTCCGCAACATCTCATGATATCGGGCCTTTTTCATCTCCTCGTCCGCCACGTACTGCAGAACGAGAAGGGCCCTCTCCCTGAACCTAGCGGTGATCTCCGTCACCGTCTCAATCGTCTGCTGGAGATCCTGGAACTCCCTAGCAAGCTGCTGCACCTCAATCATAGGTGCAAACTCGGACATGAACCTGGCCAAAAAATCACTCCAGGTCATCGCATCTAGAGCTGCATCATCTCCAATTGCATGTTCGACCTCCTCCCACCAGTCACGTGCTCTGTCCTTCAG
Source organism: Lactuca virosa (assembly GCF_052849685.1). Taxonomy (NCBI): domain Eukaryota; kingdom Viridiplantae; phylum Streptophyta; class Magnoliopsida; order Asterales; family Asteraceae; genus Lactuca; species Lactuca virosa. Next base: position 71,792,695 of record NC_136431.1, read on the forward strand.
AAGACAGGAAGCAAGTCGGACCTTGTCCCCCTCGGGACATCGGCTCGTACGGAAGGCGTTGGCGACATCAGCCAACCATCTGCTGCTAGCAATGGGGTCCCGAGCCCCATGGTAGTCTGGAGCCCTGCAAGCTCGGAACTCCCTGAAAGTCATCGTGCGCGCCCCTAGCATGGCCGCCATCTCGATACGGAATGCACCCAACCTCTCATCCAGTATCTCCAAGATGCCCTCCTTGACCGTACCGAAGATCACAGGAGTCTGGTCTAAAGTGTTGTGCGTGATCTCAGATGAAATGAACTCCATCATCTGGTCATCTAACTGCCCGGCCCCAGAGCCCGAGCCTGATCCCTCAGTGGCACCTGAACTGCCGACTGGTCTAGTGCGTAGTGTCACCATACTGAAAAACACACCATAACAAACATCAAAATACTCATCATATCTCGAGGGATCACATATACTACAAGTTCCCTGGAGTCATCTCAACCTTCCTTGATTCGAGTACGGATCATCTGCTTTCAGTAGTACGGGCCCATACTACCTTCCACATCTATCCGTACTTTCCTCAAGAACTGCCTTGACTCCACCAAGTCCTTTCTACTGCTACTTCTATTCTCTCGCTAATCTCATTCTAGGCTTGCCATAGGGTAATCACCAACCCACTCTCCGCCATCAGCTGCATAAGAAGTCCCTGTTATCTTCCCCTAACTAGCTTGCGAATACCATTACATATCACTAAGACCAGATAATTCTTCGAATGAGAGGTCCTACCCTACAATGGTTGGACTCAAACAAGAGTTGCGAAATAGAGCTAAACCTAACCTTCTGAAATTATTTAGTCCTCGTAATATGTAACTTAACATATTAATTTACTATTTAGTTAAAGATAACTAGAACTCCTAAAAGCACAAAGCAAGCAGCATTCGAACATCGAGTAAACATAATCAAGCATATCCTAATCATGCCATCATATCACTGACTAATCTGTATTAGCATGCAGTTCATAAAGCTCATACACATATAACAGGCACATAAGATATCCTTCCTACATCCTTAGCCCGAATCTAGCATGCAGTTCTCATAAAGCTCATACATATATGACAGGCACATAAGGCATCCTTCCTAGTGTTGGATTAGGTGTCTAAGCCCATAACTATAATTGGTATGTACTTGACCTGAGAGTAGCATGGTCCATTTGGGTTGCATATCATCAGGACAATTTGTTTGGATGGACTTTTGAGAAGAGGTTATTTATGGTTTATTAATATATTATAAGTTCTAATATATTAATATGAAATCATATGATTTAATTACTATTGATCAAGAATTATTTTGGAATTAATTTAGTGATCAAAAGAGACTAAAATCAATGGGGACTAATTGTGCAAATTAGTTATATTTATATGTTGGGCTTATGATCCATGTTGGACTAAGTTTATGTATGGATACATAAAGAGTTGGGCCACATGGACCATGGATCATAAACCCATGGGTATCGATTATGGTTAACCCATGACCTTTGGAATTCCACATATAAATATGTTACTCCATAGCCAAAATCATAACTTATGTTTTTGGAGTTCATATGGAGGGTTTTGGTGTATGAAGATTCTCTCTCAAAAATGTCATTCTTTGTCCATGGTGTGTTGTGATTCACTTGAGGCATCCACACTATTGGTGCTAAGTTCTTAAAGGCCAAATACTCCAAGGCTTCCAACTACAACAAAAGGTATGTCACATAACTTGTTTTATTACCCAAGTATCAAAGTTTTGTATGCTAGTTAGGGTAATACCTTGGAATGTTCAAGTTTGCATGTATAATAGAGAAAACATAGATCCAAGCTATTTAGGGTTGCATGTACACCTTAGGAGTGTTAGAATGCTCAAAACCCAACAGTGGTATCAGAGCCTAGGGTTGTTTTCAATTATACTTGATGCTACTTGCTTGAAAATGCTTTAAAAATCGATTTTCTGCTGTTCTGGACAGTGGACTCGCCGATTCCACTGGGGGACTCGCCGAGTCCAAGAACAAATTCATCCAACTCGCCGAGTTGGTTCATACACTCGACGAGTTGGTGCCCCAGAATGCAGTTTTTCGAGTTTTTTGGCTGGAATTGGACTAGGATCATTACCCTAAACTATTTTTGATCTTATAAACCTCTTTTTGATGTGGTAATGATCATGCTTATCCAATTTATAAGATAATTTTCAAAGTTCCAAGTTTATATGGTTAGGCTAATTACATGAAATTTGTTTGATGTGAATTGTCTTGTTCTTATGAGTTTAATTTAGATCATAGTCAAATTGTTTGATTTTCTTGTTAGGATTTTTTGCTCTAAATGATTTTGATGGATTCCATAACTTTTCCTCAAGTTATGGAAAATGAAAAGTTTTTCATTTAAATGGATCATTAAAAGTCATAGGTTATAGAAAAATGAAGAGTCCTTTTCATAAATGGTTTTATGGACTCCATAACTTGTCCTCAAGTTATGGATTTTCAAGAGTCTTTTCATTAAAACCTATATTAAACTCATGAGTTATGAATTTGAAAAGTTTTGAAAGTTACAAAACTTGCCCTCAAGTTTTGGAATTTGTAAAGTCACACATTAAAACTTTAATTCCAAACCCTAGAATTTTAAAAGTTTAAAATTCAACCCTTATACTATTATACTATTATAAGTTTAATTATATATATATATATATATATATATATATATATATATATAAGAACAAGTCAGTCTTACCGTTAGTAGGCCTCATTCACGAAGCTGGTCTATAAGGGGGGTATAAGGTTACTGCCTATAAAATTGCAGTTTAATGGGTGTCCACTCTCACCCACCGTTTCCTTGACTGGTGGAGGTTCGTTAGTCGAACGGGTTTGATAGGACATTTAAATTCTCATTAAAGTATAATGAAATACTAAGTAACTAAACACTTATAAATTCACAATCTTAGTTACTTAGGAAAATTTGAATTTGGTGCTAACCCATGAAGTTGCACTTTACACCTTGTTAAGTCGTTAGTGGAGCGTGTGTGGTTAACCGACACACTAATCTGAGACTGACACTGCGTGACAAAGGGTAGCTTGATGTTAATCATAGATCAATGGAGCGTGTGTGGTTAACCGGCACATTGATTAGGTGGTTGTAACATTGAGCATACCAAGCTAATTTGCATGGTTATTCACACCTTATTTGTGATCTTCGGCATCCCAGTCACAAACTTGAAGGGCATAATCGAGATTTAAAAATGTCATTGAATTGTTCAATGAATCTCAAAGGATCTAGGAATTTCAATTCACTTAAAACCTAAAGTTCATTTTCGTTTTTCGTGGTGGAAATTGGTAAATCATCATTTACCTACCTTCAAATATTTTGCAATTGGATTACGGCATCTCTCTTCCGAATTGTAAGATATTGTGTTGGGTCCTAGCCTTAATATTTCATGTTGGGTGTTTTATTAAGGACTAAAATCAACTAAACTTGAATTTCTCCCTTTATAGATGTCTAGTTCAGACAACTATGGTCCTCCCGAATCTTTTGAATAAACTTTCTTTATAAAGATGATTTTCCACAAGGCAATCAAGGTGAAAGATTAATCCCTTCTTCGTGCTGTAGTGGAATTTCACTTCCTCCACCTCCTCCAATAATTCTCCCTATCCCATAAGTTCAAGGTCACTCAAAGCCCTATTGACAAGAAGTAAAGTCTGTGTGTACTCACGTCTTGGAGATGAAGTCACATATTGACAGGATGAGAGGATTGGGTGTCGTTGTCTCGAGGAAGTTGGCTGTTGACTGGGTTCTTTAGTCACTTCCCAAGTCATATAGTGAGTTCATTAAGGACGACTATGTGACAGACCACGACATGACCCTTATTGATCTCACCTATTTGCTTGTTGCTGATGAATCAACAATGATTTGGCACACTGGAAAAGCAAATTTGATTGGAAGATCTACTTCTCAAACTTCCATGGACATTGACAATGGTAACATTGGAAGTCCAGAGAAGCTTTCTCTTCCCAATGGAAAGGGATCGGCATGGTCAAGTCATTTGACCAAATGGTAAAGAGAAACGCTAAGTCTGAGATAGTCTCGTGTATCATTCCAAAGAGTCCATATATTTCTATTGCCAAGAGAAGGGGCATTGGTTGTGAAGCTTTCGTATCTACCTGAAGGACCACAAGGATGGTAAAGTTAGCGTGTATGACTCTGTTTTAGGTAAGTACACTATCTAACTCTATTAAGTTCCTATTTGGAGATTCTTAATACGTGATGTAATGTAATTACATTTTGATGTTTTGAAGAATCGAAGAAATGAAAGGAAGCTTAAAGGAAGAGTATTTTGAGTCTGATGGCGAAGAGATGGATTTGGATCGCATGGTTCGATGATCAGATTTGTGAGCTGTTGCTTAAGAGTTATGATAGATTGCTTAGGAATAGATAACAACATATTTTCACTTGTATTTGCATTGTAAGGATAAGTTTTCCGCAATTTTTATAAATAAAGAAAAATTTTGAAATTTATCTTATTTTTAAAATTTCCTTACAATGGCTTTTGTGAAAAATTATTGTTTATATGATTCCATTGATAGCAATATTAGGAAAATGGATTTGATTCTTTTGTTTGAGGTAGTGTCGAGAATTTACCAAATAAGGAAAGATTCTCATCACCCAAGTTTCAGTTGGATAGAAACTTGGAATCATGCAACTTGTATTGTGTGATGAATGAGAACCTTCATCTTTGAGAAATTAATACTAATTCTTTGTTCACATGTTTATGTGAGTCAAGTGAAGGACTAGGTGATCGGGTACACTGGGTATGCGCTGGTCAGGTCCACCACAGAGAACGATAAGACTATTCGTCATAATTTACTAAAGTTTAGTAAATATGGTTATGCTTACAAGTTTAAGTATAATTCTGAAACATTGGAAAATTTTCAATGTATGGCAGAACGAATGAGAAGAATCAAATTGGGCACAAAGATAAAAGTTACTCCAATCTGAAAAGATGGGAGAGTACTTGAGTATCGTGTTTTATGATCATCTTAATGATTATGAAAACCATGTCACAATTGATCCTCTAAGGATATCTTAGTGCATTTGTATGGCTAAGAAGCGAAATCGTGAATTGCTGAAATGGTTAAATCAAGAGGATGAGTCATACTTCGTTCCAAATCAAGTCTTAGAGTCATACTCCAAGATTGAGCCTTTAGTAACATAATCTTAAGAAAGGTTTATAACACTTGTCAAATGTTGAGTAAAATGTTTTCTACTCTTGTACATTTGAAATTGATAAGTTGTGATGTCTTGATAAGGACAAAGACCAACTAAGACCAATTGTGTGAAGTGTTTATCTTGATAAGAATCCGCACTAACTCTTGAATAGTTTTTTTGTCAGGTAATGTTCCTTGATAAAGTGAATCTTATATGTCAAGAGGTCAACGGGAGTCTTAAATATCTTGAAAGTTTCAAGAACTAATCAAGGGTAAACCTATTGTTAGACACTAGCACACGACTTGAGGTTTGTAACCTATCGTGTTGACATATTCTTGTTTCTGTGCTCATTCCAGTTAAAAGTTGAGTATGCATGTGAGTTCTATGAGTTCTCAATTGTTTGCATAACAACTTGGAAGCGATGGTAGGCCCTTGTGCTGCCAGGTGGCAAGAAATTAAGATTGAACAAGTTCAGTCCATATGAGTTTGGATTTGTCACTAACATTGTCTTGTGATTATGTATTTGACAAATTCACATGGATAGGAACACGTATACCATAAAATCTAAGTGTCATAAGGTTTCTCTCCAATTCATGAAAATGATTGTGAGGAAACGCTTTCACTAAGTAGATTTTAAGAAGATAGCAATTATGATATTTGAATTCTCAAATTTGATTATGATTACGGCATACTTTTTCATAATTCGAATTGTGAGGAATGGCAAAAAGTCTAAACATTTGAGACTTATTTCTGTAAGTTCTTAAATTGTTTAAACACATATGTGAGCTATCTAAGGAAAGGTGTATGATTTTGAGAAGCCTAGATAAAGTCTTATCAAGGCATCTCGTATCAGAAATCTGAACTTTGGTAATGAAAGTCAATAAGTATTGATTTCTAGAAGTCCAGCTGATTTCTGGGTACATGTCAAAGCTAGTGGGAGCATAAATGTTATGCTAGTAAAAGTAATGATTATTATGCTAGTGGGAGCATAATCAATTATGATGAATGTTGCAAGTTAGCAATGTTAATTATAGAAAACAAAAGTTTCAATTCGCAAGTTGCAGGGTTTGAAAAGTTGTTTTACTATAATTAAGGGAGAGGAATTCATACTTCATATCAAATCTAAAAGCTTAGATTGAGATTTTAATCAGATTTAGTCATATATATATATATATATATATATATATATATATATATATATGAATGTTATGTTGGAATGGTTCAACATAAGGAAATCCTATATATGGATGTGTTAATTGCGTTCTCAAAATTCGACTATGATTACGGCATCCCTTTTCGTAATTCGAATGATGAGAACATGGCAAATAGAAATATTATAGCAAAAGACTCGTCAAGTATCATGTATTTATGTAAGACATCATGAATCATGTCCTATATGCTTCGGTATAGGATCGATTACATGTGCTATAATATTCATCCGTTCTAATTTTCAAGTGCCTAGGGCATTAAGAGGGAAAAAGGTCTAGAACCGGATATGACTAAAATGGTTAAGCAATTGTTGAGGACAATCTGAGGTTTACCAAAGATTGGTTCCTAGTGGACAGTTGGATGTATATTTTAAATTTTGGAAAGGACCATATTGACATACTCTGAGAAGAGGTAACTCTTGTTCAGAAGTGATGGTCAAAATGGGAATATGGAAATGTTTCCATAAGTGGAAGTTATTCTTTAAATCTGTGTAAGATTAGAAACTTTTTATGCAAGAAGGATGTTCAAAGGAATGTACTTTGAATTTGAGACTTCGCTTCCATAGAATTATATTGTAACAATCTCCAAAGGAATACTTTGTAATATCGTTGGTCAAGTCTCCGTGACTTTTGGTACCTAGACATTACAAAGGAATCATTGCATGATAGTTTAGAATCTAACACATTCTGGCAGTGACAAGAATTTGGAATTCTTACACTGGTGATAAAGATTTGGAATTGTGAAATAAGTTTCATTGAAGATGTGTTCAATTGATCTATTTCACAAAGTAAGGACCATAGACAAACATAGTATGCATGCTTGGAGCATGGCATAGCTATTGTTTTAATTCAAGTATTAAGTTGATTATTCGAAACATTATACAATGAATAATGAGTAATCAATATGACTCAAAAGTTTTTGGGCCATATAGGATTAGTATTATTATTGTGTTTCACTTTACATGTTTTGACTTCCCGAATAACTAGGTTATTCAAACCATCCACGCTCGATCATACTTTGGAAGTAGGTATTGAGGCAAGACTGTCATGAATGGGTCTGTAGTTTGTATAGGATAAGGTGGCTACAATATTCATGAGTACTCCTGGAATAAGATTCGAGTATTGGATTCAACCCACGCTCATTTGAATCACTAGGATTTTATCACGAGTAATCATGAGACGATAATATCTTATATTCTTCAAACGGAGAGGTATAAGTTGCAGTTTACAAGTCGGCTGCACATTGATGATATGTAAACGCACCAGTAACTTGATGTTATAAAACATATCAATGTGTGTGATTTGATGAGTAGATAGAGCAAGCATACGAGTCGAAGTTTATCCATTCCTTTTACCCGTGGAGGGATAAAATCGATATCTATGGGCCCCTCGATGATTTAGTGATGACACCCCTAAGCGCTCGGCCGAGCCTGGACTGATTTGATTTGTTCAATTAGTCGGTCGTCATAAATCAGAAATCGGGAAACAACAGATGGACAGAGAGAATGATTGTAATCCATGTCTCAGTCCATATGATATCTTTGAATGGAGGAATATATGATCCCGTATCTAATGGACGCATCATTGACTAGGTCAGAGTTCGACAGCGGCTTTTAAGAGCTACTATTGCTAGTCGGGATTTTGGAGTCGTACTTGCAATAATAGTTATTAGACTTATCCAAGTAGGAGACTGTTGGATTAGGTGTCTAAGCCCATAACTATAATTGGTATGTACTTGACCTGAGAGTAGCATGGTCCATTTGGGTTGCATATCATCAGGACAATTTGTTTGGATGGACTTTTGAGAAGAGGTTATTTATGGTTTATTAATATATTATAAGTTCTAATATATTAATATGAAATCATATGATTTAATTACTATTGATCAAGAATTAGTTTGGAATTAATTTAGTGATCAAAAGAGACTAAAATCAATGGGGACTAATTGTGCAAATTAGTTATATTTATATGTTGGGCTTATGATCCATGTTGGACTAAGTTTATGTATGGATACATAAAGAGTTGGGCCACATGGATCATGGATCATAAATCCATGGGTATGGATTATGGTTAACCCATGACCTTTGGAATTCCACATATAAATATGTTACTCCATAGCCAAAATCATAACTTACGTTCTTGGAGTTCATATGGAGGGTTTTGGTGTATGAAGATTCTCTCTAAAAAATGTCATTCTTTGTCCATGGTGTGTTGTGATTCCACTTGAGGCATCCATACTATTGGTACTAAGTTATTAAAGGCCAATTACTCCAAGGCTTCCAACTACAACAAAAGGTATGTCACATAACTTGTTTTATTACCCAAGTATCAAAGTTTTGTATGCTAGTTAGGGTAATACCTTGGAATGTTCAAGTTTGCATGTATAATAGAGAAAACATAGATCCAAGCTATTTAGGGTTGCATGTACACCTTAGGAGTGTTAGAATGCTCAAAACCCAACACCTAGATCCTTAGCCCTAATCTCGCATGCAGTTCTCATAAACATATCATAACATAAACTTGTATGGGTAATTTGGGAGTACTTACTTGAGCTCGGTTGATTGCATGCACCACACCCTTTTCTCTTTTTAAATTATTTTCATAAAAATGATTTTCTTTTGAAAATTTTCATACCAAGTCCTTAGTTTGAGTCCAGACACACCTGAGAGTGTGCCTGAATCCCTCAAACCAAGGCTCTGATACCAACTTGTAACATCCCAAAATCATGACCAAAAATTTCATTTTTATTAATTAAACAAAACCATTGTTGTTAAAATCATTCCATCAAAACATAAGTAATAGTATCTCATATCAAAACATCTGTAAAAATATCAGAGTAAAATCCCAGGCTATAAACATAGTGGTGTGTGCACTGCAGTCATCCCGAGCTCTTCCCCTTGCTACCGGAAGTACCTGAAACCAAAACTGAAAACTGTAAGCACGAAGCTTAGTGAGTCTCCCCAAACTACCACATACCATACACATAACATGCAACTAGGAGATACGGGCCCCGCCCACACTCAGTTACTATGAGATACGGGCCCCACCCACACTCAGTTACTCTGGGATACGGGCCCCGCCCACACTCAGCTAGTCATGAAAATACATACAGGTATCACATAGACAACAAGTATAACTAAGCATATAAATATGTACCATATCAGCTATCTATGAGATACGGGCCCCGCCCACACTCAACTACTAATCAGATCACATACACAGGCCGGCCTTGGTGCCTTAGACCCGTTCCTATTGAAGGAAACTCACCTCAATGTCGTGAATAGCAGAAAGTCCCTGCTCTGCAACCAGCTCTACTCACACCCTATACAGAACAACCTCTTAGATAACATTCCATACTCAAAACCCCTTCATGGGTCAACCTTGGTCAAAGTCAAAGTCAATGTTAATGTCAAAGTCAACATCCCGAGTTGACTCAACTCGTCTAGTTGGTCCATCAATTCGTCGAGTTCCATGAATCATAAACCCTGAAATCGCGCTCCAACTCGTCGAGTTCCTCCTATCTATTGAAACGGAACTTCTCCAGTCAACTCGTCGAGTCATCCTTAAACTCGTCGAGTTTTGCCTTTAACAGAGTCGGGACACTTCGCCCCAACTCATCTAGTTCCTCTATGGACTCGATGAGTTCTTCAGTCTGTTAAGCCATCTTAATAGACTAAGTCCCTAATCCTCAGATATGGGCTTCATACTTCACCTACATACTGAAAAAGTCATTTTAAGGGTAAAGTTTCCAGCTTTACCCGTTAATACCCTCACTTAATGAGTCTAGCTCAAACCCTAACTCTGTAGGACCTAGATCTTGGTCCACAAACCAGCAATACTCCATACAAAGTCACATACACTGAGATCTAGACCGTAGATACTACATGAACACGTAAAGATTCCACCTTTTTCTCCATGCATGGCCTTTTGGAGCTTAAAAGGCCAAAATGACATCCTAAAGCTTGCATGGGGCTTCAATAGCCATAAAGTTTGCACCTTTATGCCATGAAAGTCCTCCATGCTTCCAGATCTGATGGTATACTCACTTGGGACGTCCATTTCCCAAAGGTCATGCCTCTTGAACCAAAAACCCAATAATATGATAAGAAGAATATCTAAGAAGTTACTAAGCAAGTTTGAGACTTGCTTACCAGAAAATGATGAGAATAAAATGGAAACTCTGGATCTACTAGCTTCTCCTTGAATCCTCTAGCTTCTTCTTCTTCCACAAGCTTCAAACACACAAAACTCTCTCAAGAATGGCTCAAAAACTCACACAAAGCATTAGGGTTTCGAGATTTAGGGTTTGGGACTTGGAGGCTATAAATAAGGCTGGCATGAGGGGATTAAGATGCTTAAATAGGGTGCAAACCCCCGAAATTAGGGTTTCACTCTGGCAGTCCTACTCGTCGAGTTGAGGCTTCCAACTAGCCGAGTAGACTTCAAAACCCGCGTCCAAATCATTCCCTACTCGACGAGTTTGGGGCCTCCAACTCATCGAGTTTCTGCATAAAGATGAATAAAATTATACTTTAAATACATACCAGGAACCCGATGTTACAATTCTCCTCCACTTGTATTAGACTTCGTCCTCGAAGTCTGCTGCCTCGAATAACTCTGGGTAGTGCTCCATCATCTCCTCCTCTAGCTCCCAAGTCCACTCCGAGCCCTTACGGTGCTGCCACTGCACCTTCACTAACTGAACAACCTTGTTCCTCAATGTTTTCGTCTTGCGATCCAGAATCGCCACAGGCCTCTGAATGTAGTTCATGCTGTCATCCACCTGGATATCCTCTAACGGCACAACTGCGGCATCATCCACCAAACACTTCCGCAACTGGGAGACATAAAAGGTACTGTGGATCTGACTGAGCTCTGCTGGAAGATCCAAACGATAGGCCACACGGCTAACCCGATATTAACAAATCATGGATTATGATTATTACGGGAATAAACAGGAAAGTTTACAATATGGAGGGGATAAAAATAATACTTTATAAAGTCAAATTGGAAGAGATCAAAAAGACATTTTAAAAAATAATCAAGGAAAAACATCATTTACGAAATATTTTAAAATCTAGAAGAGTAGAAAATATAGATTTAGAAAGTGAAGGATGCCAACTACGGTAAAATATCCACCAATATTGATTTTTAATATGCATATAATTGATTTTATCAAATAACTAAGTTATATTAATTTAATAAAAAAGAATGTATTATTTATTTGTTTGATCAATCAATAACAAATAACTAACTAACACTTATTTATTTTAAAAGGTAAATAATAGTTTTATCTAATTTATTTTGTATAACAAAATTACAAAGGTTTTCGAGATGTCTTTAGTTGATTTAAAACAAAATGACAAATATACGTAAAATAAACTAAAAAAAATATGTTTTTAATTTTTTTATTTATGTATTTATGATTTTACATAATGTTAGTTAGATTTTGGAAATTTAAACCGAATTTGACTCTAGCCTAATTGTTTAGGACGTTGCTGATGAGGGAGAAGACGAGGAGGTTTCAAGTTCAAATCTTTATCCCTTCATTTTTTGCCTTTCTTTATTTTGAGACAAACTACAAAAAATACTCCATATGGTTTATCAAAAGTCACAAACTCAGTCCCTGTTATACATGAAAAGACCAAATTACCCTCGCATGCTAGGCACATGATATGCCCTAATGGCTAAAAATGGACGACATGCATAAAAAGGATATTATATGCAAGTTTTGCAAACTAGAAGGATCATTCTCTCTTATACATGAAAATATCAAACTACCCTCGCATGTTACGCACATGATGTGGTCTAACGGCTGAAAATGGACGACGTTAGTAAAAGAACATTACAGGCAAGTTTTGCAAACCACAATGACCATTTGTGTCAAAAAAATTAACATGGGCCACGTTTATGACTTTTTGTAAACCACAAAGACCATTTATTTAATTTTGTCTAGTTTTAAATGTTTTTTTATATAATCTTATAGGTTCATAAATAATAGTGTAACTTTCTCATTTTTTGTACACTAAATCCTACAAAAGGAACCATGTCATATTATATAATAAACTCTAAGGCTGCATGAAGTGGGAAGAATGACACGACAAGGGTGAGGTGGAGGGTAACATGGAGCTCGACAAGGAGGGGAACATCGACCCCTCACCTTGGCATGTCGAGGTTCTATGTGGAACTCGATAGAACCTTACCGATTCTCTCTCCTCTTGGCAAGCTTTGACTGATGTGGATGAGGGTTTGGGAGGAGGTGGCGCTCGACAATGGCAACACCACTCCTTGCAGCCTAATATCCCGTGAGTTATTTTGGTAATTAAGTTGATCTGTTTGATCCAATCTTTAGGAATAAATTTTAAATCTTATTATTTAAGTTGTGTTCTAAATTTTACTTTAAAGTATTTGTAAAGAACCTAATTATTCCCAACGAGGGATTACATTCTCGTCTCTTTTCCTTTATTCATGTCATCAGGGATACTCATAATTAATTATAAGTGTGGTGGGTGGTACATCAATGTCACATCATCACCACACACAACCACTAAAAGTTTTTATACCCACCGCTCCACATCATTATATATTTCTTATTTTTTATTATTTAAATAAACAAATATTTTTTTGTAACTATTTAAAATGTAGAGAGAGTTAGAGAGAGAGATATAGAGAGAAATAAACTAATTGGATGTTATGGTTCATCCTCCCCACCATAGGGTTGTTATAAACGTATCATGGAGAACCAACCAATATGTTACCAACCGAACCAAGAAAATTGTTTACCAATATGTTTGATCGTCAACATGTTTGGTTGGTAGTACCATTCCAATTCAATAAACTTGGTACAGTAATGATATTAAATTTTAATACAACAGTATTACCGTATCAATCAATTCACACACACACACACACACACACATACATATATATATATATATATATATATATATATATATATATATATATAATTGTATTTTTCTACTGTTAAATGTGTTTACTATTTATAATTTTAAAAGTATGATATTAATCATTAGACGTAGTCAATAGTTATTACCATATTAAATTAAAAAACTGAAAAGTTACTTCAAAGTTACTTAATAATTTTTAAGTTACTTAATAATTTTTTTAGTATCTAAAATAGTTGCTTTACTAAATTATATTATTATATCACGTCATTGTTGGTCTTTAATCATTACAACTGAAAATTAGGAAAAAGTTTGTGATATACCATTACCAATTTGTATCGATCAAACTTGTTGGTAATCAAACTAGTTGGTACCAAGTATATTTATACGGTATTAGCAATCAAAAAATTTATACCAACTATAGTTGGTATAGTATTGATAAACAAAAAATTTGTATCAACTATTGTTGGTACGGTACACGGTCCGAGTAAAAATAAATTGGTATCGTATCATGTTCAACCTTACAAATGATCACGATAACTACCGACCACTAATCACCAGGATCAAAGATAATAGTTGTTGCCAAGTGGGCAGCATCTATAATACGTATTTCAGATAGTCTAATAAAAAGACACACCATGTATCAATTTAAAGGTGACAATTGTATGCACATAATTTTATATTGTGACGTGTGGAAAGGGAAAAATATATGATATTGTTTTTTATTACAAAAAAATATATGATAATGTTTTTTAGGACAAAAAATATTATATATGACTCAACTATAACATATAAAATTAAAAGGATGTTTGGTTAAGCTTATTTAATTTTTCTTTTTTTTTTAGCTTATTACCGATATTAGAACTGTAAAAACTAAACATAATATTTGGATAAAAATAATTTATATTGGTGTAATATCGGTAATATATCAAAAACCGAAAGTTAGACATCTTTAAGAACCGTTGAACGCTTCAACTTCGCCACTGAAGAAGGCAGAGAAAGAGCATACTCGTCTGTCTAGAAAGCAACCCTATGGAAGGGCAGGGCAAAGCCTTGCAGTAAGAAGGTGTTCGTTGCTGGGACGGGTCAGACCAGATTATTTATTTAAGTCTTTCCTCTTTTCGTCGTCTCCACCCTAGCCGGATTCCGCCTAGGCATCGGTGCCTGGGTCCACGGGCCGAAAGCCCCTTCCCACGTCTCGCTGACCCATCATGCAAAAGGTACGCCGTTAGAGTGAGTGCGCTTGACTAATATAGAAAGTCAAGGCTCTAAGCTCCGCTCCTATTAGGTTTCTTCACCTTCTTCTTAATGTCAGTACTTTTGCAGGAGCTATGACGTCATTCCTTGCGTCTGGTGATAGTTCATCATGTTCCAACTCCCGATAGTCTTCATCCAAGAAGAGAAATGAGTCCCGTTCGGCGGAAGGGCTCTCTGTGGCTCAGATGTCGATGACAAGCGACTCTGTGCTTTTCTGTAACTTACCTTCTTTCGTCCGTCCACGAGGCTGTAGAAAGAGAGAAAGGGGAAGTGACGACGTTGCTTTGACTACAGAACCATGCCTGTCTGTTGGAGCTATTCGGAAGACTCAATGTTCTTCCCCAGAAATGAAGTCTCTCTGGTTGTCAGCGAACATCGATTCTTCAATGTAGGTATGACGTTCCCCCTTGACTCTCCTAACGTCGAGCTTATGGATTACTGGAGTGAAGGGATTGGCGCGAACCGAGGGAGCCGCCCGTCCCGGGAAACGAAGTATGCTTTGGTGAGGGAGAAGCAGTCAAGTACAGGGGAAGGGGGAGAATTGAGTATTTATCCATTTTATTTCTTTTTAATGCGGTAAAGATATAAGCTATAAATTAAAAAACGATTATGAATTTTCATAAGCTTATCTAAATATAAAAACGCAAAAATAACTTAATAAGATTTTTGTGTGATTAAACGTTTAAAGATTTCCTTCAATTTTATTATTTTAAGAAGATATTATTGATAAAGAAAAAAAAAAGGAACGGGAAGTGTGTGAGGGAGAGAATTGGGGAAGATGAAGATTCTGGTGGCACCTTCCACTCTTCGATGCTCAATCAACTCAACAACTTCACTCATTCATACTTTTGATTCTAATCGATTATTGATCAACAAAAATGGCCGAATTAGTAGCAGCTTCGGAATCACGCAACAACTTTTTCCTCACTCCAAATCTCCCTCCCTCTTCTCCGCAACCTCCACTAATCGCCGCCATCTTCATCCTATCTCCGCCATGGCTTCATCCACTCAAGCTCCTTCGCAGGTTTCGATTCAAATACATCTTGATTAGCTTCATCTTATTTCTATTCTTGTTCATTTTACTGGTTGACTTGATAATAATTTTTTGCATCCTCCATATGAAAAAATTGTATCACATTGGAAGTTTCGATGTAGTGTATAAATGGAATGAGTGAGATTTACGACCAATTTTCCTAACTATGATTGTCATTGCTGTTTGATTGTCAGAGTGCTTCATCTGGTGATTCTACTGCTGACGTCTTTCAACTCATTAAAGCTCATCAGGTACTCCTAATCTCCTATGAAACAATTTCGTGTATATGTCTCTTCTGTTTCTATTCATTGTTTCAAAAAATAGTAAAATACAACTGTGTGTTTGTTTATTTGATATGCGTTTCATTTGCCATTGAAGGAAAAAGCTGCTAGACTTCCTCCCATTGAAGAGGTCAAGACTCTCCTTCATTACAGCATGCGTGGAGTCCTTTCCACCTTTTCCCAGGTCCTGCCATTATAATTCCAAATTTTTTGGATATGATCTTTTGTAGAACATCCTGTTTTACATACATGTATGGATCAATGATTGATTTTGCAGAAGCATGAAGGCTATCCATCAGGATCAATGGTTGATTTTGCATGTGATGCCAATGGATTCCCCATATTAGCAGTCAGCAGTTTAGCAGTTCATACCAAGGTTTTCAAACATGACTCAAATTTAAACTCATACAAATACAATGAATATTCCCCCTTCACATGATTGATGTTAGCTGCTTTTTGCAGGATCTCATAGCTAACCCTAAATGCTCATTGCTTGTGGCTAAAGATCCAGAAGATAGAACAGATTTAGTTATAACCATACATGGTGATACTGTTTCTGTAAGCCTAAGCCCCCACTTTCTCAAAATTCTTGTAATTTCTTTTACTAAATTCATTATTAACATTCATAATTTCATATATCTTATACAAATTTAAAGGTTCCTAATGAGGAAAGAGATGCTATGCGCACTGCATACTTAGAAAGACACCCTGATGCATTTTGGGTAAAACTTTTCATAACTTAATACATTAATTTCCTCATTTGACTTTTTTTGTTGACAAATTGACTTGGTTATGGTCAAGGTTGACTTTGGCGACTTCCAATTCTTGCGAATTGAACCGAAAGTCGTGCGATTTGTTTCTGGTGTTGCTACAGCTTTGTTAGGATCAGGAGGTTTGTTTATTTTTATTTTTAATTTACTTACAAAATTTTAAACTTTTATTTTAATTTACTAATCGATTATGATGTATTATGCAACCATTAATATCAGAATTCACAAATGAGGAGTTTAAGGCAGCAAAAGTGGATCCAATCTATAAGTTCTCTAAACCTGTCACGGTTTGTTCATTTCAAGATTTCTTTTTTTCTTTATTATTATTATTAATATTATTATCTTTTTCATTAATCAATATATAATGTGACATTTGCAGTCTCACATGAATAAAGACCATTCAGATGATACAAAACTCATGGTTCAGCACTCATTATCAGTTCCAGTGGACTTTGCATACATGTTGGATCTTGATAGCCTTGGTTTCAATGTAAAGGTGATGTTCAATTATTGATGCTCTTTTTTTTTTTTTTTTAAGTTTTAACCATAATATCAATGTGCTTTTATTATTTTACTTATAGTAGCAATGTTCTTATATCTATATATATAGGCTGGGTATCAAGGGAGAAACTTTAAGCTTAGGATTCCATTCCCTAGGCGTGCTGAAAATAGAAAGTGAGTCTCAAAATATCTTTTTAAATTATTTGTTTGAGTCGAATTCATTTATGTTTTATGTTTTTTTTTTTTAAACTTTTGTAGGGATGTGAAGACACTCATAGTTGAAATGCTTCAAGCTGCTCAGTGAACGAATCATAGTAACTGAAAGGCTTGTGGATTCTTGTTTGATGCAAGATGAATGATGTAAAAATGGTAAAGAAGACAATAATTGTTTAGGTTATAGAAATATGGATCAAAAGATTCTGTTTTGGTGAAAACAAGAAACTCTTGATGTGAATTTATTTTAAGTTATTTCAACCAAGAGGTACTTTTGGCTTGTAATTCTTGTTTTCAAGTTAGAGAGAGAATTTTAACTTATTTAATAAAATGGTGTATTGAAAATTTCAACTCCTTTACAAGAAAACAGATTTATTGCCTTCATTATTATATGTTTTACTTTTTTTGTGTTTTATGCATGTTTGCCAAAATCAAGATCCTACCTATGATTGTTTTGCAAGATCATGATCCAATCCTTCCAAAATGAATTAGTCTCCATATTTGCAAACATGATTTGTATGCATGGTACTTATTTTAACTCAATGTTGATTAAGGTGTTGATGGTGGTATCAAATTTAATTTCTTAACTAGTAACCATATTGTTGTAGATGCAAATTGAGACAATTAGGAATGAAACATTTTAAGCATAAAAAGAAACTAGATCATTGTGAGCATTTACGACTAAAGGAACAATATCACAAAGGGACTATAGAGTTAGGATTGGATCAAGGTAAAATCTTATAATCCTAGTAAAAGATCTGCGTAGAGATCTTGCTTAAACATCGGTCCAAGTGTAATTGGGAACATTTTTTGTTTGTGTGATCAAAATCAAATTCTAGATCTTAACAATCATGGTTTTATCATTTATGTATGATATAATATGTTTCCGTTATTTTTGTAGTTTCAACTTTCGAGTTCAAATGTTTCACTCAATTTTCTCTTATAGTTGTACAAATACGTTGACATCTGAATATTCTCATGTATCATTTTCCACAAAAAAAACCATCAAAGTGCTTCCCCCCCCCCCTTCCCTTCCCTTCCCTTTAATAATAAGAGCTTTTGATGAGTATAAGGATTAAGTATATCGGTAGTGTTAGGGGAACAACAAATTTTACTTGGAAAGTGGTTTATGTTAAATGATCAAGTTTCCTAACACTCTAAAATTAACCCAAAACAGAGAAACACAACAATATCAAAATCACAGCAAGTGAGAAACAGTAAAAAAACAATGATTTACGTGGTTCAACTTTTGATAAGCCTACATCCACAAAGCAACAGGGACACCATTTATTATCTAACTGTGGAGGTTACAAAAGTTCACTCAAAACACACACATACTCAATTTTCTACACACACATTTTGATCTCTATCACACGTATCTTTAACCCTCAATATGTAACTGCCTTGCAATTACTTAATGCACCCAATTTATTAACATAAATTAATATTGCTAATAAATATGCATCACTAGAAATTGAGCCATATTTATAACAATCTCCACCTTGGCGAGATTTCTACCAACACCAAATACCTCCACAAACTTCACAAAAAAAAATTCTCTGCTGCTCCAAATGAAATCAAACTGATACAATATTAGCCAAGTCTTTGCAGTGTTCAAACTTGGCTAAACCAACAACTTTAGTCAACATAT
This sequence comes from Lactuca virosa, assembly GCF_052849685.1. Classification (NCBI taxonomy): domain Eukaryota; kingdom Viridiplantae; phylum Streptophyta; class Magnoliopsida; order Asterales; family Asteraceae; genus Lactuca; species Lactuca virosa. Next base: position 71,811,724 of record NC_136431.1, read on the forward strand.
CAGCTGGGTTTTCTTCGGTTGGAATCTTCTTCAAAGCAATTTTCTTTCTTTCTAAAACTTGTCTCACAAAATGAAATTTTACATTTATGTGTTTAGTTCTAGAATGATACACCTGATGTTTAGCCAAATTGGTTGCACTTTGGCTATCACAATGAAGCTCCACCTGATTTTGAACAATACCCAATTCTGCAATCAATCCTTGTAACCACAAGGCTTCTTTAATTGCCTCTGTAACAGCCATATATTCCGCCTCTGTGGTAGATAAGGCGATAGTTGCTTGTAAAGTAGATCTCCAACTAATTGGACCTTGTGCCATAGTAAACAAATAACCTGCAGTAGATCTACACTTATCTAAATCACCAGCAAAATTAGAATCAACATATCCAGCAACAAATTTTTTCTTTCCATAATCTTGTTTTTGAAAACATAAACCAACATCTCTTGTTCCATGTAAGTACCTCAAAATCCATCTTGCTGCTGTCCAATGATCTTTACCAGGATTATGCATATATCGACTCACAACTCCAATGGCTTGTGCAATATCCGGACGAGAACAGACCATAAGATACATCAATCCACCAACAAGGCTTGCAAATGGAATGTCAACCATTTCTTTCCTTTCTTCTTCAGATTTAGGACAAGATTTTGCACTAAGTTTAAAATGAGCAGCAAGAGGAGTACTTACAGACTTTGTTGATGCGTGAACATCAAACCGCATCAATAACTTTTCCAAATATTGTTTTTGAGTTAGAAATACAAGGCCTTTCTCTTTATTCCTAGTTATTTCCATTCCAAGAATCTTTTTGGCCTCACCAAGATCCTTCATCTCAAAATGATTCTTCATTTGTGCTTTCAGTTTCTCAATTTCCCCCATATTTTTTGATGCAATCAACATATCATCTACATAGAGTAATAAGTAGATGAAACTTCCATTCCGCAACTTTTTGAAGTAAACACAGTGATCATACTCACTTCTCAAATATCCAACACCTTTCATGAAACCATCAAATTTTAAATACCACTGGCGTGGTGATTGCTTCAGACCATAAAACGACTTCTGCAGATTGCACACCATTTTTTCTTTTCCTTTAACCTTGTACCCATCAGGTTGAAACATATAGATTTCTTCATATAAATCGTCGTGTAAAAATGTTGTTTTGACATCTAATTGCACCAATTCAAGGTCAAATTGTGCAACTAAAGCTAACATAACACGAATAGAATATTGCTTCACAACCGGTGAAAAAATCTCATTGTAGTCAACACCTTCTTTTTGATCATAACCCTTCGCAACGAGCCTTGCTTTGTATCTTATTTTGTTTTCATTTGGGACTTCTTTCTTTGCAAATACCCATTTGCAACCTATAGCTCGCTTTCATTCAGGTATACTAACAAGGTTCCATGTTTTGTTCTTTATAAGTGAATCCATTTCTTCATTCATAGCATGTTTCCATTCTTTATTTTCATGACTTTCACTTGCTTCATGAAAATTTGAAGGAATTTCTGAATTAACAACAGGAAATGCGAATGCAACACAATCTGTGTACCTAGCAGGTTTCCGGATACTTCTTCTTTCTCTCCCTTTTGCAATCGAATATGAGGGTTCAACATTTTCTTCATCATCTGTTTCCACATCTTCACCTTCTTCACCAAAAACAACACCTTCATTATCATTTAGGTACTCTTCAACTCTGACTTGAGTTACTTGTTGTGGATTTGAATTTTCTTGATGTGGAAAACTTATATTTTGCTTTTCAAACTCCACCTGCTGCACAGCTCTAACATCATTTTCTACATCAGTATCATGATTCTTCACTTCCAGTAAGTTCATCTCATTAAATGTCACATCTTTACTAAGAACCAATTTTTTTAATTCTGGACACCACAATCTGTATCCTTTCACACCTGTACTGAAACCAACAAATATAGCCTTTTTAGCTCTAGCATCTAGTTTAGATTCAGTCACATGGAAATAAGCATCACAGCCAAAAATACGCAAATTTTCATAATCAGCAGCATGTTTCCCGGTCCAAACTTCAATTGGTGTCTTTCCATTTATTGCTGCAGATGGTAAACTATTGACCAAGTGGCTTGCATAAAGGACTGCTTCCGCCCAAAAAGACTTGTCTAAATCAGCTTGTAATAGCATACACCTTACTTTTTCAAGAAGAGTTCTATTGAGTCGTTCAGCAACACCGGTTTGCTGTGGATTTCTTGGTACAGTAAAGTGTCTTACTATTCCTTCCTTTTTGCATACTTCATTGAATGGATCAGAAGTATACTCACCACCATTGTCGGTTCTTAAAACTTTAATTTTTCTTCTGGTTTGATTTTCAATCATATTCTTCCAATTCAAAAAAATATCTAAGACTTCATCTTTATGTTTCATTGTATACACCCAAGACTTTCTAGAAAAATCATCAATGAAGCTTACAAAGTAATGTTTACCACCCTTGGAAGCTGTTTTTGTTGGACCCCATATATCTGAGTGAATATAGTCAATGATGCCCTTGGTTTGGTGTGTTGATGTACCAAACTTTACTCTTTTTTGCTTACCTAAAACACATTGCTCACAAAAGTCTACTTTACCGGATTTTACACCTTTTAACAACCCTTTCTTTGCTAATCCTTGTAGAGCACTTTCTCCAGCATGACCGAGCCTTAAATGCCACAGCTTTGAAGTATCATAATCAACATTTTTATCACAATTAGTAGATTCTGAGACCACTGTTGCAGCACCCACAATAGTTTTTTCCTTGCAATACATACATGTTATGCTCTCTAACCGCCTTCATCTCAACCAAAGCACCTTTCTTTACCTTCATAATACCATTTGAAGATGAATAGTTGTAACCTCCAGATTCCAATGCTCCTAATGAAATCAGATTCTTTTTTAATTTAGGAACATACCACACATTTGAAAATTCTCTAATTACTCCATCATGATGCTTGAACTTCAATATTAGAAATGCAATTAATTATCGATATATTAGAGTCTATTTTTAGGTTTAAAAGAAATTTTTTAGATTGTTTCAATGATTTACGAAAAAATTTTAATTCTTGTTTATTTGTATCTAGACTTGAAAAACTCATGATTATAATTTTATAAGAACAATAATTTAGTTGTGTTTTGGATCAAAGTTACGATAAAAATTTATAGTTTTAAAAATGATAGTGATAGTAGAGTTTAACATGACTATTAATTTTTATGATGATTTTAATCATAGCGATGAACATTCATATTCATAATAATGATGATGCATGACAAATAAAGATGAGTATGGTAAATGATATGTATTAATGTAATAACATTTATAATGATGTATGATGAAAATTTTTTTTTATGAACGAACGGATGAATACTTATATTTATAATAAAAATGATAAGAACGAAACTTAGCTCTGATACCAAAATTAACGACATAACGGAATTAATAAAAAGATTAGGATATGATTATACCTGAATGATGCGTCGGGATGGATTGATGATGGATTGTATGAATGATTATATGAATATGTTTGGATAGGGCTCTGCTATTCAGAAATAGAACTATTTCAACAGAGGAAGAACTTTGAGATCAACTCAAGTCTTAAACACTCAAACTTAACTTGTTTATTTCATATGGGCAAAGGCCCTATTTATAGGCTCAAGAGAGCCGATTACATAATTGAGTTGCAATCGTTTGATTGCAATACGACATACATATTTACATTATAGCCCCCTAGACTATTGAGGGTTATACACTTTATTTCATTTCTAACCGACACTAACTTTATGACACATACAAACAATAATTATACAACGACAAATACAAATAATTCTATCGACACAATATTAATATAATCCCTTCCACATTGAAAGGACAAGTGTCTTCACTAATGGCTTTTTACGTCATTGCTTGCGTCATTCCTCCCGCTACCGAAAGGACAGATATTTCTGAATAATGTGTGCTTTGGTCATGGCTGACGTTAGTCTTCCATGAAAGGTGTTTCTTCGATATTTTCTTTACAGTGACTACAATTATGTCGTAGTGCATGCATGATGTGTTTACAAAGTTGTTTCTTGAGATCATCGGGTAATTCAGCTAGATGATGAGAAAGTTTTTCGAACGGTTGTTCGAAAGTTTCAATTGCTTTTAATGCTTCTGGAGTGATTTCACTGTCTGTTAGAGAATAGATAACAAAAGTTTTACTGGCATAATTCACTCTGGCTCTTGATTTTTGATATTTTTCGTTGCCTATGCGAGATGATGCTAGATAGACACCGGCTAGTGCAAAAATTAGATGATCTTGTGTTGGTGTTTCATGAGGTAGATCATCTTTTGTTGGTTTCGAGCCGTTGCTTATTCCCATATTTGCAAAAGTGATGCTTGGAATAAGTAATTGAGAATCTTCATCAAAAATTGGATAGCTTGAGTGCATCTTGATAAATAATCCTCGTTCTTGTTTCGCAAATCGTGTTTTATAGTTTCTGATTATGGTTTGTACAGCGGATGGAAATTCACTGATGCAGTGGAGATTGGCGCCTTCTAAATAAAGGGTGTCAATAAATCCATGGATAAAATAATCCCATAAAGTCATAGGATCTGATAAATCAGCTAGAAAAACTGCTTTGGGGCCTGGACGCCTGGCTACTGGATAAAAGCCCATCAGAGAATGGACTTCGGTGTATTGAATGAGACTATCCCATAGTTTAGCAAATTTTTGAGTAGTTGGTTTTTTCATGGCTTCTTTTTCTTTGGTTGATGGAATGGCTTCAAGGGCAATTTTTGCGTTTAATTGGTTAAGAGACTTTGGGATGGATACAGGTTTTTGTGGGGTAAAGCCGGATATGGGTTTTTGTGGTGTAAGGAGAACTGTTTTTGAACATTCGACATTATCTTTTATGACTGCTTTGTATGCTTCGTTGTATGCGGCTTCTGCTTCATTTTTTGTTTTGTAACTTTTGTGAATGTCATTTTTTCCAAGAATATATGAGCTGGCAATTCCCCAATCGTCATATATTCCTTTGTTTTCTCCATTGAAAATCACATACCATTTCTTTATGTTTTTATGATCGGCTTGAAGTGGTGGATATTCTTCTTGGTTTGGTGTCATAGGTTGTTTTTCTGTTTTATGTATTGTTTGTGACTGACTATCATCGGATGATATTCTTGAATGTCTTCTTTTGGTTGCTTTGTTGTTGAGCTGCTAGCTGCCTCTTCTTTAAATACTGAATAAGATGATAGAATTTGTAGTGTCTGCTGTAGTTGCTCTTCTTCACGATTGACTGCTTCAAGCTGTCTAATTAATGATGCTTTTTGCTCCTGCTTCTGTTTGAGCTGGTGTTATATTTGCTTCATGATTGCTTCCATGTCAATATGTCTACTGTCTGAATATTTGCGCCTTTTGGGTACCTAAATGATTGCTCATATTTGTTTGCTTTTATTATTTTAAATGATGATATGAAAATTTTCATATCAATGTATGCTTTTGGTGATATATTCATATCACTGTATGCTTTTGGTGATATTTTCATATCACTGTGTACTTTATCATTGTTTACTTCAGATGGTATTTTCGTACCAATGTATGCTTTAGCAATGTATATTTTGGATGGGTTAGATATGAGGTTTCCCTCAAGTTCTAATCCCAATAATACTTTTTCCATAGGATCATGTATATGCATCTGAATCAGAATCAGTTGTATATGCATAAATATCTATGTCTAAATCTATATCTGAATCTTCTATCGGTTCATATCCAAGATCATATGCAAATTTTAATAGGTTTGTTTCTTTTTCTTTTTTAGTCTTTTTTGGGCATTCATAAGCTTTGTGTCCGTCCTCTTAACATATCCAACATTTACAATCTTTTTTATTTGATGGGCAATAATTTGTTTTAGATTGATATTTTTGTTTATATTGTTTTCTATTTCGAAAATATTTTCTTTCTCCTTGTTTATAATATTCTTTATATTTAGGTTTATAGGTTTGTTTTTTCCAAATTTTCTTTTTATATTGTTGTCTTTTATTATCTTTACAACCATATTGATTAACTTTATTAGAAAGGATGTCACAACATAAATCAATTTTTGCGTCTTGTGTTGTTTTTTGTTCTAAGCATTTCTTTTGCATCCATGCTTTTAATATGCTTATTCGTGCTCCTAGAGTGTCTGCAATTTTATTTTGTTGTAAAGCTTCTTGAAAATCTTTTATTACACTTTGGCTTACTAATGATGGTAATTTTTGATAAAACATATCTAATGCTACCTTTTTTCTAGTGGAATCTAAATTATAATAATGTTCAGAATATTCGCATATAAACGGATCTAGATAACACATATTACAAATTCATAGATTAGTTAAATGCCATAATGATTCTAATTGAAAAGCTTCTTGTGATACTTTATCTTCAATTTGTTTTCCTATGAATTCCTGAATACATTTTTAAATGTTTCCATAGCATCAGTAGTAGCTATCATCATTGTTTCGGTTTCATCGAGAGATGAGAGAAAACGATATGCGTTACCTTGTGTTTTATGAATGATATAATTAAGAAAATGTGTTGGGTGTAAATTTCTTAATTCTTCAGTTAATTGAATTTGTGCTCCCATTTTATTACTCCATTCTTGAATTTTCGCTTCAGGATTTTGATCACAATCAATAAAAAGAATATCTGAATTTGTTGGAAATGTAAATAATTTAGGTATGTATTGAGGAGGTATTTTTTCCCATTTATTTTGTTTATTTTTAACCATTCCTTGTCTATATAAAAAATTTTCTTCTAATGAAAGTGGTCCATAAATATATTGACTTTGATAATCATCTTCAACATATGATTGTTTTCGTTTTAATCCAAAATTATTTTGTGAATTTTTATATGGATTTGAATATGGGTTTTCATCATCGGATGAAAAATTATATATTACTTATGCGTCATTATTATCTGAATTATTTTCTATTTCTATATTATTTTCTTGAATTTCGGATGGAATTTCTAATGCTGCAAATAATTTAGTTAATGTTTCTACTTTTCCTTGTAAAGTTTCCATATTAATAAATTGTGTGTATTTTGTAAATGAAATCTTTAGTTTCTTTTTATTAGTCGAGTAGTTATTATTAGTGATTTTTCTATTTTTTGAAACATATTTAACAAATTAATTTTGTTATTTTATCTTCAAGGTTTTTTATTTGTTCTTGTTTCCAATTTATACTATTATCTATTATATGTATTGCTTCAATATTAGAAATGCAATTAATTATCGATATATTAGAGTCTATTTTTAGGTTTAAAAGAAATTTTTTAGATTGTTTCAGTGTTTTACGAAAAAAAATTTAATTCTTGTTTAGTTGTATCTAGACTTGAAAAACTCATGATTATAATTCTATAAGAACAATAATTTAGTTGTGTTTTGGATCAAAGTTACGATAAAAATTTATAGTTTTAAAAATGATAGTGATAGTAGAGTTTATCATGACTATTAATTTTTATGATAATTTTAATCATAGCGATTGAACATTCATATTCATAATAATGATGATGCATGACAAATAAAGATGAGTATGATAAATGATATGTATTAATGTAATAACATTTATAATGATGTATGATGAAATTTTTTTTTTATGAACGAACGGATGAATACTTATATTTATAATAAAAATGATAAGAACGAAACTTAGCTCTGATACCAAAATTAACGACATAACGGAATTAATAAAAAGATTAGGATAAGATTATACCTGAATGATGCGTCAGGATGGATTGATGATGGATTGTATGAATGATTATATGAATATGTTTGGATAGGGCTCTGCTATTCAGAAATAGAACAACTATTTCAACAGAGGAAGAACTTTGAGATCAACTCAAGTCTTAAACACTCAAACTTAACTTGTTTATTTCATATGGGCAAAGGCCCTATTTATAGGCTCAAGAGAGTCGATTACATAATTGAGTTGCAATCGTTTGATTGCAATACGAAATACATATTTACATTATAGCCCCCTAGACTATTGAGGGTTATACACTTTATTTCCCCCCTCTCTTCCCTTCCCTTCCTTTTAATAATAAGAGCTTTTGATGAGTATAAGGATTAAGTATATCGGTAGTGTTAGGGGAACAACAAATTTTACTTGGAAAGTGGTTTAAGCATCTTATATGTACATATATCACTTAGGATGAGTTGACTTGATTGCTTCCATTCCGTTCACATGGCGGTTTTCATCCTTATAGGACAATTAATCTTAAATGCTTAAGAGATGGACTATGCAAACACATTTTATGGATCCATGTGTAATGTTCACATGTTTTTAAAATGTTGGTATTCATTGTCGGACCTATATGCACGTTTTGGATGTGATGCTACTACCTTGATTATCCATCGGACCATTGGGAGTTTATAATGAAAGGGGCTTAAGTATAGAGAACTTGGGTTAGGAATCTAAAAGCATGTGCAATGCAAGTTATTTGGTTTTAGATTTATAATTATTAAAGCTACTTATCGCCATATATCTTATAAGTACAAAATAGCTTTGAAAGTATTTTGAGATTTTGATTTTGAAATTGGATAATTGCTATTACCCAATTCTATTCAAAGGTGTAACTTCGGATTTACTTAGGCTTCACGGAGTGGGATGCGGTTTGGAACCGCGATGGTGACACGTGGCCAGGGAACACCGCCCCCAGGGTGCGGTTAGGTGCGGCCAAGACCGCAGTGCGGTCTTTGAAGACCGTGGTTTGTGATTGGTTGTTGGTGGGTGTGACCGTTGGGGGAATAAATGAATTGATTTATTTATTTATTTATTTTTTCTTTTTTGCCTTTTAAAAGTGTGGCACCACTCCCTTGGTGTGGCAAGAAACCACACTTGTGTGGTAAAAAATGACATGGCGTTGATGTGGCGGGGGAGGGAGTGCGGTTTCGGTGGCACCACACCCTCCAGCCTTACTTACTAGTATTCCGAAGCATAACATTATTATTTTGACATGTAATTTGAATACAAGATTGAAGGTTACTTGGTGAATACTAGCTTGGATATATATATATATATATATATATATATATATATATATATATATATATATATATATATATATATATATATAATGGTTTCTTTTGCACTTATGTTTTAATATAACCGTACAGTGTACATACTAAGTCACTAATATAAGTAAAATTTCAAACTTGATATGTTAAACTTTTATTTAAGCTCTCCAATTGTAACATTAGTTTGATACGATTGCATAGTTTAATTCCATCGCTACAAAAATTAAACATGAAAATATTAATTTAATTTCTGGATCAGGAATATTTAACGAAAATTAAATTGAATTCTCCTGAGGTTAAAAAAATCAAATTATCCAAAACCCAAATAACTCAAAACCTCAATTGCTGGGTGGTTGTTCAACTTTGGTTTTCTCTTTTTAAACATCCTTAACCAAGATCAATGATATTTTCTAACTATTTGGTATAACTTTCTATTTGTTAATAAACTTTATTACATACTATTAGATATTTGATTCCGTTTTCCCTTAAAAAAAATGTCATACAAAATGCTGCATCTCTTTTACAATTCTAATCTAATTGACCGATTTATTTTTTTTAAAAATTTAACCCTTAAAATACTTTTCACTTTACTTATCAAATAAAATGAATATTTTTTAGATGACAAATTAATTAATAAAACATCTATCAAATCAAACGTTGAATACTTGAATCAAGTAAAAAACAACATGAGTAGCACATCTTGTCGTGGAGATTTGAGACATTATAAAAGTAAAAAAAAAAACACATCATAAATTTCATTTGAGATATAAAATTAAAACAAAAGATATACAAAAATTCATCCAAAATAACCACATAATCAATATACATATCATTCCGAATCACTCTCCACACTTCCCATGGCCTTCAATCCCGTTGGTTTCTGCATTCAATTCACACGCCACTATTAAACACATAAATAAATCAAAAAGAATTTGACATTCGTTTTCGTTTTTAATCATTCTTGTATTATATTTATAACATTAGTTTTATAAAACAATCGATGACACAAAATATGTAAATTCATTGAAGAAGAGAAGAATATTCGTAGACATACCTTCTTCGTACTCTTCTTTTCTCTGACCTCGTATCTCTCTTGGCACATATCGGTCAACCATGCCCCTGGACTCACCAACTGCTCCATCCAACAATTACAATAATAGCAGGGGCAAATTAGTAAAAAATACGATCGATATTGTCAAAAAAAAAAAGTCAACAAAATATTGGTGTAAATAAAATAAAGCCATTTATTTAAAAAAGAAAAAGAATCTTTTCCCACAAATGGCCAAAACTTCACTCAATCATGCAATAGCAACTTGTACCACTTGCAACAAAAGTTCCGATTTTTATAAATACAAATTAATAAAAACACTTAAAAAAATGTTAAAATAATATTTTTTTGAAAAAAATAAGCCCATTTACAAGGTTTCGTGAGGACAAATTAGTAAAACTGTGAAAACGCCCAAAGATTTTTATAGTTCACAAGGACAATTTGGTAAAAGCATAACAGGCAAATAATTATATTTTAAGAGATATGGAGATGAAAAGAAAATAATCGAGGGGAAAATCTTTTTCAAGAAAAAAAAAATCAACAAAAAACGCAATAATCACTTGTACATGTTGCAGTACAAGTTGTACGTAGTTTATTTATTAAAAAAAAACACACACACAGAGAGAAAGTGAGATTAGTATGTGTTCTGTGAATAAAGAAGAAAGACGGATTATGTCGAAATGTTACTTACAAGTAAAGTTCGTTGGATGATTTTGGCCCTTTTCTTAGGTCTATGAGGAAGCTTACAACCTTTCATCGCCATGAAATCTTCTTCTTTCTCCTTGCTTGTTAACGCTATATACAGTTTTGGCCATACATGTTTGCTTTTACAACAACCTTCATCTACTCCTCCGCCGCCGTCTAGGGAGGAGACCTTCGGTTTCTCAACCATCCCCGCCGCCGCACACCCTCTTGTCGTATACTTATCCTCTTTATCGGACGACGATTTCCGGTTGCTTTCCGATCTTAGAGTCGTCGATGCCTCAGCCGTCCTGTATCCCAACACACCACAACGTTCGTAATCGATTTAACAAACACATAAATGAAATTTTACATATCCCTAGTTTCAACACCAACAAAATTTCCAGAAAAGTAAATTCTGGGAGAATAGTTCTTGTTTTAAACGTGATGATGTAAGAAATAAGAAATCCACATCTGATCTCCGTGATTTTTCTGAAAATTTCTGATGTTGTAGATTTTAGAAGATGCAGACATCAAATCCATAAGGAATATTCTGCAAATTTTGAGAAACTTTATAGTGTATGCTGAAGATTTTCAGATGTGTTGTAGGAGATAAATCGGCAAGATGCTTTACCTTGTGAGACGGGTGGATGGAGGTTGGAGAGATGGTTCTCTATTCTCATTATCGGAACTAAAAGTAACAAAATGAGAGTTGATTTTCCGGCGATTCCTACGGCGGCCGGAAACGGCAAACGATGTGTCGGCTGTATCATCTGGTTCTCTCACTCTCACACATCTAAGTCTCTTCTTATTACCCCATCTTAAAAACAAATCTGTTGTAGTTTCTGCTTGTTGTTTACATCCTCCTCTTTTATCTATTTTCTCCATCAATCAAAAGAATTTTTTTCTAAAATACAAAATTCTCAGGAATACGAGCTCTAGATTTTACAGATTCATATATAAAAAAAAACAAAGATCTGCTCGATTGTTCTTCCAAAATGTAGAGAAATTGTGCTCCGTGCGAACCTAAATCTGCAAATCGTCAGAAATAACAGTCAAAACGGGTTAAATCGAAGAACATATCACTTATCAAAGATCTGATTGTTAGAAACTCATTTGATTTGGGGTTGAGATAAGAAAAAAACTTACAGAAACGCTTACGATACCCAAAGCAACAATTCAACAACTTTATCTCATACAGAAAAGGAATAACACGTAGTTTTTGATGAATTTTGAAGATGAGGAATTATATGAATTTTTGTGGGATAATCAAAATCGCCTCCTTCGGGTACTTGATTTCTGAAGAAGAAATGGGTTTCATCTTCTTCTTCCTTGGCTTCCTTTGCAATTTATATATCTTGCACTCTGTCGTGAGATAAGTTCTGATGTGTGGTGACCCTTGGATTTGAATCAACGGTTGACGATGATCAACACATCTTCGGCTTAAAAATTGAAGGCTCCATAAGATATTTCCTCTTTTTCTATCTGGGCTTTCCTCACTTCACTTTTCACTATTACCTAATACCTAATGCGAAGCCCTCAAACAACACTCCAAGCCCATAGAGGCTATGGGTCGGGCCTACACAGACCCTTGAGATGGGCCTAAATCGGGTTATAGATTATGGGTCATGAGCTAACGCTCACACTTCACACAACAACAAATGAGACGAGAGGGGAAATATTATTGTTTTCTTTGTAAGTATGTCACTTAGTTTAATGTTTGTTAACTTATGTTGATCAATTAAAGTTTTTTAATTTATGCTAACAAATTTAATTTTATGTTATATTTATAGTTTTGGTTTCAAATTTATCACTTATGTTTTAATTTTTATGTCTGTAAATGGATTGATATTGATTATGAAATGAAATATTTTCTCATTGCATGTATTTATTCCTTAAGGTCAGCAATTTGAAGCAATGATCCTCTAAAATTTGAAGTTCAAGTTCAAATCTATTTGTGAACTCGATTTATAGCTAATCTTTGATATAATTTAGAATTCATATGAAACAAATTAGTTATTGTGATTAAATAAAAGCTACTAAATGTAATGCAAAATCGACCAACCGCTCATGTCATCTTACCATGGTGTCTTTAATGTTTGTTGTTAGATGTTTTCTGCAGCTATTAGCATCTTTATTTCATGTCATGGCATTGTATTTTGCATTTCAATTACATGCATTTTATTATTTTTGGGACTTATGTGCAAATTCAGTGGAACTGTATTTTTTGGTGTTTTGTAAGGGCATTTGAGGCTTTTAGCATGATTCATGGCCTACCAAAAACCTCTCATTTACTTCGAGAAAAATAGACCAAGAATGAAAAGGTAGAAAGTTTGAAAAATACAATTGTAATCGTTACACATGTCATGTATTTTATATTGTCGTGTAAATTGAGATTTGAACCAAAAATGTTGTGTACTTTGGATTTTAAACGAGTAATATGTTTTGTGTTGTAATTTCACACAATTCGTCTGAATGGTCCTCAACAATAATGGGTAGTTTTTCAATTCGGCAAAAGTTTCTTAATTGTTATTTGTTAGGTACATTTTATGCGTTGTCTACCATGTTTTATATGCCTTTTATCATCATTTTATATACATAATCATGCATTGTAAACATCTTGGAATTGTACACATAATGTTATGTTTTAGTTTACTTTGGGTTTTATGGATTGATCTTTAGGATTTCAGAATGCAAGGAGTTGAGATCGGAAGCTTGGACTTCAGGATACTAGACAAAGAGAAGTGAATAAAAAGTTTGGATGACTAAGGGAAGAAAAAAACTTTAAGTAAAAACAAGTGACTTAGAAAACCAACTCAACATGCATGGTCATGCAACTTGTTCAATGTAGTTACATGGAAGTACAAAACAACAATGTATTTTACTGCACGGTCAAATAAGTATGTTTTTCAACAACATTTTCTTTAGTATTTAAGTAATGTGTCCATATTTTTGTTCAAAAATATTTTGTTTGTAAACCTTAAGGGTCGTATTTTCTATGGGAGGAGTGAATTTGGAGCCTAAGAAGTTCATTTTTTTTTATAATCGGAAGTCATTTAATTCTAAAAAACCATAAAAAAAAAAATAATAGGTTCGAAATCAAAACATATTCAAGTGTTTAGTGATTCAAAAAGATTTGTAATAGTTATAAGTAGAAACTTAAAACCCACATATCATTAACAAAATCGGAGAAGATTGGGTTGAGTCAAGTTCAAAAATGAATAATCGAAAATCATCAAGTGTGTTTCATGTTTGGTTTTCGTTATTTTTTACTTGATTTTTGCATGGTTGGTTTAATTTTGGTTCAAGTATTTTTTATTTTTATTTAGATGAATATCATATCACTGATGCACTTCATATATGGGGTTTTCTTGTATAGAGTTTTGATCAATTAGTATTATATTTTTTCTATATTTTGCAATACTGTAGAACTTGTTATTCGATACTAATTCAGTCTACTAGGGAGCATCGAGTATTCACCTTATACGGGGAGTACTCGAATATAGTATTTTATAAAGAAATTAATTTTGAGGAAATTAATTATATATATAAAAAAATCATAAGTTTAACAAAATTTATAACAAAGTATGTAAAATATCAATAAAAAAGAATGTATGTTCCAATGTTAAACTAGTTCAAAAAAGTAAACATTAAAATCATGAAAATTTAGAATATGAGAATGAGAGAGAGGAAATCATATACAATACGTTTATGCGGTAATTTACTTTAGTTTTAGGATTGATATATTAGATAAAGTATAAAATATACATATCAATGTTGAAATTCTTGAGTTTTTCTCTTTTTAAGTCAATTTTGATCATTTGAACGAGTTGGTCCGAGTTGGCTTAACTCACCTTAACTCACCACAATGACAGCTCAATCAGTTTAGGGGCTCTAAGCGAATCAAAAATTTGGGGTCCTTTGACATTTACTATAGTTAATGTTATAAACTCTCATCTTTTATCCGGGTTTGGGACCAACAATAATAAACTAAAAAGTTTATAATTTGCGGTTAATTTTTTTTTTATTATATATATATATATATATATATATATATATATATATATATATATATATATTGAAAATATTTAGGACATAAAGTTAATTTTTCTAGCATTTTTAGATGCAAATTCGTTAGTAAAATTTTCATAATCAATTTCTTTTGCTAAATGTGTTTTAATTGACAAAATAACTAATACATTTAATATTTCTTGTGACACTGTAAATCTTAAATAATTTTTTAACAAGTTTAATTTAGAAAAAATTCTTTTCGTACGGGCAATGTAACAATAATTAACATAACATATACATTTGGAAAAGAACCAAAACAAGTAGACAACTACAAATCAACAAAATTATCTTCTTTTTCTGCTTGACACGGTTAGTTCTTCACATTCTTGAAAATAGAAGATAATGGAAAACTCAAATTCCAACCAAATTCGTTCCAAACCTGAATAAGGACAATACATAATCTGATAATCAGATAATGGAAAATTCAATTACTCAAAAATGGAGAATCATAATTAGACAATGGATAATTTTTTTTTTTAAAAAAAATAACCCTAAAATAGACTATTATTTAACCCTAATACATAATCAGATGATGGAAAACACAATTACTCCAAACTGGAAAGTGGAAACCTGTACATATTGTTTCAGTAATACAGTTTTTGGCTTCTTGTCTAATTGTCTTCTTGACAGCCTTGAAGACTTGAAGTTTTGAGTCTTTTGAACAATCAATAATGGAGAATCGGAATGTATGTTTTAGAGGATTGACAATCAATATTCAATCAGAGAACAAAGAAGGAACTAGGAAGAGAAGAAGACGTGAAGAACAAAAGGTATTTTTCAGGGATCGGTTTTCAAATTTAAAGAATTGAGATTCAAAGAAGAAAAGGGAAAAGAACAGGCGATGGCGCTCACTTGTAACAAGATTCAAGAATCGATACTTTCAATGAACCAATTTTGGCTAATGAATATAATTTTTGTAATGTGGCGTGGGTAGCATACCACAAAAGGAGTAGCGGACTAGGAGCACACGTATAAAATCCTTGGGTTAAATGGGGCCTCTTTAGAAGTGGGGACCTAAGCCCTAGCTTAATTAAAATCATAGTAAGGCCGGCCTTGATTCACCAAAATTGTTATTTGGCCGATTTGAACTGATTTTCCGCGTTATCTGTACTATGCTAGAGTGATTCACCAAAATTGTTGGGAGATTGTTCATCTATGTAAAATATTATTTTAATGGATGATAATTATTGTATATGATTATTTTAGTGAATCATTGTAGAATAACACAAAAATAATTATGTTAGTAATAGGATTGAAAAATAAATTCAATGGAAAACGCTATTATATAGTGTGGTTGGAGTTGCCTTAATGTTGATCGTGTCCCACCATCCACCACATGGTGCGACACGGAAGACAACTTGTATCTTTTTCTTCCAATTGCATGAAAGTAATATGAAAAGGTCTTGTAGTTATATGAAAATAAGATAATTTGTAAAGACAAACTTATACTAAATAAGAGAAACCACGTATTAAGAAACCAATTATGTTGTTTAAGATTATGACATCATAAAGCCCTCGGACCCTGATGGATTTGAACTTTTCTTTTCTGAAAAAGTATTGAGATCTCTTGCATGCTTAGATTTTCAATGACTTCTTTCATACGACTTGTATTTCGTTAGAGTATTCTTTGTCACGTTGATTCCAACAGTCTCTAGTTCGTTGGTGGTTAATAATTTTGGCCTATTAATCTTATCAACGTTCAATATAAGATAATCGCAAAATTATTAACTATTCGGCTTGTGTAGGCGGTTGACACAATAGTTAGTTTGGAGCAGTCGATGTTTGTTAAAGTGCACCAGATTCTTGATGACCCTTTAATGGTAAATGAAATTTTAGATTGATACAATAAGAAAAAGAAGAAGATTATGGTGTTGAAAATTGACTTTAATAAAGCTTATGATTCTCTAAGTTGGTATTTTATGGAAAAAAATTATGCAATTCATGTGCTTTGACTCAAATGGATCTCTTGGATTTGAACTTGTCTTCATTTAACTAGATATTCAATTCTTGTTAATGCTAGTGTATCTAAGGATTTTTCAATTGAAAAGGAATGATGTGTGGTGACCTATTGGCACATTTCCTTTTTATCCTATACATGGAAGGATTGCATGTAACTATTGAAGACATGTCACAACAAATTTTTTTAGGGAAAGGTTAGATCTGGAAATCCAAGTGTGTCAAAGTTTCTCTATACTGATGATATGTGATTGTTGGGTGATTGGTCTCATCAAAATATTACCAATATGCTCAGTATTTTAAATTGCTTTTATTTAGCCTCTGATTTGAAACTAATATTCATAAGTCCAACCTGTATGCGGTTGGGGTTTCTCATGAAGAGGTTGTCGGGTATGCCTCTAATACATGGTATAAACTATAGAAACTTTTGGTTATGTACCTCGGGCATCCATATGGGGTCTAATATGTCTAAGGTGCAAGGTTGGAAAATTTTCATTGATTGATGTTAGAAAAGGTTTTTTAATTAGAAGGTAAACACTCTGTCTATTGGTGGTAAATCGATGTTACTTGAATCGTTATTGGGATATCCAGAAATATATTTTATGTCAATCATCCTTATGTATTGTTTCTAAGGTTATTGAGAATCTTAAAGAGAAATTTTTGTGGGGTGGGGAAGGTGACGATCGAAACCTGATTTGGGTGAAATGGGATGTTATTCTATCTTCTAAAGAAAATGATTGTTTAGACATTGGCAGTTTGGTGGCGTTTAACCATGCTCTTTTTCAAAAATAGAGATGATGCTTTGTTATAAAAGAAAAGTTTCTATGGGTGCAAGTTATAAAGGTCGATTTATATGGATTCTGCAGGGCTCCAACTTGGAGATGTATCGATATGTGACAGTAGATTATTGATGCTTAAAACAAAATGTATGACAAGGGTATTATTGCAAATAGTACTCTTAAAAAGAGGGTGAGAGATGGGGCAAAAACTTTGTTTTAGAAGGAGGTTTAGATTGGAAAACATACTCTCTTTTTTTCAGATTTCCCAGGTCTTTTTCTCGTGAAAGAGAGAGCGATTGTTTTCTTTTGGGAAAATTACTTATAAGCCCAACGAAATTTCCAAAGCGTTCAAAAAACCCCAATTATGTTTTGTATGTTCAAGAAAATCCAATGAACTTAACATATGTCTAAAAAAGTCCAACTAACTTACACTTCTGTTCAATTCTCATTTGTAACATCCCAAAAATCAAGACCAAAAATTTCTTTTTAAAACATACTAAATCATAGTATCAAATCATTTCAAACATACTAGAAGGGTTATATAACAAATCAGAGTATCTTTTCAAAACACTTGTTCATTTTATCAGAGTAAACATCCCAGACTAAACTTCTTTGGTGTGTGTGTGCCATGCGATCACCCCGAGCTCTTCCCTCCGCTACCGGAAGTACCTGAAACCAAAACTGAAAACCGTAAGCACAAAGCTTAGTGAGTTCCCCAACCTACCACATACCACATACATATCCACATACTGGGCCCCCGCCCGCCGCATCGGGACTTGCCCGGCATCGAACTAGCTCCGGCATCGGGCCCCGCCCGACATCAGGCCCCGCCTGGCATCGAGCCCCGCTCGGTATACAGATCTTTTCTCTTAGGCCCCGCCTGTCTTTGGGCCTCGCCCGCTGCTAACAAATACGATGATATAACGTAACACATATCATAAAGCTAAACATACTCTACTGTACTACTGATCTAAGGCCTCGCCTATCCTGGGCCCCACCCCTGTCCTGCTACTGGTGAGTCATGGAACCCCGTCCACGCTCCTGCTGATAGTGAGATACGGGCCCCCGCCCACACTCACCTCCCTCCGAACTCAGGCCTCGCCCCTGCTCTACTACTAATGAGATATGAAACCCCGTCCATACTCGGCTAGTGATGATATACGGGACCTCGCCCGACTCACCTCCCTACCAGGCACATACAAGTATCACAAAGACCACGAGTATAACTACACATACACTATTGCCCCGGGTACCACCCGACATCGGACCAAAATCCGGAACATATAAACTGCATCGGGCTAACTCCGGTAACAGATCTAAATCCGAACATATCCCAATAAGTGCCTAGGGCTAACCCCCGAGTCTTCCTACTACACATAACCATAAGCATAAACATAATGGGTCGGCATTGTGGCCGTAGACCCATGCACACAGTGAGGAGACTCACCTCGCATTGTTGAAGATTAGCTCAAACACTTCTGACTGCCAACCGACAACTTCTGAACTGGTGATCCTTCGCCTGCCCGAACTATCAATACCCAAAGTAACATTTAGACCACAATATTCCAAAAGTCAATCCTAGTCAAACTTGGTCAAAGTCAACGGTCAAAGTCAACCTCCAGTTGACTATGACTCGCCGAGTTGCTCCACCAACTCGTCGAGTCCATGTTTCTCCAACTCAAAACAACCACCGATCCTACCCGTCGAGTCTAGCAAGCACTCGACGGGTTCTCCTTCAGTCTTACAGTCGGGACCATCTTCAATCGGCTCGCCGAGTTCATCCTTGAACTCGTCGAGTTCATCTCCCTCTTATGAATTTCCAGACTATGACTCGCCGAGTTGTATGAAAAACTCATCGAGTCCATCTTCATAACTAAGAAGATTTCCTTAGACTCGCCGAGTTCCTCATTGAACTCGCCGAGTACGATGATCTTCATGCCCGCTATGGACCCAGACTGACTGAGTCCCATACCAACTCAACTCATACCCTTTAACAGAAGGGTTTTGGGGCAAGAAAACGGACTGACTCGCCGAGTCCCATAAGTGACTCGTCGAGTCCCTCTATGTCGCATTCTATATAGACGATTTCTAAGCCAAACAACTTCTCCCAAAGGTAGATCCAACCTCCTAGAGTATGCTTTCCACGTAAAGTTGCAACCTTTACGTGTGAATAGTTCCCAAAAGCCAAAACTAAGCTACAAGGAAGGGTTTTACTATGGAGGAGGGCTTCAAATCTTAAAAGCTTGAGACTTTAATGCATTAGGGACCTTGGGGAGTCCAGATCTGAAGTTGCAAACTTCAGATCGTGCCCCATGCAAGCACTAGCCACAAATGTGCTAGATAAGGCCAAGAAACTCAAGATGAAGAGATCTATCAAATGAATGCTCAAGGTAACAACTTGTTACTTTCTATTAACTGCCAAACTGAAGTAGATGTTGGATCCAAACTCTCATCTTCGTTCATTGCTTCCACTCTTCCAAGAAATGCACCACAAAACAACCTTTATCTTCTCAATGCTCAAGAAATGGGGTTGGGTGGCTAGGGTTTCGTTTTGGATCTGAGAGGGTATCAAGGAGGCTGATGAAAGGTTATAATGTCCTTTAAATAGGGTACAAAGCCCGCATTTAGGGTTTTCCAAACCCAGACCAACTCGCCGAGTCAGTCTTCAGACTCGTCGAGTAGGTCACTTAATTCGCGACCAAATCGCGCTCCTACTCGTCGAGTCACTTGTCTACTCGACGAGTCACTTCCTCATTTGAGGTTTTCTTCTCTTTCAAGGTCTCCTGAATTCGGGGTGTTACAACTCTCCCCCACTTAAACTAGACTTCGTCCTCGAAGTCCGCTACGGCCAGCCTCCTGCAATCTACTCACAACATTTATGCCCGGTCATTTAGCCAAAACTATTCCTTGAAGATACGAACCTCACGAGCACTCTGCTCACCAACAATCCTGTGAACACAACTCTTTCCCAACTGATAATCCTTTCGGTACTCCTCGAGTACTTATGCTGGACATCCTAGGGGTTCACTGGCCTTCCCAAGGCAAACTTCGCAAAAACAACAACCTTTACTTCCTCTGTGAAGGACATATCCTTCGCTGAACCTACCCTTCCTGCCACTCCCAGTGCTGGTCACTTCGCTGATACATACTGAGTGCTTTCTCTTTCTATATACTGATGCTGAAAGCCCCTCCCAGCGGATGGATCAGATAATCCTTCGAGTAATAGAGTCATCCCTGCAACGGTTAGACTCATACGAGAGCTGCGCAATAGAGTCAAATCACTCACTCTGAGATTATTTAATCCTGCTGTTAGTGGCCTAGCACCTCTCAGTCAACTAACTACTTCCACTCACGGATCCTCTTATTGCTGCCTCTGTCCGAAGATTCTGCTGTCTCTGATCCGCTCTCCGGATGAACCGAGACCATCCTGGTCCCAACTAACCTGCCATAATCTGGGTTACCGAACTCCTACCAGTTACTGCACTCAAACTCCATCTCTCAGTCGCTCTCAGCGATTTCCGAAGGAACTTCGGCTAACAAAAACTACTCTGTCTACCTTGCCATTCTGGCTCTTTAAATCCTGGGATCCTCGATCCCCTATATTAACTCTAAAGTCTCACCCAACTATATCTTGGAGTGGCCTCTCCCTCAGGTCTCACATATCTAGGGCTATGCAGGCCCGCCTCTATACTAAATCTCAACGAACCATGTCTACCTGATTCTATTCATACTAACTAGGAGTTACGGGCCTCGCCCACACTCTGCTAACTAGGAGATACGAGCCCTCGCCCACACTACTCTGACTGGCTACTAACAACTGTTGCGACTATCCCGCAGTCTTACCACACTCCCCATGCTGTCTCTACACTGACTACTAATCTTGAAAGCATCCCATGCCGGACATTCACTCAATCTGCATCTTGACTCACTCGAGTCCTGCTGGCGATTCCTCCAACCTGGTTTTTCAAACCAGCTGTCAACTAATGTGAATACAACGGTCATTCTGTAGCCTCACTACACTTCCCGTACTGTCTACCTACTGGTGAATGCTACGGCTACACCCGCAGACTTACAACACCTTCTCACACTATCTGGCTGCTAGTGAATGCTACGGCTACACCCGTAGACTTACAACACTCTAACACTCAACTGCACCTGAGTCTTAACTGGGGCTCTAACCTAGTTCCTGAACCCTGCTTCCCAACGTCAAGGAAAAGCGTAAACCAAATGTTGGAACGTTTTCTGAACTCCCAACTCATCCAATCCTCAATCCAGACGACCACTCGACCGTCTTCCGTTCTGACGGAAAAATCTCTAGCCAGATTTCCCAACCAGTCATCAGCTAATCGTGCATACATGAACTCAACTTCAGGAAGTTTTCCCCAACTCCCCACTTACTTCTGCTCCTGAATACTTGGAGGGTTCTCCCCCACTTTGATTCAACTAGCTCCTTGCAGCTTACTGTCTGAAAAGGATTCCCAATTCTTCTTACCACTCCATGATCGTTCTGCTAAAAACTGATGCTTACCACTGCTAGTGCTCCAAAACTAACCAATACCGTGATGCCACCGTCCTTGAAAGCTGGCGAAATACTTCTAGAGTCCCAATTTCACGCTTGCTACAGCGACCGCATCCTGAGTAACCTGCTCTAAAAGGGTACAACTACGGACTACTATTCTAAACCCATGGTATGCGGATGACATATAACTCAATCATAAGCAGGAAACAGAATCCAAAGCACAATTACTAATATCGATGCAGTACCATAGCAAATACATCGCAAATAAGACTGTCAAACAGATAAAGGATACACACCAGCCACATCCGGGGCTGCTCGCATGTCATCTGAAACCAACTGGTACGCCCTGCTCCGTGCCGTAGGCGCCTCTGCCCGGCCCTGCCGACCGTCAGTGATCCTCAAAGTCGCAGGGGCAGGTGCTATCACCTGTCCTGCTGAAAGTAAACTCGGACATTGGGCCTTCTTGTGGCCCCTCTGGCTACAATGAAAACATATCAGGTCTGGTCCCTGAGTGGTGGTGGCTGTACAATCTCTACTAAAATGACAAGTCCGGCCGCACTTAAAGCAGCCCGAATCCCTACCACTGCTACTCCTGCACGCACCCTCGTGTGTCCTGCCACACTTCCCGCATCGGCTGCGACTCTGTAAATCCCTCGTTCTCGAGTCTGACACCTTGGGTCTCTTGCCTGAACCTGTGGCTACCTGAATCTCGTCCGATTTAACAAGCCCTGGACTTTTTCTCTAGATGATCCTCTATTCTAGATGTCCAAATCCGAGAAGGGCGTCCACATCCACAAGGGTTTGCATCATCAAATATCTTCATTTTAGATCTTGAGTTGGACATCAACGATTAAGAGGAAGAAGAAGAAGTAACCATTACAAGAGATTGAACGCAGATGTCGCTCATTTTTCTCTTCTTCAAGCCCTAAATTGATATATCAAGGGCAATTCTAATATGTTTATTCCATGTCATTAAATGTAATGTCATGTCATTAGCCAACTAATTTTATACCTAATGAATCTGGTTGCCTAAAATGGGAATTAAACAAAAGCGTAAGTTCGTTGGGTTTTCTAGACAAAAGGTTAAGTTCGTTGGGTTTTTTTGAATAAACAAAACATGATTGAGGTTTTTGAACGGTTTTGAAACTTAGTTGGTCTTACACGTCATTTTCCCGATATTTAATTTCACGTCATAAGTCATGTCATTCGTTGACTTTCATTAGCCGGTTGACCCTAATGAGAATTAAACAAAAATGTAAGTTAGTTGGGCTTTTTTAGATAAAATGTTAAGTTTGTTGGGTTTTCTTGAACATACAAAATATAATTGGGGTTTTTTGAACGGTTTGGAAACTTCGTTGGACTTATAAATAATTTTCCCTATTTCTTTTTCATCAGAGAATGAATGATGGATGGTTGTGGAATTGGCGAAGGATGATTCGAGGTGAAGAATCGACTCAATTTATGGGCATCTACATTTGATTGAAGATGTGCAAATTTTCAATTGAGGAGATACATGGGTTTGGGATATGGATATTTATGTGGAGTACACGTTTGGTGTCATGAGAAAGTGCACTGATGAGTTTTTGTTCCGCGTAGCAAATCTTCAGACTAAATGAATCCGTTTCATTCGTAGAAAATTAAATATTTTTGTTTGGAGAGTGATCCTGAATAGACTTCCCACAAGTCGACCCTCGATTATAGGGGTGTTGACGTCCCTACGGTGTTGTGTGCCATATGTTCGGATAATTAGATGGAAGACTTTGATCATTTGTTTTTGAAGTGTAAAGTAACAGCTACAACTTGAAACGTGATTTTTGCCTGGCTACATATTCAAACCCCAATTTTTTACTCGATTTTGGAAGTTTTCCCTTGGATATCTACTATTCAAATGTCGAGCTCCCAAAAAGTGGTCATTGAAATTATCTCTTTCATGACTTTGTCGATCATCTGGAAATATTAATATTATATTGTCTTTCGAGGTAAAAAGGAAAACAAAGAAAGGAAACTATTGTCATTCCCATGTTATTTTATGGTTTGGTAGTAGAAACAAAAACTTGTTATTAATTAGGTTCTATGGCTTCAAAATCTGATCAATGTTTGAAAAATAAGATTTTTAGTTGAATCGGTCTGATGATCAGTTCCTTGTTCGATTGTCGTTTCAATTGGTTCGACCGTCAATTCAACTAAGAATTTTTCTACATATGGTGGTAGTGTACATCGGCTTTCGAGTTGTGTACACTCTGAAAATGTTTAGTTTGCTTTGGAAATGAGTTGTTAGTTTAACGGGCTAATAGAAATTCAACTATACAAGTTCAGTAAACTGGTTTAAACAGTTTTTTTACCGATTCAACCTGGTTTTTGAAGAAATCATTTGGTTCAATCTGGTCTAGAAATTGACATAAAGCCGATCTTCATTAAACCACTCTCGTCCCCGGTCACAACAGGTTCCAACCAATTTTTAAAACATTTAATCTAATTAATACTTTGTAGTTGGTTTTTTTGGGGTCGTATCCTGCTAGCTGTTTCAGTTGTTGAAAAAACAAATGATGTGATCTTTAAATGTGATATGCATTTAAATTACATAGGAAAAAAAAACTCAAAAGCATTAAATAAATGTGCCATGCATTTAAAATCACAAAGAAAAACTCAAATCTATTATATAAATCTTAGAAATGAAACGATCTACAGTCTAGACCCTATACTCTAGAGGGCTTAAAGAATAGTAAACAAGCCCAAAAGTCTTCAAAGAGTTGGTAAATTAAACCGGATAAAGTTACACCGTTACAATTTATAACTTCACGTATCGTAAAATTTATTATCTTACGATTTGCTACAATTTTATAATGATTTTACTGAAAAACAATTCAACTAAGATCGGGATCAATTTTTTTAGATGATATTTTTAAAATTACGATTTTAACAACCTTACAATCTTACATACAAGTCCTTTCTGATTCTGCAGCTTATAGTTAATTTTTGTTGTTCGTTTCTTGTCATGTTAACATCTCATCATAGTATATGAAAATGTAGATGAAAGCCTTTAGATGCGAACTTCATATAATTACAAAAACTTTAGACTATTAAACAACGAACATACATGTACATAAATACTTCATATAAGCAAACATGTAAAGCAATTGCTATTTATAAAGATACTATTTTCGTCTAGATACTTTCATAGTATCCACCATATGTGATTTGAGCCTTGACCAAAGGAACCCCTCTCATTGCTGACATTGCTTCATTTGCTTGTTGCACCACTTTCTTTATCCTCTATACATCCATGTTTAGCGTCAGTAATTAAAAAAATATTTGAAAATGACAAATTATAAGTAGAAAAATTAACTTTAATCAATTTTATGTATGTATTTTTAAGTCAATGTCTATGGTAATACAACATAATTTTAAGTCAAATAAACAATACCCAGTCTCTTATTGGATCAACTTAATCAATTACCAATAACATGTACATATATATTTTATTTTTATGTACTTTTTTGTAGTCGTCTTCTCTTTAAAAACAGAAAGCAATTTAAGGCATGAAAATAACTATAAAAAAAAAAGTAGGCAAACCTTGTTGTCTGAATAGATTTGAATCTTAAGTTTTCGGTTTTGTTGTTTGTCCTTTCTTCCATTTCCTAACATGATGATACAAACAGTAGCTGCAACCATGCCAAGAGAACAAAAAGCACCAATTCCACTTAAACCCCATTTCCAAAAATTCAACCTTTCATTACTTGCATCCCAAGCAACCACTTCTTGCTTGATCATCTTTGATGGTGATGAACAATTGATCACACGATCATCACTTTTTTCCTCATATTGAAAAGGACTTGTTTCAATCTTACACATATCAGATTCTCGAGAGCTCAATCTTGGAGAACCCATTTTCTTTTCGACAAATTGGTTTTCTTTCTTGAAGGAAACTTGAAAGATCTGATCTTGATCCGACTCAAACTCAGATGTTATTTCTTTAGAATCCTTGATCGGAATTTGGAGTTTGATGATTTCTTTGACATCGTCTCCATGATCCAATTGGGTAGAGCGCAATTGTTTATCAAAACTTGGTTCATCTTTTACAAAATCTTGAGAGTTTTGTGGGGTATCGAAGTAATTTGGTTTGAAAAGTTTTGCAGGACTCTTGATGTATTTTCTTGAAAAGATTTTCTCATCACCATCTTCATTAACTTCAAGAAGCTCATCATAAGGAATGTTCACCCACCCTTCATCTTCAAGATCCATCTTTTTGGCATCAACGTTGAAGTTTTCTTTCAAGATGATTCCCAACAAGAAGTTGAAATTCCAATGGAATTGCTTGAATTATTGAAGGTGGTTTAGTGGGGAACTTTCACTTGGAGCATTATTAATATTGTCACCTCAAATAGTATCTTGTTGCTTTTGAATTGAAAAATGAATTTACCTCAATATTTCTACATTTATGATGATGGTGTTAATGATGCATACCATATGGGCATCATTATCCACTCAAAACTTGACAAATTTGTTGTGGTCCATGGGACCTATATGATGTGACACAAACTAATTTGAAAATGGTTTGATATGCACCCCTTTGATATTTTATTGGGATTTTTCTAATATGGTTGGTTTACAATTCGTTGTCACCCTCAATCCCCTTTAATAAGTATTAGATGTCACTTTGTATGTTTAAATATGTTATTATAAGTAAATAAAAACCTACCTCTATGGTCTATACACACACCAATAGGCTCAATAAGAATTTGTACGTTTTGTATAATAGAATTTCACCAATAATTATTTAACATTGTTTGTTATAGAATACATCAATATTAGATGTGGTAAAAGTTGTCTATACAAATATATTGTTATTAATTAATTATTGATATTTATATTTCATGTTGGTTGTTTATTTTATCATTAAATTATGTTGACTCTTGACCAATCGTTATTATCCGATGAATTCAAATTTAAAAATTATGTTTGAAGTGTTTTTATTTCAATTTATGATATTCTTATTTAAAAGTTTAGAATTTGAACTTATTCTCACATTAATGTTTTAGATACAGTCATTAAGAATTGTTCTTGTCCGGAAAACAAAATGATGGATAATAGTATATAAGGGTTTTGATTTGCAAAAGGATTATATAAAAGGAAAGAGGAATATAGGTATAAAAGGAAAGAGGAATATAGGTTGCTTGTGAGGGTGTGTTTGGTATAATCTTAGTAAATTCAAAAAAATATGTTTTATTTCTATTTTTTAGGTAATGTGTTAATAAATAGTGAAAATTTCATATATATCCATCTAAAGTTTAGATATTACGTCTATATCATAGTAAAGTTTAAAATTACGTGTCTATCATTCCAAAACCATAATGTTTACATGTATATCAAAACACATAATTTAATTAGAATTAAATTAATATAATATTTAGAAATTTATCCAAAATTCAATTTTATATATGATCTTCCTGTTATACCCTTTAGATTAAATCTAACACTTTTTAATTGAGATTTAACAATATGATCAAATATGGGAGCAAATATCATTCAATCGTATATCTCAAAAATCCTTCTGCAAAAGTCGACAGAACTGATCATTCCAATTAAATAATATAACTCAACTTACAATTGAATCATTTGATTATACGATTGATCAAGATAACTTTTTGTCCTTTAACGTGTAGGTATAAGGTCATTCACCTGAGTTCTTTAAAAAAAATCAATTTACATCAACTGTGTAATACCTGAATGGCTCGAACTCTATGTATGATGAAACAAGTAGCTAATGTGTAGACAAATCATAATTGCAAAAGAAATTACACGTTTGCCTACCAATCCCACCCAAAGAGTCCATGCAATGTCTCACTCCTTTTTTAATGGACTAAACATAGAGCTTAAATGGAAACAAATGCAAAAGCATGAAATTATATGTCACTCACCATCAAGTATGTCAGACCAAAACAAATCTAGCAAATTTCAAACCTCACCATAACATAATTTTTCTTTGACGGGTGTAGTACCCTTGCAAATAAAAATGAATTAATCAAATGAGGAAGAGAAGATACATGTGATGAAGAAGACAACTTGTTTAGCCGAGGTTGCAATGAAGAGGACATGGTTCGTCCACTTTTGCAGAAGGGTTTTTGAGATCAACAAGATAATATCGAATGAAATCGTGTCCCATATTTGATCATAATATTAAATATCAATTAAAAAGTTTTATATTTACTGTAAAGGGTATAACAGGAAGATCATATATAAAATTGTACTTTAGATAAGTTTCTAAATATTATATTAATTTAATTCTAATTAAATTATGTATTTTGATATATGTGTAAATATTAATGTTTTGGAATGACATATACGTAATTTTAAACTTTACAAGGATATAGACGTAATATCTAAACTTTAAAAGGATATATATGAAATTTTCCCTAATAAATAATAACAGCTACTATATATATATATATATATATATATATATATATATATATATATATATTTAGGTAATGTGGCAAGAAACAACATGGTCTTTAAACAAATGCGTACGAACCTTGCAAAGATAACAGACGAGTTGATTTCACAAAAACATGTGTGGTTCAATTATAGAATTGTTGATGTTAAGGCTAGGTGGAGTGATTGGAGTATATCTCCATTTTGCTAAAATAATTATACTTTATTTCCTTTCTTATACATGTATTTGTATAAGGCTAGGTGGAGTTGATTTCACAAACACATGCGTGGTTCAATTATAGAATTGTTTATTTCCTTCAATTATAGAATTGTTGATGTTAAGGCTAGGTGGAGTTGATTTCACAAACACATGCGTGGTTCAATTATACATGTAATATCCATTTTAACCATCATATATATATATATATATATATATATATATATATATATATATATATATAGGCTTAGGTTATTCTATTCAAAGTAATTATTGTGTTATTGTATGCATAAATGTGGGCCAATCAAATTTACTTATTTTAAGAAAGTGATTAATATATTATTGAATTAAATATAATTAAAAAATATCATCTTAATTAATTACAAGGGTAATTTAGTCAATTAATATAGATTTAATAAAGGAAAATTACATTTTTTAAGGGATCACAGATTCTATTAATTTTAAAAAACCGATTTTACGAATTATAATTCTTTTAATTCGGACATTCTGACAGAATATGTTTATGAGTATATTCAAAAATAAAAATATTCTTGAACCGTAAATAATAAAAATATTCTTGAACCTATTTCTTGATCATGAATTTAAAAACTTCTTGTAGAATAACAAATTCTTGAACAATCAATTGAAGAATAAAAACAAAAAATACATTATTTTCTTATAGAATACAGGTAACAATTGTTAAGAATTACATTTATTGTTAAAGAATAAAACTAAAAACCTTTCAAAACGGGAAAGAAAACATCAAAAATCTAACAACGACTAATACATTCTAAAAGAATAATGTGGTCCGTTTCAATTTTGTGGTCCGTTCTTCAAGCATCAACTTCTGTGATTCCAACAGAATTGGAATTCGTGATTCCATTCCAACAGAATTGGAATTCGTGATTCCATTCGAATAGAATTGGAATCTCACCAATATCATCCATTGAATCATCTACATAAACATACTTGATACCTTTTCAGAATTCAACCTTGTCAAGATCCTGCACTGTCCACATAAATGAAGTGTTAAATCAGAAAGAAAAAAAAACATAAATTGAAATATGAATCAATTCATAAAATGCAGCCAAAAAACTGCTCATTCTGATATGTATATTAGTCCCAAATAAAATCAATTTCCCAACAACGATTGTTAATGAGGAACTTTCCATCCCAACTAACACACACCAAGACAAAATGAGTAATACACAGAAGATTTGAAGAGAATTATTACGACCAAGAACAACAAATTAGCGGTGATGACGAAATCAATATCATCAATACTGAACTTGAATCATGTTAATGAGGAACTTTCCATGGCTTCTTTGACTATTTCTCCCTGAATAACGAATTAAAATCAGAAAATATATATACTCCATTCACAATGAAGCTCACACAGATTACATTACATCACTATGTGAAAACACAAACACTAATGACACATACATATAATTACTTTGTCTGGCTTTTCATCGAATACCTGGAGTGCAGGTTTGGTGCACAATCACAAATTGTCAATAACAAAATCAAACGTGACCATTTGAAGGAGGAGACGATGGCATCTGATAAGTTTGACCACATTCAGTAATAAATATCAACAACTTCACATCGACAATTCAATAAAGAGGTGGAAAATAGGAATCGGGTTGAATCGACAAAAAGAGGCGATTACCTGATGGTGAATGCGATCTCATGCCGATGGAGGAAAGGGATTAGATTCACATTTTATTTACCTGTTGATTGTGTGTGTGCGCGCGAAAACAGCAGAACCATCGATTGGAAGCAGCTATTGATCGGAAGCAACAAACATGGGATAAGCGATCGGAATTAAAGGCTCCAACGTGAAATAGTTAAGCAGGTTGCGATCGTATCTTTGTTCTGTTTTGGAGCTAGGGTTACGAATGGGATAGAATACAGTATTGTTTATTGTTTTAAAAAGGAATAAAGATAGGTCAAAGTATTTACCATAATTATAGGAGTGTATTTGTAGAAATTATTTATCAAATTACTAAATTACCATTATTTATTTGTTTGATTATTTATTTATTTTTTAAATATTGATTGGCCCACATTTATGCATACAATAACACAATAATTACTTTAAACACCTGAACCTATCTCTCTCTCTCTCTCTTTCTCTCTCTCTCTCTCTCTCTCTCTATATATATATATATATATATATATATATATATATATATATATATATATATATATATATTTCTAAAATAACCAATCATGTTTTCAAAATATTCCATCGCCACCAAATAATTCATCACGGACAACTATCTGATTTTTTAAAGATTTGTTATTTTTTATTAAAAAAACTAAAAATATTTATTTTTATAATTTTTTGTTATATATATATATATATATATATATATATATATATATATATATATATATATATATATATATATATATATAGGTTACAACTCGTGGAAACCACGGATAAAAGATTAATAAAAATTATTAAACTAATAAGATATAAGTTTTGTGTAACACCCGTTCTGAGAAGGTTCATTTTTAACCCTAACATATTTAAGATTTACATTTTTTGTTAGTACATCATGCGTACTGGGGGTGTACGCATGGCGTACTCATGTATGAGAAGAGTGGGCCTCACACGCGTACGTCGGGCGTACTCAGTAGGTACGTTGTGCGTACGTTGTTCAGACCAAACCCTAATTTTGACGGTTTGTGCCCTGTATAATCTTCTTATCGACCCAATGCCTTCACCCTCATCAGCCTCCACCTAAAAATCGTCCCATTTAGCTAACCCTAAGTGTGAAGAGTGCATCTTTGAGCTCATTTGTGTGCTTTGGTGGTGTTCTTGAAGAAGAAGGTGATATAAGGACTTTGGAGCTTGGAAGAAGCTTGGATCTGGGATTCTCACCTTGCTAGCAACCTTTTGGAGGTAAAAAGCTCCTAACTTGATCACCTATTCTTATAGATCTATATATTCCTTCATTTAGGGTATTTTTGGTCTCAATCCTTATGATTCTTGAACATGGCATGCTCTTGATCAAATAAGTCGTCCTTTCGGACCCAATGGGGGGGGGGGGGGTCTTGAGTTATAAAAATGAGATCTTGATGCTTAGTTCTTCCCCATGCATGCTCTAGAAGGTCTTTAGGTGTTAAGAAGTTGGGATTTGTTTGTATTAAGCACTTAATGTGTAACATCCCAAAATACAGTCCAAAAAATTCATTTTTAAATCATTAGTAAAATCATAAATATCCTCATCATATAAAAATCATAAGTCATGTATCATAGGCACATGTCAAAATATATGAGAGTATAAACATCCCAGGCTAAACAAATGGTGTGTACACTGCAATCTTCCCGAGCTCCTCTTTTGAAAAATGAAGTACCTGAAACCAAAACTGAAAACCGTAAGCACGAAGCATAGTGAGTCTCCCCAAACTACCTCATACCATACACATAATCACATAACTTGGGCCTAGCCCACTACATTGGGCCCCGTCTGGCATCAGACCGTAATCCAGTACACATATAAACATATCAACAATGCATATAACATACACATAACATAAACATAACTTTGGGACTCTGCCTAGCTGCATCGGGACGAACCCGACATCGGCTTACCCGGCATCGGGCTCCGCCCGGCATCCGACTGCATCAGGCATCGGACCCCGTCTGACATCGGGCTTGCCCCGGCATACATACAACACATCATAAACAAATAACATACGCATATAACTTTCATCGGGCTTGCCCCGAAATACAACATATCATATAACATAAGAACATAACATAAGCATATAACATACATCGGGCTTACCCGGCCTTGGGCCGAAGCCTGGAACACATAACAGGTAACATATAAACTAACATACACCGAGCTTACCCCGACATCGGACTGAAGCCCGGAACACATAACACATAACATATAAGCTAACATGCATCGGGCTTACCCCGACATCGGACCGAAGCCTGAAACACATAACACATAACATGCATGAATCATAAAGACATCAAGCATACATATACTCTTCTCGGGACCGCCCCGGCATCGGACCGTAGTCTGGAACTACTAATATCTAAACGGGTCGGCATTGTGGCCTTAGACCCGTTCCTACTGGAATAGAACTCACCTCACACTGCTGAAGTCCCGCTGACAAAACCCTAGCTGCTGGATGACAGATTCCCGAATCTGTCAACATCAAAATAACACCCAATTAATAATTGGGTTCCAACACATATCCATAAGTTCATGCTTGGGGAAAAGACTACTTTACCCCTATCTTAGCTTGATTCAAGCCCAAGGCCCAATCCAATGGCCCAAAAGTCTAATAATGAACCAAGGCCCAACTATGGCCCGATTTTCCAAATTGGGCCCAAACCTCTACATGGTCTTTCCCTAAGGCCCAACCATTTATTCTTGGTCCAACAATTGACATTCTGATGGTCCAATATCTCATAATCATCAAGGACCAAAATATGGCCAATCTATGGCCTAATTTTCCAAATTGGGCCCAAACCTTTCCAATGGGCCTTATCCTTAAGCCCAATCCAAATGTTCTAGTCCATTTACTTGTTAATAGTTGGCCCATCAAGAGTCCAGACATCTAGGCCCAACAGAAAGGCCCAACTCTAAACCCAACACAATTAGGGTTTTCACATGAAATGACGTTTAGGGTTAAGTGTTTCTTACTTAACCCTTTAAGGACTTAATCCATTAAGTCCATCAATCTACTAGATTAATCATATGGTGTGATCGGGTGTAATTCACAATTCCATTCCAATGGCCCAAATATGGGTCCCGAGTCCAAGGCCCATATATATATATATATATATATATATATATATATATATATATATATATATATATATATATATATATATATATATATATATCCAAAATTAGGGTTTTTCTAAACCCTAATTAGGGTTTCTAACCCCTCACAACCTAATTAGGCCCAAAAGCTAAGTCCTTAGGCCCACTAGGGTTTCACAAGTTAGACACCACCCACTACCACCTCGGGTAGTGGTGGTCAACGGCGGCTCATGGCCGCGGCCACCACCTCACGGTGGTGGTTAGGGTTCTAGTCCACTCGAGTCCAAGCATCCCAAAAGTAATCCAAACATATGCAAAGCACACCGCCACCCAACACGCGGTTGGTGGCGGCAGGAGGCGGCAGCCACCACCCTATGGTGGTGGTTTTGAGTTTATCTTTGTTATTCCTTTACCAGTTACAACATACAACACAAAAACCAATTAAACACACACACACACAGCCACCCTTGTGGTGGCCGGCGGTGGCAAATGGTGGCAGCCACCATCTCACGGTGGTGTGGCCTTCTTGGTTTTCCAGCCACTCGAAACGCATATACACACGCTACAACAGGAAACACACACACCCGGTCGCAAACTCGATCACAGTCGTCCTTCCCATCTAGTCACGACGTCCGACGGCAGGAGCTTGACTAGGCGGCGGGCATGGCTGAGGCGCAACACCAGAGAAACGAGAAAAGTTGTGACTGCTAACGATGGCAACAATGGTAGAATGGCCGCCCACCAACGGTCCTCAACACATCGTCGTTGGAATCAACCACAATGCTGTATGGCGGCTTTCAACGGCGGCAGTGGCGTCGGCTGGAATGGTAAGCTTGCTGGTCTCGCCTGACCGGGACAATGAAGAAACTGATGGATTTTGAGCATTCTAACACTTCCTAAGTGTACATGCAACCCTAATAACCTTGGATCTATGTTTGTCTAATTATCATGCAAAGTTGAATTCCAAGGTTATATTCCTATCTAGCATACATGGGGAACATTTTTAACTTGAATGAAAGATAGAATAACTTACCTTGTTGTTGATTATGATCCTTGAAACCTTGTGAGCCTAGCACCCCAAGTGTGATGCCTCCAATGATTCACACAACACCAAATGCAAAGGAGTAAACTTTGAGAGAATCTTACACTTGCAAAATCGGCTCTAGCCCTCTTGTTTCTTAGTGTGTCACCGATTTTGGGGAGAACACCTTTGCTTATATAGTGTGTTGCATTAGGTAAACCCTAATGTAACATGACTCTTCATTTCATGATCCATGGGTTAACTCCATGGAGCATCCATGGAGCATCCTATGGGTGGAACCCAACTTGATAATCCATGGAGCCTCTTAGCCCACTATATAAGATATGGAAGATTTACATAATCTACCCATATATTTAATTAGTTATCTTTTGATCACTTAATTAATTCTTGATCAAACTAATTAAATAATATTATTAATATATTAGAACTTATAATATATTAATAAACCATAAGTGTTATTTCTCTCATTTTAGTTTATCCAATTGCATGGTGCCATGCAACCTAAATGGACCATGCCGGGTCGGGTCAAGTACATACCAGAAATAGTTATGGACTTAGACACCTTATCCAACAGGCTCCCACTTGGATAAGTCAAATAACTATAACTGCAAGTATGACTTCAGGAACCGATCAGCAATCGTAGCTCTTTCAAGGTCTCTCAGAACTGAGAAGATGATGATACGCCATTTAAGATAAGTGATCATATAATCCTCTGTTCTAGATATCAGCCGGACAAATACATGGAACAATGTCTTACTTATTGTCCAACAGTTTGTTTCCCGATTTCCGATTTGTTTGACAAAGAACTTAATTGAACACATCAACTTAGTTCTGACCGGGCCCAGTACATAGGTCAAAACAAAATCATCGAGGGGCCCAGATATCAACTTCTAATCCAAGAAGGAACAGATAAACTTCGACTCATATGTTTGTTCTACTACTCATTGAATTATACATAAGAGCACGTTTTATAACATCGAGTTACCAATGCGTTTTCATACAATCAATGCATAACCAACTCATAAGTAACAAATCATATATCTAGGTTTGAAGACTTATATGATATTACCGTCTCACGATCACTTGAGATAAATTCCATGAAGTGATTCCAGTGAGCGTGGGTTGAGTCCAATGCTCAGAACTTATGAGCACTCATGAGTGTTGTAGCCATGTCCAACAACTTAGACCTCTGCAACCAATCATGACAGTCTTGATTCATACCTACTTCCGACATATGACCGACTGTGGAGGTTTGAATAATATGATATACCAAACATAATTATTCTGGAAGTCAAAACATGCAAAAGAAATATAGTAAATGATCGACAAGAGATAGCAACACTTTACTCATAAATAAAACACCTTTTATTCATCATCTAATGTCAATTACACTTTACAAATTTCAAGGTTATCTAAATACTACATCTAATATCATCCTTCAGCCCTATGCTCCGAGCATGCTGGAGATGCTTAACCCGAGTCAGTCCCTTCGTGAGGGGATCTGCTGGATTCTCATCCGATGATACCCTCTTTGCCACGAGGAGTCCTTCTTCTATTCGATGTCTGATGAAATGGTATTTTCTGTCGATGTGTCTGGATCTCCCGTGATCCCTTGGTTCCTTTGCTAAGGCAACTGCACTTTCACTATCACAGAAAATTTCCATTGGCTCTTTAATAGCTGGTACAACTCCAAGGTCTCCAATGAAGTTCTTTAGCCATATCGCATCCTTTGCTGCCTCGCTAGCTGCTATATACTCTGATTCGCAAGTTGAATCAGCCACTGTCTCTTGCTTGGAACTCTTCCAAGAAATTGCTCCTCCATTTAAGGTAAAGACCCAGCCTGACTGAGAGCGGAAATTATCCCTATCAGTCTGAAAGCTAGCATCACTATACCCTACAACTCTCAAGTCTTCACTCCCACCGAGGGTAAGGACCCAGTCCTTAGTCCTCTGTAGGTACTTGAGGATATTCTTTACCGCAGTCCAGTGTGCCTTGCCAGGGTTCCCCTGATACCTGCTAACCATGCTCAAAGCAAAGGCTACATCAGGTCGAGTACACGTCATAGCATACATGATCGATCCTACAGCCGAAGCATAAGGTATTCGACTCATTTCTGCTATCTCAGCCTCAGTACTAGGGCTTTGTGTCTTACTCAATCTGGCATTACTCTGGATGGGTAACTCTCCTTTCTTAGAGTCCTGCATGCCGAATCTCTTCAGCATCTTATCCAAGTAGGTACTCTGACTAAGTCCAATTAGTCTTTTACTCCGGTGTCTCAAGATCCTTATCCCTAGAATATTGGCAGCTTCTCCTAGGTCCTTCATAGAGAAACACTTCCCAAGCCAGGACTTAACTTCCTGCAGAGTTAGGATGTCATTTCCTATGAGTAGTATGTCATCCACATACAATACCAAAAAGCTAACTATACTCCCACTAGCCTTGACATATACACAAGATTCATCTTCACTCCTAGAGAAGCCAAATTCTTTGCCTTTCTTATCAAAGCAAAGATTCCATCTGCGAGGTGCTTGCTTTAACCCATAAATGGATTTCTCAAGCTTACACACTCTATTAGGGTACTCTGTATTGACAAAACCCTCTGGCTGACTCATGTAAACATCCTCAGCCAACTTTCCATTAAGGAAAGCGATTTTGACATCCATTTGCCATATTTCATAGTCATGAAATGCAGCTATGGCTAACAGAACCCTAATAGACTTAATCTTGGCCACTGGAGAAAAGGTCTCATCATAATCAACTCCCGGAGTTTGTGAGAAACCCTTTGCAACCAGTCGTGCCTTATAAGTGTGTACATTACCATCCATGTCGGTCTTCTTCTTGAAGATCCATTTGCACCCTACAGTCTTATGACCTGGTACATTCTCAACCAAGTTCCAAACTTGATTGTCATACATGGACTGTATCTCGCTGTCCATTGCCTCTTTCCACTTGGCTGACTCAGGGCCTGCCATGGCTTCCGCGTAACTGTTAGGTTCATCCAGACCTATCAGTGTCTCATCACTGATAAGTGTATTACCTTCCGTAATAATATGGAATCCATAGTAATGCTCAAGTGCATTCCTAACCCTTGTGGAACGTCTCAGAGGTACAGACTTGTCAATTGGCTCAACAGGAGTTTCCTCCTCAAGTTGAGTGCTAGGGTTTGAAGTTCCTTCACCACTTGACTCTTGAATTTCTTCAAGGTCAACTTGTCTCCCACTGTCTCCTTGGCTTATGAACTCTCTCTCTCGAAAGAAAGCCCTCCTAGCTACAAAGACCACATTCTCACTAGGTCTGTAGAAGAGGTAACCAAAGGATTTCTGTAGGTAGCCGATGAAAATACACCTCTCACTTCGAGGTTCGAGCTTATCATGAGTCTCGCGTCTCACGAAAGCCTCGCAACCCCAAATCTTAATGTGGTCTAGTTTGGGTACTTTACCAGTCCACATCTCATGAGGAGTTTTCGCAACTTTCTTTGTGGGGACTAGATTAAGGATATGGGCGGCAGTCTCTAAGGCATACCCCCAAAATGAGATTGGTAGCGAAGCTCGACTCATCATGGAACGAACCATATCCAACAAGGTTTGATTACGCCTCTCAGCTACACCATTCAACTGCGGTGTCCTGGGAGGTGTCAATTGTGAGACAATCCCACATTCCCTAAGATAGTCGAGGAACTCTGAACTAAGATACTCACCACCTCGATCGGATCGAAGCATCTTAATGTTCCTGCCCAATTGATTCTCGACTTCCTGTTTAAACTCTTTAAACCTCTCAAAAGTCTCTGACTTATGCTTGATTAAGTAGACATATCCATATCTACTGTAATCATCAGTAAAAGTCAAATAATAACGATTAGCATCCCTTGTGGTATGTTTGAAGGGCCCACACACATCCGTGTGTATACGATCCAACAAACCTTCACCCCTCTCACAAGAACCTGTGAAGTGTGACTTTGTCATTTTTCCAAGTAAGCATGATTCGCAACTATCATCTGACTTTAGGTCAAATGACTCCAAGACTCCATCCTTTTGGAGTTGGCCTATGCGTTTCTTGCTTATATGTCCAAGACGACAATGCCATAATGATGCTTTATCCAAGTTATTATCATTAACAGAATCAATACAACATACATTATTTCCTAAGTTATCAACCATAGATACAGTTTCATACACACCATCACAAGGTAATGCTTTAAAATAAAGAACATTATTAAAGAAAGCATTAATCGAACCAACTTCATTATCAAATGAAAAGGTGAAACCTTGTTTATACAATGCATGAAAGGAAATAATATTTCTTGCAATTTCTGGTGAATAACAACATTTATTCAAATCTAAACTAAACCCACTACTTAGCGATAAAGTATAAACTCCAATCTTGGTGACAGGTACAGCTTTCCTATTCCCCATGATTGAGTTTATTCTTCCATGCTCCACATTCTCACTTCTTCTTAGTCCCTGCAAATCAGAACAGATATGAATACCACAACCGGTATCAAGGACCCAAGAGTTAGAATGGGGTGAGTTATTAGATAAGATAGTGTAAATACCTGCATGTGGCATGGAATCGACGAGTAGGAGGACCTACTCGACGAGTAGAGCTGTTTTCCAGCCTATAAATAGAGGTGCCGGGTTCCTCCATTTCTCACACCATCCCAAACTTACTTTCTCTCTCTAGTTTCTCTCTCTAGCCTCCCTAACCCCCCCTAAAGTCTAGGTAAATCCCCTAGCACCTGAAGGAAGCCCCGAGGCTCCCGAATCCCCGAGAAAAGAGCCCTTCGGCTCAGAAACTCTGCTCCGGCAAAGCCCGATTTTCGAGAAAACCCGCTGTAAGTGAGCTATGCCTACCCTATCTTAAGTATAACTTATGTTTAAATATAGTAATGTTATTAGGACCTTAAAATAAGTACTTGGGATATTATTATGGGTTATATAAGTATCGTTTAACGCTTATATAATAGTAATAATAGCCAGACTATTAATTAGTCTCGGTGAATATTAGACTAAACTCTAGTGGTAATGATACTAGGTTTTGTCCGAGGAAAATTGTGTTAAGAGTAACGAAGTGTTGTCCGAGTGCCGAGTCACCACCTTAACAAGTGAGTGCATAGTTACTTTCGTCTTACACATAGATATGAAATATTTTAATATAAATTACGTGCTATGTGTGCATATTGTCTGAATACTTGCTGTCTATGTTGAGTGAAAGATTTTTATACATGTTTTAAATGATTTAAACTGTATATGTATTTTATATCTACAAAATGTGTTGGGTAAAACATGGGTAGATGTAATAGTGGCTGTGTGACAAAATAAAATAATGAGAGGCCTCGTTATAGATGTTATTGATGATCCAGTCATCTAGCGGAGTATTATGACGACCACGGACTATTCTAGACAGTCCAGTGGAACGCTAGCAGGCTCGCAACCTGTAGGTGTTTATTTGAACTATGTGCTCACCAGCAGTACTCCATCCCCCACATGGTTGCCTTATTTGACATGAATTGCTGAGGAACCCCCGAAGCATGTGTTGTCACCCCGATGAAAGTCCTTAGACTAGGTCCCTTGAGTTAGATGTTTTAGGAACGTAAAGTGAGGATAACGGGAACGGGTAATCGGGTTTGTTTGGTTTGATAAAGTTAATAAACTTATTTATTGTGGGTTGAAAACACTATGTGCTCACCAGGCACCCAAGCCTGACCCACTCAGTTTCTTGTATTACAGGTAGTGGCGCATGAGCATAGATGTTTGGATGAGAGATAAGGGATTATAGGCCTGTAAATACGAAATAATGTAGTAAGGCTTATGTTGTACTATTTATGCTTTTGATCTGTATCGAACATGACATCCCGAGTCTTTTAATGAAATACATTTCTTTGGAAATGCTTTTGATAAATCTTTATCATATTTTGTTTTGGGACAAATTCCGTAACACTTTTATTTAAAATGATACTTTGATTTTCAAACAAGCATAAACAAAATCGGTCTTTTCTGGCCGTGAAAATGGGGATGTCACAGTTGGTATCAAAGCATTAGTTTAAGCGAACTAGGAATTTGTAGGATTTCTAGACTTAAACTTAGAATGCTAAGCGATGATTGTGAGGTGTGAGCACTAGCTTACTTTCGGAATTGTGCCTAAAATGCTTTTATGTGCTAAATGCTTGTGCTTGACATGCTGTTAATTGTTCGGATCCATGGTCTGTTGCCGACCGGATCTAGAAACCTTATGTGTTTAGGATTCTAAACGTACGACTATGATATTAGAACTAACATGTAAACGTTTCGGAGTGATAAGGATGATTTGGACGTCAGTCCTAAATAAAGATCTAAATTCACCTTATTCAATGTATAGATCAAGATGTCAAGGACCCGTAGCGAAAACGTGAATGCAAATGGGAACCGAGATCAACCCCCAGTGATACAGCAAATACCAGTCATAGTAGAAGTTGCACCTGAGCCAATCACCATGGCTGGAGTACAAGCCGTGATGCGGGCTATGTTAGCTGAACAAAGGGAAGAAATGAGGCAAATGATGCAAGAGAATAGGGACGAAGCCACCGTGCCCATTGTGCAACAGGAGCCAATTCTCGAACAATCGGAGGAAGGAAACTACAGTAGGTCAGTGGGCCAAGCTGATCCGCCAGTAAATAGAAGAAACGGCCAAGATGATGGAGTCGAGAGAAACGGATGCAAGTACAAAGATTTTCTGACTTGAAAGCCATCGACTTTCACTGGAAAGGAAGATCCGATCGGAGTCATGGATTGGATCTCAGAAATGGAGCTAGCTTTTATGACATGCGGTTGCAGAGGCAAGCTGCAAACCACTTTTGCAGTATGCTAGTTCTGAGGAGGAGCAGTACGCTAGTGGAACACCCTGGGGAAGACCTTGAGCCCCAATGAGCCCCTGCAGCTGACATGGGCAGAGTTTTTAGTTCAGTTCAAGCGCAAGTACTGCTCAGCCCAAAACTTGCTCGAGCTAGAGAACCAGTTTCTGACCCTGAAGAAGGGAAGCATGTCAATCGATGAATACACGAACAACTTCACAGAGAAGATGGAGTTTGCCTTGCGTCTTGTGCCGAATGAATTGAAGAAAATCGACAAGTACGCAAAGGGACTTCCATGGGAGTACGCGGTGCCAGTGCGTCAGGCACATACTCTGGAAGCAGCTATCTGGGCTGCCAAATCTGTGGAGGATATGATTAAAGGAAGAGCTGCCAGCAAGGTTGAGGTTGGCGAGAAGAGAAAATTTGAAGGGTCTGCTAAACCTAACAATAAGAAGAGTAAGTTCAGTTCCAAGAAGTTTGGAGGAGGAGGGAACGAAGCAAAATGGTGCGAGAAGTGCAAGAAGAAGCACTCGGGAAAATGTAGCGAGGAAGTGACCTGCTACAAGTGTGGGAAAACGGGGCACTATTCCAATGAGTGCACCATCAACAAGAGGGTGTGCTACGAGTTTCGTGAAGAAGGGCATATCGCTAAGGATTTCCCGAAGAAGAAAGACGCGGCAAGGCCCACCATTCCTGTTGGGTTATGAGCATTCTAACACTCCTAAGTGTACATGCAACCCTAAATACCTTGGATCTATGTTTTCTCTATTATACATACAATTATGAACATCCAAGGTATTATCCTAATCTAGCATACAAAATAATAAATATAACAAGATAGAATACATACCTCTTTGATGTAGAATGTCTTCATGAAGCTTGAGTGCCTAGTGCCCCAAGTGTGACACCTCAAATGGTTCACACAACACCAAATACACTTGGAATAACTTGAGAGAAACTTGAACACTCCTTGAAATCGTCTAGCCCTCACACTCACACATTAGTGCACGATTTCTTGAGCCATGGGATTCTTTTATATGGTGGCTATTAGGGTTACACCATGTAACTCATAACTTTACCCATTCCTTATGCTCCATGGACTTTAACCTCCATGGAGTATCCATGGGTCACCCCATGGACTTAGTCCAACATAAGGAATCTTGGATCACAAGCCCACATATATAAGAATGAATGATTTACACAATCAACCCATATATTTAATTAGTCTCCTTTTGATCACTTAATTAATTCCAAATTAATTCTTGATCAATACTAATTAAATAACCTTATTAATATATTAGAACTTATAATATATTAACCAACCTTAAGTGTTATTTCTCTCATTATAGTCTATCCAAATGCATGATGCCATGCAACCCAAATGGACCATGCCGGGTCGGGTCAAGTCTTACCAATTATAGTTATGGACTTAGACATTAATCCAACAGTCTCTCACTTGGATAAGTCTAAAACTATTATTGCGTATGACTTCAGGAACCGATCAGCAATCGTAGCTCTCAAAAGCTTCTGTCGAACTCTGACCTTGTCGATGAACTCTGACCTTTGTCAATGACTTGTCCATTAGATAAGGGATCATATATTCCTCCATTCTAGATATCATATGGACTGAGACATGGATTATCAATCATTCTCTCTGTCCATTTGTTGTTTCCCGATTTCCAATTCATGATGACTGACTGATTGAACAAATCAAATCAGTCCTGGCTTGTCCAAGCACTCACATGTATCATCTTTAAATCATCGAGGGGACAACAGATATCGCTTTTATCCCGAAGGTAAAAGGAATGGATAAACTTCGACTCATATGGCTTGTTCTACTACTTGTTGAATCATACACAAAGGCACGTTTTATAACATCGAGTTACCAATGCGTTTTCGTGCAATCAATGTATAACCAACTCATAGTAACAACACATATCTCTAGGTTTGAAGAATATAAGATATTATCGTCTCATGATCACTCGTGATAAAATCCATGAAGTGATTCAAATGAGCGCGGGTTGAATCCAATACTCAGAACTTATGAGCACTCATGAGTGTTGTAGCACCACTTTTGTCCACCAACTTGGACCTCTACAAACCAACCCATGACAGTCTTGATTCATATCTACTTCCAACATATGACCGACTGTGGATGGTTTGAATAACTTAATCATTCAGGAAGAGCGACTTAGTTATTCTGTAAGTCAAAACATGCAAAGTGAAACACAAGAATAAATGAATCAAATATGGTATCAAACCCTATGAATATAAATAAACACTTTTATTTATCACCATACTGATTACTCATTATTCATTGTTTCGGTTTTATCAACTTTATACTTGAATTTAAAACAATAGTTGTCCCATGCTCCAAGCATGTACACTATGTTTTCTAAACACTAGTCATGCCATACACCAAGTATGCATACTATGTTTGTCTATGATCTTTACTTTGTAAAATAGATCAATTGAACATCACTCCAATGATCCTCTTTTCACAGTCCCAAATCCTTACTGCAAATGCAAGAATTCCAAATTCATGCCATTTACTGAAATCTGTTAGATTCTAAACTTATATGCATTGATCCTCTTAATGATTATGCACGAAGTCAGAAAGACTTGACAACAATCATTACAGAGCATTCCAAAGGAGATCAGCTCCTTGGAAACATCCTTCTTTCATTAAGTTTCCTAATCTTACACGGATTGAATAATTTCTAACTTTGAAACATTTCCATATTCCATTTTGACTATCACTTCTGAACAAGAGTTGCCTCCTTACAGATTATGTCAATATGGTCCTTCCAGAATTAACATTATACTTCCAACTGTCCTTGAGCAACCAATCTTTGGTAAACCTTAGATTGTCCTCGACAATTGCTTAATCATTTTAGTCATATCCAATTCTAGACCTTTTCCCTTCATAATGCCCCAGGCATTTGGAAAATTTTAGAAATGATGAATATAGCACATGTAATCGATCCTATATCCGAAGCATATGGGACACGATTCATGATGTCTCACATAAAGACTAAACCAGTCTTTTGCTATAATATTTCCATTTCAATTTGCCAAGTTCTCAAAATTCAGATTATGAAAAGGGATACCGTAATCATAATCGAATTTTAGAACGCAAATAATGGACCCATATATAGAATTTCCTTATGTTGAGCCATTCCAACATGAAATTCATATATATATCCTTGATTAAATACGATTAAAATCTCAATCTAAGCTTTTAGAATTAAAATGAAGTATAATTTCCTCTCTCTTAATTATAGCAAAACAACTTTTTCAACCCCTGCAACCTCACG
Source organism: Lactuca virosa (assembly GCF_052849685.1). NCBI lineage: Eukaryota > Viridiplantae > Streptophyta > Magnoliopsida > Asterales > Asteraceae > Lactuca > Lactuca virosa. Next base: position 71,856,439 of record NC_136431.1, read on the forward strand.
AATTGAAACTTTTGTTTTCTATAATTAACATTGCTAACTTGCAACCTTTGTCATAATTATCATGCTCCCACTAACATGATGATTATTAGCATAACACTTATGCTCCCACTAGCTTTGACATGTACTCAGAAATCAGCTGACTTTCTTACCAAAGTTCAGATTTCTGATACTAGATTGTTTTGATAAAACTTTATCAAAATCATACACCTCTCTTAGATAGCTCACATGTGTGTCTAAACAATTTTAGAACTATGAAAAGGGATGCCGTAAGCATAGTCTCAATTGTTTAGACCTTTGCCACTTCTCACAAGTCCATGTTAGTGTGCCGGTAAACCACACACGCTCCACTAACGACTTTGAGAATGCAAATATCACAATTGCTATCTAGCTAAAATCTACTTAGTGAAAGTGTTTCCTCACCATCATTTTCATGAATCGGAGAGAAACCTTATGACACTTAGATTTAATAGTGTATGTGTTCTTATCCATGTGAATTTGTCAAAACCATAATCACAAGACAAGGTTAGTGACAAATCCAAACTCATATTGATTAAGCTTGTGCAATCTTAAATTCTTGCCATTTGGCAGCTTAGGTGCCTGCCATTGCTTCCAAGTAGTTGTGCAACCAATTGAGAACTCTCAAAACTCCTATGCAAAGCCAACTTGAATAGGCACAAAAATTTCAACACGATAGGTTATAAACCTCAAGTCGTGTGCCAGTGAAGGACTTTAGGTTTTATTCTTGATTAAGTCTTGAAACTTTCAAGAGCTTTAAGACTCCCACTATCCTCTTGACATATAAGACTCCCTTGTCAAATATTCAAGAGATAGTGCGGATTCTTTATCAAGACTAACACTTTACACAATTGGCCTAAGTTGGTCTCTGTTTTATCCAAAACATCACAACTTACCAATTTCAAATGTACAAGAGTAGATAACCTTTTACTCTTACATTTGACTAGTGTTAACAAACCCTCTTTAAGATATGTCACTCAAGTTACAATCTTGGAGTATGACTCTAAGAATTGTTTTGGAACGAAGTATGACTCATCTTTTTGATTTAACCATTTCAACAATTCATGACTCCTCTTCTTAGTCATAAGAATGCACTAAGATGACTTTAGAGGACCAATTGTGATATGGTATCTTAATCATTAAGATGATCATAAACATGACACTAAAGTACTCTCCCATCTTTTCAGATTTGAGAAACTTTTATCTTTCTGCCATACTTTGATTCTTCTTATTCGTTCTGTCTCACATTGAAACTTCTCCAATGCTACAGACTTATACTTAAACTTATAAGTATAACCATATTTACTGAACTTAAGTAAATCATGACGAATAATCTTCTTGATCTTTTGTGGTGGACTTGACCAGTGCACAAGAATGTGTACTCGATCCCTTAGTCCTTTCCTTATTCACATAAGGAATTAGTCTTAATTTTCCGAGCTGAAAGTTCTCATTCATCATACTATACAACCTGCATGATTCCAAGTTTCGGTCCAATTGAACCTTGGGTGATGAGAATCTTTCCTTATTTGGTAATATTAGACACTACCACAACCGAAAGAATCAAATCCATTTTTCCAATATTGCTATCAATGGAATCTTATAAGCAATGGTAGAATGGCCGCCCACCAACGGTCCTCAACACATCGTCGTTGGAATCAACCACAATGTTGTATGGCGGCTTTCAACGGCGGCATTGGCGTCGGCTGGAATGGTAAGCTTGCTGGTCTCGCCTGACCGGGACAATGAAGAAACTGATGGATTTTGAGCATTCTAACACTTCCTAAGTGTACATGCAACCCTAATAACATTGGATCTATGTTTGTCTAATTATCATGCAAAGTTGAATTCCAAGGTTATATTCCTATCTAGCATACATGGGGAACATTTTTAACTTGAATGAAAGATAGAATAACTTACCTTGTTGTTGATTATGATCCTTGAAACCTTGTGAGCCTAGCACCCCAAGTGTGATGCCTCCAATGATTCACACAACACCAAATGCAAAGGAGTAAACTTTGAGAGAATCTTACACTTGCAAAATCGGCTCTAGCCCTCTTGTTTCTTAGTGTGTCACCGATTTTGGGGAGAACACCTTTGCTTATATAGTGTGTTGCATTAGGTAAACCCTAATGTAACATGACTCTTCATTTCATGATCCATGGGTTAACTCCATGGAGCATCCATGGAGCATCCTATGGGTGGAACCCAACTTGATAATCCATGGAGCCTCTTAGCCCACTATATAAGATATGGAAGATTTACATAATCTACCCATATATTTAATTAGTTATCTTTTGATCACTTAATTAATTCTTGATCAAACTAATTAAATAATATTATTAATATATTAGAACTTATAATATATTAATAAACCATAAGTGTTATTTCTCTCATTTTAGTTTATCCAATTGCATGGTGCCATGCAACCTAAATGGACCATGCCGGGTCGGGTCAAGTACATACCAGAAATAGTTATGGACTTAGACACCTTATCCAACAGGCTCCCACTTGGATAAGTCAAATAACTATAACTGCAAGTATGACTTCAGGAACCGATCAGCAATCGTAGCTCTTTCAAGGTCTCTCAGAACTGAGAAGATGATGATACGCCATTTAAGATAAGTGATCATATAATCCTCTGTTCTAGATATCAGCCGGACAAATACATGGAACAATGTCTTACTTATTGTCCAACAGTTTGTTTCCCGATTTCCGATTTGTTTGACAAAGAACTTAATTGAACACATCAACTTAGTTCTGACCGGGCCCAGTACATAGGTCAAAACAAAATCATCGAGGGGCCCAGATATCAACTTCTAATCCAAGAAGGAACAGATAAACTTCGACTCATATGTTTGTTCTACTACTCATTGAATTATACACAAGAGCACGTTTTATAACATCGAGTTACCAATGCGTTTTCATACAATCAATGCATAACCAACTCATAAGTAACAAATCATATATCTAGGTTTGAAGACTTATATGATATTACCGTCTCACGATCACTTGAGATAAATTCCATGAAGTGATTCCAGTGAGCGTGGGTTGAGTCCAATGCTCAGAACTTATGAGCACTCATGAGTGTTGTAGCCATGTCCAACAACTTAGACCTCTGCAACCAATCATGACAGTCTTGATTCATACCTACTTCCGACATATGACCGACTGTGGAGGTTTGAATAATATGATATACCAAACATAATTATTCTGGAAGTCAAAACATGCAAAAGAAATATAGTAAATGATCGACAAGAGATAGCAACACTTTACTCATAAATAAAACACCTTTTATTCATCATCTAATGTCAATTACACTTTACAAATTTCAAGGTTATCTAAATACTACATCTAATATCATCCTTCAGCCCTATGCTCCGAGCATGCTGGAGATGCTTAACCCGAGTCAGTCCCTTCGTGAGGGGATCTGCTGGATTCTCATCCGATGATACCCTCTTTGCCACGAGGAGTCCTTCTTCTATTCGATGTCTGATGAAATGGTATTTTCTGTCGATGTGTCTGGATCTCCCGTGATCCCTTGGTTCCTTGGCTAAGGCAACTGCACTTTCACTATCACAGAAAATTTCCATTGGCTCTTTAATAGCTGGTACAACTCCAAGGTCTCCAATGAAGTTCTTTAGCCATATCGCATCCTTTGCTGCCTCGCTAGCTGCTATATACTCTGATTCGCAAGTTGAATCAGCCACTGTCTCTTGCTTGGAACTCTTCCAAGAAATTGCTCCTCCATTTAAGGTAAAGACCCAGCCTGACTGAGAGCGGAAATTATCCCTATCAGTCTGAAAGCTAGCATCACTATACCCTACAACTCTCAAGTCTTCACTCCCACCGAGGGTAAGGACCCAGTCCTTAGTCCTCTGTAGGTACTTGAGGATATTCTTTACCGCAGTCCAGTGTGCCTTGCCAGGGTTCCCCTGATACCTGCTAACCATGCTCAAAGCAAAGGCTACATCAGGTCGAGTACACGTCATAGCATACATGATCGATCCTACAGCCGAAGCATAAGGTATTCGACTCATTTCTGCTATCTCAGCCTCAGTACTAGGGCTTTGTGTCTTACTCAATCTGGCATTACTCTGGATGGGTAACTCTCCTTTCTTAGAGTCCTGCATGCCGAATCTCTTCAGCATCTTATCCAAGTAGGTACTCTGACTAAGTCCAATTAGTCTTTTACTCCGGTGTCTCAAGATCCTTATCCCTAGAATATTGGCAGCTTCTCCTAGGTCCTTCATAGAGAAACACTTCCCAAGCCAGGACTTAACTTCCTGCAGAGTTGGGATGTCATTTCCTATGAGTAGTATGTCATCCACATACAATACCAAAAAGCTAACTATACTCCCACTAGCCTTGACATATACACAAGATTCATCTTCACTCCTAGAGAAGCCAAATTCTTTGCCTTTCTTATCAAAGCAAAGATTCCATCTGCGAGGTGCTTGCTTTAACCCATAAATGGATTTCTCAAGCTTACACACTCTATTAGGGTACTCTGTATTGACAAAACCCTCTGGCTGACTCATGTAAACATCCTCAGCCAACTTTCCATTAAGGAAAGCGGTTTTGACATCCATTTGCCATATTTCATAATCATGAAATGCAGCTATGGCTAACAGAACCCTAATAGACTTAATCTTGGCCACTGGAGAAAAGGTCTCATCATAATCAACTCCCGGAGTTTGTGAGAAACCCTTTGCAACCAGTCGTGCCTTATAAGTGTGTACATTACCATCCATGTCGGTCTTCTTCTTGAAGATCCATTTGCACCCTACAGTCTTACGACCTGGTACATTCTCAACCAAGTTCCAAACTTGATTGTCATACATGGACTGTATCTCGCTGTCCATTGCCTCTTTCCACTTGGCTGACTCAGGGCCTGCCATGGCTTCCGCGTAACTGTTAGGTTCATCCAGACCTATTAGTGTCTCATCACTGATAAGTGTATTACCTTCCGTAATAATATGGAATCCATAGTAATGCTCAAGTGCATTCCTAACCCTTGTGGAACGTCTCAGAGGTATAGACTTGTCAATTGGCTCAACAGGAGTTTCCTCCTCAAGTTGAGTGCTAGGGTTTGAAGTTCCTTCACCACTTGACTCTTGAATTTCTTCAAGGTCAACTTGTCTCCCACTGTCTCCTTGGCTTATGAACTCTCTCTCTCGAAAGAAAGCCCTCCTAGCTACAAAGACCACATTCTCACTAGGTCTGTAGAAGAGGTAACCAAAGGATTTCTGTAGGTAGCCGATGAAAATACACCTCTCACTTCGAGGTTCGAGCTTATCATGAGTCTCGCGTCTCACGAAAGCCTCGCAACCCCAAATCTTAATGTGGTCTAGTTTGGGTACTTTACCAGTCCACATCTCATGAGGAGTTTTCGCAACTTTCTTTGTGGGGACTAGATTAAGGATATGGGCGACAGTCTCTAAGGCATACCCCCAAAATGAGATTGGTAGCGAAGCTCGACTCATCATGGAACGAACCATATCCAACAAGGTTCGATTACGCCTCTCAGCTACACCATTCAACTGCGGTGTCCTGGGAGGTGTCAATTGTGAGACAATCCCACATTCCCTAAGATAGTCGAGGAACTCTGAACTAAGATACTCACCACCTCGATCGGATCGAAGCATCTTAATGTTCCTGCCCAATTGATTCTCGACTTCCTGTTTAAACTCTTTAAACCTCTCAAAAGTCTCTGACTTATGCTTGATTAAGTAGACATATCCATATCTACTGTAATCATCAGTAAAAGTCAAATAATAACGATTAGCATCCCTTGTGGTATGTTTGAAGGGCCCACACACATCCGTGTGTATAAGATCCAACAAACCTTCACCCCTCTCACAAGAACCTGTGAAGTGTGACTTTGTCATTTTTCCAAGTAAGCATGATTCGCAACTATCATCTGACTTTAGGTCAAATGACTCCAAGACTCCATCCTTTTGGAGTTGGCCTATGCGTTTCTTGCTTATATGTCCAAGACGACAATGCCATAATGATGCTTTATCCAAGTTATTATCATTAACAGAATCAATACAAAATACATTATTTCCTAAGTTATCAACCATAGATACAGTTTCATACACACCATCACAAGGTAATGCTTTAAAATAAAGAACATTATTAAAGAAAGCATTAATCGAACCAACTTCATTATCAAATGAAAAGGTGAAACCTTGTTTATACAATGCATGAAAGGAAATAATATTTCTTGCAATTTCTGGCGAATAACAACATTTATTCAAATCTAAACTAAACCCACTACTTAGCGATAAAGTATAAACTCCAATCTTGGTGACAGGTACAGCTTTCCTATTCCCCATGATTGAGTTTATTCTTCCATGCTCCACATTCTCACTTCTTCTTAGTCCCTGCAAATCAGAACAGATATGAATACCACAACCGGTATCAAGGACCCAAGAGTTAGAATGGGGTGAGTTATTAGATAAGATAGTGTAAATACCTGCATGTGGCATGGAATCGACGAGTAGGAGGACCTACTCGACGAGTAGAGCTGTTTTCCAGCCTATAAATAGAGGTGCCGGGTTCCTCCATTTCTCACACCATCCCAAACTTACTTTCTCTCTCTAGTTTCTCTCTCTAGCCTCCCTAACCCCCCCTAAAGTCTTGGTAAACCCCCTAGCACCTGAAGGAAGCCCCGAGGCTCCCGAATCCCCGAGAAAAGAGCCCTTCGGCTCAGAAACTCTGCTCCGGCAGAGCCCGGTTTTCGAGAAAACCCGCTGTAAGTGAGCTATGCCTACCCTATCTTAAGTATAACTTATGTTTAAATATAGTAATGTTATTAGGACCTTAAAATAAGTACTTGGGCTATTATTATGGGTTATATAAGTATCGTTTAACGCTTATATAATAGTAATAATAGCCAGACTATTAATTAGTCTCGGTGAATATTAGACTAAACTCTAGTGGTAATGATACTAGGTTTTGTCCGAGGAAAATTGTGTTAAGAGTAACGAAGTGTTGTCCGAGTGCCGAGTCACCACCTTAACAAGTGAGTGCATAGTTACTTTCGTCTTACACATAGATATGAAATATTTTAATATAAATTACGTGCTATGTGTGCATATTGTCTGAATACTTGCTGTCTATGTTGAGTGAAAGATTTTTATACATGTTTTAAATGATTTAAACTGTATATGTATTTTATATCTACAAAATGTGTTGGGTAAAACATGGGTAGATGTAATAGTGGCTGTGTGACAAAATAAAATAATGAGAGGCCTCGTTATAGATGTTATTGATGATCCAGTCATCTAGCGGAGTATTATGACGACCACGGACTATTCTAGACAGTCCAGTGGAACGCTAGCAGGCTCGCAACCTGTAGGTGTTTATTTGAACTGTGTGCTCACCAGCAGTACTCCATCCCCCACATGGTTGCCTTATTTGACATGAATTGCTGAGGAACCCCCGAAGCATGTGTTGTCACCCCGATGAAAGTCCTTAGACTAGGTCCATTGAGTTAGATGTTTTAGGAACGTAAAGTGAGGATAACGGGAACGGGTAATCGGGTTTGTTTGGTTTGATAAAGTTAATAAACTTATTTATTGTGGGTTGAAAACACTATGTGCTCACCAGGCACCCAAGCCTGACCCACTCAGTTTCTTGTATTACAGGTAGTGGCGCATGAGCATAGATGTTTGGATGAGAGATAAGGGATTATAGGCCTGTAAATACGAAATAATGTAGTAAGGCTTATGTTGTACTGTTTATGCTTTTGATCTGTATCGAACATGACATCCCGAGTCTTTTAATGAAATACATTTCTTTGGAAATGCTTTTGATAAATCTTTATCATATTTTGTTTTGGGACAAATTCCGTAATACTTTTATTTAAAATGATACTTTGATTTTCAAACAAGCATAAACAAAATCGGTCTTTTCTGGCCGTGAAAATGGGGATGTCACAGTTGGTATCAAAGCATTAGTTTAAGCGAACTAGGAATTTGTAGGATTTCTAGACTTAAACTTAGAATGCTAAGCGATGATTGTGAGGTGTGAGCACTAGCTTACTTTCGGAATTGTGCCTAAAATGATTTTATGTGCTAAATGCTTGTGCTTGACATGCTGTTAATTGTTCGGATCCATGGTCTGTTGCCGACTGGATCTGGAAACCTTATGTGTTTAGGATTCTAAACGTACGACTATGATATTAGAACTAACATGTAAACGTTTCGGAGTGATAAGGATGATTTGGACGTCAGTCCTAAATAAAGATCTAAATTCACCTTATTCAATGTATAGATCAAGATGTCAAGGACCCGTAGCGGAAACGTGAATGCAAATGGGAACCGAGATCAACCCCCAGTGATACAGCAAATACCAGTCGTAGTAGAAGTTGCACCTGAGCCAATCACCATGGTTGGAGTACAAGCCGTGATGCGGGCTATGTTAGCTGAACAAAGGGAAGAAATGAGGCAAATGATGCAAGAGAATAGGGACGAAGCCACCGTGCCCATTGTGCAACAGGAGCCAATTCTCGAACAATCGGAGGAAGGAAACTACAGTAGGTCAGTGGGCCAAGCTGATCCGCCAGTAAATAGAAGAAACGGCCAAGATGATGGAGTCGAGAGAAACGGATGCAAGTACAAAGATTTTCTGACTTGAAAGCCATCGACTTTCACTGGAAAGGAAGATCCGATCGGAGTCATGGATTGGATCTCAGAAATGGAGCTAGCTTTTATGACATGCGGTTGCAGAGGCAAGCTGCAAACCACTTTTGCAGTATGCTAGTTCTGAGGAGGAGCAGTACGCTAGTGGAACACCCTGGGGAAGACCTTGAGCCCCAATGAGCCCCTGCAGCTGACATGGGCAGAGTTTTTAGTTCAGTTCAAGCGCAAGTACTGCTCAGCCCAAAACTTGCTCGAGCTAGAGAACCAGTTTCTGACCCTGAAGAAGGGAAGCATGTCAATCGATGAATACACGAACAACTTCACAGAGAAGATGGAGTTTGCCTTGCGTCTTGTGCCGAATGAATTGAAGAAAATCGACAAGTACGCAAAGGGACTTCCATGGGAGTACGCGGTGCCAGTGCGTCAGGCACATACTCTGGAAGCAGCTATCTGGGCTGCCAAATCTGTGGAGGATATGATTAAAGGAAGAGCTGCCAGCAAGGTTGAGGTTGGCGAGAAGAGAAAATTTGAAGGGTCTGCTAAACCTAACAATAAGAAGAGTAAGTTCAGTTCCAAGAAGTTTGGAGGAGGAGGGAACGAAGCAAAATGGTGCGAGAAGTGCAAGAAGAAGCACTCGGGAAAATGTAGCGAGGAAGTGACCTGCTACAAGTGTGGGAAAACGGGGCACTATGCCAATGAGTGCACCATCAACAAGAGGGTGTGCTACGAGTTTCGTGAAGAAGGGCATATCGCTAAGGATTTCCCGAAGAAGAAAGACGCGGCAAGGCCCACCATTCCTGTTGGGTTATGAGCATTCTAACACTCCTAAGTGTACATGCAACCCTAAATACCTTGGATCTACGTTTTCTCTATTATACATACAATTATGAACATCCAAGGTATTATCCTAATCTAGCATACAAAATAATAAATATAACAAGATAGAATACATACCTCTTTGATGTAGAATGTCTTCATGAAGCTTGAGTGCCTAGTGCCCCAAGTGTGACACCTCAAATGGTTCACACAACACCAAATACACTTGGAATAACTTGAGAGAAACTTGAACACTCCTTGAAATCGTCTAGCCCTCACACTCACACATTAGTGCACGATTTCTTGAGCCATGGGATTCTTTTATATGGTGGCTATTAGGGTTACACCATGTAACTCATAACTTTACCCATTCCTTATGCTCCATGGATTTTAACCTCCATGGAGTATCCATGAGTCACCCCATGGACTTAGTCCAACATAAGGAATGTTGGATCACAAGCCCACATATATAAGAATGAATGATTTACACAATCAACCCATATATTTAATTAGTCTCCTTTTGATCACTTAATTAATTCCAAATTAATTCTTGATCAATACTAATTAAATAACCTTATTAATATATTAGAACTTATAATATATTAACCAACCTTAAGTGTTATTTCTCTCATTATAGTCTATCCAAATGCATGATGCCATGCAACCCAAATGGACCATGCCGGGTCGGGTCAAGTCTTACCAATTATAGTTATGGACTTAGACATTAATCCAACAGTCTCCCACTTGGATAAGTCTAAAACTATTATTGCGTATGACTTCAGGAACCGATCAGCAATCGTAGCTCTCAAAAGCTTCTGTCGAACTCTGACCTTGTCGATGAACTCTGACCTTTGTCAATGACTTGTCCATTAGATAAGGGATCATATATTCCTCCATTCTAGATATCATATGGACTGAGACATGGATTATCAATCATTCTCTCTGTCCATTTGTTGTTTCCCGATTTCCGATTCATGATGACTGACTGATTGAACAAATCAAATCAGTCCTGGCTTGTCCAAGCACTCACATGTATCATCTTTAAATCATCGAGGGGACAACAGATATCGCTTTTATCCCGAAGGTAAAAGGAATGGATAAACTTCGACTCATATGGCTTGTTCTACTACTTGTTGAATCATACACAAAGGCACGTTTTATAACATCGAGTTACCAATGCGTTTTCGTGCAATCAATGTATAACCAACTCATAGTAACAACACATATCTCTAGGTTTGAAGAATATAAGATATTATCGTCTCATGATCACTCGTGATAAAATCCATGAAGTGATTCAAATGAGCGCGGGTTGAATCCAATACTCAGAACTTATGAGCACTCATGAGTGTTGTAGCACCACTTTTGTCCACCAACTTGGACCTCTACAAACCAACCCATGACAGTCTTGATTCATATCTACTTCCAACATATGACCGACTGTGGATGGTTTGAATAACTTAATCATTCAGGAAGAGCGACTTAGTTATTCTGTAAGTCAAAACATGCAAAGTGAAACACAAGAATAAATGAATCAAATATGGTATCAAACCCTATGAATATAAATAAACACTTTTATTTATCACCATACTGATTACTCATTATTCATTGTTTCGGTTTTATCAACTTTATACTTGAATTTAAAACAATAGTTGTCCCATGCTCCAAGCATGTACACTATGTTTTCTAAACACTAGTCATGCCATACACCAAGTATGCATACTATGTTTGTCTATGATCTTTACTTTGTAAAATAGATCAATTGAACATCACTCCAATGATCCTCTTTTCACAGTCCCAAATCCTTACTGCAAATGCAAGAATTCCAAATTCATGCCATTTACTGAAATCTGTTAGATTCTAAACTTATATGCATTGATCCTCTTAATGATTATGCACGAAGTCAGAAAGACTTGACAACAATCATTACAGAGCATTCCAAAGGAGATCAGCTCCTTGGAAACATCCTTCTTTCATTAAGTTTCCTAATCTTACACGGATTGAATAATTTCTAACTTTGAAACATTTCCATATTCCATTTTGACTATCACTTCTGAACAAGAGTTGCCTCCTTACAGATTATGTCAATATGGTCCTTCCAGAATTAACATTATACTTCCAACTGTCCTTGAGCAACCAATCTTTGGTAAACCTTAGATTGTCCTCGACAATTGCTTAATCATTTTAGTCATATCCAATTCTAGACCTTTTCCCTTCATAATGCCCCAGGCATTTGGAAAATTTTAGAAATGATGAATATAGCACATGTAATCGATCCTATATCCGAAGCATATGGGACACGATTCATGATGTCTCACATAAAGACTAAACCAGTCTTTTGCTATAATATTTCCATTTCAATTTGCCAAGTTCTCAAAATTCAGATTATGAAAAGGGATGCCGTAATCATAATCGAATTTTAGAACGCAAATAATGGACCCATATATAGAATTTCCTTATGTTGAGCCATTCCAACATGAAATTCATATATATATCCTTGATTAAATACGATTAAAATCTCAATCTAAGCTTTTAGAATTAAAATGAAGTATAATTTCCTCTCCCTTAATTATAGCAAAACAACTTTTTCAACCCCTGCAACCTCACGAATTGAAACTTTTGTTTTCTATAATTAACATTGCTAACTTGCAACCTTTGTCATAATTATCATGCTCCCACTAACATGATGATTATTAGCATAACACTTATGTTCCCACTAGCTTTGACATGTACTCAGAAATCAGCTGACTTTCTTACCAAAGTTCAGATTTCTGATACTAGATTGTTTTGATAAAACTTTATCAAAATCATACACATCTCTTAGATAGCTCACATGTGTGTCTAAACAATTTTAGAACTATGAAAAGGGATGCCGTAAGCATAGTCTCAATTGTTTAGACCTTTGCCACTTCTCACAAGTCCATGTTAGTGTGCCGGTAAACCACACACGCTCCACTAACGACTTTGAGAATGCAAATATCACAATTGCTATCTAGCTAAAATCTACTTAGTGAAAGTGTTTCCTCACCATCATTTTCATGAATCGGAGAGAAACCTAATGACACTTAGATTTAATAGTGTATGTGTTCTTATCCATGTGAATTTGTCAAAACCATAATCACAAGACAAGGTTAGTGACAAATCCAAACTCATATTGATTAAGCTTGTGCAATCTTAAATTCTTGCCATTTGGCAGCTTAGGTGCCTGCCATTGCTTCCAAGTAGTTGTGCAACCAATTGAGAACTCTCAAAACTCCTATGCAAAGCCAACTTGAATAGGCACAAAAATTTCAACACGATAGGTTATAAACCTCAAGTCGTGTGCCAGTGAAGGACTTTAGGTTTTATTCTTGATTAAGTCTTGAAACTTTCAAGAGCTTTAAGACTCCCACTGTCCTCTTGACATATAAGACTCCCTTGTCAAATATTCAAGAGATAGTGCGGATTCTTTATCAAGACTAACACTTTACACAATTGGCCTAAGTTGGTCTCTGTTTTATCCAAAACATCACAACTTACCAATTTCAAATGTACAAGAGTAGATAACCTTTTACTCTTACATTTGACTAGTGTTAACAAACCCTCTTTAAGATATGTCACTCAAGTTACAATCTTGGAGTATGACTCTAAGAATTGTTTTGGAACGAAGTATGACTCATCTTTTTGATTTAACCATTTCAACAATTCATGACTCCTCTTCTTAGTCATAAGAATGCACTAAGATGACTTTAGAGGACCAATTGTGATATGGTATCTTAATCATTAAGATGATCATAAACATGATACTAAAGTACTCTCCCATCTTTTCAGATTTGAGAAACTTTTATCTTTCTGCCATACTTTGATTCTTCTTATTCGTTCTGTCTCACATTGAAACTTCTCCAATGCTACAGACTTATACTTAAACTTATAAGTATAACCATATTTACTGAACTTAAGTAAATCATGACGAATAATCTTCTTGATCTTTTGTGGTGGACTTGACCAGTGCACAAGAATGTGTACTCGATCCCTTAGTCCTTTCCTTATTCACATAAGGAAATTAGTCTTAATTTTCCAAGCTGAAAGTTCTCATTCATCATACTATACAACCTGCATGATTCCAAGTTTCGGTCCAATTGAACCTTGGGTGATGAGAATCTTTCCTTATTTGGTAATATTAGACACTACCACAACCGAAAGAATCAAATCCATTTTTCCAATATTGCTATCAATGGAATCTTATAAGCAACAACTTTTCACAAATGCCATTGTAAGGATACTTAAAATAAATAAAATCAAAACCTTTTTCTTTTATTTTAAAACTTTGCGGAAAAACTTATCCTTACAATCCATATGAAAACCTTGTGGTTATCTATTCCTAAGCAATATAAATATCATAACTCTTAAGTAAGAGCCCAAAATTCTGATCACCGAACCATGCGATTGAAATCCATCTTCGCGATCAGAATCAGCATGTACTTAATAGAGTTAGACAATGGACTTTACCTGAAGTAGAGCCAAACTTATTGACTTTAACATCCTTAGGTAAATTTGGCAGCTTCGTAACCAATGCCCCTTCCTTTGGCAATAGTTACCTATGGACCCTTGATAATGGGACTATCTCAGACTTCGCCTCTCTCTTTACCATTGGGTCAACCGAGTTGACTATGGCCGATCCCTTTCCATTGGGAAGAGAGAGCTTTACTGGATATCCAATGTCATCATTGTCAATGTCCATAGCGTTTTAGGAAGTTGATCTTAGCAAATAGATAAGATCATTAAGGGTCTTGTCTTAGTCTGTTTCATAGAATTCCCAAAAGAACTCACTATGTGACTTAGAAAGTAGTTGAGCCACCAACTTTCTCAAGACTTTGACACCCAACTCTCCCGGCTTGTCAATATGTGACTACATCTCCAAGATGTGATCACACCTAGACCTTGCCTTGCCAATAGGGCTTGAGTGACCTTAAACTTTTTAGGAACTTGTGGGTTAGGGAGAATAATTGGAGGAGGTGAAAGAAGTATGATATCCATGGGACATCATCTTCATTTAGGAAAGCTTGTTTCAAGAGATTTGGGAAGATCATAAATGTCTAGACCGGACATCTTTTTGGGAGATATTCAAGATAGTTGATTTAAAGTCCTTAATATGACACCCAATATGAAATATTAAGGCTAGGACCCAACAAACTATTTTATAACTTAGAAGAGGGATGCCATAATCCAAGCTATAAAATATTTGAAGGTAGGTGAATGACGATTCACCAATTTCCACCATGACTTATGAGTTTAAAGTAGTTTTAAGTAAAAAATAAAAAAAATAAAAAAAAACTCTTCAAGTTCCATAACTTGAGGACAAGTTATGGAAGACTTTAAACTAATTAATAAAAAAAAAATAACTTTTTTTATTGTAACTTATGGAACTAATTAAGGTTACACTTTTTTTTTAATTTAATGAAGAGACTCTTGAACCTCCATAACTTGAGGACAAGTTATGGAGTCATAAAACCATTTAATTAGAACTAGACTCTTCATTTTGTAACCTTTGCCAACTTTTATGAGTTTTATGATTCTTAAATGTGACTTTTCATTTAACTTGAGGACAAGTTACAAAAACACACTTTGGAATCAACTCTTAGATTAAAATGGATTGAAAACAACTATTTCACACAACTTTTCTATTAATCTAAGAACCTCATAAGAACAAGATAATTCAAATCATCAATCTTCAAGAAATTAGCATGAACATACAAACTAATACAAATCTTGAAATTATGACAATTATCTTAGAAATTGGATTAGCATGAACATTACCACATCAAAAACAAGTTTATAAGTCCAAAAACATCTTAGGGTAATGTTCCTAGTCCAATTCCAGCCAAAACAATCGAATATATGCATCCAACTCGATTTTTCAGCTACTTTTGCAAGTATAACAAGAAAACAAGCCTAGGCTCTGATACCACTGTTGGGTTATGAGCATTCTAACATTCCTAAGTGTACATGCAACCCTAAATACCTTGGATCTATGTTTTCTCTATTATACATACAATTATGAACATCCAAGGTATTATCCTAATCTAGCATACAAAATAATAAATATAACAAGATAGAATACATACCTCTTTGATGTAGAATGTCTTCATGAAGCTTGAGTGCCTAGTGCCCCAAGTGTGACACCTCAAATGGTTCACACAACACCAAATACACTTGGAATAACTTGAGAGAAACTTGAACACTCCTTGAAATCGTCTAGCCCTCACACTCACACATTAGTGCACGATTTCTTGAGCCATGGGATTCTTTTATATGGTGGCTATTAGGGTTACACCATGTAACTCATAACTTTACCCATTCCTTATGCTCCATGGATTTTAACCTCCATGGAGTATCCATGGGTCACCCCATGGACTTAGTCCAACATAAGGAATCTTGGATCACAAGCCCACATATATAAGAATGAATGATTTACACAATCAACCCATATATTTAATTAGTCTCCTTTTGATCACTTAATTAATTCCAAATTAATTCTTGATCAATACTAATTAAATAACCTTATTAATATATTAGAACTTATAATATATTAACCAACCTTAAGTGTTATTTCTCTCATTATAGTCTATCCAAATGCATGATGACATGCAACCCAAATGGACCATGCCGGGTCGGGTCAAGTATTACCAATTATAGTTATGGACTTAGACATTAATCCAACAATTCCACCAAAGCCGAAGGCGAGAGCCTTCCAGATGACGCTCGAGGCTGCAAAGGAGGCAGCAGACGTCGCTTCAGGTACCTTTCTTGTAAATGGATTGCCTGCCAATATACTATTTAATTTCGGAGCCAACTACTCCTTTGTGTCGCATAAATTTGGTGGGAAATTAGCATTGCCTGTAGAAAAAACTTGATAATGCCCTAATTGTGGAAGTTGCCAGTGGCAAGTTCGTACCTGTTAGTAACCGTATTAGGAACATCGTCATCGACCTAAACGGAAACGAATTCCACGAAGAGCTATTACCCATAGAGTTGAACGGTTTCGATATCATTTTGGGTATGGATTGGCTTAGCGCCAACGATGCTGAGATTCAATGTCGAAAGAAGATAGTAAGGGTAAACCCACCCGGAAAAGAGTCATTTATGGTGTACGGGGACAAACGCCGAGTAAATTCTGGAATCATCTCCCTGATGAAAGCCAGAAAAATGTTTGTCCAAGGGATGTGCATCATACTTGGCATTCGTAATCGATGCTAAGAAGGAAAAGAAAGATGTGTAGAATATACCGGTCGTGTATGATTATCCGGAAGTCTTTCCCGAAGATCTTCCCGGATTACCACCTGATAGACAAGTGGAGTTTCGGATAGACTTGTTACCAGGTACAACACCGATAGCAAAGGCACCTTACCGATTGGCACCGACGGAGATGAAGGAGCTCATAACGCAACTTCAGGAGCTGTTGAACAACGGTTTCATTCGACCTAGTTCATCACCTTGGGGAGCTCCGGTGCTATTCGTAAAGAAGAAAGACGGAAGCATGCGAATGTGCATAGACTACAGAGAGCTGAACAAGGCAACGGTAAAGAATAAGTACCCTTTGCCAAGGATTGGTGACCTATTCGATCAACTACAAGGTTCGAGCTATTTCTCAAAGATCGATCTTAGGTCAGGGTATCATCAGCTGAAAGTGAGAGATCAGGATATTGAGAAGACTGCATTCAGAACGAGATATGGACACTACGAGTTCTTGGTTATGTCGTTTGGACTAACCAATGCTCCAGCAGCATTCATGGATTTGATGAACAGGGTTTGTAAACCATTCCTCGATAAATCCTTGATAGTGTTCATCGACGACATTCTGATCTACTCGAAAAGCCAAGAGGAGCATGGCAAACATCTACGGGAAGTATTAGAAGTGTTGAAGAAGGAGAAACTGTATGCAAAGTTCTCCAAGT
Organism: Lactuca virosa; assembly: GCF_052849685.1. Taxonomy (NCBI): domain Eukaryota; kingdom Viridiplantae; phylum Streptophyta; class Magnoliopsida; order Asterales; family Asteraceae; genus Lactuca; species Lactuca virosa. The sequence continues at coordinate 71,873,849 of NC_136431.1, forward strand.
GTGATTTTTGGATCCGAGAAGTCCAATTCTTGGGTCATGTGGTTAACCAGGAGGGAATAATGGTTGACCCTGCAAAAATCGAAGCTGTGATGAAGTGGGAACGACCAAAGAGTCCCACGGAGATTCGAAGCTTTCTAGGATTAGCCGGATATTACAGACGATTTATCCAAGGCTTTTCTTCGATAGCTGCTCCATTGACAGCGTTGACCCACAAAGGAGCTACATATACGTGGAATGAGAAACACGAAGAGGCATTCGAAAAGCTAAAGAAGAAATTATGTGAAGCACTGATTCTTTCTCTGCCCGACGGAGTTGAAGATTTCGCTGTGTATAGCGATGCGTCGGGAGTCGGGTTAGGATGTGTCCTGACTCAAAGAGAAAAGGTGATAGCATACACATCTCAACAATTGAAAGAGCACGAAAAGAACTACCCCACTCATGATCTGGAGTTGGCAGCGGTAGTATTCGCCTTAAAGATATGGAGGCATTACCTCTATGGCACAAAGTGCAAGCTTTTCATTGATTATAAGAGTCTCCAGTATCTCTTTAATCAGAAGGAGTTGAACATGAGAAAACGACGCTGGCTAGAATTACTCAAGGACTATGACTGTGAGATACTTTACCACCCTGGTAAAGCAAATGTTGTCGCTGATGCTCTCAGTCGAAAAGTCAACCTTGAGAGAAAAAGGCCAAGAGCGTTGAGAATAGAAGCTGTCTCGACAATTGTGGAAAGTATCAAGAAAGCTCAAGAAGAAGCTTAAGAAAAGAATGACCGAAAGGAAGAACGTTTGGGAAAGACGTTGGTATTCGGTACAAACCGTCAAGGACTGAAGGTATTCCAAGATCGGATTTGGGTACCTAAGACGGGAGGAATAAGAGATCTTCTGATGGAAGAAGCGCACAAGACCATGTACTCGATTCATCCCGGTAGCACTAAAATGTATAGGGACCTAAAACCCTACTACTGGTGGCCGACGATGAAACTCGATGTTGCGAAGTATGTGGCCGAGTGTGTGACATGTGCAAGAGTTAAGGCACAACATCAGAAACCGTATGGGAGTTTAGAACCTTTACCTGTACCCATGGGTAAATAGGAAGACATCACCATGGATTTTGTGACTAAAATGCCTAGGACGAAGAACGGTCACGACATGATTTGGGTAGTCGTGGATCGTTTCACTAAGAGTGCACACTTCATAGCAGCCAACGAGAAGTGGTCTATGGATAAGCTTGCAAATGCTTACGTAAAGGAAGTGGTAAGACTTCACAGTGTTCCTCTAACAATTGTATCAGATCATGATAGTCGTTTCACGTCGAGGTTTTGGAGAAGTCTACAAGAGGAATTGGGTACAAAATTGTGTTTGAGTACGGCTTATCATCCGCAGACTGATGGTCAGAGCGAAAGAACGATACAAACACTCGAAGATATGCTAAGAGCATGTACCCTAGAGTTCCAAGGTAACTGGGATGAGCACTTACCTCTGGTAGAATTTTCCTACAATAACAGTTTCCACTCGAGCATCAAGATGACACCCTACCAAGCTTTGTACGGACATAAGTGTCGTACGCCGTCTTGTTGTCTTGAGGCTGGGGAAAAGCAGTTTATGGGCCCCGAGATAGTCCATGAGACTGCTGACAAGAAAAGACGACCGATGACCTTCGAGGTTGGGGATTCAGTTTTGCTTAAAGTCTCACCGTGGAAGGGACTTATAAGATTCGGGAAACGAGGAAAGTTGAGTCCAAGGTTTATTGGACCGTTCAAAGTTCTTCAGAAGATTGGGAACCAAGCTTACAAGCTCGAATTACCTGAAGAACTAGATGGTATTCATAACACCTTCCATGTGTGTTATCTGAGGAAATTCACGGGAGAAGTTCCCGACATAATTCCAATCTCAGAATTAAGAATGGATGAGAACAAGAGGCTGATTGAAGAGCCCGAGGCAATTGTTGACCGTAAGACTAAGAAGTTACGACGCAAGATGGTCGACTTAGTGCTAGTCCAATGGAAACATTCGAATGGGCCGAATCTCACTTGGGAAACAGAGGATGACATGATGAGTCGCTATCCGCATCTGTTTGCTGACGCATGATTCCGGGACAAAATCATCCTAAGGGGGAGAGAATTGTAGCGCCCGGGTTTCGGGGCTAAGCATTTTTATACGATGTAATATTCTAAGTCAACTATTGTAACTCTTTTTGAAGTAATAAAGATGAATTATTTGAGTATTATGTGAATTATGTGCATTTATATGCTTATTACTTATTTATAAATTTAAAATAAATAAAGGATAAAAATAAGCGTCAAAATTAAAGTGCGAGATAAGCCCGATATCTTTACATAAAGTTGTAGTGGTCGACACAAGGATTTCGGGGACATAAAGAACGGCGAAATCCGAGTTATAACGAAGAAGTTATGGCCCGTCGAAGTTTCGCGACGGAACCGACACGACACAGGGAAGCGTAAATAGTGAATTTACGATAGAAGACTTTTTGGCCTTAGTAATCTAAACGAAATTCGTAGAATATGTTAAACCGAGAACATCCATAAAAAGAACGCCCAAATCTGACTTCGTATGAGGAAGGTATGAATTTTTTAAGATTTGGCTTAGCAGCGCACGACCCGAAACTCGAATTTTAGTTCGAGCGGTTTTTGGCTTACGCAACCTAAATGAGAGTTGAAGATCTCATTAATAGGAACTCAACGGTAAAAAGACAGACGAAAACGAAGTCCGTATGAAGGAGTTACGAATTTTTCGCGGTCATTTAACAGTCTAATCTCCTCCTACTGTTAAATTTAAGACCGGTCGAGAATTAGCCGATGGAGTCTAAATGAAAGTTGTAGATCTTGTTTTTATCTACGAGTGGATATAAAGAATGTCGAAAACGGAGCTCGTATGCGAAAGTTACAGGGTTTAGAAGTCGGCAGGGTGCTGCTGCAAAAGGGGTGACGTGGCTGAATATGGGCCAAGGCTTTCTCCCCAAGGCAAGCCACCAGAAGATGACATGTGGCATGGAATTGACGAGTAGGAGGACCTACTCGACGAGTAGAGCTGTTTTCCAGCCTATAAATAGAGGTGTCGGGTTCCTCCATTTCTCACACCATCCCAAACTCACTTTCTCTCTCTAGAGTAACGAAGTGATGTCCGAGTGCCGAGTCACCACCCTAACAAGTGAGTGCATAGTTACTTTCGTCTTACACATAGATATGAAATATTTTAATATAAATTACATGCTATGTGTGCATATTGTCTGAATACTTGCTGTCTATGCTGAGTTAAAGATTTTTATACATGTTTTAAATGATTTAAACTGTATATGTATTTTATATCTACAAAATGTGTTGGGTAAAACATGGGTAGATGTAATAGTGGCTGTGTGACAAAATAAAATAATGAGAGGCCTCGTTATAGATGTTATTGATGATCCAGTCATCTAGCGGAGTATTATGACGACCACAGACTATTCTAGACAGTCCAGTGGAACGCTAGTAGGCTCGCAACCTGTAGGTGTTTATTTGAACTGTGTGCTCACCAGCAGTACTCCATCCCCCACATGGTTGCCTTATTTGACATGAATTGCTGAGGAACCCCCGAAGCATGTGTTGTCACCCCGATGAAAGTCCTTAGACTAGGTCCCTTGAGTTAGATGTTTTAGGAACGTAAAGTGAGGATAACGGGAACGGGTAATCGGGTTTGTTTGGTTTGATAAAGTTAATAAACTTATTTATTGTGGGTTGAAAACACTATGTGCTCACCAGGCTCCCAAGCCTGACCCACTCAGTTTCTTGTATTACAGGTAGTGGCGCATGAGCATAGATGTTTGGATGAGAGATAAGGGATTATAGGCCTGTAAATACGAAATAATGTAGTAAGGCTTATGTTGTACTGTTTATGCTTTTGATCTGTATCGAACATGACATCCCGAGTCTTTTAATGAAATACATTTCTTTGGAAATGCTTTTGATAAATCTTTATCATATTTTGTTTTGGGACAAATTCCGCAACACTTTTATTTAAAATGATACTTTGATTTTCTAACAAGCATAAACAAAATCGGTCTTTTCTGGCCGTGAAAATGGGGATGTCACAAGCCCCGATGCCTCAGACCACGAGTACGCCTTGCGTACAAGGTCTGAGTTGACTCGACAGGGTTGACTCGACTAGGTTGACGCGGTGGATTTTCCTGATTTTGAACGGTCTTGACCAAGGGTATGTTGCGTATTTTGAGCTGTTAATTGAGGTTAGGTCCTTGGTTTTGGTTAGGTGATCGTTGAGCCGATTTTCCGGAACACATATTTATTCAACTTGCATTCCGACTTAGAGGTGAGTTTTCCTCACTGTATTTGTAGGTCGAAGGCACCAATGTCAGCCCAATAGATTATGTATCATGGTTTAGGATGTTGCTATGTTATAGTGATCTGTTAAGATCTGCATGTTTATCTGTTGCTGATATATGTTTATCTGTTATGCATATGTCGACATAGTATGGTTGGGTTAAGGTTGTACTGCTTTGTGCGGTAACCAACAAACTCAGGAGCAATCCAGACATAAGTTGTGGTCTCCGAGGGCAAGCCAAACTTATGCTGTGGGTTCGGGAGCAATCCAGATATGAGGTGAGGGCCCGATAGGCATGTCAGACTCATACTGTGGGGATCAGGGGCAATCCATTCTTTTAGTTGTAGACTTAATATATGTTGTTATATGTATATGTGTGTTGGTACTTTGGGGGAACTCACTAAACTTTGGCTTACAATTTTTTAGTTTATCGTTTCAGGTACTTCGGAGGATCGTGGGAAAGCAAATGTGTGATCGTACACAACTTCCTATTCTATATCACTGGGTCTTGGGAAAACTCTGATTTGAAATAATGCTTTTGAAACAATGACATTTTTTGTAAACAATGTTGATTAATGGTTGATTTTGAAAATTTTCATTTTTTTTGAATTTTGGAGTGTTACATTTTGCTTAGATTTTTATATTGATTATTAAGCGTGTGTATATATATATATATATATATATATATATATATATATATATATATATATATATATATATATATATATATATATATATCCGCTAGATGTTGTGCATGTGAAGACATTTAATATAATTATGATTTGTAGAACATAATATAAAATTGAATAAAGTGTAAAAAACACAATCAATCATGGAAATAACATTGACATACGGAAAATTAAATATAACTAAAATATAATAAAAATAAATAAACACAAGACAATAAATTACAAATTAAAAACTACAAATTGTTTATAAATTTCTAAAAACTTCCTTATACACAACATTAGAATTTTTGTTTGTAAGACTATCATCATTATCTAAAATTAATAATTTTAATCATTATGTATTTTGAATTGTAGATAAGGCAACATATAATTGTCCATGTGAAAAAACAGGATATTTGAGATACAAACCAACATTCGATAAGGACTCTCCTTAACTCTTATTAATTATCATTGTAAAACATACATCAATTAACCTTGTCATCTCATATTATAGTTCATAGACAGACAAATACGTAATCATAAGAAACAATGTAAAATGGATAAATATACCAAAGTAAAAAAAAAACGAATCTAACCAAATAATATTAGATCAAAAATACAGAGGGGCTGCACGTTGCGACTTGTTTGACTTTTGCAACCTCCTCTTTGAACTTCATGTGCCCTTGCGACGTGCCACTATAGTATATTGTGACAATGTACCAGTTGTAGATCTTTATTGAAATCCAGTACAAAACCAATGTATCAAAGTCAAACACATCAACATGGATATCCATTTTGTCGCAAAAAGGTTGTTCCCGATCATGATCGTGCTCTCTATATCTTGTCTACCTATTAGTACACTGATATTTTCATTAAAGGCCTTCCTCGTCAAGTCTTCTTCGACTTTACATCCGATTTAAAACTGAAAGGGACTATTAACATAATATATATATATATATATATATATATATATATATATATATATATATATATATATATATTGGATTTATCATGTATTTCAATATTTTAGACCTAGTTATCCATATATTCCTCCCCTAATTTGTAGAAATTTACTATTAGCAGATATATCTACCCTATTTATCATGTATTTCAGTATTTTAGATGTACTTATCCATATACATATGAGGTCCTTTTTTAATAGTTTTCTAACTACAAGGACCACAAATGGAAAATTGTATACGTACGGAGTTTGACCAGGTCACAATATCGGTGCAAATAAGTCCGACCCACCCGACTTGTAAAAGGACCGAAAGTTTTCGTTTCATTTTCATCCCTCTTTTTGAATCAATCCCAAAACTGTCGAGAGCGAGAGAGCTAGGGTTTTCCTGAAGTGTACCGGAAAAGTTATCAGACATGGATGCATCAATGGAGAAGAGGGCGGAAGCCGATAAGAATACCAACATAAACTCTCAATCAGAGTACGATTCATCTGAAGATCGTGAACGGCAGTCGCGCGAGCTTAAAGCTGGTTTGCATCCTCTCAAGGTACGGTCAGTATACTTTCGTAGATATACGTGTGATTGTAGCTTTTAGGTTAATGTATCATCTAGAAACAGAGCTACAATTTGAATATCAAGTAGGTTATTTGCAATCAAGAGTTGTTCAGGTGCTAATGTTTTTCATTCACTTGATTTTCCGCGATGAATTTGGGGACAACACTTTCAGAACAGGGAAAAAATGCTAGCGGTAGATTAATCACCAGGTTTAACACGGAAAAAGTTAACGGAAGTGAGATGCTATTTCTTTAAGATTTCATTACTCAAAGTTGTAGTGAAATTGAACATGTTTATACTCAGTCAAGCAGTAATCTCATTTGAGAAGCTTAATTTGTTTAGTTTTGCAGGATTTCTCCCCCTTTCCATGCTTATTACCTAAGATTAGTTGTTGTATTAAAGATCCTAAGTTTGGATTGACTGCTAAACTGCCTAAACATGATTGATTTGTATCTTAGTCCATAAAGATTCTTTTCTAACTCTAAGCACCTTTTAGAACTAACGTCACACTTTTCTTGATATTTCTTTTGCTCCCATCAGAACAAGTTTGTATTTTGGTACACTCGGCGCACACCTGGAGTTCGTACTCAAACATCATACGAAGACAACATAAAGCAGATAATGGACTTCAGCACAGTAAACAAAACCTCATCCTTATACTTCATCTGTAAAATGACATTCATACCCCTAGACCATAGTCTTGTAACACAAAATTGTTCATTATGTTCAACAGGTTGAAGGCTTTTGGGTCTGTTATTGTCATTTATCTCGTCCATCTTCCTTGCCTAGCCCAACCGACTTGCATCTTTTCAAACACGGAATCCGTCCATTATGGGAGGTACTACAAATTTGAACTTTTTTTTTTTATATATATTTTTTCTTTTTAGGGTATTAAGGAATTATAACTTATAAGCATTTGGCTTTATAAATTTATTTGTATATTTTAGGATTCTGCTAATTGCAATGGTGGGAAATGGATCATACGTTTCAAAAAGGCTGTTTCAGGACGTTTCTGGGAGGATTTGGTAAGTGAAAAAAGTGCATGATCTTTATAATAAGTCAATAAGTCAATACCATAAGAAATATTGTATCCTAATTAAAAATATTATTAGGTTTTGGCATTGGTAGGTGATCAACTTGATTACAGTGATAATATATGTGGAATTGTGTTGAGTGTTCGATTCAATGAGGATATATTGAGCGTGTGGAACCGTAATGCATCTGATAATCAGGTAAAAATTACCAAAATGCCCTTGTTATATCATATATGTGTTATGTTTGGATATGTTGGTGAAAATGTTTTTATTTTTTGTTGTTGTGGGTAGGTGGTGATGGCTTTAAGAGATAAAATAAAACGACACTTGAAGCTTCCACATGGGTATGTTATGGAGTATAAGCCACATGATGCTTCACTGCGTGATAACTCATCGTATCGCAACACTTGGTTGAGAGGGTAGAGATGTAATTTTGGAGAAGAATGTTTGTTTGGGATGTAATTGATAATTTCAAGTTTAATTACATCATGATCATGTTATCAGTATTGACCCTTGAATTTATCTAATCAAGATTTGGTGGTATTTGGATTTGATTCTTATCTTTGATGATGAATCCATTTTGCATATGTTGGAATTTTCTTTTTAAACAAAAAAAGGTTTTGTCTTGACTCAAATTGTCAACCCTCTTGGAACAGAGAGGTTTGATTATATGTTAAATATTTGTAACCTGAAAAATTAGAATGAAAAAACCAATTAATTGAAGGTAGATGTGATTCTGTAAATTTACATTAATTTCACTAATTGGTTATATTTTACTGCTGTTTTTTTACTTGGATTTGATTATTAGGGCATGTTTGAAAAAACTAGCTGGTAGCAGAAAACTGTAGTTTTTATTTATTATATGAATGTTTGACAAAAATACATAGAAGTTTTAGGGAAAATGACACAAGTGCCCTACGAACTTTCTAGGGTATATCTGTTGAGTTCTTAAAGTTTTTGTTAGGCTTTATGGGACCCTAAACAAAGATATGATCTGCTCTTTTAGTCTCTGTCAACCTGTAATAGCTGGTTCAGTGACATTTTAGACCAAAAAAACTCACATTGTCCCCCTATAAAGCCAAAAAAATAAGTTCGGGATCAATTCGTACAAAAAAAAAAAAACTCTCCTTTTATTTTAAAACTGATTCACACTCAATTCGTACCCTCCCAAGAAATCGATTGCTGCTCTTATTTCCGTCTTCACCCTCCATCGTTACACACACTCAACGAAGATCATAACCCTCTTCCCCTTCTAATCGATTCTCGATCACAACCCACATCCACTATTTTCTTTGATTCGGTTTCAGCTCTTCAAGGAATTGACCCGCTCCTTACTTCTTCTTTGTTCAAAATTGCACAAGTTACTTCTCATTCTCACTTTGAGTTGCAGGTTTGATGGATGCGATGTTGAGAAGGATGCGTGGGTTTGATGAGGTTCACAGAGAAAACGAGAGTTAATCTCTTTTTTTCTTCGATTTGCAGGTGATTGGTTATGGTGGCTGATTGGTGGTTTTTGTGGGTTATGGGTGACAAAGGGGAGGAATAAGGGTGTTTGGATTGGGCTATTGTGATATTGATTCGATGGTGATTAAGGAAGGTGGGTTATGGTGGCTGTAATGGTTGAATAAAATGTTGATGAGCATTTGGTTCAGGAGGGTACGAATTGAGTGTGAATCGACTTTAGAAGAAAATGAGAGTTGTTTTTGGTACGAATTGATCCCCAAACTTATTTTTTTGGCTTTATAGGGACACAATGTGAGTTTTTTTGGTCTAAAAGGTCACTGAACCGGGTATTACAGGTTGACAGAGACTAAAATAGCAGATCATATCCTAGTTTAGGGAACTATAAAGTCCGACAAAAACTTTAGGGACTCAATGGGTAAACAATAGAAAGTTCGTTGGGTATTTGTGTCATTATATAAAATGACTATTATTTAAAATGTGTAAAATTATATAAAATGACTATTATTTAAAAAAGATAGATATACACAAATATTTTTAAGGGCAATTCTGAAAATTGTTTAAAAAAACTCAATAGTTTTTAAGGTTACACGAAATATCTTTTAAATTTTAGAGTTTTTTGTTTAAATTAAAAGTTAGACGTTCGTATTCTTTACTAAACTTTTTTGTTTAAATCGAAATTTTTATTAAAAACTAAAATTAGAAACTCCTTAAAGCTCGCTACCAAAAACGTCCTTAAACATTGGACTCAAGAAGATACTAATATTGTAAAGTATATAAAAGAAAAAAAAATTATAACGTTTAAACATCTCTCCTACTAATGCTAAATCAAGTATAAAAACTGATGTTAGTAATATAAGGTTTAGACTTTAGAAGAATATTAAAATTTCAACAAAATAAATGGTGATTTGTGGTGGTGCTGTTTGCCGCAAACTCTCCATCTCCTTGAGAAATATACCGGAAGCCTTATCAGTTATCACTAATGTTAGTAATAAACGGTTTGGAAGAATATTAACTTGTTCCCGAGTTTAACAAAAGAAAATAAGAGAAGAGAAAAGAAAGTCACGAGAGAAAAGAAGAGAAAGGAAAGGAAAACAAAATTTTCTTTTGTGTTCCCGAGTCGGAGAGAAGTGGAAGGAAAATGAATCATTATGTTCTTTCTTTCCAAATCCTCCCAAATCGGAAGGAAAGATAGGAGGGAAAGTTATCCTCCCATTTCCCTCCATTTCCTTTCACTTCTCTCCTTTAATGAAACTCGGAAACACCAATTTCTTTTATTTTCTTCTAATTTCCACTCATTTCCTTTCCTTTCTCTCGTTAAGTTAAACTCGGGAACGGGGTGTAAAGTTTGACAAAATAATTGCTTTTTTTTTTTTTTTTTTTTTTTGGCAATAGATCGGTCTTCAACAAATTGTAAGAAACATTTAAAAAATCGAAGAAGCTGATTTATATATGAAAGTATTTGTATTAAGAATTGATTACTTAAAGGAACAATTATTTTGTCGAACAAATTTCAAGAAGACAACATATATTAGCTCAACGTCTAACAAAATTAACTGATGATCATCACATGTTGCTCCAAAGGAAACCCGCCAAAATTCCATCTTTATCAGACATTATCAATGTCTCCTCCGGTGCTCTCACTCCTTCCATCAACAAAGCTTCTTCATTGTTCAACACCGGAGACAAGACGATTCCACCACCCGAACTGGGTAATTCTCTAGATGACGCTACTTACACGAAACTGATTCTATCATCCACGCAATCAGGCTGTTCAGCTCACGGGAAACTCGTTCAATCTCATATGGTGAAAACAGGTTTCAATCCTACCTTATTTCTACACAACACACTTCTTAACATGTACTTCAAATGTAACGAATCAGACTTAGCTCTCCAACTGTTCGATGAAATGCCTGAACGAAATGTCGTTTCTTGGAATTCATTGATTTCCGGATACACTCAATTAGGTCAGTACATTTTCGCAAAAGAAGCCTTTATCAAAGCTAGAACCACAGACGTTAACCTCAGTAAGCACACATTAGCAAGTCTGCTAAGCATCTGTGCTCAAACTGGTGATTTGGAACTAGGAAAAGTCATACATAGCTTGATTATAGTAACTGGTGTAGGCATAGATGCGTTTTTAACCAATCCACTTATTGCTATGTATTCTAAATGTGGGAGAATAGATCAAGCCCGTATCACATTCAACAAATGTAACCAATTAGATGACGTTTCTTGGAACTCAATGATTTCTGGTTATGCTAAATCCAATTTACACAACGAAATGCTACAAATTTTGGTCAAAATGCATCAATGTGAAGTAAGATTTAGTAGCTATGTATTGGGTAGTGTTCTTAAAGCATGTTGTTCGAATTTCAATCATTCTTTAATATGGGGGAAGTTGTTACACTCATGTTCCATAAAACTCGGTTGGGATCTTGATGTTGTGGTGGGGACCGCATTACTCGACATGTATTCTAAAATTGGAGAATTAAACGATGCAATTTCAATCTTTAATCTTCTTCCCAACAAGAATGTTGTCATGTGTAACGCAATGATTTCTGGGATGCTCAAATTCGGGAACAAATCATTGAATCTTTTTCTTGAAATGCAAAGGAATGGATTTAGGCCTTCTGAATTTACATTTTCTACCATGATCAAAGCTTGTATCATATCTGAAGATTTTGAATTCGGGAAACAAATCCATGCACTTATTTGCAAGAACAATTTTGAGAAAGATAAATACATAGGGAGTGTTCTCGTTGAGTTCTACTCCAAATGGAGCTCTATGGAGGACGCGTTACTCTGTTTTAAATCAACAAATAAGCAAGATATAGTGACATGGACATCAATGATTGTGGGTCATGCTCAAAATGGTGAATTTGAAAAGTCATTGATTCTTTTTTGCAAATTGCTTAGTTTTGGATTGAAACCAGATGAGTACACGATTTCAAATGTGTTGAGTTGTTGTGGGAATTTGGGTAGTGTGAGATGTGGTGAGGGGATTCAATGTTATTTGGTGAAAGGTGGAATTGGTGATTCCGGAGTTGTGTTGAATGCTTTGATACATATGTATGGAGAGTCGGGTGATATAGAGAGTGCAAATCGGGTGTTTGAGGTGGCTGATAAATGTGATGTGGTGGCATGGAGTAGTATGATTTGTAGTAGTGCACATCATGGATCTGCTAAAGAGACTTTGAGGGTTTTTGAGATGATGATAGAAAGTGGGATTGTGCCTAATGATGTGGCGTTTCTTGGAGTTCTTACTGCGTGTAGTCATGGAGGACTTGTTGAGGAAGGACTCAGGTAAATATTTTTTTTGATATGACAGGACATGACATAACAGAACAAAACAGGTTGTACAGTATTTGGGTGAGACAAAATATTGCAATTTTTGTCTCATTAGATCTTATAACAGGAGCTTATTGAAAGCTTTTGTTTGTTTTGAAAAAGCAATGAAAAAAATTAGTTGACTAATAATGTGAAAGTTTTTTCAAAATAATTTGTGTAATTAACAAGTTGTTTTCTTCAAATTATTAACTTTGTTTTACATTTTAATTACTTTTATATTATTATTTACTCAAATAAGTAGTGATAACATGGTTTAAAATGTATAGGTAGAAACAAAAAAGTTATATGGTTATATTAATATAATAATTTAATTTGAAATATATTGATTTGTATAAAAAAATTATAAAAGTTTAACTCTTTGTGTGTCAATTTTGTTTCAAATATATCCATAATCTTTTTGTTATATAAATTTAAGTACAATTTTTCAAAACATTTTTTTTGTTATAGTTAGATACCAAAACATCTTTTTGCAATAGAAAAATATGTAGTACTATTTACTTACGTAAATTTCATTTTTTTTGTCATGTCCTGTCCTGTCCTGTCCTGCCTAAAAAAAGCGAAAAAGTAACGGGTGTTTTTGTGTAATGTAAAGTTGAAAAAGCTAATATATTTTAACAATTTGTTAGATATTATGAAACTATGAAGGGCGAATACGGTATTTCACCAACGGAAAAGCACTGCGCGTGTATGGTAGACCTATTAGGGCGTGCCGGAAGGCTATCCGAAGCCAAAACTTTCATCATGAATTCAAATTTCAAAAATACACCGGTGATGTGGCGGGCCCTACTAAGTTCTTGTAGGATTCACAAAAACACGGAGGTTGGAAAACAAGTAGCGGAAACATTAATCGAGTTGGAGCCGGAATCATCTTCTTCTTATGTCCTTCTTTACAACATCTACACTGACGCCGGAATGGAATCGGCAGCTATAAAAATAAGAGACTTGATGAGTACCCGAAGGATTAAAAAGGAACCGGGTTTGAGTTGGATTGAGGTAGGGAATCGAGTGAGTTCATTTTTGGTTGGTGATAAATCGCATCCACAAAGTGAAAGTATATATGTGAAGTTAAATGATGTGTTTGAGAAAATTAAGAAAGTTGGTTATCGAAATGAGAAAAAGGGGAATGGTTTTATGGTGAATCCGCATAGTGAAAAGCTTGCGGTGTGTTTTGGTTTGATTAGTTTGGGTCGAGGTGCTCCTTTGAGGGTGATGAAGAATTTGAGAGTTTGTGAAGATTGTCATGTTGTAATGAAGTTGATATCGAAAGTTGAAAAGAGAGAAATAGTTTTGAGAGATCCGATTCGGTTTCATCGGTTTAGAGATGGGATTTGTTCTTGTGGGGATTATTGGTGAAAGATTTAGTAATTCATTATTGAAGGGTTTATATTAGTGCAAATATGTGTATCTAGGTTAAACTAAGATTATAATTGTTTTATCACTACAAAAATGAATATGGGAAGAATGTTCATATACATAACCAAAGAATTGTATAATTCTTGAAGAACTAGTATGTAGGATTGACTTAAGGTGGGTAATGGTGCATCAAAAATATGTTTCGTCTAAATAGGGCTTGAAATCATCATCAAGTCCTAACAAGAATTGTATTTACTTGTTATTGCATGATTGAGATGAAAGATGAATAAGTAGGCAAAAGACAACGATGACATGTATTTATCGAAACAAGTTGTTAATTCAATGTAATCAAAACATGTATTTAGGATAAAATTATACGAATGGTCATTATAGGTTAGGATCATCTGTGTAATCTGTTTCCTTTTTTTTTTTTTTTTTTTTTTAATTCGTAAAGTCCCTATTATATACTTTTGTTGCGACTTCGGTCCTGACATATATAAAAAGATTATATTGTCCTTATTAAATGCTTTTTTTTTGTAATTTTTATTATATATTTTTTTTTATTGTGTCCCACTATTCTAAACCCCAATCCTTTTATTGTTCATAGATCCGTTCGTCGTCCTTGGCAATGATATGTGGCAGACGGTTCACTTCCAACAATCACTACATATACAAAACTCAAAATCACATCAATTCAAAGCTCAAATCAAACCACTATTAACCTCCTATATGAAATTCAAACCTCAAAATCAAAAATTAAAACAAAATTTGGTAAAGGATATAAACAAAATCAGTTTCTTATTTCTTAGCTACAAAAATAAAAAAACAACTATCATTGGAATTTTGGAAAAACCCACAAATCACAATCACCAATCCCAAACCCTTTGTCATCCTCTTCTAGTCTTCTTCATTCCCCCTTTTACCCTTCATAGCTCCCAACATAATCTTTCATTTTCTTCCTAGATTCATATTTTGATTAAAAAAACCGACATGGTGTTGTTTTTTGTGGCCGAGTAGCAATCGTGCAAACTTCTTGGACTTCAAGCAAACATATTACTAGGTTGGACCATTTTACCCATTTACCCATTTTGGAATTTGGGTCCAGAATTGGCCTTCTGGACCAAATGGTCACTTTTTAAAAAAAATTATAAACCTGATTTTTTTTTTTAAACTCACAAAATTTGGTTAGGTTACTTAATTTCCCAAAATTTAATGATAAATATTGACAACAAATCATGTCAACTAAAAAGTCTCTTTTTGGATTGATATTAATGATATGTAACATAAAAAATGTTACATATTACTATCAAATATGTGTGTATGCGGTCCAATATCAACCTCTGTTTAGGTTAGTTAAAACACATACACATAATCCATAATATTTAAATATTTAAATTCTTTATAAATTTAACTCTCGCTTGATAATATTACGAATTTTCACATAATGTCCCATGTCATTATCAGAAATAACTACATTCTAAATAAACAAAATATAAATTTGTCATAAAAATAATATACCCATTTACATGTATGCATATCCATTTGACTAACTGAGATCTCATAAATTACTATTACTTAATTTTGAAATCACAACCATATTAAAATCCAAAATGAACAAAAGTAATTGTGTGAATTTGATCTCAAACCAAAAAAATTCGATTTAGTCTCTAAATTCCTTGTTTTTTCTTTTTCTTTCTAAGAAAAAAAAAAGAATAAAATGTTATACATAACAAGCGGAACCATTATTTGATTGATTGGAACTATAACTTCCAAATCTTGTCTAACCCGTATTTTTTATTTATTATTTTTTTAAATATTTAACAAGCTAGCATTTAGAAGGCCAAAACAAAAATAAATAAACAAAGATTCTTGGAGGTACACAAACACAAACCTATCTTCACATGGCTTCCTTTTCCTTTTAATATACATTTTTTCCTTTTAAAATACATGTAAAGTCAAATTCAGGAAAAAACGACCTCAAGGTTTCTTTTTTCAAGAATAAATAAAAATGTGTCACATTAAAACATGATGGACAATGCATATGTAACTTTATTTATAATACACAAATAAATACATAAAAATTGTTTTATGTAAAGAAATGCAAAAATAGCTCCCCCAGCTATAACCAAATAAAACCAGACCATAGTTACACGGAAACGGGATTGTTCCGGTACGTGGAACGAAAACGGGACCGAGGATCGGTAATCTATAAAATTCGGTACGAGGGGGGGGGGTAGTCTTCTCTGGAACGCTATTTCGGTACGTGGAACGGTGTACCATGTAATGTAGTACGATGTAGGATCGATAATCTATAGAAAGTGTTGAGGAACTTCAACACTTTCTGCATCGCGTAGAACTCCATCTTCATTATCAGAGCAGTCAAGGTAACATCAACTCTCTCTAGAACGATATCAATTTTACCAAATGTCATCTTTCCAAAAAAGAAACTAAGAAGAATAAAGAACTTAAAGAATGGATGAGTAGAGGACCGAATGTTTGAAGATGTAGAACAGGATCGTGAATATGAAATAGGGTGATAGAAATTAATGGGTCGACGGGATTATTCTCACCTGCCGATGCTTTTTTTTTTGTTTAATATGCAATTTTTTCATCGTGCTCCAGAAATTGATGGGTCGTCGTTCCAGAAATTGATGGGTCGACGAATTTAGTAGATTGAAATCGCGTTCCATCTTGTAACAGGATCGACATTTCAAGCAATTCGGGGTCAGTGGATTTAGCGATTGGGTCGCGATCCAGGAGGCGATTGGATCGCAATTGGTCCCGTTTCTGGATCGTCCGATCCGAAACGGAAAACGTAGGGGGGGAAGCGATCCTAGTAATTATGAACCAGACATCCAGTCAAAATCTAAATTGATCTAGTTTCTGTCATTCCATGTTCCATCTGTGTTTCATCATATAAATTTAGAAACTTCAAATTCTTACCACACATATATTGTGGAGTAACCTGAAGTACTCTCATTATTTCCAAATATAACAAGAGATAACCCACCACACAAATCCTCAATTAAACTTCGTATAAATACCATCTCCATTTCATCATCAAAACATAAATCAAATTAACAATAATCAATCCTCTCTTTCTTTTCCATCTCTCTTGCGAAACGATATCACACAACATATCGTTTCTTAGAGAGAACACGAAAGAAAGAGAGGAAAAGACAAAAAAAAAAAGAAAAAAAAAGAAATATGAGAGAAATCGTGAGCATACATGTCGGACAAGCAGGAATTCAAGTCGGGAATTCATGTTGGGAGCTTTATTGCCTCGAACATGGCATTCAATCTAATGGTTATATGCCTACGTAAGTATATTCTATTCTAATTTCTAAACTTCTATTTTCTTTTGGAAATGTAAAATTTATCTTAAATTCTTAATAAAATTGTAATATGGGATCTAGAAATGTTACCTCATCAAGCGAAGAGGGCAACTCCTTTGGCACCTTCTTCAGTGAAGGGATCACCGGGAAGTATGTCCCAAGAGCGGTATTTGTCGATCTTGAACCAACAGTCGTTGATGAAGTAAGAAACGGAAGCTACAAGAAGCTATTCAATCCCAAAAATCTCATATCCTGTAAGGAGGATGCCGCCAATAACTTCGCCAGAGGACATTACACCGGTAATTTGACTTTTTACATCACTTTTCATCTTCTCGATTGATCATTGATATGAAAATAATCATATAATGTATTTACAGTCGGGAAAGAAGTAGTGGATCAGTGTGTAGATCGGGTGAGAATCTTAGCAGACAATTGCAGTAATTTGCAAGGGTTTATGATCTTCAACTCTGTGGGTGGTGGAACTGGCTCTGGTTTGGGGTCATTGCTCTTACAACGTTTGTCTAACGAATATGGAAAAACTCAGAAAATTGGGTTCACAATCTATCCATCTCCCAAGGTAACGAATTTCAAATTAACTTGCCCTAAACTAATTTTCGTGTTCTGACTTCTGATTTTTGATGTGAAATTGCAGGTTTCGACTTCAGTTGTGGAGCCTTACAATGCTGTGTTATCGACTCATTCATTGATTGAGCATACAGACATTGTCGTGCAATTAGACAACGAGGCGATATATGGGATCTGTAAGAGAGGGTTGGATATGGAAAAGCCAACTTACAGGAACTTGAATCGATTGATATCTCAAACGATTTCATCTTTAACAACTTCCTTGAGGTTTCCTGGATCGATGAACGTTGACATTTCCGAATTCCAAACGAATTTAGTCCCATTCCCACGGATTCACTTCATGCTTTCATCATACGCACCAGTCATTTCATCAGTGAAAGCCTACCACGAGCTGATTTCAGTTCCTGAAATCACAAACGCCGTATTTGACCCGTCGAACATGATGGCGAAGTGCGATCCACGGCGAGGGAAATACATGGCTTGTTGCTTAATGTACCGCGGAGACATTGCACCGAAAGACGTTAACACGGCGGTCGGAGCTATCAAAACCAAAAAAACGATTCGATTCGTCGATTGGTGAGTTAATCGCGTTGCATTTTAACTAGATCTGGAGAACGATGGATTGTTGAACATGTTGATTTACCTCTAAAATTTTCAGGTGTCCGACGGGATTCAAGTGCGGGATCAACAACCAGGCTCCGTCGGTGGTGCCTGGCGGAGATCTGGCGAAGGTGAAACGAGCAGTGAGTATGATCAGCAACAACACGGCGGTGTCAGAGGTTTTCAGTATGATCAATCATAAATTCGATGTTATGTTCGCGAAACGAGCGTTCGTGCATTGGTATGTCGGCGAAGGGATGGAAGAAGGCGAGTTCTCGGAGGCGCGTGAAGATCTTGCAGCTCTAGAGAAAGATTACGAGGAAGTGTTGCAAGATGGCATGGAAGAAGATGAGGACCAAGGATACGAGTACTAATTTCCATGGCGGAAAATCTCATGTAAATGACTAATATGTCCTTGCATATGAACGTCAACAATATATACCTGCTCAAAGATGACATTATGTAACCTCTATATTTCTTTATATTAATTTGGATTTATAATTGTTTTTGATTCCCTTTATAATAATAATAATAATAATAATAATAATAATAATAATAATAATAATTAAGATATAGTATATAATAACTATATATAAGACTGATGACGTGCCTAAGACGGCACGACAGAATCGCGCTCAACCGAAGCGTCGAGCATTCCAGTCGGGCTAAGCCCAGCAGGCTCAGCGCCCGGCAGCGCCTCTGGGGACAGAATGCTCAGGCGAGGGGCTCGCGCTCGCCAAAGAACACTCCCAGATCCAAGACAAAAGAGACAGTCAGGGGACAAACAGTGGAGTTAGGCCATTACCGCCAGAGCCAATAAGAGCGCTCTAACGATTGAGGACGCACGACCTTCCAATCAGCGCCTCTGATCTTGTCTCCCCAAAAAGCGATCTTGTCCAGTACGGACTGGGCAAGCGCGCTAGGTATATAAGGATGCACCCTCGGGCTCACAAGGTAAGCTCTTCTCTCTAACAGAAGACACAAAAAACCCTAGATACCTTCTAACTTGACCGTCGGAGCATTCTTCCGGGAGCACCCTCCCGGGAAACGGCTGACGGCCTCTCTTTCTTGTGATCTTGCAGAGGCAACGAGGAACCTGATTCACCAGCTCAAATCCGGTTGAAGCTCAGGTCGGATCATTTGGCGCCATCCGTTTGTGAGACGAAGAACACAAACTAAAAGCAAAAGGCTGAAGAATCAATGGCGTCCGACATCAGCGATGGACACGATGGCTATCAGGCTAGTCCCATACGCTCCATGGCAACGTTGGATGAAACACCGTCGCCCACGGCGGTCAACAGAGCAACCCTAGGTGAGGGAAGCTCTACGATAACCACCAACACCACCTCGCAACCGGCAACTCACCAACCAATAACAACTCCGATGGGGCCACTCTTAACCACATCCCTTCAGATGCCGCCATTCTTTGTACCACCAACGCAGCAACCACCATCGATCCACCCAACGATGCTACCACCAGGCCAAGTTCTCAACATTCAGCCGCCGTTTTCAGTACCACCGTTCAATCAAGTGACGGGTGGACGGGGCCCAATGCTTTCCCTACCCCCACTGGCGCAGACTATGGTAGCTCATACACCACCTATCTACTCGATGGCGGGCACGTGGACCGGACCGACCATTGCCTCCAACCATAACCTCCAGCAGGCCTCGACAATCAGCCCTTTAACACCAATACACCCTTTCTCCTCCGGCTATCCTCTCCAGTTGCCATTCCAACAACCTCCCTTTTACGGACCAAGTCCAGGCTATCATGCATCGTCGTCATGCGGTTTAAGCCTCCAACACCAGTCGCAAGGCACATCAACCGTTCCAACCCAAGACTGCCTTTCTCGCAGCGTTACATCCCCGTTTGTCAAAGAGTTGCTAGACTACGAAATACCAAACACGGCCAAACTGCCAACGCTCAAAACCTATAATGGTATTACCGACCCAGATAGCCACATCAATACGTATGAGTGGACAATGACGTCTCTGAAGCTTGATGAGAGGTTCTGGTGCACATATTTCCCGACGACTCTCGATGGCAACGCATGCACATGGTTTAAGACGTTGCGTCCAGGCAGCATCTCCAATTTCGCTCAACTTAAATACTTATTCCTTACCAACTTCATGCAGCTACGAAAGTACGAAGGAGATTCTCATTCCATAATAGGCTGTAAGCAAAAGGAGGGTGAAACCGTGCGATAATATTTCACCAGGTTCATAAACGCCACATTATACGTGTCGGGACACGACGAGGGACTCATAGCTGGCGCTTTCACGTGGGGACTTTTACCAGGCCCCTTGTCACAAAAGCTTATGGGTAAGAAACCCTAAACGAGGGCCGAGTTAAAGGAGAGGGTAGAACGATATCTGAGGCAGGAAGAAGGCGAGGCAGCAAAACAGGCATACCTAAATGCTATGATGACCAAACACCACAACCCACGTCACACGGACTTTCGAGGGGGAAGTAGGCACTTTGGCCAGATAAGGAGGCCTCAGGCGAGGTTTCGGCCATTCGATAGAGACGACAGACGGAGTCGTCGACCGGAGGTGTACACGGTATCAGAGAAACAACAGCCAGCCAAGTCACCCAAGAGCCGGTATTGCGAGTACCACAAAAGCAAGACACACGATACTGCCAGTTGCTCGGTTCTCAAGAAGGAAATGGAAGAAAAACAGCTCAAAGGAAACTTGGTGGAAATAGCGCGGAGCCTGCGCGCCAAATTTGACGCCGAAAACGCCAAGAACACGCCTCGAGAAGGAGTTCAACCCAAGGAAATATTCATGATACGTAACAAAAGAAGTAGGGAGGCACAGTCGCCAAACCAATGGATCCCCGGGCCCCCGGCACGAATGCTCACGTTCTCTGCGCAAGACCCCCGTCCTGAGGGATGGAGAGGTGATAACCCATTGGTAATCCAGGCCTCCATCAAGGATGTGACCATACACAGAGTCTAAATCGACACAGGGAGTTCGGCAGACATAATCTATGAGCACTGTTTTCGGCTTCTCCCAGATCGTTGGAAAGACAACCTGAGACCCACGACGGGGAGGCTGGTCGGATTCACCGGCCACAGCCTGTGGCCGCTGGGCACGATTCACCTCCCCCTGACAATCACTAGCCACGATAAACAACGAAAGAGGACGGTCCTAATCGACTTCGTGGTCATTCGACATTCGGCAGAGCACAACATCATCTTGGGTAGAACGGCCCTCCTAAAGCTAGGAGCGGTCCCGTCGACCATGCATGGAATCTTGAAATTCGACACTTCGGCAGGCCCAGCCACAATACTTTCCACCTCTCCCAGGGAATTGCAGTGCTTTACGGTCATGAAGCCAGCAGAGATGACTAAAGAAACAAAGAAGCCGCGACAAGACCCGAAAAAAGGAAAGGAAATAATCAACGAAGGATACCCTGATCAACCGATCAGCATTGGTCACGACCTCCTAGGTCACGTAAGGGAAGCAGTAGTCGACCTACTCAAACGATACAAGCACATATTTGCATGGACCCCCACAGACATGGTGGGGGTAGATAGGAAGGTCATTGAGCACAAACTGGCGATCAAACCAGGGATAAAGGAAGTGAAGCAGAAGAAAAGGGTCCAGGGAGGGGATCACAACATGGCAATTAACGCAGAGGTGGCTAAGCTGGCGGAGGCCGGAATAGTAAGGGAAGCAGTTTTCCCAACCTGGATCGCTAATTTGGTTATGGTGCGCAAGCAAGACGGGTCATGGCATATGTGCATTGACTTCTCAGACTTGAACAAAGCGTGTCCCAAGGACTGCTATCCCCTCCCGGAGATCGACCAGAAAGTGGAATCGCTGCAAGGGTTTAAGCTAAAGTGTTTCCTGGATACGTATAAGGGATATCATCAGATTCTGATGAGCGAGCAGGACGAAGAAAAAACGGCTTTCTACACACCTTTTGTTACACCAAGATGCCTTTCGGTTTGAAAAACGCGGGAGCCACATACCAGCGCCTGGTCGACTCGGTCTTCGCCAAGCAAATTGGGAGGAATATCGAGGTGTATGCGACGATATGGTGATTAAGAGCTCCCATGAAAACAAAATGTTGCAAGACATCGAGGAGACTTTTCATACGCTAGAAAGGGTCAAAATGAAATTGAATTTGGCTAAGTGCACATTCGGGGTAGAAGAAGGACAGTTCTTGGGATACTATGTTACCAAACAGGGCATCCAGCCTAGCCCAGTTAAAGTGGACGGGTTTATGGAGACACCACCCCCAGGCACCCTCAGAGACGCACAGGGTTTGAATGGGAAGCTCACGACTTTGAGTAGATTAATCTCGAAATCCGCTGACAAGGCCATGTCACTATTCCATACACTGAAAGGCTGTATTGAAAAGAACAACTTTCAATGCACAGCCGCGGCGGAAGAAGCGTTCCAGAAGATTAAGGAAGCACTACACAAGCTACCCACACTGGCCAGCCCCATCCCAGAGGAAACACTGCAAATGTACCTCTCGACCTCAAACGAAGCGATATCCTCGATGTTCGCCGTAGAAAGGGAAGGAGAGCAGAAGCCGGTATACTTCGTGAGTAGGGCATTGCAGGGTCCTGAGCTCAATTACCCCACCCTGGAAAAGCTAGTCCTGATGCTCATTTACGCGGCGCGACGTTTGAGGTGCTACTTTCAAGCGCACCAAATAGAGGTACTAATAAATTGCCCCATCAAACAGATATTGCTCAAGCCAGAAACATCGGGCCGGTTAGCAAAATAGGCAATTGAGCTAGGGGAGCATGATATAAGCTGTCGTCCAAGGACAGGCATTAAGGGGCAAGCACTGGCTGATTTCTTGCTCGAAATTCCAGACGAAGGAAGCTCAGCCAAGGAAAGAATCTGGGCGGTAGAGGAGGTCCCAGCCAACGACTGCTCATGGACGCTATATACCGATGGGGCGTCCAGCAGGGAAGGCTCAGGGGCAGGCTTAATCTTGACTAGCCCAGAGGGAGAGGAATTGACCTATGATTTTCGGTTCGACTTCCACACCTCAAATAACGAGGCGGAGTATGAAGCCTTTCTCGCAAGGTTGCGCTTAGCCAAACAAATGGGTGCGAAGGCTGTGACAGCCCTAACAGATTCGAGATTAGTCGCGAACCAAATTAACGGAAGTTTTGAAGCAAAAGATCAGAGAATGGAGAGGTATGTGAGAATGGTGAGACAGCTGATCCAGTCCTTCAGACAGTTCACGATTAAGCAAATACCTCGGAGCAAGAATAAAAGGGCAGACGCTTTAAGCAAGTTGGCATCTACATGTTTCGATCATTTATCGAAGAAGGTTTTGGTAGAAGTGCTCAGGGAAAGAAGTATAGATGAGCGGCAGATAAATACCTTGACAACCACCGGGCCCACATGGATGACACCATTTATGGAGTATTTGCAAAGGGGAGTACTACCAGACGACCACAGTGAAGCTAGGAAAATACGTATAAAGGCGCCCTCATATGCATTGATAAACGGGGAGCTGTATCGAAAAGGGTTCACGACACCGTGGTTGAAATGCGTAGATCAGGCCAGAGGGATGGAGGCGCTACAGGAGGCGCACGCAGGCCAGGCGGGCGCACACGAGGGAGCTAGAGCTTTAACGGGTAAAGTGCTCCGAATGGGAATATATTGGCCCACTGTACACCAAGATGGGCTGGGAGTGACTAGGAAGTGTGGGGAATGCCAGTCTTATGCTCCAGTCCAAGCAAACCCGCTAGTACCACTGCAGAACATATCCAGCCCATGACCATTCTACCAATGGGGCATAGACATTGTAGGCCCGTTCCCGGAAGCACCTGGAAAGCTGAAGTACATGGTAGTGGCAGTAGACTACTTCACAAAGTGGATTGAAGTAGAACCGCTAGTGTGCATATCAGGAAGGCACATGATAAAGTTTGTATGGAAAAATATCATGACAAGGTTCGGAACACCTAAGGTGCTCGTCAGTGACAATGGCCTACAATTTGCTGAAAATCCTTTCAGAGAATGGTGCGCCAGTAAAGGGATAAATCAACGGTTCACATCGGTGACGCACCCACAGGCTAATGGGCAAACAGAAGTGTCCAATCGAACCATTGTGAATGGCTTCAAGAAACGGTTGGGTAAGGCAAAGGGGAACTGGGCAGAGGAGATACCGGCAGTATTGTGGTCATACAGAACCACTCCACGAACAAGCACATGGGAGACCCCATTCAGCCTAACATATGGGACGGAGGCTGTACTTCCCATTGAAATAACGGTTGGCACGTTAAGAGCGGTCAGTGCGGATGAAGAAAGCAATGCCCAAGATCTAAGTTTGAATCTGGACGTCCTCGAAGAGAGGCGCGAGAAGTCGGAGATACGCCAAGCTGCATACAAGCGTGTAACATAAAGATATTACAATCAGAGGGTAAAGGAGAAAATGTTCAGAGTAGGTGAGTATGTGCTGAGAAGGAACGAGGCAAGTCGAACCCAACGTCAAGGCAAGCTGGGCCCAGTATGGGAGGGCCCGTATAAGATCATAGAAGCAAATAGGAATGGCGCATATGTGTTGGAAACAGTGGAAGGAAGGCGAATACCAAGAACATGGAACGCTAGAAACTTGAAGAAGTTTTTCTTTTTAGGACGAAGTGGCAAATAGCCCCAGTGGCCCAACCTCGTACTTAGTGTACCACGTTTTTAAGTACTTAGTGTACTTGATTTCATGCTTAGCGACATGATTCTCATACTTAGTGTATTGGAACCCATGGTCAATGTAATCGAATGGTCGATATGCCAAATTTTAATACCCAGTGTATTAAATCTTAAAATGTTTAAATACTTAACGCATTAAATTTTATTGTCGGGTGCTTAGAGAACCCAGCCTTGACACTTAGCGTGTCGATACTAATGTGGGCAAAACAAAATGCTTAGTGCATCAAAATACTGTTAGAAGAGAGCAATGCTTAGAGCATGCAGCTGGACTCCCAGCGCACCAAACGTCTTTACATACAATCAAAAGAGTAATTTTTAGCAAAGCCCATACATTACATGCCCAGAGCGAAACAGACAAAAAAAAGGGGGCAAAAACAACAAAAGGAAACTAAAACAACCATAGAGAATATTTTCACGCCCCAGGAGGGGTAGCACACGATGCTGGAGCATCTTTGTTTTCATCACCATTGTGTCCATCGCCAACGACCATTCCCACCACCACACCCTCGTCACCCACCCCAACGTCGCGGTCGCCATCATCCTCAACATCTTGCCCATCCTGGCCAGCATCACCCTCGATCACCTGTATAATCTCATCCCCTTGAATCACCATACCCTTTGGGGTACCTTCTGAACCAGAGAAAGAACACAACTCCTGGAGGCCCCCAATATCCAAATCTCCCAAACCCAATAAAGATGCATGATCCATACTCGCAAACGATAACAGAGCATCGTTCACGCTAACCACCGGACCAGTGGAGGAAAGACAAGCACCATCATCATCAGACCCAGCTCCAGCGGTCACTTTCTGAACGGATTCAATCCCAGCCACAAAAGCAGCGTGTCGAATGAGACTTATAGCATTCGTGAAATCTGGATGCTCAATCAACTTGTCCACAATACGAACGACACCCACACGTACTAACCAATCCAAATCCCGGCGAGAAGCACCCACATCCGCTTGCAAAGAAGAGATTAACTTGTCACGATCAGCAGCATCGCGCTCAAGACTCTCAACTTGAATCATCAAGCCTTCATTCACTTGAGTAAGGGAGTCAACCTTGGCCTCTAAAGCGGCTCTAGCATCATCAAGTATAGCCTTCTCAGATACAAGGAGCTGGCACTTTTGTTCAGAAAGCTGGAGGTCCTCACCAAGCTCGCCAACGCGACGCTCCAGCCCTACCACGCGCGACTCGCATGTGGCATGGGTGGCCACCATTTCGCTAAGGGAGGGGGTGCGTCGGGAGCCGGCAACAAGGTAAAACATGGCTTGTGCGGCAGCGTAAGCCATATTGTGGGCAATAGCAGGGCTACCCATGGCCTCCATGTCACTAACTGAAGCAGAAGGAAAATCGTGGCGAGAGAACTCCAGAGCATTGGCACGAACGGATAACCGAGAATCATTGTGAAGATTCCAGGAAGGGGCAAAGACACGGGACCTGGCGGAACTCTCCCCAGTAACACCGCCCGGAGGGAGTGACGCCTGGCCGGGATCGCTAGAGTTCTTGACAGGAGAAAGCTTCGAAGGAAGAAACGGAACACTTGGAACAGGTATGGGTGAGATAGACGAAACAACGGGCTGATCACGCGCCCCATGGATCCCTTCGGACTGTTGCGCGTCGTCATCAGGGATCACAACCACGCCGGTTGGCATGGAAGCCATAGAACTCAACAGGAGGGAAAAGCTACGCCTGGTCTGAATTCTTTTGGTGACATTAGGTGCGCCGGTAATCGGTTCACCCATGGCCAAGACAGCTTTCCTCTTCACCTGCATACGCCGAACATCAACGATGATACCCTCTTTGCTATCCTCGCTACTCTCCATGGAAGAGGAGAGGGTACTACCCAGAGGCATGACAACAGAAATAGGGCGAGCATGGAAGGGATTCGTCTCCGACACCGACTCGCCTGTAGGAGAAGTAGAAGGGGCAACAGTCAAAACAAGCTGGACCACCCGGCGAGGCGGAGGGAGCCGGTCAACTAGATCCACCTCGCGGTACTCCAGCTTACCCTGGTAGCGTTTCCGAAGAACTTCATCCATATACAAAGAGGATTCAGCACCTGGGAAGGCCAGAACGTGAAGTATCAGTCACCTAAAAAGAGAGAGAGAGAGAGAGAGAGAGAGAGAGAAAGAGAGAGAGAGAAGGAAAAGAGGAAAGGAGAAATCCAAGCAAAGCACTTACCGTCAACGCTGCAAAAGAACGCCGCCATTTTGCCACGACGCCTCCAAGAGGGACTCATCCCTACACCAGAGAGAAGGGCCTCAGAGTAGTCCTCAGGGGATACTTGGACACTCTTTAGGTAATCAGCAACGCCCTGATTGTGGGGGAAAAGCTTGGGGATAGTATCAGCAAAGGTATTTGCTCGATACCGACCGCTCCCAACCAGTTCTTGATTCACCCATAGCCACTTATCCTGCCAGTTCTTGGGGTTTCGTCCGTCGGGAACTAGAGCATGTCCTCCTCGCCGGACTGAAAAGGTGCACTTATCTCCGGTGACGCGGAATCTGAAGAAGTACTTAAACACGAAATTGGCCCTGCAGATCATCTCGAATGCTACCACTTTGTTAACAACATTTGGGGTTAGCATCTGCAAGCTGCAGCCATCTTTATGGAGAACTTCTTCCTGAAAGTCCGTCAACGGGAAACGGATGCCATCGTCTAGGGTTTTCAAATAAACCCCGATTTTACCAGAAGGGGGGATGAGATGCTAGAACCCAGAGAAGGAAATTCCACACCCTCCACAGAAGATAAACCATATGAAATTTCAAGCTGGCGGTATTCAGCGGCGGAGGGAAGGATACCAGGAAGACTCGCCATAGAGAAGGATAAAGGAGAAAAATACATGGAAAGGAATACGAAGAAGGATGAAGGAAGAGTGAAGGCAAAAAGAAACCCTATAAGCGTTATTATAAAGAAACGGAAAGGACGGGGCATTTAAAATGTCTGACACGATGACGTAACTGCCAGCCATCATGCGCAGTCACGTCGCCATTAAGGGCGGAACGACGGGTAAAGAAAAAGCAACACATGTAAGCTAATTAAACCCGGAACGCCGTAACTAGCACTGCAACGCTACGGCTACCGGACTGGGGGACTTGATGACGTGCCTAAGACGGCACGATAGAATCGCGCTCAGCCGAAGCGCCGAGCATTCCAGTCGGGCTAAGCCCAGCAGGCTCAGCGCCCGCCAGCGCCTCTGGGGACAGAATGCCCAGGCGAGGGGCTCGTACCCGCCAAAGAACGCTCCCAGCTCCAAGACAAAAGAGACAGTCAGGGGACAAACAGTGGAGTCAGGCCATTACCGCCAGAGCCAATAAGAACGCTCTAACGGTTGAGGACGCACGACCTTCCAATCAGCGCCTCTGATCTTATCTCCCCAAAAAAGTGATCTTGTCCAGTATGGACTAGGCAAGAGCGCTAGGTATAAAAGGATGCACCCTCGGGCTCACAAGGTAAGCTCTTCTCTCTAACAGAAGACACAAAAAACCCTAGATACCTTCTAACTTGACCGTCGGAGCGTTCTTCCGGGAGCACCCTCCCGGGAAACGGCTGACGGCCTCTCTTTCTTGTGATCTTGCAGAGGCAACGAGGAACCTGATTCACCAGCGCAAATCCGGTTGAAGCTCAGGTCGCATCAAAGACAAAATTACATAAATTATCCATATGATTTACAAAAGTCATAATTTCGGTTCATGCTAATGTTTTTTTTTGACAAACTTTGTAATTTCTAAAACTTACATTGATGATCCTTAAGCCACCTAAATTGACCTTTTTACCCTTCTATTTCCTTGATTAAATTTCACCTAAAACATAAAATAAAATAAAAATACCCCACCCACCCTACCTATACCCATACCTCCACTCACTTTTCCATCCTTTTTACATAATCTCGTTAACCTAACATGTTAAATCCATTCTTCGCCTCTCTCCGATCTGATGGGGATCGAGGCCTCCGTGTGTATCTCCACCATTACTCAAATATGTACAATGAATAGAAGGCGATGATCAGAGAGGAATATAATTGGAGCAATATATTCGGTGTGATAAACAACCCCACTGCCACCGTTAAATCACCCACCTTCGTCGATGATGATGAAATGGAACCTTGTGACATTCCTTCTTTGGTTGATTTGGGCCTTAACCCTACTGTTACCATGATTCGGTTACGAGTTTATGGTGTGTTCTTGATGAATTTATTGTTGGGTTATGAGCATTCTAACACTCCTAAGTGTACATGCAACCCTAAATACCTTGGATCTATGTTTTCTCTATTATACATACAATTATGAACATCCAAGGTATTATCCTAATCTAGCATACAAAATAATAAATATAACAAGATAGAATACATACCTCTTTGATGTAGAATGTCTTCATGAAGCTTGAGTGCCTAGTGCCCCAAGTGTGACACCTCAAATGGTTTACACAACACCAAATACACTTGGAATAACTTGAGAGAAACTTGAACACTCCTTAAAATCGTCTAGCCCTCACACTCACACATTAGTGTACGATTTCTTGAGCCATGAGATTCTTTTATATGGTGGCTATTAGGGTTACACCATATAACTCATAACTTTACCCATTCCTTATGCTCCATGGATTTTAACCTCCATGGAGTATCCATGGGTCACCCCATGGACTTAGTCCAACATAAGGAATCTTGGATCACAAGCCCACATATATAAGAATGAATGATTTACACAATCAACCCATATATTTAATTAGTCTCCTTTTGATCACTTAATTAATTCCAAATTAATTCTTGATCAATACTAATTAAATAACCTTATTAATATATTAGAACTTATAATATATTAACCAACCTTAAGTGTTATTTCTCTCATTATAGTCTATCCAAATGCATGATGCCATGCAACCCAAATGGACCATGCCGAGTCGGGTCAAGTCTTACCAATTATAGTTATGGACTTAGACATTAATCCAACAGTCTCCCACTTAGATAAGTCTAAAACTATTATTGCGTATGACTTCAGGAACCGATCAGCAATCGTAGCTCTCAAAAGCTTCTGTCGAACTCTGACCTTGTCGATGAACTCTGACCTTTGTCAATGACTTGTCCATTAGATAAGGGATCATATATTCCTCCATTCTAGATATCATATGGACTGAGACATGGATTATCAATCATTCTCTCTGTCCATTTGTTGTTTTCCGATTTCCGATTCATGATGACTGACTGATTGAACAAATCAAATCAGTCCTGGCTTGGCCAAGCACTCATATGTATCATCTTTAAATCATCGAGGGGCCCACAGATATCGCTTTTATCCCGAAGGTAAAAGGAATGGATAAACTTCGACTCATATGGCTTGTTCTACTACTTGTTGAATCATACACAAAGGCACGTTTTATAACATCGAGTTACCAATGCGTTTTCGTGCAATCAATGTATAACCAACTCATAGTAACAACTCATATCTCTAGGTTTGAAGAATATAAGATATTATCGTCTCATGATCACTTGTGATAAAATCCATGAAGTGATTCAAATGAGCGCGGGTTGAATCCAATACTCAGAACTTATGAGCACTCATGAGTGTTGTAGCACCACTTTGTCCACCAACTTGGACCTCTACAAACCAACCCATGACAGTCTTGATTCATATCTACTTCCAACATATGACCGACTGTGGATGGTTTGAATAACTTAATCATTCAGGAAGAGCGACTTAGTTATTCTGGAAGTCAAAACATGCAAAGTGAAACACAAGAATAAATGAATCAAATATGGTATCAAACCCTATGAATATAAATAAACACTTTTATTTATCACCATAATGATTACTCATTATTCATTGTTTCGGTTTTATCAACTTTATACTTGAATTTAAAACAATAGTTGTCCCATGCTCCAAGCATGTACACTACGTTTTCTAAACACTAGTCATGCCATACACCAAGTATGCATACTATGTTTGTCTATGATCTTTACTTTGTAAAATAGATCAATTGAACATCACTCCAATGATCCTCTTTTCACAGTCCCAAATCCTTACTGCAAATGCAAGAATTCCAAATTCATGCCATTTACTGAAATCTGTTAGATTCTAACCTTATATGCATTGATTCTCTTAATGATTATGCACAAAGTCAGAAAGACTTGACAACAATCATTACAGAGCATTCCAAAGGAGATCAGCTCCTTGGAAACATCCTTCTTTCATTAAGTTTCCTAATCTTACACAGATTGAATAATTTCTAACTTCGAAACATTTCCATATTCCATTTTGACTATCACTTCTGAACAAGAGTTGCCTCCTTACAGATTATATCAATATGGTCCTTCCAGAATTAACATTATACTTCCAACTGTCCTTGAGCAACCAATCTTTGGTAAACCTTAGATTGTCCTCGACAATTGCTTAATCATTTTAGTCATATCCAATTCTAGACCTTTTCCCTTCATAATGCCCCAGGCATTTGGAAAATTTTAGAAAGGATGAATATAGCACATGTAATCGATCCTATATCCGAAGCATATGGGACACGATTCATGATGTCTCACATAAAGACTAAACCAGTCTTTTGCTATAATATTTTCATTTCAATTTGCCAAGTTCTCAAAATTCAGATTATGAAAAGGGATGCCGTAATCATAATCGAATTTTAGAACGCAAATAATGGACCCATATATAGAATTTCCTTATGTTGAGCCATTCCAACATGAAATTCATATATATATATCCTTGATTAAATACAATTAAAATCTCAATCTAAGCTTTTAGAATTGAAATGAAGTATAATTTCCTCTCCCTTAATTATAGCAAAACAACTTTTTCAACCCCTGCAACCTCACGAATTGAAACTTTTGTTTTCTATAATTAACATTTCTAACTTGCAACCTTTGTCATAATTATCATGCTCCCACTAACATGATGATTATTAGCATAACACTTATGCTCCCACTAGCTTTGACATGTACTCAGAAATCAGCTGACTTTCTTACCAAAGTTCAGATTTATGATACTAGATTGTTTTGATAAAACTTTATCAAAATCATACACCTCACTTAGATAGCTCACATGTGTGTCTAAACAATTTTAGAACTATGAAAAGGGATGCCGTAATCATAGTCTCAATTGTTTAGACCTTTGCCACTTCTCACAAGTCCATGTTAGTGTGCCGGTAAACCACACATGCTCCACTAACGACTTTGAGAATGCAAATATCACAATTGCTATCTAGCTAAAATCTACTTAGTGAAAGTGTTTCCTCACCATCATTTTCATGAATCGGAGAGAAACCTTATGACACTTAGATTTAATAGTGTATGTGTTCTTATCCATGTGAATTTGTCAAAACCATAATCACAAGACAAGGTTAGTGACAAATCCAAACTCATATTGATTAAACTTGTGCAATCTTAAATTCTTGCCATTTGGCAGCTCAGGTGCCTTCCATTGCTTCCAAGTAGTTGTGCAACCAATTGAGAACTCTCAGAACTCCTATGCAAAGCCAACTTGAATAGGCACAAAAATTTCAACACGATAGGTTATAAACCTCAAGTCGTGTGCTAGTGAAGGACTTTAGGTTTTATTCTTGATTAAGTCTTGAAACTTTCAAGAGCTTTAAGACTCCCACTGTCCTCTTGACATATAAGACTCCCTTGTCAAATATTCAAGAGATAGTGCAGATTCTTTATCAAGACTAACACTTTACACAATTGGCCTAAGTTGGTATCTGTTTTATCCAAAACATCACAACTTACCAATTTCAAATGTACAAGAGTAGATAACCTTTTACTCTTACATTTGACTAGTGTTAACAAACCCTCTTTAAGATATGTCACTCAAGTTACAATCTTGGAGTATGACTCTAAGAATTGTTTTGGAACGAAGTATGACTCATCTTTTTGATTTAACCATTTCAACAATTCATGACTCCTCTTCTTAGTCATAAGAATGCACTAAGATGACTTTAGAGGACCAATTGTGATATGGTATCTTAATCATTAAGATGATCATAAACATGATACTAAAGTACTCTCCCATCTTTTCAGATTTGAGAAACTTTTATCTTTCTGCCATACTTTGATTCTTCTTATTCGTTCTGTCTCACATTGAAACTTCTCCAATGCTACAGACTTATACTTAAACTTATAAGTATAACCATATTTACTGAACTTAAGTAAATCATGACGAATAGTCTTCTTGATCTTTTGTGGTGGACTTGACCAGTGCACAAGAATGTGTACTCGATCCCTTAGTCCTTTCCTTATTCACATAAGGAATTAGTCTTAATTTTCCAAGCTGAAAGTTCTCATTCACCATACTATACAACTTGCATGATTCCAAGTTTCGGTCCAATTGAACCTTGGGTGATGAGAATCTTTCCTTATTTGGTAATACTAGACACTACCACAACCGAAAGAATCAAATCCATTTTTCCAATATTGCTATCAATGGAATCTTATAAGCAACAACTTTTCACAAATGCCATTGTAAGGATACTTAAAATAAATAAAATCAAAACCTTTTTCTTTTATTTTAAAACTTTGCGGAAAAACTTATCCTTACAATCCATATGAAAACCTTGTTGTTATCTATTCCTAAGCAATATAAATATCATAACTATTAAGTAATAGCCCAAAATTCTAATCACCGAACAATGCGATTGAAATCCATCTTCGCGATCAGAATCAGCATGTACTTAATAGATTTAGACAATGGACTTTACCTGAAGTAGAGCCAAACTTATTGACTTTAACATCCTTAGGTAAATTTGGCAGCTTCGTAACCAATGCCCCTTCCTTTGGCAATAGTTACCTATGGACCCTTGATAATGGCACTATCTCAGACTTCGCCTCTCTCTTTACCATTGGGTCAACCGAGTTGACTATGGCCGATCCCTTTCCATTGGGAAGAGAGAGCTTTACTGGATATCCAATGTCATCATTGTCAATGTCCATAGCATTTTAGGAAGTTGATCTTAGCAAATAGATAAGATCATTAAGGGTCTTGTCTTAGTCTGTTTCATAGGATTCCCAAAAGAACTCACTATGTGACTTAGAAAGTAGTTGAGCCACCAACTTTCTCAAGACTTTGACACCCAACTCTCCCGGCTTGTCAATATGTGACTACATCTCCAAGATGTGATCACACCTAGACCTTGCCTTGCCAATAGGGCTTGAGTGACCTTAAACTTTTTAGGAACTTGTGGGTTAGGGAGAATAATTGGAGGAGGTGAAAGAAGTATGATATCCATGGGACATCATCTTCATTTAGGAAAACTTGTTTCAAGAGATTTGGGAAGATCATAAATGTCTAGACCAGACATCTTTTTGGGAGATATTCAAGATAGTTGATTTAAAGTCCTTAATATGACACCCAATATGAAATATTAAGGCTAGGACCCAACAAACTATTTTATAACTTAGAAGAGGGATGCCGTAATCCAAGCTATAAAATATTTGAAGGTAGGTGAATGACGATTCACCAATTTCCACCATGAAAAACGAAATAATTTATTAGGTTTTAATTGGATTTGAAAGTCCTAGATCTTTGAGATTCATTGAACTGTTCAAAGGCATGTTTCAATCTCGAGTGTGCCCTTCAGGTTTTGTGACTGGGATGCCGAGGATCACAAAACAAGGTGTGAATAACCATGCAAATATACTTGGTACCCTTAATATTTACCCCTTAATCAGTGTGCCGGTTAACCACACACGCTCCACCGATACCATGATAAATATTAAGTTACCCTTTTCCTACCTTGTTAAGTCCAGGTTAGTGTGCCGGTTAACCACACACGCTCCACTAATGACTTAAGCAAAGTGCAAAGTGTAATTTCATGGGTTAGCACCAAATTCACATTTTCCTAAGTAACTAAGATTGGGTATTAATAAGAGTTTAGTTACTTAGTATTTATCATTAATACTTTTAATGAAAGAAGAATTATAGTCCTTGTCCTACCCGTTCGGCTAACGACCCTCCACCAGTCAAGGAAGCGGTGGGTGAGAGTGGACACCCATTAAACTGCCATTTTATAGGCAGTAACCTTATACCCCCCTTATAGACCGGCTTCGTGAATGAGGCCTACTAACGGTAAGACTGACTTTACTCTTATACATATATATAAATATTATTAACTTATAATATTATAAAGTATAAGGGTTGAATTTTAACTTTTAAAATTCTAAGGGCTAACTTGGAATTAAAGTATTCATAAGTGAAAACTTTTCAAATTCCAAAACTTGAGGGCAAGTTTTGAAACTATTCAAAACTAATTAATTCCATAACTTATGAGTTTAAAGTAGTTTTAATTAAAAAAAAAACTCTTCAAGTTCCATATCTTGAGGACAAGTTATGAAAGACTTTAAACTAATTAATAAAAAAAATAACTTTTTTTTATTGTAACTTATGGAACTAATTAAGGTTACACTTTTTTTTTAATTTAATGAAGAGACTCTTGAACCTCCATAACTTGAGGAAAAGTTATGGAGTCCTAAAACCATTTAATTAGAACTAGATTCTTCATTTTGTAACATTTGCCAACTTTTATGAGTTTTATGATTCTTAAATGTGACTTTTCATATAACTTGAGGACAAGTTACAAAAACACACTTTGGAATCAACTCTTAGATTAAAATGGATTGAAAACAAATATTTCACACAACTTTTCTATTAATCTAAGAACCTCATAAGAACAAGATAATTCAAATCATCAATCTTCAAGAAATTAGCATGAACATACAAACTAATACAAATCTTGAAATTATGACAATTATCTTAGAAATTGGATTAGCATGAACATTACCACATCAAAAACAAGTTTATAAGTCCAAAAACATCTTAGGGTAATGTTCCTAGTCCAATTCCAGCCAAAACAATCGAATATATGCATCCAACTCGATTTTTCAGCTACTTTTGCAAGTATAACAAGAAAACAAGCCTAGGCTCTGATACCACTGTTGGGTTATGAGCATTCTAACATTCCTAAGTGTACATGCAACCATAAATACATTGGATCTATGTTTTCTCTATTATACATACAATTATGAACATCCAAGGTATTATCCTAATCTAGCATACAAAATAATAAATATAACAAGATAAAATACATACCTCTTTGATGTAGAATGTCTTCATGAAGCTTGAGTGCCTAGTGCCCCAAGTGTGACACCTCAAATGGTTCACACAACACCAAATACACTTGGAATAACTTGAGAGAAACTTGAACACTCCTTGAAATCGTCTAGCCCTCACACTCACACATTAGTGCACGATTTCTTGAGCCATGGGATTCTTTTATATGGTGGCTATTAGGGTTACACCATGTAACTCATAACTTTACCCATTCCTTATGCTCCATGGATTTTAACCTCCATGGAGTATCCATGGGTCACCCCATGGACTTAGTCCAACATAAGGAATCTTGGATCACAAGCCCACATATATAAGAATGAATGATTTACACAATCAACCCATATATTTAATTAGTCTCCTTTTGATCACTTAATTAATTCCAAATTAATTCTTGATCAATACTAATTAAATAACCTTATTAATATATTAGAACTTATAATATATTAACCAATCTTAAGTGTTATTTCTCTCATTATAGTCTATCCAAATGCATGATGCCATGCAACCCAAATGGACCATGTCGGGTCGGGTCAAGTCTTACCAATTATAGTTATGGACTTAGACATTAATCCAACATTTATGTTGATTAAGCTTAAGATGATATTAAAGATTATTGAAAGTGGTGTTAGACTAAACCAACTGCAAATGCAACATTTGTCGGAGGCGAGACTAAAGTACTTAAGAGGCTTCAAAAGTTTGTTTTAGAGTGCCAAGCCCAACCTCACAAAGAAGGAAAATGTGATAGCAGCATATATTATGCAAATTTCTCTTGCAAAATCTCCCCATGGTTGGTTTGCAATGGAAACCTTTCACCTCGTTCCATGTTTGATGAGTTAAATAAATATGTTCCTATAGGAGGTTTCTTAGGCAACTGGTTGATGTATGAGCTCCTATGGAAGGATTTCTTAGGCAAGTCAATCAATTTTGAAGACAATCTAGCCACCACTAAATGTCATCTCCATTATATTGGTTATTGTGGAGAAATAATAAGGTAGATCGAACATTTTCAGGCGATTAAGAAATGTGTAGAAATATATGTTTTGTATCCTAATTTCGAAGTAATCTTCATGTAACGACCTAATTTTTTCAAATAAATTTTCATTTTAAAATAATCAAAACATTCCCATAAAACATAAAATCCCAATGACAATTGTTTTCAAATCCATAACATCAACATTTTATTTCAAATATCAGAGTATCCCCATATAAAATGTCGGAGAGTGCACGCCGCGCCATCAAGCCTTGCCCTTGCCCTTGGGCTCAGAAGTACCTGAAACAATCAAGAAACTGTAAGCTAATGCTTAGTGAGTTCCCCAGAGCATACCCCACACAATCCACATAATCACATAATCCATACTAGATATAACAGCTACATAAACCACATAAGCCATGCATACAAACATATAGGGATGTCGTGGAAACCCTCCAAGGTCTTACTCCAGGATGTCGTGGGCTCCCCCAGGGTCTTATACCTTCGTGTCATGGGCTCCCCCCATGGTATTTACCTGGAATGCCATGGGATCCCCCGATGGTCTGATATCCAACTGCCACGGGCTCCCTCGGGGTCTTCCATGTAAATGACACGGAGTCACAAGCATACTACATATCCCGGAACATAACTATCCTACTACATAACACACACACACACACACACACACACACACACATATATATATATATATATATATATATATATATAAACATATGAGGATGCCGTGGACTCTTTCCAGGGTCTTACACCAATGTGCCATGGGCTCCCCCACATGGTCTTAGTGATGTGTGTAAAACAAACTAGTTTGAATCCTAACAAACTCAAATAAAAACAAACACATGCATGCAGTGTACCTATCGATAGCAGTTTAGTTTAAGCAAGCAGGGTATCGAACACAGGAACGGTAACAACTAAATTAAATACTAAAATTACCTAATTAACACAAATAATAAAAGGAAGGGGTTTATCTAGTTTTACAAGACTAGAAACTTAACAATTAACTAATACTTTAAACAAAGAATAACAACTAGCAGCTAAGGAAATTGAAGATAACTAGATTCAATAATAAAAGAGACTTCTGTTTAGGTTTGACTCACTTGTTTCTATAGTTGATTTTATGGCGAGTGCAATGGATTATTTTGTCATTGGCTACCGATACATGTGATTAGACTCGTGTTCACTATTACTAATCCTTAGAAAACGAATTAATTTAAACAGTGGCCAATTGGTTAAACTAATGAATTTCCTAGTATTTTGATTCGGGTTAAGTAAGACTTGTAGTTTAGCCAATTAAATGACTAATTTAATCAACATCTTGTATGGTTGTTCATCATACAAGCTTACACATTAACTTACCTGTTTTCTATTAATCATAGGTTCATATTCACTAATACTAGGTATATAATGTTGTTTTCACATAAATCATATGAATCAAGTAATTAAGAGGATGTTCATGTAACTTAATAGACTTGGTAATTAACAGAAAAACAGTTATTGTCAACACATAAGGATCGATTACAATCTTAGCAAAACAGTTTTCACCAAATCAAATAATCCACAACATAAAATCAAACTATATTAACGAGCTAATCTACCCTAAACAGAAGATACGAGTTTTAGCTCATAATTACAGAAAATAACAACTCAAAAACGAAATCTAAAAGTAAAAACATGGTTTTGTTCAATAGATTAAGAAGAAGAGAGTATATGTTGCCTTTAATCACTTTCGAATTGAACTCTAGGGTGAAATCTTCGAACTCCAGAGCTTCTAAAACCTTTCAATCGCAGCTGAGTCACCAAGGTATCCAGAGAACTCCAGAGCTTCTAAAACCTTTCAATCGCAGCTGAGTCGCCAAGGTATCCAGAGAGAAGTCCGTGTCTCGTGAGTTTGTGCCCTTTATATAGATTTCTGAAAACAGGGGTGACTCGTCGAGTCCATACACCAATTCGTCGAGTCCCTCACTTAAAAACTGTGCGCGTTAAGGCACCTGGTGGGGTTGCGAAGTTTCGTGTCTACTCGGCGAGTAGATGGCCAAATCACCTAGTTCTTCATTCTTTTGGCCTCATTTTCTTCTTTCTTAGTTCCCCGAGCTTCCGTTTTCTAATCCCGCTTCCTTTTTAACTCGAGCATGTCTTTTAGGCTACAAATATAATTTAAACACAATTAAGTACCTTTTGTTCAATAATTAGGACAAATTAGCCAAAAAGTATTAAGAATTTAGACAAAATATGTAACTAAATATGCACATATCACTTAGCTACTTGCCATGGGCTCCCCCATGGTCTTTACCTGGTATGCCATGGGCTCCCCCCATAGTCTAATAACCAACTGCCATGGGCTCCCCCCCAGGGTCTTGACATATCTAGTAAATAGCATACCAGCACATCCACATATATATGCATATCAGACATATCGGTAGTGAATCCACAATAACACTACAACTAACTGAATGGGCTGGCCTTGGTGCCTTAGACCCATTGGTATGGCGAGGAGACTCACCTCAAATGCAAATTGTAGCTGAATAGGTCCAAGCTCCGAGTATCAGCTCTGCCAACTCCCTAATCATAAACAACTCCTTAGTATACAACTCAACCCTTCAAACCCTTAAAAGTCAAACTTGGTCAACAATTGTCAAAGTCAAAGTCAACGGTCAATGTCAACAGTCCATGTTGACCCAACTCGTCGAGTGCATCTAGCAACTCGTTGAGTTCCTTCAGTGTTCAGAAAACCAGGGAAAACCCTAGCCAACTCGCCGAGTTGCTTAGCATCAAGAAAACGGGGAAACCCATCCCAACTCATCGAGTTGTCAGGGCAACTTGTCAAGTTTCCCCTGTCTTAACGCATTAAGTCCTTTCCAGTCGAATCTAAAGCCCCATACTACAGATCCTTAACCATAGAGACGTCTGGAAGGGTAAAGTTTCCAACTTTACCCCCATAGACCATCTAATATGCTTTAGACCCAAACCCTAATTCCTTTGAGGAAGGTCTTGACTCATTAAGCCCTTAAAATCTCATCCCATCAACCCAAAACACAGATCTGATGTCCATGGGTGAACAAATCACGTAAAGTTTCAAACTTTACGTCCATGCATGCGTGAAATACTCTCTAAGGTCCATTTTAGTCTTCATTGTGTACATAATGCATGAATGGGACATGGAGGCTATTAAATTTTGCAACTTTAATCCTCTAGAGGTCTTATAGAGGCCAGATCTACACTCCTAACCTCTAAAAAGCTCTTATCTTGGTACATCCAACCCAATGTCCCAAAAACAAGCCCTAAACTACCAAAAGATGAGATCTACTAAACTACATAACAAGGTTATGGCTTTATACCTCCAAAATGCAGCCCTTGATGTAGAGTTTCTGGATCCAAGATCACTCCTCCAAGATTGCTACTTCTCTCTTCAAGGCTTCCTTCAAGAATCACACCACAACACTCAAAACTTCAATGGACAAGAGCGGGAGGCAGTTCTAGGGTTTCTCTAAGTAAGGAGGCTGGTAATGAGGCCAACCCTAATGGTTAAGTTCTTTAAATAGGGTACAAAACCCGGAAAATTAGGGTTTTCCTTTACAGAGTCTACTCGTCGAGTTGGGGCCTTCCAACTCGTCGAGTATACCCTAAGTCCCGCGTCCAAAATGGTCTCTACTCGACGAGTTGGAGCTCCCCAACTCGTCGATTTCCAGTCCAAAACCCTAAAATCTTGAAAATAATTGATACATGAAACGAGCGTTACACTTCAACCAACAAAAACATTTGGGCATTATCACAATGCTCCTTTTGCATTCAAGTATGACTTTCACCACTTCTTGATTCATATCGAGTAAAATTTAGGTGAGTTCACAAAGGGTGCAAATGTAAAAGTAACATAACACAATACCATTGACGAGGGTGTTAAGTACTCTGTTAGTTCGGTCTTGGAGGGTTGAATCGAAGGCTGGAGCTCCAGATCCATTCGAAAAGCATGATGGAAGAAGTCTAGATCTAGTTTGTACTTCGAATTCGACATTGATGAAGACGATGACGCTCAATTGTTGGCTGAATTTTTTTTAAAGATACAACCCATCAAATTGTTGGGTTTTCACCCACAATGCTTGAAATTATAATAGAATGGAGTAAGCTTGGAGGTACCTATGAGAAAACTAATGCAGTGATAGGGTGGAAGAAGGTGGTCGTTCGAGTGAACAGGGGATAAATATGTTGAGAGAGAAAGAGCAGAGTGGAGGAGCGGGGTGGGAGTTAGGTTTCTATTTTTTTTAAAGTAAAATCTATATATATATCTATATATCTATATCTATATCTATCTATATCTATATATACTTATAAAGGAAGCATTTTTCTTTTCACCGCATTCATTTGAAACTCTCATGCATTTTTCCTTTCACCACATTCATTTGAAACTCCCATTACTTTTCAATTTCTTTCTAATAATAATTATAAGTTGGTTAATAAGATTAAATAAATAATAAACCTACAGTGTAATCATATATAAACTAAATTTCAATATTAAAAGAGTATCTTTACTTCTACTTATAAAGTTATGTTTTTAACTTTTAACATATTATACTTAATTTATTGGTTTTAATATATTGTTGGATGTAAACCATTATCATTTTAAAGCTACAACTTTTGAACAATTTGTATAAAATAATTAAATTATAATTTTAAATATTACATTATAGGATCAACTTAAATATAAATTTTAGTTTAACTTAAACAACCCAAAGAATATTTTGTAAATAGTTAAAAGTGATAAATTGTAGTGTCTTTCTAATAATGATTTTAAGTTGATTAATAAGGTTAAATAAATATCAAACTTAAAGTGTAATCATAAATAAACTAAATTTCAATATTAAAATAATATATTTAATTCTACTTATAAATTTATGTCTTTAACTTTTAACATATTATACTTAATTTATTATATTTAATATGTTGTTGTATGTAAACCATTATCAGTTTAAAACTACAACTTTTGAACAGTTTGGACAAAATACTTAAATTGTTAATTTAAATATAACATTACAGTGTCAACTTAAATATAAATTTCAGTTCCACTTAAAAAACCCAATGAATATTTTGTGAATAGTTAAAAGTGATAAGTTGTAGTGCTAAATGCAACAACTAAATTATAATCTCAATTTAACTAAAATATTTCCTAAAGATATTTGTATAATCATTAAAAGTTTTCAAATAAGTAGCTTAAAATAACTTACAATAACAATAGTTAAAAATAACTCTATATAAATGATTATATTGTTACCTTTAAAATCAAAAAACAATGTTTGATGTTTTAAATAATTATAATGATAGAAATTAAAACGTTAAACAAATAAATTTTAAAAAATTAATTAACAATAACAACAACTATAAATAACATTAAACCATATGTTATATTTAATTTTATTCATGAGTTACTCGCGGGTAGAAGTCTTTCAAACGGTTGAGATTATGCAGTTATAAAAGATGTATATATTATCATATAATTCAAAATAATCAATATATTATAA
The DNA here is from genome assembly GCF_052849685.1 of Lactuca virosa. Classification (NCBI taxonomy): domain Eukaryota; kingdom Viridiplantae; phylum Streptophyta; class Magnoliopsida; order Asterales; family Asteraceae; genus Lactuca; species Lactuca virosa. The sequence continues at coordinate 71,916,379 of NC_136431.1, forward strand.
TTTAGTCTACAAATTATTATATTAAATTTAACAACAACGTTATTGTTGTATTTAAAAAAATCATATATTTGTAAAGATTTCAACTATATAGGAGTTTTGCGCAACGCGCGGGCATTCGCCTAGTATCTTATAATAGAAGCATTTTTCTAAGCACCACATTAATTTGAAACTCCTTTTTCTTTTCATATTCTCAAATGACTTTTCAAATGTCTATTAATAATTGTGAGTAATTGAATTAACATTAAACACCAAACATGCTATATAAACTCTTACATGTAAGAATGATGTCATAAGAAAATCAAAAGAAAAAATTTCAATAGGCACAATTCTTTTAGAACATATTAGCAGTGATGGAGTCACCAAAAGAGCTCTACAAGTCAAGGTTGTAGATGAATGTATCATTTTTTACTTATATTTTGATCGTGTTAGATTTTTTTCCAGTAGTGGTGTGCAATTCGAGTTGTGGTTTGCAATTTTCGAAGTTACATGTGAGAACATCATCATTAGCATAATTGTTTTTATCTCTTCGCTTTTGTTATGAATATTTCAATATGCTTTGTTTTTTCTTAGATTTTTGTTTCCTTTTATAATTACATTTGTACATGTATAAAAGGTTGTTTGAACCACATATTGTAATTGATTAAAGCAATACATGTAAGTATATTGATATGCTCCATAATTTATATCATAAAATCTTAATTTCAAGTCCATCGTTATAGCAAGTTGTACAAATCTTATATGAAGTGGCCTAAAATGAAAAGTTTACAAGCTTAACAAAGTTTCTTTCATAATTAGTTTAATGTTATTAATAATTTTTTATTGTATGCCTTAAAAGGCAGCAAACATGTCATAATGAGTTTTTATATCAACTTCGTATAAATATAATTATTTCAAAGTTAATAATAGTGATATGATTATTTTAATAGCGTGTATGTATGTATGTGTGTCCGTGTGTTTGTGTGTGTGTGTGTGTCTATATATATATATATATATATATATATATATATATATATATATATATATATATATAATTATATACTTATAAAAGAGACATTTTTCCTTGAACCTCATGCATTTGAAACCCCAACAAAAATTTGCAAACACCTCATGCATTTGAAACCTCCTATTTTAATGAATACCACTCAAAAGTCTCTTAATAATGATTAACAATTCAAAGGTTTTATAACTTATATAATATATTTAATAAACAATTAATGGATAGTCTACTATAAAAAGGTCAATCTCTTTGAGTAGACACACAAATACAAATCACATACAAAATTCATAAAAAAAAAAACAAGTTTAAAGGTTTTTGTGTTGGTTTAAGGGATTTGGTCCATTTTTCGAGCAATGTTATTATGTTGAAGTTTTTAATTTTTAAGTTTGTTATATACTAATTCTTTTTTATATTTTATTGGTTTAAGTATTCTTTTAAGAATATCATTGTATGTTGTGGTTGAAATTTTAATGTAAATTAGATTAGAATCATGTTATCGATCATATGTTATGGAAGGTGATATTTATACTATTTAACTAACTATTGTATATATGTTTGTATGTTCGTGTTGCTTCAAAGCAATAATTATTTAAAAATCATGGATATGGCATATTATCCATATTATCCATGTAATCCTCTTTTAAAATGCAAATTGTCTATCTTATCACTTTATAATTTAGTATATGTTTAACATTTTAATTGTAATAATAAGTGCTTTTTAAAAGTTTCTTTCACTTATTAATAATAATAAGTGGTTTTAAAATTAATGAACAATAATTATAAATAATAAAATCAAATTATAAAAATCATGGATATGTCATATTACCCATGAAAATCTCTTTTGAAAATGAAGCATTTTTCCTTTCACCACATTCATTTGAAACTCATGCATTTTTCCTTTCACCATATTTATTTGAAACTCCCATGACTTTTCAATTTCTTTCTAATAATAATTATAATTTGGTTAATAAGGTTAAATAAATATCAAACCTAAAGTGTAATCATATATAAACTTAATTTCAATATTAAAATAATATCTTTACTTCTACTTATAAATTTATGTTTTTTAACTTTTAACATATTATACTTAATTTATTATTTTTAATATATTGTTGGATGTAAACCATTATCATTTTAAAGATACAATTTTGGAACAATTTGTATAAAATACTTAAATTATTAATTCAATATAACATTATAGTGTCAACTTAAATATAAATTTTAGATTAACTTAAGCAACCCAACAAATATTTTGTAAATAGTTAAAAGTGATAAATTGTAGTGTCTTTCTAATAATGATTATAAGTTGGTTAATAAGGTTAAATAAATATCAAACCTAAAGTGTAATCATAAATAAACTAAATTTCAATTTTAAAATAACATACTTACTTCTACTTATAAAGTTATGTCATTAACATTTAACATATTATACTTAATTTATTAGATTTAAAATGTTGTTGAATGTAAACCATTATCAGTTTAAAACTACAACTTTTGAACAGTTTGGACAAAATACTTAAATTGTTAATTTAAATATAACATTATAGTGTCAACTTAAATATAAATTTAAGTTCCATTTAAAAAACCAAAGAACGTTTTGTAAATAGTGAAAAGTGATAAATTGTAGTGATAAATGCAAAATCTAAATTGTAATATCAATTTAACTAAAATAATTCCTAGAGATATTTTTCTAATCCTTGAAAGTTTTCAAATAAGTAGCTTAGAATAACTTACAATGACAATAGTTAAAAATAACTCTATATAAATGATTATATTGTTACCTTTAAAATCAAAAAACAATGTTTGATGTTTAAATAATTATAATGATAGAAATTAAAACATTAAGCAAATAAATTTTAAAAAATTAATAAACAATAACAATAAATATAAATAACATTAAAACCATATATCATATTTAATTTTATTCATGTGTAACTCCGGGTAAAGTCGTCTAAATTATTGAGATTATGCATTTATAATAGATGTATACATTACCATATAATTCAAAATAATCAATATAATATATCAATTTAGTATACGAATTATTAAATCAAATTTAACAACAACGTTATTGTTATATATATATATATATATATATATATATATATATATATATATATATATATATATATATATATATATATTTGTAAAGACTTCAAATATATAGATATTTCTGCGCAACGCGCGGACATTTGTCTAGTATATATATAAAGGAAGCATTTTTTCTTTCACCACATTCATTTGAAACTCTCATGACTTTTCAATTTCTTTCTAATAATGATTGTAGGTTGGTTAATAAAATTAAATAAATATCAAACCTAAAATGTAAACTTATATAAAATAAATTTCAATATTAAAAGAATATCTTACTTCTACTTATAAAGTTATGTTTTTTAACTTTTCACATATTATACTGAATTTATTAGTTTTAATATATTGTTGGATGTAAACAATTATCATTTTAAAGTTACAACTTTTGAACAATTTGTATACTATACTTAAATTATAGAGTTAAGTATAACATTGCAGGATCAACTTAAATATAAATTTTAATTTAACTTAAACCACCCAAAGAATATTTTGTAAATAGTTGAAAGTGATAAATTATAGTGTCTTTCTAATAATGATTTCAAGTTGGTTAATAAGGTTATATATATATATATATATATATATATATATATATATATATATATATATATATATATATATATATATCTAACTTAAAGTGCAATAATAGTTAAACTAAATTTCAATATTAAAATAATATTTGTACTTCTACTTATAAAGTTACGTCTTTAACTTTTAATATATTATACTTAACTTATTATATTTAATATGTTGTGGTATGTAAACCATTATCAGTTTAAAACTATAACTTTTGAACAGTTTGGACAAAATACTTAAATTGTTAATTTAAATATAACATTACAGTGTCAACTTAAATATAAATTTCAGTTCCATTTAAAAACCCAATGAATATTTTGTGAATAGTTAAAAGTGATAAATTGTAGTGGTAAAAGCAAAAACTAAATTATAATAACAATTTAACTAAAATATTTTCTAAATATATTTTTATAATTGTTAAAAGTTTTCAAATAAGTAGCTGAAAATAACTTACAATAATAATAGTTAAAAATAAGTCTATATACATGATTATATTGTTACCTTTAAAATCAAAAAACAATGTTTGATGTTTTAAATAATTATTATGATAGAAATTAAAACGTTAAGCAAATAAATTTTAAAAAATTAATTAACAATAACAACAACTATAAATAACATTAAACCATATATTATATTTAATTTTATTCATGAGTAACTCGCGGGTAAAAGTCATTGAAACAGTTGAGATTATACAGTTATAATAGATGTATATATTATCATATAATTCAAAATAATCAATATATTATATCAATTTAGTATATGAATTATTATATCAAATTTAACAACAACTTTATTGTTATATTTAAAAAAAATATTTGTAAATATTTCAACTATATAGGTGTTTCTGCGCAACGCGCGGGCATTCGCCTAGTCTCTAATAGTAGAGGCACAAATCCAAGCATCATATTGATTTGAAACTTCCATATCACAATTCCAAGCACCATATTGATTTGAAACTCTCATATCTTTTCATATTCTTTATATTATTGATTATGATTATAATGTTAAGTGCAAGGCTATATAAACATCTCACTTTGTCACTTTGATCTTGATCATATTACATTGTTTGTTACCTTCATTGGTATCTTCTACATATAAACATGTCAGTTTCTCACCTTGATCTAGCTCATATTACATTATTTGTTTTCACTCATATCTTCAACATTGGTCAAAATTCTCAAGGTCGACGACACACTATAAGCTAAGTTTTGAAGTTCGTAAAGCGAAAAGACATCTTTGTATTTTTAATGACATTTTTGGGTTGTTGGGTTATTTACAAACTCACTTAGTTTCCTATAAAATATTTTTATACCTTTGTGTTTGTTCATATATCTTTTTGAATGGTTTATCATATATGTTTTCTATTTTGTAAAGAGTTGAAACTAAAGGAAGAAAATGTTACGACAAGGATTGGCGTGGAATATAAACTTTAACACGCTAGGATGATGATCTATCAAACACATAGTATTAGGGTTAATCTATTCTAAACGAAAGTAAAGGGTTATTAGCCCATAATCACAACAAAGAAACACATAAAAATGAAGTAAACTAAGTTCAATATGATTAACTTAATCAAACCGAATTAATATACTATGTTCTTCGCGTAGATCTCTCGAATCCTTGCTCTCCAATCGAAATCAGGTCTTCTAAGGGTTTCTCATAGGTTTTTGGTTACTTTTGATCAAAGGAATTAGCAGCTCTCCAAAAATAATTCCCCAAAATTTGACCTAGAAATCGTATTTATACTTTCCTAAAATCAGCTTCAATGTTGTGGCCATATGCCTGCCAGGTCGTAGGAGACATCTTTCATGCATACGCACTAAGTCTTCATGTAAACAACGAGGAAGATTCTGGATCTAACATGTCACGTCGTGGCATATATGTGACCACGACGTGGGGAACAATTTGTACACGTCTTTAATTCTTCTATGCAGATTCATCGGGAAGCTTCTACATCACCACGTCGTGGCATCCATTTTTTCTCCGTTTTCTTCCCCTATTTTCCTCTTGATGCATGTTCCAACCTCCAAGTTTCCATCTTTTTCTAGTTTTAGTCCTTTTCCTTGAGAATGTCTTTTTTTGGCTACAAAATAGAATTTATACTTATTATACACCAAATATCTTTGTAATTAACTAAACTAAAGCTAAAATATATTGAAATAATGCATGAATATATGTATAAATATAACAATATAAACTATTATGAGGTTTAAATATCATATATGCCATTGTGTAACAACGGATGTGAAACGACCCAAAAATCAAGACTAAAAATTTCGGTTTTTAAATTAATATAACCATTATCCAAAACAACATCATGAAAACGTAAATCAGTGTGTATCAATAAACATCCCAATACATCAGAGTAATATAAAATAGAGAACAATGTGGTGTGTGCACTGCAATCATCACGGGCTCTTCCCCTTCGAACCAAAAGTACTTGAAACATAAATTGAAAATCATAAGCATAAAGCTTACTGAGTTTCCCAAAATACCACATACCATATATATCAAACATATAATGGGCCCCGCCCGACATCTAGCCCCGCTCGAAACAAATCTGTCAATCATCAGGTCCCGCCTGGCATCGGCCCCCACTCGGTATACATACAAACATATAACCACATGCAAAAATTACAAACATAAATAGCATACGATATAATCATCAGGCCCCGCCCGGTAAAGATATCATAAAACATACATGCAGAGTCACATAAACAACTAGTATCCTAATCATAATAAACCATGGGCCGGCGTTGGTGCCTTCGACCCGCTAAACATAATGACGAAACTCACCTCTAGCTGCTGAATCTCTTAGATAAAATCTCGGTCTGTTGATCCGGAAAATCTCTGTGCTAACATCATCAAATAATATCCAATTAATAATTAGATCTCAACCAATTATCAAGAATCTAAATTACTTGCCCAACATCCAAGGTAAAAGACCATTTTACCCCTTTTCTTACTTGGCCCAAAACCAAGGCCCAACCCATTTGCTTCAAAGGCCAAAATTCCTAAATGACATTCCAAGGCCCAATATGGCCCAACTTCCTGATTGGACCCAAAACCCATCATGAGCCTAATTCCAAGAAGGCCCAAAACCTAAGTAGCATCCAAAGCTCCAAATGGTCCCAAGCACCATAAGGCCCAAAGTCAGAAAACTAGCGGCATATTAAGGCTCAAAAACCCAAAACAACGTCTCACGTCGTGACCAGTCCTTGGCCACATCGTGAGACGTATCCGTTCCGATTCTGGGACTCACTTCTGACTCATATGACTCAAAGGGGACGGTTACTCATGCTCATGTAGTGAGACCTTATATCTCACGTCGTGAGGACAGTCTGAAGCAAAACTAACGTTCCAATGATCTTAATCAGCTCAACCCTCAATTTCGACTCCAACAGAGGCTTAAGGGGACCCTAATGGTCCATAAAAATGCTTGCTTTATGGACATGCATTCACCATGCATGTCCCTTTACCCTTTTAGGTCAAAAAGTGCAAATATGGCCTCAAGTTCTCATGCAATCTCTGTTACTCCACCAAATACCCGATCTGAATGATATAGGACTCAAAAGAGCATTTGAATCCATAAAGTTGCTAACTTCATGGATCTACTCCACTCAAATCAAGCCAAAACATAAGAAGATGGGCCAAAACCCTAGATCTAGCCATGAAATGCAATAAAGCATGATTCTTGACACTTATAGTGGTCCAAACAAGACAATAGCTGATGAAGATGGTGATCCCAAGCAACTTCCTTCACAATGGAGCTTCTTCTTCTCTCATTTTCCTTCCTTTCCACAAGAAAACACTAAATATCACAAGGGAATCAAAATATAAGGTTTTTAGAGGCTTAGAGGGTGAGGATGGGCAACCCTAGCCTCTCATTACCTTAAATACCCAGAAATTAGGTTTTAGGGTCATTAATCCGCTCTCACGTTGTGAGACTCCAAAAATACAGGTCAACGACCACTCACGACGTGACCCGCAAGATCTCACGTCGTGAGGACCCTCAAAATGTAATAAATGAATAAATTGAATACCTCGGGGTTCAAGATGTTACAAATTCTCCCCCACTTGAATCAAACTTTGTCCTCGAAGTTCGCTGCCAGAAATAACTATGGGTAGTGCTCGTTCATCTCATCCTCCGCCTCCTACGTCCATTCTGAGCCCTTGCGGTGCTGCCACTGAACTTTCACCAACTCGACAACCTTGTTCCTCAAGGTTTTCGTCTTCCTGCCGAGGATCGCTACTGGTCTCTCAATATAGTTTGGGCGGGCATCCACCTGAATATCCTCCAATAGAACCACTGCGGAATCATCAAAAATGACATTTCCACAGCTGAGAGACATGAAACGTGCTATGGATTTGACTAAGCTCCTCGGGAAGATCCATGCGATAAGCAACCTGGACCACCCAGGCCAAAACCCTAAAAGGACAGATGTATCTGGGGCCCAACTTACCCCTCTTCCTGAATCGGATGACACCTTTCCAAGGTGACAACTTCAGGAGAACCATATCCCCAACCTGGAACTCTAGATCTGATCGGCTCTTGTCAAAATAGCTCTTCTGCCAACTCTGAGTTGTCTGGAGTCTACCCCAAACCTTCTGAATCAACTCGATAGTCTTGAGTACCAGTTCGGTACTCCCTATGACTCGCTAACTAAGCTCACCCCAACATATCGGGGTCATGCATTCCCTCCCGTATAGCATCTCAAAAGGAGGTCAATTGATATTGGCATGATAACTGTTGTTATACAAAAACTCCGCCAAAGGGAGATACGTATCCCAAATCCCACCGAAATCCAATACACACGCCCGAAGCATATCCTCCAAGGTGTGAATAGTCTGTTCGCTCTATATGTCAGTCTGCAGGTGGAAATTCGTGCTAAAATGTAGACGAGTGCCCAACTCCGCATGGAACATCTTCCAAAATCTGGAAGTAAATCGGACGTCCCTATTAGAAACCACATAAACTGGCACCCCATGTCATGCCATAACCTCCCTGATGTATATGCCGACCAAATTCTCCGCAAAGATACTCTCCTGAATCAGAATAAAATGCGCTCTCTTGGTCAATCGATCCACGATGACCCAAATCGAATCCACTTCGCGCGCAGTCCGAGGCAACTTCGTAATGAAATCCATGGTAATCTCCTCCCATTTCCAAATGGCAATGTTTAATGGTTGCATCTTTTTGTGAGGCCGCTGATGTTCGGCCTTCACTTTCCTGGAAGTCAAGCTCCTCTCCACATACCAAGCTAGATCCCGCTTCATACAGGGCCACCAATAATCAGGACGAAGATCTGTATACATCTTCGTCGCCTCATGATGAATGGAGAATCTCGATTTGTGCGCCTCCTCCATCAGAACCTGACGCGCACCACTCCGGTAAGGAACCCACACCTTCCGATGGAGAGTCAATAACCCCCGGCTATCATAATCGAAGGAAGCCACCTGACCCACTATGCACTCACTCTTTCGGTGCTCTTCCTTCATAGCCTCAACCCGAGCCTCTCGAATCTGCTCCAGGAGTGGAGTAATCATTGACATCCTCATACAAATATCCCTGATCGGATCTGCGACCGCCTTGTGGATGAGAGCATCGGCCACCACATTGGCCTTCCCCGGATGGTAAAGGATCTCATAATCATAACCCTTCACTATATCCAACCACCAGCGCTGCCTCATGTTCAGATTCGGATGATCCATCAAATACCTCAGGCTCTTGTGATCCGTTTAAATAGTACAGCAGACCCCATAGAGGTAATGTCGCCAAATCTTGAGGGCGAAAACCACTGCCCCTAGCTCCAAATCATGTGTCATATTATTCGCCTCATGAGGCTTCAGCTGCCTCGAAGCGTAAGCAATCACGCGACCCCTCTACATTAGAACTGTACCCAAACATGTGATTGATGCGTCACAATAAACCACGAAATCATCAACGCCCTCCGACAGGGTCAAAATCGGCGCCTCACACAGTCTCTATCTCAGGGTCTCAAAAGTTGCCTGCAGCTTAGGCCCCCAGCAAAACGTGACAGTCTTCTTCGTCAACCGGGTAAGAGGAACCGCTATCTTGGAGAAATCCTGAATAAACCTCCGATAGTAGCATGCCAACCCAAGGAAACTCTAAATCTCAGATGGAGACCTCGGAACCTCCCACCTCATCATGACATAGACCTTGGCCGGATCGACCAGAATACCATTCTGGTTGATAAGGTGCCCCAAAAACTACACCTCGCGCAACCAGAACTCACACTTGGAGAACTATGCATACAGTCTCTCCCTCCTTAGAGTCTCCAATACCTCCCTCAAGTTCTCCTCATGCAGCTCCTGTGTCTTGGAATTGACCAAGATATCATCAATGAACACAATCACAGACTAATCTAGCATCGGCCTGCATACTCGGTTCATGAGGTCCATGAACACGGCTAGAGCATTGGTGAGCCCAAAGGGCATCACCTCGAATTCTTAATGACCATAACAATTCTGAAAGGCCGTCTTTTGCACATCCCCTTCTCTCTACCTCATCTGTTGATAACCCAGACGAAGATCAATCTTAGAAAACCAAGATGCACCCTGAAGCTGGTCAAACAAATCATCAATCATCGGGAGTGGATAACGGTTCTTCACTGTTAGCTTATTCAGCTCCCGGTAGTCAATGAACATCTGATGAGTCCCGTCCTTTTTCTTCACAAACAAGATCGGTGCTCCCCATGGCGAACTGCTCGGTTGAATGAACCCTTGTCTAACAGCTCCTGCAGCTATGTAGACAACTCCTGCATCTTTGGAGGAGCTAGCCGATACGGTGCTTTGGTTATAGGATCCGCACCAGGAACCAAGTAAATCTTAAACTCCACTTGCCTCTCTGGAGGCAGTCCATGCAAGTCCTCCGGGAACACATCCGGGTATTCCAGAACAACCAGCACATCATCCACAGTCGCCTTCCCCTTATCTTGGGTATCCATAACATAAGCGACATAACTAGAACAACCCTGATGAATATAACATCTGGCCCTAACTTCTGAATATAGAATCGGCCCACGATGAGCTCTCTTTCCCTGAACCACTTACTCTCCCCTAATAGGGGTCCTAATACGTACCAAATGGTGCTCGCAATCAATCACCACCCCATTGGGGCTCAACCAGTCCATCCCTACAATAACCTTGTTCCCGCATAGAGGAATGGGAACCAAATCAATCGGATACTGGTAGCTGAACATCTCAAGAACACAAACCTGATGAACCCTCAATACTCGGACAGATCGATCATCCGCAATCTCAACCTCTAAGGGAAAATCCAAATCCCATGGAGCTCTAACAAACCTCTTGCTAAGTGCAAGCGATACAAAAGATCGCATAACCCCAGAATCAAACAATACCAACGCGGAGATACCGTTCACAAGGAACAATCCTAAAATAGAACACACAAATATAAGTAGAGAAATCAACATAAATAAAGAGATAAGGATAAGATACATACGTGTCACCAAATCAGGTGTTGTGCAAGCCTCCTCGACTGTTAGCTGAAAATCCCTGCTCCTCACCACAGGCACATCCGCCTTGCCCTGGCGACCATCTGTAATCCGTAGAGTCGCTAGAGTGGGTGCTACCATTAATCCTGCTGCTGCCAAAACCGGAAAATTGGTCTTCTTGTGGCCCCTCTAATTGCAATGGAAGCAAATGATATCAGATACCGGGGTGGTGGTGGTAGCAGTAGCAATGCAATCTCTGCTAATATGACCCGTCCGACCGCACTTGAAGCAGCCATAACCACCCACCCTGCATGCCCCATCGTGCGTCTTTCCGCACTTTCCACAGCGGTCCCGGCTCTGCTGGCCTCTTGATCTCGAATCAAATACCTTGGGCCTCTTGCCCGAACCCCCTGAACTTTGTGTTTGATTCGGCTTTCTCTTCCTCTCCATCTCTAGATCAATATCCCTCTCTCTGGATCTCGCAATCATATCCTCCGGTATCTTGCAAGTGGATTGTCTCACAAACTGTCGGATATCACTCCTCAACATCTCATGGTATCTCACCTTCTTCATCTCCTCATTCGCTACATACTGCGGAACCAACAACACCCTCTCGTGGAACATAGCGGTGATCTCCGTTACCGTCTCAATAGTCTGGCGAAGGTCCTGGAACTCCCTCGCCAAATGTTGCACCTTAATTACCGATGCAAACACAGCTCGAAATCTAATCACAAAATCATCTCATGTCATTGAATCAACCGTCACATCATCCACAGAGCGCCCAACCTCTTCCCCCCAATCTCGAGCTCTGTCTTTCAAAATATCTTTCACACCATGCATGTCCCTTCACCCTTTTAGGTCAAAAAGTGGAAAGATGGCCTCAAGTTCTCATGCAAGCTCTATTACTCCACCAAATCCCATATTTGAATGATATAATACTCAAAAGTCCATTTAAATCCATAAAGTTCCTAACTTTATGGATCTACTCCACTCAAATCAAGCCAAAACATAAGAAGATTGGCCAAAAATCTAGATCTAGCCATGAAATGCAATAAAGCTTGAGTCTTGACACTTAAAATGGTCCAAACAAGACAATAGCTGATAAAGATGGTGATCCCAAGCAACTTCCTTCACAATGGTGCTTCTTCTTCTCTCTTTTTCCTTACTTTCCACAAGCAAACACTAAATATCATAAGGGAATCAAAATCTAGGGTTTCCAGAGGCTCAGAGGGTGAGAGATGTTGAGGATGGGCAACCCTAGCCTCTCATTCCCTTAAATACCTGAAATGGGTTTAGGGTCATTAAGTCGCTCTCACGTCGTGAGACTCCAGAAATGTGGGTCAACGGGTCAACGACCACTCACGATGTGACCCCCAAGATCTCACGTAGTGAGGACCCTCAATATGCAATAAATGAATAAATTGAATACATCGGAGTTCAGGATGTTACACGATGATTTTTCCAATATGAATTAAGTATTGGAATAGATTTTCCTATATAACCTCATAAAAATATAAAATATAATTAATACTTACATTTGAACAGAAATATGGATAAATCAGTGGATACAAAAGCATAATAAAATAAATAGTGTATGTATTAACTTACAAAGACGTGAATGTAAATAATTAATAATAAATGTTGTATAACTTAACACACATAATTATTATTTAGCCACTACAACTCAAGAGTTTCTTTAACTCGTATTTTAACCAAAACTCCAACAACTTTTAAACTTTTGATTTATTAGCCACTACAACTTCAAAGTTGTATAACTTAACATACTTAATTATTATTTATGACACTTAATTAGTCAATTACTTTCTTAAATTTAAGTAAATTATAACACATTTTTGACTTACATAAAATATTTGGATAACCAAGCTAATGTGTTGTTAGTAGAAATTTTACAGTGTAATTTATATGTCTCAAAATAACATACCTTAAAATATTTAGTTTTAAAATGTTATAATATTTACTTAGTTGACTCTTCATTAAAAAAAATCCATATAAACTTTGTTATATTCATATAAATTAGGCGAACATGGTATGTTATGCATAAATAATTTTTTATAGTAAAACGTAGACTTATATATGGTTTTAAAAATATGGTTAATATTATAAAATGTATTATAATTTAGGATTTTTTCTATTAAACATAACCTAAATTTGTTTTTTCTGCGCAACGCATAAATAAAAAAGGAAATTTAATTGAAAATGATATAATACTAATTTCAGATCAAACTTGTAACAAAAATAAACCACAAGGATCAACCACATAAGTTTTAGAAACCACGGTGACCATATTTGTTAAAAAATAAAAAAAAATACAGTGACTAAAAGTGTAATCTTTAATAAACCATAGGTACCATATATTTAATTTTGTCTATATATAATCATAATACATATAACTTATAACTTATAAAGTTATAGAGCATTTGAACGAGTACTTTAACATTGTTGTTTATAATGAACATATTACATAACTGTATATAAAACTACATAAATGGTCCCTAAGATTTAATAAAAACCACAACTTTAGTTTCTGTTAATTTTTTTTACAAACTTAATCTATATAGTTTTCAAAACTTGCATTGAGCCACATTAAATGACTAACATATCCTTTTTATCTTATTTTATTTTTTCTTTTTATATAAGACATTTTTATATAATATAAATTTAAAAAATAATAATAAGAAGAAGAATAACCAACAACTACCCACCACTAGGGCCATAAAGCCGTCCCCATATGTTCTCTTCTTCTCGTCCTATTATTTTTTCTTTCTACATCCTCCATAGTCATTTCTTTCTGTCGCCTCCATCATCAACAAAATGTTCATCAACCAGACATAGATAAAAATACACCAAAATTTCAACATTGATAGTTATAGTTATAGATAATATGGATCGAAACAGCAAAGAAGTGAAAAAAAATAAATAAATAAATAACACTTGCATAAATGGAGATCTTGCCAGATCACTTTCTTCTTTTGGAAAAAACATACTTAAACCCAACAAAGACTGCATATGTTCCAAGCATACTAAAACCCACCAAAATAATCAATATTCTAAGCACCGAGTTGTAACACATGAGGATTTGATGGTGTTTTCTTCAATGGTGCTTAGGGTAGAGTTTCCGTCGATTTAAAAACCCATATTCTAAAAGATGAAATCGATTTTAGTTTGTCTCCACCAATTTCTAAAAATCTAGAAACCCAACAAAATATCAAGTTCCAATTGACAAGTTTTCATTGTCTTTTATTTAATCAATTACACACTCATTTCCAACTACCAGTTAAACTTTTAGGTAATTCGTAAGTCCTCATATTCAAAATAACATAAATCCACAAGCAATTTCTATATGACTCAGTTATCCTAAATCAATTTCAAAAATTACAAATAGGTTTAGAGTGTTGTTGGGAATGCAACAAAACAAGTTAAGCACTTCCGAAAAATTGATATAACGATTTCGGCAAAACTTGCGGAATAAAACTATTGAAAAATTGCAAACGAAATTGAACACGATATTTAACGTGGTTCGGTCTAATTTGACCTACATCCACGGGCGAACGAGAGAGAGTGGATTTTATTAACACCAAAGAAAATTACAATCATACAAGGCTAAAATCTGCCCTTGTAATCTGATCACTCACTGTAAGATATCACTCGTAATTTTTGGCTGCCAAAAATTAAGGCTCTGCACAAAAATAATACCTCACTAATTTCTTTCTGTGTATATATATGAACTTGAGTTGTGTGTTGCGCTCTGCACTTTCAATTGAAAGAAGAAGATGAATATTTATAGTAAGAATTGTCGTAATCCTTTCCTTCATTTCACACAAAAAAGTGTGCCGCAAAGTTTGAAATATTACTTTTTGTCGTCCAAAACTTTGACAATGCATTTTGTGCGGCCGCTTGTGTTTCTTTGAAAAAATCACCGTCCATAAATATTAAATTATGTTTTGCCAACATTCACTATTAAACAATTGAATAATTCAATTGTTAATTAATGTTACATTTATGGCCCTTGAACTCTTAGGAACTTGTCAATTTGTTCAAGACTCCATAAATCTTAACAATCTCCCACTTGGAGGCTTGAACATCTTAGCTTTTCTCTGCCATCCAAAACTTTGCGACATTCCTTAGTCACACACACACTCTCTCTCTCTCTCGTTCTCTGCCATGCCTTTTCTCAAACTTCTGAAAGGCCAGTTGAAGCCATACAAAGCTTCAACTTTTCAGTGGTAACCACCTTGGTGAGCATATCTGCTGGATTCTTCGTTCCAAGGATTTTCTTCAGATTTAGAGTTCCATCATTAATTAATTCTCGAATGAAATGGTACCTCATCTGAATGTGTTTCGTTCTACTATGAAACACTGGATTCTTTGCCAAGTAAACTGCACTCTGGTTGTCACAATGCAATACACAATCCTCCTGATGCATTCCAAGTTCTGATAGAAAGTTCTTCAACCATATAAGCTCTTTGGCTGCTTCTGCAATAGCCATATACTCTACTTCTGTGGTTGAGAGAGCAACACTCTTTTGTAACATGGACATCCAACTGATTGATGTACCTCCAATTGTGAACACATAACTTGTTGTGCTCTTTCCTGAATCCACACATCCACCCAAATCAGCATCGGCGAACCCTTCCAAGATCACACCCTTTCTTCTGAAACATAGGGCAACCTCAGATGTTCCTTTCAAGTAGCGTAACAACCACTTTACTCCCTCCCAATGCTCTTTTCCTGGATTTGACATGAACCTGCTCACAACTCCCACTGCATGAGCAATGTCTGGTCTGGTGCATACCATAGCATACATCAAGCTACCAACTGCAGATGCATAAGGAACTTTAGTCATCTGGTTCTTGTCTTCTTCCGTCTTTGGGGATTGCTTCTTTGAGAGTCTCAACTGACTTCCCAAAGGTGTACTTCTGGCTTTAGCATCTGCCATGTTGAACTTTTCTAAAACTTTCTTGATGTACTTAGCTTGTGAAAGTTTTAATGTACCGGTAACTCTGTTCCTGGCTATGCTCATGCCCAATATCTGCTTAGCAGCCCCTAGGTCCTTCATCTCGAACTCTCTGGACAACTGCTTCTTAAGCTTGTTGATTTCCTGCATGTCGGACCCAGCTATCAACATGTCATCAACATACAATAAAAGGATGATGTATGAGGAGTTGAATTTCTTCAAGTAACAACAGTGATCCATCTCACATCTGTGATACCCACTCCTCTGCATGAAGCTATCAAACTTCAAGTACCACTGTCTTGGAGCTTGCTTCAATCCATACAGACTTTTCTTTAATTTGCACACCAGGTTTTCCTTGCCAACTGTTGTGAAACCTTCTGGTTGTGCCATGTAGATGTCTTCTTCCAGGTCACCATGGAGAAAAGTTGTCTTCACATCTAGCTGCTCTAGATGGAGATCTTCAGAGGCTACAATTCCCAAGACCATTCTGATTGTAGTCATCTTTACAACTGGGGAGAATATCTCGTTGTAGTCAACACCCCTCTTTTGTTGGAAACCCTTTACTACCAATCTGGCCTTGTATCTTTTACTGCCATCAATCTCATCTTTGACCCGAAACACCCATTTGTTCTGCAGTGCTTTCTTCCCTGCCGGGAGCTTGACCAAGGACCAAGTATGGTTCTTATCAAGTGAGCTCAACTCGTCTTCCATAGCCGTCTTCCACTGTATGGAATCTTTCATCCTTAAGGCCTCTGGATAAGATTCAGGTTCACCATTCTCAGTCAACAGCAAGTAATTAGCTGAAGGAGAATACCTTACTGGAGGTCTTCGTGATCTAGTGGATCTACGAATAATAGGAGTTTCGGTTTCTGCATCATCTGCAACCTCATCTTCTGAACTACTATCCACTGTGCTCCCACTATCTCCAGATACATCAGAGCTCCCACTGCTTCTTGAACTTTCACCTATCTCTGGAGTACTAATAGGTTTTACAACGTCATCGTCTGAGATTTCTTCTAACTCAACTTGATCCTTCTTTTCTGGTTGCTTGTCACCATTGGAGCTTTTTGCAAGTTCATCCTTGTATAGAGCATTCTCGTTGAACACCACATCCCGACTTCTGATAACTTTCTTATTCTCATTATCCCAGAAGCGGTACCCCATGTCATCCAACCCGTAACCTATAAAGGTGCACTTCCTTGCCTTTGCCTCTAGCTTGTCTCTCTCCGAGTCTTTGATTTTGACATACGAGACACAACCAAATACCTTCAAGTGTTTGAGCAAAATCTCCTGACCTTGCCATTCCTCTTCTGGAATCTTGAACCCTATGGGAACTGAGGGTCCTCTGTTGATTAAATATGCAGCTGTGTTGACCGAATCTGCCCAGAACATCTTGGGTAAACCTGCATGCAGTCTCATGCTTTTAGCCCTCTCGTTCAATGTTCTGTTCATCCTCTCAGCTACTCCATTTTGCTGAGGTGTCTCCGGAACCGTCTTCTGCATTCTGATTCCTTGGTCAGCACAATAATCAACAAATTCTTTGCTACTGTATTCGCCCCCATTGTCTGATCTGAAACACTTGATTTTCAAGTTTGTTTCATTCTCTACAATAGCTTTCCATTTCTTGAATGTGCTGAAAACTTCAGACTTATGCTTCAAGAAATAAACCCAAACTTTCCTTGTGCAGTCGTCAATGAAAGTAACATAATATCGGGATACTCCCACTGAAGAAACTGTAGTGGGACCATAAACATCTGAATGTACTAGCTCCAACTTCCCGGACTTGGGTGGACGACCAGTCTTCACGAAAGTAACTTTCTTCTGTTTACCAAGAACACATGGCTCACAGAAATCAACTGTTACAGTCTTTAGATCTGGTATTCTTCCTTTGGAGGCTAGCATCTTCATTCCCTTCTCACTCATATGGCCAAGTCTTTGGTGCCATAGAGTAGATGCCCCAACTTCTTCAACAACATGTGCTTCAGCATCAGAAACTTCCACCATATAAAGTGTACCCCGCTTCTGACCTCTAGCAACAACTAAGTTTCCCTTTGTCACTTTCCACTGATGATCACCAAATGTAACATGGTGACCTTCATCATCAAGCTGCCCCACAGATATTAACATCCTTTTCAAGTCTGGAATGAACTTGACATTCTTCAAAGTCCACTTCGTACCCAAAGTTGTCTTGAGGACCACATCCCCAACTCCAGTAATATCCAGGCTCTTGTTATCTGCTAATCTGACTTCCTTTGTACTGCTTAAAATTATGCATTACTTCTCTGGAATGACTAGCATGAAACGACGCACCAGAATACATGATCCAGGATTCAGTTGAGTTTTCAACACAACAAATGAGTGCATCATCTTCAGAATCTGCTGCCATATTTACTTCCTTCTTGACTTTGTCTGCCGAAGGCTTTGGGCACTGATTTCTGAAATGACCTTTCTCATTACAGTTCCAACAGGTAATATCTTTCCTGTTCTTCGACTGACCTCTCTTTCTTGACTTCGATCTTCCTCTACCACCACCTCCTCTGTTGGTCTTTCTTCCTCTGCCTTCAGTAGTTAGAAGACTACTGGAACCTTCTCCGGCACTCCTTCTGCGCACATCCTCACCAAGGATTAAATCGCGAATACCTTCGAATGATAGCTTGGCACCTCCGGCTGAACTGCTAACGGCGGTCACTGTGCCGGACCAACTATCGGGTAACGATGATAATAGTAGCAACGCCATGACTTCATCTTCAAATCCAATATCAACAGATATCAATCTTGATATTATTGAGTTGAATTCGTTTACGTGATCTGTCACCGAGCTACCCTCCTTCATCTTCAGATTTACAAGTTGTCGGATCAAGAAAACCTTATTTGCCGCTGAAGGTTTTTCGTACATATTAGACAGCGCATTTATCAGACTGTAGGTTGTCTTCACATTGACAATATTGTAAGCTACATTCTTTGACAATGATAACCTTATCACTCCGAGTGCCTGCCGATCTAATAAGTCCCACTCCTCCTGCGTCATCTCTTCGGTTTTGTCTTTGGACAAAGGTTGGTGTAACTTCTTTTGGTAGAGATAATCTTCAATTTGCATTTTCCAGAAACCGAAATCTTGACCATCAAATTTTTCGATTTTAACTTTCCCATCTTCAGCCATAGCTCTGATACCAGTTTGTTGGGAATGCAACAAAACAAGTTAAGCACTTCTGAAAAATTGATATAACGATTTCGGCAAAACTTGCGGAATAAAACTATTGAAAAATTGCAAACGAAATTGAACACGATATTTAACGTGGTTCGGTCTAATTTGACCTACATCCACGGGCGAACGAGAGAGAGGGGATTTTATTAACACCAAAGAAAATTACAATCATACAAGGCTAAAATCTGCCCTTGTAATCTGATCACTCACTGTAAGATATCACTCGTAATTTTTGGCTGCCAAAAATTAAGGCTCTGCACAAAAATAATACCTCACTAATTTCTTTCTGTGTATATATATGAACTTGAGTTGTGTGTTGCGCTCTGCACTTTCAATTGAAAGAAGAAGATGAATATTTATAGTAAGAATTGCCGTAATCCTTTCCTTCATTTCACACAAAAAAGTGTGTCGCAAAGTTTGAAATATTACTTTTTGTCGTCCAAAACTTTGACAATGCATTTTGTGCGGCCGCTTGTGTTTCTTTGAAAAAATCACCGTCCATAAATATTAAATTATGTTTTGCCGACATTCACTATTAAACAATTGAATAATTCAATTGTTAATTAATGTTACATTTATGGCCCTTGAACTCTTAGGAACTTGTCAATTTGTTCAAGACTCCATAAATCTTAACAAGTGTTACCTTCAGTTATGTTAAATTAGAGTAATTAAACGATGCTACAACTGGCAAAACATAACATACTCATAGTCTCATAGAAACTGCATAAGATTTGCTCTATCCAAAGAAGTATCATCAAAATGCAGGGAAAAATTAAGTAAGAAATGTGCATCAAGTATGAAGGGGCCTTCATGTAGCGGGAAGAAGACATAAGATTTCCAAACTTGTGATTTATATACCTTTTCATAAGAACATGTGTTACGTTTTTATTTATTGGAAAAACTTCTAATTGTGGCTTTTGCGTTATGTTCTTCTTTATTTGCATTTACTAAAGCGATAAGTTTTACGTATTTAAAATTTTTTAATGGAACCAGAGCACGTTACCATATATAATCCTTGCATAAAATACTTGATTCCTTTGTCTAAGGGTCACATTGACAACACCATTATTGAATGAAATGCAGAAAATATGAAGGGGTAACATGTATTCGTTTAGGGTTTTGTGGGTTTTAGAGAGGGTTTACTAGAGAAGAGGAATGCGATGTGGCGTAGTTAGCTTTTGAATTGGTTGTAATATACCTTATGAGAGATGGAGACGTGAAAAAGACAAACATACCTTAGTGATGTGCACGTGGTTGGGGATTTTTAAACGACCCTTAGGTTGAGGGACTAAAACCACTAGAAGATACTATTTTGGACCATTTATATAAGACCATCTCATATGCTTATCACGAAATGGTTCTTGGTCTATGTGGCCACTAACCACAAATATGAACACCATCCCTATGTGTTTGTGGTGGTTAGTGGTGGAGCATTTTCGTGATAAATTGTGGTGGGGAACACGGGCAACCACACCCAATCAATTTCTTTGTCTCTCTATTTCTCTCTATCTCTCTCTACCTTTCTCCATCTCTCTCTACATTTTAATTAATTAAAAAATATATATTTTTTATTTTAATAATAAAAAAATAAGAGGGATATAGTGGTGAGTATCTCAACATTTTAGTGGTGGATATAACGGATGACCTAAGTTAAAGCTTTTTCGGACCAAATAAAAAAAAGAAAAAAAAAAGGCATATAAACAATTTTTGCAGTTTTCTCTTGTTCAAAACTAAAAACTTAAAAGCTTATTTAATTGTATTATAATCATTATTCTAATAAATAAATAGGTTTATTCTCCTATTGACAAGTGTCATAATATTAGAACTCTTCATTAATATTATGTGTAATCTATCATACAATTTGTCAACTTATTAATTATCCATTTCAAATTTTAAATTTTTCACTCTATGTACATTAAATTAATAGTTGATTTTCCATTTTAAATTTCAAATTTTAAAGTGTTTCACTTTAATTATATTAAATTAATAACATTAGAATTAAAAATAAAATAAAATAAATAGGGATTATAATGTGATATAACTTCATTTATTTATTTAAATCAACGACTATAATTTTATATAACTAAAAAAATATCTCTTAAGTAATAATTTATTTAAAATAATTGATTTTTTAATATAAAAGTTTAATTAATTTTATAACCGTAGTTCTCACGAGTTATAAACTAGTACACAAATAAATACATAAACATCGTATTATGTAAAGAAATGCAAAATAGGTCCCATCAATAACCAAATAAAAACAGATAGCTAGAGTCAAAATCTGAATTGATCTAGTTTGTTTTGAGGTGATAAAGACCTCTAATTTTATAAACTCTCAAGCCATGTTTTAAAAAACGGTTCGAACCGAGACCCGGGTAAATGAGCGGTTCAACTATCACAAGTTTTATTTCAATTTTTAGACTGATTCGAACCGGATGGTTTTTCAAAAACCAGATTGAACCGGTATGATAGAACCGGTAAAAATCCGTTTGAACAAGTTTATTGGACTTGGATAATGAGATTTCACTTAGCCCGTTAAAAATAGATAATTTCTAAAACAAATTGAATAACTCAATCGATATAACCTTATGATTATGTCTTTTCTTAATGTGCATAAAAATTCTGAAAACCAAGTTGAACAGTTTAAATCGTGAACCGAACACCAAACCAGTTCAACTAAAAATCGATTTTTAAAATGTTACATTCAAAGTCAACAAGATAAATATATAAATATGGAAATATGAAAATATGTCATTTCAAATTTCATGCTCCAACTGTGTTTCATCATAGAAATTTAGAAACTCCAAATTCTTACCACGTTTATAAATAATTAAATATGGAAATCTATCATTACATATTCCTAGTGTATTTCGTCATATAAATTTGGAAACTCCAGATTCTTACCACACATATTTTGTGGAGTAACAAGAAATACTCTTTTTATATCCAAATATAACAAGATATAACCCACAACACTCGTTTTCCCACACAAATCTTCAATTAAACTTGTGTAAATACAAACTCCCTTTCATTATCAAAACATAAATCAAATTAACAATAAACAATCCTCTCTTTCTTTTTCATCTCTCTTGCGAAACGATATCATACAACATATCGTTTCGTAGAGAGAACACGAAAGAAATAGAGGAAAAGACAAAAATAAGATAATAAAAAAGAAGAAATATGAGAGAAATCGTAAGCATTCATGTTGGGCAAGCAGGAATTCAAGTCGGGAATTCATGTTGGGAGCTTTATTGCCTCGAACATGGCATTCAATCTAATGGTTATATGCCTACGTAAGTATATTCTATTCTAAATTTTTATTTTCTAATTGTTGGAATATATGGAAACCCCGTTAATTAGGGTAGCAATAGATTAATCAATATATAATTATACAAGTTACATTAGGGTCCCTATACTACACATTCGTGTATATAACAAACATAACTATCCAACACACCTTCGTAGTTGGAAACATGAGGTTCTCGAAAGTTCAAACTATTTCTGAAATCAAGAAAAATTTGTGTAGGTAGACCCTTGTTAAAAATATATACATATTGATTTGCGGATGAAACATGTAAAACACACACATGACCAAGCGCAGCATGCTCCCTAACAAAATGCAAGTCAATTTGCATATGCTTGGCACGTTGGTGTTAAAATGGATTGGAGGCAAGATACATGGCAATAACATTGTCATAAAAGACAATAGTGGTCCGTGATAACGGACAATATAACTCAAAAAGGAGATTGTGAAGCCATGTAGTTTCAACAACTACATTGGCTACCCCTATACTTGGCTTCGACACAACATTTTGTCGTTTTTGAGGACTAGGGGACGATATTGTCGCCAAGTTACACACAAAACCGAGAGGTAGATTGGTGTGTGGAAGAACACCCGAACCAGATAGCATTAGAATAGGAAACCAAGTGATTAACGATCGAAGGAAGAATATGAATGTCATGAGTTAAGGTGTCTTTGAGGTATCTTAGGATTCTTTTAAGAGCTAGAAAATGTGGAGTTTGTGGTTCATGCATAAAAAGACAGACATGATGAATAGTATAGACAATATCGGGACGAGTAAATGCCAGGTATTACAAAGCCTGTGTGAGGCTATGATATAACGTTAGATCAAAAACCGGCTCACCATCAGCGGAGAGCTTAGGTTTAGTATCAAACGGAGTGCTACAACTATTACATTTAGCCATATGAACACATGCAAGACTCTCATGAGTAAAGGCAGTCTAAGAGAGAAAGAGACATAAGGAATTGCAAGTAGCAGCAATTCCAAGAAGAAGGATAAGGGCCCAA
Source organism: Lactuca virosa (assembly GCF_052849685.1). Classification (NCBI taxonomy): domain Eukaryota; kingdom Viridiplantae; phylum Streptophyta; class Magnoliopsida; order Asterales; family Asteraceae; genus Lactuca; species Lactuca virosa. The sequence continues at coordinate 71,940,007 of NC_136431.1, forward strand.
GACCATACATAGGAAACTTAGAGGATAACTGAAAGATGGTGGTGATTATAAGAGAAGGATAAGAATCAATAAGAATGATATCATCGACAGAAAGATGGCGGTGATTATAAGAGAAGGATAAGAATCAATAAGAATGATATCATCGACAGAAAGATGGTGGTGATTATAAGAGAAGGATAAGAATCAATAAGAATGATATCATCGACATAAAGATGAGGATATATAACATCATACCCATAATGAAAGGTGAAAAGAGAACTATTAGATTTATTGTTGAGAAAACCTAATGAGGAAAGGTAGACAGTAAAGCGTTGGTACCATGTTCTAGGATCTTTCATAAGGTCGTATAACGCCTTGCACATAAGATGCACATGATCGGGAAATGAAGGGTGAACATAACAAGGAGGTTGACACATGTATATAGTTTCAAAAAAATCGCCATAAAGGAAAGTATTTTTAACATCAAGTTGATGGAAGGGTAGTGACGAGAGATTGTGATGTTATGGTTTCTAGTTTTAAAAAGGGTTGAACATGTCATTAAAATCCAGACCATGTTGTTGGGAGAAGCCCTAGGTTGTTGGGAGAAGCCCTAAGAAATGAGCCGTCCTTTGTAGCGATCAAGGCGACCAAAACTATTAAATTTATGACGACACAACCAACGACAACCCACTATGTTTGTTGTGGGCGGTTTAGGAATCAGATCTTATGCATGATTGGATTGAAGTGCAACCATCATTGCATCAATAACACCATGAAAATGGCGGTCACACATTGCCTAAGTTGTGGATCGAGGGAAACATCAGTGGTGGTAAGGTGGTCGTAAGACTGAAGATGTAACATCCATTCCTTTTTACAATAATTTTAATAATATTTCAAGTAGTTTTCTAGAAACATTATAACATATCACATCATCCAAGTTTAACAAAAACCATGAATTCGGTTTTCAAAACATAAGCCACATGTGTACAAACATATCAAACCCATATTATAAGCAACAAGAACAAGATAAAACAAAATTACATCCAATCTATGTTCTTGTTGCTATCATCTCACATCTACCGCTTGGAACATGAAATTGGAATACATGGCAAACATATATCTGAGAAACTAGTCTGATGAGTCACATAACAATTTCAGGAATCAATCAAACAAACCCTCTTTGGCAACTTGCCATGTTAGAAAGTACATACTCCTAACAGAGCCTTTGCTAGAGAATAAACATTCCTTAACCCAATCCACAGTTACCAGGAAGTAAACCCTTCCTAAAAATCCCTTGCCAGAAGTAACCCCTCTTAACAAGTCTTTATTTTTAGGAAGTAAACCATTCCTAACAAGTCATCGAGACCCCTGCTTTGCAATGGGAGGTACCACCCCCATCAAGTTCTCACTTATCTGCGGCCACATTTCCATTTCACAACCAATCAAATATTCAATGCTAGAACTTATCAATAACATAATCTCATATCAAAACACAAAATAATCATACTACAACAAGGTATACCACCAGTCAATTACCTGTCGTATATTCCTAACAATTAAATACATGTGAATCACTTGTCACCCTAATGGCTACTAAGTTCCAATTCTTCTTTTTGTAAAATCTTCTTCCTCTATTTTCTATAACCTGTTTCATTAATTACCAAGTTTCTCATAATTTACCATAGTTCACCAAAAGCTAAATTATCCAATCCAACAATAGTAACAGTTTACTCGATCATACCTTGATCATGGTAACTACCTGTTACTAGATTAATCATTTTATATAATCTAGGGTTTACAACATTATGTATCATACTTATGAAAAAATATGAAATAAGAGAGGATACATCGATTCGATCAGCTTTTGTACCCTTGTGTCCTCTAGCCACGGTTTACTCCGTCATATTGCTAGTTCTTCTCACGAGATTTCGATCTCATGCAAGTGTCGATTTCAAACGCCACAACTTAACACGTGTTGTTTGTTTCGCCACTTATCACTTTGCATCGCCACGTGTCACTCTGCATCGTTGCGTGCCATATGATGGAGATACGTGTCTATTGTTGAGTATGAATCCACAGAAATGTTGAGTGTGAATCCACAGAAATGTTGAGTGTGAATCCACAGAAAAGCTGGTCAAAAATGGCAGGAACAATGTGAAGTTGTGAAGCCACAATTATTGAATGAAGACCCAGTTGTGTTTTTTGACTACTTCTGATTTCCATCTCTATATAAGAGATTATTCTGTATTTGTAAAACTTGTATCTAGTGTAACACAGAAAGAGTGCAGATTAGCACCAAGAAATGTAAATTCCTAGTTACCGGTGGACGTAGGTCAGAGAAGGACCGAACCACGTTAAATCCCTCATGTTCATCCTTGTGTTTTTGTTTTTCGTGAGCTGTGTGTGTGTTTAGAGTCGTGTGTTAAGTGTCTCGATCCTAACAAGTGGTATCAGAGCAAGGTTGTAGCTCCAGAAGGTGATTTTAAGTTTTTGGTCGAAATTTTTTTCGTCAAAAACGATTTTGGTGTATACCGTTGGAAAGGTCTCGTTCCGAAGATTCCGACAATATTTTTTTCTGAATTTTTTGACCACCGGAAGACGTCCAAATCGCCGGTCAAAGGTTTGCCGGAATAGTGACCGGGAAAACCAGTTCGCCGGAGAAGACGACACTGTAGCACCAGACACTGTAGCAGTCCGCCGGAGAAGACGACACTGTAGCAGGAACTATAGCACGACGTCAGCAGGCACTGTAGCAACATTGTAGCAGATTTGAAAATTTGCAATTTGGCCCCTGAATTTCCAGAAAATTGCAAGATAGGTCATTGTTCTTTCAGAAAATGGCAGAAAGCAGTAAGCTTCAGATTGAGAAGTTCGATGGGAAAGATTTTGGTTGGTGGAAGATGCAAATTGAAGATTTGCTCGTGCAGAAAGACTTGGACGCAGTTTTAGGTGAAAAACCAGAGGCGATGACACAGGCAAACTGAGAGACTTTGGATAAGAAGGCCAAGGCATTTATTAGACTGACGTTGTCAAAGGATGTTGCCTTCAACATTTTGAAGGAGACCTCAGCAAAGGGAATCATGGAGGCATTGTCTAATATGTACGAGAAGCCGTCGGCAGCAAATAAAGTCTTCCTGATTCGGGAACTAGTCAACACGAGGATGAGGGAAGGAAGTTCAGTTACAGTACACATCAACAATTTGAACTCGATTTTATCCAGACTTGGGTCAGTGGGAATAAAATTTGAGGACGAAGTTCAAGCTTTACTACTGTTATCATCATTACCTGACAGTTGGTCCGGAACAGTTACAGCCGTTACTAGTTCCGCAGGATCGAAAGAGCTCACTTTTGAGGGAATTCGGGATTTAATTCTAGGCGAAGACGTCAGACGAAGAAATTCCGGGTAATCATCAAGTGAACAATTGAATGCGGTCAGAGGTAGAAGAAATAACAGAGGTAGTGGGAGCGGGAACAGGAGAAGGAGTCAGTCGAGGACTCGAAATGATGTGACTTGTTGGAACTGGAAAGAGGTTGGACATTTTAGGAATCAATGTCCAAAAGACAAGAAAGAAGTTAACGTTGCAGTAGACCATTCAGATGATGATGTTTTGATCTGTAGTGTGGAGAGCAATGTGGATTCCTGGGTTATGGATTCGGGTGCTTCATTTCACGCTACCCACAGCCGTGAAGCACTGCGGAATCTGAAAGAAGGGGATTTTGGTAAGGTAAGACTGGCGAACGATGAGGTTCTTGATGTGACGAGCATAGGTGACTTAGATCTGAAGACTCCAGTCGGTCCATGGACTTTGAAGGATGTCCGGGTAATTCCAAGTCTGAAGAAACAGTTGATTTCTGTTGGGCAGTTGGATGAACAGGGACACGAGGTTAAGTTCAGGAATGAGCAGTGGAAGGTTGTCAAAAGAAATCTTGTGATAGCTCGTGGACATAAGAGGGGTTCATTATATATGGTCAGTTTACCGTCTGAGGGAGTAACCGTCCCAGTTCAGAAGAAAAACAAAATCCGGTTCATAGAGTCTCGTGGACAGAAGAAGATTTGCTTTGCAGATGGCAAACCCAGAGTCACAGGTCAGATTCAGGTTGAACGTGTTTGGAACGGTTCAGAAAAACCATTCAAGGGCATTCATAGCAGTGGGAGCATGGGCTTTGTTTCAGCTAGAATACCCAGAACACAGTGGGTTAAGAGAACCAGTATTCCATCTGTAAAAGTCTCTCCATATTATCTGCTTCACATGGAGAGTGCCGTTTGTTCTCTGGATGTTCCAGGATCGGGCAGTTCATTTCAGTGGGAGCCGATGGAGACAGAGAACAGGTCAGTGGCAGACTTAGCCATGACTGATGTGTTGGAGCTAACGAAAGCTTCAACTGGCCTTCAGGTTGATTGAAGAGAAGGCCAGGGTAACTAGGAAGGAGTTAAGATCAAATACAGATGCACAGTTGAAGCACAGGTGAAGATTGTTCCGTGGCTTCAAGTGGGAGATTGTTGAGTATGAATCCACAGAAATGTTGAGTGTGAATCCACAGAAATGTTGAGTGTGAATCCACAGAAAAGCTGGTCAAAAATGGCAGGAACAATGTGAAGTTGTGAAGCCACAATTGTTGAATGAAGACCCAGTTGTGTTTTTTGACTACTTCTGATTTCCATCTCTATATAAGAGATTATTCTGTATTTGTAAAACTTGTATCTAGTGTAACACAGAAAGAGTGCAGATTAGCACCAAGAAATGTAAATTCCTAGTTACCGGTGGACGTAGGTCAGAGAAGGACCGAACCACGTTAAATCCCTCATGTTCATCCTTGTGTTTTTGTTTTTCATGAGCTCTGTGTGTGTTTAGAGTCGTGTGTTAAGTGTCTCGATCCTAACATCTATTGCATCAACATATTTTGACTTATTATCAAAGCATCGTGTTTGTTTCTTTTACGCATTGTGTTCGTTATCCTACGCATCATGTTTCTTAATTTCTAGCATACATTTTGCACAACAAAACTCTTTATTTCCACAATAACAAACTACTTTTTCATTATCTTTTCCGAAATACCTTTTCAGATAACACACATGGAATACATCAAATATTCCACTAAGTTCTAGAGGCAACTCTAGTTTAAAGGCCTGAGATCCGATTTTTTGCAATATCTTGAATGGTCTAATATACCTTGGGCTTAATTTATCCTTTTTACTGAATCTCATTACCCATTTCCACAATGATATTTTTAACATCACCATAGTTTACTCCGTCATTTTACTAGTTCTTATCACACGATTTCGATCTCGTTTTCCATAAAAAAAAATCACCGAATGACCTGTTTTATCCTATTTATACATGGATGAAACCCCATCTGACGCACCGCGTAAAATCCCCATACGTGTCGCATGCATGTGTCGATTTCAGAAGATACCACAACTCAACATGTGTCGTCTGCTTAGCCACATATCACTTTGCATTGCCACGTGTCATATGTTGGCGATACGTGTCTATTGTGTCGACGATACGTGTCTATTGTGTCGACATGTCGCGTCTTTGTATCCATATTTATTGTTTCTTTCTTTTACGCGTCGTGTTTGTTATCCTACGTGCCGCATTTCTTTATTTCTAGCATACATTTTACACAACTTAACTCTTTATTTTCACAATAAAAAATTATTTTCATATCCATATTAATACTATTTCATTACATTACTTGATTCAAAAGTATGATTTGGTCCCGAGGAATGCTTCAACTGGACCAATACTAGCTCGATTTCTTTATTTCTTAGTTTCTAGATCCTTGATTCAATGATTGCTTATGGTTTTAAATCAACATGTTGGGAGACTCACCTTTCATATCATTTAATGGAATGGTCTAATATACCTTGGGAATAATTTGCCTTTTTTATTGAATCTCATCACCCATTTCCATAATGATATTTTTAACATCACCAACTCAACTAGGTTCAATTCAAAAGGTATTTTCTTCAGGTCCGCATAACTCATTTGTCTATCTTAAGCTTCTTTTATGTGAGTCTGAATCAATACACTTTGTTCATTTGTGACCTTTACTATCTCTAGGCATGTAAGCTTCTTTTCACCGGTCTCTAGCCAACACATGGGGTAATACGTCTCCTCTCATACAAAGCCTCGTAAAGAGGCATTCCATCATGGCCGATACTTGAATGCTAACTATTATTGTAAGAAAATTCCATAGGTAGTAGATGTTCATCCCACTTGCCTGTAAAATCTATCACACGGCCCCACAACATATCCTCAACAGTTTGAATAGTCTGTTCACTTTGATCATCCGTCTGAGGATGATATGCATAACTTAAATGGATTTTTGTCCCTAACTCCTCTTGTAACGCTTGCTAGAATTTGGATATGAATTTCGCATCTCAATCAGACACGATAATCAATGGTACTCCATGTAATCTTACAACTTCATCCACGTATAATTTAGCCAACTTTTCCAATGACATCATCTCTCGGATTTCCAATAACAATACGCTTTTGGTTAATTGATCCACCATTATCCAGATGGCATCATGAATTGCGCTAGTTCTTGGTAACCCCATGATGTAATCCATCGTGATGTCATCCCATTTTCCAACCGACACATGCAAAGATTGTGATTGTCCATAAGGTTCCTGATGTTCAAATATTACTTGAGCGCATGTTGAACATTCTGAAATATACTTAGCTACATAGGGCTTCATACCCGGTCAACACTACATGTCTTTTAGATCTCGATAAGTCTTCCTACTCCCAGTGTAAATTGAATACTTTGACTTATCAGCATCATCTAGTACCAAAGTCTAGCATCCCTCACATTTGAGAACCCAAATTCGCCATTTAAACATTTTAGGCCTCGTTTATTTTCTTCAAGATAAACTTGCTTCCTCAACTTTTCTTGTTTCACATGTTCTTCTTTTAATGCTTCTATCTGGGCTAATTTAATTTGCTTGAATAGAGTTGACATTAACTCGATTCTCGTTGATCTTCATTTTACTTGTGTCACTAGCATCTTCTGACTTAATGCATCAGCTACCACATTTGCTTTTTCGGCATGATATATTATTTCACAATCATAATCATTAATTAATTCAATCCATCGTCTCTACCGCATATTCAAATCTTTGAGTGAATACATATTGGAGACTCTTATGATCAATGTATAATTTACATTGTGTACCATAGAAGTAATGCCTCTAAATTTTTAATGCAAACACAATAGTTTCTAACTCCATATCATGAATCTTATACCTTGATTCTGGTTCTTTCAGTTGCCTTGAAGTGTAACATCGTAACATTTAAACAATATTTTATATTAAATCAAATGTATTTATACATAATCTTTCCAATAGTTATCAGAGTTCAAAACTTTTCGGTGTTACAAAAAATATTAACAACTATAGTAAAAGAGAAAAGGATTAAACAACCTTCGCTATTCCTTTCATCATCTTCATTGGTCGCACTTTCCTCTTCCACTTCTATACTTGACTACACAGCAAAAACTACGTAAGTCCGAAGACTTGTGATTTACATGGGTTTTGATGCATTCCTTGCTTTAATTTATATACTTTAAATTATTCTTTACGCAAGTCTTTAGCATATAAATCCTAACAAGTAGCATCCTAACAAGTACGACCAACATAAGAACGAATCAACTGGGCAGCGGTAACCTATACGGGCTACAGCTATGTCCCATTGTTGGGGACTAAATCCATGACAGATCCGTACTGCTACATGCAAACTTGTTACAATAATCCATCAGACTCATGTTAATCCATGGTAGTCTGATATCGGGAACTAGTAAGGAAATCTAAGCCTTCCACATATGCTCTTTATAGAGCTACAATTTTATATTTTTATTCCCCCCATTTTACACTTTCTACTATATAATGGAGATTTACGCCATCGATTCCATCTAGCTTTTCATTAAACTTTTAGTACACATTCACATCCAACATTTATCATACAATTTTTTTTGTAAATCTCATAATAAATGTATACATACACATGCTTCTTGCCCCCAAACAGCTCTCTATAGAGCTCACATTAAAATTCACATATATACTTATGCCAATTCATCGATAATTACTAAATGGTTGTTGAGCTCATCTAGAGCTCCCATCGCCCAACTATATATATCATACAATATGTCTATTTATCAAATAGTCAGCATTGTCCCTTTTTCCTTAACCATGGAAGATAGGGACTTATATTCTAAATCTTTTAGCAACAATACATTTTTCAAGTAACATCATTTACTTTGCTATGTACTCAAAAAATAAGCATGTACACACCTGATTAATTAACGATGTTTGACTAATAGCTTGGTCTCACGCCCTATGTTGCTCTCCGGTCTATCTCTTGTACAAACCTATTTAGATAATATATCAAGTTCCTTAGAACTTTCATCAAATTAATATTGTATCCACTATAGTGATCTTATACGTGATCATTAACCAGTCTGATCACCATCTAGTATCTGACTCATCGAGTCTTGTAACATAGTGGCTGAAACGCTTAACCCCGTAAACCGTTAGTTTAGTTTCTCACTTCATATCATCCCGCATCTGAGGGTTTATAATCCTCGTTAAATGGGTTAAGAATACCACCATGGGATTTGACTATTAAGCGTGTCGTTGAGTCTATAATAGCACCATATTATAAACCCGACTATCCAACTCAAATTCGGACCCTCGACTTATAATCGCAATGTCGTAAATAACGACTCGAGTAACTAAATAATGAAACAAACGATTATACCTTGTGTTCATATAGATCCTCGTTAAAAAGTACTCTCGTACCCTATACATCGTCACGTGACTGACCAAGACCTCCGCCTAAAGCGTACAAGAGAAACAACAAAAAACTGATATTTATAGGGTTGAAGAGTCAGCGACGTGTCGTGTCATTCTAAGGGGCATGTCGCGTCCTCTGCTATGTGTCACTCTGAGAATGCTACATGTCCTAGCCACATGTTGCCACCACACGCCACGTACATAGCTGACGTGTTGCGTAGCCACCATTTTGTGATCTTTACCGAAGTAGCAGCATACTTTTCAATTGGTCGTAACTTTCTCATACAAACATCATTTCCGATGATATTTATATCCACGAAATCGTCTCAAGGAGCTCTAAAACTTAATTTCATTAGTTTCTTGTTAATGACATTTCATTTTGAATTTTATCTCTCACTAGAAAGGTAACGATTTTATGATCGTTACATGAAGCATAGGCAATTACTTTAGCATGTTGCATTAACACACATCCAATACTTATGGCTGAAACGTCACAAAAAACCACAAAATCTCCCATGCATTCCGGGAACGCAAGAACTGGTGCCTCGAACAATTTCTTCTTCATAGTCATAAAGGCTTCATTTTGTTCTTCACCCCAAAAAAACTTTACTTCTTTTCACGTTATTTAGAAAGTGGTACCACAATACGAGAAAAGTCTTGTATAAAGCTATGATAATACCCTGCTAATCCAAGAAAACTTCAAACTTAAGTTGGAGTCTTTAGAGGCTCCCATTTCATGATCGCTTCAGTTTTGGTAGGATCCACCTGAATTCAGTACAAGATATAATATGTCCAAGATATTGAACTTCCCATAACCAAAATTCATACTTGTAAAGCATTGCATATAACTTTTGTTTTCTTAAAACTTGTAGCACATCTCACAAATGTTGCATATGCTCTTCTTCTGTCTTAGAATACACAGATATATCATCAATAAAAACAATAAATTAGTTGTCAAGAAATGGTCTACAAATTTGGTTCATCAGATCCATGAATACTGTCAGAGTATTTGTAAGTCCAAAAGGCATTAATACAAACGCATAGTAACCATACCGTTTTCGAAATGCTATCTTTTCAATGTTACTATCTTTAACATGTACTTGGTGATAACTGGAGCGAAGATCAATTTTTGAGAAATAATTAGCTCCTTGAAGTTGATCGAATAGATCATCAATCGTTGGCAATGGATACCGATTCTTGATAGTTACCTTATTAAGTTCATGATACTCGATACACATAACCATCCTTATTCTTTACAAATAGCACAAGTGCACCCACGGGGAAGAGTTAGGTCGAATAAAACCTCTATCAAGTAAATCCTGCAACTAAGACATTAATTCTCGGATCTCCATAGGATCGAAAAGATACAGAGAACATGCTATCGGAGTAGCACCCGACATCAAATCAATTCGAAACTCAAGTCACCTCTCAGGAGAAAAGCCTGGTAATTCATCGGGAAAGACATCCGGGAAATCTCGTACTATATCTATATCCTCAAACTTATTTTCTTTTCTCCTATAAAGAACATAGGCCATGAATGATTCACAACCTTTCATCAAACTCTTTCGTGATTTGATCGTAGTAACTAAACTTTGCATTTTACAATTCTTTTCCCTATAAACAAATACTTTTCTACCGTTAATCTCCTTTATTGACACCATATTTCTTTCACATAATATCTTGGCATGGTATTTGATTAACCAATACACTCCCGGTACTACATCAAATCTGTTTACTCCCATTAGTAGTAAGTCAATATCAAATTTATCCCCATCTATCTCTAGAGACAATTTTGGTAAACATGTTGTACCGTAACATGTTCCCCGTTCGCTACTTATATTAAAATCTTTCGTCGAAAGGTACTAACGATGCATTTATTTTCTTTCAAAAATCATGGGATACAAACAAATAGTCTGCATCCGCATTAAATAACACACTCGCAAGTAAAGATTTTACGAGTATAGTACTTGACACTACATCGTGAACTTCTGGTGCCTCTTCTGTAGTAATCTGAGATGTAAGTCCTTGAACTTTGGTTGGCTCCTCCTTCCTGTTTGTTGTAGAATTCAGTGTCTAAGTCTTCTTATTCAGACATCGATTATCAAAATAACCTTTTTCATGGAACGCGTGACATTCAATATCTTTCACATCTTTAACCTTACAATATGCTATCTTGTGGCCCTTATCATCATATTTGAAACATGCAATGCTTATGAGTTTGTATTCCCGATGGTGAAACCTCTTGCATTTCTTACACATTGATACATCTTTTGGTTTGGACCTTCCATTCGAAAAAACGAGTCTTTTTACTAGAAATGGCATATTCACTACAGGGTTGTTTTCCCTACACTTTGATGTTCCTTCGCCTTTTGACTCATCATATCCTACAAGTTTTGAGCAGCCACAACTGTGTCATCTAGCGTATTAGCTTTCTTTACCTCAATTTCATAATCTACCGGTAAGCCCTTCACGTAGCGACGAATACAACCTCTTTTAGTTGGGAGTGTATCACCCAAAAATAACAACATATTAGTGAATTTCTTAATATATATACCTCAACAAACATATATATTTTCTTCAAATCAAAGAACTCATTTACCAAATTCTCGATGTCGCTTGGAGCTCAATACTTTGTCTTTACTCGCTTCACGAATTCATCCCATGTCATATTCTCTTTTGCACCTTCTCCTAGTGATTGACATATTGTTTCCCACCAAATAATAGTTTGGCTTTTCCACAATTCTAAAGCATAAATGACTTTCTCTCCATCCATACATCGACTAGCCCTAAGCACTCGAGTTGTTTCGGTGATCCACTTCATGGTGACTTTCGGATTTCGACTACCCTCATACTATTTTAGTCCACATGCCATAAAGGTTTTAAAATAAGTAATGCCTCTAAAATTTTAATCCAAACACAATATTTGCTAACTCCATGTCATGATTCGTATACCTTGTTTCCGGTTCTTTCAATTGCCTTGAAGCATAAGCAATTACTTTACCATGTTGCATTAACAGACATCCAATACCTCTAGCTGAGACATCACTAAAAACCATGAATTCTTCTGTACTTTCCGACAACGCAATTGAACAAGCGGCCTTTTTTTGTATTACCTTATTGTGGGTTAGCATGAGAGACACCTTGTGTTATGATGCACCAATAGCAGATGGTGTTCTAACAAGAATTCTAGGGGATTATGAACGAGGCACCCCAAAAGGTTCTTCAATCAAATGGATCATCTCCCGATTTTTCTCCTCTTTCATATCATCTAGAGGTCTTTCAATGGCTTCCATAGTAACAGGTTGTGAATCATGGTGCCCAACATAACTTATTTTAACCTCATGTTGTGGTCCTTATTTGCCTTGTACATGCTCCTTTTTTGTTATTTCATACATTTAGTAATTTGGTATCACTATACCAAACAAATAAGTAAAGTTATGAGCAAGACAATTCTTAATCATGTCATCCCAACTATCAATATATCACATAGAGCAACTAGAGTGATCCTACAACACACTTTGGTTCTTTTCATCTCTCACAGTTTAAGCCTCGGTGTGGGTAGTCCAATCCCTAGTCCCCTTAAACTATGGCTATCATACCAACTTGTAACACACGTTCCTTTTTACAATATCTATAATAATATTTCAAGTAGTTTTCTGAAAACATTATAACATATTTCAAAACCCATGTTTAACAAAAACCATGAATTCAATTTTCAAAACATAATCCACGTATGTACAAACATATCAAACCCTTACTATAAGTAATTGTCACACCCCCGGTAGGCGGCGGAAATGCCGGGCTGTGCGACGTTGTGATGATGATACACAGTTATTGAATATATTGAACAACACATAAAAGATATAACATAACCATTATTTTTATTAATTTTACAAGGGGTTACATCATCGTTCTTGGTACAAGCATAGATTAACGACACTAAACAATAAAAGAACAGATAAGCAGACACTTCCTTCATAACTCATTCCTTCACCTTGTTACCTCCACAACTCATTTTCCTGAGAATACATGCGGTTTGAAAACGTCAACGTAATGTTGGTGAGGTCATAGGTTTTTGTAGTTTTATACTTAAAATAGTTTTGAGTCTTTTAGATTCTATTCTTTATGACTTTTCTTTATCTTTTACTTATTGTTACATATTATTTGCTACCTTAAGGCGTTACCCTCTCAGTAGTTTTATTTCATTAAGGTTGTTGGGCAATTGTTACAATGAGTTTCTATAATCGAGCTTTTGACTAGATATTTTCCCTACACAACGTTTCATTGGACGTTGTAATGTAGTTTAGAAAGTTATGTCTGCTCTGACTTTACCATAAGGTGTTGTAGCTAGCAACCACATGTGGGAGTGTCAGTCTTGTATAGATCGATACATATATTTCCCGCTCACTTAAGATTTAACGATTATAGGTCGAGGTTAGCTGAAAACTAATCAACTAAAGGATGAATTATCGTTCCTCATTTAACAACTGCTTTGTTTAACCTTATAGTATGTTTTATCGTTCTTGTTATCTTTAATTTTCCTTGGATATGATTTTCTTCCATATATATATATATATATATATATATATATATATATATATATATATATATATATATATATATATATAATTATCGTAGTTTTTGATATTCTTGATTGGATATTAGGGTAGAGTAACAACTAAGTATTTTGCTTATCCTTATGGTTTGGCCATCCTAACAACTAGGTATTAAGTTACCCTATAGTATCTTCCAGTATAACGACTAAATTATCATATAGTTTTGGGTAGAGTTTCTACCAGGCATGATACTAGCCTATGGTTTTGAGCAGCATAACGACTAGGCATAATATTATTCCTAAAACTTTGGCATGGTAACTACCAAACATAATATCATCCTAACGTTTCATGCATTTTGTAAACTATTGATATAATACAAATAATAATATTTTGTAAAATCAATAGTATAGTATTATAATAATATTTTACGCGCGCGCGTAAAAGTGGGGCCATGAACTCACCCTAGTAGTGTGAATCGTGGAAGTAGGGTAGCTTTGGGATTCGGGAGCTCAGAGACCCCACTTGCGATCTTAAGGCGCGTGGAATAGAAGGAGAGAGTGATCTTTGAGAGGCATGCAAAACAGGGTCTGCGAGCACTTCTATTTATAATTGAGCTTTGGACTGCGCGACATTCTCTTTGGGGTGCGCGACTTGCTCTTTGGGTGCGCGCCGCGCAATGTGCATCATGGCTCCAACCGGGCGTTGCCACATGCCAATCCCTCGCTTGGCCACGCCATCCGCAATCTCCGCGAATCTGATGTTAGTGTGCGCGAGTGTGCGCGCCAAGCATAGCGTCTGGCGCGCGCACATAGAAGATTTTGTAAAACGCGCACATAAAATATTTTGCAAAATTTATATCTTTTACGTGCGAGCTCCGATCTTAACCCTCTTTATACCCACGCGATACTCTCGACTAATACTACAACTCTCCTTAGGTTGTTTTGGCAAAATTTAACTTTTATCTTTTGGCCTAACGGTGTATCCATAAATGATTTTATAAAAATCATAACTTCCTCGTACGGACTCCGATCTTGATGTTTTTAGTCTCAAAATTCTTATATCGAGGAGTACTACGACTTTCTTTTTTGTGGCATGACCGAAACTTAACCGATCTCTTCATACTATTTTTACGTCGTAAAAATTAACTACGTTGTTGATTTTTATTTCTAGTAAATGCCATAAGTTCTTCATGTGAAGTCGATTTTTCACGAAATTTATATTTTTGGAATCACGCCGCCATGTACTTCCCGTATATGTGTAAGGACGCATTTGAATATATTTATCAATATAATATAGTACTTACATTGTTGCCCAATTACATTTGTTTGGCTTTCCTAACGGTGGTCGTGACGTATTTTCTTCGGTTGGCACAGTAACAAGAGCAAGATAAAACAAAATTACGCCTGGTCCATGTCCTTCTTGTTACAATCATCTCACATCTACCACTTTGAACCTGAACCTAGAATACATGGAAAACATATATATCAGACAAACTAGTCTAGTGAGTCATAACAATTTCAAACATAGAATCAAACAAACATTTGTCAAGAAGTAAACCCTCCTTGATAACTTGCCCTATTAGAAAGTACATCCACCTAACATAGTCTTTGCTAGAGAGTAAACCCAACCCAAGGTTACAAGGAAGTAAAACCTTACTGAAACCCCATTTGCATAAGTAACCCCCCTCCTGACAAGTCTTTCTTGTTAGGAAGTAAGTCAGTAACCCCTTCCTAACAAGTCATTGAGACCCTTGCTTCGCGATCTAAGTTACTACCCCAACAGGTTCTCACTTGTCTACTACCACATTCCCATTTTCACAACCAATCAAATATTCAATGCTAGCATTTATCAATAACATAATCTTATATCAAAAAAAAGAAAAAAAGAAGCATACTGACAACCGAGTATCCCACTCGTCAATTACCTACAATGTATTCCTAACAATTAAATACATATGACTCACTTGTCATACTAGTGGACACTAACCAATTTCTTCTTTTGGTAAACTCCTATTTCCTCTACTACTATAACCTGTTTCATTAGTTCTCAAGTTTCTCAGAATTTGCCACAATTCACCAAAAGCTAAATTATTCGATCTAACAATAGTGATCGTTAACCGATCACTCCTTGGCCATGGTAACTATCGGTTACCAGATCAATAAGTTTACATAATCTAGGGTTCATAACCCTTATCATACTTACGCAAAAATATGAAATAAGAGGATACCTCGACTCGTTCAACTTATGTACCCTCATATCTTCTAACCACAGTTTACTTTGTCATATTGTCGGTTGTTATCACAAGCTTTCGATCTAGTTTTCCATAAAACAACCACCGAATAGCATGTTTACCCTATTTACACATTGATGAACCACAGATGACGCCTCGTGTAAAATCCTTGGATCCACGTATCGATTTCAGAAGACGCCACAACTCAACACTTGTTGTCTGTTTATCTATGTATCACTTTGCATCGCCATGTGTCACATGCTTCCGAAACATGTCTACTACATCAAATCATCGCATCATTGTATCCATGTTTCACATTTGTTTCTTTAACATGGTGTGTATGTTATCCTATGCATCACGTTTCTTTATTTATAGCATGCACTTTACACAACATAACTCTTTATTTTCATAATAAAAACCTATTTTCATATCCATATTAATATTATTTTATTACATTACTTCATTCAAAATTATGGGTCATTACAAAAGATTTGCATCGTTTTGCCAGATCTAATGACCATATATGATGATTGTTTGTAGGGAAGGGGGAATAAGAAGGGAGATGGAGACAAGGTCGAGGATGCTCCAGAAGATTGAGGTTCGGTAGAGAGGATATGGGTGGAAGTTGGGTCCGATAATGGAGAAAAAGCATCAGGAATACTAGAGAATGGAGATGGTTCATCATCACCAGGAATGAATGATTCATAGACATTAGAAGGAGTAGGAGAATGAAAATCAGAATAGGGAAAATGGATTTCATCAAAGATAACATCATGTGAGATGAGTACCTTCTGAGTGATGAGATCGAGGCACCGATATCCATAGTGATCAAGGGAAGGGTCAATGTAGACACAAGCTGAAGAGCAAGGAACAAGCTTGTGTGCTGCAGTGGAGGTGGTGTTTGGGTAATAAAGGCACCCAAAACATGTAAGTAAGTATAAGAGGGAGAGAAACCAAAAAGTATCTTAAACGGAGTTCAGAACTTTAAAGTAGTGGTAAGGAGAAGGTTGAAGTTGTGTGCAGGGGAAAGAAGGGCTTACACCCAAAACATAGGTGGGAAGGAAGCTTGGATTAGAAAGGTATGAATAGCGTTTTTTATAGTGTGAATGGTTCGTTCAGCCTTTTCCAATTTGTTGAGACGTGTAAGGCCAGGAAAAACGAATTTTGATGCCATTAATATTGAAAAAATCGAAATTCACGAGCATAATCACACTGAAAAAGTTGTATGCCAGTTTTAAACTGATTTATGACATAGGCACGCAAGTTTTAAAAAAAAAAAAACAAAACATCATATTTCGTACGCAAAGGGAACACCCACAAAGATGAGAGAAAATGTCCAAAAATAAAATATAATAATTGAAACCACTAAGACTCGTGACCGGAGAAGTTCATAGGTCAGAGTTAATTAGTTCAAACACACGGAGACGTTCTAGTAGAAGATAAATTAAATGGTAAATGACAATGTTTTCCTAATTGGAAAAACATGACATAAAGAGGAGCTATGACTACAACAAGAGACAAATGTTCGATGATGCCACATATCATACGATGTGGAAAGAAGCGCAGAACCAGAGTCGGACCATGGTGATGAAGGAAGGACTGGAGATCACAACCATGTAACTCAGCGTGTCTATGATAAGATCCTTCACCGTGAAACCAAAAGGATCAAACTCAACAGAATTCCAATTATCAATACAAAAACGACAAACATAAATAATAAGTATTTTTAACCATTTTATAGGAAACAGGGACATTGGAAAGTACTAGACGTTTATGGGAGATGGTTGTGGTGGTGCGATAACAGCAGAGGAGTGAGAACTGAGAGCATAGGTCGATGGTGATGGTACCAAAATTGTTAGATGCTCCAAAATATGCATGAAATTGTCCCGGTGTTCCTTGAGTGCCTGAAAAAAAAATTGGAACAAGAGGAAACGTTAGTATTACAATATATAGTGATACAAGTTATATTCCATTCCTATACTATACATTCATACTATACTTTCGTATTTATAACAGACATAACTATCTAACACTAATTCTTTATATGTTTTGAAAGTATAAAAATCATCTTTAATAAATTGTAGTGTGGGATCTAGAAATATTACCTCATCAAGCGAAGAGAGCAATTCCTTTGGCACCTTCTTCAGGGAAGGGATCTCCGGGAAATATGTCCCAAGAGCTGTATTTGTCGACCTTGAACCAACAGTCATTGATGAAGTAAGAACCGGAAGCTACAAGAAACTATTCAATCCCAAAAATCTCATCTCCGGTAAGGAGGATGCCGCCAATAACTTCGCCAGAGGACATTACACCGGTAATTCACTTTAATTTTGAATTTTTACATCACTTTTCATCTCCTCGATTTTGATCATTGATATGAATATGATCATATAATGTATTTACAGTCGGGAAAGAAGTTGTGGATCAGTGTTTAGATCGGGTGAGAATCTTAGCAGACAATTGCAGTAATTTGCAAGGGTTTATGATCTTCAATTCTGTGGGTGGTGGAACTGGCTCTGGTTTGGGATCATTGCTCTTACAACGCTTGTCTAACGAATATGGAAAAACTCAGAAAATTGGGTTCACGATCTATCCATCTCCCAAGGTAACGAATTCCAAATTAACTTGTCCTAATTTTCGTGTTCTGATTTTCATTGTGAAATTGTAGGTTTCGACTTCAGTTGTGGAGCCTTACAATGCTGTGTTATCGACTCATTCATTGATTGAACACACAGACATTGTTGTGCAACTAGACAACGAAGCCATATATGGGATCTGTAAGAGAGCGTTGGATATGGAAAAGCCAACTTACAGGAACTTGAATCGATTGATATCTCAAACGATTTCATCTTTAACAACTTCCTTGAGGTTTCCTGGGTCCATGAATGTTGACATTTCCGAATTCCAAACGAATTTAGTCCCGTTCCCGCGGATTCACTTCATGCTTTCATCATACGCACCAGTGGTTTCATCGGTGAAAGCCTATCACGAGCTGATTTCAGTTCCAGAAATCACTAACGCCGTGTTTGATCCGTCGAATATGATGGCGAAGTGCGATCCACGGCGGGGTAAATACATGGCTTGTTGCTTAATGTATAGTGGAGACATTGCTCCAAAAGACGTTAACACGGCCGTCGGAGCCATCAAAACCAAAAAAACGATTCGATTTGTCGATTGGTGAGTTTAATCGCGTTGCATTTTATCTAGATCTGAAGAACGATGGAATGTTACAAATGTTGATTTACCTCTACATTTTTCAGGTGTCCGACGGTATTCAAGTGCGGGATAAACAACCAGGCTCCGTCGGTGGTTCCTGACGGAGATCTGGCGAAGGTGAAACGAGCAGTGAGTATGATCAGCAACAACACGGCGGTGTCAGAGGTTTTCAGTATGATCAATCATAAATTCGATGTTATGTTCGCGAAACGAGCGTTCGTTCATTGGTATGTCGGTGAAGGGATGGAAGAAGGCGAGTTCTCGGAGGCGCGTGAAGATCTTGCAGCTCTGGAGAAAGATTACGAGGAAGTGTTGCAAGATGGCATGGAAGAAGATGAGGACCAAGGATATTAGTACTAACTTTCCATGGCGGCAAATCTCACGTAAATGACTAATATGTCCTTGGATATGGGCGTCAATAGTATATACTTATATACCTGCTTAAAGATGACATTATGTAACCTCTATATATTTCTTTATATTAATTAATTTGGGTTTATAATTTTTTTTTATTTGATGCATACGTTATAATAATAATAATAATAAAGATAGGATAATACATTATTATAAATTTATAAATTTGTAGTATACATAACTTGAGCTATCCATGCCACTGCAATTTTACTGCTTTTTTAACTGGCATATTAGTTTTGCAATTACATATGCATCGGTATTAGTATAAGACCCTCATTCTTATCTTCAATCTACGTCAACAAATAAATTAAAATGTTACTGTCCCTATCCTTCTCACTCACATAAATTGTCAAAACACACATACTATTACATTCACATGAGATACACAAAGCAAATTGAGGGGATATATATAGAATTTCCCATAATTTATACTTCTAATGATTGTTTTTATTTGTACAGTAGTAAATTAACATGATTATGATTATGTATTATTTAAATTATGATAATTGTAGTAATACAAACTAATCAAACAATAATTATTATTTAACCAAAAAAATATCAAAGAAAACGTTTTCAGTATAGAAATTATATTATGAGAAAATAATAAATATAGCCATTAATCAACCTTTTGCGCCAAAAAATAACAAAATATTCAGGATTTCCGAAAATGGCCATTGAGTTCGAAAAAGGCCTTCTACGGACTCAACATATATTTAAAGGATCATATTTCAGATTTGGTTTTACAGTCCGCAAAAGAACGGGTCTAAAAAAACTTCTCTATGAACTCGCTTTTAGAGGATTCGGTCTGTAGAAGCCAATGTTAAAAAACGAGTTTGTAGAGATTTGAGTTGACCTCTACAAACTCAGTATATGTATTGTGAACTCGATACAATAGTAACAATTAGATATGTATCATAGATTAACAAAAAAATACTAAAATACTGAGAAATCAAAGTCTATATTAGTATTAATTTTGACTATTTATTCTCATATAAAATGGTAGAAATTATACATAAACAAGTTTTTTTTCTCATATAAAATTTTAAAAATTTTAAAAAACAATTTCATTTTTTTCTCATAAAATGGTTTTTTTTTCCTCAAAAAACCATTACTTTTGATTCGTCATAGTTATGAGCCAACCTAGCTAAAAGGCAAAAAAAAATCGTCAACCCAACCCAAAATTAACCAATTAGGTTGGAATTTTCAGCTCGTTTAAATTGAACATATGTTAAAAACATTTAAATAAAAATGCAATATATTTGAAATTTCCAAACATAATTTAAATATAATAGTTATTTTTAATTTATATCTATTTAATATACATATTTAGTATTTTTAATTCCTTTTTTATTTAATTAACCAATTGGCTCGATTTCATCTTGCATTCTCACTTTGTTGATTCATATAGTCGAACCCAAACTAAACTCCTTAGTCCTCACTCACGACCTCAGCCTTGTTGATGAACAGGTTCTAAGGGAGAGTTTTTTTCATATATTTAGTGGAGTCCATAGACTTCAACCAATACCAAGAGTTTGTTTAACCATTTTGGTTGGACCCAAATCACCATATGTAATATTTAGCATTTTTAAATTATGAAAAAAGCCTAATAAAAAAGTTTCTTATTGTAAATATATTTTGAGCTTTTTGTTTGTTTGATGTGGCAAGATAATTTGTTGAAGTGGCATGAAAAAACATAGCCAAATAGCTTTCCTGTTATGGATGCTTTTATATATGAAGACATCGTTTCTAATGTTATTTGAACACATTATTTTTAATATTGGACTTTGTAACTTATGTAAATAGGTGCACACTTTTTTCTATTTTAGTTAAACATGTTAGAGTTTAGAAAATACTAATAAATAAGTCTGGTCAACATTTATTTAACAGATTGAGTTGGATCCGAAAATCTCATCCATTTCATCAAAAGAGTGCCAAAACAAAAGACAAACTCTCAAGTTTCAACATATATTTGATTAATAACAAAAAAATAAAAGCAAAAAAAGGTATATCAAAACAAATGCAGATACTTTCTCTGTAACTCAAAATCCATAACAAAACAACCAATAGTTTTGATAACTAATTGTTTTTCATGAAATACCAATACATCCCAACACCCAAAATCGACTTCTCTAACATTATCAAATCTTCTTTAACGATTAGCCTTAGCAACCCTCTCAATCTCATCTTTCTTCTTAATAGCATAACTACATAAACATCAAAAACAAAATCAATACATCATAAACAGTAAACAAAAACATAATTAAACAATGAAATACAAGTCTTTACCTGTTTGAAGATCCCTTTGCAGCATTAATAAGCTCATCAGCAAGACATTCAGCAATGGTCTTAACATTCCTAAATGCACTCTCACGTGCACCAGTTGTAAGAAGATAAATTGCCTGATTCACACGTCTTAATGGAGAAATATCAACAGCTTGACGCCTAACAACACCAGCTGAACCAATTCTAGTTGCATCTTCTCTTGGTCCACTAAAAAAAAGAAAAAGAAAAAGAAAGATGAGCTTTGGAAAACTTCATGGAGCTTTTAGATGAGTAGGGTGATTCTGTTTCCTACCTGTTAATGACAGCATCAACAATGATTTGAATTGGATTGGCATCAGTTAAAAGATGGATGATTTCCATGGCGTGTTTGACTATGCGAACAGCCATCAACTTTTTACCATTGTTTCTTCCGTGCATCATGAGGGAGTTTGTCAAACGCTCAACAATTGGGCATTGAGCCTTTCTGAATCTTCTGGCTTGGTATCTACCTGCAGTGTGAGGCATGTAGATTGGGTGCTTGGAAGCAGTTGCAGTGATGTAATCTTCGACAGAAAGATCAGAAACCTGTAAATGAATCCAATGAAGAACATAGATAATGTAAATAATCATGCGGATGATGGATAACATATGAAAACTGTGTTGTCGATTGTGAAAATGTCAAGCAAATCAACCTATCGAAAGTCAATAATCATCTGGTTTAATAGCCAACATACAAAGTATATGAATAATAACGAGCAGCGTTTACAAAACAAAAGGTACTAAATTGACTTTCAAATGAAGGTATCAGGGTAAATCAATTAACTAAAAGAATGTCGAAGAAAACCAGATTGTAGGAATGTGTATTGATAATTGTAGTATAGATCTGTTAAGAAATGAACCTGAACGTCATCGTAAGTCCAACGATTGAACAGCAATACTTCGCAGTGAGCCTTATCGTCTTCAGCAATAGGTGGTATGGTCGCCATTCTTAAAGGAAAGAAAACTGAGATTAAATTCGGTACATCAAACAAAGTATAAAAAAAATATAAGGATAATTAGGGTGATTAATATACAGTAACTAGTAAGCAAACCTTGGATTGAGGATTGAGGAGGGGGCGAATGGCGAGGGGAATGCCGCTGGTGTTGTGTTTTCGCTGAGATCTTTCGGACGTTGATGACGATGACAAAACCCTAACTAGGTTTATATCAGATAACGGGGCTCTTTATTGGGCTTATTTATGGCCTGTTTAATTTATAGTGGGTATATATTTAATAAGTTAAGATGTGTTAAGAGCTAATGACATTAAAATCCTCAAATTTCACGAAACTAATAGATTGGTCCAAAGTTTGAATTTATGTCTCTTTTTGCCTCAAAATTGAATTAAACTGGTCGTTTTTGCCTATTAACTGATTTCTTTTAATCAACCGGTTACCACTTGCTTAGTTGGAAGGCTCATTAACGTCGTCGTTTGAGAGAAAACTCCAAGTCTGTTACGGACGTTAAATTGTCGCATCCTCATCCTCCCTCTATATCCCGATCACTTCTCACCTTTTCCCATTTCGTCGACTGAAATTTTGTATACACAGAGAAAAGTTTTACAAAACAGGATTTTCATGGAGACGATTAGGGTAAAATTGTTCTTCAAAAGGTAAGGTTTTTACAGGTTATGATCTTGTTGTGTTTACATTCAACATTTCTTTAAATGGGTTCCTAAACTTATTGTGTTTATGCAGGAGGGTGTAAAAGAGGCAACGACTGTGATCGCGCCACGTCACCCAAACTCGCACAGCACCCTCCCGACTTAGAAATATCATAACTCTCGCATACGAGCTCCGTTTTCGACGTTCTTTTTTTCCACGCGTAGGTAAAAACAAGATCTACAGCTTTCATTTGGATTCCGTCGGCTAATTCTCGACCGATCTTAAATTTAACAGTAGGATGAGATTATACTGTTAAATGACGGCGAAAAATTCGTAACTCCTTCATACGGACTCTGTTTTCATCTGTCTTTTTACCGTTGAGTTCCTATTAATGAGATATTCAACTCTCATTTAGGTCGCGTAAGCCAAAAAAAGCTCGAACTAAAATTCGAGTTTCGGTCCGTGCACTCCTATGCCAAATCTTAGAAAATTCATAACTTCCTCATACGAAATCAGATTTGGCGTTCTTTTTTTGTATGTTCTCAGTTTAACGTATAATACAACTTTTGTTTAGATCCCTAAGGCTAAAAAAGTCTTCTATCGCAAATTCACTATTTACGTCTCCCGTTGCCGTGCCGGTTTTGCCGTAAAACTTCGACGGACCATAACTTCTTCGTTATAATTCGGATTTCGGCGTTCTTTATATGTACGGAACCCTTGTAACATATACTATGACTTGGTTAAGATTATTCATTCTAAATAATATTCTATTAAAAAGTCATTTTTCATGTTCTTTGTCTCTAAATTGACTAGCCTGGATCTGTGGGCGTTACAGTAGTTATATCAAATCAACATAAAGTAAGTTTCTTTATGAAAGAACCCCTTTCTAAACTTTCGTTTTTCTGAAAGACCCAAACTTTCATACTTGACAATTGTTACTCCAAAACATGCTACATGCATATTTATAAAACAATATCTTATATTGATAAAGTGATTACAAAAGATTAGATACAAACCGACCATGTTTTAATATTTTACATAACTACCCAGGATATTGTAATTTTATACAAACATAAACCGAAATACAAAAGTAATAGTAAAAAAAACTATTCTACATCTTCCGACAGTATATAACCATATTGGTTACTTATCTCCTGCAATTGTTAAACACTGAGAGGGGTAAGCGGTGACGCTTAGTGAGTTCAATAATAGATACAATATAACATTAGGCCATATATATACTTCAATATGGCAGAAGCAAAGAGGAACAAGGAACAACAAAGGCGTATGTGAATCATGAGACAAACTTTCCATATCAATCAATGATTTGATTCAAAGATATACGATCAATGAGACATGACAATTTCTATACTTGATATACACCAATAAAGCTTCGGCCCAAATGGCACAGAAGACATACACTTTCTGATTTAAACATTTCGGTAGATTTCATGCTTATAGCCTTGTCTAACCATCTGCCAATGCCATCGAATAGAAGTCATTCTCTTACGGAGACATGCTCTACATGGCCAGAGGCTACGTACCAGTACCACCGTGAATCTAAGTCCTTTCACTGATCACATGGTCAAAGGTATAACTTTGCTATCACAAATAGCATAAATAAAAATCACACGGGAAAATAACCCAGAATAATAACACTAAAAAGCACATAGCACATATAACACATAACATACAATTGTTCCTATATATTAAACTCACCGTGGAATAACCGGGGGGTAAAAATAGTAAATTGGGCAGCACTTCGGCTCTAAATATAACTTCCTTCGTTGAAAACCGGGAGATTTATTGATGACGACGCACAATTTATTTATTAAGTCCAGTCCGATGTCATTGGCCGCGTACCAATAACATCATACTGGGGGGACTTGATAATATATGGTCCATTAGCATGGCCTAGACCACTCTAGCGCGCCAGCCTGGCCTGGCGCGCTCCTGCCAGCCCCGTCTGGCGTTCCCTCGCCAGCCTTGCTGGGGACTCCCTTGCCAGCCTTGTTGGGGACTCTCCTGCCGACCCGGCCTGGTGCTTCCTTGCCTAGCGAACCTTGCCAGTCTTTCCTGGTGCGCGCCCGCCAGCTTTGCCTGGGGCACGCCCGCCAGTCCCGCCCGGTGCCTCCGGGCGGCCTTGCCCAGCTCCTTGCTAGTTGGGCCTGAATTAGGCTGGCCCAAGGCCTGTCCTAATTCTCCTTGACCTAATTGTCCACTATAAATAGAATAGTGCCTCCTCCATGAGGGAGGACTTTTCCCCGAGGGCTTTTACCTAGGACCCTTCCCTTGGACTCTTCCTCTGGCCTCAGCCTTCACCCTATACTTCCTCCATGGCTCAGCCGCCACTATACTCTGGCCGGGTGGTTCAGCCGCCACCCACCGCCGTCAGCCACCATACACCACCACCAACACCAAGACGGTTCTCTCCAGCTATGGAGGACTATCTCAGATATATAAGCTGATCTAACTTGATCGTCGGAGTCCGCTCCCGGGGCACAGTCCCTGGGACGGCTCTAACGGCCTTGTCTGTTGTGACCTCGCAGATCCGTCTCCGGCGTAGAAGCACATCCTCAAAGCAGGTGGTCGGGGCCGATGTCGCATCACTTGGCGCCATCCCGGACTTGAACAAGCAGCCATCACCTTGTTCTTGCCTAGATCTGTTCAGATATGTTGCATTTTAGCTCAGGTTTGCTCAGATCTGCTCATATTTAGCACTATTTGTTCAGAGCCATTGGCTCTTGCCAAGATCTGTTCAGATCTGATTAGCCACCCCTCAGATCGCTTGATCTGATGTGTTATATATTTCAGATCTCTTTATCTGCTTAGTGATTTTGTTCAGATCTGTTTATTTTTTGCCAAGATCTGTTCAAATTTTGCTTCACCATCTTTTAGATCTGTAGATCCATCACGTTTTTTAGTCCAGATCTATGGATCTATATGATTTCCTTCGCTCAAACACGCCCCAAGTTTGCAAAAATCTTCTTAGAATCGTTTTTTGGTTCATATTCCGAGGGTTTCTTGAGTAGGATGAAGAGAAAAGAAATTTTTATGAGTTTGTCATTCAGATCAATTGATCTGCTTAGTTTTTCGTATAAATCTTTTGATCAGCCTATTTTTTCGCTCAGATCTCAAGATATGTTAAGTTCTTAACTCATCTGAACATTTATGAAGCTTGCAAAGACATTTTAGATCTATCAACGTTTTTAGCTTATATCTTCAGATCTGTACGTTTTTGTTCACTTATTCACCTTTCAAGTTTGAAAACACCAATTCAGACCCGTTTTTACTTGTGTTTTCGGGGAGAGAAGAGGTTCTTTCGACCATTTCTCCATTTTTATTCATATTTTGGTGTTTTATGGAACCAACTTGAGAGTTGAAGAACTTTTTAGTAGATATTTACTTTATTTTCAGTTTATGTTGCAAAGAAATCACCTTCAGTTTATAATTTTCTTTGCAAGACTTCTTTGAAGTTGTATACTTAGTGTTTCTCTTCAAATTTAGAGAAAGAAAGCGAGAAATTTTCAGTTTTGTTCCTTGTTCATGTTCTGATGTCTTGTTGAACAAGTTGAAAAGAGAGCGAAAATTTATCAGATATGTTTCTTTTTCATCTTTCAATGGCTTGTTGAGCAAGCTGAAGGGAAAAAGAAAGTTTTATAAGAAGAAAACTTTGTCAAATCCGTTTTCGTTTATATTTTGGGGGTTTCTCCCAGTAAGTTGAAAAGAAAAGAAGTGTTTTATGAATTTTATCCCATCTTTTGTTCATACATTATCCGAAAATCCTTCTCTAGCTGTGCATTCCCATATACATGCTTATCCACTGTAACAATTATTTGTACATACAGCCATATGGCTTGTACATTTTACAGAACCTTCACAGAAAAAAAAGACGGGAATAAAAGTTTTGATAAGTTTTAACCCACTTTCAATCCACGTATTCTTCAGAAAATCTCATTTTTATGATTTTTTGTAGGGAAATCTCCAGAAAAGTCTTAAAATTTTACCCTAATTTACGAAAAAGTCCCAAACTAAATTTTGTTTACGAAAAAGCATGAATTACCGGTAAAAATGGCGATTTGACCCTTTTTTCCGGTTTACCGGTTTTATTACTTACCTGTTTCACTAAAGTCCCATTATTTTACCCTAATTTGCGACTAAGTCCCAAAATAAAATTTACTGATGATTTGGCCATTTTCTCTATGTAACATACATTTTACCGGTTTCATTGCTGACCCGGACGCCTAGTCATTATATGAGATGATGAGATGGATATGTTGAGTTATATAATGCTATGTTTAGCATAAAACTTGATATACTGATGTATTGTATATCTTTTTGGAACATAAAATGCATCCAACGAAGACTACAATAATTACATAAACTAACAACAACTGCGTTATTTTTTACGTTTATAAGAAATATCAAATTGTCTATCTAATCTTATGTAACCCAATATATCCATCTCATGAGACATCAACTCATTTTCTGCCATTTTTCTTGGAAACACACATTTTATTGGTTTCATTGCTGACGTAGATACATAGTCATAAATGAGCCGATGAGATGGATATCAAATTTTATAATAAATGTGGCATTATATAACCCATCGTATTCATCTTATCAGCTAATTTAATGACTAGGTGTCTAAATCAGCAATGAAACCGATAAAATGTATGTTACATGAAGAAAAGGGTCAAATCATCAGTAAATTTTATTTTGGGACTTATTCACAAATTAGGGTAAAATAATGGGACTTTAGTGAAACATGTAAGTAATAAAACCAGTAAACCGGAAAAAGGGGTCAAATCGCCATTTTTACCGGTAATTCATGCTTTTTCGTAAACAAATTTTAGTTTGAGACTTTTTCGTAAATTAGGGTAAAATTTTCGGATTTTTCTGGAGATTTCTCTTTTTTGTAAATAAAATTTCTTAAAGTTTTTTAGAAACTTAAAGAGAAAAATTGGATATTTATGAACTTTCTCAAACTTTAAGAAAACTCAATTTCCATCTGAGTATGGATTTTTACCTAGGGTAAAATTTTCGGATTTTTCTGTAGATTTCTCTTTTTTGTAAATAAAATTTCTTAAAGTTTTTTAGAAACTTAAAGAGAAAAATTGGATATTTATGAACTTTCTCAAACTTTAAGAAAACTCAATTTCCATCTGAGTATGGATTTTTACCATCTATTTAAACTTATATTATGAAAAATTCATTTCGGTAATGATTTAGATTTATGCGTACAAGTTTGTTTTAGTTGTAAACTCACATGTGTTATTTGTACATTCCAAAACCCATTAGATGACATTTTTACTTAAAATATTTTACCCCATCTTCTTTTACAGTTTTACTGTTATTATGTCAGTAAAAAAAGTTGTAAATTGAAAAGAAAGGTATATAGCGTTACCAGAATCACCATCCTTATAAAAAAAAAAAATTAAAAAATTAAAAAATAAAAAAAAGAAGAAGGCGTAGACAAAGAGAAAAATCTTTACAGCTCATACACTTTCTGTCTATTGCGAACAACACATAATTTTTTTTCAAAAAAAAGGGGGTATGGGTGTACAGGCTACACCACAATACTCAAAAGCTGACAAGTCAAAGCAGACCCCACATGTCTCGAAAAAGACCCACAAACGAAAAGACAAACCATCCCGATTTGCCCATCTTCTCCATTGACCCGGTGATCGGAAACGAACCATCACCACCAGCCAACCGCCGACGACAGTTCCAACATCAACAATCGCCGGCGTCAGATTCCTAATCGACTACCAACCAAACAAAGCAGCGCCACCAGCGACAGGCGCCGACCCCTGTTTCTCAATTCGTCGCCGGAGCAACGACAATCTAAGAGGGTTGCGCCGCTGCACCAACGCTATGATCTCCTACTCGGGTGACGAGCTCCAAAACTGGTCGCTGGTAGTACCATAGGTCACCATCATCATCATCGGACCAATAATAGCTTCAACACCGACCTCCATTGTCGCCGCCGGATCGCCTACAACCGATGAACGTCTTCAAAATCTAGCATCGCCGGTCGACTGCACCCACCGACCCTTTACAGTTGTGCAACTACATCTCAAATATCGGCCATTGTCGGTATCTCAAGATCGATAACAGCTGTTGGCATCTTTAAAGATCATCACCCCCAGTCCAACTCGTCGGCGCCATGAGCGGACTGTATCCTCCGAGCCATCACCGCCAACAGAAACTGCACCCAAAGCGCCACCGGCCAGCAGCTAGCAGTCGAAATCAGACCATGACCGGTCGATCCCAACAACTCCAAAACGAACCCTTCGTCGGACCACACCGTCGACCCCATATGATAGCAACTCTAATCACTGTGTCGCTCAATGTCGATCCAATAGACATACGTCGCTGGCGAAATTGCGTCTCCGATGTCCATCTATGGGTGACTAATTCCAAAGGGAAACCACCAAGGTTTTCTCAGATCGCAAACCAAAGCTCCAGTCGGCCTCCATGCTCTCGCTCATCATCACCAAACAGAGCCACATCGCCTCCATCAGTTGCGTAGACCCCACAGCTCCATGTCGTTGGCCCAACTGCAACGCTGTTACTCCTTACCTGTGGCAATTTCGAAAAAAAAAAGAGAAAAAAAAATGATGAAAGGAAAAGAAAGAGCCTCAGCGAGCTGTAGTTGTCGATTTCCTTTTCCCTAGTAGCGGAAGGGGAAAAAAGCGGATCTCCAAAACTGATGAGCAACTAAGGGAGGGCCCATAAATTGTAACTGAGGATACCAAGGAAAATGACTTGGGCTAAAAATCCTGTAGAGGAAACGGACTCCTACAAGATTAGTGGGTTTCATCTAATCATGACCCATTATTATATTGGGCTTATTCTATAAATGGATCACAGTATTTGGGCTGCAATATTTGGGTTTTACCTATATCCGCTCCGTGGGCTGTTCAACAACGTAATAGTGGGCTATCTTTTGCAAGACAAAAAGGGTAAATAGACATGTGCTGCAATTTTATCCAACAAATCCGACATTTTCACAAATAAAAAAAAATAGCAAAGGTTTAGCACTTTGCCCCACAATCAAAGCGAATGGGCTAATTAGTCCGTAAATTGGCTCCATAAATTCTACTTTGAGTTTCTCCTAAAGTGGTCTTTTCATAGTTATGAACTACTTCAACAATTGGGGCCCCAATAGATTTATTTTAAGCTAGCATTTCATCATGTTGAGCTACCCTACCAAAAAAAATGGATCAATTTTATAAGACTACTCAGTACTCACGTGCTGCAATCCCACTAAAAAAAGAAAAAAAAAAAGAAGAGAGAGAGAAATTGGGTGTCTCTACGCAACCAATTGGGCAGGAGAGCAACCATTTGTTTTTTCAATTTGATAAAAGAAATTGGGCCCACATGAGGATGGTTTACGTCTCAAAATAATAAAGAAAAGAGAGCAAAGATTTATTGATGCATAATATCGTTCCAAACAAAGATAATAATATAAGGTTGGGCCTAACTCTAGAAATGGGCTGAAACAATTCTACATGTGGTTTCTTATAGTTTATCTTGGAATTCTATCAAGTGGCTCCAACAGACATATTTTGGCTTCCGTCAAATTGGCATACAACAACAAAAAAATTGGGCTAACTATCTTTACACGAATGGACTGCATTTACCTTGGGCTCCTCCAAAAATGGGCCATTTCATGATGTTGGGCTATTTTTACATGCCACATGTTGCCAATTAGACGCTCCGTGACACAATTCCGTCCGACAACATATAATCTTCAAAGATATGGTGCGATCAAGATCACTCAATACTTTCAAAAAAGGAGGGAGAAGAGTAGTACGCTACTACTACTCCATGAAGCATTTTTGGATACGACCGCGATAGAAAGGCTCAAGGTCTACTTTCTCTCATCTCTCAAGTTAATATCACTTATACATTATCTCCATTTAGTAAAACTAAAATATTTACTAAAGTTTTATTATAAAAATCGTGGCATGCCTTTACCTTCAGTGAGTTAAGGTATTTATGCAAAAATACTAACCTACTACATAGTGGATACTCTTTTTACTACATCTTATGCAAAGATGTCACGTTTTGATAACTGAATTGACAAGCAATTTTCGATATAATCAAACCATTTTGTCATCATTAGTTCGCAACTACTAATTGCATGTCACTTAAGCATTTTATACAACACACAAGTAGTTTGTCTATACAAGTTTAAACAAAGACATATGCTGTGAACAATTTCCAAAATCGCATGCACATAAGCCATGTTAGCCGCCATTATCAAACATTTATTTTACCGCCATTCACATAGTATGAAGCTAGATAACTTACTATTATTGTTTACAATGGCATGTACAAACGAATGAGGCTCGAACGTGCAAGCACAAGCCAGTATCATTCTTCACCCTTCCTAAAAAAGGGAGGAGTAGAGAGGCAAGCACGACACTACATAAGTGTTATTCTTATATCGAGTAAAAAGATGAACTACATAACGAGTTGATGTTATATACAACTGTGCATCCCTGAGAAGAGATTGGTGTTATGAATGAAGAAGAAGCTTCATGGCCCAACACCAAACGTTAACCATGTTGTCTGGCTATCAGCAGCCGTGGGGGCCGGCCCCAAGCAGTCTCGAGGCCCAGCTCTCAGTAGTCGTGTTGCTTGGATCCCAGTAGTTATGATGTCCAGCTCTTCTTAGTAACCATGCAACCCATATCCCAGCAGCCATGCTGCCTAACTCTCGTCAGCTATGATGCCCAACTTTTCCCAGCAGTCGTCCTGACTGGTCTTCGGCAGTCTCTTTGATAACTCTCAGCAACCGCACTGCCCAACTATTAACATTCATGTTGACCAGCCCTCGTTAGTCTCGCTACTCAGCTCTTAGCAGTCGCGCTGACATCAACAGTCGCGCAGCCCGACCCTCAGCAGCCATGGGACCCAGCTTAGTAGCCACAGAGCCCAGTCATCAGCAGTCACGTTGCCTGGACAACAGTCCTGCCACCCAACTCTCGGTGATCGCGCTACCCAACTCTTGTCAGCGCTCCAATCGCCTAGCTCTGTCTAGTAGTTGTATTGCTCAGTTCTCAGCAGCTGCATATCCAACATTCTCTCTTTATGCATCCTCTAAGAAAAAAAAAGAGGGGAGAAGGATTAGCACGACACTATGTAGAAGTAATTTTTATTCCGAAGGGACAGAGTTAAAGTACATGAAGAGTTGATGCTATGCATGATAGTACATTGCCGAAGTGACATAAATACTCCAGATTGAAAGAGCAGCCTCGTGTTTCAACTCTCGATAGTCTCATTGCCCAACTCTCAATAGTCGTGTTGCTCGTCTATCGCTAGCAGCTCGCTGCTTGGCCCTCAACAACCTTGTTGATCATCTCTCGATAGCAGTCTCGCTACATTTCACTTGACAACAGCTACATTATCCAACTCTAAGTAGCATCACTGCGTAACCCTCGACAAACAGCCAAGACAGCAAGGCACCAATCGTAGCTATAGCTAGTGATGC
The DNA here is from genome assembly GCF_052849685.1 of Lactuca virosa. Taxonomy (NCBI): domain Eukaryota; kingdom Viridiplantae; phylum Streptophyta; class Magnoliopsida; order Asterales; family Asteraceae; genus Lactuca; species Lactuca virosa. The sequence continues at coordinate 71,972,607 of NC_136431.1, forward strand.
AGCAAAGCATCAAGTGCCATTGCACTTTGGCCCGAACTGATCCCCGAGCCAGATACATAGATTGTCGGCCGCTACGCCCAACTCTGCGAGGTTCAGTACCCTCGCCCTAAGTCGCCTGGCTTCTCAGCCCGACTCCATTATAGTGGAAAGCTCCGCATGCGAGGTTCAGTACCCTCGCCATGAGTCGTCTGGATTCTCAGCCCGACTCCATCATAACGGCAAGCTCCACATGCGAGGTTCAGTACCCTCGCCATGAGTCGTCTGGCTTCTCAGCCCGACTCCATCATAGCGGCAAGCTCCGCATGCGAGGTCCAGTACCCTCACCATGAGTCGTCTGGCTCCTCATCCCGACTTCATCATAGCGGCAAGCTCCGCATGCGAGGTTCAGTACCCTCGCCATGAGTCGTCTGGCTTCTCAGCCCGATTCCATCATAGCGGCAAGCTCCGCATGCGAGGTCCAGTACCCTCTCCATGAGTCGTTTGGCTCCTCAACCCGACTCCATCATAGCAGCAAGCTCCGCATGCGAGGTTCAGTACCCTTGCCTCAGGTCGCCTGGCTTCTCAGCCCGACTCCATTATAGCGGTGGGCTCCGTATGCAAGGTTCAACATCCTTGCCTTGAGTCGCTTGGCTTCTCAGCCTGAATCCATCAGCAGCATGCTCCACCAACGAGGCTCAAAGGCACACAACCTTTGCCTATATGATTCTACGTGATGCTCTCCCGCGTGGCATCCCTATGATAGTTGGCTGCTAAGCCCGATCCATTCCACACGATGCTCTCTTGCGTGATAAATCTACGATCGCTAGCAGCTAAGTTCGATCTGTTACACACGATGCTCTCCCGCTTGACATCTCCATGATCGCTAACTGCTAAGCCCAAGTTATTCTTTCAAGTCGCACATCATAAGTTGCGTATCGCCGCGTACCATGAGTCACGCATCACAAGCCTGTCCCACGCTTTACATCGCACTCTCGGTGTTTCCTCTCTCACACTCATCATGGTTCTCTTGTGCTCGGACGGTCGATGAAGCATTCTCCACACCGCATCCTGCTATAGTGAGGTTATCTTTCAGCAAGAAGATTATCACGACAACATCCCTACTACCTACAACCCCTCAGCATCTCTGTTGCATGGCCCTCAATGGTTCCTTGCTAGGCTTTCCCTACCTATAGCCTCACTGCTTATACCTCAGCATCTCAGAAACGATCTCGCTTCGCAGCCCCTACCTGTAGCCTCGCCGCACATCCCTCAGCATCCTTGTTGTCTGGCTCTCAAAAACGGTCTTGCTATGCAACCTTAACCTATAGCCTCACTGCTTATCCCGCAACGATTCTATTGTCTGGCTATTGGCAATAGTCTCGCCGCGTGATTCCCTCTACCAACCTAATCGCCCAACGCCTGGAACCTCTACCACCTGTTACACGGTCAACAACCTTATGGCTGATCGGTTTGACAACATCCATCTCGTACAAAGAGTTTTGTCACTTCATCGTGAATTGACATAGCAACCTTGCCTTATTTGTCATAGTCTGATCCGGTTACCTACGCCACCCACATCAGACTAGGGGGGGGGGGAATCAAGTTAGGTATAGCGTACTTTGGAGACACCTTCAGGACGGTTATTAATTCAGACTGTGTAGATGGTCATCGGCGACATTCCATATAGACTAATAGCAACAACTGCATCGGATAACGATCTTAGGGACTGTATGGCGAGGTTACGCTTCTTAGCTACCCCGACCCGACATTCCATCGCCATCAGTGTCGCGTAAAACTCTTCAGCAGCCGCGGTCCACATGATCGTAGCAACAGTTATGTTGCATCGCACCGATCAGCTCTCACACCTCTCAAGAAAGGAGTATCAAGTCAGCTTAAGCAGTACTTGGCTCATCGCACAACCCCACGGCTCTCGTGGGCGAGGTTCGGTCGTTCTCTCTACTATTGAATGTATTGGTGCTTTATCTAGTCCGATCCGATTGTCAGCAACCCAATCGCACCGGACTAGGGGGACTTGACGACGCACAGTTTATTTATTTGACTAAGTCCAGTCCGATGTCATTGGCCACGTACCAATAACATCAGACTGGGGGGGACTTGATGATATATGGTCCATTAGCATGGCCTAGACCACTCTAGCGCGCCAGCCTGGCATGGCGCGCTCCTGCCAGACCTGCCTGGCGTTCCCTCGCTAGCCTTGCTGGGGACTCTCTTGCCGACCCGGCCTGGTGCTCCTTTGCCTAGCGAACCTTGCCAGTCTTTCCTGCTGCGTGCCCGCCAGTCCCGCCCGGCGCCTCCGGGCGGCCTTTGCCCAGCTCCTTCCTAGTTGGGCCTGAATTGGGCTGGCCTAAGGCCTGCCCTAATTCTCCTTGACCTAATTGTCCACCATAAATAGAATAGTGCCTCCTCCATGAGGGAGGACTTTTCCCCAAGGGCTTTTCCCTAGGACCCTTCCCTTGGACTCTTCCTCTGGCCTCAGCCTTCACCCTAGACTTCCTCCATGGCTCAGCCGCCACTATACTCCGGCCGGGTGGTTCAGCCGCCACCCACCGTCGTCAGCCACCATACACCACCACCAACACCAAGACGGTTCTCTCCAGCTATGGAGGACTATCTTAGATATATCAGCTGATCTAACTTGATCGTCAGAGTCCGCTCCCGGGGCACAGTCCCTGGGACGACTCTAACGGCCTTGTCTGTTGTGACCTCGCAGATCCGTCTCCGGCGTAGAAGCACATCCTCAGAGCAGGTGGTCGGGGCCGATGTCGCATCAATAGAAAACCGGGCTCTGCAAAGGTAGAGCTTCAAACCGAAAAGATAAATTTTCCGGGCTTCTCGGGAACTTCAGAACGTATTTTGGGCTTTAAAAATGATACCGGGGCTTCGGGGGAAGTCAAAATAATAAAAATATTGAAAAATGGGTGAAAAATGACAATTTTTAAATTCTACCCGGGAGATCTCGCAGCCCTTCTATTTATAGGGTCGAGGTTCGGACTCCGGAGGCTGGGAAGCGAGCACGTGGCAGCAGCAGCGAGGCTCGGACGCGGCAGCTGGCGCGCTTCGGATGCGAGGAGTTGGCGGACACGCGTCGGAACTGAAGCCTTCTACACGCGTCAGATTTGCGAGGGTCGTCAGATACGTGGCGTGCATGTCTCATCGGACACCTGTGCGACACGCGTCGCTCCTCAGACGCGCCACGACTCGGATGACGCAGCTGCTTCGGACACGCGGCCAGCTCGGAGCGAGGGTGACGTGGCTGGTCCGGATGAAGCTTATCCATGCGAATTTTCTTGGAAATTGAACCCAAAACTTCTAAAATCCATAACTTTCGCATACGGGCTCCGTTTTTAACGTTCTTTATATGCACGCGTAGGTAAAGTCATGCTCTACAACTTTTGCTTAGACTTCGTCGGCTAATTTTGACTTTATTTTTAATATTATTATTTTTAACAGACCGGGACAGGAAAATCCGTTAAAAATTCATAACTTCTTCATCCGACATCCGTTTTCGTCAGTCTTTTTACCGTTTTACTACTAATGACGAGACCTTCGATTCTCGTTTAGATTGTGTCTACTGATAAAATTCGAATTTTTAGCTGTCTACTGCTATACCAAAACTTAGAAAAATCATAACTTCCTCATACGAAGTCAGATTTTGGCGTTCTTTTTATCAAAATTCTCGGTTTAACAAATGCTACGACTTTCATTTAGATCACCAAGGATAAAAAGTAGTTTATCAAAAACTCACTTTTTACGTCATTCGGCGCCATGCCGGTTTTGTCGCGGATCTTCGATTGGTCATAACTTCTTCGTTATAACTCGGATTTCGATGAGGTTTTCGCCTAAATGCTTCTAATGAAATTATCTACAACTTTCAATAATAAAATTTTACTTATTTCAAAATTTATATTTTCGTTAAATTTCGATATTTGTCTTTTAATTGGAATCTCATAAGACTTCCAATATTTTCCGATTGATTCTAAACATAGTTTTACTTCTTTTCTAGTAAAAACTATCCGTTAGAACTCAATACTCATAATTATATAATATTTCATAATATTATTTACTTAAAACACGATTTCAAAACGTGTATGTGACACTTTATAAAATAATAATCCTTTTCAAATTACTTATAAATACTTACACGTATGATGGTTTTGTATAAGGTTTGTTGCAATCTGGTAAAGATATACATGTGGAGCACATGAAATGTTCCTAACACATATTTGCAAATTTTAGAAAAGCTTACACTGGTTTGGAGTTCAAGAAGTTGTTTTGGCTGGCATCTATGAGTTATGTGGAAGGTGATTTCAAGAGACATATAGACATAATTAAAAAGTTCAATCTTGGTGCATACGAGTATCTGATGTCCAAATAACCCCAAACATGGTGTAGATCTTGGTTGGAGACTTAGAATTAATGGATTAAGTTGAGAAATATGCATTTTTGGTCCCTTTGAGACTTAAAGACTAGATCTTGGTTGTTTGGAGCATCCTAATTGATAAAGTTGGAAACTTTATCCATTATGCAGCTATTAAGAACCACATCTGCAAATTGAATGGTTAATTTTATGTATTAAGCACTTAATGGGAAAAGTTTGACAATAGCTTATTACGCGGGGGAGTAATTCTGTCTACGCAGCGCGTAGCCTCTTTTCCACCTGTAATCCCCATCTTGGGCTCTACACTGGTACACTGGGCGTACCCGAGTTTGATGTTGACTTTAACTTTTGACCGTTGACTTTAACCAAGTTTGACTTTAGGTTATTTAGGTTATTTTAAGTTGTAGATTGAGGATTGGTCCATGATTGTTGTATAGGTGACCTATAAAGATGGTATTTGGAGCAGTGATCAGTTCAACTATCTTTTGGACTTTGAGGTGAGTTCTTCTCACTATACTCTTGGGTGGAAGGCACTAATGTCGGCCCACTAGGTTATGTATCCTAGTATATAGGATGTTGTTATACTGTATTGGCCTGTTAGATTGGTAGATCTGTATGATTTCCTGTACTTGCTGGTTATTGTTTATCTGTTGTATAAGTCGACATATTGGTGGTTGGGTTGAGGCGGCAGGCCAACAAACCCTGGATGGTTGGGTTGAGGTGGTACTGTTTCATGCGGTATACCAACAAACCCAGGATGGTTGAGTTGAGGCTGTAAGCCAACAAACTCGTGAAGGTTGAGTTGAGGCTATAAGCCAACAAACTCGGGATGGTTGAGCTGAGGCTATAAGCCAACGAACTCAGGATGATTGAGTTAAGGCTATAAGCTAACAAAGGATGTTTGAGTTGAGGCTATAAGCCAACAAACTCTAGACGGTTGGGTTGAGGCCATGAGCCAACAAACCATATTTACATGTATTGTACTTGTTATTATTATGTGGAGTATTCTGGGGGAACTCACTAAGTGTTGGCTTACAGTTTGATTTCATGGTTTCAGGTACATCAGATGATCGGGGCAAGGCGAAGGTATGATTGTGCACATCATCCTTGGATATTTTATTGATAAATGATTTTGGGATACTCTGATTAACAATTATGTATTTTGGAACAATGTTCCAAATGATTTATGGATTATCAAAATGGTTTTAAAAATGAAATTGTTTACTATGATATTTGGGATGTTACAAATTGGTATCAGATCCCTGTTTGAGAGAATTGGATGAACATTCGTATGATTCCAGACTCAAACTAAGATCTGCAAAATGATTTTTCAAATTAACTCTAAATCATCAACAAAGAGGATGTGCTGTGTACAATCAGTCGGGGCCAAGGAAAGTATTCCCCAAGACACCCACACTTGTTTTGTGTATAGATGATATGATAGAATTGCATGCTAGTTGTTAGGCTAGGGATATTCAGGAATTGCATGATTTATGATGCCTGATAACCTAAGAGAATTTATTGTTATGCTAGGTGGAATTGACATCATTGCTATAGTTGCTTAGTGTGTGCACCATAATTATATATAACTAAGATTTTATAGCATGAGAAAGTTTGATTTATCCTTATTTCATGTTCCTCGTCTGGTTGTGAGCTTAGGGTAGAATCAAGTATTCGATTGTCTATGGAATCCAATGTTATGTATGATTAGCTTGCACAAGCGGATGCATGGTTGGTGGAAGTTCCTTGAGTGTGTATTGTTTGTAGTAGGCCAACAAGTAAGGAATTGTTAGTTACTATTGAGAGAATGGGTGTAGGGCGTATGCGTGTCATAGATGCTTGGGCACAATGGTCAAGAATTACGTGTGAGGATCTGCTTGATTTTTTATGATGTCTTATTGTCACTCGGTCTCACTGCTCGAATGATGCTTGCTTTGTGCTTTGTAGGACTCATATTGATATGAGTTAACTATTAAATGAACATGTTAAGTTACATGCTGCAAAGGTTAAATAATTTTGGAATGATTGATTTGGCCCTATTGCGCAGCTCTCGTTTGAGTCTAACTGTCGTAGAGTTGGGTCTTTTATTCAAAAGATTATTTAAGTTTTGTTATGTGTAATTGTACTAATGAAGTAGTTAGCTGATATTATTAGGGGTTCTTCAGCAGCTGATGGCAAAGTGAGGTGGGAATCCTGGGAGAGCTTAGGAAGTGCCTTAGAGGAATTGGTGCGCTGTTTGGCGGTGTGTAAGTATTGAAGAGTGGGTATATGTGATTGGATCGAACAATAGTGGACATGAGTAGTTACTTAGAGGATCTGGAATGATTATTGAGGAAAAGTACGGATATGTGGGAAAGGTAGTATTGGGCCCATACAACTGAAAGAACGGGATCCGTACTCGAATCGAGGAGAATTTCGGGGATTCTAAGGAGCTGATGGAGGATAGATTGTATGGTTTGGCACCATGATTCACTGAAGTGTGGCTCCATTCTTATCAGTTTATCGGTTATGGTTGTTCAAAATGAGGATGGGTTTGGTGAATTGTTGGGGGCCTTAAATGGTCATGTCAGTTTGGGTTTGAATGGTGCAGACCTAGATGACTTAGTTGATTTTGGGGTCTTAAGGGCCTTGCTCAAGGTAGTGTCTGTCGAGTCGTAAGACTCAAGAAGGACGCAATTGTGATGATCGAATTGAGGATTGCACCCGGAGGCTGAATAATTGGTAGATAGATTGGGATGTCACTATCTTCGACGTGGGTTATGTTATTCCAGTTTTCCGTCTTTGGATGAAAGGGAGAACAAACTTGTGAATTTTAGAGTTGGGTGTTGGATTAGGTGTCTAATCCCATAACTATTTTTGGTATGTACTTGATTTGATTATGAGCATGGTCCTTTTGGGTTGCCTTCACTCATGCAACTTGATAGGATGACAATAGGAGAAAGAGTAGAATTTATTATGTGAATAATAAATTGGTACTCAAAATGGTTTTATTAATATATATTACAAGATTAATATATTATTTGGAAATCATACTATTTAACTAGTATTGACCAGAAATTAATTTGGAATTAATTTAGTGGTCAAATGAGACTGATTAAATAATTGGGGGATTGTTATGCAAATCATTGATAGTTGCATAAATGGGCTGATGGACTCCATAAAGTGGAGTGGATGAAATCCTATAGGGAAGCCCTATAGATTTCGTCCATGGGCACTAAGGAAGGAGTTCATGGGCTGCTTGTTGCCTAAGTTAGGTATTAGGGTTTCCACCTGAAAACCCTAGCAACCCACACAGCTATATAAAGACCCATTTGCTAGTGGAATTCGCCCCTATGAGTTTCTAGGAAGCCCTGACCGATTTCACCTCTATCCCAAGTCTTCCTTTGCAAGAGTGTTTGTGATTCCATTAGAGGTGCAAAACTTGAGGCACTAGGCTTTCAGAAGTCAAGATCAAGAAGGATTAAACTTGTTATTACTACATAACAAGAGAGGTAAAGTTTCTAACCCTAATCATATGTCAATTTCTAAATATGTATGCTAGTCATAGGGTTATTGCTTTGGTATTCATAGTTATATGTTCAATAGAGAAAAACCTCGATCCAAAGCAATTAGGGTTGCATGTACACCATAGGAATGATGTTATGCTCAAAACCCAACATTGTGATGTAGACCTAACATGGGGCTAGATAGTTGCGGTTTTTGGCGGCAAGTGTGGCAGTGTGGGAATACATAAGAGGATTCTTGTGGTATGGTTGTCTTAAGATGTGATCAAGGGTCTGCTTTCTTTGTATTTAGTTAGGTCATGTGCTAGTTGATTGCTTCAGGTGATCAAGGGAGGTGAATTGGGAACACCGACTTTTGTTGTCTCTGATGTATCCCGACTATGAGAATGATGCCTCTTGTATTTATGAAACATTCTCGCGATGAATCGATGGTTAGGGATTTGTAGACGAGGTGTGTGGTAGTCCAATCGTTTCTAGATAGAGAATCGGTGTTATAAATGGAGTGTTGGAATTATTGCTTGTGCATATGCATGAGATTCTTATTGTTAGAGGTGGCTATGATTTGGAAGATCTGAGGTCTCCATCTGAGATTCAGAATCTCTTTGAGTTTTCTTGGTTTTATCTAGAATATCATATTGCGTTGTGTTATACATTCCAAGAGTTGGGGATAGTATGGATTTGGTTGAGCCGGTTTGAGATTTGGTTTGTTTGCAATGCTAGTTAGTGGTAGTTCGAACCCTAAGTGGGGGAGAACTGAGTATTCTGTTTGGAGGATCATCAACCTATTCGGATTATGGTTTCGAAATAATATGTCACATGTATCTACAATTCAGGTATGCGAGATTTTGGTTCAAGATTTGGTAAAAACGGGGTGCAGGGAAAGTTGCCATCAGATGTATGTGCTCAGGAATGCGTGAGTTGTCTTTGCGGCAGGAAGCTGTTAGACAATAAGCTCGTTTTATCCAATGGTGGTTGGGTTGAGGCGGCAGGCCAAAAAACCATGGATGGTTGGGTTGAGGTGGTACTGCTTCGTGCAGTAGACCAACAAACCCAGGATGGTCGAGTTGAGGCTGTAAGCCAACAAACTCGGGAAGGTTGAATTAAGGCTATAAGCCAACAAACTCGGGATGGTTGATTTGAGGCTATAAGCCAACAAACTCGGGATGGTTGACTTGAGGCAAAAAGCCATTAAACTCTAGACGGTTAGGTTGAGGCCATGGGCTAACAAACCTTATTTGCATGTATTATACTTGTTATTATCGTGTGAAGTATTTTGGGGGAACTCACTAAGCTTTGACTTACAGTTTGATTTCATGGTTTCAAGTACATTAGATGATCGCGACAAGGTGAAAGTGTCATTGTGTACATCATCCTTGGATATTTTATTGATATATGATTTTTGGATACTCTGATTAACGATTTTGGCTTTTGGAACAATATTTTGAATGATTTATGGATTATCAAAATGGTTTTAAAAAAGAAAATTTTTACTATGATTTTTGGGATGTTACAAAACATATGCCCGCCAGTAGAAAAAAGAGGTCAAGAAGAGGTTTTGAGGAAAAAACACCTAATTCTGGAAAAATGCCAAAATGACCAATTAGTCTACTTTTGGAGTCTAAAAAGTATGGCTTCACGATGCCCAAATTTCGATTATGATATGTCAATGGATATCAATAACTTCTTGTTCCACAATTCAAAATAAGAGCATCTTCATTGGTAAAGTTATATCATCACTTAAAATTGTTGTCATCTCATTATTTCATTAACTTTAACCTCTAACTATATTACATTTCCAATGGTTAACCTCTTCAAGTAGTTTTTTTAATAACTAATCTATCATTATCTTTTTTAAATGTTCTATAAAAACCCTCTCATTTAATTAAGCATCTTTTAAAAACACACAACATATTTTATAGATGTTGAATACCACAAACAAACAAAAATAAAAATAAAAATGTACTTGGGATTTATTCTATAAACATAAAATACGAATAAAAAATTAACACATCCTAGTTATAAAAAATTAAAAATATTATATATCATTATAAATTTATATTTCATAAATAAAATGTTATTAAACATTTGATAGAAATAATTATACAGTAAATAAATAAAAAATGTTTTAAACTAAAAGTATAATTAAAAGGTAAAATGAAACATGAGTAGAAGATGAGGAGTAAAAGATACAAAATATGAAAGTATATTACTAATTAATATATATTAAATGATCAATAAAAATAATTAAATAAGTTATGTACTTCAATGAAGTTGAGTGCTTATTAAAAATAGTTGTAACTCATAAAAAAAAGTTATCATGCTTCAAGTCTAAATCAATAACTTATTCCATTGTTCAATATAAATAAATAAAAAAATGATGGATTTGTTTTGGATTTAACAAGATGGTTATAAAATTACAAAATTTGATGAATGATCCGTATGGTTTTCTAAGGGAAATCTCTAGAATAGCCCTAAAATTTTGGGTCAATTTATGATCTAGTCTTAAATTAAATTTCATTAATGAAAAAAGACAGAAACCAACTATTGTAATCACTTTTACTCCTTTTTACCTTTTCAGCAGGTTATTGCTGATGTGGAGTGCCAACTGTGAGCTGAGTTGGCGTCTGAGGTGGCATTCCATTCCTTTACAAAGTAAAAAACCAGATTTTGTTGGGGAAAAGGAGGAGGGGGACTCGAACCCTTGACCTCCCACACACAAACCGAACAACTTACTAAGTGAACTAGAAGAATTTGTTGATATTATTTCTTCAAATTTATTTATAAAGTCTTAATACCCTAAACAACCACACGTTAAACCTGATATCCTTCCTCTATCATCTCTAACTCACTTAAAACCCTAATTTATTTACGAACCAGCAAAATAAAGAGTTAAAATCAAAGGATTTAGGTGAGGCGAAGAAAATGGAAATTGGATATTACAGTGGTTGTAAAGCGATTGAGCTTAGGAAAATGTTCACCATACAAGTTTCTGACCACCCACAAGTACCATCGAGCTTCATTATCTTCTCAATAGACCATCAGGCTTCATCTTCTTCGATTTAAATAAGTTACGAAGAATTTTCTGTACTCCGTTCTTCTCTCCCTTAAACGACGCCATTATGCTAATGTTTCCGATCTTGATCTCCCCCACAATGTCGACAGTAACATCTCACCATTCCATTCTTTCGGGTTTGGGAATCTTGAGATTGTTCTTATTTGAGTGATGGAGGAAAGAAAAGGGGAAATCAGAAAATCCATTAGGGTTTATGGTGAAGTATAATAGATTACCAGATGTGAATAGAATCTTTAGGTGAAGAAGTTGTAAGGTCGTGTTTTTGGTGAATTAATATGGAGGAAGAAGTTGCAGGTTCGTCTGTACATATGGAGGAAGATGAAGGTCATAAGGATTAATAAATAAATATGAAGAAAACAAAACAATAACTAATTCTAGTTCACTTGGTACATTGTTTTGTTTGTAAGTGGGAGTTCATGGGTTTGAGTCCCCCTCCCCCTCTTTTCCCCCAAAAAAACTGGTTTTTTACTTTGTAAAGGAATGGGATGCCACCTCAGCCCAGCAATACAGTTAGCACTCCACATCAGCAGTAACCTGTTGAAAAGGTAAAAAAGGGTAAAAGTGATTACAATAGATGGTTTCCTATCCTTTTTTCATTAATGAAATTTAATTAAAGACTAGATCATAAAATGACCTAAAAATTTAGGACTTTTCTGGAGATTTTCCGTTTCAAAAGGTAACAACTTCAAGAAAGCTGGCCCGTAAACCCTCGTTAGGGAAGTTCCCTTTCCAAAAAAAAAAAAACTTCAAGATAATATTGCAAAACATTACAACGTTATTTTCTATAGTTTCAAAACGTTATACGGTTGGTCTATTTAGATAAATCCATTAAATTAGGGGTTAACTACTTGTAAAAATTAGTAAATTTACCTCTATTTATTTCCTTTATAATTTATTCATTTCTTTTATCATTTTCTGCATCGTTAACCTAAATTGTTGCCTTAAATGCAGATGGTGCACCACATTCATTTTCTTATAACATTTTTGATAATGATGCTAGCCCTCGACAATTCCTATTATGCACGTCATTACGAAAGCATCCCTCTCATGCTTTCCTCCTACAAGTTCATGCCAATCATTGTCACAATCATGATTTCCCCCACCTATTAACATACACCCAAGTTAACATAAGTTAACATAACAAGATCATGACATTCATAGAGTTGCTAGTAATTTCAAAATTTATAATTTAAATTTTGAAATTCGTTTGAATTTTGAAAATGAGAAGTTGAATGAGAAAAAGAAAACTAGAGAGGAGAAGCAAAGAAGTCATGATATGAATTTGTAACAAAACTATTCGATCATCTCACCGAAAATGAGTTCGATAAGGTTTTGAGGGGTAGGGCGGACATCATAAAAAAATACTACAAATAATGTTTTAAATTAATTGTCGTTTTTTATGTAGTGTTTTTATTTAATTTTCGTTTTTGCCTATTTAATCGTTTTTAATTAAATTAATGAAGTATGTTCCTTTTATTAATTTTATATAATTAAAAAAATAAAGAAATAAAATAAAAGTGTGCTATTACACGAACTAGCTTTGTAGAGTGAGGGAAAAATGATATGACGATCACATGACATTACAACAATGTCGTATATTATGATATGACACTCACCGATATAAATGTAATGGTATTAGGGCGGTGGGTGGGATGCGGGAAAGGGGAGCACGAAAAGGAACCGTATCCAGCTACACAACACTGCCACTATGGTTTAGGGGGTGCGGAGGAAGGGTGAGGGGAGGCTACCCCGACCTCTCTCTTCTTGTGTGATTGACCGACTTTTTTTTTTTTTTTTTTTTCAGTTTATTTAATATTTATTAAATTATATATATACTAAAAAAATTATAAAAATATATTAAAGTTTATGGTTTTTAATTCCCTACAAAAAGAGTATAATATTTGTATAAAATATATATATTTTTTAAAAAATAATTTTTTTTTAAAGATAATGAAAGACTGAAAAGAATTTTCTCCATTTTGTTGAATGAGTGGAAAACTGAAGTAAAATTAAAAAGTGAGCGATTAAAGATAGATAATATTAAGAGGATGTTTGGATAAATTAACTTATAGCTTATTAACTTATTAGTAGGGTTGAGCATGGTGCGGTTCGGTATGGTTTTAGGGTCAAACCGAAACGCAAACTGCATGGTGCGGTTTTTACATTTTAAAATCCGTTGGGTGCGGTATTTTAATGGCTCGGTTTTGCGGTTCTTAAATGCGGTTTCGGTTTGTATCGGTTCGGTGTCGGTTTTTTTGATTTTTTATACTTGATTAATTTTCACTCCAAACACATTTTTTCTATTGGATTTGTACCTACTCCCACATATGGTTACAGAAACACAAAGCCACAAAATACATAATGTTGACTTATGAGAAATTAAAGATAGATTCTCACATACATTATACATACTCACATGTATATCTATTAATGTTTAATCGCTAAACCTAAGTACCGTCAAATTCAACATATAGTAGATATCAGTCTTTTAAATAATATGTATATAATATAAGTTAGTGATTTATTGTTTATACGCCTTCGGTGCGGTTCGGTTTTTTGGTGGACCGGTTTCTAGATAAAAACCGCATCGCACCAATAACTTCGGTTTTTGTGAAAATAAAATCCGCATCCTCGGTTTTTGCATCGGTTTCGGTTTTTTGGTTGCGGTTTGTTGCGGTTTTGTCGGGTTTTATTTTGTTGGTTCGGTTTTTGCTCACCCCTACTTATTAGTGGTGAGAGAAAACAATTTTTGCAAAGTGTTTGGATTAGAAATAAGCAATAAGTTATAAGCAAAGGGGAAATGTTTATTAAAATTAGTTTATTTAGCTTATTCCAACCGCAATAAGCTGATTTTTAGTGTTTTCTATCCAAACACTTAAACTTAGCTTATAACTATACGGATAAACATTAAACTATAAGCTCTCTCTTTTTTACCTATCCAAACACCTCTAAATGTTAACTAGTTCTAAAAAAACAACCATGAAGAAATTGCACAGAAGAGCCAAGAAGAGGGTTCCGTTGAAACAAAAGGACAACCAATAAGGGTACCCTAGCAAAATACTCAAACAAAAGGCACCACGAGTTCATTCTCCCCCTCACAATGGAGTTATCACTCTCATCTTCTTCCCTTCGAGTTTCTGGTTCATCTCCACATTTCAGAAAATTTACCGCAAACACCAAATGCAAATTCTACGATACAGTTTTCAAGTTCCCTGATAACACTACTCTTACAACCAACTTCTACAGTATCAAACGAAGCTCAAACGTAGTTTCAAACAAATTCCCAAAGCAATTCTCCATCACGGTATGTTCAATTCCATCGCTATCTTCGTGGATTTCTTATATTTTGGTGAAATTCGTCTTTAGATTTTCGAAATTTATCAATTTCACGTGATCGCTACTGTGAAGTTCAAATTGTGTATCGCGTTTGAAGTTGAATGAAGTCCAATTGAGCTCATAAAATTTGGGAATGGTGGGAGTAACAATCAAAATTTGCTTAATTAATTTTGTTTTAATCATGTCCTATTAGCTCTTGATAATTTTACTTTTCAGTTGCCAATTGCTACTTGATTGTAAGGTAGGATTGAATTCGATTTTGGATTCCCGTTGCCATTGCATTTTGAGCTTTCGAAAGTAAGCATTAATCCATCTCAGTTCTTCGAGAAGTTAGTTATTTATAATCTGATCATCAACAGGCCTGCAGTCAAGTTGGTGCTGCTGAATCCGATCCACCATTAAAGAAAGTTGCAGATTTCAAAGACGCATTCTGGAGATTTCTAAGACCCCACACAATTCGCGGAACATCGTTAGGATCGGTGTAAGCATTTATATCATCAAACAACCTTAATCACAAGCTTCATAACATCAAAACATCAAAACTAAAACATCTTCTCTCTAATTTTCTTCATAGGTCTTTAGTAACAAGAGCACTTCTTGAAAACCCAAATCTCATCAAATGGTCGCTTTTAATCAAGGCATTTTCCGGCCTAATCGCTCTGATATGTGGAAATGGTTACATAGTCGGCATCAATCAAATATATGATATCGGAATTGATAAGTAAGCATTGTATCGTTGTATAATTATCAATTAATAACATAATTTTGTGGTTTATTACTTGATTCTGGTTTTGATTTTTCAGGGTAAACAAACCCTATCTACCAATTGCTGCTGGAGATCTTTCTGTTCAATCAGCATGGTTTTTAGTGTTATCATTTGCAGCACTTGGTGTTCTTATTGTCGCCATGAATTTTGGCCCTTTTATCACCTCCCTTTATTGTCTTGGTCTTTTTCTGGGCACCATTTATTCTGTTCCACCATTTCGCATGAAAAGATTTCCTGTTGCAGCATTTCTCATCATTGCCACGGTAGTTTTTCTTACAATTTTTTTTTTCAATAAAAATATATCAACTTACTTTATTGTCTAAATCTTTAATGAAATATGTAAAATTTTCAGGTGAGAGGTTTTCTTCTAAATTTTGGTGTATATTATGCTGTGAGAGCTGCTTTAGGACTAACATTTCAATGGAGGTTATAAATTCTTGCTTTTATGTAACACTTTTTAATTGTTTTTTTTGGAAAACATCATTTTAATGGTTTTTTGTACAAAAAAAAGTTACATTAACTTTTTCCTTTTTGCAATATCTTTTTTTCTTGAAATGATTTCAAGATTCAATTTTTATGCAGTTCACCAGTGGCTTTTATCACAACATTTGTGACATTATTTGCATTAGTAATCGCCATTACTAAAGATCTTCCCGATGTAGAGGGTGACCGAAAGTAAGTTTTTAAAATTTAAAACTTTAATATATTTTTTTTTCCATTTCTTTTTTTTTAATTGATTATGATATCATTTTTCAGGTTTCAAATTTCTACTTTTGCAACAAAACTTGGAGTAAGAAACATTGCTTTATTAGGATCCGGGCTTCTTATGATGAATTATATTGGTTCAATAGTGGCAGCATTCTACTTGCCTCAGGTGAACACCTTATATGAAAATGTCTAAAATAACTCAAAAGGGCAAAAAAGTCTTTTTACATAGTCCAAGGACCAATAAAGCTAGAGGTTTCCAACTTTCCATAGTTGTCCTCAACTAGATAAATCTGGTAAAGCACAGGGACCAATCGCGTAATTTTGTCTAAGAAAAATGAGAGTTTAATAAAGTAACAGAAATTTAATATTTATTTTTCCTAAATTAGAATTTAAAATTTTAGAATAATGGTTTTATGAAAAATGCAGGCTTTCAGGAGCAGCTTGATGATACCATTACATACCATCTTGGCTTCCTGTTTGATTTTCCAGGTTTTTATTTAATCTATTTTAACCAATTTTTTTATTTTTTCACCTTTTAAAAAAATAAAATTAAATATGGATAACTTTATTCAGGCATGGGTACTTGAGCGTGCGAATTACACCCAGGTAACATATACTTGTTGCAAAACTCCATAGATTCAGTGTTATTATGCTATAAGGACTTGTATTTCATGCATTAGAAGTTGTACCTTTTACTAGACTTAATTTAACCATACAACAACCACTTTTCACTTGCAGGAGGCTATAGCAGGGTACTACCGTTTTATATGGAATTTATTTTATGCAGAGTACATCATATTTCCTTTCATCTGATCTTCTTCATGTAACATATGTTTCATTCATATACAGCCAAAATCCGCTTAAAATGTTAAAATTTTCCTTAATAAAATGTAATCATATGAGACTTCAACAAAAGTTGACTTTTTTTTTTGCCTCAAAGAATGATGAAAGTTGATTTCTTGTTAGTCTCATAAGTTCTTGATCTTTTTTCAAGAAATGTTGTAATGGTATTTGACAAAGAGTTTTATATATTTAATAAGAGTGGAAACAAATAATACAACAACAATATCCAAACTCCATACGAATTGGGCCCACAATCATGCATATGAAACATATACGAACACGGAGTAGATACTAGCGATACAAGTTGATAGTAAAGAGGTAGGTGACAGGTTAGAAAAAAGTAATGAAAACATATTATTACAAAATTTGATCCTAAAATGTGATTCCTAATCTAAACTATGATGACTTCTTGAAAATTCTTCTATATTTGCTAAAGAATAGCTTTTTTTCCTCCTATTACTTATTTCACAATTTTTAAACCCCAATCTCCAAAGAGAGTTTTTGGGTGACAAGCACACCTCAAGAGCCCTAAACTGTAACTCCGTAGGGTAATCTCGTACACACCCGATTCGTGGGCCCACACCTGTTGTCCACCGACAGCTCAGCTGTTTAGCCAACTGAAAAGACTTTGTTTCTTTATGTGAATTAATCCTCTCCATAATCTTCTCCTCCGAAACCGGAAACTCATACCCTTCTTCTCCCGAATCAAAAAGATTCCGTTTGGATACCATGAGTTCGATACTTGACAACAGTTTTTCAGCTGTTTCATCATGATCATCCCCTTCATCTGAGGAGTGACTGGGTTCCGGTTCTGGTTCTGGTTCTGGTTCGGGTGTGGGCCCCATTTGGGATTCTGAAGTTTGGAATGACAAAATGATGTCTTCTTTTGTTGGGATTTCAAGTGTGGTAATCTTTGGGTTTGAAAATGGGGGACAAGTCCCCGACCTTTCCCTTTCCCTTTGTGGTTTGGAATCATTTCGGTATTTGGATTCGGTTTCTTCTGTAGCTCGAGAGAAATCCGGCTCTGATACACTATTCCGCATTTCATATCCCGTCATTTTTTCGTTGGGTACTTCTTCATCCCCATCTGGGCTTTTCTGTGAATTTTATTCAAATCACATTGGAATTAAAAGTCTCATACTGCAGCTATTGAGACTCGAATCTTTTTGATATTATCTTGGTTTAAATTTTGGAAAAAAAGATTTTAACCCGGATAAAAAGACATGATTTTTCGTATGAATATTGAATAGTTATTGTACCTTAATAGTTTGGATATTAATTTGGTGTTGCTCAAGAAACGAAATGAAAGCTTCAAAATTTTCTTTGGTTGGGAGGTAATGTCCACTATGAGGCCACACAGCCTATCACAAGAAATTAACGGTTAAGATACCAAATAACCGATTTCAGTCATCCGATATCTGATGATATCGGATGACTGTGACCGGTCATCAGAATATCTCATGACCGGTCGAAATTTAGTTATATAGACAAACATGCCTTCAGGATACCGTCTACAACCACCAATCGTCCAGCAGACAATGTAGCACCACCAGCTAAAAAACTCGAATGTTGAAATTTGCCTTTAAGCTTCATCCCAACATATAAAATATTTGAAGTACTAAGCACAAATATCCATTTCACACCCGTGGGTTCTCGTGTATCAATAAGCTTCCTACTCAATTTATAAATAAACTTCCCGTCTTCCACTGTAGCTTCAAAATCCTCCCTTTCTATCTGAAAACAAAAAAAAAGTTCAATTTTTTTGTATAAAGAAAGCAAACCCATGTAAATTCTTTTATCTAAAAACTTACGGGACTTAGATACTTGATGCATTGTTGTTGAAGCTTTGACCTCGGGCATCTTTCATGATTTACTTCTTTGCCCTCCCCTATGTCAAGCCTAAGATTGTGTCATAAACTATGGAGTTTAGTTTAGTCAACTTAATTTGTTTTTTTTGGTGAGATATGATCTTACCAATAGAAAAAGGGTTGTTTACTTTCGCAATGAAGCCATTTGACATAATAAAAATGAAGATTATGACCATAACGGTGTCGTGGATCGATCTGTTTTTTACAAAAATGAAATTGAATCAATATATTTAATCACAAAAAAAAAAAAAAAGATAAAATTCATCAAGATTGGAAAACTTACTGCCTCGAGCCAATGTTGTAAAGCTAGTTTACATGCCTTTGCATGGTGTGATAAGCCTTTTCCAACCTGAAATTTCAGGTATAAAAAGGAACACAGTGACCAAGGTAATGGAATGAGTCATTACAAGGATAATTTATATACTTTACCCTAGAATTTATTATTTATAGAACTGAAAAATTAAACATAGTAAAAACTAAAAATATATACCTTTGCAGCTCGTGTTCTTGCTCTTGACCAACGTGAAACAGCAGTCTCTGGTTTTTCAATTTCAAAGAATGATACAGAACTACACTTGAGCACAGCAAAATCCAAGAGCTTCCACCTACATAATAAAAGATGTCAACTTGTAATCTATGCATAAAGATTTGTACTCATTGCAAAAAAATGAATAACTATTAACTAACCATCTATGTTCAACAAGTATTGCACAATCAGCTAACTGTCTTCTGGTTCTGAAGCTTTTGTATGTTTTCTGAAGCTTCAATGCTGCAAGATCACGATCCATTAGAGGCTCAGGCAATGGAGACTCAGGCCCCACCATGTTTGACTCTGTCATTTGACTTTCAAAGGTTTTTGCAGGAATGTGTTCTTCTTTTGTAGAGGAATAAACTGGGAACAAGAGTTTCCATTTTACTCCCATTAAAGCTTTAAAAACCCTCAAACAACCATCTTTCTAGAATAATCGATTTCATCAATATGTGAAAATGGGAATGAGAGAGAGAGATATATATATATATATATATATTGTTGTTTGCATAAACAAATTGGGGTTTAGGTATGTTTGAGATCAGCAACCTGACACATAAAAGAAAGACATCATCAGAATAGATTTTTAAGTGATTTTAGAAGTCAAACTTTGAAGGTAGCTGTGTAGCTCATGAGTTAATAATGTTAGGTGAAACATCCACTTCTGTCCCCCTACTGAATTCATATTAAAGTGCCACGTTAAATGCTGAATAACCATATGATTTGATATGGAAGGGAGTCTGAATGCTTAATATTAACAATTCAGACTGTTTGAAGTGTAAGCTGAATGAAAATTGAATCTAGCAATGAATAAGAACCCTAATGGACTGGTACTTAATTCACAGTACAAGTAGCTCAATGCATGATCAAAAGGTGATAATGCCAATTGGTAGACAGCTTTATAATGACAATTAATAGATAACAGATCTCCATTAATGGAGGTGGCGCCATATGCTCCAATCATTCATCTAAGTAAATTCACACACTTCATTCATGATCTGGTTCATAATTAATACACAAAGCCACTAATATCGAAAAGATGGGGATAATTAAAGTAATTGTCACGATCCATGAGCTAAAACGCGTTTTGATCACCAATTTTTTTTTTTCAATTAAGAATCCGGCAAAATGCAATGTTTTGAAAACCAATTTCAAAGAAATCATTATAAGCAACAATGAGAAGTAAAGGGTGAATGCATTATTATTACCTTAATGTGGCTATTATGGTGTAACCCTTTGATTACAAGGATTCAAAATCGAATGAGTCAGGAAGAAGAAATGCAAATGAAAACGTTGAGGATGATCGGATTGGCTTTCTCTTACACACAGTTTTGGCTGAGGGCAATGTGTGTTACCTGCAAGTGGTATCTATGATCAGGAATGATTTAGGGCACACACAATTGAGACGATCTCAAATTGGAAGAGAGATGAAGGAATAGAGTGGTTCCAACTTCCAACCACGTGGCTGTGACGATGGTGATTTGGTTTGGTTGCAAGAAATTCAAAACGTTTGGTTATATATATTTTGGCTTCTATAACCATATTGCTACATTTCTTTTAGGGATAACGGCTTAAAAGATAATATGTTTTTTTCTTGATTTGTACACATGATCTGAGTTGTTATTATTATTATTATTATTATTATAATATATATATTAAAATTGTAAAGAAAAGGAACAGTAAATCTACCACCATTTTTGTCTATTTTGGTCCCTTAAATTACATTCCAGATCCCTGTATTTTTGTTTGTATTGCAATCTTTTAATTTAACGAGTCCCTTATTTATGTATATATGTTAAAAAAACGTCCATTCTATGCTTTGGGTATTTTTTGTCGTTTTTGTTATTGTTTATATTTTTGCTTTATACGTGTTGTCTTAATGTGTTTCCTCTGATTCCACCGCCTTTGTTCTCCAATCGGATGCTTACACAGTTGTTTCCACCTCCTTCTCTCGGTCGAATATCATAACAATTTGTGGGCAAACTCCAGTATCTCCCCCAGAAGAAGATTTACATCTCTCGCGTGATCATATACCCGGTTCACCAACGGCTACACCAGGAAAGGGGATAATAACGATGAATGAGGTGGGATATCTTGGAGACAGAGCTCTGGTGGCGGAACAGGAGGTGGAAGCGATGGCGAAATATGAAGTGGATGACAGATCAATTGGGAGAGAAACGAATACCAATCCACCAGGGTCGACCACAACCTCTGCTGCTACCGCCTCAAGCTGATATCGGTCTTCTCGACCGAACGGCCCGTGAAACACCCACAAAAACATCAATCGCTGCCATACACGATCTCTTCCACATCTGCTTCAACTTCGTCGCTGGCTCACACTTTTCCGTCTCGGTCAACCTTGGCGTTCTTCCTATTTATTGTTCAAGGTATGGTTTTCGATTTCTGCTATGGACGAAGTTATTCAATGGAAATTGTAATTTATTACCGACTTGATTCTTCCAATTGATGATGCAGGCCGGAAAAGGTCAACTGAGGCACCGGTGTTGTGATTTGCAAAGCTTCTGAGAGGTGGGTATTTTAACGACGACGAAATTGCTGTTGCCGGCGATGAGGTCGACAACATCGTAGATTTTCGGTGCTCCTCCTCGGTTGTTTCTCTTTCTTTTTCTCTTATAACCATGAAATCAAGTTTAACTAAGTTTTCCTAATTTTTTAGGATTGCTTCAATCGATTTAGAATAGGTCACAACAGGTGGAGATCAAATACGGGCTATAGAGATCCAAACCTAAATCGGGGAAGACGCTGCATCGACAAAGATGGTGAAACTTTTATCGGCCAAATATTTTCAGGTATGATCGATTTATTATTTACTCTTCACACTGATTTGTTGTTTTCTTTCCCTTTCTTGCTTTTCAGACTTGCTTCTCAATATCCTATTTTAAGGTATGTTTTCACTTACTAACAATATTTTCTTCATAAAAAATGGATGATCTGAGGATTATTCTTTTAATTTGGTACTGGAGATAGGTAAATTCAATATATAAAGAAATGTGCCCTGTAGCACATCAACAAACTTCAAATTTGTTTCATAATACTAAGGATATGGATAAAGAAACAATAATTATTGCATTGCACATAAGATAATGTTAATCATCCCCTGAAGGACCGTGAATTTGTTACATAATACTAAGCATATGGATAAACATACCTAATAATTGTTTTAATAGTAATCAGAATAATCAATGTACAATAATTATTACTCAAATACGCTTGGGATTATTACTCTTAACAGTTATTAAAGCTTCACAACATCATGATATACCCTCTACACTAATGTTGTCACTGTTACTATCATTGCTCTTTAGGGGTCAAGGATTCTAATTAGATTATATGTCGACATGCATGTGCATACCTATAAACTTCTTTTGGATTCTACCTGGGAAACATTAATCATCCTGATAAATCACATGAAATTATTGTATTATTCAGGTCATTTTTCTCTGATGATCACAAAAGACCTGTTTGTGTTTTTTGAGCATCTGATAGTATGATGAATGCAAGTAGGAGTAGTTAAGAGCATAATACATACATTGTCACCTAAAATTGGTTGATGCATTTTTCTTTCATATTATATACATATGTTTGAGAATTAATATCTCATTTGTTTTGTGACAGCAACAGGTAGATCAGCAATGGGTACAGGAAAATATGAGCTTCAGTTAAGTTGTTGCCTTCTTCCGGAGGGCAAATCGGTAAATTATCACCACCTTATTCTTTTTATCCAAATTCAGAAATGTTTAGTTTAGAGTTTGGAAATGGTATGTTTAGTGGTATAGAGCTCAAGAAAATCATGACTAATGAACAGCTGCACTACAGTCTCCACCGTTGATCCCACCTGAATCGACTGTAACTGTAGCGGTTCCTTTTTGCACTTGGTTGCCCTTCCGTTTCAGGTATATCTCTTTCTTCTCCCTTCTTAAAATTATCCCTTTTAGGGGTTTGCCCACCAACTGTTTGCATATATGTTTATAGTTATCATCAGAAAAGCAGCAAAGTCTACTACCTGTCGATACTGTACTGATGCTAATTTTCCTTTTTGCACTTGGCTAATTAAACCGCATATACTGTACTGATGCTATCAGTCAATTCAACTGATTTTATACAACTGATTATATCAGCCAATTCAAATACAATGCAATTTTTTTTAAATAAAATCGACTGATTTTATCAATAAAAAATAACTTTTTTATCATTAATAGTTTGTGACTGGACTGTCAATTTTGTTGAAAGACCAATTTGCACCTGTACCCAAATATGCCACATGGCAGTAAAATGGGACAGTGTATACAGTTTTTTTTGTTCAAATTAATTTTCCCCTGTACCCAAATATACCACAATACAGTAAAATGGGACAATGTATGCATTTTTTTTTGTTCAAAGTAATTGCAATTTTTTTAAAAAGTTGACTGATATTGGCAGTAAAAAAAATGCGTGGAATGAATCTTACAAGTGGAGAATTCAGTTTCGTATGAATTTTTTACGTTGGAGAAATTGATAGCTGCATGGTATGTCGGTCTTAGTCTTAGATAATGATGTGATATAACTTCATTGTGGAAAGTTGAACTGGATGGGAAGATAGATGGGGCTGTTGAGACCTGCTGTATAATCTCTTTCAATTTAGCAATATACATTTTTTTACAGCATACTACAACACTTTGATATCTTTTCTTATTAACACATTGTCCTGTGAAAATTCTATCCAATTATTGGATTGTATTTTCAAAATTTTCTTATTATAACATTTACACTGTTTATAAATGGGCAAATCTCATACAATAGCAACGTACTTTATTGTGGCTAACAACTTAGGCAATGTACTTTACTATGACACAAAAGCAACACCTTCCGCCCCCCCGCAACGCGGGGGGAAACTTTCTAGTTATTATTATTATTATTATTATTTTTATTATTTTTCGTTTATATTTACCCCTTTAACTTGTTAATTTTTTTGATTTGTACATATTTGGTCATTAAGTTTTTTTTTCATTTTCTTTTAGGGTTGTTGATGCTTATGTTCATCGCGATCTCGATTGTTTGGTTGCGTAGGTCTTGTGGTTTGACTTAGCTCTTGTATTCTGAACGTAATAACTTCTTCATATGATATCAGATTTTAAAGATCTTTATATCCACATGTTCGTTTTTTGAGTCTATTACAACTTTCGTTAAGATTAATCTCGTTAAAATGTAATATATTTTTGCTTATGATTTTACAAAAAATACATCCATACATGCATTCATAAAAAACGTATAGATATAAAGATCGTAAGTAAAAATATATTACTTATAACGGGAGCAATCTAAATGAAAGTTGTAGTCGAGATCGCGATAAACGTAAACATCAAAATCCCCAAACATTTCATTAATGAATGTCACACGTAAGATGTCGTGAGAAAAACCTAAATAAATCATTCATAAGTGCTGAATGAGTACAAAAACAAAATTGACTTATTTGCAACAAAAAAATATTAAAGACTAAATGTGTACAAAAATATTAAGGATTAAATGTGTACAAAATGAGAAATATATTACCATGTTCAGTCATTTTTACCGGCTAACCTAGAGTAGCCGGTCATAAGGACTGAATATGTACAGTTTAACAAGTTGAAGGGGTAAATGTGGACGAAAAAAACTCAGTGACCAAATGTTTATAAATCGAAAAATATATTACCCTTTTAAGTCATTATCCCCTTTGTTTTATCCAATTTGGAATTCATTATTTTAAGACAAAATTACTTAAATAATCCCTCCAAAAATGTATTACTACAAGTTCTTATATTTTTTTCTGTGGGCATCGATAACTTTTTTAGAGTTTTGTACCAAAGAGTTGTGTTTTTAAAAAATATTTACCAAACAGTGGTGATTTGAAACTTATTTACCATTTAATTGATCTTTTACACCTTGTTCCCGAGTTCTACTTAATGAGGAATATGGATGAAAATGGAGAGAACGTGAGGGATGTCGAAGGAAAAGCGTGTTCCCGAGTTTCATTAATGAAAGGAAAATGTGACATCCCCTAATTTCTCGGTCAGAAAAGACCGATTTAATTTATGCTTTTTAAAATAAAATCAGAGAAATCTTTTCTAAAAGATGTTGCGGAATTCGTCCCCAAAACAAAACATGACAAAAGTTTGTCAAAACCTTTCTTTAAGAAATATATAATTTCCTTTTATATCAAAACCTCGGGATGTCATGTTCCGATACAGATCAAAAGCATAAACAAGACATTATAAGCCTTACAACAGTTATTTATAACTACTGGCCTATAATCCAAAATCACTCATCATCATCATCATCCGACTATGCTCGGGGTCCACTACCTGTAATCATAAAAAGCTGAGTGGATCAGGCTTGGAAGCCTGGTGAGCATATAGGGTTTTCAACCCACAATAAATAAATTTATCGTACTTAAACATCAATCAATCAACCAAATTACCCCAACCCCATTATCTTATTAATTTCTTAAGGGTTTACCCTAAGATTCAACTATCACTCCTTCCTAAGGATTCATCCTAAGGAATAGGCACAAGGTCACACCATCACCAGGGTTTATACAACAGGGGCTAAATTCATAGCTCTTATTTATTGACAGTATTATTGACAGTATTCACCCCTGTCATACATGTCAATGGGTTTTTAGAGTACTCCAAATGAACATATAGTTCATTACACCTACAGGTTGCGGGCCTGCTAGTGTTCCACAGATCGTCTAGAATAGTCCATGGTTGTCATCCCTACTCTGCTGAATGACGGGGGTCACCGTTTGGGTAAGGGCTTATCTCATATTTCACCACTCACCCTCAACTTATGATATCCTTTCACCACTCACCCTCAACTTATGATCTCCTTTCACCACTCACCCTCAACTTATGATCTATATCACTGATCATTTCATTTATCCAACTCACCTTTCATCACACACCCATTATTTCATCTACCCATGTTTTACCCAACATTTTTGTAGATAAAAATACATATACAGTTTAAATTATTTAAAAACATGTATAAATCACACCTTCAACATCCAACTCAAATAAACAAACAATAAATATTCACACAGCACGTATTTTATATAAAATACTTCATATCTATGTGTAAGGTGAAAGTAACTACACACTCACCTGATTTAATGAAAATCGGACAGCAATTCGTTTCCTAAAACGATTGTTTCTAATAAAACCGGGAGTTTTATTGAGAAACCGGGCTCTGCGAAGGGTCGGGCTTCGAAACCGAAAAGATAAATTTTCCGGGCTTCTCGGGCACTTCGTGGCGTATTCCGGGGGTTATAATTGATACCGGGGATTCGAGGGAAGTTGAAATGAAAGAAATATTGAAAAAAGGGCTAAAAATGACAAATTTCAAAGTATACCCGGGAGGTCTCGCACCCTCCTATTTATAGGGGCGAGCCTCCTGATCCAACGACTGAGAAGCCTCCAGGTGTCGCAGATCCGAAGCTCGCAGGGGATGGATCGCACGAGGGCTGCATGTGCGAAGGGGCTGCTGGCTTCTTGTGATTGGACCGAAGCCTAGGTCCGAAGTAGGACATCCGTGACAGCCTTGCGAGGGTTCGACCATGTGCTAAGAGGGTACGTGTCGCATCTCTACTGGAGCACTTCGGATCAGGTCAGGAGCTCGGATGACTCAGCAGCTCGGACACGTGGCTCGCATGACTCACCAATTTCGGACACGTGGCACGTTCTAAGCGAGGGTGACGTGGCAAAAACGTGACTATGCGAATTTTCTCGATTTTTGTGCAAAAACTTCTAAAATTCATAACTTTCGCATACGAGCTCCGTTTTTGACGTTCTATATATGCACGCGTAGGTAAAATTACTCTCTACAACTTTCGTTTAGACTTCGTCGGCTAATTTTGACTTTAATTTTTTTATTATTATTTTTAACAGACCGGGACAGGAAATCCGTTAAAAATTCATAACTTCTTCATCCGACGTCCGTTTTCGTCTGTCTTTTTACCGTTGTGCTACTATTTACGAGACCTTCGATTCTCGTTTAGGTCGTGTCGGCTAAAAATCTCTCGATCTAAAATTCGAGTTTTTAGCTGTCTACTGCTAAGCTGAAACTTCGAAAAATCATAACTTCCTCATACGAAGTCAGATTTGGGCGTTCTTTTTATACCTACTCTCGGTTTAACGAACACTACGAGTTTCGTTTAGATCACTAAGGCTAAAAAGTAGTTTATCGAAAACTCACTTTTTACGACATTCAGCACCGTGCCGGTTTTGTCGTGAAACTTCGACAGGTCATAACTTCTTCGTTATAACTCGGATTTCGGCATTCTTTATATATCCGTAATCCTTTTCACGACCACTACAACTTTCTTAATAGATATCGGCTTTATCTAATATTTATTTTTGACGCTCATTTTTATTCTTAATTATTTAACTCCTAGTAATCAAGCATAAAACACATAAAACACATAATATTCACATAATTCCTTTTCATTTCTCCAAAATGAGTCACAAAGGTTAACCTAGACTATCAAGTCAATATTAATGCCTAGCCTAGAAACACGGACATTACAATTTTCTCCCCCTTAGGATGATTCCGTCCCCGGAATCACACATCGACAAACAACCATGGGTAGCGACTCACCATGTCACTCTCCGTTTTTTCCCAGGTGAGATTTGGCCCATTTATATGTTTCCAACGCATAAGCACTAAATCGACTATCTTACGTTACAACTTCTTAGTCTTACGGTCAACGATTGTCTCAGGTTCTCCAATTAACTTCTTGCTATCATCCAACCTTAATTCAGAAATGGGAATTATGTCGGGCACACCTCCCGTGAAATTCCTCAAATAACACACATGAAAGGTATTGTTAATACCCTCTAGTTCTTCCGGTAATTCTAGCTTGTAAGCTTGATTCCCGATCCTCTGAAGAACTTTTAAATGGTCCAATAATCCTTGGACTCAACTTTCCCCTTCTACCAAACCTTATAAGTCCCTTCCACGACGAGACTTTAAGTAAAACCGAATCTCCAACTTCGAAGGATATCGGTTGTCTTTTCTTGTCAGCATAGCTCTTTTGTCGATCTTGAGCAGCTAACATCCTTTCTCTTATCACCTTCAACTTTTCAGCAGTCTGATGGACTATTTCGGGTCCCATAAACTGCTTTTCCTCAGCTTCCAGCCAACATGACGGCGCTCGACGCTTTTCTCCGTACAAAGCGTGATAATGTGTCATCTTAATGCTTGAGTGGAAACTATTATTATAGGAGAACTCTACTAGAGGTAAGTGTTCATCCCAGTTACCTTGGAATTCCAGGGTACATGCTCTCAGCATATCCTTCAACGTTTGAATCGTTTATTCGCTCTGACCATCGGTTTGCGGATGGTAAGTTGTATTCAAACACAACTTGGTACCCAATTCCTCTTGTAGACTCCTCCAAAACCTTGAGGTAAAACGGCTGTCACGATCGGATACAATCGTTAACGGAACACCGTGTAGCCTCACAATTTCCTTCACGTAAGAATTCGCAAGTTTATCCATAGACCATTTCTCGTTAGCGGCTATGAAATGCGCACTCTTAGTGAAGCGATCAACGACCACCTAAATCATGTCGTGACCGTTCGTTGTTCTGGGCAGTTTAGTCACAAAATCCATAGTGATGTCTTCCCATTTGCCCATGGGTATAGGCAAAGGTTCTAAACTCCCATACGGTTTCTGATGTTGTGCCTTAACCCTAGCACAAGTTACACACTCGGCCACATACTTAGCAACATCGAGCTTCATCGCCGGCCACTAGTAATAGGGTTTTAGATCCCTATACATTTTCGTACTGCCGGGATGAATCGAGTACATGGTTTTGTGAGCTTCTTCCATCAGAAGACCTCTTACTCCTCCCGCCTTAGGTACCCAAATTCTATCTTTGAATACCTTCAGTCCTTGACCGTTTGTATCAAACACCAACGTTTTGCCCAAACGTTCCTCCTTTCGGTCATTTCTCTCTAAAGCTTCCTCTTGAGCTTTCACAATTGTCGAGACAACTTCAATTCTCAACGCTCTTGGCCTTTTCTTTTCAAGATTTACCTTCCGACTGAGAGCATTAGCAACAACATTTGCTTTACCAGGGTGCTAAAGTATCTCACAGTCGTAGTCATTGAGTAACTCTAGCCAGCGCCGTTGCCTCGTGTTCAATTCCTTCTCCATACCTTTAAGGCGAACACTACCGCGGCCAACTCCAGATCATGAGTGGGGTAGTTCTTTTCATGCTCTTTCAATTGCCTCAATGCATACGCTATCACTTTATCCCTTTGGGTCAGAACACAACCTAACCCAACTTCTTTAACAACGAACGCGATACTTCTATTGATCGCTTTGATCAACCTTTACTTCAATTCGGCTTAAGTCAACTGCTACATCGAACTTGGTTCTCTGAACCACATAACAAACTCATCGTAGTCGGACTCAATTCGATATGACCACTAGGGTCGGAATAACAATCATCTTCTTAGTCATTACCGAAACGATGGTAACGACAGACTAGAATAAGACGGAATCAATTACAAGTTCATTGGTAACCTTGTGACTTTCCCTGATCCAAGTGTGAGTCCTGTGCTTCCAGTAGTATAGATCTCTACTACTATTCACACCTACTCATACTCGTCCCACGTACGGTCTCGCAGTCCCCAAGTCCTAAAATCACAAAACAATTTAACACATACGAATGTGTCCAATTAATCATAAAATTTTCCTAGACTCTACTAGGACTTCTTCCATGCGTATCTTCAGTCTTCAATTCTACTTCAACTTGGTTGGTGATGGAAATTCCAGACGATGGAACAACTTCAAGAATTACACCAACCATTCCATCATCCTGCCAATCGAAGGTGTACTTCAGACGTACCGTACCCCTCTAAACGTTCCGTTATTTTATTAGACATATTCTAAAGGCAAGATACCACTCTTATGATATCTTCTAATAGGTATCATTCACTATCATAAGCTTTTCATTTCCTCCATCTACTCCATTCTCTACGAGTCTTCACCATAACGTTTTGTACACCCAAACAGACGTTCGGTGTACGGGGCGAGAATTTAAGATAAGAAAGCTTTATTTACGATAGACGTATAAATCTCCTTATCACTTCGAAACGTTTACATGTTAGTTCTAATCTCGTAATCATACGCTTAGAATCCTACACACATATGGTTTCCAGATCCGGTCGGCAACAGACCATAGATCCGAACAAATAATAGCATCATTATAGCTATAACACAAAATATTTAGCACATAAAAGCATTTTAGGCATCCTTCCTAAAATAAACTAGTGCTCGTGTCAATTTAGGTGTACTACCTAAAATATAATAGACACACTCAACTCACAATCTTCGCTTAACATTCTAAGTTTAAGTCTAGAAATCCTACAAATTTCCTAGTTCGCTTAAACTCATGCTCTGATACCAACTGTGACATCCCCTAATTTCTCGGCCAGAAAAGACCGATTTAATTTATGCTTTTTAAAATAAAATCAGAGAAATCTTTTCTAAAAGATGTTGCGGAATTGGTCCCCAAAACAAAACATGACAAAAGTTTGTCAAAACCTTTCTTTAAGAAATATATAATTTCCTTTTATATCAAAACATCGGGATGTCATGTTCCGATACAGATCAAAAGCATAAACAAGACATTATAAGCCTTACAACAGTTATTTATAACTACTGGCCTATAATCCAAAATCACTCATCATCATCATCATCCGACTATGCTCGGGGTCCACTACCTGTAATCATAAAAAGCTGAGTGGATCAGGCTTGGAAGCCTGGTGAGCATATAGGGTTTTCAACCCACAATAAATAAATTTATCGTACTTAAACATCAATCAATCAACCAAATTACCCCAACCCCATTATCTTATTAATTTCTTAAGGGTTTACCCTAATATTCAACTATCACTCCTTCCTAAGGATTCATCCTAAGGAATAGGCACAAGGTCACACCATCACCAGGGTTTATACAACAGGGGCTAAATTCATAGCTCTTATTTATTGACAGTATTATTGACAGTATTCACCCCTGTCATACATGTCAATGGGTTTTTAGAGTACTCCAAATGAACATATAGTTCATTACACCTACAGGTTGCGGGCCTGCTAGTGTTCCACAGATCGTCTAGAATAGTCCATGGTTGTCATCCCTACTCTGCTGAATGACGGGGGTCACCGTTTGGGTAAGGGCTTATCTCATATTTCACCACTCACCCTCAACTTATGATATCCTTTCACCACTCACCCTCAACTTATGATCTCCTTTCACCACTCACCCTCAACTTATGATCTATATCACTGATCATTTCATTTATCCAACTCACCTTTCATCACACACCCATTATTTCATCTACCCATGTTTTACCCAACATTTTTGTAGATAAAAATACATATACAGTTTAAATTATTTAAAAACATGTATAAATCACACCTTCAACATCCAACTCAAATAAACAAACAATAAATATTCACACAGCACGTATTTTATATAAAATACTTCATATCTATGTGTAAGGTGAAAGTAACTACACACTCACCTGATTTAATGAAAATCGGACAGCAATTCGTTTCCTAAAACGATTGTTTCTAATAAAACCGGGAGTTTTATTGAGAAACCGGGCTCTGCGAAGGGTCGGGCTTCGAAACCGAAAAGATAAATTTTCCGGGCTTCTCGGGCACTTCGTGGCGTATTCCGGGGGGTTATAATTGATACCGGGGCTTCGAGGGAAGTTGAAATGAAAGAAATATTGAAAAAAGGGCTAAAAATGACAAATTTCAAAGTATACCCGGGAGGTCTCGCACCCTCCTATTTATAGGGGCGAGCCTCCTGATCCAACGACTGAGAAGCCTCCAGGTGTCGCAGATCCGAAGCTCGCAGGGGATGGATTGCACGAGGGCTGCATGTGCGAAGGGGCTGCTGGCTTCTTGTGATTGGACCGAAGCCTAGGTCCATAGTAGGGCATCCGTGGCAGCCTTGCGAGGGTTCGGCCATGTGCTAAGAGGGTACGTGTCGCATCTCTACTGGAGCACTTCGGATCAGGTCAGGACCTCGGATGACTCAGCAGCTCGGACACGTGGCTCGCATGACTCACCAAATTCGGACACGTGGCACGTTCTAAGCGAGGGTGACGTGGCAAAAACGTGACTATGCGAATTTTCTCGATTTTTGTGCAAAAACTTCTAAAATCCATAACTTTTGCATACGAGCTCCGTTTTTGACGTTCTTTATATGCACGCGTAGGTAAAATTACGCTCTACAACTTTCGTTTAGACTTCGTCGGCTAATTTTGACTTTAATTTTTATATTATTATTTTTAACAGACCGGGACAGGAAATCCGTTAAAAATTCATAACTTCTTCATCCGACGTCCGTTTTCGTCTGTCTTTTTACCGTTGTGCTACTATTTACGAGACCTTCGATTCTCGTTTAGGTCATGTCGGCTAAAAATCTCTCGATCTAAAATTCGAGTTTTTAGCTGTCTACTGCTAAGCTGAAACTTCGAAAAATCATAACTTCCTCATACGAAGTCAGATTTGGGCGTTCTTTTTATACCTACTCTCAGTTTAACGAACACTACGAGTTTCGTTTAGATCACTAAGGCTAAAAAGTAGTTTATCGAAAACTCACTTTTTACGACATTCAGCACCGTGTCGGTTTTGTCGTGAAACTTCGACAGGTCATAACTTCTTCGTTATAACTCGGATTTCGGCATTCTTTATATATCCGTAATCCTTGTCACGACCACTACAACTTTCTTAATAGATATCGGCTTTATCTAATATTTATTTTTGACGCTCATTTTTATTCTTAATTATTTAACTCCTAGTAATTAAGCATAAAACACATAAAACACATAATATTCACATAATTCCTTTTCATTTCTCCAAAATGAGTCACAAAGGTTAACCTAGACTATCAAGTCAATATTAATGCCTAGCCTAGAAACACGGGCATTACAGAAAATGAGTGGAAGGAAAAGATTTTGAAGCCATATTTTCCTTCCAAATTTTCCTCCTAAATTGGGCGGATTTGGGAAGAAAGTGAGGGAAAGTAAAATCTTTAAGTTTATTTTATTTTCCCTCCTAACTCAGGAACACAAAAACTTAAAATTTTTCTGTCATTTCCTTTCGTTTCCTTCGAACTCGGGAACACGAAATAAAGAAAATTTTTCATCCCCTCCCTTTCTTTCTGCCAATATTTTCCTTCCCTTTCTTTTGAAGGCAAACATTAATCTAAGAAAGTCATACTAAACAAAATCTTAAAAAGTCAAAAGAATACAATTTAACATTTCCTTTTCACTATGTACAAAACTACATATTACAAAGAAAGGAGAATGGTAGTGAATGACCTGATGCTAATTTAAAAGTTTAAAAAGCCATTGATGTGGAGCTCTTGAATCTCTTAATTCATAAGAGAGGAAAATTTTAAGTGATCTCTGAGGAACTTTCCGACGCATTTCCTAGGAAACTTTTTTTTTGTTGGGAGTACCAAGGATTTTCTTAGACATCATTTTTGTTGGTATTTCCGAGGGTTTTCCTAGGAAATTTATTTTCGATGAATCTCCTAGGAAGTTTATTTCCGAAGAAATACATATGAAACATTTTTCCGAGGAATTCCCTAGAAATGTATTTCCGAGAAATTTCCTTGTACCATACTTTGTTGACAGCTTCTCGTGACATTTTTTCGTGACAGAAGGTTCCTAGGAAATTACAAGAAAGAAGTTAGCTATGAAAAAAACAACAACAACAAAATTCAGCCTAAAATGCAGAAAAAAAAACTAATACAAATAACAAAATTATGTTATAAATTCATGCACAAAAACAATAAACATAAATCTAAAAGTCATACAAACATTTACACTTTAGAACATAACTTTTAATGATTGTGTAAACCAAAAACATAATATAGAAGTCTTAAAAACGTACAAACGTTTACAATACATAACTTGTAGGTGTTGTGAACGATGTGTTCACCAGATGTACTTTAAAAATCCTGGCAGCTGCTCCTAAAGGATAATATTGACAGTTGTGCCTAATAGATAACATCATAATCCTGACAGCTATACCCAAAGGATAATATTGACAGCTGTGTCTAATAGATAACATTGACAACTTTGGACTTAGTGCCTGTTAGATAAACCCTGACAGCGATGGACTTCGTGCCTATTCCTTAGGACAATCCTTAGGAATGAATGAATGAAGGATAAATGATTCTTAGGGTAGATCCTTAAGAATAAAGAAGATAATGGGGATGAGAAATTGGGTTAATTGTTTGATGATTAAACATAATAATTATATTATTGTGGGTTGAAAACCCTATGTACTCACCAGGTTTCCCAACCTAACCCACTCAGTTTATTTGTATCACAGGTGTCGATACGAAACTACATTACACTGAGAGATTAACGGAGATGTAAATCATCAGTGTAAATGAATGTAAGGTCTGTTTATGCTTAGGTTTATGTATTGACGATGACATCGCAATGTTCAAATATAAACAAAATACATTTCTTCGGAAATGCTTTGATAATATATTTATCATGTTTTCTGGGAAACAAATTCCGCAATATTATTCTTTAAAATGGATACTCTGATTTTAAATAAGCATAAATAAAAATTTTAAAATGACCGTGAATTTGGGGATGTCACATTGAATTAGGTCCTTCCCCTACTTTTCAACTATGACACTAGTGTATCTCTCCTACAATTTATCCAAAGAAAACGAATGTTATTATTATACTATTTGAAGTTAGGACACTAATTATCTAAAAAGGAAAAGATAAATTACACATATTGCTTTAACAATAGGTATAAAAAACTCCAACTCTTGAATCATATCATAATCTTTAGCCTTAACTTAAGGTATACAAATTATTAATTGATATATTACCCCAAAAGCACGAAATATATGTTGAAATACTGTTGGGGGAAGCTTAATATACGTGGGCCGCGCTCCATCCAAAAAATTGATCAAATATAAGCCTAATTTGATGATGTACCCGATAGGATGCAAACCCACAACATTGAATTATAACCAAATAAGTATTTATATAATATGAATAAACAACATAAATTTAACTGTTAAAATGACATAACTTCTCAAGATATGGCCTGTTATCGCCATATGTATCTACGGCATTCGAGTTGTGTTGCCAGCGTATCCACGACCTAAGTTCTCGGCATCACGAACATTCAACGGTGTAAGCCATGTACATCCCTGTCGCACACATTAGGATTGGAGTCTTGAGGCCGACTACAAGTATTATCACATATCACGAGTAAAGTCATGCAGTCGACTATGAGTATGAGTATTTTTAGGACCAGGAGTAGAGTCATGCAGTCGACTATGAGTATGAGTATTTTTAGGACCAGGAGTAGAGTCATGCGGTCGACTTTTAGGACCAGGAGTAGAGTCATACGGTCGACTTTTAGGACCGGGAGCAGAGTCATACGGTCGACTTTTAGGGCCAGGAGTAGAGTCATGTGGTCGACTTTTTGGACCAGGAGTACAGTCATACGGTCGACTTTTAGGACCAGGAGTAGAGTCATGCGGTCGACTTTTAGGACCAGGAGTAGAGTCATACGGTCGACTTTCAGGACCATGAGTAAAGTCATGCGGTCGACTTTTAGGACCGGGAGTAGAGTCATACGGTCGACTTTTAGGACCAGGAGTAGAGTCATGCGGTCGACTTTTAGGACCGCGAGTAGATTCATGGGGTCGACTTTTAGGACCAGAAGTAGAGTCATATGGTCGACTTTCAGGACCAGGAGTAGAGTCATGCGGTCGACTTTTAGGACCAGGAGTAGAGTCGTACGGTCGACTTTCAGGACCAGGAGTACAGTCGTGCGGTCGACTTTCAGGACCACGAGTAGAGTCATGCGGTCGACTTTCAGGACCACGAGTAAAGTCATGCGGTCGACTTAGAGGACCGAGACTAGAGTCATGCGGTCGACTTTTAGGACCAGAAGTAGAGTCATACAATCGACTTTCAGGACTAGGAGTAGAGTCATACGGTCGACTTTCAGGACCAAAAGTAGAGTCATGCGGTCGACTTTCAGGACCACAAGTAGAGTCATGCGGTCGACTATGAGTATTTTCAGGACCACGAGTAGAGTGATGCGGTCGACCACCAGTACTGTCACGACCAAGAGCAGAGTCATGTCGTCGACTACCAGTACTATCACGACCACGACAACCCGACATAATGTGTGTATCCTACATTTGATTGAACAAGAACAGTTAAATACCAATATGATAAATCTCATATAATTAAAGTGAACATACAAATATGATAAATCATACATAATTTAAACCGGAAAACAAAAAACAATGTTCCTAACAATCAAGTTCGTTTTCGTTTGAATCGTGGCAAAAAAAAAATCCATTTCATTTTCTTCATCGCTTGTATATTCTTCATCTTTAAATCGTGGTCAGAAAAATCCATTAAAACAACTTTTTTTCCAATAAGACAATCTTTTTATAGCATATGGTTAAACCGTAACTTTAAAATATTAATAAAACCAACAATTCAATAAACTAATATAAACCATAAATTCAAAATATTAATAAAACTAACAAACATTAAGATGCTAGTGAAAATTAAGAGGTAGATGTAGCTCTTAAAGAAAACCCTAAAAATTAGGGGTGAACATAATAACCAAAAAACCGAACCAAAACCAAATTAACCGATATAACCGAATCATAATAACCAAAACATTTTAAAAACCGCTGGTTCGGTTTCTAATTTTTGTTAACTGATAACTAACGGTTCGATTATGGTTTTATAGGTTAACCGAACCATAATTAACCGAACCGCGAACTTTATATATATAAAAATTATAGATTATATATAAAATAATATAGTCAAACTTATTTAAGACCCATTAAAATTTCAAAATATAATTCATTAATCCCCACTTATCAGGAGACGAATGAGCAATCAAACCATCAAAGGTTAATCACGCAGACACACACAATCTTCCAATCATGCATTGAGCTAGATTACTGAATAATGTTGTAATTTCTAATCGGCTAATTCTATAATTTGTAAATATTATTCACAATTAGTTTAATCTTCACACTCATAATCCTAATCAGAGGCTTCCCACACCGTTAATCCTAATCGAAGATTATTTTGACTTTATAGTCCTGTTCGAAGGATTCTTTGACTTTATAATCAAGACTTCTAGGTAAGTTAAGTTTTTGGTTCTTCTTGACTTTGTGATATATTAAGAATGTAATTTTTTTTTTGAATTTTTTGACTTTTTTTATTTACTGTTTTTGACTAAATCACATTGAATGTATATGAGTGATTGACTTTTTTTATCTGGATAACACGTAATATGAATGTTTGGCTATTTTATTTTATAGTTTTTGATTTAGTCGCATTGATATGAAATTATTAATGTCAATTTTGTTTAATATTTTATATTTTTATCGAATGTTTTTGATATTGAATGTGACTATGTGTTATCTCACTCTGAGTATCAAAGATACACATTTTATTCTATTACTATAACCTAGGTTACAAACATTGGTGTCAGTGACTCTTGGTATTCTCTTTTCATTTTTTATGCTAATATACTTTCACCATTTATATTATTTTGCACATTATGGTTAACCAATATTAACCATTAACCAAAATCGTTAACCGACAAAACCATTAACCATAACCAATATTAGCCATACCCAATGACTACCAAAATGCATTAACCAATCGTAATGGTTATGGTTCGGTTTTGTCCAACAATCGAACCAAAACACCCCATACACACCTCTACTAAACAAGTAGCAAAACAAGGCCATGTGATATTAGAAAATAGTTATTAAGTTCATTTTTTTAGTTATTGGAGTTATGATGATAATGCCCTCCATGCGCTTCAACGATACTTTTCCTTATTAAATTCCTTCTATTAGGAAACCAAAAGAGATATATGTATACTAAAAAAATCCACAACAATATTTGACACAAGTCAAATTCGTAGCCTTGTGAATTCGACAACTTGGATACAGTGACACATCACACAAGTATGAACCTTAAAAAAATTCGCAAGCAACTGGAATCAACATAATCACATGGCAAAATTCAACCTAAAATCTAAGAAATA
Organism: Lactuca virosa; assembly: GCF_052849685.1. Taxonomy (NCBI): domain Eukaryota; kingdom Viridiplantae; phylum Streptophyta; class Magnoliopsida; order Asterales; family Asteraceae; genus Lactuca; species Lactuca virosa. The sequence continues at coordinate 72,010,749 of NC_136431.1, forward strand.
ACACTTAAACACATAAAAACATAAACCTAAACCTAATATTCAACATATAACCACTTGAATTTAAAAGTTTCAAAAAAAAAAAAAAGAGTTTTACCTTCAAAAAACAATTTGATGAACAAGAGGTTGACCTAAAAGGCGTTGGATGTAGCTCCGGTCGACCCAGCAGCGGCAGCACTAGCTGTGGTGGCGACGAAGGTAAGATTTGCCGCCGAAATGGTGGGGAACTCCGGCTTCTACGGAGCGCAAAAGGGCAATAAAAAAAAGTTGATTGTTATGTGAAAAATGGGAAAGACCCTATAGGCGGAATTCTATGCACATCATGGTGTAAACGGGGAATTTTAATTCGCACGTCTATAAGAACCTATAACAAGTTAACAACCCAATAGTCAAAGTAAACGCATGAAAAGACTGATACACGGTGGTTACCGAACGTTCAAAATCAAAATTTATTGAATTATTTACGTATACATCCCCTTAGATATATCAAACTTTTAACTTAAGCCTTTATGTTTTTAATATTTATTATAAAACCTTACAACTAATATATAAATTTATTTTTTGTAATCTTAATACTTATGTATTTTCCAACAATTTTTATTTAATTAAATTTATATTATAAAAAAATATTTTGTATTATTTAATAAAATTTTAATTACAATGTGCTTTAACATTTGTATTTTTAAATTTATCGTTATTCACTAAAAATGTAACGATAAACAAAACGAACGTATATCCAAGCGTTCTAAATAGTTTGACAAAAATTCATTAATTTTTGTTAGAACGGCGTAATTTTATTTAAAAACTAATGAAAAGCTAAAAAGACTCATTACAATAAAATAGAAGCTAAAACCAGGTTTTAAAACCAAGAAACTAAAACACAACTTAGCTTTCCTACATGTATTAGAAAAAAAAAACGATCTATCAACCATCTCATCAAAAATGATGGATTTCCTAGGTATAACCGTTCCAAAAATAATAAAATTTTTAAAATTCCAAATGCACCAAAAAACAGTAATCAACACAATCTCTAACGCCTTTCGTTGACATCCAATCAACCTAATAGAAACCGACCACATAACTAGCATTTGAATAGTATGTGGGTCAGGAACGAATCTAAATATGATACGTATTTTTAACCGACGGTGCAACTTCTAGCTTTGCAAAAACAAAAGTTTCAATGCGGTACGGTTTCAATTCGATATATATTTTTAACATTTGTATTTTTAAATTTAGAGTTATTACTAAAATGTAAATATATTAGTACACAAACCCAACATATATCCAAATCTCTATAAACTATTTGATAAAACTCATTTATTTTCGTTTATTTATTAAATAAAAAAATCTATGATTTTGTTCACTTAAATAAGCAAACGAACACGAACAATATATATATATATATATATATATATATATATATATATTATTTTTTCAAAATTATTGTTTTTTATAATAATCAGATCCGAATAATCTCGAAATACTTCTTGTATAAATCGAGTCTTTACTACTCATTATAATAATATAACTATGTTCATCGATTGTTCCTTGTATCATAAACAATGTGTGTGTCTATATAATAATAATAATAATAATAATAATAATAATAATAATAAGAGTGACAATAATAAAAAAGATGTAATAATAATTTTTTAAAATAAAAAAACTTAAGAATCGAATATAAATGTAAATAAAATGAGTAAATATGTAATATTTCGAAAAATGTTTAAGGTCAGTTACTTGTTTTAACGTGCATCTAAAATAGAAATTTAGTTATTAATAAGGAAAATAGAAATTGAAAAAAATCAATAATATCATTTGGTTAATTACAGGGGTTGTCTAACCATACCCCCTTTATAATCTTTCTATACCTCCTAATCATTTTATGTTGATTTTTGTATTAACTAACTTATGATTAGATTATAATTTTATATTTTTATCTATAATTATGTTAATGATTGCATTTTTTTTACATAGGCTATCCACACCTCCTTTACCTTCTACTAATACCCCTAATAATTATATTAACTTTTTCTTTAATTGATTAAAATGATTATGTAAAAATTTATTTTTTTGATTATAATGATTAAGTAATTATTTGATGTACAAATAATTGATTATCTATTTAATATATTTAATAAAACATTTTTTTATATGTATTACATATATTAGTTGTGCAAACTATTTAATTTATTTAATAAAACATTTTTGTATTTTAAATTTATAAAACAAAAACATTTGTTATATATTATTAATATGCATCTAATAAAATTATTTTATATAAAAGAATTTGATTTAACACACGACAATAATAAAATAATATTTCAACGCAACGGATAATAAAAAAGTTCAAATACCTTCGCACTTAATCGATATGTATCCAAGGTGCTACAGAACTATAAGGCCTAAGTTGATTGTATAATTCAAAACGAGACCAATACATAGTTTTCCATGTAGATGCTGACATACTTCTGTGGGCATTCCAATACATTGTGGTAAGAGGCATTGGGTAATTTCCTTTCAAAAACACCGACATATAATGGTTGCCATTTACAAATGCCAATGTAATGGCTCGGTGGGGCTGGAACTCTTCGGGGCCTCTCCAAAGAGGGAAGCATGTCGTAGATTGTTCGTAGCTTAAACAATGAACGATCACACCGAACTTGTTGGAAATCAGGTAACTAGTCAAAGGCATATGCAACCAATATCGAGAAGGTGCAGGTGTTTCAAACCAATGCAATGAATCGTATACCTCGTTGAACCCGTCAGTAAAAACTCTATGATATGCGTAATATTAACTCTCTAACCTGTCACACCCCCGAACCAGAAGGTGGAAACGTCCGAGGGCTCGTGTGACTTAAATTGAAATATCATCACAATGAATATACATGAAACATAACATAAACATCAATATGCATTAATACATTACAACTGTCCTTGTTCACATCAAGTACATTGTTTACATTACAACATCACAAAACATAAATTGTTTAACGATTGACATTGCACAAAAGAAATTTCAGAAACACGCTTGATGATTCTTCATTCTAACTGTTACCTGAGAATACAAGTTATTTTGAAAACGGTCAACATATATAATGTTGGTGAGTTCATAAGCATGTTTGATTTAAAAATAGTTTGTATTGTTTGTAAAACCCAGAAAATCCGATATTTTTTGTAACAAAAACTGTGTACGAAAAGAAAGATGTGATGATCCCATAAGTGTATATGTATGTGATTTCAAAACATGTAAAAGTGAATGCCTTTCATAATTGTTCCTTGAATTATAGTTGTTGTATGTAGAAGAGAATAATGTCGTTCCCTGGAAAACGCGATGTTTTCCAATTTAAATAGTATGATAGTTTTGTATTATTGTATAAATCACTTTGCATCGTCACAGTGTATGAATATGATTTCCCATGAATACTTAGATGGTAATGGATCTCTATGTGAGTCGTTATAACCATGCATAATAGTGACTAATTCTCCTGTCTTGGCATTTTTCCAAACGTCGGTTTTGATCAAGATTTTGCCACCCTAGACTGGCCGAGTCTAACTGTAGCGAACAACTCAGGTGTGGGGGAGTCACCCCGTATAGATCTATACACAAACTCTCGCTCTCCCACCAGGACACTCTGATTATAACTACAGGCTATAGCCGACACTTATTGATGCCACCCTTTATTTCTCACTAAATCCCAATGAAATTGAATAACATTGTTTTACAACCCGATTGATGTTTACGTGAATATGAAGTAAACCTAACAGACACGAAAGAGGACAACGGTGGCCCACTAATCATGTATGTTATTATAGGCTGTCGAGTATGCTACGGACACGTTATAGCCCATTAAGCATATGATGAATGTTTAGGGCCATATTAGCAATGCAAATGGACCACTAAGGCTCAATAGCATGTTAAAGCTGATAAATGCCCATTGGGCATGTAATTGGGTCACCAAGGCCCAATAAACATGTTTTGATTATATTGGGCCCAACAATCGTATAATTGGGTCACGAAGGCACAATAAGCACGAATAGGAAATATTGGGCCCAACCATTGAATCGTTTATCTGTTTGTCGTTATAAGTTGTAGTATGGGATTTGGTTTACACTTAGTGTTTACTTTCGATGTTAAAATACTCAATGCTGGTTTATAACGATATTCTTAGTTTTTATAAAAATACCATTATTAAACCTTCATGTTGTAAAAATTTATATCTTTGATCAAATTGTTTAGAAATTTACATATTTGGCCCAAAATGTTTATTTGACTATTTCAGTCCCTTTTTCATACAAAATTTACATTTTCAGCCCTTAATGGTGCAAAATGACACTTTTAGTCCTTTTTGATAAAAAATGACATTTTAGTCCATTAGATTATTTAACTTGGCATTTTCGGCCCAAATAAAATCTTAAATTATAATTTCAGCCCAAAATACAACTTTTGACATTTTCAGCCCTTATTTGCTAAAAATTTACAATTTTGACCCATTTGCCGTAAGATTTACACTTTTGGCCCAAAATCTAAAAACTTTGCATTATTAGTCCAATTTAGCAAAAAGAGTCATTTTCAGCCCCTGAATTTAATTTATTCACGTTTTTTATTTATACTTTGATAAATTTACAATTTCAGCCCCAAGTTTCATTATTTTCGCAAATTTGGGCCCAAAAACCGTTGGGGCCCAAATATAAGCCCAATAAGCAAAAATTTATGTTTTTGGTCCCTTGAGAAGTATTATTTCCATAAAAATCATATTTTATACAGATATATACCATGTTATTCTTGTAAAAACCGAAAATGTCATCTTTTAACCAAATCTTTGTTATTTTTGCAAAAATAACACTTATGAAAATCTTTGGCCTTGTTTTTCACTTCTTAAACATAAAGACTCTTAGATCTTTGAAGTATGTTGTTTATTATGTTTTTGTTTATGTATCCTTCACACTTTAGCCATAGATCTCAAGATATAACAAATAATATCACATTTTCACAACACAAGCCAAAGAAATCACATATAACATGCAAACACACATAGATCAACACATAACACTTATATTCTCCCCCTAAAAACAAGTAAAACCGAAAACAAGGGGGTATGAACTCACCTTGCTTAGTTTTTCTCGGTTTTGAAGAAGAAATGGAAGGAGTTGATGTGATTCTCGGCCCTAGCAAGCTTCTTGAGAGGTCTTTGGCTTAGATGGGTTCTAAGAAGCAAGATCACGAATTTTGCATGAGTTAAGAGGAGATTTTTGAAGTTATCAAGAAGCTAAGCCATGGATTTAAGCAACAACTTACCTAAGATCTCGAAGTTTTTGAGAGAAAGGATGAGTTGTTGTTGTGAGTGTTTGAGAGAATAATTTTTGAATGTGTGTGTGTGTTTTCTATCTTCTCGGCCGAAGATAAGAAGAGAGGAGGGGGGGAGGGGAAGTGTGCATGGATATATGAGACATTCCTAGATGCATGTGATATAATATCCCTTGTTATCCTTTGAATAAAAATGATGTGTCATGGCTTAATAATCCTCATTAATCTCTTTTTTTATTGTTGTTGGGACGAGAGCTTGGGCTAGGAGAAAAAGTTGCATAGTGTTGGACCATTAATTGTCTTAGTTCGAAGTTATAAGGCCCAGCTTAGTATTTCCGGCCCATTGGGCTCCTAAGGTGGTTCACGGCCCATTATGGTATAAAAGAATGGGTTTATCGCCATTAGGGTTAATTAGATTTGTTATGGACCAACCACGCCCATCAAGGGTAAACTAATCCATTTTAGGCCCATTATGGCCCAAAATGTTAAGTTTCATGGAAGTGGGTCCAATTAGAGCCCATTTAAGGGTTCCAAGCCCAAAATAGTCAAATTGGAAGCTTATTGGCTCATTAGGCCCAATAAGGAAATCCTAGTCCATAATGGAATTAAACCAGGATTTGTAGGGTTTCCAATCTTTAGTTGACTTATTTGAAGTGTTTGTATAGAGTTTTTGATGTAATTTTGTTGTCATTGAATAAACATCATGCATGCTTCCAGATTTTGTTTACAGTTTTGTCCTTGTTAATGTTTACAAAATCATAGAATTTCCTGGTTGTGACACTAACCCTTCAAGCAATTATTTTCGAATATAAAGCCACTGGAATACTTCTCAGTTAGAATCTCGGTGGTTCATAATTTAAGTTAGGTTCTTTATTTAAATCGAACCCAACAAACTCTGATGTGGTTGAGAAGTTGTATCTACTAGGAGCTTGATTTGGAGGATTGACTTTCTTTTTCTGTTGTTTCTTCAAACTTGGTCGTCCACGAGTGTTTTTTTGAACTGCAGGTTCTCCAATGTCAGTTTTTTTGCGGATCATATATCTCTTGTAGCTTTCTCATATAAGCTTGTTTCCCGGCTTTTGATTGCTTGTTGAAGCTTTCTTTAATTTTTTCAACTATATCATCACACAAAATATGGTATGGGGATTTGGCTACGGGGGTGGCTCCAGGAATCAAGTCAATTCTGAACTCGACTTGGCGTTCGAGAGGTAGTCTTGGGAGATCTTCGGGAAATATGTCGGGGAAGTTACAGACTACGGGAATATCCTTGATGTCTTTCACTTCTCGTTTCTTATCCACCACGTGGGCTAAGAAGGCGTAGTATTCCTTGCGTAGATACTTTTGAGCCTTGACGCAAGAAATGATTTGAAGGTTCGTGCCGGGTTTGTCGCCATAAATGACGTGGGTTTCGCTACTTGGCAGATTAAGGCGAACGACTTTTTCGTAACACAGGATATCGGCATGGTGATGACTTAACCAATCCATGCCAATGATGACGTCAAAACTTTTTATTGTGACCGACATTAGGTCGATTTGGAAAGAATAGTTGTTTAGAGTGAAGGCACATCCTATGTATATATCGTTAGTGCTCTCTGCCTTTCCATTTGCCATTTCTACGGTGAACATGTCATTTAGTGATTGGGGATTTTGTTTAAGTAAGTGTTTAAGCTTGTGGCTCACGAAACTTTTCTCCGCACCACTATCGAAAAGTACGTATGCATATGAATTATTGAGGAGGAACGTACCAGTAACCACGGTAGGATCATTCATGGCCTCCTCATGCCCCATTGTTAAAACTCTTTGATGAGACAATGAATCAAGTATTGAACGAATTAGAGAGTAAATTCAAAGTAGAATTGAAAGATTTTAACACCGATGTAAATATGATCTGTTTGGCTCTATTACGATTTTGTAAATTTTACAGAGTATAATGAATATTCTGTAAAGACTTTGTTACTAAGACACTAGTAACCACTCCTATTTATAGAAGAGAAAAGCGTACAAAAAATATACTCAGGACTAAACATGAAGCTTCGAATATTATGCCCTAGTAAAATACATTATAAAAATGTTCGAAGACCCTAAATACAAACTTCGACTATTACAACATTTCGACCCTAACAATCTCCCCCTTTGTAATCAAAGTCGAAGTCTTCAGTTTGTAAGTAGAGTAATGGAGTACAGCAAAACTCTTCGAACCTCAGTATACCAAGAAATAATTTTCTTCAATTCCTTCTTGTCTCCTTCATTGTTCTTTTTGCAGTGGTTCATACGAACAATCAAGTTCGTATACTGAGATGTAGAATATCTCTCCACTTCGCTAGCTTGGAACAAAAACCGCTTCGCTTTTCCAGCTTTATCCTTTCCAGCAAAACTATTCCAAATGGCTTTAAACATATTTCTCCATCATCATATTTCTTTAACTCAATCTGAGTCAACGAAGGAGCCATTGGAACTTTTACTTCCATTCCCATTGCAGTAGCCAACTCCACATCAGTCAGTGCTAGACACGCATAATAATTCTCAATGAAGATTTTGATGTGAGCAACTCCAAGTTTGAATTCCTCTGGATCTGTGTTTTGTAGAAAAGAAAAGGATTTGTCTTTCAGAAGCAATGCCACTTGTATAAGGTTATACAAGTTCATCAGAGGAAAATCTGCAATAGTGAATTCACATGTTTTTCCATTTGCCCTGGCCACAACATATTTAACATTTTGAACAATGTTTTCAAAGACCACATCCTTTTTCATGCTTATCACCTTCTTGATCTTGATCAGTGACCATACATCCTCAGGGGCTTTGCCAAGTACTGCATGAAAACGAATTTTCATATGAGTCCCTTCATCTTTTTCCTTGAAATTCCCTTCAGCTTTGAACTGAGGCATGATGAACATCATCTCATTTATAGGGAAATCCAACTGGCATGCATCAGTGTTTGTAACCACATAACTCTGTTTTGGCTTCTTATCAAATGAGTACATGTGATTAAAGGCAACCAAGGCTTCGATTGTTTCATAGTTGTAATGTTTTGCTGGATCACCTTTATTCATGCCCTTCGGATCACCAGCCCTCTGAGTCATGATGCTTTGAATAAGCCTCATTTTCTCGAGTTCAGCTTCACCTTCAGCCTTCTTTTCTTCTTTATATTTTTCAACCAGAATTGATTTTCCTTTGTCTTTCGAAGCAGATTTTTCAGTTACGTCTTTTAGCTTCGAACCACTTCCACCAGATTCCAAAGGTTTACCAATTACAATTCCTTTCGAAATTGTTCTTGTAATTGGTAATGTTGTTACGATTGTTGAGGTCACTGGTTGAGCAGACATAATTACTGGTTTTGTTGAAGGGATGCTAGATGGAAATACCTTGCCCACCACTTTCGCTTCTTCTTCTGTTGACTTCCTTTCTCCCCCTTGCACCCCTGTGAAAACAGGAGGGGCAGTAGTTGTGGGAAGAAGACTAGATATGCGAAATAGTGGAGCAAGTTGCTTGTTAAATATGGCTTCGAACTGCACAAACTTCTGGGATAAAAATTCTGGAGTAATCAACGGTGACGAAACCGGTTTCGTTGAGATCTCCTTCAACTCCTTTAACAACTTGATCACACCTTCAAAATTTTCACTTTCAGACTTGGAGATTTGAGTTATTTGAGGACTCAAACCTTCGTATAGCTTGACAAATCGAGTGACAGCATCACAAATGATATCGACCTTCTGATTCAAGGACGCATAATCATGTTGAACAGATAAAATTTCCTTTTTCATGTCTTCACGAAGTTCGTGAATTTGGGAGTTAACATCCTCCCTCACTTTCTTGACTTCCTGAACAAAAAGAACATGTCGTTCTTTTGTTATGCTTCGCAGATCCTTAACTTCTCCCATAAAATCAGATCTGAGAGTTTTAACACGAAGCTCAGAATTCTGATCTGTATAATCAACCTTTTGTAAAATAACAGACTCTGAGGCTTTTATCATTCCAGAAACTTTGTTGATTACTCTTGATTCAAACATCTTGAGCATAGAATCAACCTCCAAACTTGAAATAGATGAACCTCCGCCAAGATCAGCTTGAGATTGAATGATGGAGTTCAACTTTTGATTAAGAATTTTATATTGCTTCATTGTCATTAACATATGATCAGGAAATTCTTCTTCTTCATCATGAAACTCTAGGTCTTCGAATGTTCCACCAAACCCTTCATTATCAGTTTCAGTGGGTGAAGATGGTTTGGGTGTATCAGTGGATTGAGAGGAAAAAATGGAAGTAATTGGTTGATTGATGATATGTTCAAAGGTTGGTGAAACAGTGGTTGATGTGAGAGGAATAGTAGATGTTGGTGTAACAGAAACCAATGATTCGAAAGTAGTAGAGATAATTGGACCTTGATATGCATCTTTCGAACCACCTTCACCCATGTTGACATTTGCATCCGTATCAGATACGTGTGCAGGGATGCCTGAAGTTCGAACCTCCTCAAAAATTGACTTGGCAATCGAAACTTCGGGTGGTATGATAACAGTCTTCTCAGGAATGGAACTTGTAATGATAGAAGTGAACTCTGGAGTTTCTGGTATTCGTTCATCCTCTTCTGTAGACTCAGTAGATAAAACAATCTTTCGAGTCTTCTTCGTCTTCTGCTTTTTCGGTTGTGACAAGTGTTTTGCCATATCTTCTGCTGCTCTTTTCTTGGATCCGGGAGAAACAGGAACAGGTACCTCACGAATTAAAACTCCTTGGTGAGTAATTTGAGGCTTGCGAATCAACTTCTGTGATGGTGACTTTCGTTTGTGAGTGGATTTCATCTTGATTCTTCGAAACATCCCTGTTTTCGAAGGAATAATCACGTTCTCTTGAGTCTCTTCCACTATTGGCTCAATCACTTGTGTTGCTTCAATTGTCACTGCAACATTTTCTGTCTTCTTCTTTGAAGATTTAGAGGATGTTGAACCCTTCGTTTTCTTTTCAGGTGAAGCAGGATCAGCTTTCTTCGACTTTTTGGTCTTCTTTTCGTCGCGTGGCAACAAAATTCCCGTAGGAATAGAAGAATCGAATGTTTTCAGATATGCAATCAAAACAGGATTCGTAGGATCCACCCTTTTAAGCATCGCGTCTGGAATCCGAGCAACGTTTGGAAATTCATCATCATTGTCAACAACTTCCTTCGGAAAGTGATAAGATTGAAAAGTAACCTTCTCTTCTTCATTTGAAACCAAGATGCCTTCCTTGTTGTAAAATGTTGCAGAATTAGACTCCAGTACCTAGCACACGAAATGCCATGAACAACATTCATATGTTCTACTCCTTTTTAGAATTCCTTCCATAGCTGTGTAGAGTAGTCTGCTGGAAGATCATAGTATAAACCAGCCACCATGGCATAAACCTCCATCCTTCCTTTATCTAATCCAACTGTTCTTCCGGTTAAACAACGCAAAAATATCCCAAACAAAAAATTCCATACTTTTGGAAGACCAGACTTCTTAAAGTCACTTATCTTTGACAATGGGGGCTGATATCCCATTTCATTAAACATATGAATTATTTGGGAGAATTGAAATTCAACAAAAGGAAGTGTATTTGGAATGTCAAGAATCTGACAAAACAGTTTCTTGGAAAGCCTAACCTTTTTGTCATTGATTAGGTGAAAAGTAATCGAATCAGAGGCTTTGTTGTATGTGGCAGTAGATCCTGCTTGAGAAAGCCAGGATACCGGAACAGAAAAGGAATTGAACATTGCTTTGGATAAAACAGAGTGTTTTAAAGAAACAATAAGCATCTTGAATTCTTCTAGACATTGAGAAAGTTCACCATCCACATAATAATTGGTAGATTGAATCTTCATAACTGGTGCAGAAGAAGTATCTTCAGTAGAAGGATCGACATGAGCAGTAGTCGCCATTGTTATGGTTTGAAAAAGATGAAGAACAGAGAATTTGGGAAGTTTTGAGTTTTGATCGCATAAACGTATAAAGTACTCTTGAACCCCCTTTTATATGTAACCCTAAATGATTTGAATTTGAAGCGGGATGCATTTAATGAGATCCGACGTGGCACCTTGAAAATCGGACCTGTACAGCGGAAAGGTAGCCATGCGTCAAAAAATGTCTGTCACATCACCTGGAAAACCGGGCAAAATACCATACGTCACGTATACACAGCCTACCATTATCCCCTTAATAGAATTGTAACCGTTAGAACCCTTCGAATGGAGGCAAGGCTCTTTCACTTTTGGGATAAAAAGCGAAGTCATTTGCCAGATGTTCGAAATCATCAGCCTGAGTTGGTATTACTCAGAACCTCAAGGATTTCGTGTGTGTAGTGTGCCAAAGAAAGTTTAGACAAGAAACAATTTTTTTTTTTTTTTTTTTTAAATTTTGTGATGTCAAAAATTTAATTTGACACGAAGGCAGTTAAACCCCGGGCAAAGGTTGCTTCGTTAATCATCAAGAGAGATGATCAACAGCTTGTGTATGTTCCTGTGAATTACAATCGAATACTTTTTGATAAGTATCAAAGGGCTTCTTTTAAGAATGCTTCGTGGGTAGGTTCAAAATTTCGTTACATGTCAACCTAAACATAAGGTGATAAAGTGTAACAGAAATTACTTGAATGACCAGTGTAGTCAGTGACAAGTCGGCTTTGAAAATTTTTAACATGACTAGGACATTCGAATGAAACTCACACGGAAATCATATTCATAAAAAATTTGTATACTGGATCTTGTTGGGTAACAAACATCGTGGGTTTCGAATGCTTGATCAAGACCACTCATTCGAAATGAATATGATTTGGAGTTTCGAACATTGGTACAGAAACAAAAGTTTCGTATATATCTGGAACAATGTTCCCCGTCAATTCCTTAATTTGTAAGATTTTTGGGTTTCACTTCCATCACTGACTCATGATGTCAGATCATAAACACAGAGTTTTTATATATCTAAGTCTCGATGGGTTTGATCAGAGACCTCTCGGATATACGTCTTTGTGTGTGATCGTGTAAGAATGTTTTGGATGAAAAAGATTGGTGTAAGACACGAAAAGTACCTATGTTATGTTTTGGACCAAACAGGAAACTCTTAACTCATTGTGAGAAGAGTAAGGTAGCTCAGAGACTAATGTGAATATAAGCCTGATTGGGAAGAAATTTTCGTACGAAACATTTCATTAAGGCTTTCGTACACACACATTGAGTCATGGAGGCTTTGGACGACATGCAGCAGCATGCTTCTAGGGACAACCTAACTAATTCGAATAATCAAAAACATATTAATTCATACGAAAAATTTTACCTGACCCTAAAACTGCCTGCATTGTCCCCTCTGAATCATCGTCATAATCTGCAACAAAAGTCTAAAAATAAAAATATTTTTGTTGTTTTGAATACCTCATTCTTTGCACGACTTTGAGCTCTTGTCAGAACTCCCTCTTGTGGATTCCCAATAACTTGATCCTTCGGATGGTCTCTTGTCCATTTTTCCATGGGTGGATATGCTGGATCAAATTCCAAAGGGGCATCTTTGTATATTTCATCATTTTCTGAGCTTGCATTCGAACAAGCATCATCAACATTATGCTCCCCCTCAACAACATGCTCCCCCTCAATTTCAGCATTCAATTGTTCTTTCTCCCCCTCGAAAGAATGCTCTTCATTATCTAAAGTATTCGAATCCAATTGCTCCCCCTCCAGTGGACTATCACTCGTAGTTTCGCCTTCTTGAGGAGTCGATGATGAATCATCAGTAAGTTTTGAAAATTCTGGTATGTGATTATCAGGAGCATGAACTTCAGCATCAACTGCATGATCTGAAATTCCAAAAATCAAATCATAATCAATATCATCCATTTGTATAGATTCAGTTTCAACTTGTGTTTCTTGTAAAATTGGATGATTCGTAAATCTATGCTCATTTGATTTAACATAATAATCATCGAATGTGAGATTGAACGTTTCTTCCACTTTTCGTGTTCGCTTATTTAACACTCGATATGCCACTGAATTGTGCGAATATCCAAGAAAAATTCCTTCATCAGCTTTTGCTTGAAACTTCGAAAGATGATCCTTGAGATTCATAATAAAACACCTACATCCGAAAACATGAAAAAACTTCACATTAGGTTTACGATTATTCAGAATTTCGTATGGTGTAATATTAAATCGACGATGAATGAACGATCTGTTTTGAGTAAAACATGCAGTTGAAACAGCTTCAGCCCATATATATTGAGGTAAATTCGCATATGCCAACATGGTTCATGCTGCTTCGCATAATGAGCGATTCCTTCGTTCTACACCACCATTTTGTTGTGGTGTATATGGTGATGAAAAATTATGCGAAATTCCTTTGTCCACCAAAAATGAATCAAGAACTTTGTTCTTAAATTCAGTTCCATGATCACTTTTGATTTTTCTAACAGTCTTCTTCAACGTGGTTTCTATCTTTTTGATAAAGTCAATCATAATTTGTGCAACTTCAGATTTGAGCCTGAGAAAATAAACCCACGTAAATCTGGAAAAATCGTCAACAATAACTAAAATGTACCGTTTATTGTTGAGAGTTGAAACAGTCGAAGGACCACACAAATCAATATGTATCAACTCAAGAGGTGCAACAATTTTCGAATCAATTGTGATTGGATGATCTTGTTTATGTTGCTTTCCAACTTCACAAGCTGCACATAAATAATCATTGTCAAATTTAAGTATAGGTAAACCTCTTACCAGATCTTGTACCACAAGTTTATTTATGTTTCGAAAGTTGAGATGTGAAAGTCTTCGATGCCATAACCAACTTAAATCAGATGTAGCTTTCGAAAGAAGACATACTGTTGGTTTGCCTACAATTGGATTGATGTCCAAAGTGAACATGTCACCTTTCCTTTTAGATTTTAGTAATATTTCGTTTGTGTTAACATTCGAAATAACACTTCCTTCTTCGTTGAAAAGAATTTGATTGCCAGTGCCCACAACAAGTTGAGAAACACTAATCAAGTTATGTTGAAGACCTTCAACATATGCAACACGATTCACTGTGAATTGTCCGTTTGTGATTTTTCCATATCCCATGACTTGACACTTTTGATTGTTCCCAAACTTTACTACTCCAGCATTTTTGAGACTTCGAAAATCTCTTAAATTCTCCTTCTTTCCAGTCATGTGACGAGAGCAACCACTATCAATGTACCATTTGTTATCATATTGCTCGTCACACAATACCTGCAATCAATGAAAAATTTTAGGTACCCAAGGCTTTTTGGGTCCTTGGAAATTAGATTTCAATTTCGAATGAAATGGAGAACTTTTAACCCAATCACAAACTTTGGTTTTGAGACTATTAATTAAGTTCACTTCATCATCTAAAGGAACTGAAACATAAGTGTTTGATAGTTTCGAATGTTCACTGACTTTTCCCTTCACATCTTGAGTTTGTGATTGAACAGTCTTCGCTTTTGTGACAGGTCTCCATGTTTTGACTAAGATATTCGAATCCTTAGATGATGAGCTGCCATTCGAAGAAGTATTGACATACTTTTCGTATGCTTCATGAATTTGCTCTTTTGAATATTTATTTGACTGATACATTTTTCCTCTTCCGTCAAGCCAATGATCAATGTTCTTCCTTGAAGTCATTCCTTTTTCCCGTGACGTCCTCATAGTTTCTTTCTTTGTGTAATTAGGAAAATTTGGCTTTTGAGGTACAAAATCAACTTTGGGTTTGGTAACATAAGAGTAAGCATAGGATGTATCAATTTTTGATTTAAAATGTTGACGTTGAAAAACTTTTTGATTTGAATTGGATCTTTCTGAAAAATCTCTTGTTTTGTTAGTTTCAGAAAGTTTCGAAAACTTTGTTTGCTTATGTACTTCAGACCTTGTTTGATTTGATTGAGATGATTGTTGAGTTTTTGAAAAAGAATCATTTTTAACTTTGAAAACCTTTTTGATGGATTGTGATTCAGACATGGTTTGAGACTCAATATTTTGCCAAAATATTTTCTTTCGTGCTTGTCTTTTTGAAATGTTGTTTTCCTTCGAAAATTTGTCAATTTGATCTTTAAATTCCTTAGAGTTTAATTTGACAACTTTTTCATTTTCCTTTTCAACACGAATTACTTTCTCTTTTTCAACTTTTGATTTTTCAACCCATTGTTTTTGTTGTTTTTGTCGTTGAAAAATATATGAATTCTTTGTTAAGTTGTTTTCAACTGTGTTTTGATTTGCGAAAAAACCTTCCTCAGTTGTTTTTGAATTATCCTCCTCAACCATCTTCTTGAACTCTGGTTTGATATTCTCAACATTTCCGGTAGTTACGAAAACTTGATTTGGAAAAATGACATCATCTGTGCATTTGAAATTTGGAAAAACCACCGTGTTTGTTTCAAAATAATGTTCACCTTTTTCATTCATCACTTTTTCGAACTTTTGTGTATCACCATACACTTGGTCAACAACTATTCGTGGAATTACTTCTTTCTTTGAAGATTTCTTTTCTTTCGAAACTTTCTCTACATCTTCATCATCACTATCATCAGTTTGGTAATCTTTGAGATCCACGAAGTTCATTTCACTAACTTTCGAAGTTGTGTGAATATCAGTTTCTTTCTCAACTATCAAATCCTTAACTTTTTCTTTCCCTTTAGAATTCGAAGCAACATTAACAATAGACAATTGAGAACAATCAACATCTTCAAGCTCACTAATTTCACTAATATTGTCAGAATTATCTTCAATATCAGCAAAATTAGATTGAGAATTAGATGATGAATTCTCAGTCTTTTTCAAAATGTGAATTTGTTCAGATTTAGTCAAAGTATCATTTACAATGTTAACTAAATCATTCGAATCAAGACATTCATCAACTTTGACAATTCCATATCTATACTTGTCATTCGGAACTTTGTCAAAATCAGCTATTTCTTTTTCACAGTCATACGAAATGTTATCTACCTTAGCTCTTTCATAAGCTAAAAATGGCAGCAATTTTCTATGTTGTTCTTTACTGATTTCGCATGAATGATGAAGTTCAGTTATTTTCCCATAGAATCTTTTAGCAGCATTACAGTAAATGTTTCTTTGTGCTAACAACAGTTTATTATCACTAGATAAATTGTCCCTATCAACCATGATATTCGTTATTTGAAGTTCTAGACAATCTATCTTAGTGATTTTCGAATCTAATTTCTTCTGTGTCTCTAGCAATTGCATTGACAACTTCTTAGCCTCATTGCTAGCAGATACCACAATCGAATCAAAATAAGTAACAGTTTCATCAAAAGATACTAATTCAGAATTATAAGCATGTACTGGAATATTAAAAGATTCAAGAATGTTTCGTACCTTTGTGGTCATTGGTGATTTGTCAGCAGCTTTTGATACGAAGCATCTTCCATGCACTTCGTATGTTTCCTCCTCTGATTCTTCCTCCATTTTTGCAAACATAGCTCCATGGGTTGGATTTCGCATTTCCTCATCATCTGATCCAGATGACCAGATTTGATAAGTACCATCTTCATCCTTATTCGCACCCTTTGCAACCAGAGACAAATTCTTGGCTTTCGCACGAACCTCCTCCAACTTTTCAGCATAGTACGCTTCATCCTTGACCTTATTCTTTCTCTCATCCTTCTTCGAAGCATACAGTCATTAGCAAGGTGATTAGCACCATTGCAATAATGACAATCAATCCCATCATCTCCCTTTAGCTTCTTCTCAGACTTTCCCTCAACAGGCTTCGAATCTTTCATCTCATCTTTCTTTTTCTCTTCCCCAGCACTTTTACTCAGAAAGTTCCCTTTTGTCTCAGACGACTTTGCCTTCGGATTGAAAGGCTTTTTGAAGAACTTTTTCACACGATTGTTTGAATAAAAGGCAACTGCCTCATCATCTGAGTTCATGATGAACCCTTCATCTTCATCCGAAGCATCTTTCTCAGCATCTTTTTCAGAGATCTTCGAAACCAAAGCTAGTGGACCTCCCAACATAGCCTTCGATTCTTCAGCTATTTCATTCACTTCGCTTTCATGAGTCTTAAGTTGGTTGTACAAGTCATTCAATGTTGACGTATCAAAGCTCTGTTGATTCTTCACCATCATGCTCACACTACGCCATTCCTTTCGAAGTCCCATAACAAATATCAGATTGAATTCCATGGCTGATCTAGTGATACCATATCGATTGCATCGATATATCAATTCATTAAGACGATCGTAATAAACTTTAATTGTTTCACCATCTTTATGTCTGAAGTCCTTCAGCTCCACTAAACATTGCTTCACAGAATTAACTTTCGTCTTCTCACTTCCCTGAAATTTTTCCTTGAGATTGTTCCAGATTTCCTTTGCAGTTGTACAACTCCTCACGTAGTTGTAAACAACTGGAGGCAAAGCTCCTCTTAGCTCTCTTACACACCTTTTCTCCAGCTTTTTCAGACGATCAGATTGATTTTCAACTTCAGAGTTTCCAGAGGAAGAACCAATTGGTTGAACATTCGATGGTGGATTGAGATTGCCAGAAATGCAATTCCACAGTTCTTCATCCAATCCATTGAGATAATCCTGCATACGATCATCCCACTGATCGTAATACTCAGGGATGAGCATAGGAATTTTGGTGGATGATCCTAGAAGATGAGAAAATGAAGTCATGGAATTCAGATTGAATGACGCCATTGTTGTACGGAATAGATCCTTGAGAATTTTTGAAGAAACTTTGAGAATTTGACAACAAACTGTATGATTCAAATCACAATCACTCTTAGAACACTCGATTCAATGAATTAAGTGCAGAATCGAATCACATACTTAGATCTAAACAATTTTTCACTTTCAAAAAGTGCGGAAACTTTTGAATCAAAAAGTTGACTCAAAAACCTTTTGAACAAAGTGAAAATCAGATCAGAGATATAATTCCTACTCTGATACCAATTGATGAGACAATGAATCAAGTATTGAACGAATTAGAGAGTAAATTCAAAGTAGAATTGAAAGATTTTAACACCGATGTAAATATGATCTGTTTGGCTCTATTACGATTTTGCAAATTTTACAGAGTACAATGAATATTCTGTAAAGACTTTGTTACTAAGACACTAGTAACCACTCCTATTTATAGAAGAGAAAAGCGTACAAAAAATATACTAAGGACTAAACATGAAGCTTCGAATATTATGCCCTAGTAAAATACATTATAAAAATGTTCGAAGACCCTAAATACAAACTTCGACTATTACAACATTTCGACCCTAACACTCTTCCCACGCCTTTTGGATAATCCCTCTTGAAATGCCCCGTTTCACCACATCCGTAGCAAGTCTGACTTACTCCGGCATTAGTGGCTTGGGTGGTTTGTTGTGCCGGTGCCTTACAAAAGCGGGCAATGTGCCCCTTCTTGTTGCAATTATTGCAGTGCATCTCTCTGCAGGCTCCATAATGATGAAAGTTGCACTTGTTGCATTTTGGGAGAGTTCCAGCATATTGTTTGGCGGGTGTTGGAGCGGTAGGAACAGTAGCAGCGTGAACTGCCACAATTTGTTGTTTCTTTGTGGGCTTTTGTGTTGGTTGTGATGGGTTTTGAGCACTACATCATTCCTATGGTGTATATGCAAACCCTAAAGCTTTGGATCTAGTTTTTCTAATGAACATGCAATAATCATCCAAATCCATAAACCCTAGATCTAGCATACAATAATAAATATTATCATAATATAGGGTTTAGATCTTACCTTTGATTGTTATGTAGCAATAACAATCTATTCCTTCTTGTAACTGGCTTCTGAAAGCTTAGTGTCACAAGTGTCACACCTCTAATGGCTCACAAACACCAAGAGCAAGAGGACGACTTAGGAGAGGAGAAGGAGGCACCAAAAACGTCCAAGAAATTCCAAGGAATGCTTAGCCACGTTTTTGGGTGCCCTAAGGGTCTTTATATAATGAGACTATTAGGGTTTTGAACTAGGAAACCCTAATCTGACTGCTTAGGCCGTAAACAGCCCATTGACTCCCTCCTTAGAGGCCTTGGACGAATTCTCATGGGTTTCCCCATAGATTTCGTCCACTCCAATCTCTATGGAGTCCATTAGCCCAATATCCAACTATCACACAATTGACAGTTCTAGCCCCCTTTATTTAATTAATGTCTTTTAGCCACAAAATTATTTCTTATTAATTCTTGACTAATATTAATTAAACAATATGATTTCTCTTTTAATATATTATTCATATAATATATTAATAAATCATAATTAATCTCTTTCTCCACAAATCATCCTATCAAGTTGCTTTTGTGAAGGCAACCCAAAAGGACCATGCTCACAATCGGTTCAAGTACATACCAAAATAGTTATGGACTTAGACACTAATCCAACAGTCTCCCACTTGGATAAGTCTAACAACTATTCTGCATATGACTTCAAACCTGATCAGCAATCGTAGCTTTCAAAAGCCGCTGTCAACTCTGATCTTATCAGAAGCGTGTCCTTTAGAAAAGGGATCATATATTCCTCCATTATAGATATCGTATGAACTGAGACATGGATTTAAATCATACTCTCTGTGCATGTGGTGTTTCCCGATTTCTGATTTATGACGAATGACAACAGACTACAATTGAACACATCAACTTAGTCCCGGCTTGGCCATGTTGGGTTTTGGTATACTACAACATCCTATGGTGCACATACAACCCTAAATACCTTGGATCTATGTTTTCACTAATTATACATGCAAATGGTTTCCAAGGTATTGATCTTACAACTAGCATGCATTTAACATAAAATTATAATATACTAGTTAGCATGACATACCTTTTGATGGAGCTTGAATTCTTGGTGTATTTGGCCTTAAAGAGCTTAGCCCCAATAGTGTGGAAGCCTCAAATGGAATCACAACACACCATGGACAAAGGATGAACTTGAGAGAGAATTCCATGCACACAAAAGACACCATGAACTCTAAAAAGATACAAGTGGCGATTTTGGGCAATGAAGTATCTATTTATATGTGGGATTTCTAGGGTCATGGATATAACCCAAATCCATACCCATGGGTTTTATGATCTATGGTTCATGTGGACCAAGTCTTTATGTATCCATACATAAACTTGGTCCAACATGGATCATAAGCCCAACACATATAAATATAACTAATTATCATAATTAGTCCCCATAGATTTAATTAGTCTCTTCCGACCACTAAATTAATTCCAAATTAATTCTTGATCACTACTAATTAAAACATATGATTTCATATTAATATACTATTACTTATAATATATTAATAAACCATAAATAACCTTCTCTCAAAAGTCCATCCTAACAAATTGTCCGGATGATATGCAACCCAAATGGACCATGCTACTCTCGGGTCGAATACATACCAATAATAGTTATGGGCTTAGACACCTAATCCAACAGTCTCCCACTTGGATAAGTCTAAAACTATTATTCAAGTATGACTCCAAGATCCCGACTAGCAATCGTAGCTCTTAAAGCCGCTGTCAAACTCTGAACAAATCAAATGACATGTCCATTAGATAAGGGATCATATATTCCTCCATTCTAGATATCATATGGACTGAGACATGGATTATAATCATTCTCTCTGTCCATTTGTTGTTTCCCGATTTCCGATTTATGACGACTGACTAATTGAACAAATCAAATCAGTCCAGGCCCGGCCGAGCACTTACGTTTGTCATCACCAAATCATCGAGGGGCCCACAGATATCGCTTTTATCCTGAAGGTAAAAGGAATGGATAAACTTCGACTCATATGGCTTGTTCTACTACTTGTTGAATCATACACAAAGGCACGTTTTATAACATCGAGTTACCAATGCGTTTTCGTGCAATCAATGTATAACCAACTCATAGTAACAACTCATATCTCTAGGTTTGAAGAATATAAGATATTATCGTCTCATGATCACTCGTGATAAAATCCATGAAGTGATTCCAATGAGCGCGGGTTGAATCCAATACTCAGAACTTATGAGCACTCATGAGTGTTGTAGCCCTTTGTCCAACATCTTAGACCTCTACAAGCCAACCAATGACAATCTTAATTCATATCTACTTCCAACATATGACCGACTGTGGATGGTTTGAATAACTTAGTCATCCAGAACAATGACCTAGTTTATTCTGGAAGTCAAAACATGCAAAATGAAACACAAGAATAATTGAATCGAATATTGTATCAAAACCTATGAACATAAATAAAACACCTTTTATTTATCACCATATGATTACACATTATTCATTGTATACTGTTTCAGCTATTAACTTTATTCTTGAATTTATAACAATAGTTGTCCCATGCTCCAAGCATGTACACTATGTTTTCTAAACACTAGTCATGCCATACACCAAGTATGCATACTATGTTTGTCTATGATCTTTACTTTGTGAAATAGATCAATTGAACATAACTCCAATGATCCTCTTTTCATAGTCCCAAATCCTTACTGCAAATGCAAGAATTCCAAATTCATGCCATTTACTGAAATCTGTTAGATTCTAAACTTATATGCATTGATCCTCTTGTAATGATTATGCACAAAGTCAGATAGACTTGACAACAAACATTACAGAGCATTCCAAAGGAGATCAACTCCTTGGAAACATCCTTCTTGCATTAAGTTTCCTAATCTTACACAGATTGAATAATTTCTAACTTTGAAACATTTCCATATTCCATTTTGACTATCACTTCTGAACAAGAGTTTCCTCCTTACAGATTATGTCAATATGGTCCTTCCAGAATTATCATTATACTTCTAACTGTCCTTGAGCAACCAATCTTTGGTAAACCTTAGATTGTCCTCGACAATTGTTTAATCCTTTTAGTCATATCCAATTCTAGACCTTTTCCCTTCTTAATGCCCCAGGCATTTGGAAAATTTTAGAAAGGATGAATATAGCACATGCAATCGATCCTATATCCGAAGCATATGGGACACGATTCATGATGTATCACATAAAGACTAAACCAGTATTTTGCTATAATGTTTCCATTTCAATTTGCCAAGTTCTCATAATTCAGATTATGAAAAGGGATGTCGTAATCATAATCGAATTTTAGAACGCAAATAATGGACCATATATTAGAATTTTCTTATGTTGAGCCATTCCAACATAACATTCATATATATACTTGACTAAATACGATTAAAACCTCAATCTAAGCTTTTAGATTTGAGATGAAGTATAATTTCCTCTCCCTTAATTATAGCAAAACAACTTTTTCCCAATTGAAACCTTTTGTTTTCTATAATTAACATTGCTAACTTGCAACCTTTATCATAATTATCATGCTCCCACTAACATGATGATTATTAGCATAACACTTATGCTCCCACTAGCTTTGACATGTACTCAGACATCAGTTGAACTTCTAGAAAAAACAATACTTTATTGACTTTCTTACCAAAGTTCAGATTTCTGATACTAGATTGCTTTGATAAAACTTTATCAATATCATACACCTTATCTTAGATAGCTCACAGGTGTGTCTAAACAATTTCAGAACTATGAAAAGGGATGCCGTAATCATAGTCTCAATTGTTTAGACCTTTGCCACTTCTCACAAGTCCATGTTAGTGTGCCGGTTAACCACACAGCTCCACTAACGACTTTGAGAATGCAAATATCACAATTGCTATCTACTTCAAATCTACTTGGTGGAAGTGTTTCCTCACCATCATTTTCATGAATCGGAGAGAAACCTTATGACCCTTAGATTTAATGGTGTATGTGTTCTTATCCATGTGAATTGTCAAAACCATAGTCACAAGACAAGGATAATGACAAATCCAAACTCATATGGACTGAACTCAATCTTAATTTCTTGCCACCTGGCAGCTCAAGGGCCTGCCATTGCTTCCAAGTTGTTGTGCAACCAATTGAGAACTCTAAGAACTCATATGCAAAGCCAACTTTAACTGGAATGGGCACAGAATATGTCAACACGATAGGTTATAAACCTCAAGTCGTGTGCTAGTGAAGAACTTCAGGTTTTATTCTTGATTAGTTCTTGAGACTTTCAAGACCTTTAAGACTCCCACTGTCCTCTTGACATATAAGACTTTCTTGTCAGATATTCAAGAGATAGTGTGGATTCTAATCAAGACAAACACTTCACACAATTGGCCTTAGTTGGTCTTTGTTTTATCCAAAACATCACAACTTACCAATTTCAAATATACAAGAGTAGAAAACTTTTACTCTTACATTTGATAAGTGTTTTAAACCTTCTTTAAGACATGTCACCCAAGTTACAATCTTAGAGTATAACTCTAAGAATTGTTTTTGGAACGAAGTATGAATCATCTTCTTGATTTAACCACTTCATTAATTCATAACTCCTCTTCTTAACTATCAGAATGCACTTAGAGGATGAATTGTGATAAGGTCTCAAAATCATTAAGATGGTCTTAAAACATGATACTAAAGTACTCTCCCATCTTTTCAGATTTGAGAAACTTTTATCTTTCTGCCTAAATTGATTCTTCTTATTCGCTCTGCCATACATTGGAACCTTTTCCAATGTCTCAGAATTACACTTAAGCTTGTAAGTATAACCATATTTATTGAGCTATAGTAAATTATGACGAATAGTCTTATCGATCTTGTGTGGTGGACTCTGACCAGTGCATAAGAATGTGTACCCGATCCCTTAGTCCTTCACTTGACTCACACACCCATGTGAACAAGTAGTTAGTCTTAATTTTTCCAATGCTCGAAAGTTCTCATTCATCATACTATTCAACTTGCATGATTCCAAGTTTCGGTCCAATTGAAACTTGGGTGATGAGGAACTTTCCTGATTTGGTAAATTTAGACACTACCACAAATGAAAGAATCAAATCCATTTTCCAATATTGCTGTCAGTGGAATCATATAAGCAACAATTTTCCACAAATGCCATTGTAAGGATACTTCAAATAAATAAAATTAAACAATTTTCTTTTATTTTAAAACTTTGCGGAAAAACTTATCCTTACAATCCACATGGAAAATTGTTGTTATCTATTCCTTAGCAATATATCATAACTTCTTAAGCAACTGCTCAAAATTCTGATGCGATCGAAATCCACCTTCGCGATCAGAATCAGCATATACTTCCTTTAAGATTTCTCTCTATTCTTTGATTCTTAAAACATCAACATGTGACCCAGTCACATCATGTAATGAGGATCTCAGAATAGAACTTAACAGAGTTAGATAATGGGCTCTACCTGATGTAGAGTCAAACTTATTGACTTTAACATCCTTAGGTAAATTTGGCAGCTATGCAATCAACGCCCCTTCCTTTGGCAAAATAAACATATGGACCCTTTGGTAATGGGACTATCTCAGACTTAGCCTTTCTCTTTACCATTTGGTCAACCGGATTGACTATGGCCAATCCCTTTCCATTAGGAAGAGAATGCTTTTTTCTGGATTTCCAGTGTCACCATTGTCACTGTCCATAAAGTTTTTTGGAAGTTGATCTTCTAATCAAATTTGATTTACTATCGTTCCAAATCATTGCTGATTCAGCAGCACCAAGCAAATAGATATGATCATTAAGGTTCATGTCATAGTCTGTTTCATAGTAGTCCCAAAGGAACTCACTATGTGACTTAGAAAGTGATTGAACATCCAACTTTCTCAAGACTTTGACACCCAACTCTCCCGGCTTGTCAATATGTGACTTCATCTTTAAGATGTGATCACACATAGACCTTGCTTGCCATTAGGGCTTGAGTGACCTTGAACTTGTGGGTTAGGGAGAATAATTGGAGGAGGTGGAGGAAGAGAAGTATGACTTCCATGAGCCAAACTCGGGAAGTCATATTCATTAGGAAAGCTTGGTTTGGGAAGATCATTGTTGTCTAAACCAGACATCAACAATGGGAGAAATTCACGTAAAGTTGATTTAAGTCCTTAATATAACACCCAATATGATATATTAAGGCTAGGACCCAACAAACTATTTTATAACTTGGAAGAGGGATGCCGTAATCCAAGCTATAAAATATTTGAAGGTAGGTGAATGACGATTCACCAATTTCCACCAAGATAAACGAAATGTATTATTAGGTTTTAATTGGTTTTGAAACTCCTAAATTCTTTTGAGATTCATTGAACTTTTCAATGACATGTTTCAATCTCGAGTGTGCCCTTCAGGTTTTGTGACTGGGATGCCGAGGATCACAAAACAAGGTGTGAAGTAACCATGCAAATATACTTGGTACCCTTAATATTTACCCCCCAATCGATGTGCCGGTTAACCACATACGCTCCAACGATACTATGATAAACATTAAGTTACCCTTTGCCTACCTTGTTAAGTCCAGGTTAGTGTGTCGGTTAACCACACACGCTCCACTAACAGCTTAAACAAAGTGCAAAGTGTAATTTCATGGATTAGCACCTTATTCACATTTTCCTAAGTAACTAAGATTGGGTATTTATAAAAGGTTTAGTTACTTAGTATTTATCATTAATACTTTTAATGAAGGGAAAATTATAGTCCTTGTCCTACCCGTTCGGCTAACGACCCTCCATCGGTCAAGGAAGTGGTGGGTGAGAGTGGACACCCATTAAACTGCCATTTTATAGGCAGTAACCTTATACCCCCCTTATAGACCGGCTTCGTGAATGAGGCCTACTAACGGTAAGACTGACTTTGTTCTTATACATACATATATATATATATATATATATATATATATATATATATATATATATAAGTATTAACTATTAATATTATAATAGTATAAGGGTGTATTTTAAACATTTAAAATACTTGGTGGTTTAATCTATTAATTAAACTATACTCTTAATTTAATTAAACTTAAACCATGTCTTTATGGAATTATTAACTCTTTTAATTAGACACTTTAATTAATTTAATGAAGTCCATAAAGTTTGAACTTTAACTTTTAAAATTCTTGGGTTTGGAATTAAAGTGTATATGGGGTTTGACTTTACAAATTCCAAAACTTGAGGACAAGTTTTGAACAATTCAAAAAACTTATGGTTTCCATAACTTATGAATTTTAAAGTGGTTTAATGGAAAAAAACCCTTCAAGTTCCATAACTTGTAGACAAGTTATGGAAGACTTTAAAAGCATTAAAAATATGACTCTTCATTTTTTCATAACTTATGGAATTTTTATGGGTTTTAAAATTCATAAATGTGACTTTTCATGTAACTTGAGGACAAGTTACAAAAACACATATTATGAAC
Source organism: Lactuca virosa (assembly GCF_052849685.1). Lineage (NCBI taxonomy): Eukaryota > Viridiplantae > Streptophyta > Magnoliopsida > Asterales > Asteraceae > Lactuca > Lactuca virosa. The sequence continues at coordinate 72,037,279 of NC_136431.1, forward strand.
AACTTCAAGATTAATTTGGATTGAAAACAACTATCTCATAATTTTTCCTATTAATCTAAACAAACTCATAAACATGAACATTCATAATCAACATTTTTCAAGCATCATATAAACATGTATAAAACTTGAAACTTTGATTATTATCCTTTATTTGGATGAGAATAAACATTACCATAGTATCAAAAAACAAATTTTATGAACAAAAACACTTTGCGGTAATGATTCTAATCCAAAACAGGCCAAAAAACTCGAAGATAAGCTGTCAGGGGGTCCAACTCGTCGAGTGCATGAACCAACTCGACGAGTTGGATGAATTTGTTCATGGACTCGTTGAGTCTGCTGTCCCGACAGCAAAAAATTCGATTTTTTTCAGTTTTTTTTTCAGCAACTTGCATCAAGTATAATTGAAAACAACCAGGCTCTGATACCACTGTTGGGTTTTGGTATACTACAACATCCTATGGTGCACATACAACCCTAAATACCTTGGATCTATGTTTTCACTAATTATACATGCAAATGGTTTCCAAGGTATTAATCTTACAACTAGCATGCATTTAACATAAAATTATAATATACTAGTTAGCATGACATACCTTTTGATGGAGCTTGAATTCTTGGTGTATTTGGCCTTAAAGAGCTTAGCCCCAATAGTGTGGAAGCCTCAAATGGAATCACAACACACCATGGACAAAGGATGAACTTGAGAGAGAATTCCATGCACACAAAAGACACCATGAACTCTAAAAAGATACAAGTGGCGATTTTGGGCAATGAAGTATCTATTTATATGTGGGATTTCTAGGGTCATGGATATAACCCAAATCCATACCCATGGGTTTTATGATCCATGGTTCATGTGGACCAAGTCTTTATGTATCCATACATAAACTTGGTCCAACATGGATCATAAGCCCAACACATATAAATATAACTAATTATCATAATTAGTCCCCATAGATTTAATTAGTCTCTTCCGACCACTAAATTAATTCCAAATTAATTCTTGATCACTACTAATTAAAACATATGATTTCATATTAATATATTATTACTTATAATATATTAATAAACCATAAATAACCTTCTCTTAAAAGTCCATCCTAACAAATTGTCCTGATGATATGCAACCCAAATGGACCATGTTACTCTCGGGTCGAATACATACCAATAATAGTTATGGGCTTAGACACCTAATCCAACAGGCCAAGCGCTTAGGTGTCATCACTAAATCATAGAGGGGCCCACAGATATTGCTTTTATCCCATTTTGGGTAAAAGGAACGGATAAACTTCGACTCAATGCTCGCTTGTACTCACTCACAGAATCACACACAACAATACGTTTTATAACACCAAGCTACTGGTGCGTTTACATATTATCAATGTGCAACCGACTCGGAAGATACAACTCACACATCTCGGTTTCAAGAATATAAGATATTATCATCTCACCAATCACTCGTGATAAAATTCATGAAGCGATCCAAGTGAGCGTGGGTTTAATCCAATACTCTAATCTTATAGTAGCACTCATGAACCCTGCAACAAACTTTTGCTATGTCTAAAACACTTTAGACAATCTACAGTCAGATTCATGACAATCTTCTTTCATACCTACTTCCAAAGTATGATCGATTGTGGATGGTTTGAATAATCTTATTATTCGGGAAGTCAAAACATGCAAAGTGAAACACAAGAATAATACTAATACTATATGGCCTCAAACCTTTGAGTATAAATAAAACACTCTTATTTAATCGCCATATTGATTACTCATTATTTGTTGTTTCGGGTAATCAACTTCTTACTTGAATTATAACAACAGTTGTCCCATGCTCCAAGCATGCACACTATGTTTACCTATGGTCCTTACTTTGTGAAATAGATCAATTGAACACATTTCCAATGATGCTCATTTCACAATTCCTAATCATTAGTGTAAGAATACAAAATTCTCGCCACTACTAGAATATGTTAGATTCTAACATTTTATGGAACGGTCCTTTCGTAATGTCACGACACAAAAGTCACCAAGACTCGCCCAATGAAATTACAAAATGCTCTATTGGAGATTGTTAAAAGACAATTCCATAGATGTGAAGTCTCACATTCAAAGTACATTCCTTTGAACATCCTTCTTGCATAAAAGTTTCTAATCTAGACATAAATTTTTAACTTCCAACTCCCAATATGGAAACGTTTCCATATTTTCCATATGACAACTCATTCTAAATAGATTCTTATCTATTCATAATAAAGTCAATATGGTCCATCCATTAGTATACTTTCAACTGTCCACAAACGACCAATCTTTGGCGAACCTTAGATTATCCTTGAAAGTTGTTTAATTATTTTAGTCAAATCCGGTTCTAGTCCTTTTTCCCTCTTAATGCCCTAGGCATTTGGAAAATTTTAGAACGGACAAATATTACAGAATATGCAATCGATCCTATACATGAAGCGTATGGGACACGATTCATAATGTCTTACATAAAAGTATGATACTTTATCAGCCATTTGCCATAACATTTCTATTTGCCATGTTCTCACAATTCGAACTATGAAGAGGGATGCCGTAATCATAATCGAATTTTGAGAACGCAATTAATACATCCTTGACTAAATTTGATTAAAAGTTTTCGATCTAAGCTTTTAGATTTCGAAATAAAGTATAACATTCTCTCCCTTAATTATAGCAAAACAACTTTTCAACCCTTGCAACTTTGCAAAGTGAAACCTTTTGTTTTTCTATAATTAATATTGCTAACTTGCAACACTTAAAAATAATAACCATGCTCCCACTAACATGATGATTATATCCATTCCAGCATAACATTTATGCTCCCACTAGCTTTGACACGTATTCAGAAATTAGCTAAACTTCTTAGAAACAATACTTATTGACTTTATTTACAAAAGTTCAGATTTCTGAAACCGAGACGCTTCGATAAACCTTTATCTAAGCTTATCGAACTCATACACCTTTCCTTAGATAACCTATATGTGTGTTTAAACAATTTTAGAACTTATAAAAATAAGTCTAAAATGTTCAGACCCATTTTCCATTTCCCACAATTCGAACTATGAAGAGGGATGTCGTAATCATAATCAAATTTGAGAAATGCAAATTACATAATGCTATCTTCAAAATCTCTCTTAGTGAAAGCGTTTCCTCACAATCATTTTCATGAAGGAGAGAAACCTTATGACACTCAGATTTTGTGGTGTATGTGTTCCTATCCATGTGAATTTGTCATAACCATAATCATAAGACAATAATTGTGACAAATCCAAACACTTATGGATCGAACTTGTCCATTCTTAATTTCTTGCCATCAAGGGTCCCACCATTGCTTCCAAGTTATTGAGCAGCTCACCCCTACCTTTCAATGTACTTTCCATTGATTAAGGCGTGTTGCCCCTATGCAACCTATTGAGAACTCATAAAACTCACATGCATAGTTGACCAAACTGGAATGGCACAGAAACAAGAATATGTCATCATGATAGGTTAGAAACCTCAAGTCGTGTGCTAGTAATTAACAGCAGGTTTACTCTCGATTAGTTCTTGAAACTTTTCAAGATCTTTAGACTCCCACTAACCTCTTGACATATTAGATTCTCTTATCAAGAAACATTTCTTGACAAAACAAATATTCAAGAGTTAGTGTGTGTCTATATCAAGACAAAACCTACACACAATTCGGTACTAGTTGGTCTTTGTCTTATTCAAGACATCACAACTTACCAAAATGTGCAAGTGTAAGAACATTCCTACTTAAGATTATGTCACTCAAGTCACAATCTTGGAGTATGACTCTAAGACTTGATTTTGGAACGAAGTACGATACATCTTATTGACTTAACCACTACAACAATTCTCGATTCCTCTTCTTAGCCAAACTAGTGCACTAAGGTGTCCTTAGAGGATGAATTGTAATATGGTTCCTACGATTACCAAGACGATCATAAAACACGATACAAAAGTACTCTCCCTTCTTCTTAGATTGGAGAAACTTTTTATCTTTCTGCCTTCATTGATTCTACTTATTCGTTCTGCCATTCATTGAAACTTTTCAATGATTAAGAATTACACTTAATCTTGTAAGTATAACCACATTTACTGGACTTTTAGTTAATCATGACGAATAATGTTATTGTTATTTATGGTGGACTTGACATGTACACAACATTGTGAACTCGATCTTCTAGTCCTTCACTTGACTCTTAAAATTTCTAAGTACCAAGATTTCCATACATCACATTATTCAAATCATATGATTCCAAGCTTCTGTCCAATTGAAACTTGGGCGATGAGAATCTTTCCTTACTTAGAAAATTACGACATTACCATAAATAACATAACTAAGAATCACATCCATTTAATATTGCTTACAATAGAAACACACAGACATTAATTTTCACAATTGCCATTGCAAGGAAATATAGATAAGAAAAATCAAAATTTATTTTATTGCTGAAAAATATATCCTTACAATGCAAATGAAAACTATGCTATTACATATTCCTAAGCAATTTATCATAACTCTAAGCAGCAGCTCAAAAATCCGATCATCGAATCCATGCGATCGTAATCCATTTCTTCGCGATCAGACTCAGCTCGCTCCTTCCTTTAAGCTTCCTTTCTTTTCTTCATCATGTATTAAGAATCTCCAAATAGGAACTTAATGGAGTTAGATAGTGGATTTTACCTGAATCAGAGTCATACATCTTGACTCTCCCATCTCTTAGATCTTTCAGGTAGTCAGTGCAACTTCGTAACCAATGCCCATTCTTTTGGCAGTAGAAACATATAGACTTTTTTGGAATGGTACACGAGACTATCTCAGACTCAACCTTTCTCTTACGTAGAGAAAACTTTTCTGGACTTCCAATGTTGCCATTGCTCGTAGAAGGTTGGGATATTGATTTATCAGACCAATTTGCTCGACCAGTGCGCCAAATCATTTATGATTCAACAACAATAAGCGAATAAGTCAAGTCAATAAGGGTCATGTCGTGGTCCATCATATAGTACTCTCTAACGAACTTACCATATGATTCGGGAAATGATTGAAGAACCAAGTCAAAAGCCGACTTCCTTGAGACATAGACACCCAACATCCTTAACCTGTCAATGTGTGACTTCATCTTTAACACGTGTGCACACACAGACTTTCCATCTTTGTGTCTTATTGCCAATAGGGCTTGAGTGATCTTGAACTTTTCAAGTCTTCGAACACGTGGTCAGGGAAAATTATTGGAGGAGGTGGAAGAAGTGAAACATGATTTACATTTCCACAATCCAATCGTGGAACATCATCTTCACGTGGAAAACTTTTTCCAACGGATTCTGGAAGACCATAATTGTCAGACTTTGACATCTATAAAATGGGAGAAAATTCAAGTTAGTTGATTGAGTCCTTAATAAAACACCCAAATGAGATATTAAGGCTAGGACCCAACACAATATTCTATAAACTGGAAGAGGGATGTCGTAATCCAATTTGCATAATATTTGAAGGTAGGTAAATGATGATTTACCAATTTCCACCATGAAAAACGAAAAAAGAAGGTTAAGTTTTAAATGTATTGGAAACTACTAGATCTTTTGAGATTCATTGAACATTTAAATGGCATGTTTAAATCTCGATATGCCCCTCGATTTGTGACTGGGATGCCGAGGATCACAAAACAGGGTGTGAATAACCATGAAAACATACATGGTGCCCCCAATATTACAGTCACATATTCGGTGTGCCGGTTAACCACACACGCTCCACCGAACTATGACAAACATCGAGTCACCCTTCGCCACCTTTTCTTAGAACCCAATTAGTGTGACGGTTAACCACACACACTCCACTAACGTCTTAGCAAGGGTACAAAGTGTAATTTCATGGAATTGTATCAATTCACTTTTGCCAAAAGTAACTAAGATTGGGAATTTTTTGTAAAACATTTAGTTACTTTAACATTCATTATACTTTTAATGAGGAGAGGGTTTGCCCTATCCTACCCGTTCGGCTAACGACCCTCCATCAATCAAGGAAGCGGTAGGTGAGAGTGGACACCCATTAAATGACCATTTTATAGGTCATAACCTTATACCCCCCCCCCTTATAGATCAGCTTCGTGAATGAGGCCTTGTGACATCCCCTAATTTCTCGGCCAGAAAAGACCGATTTAATTTATGCTTTTAAAATAAAGTCAGAGAAATCCTTTTAAAAGATGTTGCGGAATTGGTCCCCAAAACAAAACATTAAATTTTTTTATCAAAACCTTTCTTTAAGAAAGTATATATTTTCCTTTTATATCAAAACCTTGGGATGTCATGTTCCGATACCGATCAAAAGCATAAACAAGACAATATAAGCCTTACAACAGTTATTTACAACTACTGGCCTATAATCCAAAAATCTCTCATCATCCTCCGACTATGCTCGGGGTCCACTACCTGTAATAATAAAAAGCTGAGTGGGTCAGGCTTGGGAGCCTGGTGAGCATATATGGTTTTCAATCCACAATAATAATAAACTTATTAAGTTCATCAATCAATAATAACCCTGATTACCCATTCCCGTTATCCTCACTTTACGTCCCTAAACACCTATCACAAGGGACCTAGCCTAAGGAATATCATCAGGATGGACACTACTGCCAAGGGGACTCCTCATCCATACATGTCCTAAAGGTAACCATGAGGGGGATGGAGTACGCCAATGAACATATAGTTCACCAACACCTACAAGTTGCGAACCTGCTAGTGTTCCACTGGACTGTCTAGAAAGGTCCGTGGTCGTCATCTATACTCCGCTAGACGACTACAACAACAACAACAACAACATCGAGGCCTCTCATCATTTTAACACCCATCGACTATTTCGTCTACCTATGTTTTACCCAACATATTTGTAGATAAAATATATATACAGTTTAAAACTTGTATAAAACATCTATTCAACAGTCACCTCAAATAAACAATTAATATAATTACACATAGCACGTATTTTAAGGTAAATACTTCATATCTATGTGTAAGGTGAAAGTAACTACACACTCACATGATTTAATGATAATCGGGCAGCACTTTGTTTCCTAAAATGATCGTTTCTAATAAAACCGGGAGTTTTATTGAGAAACCGGGCTCTGCGAGGGTCGGCTTCAAACCCGAAAAGATAAATTTCTCGGGCTTCTCGGGCACTTCGGGACATGTTTCGGGTGTTTGGTATAATACCGGGGCTTTGGGGGAAGTTGGAATGAAAGAAATATGGGTTTAGGGGTGTAAAATGACAAGTTTCCAAATTATACCCGGGAGGTCTCGCACCCTTCTATTTATAGGTGCGAGGCTTCTGATCGGACGGCTGAGAGGAATCCATGCGGAAACAGATTCGAAGAGAAGGCAGGTGCCTCACACGTGCGAGGGGTGAGCTGTTGGCCTCTGATTGGACCGAGGTCTAGGTCCGAGGTTCGGAGTCGTGACACACCATGTGAAGGTCGGACACGCAAGAAAGGGCACGCGTCGGACCCCCATTGGACCACACTTCGGATGCGAGGGAAGGCGACACGCCTCGCCAGCTGGCTTCGGTGACTCAGCATTTTCGGACACGTGGCGCGTTATGAGCGAGGGTGACGTTTTTGACGTTCTTTATATGCACGCGTTATGAGCGAGGGTGACATTTTCGGTGACTCAGCATTTTCGGACCCACCATGCGAAATTTCTCGGATTTGACATTTTTTCTCGATTTTTGTGCCAAAACTTCTAAAATCCATAACTTTCGCATACGGGCTCCGTTTTTGACATTCTTTATATGCACGCGTACGTAAAATTACGCTCTACAACTTTCGTTTAGACTTCGTCAGCTAATTTTGACTTTAATTTTTCTATTATTATTTTTAACAGACCGGGACATGAAATCCGTTAAAAATTCATAAATTCTTCATCCGACGTCCGTTTTCGTCTGTCTTTTTACCGTTGTACTACTATTGACGAGACCTTCGATTCTCGTTTAGGTTGTGTCGGCTAAAATCACTCGATCTAAAATTCGAGTTTTTAGCTGTCTACTGCTAAGCTGACACTTAGAAAAATCATGACTTCCTCATACGCAGTCAGATTTGGGCGTTCTTTTTATACATATTCTCGGTTTAACGAACACTATGACTTTGGTTTAGATCACTACGGCTAAAAAGTAGTTTATCAAAAACTCACTTTTTACGTCATTCGGCACCGTGCCGGTTTTGTCGTGAAACTTCGACAAGTCATAAGTTCTTTGTTATAACTCGGATTTCGGTATTCTTTATATATCTGTAACCCTTGTCACGACCACTACAACTTTCTTAATAGATATCAGCTTTATCTAATATTTATTTTCAACGCTCATTTTTATTCTTAATTAATTAAATCCTAATAATTAAGCATAAACAACATAATTCACATAATATTCACATAATTCCTTTTCATTTATTCAAAATGAGTTACAAAGGTTAACCTAGACTATCACATCAATATTAATGCCTATCCTAGAAACATGGGCGTTAAAATTCTCTCCCCCTTAGGATGATTCCGTCCCCGGAATCACACATCAACAAACAACTGCGGGTAGCGACTCATCATGTCACTCTCCGTTTCCCATGTGAGATTTGTCCCATTCGTATGTTTCCAACGCACAAGAACTAAATCAACCATCTTGTGTCGCAACTTCTTAGTCTTACGGTCAACGATTGCCTCAGGTTCTTTCATCAATCTCTTGTTTTCATCCAACCTTAACTCAGAAATTGGAATTATGTCGGGCACATCTCCCGTGAACTTTCTCAAATAACACACATGAAAGGTATTATGAATACCCTCTAGTTCTTCTGGTAATTATAGCTTGTAAGCTTGATTCCCGATCCTCTAAAGAACTTTAAATGGTCCGATAAACCTTGGACTCAAATTTCCCCTTTTACCAAATCTTATAAGTCCCTTCCACGGCGAGACTTTAAGTAAAACCGAATCTCCAACTTCGAATGATATCGGTTGACTTTTCTTGTCGGCATAGCTCTTTTGTCGATCTTGAGCAGCTAACATCCTTTCCCTAATCACTTTCAACTTTTCAACAGTCCGATGGACTATTTCAGGTCCCATAAACTGCTTTTCCCCAGCTTCCAGCCAATATGACGGCGTTCGACACTTTTCTCCATACAAAGCGTGATAAGGTGCCATCTTGATGCTCGAGTGGAAACTATTATTATAGGAAAATTCTACTAGAGGTAAATGTTCATCCCAGTTACCTTGGAATTCCAGGGTACATGCTCTCAGCATATCCTCCAACGTTTGAATTGTTCGTTCGCTTTGACCATCAGTTTGCGGATGGTAAGCTGTACTCAAAAACAACTTGGTACCTAATTCCTCTTGTAGACTTCTCCAAAACCTTGAGGTAAAATGGCTGTCACGATTGGATACAATCGTTAATGGAACACCGTGAAGCCTCACAATTTCCTTCACGTAAGAATTCGCAAGTTTATCCATAGACCATTTCTCGTTGGCTGCTATGAAATGCGCACTCTTAGTGAAGCGATCAACGACCACCCAAATCATGTCGTGACCGTTCCTTGTTCGGGGCAGTTTAGTCACAAAATCCATGGTGATGTCTTCCCATTTACCCATGGGTACATGCAAAGGTTCTAAACTCCCATACGGTTTCTGATGTTGTGCCTTAACCCTAGCACATGTTACACACTCGGCCATATACTTAGAAACATCGAGCTTCGTCGTCGGCCACCAGTAATAGGGTTTTTAGATCCCTATACATTTTTGTACTGCCGGGATGAATTGAGTAGATGGTCTTGTCAGCTTCTTCCATCAAAAGATCTCTTACTCCTCCCATCTTAGGTACCCAAGTCCTATCTTTGAATACCTTCAGTCCTTGACCGTTTGTATCAAACACCAACGTTTTACCCAAACGTTCTTCCTTCGGTCATTTTTCTCTAAAGCTTCCTCTTGAGCTTTCTTTATACTTTCCACAATTGTCGAGACAACTTCAATTCTCAACGCTCTTGGCCTTTTCTTTTCAAGATTTACCTTCCGACTGAGAGCATCAACAACAACATTTGCTTTACCAGGATGGTAAAGTATCTCACAGTCGTAGTCCTTGAGTAATTCTAGCCAGCGCCGCTGCCTCATGTTCAATTCCTTCTGATTAAAGAGATATTGAAGACTCTTATGATCAGTGAAAAGTTTGCATTTAGTACCATAAAGATAGTGCCTCCATATCTTTAAGGCGAATACTACCGCTGCCAACTCCAGATCATGAGTGGGGTAGTTCTTTTCATGCTCTTTCAATTGCCTCAATGCATACGCTATCACTTTATCCCTTTGGGTCACAACACAACCTAACCCAACTCCAGAGGCATCACTATAAACTGCGAAGTCATCAACTCCTTCAGGTAACGAAAGAAACGGTGCTTCACACAATCTCTTCTTTAACTTTTCAAAGGCTTCCTTATGCTTTTCATTCCAAGCATAAGTAGCTCCTTTGTGGGTCAAAGCTGTTAATGGAGTCGCGATCGAAGAAAAGCCTTGGATAAATCGGCGATAATATCCAGCTAATCCTAAAAAGCTTCGGATCTCCGTAGGACTTTTTGGTTGTTCCCACTTCATCACAGCTTCAATCTTTGCTGGGTCAACCATTATTCCTTCTTGGTTAACCACATGACCTAAAAATTGGACTTCTTGAATCCAAAATTCACATTTAGAGAACTTTGCATACAGTTTCTCCTTTTTCAAAACTTCTAGCACTTCACGCAGATGCTTGTCATGCTCCTGCTTGCTTTTTGAATATATCAAGATATCATCTATAAATGCTATCACGGATTTATCAAGGTATGGTTTACAAACCCTGTTCATCAAATCCATGAAAGCTGCTGGAGCATTGGTTAGTCCGAATGACATAACCAAAAATTCATAGTGTCCATATCTTGTTCTGAACGCAGTCTTTTCGATATCCTGCTCTCTTACTTTTAGTTGATGATATCCTGACCTAAGATCGATCTTCGAAAAATAGCTCGAACCTTGCAACTGATCGAACAGGTCATCGATCCTCGGCAACAGATACTTGTTCTTTATTGTCGCTTTATTCAGATCTCTGTAATCGATGCACATTCTCATGCTCCCGTCTTTCTTCTTTACAAACAACACAGGGGCTCCCCAGGGTGATGAACTAGGTCGAATGAAACCTTTATCCGATAACTCCTGAAGTTGTGTCATAAGTTCTTTCATTTCGATTGGCGCTAATCGATAGGGTGCTTTGGCTATCGGCGTCGTTCCTGGTAACAAGTCGATACGAAACTCAACTTGTCGATTAGGGGGCAATCCGAGAAGATCTTCGGGAAAGACTTCCGGATAATCACACACCACCAGAATATTCTGCACCTCCTTCTTTTCCTTCTTAGCATCGATCACGAACGCTAGATATGATGTACATCCCTTGACCAAACACTTTCTGGCTTTCATTAGGGAAATGATTCTAGAGTTTACTCTGCGTTTGTCTCCATACACCATAAATGACTCTTTCCCTGGCGGGTTTACTTTTACTATCTGTTAGGTGCATTTTGTTCACCTTTTTGCACACCTTTTAGTCCCATTTCCTGCATCTATTTAGCATAATTGTTCTTCCTTTTTCTTGCATTTCATCATATTCATGTTTGTCTCTAGAACAACCTTATTTGCACACTTTCATGTCTTTTTCAGGTAAACCGGAGCTTAGAATGCGCTTTGGGAGGTGCCGGGAAGCATTGGTAAAGATTTCGGGATGATCGGGCGTAGAACGAAAAAGTTGAAAAAAATCAAGTTGGGAGTCGGAGTCAGAAGGGTACACGGGCCGTGTTGGATTTACACTGCAAAATCAACACGGGCCGTGTTGACCAAAAAGGGAAGTTGTTGACCAAGCTGAACACGGGCCGTGTCCTTTTTGCCCTATGCTGAACACGGTCCATGTTCGACCCAAGAAAACTAACTTTTGGCAGTTTTTCTATTTTTCATATTACGGGAAATTGGGTCATTTGGGGACACACACAACATATCAGAGCATATTTTGAGAAGGGAATTTGAAGTTTATTGCAAGGGATTGATCTATAATCATTTGGAAACATTATTTCTAGCATTTTGTAAGTTGTAATCACACATTTTTCCATCTTTTATTCTTGTGATTTGTTCTTAGTCATGTGTGGCTAAGAAACCCTAGTTTCTAGTTCTTGTTCAAAACATGTTGATTGCTTGACTTGAAGCATATGATTTGATGTTTGATTTGTGATTCTATTCTAGTGATTACGTTCTTGTTTAAACTAGAATCCTTAAATTTGATTTGTGTTTGATTGACCACTTTCATGAATTGAATTTTTGTGTAGTTAATTAACTTTTAGGGCACCTAATCGTTCTATAAAGTTAATGGTTGGTAACAAAAAATAGGTTTTCTTATTGTAGAACATTTATCATATGTTTTCACACTTCCGAGCGTATGAGAAGAAATGAACATTGTTGGGAAGCTTGTACAAAACTTAATGGAGTTTTTCAATACAATCTAAGAGCGTGTTTAGGTTGAATTAGTAAAATTAGGTCTAATCAAAGAGCGTGTTTTGGTTAGATAATTTGGCAAGCGAGAGGTATTAGAGCGTGTTAATATCTTTCAGTACCAACTTAGAATAGTAATCACAAATTACATCAAGTCATGATCAGGTTAAATGACAACATTGAGAACTAGAACTGGAAGCTTGGGGATTTGGGGGTTTTTGACAAACCCTAGGTCCGAAATTTTCTAAGAATTTTGGTGTTTTTGTGCTTAAATCTCCTACATCTAATACACCATCTTCTTACACTTTCATGGTGGATTTGGGGGTTTTTGGCAAACCCTAGGTCCGAAATTTTCTAAGAATTTTGGTGTTTTTGTGCTTAAATCTTCATGTAGGCAAGCTTGGGGAGGTTGAAGAAGGTCTTTCTCATCAACAACAACGCATTTCCACTAACGATTCGGTAAAATCTTTCCAACTCTTCACTTGTGGATTTTGTGTTTGTAAGGTCAAATTGCACTCATTTTGGTCGTATTGGACTTGACAATCACTTAGAAATCACCAAGAACCAAATTTCCCGCGAAATTTTGGTGGTCAAATTCGTGTTGACTGGACCCGTCAACAGTTGACTTTTTGACCCGTTGAGTTTTTGACTTTACCCCTAAATTTTGCATATGGAAGGTGAGAGTTCTAAACGACCTCGACATACCAATCGTTGGCCCGCCGTCGTAGGTCCCCATCACCGCCGCCCAGGTCCCCGTCACCCCCACCTTCATCCCTACCCAATCCGACACATTGTGATGTGGTTTGTCGTGGCCCAATTCAATCCGCCAAACTTGAGGCATTTCTCCAACGCACGCACACCACCCAACAATTCGCGCATGTGCCCTCCCTCCGTGAGTTGCACATCTACAACCAAGTCCACACACTATTCCGGAACATTGGATGGCATGGGTTGTTAAAGGTCCACGAACTCATCTATAAAGTTCCAATTGCCGAGTTCTTATCTTCATTTGATTTGGACCACGGTGTCCTAAGCTTCCGGCTTATGAACCAAGACCACGCCTTGTCCTTAGACCAAATCAATGCCATAGTTGGGGTCCCCACAGAAAACACCTTTGGCCCCAATGACCCAATCCCACGATACAGTGATCTTACGTGGTGGACCGACCTGACGCGTCAGCTTCCCTATGTCTCAAGTTCTGCTAAGGCCTCATCTCTCATCCACCCTGTGATGAAAGTGGCCCACAGGATCGTTGCTTCACTTGTCGTCCCTAGAGAAGAAAGAAGCACCATTAGCGCCCTTGAGCTCAAAATACTCTATGCGATGGCCCACTCGGACGATAATCTCATTCCTCACTATGGCTCATTCCTTTGTAACAAACTCACCCGCCTCAGCACATCACGGTCCGGCAAAATATCTTGTGGTGGAATTGTCGGTTTATTGGCCAAAAGTGCTCCAGTCTGGGCCCCATATCCCGGAACTCACCAACCCCTGCCCGGTGAGACCTACCTGACCACGGGAGTTCTTGAGTCTATGAGAATGTTTCGGGAGGAAGGCGGGAACCATAATTGGACCGTGGGTCAAAACCACGACCCAAGGCTCCTCATCACCCCAGAGAACAAGGACATCATTGCCCTCAGGCGTCCTAACAATTTCACCGACTGGCAAATCAAGCCATATCTCTTCCCCGGAACCTTCTCCTAAGAGGAAGAGGAGGAAGATGAGGAGAGTGATGGGGCGGAGCCACAAAACTCCCCTCCCATGGGTGGTGCTACCTCATCTCATCATGCTGGATACCCATCATATCACCAGCAATATTTGGATCAATTCCAATCGATCCATACCTGCCTCGACGCTTACCATCAAGATGTCACGAACCTAACCCAAAGTTTTTCCGCCTTCACCACTCAATACGCTCGCGATCAAGAGTGTCAGCGCAAACATGAGGAGGACTTTTGGGCTTGGACCCGAAATCCCAGCTACTATCATCCTCCTCATTTGTAATAGGTTGTTCCGCCCTCTCCAAGCATCGGGGACGATGCTTATATTTAAGCTTGGGGAGGAGTAGAGTTGTACATTAGGTGCATTTTCATGTTCACATCCATTTTCATGCATGCATTTTCATGTTCACATCCATTTTCATGCATGCATTGTTTCAAAAAAAAACCTTTATACGAGATGATGACACTCTTTACATACAATAGCTCCATGAAGTGGGAAATCGAGAACTCAAATGAGAAAAAAATACTGAAGTGACCGGATAGTTGCTGGAAGTGTAGAATCCGCTATCATAACTCGGGGACCCAAACACCGTAATTCGAGACCCCAACCTTAGATAATAATAAAAATTTGCATACTGAAACGTTTTGTGGGCGGTAATAACAGCTTTAGGATGATTTGCTTCTGAATGTTTAAAAAGAATCTTTTTCAGCAACTCTGGACCCACAGAACGCGGACCTATTTGTTGACACGCGTTACCCTCGCGGTAACAGAGAGCTTAAGTATCATATCCACACAGTCAAGAAGGAAGAATGGGTACAACTGTCATATCCAGTACCCAAATCAAAATTTTCAAGCACTTGATCGAAGAAACTTTCAGAAATTCAAAAGTTGATTGAAGAATTCAAAGTTCAAAATGAAGATACAAATCCAAGTTCAATCAAAATCAAAAGCCGCCTCAAAGTCAAATCTGGAGAATGAAGAACTGTGTGATATGACACTTGTGGCTCTCGAAAAAGTGAAAGCATACGAGCTGGGCCCCTTCGGGTGGGCTCACTGTTTCAGCGAAAGCTGATTCGGCGTGACGGGTTCTTAAGGATGCGTCGATTCTGATTCTTGGCCATATAGTCTTAAGGACATGAGATCCGGATTGTGTTATTTTCGCCCATAAAGCTAATTAAGGTATGAAGTTTAAATAAAACTATGGTTGGATTATTGGGTTACACCGTTTAGGGTCTTCCTCACTTTGGGAGTCTGTGATATGTGGAAGGTAGCAGGATGGTCGCTTAAGTATTAATGATTAGAGCCCCACTGATGTAAGGTCTGATCGTATAGGTCCATATTTATAAATAATAATAATAAAAAAAGATTACTTGTGTTCTTAAATTTTTCTTTGGTTCATTTTTGTCCTTAAGTATCCTTTGTACATATGTTTCTCTCTCATGGTTTTCATTGCATGCATTCATTCCTAGCCTTTAGGATCTTTCTGTCCCTTTTTGTTCTATGTTCCTTTTTGTCATCTAGAAATCATCCTGTTTCGTCTGATTCTTGTTCTTCCTTGAGGACAAGAAAGGTCTACGCTTGGGGAGATTTGTTAGGTGCATTTTGTGCACCTTTTTGCACACCTTTTAGTCCCATTTCCTACATCTATTTAGCATAATTGTTCTTCCTTTTTCTTGCATTTCATCATATTCATGTTAGTCTCTAGAACAACCTTATTTGCACACTTTCATGTCTTTTTCAGGTAAACCGGAGCTTGGAATGCGCTTTGGGAGGTGCCGGGAAGCATAGGTAAAGATTTCGGGATGATCGGGCGTAGAACGAAAAAGTTGAAAAAAATCAAGTTGGGAGTCGGAGTCAGAAGGGTACACGAGCCGTGTTGGATTTACACTGCAAAATCAACACGGGCCGTGTTGACCAAAAAGTGAAGTTGTTGACCAAGCTGAACACGGGCCGTGTCCTTTTTGCCCTATGCTGAACACGGGCCGTGTTCGACCCAAGAAAACGAACTTTTGGCAGTTTTTCTATTTTTCATATTACGGGAAATTGGGTCATTTGGGGACACACACAACATATCAGAGCATATTTTGAGAAGGGAATTTGAAGTTTATTGCAAGGGATTGATCTATAATCATTTGGAAACATTATTTCTAGCATTTTGTAAGTTGTAATCACACATTTTTCCATCTTTTATTCTTGTGATTTGTTCTTAGTCATGTGTGGCTAAGAAACCCTAGTTTCCAGTTCTTGTTCAAAACATGTTGATTGCTTGACTTGAAGCATATGATTTGATGTTTGATTTGTGATTCTTTTCTAGTGATTACGTTCTTGTTTAAACTAGAATCCTTAAATTTGATTTGTGTTTGATTTACCACTTTCATGAATTGAATTTTTGTGTAGTTAATTAACTTTTAGGGCACCTAATCGTTCTATAAAGTTAATGGTTGGTAACAAACAATAGGTTTTCTTATTGTAGAACATTTATCACATGTTTTCACACTTCCGAGCGTATGAGAAGAAATGAACATTGTTGGGAAGCTTGTACAAAACTTAATGGAGTTTTTCAATACAATCTAAGAGCGTGTTTAGGTTGAATTAGTAAAATTAGGTCTAATCAAAGAGCGTGTTTTGGTTAGATAATTTGGCAAGCGAGAGGTATTAGAGCGTGTTAATATCTTTCAGTACCAACTTAGAATAGTAATCACAAATTACATCAAGTCATGATCAGGTTAAATGACAACATTGAGAACTAGAACTGGAAGCTTGGGGATTTGGGGGTTTTTGACAAACCCTAGGTCCGAAATTTTCTAAGAATTTTGGTGTTTTTGTGCTTAAATCTCCTACATCTAATACACCATCTTCTTACACTTTCATGGTGGATTTGGGGGTTTTTGGCAAACCCTAGGTCCGGAATTTTCTAAGAATTTTGGTGTTTTTGTGCTTAAATCTTCATGTAGGCAAGCTTGGGGAGGTTGAAGAAGGTCTTTCTCATCAACAACAACGCATTTCCACTAACGATTCGGTAAAATCTTTCCAACTCTTCACTTGTAGATTTTGTGTTTGTAAGGTCAAATTGCACTCATTTTGGTCGTATTGGACTTGACAATCACTTAGAAATCACCAAGAACCAAATTTCCCGCGAAATTTTGGTGGTCAAATTCGTGTTGACTGGACCCGTCAACAGTTGACTTTTTGACCCATTGAGTTTTTGACTTTACCCCTAAATTTTGCATATGGAAGGTGAGAGTTCTAAACGACCTCGACACACCAATCGTTGGCCCGCCGTCGTAGGTCCCCATCACCGCCGCCCAGGTCCCCGTCACCCCCACCTTCATCCCCACCCAATCCGACACATTGTGATGTGGTTTGTCGTGGCCCAATTCAATCCGCCAAACTTGAGGCATTTCTCCAACGCACGCACACCACCCAACAATTCGCGCATGTGCCTTCCCTCCGTGAGTTGCACATCTACAACCAAGTCCACACACTATTCCGGAACATTGGATGGCATGGGTTGTTAAAGGTCCACGAACTCATCTATAAAGTTCCAATTGCCGAGTTCTTATCTTCATTTGATTTGGACCACGGTGTCCTAAGCTTCCGGCTTATGAACCAAGACCACGCCTTGTCCTTAGACCAAATCAATGCCATAGTTGGGGTCCCCACAGAAAACACCTTTGGCCCCAATGACCCAATCCCATGATACAGTGATCTTACGTGGTGGACCGACCTGACGCGTCAGCTTCCCTATGTCTCAAGTTCTGCTAAGGCCTCATCTCTCATCCACCCTATGATGAAAGTGTCCCACAGGATCGTTGCTTCACTTGTCGTCCCTAGAGAAGAAAGAAGCACCATTAGCGCCCTTGAGCTCAAAATACTCTATGCGATGGCCCACTCGGACGATAATCTCATTCCTCACTATGGCTCATTCCTTTGTAACAAACTCACCCGCCTCAGCACATCACAGTCCGGCAAAATATCTTGTGGTGGAATTGTCGGTTTATCGGCCAAAAGTGTAGTTAATTAACTTTTAGGGCACCTAATCGTTCTATAAAGTTAATGGTTGGTAACAAACAATAGGTTTTCTTATTGTAGAACATTGATCACATGTTTTCACACTTCCGAGCGTATGAGAAGAAATGAACATTGTTGGGAAGCTTGTACAAAACTTAATGGAGTTTTTCAATACAATCTAAGAGCGTGTTTAGGTTGAATTAGTAAAATTAGGTCTAATCAAAGAGCGTGTTTTGGTTAGATAATTTGGAAAGCGAGAGGTATTAGAGCGTGTTAATATCTTTCAGTACCAACTTAGAATAGTAATCACAAATTACATCAAGTCATGATTAGGTTAAATGACAACATTGAGAACTAGAACTGGAAGCACTTTTACAACTTGTTTACAAATCTATTTCATTTTCTGCATGTTTCAAGGTTGATTGTTATTTTCATTATTTGACTTTTGCAAACAAATCCCCCTTTGTGACCAAAGTACCTTGCGCAAAGAGGTATAGACTTTTATCCTGTATCTCTGTGGTTCGACCCTGCTTACCTTGTACTACCTTTTTAGTGCATTAAAGCAGTGTATTTGGAGTCTGTTGTACCCCTATTATTTGTTGGGTTTGACACGCCTAACAAATTGGCGCCGTTGTCGGGGACACGGTGTTACTAATTGTTTATGCCTAGATCTTTCCCTACATGTACACCATTGCCAATTGACTCGTAGATAGAGAAGACTGCAAAGAAGCTACGGAAGCAAGCAAAGCTTCGTAAGAGGCAACCGGTTTCCGGAACTTCTTCATCGTCTACCCCTCCGGTGATCAACATTTGGGAGGATATACCCCTCTCAAGCGTGTTCGCATCCGAAACAGAAAACCCCTCATCATCATCTTAACCATCCTCACCCATAAATACCACCCCTCTCTCTTCACCTACTCATAACATCCCAAACACTACAACCACAGAAACCTCAATTCCTACTCATACCATGGGAGATAACCATGGAGGGAATCCACCTCCAAACCCACCACCCGAGCAAACTCTCCGTCAATGGTCGAGGCAAGAGGTTACTCAACAACCTCTTTGCATCACATATCCAGCCGCCACAAATCTTGAACTTAAATCCGGACTCATCCATCTACTCCCTACCTTTAGAGGTTTGGAAAATGAAGATCCTCACAAGTTCCTCACCGAGTTCCATGTTGTATGTGTGGGCATGAAACCACACAATGTCACGGAGGATCAAATCAAGCTTAGGGCATTCCCCTTCGCAGTGCAAGATGCAGCCAAAGACTGGCTTTATGACCTCCCACCGGGGACGGTAACTACTTGGGTAGATCTTGCAAGGTTGTTTTTGGATAAGTACTTGCGGAGATGAAAGCTTCAGCCCTACGGAGGGAAATTATTGGAATCAAGCAGCACAAGAGAGAACCTTTTCACACATATTGGGAAAGGTTCAAGAAACTTTGTGCCCGATGCCCAAAGCATGGAATCACCGAATACCAGCTCCTCCAGTATTTCATTGAAGGCATGACTCCAATGGAAAGAAGGCTTCTTAATGCCTCCAGTGGCGGATCTTTACCCGACAAGACTCCCACTGAAATCCGCAACTTGATCAAAAACATGGCTGAAGATTCTAAACATTCAGGTCATGATGAAGAATGGTACGCGGATGCACCCCGAGGTGTAAAGGAAGTCCAAACTCCTCAAATTGAAGCTCAATTGTCCGAGCTTACAAAAGTGGTCATGATGCTAGCTAAAGACAAGGGTGTGCAGCCCACACCCCGCCCGTGTGGTATTTGCACTCAAGTGGGGCACCCAACCGATATGTGCCCACAACTTCAAGACGAGGATTATGCAGAAGAAAATGCGTTAGAAGGATATTCCGGGTCAAACCAAAGGGGATTTGAGCACTCACGAAATGACCAAAGATGGAACAACAATCAAGCTTGGGGAGGAAATCAATAGGGAAATTATCAACCAAATCAACCACGTCAATACCAACAAAGACCACCATTTCCTCAAAATCAACAAAGACCACCTTTTCAACCTCAAAATTTCCAGCCAAGGCATCTACCACAACCACCTCCACAAGCGGGTTCATCAAGCATGTCACTAGAAGATATTGTCAAGAGCCTTGCCACTAGCACTCAAAGCTTCCAACAAGAAACTAAAGCAAGCATAAAAAGCTTGGAGCAACAAGTTTCACAACTTGCTCAATCCGTGAGTAAGATGGAATCACAAGGCAAGCTACCATCTCAAACCGAGAAGAACCTGAAACACAACGCATGTGCCATTACCTTAAGAGGTGGGAAAAGCTATGAAGGTCCAAAGATACCGGGTGAAGAAGAGGAAGAGAAAGAGATTGAGGTGGAAGAAGCTGTCAAAGAAGAGGAAAATAAAAATACTTCCGAGTCTAAGAAACCAAGAGAGACCAAAGTGAAAATCACACCAGCTCCATTTCCTTCAAGGCTAACAAGTACAAAGAGAGAACGGGAAGATGATGAAATCATGGCAATGTTCCGAAAGGTTGAAATCAATATCCCCCTTTTAGATTCTATTACACAGATTCCTAGATATGCTAAGTTTCTTAAGGAACTTTGCACATCTAAGAAAAAGCTTAAAGGAAATCAAACTGTAAAAGTAGGGGAAAACATTTCAGCCGTGTTACAAAAACGGCTACCAAAAAAATGCAAGGACCTGGGTGTTTTCACGGTTCCTTGTAAAATGGGTAACCTTTTTGTACCACGCGCCATGCTAGACCTTGGAGCATCAATTAATGTCTTACCCTATTCAAGCTATAAGACAATGGGAATTGGACCTTTATAAAAAACCGGAGTTATTATTCAACTTGCCGACCGGTCTTCGGTACACCCAAAAGGTGTATTGGAGGACGTGTTAGTGCAAGTCAATGAACTTGTATTTCCTGCTGACTTTTATGTTTTGGATATGGGTGATGACAACACCCCACAATCGAGCTCCATCCTTTTGGGGAGACCCTTCATGAGTACCGCAAAAACAAAAATAGACGTAGCAAATGGTACTTTGTCTATGGAGTTCGATGGTGAGGTGATCAACTTTAATATCTTTGAAGCTATGCGTTATCCTAGCGATATTCATTCTTTAAACTTCATAGATGTTATTGATTCATGTACTAATGATTGTTTTGAGTTGTCAAGCCAAGATGTGCTAACCACCATCTTGATCAAGCATTTTGATGAAGCAGGGATCAAGAATCTGGCTGATAAGTATATGTTGGAGGATGAGTTGATTGAAGCAATCAACTCCTTAGAAAAAGCACAACCTTTGAGAGTTGAACCATCCCGCATAAAGCTCAAAAATCCCGATCCGAAACTCCTTCCATCCATAGTACACCCACCAAGTCTTGATTTGAAGACTCTTCCTAACCATCTCAAGTATGTCTATCTTGGAGAGGAAGAGACATTACCGGTGATAATTTCAACCAAGATAGCAAAGGAAGAAGAAAAAGAGTTGGTTAGAATTTTGAAAAAGTACAAGGAGGCTATTGGTTGGACCATTGCGGGCATAAAGGGGTTGAGTCCATCATTATGCATGCATAAAATATTGATGGAAGAAGACTTTAAGCCAACCCGTGAAGCCCAAAGGAGATTGAATCCACCTATGATGGAGTTGGTTAAAAAAGAGATCATGAAGCTCTTGGATGCAGGTGTAATTTACCCCATTTCTGATAGTAAGTGGGTAAGTCCCGTGCAAGTTGTCCCGAAAAAAGCCGGAGTCACCGTTGTCAAAAACTCCGAGGGGGAATTGGTATCTACCCGTGTGCAAAACGGGTGGAGAGTTTGTATCGATTATAGGAAGTTGAATGCTTCCACCCGCAAAGACCACTTCCCTTTGCCATTCATTGATCAGATGTTAGAACGATTGGCCGGGAAATCCCACTATTGTTGCCTTGATGGTTTTTTTGGTTTTCACCAAATTCCGGTTGCCCCGGAAGACCAAGAGAAAACCACATTCACATGTCCCTTTGGCACCTTTGCGTATAGACGCATGCCCTTCGGCTTGTGCAATGCACCCGCGACTTTCCAAAGATGTATGGTGAGCATATTTTCAGAATATGTCGAAAATATCATAGAGGTTTTCAAGGACGATTTTACTGTTTATGGAAATTCTTTTAATGAATGTTTGCAAAATCTCACCAAAATCTTACAAAGGTGCATTGACACGAACTCAGTCCTTAATTATGAAAAATGTCATTTTATGGTTGACAAGGGCTTGATACTTGGACATGTGGTGTCGCAAAAAGGTTTAGAAGTTGACAATGCCAAAACAGATGTTATTAAGAGCTTACCATACCCGACAAATGTTCGGGAAGTGCGTTCTTTTCTTGGCCATGTAGATTTTTATCGGCGGTTTATAAAGGATTTTTCCAACATCACGGTGCTGATGTGTCAACTTCTACAAAAGGAGGCCGATTTTGAGTTTGGTGATGCATGTAAAAGTGCATTTGATCACTTGAAGATTTGTTGACATCCGCCCCCATCATCCAACCGCCAAATTGGGATCTTCCATTCGAGATCATGTGCGATGCTAGCAACACCGCGGTTGGGGCAGTTTTGGGACAAAAGGTGGACCGAGCCCACCATGTCATCTACTATGCATCCAAGACTTTGGATAGTGCACAAAGCAACTACACCACAACAGAAAAAGAGTTGCTTGCTATTGTGTTTGCACTAGAGAAATTCCGGCAATACCTCCTTGGAACTAAAGTGATCATATATTCGGACCATGCAGCCATAAAGCACTTACTTACAAAGAACGATTCGAAGCCGAGGTTAATACGGTGGATGCTGCTTTTGCAAGAGTTCGATATTGAGATCAAAGATAAAAGCGGGAAAGAGAACCTAGTCGCTGATCATTTGAGCCGAATAGTCCAACCCGAAGATGCGACTCCCATTCATGACGCATTCCCAGACGAGTACTTGTTTGCTATCCAAACACCACCTTGGTATGCGGATATATGCAACTTCATGGTCACGGGAAAATTCCCACCCGATCTCACGAGGTCACAGAGAGATAAGATCAAGAAAGATGCAAGAAGGTACATTTGGGATGAGCCGTACCTTTAGAAACATTGTGCAGATCAGGTAATAAGAAGATGTGTTGAAGAACATGAGGTACAATCTATCCTCAACTTTTGTCATAGTTATGCTTGCGGAGGGCATTTTGGTCCTCAAAGAAATGCCAGGAAAATTTTAGACTGTGGATTTTATTGGCCTCGACTCTTTCATGACTCTTACACTTTTTGTAAAAGTTGTGAGAGATGTCAAGTGACAGGTTCTTTGAGTTCCCGAAACCAAATGCCCTTGACCCCTATCTTGGTTTGTGAAATATTTGATATATGTGGTATTGATTTTATGGGTCCTTTTCCCTCATCTTTTGGGAATTTATACATCCTTTTGGCTGTTGACTATGTTTCCAAATGGGTAGAGGCAAAGGCAACAAGAACTGATGATGCTAAAGTTGTGGTAGATTTTGTCAAGGCTAACATTTTATGTAGGTTTGGAACTCCAAAATCCTTGATCAGTGACAGAGGCGCACACTTCTGCAACAAAACTCTTGGATCGGTTCTCAAAAAGTATGGAGTCCAACATCGGGTGTCCATGGCTTATCACCCGCAAACAAATGGACAAGCTGAAGTGTCAAACAGAGAAATCAAGTCTATACTTGAGAAAACAGTGAACACAAACCGCAAAGATTGGAGTTTGAGATTAGATGATGCTCTTTGGGCATACCGCACTGCTTATAAAACTCCAATTGGGATGTCAGCTTACATACTCGTGTTTGGCAAAGCTTGTCACCTCCCTGTTGAACTGGAACACAAAGCTTTCTGGGCTATCAAAAAGCTAAACATGAAGATTGATGAAGCGGGTTTTCACCGAAAGGTAGAGATTCAAGAGTTGGAGGAAATAAGAAATGAAGCATTCGAGAGTTCACGCATCTACAAAGATAAGACCAAAGCATTCCATGATAAGTACCTCTCCCGTAAGACCTTTGAGATTGGTCAAAAGGTATTACTCTATGACTCTCGACTTAAATGGTTTTCCGGTAAGTTACGGTCCCGGTGGGTGGGTCCGTTCATTGTTACTAATGTATTTGATCATGGTGCAGTTGAGATTAAGAGTAACAAAACTGGAAAAGTGTTCAAAGTTAATGGTCACAGGTTAAAGGTTTTCTACGAAGGTTTCCAAGAGAAAGACATGGAGGTTGATAGCTTGGAACGCCCGGACTACATTGAGTGAATCTAAAGGGCAAAGTCAAGCCAACGACTTAAAACAAGGGCAGCTTACCGGGAGGCAACCCGGGGGTATTTCTGTCTTTTCTTTAAAAACGATTTCCATTTCTTTGAGTTTCTGGTTTTCAATGTTCCAAATGTATTTAAACATGATTTAAAATTACCAAACGGACCTTGGGATGCAAAAACATTTCATTTGAATGAGAGGGAAAATTTTTGGTTAAAAAAGTGGAAGTGGCAATCAGAGGCTAACACGGCCCGTGTTCCTCTTAGCTTAAAATCAACACGGGTCGTGTTCATCAAAGAGCAAAAATCCCGGAGTCAGAGGAGTACACGGCCCGTGTCCCTCTTAGCTTATAATGAACACGGGTCGTGTTCATGCATATTGCAGGCATCTTGAACCCAACACAGGCTGTGTAAATGTGGCCTGTGGGAACACGGGCCGTGTTCGCGCAGCAGAGCCTGTGGGTTTTAATGCTAAAAATCGGGATTTTTGCCTCATTCTTCCACACATTCATTCCCAAACAGCCTCTCTCTCCCAAAAAAACCCCAAGGTCCGATTTTCATCAAAAATCTCTTGATTCTTCACGATTTGGGCTTAAATCTTCAAAGAGGTTTGATTTTCATCTTCCCCACTTCATCTCCTACATCTAATACACCATCTTCTTACACTTTCATGGTGGATTTTGGGGTTTTTGACAAACCCTAGGTCCCACGTTTTCTAAGAATTTTGGTGTTTTTGTGCTTAAATCTTCATGTATGCAAGCTTGGGGAGGTTGAAGAAGGTCTTTCTCATCAACAACAACGCATTTCCACTAACGATTCGGTAAAATCTTTCCAACTCTTCACTTGTGGATTTTGTGTTTGTAAGGTCAAATTTCACTCATTTTGGTCGTATTGGACTTGACAATCACTTAGAAATCACCAAGAACCAAATTTCCCGCGAAATTTTGGTGGTCAAATTCGTGTTGACTAGACCCGTCAACAGTTGACTTTTTGACCCGTTGACCAGTTGACTTTTTGACTTTACCCCCAAATTTTGCATATGGAAGGTGAGAGTTCTAAACGACCTCGACACACCAATCGTTGGCCCGCCGTCGTAGGTCCCCATCACCGCCGCCCAGGTCCCCGTCACCCCCACCTTCATCCCTACCCAATCTGACACATTGTGATGTGGTTTGTCGTGGCCCAATTCAATCCGCCAAACTTGAGGCATTTCTCCAACGCACGCACACCACCCAACAATTCGCGCATGTGCCCTCCCTCCGTGAGTTGCACATCTACAACCAAGTCCACACACTATTCCGGAACATTGGATGGCATGGGTTGTTAAAGGTCCACGAACTCATCTATAAAGTTCCAATTGTCGAGTTCTTATCTTCATTTGATTTGGACCACGGTGTCCTAAGCTTCCGGCTTATGAACCAAGACCATGCCTTGTCCTTAGACCAAATCAATGCCATAGTTAGGGTCCCCACAGAAAACCCCTTTGGCCCCAATGACCCAATCCCAGGATACAGTGATCTTACGTGGTGGACCGACCTGACGCGTCAGCTTCCCTATGTCTCAAGTTCTGCTAAGGCCTCATCTCTCATCCACCCTGTGATGAAAGTGGCCCACAGGATCGTTGCTTCACTTGTCGTCCCTAGAGAAGAAAGAAGCACCATTAGCGCCCTTGAGCTCAAAATACTCTATGTGATGGCCCACTCGGACGATAATCTCATTCCTCACTATGGCTCATTCCTTTGTAACAAACTCACCCGCCTCAGCACATCACGGTCCGGCAAAATATCTTGTGGTGGAATTGTCGGTTTATTGGCCAAAAGTGCTCCAGTCTGGGCCCCATATCCCGGAACTCACCAACCCCTGCCCGGTGAGACCTACCTGACCACGGGAGTTCTTGAGTCTATGAGAATGTTTCGGGAGGAAGGCGGGAACCATAATTGGACCGTGGGTCAAAACCACGACCCAAGGCTCCTCATCACCCCGGAGAACAAGGACATCCTTGCCCTCAGGCGTCCTAACAATTTCACCGACTGGCAAATCAAGCCATATCTCTTCCCCGGAACCTTCTCCGAAGAGGAAGAGGAGGAAGATGAGGAGAGTGATGGGGCGGAGCCACAAAACTCCCCTCCCATGGGTGGTGCTACCTCATCTCATCATGCTGGATACCCATCATATCACCAGCAATATTTGGATCAATTCCAATCGATCCATACCTGCCTCGACGCTTACCATCAAGATGTCACGAACCTAACCCAAAGTTTTTCCGCCTTCACCACTCAATACGCTCGCGATCAAGAGTGTCAGCGCAAACATGAGGAGGACTTTTGGTCTTGGACCCGAAATCCCAGCTACTATCCTCCTCCTCCTCTGTAATAGGTTGTTCCGCCCTCTCCAAGCATCGGGGACGATGCTTATATTTAAGCTTGGGGAGGAGTAGAGTTGTACATTAGGTGCATTTTCATGTTCACATCCATTTTCATGCATGCATTTTCATATTCACATCCATTTTCATGCATGCATTGTTTCAAAAAAAAAACCTTTATACGAGATGATGACACTCTTTACATACAATAGCTCCCTGAAGTGGGAAATCGAGAACTCAAATGAGAAAAAAATACTGAAGTGACCGGATAGTTGCCGGAAGTGTAGAATCAGCTATCATAACTCGGGGACCCAAACACCGTAATTCGAGACCCCAACCTTAGATAATAATAAAAATTTGCATACTGAAACGTTTTGTGGGTGGTAATAACAGCTTTAGGATGATTTGCTTCTGAATGTTTAAAAAGAATCTTTTTCAGCAACTCTGGACCCATAGAACGCGGACCTATTTGTTGACACGCGTTACCCTCGTGGTAACAGAGAGCTTAAGTATCAGATCCACACAGTCAAGAAGGAAGAATGGGTACAACTGTCATATCCAGTACCCAAATCAAAAATTTCAAGCACTTGATCGAAGAAACTTTCAGAAATTCAAAAGTTGATTGAAGAATTCAAAGTTCAAAATGAAGATACAAATCCAAGTTCAATCAAAATCAAAAGCCGCCTCAAAGTCAAATCTGGAGAATGAAGAATTGTGTGATATGATACTTGTGGCTCTCGAAAAAGTGAAAGCATACGAGCTGGGCCCCTTCGGGTGGGCTCACTGTTTCAGCGAAAGCTGATTCGCCGTGACGGGTTCTTAAGGATGCGTCGATTCTGATTCTTGGCCATATAGTCTTAAGGACATGAGATCCGGATTGTGTTATTTTCGCCCATAAAGCTAATTAAGGTATGAAGTTTAAATAAAACTATGGTTGGATTATTGGGTTACACCGTTTAGGGTCTTCCTCACTTTGGGAGTCTGTGATATGTGGAAGGTAGCAGGATGGTCGCTTAAGTATTAATGATTGGAGCCCCACTGATTTGTTTGATTGACCACTTTCATGAATTGAATTTTTGTGTAGTTAATTAACTTTTAGGGCACCTAATCGTTCTATAAAGTTAATGGTTGGTAACAAACAATAGGTTTTCTTATTGTAGAACATTTATCACATGTTTTCACACTTCCGAGCGTATGAGAAGAAATGAACATTGTTGGGAAGCTTGTACAAAACTTAATGGAGTTTTTCAATACAATCTAAGAGCGTGTTAAGGTTGAATTAGTAAAATTAGGTCTAATCAAAGAGCGTGTTTTGGTTAGATAATTTGGCAAGCGAGAGGTATTAGAGCGTGTTAATATCTTTCAGTACCAACTTAGACTAGTAATCACAAATTACATCAAGTCATGATCAGGTTAAATGACAACATTGAGAACTAGAACTGGAAGCACTTTTATAACTTGTTTACAAATCTATTTCATTTTCTGCATGTTTCAATGTTGATTGTTATTTTCATTATTTGACTTTTGCAAACAAATCCCCCTTTGTGACCAAAGTACCTTGCGCAAAGAGGTATAGACTTTTATCCCGTGTCTCTGTGGTTCGACCCTGCTTACCTTGTACTACCTTTTTAGTGCATTAAAGCAGTGTATTTGGAGTCTGTTGTACCCCTATTATTTGTTGGGTTTGACATGCCTAACACTATCTTCTTCCTACACAATATTTCGGCATCATTGGCTCTAAGCCAATCCATTCCTAAAACTATGTCGAAACCATTTAACTCGATAGGTAATAATTCCTCATGGAACTTATTCCCATTCAAGTCAATGAGGATGTTTTTCATACGATGGCTAACAGGTACAAACTTGCCACTAGCAATCTCGACTAATAAAGCATTAACTAGTCTATCAACAGGCAAAGCTAGTTTTCTACCAAATTCATGCGAAATAAAGGAGTAATTGGCTCCAGAATCAAACAAAATATGGGCAGGCAATTCGTTTACGAGAAAGGTACCTGAAGCAACATCGGGGTCTTCTTTCGCAGCTTCGAGTGTCATTTGAAAGGCTCTCGCCTTCGGCTTTGGTGGAAGATTGGGTTTTGTTGCGTCCTTCTTCGTGTAATCCCTCAAAATATTCCCTTCTTCATGGCACCCAAAACAGACGTTCTTATTGAAGGTGCATTCATTGGCATAATGCCCTGGCTTTCCATATTTGTAACAAGTGATTTCCACGTTGCATTTCCCAGTATGTTTCTTCTTACACTTGTCACACCACTTGGCTTCGGCTCCTCCTCCGAATTTTCTCGAACCAGTCTTCGAGAATCTGTTCTTTTTATTGGAACTTGAAGTTCCTTCAAACTTTCTCTTTTCGCCAACTTCAACCTAGCTGTCGGGTCTCCCCTGAATCATATCTTCAACAGACTTGGCAGCCCAGACAGCTGCCTCCAAAGTAAGTTCCTGACGTACTGGCACCGCGTACTCCCATGGAAGTCCCTTTACGTATCTGTCAATTTTTTTCAGCTCATTTGGGACAATACGCAAAGCAAACTCCATTTTTTCTGTGAAGCTATTTGTGTATTCATCAACGGTCATACTCCCCTTCTTCAACGTTAGAAATTGGTTTTCTAACTCAAGCACATTTTGGGCCGAGCAGTACTTGCGCTTGAAGTGCACCAAGAACTCTGCCCAAGTCAGTTGCAGTGGCTCATTAGGGCTTAGGGTTTTCCCCAGAGTATTCCACCAACGAGCAGCACTACCCCTGAACTGACGCACTGCAAATGTGGTTAGTAACTTGCCTTGGAAACCACAAGTCATGAAAGCCAATTCCATTTCCGAGATTCAATCCATTACTCCGACTGGATCTTCTTTTCTAGTGAAGCTCGATGGCTTGCAAGTCATAAAGTCCTTATACTTGCACCCATTTCTCTCCACTCTATCCTCGTGGTTATTTCTCCCAACCACAAGCGGTTCACTATGACCAACCGATCTACTGTTGTTTCCTTCTTCAGATCGATCGTCATTTAATTCACGTTGTTCAACAGGAACTGAAGGTTCATCCCTGTTGTTCAGCAACATTTGCCTTAATTCCTCCCTTTGTTCAGCCATCATGGTCTGAATCACAGCTCGTACTCCAGCCATGGTGATGGGTTCTGGTGCAACTCCTACTATAGGCACATGTTCCACCACTTGGGGTTGAGGTTGTTGGTTTCTGTTTGCATTTCCCGCTCCACTTCGAGTTCTTGCCATTATAATCTATATACCGAATAAGGCGAATTTAGGTCTTTATCCTTGATAGATATTTCAATTCCCTTATCACTCTGAAACGTTTACATGTTAGTTCTAATATCATAATCGTATGCTTAGAATCCTACACACATAAGGTTTCCAGATCCGGTCGGCAACAGACCATAGATCCGAACAAATAATGGCACACATGGCAAACATATAACATTTAGCACATAAAAGCATTTTAGGCATCTTTCCTAAAATAAACTAGTGCTCGTGTCTAAAATATGGTAGACACTCATCTCACAATCATCACTTAGCATTCTAAGTTTAAGTTTAGAAATCCTACAAATTCCTAGTTCGCTTAAACTAATGCTCTGATACCAACTGTGACATCCCATAATTTCTCGGCCAGAAAAGACCGATTTAATTTATGCTTTTAAAATAAAGTCAGAGAAATCCTTTTAAAAGATGTTGCGGAATTGGTCCCCAAAACAAAACATGATAAAAATTTATCAAAACCTTTCTTTAAGAAAGTATATATTTTCCTTTTATATCAAAACCTCGGGATGTCATGTTCCGATACAGATCAAAAGCATAAACAAGACATTATAAGCCTTACAACAGTTATTTACAACTACAGGCCTATAATCCAAAAATCTCTCATCATCCTCCGACTATGCTCGGGGTCCACTACCTGTAATAATAAAAAGCTGAGTGGGTCAGGCTTGGGAGCCTGGTGAGCATATAGGGTTTTCAACTCACAATAATAGTAAACTTATTAAGTTCATCAATCAACAATAACCCTGATTACCCATTCCCGTTATCTTCACTTTACGTCCCTAAACACCTATCACAAGGGACCTAGCCTAAGGAATATCATCAGGATGGACACTACTGCCAAGGGGACTCCTCAGCCATATATGTCCTAAAGGTAACTATGAGGGGGATGGAGTACGCCAATGAACATATAGTTCACCACCACCTACAAGTTGCGAACCTGCTAGTGTTCCACTGGACTGTCTACAAATGTCCGTGGTCGTCATCTATACTCCGCTAGACGACTACAACAACAACAACAACAACATCGAGGCCTCTCATCATTTTAACACCCATCGACTATTTCGTCTACCCATGTTTTACCCAACATATTTGTAGATAAAATATATATACAGTTTAAAACTTGTATAAAACATCTATTCAACAGTCACCTCAAATAAACAATTAATATAATTACACATAGCACACAGTTTAAGGTAAATACTGATGGGTTTTAGGTAAAACAAATAAACTAGAAAACCAATTCCTAAGTTCACATGCAACCTACTTTGGATCTATGTTTTAACTATTGAACATATAACTTTGAATTGCAAACAAGAACCCTAGAGGAGAGAGGCTAATTTCGAAATTAACAAACTAGGGTTTCAGAATTACATACCTTTCAATTGTTATAGCAAACAATTGTTAATCCTCTTGAACTTGATCTTCTTGGAAGCCTAGCACCACAAATGTAATGCCTCTAATGGAATCACACCCAAGAACTAGCAAGAAGGAAACTTGAAGGAGAGAGGGTAGCGTATGCAAAATCGGCCTAGGGTTTCTTCCAAGGTAGGAGTGGCCGATTTTAGGAGCTGGGAGGCTCCTTATATAGCTGAGGGATCTAGGGTTTAGGGAAAACCCTAATACTCCTTTGCTTAGGGCCTAAGCTAACCCAAAGGCCTTATCCAAAGTGCCTTGGACGAAATCCTTAGGGTTTCCCCTATAGATTTCGTCCACCTCCTTCCAAGGAGGTTCTGGAGCCTTCCACTCAACTATTAGATAATTGCAAACTAGTCCCTGCACTTTATAATTAATACTTTTAACCCCAAAATTAATTCTGATTAATTTCTGGCTAACTATTAATTAAACATAATGATTTCTAATTAATATATTAATCTTTTAACATATTAATAAATCATTTATATTAATTTATTAATCTTATAAATTAATATCTCTCCTTTCATAATTTCCTTGTCTAGTTGCTAGGTTTGAGGGCAACCCAAAAGGACTGTCCTGCTATCAATTCAAGTACATACCAATTATAGTTATGGGCTTAGACACCTAATCCAACAAATACTTCATATCTATGTGTAAGGTGAAAGTAACTACACACTCACCTGATTTAATGATAATCGGGCAACATTTCGTTTCATAAAACGATCAATTCTAATAAAACCGGGAGTTTTATTGAGAAACCGGGCTCTGCGAGGGTCGGCTTCAAAACCGAAAAGATAAATTTCTCGGGCTTCTCGGGCACTTCGGGACGTGTTTCAGGTGTTTGGTATAATACTAGGGCTTTGGGAGAAGTTGGAATGAAAGAAATATGGGTTTAGGGGTGTAAAATGACAAGTTTCCAAAATATACCCGGGAGGTCTCGCACCCTTCTATTTATAGGTGCGAGGCTTCTGATCGGATGGCTGGGAGGAATCCACGCAGCAGCAGATGCGAAGAGAGGGCAGGTTCCTTGCACGTGCGAGGGGTGAGCTGTTGGCCTCTGATTGGACCGAGGTCTAGGTCCGAGGTTCGGAGTCGTGGCACACCATGCGAAGGTCGGACACGCAAGAGAGGGCACGCGTCGGACCCCCATTGGACCGCACTTCGGATGCGAGGGAAGGCGACACGCCTCGCCAACTGGCTTCGGTGACTCAGCATTTTCGGACACATGGCGCATTATGAGCGAGGGTGACGTGGTCGAAGTCCCACCATGCGAAATTTCTCGGATTTGACATTTTTTCTCGATTTTTGTGCTAAAACTTCTAAATTCCATAACTTTTGCATACGGGCTCCGTTTTTGACGTTCTTTATATGCACGCGTAGGTAAAATTACGCTCTACAACTTTCGTTTAGACTTCGTCGGCTAATTTTGACTTTAATTTTTATATTATTATTTTTAACAGACCGGGACAGGAAATCCGTTAAAAATTCATAACTTCTTCATCCGACGTCCGTTTTCGTCTGTCTTTTTACCGTTGTACTACTATTGACGAGACCTTCGATTCTCGTTTAGGTTGTGTCGGGTAAA
This sequence comes from Lactuca virosa, assembly GCF_052849685.1. Lineage (NCBI taxonomy): Eukaryota > Viridiplantae > Streptophyta > Magnoliopsida > Asterales > Asteraceae > Lactuca > Lactuca virosa. Next base: position 72,070,467 of record NC_136431.1, read on the forward strand.
CATCACTCGATCTAAAATTCGAGTTTTTAGTTGTCTACTGCTAAGCTGAAACTTAGAAAATCATAACTTCCTCATACGAAGTCAGATTTGGGCGTTCTTTTTATACATACTCTCGGTTTAACGAACACTACGAATTTCGTTTAGATCACTAAGGCTAAAAAGTAGTTTATCAAAAACTCACTTTTTACGTCATTCGGCACCGTGCCGGTTTTGTCGTGAAACTTCGACATGTCATAACTTCTTTGTTATAACTCGGATTTCGGTATTCTTTATATATCCGTAATCCTTGTCACGACCACTACAACTTTCTTAATAGATACCGGCTTTATCTAATATTTATTTTCGACGCTCATTTTTATTCTTAATTAATTAAATCCTAGTAATTAAGTATAAAACACATAATTCACATAATATTCACTAATATTAATTAAACAATATTATTTCTCTTTTAATATATTATTCATATAATATATTAATAAATCATAATTAATCTCTTTCTCCACAAATCATCCTATCAAGTTGCTTTGGTGAAGGCAACCCAAAAGGACCATGCTCACAATCGGGTCAAGTACATACCAAAATAGTTACGGACTTAGACACTAATCCAACAGGTTGGCCCTTCTTCTTGTTCCAAAACTTCCTCTTATTGTCACACCCTTTTGCTTGCTCGGGAATAGTTGTCATAAAGCCCTGGCAGACTCCATGATCCACAAGTGTTTGTGCTAAGCGTTTGACACTGTCAAAAGTGGACGGGTTTGCAGATATCATATTTCCTTGAATCTGGGGGGATAGTCCCTAGATGTATCACTCCACCTTTTTACTTTCCGTGGTGACCATCACGGGACATAATATTGCTAGATCGCTAAATCTGGCAGTGTAGGCTGCGATGTCATAGTCCTTCATTGTAAGGTTCCAGAGCTCTTGCTCTAGCTTTTGTACTTCACCCGTCGGGCAGTATTCTGCTAGCATCAAGATCTTCAAGTCCTTCTAGCTCATGGCGTTGGCCACTGAGAGAGTCAGCGATTTGACATAACCGTTCCACCAGGAGAGGGCTCTATCCATGAATCTGCAGGCTGCGAATTTGACCTTGCTAGTTTCTGGGCATGCACAGATTTCAAACACTGACTCTATTTTCTCAAACCACCTTGTTAAAGCAATGACACCTCCACTGCATCGAAAGACTTTGGTTTGCCATTTGTGAAGTCTTTGTAGGAACATTCCCTCGGGTGTCCCTGACTATCTCCCTGGTTGGTATTATTTGTACCGCCTCCCGTCCTACTGGCAATATTTGTGCCGATTTGAGCCATGGCGGCTGCCACAGCGGCTTGGAAAATGCCAGTGTCCATCTGTGGAGGTGGTGGCGGTGGTGGAGTTGGTGGTGCGTTGTTGACACGCCTGATAGATTTACGTGGTGGCATCTTTCTGCCATAAGGTTTAAAGATGTTTTCGAATTAGAACATCTTAACTATAGGTTTGTTTATGTCAACTGTATAAGAATAATGGTATGAAAGACACATAAATGGCCTAATTATGTAGTCCTATAGTATCATAAAATACTCCTATAGTATTTTAAACTTTATGTTTGGTTCTAGTGTTTCCTTGTATGGGGTGTTGGTAAGTTTTAGACTTGTTGTTAACCACAATAATTCTCAAACATATGTTATTCATATCTCGCATAAATATAGTTGAGCAGGCTATATTCATCCCATATATGACTACATAACTATCTAGGCTTAACCGCGGTGTCCAACTTATCTAAATACTTTTATATGGTTCTTATTACGACACTATTCTAGTATGCATGTAGATACGTATACTTTTATAAAAATACTTATATTTTAAAAGTATACTTTTAGTCAAAGCGTTTTAGCCCCATTGTATTTATATTTGTATATCTTATATGGTTTGATATACTTAGTTCACTATAAACAATGCTCTGATACCAATCTGTCACACCCCCAAACCGAGTAAAACGACAGAAACGTCATCCCATATATGACTACATAACTATCTAGGCTTAACCGCGGTGTCCAACTTATCTAAATACTTTTATATGGTTCTTATTACGACACTATTCTAGTATGCATGTAGATACGTATACTTTTATAAAAATACTTATATTTTAAAAGTATACTTTTAGTCAAAGCGTTTTAGCCCCATTGTATTTATATTTGTATATCTTATATGGTTTGATATACTTAGTTCACTATAAACAATGCTCTGATACCAATCTGTCACACCCCCAAACCGAGTAAAACGACAGAAACGTCTGGGGGTGGATGACTTTCATGTACAATATCATAATAATTGAATAATAGAGATCAAAGCATTACAAACATTATATTGATAATTTATAAGTTTTTACATTGTATTCGAATCATTGTTTGTTTGACTCAAAAAACATACGACAAAAATATAAGACGTAACACTGTTACGCTCCATCTTCACAAAACCTGTGTGGGTATCTGTCTACTGATTCCCTGATAATACAAGTGGTTTAAAAAAAGTGTCAACATTTAAGTTGGTGAGTTCATAAGCATTTTGTATGAGAAAGATATGCCATTGTTCCTTGAAAATGATAGTGTGTTCTTCCAGAAAAACCAATATTTTCTTTTAAAGTGAACTGTAGTCTTAGGAACCCTAAGACTGAAAATGTATAAGTATTGCTTTACTCTGAAGTAGTATAATATAGTTTTATATCTTTATAAAACCATTTGAATGCATGTTTCCGGAAATGTAAACTGTATTGTAGTGGAAAATTGTGTAATGTAGTTTTATCTAAATAAAACCATTTGAAGGTATGTATGTATTCATAAACCAAACGTATTGTTAATACCCTTTGTGAGTTATTATAACCATGCTAATGACCTAGATGGCCTGCACGACATTCTTCATACGTCGGAATGGTACGACATTTGTCACCCCAGACTTGACGGTCCAACTGTAGCTAACAGTTTAGGTGCGGGATTGTCAGTCCCGTATAAATCTATACACAAGTGTCACGCTCTCTTACGGGAGATTCTGGTTATAATACAAGAACTTTAGTATGTAATTTGGTAAGTACGGTGAAGGAATGTCTCACAAACCCATATTGACGGTTTACGTGTAGTGTAATGAAAACTCATTTTCTTGTAAATGTATGTATCATCCTTTTATAGTGTTTACCTAGTGTAAAAATAATTATACTTTTAAACAATTATTTCTTTGTCCCCAAAAGGGTAAAATAGTGTGAATGTTCCATAAACTATACCTATTATAGTTTATATAAATGTTTCGTTGAAATAGTGAATCCTTTGTATGCTATTATCAATTTACCATGATAATAAAATGAAACGAAATAATTATATATGTATGTTTATATAATTATACCCTTTTTGCTCAACTTGTGTAACACCCATAAAATTCAAGCCAATTTAAACTTTTTTAAAAACATTTCAAACCATTAAAATCATTACAACTTTGTTTTCAAAACGTATAATATCAGAGTTTTCCCAGAAACATAATCAAAACATGAGGAGTTATACGATCACGCCTTCGCCTTGTCGCGATCCCCTGCTGTACCTGAAACAATAAACTGAAACTGTAAGCCCGAGAGCTTAGTGAGTTCCCCCAAAATACCCATACCCGCAACAGTACACATATAATCATAAACATCATACTATGGGTCCGGTCAACCATCCGGTTGGAATACCCCAGGCCCTCAACCATCCGGTTGGAATGCCGACATACTATGGGTCCAATCATCCTCGGGATGGAATACCCCAGGCCCACAACCAACAGGTTGGAATGCCCACATACTATGAGTCCAGTCATCCTCAGGATGGAATACTCACGACCCACAACCAACATGTTGGAATGCCCAGGTCTATTGGCTTTCGCACAAAGCAGATAAGCCTCAACTGCCAAACAAACATGTGCACATCTAACAAATAATCACATAACAGTCTATAGACAATACTTGATCTAACAGATCATACCACATAGCACATAACACCATCCCATCTACCGGGATGCCGATCTAACAGATCATACCACATATCATATAATGTTATCCTACCCTCTAGGACACCGATCTAACAGATCACACTAGCATAACATAATCATATAACAATCCAAAGGGCCGGCCTTGGTGCCTTAGACCCTTGAGTATAGTGAGGATAACTCACCTCGCAACTGTCGTCTAAAACTAGAAAGCTCAACTCCCGGATCACCAACACGAACTCCACACCTATAGTTACCATAAAACCCTTTTTCATAAATTTCCAAATTACCACAATACCCTCAGAAGTTAACTGGTCAATTCTTGGTCAAAGTCACAGTCCACAGTCAAAGTCAATAGTCCATGTTGACTCGACTCGCTGAGTGTAGTTCACCGACTCGTCGAGTCCTTCCTGAACTCGAGAAGTCGTGAAATCCTTGGTTGACTCGTCGAGTTTCCCTTTAACTCACTGAGTTCATACGTGTCCAAAGATTGGGAAAAACCCTAGCTGACTCACCGAGTCATTCGACTGACTCGCCGAGCCCAAGGCAATCTTCATATGACTCACCCGGTCTTCCTTGCGACTCGCCGAGTCCCTTCAATCCATCATCCATATAGACGCTTTTTAAGCCATGCTAAGGCTCCATATTGTAGATTCAGCTTCCCAAGGCATGTTTATCACGTAAAGTTGCAAACTTTACGTGCATACAAGGTGATAATGACCTAAAACAAGCTAAAGAAGGGGTTCTAGGCAAAACAGCCCCACCAACATGCTAAAGACTGAGACTTTATGATGATAAGGGCCAAGATGAGCCTAGATCTGAAGTTGCAACTTCAGATCTTGGTTCATCACTTGAAATGCAACACCAAATGCCCAAAATGGTCCCAAAACTCAATATAGAAAGGGGATTAACTAGAAGAAGATCAAGGTGAGGACTTGATACCCCCAAATGGTGATAAACTGAGGTGGACTTCAGATCTCCAGCTGTTCCTTGCTCAAAGCTCCTTGATCTTCAAACCTTTCCTCACCAAAATCCCTCTTCTAAGCTAAGAAGCACACCAATAAAGAGAACAACACGAATTAGGGTTTCTGGATTCAAGGGGAGTAGTAAGAGAGGCTAAGGGGGGGGGGGGGGGTAAGTGATCCTTAAATAGGGTGCGAAACCCCGAAATTTAGGGTTTCATCTGCCAGCTCCTACTCGTCGAGTCCCTTATTGGACTCGGCGAGTAGGTCACTAAAACACGCGAACCGACCCGCTGCTACTCGACGAGTAGGGCAACCAACTCGTCGAGTAGACCTTGAAAACAAGAAAATTCTTATATTAATTCAATACCTGAGAATCGGGGCGTTACAATTCTCCCCCACTTGAACTAGACTTCGTCCTCGAAGTCTGCCGCTGTGAACAGTTCCAGAACCTTCACCAAAGGTATCTCCTTGTTCCTCAGAATCTTCATCTTTATCTCCAATATGGCCACATGCCTCTCCACGTAATTCAGACGCTCATCGACCTGAATGTCATCCAGCGACACCACCGCCTCCTAATCCATGATGCACTTTTGCAGCTGTGAAACGTGGAAAGTGTTGTGGATCCGACTAAGCTCCTACGGCAGCTCTAGCCTGTAATCCACCTTGCCAATCCTGGCAACGATCCTGAACTGCCCAATATATCAGGGACCTAATTTTTCCCTCTTCCGGAAGCGGATCACTCCCTTCCAGGGCGAGACCTTCAGGAGTACCATGTCACCGACCTGAAACTCTAACTCGGATCGGCGCCGGTCGGCGTAACTCTTCTGCCGACTCTGAGCGGTCTGCAGCCGCTGCCTAATCTGCTGAATCTTCTCGGTAGTCTGCAAGACCACCTCCGTCCGACCCATCACCCTGTGACCAACCTCACCCCAACAAACCAGGGTGCGACATCTCCGCCCGTACAACAGCTCGAATTGTGGGGCCCCAATGCTGGAATGATAGCTGTTGTTGTAGGCGAACTCTGCAAGTGGTAGGTGGGAATCCCACCTCCCACCGAAGTCAATGACACACACCATCAACATGTCCTCGAGGGTCTGAATGGTGCGCTCGCTTTGACCGTCAGTCTGCGGATGGAATGCTGTGCTGAAGTGCAACCGCCTGCCCAGCTCCTCGTGGAATTTCTGCCAGAAACGGGAGGTGAACCTGACATCCCGATCAGAGACAATGGAAACGGGAACCCCATGGCGAGACACGATCTCACGAACGTTCACGTCGGCCAACTTCTCGGCCGACGAACTCTCCCGAATCGCCAAGAAATGGGCGCTCTTGGTCAATCGATCCACGATGACCCATATAGCATCAAATCCCTTCGCCGTCCTCGGCAGCTTGGTAATGAAATCCATCGTGATCTGTTCCCATTTCCACATGGGAATCTCTAGAGGCTGCAGCTTACCATGCGGCCTCTGGTGTTCGGCCTTGACCATCCTGCAGGTCAAGCACCTCTCGACATACCAAGCGATTTCTCACTTCATACATGGCCACCAGTAACTCAAACTCAGGTCTCGATACATCTTGGTGGCCCCCGGGTGAATAGAAAAAATGAGACTTATGAGCCTCCTCCATGACCGTCTGCCTGACCCCACCAGACATCGAGACCCAGACCCGACCGCATCGGGTCAATAATCCCCGACTATCCTACACAAACCGGGTATTCTCACCCTTGTTCCTCTCCAGCTTCCAATTCTCCAGGCGCATGCCCTCAACCTGGGCATCTCTGATCAAACTCACCAGCGGAGAATCCACCGCTATCCTCATACATATCGCGGGGGTGGAAGACCCAGCTGATTTGCGGCTCAAAGCATCCGCAACCACATTCGCTTTACCAGGATGGTAAAGGATCTCGTAGTCGTAGTCCTTGACTACATCCAGCCACCTGCGCTGCCTCATGTTTAGATTTGGCTGATCCATGATATGTCTCAAGCTCTTGTGATCCGTGTAAATGGTACAACGGACCCCATAAAGGTAACGCCTCCATATCTTGAGGGCGAACACCACCGCTCCCAGCTCCAAATCATGCGTAGGGTATCACGTCTCATGCGGCTTCAGGTGCCGTGATGCGTAGGCTATCACTCGTCCTCTCTGCATGAGGACCGCCCCTAACCCTGTGATGGATGCATCACAGAACACCACAAAATCCTCAACTCCCTCCGGAAGTGTCAAGACTGGGGACTCGCACAACCACTGTCGGAGGGTCTCAAACGCCCTCTGCTGCTCATGGCCCCACCAGAAATCCACCCCTTCCTCATCAGACGAGTGATGGGTACCGCAATCTTAGAGAAATCATGTATGAATCTCCGGTAGTACCCTTCCAATCCCAAAAAGCTCCTGATGTCTTAGGGAGATTTCGAAACCTCTCACTGCATAACCGCCTCGATTTTTGCCGGATCGACCAAAATCCCCTCCTGGTTAACGAGATGTCCGAGGAACTGGACCTCTCATAGCCAGAACTCACACTTCGAGAACTTGGCGTACAACCATTCTCGTCTCAGAACTCCCAATAACTCCCGTAGATGCTCCTCATGCTGCTCTCGTGTCTTGGAATACAACAAGATATCATCTATAAAACACTATGACCGAGCGATCGAGCATCGGTCTGCAGACCCGATTCATCAGGTCCATAAACATTGTTGGCGCGTTGGTGAGCCCAAACGGCATCACCACGAACTCGTAATATCCATAACGAGTTCGGAACACGGTCTTCTACACGTCCTCCTCTCTGACCCTGGCCTGATGATACCCAGACCTCAAGTCTATCTTGGAAAACCAAGATGCACCCTGCAACTGATCGAAGAGATCATCTATCCTCGGGACTGGGTAACGGTTCTTCACCTTTAACTTATTCAACTCCCGGTAATCAATGCACATCCGGTGCGAACCGTCCTTCTTCCGGACAAAAAGAATCGGTGATCCCCATGGAGAACTGCTAGGTCGGATGAACTGCTTGCCCAACAGTTCCTGCAGCTGTGACGACAGCTCCTGCATCTCAGGTGGCGCCAATCGGTACGACGCCTTGGCAATAGGGGCCGCACCAGGCACCAGGTCGATCCGAGACTCGACCTGCCTCTCCGGAGGTATCCCTGGCAACTCATCTGGAAACACATCTGCAAACTCCCTGACCACAGGAACATCGGAAACCAAAATCTGATCCCTGGCTCGCTTATCCAATACATACGCTAGGTAACCTGCACCCCCGTGCTGAATATACTGCCGAGCCCTGGCGGCCGAACAAAACCCTGACCCCGATCTGGTGCCCTCGCCATATATAATCAACTCTCCCCCACTTGGGGTTCAAACCCCTACCCGCTGACCCTCGCAATCAATCATGGCACCGAAATGACTGAGCCAGTCCATCCCCACAATCACGCATACATCCCCCATGGGGATCGGAATCAATTCTATCGGAAAAGGTACCCCTAAGATCTCCATCTCGCACCCTTGGTAGATCGAAGAAGCAGAAACCCCGTGTTCGTTGGCGATAGAAACTCGCAACGGACATTCTACCTCGCCTACTGGCACTCTGAACTCCCTACTAAATGTCTGAGATACAAAAGACTGACTCGCCCCCGAGTCAAATAGAACCAGTGCAGGTAAGGAGTTCACTAGGAACGTACCTAATCACAAGTATAACAGATAAGCATACAACAGATATAACCAATGGGAGTAAGGATAGAAACATACCAGCAACCACATCCGGTGCTGCCCTGGCCTCCTTGGCTGTAAGCTGGAAGGCACGACCCTGAGCTTTCAGAGGCTCTGCCCTGACTGGTCTCCCATCCGTGATCCTCAAGGTAGTCGGCGCTGGAGCCTGCGCCGGCTTGGCGGCTAGCAGAGGACACTGGGCCTTCATATGGACCACCTGCTCACAATGATAGCAAAGCCTGACTCCGGAAGTCGGAGTCGGCTGCCTACAATCCCTGGCCAAATGGCCCTGCTTGCCACATCGGTGGCACCCACTCCCCGTCCGGCACATCCCTGAATGAGCCTTCCCGCACTTTCCACAAGTGCGGCCTGGCTGTCCCCCAGTCCTAGTATCAGCGGTCTTGGACCGCTTTGGCGCCGGCTGTGACTGTGTTGGGGCCTGCCGCTGCTCCCTCAACTGCAGCTCAATCTCCAACTCACGCCGTCTAGCGGCCTCCTGCAACTCCAGAAGAGTATCACATCGTTGGGTGGCAACAAACTGACGGATGTCAGTCTTGAGCATGCTCAGATAACGGGTCATCTGAGCCTGCTCGGAAGCAAACTCCGGGAAAAACATCGCCCTCTCAGTGAACATACGGGTGATCTCCGTCACCGACTCCCCATCCTGTCTCAAACTCAGAAACTCCTGCGCCAAACGTTCCCGCTCGACCCGCGGAATGTAACGGGAGCGGAACATGTCCCTTAACTGCTCCCAAGTAACAGCAGCTCTCTGGTCATCAGTGTACGACCCAGTCGCAAGTCTCCACCAGTCCTTGGCCCCGGACCTTAGCAGGTTCAGAGCACACCCGACCTTCTGGTCAGTAGGACACGAGCAGGTGAAGAAACACCCCTCCACATCCGAGATCCACCTCATAGCCTTGATGGGATCCTGCGTCCCATCAAAAGTAGGGGGCCTCGTGTTATCGAAGTCCCTGTACTGAAAAACTCGCCCCGCTCCCCCTCCTGCCGCTGTTACAGCCACAGTGGCTGCAGCGGCAGCTGTCTCAGCGAGGGTTGCATATCTGTCATTGAAACACTCCATCATAGCGGACTTAATAGTCCCGAACAACTCCGGAATCTGACCTTGGATAATCTCGACCACCTCCTCGCGGATGATCTCCCTGACCCGATCCTCTGTCAACATTGGCCCCTCCTGGCCGATAATCTCAGGTGCCACTAGGGCCCCCTGATCACCCTGTCCTGATCCTGATCCGGACCCCGACGTGAAACGCCTCGTAACTGCCATTCTGAAACATAACAGGAAGATATCAGACAATCCGCATAAATAACCGGGAACCAACTATCGACTAATCCCTAGGATTTGTGACTTCCTTGCTATGCGTATGGGTCTTGTGCTTTCAGTCGTACGGGCCCATACTACCTTTCACACCTACCCATATTTGTCTCAAGTATCACCACAACACCCCAACAATATACATAACATATCGAGCACTCAATCCTCACTCCTAGAGGAAAGCTAACCGTCTCACAACTGACCTACCGGTCCCACACAACTCACCCATCCATGAAACTTCCACCAACCCTGCAGCACTATTGTATGCTAGCCATACATAATGTTGGACCCTATAGACTTTCGGATATCCAATCCTACCCTAAGCTCCCAATCAGACAAGAACATAACATAAGGCTAAATCAAACATTCTGAGGCTATAAGATCTTAATTATGTACGGCCGTGATGCATACACTAAGCAACTACAGTAATGATGTCAATTTCATATAAGGAAAACCCTAGGCTGTCAGGCATCATACAATTAGGCAATTCTAGCATGCAATTCCTAAAGATCCCTAGCCTAGCACTAGCATGTTGTTCTAACATATCACATAATCAAATAACTGTATGGTATTTTGGGGGCTACTGTAACGCTCGTGTTTCTAGCCTAGGGATTAATATTGATGTGATAGTCTAGGTTAACCTTTGTAACTCATTTTGAAGAAATGAAAAGGAATTATGTGAATATTATGTGAATTATGTGTTTTATGCTTAATTATTAGGGTTTAATTAATTAAGAATAAAAATGAGCGTCGAAAATAAATAGTAGATAAAGCCGATATCTATTAAGAAACTTGTAGTGGGCGTGACAAGGATTACGGATATATAAAGAATACCAAAATCCGAGTTATAACGAAGAAGTTATGACTTGTCGAAGTTTCGCGACAAAACCAGCACGGTGCTGAATGTCGTAAAAAGTGAGTTTTTGATAAACTACTTTTTAGCCTTAGTGATCTAAACGAAACTCGTCGTGTTATTTAAACCGAAAGTAGGTATAAAAAGAACGCCCAAATCTGACTTCGTATGAGGAAGTTATGATTTTTCGAAGTTTCAGCTTAGCAGTAGACAGCTAAAAACTCGAATTTTAGATCGAGTGATTTTTAGCCGACACGACCTAAGCGAGAATTGAAGGTCTCGTCAATAGTAGCACAACGGTAAAAAGACATACGAAAACGAACGTCGGATGAAGAAGTTATGAATTTTTAACGGATTTCCTGTCCCGGTCTGTTAAAAATATAAATATAAAAATTAAATTCAAAATTAGCCAACGAAGTCTAAATGAAAGTTGTAGAGCGTAATTTTACCTACGCGTGCATATAAAGAACGTCAAAAACGGAGCCCGTATACGAAAGTTATGGATTTTAGAAGTTTTGGCGCGAAAATCGAGAAAAAAATATTAAATCCGAGGAATTTCGCATGCATGCCATGTGCTTGCTGTTGATTCGACCGAAGGGAGGCCCAAACGAAGGAGTCCACGTGTCGCCCCGTGTCCGATCTCGTGAGTCATCAGTAGCGTGTCCGACCTTCGCAGGGAGTGCCACGTCCGAAGTCTCGAACTAGACCTCGGTCCACTAAGAAGCTGCCAGCAGCCCCTTCGCATGCGCAACCCACATGGCCTCGCTTCGGATCTGCTGACGCGTGGAGGCTTCTCAGCCCTTGGATCAGGAGCCTCGGCCCCTATAAATAGGAGGGTGCGAGAGCTCCCGGGGATACTTTGCAAACTTGTCATTTTTAGCCCATTTTTCAATATTTCTTTCATTCCAACTTCCCCCAAAGCCCCGGTATTATACCAAACACCCGGAATACGCCCCGAAGTGCCCGAGAAGCCCGAGAAATTTATCTTTTAGGTTTCGAAGCCTGAATTTCGCAGAGCCCGGTTTCTCAATAAAACTCCCGGTTTTATTAGAAACGAACGTTTTAGGAAACGAATTGCTGCCCGATTATCATCAAATCATGTGAGTGTATAGTCACCTTCATCTTACACCTAGATATGAAGTATGTTATATAAAATATGTGTTATGTGTAATTATATTAATCGTTTAATTGAGGTGACTGTTGAGTTGATGTTTTATACAAGTTTTAAACTGTATATGTATTTTTATCTACAAATATGTTGGGTGAAACATGGGTAGATAGTTGATGTGTGATGAAATAAAATGATGAGAGGCCTCGATGTGATTGTGATCCAGTCATCTAGCGGAGTTTGGATGACGACCACAGACTTTTCTAGACAGTCCAGTGGAATGCTGGCAGGCCCGCAACCTGTAGGTGTTAATGAACTTGGGCGTTCATTTGCTGTACTCCATCCCCCTCATGGTTGCCTTTAGGACATGTATGGCTGAGGAGTCCCCTTAGCAGTAGTGTCCATCCCGATGATATTCTTTAGGCTAGGTCCTTTGTGATAAGTGTTTAGGGACGTAAAGTGAGGATAACAGGAATGGGTAATCAGGGTTATTGTTGATTGATGAACTTAATAAGTTTATTATATTGTGGGTTGAAAACCCTATATGCTCACCAGGCTCCCAAGCCTGACCCACTCAGCTTTTTATGTTACAGGTAGTGGACCCCAAGCATAGTCGGAGGATGATGAGAGATTTTTGGATTATAGGCCAGTAGTTGTATATAACTGTTGAAAGGCTTATAATGTCTTATTTATGCTTTTGATCTGTATCGGAACATGACATCCCGAGGTTTTGATATATATGGAAAATATATACTTTCTTAAAGAAAGGTTTTGATAAACTTTTATCATGTTTTGTTTTGGGGACCAATTCCGCAACATCTTTTAAAAAGATTTCTCTGACTTTGTTTTAAAAGCGTAAATTAAATCGGTCTTTTCTGGCCGAGAAATTAGGGGATGTCACAGCTACTTACTGGCTCCGGCTGATCATACATCCAGCATCCTCATTTACTTATTTTGAAAACCATTTTAGAAATCATTTTGAAAACTTTTCCTTGATTTGAGACTGGATTTACATGCACGTTCCTCCAATTCACTCAAACCAAGGCTCTGATACCAACTAGTAACACCCATAAAATTCAAGCCAATTTAAACTTTTTTAAAAACATTTCAAACCATTAAAATCATTACAACTTTGTTTTCAAAACGTATAATATCAGAGTTTTCCCAGAAACATAATCAAAACATGAGGAGCTATACGATCACGCCTTCGCCTTGTCGTGATCCCCTGATGTACCTGAAACAATAAACTGAAACTGTAAGCCCGAGAGCTTAGTGAGTTCCCCCAAAATACCCATACCCGCAACATTACACATATAATCATAAACATCATACTATGGGTCCAGTCAACCATCCGGTTGGAATACCCCAGGCCCTCAACCATCCAGTTGGAATGCCGACATACTATGGGTCCAATCATCCTCGGGATGGAATACCCCAGGCCCACAACCATCAGGTTGGAATGCCTACATACTATAAGTCCAGTCATCCTCGGGATGGAATACTCACGGCCCACAACTAACAGGTTGGAATGCCCAGGTCTATTGGCTTTCGCACAAAGCAGATAAGCCTCAACCTCCAAACAAACATGTGCACATCTAACAAATAATCACATAACAGTCTATAGACAATACTTGATCTAACGGATCATACCACATAACACATAACACCATCCCATCTACCGGGATGCCGATATAACAGATCATACCACATATCATATAATGTTATCCTACCCTCTAGGACACCGATCTAACAGATCACACTAACATAACATAATCATATAACAATGCAAAGGGCCGGCCTTGGTGCCTTAGACCCTTGAGTATAGTGAGGATAACTCACCTCACAACTGTCGTCTGAAACTAGAAAGCTTAACTCCCGGATCACCAACATGAACTCCACACCTATAGTTACCATAAAACCTTTTTCATAAATTTCCAAATTACCACAATACCCTCAGAAGTTAACTGGTCAATTCTTGGTCAAAGTCACAGTCCACAGTCAAAGTCAACAGTCCATGTTGACTCGACTCGCCGAGTGTAGTTCACCGACTCGTCGAGTCCTTCCTGAACTCGAGAAGTCTTGAAATCCTTGGTTGACTCGTCGAGTTTCCCTTTAACTCGCCGAGTTCATACGTGTCCAAAGATTGGGAAAAACCCTAGCCGACTCGCCGAGCCCAAGGCAATCTTCATCGGACTCGCCGAGTTGTTCATCAACTCGACGAGTTCATGACCATCTTCATATGACTCGCCGGGTCGTCCTTGTGACTCACCGAGTCCCTTCAATCCATCATCCATACAGATGCTTTTTAAGCCATTCTAAGGCTCCATATTGTAGATCCAGCTTCCCAAGGCATGTTTATCACGTATAGTTGCAAACTTTACGTGCATACAAGGTGATAATGACCTAAAACAAGCTAAAGAAGGGGTTCTAGGCAAAAAAGCCCCACCAACATGCTAAAGAGTGAGACTTTATGATGATAAGGGCCAAGATGAGCCTAGATCTGAAGTTGCAACTTCAGATCTTGGTTCATCACTCGAAATGCATCACCAAATGCCCAAAATGGTCCCAAAACTCAATATAGAAAGGGGATTAACTAGAAGAAGATCAAGGTGAGGACTTGATACCCCCAAATGGTGATAAACTGAGGTGGACTTCAGATCTCCAGCTGTTCCTTGCTCAAAGCTCCTTGATCTTCAAACCTTTCCTCACCAAAATCCCTCTTCCAAGCTAAGAAGCACACCAATAAAGACAACAACACGAATTAGGGTTTTTGGATTCGAGGGGAGTAGTAAGAAATGCTAAGGGGGGATAAGTGATCCTTAAATAGGGTGCAAAACCCCGAAATTTAGGGTTTCACCTGCCAGCTCCTACTCGTCGAGTCCCTTATTGGAATCGACGAGTAGGTCACTAAAACACGCGAACCAACCCGTTGCTACTTGACGAGTAGGGCAACCAACTCGTCGAGTAGACCTTGAAAACAAGAAAATTCTTATATTAATTCAATACCTGAGAATCGGGGCGTTACAACTTGTTACAAAAAGTGTTAAAGTCTTATAAACTATACTCATTATAGTTTATTTTAGTGAATATAGTGTATTTGTACTCGTTTTTCATAGCTTTGTAAATTTAGCAAAAACTTTGCATGTATATGATCACGAATTTGGAAATAAATTTATTTCATGTATTTTAGTATTTTTGCACAAACGGTAGTAAAAGTATGTGTAATCGTATTGTATATTTAACACAAGTTTTCTTGTGTTTTACTTATATCCCCCCCTAAAGCATAGAAAATCGCAGAAAATGTAGGGATATAAACTCACCTCGTGTGTGTTCTTGGCTGGATAAAGAAATGATGGGGATGATTTTCGAGTTAGAACACTTGGAGATAGCTGTATCCTAATAGTCTTAAACACATAATAAAGTGTGTAAATTAGATGAACTATCAATGAAAGTGTTGTATAAACACTTTGTTTGAACAAGGAAACTTACAAAAATTTCCTAAGAATTAAATTGAAGAACTAAACTCCTGGGAAAGTTTGAAGATTTGAAGATGTACTTATGAATCTTGAGAGAAAATGTAAAGGATTTTGAAGATGTACATGAGAAAATGGGGAGTGATTTCGGTCTAAGTTATATAAGAGGGGTGAAGATGATGTGACATTTGCATTGGATTGTGTATTTTATCACATTGGAAAAAGTGCCACCGGATAAGATTTGTGATTTCGGCTTATCTTCACCGAAATCACCTTGATTTCGGTACAAGCTCCAACCGAGAACCAAGGTGTTCGTTCTAGAGTGTTTTCGGTCCAAAGAGATTTTGGTATCGCATGTTCTCGGCCAAAACGATTTCGGTCTAGGCTATGAATTTGGCCTAAGAGATTTCGGTCTAGGAGATTTCGGCCATGACATGTGATTTTTGATTCCCAAAACCGAAAACTCTAAAGCAAAGTGAATTTTCATGATTTAATTTTAACTATTTGACTTGCCTTGACATTTGTTTGACTTGTTTGACTGTTATTGACTCGAAATAGCTGGTTGTTACATAAGTGGTTGATGTTTTTGATGTTAAGACCTTATTAGCCATGCAAGACCATAAAGTTGGAAACTTTATGGTCAAAAATATTATTTGGGACTTGGATATGCATTTGGACGTGATAAGTCGAATCAATAAGCTCTTAATCGATTAAGAAGGGAGTTGTTGCGTACGTTGGGCATACCAAAAGGTACGCTGTGTGTACGTAAATTTGGCCTCGATGCCTGGGACCTCGAGTACGCCCTGCATACCTCTGGAGTATACCCAGCGTACGAAGCCTGAGTCGACTCGGCTGAGTTGACTCGACTGTGTTGACTCGGTTGACTTGTGGATTTTGACCGGTTTTGACCAAGGGTATTTTGGGGAAAATGATATTAATTTAGAACGGGAAATGTCTTGACATTTAGGATTTGGGTTGAGCTGGTTGTCAGAGCTGGGAGTTATTCAAACTGCATTCAGACTGTGAGGTGAGTTTTCCTCACTGTACTTACGGGTCGAAGGCACCAAGGCTATCTCATTGGATTGATATCCTGGTTTATTATATATCGATATGTTGTGATGATCTGTTAGATCTGTATCCTGGTATTTAGGATGTTGCTATGCTGTAGTGATTTGTTAGATCTGCATGACTACCTGTATATGCTAACTATTGATTGTTGTGGTATATGTTGATATGTAATGGTTTACTGTGTTGAGGCGGACCAGCTGAGACTAAAGGCCAAGACACCTAGGGCAATCCGGATACACTGAAGGCCTGCGGGGCGGACCAGTCAGACCGAATGCCCATAGAGTGATCCTGATAGGCTGAAGGCCCGATGAGGCGATCCAGTCATGCTGAAGGATCTGTATGCATGCTGTTATTTGTTATGTTTATGTGGTGGTACTTTGGGGGAACTCACTAAGCGTTGACTTACAGTTTTAATTTTGTTTCTGATACTTTTGAGGACCGTGGCAAGACGAAGGCGTGATCGTACACATCCTTGGTTTTATGTTGTTGATCTTGGGAGACTCTGATTTTTAATAATGTGTTTGGAAACAATAGTTATGTAAACACTTCTTTTTAGTAAATAGGTTGTTTTGAAAATTTTAAATTTGTTGTGATTTTTGAGGCATTACATAGCTTCTGGCCCATGCTGGAGGCCACGTTATCAGTGTGCATTATATTATGATTTTAACGTTATACATAGTAGCTACATAGCTACATAAGTTATTAAGTTAGATGTTTAATACTAGCATTAGGTGTAAAAGTAACACAATGTTAGCAGTAAATTTATAAAAAATATAGTTAGTTGGACGGATTTTTAAGTTTTATTAAGGGTTTTTTTTAATAAAATATTGAATAAAAAAATATTGGTTATTTCAATAACAATATTTAGCAATATTTAGCGGTAACTTAATAACAATATTAGTTGGAAATTTATAAAAAACCAAATTTAAGTGGTGAGTTTATAATTTCCCTTTTAGGGGGTGTTTGACTAAGCTTGTTAAAACAACTTATTAGCTCATTAGGTGTAAGACCCATGTATTACAAGAGTTTATTTAAAAAAAATGAAATATGAAATTTTAACAATTTGAGAAGTTTGAATTTATAAGAAAAATTAGAAAAAATTTAAATTATTAATGATGCTTTAATATATTGAATACATTACATATATAAACTCTTTCTAATAAATACATTACACATATATTACATTACATATTAAATGTGAAATTTTAATTTAATAAAATGAAAAATACAATAAAATGACAAGTGGAAAATAAAAAATTCAAAAATTCTAGAAAATGTCATGTGTCAAAATGAAGGAAAGAGGACATGTGAAAAAAGATTTTGATTTATTAGGGGGGATTAGAAGTTACATACCACTATAAGTTAAAAAAAATATTTGGATGAAAAATAGTTTATTCCAAGGAAAATTTCTAATAAGTCATTTTTTCATAAGCTACATATACTTACTTATTAGCTAATTAGTTGTGAGACCCATGTAGTAAATGAGTTAATTTAAAAAATAAAATAAATATAAAGGTCAAAATATTTGATAACTTTGAATTTATAAGAAAATAAAAAAATATTGAATTATTATAATAAATATGTTTTTATCTTTTAAATTTCAACAAATAATTTAAATAAATAAAAGAAACTAATAAGCTTTAATTTTGAGAATTTTGAAATTAAAAATTTAGTTCATTAATGAAATTGATATCCATTTATTACTATATTTATTGCAATTATTACATTAAAATATTATATGAAATTTAATAAAATAGAAAAACTCATAAAATGACATGTGCAAAAAAATAAATTCAAAATAACCATAAAATGACATTTGGCAAATTGAATGAGAGTGTGACAAGTGACAAAAAAAACATTTATTTATTAGAGTAGTTTTTCGGACACATGGCAACTTTCTACGACTTCTATATGACACGTGGCAAGTTCCTACCGCTTCTATAAATTTTTTCCCGCTCAAATTTTGGATCCCAATCAATAACTAATTCTTGATCTGATATCCTATAAATCAGCAAATAGATTTGAATTTAATAGGAAAAAATCAGGATTTGTAATCACATCCAAATTAAAATCCATGGGTAGAGTTTTTGTTCGCCATTCTCAACGAAGATAATCACATTCCTATTTTCCTTCTCCATTCTCTCTCTCTTATTTTTTTCATCAGAAACCTTTTTTCTCTCCGGTTAGTGTAAAAAAATCATTATGGAGATGACGAATCAGTGGCTGATTTTCGTGGGTTCAAACTGAAACTACAAGATTAGGGTTATATGTTACAGTGAAAGTAAGCGTTTTGTAATTGTATTGCTATTTTTTTAATCGGTGTGCCTCTGTTTGTTTTTCTCTTAACTTCCTCTTTATAGTCCGACGAGCACACTGTTTCAGCCGACATTGCCTCCCTTTTCAATTCGGTTTGTAATGGTAACAATCCACATCTTTATCAATGGTATTCATTTTCTATTTCTTGTATGCTGCCTATTTAAGCTTTAAGAGTTTGTCTTCTGTTTTCGATTTTGAAATCAAACATAGGGTACAATTTTGATAGGTTTCTGCAATTTGTGCAATAGAGGTGTTTTGGAACGAGGAGATCGAGGTAAGGTTTAATTCCAGTTCTTATAGATGTTAAGACATAACTTATTTTCTTAATGT
This sequence comes from Lactuca virosa, assembly GCF_052849685.1. Classification (NCBI taxonomy): domain Eukaryota; kingdom Viridiplantae; phylum Streptophyta; class Magnoliopsida; order Asterales; family Asteraceae; genus Lactuca; species Lactuca virosa. Next base: position 72,089,593 of record NC_136431.1, read on the forward strand.
CAACTTTTTAAGTATCATGAAATCTTTTATTTCCTTATCTTTTTTATTTCCATTTGTGAGTCTATTCACTAGATTAAGGAATCGCTTGGAATTTAACTTTCTTTGTATTTTTTTTAATTTTTCTCTTTTCATGTCTATCATGTCTATCAGATGAAAAGTGGTGAGCCACTTCATGGTTTGCAATATTTTGGCGTTAGGTATCCCTTCATTATGCTCTAACTATCAAATCAGTTGTGATATTATTCAAGCTTCTACATGAGAAAGCCATTGAGTACAATAAGGTTGGAGTGTAGGATAATCTGGTTCAGACCTGGATAATATGTTCCACAAGTGTGTTTGTAATATGCTTTAAATAAAGTGTTAAAAACTCACACAATACATATTTATGTTCATTATTTCACTAAATGTTATTTTCACTTTGAACACCCACTAAATGGAAAAGGAAAAGAAAGAGTTTATTGAGTCTGAATATTACATCATCCGGTTGGTTTACCTCAAATTATTTGTTCTTGTGATCCCGTCAACACATCTTATTTTGTTGATTTGTGTGACAGTCGTCAAAAATTCGAGTCGGTTTTAGATTTGACTAAACTTAGTTGCACAAATAGGCACTACACATACTAGACTTAGTAACTAGAAGCTAAGTTATAACCTACTAGAAACTTGGAAACAATTAGAATCAATGGATAGTGTGTATAGATTTCACATTGATATGTGAATTCTATAACTACTTAACTGTAGAGACTATCCATATTCGGGTCATTCTTTGACTCGAAAACCTTTTCATGAATCATATACACGCATCATGCACTTGACCTAGTGGTAGAAATGAGGTCCTAGTCTCGTTGGAACTTAAGTTAGAGTTGAAAACTAGGACTAGTATACTTGATTCCTCAATTTCGCTTGAATCTCGAAACCACTACATAGAATGCCAATAAATCGATAAAAATAAATTACAAACATTATTTTTAACTAGAAAAGAGTTCTGAAACTCTAACATAAATTGAAATCTCAAATAATTCAATTTATCTTGATATCCAAATATTTATTAAATCTCAAGACCCTAAAAACCCTAAATGCCCTAAAAACTCACATTTATAAACTTTAACCTTAAAAATTCTATAAAATAACTATGAAGCTTCTAATATTATCTTATAATAATCAAAATTATGAAAATGAATTCAAGGAAAATAAAATTTAAACTATCAACATTTATTCCTAATTAACAAGTTAAATCAATAATTTAATAAAACAAATCATGACTTAATTCACACTTTATAAAAAAATGGGAAAATTTATAAAAATTGAGGCAAATTTATATAAAGTAAATGGAAGAGGTGGGGAGTCTCTCTCCTCATTGAAAATTCGGATCTCCGTCCCTATATCTCTCCTCTTCCCAACACAAAATCATTCTTCTTCTCTCTCACACTCCATCTTCCCTCATTCTCTCTCATTTCTCTCTCACACACTCTCACACACATTTTCTCTCTTCCTCCCTCTATGAACCACAAAATTTTACAGCAAACAAGTCCAAGAACACTCATGATGCTCAAAATCTTCATCATCTAGTGGTGTTCATTAAGGTAGAACACGATTTCCTTTCATTTTCCTCCATGTTTTCAAGGTTTTTTTGCATTTCCTTCTTCTTCTACACCTTTCTCTTAGAAAATATGTGTGCATGTTCATTCACTTCAGTTTTGATGATGATGGTGGTAGGATTTCACCCAAAAACAACATGCATGTTGTAAATTGTGAAATCCAAGGACCTAAACCTAAGTCAAGATCATGAAAATGCACTTTTCTACAAGTTTTGGTGGAAAATCACCACATGCACTCTAAGTTTTCTTTCAAAAACGATTTTTGAACATTTCAAACTCATGAATGGTCTTCAAACAAACATGCATGTGATGATCTTCAAGCTTAGATGCTAGATCATCAAAGTATGTTGTTAAAAGCTTTCAAATATGTTCATGAAGGATTTATTTCCAAATAAATATCTAAAACTCCTTTTCTGACCAAATCCGATTTTTCCCAGATTTCCATCAACAAAATGAGATGTTCAACAAATTTTCAGAAAATAATTCATTTTTCTCGAATTATTATAATTGTTGAAATAAAATAGGGCAATAAATCATAAAAAATACTTTCTGATGTCTATAAATCCTAGGTAAATTCGTGGATGACCCCTATGCTAAGAAATGACCCCAAATTAAATTTCATCGGTTTTTGTTACTGTTTAATATGGTTTTGAAATTTCTTTTTGTTTGGCTCCAAAAAATCATAAAAGCACTTTAGAGAATCTTAAAATGATATATAACAATTTTCGCAGTTGCTACCAGAGGTATAAGACTCAGAAAAATATTTTCAAAATTTTTCATAATGCATTCCTATTTTTCCCTTGATTTTTGTATTTATAATGGCCTAAAAATAGAAAAAATAGTTATGCTCATCCAAAATTCATGAAAATTTACCAGAAGACCTTGTAGTACATTAGGAGGCTACATAAAAATTTTGATGATTTTTCTCTTCTGTATACTATTTTTCTCCTATTTTCTAAGATTAAATACACTTAAATACACAAAATCGGATTTCAGTATATAAAAACCACATTTGGTATTTTTCCCAGATTATTTACTCTGTAAATGAAGTGTACAAAATTTTTGGTAATTTACTTTAACTGTTTAATAATTATTATTCAATTAATGATTATTTAAGAAGATTAAACAAGGAAAAATAGCAACACTAATTGAAAAATATATTTTATATTTTTCACAGCTTCTATATATGTAATAACAATGTTACAAAAATTTTGGACAATTTTGGAAACTGTTTTCTATTTATCTCCATTTTTATTAGAATAAATGCACAAAAATCATAAAAATTGGGTTAAACAGTTTATAAATCCATTTTTATATTTTTCCCAGCTTAAGTATGTGTAATGGCAGTAATATAAGAAGTTTGGGGAATTTTCTTAACTGATTGCTATTTTTCATGAATTTTTATCTATTTAGAGAATTAATTATAAGAAAATTGGTTATACATATCTATAAACCATGAAAATTTATCTGGAAGTCTTTTAATGTAGTTAGAACCAAAATCTGAAGTTTGGTAATTTTTATTAACTTTTTACTATTTTTCCATGATTTTATGATTATTCAAGGAATTAAATGGTGAAAAATAATTAGACAAATCAAAAAGTCAAGAAAATTTATCTTAAGGTCTTTGACTTCAATTAAAACTGAAATGCAAAGTTTAGGAAAGTTTAGAACTAAATTGATTTAGTTTTTGAATATTTAATCATTGGAATACCTCTTAAAATGTTAAATATTAACATTTCAATAATGGGAATTTTCCACTTAAATTGTTATATAACAATTGATTCTTTGAAATTTAATTTTCACAGAAAAATGTTTGTAACCTATCAATATTAAACTTTGACACATTATTGGCATAATTATATTGTAGTAGTAAGTATACTAGTATTAGATTTCAATTAGGGACTCATTAGTGTGTAATGTCGTTGTAGGAAAAACGATAGTGGTACGAGTGGAGCGTAGATCAAGGCACCATTTGCATCATCTCAATGCATTGTGAGTATTCACGCACTCCCCTATTTTCAGTTTTTATGTTTTGGGGTGGAAAAGCATGTCCCGAAAAACTATTATTTGAATGTTGTATTTAAATTGATTTGTATCAAACATGATTGCTAATTTATTGCTATGTCTCTCTATGTATGTCTATGCAACACGGAACATGAGAACTTACCGTACTAAGGCCCTTCCCTTATCTCTAACCATTAACTCTTTGAGCCAATGGTCATTATGGATAGCGCTGTTAGGAACTGACAACTCCTCACTCGCCCTATTGCTGGAGTGCATGATACCATATTCATCTATGGAACGATAAGCATAGATCTTGATAAGGCTTCAGTCATAGGTTTGGTTGAGACTCATTGTTTGCTCATACACATACAAACTCGTTACTTATTATAGCAATAAACTTGTTTATTAATTATAGCAATGAACTTTGTTTCTCATTACAACAACGAACTGTTATTACTGAAAACTTATATACATGTTTTAGCAAAGAAATTGTTTGCTCCTTGTAGCAACGAAATTGATTGCTCATTTTAGCAATGAAACTTGTTTACTCGTTTGAGTAACGAACTTTATATTCCATGAGAATATGAATGTTGCATCTTATTTGGGCAACATACCTTATCTCTCATGATGACAAAGAACTTTGTTTTTACAAACTTATTTACTCATTTTAACAATATACTTTTATTATTAGAAACTTTTATCAAAACTTTGATTTCAATTCATGGAACCAATATTATTTTGTTTATCTGTGAGTACTCACCAACTATTTTTATAGCTGACGCTCGTTTTACATGCTTTTTCAGGAATCATCGAGTAAGTGGCACTTAGGGACACTTCACTTTTAGGAGCATTCGCATGTGTTGTATTTCAATTTACATTGTAATTTCTTTTAAAAGTTGTTCAAACCCATTGTGAATTTGTAATGATTTTTAATACTATGGTTGGTGTTGTCTTTTAACTTTTGCGATGAAACCCTTTGTACTGTCACGCCCTGTGTTTCCGCTTTAGCGGGGTGTGACAGAAAATGGTATCAGAGCCGAAGGTTATAGAGAATACCGGTTTTCCTTTGGAAAACCACAACTATAGCCAAAAAATTTCTAAACGTTTTTAAAATATAGAACATACTACTGGTATAACTAATTCGAGTACGCATTATTGGACTTTAATTAAGTATAGCCTGGTTTAATTAAGGAAAGTTAATGTGAGGCTGGAAACGGTTATAGTAGAATTATGTTCAAAATAATTTTCAACTTAAACTATTGAAAAACAAAATTTTTCGGTGTGTGTACGGGCATTGCATATTATAGGCATTCATCTAGATACACTTAGAAACTAAGTGCACTTTTATAACAATGCCTTTATTTAGAAATATTCTTGTCCCTTATCAAGTGCTAGGTTAACCACTTAAGTTATATCACTAGCCACTCTAGGAGCAATGCACTTAGTACTGAGAATGAGTATTCCTTGGTAGCTATTGACTTTAGATGTAAGGTTAGTAGCTAGATATACACTAGTAATAATCATAAGTCGAAACCTATACGAATTATTCCTCAATACCTCTTCATCGTCTTCGTACTAGAGTTACAACTATGAAAAAGCATTTTGATATCGACACGGATGAGAATTGGAGCATCACGTAAGGAGGTAGATGAGTCTCCACTAAATAATCACTTGGATACCATTGGCGGGCATTCCGGATTCAACTCACGAGGAGATACGGAGGTTTAACCCATACGTGAGACCTTATTACTACGTTACGACTTAGCTCTAGGCTGTTTCCACCTTGAGCTTAAAACTTAACATAAGATGTCCCTTTGACCTCTATAAAAGGTCGTAAACTACATTGACACCATAAAACATTTTCCAAACAATTTTTCTTGTCCTTTATCTTTGGGAAAAAGACATCGGTACTCGTCTTATACTCGCCTTGTACTCGCCTTAGTATTTAGGTACGATCAACTACACTAACATACTTATTCCTTACTTCTTAATCTTCCATCGAAAAATTATTTCGCTTCATCGGTTTTATTTATCATTGTCAAAATATTTTATAACCACTTCATTCAACTTAGTAGACATTTCCTAACAATGTAAGCCATATTCTCGCTAAAAAAAAAAACTTTTGACAACTTGCTTTAATTTAACACTTTTCTTCAAAACTCAATTTAACCAATATTTGTTTTAACATTGCTATTTCAATTTCATTTCAATCCATTTCAATGGATAGATGTGCTTTTAAGGGCATATACACCATTTTAAACCTTGCTTACCATTTTGGCACGTTTTCGAAAAACTTAGAAACATTTTCTTTTATAAAAGTGTTTAAACTTTATGCTATAAAACTTAAACATATGACGTTAAAGTTCATATTATGTGTAAAAGCTTCATCGGATCTTCAAACCACTTTTGTTTTAAGACTTTTGACTACCTTCTCATTTAGGCATTGTACTTTACTTAAATGTGTTTTCTTGAAACCCAACACGGTATTTTTACAACTTTCTAATTTAAACATGCTTATAAGAAATCTCTAATTCCTACATTTCCAACATACCTCATTTTTTTTATTTTATTTCAAATTAGTTTTATAATTTGTAAAGTTTCTAAAATTTAAAGAATTGAAAACTTAGTGTTAACTTTTAAATTTCCAGTGAGGCACTTTCAAATAAAAAAAGTAATTATTCTTTTAAATATGTTAAGTATTTACCTTATCCGTTTTAACCATTGTTGGACCCCAGTAAAAAAAAAGTCAAAATTGTCAGATTTTCAATTGCCATTTGTAGGGCTTCTTCTTTTTCACAAATGGAGTTTAACTTAATATGTAACTTATGAATTTTTAGCAATCCTTAGCAAACACTTTAGAACCCCCACATGTCTATTTAATCATCAATATACATCAAATATTGAAGTTTGAAATATATCTCAACCTGGTTTTAAATCTACCTATAGGTATTGTTCTTATAATTTTAACAATAGCAATCATTGTCGCCGCTATCTTCCTTTTTCTTTCCCCCCGAACTTGATTTCTCGCTCTCATTCTGATTTTAGATCTCGCACGCCATAATATTAACATAATACATCGTCTAACTTTGTTTCTGTCTATTTTGCTTCTCCTGGTATCATGTTCGTATACATAAAGACTAGAAGTCTACCCTTTCGTTTTGAGCGATTAATACGTGTATAGTCATGAGGCATACCTTTGATTTAGTCAACTTGGATATATTCAATTACGCCTTTTATCATATATATATCTTGTTTTTATTTTGAAATCTACTATAAACAAGTTATCTTTATTTACATTTGCTCTTTCGTTCTAAGTTCGGAAACTTGATATAAAATGCAATTTTCATTGTATTTTTCCTTATAATTAATACACAAGATGAATACTCTTATGCTTATCATTTTTCTATATTCGAAAATTATATGTGAAGGATATGTTTCCTTATGTTCTTCTTTTCTTTAAATACATCAAAAGTTTTGTATTTTACGATTATCTATTCTCTAAATGATTGTTTTTATAGAAACACTAGACTATGAATGCACTATTTTCAATGATCGATATTTTTACACCTTTCTTAAAATAGTATTTTACTTTGCAATTTTCAGTGAGTTCCTAAACTCTCAAACTTGTTTTCAGAAGTATTCTGACTCCTCGTAAACTTGAATTTGTCCTGACTTTGACAATTGGACAATTTCTCAAAAGTTTAATACAAATATTTCTATACAAATTCCTTTAATGACGTCTTAAACCTTTAACCTTAATTAATCTTTATATTATTTCACTACTTTGTTGGATCGCCACACATGTATCTTCATTATCTTGGAATTATTACACATTTTGATAATAGTGAGATTAATTATCATTTATAAACACACATTTTGATAACAGTGAGATTTTTATCACTTCTAAGCACTTAAAATGCTATCTACACAATGTGATTTAATTTATCATAAACTTTCACCGCCTTCATTAGAAACAATGACTCTCTAATTATATATACTCTTCGAATATATTTCTATTATTGTAAGAGTAACCGTAGTAGTAATTATAGCCTCGGAGATCCTCAATCATTTCGTAATTTATTTTGTGGACGACACTTAAATAGCCTTTACATTTGAGATGTACCAAAACTTTGTTGCCTACCCTTAGTACGTATTTTTAGGAACTTACCCTCGATCGCTTCCCTTTCATTTGTGCTACCCCTTCTTATTTCGAAATATATCTTTTCCAGAGGTAATAGCTAACCCGGAAGTGAACAAATTGTTCCTAATCTCTTCTTTACTAGGCGGCGAATTTACACTTAGTGCTAATTTAGAATGCGACTTAAGCATCAATGCGGATTTAACGCTCAGTGCAGTTGGTGCTTCAGCAAAACTTCTACCGCTCTCTTAATTCAGATAATATCTAACTAGATGATCTTTTTCGAATAGGTCGCTATGGTTGGATCATGATTCCACGACCCAAATTTTCCATAATCTAGACGAAAGAACTCGAATTAAGGAAACACTAACTTGACTATAGCAAAAGAATTGGGCTCTTCCTTTGAGGAAATAAACCCAAAATAATCAAAGAACACTTCAAGTCACCACCTCCCGAACGATACAATTGTATTCGGCTGAGTTCTAATAGAATATGTCACGAATTTAATTTCGGGACGAAATTCTTTCAACCGGGGGAGACTGTGACAGTCGTCAAAAATTCGAGTCGGTTTTAGATTTGACTAAACTTAGTTGCACATATAGGCACTACACATACTAGACTTAGTAACTAGAAGCTAAGTTATAACCTACTAGAAACTTGGAAACAATTAGAATCAATGGATAGTGTGTATAGATTTCACATTGATATGTGAATTCTATAACTACTTAACTGTAGAGACTATCCATATTCGGGTCATTCTTTGACTCGAAAACCTTTTCATGAATCATATACACACATCATGCACTTGACCTAGTGGTAGAAATGAGGTCCTAGTCTCGTTGGAACTTAAGTTAGAGTTGAAAACTAGGACTAGTATACTTGATTCCTCAATTTCGCTTGAATCTCGAAACCACTACATAGAATGCCAATAAATCGATAAAAATAAATTACAAACATTATTTTTAACTAGAAAAGAGTTATGAAACTCTAACATAAATTGAAATCTCAAATAATTCAATGTATCTTGATATCCAAATATTTATTAAAGCTCAAGACCCTAAAAACCCTAAATGCCCTAAAAACTCACATTTATAAACTTTAACCTTAAAAATTCTATAAAATAATTATGAAGCTTCTAATATTATCTTATAATAATCAAAATTATGAAAATGAATTCAAGGAAAATAAATTTTAAACTATCAACATTTATTCCTAATTAACAAGTTAAATCAATAATTTAATAAAACAAATCATGACTTAATTCACACTTTATAAAAAAATGGGAAAATTTATAAAAATTGAGGCAAATTTATATAAAGTAAATGGAAGAGGTGGGGAGTCTCTCTCCTCATTGAAAATTCGGATCTCCCTCCCCATATCTCTCCTCTTCCCAACACAAAATCATTCTTCTTCTCTCTCACACTCCATCTTCCCTCATTCTCTCTCATTTCTCTCTCACACACTCTCACACATATTTTCTCTCTTCCTCCCTCTATGAACCACGAAATTTTACAGCAAACAAGTCCAAGAACACTCATGATGCTCAAAATCTTCATCATCTAGTGGTGTTCATTAAGGTAGAACACGATTTCCTTTCATTTTCCTCCATGTTTTCAAGGTTTTTTTGCATTTCCTTCTTCTTCTACACCTTTCTCTTAGAAAATATGTGTGCATGTTCATTCACTTCAGTTTTGATGATGATGGTGGTAGGATTTCACCCAAAAACAACATGCATGTTGTAAATTGTGAAATCCAAGGACCTAAACCTAAGTCAAGATCATGAAAATGCACTTTTCTACAAGTTTTGGTGGAAAATCACCACATGCACTCTAAGTTTTCTTTCAAAAACGATTTTTGAACATTTCAAACTCATGAATGGTCTTCAAACAAACATGCATGTGATGATCTTCAAGCTTAGATGCTAGATCATCAAAGTATGTTGTTAAAAGCTTTTAAATATGTTCATGAAGGATTTATTTCCAAATAAATATCTAAAACTCCTTTTCTGACCAAATCCGATTTTTCCCAGATTTCCATCAACAAAATGAGATGTTCAACAAATTTTCAGAAAATAATTCATTTTTCTCGAATTATTATAATTGTTGAAATAAAATAGGGCAATAAATCATATAAAATACTTTCTGATGTCTATAAATCCTAGGTAAATTCTTGGATGACCCCTATGCTAAGAAATGACCCCAAATTAAATTTCATCGGTTTTTGTTACTGTTTAATATGGTTTTGAATTTTCTTTTTGTTTGGCTCCAAAAAATCATAAAAGCACTTTAGAGAATCTTAAAATGATATATAACAATTTTCGCAGTTGCTACCAGAGGTATAAGACTCAGAAAAGTATTTTCAGAATTTTTCATAATGCATTCCTATTTTTCCCCGATTTTTGTATTTATAATGGCCTAAAAATAGAACAAATAGTTATGCTCATCCAAAATTCATGAAAATTTACCAGAAGACCTTGTAGTACATTAGGAGGCTACATAAAAATTTTGATGATTTTTCTCTTCTGTATACTATTTTTCTCCTATTTTCTAAGATTAAATACACTTAAATACACAAAATCGGATTTCAGTATATAAAAACCACATTTGGTATTTTTCCCAGATTATTTACTCTGTAAATGAAGTGTACAAAATTTTTGGTAATTTACTTTAACTGTTTAATAATTATTATTCAATTAATGATTATTTAAGAAGATTAAACAAGGAAAAATAGCAACACTAATTGAAAAATATCTTTTATATTTTTCACAGCTTCTATATATGTAATAACAGTGTTACAAAAATTTTGGACAATTTTGGAAACTGTTTTCTATTTATCTCCATTTTTATTAGAATAAATGCACAAAAATCATAAAAATTGGGTTAAACAATTTATAAATCCATTTTTATATTTTTCCCAGCTTAAGTATGTGTAATGGCAGTAATATAAGAAGTTTGGGGAATTTTCTTAACTGATTGCTATTTTTCATGAATTTTTATCTATTTAGAGAATTAATTATAAGAAAATTGGTTATACATATCTATAAACCATGAAAATTTATCTGGAAGTCTTTTAATGTAGTTAGAACCAAAATCTGAAGTTTGGTAATTTTTATTAACTTTTTACTATTTTTCCATGATTTTATGATTATTCAAGGAATTAAATGGTGAAAAATAATTAGACAAATCAAAAAGTCAAGAAAATTTATCTTAAGGTCTTTGACTTCAATTAAAACTGAAATGCAAAGTTTAGGAAAGTTTAGAACTAAATTGATTTAGTTTTTGAATATTTAATCATTGGAATACCTCTTAAAATGTTAAATATTAACATTTCAATAATGGGAATTTTCCACTTAAATTGTTATATAACAATTGATTCTTTGAAATTTAATTTTCACAGAAAAATGTTTGTAACCTATCAATATTAAACTTTGACACATTATTGGCATAATTATATTGTAGTAGTAAGTATACTAGTATTAGATTTCAATTAGGGACTCATTAGTGTGTAATGTCGTTGTAGGAAAAACGATAGTGGTACGAGTGGAGCGTAGATCAAGGCACCATTTGCATCATCTCAATGCATTGTGAGTATTCACGCACTCCCCTATTTTCAGTTTTAATGTTTTGGGGTGGAAAAGCATGTCCCGAAAAACTATTATTTGAATGTTGTATTTAAATTGATTTGTATCAAACATGATTGCTAATTTATTGCTATGTCTCTCTATGTATGTCTATGCAACATGGAACATGAGAACTTATCGTACTAAGGCCCTTCCCTTATCTCTAACCAGTAACTCTTTGAGCCAATGGTCATTATGGATAGCGCTGTTAGGAACTGACAACTCCTCACTCGCCCTATTGCTGGAGTGCATGATACCATATTCATCTATGGAACGATAAGCATAGATCTTGATAGGGCTTCAGTCATAGGTTTGGTTGAGACTCATTGTTTGCTCATACACATGCAAACTCGTTACTTATTATAGCAATAAACTTGTTTATTAATTATAGCAATGAACTTTGTTTCTCATTACAACAACGAACTCTTATTACTGAAAACTTATATACATGTTTTAGCAAAGAAATTGTTTGCTCCTTGTAGCAACGAAATTGATTGCTCATTTTAGCAATGAAACTTGTTTACTCGTTTGAGTAACGAACTTTATCTTCCATGAGAATATGAATGTTGCATCTTATTTGGGCAACATACCTTATCTCTCATGATGACAAAGAACTTTGTTTTTACAAACTTATTTACTCATTTTAACAATATACTTTTATTATTGGAAACTTTTATCAAAACTTTGATTTCAATTCATGGAACCAGTATTATTTTGTGTATCTGTGAGTACTCACCAACTATTTTTATAGTTGACGCTCGTTTTACATGCTTTTTCAGGAATCATCGAGTAAGTGGCACTTAGGGACACTTCACTTTTAGGAGCATTCGCATGTGTTGTATTTCAATTTACATTGTAATTTCTTTTAAAAGTTGTTCAAACCCATTGTGAATTTGTAATGATTTTTAATACTATGGTTGGTGTTGTCTTTTAACTTTTGCGATGAAACCTTTTGTACTGCCACGCCCTGTGTTTCCGCTTTAGCGGGGTGTGACAATTTGATACTAACTTTTTTTTATATAATTTTAGAATGACCATAAAAAATGTTGGCTCATCTGATGTGTTTTGGATTTACTATGACAACAGTTGTCCAGAAAAACATTCTGAATTAAAAGCAAGAACTTGTCGACGTGACATTTTCTTTTGTTTTTATTGATCTCAATATTTTCTACTACTTTTATGGTACCTGCAATTTGTTCTCATCTAACTCTTTGTGGATCAAAATTACATTTTGACAGAATCCTTGAGATGGTGATGTTATAAAAAAGTTTTATATTTTAATTTTCTTTTTGCAAAACAAACAAACAAACTAGAATTTGTTCCATAGAATCATGAATTATGAATCAAACAAACCGAACACTAACTATTTTTATAATACCCTTCATTTACTTTTCCTATTTCATCATTGTGTGTTGTTGTTGCATGGGTCAGATTTTGCAAACCAAACATTAACTTATTGCCTATAATCATTTTTTAATTAAAAATTTATAGTATCCTTCTTTTACTCTTCCTATTGCAGTAATGTGTGTGTGACATCTTACTTCGTATTGTAACATCTTCATATTATCATATAGTAATTTTGTTTTTTTATTGCCAAACCTTTACTAAACGGCTAAATTATCATATTTCCCAACCTAAACTTTGAATATCATATTTGTCATTCTTAATGTTTTAAAATATCACATTTTCCCATATCTATTTTTTAAATAGTTTTTATTATTTAATATTCCTTTTTACATATTAAAATTATAACACTAAAGTAAATCAGTAAATGGACCATAATATCCTTCTGTGTAAATCGCATGAATCTTTCAATTGAGGTTTTATTTGCTCTGGTCCTCTTCGTCCTCTGCACAAGCAGAACTTTTTATGCTCACAAATAGATGCTCAGGTGGCTGAATTAGTCTCAATCATGAAGGCTAACAACAATCCTCATGAAAATTTACCTAATCATGTAATTTATTTATTAAAAGCACGATGCCTTAAGATTTTGTTCAGGAACAAGCATCCCCACAGTTATCCAACTCTCATGTATAACGTTTCATCTGGCTGATCTTTCTTTACTTCAATATGTTTCCCAAATATTTTCAACTATCTGTTTATAAGTTGGGATCATAAAAAGTTAAAAACAAATTACCATTATCACACAAAAATCCATTTAAACAAGTCCTAAGAAATTTAACATACGGGTTCAAATGCTTTCGGAGGCACGGGGAGACTAATTTTTGTAGCGGGCATGTTGGTCTTTGTGAAACATGTCTGAGATTTCTTTTTGTTTGATGAGGTACATCTTTCAGAAGGTTTCTGAAATTGTGTAGGGCTTTGTTTTCTTGAAACCTGTAAGGGCGAATTGGGTATTCTATCTTTAACAGTCCATCTTTTTTCTTCTTACTTTTCCTTAATGAAGTTCTCAATGACATTCTTGTCATAGTTTTGACCACTGTTGTTATGGTTATCCTCGTCAATCATATAACTCTGTTACATAATAATTTTTTATCATGGTCAATCACATAACTCTGTTATTTAATAATTTTTTAAAAATAACTGATTAATAATTACGATTTTTAATTATCAAAATTTATTTTATTTTGTAACCGTGGTTTCCACGGGTTATAACCTAGTAAGTTATAAGTTAATAAACAATTTTTTTTATTATTTTGAAATTCTTTTTATACTTATTTAATATGATTATAAATCCAAATCCGTTTCTTCCTAAATTTTGGGAAAAAGAAAAAACCGACCTCTCCGGGTTTACTGGGAGGCATATGAGATTTGGATCGATTGAGCCTTAAGAAACCGTCATTTTCTGCGGATTATTCACCGGAAAACCTAATTCCGATTATCATCGACAACCAGCGCCCTACAGGTTTTCACTTCACCTTCATGTTTCATTATTTTCTGTCGTTCTATATGTGAAATGTGTCCTCCGTACGTGCTTGCATTTATGCGCAAATGCCTGTTTATCGAATCGTAATTTTACATTCTTCGATTTCGTTTCGTATCTAGCATTACATGAGCGCCGTGTCTTAATGACAGTCCGATCGATGGATTACAGTTCTAGTAGTTAAGTAATTACAGATTCTAGATGTGATATAAGTGCTAATTTACAACAGTTGAACTCGTTTTAGAATCTATGTTGTAAGAAGATGAACATTTTTGCCTCATGCATACTCTGTCTCTTTTCAACCAATTAAAGGTGTAACTATTGTTTTTCAATCCATTTTATATGAACAATTAGGTTACAATCTTGTTTATACCTAAACTCTGCATTCTTACTTACGTTGATCCAAAGCAAAAACATATATTTAATTGCTTGAAGTAAGTTATTGAGCATTCATTTGCAAACAACTGAAGTAGACACAAAGCTCATACAGTTCCCTATGCATACATACATAAAAATGTTTCTTCCTTATGTTGCTTCCTGTTTGAAACAGAAGGCAATGGAGATGGAGATGGAGACAGAAACGACCAAAGAGATGACAAGAAAGGAAAAGAAAGTTAACTGGTTTGCCTTCCTTTCAGACGACATCCTTTTACAAATCCTTAAAAAGCTTCCCGAAGCTTTCCTTCGTTATAAAGCTAAGCATGTCTGCAAACGTTGGTTCAATATAGTCACTAATAAGATCTTGCTAGACCATGCTTCTTTCATCCTCCAAACAGCTTATGATTCAACAGTGCGCCACGTGGACATAACAGAAGAACAACAAGGGCTACAAGTAAAAGTGCAAAATCTTGAAATTCCTATAGGAGGCCACATCATAACATGGTGTAACGAGTATCTTCTAGTAACGGATTTGGAAAAACACTAGTATGTTTTCAATGTAATCACAAACGAAGGATCATTTCTTCCACATTGTACATCTTGTGTTGAAGGAGACGACAATAACTGTGGAATGGCTCTTTCCTTCGATGGATTCAAGGGAGTATACAAGGTACTTCATGTGTTCATGGGCCCACCTCTTCAATGCCATATTCTTGTCTTGAGAAGAAACATTCTCTCCCGAATATCATCAAATTGGAAAAAGATTGAGGTTCCTTCTTACATGGATGAATGGATCCCTACTTATATGTACCAAAGGCGTCCTTATTGGGGTGACCCTGTTTCGGTTCAAGCGAGGTATTTCCATTGGAGGATCTGGGATTTTCATGGTGATAGGTGGTATCTGGTTTCCATGGATATGGTGAAAGAGAAAATGGTACGAATGAGTCTTCCTATACCTGAATCTAGTAATGTCAACTACACTGTGTTTGAGATG
Organism: Lactuca virosa; assembly: GCF_052849685.1. NCBI lineage: Eukaryota > Viridiplantae > Streptophyta > Magnoliopsida > Asterales > Asteraceae > Lactuca > Lactuca virosa. Next base: position 72,105,208 of record NC_136431.1, read on the forward strand.
GGTGGTTTTCTCACTCTTATTCATCAATTTTCCTCTAAAAAAACTGACGTGTGGATGTTTAACGATTTTCAAACTGACATGTGGATTCTTAAAGATTTTGAGATGATGAAGTGGGAGAAGCTGCGTATAAGTATCCCGGATTATTGGTACTTTGGAGAATATTTTAAATATTTTCCAGATTCTGTCTCTGGAAGATGAGTATGAGATATTTGACATGCATAAGGCTTTCTAATTGGGATGGAGCTGTTTGTAGTTATGATCTGAAAGATTTTAATGTGAAAGAGCTTGACATTCAAATTGGATCTAACGATCGTCGTGTGCCTCATTCATCATCGCCAAGTTTTATATAGTCAGGTAATTCATAAACTAAAAGTATATAGTTCTTTGACAAAATTACACAAATGGTCCTTGTGGTTGGTAGAAAATACCACTGCAAGTCCTTTTGAGAAGTTTTTAACATTATTGGTCATTTTCAGGTTTAAAATGCAGACAATGGGTCCTTTTCTGCCACCCATCGTCTGCCTTTTAAACCTGAAAAGGACCAACCATGTTAATTTTTTTTTCAAACAGACTTGTAGTGGCATTTTCTGCCAACCACAAGGACTATTTGTGTAAATTTGTCTAATTTCTTGTATGCTATCCTTAATGTTTTTCTGATTACCTTTCTTGACATTTTGAACATGTATCAAGTTGTTTTTGCCTTGTAATTACACTTGAATTTGATATGATTTCTATTTGTATTTGTTGCCAGGATTTCAACAATGCATCAGTTCAGCAAATTCTCACAGGTCAAAGATGTTAACTCCGTAGTCAATCACATTTTATGATTCTGTTAATTTCAACTATGATCTTTTTTTTTGTTTTTGTTTTTTTTGGTTAACCTTTATGGCTACACTTGGTTTGGATTTTATGTGCTATGACATTATATTGTTTCTTTTAAGTTTTGCTAATCTGTCACCAACATAATTTCCAAACTCTTGTACAAAAAAGCAAGAAAATTTGATTCAAAGTGAATTAGGGGATCAAATATGTGGATAAACAAGCATACCATGTATCTTGAAGTGAGAAAAAAAAAATCTTACCAAATGTTTACAAATCAAAATATGAACAGAAAAAAAAAACACAGTGACCAAATGTGTACAGTTTAAACAAGTTGAATGTGTAAATATGTAGCTATGTCAAAAAAATATAAAACAATTTCCGTTGTTATAATTGATTAGATTTTTTGAGACATTACATAATGTATTGATAAGAAAAAAAAATTGAACATATAATTCGATAATTGGATAAGCTTTTTAAAGTACAATGTTTTATTAAGATAATAATTGAAAGTAAAACGTTGTAATAAAAAGAACTGGAAATAAGATGTTATAATACACAAATAGATGAAAGTATTTGCTATTTTATTTATTTAATTTTTATTTAGCCATTTGACAAAAAAAATTGTGATCGATCTAATCCATGTAAGTCAAATATTTTATTCTAATGAAAGAATTTTAGAAAACCCAACTACGAAAATGATACTTTAAATGAAGGGACATTGTGGAGGCCACTTAGAAAAAAAAGAGCATTAGGAGAAGAGTCTGGTTGTAATTTTGGTAGAGATAAGGGAGTTTTGTACTTTTGTTATATAAAGGGTGCAAGTGCAAAGGCAAAAACCAAACTTTTAGTCCATATAATGAAAAATGATAATAGCTAAAGTCTCAACAACTTCAGGTGCTCTTCGACCTTAATACAAAAAATATTTAAATATAATGTAAATTTGACACGTTTTTTTTTTAATTTCAAATTATATATAGAACCAAGTTTGGGGTTTGTTATATAGAATGACGGGAAAATGACTTAAAATGGTAACGAAGTTTCAAAAATATATAAAAAAGACCATTGTTTTTTTTAGTACACAAAATACCATTAAAGTATATTTTTTATGCACAAAATACCAATGAAGTACACATGTGTTCAAATAAAGTCTTATGGGTAACCTGCTACTGCAGGTAACGGAAAAATGTCTTAAAAAGGTAACAAAGTTTCAAAATTGTTCAAAAAATACCATTATTTTTTAGTATAAAAAATACCATTGAAATTTCCAAAATGTTCAAAAAAAAAATCATTGTTGTTTTTTCATAGCACATTTTGTTAACTTCGTTGTTTCCGGATTATATAGAACACAGTCATCGGAGATTAGTCAGTAGTCACCGTCGTACCAGTTCACACCAGTTGTGTACTATCTTTCATCTTATCACTCGATCAGTTTGTATCTAAATCCATATTTAGGAATTCTCATGAGATAACGTCACACTCGTTTCTCATTTGTGTCTCTCTTGTGCCGCAACACTAATGAACGACTAACCTTGATGTATAATATGTGCATCTATATAACGTATATATGTTTTAGGTTTGCACAATTGTTGCGAACTGATATGACGGTTCATGATCTCCGATAATTGTGTTCTACATAATCCGACAACAACACAGTTAACAGAAAGTGTGATATTTTTTAAACATTTTGGAAACGTCGTTACACTTTTAAGTCATTTTCCCATTTACTTGAAGTACCTGGTTACCACAATGTTTTAGTTGAACATATGTGTACTTCGTTGGTATTCTGTGTACAAATAGTAACATTAATGATATTTTTTGTACTAAAAAAACAATAATGGTATTTTTTGAACATTTGGAAACCGGGTAACCTACAATAGCCGGTAAAATGGTATTTTGTGTACTAAAAAAAACAATGATCTTTTTTGTACATTTTTGAAACTTCGTTATCTTTTTAAGTCATTTTTCTTAGAATGAATGGTATAACATCAAACTTGATGTGTATTATTAAGACTAAGAGCTGGAGGATTTGAAGTATGATTGGAATAGAAACCCAAAAACAATTTTGGTGTATTACTATTAAACAACAGTAAAAGTCTGTTTACGGTGAAATGGAATGCCAATGTAACTGAATTTGTAGTAATAGGATGCACAGGGCAATGAAATGGTTCATTTCCATTCTATTGTCATGGTGAAATACAATGACAACCTAATTGAATTTGTAGTAATGAAATTGATTGTTTCCATTCTATTTTCATTATTGATTATTTTATTTCCATTTTGTCATGATTGATTAAAATACACATGCTACAATTTTTTACAGCATTATACACTTAGAAAAAAAAAAATTTACATCGTAATAAATAGATATTAAAAAAAATTAAAAATAATATTCATCACATCAACATAAACAAATTAAAAGACCAATATTTTTATAATAATCTCATTAAAAATATAAATAAATTGAACACTTCAAAAAAATAAATGCGTAAGAGAAATATATATATGAATGTCTATAATCTAAACAGAAAGGAAGATGACCCATATCATACTGTCGACAACTAAAAATGAATAATCATAAAAGAATCGTCACATATACGTCCAAGCAACATCATAAGTCATATCTTTAATCATCCATATTTGTGTTCATCATTAACCGTGAGGAAGATTATCATCAACTCCTCATGTTGTGAGAGCATATACACAACTTTGATAACTTACAAAAAAGTCAAACAAATGACTTTGTTCATCTCTAATTTTCCATTTTGTTGCGTTCTTTTGTACCTAACAAGTTAAATCTAAAGATAAATAAATACAAATCAAAGGTTACGACTTGATAGTCATGTGATATATATATGTTGAAAAAGATACTAGCTTAGATTACTACATAGGATATTCACAAAAAAAAAAAAAAAAAAACTATATTATAGAAAAAACTAACTTAGGTACATTTTATAGAAACAAACATTGATTTTGAAAAATAGAACATTGATTAATTTGGGATCAACTTTTGTGCTACCTCCGGTATAAACTTTGGTTTTCTGTTACTGGTTTCTAAAACCCTCTAATGAAAACAATGAGTTTGAAAAAAAATCATACGACGAAGGAGTTAGAAAATATTTATATGTCGGTTTTTGTTGTGAATTTGGTTCTTATATGTTATACAACGCCTACTCTGTGCAAAAGCTGTTCTAAAATGGTTTGTTGCTAAGCCTTTAATCTTGGAAAGGAGTTTGGAAAGATGAAAATGAAGGACGCGTTCGATAAATTTGAATATTTCTAAGCTCTAGTGAAATATAAATGATTTGTAGTGGAATATCTTATTATGAAGGGATTGTGTAAATAAAGTTTAAAAATTTATATATCAAAACAACTTCAGAAATCTTTCGATGAATAGACAAGCAGAATGCACGACATCCATACCGCCTACCTTGAATCAACACATCCATCCTCAGCGTTTTCTTCTCTTCTCCTCACAGACCGGAGCATCCCTATTCCTGATTAGTCTGTTGATTTTGATGGCACTGTGCCAAGAGTAAAATGGGTCCTAAATAAAAAATTTGTTTATATGTAAGCAAATAACTTCGAGGGACTAAAAAGAATTAAATTAATGAAAAAGGGACAAATGAAAATTTATAAAAATTGAGGGCTAATTATATAACTTTTAGATCCTGATTTAGTAAAAAAAATTGGAATGTGGGTAGATTGTAAAACATGGAGGCTGAAAGTGTAATTTGGAGCATTAATGTATTTAAATCTGGAGATTTTTTTTAAATATAACATAATTTCTTAATAAACTTAGTAAAAAATAGCCAAAAATTAGGATTTATCTAAAAATAGCCAACGAAACATAGATGAGGCAAACACACCTACGATTTCGTAAACTTGTCTTTGGAATGGTCATCTTGATCTCGTGTTATCTATAAAAAAAATTCACCTTGCCAATTTTCAAAAAACATGAAATTGCAGATGACATAGCCATCTACGCTTTCCTCTCAAGTTGTCTAGGTTTTCTCTCAAGTCGTATGTGGTTTCCTTTCAGTGCGAATATACAAGTCGCGGATGTACATTATGTGCATTAAAGACTTGTATCATCGCAGATGGCCCTGCCATATGTGGTTTCGTTGTTCAGTTTTTTCAATAGTTGGGAAAATTTCATACACATTACTTATAAATTTCAATGTATAACTGATACGGCACACAATCATTTAGCTATTGCAATTCTTTTTCTAATAGCGGGTCACATGTATAGGACCAACTGGGGCATTGGTCATGGTCTAAAAGATATTTTAGAAGCTCATAAAGGTCCATTTATGGGCCAGGGCCATAAAGGCCTATATGAGATACTAACAACGTCATGGCATGCTCAATTATCTCTTACCCTAGCTATGTTAGGCTCTTTAACCATTGTTGTAGCTCACCATATGTATGTCATGCCCCCTTATCCATATCTAGCTACTGACTATGGTACACAACTGTCATTGTTCACACATCATATGTGGATTTCTCATAGTTGGTGCTGCTACATGCGATAAAAATGGTATATTAGATAACTTAAAACATTGTTTTGTAGAACGTCTATTTCACAAGAGAGAGAGAGAGAGAGAGAGAGAGAGAGAGAGAGAGGAGCTAGAAATTTTTTTAAGGTGTAATATATTGGGTAATGGATCATGAAACCGTAGGTGGACCACGAAACCGCAGTCCGTTTGACGAAATCCCATATGAGATATTGAGTCATGCAACGAAACCAAATACAATTTGACTCATCTGTAGTTTTGTTTACTATTTTAAGATACATGCTAATTATTTTTTTGTTGTTATTTTATTAGCTGATTCATTGATTTTTTAGCTCTTAATCAATCCATAGAGTATTTATGAAACCAAGATAAAAACCATGCTTTAACGCTATTGGGAGTGGTAACCACACCATCACTTCAAAAGTGTTGTATCATCTCCATGGCAATACTACTTCCTATCACTTTTCATTAACTACTCACTATCCCTTTTAATTGGTCACCACTCCATGTCACAAATATCATTTTAATTTTATATTTTATTAATACAAAATTTTTATATAATTAAAACTATTTTCAACAAATTAAATAAAAAAAATTACATTAATAAAACTAAAAACAGTTACCTTAATAAAACCTAAAAGAAAACTACATTAATGTGGATTAATTTCGGCCTTTACAAATTTTTGGGCCTGTACAACAGCTGCCGGGCTTGTCCATAAGTCAATCCAGATCTCTCTATCCTGTATGCATACGGTTTGATTTGAAACGAATTGATTCCAAACAAAATCCATACTTGTTCTGTTTCAATCATCCATTCGAGTATGTCGTATGACTATTTTTGGTTTCAGAGTTGAGACACATTGGGTTGGGGCTCTACCGAACGATCTGATCTCAGTTCGATTCTGGGTATTTTCCTGTCCCTAACAAAATGCTACCGTTACTTCGTTCCAGACGCTTTGCACAGCGATGTCCTCCAAAAAGCAAGCAACTTTTGACCTCCTACTTCTCCACCACCAGCACCACCGACAACCGCCATGGCTCGAAGCCCAGTCAACCATCACCGCCACCGATCCAGGTTCTACTCACTGAATCAGCTGGCCGTGGTGTTTTTGCTACGCGGAATATAGAATCCGGCGAACTCATCCATACAGCCAGACCCATGATTTCTCACCCATCTCTCTCCTCAATTGACAGAGTATGTTACTTTTGTCTCAAAAACACTCCAAAAGGTTCCGATTTTGAGGCGCAGAAAGTGTTGTTTTGCAGTGAAGAATGCAGGGAACAAGCAAAGGTATATATATATACATGCCCACAACCTGTTTGAGACTTTGTCTCTGAGAGAAATGCTCCACTGAGGTCAAGAAAATGGTACATGATCGTAACATACAAACCTTAATCGATCATTTTGTTGCCACATTATCCCCTAAATAACTGCACATTCACTCTCGATGTCAAAAGTAGTTGCTAATTTTCAAATTCACCAATGCTTATTGCAATCCTACAAACTCTCATTCACTCATGCTTATTTCATTTAGGGCTTCTATGAAGTTGAAAAGGAAGCTGATTGGTCAGCATTTGTTGCTCATTGTCGGTAAGGATCTTCCCATATTCCGATAGCCTTAGCCTGTTTTTAATTTCATATCTTCATTTATCAGATGATGATTTCTCTTTGAATTTTGATTATTCTCTCTTAAAGAATCCGGGCTTTAAAATACCCATTTCTTGCCAAACGATTAGCCTGCATGATTATATCCGGAATAGCTTCTGTAAATTCTCTAGACATACTTCAACCTGCCCTTTTGTCTCCTCAAATGATCTCACAGGTACATAAAACAAGACATAAAGCCTTGTTATTTTTATAAAATGTCAACTAATTAACCATATTTTCTCACACATTCTTTTAATAACATTTCCCAGATGGAAGAGGAGCTTGGTTTGTTGACAAGTGCACTAGAAGCTTCAGGCATGACAAGCAAACAGCTAAAATGTAACTTCACAATCTTTATCTAAATGCTGATTTTCAGTTAACTTATTATCTTAAACTGTATGTTTTGAATTAACCTTGACTAATTGACTATATATTATCAACAGTTTTAACTATCGAATGGTATTCTGGGGTACTTGCAAGAATTCGTATCAATGCTTTTCGTATTGAATTAGCTGGAGGCTGTTCTTATGAAGATCTACTTGCATCAGCAGCTTTATCAGTAGAATCAGAAGCTGCTGTTGGCAATGCTGTTTATATTCTTCCATCTTTTTATAATCATGACTGTGGTAAGACCTTGATATACACAAAATTATTATAAAATGAAAATTAGTATTTGATATAGTTTCTTGATTTTCTATGATATAGATCCTAATACGCACATAGTTTGGGTGGAAAATGTGGATGCACGATTGAAAGCTTTGAGAGACATTGAAGCAGGTCAGAGTCCAATACATGTCAAACACAGTATAAGATTGTCTGATGTCTGTTATGTTATTAAGAAGTTGTTTGATGATGTGGCAGGTGAAGAGTTGCGGATATGTTACATTGATGCAAGTATGGATCGTGATGCTCGACAAAATATTTTGTCCAATGGGTTTGGATTTGAGTGTCGTTGCCCTCGTTGTTTGTTAAATGATTGATAATGTCAATAAATTTTAAGTTGGATTACATGATTAATAAGTGTTAAAGAAAATATTACTCTCGCCCATTACTTTCACAATAAGTAACTTGTGTTGATAAGTGATGATCAACTTAGGCACTTTCATCTTCTTGAGATACTATTTGTAGTCTAACCGAAAAACTAGGTTTTAGTTGAAGTGTCTCATGGGAAATGAAAAAGCACATAAAGAAAGTCTCATGAGCTTATTAACGAGCAATCTCAAATAGTTTTTACTTTTCTTTAAAAAAAAAGAAACTATATTAGCCAGAGCAGGAGTCTGCGGTGGCTGAGTGCTTGTCATTGGGTGTTAGAATTTGATCAATGGAGCTTTTGAGCTCGAGGAATTCTTTTCTTGAAATACCAGTCTTCTCTTCTTTTTGAGCTGGAGTGGTGGGATCCACTCGATTCATCAATCAAGGGGTGAACGTTTGGACCATACTGGAACCGATTTGGCAGAAATGGATGGACCGTGGACCTGGAACTGGTTTGGCAGAAATGGGTGGCCAGACTTGTGGAAGCTTATCGTGTCCGGTTTTTTCTGGTTCTTGTACCCAACCTGATATAACTTTAGGTGCATATGGTACAAGCAGGGCCGGCCCATGGGCCTGGGCAAGCTGGGCGACCGCCCCGGGCCCCCAAATGCCAAAGGGCCCCATTTTATATTTCTTATATTAATTTTATAGCAGTAGCCCATTAGGTTTTAGCTTATTTGACCGGTTATTGAAGCCCAATGTGCCAATCCAAACAGGAAGCGGGAGGAATGAGCGATCGCTACTGGTGTGCGAGAGATGAGTGATGTCCGACTTCCAAGGCAAATTAAATCTTCAACGATCAATTTCCATGGAAAATCCAAACGGAGAAAGTTTTCTCCGGAATCGATAAGGTAAGCAACGGTCAGAACTCAAATTTGTTCTATTTCTTATTCAATTTCTGTTGAATCGATCTCGATCTCTGATTTCTTCTCCGATTCTCCATCTTTTCTGATTTCTGATTTAGGGTATCTGATTCTCAAATCGACATTCAAAATTCGATTATTTGCTTCTTGGTTTCAGTTTTCACGGTTCCTGATTATTGCCCTTCTATTTTTTGATTTCCAAGTTTCATTTTTTTTTTCCTGGAAAGACTGGAATAGCACCAGACCACTGAAATTCTGAGAATCGCTAGTCACAGACGAAATCGCATTAGCGTCTGAGACTCTGAGCATTCCAATCGAAATCGTTGGTTGTGAATTTGTGATTTGTGAAATTTCTTATGTTTCTGTAAGTTATACTTTCTAGCCTTGAATTGAAATTTCTTATTTTTCTGTGAATCTGTGATATAATGATATTCTATTCTTTTATGAATCTTTTTTGATCTTCAGAATTTTATGTTGTGTAAGAATCAGAGAATCCAACTTATCCAAATCCAAGTTTATGACCTTCTGATTGAGTGATTATGAATCCGTGTAACTCTCACTGTAAGTGGCCTCTCGATTTTTTTAGAGTTAATTTGTTACTCATTTGTTTAATTTCAGTTTTTGAATGTAAGAATGTTCATCATTTTAATCTGATTTCCGTTTTTTTTAACTTCATAATTTTCTGTTGTGACTTGGAGCTTTTTCAGTTGGCATTTGGCAAGTGCTTAGAAGTTATTTACAAGCTCACAACATTAGCATCAAAGGCAGCCAACAACAGGTGGTACAAAAGAACTCTTTTTTTTTTATTTGTTAAGCTGTTTGTTTCTTGTTAGGCTCACAACATTAGCATCACAGACAGCCAACAACAGGAGGTACAAGAGAACTCTTTTTATTTATTTGTTAATTTGTTTGTTTCTTGTTATCTGTTTACTGGTTGCCTTTTATCACTTATTTATGTAGTTTTTCTTTGTTATGTTTATGTATTAGGGTTCGTGCTCTGGCCTTTTTATTTTGTCGTTTTGTATTAATAGATGGTAGGTTGTTTGGCATCCGGGGTCTGTCCCGAAGTTTTTTCTTTACATAGGTGGGGAGTCCCCAGCCTTCAATTGTATTATTTTTTTTAATTAATAAATATTTCTGGAGGTGCCACACTCCTTTACAAAAAAAAATTATAAGGGCCCCAAATTTTTTTTTGCCCCGGGCCCCAAATTGTCTAGGACCGGCCCTGGGTACAAGTCGTTGAAGCGCTACTGAAAGTTAGTTTATCTATTACGAGGCTTAGAACAAATATAGTACATAGAAAAGTTAAGACACTAGAAGGGTATGGACACAAGAATCAACAAACACCATTTTGTTATCTCTATTTACAATATATTTGCTATGAAAATTCAAGTTTTGCACCGATGTATGGTTTAGGTCTAGTTACATTAGGAGGTTTCGACTAACTATTTTGATTGTTGTATCGTGGCTTCGATTTGGTCCATATCGTTCGATTATGTTTTTCTTGTTTCCGTTTACATCATTCAAGTTTGGTTTACATCATTCAGGTTTGGTTTACAATAAACGATAATACGTTATTTCATGAATAATTATTTCGTTTATGATAATGGCCAAATCCGCAAATAGACAAAACCCCCAACTTTAAATTAAAATTCTATGGACAAAGGAAAACAACAACATAATCCATATTTGCAACTTTATCAAATAAAAATACTAGATCTTAAAAAATACATCGTATTAAATGTAAAATTCCACACGCTTGAATTTATATTGCCTTTTCATCATATTCAGGTTTTTAAGTCGACCCGCCCTTGACGCATGTTAGTTGCGATACTCGAATTACAAATTTTGTTTCTAAAGTGTAATGAGATTTTGATAAACCCCAGCTCTGCTCGATTGAACCCTAGAACATCCTCATTTTCTTCCGAATACTAACTGGAAACCTAACGCCGATGATGATCGATTTCTTCTCTTATGGAAACGAGGTACTACATTCGTCAACATCGCTTCTTATGTACATCTTTCGTTTATTTATTTAATCTTGAGAGTTCATGATGTGAAATTGTCTTTCTTACCTTGCAATTCGACACAAATGTTTGTTGATCGAATCATAAATTATGCAATTTCGTTTTGTATTTAATCTTGCAGTATATGCATCGAGTCCTTATGAGAATTCGATAGCATTAATGTATACACACCCATTCTTTTATTGAATTTAATCCCATGGATCGATTATAGATTCTAGATATGATCGATATAACTCCTAGTTTACATCAGTTAACCTTGCGTTTCAGAATCCATGCTGTAAGAAGATGAACAGTTTGTAATACATCCTATTTTGAAACATAAGGCGATAGAGTTGGCAACGAACGCGTATAGGAAACAGGCTGAAGATGACGAACAAATGACAAGAAAGAAACAGAAAGTTAACTGCTTTGATTTTCTTTCAGACGACATCCTTATAGAAATCCTCAAAAGGCTTCCAGATGATTTCCTTCGTTATAAGGTTAAACACGTTTGCAGACGATTTTTCAGTGTAATCACCAATGGAATCTTACTAGACCACGCTTCCTTTATCTTCCAAGAATTCGGTAAACCCACAGTGCGACATGTAGACATAAGAGAAGAACAACAAGGGCTAGAACTAAAAGAGAAAAACCTGGATTTACCTAAGAAAGGATGGGTAATGTCATGGTGTAACGAGTTTCTTCTGATAACAAATCAAGAAAGAAAAGAATACGTTTTTAACCTAATCACAAAGGAAGGATCATATCTTCCTTCATGCACATATTGTAGAGGACGCTACACTTGCGAATGTGGAGTTTCCCTTTCTTTTGATGGATTTAAAGGAGTATACAAAGTGCTTCACATGTTTATAGGTCCACCAATGCAATGTCATATTCTTATCTTGAAAAGAAACATTCTCTCTCGTTTCTCCTCAAAGTGGAAAAAGATCGAAATTCCTTCTTGTATGGATGAAGGATGGGGTTCATGGGGTTACCCAGTTTCAGTTCAAGCGAGATATATTCACTGGGATGTTCATGGTGATGGAGGGTACCTGGTTTCCATGGATATGGTGAAAGAGAAACTGTTCAGAATGAGTCTTCCTATACCTGAGTTTAGTTTCAGATACACTGTTTTTGAAATGGGTGGTTTTCTCACTCTTATTCATCAACTTTCCTTTGAACAAACTGACATGTGGATTCTTAAAGATTTTGAGAAGATGAAGTGGGAGAAGTTGGAGTTAACTGTTCCGAATTGCTTTTTTGGAGAATACGATGATTTTCTTATAACACCTATGTCTAGCGTGATAAGTAAGAGATATATGATGTGCACAAAAACTGCTATTCGGAATTGTGGTGTGTGTAGTTATGATTTGAAACATGGAGTTGTGAAAAAACTAAACATTGACTTCGGACAAAATGATCGTTGTGTGGTTTATTCATCATCACCAAGTTTTATATAGTCAGGTATTGGTTAATTTTGGTGTGATACTTTGATGCATTTTCTTGATTTAATAAATGGCATTATCTTTTTGTCTAATATCACATTACGTTTTTTTTTTATATCTTTATGTGCAGAAAGTTAGATAAAATGAACATAGTTTTTGCAAAGTGAGAGGGTTGAATCGCTGAAGCACAAACCAAGTTTTTTCTAATTGAAAGAATTTTGCTCTATCTTGTTATCTTGTATATAAATTTTGGTAAATTGAATATAAAGTTCAGTAATTTGAACACCCGTTTATGGTTTTTTGCCATGGGTGTTGTAGCACATTGGTCTTGACTCCCTTCTTTCTAGTCTCAAACCAAAGCATAAAAACTAATCAAAGTTTGAAATTCAAATATTAGTAGTAAACTTCAAATTCAAAGCAATTTTAACTTATGGAAAATATGAAAATCCGACAAAAATGCAGAGCAATTATAGTCAAAGGAAAAAATGGAAATCCGACAAAAGTTCATAGCACAGAAACAGGAGAATAGCAACGAAATTCAAAAGTTGCTATTGGGTTAAAGATGCTTCAAGAATTTAACTTGGGTTGCTATTGTTGATGCTGATTGTTTTGATTGGCCGAGTTATCATTCATTCTTGATTTTATAGGAGGCAATGAAAATGGTATAGTAAACAGTGTAACATTGAATTTTAGTGACATAATGACTGTTATATAGTTTTTCATATTGACTTAGATTGAGGGAACGTGTGGAAGAATAAACCGAAATATAAGGATTGGAGGTTGAAGAAGAGCATGAGGAGTTGAGGACAAAACCCAAATAAAGGGGAAGAGGGGAACGTAGAGGACGGAATCATCATTGCACAATTGAAGTAGATAATTTGGAAATATATTTGATTTCAACTAGGAGATGGGAACGTAGAGGAGGCCAATGAAAAGGTATTCCATTCACATTGCCTTGATCAAAATAAATATAATCGTAAGTTACATTTTTTATTCTTGTGTATATTTCAAAATTTCGATTTTGGTCCATAATTTAGCGTAAGGACCAATGAGGTCAAAATCGGTGAAAAAGAAAGGAATTTGAAATTGTAAAATGAGTAACTAAAGTTCATTAAAATAGATGAAACATGTTTTTTTTTTTTTTTTTTTTTTTTTAATAACATCGAACTAATAAAATGTACTGATATAGATATCTACGTGGATAAAATGTTGTTTTTAAAAAAACCGAACTGAATCATTTGATTATTCTATGAGTTAATGACTATAAAATGAATATAAAGGTTTAAGAGGTAGTATATGGTTTTACATTTTTTTTTATCATGAGTTGATAATTCGTTTGGGTGATTTTCTAAAAAAGGAGTTTTTCGAATTTGTTCTAATATTGAGGAATTTTTTTTTGAAACGGAAAATATAACCTACTTCTAAACTACACCTTAAACCCATCTATGTCCACGACGTGACTTGAACTCTCAGCCTCAAGAAGGGAAGACAACACCAGATACCGCTAGGCTAGAAGCTCTTTGGTCTAATATTGAGGAATTAATGTTGTAATGGATGGAACTGATTAAAATTGCGAGTAATTAATTATACGTACCAACGTAGTTGCTCTTTTTTTAGGGATAATGACTTAAAAGGGTAACATATTATTCGATTTGTACACATTTGGTCACTGAGTTTTTTTCGTCTACATTTACCCTTTAAACTTGTTAAACTGTACACATTTAGTCCTTATGACCTGTTACTCCAGGTTAGCCGGGAAAAATGACTTGATAGGGTAATATATTTTTCATTTTGTACACATTTAGTCCTTAATATTTTTGTACATATTTAGTCCTTAACATTTTTTTTTGTTTCAAAATAAGTCATTTTTTTGTACTCGTTCAGTACTTATAAATGATTTCTTTAGGTTTTTTTTCACGACATCTTACGTGAGACAATCATTGATGAGGTGCTTGGGGTTGTTGATGTTTATGTCCAATGCGATCTCGACTGCTTGGTTGCGTAAGTCTTGTGGTTTGGCTTAGGTCTTGTATTTTGAACATCGTAACTTCTTCATACGATATCAGATTTTAATGATCTTTATCCACGTGTTCATTTTTTGAGTCTACTACAATTTTCATTAAGATTACTCCCGTTAAAATGTAATATATTTTTACTAACGATTTTATAAAAAAAACATACATACATGCATTCATAAAAAACGTATAGACAGGGGAAGACGCAGTAATACATAGTAGGTGTTGCCGATACATGGAAAATAGGTATAAACGTAAAAAAAAAAGCGAAAATTTTTTCACTGCGAACAGAAAAAACAGGTGTTGTCGGTGCAACACCGGGACCATACTAAATCCGTCACCGCGTATGGATATAAAAATCGTAAGTAAAAATATATTATTTTTTAATGGAAGTAATCTAAATGAAAGTTGTAGTAGACTAAAATACGAATGCATGGATATAAAGATCGTTAAAATCCGAGATCATATGAAGAAGTTATGACGTTCAGAACACATGACCTAAGCAACAAAGTAGTCGAGATCGCGATGGATATAAGCATCAAAAGCCCCATACACCTCATTAATGAATGTCCCACGTAAGATTTTGTGAGAAAAAACTAAAAAATCATTCATAAGTACTGAATTAGTACAAAAAAATGACTTATTTTGCAAAAAAAAAAGGACTAAATGTGTACAAAAATATTAAGGACTAAATGTGTACAAAGTGAGAAATATATTACCCTATTAAGTCATTTTTACCGGGTAACCTGGAGTAGCCGGTCATAAGGACTAAATGTATACAGTTTAACAAGTTGAAGGGGTAAATGTGGACGAAAAAAAAATTCAGTGACCAAATGTGTACAAATCGAAAAATATATTACCCTTTTAAGTCATTATCCTTTTTTTTAACAAAAAATAGCAGAAAGAAAAAAAAATCCCATTGCTGTAATATTTAATATTTTTCCTACCAAAGGGACCATTATTGTAATATATTTCTACCAAAGGATCCAATTATGTAATATTTTTCTAGCAATAAGAACCAATTTTATAAACTTTTTCTGCCACATGACGAGTTATTTTTTTTCTTCCACTTTGGTAAAATACTTATATGTTTATTAATTTTATAACAACAACATTCTAGCTGTTGAATGAAAATAGGCATAGTAAAAAGCTAAAAATAATTTGAAAGGATAAAAATTCTTAACTTTTGATAAAATATATGAATATCATCCATAAAATATTTTATATTTTATTCTTATTAATTTTATAACAACAAAATTATGGCTTTTGAAAACTAATGAAACATAAATTAAACATTCCGTTCAAGGAATTCAATTTGTAGGAGTTTTTAAACAAGTTAGCAAAATTTGACAAATTATTATTATTATTAGTTTTTTTATACATGTATGACGTTAAAAAAGTAGGATGTTAAAAAAATAAAATGCTAGTAGAAAGGTAAGATGCTGAAAATTGATTAAAACATTGATTATCATCCTAAGTAGGTAGGGGTGTTCGTTTGGATGGATCCGTTTGATCCGGATCCAATTAGGTGAATCCAAATTGATTTCGGTTTTCAAAACGTGAATCCGAATTGTCCAAGCTAAATTCAAATCCGATCCGAACCAATCAAATTACAATTCGATTGGATCGGTTTTTACAATTCGGTTTTCAAGAGACGGGACACACACACACACACACACACACACACACACACACACACACACATATATATATATATATATATATATATATATATATATATATATATATATATATATATAGGGAAATGATCAAATGAGAACACCTAAAAGGTTGAGAACGCGAGAACAGTTGTGAACTAATCATCATATAAGGGCATAAAATGAATTTTACAATATAATTAATTATGGATAATTTATGAGTAATTAATTAATTCCTAAAATCATGGGATTTAATATGATTAGTAGAATTTTTACCCAAATATTAGGAACTTATATAATCTATTTTTAATTAACAAAATCAATAAAATGATTTTAAAAACGTTTTTAACATAATTTTAAAAAAAACCTTATTTTTTTTTTTGCTTTAAGTTTTTTTACCAACCACATCAAAAATACTGACGCATTAATCATTTTATCTGAATATTAGTAATCATGCATGAATAAATATATATTTGTAGTTATATATGAAGCCGGTAATAATCTTGAATGAATAGATGAATTAATTTATATTCATAAATGAATAAAACATAATTAAAGAAACATCACCATAAATGAAAACATCTAAATATGAATTGCTTCAATCATTAATGAATATACATTTAATCTTATGAATACATTTAAATACACATTTAATCACTAATGAATACACATTTAGTCATAAATGAATAGAAAACACTTTTAAGAGACAAAGAATTTCTAATATGGTATCAGCTTTGGCTTCCTCAGTTAAAGAGATTGATTCGTTGTGGATCTACGATGGGTCACAGAGGCGTGGTAGTCCGGTGATGATTTTTCTCAGACCGCCTTAATCTTTTGTGTCACCCGACTTCCCTTTTCTATAGCATTCTTTCTATGTGTATATTTTTGTCTGATCAAGCTATTGTATCTGTATCAACATAAAAACCCAATATTTATAAATGAATAAGACATGAGTGAAAAAATAATGTAATATAATAAGCCAGACTATGATATTTACTGTTCATAAATGAATAAGGTATTAGTTAAAAAACGAGCTTAACGTCTTAAGCCAATTTTACTTATTCATTGATGACTAGATCAATGAACAAATTCATATGTCTTGTCTTTTGACCCAATAAACAAACCTGGTGTTCGTAATCTGGTTTGATAGCAGCAAATGGTGTTCGTAATCTGATTGCAGGAAACTATAAAAAAAAAACTGAACTTTAAGGGGGATAGTGAATCCAAAATCAAAAGCCTAAAAATTCTAGGGTTACCTTCAAATTGGGAACAAGAAAACAACGGGAATTAATCTGGCTATCCAACCAAATTACGAACACCATTTGCTGCTATCGGCCCATTAGATTGCGTCGCCGACGACTCCTTGGCATTCACGTCTTTTGATGTCGCAATCGGTCTCTGTATATGTATCTTTGTCGCAATCGGTCTCTGTATATCATCTCCATTGAAGATCTGGCAGAGAAACATCAAAGAGATTATTCGGCTTCATCACATCTTCGATAGTCGCTTTCAGTCGGCGTTGCATACGATGATTAAGGTTGTGGTGCAAAATGATGAGGATGATAAACAAGTTTTAATGGTGCTCAAAGATGGTTGTGGCGTGAGATGATGAGCAGGAGGATTCGATTTTATTGATATAACCCTAGGTAGAAGATGGTGCTCAAAGATGGTGGCTGTGCGATGGTCGAAGATGGAGGATGGAGGAAGACGATGAACGCAAACAATGGTGAAGAAGGTGGGGGTGTGCGGCCGGTTTTTTCAAAATAATTAGATTAGGGTTTTCTAGTTAAGTAGAGAGAGAGAGAGAGAGAGAGAGAGAGAGAGAAATTATAGGAATTTCTATTTAATTAAATTATATGGATTTCCTATTGTACCCTTCTTGCCATTTCAAAGTTACATATTTAGCACATCAGTTTTATAAATGTTCATAAATGGTCCAATTAATAATAGTCATAGATCTAATTATTTACAAGGTTGTGATCTGTTCTCGCGTTCTCAACCTTTTAGGTGTTCTCATTTGATCCTACTTTTATATATATATATATATATATATATATATATATATATATATATATATATATATATATATATATATATATATATATATATATATATAACATGAATATTAGTGAACTTAAAACAAAAATGAACTGTTTGGTTGAGAATTAAAATTTATGAATAACTATTAAAAATGTATTATTATATAATATTTTATATAATAAACATGTGAAAAGTATACATTGACGTATTTTATTGGATAATACTTTGTAATCTATTTAAAAATATAATTTAGCAAATTTACTAATAACTAAAGGATGTATATTTGAAACAAATATATGTACATAAAGAAATAATAAACTATTATTCGGTTTTTTTTGGACTACTCGGTTTTAATTTTATAAACCGTAACCAATCCGATATCCAAAATAATACTTCGGTTTTGCTAAAAACCGATCCGAAAATCCGAATATTCGAACCAAATAGTCCAATCCAAATTGTTCGATTGGACATTTCGGTTTTATCCGAATAATGAACAGCCCTATAAGTAGGAATGTAGGATGCTATAACTAACATTTCTAAGAAAGTAGAATGTTAATTTTGTACACTAGGACGTTATAACTAACAATTCAAGAGTAAGATGATATAATCGACATTTTTAAAAATCAGAATGTTTCTACTCCAACAACATTATGCAAGAGCAAAAGATTAAAAGACCAACATAATTACTTAATTAGGAAAAATGACATTATCGAAAATTTTTATTGTCGGTTTCATGAACACCTTTATATGCAAAATTATGGAAAGCCACATTATCGCAAATTTGAATCCAAAGGCTTGTACAAAATCTTTCCATTGCCACCATTTCTTAAAAACATATTTCACTATGAATTTTAACATAAAATACATTAGCAACATAATAAAAAAAAGTAAGAAAATCGAAACTACATCTTTTCTGTCATTGGGTTATCTAATTTCAATGCTTATTCTCTAACTTTATGAAATGACCATTTGCCCCTATCTCTTCATCTAAGTAGAGACCCGAAATTCAGAAAAGTTCAAAACGGATATCATAGTTAACTAAAATACAATGTAGAAGGAAACATTTCTTATAATACAATGTAAATGGCAACAGTCCTTTCATATTTTCTTTCTTTCTTGTATTTAACCAAAATTAAATGCTAAAAATCACAACTTACTTAAATTTGTTACAAAGAAATAGTAATTTACTCTCGTTTATTAGTTGATTATAAGTTACTAATTTCATTTTTTTTTCTATTACGACATTGTACTTTTAAAAGTATAATGCTTAACAAGAATAAATGAAAGTAGGATGATGTAATAAACAAACTAATGAAAGTAAGTTGTTATTTCTTGGATTTAAACCAAATTAAATGCTAGAAATAAGAACTTACTTCCATCTGTTACCAAGAAATATCAACTTACTTTCATTTCTTTAGAGGGGTCAAGCACACCCTCTTATTTAACAGTGAATCCACCCATGCCAAGTGGCTGGCTTAGTTCTTAAGAGTAATAGAGTGGGAAAATTCAAGTAAGTCCTCTAGAACTTGATCCCATTATTGGTAATATGCCAATAATAGTGTATCTAGGTAGTTTTTGAAGCCCCAAATAACCTTCGACTTTCCATTTATGCCCCCGCCTCCAAAACATCTTTAACTATATTCAACTTTCAGATTATGCCCTTGTCCCCAATTGAACATTCGACATTCCATTTATACCCCCAGCTCTAACACATCGTTAACCATCTTCAACTTTCTAATTGTGCCCTGTTAAACCTTATTTAGATAACTTTTTCATAGTAATCACAAATTCTCAAGGGATAAATGGGTTAGATCAAGGTCAACTTATTATAATGATCAAGCTTATTTTGCACACATGTGTATGTTGTCCTTTACAAATATCAACTATGTAAGTATTTTTATTGGATATTTGAATTCACCATGAGCATTTGTCATTTTAGCAACATGTAAACAATTTTGCAACCATTATGTGAAATGAAAAAGTAACCAAGCAAACTATCAAATCCATATATAAATATTCTTTGAAACTTTCCCTTGAGAAAAAAAAACTTAAAATGTTTATTCCCCCCCCCCCCCCTTCGACCATTAGCTTCTCTTGCTGATTTGCATTAGTTGATTACACAATACATAGTTAACACTAAAGGATTTGATGAAAAAATGTAATTGCATGCTTGCTTCTTTTGTTATATCACTCCATATTCAACAACTACTTTTATCTCATGTTGTAACATTCAGATCTTGAGGTACTTGTTGTTTAAAATTATTTATGTTTTTTTGGGTGCCACGATGTGGTGGAGGCACCACCACGACATGGCGATGATTAATGAACTAAGAATCTGTTTTGGTCTCCACGACATGGCGACCGTCTGACGATTAAAACCCTAATGTTTCGAATTTTATGGCATATATAAAAGAAAGTATGGGCTAGGGTTTGCTCCTCCTTATCCTCCATCATCCTCTAACCTCAGAAACCCTAGACCTAGCCTCTCTTGGTGATTCTTGGTCATTTTGGTGCTCTTGGTAGTTTGGAGAAGAAGAAGAAGGTGCTTTAAAATGTGGATTCAGCAAGCAAGCCTCATCATTTTTCCCTTGTACATTCTCTGTAAGTGTCCAAGGTCTAATCTTTTTGTTACTTGCTTCTAGATCTAGGCCTTTTGTCCCTTAATCTTCATGGTTTGGAAGTTTGGAAGGTTGGATTCCATAAAGTTTGCAACTTTATGGATCATTGTGGTCATCTTAGTGTTATATGTTCCAGATATGAGGATATTTGGAGTTTTGGTCCCATGTATAAGCTTGAGTACATATTTTCAATGTTTTTGACCTAAAATGGAAGGGACATGCATGTCCATAAATTTTCGATTTTTATGGTCCATTAGGTGTAGGAAACCCTTCTGGAAACTTTAGATGAGTAACTCTAATGATTAAGTGCTTAATGGGTGTTTGCATGACTTGAGTTGCCTTTAAGGATTTAGGGCTTGAGATCCTGACTTATTGAGATGTCTTAATGGATAAAGTTGGAAACTTTATCCATCAAGACTGTGGGAAGGACCAGATCTGAGCTTTGGAGCTCTTGGAATTGTTGGAAAACAGCCTAATATGTTAAGCTATTCAGACCAGTCCCTACCACTTGGCGACTAGCTAAGGACCCAACTGTTTTGTCCTTACACTGCCCTGGCATGGCCGATGGATGGCTATGACATGACGACTCGCTGATTAGGGTTTTTGGGGCTATTGAATTGACCGTTGACTATTGGGGGTTGACTTGTTGACTTTCTAACTTAGTTGACTTTTAGTCAAGTTTTGAATTTGGACTTTAGAATGAGGTTGAGCTCCTACGGTCTTATAGGTGACTCGTGGTGTTGGATTTGATCTCGAGAGGGAGCTATTGTATTATCTGCTTGATTTCGAGGTGAGTTTCTCACTATCCCTATGGGTCTAAGGCACCAAGGTCGGCCCACTTGATTATGTTATGTATCTTTGGGTATAGGATGTTATTATGTTATAGTAGTATGATAGGCATGTAGATTTGTTATGATTACCCGTGTTTGATAGATATTGTTTATATGTATATGTTGAAATGTTGTGGTTGGGTTGAGGCGGTCCAGCTGTGTGCTGAAGGCCAAGAGGCCCAGGCGGTCCAGTTGATACCGCAGGCCTAAGGTGATTGGTCCAGCTACTGTAGGTCTTGCGAGACGGGCCAGTAGACTGTAGGCTCAAGAGAGCGGTCCATACATACTGTAGGCATTACGAGGTGGTCCAGGTAGAATGAAGGCTCATACTTGCATACATTGTGTTGGTACTTAGTTGTGTGTGGTATTTTGGGGAACTCACTAAGTGTAACAGTTGATTTGGGTATGTTTCCTTCTATCCCTTATATAATTTTTTTTTTTTTGCATTTTAGTCCTCGTTTTAGTACGCGGAGCGTACCATAGGGTACGCTTAGCATACTAGCTGAGAAGATAGTACGCGGGGCGTACCACATGTGTATGCTTAGCGTACTAATGGGGAGGTTGGTCGCGGATTCGAGCCTCGTACGCTGGGCGTACGAGGGTTATGTTGGGTGTACGAGGGGTTTAATGAAACCCTAGTTTTTAGGGTGTTGCACCCTATATAAGCTCTTTAAGTCCCTAGGGTTGGCCTCTTTATCAGCCTTCATTGTCCTAAAACCCTAAATTTCTACCCTTAGCCTTCATTTTGTGTCTTTGAGCTCTTGAGAAGAAAATTTGGTGTTTTGTTACTCCTTTTGAAGGGATTGAAGAAGATTGAAGGTTTATTTCTTGGCGTGAAGCTTAGAAATCAAGAATCATCACTCCTTTTGCAATCCATTTGAGGTAAAAAGATCTTATCTTGACAAGTTCTTTTATGGATCTTCTTTTGGACTTGTTTATGGCCATTTTAGTCCCTTTTTTTTGGTCCTTGTGAGCTAGGGTCGTTTCAGAAGCCTAACCTTGTAGATCTGAGCATTTTAGGGTCCTCTTGTCCATACAAATGCAAGCTTGGTGATATTGGTGGTCTTATGCATGCATTAAGTCATTCATTAAGCTCTTTTGAGCTCTAAGAGCCTCATTAAGCCATGCATGCACGTAAAGTTGGCAACTTTACGTGATAAACCACCTCAAGGAAGTCAGATCTAAGTTTTAGAGTGAAGTCTTAACCATTTAAGAGCTGAATGAGAAATTTGGTCAAACTAGTCGAGTATGTTGGGCGTACAAGCTGGTACGTGCATCGTACAAGCCTTAAAGCAAGTACGCTTAGCGTACAGGCTGAGTACGCCCCGCGTACTCAGCAGTGGGCTTCGGTGTTATGGGCTTCTCGGTATTGGGCCATTGTTGTCTTTGGCCTTGTTGGGCCATCAAAATTCTATTGTTGGGCTGCTGGTATTTTAATAGACTTTTGGCTGAAAGCCCATGAAAGAGATTTGGGCCCAATTTGGTCTTTGAATTATTATTTTGGAATTTTGGGCTTTAGACAAACTGGATTGGGCCTAGGCTTTGGGCCATGTTGGGTAGAGGGTTAAAAAGGTCTTTTACCCTAGTCTACATTCTTAGTGTGAGTTGGGATCCAATTATTAATTGGATGTTATTTGTGATTGATAGCGTGGGGATTTTAGCGGGCCAACAGCTAGAGACTTATCTATGAGATTCAGCATTGTGAAGTGAGTTTCCTCACGATGTTTAGTGGGTCTAATGCACCAATGTCGGCCCATGATCAGTGATGCTAGGATACTAGATGTTTGTTCGACTCTTGTATGTGTATATGCTTATATGATTTGTATGTTGGGCGTGGCCCGTTATGCGAGTTTGGGTGGGACCTGTTATACTTACTGGGCGGGGCCCGTTATACTCAGTGGGCGGGGCCCGTTATACGAGTGTAGGCGGGGCCCGATACACTCATTTGGGTGGGGCCCATTATGTGTTTATTTTTGTATGTTATGTGGTATGTTTGGGAAATCACTAAGCTTTGTGCTTACGGTTTTCAGTTTATGTTTCAGGTACTTCTTGTTCCAAAGGGAAGAGCCCGTGATGATTGCTGAGCACACACCACTTGTTTCCGCATTTTGTGATTTACTCTGATGATTGATGATGTATTGATACAATTTTCTTACCTTGGTTTTTTATGACAATGATACTGTTTACAATTTTATTAATCTAAAAATGAAAAAATTATGGGTTTTATTTTTGGGACGTTACAAGTTGGTATAAGAGTCTTGGTTTGAGGGATTCAGACATACTCTCGGGTGTGTCTGAACTCAAACTGAGGATTTGGTAAAGTTTTTCAAAAGAAATATTTTAAAGAGAAAACAAGTTTCCTAATACAAGAAAGGGCGTGGTGCATGTAATCGATCGAGCTCAAGTAAGTTTCCCAAAATACCCATACATGTTATCTTGTATGATTTGATCTGTGAATCTGTGACTCACATGCTAGTTAGGGCTAAGGATCTGCTTAATATTTGCATGATAGGATTCTAGGAGAGATGACTTTGTATTCCTATTATATGAGCTTGTAGAATTGCATGCTAGTACTGAACAGTCAGTGATAGGATGGCCGGATTAGGTGGTGCTTGGTTCTGATTACTTGATGCTTGAATGTTGCTTGCTTTGTGCTTTTTAGGAGTTATCACTAGCTTCAGATAACTACTAAGCGAATATCCTAAGTTACATATTATGGGAACTAAATAATTTTAGAAGGTTAGGTTTTAACTTTATTGCACAGCTCTTGTCTGAGTCCAACTGTTGTAGTGTGAAACCTCTCATTCGAAGAATTATCTGGTTTTAGTAATATGTAATTGTATTTATGAGCTAGTTAGAGGAAGTTAGCGGGAGTTCCTTCTACAGCTGATGGCGGAGAGTGATGTGGAGTTTACCCTAGGAAACCTAGGATGAGAACTAGTGTTGGGAGCCTTATTTTGATGAGGGTTAATGGTATTGATATAAAGTGACTTGGCAGATTCAAGGCATTCTTTGATGAAAGTACGGATAGATGTGGAAGGTAGTATGGGCCCGTACTACTAGAAGTAGAGGATCCGTACTCGATTCAAGGAGAGTCGCGATAAAACTAGGGAGCTTGTAGAGTTGTGACCCCTCAATATATTTTGATGTGTATTCAGATGGTTTATATGGTCTATTTTTAGTATGGTGACATTGCGGGGCAGACCTGTTGGCAGTTCTTGTGCTGGAGATGGCTCGGGATCAGGTTCTAGAATCGGGCAGCTAGATGATCAGACTAGGGAGTTCATCTCGTCTGAGATTACGTGTTGCATTCTTGAGCAGAATCCTATGATCTTTGGTACGGTCAAGGAGGCTATTCTGGAGATTTTGGATGAGCCTTTCGTTCTGAGATGGTGGCCTTGGTTAGGATGCGTTCTTTGACCTTCAGGGAGTTATGGGCATCTGGAGCTCCGGACCATAATGGGGCGAAAGACCCGATAGTGAGCAGGAGGTGGTTAGCGGATGTTGCCAACGCCTTCCGCACCAGAAGTTGCCCCGAGGGGGCAAAGGTCAGACTTGCCTCCTGTCTTCTGAATGACAGGGCACGAGATTGGTGGGAGGAGGTCAGGCGCGCGGTTGGTGATGAGGCCGTTGATTCAATGACCTGGGTTGATTGTGTGACCAGGTTCAGGGCTGAGTTTGCACCAGTGATTGAGGTGCAACAGTTGGCGCGAGAGTTTCAGGATCTCCGCCAGACTACTGAGATGGTGGCCGAGATCACCACGATGTTTCGGGAGAGGGCACTTTTGGTTCCGTATTATGTGGCAGATGAGGAGATAAAGATGGATAGGTATCATGAGATGTTGAGGAGTGACATTTGGCATTTTGTAAGCCACTCCAGCTGTAAGACGTTGGAGGATATGATAGAGAGGGCTAGGAAGAGAGAAATTAATCTTGAGATGGAGAGGAAAAGGAAGCCGGATTTAGCTCAGGTATATGGGGGTTCGGGCAAGAGACCTAAGGTTTTTGATGTGAGAGGGAAGGGCCAGCAGGTCCGGGGCTGCTGTGGCAAGTACGATAGGTTGCACGATGTGGCATGCATGGTGGGTGGTTCTAGTTACTTCAAGTGCGGCCAAACTGGTCATATTAGCAGGGATTGCACTGCTACTACCACCACCACCCCGGTATCTGATCTTTGATTTCATTGCAATCAGAGGGGCCATAAGAAGGCCCATTGTCCGAGTTTGATTGCAGCAGGACCGGTATCAGCACCCGCTCCTACAACTCTTCGGATTACTGACGGCCTCCAGGGCCGGGTGGATGCACATACGGTGAAGAGCAGAGATTTTCGGCTGACAGTCGAGGAGGCTCGTGCAACTCCCAACGTGATGACGGCTATGTATCTTCTCCTTATCTCTTTATTTTATTGTTTTGTCTTCTAATATTTATGTGCTTTATTATAGGATCGTTCCTCGTGAACGATATTTCTACTTTGATATTTTTTGATTCGGGGGCAACCCGATCCTTTGTATCGCTTGCGCTTAGCAAGAGGTTTTACGGAGCTTCGGGGGAGCTGGATTGTCCTCTAGATGTCGAGATCGTAGATGATAGGTCTGTTCGGGTTGCTAGGATTCATCGGGGTTATACTCTTCAGTTATTCAACAAGTGGTATCTGGTCGACTTGGTTCCCATTCCTTTGCGTGGGAACAAAGTTATCATGGGCATGGATTGGTTGAGCCTTAATGGGGCGATGATTGACTGTGACAGAAGTTAGTATGGGTTCGAGACCCAACTAGGGGAGAGTTAGTGGTTCAGGGGGAGAGAGCTCAGAGTGGGCCATTATTGTGTTCAGCAGCGAGGGCCAGACGCTATATTCGGCTGGGTTGCTCAGGATTTGTCGCCTATGTTATGGATACCCGGGATAAGGGTAACGCGACCGTGGATGATGTGCCTATTCTGGGGTGAGGTCGCTCAGCGGGTTATGGGGAGTACCGAGGTGGTACTCAAGACCACTGAACTGATTCAACAGGTTCCAAGCAGGCTCTAGACAACTCAGATTTGGAAGAAGAGTTATACCGACAGACGCCGATCAGATTTAGAGTTCCAGATGGGAGATATGGTTCTCCTGAAGGTGTCACCTTGGAAAGGTGTCATCCGATTCAGGAAGCGGGGAAAGCGGGGCCCGTTATGTGTTTATTTATGTATTTTACGTGGTATGTTGGGGAACTCACTAAGCTTTGTGCTTACGGTTTTTAATTTATGTTTCAGGTACTTCTGGTTCCAAAGGGAAGAGCCCGGAATGATTGCAGATCACAAACAACATGTTTCCGCATTTTGTGATTTACTCGGATGATTGATGATGTATGGATACAATTTTTTTTGCGTTGGTTTTATGACAATGATATGGTTTACTATTTTATTAATCTAAAAATGAAAAAATTTTGGGTCTTATTTTTGGGACGTTACACTAAGCGTTGACTTATAGTTGTGGATTTTAGTGTTTTAGGTACTTCAGAGGACCGGGGAAAAGAAAATGTGTGATCGTGCACATCATTCCATGGATCTTGTAATTTTGAGAGATGTATTGATACTTTGATTTGTTTGATGGTTTTGAAAACAATGTTTTATTGACTTGAGTTTTTTATGAAAATGTTTTTGAAAATAAAAAAATTTACTATGAGTTTTGGGACGTTACACATGTTATATATATATATATATATATATATATATATATATATATATATATATATATATATATATATATATATATATATTGTTCGTCCTCCAACGATACGATAGATAAACATACATACATTGTAAATATATTATATAGAAAACACACTTAAACAACATAATATCAAAAAAACACACAGTTCAAATAAACACCTACAGGTTGCGAGCCTGCTAGCGTTCCATTGGACTGTGTAGAATAGTCTGTGGTCGTCATCTATACTCCGCTAGATGACTGGATCATCAATAACATCTATAACGACGCCTCTTATTATTTTATTTTGTCACACAGCAACTATTACATCTACCCATGTTTTACCCAACACATTTTGTAGATATAAAATACATATACAGTTTAAATCATTTAAAACGTGTATAAAATCGTTCATCCAGCATAGATAGCATGTATACAGATAATATGCACACGTAGCACGTAATTTATATAAAATACTTCATATCTATGTGTAAGATGAAAGTGACTATACACTCACCTGATTTAATGAAAATCGGGCAGCAATTCGTTGACTAAAACGACCGTTTCTAATAAAACCGGGAGTTTTATTGAGAAACCGGGCTCTGCGAAGGGTCGGGCTTCGAAACCGAAAAGATAAATTTTCCGGGTCGTCGGGCACTTCGGGGAGTGTTCCGGGTGTTGAAAATGATACCGGGGCTTCGGGGGAAGTCGAGATAGTAAAAATATTGAATTTAGGGTGAAAAGTGGCAATTTTCCAAAATTACCCGGGAGATCTCGCAACCCCCCTATTTATAGGGTGCGAGACCGAAGTTTGAATGGCTGAGAAGGCTCCACGCAGCAGCTGCGAGGCTCGGAGGTGGCTTGGATGCGAAGGGCTCGTCGGAAGCTTGTAAGCGAGACGTGGCTCGCTTCGGACAGGGCAGGTGGCGAGACACGCGTCAGATGTGAGGGTTGCACACGCCTGCGAGCTCGGAAGATGCCACCGATGCGAGACGCGTCGGTATCCTAGTGGACCTCGACTTCAGATGAATCAGCGGCTGACACGAGGCGTACACGGGTCATCTCGCATGCGAGGTGACGTGGCCGAAGTTGGGCCATGCGAAATTCCTCGGATTTTGTGCTTTTTCTCGGTTTTTGTGCAAAAACTTCTAAAATCCATAACTTTCGCATACGGGCTCCGTTTTTGACGTTCTTTATATGCACGCGTAGGTAAAATTACGCTCTACATCTTTCGTTTAGACTTCGTCGGCTAATTTTGACTTAATTTTTATATTATTATTTTTTAACAGACCGGGACAGGAAATCCGTTAAAAATTCATAACTTCTTCATCCGACGTCCGTTTTCGTCAGACTTTTTACCGTTGTGCTACTATTTACGAGACCTTCGATTCTTGTTTAGGTTGTGTCGGCTAAAAATCACTCGATCTAAAATTCGAGTTTTTTAGCTGTCTACTGCTAAGCCGAAACTTCGAAAAATCATAACTTCCTCATACGAAGTCAGATTTGGGCGTTCTTTTTATACATACTCACGGTTTAACGAACACTACGACTTTCGTTTAGATCACTAAGGCTAAAAAGTAGTTTATCAAAAATTCACTTTTTACGACATTTGACACCGTGCCGGTTTTGTCGCGAAACTTCGACATGTCATAACTTCTTCGTTATAACTCGGATTTTGGTATTCTTTATATATCCGTAATCCTTGTTACGCCCTCTACAAGTTTTTAATAGATATCGGCTTTATCTAATATTTATTTTCGACGCTCATATTTTATTCTTAATTAATTAAATCGTAGTAATTAAGCATAAAACACATAATACACATAATATTCACATAATTCCTTTTCATTTCTTCAAAATGAGTTACAAAGGTTAACCTAGACTATAACGTCAATATTAATGCCTAGCCTAGAAACACGGGCGTTACAGCTGGGAGCTGTGGTTTTCTCCCTCAAGATTTGGCGGCATTACCTCTATTGGGTCCGTTGTAACATTTACACGGTCACAAGAGCCTGAGGTATCTGATGGATCAGTCAAATCTGAATATGAGATAACACCGATGGTTGGATGTGGTGAAGGATTATGATTGTGAGATCCTTTATTACCCAAGGAAGGCCAATGTGGTGACCGATGCTCTCAGCCGCAAGGCGGTCGTGACTCTGATCAGGGATGTATGTTTGAGGATGACTGTGATTACTCCACTGTTAGAGCGGATTCGCGGGGCTTAGGTCGAGGCTCTGAAGGAAAAGCACCGGAAGAGTGAGCGTATTGTGGGTCATGTGGTTTCCTTCAATTATGATAATAATGGGTGGTTGGCTCTGCATCGACAGGTTTGGGTTCCATATTGGGGTGGTGTGCGTCAGGTTTTGATGGAGGAGGTGCACAAGTCGAGGTTCTCTATTTATCTTGGGGCGTTGAAGATGTAAATGGATCTTCGTCCTGATTATTAGTGGCCCTGCATTAAGCGGGATGTGACTTGGTATGTGGAGCGGTGCTTGACTTGCAGGAAAGTCAAGGCCGAGCATTAGCAACCTCACGACAAGATGCAACCGATAGAGATTCCCGTATGGAAATAGGAGGATATTACTATGGATTTCATCACGAAGTTACCCCGTACTACGTGTGGAGTGGATTCGATCTGGGTCATCGTGGATCGGTTGACCAAGAGCGTGCATTTCATTCCTATTCAGGAGAGTATTTCTGCCAAGGTTCTAAATAACGTAAGGCATGACTTGGCGGTAATGTCAAGCCTCAAGCTTTTCCGAGCCTTGGCGAGCCACATCGTTTGTAAGGCGTGACTTATGGCGGCAATTTTGTATATAATTAATATTTTTATATGTACTTTCAACTATTATTCATTTTCATACACATATATGAGTTAAGGCGGCGTTTTGGTAAAGCTTGGAGACAGGTACAAGCCTTGGAGTCATGGCGCGCCATGGCGAGTGTTTTAGAACCTTGATTTCTGCAGAGAAATTGGCTGAGATTTATATCAGGTTGGTTATGACATGTCATGGGGTTCCAGTTTTGTTGGTTTCTGACAGAGATGTCCAGTTTACTTCCAGGTTTTGGAAGAGGTTTCATGACGAGTTGGGCACTCGTCTCCATTTCAACACAACATTCCACCCGTAGACCGACGGTCAGAGTGAGCGAACTATTCAGACCCTAGAGAATATGTTGCAGGCCTGTGTTTTGAATTTTGGTGGGAGTTGGGATACGTATCTTCCGTTTGCGGAATTTTCGTATAACAACAGATATCATGCTAACATTGATCGACCTCCTTTTCAAATGCTCTACGGGAGGAAATGTAGGACCCCGATTTTCTGGGGTGAGGTCGCTCAGCGGGTTATGGGGAGTACCGAGGTGGTACTCAAGACCACTGAACTGATTCAACAGGTTCCAAGCAGGCTCTAGACAACTCAGATTTGGAAGAAGAGTTATGCCGACAGACGCCGATCAGATTTAGAGTTCCAGATGGGAGATATGGTTCTCCTGAAGGTGTCACCTTGGAAAGGTGTCATCCGATTCAGGAAGCGGGGAAAGCTGGGCCCCAGGTATATTGGTCCTTTTAGGGTTTTGGCTGGGGTGGGCCGGGTTGCTTATCGCTTGGATCTTCCAGGTGAGCTCAGTCAGATCCATAGCACGTTCCATGTCTCTCAGCTACGGAAGTGCTTAGTGGACGACTTCGAAGTTGTACCATTGGAGGATATTTAGGTGGATGACTGCCTGAATTATATTGAGAGACCGGTGGTGATTCTTGATCAGAAGACGAAACCTTGAGGAACAAGGTTGTTGAGTTGGTAAAAGTTCAGTGGCAGCACCGCAAGGGTTCGGAGTGGACTTGGGATCCGGAACATGAGATGAGGGAGCACTACCCGAAGTTATTTGGGGCAGCAGACTTCGAGGATAAAGTCTGATTCAAGTGGGGTTGAATTATAACACTTGATTTGGGTATGTTTCCTTCTATCCCTTTTGTAATTAAGTTTTTTCATTTTAGTCCTTATGTTAGTATATGGGGCGTACCATAGGGTACGCTTAGCGTACAAGATATGTACGCTTAGTGTACTAATGGGGAGGTTGTTCGCATATTCGAGCGTCGTACGATGGGCTGGACGTACGAGGGGTTTAATGAAACCCTAGTTTCAGGGTGTTGCACCCTATATAAGCTCCTCCAGTCCCTAGGTCTGGTCTCTTTATCAGCCTCCATTGTCCTAAAACCCTAAATTTTGACCCTTAGCCTTCATTTTGTGTGTTTTGAGAAGAAAAGTTGGTGTTTTGTTACTCATTTTGAAAGGATAGAAGAAGATTGAAGGTTTATTGTTTGGTGTGAAGCTTAGAGATCCAGAATCATCACTCCTTTTGCAATCCATTTGAGGTATAAAGATCTTATCTTGACAAGTTCTCTTATGGATCTTCTTTTGGACTTGTTTATGGCCATTGTAGTCCCTTTTGGTTGGTCCTTGTGAGCTAGGGTCGTTTCAGAATCCTAACCTTGTAGATCTGAGCATTTTAGGGTCCCTTTTGGTTGGGCTGTTGGTATTTTAGTAGACTTTTGGCTGAAATCCCATGAAAAAGATTTGACCCCAAATTTGGAAAATTGGGCCATATTTGGGCTTGGAATGATTATTTTGGAATTTTGGGCTTTTGGACAAACTGGATTGGGCCTAGGCTTTGGGCCATGTTGGGTAAAGGGTTAAAAAGGTCTTTTACCCTAGTCTAGATTCTTAGTGTGAGTTGGGATCCAATTATTAATTGGATGTTATTTGTGATTGATAGCGCAACGATTTTAGCGGGCCATCGGCCATCGACTTATTTGTGAGATTTAGCAGTGTGAGGTGAGTTTCCTCACCATGTTTAGCGGGTCTAAGGCACCAATGCTGGCCCATGATCAGTGATGCTAGGATACTACATGTCGGTGCGACTCTTGTATGTATATTTGATTATATGATTTGTATGTTGGGCGGGGTCCGTTATGCGAGTTTGGGCGGGGCCCGTTATACTTAGTGGGCGGTGCCCGATATGTGAGTTTGGGCGGGGCCCTTTATGCGAGTGTGGGCGGGGCCCGATACACTTATTTGGGCGGGGGCCGTTATGTGTTTATTTATGTATTTTACGTGGTATGTTGGGGAACTCACTAAGCTTTGTGCTTACGGTTTTTAATTTATGTTTCAGGTACTTCTGGTTCCAAAGAGAAGAGCCCGGAATGATTGCAGATCACAAACAACATGTTTCCGCATTTTGTGATCTACTCTGATGATTGATGATGTATTGATACAATTTTTTTGCATTGGTTTTATGATAATGATATGGTTTACTATTTTATTAATCTAAAAATGAAAAAATTTTGGGTCTTATTTTTGGGACGTTACACTAAGCGTTGACTTATAGTTGTGGATTTTAGTGTTTTAGGTACTTCAGAGGATCGGGGAAAAGAAAATGTGTGATCGTGCACATCATTCCATGGATCTTGTAATTTTGAGAGATGTATTGATACTTTGATTTGTTTGATGGTTTTGAAAACAATGTTTTATTGACTTGAGTTTTTTATGAAAATGTTTTTGAAAATAAAAAAATTTACTATGAGTTTTGGGACGTTACACATGTTATATATATATTGTTCGTCCTCCAACGATACGATAGATAAACATACATACATTGTAAAGATATTATATAGAAAACACACTTAAACAACATAATATCAAACTTACCACAATTTGTAACGAGCATTGTACCCTTTATAGTTTTTCTTTTATGGGGACCAAATTTCAATCCATGATAACAACTTTAGTTTTCGTTGTGCCTCCTTTACATGACCAATAAAACCAAAAAAATTAAAAACTAAAAGATATAATTTCTTTTAATTTAATATTAATCTAATATCTTGGCATATACATCAAATGTTCTGCAGTGTTTTTTGTATATGTATGTGATTTGTTTCCGCAGTTACGTGAAGGATTAAAGAATAGTTCATTCAAATTCACCAACATCCCTTATAACCCAAAAATGAATGCATGAATAGATGGAAATGAAAGAAATGAGACTACAAAGCTATAATGCACAAATATATAAAAGTATGAAAGTAAGCTGATACTTTTTGCATTTAACCGAAATTAACTGCAAGAAATAGCAACTTGCTTACGTTTATTAGCAATATAAATGTAATGCCCAAAAATTTAATAGAAGTACACCCAAAATTCTTAAACCTTTTAAGATACAAAAAAACTAGGAGTACATTCATATTAGACAACCACATACTAGTTGGTATCATAATGTATAGTTCATAACACACCCATGGATCGAGCCGAGTATTAGAAAGGTTTATAGTTCAAAATGAAAAACTATATAGTCCACTCCAAGTCATCTAGCTCTCAACTATGGCTCTACCCTGATCAAGTTCGCTACGTCCTAAAAGACACATCATCAAGTAAAAGGTAAGCTATAAGGCTTAGTGAGTAACATTTTTATAGTAACATTTACAACAACAATCACAACAATAAAGTTATTAACAAAAAACATTCATATCATGCCTTTCAAACAATTTATACAGTTATATCTCCAAGTCATAATGATATTACGATCACTAAGGATACCAGTGACTTATTCATCCCCAACAAGTGGTATTATGACCACTAAGGCTACCATTATACTCCGATAATGTTCACCCGTGATAATACGACCACAAAGGCTATCACCGAGATTTAATATTTCCCCAAACCATAATATTAAGAGTTAAGACCATTAACGCTTCCAGGTTTCATCAATCCTAATTTGTTGATGTTCACACCACAAGTCATTTAAATTATATATATAATTAAACGACATTATGGATTATAAATAGTAACCGGTTAAGCCGGTTACTGTTAATCGGCTTGAGGCTTAACTTTGAAGCCGGCTGTATTTAGTCCCTCCATCACCATCTTCCTTCCAATAAAAAACTTACACAGATGTAATCCAAATTTCCATTGCCTCGATCTTCTGCTCATATGTTTTCTGCTACCAAAATCGCCTTTGTTTTTTGTATACATCAACAAACCTCCATCAACTCCACCTCTGTTTCTTCTGCAAATCGGAAGAACGTTGCACTTATTTCTTCTGCTTCTCTACCTTTATCTGTTTTGATTCCCTCTTATTTCTTCTTAGAATTATCTTTCTTTTTCTCCCTATTCCCCAAATTTTGAACTTGATAGAGGTTGGGTAAACGTGTGGGTGTTGTTAATTTGTGTGTTATTTTAGCGCCTACTGAAATTGTCTTTTTGGTAATTGTAGAGGGGGATTGTGTTCCAATGACCCTCCAACCACTACAACCATCGGTGGGGAAGTAAAGTAGCTTCGCTTGGTGTCATGTCTCTCAGTTAATTTTGTTGTTGATTATATTAGATTTCTCTGAACAGGTTTAGGGTTTGTACCAACTATGTGTGTTTACTTTAGGGTTTGTACCGGCTATGTGGAGATTCTCAAAGGTTTTCTGGTGTCTCTGTGTGTTCTTATATTCATACAAAAATCAAATCAACTACACAACTGTTGTCTTTGAGATGAAGATTGATACGTGCCGATTCGAGATGGCAATTCTCCCAAAGAAATAAAGACAAAAGTTGAAGCAATTTTATGTTTTTTACTAAATTCTTCTCATTCCCAAAACAATGAAAATACATTACATTTAAATAGTAGAAGAAATACTAAAAATAAGGAACTAGTGGTGCTAGTATTTTACCATGATCCTAAATGAATAACTATGCTACATGATAATAGGGATAGTGGGGGAGTTAAACTCCATGCAGTGGTATTGGCGATGATCAAGGAAGCATCACAAAAGTGTCACAAAAGGTGGTTATTAGGTCTGGCCATGGAGGTGGCCTCAAGTATGGCCTGGGATATGTATCAATTCCCTCACCTTAAAATTGACCTCGTCCTCGAGGTCCGAAAAGTTAGTTTGTAGAGGAATGAAACCAGAAAATCGTTGGTTTCTCGGTTGAATGTTGAATGTGACAGGTTGGATTTTCCCGAATATAGTTTTCGATTTCGGTGGTTGCAAGGATGACAATTGTTGTTGTGGTGACAAACTTGATGGAATCGACTTTGGTGGAGGCGGTAGCGGTGGGGATAACATTGTTGGCGGCCTTGATTGTTGATTCGGTGGTGGAAGCGGAGGTGGAGGCGGGATGAGTTTTGCCATGGTTCCGGTTTGAATGCAAATGATGGTGTTGACGGTGGCCATTTGTGTAATAATTGCATCAAGGCGTCAGACATTAGCGGCAGAAATAGCGATGAGTGTGGATAGTTGTTCGCGGATACTTGGCGGTGTAACATCGGTGGATGGATCTTGACTGGGAGGCATGATGAACGGGAATAAAAGCACCATTGATAAAGA
Source organism: Lactuca virosa (assembly GCF_052849685.1). Lineage (NCBI taxonomy): Eukaryota > Viridiplantae > Streptophyta > Magnoliopsida > Asterales > Asteraceae > Lactuca > Lactuca virosa. The sequence continues at coordinate 72,140,750 of NC_136431.1, forward strand.
CCGATTCGAGGTGGTCAACCTCCTAAGCAAATAAAGAGACGATATATAACTTTTTACTAAATTCTTCTCATTCCCAAAACAATGAAAATACATAACATTTAAATAGTAGAAGAAATACTAAAAATAAGGAACTAGTGGTGCTAGTAGTTTACCATGATCCTAAATGAATAACTATGCTATGTGATAATAGGGATAGTGGGGGAGTTAAACTCCATGTAGTGGTATTGGCGATGATCAAGGAAGCATCACAAAAGTGTCACAAAAGGTGGTTATTGGGTCTGGCCATGGAGGTGGCCTCAAGTATGGCCTGGGATACGTATCAAAGATCATTCAGAGAGATTTTGTTCCCAATGTCCCAAGTCGTATCAAGGTAAACCCTCTTACATCAGACGATTTGTGGCCCAGTTATAATTTAATTTCACTTGTTCATACTGTGACATCCCCATTTTCTCGGCCAGAAAAGACCGATTTTGTTTATGCTTTATAAAAATCAGAGTACCTCTTTTAATAAAAATGTTGCGGAATTTGTTCCCAGAAAAACATGATAAATACATTATCAAAGCATTTCCGAAGTAATGTATTTTTATTCATTTTCAAAACCTTGGGATGTCATCGTAAATACAAAAACATAAGCATAAACAGAACTTACATTCATTTACACTAGTGATCTACATCTTTTTTAAATCTCTCAGTGTAAGGTAGCTTCATATCGACACCTGTGATACAAATAAGCTTGGGTGGGTCAGGTTGTGAAACCTGGTAAGTACATAGGGTTTTCAACCCACAATAATATAATCATTATGTTTAATCATCAAACAATCAATCAACCCAATTACCCATCCCCATTATCTTATTTACTCTTAAGGATCTACCCTAAGAATCAGCTATTCATCGTTCATTCATTCCTAAGGATTATCCTAAGGAATCGGCACGAAGTCCATCGATGCCATGGTTTACTCAATAGGCACTAAGTCTCATAAGGGTTATTCTCTTTTATCGACAGTATCGATTTCGAGACTCCTCTCACAACACATGTCAAGGGGTTTAGGCACTACGTTGCATAGTCGCGTTAATCTCGTCTATCGACAGTGTCGTTTTCGAGACTCCTCTCACAACACATGTCAAGGGGTTTTTAGAGTACAGCTGGTGAGCACACAGTTCAAAACACCTACAGGTTGCGAGCCTGCTAGTGTCCACTGGACTGTCTAGAATAGTCTGTGGTTGTCATCCATACTCTGCTGAATGACAGGGCCAACACATGGGTAAAAGGCTTCTCTCATGGTTTACCTCTCACCCTTATCTCATGGTCTATATCACCTCTCATCATTTTGTTTTTGTCACACAACAACTATTTCATCTACCCATGTTTTACCCAACACATTTTGTAGATATAAAATACATATACAGTTTAAATCATTTAAAACATGTATACAAATCTTTCACCCAGCACAGACGGCAAGTATACAGACAATATGCACACATAGCATGTAATTTATATTAAATACTTCATATCTATGTGTAAGATGAAAGAAACTATGCACTCACTTGATAAGGTGGTGACTCGGTACTCGGACAACGCTTCGTTTACTTTAAAATAATTTCCTTCGACGAAACCTAGTATTATTACCACTAGATTTTAGTCTAATATTTACCGTGACTAATTATTAGTCCTATTATTATTATTATTATTATTATTATTATTATTATTATTATTATTATTATTATTATTATTATTATTATTATTATGTAAGCGTTTAAAAAATATTTTCCAACCACTATGTACAGACAGGGCCAGACATAAAACACCGGAGGGCAGGATCATTTTGGCATATAGCACTTTTGAAATCCAACAACCCAGGCGGCCCTTCAAACCGGATTCCCCGTACCGCGAGTGGTTAAAAAGATATTATAACGACACTTATATAACCCATAATAATAGCTCAAATAGTTATTATAAGGTCCTAATAACGTTACTATATATAAATAAAAGCTATATTAAAAATTAGGTAGACATATCTTACCTACGAGGGGGTTTAGCTAGAAGCCGCGCTCTGCAGGGGCAGAACTTCCGAGCCGAAAGCTCTTCTTCTCGGAGCCGTCGAGCGCTCCGGGGCTTTCTTCTAGCGCTAGGGAAGTTTTGGGAGGTTTATAGAGAGAGTAGAGAAAGAATGGTGGAGGTGTGAAGAAATGATGGTGGAAGGGGTTGTATTTATAGGTTGAAATATGGCTGAAATTAGTGTCACATATCACCATCTAGTGGCAAGCCTTGGGGAGAAAGCAATGGCCAAGATTGTGCCACGTCACCCCTTTTGCAGCAGCACCCTGCCGACTTCTAAACCCCGTAACTTTCGCATACGAGCCCCGTTTTCGACGTTCTTTATATCCACGCGTAGGTAAAAATAAGATCTACAACTTTCATTTTGACTCCGTCGGCTAATTCTCGACCGATCTTAAATTTAACAGTACGAGGAGATTATACTGTTAAATGTCCGCGTAAAATTCATAACTTCTAGATACGGACTCCGTTTTCGTCTGTCTTTTTACCGTTGAGTTCATATTAATGAGATCTTCAACTCTCATTTAGGTCGCGTAGGCCAAAAACCGCTCGATCTAAAATTCGAGTTTCGGGTCGTGCACTGTTATGCCAAATCTTAGAAAATTCATAACTCCTCATACGAAGTCAGATTTGGGTGTTATTTTTTTGTACGTTCTCGGTTTAACGTATACTATAACTTTTGTTTAGATTTCTAAGGCTAAAAAGTCCTCCATTGTAAATTCACTATTTACGTCTCCCGGTGTCGTACCAGTTTTGCCGAAAAACTTCGACGGACCATAAGTTATTCGTTATAACTCGGATTTCAACGTTCTTTATATGTACGGAACCCTTGAGACGTATCCTAGAACTTGGTTAAGATTATTTATTCTAAATAATCTTTTGTCAAAAAGTCGTCTTCGACCCCTATTATCTCTAAATTGACTAGCCCGGATCTACGGGCGTTACACATACTGTCATGGCTGTTACTATCAGGTTTGTCTTTAGTAGTTGGAGAGTACATGGAACTATAAAAGATAATTTGAGAAGTGAAATTATACAAACATGTGATATGTTCTTGAAAATATACAGTTATAGAAGGACATAATATTCATTTTTTTGATTTTTTACACGAGGTAAGATAACTGATTGCGCTTATTATTGATGCCACCTTCAATCTGATTCAAGTGATGCCACCTTCAATCTGATTCAAGTGATGCCACCTTCAATCTTCTATTGTCCTGTCACTCCATGTTCAAGAAAAAAATTCATCTCATGTTATATTTATATTGTTTGTCCTCCAACAGTTGATCACAGATAAAAGTACATACATTATAGAGAGATTATATATAAAAATCTCTTAAACAACATAATATTAAACGTACAACAATTTTTAACACAATTTTAGAAAACGAAATATAAAAGTGGAAAAAAAATGCAAAGGAAAAAAAATGTCATAAAACATATAAGAACTAATTTAAAGGCGTGTATGAATATTCATCTGTTAGAAAATTGGTGTTAAACAATTTATAAAAATGGATTTTCCCCGTTTTTTTAACACATTCAAAATGGATTTATATGAATGAGAAATTAATCCTTAAAGTAAGGGTGTTAGAAGAAGTAAATAAAAAAGTTTAATGGTTGGGAGAAAGAAAAGAAAAGATTGGGGACCTTTCTTGTAAGCATTTCTTTCTTTTGTAACTGAAATTGTAATTAATATTACAATTTAATTACATATTAACACACATTAATTTTTGTGATTAATAGAGGTGTTTAATTGGGAGGTTATAGAATGTGTAGTATAAATTCTACTACTATACAACCATTTGAGTACACCAAAAAGAATGCAAGAAAACTCTCTTCTTCCCCACTTCATCTTCTTCTTTTTCTAACTATATTGAAGGCAAAATTCAGGCCTAATGAGGGTTCGGGTGGTCTAGAAGAACCACTTCTAGTTGTTGTATCCTGGGAAACAAACACCCGATAGCGGGCGAATTTGTTTTAAGGACAATGTGTTAAACACATGCCTCAACTTTTTCCTATTTCTTATTTGTTTTCGTACATTACCGGAATATTATTCCTACAATCTTAAAACAAATTCGTTTGTACGAAATGAACTAGAAATCGGAAACTATTTACTTTCATTGTTTTGATATTGCACAATTTTCATGGATTTTTTTTTCTGTTTTTGAAGCATCTTTGGTCATTAAGTCATTAAGACATGTATTTGTTTTTAAGCATCGTATTTTCCACCTTCGGTACTGATTCTATTAAGTACCTAATGGGTTAAAAAGCTAGCTTAACTCAAAAACACAATTTAGGTGTTGCTGTGAAATGCTCTAATCTGTCCCAATATTTGAAAAATCATAACTTAATCATAGATGCTCATTTTTGGTTGAAACCAATTCTCAAAGTTTGGCATATGAGTCTACTTCATTTCATTAATTTTGAACAAAAGCTGTAAACAACTCTAACTAGGGTGAGAAATACGATTTTCACTGACTGGTTCGATTTTAACAGCTATGATACACAGTTTTGTAAAATTCATAATAAATTGTAGAAAAATCGTGTGCACTTGTGCAAGTAGTCCCTGGAAAGCTAAGAGATAGGAATACTGGATTATGAAATTAAATTGCATTTTTGACAAGTTTAAATGGGGCTAAAGTAGTCTTAAACAGACTGCATGTTTTTGTGAAAAACAAAAAGGCTTTGTTTAGTCAAATCGACTTCAATTTTATGTAAAACAGCTTTGGAAATCAGAAAACAATTTGGTTTTACTCAAAACATAACATTTAAATAGTTTTGTTGAAAGAAAACATTAGTTTTCTGATATCATAATTTATGCATCAGTTTTCTACATGAGAAATCAAATTTTAGAATTCCTGAATCAGAAATCAAGTTTCATAATTGTTCAAATATAGATTTTAATTATGTTGAGTTTTGTCCAAGCAAGCGGCAAACATATTTTCTGAAAATTAGAATTCTAAACATTTATATTTAGTGTATAAATGATTTCAGAAATGTCACCATCCATAGTGGAATGATTTCCGAAGTAAACTCTATGGATGCTAACTCCATTGAGTGATGGATTGCTATGGGTGTTACACGCCATGTGTGCTCAAAGTGGGAGTGACTCAAGAATTATAAGGTTGTCCAAGTTGAGGCAGAAATTTATTCTTGAAATTGTGATTCTAAACACTTAAATTTGGTGTTTAAAACATTCCAGAAATGGTATCACATAGAAAAGAGCTAACACTTAACGATGTGTTGTATGTTCCATTGATTAGGAAGAACTTAGTGTTTTGATGGTTGTTGAACAAAAATGGATTTTTGTTTGGTGTTTGAGTCCAATAAGTTTGTACTGACTTAAAATGGTATGTTTATAGGCAAGTGTTATGCGGATGGTGGAATGTTTAAATTCCATATATTGGCTAATGAGTCTAATATCAATGAGTTGGATAACTCTTCCGCTTACTTGCTTAAATTTCTAATGTGTGACATGCTAGATTTGGACATGTTAGTATTGACACGTTAAGAAGGTTAATCAAACTTGAACACATATCTCACTTTCATATAAGTCAAAATATGGATGCAACACTTGTGTTAAGTCAAAGTTAACACACCAATCGTTCAGGTTCGTTAAAAGGACAACTAAACCCCTTGGATTAATTCACACAAATGTGTGTGATATGAAGTCGAATCCATATAATGGTGATATAAGTACTTTATTACTTTTGTTGACGATTGCATTAAACTTTGTTATGTTAATTTACTTAAAAGTAAAGATGAGGCTATATACAAGTTAAAATTGTACAAAAGTTAGGTTGAGAATCATCTCAACAAAAAGAGTGAATGTGGAGGTGAATATCATCACGATTTGAGGAATTTTTTGCAAGTCATGTTATTAAACATGAGCTTAAGGCACCTTATTCACCATAAAAAAATGGAATCGCCGAAAGGAAACATCATATCTTAAATGAAATGATGAATGCTATGTTGCTTATGTTTTGGGTTGCCACACTCAATGTGGGGGGAAGTTGTGTTGTCAACTAATTACCTTTTAAATAAGGTAACCCAAAAGAAAACAAGAAAAAAATATCATCTAAGTTATGGTCAGGTATAAAATCATCTTACAAATACATTCGAATGTGGGGGTGTCTTGCAAAGGGTGTTATACCTAACCCAATTGTTGTAAGGATTGGAAACTAGATTGTTGGTTGCATCTTTATTGGTTAGGCACAAAACAATAGAGTTTATTGTTTTCTTGTACCCTAATGGAATCAACAAATGCATCATACTTTAAAAATGTGTCTCCATGTCTTGATAAATAAAAGACAGGTGCTCCAAAACAATTGGGCAAAAAGAATCCTCTCATGAAGACGAAAAATGGAGGAATAAATAGATCATGATAGAGTAAAAGGGGACAAGTGAGAAATCATTTGGAGATGATTTATGCATGTATATGGTTGAAAGAGAGCCTCAAACTTCAAAAAAAAAAAGGAATTCACTTCCTTTGAAAGATTCTTGTGAAATACCTTAATGGAGAGAGGCAATTAAAAGTGAAATAGATTCTATCTTTCAAAATCACACATGAAATCTAGTGGATATACCTCTAGGATGTAAGCCACTAGGTTATATATGTATTTTCGAGAGAAAAATGAAAGCAGATTGATCCAAAGAATATGAGAATCGGTTAGAACATAATGTTCTATGATTTCAATAGAAATATGCACTGATTTCTTGTTTTGAAATTTAGAATCAAATGATACTTCTATACTCCAAGAAGCTATTTCCATTAAATCCAATAATATTGGTTGGAATTAATCAAAACAAGATAAAAGTTTTGATGGATATTAAGATATTCAACATGAATTTGAAAGAACTATGAATGGAAATATGATTATTCTAAGTTTGGAATCAAATGATTATTTCTTAAAAGATCATATTTGATTAAGTTGTAAAAACTAATAATGGTTCTATCGTTTGAACTATTGAGTTTGAGAAATCATTGTGATTTAGTGGGTTTCCAAATGAGAAGTAAGAGCTGATGACATATCTGAAATATATGTTTGGATTACAAACATAAGAATGTCTTGATTAATTTCATTTGTATGCTCTTATAATTATATATGGTTGTAACTTCTCGAAATTTGGAAGTATATCATTCTGATATGAAACTAAAACTTCTAAACATAGGTTTAGAAGTATAAATCTACATGGAACTGCCAAGCAGTTATCTTACCCGAGCGAAAGCAACAAAATGTGTGAGTAGTAAAGTCATTATATGATTAAAGCAATCTTTGGAACAACGGGTATCAAAAGTTTGAATATGCCGTTCAACATCAATGGATGTGATGAAAAAGATCCATATAAATGGAACTTTAAATTGCTATTCTATTTTATGACATAGTAGGATCCTTGAGATTGGATGCTTAAATAATTTTACATGTAGATGGTTAAAGCAAGAAATTGCATGAAAAATACGATATTTGCAAGAAAACTCATGTATGGAATATTCGCAATTACATCTGGCCAATGTTATTGTGAATTCACAAATACATGTACTACATATGCTTATCGTATTATGTTGACACAATTATTCATATTCAATATTGGTAACTATGGTGTAGTAATAACCATATTGATAATGGTCAACATTTGTTGGAAAATATAGGAGAACAAATTTGCAAGTTTATCCAAAGATGGACAATGAACTAAAGGGCTTTGTAAGTTCTTGGGAGACGTCCCACGACGAGCCAATAACTCCTGTATATGTACATAATGGTAAGTCTAGACATATTTTTCAAAGACATACCACCATTTAACAACGACTCTCAAGATGAATTATCTTTAATGACTACGTAAATTCAAAATAAGATTGCGGATCTGCTAACAAAATGCTTGGAATGAGAGGTCGTTTTGAGGAATGGTACAAAAACCCATAGATTAATAAGTTATTGCGAAGGAAAACCCAACCTAGTTGACTGGAGATCCTAAGATCTAGGTTCAATGGGACAACCTACTTGTATATAACATTTGTGAATCACTGTGGGGGTTAACCCCAACCCATTCCTAAAATAAACAGTGATGCAGGTTAAGCTTATAGCCGAAGATTATAAGTTGGAAATCACCATGCATTAGCTTTTAATGATTATTATAGAATCACCTATGTGAGAGAGAAGTGGGGTCGCTTCAAAAGGAATTGTATGGGCACATTCCTAAGAGCTCTTACAGAACCAGGCAAGTGTCCATGACCATAACGGACACATCAATGAGAACCTAACTAGGTTAGGGAGAATCATGTGAGACACATATTGATTATTTACACAAACGGCAGAACAGTTCAAGGACATCAAGTCTACTGGTCCGCTAGTAAAATAAATATGTATCTTAAGGGAAGGTTCAAAGGGTAACACCTACCTATCCTATGCATGATTCAACTGTTGGATTTTATCTAGGTAGCTTGAAAATGCTTGATCAATTTTCATTCATGTGGGGGATTGTTGGAAAATTGGTGTTAACCAATTTATAAAAATGGGTTTTCCCCATTTTTTTAACACGTCCAAAATGGATTTATATGAATGAGAAATTAATCCTTAAAGTAAGGGTGTTGGAAGAAGTAAATAAAAGAGTTTAATGGTTGGGAGAAAGAAAAGAAAAGATTGGGGGCCTTTCTTGTAAACATTTCTTTCTTTTGTAACTGAAATTGTAATTAATATTACAATTTAATTACATATTAACACACATTAATTTTTGTGATTAATAGAGGTGTTTAATTGGGAGGTTATAGAATGTGTAGTATAAATTCTACTACTATACAACCATTTGAGTACACCAAAAAGAATGCAAGAAAACTCTCTTCTTCCCCACTTCATCTTCTTCTTTTTCTAACTATATTGAAGGCAAAATTCAGGCCTAATGAGGGTTCGGGTGGTCTAGAAGAACCACTTCTAGTTGTTGTATCCTGGGAAACAAACACCCGATAGCGGGCGAATTTGTTTTAAGGACAATGTGTTAAACACATGCCTCAACTTTTTCCTATTTCTTATTTGTTTTCGTACATTACCGGAATATTATTCCTACATCATCATCATCCAACTCATCATGCACTTTTTGAACTCTGTTGCGACTATCAACGGTAACTCGAGGTTACTTTCTATGTGGTTGTATTGATATTGCGGTATCAGAAAATTCGTCAACCAATTCATCATCTTCTGAACTTTCTAGGTTGACGACTTCTTCCCAAATCCATTTATAAAGAGCCAATGTCCGTGTTCGGATCCTCATTTTCTGGAACAAATACTCAACCATTATAAACTGTTAGTTCATATGATTAAAGCATGGAGTACCTCATCATAAACTTCCCGATATAACTGGGATTTGTAATGACTAAACTACATGGTAAACATAATTATTTGGACATTGTCACCATCTGATTTAGCTTTGATTTTGGCATTATCAGTAAGACCTTCGATTATTTGGACATAGTCATCTGATTCAACTTTACCTTTATCCTCCTCACTGGAAGTTTGGAACTTCTATATTAAAATGAAAAATTATAAAATATTAAATTAGCTAAAAAGTTAACCACTCTAGCAATCGAAACAATGACATATGATAATCTGAAAGAAAACATAAAAATGAATGGAATGTCTAATTGTTCAAGTCTTAGACATAAAAATTAACATAAACTGATAAAAAAAACCTAAAATTTTGGAAGCAGAGGAAGTAAAACACACGTAAAAATCACATTGTGCAATAAATTTCCTTGGTTAGGTGTTCTTCAATCACATACATGTTTTTGGTCAATTTCTGGTCCATGATTGATGAAACGATTCAAGCAATTCACAAAAGTTGATTCCAAAAATAAGAACTCAAACGTACTCTTATATAGGGGTAAAATCGGTGACGTACACACATCTACAATTTAGTTTGTGGGGATCGTGTGTGATGCCGGAGGAGGAATAAAAAACGGATTGAACCAAATGTATGAAGTGTTTGTAGAAGGGAGCTACATATCAAGCGAATAACCATCAAGTACATGTAAATAGCGATTAGAACAGTCCATAAGAAAATAAAATAAAATTGTATGGTCCCTATTAATCAGTAGGTTATTCACTGACATTTTATAAATATATAATAAACTATGTTTTTTTCTTTTTTGAAAATTATTAGTCGAATTTTCATATAACAATAACTATCACACTATCATAAAGGTCGTTCCATTCGGGGCCTTGTACGGGTGCAGATGCCATTCTCCAATATATTGGGAAGAAGTTGGAGATACTCAACTAGCTAAAAAGCATGTTGGAGACACTCTACTCACTGGTCCCGAGATCGTTCATGAAACGACGAAGAAGATCGTTCAAATAAAGGAACGATTAAAAGTCGCACGTAGTCGACAAAAGAGTTATGTTGACATCAGACGCAAACCATTGGAATTTAAATATCGTGTCTTGCTAAAGGGTGTCATCAGATTCGGAAAAAGAGGTAAGCTAAACCCCCCGTTACATTGGGCCTTTCGAAATCCTGGCAAGGGTTGGTCCGGTGGCTTACAAGCTCAAATTACCTCAAGAACTCAACAAACTTCACAATACCTTCCACGTATGTAATCTCAAGAAGTGCCTATCTCATGAGAACCTCGTCATTCCACTCGATGATATCCAGTTTGACACTAAGCTTCACTTCATGGATGAACCAGTGCAGATCATGGACCGGGAGATCAAAAGAATCAAGCAAAATCGCATCCCTATAGTAAAAGTACGATGGAACTCTCGTAGAGGGCCGAAGTTTACTTGGGAACGCGAGGACCAAATGAAATAGAAGTATCCACATTTGTTCAATGATGCCCCCTGTACTAGTGGAACGACATAATGAAAGTACAAAGTAGCCTAGAACTAAATAATTACGGGACGAAATTCCCTTAACGGGGAGGTAATGTGACATCCCGTAATTTAGGTTATAGACTACGAACGACTAAATTACAATAAATCTTTTTGTAATTTAACTCATTCAATTTTATGCATCTAATGTAAAATAAATGAGTTCATTTCAAATATTATAAGATATAAAATGATACCTTACTTCCAAATGTGTAAACTGTCAAACGAATCAAACAGCACAAACTGCAACACCGGTAATGCGTCTGAAAAACTTAAAATTCGTATTAAAAAGTTTTGAGCAAAGAAAACATTAGAACCTTATATTACATGTTCCCCTATTTCCAAAAATATAAACAACGTCCAAAACAGAGTTCATATGCAAAAGATACGATAGTTTTAAGAAAACGGATAGTAAAACACTGGTTTTCTTTAATTGCGTAAAACCAAATTGATCTGTTGAGGCACTTGAACATCTCTGATGGGAATTTCAAGAGCGTTTTTGGACTCAGGCTATGTCATAATATTTAATTTCATACTCAAGATATTTTTTGCGAAAATATTTGCAAACGTCGGAAAATCGAGCTTTACGGGTCATTTAGACGCGAAACTTTAAACGCGATTTCCCGGAGTTCCGTAACTCGAAAATTTAATCCCTTTGGGTTTTTGGAATCCTTGAAGTAAACTCTATCTAACACCACGTTCTTTAAAAGTTTCTCGACATTCGGATTCCGATGAACCAAAATAAGTTGATACTTGGGCATTTAATGAATGTATGACATCATGTAGGACCCACATACCTTGCCCAAGAGTGTAAGGCCAACTCTTAGTCCCTCTTGCTTCCTCCCTTTGTCAAAACCCACATGACTACTCTACTCTCTTCACCTTTTGCCCAAGACTCCACCACAAAGGACTAGGAATTACTAGTTGAGTGTTTAGCACTTGAATGAAGTATGGAGCTTACTTAGAAACCTCAACTATAAATAGAGATCATTAGGAACCACATAACACACTCACAATATCATCTCTCTTCTTCCTCTCGCAAATATATATATATATATATATATATATATATATATATATATATATATGTATACCCTCTCTATCTATTTCTCTCTCGGTTACACACACATACACACACCACTATACACCACCGATTCCACCACCCTAAACCACCCTACACCACCCGTATAACCCCTCCCTTAAACATCAACACCTACCTAGCCCTCCCTCTCGTCGAATCTAGCTCAAAAACAGAAGAAGAACCGAAGACACCAAGCCCTCAGAACCCCCCTGCCACTTCGTCGGAGCTTCCTGCCGCCGTGTGCCACCGCCCTCAGCCACCTCCTTCGGCTATAAGTGACCTCCTCCACCTCCTTGACATTTTTGTTTTTGGTTCTTGCCTCATTTGACGATCATAGAAGCCACATGACCATTTCTCTTTTGGTTGTGCATGGTGCATGACGAGAAGAACATGAGGTTACAAACCTCTTGTTAACCAAACATGCATTGTCTCTTAAATGTTTCTAACCCCAAGTCAAATTTCTTTTCAGAACTAGTCTTAGCCATTTCAAACTTCATTTTAAAATGTCACAAACTACCCCCACTTGAAAACTTTATGAATATAAGTCCCAAACAACTAACTTTCATTTCATTTATTTACATATAACACTATCTTGAGATTTATTTCCAAAATAAGTCCAAGATTCAAACTTATAAATGAAATAAACTATTTTAGTCTTTAAATGGAAATTATTAGCAAACTTAGTCCATTTAAGTTATTTAAATTAGCAAATGGACCATATGCTTTGATTAAGTTACCAAACAACCCTCCACATATTAATTTATGTTAACATTTTTTTAGGAAACTAAATTTATCCCGCAGTATCGTATTCACGACAATACATCCTGGTTTTCTCGCATCAATTCTCGAAAATGAATCAAGAACCACACTTTAAGGTGAGTGTTACGACATCTATTATATACATTTTTGGGGGGAGAATACATGTACTACTTATGCTAGATAATACAAAAATACACATAAAGTATTATTTTATAAAATATAACTTGTTTATAAATTATTGGTTTAACTTTGATATGTTACGAACACATAAACTAGTTTTAAACTGCAATATTCTCATATGTTGTGTTGTTAAAATAATACATCTTTTAAAAATAACATATGCCTTTTTATTACAAGACCCTATGATTTTTACGTGACATTGGGTGTCATAAAATGCATGACATAAAACTTTGTAGTATTCCTAAGGATTTGAACTATACGTGTATACATACACAGTTTATACAAGAAACATACTTAGTTTATAAAAGCTAGTGCCTTATACTATACATGCATACTAATTATGCTCGACTTTTATAAACTCTTTACGATTCATTATTCCTTGAACTTATCAACTTTTAAGTTAGGGCTGAGAGCTATTGATACCTTAGTTAAGGGCTTTATCTTGAGACACTATTCATTAGCTAAAGTCTAAACACTTAGCATACCCACACTACTATAACTTTTAATCTTCGAAATGAGATACATATGTATAGATCTATACGGGGTTGACATCCCCACCTATGGTTGCTAGCTACAACCTCGATCGATCAATCGAAGCGGGTGATAAGTGTCTATAATTGTTACTACAACGTCCAATGAAGCGTTGTAGTAGGGTACATTCAGTCATATAGAAAATACTTTTTGAACGATTTTAAAAGTATCATTATTGCTGTTAGCAGAAAACCTGCAACCTTCACCGACCTTGTGTTGACCCTCAAAACTACATGTATTCTCAGGGAATCAGTAATCAGGCAAATTCAGGCGACGGATAGTCATGGATCTCACGCAATTTAGTTTACTACTTTTTGTTATGCCCGCCTACATGTTTAAGGAAACTCATATATTATATTATTATCTGTAAGAACCCTGTATTCAAACTTAAAAATGGAATATAAATGCTTTTTGTTTATTGTTGTACTTGTGCTATATATTCAGTTTATATGTGATCCGTGAACTTAGTCGCACAACCCGGCATGTTCCGTCGCCTCAGCCGAGGCTGTGACAGATTGGTATCAGAGCTACATTGACTATAGAGAACTCGTATCCTCGAAAGAGGAAGTACAATTATAGCAACAAGCTGCTAGTAAAAGTATTATCATTAATTACACTACTTCTTGGCTACGTACAGTACGAGGAATCTGGTTTGAAGGACCGCATAGGGTTATTGGATTTTAGAACAACTTAGTTACCAAAATGATCCTGCCTTCCGGTATTTCCTGTCTATACATATTAGCCTTGGAGTACAAATTTTTTTTTTTAATAATACCACAAACCTCACCAACACTAATATATAAGAGTTATATATATATATATATATATATATATATATATATATATATATATATATATATATATATATATATATATACTCTGACCAGCGATGAGAACACTTAATAAAATTCTAAACATCCCTTCAACTAAAACTACCAACTCAAACCTTTAGGTCAGACGCCTCAATTTAGGTTAGTACTGTACATAAGCTATACCAAAAATAAACCTGGAACGCGCGCCAATGTTATTTATGGCCGGGACGATGCACAACCAACCTTGAGCAAAGAGTTTGACAGACTACAACGGTTGAAAGTTTTAGAGATTGAAGAATGTTCTCAAGATTTTATGTAGATACCTAGTACCTTAGAAACCTTATATCAACCCCAAAACAACGTATACATTTTAAATCATAAAAATATTTAAAAATCTGGGATAACGTTCAGATTTTCCTAGTTTGCCTAAATCAGAAGAACCGATAGCTTTGCTACCTTCGTAGTAGAGAAACTTATAAGTTCCCACTCAACCATTTAATAGTCTCCAAACTTCTCTCTTCCAAAGATGATAAAGATTTCAATTCTGTTTATTATTTGAAATTGAAAAGATTTCAATTCCCTCCCTATCATTTATAAATTTGGAGGATTTCCGAATCAATCACCTTTCCCCTGGCGTTTGGAAATCGGTAGGATTTCAGAAATCAATCTCAATCTATAATTTGGAAACCTATAGGAGCTAAAAACAAATTATACTAACACACTATCATACAATACAACTCCTACGTACTTGTTTATGATTAAGTAATATAAAACAATTTAAGTGTGTCTTTCTAAACGTTTAGGATAAAGGCCCCTCGAAGGAATTCGCGAGTTCACCCACCACCATCATTTCGAATGGACTCAGCACTAATGCAAACCCTGATCGCACAAGGGATTTCCATAACTTTAGCTATGTATGAGGTCGCCCGGAACGAATCTTCCGTGAACAGTGGAAATAGTGGCGATATTCCAGTCTTTAACAAAAAACATCCCCAAATCATGTTCATACAAGTATTTCTTAGCCTATCAAACCTCAATCATTCTTCGGTACGGAAGGAGCCATTGGTCTATCATGTAGGATATAATTGATGTAGGCATTGTTTCACATCAGCTCTCGCACTAATGACTACCGTGTTAAGTATGCCACTTGTACGCTAATGGATTCTGACCTGACTTTGTGCAATAACCATACCAAGTCTATAGGAATCGATGCAGCCTGTGCCATTACTTTGGAAGCCTTGAAATATATGTTGATCGAGTAGTATTGTCCTTGCCAAGAAATTCAGGCTCTAGAACAAGAATTGTTGAACCTTACTATGATAGAGTCATAGGCGACTACTTACACCTCCCGGTTTAACTACCTCGCCAACCTCTGCCCGAGTATAGTAAACTCGGAATACAAAAAGATTGAAAGGTACATTTGGGGGATAACTCCCCCAATTCAAGGTCTAGTTGCTGTATTCAGACCCACTACCTTTGATAGTGCTAAACAATTGGCATACCATTTGACTGAACAATATCTCCATCTGAGTACCACAACCCAACAGACGAAACAGAACCGAATGGAGGGTACGAAACAGAAGTACCACGAGGAGTCCAAAAGGAACTTCAAACTCCTCAAGCCCAAATCGGAAAATATAACTGACTACAATGCAAACACAAACACCCCTATCCGTCTAAGTCCTACTTTGGGAATTTACCGCATTGTACCAAGTGTAATTTTTACCAATTTAGGAATTGCATGGTTTGCAACAACTGTAACTTAAGAAGTCACACCACTAAGTTCTACAGAAAGATATCAACCACTGATGTAAGAAAAATGTGTAACTAATTCAAATGCAACCAACCGGGACACTTCAAGAAGGATTTCCCTAAGCTGAAGAATCAGGGTGGCAAAGGAAGAACATAGTGATTGATGCAGAAGATGCTCACCAGGACCCAACTGTGGTTACTGGTACCTTTCATATCAACAATATTTATGCTTCCGTATGATTTGATACAGATAACAATATAAGCTTTATTAACCATAGTTCTAGAAACACGATGAAACATAAATTTTGCAAACTCAATAAAACTTACATAATAGAAATGGCAATCAGAACAATTAGAAAACATTTTAGAAATACTCACAAATGGCCTTCTTACCATGAATAACCACATCTTTCATGTCAACCTAATGCCTATGACATTGAAAGTTCGATGTGATCATCAAAATAGATTGGTCACACCACATCAAACGGAGGTTTAATGATATGAAAAAGCCATTTGAATACCTTTACCTAACAATGAAGACCTCATGATATACGAAGATAATTTATGAAAGAATCTAAGAATCATCTCTTTCATGAAGGTGAGAAAGTGTTTACAGAAGAGATGCTTCACTTTTTTGGCCCACTTGGTGGATATGCAAGAAAAGGGTAAGGAAATCAAACACATACCGCAAGTGTGCGATTACCCGGACGTATATCTAGAAGATCTACCTGGAGTACCTCCAGTTAGATAGGTCAAATTTTGAATCGACCTAATTCCGGGTGCAACACCAATGGCACAATCTCCTTATAGTCTGGCCCTATCGGAAATGCAAGAACTATCCAGTCAACTTCAAGAACTTCTTGACCAAGGTTTTATCTAGCCAAGATTTTCTCTATGGGGAGCCCCGGTATTATTTGTCAAAAAGAATGATGGATCATTCAGGATGTGCATCGACTATCGAGAGTTGAACAAACTCACCATCAAAAACCGATATCCACTCCCGAGGATTGATGACCTGTTTGACCAACTGTAAGGATCCTGCTACTACTCGAAGATTGACCTAAGCTCTGGCTACCATCAACTTAGAGTTCAAGAAGCTGATATTCCAAAGACGGCATTTCGAACTAGATATGGTCACTACGTGTAACATCCTGACTCCCAGGTATAATATTAAATTAATTTACATTCATGATGTCAGAGCAAATCGACGAGTTGGATGCCTAACTCGTCGAGTAGAGGAGCTAATGGCCGCGTGATTTTTAGAGTCTACTCGACGAGTAGGTGTTGAGTGAGAAAACCCTAATTTTCAGGGTTTGTGTCCTATTTAAAGGACCTTAAGCCTTCATTTCCACCTCCTTTATCACACTAACACTCTGTGAGAAACTTTAATCGAGCTATATCCTTGTGTGAGAGAGGCTAATACTTCATATTTTAGTGCATTTTTTAAGGAAGATTGAGGAGAAAAAGGCTTAGGACGAGAGGGAGCTCTTGGATCCGGTGTTCTTTCATTTATAGCTTCTGTTTGAAGGTAAAAAGCTACCACCTTGCTCATTCTTTGGTTAGATCTTGTTTATAGGGAGTTTAGGGTCTTTTTCCATTCTTCTTTGAGTCCTAGAGTGTTGTGAGCTTGCCATGGAGTTGAGACTTCAGATTTGGACCATATGTAGTCCGTTGAGCCCAAAGATCCAGGCTTTATCAAGCTGGTGGCAATTTTTTATGCATTAAACCCTATATAGAGCTTGTTTTGGCATTTCGAGCCCTAGATGCCATGCATGAACGTAAAGCTTGCAGCTTTACGTGGTATTTCAGCATTGGGAGGCTAGATCTAGAGTTTGGTACATTATTTCTGCTTAGAATCATCTGAATGAGAAATGGTCTAGATGGACTCGGCGAGTGCATGAGCCAACTCGACGAGTCAGCTAGGGTTTTCCCCGATGACTGAACGCGCTACAACTCGACGAGTTGAGTTGGAGTTTTCCCGATTTTCTGAGAACAAGAGGAACTCGACGAGATGCATAGGTGCACTCGACAAGTTCAGTCAACATGGACTGTTGACTTGAGCGTTGACCTTCGTTAACTGTTAGGGTTGGTCAACTGTGGACCTTGGAGATCATTATGGGGGTAAAATGGTCTTTTCACCCTTTTGAGATTTAGTGGAGGAGTTAGCTTAGCATCTCGGAGTGGTTATTATAAATTGCTTATTAGAGATAATTATATTATGTAGGCGGAGTCTAGACTGTTTGTGGGGTACTAGATCTACTTGCTTACTTCCGAGGTGAGTATTCTCACTATACTTACCTGAGTGGTAATACGGTGCGACCGGAGGGTCTTATGTGCTTACATTGAGTATGTCATATCATGCATTAGTCTATGTGATTTATGGTGTATATTATCTTGTGCTTTATTGGTTAGGACTGGAGGGTCCAACCCGAGTTGTGAGACCGGAGGGTCTTCACTGAGACACATGAACGGAGGGTCCTGATTGAGATATAGCCATGAGAGGCTAACTATTGTGTGTGGTATTTTGGGGAAATCACTAAGCTTCGTGCTTACCGTGTTGTGTGTTATGTGTTTCAGGTACTTCTCAGGATCGCGGGGCTTGATTGTACACACCTGTTCAAGACTATGATGAGGATTCTGGGATATTATAAGTTGTTTTGTTAAATTATGTTTTTGACATTTGATACATTAGGGTTTTGAGTAAATGTGATACTGATTTTATGTGATTTAAAAATGAAAAAAAAAATTGTTTGAAAATTTAGAGTGTTACACTACGAGTTTATAGTTATGCCATTTGGACTGACCAACGCACCAGACGTATTCAAGGACCTTATGAATCGGGTGTGTAAACCCTACTTGGATAAATTCGTGATTGTCTGCATTGACGAAATATTGATATATTCACGAACCAAGGAATAACATGGTCGAAACTTGCGTTTAATTCTGGAACTATTAAGAAAAGAGAAACTTTATGCAAAGTTTTCGAAATGTGAGTTTTGGATTAACGAAGTACATTTCCTTGGCCATGTGGTCAGTATTAAAAGGGATTCATGTCGATCTTGCAAAGATCAGAATGGTTAAGGATTGGAAAGCACCAACGAATCCAACCGAAATACGCCAATTCCTAAGGTTTGTAGGCTATTATCAGAGATTCATCGAGAACTTCTCCAAAATAGCCAACACTTTCACTGCAGTAACCCAGAAAGACAAAAAGTTTGATTGGGGAGATAGACAAGAGTCTGCCTTCCAGAAATTGAAACAATTGTTGTGCGATGCACCAATTTTGTCTTTTCCAGAGGTAACATAATACTTTGTAGTATTCTGCGACCTCTCACAAAGGGTTATGATGCATATTGATGCAACAAAATAAATTCATTGCATACACATCAAGCCAAATAGGACAAACTACACCACCCTAGAAACCAAAATAGTGATGAGTACTTCATATCACCCTCAAATGGATGAACAAAGTGAAAGGACGATACAAACCTTAGAAAACATGTTCCACGCCTGTGCGATAGACTTCGTTAATGCATGGGGTACTCACTTCCCGTTATTAGAGTTTTCATATAACAATAACTATCACACTAACATAAAGGTCACTCCATTCGGGACCTTGTACGGGAACAGATGCATTCTCCAATATGATGGGCAGAAGTTGGAGATACTCAACTAGCTAAAAAGCATGCTGGAGACACTCTACTCACTAGTCCCGAGATCGTTCATGAAACGACAATGAAGATCGTTCAAATAAAGGAACAATTAAAAGTCGCACGTAGTCGACAAAAGAGCTATCCTGACATCAGACGTAAACCATTGGAATTCAAAGACCGTGTCCTGCTAAAGGTTGCTCCGTGGAAGGGTGTCATCAGATTTGGGAAAATAGGTAAACTAAACCCCCGTTACATCGGACCTTTCGAAATCTTGGCAAGGGTTGGTCTGGTGGCTTACAAGCTCAAATTACCTCAAGAACTCAACAAAGTTCACAATACCTTCTATGTATGTAATCTCAAGAAGTGCCTATCTGACGAGAACCTCGTCATTCCACTCGATGATATCCAATTCAACACTAAGCTTCACTTCGTTGATGAACCAGTGCAGATCATGGATCGGGAGATCAAAATACTCAAGCAAAGTCGCATCCCTATAGTAAAAGTATGATGGAACTCTCGTAGAGGGCCGAAGTTTACTTGGGAACACGAGGATCAAATGAAATAGAAGTATCCTCATTTGTTAAGTGATGCCCCCTGCACTAGTGGAATGACATAATGAAAGTACAAATTAACCCAGAACTTAATAATTACGAAACGAAATTCCCTTAACGGGGAGGTAATGTGACATCCTAGAATTTAGGTCACAGACTACGAACGACTAAATTGTAGTAAATCTTTTTGTAATTCAACTCATTCAGTTTTAGTGCATATAATGTAAAATAAACGAGTTCTTTTCAAATATTATAAGATATGCAATGATACCTTACTTCCAAATGTGTAAACTGTCAAACGAATCACAC
Source organism: Lactuca virosa (assembly GCF_052849685.1). Classification (NCBI taxonomy): domain Eukaryota; kingdom Viridiplantae; phylum Streptophyta; class Magnoliopsida; order Asterales; family Asteraceae; genus Lactuca; species Lactuca virosa. The sequence continues at coordinate 72,161,292 of NC_136431.1, forward strand.
AGCTCAAACTGCAACACTGGGTAATGCGTCTGAAAAACTAAAAATTCGTATTAAGAAGTTTTGAGCAAAGAAAACATTAAAAACTTATAGTACATGTTCCACTGTTTCTGAAAATATAAAAAAACGTCAAAAATGGAGTTCGTATGCAAAGGATACGATAGTTTTAAGAAAACAGACAGTAAAACACTGATTTTCATTAATCGCGTAAAACCAAATCTATCCATTGAGGCACTTGCACACCTCCGATGAAAATTTCAAGAGCGTTTTTGGACTAAGGTTGTGGCCTAATATTTAATTTCGTACTCAAAATATTTTTAGTGAAAATATTTGCAAAAGTCGAAAAATTGAGTTTTATGGGTCATTTAGACACGAAACTTTAAATGCGATTTCAGGGAGTTCTGTAACTCGAAAAATTAATATGTTCGTTTTTTTGGAATCCTTGATGTAAACTCTATCTAACAACACGTTCTTTAGAAATTTCTCGATATTCGGATCCCAATGCACCAAAATAAGTTGGTTTTTGAGAATTTAATGAATGTATCATGTTTATATGGAAATATAAAAAAATATCCCTTATTCGGTCTTATAGAGAGTGATGAAGACATGTTTGGACTAATATATATAAATGTGTGTGCCGTTTAGTAGATATAGTTATGTCTATCTGATTTCAGATAAACATAAAGCCTTTAAAATGTTTAAAGCCTTCCATAATGAATTGGAAAATAAGATCGGTAAGACCATTAACGCTTTCTGATGTGATCATGGTGGTTAGTAAATGATTCTAGATTTTCCAGATCATCTAACAAATTTAAAAATTGTCTCGTAGTTGACTCCACCTTGTACACCACAACATCAATCGGGTGTTTAAGTAGGGGAATCACAACTTCTTAGATATGTTCTAATACATGATAATTTTGGCTACACTTGTAATATCTTTTTAGGGTTATTCATGTTGGGTTTTATTCAAAAATAGTCTAATTATAAAGTCAAAACTACGTGATTAGCAATGGAAGCATTTTAAGATTTAAATAAACCTAAAACCATTTTAACCAACCAATTATCATTTTGAAATCATGGAAATATTAATTCAACCATATAAAGGAAAAGATTACAACCTCTGAAATCTTTGATTCTCATGGGAGATGGAAGTTGATGAAGTAATGCATAGAGCTCCAACGTATAAGTTCTTTAAAGGTATCCACCAAGCAAGAGTAAACCACTAAAACATGCTAGTATTCACTTGTATATAAGTTTTTCATATGCCTTAAGACATATACCAAATAAGTCTTAAGAAGAGGAAACTTATAAGAACATAAATCAAGAAAAAAAAAGCAATATCATGAGAGGGGAGAGAGCATAGAAACCCATGGTTTTGGCTGCCCCAAAAGAGAGAAAAGGAGATGAAAAAACTAGCTAGTTTTTGTGTCATACTCTTCTTTATATACTTGGAAATTTGTACTAAAGTATCATACCTTCCATAAGTCAAAGCATGGTCTTTAACATCAAGTGTAAGATTTAAGAAATAAGATCACAAGCAATGTTAACCCTCTTGAAGGGTACTTATGTTTTTTGACAAGGAAGTCATAAATTTTGAGTTCTTTCACTTAATATCACAACTAGATTGTTACATGCCAACTAGATGATTACTCAAAGTGTCCATTTAGTTTGTGCATACCTTATATATTCATACTATATGAATATAACTAGTTTTTCTTCTCTTTTATTATTCTTTCCTAGAAATAATAATTACCCAATTAGTTTTTAAAATATTATTTTCATAAAATAATAATTCTACAGTGAAATACAAGTGTTGATTTTATTTACTAATAATCAAATTACTTTAATAAATAATCAATAGTAGTAACTTGCTCTAAGGTGTGACCTGATAGGCTCATATGTCATTAGAAAATATCATTCTATAATGACACTTAGGAATAAAGATATTTTAATCTTCCACTTGCACAAGACTCATCATAGATTGAAATAAACAGTGGTGAAAGTCTAACAACATTTCACCGCCCCAATAACACATGACATAGAATGTCATTCATCAACATCTAATTCCCAAAAGCTTAAAGCTACAATTGATGTATAATATAAGTTTATCTGTTATCGCTTTGTTACAGACATCCTATTGAACATGGTACTTGGATCACAATTAATCTGACTTGGTGTTCGACTTTAAGTAATACACGTTAGATGTCTAGCTCTAAAAACATAAGAGGAACAAATCCCATCTTGACTGCATAAGCCTCTTGTATAGTTCATACCACACCTGCTAATAACCTTTATAATTACATGTTTAAAGATTAGCATTTAACCATATCAAAGTATAACACTCCATACACTTAAGTCCCACTATGTATCTCAGGTATTAAGGATACAAAGACAATACATTTTATAAAGCATCAGTCATGATAGCGATCCATGAAGTGATCTTGATGCGAGTCATGTATAGTACTTGTTCTCTAACAAGACCTATGAATCTTGGTTACAACCTATTGCCTACTTTCATCTTATGAGAGTCAACCAATCCAATTCATATTAGTCTTACTTCATAATTGCTCCCACAATTATGACCGACAATGAACTTTTAGAATAATTATATTATTCATGGATTAAACATGTTAGAATACAACAAGTATCTCAATATATCTAAACAATATTATAGTTTTGGTCATAATGTTCTGATATCCAAATACTAAATACAAATCAAATCCCATTTCTAGAATAACAAAGTCCTATGACTCAAGCTTGAACTTTCATTCTTAGTTTAAAGGAATGAACTTATTAATGGGTATGACTAAATTCTATTTATGTGAATTCTACGAATACGATCATCTCCATAGTTGACTTTATTCTAAGTATAGTTAAATATCTCGAAGAATATGATTAGTGTTCTAATGTGATTTAGAGTCTCTTAGCTTGATTAAGTATACTCTTCAACTCACAAAAGATTTCTATGTGATCCTTGAATGGAAGGACTCAACTTAGTTTTTCAATGAACTCATTCATCCAATCATATTTGATTGGATCTTCTGAAGTAGTAGTGTATTCTTATTTTGTAGTAGATTGTGCTATTATGTTTTACGTGTACCTCATTCCAACAACACTTACTCTTCATCCATAATGAAGTCATAATCCAATTATAATTTATAATTATATCTATCTGTTTTGAAGTCAACGTCTTGTGTAGCTCTTTACATAAAGATCTTCGTGTAAACTAATTATCTCATGTATATTATCTTACTTCTTCTTAAGTACTCTTAGAATATCCTTACAGTCATCTAATAACTTCCCCATGCATTTAATTGGTATCTTATGATATGTTCATAACATAATCATATACCTAGTCTTGAGCATAATTTGGCATAAATGATGGATTCATTTGTCAAAGCCAATAGAATATAAATCATTTTATCTAACTCAAACCTATGTGCTAGGTCCTCTTGAGGCAAGCTCAAAGTGGCATCATGTGGATTTTCTTACAAAAAGAAAACCATCCATGCATGTTTTCTAAAAACAAAGATTATACCAAATAATCTAATAATCTAACCAATCTTGCACAAAATAGCTCTGATGCCAATTATTGGGTTTTATTCAAAAATAGTCTAATTATAGAGTTAAAACTACGTGATTAGCAACGTAAGTAATTTATGATTTGAAATAAACATAAAACCATTTTAACCCACCAATGATCATTTTGTAATATTGGAAAAATTAAATCAACCATAGAAAAGAAAATATTACAACCTTTGAAGTCTTTGATTCTCACAGTATATGGAAGTTGATGAAGTGATGCATGAATCTCCAAAGGAGAAGCTCTCTAGAGGTATCCAGCAAGAAAGAGTAACCACTAAAACATGTTAGCCTTCACTTGTATATAAGTTGTTCTTAATCCTTAAGACATATACCAAATAATTCGTAAGGTGAAGAAACTTATAAAAACATAAATCAAGCAACAAAAAGGCAAGATCATGAGAGCGGAGAGGGCATAAGAACCTATAGTTTTAGCATATCCTCTGTCTTTAGTTTCTATACACACGTAATTATATGTAAACATATAATATTTTGATTTAGTTATGAATACTACAATGAGTGAAGGGATGATAATTACTTTTATTAACCTCATGGTCAAGTGAAATAAAGAAATATGTATGTACAATTATGAACATTAAAGAGAAATATGTATGTACAATTATGAACATTAAATTTTGTTCAGAAATGAATGTATGGGTATGTTTAGTTCTTAACATATATGTATTTTTAAAGTTCAACACATACTTATGTTCCTGAAAGAAATACCACATAAATAACCATATACATTGGCAATTTCATGAAACATATGACCAATGTTCGGTTATGAACATTGATCAGTTATGAACAATTGGAATTGCCTTTGTATGAATAATGTTCATATTAAAAAAATTCATGAACATATATGTATGATGAATGTTCAGTTATGAATAATATCAAGTTATATACTATTGTAATTGCCTCTTTATGAACAATGTTCATATTTACATAAAATTGCATTTGAATATTAAATGTTCATAACTTAACATTTCTGATTTATTGACATTGTTATTAACTTTTAGCAATTGACATGGGTAATTTTTATTGAAATAGAACCATGAACGGGAGGTAATAGTTCATAACAATTGGGCAATCTTCCTTGATGATTATTGAAATCAACTATGCATGAACATTTTAAAATCCAAAAATAAACGTTGAACAAACTGTAACCCTAAAGTAGAAGAAATCATCATACCATTTAGAGAACTTGGTGTCCGATGAATCGTAATTGTAACCCTATAATCGATAATGTTTTTCGAAAATCGAATTACTTTTATATTTTCTGAATTAGTTTTGTATTATGTGAATTAGTTTTGCATGTTTTTAGTCCATCTGTATTTATTTTAAAATTAAAAATTATATGGGTTGGAAGGAATATGAAGGATGAAACCTATATATATATATATATATATATATATATATATATATATATATATATATATATATATATATATATATATATATATATATCATACATACTTATAAAGCTAGCATTTTTTTCTTGAATCTCATTCATTTGAAACCCCATTTTTTAACTTACTCAAACCACATTCATTTGAAACCCCATTTTTTAACTAATGCAACTTAAAAGTTCTCTTTTATATATATATATATATATATATATATATATATATATATATATATATATATATATATATATATATATATAACTTCTAAATTCATTTATTCAAATATGTGTTTAATTTTAGTATGTAAAAATGATACAAGTAATGTGCCAATTTTGTATGGCATAACATCGATTTTTTATGCAATTTTAGGTTTAATGTATATCGTTGGATTCTATTAATAAAGTTATTATAAAGAATTATAGTGTCATTTATTTAATTATGACGTTATATTTTTCGACAAGATATATAATTCTAAAATAAATAATAATTTATGAAAATCAACAAGAGCAGTTATGTCATTTACCATTACTGGCACTCCAAATTCCATTTTATATTTCAACATCCAAACTTCATTATAATAGAGGTAAATTTATTAGCAAAAAATTGATTTGAAACTTCTACTACAACTCAAGTGTTTTTCTAATTTATATGTAGTTATGATTTCAAATTAAATGTAATTAGTTAGTCACTACAATTCTTGAGTTTTTTAACTCATGGTTATTAATTGGTAATGTCTTTTTATTTTCCAAATATGTATACACATTGTAGCTATTTTAGTAATATATAAATAAGTTTTTTTCATAAAAAAATCACGTGTTTAAAGTGATTTGTTATTCAAATATGAAGGGTTAAAAAAAATAAGTTTTTACGCATCAATGGTTATTGTAATGCAAACTTTTGTTTGGATAATAATGTTTCTATATATCAAATATATGTTGATTTCTATATATTCTTTTTGTATGATTTATAAGTGCTTAATAAGTTCTTTTTGTTAAATTTTTTATAGTAGATGTTGTAGTGTTTTTATGTTTTTAAAAGTTATAGTATTTTTTCATGCTATACATTATTATTTATATATAAAAACATCATATGTTTGATATAAAATTTAGACAACTTAAAATGATGTATACAATAACCAAAAGTTGTAGTATTTATTTTTTTAATACAATTTATTATTTGTTTTATAAAGAAATTAACATACTTTTGATATACAATTTATACAACTTAAAATGGTTTATAAAATAATCAATTAACGGTAGACATAACCAATTATTTAAAACTATGACAATTAATAAATATTATTGGTTAACTATATGTTTGTTTTGCTGATTTTCATGTATAAATATTGAATTACAATTTATAGTATCGTTAATTTAATTATGTAGTTATATATTTCGACAAGATATATAATTAAAAAATAAATAATAGTTTATGTAAATCAATAATGATAGTTATGTCATTTACTATTACTGGCACTCCAAATTCCATTTTATATTCCAACATCTAAACTCTATTATAATACAGGTAAATTTACTAACACAAAATTCATTTAATACTCTCACTACAGCTTAAGTGTTTTCGAATTTATGTTTAGTTATGATTTCAAATTATTTTTTGGAAACGGCCGAGATTTTTATAAAGAAGACCCCCGCTAGCAAGAAACTAAACGAGGGTCATTATGATTTCAAATTATAACTAATTAATTTATCACTACAACTCTTGAGTTTTTTAACTTATCGTAATTAATTAGTATTGTCTTTTTATAATTTTCCTCTTATATATAGACATTGTAGCTATTTTAGTAATATATAAGTAAGTTTTGGTCACAAAAAATCATGTGTTTAAAGCGATTTATGATTCAAATACGAAGGGTTGAAAAAAATGAGTTTTGACACATCAATGGTTATTGTAATGCAAAACTTTTTTTTGGATAATAGTGTTTCTATATATCAAATGTATGTTAATTTCTATCTATTCTTTTTGTATGATTTATAAATGCTTAGTAAGTTCTTTTTGATATAAATTTTATAGTAGATATTGTAGTGTGTTTATGTTATTAAAAGTTATAATAATTTTTTCGTGTGATATATATTATTCTTTATATATAAAAAGCATCATATGTTTGATATAAAATTTACACAACTTAAAATGGTGTATAAAATAACCAAAAGTTGTAGTATTTTTTCTTACAATTTATTATTTGTTATATAAAGAAATTAATGTACGTTTGATATATACAATTTATACAACCTAAAACGGTCTACAAAAAATTCAATTAATGGTAGACATAACTACTTATTTAAAACTATGGGAATTAATAAATATTATTGGTCAATTATAGGTTTGTTTGGTTGATTTTCATGTATAAATATTGAATTACAAATTATTAAAAAATATTCTTGTAACTATATAAATATAATATCGCGTAACGCACGAGGATTCACTTAATTCTATATGTTGTGGGAAGAGAGGAATGGAAGTGAAAAGACAATGAAAAATTGATGTGGTAATGAGATTATAAGTGCATAAGTTGAAAGTAGATTCGAGAAAAATCGATATAACCTGTCAATCCAACCAAAAATTAATAGGTTAGATTGAAATTTTCAACCCATTTAAGTTAAAGGGTCAACCGGTATAACTCATTTCATTAAATATGTTGGATTTGGTAAAACTATCACATTGTTTTCAACCCGCCAACTCATTTAATTTTAATATATATTTTAAGTATAAATTTATAAATTACATTGTTGTATTATTATTTATGTTTAAAAAATACGATCATAATTCTCATCTTGTTTTTACGCCGACAACACCAGTCATTTTTCAAAATCATTTCAAAATTAAACAGTTTTAATAATTTTTAAACAATGTATATGTATTTATGAATTTGGATTGTGCTTTTGTCATTTTTGAAAGTTTATTCAAGTTTTGAACTAATTTAAGTGCTGTAATTTTTAGTTACTTTATTTACTTTTTGATTTTAAATGTTTTACCCAAGTTTAACTCATTTAGTTAATAGATTGGATTGAAAAATACATAAACATGTCCATATGGTAACAATACATTTATCTGAAAATGTTGGGTTACAAATATCAACTTATTTAAATAAAAAAGGCGGATTAAGTTGAAATCTTCGACCCAATTAATAAATATATTGAACCTGAACCCAATACAGATCAATCGGTTATCAACTTTAGTCGAAAGGGATCGAATTAGGACTCTATCCACCTTTAAGTCGTTACAATTTTTACGGTGATAATGTCACTTAGCAACTACGTACTCACCCTGCAGATATATAATTGTTCTAGATCTTTCGACAAGACGAAATGATTTTCATTAATAATCATTATTCTATATTTTCAGTTTCGATTGATTCAGACTTTTAAATTGTTGTAAGTTTGTAACATATTTTTAAGACAAAACTTCAAAAATGGTCCCTGTGGTTTTCGAAAATATCAAGTTTAGTCCCTAAGTTCAAAAAACCTCACAGATGGTCCCTGTGGTTTCAAACTTTTAACAAATGGTCCTTTTCGCTAACTCCGTTAGCTTTTGGCCGTTAAGTGAAGGGTATTTCCGTTATTTCACAAAAGAGGGACCATTTATGAAGTTTTTTGTTATTTAAAAAAATATAATTATTTAATAAAGGGTCCCACCCTCTCTCTCTCTCTCTCTCTCTCTCTCTCAAAAGAACCCATCTTAAACTGGATCTTCACTTCGTCGACGAACTCATCTTCCGCCATATCAAACGAAGAAGACTTATCCCCTTTCATCATCAAAACCTTCGCCTCGGGTAACCCCGAAACCCGACTCCACCACCTCCGTCATTTCTGCAGATCCAAAGAGGTTGAGATCAAAGAAGTCTGCAAGGTTCATTATCAGAACTTCATAATGGCTTTCGATGACCTGCGTTCTCTTCTTTCAGGAGTCGAATCGCTTAAACCATACATCTCCAATTCAAACTACAAGTTACAGTATGTTGTCGGCCCTCTCTTAACATCTCTCGATTCTTTCATAGAAGCAAGAGGGTTTCCACTTCCGCTTGGAATTCGCGATCGACTTGACCAGTGTCGCTGGACAACCATTTAATGGGGACTTTACGGCCGTCTGCGAGGGTGGCTTTGAAGACGAGAACAAATCCTCCACATCTGATTATGTTTTCTTGATCGAAACTGTTGGTTGATTTCAAAAGATCTTTGTTGTTTCCGTTCGATTTCTAGAAAAGAACGACTAGTCTCGATTCGTGTTCTTCTTTGTTGCAATCGGTTTCATCTTCTTTTTCTTGATCGACTTCTTGTCTGGTTGTTGCACGAAAAATGATCAAGAACATGAGTAGAAGAATGAATAATGTTCCATTCCGATTCCGATTTCTATACCTGCAATTGCACCTTTGCTTTACCTGGATTTCCTATTTTGGGATTGTGGAAAGAGTTCGTTTGATTTCTAGCAAGTGTAATCGCATAACTTGTTTCCTTCAAAGATTGAATTTGTAAACATTGTGAACTGATCCCTTTGAATTGCAACTGCCTGTTATATGTTTCTTGTATTGATTTGGGGGGTGGCTGTATGCGATTCAATTAGAGGGATAAAAGGGGGATACATGCTTTAATTTCTTCTTCTGTTATGTATTTTCTTGATGTATTTAAGATGTCGATACTTTTTTTTCATATAAATGGGAGCTGGGTATTTCTTTCACAGAACAGGGTCTTAATGGAAGGCCAAATCTGGTTGTGATAGTGACGACTTTAAAGGTGGAGCTAGATCCTAATCCATCGATTGAACTAGATAGAATGAATCATTAATGTGTGTATGTGAAAGGGAGGGAGAGTGAATCATCAATGTATGTGTATGTCTATGTTGGTCCGATTGAGGTTTCAGAATAGAGTGATATATGTTCTTCAGTTTGATGTGTGAGAGAGAGAGAGAGAGAGAGAGAGTGTGTGTGTGTGTGTGTGGGGGGGGGGACCCTTTATTATATATTTATATTTTTTTAAATATCAAAAAACTTCATAAATGGTCCCTCTTTTGTGAAATGATGGAATTGCCCTTCACTTAACGGCCAAAAGCTAACGGAGTTAGCGAAAAGGACCATTTGTTAAAAGTTTTGAAACCATAGGGACCATCTGTGAGGTTTTTTGAACTTAGGGACTAAACTTGATATTTTCGAAAACCATAATGACCATTTTTGAAGTTTTGTCTATTTTTAAATAACCAAAATAATTATATCAAATTATGTCAATCAAACATGAATTGGGAACTGCGGAACTAATCGTGTGCAAGATTTCGTGATATCTCAGAGTAATAAATATATTTTATAAGTATTTGACATAAAGATCGTTTATTTTTTTATTACTTGTAACTTGTACTGATACCGTGTTTACCATTTCGTCTTCATGTCTGGGATAAAATTTCACATGTCTGTGATGCTATCTCATTCTCATAATCTGTATAATTAATCTATACATGATATATATATATATATATATATATATATATATATATATATATATATATATATATATATATATATATATATATATATATATATATATATATATATATATATATATATATATATATGTCTTTTGATATTGTTAGACAGAAAAAAATAGAAAAGAAATCATATATATATATATATATATATATATATATATATATATATATATAGGGGAAGGTTCATCCGAAAATACAAATAATTTGCGAAAACAAGAAAACAAGAAAAACCTATGATATTGTGTCACCTCAACATTATATTTTGGAAAATAATTCATCCAAACTTTGAAATACATGATGATAATCGATGATAGATGAGAAATTGTTTCATATTAGCAAAGTATGATTTTTAACATTTTTATTATGAAAACATGAATTTAAAAATGATTAAGCACGTGAAAAAAAATTATTAAAATCATCTTTAAATCTATATTACCATAACATCATCCAATGTAAACGTACTATCATTAATTTATTGCTAATAAATTTATTTTTTCATAGTACATGTGTTTGATTTTTATAAGATAAAATCTGTTTTCACATTTTCGCAAGGTATTTATGTTTTCGCATGAACCTATTTCTATATATATATATATATCTATATATATATATATATATATATATATATATATATATATATATATATATATATATATATATCTTATACTATATTATAAAACATATTAGTCATATCTTGAATTTTAAGAGGCATAAGTTACAAAGCTTTATGTACAAATCAATTATGCATAAATAGATCATTAATACTTGCAAAATTTTAAAATATTTGAATTAAGGAAAGTAATTAATAAATTCAATTTGGAGAAAATGAAAATTCTAAACTATTAAATTCATGTATATAAATTTATTTACATATCTTAAACTAGACACAAATATTAATTAATTTACATCAATAGTATAAACACACAATATAAATATAAGGTATAAACATAAATATTTTATTAGAAAAATGTTAATTTATTATTACATAATAACTAATAATAAAACCTAATAATTATTCCAGTATAAAAAACTATTCACCAAAAAACTATTTATCGCTGTCGCTTTGCGCGGGTTAACATCTAGCATATATATATATATATATATATATATATATATATATATATATATATATATATATATATATATATATATATATATATATATATATATATATATATATATATATAGGTAAAGGTTCAAATGAGAACCAAAAAAGATTAAGAACCCCTAAGAACCATTTCATTAAGGGTATTTTTGTCAAATACATTCATAACATTACACCCATTAAACATCAGATCTGATACACTCAAACTTCAAAAAAACTTTCAAACTCTCTCAAACTTTTTCAAAACTCTCATGAATCTTCAAGAAACATAAACTTCAACACCACCTCTACCACCGACTGCCACCACCTACCTCCGCCACACATCACCGCAACCATCTAGAATCGTCGCCTCCCTCAAATGTTGCAGCTCTACCACCACCTCAGATCGCTGACCAAACTCACCAGCACCATCTCCAAGCTCTCGGATCTGGAGCTTGACGTCATCCGCTAACTACCACCTTCGTAGTCTTCTCTTTCTGATGACTTCTCTGACTGAATAGTAGTGCCGCTACAAACAACCTCTGATCGTCACCTCCAGAACCTTACATAATCGGCGCTGCTCATCGTCAACCACCAGATCCAACATTCTGCCGTCCAGATCTGACATTCCGTCCTCCAGATCTGCAATCTTCGGTTCAGATCTATGATTTCTGCTACCACCGACGTTCAGATCTGAGAGCTCTGGTACAGATCTATGATCTCCATTGCATTAGATATTCCAGATTTGTGATTTTCCAACCATCGTTGCATTAGATCTTCTTGATCTGTGATTTTCGCGACCTCATTTTACTCCTCTAGCATCTGCTCCGCCACAAACACCACCACAAACACCTCCAGGTATCAGATTTGTTCCACCAGCTGTCAACTCCTTATCCTTCCGCTTATGCTTCACCACAGCCGTCATTTTCTCCTCCAAACACCGCCTTCACATTGTTTCAGATCTACTTGCATGATGATCTATACTATTACAAGCTCAGATCCGGAAATCGACTACACCGGAGCAAATCTGAAGCCAAAAAAGTTTTTTGTGGTCAGATTTATCAAGAAATAACAAAAACTCGTCTTCTTTGGTGGCTGGTGGTGGTTCCACCATCTTATGATGTTTTATGGTAAGATCTGGTTATTTTTTAATAAGAACTCATCTTCTGTTGTTGCCTCCCTTCTTTGCTCTCTTTCTTTTTGATATTTTAAAACTAATTTCTAAAAACAACATGCACACAAGGTGTTTGATGAAATATGTCAATGAAAAGATCTATGTTTTAAGCTGTGAATACTATGAATGAGTATTTGAACTAGTCTGTTAAGTTGTGAATGCATGTCTAAAATAATCTTTTAAGTTATGATTGAGTGTGAACTAATTTTTTAAATTGTGAAATATAAACAAAATAGTATACTAAACCATGATTTTTTTTAATCTATATATGATTATTGTAGCATGGTAAGAGCTTCATATTTGATAAAATATGTATTAAATTGTGAATATATTGAATTAGATGTGAATATACTACATTAAGTTGTGAATTTTGTGAATTAAACTATAAATAGACTGAATTAAAATGTGAATTTGATATATTAAATTGTGATTTTTATATAATTTTTATGTTAAATTGCGTACGAATGAATTAAATGTTCAAATAATACTGTAGGGTTTTACTTCTATCCTCTATGGTGTTGTTAGTCGTAAAAAAATTGTAAATAGACTAAATTAAATTGTGAATAGACAAAATTAAACTGTGAATTTACTATATTAATTTGTGTATAATACACAATTTAAATTGTGAAATTATTATATTAAACGGTGAATTTTGTATATTAAATTGTGAATTCACTGTATTAAGTTGTGAATCGACTGTATTAAATTGTGAATTCACTGTATTAAGTTGGAAACTAACTGTATTAAGTTTTAAACTAACTGTGTGAAATTGTGAATTATATTAAGCTGTGAATTTTTTATAAATTTTGTCTTAAAATATGAATTATTTATGTTTGAATTTTGTATTAATTTTCTTGTAAATATATTAATTTTCTGTATTGTATAAATATGTAAGAATGTAGTAGTTTTATAATTGTTTTACATTAACTCTAAATAAATGAATTAATATTTTATTAAACTGTGAATAAAGTATTTAATCAGTGAATATATGATTTTATATACATAAAGATATGATTTTGAAGGAATGATGGTTGCAATGGTGACACATGGGATTGATGGCAGCGTATTGTAGTGGGTGGTGATGATAAACTTTATTTAACTCCTTTGAAATTTTGAATTATTGTAAAATGGATTGTACTAAATTGTGAATTTTGTGAATTCAATTGTAAATAGACTGTATTAAATTATATAATTTATATTATATATATAGTAATAAATTATGAATGAAAATACTAAATTGTAAAAATTCTGAATTTTCCATTTTTTTATGAAAAAGCACTAAAAAATTAGGATTTTTATATGTTTATTAAGCATTCACATGTTTGATAACTATAAAATGGGGTTATTAGAGTTCTTAATCTTTTTGGGTTCTCATTTGAACCACTCCCTAAATATATATATATATATATATATATATATATATATATATATATATATATATATATATATATATATATATATATATATATATATGAGACGGTTCACTTGATATTAAAAAAAATAGAGATCTTGAGATTCAACCTCAGCCACATATTTCTCATTTACCACTCTAACGCTCCAGGGTATCGGCAGCAGCAGGGTATGATTAATCATAGATGATTATACATATATGTCTATTCACAGACTGAGTAATCATAAATGACAACTAGTGTTAGAGGTGGTTGTAGTGGTGGTGGCGGTGGCGGTTGTGGTGGTGAGGATGTGGCGGAGGAGAAAGGAACGGACGACGCTATATATATATATATATATATATATATATATATATATATATATATATATATATATATATATATATAGGCTTAGGTTATTTTGTTTCTACTAACTATTGTGTGCCAGACTGCACATATCTGGACTATCGGATGGAATAGAATCAAAGGTCATGATCTAAGGGTCTATGATAGTAAAATAGGGTAACATGTACCATATAATCACCCAAATTTCAGCATAAGGGCATTTTAGTCAATTGAGACAAATTTAAAAAAGGAAAAATCGAGATTTATGAGATAATTAATGATTTTGATTTAAAAAAATGTTAGGTGCATTTTGTGCACCTTTTTGCACACCTTTTAGTCCCATTTTATGCATCTATTTAGCATAGTTGTTCTTCATTTTTCTTGCATTTCATCATATTCATGTTAGTCTCTAGAACAACCTTATTTGCCCGCTTTCATGTTCTTTTCAGGTAAACCGGAGGTTAGAACGCACTTTGGGAGGTGACGAGAAGTATTGGTGAAGATTTCGGGATGATCGGGCGAAGAAAGGAAAAGTTGGAAAAATGAAGTTTGGATTCGGAGTCAGAGGGGTACACGGGGCGTGTTGGTTTTACACTGCAAAAGGAGCACGAGCCGTGTTGACCAGAAAACGAAGCTGTTGACCATGTTGAACACGGGCCGTGTCATTTTAGTGCAAATCAACATGGGCCGTGTTGACTGCTGAACACGACCCGTGTCAGTTTAGTCTATTTCGACATGGGCCGTGTTCGACCCAAAAACCAACTTTTGGTAGTTTTTCCTATCTTTCATATTACGGGATGAGGGTCATTTTTACACACATACAACATACCAGAGCACTATTGGAGAGGGAATTTCGAAGGTTTTTTTTGTAAGGATTTGATCGTTTAGCATTTGGAAACATTATTTCTAGTATTTGTAAGTTGTAATTGCACATTATTTCCATCTTTTATTCTTGTGATCTTGTTCTAGCCATGTGTGGCTAAGAAACCCTAGTTTCTAGTTCTCGTTCAAAACATGTTGATTGCTTGACTTGAAGCATATGATTTGATGTTTGATTTGTGATTCTATTTTAGTGATTATGTTCTTGTTTAAACTAGAATCCTTAAATTTGATTTGTGTTTGATTGGCCACTTTCATGAATTGAATTGTTGTGTAGTTAATTAACTTTTAGGGCACCTAATCGTTCTATAAGTTAATGGCTGGTAACAAACAATAGGTTTTCTTATTGTAGAACATTTATCACATGTTTTCACGCTTCCGAGCGTATGAGAAGAAATGAACATTGTTGGGAAGCTTGTACAAAACTTAATGCAGTTTTTCAATACAATCTAAGAGCGTGTTTAGGTTGAATTAGTAAAGCTAGGTCTAGTCAAAGAGCGTATTTTGGTTAGATAATTTGGCAAGCAAGAGGTATTAGAGCGTGTTAATATCTTTCAGTACCAACTTAGAATAGTAATCACAAATTACATCAAGTCATAATCAGGTTAAATGACAACATTGAGAACTAGAACTGGAAGCAGTTTTACAACTTGTTTACAAATCTATTTCATTTTCTGCATGTTTCAAAGTTGATTGTTATTTTCATTATTTGGCTTTTGCAAAAAATCCCCCTTTGTGACCAAAGTACCTTGCGCAAAGAGGTATAGACTTTTATCCCATGTCTCTGTGGTTCGACCCTGCCTGTCTTGTACTACCTTTTTAGTGCATTAAAGCAGTGTATTTGGAGTCTGTTGTACCCCTATTATTTGTTGGGTTTGACACGCCTAACAAAAAATCTGAACTTTTTTCAAATTAATTCAATTGAAACGTAATTTGTAAACATAAACCGATTTTATTCTATCAGAATGTAATTTTGTTAGAATGATATTCTGTAATTCTGTCAGAATGGTATGCAACTATGAACATAATATTATAAACACATATTATCAAGACCAATAATTTTTAATGAATACAAATTTTGTATAAGACGAAGTTTAATAGTTTAGAATAAGTAATTACATTCATTCTTAAAGAATACAACTATGAACATAAACTACATTCATTCTTGAAATCTTTTGCAAAAAAAATATCAGAATTCTTGAAAGAATCCTCATTCACTTTCTTGTTTCGCTTCTAGATGTTATTGTATGTTTGACCTCTAAGCCACTTCAAAATATGCTAGCATTCTATGAGATTGACATTTTGTGAGATTGGCATTCTGTTAGAATTGTATTGCATGAGAATGATTTTATACAAGGAGCCTTCCCCATCAGGTCTTCAAGCCATTCTTCAAGCCATAAATGCATTGTCAAATCTTTTGAAGTGATACACTTGTAACAACTGCACATTAAACATATAACTAATTAACTACAATTCTATCTGAATACAACAATAATATTCTTACAGAATAAACTATTCTTGCAGAATTGTTTTGAATATTCTAAAAGAATTTGTATTATCAAGAATAAACCCAACGAACAAAAGAAACCATTGTTGGTGCATACTTTACATAAGGTTGTATTGGACTCGAAATGTTGTGCATTCTGCAAAAAAGAAACCAAAATAGTAGATTTAAAAAAATCTTATCTAGAAAAAAGGATTAAGAAAAGGTTGAATGACGGATGCACCCTTTTGCGCTTCCCTGTGACCTTGATCTCACTTTTGTTGGATTTTCCAACATTGAAATACACAGAAGTGACTCCTCCATCATCCTTAAAGGCGACATGACCAGAAGCTAATCCAATAACACATAACCTTTATTCAGAAAACAAGAAAGGGACACTGTCAATGTTATAAAGTATAAACAACTTTCAGTTGGTTGTAGTTTCTGAATCAATAATTCAAATATTATCATCTATTTTGAAGATTCATACCCATTTGCATGGCGATATATATATATATATATATATATATATATATATATATATATATATATATATATATATATTGATCATGCTCCGACTTTATAAAATCTATCAAAACACAAGAATGTAACCAAAACAATGTTAGAAAAAGGATAATACTAATAGTAACTTGACCTATATTTGACATTTTATAGTAAAAAACTACAAATTTGATACACACATTTGAGCATTCAGATTAAATTAGCTAACTTTTAACTTCAAATTTAATAGTAATAATTATATGTATCAAAAAGTTTCTCTTGAATTCGAATATTAAAATAAAACTAGATTATACTCTGTAGAATCATAGGTTGTTACTTCTAGGGCGGAAGGAGAACAAACCGTGAATCAAATTAATGAAATTAAAGGCACTGTTTGGTGAAATTCCATACTAGGAGCGAAGTAAGTGACGAAATTGAATTCAATTGCAGAAGGAGGAGAGAGGAGGAGATCATTGACGTTAGGCAACAAAAGCTCATGAAGCTCTTTTCTCCATCATCTCCTTCACCATCAATGGCTACCAAGTTATCTTTAACAACAACCGGGACTTGTGATTCTTGATCGGCGGCTGAGTTGGTGTTTAGTGTGGTCGATTGAACTAAATTGGAATCAGAAATTAACGGCTAACCTAGCAACAAGATTCCCAATCGATACAGGTCTTTGATTGAAGATAGAAGCTAGCTTCGATTGGAGATGGAGCCGCCGAGAATAACATCTTCTTAATCAACGGAATGGGGAAACAGATTTGCAACAAGAGGTTTGACTACCTCTTTTGATCAGACGCGGTAATAAGAAAATGGGAGGAGGCAGAAATAGAATACGTATGATATGAGAGACTAGGGTTAAATAGTTGGTCAAACAGATTTTTATGGTAATTTTCATAAATTAAGGGATTATATTTTAATTATCATGCTAAATTTACATAATTACCTTTATTACAATTTTTAATTATTTAATTATTCCTAAATTCCTATTGATGCATTCATGCACACAATAGTTGCTAGAAACATTTGAACCTATATATATATATATATATATATATATATATATATATATATATATATATATATATATATATATATATATATATATATATATATATATATATAAAGAGAGAGAGAGAGAGAGAGAGGTAGGTTATATATATATATATATATATATATATATATATATATATATATATATATATATATATATATATACATAAAGAGAGAGAGAGAGAGAGAGAGAGAGAGTGGTAGGTTCCGTTGAGATTAAAAATAATATAGAGATATTGAGATCCAACCACAACCAAAATTTTCACATCTACCACTCTAACACTCCGAAATACCGGCACGGCAAGCCTGTTATAATCATAAATGATTATATAGCGCCGCCCATTCCTTTCTCCACCGCCACCATCCCCACCACCACAACCGCCACCGCCACACCACTACCACCACCTCTGACACCAGCTGACCCCACCACTGTTACCTCCGTCACTTATACCACAACCACCTCTGTCAACACCTTCTTTTCTGCCACTAACTATCATAATCATTTATGATTACTCAGTCTATGATTAAGCATCTCAAGTGAACCGTCACACACACACACACACACACACACACACATATATATATATATATATATATATATATATATATATATATATATATATATATATATATATGTTCATGTGAGACGACCTAATTTTGTGAGACCGTGACACCACTTTTTTTAATGAAATATTTGTAATATTCTAATATTTTAAGCCAATAATTTTAACATATTTTACAATAATTCTAAGCCAATAATTCTATTTTTACGAACAATATATAGAATATTAGAATATCACATTGCTTACGAATTTTGAAGAATACATAATGTTTTTTTATATGCTCGAGCAGTACATAAATTACATACCATGCAAATAACTTTGTGATGTTCAAAGTGACTCAAAGCAATGATTTTTTTGAATGAACGTTTAAGTAATAATTAGTAATGAAGCACATCTGTAATGTAATGATATATGTAATGATATGGTATTTTAAATACAAAATGCATGTTGCTATGGTTCATTAACGGCAGGGAAGCCCCGAGTACATGTAGAGTGTGCAACTGTACAAAGCCTATATTGTCATTATGTCTGGAATTTTATTCCATCGGGTTCCATCGCTAATGCATCACTAATCCGTTGTAATTAGGTCAGTAATTTGTCACTATATGTCCTTATCTGTTGCTAATCCGAAATTAAGGGGTTCATTTTAAATTTCCGCGCAACGCTTTCAAAGTCAACGGACCGGTCTTGATAACTAAAACAATATCTCACATGTCTTTTTTTTTGTTATATAATATTAGATATATAGAGAAACTTGTCAACTATTATTAAAAATAAATTTTGATTTAGCTGATTCCGTATATCGTTTTGGTTTTTTATATGAGCACCTTTTATCTAGCTGTACACTTTCATATTATGTGACTAGCTTCCATATCCTTTTCATACAACATCGTTAATATACTATTATAAGTTTGTAATAATTTTATATGCATCTATTTTATTTGCTAGTTTATATATTTTGCAAACTATATGATATCAAAGTTTGTTTATTTTTGAATATAATAAAAGAGAGAGCCGCCTAAAGTGGTTAAATCTGACACTTATTACTAGTAGTCACGGAGGTGTAGAGACAGTGACAAGAATTGACAAAATCAAGGCAAGTAAAATTGGAATAGAGGGTATAGGATTCCCAAACCCTAAATTCTCTCAACAACATTAGTGCTATGCAGCTATGCAAAACAGTTGTATTAAAACAGACATCAGTGATTTCAACAGCGTATGTTACTGAATATGTTCTTTTTTTTTTAGAAAAAATGTAAGAAAAAAACTTTGTTTTGAAATACTGTTGAAAACTTTTATTTTAAATAAGAAGATATTTAAAATAGGTTTTAAGAGTTTTTATTTTTATGTAAGAGTAAATTACACGGATGGTCCCTATGGTTTGGGGTAACTTGCATGCCTAGTCCCTAACTCTATTTTTACATTAGGACAGTCCTGAAACTTGTTACACGTTTAGTCCATCAGTCTAACAGATGTTAAAAGCTTCTCTTAAAACACAGCACGTGCAAGGCACACAGGGGTAATATTGTCTTTTCCTTTTGAGAGAGGGTATACGCCATTTTAGAAGAGTAATCATTAAAGAAAGAAGGCAGCAGCGATCATTTTTCAAACAACCCCCTCCCCCCCCCCACACACACACACGCACACACACACACACACACACACTCAATTCTACATTTTCGACGAAAACCCTAACATCATCGCCTGCAATCGGACACCGTCGACATGGTTTCTTGGCATACACGTGCAACAATGGCAGAAATCGATGTTGGTCGTCGATATGGTAAGCATTAACAAGATTTCATGATAATTTTGAATGTACTGAATGATTCTTGGAAAATAATTTCAATTTTTTTTTCCTTTTACAGCAGGACATCCAACAATTTTCTCTATTTTGTTGCACCATGGTGGTGAGTTTATGAAGTTCCCTGGAAGAAAGTACATCAAAGGAAAACAAGATTACGTGGACTTATTAGACATTGATACATTTTCAGTTCATGACATAGACGACATGATGGAGCAACTTGGTTATGTTGATGAAGGTATTCCTCTGTATTATCACTTCAAAAGGCCCCTTTTTTATCTGGTTTTGGGTTATTCGCTTTAGGGAGTGATCAATATGTGTGTCACTTGGGACCGTATGTTTCTAACAAGGGCGGACGCAGTAATTAATACTAGGGGTTACACAATTTTTTTTTCCGGTCAAACATAATATAAAACATAAAAATGATTCATTACGTCTAATACAATTTTTTTTTCTGGTCAAACATAATATAACAACGATCTATTACAATTTAAAATTGTCCTCTTCGTGCGTACATCTTTTGAAACTGGTCCATTACTTTTTCATTTTCAACTTTCGCAAGTGCTTCGGTCTCAACATTACAAAACAATGCGTCGTTCAAAAAGTCATCGCCAACCTGTGAGGCGTAAAATGTCATACATCATATGTAAGTAAAACACAAACTCATATGATTTAAAATATGCTAAGATTTCGGATGCGTGTTGACGGTTTGCCAATGACCATCCATTCTCTTTCTCAAAATCTAAAACTACAAGAACATCCGCAAACAACTTCATCAAACTTGTGAGTGTGTTGAAATGTGAACCCCATCTTGTTTCTCCCGCTCGAACAAGTGTAGTTTCTTGATTTAACCCTCTTCCGGTTTCAAGTTCACCACTACAAAAGCCTTTTTGCACACTTTCTCTTGCTTGTTCTCGTAGTAAGTCTTTTCTTTACACGAGGCACAAACAACATTAACCACCAATGAAATTTGCTCAAAAAAGTCACTAAGATCATCATGCTTCTTTGCTACAACCACAACCATTAATTGAAGTTGGTGTGCAAAGCAATGTACATAAAAATCTATGTCATTCTCTTATAATATCAAAGCTTTCAAACCATTGAATTTCCCTCGCATATTTCTAGCCCCATCGTAACCATGTCCTCTTATCTGTTAAAAAAATTCTCTCTCTCTCTCTATCTATATATATATATATATATATATATATATATATATATATAACACATAAAGCGAATTAAATTAAATTGGAATAATAAAAAAGTAAAGAATAAATTACCTGACTAAAACTCAACTTATTACTTATAAGTAATTAATTTATGGCGTTTTTTAGTGTCAAAGAGGATGTATCATTCACGTGCGTAAGTCCAATCAATCTTTCCTTCACAAAGCCAAGACTATCGACATATTGCAAAACAATAGCCATTTGTTCCTTTTCTGAAACATCACTACATTCATCAACCAATAAAGCAAATACATTTTGACCAATCTCTTCGCGAATACTCAAAAGTACTTCTTGTGCAAAACATTGCACGGGTTCTTTTTGAATTTTAGGGGAAATCGATTGATTGTTTTTAGGAGCATTTTCTAAAGTATTGTTGAAAATATCTTCACTAGTCTCTCGAATGGCTTTTAACACTTCAATGTAAAACCCTCTATTTTCTGAGTTAACCGACTCGTCATGACTACGAAATGGTAAATCGGTTTTCAATAAAAGTCTAACAACAATAATAGAAACACGTAATCGAGCTTTATATTTATGGTCCTCCGCTCCGGTTTGCCTCCTCAAGACTACATTAATAACTTATTTTTCTCTCATTAAAAATTCATACCTTTCTTTTGCTTTGTTGTGAAAACTATAAACACCACCCACATGAGTTCGAAATGCATCTTTTTTATTCCAAGTATCAAAACCTTGGGAAACAAATGCATCTCTCCCTCATCTTTGATTCATGAGATCTCTACACATATAACAATATAAAAAATATGCTTTATTCTTATGTACCCTCATTTGACAAGGTCCTTGAAGCAAATACGCTCTTCTTACATCATCTCTTATATTTGATTTGTAACTTGTGCATGGTTCATAAAAACAAGTTCAATGTAGTATCCACCAAAAGAATGAAGTATTGCTATCGCCGTTAAAGTAAGAAGCTTGTAGCTAGAAGTGCTACATGCTAGAATGTAATTATAACACATTAGAACATGAAGGAAGGTATCTTCCATTTTGGAATCTGAATCAAAAAGATTTGAGTCTAAGAGTTGCATCATACGTTAAGAGGTCATTAGAACGTGACCCATCGGCCTGTTACGATAATCAAAGTAAAAAAACTTATCTTAGGTTAGGTCTGTTTATGCCAACAGTCAAGAAGTCCAAGAGTTAGAAACTCGTTAGAAAAGACACAAGAGTTACGATTATTACCTAGGATGAAAATATAATGTATGGAGTCATTATACAAACCCTGTTTCGTTGATGATTTTGGGACGTAATCATCCTAAGGGGAGATAATTGTAACGCCCGCAGATTCGGGCTAGTCAATTTAGAGACAATAAGCGTTAAATATTACTTTTTGATAGAATATTATTTAGAGTAAATAATCTTAACCATAGTTATAGTATATGTCACAAGGATCCCGTACATATAAAGAACACTGGAATCCGACTTATAACGAAGAAGTTATAACCCGTCGAAGTTTTGCGACAAAAACGGCACGACGCTGTGTGTCGTAAAAAGTGAGTTTGCGATAAAATACTTTTGGCCTTAGCAATCTAAATGAAAGTCGTAGTATACGTTAAACCGAGAACATGCATATAGAGAACGTCTAACTCTGACTTCATTGAGGAAATTATGATTTTTCTAAGATTTGGCATAGCAGTATGCAACCAGGAAATCGAATTTTAGATCGATCAATTTTTAGCTGACATAATCTAAATGAGAATCGAAGATCTCATTAATAAGAGCTCAAAAAATATAAAGACAGATGAAAAAGGATGTCGGATGACAAAGTTATGAATTTTTAACGGACTTTATCTGTCTAACCCTGTTAAAATATAACTTTAAAAATAAAGTCAAAATTAGTCGATGGAGTCTAAACGAAAGTTGTAGATCATGTCGCTACCTACACAAGGATATAAAGAACGTCAAAAACATAGCTCGAATGCGAAAGTTACAAAATTTAGAAGTTAATTAAATTATGGGTTGATGCGAGGCTGACACGTGGCTAGATCTTGACCCTCCCTTTCTCTACACGGTTTCACATCGGATCTTGACACCTACCCCGTGTATGCGCATCGTAGGGCTTCGGACGCGTCGCGTCCTTAGTAAGCCCAACATACTCCAAAGTTACGCCCCGCGTACTCGCATTTCTCAGCCTATAAATAGAGGCGTAGATCACCCTAAAAGTAAGCCCAACATACTCCAAAGTTACGCCCCGCGTACTCGCATTTCTCAGCCTATAAATAGAGGCGTAGATCACCCTAAAAACTCACACCTTTCTCATTCTTTCTCTCTCAAATATCCCTCTTAGCCGTTCCCATTCCCTAGCACTTCCCAAGTGTTAGAGGCGAGTCCCGGAGCGCCAGAAGGCTCCGAGAAGAAGAGCTTTCGGCTCAAAAATTCTGCCCCCTCAGAGCCCGAATCCTAACTAAACCCCCTTGTAAGTAAGTTATGATTACCCTACTTTAAGTATGACTTATGTTTAAGTTCATTATCGTTATTATGAACCTATAAACAATATATGTGCTAAGTATTATAAATTATACAAAGTGTTATTATAATACCTTTTAACGGCTCACGGTACGGGAAATCTGGTTTGAAGGGCCGCATAGGGTTGTTGGATTTCAGAAAAACTTAAATGCCAAAATGGTCCTGCCCTCCGGTGTTTCATGTCTGGCCCCTGTCTGTACATAGTAGTTGAAAAATATTGTTTAACACTTATATAGTTCAATAAAAATAATATTGCTCGTAGGCCTTGAGTTAATGATAAATCTAGACTAATAATTAGTCGTAATAAATATTAGACTAAAATCTGGTGATAATGATACTAGGTTTCGTCGAAGGAAAATAAACTTGTTAGAAGTGAAGCTCTGCCCGAGTTTGGAGTCTTCACTTTAACAAGTGAGTGCATAGTTATTTTCATCTTACACATATATATATGAAGTATTTAATATTAATACATGTTATATGTGCTTATTATCTAGTGTTCCTGATATCTATGCTAGATGAACGATTTATACATGTTTTACGTGGTTTAAACTGTATATGTATTTTATACCTATAAATATATTGGGTAAAGATAGGTAAATGAGTGATGAGAGATAGGTGATGATAGAAAGGTGATGATAACTAGGTGATGATAGATATGCGATGATGAATAGGTGTTGTGAGATAAGAGATGATTATGAGACGCCATAACCTTGACCTGCGATATTGTGATATTGCGATGTAGTCATCTACCATAGTGTAGATGACGACCAATGATTAATCTAAACAAGTCATGTGGAAACACCGGCAGGGTCATAACCTGTAGGTGATGAATTATGAGTTCAGACGATGTAGTAACTACGTATTCATGCGATGATACTCTAACCCTTATTGGACACGTATTGGGGGAATAATCCCCAAATCAGTACTGTTTATGCGATGTAGGAGATGATCCTTAGGAAAAGTCCTTAGGAACAAACATATAAGGAAATGTGATGTAAGGCGATGAGAGGTAAACACGATATAGGAGATGACCCTTAGGGAAGAATAAATAAAGATAATAGGGGATGGATAATCGGGTTAAGTGTTTGGCATGAAGTACGTGAAGAAACAAATTAACTATATTATTGTCGGTTGAAAACCCTATGTACTCACCAGGTTTTCCAACCTGACCCACTCAGTTTATTTGTATCATAGGTATCGATACGAAGACACATTACACAGAGAGATTAAAAGAGATGTAAATCATTAGTGTAAATGAATGTAAGGTCTGTTTATGCTTATGTTTTTGTATTGACGATGACATCCCAATGTTTTAATATAAATAAAATACATTTCTTCGCCGTGAATTTGGATACTCTGATTTGGGGATGTCACAAAAAATTTTAATATAAATAAAATACATTTTTCTGGGAATAAATTCCGCAATATTATTCTTTGAGTAAATTACACGAATCGTCCCTGGGACAAGTGCCAAATTGCACGTTCAGTCCCTATTTTTGACAATTAACTCGGACCGTCCCTCATGCATTTGAATACTACCTGCCCAGTCCCTATTGTCGTTAAACGTTAGATTTCTCCGTTTGGGTGCCCCACGTGCCCTGCACGCAGGGGTATTTTTGTCATTTCATGTCGCGTGTATATCATCAACTGCGTATGGCGCCATATCCAGTTCACCCAAACGTTGCATACCCAGTCCCCGATCAAAACCTTTCTCGTCTCACAAAAACCCTAGTTTTCCGTCAAGAGTGAAGATGAGTGGGTGGCGAATACGACCACAGATGGATGAAATCGATTTGGAAGCAAGTTACGGTAAGGAAAGCCAACCATTTTATGCTCTGTTCTTGATCACTTTGTCTCTGATTTTGAAAATATTGTTGTTTTTTTTCTTGTGAAGGTGGGAATCCAACTGTTTTTAGTATACGGTTGCACTATGGAGGAGAGTTTACCAAATTTCCTGGGAGAAAATACATCAAGGGACAACAAAAATTTATGGATTTGATCGACAGTGATTTGTTCTCTGTTCACGACATTGATGATATGATGGAAGCGTTGGGTTGCGTTGAAAAAGGTAAGGTTATGTATTATCACTTTAAACGACCGTTAGGGGATTTAGATTTTGAGTTGTTTGCGTTGGGTACTGATCAAGATGTCAACCACTTAAGGTCCTACGTTGCGTCACACAAGCTTATAGATGTGTATACAGAATTTTGGCGTACCAACTTGCATACATATGCTATGTCTCCTAACCCTTCAAAACTCAGGATTGAAGAGATTGTTGAACCCTCTTCTTGTTCTAGAAGGTTGTGTCTCGAATGGATCGACACAACCACAGTTGAACCCCTGTTTTAGAACCAAGAATGCAAACCCCTACAATGGAACCTAACATGGAATCCCCTAGTCATATTGATGTTGCACATATTTCACCCCCTAGAACGGAATCCCCTATTGAAGTTGAATCTGTGAGAGAACCAAACATGGAACCCCCTATTATGGAAACCTTTAGTGAAGCCCTAGGTGGATCTAGTGATAGTGAGGGTAGTGGAGATTCAACTGATAGTGAGGATAGTGATTTCATTGTGGATGAGGATAACTTGTTGGATGATCCTGAGGTGGACATGCATGATTTCTACCTCAACATTGATGATAATTTGGAGTGGGTTGGTGATGCCCCTATTACAACAGAGAATGTAGTAATGTATGATGAGGAGATGGAGGTGATTAACACTGATGTTCTACAATCTGAGTCATCATCTGATGAAGGGCAAATGAGTACAAGAAGAAATAAAATTCGGGCTGCAGAAAGGGCACAGATAAACGATGCAGCTCAAGTGAGTGACCCTTTCTATATACTTCAAAGATTCTTAAGTTCTCAAGAAGCAAAAGACAGAATTTACTTACATGCGATAGAGACAAGAAGAGAATTGGATATTGTCAAGAATGATAAAAACAGGGTCAGGGTAGTATGTAAAGGAACAATACCAGATATGGGGATACTTGAGACTTCTGGGAAATGTGGGCCAAGTCAAAGGAGCATAAATGTCTACAAACAAGAAAAATCAAAGCTTGTAATTACAAGTTTCTTTCCAAACAAATTCTTGAGCAGTTAGAGTCTAACCCAGAAATACCAATTAGGGCTTTAAAGGAGCAGCTAGAGAGAAAATACCAAATTCAGATGTCGGACATGAAAGTGTTTAGGGCAAAAGAAAAGCCCTACAAACTATTAGGGGTGATTTTGGGGGTCAATATTCTATATTGAGGGACTATCTACTGGAGGTTCAAAGTCGAAACCCAAACACAACAGTCAAGCTTCAAGTGGATAATTCTTCCAACCCTGCATCAGATACTAGAATTTTTAGACGTATATATATATATATATATATATATATATATATATATATATATATATATATATATATATATGTCTTGGGCCACTGAAACAAGGATTTGCAGCAGGGAAAAGAGACTTTCTTGGACTGGATGGTGCATTCATGAAGGGTCCCTACCCTGGTATGATTCTAACTGCAGTGGTAAGTAATTTTATACATGGATTAACTACTTAATCTTACTTATGACTTATAGATGTTAACCTAATTTGTTCTTACTATTATAGGGATTAGATGGAAACAACTGTACTTACCCAGTGGCTTATGGTCTTGTAGAGTCTGAGAACTACAGCTCATGGACATGGTTTCTAAAAAATCTTGGTGATGATTTGGATTTGACTACGAATTCAAACTTTACATTTATAATTGATAGGCAGAAGGTAATAGTATACACAGTTTAACTACTTCCCCTTTCTATTATCTGTACTAATTATATAAAATTGACTGTGTTTATGTTGTAGGGTGTGTTGCCTGCAATTGCAAAATTGTTTCCATGTGCAGAAAATAGATTTTGTCTTCGTCATATCCATGAGAATATGAAGTGGAAGTGGAGGGGCAAGGAGTTTAAAGATTGTCTCTAGAAATGTGCAACAACAACAACTGTTTAGCAATTCAATCTTGCAATGGAGGAACTGAAGAAATTGAACAATGATGCATATGAATGGCTTAAAGCCATTCCACCCCAACATTGGTCCAGGTCTCACTTCACAGGTTAGTTATACATGTTAGAATTCTTCAACATTGTTGATTGTATTCATCTTAAAAGATTACTGAAAATTATGATGCAACATTGTTATTCTATAGGAAGAGCACATTGTGATGCATTGTTAAACAACCTTTGT
This sequence comes from Lactuca virosa, assembly GCF_052849685.1. Taxonomy (NCBI): domain Eukaryota; kingdom Viridiplantae; phylum Streptophyta; class Magnoliopsida; order Asterales; family Asteraceae; genus Lactuca; species Lactuca virosa. The sequence goes on from NC_136431.1 coordinate 72,189,973, forward strand.
GAGACATTGAATAGCAAACTTGTCAAGGGTCATGACAAACCAATTATAAGTTGCTTGGAGTTTATTAGAGAGTACATAATGAAGAAGCTTGTTATTGTCCAAAAGACAATTGACAAATGTTCTGGCCCACTAACTCCTACAACTACCAAGACTCTAGAGAAGATCAAAGGTGAAGCTGCAGAGTATAGGGCTGTGCTTTGTGGAAATGGGAAGTATCAGGTCACAGGTGGTGAAGGTGTGGACCAATGTGTAGTTGACATAACACAACTTACATGCTCATGTAACAAATGGGAGGTCACTGGCATACCATGCAAGCACACAATTGCAGCTATATGGGATATGAGGAGAAATAATGAGAATGTTGGGATACCTGAAACATGGGTTCACCCAACATACTGGTTGAAGACATGGCAAGAGATGTATGCCTTTAAAATTGAACCAATTAATGGGAGGATGATGTGGGCAAAAAGTACTTGTCCAACAAAGTTACTACCACCAAAACATCATGTGCCTATTGGTAGGCCAAAAAAGAAAAGAAGAAGATCTGCTACTGAAGATGATAGTGCTACAGGGACCAGAACAGTTAGATGTTCAAAGTGTGGAAATGTTGGGCATAATGGAAAGAGCTGCAAGGGGCAGGTAGTGGGAGGATCACAGGCCAGTGGTAGTGATGTGGGACAGAATGTTGGTGTGGGACAGAACTCAGGTGCTGTGAACAAGGGGAAAAGTCTGATGGTTTAGTGTTTGTGTATTACTTTATTGTCTTTTGAATGCTAATGCTTTTAATGTACTTGAAACAATGTTATTTCATGTATTTTGGGTCTGTAATTTCAGTTTGAACTAATGTTGTGCTACTTCTTTAACTATGATAGTTGTAATGGTTTGATGACTTAATGTTTGTAATGGTTTGAATGACTTAATGATTAATTAGGTTGTTAATGTATGGATGCATGTTTGAATGGTTTGATGACTTAATGATATGACATAAATTGTTGTTTTGGTAAGAATACTTTGGTCTGAATACATGTTTGGCAGTTACCAACTTTGGTCTGAATACATGCAAACTGATACATCCAACTTTGGTCTGAATACATGTTTGGCAATTACCAAAAAAACACCCAATTTTCATTAACATTTAAACTGATACATCCAAAAAAACACCCAATTTTCATTAACATTTAAACTGATACATCCAACTTTGGTCTAAGAACTTATCCTATACTTTGTACACTAGAATTGACACAAACAGAAACCAACTAATAGCTAGATACAACTTCAGTTTCAGATTTTGTTATTCAAGCTTCATCCTTATGTTCATACAAGCACATTTCTGATCCTCCACCACCCATCCAATGAACTTGCAACCACGAGCCTGCAACATACCGTGTAGAAAAATTTAGCAATGCTAAAATTTACAGAAAATAGGAGAAATTAGGAGATTAGGTTAGATTTATCAAGAAATCGAAATTAACCGGGTTAGAACAAGCATAGTAACGTTTTCCAGGGTTGTTCTTGCTCCATGAGGTACGAATCACAGCTTCAGCTCCACAATTGCATCTAATTGCCATTTTTGTTGATTGGAGAAGGGAAATCGAAGAACGAAAGGGGGAAGAAGTAATGGGGAAGAAGGGTGACGAAGATAAATGAAAGCAGGGGAGGGGCAACGGCTCTAATAGGGGCACGAGACATGAAATGACAAAAATACCCCTGCGTGCAGGGCACGTGAGGCACCCAAACGGAGAAATCTAACGTTTAACGACAATATGGACTGGGCGGGTAGTATTCAAATGCATGAGGGACGGTCCGAGTTAATTTTCAAAAATAGGGACTGAACGTGCAATTTGGCACTTGTCCCAGGGACGATTCGTGTAATTTACTCTTATTCTTTAAAATGGATACTGATTTTTAAATAAGCATAAATAAAAAATTTTAAAATGACTGTGAATTTGGGGATGTCACACTATCCGCCGGGTCCTTTGGAAGATATTTCACGTCAACATTATCATTAGGTTGATTAGAGCATGGTGTTTGTGGAGTTGCATTAGAAACCGACGAGATTGATTGATTGGTGATTGGTGTTTGTGGAGTTGCATTAGAATTAGAAACAGAAGGGATTGATTGATTGGTGATTGGTGTTTGGGAACATTCTTCACCACTTTCATTAGGATTAGGTCTTGGTCTTTTGGTACAAAAAACCACTTAGTTTCACCTATAAAAACAAAACAATTACACGTAATCAAACAATAATTTCAATAAAACATAGAAATTTAACCTAATCAAACAATAAATTCAATAAAACTTAGAAATTTCACCTAATCACACAATAAATTCAATAAAACATAGAAATTTCACCTAATCAAACAATAAGTTCAATAAAAGCATAGCAATATAACCTAAGAAAACAATAACTTCAATAAAACATATCAATTTCACCCAAGTCAATCAATAACTTTAAAAAAACATATCAATTTCGAATACCTAAATGAATTGGTAAAACTTACTTGCTTCATTCTAGGGCTTGATGAAGTTGATTTTTTAATCAAGAAAGTAGAAATCGCAACTTTACACCTTTATCTTTGTGCCAACTGCCATGGTCGATGGCTCGTTGCCTCGTTAAGGGGGGAGAATGTTAAAAACACGAAGTCACGAACGAAGATCAAAAGAAGTTAAGAAGTCACACTCATTGCATCGTGTGTTTTTTTCCTTTCTTCTAGCCGATAATACAATTAGTGAATTAGAATTGGGCTTTTTTTACAAGCAATTAGAATTGGGTTGATTTGTCCAACTAATGCTTTATTTGGGGGTTTGGGCTTTTTTTACAAGAAATTAGAATTGGGTTGATTTGTCCAACTAATGCTTTATTTGGGGCTTTGGGCTATTAGACAATAAGTTGTAAGCTTGTAATTTTTTTTCGTTTGGTAATTCCTGATAGAGTGACACATTTTTTACGTAGTTGCACAAAATGTTTTTAATAGTTGCATGATCTTTTTCATAGTGGCACAACAAGTAAAAATTTTAAAAAATCACAAAATTTTCCACTATGTACGCGAGAGCTAGTTGTCGTCGGTGCCACACCGGGAACCTAGCCAGGACTGCCCCTTGTTTCTAAACATAAATTGATTAAAGTTTACATAGAACATGGTAGTACTCATTTACATACCTATGCAATGTCCCCAAGTCAACCTAAAATTCGTATAGTTGAAATTGTTGAGCCCCCATCCTGTACACGAAGGTTATTTTTAGGTTGGAAGGATACCAATATAGAGTATGGGTCATATTCAAATGTACAAGTATAAGAACCAATTGTATCACCAATTATTGACTTGGAAAGCCACATATCACTTGTTGAATTAGATAAACAAGGGCATATTACGGGGGATAAGGACAATAATGAGGCTAATATTGGTGAGGATAATTGGAAAAATGTCGGGGAGGGTATTTGGGATAATGTTGATGATGGAAATTGGGATAATGGTGAGGAGGGTAATTAGGATAGTTTTGGTCAAGGTAATTGGGTCAATGGTGAGGAGGGTAATGCTAGTGTTGAAGGAAGTGAAGATAACGACAGTGACTTTATTGTAGATGAAGATAATGTATTAGATGATGTGTATGTATACATGGAAGATTTTAACAAGAATGTGGACCATGATGTGGAGTGGGGAGGGGGTCATAGAAACACAACAGTTGAGAAAGAGCTCCAAAAAGGAGATAATGAAGTGTTGGATAATGACATTTTGTTGTCAGGGTCATCTTCAGATGAAGTACCTAATCATCAACGAAAGAAGACTATCAAATCTATTAGAAGGGCACACGATAATGATGATGCAGTTGTTAGTGAGTCGTTTTATGTTTTTCAAACATTTTCTTCGGCTAACGATTTTAAGAATAAGGTTAATCTTCATGCAATCCAAACTGGGAGAGAACTTGACTTTGACAAAAATGACAAAAATAGAGTTAGAGTGGTTTGTAAAGGGAAAATACCAAAACTTGGGTCGTTTGACAATAGTGGACCCAGTCAATAATGAAGAAGACAATAAATGTCCTTGGGTCCTTTTAGCAAGCAAATGGAAACGGGACAAAGATTCGACTATCAAAACATATGTAAAAGAACATCGGTGTCTTCAAACCAGAAATGTAAAAGCATGTACTTATAAGTTTCTTTCCAAAGAGATCATAGATAAGGTAGCATTTAACCCATCTATTCCAGTCAAGGCTCTACAAGACGATCTTCAACGTACGTACCAAGTGAGTCTTTCAGAGATGAAGGTTTTTAGGGCTCGGGATGCAGCTCTAAATAGTGTCCGGGGTGATTATGTGGGGCAATACAAATTATTAAGAGATTATCTCATGAAGCTTCAAAAACGTAACCTGATACCACTATGAAGATCGATGTGGAAAGTGAAGCTTCAAAAACATAACCCTGATACCACCAGATTCAACTACAAGAACTTTCAAATGTATTTACATTTTCCTTGGCCCTTTTAAGAAAGGTTTTGCTGCTGGTCAAAGAAACTTGTTGGGTCTTGATGGTGCGTTTATGAAAGGTCCCTTCCCCGGTCAAATCCTTTATGTTGTAGTAAGACTAATGTCTTATGGGTTATTATTTAGTATATTTTGAAATAATGTTAGTTTAGTAATACTTATACTTGTTTATTGACAAAAAGGATTGGATGCTAATAATGGAACATATCCTTTGGCATATGTTGTTGTTGAATCTGAGAACACCAACTCATGGTTGTGGTTTCTAACCAATCTAGGAGAAGATTTGGGTTTGCAAAGTAACTCCAACTTTGCCTTTATAACAAATCGACAAAAAATAATATTTTTGTAGACTACCTTGATTATTTTACGTATGTGACAAAAAGGTTATAATTTCAAAACAACTTTGTAATTTGTAAGGTGTAATACCAACCATAACAAAGTTGTTTCCATGTGAAGAACATTGATACTGTCTTCATCACATTCATGGAAACATGAATTTTTCTTGGAGGGCTAAGCAATTCAAAGACATCTTATGGCAGTGTGCCAGATGCTACACAGTTCAAGGGTTTGATAGATCTATGGAAGAATTAAGGAAACTCAAAAATGATGCATTTGAATGGATTAAAAAAATTCCACCTCATCATTGGTCTGGATCCCATTTTACAGGTTCCTAATTGCTTAAGTTTCTTTTTTTTTTTTTACTTTATTCTAGTTTTTTATTACTTACTATGTGTTTTCATTTTCATCGGGTAGAGCACATTCTAAAGCATTACTCAACAATATGTGTGAATCATTTAACAACCAGCTTGTACATGGTCGTGATAAGCCAATAATCACATGATTAGAGTTCATTAGGGAGTACCTAATGAAAAAAATCGTGAATGTGCAAAAAAATATTGATAGAGCTCGTGGTCCTTTGACCCCCACTGCTACCATTTGGATGGAATAATTAAAGACTGAGGCAACACAACTGAGGGTTGTATTCTGTGGAAATTGAAAGTATCAAGTAATTGGGAATGTCATGGACCAATTCGTGGTTGATATGGGCCAAAAAAGTTGTTCATGTATGAAGTGGGAAGTCACAGGGTTTCCATGTAAACATGCCATAGCTGCTATATGGGAGATGCGAAAGAACAATGAACACGAAAGGATACCAAAATCATGGGTTCACCGCACATATTGGTTGGAAACATGGAAGGAGATGTACTCCTTTACAATTGATCCACTCAATGGTAGAAACATGTGGGAGAAGTCATCATGTCCAACAACTTTACTTCCTCCAAAACATCATGTTCAAGTGGGAAGACCAAAGAAGAAAAGAAAGAAATCAACTTTGGAAGTAGAAGATATTCTGAAAGGTAACAAAGTGTCAATATCATATAAATCATTAACATGTTTTAAGTGTAGCAAGATTGGGCATAATGCTAGGGGTTGCAAAGGTCAGACTGATGGTGGTCGCCAAAGTTTAGGTGTCCAAAACAATGGAAAAAACCAAAAAAAAGAAAAGTGCAGGTGTCCAAAACAAGGGAAAAAGCTGGAATAATTTATCTTTGATGTTTTTTGGATGCTCTTTTAATTACATTTAGATGTTGTTCTTAGCAATTATGGATGCTTTTGTTATGTTTTGGATGGTGTGTTTAGCAAGTATGGATGCTTTTATTATGTTTTGAATGTTTTTTTAAATACATTTGGATGCTTTTGGATACACTTTAAATGCTTTATTTGGTTTGTGTATAAACTGCAATGCTTATATGATGATGACCATAACGCTTTTGAATACTAATATTTTGTTTGTGTTGTTCAACTACACCCATTAAGCCAATAACTTGCACCAATTTTTGACTGCTTATATTTAGTTTGTGTTGACATAGAAGTGCACCCATTAAGCCAACAACTTGACGTTCGTGTTGTTCATTACAAAAGAACTATTATCATTCTTAAATAAACTTGACATTTCATTAACAAAACAACCATTACAATTGATCTTCAACAAGTGCTTATATTACAATACCATCACAGACTAAACCTAACATTAGAACTAAGATAATAAACCATAACTCCATAGGAACCCCCCCCCCCCCCAACTGATTACCCTAATCCTTATAACATATAAACTATTACCGCAAAAATCAACACCCAACTACAAATTAAGCATATAATTAAGATTTGGATTTTGGTTTGAAGCTTCTTCTTAGACATAAGCAACTGAGAAATTATGAATAATGTGTGAGGCTGATTTTCATCATCTACCCATGCAATAAACCCTAGTTGTGGTCCTTGTCAAAAATTCGAGAAGAAATTAGGGTTAAGAATTGACAAATTAGGGTTAACAACACCCAACTACATATAAGAATAATCGAGAAGAAAAAATCTGATAATACCATTTTTTGACAAGCGTAAAAGCGTCTTCCTGGGTTGGTAGTTGTTCGTGACGTCATTATAATCACATGACTGCCACATCATTCTCTTATCACCTTCATTTATCGAAGAATGTAGCCGATCGATTTTTGAGTTCAGAGAGATGAAGAGGGAAGACGATGAAGAAGAAAGAAACGAAAAGGGGAATTGCATATAAGGTAATCGTTTGAATGAGAAATTACTTAATTACCCCTGTGTGCCTTGCACGTGATGTGTTTTAATGAAGGCTTTTAACATCTGTTAGACAACGGACCAAGCGTGTAACAAGTTTCCAAACTGAGGACCATCTGGGTGTAAAAATAGAATTAGGGACTAGACGTGCAAGTTACCCTAAACCACAAAGACCATCCGTATAATTTACTCTTTATGTAATTTATATTTTAAAAAATTTATAATTATTTTTGATCGAACACTTCTATACACACAAATAAAAGCTCCAATTTAATATTATATCTTACAACTTCCAGCTCATAATACCACTTATCGGCTAACAACTGCTTGACAAACATAACTTTTATATACAATATGTTATTTTTCTATCTAAACTGGACTCAAATTGTGGGCTTTGGATTGAGTTAAAGATCAAAGCCAATGCTGAATTAACGACTTCGTTATTTTAAGTTATTAAGAATTAAGAAAAACAGTTTATTTTCCTAGTTAAAATTGAGTATTAGATTAAACACAATTTTTTTCTACAGTTAAATCAGAGTATTGGGTAAAATATGTGATATATGTTACATAAGAATGCTAAATGGGAAGTGTGCAGACACATGCAGAAACACCCATGCACACTGGATGAGGTCTTCGGTATTCGAGAACTTTTTTGGTTGATGGGCTCATTTTCCAAGGATTCCCTGTCACTGCAACCCATTAACCTTAACCCACCATTATTTTTTCCTATTTTAGGAAAGTTCTGCCTTTATGATGCCCTATACACAAATGGGGTGTTCATGAACTAATTTTAATATAAATAAACAAATAGATTTAAATGTAAGTTGTAAAATAAGTGGAAGTGCCCACCAAAATTATTATATTTTAAGAAAATGATAAATCGTATCATTTATATTTTAAATTATATTATTTGTTTGGTCTTATCAAACCTGCCGCAAGTTATATAATATAGAATAAATATTAATGTTCTAAATAACGTAATGTGTGACTTGTTGGTAATGTTAAGTTTCAAACTTTTTCAAGTCTTAGCAAACCACGTTGTTTGTAAGGCGTGACTTATGACGACAATTTTATATATAATTAATATTTTTATATGTATTTTCAACTATTATTTTATTTTATATACATATATGAGTTAAGACGACATTTTGATAAAATTTGGCGACATGTATAAGACTTGGAGCAATATCGAACTTTTTAGAACCTTGATAAATACTAGTAATTAGTAACTTTATGTATAACATTTTTATTATTTTTTTAATAAAATTACAAAATGAGCATCATCCTTGCAACTAGTAATTTGCAATTTTTTTCATCTCAATGCCACCTCATGATCACATTACTTTCTTTTCACTCTTTAGAATTTAAGAAATAGTCACATTTCACTTCAAATTACTTTTTCTCATCTTTTAAAAATAAAATTACTATTATTTAAAAAACTATAACTTAATAAATAAAAACAATCAATTAAATAAATAGCTAGTAAACACAAAATGAATAAAAATCATAATATTTCATTACTTGGAAAAAAAACAGTACGTAATTGAAAATCACACAAAACTAAAACAAACTACGCGATCAAGTCTAGTCGATATATTACTTTAATTTCCTCCTTCATCATCAAAATCATTGGAGGTTGTCTCCCAAAAGATGATCGGTGCGTTGAATAAAAACTTCATATATTCTATGCATTTTTTCCCTCGTGCATTTTTCTTTTTTGGTATATTTTTCTTTTTTAAATATCAAACGTTCGGTAAAATTCAAGTCATATTGTTCGAATCTCGTTGTCATTTTCTGCAATTCCTATGATTTGTTGCGGAATCCCGATGCATTTGAAGAAGACACATTCCTCATACTAAGCAACAACAATCTAAGAAATGTCTGATTGTATATAACCAGAGGTGAGATAGCCATCCAGACAGATGATCCTACCCTAGAACCACAACCAAACAAGGAACAGGTTAGAGAGTCTAGATCAAGAGTCTTCAGTCTATCCTACATGACTATACACAATCCTTATGACATCCCACTACTAAAAGATAACCAAAACTAGTGGACCGACATTGGTGTCTTCGACCCACGGAACAATGAGGCGAAACTCACCTGGAATGAAGAAACCCGAGAACACCACGATCTCATCCCCACTACACTACTTGCTCCTGCGGCTCCACTAACATCGAATACCACATAAAATCTTAGTCGCCAATGCAACCGTCAAGTTTGACCTAAGTTAAATTTGGTCAAAAGTCAACGGGGTCAACAAGAATCAAAGTCCATGGTAAAACTAGACAAAAATCCATAAGTCAACTGAGTCAACCCAAACCGGGTCAACCCAGTGAGCGTACGCGAGGCATACCCTGTAGGTACGCTAGGCGTACTCCATCATTGACCGACATCGGGGGCTTTGACCATGTACGTGTTGCGTACTCAATTTATGCAGGGTGTACGCCCAGACCTTCTAATCCATCGTTAAGTGCTTAATGTCATAAGTCCTTACATCCAACTTTCATATCCAAGGCTAAAATAACCTCTAGAGTCATAAAGTTTCCAACTTTACGACTTTATATGTCCATTAAGAGCTTAACTCAACATCTTAATCCATTAAGACCCTCTAAATGATGGATAGAGCAAGACCAACCACTTAGATCCCATTTTTATGACTTAAGACCCCTCCTAAGGTCTGAAAGGACAACATAATGCGTCAAGAACATGTTATATTCATGAATCACCACATTTGGGACAAAAAGGAATCAAAAACCAACCCAACACAAGATCTAAATGAAACTTCACCACGATTAGAACTTTATACCTCCAAATAATGCCAAAAGGTGGTGAGATTCTGGATCTAAAGAGCTTCACTCCTCCAAGATGGTCTTCACTCCTTTATTTCTTATTCTAAGGCACAAAACACCACACTCAAGCTTAGAAATGCTTCATAAGATGGATTAGGGTTGCAAGAACGTTCCAAGAGGATGGAGGCTGATGAGGTGAGGGGAAATGAGGCTATAATGGGGTTTAAATATGAGATAAAACCTAAAAATTAGGGTTCACATGAATGACACGTACGGACTGCGTACAGACATACGCCTAGCGTACTAGGGTGCGCCCTAGTATGCTCGGCGTACCTACATATGTATGGCGTAATCCCTCAAACTCAAAATTATGAAAATTCTACTAGGGCCCTTATTGCACTCTTTCTTATACTTGAGGTCTAATTTGCAATATAAATAGATAATAGGGCCAAAATTAAGAGTATCTCATCATCGGGATGTTACACTTTCATTGTGCATTGCGAAACGATTAATACACCTCTTTGATAATTTATTCATCACGTTGTCTACTTTCTTTTGGCTTTTTAGGTTGTTATAAAAATCGTTCATCTGTGTAACTTGTTTGGAAATATCATGTCACTTTGTATTGAGTGGATGTTTAGCACGGTAATCACCTTTCCTTATTTGTGCAAGAAATCTTTTGGTAATGTGAAGCCAAAAATGATCAATCGATTGTGCATTTCCTTCCTTTGAATATTAGATATGTCAATCCATGCTTGTGTCAACAATAATTCTTCCCTTGGAGTCCACCTGTAAGGGGTTGCCTTTGTTTTAGTTGTCGTCGCTTCTTTCCCCTTGCGACATGGAGGCGTTGGTTCTCTAAGATATCTTCTGGTGAGGGGGTGAATGTCTTGTACAAAGTCATCATCCGACCCATTGAGGGTTTGATTTTGTATATCGTAAGCGGTTTAGGCTTGGTGGTGCAAGATAGGGTTGGGTTTGAGTTGGTAAAAGTTGATCCAGAAAAGTATGGAAATTGTTGATAATGTTGAGGGTAACATTTAGCATAGCCATTATATAATATTGTTGAACATTTTGGTATTGAAAATGTATATAGGAATGAATATGGGCATAAAGTTGGGGACGATAAACCGAAATCGACAGATCGAAAGAGAAAGTGGATCTAGTTAGCGTGCTTGAACTAGAAACATGAAATTTTATTCGATCATATTTTTGGGGTAAGGTTTTTGCTGTCCATTTGTAGTAAAAATAAATGAAAGACAGAAAGAAAAAGAGAGAAGTTTGTATGATTTTGAAGGTTAAAATTGGTTGGTATATACTATATAGAGTGGTAAATAGGTATAATATATATATATATATATATATATATATATATATATATATATATATATATATATATATATGCTATAAAAATTACATCAAATTAATGAATTAGACAATGCATGTGGATGAGTAATTTTTCACCCCTTGAATAATCTCCTTTACCTATTGAATTACTATTTCGATGATGTATGAATAGGATGTTATGTAGTATATCAAATATAAAGAGAAAAACACACAATCTTGATTGCAATCTTCTAATTGTTCAATAACCCTCTAAAATCTCCTTCTTTTATTTTATAATGTTTAAGTTTAGTTTTGTTAGTTTTAGTTCTAATTACGTCGAATTTATAACACATTATCCGCACAAAAGCTCTAATCAAGTCGAAATCACATCTATCCTACTCAAGGTATGTGTTACTTAATAAAAAAGGGTATTTATTATAAAACAACCATTTAAAACAAATAATGAATTATGAAAAATTGTTCGTTATTAACGACTAATGATATTTATTTATTTTTTGCAAAACTATTATTTATGTATTCTAACTTAAATAATAAACTACTCCTAAATTATTCCACCCATGTCCACAGTGAGACTTGACCCCTCGACCTCAAGGAGGGAGTGCACCACCGGTTACCGTTGGGCTAGAAGCCCTTTGGTTTTCTTTATGTATTTATGTTATGCAACTAATTTTTATTTATGTATACTAACATTTAAATTATGCAACTAATTTGTATGTGTATTAACATTTGTTTATACCACAAAATGAGTAAATTCTTTCACTTTTCAAGGTTATCAAGGTCAAAATGATTCATCCAGTTATGATTCTCGTAGCTATAATGACCATAACACTTAGCTTCCTATTTTTTAATCTCACACCGAATGTATTTTATCCTAATCTATTTTATCCTTTCTTAGTCTTGTATGGGATGATTCTTCTCCCGCTTATGTTTTGTGCAATACATATTGAAATAGATGGATTTTAATTTTCACTTTGTTATTTTTTTAAAATTTATAGTTACAATATGTCCAACATTGCAAAGCTCGAGTTTGCAGAACTTGAAGTTAGTGGGAAAAACTATGTGTCATGGATGATAAATGTAAAAAATGCATTTTAAGTCCATGGGAATCTCAAATACTATATATGAATATAATAATTGCTTGGCACAAGACAAGATGAAAGCATAAGTTTTCCTTTGTAAGAACATTGATGAAATGTTGAGATTTGAACATCTTGATATTATTGATCCAAGTATTCCCTGGAATCTCTTGAAAGAAAATTTTGATCAGAAAGTAAATGAATACAACTCAGCTTTGTTCAAGAAAGTAACTGAATACAACTCAGCTTTGTTCATAATATGTTCACAACTCAAGTATTGTGGACAAGAAGTTACCGATGAAGATATGTTGGAGAAAACTTACTCCACATTCCATGCAACAAACATTACCTTGATGCAACAATATCGATTGCAAAAGTTCACAAAATATTTTGAACTGAATGCATGCTTGCTTGTTGCAAAGCAAAACAATGAGTACTTGATGAAAAACCATGGATCTCGTCCAATGGGATCAATAGCACTTACTGAAGCAAATGCTACAAATACTAATGATCATTGAAACAATACGCGTGGATGAGGGCATGGTCGTGGTCGAGGAGAAGGTCGTGACTATTTTAATCAAAACCAAAGCCATAATCAGAACCATAATTCTGGTCGTGGACAAGGTAATAATTGTGGTCGTGGCCAGAAAAATGAACAATTACCAATCTTCACAAAGAAACAATGTCCATACAAGACAACGCCAAAGTGGGAAGGCATGATGTTGGGACATCATAAAAATCAGATGGTTCATGTTATAGATGTGGTAGCATAGGCCATTGGTCAAGGACCTGTCACACACCTGCACATTTTTTTCAATTTTATCAAGAATCTATTAAAGGAAAAAGAAAGGAAGCAAACCTAATTGATAATATTGAATACACTCCGTTAACTATTGTTGATTTCTACAATGACATGGAAGACGTAAACTAAAAAAATTCTATTATTGTTTGAATAAACTTGTTTTTCCTTTGTTTTTCACATAATGTCTTTCCTACAATAAGTTAACTTTCTTTATAATAATTATTAGGATTATGTTTATTGGCTTATTATTTCTTTCATATGTGAAGTTTAATATGAGTCCAACTGAAGCGCAACACCAAGAAAAGGTTGGAGATCTTTGTATAGCAGATAGTGATAGTATGCATACTATTCTGAAATCAAAGAAATATTTTTCAAAATTAGTGCCAACAAAAACAGTCATACATACAATATCTGGTCCTGCAGACTTGATAGAGGGAACCAGGAATGCCCAATTTATATTGCCAATTGGTACAAGCTTTTGTATAGAAAATGCTTTATTTTCTCCAAAGTCTAATAGAAACTTACTATGTTTCAATGACATATATTTAAGAGGATATGACACGAAAACTGTGACCTTTGAAAATAAGAAATATATGTATATTATAGACAAAAACCATGTGCTTGAAAAACTACCAACACTTGATTCTGGTTTGCATTATACATATATACATATGATTGAATCAAATATTATAGTCAAAGAAAAACATCGTGATACTGGGACATTCAATTTATGGCATAATAGGTGGGCCACCCAGAATTAACAATGATGCGAAGGATAATTTAGAATACGCATGGGCACCCATTAAAGGACTAGAAGTTCCCTCAATCCAGTAGCATAAGACCATGTACATCTTGTTCCCTTGGAAAGTTAATTATAAAACATTCTATGATGAAAGTTAAAAGTTGAAAGGGAGTCACCTATATTTCTAGAAAGAATTCAAGGTGATATATGTGAACCAATTCATCCACCATCTAGACCATTTAGATACTTTATGTTCCTAATAGATGTATCCAGAAAATGGTCTCATGTTTGCCTATTATCAACTTGTAATGTGGCATTTGCAAAGTTTCTTGTTCAAATTATTAAATTAAGGGCACATTTCCCTGATTATACTATCAAAAGAGTGAGACTTGATAATTCTGGTGAATTTACTTCACAAGCATTTAATGACTATTTTATGTCTGTAGGAATTGTTGATGAGCATCCAGTTGTTCATCTACACATACAAAATGGTTTAGCTGAATCACTGATTAAACGTCTCCAGCTAATAGCTAGACCATTGATAATGAGAACCAAACTTCCTGTTTCTGTTTGGGGTCATGCAATCTTACATGTTGGATCATTGATACGCATGAGACCAAGTTCATATCATGTATATTCTCCCCTACAACTTGCTTTTGGTCAAGAGCCAAATATATCCCATTTGATATTTTTTTTGGTGTGCAGTATATATCCCCATTGCACCACCACAACGGACAAAAATGGGTCCTCAAAGAAGGTTGGGAATATATGTTTGGTATGAGTCAGTCTCTATTATAAGATACCTTGAACCTTTAATAGGTAATATTTTTATAGCATGCCTAGCTGATTGCCAACTTGATGGGGCAAATTTCCCATCATTAGGGGGAGAAAAGAAGATTATATAAAAGGATGTTTCATGACATGAGCCTTCTTATCATATCTTGACCCTCACACAAAGCAATGTGAAATGAAAGTTCAAAAGATAATGCATTTCCAAGAAATGGAAAATTAATTGCGTGATGCATTTACTGGCATGATAAGGTGACTAAATCATATATACCAGTTGTCAATGTTCTAACTGGAATTGGAATTCCATATGGAAAATGTGATGATAAAGTCACTCAAGAGTCTAAAAACACGCTTGAAGTGTGGAAGACCATTTGGTTCTAAGGATAAGAACCCACGAAAAAGAAAAGGGGTAGAAATGCACTAGATCATGAGGAAAGTGTTCCTGGAGAAACACAATATATCAAATTCCCCCAGAAAAGAAGATGTTGCATTAAATTATGGTCAAACATATAGAATATGTGACCAAAATGAAACTGATGATATAAGTGCAATATTTTCTTATTCAGTTGCATGTGATATTACGAATGATGATTTTGAGCCACAATTTGTCATTGAATGTCAAAGAAGAAATGATTAGGCTAAATGGAAGGAGGCTATGCAAGTTGAATTAAATTCTTTTAATAAGAGAAAGGTTTTTAGGGCCATTATCCTCACACCTGGAGTTTTGAAACCATTAGGGTACAGATGGATCTTCGTACGAAAAAGAAATGAGAAAAATGAAATTGTAAGATACAAGGTTAGGCTTGTGGCTCAAGGTTTCTCTCAAATACCTAGAAGTGATTATGAGGAAACTTATTCACCGTTAATGGATGCAACCACTTTTAGATATTTAATTAGCTTGGCAGTCTCTGAAAAATTAGAGATGCGTCTTATGGATGTTGTTACAACTTACTTGTATGGATCACTTGATAGTGATATCTATATGAAAATCTCTGAAGGATTTAAAATGCCTGAAGCATTAAGTGCAAAATCCAAAGAAATATATTCTATAAATTTCTAAGATCTTTGTATGGGTTAAAGCAATCTAGATGCACGTGGTACAATCGTTTAAGCGATTATTTGATAAGTAAAGTCTATAAAAATAACACTATTTGTCCATGCGTGTTTATTAAGAAAACAACATTTGGGTATGTGATTATAGCGCTCTATGTTGTTGATCTAAATATCATCGGAACGAATAAAGAAATCCTTGAAGTGATTGAACTTTTAAAGAAAGAATTTGAAATGAAAGATCTTGGAAAAAACAAATATTGTCTTGGTTTGTAGATTGAGCATATGCCTAACAAAATACTTGTGCCTCAATCAAATTATACAAAATGAGACTTGAAACGCTTCAATATGGCCAATGCCAATCCTTTAAGCACCCCAATGGTTGTTAGATCATTAAATATTGACAAATATCCATTTCGTCCTTGCAAAGAAAATGAAGAAGTTCTTGGTCCATAAGTACCATATCTTAATGCAATTGGGGCTCTTATGTATCTTGCCAATTGTACTAGACCTGACATTTCTTTTGTTGTAAACTTGCTAGAAAGGTTCAGTTCATCCCTAACAAAAAGACATTGGAATGGGATTAACCAAATTTTACGATATTTTCAAGGAACTACTGATTTAGGGTTATTTTATCCTAATGATTCAAAACAAGGTTTGATTGGCTATGAAGATGCATGCTATTTATCTGATCCCTAGATCTCAAACTGGATACGTATTCATGAACGGAGGCACCACAATTTTCTAGCGCTCTCAAAAGCAAACACTTGTTGCCATATCCTCAAATCATGCTAAAGTAATTGCACTAAATGAAGATAGTAGAGAATGCACATGGTTAAGATCGATGAGACAATTCATTTTGTCTTCATGTGGACTAGATAAAGATAAAGTTCCAACTTTAATTTATGAGATACCTCAGCATGTGTCACTCAAATTAAAGAAGGATATATCAAGAGCGACAGGACAAAACATATACCTCCAAAGTTTTTTTAGTGCATTCAAGAGCTTATAAAAGATCAAAAGGTTGAGATAGAATATGCTCAATCCAACAACAATGTAGCAGACCTCTTCACGAAAGCACTTCCTACTGCAATCTTCAGAAAACATGTACATAGCATCAGAATGTGACATGTGCATAAAACATGTCACACCCCCAAACCAAGGATGGCGGAAACGTCCGGGGGTGGATGACTTCATGTATAGTATCATAACGACAATTGTAATAGTAATTGAAGCAAACACAACCAACATATATATAATTGGAAAAGTGACATCATTGTATGAATTACATGTTTACGAATCAATTACAATATGTTGACAAAATATGAAATAGTAGACGCCTTAGCGCCCCATCCTCAAAAGCACTTGGTTACCTGTTTAATGATTTCCTGAGAATACAAGTTGTTTGAAAAAGTGTCAACACAAAGGTTGGTGAGTTCATAAGCTTTTGTTTGGTATTATTAAAAGCCTTTCGTTTGTAAAAGTAGTATTTGTGTTAGAAAATCCAATATTTTCCTTAATGTGTAAATGTAGTCTTAAAACCCAAAGACCGAAATGTACAAGTAATTTGTCATATTTATAGTAAAACAATGCAACTTTAAATCGACATAAACTCGTTAAATTTTAATGAAGTTCCCGTAAATTCCAATGTTTATTAATACTTTATGTGAGTTTATTATAACCATACTATGACCAAGGTTGCCTAAAACGACGTTCTTCAGGCGTCGGAAATGTTATGACATTTGTCACCCCAGACCTATCGGTCTAACTGTTGCATGCAGTTTAGGTGTGGGTTTGTCAAACCCAATATAGATCTATACACAAGTATCACGCTCTCCCTCAAGGAGACTCTGGTTATAATACATGACTTAATGGTAATTTGAAGTAAATGTCTCACAAAGTCATTAACGGAATTACGTGTTATGAAAACTTGGTACCGTATGGCCGTACCTTGCTTAATGAAAATATCCTTTGTATAAATGTACCCTTTTTAAATGTATGTGTTATGTAATGTATCATAAACTATACCTATTATAGTTTATCAACCAAGGGTAGTACGTAGTAATGTATGCAAACTATATTCAAAATAGTTTATTAAATGTTTGAATGTATCGGTTGTACTTTGATTATAATCACTTGTTATTCTTTATATTTTATATGTCCAAATCCATTTGTAAACTGATGTGTGTCTAAATATTAAGATAAAATGTCATATATTGCAATAACATATAATCACATAAAGATATACACCTTGCTCAACATGTTACAAGGTGAAATGAAATTGACAGCAACTTTTCGTTGAATACAGTTTCTGTTACTGTTCTTAGAAAATTTATAGAAAAATCATCAAAGCTCTAAATCCAAATCCGCAAATTTTGAGAGTTTGGAATATGAGTCTAGTTTGTTCGTAAATTTTATCATGATTTTTAGTGATCTCTAACAGAGGTGAAAATGTTCATAATCACAGACTGGTCCGGGTTTGCCTCTGAAATGACAGGCAGTTTTGTAAAAATCACCATAAATTGTAGAAAAATCATATGGAGATGTGCAAGTAGCCATTTTAAAGCTAAGAGTTTGAACTACTTGCACCTGGAACATTTTTGAAAACTAAAATATTTAAGTTGACCAAAACAGTCTGTGATCGAAGTTCATCTTTTCTGATGTAATCTGATAGAAAAAGTTTAATTGTGTTCTTGATGATTTTACTTGTATTCCCCCCTTAAAACTTAAGAAAAACATGTAAATGTAGGGGTATGAACTCACCTTATGTGTTCTTAGAGGATGGATGTTGGAGAAGAGAAGTGTTCAACTCAAAAACACTTAGAAGATGCCTTGACGAATCGAGAACCAAGAGTGGAAGAAAGCTTGATGATTAACCTTGGAAGTCTTGAAATTGAGAGAGAATGGTGTAGAAAATGAGTGACTTAAGCCTTGTATTTATACTAGTAAGAATTACTATTCATATATAATTCTTTAATAATAAGTGTTAAATGTAGAAATTCTCCATATGACTAGTTAGTGTATATGACATATTCATGATGTAATCATGACAAATGTTTCTAGAAGATGGTTAATACTAATTGGCTAATAATAGTAATTTTTAAAACGTAAATAGTAAATAGTAGGTAGTAAATAGTAAATAGTAAATAGTAAATAGTAAATAGTAAATATGATGAGATTTTTACAATTGTCATATTTGTAAACCCCGTTAAGCCATGTTTAAGAGTCTTACACAGCCCCCGATAACTGTGCAATAGTGTTTTATCGCTTTGGTTCGTTGTTTAGCACTGTTAAGGCTAAGGAAAATCAAACACATGAATTTTCCAAATGATGTTTTCTCATTAAAATAGCGAATTGTACAACGTAAACCCTAACATACAAGGGTTAATGGAGTTGACCGGTTTGACTTGTTGACTTTGTTTGACTTTGACTTGACCGAAATTTGACGGTTGTCACAAAACATAACGTAACATATATCTAAATGAGGGGGAGTCAACTATATACTAAAGTTTTTTCCCTTCGTTAAAAAAAATTTCCCACTGGTTTTTCTTTAGCAAGGTTTTTAATGAGGTAATACTTCAAGGTTGAACTCAGATTAGAAAAAATTGTCATCCAGGGGGGAGTGTTATAAAAATTACATCAAATTATTGAGTTAGACAATGCATTTGGATGAACAATTTCCACCCCTTGAATAGTCTCCTTTACCTATTGAATTACTATTTTGATGATGTGTAACATCCGGACTCCCAGGTATAATATTTAAAGTTTATAGTCATGTTCTTAGACCTACTCGACGAGTTGGATGCCCCAACTCGTCGTGTAGAAACGATTCAGGCCGCGTGAATTTAAGGGGTCTACTTGACGAGTTGGAGGAACCCAACTCGACGAGTAGGAGCTGGAAAATGAAACCCTAATTTCCAGGGTTTTGCACCCTATTTAAAGGGTCATTAGCCTCCCTTGTCGTCCCTCTTGAGCTCAAAAAAAACCTAATCTCGCCTACTCTCCATTTTTATGTGTAAAGAAGCTTGGAAGGTGGATTTTGTGAAGAAGTCTTGAAGTCTAAGGAGCTTTGAGCAAAGAGAAGCTTGTGGATCTGACTCTACTTCATCTTGGCATCATTTTGAAGGTAAAAAGTCGTTACCTTGACTTATCTTTAGCTAAATCTCTTCATGTAAAGGTTTAGGGCCATTTTCTAGTTGGTTGTGGGTTATTTCGGGTATTGGGCATGATCTAAAGTTGTAACTTCAGATCTCGACTCCTCTAAGTCCCTATAGTCATAAAGTTATCAGATTTAGCAAGCCTTGGCCCTTCTCTTTGGGTTAAACCTTTCCCTTAGCCTGGTTTTGACATTTAGGACCATGCATGTACGTAAAGTTTGCAACTTAACGTGAAAACCATGCCCTAGGAGGTTAGATCTGCAATTTGGAGCTTTGGGGTAGCTTAAAATCGTCTGAATAAGAAATGGACTGAAGGGACTCGACGAGTTGCATGGTCAACTCGACGAGTTGGATGAAGATTGGTTGTGGTGGGTTTCTATATAGACTCGGCGAGTCAGTGAGACGACTCGACGAGTCAGTGAGACGACTCGACGAGTCAGTTAGGGTTTTCCCGACATTTGGACACGCATGGACTCGACGAGTAGTCCGGAAACTCAGCGAGTCAACTAGGGTTTTCACAATTCCTCGAGTTCTGGAAGGACTCGACGAGTCAGTGAGCTGCACTCGACGAGTTAGGTCAACATGGACTGTTGATCTTGACCGTTTACTTTGACTTTGACCAAGGGTTGACCAGTTTGACTTCTGGGGGTATTTTAGTAATTTGGGAATTTATGGAAGTGGATCATTGGTGAATGTAGGTGTTGGAGTTGGAGTTGTATTTAGAGGAGTTTGACATTATCATTCCGAGCTACTTGTAAGGTGAGTTGTCCTCACTATACTAACAGGGTCGAAGGCACCAATGCCAGCCCTTTTCGGATTTGTATCCGGGTTTATTGCTTGATATGCTTATAGATTTACATCATGGTAGTTAGGATAATGATATGCTTAGTGACCTGGTTAGGTCGGTATCCTGGTATATAGGATAATGCTATGTTAGTGACCGGTTAGGTCGGTATCCTGGTATATAGGATAATGTTATGTTAGTGACCGGTTAATTTGGTATCCTGGTTATAGGATGTTGTTATGATTAGTGATCTGTTAGATCGGTTTGACTGTTATATGCATGCTAGCGTATGATATTTATGTACACATGATTGTTTGATTGGGGTTGGGTTGAGGCAGACATGCTTTGTGCTGAAGGCCAACATACCTTGGGTGGACCGGATAGACTGTAGACACGGGAGGGCATATTAGTCAGACCGAAGGCCCGGCGAGTGGTCTGGATAGGCTGAAGGCCCTGAGAAGCGGTCCAGATGTGCCGAAGGCTCGGAAAGCGGTCCAGGTAGACTGATGGCCTGCAAGGCGATCCAGTCAGGCTGATGGCTCAATATGCATGTTGTTTGTTTATATGATATGATTATGATTGTATGGCGTTGGTATTTTGGGGAAACTCACTAAGCTTCGGGCTTACAGTTGTTGATTTTGTTTCAGGTACTTCTGATGATCGCAGGAAGGCGAAGGCGTGATCGTGCACCTCATTATGTTTTTATGATTTGATTCTGAGATACTCTGACATTAAACCATTTTGAAAACATGTTTGTAATAATTATCGGTTTTTGAATAATTTAAAAAGTTTTAAATTTGCTTGAATTTTATGGATGTTAGATGATGTATGAATAGGATGTTATGTAGTATAAATACCCATCAAATGTAAAGATAAAAACACACCATCTTAAATACAATTTTCTAAATGTTCAAGAACCCTCTCAAATTTCCTTCTTTTATTTTATAGTGTTTTAGTTTAGTTTGGTTAGTTTTAGTTTTAATTACGTCGAATTTATAACTATATATATATATATATATATATATATATATATATATATATATATATATATATATATATATATATATATATATATATATATATATATTGGAATATAAAATTTTAGTATTTTTAAAATCTTGACATTTAAAAAATATGATATTTTAAATTTCAAAATTTTAAGAATTCTACGAATTTCTCTTATTTCCATAATTATCTCAGCAAGAACTGCCCTCTCACTAACGTTGATGCGCACACTGATTGACATGTTGCTTTATGATGATGAGACCAGATGGGGGATAACTGTGCCACTAAGTGTTCTTTTGGGCACATATCCCCTCTATCTTGAACAACATATTTATGTTTTAATGGAATGAGATGAAGTTAGGTGATCTGGCACGACTAATTTCCATAGATGTTGTCACTACAACTTCACCACCTCAAAGATCCAAAGGCGTCTTCAACAAGACAGTGATCCCACTTTCTCCTCCTTCATGTATCTCAATGTATGGAACCTTCGAGTGTTGTCTTGGTGACTATCATAACTCGAAGGTTACAAAGATTGGGTCCCTTTAACTCATTGGTTACAAAGACTTGTTCAAGTTTTTTGTGTGTTCTTAGTGAACATGAAGCTTGGAATCAATCTGCAGAACTTCAATGATTAAAGGCATTCTCTCTCCTTGTTTACTATGAGTTGTATTATTGTGTGATATGGTTGATCTTTTTTGTTCTCTTTTATAGATGAAATTTCAAGTAGTAGATATCTTGGAAATGGAAGTGCATTAATTACCATTCAATTCCAAGGATATGATGGAACGAGTCTTTATTACCTTTCTGAAAAAGCTGCACATATTTCCATGTTTCAACTATTTTCTTGCTTGACTAATTCTTTTGTTTGTATTCTTATATTGTTTATTCATTTGTACCATTTTGTAAAGGAATTCGATGGTGGAAATTCTAAGCCTATTATGCAACTTTTGACACATCATCGTCCTTAGAAGCATGATGTTGTATGTGAAAAAATCTCTCTAAGTTTCTCATCAGCGAGACCATCTGCTGAGAACATTGAGTCACCCTCTCACGCTGATTGTTTAGCACCGTCTAAACTCTCCAAGTGAGATCGCTTGGTCTAAATATAAAGTCGATAAACAGGCTAGGTTGTTTATTTTAAATTTAATCATCTTTACCTGACCATGTCCCTGGAAGCATGCTTGTCGTATGCATCAAGTCTCATGTTCTGCTAAAACATTGAGCATAACCCAATGGTTTACCCTGATTGCATAGTCATCAGCGTAAGAGATACTTATCAGGTCCTTAAAGGACAAAGGGTTGTTTATGTCTCTGACCTCCTAGTTTGAGGTATGCCATGGTACCATTATGATTTAACGGTGAATCTTTGATTCTAGATTGCAACTTACTCTATGATACAGAAGTTTAAACCACTTCTTGTTGATGAGTTGAACTGTTAATAATTCACACTGATTTCACCTCGGCGTGACTGAAACAATCCATTCTTTCATTTATCTTGTTAACAGAGCTTGATAATTCACTGTGTAAAACTACACACTAATAAAAGTTTAAAAGTCTTTGCCGATGGTTAGTCTATGTTTCGTAGGCTATCACACACACCAATCCATTCTTACCCTTACATTCTTCTTTAAAGTTTTATGATTCGGTGTAATGTACCATACACTTATGAGAGGTTGAAAAATCTGTGTTGATGGGTATATCATTGTTCGTGATATATTACACGCACATATCCACTCTTACCATTTTTCTTATAATAAAAAAGATTTAAGATTCAGAGTATGAAACCACACGCTAATAAGATCTCAAAACACTATGTCAGTGAATGGTAGTTTTAGCCCACACTATCAGGAGACATCACAAACTTACTAAGTGACCATCTCAAGTCACTCGTTGATCGACTATGTTGATACTGATGACGTGTCTAAAGTATCTATCTTATCCAAACGGTAACCTTTTGAATGACGATTACATGGTCTATCATTATCTTGGGATACGAGATTTTTACGGCACATATATCGTCACTCATGATTACATAAAAAGGAAGAAACTTTTGGGTATAAATTGGGGATTCTTTATCCTATGTCACTTTTACAAGCAATTCAAACAATTAAGCTCTCTCTCTTAAAAATACTCCAAATCTTCATCTTCCTCAAAGCTTTCACCATGTCAAAGTCCTTGTATGAGTTTGCTCCCAACGCTAACATCATCAAACGTCCTCATGCTTCTGACTCTACCATCACCATTCAACCAACAAATGTGGCATTCTCGGATGAAATTCCAAAGTATTTTGCAAACTCAGGAATCGAAGACTTTGTCGACTTTTTCAAGAACGGTCCTCTTCGATATGCATTCTGTGACTTTCCTGATCCATTCTACACTAAACAAGTATGTGAATTTTACTATACATGCTTTGTTAATACTGTTGCTCGAACCATTACTAGAACAATTGGAGATGGTCAATATAGGGTTACTATTGATGTAGAATCTTTCCGAACTGCTCTTCGTCTTCCTCGATTTGAAAGTTACTCTAAAATTCCTTCTGAAGAAAACTGCAAGATTGTTCGTGAAACTTAGGGTATAACTTCAAACTCAAGGGCCTCACTCGTGATCCTTACAAGAACACTCTTCATCTGTGTTTTAATGTAGGATGGAAATACTTAACAGGTGTGATTGGAAAATGTCTTGGTCACAAGACTGGAAGTTTGGATCAACTGAATCTCTTTGAGCAAAGGATCTTATACTCCATCGTTTACAACAAAAAATTGGATTTTGCTCAAATCTTTCTTGATCAGATGATTGAATGTATTTCTGGGAACTAGAGACCAGTGCATGTTCCCTCCCCATGTTGGCTTGGGTTGATCTTATCTCATGAAGAAGGCTATGTTGAAAGTCATGGGATCATCATTCCTATTCCTGCTCTTTCCTCGAAAATTATCAATGTTGCTCAATCTAAGTATGATTTGCCTATTACTGCAAGGATGCAAAAGTGGATTGAAAATCCCTATGTGGTTGAATCCTCAGACTCTGAAGAAGATAATGATGATGCTGGTAATGAAGAAGATAATGATGATGATTCAAAAGCTGGTAATAAAGAAGGGGTTGATGAGGGAGAAGACACTGATAAAAATGAAAAAGACTTAGCAGCTGACATGGGAGATGAATTCACTCAGAAAATAAACTCTCCACCAAGGTTGAACAAGCACATACATGTTTCAACTACTTCATCCTCTTCCTCTGCTGATGACACTAAACATCGTGGATCAACCTATCCTGTTGGAGATTCTACTAAGCCAATGATCCGGGATGAACCTTCTCCAAAACCTTCTCCTTCTCCTCAACCTGATATTGTTCATCAAGCTGAAACGATTCCCTCTACGTCATTACCCATTACCACTATTGCTCTTCTTTAGGGTGATCAGGGACAATCCATCTCCAACTTTGAAACTACTGTGCTTTCCTAACTCTCCTTAATTGTGTAGTTAACTCAGTCAATGGATAAAAGGTTGACTAAAGTTGAAAGGGATGTCGCTATAATGAAGAGACTTATGGCTTTGGATGATGGTGATGATGATATGGTTTTTGATGACACTCCACCAAATTCTCCAGGTGATAACCCTCCTCCACCTCCACCTCCATCAACTTTGAAAAATAACACATTTGCATCAAATATAATAGAAAAAAACCCATGGCTCTCATACCACTGATGGGTTTTAGTATACTACAACATCCTATGGTGCACATACAACCCTAAATGCTTTGGATCTATGTTTTCTCTAATTATACATGCAATATTGTTTCCAAAGCATTAAGCCTACATCTAGCATTCAATTGACATAAACAACATAAAATACTAGTTAGGAGTTTACCTCTTTATGTAGCTTGTAGAACTTGTTGTATTTGGCCTTTAAGAACTTAGTGCCCCAAGTGTGACACCTCAAATGGTTCACAACACACCTTAGACAAAGGATGACTTTTGAGAGAGTTTCTTGCACACCAAAATCGATTATGAACTCCAAGAACATATGGGGTGGTCGATTTTAGCTTGGGGTCGAGTATATATATGTTGGGAATCCAAGAGTCATGGGTAAAGCCTAATCCATACTCTTGGGCTTATTATCCATGATCCATGAATCAAGTGGGCTAACTCTTTATGGATTCTTCCAAAAACTTAGTCCATCATGTATCATAAGCCCAAAACATATATATAACTAATTTACACAATTAGTCCCCAATAATTTAATTAGTCTCTTTTGATCACTAAATTAATTACAAATTAATTCTTGATCAATACTAATTAAATCATATGATTTCATATTAATATATTAGAACTTATAATATATTAATAAATTATAAATAACCTCTTCTCAAAAGTCCATCCTATCAAACTGTCGTGGTGATATGCAAACCAAATGGACCATGATACTCTCGGATCAAGTACATACCAATTATAGTTATGCGCTTAGACACCTAATCCAACAGTCTCCCACTTGGATAAGTCTAATAACTATTATTGCAAGTACGACTCCACAACCCGACTAGCAATCGTAGCTCTTAAAAGCCGTTATCGAACTCTGACCTAGTCAATGACGTGTCCATTAGATAAGGGATCATATATTCCTCCATTCTAGATATCATATGGACTGAGACATGGATTATAATCATTCTCTCTGTCCATTTGTTGTTTCCCGATTTCCAATTTATGATGACTGACTAATTAAAAAAATCAAATCAGTCCAGGCTTGGGCAAGCACTTAGGGTTGTCATCACTAAATCATCGAGGGGCCCACAGATATCGCTTTTATCCACATAGGGTAAAAGGAACGGATAAACTTCGACTCAATTGCTTGCTTGTACTTACTCATCAAATTACATACAACAATATGTTTTATAACACCAAGTTACTGGTGCGTTTACATATGTCAATGTGCAACTGACTCGCAACTACAACTCACATGTCTCCGTTTCAAGAATATAAGATATTATCGTCTCACTAATCACTCGTGATAAAATCCATGAAGTGATTCAGATGAGCGCGAGTTTAATCCAATACTCGAATCTTATTCCAGGAGTACTCATGAACACTGCAGCAAATTTGTGATGTGTCTAAAACACCTAGACAATCTACAGTCTTGCCTTAATACCTATTTCCAAAGTATGATCGACTGTGGATAGTTTGAATAACCTAGTTATTTGGGAAGTAAAAACATGCAAAGTGAAACACAAGAATAATTGAATCCAATATGGTCTCAGAACTTATGAATATAAATAAAACACCTTTTATTTAATCACCATATTGATTACACATTATTCATTGTATAATGTTTCGATTAATCAAATTAATACTTGAATTAAAACAACAGATATGCCATGCTCCAAGTATGCACACTATGTTTGCCTATGGTCATTTCTTTGTGAAATAGATCAACTGAAAGCATTTCAACAACGCTCATTTCACAATTCCAAATCCTTATCGTAAATGTAAGGATACCGAATTCTTGCCATTTGCTAAAATCTGTTAGATTCTAAACTTATATGCAATGATCCTCTTGTAATGACTATGCACAGAAGTCATAGAGACTTGGCAACAGACATTACAAAGTATTCCAGTGGAGAGCAATTCCATAGAAACGAAGTCTCACGTTCAAAGTACATTCCTTTGAACATCCTTCTTGCATTAAGTTTTCTAATCTTACACAGATTTAAAGAATAACTTCCACTTATGGTTTCCATATTCCCATTATGAAACATTTCCATATTTTCCATATGACAGCTCATTATCAATAGAATCTTGTCTATTCATAATAATGTCAATATGGTCCATCCATTACAATACTTCAAATTTCCCACAAACAACCAATATTTGGTAAACCTCAGATTGTCCACGACAATTGCTTAACCATTTTAGTCATATCCAGTTCTGGTCCATTTTCCCTCTTAATGCCCTAGGCATTTGGAAAATTCAGAACACATAAATATTATAGCATATGCAATCGACCCTATATCTGAAGCATATGGGATACGATCCATAATGTCTCACATAAAGATGTGATACTTTACCAGTCTCTTGGTATAATATTTCCATATATATAATTTCCTTATGTCGAATCTTTTCAACATAACATTCATATATATTTTTGACTAAACTTGATTAAAATATCAATCTAAGCTTTTAGAATTGAAATGAAGTATGAATTCCTTCCCTTAATTATAGCAAACCAACTTTTCAAACCCTGCAACTTTGCGATTTGAAACTTTTGTTTTCTATAATTAACATTGCTAACTTGCAACGCTTACCATAATAATTATGCTCCCACTAGCATAATAATTAATATCTTACTAGCATAACACTTATGCTCCTACTAGCTTTGACATGTACCCAGAAATCAGCTGGACTTCTAGAAATCAATACTTATTGACTTCCTTACCAAAGTTCAGATTTCTGATATGAGATGCTTCGAAAAGACTTTATCTAGGCTTCTCAAACTCATACACCTTTCCTTAGATAGCTCATATGTGTGTCTAAACAATTTTAGAACTTACAACAATAAGTCTCAAATGTTTAGACATTTGCCATTTATCACAATTTGAACTATGAAGAGGGATGTCGTAATCATAATCGAATTTGAGAATGCAAATACCATAATTGTTGTCTTCTTAAAATCTACTTGGTTAAAGCGTTTCCTCACAATCATTTTCATGAAGCGGAGAGAAACCTTATGACACTTAGATTTTATGGTGTATGTGTTCTTATCCATGTGAATTTGACAAACCATAATTATAAGACAATGTCAGTGACAAATCCAAACTCATATGGACTAAACTTGTTCAATCTTAATTTCCTGCCATTTAGTAGCACAAGGGCCTACCATTGCTTCCAGGTTGTTATGCAAACAATTGAGAACTCATAGAACTCACATGCATAGTCAACTTTTAACTGGAATGAGCACATAAAAAAGAATATGTCAACACGATAGGTTATAAACCTCAAGTCATGTGCTAGTGATAAACAATTGGTTTAATCTTGATTAGTTCTTGAAACTCTTCAAGATCTTTAAGACTCCCACTGACCTATTGACATATAAGATTCTCTTTGTCAAGAAACATTACTTGACAAACAAATATTCAAGAGTTAGTGCAGTTTCTTATCAAGACAAACACTTCTGACAATTGGTCTTAGTTGGTCTTTTTTTTATCCAAAACATCACAACTTACCAATTTCAAATGTACAAGAGTAGAAAACATTTTACTCTACATTTGATAAGTCTTATAAACCTTTCTTAAGACCATGTCACTCAAGTTACAATCTTGGAGTATGACTCTAAGACCTGATTTTGGAACGAAGTATGATTTATCTTCTTGATTCAACCATTTCAACAATTCACGATTCCTCTTCTTAGCCATTCAAATGCACTAACATGTCCTTAGAGGATCAATTGTGATATGGTTTCATAATCACTAAGATAATCATAAAACACGAACCTTAAGTACTCTCCCTTCTTCTCAGATTGGAGAAACTTTTATCTTTCTGCCTAATTTGATTCTTCTTATTCGTTCTGCTATACATTGAAACTTTTTCAATGATTCAGAATTACACTTAATCTTGTAAGTATAACCATATTTACTAAACATAACTAATAGACTTATCGTTCTTTGTGGTGGACCAGCCCGACACACAACCAAGTGTACCCGATCCCTTCGTCCTTCACTTGACTCACATATACATGTGAAAAAGGAATTAGTCTTCATTCCCTAAAGATGAAGGTTCTCATTCATCATACAATACAAGTTGCATGATTCCAAGTTTTTTGGGTGATGAGAATCTTTCCTTATTTGGTAAATTCTCTACACTACCACAAACAAAAGAATCAAATCCATTTTCAACATTGCTAACAACAGAAACATACAAACATCAATTTTCACAAATGTCATTGCAAGGAGATATAAAATATAATATAAAATCAAATTTTTATTTATTTATAAAATGCAGAAAACTTTTCCTTACAATGCATTTACATATGAAAACTATGTTGTTATATATTTCTAAGCAATCTATCATAACTCTTAAGTAGCAGCTCACAAATCTGATCTTCAAACCATACGATCGAAATCCATCTCTTCGCGATCAGATTCAGCATGCTCTTACTTTTAAGCTTCCTTCCTTTTGCATGATCCTACAAAACTTCAAAATGCAAAACTTGTCACATTATGTATTAAGAATCAACAATTAGGAACTTAATAGAGTTAGATAGTGGACATACCTGAAGCAGAACCATACAATTTGATTAAAGTTCTCAGGTAGTCAGGGCAGCTTCGCTTCCAATGTCCCTTTCCTTGGCAATAGAAACACACATGCTTATTTGGAATGGCACATGGAACATTCTCAGGATTGGCCTTTCTCTTATGATCAAAGCTTTTGACCATGGACAATTCCTTTCCTTTAGGAGAAGGAATCATTTCTGGGATGTCCATGTCAGCTTGGGATGTAGATCTTCCAATCAAATTTGCTTGACCATTGCGCCAAATCATTGTTGATTTAGCAGCAATTAGCAAATAGGTAAGATCAATAAGGGTCATGTCGTGATCTGTCAAATAGTAGTCTTTAACGAACTCACTATATGACTCGGGAAGTGACTGAAGAACCAAGTCAATTGCCATCTTCCTTGGGAACACGACACCCAACATTCCCAGCCTGTCACTATGCAGCTTCATGTCCAAGATATTAGCACATATAGACTTTCCATCTTTGTGTTTACTAGCCAATAGGGATTGAGTGATCTTGAACTTTTCAAGTCTTCGAGATTGTGGGTCAGGGAAAATAATTAGAGGAGGTGGAGGAAGTGAAGTATGATTTCCACTTCCATGATCCAATCGTGGAATATCATCTTCAAGAGGAAAGCTTGTTCCAAAAGATTTGGGAAGACCATAGTTGTCAAAACTAGACATCTACATGGAAAAATTCAAGTTTAGTTGATTTAAGTCCTTAATATAACACCCAAAATGAAATATTAAGGCTACGACCCAACAAAATATTTTACAATTTGGAAGAGGGATGCTGTAATCCAATTGTAAAATATTTGAAGGTAGGTAAATGACAATTTACCAATTTCCACCATGAAAAACGAAATTGATTATTAAGTTTTAATTGGTTTGAAATTCCTAGATCCTTTGAGATTCATTGAACTTTTCAATGGCATGTTTAAATCTCGATCGTGCCCTTCAAGTTTGTGACTGGGATGTCAAGGATCACAAACAAGGTGTGAATAACCATGCAAATTAGCTTGGTACACTTAATGTTACAGACCACCTAATTAATGTGCCAGTTAACCACACACACTCCATTGATCTATGATTAACATCAAGCTACCCTTTGCCACACACTTTCAGTCCCAGATTAGTGTGTCGGTTAACCACACGCGCTCCACTAACGACTTAACAAGGTGCAAAGTGCAATTTTATGGGTTAGCACCAAATTCACATTTTTCCTAAGTAACTAAGATTGGGAATTTATAAGTGTTTAGTTACTTGGTATTTTCATTATAATTTTAATGAAAATTAATGTCCTATCCTACTCGTTCGGCTAACGACCCTCCACCGGTCAAGGAAGCGGTGGGTAACAGTGGACACCCATTAAACTGCCATTTTATAGGCAGTAACTTTATACCCCCCTTATAGACCGACTTCGTGAATAAGGCCTACTAACGGTAAGACTGACTTTGTTCTTATACACACATATATATATATATATATATATATATATATATATATATATATATATATATATATATATATATATATTAAACCTATAATATTATAAAAGTATAAGGGTTGAATTTTTAAACTTTTAAAATTCTAGGGTTTGGAATTAAATGTTTCAAAAGTTAGACTTTACATTTACAAATTCCAAAACTTGAGGGAAAGTTTTGAAACTTTTCAAAACTCTTGGTTTCCATAACTTATGAGTTAATGTGGTTTTTATGAAAAGACTCTGGAAATTCCATAACTTGAGGACAAGTTATGGAGTTCATAAAAACATTTATGTAAAAGACTCTTCATGTTCCATAACTTGAGGACAAGTTATGGAAGACTTTAAAAAATATTCAAGATCAATTTTTTCAAACTAAATTAACACATAATTTTTTATGATCTAAATTAACTCATAAGCCAAGATAATTCATATCAACAATTTACAAGAAAATTAGTTTATCATTTAAACTCACAATTCTCTTAAAATTTTGACAATTATCTTTTCATTGGATGAGAATCATCATTACCATATCAACAAAATCAAATTTTATGAACTAAAACATTTTGTGGTAATGATTCTAATACAAAACAGGCCAAAAAACTCGAAAAGTTGTTGTCTGGACAAGCAACGCGTCGAGCCCATCTATGGACTCGCCGAGTTCATGCCTAAACTCATCCTACTCGTCGAGTTCAAGCATGGACTCGTCGAGTAGGGCTGTCAGACAGTTTTTCAACTTTGAAAAATAACACATTTGCATCAAATATAATAGAAAACAACCCATGGCTCTGATACCACTGATGAGTTTTAGTATACTACAACATCCTATGGTGCACATACAACCCTAAATGCTTTGGATCTATGTTTTCTCTAATTATACAGCATAAAATACTATTTAGGAGTTTACCTCTTTATGTAGCTTGTAGAACTTGTTGTATTTGACCTTTAAGAACTTAGTGCCCCAAGTGTGACACCTCAAATGGTTCACAACACACCTTAGACAAAGGATGACTTTTGAGAGAGTTTCTTGCACACCAAAATCGATTATGAACTCCAAGAACATATGGGGTGGTCGATTTTAGCTATGGGGTCGAGTATATATATGTTAGGAATCCAAGAGTCATGGGTAAACCCTAATCCGTACTCTTGGGCTTATTATCCATGATCCAAGAATCAAGTGGTCTAACTATTTATGAATTCTTCCATAAACTTAGTCCATCATGTATCATAAGCCCAAAAAATATATATAACTAATTTACACAATTAGTCCCTACAAATTTAATTAGTCTCTTTTGATCCCTAAATTAATTCCAAATTAATTCTTGATCAATACTAATTAAATCATATGATTTCATATTAATATATTAGAATTATAATATATTAATATATCATAAATAACCTATTCTCAAAAGTCCATCCTATCAAATTGTCGTGGTGATATGCAACCTAAATGGACCATGCTACTCTCGGGTCAAGTACATACCAATTATAGTTATGGGCTTAGACACCTAATCCAACAGAGATTTCTCAAGAGGTTCCTCGAGGAACAAGTAGTGATATTGATTTTGATGATGGTGTCCAGCTCAATCCTCGAAAAAGAAAGGCTTCCTTATCAGGGGGAGCGTATGACGCTGAAGCTGGAAGTTCCTCTATAGTTGGTGATACTACAACTCCTCCTCAAAAGAAAAGCAAGCTCACCTTTGATTTGAATGAGTTAGCAGAAACATGGAGCTTACTTATCAAAGAAGTTAGACATATCATGCTGGAGTAAAATGTTGCTATCCGACAAAAGAAAGAATCCAGAAAACAAGAACGTTTGTCTGCCAAACTTATTCATGAACTTGTTTCTGTTGATAAGATTGTTGATGTTCAAAGCACTGATAATCAGGTCAAGAAGATCTTTAATAACAATGTGGAAAAGAAACACATTGTTTCAGACCTAAATGACCGGATCGATAGCAAGATGTTTGGAGACATTCTGACTTGAAGATCAAATCCTAACTCCATAATCAAAGTGAGATGCATCAAGCCTCGAAACAAGTCACTAAAGATTCACTTGGTCAGGAAGAAGACAAAGTATGAATACACTAAAGTTGTATTTGCTCGTGACCTAGTCAAATTTGGCTACAACGAGTGGATGCAGACTCTAGAAATCATCGACAAACATAAAAGTGTTCATGCCCAATAAGTGAAGTTGGCAATTCAGCATCTTCTCAACAAAGTAAAGAAATTGAACCTAGTGTCACCCGTTGGTCCATTAGCTAATTCTTCCAGATCAGCCTCATCAGGAAGAACATGCGCTCCCCGACAATCCAAGAATACCAAATTTCTTCTTTCGTATGGCACCAGACACATCAACAAAAAAATTGCCAGCTGGTGTTGAACCTGTTCAGTACATGTTTATTCCAGAACTAGAGCATGGGATCTTCTATCTCGATAGTCAAAATCAGATGTGCTTTCAATGTACTGATGACCTTCCTTCTACTCCCACTAAGCACTTGTTTCATCTTTATGTGGAAGGACTAGGTCACCATGAATTGGAAAAAGGATATTGTGTGCTGATATCTCTGGATGTGAGTAGAAGAATGGATGAACTTAAGCTTGATCCGTTCAGATGGGTCAAGCCTGAAATCCTAAAAGAAGCTGACAAGTTCTACAATGGCTCTTCTAATGACTCTGAAGAAGTTTAGTTTTGACATCATCAGATAGGGGGAGATTGTAAGGTCAAACCTTATGATCTGATGAGTCAAACACATGACACGTTGATCTATCAGCGTCAACTTCTACACATCGACAGTGCCAGCGTATCAACTTTACCAGCGTCAGCTTACAGTTTAGTTATCCGATTGTAATTCTTTGTATATTAGGAAGATATATTTGTATATTAGTTAATGACATAGATAATTATATAATAGATCATAGATTCGGTATCTTTATGATAAGATCGGTTCTTAGTATAGATTAGATACAATCCCGTCAATCATGGGATATACATGTATAGATTAGTATATATACAACATTAGGGTAAACCCTAATTTTGTGTGGTAGATCGTGGCTTTATGTCAATCGTCTTTATGACAAACCCGTCTTCTTGGTGAAGACAAAACCTATTTTCTTTGTGAAAGGAACAATTTAGAGAACTTATGTGTTATTTACTGTCTATTGATTATTTTTCTTAGATTAGTTTTATGTTTATTATTCATACTTGAAGTGTATCCGATCATCACAAACCTTCATCTACATATCACAACAGCAAAGCACCATACTCGATACTAGGATACAAATCTAACAGATCACTATAACATAGCAGCATACTCGAAACCAGGATACAGATCTAACAGATCACTACAGCATAGCAGCATACTAAAATAAAAAATCCAAGGAATGCATGACCGTATATAATCAGAGGTGAGATAGACACCCCAACAGGTGATCCTACTCTAAAACCACAACTAAACAAGGAACATGTAAAAGAGCCTAGATCAAGAGTCATCAGTCTATCGTACATTACTATATATAGTCCCTAAAGCATCCCTCTACTAACAAATAACCAAAACTAGTGGGTCGGCATTGGCGCCTTCGACCCACGGGTATAGTGAGGCAAAACTCACCTGAAATAAAGAAAACCGAGAACACTGTGACACGCTCCCTGCTACACTGCTTGCTCCCGCATATCCACTAATATCATAACCATATAAAATCTTAATCACCAATCAAAACCCTCAAGTTTGATCGAGAGTAAAACTTGGTAAAAAAGTCAATAGTTAACAGAGTCAATAAAAGTCAAAGTCCAAGGTTGGTTGAGTATGCCCTGCTTACCCAACTTACACCTCACGTACATGGGATGGCTTAGTATGCCCAACGTACGAAAGTTACGCCCAACGCACTCGAGATGCTTCCATCCTTTCCATTAAGAACTTAATCCCTTAAGGACTTTTCACCCAAACTCATATCTAGCCTCAAAACATTGTATTAAGTCATTAAGCTTCCACCTTTATGACTTTCCATGGCTAGGGAAGGTCCAAAAGCTAAAACCCTAACTTATTAATCCATTAAGATATTACAACTCTTGCATGGAAGGGATAGAAGGACTAAAATCACATTTTTATGGTTCCTAACAGCTCTATAATGGATAAAGTTTCCAACTTTATCCATTAGAATGGTCCCAACAAAAAAGA
Source organism: Lactuca virosa (assembly GCF_052849685.1). NCBI lineage: Eukaryota > Viridiplantae > Streptophyta > Magnoliopsida > Asterales > Asteraceae > Lactuca > Lactuca virosa. The sequence goes on from NC_136431.1 coordinate 72,225,511, forward strand.
TATGGTCTTTAAGTCATAAAGGGACTAAAAGTGCATCTTTTTCAACTTAATCCATTAAGTCCATGTCTCCAACCTTCAGATCTGAATCGGTATCATGTTTAGATGGATAAAGTTTCCAACTTTATCCATAACTAGGTCACAAACTTTCAAGATATAAACTATATGCACTTAAAGTGACCAAAAGCTCATAACACCCTAAACTAGCTAGATCTAACAATTTCATCATCAAGATTCAAACTTTATACCTCCAGAAGAAAGATCAAGGTGAACAAGGTCTGAATTTATAAGCTTCAATGCAACCAGCGCTTTTTTAGTGAGTTCCTTCTTCAACAAGGTTCACCAAGAACACTCCAAAGCACTTAAAAACACCTTCTTTTTGCTCACAAGGCTCAAACTAGGGTTAGGGTTTCAAGAAAGGGTGTTGGAGAGGTGGAGGCTGAGAATGGAGTGGGTTTGGGGAAGTTAAGGAGCTTAAATAGGGCTCAAACCATGAAAATAGGGTTTGGGCACTGATCGCATATGCCCAGCGTACTCCTGGTACGCCCAACGTACTAGGGACACCCTAATACGCCCATCATACACGGCTACCCTAAAAATATCCATAACTTTAAACAGTCGTAACTTCTTCGTTCCAACTCTGTTTTCAACGTTTTTTATATCCACGGAAAGGTTTTGAATAGCTCTACAATATTATCTAAATATCTTGGGCTAAAAACTTCTCAAACAAAAATCCATATTTCATTCAAGAACCCAACTTATGACTTTTCCCGTTTTACCCTTCAGCCCAAAACACAATTCAAGGGTTTGATCTCTCAACCATCATTACCTCCTTCCAAAAGGTCAAATATTTACCTCCTTAAGGCCCAAATATTTTACACAATCAACTTCCAGCCCACGACCTTGAAATAAGAAATGAAGGGAAATAGGATGTTACAATTCTCCCCCACTTGAATTAGATTTTTCCTTGAAATCAACACCCACTTCCACTTCATGACGCAACCCCTCACATCAACCAAACTAACTGAAAACCCACATATTTGATTGGCTTCAAACCTCCTTGGCCAAATTTCGTCATGCTAATCCCGCACATATGTGAACCATCGCGACGAGAACCAACCGGTCAAATACCAAACTAGGACATGCTCCTACTTGGCTCCGACAACCCTGCTTAGCTAACTACTAACAACACTTAGTCTCAACCTTGATCCACTAACCGACAACGGCACTCAGGCCTACCCCTGATCCACTAACCAACAACAACACTCGAGCCAACAAAATTTAACTGATCCTACCAGGTCTTCAGATCGTGACTCAGACCTCCAAGCCCCAATCAAACAAGAACAGACAAGGAAGCCCTAATTACATCCCTCAACCCGGGATCCTAACACCCTAGAGTCTAAAGCACAAGCACGTCCTACATATGATTCCACAACTAAAACTAATATGGCTTGAAGGGAAATCTAACAGCTGACGATGATCTTGATGCGAAACTGAAAGATTCAGTAGTTGTGCGGAAGTCTTGAACTTGGAGCAATTTGACTGAGAATCGAACCTTGGCACAAGGTCTTCCTGCTACGAGGTTCCACTCTCCCCCACTTGAATTATATTTGAATATGACGACTTCACAGACCTTTGGTCCCCTACTACTTGATCCCAACCATTGATATCCACATACACAGGAGAATCTAAACCCTCACAACATTGACAAATTCCATCACGTATGCAATCAAGGAAAAGATAATTAATCTATTCATAATAATAATTCATTTAAAACAGAGCGAACAAGGCAATTTCAATTAATTGATCATCCAAGGTTACAACTGAACTTCCAAACATAAACAGGAATTACAGATAAATACCAATACCGCCTCAATTGTTAAATAGAAGAACTGTTAACTCAAATATCGGTCTCCGGGACTCCAACCGTCCTAAGACGACCGTCGGGTAACTGCCAAGCTAGAGGTGAACGATCCAACACCTTACCGAAAACGAGAAAAGGACCTTCCTGGCCGCAATGGAAACAAACGCGTGCACTTCGCCTACAATATCTATAAAAATGGCCCTCCTCGCCATACTTGTGACATACAAAAAATCTGCACCTCCCTTCAGCTGATCCCGAACTCCGGCCGGCAGACTTGAACCACTTTGTTGTAGGCTGGGATTGAACCGGAGCCTGACACTGCTCCCTTTTCTGAGTCTTTATCTCAATCTCTCGCCTCCTCATGGCATCCTGAAGCTCACGAGGGTACTGTATCGTTGGGTAGACAAAAACTGCCAAATATCCGTCTTGAGCATACTCAAGTACCGATTCATTTGAGCCTGCTCAGAGGCAGAAAACTCAGGGCAAAAGAGAGCCATCTCTGTAAACATCTTGGTGATCTCTATCACCACTCAGTAGTCTGCCTCAAATCCAAATACTCCTGAGCCAACCTTTCCCTCTCCACCAAGGGAACATAACTCGCACTGAACATCTCCGAGAAATGCTCCCAGGTAATAGCAGCTCTCTGCTCAGAAGTGTAAGCACTAGTCACCAACCAATCCTTCGCCCCCAACCTGAAAAGGTTCAGGGCGCACTTGACCTTCTGTTAAGCAAGGAAAGAGCATGTGAAGAAACAACCCTCCACATTAGACAACCATCTCATCGCTACAATCAGGTCCCCGACCCCATCAAACTCCAGGGGCTTCGTAGTGTTGAAGTCATGGTACTGGAAAGATCTATTCCCTCGAATCCCTACCACAAAAACGGTCGTGGTGGCTGCAGCAACATCAACATCCGAAAGAGCAGTGTACCGATCATCAAAAAGCTCAATCATGGCAGTCTTGACAGACCTAAACATCACCGAAATAATCCTCTGAACAGAAGAAGCCACCTCAGTGTAGATGATCTCTCGAATCTGATCATCAGTCAACTCTGCCCTATCCTAACCACTCGCTCTAGACCTAGAACCAAATCCTCTCGTAAACACCATACTGAAAATAAACCATAATATATCATAATGACACGTTACACATTGCTACAATCACAAGACTAGACTCAATTCCTCAGGGTTTGTGACTTCCTTGCTACGCGTATGGGTCATGTACTTTCAGTAGTACGGGCCCATACTACCTTCCACACCTACCCGTATTTGTCTCAAGGATCATCACAACCGCCCAACACAAATACCACAACTAGGATATGCATATATCATATCCTCACTCTCTCGTGAGTGGATAAACACTCTGCGTATAGCCGGCTACTCACGTATATACTCACCCATGAAACTTCCACCAACCCTGTAGCACTCGTGTATGCTAACCATACATAACACTGGATCCTATAGGCAGTTGAATACTTGATTCTACCCTAAGCGCACAACCAAACAAGGAACATGAAATAGGAGAAAAACCAACATTCTCAGGCTATAAAATCTTATTTATGCATGACTATGATGCATACACTAATCAACCACGGTAATGATGTCAATTGCATAAAAGAGGCACTCCTAGGCTATCAGGCATCATACATTAGGCAATTCTATTATGCAATTCTTGAAGATCCCTAGCCTATCACCAGCACATTATTCTATCATAAACATCATATCAACAAATCAAGAACTCAACGCATATAACATGTATGGGTATTTTGGGAACCACTCTCCTGTTCAGGCTCTTGCTGACTGTACACACCGCATCTTCCTATAAAACCAAAGTTAGATCAAGGTCCACGTTCATGATCCCAATCCAACAATCAAACAAGAACATGACAATAGACCGAGCCCATGTCCTTAATCCAACCCTTTTATTATAAATTATTTATCAAAAACCTTTTTGCAAAAACTCTCGGATCCTAGTTTGAGACTGGATTCACACAAGTGTTCCTCCAATTCGCTCAAACCAGGGCTCTGATACCAACTCGTAACGTCCCATTTTCACAACAAAAATTTTCATTTTATTTAAGTAAATCTTCCCAATTATAACTCCGTTATGGAGAAAACAATTTATTCCAACGACATTTATAATTAAAGCGCAAAATCTTCATTATTGCTGATGAATGTGTACAGTCACGCCTTCCCTTTCCCATGATGACCGATGATACCTGAAACAATAAACAATTAGGTAAGCACAAAGCTTACTGAGTTTCCCCCAAAATACCCCATACGATAAACATACAAGCATACATAACGGCCACTCTTCGGGCCTTCGGCTAGACTGGACCGCCTCGCAAGCCTTCAGTCTATCCAGGCCGGAATACCAGGGTTTGTTGGTCTACCGCCTCAACCCAACCGCTCCTCCTGAGCCTTTATGCCTTCAGCTTACATCTGGCCCGCACCAGGTATCTTGGCCTACAGCAGAAAGCAGGACAGCCTCAACCCTCCACTACCATATGTCGACATATAAACAATCAAGGATCAAGTAGGCATATAATACAGGAAAACATCAATCATACAGCTCACTACCACCTACTAGTCCTCTCAAAGCATACAGTCCCCGCTACCAGCTAACCTCTATAGAATGCGTAATTATAACTAACCAGAGTTGAGATAGCCACCCGAACAGATGATCCTACTCTACAGCCACAACCAAACAAGGAACAGGCGAGAAAGCCTACATCAAGAGTTCTCAGGCAATCCTACATGACCACAGATAGTCCCTAGGTCACTCCACAAGATGATAACCATCAAGTACAGATAACATACAGTTCTACAGGTCACTACAACAACGCAACATACTCGTTACCAGGATACAGATCTAACAAACCACTACAGCATAACAACATACTCGATACCAGGATACAGATCTAACAGATCACTACAGCAAAGTAACATACTAAATATCAATCCAAGGAATACATGAACGTATATAATCAGAGGTGAGATAGCCACCCAGACAGATGATCCTACTCTAGAACCACAACTAAACAAGGAACATATAAAAGAACCTAGATCAAGAGTCCTCAAACTCTCCTACATGAAAATATACAATCCTTAAGGCATCTCACTACTAACATATAACCAAAACTAGTGGGCTGAAAATGGTGTCTTCGACCCATGGGTACAGTGAGGTGAAACTCACCTGAAATGAAGAATCCTGAGAACACTATGATATGCTTCGTGCTATACTGCTTGCTCCCACGGATCCACTAACATCAGAACCATATAAAAGCTTAATCACCAATCAAAACCCTCAAGTTTGACCTAAAGTCAAACTTGGTCAAAAAGTCAACGGCCAACGGAGTCAACAAAAGTCTAAGTTCAAGGTTGGTCAAGTACACTCTACGTACTCAACTTATGCCTCGCGTACATGGGATGGCTTATTACGCCTAGCGTACGAAAATTACACACAGTGTACTCGAGCTGGTTCCATCCTTTCCATTAAGCACTTAATTCCTTAAGGATTTTTCACCCAAACTCAGATCTAGCCTCAAAACATTGTTGTAAGTCATAAAGTTTCCATGTTTATGACATTCCATGGCTAAGGAAGGTCCAAGAGTTAAAACCCTAACTTATTAATCCATTAAGACATTACAACTCTTGCATGGAAGGGATAGTGAAGGAGCAATATTACATTTTTTTGGTTCTTAATAGATCCATAATGGATAAAGTTTCCAACTTTATCAAACTTTATCCATAACAAGGTCACAAACTTTTAAGATCTAAACTTTATGAACATAAACTGACCAAAAGCTCATAACACCCAAAACTAGCTAGATCTAACAATTTCATCATCAAGATTCAAACTTTATACCTCCAGAAGAAAGATCAAGGTGAACAAGGTCTAGATCTACAAGCTTCAATGCAACTAACGCTTCTTCAATGAGTTCCTTCTTCTCCAAGGTACACAAAGAACACTCCAAAGCACCTAAAAACACCTTCTTTTTGCTCACAAGGCTCAAACTAGGGTTAGGGTTTCAAGAGAGGTTGTTGGAGAGGTGGAGGCTGAGCATGGAGTGGGTTTAGGGAAGTTAAGGAGCTTAAATAGAGCTCAAACCACGAAAATAGAGTTTGGGCACTAATTGCGTATGCCCAACGTACTCCTGGTACGCCCAGCATACGCGGTAGCCCAAAAAATCGTCATAACTTTAAACGGTCGTAACTTCTTCGTTCCAACTCCATTTTCAACGTTGTTTATATCCACAGAAAGGTGTTGAAGATCTCTAAAATACTATCTAAATATCTTGAGCTAAAAACTTCTCGAAGAAAAATCCATATTTCATGCAAGAACCCGACCTATGACTTTTCTCGTTTTACCCTTCAGCCCAAAACACAATTCAAGGGTTAGATCTCTCAACCATAATTACCTCCTTCCACAAGGTCTAATATTTACCTCCTTAAGTCCCAAAGCTTTTACACAACCGACTTTCGACCCACGGCCATGAAATAAGAAATGATAGGAAACAAGATGTTACAAAACCACACATGGGCACGTCTACGACTTGTAGATGTTAATGAACTATACATTCATGTGGGTACTCTATTTACTCTCTGGTTGTCTTATTGACACATATTGCTAAGGAATCCTAAAGCGATATTGTTTAATCAGTTATCCTTTAGGATAGATCCAACGAGATCGTCATCTTAGGATTAGGAGTGAGAATAACGGGAATGAGTAATTGGGTTATTTGTTTGATGCAAAATATATAATTAAAACAAATAATTATAATATTATGGGTTGAGAACCATATGTGCTCACCAGGCTCCTAAGCCTAACACACTCAGTTTCTCTGTATCACACCTAGCGGTACGAAGGTTTAGGGATACTAATGTTTGAAGTCGTTGAGAGATTTAAGGAGTTTTAGGCTATTAAATAAATTGATGTAAGGCATGTAAAGACTGGTTTATGCTTATGTTTCTGTATCAGTCATGACATCCCAAGCATTGAAATATTAATGAAAAACACTTCTTCGGAAATGCTTTTGATATTGATATCATTTCGTATTAATAACATTTTGGGACAAATTCTGCACTAATAAAAGAATATTGTGTTTTAAATAAGCATAAAGAATAAGTTTTTAATTGTCCGTAAAATCAGGATGTCACACTATCCTTACAAACAGTTCATGGATTGTACAATGAAGATTTTTACAAGAGCCCTTGGTCTTATTCCAACTAAGAAGGTTTATCAGACACTCTCTGAGATGTAGAGTTGGTTCGTTCCTCATTAGCACATACAAGAGTCTTGTATTGTAAGGCTTACGATCATTGTGAAGCGCTTGACAGACTAGAACCTAGAACAAAGATGTGTTGCTTTGTTATAAATCCCAACAAATCTTTTGGGTAGTTGTTTTACAAACTCTAGGAGAACAAAAAATTTGTTGTTTGACGGGTTGTTTTCTAAAAGAGGGAGTTGATATCCAAAGGGCTATTGGGAGCCACATTAATCTTGATAAGATTCTAGAGTCAACCAACGAAGAACCTAGAGTTGGCATTAACACTCAACCAGAGGTTAAAAGGCCTATTAAGAAATCTGACATGCCTCTAAATCCTCCTCATATGTATGATAGAGGGCGTCATGTACCTAGTAATATAGATTATATACCACTGAGAAAAATAAGTCATTGGTAGATGGCGATCAGAATATACCAGGTATTGAAAGTTATGGAAGGACCTAAAGACAGCAAAATTGAAGAAGGCTATGGAGAGTGAGATTCAGTTCATAACTGTTTGGAACCTGGTTGATCAAACACGTAGACTTAAAACATTGGGTGTAAGTGGATCTTCAAGAAGAAGACAAACATGGATAGGAATACACATATTCTCTAACCAAGATAGATTATGGAGAGAGTGTGTACGCTTGAAAAGTTCATTTATAAACTAAAACAAGCATCTCATAGTTGAAATATTTGTTTCAATGAGAAAACTCAAGAGTTTAAATTTCGAGAGACGAATATGAGCCATATGTATATGTCAAAGCTAGTGGAAGTGTTGTAGTCACGCTTGTATTGTATATAGATAATGTATGATTAATAAGAAATGATGTCCTAACTTTGCGACGTGTAAAAGCTTAGCTTACAAATTTTTTTCGCTATGAAACACATTGGAAAGCAGTATAAGTAGTGAATACAAGGATGTGTAAAGTTAGATCTGGCCGATTCATTGTATTAAGCTAAAGTACATAAAACCTTGAGAAAAATCAAGATGTAGAACTCCAAAAGAGTTTGTTCTTATAAACAATGGCATGACGTTGAGCAATGTTAATGTCCTATTTCTACTAATGAGGTAGAGGAAATGAGTCGAATATCACATGCTTCTACTATAGGATGACATGTACTAGATCTGATGACTTTTATGCCTTGCCCATGAGAAGTCGCTATATGATCAATTTGGCAAGAATTGACGAATCGAAATCACGAACATACCTAAGTGTCATGGGAGGAAAAATGAGATGCTTTTTCTAGTAATGAAGATATTAATGTAAAGTTACATTGATATTAGGTTACATACTAATAGAGACGATTATGTTTGTAATCCGAGTTCATGCTCTTACTAAATGGTGAGGCTATAAGTTGGAAAGTACCAAGTAATACATCATAGTAGACTTAACAGTAAAACTTGAGTATATTTCAGCTAGTAAGATTGCAAAGAAAACTATGTAGCTAAAAGATATTCATCAGTGACCTCATTGTTGTATTCAATCATTGGTGGTCCTTTTAAAGTCTTTTGTGACTATAAGGGTGAAATCACATGGAATGAGGATTCCAACTCACACAAGCTAACATGGAATATACTCAGTAAGTACCATGATATTTGATAATTAGTCGAATGTGATGACATTGTAGTCAATAGAGTTATATCGGGAGAGAATTTTGTCGATTCATTCCATAAGCCAATGTCACTGACCAAGTATGATAGTCATACAAGATCAAAAAGCATTAGATTTACAAATGAATTGTCTTGAGCACATTTATTTTGTTTGTTTTTAATTTGGGAACTTAAAAATTATAAGTTTCTATCTGATTTGGCGATTATTAAGTGGATATCTTAATATATGATGAAGATCAGTCATTAGATTAGTTTATCACTGTGTTCCTCGTTACATATTTTGACCAACTTCCAAAATATTAATTTATTCAAATTTCCATAGTTGGTCCTACTTCTAGAAGTAAGTAGTGATTTAAGATTGTCATCGAGCATTGGTAGATTTTTCATGGAGATGGACATTGAATAAGATTACGACCAATACTCATGAGTACTTTAAATAGAGATTTTAAAGTATTGGAGTAACCTGCGCTTAGAGTTTACTTCATGTATTTTGTCACTAGTAATTCTAAGAGGATAAAATCATATATTCTTCAAACAGAGATACATGAGGTTTTTGTCCTATAATTTGTTGTGTCTTGGTTTCTCTCCAATGTTGTTCTTAACTGGAAACCATACAAGGATTGACCAGATATGACATGAGGAATAGCGAAATCTATGTAGTAAAAGTTTATTTTGTCCTTCTGCCTTAATAAGGGAAGTAGATACATCCAGTCCCCTCGATGATTTGGTGTTGACATCAAAATGCATAGTCATGCTCAAACTGAATTGATAATGGATCAATTGTGCAGTCTATTATGGTCGACACAAGTCTCTATTGAGAAACATAATCTTGAACTTTCAAGAAGGACATTATTCCATGTATCACGTTCATATAGATATCTTGAATAGAAAATGATTATTTGATCGCTTATCTATAGGTTGTATCATAACTTAGAGTTATGAGTATGGCAGTATTTATTGGATGGCATACTCTCTACTTATTACTAGTGAATATTAGACCATATTGTTGTTGGTGACTTATGCAAGTGGGAGTTGTTGGAAGATAGTACAAACAGTCACAATAAGTTTGTAATCTTACCAATAATAGTAGGATCCTTTTGGGTTGCACGTAGGAAAAGATTAAAGCAATAATTGACAAGAGATAGATATTTAGGATTTAGTTTGTTAATTTATTAGTTATTAATAAATTGATAGAAATTAGTAAATCCTTAAGGGTTTAGCGTGATATATAGTTTCTTAGTGACCAAGCAACCACTTTAAGGAACCCTTAATCCATCCCCTATAAATAGGGGTGTATGGCTAACTCTTAAAGAGGCTAGAAGGAAACCAAAAAAACAGATATCTTATAATTATCTCTCAAATTTCGGATCTTCCAAAATCTCCCTGAGATTTACACATATTGGCGAGATCCGAGACAGCATCCCTAAATCGTTTAGGATTCAGTTCCATTTGCACTTCTCGTGTTCATCAAATTTGTTGATCTTCTCCTTGTGTGTGACTATGAAAGAGGAGTTTTTTTTAGGTTCTTTACATCCTCTCTCCATCAAGAAGAAGAAAGATTTCAAAGTCTTCAAGGGTATGATTTCTGATCTTTTTATGGTTGTATTTTAGTTGCACAAGATTTGGTTGAACATGGATCCTCTATTGAGTTATGAGATCTTTTATTATTGCTACCATTGTACCTTTGTGGCCTACTATATGTTCCTTTGTATCCTAATAACCCAATAGCCTTCTTGTAAGATATATAATATTGAGACCATGAGTTGTATGGTAAATATGTATGCATGCTTATGTTTGTTTATGATAGTAAGATTATGCTTTTGTATCACGTATATTTCTGTGTATCGAGTTTAGAGATGGTTCTTATGGTTCTACATGAGAAAGTGTGAGTTTGTGGCGTTTATCCAATGAGCTTCTTGAGACATAGATCGGGATTAGGAAATTAGAAGTTAAGATACGATTGTTGAGAGAGGAAGTACTAGGTTAAAGGGTGTGGAGGATTGGCTTTGTGGTCTTCAAGCAAAGAAAATGGGCATTTTATGCCAAACAAAGGGGTCGGTGGTTGTGCGGGTGAATTTTATTCGTTTTTTACTACCATTGTTAAGGAATGGGACTATATATTTTTGGTGGGAATCTTCTTGAGAAGGTATGTTATGTTCCTTGTATGCAGGTTGTACCGATGATGGGGTTGGTGTAGTCTTTCAAGCTACTCGATGAGATATAAGATGGCCTCTCTAGGTAACGACTACACCATCGACCATACACATGCTTATAACTATTCCATTTTCTTCAACTATGTAGAACTATCCTCCCACATGATCCGAACAACGATATGTTACTCATTGACAACATGGTATATTCAACCCTAAAAATCAACTCAATCTCAACAACATCACCACACAGTCACATATCATTGACCTTTCTAATACCAACTAAATATCCACCATGGATGATGAGTTTCAAGCTTTTATTAGTAACAAGACATGGGTACTTGTACCCTTCCCGACAAACACAATGTGGTTATTTAGGCATACATTAATATTTGATGGTTCCTTAGAGTGCTACGAAAGATGTCTAGTCGTTAATAGAAGGTCTTAATATGTTGGCGTCGATTGTAAAGAACCATTCAGGTCGGTCTTCAAACCATATGTAATTTGAACCACCCTCTACATTGTTATATCGATCACACAAATGGATCCACTAAATCAATGTATAAATAGAGAATTTGTGTCGTATAAACATCGTCTAATATTACACGTTGACAATGCCAAGTGAACAAAGAATATAGTAAACAAATTTCATACCCAAAAATTATAAAATAGCAAGCAAAATTTGGAAAATGTGATATTGTTGGGACTTGGGAATAGTGCAGAAAAACATAAACAATCTTTTATCATAATTGAAGAAAAAGGTTAATTATGTAGTAAAAAAATCTAAGAATACAATCAAATTAAAATTGTTATGAAATAATTGTTCTTTTTTTTGTGAAAATGTAATTTTATGGTGAAAAGTATGTTATTGGTTAACATGTTTTCCCCTAAGCTGTAAATATGTTATACAATTGACAAATGTTGTTAAAATCTCGATTTTGATCTTACGATCTTATGATTTTAAGATTCTACAAGTGAAAAACGATCGCGATCACACTACGATCCCGATCCCACCTCTTTAGTTTTATTATATAGCCGAGTATCAAAATTCGTCTATTTATATTTGAAATCGAACGTAACAAGTTGCAAAATGTCTTCTAGATCGTCACCATTTTATCAACTCAGTTCAGGCAGAGCACACATATAGTAATCCCTTTCTAATCTTATGTCTTACTTATACATGATCAAAATAATCTTATTTCTAATTAAGATGTTTTTTTCTTAATGTCTGTGCTTTATAACAACAAAAATTATGGGTGATTCTTATGAAGTTAAAGTTAATTACATCATCTTGCAAGCAAATTTGAATATAAGTTCATTTTGGTAGGATCTTAGGATCTAGATCCGATCTTACGATCACGATTTTGCAAAACGTGAAACGATTTTAAATAAGATCTCGATTTCGACGACCTTGCTATTTAATATTATGATCTCATTGTTTAAATCATGTTTATCTTATTTTAACCAAGACTATTAGTATGATCAGTCAATTTAAAATATAGAGATGACAGAGAAAACAATTCAATATAATGCTAGATAATACTCATGCACTAGATATTTTGTTGCACGATACCTATAATTTGCGCCATTGAAAGAAATATAGATATATAATTTATTTGATATGTCATTACTTGAAAGACAAATTGAATGTAAAAGAGTTATTTTTTGTTTTAAAAATGGAATTCTTATAGATTATAGGGCAAATATAAAACAGTCACAACATTTTTACGTGTAATTGGGAAAAATCTTCTTATTATTATTTTTTTCTTGTTGGCTCTGACCACAAATGAGACGTAGAGTTATCACTCTAACCAATTTAACAGATTTCATGGTTAACTCCGTTATCTTTTTTGCAAAACCAGCCCTAAAATAGGGTTTAAAGTTCAAATTTAATCCCTATAGTTTGCAACAAAATTACACCACTTATCCAAAACTCGGTTTTATGTTTTTTAACTTTTTTATTTTTATTTATTTTTTATTTTTATATTTTTTGTTTGTGTGTTTCTAAATGAAAATAAAAAAGTTACAAAACATAAAACTGAGTTTTGAACATTGAACATGTGGTGTAATTTTTTATAACAGGGACCAAATTTGAACTTTAAGCCCAGATAATACTGGGTCAAAATAATAGAAAAAAATATTATGGTTTTTATAGTATTTGCCCTAAATTATATTATATATAATTATATAATATACCACCACCTTTTTCCATATATATATCATACATTATTAATCAAATATATATAATGTGTGATGCATAAAACCGACATCAGGTATTATTTATTGTTTCTCGAAACGTGGAAGAGATTGATTGCCATGAATGCGTATATATATATACCGGCATTCCCTCCCATTATAAGACCTCTCTTTCCTCACCATCTTTACTCCCACAGTCCCACTCCATCTTCTTCGTTAAAGGAGTTGCAGGTTCACCCATGGCCTAACATGGTGGCCGCAGAAAAGTTGGGATGCAGCCAAGGATGACTTGCCGACAACCATTAATGTCCTTACAGTGCATTGCAGCCATGCATGGATAATCCATTCGGCAAGTTGTCCTTGGCTACATCCTTCTTTCTGCTTCTCATGCTTGGCTTTTTCCTCTCGCTTATTGGGTGATAATTATATTCATCGTCTTTTCATTTTATACCATTTAATTTTCTTCGAGTTTTGATTTTATATTGGAATTGCTTTACAGATTATGAGATTATTTCATACCATTCAATTTCTTCAAGTTCTAATCTTATATTCGAGTGGTTTTACAGATATGAGATTAAGATTATGTTCAATAACGAGTTTTTTAAACAATTTTTAGTTTTTAATTTGTAAAGAACTCGAAGAAAAAAAACTTGGTTTAGGAGTATGAGCCTAGCTAATAATTTTATTTTAAATTAAAAACTTCTAAAAAAGCTATTTCAAATAATTTCTTGTGTAGATTTTAAAATTACTTTTGCGGAGCTTTTCATAACTAAACTTTGTTCTACTAAACTTTATTCACAAGAATGAACTTGATATTTTTATTTTAAATAAAAAACATTTAATTCAAAAGCTATTTTAAATAACTTAATGTTTTTATTTCAAATATATAATTTCAAATTCAAAACCTACTTTTCAATAAAAGCTTTTCAATAAAATATGAGTGAGTTTAATATTTATATTTTAAATAAAAATCTTTTAATCTAAAAGCTATTTTAAATAGCTTAATGTTTTTATTTCAAATATAATATTTCAAATTTAACAGCGACTAACCTTCTCAATAAAATATGAGTTTAATATTTTTACTTTAGAAAAAAAAAATTAATTTAAAAGCTACTTTAAATAGCTTAATGTTTTTATTTCAAATATAAATTTTCCAATTCAAAAGCTACTAAGCTTTTAAATAAAATATGAGTTTAATATTTTTATCTTAAATAAAAAAAACTTTTAATTCAAAATTCTACTTTAAATAACTTAATGTTTTTATTTCAAATATAAAATTTCTAATTCAAAATCTACCTCAAATTGTTTTTAACATCAATTACTTACCGAACTTTTATACACATAAAAACTAAGCTTTCAGATTTCAGCTCCTAACTAGTTTTGCCATAAAAAATCATTTGACCTAAGAGTAAGAAGTAACTCTCTCGTTGGAAAAATCATGGTTCAAGTTTCACTTGAGTCATAGATGGTGATAGTTTGGAATAGATTAGTTTGTCGTTCCAAAAAAATAATAATAAATAAATAAATAACCTAGTTTTGCCAAAATATATCCTAAATTTTACATATGCACATTCATTCATGAGCTACACATTCATAATTCATTCATGAACTACCAAGTACGAGTAATACGTTTTATGTGCTTCTCTTTTACATGTTAAGCGAGGCAGTAACATCAGAATGTAGAAAGATTCTAACTTGTAACTTCCATTAAAACCACGTTTACAAGATAGTCATCTTCCTTCATATATACATATTACACACAGATTTAGGCTTCTAAGCCACAAGAAAATGAGAAAACATTTGCACACACTTCCTAGCATATTGTTTCACACAAACTCGGGCTCGACTTTTGCACTATTTACAAAATAAAAGCACACACTAACATAGTACAAAGGTACCCTATACACACACTAACATTTAAACACATTACCCTTTAGAAGATACTAAACACAACTCATCTCCCAAAAGATACCAAGGTTTTATCTTTACTCTCATCTTTCTTTTCCAATGTTGACTTCATGGGCCGGGGAAGAGGAAGTGGTAGACTCGGTTCTGACAACGACCCAGATACTGTTACTGATACTGGTACTGATACTGATACTGCTGGTGTGACCTCTTCTGGAGTATACACAAAAGAAAGGTCCCGATTTGCACCAAGCGCGACAAGTTCTTTCTCTTCCAGACCTTTTGCAGGAGCTAAACCGCATCGATCGGGTTTGTGTTTTGCTAATGCATCTTTAAATTTCTTGATCTGTTTCATTATTACATGTCATTAGCTTCAAATGATCGTCTTTTTCTATCAATAAAACAAAAGAAAAAAAAAAGATCGAGGAATATGAACACGAACCGTGGCATTTGTACAGCTGAAGCTACAAACACGACCTTCAGCCCCTCTGTAAAATCGAAAGAATGGAAGAACATGAACGTTAAGGCTATAACACATGGATTTATGATCTTCATAGTTCACTTGAAGGAATTGTACTTCTGGATTCATCTCTGCTATCTGACATATCTGTAAGAAAAATCAAATGGGTGTTGATTAAAGATTGAAGATTGAGAGAAATTAAAGATTTGATTATGAAATTGAAATTGAAACGAACCTTTGGATGAAGAGCTTTGCATCCTCCACAACCAGGTGAAAAGAAATCAACGACAACAAGTTTATCGCCTGCAAGCAGAAGAGATTCAACAAGATCTTCTGCGCCTGTTATTTCCTTCATGTTTGGTTGAAGACCTTTCTCCCACCATCTTAAAGATTTCCCGATGCTTAAACTCATCTGTTTCATCACAATTTCAAGATTCGTAAATTAGTTTGATCCACTAGACAAATGCCCAAAGATACTAACAATTGGAAGAAACAAGAAAGTTTAACAATCGAAAGGAAGAACAGCATCAAAAAAGCTCATGAAGTCGCTTCCATTCCCGAGTTTTATGAACATGGTGAAACAGTAATTAAGTATTTTGTAAGAATTTGTATCTGGTTATGTCATCAAGTTCTTCTTTTTTATTCTTTTCAAAAAAAAGTTCTTCTTTTTTCTTGTTTTTTTGGTGTAAAGAAACGATTTTTATGCTTAATGCTATGAGAAAAAAACTAAAGCCCAAATCTTCATAACAGGGTAAAGTATACGCAACAATCAAAAGCAATAACGAGCAATTGCAGAAACCCTTTTATCATAAATCACGTAAATTCTATAAATTTGTGTAAGAATCAACATTGAATGAAGAAAAAGGTTAATAAGTTGACATCAGAAAGCAAACCTTAACATCAGATGCAGCAGCTGCTTGGGTAAAGACCCTTCTTTGTTGACCACCGCCTAAAGCCACCTTCTGACCAAAGAAATCACCGTCTGCCGATGATCGGAAAGTCAAAGATGTTGCCGATTTTGAAGAAGACGCCGGCATCTTTATCATTACAGGAGACGATTTGCCCAGTTTATTGCAAAGTAAACCATGGTCACAGGTAGAAAACATATAATCGTTACTTATAATCTTAGCCATGATTCCTGAGTTTCGCGTATTCAAATTGATTGTAAGAAAAGGGTTTTTTGAGATGCAGGATGAAAGGTTTTTGGATTGCGTTTAGTCAAAATCGGAAAAAAGGGGGTTATTGAGACTATGCCTCTGTGATTGATTATTGTGTAATCTATACTATACGTGTAAGAGTATAAAGCGGTTTCGAAATTGAGATTGAAGAAATTTGTGGGGTCCTTATTTTTTCTTTCTGGATAGTTTCACTTTTTCTAGGATCCGCTTTTCCTCTTTTATTTCAGATAACGTAATCCAACGGTGGATAATGTGGTTTACCAGTTCACGACAGTATGATCCGTCTTCTTTGGTTTACACTTTACCCCCTTGTATTTATATAATTATCTATTTCAGTCCTCAAATATGAAGTTTACTTTTTCCCAACTCAAATTGTATTCTAAACCAATTTTATTACTTACAAATGTTCCTATAATATTTTCTAAAAAAAATATTTCACCAACTATTAAATATTCGCTTGTTTCCTTACATATACCATTCCAAAACCACCTATATTACATGTTTGAATATTGCAATACTTGTGAGCAAATTAAATTGGTGTGTATTAATTATATGACATCTTATAACCATTTTGTAACATGTGTTCTTGTTAAGAGGAATCTCTATTTTGCTTGATGAAATACTTGTTAAAATCAATTAGCATTGTTTTCACACAACTTTGTAGAGAATTTGTTTTTGGACCAATAATAATTAACATGTAAGCTAGAGATATACAATAATACAAACCATCACTTACAAGTTAAAACATCATACTAGAAAATGAACATCCTATAAAACTCATGGGGGCAAAATGTAAATATTAGAACGAGCTGAAATCCATGCGTCAGGACCACGATAAATAGATAAGGTCCTATATGGTAGATGGAGATGCACGTGATCGTCCCCTTCATCACCCACGTGGATCCACATACGTTAAAGCTTGAGAATGTAAATTGACGATACTACCCCTGTGTTGAAAAAGAAGTGGATGTTATTTGGATAAAACTCGTATGAACACAAAGGAGAGACATAAACTGATAATCACTACGACCTTTTGTCACCTTTATTCGTACAAAACCTAATTTTCATGGTAGGCATGTGTTCATGTCAAAATCACTTTTGCATAAAGATGAAAAAGTATTTTTTTTTATTTATAAAGTGTCACATTTATTTCGTACAAACCTATTTTTTAATCAGGTTTTACGTTTTGCTAGCTGAAGTATTCCGGCCAAACTGAATGATCATTGGCTTGCTTTTAAACACGAATCCATTTACTAAATTCTGCAAAAAAAAAAAAATTAATAATTACTTCAAGCATTCATATAAAATTAACGAAACTAATTTTAACTAAAAAGAAATTGAAAAGCATACAAGAGCACGATGAGCAATGTCAATTGATGGGAATGTTACAAAGGCTTGACCCCTCATTCTTCCCTCCTGAAACCCAAACACAAGTTTGACTTTATTTGACTTGAAATATGAGATTTCCAATTATAAGAAATTTGAATGAATTTATGAAATATTAATTTTTAACTGTTATTTATTACCTGCATTAACTTCACAGAAAGATTTGTTTTAGCTGTTTCAATGCTTCCAAAGAATGAACCTACAGCAAAAGGTAATGGAATGGAATCAATCATTACATTCCATTGTTATGTTCAATTCCATTCCCTCTTTGATCACTACTTACCAAAGACAAAATAGAAGTCATCTACAACCACATCTTTTGATAAGTTTTTTATGTACAAAACAGGAGCAGGATTTCCAGCATTATAATTCTGCAAAAAAGTAAACTTACAATAAATATAAATCTTATTTACTCTACAAAAAGTAAAACTACAGTTTTTTACAGTTTACCTTAAACATTGGAAGTGATAAAATTTCTTCAGGGGGTAATTTTCCATGCTCTAAATCTTCAACACTAGCAAAAGATTTACTACTTAAATTATCATTCTCCACCTCCTCTACATCTTCTGCTATTCCATCATCTATTTGTTCAGTTTGAGTTTGTTTAGGAGTAATTTTAATCTGTAACAAAAAAGAAATATAACAAGTAAAAAAAAAGATATCAAACAAAGTTTTAATAGTAAATAGTAAATAAAAACCTGCAACACTGGATTTTTCTTTTTTATCAATGGAATCTCTTTAGGAACTAAAGTTGCAGCTCTCAATCCAACAGCTTCATGTGCTACATCCTTGTCAACAGCGGGACCCACAATGGATTCCCGTTTTATACGCTTTCTCCTTCCTCCAACATTTTCCTAAAAATATATAAATAAAGTATTTGTGAAATTATAATTATAATTATATGACATGAAAATGGAATTAGACAATTAGTTACCTCATCTGAAGACTCCAATTCTGATTCACCACTTGAGAGATGTGCAACTACAGGAGGAGGTGGGGGTGGGGGTGGGTGGGTAGGGGGTAGGGGTGGGGTGGGTAGTGCTGCACGAAATGGGGCTGGAATATTCATTTTGTTCATCAAATGCAACACCTATAAAGAAACAAGTGATATAAATAATTATGTATTATAACATAAAATGACAAATTTAGACATAAAAAATATCACCTGTGTGTAGAAGCGAGGAACAGCAATAAGAGCATTTAAAATGTTGGTCAAGATATTCCCATCTGGTGGAGGGTATGCATATCTGAAGTTAAGTAATTTAGTTTAATAATTAAAAAAAGAAAAGAACTTTACAAATGTTAGTTAATATACAAAGATTAAAAATTAAAACAAGGAAAACTTACTCAAGGTGAGGAGGAAAAGGGTACTCCACCCCAAGTTTTTCAGCAATAGGTTCAAATGCTGACGTGGACTTGGTTGCTGATTCTTGCTTCAAATCTTTGGCCACATCAGTGTCATCCTTTGCTGACATCGCGTTGTTCCCTAACTTTGGTTTGTTTTGCTGAGTTTTAGTATCATGTGGTGATGTTGTAGCTCTTTCAACTGACAAGACTTTACCAAGAAAACGTAACCTGATTGGATATTAAGCAGCTATATAACTTAAAAAATTTAAAGATATAAAAATTTATAAGATTTGAATTAGTTAATTACCCATTTAATTGGCGTTGTGCTTGAGTTGCTAAACCTTCATTATTGAAATCAACAAATGCACAGTTCCTCATCCTGCATTAATAAGACTCATGCCAATTAATTGAAATCAAGAAAACATTAAGTTAAGATTATTTTATCTTTCTACAGTTGACAATGAAGTTATGAAAAATGTGAATCACAGTACCTTCCAGTAGTGCATGGACGAACAGAAGAAGCACCATAATGGGAAAAAAGACGGGTGAGGGTATCATGGGGAATAGCTTCAGGAAGATGACGTATCAAGAGTGTAGTAGATGTTTCTTTTTCTGGTGGTTTTGTTGAAACTTCGCCCATGTTTTGAAATGCATAATTGTATATCCCTTGAGGATTAGGTAGTGGTTGAAAAGGTGGAACATTTGCCATTAGAGCATCTGCAGTGATGAGTCCAATTATAAGTTATTGTTTTTAAAGCTTTGGTTGAATTGAATCGCATATATAGAAAGAGAGAAGAAAATGAAATCGGATGTCTAATGCGCGAGCATTAAAATCAAAACCCTACTCAATTGATTCTCATGGACAATACGTCGAACACCTGGTGTGTCCCTGTTCTATCAACCCACAAAATACATACCACAAACAAGGAAGAAACCCTAACTTGAAACGCAAATTATACATCATGCAGAACAAGTCCCCATTCCCAATACCACCACCATCCCACCAAATTAGTTACAATTTCTGAGAAAGAAAATTAGCGGGAATTTGAATTTGAGGCGTACCTGTAAAACTTCAGTCGAAGATTATTTTCTTAACAAATTTCCACCCAGATGGCCAGATAGTAAATTGAGTGTATGTTGATCAAAATACACAGCTAACGGTAGAAATGTAGAATCGGATGGAAGACAGAAAGGGAACACGAGAGCAGTCGAGCTCGAGCACGATGCTTGACTACGGGCCTTAGGCCTAAGACTCAGCAGATTTCAATATTTCATAATCAAGATCAGCCCAAATTGGTTTCTTCTAGAGTGGGCCTATTGGAACCCCAATCGAAATACGGAAGTCGGAACTTGCCAATCAATCATTATCCTCTTCCCCACAAAAATGTACATCGAACTTGAAAGCCATGATTTTTCTATGTTAGCATGCATTTAGGGGTATTTGGTGTTAATGATTGAAAATAATTATTTTATATGCAACAGTTATATACTTATATACTTGTGTAATAGAAATGGATATACAATATATAACGTTTAGATTGTTTGGTAAATTTTGGTAGAGAATTAATAGCTAAAATTATAAAATAAGATATTCTTGTATACTGTTGAGTTATTTAGATTTAAGGTATGATTATTAAGTTTTTATTAATTATAACAATATTTTCTTGGGATGTTAACCGAACTAATCCTTATAAACGAATCATCAACAAAATTAACTATTTTCAGTTTTTGGAAAATGGTCCCATTTTCTAGGGCGCCACATTTCTATTCTAACATACGCCTAAATAAAACGACGTAGCTTCACATAACAGAATGAATAACTAACTAAACAGCCCTCACACTTCTTAATAGTCCCAATATCCCCCCTCAAGATGGATGCTTAAAAATATTTTTAAGCGTCATCTTGGATAAAAATGGAATCATCTTTGAATAAGGTAGGGGTTTTGTGAATATGTCAGCAAGCTGGTTAGAAGTATGAATAGGCATTAGTTTGATGATACCTTCTGCGATTTTATCACGAATGAAATGGCAGTCAATTTCAATGTGTTTGGTGCGTTCGTGAAAAATGGGATTGGTGGCAAGTTTTATAGCTGAATCGTTATCACAAAAGATGAGTGTTGGTTGTTCCAATTGAATATTAAAATCACGAAGTAATTGTCTCAGCCAAATGATTTCACTTGTAACAGACCCAAGTGCTCTATACTCTGCTTTAGTAGAACTTCGTGATACAGTGCTCTGTTTCTTTGATTTCCATGAACTCAAAGAATCTCCAAGAAATACACAAAATCCAGTCACTGATCTTCTAGTATCAATACATCCAGCCCAATCCGAGTCACTAAAAGCTTTGAGTTGAAGAGATTGTTTAGCTGAGATAAAAAGACCTTGACCTGGATTTCCTTTTAAAAATCTGAGCAAATGATTAGCAGCTTGAAGATGAGAACTTTTTGGATCTGAAATAAACTGACTTAATCTGTGTACAGTATATGCAATGTCTGGTCGTGTGATTGTAAGATACAATAGACGACCAACTAATCGGCGATATTGGGAAGGATCTTCAAGAGGCTCACCTTCAAATTTTGATGATTTTTGATGAGGATCCATTGGGAAAGAAACTGGTTTAGATGCTAACATACCAGTATCTTGTAGCAAGTCTAACACATATTGTCTTTGAGAAATAACAATTGCTTCAGGAGATCTAGCAATTTCCAATCCTAGAAAATGTTTCAATTTTCCCAAATCGCGTAGTCGAAAATTTGCACTCAATCTTTGTTTATTTCATTAATGGCATCAATAGAAGAGCCAGTAATGACTATGTCATCAACATAAACCAAAAGAGCTACAAAGTTGTCACCTTTTCCTTTGACAAATAACAAAAAATCAGCTTGTGATTGAGTGAATCATTTAGAAATTAGAAAACTTGAGAACTTTGCATACAATTGTCTTGAAGCTTGTCGAAGCCCATATAGAGATTTCTCAAGTTTACAAACTAATTTTGTTGTTGAATTAGTTGAAACAGAATGATTATATCCTTGAGGGATCTGCACATACACTTCTTCTTCTAATTCTCCATTCAAAAAAGCATTGTTCACATCAAGTTGAACAAGAGGCCAGGAATTTTGAGCAGCAATTGTGAGCAACAATTTTACTGTGACTAGTTTCGCAACTGGAGAAAAAGTGTCCAAAAAATCAACCCCTTCTTGTTGATTGTATCATTTTGCTACTAATCATTCCTTATATCTCTCTATTGTACCATCATCCTTCCTTTTAATTTTGTAAACCCATTTGCATCCCAAAGGCTTTCGATCAGGAGGAAGGGGTACAATAGTCCATGTATTGTTTAGTTCCAATGCATGTAATTCCTCATCCATTGCTTGTTTCCATTCAGAATGTTGAATAGCTTCTTTAAAAGATGAAGGTTGTTGTTGAGTGGCTATGACATAAATGTATGCTTGAAAAGAAGAAGACAATTGTAAATATGATAAAACATCGGATAAAGGGTATTTTGGGGATTTTGCTGTTTTATTAACTTGAACATAATTG
The DNA here is from genome assembly GCF_052849685.1 of Lactuca virosa. NCBI lineage: Eukaryota > Viridiplantae > Streptophyta > Magnoliopsida > Asterales > Asteraceae > Lactuca > Lactuca virosa. Next base: position 72,248,414 of record NC_136431.1, read on the forward strand.
ATCAGTTGACAATGATAATCATGAAAATATGAAGGAGGATTTATGTGTCTTTTGGGTCTTGATATGTGTTTATCTGATTGTGGAATGGGATCAGGGGTAGTTTGGGTATTTTGGGTATTCTGTGAGTGTATGGGTGGATCAAATATGGAAATATATGGTAAAGGATTTGGAAGAGTATGAGACATGAAAGGGTTTGTATGTATAAGGTTTGAAGCATTTTTGAATGGAAATATATCTTCATGAAAAACAACATCTCGTGAATTAAAGATTTGTTTTGTTTCCAAATCCATTAACTTGTAGGCTTTCATCCCTTGTGGATATCCAATAAAAACACATGCTCTTGCTCTTTGATCAAATTTTTTTCTTTGGGAAAATAAAGTGGATGCGAAAACCAAACAACCAAAAGTTCTAAGTTGTGAATACTTTGGTTGTTCTTTGTATAGCTTGAAAAATGGTGAAACATTACCCAAAGACTTTGAAGGAGTTCTGTTTATCAAGAAAGCAGTTGTGGATATGCAATCAGACCAATATTCAGATGGCATATTAGCTTGATAATACAATTCTCTTGCAACATTTAATAAATGTTGGTGTTTTCTTTCTACAACAGAGTTCTGGTGTGGTGTTTCAACACAAGAAAATTGGTGAACAACTCCTTTTTCTTTGAAAAAATCTGAAAATTGTAACTCCTTTGCATTGTCTGATCTGAAAATCTTAATATGAATCTGAAATTGTTTTAAGATCATTTGGAAAATTTGAGGTATAACAACTTGTGCTTCAGATTTATGTCTTATCAAATAGATCCATGTAAATCTAGTACTATCATTCACAATTGTAATGAAAAATCGATGCCCTTGATGAGAATTGATATGATATGGACCCCATATATCACACTGAATCAATTGCAAACGTTTTTGTTTTGCCAATATACAACAATTATCTGAATTGGGAATCTTATTCAAAGCTAAAACACTATCAAGATTCTTGATTTTATTTGAAGACGGATGACCTAATCTTTCATGCCACCTTTGAAAAGTAACAGCATTAGCTCGAATTTGTGATCCGCCCCCTTGTAAAATGTATAATCCAGCTTAAACATCACCCTTGCCAATCACATTCTTGGTCTTGATCTGTCGAATCATAGCATGATTATAGTATAGTTCTACCATTAACTGCTTATTGTTATCGGTTAACATTGTGACAGATATCAAATTTAGCTCGAATTGGGGAACAAATAATACCTCCGTAAGCAACAAATGCTCATTTATTTTGATATCTCCCATTTGATTTACTGGTATTAAAGATTGATTCGGTAATCTAATTCTGGTATTAGTAATGTCCTTAATGTTTGTAAATAACTCTTTGTTATTACATACATGTCTTGTAGCTCCTGAATCCAATATCCATACATTTGACTGGAAATAACCAGAATTAAGAGTCATGATGTAATGATTACCTGTTTGAATCGAATGAGAGGTAGAAACAGTATTAACAGAAGCCAATTTCCCAGATAATAGAGAAATGATTTGTTGACATTGATCATTTGTCAAACCAGTTACAACATCTTGCACCATTTGAGGAGACTCATTGGATAAATTTCCTTGTGAAATTGAATTGTTATCCATAGCAGCATTGACACGAGAATCATTTGAAGAGTTGTTTTGTGACCTATATCTAGGTGGAAAACCATGAAGTCGATAACACTTTTCCTGTGTATGACCGGTTCTTTTGCAATGAGTACAGTATGGAGAATCCTTGTTATTTTTGTAATTGTTCTGATAGTTGCGATTCTTGTTCTGTTGATTGTTAGCACGAACATTAAAAGCAAGAACATGATCATTTGTTGAAGAAATACCTATGTCTCACTGCGTTTCTTCTTGAATGATCAATGAAAAGATCTTGTTAACAGAAGGTAATGGCTACATAAGCAATATCTGACCTCGAATCTGAGAATAACTATTGTTCAATCCCTTGAGAAAACTCATAGTTTGTTTAGCTTCTTTTGCACCTCCACATGTACATTTACCACAAGTGCAATGATGATTATAATTTGCCAATTCCTCCCATAGAACTTTCAATTTTGTGTAATAATTGACTGAATCTTGACCTTGCATAAGATTCATAAGAGTTCTCTTGATATTAAAGATTCTCGGACCATTGCCTTGTTAAAATCTCTCCTGAAGTTCTTTCCATATGTCTGAAGCAGTTTCGAGATAGATGATTGAAGCAGAAATTTCTTTTGAGACTGCATTTAGAATCCATGAAATAACGATGTTATTATTTCTAAGTCATGACTTCAATCGCTCTGCATCTGCTTCATTAGGTTTAGGCAAGGAATTGTCAACAAATTCAAATTTGTTCTTTGCTAACAGCGCAATCTTCATGGATCGAATCCAGGAAGCGTAATTATCTCCAATTAAAATTTGTGATACAAGTATGGATCCAGGATTATCATTGTGATGGATGAAGTATGGATCATTCGAGAATTGACTAGAATTGCTTGAATTAACAACTTCTTCAGCCATTCGATCAATTTTAACAAAACAGAGTATGATGAAAAGCAAAGAAGAAAGAAAAAAAATTCAGAGAAAAGAATGAATTCTAAGAATCAAAGAATCAGAGTAATCGAAGCATAATTTCTCTCTGATACCATATTGCAAATCAAACAAAGAATTGAGAAAAAAGTGAACATTTTCTCATTTTGATTCAACATCTAAAGAATACATTGCTTATATACATCTTATTAAGCTGCATCATCTATTCTAACATACGCCTAAATAAAACGACGTAGCTTCACATAACAGAATGAATAACTAACTAAACAACCCTCACACTTCTTAATAGTCCCAATAAAGTAGTTACGGTAGTTCCGGAATTGGTGAGTGGTCGGTGATATTTGACTTAAAGGCATTCTGGAATTAGAAAATATATATTCTAAATTGACATTGTGCATTACGGACTATATTCTGACATTTCGGACACATTCTGGAATCTTTTGACACCACATCCTTTGTTTTCTATTTTTCTTTCACTTACAACTAAGAATTTGGAATTGTTTATTCTAACATTTGAAAATGAGTTCCTCAAATGCATGGAAAAAGCTTTGGCAGGCCTGTTTACTTTTATAATCTTAAAAGAACCGACCCGGAACTTTTACCAACATTAAGAAAGATGTTATTGACCATTTTCAGTTATGTTTTATGGCTCTAGGATGTGTTGTAAAGTACTTTTATAAGATATAAATTGTTTATTCGCAGTTACAAATTTTGTTACAATTGATGTTGCAAAAAAATGTAGATTTATACATTTTTGAGTTGACTTTACCAATGACTTCCATAGTTGCTCAATGTTCATACCGGGTTTCGTGGACAAAAACCATTAGACCATGCCTATAGTGTTTTGGTTTGGACATGTCACATAGTTTCGAATCTTGATCTCGACTCCTAATGAGTTGGAGGAATGTATTAGGGATGTTAGGGGTGTAGCGTCCATAACTAATATGTTTGAGTAGCAGGGTCGGCCGTAAGGGAGTTCAAGGTGTGCGGTCGCACATGGCTCCGAAAAAAATAGGGCTCGAGTTTTAGCCGTATTATCTATTTTATATTTAAATAAATAACAAAGTATTTAGAATTTGACATATAACATATCTAGTTCACTTGGTAAAAGGCCGCGTCGTCAATCTTGTAGACCGGGTTCGATTCCTCCTCTATTACTTTTGTGTAAAATTTTAATTTTCCAAAACAAACTATTTCTATAGTATAAATTTAGTTGACATTTTTATTTCACGTTGTATGCTTTTGTACGCCTTTTTTTTCCTTTACAAACTACTTTTTGAATGTAAATTTAATTGGCCTTTTTTTTTAACATTGTTTCTGAGGTTTTTTACAACACAAATTGTTTTTAACTTTTTACATTACAAAATTAATTTATCTTGCATCCTAACTTCCTTATAAGCTTGTATTGAATAAAATAATGTAAAAAGTTACATGAAAATAAGAATTTGTACATTTTATTAGGTTTTTTCTACAAAATGAAATGTTCAATTTTACATTTTATTGAGATTTTTAATAACAATATATGGTGAAACGATATTTATGCCAATTTAAAAAAAAAAAAGAAGAAGAAGACATAAATAAATAAATCGGAGGTACATGGAAGAAGAGGGTGGGCCAAGAGGAGGTGCGAGATGTGAGACCACACGATATGAGCCCAAATGTTTTTATGTATTAGGAAAGTATTGTTGTCGACAATGTATTGTTAATCCATCAAATAACTTATGTCAGGATTTCGTTGTTAATTATCTTCTTTGATTATTTGTAAATAGTAGTTTTTCCATGTTTAAATCTACATACTAATATAATTAACGATGGTAATAACATTTTCTTATATAAAAAAATTATATTTAGGGCCCATTTTTATTTTTTGTGCAAGGCCTTCAAAATCAATGGGCCGCCCTGTTGAGTAGCATCATTCATGACAACCATAACGAATTATATATGATTGTTTAAAATCATATTACATTTTCTTTATATGTGATACCCAAGGGTGTTTGGGACTTGCATAGAGTGCAAACAAGCATTTTCTATGTGAACTTCAAACAACTACATGTAGCTTTCCATTAAGTCAAATGTAATATTCAATAATTTCAGGTTGTTCCTCTAGTGTTATACTCGTCTACCTTGCTTTTTCGATTCCTTCCATTGTTGAGAAACTCTTGTATATCTTTGGACATTGTAATCATTAGAATTTGCATATTATAAAGCACTAACTTTCTATCTTCCTCGGCTTCAGAAATCAGTAATGGGATTCTCAATACCAACGATCGCTCTTGTACACAGTAAAACTCACAAATCATTTCTAACGTAGTCCTATCAGCAAGACCCTATTGTTTAACCTCAACGTGTATCACTTAATATTGATGGAGGTGACGTGACAGTGAATGCTGAGTATTGTCATAAAAAAGATAGAATTTGTAACATAATGATATGGTTCCAAAAATAATTAAACTTATAAAGCGGTAACTAGTCCATGGAGTTATCAACGTCCAAAAGCTTTGTCACCTTTCGTTTTATGGGATTTCTATTTGCTTTCGGTTTAATCTTTTAATATTTTCTTTGATTTCTTCTTACGTTCATGTTTGGTAGTGGTGAGTGTAGCTTTTTTATTGTCAAATCTCATGTTCTGTAAATAAAAATATATATTTTTAGTATTATAAAATTCAAATACAACTGACGTATTTAAATTTAAACTTACCATGAATAACTCTAATTCTTAAAGTTTTTATAGGTGTGACATAATCTCTTTATTTTCAAAGCCCATTTTTAAGAAACACCTACGAAATTAATCATGGGCAACTTTTCTATGGATTCAAACTATTGTTCGAGATTTTAGATTGATTTTTATAAAATTGGTTGCACACAAATCATCGTTACTTATTAAAAGTAATGTTAGTAGAAGGTCTTCGTTTTCCTCTTAGAAAGGTTCATGTAAAGAAAAGATTAGCAGCAAACGATGTGGTTGAGGCTCGAGTTGGACTCGATTCCCTTAAACAGATTCACCGTCTGTTCCCAGGGTACAACAACCTTAGCAGTATTGTGTACTGCCGGATATTACACTTGCCTGAAAGAATCGCCGGAAGCAGGAGTACAGAGAAGGAGGAAGAAGAAGAGTATTTTCATTCGTGTCTTTGAATGAGACGGAAAGGTCTTCTTTTATAGTTGAATTGTGTAATGGAAACAAATCACTAATTGATTGAGCGTTTAATGCCATTAAATGTCATTAATTACGCAATTAATGCATCCGTTACAGAATTCAAATATAGGGACCAAAACTGTCAAGTTTAGCAAAAACGCTCGAGTTTACCGAGCTGCATTCGTGCCCATGCACGAGTGCGGTGTTTTTGGTCTACGGAATCCAAGATTTGCACCCCCCCTGCACGCGGGTAAGAATTGTAGCTTAACCTTAGACACAAGCGTGTAAGCCTTTCATGCATTAAAGCTTATAAACCTTATTTGGTTTGGTCTTTCTACCAATGTGGGAATCATTCCCACATTCCTCTCTTTTTGCTAAATTTATTCTCAAATACCCATCTTTGAGTATCGATATCTCATTCACATATACTTTATTTTGGACATATAATATATCGTTTTGAAGTCCTCGTGGAGGAGAACACAAACCCGCTTAGAGTTAGTTATATATACAACATATGTATATATTTATATATGTCCAAAGTTAGTAAAAATATAAATATTTATACTAAATTTTCCAACAATCCCCCACATGAATGGAGATCGATCTCTGCACATCCAATTTCTAAACAAAATTTTCAACAGTTGAATCCTGCATAGGATAAGTAGGTATTACCCTTTGAACCCTCCCTTAAGAAGTTATACTTAATCTCCTAGCAGTTAGTAGATCTCGATGTCTTTGAACTAAACCGCCATTTATGTAGACGACAATGTAAATCTCACAGGATTCTCCCTGACATGGTCATATCCTCATAGTCGTGTTTGTTTTGGTCATGAACACTAGCCTGGTTCTGCAAGAGCTTTAGGAATTATGCCCCAATAATTCCCCTCGAAGCGTCCCCACTTTTCTCTCACATAGGTGATTCCAAGAATCATTAAAAACCATATGTTTAGCCTAATTTTGTCACTACATATAGGAATGGACTAGGAAGTAATGTTAACTCCCCCACAATGACATGCCTCACTCATACAGTTAGGTTATCCTTTTGAACCCAGATCTTGGGATCTCCAGTCTTCTGGGTAAGGTTTCCTTCGTATGAAATTATTCATTCATGGGCTTTAGTCTATTTCCTCTTGACGACTTATAAACTACATCTCTACTCAAGCCTTTTGTAAGCGGATCCGCAATGTTATCCTTTGACTTCACCCAGTCAACCGTGATAACCCCTGTAGAGATTAGTTGTCGTATCGTTTTATGTCTACGTCTAATGTGCATTGATTTCCCATTATAATTGTACTTTGAGCTCTACCAATTGCCGATTGGTTATCACAATGTATACATATGGCCGTTACCGGCTTGGGCCATTCGGGAATGTCCTCTACAAATTGACGTAGCCACTCCGCCTCTTCAGCACAAATATCTAAGGCGATAAATTCAGATTCCATCGTGGATCCAGATATAACTGTTTGCTTGGATGATTTCCATGCTACAGCAGCACCTCCAAGTGTAAACACATATCCACTTGTAGATCTGGAATCTTTTATGTCAGATATCCAATTTGCATCTGTGTATCCTTCGATAACTGCTGGATGTCTGCCATAATGCAGTCCATATTCTCGCGTGTATCTCACATACCTTAGCAACCTAGTAATACTCTTCCAGTGTTCAGAACTGGGTTTACTAGTGTATCTACTTAGTCTGCTCACAACATACGCTAAGTCAGGTCTGGTACAACTCATTATGGTATTCTTGTGTATTTCAGGATTCTTAGAATTTTGTGCATATCCAGTGAATACACAATCCACTGTTTTAGGGCCTAACTTTTGTACCTTAGGCGGTGGTACTACAACTTTAGCTAGGCACCCCCACACCCGTAAGTACTTATATGATGGCTTTCTTCCCATCCAAAGTTCATACGGTGTTTCATTCTTTTCTTTGCGAGGTATCTTATTTAGAAGATAGTTAGCCGACAAAATAGCTTCCCCCCACATTGACTGGTTTACACCCGAACTAATTATCATGGCATTGACCATTTCTTTCAAGGTACGGTTCTTTCTTTCAGCAATTCCATTGGATTGAGGTGAATAGGGTGATGTGAATTCATGACGAATTCCATTTTTCGCACAAAATTCAAGATAGGGAGAAACATATTCTCCACCCCTATCACTTCTAACCACTTTAATTCTCTTGTTGAGTTGATTCTCAACTTCATTTTTGTACAAGACAAACTTGTCTATTGCTTCATCTTTACTCTTAAGTAAATATATGTAGCAATATTTCGTGCTAGATGACGAGGACATCATTTGGGAAAAAGGCTTATCACATCGTCCACCTCTCACCCTTACCTCATGGTCTAACTCATCATCCAACTCATATGTCATCTACCCATGTTTTACCCAACATATTATGTAGATATAAATACATATACAGTTTAAATCATATAAAACTTGTATAAAATCGTTCCTCCAGCATAGATAGCAAGTATACAGATAATATGCACACATAGCACGTAATTTATATAAAATACTTCATATCTATGTGTAAGATGAAAGTAACTATGCACTCACTTGAAAAGGTGGTGATTCTGAACTCAGACAGCGCTTCGCTTCTTAAAAAAATAATTTCCTTCGACGAAACCTAGTATTATTACCACTAGAGTTTAGTCTATTATTCGCCGAGACTAATTAATAGTCTAGCTATTATTACTATTATATAAGCGTTAAACAATACTTAGATAACCCATAATAATAGCTCAAGTACTTATTATAAGTTCCTAATAACGTTACTATAATTAAATAAAAGCTATATTAAAAATAGCGTAGGCGTAGCTCACTTACAGCGGGTTTTATAGAAAACCGGGCTTTGCTTGGAGCAGCGTTCCCGAGCCGAAAAGCTCTTCTTCTCGGAGCCGTCGAGCACTCCGGGGCTTCCCCCTCCTGCTAGGGAGGTTCCATAGGCTTTGCGCGGGGGGGGGGGGGGGGGGAGGGTTCGGGGCTTGAGAGAGGTTCTAGAGAGAGAGTAAAGGGAAGAAAGAATGGGAAAGGTGTGAAGAAAATGAGGGTGGGAGAGGTTCTATTTATAGGGTGAAAAATGGCTGAACTTGGTGCCACATGTCACCATCTAGTGGCAAGACTTGGGGAGAAAGCAATGGCCAAGATTGTGCCACATCACCCGTTTTCGCACACCACACTTCCGACTTCTAAAATCCGTAACTTTCACATACGACCTCCGTTTTTGACGTTCTTTATATCCACGCGTAGGTAAAAATAAGATATACAACTTTAATTTTGACTCCGTCGGCTAATTCTCGACCGATCTTAAATTTAACAGTACGAGGAGATTATACTATTAAATGTCCGCGTAAAATTTATAACTTCTACATACGGACTCTATTTTCGTCTGTCTTTTTACCATTGAGTTCCTATTAATGAGATCTTAAATTCTCATTTAGGTCACGTAGGCCAAAAACCGCTCGATCTAAAATTCGAGTTTCGGGCTGTGCACTGCTAAGCCAAATCTTAGAAAAATTCATAACTTCCTCATACGAAGTCAGATTTGGGCGTTCTTTTTTTTGTATGTTCTCGGTTTAACGTATACTACAACTTTTGTTTAGATTTATAAGGCTAAAAAATCTTCCATCGTAAATTCACTATTTACGTCTCCCGGTGTCGTGCCGGTTTTGCCATAAAACTTCGACGGACCATAACTTCTTCGTTATAACTCGGATTTCAACGTTCTTCATATGTACGGAACCCTTGAGACGTATTCTACAACTTACTTAAGATTATTTAGTCTAAATAATCTTTTGTCAAAAAGTCGTTTTCGACCCCTATTATCTCTAAATTGACTAGCCTGGATCTACGGGCGTTCCAGTAGCAGCTAAGGACTTTCTTTCGGGGAGCTTCTGCATTTGAGGTGAGTTTTCCTCACTGTACTTTTGGGTCGAAGGCACCAAGGCTGGCCTATTGGATTAGATATCATGTTATGTGATAGTATGTTGTTGTTCAGTAGTGATCTGTTAGATCGGTATCCTGGTTTATAGGATAATGCTACGAGTAGTGATCTGTAGATCTGCCTATCTATCTGTAGACTGTTTATATGTTTATCTGTCATATGTCGGCATGTTGTGTTGGGTTGAGGTTGTACTGCTCCGTGCTGTAGCCAACAAACCCATAAGCATTCCAGATACGAGCTGAGTAACAAACCTAAGAGCATTCCAGATACGAGCTGAGTACCAGGAAGTATGCCAAACTCGTACTTAGGGCTTGAGGGTATTCCATCCCGAGGATGACTGAACCCGTATGTATTGGTATTCCAACCCAAGGGTTGATTGGGCGTGGGGTATTCCAACCCGATGGTTAATTGGACCCGATATGATAGTATGGATTGTGGTGAGACTGGATTTCTTTGTGTATCAGTCAACAGGCCTGGGGTATTCCAACCTGATGGTTGAATGGACCCGAAACGTTTGGTATTCCAACCCGATGGTTGATTGGACCAAACTGCTTATGATACGAGGGTATTCTATCCCGACGATGACTGGACCCATCGTAGACATGCATGGTATTCTATCCCGAGGCTGATTGGGCCAGGCATGAGTATTTGAGTATGTTGTTATTTGTATATGTTATATGTTTGGGTGTTTGTACTTTGGGGGAACTCACTAAGCTTCGTGCTAGCAGTTTTGGTTTATGGTTTCAGGTACGTCAGTGGATCGTGGCAAGGTGAAGGCGTGACCGTACACATCCTCACATTTTGGACTTAGGATTTATGGGAAACTCTGATAATGTAAATGTTTTGAAACTATGTTGAAAGAGATTCTGATTTTTAAATAATGTTTTGGGAACAACGGTTTTTGTAAGCACTTCTATAGAAAAAGGGTTGTTTTGAGAAGTTTAAATTTTGTGAAATTTTATGGATGTTACAATTGTTTGCAATTTACATCATCTAGTTCTTTGGTGGATTTCTGCTCAAACATCATGCAAGTGATCATAATAGTTTCCTCTTTCAGTTGTTCATGTGCTTCATATATATCTTATTTCAGTCATCTCCTACCTCTACGTTTTCAAAATCAATAGGGGTAAAGTCTGTTTTGTTTCCATTACATCGCAGACCCTTTTCCATCTATGGTGATCACAACAGAAGGAATTGGTACGAAAGGGTGTTTTGTTGAAGCGCAGGTAAGGTTTTTCGTCCTGTTTCTTAATTTCTTAGTTGATGTGATTGATTAATTCAATAATTCTTACCATACGAATAAAATCAAGAAATTGGCTGATTGTAGGTAGGATTTTTCTTTCCTGATGAAGCAAAAGTTGAGGAACTTAGGAATTTACTAAAGGAAAAGCAAATTGGTGTTGTTGGTGTTCTCACTTCTACACAAAATCATTGGGTTTACTTCTTGACCAACCATGTTTTCCATAGATATACAAAATCAACCTATACGTATCTTGTTCATCTAATATTTTAAAGTAAATAGTGACTTTACATGAGGATTATTGCAGGTTGGTGTGTACAGAAACCCTTCATCGGGGTTGTTTGCCACTTCATATATAATTTGGGCTTTAGCCAATGTAATCCATCTAAAGGCTTTGATCAATATTCAATTTCAGTTTAGGTTATTGGAGTTAGTGTAATGATAAATATGTAACTTCAACTGAGAAACACCAGAATGTGTATAAAAGTTTGATAAAAGGCATTGATGAATTTGTCCTGGTTCTTTAAAAATGCCAAAGGGATGATAACAACTCTTAGGAAGAAGAGTACTCAATAGTGTCTAGTGAAACCAACTAAAAAAGAAAGTTTCAGAAATTTACAATCAAATGTCATGTGCACAACATATTTGTACCCAAATCTTTAAGCAAAAAATAAATTTTAATTTGTTTTTGCAGTTAATTGAAGCATCTGTTGTGATTATGATATTCAGTTTCTTTTGGAAAGATAAGAATCAAAACTTGGTAATTCATCATTTTTCTTTTTTATAGTTGATTATATCATTATATCTAAAAGCTATTCTATACAATCAACTAGGGTTTAATACTTTCATTATTTGTTTTAATTATTTTTTAGTCAAGAATATGAAGTTGTACGTAACAATTAGTTTCCATTGGCATCTTGGTAATTAAGTATATGTTTTTTGTAGCAAGTTCACCAAGGCGTTGTAAGATCAATAATGGATGATGTTGGCTACACGATAATGAAAATGGGAAGTGTGTATGTTTCATCCAGGGAACCACAGGATGTTGTAGCAACAGGTGGCAAATGCTATGGTTTGAAATGGGTCACATGCTAGTACTTACCAAATAAAACAAACTATCATAAGTGATTCGATTAAGTAACTATGTTCTTGCATTATCTGTAACTTCCATTTATGATTCTTCTTCTATTATGAAACCAGAGGCTCAAATGAACGCCATGAAAGAGAAACCAATTGACTTAGAAGCTGTAGAACCCAAACCAGAACCCACTATTGAAGTTTTTTTTCTCTGTAGCTATGAGGGTTGTGGGAAAACATTCATTGATGTTAGAGCTTTAAGGAAGTATTCTCATATTCATGGAGAAAGATAGTTTGTTTTCCATTATGAGAACTGTGGAAAGGTAAATTTTCTCATGATATTCTCTCTTTATCATAACTTATCGACACTTTAATCAAATATTAATTTCATTACATGGTTTTCTTTGGTTAATCCTGTTGGATTAGTGTCTAAGTCTATAACTATAATTGGTATGTACTTGACCCGACTCGGCATGGTCCATTTGGGTTGCATGGCATCGGAACATTTGGATAGACCGTTTATGAGGAAAAGACATTTTGTGACATATTAATATATTATAAGTTCTAATATATTAATATGAAATCATGTTATTTAATTAGTATTGATCAAGAATTAATTTGGACTTAATTTAGTGATCAAAAAGAGACTAATTAAATATATGGGGATTGATTGTGTAAATCATTCATTCTTATATATGTGGGCTTATGATCCAAGATTCCTTATATTGGGTTTAACCCATGTGGTGATCCATGGATACTTCATGGAGGTTAAAACCCATGGTGCATAAGGAATGGGTAAAGTCATGAGTTACATGGTGTAACCCTAATAGCCACACTATATAAGAACCCCTTTAGTTCAAGAAATTGGCACTAGTGATATATATGTGAGAGGGCTAGCCGATTTGAACATGTATGTCTTCTTCTCTTGGTTATTCCATGTGTTGGTGATGTTGTGTGAACCATTTGAGGTGTCACACTTGGGGCACTAGGCTCTCGAGCTACATGGAGTCAAGCAACAACAACAAGGTATGTATTCTATCTATTTTATTATCCTAGCATCGGTGTTTTGGTATGCTAGTTAGGATAATACCTTGGATATTCATATTTGCATGTATAATAGAGAAAACATAGATCCAAGGTATTTAGGGTTGCATGTACACTTAGGAGTGTTAGAATGCTCAAAACCCAACAGTGGTATCAGAGACTAGGCTTGTTTTCTTGTTATACTTGCAAAATTGGCTTAAAAATCGAATGTTGATGCTGTCTGCACAACAGACTCGCCGAGTCCACTGATGGACTCGCCGAGTCCAAGGCAAAAAGCATCCAACTCGCCGAGTTGGTTCGTGCACTCGACGAGTTGGACCCCCCAGACAGCATATATTCGATTGTTTTGGCTGAAATTGGACTAGGAACATTACCCTAAGATGTTTTTGGATTTATAAACTTGTTTTTGATGTGGTAATGTTCATGCTAATCCAATTTCAAAGATAATTGTCAATATATTCATGTTTTGTATTAGTTAAAACTTATGCTAATTACATGAAAAAGTTTGATGTGAATTATCTTTGTTCATATGAGTTGCTTAGATTAATAGATAAGTTAATTGATTATGTGTTTTCAATCCATTTTAATCTAAGAGATGATTCTAAAATGTGTTTGTGTAACTTGTCCTCAAGTTACATGAAAGCTCACATTTAAGGTTCTTAAAACTCATAAAAGTTGGCAAAGGTTACAAAAATGAAGAGTCTTGTCCTCATTAAATGGTTTTATGACTCCATAACTTGTCCTCAAGTTATGGAGGTTCAAGAGTCACTTCATTAAAGTAATAAAATGTGTAACCTTAATTAATTCCATAAGTTACAAAATAAAGAAAAGTTACATTCTTTTATTAGTTTAAAGTCTTCCATAACTTGTCCTCAAGTTATGGAACTTGAAGAGTCTTTTAATTAAAACTACTTTAAACACATAAGTTATGGAATTAATTAGTTTTGAATAGTTTCAAAAACTTGCCCTCAAATTTTGGAATTTGAAAAGTTTTCACTTATGAATACTTTAATTCCAAGTTAGCCCTTAGAATTTTAAAAGTTAAAATTCAACCCTTATACTTTATAATATTATAAGTTAATAATATTTATATATATGTATAAGAGTAAAGTCAGTCTTACCATTAGTAGGCCTCATTCACGAAGCCGGTCTATAAGGGGGGTATAAGGTTACTGCCTATAAAATGGCAGTTTAATGGGTGTCCACTCTCACCCACCGCTTCCTTGACTGGTGGAGGGTCGTTAGTTGAACGGGTAGGACAAAGACTATAATTCTCCCTTCATTAAAAGTATTAATGATAAATACTAAGTAACTAAACATTTATAAATTCCCAATCTTAGTTACTTAGGAAAATGTGAATTTGGTGCTAACCCATGAAATTACACTTTGCACTTTGTTTAAGTCGGTTAGTGGAGCGTGTGTGGTTAACCGGCACACTAACTCGTATTTAACAAGGTAGGCAAAGGGTAACTTAATGTTTATCATAGTATCGATGGAGCGTGTGTGGTTAACCGGCACATCGATTGAGGGGTAAACACTTAAGGGTACCAAGTATATTTGCATGGTTATTCACACCTTGTTTTGTGATCTTCGGCATCCCAGTCACAAAACCTGAAGGGCACACTCGAGATTGAAACATGCCATTGAACAGTTCAATGAATCTCAAAAGAATCTAGGAGTTTCAAAACCAATTAAAACCTAATAATACATTTCGTTTATCTTGGTGGAAATTGGTGAATCGTCATTCACCTACGTTCAAATATTTTATAGCTTGGATTACGGCATCCCTCTTCCAAGTTATAAAAGTATTGTGTTGGGTCCTAGCCTTAATATTTCATATTGGGTGTCATATTAAGGACTTTAAATCAACTATCTTGAATATCTCCCAAAAGATGATCTTCCCAAATCTCTTGAAACAAGTTTTCCTAAAATGAAGATGATGTCCCATGGAAATCATACTTCTTTCACCTCCTCCAATTATTCTCCCTAACCCACAAGTTCCTGAAAAGTTTAAGGTCACTCAAGCCCTATTGGCAAGCAAAGGTCTATGTGTGATCACATCTTGGAGATGTAGTCACATATTGACAAGCCGAGAGATTTGGGTGTCAAAGTCTAGAGGAAGCTGATGATGAATCACTTTCTCAAATCTGAAAAGATGGGAGAGTACTTTAGTATCATGTTTTAAGATCATCTTAATGATTTTGATACCTTATCACAATTCATCCTCTAAGTGCATTCTGATAGTTAAGAAGAGGAGTTATGAATTGTTGAAGTGGTTAAATCAAGAAGATGATTCATACTTCGTTCCAAAAACAATTCTTAGCGTTATACTCTAAGATTGTAACTTGAGTGACATGTCTTAAAGAAGGTTTAAAACACTTGTCAAATGTAAGAGTAAAAGTGTCCTACTCTTGTACATTTGAAATTGGTAAGTTGTGATGTTTTGGATAAAACAAAGACCAACTAAGGCCAATTGTGTGAAGTGTTTGTCTTGATTAGAATCCGCACTATCTCTTGAATATTTGACAAGAGAGTCTTATATGTCAAGAGGACAGTGGGAGTCTTAAAAGGTCTTGAAAGTCTCAAGAACTAATCAAGAATCAAAACCTGAGGTTCTTCACTAGCACACGACTTGAGGTTTATAACCTATCGTGTTGACATATTATGTGCCCATTCCAGTTAAAGTTGTCTTTGCATAGGAGTTCTGGAAGTTCTCAATTGGTTGCATAACAACTTGGAAGCAATGGCAGACCCTTGAGCTGCCACATGGCAAGAAATTAAGATTGAGTTCAGTCCATATGAGTTTGAATTTGTCATTATCCTTGTCTTGTGACTATGGTTTTGACAATTCACATGGATAAGAACACATACACCATTAAATCTAAGTGTCATAAGGTTTCTCTCCGATTCATGAAAATGATGGTGAGGAAACACTTTCACTAAGTAGATTTTAGCTAGATAGCAATTGTGATATTTGCATTCTCAAAGTCGTTAGTGGAGCATGTGTGGTTAACCGGCACACTAACATGGACTTGTGAGAAGTGGCAAAGGTCTAAACAATTGAGACTATGATTACGGCATCCCTTTTCATAGTTATTAAAACTGTTTAGACACACAAGTGTGCTATCTAAGGCAAGGTGTATGATTTTGATAAAGTTTTATCAAAGCAATCTAGTATCAGAAATCTGAACTTTGGTAAGAAAGTCAATAAAGTTCTAGAAGTTCAGCTGATTTCTGAGTACATGTCAAAGCTAGTGGGAGCATAAGTGTTATGCTAATAATCATCGTGTTAGTGGGAGCATGATAATTATGACAAAGGTTGCAAGTTAGCAATGTTAATTATAGAAAACAAAAGGTTTCAATTGGGAAAAAGTTGTTTTGCTATAATTAAGGGAGAGGAAATTATACTTCATCTCAAATCTAAAAGTTTAGATTGAGGTTTTAAATCGTATTTAGTTAAGGATATATATATGAATTTCATGTTGGAATGGCTCAACATAAGGAAATTCTATATATGGGTCCATTATTTGCGTTCTAAAATTCGATTATGATTACGGCATCCCTTTTCATAATCTGAATTATGAGAACTTGGCAAATTGAAATGGAAATATTATAGCAAAAGACTGGTTTAGTCTTTATGTGACACATCATGAATCGTGTCCCATATGCTTCGGATATAGGATCGATTACATGTGTTATATTCATCCTTTCTAAAATTTTCCAAATGTCTGGGGCATTAAGAAGGGAAAAGGTTTAGAACTGGATATGACTAAAAGGATTAAGCAATTGTCGAGGACAATCTAAGGTTTACCAAAGATTCGTTGCTCAAGGACAGTTGGAAGTATAGTGTTAATTCTGGAAGGACCATATTGACATAATCTGTAAGGAGGCAACTCTTGTTCAGAAGTGATAGTCAAAATGTAATATGGAAATGTTTCAAAGTTAGAAATTATTCAATCTGTGTAAGATTAGGAAACTTAATGCAAGAAGGATGTTTCCAAGGAGTTGATCTCCTTGGAATGCTCTGTAATGTTTGTTGTCAAGTCCTTGTGACTTTGTGCATAATCATTACAAGAGGATCAATGCATATAAGTTTAGAATCTAACAGATTTCAGTAAATGGCATGAATTTGGAATTCTTGCATTTGCAGTAAGGATTTGGGACTGTGAAAAGAGAATCATTGAAGTTATGTTCAATTGATCTATTTCACAAAGTAAAGATCATAGACAAACATAGTATGCATACTTGGTGTATGGCATGACTAGTGTTTAGAAAACATAGTGTACATGCTTGGAGCATGGGATAACTATTGTTTTAATTCAAGTATAAAGTTGATAGTTTGAAACAGTATACAATGAATAATGTGTAATCATATGGTGATAAATAAAAGGTGTTTTATTTATATTCATAAGTTCCGAGACCATATTGGATTCGATTATTATTGTGTTTCACTTTGCATGTTTTGACTTCCAGAATAAGTAGGTCATTCTTCCTGAATGATTAAGTTATTCAAACTATCCACAGTCGGTCATATGTTGGAAGTAGATATGAATCAAGACTGTCATGGGTGGGGCTTGTAGAGGTCTAAGATGTGGGACAAGGTGGTGCTACAACACTCATGAGTGCTCATAAGTTCTGAGTATTGGATTCAACACGCGCTCATTGGAATCACTTCATGGATTTTATCACGAGTGATCATGAGACGATAATATCTTATATTCTTCAAACCTAGAGATATGAGTTGTTACTATGAGTTGGTTGTACATTGATTTCACGAAAACGCATTCGGTAACTCGATGTTATAAAACGTGCCTTTGTGTATGATTCAACAAGTAGTAGAACAAGCCATATGAGTCGAAGTTTATCCATTCCTTTTACCTTCGGGATAAAAGCGATATCTGTGGGCCCCTCGATGATTTGGTGATGACAAATGTAAGTGCTCGATCGGGCCTGGACTGATTTGATTTGTTCAATTAGTCATTCGTCATAAATCGGAAATCGGGAAACAACAAATGGACAGAGAGAATGATTATAATCCATGTCTCAGTCCATATGATATCTAGAATGGAGGAATATATGATCCCTTATCTAATGGACAAGTCATTGACAAAGGTCAGAGTTCATCTACAAGGTCAGAGTTCGACAACGGCTTTTGAGAGCTACGATTGCCAGTTGGTTCCTGAAGTCATACGCAATAATAGTTTTAGACTTATCCAAGTGGGAGACGGTTGGATTAGTGTCTAAGTCCATAACTATAATTGGTATGTACTTGACCCGACTCGGCATGGTCCATTTGGGTTGCATGGCATCGGAACATTTGGATAGACCGTTTATGAGGAAAAGACATTTTGTGACATATTAATATATTATAAGTTCTAATATATTAATATGAAATCATGTTATTTAATTAGTATTGATCAAGAATTAATTTGGACTTAATTTAGTGATCAAAAAGAGACTAATTAAATATATGTGTAAATCATTCATTCTTATATATGTGGGCTTATGATCCAAGATTCCTTATATTGGGTTTAACCCATGTGGTGATCCATGGATACTTCATGGAGGTTAAAACCCATGGAGCATAAGGAATGGGTAAAGTCATGAGTTACATGGTGTAACCCTAATAGCCACACTATATAAGAACCCCTTTAGTTCAAGAAATTGGCACTAGTGATATATATGTGAGAGGGCTAGCCGATTTGAACATGTATGTCTTCTTCTCTTGGTTATTCCATGTGTTGGTGATGTTGTGTGAACCATTTGAGGTGTCACACTTGGGGCACTAGGCTCTCGAGCTACATGGAGTCAAGCAACAACAACAAGGTATGTATTCTATCTATTTTATTATCCTAGCATCGGTGTTTTGGTATGCTAGTTAGGATAATACCTTGGATATTCATATTTGCATGTATAATAGAGAAAACATAGATCCAAGGTATTTAGGGTTGCATGTACACTTAGGAGTGTTAGAATGCTCAAAACCCAACAAATCCATTAGACCATTTAAACTTTCGACTTATTTTGCAGAAATTTTTAGATAGCTCAAAGTTAAAGAGACGTTTTATAATACATACAAGCCAACGAGGTTTTATTTGTCCACATGAAGGTTGCGGTAAGGTAATCACCCTTTTTCCCATCAACATCAGTCTCAGACGTCAATACAAAAGCAATACAACTGTCATCTCAGTATAAAGCCATGTTCTTTCTAAAATTTGCTTACTCAATCATTATTGCAGGCTTTCTCATTGGATTTCAACTTAAGGTCACACATGAAAACTCATTCTCAATATAACTATCACATTTATGGGAAAAGCAATAAATAAAACTGTTACAATCGTGGAGTTCATAAGGGTACATTTAAGGTGTATTTTCAATTATGAGGATGAGAAGGGCATTATCATCTTTTTGCTATATACACGACTGAAGTCTTCATGTGTTTCAGAGAAGAATTGTTGATCTTCATCAAATTACGTCCATTGGATCCACATATATAGTCGATACATGGGAACCCTTAGAGGAAAGCTTACTCTCGTAAGATAAACTTTAAAAAAAATCAATATTTGAAAATTTTACACATGAAAATATGTTTTTAATTTGTATCTTTATACAAATTTTGTGTTCATACAGTCTAAGAACCACAAGTAGGGTTGTACACGAACTGAATGTTCATCGAACTATTCGTGAACCTTTCGGCAGGAAGTTTGTTTATGTTTGTTTATTTATTAAATGAACGAACATAAACACAAATTCTTATTCGTTTAGTTAAACGAACGAACATGAACAATTGCCTCGTTCGTTCAATTATGTTCGTGAACGTTCGTTTATGTTGTTCATTTACGTTCATATACATTCCTTTTATGTTCATATATTCTTAATTGTGTTTGATTATATTAATATGTTATATGTTCATATATGTTCAATTATGTTTTTTTAATCTTTGTTCATTGATGTATTCGTTCGTTTATATTCGTTTACCATGTTCACGAACATAAACGAACGAACATGAACAAGAAAACTCGTTCGTATTCGTTCATTTGTTCAACTAACTTAAACGGAAGAACATGAACAAACCTTCGTTCGTGTTTGTTCGGTTCGTTTACAGCCCTAACCACATGACATGTTTCTATGATAACTATAACTCTTTCCATGAAGGAGCTCAATACATCATCTATCGGGTCAGTTTCAGCTTTTAAAAATTGTTTCCTATAAAGGTATTGTACTTCGAAAATTATATTAATAATTTTTCTTAAAAAAGTGCAATGCTATAATCGGTGGATTAATACATCTAACATGGTCTGAGAAATTGTCAGGTATTAGCCTCCATTGCGAGTTGACCAAGTGAAGGTTGGACCTGAAAGGAGGTATGCGATTTCATTAGTTAGATATCTATTTGGATAAAATGCGACAAATAGCAACATACTTTCATTTTATTGCTATATTTTGATAGATTTTTCAAAGTATATTATTGTCTTTATAAGAAATAAAAACCAAAGAACAATGTTGTAAAAAGAAATATTCTATGTAGTTTTTTATTCAATGGATCCAAAAAACCTCTTGCTTTAATATCTTCACCATTCAAACTTGCACCAATAACACGGGTGGCCTTCATCTAGTTTATATTAACATATATTAGTTATATAAATATAATAAATAATAACATTGATTTTGAGCTTATAAAATTCAACAAAATATCATATTATTAAGTTGTTAGTATAACATTTTGAGATATTACAAAACTTATCTTTTTTAACATATAAAACTATGCTATAAATAATTATTTTTTATCCAAAAAATAGTTTCTTTTAGCCCCAAAACATCAACTTCTTTAGCCCATAAAAAGTCTGTCCAAAATTAATCGGGGGCGGGAGTGAGGTTAGATATTTTGGAGGCGGGGCGGGGGATGCACCACCGGTCCCGTTTGCCCCCGTTGACATCCGTATTCCTACCTATGTTAAATGTTATGTTAAAGGTGACAAGTATATTAAAATATTATTAATTTTATTTAATGTAACACATGTCAACATTTAATATTGATATAAAGATAGATAAAAATAAAATGAGAAATTAAACATTTTCTTTCTATTTATCTTCCTATTCATATGAAATGGTGACATGTGTCCTTTTTTTGTTCGGGGTTAGTGGTTAGCAGTTAATATCACGAAACCGTCAACGTTTGGAATAGAACTCGAGACTTTCAATCTAAGAGGCAAAGTCTCTACCAAGTGGGCTAGTCCCACATTGGCAACATGTGTCGTATTTTGATAATAATAATAATATTTTAATGCACATGACATAATTTCAAATGGGTAAGAAGATATATAAAAAGAGAAGTAAAATGATATTTCATTTCTCATATAAAATATAGGATGATATCTAACTTCTTTTATAAAAATCTGGCTAAATTTATCAATATCCATAATTTCTTACATATTAGTTACCGACAATTTTTTTAAAATTTTTATACGTATACAAAGACCATGTCGCTCTTAAATCAAGGGAACCCAACAAGAACAAAAAAGTAATTGATAGTGCCAAAATTCGATATATATCCAAAATTGTACACGAGTTGCCGGTAGCCATCTATTCACTCTAAAAATAACGTCACATAAAAAATCGTACAAATTAATTGGATTTAATATAACTGAAGTTTTTTCATGAAAGTATTAAATAGGGGAGGGTTTGAAATGCTCCCAAGGAAGCCGGATGGTCGCAACAAGGAGAATGGAGAATGGACGGAGGTCAGGGGGAGAAAGCAGACAAACACTTCGATGAAGGTGATTACTTCCTACTATGTAACGAATATCCCAGATGGAACGTGCAGATACACCCTCAAGGAGGCTTTCAAGAACTTTGGGAACATTATCGATGTATATATCCCAGGTAGAAAAGACAAAGGTGGGGCTTATTTTGGCTTTGTGAAGTTCTGTGGAGTCAAAAACGCTGAAGAACTGGAAAGATCTATGCAAAGAGTCAAATGTGGGCACAACATACTCAAGGTGAACATTTCGAAATATAGAAAGCAAAACCATTCGAACAAAGCCCCGGAGATGGATAGAGAAAGAGATATTCCGGTGCCACCTCCCTCACAAAATCAAAAGCACAATGCTTGGGAAATAAACCGAGAAGGAAGAACATATGCAGATGTGGCGGGTGCTCAAAAGAGAACTTCTTCCAGCATGAATACAGGAATCCAACACGTAGCCCTCAAACATGTACCAGCTATGATGGCATGGAATAGCTACGCGTTAGTCAGGGAAGTACTCAGCCTGCACCATCTCACTGAACTTCCTAAGCTGCTGGAGGCTGAGTGCAAATACTCTAAGAACCTGTTCTATGCCGGGGGTATGAGGGTGGTTATTCGGTTCGACCTTCCCAAGGACGCTGAAATCTTCCTTCGTGAGGAGAATAATTGGAACAGATTGTTAAAATGGTTGCGTATGGGAGTGTTTGATGAACCAAACATTGAAAGACTTGCATGGATAAAAATCACAGGGGTCCCAATTTCCTTACGTGCAGAGGAAAATTTCACCTTAATTGCTAATCTCTTTGGGGAAGCATTGCAAGTAGAAGGGCAAAACTGGCATAATTTGGATTTATCCTATGACACGGCCTGTATTATAACTTCTTCTTTAACCCGTATCAATAGCATGGCGATATGTACGTTCAACAACAAATCATATAAGGTGGGAATTGTGGAGTACGGCTACAACTGGCACCCATTTTTTCACAACACTGCATCTCCTCAAGCAGAAAAAGAACAGGAAGAGGGTGAAGAATCGGATGATAGTGATTCGGCCGGTGACTTGGATGACGATGGAACCTCGGATACATGGGTGAACCCAAACAATGACGATCTTGAAGATGGGGAAATCAATCAAAATATGAATTCAGAAATCATGAACATTGATGGAGGGGCAATAGCAGTAGATGACCCGCAGTTTGCCGAGATGCTGGTGGCTGAAATGCAAAACCCACCGGAGGCCGAGATGCATGTGCCGAGAATCATTGGAGACGGTGTGGGCGCAGTAATGGCGGGAGACGAATCGACTCATATTCATACTCTGAGTACCAATGATACGGAGAAGGTTTCCAAGACAAAAATCAATGATGCCACCCAACAAACTAAACCAATCCCCCAGATCGAATTAGAAGTGCATGGGCTTAAATTTGGTGGGCCTAAAAGTAATAAGCAGAAGTGGACCCAAAACATCTCGACTCCGATCAAATTAAAACCGAACCATTTCGAATTAGCTCCGGATTTTGAACTGGGTGATTCATTAGGGAAAAGAAGAAAAGTCGATCGTAACTTTGCAGCCACCATTACTCCTAGAAGGATTTTCGATCCCCCACTGACTGATTTTCATCGGTCGAAATCAAATTCTCAACAGGTTCCTCTGGCTTCCCACTCAGATCCCCTCTCCTTGGATCTGAACAAAACTATAAACATATTTGAAGCTCTCAGTTGTAATTCCACGACAAATGAAGCATGTTCTTCTTTTTCTAATGAAATCGATAGTACAATCCGCATTGGGAACGAGTTGGGCTTTCAAATTGGCAAAGAGGATGATATTGTGGGAAGAGTATTTGACGGTGTTGGTGCCCTAAAAAATGATCAATGAATATTATGACCTTGAACATCAGGGGAATAAATGAATCTCGCAAGGTGGACTGGATTCGGAGGTTAAAAATTACACACAAACTGGATTTCATTGGTGTGCAGGAGACGATAGTTGCAGATTCAAACTCAATAGACACTTCTGGATGTTGGGGTTCCAGTAATTATGAATGTGATTTCGTTAATCCAACCTGATTCTCAGGTGGGCTTATGAGTATCTGGGATCCTTCAGTATTCTGCAAATCTCACTCAATCCTCAAAAGACACTACATTGCCACATCAGGGATATGGAAGGGTGTTCCAGGTACAACAACTCTCATAAACGTATATGGGCCCCAATCAATTACAAACAAACGTGCATTATGGGTTGAATTGTTGGAATTAAAAAGGAATTCGAATGGGGTTTGTATCATTTTTGGCGACTTCAATGCAGTATGATATGCAAGCGAAAGGATAAACTCATTCTTCTGTCAATATATAGCCTCAGATTTCAATCAATACATATCAGAAGCTGGGTTACATGAATTCCACCTTGGTGGAAGGAAATTCACGTATCTTAGGGAAGACGGACTCAAATCAAGCGAACTAGATCGTTTTCTAGTCTGCCAAAACTTCATTAATATTCAGCCAAACTCCTCCGTAACGGCTCTCCCTCGAGAATATTCTGATCATTGCCCGGTGCTGCTAAAACCATTCAACGCTGATTTTGGACCTTCTCCGTTCCGGTTTTATAACTCATGGCTAAATTGCAAAGATTTTGACAAAGTTTTCGAGTCGGCTTGGATTAATTTCCATGGATATGGTGCTCCCGATAGATATTTCTTATCCAAATTAAAACTACTAAAAGAAAAAATTAAGGAATGGAGAAAGGAGGAGTCGCAAAAAGAAACATGTGCACTAAAACTATTAAAGGAGCAGGTTGATAGGTGGGATTTGGATGCTGAATCTCAACTTTTGTCTTTCTCTGAGATAGAATCCAGAAGGGAAGCCAAGCAAAAGATTAGTGAATTAGAACATGCAAAAAAAATGGACTTACAACAAAAGGCAAAAGTCAAATGGGTGTACGACGGGGATGAGAATTCATGTTTTTTCCATGGGATGCTTAAGAAAAAACTTAGCAAGAATAGAATTCATGGTATCACTATAAACGGAGTCTGGACTTCCGACCCTGATTCCATCAAGAAGGAGGTTTATGATTTCTTCAGAAACAAGTTCCATGAGCCTTATCCAATCCGGCCGAAGCTGATCAGTCCTTTGTTCAAGCAGTTACCTGCAGTGCAATGAATTGAAATTGAATCTCCAATTTCGATTGAAGAAATAAAGTCATCTATATGGGATTGTGGCACAGAAAAGGCCCCTGGACCCGATGGTTACACGTTCAAACTCATCAAGAAGAGATGGGGAAGTATGCAAGAAGACATTGTACGATACATAAAACACTTCGAGGCGACTGGTACTTTCTCACAAGGCTGTAACTCCTCGTTCATCACTCTCGTCCCAAAGGTGAAGGATCCAATAACTCTAGCTGATTACAGACACATAAGCCTAATTGGGTGTATCTACAAGATTGTTGCCAAAATTCTTGCAAATCGCCTTAAAAAAGTTATTGGGTCAATTATAAATGAAGTCCAATCAACATATATCAGTGGCAGGAATATACAAGGAATATACAAGATGGTCCGCTTATCATGAATGAGATATATAATTGGGCGAAAAGACTAAGAAGGCGACGTTTCTATTCAAGATTGACTTCGAAAAGGCGTTTGATACAATAAACTGGGGATACTTAGACTCGATAATGGAGCAGATGGCTTTCGGAGACAAATGGAGGAAGTGGATTCATGGTTGTTTATCCTCTGCTATTGCCTCTGTTCTTGTCAATGGGAACCCTACTACTGAATTGCCCATAACCAGAAGTGTTAGACAAGGTGACCCATTATCACCTTTTCTTTTCATCATTGCCATGGAAGGTCTCCACGTTGCTGCCCAAAGCGCAATAGACAGGCATCTCATACAGGGTGTAAAACTACCACACGCAGGTCTCACCATCTCGCATCTGTTTTATGCAGACGACGCCATATTCACAGGAATTTGGGACAAAGGTAGTATAAAAAATCTTTCTCGGATTCTTAAGTGTTTTGAAATGACTTCGGGTCTCAAAGTGAACTTTCACAAATCACGATTGTTTGGTATTCACACCTCCGAATCCGAGCTTCAAGATATGGCACAAGTCCTTGGGTGTTTAAAAAGCTCTTTCCCATTCACATACTTAGGGGTGCCAGTCGGTGCAAACATGCTGTTGAAAAACAACTGGAAACCTATAGTTGGGAAATTCCAAGAAAAACTCTCAAACTGGAAGGCAAAAACATTGTCGTTTGGGGGAAGGTTAACCTTAATCAAATCAGTATTGGGAAGCTTTCCTACTTATTACCTGTCATTGTTCAAAGCACCACAGGGAGTAATGGATCTCTTAGAAAGGCTCAGACGTAGATTCCTATGGGGTGGAACTGATGAAAAGCGCAAGATGCACTGGGTAGATTGGTCAAAAGCAGTAGCGGAAAAGAAAAATGGTGGTCTAGGGGTCGGAACACTGAAAACACAAAACCTGGCGTTACTTACCAAATGGTGGTGGAGACTGAAAAATGAAAGAGGCAGCCTATGGACGGAGGTCATAAACAACATACATAACCTCAAGAAACAGCCGGCCACATATCTTGGAAAAAAAATGTGTCAGGGGTTTGGAGTAACATATGCAAAGCGATTAGGAGCATCAAGTTACACAATATCGATCCATATGGCTTATTTGGCCTTGTACCAGGTCAAAATATTGATATTCTCTTTTGGAAAGACATATGGTGCGGAGATGTTACTTTACAAAACCGATTCCCACTACTGTACAATCTTGAATCAGTGAAAAAATGCTACCTTATGGACCGGCTGTGTAACAATGGATTCTCATGGAATTGGAAATCATACCCAACTGATGCGGGATCCCTTCTAGAACTCCACGAATTTCACACTTTGTTCAACACATTAGACTTCAATCGTGTCACCAAGTTTGGATTTTGTTTTATGTTTCAATCAGACGGAGTTTACAGGGTCAATATTTTGAGGCGCATGTTGGATGCTAAAATCAATCAATTTGTTGGACCCCAGATTTGTTGGTCAAAACTCATCCCTCTTAAGGTGAAATGCTTCATTTGGAGAGCTGTGTTGGATCGGATACCAGTAGCTGAGGCATTAATATATAGGGGTATAAATGTCCAAAATCAAAATTGTCAACTATGCGGGACTTGCATTGAAACTACAAACCATCTTCTGGTAGAATGTGCTTATTCGAAAGATGTTTGGTACTGGATTCTGAGGTGGTGTGACATAAAAAACTTGCAAGCTCGAAAGGTGGAGGACATCATTATTTACGCTGCAACATGGGGGACATGTCCCAGGAAAAAGAATATCCTGAGTATGATATTTTATGCTACTTTATGGAACATTTGGACTACAAGAAATAATAAGATTTTCAAGAACATTGTTGCTTGTCCAGCTAGAACCGCAGACTCAATCATATCTCAAACGTTCGAATGGAATAAATACAGAGGCAACAACTCGGGGAGTTGGGTGGAATGGAGCTGTTCTCCTCTTTTAATTTAGCTGCTTTGTGTTTCTCTGTACTCTTATTTTTGTTTTTTCCATGTTATCATCCACACTCATAGCAACTTGCTTTAGTTGGGTCTTCTTTATATATATAATATTGTGCCGTTTCCAAAAAATATAACTGAAGTATCTATATATTCTACAATAATAATAAATTAAATATAATGGGATTAAATAGTTAAAATAATGTGCCATTTCCGAAGTCCCATGTTTCCATGCATTAATCCAGGATTGTTGAATTCATTTGAAGAAAGGAATAAGTAATAACAATCAACTAAATTAAAAACAACTTTTTCTTAAATTTTAATTAAAGATAATAAAAGAAGTAATCGGCCTGAGATGCTCTCCCTGGAAGCATGAAACCACACGGAATCTTTGATTTCAATTGAAAGCAAACCCCTTCCCAGAAGCAATTTCCTCTATGATTTCCACATTCTGTTCATTCGCATTTCCAGTCCATCTGTTTTATCTCATTTGCACAATCGACCCTTTTTTTGTCATATACCTTCTTTATCGTTAAATTGTTGACAATGAAAACCAGGATAGTGTGGATTTTGAATTTTTGATGATTTGATATATTTTCTTTAGCAAATAATATGTTCGTGTTTGGATTTGACATTTTTGTAAAATGAACATTTTAACTATAATATAAACATGTAGTTTATTTTGTGATCAATATTCAATATTTAAAGCTAAACTATCGTTATAAAATATGAATTTTGTACTTTGATAGCATAAGATGACATAAATAACGCTATTCGACGGATACCCGTAACCCAAACGAGAGTTGACAATGTAAATACCCGATTTGATAGACGATGGGGAAGGGGACATATACTGATGTTTCTATCTGTCGGGTCCTCAAAACCGACCTGGGTGGATATCCGATATATATATATATATATATATATATATATATATATATATATATATATATATATATATATATATATATATATATATATATAATTTCTGTTATTTTCGTCATTTTTTAAATTTAAAAAAATTTGAAAAAAAATAATAAAAATAATAAAAAAATCAACCCCACCATGAAAATTCATTCAACATTCTAAGAGTGTTCTATTACAATATTTATATATATATATATATATATATATATATATATATATATATATATATATATATATATTATTCAACTAGTATAACTTATATTTTTTTTAGAAAGTTTAAAATATTCTAATAGAATATTATATGTATTATTATAGTATCGTATGTTTTGAATTTTTCCTTTGATGAAGTCGATTTTAATTTTTTTTTAAATCTAAAATACAAAAAAGTGAAATTTTTTTTTTAATATTTTTGTGTTATTTTTTGTCATCTTTTATTTCCAAAAAAAATATTGAAATTTTTTTTACCTAACTTTGGAAATTTATTCAATATTCTAACATAATATTCTATAATATATTAGGGGTGTTTAAATCCGGATATTTGAATTTCGTATATCCAAAATTTCGGATAGTGAATTTTTAATATGACTTTGTATCCGAATTTCGGATATAGATTCGGATATTAAAAACGGATATCCAAAAATTTTAAAAATAACAAATTTTAGTCTACAATTAACTAAATACAAACTTAATCTACAATTTAACTTAAAATCTAAAATGATACCAATTAACCGTTTAACATAAATAATCAGAACATCCAGACGAAAGATTGTTGATTTTGACATCATTCCATTGGATGTATAAACACTTTAAGATATACAAATTTTAATTTAAGCACTTCATGGTTCATTTCCGGCTTTCCAGTAACATCTCGCAAAGAATTTCTATTTTTCAAGGCTTCTAAGTACTTAAGTAATAAGTAGTAACCTGTTTTGAAAGAATTCTCTTATAACCTTTTTTATTTGCATAAGCTGTATACAAAAAACAATATAATGCAAAATCAAACCAATTTGAATATATAAAAGGCATTAAAGAAAAAAAAGATCAAGGAAGATATAAAATCAATCAACAAATATAATGCTTTGATGGAAAAGAAAAAATAATGCATTAGTCATTCAGTAAGTTAATTAAAGTTAGCGTCACTAGTGTAAATGAATGTAATGTCTGTTTATGCTTATGTTTCTGTATTGACGAATGACGATGACATCCTAATGTTTTAATATAAATAAAATATATTTCTTCGTAAATGCTTTGATAATATCATTATCATGTTTTCTGGAAATAAATTCAACAATATTATTCTTCAAAAAGAAATTAAATATCCCCCTACTTTTCTTCCTATTTATCCTCGTACTCATTTGAAATGATGACAAGTGTATTAAAATATAATTAATATTATTCAAATATGACACTTGTCACTATTTCACATGGGTAGGAATATAAGTAGGAGTAAATGGTAGGAGGATATTTAATTTCTCTTCTTAAAAAATGATACTCTGATTTTAAAATAAGCATAAATAAAATTTTTAAAATGACCGTGAATTTGGGGATGTCACAACTTTACTTAAACCTTTGGGTTGACTATGATGAAACCTTTTCACCAGTGTCCAAGATAAAGTCTATTAGGATAATGCTTGACGTAACTACCTTTCATGATTATGAAATCTGGCAGATGGATGTCAAAACTGTTTTCCTTAATTAGAAATTGCATGAGGATGTTTACATGATCAAACCAAAGGGTTTTGTACATGAAAAGTTTCCTAATAGAGTGTTTAAGCTTAAGATATCCATTTATGGATTGAAACAAGCGTCTCGCAGCTAGAATCTTTGTTTCCATGAGAAAGTCAAAGGATTTGGTTTCTCTAGGAACGAGGATAAGTCATGTGTGTATATCAAAGCTAGTGAGATTATAGTAACTTTCCTAGTATTGTATATTGATGACATACTCCTTATGGGAAACGACATTCCGACCTTGCAAGAAGTGAAATCTTGGCTTTGGAAGTGTTTCGCCAAGAAGGATCTAGGAGAGGCTGCCTATATTCTTGGGATAAGGATTCTGATGGATAGAAAGAAAAGACTTATTGGTCTTAGTCAGAGTACATACTTGGATAAAATACTAAAGCGTTTTAGTATGGAAAACTCCAAGAAAGGGGATCTACCTATTCATTGTATTGTCAAGGTGAGTAAGACTCAAATTCCCAGTACAGATGAAGAGATAGCTGACATAAGTCGAG
Organism: Lactuca virosa; assembly: GCF_052849685.1. NCBI lineage: Eukaryota > Viridiplantae > Streptophyta > Magnoliopsida > Asterales > Asteraceae > Lactuca > Lactuca virosa. The sequence goes on from NC_136431.1 coordinate 72,278,828, forward strand.
TACCATATGCTTCAGTTGTAGGTTCGATCATGTATGCTATGGAGTCTACCTGCCCTGGCGTGTCTTATGCTTTGAGCATGGCCAGTCGCTTTCAGTGAAATCCTGGTAGAACTCATTGGACTGCAGTAAAGAACATTCTTAAGTATTTGTGAAGGACGAAGAATATGATTTTAGTCCTTGGTGGCAGTGATACATTTAACTGGATATAGTGACGCCAGCTTTCAGACGGATCGAGAAAACTTTTGTTCTTAGTCAAGTTGGGTGTTTCTGTTAAATAGTGGAGTAGTGACTTGGAAAAGTTCCAAGCAGGATATGGTGGCTGATTATACTTGTGAATCAGAGTACATCGCAACGAGTGAGGCATCGAAGAAGGCGGCTTGGTTGAAGAACTTCATCGGCGATCTCGGAGTAGTCCCGACCATTTAAGAGCCAGTGGAACTTTTCTATGATAATGAAGGAGTAGTTTCTTTGACTAAAGAACCTAAGGATCATGGTAGATCCAAGCATATCGACAGAAAGTACCATTACATCAAACACAGGGTTGAAGAAGGTTACATCCTAGTGAAGAGAGTATTCTTAGAAGATAATTTTGTAGATCCTTTCATGAAGGCTCTGAGTTGGGTTAAGCATGACCAACATTCTAGGAGCATATGCTTGAGAGATGATATTAGTTTAAGTAGTTAGTTTATATTTTGAAACTTGTAAAAAAATAAATGTAATTGACATTGGTGATTAAATAATATAGATTATTTATGAGTATGGTTACTGCCTTTTCAATTGTTTATTCTTGTGTTTCGTTTTGCATGTTTTACTTTCTGAATGATTTGATATGCGAGGTGGATTTCAAGTCTAAGGTCAGATACACAGTCTAGACACTCATCCCTAAATGTGATAGGGCACTACATGTTTGTAGAGATGACAATAGGGAAAAACACTCATCCCTAATTGTGATAGGGAAACTACTTGTTTGTAGAGATGGCAATAAGGACATATATGTGGGGGAATTCCCTATACTCATTATCAGATCCCCACCTATTTCTCTGTAACTACCTCCATCCACTAGAATGGGGAGGTGATGGTGTGATGCCTACCATTTTTTAAGCATAACAACATCCGTGGCTAACAAAATTGAGCTTTTTCGGATGCTTATGTTTAAGCTTTATTTCCACCTTTTTAGTGGGTCTTTGGGATTTATTTTTGAAGTTAACAAGGACTTTTATCTAAAAGGACTTATGAACTTATCAATGTGGGAAAATGAGATTTAAAAAAAAATGTTTGGATTAGCTTTTTAGTGACAAAAGTCAATAAATCAATAAGTTAAGTGTTTGGCTAACTTATTGACTTTTGCTTGTTTTTTATTCTAATAAGTCATAAGTCATTCCAAGAAGTCACAAATTGTAACTTATTCAAAACTCATTTTTCAACGGCTAAACCAAAAGTTGTTTTAAAAGTCCTTATTAAGTATTCAAACACTTTTTTAACTTATTGACTTTTCAACAAGTCAATAAGTTAAAAAAGAGTTTTGAGATGAAATCCCAAACACCCTCTTAATACAACCATACAATATTATTTTTAACATCAGAGCCGATGTATCCTCAAACACATTTAATTCATATGGATCCCATAATACTTTAAATATGAATAACTCTCAAATCAACGTCCCATTTTCAATATATGAACAAATTTGAAATTCATTTACAATTTTGATTTCATGTGTACTACATAACTGTTATTTGTTTTTTTATTTCTTTATTATGTTATCGTATAACACCCCACCTGACTGAGAACAAAAGTTTTCTCGATCTGTCTGAAAGCTCCCGTCACTATATCCAGTTAATCTTAACATATCACTGCCACCAAGGACTAAAATCATATTCTTCGTCCTTCACAGATACTTAAGAATGTTCTTTACTGCAATCCAATGAGCTCTGCCAGGATTTCCCTGAAAGCGACTGACCATGCTCAAAGCATAAGACACATCAGGATAAGTATATTCCATATCATACATGATTGAACCTACAACCGAAGCATATGAGACACGACTCATGTCAGCTATCTCTTCATCTGTACTGGGGATTTGAGTCTTACTCAACTTGACAATACTATGAATAGGTAGATCCCCTTTCTTAGAGTTTTCCATACTAAAACACTTTAGTATTTTATTCAAGTATGTACTCTGACTAAGACCAATAAGTCTTTTCTTTCTATCCACTAGAATCCTTATCCCAAAAATATAGGCTGCCTCTCCTATATCCTTCATGGCGAAACACTTCCTAAGCCAAGATTTCACTTCTTACAAGGTTGGAATGTCGTTTCCCATTAGGAGTGTGTCATCAACATACAATACTAGGAAAGTTACTATAATCCCACTAGCTTTGACATACACATATGACTCATCCTCGTTCCTAGAGAAACCAAACCCTTTAACTTTCTCATGGAAACAAAGATTCCAGCTGCGAGACGTTTGTTTCAATCCATAAATGGATATCCTAAGCTTACACACTCTATTAGGAAACTTTGCATGTACAAAACACTTTGGTTGGATCATGTAAACATCCTCAGGCAATTTCCAATTAAGGAAAATAGTTTTGACATCCATCTGCTAGATTTCATAATCATGAAAGGCATGTATGTCAAGCATCATCGTAATAGACTTTATCTTGGCCACTGGTGAAAAGGTTTCATCATAGTCAACCTGAAGGTTTGAGTAAAGCTGTGACATCCCCAAATTCACGGTCATTTTAAAATTTTTATTAATGCTTATTTTAAAATCAGAGTATCATTTTTGAAGAATAATATTGCTAAATTTGTTCCCAAAAAACATGATAATGATATTATCAAAGCATTTCCAAAGAAATGTATTTTATTTATATTAAAACATTGGGATGTCATCGTCAATGCAGAAACATAAGCATAAACAGACCTTACATTCATTTACACAAATGATCTACATCTCCTTGAATCCCTCAGCAGAATCTACCTTTAATATTGCTACATGTGATACAATAAACTGAGTGGGTCAGGTTGGGAAACCTGGTGAGTACATAGGGTTTTCAACCAACAATAATATAGTTAATTTGTTTCTTTACATATTTCATGTCAAACAGTTAACCCGATTACCCATCCCCATTCCCTTTATTTAGTATTCCCTAAAGATTTATCTTAAGGGTCATCTCCTACATCGTATTTACCTCTCATCACCTTACATCGCATTTCGTTATATGTTTGTTCCTAAGGATCATCGACTACATCGCATAGACAATACTGATTCGGGGATTACTCCCCCAATACGTGTCCAATAAGGTTTTGAGTATCATCCCATGAATTCGTAGTTACCACATCGCATGAACTCGTAATTCATCACCTACATGTTATGAGCCTGCCGGTGTTTCCACATGACTTGTTTAGATTAGTCAGTGGTCACTATCTATACTCTGGTAGATGACTACGTCGCAACATCGAAGGTCAAGGTTATGACATCCCCTCTCATCATATTTATCATCACCTAGTTATCATCACCTATCTCTCATCACTTATCTCTAACCAATACATATTTATAAGTATATAATACTTATTTTATTAAATCAGTTAAACATCATCTATCTTATCTAACATATTATGTTCTTAGCAAAGACATTAAGCACATAAGCATGTAATTATCTAGATACTTCATATCTATGTGTAAGATAAAAGTAACTATGCACTCACTTGTTAAAGTGACGACTCGAAATTCGGGCATCACTTCGCTTCTACCAATTGTCTTTTCCTTTGACGAAACCTAGTATTATTATCGCTAAGTTTTAGTCTAATATTTATTGCGACTAATTATTAGTTTAGATTCATCATTAACTCAATTGTGTTTTCCTTTGACGAAACCTAGTATTATTATCGGAGGTAGGGTCCGTTTGGTATACGAAGCATACTGTTTGGAAATCCCACTTTAAACACCTCACTAAATCACAATCTAGACATCATCCCCATAAGTAGATCAATCAGTATAACGACTTGGAATCACTGATAAAAATTGTTTATAGGTTCATAATAACGATAATGAACTTAAACATAAGTTATACTTAAAGTATGGTAAGCATAACTTGACTTACTGGGGTTTTTAGCGAGGAACGGGGCTCTTCACGGGAAGAACTTCTGAGCCAAAGGCTCTTCTTCTCGGTGCTTTCCGGCGCTCTGGGACTCGCTTCTAACACCTAGGAGGTTCTAGGGAAAAGCCTTGAGGGTTTGGGGGTGTTTGTTAGAGAAGTGGTGAGAATGATGTGAGAAATGAAGTGATTTGCGCCTCTATTTATAGGCCGAGTCTGATGCAAACGTGGGGAGTTCCCTTGCTGAATGTTGGGAGTTCCCATGCCACGTGTTGTCATCTGGTGGTAAAGCGTGGGGAGGAATCAGTGGCTCAGATCGCGCCGCGTGTCACTCGTTGGCTACTCCAAAAACTAATTATCTTCTAAAATCCGTAACTTTCGTATACGAGCTCCGTTTTTTATGTTCTTTATGTCCACGCATAGGTATCGACGGGATCTACAACTTTTTTTAGACTCCATTGACTAATTTTGACTTTATTTTTTAAAGTTATATTTTAATAGGCTTAGACAGTTAAAGTCCGTTAAAAATTCATAACTTTGTCATCCAACGTCCGTTTTCGACTGTCTTTATATCATTGAGCTCCTATTAATGAGATCTTCAATTCTCATTTAGTATGTGTCGGAAAAAAATGATCGATCTAAAATTCGATTTCCGGGTTGTGCACTGCTATGCTAAATCTTAGAAAAATCATAACTTCCTCAAACAAAGTCAGATTTGGACGTTCTTTTTATGTATGTTCTCGGTTTAACATATACTACGACTTTATTTAGATTGCTAAGGCTAAAAATTATTTTTTTTCAAAAATTCACTTTTTATGTTACGCGGAGCCGTGCCGGTTTTCTAGCAAAACTTTGACGGGACATAACTTTTTCGTTATAAGTCGAATTTCAGTGTTCTTTATATGTACAACATCTTTGTGACATATACTATACGTTGGTTAAGATTATTTATTCTAAATAATCTTCTATCAAAAAATCATTTTTAACGCTTATTGTCTCTAAATTGACTAGCCCGAATCTACGGGCGTTACAATTATCTCCCCCTTAGGATGATTACGTCCCGAAATCATTAATGAGACATGGCTTGTATAATGACTCCATACATTATATCTTCTTCCTAGGTAATAACCGTAACTCTTATGTCCTTTCAAATGAGTATCTAACTCGTGGACTTCTTAACTACTGACGGTGCTCAATCTTGCACCCGCTCTTCGTACTATGTTAGACTTTCAATCATAACCTTCGAGTTACAAAATTGATCCTTATTGGAGACTCCTGCTCCTTTTTAACCATACTTAACTTAAGATAAGTTCTTTACTTCGATTATCGTAACAGGTCAATGGTTCATGTTCTAAGGACCTCTCGTCGTATGATGCAATGCTTAGACTCATGTCTTTTAGAGCCAAATTCCAAAATGGAATATACCTTCCTTCATGTTCTAATGTGATATAATCACATTCTAGAATGTAGCACTTCTAGCTAGAAGCTTCTTACTTTAAAAACAATCGCAATACTTCTATTAATCGCTTCGATTATATTTCACTTCAATCTTCTGGCTTAAGTCAGATGCTACATCGAACTTGGTTCTCTGAACCACATAACATACTCATCTTAGTCAGACTCGATTTGATATGACCACTACGGTCAGAATAACAATCAACTCTTTAGTCATTACCGAAACGATGGTAACGACAGACATGAACAAAACATAATCAATTACTAGCTCCTTGGTAACCTTGTGACTTTCCCTGATCTAAGTGTGAGTCTTGTGCTTCCGGTAGTATAGGCCTCTACTATCTTTCACACCTACTCATACTCGTTCCAAGTATTGTCTCTCAGTTCTCCAAGTTATTATCACAAAAAAATTAACACGTACCAATGTGTCCAAACAATCATAAAATTTTCCCTAGACTCTACTAGGATTTCTTCCATGCGTATCCTCAATCATCAATTCTGCTTCAACTCGGTTGGTGGAGGAAATGCTAGATGATGGGATAAATTCATAAATTATACCAAAAATCATTCTTTCTGCAAATCGAAAGTGTACTTCTCCCGTACTAGACGTATTATTTATTAGACGCATTCTAAAGGCAAGATACCTCTCTTACGGTATCTTCGGATATGTATCATTCACTATCATCAACTTTCATATTTCCTCTATTTGATCAGTCTGGTACGAGTCCTTATCATGGCGTTCCATACACCGTAATAGTTGTTTAAGACGAGAAATTTAAGATAGAGAAGGTTTGGACACTTAATCCTCCTTATTACTCCAAAAAGTTACATGCCAGTTCTAATACTGTAATTAAACGTTTAGAAATCTGAACACATAAAATTTGCAGATCCGGTCGGCAATAGACCATAGATTTGATCAAAAGATAACATCATAAAGCATATATCATTTAGCACATAAGAGAAATTTAGGCATCTTCCCTAAATAAGCTAGTGCTCGTGTCTATTCAGGCATACTTCCTAAAATATAATAGACATGCTCCTCACGATCATCGCTTAACATTCTAAGTTTAAGTCTAGAAATATATCCTTACTCCTAGTTCTCTTAAACTAATGCTCTGATACCAACTGTGACATCCCAAATTCACGGTCATTTTAAAAATTTTATTTATGCTTATTTTAAAATCAGAGTATCCTTTTTGAAGAATAATATTGCAGAATTTGTTCCCAGAAAACATGATAATGATATTATCAAAGCATTTCCAAAGAAATGTATTTTTATTTATATTAAAACATTGGGATGTCATCGTCAATAAAGAAACATAATCATAAACAGACCTTACATTCATTTACACTAATGTTCTACATCTCCTTGAATACCCCAACATAATGTATCTTTAATATTGCTACCTGTGATATAATAAACTAAGTGGGTCAGGTTGGGAAACCTGGTGAGTACATAGGGTTTTCAACCCACAATAATATAGTTAATTTGTTTCTTTACATATTTCATGTCAAACAATTCACCCGATTACCCATCCCCATTCCCTTTATTTATTCTTCCCTAAAGATTTATCCTAAGAGTCATCTCCTACATCGTATTTACCTCTCATCACCTTACATCACATTTTGTTATATGTTTGTTCCTAAGGATCATCGACTACACCGCATAGACAATATTGATTCGGGGATTACTCCCCCAGTACGTGTCCAGTAAGGGTTAGAGTATCATCTCATGAATACGTAGTTACTACATCACCTAAACTCGTAATTCATCACCTACATGTTATGAGCCTATTGGTGTTTCCACATGACTTGTTTAGATTAGTCAGTGGTCGCCATCTATACTCTGGTAGATGACTACATCGCAACATCGCAACATCAGAGGTCAAGGTTATGGCATCTCCTTTCATCTTATCTATCATCATCTATCTATCATCACCTTGTTTTCATCACCTTTCTATCATCACCTATCTCTCATCACCCGTTGCTACCCAATAGATATTTATAAGTATATAATACTGATTTTATTAAATCAGTTAAACATCATCTCATAATATCTTATCTAACACATAATGTTATTAGCACAAATATTAGGCACATAAGCATGTAATTATCTAGATACTTCATATCTATGTGTAAGATGAAAGTAACTATGCACTCACTTGTTAAATTGACGAATCCAAATTCGGGCAGCACTTCGCTTATACCAATTGTCTTTTCCTTTGACAAAACCTAGTATTATTATCACTAAGTTTTAGTCCAATATTTATTGCGACTAATTATTAGTCTAGATTCATCATTAACTCAAAGTCTACTTCATGATCTATCAAGTAAGGAACAACCAGGTAGGATCATATCGGAGGTAGAGTCTGTTTGGTATACGAAGTATACTTTTTGGAAATCCCACTTTAAACACCTCACTAAATCACAGCCTAGACATCATCCCCGTAAGTAGATCAATCAGTATAACGACTTGGAATCACTGATAAATATTGTTTATAGGTTCATAATAATGAAAATGAAATTAAACATAAGTTATACTTAAATTATGGTAAGCATAACGTAATTTACTGGGGGTTTTAGTGAGGAACCAGGCTCTACGCAGGCAGAGCTTCTGTGCCGAAGGCTCTTCTTCTCGGGGCTTTCTGGCGCTCCGGGACCGACTTCTAACACCTAGGAAGTTTAGGGAAAAGCCTTGAGGGTTTGTGAGTGTTTGGGAGAGAAGTGGTGAGAATGGTGTGAGAAATGAAGTGATTTGCGCCTCTATTTATAGGCTGAGTCTAATGCGAACGTGAGGCGATCCCCTGTTGAACGTTGCGCGTTCCCATGCCACGTGTCACTTGCTGGTTACTCCAAAAACTAATTATCTTCTAAAATCTATAACTTTCGCATACGAGCTCCGTTTTTGACCTTCTTTATATCCACACGTAGGTATCGATGGAATCTACAACTTTCGTTTAAACTTCGTTAGCTAATTTTTACTTTATTTTTAATGTTATATTTTAACACGCTTGGATAGTTAAAGTCCTTTAAAAATTTATAACTTTTTCATCCGACGTCCGTTTTCGACTTTCTTTATATCTTTGAGTTCCTATTAATGAGATATTTTTAATTCTCATTTAGGTTGTGTTGTCTAAAAATCGATCGATCTGAAATTCGATTTTCGGGTTGTGCGCTGCTATGCTAAATCTTAGAAAAATCATAACTTCCTCAAACGAATTCAGATTTGGACGTTCTTTTTATGTACGTTTTCGGTTTAACATATAATACACCTTTCGTTTAGATTGATAAGACTAAAAAGTATTTTGTCAAAAATTCACTTTTTACGTTACGCGGAGTCGTGCCGGTTTTGTCGCAAAACTTCAACGGGTCATAACTTCTTCTAAATAATATTCTATCGAAAAGTCATTTTAACGCTCATTGTCTCTAAATTGACTAGACCGAATTTGCGGGCGTTACAAAATCCCTTCGCAACCATTCGTGCCTTGAACGTGTGTACTTTCCCATCCATGTCGGTCTTCTTCTTAAAGATCCATTTGCACCCAACTGTCTTTCGACCTGGTATGTGATCAACCAAATTCCAAAATTGGTTGTCATACATGGACTGAATCTCACTATCCATTGTCTCCTTCCGCTTGGCAGCCTTAGGGGTCACCATCGCTTCCTTGTAGTTAGCTCTCATCCAAATTTACTAGTGTACCATCACTGATAAACGTGTCTCCATATAACGTTATATGGAAACCATAGAACTCAGGTTGAATGCTAACTTTACTGGATCGGCGAAGAGGTAATGAATTGTCAATGGGCTCAACAGGAGTCTCATCCTCTGGTTGAGAGCTAGTGTTTTCTAACGTTCCTTCATTGGTTGATTCTGGAATTTCTTCCAGATCAATAGCACTCCCACTTTCCTCTTTGAATATGAGCTCTCTCTCATGAAAGACTCCCCTTCGAGCTACAGAAACCACGTTCTCATAAGGTTTGTAGAACAAGTATCCAAAAGACTTTTGTGGGTAACCAATGAAAATACATCTCTTACTTCTAGGTTCTAGCTTGTCATGAGTCTCTCGGCTAACGAAAGCTTCACGACCCTAAACCTTGATGTGGGCAAGCGAGGGAACTTTCCTTGTCCACATATCGTGAAGTGTTTTGGCAATCTTCTTAGTAGAGACAAGATTAAGAATATTGGAGGTTGTCTCTAAGGCATACCCCTAAAAAGAAATAGGAAGTGAAACTTGATTCATCATGGAACGAACCATGTCTAATAAGGTTCGATTACGCCTCTCAGCAACACCATTAAGTTGTGGTGTCCTAGGAGGATTCAATTGTAGAACTATTCTACATTCCTTTAGATAGTCGTGGAACTCGATACTAAGATACTCTCCACCTCTGTCAAATTGGAGCATCTTTATCTTCCTGCCCAATTGATTCTCTACCTCGTTCTTAAACTCTTTAAACTTTTCAAAGGTTTCAGATTTATGTTTGATTAAGTAGATATACTCATATTTGCTATAATCATCTATAAATGTCGTGTAGTATTGATTTGCATCCCTTGTAGCAGATCTGAAGGGCCCACACACATCTGTGTATATGAGATCCAACAAACATTCACCTTTTTCATAAGACCAGTGAAAGGTGATTTTGTCATCTTACCCAAAAGACAAGACTCAAATTCATCATTTGGCCTTAAGTCAAATGATTCTAACACTCCATATTTTTGGAGTTAGGTGATACATTTCTTGTTAATGTGTCCAAGACAACAATGCCACAAGCATGCTTTGTCTACACCATTAGACGAATCAATATTGAATACACTATTGCCTAAGCTATCAACACAAATCACTGTTTCATACACACCATTACAAGTTAAAGCTTCAAACATAAAACACCTTTTTTATAAGCTAAAATCAAACCATTCATATCATTAAAAGAATATCGAAAACCTGGTCTAAATAATACATGAAAAGAAATAATGTTTCGCATCATTTGTGATGAATAGCAACAATCAATCAAATCCATCCTAACATCACCACCGAGCACAAGACCATAAGTTCCAATCTTGGTAACAGGAGAAGATCACTTATTTCCTACGATCATATTTATTCTACCATGCTCCACCTCCTCACTTTCTCTTAGACCCTGCAAATCAGAACAAATGTGAAATTCACATCCTATATCTGATGGGTTTAAGCCATAAGAACTTTCCTATGTGCACATGCAAACCCTAATGCTTGGATCTAGGTTTCTCTAATTGAACATGCAATATATCCAAGGCTTACAATTCTAGATCTAGTGAATCCAATAGAAACTTGACATATGAAATAAGATCTAGATGAATACCTTTAGTTGCTTGCTTGAATCTTCTTGTTCTTGGAGCTTAGAGTCACAATTATCACTCCTCTAATGGCTTACAAACACCAACTAGCAAGACGATGATTTGGAGAGAGAGGAGAGGTGTAGAAATCGGCTCTAGGGTTCCCAAGGATGCAAGGTGGCCGATTTCTCCAACCCTAGGGGTTTATTTATACTGTGAGCTTCTAGGGTTACATCCTTAACCCTAATTGAATAACTTAATCCCTAAGCAATCCAAGGATGCTTCTAGAGTAAGGCTTGGACGAATTCAAGGAGCCCATACTCCTTAATTTCGGCCACCCTATAACCCATAAGGATCCATAGCCCAAAAACTAACTATCACACAATTGACAGTTACAGTCCCCTTTACTTAATTAACCTCTTTTAGTCACCTAATTATTCTTAATTAATCTATGACTAATATTAATCAGATAATATTATTATTCCTTTAATATATTATTCTCATAATATATTAATATAATAATATCTTTTCTCTCTTCATAAATCACCCTGTCAAGTTGCTATGGTGAAGGCAACCCAAAAGGACCATGCACAACCGGGTCAAGTACTTACCAAATATAGTTACGGGCTTAGACACTAATCCAACAGTCTCCAACTTGGATAAGTCCAGTAACTATAACTGCAAGCCTAATCTGATTAGCAATCGTAGCTCTCAAAGACGCTGTCAAACTCTGATCTTATCAGTAACCTGTCCTTCAGATAAGGGATCGTATAATCCTCTGTTCTAGATATCGTGCGAACAATTACATGGAACATTGTCATACTTATTGTCCAGCAATTGGTTTCTCGATCTCAGATTCATTTGACATAGAACTTAATTGAACACATCAATTCAGTCCTGACCAGGCCTGACACATAAGTCAAATCAAATCATCAAGGGTCCCTGATATCGCTTTTACCCTCTTAGGATAAAGGGAAAAGATAAACTTCGACTTATATGCATTTACTATCCACTAATCAAATCATACACAACAATGCGTTTTATAACATCAAGTTACTGATGCGTTTACGCATTATCAATGCACAACCAACTAGCAAACAATAAACCATATATCTAAGTTTTAAGACCATATGATATTACCGTCTTGCGATCACTCGTGATGAATTCCATGAAGTGATTCCAGCAAGCGTGGGTTTATTCCAATGCTCAAATCAAGTTCATAAGCACTCATGAATGTTGTAGCAAACCTTTGCTATGTCTAATACATTTTAGACAATCTACACACCAATTCATGACAGTCTTCATTCATATCTACTTCCAACATATGAACGACTGTGGACCGTTCGAATAATTCGATTATTATCAAATAATTCAATTATTCAGGAAATCAAAACATGCAAAATGAAACAATTGGTAAATGATTAACATAAGACATTAACTTTACTAATAAATAATACTCTTTTATTTAATCATCGAATGTTAATAACAACTTTATCTATTACACGTTTCTAAACTATCTAATCTAAACTAATATCGTCCTTCAGCCCAATGCTCCTAGCGTGCTGCAAGTGCTTAAACCTGCTCATTCCCTTCGTAAGCGGATCTGTTGGGTTATCTTATGACGATACCCTCTTCACTAAGAGGAGTCCCTCTTCCACCCGATGTCGAATAAAGTGATATTTTCTGTCGATATGTCGAGATCTACCGTGATCTCATGGTTCCTTGGTCAAGGCAACTGCTCCTTCATTATCACAGAAAATCTCCATAGGCTCCTTTATGGCTGGCACAACTCCAAGGTCTCCAATGTAGTTCTTCAACCATATTGCCTCCTTTGACGCTTCGCTTGCTACAATGTATTCTGATTCGCACGTTGAATCAGCTACAGTTTCCTGCTTGGAACTCTTCCAAGCTACTGCTCCCCCATTGAGGGTAAAGATCCAGCCCAACTGCGAACGATAGTTGTCCCTGTCGGTCTGAAAGTTGGCGTCACTGTACCCTCGCATGTTTAAGTCATCACTCCCACCAAGGACTAGAAACCATTCCTTGGTCCTCCTAAGCTACTTAAGAATGTTCTTGACTGCGATCCAATGCGCTCTGCCAGTGTTCCCTTGATATTTGCTGACCATGCTCAAAGCGAAGGCCACATCAGGGCGAGTACAAGTCATAGCATACATGATTGAGCCAATTGCGGAAGCATATGGTACTCGACTTATTTCTGCTATCTCGACTTCGGTGCTCGGACTTTGAGTATTACTCAACTTGGCATTACTTTGGATTGGTAGTTCCCTTTCTTTGAATTCTCCATACTAAAACGTTTTAGTACCTTGTCCAAGTAAGTATTCTGACTAAGTCCTATTAGTCTCTTACTTTTGTTTCTCACTATCCTTATTCCCAAAATATAAGCAGCTTCTCCGAGGTCCTTCATAGCGAAGCACTTCCCGAGCCAGGACTTAACTTCCTGCAGTGTCGGGATGTCGTTTCCTATGAGTAGTATGTCATCGACATAAAATAAGAGAAAGCTTACTACACTCCCACTGGATTTGACATATACACATGATTCATCTTCGCTTCACAGAAAACCAAACTCTTTGACCTTCTCGTCAAAACAAAGATTCCATCTGCGAGACGCTTGCTTAAGTCCATAAATGGACTTCTCAAGATTACACACTCTATTGGGATGCTTCACATTGACAAACCCCTCTGGCTGAGCCATGTAAACATCCTCAGCCAACTTCCCATTAAGGAAAACGGTTTTTGACATCCATTTGCCATATTTCATAGTCATGAAATGCAGCAATGGCCAACATCACCCTGATAGACTTTATCTTTGCAACTGGTGAGAAGGTTTCGTCGTAGTCAACTCCAGGAGTTTGAGTGAAACCCTTTGCAACCAATCGCGCCATGTAAGTGTGCACATTTCCATCCACATCAGTTTTCTTCTTGAAGATCCACTTGCACCCGACCGTCTTACGACCTGGTACATTGTCAACCAAATTCCAAACTTGGTTGTCATGCATGGACTGAATCTCGCTGTCCATAGCCTCTTTCCATTTCGCAGACTCCAGGCCTGCCATGGCTTCCTTATAGCTGTTAGGTTCGTCCATATTCACTAGTGTGCTATCACTAACAAACGTATCCCCTCCTGTAGTAATATGAAAACCATAAAACTGGGGTGTAACACTAACCCTTTCGGAACGTCTAAGAGGTAAGGACTCGTCAATCGGGTCAACCGGAGTTTCCTCCTCAGGTTGAGCGCCAGTGTTAGAGGTTCCTTCATCGCTCGACTCTTGAAGCTCTTCAAGATTGATTTTCCTCCCACTGTCTCCTTCGCTTATGAGTTCTCGCTGTCGGAAAACCCCTCTCCTCGCAACGAAGACAACATTTTCACTCGGTCTATAGAAGAGATATCCAAAGGATTTCTGTGGGTAGCCGATGAAAATACATCGCTCACTACGAGGCTCGAGCTTGTCGTGAGTCTCTCATCTTACGAAGACCTCGCAACCCCAAACCTTGATATGTGCCAACGAGGGAGCTTTCCGTGTCCACATCTCGTGAGGTGTTTTGGCAACCTTCTTCGTAGGGACTAAGTTAAGGATATGGGCGGCAGTTTCTAAGGCATACCCCCAGAATGAGATAGGTAGTGAAGCATGACTCATCATGGAACGAACCATGTCTAGCAATGTTCGATTACGCCTCTCAGCCACACCATTCAATTGTGGTGTCCTAGGTGGCGTCAATTGCGAAACTATTCCACATTCCTTGAGGTAGTCATGGAATTCAAGACTTAGGTACTCTCCACCTCGATCAGATCGAAGCATCTTGATTTTCCTGCCCAACTGATTCTCCACTTCTTGTTTAAACTCTTTGAACTTTTCAAAGGTTTATGACTTGTGCTTGATTAAGTAGATATATCTATATCTGCTATAATCATCTGTGAAAGTCACATAGAAGTGATTCGCATCCCTTGTGGTGGATCTAAAGGGTCTACATACATCTGTATGTATGAGATCCAATAAACCCTCACCACTCGCACAAGTGCCAGTGAATGGTGACTTGGTCATCTTTCCAAGTAAACAAGATTCACACACGTCATCGTCCCTAAGGTCGAATGACTCCAACACTCCATCCTTTTGGAGTTGGACTATGCATTTCTTGTTGACATGTCCAAGACGACAATGCCACAAGCATGCTTTATCCATACCATTGGAAGAATCCACACACAACACATGATTTCCTAAGTTATCTACAACCATCACAGTTTCATATATTCCATTACAAGGCAATGCTTCAAAATATAAAACATTATTAAAATAAGCATGAATAGAACCCTTTTCATTATCAAATGAATATCTAAAACCTTGTCTATATAAACCATGAAATGAAATGATGTTTCTAGCCATATCTGGCGAATAGCAACAATTATTCAAATTTAAATCTAATCCATTACTAAGCACTAAGGAGTAAACTCCAATCTTGGTCACAGGCGACGATCTTCTGTTTCCCATGATCAGATTCATCCTTCCATGCTCCACATCCCTATTTCTTCTTAGTCCTGCAAATCAGAACATATGTGAAAACCACATCCTGTATCAAGAACCCAAGAAGTAGCATGTGATAAATTATTAGATTTAATTGTGTAAATACCTGCGAAAGATGGCTTGATCTTCCCATCCCTGATGGCTTGCAGATATTCTGGGCAGCTTCTCTTCCAATGCCCTATCTTGTGGCAGTAGTGGCACTCTGCCTCCTTGGGGTTTGAGTTGGGTTTAGCAAAACCAACTTTGGTTCCACTAGAAGAGGTGCCATCTTGGGACTTTCCCTTGTGGTGGCCCCTTGAAGAAGCCTTCCTCTTCTTACCCTTCGTTTGCCCTATTGCTAAGACAGTAGCAGCAGCAGGAGTTGGAGTTGATGCAACAGATTTATCCTTGAGGTTGCTCTCAGCAGTCCTCAACAAGCCCTGAAGCTATAGCAGGAAGGCAATGAGTGAAGGATGATGTCAATTGCCAACTCTTCATCGAAGTTCACATTCAACTTCAGCAGGCGATCGACATATCTCTGCATCTTTTGCAGATGAGCGGTAAGGGACTCTCCACTACCCATTTTGGTAGTGATCATCCAAGTGATGATCTCATACCTCTCTTGCCTAGCGCTCTGGTGGTAGCGTTCCAGCAGATCCTGATGCATCTCGTAGGGGTACTTGTCCTCATAGGACTTTTGGAGTTCAGCAGTCATAGTCGCTAGCATGATGCAATGGACTTTCGTGGCATCACGCTCGTGGGCCTCATAGGCCGCGATCTCTTAGGCGGTAGCAGTATCGATGTCAATCTCCTTTAGCTTCTCATCGAGGACATACTCTTTGTCCTCGTAGCGAGTGACCATGCGAATGTTGCAGATCCAATTACTGAAATTGGTCCCATCAAAGATCACTTTCCCACACAAGTTCATGAGTGAGAATGAAACAGAGGAGTTTGACCCAGAAGCGTTATTGTTTGCGTTCGACATCTGAAAAGGAAAAAGAACAAAGTTGATTAGAAATGAATTTCCCAAATTAATCACCCAAATGAAAAATTAGGGCTAGGAACCAACAACATTATTCACAAATTAGAAAAGGGATGCCGTAATCTAACAAGTAAATAATTTGAAGGCAAGTGAATGTCGATTCACTAATTCTCCACCATGAAAGACGAAAAAGAGATTAGGTTTTAAATGTATTCAAAAACTCCTAGATCTTTTGAGATATATTGAACTTTTTAATGGCATGTTTAAATCTCGATATGCCCCTCTAGTTTGTGACTGGGATGCCGAGGATCACAAAGTGAGTGTGCATAACCATGCAAATGTACATGGTGCCCTCATTGTTACAGTCACCTATTCGATGTGCTGGTTAACCACACACGCTCCATCGAACTATGACAAACAATGAGTCACCCCTTGCCACCTTTGCTTAGAAACCAATTAATGTGCCGGTTAACCACACGCGCTCGATTAACGTCTTAGCAAGGGTACAAAGTGTAATTTCATGGAATTGCATCAATTCACTTTTTCCTAAAGTAACTATGATTGGGAATTTTGTAAAAACATTTAGTTACTTTATTGGATTCATTATACTTTTAATGAGGAAAGGTTTGCCCGATCCTACCCGTTCGGCTAACGACCCTCCACCAATCAAGGAAGCGGTGGGTGAGAGTGGACACCCATTAAACGGCCATTTTATAGGCCATAACCTTATACCCCCCCTTATAGATCGGCTTCGTGAATGAGGCCTACTAACGGTAAGACTAGCATTTAAGTTATACACACACACACACACACACACACACATATATATATATATATATATATATATATATATATATATATATATGTGTGTGTGTGTGTGTGTGTATAACTTAAATGCTAGTCTTACCGTTATATATATATATATATATATATATATATATATATATATATATATATATATTAATCTTATAATATAATAAGTATAAGGGTGAATTTTAAAACTTGTAAAATTCTAAGGTTTGAAATTTAAATAAATCAAATTAAACTTTTAATCACAAAACTTAAATTTCAAAACTTGAGGACAAGTTTTGAACTTTTCAAAACATAAAGGATCAAATAGAAAATAATATAAATTAACTAATTAATATAATGATTATCTAGATTTGACCTAGTCAATATTACTTGCAAGACAATTCACCAATTAATTCAAATAATCAATTATTATCAAATAAGGAAATTATTATTTAACCAAATGGTAATTATCTTTTGTTTTGTCAAGGATATAGTCAAACATATGATAAAATTCGGATTTTATGGACCCAAAACGATTTAGGTAAGTATCCTTAAGCAAAACAGCAAGAAATCTCGAAAATCACTCTGACAGACGCTCTGACTCGCCGAGTCCCATTATGGACTCGTCGAGTTCATACGACTCGCCGAGTCCACAATGAGACTCGCCGAGTCTGCCAGTCAGGGGCACAAAAAAATGATTTTTCATGGCAAGAACAATCAAACAATGCATCAATTCAATAGAAATCAATCAAAGCTCTGATACCACTGATGGGTTCGAGCCATAAGAACTTTCCTATGTGCACATGCAAACCCTAATGCTTGGATCTAGGTTTCTCTAATTGAACATGCAATGTATCCAAGGCTTACAATTCTAGATCTAGTGAATACAATAGAAACTTGACATATGAAATCAGATCTAGATGAATACCTTTAGTTTCTTGCTTGAATCTTCTTGTTCTTGGAGCTTAGAGTCACAATTGTCACTCCTCTAATGGCTTACAAACACCAACTAGCAAGAGGATGATTTGGAGAGAGAGGAGAGGTGTAGAAATCGGCTCTAGGGTTCCCAAGGATGCAAGGTGGCCGATTTCTCCAACCCTAGGGGTTTATTTATACTGTGAGCTTCTAGGGTTACATCCTTAACCCTAATTGAATAACTTAATCCCTAAGCAATCCAAGGTTCCTTCTAGAGTAAGGCTTGGACGATTTCAAGGAGCCCATACTCCTTAATTTCGGCCACCCTATAACCTATAAGGATCCATAGCCCAAAAACTAACTATCACACAATTGACAGTTCCAGTCCCCCTTTAGTTAATTAACCTCTTTTAGCCACCTAATTAATTCTTAATTAATCTATGACTAATATTAATCAAATAATATTATTATTCCTTTAATATATTATTCTCATAATATATTAATATAATAATATATTTTCTCTCTTCATAAATCACCCTGTGAAGTTGCTATGGTGAAGGCAACCCAAAAGGACCATGCACAACCGGGTCAAGTACTTACCAAATATAGTTACAGGCTTAGACACTAATCCAACAGTATCAAGGACCCAAGAACGAGTAAGTTTATCATCCTGTCACAGATCACAAACAAGATGTGAATAACCATGCAAACATGCTTGGCAACCTCGATGTCATTTATCATCTCTAATTAATGTGCCAGTTAACCACATACACTCCATTAACAATGATAATTTTTGAGATGCCCATCATTTCTCTTTTAAGTCCCTATTAGTGTGTCGGTTAACCACACACGCTCCACTAACGACATATTAAAGTATGATGTGCGTTTTCATGGATTAGCGTACTTTTCATATTTTTTCCTAAAGTAACTAGAGTGAGATTTTTAAAGAAGGTTCTAGTACTTTTATATCATTGTACTTTTAATGAGATTATGTCTTATCAAATCCGTTTGGCTAACAACCCTCTCCCATACAAGGGAGCGGTGGGTGAGAGTGGACACAATGGCGGTCATTTTATAGGTCGCTTCCTTATACCCACCTACAATATGACTTCATGAATGAGACGTACTAGTGATTTGACTAACTTGTCTTATACATATAATATATGAAACTTGTAATAGTATATATAAGGTGTATTTTAAAACTTTTCAAAATGCAAGGTTTAAATATTAATTATTTAAATTAAATTCTTTTAATTAATTAATATTAAACCAATTATGGTTTATCTTTATCTTTTAATTAAACAATTAATTAAATTAATTAAATCATCTAGGGATTAAATAATTATTTAAATTAAACAATTAATAAAATAATTCAAATTTAATCCTAACCCAAACCCTCCTAATTTCGAAAATGGGGTTGCGTTTATCACGTTTTAATTATTCAAAATTTAAGGTTTTTAAAATAATAATTAAGGAAACTAGATAAACTCTATCTAACCCTAGCAAATTTCAAAATTTAAGGGGTGGATGCTAGGATTTCAAGAACCCTAGCCATTTTCGAAAATTTCATCATTTAGGTTTTAATTTCTATAAACCCTAATTTTGATCTATTAATCCATTAATAATCGGATCCTGACCCACAGTAAGTGTCCAAACTAGGTTAAAAGACCATTTTACCCTTTAACCAACTTGGTCCAAAGCCTAGGCCCAAACCACCAATCCAAAGGCCAACATTCCAAATAAACACCCAAGGCCAAAATATGGCCCAATTTTCTAAATTTGACCCAAATCCTTTCATGGGCCTTAAACCAATGTCCAAAAATATTCTTAGCCCAATAACACTTGAATTCTGATGGCCCAAAAAGGCCCAAAGCACCTAAGTCCAAAAATGGCCCAAACCGAAGAACTAAGATTCTGATGCCCAACCTACTGAGTACGCGTGGCGTACTTAGCTCGTACGCACAACATACTCGCCTTAGGGCTTGTACGCCAAGCGTACCTGCTTTTACGCCCAACGTACTCCCTCAATCAGCCAACTTTCATTTCCAGCTCTTAATTGATTAAGAAATCACTCCAAAACTTAGATCTGACTTCCTTGGGCTGATTTATCACGTAAAGTTGCCAACTTTACGTGCATGCATGGCTTAATGAAGCTCTTAAAGCTCAAAAGGACTTAATAAAGGACTTAATGCATGCATGAGAAAATAAACCCCATAAAGTTTGCACCTTTAAGCATAATGAACCCTCCAAACATCTAGATCTACAAGATTTAGCTTCTAAAACGGCCTTAACCCATCAATACCAACCAAAAGGGGACAAAGAAGCATAAAACCATAACATGAAGAGATTTAAGCAAGGAGAAGACAAGGTATGAACTTGATACCTCAAAAGACTTGAAAAATGAGTGATTATTCTGGATCTCTAAGCTTCACACTACGCAATGCACCTTCAATCTTCTTTATTCCCCTCAAAATGAGCAAGATAAGCACCAACTTCTTCTCAAGAACTCCAAGATACAACAATGGAGGCTAAGGGTCGAAATTTAGGGTTTAGGAGGTATGGAGGCTGGTAAAGAGGAAAAATCTAGGGACTTAAGGACCTTATATAGGGTGCAACACCCAAAAAATCGGGTTTTCATTAACCCCTCGTACGCCCAGCATACGAGGCCTCGCATCTGCAATCAACCCCCCTTAGTAAGCTAAGTGTACCATGTTGTACCCCCCGCGTACTGGCTTCTCAACTAGTATGCTAAGCGTACCCAATGGTACGCCCCTCATACTACTCCTAGGACCAAAATGTAATAATTAATTAGAAAGGGGCTAAAAGGGAACATTCCCAAATCCAAATGTTACAATTCTCCCGCAAATAAATCAGACTTCGTCCTCGAAGTCCGCTGCTCCAAATAACCCCGAAAAAAGCTCCATCCTCTCAACTTCCAGCTCCCAATTCCACTCCAAACCATTGTGCTGCTACCAATGCACCTATCCAGAGGCAACCGGAAAAACCCTAGTAGGGATCTCCAAACCCGATGACGAATGAATCCTTTCTCAGACTAAACAACCCCATGCAAAATAACCACTTCTACTCAACCTAGAATCTAAAGTCTCGAATTGGTATGACTGTTGGATAAGGTGTCTAAGTCCATAACTATAATTGGTAAGTACTTGACCCCAAAATAGCATGGTCCATTTGGGTTGCATTTCACCGGAACAATTTGAAAGGATGGACTTTTGAGTAGAGGTTATTTATTATTTATTAATATATTATAAGCTCTAATATATTAATATGAAATCATATTATTTAATTAGTATTGATCAAGAATTAATTTGGAATTAATTTAGTGATCAAAAGAGACTAATTAAATGTACGAGGATTGATTTGGTAAATCAATGATTCTTATAGTGTGGGCCTATGGTTATTTAGGATGGGCTAAACCAATATGGTAGTCCATGGGTAGTCCATGGAGGTTTAACCCATGGATCCTAAGTAATATGAAAGGTCATGGTGCATTAGGGTTTTCATGGATGTAAACCTAGTTTTGCCACACTATAAAAGAAGCCCATTTGCTCCTAAAATCGGCACTAGTGGTTCAAGGAAGATCATAAGAGCCGATTTTGTGAGAAGAAAGTCTCTCTCAAGTCCTCCATTGTTAGTGCTGTTTTATGAAGCATTTTAGGCATCACATTTGGGGTGCTAGGCTCTTAAAGGTCACAGTTTAGAAGCTACAACAAGAGGTAAGTCATCTAACTAGTTTTTGTTGTTCAAGTACCCATGCCTTGTATGCTAGTTAGGATAATGCTTTGGAAAATCAAATTACATGTATAATTAGAGAAAACATAGATCCAAAGCATTTAGGGTTGCATGTGCACCATAAGGTTGTTAGAGTGCTCAAAACCCATCACTGACTCCCCTACAGACCGCCCATACTGAACCATTGCTAATTTCATACCAATTATCTCGCAAACTAACTACTCAACTTCTGATTACATGAGGTTCCCACTAGAAAACAGAATCACAGACTAAATGCTGCTACCAACAACCTTTCACTTAACCAAAGTCATAGATATTCCTTCAAGGGAAGGCTCATCCTGGTGATAACAATTCCATGAACATAATGAACAATGCGAGACAAATTGGGAGATGAACCTTCTAGTGCTGAACAAGACAATGCTTCCTTTAACTGTTGAATCGACATACCGCTGCTGAAATTCCGAAACCCCATACTTGCCTGACCCCTACACAGATAGAACCAATCCAAAACACAATCACAAGAACCTGATCTATCATCAAAACTGAAACCATCTCTTTAACCATGAACCCTTCAACTGATACCCATGAAATACATATTCCTTAAATCATATTCTACTGAAATGAAGACCTTGAACATAAATACCCACGATCCCCAACGCGAGTTCCCACCAAGAACCAACTCGATATCTAAATCATAACCCGAGATCCAAGGATCTACACTTTGATTTCACCCGAAACCTTCTGATTCAAGGGAACCCCTCACTAAACCAGGATATAAAGATTCCCAAACCATCGCTGAGACTACCAGACTCACACCTAGTCCAGCCACCAGGTTCCTAAGAGTCCAAATGACGAGAATATCCTAGCTTAAGCATCCTTCTGCACCACTCATTGACCACCCACTCACTCTTGCAACCGAAGATCCAAAACCTCAATGCAACGATCTGTACCAGGTCCCACCTTCATTGCCAAATACACACGGGCCTCGCCCACAGGTCCCACCCATTTAGAGCTACACAGGCTCTACTCCGTCGTGGACCCCAAAGGTCTTCCACCTAAAATAGAGAAATGCTCTCCGAAAATCCTAACCGTCGTGCCCAAGGCACGAACTGATCCCCCTTTATTTATATTCATGACCACCTCAAATGATAGTCTACCTCAAATTGGTGAAGGGTACGATCCCATCGCAGTCTTACAACACTTCTAACCAACCATGGTTACCACCCATGGTCTTACCACACCCAAACCATCACGACCCTACCCTACTTATCCTGATTCGAAACCTGCATCCAACTACATCCAATCAGGTGTGCGGGTCATGCTTCGAACCCCAAAGCCTTCATCATACAAGAATAGGAAGCGAGGCTCTAACACAACCCTTAAACTGGATCCATCCATAATCCTGCTATAAAGAAGACACCGACCAGTTGTTGGGAGTTTCCTAAGCTCCCAATTGTAATCCCCAAACCGATCATAATGGTTGTTCCATTCTTAAGCCACACGACTCAAATGCACGATCTCGAGCCAACACCCTCGAGACCTCGAAACCAACAAGCTCATCTAGGTCTCCACCAATCAATCCAAACTGATATCGCTACTGGGGACGAACAATTACCAGACCCATCCTCATGCCTGAGCAACCATAACCAAAGATCGATAGATATAGAGCTACTGCCATGAATGATGGTATCAAATCATGCTATCTCTCCTGAACAGCCCTTACATTCCCCAAAACTTTCCTCGATTTGAGTATGGATCCTATGCTTCCAGCAGTACGGGGCCAATACTACCTTCCACACATATCCATACTTTCCTCAAAGATCATTTCGGGTCCTCCGAGACCTACTCATAATAATACTCCCAATACCTAATCAACAGTGAAACAATCACACTAAAATACTTCCTAGGCTCTCCTAGTATTCCCCACCTCCCCTGCCATCAAAAGCTGAAGAACTCCAATCAATGTCAACCAACCATTACATGATTACAATTACATGCAAAACAACTTAAATAATCTTTCGACTATAGGACCCAAACCTACAACGGTTAGACTCAAATGAGAGTTGCACAATAGGGCCGAATACTTCACTATAAGATTATTTAACCTTCATAGAATGTAAGTTAGTGTATTCATTTGATGGTCAGCTCACATCAATGTGAGTCCCACAAAGCACTAAGCAAACAACATTCAATCAGTGGAGTCGACTGGCACTAAGGCACAATAAATCATATAGGTCCCCATACAAAATACTCTATCTCCATCTCCCAGCATCACAGATACACCTTCGTACTTCCTTCACCCTGTCAAGGGTGGCTAATCCTTCCTCGCGCTGGCCCACTATACAATACCCACTCCTGAAACTTCCACCAACCCTGCAACACTCGTGTATGCTAGTCATACATAACACTGTATCCTTTAGACAGTCGAATACTTGATCCTACCCTAAGCCCTTCATCAAACAAGAACATGAAATAAGGCCAAACCAAACATTCTCAGGCCATAGAATCTTAGTTATTTACAACTATGATGCATACACTAAGAAACTACAATAATGATGTCAATTCCATATAAAAAGAAACCCTAGGCTACCAGGCATCATATAAATAGGCAATTCTATCATGAAATTCCTGAAGATCCCTAGCCTATCACTAGCATGTTGATCTAACATATCACAATATCAAATATCAGTATGGTAACTTGGGGGTCAACTTACTGGCTCCGACTGATTGTACACATCGCATCCTCTTTGATTATTTTGAAAACAGTTTGAAAATCATTTTTAAAACCTTCTCCCTTAGTTTGAGATTGGATTCACACGAGTGTTCCTCCGATTCACTCAAACCGAGGCTCTGATACCAACTTGTAACATCCCAAAATTTCAACAAATTTAAACCTTTCAAAAGTGACCCATTTATTAATGAAAGTGTTTACAAACTATTATTTCCAAAACATTATTTAAAATCAGAGTCTCATAAGATCCAATCAGTTGTAAAACCAAGGATGCGTACGACCACCCCTTCGCCTTGCCATGGTCCACTGAAGTACCTGAAACCATAAAATAAAATTGTAAGCACGAAGCTTAGTGAGTTCCCCTAAATACCAGCGCACAAACACTTCACATATATCAATAACAACATATACTGGGTCCACAGCTAAAGGAATGGATTACCTCTAGGCCCACAATATGAGTCTGGCTTGCCTATCAGGCGAACAAATCATATCTGGCTTGCCCTTAACCCCACAACATAATTCTGGCTTGCCCTCGGGCCCAAAACTTATGTCTGGCTTGCTCCCTAACCGAGTTAATCCCCAGAATGGAATACCAATGTTTAGCCCTTAGTACGAGTCTGGCATGCTAACGGGTCCTTAATTCGTATCTAGAATGCTACAGAGCCCTCAGTATGAGTATGGCATGCCCTATCCGACCCTCAACTCATATCTGGAAAGCTACTAAGCCCTCAGTACGAGTTTGGCTTGCCCTGTAACAACCCGATATTTCAGGTCAATGTATTGACTAAAAGTCAAATGTGGTGATCCCTTTTTGAATTAATTGAAATAACATCAAAAATGAAATGTTCGAGAGTCTCACTTTGAGTGTACTAAGTGGTAGATATCGTAACAAGGTTTCCAAAAACATAAAGAACATTAAAATCTGAGTTATAACGAAAGAGTTATGACCAATCAAAGATCCGCAACAAAACCGACAAAACACTGTTAAGCGTAAAATACGAAATTCCGATAAAATACTTTTTAGCCTAAGGTATCTAAATGAAAGTCGTAGATATCATTAAAGCCGTAAACATACATAAAAAGAACGCCCAAATCTGACTTCGAACGAGGAAGTTATGATTTTTCGAAGTTTCGGACATAACAGTAGACAGCTAAAAACTCGAATTAGAGATCGAGCGACTTTTTGCCAACATGACCTAAACGAGAATCGAAGATCTCATAAATGGTATTGCAACGGTAAAAAGTCTGACAAAAACTGACATCGAATGAAGAAGTTATGGATTTTTAATGGACTTTTCCTGTCTCGGCCTGTTAAAAATGTAATATTAAAAATAAAGTCAAAATTAGCCAACAAAGTCTAAACGAGAGTTGTAGAGCATAATATCGCCTACGCGTGCATATAAAGAACGTAAAAATCGGAGCTCGTATGCGAGAGATATGAATTTATGAAGTTCGAGACACGAAAATCGAAGCTGTCAGACACCTCACGACGTGAACCAGAAGATTCACGACATGAGTCTGTGATTGATGGGTTCCAGAGCTGTCAGCAGACGTCGCGTGCTTGGAAGAGGATAAGATCAAAACTCACGACGTGAGCAAGCCCATGCTCACGACGTGAGACCCCAAAAGTTGGCCTATAAATAGATCTCAAGGGTTTTCCGAGTTTAGTTGCTCACTTCTTCCCTTTGTCGTGCTTATGCTCTGCGTTTAACCTCTCGAAGCCATCCCGAAGCCCCGATTATCATATTCGAAGTCCTGAAGGACGTTTTATGTACCCGAGATTCCCGAGGATCCCGAGAATTCAGCTTTCTCCAGTCGAAGTTCTGCTCGACTTTTGTCTCACTTTCTTCAAACTACCAGGTGAGTTCATACCCCCATTTCTACGCTTTTAACTGATTTTAAATGCTTTTGAACACTTTACGGGGGAGAATACAAGTAAACACATGGTTAATCTTGTGTGAAAACATCTATCTTTCGTTATACATTTCAGATTGTTTTTAATAACTATCATATGGATCATGTCTAACATACAAAACATCTCACTTTACTTTACCCTCACAGAATGAAACATGAGTATAAATATCATAAGCTCTATTTATACGTTTACATCATATTTAGGGTAACCACTTTCGTTATGACATCTTTATACATACAAGAACATACAAATCACTTTATGCCTTTATTATCATTATGAAAAAGGATAATCGTTACAGAAACAAACATATACATTTTGATACGTGACTTAATTGAGAATTCGTGAGGCATTCATCTTCAATATACCTTTTAAGGTACCACTAGAAGTCCTGTTTATAACCAGAATCTCCCGTCCGGAGAACGTGACAAGTGTGTATAGATCTATACGGGACTAATGATCCCGCGCCTTGACTGCTAGCTACAGTCCCCGGGGTGACAAGTGTCATCTCATTTCGACGCCTGAAGAACGTCGCTACAGGCAAATTATGATAGTACGGTTATAAAAACTCATTGGATAGACAATTATTATGGTATTACGTTTTAATGGGGAAAAGTAACAAATACAGTTCTTTTCACATTCAAATACAAATCTTCTTGTAGTTTTGTTTTATAATAAGACTATACATCATCTTTTGAGCATGTCATATTTGCTTACAGGTTACGGTCTTGGACATTTGAGACTGCATTTCACTTTTAGGAAAATATAGGATTTTCCTGGTTCAAATACATACAGTTTATACAACGATCTTTCATACTCATTTCATACATTTGTTAGAAAATATCGGATTTTCTGGAAAACATACACGAACTTTCGAATGACATACATTTTATCAAAACACTACTTATGAACTCACCAACTTTATTGTTGACACTTTTTCTTTGAAATAACTTGTATTCTCAGGAAAACGCTAAATCAGGTAGCAACTACTTTTGAAGACTAACGCGCTGACGTTAGTAACATATTTTGGATCACCATATTGTATTTGATATTTAAACATGTAACACATACAATCATGTAAACTTTTCAAATATATTTATATTATGGTGGTGTGTACTTTCTTTACTATTCAATTGTTATGATACTGTACATGACGTCCTCCGCCCCCGAACGTTTCCGCCGTTCTGGTTTGGGGGTGTGACAGATTGGTATCAGAGCATTGTTTATAGTGAACTAAGTATATCAAAACCATTTATTTTTGATATACAACTATAAACACAACTGGGAAAAAACACTCTGACTGAGAGTTATACTTTTAAAATGAAATTTTTATAAAGTATACATGCATACATTATATAACAGGGTCAGTATCATGATGAAAACAATATAGAAGTATTATAGATGAGTTATGCACTACAGTTATGCCTTGAGATATGTAATTGGAACTGGGATGAATATAGCCTGATCAACTATATTTGTCCACGAGCCGACTAACGTATGCCAGGGAGTAGCTGCAGTGGACAACAAGTCTAAAACTTACCAAACATAACCTTTTTGAATCAAACATAACATTTAGAATACTATAGGAGTATTTGGTAAATGCAATAAGTTTAAACTTTGATACTTCAGTATGTGCTTTAGTTTATAGTAAATTCTTAACCCTATTCTCGTATAGACACAATGGCTGGATTCCACCTACCAGGAGACCCCTACTACCCCAATCAAGGCAACGGGGGATGGGAGGAAGACGAACCAGAAGAGGATGAAGAACCCATGGAGGAGGAGGAAGAGGAAGGCTCTGATGGGACAGACTCAGAACCAGAAATAATCAATCCACCAGCCGTCCGACCTCCTGCGGTTCGAAGAGGTTTTCAGGGACCAACTCCCGTCTGGGGAAGTCACATTCACGATTGGAGTCAACAGCAAGGATTGCGCCCTCCCTACGTCATGTGTCGGGACTTCTACGACGTTAGTGGTGGAAGTTCAGCTGACCGGGCTCTCCCAGTCATGGTGGGCAAAATAGCCAACCAGTCCTACCAATCAGGAGTTCAAGCGAAACCGAATTCGCGAAACCGACGTAGAGGTACAAGGTAACGCAGCCGATATCCATCGTCTGGATAGGTTGCAGGGGGATGCCCAACTCCACACCGACACACTCCAAGACCAACTAAACACAGCCCTCTCTGAGATAAGGGAGATGAGGGAGCAGCAAGCCACCTTCGACAGGCGTCTCATGGGGGCCAAGCAATCAGACATGGAGTCAAGCTCCAAGCGCAAACCACATCGCAAGTAGTATTTGCCCGACTCCCAAAATTTTCTTATAGAATAGGATCTCGACTAAAAGTTTTACTTTCTCTAACTTTTGCAATCGGAGACCTTTAGAAAGGTCGAAAATTTTCCTGACTCCAAAATGTAACCCAATATATGTTTAATATATATGGAAGTACTCCTTTTGTGTGTTAATTCTTTGCCTACCACTCGAATTCATAAGTTTATCTATAAACTCTAATTATGAATCAAAACCGAGAACCTTGTTTATGTCGAACCCAATTCATGAAATGTTGAAAATGGTTAACTCATTAACACACGACTTTCAAACATGTGAGACTTATTGTCTTCCATTAATTTTGTTTCAGCACGATGCCTCCTCGTAGGTCAGCACGCCGAAATACGACACCAACACCGCCACCACCACCTCCAACTTACGATCCCGCTATGGTACAGGCTGCCATCACCACAGCAGTAGCAGCTGCGCTATCCCAAATAAACTCTAATGGAGCTGGAGGGAGCGGGAGTAGTACCAACCATCAGAACCATGGCACTGGTCATGGTCATATTAGGGAATGCACCTACAAAGAATTCTCGAACGCCAAACCGAAAATGTTCAACGGCACTGGAGGAGTCATTGCACTTATGCAATGGTTTGAAAAGACCGAGATGGTCTTTGAAATCTGTTCATGCCAAGAAATAAGCAAGGTCAAGTTTGCTGCTTGTACCTTCACAGACCGAGCCCTCACATGGTGGAAGGGTCATGTGAAATCCGTATCTCTTCCAGTCGCCAACGCCATGAGCTGGGAGGACTTGAAGGTCTTACTGTTAGAAGAATACTGCCCGAGGGGCGAAATTCAAAAACTGGAACAGGAATTATGGAACTTGAAAATGGTTGGTTCTGACCTAGCCGCCTATACAGCCAGGTTCAGTGATTTGTCAGCCCTATGCCCGGGAATGGTCAACCCGGAGCAGAAGAAAGTGGAAAGATACATCTGGGGGTTGTCACCCCAGATTCAAGGGCATGTTTTGGCTTCCAACCCAGTCACATTCAACAGCGCGAAGCGCCTGGCTCAACGACTAATCGATCATGGGGTTAAACAGGGAACTATCACAGTTACTGCTGACCCTCCGAAGGAGGTAGATGACCGAATGAAACTCTGGAACAAGAGAAAGGGGCGAGCCCCGCAAGCGAACCCCAAGAGGCAACAGTTAGTGACAGCTCACGCTGTTACTGTCCCTACCACCCCCGCACCAACAAAGCCGTACATCGGCAATCTGCCGAAGTGCAATAGGTGCAACTTTCATCACCACAGACCCTGCCGTGAGATGCATTGCACCAAGTACAACCGGAAGGGACACACTGTCCGCTTCTGCAAGGAACCAACCCAACCAACCGCTCCAGCCGCAAATGTGGGAGTAGGTCGTGCTTGTTACGAGTGTGGAGCAACAGGACACTATCGAAGGGACTGCCCGAAAACAAACAATGGGAATACGGGTGGAAGTGGCCGAGTATTCGCAATGGGCCAGGAGGAAGCCGTTGCGGACCCCACTGTTGTTACGGGTACGTTTCTCCTCAATAACTCATATGCCTGTATGCTATTTGATAGTGGAGCGGAGAGGAGTTTTGTGAGTCATAGTTTTAAAAACCTACTCAAACAAATCCCTCAATCATTAAGTGAAACTTTTATAGTAGAAATGGCTAACGAGAAAACAGAAAGCGCTAAGGAAATATACTTAAACTGTACCCTCTCATTAAACAATAATTCCTTCCCAATCAACCTCATGCCAGTCTCAATAAAAAGTTTCGACGTCATCATAGGCATGGATTGGCTAAGTTCTCATCGTGCGGACATTTTATGTTACGATAAGGTCGTTCGCCTTAAACTGGCAAATGGCGAAGCCCTCGTTATTTATGGCGACAAACCTAGCACCCCTCTTCGTATCATCTCTTGCATCAAGGCTCAAAAATATCTACGCAAGGAGTGCCACGCGTTCTTAGCACATGTTGTGGATGTGAATCGAGGAATAGAAGACTTCAAGGGCGTGCCTGACGTCTGTGACTTTCCTGATATCTTTCCTAAGGATCTTCCAGGAGTACCGCCTGCGAGACAAGTCGAATTCAGAATCGACTTAATTCCTGGAGCCACCCCTGTAGCCAAAGCGTCGTATCGCTTAGCCCCAGCAGAGATGCAAGAACTATCCAGTCAACTGAATGAATTACTTAGCAAAGGATTCATCCGACCAAGCTTCTCGCCTTGGGGAGCACCAGTGCTTTTCGTGAAAAAGAAAGACGGATCCTTCAGAATGTGCATCGACTACCGAGAACTCAACAAACTTACCATTAAGAACTACTACCCCCTACCACGAATAGATGATTTGTTCGATCAACTCCAAGGAGCAAACTACTTTTCCAAGATCGATCTGAGATCGGGATATCACCAGCTGAGAGTCCTAGAGAGCGATGTTCCTAAGACGGCCTTCCGAACCAGATACGGTCACTACGAATTCGTAGTGATGCCGTTCAGACTAACCAATGCACCCGCCGTGTTCATGGACTTAATGAATCGGGTATGTCGTTCGTTCCTGGACAAATTTGTGATAGTATTCATAGATGACATACTCATTTATTTAAAAAGTAAAGAAGAACATGGTCAACACCTGAGACAAGTCTTAGAGACGCTAAGAACTGAGAAGCTTTACGCAAAATTCTCAAAATGCGAGTTTTGGATTAGGAAGGTGGACTTCCTAGGCCACGTGGTCAGCGAAGAGGGAATCCACGTGGACCCTTCCAAGATCAAGGCTATCCAGAATTGGTCTGCGCCAACAACGCCAACCGAAATTCGCCAATTTCTACGCCTTGCTGGCTATTATCGCAGGTTCATACAGAACTTCTCCAGCATTGCAAAACCTCTTACCTCCCTGACTCAGAAGGGTGTAATCTATAACTGGGGGGGGGGGAAGCAAGATACTGCATTCCAAACCTTGAAGCAAGCCCTGTGCAGTGCACCCATCTTGTACCTTCCAAAGGGGACAGAAGACTTCGTAGTTTATTGTGATGCTTCCAATCAAGGGCTGGGTTGTGTGCTAATGCAGCGAGGAAAGTTTATTGCGTATGCCTCATGACAACTGAAAACACATGAGGTCAACTACACCCTTCACGACTTAGAACTTGGAGCAGTGGTGTTTGCTCTGAATATTTGGAGGTACTACCTATACGGTACGAAGTGCACCATCTTCACAGACCATAAAAGCCTTCAACACATATTCGATCAGAAGGAACTTAACATGAGGCAAAGACGTTGGATTGAGCTACTTAACGACTACGAATGCGAAATTCGTTATCATCCAGGAAAAGCCAATGTAGTGGCAGATGCCCTTAGTCGTAAGGAGTACTCTGGCCGAAGAGTGAAGTCATTAACTATGACGATCCATTCACACCTGTCAACACAAATCAAGAAAGCTCAATTGGAAGCCTTGAAACCCGAAATCATGACAGGTGAAGCACTTAGAGGGATGGACAAGAATTTTGAGATCAAAGGTGATGGAGTTCGTTACCTCATTAACCGAACTTGGACACCGAAGTTCGGTGGGTTCAGAGAAATGGTTTTGGACGAAGCACACAAGACCCCATACTCCGTGCACCCAGGTTCAGATAAGATGTACCTGGATCTCAAGCAACTCTACTGGTGGCCAAACATGAAAGCATAAATTGCTACCTATGTGGGCAAGTGCTTGACTTGCGCCAAGATAAAAGTAGAACATCAGAAGCCCTCAGGTCTACTCCATCAGCCCGATATACCTGAGTGGAAGTGGGAGCAGATTTCCATGGACTTCATAACCAAACTGCCCAAGACGCAGGGTGGTCACGATACCATTTGGGTGATCGTCGACAGGTTAACCAAATCTGCCCACTTCTTGCCTATCAAGGACACCGATAAGATGGAGAAACTAACAAGAACCTACATCCGAGAGATCGTGCGACTTCATGGAGTACCAATATCTATCATCTCGGACCGAGACAGTAGATTCACTTCAAGGTTCTGGCAGACGCTGCAGAAAGCTTTGGGAACTACGCTTGACATGAGTACAACCTATCACCCACAAACTGACGGGCAGAGTGAGAGAACGATCCAAACCCTAGAAGACATGTTGCGAGCATGTGTAATCGATTTCGGTAAAGCATGGGACATCCACTTGCCATTGGTGGAGTTCTCTTATAACAACAGTTATCACACTAGCATCAAGACTGCGCCATTCGAAGCCCTTTACGGCCGCAAGTGCAGATCACCTCTGTGCTGGGCGGAGGTGGGCGACACGCAGTTGGCGAAAGGTCTAGTCCCTGATAGTACTCTCACTGGTCCGGAAATCATAAGGGAAACGACTGAAAAGATCGTTCAAATTCGAGAGCGACTGAAAGCCTCACGAGATAGACAAAAGAGCTATGCCGATAAAAGGCGAAAACCCTTGGAATTTCAGGTTGGTGACCGCGTTCTACTGAAGGTCTCACCCTGGAAGGGCATGATACGCTTCGGGAAACGTGGAAAGCTAAACCCAAGGTACATTCGACCCTTCGAAATTACTGCAAGGATTGGTCCAGTAGCTTATGGACTCCAACTTCCAATCGAACTTAACAAAGTACATCCGGTGTTTCACGTGTCTAACTTGAAGAGGTGTCTATCCGAAGAAACCCTTGTAATTCCACTCGAGGAAATCGAGCCGAATGAAAATCTTAACTTTGTGGAAGAACCCGTCGAAATCATGGATAGGGAAATCAAACGAACCAAGCAGAGTCGCATACCAATAGTGAAGGTTCGCTGGAATGCTAAGCGGGGACCCGAATTCACTTGGGAGCGAGAAGATCAGACGCAACAAAAGTACTCGCATCTTTTCCTTAGTTCATAAACTTTTGCTTTGTAATCAATTTCGGGATGAAATTCCCTCTAACGGAGGGATAATGTAACAACCGATATTTCAGGTCAATGTATTGACTAAAAGTCAAATGTGGTGATCCCTTTTTGAATTAATTGAAATAACATCAAAAATGAAATGTTCGAGAGTCTCACTTTGAGTGTACTAAGTGGTAGATATCGTAACAAGGTTTCCAAAAACATAAAGAACATTAAAATCCGAGTTATAACAAAGGAGTTATGACCAATCAAAGATCCGCAACAAAACCGACAAAACACTGTTAAGCGTAAAATACGAAATTCCGATAATATACTTTTTAGCCTAAGGTATCTAAATGAAAGTCGTATATATCATTAAAACCGTAAACAAACATAAAAAGAACGCCCAAATCTGACTTCGAACGAGGAAGTTATGATTTTTCGAAGTTTCGGACATAGCAGTAGACAGCTAAAAACTCGAATTAGAGATCGAGCGACTTTTTGCCAACATGACCTAAACGAGAATCGAAGATCTCATCAATGGTATTGCAACGGTAAAAAGTCTGACGAAAACGGACATCGAATGAAGAAGTTATGGATTTTTAACGGACTTTTCCTGTCCCGGCCTGTTAAAAATGTAATATTAAAAATAAATTCAAAATTAGCCAACGAAGTCTAAACGAGAGTTGTAGAGCATAATCTCGCCTACGCGTGCATATAAAGAACGTAAAAATTGGAGCTCGTATGCGAGAGATATGAATTTATGAAGTTCGAGACACGAAAATCGAAGCTGTCAGACACCTCACGACGTGAACCAGAAGATTCACGACGTGAGTCTGTGATTGATGGGCTCCAGAGCTGTCAGCAGACGTCGCGTGCTTGGAAGAGGATAAGATCAAAACTCACGACGTGAGCAAGCCCATGCTCATGACGTGAGACCCCAAAAGTTGGCCTATAAATAGATCTCAAGGGTTTTCCGAGTTTAGTTGCTCACTTCTTCCCTTTGTCGTGCTTATGCTCTGCGTTTAACCTCTCGAAGCCATCCCGAAGCCCCGGTTATCATATTCGAAGTCCTGAAGGATGTTTTACGTTCCCGAGATTCCCGAGGATCCCGAGAATTCAGCTTTCTCCAGTCGAAGTTCTGCTCGACTTTTGTCTCACTTTCTTCAAACTACCAGGTGAGTTCATACCCCCATTTCTACGCTTTTAACTGATTTTAAATGCTTTTGAACACTTTACGAGGGAGAATACAAGTAAACACACGGTTAATCTTGTGTGAAAACATCTATGGGAAGTCTCACGAGGGAGCTTATCATGCTTTGATATTCTACAATTATGGAAATGTGGGACATTACAAATGAGAGTGTAAGCATGGATCACATGGAGTGTGTATCTATTTCCAATACAACCAGATGGGCCAAATCAAGGCCGAATGTCCTATTCTAAACCCAACATGCGCAATACAAGCTCCACCACCTACGAATTTGAGAATAAATTTTGTACAACAAGGCAGAGCTGAAGCTCCAAGGGCCAAGGGACGAGCCTTTCAGCTCATGGTAGAGGAAGCCAAGGAGACACTGGATGCCGTAGCTGGTTGTTCTTCTGATCACAGAAAAGATCCAACATGAATGTGCTCACATTGAAGGAAATTAACAGGTTCTTTCAGAATTTTGCTAAAATCCTCTGTTATATGTAATAAATGTATGACGATGATATTTTAATAAAGATGAGATGTTAAATTAATGTTGTTAGTAGTAAGATATTAATATCCTCCGATAGTACTTAGTTATATGTGTGCTTAGTGCGTTCTAGACAACGTTATGCTTGTCACGCCCTTATCCTGTTTTGGTCATGATATGTAAGGAGACCACTTACGGTAGGAACAAGAAGTAATGTTATGATAAGAATGTCGAAAGTCATTGGATATGACAATCATGAGTTTCTTTAAAGTCAAAATGAGCTACAAATCGTATAGGGAGAGCCAGCTTGGACTTGATCGATTATGAGTAGCAACAAATGATGGATCGAAGCTAAGTGGAGGAGAACCGAACCTTAACGGAAAAGTGTGAAGGGCAATTCGGCTTTCGATTTCGATGTCAAGGACCATGAGAGTTCCAAAAATAGTGGAAGAAAGTTATTAATTCCATTTCGTTGTGCAGGTAAAAGAAGAAGGAAGTCTTCTGCAAGAATACCTACAGGTTATAAGTTCTCGATGTGAATATCAAGGAATAAGTAGATCTTCAACCCAAGCGTTAGGTAGAATCCAAGAAATTGACCGAATTCCCGGGTATGACTCAAATGGCCAGGAGAACCGATAGGTTTGCACCTGCAAGGATGTGGGATTTATCCTTGCAGCATAGGAGCTGCAAGACAATGAATTTAGTAGGTGTGTAGTAGAAAGTGTTAAGCACTAAAGACTCAGCCCTACAGACACCTCGCCGGTTTAAATGATGTTATAACCGCAAAATTTGAAGTAGCATAGATTTGTTGTGGTCAAGGAAGGATGATGATTGGGTCCTCCATGATGTTATACTAATGGTTGTAAGTCTTCAATACCACAAAGAGGTGATCGTGAGTCTTTAGGCCCGATATGGGTGATGACAAGAGCGATGTGACATTAAAAAGCTGAGTAGTTAGGTAGTATCATGACGTATCGTGAGCAGGAATAGGAACGAACTACGTGAGAAACTACCGTAGCTTGATATAGGAAAGGTAGTTAGAACCATGCAAGAAGGCTATTGGTGATCTAGTGTTCATTATAATCTAGTAGGTTGGAAGATAAGCAAGCCTTATAATGAGTCTGTCACCAGTACTGGAGTATTGGTTTTAGAGTTTTTAAACCTGTAAACCTATTATAGTGGTTGGAGCACCCGAACTAGGTAGAAAGACTATTTGTAATCTAGTTTCGTGTATGTTTTAATGGTATACCATAATCCATTTTAGGGGCATGTTCAGAAAATGGATTATGTTAGGATATCGTCTATGAAAAATTCCCTAGTTAATCACATTATAACAGGTCGATAGTGTTCTTAGTCAAAGGAACAAATCGAAATTTTATGTATAAAGGCGATCGTCAGTTGTAGAGCATAAATTTTGGAAGTCTAGACCGACGAATTTCCGGTTTTGGAAAGCTTCGCAAGAAGTTCGGGAGTACGTCTAAGATAGAAAACAAAGTTTTACAATTTATTAAGCATAGAGGAGAAAAATCAACGAGGAGGCATTGGACAGGTCCCAAGTTCACCTCGAGTACCCCGGTAAGATGGTGTGAAGGCACTGTCTTAAGGTGCGCTAGGAGAAGAATTTCGGGGACGAAATCTCTATAAGTGGGGGAGAGTTGTAACACCCGTTTTCGCCTTACACTAGAATTCAATAAAAGTAGAAATATAGTACTTATTATCCTTGGTGATTTAAATAAAAGTCGTAGTAGTCATAAAAGCGAGATCGTACATGTAAAGAACATCAAAATCTGACTTCATATGAGGAAGTTATGATTTTTCGAAGTTTCAACGCAACAGTGTGTAGCATAGAAATCTAAATTCAAATCGGTCGATTGTTAGGAAAAACAATTTAAATGATAGTTGAAGATCTCATGAATAGAAATCCGTCGATATAAAGACATTCAATAACGGATGTGGCAAGAATTAGCCGAAGGATCCTAAATGAAAGTTATACTACTCGTCGATAGGTACACGTGGATATAAAGAATGCCAAAAATGAAGCTCGTATGAGAAAAATGCGATTTTTAGAAGAAAATTAAATCTCGTACGAGCGGTGCGCGCAACTTTTAGAAGGGAGGCATGGACCACAGGAAAAACACATGTGGTAGTGAAGTAGAGGGATGATGTTGCCTTAGCGTGCGTCACACATGGATACAACGTGCAACACGCCTCCTCAAATCCCCTTATAAATACCAGCATAAGCCCCCTTTATTCCTCACACCACAACTCTCACAACTCTCTCTATTTCCAAATTCTCTTGGATTTTTTTGGCGTTCTGAGGAATTTTATTAGCTAGGTGTTGCGGCATAGAAGAGCACGTCAAATAGAAGTGTTTGGTATCGAGGTCCTGCCTGCAACTTTTCAGGTTTTCACTAGAAATCTTTGTAAGTTAAGCTATGCTTACTAGGCTTTTAAGGTAACATATAATTATGTTTATAACTATTATTAGGAATCTATAATTACCAGATTAGTCATTAATTCCAGTTAAATATTTTGATTGGTCAACTTATAGGAGAGGTGCCTTGAATGGGCACATTGGCTTGGTTGTTGGATTTCAGAAAAGCTATATACTGAAATGGTCATGCCTCCCAACTGTCTTGCCTGGCTGATCTATCTGCTATCTGTAAAAGTATATTTGGAATTAGTGAAAGATCTAATTCCTACCAGATTGCCATATATATTAATAAAATTATAATATTATAGGTTAATACTCGTTAGGCACGTTGCTCACCAATTGGAATACCCGAATATCTGTTAATCGTATAAGAAATTATCTAGGTGAGTTTTCTCACTATATTGTATACTCCAGTATGTATCCCCTGTATGTTAGGATATAATTGCTCTATAGTATGCAATTTGGTAATTAGACTAGTTTAGTTAGTTGCTTGTTATGTTGGACTGTTTGTTTGTTATATTTGTGTTCATATATTATGTGGGAGTTGAGGGCGCACCAACATCGTGGTGAAGGCCAATAGACTCAGGTGGACCAACATTACGATGAAGGCCAAGGGGTGGATCAACTTTATGTTGAAGGCTAATGGGCGGACCAACTTTATGCTGAAGGTCGTTATATGTATAATTGGTGGATCAACGAAAGGTTGTGAGCCATTATATGTATGTA
Organism: Lactuca virosa; assembly: GCF_052849685.1. NCBI lineage: Eukaryota > Viridiplantae > Streptophyta > Magnoliopsida > Asterales > Asteraceae > Lactuca > Lactuca virosa. The sequence continues at coordinate 72,317,286 of NC_136431.1, forward strand.
TTGTATATATATTGTGGCACATGGTATTTTGGGGAAGTCACTAAGCTTCGTGCTTACCCTAGTTGAAAATAAATGTTTTTCATGTACTTTATTGATTCATGATAAGGGTAATGCTCGACTATACACACACGCATTCGCAACATGTTTCAGCATAATGTAATTATACTCTGATTTATTAAATAATTAAAAACATTTGGGTTGAAAATAGGGATGTTACAATCTTTTAGTTAATTAGAATAAAAATTTAAAACTAACAAACAAGGTGATAACTAATATTTGTAAAACCATCTGATTTGCATTAAATTTGTAAACTTGATTTAGATACAAAAAGTGACCAAGTATACTTAGATCAAAAAAATCGAAAAATTATGTATTTGTGAACACTGACTAAGCGTTGTATGCACTACTCCACTTGCAGCGTCACACGTGTCAGATTGTGCCGCGTAACAGAAAGGCATGTGTCGTAATTCATAGATTAGGGTTTGGGCAGTTCCATCATCGATGTGTTGCGTATACTAAGTCAACATAGTACGTAAGCAAGGAAGAATCGGTTTTTCCAGATTAAACCCTAAATCGATTTTTAGTTTGCAAAAAGGTTTTTTTTTTTAACTTTTAAAACTTGTAAAGGCCCGATCTAATCAATCCACTATCATGAAAATATGGTTATAACTCTTCCGCGCGCCGGTACGTCGGAGTGCTAGAGCGGCAAATGAGAAATATGTGACTGATGTTGAATCTCAAGATCTTTATTGTTTCGGAATCTCAATGGAACCTATATATATATATATATATATATATATATATATATATATATATATATATATATATATATATATATATATATTTCGGAATCTCAATGGAACTTTTTTAATAAAATCGCTGAAAAAAATAAAAAATCAAAAAAAAAAAGTTGCGATTGTTTCATAAAAAAACTTCAAAAAAAAAGTTTTGTGATCTTTAAGTATTTTTTTTATGCATTTTTATGATTTTTAGGGATTTTTTTAGGATTTTTTGTTTTTCATAGAACCTAAACCTATATATATATATGTGTGTGTGTGTGTTTAATAGAAAATGCATAAGTAGGACAACATATGTTGGAACCAATGATCAAGTGACACGTGTCCATTTTTTTATTAATAAGTAATGTATTGTAAAAGTTATTTATATGGTTTATTTTAAAATAATGTGTTGTCATGTTTTCATTGGTTGTAACATATATAGTCCTAATCATGCATTTTCTATAATATATATATATATATATATATATATATATATATATATATATATATATATATATATATATATATATATATATATATATATATATATGTGTGTGTGTGTGTGTGTGTTTTTACGACAATTTGTATTTTTCAGCCTGTTTATCGACTAGCTTTTATCAAATGTAACTTTTATCCGACTAACAACTAACAACTAATTTTTTCAGCTAGTCAATCAAATATAACATAAATACAAAAAACGTACTCTAAACTTATGAAATATGAAACCTAGTGTCGAGACAAATTCTCAAATTTGCGGATTCAATCCAACGGAGCCCAAGATTTCGAGATCCGTCGCCTTGTCCATGTTCAGCCTTAATGGCAACAGACCGATTCATTTTATATCAATTCTTTATGTGAATGACACTGATGTTACATAGCCATGTCTAATGCTTGAAAGATTTGACGAAATCCACATTTTGCAACCACATTTTTATGATTTTACTGCATATCTAGTGTTGATATTAATACATGTTAGAGTACCAGTTCTTAGAGTTAAATAACAATATCTCCGAGCAGACTTTATACTTACCATCTCCAAAAAATTATTCACTTTTGAATTTTAAAATCCAGTAGTATTATTTAGACTCAAACCTTGCACCAATTCTAATTTTCCTTCAAAATGATTGTGTTGTTAAATAACATGATGTTTGTCTCTAGGTCTCATTAAATATTAATACTACGAGTCAAACAATTCCAATCAACATCAGAGGATTCAGATAATTAACTTCATTCAACATCTAGCAGTTGAAACCGACTAAAAACCCTAGCAACTAATTTGCTCTATCGTCAAAAAGATTAATACAATAGTGTAATCATATGTAAATTATGGGGTAGATCAACTAGAGTTCACAATTAAAGGGTTGAAGTTGAAGAAAGAACATTGTGGAAGGAGGGTAATTGCATTCAGAAGATGTAGTTTGTAATGACATCTACTTCGGGAATAACTTGTACCAAAAGCGACAATAATTGGACCCTTGTGGATTTCCTTGTGAAGCACAATTCCCAATCTCATGGATAATGCTAACCTCACATAGTCACATCATCATTCTTGACATTGATTGCCACATTACAAACTACAACACTATTTACCCTCAAAACTATAAGACAAAAACAGTTTAAATACGTACGATTTAAAACAATCATGGTTTTAATGCTTTTATTTGCATGTACCATACATAAAACAAAAAAACCATTGCATGTATTAAATGATTTGTAAACAATTTCGTTAATTATTATTATTATTATTATTATTATTAACCCAAGTTTTATATAAATAGTATGTGTTTTTTATTTAATGTATTTTTTTCAACCAAGATTTTAAGAGTTTTTCAAAGGTTTTAGTTTTTTAGTTATTAATTTCTTTCTGAATTATGTCCATGCATAAAGCCTTTATTTTAAACAAATTTCTTCAAATCTAAATGTTCATTTGTCACTTGAAGCTAGAAGTTGTAGTTTTTGTTTGCATACAAGTGTTCCGTAAAAATAACTCATAGCTTCTAATGTAAAATTACATTAAAACTAAAAACTCAATTAAACTCCCAACCTAAAGCTCCTAAAAGCTATTTGAACTTTTTAAATAATTTTTGGATTACTGAATTTTTTGTTTAAAATAAAAACAAAAAACTCTTACTCTCCGTCTAAACTTTTTTTTTTTCTCTTGAATTTTTACGTAAAAACCTTCAAAAGCTTTAAAAGTTTATATGCCAAACAAGCGCTAAAAGATATTCAAGTTACTTTTTGAGATATTTTAGATTTTATGTATTCTATGCCTTTTAAATTTTAAAAGGTTTCAAATCCAAACAATTAAAAGTTATATATTTTAGCTTCAAATTTCTACCCCGACTAGTTTTGACAAACATATCAACAAAACATTTTTTCTATAAACAATTGCTTATGAGAATGATATTCTATTTGGAGATACTTAAGGAAAAGGGAAACAGTGATCATTTAGTATAGTATTTGCCGGCGGTAGAGAATAACGTAAGAAGATTCCGATGATGAAAGAATCGTCGTCATATTCCCTGAATTTAAGCCGCCGGAAACGTGTCCGTTAAATATGCAAACCCGCAAAAGTAGGAGGGGTAAGAGTGAAAATTATATAATATATTTACAGGTGTACCCCTGAAATTTCGCCACATGCTGCGTTTAAGTCTTCTGACACAGTTTACATACCTTACTCCACAATCCAACCAACTGGAAGTGGAATATACCACCTTCGTCTTTTGCTATCTATACGTAACATGACGTCACCATTGTACATTTACTACTGCATTATTTACAAGTAAATTTGCATGCATGTAACCCTTCATTTAATAATTTTGTATATATCGATATATAATCGAATCAATAAAGAATTACTTATTTGGATGTGAAAGATTAAAACATGCTGATTGGTTTTAAATTTAATTATTATACTTTTTTGTTTTTTAGTACACACTACTATTCAAAATATTTCCACGTGCACGTAAGTTTTTATTTATTTGTTTATTTATTTTTTTAGTTTATCAAACTATTTGAAAATGATCTTATAGATATAAGATAAATCCATGCTTATTGGTTATTAGCAATTGAATTATGACCCCAAATGCATAACATAGTTAGGTTTGAGTATTTATTGTATATTGTAGAAAAAAGTCAATGGTTAGAGTTTAAATAACAACATTATGTGGGTTGTAATTATATCAACCACATAACGAGCAATTGTATACTTGATCTTCCTTTCACATGATATGTTTGATGTGGGGTTGATATGGACCGACTCAAATTAAGCGTACTGGAATAATATATAACATTTTTACAGAAAAATAAGAAGTTTATTTTGAACTTTATGTGATCGATCGATGGAAATGATTATAGATTTTGGACAATCTATTTTAAACTCGTAACACATCAATAATTGTTGTAACATGATTGAAATCAATTAATAACGAATTGAAAGCAACAAAAGTTTAAAGTGATGTAGTTGTGTTATTAAAGACGTGATTGAAGTGTTTTAACATCATTATGAGTAGACTAGTTGATAACCATACATTTAAATCGATTTAAATAACATATGTACACAATTCAAATGAATTTACATGAAGTTTAGTCACATCATCAAATTAATTCCCTAACCTAAAAATAAAACCACGAAAATACAAGTCACTCACTAACTATTCTACCCTAAGAGATAAACTAATTACAAGATCCTAACAACCATTAATGATTTTGATCAACAATCAATGTTAAATGAGCAATTAAATCGAGCCACGATCTTTGCTGATTAATAGTCCAACAAAGAATCCAACTCCGAAAGCGCAGATGGGGCTGGCTGATCATCTGGATGATCATACGGCCCCATGATATCATGCATGGACGAAGAAGATATTTCTGTAGTTATTTCATTGCTAATCCCAGTATCCTGTGATGTCACACTAATTTTACTTGATTGGTTGGTGTTGGTCATAACATATGGCTCCACTTTGCACTGTCCGACACCTGTCTCCTCCTCCCCTTCTAGCCCACTAGAACGACCCATGTAACGGGTCGACCCAGATGATAAATAAGGGAAATTTGTACTAAAACTATTAGCACATGTAAAGTTACTTTGGTGATCACTAATGAATGGATTTATTTGGTAGGAGTTGGTGTCAAAGTTGTAATTATAAGGGGAAACGATGAAGTTTTTGTAATCTTGATTTTTTTGAAGTAATTGAGGTTGGACATGAGAGAAATAGGATGGGTAGTTATCATTATCAACCAAACCCTTGAATTTTTGAACATTTGCATTTTCTTTGTGGTTGTTGGTGATGTTATTTGTATCCGAGTGATTGTAACTTGAACCCGGGTTCAAATATGGAGCCGGAGTATCCATCAATGGTGGCATATCCAATAACTCGTCCACAAAAGAATTAATCCCATGATGATCATTATTTGGATTATTCCTTCTAATTTCGGTACTCTTTTGAACAATACGACATACTACCCATTCATCCTGAAATCCATAAATCAACAAAAATAACAATCATGATTATATATATTGATTATATATTCGTATCTTTTTAAGAAATATATATGAAATAAAATTAGAAAAGAATAAAAAAAGGTGACGGGTGCATAGGGATTTGAACCTTGGATGCTCTAGACATGTTGTAATAAGAGAAGTCGCCTTCGAGTCTAAATTCATGCATGACCCAATTGGTTTTCTCCCCCTTTGGAGCTCTTCCTTTGTAAAAAACAAGTGTTTTCTTCATCCCCACCAACTTTCCGGTGGATTTTCCTTTTTTATTATGTATCTCTTTATCTTTTCCGGTGGCCTTCCAGTAGCCGGAATCTGTTGCTCGGTTTGTTCTCATCCCCGTCGGATACTTTCTGTCTCTTTGACAAAAGAAGAACCATTCCTTCTCCCCCATCTTTGCTCTTCCTGCAGAATATTTTTACAGTTATTCAAGCAAGAAAGCTTAAATTCACAATCAAGAAAAGAGACGAAAAGAGGGATCTAGCTATAGCTATACTTTTTAACGTCATCATATTGCACGGATCCCTAATTGGAAAGTTTATCGCTTTTTATCAGCAGCTAATTATGATGCACCTTCTTAACAATTATGGTAGAATTTTGAGAAATGATGACGCAATTTCAACTTTTGTTTAGAATAAATAAAAAATTGACGAAATTGTCTGAATCTTTCGGGTTACAGTTTACAAACTTATGAAACGACGATAGATCTCTTCATGAGATGATCAATTGGTGCAATTTCGTAAAATTGATTGTTTTTAGATAAGAAGATATTAATTGTGGATAGTTAGAGAAATTCAATTGAAACATGGCGACTGATCGGAAGAACTTACGAGGTAAATCCCAGGGTTCACACTTGTTCAGATCAACTTCTCCGATGGCGCTAGCGGAGAAGTTTCTGTTGACGACTTTTGGTGTAAGATAATGAGTTATTATCTCCTCATCCGTCGGATGGAATCTGAATCCCGGAGGTAAACCGATCAACGCTTCATCTCCTTCGTTCGCCACCATCGTTCCTCCTTCCATAGCTACAGCTACAATTAATTAATCACTGGTACGTTTCACAGGATCAGCTAGCTGAATGTTAAATACAACTACTGATCTATCAACACTAAACCTAATTTCGAAAACAAATAGTTGAAGAAGATGATAAATTGAGGCTTTAATAAGGTTTCTTCTTCAGGAAACAGGTAAAAGCTAGGGGAAGAACAGCAAACAGCGGTTTAGAAAGAGGAAAATGAAGACAAGTAATGAATTTAAATAGAATAGATGCGTAGACAGCAAGCAACTTCTCCGGGAATACTCTTTCTCTTGGCTTTTTGTCAAACTTTTGGACTTTTTTTAGAAAGTGGCATTTCGAAGTATATTCCATCATGTATGTATAATGTATCCCGTGAACGAGTACAAGTTTTAAGTAAATTACATAAAAAGTCCCTATGGTATAGTGAAAGAAGCAACTTTAGTCCATGTTTATTTTCAATATAATTATATTGGTGGTCAATATGGTTTCGTTTTCTTGTATGTTTGGTCCCTGAATCGTTAAAATCTAATGCTTGGGCTGTTAAACTATAATAAATGACAATTTTACACTTTATGTTTTTTTTTTCTCTTTTTATATTTATTTTATATTTTCTTCATTTATTATTATATTAGTTTTTATATTTAGCACGGGTACATAAAAAATATGAATGAAAAATAGAAATCAGGACTCAATTGCAAACCCTGTGTCAACACTTCTCCAACGTCCAACGTCCAGCCAACACCACTACCCACATCGGCTAAGACCCTAAACCCATCCTGAGGGAGGAGGGAGTCGTTCCTACTGAACCCACTGCCACATCAGCTTTTCTTTTTGATTTTTCTTCATCTTTCCCAACCCATAACACACGGAAATCCTATCTTTCTCAACCCACTCAATTAAAAAAATACTAAACAACTAAGGTAAAATCATAATTAGCAATAGAGTTATCGCCGGTACCACTCCCTCTTCAGCGGATTGTTTACTTGATTTCACTAACTCACTTCATTCTCTCTCTCTACTTTCTCTTTCTCATTTCTCTTGTACCATGTGTTTTAAGACTTGTACCTTATTTGTTTAATATTTTTTTAATTGAGTGGGTTGAGTGAGTTGAGAAAGATAGAATTTCCGTGTGTTGTGGGTTGGGAAAGATGAAAAAAAATCAAAGAGAAAAGTTGATGTGGCAGTGAGTTCAGTGGGAACGACTCCCTCCTCCCTGATAGTGAGTCTATGAATCCATGAGAGAGAGGGATAACTTGCGGATCTGAATCTCATCTCTACATAACTGTCCCTTCCTAGCGTATTCTATTCGTATTTGGAGATGAGTGTCTTGACACTTTCATTGTTATTGTTTTTTGACTTTGATTGCTCTTACTTGATGAAGTTCTTCTATCATTCGGTTCACATTTTCAAGTCTCTTTTATTCGATTAATGATGTTGGTTTTCTCATTTGCTTCTTTTGCAAGAACACATATAATTGTGTGGGTATGCGGAAAATTGAGCAATCACCCAAGTACTCCTTTGATTCCAAATAATTGTAAATATATTTTCTCAAATTTCCACCAATTATAAGTTGCACAATAATATTAAAATGGAATTAAAAAGTTGACCTAATTGCCTACACATGCTTTTGAACTAGTCGTAACAAAACTTCCTTAAATTTCTACTCATTGTAACACTTGATCCAACCACTACACTTTTCTAAGTGCATTTATCCGTTGTCATTTCTAGCGTTCTTGGTAGTAGATCATGAACACCATTAGTTGGGTTAACGGCCGCGTCATGGTCTTTATTGCCCACTCCCTCGTCTATAATGGTATGTTTCCCCATATTGAACATGATAAAAAAATCAAAACCATTATTGTTTATTCTAAAAATTAATTCTTTTAGTGAGACTGGATTCACCCTCTTTTAAGGATCTTGGGTGTTGGGTTACATTGCCTTTGTTGAGAACACAAGAGATATCGTCAATGACAATTAACATGGGTAAACAAGTTCTTATTGCTTTGATCAATTCACGATCATGTATTTGAGCGTTAAAGGCATCAAATAGGTATGTTGGACGCATCTAATAACATCAACGAAAAGGCATCCAACATATGCAATAGAGGAACATTGTTCATTTAGGTCTAGAGGTTTTATTTAAGTATTGATTTCTAACTTTTATCAACATTTTTAATGTGTTCGTGACTTAAACTTTTTTTAATCTTATTACTTAATATAATAATAGATAAATAAAATATAAATAAATGTAAAAAAAGAACAAAAGGACAAAATAAGAAAAAGATAAAATGGTAATATGATCATTTATTAAAGATCCATTAAAGATTAAGCGTCCAACCGTTAGATTTAATCGTTGAAGGTCTAGACTAGGGGTGAGCATTTGGATCGGACCGGACCGGTTTCGGAGAATATTGTGGACCGTGAACCGTGGACCGGACCGGATGAGACTTACCGGGTCCAGGTCCATGTCCGGGTCCAGGTCCAGGTTTTCCGGTTCTGGGACCCGTTTGGACCGATACAACTTTATATGCATACGGTACAATTTGTTAAATCACGTTTTTGGGTTTGATACAACTCGTTAAAACGAATATGTTGTTGGGTGTGATACATTACAACTCATTAAAATAAATACTTTTTTGGATTTGATGCGGTATAACTCGTAAAAATTAATACATTTTCCTTTATTGTGCCATTTGGATCGGTCAAACTTTGATTATTTATACTTTATACCATTTGTTTGAAGGATTGTAACTCATTGAATATAACACCAAAAACAACAAAATTATAGTCTAAAATCATCTACAAACTTTAAATTTCACGTTGGAAAAAAACGCATGTCAATCCGACTTAAAACGAATGAGATATGTTTGTTTAAAGAATTTCACAGAATACAAAAGTTTACATTTCTTGCTGAAAAGCTGAAATATTTCAGCTTTGATATCTCATCTTTGATATCTCATTTTTGGAGGATTGTAACTCATTGAATATAACACCAAAAACAACAAAACTATAGTCTAAAATCATCTACAAAATCTAAATTACACGTTGGAAAAAACCACATGTCAATCCGAATTAAATCGAATTAGATATGCTTGTTTAAAGAATTTCATAGAATATAAAAGTTTAAAGTTTTTGCTGAAAAGTGTTGGATTTTGATATGAAATATAAGTTTTTTTTTTACACAAACCGGCAACGTAATACTTTAAAAATAACAAGTTTATTTTTAGTTCATAACAAAACCGAACCATCATGAATCCATTTATAGAGGTTAAATGAAATAAAAAACAATCATAGGATGTTTTAGAGATAACCTTTGAAGCCTTTGAACCCACTTGGTTTTGGGGTGTTGATGAAGATATCAAACGATCAAAGTGTATGATCATCTCTAAAAGTATCCACCATAAAGAGTAAGGCACTTGGAATGCTAGTTCCTTCTTGTATTGTTGAGTGTCTAAAGCCTTTAAGTGCTTAGCTCAAATAAGCACTAAAGGATACAACTCAAGAGAGTTTCTAAACCACCAAACTAACTTCTAAAGAGAGAGAGGAGGAAGAGTCATAAAATTCACGGTTTTAGAGAAGAAAGAAGGGAAGAAGAGAGTGTTTCTCTCTCTCTCTCTCTCTCTCTCTCTCTCTCTCTCTTTTAATACAAGCCTCATGCATCTCTTATATAGTCCATGAAAGGTAAGGCCTAACCATTAAAATACTCTAAAGTAATGGCTAGCCTTTAGAAGCATGAGAGACAAAGCATGGAGGTTGAAAAGCAACCCCCATATTTTAATATTTTAGGCCATACCTTTTGAAAAGAGGAGAATTCATTATTTTTTATAAACTTCAAGTTTATAAAATATAAAATTTGTCTTTAGGTAAAAGACAAAAGAATACAACAAATCCAATATATTATGCATGAATTATTAATTCATATCATATGAAATAATAACTAGTTATACTCTCTTATAATTGTTATTTTCTTATAACAATAGTTATTCCCTAATTAAAATACAAGAATTGAGATTAAAAAGATACAACCTTGATCAAAACATCACTCTTGACTATGATCCATAAAGTGGTTTTGATGCGGGTCAAGTCCAATACCCATTCTCCTAATCAAGTACCTATGAAGTTGGTAGCAGTTCTTTGCTATTTTCATCTCCATGAAAATCCACCAATCCACTCATATTAGTCTTATTTCATAGATGCTCCCACAACTATGAATGACTATGGACATTTAGAATAACCTAGTTATTCAAGGATTTAAACATGCTAATATAGAACACAATAATTATTTAATGAAAGACTCATATCCAATCTATATCATTCATTACAATATATGTTGCTTGTACTGTTCCAATATCCAAATACTAAATTTCAATCAAATATATATCTACTTATATTAACAAGGCCCTATATCACCAACTTGACTTTCATGCTTTAGCTAATGAAAGACCTTTGTTAAGTAGATTTGACATACTCGATTTGTATGGACTTTACGAATACAAACATTTTCAGTTATATATATATATATATATATATATATATATATATATATATATATATATATATATATATATATATATAACTCATATATAAAGAAAAACTATTGAGAATAAAATAGATGCTTGAATATGACTTAGATACCAATACTTACGTAATGGGATTACTCATAGTCATAATGAACTATACATTAAGCATCTTTGTATGTGGTTCTCCAAACCACGAGGTACTCGAACTCTGATGTGTAACTGTAATTAAAATCTACATGGAACTACTATCCATGTAACTATCTCTTCATTCATAATGATGACACGCCCGATTGTGACTGAGAGTCATCTCAATCTATTTGAAAATTTAGTACATGTGTAACAACTTTAAGCATAGCTTTCTTTCAAATACTCCGTAGACTAGGAATATTTCTCTATTTCTCTCAAGTACTTTAGAATATTCCTATAAGTCACATGATGACTTGTTCTTGTATTATACTGGTATCATTCGATATGCTCTAAGCATACGACTTATTTGGCCTTTATGCATAATCATGACATATATGATATCTCCAATTGCAGCAGCATATGAAATACAATCATGTTATCTAGTTCATAAACATTTGCACTAGGATTTTAATCAAAGTCATGTCATGTGGTTTTTGAGAAGATAAATCTCTCAGAGTCCTTTATCTTAAACTCTTTAAGATCCTTGATAATTAATGCAATTTTACCTAATCCTTTAAGTTGCCATGATCTATCTATATAGATCATTATTCCAAGAATTAGTATGTCGACTACATATAAGGCTAGGAATGTTACTACGCTCCCACTAGCTTTGTAGAAAACACTAGAGTCATCTTAATTTATAATCAAATCACACTATGTAATTATCTTATAAGAAAGAAGATTCTTACTTTGAGATGTTAGCTTAAATCTGAAAAGATTTTCAATCATGTATGTTTTCTCCCTTGAAAACTCACTTACTCTTTATAGTCAAACTGTATCGAGGAAGATTAATCAAGACCATACTTGATAATCATACATGAATGCATCTATATGTGTTTTCTTATTTTCTGATCAACCATTGAGTAGATTCAACAACAGTTGAAAACTTGCTAGTTCCAAACTATGATGCATTTAGCTTATTGATCTTTAGCTCTTAAATCTCCAAATTGCTCCCAATTAGAAAAAGCACTTTCTAATCACTTGTCTTATGGAATGACAATTAGTGGGATTAGTATAAACTTCATCCTAAACAATCATTTAGGATATTCTACATAAATGCAGTTAGTAGATGCTTGAATGGTTAAACTTATTGTCTAACATAAGCTCTATAATTCTATACCTTTTAGATAAGGATAAACCATTTCATCCTCAGTCAAATATAAGTACCTAATCCACTTGTTTGGTTAGAAATATATATTCAATATATATTTGTTCGAGTGAGCATAATTCCAAAATTTTTATAAAGTAAATAGTTCTTTTACAACATCATACAATAGAATGCAAGGTCTATGTTTTATCCTCTTTAAAAACTTGTACTATCGACATTTAGCTAGTGGCCAGGTGACCCTATCCAACTACAGAATACGAAGGCTACCTCGAATATCAAAAGATAAATTCAAGTGACTAGGTGATCATATGCCACAAGAACCATACTAATGACGAGTGAGTGTTTTTGTCGGAATGAGTTGTAAATCAATTCCACAAATCCTAAGATATTCCAAGAAGACTTGGTTTACAAAAGTCATTTTCTTTATCACAACGAAAGGGTAATAATGGTCTCATTAAGTCGTATTTCAATCTTCACTATGAAACAATGTGAGCAAATCAAAGGTTTCAACAATAACTAATAAAAGTCGTCAGTGAAATTGAATAAACATCTATCACCAAATCTATTCATGGATTGAAAAGATTACATATATCACTTATGTATAATTCTTTGCCAAGCTCTTTTGTTCTTTAACTACTAATAGATAAAGACACTTGTGAATCATCTTCCCATATAAATAGGATCCACAAATATCAAATAAGTCAAGCTCATTTGCCTTCAAAAATTCCATCCTTTTGAAGTTGGTATATGTATTTCTTATTTACATTGTCATGATGATTATGACATAGATAATTTCCAATCAAATATCATTTCATTATATAGGTGTTATGATATGAACTATTAATTTAATGAAAGATTATAGATTTACTTTATAAATAATATTATGTGAAAATATTCTTTAACATAGAATACATCGTTTCAGAACATGAATGCGAACATCCATTAAACGATAAGTAAATCTAGATTCATTAATAAAGTTACAAATGTTACATGTCTTTATAAAAATAGGTACAAAACATTTATTATTTAAATAAAGACTATAAAAACACTTGTTATATCTTTAGCACGAAATATCCTTCGTCTGTAATCAGTTGATTATTTGTTCCAATCATCAGCACATAATATCATTAGTGTCAACTGAAGTATAACATATTGAAGTGAATGATGGAAAAATAAATAGTTCTATCATATAGATGTATGAAGTCTTGTCCAAGTCAGAATTCTTCAGCTCGATGAGATTAGAGGAGCAATTCCTCTTTTAGTGTCTAGTTTTTTCCACAATATAAACAACACTAATCATTTGGTCCTTTCTTGATTTCTGGGTTTATGCTGTATTTCCCTTAACTGAACTATAAGTCTATATGAATGCACAATCTCTTAGACTTCCTTTTATTCAATGCTTGAACAAACATGAAGCTATTTCTAGTTTTCTGATTGAATATCTTCTTTACTTGATGAGACATCTGATATGTTTCATAATTATCCAAAACTTTCTGCAAGTCATGGTTAATTCTTCAGTATGATGTGAGACACATTAATATCATCACAATAATACTTCCTTCAAAGTATCATGATCAGACTAATTGGTTGCAGAGGTTATTCAGGTATGAGATCTTTCAATATATAATTTATATTTATCTTAAAAGTAGAACCTTAAGATATTATACCAGTTATAGAAATTATAACTATCAAATGTTACTGTCTCTTGAAACTCAACAAGATAGAGGTTTTGCAGGGCGTAAAATTATTAACAGTTATCAACAAAATTTAACAAAGTTTCATTTAGTATTTTCAATATTTAGTCTTTAAAAATTAATAACTTTTATTGTTTCTTAAAACATTAGTTTATTAAAGTCTAAGATCCAAGTAACGAAACAACTAATGGTTAGGTGACCTTTATCCCACAAACTTAATCAAACTTGGTAGGTAGCGATTACCAATTGCATATGATATGTAACTCCTAGATTATGGGATCCTAAACAACTATTGTTTAGCTTGGCATGTTTATCCCATCTATGCCTTAAAACTCTTATGCTTAGGTGACATTTATCACATAAGAAATTGATCAAATCATCCATTTAAAAAACATGTGAGTTCTATTTCACAAATGATTAGGTGACCTTTATCCCATAAGCAAATACAAAAACACCTTGACTATTTTTGACAACTCAAATGAATAAGGTAACTCTAAAATCCATATGAACTGCACAAAAATCCCAAGTGAATTTTAAATGGATTGCATAGATTTGAAGTTTTGTAAATAATGTTTTATATATGTTTTACAATTATAGTTTTTAAAAACTTGGTCTCATGAATATTGCATGCATCCAACAATTCATGTACCCTTTTGTAAAATTCATATCATTTGTTATGAGGTTCTTTAGGTAACCGCGATCAATTATAAACTAAAATCTAGTATTTTAAAGTTTAGTCGTAGATCGGTTTTAAGAACCGGTAACAGTCTTAATAAAACTTTATTTTATGCTTAAGACTTGGAGTTATGGATGAGTTATAAAATCATTATTTTAAATCACCTTTTAAAAATAAAAAATTTATGACTTCATTAATTTATAGAATAAACTCATTTTATTTTATAAACTAAATTTTATGCATCTGATAAAAGTCATATTTTGATAAACAAAAACTTCGGTGATGATACTTATGTTTTAAATCTCATTTAGCATGCATAAAACATAATATCAACATGTTGCGTTATGTTTAAAACACCAATATCATATATTAAATTTCGACGCAAAAAATAATCACTAGTTTAATTATTTGCCGTTATAACGCTATAAACCGATTTTAGTCTTTTTAATAAAAAATCCTTATTTATTATAAAGACATGGAGTTTATATAAAGTTTAAACATCTTTTAAACCATTTCAAATATTTTAAAGTTGGATATTTATAAGTTTTACAAAAAAACTATTTTCAACAAAAATTGAGTTTTAACCGGTAAACCGGTAACCTGTAACTGGTAAAACATTTTTATAAATATCTATTTATAAACATCTTATGTTATCTTTTAACTATTTTTTACTCTAACTCCAAGTGATAATATCTTATGCAAAAATGTTAGTTGACATGTAAAAACCATTTTTATACATATAACATAACATATATTTAACATAAAATAAACATCACAAGCATGCATTATAATGTGTATAAACCAAGCCATGTCTAATAATAATTTTTGTGAGCCATCACAAGAATTATTAAGTCTTTTCTAAAGGACTTCAGGGAAACTTTAAAAGGTCTTCAAGCTCCTACTTGCCAAGTCAACTCTTGCTTGCAAAATGACTTCAAATCTTCATGTTGTGAAAGTTGCAACACTTAAAACATTTAAGACTATAATTAATACCAAAACCAAAAGTGGAAGTTTATGGTTTGGATTAAGGTCTTAAATGGTTAAGTCATCTTCAAGGAGGTCATTTCTTCATCTTGTTACATTTAAAAGGAATACAACTAGTCTAACTAATTTATTTCAACAAATCAACAAATGAAAATTACCTATTTATCTTTTACATCTTATAAATAAATAAATATCAACCAAACAGAACACAAATGTCCAAATGGCTTGTTTATGCACAACAATATATCAAATATTATAACAAATAACTCTTTGTTTTTTCTAAGGCAACTTTTATATAACCAAAATGCACGAAAAATGGTTATATATAAAGATAAACAATTTTAACCAAGAAGTTGCCAAAGAAGACAAATATGAATTTTTCTTAACCAAAAGAAATCCATGCTTGTTTTCCAAAAACCAAAGATTATCAAACATAAAAAATCATTCTAACATATAAAAGATGGCTCTGATACCACTGTTGGGCTTTGATACGAAATAAAAGTTTGTTTTTCACAAAAACCGGCAACGGAAGACTTTAAAAATAACAAGTTTGTTTTTAGTTTATAAAAAAATCGAACCATCATGGATCCATTTATAGAGGTTAGAATGAAATAAAAAACAACCATAGGATGTTTTAGAGATAACCTTTGAAGCTTTTGAACCCATTTGGTTTTGGGGTGTTGACGAAGATAGCAAAATATCAAAGTGTATGATCTTCTCTATAAGTATCCACCATCAAGAGTAAGGTACTTGGAATGCTAGTTCCGTCTTGTATTCTTGAGTGTCTAAAGCCTTTAAGTTCTTAGCTCAAATAAGCACTAAAGGATATAACTCAAAAGAGATTCTAAACCACCAAACTAACTTCTAAAGAGAGAGAGGAGGAAGAGTCATAAAACTCACAGTTTTAGAGAAGAAAGAAGTGAAGAAGAGAGTGTTTTTTTAAATGCAAACCTCGTGCATCTGTTATATAGTCCATGAATGGTAAGGCCTAACCATTAAAATACTCTAAAGTAATGGACAACCTTTAGAAGCATGAGAGACAAAGCATGGATGTTGAAAAGCAACCCTCGTATTTTAATATTTTAGGCCATACCTCTTGAAAAGAAGGAGAATTCTTTATATATTATAAACTCTAAGTTTATAAAATATAAACTTTGTCTTTAGGTAAAAGACAAAAGAATTCAACAAGTCTAAAATATTGTGCATACCTTATTAATGCATACCATATGAAATAATAATTGGTTATACTCTCTTATAATTATTATTTTCATAAAACAATAACTATTCCCTAACTAAAATACAAGAATTGATATTATTTATTAATAATCATATTAATAATAAATATACAAAATGTTCCAACTTGATAAAGGTGTGACCATATAGGATCATATATTATTAGCAATATCACTCAATAATGATTTTTGGGCATATAGATCCAACAAAAAGCTGAAATATTTTAGCTTTGATATCTCATCTTTGAAGCATTGTAACTCATCGAATATAATACCAAAAACAACGAAATTATAGTCTAAAATCATCTGCAAACTCTAAATTACATGTTAGAAAAAACCGTATGTTAATACGACTTAAAACGAATGAGATGTGTTTGTTTAAAGAATTTCACATAATACAAAAGTTTAATTTTATTGCTTGATATCTCATCTTTGAAGGATTGCAACTAATCAAATATAACAACAAAGCAACAAAATTGTAGTCTTAAATCATCTACAAACTCTAATTTATACGTTGGAAAAAACCACATGTCAATCCGACTTAAAACGAATGAGATATGCTCGTTTAAAGAATTTTACAAAATACAATTTTTTTTAAAAAAATAAGCCGGTCCAAAACCTGTTTTTACCCGGAACCGGCCGGACCGGACCGGTTTTGCTGAAATCCTAGAATCGAGAACCGCCCTGGGGGTCCAAAAAAACGGTCTGGTCTGGTCCACAGGTCCAAATGCTCACCCCTAGTCTATACGTCCAGAAAATAAATAAAACCATGGGAAACACCGGTGTAACAGAAAAAACTTGGACCAAAGTTGCCTATGCCACTATACCACAGGGACCATTTATGAATTTTAGTGTAAAATATATTAAGAGTAAATTAGGCGTTTGCATTTCTCATTCTTTTGCAATTTTGAGACATAAAGTTCCATTATTGCAATTTTTGTCCTATTTGGCTATGTTTCTTTCAATTCAAGGACCTTTTCAAGACATTTAAATTGCGCCTCTTAAGTTGTGCACATGCATTGCATATCTATTTGAACAACAACCCTGTTATTGGTGATATTTCTAATTTTCTTTTACTATGCCTAACATCTTGAATGACCTAAGATCTAGAACTAGTAAACGTCTTAGAACTGTCATTGTACTCTTTGTGATTGAGCTTTGCAAGACTAAAATCTTATCTCATGAAACATGGACTAAGTCAATAGAGAATGAGGTCAATGAGAAAAGACATTGAGTCTTTCCCGAAAAACCTGGTCAAACAAAAATAGGGGAAGATCCTGGATATTTAGGATATCATTTTATCTTATCTTTTTATATAAAGACAAGCCGATCATAACACACACACACATACATAGATACACTCACACTCTTACTCTCTGGAAGCTCTTGAATATTGAATCAGTACTCGATCAACTTGCATTTGTAACTTCACTTTTATTAATATATGCTCTAAGGCAGTATGACATGGCCACATCCCGGGGTTTTATGTCGGAGATCCTAACGAATTAAGGGATTTTCTCATATATTTTTATGTTCTTGTTCTTGCATTCATATTTACATTGATCTTTGATAGTTTGCAACACTTTCACACAATTTGTTAAATATATTAATATCTGCATACATCTTTAGCATGCGACATTTATATTGGGATACTTTATAGTTGTAACACCCAAATATTTTTATAACTTTAAAAAGCTATGGTGATAAAATCATTTCGAGGATTAACCTGTATTTGAAAAAAACTCGGCTCCACAAAAACATTTACAATTAACATTGGAAGTTACCTTTAAGCATCATACAAACAATAACATGCAAATATGAATTACATCAATACTATTAATGGAACTTGACAAGCTCCAACCCATTCATTATCTCTTAACTTCTAGCTTCCATCTATCATCTTTTTATTGGAATAAGTGTCTAAGCTCATAACTAAATTGGTCAAGATCACGACTAAATTGATATAACCTTTTAGAATAAAAGTAAAGTCCTTTTTGGGTTGCCCTCAAAAGCTAGAAATAGTTATAAATGACTTTAGGAGAGAGATAACAATATTTGTTAATATATTAACTAGCAATTGATAATTAATGATTTTTTAATTTACTATATGAATAATAAATTAATTAGAATTAGATGGACTTACTTAATTATTAATCAGAATTACTCTGGAATTAATTCAGGATTAACTGGAATTAATTAAAGACGCAAGTGGTGAATTGTAATTGTTCAATAGTTGAACAAAAGAAGCAATTCTAGAACCATCTATGGTATGGACGGTTTTGGAGGCTTCTAAGCATTTATGGAAGGCTCATGGTATCATATAAGGAAATGATTTGAATTGAGGATTAAATTTGTTATTTAATTATTCAAATCTGAATTCATCTGCAAGTTACCTAGACTATAAATAGGACCATTGGGCATCATATTTTCGTGGCTTCTCATACCTAGAAGGCGGAGAACAAAATTCTTTTTCTTTTTCTTCTCTCATCTTGTCTTTCTAGTATTCTAGGGTTTTGGATGTGAACCATTAGAGGCGCGCATACTTTTGGTGCGCTCTTTCCATGGACGTTGAAGATCTTAAGAGTTCAAAATATTTGACTATGTTAAAGGTATGTATTCTTACTAGTAATTTCGATTATAGTATGATGTTAGTTTTGTTTCATAAAGTATGTTGCTATTAATAGTGAAAATCCATATATCAATTTAGGTTGCATGTAGCCTTAAATGTTCAGTGAAATTCCTCATGTACAATGTTATTGTAACCTAAAAATAAAAACTTCAATAGTGGTATCAGAGCCATGCCTTTTCAATTACTAGTGCATAATAGATGAAACCTGAAAAAAAATATATCTAAGGGCGAAGAGCGTCTTCTAAAAAATTTGTTTTTCTGTAATCTGCTTGCCTAATTCAATTATTAGGTTAATTATTAGTCATTATCTGTTATTTTATTTGATAAAATCTAAACCAGTTAATGCTAGATAATTTTGAAACCTTAATTTGAATTTTGTGGAAATAGATAAGTACACAAAATATTTAATTATAAGATAATTAAATGGAATTATCCTTAATAGATTATAATATAATATTTAATTAATAGTCTAATCAAAAAATAAATATTAAATCCATAATTAATTTAAAATATTAATTAATTATTTGTTAATTCAGATAATTAAATTTAAATCTTGTGTTTTAAAATTTTTAAAAATACACCATATACGTATGTATGATAGTATATTGCTATATGTATAACTAAAAGTCAATCAAATCAATAGTATGTCTCATTCATGAAGCCACACTATAAAAGAGGTATACGAAAATGGCCTATAAATTGACCATTGAATTGACGTCATTTTCACCCATCGATTCTTTCTTTGGTGGACGGTCGTTAGGCGAACGGGTTTGATAGGACACTAATATCATTAAAAGTATAATGTCGAAAGTACTAGATCCTTCTATAAAATCCCACTCTAGTCACTTTAGGAAAAATGTGAAACTGTATGCTAATCCATAAAACACATATCATTTCTTTGCAAGTCGTTAGTGGAACATGCATGGGTAACCGACATACTAATGTGGGACTACAAAGATGAAATGATGGAACATACTCGAATTTATGGTTGTTGATGGAGTGTATGTGGTTAACCAGCATATCAATGTGAGATCATAAACAACCTCGAGGATGTCACACGATTTTGCATGGATATTCACATTTTGTTTGTGATCATTGGCATCCAGTCACATATCGAAGAGCATAATCTGAGACTAACATGCAATTGATTGTTCAATGAATCTCAAAAGATCTAGGAGTTTCATTTTGATTGAAATTGGTAAAATGCTTTATCTACCTAAAATAGTTTCGTGATGTGACTACGACATCCCTCTTCATATTACGAATCGTATTTATGGATCCTAGCCTTAATTTAAAATTGAGTTAATAATTACGGATATAATCGAATTCTTTAAACTTTCTCTCTTAGGTTAGATGGAAATCCTCTCCTACCTCCTCGCATACTTTCTAATTCTAGCTTCTCTTTGTTCTCTATCAAGAATGGCTTATTTGTTATGGGATCTTCCTCGATGTTGATATTGGGAAAGATGTCCATAATGAGCATATCCCTAAAATCATTAAGACGTCAACTCGGAAGAAGTTGTTATTCCCATAAAATGTAGATTTGTCAAAAGGGTCTCTTGCATCATTATGTCTATGTACTCGATGTTCCAAAATGATCTTAATATGAAAAGTAAGAGTGATTTTAAAATCATCAAAAAGTTCCTAATTACAGTCGAATTGAAAAAAAGAGTTTTGTATGTAATCAATAAGAGCTACTTGCACAAACTTAAGAATCTCAATGTGACCCTTGACAAGAGCCTTTTTATAGATCTTGTGCTTGGACTTTTCAATACTTCTTAGACAAAAATGCAAAAATGGTCCCTGTGGTTTGTCATTTTTTGTGGATATGGTCCAAACCTTTTAAAAATTGGATTTTTGGTCCTTATTGAGAGGTTTGTATGTGGAACAAGTCCCTGGAGTTAACTTACGTTTGTTTGTGGCTGTTAAACCCCTCACGTGCATTGCACATGAGGGCATAAATGTCTTTTTATTTGAGGGACCATTTTTACAATTCCTGAACTAATATATGGAGACTTCCCCAACGTTCTTCCCCGAACGTTGTTCTCCAACTTTCAAGTTGTTCTTCCTTCTCTCTTCTCTCTTTGTTATTGACCGACTTGTCAGTTAATCACACAGTGGTTCTATGTTTTTGTGGTAAGTTTGTTGTTGTTAAATGCTCATGGACACCGAATAACCCAAGCATACGTTTCTATGCATGCCCTCAAAAGGTAAAGAAATCCGTTTGCACCCATTTTGATTTGTAATCTAATAACATTCGTTTTCCCCCTTTTTGAAGGATACTGCTTGTCCCTTCATCGGATGGTTTGATCCCCCCCATGTGTGAAAGGTCTAAAGTCATTATTCCTGGACTATTGAGAAATATGAACCGAATGCAAGCTTGGTGCATAGCTCTAAAGATTCTGTTGTTGGCTAGTTGGGTGTTTTTGTTAAGATTTATGGAGTCTTGAACAAATTGACAAGTTCCTAAGAGTTCAAGGGCCATAAATGTAACTTGAAAAATATTAAACAATTCAATTGTTTAATATTGAATGGAGGTACGGCAAATCAATTGTTTATTATTGGACGCATTTTTTGCATGGTCGGTAATGGACGGCCGCAATATTATATTCACAATATGTGAATTGAAGGAAAATTTTGGACGGCAATTTGTGTAAACAAAAGAAAGTACGACTCTCTCTCCTATATATATATATATATATATATATATATATATATATATATATATATATATATGTGCAATGTAACCCTTTGTATGTGTGCATCAAATATAACTTGTAGAGTTATAAATTGTAATCTTATTGAGTTAATAAGAAAATCTAGTTGCAGCCCGTGGACGTAGGATTTACACCGAATCCGAACCACGTAAAATCCTTGTGTTCTTTATTGCTTTATTTTCTCGTGAGTTTGTGAGTGTGTGACAGTGTGTTTCCGCTGCGTGTACCCGGTCCGATTCCTAACAACTGGTATCAGAGCCTGGTTAGCGAGGTTTGGAGGGTACGATCGTTTTTTTTTATCACGCACGAGTGTACCTGATTTGTCTCTTGTTTGTCATAATGGCTGAAGACAAGGTTGTAATCGAAAAGTTCAACGGTTCTGATTTTAGCTGGTGGAAAATGCAATTAGAAGCATTACTATGTCAGAAAGACTTGGACGTGGTACTCGGAGACAAACCGGAGAAAATGGAAAAAGCTGCTGAAGATGCGTGGAACTCAAAGGACAAGAAAGCCAAGGCGGTTATTACATTGTCATTGACGAAGAGCGTTGCTTTCAACATCATGAATGAAACCACGGCGCATGGTATGATGGAGGCTCTGTCAAATATGTATGAGAAACCATCGGCGGCTAACTAGGTGTTCTTGATGAAGGAGTTGTTCACTACAAGGATGAATGAGGAAGGCTCAGTTACGGTTCACATTAACAATCTAAATTCAATTCTGTCCAGATTATCATCTGTGGGAATTAAATTTGATAATGAGACTCAAGCTTCGCTGCTACTAGCTTCTCTACCTGATAGCTGGTCCGGAACAGTTACTGCTGTTACAAGTTCCGTGGGGACCAGTAGTATGACTTTTGAAGGGGTTAGAGATTTGGTTCTAGGCGAGGATATCAGACGCAAGAATCAAGGTGGATCTTCCTCTTCTGATTTATTAAATGTCGGAAGAGGTAGAGGGAATAGCAGGAGCAGTGGGAGTCAGAGAAAAAGTTCTTCTAGAACTTTGAAGAATGTGAAATGCTGGAACTGTCAAGAAGTGGGACATGTTAAGAGTCAATGTCCAAAGAAAGAATTGAACATTGCTGATGCTGAGAATTTTTCTGGGGATGATGCATTGTTACTCAGTATGGAAAGTTCTGTAGACTCATGGGTCATGGATTCAGTGGCTTCGTTTCACGCCATGGACAACGGGGAAACGATGGTGAATTTGAAAGAAGGAGATTTTGGAAAGGTACGTTTGGCAAATGACGAGATGCTTCAGGTAACGGGCATGGGAGATATTGATTTGGTTACTTCATTAGGAACTACATGGAGCCTGAAGGATGTCAGGGTGATTCCGGAGCTGAAGAAGAAATTGATTTCTGTTGGTCAGCTGGATAAGCAAGGACTGGAAGTAAGGTTTGGTAGTGGTAAATGGAGGGTGGTCAATGGTGATCTGGTGATTGCTCGTGGTATGAAGCGTGGGTCATTGTATATGGTTGAGGTACCTGCTGAGGGAAGTATGACCATCCTGATTAAGCAAAACAAAATCTGGTTCGCTAAATCTAGTGCTAAGAGACTTCATTTTGCAAACATGAATTCTGGAGCCAAGTGGATGTTAGCTGAACGAGTTCGAAAGTCTAAACCATTCAGGAGATTCTGTGACAGTGGGAGCACGGGGCGTGTTCCAGGTACAGTTACAAAGAGCCGTTGGGTTTTGAAGACTAAGACTGAAAATTTCTCTCCTGTTGGATGTTTGCTATGTTTGGAGAGTGTTAGTGGTCCTCGGTGTATCTCTGGATCCGGTGGAGTGTCCAAACCGGTTGAGACAGAGGATGAGTCGGTGGTGGGATTAGCCACGGCTGAGTTGGAGCTAGTGGGAGCTTCAACTGGCCCTTCTAGTAATTGATGATGAGGGGCGGCTGCAACTAGAGAAATCAGACTAAGTTTTAGCTTGTTCATTGGAACTGGAAGCCTAAAAGGACTTGGTTGTTTTTTTAAGATTACTGGAGTAATTGAGAGTTGAATGGCGGAGAAAAGCTAAAGTTGTTCAAGCCTCCAAGTGGGAGATTGTTAAGATTTATGGAGTCTTGAACAAATTGACAAGTTCCTAAGAGTTCAAGGGCCATAAATGTAACTTGAAAAATATTAAACAATTCAATTGTTTAATATTGAATGGAGGTATGGCAAATCAATTGTTTATTATTGGACGCATTTTTTGCATGGTCGGTAATGGACGACCGCAATATTATATTCACAATATGTGAATTGAAGGAAAATTTTGGACGGCAATTTGTGTAAACAAAAGAAAGTACGGCTCTCTCTCCTATATATATATGTGCGATGTAACCCTTTGTATGTGTGCATCAAATATAACTTGTAGAGTTATAAATTGTAATCTTATTGAGTTAATAAGAAAATCTAGTTGCAGCCCGTGGACGTAGGATTTACACCGAATCCGAACCACGTAAAATCCTTGTGTTCTTTATTGCTTTATTTTCTCGTGAGTTTGTGAGTGTGTGGCAGTGTGTTTCCGCTGCGTGTACCCGGTCCGATTCCTAACAGTTTTTTGTGATTTAGTTCATATGGTCTGTTTAGGTTTAGGTATTAGGGCAATGGGTTTGGTTTTGTTTTCTTGAAGACCAATAAAAGTGTGGTTTTTTGTTTGGATTAATGGTTTTTGGTACTTTGACCTAGGTTCTTTGTAGTTGTTTGTAAGATCAAAGTAAGTTGTTTATGTAGTAACTGAATTCCTGATATAAATGTGAATTTTATGGAATTGCTTTACAAGAAAGGTTAATGTGAATAATTGATTTCAATTACATAATACACAACAATAACCAAAAACCATAATAACCAAGGCTGCAATTACATAATAGACTACAAACACATCAACCAGACTGTCAACCATATGGTGTAATTACATTATCCCAAAATATGCAACCATATATATGTTCTAATACTTATCGTACTAATGAAAACCAAAATAACCATAAGTCATAAGTTTTATAACATCAAAACACTTCCAAAAGTAGCAAATAACATCTACCAAAACAAACACAACCTTGATCTTCAACTTCCACCTAGCTTGGAAACCCACCTTCATCCACCTCCTTGACCTTTGCATGTCCTTGAGTTGTGACCTTTGTTTTTGCATTTTGCACATGTTACACTGACATATTTCCTTGTTAATTTCTGAACTCTATCAGGACCAACTTTACAACCTTCTTCTTGACTTACACCATGAGTACCACTCAGACTTTGACTCCCTCTTTGACTCTGACTCAATTTTTCATCCTCACTTTTCTTCCTCTTCTTTGTAGGCCTACCTGGTTTCTTATGATGTATTGGAGGGATAAGTGTGGTGGGACACAAACTTTTAGGCCACATTATTCTTCCTTTTATGGGCTCTACCTTATAGGAATATGCATTCTTCCATGTATCCAACCAATATACCTTATTGACCCACCTATAAATGTCACCAACATCCTCTGAGTTCTTGGTCATTTCATAAAGGGTTGCAATGGAATGTTTACAGGGGATGCCTATTAGCTCCCACTTCCTGCAAGTACATGTGTTGTTCCTAACATCTACAACATGTTGATCTTGCTATGCCCCATTGAATTGGTATTTCTCACCTCCATTCCACCTAGAAATGTAATGTGATGCATGAGAATTGTTTACATCCAATATGGTTGTTGCAGTAGGTGTTAAAGGCCATTTTCCCTTTTCCATCACCTTCATAACATCATCTGACCCTTCATCTAAAGAATCCCATCTATCATTTTCAATGACTTCTATGTCCTCATGTTCATCATTTTTCCCATTATAAAACCCATCCATTTGAACACAACCATTATCCCTATCAAGATTGAGGTTAAAGTCAATCATATCCACCTCCACTTCTGATACATTGTTTTCATCATCAACAAGTTCATCGTACTGGTCTTCTGATTGTTTCCCAAGATCATCACTGTTAGCAGACTTTTCATGTTCAGACTGATGGTCTTCAACATTCTCATCTTCTGGTGGTTGATAATGTTCTCCATCAAAAGGATCAAAGTGATCATGAGAAAAGTTTTCATAATGAAAGTCATCATAATCAAAGTTAGCATGGTCACCACCTTGATCTTGTACCACATCATCCATGTTCGTATGCTCACCATTTTGATCTTGTACCACATCATCCATGTTCGTATGCTCACCATCTTGATCTTGTACCACATCATATAATTTATGATTCTCATCACCTTGATCTTGTACAACATCATCCAATTTAGCATGATCACCACCTTAATCTTCCACTACATCATCCAATTCAACAAAACGAAGCTTATTGGAACAAGAACTTTGACCAACTATTGAGTTCTCCCTTCCATTTCTTCTATACTCTGGTGAAACTTGTGTAGGGACTCTGTCAAAGAGTATTAAGGACATATAGCCTACCAATTGTGTTTGATCATTATCTTCATCTATTATTGGGGTTTTATCCTTTGTTGGTACTTGAGTTACGTTTGCTTCTTTTGGAAGATCACCATCACAGAGCTCCTTAATAATAACTTTATGGTGAACATTGTTGGTTCACGCTCTACAAGATACAAAAAAATATTAAGTAAAAGATTGTCAGATGTTTGTATTTTTGGCTCTGTTCTTCAGATCATCAAGAAACCCATGAAAATTTCGTAAACAGAGCATAAGTGAAACTAACCATATTCATTTGTGATGTCATACGTCTCGCCTTTTGGCCTAATCGCCCACATTACGAACACCATTTACAGTTGAAAAACAAAAACAAGTAGACACCTTGGACCTAATCTTGATTAGGGTTTTTGCGTTCAAAATGAATGACGAAGAAGATGGAAGTGGAAGAGGTAACTAGAATATTTTTTGTGTAATATGGCGCTAAAACGGTAACAAATGGGTTTATTTCAGGAATTGTAAAAATGGTCCCTCAAGTAAAAAGACATTTATGCCCTCGTGTGCAATGCATGTGAGGGGTTTAACAACCACAAACAAACGGAAGTTAACTCCAAGGACTTGTTCCACATACAAACCTCTCAATAAGGACCAAAAATCCATCTTTTAAAAGGTTTGGACCATATCCACAAAAAATGACAAACTACAGGGACCATTTTTGCATTTTCAACTTGATTTATCATATGAATAGTAGAGAGAAAACATTGATGGAATTATTAAAACTTCTCCAAGCTAAGGAAAGTAGAAAGGAATCAGACTTCTTATCCAATTCCAGTTATTGACTTTTTGAACGTTCTTGGAAAGAGGAGGAAACATTTAAATCCTAAATGGAAAGGAACGTTTTCGACCGAAATTTCCCATTATGAAGGAATGGAATTGGTGTGTCCTCTATACCACATAACAATGATTCAAAAGAGGAAAGTTGAAATTAATACAATGACAAGGATCATATGAAACAAAGATTACCCTAAGTATTTTAGGATAGTAAAGTTAAATGTTTGACTCTACATCAAGTACTTGAATAATCAAAATCCACATACATCCAATTCGTGGTTCCTTGATGCATGATGTGGTAATCAAATTTGGATGGCATTGTAGGATCTATAGGAAATAAGGAAGCTAAGCATTAAGAGCTAAACCTAATCAATTGAATGGACAAGTGTCACATGTCTTGATGATTAAGGATTTCAAGCTCGTGCTTAGTAATGGAGTTAGGATAGATCTAGTTATTTGCTATTACTCTTCGGAGATGTCTAGAAAAACAAAATTTCATTTTATGCATTGTATAAACATTAATTTCAATTTTCATTTGATAATGGAAATGTGACAATTCTAGTTTATAAAGATGGTTGTTTTATGCTTAAAACTTTTTCTTGCAACTGTTATTCATGAAATTTTAGTTTGTGTTTCTAAGAATAGCAGTGATGACTTGAACATTAATTCCTCTAATATTTTAGATACGATCACGCTAGTGGCATAATTGCCTTTTCCACATAAGTAAGAATCGCATCACCAAGCTCCAATTGGACCAAACTTGGAATCATTCAACCTTGAGTTGGATGATGTATGCGAGTCTTGTATGTTGGAAAGACGACTTAGTCACCATTTACATGGACATGTAATGGAGTAAAAGGATTGTACACGCTAATGTGTGTGGACCCATCAGATCCACCATAAGGGACGATATATACTATTATGTCATATTTATTGATAGGTGCAGTAGACATGGTTATGTTTATATGATTAAGCATAATTCTGACACTTTGAAAAGTTACAAGAGTACCAAAAAAATGTAGGGAATCCATTGGGCATGAAGATAAAGGATGTACAATCTGAAAGGAAAGGAGAATGCTTAGTATTAAGTTATATGATCATCATAGAGATTGTGGAATGATTTCTATAATTGGCTTCTCCAAGGACACTATAATGCATTGGTATTGCTAGAAAGAGAATAAAATGCTATATGACTCAATCTGTGATGACTCGTGCTTTGCTACCAGTTACATTCTGGGAACATATACTTGAAGCAGTTAAGCATATTTTGAACCTTGTAACCAACTAAGTAGGTTTTGAAGACACCTCATGAGATGTGGAGTTGGAAAGTTCCCTCACATTCAGATCTGGTGTTGTGAGGTCTTTTGTTAAACGAGAAACCAATGATCAACTTGAATCGAGATTTGAGAAGTGTTACATTGTTGGGTATTCACTTAAGATTTTTGATATATGTGATGCTAATAGCTCAAAAGGAGTGTTCATTGAGAGAAAGAAACACACACACATGTATATATATATATATATATATATATATATATATATATATATATATATATATATATATATATATATATATATATATCAAAAAGTCAGTGGAGTCATATTGATCTTGAAGATATTCGATATATAACCGAAAATAAACATATAGTTGGCACTAGCTCTCAACCTAAGGTTAGAAAACTAGTTGAGTCAAATTACATTGCCTTACCTCTTTGCAAGATGTAGTAGAGTTAGAGAACCTCCTAAGTTTTATGAGTTTTATCTAACTATGGACGGAGACACGTTGATTGGTGATAGAACATTGATCAATTTGGATAAGCCTAATAACTATTAGGAAGAAATGGTGGATCCTATGGCTGCCATAAGAAGAGTCTAAGGATAACGAAACTTAGTCCATGAAGGATAACTAATTTTGAAATTGGTTAAGCCAAACCCTAGTCTTGTGACAGTAGATTGTAATTAGATCTTCAATGTGAAGACTAACATGGATAGGAATGTACACACATTCAAAGCTAGTATGGTAGAAATGGATTTCGCTCATAACTCAAGAGATTGATTATGAGAAAACATTCTCACCGCTAGCTTAGAAAGGGTCTATTTGGTTATTTGTTACTACAGTTGCCTTCTTTGATTAAATATATGGTAAAGTACATGTTTAAACTAATTTCCTCAATAGGAAACTTTCGAATATATATGACATATTTTGAAAGGATTTTAACATACAAAGTATCTAAACAAGGTGTGTAGATTCAGACAAGAATCACGTAGCATGAATCTATTCTTTCATAAGAAATTCAAAGAGTGTTGTCTTTCTAGAAGTACATATGAGTCTTGAGTACATGTCAAAGCTAGTGGGAGTGTCATTGTCTTCTTAGTAATTCATGTTGATGACAATACTACTCATAGGATACATTGTATTTAAGTTGCAAAGTGCAAAAGCTTGAGAATTGTTTCACTATGATGGACACGGGAAAGCGAAATTGATACTAGGTATTCAGATCTAAAAGTATAGATTAAAATTTTAATAGGATTCAGTCAAAGCATAATCTGCTGAAAGGTTTTGGAAAATTCCAAAGGGATTGTTCATATGCTTCATAACAAGGAGTTGAGTTGAATCTCAAAAGTCCTTTGTACTAGTCATGAAATGATAGGATGAGTCGACTCTCAAATGCTTCGAATATAGGATCAATCATGAATGCTATGACTTGTGTTCATATGATGTTTTGAGCATCATGAGATTAGATCGAAAATTGGTATGACTGAATTGCTAGACAAGTGTCAAGAATATTTTGAAGTATTAAAAGATACCTAGGAGTGGTTGCTTGTAGACAGTAAAGAACATGATTTAGAAGAGTTATAGTGACATGAATTTTAGAGATGACTTTGAGTCATAGTCTAAATGGAGTTGTAGCATGAAAGGTTTTGATGTAGGAGCTGGTGGTAGATTCAACAATACGGGTAAGACCACATTAGTGCAAATGAAGTATCCAAGGAACGTACCTGGAATAGAAAACTTCCTAGTTGACCTTGGATTTTTTTTTTAGTAACAAGTTGCCATTAGAAACATTCTATGAAAGTGTAGTCATATTGACTAAGGATTCTTGAGATCACAGAAAGTCAATGCATAGAAGGAGAAATTTCCACTACATCCAAGAAAAGAGTAGATGATGGAGATCTAGTTGTGAACTGAATATGTTTTCGATGATTCGTTCACAATAGTGATGACCAAAGTAAAACATGATATGCATGCTAAGACCATTGGCATGAGAAATGTTGATAAGTTTAGTTGTTAAGTTAATTACCACGAAACATTTATACAATAGATAAATATGTAATTGTTATGGTGATTAAATAATGGGGAATTATTTATAATCAAAGAGATGCCATAGAACAATTTGTTTATTATTGTGTTTCATTTAGCATGTTACATCCTCAATATTAATTTATTCGAAATGCCACAGTTAGTCAAACTTTTGGGAGTAGGTATTAATTTAAGACTGTCATGAACTGATTGTAGATTGTCCATAGGGATTGGAAATTGCATAGAGATTGTTGCAATATTCATGTGTACTTGGAAAATAAGGATTTTAAGTATTGGTTAAACCCGTTCTTAGAGATTACTTCATGGATTCAATCACAATTAATTCTAAGATGATAATATATTATATTCTACAAATAGATATAGTTTGCAAATATGTTGTGCATTGGTTTACTCCAACACATTCGTAACTGGATGTGATAAAGTGTAATTACATGTATGACATGATGAGTAAATGGTATGCTTATATAGTCAAAGTTTATTCGTTCCTTTTGCATTAACAGGAAAAACGATATCTTTAAGACCCTCAATGATTTGTAGCTATCATATGAAATACTTGGCCGAACCCGAACTAATCAATATGTTCAATTACTAGTCTAAATTCAATAGTCATAATAAATGACGAAACAAAATTTTGGACTATGAGATTCATTCTAATCCATGTCTCATTTCCATACGATTTCTTATAGAATGAAGGAATAATCGATCACTTATCTTAGGGAAAACATTTGATTTAGTCAGAGTTCGGCAGTGGCTGTGGAAAGCACTCTTTTTCTGGTTATAAAAATTTTATATTTGCAATTATAGTTTGATGACTTGTCCAAGTGGGAGATTGTTGGAATAAGTGCCGAAGGTAATAACTGAATTGGAAAATGTCATGACTAAATTGATATAACTTTATGGAATAAAAATAAAGTCTTTTTTGGGTTGCCCTCAAAAACTAGAAATAGCTAGAAATAACTTTAGGAGAGAGATAAAATGATTTGTTAATATATTATGAGATTAATATATTAATTAAAAATTGTTAATTAATGATTTGTTAATTTATTATATGAATAATAAATTAATTAAAAATAGATGGAATTAGTTAAATATTAATTAGAATTAATCTGGAATTAATTTGGGATTAATTAGAGTTAATTAAAGGTGAAATGGGTGAATTGTAATTGTTTAATAGTTGAACAAAATAAGCAATTCTAGAACCATCCATGGTATTGACGGTTTTGGAGGTTTTCTGTGAGGACAAGGATTTGCACGGACAAGGTTTAAAAACTCAAACCTTGACTTAACTACAGTCAATGGTTTCTAATAATAAACGATGTAGTCAAGTTTGGATAAACCATTCAATCCTTGAACAATATAACTCGATAAAGTGCTCAAATAAAGTATAGTAAAGTATGAAAAGTGAACAATATTAAGAACAAGAAGAATGTTAGAGAGAAATTATTGACTGAGTAATTATTGATTTGATTGAAGTGAAGTTTTTTTGTTTACAAGGTTGACACTCCTTTTATAGCAAACGAGTTACAAAAGACAAATTCTAGTAAAGTACGCATGGAATGAAGATCAACAGCCTGACACAGTTGTTGCTGTTGATCTTGTTGGTTGTACGAAACAAGATAACAAACACTAAACAAAAAAATGTACTTTTACTCCTGACATTTCACTTTTAACTAAACTTCAGAAACAACTTGACCTCTAAACTCTATTCTTCTCGTAAACCTTCACGACTTGGAACATGCATCATCTCGGAAATAGACTGGAGCTCGGATTGACTAAGGGTCACTTTTTATGCACTAACAATCTCCCCCTAAGTGGCCTTAGCAATCCATAGGCTTTTACACTTTGTTTCCAAACACAAACAGAAAGGCGGTTTTCAACTAACTTCATACTTCGATCCACCATTGGAGTTATTTGATCAACTGCTTCTTCACTTTTTCGGAACCTTCAGACTTGGCTGTCTTGGCAATGATCTTCTGAAGCACAATGGTATGAACCAAGTGCTTTTGCCCAACTCTGAAGAATTCTTTTTTTTCTCTAAATTCATCTTCTTGTAGATGTATCTAAGTTCTACTTTGGAGACTGTACCTTCATCTAACAAGTTGATTTCTTCCAGCTAGGTGTCAACTTGAGCAAGGAGTTTGTCGGTATTGAACAACGGAGCAAATTCGATGTCTGATCGTCTGAACTCAGCAAAGTAATTTTTCTGAAAACTTAATGCTGCATTGAAGCTCATATGCTTGTTTCACTGTCTTGTTTGTTGTTAATATGAATTGCAACCATGAGTACATCATTTAGATTGATGGTTGGGAAATCAACATCCGAGATTGTAAGCCTTTTTTTCAGAGTTCCGAAAGATGTTGTAGTTGTGGAGGAGGCAATCTAGTCCGAATTTGTTTAACACTTTCATTCCACAACCATTGGTTTAACAATTGCGACTTTTGGCACCGATCGTGATTTACGAAAAGTGACAAACGTCGAGTATAATAGACTTAATACGTTTTGTATATATATATATATATATATATATATATATATATATATATATATATATATATATATATATATATATATATATATATATATAGAGAGAGAGAGAGAGAGAGAGAGAAAGAGAAAGAGGTAAGTTCAAATGTGGATTAACAAATATTGAGTGGATGTACGGATTAATATGGGCCAAGTATTATTTAATTTTAATAAATAATTAATTAAATCATCTATCCTTTAATTGAGGAAAATTACTTTATTTAAAATCCTATTGCCTCTTTCATCCACACCCACAAAATCGCCTCCCGCTTCCATCGAAGATGTCAAGATCGTCGGAGGGAACGACTTCAAAATCGAAAATCAGAATCGGGAACCAACCCTCCATGGCTCGTTCAATCGACATGCGTTCGAAGATGACAAGATTGTCGTAGGGAACGACTTCAAAATCAAAAATCAGAATCGGGAACCAACCCTCCAGGGCTCGTTCAATCGACGTGTGTCTCCAACAGTGCTTCAGCCTCCATCAATATCGTGAGTTCCTCCGCCAGTGTCGATGAAATCAATTTTCTTTCTTCTCAAAAAATGATTTTACTTTCAGAAATTGATTTTCTCCATCTCTGAAATCAATTTCTTTCTTCTAAAAAATTGATTTTATTGGTTGTCTTCTCATCTGTGATATCCGTTTATTCTTTGAAATCGACTTTTGTAAGTGATATTCTCTAATCAATTTGGAATATGAGTTTGTAGTATATAAAATTGATGCAAGCATTTCTCTATTTCTTTTTTTTAGTCCTAAGTTCTGAAGGGTTGATTCAATATTCACAGATGACAATTCAATAGTGATAATCAACTCAAAATATCTACAAACAAGGTTGGTCCCTTATTCTCTACTAAAACTCTACAAG
The DNA here is from genome assembly GCF_052849685.1 of Lactuca virosa. NCBI lineage: Eukaryota > Viridiplantae > Streptophyta > Magnoliopsida > Asterales > Asteraceae > Lactuca > Lactuca virosa. Next base: position 72,351,266 of record NC_136431.1, read on the forward strand.
CATTTCTCTATTTCTTTTTCTAATCCTAAGTTTAATGTATGTGATTTAGTATTTTTCTGTCTCTTTAATTTTCAAATATCTTGGTTTTATACAGAATTATTTGAGTTGATTGAGCTTGAGCCCTTACAGATTCAAAAGTATGTTGAAATTGTGTAGTGTTGAAGCTCTTCTCTATTCACCTTGTTCAAACAGAACATAGTTGCAAACCACAATTACAGACAAAAGGGTAAAATTGTCCTCAAATCTCACCCATTAGACTTCTTGAATATGGAAAGCCATATTCATCATTATATAACTTCAAATCATGGTTTTATATTTCAAATGGAACTAGACCTAATCTAATTGATAATGCTAGCAAAGACTATTGTGTGATTCCTTTTGCTTGAACAAATTTGGTTTTAAGCACATCATAATACAATAGTCATGTTATTTGTATAATCTTATTCTCATGCTTATTTTTGTTTTTTAATACGGGTCTTTGTTTACTCACTAGTTGAAGAACTAAAGTCAAAGGAAATAAATTCCCTTCTAGGAAGAATGAGAATGAAGATTCTTTCATGAATGAAATTGTATTCTTATAGAATGAAGATTTTTTCAAGAATGACTTATTATAAAGCTTGTATTCTTATAGAACGTGACAAAAATTCAAAAAATGACATTGTATTTTTATAGAATGTGATAGTAAAAATTGTTTTTTGTTTATTTTTGGACCTTAGATTCTTCAATAATATTACTAATTGATGATTATTCTTTAAGAATGTTGTTATTCTTCAACTCACGGTTCAAAAATTTGTTATTCTTCAAAATGTTCATTCAATCAGAATATGTATTCTGTCAGAATTTGTATTCAATCAGAATATGTATTTTAAACTCTTGGTCCACATTCATTCCTACATCCACACAATACTTACCATCCACATTATAACCTGGCCCTATGCCCTATGTCAATATATTATAAAAATATAACTTTTGTATTAAGAAAGATAGGAAAAATCAACCGAATCGTCCGTAAATCGTAAAAATTAGTGAGTCGAAACATGTATATATTATTATATATTTAGGAAGTATACATTGTCCTGATCCCGAAAATATAAATTTCGTAGAAATCTGAGTTCATATAAATGAGATATGAACTTTATAAGATATTAACGTCATCCGCACACAAGCAATGTGCGACATCAAAAAGGTACAAAGAGAATGGTTGACTGTTGGCTAAAGTCACCAAAAGGAAAATCGAAATGCTCTTAAAGATAGGAATTTTGAGAAAAAGAATGCCAGAATTGAAGTTCATACAAAAGAAATATGATTTTTGTAAACTCATTAAATCGTATAAAAATAAGGGCTAAAAATAAAGTCAGAATTAGCCAAAGCAACCTAAAGGAAAGTTGTAGTACCCGTTGAGAGCTGCGAGTGGATATAAAGAACGTCGAAAACGGAGCTCGTAGGAAGAAGTTATAGATTTTTGAATTTTTTCTAAAAGTGCTAGACGCAAAAAGGTATGCATGGCGTGCACTTAGTGCTAGAAGAGGATATGATGCACCAGTGACATTCAGACACATATCACGACATGCGAGGAACCACACCATCAACGTGCGACATGCATTTCAGGTATAAAAGTGGCTGCTGCTCCTCACTTCATTCTTTACTCCAAATTTGTTACCTTCCTCTCGTTCTCTACTTCGAAAATTCTTAGAAATTCTTACCCTACATAAGCGGTATCATGCTTCAAGAGCGAGTTCAAAACTATTTTCTCCATCGTTTTATAATATATACGGGGGGGGGGGGGGGGGTTGAATACATGTTATTTTATTACAAAATGTTATATATCGTTGCGTTATAAATAATATTTTCATATGATATATTTTATATTGCTACTCTGCTCACTCAAATATTAATACTCTATCGTTATCTTGCCAAAATTATAGGATTAAGATTATGCCAAATGATTAGTCTACGTAGATTTAAGCAATGATATTATGTCTAATTGTTATACTACCCGATATACTATGAAAATATTATACCTAGATGTTATGCTGACCAAATTTTCTAGGATAACCTAGTACCTAGTCGTTATGCTCGCTAAAAATAAGAATAAACATTGTACCTAATAGTTACTCTGTCCTAATATCCTGTTATCAAAACAATTATAATTATTATATATGTATATATAATAATAATTATGGAATATTTACTAATTATATATATATATATATATATATATATATATATATATATATATATATATATATAATGGTTAAGTGTAAGTATATATAGTGATAATTATTGAAGGAAACGTAAGGATAGACAATGTATACCATAACCTATCAGAAATTTTATAAAAAGTTATATATATATATATATATATATATATATATATATATATATATATATATATATATATATGGTTAATTATATGTAGTGATTATTATAGAAAATAAATTATATCAAAGTAAATTATAATATGTCGTCATTCCTTGCGAATATTAGTCAAACATTGTGTCACCATTCAACCAATTTGGCTTTGTTAAAATATCTATTTGATAAGATTAAATAGTAAGTAAATTAATAAAGCAAAACGGTTACTAGATTAAGGTTGGATGGAATTCCCAACTTAATCTCGCATACGAAAGATCTCTTTCACTGTAAGATTAGAAATATTATCTTCATGAGTATACTTTTAGGATAAAAATTAGAAGTAGGATACGTAAATATCTATAAGATAATTATACTACGTACAAGATTATATTACACTACATTTGATAGGGTAAAACCTAAAAAGAATAATAGTATGTGATAAATAATAAGTAAAATATCCAAATTCCAGTATCTATAAATAGTAGAATACCATTAAAAGATACCCAGATAACGTAAATAAAAATACTTTTACAACTTAACAATGTTAAACAAAAAAAGGTATTTTCAAAAATATAATATCCAAACCTATGAATTCACAAACATTCCGTTGACGTTTTCAAAACCTCATGTATTCCTAGGAAATTGTGATATTGAAGCATGCAATCCCGGAAGCAACAGTTGATCGAGGAAGAAACCAAAAGACTATTATCGTTTATTGTTATGCCTACCTCTTAAGGCACTCTTTGTATTAGAAATTCTAGTAATCCGATGTAATGTTTTATCTATGAATAAAAGTGATATTTATGTTACATATTGTTTTGTTTTGTACTATTTAATGTATGTTCAATGACTGTGATCCAATATCCCTATGTCGCACAACCTGGTGTTTCACCTGCCGCCTGGGGGTGTGACATATTGGTATCAGAGCTATTGGCTATAGCGAAATAGTACTTCCTTAGGAATTACGACTATAGCCTAGGGGCTTATACTCTGATTAGGTTTATCCTCAAACCAATATAAAAGTATTATTAATAATTACCCTACTGATAGACTACTTAGGGGGTGAGATGTCTAGTTTGAACTGTCGCTTGGGTTGTTGGATTTTGTGACAACCAAGAAAATTTCAGTCACTAACCACCGTTAGGATATAGTAGGGAAAGATCAATGTAATAGGTTAACATTGTAATGCTTGACTTTATGAGTAAATATAATCAAATATGTTGTTATATTTAGAGATAATTTGACGATTAGACTAAAAGATAAGCGTCCAAAAATTTGTACTGTCTTTTAAAACGGTTAATATATTTGCAAAGTACTCGTCGATGTCATTCTAAGGATATAAAATTGGTAAAAATCCGACTCCAATTGGAGGAGTTATGATTTTTGTAAAATGTAAAATCAACCGCGTAAATAATTATTACGACATCGAAACGGTACATAGAGATTGGTCAAACACTTTAGAAAAAAGAACGCCGCAAACAGGATCCGTGTGAGAGAGATATGATTTTTGTAAAATCATTTATTTTTACCCCCGTTAGGAAAAAGGATGAAAGCCAAAACTACCCAAAACAACCTAAAGGAAAGTTGTGGTGCTAATTTAGGTCATCATATTGATATAAAGAGGGTAAAGATTGGAGTTCGTATGCATAAGATATGGATTTTTCAAAATCCTTTTTGTGAGCGCGAGATGCTCGCCATTGCGCAACACGCACCTGACATCAAATTCAATCAGATTGCGAGTGACATGGCCCATGGAGAGAGTGACACATGGCGACTCCCTGACGGAGCCACGTTGATCACGCGCGACGTAGGTAGATATTTGCGCCATGCGCACGTCAAAACCCTAACTATAAATAGCAGGGTCCGAAACCTCATTTTGCATGCCCCTATTTCGACTCTCTCCTACACTCTCTTGAGCTGCTGCTATCCCAAGGTACTCTAGAGTCCCGAGCCCGAATCAACCCAAATACCAGCGATATCACGCATCGAGGGGGGGGGGGGATACAAGCTTATCAAACTGCTTTTTCAATATATATATATATATATATATATATATATATATATATATATATTAATAGTTTGTATATGTAAATATGAAACGATAGGATAATATGCTGGTAAAAACTCTTCCTAGTCATAAGCAATGATATAATGCCTAATCGTTATGCTACTCGATATACTAGGAAAACATTATACCTAGATTTTATGTTGGCTGATTTCCTAAGATAACTTTCTACCTAGAAGTAATGATAGCCATGTTTTAGAGTAAGCATTAGGGATGTCAAGGGGACCAAATGGGAGCGGAAATAGCTACCTCCGCCCTTGCCCCGGATATCTGTTATCTCCCTCGCCCCCGCCCCCGCCCCACCCCCGAATCCCCGATTTACATAGCCCCCGATCACTTCCCCGAATACCTTCACCACCCCGATTCCGCCCGCGATCCCCCGTTTTATAGGCTTAAAATTGATTTTTTTGCTAAAAAATTGTTATATTTTGGGCTAAAAAAACTATTTTTCATAATTTCAAAAGCTTAAAATCTAGTTTTTTAACAATTAAAAAACTAAAAATCCAACATCACAAAAGGACAAATCCAACAAACTTGGAATTATAAAATACGACAAATCCAACATTACAAAAAAGTACGGCATATTAAAAAATATATGACTAATTCACTATCGAATCGTTGTATGTTGTGAAGTGGAAGAAAGTCAAGAAACCCTAAAATTAGATAATGTAATGTTATTGTCTATATATATATATATATATATATATATATATATATATATATATATATATATATATATATATATATATATATATATATATATATATATATATATATATATATATATATATATATATATATATATACAAACGGGGCCCCCGCGAGTACGTGCGGAAATACCCACTCCCACCCCTGCTCCAACCTTTGGATTTTTTAAAAAATTAATCCCGTACGGAATCGGGGTCCCACGGGAGCGGGGTCTCACGGGAGTTTTTGACATATCTAATAAACATTGTACTTAGATGTTACTCTGCCATAATATCTTGTTTTATATATATATATATATATATATATATATATATATATATATATATATATATATATATATATATATATATAAAGTGATAATTATGTAAGAAAACTTAAGAATAGGCAATGTACTTAACTATACCATAACCTATCAAATAAGATCTGTAAAAAGATAATTATTATATATATATATATATATTAAGTATATATATACCAATAACTCTGATTTAAAAGAAGGATTAAGTAATGAAAAGATAAAACAATAATCATACTTAAGATTAAGTAAAAACGCGTTAGTGAGTTCTTATTATTCAACCTATAACCTGATTAAATTCGATTATAGAGGATCATGGTAATGTTGTTAAGAAAATCTTAATATAAACTACCTAGAAGGACGCCTTCAAGTAGTAGTATGATTCGATTTAAAAAGGATTTGGTAAAATTTTAAAAGTTTAGGATAGATATTATGTCCTAAAAATAAATATTTTTAAAGAAAAAAAATCCAAATTAAATTAAAAGGATAAAGCATAAATCTATAAAAACCTGTGAACTTACCAATTTTATGTTGACGTTTTCAAAATACATGTATTCTCTGGAATATGAGTGTCGAGCGTAGCTGTGGAAGGAAAGATGTAGTCAAGGAAGATGTTGGAAGTCGTTTATGTTGTTTTATTCTTAGTTATGAAAAGGATGTGTGCTTGAACTCAAAACAATGTAACCCTAAAATAATTTATAATGAATAAAAGTAATGTTTGTGTTATACTTTTGTGTATTGTTCAATATACCTGTCACCGTGATCTAATGTCCGTACGTTGCATAGTCCGACATTTCCGCTGCTGGTTGGAGGTGTGACAGATTGGTATCAGAGCAACATGTTATAACGAACTAGTGCTTCCTTAGGAACTACAACTATAACATAGGACATATAATCTAAATTAGTTAAATCTAATAAAAGTATTATTATTAATTACCATACAGATAGACTACTTACCGGATAGATGACTAGTTTGAATTGTCGCTTGGGTTGCTGGATTTCAGAATGGCTACATGCTAAAATGGTCCTACCCTTCGACACTTCCTATCTGGCCGATCCTTACTTGATAGTCTTGAAGTATAAAATATAGAATTAATAAAATACACCTAATCAAACATAATTAGATATAGAGTTATAAAAACCAATATATATATATACCCAAATATCATAAGGATCATCCATTTAAATCACAACTTTAGATTTTAGGTCAAAAATAAATCATAGGGTTAGTATAGTACTGCGGCCGTATCACAACTAGACCTAGAATGCACAAGTAATTTTCTTATGTCTGACCGACGCACACCTAAACATAGATGTCATAGTTGACAATCTAAACACTTAAGGATTTATTGATCGATAGCTTAGTTCGATTAGTTAATTTAAGAATTAGGTCGAGATCTACAACTTGAGGATTCTTGGATAGCTGACTTAGATCAACATATTGAGGACTGAAGGCTTAGATCGAGACCCATTACTAGGGGATTCAAAACTTAGTTTGGAATGGTACACCTTGAGGATATCCGGGTTGATGGATTAGAGTCAGGTATCTGACATACCCCCATATCGAGAATCATAGGAGATACGGTACCATCTACTACATAGTTATAATAGGAAATTATTTGTATTTGATGATTCTTATACTATCTCTCATAAATATCTTTCCTGTTTGATGTCTTATGCAGGGTATCCGAGCGATATGGAGGAACTATGGTCTTTGGTATCATATCCTTTACCGGAAGAGGACCAGGTTGTGCTACACATGCCATAGATGGAGAGTGACTATGATCCTATGATGCATTTAGCTCTATCCCAATATCAGTCGAGGAGGATGGTGGGACATTTGAGGATGAGGAAGAGCCTGTTGAGGAGGATGAGCAACATGATGAGGAGTTCGGTGGGGAAGAAGTTGATTGCTCACCTTACTCGGATTCGTCATCCCATGATGACCCTATGAGCATGATAGGACTCAGGAGGAGGACACTATCGAGTCAGAGCCATCCCTGGAGATTGAAATCCACTACACCCATCTCCTAGCCGAACCTTCGGTATTCATGCTTCAGGGCCTAGGATGATATTCACTCCAAGAAAATCCGTCCCCATTCCATCCTGGAAAAGAGCAGCATTGCCAACTTTGTCACCTAGGGCATCAAAGAAGCTTACCCTACCCATAAATGGACCCCACAAGTGGATGAATGGATTAAGGAACAGAGAATCAGGTTTTACAAGTTTGGAGAGTCCTCATAGGCACCACTACGAGAACACATTCCAGAGGATCCTACTGATAGGGCGATCTCAATGTTGGTTCCATGGGTAGCCCGACATGATGAAAGTATACATCGTACTGAGATAGATCTGGTATCACTGAGGAGAGATGTAAGGATGTTGAGCAATAAGGTGCAGGAGCTAGACCGAAGTAGGGATATGTATGAGATGAGGATCCTCCACGCATACGACCATTTGGAGAAGACTCATTCTCTGGTTCAGTTTCAACAGATTGAGATCGAGGGTTTATAACGATGTATGGGATTCAGTGGGTGATAGTGTCAGAGATCGGTGCGGTTACTATAGAGGTGATGAGCGGTTGCCTACAGCACCAAATGGAACAATTAGTAGCATTGATAGTGGTTTATTTGGATATATGGTAGATAGTTTGAGCTAGGAAAGCTAGGAACTATATTTTTTGGTTTGAAGGAGGGAAAAGTTAGTAGATTATAAGATGTTGTTATGTCTTTTGTATGTAACATAGAAACTTTTCCTGTTCAAACCACCCCTTTTGTACAATCTTGGTAAAATCATGATGTTACATATAACCAAATGGAAATATATGTATTTCACAAATGATCCTATTGCATTGTGAAATTTATTATGTACTAGATTTGTTTTATTGTTATAGTTAACTCCTTTAACTAATTCTCAAACAAATCTCTACTAATTATAAGGATTATAATAACTAACATATACCCTAAATATAGAATCATGCCACGTACAAGAAGAAACCTAGGACCACAATCCACTAACCCTGAACCCATTAACTCGGCTGCGATTGAGGCCTTAGTGGCCCAACGTGTCGCCGATAATATCACAAACTTAGAAATTAATAAGAACATAGGTTCGAAAGGTAACGGTGGGAAAAGTTCTCATGGAGAAAACTGAGGTCCATCCAGACGTTATTCATATAAGGATTTTATGAATTTCAAACCGAAATCCTTCCATGGAAATAAAGGAATAGTCGGTTTGACTCAGTGTATAGAAAAGATGGAGTCTGTTTTTGAGATTAGCTTTTGTGCTGAAGACTGTGTGACATCCCCAAAATTACGGCCAGAAAAGACCGATTTAATTTATGCTTTTAAATAAAATCAGAGTAATCCTTTGATTAAAAGAGTTGCGGAATTTGTTCCCAAAATAAAATATGATAAGAATTTATCAAAGCGTTTCATAAAGAAATGTATTTTCATTTTATAACAAAACATCGGGATGTCATGTTCCGATACAGACCAAAAGCATAAAGAATACAAAATCGACCTTACAACAGTTACATATAACTACTGGTCTATAATCCAAAAATATCTTGACAATGTCATCCAACTTATGCTCTCGCGCAACTACCTGTAATACAAAGAAACTGAGTGGGTCAGGCTTGGGAGCCTGGTGAGCATATAGGGTTTTCAACCCACAATAAATAATTATATTTAATTTCACCAACCAACAATAACCCGATTACCCATTCCCGTTATCCTCAATTTATGTCCCTAAAACAACAACTATTACAAGGGACCTAATCTAGGATTTTCATCGGGACAGACATTACTGCCAAGGGGCTTCCTTAGCAATAGATGTCCTAAAGGCAACCATGAGGGGGATAGAGTACACCGGTGAACGCATCGTTCACAACACCTACAGGTTATGAGCCTGCTAGTGTTCCACTGGACTATCTAGAATGAGTCCGTGGTCGTCATCCATACTCCGCTAGATGACTAGATCAACAACAACATCGAGGCCTCTCATCATTTTATTTTATCACACACCAACTGTCTACCCATGTTCTACCCAACATATTAGTAGATAAAATATATACATTTATATACAGCTTAAAACCAGTACAAAACATCCATTCAACAACTAGTTCAAATAAACAAATAATATATAAACACATAGCACGTATTTTATAAGGAATACTTCATATCTATGTGTTAGAAGAAAACGAATATACACTCACTAGATAAGACGATGATCGGACAACACCTCGTCTCTTAAAACAATCTTTTCTGATAAAACCGAGATGTTTTTCTTGAAAATCGGGCTTCACGTGGGCAGAGTTTCGGCTCGGAAACTTTACTTCACGGGATCTTCGGGGCTTCGGAACTTGCCTCGGGTCTTAGAAATAATACCGGGGCTTAGGGGTATTTCTTGCACGCAAAACGAGGAAAATATGGGAGAGAAAGAAGGATTTTGGCAAAAAAGATCGGCAGCCTCGGCCTTCTATTTATAGCAGCGAGACCTCGGACTACGCTGGGCGTACCGAGGCCCTACGCTGGGCGTACTTCGGATCAGGCTTCCACGTGGCGAAGTCTCGGTGGAGGAATGTGGCTCTTCTTCGGACCGCACAATGCCGCAGTACGCTGCGCGTAGCCTCTTCGTACGCAGGGCGTACTTCAGTGTCGACATGTACGCGAGGCGTACCTCCTTGTACGCAGGACGTACCTCGCATCCCTAGGCTCCCTTCGGATAAGCTTTGGTATGCGTGCCACGACCTTCAAAAATTCATAACTTCCGCATACGAGCTCCGTTTTTGACGTTCTTTATATCCACGCGTAGGTGAGACTATGCTCTACAACTTTCATTTAGACTCCGTCGGCTAATTTTGAATTTATTTTTATTATATTATTTTTAGTAGGCCGGGACAGGAAAATTTCGTTATAAAATCATAACTTCTTCATCCGACGTCCGTTTTCGTCTGTCTTTTTACCGTTGGACTACTAACAATAAGATCTTCGATTCTCGTTTAGATTGTTTCGGCCAATTATCACTCGATCTAAATTTCGAGATTTCGGGCTGCATTCTGCTAAGTTGAAACTTAGAAAAATCATAACTTCCTCATACGAAGTCAGATTTAAACGTTCTTTTTATGCACGCTCTCGGTTTAACGTATTCTACGACTTCCGTTTAGATCACTAAGGCTAGATATCGCTCTATCTTAAATTCATATTTTACGTCCTTCAGCGTCGTGCCGGTTCCGTAGCGAAACTTTGACAGGTCATAACTTTTTTGTTATAACTCGGATTTCAGCATTCTTTATATATTCGGAAACCTCGTGACGACCACTACGTCTTCATGCATCAATATCGGTTTTATCTAACGTTTTATTTTTACGCTTATTTTTATTCTTAATTCAATTAAGCCACATAATTAAGAATAAAACACATAATACTCAAATAATACATTCTTACTATTTCAAAATGAGTTACATAGGTTAACCTAGACTATTACAACAATATTAATGTCTATCCCAGAAACACGGGCGTTACAGACTGCGAGGTGAAGTTTGCTGTTTGTACCCTATCAGATGCAACCGTGAGCTGGCGGACTAGTAATACAAAGATCATGGGTTTTAGTGTTGCGAATGCCATGGCTTGGAGCAAGTTGAAGCAGCTCATGATCGAAGAATATTTCCCCTGTGAAGAAGTGCAAAAGTTGGATCAAGAGTTATGGGAGTTGGTGATGAATGTAACGCCCGTGTTTCTAGGCTAGGCATTAATATTGACATAATAGTCTAGGTTAACCTTTGTAATGCATTTTGAAGAAATGAAGAGGAATTATGTGATTATTATGTGAATTATATGTTTTATGCTTAATTATTAGGATATAATTAATTAAGAATAAAAATGAGCATCGAAAATAAATATTAGATAAAGCCGATATCTATTAAGAAAGTTGTAGTGGTCATGACAAGGATTCCGGATATATAAAGAATACCGAAATCTGAGTTATAACGAAGAAGTTATGACCTGTCGAAGCTCCGCGACAAAACCGGCACGGTGCCAAATGACGTAAAAAGTGAGTTTTTTATAAACTACTTTTTAGCCTTAGTGATCTAAATGAAAGTCGTAATGTTCGTTAAACCGAGAGTATGCATAAAAAGAACGCCCAAATCTGACTTCGTATGAGGAAGTTATGATTTTTCTAAGTTTCAGCTTAGCAGTAGACAGCTAAAAACTCAAATTTTAGATCGAGTGATATTTAGCCGACACAACCTAAACGAGAATCGGATGAAGAAGTTATGAATTTTTAACGGATTTCCTGTCCCGGTCTGTTAAAAATATTAAAATTAAAATTAAAGTCAAAATTAGCCGACGAAGTCTAAACGAAAGTTGTAGAGCTTAAATTTTACCTACGCGTGAATATAAAGAACGTCAAAAACGGAACCCGTATGCGAAAGTTTTGGATTTTAGAAGTTTTGGCTCAAAAATTGAGAAAAACACGAAATCCGAGGAATTTCGGATGGACAGACTTTTGCCACGTCACCCGGATTCTCGCATGCATGCCCCGTGTCGGATTGTGATACGCCCGAAGGGAGGCCCAACCGAATCAGGCCGCGTGTCGCCTCGTATCCGAAGGAGCTTAGTCACCGATGCGCTGTGCAGCCGAGACTCCGACGCGTGCCCAGGTGACTCCTCGCATCTGAAGCCGCCTCACCTCGCACCAACGCGTGTCGCACCAGGTTTCCGAGCCTCGCACGTGCGCGCCACCTGCCCCTCGGATTTGCTGACATCTGTTCGCTTCTCAGCCCTCGGATCCGAAGCCTCGCCCCTATAAATAGAAGGGTGCGAGACCTCTCGGGTATATTTTGGAAAAGTGTCATTTTACACCCCTAAACCCATATTTCTTCCATTCCAACTTCCCCCAAAGCCCCGACATTATACCAAACATCCAAAATACATTTCGAAGTGCCCGAAGACCCGAAAAAATGTATCTTTTCGGTTTTGAAGCCCAACCCTCGCAGATCTCGGTTTCTCAATAAAACTCCCAGTTTTATTAGAAACGATCGTTTTAGGGAACGAAGTGCTGCCCGATTATCATTAAATCAAGTGAGTGTGTAGTCACTTTCATCTTACACCAAGATATGAAGTATTTTCTATAAAATATGTGCTATGTGTAATTATATTAATTGTTTAATTGAGGTGACTGTTGAATAGATGTTTTATACAAGTTTTAAACTGTATATGTATTTTATCTACAAATATGTTGGGTAAAACATGGGTAGACGATATAGTCGATGTGTGTGTTAAAATGATGAGAGGCCTCGATGTTGTTGTTGTTGCTGTAGTCGTCTAGCGGAGTATAGATGACGACCACGGACCTTTCTAGACAGTCCAGTGGAACACTAGCAGGTTCGCAACTTGTAGGTGTTGGTGAACTATATGTTCATTGGCGTATTCCATCACCCCTCATGGTTACCTTTAGGACATGTATGGCTGAGGAGTCCCCTTAGCAGTAGTGTCCACCCCGATGATAATCCTTAGGCTAGGTCCCTTGTGATAGGTGTTTAAGGACGTAAAGTGAGGATAACGGGAATGGGTAATCAGGGTTATTGTTGATTGATGAATCTAATAGATTTATTATTATTGTGGGTTGAAAACCCTATATGCTCACCAGTCTCCCAAGCCTGACGCACTCAGCTTTTTATATTACAGGTAGTGGACCCCGAGTATAGTTGGATGATGATGAGAGATTTTTGGATTATAGGCCAGTAGTTGTAAATAACTGTTGTAAGGCTTATAATGTCTTGTTTATGCTTTTGATCAGTATCGGAACATGACATCCTGAGGTTTTGATATAAAATGAAAATATATATTTCTTAAAGAAAGGTTTTGATAAACTTCTATCATGTTTTGTTTTGGGGACCAATTCCGCAACATCTTTTAAAAGGATTTCTCTGACTTTATTTTAAAAGCATAAATTAAATCGGTCTTTTGTAGCCGAGAAATTAGGGGATGTCAGAATGAAAGAAGCTGATATTGCTACTTATATGAACCGTTTCAACGATCTCTCCACCTTATGTCCCGGAATGGTCACTCCGAAATATAATAAGGTGGAAAAATACATTTGATGTTTGCTTCAGCCCATTCAAGTTTTAGTTACCACCTTGTTGGGATTAAAACCCTAATAATGATTTGATGAATAAGATGCAGAAAATAAGAACAAACACAATTATGAAGATATGTCGAATGATCAATCGATTTATTCAAGAACATGAGGAATAAATTACACTTTCAGAATAGACTAAATAATTTAACTCTACATAAGAAACCTCAAAATGTTTGACAGCTACATTTTGTCTCACTCTTAACCCTAATTATCAATAATACATGACTATTTATAGGGATTAAGACAAGTCTTGGGCTTTTAACCTACACTCCATCAAGGGAGCCCATTGCCATAATCCATGGAGTACTTTAAACCCTACATTCTCCCACTCAAAGTATGAAATGGATGACACGGCTTCAACTTCCAAAACAAGCATCTAACAAATAAGAAAAGATCTCGCGATGAGGAATATCAAAAGCGATCCACGAATCTTGATTCTTCAATAGTCTTCAAAAATGGGTTCCAGGATATATATAAACCAAGCACTGAAGTAATGTTTTTAAACTTGATTTTCTAATGTAATCCTAAAGATCTTCAAGAAAGCCAAACCCGCCATAAAACCCATTTCAGAATTAAGAAATAAAATCACTTCTTGTCTTTGAAGAACTCCCCCTCCAAGTCACAATGATCTTCAAATAAGCTAATGATACAAGCCACCAAAAAAAATATCATGTAACAACACAAATTTTAAGATTCGTAACACCACTTGATCGAGAAAATAATAGAAGTCGGAGATATAACAAGGCCTTAGAAGAGCTCGATGAATAACTGCTATTGTAAAGGCTACTTCTCTGTAAAAGCTTTTGAAGAGCTCGATTAAGAACTGTTACTGGAAAATCTACCTTCATATCGCTACCATAAGCTTCATCAAAAATATTCAAATTTGAAAAGTCACAAATCCAATTTCGAATGGCCATATCAAATTCTCCCCCGATTTATAATAAAAAACGTGATTATAAAACCTTCAAATGGTCATGAGAATGATCTTCAATGGATAAACAAATACCAAATCCCACTTCTTCAAACAGATTTCCAGATCAAAGAAGTTGATATTGAGATCCGAAACATAAATATCAAACATTTGACCAATCAAGATAGAAAAACGTGAATTTGATTATAGATAATGACAATTTTGTGATCTAAGGATCCGATTCAGTGAATAGTAGATGCAACTAGGACGGGAGTACGGGAAACAAGAAACAGTTGCCAAAGCTTTTTAAGTTAGGTCGATGAAATTTGACGTACGCGGAACGAGTCAAGAAAAACCGATAGCAAATTGGATTTGGACCCTAAGATGAAACAAATTAATAGTAACAAACTAAGCTTAACATCGGTTGGAATAATTGATTTTCATATAAAAAACAGTGAACAACAGGATGGAACACAATAAAAACGTGACTTTGAAGCATGGATTTATTGAATCAAAAGATTTTTATCTTAAAACAAATCAGATCCAAAGAAGAGAAAAATACCATGATGAACAGTAGAAGAGTATCATAAATCTTCATGAACAGTAGAATGAACAAGAACCTTGATTTCAAACCGACAATGCACCAAAAATCTTCAATAACTTGTGTAGAAAATCATCAAATCAAGAACTGATATTTCAAAAATCAATAGATCTTCAAAGACCCGCTCTGATAGCACTTGTTGGGATTAAAACCCTAATAATGATTTGATGAATAAGATGCAGAAAATAAGAACTAACACAATTATGAAGATATGTCGAATGATCAATCGATTAATTCATGAACATGAGGAATAAATTACACTTTCAGATTAGACTAAAAAATTGAACTCTACATAAGAAACCTCATAATGTTTTACGGCTATATTTTGCCTCACTCTTAACCATAATTATGAATAATACATGACTATTTATAGGGAATAAGAAAAGTCTTGGGCTTTTAACCTACACTTCATCAAGGGGGCCAATTGCCATAATCCATGGAGTACTTTGAACCCTACACACCTCAAAGCCAAGCACATATGACAGTGTTAAGAGACTTTCCTTCAGCCTGACAAATCAAAAGATCCATTACGGCAGCCAAAAACTTGATGTGTGTAAAATGCACTAGTTTTAATCCTACTAACTTAAACACAAAGACAAACACACGAAAGGCAGTGTATCTATCGATTAGCAGATTAGTTCAGGTAAGTAGGGTATCGAACACAGGGAACGGTAAACAATTAAAATAAATGCTAATATTATCTAAATAAAACAAGTAATAGAAAGGGGGTTTTCTCTAGTTTTGCAAGACTAGAAACTTAAACAATTAACTAAAACTTAAACTAAGCAACTAAGAGCTAAGCAAATAAAAATCGACTAAATTCAATAATTAAGGACACTTCTGTTTAGGTTCGAATCATTTATTCCTATGGTTGATTTTATGACAAGTGCAATGGATTAATTGGCATTGGCTATCGATTAGTGTGATTAGGTTCACGTTCGCTATTACTAATCCTTAGAAAACAAATTAATTCAAGAAGTGATCAGTTGATTAAACCAATGAGTTTCCTAATTTATTGATTCGGGTTAAATAAGACTTGTAATTAGTTAATCAAATTACTAATTCAATTAACCTCTTGTTGATGGTTTGTCACACAAGCTCAAACATTAATTTACCCACTTTCTAGTTAATCCTAGTTTCACGTTCGCTAATCCTAGGCACATAACTATGTTTTCACATAAATCACATGAGGTAAGCAATTAAGAGATGTTCATGCAGCTTAATTACTTGATAATTAACAGAAAATAGTTATGGTTAATGTATAAGGTTCTTTAACAAGCTTAATAAACAAAGTTCACCAAATTAAATTAATCCAACCACAAAATCAAACCATAATCACAAAATCATCTATCCTAAACAGAAGGTATGAGTTTTAGCTCATGATTACAGCAGAAACAAGCTCAAAAACGAAATCAATTGGTAAAAACATAGTTCAAACAAGAGATTAGGTAAAGAGTAAACTTGATTTTGCCTTGATTCTCCTTAAAATTGAATGTAGGGTTGATTCCTTAGCTTCCCACGCTCCAGCAACACCTTTAGTCGACAATTGGCCTCCAAGGGTTCATCTATATGCTAGGGTATCGGGCAGGAATGCCCTTTATATAGATTTTCACAAAACAGAGGTGACTCATCGAGTCCAGTGACCGACTCGGCGAGTCTGTCACTTAAAACCTGTGCACGGGAAGTCAGCGTCAAGAATCGCGAAAGTTCGACGTGACTCGTCGAGGTGAGGCCCAACGCATCGAGTCCATTTGGAATCAGAATTTTCTCAAAACACGAAAGTCGTCCGAATGTGTGTCTAGCTTTCAGAACATTTTGAATCTCGTCAATCGGAGTTACGGTTCATGAGATATGGCCAAAACACTGAAGAGGGGTCAAGCTGTCCAGCAACATCATTCTTTCTTCAAAATCCAAGATCCAAGCCTCCAATCGCTAGTTCCGCTTCCTTTTCCATCCGATCATGTCATTGTTGCTGAAAAATGAAATTCTAAACTAATTAAGCACCTTTTTTTCTTTAAATGAGACAAAAACAACATAAAGTATTAAGATAATGCATGAATTTTATAACTAAATATGCCCATATCAACGACACAATGATTAAGAAGGCTGATCTCCCAAGGGTGGAGGGTAAAAAGAGAAGGTTTGAAAAGGACTCAAAAAGAAGGGCTAAGAAGCATGAAGTGGTTCAAGCTTACGGGGTTACAACAACACCAGCAGGGACTGCCACATGAGGTAGTCCAAAATGTAATCAATGTGGGTATAAACATACAAGAGCTTGTTGGATCTGCTCCAATTGTGGCAGAAAAGGTCATCTTGTCAATAGATTTAGAACTCCAACAAATCAAGGAACCATAATGACAGCAGAAGGGAGAGCGTGTTTTGAGTGCAAGAAGGTTGGGTATATCATGAAGAATTTTCCAAAGTTGAGGGGACAATACTAATGTACGAGCATTTGTGATAGGAACCAAGGAGGTCGTCTAAGAGCCGACGGTAGTCACGGGTACGTTTCTAATCAATGATTTATATGAAAATGTGCTTTTTGATACCGGTGCCGATAAAAACTATATTACTCTCGAGTTTAGGAAGTTATTAAACCATCCTCTAGTAAACTTAAGGAAGCCTATAGGGAAGAAATGGCTAACGGTCAAATAGGTAGTACCCAGGAAGTATTGAAAGATTTTACTTTAGCATTAAATAACCGTACTTTTCTCATCAATCTCATTCCTATGGTCATTGGAAGCTTTGATATCATCATTGGCATGGATTGGTTATCCCCTAACCACGTCGAAGTCTTATGCTTCGAGAAAGCATTACGTCTACCCTTATCGAGTGGAGAATTCTTAACCATCTACGGAGACAAACATTGTAAATACCTTAAGATTATTTCCTGTATGAAGTACAGAAAATAGTTGCAAAAAAGGTGTTATGCCTTTCTAGCCCACATTGTTGATAGGAAATACAACAAGAGAAGGATCGAGGAGGTACCTCAGGTGTGCGATTACCCTGATATATTACCTGAAGATCTACCCAGATTACCCCCAATGTGTCAAGAAGAGTTTCAGATTGATCTAATTACCGGAGTTGCCCCAATAGCATAGTCTCCTTATATATTGGCACCGTCGGAGATGCAAGAGCTCTACAACTAGTTACTAGAACTTCCTGACAAGGGTTTCATCAGACCAAACTTTTTTCATTGGGGAGAACCTTCCTATTTGTCAATAAGAAAAATGAATTTTTCCGAATGGGCATTGACTATAAGGAAATAAGTAAGTTGACCGTTAAGAATCGATATCCACTTCCCTAAATCGATGATCTCTTCGACCAACTGCAAGGATCCAATTATTTCTCAAAGATCAACCTGAGATCTGGATATCATCAACTTCGAGTGACGGAAGAAGATATTTGGAAGACTACATTCAGAACCTAATACGGTCATTACCAATTGTTGGTCATGCCTTTTGGACTAACCAATGATGCGACTGTTTTTATGGATCTCATGAACTGAGTATGTAAGCCCTACTTGGAAATATTTGTGAAAGTATTCATCGAATATATTTTGGTCAATTCAGGAACCAAAGAAGAGCATGGGTAATTAATGATATTTAGAACTAAAAGGTAATTATAATGTTTTGAATTATGTTTTATAGATATAACATGTTGCTAGAGCGAAATGGGGGAGAAAGGAGCTAAAAAGATGCAAAAAGGAAGTTGCTGGACAGCTTGACCCCTCGTCAGTGTTTTGGCCATATCTCATGACTTGTAACTCCGATTGATGGGATTCAAAATGTTATGAAACCTAGAAAAAATTTAGGAAAAACTTTCTGTTTTGAAAAAATGTTGATTCTCAGTTACTACGGCGTGGCAAAGCTTTTAACGACGTGGAGATTTGGAAAAAAATTCGTGGACGCAAAGAAAACAGCTCCCACAAGTGTTTAGGTCAAATACGATATATGAGATTAGCACTAAATGTGGGCCGAACCACAACTAGGCATATCCTATACATAGTATTCGTAATTATGGTTAGACCGACATACCACAAATCTTGGGTATGGCAGTTGATAGACTAAATTCTCGAGAATCCCATAGAACTTATAACATCCCAAAGATTCAAACAAAATTTTCACGTTTAAATTCATTTCAAACATATGGTAATCATATAAAAATAGTTGAGAATATATAATAATAACATATTATAAGAGTACATAATCCCAAAATCACATGATGCGGAAAATCATAGGTGGATGCGGTGCGATCAGGCTGGGCCCTTCCCTTTCGAGCTGGAAGTACCTGAAACATAAACTGAAAACTGGAAGCACAAAGCTTAGTGAGTTCCCCCAAAATACTCTATACCATAAATAACAGCAAGCATATATGCGTGCTTCCAACCCCTTCGATCTCTTTCAACCGGTACCGGGTATATTTCAACCCCTTCGTTCTCTTTCAACCGGTATTGGGTATATTTCAACCCTTTCGGTCTCTTTCAACTGGTCCTGGGTATATTTCAAACCCTTCGGTCTCTTTCAACCGGTATCGGGTCTATTTCACCCCTACCACCGCCACATAATATCATGACGAAAGATTCACATAGACATCAGGCAAATACAAGCATAACAGACAATTATCATAAAGACAATCATCATAATACAAGCATAAACTAGTTGGTCGGCATTGGTGCCTTCGACACACAAATACAGTGAAGGAAACTCACCTCAAACTGACGATATCAAATCACACTCGGGATGTTGACTCGCGAAATCCTCACACCAGGTCACAAGTATGAAACCCTAATTAGAAATTAGGTTAATAATATAACCCGAGAGTCCAAACCCTAAATCCTGGCCTTAAACAAAATATTACTTATTCCTTGCCTAGTTGGGCCTAGCCCATGAAGGCCCAAAAGATAATCTATGTCCAAAATGGGCCTAAGCCCTAAGGCCCATCAAAGAAAAGCTTACGTCCCAACAAGGGACCAAGTTCCTAAGTCCCCCACATAGCCGAAACAAGCCCGAGGCCCAATCTAATGAGTACGCTCAACGTACCAATCAGTACCTTCGGTATACTCACAGCCCTCACGCCATTGGGACTTCAGACGCGTACACACAACGTACCCTAAGGTACGCCCGACATACGCTGTAGTTGGCCAAAACCTCCTTCTATGGCCTTAATCAGTTAAGACCCAACGTCCAAATTTAGATCTAGACAGATTAAATTTCATTAAGCCATAAAGTTGCCAACTTTATGCTTGGCATGTCTTAATGGGGGAAAATCTTGGATTAAACCACATTATCTTCATAAAACCACCTTCAATCCTTTCATGATTGAACTTAATCCATCAAGACTCCATTTTTATGCTCAAGGGACGTTTGAAATACTAGGATCTAGCATTATAACCTTCAGTAGTAGCTCATACTCTCAAGAAATACTTTAAGGACCATTCTATGATGAAATAAGACCTAAAATACAAACTAACCCATGGAAGCATCAACGTAAAAGTTTTTTTACCTTCAACAAGCTAGAAATGATGAGAAACCACTGGATCTACAAGCTCTTCCTGATCCAATGCTTCTTTACAACTCTTCTTCTTCTTTTTCTCTAAGCATCACACACACCCAAACACACACATAAGCTCAAACTTTAGGGAAAATCGGTTAGGGTTTCAAGATATGACTCAAGTGGCAATGGGGGCTGAAAAGGTGATGAACATGAAGGACTTAATGAGATTAAATAGGATGCAAAGCCTAAAATTTAGGGTTTGCCCCAGGCTTGAGTACGCCCTACGTACGCATGGGTACATGCAACGTACGTAGGGGATGAGTCATCCCGTAACACGCATGCATTGGGAGTATGCCTTGTGTTTCTTGTGTATGACCGACGTACTCTCGGCTAGTCCTGGATTAATTGAAATTAGGTTTAAGGTTCATACCTGGTTGTTTGGGCATTACAATTCTCCCCCACTTGAATCAGACTTCGTCCTCAAAGTCCGTTGCCAGAAATAACTCTGGACAATGCTCCCTCATTTCTTCCTCAGGCTCCCAAGTTCACTCCGAACCCTTCCAGTGCTGCCACTCCACCTTCACCAACTCAACAACCTTATTCCTTAAGGATTTTGTCTTCCTATCAAGGATCGCTACCGGTCTCTCAATGTAGTTCAGGCGGTCATTTACCTGTATATCCTCCAATGGAAACAGTGCGGAATCGTCAACCAAACACTTCCACAGCTGAGAGATGTGAAAAGTACTGTGAATCTGACTGAGTTCCTCCGGGAGATCCAAATGATACGCTACACTGCCCACCCGGGCTACAACCCTAAAAGGACCAATATATATGGGGCCCAACTTGCCCCGCTTCCTGAATCAGATGACACCTTTCCAAGGTGAAACCTTCAAGAGAACCATATCCCCAACCTGGAACTCCAAGTCTGACCAGCGTCTATCTGCATAACTTTTCTGCCGACTCTGCGCTGTTTGGAGTCTACCTCGAACCTGTTGAATCATTTCAGTCGTCTTAAGTACCACCTTGGTATTCCCTATGAACCATTGATCGACCTCACCCAACATATCCAGGTCCTAAACTTCCTCCCATATTCCCTATGACCTGTTGACCTCACCCCAACTGCCTCTGAAATCCAAAACACATGCCCGTAGCATATTCTCCAATATCTGGATGGTCCACTCACTCTGACCATCCGTCTGCGGGTGAAAGGTCATGCTAAAATGCAGACGCGTACCCAAATCCTCATGAAACCTCCTCCAAAACCTGGAAGTAAACCGGGCGTCCCTGTCGGACACCACAGAAACCGGCACCCCATGGCGTGCCATGACCTCCCTGATATAGATATTGACCAACTTGTCCGCAGAAATGCTCTCTTGGATCATAATAAAATGTGGGCTCTTGGTCAATCGACCCACGATGACCCATATCCAATCCACTCCGTGTTGTCCATGGAAAATTTGTGATGAAATCCATGGTGATCTCTTCCCATTTCCAAATGGGAATGTTTAACGGTTGCATCTTGCCATGAGGTCGCTGATGCTCAGCCTTGACTTTCCTGTAAGTCAAGCACCTCTCCAGATAAAAAGCTACATCCCGCTTCATGCATGGTCACCAATAATCGGGACGGAGATCTCTATACATTTTTGTTACTCCGGGATGAATAAAGAATCTTGACTTGTGCGCCTCTTCCATCAAAACTTGTTGCACACCACCCCAGTAAGGAACCCTCACCCTCCGAAGAAGGGTTAATAACCCCCAACTATTATAATCAAAGGAAGCCACCTGTCCCACGATGCGCTCACTCTTCTGGTGCTCTTCCTTCATAGCCTCAATCTAAGCCTCCCTAAGTTGCTCTAGTAACGGGGTAATCACTGTCATCCTCAAAAATAAGTCCCTGATCGGAGCGCGACCTCCTTGCGGCTAAGAGCATCGACCACTACGCTAGCCTTCCCTAGGTGATATCATCTTCATCTTCATCTTTACCTGTCCCACGTTAGCCTTCTGGATTAAATTCCAATTCTCCAAATCCACCCATGACATCATCTTCATCTTCATCTTCTTCGTTAAAAATCTTCTCATTCTTTGGGGATTTAGATAAAATAAAGATGTAATAGGTTCATTCATCATCGCTTGATAAGTTGTTGATATTACTCGAGTGGATGTAGGTGGAATGGTAGATGTTTATGGTGGTGAAGTAGGTGGTGGTGGTGGTTGTGGAATAGCTATATAATCGAAGTTTGTTGTTGAACTCCCATCACCCATGTTAGCCTTTACGTCCTTATTAGATAAGTTCACCTTGATGTTTAAAGTTTCATCCTCCATATTGGACTTTGAATGTGAAACCTTGGGTGGTGTTACTATCATCTTCTTAGGGTGTGATGTAATAGTTTGTTCACTAGAATTGATGTTTACGTCCATACCAAATATGTTCGCCTTGACATAAGGATTACTTGTGTCCTCGAAAATCGATTTGACAGAGGTATCCTTCCTGGGTGAAACATGAAACGAACCATGCAATGTGTCTTTTGTAGCTTCACTATCATAATCAATGTAACATCCCAAAAATCACAATAAATTTGAACTTTTCAACAACAACCCATTTCATCCATACAGTGTTTACAAAACCATTGTTTCAAAAGTATTATTCAAAATCACAGTATCCTAAGATCCAATGTCATAAAAACAGGGAGATGTGCACAATCATGACTTCGCTTTCCCGTGATCCACTGAAGTACCGGAAACAATAATCTGAAACCGTAAGCCAAAACTTAGTGAGTTCCCCTATAGTACCATCACACAACATAACCAACTTATATGGACCACTTTACAGGCCTTCGGCCTGACTGCACCGCCTCGCAGGGCCTACAGCATATTCGGACAGCCCCGAGTGTCTTGGCCTTCAGCACAAAGCAGTACTGCCTCAACCCAACCAAAATATGTCGAAATATGTAGCAGACAAACGTAAACACATATCTAGCAATTACAGGGAATCATTCAGATCTACTAACCTATCATATAGCTAGCATAACATCATCCTATATACCAAGATACATAACCTAGTGTGCCGACACTCGTGCCTTTGACCGACAGGTACAGTGAGGACAACTTACCTCTCATTCCGAAAGATAGCTGAATAAATCTCTGCTCCGAAATCCAACTCTACTCGACACCTATTCATCAAATAGTGACAAAAATATAACTCAAAATACCCAAAATACCCTTAGGTCAAACTTGGTCAAAGTTCCAAAAATTCAAAAGTCAAACTTGATCAAGAGGGATGGGTACGCCTAAAAGAAACGGGTTGGTTGACTACGAACGCCTAGCGTTCCTGGGGAATGCCCAACGTTCGTGAGGGCTTCATTCCTTTCTTATTAATAGCTTAATCCTTAAGCTCTTTTGTGCATAATCATGATCTAACTCTAAAATAACGTCCTTAACCTTAAAGTTTCCAACTTTATGGTGTTGCATGGCCATTAAATGCTCAATACCAAAAACCCTAACTTATTAACTCTTTAAGACATCCTAGCTCATGCATGGAAGGAACTAAGTGTTGGATAAGGTGTCTAAGTCCATAACTATATTTGGTATGTACTTGACCCGAGAGTAGCATGGTCCATTTGGGTTGCACTTCACCGGGACAATTTGAAAGATGGACTTTTGAGAAGAGGATAATTATGATTTATTAATATATTATAAGTTCTAATATATTAATATGAAATCATATTATTTAATTAGTATTGATCAAGAATTAATTTGGAATTAATTTTGTTATCAAAAGAGATTAATTAAATATAAGGGGTTGATTTGGTAATTCATTCATTCTTATAAAGTGAGCTAATGATCCATAGTTCTTTATGGTGGGCTAAACCCATGTGGTGATCCATGGATACGCCATGGAGGTCTTAACCCATGGAGCATGAGGGATATGGAAGGTCATTAGGGTTTACATGGTGTAACCCTAGTTTGCCACACTATATAAGAGACCCTAAGGCTACCAAAATTGGCACATAAGTGAACTTAGAAGAGTGCTATCCGATTTTGTGAAGCAAGGAATTCTCTCTCTAATTCTTCCAATTGTTGGTGGTGATTTGTGGTTCCATTTGAGGCATTCATATTATTGGTGCTCGGCTCTTAAAGCTTCAAGGTTTTCAACTACACTAAAAGGTATGTCATCTAACTACAATTTTATAGTGTAGATACTCCATTGTATGCTAGTTAGGATTATGCTTTGGAATTTTGAAAGTTTACATGTATATTAGAGAAAATATAGATCCAAAGCATCTAGGGTTGCATGTACACCATAGGAGTGTTAGAATGCTCAAAACCCATCAGTGGTATTAGAGCCTAGGATTGTTTTCCAATATACTTGATGCTGCTTGCTTTCAAATGCTTGAAAATTTGATTTTTTGCTGTCTGGACAGTGGATCCGCCGAGTCCACTGGGCAGATTTTCATGCACTCGACGAGTTGGTTCATGCACTCGACGAGTTGGTGCTCCAGAGTGCAGATTTTCGAGTTTTAAGGATGGAATTGGACTAGGATCATTACCCTAAACTGTTTTTGAACTCCTAAACTTGCTTTTGATGTGGTAATGATCATGCTAATCCAATTTTAAAAGATAATTGTCAAAGTTTCATGTTTTGTATTAGTTTATATGGTTGGGCTGATTACATGAAATTTTTTTGATTTGAATTGTCTTGCTCATATGAGTTTAATTGTATCTTCTATGAATTCTTTGATTATTGTATTAGTTAAATAATGTTTTAAATGTTTTTAATGGACTCCATAACTTGTCCTCAAGTTATGGATGTTATGAAACATGAAAGGTTTTTCTATTAAAAATGTCATTAAACTCATATGTTATGGACATGAAGAGTTTTGACAAGTTTCAAATCTTTCCCTCAAGTTTTGGAATTTGTAAAGTCTCACTAAATGAAACTTTAATTCCAAACCTTAGAATTTTAAAAGTTAAAATTCAACCATTATACTATTATAATATTATTGGTTTAATATATATATATATATATATATATATATATATATATATATATATATATATATATATATATATGTATAAGACAAGTTGGTTTTACCGTTAGTAGACCTCATTCACAAAGCCGGTCTATAAGAGGGGTATAAATTGCCTATAAAATGGCAGTTTAATGGGTGTCCACTCTCACCCACCGCTTCCTTGACTGGTGGAGGGTCGTTAGCCAAACGGGTAGGACAAAGACTATATTTCTCATTAAAAGTATAATGATAACTATAAAGTAACTAAACCTTTTTATAAATTCCAAATCTTAGTTTGAAAGACCCCTTTCATACTTAACATTATTATTACTCCAAACATGCTACATTCATATTCATAAACATATTTTACATATATCGTCTTGTTACAAATGACTGGATACAAACCGACTAATAAGATTTTCACAAAGTTTTATATATTACATAACTTCCCAAGACTTTATACCCTAATTAAAAAAGTGATAATATTAACTAATCTACATCTTCTACCAGTACATAACTATACCGGATGCTTATCCCCTGCAATAGATTAAACATTGAGAGGGATAAGCGGTGATACTTAGTGAGTTCAATAATAGTTACAATATAACATTATGCCATATACATATCAATATGACAGAAGCAAAGGGGGACAAACAACAACAAAGGCATATGTGTATCATATGACATGCTTTCCATATCAATCTATAATCTGATTTAATGATTTACAATCAATGAGACATAACAATTTTCACTTGATATACATCAATAAAGCTTCAGCCCAAATGGCACAGAAAATACAATTTCGGATTATCATTTTGCTAGAATATACAGGCTTTCAGCTCTACATATCCCTATGCGAATACCAGAAGTTATACGAGTCATGCTCTACATGGCCAAAGGCACAAAGCCAATACCAGAAGTTATACGAGTCATGCTCTACATGGCCAAAGGCATAAATCCGTTACCAGAATAATACGAGACACGCTCTACATGACCAAAGGCTCAAAGCCGTTACCAGAAGTTATATGAGTCATGCTCTACATGACCAACAGTATAAAACCAGAATAACTCAGGAAAACACATTGAACATATAACACATAACATACAATTGTCCCTAAATTGAACTCACCGTGAAATAACTGAATGATAAAATTATAATTTGGGCAGCACTTCGCCTCTAAAAATGACTTTCTTTGATGAAACCGGGGATTTTAGTTGAAAACCGGGCCTTGCGCGGACAAAGTTTCAACTTAAAAATATTATTTTCTCGGGTCTTTGGTGCGTCGGGACTTGCTTTGGGTGTCGGGGGTGTTTCCTAGGGTTGGGGGGTGTTAGGGTAAATTGAGAGATGAAAGAGGATGTGAAAGTGTTAAAATTGTAAACAAAATTTGGAAGGTCTCGCTTTCTATTTATAGTAGCCTGAGGGCTCGCATTACGTTGGGCGTAATTCTCCGGTACGCGGGGCGTACTGCCTTGCAGACCTCTTTGCTGGGTGTAACTTCGTACGTTGGGCGTACGAAGTGGATCAGCTCGGACACGCCAAGGCTACGATACGTGGCACTCATGCGAAGGAGTAGGGAGGGTGACGGATTCCGGAGCACTTACACGAGTACGCTGGGCGTACACCTTCGGACCAGCCTTGAAGTTTGTGCCCAAAACTTAAAAAATTTGTTTCTTTCGCATACGCGCTCCGTTTTTGACGTTCTTTATATGCACGCATAGGTGAAATTATGCTCTACAACTTTTTTTTAGACTCTGTCAGCTAATTCTGAATTTATTTTTAAAGTTATATTTTAATAGGCCGGGATAGGAAAAGTCCGTTAAAATTTCATAACTTCTTCATTTGACGTCCGTTTTCGTCTATCTTTTTACCGTTGTACTACTATTGAAGAGATATTCGATTCTCGTTTAGGTTGTATCGGCTAAAAATCACTCGATCTTTATTTCAAGTTTCGGGCTGTGTACTGCTATGTCGAATCTTAGAGAAATCATAACTTCCTCATACAAAGTCAAATTTGGACATTCTTTTTATGAAAGTTCTCGATTTAACGAATAGTACGACTTTCATTTAGATTACAAAGGCTAAAAATTAATTTATCGTAAACTCACTTTTTACGTCACATGGCGCCGTGCCGGTTCTGTCGCGAAACTTCAATAAGTCATAACTTCTTTGTTATAACACGGATTTCAGTGAGGTTTTCTCCTAAATATTTCTAACGAGATAATATACAACTTTCAATAACATTATTTTTACTTATTTATAACTTTATATTCTCGTTAATTTTGATAATTGACTTTTGATTGGAATCTCATAAGACTTCCAATACTTTCCAAATGATTCTAAACATAGTTTTACTTCAAATCTCATAAAAATATCTTGTTAGAACTCAAAACTCAAATTCATATATTATTTATTAATATTCATTTTTAAACAAAACACAATAACTGAACGTGTATGTTACAAATACCTCCTCCTTTTGAGAATTTCGTCCCCGAAATTATAACGATTTAAACAAATGGGGATATTTCGCTCTTATCTCATTCTTATTTTCCCAAATATAATTTGGGCCTCGATGGTGTTTCCGGTTGACAAGTACCAACTCCACTTATTTATTATGTAATTCAGTCGTTCTTTCGTTTACAATTTCTTCAGGCTCTTCTACATATCTTAATTTATTATCCAGTTTCACCTCGGATAACGGGCTCGTTTCATCATATATGCTTAAACATTTATGCAGATAACTCAGATGAAACACATTATGAATACCTGCCAAATCTTCAGGCAATTCCAAGCGGTATGCTTGTTTACCAATTATCTGGATGATTTTGAAAGGACCAACAAATCTAGGACTTAGTTTTCCTTTCTTCCCAAATCGCATAATGCCTTTCCATGGGGATACCTTCAGCATTACGAAATCACCCACCTAGAATTCTATGGGTCGTATTCTCTTTTCTGCATAGGACTTCTGTCGATCCTGAGCCGCTTTCATTCTTTCCCATACAATTTGAATCTTGTCAGTGGTGTCTTGAATCATTTCAGGGCCTCCAAGGATTTTCTGTCCTGCATCACGCCAACATAATAGAGTACGACATTTACGACCATATAATGCTTCATATGGTGGCATTTTGATTGAAGTGTGGTAACTGTTATTATACGAAAATTCGATAAGAGGTAAGTACTTATCCCAGTTACCACCGAATTCCAAGACGCATGCACGAAGCATATCTTCTACTGTTTGGATTGTTCTCTCCATCTAACCATCTGTCTAGGGATGATAAGCTGTGTTGAGAGCAACCCGAGATCCTAATTCACGTTGCATACTTGCCCAGAAATGAGAAGTGAAGTGAGTATCACGATTAGAAATAATCTTTCGTGGAACACCATGTCTTGCAACAATTTCATCCAAGTATACTTGTGCATATTTCTCCATTGGAACTGTTTCACGCATGGCAAAAAAATGTGTACTCTTAGTTAGTCGGTCGACAATTACCCAAATGTTATCATTATGTCTCGCAGTCTTCGACAATTTGGTAATAAAATCCATGGACAGCTCCTCCCATTTCTACATAGGGACATTAATACCTTCTGGGCTACCATATGGCTTTTGGTGTTTCACTTTTACTTGTAAGCATACTAAGCATTCTTGCACGTATCTTCCAATGCCTCTCTTTAATCCAGGCCATCAATAATCAGCTCGTACATCATAGTACATTTTACTTGTACCAGGATGTATTGACAACTTAGACTTATGGGCTTCATCTAAAATCTTCTGTCTTAATCCACCAATCTTTGGAATCCATAGCCGATTCTTAAATACTTTCAGTCCACGTGGATCATCAAGTAAAATATCAGCATAATGTGTTATCCCTTCCTTCTTCACATTTTCTGGCTTTAAGGCCTCTACTTGCCATTTTTCTAGTTCATCAAGAATAGTGAACTTTACTGTAGTTTGAGTAATAACATAACACACACTATTATGATAAACCTTCCTGCTAAGTGCATCGGCAACTATATTGGCCTTTCCAGGATGATACTGGATTTCACAGTCATAGTCTTTGATCAGCTCCATGGCTTGCTGTTGTGTCATATTCAAAGTTTGCTGACTGAATATATACTTGAGACTTTTGTGGTCGGTAAACAATTGGCATTTTTTACCAAAAAAATAATGCCTCAAAAGTTTTAGGGAAAATACTACTGCAGCGAGTTCGAGGTCATGGGTGGGATAATTCTTTTCATACTCTTTCAGTTGTCTTGAGGTATATGCTATTACTCTACCACGCTGCATCAACACACAACCGAGTCCCAACCTTGAAGCATCGCTATATATGGAAAAGTCATTGTCACCTTGTGGGACTGATAAGATCGGAGCATGAGTCAAAAGCTCTTTTAGAGTTGAGAAAGCTTTTTCTTGGGCTTCACCCCATTCGAACATTACTTCCTTTCGTGTAAGACTTGTGAGAGGTACAGCTATACGTGAAAAATCTTTAATGAATCTCTGGTAATACCCTGCGGGACCCAAGAAACTACGAATTTCAGAAGCACTACGGGGTGCTTCCCAATTCTGAATGGCTTCAATTTTGATAGGATCTACTGATATACCGTCACCAGAAATCACATGGCCGAGAAATTGAATTTGGCGAAGCCAAAATTCACATTTTGTGAATTTAGCATATAATTTCTCCTTTCGAAGAAGTTCTAATATTTCACGAATATGAATGGGGTCATCAGCTTTAGACTTGGAATAGATTAGAATATCATCAATGAATACGATGATAGATTTATCAAACATTGGACGACATACCCGATTCATCATATCCATGAATACGATAGGAGCATTTGTCAAACCGAATGGCATGACAAGGAATTCATAGTGCCCATATCGAGTACGAAAAGTAGTCTTTGGTACATCCTGCTAATGTACTATCAACTAATGATAGCCAGATCTCAAATCAATATTCGAGAAATAAATAACACCCTGAAGTTGATCAAACAAATCGTCAATGCGAGGTAGTGGGTACTTGTTCTTGATAGTCACCTTATTTAGCTCACGGTAATCAATATACATTCTCATCGAACCGTCCTTCTTCTTGATAAACAATACCAGAGCACCCCAAGGAGAGGTACTCGGTCGGATAAAGCCTTTGTCAAGTAATTCCTACAGTTGAATCATCATTTCCTTCATCTCAGCTGGTGCAAGACGATAAGGAGTCTTTGCAATTGGAGCAGCACCAGGTACAATATCAATTCGGAATTCTACTTGCCTATCCGGAGGAAGTCCAGGCAAATCACAGGGAAAAAAAATCAGGATATTCATTAACAACGGGAACACCATTTACAGTCTTCTTCCCCTCTTTTGAGATATCAACTGTATAGGCCAGATAAGTAGAACACCCTTTCGATATAAATTTACGAGCTTTTAAGAAATATTATTTTTAAGATTTTAATTCTTTGTTCACTGTAGACATAAATAGGATTCTCCCCTTCAATAGGAATGCGTACTATCTTTTCATAGCACAAGAGTTCTGCACGATTCTTCGACAACCAATCCATGCTGAGAATAATATCCAAGTTGGGCAA
The DNA here is from genome assembly GCF_052849685.1 of Lactuca virosa. NCBI lineage: Eukaryota > Viridiplantae > Streptophyta > Magnoliopsida > Asterales > Asteraceae > Lactuca > Lactuca virosa. The sequence continues at coordinate 72,382,425 of NC_136431.1, forward strand.
GGAGATAGGAATCAGGTTAGCAAGAAAATTTTAACATTCAATTTCTATGACACGATCTCTATAGACTTTATCAGCAAGTAATGATATACTTCCCGCTGTGTCTACATGAAATGGTTGATCGAGTGCATAGCAAGCAATTTGAAAAGAACGTGCAAATTCATCAGACACAAAAAGAATCTGAGGCACCAGAATCAAATAAGATGTGAGCAGGTCTAGAGTTGACTAAAAATGTACCAGTCACAACATTCTGGTCTTCACATGCCTCATCTGTGGTAATTTGGAATGCATGACCTTTAGCTTTTGGCACCTCCTCCTTTTTAGGTTGAGTACTCTTTGGTTGTTGGACGGAAGCTTCACTCCCTGCCATTTGACTAGTAAGAGTAGGGCAGAAACGCTTCATGTGGCTTGTAACACCACAAGCAAAGCAAGTAAAATTCTTCATCGGGAAAACGGGCTTCATGTGGCCTATTTCTCCACATCCATGAAAGATCACTGATCCTTTTTCTAATCCGCATTCGCCCGGATGATTCTTTCCACAATTTCGACAAGATGGGGACTGAAGAGAAAAAGATTGTGACCTACCGTGGCCACAAGAGGTATTATAAGATTGCACTTCTTTGCCATGATCAGTTCGAATAGATTGAGCTGGTGGAATAGAGGAAACAAGAACAGTTCGATCAATACGTGGATGTTTCGGAACAGAAAGAGTGGCACCACTTATTTTAAAGTCATGCTCGCGCTTTCGAGCATACTCAATAGCTTTATCAAATGACAGAACATCTCGATTAGCCACGAAATCGCGGATTTCATACCGTAGTCCATCCATGAATAACTGAATTTTGTCGTCTTCAGTTGGAATATACTTTGCAACAAACCGTGCTTTTTGATTAAATTGAGTTTCATAATCATTCACAGTCATTCCTCCTTATTTAAGCTCGAGGAATTATTTCTCTAATATTCTCCTCATGTCTAAAGGACAATACTTTCCTAGCAAACGAGTTTCGAACATTTCCCAAGATAAATTATCCTGGTCATACTCGTTGAGAACTTCAAATCTTGCTTCCCACCAGACCAACGCTTCTCCGATGAGCATTGCAGAAGCATAATTAGCCTTGTCTTCATTAACCACATGAGAAATACAGAATACTTTTTCTGTGTTCTGGATCCAGGTAAGAACAACAATGGGATTAAGAACACCTGAAAACTCCGTAGCACCATTACTCTTGAAATTTTTGAATGAGGGACGTTTCACCTCCCCTTTTGAAGATTCTTCGGTGGCTTTTTCTTTCCCTTTATCACTATCCTTTTTGTGTTCTTCAAGATTCTTCAGAATAACACCAGTAAGTTTATCCACAATTCGCTCCTCACGAGGGGATACTGGAGTATTTACTTCATCAGGTTGAGGATCTCCACCCACATCTGGTGTATGGCTACTCACCTGTTCAACCATTGTTCTGAAAATTTGGAGTAATATAATATTTTAGAATATTAGGATTTATCATTACCTAATACTTTAATTAAGTCTTTCATATGGTTTGTATCCATATACTTACAATGAATCCGTTCATATATTGAACTTTTGACGGTTTTAGTCTAAATACCAATCCGTGGTATTTAGTTTACTTAAACCACTGCTCTGATACCATGATTGAAAGACCCCTTTCATACTTAACATTATTATTACTCCAAACATGCTACATTCATATTCATATTCATAAACATATTTTACATATATGGTCTTGTTACAAATGACTAGATACAAACCAACTATTAAGATTTTCACAAAGTTTTATATATTACATAACTTCCCAGGACTTTATACCCTAATTACAAAAGTGATAATATTAACTAATCTACATCTTCTACCAGTACATAACTATACCGTATGCTTATCACCTGCAATAGATTAAACATTGAGAGGGATAAGCGGTGATGCTTAGTGAGTTCAATGATAGTTACAATATAACATTATGCCATATACATATCAATATGACAGAAGCAAAGGGGGACAAACAACAACAAAGGCATATGTGTATCATATGACAGGCTTTCCCTATCAATCAATAATCCGATTTAATGAATTACAATCAATGAGACATAACAATTTTAACTTGATATACATCAATAAAGCTTCAGCCCAAATGGCACAGAAAATACAATTTCGGATTATCATTTTGCTAGAATATACAGGCTTTCAGCCCTACATTGCCCTATGACAATACCAGAAGTTATATGAGTCATGCTCTACATGGCCAAAGGCACAAAGCCAATACCAGAAGTTATACGAGTCATGCTCTACATGGCCAAAGGCATAAATTTGATACTAGAATAATACTAGACATGCTCTACATGGCCAAAGGCTCAAAGCTGATACCAGAAATTATACGAGTCATGCTCTACATGATCAACAGTATAAAACCAGAATAACTCAGGAAAGCTAATTGAACATATAACACCTAACTTACAATTGTCCCTAAATTGAACTCACCGTGAAATAACCGAATGATAAAATGATAATTTGGGCAGCACTTCGCCTCTAAAAATGACTTTCTTTGACGAAACCGAGGATTTTAGTTGAAAACGGGGCCTTGCGTGGGCAGAGTTTCAACTTGAAAAGATTATTTTCTCAGGTCTTTGGTGCGTGGGGACTTGCTTCGGGTGTCGGGGTTGATTCCTAGGCTTCGGGGGGTGTTAGGGTAAATTAAGAGATGAAAGAGGGTGTGAAAGTGTTGAAATTGTAAACAAAATTCGGAAGGTCTCACTTACTATTTATAGTAGTCCGAGGGCTCGCATTACGCTGGGCGTAATTCTCAGGTACGCGGCTGCCTCGTTGACCTCTTCGCTGGGCGTACGAAGTGGATCAGCTCGGACGCGTCAAGGCTACGATACGTGGCACTCATGCGAAGGAGTGGGGAGGGTGAAGGACTCCGTAACACTTACACGAGTACGTTGGGCGTACTTCGGTATACTGGGCGTACACCTTCGGACCAGCCTCGAAGTTTGTGCCCAAAACTTCAAAACTTCGTATCTTTCGCGTACATGCTCCGCTTTTTACTTTCTTTATATGCACGCGTAGGTGAAATTATGCTCTACAACTTTCGTTTGGACTCCGTCAGCTAATTTTGACTTTATTTTTAAAGTTATATTTTTAACAGGTCGGGACAGGAAAAGTCGGTTAAAAATTCATAACTTCTTCATCCGACGTCCGTTTTCGTCTGTCTTTTTACCGTTGTACTACTATTGAATAGATCTTCGATTCTCGTTTAGGTTGTATCGGCTAAAAATCACTCGATCTTTATTTCGAGTTTCGGGTATACTGCTGTGTCGAATCTTAGAAAAATCATAACTTCCTCATACGAAGTCAGATTTGGGCGTTTTTTTATGAAAATTCTCGGTTTAACGAATACTACGACTTTCATTTAGATTACAAAGGCTAAAGTTAGTTTATCGTAAACTCACTTTTTACGTCATATGGTGTCGTGTCGGTTCTGTCGCGAAACTTCAATAAGTCATAACTTCTTCGTTATAACTCGGATTTCAGTGAGGTTTTTGCCTAAATGTTTCTAACGATAAAATCTACAACTTTAAGTAACATTATTTTACTTATTTCCAACTTTATATTTTCGTTAATTTTGATAATTGACTTTTGATTGGAATCTGATAAGACTTCCCATACTTTCCGAATGATTATAAACGTAGTTTTACTTCAAATCTCATAAAACTATCTTGTTAGAACTCAAAACTCAAATTCATATATTATTTATTAATATTCATTTTTAAACAAAACACGATAACTGAACGTGTATGTTACATAGTTAATTTAGGAAAATTTGAAATTGATGTTGACAAATGAAATTACACTTTGCACCTTACCAAGTCGTTGATGGAGCGTGTGTGGTTAACCGGCACATTAACTTGGACTAGTAAGGGTGGAAAAGGATAGCTTAATGTTTATTTTAAGGTCAATGGAGCATGCGTGGTTAACCGGCACATTGATTAAGGTGATAATTGACATTGAGAGTACCAAGTACATTTGCATGGTTATTTACACCTTGTTTGTGATCCTTGGTATCCCAGTCACAAACCTGATGGGCATAATCGAGATTTAAACATGCCATTGAATTGTTCAATGAATCTCAAAAGATCTAGGAGTTTCAATCCAATTAAAACTTAATAAACAATTTCGTTTTTCATGGTGGAAATTGGTAAATCGTCATTTACCTACCTTCAAATATTTTTCAAGTTGGATTACGGAATCCCTCTTCCAAATTGTAAAATATTGTGGTGGGTCCTATCCTTAATATTTCATTTGGGTGTTATATTAAGGATTATTATCTAATCTTAAACTTTGTCTTTCTTCCTTTTTAGATGTCTTCCAACAATGCTTCTGGCTCAAACCCTTCTGGGTCCTTCACTCTCATGAACCTTTATGGGAGAGTCATCTTTAATGGGACTAATTTCAATGACTGGATTAGGAACATCAGGATGGTCACACGCTATGAGGACAAGGAATATATCCTCGACAAGGAGCTTAAGGAAATCGATGAGTCTTCTGCTACTCCTCAGGAGATTGCTGAGTTTAGGGCACATGAGAAGGATGCCACCAAGGTAGCTTGTAGCACGCTTGCCACTATGTCAGCTGAACTCCAAAAGTCCTATGAGGATTTCTACCCTTTCGAGATGCACCAGGACCTGATGGAAAGATACCATCAGAGTGCTCGTCAAAAGAGGTATGAAATCATACCCTTCGTGATTACAACAAAGATGAAGGATGGTGAACCCATCACGGCCCACTTGCAGAAAATGCAAAGGTTTGTGGACCGTCTGCTGAAGTTGAATGTTAACTTCCCTGATGAGTTGGACATAGACATGATTCTACACTCTTTACCTCCCTGTTATGATCAGTTTTGTATGACTTATCATATGAACAAGGACGAGGTCACTCTTAGCAAGCTTCAAGGCCTTTTGAGGACTGCAGAAAGTGGTCTCAAAGGTAAAAATGTTGTATCTACTCCTACTGCTAATGCCCCAATTCTGGCAATTGGACAAGGGAAGGGGAAGAAGAGGAAGGCTCCTTCCAAGAGCCGCAAGGGAAAGTCTCTTGATAGATCCTCTTCAAGTGGAACCAAAGGTGGTTCTGCTGCTCTTGCGACTGTTCCCAAGGAAGCAGAGTGTTTCTACTGCTAAAGGGGCAACTGGAAGCGCAGCTGCCCCAAATACTTGCAGGATGTCAAGGATGGGAAGGTTAAACCCACCAATGCAGGTATTTATACTATTCTATCTAAAAACTCATCACATACTAACTCTTGGGGTGCTTGACACAGGTTGTGGATTTCACATTTGTTCTGATGTGTAGGGCCTAAAAAGAAGTAAGAATATGGAGCACAGGAAGATAAACTTAATCATGGGGAATAGGAAGGTTTCACCTGTCACCAAGATTGGAGTTTGCTCTTTAATGCTTAGCAGTGGGTTAGAAATAGATTTGAATAATTGTTGCTACTCGTATGATATGGCGAGAAATATTATTTCCTTTCATGGTTTGTACAAACAAGGTTTTACTTTTTCATTTGATAATGAAATTGGTGCAATAAATGCTTATTATAATGGTGTTTTTTATTTTAGAGCATTACCTTATAATGATGTATATGAAACTGTGATGGTTGTAGACAACTTAGGAAATAATGTGTTGCATATCGATTCTTCCAATGTATTGGATAAGGCATCCTTGTGGCATTGTCGTCTTGGACATATCAAAAAGAATCGCATAGGCCACCTTCAGAAGGCTGGAGTTTTGGAGTCATTCGACTTAAGGTCGGATGACACTTGCGAGTCTTGTTTGCTTGGAAAAATGACTAAATCACCCTTCACTGGTACTTGTGAGAGGGGTGAAGGTTTTTTGGATCTCATACATACCGATGTGTGTGGGCCCTTCAGAACCACCACAAGGGATGCTAACCACTTCTATGTGACTTTTACTGATGATTACAGTAGATATGGCTATGTCTACATAATCAAGCATAAGTCAGAAACCTTTGAAAGATTCAAAGAGTTTAAGCAAGAAATGGAGAATCAGCTGGGCAGGTAGATAAAGATGATCCAATCCGATCGAGGTGGTGAGTATCTTAGTATCGAGTTCCTAGACTATCTTAAGGAGTGTGGAATTGTTTCACAGTTGATGCCACCTAGGACACCACAGCTTAATGGTGTGGCTGAGAGGCGCAACTGAACCTTGTTTGACATGGTTCGTTCCATGACGATTCGAGCTTCGTTACCAACCTCATTCTGGGGGTATGCCTTAGAGACTGCCGCCCATATCTGTCATCGAGTCCCAACTAAAAAGGTTCCCAAAACACCTCACGAGATGTGGACAGGGAAGGCTCCCTCGTTAGCACACATCAAGGTTTAGGGTTGCGAGGCTTTCGTGCGGCGCGAGACTCACGACAAGATCGAAACTCGGAGTGAGTGGTGTATTTTCATCGGCTACCCGCAAAAGTCCTTTGGTTATCTCTTCTACAGGCAGAGTGACAATGTTGTCTTCATTGCGAGTAGAGGGGTTTTCTGAGAAAGGGAACTTATATTCCAAGGGGACAGTGGGAGGCAAATTGACCTTGAAAAACTTCAAGAGTTAACCGATGAAGGAACCTTAAACACTAGCCGTCAACCTGAGGAGGAAACTCCTGTTGAGCCGATTGACGAGTCCGTACCTCTGAGGCGTTCCAGTAGAGTTAGTGTCCCACCTATGTTATATGGTTTTCATATAACATCTGAGGGTGATACATTTATCAGTGACAACACACTGATAAATTTGGATGAACCTAACAACTACAAGGAAGCCATGGAAGGCCCCGATTCAGCTAAATGGAAAGAGGCGATGGACAACGAGATTCAGTCCATGTATGAAAATCAAGTTTGGAACTTGGTTGACAATATACTAGGTCGTAAGACAGTCAGGTGAAAATGGATCTTCGAGAAGAAGACTGACATGGATGGGAAGGTACACACTTATAAGGTGCGACTGGTTACGAAGGGTTTTACTCAAACTCTGGGAGTTGACTATGATCAGACCTTCTCACCAGTAGCGAAGATTAAGTCTATTAGTATTATGCTAGCCATAGCTACATTTCATGATTATGAAATATGGAAAATAGATGTCAAAATCGCTTTCCTTAATGGAAAGTTGGCTGAGGATGTTTACATGAATCAACCAGAGGGTTTTTTCAATGCAGAGTTCCCTAATAGAGTGTGTAAGCTTGAGAAATCCATTTATAGGTTGAAACAAGCATCTCGCAGATGAAATCTTTTTTTCGATGAGAAATTCATAGAGTTTGGCTTTTCGAGAAGCGAGGATGAGTCATGTGTATATGTTAGAGCTAGTGGGAGCATAGTTAGCTTTCTGGTATTGTATGTGGATGACATATACTCATAGGAAATGACATCCCAACCTTGCAGGAGGTTAAATCCTATCTTGGGAAGTGTTTCGCTGTGAAGGACGTCAGAGAAGCTGCCTATATTCTTGGGATATGGATATTGAGAGACAGGAGTAAGAGACTAATTGGACTTAGTCAAAGTACCTACTTGGACAAAGTGTTGAAGAGGTTTAACATGCATAATTCCAAGAAACGTGACTTACTGATCCAACGCAATGCTAGACTGAGCAAGGATCTGTGTCAGAGTACAGAGGCTGAGATAGCTGAGTTGATTCGATTACCATATGCTTCCGTTGTTGGTTCGATCATGTATGCTATGACTTGTACTCTCCCTGATCTGGCCTTTTCTTTGAACATGGTCAGTAGATATCAAGGGAATCTGGGCAAGTCTCACTGGACTGCGGTAAAGAACATTCTCAAGTACCTGCGAAGGACTAAGGACTGGGTCCTTACCCTCGATGGGAGTGATGACTTGAGAGTGGTGGGGTATAGTGACGCAAGCGTTCAGACCGACATGGATAATTTCCGCTCTTAGTCGGGGTGGGTCTTTACCCTGAATAGAGGAGCAATTACTTGGAAAAGTTCCAAGCAGGAGACTGTAGCTGATTCAACGTGCGAATTAGAGTACATAGCAGCAAGCGAAGCGACGAAGGAGGCGATGTGGCTGAAGAACTTCATCGGAGACCTTGGAGTTGTACTAACTATAAAGGATCCCATGGAGATTTTTTATGACATCGATAGTGTGGTTGCCTTAGCCAAGGAACCAAGGGATCATGGCAAGTCCAGACACATCGACAGGAGATATCACTTCATAAGACGCAAGATAGAAGAAGGACTCCTCGTGGCAAAGAGGGTATTGGGCTGAGTAGGGTTAAGCATTTACAGCATGCGAGGCGCATTGGGCTGAAGGATGATATTAGTTTTAATGATTAGATAGCTCTTGAAACTTGTAATAGTTTAAATGTAATTGACATTTGCATGTTTTGACTTCCAGAATAATTGGATTATTCAAACCATCCACAGTCGATCATACTTTGGAAGTAGGTATTGAAGCAAGATTGTCATGAATTTGGTTTGTAGATTGACTGAAATGGTTAATCATTGCTACAACATTCATGAGTGCTCATAAGGTCTGAGTATTGTATTAAACCCATGCTCACTTGTATCACTTCATGGAATTTATCTCGAATGATCGTGAGATGATAATATCGTATAAGTCTTCAAACATAGATATATGAGTTGTTGACTATGAGTTGGTTGTAAATTGATAGTACGAAAACGTATCGGTAACTCGATGTTATAAAACGTGTTGTTGTGTATGATTCAATGAATATTTAGTACAAGCATATGAGTCGAAGTTTATATGTTCCTTTTAGTCCTTGGAGGATTAAAAGCAATATCTTGGGCCCCTCGATGATTTTGTTTTGACTTATGTGTCGGGCCCGGTCGGAACTAAACTGATGTGTTCGATTAAGTTCTATGTTAAACAAATCATAAATTAGGAAACAAACTGCTGGACAATAAGATTAATTGTGTTACATGTGTTTGTCCGGTTGATATCTTGAGAACATAGGATTCTATGATCACTTATCTAAAATGGTATGTCTAAGTTCAACAAAGGCATTTAAGAGCCACGATTGCTATTCGGATCCTGAAGTTATACTTACAACTATAGTTATTAGACTTATCCAAGTGAGAGACTATTGGATAAGGTGTCTAAGTCCATAACTATATTTGGTATGTACTTGACCCGAGAGTAGCATGGTCCATTTGGGTTTCGCTTCATCGGCACAATTTGAAGGATGGACTTTTGAAAAGAGGATAATTATGATTTATTAATATATTATAAGTTCTAATATATTAATATGAAATCATATTATTTAATTAGTATTGATCAAGAATTAATTTGGAATTAATTTTGTGATCAAAAGAGACTAATTAAATATAAGGGGTTGATTTGGTAAACACATGTGGTGATCCATGGATACTCCATGGAGGTTTTAACCCATAGAGCATGAGGGATAGGGAAGGTCATTAGGGTTTACATGGTGTAACCCTAGTTTGTCACACTATATAAGAGACCCTAAGGCTACCAAAATTGGCACCTAAGTGAACTTAGAAGAGTGCTAGCCGATTTTATGAAGCAAGGAATTCTCTCTCTAGTTCTTCCAATTGTTGGTGGTGATTTGTGGTTCCATTTGAGGCATTCACATTATTGGTGCTAGGCTCTTAAAGCTTCAAGGTTTTCAACTACACTAAAAGGTATGTCATCTAACTAGAATTTTGTAGTATAGATACTCCTTTGTATGCTAGTTAGGATGATGCTTTGAAATTTTGAAAGTTTGCATGTATATTAGAGAAAACATAGATCTAACGCATCTAGTGTTGCATGTACACCATAGGAGTGTTAGAATGCTGAAAACCCATCACTAAGGTCCAAGATTTCATTTTTATGGTTCCTAATAACTCCATAATGGATCAAATTTCCAACTTTATCCATTAAAATGGTCCAACCAACCAAGATTTAGTCTTTAAGTCTCAAAGGTACCAAAAGTGTATCTTTTACAACTTAATCCATTAAGTCCAAGTATTAAGCCTTTAGATCTGAATCAATATGTTGTTTAAATGGATAAAGTTTCCAACTTTATTAATAACAAGGTAAAAACCTTTCAAGATCTAAAATTTATGCACATAAAGTGACCAAAAGCTCATAACACCCAAGACTAGCTAGATCTATCAAATGCATCATCAAGATTTAAACTTTATACCTCTAGAAGAAAGATCAAGGTGAACAAAGTCTAGATCTATAAGCTCCAATGCAGCCAACACTTCTCTAATGAGATCCTTCTTCTCCAAGATGCACCAAGAACACTCTAAAGCATTCAAGCACACCTTCTTTTTCTTAACAGGCTCAAACTAGGGTTAGGGTTTTCAAGGGAGGGTGTTGGAGGGGTGGAGGCTGAGAATGGAATGGGTTTGGGGAAGTTAAGGAGCTTAAATAGGGCTCAAACCACAAAAATAGGGATTGAGCACTGATCGCATACACCTAGCGTACTCCTGGTATGCCCAACATATGAAGGGATGCCCTAGTACTCCCAACATACTTCCTCGTAGGCCCAACATACGCGGCTTAACCCACAATCATCGTAACTTCAAACGGTCATAACTTCTTTGTTTCAAATCCAATTTCGATGATCTTTATATCCACGGAAAGGTGTTAAGGACCGCCACAATATTATATAAATATCTTGGACTAAAAACATCTCGAACAAAAATCCATATTTCATACAAGAACCCGGCCTATGACCTTTCCCTTTTTACCCTTCGGCCCAAAACACAATTCAAGGGTTAAATTTCTTAACTATCATTACCTCCTTCCACAAGGACTAAACTTGGCCTTTTTAAGGCTCAAAGGCTTACATAATCGACTTCCGGCCCACTGCCCAAAAATGGAATGAAACAGGATGTTACAATTCTCCCCTACTTAAATTAGATTTCGTCCTTGAAATCAACTCTACCTTCCACTTCATGATGCAACCCCTCACATCAAACAAACTAACTGAAAACCCGAAGATTTGATCGGATCTAAACCTCCTTGGCCAATCATCGTCATGCTAATCCCGCACATAAGTGCATCATCGCGACGAGAACCAACTAGTCACATACCAAACTAGGCCATTCTCCTACTCGGCTCCGAAAACCCTGTTTAGCTATCTACTGACAACATTCAGACTTACCCCCAATCCACTAACCGACAACAACACTCGGGATTACCCCCGATCCACTAACCGACAAGCACAATCCTTGATAGCCAGACCAACTTGCACTCTATTACTTCATCCTATCTACTGATAACCAGATACCCGGGAAGCTCTAACTCCACACAACATCCACAAACTCTATCATGCATGCAATTGGGAGCAAGGATAATTAATCCATTCATAATGCAAAATCAATTAGAACATAACTAAATATGAAAATTCCATTCAACTGATCATCCAAGATTACAACTGAACTTTGAAACATAAATCAGCCCACTGCTCCCATGAGAATAATGATGGTCAATCCAAGAATCTCACGTTGTATCCAAATTCCGCATCAACTCAGGTGTACATCCACCTAATTAATCATTCAATACTTTTACCTCGAACTTCATGAGCCATACTTCAGAACCAATACACAACATTAGTATCCAAATTTCCTAATAAACAAACTGCCAATAAATGGGTTTCATAATACAACCACTCAACAAGAGACTTCCGTTGCACCACTAATACTCCCAATACTGTCCACATGATCCAAACCAGCTGGTCACTGCGTCTCCCAACTCTAAAAAATGTAACAACACTCAACCATTCATGTAAAACTAACAATCCGAGACCTAAGAGTCTAAATCAAATGACTACCGAGTTCCACCCATGTGAGTCATCAAACCACTGGTTCATGATACATCTTGACACCATCTAACCACTAAAATGATAAGCTCACGGTACTAATACAATCTCGCCGCCATTCCACCATTGCCTCGAAGTCTTACGACTAGCAGCACATGGGCCTAAATGTACTCAACCATCAACCCACCTACTTGTAGGAGCCCAATCAACATCCCTCTCAATCACTATCTAGACATATTACGAGCCAAACTCCTATATAATGCATAATTCTCTACACAACATAGGCTGCTACCAATGCAAAATCAGACAAAAACATGGTCGCACCCAACCGACGAATGGGATAGGCGGTTATACTATTGCTCCAACTCAACGAATACAAACCAATCAAGAACCATACCAATGAATTCGGACCAGGTGTTCTCATGCTTCCATATACACCTTCTCATGTTCATATTTGATGAGCTACCACAACATACATCCCCAAAGGGGAACACATAACCATCTTTAGATCTACTACATTCCTTATTCCTCACAACCTTACACAAATGGTGAAGTATCAGTGGATCTAATGAAATGACGATCCTGCACCGTTATGAGAAACATCCTTATGAACAACTAAAACTAGATTCCACACTCTGATTGAAATTGAACAGATTCCGCCAATACCTAACTAGCTCGAGAAGACTTCTAAGGTGATCTAGAAATACTGCCAAAACTTTAATCGGATCAATCCCACTACAAATACTACCAACACAAAATGAAAACAATTAGATTCTATGTAGATCCAAGTCACACCTGGAAACTAAACAATGATGCCCCAACATCCGAACTTCCAATAACCAAGGACAACTGCCAAACTTAAGCCAGCTATGAACCAAAATTCCACACCATAATTGAGGGTAAACATACCCTGATACCAAATAAAATATAAAACATACGAAACTTGACTATAGGTTAACGCATCCATTGAACTTCAATTGGCACAACTTGAAAATTAGAAGAACCTCCACTTTTGATGACGAACGAAATGACCAACGATCGATAATGCATTGACAACTAACCCAATAACCCAACACACTACTGAAAAAAACCCAGGTGAAGCTAAACATACCAAACTCTGAAGCCGATTTATCGATCAATAACCACCCAACCTAGAATATGATAGCAATTTATACAATGAGTTGAAAAATCCCTCAGCACTCGATACAAAAGGCATCTTTCTCATAGTCGAGGTATGCTAGAGAAAACAAAAGTTGTTGCTTCCACCTCACTTCCATCAACCAACACCTAGCATGCTTATATCCAAAGAAAGATGGCCCTTGATCTCGTCTCAAGGAATCCATACCACAAGAATCCTCTTGTGCATTTCCACCCTGCCATACTGCTGCCAGAAACATCAAACATCTAGCCCTTTGCTGGGTCTACAAACCAACTCTGAATATTGCATGTCTGCTCTGTCTTTCCTTCGAACATAAAAAGCTGGAAGAACATAACCCCGCCATTGATAGTGACATTCCAATCCATCTGTCAACAACTCAACTTCCAACTGCAATCCTCAAGCCGATCATACCAATTGTTTCCTTCTTGAGTGCCGTGACTCAAATGCAAGGCCCTCGAGACCTCAAAATGAACTGAATCACCTAGGTCTGCAACATTCAAACCCAACTTACATGACCAATAAGACCCCAAATAATCACTAGTCTCATTCTCATGCCTAAGCAACCCTAACCAAAAGACCAATGGATATGGAAATAGTGCCATGAATCACGGTATCAAACCATGATATATTCCACAGTAGTCATCTCAACAGTCCCTCCCAGTTTGCTTCTCAAACCTGAAAATTAGCCTGTCAGTGATCCGATCCACGATATCTAACAATTCTTCTTGCAATATCTGTGAAATCTCAATGGTAATCATTTCCCGCATCTGATCAACAATCCACCCCGGCCTATCCTGGTTTTCAGCTCTAGATCTTGAATTAGATCCCCTCATGAGCTCCATACTGAATCGGACCAAAATGCATCAGAATGCAACAATACACAATACTACAACCACATGATGAGACTACCCCTCGAGGTTTGTGACTTCCTTGCGATGCGTATGGGTTCTGTCATTCTGTGCTTTCAGTATTACAGGCCCATACTACCTTCCACACCTACCCGTATTTGTCTCAAGCATCACCACAACCACCCAAAAACAATACAACAACTAGGATACACATACATCCTATCCTCACTCTCTAGAAAGTGGCTAATCATGCCTCATCTGGACGACTGCTCACACACCTACTCACCCACAATAACACTCCTAATATTTGCTAAAAATCACATCATGAGTACTATATACTCCCTAGGCTATCCTATGACCCACGAGTACAACAAGGAAAACTCACCTCTCAGTCCGAAAGATAGCTGGATAAATTAAATGCTCAATACAAACTTTATGGTCTTGCATGGCCATTAAAAGCTCAATACCAAAACCCTAACTTCTTAACTCTGTAAGACATCCTAGATCATGCATGGAAGGAAACTAAGATCCAAGATTTTATTTTTATGGTTCCTAATAACTCCATAATGGATAAAGTTTCCAACTTTATCCATTAAAATGGTCCAACCAACCAAGATCTAGTCTTTAAGTCTCAAAGGGACCAAAAGTGCATATTTTCCAACTTAATCTATTAATTCCAGACCTCAAGCCTCTATATCTGAATCAATATGAAAATTAAATGCATAAAGTTTCCAACTTTATCCATAACAAGGTCAAAAACTTTCAAGATCTGAACTTTATGCACTTAAAGTGACCAAAATCTCATAACACCCAAGACTAACTAGATCTGTCAAATGCATCATCAAGATTTAAACTTTATACCTCTAGAAGAAAGATCAAGGTGAACAAAGTCTAGATCTACAAGCTCCAATGTAACCAACACTTTTCCAATGAGCTCCTTCTTCTCCAAGATGCACCAAGAACACTCCAAAGCACTCAGACACATCTTCTTTTGCTTAAAAGGCTCAAACTAGGGTTAGGGTTTTCACGGGAGGGTGTTGGAGAGGTGGAGGCTAAGAATGGAATGGGTTTGGGGAAGTTAAGGAGCTTAAATCGGGCTCAAACCAAAAAAATAGGGTTTGGACACTGATCGCGTATGCTCGGCGTATGTAAGGATGCCCTAGTAGCGTACTTCCCCGTATGCACAACGTACTCGGCTTAACCCAAAACCATCCTAAGTTCAAATGAACATAACTTCTTCGTTTCAACTTCGATTTCGATGATATTTATATCCACGGAAAGGTGTTGAGGATCCCTACAATATTATCTAAATATATTGGACTAAAAACTGCTCCAACAAAAATCCATATTTCATGCAAGAACCCGGCCTATGACTTTTCCCTTTTTTACCCTTTGGCCCAAAACACAATTCAAGGGTTAAATCTCTTAACTATCATTACCTCCTTACACAAGGACTAACTTGGCCTCTTTAAGGCTCAAAGCCTTACACAATCGAATTTCGGACTATGACCCAGAAATGGCAGGAAATTGGATGTTACAATCAGGCTTAACTGTAACGTTCTTCAATGGTGTTTCTACATGAGAAGCTTTAAACTTCTTCATTCTCTATACAAATTCTAATGACTGTCACTTCTTTGTATTAGGAGAATCGGGAGTAGAAATACATTTAATCATAACACTGTTGGATAAGGTGTATAAGTTCATAACTATTTCTGGTATGTACTTGACCCGACCCGGCATGGTCCATTTGGGTTGCATGGCACCATGCAATTGGATAAACTAAAATGAGAGAAATAACACTTATGGTTTATTAATATATTATAAGTTCTAATATATTAATAATATTATTTAATTAGTTTGATCAAGAATTAATTTAGAATTAATTAAGTGATCAAAAGATAACTAATTAAATATATGGGTAGATTATGTAAATCTTCCATATCTTATATAGTGGGCTAAGAGGCTCCATGGATTATCAAGTTGGGTTCCACCCATAGGATGCTCCATGGATGCTCCATGGGAGTTACAAACCCATGGGTCATGGAAATGAAGAGTCATGACACATTAGGGTTTACATGGTGTAACCCTAGATGTGTCAACACTATATAAGAAACCCATTCTCCACCAAAATAGGCGACACATAAGAAACAAGAGGGCTAGGCCGATTTTAGAAATGTGTATTCTCTCTAAAGTCATTCCAAAAGCATTTGGTGTTGTGTGAAGCATTTGAGGCATCACACTTGGGGTGCTAGGCTCACAAGGTTTCAAGGATCATAAGCAACAACAAGGTAAGTTATTCTATCTTTCATGCAAGTTAAAATTTGTTCCCCATGTATGCTAGATAGGAATATAACCTTGGAATTCAACTTTGCATGATAATTAGACAAACATAGATCCAAGGTTATTAGGGTTGCATGTACACTTAGGAAGTGTTAGAATGCTCAAAACCGATCAGTGGTATCAGAGCCTAGGTTTGTTTGTTGTTTTTTTTTGTGTGCAAACAGCTTGAAAAAAAATCGTTTTTCTGTTTTCTGCTCGTATGAAAGTTTGCACATTTGTTGCTGGAAATGGACTAGAAACATTACCCTAAACTGTTTTGATGTTTTAAAGCTTGTTTTAGATGGTGTAATGTTTATGCTAATCCATTTACAATGGCAATTATTAAAATTACAAGTTTTTTTAAGTGTAATTTTTTGATTCTTGAAAGTGTTCATATTCATGTTCTTGAACTTATGAAGATTAGATGATCATAGGAATTGTTTGTAACCTTCATGGTAGTTTAATACATGATCATAATGTGTTTTAATGGAGTCCATAACTTGTCCTCAAGTTATGGAAAACCAAAAGTCTCACTTTTATTAAAGCCATTAAAAGAACACAAGAGTTATAAAAATGAAGAGTCTTCATTTTTATTACTCAATTAATTCATAAGTTATAAGAAATGAAAAGTTTTGGAAGTTTACAAAACTTGCCCTCAAGTTTTGGAACATGTAAAGTCTTGATTAAAACTTTAGTTCCAACCCTTAGAATTTTAAAAGTTAAAATTCAACCCTTATACTTTATAATATTATAAGTTACTAATATATATATGTATAACGTCAAGTCGTCTTACCGCTAGTACGCCTCATTCACGAAGCCGGTCTATAAGGGGGGTATAAGGTTGTTGCCTATAAAATGGCAACTTAATGGGTGTCCACTCTCACCCACCGCTTCCTTGATCGGTGGAGGGTCGTTAGCCGAACGGGTAAGACAAGGACTTATAAATTCTCATTAAAAGTATGATGAATATTATAAAGTAACTAAATGCTTTTATTAAATTCCCAATCTTAGTTACTTTAGGAAAATGTGAATAAGGTGCTAATCCATGAAATTACACTTTACACTTTGTTTAAGTCGTTGGTGGAGCGTGTGTGGTTAACCGGCACACTAACTTGGACTTAACAAGGTAGGTAAAGGGTGACTTAAGGTTTACCATAGCATCGGTGGAGCGTGTGTGGTTTACCGGCACATCGATTGAGTGATAAACCTTGAGGGTACCAAGTGATTTGCATGGTTACTTCACACCTCGTTTTGTGATCCTCGGTATCCCAGTCACAAAACTTGGAGGGCACACTCGAGATTGAAACATGCCTTTGAAAAGTTCATTGAATCTCAAAAGAATCTAGGAATTTCTAAGAACCAATTAAAAACCTAATATTTATATTTCGTTTTTCATGGTGGAAATTGGTGAATCGTCATTCACCTACCTTTCAAATATGTTATAGCTTGGATTACGGCATACCTCTTCTAAGTTATAATATATTGTGATTGGATCCTAGCCTTAATATTACATTTGGGTGTTTTATTAAGGATTCTCTTAATATCTAAACTAATCTTGTTCTCTTCTTTCTGATGGCTTCAAACAATGCTGCTTCTGGCTCTAATCCTAATGGCTCCTTTACCCTTATGAACTTGTGTGGGAAAATCACTTTTGATGGATCCAACTTCAATGAATGGATTAGAAACATCAGGATGATTACCCGCTACGAGGACAAAGAATATGTCCTTGACAAGGAGCTTAAGGAGATTGATGAGACCACTACAACTCCCCAGGAGATCACTGACTTCCGGGCACATGAAAGGGATGCTACAAAAGTGGCATGCATCATGTTGGCCACCATGACAGCGGAACTCCAAAAGTCCTATGAGGACTTCTACTCCAAACTCCGCCCCGGTTTTAGCAATCGGGAAAGGTAGAGGGAAGAAGAGGAAGAGCTCTTCGAAGGGTACCAAGGCTAGGACCCTTGATGGCTCTTCTTCAAGTGGAACCAAGAAAGGTTTTGTCACTCCTTCTTCTGACCCTAAAGAGGCTGAATGCTTCTATTGCCATGAAAAGTCACATTGGAAGCGGAACTGCCCAAAGTACCAGCAAGATGTGAAGGATGGGAAAGTTAAACCCAACCATGCAGGTATTTACACTATCTTATCTAATAACTCACCCCATTCTAACTCTTGGGTCCTTGATACCGGTTGTGGTATTCATATATGTTCTGATTTGTAGGGACTAAGAAGAAGTGAGAATATGGAGCATGGAAGAATAAACTTAATCATGGGGAATAGGAAAGCTTTACCTGTCACCAAGATTGGAGTTTATACTTTATCGCTAAGTAGTGGGTTTAGTTTAGATTTGAATAAATGTTGTTATTCGCCAGAAATGGCAAGAAATATTATTTCCTTTCATGCATTGTATAAACAAGGTTTCACCTTTTCATTTGATAATGAAGTTGGTTCGATTAATGCTTTCTTTAATAATGTTCTTTATTTTAAAGAATTACCTTGTGATGGTGTGTATGAAACTGTATCTGTGGTTGATAACTTAGGAAATAATGTATTGTGTATTGATTATGTTAATGATAATAACTTGGATAAAGCATCATTATGGCACTGTCGTCTTGGACATATAAGCAAGAAACGCATAGGCCAACTCCAAAAGGATGGAGTATTGGAGTCATTTGACCTAAAGTCAGATGATAGTTGTGAATCATGCTTACTTGGAAAAATGACAAAGTCACCCTTCACAGGTTCTTGTGAGAGGGGTGAAGGTTTGTTGGATCTTATACACACGGATGTGTGTGGGCCCTTCAAACATGCCACAAGGGATGCTAATCGTTATTATTTGACTTTTACTGATGATTACAGTAGATATGGATATGTCTACTTAATCAAGCATAAGTCAGAGACTTTTAAAAGGTTTAAAGAGTTTAAACAGGAAGTCGAGAATCAATTGGGCAGGAACATTAAGATGCTTCGATCCGATCGAGGTGGTGAGTATCTTAGTTCAGAGTTCCTCGACTATCTTAGGGAATGTGGGATTGTCTCACAATTGACACCTCTCAGGACACCGCAGTTGAATGGTGTAGCTGAGAGGCGTAATCAAACCTTGTTGGATATGGTTCATTCCATGATGAGTCGAGCTTCGCTACCAATCTCATTTTGGGGTTATGCCTTAGAGACTGCCGCCCATATCCTTAATCTAGTTCCCACAAAGAAAGTTGCCAAAACTCCTCATGAGATGTGGACTGGCAAAGTACCCAAACTATACCACATTAAGATTTGGGGTTGCGAGGCTTTTGTGAGACGCGAGACTCATGATAAGCTCGAACCTCGAAGTGAGAGGTGTATTTTCATCGGCTACCCACAAAAATCCTTTGGTTACCTCTTCTACAGACCTAGTGAGAATGTGGTCTTTGTAGCTAGTAGGGCTTTCTTTCGAGAGAGAGAGTTCATAAGCCAAGGAGATAGTGGGAGGCAAGTTGACCTTGAAGAAATTCAAGAGTCAAGTGGTGAAGGAACTTCAAACCCTAGCACTCAACTTGAGGAGGAAACTCATGTTGAGCCAATTGACAAGTCTGTACCTCTGAGGCGTTCCACAAGGGTTAGGAATGCACCTGAGCATTACTATGTATTCCATATTACTGCGGAAGGTGATACACTTATCAGTGATGAGACACTGATAGGTCTGGATGAACCTAACAGTTACACGGAAGCCATGGCAGGCCCTGAGTCAGCCAAGTGGAAAGAGGCAATGGACAGCGAGATACAGTCCATGTATGACAATCAAGTTTGGAACTTGGTTGAGAATGTACCAGGTCGTAAGACTATAGGGTGCAAATGGATCTTCAAGAAGAAGACCGACATGGATGGTAATGTACACACTTATAAGGCACGACTGGTTGCAAAGGGTTTCTCACAAACTCCGGGAGTTGATTATGATGAGACCTTTTCTCCAGTGGCCAAGATTAAGTCTATTAGGGTTCTGTTAGCCATAGCCGCATTTCATGACTATGAAATATGGCAAATGGATGTCAAAACCGCTTTCCTTAATGGAAAGTTGGCTGAGGTTGTTTACATGAGTCAGCCAGAGGGTTTTGTCAACACAGAGTACCCTAATAGAGTGTGTAAGCTTGAGAAATCCATTTATGGGTTAAAGCAAGCACCTCGCAGATGGAATCTTTGCTTTGATGAGAAAGTCAAAGAATTTGGATTTTCTAGGAGTGAAGATGAATCTTGTGTATATGTCAAGGCTAGTGGGAGTATAGTTAGCTTTTTGGTATTGTATGTGGATGAAATACTACTTATAGGAAATGGCATCCCAACTCTGCAGGAAGTTAACTCCTGGCTTGGGAAGTGTTTCTCTATGAAGGACCTAGGAGAAGCTACCTATATTCTAGGGATAAGGATCTTGAGAGACCGGAGTAAAAGACTAATTGGACTTAGTCAGAGTACCTACTTGGATAAGGTGCTGAAGAGATTCGGCATGCAGGACTCCAAGAAAGGAGAGTTACCCATCCAGAGTAACGCCAGATTGAGTAAGACACAAAGCCCTAGTACTGAGGCTGAGATAGCAGAAATGAGTCGAATACCTTATGCTTCGGCTGTAGGATCGATCAAGTATGCTATGACGTGTACTCGACCTGATGTAGCCTTTTCTTTGAGCATGGTTAGCAGGTATCAGGGGAACCCTGGCAAGGCACACTGGATTGCGGTAAAGAATATCCTCAAGTACCTACGGAGGACTAAGGACTGGGTCCTTACCCTCGGTGGGAGTGAAGACTTGAGAGTTGTAGGGTATAGTGATGCTAGCTTTCAGACTGATAGGAATAATTTCCGCTCTCAATCAGGCTGGGTCTTTACCTTAAACGGAGGAGCAATTTCTTGGAAGAGTTCCAAGCAAGAGACAGTGGCTGATTCAACTTGCGAATCAGAGTATATAGCAGCTAGCGAGGCAGCAAAGGAGGCGATATGGCTGAAGAACTTCATTGGAGACCTTGGAGTTGTAACAGCCATTAAAGAGCCAATGGAAATTTTCTGTGATAGTGAAAGTGCAGTTGCCTTAGCCAAGGAACCAAGGGATCACGGGAGATCCAGACACATCGATAGAAAATACCATTTCATCAGACATCGAATAGAAGAAGGACTCCTCGTGGCAAAGAGGGTATCATCGGATGAGAATCCAGCAGATCCCCTCACGAAGGGACTGACTCGGGTTAAGCATCTCCAGAATGCTCGGAGCATAGGGCTGAAGGATGATATTAGATTTAGTAGTTAGATAACCTTGAAATTTGTAAAGTGTAATTGACATTAGATGATGAATAAAAGGTGTTTTATTTATGAGTAAAGTGTTGCTATCTCTTGTCGATCGTTTACTATATTTCTTTTGCATGTTTTGACATCCAGAATAATTATGTTTGGTATGACATATTATTCGAACCTCCACAGTCGGTCATATGTCGGAAGTAGGTATGAATCAAGACTGTCATGATTGGTTGTAGAGGTCTAAGTTGTTGGACATGGCTACAACACTCATGAGTGCTCATAAGTTCTGAGCATTGGACTCAACCCACGCTCACTGGAATCACTTCATGGAATTTATCTCGAGTGATCGTGAGACGGTAATATCATATAAGTCTTCAAACCTAGATATATGATTTGTTACTTATGAGTTGGTTATGCATTGATTGTACGAAAACGCATTGGTAACTCGATGTTATAAAACGTGCTCTTGTGTATAATTCAATGAGTAGTAGAACAAACATATGAGTCGAAGTTTATCTGTTCCTTCTTGGATTAGAAGCTGATATCTCGGCCCCTCGATGATTTTGTTTTGACCTACGTACTGGGCCTGGTCAGAACTAAGTTGATGTGTTCAATTGAGTTCTATGTCAAACAAATCGGAAATCGGGAAACAAACTGCTGGACACAAATTAAGACACTGTTCCATGTATTTGTCCGGCTGATATCTAGAACAGAGGATTATATGATCACTTATCTTAAATGGCGTATCATCATCTTCTCAGTTCCGAGAGACCTTGAAAGAGCTACGATTGCCGATCGGCTCCTGAAGTATTGCAGTTATAGTTATTAGACTTATCCAAGTGGGAGACTGTTGGATAAGGTGTATAAGTCCATAACTATTTCTGGTATGTACTTGACCCGACCCGGTATGGTCCATTTGGGTTGCATGGCACCATGCAATTGGATAAACTAAAATGAGAGAAATAACACTTATGGTTTATTAATATATTATAAGTTCTAATATATTAATAATATTATTTAATTAGTTTGATCAAGAATTAATTTAGAATTAATTAAGTGATCAAAAGATAACTAATTAAATATATGGGTAGATTATGTAAATCTTCCATATCTTATATAGTGGGCTAAGAGGCTCCATGGATTATCAAGTTGGGTTCCACCCATAGGATGCTCCATGGATGCTCCATGGGAGTTACAAACCCATGGGTCATGGAAATGAAGAGTCATGACACATTAGGGTTTACATGGTGTAACCCTAGATGTGTCAACACTATATAAGAAACCCATTCTCCACCAAAATAGGCGACACATAAGAAACAAGAGGGCTAGGCCGATTTTAGAAATGTGTATTCTCTCTAAAGTCATTCCAAAAGCATTTGGTGTTGTGTGAAGCATTTGAGGCATCACACTTGGGGTGCTAGGCTCACAAGGTTTCAAGGATCATAAGCAACAACAAGGTAAGTTATTCTATCTTTCATGCAAGTTAAAATTTGTTCCCCATGTATGCTAGATAGGAATATAACCTTGGAATTCAACTTTGCATGATAATTAGACAAACATAGATCCAAGGTTATTAGGGTTGCATGTACACTTAGGAAGTGTTAGAATGCTCAAAACCCATCAGTGGTATCAGATCCTAGGTTTGTTTGTTGTTTTTTTTTGTGTGCAAACAGCTTGAAAAAAAATCGTTTTTCTGTTTTCTGCTCGTATGAAAGGTTCCACCCATAGGATGCTCCATGGGAGTTACAAACCCATGGGTCATGGAAATGAAGAGTCATGACACATTAGGGTTTACATTGTGTAACCCTAGATGTGTCAACACTATATAAGAAACCCATTCTCCACCAAAATAGGCGACACATAAGAAACAAGAGGGCTAGGCCGATTTTAGAAATGTGTATTCTCTCTAAAGTCATTCCAAAAGTATTTGGTGTTGTGTGAAGCATTTGAGGCATCACACTTGGGGTGCTAGGCTCACAAGGTTTCAAGGATCATAAGCAACAACAAGGTAAGTTATTCTATCTTTCATGCAAGTTAAAATTTGTTCCCCGTGTATGCTAGATAGGAATATAACCTTGGAATTCAACTTTGCATGATAATTAGACAAACATAGATCCAAGGTTATTAGGGTTGCATGTACACTTAGGAAGTGTTAGAATGCTCAAAACCCATCAAACACTTCACTTCGTTACCTTCAGTTGTATCTTCTTAGAATTTGTGGGAACACTCATTTGAGTAGAATTTTCTCCTTCTTGAATAGGACCTTCCTCAGTAACCTTCTGAGAAATTTGCTTAGGTTGCTTCTCAGAACCAACACTTGTAGACTCTTCTGGAACAAATTTATTTATCTTCTCAAGAACCCCTTTCCTGAATTTTTCGACACAGCTTCCTAAGACACTTCCTCCTCAACTAATTTAAGTTTCGCAGTTTGCTTATTCTTTTTCATACCCTTAGATTCTTTGGAAGATCCCTCTACAACTTTAAAAGTAACTTCTTAGGAAGAATACCAGTAGGATTTGGATCCATTGAATCTTTGTTTTTAATCGAAAACTTATTGGTAGGAGATACCAAATTAAGCATAGAATCCAGAATTCGACCAACCACCGGAAATACAACTAGATCATCAGGGGAAGAATTAGGAATAGTCATATGAGAAAATATGACAACATCATCCTACATAGGTAAAGGAATACCCACTTGAGTATAAACTTCATGTAAAACCAAACTCCAAAATCGAGCACTAGACACTTCTGTAGTCATCTTTGAATGGGAAATCGAGTTACAAAACTTAGCCAAGAGAAATGAGGCATAATCAATATTTAGGCCATAAAACAAACTAGCCATAATCGAATACAACTTTAGTTTCACCTTATCTAATCCAAAAATCCTGCTTGTTAAATAACAAAGAGTAATTCCAAAGAACTCCATACCCTAGGAAGACTCGACTTCTTCAAATAGCTAATAACTGAAAGAGTTAGCAGATGCCCCGTTTTATTAAATGTGTGGATAACTTGTTCACTTGTAACTTCATCAAACTCACCATCAGATGGTAATTTCAAGATTTGCGCAAACTGCTTCTTGTTCAATAATTTTATTTTGTTCGTTTTTAACTGAAAAGTTAAAATTCCTGTGGTTTTGTTGTATATAATAGTTGAAGCAGCCAGAGATAACCATTTTATAGGAATAGAAAAAGAAGCAGTTCATGCGTGAGTGAGAATTGAATCATTCAACACCTAAATAAGCATCTTTAATTCGTCTGGATAATCCTTGATCAACGGGTTGAACCAAAGATTGTTGCTATGAATTTTCATCATTGTTGCTAGTAGCCATGATGAAAAATCAAGAGAGAGTTTGCAATTTGAGTGCAAAGAGAATTTTGGGTTTTTGTGTGAATGCTGGGAATGTGAAAAAGGAAACTAAATGATCACACATCTTCCTTAAATAACCAGCGTCAAATTCAAATTCAAACATTGACTAATCAAACAATTCCACGTATAAAGTGAGTTATTGAACCATCAATCCCCATAGCCGCCATGTGTAAATAATGATGATTACTTTTCTTGAGCCACGAGAAGTCACATACAACGTCCCATCCAATAGACACTTCATTCTTCCCATAAAAATTGAACCGTCATGCATTTCCTTACGAACCAAGAACCATTTGTCATTGTGGAGGTAGGGCTCATTCACTTATGAGAATTGTAAGGGAAATCATTTGAGAGACTTTACGGAATCAGTTATGAGTTGGTAATACGCATAACCTCGAGAATTTCAGTGCTTGTGTGTGCCAAAAGAATAGATAGAATCAAATTAAGAAATTTTTGGACATAGTGATATCATAAAAACTTTGATATAAAAGCAGATAGATCCCGGGCAAAGATACTCTTCGTTCATCATCAAGAGAGATGATGAATTGCTTGTGTGGTTTCCCATGAATTATAATCGTGTACTCATTGAGGAGTAACGAAGGGTCTCTTTTAATAAGCTTCGTAGGTGGCCTCATTTTCATACAAATTCGCAACTTGAGTACAAATAATTGTACGAAAATACCTTTTTGACCAGTCTAGCCAAGAACAAGTAAGCTTTGGAAAAATTTTAAGTAACGAAAGAGTAAGTCAAATGTTCATACAGAAATCCCATGTCATAAAAAAAATTAAGATCTAGATCTATTAGGAAGAAATGACTTGGGATGAGTAGATTTCATGAAGATCACTCAAAAGAAATGAAAATCAGATTTTGAACATCAAAAATGGTACAGTAAAAGATAAGGTTTTGTTAGAATCTTGGACAATAAATGTTCACCGTGACTTCATTATGTTATGGTTTGTTGGGTCTCACACTCATCAGGGAAAATGATTTAGGATCATAAACACAAAATTGTGACATACCTATATCATGGTTGTTGTTGACTAGAGATATCTTGGGCATGTGTCACTGTGTGTACGAGTGTCAGAAATTTTGGGTGAAAAAGATTGGATGTGAAGAATCATTGTACCTTTACGAATGATAGGACCTTGCAGTTATCTCTTTACTCAGAATGAGAAGAAAAAGGTAGCTCTTTGACTATTGTGAATACAACCTATTGTGAAGAAATTTTCATAAGAAAAATTTCATTTAGGCTTCATACATAATGAGCCAATGAGGCTTATGCACAACATGTTGCAGCATGCTTCTAGGGACACTTAACTAGTGCAAGAGTTTCGTATCATACTAGTTCTCTGTTGAGCTTCGCTTTAGGCATGCAAAAGAGAAACATATTGTTACAATTAATGTCCCCAATCTCAAAGAAAATAAGGAAAATATTTTTGTATTTTTGATTTTTGAAAGTAAAATTCAAACATAACAAAAATGTTTTTGGAATTTTGGATTTTATAAAGAAAAGTCACAAATAAAGAAAATCTTTTTGGATTTTTGAATTTTATAAAGAAAAGACAAAAATAAAGAAAGTCTTTTTGGATTTTTGAAAAGAAAAATAAAATAAAATGGATATCACTAGCATTGATCAATCGTTATTGATAACGAATATTTGGTAGGCGAACCAATGTTTCCTATTTTTCTCTCCACTTCCCATAAACGAGCGCTTCCCATAAATATGAGCTTCCTAAAAATGAGTGCTTCCCATACTCTTCCCATACGCTTCCCGGTGAGAGAAACCTCCCATTCGCTAGATATCAATATGTGTTGAACGAGTCAGAGATAATGTCGAAAGCGAAGTGGGTAGAAGCAATGAACATGAACACTAACCTCTGAATGAAAATTTTCAAATAACGAATATTAGTCCAAAATTTTTGCAAATCATTGTTAAGAAAAATCAGTGAGAATTAGGAACATGACAAGCTTCCATCAATCCCAACCCATTTAGAATTCTCAAAAATGATTTTTCATGTAGTGGTTTTGTAAAAATATCAGCCAGTTGGTTAGTTGTTTTAACGAAATGAACTTCAATATTCTCATATTCAACATATCTTTGATGAAGTGATATCAAAGTGCAATATGCTTATTTTTTAAATATTGAACAGGATCATGACATATGCGAATTACAATTTGAGAATCAAAATATAATGGAATTTTCTTCATGTTAATCGCATAGTCACTTAATTAACTTTAGATCTAGATCACTTGAGAAGTACAAGCCGCAACAACATTATATTCAGCCTCAACTGTAGAAATTGATACATATGTCTGCTTTTTCAACTACCAACACACAAGCTTCCCATCTAAGAATTGACATCCGTCTGTAGTGCTTTTTCGATCCAACTAACAACCGCCTAGATCAACATCTGAGAAATCTTGAATAAAGAATCTTGTATTTGATGGATACCACAATCCAAGAGTTAAAATTCCATAAAGATAATGAAAAATATATTTCATCGGTATAAGATGGGGTTCTCGGGGATTCACTTGGTACCTGACACAATTGCACACAGAAAACATTATATCAGGTTAACTTGCAGTTAAGTATAATACCGAACCGATCATGCTTCTAAACATTTTGAGATCAACAGTTGGCTTATCCAACGAAGGACCTAAGCGAGTGTTGACTGCCATGTGAACATTAGCTCTTGAGCAATTCGTCATTCCAAAAAGTTAAAGCAGGTTCACATCTAACTTTCTTGATTTATATCCTTCCCTACTTTGAAGAATATCTAATCCCAAGAAATTATTGATTATTCCCATCATGCTCATTTCAAATTGACTATTCATAAGCTCCTCAAAATACTTTGACAACAGAGGGTTAGTAGAACAAAATATTATGTCATCAACATAAATTTGAACAAGCATTAGGTGATTCCCCACTTTCTTTCGCAATAGAGTGGGATCAACTTATCCTTGCTTAAATTTAGCGATTTCAAAAAAATGGTCTGCGTCGCATACCAAGCACGAGGTGCTTGTTTTAACCATAAACAACTTTGTCAAGGATATAAGAATGATCAGGATAATTAACATTTACAAATTCAGGTGGCTATTCGACATAGACCCTCTCTTCAAGAACACCATTAGAAAATGCGCACTTAACATTCATCTGGTAGACGTCGAAATTCTTATGAGCTGCATAAGCAAGAAAAATTTGTACATCCTCGAGTCTTGCGATAGGGGCAAAGGTTTCTTCGTATTCAATTCCTTCTTGTTGAGAATAACATTTTATGACTAATCTAGCTTTGTTTCAAACCACATTTCCCTCTTTGTCCATTTTATTTTTAAAAACCCATTTAAGACCAACAATTGAAACATTATCAGGTTCGGGAATTAACGGCCAAACTTTGTTTTTTTTTAATTCAGCCAAATCGGATTGACCTGCAACAACCCAATCGGGATGTTCTAATGCATTCTTGACTGTTTTCGGTTTGACATTTGAAATAAAGACATCAAACATGCAATATTCTTGATGAACATTGAAAACCTCATTCCTAGCTCGAACTTATGCTTGTGTAAAAACAGATGAACTAGGATCTCCGAGAATATGTTCTTTGTGAAGATCCCTTGTCCATTTCTCCATAGGAGAAAATGTAGGATCAAACTCCAAATGTTCATTCTCAAATGTCTCTTCAAATTTAAACAATTCATCTACAATTGAAATATTATCATTAATATCATGAAATTCATTACCTTGAGCATTATCATCATCATTATTAGTTCCAATTGGCTCCACCTCAACGAATGAATTCGATATTTAGAGCTCCCCCTCAACACCAGCTTGCGAAGTCAATAACTCCCCCTCAAAACCAACTTGCAAAATCAAGTGCTCCCCCTCCACTTGATCATGAGTCAAATTTTGTTCTCTTTTAATATTGACTCTTGAGGTTGACGAAGAATGATCTTCATTTTCTTCATTAGTGATTGATGAATCATCCGAGTGCTTTGATGCTTCTGTTACTTGATTATCTTCAATATTAACCTCAACATCAATTGCCCTGTTAGGTATACCAAAGATTAAATCAAGATCAACATTAAAAGTTAGCATCTGCACAAATTCTTCATTTGTTTCAGAAATTATAGGTTTCTTTTCAAATTCTCGTTCAACCCTCTTGACATAATGTGACAACCCAAAACTTATACCTGGTTCATCTAGTCAGTTAGTCTATGTTAAACTTGTTTCTGATAACTTCTAGCACTGATTAAGGGTTCATTTAAACGTTCTAAGCTTGAGTACAACCAAGGTCGAGATTAGGAATGAGTCAGCAAGTCGTATAGTAGCGAAATCAGGCCATACACCCCTTTTGGAAGAGTGTGCGGCCGCACACATGGGTGTACGGCCGTACACACCCCTCATGGCCACACACCCACCCCTATATAAAGGGTAGACCCCTTTCCTTTCATTCCTTTAACACCTTCGCAGCACAGAACACCATTTCTGTCAAGCTTCTTCAACCACAAACCCTCCCAAGGCTTCACAAACGTGAGTAATCCATCCCTTAGCTTGTTGTGCTTGAAGAACCACTTGATCTAGGCCTTGAATCATCAAATTCCCATCATGTTCTTCATCTCTTTGAAGGAGTGCAGCCACACACCCACATATGGTGGCCACACACTCCTAAAAGACCCTCCAAAGTGAGAGTTTGGCTTCCATCTTCGAGTTAGACATGACCATAGCCTTGCTACACCTTGGAAATGGCATTTTTGGACACAAAAATTGATGGGTGTACGACCACACACTCATGTGTGCGGCAGCACACTCCTTTGTGCGGCAGGACACTCATGTGTGCGGCAGCACACTCCTGTATGCGGCAGCACACTCCCTTGTGCAGCAGCACACACATTTGTGCGACCACCCACACACACCATAGGACCACAAACCCATTTCTAAGAACCTTAACTTGTGCTACAACTAATTATGGACCTAGAACACTTCATGGATGCAAGTATGGACCTTGAAAACACCTCAAAGGCACCTTCCATCATGAGTGTACGGCCGCACACCCATTGGGTTGCACATCCATGGCCGTACACACCTTTAAGGTGTCCATACACTCCCCTCATGCAATCCTTTAAGGTCCTAACACTTAGTGCGAGTAGTTTCAAGTTCTTAGAGTGGTTCTCCATCACATCTAGTGGTGAAATACCATCATTTGACTCCTTTATGTGTCATTACTTGTTAATTAGGATCAAATCGTCTTCAAGGCTTCACTTGAACATCCCGCATTCTGTATCAATCCTTCATTCAAATCGCCCGAGGTGAGTTCATACCCTTACGTTTTTCCAAGTTTTTCATATTTTCAGGGGGAATACAAGCAAAACTACAAGGAAACTTGTGCTCAAAATATATTATTTTGTTTAAGATAATTATATTTTCAGTATGCTTTTAACACGGAAAACAGTTTTACCAAACGATTAAGAAATCAACTCGTAGAAATAGTTTTCAAAACTAGAGCAATGAACTTATGAATCATGTAGTAGAATGTTTCATCTTATAAAGGATTCATGCAAACAATAAAAAGGATTTTCTATATTATTACTTGTAAATTTGTTAGTCTAAGTTGGAGACACGTCCTTGGTAACACTCCCACAGAATCAGAGTATAGGACTAACACTTGTGACCAGAATGTCTTGTAGGGAGAGTGTGACTGTTGTGTATAGATCTATATGGGACTAACAATCCCGCACCCCGCTGCTAGCTTTAGTCGGACCGACAGGTCTACGGGTGACAAAGTCATAAAGGATACCGGCTCCAGTACATGCCTTATCCAGTCAGTTATGGTCATGAAACTCAAAACCTAGATAACAGGAATTTACTTTTGTAATAATGAATCAAATGAACTAACCTCAAAGTTATAACCGATAGATTACTGGAGGGTATTAATAATACCTTCAGGACTTAGTTCATCACGGTTTTCTTTTATTTAGTTTTATTTATGTAATAAGGATAATATACCTCTCTGGGTGTAACCAGGGTTTTTAAAAGAAAACTGCTTTCATCAATACGAGTATGGTAGATACTTGCACACCTCAGTTTAGAACGGATAATCAATAATCAACCTTTAGGGAAAATATAGGATTTTCCCAAGATAACCCGGCTATTCAAAAACAGATTGTTTAACATGTAATCAATGGATATTCATATTCCTTCCACGACACCTTGGATTTTACATATCTTGTATGAATCCGGAAGTCATGGAAGGAATGGGTTTTTCAAACACGCTTTTCATAAGAAAATATAGGATTTTCTTGAGGAACACTTTTCAAAAGGATTCAAAGAACACTTTTCCACCAAAACTAAATGCTTATGAACTCACCAGCTTTATGCTGATATTCTTTCAAAACTGCTTGTATTCTCAGGGAATTAGTAGACAAGTACATCCAGGAGTTCGGAGAAGTCGAAGCGTTAGAGTCGCGTCTTTCCATTTTACTTTTGATATGAACAAACTATGTATTAAACAATGTAAACCTTTTCCACATATGTATTCAATGTCTGGTTGTGTTTACTATGCTTGCTATGATACAATTGTTGTGATACTACGCGTGACGTCCTCCGCCCCAGAACGTTTCCACCGTTCCGGTTTTGGGGTGTGACAGATTGGTATCAGAGCCCTTGTTTATAGCGAACTAAGTATATCGAACCTTACATGGTATACAACTATAAATACTAAGGGGCCTAAGTGCTCTAAACTAAAAGTATACTTTCGAAAATACAAGTATTTTTATAAAAGTATATAAGTATACCCGAGTATCAGAATCTGTGCCATAAGTAGAACAAAACAAAAGTATTTGGATGTTGGACATCGCGGTTAAACCTGGGCAGTTATGTAATCACGTCTAGGGTCAATATAGCCTGATCAACTATATTCATTCGAGACATGACCAACATGTGCTTGGGAGTGACTATGGTGTTGCAACAAGCCTAAAACTTACCTAGATACCAGAAGAGTTCTAGAGCCGAACATAAGGATTAAAATATTATAGGAGTATTTTAGGATGCTATGACGACCATGCCGGAAACCTACCCAGGAATCCATTATTCTAGGATCAATCATGTAGCTATAATACATTGGAGGTATTATTAGATCCGATGCCTAATAATTATCCGTTTACCATCACCTCGCGTAGATAGCATGGCTGGATTCCATCTTCCTGGTGACTCGTACTTTCCCAACCAAGGATATGATGGATGGATCGAGCCAGAGCCAGAAGGAAACCATGAAATCCCTTTGGACGATGGCTTCGTCGAACCATTTCCCGAAGAGACTGACTCGGAACCCGAAGTCGAGAACTTACCCCCAGTGGCCCCAATATCAAATCCTAACCCTCGAGTTGGATTCCAAGGTCCAACGCCTATGTGGGTTGGGAGTTTGAATAGGTGGAGCCACGAGCAAGACCAACCCCTCCCATACGATGGAAACCGCAACTTCTACAATCTGAACGAAGGAGGACCCGCGGACAGGGCTCTTCCAATCTTGATACGCCGTGTGGCTCGCAATGTGGAGCTAGGTATGGCAACCCTTCAGCGAAATGTGGAGCTCGAAGCGAATTCGAACACCAGCACGGATCGCATTCGTCGCCTAGATATTTCTCATACGAGAGCTGCAAGGCACAATGCAGCTCTGCAACGAGAGCTAGCTACGACCCGAGCCGAAGTCTCAGAGCTCCGGGCATACCAGTCGGGGTACGAGAGACACCTGCTTGGTGTGGAACGCCAGCTGGCCGGATTAAGGTTTCACTTGAGGAGTACCCATCGCCGATAGGAGAAAACTTTACTCATCCTTTATTTTTAGTCTAAGGAATAACTTTCATGTTTATGTCCGGAGTAGCTTTTTCCGTAAACATCTCTTCTAGATTCTATTCTGTTAGAATGACTTAGACCTATTTCTAGGTCGAAAGTCCCGAAGTACGTAATCTCAGTTTCAACCACGATGGCAACAATCATATTTCAGTTAAAGATTATCATTGTCAAAGTATATCTTAGATCGGTAACATGCAAATGGAGCAACCTTATCAAAGTTATATCATTTTTTTGTCTTTAAAACGTATATCATGGGATGTATCCTCACCTTAGACGATCATTCATTTTCCCCATTGACTTCATACCAGTCTCCATGAAAAGCTTGAATGCCCTAATCGGCATGAGAGGGTTGAGCCCCAAATCGTACTGATATCCTTTGCTTTGAGAAAGCGATCCGTCTCAACCTTCCCTCTGGCGAAACCCTCATGATTTACGGGGATAAGCCCAGTTCGAACCTTCGTATCATATCATGCATCTAAGCCCAGAAGTATCTGCGGAAGGCATGCCATGCATTCCTAGCTCACGTCGTTGATGAGACGCAAAAAGTTAAAGACCTCGAGAGTCTTCCCGAAGTCTGCAACTTTCCTGATGTCTTCCCCGAAGATCTCCCAGGAATTCCTCCCGAGCGTGAAGTCGAGTTTCGTATCGACTTAATCCCCGGAGCTACTCTTATAGCTAACCCTCCATATCGTCTGGAGCCGAAGAAAATGGGAGAGTTACTCAGCCAGCCCAATGAGCTGAGCAACCAGGAGTTCCTAAATTCATAGAATGCGAACTTTTCCATGTTCAAATCTCTTCTATTTTGCTAGGATCACATCATGGGGATGTGAGTCGAATCAATGAGAGTCAGATAGCAAAACGGGAAATCTCAATGCATAGATAAACATTTAGGATACACCCAGAGGCAACCATTGTTGCTCACAAGCTTCTTTTCTTGACATGTAGCAGATCATGCCTCTGAAGAAACAGAACCAATCCACCAGTAAGGCACCAATCCTCCAGATGGACTCAGCTACGTTCAAAGCTACTGTCACAGCAGCTGTAGCAGCCGCTCTAGTTGTTCTTAATGCTAACAACCCAAATGGGAATGGGAACAGTTTCCACACCTCGAATTGTAGCAGCACACCAGAAAACCAACAAGGACTTATCCAGGAGGACAATCCAACTCCCAGACCCAAGAGCGCCAAACGAAAATTCTGGATAGGGGTGAAGCGCAAGTCGTCTCAGAAACTAGCTAAGAGGCGACAACCCATGATAACTCCTACAGCCACCACATCCGCCAAACCAGTGCCAACGCCAGTGCGACAATATGCTGGAAAACTTCCAAGCTGCGAGAAATGCAACTTCCACCACGTAGGAAAGTGCCGAACACTTCAATGTAAGAACTGCAACAGACAAGGACACACCACCCGTTACTGCAGGGCACCTGCACAGCCAAACACCTCGATTTCCGTTATGAAGATGGGTCAGGTTTGCTACAATTCTGGCGAACCCGGACATTTCGAAAGAAATTGTCCAAGGGCTAAGGATGGCAAGGAAGCCCGCTTCGCAAAGACCCCGACCCAACACATCACTTCCACTACTGATGCTAGCATAGTCCAAGTGTGCTGCGTATGTGGCAAAATGGGACATCTCAAAAGAGACTGCCCAACATAGAAGAACAATGAGGAAACAGGAGGAGTCTAACCTCAGGGAATGAGGAAGCATCAAAGAAACCTGCTGTGTATTGATACGTTTCCGAAAACCTCAATAAATATTCATAATCATGATTTCTTACCCGTCCAAATTTAATCACGACGTACTTTTAAAAGTTGATGCCCTAATGGGTAAATTATGGTAGCCTAGTGTATACATTAGAGTCAGTTTGTCTTTATACATGACTTGTATACGCCAAGCAATCATAGGAAAAATCTAGTGAGAACCATTCTATCGAGAGTTCATAGTTTCAAAAGATCAGGACCCTCGCATTAGTAGTACCCACCAAGCTCAAATGAAACACAGAAAACACCAGAGACGTTCATCTAGGGACATTAATGTTCTAATAAAAACGATCCTCCCGGACTAACTTAACGTGCGATTCTACGACATCATCCTGTCTAGTTCGACTGAGTCTACGTTATACCAAACCCTTTTTGTCTTAAATCGTTCGATCGCGAAACTCTCGTCACTCGTGACGAAAAACTAGATGCGAACTTCGAAAAATTCATCTCTCTTCGAAACCCGAAAGTATTCATACGAAGAGTATCATCCACAAAGAGAAGGACAAAGTAAGGGAACCATCCGGACAATTGAAGATGCGTCGTGGGACACACATCTACCCTTAATTGAACTTTCTTGCAACAACGGCGACCTTTCCAACAGCAAGGATGCGCCGTTCGTAGCCCTCTACAGCCATAAGTACAGAACCCCTCTGTGCTGGGCTGAGGTGGGCGACACGTAACTAGACAAGAGTCAAGTCCCCGACAGCACTCTCACGAGTCCTGAAATCATCCGAGAGACGGCAGAAAAGATCGTACGAAATGGCTACGCCGATGAGAGACAAAAACCCTTGAAGTTCCAGATTGGTGGACGTGTGCTTTTGCAGGTCACACCCTGGAAAGGCTTGATACGCTTCGGAAGGCGTTGAAAGCTAAAATCAAGATACATGGGACTGTCCAAGATCGTTGCTAGGATCGGTCCCATAAGCATACAAACTCAAGTTACCCTGATAACTCAACAAAGTCCATCCCGCCTTCCTCGTGTCGAACCAAAATGAGTGTCCGTCCGATGAGACACCTACGATTTCCCCTCGACAACCTCGAGTTAGACGAGAGTCTACACTTTGAGAGAGAATCATCCGAGCTTACGGATCAAGAAGTCAAGCGAACGAAATAACGTCACATCCCAATAGTGAAGGTCCGCTGAAATGTCAAACAGGAACTTGGATTCACTTGGGAGCACGAGAGTCCCATGAACCTTAAGTACCTCCATCTTTTCCAAGACCATGATTTATATTCTTATTCTTGAACTTCGGGACAAATTTCCCTCTAACGGGGGGATGATGTGACAACCCAAAACTTTTACCTGGTTCATCTAGTCAGTTAATTTATGTTAAACTCATTTCTGATAACTTCTAGCACTGATTAAGGGTTCATTTAAACGTTCTAAGCTTGAGTACAACCAAGGTCGAGATTAGGAATAAGTCAGTAAGTCGTATAGTAGCGAAATCAGGCCATACACCCCTTTTAGAGGAGTCTGCGGCGGCCGTACACACCCCTCATGGCCACACACCCATCCCTATATAAAGGGTAGACCCCTTTCCTTTCATTCCTTTAACACCTTGGCAGCACACAACACCATTTCTGTCAAGCTTCTTCAACCACAAACCCTCCCAAGGCTTCAAAAACGTGAGTAATCCATCCCTTAGCTTGTTGTGCTTGAAGAAGCACTTGATCTAGGCCTTGAATCATCAAATTCCTGTCATGTTCTTCATCTCTTTGAAGGAGTGCGGCCACACACCCACATATGGTGGCCACACACTCCTAAAAGATCCTCCAAAGTGAGAGTTTGGCTTCCATCTTCGAGTTAGACATGACCATAGCCCTGCTACACCTTGGAAATGGCATTTTTGGACACAAAACTTGATGGGTGTACGACCACACACTCATGTGTGCGGCAGCACACTCATGTGTGTGACAGCACACTCCTGTGTGTGGCAGCACACTCCTGTGTGTGGCAGCACACTCTAGTGTATGGTAGCACACTCCCTTCGGCAGCAGCACATACATTTGTACGACCACACACACAAACCATAGGACCACAAACCCATTTCTAAGAACCTTAACTTGTGCTACAACTAATTATGGACCTAGAACACTTCATGGATGTAAGTATGGACCTTGAAAACACCTCAAAGGCACCTTCCATCATGAGTGTACGGCCGCACACCCATTGGGTTGCACATCCATGGCCGTACACACCTTTAAGGTGGCCATACACTCCCCTCATGCAATCCTTTAAGGTCCTAACACTTAGTGCGAGTAGTTTCAAGTTCTTAGAGTGGTTCTCCATCACATCTAGTGGTGAAATACCATCATTTGACTCCTTTATGTGTCATTACTTGTTAATTAGGATCAAATCGTGTTCAAGGCTGCACTTGAACATCCTGCATTTCGTATCGATCCTTCATTCAAATCGCCCGAGGTGAGTTCATACCCCTACGTTTTTCCAAGTTTTTCATATTTTCAGGGGGGGAATACAAGCAAAAGTACAAGGAAACTTGTGCTCAAAATATATTATTTTGTTTAAGATAATTATATTTTAAGTATGCTTTTAACACGGAAAACAGTTTTACCAAACGATTAAGAAATCAACTCGTAGAAACAGTTTCAAAACTATAGCAATGAACTTATGAATCATGTAGTAAAATGTTTCATCTTATAAAGGATTCATGCAAACCATAAAAAGGATTTTCTATATTATTACTTGTAAATTTTTTAGTCTAAGTTGGAGACACGTCCTTGGTAACACTCCTACAGAATCAGAGTGTAGGAATAGCACTTGTGACCAGAATCTCTTGTAGGGAGAGCATGACTGTTGTGTATAGATCTATATGGGACTGACAATCCTGCACCCCGCTGTTAGCTACAGCCAGACCGGCAGGTCTACGGGTGACAAAGTCATAAAGGATATCGGCTCCAGTACTTGCCTTATCCAGTCAGTTATGGTCATGAAACTCAAAACCTAGATAACAGGAGTTTACTTTTGTATTAATGAATCAAATGAACTAACCGCAAAGTAATAACCGATAGATTACTGGAGGGTATTAATAATACCTTCAGGACTTAGTTCATCACAGTTTTCTTTTATTTAATTTTATTTATGTAATAAGGCTAATATACCTCTCTGGGTGTAACCAGGGTTTTTAAAATAAAACTGCTTTCATCAATACGAGTATGGTAGATACTTGCACACCTCAGTTTAGAACGGATAATCAATGATCAACCTTTAGGGAAAATATAGGATTTTCCCGGGATAACCCAGGTATTCAAAAACAGATTGTTTAACATGTAATCAATGGATATTCATATTCCTTCCACGACACCTTGGATTTTACATATGTTGTACGAATCTGGAAGTCATGGAAGGAATGGGTTTTTCAAACACGCTTTTCATAAGAAAATATAGGATTTTCTTGAGGAACACTTTTCAAAAGGATTCAAAGAACACTTTTCCACCAAAACTAAATTCTTATGAACTCACCAGCTTTATGATGATATTCTTTCAAAACTGCTTGTATTCTCAGGGAATTAGTAGATAGGTACTTCCAGGAGTTCGAGAAGTCGAAGCGTTAGAGTCGCGTCTTTCCATTTTACTTTTGATATGAACAAACTATGTATTAAACAATGTAAACCTTTTCCACATATGTATTCAATGTCTGGTTGTGTTTACTATACTTGCTATTATACAATTGTTGTGATACTACGCATGACGTCCTCCGCCCCAGAACGTTTCCGCCATTCTGGTTTTGGGGTGTGACACATAATAATCGTCAAATGTGAGATTGAATGTTTCTTCAAATTTTCGTGTTCTCTTGTTCAATACCCTATATACGACAGACTTATGTGAATATCCCAAGAAAGTTCCTTCATCAGCCTTTGTCAGAAATTTGGAAAGATTATCTTTGAGATTCATTCTGAAACATCTGCAACCAAAAACATGGAAAAATTTCACATTAGGTTTCCTTTTTTTAATGATTTCATAAGGTGTGATATTAAAACAATGATGAATAAATGAACGGCTTTGCGTAAAATAAGTTGTTGAAACTACTTCTGCCCAAAAGTATTGCATCAAATTTGCGTATGCGAGCATCGTCCTAGCTGCTTCGTATAGTGAACGATTCGTCCTTTTGACATCACCATTTTGTTATGGTGTGTAAAAAAATAAAAAGTTATGAGAAATTCACAAATTTGTTAAAAACGAATCAATAATTTGATTCTTCAACTCAGTTCCATTGTCGTTCTTAATCTTGCGAACACTCTTCTTTAAACTTAAGTCGATGTTTTTGATAAAAATCCATAATCACTTGACTTGTTTTCGATTTCTTTTGTACAAAGAAAACCCAAGTAAATCGTGAAAAATCATCAACAATAACAAGTACGTACTTATTCTTATTTAGAGACTCAACAGTCGAAGGACCAAACACGTCAATGTGTAGAAGTTCCAACGGTTCGACGATCTTTGAATCAATTGTGATTGGATGACCTTGACGATGTTGTTTACCCTGTTCACACACTGCACATAATGAATCACTGTCAAATTTCGAAACAGGTAAACCATGAAAAATATCATTTTAAAAAAAGTTTATTTAAATTCTTGAAGTTGAGACGTGAAAGTCTTTGATGCCAAAGCCAGCTAAGGTCAGATGAAGCTTTCGATCGTAGGCAAACAGAAGGAAAGCCCACTATAGGTTTTATGTCCATAATGAACATATCATCCTTCCTCTTCAACTTCAACAATACTTCCTTTGTTTCTTTGTTCGAAATTATGCTCCCTTCCTCATCGAAAAGTACTTAGTTCCCAGTTCCAACAACAAGTTGAGATACACTTATTAGGTTGTGCTTTAACCCTTCGACATAAGCGACTATTTTTTTCATAGTGAGCATTCCATTTGTCACCTTCCCATATACCTTGACTTTACACTTCTAGTTATTCCTAAAATTCACTACTCCAACATTTTCCAGCTTACGAAAATCTCTCAAATTCTCCTTTCTTCTCGTCATGTGAAGCGAGCACCCACTATCGATATACTAGTTTTCATCATACTGCTCGTCACATAGTACCTGCAATCAATTAGAGAGATTTAGGTCCCCAAGACCTTTTGGGTCCTTGGACATTAGCATGGAAAGTGGTATGCAACGAAGAACTAAAGATCCAACTAAGAACTTTTTTGTCAATTAAATCAACTTCGTCAGTTTTGGGCACAAAAATGTAATCATTCAATGACTGAAATTCTCTTCCTTTCCCTCCAACCAGTGATTAACATCTTTCGTGTAATTTTTTCCTTCGACAAACGATACATTCGGCTTTTGCTTCAAATCGGGATTTGGAAAACGTTGACCTTTAGGTTTGAATGGTACGTTTTCCTTTGCAACATTTGTCATTTTCGTAAAATTCATTTGAGATGATGGCTTTTTTGGCCGTTGTTGAAAATGATTTTTGTATCTATATTGATAACCAAAATGAGAATGCTTTTGAAAAAATTTCTGATTTTGTGAGAAACTCCTTTGTCCATTGTTTTGAAAATGACTTTGTGAACTCATTTTATTATTTTGAAAGCCATTCGTCTTTGGAACATTTTTCTGAACAAGATTTGAAACTTTAACATTCCCTTTCTCATTCGAATTTTGAACAACTTTCACTTTTTGTGAAAAACCAATTTTGTTGACAACATTCTCTTTGACGTCTTTCAAATCAACTTTAGAAGACTCCTTTGAAGTTTGAGTGTTTGATGTTTGAGAAAATTTCTTTTCAAGCTTTTGTGAAAATTTTCACTTTAATATCTTTGCATTTTAAGAATATTTTTGTTTCTTTCAATAAGCCTTCTTTCGTGCTTTCATTTTGGAAATTTCATCTTTCAAATTAGATTTCTCAACTTCTTTGTCAAGATTTTGACTATTTTCCTTTTGATTCTTGAAAATTACTTCTTGTGAAACTGATTTTTCCTTATTTTTGAATCAATGAGCCTTCTCCTTTTGATTACATGAATCATTAGGTAAAGGCTTCTCACAATTTTATTTAGTTTTGCTTTCGAGATCTGGCTTATCTATTTTCAAAACCCAAACTTTATTTGTTTTCTTTTAATTTTTTAGGACAAAGATTTTTTGATTCTTTTTTACTTTGAAAAGTTGTTGATCTTTTATTCAATTTGTTTTCCTCCATATTCTGATTTTAGTAAAAACCTTCATCAGTCACTTTTCCATTGTCTTCTTTTGACAATTCATTTATTTTTGGATCAACATTATCCCTATTCCCTTTTGTTATAAAAAAATGATTGGGAAGTCCTTTAATGAAAGTAGGATAAAGAACTAGATTTGTTTCCAAATAATGTTTTCCTTTTCCTATTAAATTTTTGTGAATTCCTCAGAATCCCCATACACTTGAGCTTCAACAATTCGTTGAATTTCCTTTTCACAAGAATCATCGTCACTATCACTTCCATTATTTTTTATGGCCTCGACAATAACTGACTCCTTTTTAGAATCACAAGGTTTTGTTGTCGAAGAGAAATCATTGTTTAGCTTCGTTGTTGACTCAACATTATCTTTGCCTTTAGCTAATGAAGTCACATTAATGACAGACAATTTTGAGCAATAAATACATTTCTCTTCCTCAATTTCACTGATATTGTTAGAATTTTCATTGATATCAGCAAAACTTTGTTGAGTACTTTGTGTCGAATTCTCAGTATTTTTAGAAATTTTGATTTGTTCGTCTTTGGTCAAAGTCTTATTCATAATATCAAAAAGTTCATCAGCATTCACACATTCATTTATGTTAACAACATCATATGTATATGAATCATTTGGAATGGTGTTATAGTCAACTACTTCACTTTCGCAGTCATAGGTCGTCTCATCAACTAATTCTCTTTTGAAAGTAATGAAGAGAAGTGACATCCTATGTTGTTCAACACATATATTAGACAAATGACAGAGATCTGTAAATTTTTCATATAAACATTGGGTTGTATTGCAATATATGTTTCTTTGTTTAACTAACATACAATTATCCATCCTAATTCCATCCCTATCACACATAACATTTATCAATTTTAGCTCTTGACCTTTTATCTTACTATTCTTCTCCTCCAGCTTATTTCGGGCTTCGTATAGTAAGGCCTTAGATTTTTCTACTTCACTACTCATGGAAATTAGCATACCATTAAGATAAGAACAAGGTTCATCAAATTCACATAAAATAGCATGATAAGAATTCAAATGAATATTAAGAGAGACAAGAAGATCACGCATATTTGCTGTCATTGGAGATTTTAGTACAGTCAAAACAAAGCACTTCCCAGTTTTCTCCTCATCCTCTTTATCACTCCCCTCTCCATTCGCATACTCCATGAGTCCCCATCCTTCCATCATCAATATCTTCCTCATCATCCTCGAGCTAGTTCTTTCCTCATGAACCACCTTCTTTGTGTTTAGCAAACAACACTCTATGTGTGGGATGACACATCTCCTTGTTATTTGATCATGAGGACCATATATGATATGTATCATCACTGTCATCAGTTCCCTTCGCCATCAAAGAAAGATTCTTAGACTTAGTGAGAAGTTCTTCCAATACCATTGAGTAGTATTCTTTGTCTTTCACTTTCTCTTTCTTCTCCCCTTTCTTCCTCAACATACAATCTTTTTCTAGGTGATTGTGACCATTGCTATAATTGCAGTTGTACCCCGAATCACCCTTCAATTGCTTCTCAACTTTTTCTCTTCTTCTTTCTTCTCTACTTTCGTAACTCCTTTCTAACTTACACCAATGTACGTCATCGGCTTCTTTTCCAAGTTGTTCTTGAAATTTCCACTTATCATCTTTTTGTAGAACCTTTTCACCCTATTATTCGAATAATATGCAGCAGCCTCATTGTCAGAGTTAAGAAGAAAACCTTCTTCACCTTCATTCTCTTATTCATCAGACTCACCTTTTTTTGCAGATGTCTTAAAGACTAATGTCGTCATACCTCCAAAATTCGTCTTGTTTTCTTCAGCAATCTGCATCATCTCCGATTCACGCGCTTTCAGAATGTTGTAGAGATTCGACAATGAGTACGTGTCGAAGTTTTGTTGTGCCTTTATCATCAAACAAATGTTTATTCATCACTTTCCGAGTCCAAAAACAAAGGTGAGATTGAACTCCAATGTTGTACGAACCACTCTATATCTGTTGCATTTGAAGATCAATTCATTCAGCCTGTTGTAGTATGCCTCGATACTTTGATTCTCCTTTTTCTTAAAATCTTCTAATTCAGACAAACACTTCGTTACCGAGCTCTTCTTTGTTCTTTCATTTCCTTGATACTTTTTCTTTTAAAGTATCCCAGATCTCCTTAGCCGTCTTGCATCCACGAACGTAATTGTAAATGATAGGGGAAGAGCTCCTCACAGGTCACAGAGGCATCTTTTGCCATTTTCTTTCTTCTTATTCCCATGCGTAATCATATCCTCGATAGCTACAACGTTACCAATGACTTGAACCAAATCAGCTCGATAAGGTCCAGTATTGATCGATCTCCATAGATCCTCATCGATACCGTTAAGATAATCCTCTGTACAATCCGTCCATTGATCATAGTATTCTAGAATCAATATTGGAACCTTGGTTGCAGATCCAAGTAAGTTCGCAAAGTTCATCATCTTTTTAACGTTGAGATTTTCCATCAAATTCAGTGAAAAGAGGAATTTCTTGAAGAGAAATGAATTAGATTCCAAATCAAATGACAAAAAACATATTCATAATCAATTAATGACAATCGATTATAATAAGAATTACGTTTCTCTCTTGCGGAAGTATTGAATCGGAAAGGTCGACTCAATAAGATGAAAAACGTGAAAGAATTCTTCAGTCGATGTAATGATTCCTACTATGATACCAATTGATAAGTTGTTATGAATGTGGTTAAGTCAATCAATTAAGAAAACAGAGTAAGAACACTTCAATCTAAATAAGAACTGGTTCAGCACGTGTATGCCAGATGAGCACAAAGAGTTCGAGTACAAGAAAGGATAATACAAATGATGCAAAAGTTACTCTACCCTCTAAGTACCTACCATATTTATAGGGTACTTACAGAATAAAAAAATTTCTAGGACTATACATGACACTACGAAACAACATGATGCCTAGAAAGTACATTAAGATAACGAAGTCACGTCGACATTCGCTATTCACAGACACTTCGCATAATGACAACTACCAATTCAACTTCTCACAACTAAGTTAGACCTAACAAAGTCCCTTTCCGAATCACTTTGTACAACTTATATAGGTTCTCACACATGATTATGAAGTTTTTTATCATTCAAAAACACCCCACTTAATTCATTAAGTGCTCATTGAAACCTTTAACAACATAATGATCCTCAAATATTACAAGAAGGGTTAACTAGTGTATTTTTCAATTGAACATTCAAAAACTCACAAATCTTGTACCCAACTTGTTGAATATTCATATGAATGTTTTTAAGTACCTAAACCCACAAAAATCTCATTTCAAGTGCTTATTTTGACTATGGAATCCTCCATTCCATGCCATATTCCCAAATTACCCTTTTGGCTAGAAATATCATGGATTCACCAACTAATCAAGTTACACTTTGTGTTGTAGCATTAAAATTATACCAATAGTATCCCTGCATGTTTATGGAGTTTATTTACTCCCTATTTATCAAGTTTAACTAGGTTTGAATGATTTTTCACCATATTTCCTCAAAATGAATACAAATCCATGTTTATACTTGATTCTACCACCATGGATGAATTTGAGCATTAAAATTGGATTTTTTGATATCAAATATCATTTAGGTCATAGAATTCAATCTAATTTCATCATTAACTGCAATATCGCTAATTTGGATTTTTTAGGGTTCATGTGGGTTTTCACAAAAATCATCAAAAATATTGTGATTAGACTGAGATTAGGATCATCAAAACTACTAAAGGGAGGTTAAAAACCAAAACCCTAATCAAATAACCA
Organism: Lactuca virosa; assembly: GCF_052849685.1. NCBI lineage: Eukaryota > Viridiplantae > Streptophyta > Magnoliopsida > Asterales > Asteraceae > Lactuca > Lactuca virosa. Next base: position 72,426,786 of record NC_136431.1, read on the forward strand.
AAAAATGTTGGCATTATTGTTTTCCACACATCATGAAATCAATTTCTAGTCTAAAAGGTGAAGAAATTATACCTTGTAAGCCTTTGTTCATCCCTTTCTTTGTTTGGATGTTCAAATCTCCACTGGAATCAAACCCTAGAAGCTCTAAAGAACAAAAGTATCCATTGGAGGATGTGGTATCTCTCATGCACGTTTTTCTCCACCTGAGGGAATATAGATGCATCCTTATTTTCTAATATTTTCACAATTGGTCACTCTAGTTTATTATTATTATTATTTGTCAAATTTACCATTCCTTCATTTATACATTTGCCTAAACGGATAACATAACAAGTCCTCCAGCCATTATATAACCTTGGTAGTCCCTTCCATTTATTGAGTCAACCCTTTGGTCAACTCACTTTTCCAAACTGACACTTTTGGCCCTTTAACTTTTAAAATATTACTAATTTCACTTCTAACTTTCTAAACTTCATGTCAACTAATGATATGATTATTCCTTGATTATTTAGCTATATGAATAATCTTTAATTTATTTACATTATTAATTTAATAATCTAGTTTTAAATTTTAGGATGTTACAACTATCTACCCCTTAAAAGGATTCCATCCTCGGAATTGCATCGTGAGCCATCTCATTTACATTTCATCCTGTCACTTTTTAATTTCTTTGATGATCATATCACCTTGGTAATTTTTCATAATTTCAATTTGTCCTAATAATTAATAATACATCATTAGGGGTTAGTAACCCTCCTGGATACTTTTACCCATTTGTCCCCTTTTGGACTTTAAACAAAATATCTTAATAATGATTTCTAATATTTTAAGACATTTAGTCTCATCATGTTCCAAAAACATTTAAGGCATGTAATAAGCCTTATCAGGTCCTTTCAACCTTTAAGCCAACATTTGTTATTTTCCTTTCTTAGGTTTTAATTTGTCTAAGCATGTCCCTTCGTGCTCAAGCACGTCACCAACATCTCATCCTTTACTAATTCCATTGGTAGGTGATTACCAAGAAGTAGCTTCTGATATATCTTTTCATCTTGACCTTTTTGATCCTATCTGGTATCAAAGTCTGAAATATAACGTAGTATATTCAACTTGGCCTGATCACCTTCCAAAAAACTATTGCATGGTTTGCATACTAACATCTCATATGGCTTATACGCTAAAACACACTATGGTATGCGTACCATTTCATTTCTATTTCTATAATCGGAATTAATCCGTTTCTGGATTTTACGCTTAGATTCTAACCATTCTTCATGATCTCTCATTTCTATATTTATCATTTTCAATTCATTGCACTTTATTATTCCCTTAAGCATAAAACATGATATTTACACTACAATGCATCACCCATTCCAATTTAAGTTTACTATGAAACTTCCATTCAATTTTGTTTTATCACTTTATCTCTTAGTAATACATTTACCTTTTTTCCCAAAGGTCTTACTTTAAAGTCATAAGAATGATACCTTACGCTTAGCAAGCTCCACAAGTCAATTTATACTAATGATGTTTTCCTTCAACGTTAACAAGATAAACCAATCATGTGTAACTTTCCTTGTTTACTACCTTTGTACCAACGAATACCATATTATTCAAGTCCATATTTACTTCCTGAGCCTTGTTCGTATCTTCTTTCATTCACTTTAACTAACATGCCAAACCAAAATCTCATTTCATGAGTTAACACATTTCTTAGGCCTGCAAGCCTAAGCACACCATGACAAGAAGATCTAAAACACGCGGTGTTGTTTCAACTCAACTTTTAGAATCTTGTAAGGTTGGAATTATCTTGTCACTTTTAACATTATTCTTCCTGGATATCTACCCCTTAAAATAAATGAATGCATTTCTTTTACGGTTAAAACACAAGATGATCCTCATCATGTAGCAAGATGTTTGATTTATTTCTTCATGGGAAACTTGTTGCCTTACATTTACTCCTTGTGGACCTAAAATTCCATCTTTCATTATCACAATTAATCACATATAGCCTTTATCATAATTTCATCATTCATGTGTCCTTCAACAATGCTTCTTGAGTATTTGACTCTTCCATTATGCACTTTGTTAGTTTAACTTCTCAACTATATTCATACTTTACCTCTTTTTATTTCTTTGTCCTCTCCTTATGAATGAGTGAAGGTTTTTCTATTAATCATATATCACCCTGTCATTTGTACTTTTAGACATCCTTTATGATTTGTGCAATAGTCCTCCCTTTTGAATACACCACCAAGTTGTAGATCAATTTATTTCCACATCCTTTAATCACCGTCAATACATCTATAATGCTCTGAGTCAAAGTTATATCTTCTATATGGACTCATCATAGAAGATCTCATTACTATAAGGTTCCTGCTCCTTTGGTTGTCAAATCCACTTTAGCAGTAATACTCAAATTTAGTACTCAGTTATACTTGAGTATTCTTGGTCCGTGTTATCATGTTACACAACATGGAATCTCTAAATCTTGTATCCTTGGTTCATTTGTGTCTGTCATAAATCCAAGTATCAGGCATTGTTCTTAATCATCCTCCAGAGTGTTGTGAGCTCTTGTAACATCGCATCATCACACTTTTGTATCCTTCTTACCATCTACCCCTTAAAAGAAATTCTTAAAAGAAATGAGAGAATTTCTTTTAAGGTCTAAATCACCTTATAATTCTCACATATTAGTAGTTCGTCTCTCTAACTCATTCATGGAAATTTCAAAATTTTCCTTTACTCATCATCGTCTCTTTGACTGTCATTGTCAACAAATTTCATGTGTTTATTCTTGTCCATACCTTGTTAGTACTATATGATCTTTGATTTTCAACTTGCATTTTTTGATATTCTATTACTAAATTTTATTGCTTTAACTCATTTCTTATGTAGAAATATGAAAGTGGGAAAAAACCGTGTGTGATTTCAAATCCATATGCAAAAGTTATGAAGATTTTGAGAATTTCCTAAAACAGTCAAAATAAACCAAGACGATTTTTGCCTAGACATAGGATGATTTTAGTCAGATATAACTCATTTTTTTCTCAAAATGGCACTCTACTTTACATTGTTCTTGAAGTCCCTTTCCAATTCACTTTGTACCATTTGTATAGGTTCTCACACATGATTAGAGGTTTTTATCATCCAAAAACACTTCATTTAATTCATTAAGTGCTCATTGCAACATTTAACAACATAATGATCCTTAAGTTTTACAAGAAGGGTTACCTAGTTTATTTTGTAATTGAACAATCCAAAACTCGTAAATCTTATTTCCAACTTATTGAACACTCATATGAGTGTTTTTAAGTAACTAAAACCAAAACCAATCCCATTGAAAGTGCTTATTGTGACTATGGAATCCTCAATTCCACTATGTATTCCCAAATTGCCCTTTTGTCTAGAAATCTCATGTATTCACCAAGTAATCAAGTGACACTTTTTGTGTATCCCTCCACATTTATGGAGTTCATTTACTACCCAATTATCAAGTCTAATTAGGTTTGAATGGTTTTTCGCCATATTTCCCCAAAATCAATATTAATTCATGTTTATACTTGATTCTACCTTCATGGATGAATTTGAGCATTCAAATTTGATTTGTTGCTATATGTTAAATTTGACTTGAGCATTGGGAGCATTCTCATGGAGAATTTGAATTCAATGGAGCACTTACGGTTCATGAAGCATGTGAAAAAGGAATAGATCATCTAAGAAGGGAATGGACCGTCTGACAACGGAACAAATCTAGTGAAAAAGGAATGATTCTTCTAAAAGCGGATATGGATCACCTGGGAGTGGAATGGAGCATCTTGGTGCATTCATGTGCCATCTATGGTCAAAATGTGATATCCTATGCTTGGATGCGCCACTTATAAGATAAGATGCACCATTGGGAAGCATGGTGCACCCTTCCATAAGTAAGTACACCATTTATAGCCTAGAAGCATCACTATTAAAGCTATATGCACCACTATGGAGAGAATGCGTCATTTTGGAGTATAGATACACGATTTGAGAAGGAGACGTGCCAACATGGAATTGGATGTTCCACACTAGGAGAGTATGCTCCATCCCTTGATCAAGATGCGCCATCTTGGTGCAAGGATGCGCAATTTGGTTCATTTTATGAGCCATGGTATCCCTAGTGAGCCACTTATGTTGTGATGTCCTCTATGATACTGGATATTGTTCAAGGATGCTCAAAAGTTAAAGACGCTCAAGGATTATTGATTGATGTGACACCATGATGGTTGATGAGCCATGGTGATCTTGATGTGCCAACTTGCATCATGATGAGCCACTATGAATCATGATGCTCCGTCATTTGTGCCGTTGATACTCACACAATATATATCAATGATGAAGGTTCCAAAATCTACTGCATGGCCGATTGTCGTTGGTTAGCACCATTCATCGTCCTATGGGACAATAAGCTTGACCCATTACGGTTTTAGGTCTGATCCATTCACTAAAATATGGATGCCTGCTAGTTAATTGAATGTGTCTTGAATTATAGAGTGATATGCTAATCTCTGTTAAAATGTACTTGTCACCTCTTTTTTAGAGATCATAAAAAATAATACTCCCCTCCTGCCTGCCAATGTAGGTCACCTTGACCACACCACATAAATATTGTGTCTTGTGTGCTTTTGGTTTTGCTTGGAATCTACGATACTTCCTAACAATTGGTATCTGAGTTGAGATTTTTGTTCCTATGATTGAGGATGTCTACTCACATGTTTGATTTGGAGAAGTTCAATGGTTCAAATGAATTTACTTTGCACAAGGTTAATATGAGGGTTCTTTTGGTTCAACAAGGTTAAGAGGTTACTAGAAAGATAAAGTTTTGTGAAGCTTGAGTTAAGGGAAAGCATATCAAAGTAAGTTTGGGTACTGATCAACACATAAGCAAGGAAATCCTGGAATATATTCACTCAAAACGGATTGGTAGAATGGATGAATCAAACACTGATGCAATGTGCTAGGTTCATGCGAATAATTGCTAACATATCTAAACAATCATGGGCGGAAGCATTTAACACTGCTTGCAATCTGGTGAACAGATCACCATCAAATGTTATAGAATTGAAGACTCCTCAAGAGGTATGGGCTGGGAATCCCTCTGACTATTCTGGTTTACGTATATTTGGGTGCCCCGTATATGCCCATGTGAATGATGGTAAACTTGAGTCAAGGGAAGTAAAGTGCATATTCCAAAGATATACGAGAATAGTAAAAGGTTATCGAATATGGTGTACAGAAGAATGAATAACTCTTAAATTTATTATGAGCAAAGATGTAACCTTTGATGAATCTGCCAAGGGTAACCAAGGAGGAGGTGATACAAGTAAAGTAGCGAACAAAAAGTATGGTGCTAAGCAGAAGGTGGAGTTTACAATACAAAATCCATATTGAGTTTTGATAAGTGATGAACAACATGGTGACAATGAACAAGATTATTCAATAACCTGATGTCGGAAGGGATGATGGTTCTTAAACTATAGCAAGAAGAATATGAAGAAGGTTATTCGATAACCTGATAGATATGTGGGACGTGTCAATTCATGTGAACCTAAATCAATTGCATTTGCGTTGGCAGCTGGAGAGGACATAGACATTGAAGAGCCTAAATCATACAAATAGGAAGTGGCGAGTAAATAAGAAACTAAGTAGTTGATGGCTATGAATGAAGAAATGTAATCATTCGAGAAGAATAAAATGTGGGATCATGTTCCATTACCAATGGGACCAAAACAAGTGGGCATGCAAATGGATCTTTAAGAAGAAGGGAAGGATTCTAGGAGTTGAACCAACCAGGTTCAAGTCAAGGTTGGTGACGAAATATTTTCTCGGAAATAATGAATTAGTTATCACGAGGTGTTCTCACTGGTCGTGAAGCACAAAATAATTCGGGTTCTTTTGACCCTAGTGAGTGAATTTGATCTGGATCTTGAATAACTTGATGTGAAAACTACATTTCTTCATGGGAACTTAGAAGAGAAGATTTACATGTCCCAGTTAGAAGGGTTCCTTGATTCTAAGAAGGATCATGTATGTTTGCTGAAGAAATCTCTATATGGTTTGAAGCAATGTCTAGGGAAATGGTATAAGAGGTTTGATTAATTCAAGAACTCGCATGGCTACACTCGGAACTAGTTAGAAAACTATATTTAATCAAAGGAATTGTCACATGATTCCTACATATATATGTTGCTATATGTTAACGACATGCTCATCATATCCAAGTACATGGATGGAATAAATGACTTGAAGGAGATCCTAAAGAATGACTTTGAGATGAATGACTTGGGAGCTACAGATAAGATACTTGTAATGGAGATTCGAAGGGATAGAAGAGTAGGGAGGTTGTGTATCTCTCAACAAACGTGCATTAAGAAGGTCTTGCAGTCATTCTATTTGGATCAGTCCAAACTAGTTAGAACTCCTTCGGAGGCATACCTTAAACTTGGTCCAGGTACCATACCCAAAACTAATGAAGAAAGGAAGTACATGATCAGGGTTCCATACTCTAGTGTTGTTGGAAGTCTCATGTATGTAATGGTTTGTACTAGACTTGATTTGGCTCATTTAATTAGTGTAGTAAGCATGTTTATGAGACATCTTCGAAAAGATCATTAGGAAACAGTCAAGTGGATCTTGCGATACTTGAAGGGGAAGACGGATTTTTGCTTGGTGTATGGAGCTAATACAAAAAAGTGACTTGTTTGGATATGCTGACTTGGACCATGTAGGTGATTTTTTGAATCACATGACATGGACGTGTTATATTTTCACTTTGTTCAGTTGTGCGATAAGTTGGAAGTTAACTTTCCAAGATACCATTGCTTTGTCTACATCTAAATTAGAGTATATGTTTATGACCGAAGGAAGAAAGGAAGAGATACAGTTGCATAGGCTTATTTAGAGTCTTGGTCTAAAGGTGGAGAAGCCTATCTTGTACTGTGATAGTCAGAGTGTACTAAAGCCACAAAGAATCCAATTTATCATGAGAATATGAAGCACAATGATGTCAAGTTGAATTTCATTCGTGACATTTTGGAAATAGACAAGTTCTCTATATTGAAGATTGATACCATGGTGAACCCAACATATATGTTGAAAAATTCATTGCCCACGAGAAGTTCAAGCTTTACTTGGACTTGGTTATTATTAGTAGGAATTACGTCCCTTCAGGGATGGATGACAGGAAGGGAGAGGAATTTCTTGTTTAAGGTGGAGTTCAGAGGATACTCAAGTCAATATGGAGATTGTTAAATGTGACTTGAGAATTTGGAGCATTCTCATTGAGCATTTGAGTTCAATGGTGCACTTGGAACTCAATGGATCACTTGGGGTTCATGGACCATATGACAAAGGAACATATCATCTGAGAAGGGAATGCATCATCTAAGAAAGGAATGGATCAAGTAAGAAAGGAACGGATCTTCACACTTGGGAGTAGAATGGAGCATCTTGGTGCATGGATGTGCTATCTATGGTTAAGATGCATCATCTTATGCTTGGGTCCACCACTTAGAATATAAGGTATGCCATAGGGAAGCATGATGCACCATTCCTTAAGCAAGTGCCATATATATAGCCTAGATGCGCCACTATTGAAGCTAGATGCACCACTATGGAGAGAGTGCACCACTTTGGAGTCTTGATGCGCCATTTATGAATGAGATGTGCCAATATGGAAGAGAATGCACCCCCTAGGATAGGATGCACCATCCTTTGATCAAGATGCACCATCTATATTCCTGATGTGGCATCTTGATGCAAGGATGTGTCGTTTGGTTCCTTGATGAGCCATGGTATCCCTTATGAGCCACTTGTGTTGTGATGTCCTCTAGTATGCTCAATATTGTTCAAGGATGCTTAGAAATTGAAGATGTTTAAGGACTTTTGCTTGATGTGCCGCTATGATGGTTGATAAGCCATGGTGATATTGATGTGCCACCCTTGCATCATGATGAGCCACCATGGATTATGATACTCCATCATGTTTGTTATTGATGCTCATTCAATGTATATCAAGGATGAAAGTTCTAGAAGCTACTGCATGACATATTAAGACTGGTTGACACCATTAATAGGCCTATGGGCCAATGGGTTTTAGGTTTGACCCCTTCACTAAAAATAGGGATGCCTGCTAGTCAATTGAATGTGTCGACTTCTAGAGTGATAAGCTAATCTATGTGTGAATTGTATTTGTAACCTCTGTTTGAGAGATCATAAATAAATAATACCCCCTCATGCATGTAGGCATAGGTCACCTTGATCGAACCCCATAAATAATGTGTCTTGTCTGCTTTTGGTTTTGCTTGTTTTCCGCATTACTTCCTAACACTATCAAATATCATCTAGGTCATAAAATCCAATCCAATTACATCATAAATTGCAATATCCTCAATTTACGTTTTGTAGGGTTCATATGGGTTTTCACCAAAATCATCAAATTCACCAATATAGTAATTGGATTGAGATTTGGATCATCAAAACTAATCAAGAGAGGTTAGAAACCAAAACCTTAATCATGAAATCGATTTATAGTCTAAGGGTGTTAGGGAAAAAATTATACCTTGTAAGCTTTTGTTCATTCCTTCTTTTGCTTGGATGTTCAATTCTCCGTTTGAATCAAACCCTAGAACAATGAAGAAGGTCAAAAGATACTTTTGTATCTTTCCTTCCATAAATTGTTTTCTGGTTAATATTGGTCCAGATGGGTGTACATATTTGTTGTCACTCACATTTTTTTTATCATTGTCCAATTGAGATTAAAAGTCAACAAAGAAGAAAAAAATTCAAGTTGAATAGCTAGCGATTAAAACCGTATTATGAACGATTCAAAGTAAAAATTGAAGAGGTCGATGTGTTAAGAGTGCCTATACTATGCTAACTGATGGATTGGGAAATGCCAAGTTGAGTAACAACAATAAAAAAAAGAGTGTTAGCTGGGATGCAACCTATTTTCTCTTTTGTTATTTGCCTTAATTTAATTTGGATAATTTCAAGTACTTTATTATGTTCCAAGGTAATTTGTACTACTTGTAAAGTCTTAGAAATTTCCTAGGAGTCGGAAAATGATTATTAAATCGGCTGAAGGTACATGGGGTCCGAAGTTTGAAAACAATGAGCTTTGGGGCACATGACACGTATGACTTTGTTCATGGAAGACATAGTGTGTATGTATGTGCTTAAAGTTCACTGCTTTTTAGGCTAGTTTGAATCCACATGACTCGTGTAGGTTTCTTCTCTAAATACACAACCTGTGTGTCGAGCCTAAGTACACTTAAAAAATAGGTTTACCATTCTATCTCCTTTCACTTGGTTTCAAAACCGTTTTTGTTATCTTCTATCATCTTCTTTGACCGACCCTTACACACAAACCCTAAGAACTTCAATCTTTGCCAAAAATCAAGTTCAAAGGTATGTAATTCTTCTATTTTCCTATTTCTTCTTCACTTGGAGGTCACAAAACATTTGTATGGTAAAATTGGGTTTTCTCATAAACCCTAATTTTCTAAACCCGAAAATTTATTCTGAAATATGAAATTTATTATAGGATAAAGCTTAGGGAGGGTGAAAGGAAATTAAATATTTAAAATAACAATTATATCAACCTTCTTCCTTTAATCTATTCGAGAATTATATGTAGGCTATGTTTAACATAATAGTTGAAAAGTTAACTGAAAAACTAACTGGTAACTGAAAAGCTACCTAATAAAAAATAATATTTGATAAAACTAGCTGAAAGATATAAAATAATATAAAAATGCATTTAGAAAAATATGTTTCTTATAATAAATTAAGGTATATTTTGAATTTTTTAAAAAAAGCTAAGATAAATAGTTTTTTAAAAAGTTAGCTTACCGGTTAGTTTTTAGTTTGCTAAACATGGATGACAACTTAAAAAATATTGAAAAATAAGTTAGCTTATCAGTTAACAGTAACATGCCAAATACAACCGTTATCCTAGTTTTACATTGTAATCACAGGTCATGAGGAATCATATAGTCTACCGGGAATGTATGGTTAATTATAACACATAAGTACTAAGTACTATTGATTATTGATTATTGTGGGGCTTCCATCAACAACAAAAAAGTCGTGCAATTTATTATATGTTTTAGAAGTCATGAAACTTATTTTAGGTTTTTGTTTTCGATGAAGATGGTGTTTGTAACTTTTCAGTTTGTACGTGTTTTCAAATAAAAATTAGTTTTGTTGCATTGTTTCTCTAAAAAAAACTATGTATTATTATGTCGGTTCGTTGTAGTCACACCGTATAAAATGGAACATTGTTATGTCGTTTTGTCCTAAGCATAAAAACTTTAAGACCGACACTATCCGGACGAAGCAAAAAAGCTATACTAAGGCAGTCCATGTACATGGAACCCTGAAATATCCGATCTAGTTCGATTCGACGTAATTTTCTCTTTATAAACACATCTTAGAGAGTTGAGGGGGAGGGTATGGAAATTGTAAGGTTGGATATTGGTAGGTTGAGTGGATTGTCGTATGATTGCAAAAAGAAAGTAAAAAATAACGGGGTTATGGCTTTCCGGTTACAACTACTACCTGGGAATGCGTCAACTCACCGTTATACAATACAGACACACTCGATACACACGCACTCTACCTGTTTGGATATTAAAAGTGTGAACTTTTGAACCTCATATAAGTGCATATATAGCTTTTCAAACACCTTTAATATATTTCATGTACAACAAAAAGAACGCTTTTTGTAATCAATTGTTTATCACTAGTAGTCACCGTATATTATTAATAAATTTATTTCACGTGAAACTTTTTAACTATATAGTATATATGAATATATAGTTAGATATCTAATTATTAGTAACATATATTTGCTATTTTTTGTTTTAAGAAAAAGGTAAAATAATACTATGTCAACGATTGGTTTCACGCCGGACTCATCCATAATCATCATGGAATGTAAACCGCAGAATATACAAAATGTTAAAAGATAGTTACCAAAATTAGAACAATAGTAATTCATTATAGGGTTTTATTTTAAACTTTTTGGGTTTCATACAAAGGTGTGTTTGGCATATAGTTTTTAGAAACCTTTACTTTCTAGTTTGTAAGAAAAAATACGTAAAAAAAACATCATTCGACATAGTAGAAGTTTTTTTCGTCAGTATGAACTTCTAGCTTTTAGCTAAAACAAAAAACTTCAAATTCAAAAAAACTATTTCACGTAATGTTTAACAAAAACATTTATGGAGATGTTCAACATCTAGTTTTTAGAAGCTTTTATCTTTTAGCTTTTAAGAAAAACTTAATATTTTTTTGTTCCACATTAAGATTTTCTAGCTTTTAGCTATAACAAATTAAAAGCTCCAAATCCAAAAACAATTTCAAGTAGGATTTAACCAAACCTCTTTTCTAATCTTGCAAATTGATTTATTTTTTTAAATCAATAATGTGTTTTAGATAAGCCATTTTATGTAATTTTACGTGTTTTAAAATATATATATATATATATATATATATATATATATATATATATATATATATATATATATATATATTAGTCAAGAGAACTTGTGCGGATGTATCGTAACATGGACATACTAGTATTTACGAAAGTTTAGAAGTAATTATATGGAACTTACAAAAAAATTGTATGATAGTGTAAAAAAAACGTGTAAGGAAATTTTAAAACATTTAGAAAATATTTGACTTAAAAACACTTGTATGAAAATTATATTAAAATATAAAAAAAAAAGTAGGCATAGCTCACTGGGTTTCCTGTCCTCATATGTCTCAACAAAATGGAGTGGCCGAACGAAAACATCGACATATAGTCGAAACATGATTAGCCCTCTTGGCACACTCGTCTCTTCCTCTTCGTTTTTGGGATGAAGCCTTTTTGGCAGCTTGTTATTTAATAAATCGAATGCCTAGTCGCACTATTAGTAATGCTACACCTATAACACGTCTTTTAAAAATTACCCCTAATTACTCTTTTCTTCGTGTATTTGGCTGTGCATGCTGGCCAAGTTTACAAAAATATAATACTCGTAAGCTTAGTTTTCGATCTACCCTATTTGTTTTCTTAGGGTATAGCTCCATTGATAAAGGATATAAGTGCTTGGATAGGACAACAGGTCGAATTTATATATCACGAGATGTCATTTTTTATGAGCTTCTTTTTCCTTTTGCATCCACTAAAAATTCTGTTGTCCAGTCACCAACTCATCTTCTTAAGATCTGGAGAAATCCTCGCCACAGCCATCATGTGACAACCGTCAATTTTTGGTCAAGCAAAGTCAAATAAAGTCAACAAGTCAAACCGGTCAACTCAACTAACCCTTGTATATTAGGGTTTACATTATGATTGCTATTGTACAACTCACTGTCTTAATACAAAGTATCACTTAGAGGTTTCATGTGTTCAGGAAATCTAAGCCCTAATCAGGTTAAGTGGTATAACGACTCAATAAATCACTATTACATACCCTTTGGGGACGTATAACACTCATAACAAGGCTTATCAAGGTTTACAAACCTTGCATTACGAGGCTAAACACTAACAAAGGTCACAAACAAAGTCTCTCTCAATCTCTCTCGCTATCTCTCTCTCTCTCTTTCTCTCTCTCTCTCTTTCTCTCTCTCTCTCTCTCTCTCTCTCTCTCTCTCTCTCTCTCTCCCAAATGTCTCTCAAAATCTGTTTTAACTTTTTATAATCACTCGGGGCATCCCGACCCTTAACTTAGCCAAAAACCACTCGAAACGGGAAGATTATTTGAAAAACAGCCATATAGGGCCGAAGCCCCTCTTAGAGTGGAACCCTCTTAGAGCCGAACCTGACCTTCGGTCCGAGACCCACCTTCGGTCCTCGGTTTAGACCACCTTCGGTCCAGCCTACTCTCGGTTCCAACTGACTTCGGTTCGGTTCAAGCCACTTCGGACCAAAGCTACTTGCGGCTCTATCCGAGAACCTTCGGTTCTCAGCGTCATGGACCGAGACCTTCGCTTCTGACCTCGGAACTTCGCAGCTTCGCCTCTTAGTCCCGGTTTTCGACCACTTTCGCTTTTTAAGCTCGTTTTTGATGATTTTGACGGGGGATTTTCACCCAAACTCATATTTTAACATATTAGACCCTATAAATTCATATTTTAATCATATTTTGGGGAAATCTTTACTATAGATAATATCTTTTGTACAAGATATTATCTAAGAGTGGTTGACTTTTTCAAGAAGCTATGCCACCATACCCACTTTATGTCACTATTCACACTTTACCTAGTCAAATCACTGTCCTTCCTACACTTCCCCAACACTCCATCAGATTTCTTACACCAAATCTATACAAAATCTATATCTCACAATTTCCAATAGATTCATTCACCACACTCTTAAACCAAATATTCTCTCTCATTCTTTTTCTTCAGGTTTTCTCTCTGGAAAAGAAAGAACTCCAGGAAAGTCACGAATTCTTCCCTCATTGTTGGTAAGTTCTTCATTTCCACTCTTGAATATTCTACACTGCTTCACTCAAATCATGGATTCCTCATAAAAATATCATCATATTTGTTCTTAGGATCTTCAAATCCTCAAGCTTTCTCCAAGTGTTCTTGACTTGGAAACCTCTTTTATCCAATATCCACCTCAGGGAATCACTCAAGGTGAGTTCATACCCCTATATTTTCATGTTTTCTTCAAGTTTTAGGGGGGAATGCAAGTTATAACACCAAAAACTTAACTAAACTCAAACATCAGCTTTCAACAAGAAAGCTTAGTTCCATTCACGGACTGTTCTGAACATCTTAAACTTTTTAGTTTTCAAAACTGTACCAGGTGTAAATAGTTCAGGTTTATACTTTTCTAATGACTACTTGCACAAGTTCATACGATTTTTAAACAATTTATGGCGAATTTTACAAAACTGCCTATCATTTCAGCAACAATTTCGGACTAGTCTGTGAAGTTAAACATTTTCACACAAGTTAAATTTCACTAAAAATCATAATAAAAATTATGAACAAACTAGACACATTTTTGAAACTCTCAAAGTTTACGGATTCTGATTTCGACCTTCAATAAAGTTTCTATAACTTTTCTAAGAACAGGAACGGAAAAGTTAAAAACTAGAAACTGGTTAACAATTCCATTTACACCTTGTAACTTGCTGAGCAAGGTGTGTACTATTATATAAATGCATGTTGTTTATATTTCATATCATTTACCTTAGTAAAAAGGTATAAATCATATACAAAGGACTACTACCACTACAAACATTTGATAAGTTATAATAGGTATAGTTTATGTTTCATATACCCTACGAACATTTTGATAAACTATAATAGGTATAGTTATGTTTCATATACACTACAAACAATTATGATAAACTATAATAGGTATAGTTTATATTTCATTTACACTACTAACTCACTACGAAAGGTTTCATTTCCACTAAAACGGGGTACAACTACAAAGTATCGGGTTTACACTAAAGGGGTACAACTACAAAGTATCTGTGAAGTTGAACATTTTCACACAAGTTAAATTTCACTAAAAATCATAATAAAAATTATGAACAAACTAGACACATTTTTGAAACTCTCAGAGTTTACGGATTCTGATTTTGACCTTCAATAAATTTTCTATAATTTTATAAGAACAGGAACGGAAAAGTTAAAAACTAGAAACTAGTTAACAATTCCATTTACACCTTGTAACTTGCTGAGCAAGGTGTGTACTATTATATAAATACATGTTGTTTATATTTCATATCATTTACCTTAGTAAAAAGGTATAAATCATATACAAAGGATTACTACCACTACAAGCATTTGATAAGCTATAATAGGTATAGTTTATGTTTCATATACACTACGAACATTTTGATAAACTATAATAGGTATAGTTTATGTTTCATATACACTACGAACATTTTGATAAACTATAATAGGTATAGCTATGTTTCATATACACTACAAACAATTATGATAAACTATAATAGGTATAGTTTATGTTTCATTTACACTTCGAACTCACTACAAAAGGTTTCATTTCCACTAAAACGGGGTACAACTACAAAGTATCGGGTTTACACTAAAGGGGTACAACTACAAAGTACCGGGTTTTACTAAACGGGGTACAACTATGAAGTACCGGGTTTTACTAAACGGGGTACAAATGCAAAGTACCGGGTTTACATAAAAGGGGTACAACTACAAAGTATCAGGTTTACACTAAAGGGGTACAACTACAAAGTACCGGGTTATACAAAAAGTTTTATTATAAACTAAAACTATATTACATTATTATATAGTAGAACAGTAATTACACAGAACGGTTTTATGGTATTTAAAACTACTTGTCAGTTATATTAGAAAGATTGGATTTTTCTGGAACAATAAACATGATTACTATTTCAAGAAATAAACAACAAGCTTCTAAACATAAATACTTATGAACTCACCAACTTAATTGTTGACACTCTTTCAAAACTACTTGTATTCTCAGGAAACCATTAGTCAGATACACGCACAGGCCTCGAGAAGACGGAACATAATAACTTCTAGTCTATGTTTTTGCTATTTACCTTTGGGGTCAATTATCTGTAATCTGAATACAATGTAAACGTTATATTATTAATACTATGGTTGTTGTTGCTTTGATTACTATTATTCAATTGTTGTGATACTGAAGATGACGTCCTCCGCCCTCGAACGTTTCCGCCATCTCGGTTTGGGGGTGTGACAGATTGGTATCAGAGTATTGTTTATAGTGAACTAAGTATATCGGACCACATAAGATATACAAACTATAAACGCATTGAGACTAAAACTCTATGACTAAACATTTTAATACAACTATACTTTTAAAAGTAAAATAATATTTTTATGAAAAGTATACATACATGCATGCATACCAGAACAGTATCACAAGAAAAAAAATACAAAAGTGTTTAGGATGTTGAACAACGCGAGTAGGCCTTGGGATATATAATCAGGTCTGGGATGAATATAGTCTGATCAACTATATTTATCCGAGAGGTGATTAGCGTATGTCTAGGAATGGTCGCAATGTTGCAACAAACCTGAAACTTACCAACTCTACATAAAAAGGAAACTTTAGAATCAAACATACAATTAAAATACTATAGGAGTATTTTTAAAGCACTATAAATAACTATATAGGAAAACTAAAAAGACCCTTACTGGCAGGTCTATAATTGCGGAGTGTGTGCTTCCAGGTTATATATATATATATATATATATATATATATATATATATATATATATAATTTGCGACATTCGCTCTACTTCCTGTTCCTTGTTTGGTTGTGGTCTTAGGGTATGGTCACTTATTCGAAGGTCTATTCGATCTTAGTTATATATAACTGGTATGTACTACGTGATTATAGGAGGACCCGGTAAGGATCACACCATAAAATTTCATTAGGAATGTTCTACTAAATTTCATAGATTCTTTAGACACTCCCATTCTCGCAAAAACCACATAGATAGTTATAGCTACTCCACTACCACAACCAATAGAGGAGTCAAGGAAGAACGAGAAGAGGTTCATGAAGAGAATACTGAGAAGGGATCAGCCGCAGAGAAAGGCACCGGAGTAATTACTACCGAACCTTACCATAGCGAGATCAAAAACTCGCTCGGACAATCAGGGTTTGACCCTCACTTGCAAAATAATGGAGATCGGTAACAGAGTCTGAGGAAAGAAACAACAAAGATCAACACACCTACGGAGGACAAGAACACCATAGGAATGCTCAGAAACCACAAATCTCCACAACTGAATCTAGGATAATCATATCATGAGCATAAAACAGAGGAACCCACTCACTAGACATGCGAGGGGACTGAGCGCCGTGTGCAATCACACTAATAATCAATAAACTAATGCAACCTAGTGAGTTAGAAATTGCACTACTCACACTATGTGTTAGGTTTGTATTGTCTTTCGTGACAACTAGTAACAAATTATTCAAATCACAGAAGTTCAAATCGAGGGTAACCACTACTAATTCGTAAGTCTATTTTGCATAGACCTCTGTTACGAATTGTTTTCAGAACACTATAAAAATCGGAACACGATACGCTTAGAACTAAGATAAACTTAGTTAGATAACTCTCGACTTATAGCCATTACTAAAGACTCATTATCGTCTCATCTTATAAACATGATGGTTGAAAGATGCCTTCTTCGTAGACCTATAGGGTACGATTATACCAACACTAATGCACCGAGTCCTATCAAGACTCCCCAGCTAAGCGTGCTTGGGCGAGAATAGTAGTAGGGTGGAAAAACTTAACACTCGTACAAAACCTACTTCTACCCACTACCATAACTCCATCCCGGGAATGTTTAGCAGAAACATTGAGAATGATACAGCAAAGTGCGAAATTTATATATGTGTATATAAATTGTAAGAATATAACTAGAAATGATCATCATTACTCATGAAATCGTTTCTCACCATGCAACAGAATTATGTCTTCACAAGAAGGTAACCAGCCAACTAGCAAGGCACCAATTCTGCAGATAGACTCTACTACTTTTCAAGCCCCAGGTCACAGCAGCCGTGACAGCCGTGATGGCGCAACTCAATGCTAACAACGCCGGCGGAAGCGGAAGCGGTGCCGACAATACTAATCGAAGTAACAAACAAGGACCCCAGCGGGTGTCTACCGATGAAGACACCTCAAACCACAAACCTAAGAGCAAGAAATGGAGATTTTGGAACAAAAAGGAGCGCAAACTATCTCAGAAACTAGCTAAAAGTCAACAGCCTATGGCCGCCTCTGCAACTACAACGGCAGTCACGACACCTGCCTCGACATCCGCCACGACATCTGTCGCTCCAGTCCGTACCAGTCGATATGCTGGAACCCTCCCGCAATGTAATAAGTGTAACCTCCATCATACAGGAGCGTGTCGAAAGATGCATTGCAAGAACTGCCACAGGAAAGGACACACTACCCGTTTCTATAGGACACCGGCCCGACACATCACCTCGTACGCCAATGCCAGTGTGAGCCCAGTATGCCACCTATGCGGTGAAACGGGACACTTCAAGAGGGACTGCCCAACCGAGAGGAATGACGGAGGGGCAGGAGGAGTGTGAAAACGGAACCAGTAAAAGCAGTGAGGGACCTTACTAAGACTTTTGGAAGTGTTTCAAAAACAAGAATATTTAAGTACCGTATGTTGTATTGTGTGTGGTATGTTTGCTAAGATTACCGTCTTTCAAAAAAAAATAGTTAAAATACTCTCTCGTTCAATCAAATCACAAAACTTATATATGAACTGAGGATCCTTACATGTGAGCTGTGATGACTTAGTGTATACATCAGGGTTACTTATAATTAAGATATTACAGGGTTAGAGTGAGTGATTCAGCCTTAATTCCTATTCCTTGTCTAGTTGTGGATTTAGGTCAGAGTCACTCAGTCGATGATTTTATTAGTCTTAATTACACATGACTGGTATACACCAAGCGATCATAGAGGGACCTGATAGGGATCATAATATGAAGTATCATCACTAACTATCGGAACACCCTTACTGCTAGTACTAGCTTGTTGCGGTACGAATCATTTGCAGTAATAATAACACCGACCAAAAACAAAACGCACTAACGAGAAACACAGGATGCACTATCTCGCTAACAAATATTTCTTTCGAGTACAACTTAACACATGTTTTACTAAGAAGATCCGATGTCGACATTCGATATGGATTGGTTTGGCCCTCACCTTACCAATTGCATGTGCTATGAAAAGACCCTTCGCCTAACCAACTGAACATCGAAACCCTCGTCTCTCATAACCACAAATCTGACACGGTCCTCCAGATCATCTCTCGTTACGAAACCCCGAAGTACTCAAGGGAGGAGTATTATACCTTCCGAAACCTTTTCGAAGTATTCCCAGCAGACCCTTCGGGAGTATCACTCGTGGAGTAGATAAATTTCAAGCACAGAGGCTTGGGACGAATACAGTTAACCTACCACTACTAAGTGTATACGCAAGGACCTTATATAATTAAGATTCTACGGACATTGGATGTGTTTTCCCGCCCTATTTCCTGGTCCTTGTCTGGTTGTGGACTTGGGCCATAGTCACCCATCCGACTGTCTTACCAATCTTAATTACATATGACCTGTATGCACGAGGTGATGATAGATAGACCAGGAATGAGTCCTACCATGAACTCCGGAACAAAGCTACCCATGACTTCGAGTGGACGTTCTACTATTCGAATGAATCTAGCCAAGTAAACTGAACTCATACACTCCCTACCCAACTAAACAGCAGACGCAATGGTGAAGACCCGCTGGAGCGACAAGCGGAGACCAAGATTCACTTAAGGAGAGAAGCAAGAAACCACGTTTCAAAAGCTAACACAGACCCTGTGTAGAGCTCCGATTTTATCCCTACCAGGAGGAACCGAAGACTTTGTAGCCTACATCAACGCATCAAACCAGGGCTTAGGATATGTGTTAATGCAACGAGGGAAGGCGATCACCTATGCCTCGGGACAGCTAAAGACGCACGAAGTCAATTACACCACTCACGACCTCGAGCTAGGAGCGGTGGTGTTTTCCCTAATGATCTAGAGACACTATCTCTACGGCACAAAATGCACAATCTTCACCGATCATAAGAGCATTCAGTACATCCTCAACCAAAAGGAACTCAACATGAAGCAAAGACGATGGGTAGAACTACTGAACGATTACGATTGTGAAATCTGTTATGACCCAGACAATACAAACGTAGTAGCAGATGCACTAAGCAGGAAGGAATACTCGAGTCGTCGAGTAGAGTCATTATCAGTGACAACCCATTCACACCTGTTCACACGGATCGGAGAGGCTCAGCTGGGAACATTGAAAACAAAGAATGTCACAGGTGAGGCATTAAGGGGAATGGATAAGAACCTAGAAGTCAAAGACGATGGAGCTCGTTATCTCGTGCACCGAATCTAGACACCAAAGTTCAGTGGGTTCAGAGATGTCGTCATTAACGAAGCGCACAAAACTCGATACTCCATTCATCAAGGTGCAGATAAGATGTATCTGGATCTCAAGAAGCTGGATTGGTGACCGAGTACTATTGAAAGTCTCACCATGGAAGGGAATGATACATTTTGGTAAACGTGGGAAACTAAATCCAAGGTACATCGGGCCATTCGAAATCTTTGCCAGGATTGGCCCAGTGGCGTACAAACTTCGTCTACCACAAGAACTTAATAACGTACATCCTACCTTCCACGTATCAACCTTAAAGAAGTTTCTATCTGACGAAACTCTTGTGATACCACTCGACAAAAATCGAAATCAACAAGAGCCTCCACTCCGTAGAAGAACCGTTTGAAATCATGGATTGAGAGGTTAAAAGAACGAAACAAAGTCGCATTCCTATTGTTAAGGTCCGTTGGAACGCTAAACGAGGACCTGAGTTCACCTGGGAACGCAAAGATCAGATGAAACAAAAATGCCCACATATTTTCCCTAACTCTTGAAGTCCCAGTCGAAACGCTAATTTCGGGACGAAATTCCTTCTAACGGGGGGATGATGTGACAACCGTAATTTTTGGTCAAGCCAAAGTCAAATAAAGTCAACAAGTCAAACCGGTCAACTCAACTTACCCTTGTATATTAGGGTTTACATTATGATTGATATTGTACAACTCACTATCTTAAAACAAAGTATCACTTAGAGGTTTCATGTGTTCAGGAAATATAAGCCCTAATCAGGGTAAGTGGTGTAACGACTCAATAAAACACTATTACATACCCTTAGGGGACGTATAACACTCATAACAAGGCTTATCGAGGTTTACAAACCTTGCATTACGAGGCTAAACACTAACAAAGGTCACAAACAAAGTCTCTCTCAATCTCTCTCGCTATCTCTCTTTCTCCCAAATCTCTCCTAAATCTCTCTCAAAATCTCTTTTAACTTTTTATAATCACTCGGGGCATCCCGACCCTTAACTTAGCCAAAAACCACTCGAAACGGGAAGATTATTTGAAAAACAGCCATATAGGGCCGAAGCCCCTCTTGGAGTCGAACCCTCTTAGAGCCGAACCTGACCTTCGGTCCGAGACCCACCTTCGGTCCTCGGTTCAGACCACCTTCGGTCCAGCCTACTCTCGGTTCCAGCTGACTTCGGTTCGGTTCAAGCCATTTCGGACCAAAGCTACTTTCGGCTCTATCCGAGAACCTTCGTTTCTCAACCTCATGGACCGAGACCTTCGCTTCTGACCATCGGAACTTCGCAGCTTCGCCGCTTAGTCCCGGTTTTCGACCACTTTCGCTTTTTAAGCTCGTTTTTGATGATTTTGACGGGGGATTTTCACCCAAACTCATATTTTAACATATTAGACCCCATAAATTCATATTTTAATCATATTTTGGGGAAATCTTTACTATAGATAATATCTTTTGTATAAGATATTATCTAAGAGTGGTTGACTTTTCCAAGAAGCTATGACACCATACCCACTTTATGTCACTATTCACACTTTACCTAGTCAAATCATTGTCCTTCCTACACTTTCCCAACACTCCATCAGATTTCTTACACCAAATCTATACAAAATCTATATTTCACAATTTCCAATAGATTCATTCACCACACTCTTAAATCAAATATTCTCTCTCACTTTTTTTCTTCACGTTTTCTCTCTGGAAACAAGAACTCCAGGAAAGTCACGAATTCTTCCCTCATTGTTGGTAAGTTCTTCATTTCCACTCTTGAATATTCTACACTGTTTCACTCAAATCATGGATTCCTTATACAAATATCTTCATATTTGTTCTTAGGATCTTCAAATCCTCAAGCTTTCTCCAAGTGTTCTTGACTTGGAAACCTCTTTTCTCCAACATCCACCTCAGGGAATCACTCAAGGTGAGTTTATACCCCTCTATTTTCATGTTTTCTTCAAGTTTTAGGGGGGGGGGGGGGGGAATACAAGTTATAACACCAAAAACTTAACTAAACTCAAACATCAGTTTTCAACAGGAAAGTTTAGTTCCATTCACGGACTGTTCTGAACATCTTAAACGTTTTAGTTTTCAAAACTGTACCAGTTTCAAATAGCTCAGGATTATACCTTTCTAATGACTACTTGCACAAGTTCATACGATTTTTCTACAATTTATGGCGAATTTTACAAAACTGACTATCATTTCAGCAACAATTTCGGACCAGTCTGTGAAGTTGAACATTTTCACACAAGTTAAATTTCACTAAAAATCATAATAAAAATTATGAACAGACTAGACACATTTTCGAAACTCTCAGAGTTTACGGATTCTGATTTCGACCTTCAATAAATTTTCTATAATTTTATAAGAACAGGAACGGAAAAGTTAAAAACTAGAAACTAGTTAACAATTCCATTTACACCTTGTAACTTGCTGAGCAAGGTGTGTACTATTATATAAATACATGTTGTTTATATTTCATATCATTTACCTTAGTAAAAAGTATAAATCATATACAAAGGATTACTACGACTACAAGCATTTGATAAGCTATAATAGGTATAATTTACGTTTCATATACACTACGAACATTTTGATAAACTATAATAGGTATAGTTTATGTTTCATATACACTACGAACATTTTGATAAACTATAATAGGTATAGCTATGTTTCATATACACTACAAACAATTATGATAAACTATAATAGGTATAGTTTATGTTTCATTTACACTTCGAACTCACTACGAAAGGTTTCATTTCCACTAAAACGGGGTACAACTACAAAGTACCGGGTTTACACTAAAGGGGTACAACTACAAAGTATCGGGTTTTACTAAACGGGGTACAACTACAAAGTACCGGGTTTTACTAAATGGGGTAAAAATGCAAAGTACCGAGTTTACATAAAAGGGGTACAACTACAAAGTACCGGGTTTACACTAAAGGGGTACAACTACAAAGTATCGGGTTATACTAAAAGTTTTATTATAAACTAAAACTATATTACATTATTATTTAGTAGAATAGTAATTACACAGAACGGTTTTATGGTATTTAAAACTACTTTTCAGTTATATTAGAAATATTGGATTTTCTGGAACAATAAACATGATTATTATTTCAAGAAAATAAACATGATTATTATTTCAAGAAAATAAACAACAAGCTTCTAAACATAAATACTTATGAACTCACCAACTTAATTGTTGACACTATTTCAAAACTACTTGTATTCTCAGGAAACCATTAGTCAGATACACGCACAGGCCTCGAGAAGACGGAACATAATAACTTCTAGTCTATGTTTTTGCTATTTACCTTTGGGTTCAATTATCTGTAATCCGAATACAATGTAAACGTTATATTATTAATACTATGGTTGTTGTTGCTTTGATTAATATTATTCAATTGTTGTGATACTGAACATGACGTCCTCCGCCCTCGAACGTTTCTGCCATCTCGGTTTGGGGGTGTGACACAGCAGTCCAATCACCAGCTGAAGCCATATCTCCAATCCTTATGATTTCTCTAGATAATTCTTTTGTTGGTGTTCGTACGCGAGGACAAGCTGGTAAGACATTTCCACGGAAATTTACGGATGGTACTGTTCGTTATGACCCCACCAAACGAGCATTTGTAGTTACTATCCCTACTTCTTATCGTATGGCTATGGCAGATCCTGTTTGGTTAACAACTATGAATTCTGAATTTGATGCCTTAAAGAAAAATCAAACTTGGTCCCTTGTTCCCCGACCCAAGAATGTCAATATCGTTGGGTGTAAATGGGTGTTTAAGCTGAAACAAAATCCAGATGCTTCCACTGACAAGTATAAAGCTCGTTTGGTTGCTCGAGGTTTCACACAATAGTATGGCATTGATTACCAGGACACATTTAGTTCAGTTGTCAAGCCCACTACAATACACCTGGTTCTTTCTCTTACTGTGTCACGTGGTTGGCAGCTCAAGCAAATAGATGTCAATAAAGCTTTCCTCCATGGTTTCTTAGATGAGGAGGTATATATGCATCAACCGCCTGGCTTTGAGGATCCCTCCAATCTTCATCATGTTTGTAAGCTTCACGAGGCTCTTTATGGAATTAAGCAATCGCCACGGGCTTGGTTCTCTCGTCCACGGGATAAACTACATCTTCTTGGCTTTCACTCCTCTAAGGTTGACATGTCTCTTTTTATCCTAGTTAATGATGTAGTTTCGATCTATATGCTAGTGTATGTTGACGATATTGTTGTTGTTGGTTCCTCCCGAACCGCAATTGACAAGTTGATTCGTGCCTTGTCTTCTTCTTTTCCTATCAAGGATCTTGGAAGGCTGAATTATTTCTTGGGAATTGAGGTCCTTCACAATTCAGGGGGAATCACTTTACTACAACACAAATATGCTTCTGATTTGCTTCATCGAATTAATATGGAGGATTGTAAAGGTGTCTCAACTCCAATGTTAGTTACTGATAAGCTGGCTAGAGACTCTGGAAAACCTCTCAATGAAGAAGATACTTTTAAATATAGAAGTATGGTTGGTGGCTTACAATATCTTACTCTAACAAGGCCGGATATTTCCTTTCCTGTTAATAAGGTGTGTCAATATCTCTCCAAGCCTACAGATGTTCACTGGGAAGCTGTAAAACGCATCTTGCGATATGTTAAAGACACGATGTCTACAGGGCTTCGCATTCGAAAGTCAAGCTCAACATTGTTGAGTGTTTTTACTGATGCAGATTGGGCCGGTGATTAGATTATAGAAGATCTACTGGAGGCTTTGCAGTTTTTGTAGGTCCTAATCTAATCTTATGGAGCTCACGAAAACAACCTAATGTGTCGCGATCAAGTACTGAAGCGGAATATAAGGCGTTAGCAAATGGAGCTGCTGAAGTAACCTGGTTACAGTTTTTACTTAAAGATTTAGGAGTCACAAAGCCTACAACACGAAGCGGAATATAAGGCGTTAGCAAATGGGGGCTTTAGATGTTCGATTTATATCTTCAAATGATCAACTTGCTGATGGACTCACAAAGCCTACAACACGAAGCATGCTGGAGAAGTTGTGTTACAATCTCAACCTAGTAACGGTCAAGATTGAGGGGGAATTTAAAGATAAGAAACGATAATTAGTTTAGTTCAAATACAAGATAAGTATTGTTGTATTATCATATCCATAGAATTAGGATCTTCAGTTGTAAATACTTATTATATAATGATACCAAACCCTCTAGGTAATTTACGCCAAAATATACACTTTTACTATTTTCCCTGGGTAAATTGGTTATTTTAAGTTTTTGATAATTAAAAAAAAGTAAATAAGGCATTATGGAACCCCATATCAATCAAACATCTTCTTCATGCTTGGGCTTCTCTCTTCTTTTTCAACCTATCTTTCCATCTGTTACACTGCCTCTTGCTTATATTTTCCTCTCTGTGGTTGATCACACTCGAAGCCACACTTATCGATAATAATTAACGGAAATCAGGTAATTGTATTTTCCCATAAACGTATTTACTTATATCGACGTCCAACACATCCGGTTCTCATTTCCATCATCGCTCCAACCGACGACTAGTCTACTCCTCTCCTCATATGGTACCAACCTCCTTATGAAATCTCCCACTTAGTACCCAATTGATCCCGTCTCTGAGAACTTTAAATCAGAAGACCACTTCTGTTCTACAACATCTTCCCTAGGGAATCTATGACGTGTTAAGATGAACCATAAATGTCATATTTTTATTATAATATGTGTCAAATCTAATTCGAGTTACCTGGTTTGTGATCGTCCTTTAAGAGTTCCACCACCTCCGGCTCATGCTCGTAATTATCGCCTACGTCCTCTACCTTATAACAACGATGCATGTTGATCCAGTGGTACGAGTAATCAACCGTGTTCCAAATTTCTTTCAGCCAAAGAAGTAAATGGAATCCAATGTTTTGTTGCAAACCATTTCATTAACCTAAATCCAAATTTTTTTTGTTGACTGTCGAATTCAATTATGGTTGGAATCATGAATTTGATTTTTGTGTGGTTTGGTTTGTGATGGTTATGAATAAATATAACTATAAGTAAAAAAACCACATGGAGGCCATGGTAGTACCACACGAACATATACTACTGACTCAAATAACAAGTGGTGTGCCATGTAAGCATCATAAACGTGTGACTACTTCAAATTAGTCACAATGGCTTAATTGACATCATTTTTGAAAGTTTAATGGTCTCTTCCGTAAACTTTAATAACTAATTTAGGATAAAATACATAGTTTATTATCATACAATGTCATTTTCCATAAAAAAAAAATCATAGTATACATAAAAGTTAGTTCTCTAATTAGAGAATTTTAGTTTGCATAAATAATGATCATAGTTCTAGAAATGGCTTTTTTTTAATAATAATACCAAGCACATGAACACTCCCTTATTTTATAAATTGAATCAAATGGTACAATGGTGTCCTAAAATACATATAGTGAGGATTGAATCAAATGCTACAATGGTGTCCTAAATACGTATAGGGGGTGTAGATAATATCTAGCTTTTCATTAGAATAAATAAAAATATATACGTTTCATGTTCTTATCAAGAACCGTCACTACAAATTCAGGTAAGAGACACTTAAAACCTATAAAGAGAACTAATAAAGCTTCAAATTCAAAATACACTTAAAACCTACAAAGAGATCGAACAAATAAAGCTTGGTCCTCCAAACCTTCTTCATCAACAAATAATGCCTCTTCCCCAAATCTTTGTTCGGCATATCTAAAACCTGTTCTAACGGAAAAAACTTTAAAATCTACAACTGTACAATCACCACCACATTTCCTCCTCAATATTTTTAATTCTTTTTCTGGTGGTTGGGTGTCGCAGCTCGGTTGATGGATAATGATGACACAAAATGGTTGACGTTCACTAGAGATATGTAGAGATAGACGAGGATCGTGTGAAAAAAAAAAGACCGGATAAGAGAGAAAAGGGTGGTAGGAGCGTTGGAGCTTTAGTCTCAAAACAGTTAAAATGTTGTGTGGTGGTTAACGGCGAATATGAATGGCGACAAAAATGGTTGTGTTTGGATGGTTCAACTATAAAAATGAAACGAAAGGGAGTAGGATTGCCTTTGGTATTTTCGAGAGAGAGAGAGAGAGAGAGAGAGAGAGAGAGAGAGAGAGAGAGAGAGAGAGAGAGAGAGAGAGAGAGAGAGAGAGAGAGGACTTTTTTTATTTTTAATCAACTAAAACATTATAATAAATTAATAAAATATAAAAGGTGCATCAGAACAGAAGGTGTGGTCAACCAAAACATTACAATAAATTAATGAAATATAAAAAGTGCATAAGGTTAAATTAGTTATTTCATTAGTTTGGATATAAGCTCAATTAATAGATGGACATGAGGAAATTTCTTGGTACTTTTTTTTGTCAATGGACTAAATCCCAATTTTTGCTAAACTGATGGAACATTTTTTGCACTTTACTAAAAATTGTCACTAAATCAAAACATCGAACAACTATAATATTATCAAACCATTTGATACCTATACTTAATAGAATATGTACGACCTTTAAGATTTAAGAATAATTATAGTGGTTTTCGTTAGAATAAAAAATACACAAATTTATTGACTCTGAATATAGTTTTAAACATGTGGGTATATGTGACTATCTCGATTTTTGAATATAGTAATAAATTATATATATATAAGTATTGTTTACATATTTACTTATAAAATGGGGTTGTTACGGTTCTTAATCTTTTGTGGTTCTCATTTGAACCACTCCATATATATATATATATATATATATATATATATATATATATATATATATATATATATATATATACTAGTAGGGTACCCGCGCGATGCGGCGACGCCAGATAGTTCCTTACGACTCATAGTTCCATACGGTGATTAGTTTCATTTTCATGTCAGATTGTTCGTTTCAGTATTTTGGTGTGTTGTTTCGTGTCAGATAATTATGTTCGGTGAATAGCTTCCAGCTAGGTACATAAATGCGAGGGGGAAACACTTTCCTATCCGGTGACATTTATTGGCTTTGGTTGTTGCTTTCAGCGAGAGATAGTATCTTTGAGCATGTTGTTTGAAGATAAAAATAAAAGTAAGTTCAAAAAACACATAATACATAGATTTATCATAGGTAGTATCGTAGATTATAAATAAAAACAAGAAAGAGAAAGTTAAAATTGGTTCTAAAACAATAAAGTTCATTTAAATACCTGAATATGATTTGTGTGCCTTATCAACGTCACTAAAGAATTGTTATAAAAGTCTAGAACGGTAATGATCTTTGTTTGTTACATCTTAGAATGTATATTTCGGTTTAACTCTTATATTATAAAGAATGTTTATATTATATATTTGAATGGATGGACATAATATTGTATATCATTTTGTTATGATAATTATCTAATTTCATATTTGAGTATTGTAATTCATTTTGTTATATTATATATTTGGATGGACATAATATTGTATATTGGACAATAATATTGTATTACCAAAACATGATTGCATTTTAAAATAAATATATATGTTGCTATTTTAGTATCAATATGAAAATGAGTTGTTATTATAGGTTTAATTAGAAAAAAAAACATTGTTGTTGGAGGTTAAAAAAAATGTATGTCACTGTGTTATCTTAAAAAATTAAGAGTCCATAAAAATAATTCTTTGTTAATATTTCAATTTAGCGACATTATAGTTAACTCGTAATATATATAAATTTATTGTTATATGCATTTTAAAATGAAAATTATATAGTGCTTAAATAGTGTAACTGATTGTTTTAGTTAGGTGTTGAACAAGTTTCTTTTGGTAAATTTTGTTTTCTTTCAATTATTACTTCTATTCCAAAACTTGTCACATTAGGAAAAACAAAAAATGCAGCGACCACTCATGCGAGGGAGGGTGAATAGTTTCTTGTGTCATATAGTTTTGTTTTCAGACGATTTGTTTTCATTAACATGCAAATAACATACTAAAAATACAAATGTTAAATACACACCATATAATTCATGACCTTATGATCAAACAACTTTCGATTTTGAAAATTTCAACCAAATAATTCCACTAAAATGTCAACTAATCTCTAAACCACATAAATTGTTCAAAAGTTACACATCGATCGTGAGTATAACCCGCTATAAAGGCATTTCAATTACCAGACTTCTTCGTACTAAAACATGTCCTTTTCCATATTATCATTTCTTAGTTTTTTATTTCTTTATTGCTTTTCAGATCTAAAATATTACTATTAAATACCTTATTTCTTTTTATCTTATTTCTTCAAATATTAGAAAACAAAGGAATTTATTAATGCTTTAAATAAATTAAAATAATAAAAGCATCGGATCGGACGGTATATATTATATGAAATACAAAAATCAAAAAATTTAAACGATTCTTATATAAATTATAAATTGCTTTATATCTAAAATATTATTCAACATTTGCCAATCTAATTCACCATTGTGTTTACATTGTTCATCTCCAACTTAGTTTATTATTGACTATTATATTCATCTTCTAAATTACGATTTTGCAAGTTTTTTATGGATGTATTAAACAATTTCATAGTCAAATTCATTGTAGTGTATGACCTTTATTGCAAAAATTACAAGTTAAGATAATAGTAAAAATTATTTTTTTGGATTGTCAAAACATGTAACTGAAATAACATAAAAAAATTCAAAACTCTAATCATTATAATATAAACAGAAATAACAAAAAGAAAAAAAAAGTATATTTCATGGTCAAATTCAAAACTCTAAAATCATTATATAAACCAAATCATTTTATAATAAAATCATCTTAAACAAATACTTTCCATATTACAAAGCCTTCTGATTTTTCATAACTTGTCTATCTAATAATAAATAATAAAACAACATAAACAAATTCCACATCCACTAAAACACTCGTTGATAAAGAAATTCATTCTATGATTACTCTTTTCAATTTCACTAAATCCTATTATTCAAATCTTCATCCCCATCATAAATATGTGGAACATGAATTCTACCTTTAAAAGCCCCGACAAACAAAATCCTCCTGCACACAGGAGCTCCTCCCCATACCCAATACTCATTCAACAATCAATACACTTTTCATTTCTGCCCAAATAACCCTTCATACAATACCTGCAACCAAGCAACAAACAAATTGCACCTCTACTAAAACATTCGTTGATTTTCCATAAGTCTACATACCGGTTAAAGCTAAAATCCTCCATGAGATAACTTTTCCCTACAAAAATGATAATATTGAATCAGTAACCATCACATCCTGCAAAACATAATAGAAAAATAAGATTCTACAAAATGCCCAACTTTATTTCCATGGAAAAACAACAAAAAGTATATAAAATCGAGCATTTGAGCCATTGTATCACCTGATTATATTAAAAAACCTACATCACAAAATGATTCCTCCAGTTATACATCCAGTCCATTTGTCTATCTTCATAGTGTGTTTCGTCTTCCTTCCAAATTTCCCTTAAAATCTACCCAAATCCAGTCAAATAACATATGTAGAAAACAATCCTACAAACAAAATGTCAAAATGAGACTCAACTTCATCATAACATTACAAATCAATGGGTTCAAGAGGAAACAAAAAGACTTAAGATGTGTTAAGATATAAAATGATGTCTTTACTTGAAGCCTTTCCTTGATGCAATATCTCTAACAGTTGCAAAATAACAGTTTAACTCATTGTTTAAAACTAAAATGTCGTATACATAAACCAAATTAACTTAAAAATGAGCAAATTAAAGTGTTTTTTACATTATATTACTTGAAAACGCCACCATTTTCTGATTTGTAGACAATATTTAGGAAATGGAAGCTTTAGGTGGAGATTTACCTTCATCTGGTTTGAAAGAGACGGAGAGAAGGAGAAGAGTTGTGATAAACTGAACTCATGGCCTTGCATAAACCATAGTACCCTGTTGCAACTTTCGTCTCCATCTCGTTCTCACATAATGTCGGCGTTGTCTAATGTCCACCTCCAAACACAGTTCTAATGAAGCGGTTAACAACTGTCATTCACTTCATAAAAAAAACTCAAGAACATAAAATTAAGTTAAAAAAAGATTGTTATTATTTTTTTATTTTTGTTAACGTGTAAAGAAGTCGAACAATCGAGCTCAACCAGGTCGATGCATTTTATACCACCCACGCCCCCAAAGGATACCTAATCTCCATCCCTTTAACCAATGAATTTAGATCCAGATCTCCAACTCTGCACTGTTGGCGGTTTTTCACTGTAACACCCCGTTCTAAAAGTATTTATTTATGGATTTCTGAGATCAAGAGTAAGGGCGTTTCGGTCTTTTGTGGGCAATGGGTTTCATTCGAGAAGGTTTCGGACCGGGGTGTGTTGCTAGAAGCGTAGGGCTTCTCGCCACCTTTGTGTGGATATAAAGTTCGTCGGGAACGAATTTAGAATAAAGGAGTTATGACATTTTAAAGAAAGTGACATTTATGGCCCTTAATGGAAAAAGTTGTCGAGGTAGGCCATGCATGCAATTGGGACACGCGTGGGTACGCCCAGCGTAATAGAGTAAATGATCGCGGGTGCAAGGACGTGTACGCCCGACGTACTAGAGGTACGCCCAATGTACGCTCAGAGTCATTAAACCCTAATTTTAGGGCCAGCCACTATATAAAGAACATAAAGGATCAACCCCAACCTCCTTATCTGTTCCCTTATCCTCAGAAAAACCCTAGGTAGCCGTTCCACCTCCATTGTTGGGTGTGTTTGGCTTTGTGGAGCTTAGTTTGGCAAAGGATATGGTAATTGGTTTCATGGTGACGATTTGTTTTCTTTCGGAGAATTTTTTTTCTATGCATAAATCATATGCATAAACACAAAAGAAACTCACAGCAAAAAGCATATGGGACATGGTCAGATGGTCTAGGGTTCTTAACAGTTAAAACACAATTAACAGAATTATAACCTGTTAAAGATCTAAAACACCAAGACACAAAAGCAACGATGGTTCGTTCAAGGTTCTTGGGATGTTATGTTCCAGATTTTCTGAAATGTAAATCAAACGAAGTCATAAAACCAAACCTTTCTCTTGTTTAATCGGTACACTCTTAGAAGACTTCAAGATTGTTTGATCCCTAGTAGATGAAATCGAAAGCCATGCTAAAATCGATGGACACACACGACAATGGGAACTATGATTTAACGATTCGACAAACGGAGTTTGTAGGTGGCTGGCTGTGGTGGCTGTCGTGAGGAAGGGTGAGCGAACGATGGATTCAGTCGATTTCGAGTTCCGATTTCTGTGGGTGATGTGGGTTCAATGCCTTCCGAGAGGAGGAGAAGGAGATTGGGGCTGAATGTGTGTGACGACGGATTGAGAGGTAAATGTAAATTAGGGCAACCGGTTTCATTTTTTCCATTATCTGTGTTTGTTTGAGAGTAAATAGTACACTCTCTATTGTGATTGGTTGAAATCATTTCTCATGGATTACCAAGAACAACATCATAGCCATTCATCTCAGATCCAATGGTCCAATTTTAGCCTCCTTGTTTTTTAAGATAAATGTCTTAAAAGTTGGAGGACCCACAAACATATACTCTTTATAAGATGGTATATATATATATATATATATATATATATATATATATATATATATATATATATATATATATATATATATATAAATGGGGTTCTTACGGTTCTTAATCTTTTGTGGTTCTCATTTGAACCACTCCTTATATATATATATATATATATATATATATATATATATATATATATATATATATATATATATATATATACATATTAGTCATATTTTGAATTTTAAGAGGTACAAGACACAAAGTTTTTTGTACAAATCAATTATGCATAACAATATCATCAATACTTGTCAAAGTTTTGAACACTTAAATTAAGGAATGTTAATAAAAAAAAATTAATTTAGAGGAAATTAACAATTTTAAAATATTAAATCCATGAATATAAGTTAATTTATATTTCTTAAACTAGATACCAATATAATTAATTTATATCAAATGTATAAACATATAATATAAATATAAGTTCTAAACTTAGATATTTTAATTAAAAGCGGTAATTTTTCTTATTACATAATAAGTAATAACAAAATCTAATAATTATTTTCCCGTAAGAAAATTATTCGCCAAAAAAGTTATTTATCGTCGCTGCTTTATGCGGGCACACATCAACTATATATATATATATATATATATATATATATATATATATATATATATATATATATATATATATATATATATTAAAATGTTCAATATAGAACAATTATTAACAAATGAACCATTGAACCAATGCAAATTGTTGAAATTTTAAGCGATCAACGGCAAAAGGAAGGGTTTTAGATTTTAACAATGGAAGCACATGCACCAGATTATAACAAAACTCACTTTCTTTTTTTAGTTTAATTTTTTTTAGGTCATGGTTTTTATCAAAAAAAAAAAAAAAACCCACGAATATACAGTTGTTCGTGATTTTTCGTCCTCTTTCCATAGAGATCCATATTAATATATGAAAAATATAATTTTTTTTTCAAAAAACTCACTTCATTTTCTTTGTTTGTTGAAAAGTAAGTCTATTTTTTTATAGAAAAAAATTAATAAATATATCAAAATTCATACTTTTTCGTACTCTGTAAACATAGATTCATATTGATGTTAAAAAAAATTAATTTAGAGCAAATTAACAATTTTAAAATATTAAATCCATCAATATAAGTTAATTTATATTTCTTAAACTACATACCAATATAATTAATTTATATCAAATGTATAAACATATAATATAAATATAAATTGTAAACATAAATATTTTAAGCGATCAACGACAAAAAGAAGGGTTGTGGACTAAACAATGGACACACATGCACCAGATTATAACAAAACTCACTTCCTTTTTTTAGTTTAATTTTTTTTAGGTCATGGTTTTTATCAAACCCCCCCTGAATATATCATTGTTCGTGATTTTTTGTCATCTTTCGATAGAGATCCATATTAATATATAAAAAAATATTTTTTTTTTCAGAAAACCCACTTTATTTTCTTTGTTTGTTGAAAAGTAAGTCTATTTTTTATAGAAAAAAATTAATAAATATATCAAAACTCATACTTTTTGGTACTCTTTAAACATAGATTCATATTGATATTAAAAAAAATCGATATTTCAGTTTATATTCACATTGTGAACCTGTTCAGATTCACATTGTGAACCTGTTCAGATTCACATTGTGAACATTCTCATATTCACAATGTGCATAATAGTAAGTCAAATTCACAATGTGAATCTGAACTGATCGAACTTTTTCACATTGTAAATATTAAAAATTGAAATATTTACAGTTTAGATTCACAGTGTGAATCTACACTGATCGAGGCTTTTTTTAATCGGTGTTGATGTTTATTAATAGAGTACAAAAAGTTAATATTTTGGTATATTTAATTTTTTTTTATAAAAATAAACTTAAATATTGAAAAAACTAACAAAATGAAGTGGGTTTTTTTCAAAAAAAAAATTTCGTTTTTTATATATCAACATGGACCTCTATGGAAAGAGGACGAAAAATAGAGAACAACGGTATATTCGTTTTTTTTTCGATAAAAAATGTGGCCTAAAAAAAAATTTAAACAAAAAAAAGAAGTGAGTTTTTTGGTAAGGAGGTGAATTTTTAGGTATAATACGGTGTGTGTGCGTCCAATGTACAAGTGTACATCTATTTTCTTGGCCATTGATCATTATGATTTTTGGATCGAATCAAGAACTTTCTAGTTATGATGATTCAACTCCTAGGTCAATACCTAGATCAAAGAATTTCAAAAAACCTCAATTAATTGCTTCTGATGTTGTCCCACCAAAAGTTGAGGCAACATTGGCTCTGAAAAGTGAAGTCAGAACCCGACTTGCAAAGCAGGAAGTTAAATCCAAAAACAAAAATTTCAAAACCCAGGCCAAATTTTCAAACAAAAGGAATTTCAGAAAACCCATTACTGCAAAAACTTTTAAAAATCACACTGCAGTCGATGGATCTTGTCAAAAGGCATGCACAGTGGAAAAATCTTTGGAAACCAACACCACTGTACACTCTCAAAATAATGTCAAGTCATTGTCACAAAATTTCTTAAAATAACCAAAAATGAAGGCTATTTTACACACTACATATTTTTCGAAAACCTGTCAACTCATCCAAAAGTCAAAACCTACACCCAGGTCCTTTAGTCAAAAATATTCAAGCACAACGAACACTTCCGTAAAGCACAACCTAGGAACTAGTCCAAAGAAGCAGACCATACCCTCCACACCTTTGACCAATTACGGTCTATGGATTAATGAAAAGAACCTCACCTTTTGTTTTTACCCACTATTAAAAGAGGAACGTCCAATCCCATCTCGGAGTGCTCAAAAGAACGTAAAACATCATGGACATAAACAAACATGGAAAAAGAAATCTCTTTATGATTCCCACATGCATAACTCTGATAGAATTGTTTCCCTTGTTACCACGGGCTCCAAACTAGTTTGGGTGCCCAAACTAACCAACTTATCATGCACGCTATGTCCGAGGAAGACCATGAAGAAGAATGGTTAATTGATAGTGCCTGCTCCTTGCACATGACTGGAATCTTAGACTACCTTCGAGATTTCAGGCCGATCAGTGGTGCGGACACGTCACCTTGGGGGAATAATGCAAATGGAATAATCAGGGGATAAGGTGTATTCACTATGGGTAGCTTCTCTATTCAACGAGGAGCTTACGTAGAGGGTCTAAAACACAAATTGATCAGTGTGGGTTAATTGTGTAAAGCTGGTCATCAGGTGGAGTTCGACAGTGAATATTGCTATATCATGACAAATGACAGAAACAAGTTCTTGATCAAGTCCAAGGATGAAGGGAAAATATACCCACTGGATGTGTCTCTAATCATTGGCAAACCACAACTATGTTTCTTGTCGAAATTAGTGTCCGAAGTGAGTTGGTTATAGCATCGAAAGCTTGCACATCTCAATTTCAGATACATCAACAACTTGGTGAATAGAGAACTAGTCCGAGGACTACCAATTCTGAAATTTAACAACGATACTTTGTGCCCAGCATATGAGTGTGGCAAACAAACCAAAGGAAGTCATCCTCTGATAGTTGATTCTTCAATTGCTGAACCTCTGGAGCTCCTTCATGTCGACCTCTACGGTCCTTCAGCTGTAGCCAGTCTTCGTCACAAAAAATACATTCTGGTTATAGTTGATGACTACACTCGTTTTACTTGGGTCTTTTTTCGAAGACTAAAGTCAGACACACCGTATATTTTAATCAACTTCATCAAAGAGATAGAGCTACATATCAAGTTTCATGTCAGATGGATTAGAAGTAACATTGGTACCGAGTTCACTAATAGCTTTTTAGTATCAAAAGGAATCAGTCATAACTTCTCAGCACCTTACACACCACAACAGAACGGAGTATTGGAGAGAAGTAATAGAACATTGGTCGAAGGTGCTAGATCAATGCTTAATTTTGCCAACTTACCTCTTTACTTTTGGACTGAAGCAGTGGCAACTGCATGTATTGTTCAAAATTAAAGTATCATCTGCAAACGCCTTAACAAAACTCCATATGAAGGTCTTAACAATAGAAAACTCAATGTACGTGTCTTTCACATTTTTGGTTGTAGGTGCTTTGTGGTCAACAACAAGGATTATCTCAACAAATTTGCACCAAAATCTGATGAAAGCATCTTTTTGGGTTACTCAACAAACAAGGTTGCATATCGTGTTCTCATATGAAGAACAAGACTAATAGTTGAAACAACCCGAAGTCATCTTGCCTCGGACGCACTAAATTTCATTGTGTGCTATTTAATGAATGTGAAACATTCTTCTACATTCAATTTGTCACACATGAAAAATAGTTACTCTTTAAAAGACTTTTCATAATCAGGCCTACTTTTGGTTAAAGGATAAACGTGTTGATTTTCCTTAAATGAAATCTTTTTTGAAAATCCAGTTTTACTTAACCAATCCTATAAACCAACTGTTGGGGTCACATACGTTCCACTTCCCCACTTTATTCAATAGATGAAAACGTTTTCACCCCACGATTGTACGACGCGTCATCATGTACCTGCAATAGCATTAAATGCCCTTCTTTTCCCGAAAAACTTGTTGTTGATTTAATTTGTTTTAACTCGATAAAGATAAAAACTCAAAGGTTTTTATAGTTGTTATTAAATAAATGTTAATCTTTTTGAAATCCGGAGGTATAAAAAACCCTCTTCTTCCCCAAGAAAGCTTTACGCTTTCTGAACTCTTATAGACGATCCTTTCTTTCTTCACCTTATTTCCAAAACACTTTTCGTGCAAGTTCTTCAAAACCTTTTTTGCAACAATGGTGAAATCAGGAGCCTCAAAGAAACAATCCAAGGCATCTTGCTCTGCTAAACCTACTAGATCAGGATCAACGATCAAGTATCTCACTCCTTCCATAGAAGTAAGAAACTACAGAGGAATTTTCGATGATCATAAAAGCTACAGTGATTCTATCAAGATCATGATCA
Source organism: Lactuca virosa (assembly GCF_052849685.1). Taxonomy (NCBI): domain Eukaryota; kingdom Viridiplantae; phylum Streptophyta; class Magnoliopsida; order Asterales; family Asteraceae; genus Lactuca; species Lactuca virosa. The sequence goes on from NC_136431.1 coordinate 72,464,401, forward strand.
AGTTTCTTCCCACACATCCACTTTTTGGTGCCTTTGATGCCTTCACAAAAGCAGTTCCACAAGCTGTCTTGTTCAAGTGTGCCTTCTATGCATTTAAGCCCTTGGACAAACCTCAAGAAATTCATCTCAGATTAATTGATGATTCCCTGGTTGTTCTCGAAGGAAAATTTTCTGGAAGCCCTCAATTTATGGGTTCTACCATCAAGTGAGTTCTACTCTCCTAGCACCAACGACATCTTCACCGCCTTGTACCAGATGGGGTATGAAGCTAAGCTTAAAGGGGTGGCTGAATTCAAGAAAGAGAAATGGCTTGTTGTTTGGCAATATGTTTTTCATTACGTGATCAGGTGTCTGTTTGGAAGGACTGGAGGTACAAACAACATGGGTAAATCCTTACTCGAAATTGTTTGGAGCATCTTTACAGGAAACCATGTAAACTATGGGAACATTCTATGGGAGGATTTCCTCTAATATGTAAGCAAAGGAAACCCGAAGGAAGGGATGCTAGAACTCACATCTGCAAGGTTTTGGTCCTTGTTTTTGGTCAATCTTCACAACTATGCAAACCTCAGTCTTGGCAATGACACCAATCTCTTCTCTGCAAGAGATCTCAAAAGGTACAATCCCTCCAAACACCAATCTATTTTCGGTCCTACTCGACGTCTTCCCATGTATATTTTTCAGTATGTTGGACTCACTGCTCTTCTGGTGGATGACCATATTGTGTATACGAGCGGTATTTCCCCATACCGCTCTACCCCTCCAAGCCCCCCTCAGCCTTCCAATGTCTAAAACCTGCATCCCAAGTCAAAAAGGGTTATATCCCTAGCTGTCAAGTGCATACCCATAAATGTTGTATCAAAGGGTACGAGTGCCTAAAAAAAAGGAAAGCCACCACCATAGAGTCCACTCACCAGGTTCAACCTTCTCCATCCAAGGCTCATGATCAAATAGTTAATGTGGTTGATGACATTTTGAATGAGCCTTCAGATTCCGGAGATGTGTTTAGAAGTAAAAAGTTGAAGCTTACCCTTATGCATGGCCAAAAGCGAAGCAAGGCAGATGCTGGAGTCACTCAAAAGACTCCTGCAGCTGTTCGAGTCCATGTTGACTCACCAGAAGCAACCCAATCTATCCACTATGATACAGAAAGTGTATCAGTTTCATCAAAACATGGATACAAAACTCAACCTGGATTCCAAGTGGATCCATATGTCGATGCTCAGCCTAAGGTCTGTAGGGCTTCATGTCTGCACTTTATTTCTCCCGAGGAGCTGAACTCCATTTTCTTTCGTGTCACACAAACACATCAAACACCAGTTGCACTGCAGGGTCCTTTTTTAGAGGCCCTAGCCAGAACAAAGCCGAGGCCAGACTTGGTTTTAGACCAAGGAGACCAAGGAAGTTCTGGAAATCTTGTGCCGCCGAAATTACATTCAAGTGGTCTAGGCATGGTGAGCACCAATGTGTAAGGATCCATGAACCCAAGGGACACCTTGGTGTGACAAGGATTTGACGTATATGCCTCAGATGATTCATGGTATCGGTATCAACCAATAACTGAATCTGGATTAAGAAAGTTTGGAGCCTTCAAAAGGGCTCTTCAGGCCAGAAAAGCACAACAAGTTCAGTAACAATAGTAGAAGGAAGAATCTCTTCTTCATGTGGCTAAGTATTGGGCCACTACCTTCAACAATGCAAAAACGGTGCATGATATCCTCACAATTCAGAAATGGATGTCAGACATGGAAGACACGGTGCAAAAGGTCCAATCTATGGAAGTTGATGCTGGTACTTCAAAGCCTCCTCCAACCAACACTGAAGAGCATGACTCTAATGAAGGAGAAACCACGATTGAAATCAGTTCTGAATCCCTATTCAGTTTGGATGATAATAAAAATGATGAAGTCCACAGCCTCTCCCTTCTGATGACTTCATTATTATACTTGACAATGAACAATCCAACGGTTCACAACATTTGACCTCCAAGCCAAAACATAAGAAGAAGAAGAAATTGGTTGTATCAAGGAAATATTTTTTCGATTTGTAGTCTAAGGTGGATCAGATTTTGGTTGCAGTTACTTCTGAAACCCCGAAGACCACTGCAGACTCCACTCAACAATCCTTGATCAACAGAGTTCAATCCTTGGAAACAAGAGAGAAGCTAACTGCTGATCGATTGCTTCTACGTATCGAAATAGGGAATCAGACAACTTGACAATAAAAGAACTTTGGATCACAAGGAATTCATCTCCAAGGCCACCAATCATATCGAAGAGGTGAAGGCACTCAAGATTGAATTTCAACAAACTCTGCAGGCTCAAGAAAGCAAATCAAAGGAGCTCATCGATGAAACTCACACTGCTTGTGAATCAGGGTAGTCAGTTCTTCAAGATACAATCAAAGGGTTGAGGCGATCTTTAACTGCAAAGGAAAGTGTTAATGAAATCTTTCGTCTCACCAAAGGTATTTATCAAACACTTTTCAACCCTGATGTTCTAATCAACAAGGTAGTATGCGATCAGATGGCAACCTAGTTCAACACTACTTTTTCAAAAGCTTGATGACTTGAATAGTTGATTTGAGGAGCAGATGGTGCCTGCCTCGTCAAAAGGGGGAAGTGATCCAAACCAAGGAATTAGGATTAAAATTATTTCATCCTCAAAATCTTGTAAGTCTAAAACTCCCTCGATTCATCAATCCAACACTCCTCCTCGGCATTAACTCTCTTTAGAATACAACAAAGACCCAACGCCTCAAGGTTCTCCTTGGCATACAGTTTCTCATGATTCTCCTCGGTAGTCAACACCTCATCATTCTCCTCATCCTCAAACTCCTCCTCACCTGCAGATTTTAGAGGAAGATATGTCATCAGATCACTCTGATGACTCCCCAGCCACGGCTCAGAAGAAACAATATTGGAGAGCTGTGAAATTTGCAGAGGAGATTCGGAGAGCACAAGGGTTTGATACCACTTTTGATGAAACTTTAATCAATTTGTGGGTAAATCCTACCCGAAGACTCTTGGACTCAGACTATGTTCCAAGTCTTACATATGCAGAACCTCCTTCAGATGGCTATTGGGATATTCCAATTTCTCCACACTCCAAATACTTCCCCGTTTTTCAATCATTTGAGCTCACCGTTCCTGACGATCGAAGGTTCCCCATGGAGTTCGAACGAATGAACCTTTTCCATGCCAAACACGGTGGGAAATTTGAAAATATATGATCCAATGATAAACTAGAAGGGGTGAAGAATTACAAGGCAGACTTTGTATTTATGAAGCCTGAAGTGATTTTCTAGATTGCTCGAGTGTTTCAACTGAAAGCTGAGAAGTATCCCAAGATGAAGATTGATTTTGAAAGGGCATGTGAATTCCTTAAGGCCCTGGTATGCGAATTTGGAAAGATAGACACAGAAATTCATCCCATTCTTTCTCAGAAGTTTGATTTTCCTCCATTTAATCATGTTCCAACTATCACTGAGGGATTCCAAGAGATTAATCTTGGTGCAACAAACTTTCCAGAGTTTGGGATCGTGTACAAAAAGTCTCTAACAAGTCCAAAATTCTTCATTCCAGTCACAACAATTCATCGATTATCTAAGAAGCAATTATAGATCACCTTGTCCTCGATGCAAAGATCCAAACATATCACGAAAGAGGTGAAGTTTGAAATTACAAGGAGCATCAAATGGATTTTTGAGGTAATGAAATTTTAGTGGATCATTATCAAGTTTCTCAAGCTCAATCAATGAAGAACTTAGCTGAGAGGTCACTTTGGGGGAAATTGTTGAAACAATAAAGTGACCCTCTTCAGCTAAGATGGATCCGAAGACCCCAATGCCTTTGTGAAACGGAGAAGTATATTTCGAAAACTGTTTGTCATCTTATGGACCTGAAGATGTGAAGAAGACCCGCAGATGAATGTAACATGAAGACTATCACAAGTTACCTTTTACTGAGATTGCTTGTAATCTTAGTATTATCTGGTGTACTCTTTAGGGTGACCAAAGTCTGCTACTTTGTAATAGTTTATTATTTTCGTGTAACTTTTGGGACTCTAGAAATAGAGCTTCCCACTTCATGTTTACTTACTAATTTCTGAACTTATCAATACAAGATCTTTCATCTCTATATCTAAAGTTATCTTATTGATACTTCAACCGAGTCCCTCTTTGCTTATGTTGTTCAACATTTGCTAATTTTTTTTTGCATGCAAACCAGGTTATGATTCAACTAAGTGTCTACTTGTTTAATCCTTATCGATATAAACTTGATTCTATTTACATTACTTATATCTCCATAATCTAACTATTATTGTTGAGCTAACAAAGATCCACTGAGATTAACTTATTATCCCGCAATATATTATTTTGTTACTAACTTTTCTTAAGTTCTTCTCTTAATGTAAGTCCCAAAACACTTAGATCAATACGATATCAATCAAACTATCTAAACAATGCGGAATATAAATCAGATAATGATTCAAGAACACACAAATAACTCTCAATGTACACGATTTGTTAGTTGAAATCGTCTGGTACACCAAGATCTTCTAAACAGCCAATAAAAATAATGATCAACTACTAGAACTCCTAAACAGCTGAAAAGCTATTTATACAAACCTAGTACAAAGCCTTAACAAGCCCAATCCCAAGTTGACCGAAAGCATCATTAAACCCACAGAAATCACATGGCGATTTCGGTCCAAACACCACCGAAAACATGGTGTTTTCGGTTCTAGACCGAGAACTCTAAAAGCTATCAAAAGTATAGTATAAACCATAAATATGTTGGGTTTTGTATACTACAACATCCTATGATGCACATACAACCCTAAATGCTTTGGATTTATGTTTTCTCTAATTATGCATGCAATATTGTTTCCAAAGCATTAAGCCTACAACTAGCATACAATTGATATAAACAACATAAAATACTAGTTAGGAGTTTACCTCTTTATGTAGCGTGTAGAACTTGTTGTATTTGGCCTTTAAGAACTTAGCACCCCAAGTGAGATGCCTCAAACGGTTCACAAGACACCTAGGAAAAAGGAGAACTTGAGAGAGAGTATTCTTGCACTAGAAATTGGCTCTATGAACTCTTAGAACATTTAGGGGCCGATTTTAGGTCATGGGACATCATATATATAGTTGTAGGATTCATGGAAAACCCTAATCCATACCCTTGGGCTTATTATCCATGATCCATGAATCAAGTGGGCTAACTCTTTATCGATTCTTCCATAAACTTAGTCCATCATGTATAATAAGCCCAAACTATATATATATATATATATATATATATATATATATACATACATATATATATATATATATATATATATATATATATATATGACTAATTTACACAATTAGTCCCCATTGATTTAATTAGTCTCTTTTGATCACTAAATTAATTCCAAATTAATTCTTGATCAATACTAATTAAATCATATGATTTCATATTAGTATATTAGAACTTATAATATATTAATAAATCATAAATAACCTCTTCTCAAAAGTCCATCCTATCAAATTGTCCTAGTGATATGCAACCCGAAATGGACCATGCTACTCTCGGGTCAAGTACATACCAATTATAGTTATGGGCTTAGACACCTAATCCAATAAAATCATGTCCTAACAGTCTCCCACTTGGTTTATAGCTTTCTTTTCTTTTCAATCTTCTCTTTGTTCTTGACTTTCAGCTTTTATCTTTGATTTCTTCACAACTTCAAGATGAACATATGAATTTCTAAATGAATTACTTTATCTTGAGTATTTGGACTTCCTTTTAAAAATCTGACTTTGAACGCACATTGGGTATAGAGGCTTCTTGTAAAGGTTCTTGAAAATCAACACTTTCAGCTTTGAAATACTACATATATAATTACAGAGAGACCAATTCTTTTGGATCACTTCAACATGTTCATAAATAGCAACAAATTGATTGAGGAGGCTTCAATGCAATTTGTCACATAACTTCAAATACAACTTCACCTTGCTTCTGGGGTTGAAAGATTGAGTGTTGAAAAAAAATATTCACTTCTAGTTCCGTCGAATGAATGTTCTTTAACGATCATAGATGCGTCTTGAAAAGTAACCATGACTAAAAATTTCATGTGAATCACAGAGTCATAAAGACCCTTCTCACCACAGTTGTTGAAGGACCCAACATTGGCTCAGAATGAGACTACTCGCATTATCTGTGTGAACACGGAGGAACGCACTACGATTTGTTGAGTATCGGAGAACTACTCATGGCTATTTTTTGATGTTAGCCCCTGCATATCCTAGATCAAAAATCTTAATACAGTTTTTCAAATTAACAAGTTAACTTGGCCCTTGGCGAGACATTCAATGGTTTCTGAATCTCAACTGAGTGTACCATTCTAGTGCCAGTGAGAGTTAATTAGGAATAACTCACAAAACCATCATGTGACAAAAATATCCGAAGACATATTTCCATAGTTTAACATGACACGAGGTCAAGGCCCTTTGGCGGGACGTTCTGCAATAATCGTGCCTTGCGAAGTGCATCGCCCTAGTGCCAATACCGTTAATTCCTTACATGTGAAGAATGTATCCGAGAATACATTTGAGTCTCCGTAGTTTTGCATAACAAAAAGATTGTCAAGACCCTGGGCGGGATGCTCAACGATATCTATTTCCCGGTTGGGTGAATCGCCCTGGTGCCATGACAGTTCTTAGGTAAAGATAACCGACAAGACCAATTTTGACAATCTGTACAGTTTCAGACTTTCAATTCCTTAAATACGACAGTTCTTAGAAAGATACTGCCTAACTGACAGTTTGTACATTTTCATGCCTTTAATTCCTTGTGAAATTAGTGTGAAGTGTAATGACCGTCAATTCCTTTCCAAGTTTCTTCTCCTTGCTCAGAAAATTCCGATACAGTCTCCTTGAGTCTCTTCTTCTTTTGAATTCGCGTTTTAAGACAAATGAAATTTTGAGATAAAAATAAAAATAAAAATAAACTTAGCACACAATAGAACAACTAAGAATAAAAATAAAATTAAAATACGCTCAAAACAATGTTTTTTGATTTTTTATTTTTCTAAAAAAGAAAATAAAAACAGAAATAAACATCTTTTCAGATTTTTTTTTAATTTTATGATTTTTGTTTGGTTTTAATTCTCCCCCTAAATTTGGAAATACAATAAAACTAAAATTTAAAATTTGAAATGAATGCAAATTAAATGCGAAATAAAATAAAATAAAACAAACATATTTTAATAACTAAATTTCAAACTTTTGGGATCAAAAGTTGTCAAACAATTTAATATCGTTTATCAGCACACACCTGCATGGATAGCTCTGGTCAATCACCAATATTGTGGTCCAATTAAACACAAAGATATTTTCAAGTTGGACAGATTATAAGTGACAAGATATTGCGATTATATTCCTAAATAGACCATTTTGCTGACGACGACCAAGGATATTGTTGTCCACTTAAATTCAGCAGCGAGATCTACAGTCAACCTTTAGTCATGAACCAATTCAATTTTAAGCGCACTAGAACGTGTTCCCCACTTCATGACATACCCTAGCAATCAAGGAATTCCAAAGAGCTCTTTACTTTAGGTCAGTGTTCAATTATTTGAGAGAGAAGATCGATATAGAGATGCATATGTTGTATCCCAGGTCGGATCTCTTCCAATCACACAGAGGGACAACATATGACTAACATAGATAGAGGGATAGAGAGATAGAAAGGTGCATATGTTGTGTCCCAGGTCAGATCTATTACAATCACGTAGATGGGACAACATATGACTGACATAGATAGATAAAGAGATGCATATGTTGTGTCGCAAGTCGGATCTCTTCCAATCACGCAAAGGGGACAACATATGACTGACATAGAGGATAAGAAAGAAAAACAATTTCATACAAACCTACTTTATCAGAACCCCCCAGTCACCATATCAGCACCAGAATTAAGGACATAAGTCTGTACGTCGAAGAAGTGTTGAGACACAGTTCTAGATGATAAGTAACTTTAATGTATCTCGCAGGCTCCCTTGTTTATCTCACTGCTTAATCTATCCAAGCGTCGTATGGTCAGTCCAAATGTAACTATCTAAGTCCAGATGAGTTAACACTATCAGGTCTTTTCATTGTCAACAATGTCTAGTCCTTTCATTTTGAATCCTTCGTGCCTACCAGCACATTGAACACAGAGTCTAACCAATTAAGCTTCAGTGCATTACACGTATTTCATATTGCCCTTTAACACTAAACTTCATATCACTTCCCAATAACACTTACGAAAGACGACATATTTTTTGGAATTTTTTTGATTTTATAATTTTTTGATAATTTTTTTCTTTTTTTTGTTTTTTAATTTCTCCCCCTAAATTTATGCATAGGGAAGAAAGGAAATAAAATAAATTCGCAAATTTAAACAAACACAAAAAATTAGTCTTTGAAACTAATTTGTTTCAGAAAAACTCAGGAGTATCGAGAAAATTCAAACCGTAATTTAGCAATTGAAGTTGCATCCAGATGACCTGAGAACAGCACGCAGAGACATCAATGTATTCAGCCTCAGTTGTGTTTCAATTCCGGAAAAATTCATCACGCCGTTAAATACGGTCCCCATTTGTGATCTTTTCTTTCTTCCTTCCCACAAAGGACACATACCCTCAATTAAAGTTCTGAATGACGTGCAATTGAGAGATCTCTCCAGTCATGTGCCTAGAACAGCCACTATCAACATACCGAATCCTGATGATAATTCTCCATAGCTGCTCCGACACAGAGTTTTGGATTAGTTGGTTTTTGGAACCCAGTCCATTTTGAAACTGGATTTACCATTACTATCTACACAAGATACTCTTTCCCATGACATATCCTTATTATCAGAAAAAGAACATAAAGAAGTTACAGGACTTTTGAACGATTTTGAAATGTGACCTTTGGGAACCCATTGGTAATTAGGTTTGGGTACTTTCTTGTTGGACCGAAAGGGACCTTTTTCACTTACCTTTGGAACATGAATACCTTTCAAGTTAGGTTGTTATTATGAATGTGAGCTAGAAGACGACCCTTGAGATGAATTCGACCTTACCGATTTCGGTTTGGCTGAACCATCTCTCGAATTAGGCTTCTTGTCCGACATGCCCTTTTTGTCCTTGGGAGTCTGATTTTTTGCCTTTTTAGCATTCCAATCACCATTGCGTGAACATGACCTTCAAGGATTTCTTTTGGAAGATCTCCCCCTTGACACATTCTGCCAACCTTGTTCAAAGTAGGGAACATATGAACGATGTGGGCAATTTCTAGCAATGTGACCGGGAGTCCCACAGTTAAAACAAGTCTGTCTTTTCAAATAAATAAGATTGTGACTTGGTCCTTATCCAAATGAAGTTTGTTTCAAGGAACTTCCACAAGCACAAGCAAATGAACATTTATAAGACTGTTTAACAGATTTTTGTGGCTTGAATTTTTCAACAGTGGGAGTATCATCATCACAAGTTTTTGAATCATTTTCTACAGAACTAGAATTATTTTTGTTCTGCTCATGCCCATCTTGCAGTGAGACCTTATCTGCACATGAGGTAGAAGTATTAGTATCGTTCACACTACCAATATTTACTGTCTCAACTACAGTAGGTTTGCCATACTGTAGGTGTGCTTCCCTTGCCTTTTCTTCCTCAGTCATAGGAGTAAAGATGAGTTATCATTGAATAGAGGAGGAACACTATCATACCCTAGACCTACATTCTTTTTGTCTTTCCATTTAAGTTTCTTTTCGATCATTGTCTCAACTTTCTTACTTGACACATCAAATTTTTTAAAATTAAAATTTGCATTTTCAAACTTAATTTTCAATGTGTCAAGCTCGACAGTTAGACTGGCAATCTTTTCATGAGCATAATCATAGTGTTCACATTTAGTGTTGTATTCTTTCTTAATTCTCTTTAGATCATTGTTTTGGGCCTATAATTTTTCTTTTAAGGGTTTTGGGCCTTTCTGAGAGTATATCCTTCATATATAAGGTCCTCAATTTCCCTAATTAATCAATCATGTTGACCGCGATAATGTTTAATTGTATCACTACAGGCTTGAGTATATAATGTGACACTAACCTCTTTGCTACTGTTGTATGAACTCATAATTTACCAAAAAGAATCTGATTGTGTAATTTGAAAGATTGACCAAAAACCAAGAAAGTCAAACAGTTTGACCGAAAATAGTTTACCGAGAACTAGGTGTAACACTCTAAAATTTTCAAACAAAAATTTCATTTTTAAAATCACATAAATCCCAATATCACATTTCTCAAAAACCACAAATGTATAAGTTGCCAAAACACAAGTCAACAATTGTTTGATAATATCCCAGAATCCTAAAAAAACATAAACTCCAACTCGTGCGTACAATCAAGCCGGCGTCTTCCCGCGATCCTGAGAAGTACCTGAAATACATATCACACAACACGGTAAGCACGAAGCTTAGTGAGTTCCCCAAAATAACACATACACAAATAATATGCCTCTCATGGGTATAGCTCGGCATGGACCCTCCGGTCATGCGTCTCGGTGAGGACCCTCTGGTCTCACGGCTCGGTGTGGACCCTCCGGTCATGTGTCTCAGTGAAGATCCTCCGGTCTTACAGCTCGGGTCGGACCCTCCAGTCCTATATCTCAGTGAAGACCCTCCGGTCTCACAGCTCGGGTCGGACCCTCCAGTCATGTATCTCAGTAAAGACGCTCTTGTCTCACAACTCGGTTTGGACCCTCCGGTCCTAACTCAGTAAGGAACAGAATAGTATAGCATATATCATAAAGATAGAATGCATAATATCACATAACTCAATATAAGCACATAGGACCCTCCGGGTGATAACTCAAATAAGACCCTCCGGTCACATAGTATTACCACTCAGGTAAGTATAGTGAGAAGACTCACCTCGTAGAGTAAAGCAATATATCCCACACTCGAACTGTTGATCTAGACTCCGCCCTCCATAGCCTCCAAAATCCATAGCTTGACCAAACCCTAAAGTCAACGGAAGTGAACAGTCAAAGCTGACCTAACTCGTCGAGTGCAACTCATCTACTCGTCGAGTTCCTCAGTGCTCAGTAAATCACAAAAACCCGAGTCAACTTGCCAAGTTGCTAGCCAACTCATCGAGTCCATGCAGAGTCCAGAAGGTCGGGGAAAACCCTAGCCACTCGTCGAGTTGCTCCACCAACTCGTCGAGTTTACTCTTAGTCCAAAATGGGAAAAACCGACTCGACTCGTCGAGTTCTTCAGCTATTACACAATAAACTCATTCCAGTCGATTCCAATGCTCCAACTCCAGATCGAACCTCCTAGGATGAAGTTACCACGTAAAGTTGCCAACTTTATGATCATGCAAGGCCTCACAAGGATAAAACACCCAAAACTGAGCTCAAGAAGGGTTTAGGGCATGAAGACAGGTCAAAGCTTAATAAAGCTTGGGACTTTATGTACATGAGGGCTTAGAGGAGTCCAGATCTGCAACTACTCCCCCTGGACAAGCTCAACCCGAAATTGGCCCTCATTTTGCACCAAAATACTCATAAACTCACACAAGAAGAGATCTAAGAAATTGCAAGCCAAGGTAAGGACTTTTTACCTCCAAATAGATGCTACAACCGTATGAATGCTGCATCTAAAGACTCCTTCTTGTTCCAAGCTCTTCACTCTTCAAGCTTCCTCCAAGAATGCACACTTTTGGCTTCACACACTCCAAATATGGGCTAGCTCACTAGGGTTTCTCTCTGGACGTGATAGGGTGATGAGGGAGGCGGGGTAAAGGAGTTAAAGTCCTTTAAATAGGGTGCAAACCCGAATAATTAGCGTTTTTCTCTAAACATCCTCAACTCGTCGAGTCCAGCTCTCCAACTCGATGAGTAGGCTTCATAACTTGCGCGTCCAGATCAACTCCTACACGACGAGTTGGGCCAACAAACTTGTCCAGTAGTCCCTTCAACTTGCACAAAATCCTCAAGTCCCACATCCAAAAAATCAAGGTGTTACACTAGGCTTCTTGACCGAGAATAAGGCTTCTTAACCGAGAATGAGGCTTCTTGACCAAGAACCTTAGCCAAAATCTTACAACCGAAAAGCTGAACTGAGGATGCGGAGCCGAGAAAACAGATTCGCAGCCGAGAACTCCGAGGCTGAGACCGAGAACTCCGAGGCTGATACCGAGAGCTCTGAAGTTGAGTCCAAGGAGCTGCGCTAACCGAAATCTATCAGCTGGCCGTCGAGAACTCTTAAACCTAACCGAGAACCTGAGCTTGTCGCCGAGGACTCCTAGGTTTTGACCGAAGACGCCCAAAAATGCCAAAAACACGAAACTGGTAATTAATTAAGACCAATTTCGAACAAAATCTCTAAAATGGTGAAGAACACGAAGAACAACGACAATAATTTTGTCAAAAAGAACTCAAAAGCACCAAGAAAAACTCCAAGAAACGGTTAATATTTGGTCAATTCTGTTGATACCAATCCTTGCTCTGATACCAATTGTAAGTCCCAGAACACTTAGATCAATACGATATCAATCAAACTATCTAAAGAATGCGGAATATAAATCAAATAGTGATTCAAGAACACACAAATAACTCTCAATGCACACGATTTATTAGTTGAAATCGTCTGGTACACCAAGATCTTCTTATCAGCCGAAAACAATAATGATGAACTACTAGGACTCCTAAACGGCTGAAAAGCTATTTATACAAACCAAGTATAAAGCCTTAACATGCCCAAGCCCAAGATGACCGAAAGCATCATTAAACCCATCGAAATCACATGGTGATTTCGGTCCAAACACCACCGAAAACATGGTGTTTTCGGTCTTAGACCGAGAACCCTAAAAGCTATCAAAAGTAAAGTATAAACCACAAATCATTTCCTAACAAAAAGCACGAATTCCGACTACGAACATAATCGTCTTTATCAATATAGAACTTAGCATCAATGTAACTCTTACAATGATCTCTTCCATACAATCAATATCATTTCCTCTATCCTCTTAGGACACTTAAGAATCTTCTTGATCTTGATTCGTTGATTTTCACCAAATTGATCTAATCCAACTTTGTTGGATTAGGTGTCTAAGCCCATAACTATAATTGGTATGTACTTGAATTGATAGTAGCAATGTCCTTTTGGGTTGCCTTCAAATCTGGCAATTGAATAGGATTATTGTTGGAGAGAGAAGAATGATTTATTAATTTATTACTTGGTTAATAAATTAATTTTTTAATGTATTATGGATATAATATATTAGGAATCTTATTGTTTAATAAATATTTAATCAGAAATTAATTTGGAATTAATTTTAGGATTAAAGGATTTAATTGAAACTGCAGGGACTAAAGGTGACAATGTTCAAAAGTTGAGCATTGAGCATTTTAGAACCTCCCTAAGAGGGATGGAACGAAACCTAGAGTGTCCTAGGGTTTCCTTGGGCTCTAAGGGTGCCTTGGAAGCCTTAGGGAGGAAGTTAAGGGATTAGGGTTATCTAAGATACACCTGCCTTATCCTAAACCTTCCTTATCACCTGTATAAACCCTTATAGGGTTGGATTTCGTCTAAGGGCACTCTAAGAGAGGCTAGGGCCGAATTTTCCAATTCCCTTCTCTCTCCATAGTAATCCTTGGTTGCTAGGTTTGTTTGTGAGCCATTAGAGGCACGACACTTGTGGCGCTTGCTACCAAAGTTCAAGATCTTCAAGGATTTGATTGTTATTACAATATAACAATAAAGGTATGTATCCTAACCCTAATTATATGTTAATTTCGAAAATTACATGTGCCTCCTAGGATTTCTAGTTTTTGTGTTCAATGCTTGTATGTCTAATAGTGAAAACATAGATCCTCAAATTAGGGTTGCATGCACACATAGGATTGTTTGTTTGTATAAAACCCATCAGTGGTATCAGAGAGTATGGTTTTTGTTTTCAATTAGATTTGGTACAATTGATTGAACTAGACAAAATTAGGGTTTATAGCTATTAAACCCTAAGGCCTTTAAATTTTCGCAAATTAGGGTTTAAGAACCCTGTTTTTCGAAAATCCCTAAGGGTTTTCAAACCCTTTCCTTTGGCCACCTTGGAGTCGAATTCTAGGGTTTCCTAACCCTAGGGTTTTTGATTTTTAGGCAAGGTTGAAAGCCTTACCTTCCACTCCAAGTAGAAGATTTCGAAATCTAAGGAATAAGTTAGTAGGTTGTTATTTTTGGTAATTATCTTGTAAATTATTTAATTGGATAATTAAAGATATCCCTACCTAAAATTCGAAATCCATGGATAAAGGATTAAATTAAGTTAATATGTTTAATTTAAATTGGTAATCCTTATTTGATTTAATAATTTAATTAATCGTTTAATTTTTTATTAATTATTAAATCAAAGGTTTTTTAAATTTTAAGATTTTAAATTAAATGGTTTTAATTTTTTGAAACTTTTAATAAAAAAAATTAAAAAACCCTAGTATTTTAAAAGTTTAAAATACACCCTTATACTATATAAAATTAAAAGTCTAATATATTATATATGTATAAGTAAAGAGTCAGTCTTACCGTTAGTAGGCCTCATTCACGAAGCTGTTCTATAAGGGGTGTTTAAGGAAATTGCCTATAAAATGACGATTGAATGGGTATCTACTCTTACCCACCGCACTCTTGACTAGTGGAGGGTCGTTAGCCGAACGGGTAGGATAGGACACAACCTTCCATTATAAGTATAATGAAAAAAATGAAGTAACTAAACACTTTTATAAATTCCCAAATCTTAGTTACTTTAGGAAAAATGTGGAATTGGTGCTAATCCATGAAATTGCACATTACACCCTTATTGGTCGATTAGTGGAGCGTGTGTGGTTAACTGACACACTAATATGGGACCAATGAAGGATGAAAATGGGTAGCTTGATGTTTATCATAGATCAATGGAGCGTGTGTGGTTAACCGGCACATTGATTAGGTGATTTGTAACATCGAGAGTACCGAGCTAATTTGCATGGTTATCCACACCTTGTTTGTGATCCTCAGCATCCCAGTCACAAATGAAGGACACAATCGAGATTTAAACATGCCATTGAAAAGTTCAATGAATCTCAAAAGATCTAGGAGTTTCAATTCATTTAAAACTTAAATTTCCTTTTCGTTTTTCATGGTGGAAATTGGTAAATCGTCATTTACCTACCTTCAATTGTTTTGCAATTTGGATTACGGCATCCCTCTTCCAAATTGTAGAACATTGTGTTGGATCCTAGCCTTAATATCTCATTTGGGTGTTTTATTAAGGACTCAATCAACTGACTTGAATTTTCTCCCGTTTTGTAGATGTCAAAGTATGACAACTATGGTCTTCCTAAATCCCTTGGAAGAAGCTTTCCACATGAAGATGATATTCCACGATTCGATCGAGGAACAAGAGATCATGCTTCACTTCCTCCACCTCCTCCTATTGTTCTCCCTAACCCACAAGTTCAAAGTCTTGAAAAGTTCAAGCTCACTCAATCCCTTTTGGCAAGTAAACATGAAGAAGGAAAGTCAGTTTGTGCACACGTCTTAGAGATGAAGTCGCACATTGATAGGTTAAGAATGTTGGGAGTCGTTGTCTGTGAGAAGCTAGCTATTGACTGGGTTCTTCTATCGCTTCCTGACTCATATAGTGAGTTCGTAAGAGAGTACTATATGATAGACCACGACGTGACCCTCATCGATCTCACCTATTTGCTTGTTGCTGCTGAATCAGCAATGATTTGGCGCACTGGAGAAGCAAAGTTGATTGGTGGATCTGCCTTCCAAACCTCCATGGACATAGGAAATGGCAACGAAAGGCATGACATGGTCGAAAAGTTTGATCATAACAGAAAGGCAAAGTCTAAGGTAGTTTCGTGTGCGGTTCCAAAAGAGTCAATTTGCTTTTATTGCCAAGAGAAGGGGCATTGGAGACGAAGTTCTCCTGTCTACCTGAGAGATCTAAGAGATGGGAGAGTCAAGACGTATGGCTCTACTTCAGGTAAAATCCATTAACTAACTCTATAAGTTCCTATTTTTGATTCTTGATACATTATGTGATAAGATTACATTTTTGATGTTTTGTAGAATCAAAGAAAAGAGAGGAAGCTTAAAGGAAGAAGTGAGCCGAGTCTGATCGCGAAGAAATGGATTTCGATCGCATGGATTCAAAGATCGGATTTTTGAGCTGCTACTTAGAGTTAAGATAAATTGCTAAGAAATGTAATAGCATAGTTTTTCATTTGAGTTGCGTTGTAAAGACAAATTTTTTTCCGCAATAAAATAAATTTTGATTTTGTCTTATTTATTTATCCTTGCAATGACATGTATGAAAAATTGATGTTTGTGTATTTCTATTATTAGCAATGTTGAAATGGATGTGATTCTTAGTTATGTTATTCATGGTAATGTCATAATTTTCTAAGTAAGGAAAGATTTCCATCGCCCAAGTTTCAATTGGACAGGAACTTGGAATCATACGACTTGTATTGTGTGATGTATGGAAATCTTGGTACTTAGGTAATTAAGACTAATTCTTTGTTCACATAAGTATGTGAGTCAAGAGAATGACTAAAGGAACTAGTACACAATGTTGTGCACTAGTCAAGTCCACCATAAATAATAATAACATTATTCGTCATGATTTACTAAAAGTCTAGTAAATGTGGTTATACTTACAAGATTAAGTGTAATTCTGAATCATTGAAAAGTTTCAATGAATGGCAGAACGAATAAGTAGAATCAATGAAGGCAGAAAGGTAAAAGTTTCTCCAATCTAAGAAGAAGGGAGAGTACTTTTGTATCGTGTTTTATGATCGTCTTAATGATTAAGAGCCATATCACAATTGATCCTCTAAGGACATCTTAGTGCACTAGTATGGCTAAGAAGAGGAATCGGAAATTGTTGAAATGGTTAAATCAAAAGGATGAGTCATACTTCGTTCCAAAATCAAGTCTTAGAGTCATACTCCAAGATTGTGAATTGAGTGAAACATCTTAAGAAGATCTAACACACTCATCAAATGTGAAGTAGAAAATTGTTTTCTTACTCTTGCGCATTTCAAATTGGTAAATTGATGTCTTGGATAAGACAAAGACCAACTAAGACCAATTGTGTGTAGTGGTTTTTATTGATAAAGACACAAACTAATTCTTGAATATTTGTTTTTATCAAGAAATGTTTCTTGATAAGATAATCTAATATGTCAAGAGGTCAGTGGGAGTCTAAAGATCTTGAAAAGTCTCAAGAACTAATCAAGAGTAAATCTATTAAACACCAGCACACGACTTGAGGTTTGTAACCTATCGTGTTGACAAAATTTTATTTCTATGCCATTCCAGTAAAGTTACTTATGCATATGAGTTTTATAAGTTCTCAATTGACTGCATAAGGGAAAACACCTTGTTCAGTGAAAATACATTGACTGACATAAGTGAGCTGCTAAATAACTTGGAAGCAATGGTGGGACCCTTGATGGCAAGAAATTAAGTATGAACAAGTTCTGTCCATAAGAGTTTGGCAATTAGTCTGAACATTTGGGACTTAGTAATATAAGTTTTGAATTAGTTTAGACACACATGTGAGTTGTCTAAGTAAAGGTGTGTGAGTTTGAGAAGCTTAGATAAAGGCTTATCGAAGCACATCGTATTGAAAAAATGAACTTTGGAAGTCAATAAGTATTGTCTTCTAGAAGTCCAACTGTTTTCTGAATATGTGTCAAAGCTAGTGGGAGTATAAATGTTATGCTGAAATGGATATAATCATCATGTTAGTGGGAGCATGATTATTATTTTAAGTATTGCAAGTTGGTAATATTAATTATAGAAAAACAAAAGTTTCACTTTGCAAAGTTGTAGGGGTTGAAAAGTTGTTTTTGCTATAATTAAGGGGGAGAATGTTATACTTCGTTTCCAATCTAAAAGCTTAGATCGAGAAATTTTAATTGAATTTAGTCAAGGATATATTTATTAATTGCATTCTCAAAGTTCGATTACGACATCCCTCTTCATAGTTCGAATTTTGAGAACACGACAAATAGAAATATTATGGCAATATTATAGCAAGAAACTGGTAAAGTATTACGTTTTTCATTATGAATCGTATCCCATACACTTCGGGTATAGGATCGATTGCATATGCTGTAATATTTGACCGTTCTAGAATTTTCCAAATGCCTAGGGCATTAAGTGGGAAAAGGGACTAGAACCGGTTTGACTAAAATAAATTGAACAACTGTCAACGACAATCTAAGGTTCGCTAAGGATTGGTCGCTTGTGAGCAGTTGGAAGTATAGTAATGAATGGACCATATCGACATTATTATGAATAGATAAGACTATATTCACAATGAGTTGTTATATGGCAAATATGGAAATATTTCCATATTGGGAGTTGGACGTTAAGAATTTATGTCTAGATTAGAAACTTTTATGCAAGAAGGATGTTCAAAGGAATGTACTTTGAATGTGAGACTTCATGACTATGGAATTGTCTTTTAACAATATCAAATAGAGCACTTTGTAATTTCATTGACAAAGTCTTGGTGACTTTGGCGCTGTGATAATACGAAAGGACCGTTGCATAAAATGTTAGAATCTAACATATTCTAGTAGTGGCGAGAATTTTGTATTCTTACACTAATGATTAGGAATTGTGAAATGAGCATCATTACAAATGTGTTCATTTGATCTATTTCACAAAGTAAAGACCATAGGTAAACATAGTGTGCATGTTTGGTGCATGGGACAACTGTTGTTATAATTCAAGTAAGAAGTTGATTACCCGAAACAACAAATAATGAGTAATCAATATGGTGATTAAATATAAGGTGTTTTATTTATACTCAAAAGTTTGGGGTCATATAGGATTAGTATTATTCTTGTGTCTCACTTTGCATGTTTTGACTTCCCGAATAATAAGATTATTCAAACCCTCCACAGTCGCTCATACTTTGGAAGTAGGTATGAATGAAGACTGTCATGAATCCGTCTATAGATTGTCTAAAGTGTTTAGACATGGCACAAGTTTGCTGCAGAATTCATGAGTACTGTTATAAGATTAGAGTATTGGATTAAACCCACGCTCACTTGGATCGCTTCATGGATTTTATCACAAGTGATTGGTGAGACAATAATATCTTATATTCTTGAAACCGAGATGTGTGAGTTGTATTCTGCAAGTCGGTTGCACATTGATAATATGTAAACGCGCCAGTAACTTGGTGTTATAAAACATATTGTTGTGTGTGGTTTAATGAGTAGGTACAAGCGAACATTGAATCGAAGTTTATCCGTTCCTTTTACCCAAAGTGGGATAAAAGTGATATCTGTGGGCCCCTCGATGATTTAGTGATGACACCCTAAGTGCTTGGTCAAGCCGGGACTAAGTTGATGTGTTCAATTGTAGTCTGTTGTCAGTCATCATAAATCAGAAATCGGGAAACAACACATAGACAGAGAGAATGATTAAAATCCATGTCTCAGTCTATACGATATCTAGAATGGAGGAATATATGATACCTTATCTTAAGGACACGTCACTGATAAGATCAGAGTTCGTCATCAGCTTTTGGTAGCTAAAATTTTCTAGTCAATTTTGAAGTTATACTTACAACTATAGTTATTAGACTTATCCAAGTGGGAGACTATTGGATTAGGTGTCTAAGCCCATAACTATAATTGGTATGTACTTGAATTGATAGTAGCAATGTCCTTTTGGGTTGCCTTCAAACCTGGCAATTGAATAGGATTATTGTTGGAGAGAGAAGAATGATTTATTAATTTATTACTTGGTTAATAAATTAATTTATTAATGTATTATGGATATAATATATTAGAAATCATATTGTTTAATTAATATTTAATCAGAAATTAATTTGGAATTAATTTTGGGATTAAAGGAATTAATTGAAACTGCAGGGACTAAAGGTGACAATGTTCAAAAGTTGAGCATTGAGCATTCTAGAAGCTCCCTAAGAGGTATGGAACGAAACCTAGAGTGTACTAGGGTTTCCTTGGGCCCTAAGGGTGCCTTGGAAGCCTTAGGGAGGAAGTTAAGGGATTAGCGTTATCTAAGATACACCTGCCTTATCCTAAACCTTCCTTATCACCTATATAAACCCTTATAGGTTTGGATTTCGTCTAAGGGCACTCTAAGAGAGGCTAGGGCCGAATTTTCCACTTCCCTTCTCTCTCCATAGTAATCCTTGGTTGCTAGGTTTGTTTGTGAGCCATTAGAGGCGCGACACTTGTGGCGCTTGCTACCAAAGTTCAAGATCTTCAAGGATTTGATTGTTATTACAATATAACAATAAAGGTATGTATCCTAACCCTAATTATATGTTAATTTCGAAAATTACATGTGCCTCCTAGGATTTCTAGTTTTTGTGTTCAATGCTTGTATGTCTAATAGTGAAAACATAGATCCTCAAATTAGGGTTGCATGCACACATAGGATTGTTTGTTTGTATAAAACCCATCAAACTTTTCATGCTCAAATCATACGAGTCATTAGATCTGGTACATGTCATGACATATATGATCAATCCCATAGAAGAAGCATGTCAGACACGACTCTTAACCTCCAGTTCAATAGTAAAACCAAAACAATAGCATTGCTTAATGTTATTCCATATTTTAGTAAGCATGTCGAGTTTCCTCAAGATTCCATGTACATTTTGTTTAATCAAATGAATCACTTTGATATATCTCAATAGATTCTTATTATTTACATGTTTTGTATCTCCCATGTATATCATAGCGAAATAATTCTCATAACAAGCCAAGTGTTTACACTTGCTAAGTTAGAATATAGTTTCCTATGAATCGTACACTGTCTATGTACAAAACAAGGGTGACTACAGTGCTCCCACTAACACTGACATATATATGGTTTATCTATGTTTCTCTAAATTCAAACTCCTTGAACTTTCTTCTTAATACAAAGATTCCAATTACTCCCACTAGCTTTGATAAATGTATGGCTCATCTTTATTTCTTTAAATTCAAACTCCTTGAACTTTTCTCATTGAAACAAATATTCCAATTGTGAGATGCTTGTTTCGGTACATAAGGAACTTCTCAACCTTACACATCCTTCACAAACTATCTTGGTTTGATTATGTGTTTGTTCCTATCCATGCTTGTCTCTTCTTGAAGATCCACTTATACCTAATGGTTAAGGCCAAGTGCTTGATCTACCAAGTTTTCACATACATGAACTGAATCTCACTCTCCATTTCCTCCTTCCATATTGTAGCATTTAGGGCCTACCATAGCTTCTGATACCTTGTATACTCTGATTGCTCCATTCCAATGACTCATTTACCTCAATAATATAAACTCTTACATAAATAGGCGTATGACGTCCTTTATCATATCTATAATGAAGAGGTGGAAATATGTAAGTTTCCTCAATATCTATTTCAACCTCGAATTGAATGTTAGGTCCAACTTTAGGCTCTTCGTTGGTTGACTCTCGAATCTTATCAAGATCAATGTGGCTCCCACTAGCCCTTTTGGAAATCAGCTCCCTTTCTTGGAAGACTACCCTTCGAGCAACATACACTTTTTCTCAGAAGGATTGTTCAACAATTATCTAAAATTCTTGATGGGTTCTCCAACAAGATAACACATATGTTCTAGATTGTCGAGCGTTTTAGGACGAGCGTAAGCCTCATAATCGTAGACTTTCATATGTACAAGCGAGGAATGAATGTCACTTCACATATCATAGAGTGTTTCATGATCCTTCTCAGTTGGTAAAAGACCAAAGCACTTCTCGTAACACTATTCATGGTACAATCCATGAATTGTTATTAAACATAGTGCGACTCTTCTAGTACAAAATTAATGAATGATTTGTTTCTCTATCCAACTAACACTCATTGTGGTAGTGTTTTGGGTGGAGATAGCTCGTGAGACTCTTTCACAATTCCTTAGATGATCGATAAAGTTTGGACTACGATGCTCACTATGAGTGTCTCATCCTATTGCCTAGTTGATTATTAACTTCACTTTATGAGACCTCTGAACACCTAAAAGGTTTCAGACTCGCATTCATACGAAGTTGGTCTTACCATGTATCGTGGTTAATCTGAATCATCCATTAGTGCAAACTAATTCCAACATATATTCTCATCACCCAGTGGTGTATTCATCCTCTATCTTGATAAACAAGATTTGCATTTATCATGAGAATCAAGGTCAAATGATATCCAAAATCCGATCCAACTGGATACTTGGTAATGCGTTTCTCATTTACGTATCCAAGACTATTATTTCACAAATACATTTCACCCAAACCTTTTGGATGTATTTGAATAAGTATTTATTGTGGTCAATCTGAACTAATTTAACTGATATATCCATAACAATACACCTTATTCAAATATTTGAATCAATTTTGAACTATTGCTACTATACTAGCTTCGTAGATTTCATGACTTTCTTTTAACATGGTAGAATGCTCTACATTTAAATAAGTCAAAACTATCTCATGAAACAAAATATAAGCAATTTCAATTATAACACCATATACTAAACATTTGGGAAAATAGTTGTGTTTTAATCCTATGAATAGTGGCAAGGGCTCAAAATTCACGATCAAATTGACCTTCTCTATGTTTCAGTCTTCTTACTTCATTTTAGTCACTACACATTCTTGCAAATGTCAGAACACAATCCTTAGTAAAACATTCAAGGATTGGAAGTAATGTTCCAATGGCATTATAAATCCATATATTTGATTCAACACCAAACATTGGAGAACTAGTTATCTTTTGATCTTATGGAAAGTAGCAAGTGCTCATAATCCATGATCAAATTACTTTCTCCATGTTTTAGTCCTTTAACTTCATATATATATATATATATATATATATATATATATATATATATATATATATATATATATAGGGCATGTATGTTTTCTTAGTCCTTTCTTGTTATGGAAATGAATAACTATCAGAATATATCTCATAATATGCCTTCCTTTGTCCTAGGTATTTGGAACTAGATTAGGTATACCAACACTAATCGTCTTTTAACCCATGAGTAATTGGATTTCTTCTTCTTGACACTTGTATTCATGATAGTAAAATATGGGAGTGTTTTGAAGTTTGAGTTTCTATGATTGGCCATGTTAGGTCGAAAAGGAAACCTCAACATGCTACACAACTCTTACATGGGCATTCCAAGTTTTTCATATCAAAATCAGAATGAACTGATTATAGGTACATGTCAACTAGTCGTCTAATCCTAGTCAACTCCTAACTCAAGGAAATCCCATTTTACTTCAATATGTCAGTTTATAACGTACATTTGATAACGACACTTTCTGATTGATTAGAATGCAGTAATTGGATGAACCTCATGAAGAGCTTAGTTAAAGGCATGATCTTTTCTTTTCATTTATGAGAACCATTCCTAACCTAAAAATTTGGACAAGATTGATCATCCTAATAGTTAATCCTTTAAGAGGTTTTAAAGAAGTAGATGTTAGTGGATAAGGTTATATACATCATTCAATATCAATTTCCATTATAGTTTGTTTTACTTATCCTTAGAAAATATTCACCAAAAATAAATTATTTAAGAAGGCTAGGATCCATATTTGGCTCCATGATGTGTAAATGGATGCCATAAACACACCATAAAGTTATTTAGGTAGGCAAAGCCCTTTTCCAATTTCGATCACCACGAAATTCCTAAATCTTTGAGATTCATTGACTATCAAAGGCATGGTAATCTCGGATTATGTTCATCTCAGATTCAATTACGCGGTCGCCGCGGATCACTGAACATAGTGAATCGACCATCCAAAATCGCATGGTCCCCGACTCAAGTTACGCTTGAGATTCGCGAGTTCCACATCATTCTCTACCTATACTCTCAACTTGATGTGTCGGTTAACCAAACGAGCTCCATCAACAAGTTATAAAGAGAATGTGCGACTTTTATGGATAACATAAGAGTCACATTAAATAGATTATGAATTAACCATGCAAAATCTCATCGTCCCCGACTCAAGTTACGCTTGTTCACGAGTTCCATTTCATTCTCAACTATACTCTAAATCGATGTGTCGGTTAACCGCACGAGCTCCACCAATAGAATATAAAGAAAATGTGCAATTTTCATGGAAAATATGTGATGGGTTTTGAGCATTCTAACACTCCTAAGTGTACATGCAACCCTAAATACCTTGGATCTATGTTTTCTCTATTATACATGCAAATATGATTATCCAAGGTATTATCCTAACTAGCATACCAAAACATTGATACTAGGATAATAAAATAGATAGAATACATACCTTGTTGTTGCTGCTTGACTCCATGAAGCTTGAGAGCCTAGTGCCCCAAGTGTGACACCTCAAATGGTTCACACAACATCATGAACTCTTGGAATAACCATGAGAAGAAGACATACATGTTCAAATCGGCTAGCCCTCAAAATATGTATCACTAGTGCCAATTTCTTCAACTAAAGGGGTTCTTATATAGTGTGGCTATTAGGGTTACACCATGCAACTCATGACTTTACCCATTCCTTATGCTCCATGGGTTTTAACCTCCATGGAGTATCCATGGATCACCACATGGGTTAAACCCAACATAAAGGAATCTTGGATCATAAGCCCACATATATAAGAATGAATGATTTACACAATCAATCCCCATATATTTAATTAGTCTCTTTTTGATCACTAAATTAAGTCCAAATTAATTCTTGATCAATACTAATTAAATAACACGATTTCATATTAATATATTAGACCTTATAATATATTAATATGTCACAAAATGTCTTTTCCTCATAAACGGTCTATCCAAATGTTCCGATGCCATGCAACCCAAATGGACCATGCCGAGTCAGGTCAAGTACATACCAATTATAGTTATGGACTTAGACACTAATCCAACAGTCTCCCACTTGTATAAGTCTAAAACTATTATTGCGTATGACTTCAGGAACCAACTGGCAATCGTAGCTCTCAAAAGCCGCTGTCGAACTCTGACCTTGTAGGTGAACTCTGACCTTTGTCAATGACTTGTCCATTAGATAAGGGATCATATATTCCTCCATTCTAGATATCATATGGACTGAGACATGGATTATAATCATTCTCTCTGTCCATTTGTTGTTTTCCGATTTCCGATTTATGACGATTGACTAATTGAACAAATCAAATCAGTCCAGGCCCGGCCGAGCACTTACATTTGTCATCACCAAATCATCGAGGGGCCCACAGATATCGCTTTTATCCCGAAGGTAAAAGGAATGGATAAACTTGGACTCATATGGCTTGTTCTACTACTTGTTGAATCATACACAAAGGCACGTTTTATAACACCGAGTTACCGAATGCGTTTTCATGCAATCAATGTACAACCAACTCATAGTAACAACTCATATCTCTAGGTTTGAAGAATATAAGATATTATCGTCTCATGATCACTAGTGATAAAATCCATGAAGTGATTCTAATGAGCGCGGGTTGAATCCAATACTCATAACTTATGAGCACTCATGAGTGTTGTAGCCCCTTGTCCAACATCTTAGACCTCTACAAGCCAACCCATGACAGTCTTGATTCATATCTACTTCCAACATATGACCGACTGTGGATAGTTTGAATAACTTAGTCAATCAGGAAGAACGACCTAGTTATTCTGGAAGTCAAAACATGCAAAATGAAACACAATAATAATAGAATCTAATATGGTATCAAAACCTATGAACATAAATACAACACCTTTTATTTATCACCATATGATTACACATTATTCATTGTATACTGTTTCAGCTATCAACTTTATTCTTGAATTTAAAACAATAGTTGTCCCATGCTCCAAGCATATACACTATGTTTTCTAAACACTAGTCATGCCATACACCAAGTATGCATACTATGTTTGTCTATGATCTTCACTTTGTGAATTAGATCAATTGAACATAACTCCAATGATCCTCTTTCACAGTCCCAAATCCTTACTGCAAATGCAAGAATTCCAAATTCATGCCATTTACTGAAATCTGTTAGATTCTAAACTTATATGCATTGATCCTCCTGTAATGATTATGCACAGAGTCACAAGGACTTGACAACAAACATTACAGAGCATTCCAAGGAGATCAACTCCTTGGAAACATCCTTCTTGCATTAAGTTTCCTAATCTTACACAGATTGAATAATTTCCAACTTTGAAACATTTCCATATTCCATTTTGACTATCACTTCTGAACAAGAGTTGCCTCCTTACAGATTATGTCAATATGGTCCTTCCAGAATTAACACTATACTTCCAACTGCCCGTGAGCAACCAATCTTTGGTAAACCTTAGATTGTCCTCGACAATTGCTTAATCCTTTTAGTCATATCCAGTTCTAGACCCTTTCCCTTCTTAATGCCCCATGCATTTGGAAAATTTTAGAAAGGATGAATATAGCACATGAAATCGATCCTATATCCGAAGCATATGGGACACGAGTCATGATGTCTCACATAAAGACTAAACCAGTCTTTTGCTATAACATTTCCATTTCTATTTGCCAAGTTCTCATAATTCAGATTATGAAAAGGGATGCCGTAATCATAATCGAATTTTAGAACGCAAATAATGGACCCATATATAGAATTTCCTTATGTTGAGCCATTCCAACATGAAATTCATATATATATCCTTGACTAAATACGATTAATATCTCAATCTAAGCTTTTAGAATTGAAATGAAGTATAATTTTCTCTCCCTTAATTATAGCAAAACAACTTTTTCAACCCCTGCAGCCTCACGAATTGAAACTTTTGTTTTCTATAATTAACATTGCTAACTTGCAACCTTTATCATAATTATCATGCTCCCACTAACATGATGATTATTAGCATAACACTTATGCTCCCACTAGCTTTGACATGTAATCAGAAATCAGCTGGACTTCTAGAAATCAATACTTTATTGACTTTCTTACCAAAGTTTAGATTTCTGATACTAGATTGCTTTGATAAAACTTTATCAATATCATACACCTTATCTTAGATAGTTCACAGGTGTGTCTAAACAATTTTAAGAACTATGAAAAGGGATGTCGTAATCATAGTCTCGATTGTTTAGACCTTTACCACTTCTCACAAGTCCATGTTAGTGTGCTAGTTAACCACACACGCTCCACTAACGACTTTGAGAATGCAAATATCACAATTGCTATCTAGCAATCTACTTAGTGAAAGTGTTTCCTCACCATAATTTTCATGAATCGGAGAGAAACCTTATGACACTTTGATTTTATGGTGTATGAGTTCCTATCCATATGAATTTTGTCAAAACCATAATCACAAGACAAGGTTACTGACAAATCCACACTTATATGGATTAAACTTGTGCAATCTTAAATTCTTGCCATTTGGCAGCTCAAGGGCCTGCCATTGCTTCCAAGTAGCTGTGCAACCAATTGAGAACTCTCAGAACTCCTATGCAAAGCCAACTTAAATAGGCACAGACATGTCGACACGATAGGTTATAAACCTCAAGTCGTGTGCTAGAGAAGAACTTCAGGTTTTATTCTTGATTAGTTCTTGAGACTTTCAAGACCTTTAAGACTCCCAATGTCCTCTTGACATATAAGACTTTCTTGTCAGATATTTAAGAGATAGTGTGGATTCTAATCAAGACAAACACTTCACACAATTGGCCTTAGTTGGTCTTTGTTTTATCCAAAACATCACAACTTACCAATTTCAAATGTACAAGAGTAGAAAACTTTTACTCTTACATTTGACAAGTGGTTTAAACCTTCTTTAAGACATGTCACTCAAGTTACAATCTTAGAGTATAACTCTAAGAATTGTTTTTGGAACGAAGTATAAATCATCTTCTTGATTTAACCACTTCAACAATTCATAGCTCCTCTTCTTAGCTACCAGAATGCACTTAGAGGATGAATTGTGATAAGGTCTCTTAATCATTAAGATGATTATATAACATGATACTAAAGTACTCTCCCATCTTTTCAGATTTGAGAAACTTTTATCTTTCTGCCTAAGTTGATTCTTCTTATTCGCTCTGCCATACATTGAAACCTTTTCCAATGTCTCAGAATTACACTTAAGCTTGTAAGTATAACCATATTTACTGAATTTTAGTAAATAATGACGAATAGTCTTAACGATTATTTGTGGTGGGCTTGATCAGTGCACAAGAATGTGTACTCGATCCTTTACTTGACTCACACATCCATGCGAACAAGTAGTTAGTCTTAATTTTTTCGAATGCTTGAAAGTTCTTATTCATCATGCTATACAACTTGCATGATTCCAAGTTTCTATCCAACTGAAACTTAGGTGATGAGAATCTGGTAAATTTAGACACTACCACAAATGAAAGAATCAAATTCATATTTCCACTCTTGCTCTTAATGGAATCTTATAAGCAACAAAAGTTTTCACAAATGCCATTGTAAG
Organism: Lactuca virosa; assembly: GCF_052849685.1. Classification (NCBI taxonomy): domain Eukaryota; kingdom Viridiplantae; phylum Streptophyta; class Magnoliopsida; order Asterales; family Asteraceae; genus Lactuca; species Lactuca virosa. The sequence continues at coordinate 72,492,905 of NC_136431.1, forward strand.
GATATTTTAAAATAAATAAAATCAAAAAAAAAATTTCTTTTTTTTTAAAACTTTGCGGAAAAACTATCCTTACAATGCAAAAGCACATGAAAACTTTGTTGTTATCTAATCCTATGCAATATATCATAACTCCTAAGATGTAGCTTAAGAATCCGACTTCAAACTATGCGATAGAAATCCATCTACGCGATCAGATTCAGCATAATCTTTCTTTAAGTTTCTTCACTTTTTCCTTTGATTCTTAAAAAATCAACATGTGACCCAGTCACATCATGTATCAAGAATCTCAGAATAGAAACTTAGTAGAGTTAGATAGTGGACTTTACCTGAAGTAGAGTCAAACTTATTGACTTTAATATCCTTAGGTAAATTTGGCAGCTTCGCAACCAATGCCCCTTTCTTTGGCAATAGACCCTTGATAATGGGACTATCTCAGACTTAGCCGTTCTCTTTACCATTTGGTCAACCGAGTTGACTATAGCCGATCCCTTTCCATTGGGAAAAGAGAGCTTTACTGGATATCCAATGTCATCATTGTCAATGTCCATAAAGTTTTAGGAGGTTGATTTTAGCAAACAGATAAGATCATTAAGGGTCTTGTCATAGTCTGTTTCATAGGAGTCCCAAAAGAACTCACTATGTGACTTAGAAAATAGTTGAGTCACCAACTTTCTCAAGACTTTGACACCCAACTCTCCCGGCTTGTCAATATCTGACTACATCTCCAAGATGTGATCACATATAGACCTTTGCTTGAGTGACCTTAAACTTTTCAGGAACTTGTGGGTTAGGGAGATTAATTGGAGGAGGTGAAAGAAGTATGATTTCCATGGGACATCATCTTCATTTAGGAAAGCTTGTTTCAAGAGATTTGGGAAGATCATCTTTTGGGAGATATTCAAGAGAGTTGATTTAAAGTCCTTAATATAACACCCAATATGAAATATTAAGGCTAGGACCCAACAACCTATTTATAACTGGAAGAGGGATGCCGTAATCCAAGTTATAAAATAGTTGAAGGTAGGTAAATGACGATTTACCAATTTCCACCATGAGAAACGAAATATAATTAAGTTTTAATTGGATTTGAAACTCCTAGATCTTTTGAGATACATTGAACTTTCAATGGCATGTTTGAATCTCGATTGTGCCCTCTCAAGTTTGTGACTGGGATGCCGAGGATCACAAACAAGGTGTGAATAACCATGCAAATTGACTTGGTACCCTTAACTTTATCACCTAATCGATGTGTCGGTTAACCACACACGCTCCACCGATCTATAATAGAGTCAAGTTACCCTTTGCCACTCTTACTAGTCCTTATTAGTGTGCCGGTTAACCACACACGCTCCACTAATGACTTGGTAAGGTACAAAGTGTAATTTCATGGGTTAGCACCTTTTCACATTTTCCTAAGTAACTAAGATTGGGAATGTACAAGTGTTTAGTTACTTAGTATTTATCATTAATACTTTTAATGAAGGGAGATTTATAGTCCTTTTCCTACCCATTCGCCTAACGACCCTCCACCAGTCAAGGAAGCGGTGGGTGAGAGTGGACACCCATTAAACTGCCATTTTATAGGCAGTAACCTTATACCCCCTTATAGACCGGCTTCGTGAATGAGGCCTAGTAACGGTAAAATTGACTTTATCTTATACATATCTATATAATTAAAATTATAATAATAGTATAAGGGTTTGAATTTTAACTTTTAAAATTCTAAGGGCTAACTTGGAATTAAAGTATTCATAAGAGAAAACTTTTCAAATTCCAAAACTTGAGGGCAAGTTTTGAAACTATTCAAAACTAATTAATTCCATAACTTATGTGTTTAAAGTAGTTTTAATTAAAAAAAACTCTTCAAGTTCCATAACTTGAGGACAAGTTATGGAAGACTTTAAACTAATAAAAGAATGTAACTTTTCTTTATTTTGTAATTTATGGAATTAATTAAGGTTACACATTTTATTACTTAATGAAGTGACTCTTGAACCTCCATAACTTGAGGACAAGACTCTTCATTTTTGTAACCATTACCAACTTTTATGAGTTTTATGAAACTTAAATGTGCCTTTTCATATAACTTGAGGACAAGTTACAAAAACACATTTTAGAATCAACTCTTAGATTAAAATGGATTGAAAACACATAATCAATTAACTTTTCTATTAATCTAAGCAACTCATAAGAACAAGATAATTTAATCAAACTTTTTCATGTAATTAGCCTAATCACTAAACTAATACAAAACATGAATCTATTGACAATTATCTTTGAAATTGGATTAGTATGAACATTACCACATCAAAACAGGATTATAGGTTCAAAAACAGCTTATGGTAATATTCCTAGTCCATTTCTAGCCAAAAAAAACTCGAAAATATGCTGTCTGGGGCTCCTACTCGTCGAGTGTATTAACCTAATCGCCGAGTAGGATGATTTTCTTCATGGACTCGGCGAGTTCATCAGTGGACTCGGCGAGTCCAGTGCCCAGAATGTCCGAAATTCGACTTTTTCAGCATTTTTCAGCAATTTGCATCAAGTATAATTGAAAACAAGCCTAGGCTCTGATACCACTGATGGGTTTTGAGCATTCTAACACTCCTAAGTGTACATGCAACCCTAAATACCTTGGATCTATGTTTTCTCTATTATACATGCAAATATGATTATCCAAGGTATTATCCTAACTAGCATACCAAAACATTGATACTAGGATAATAAAATAGATAAAATACATACCTTGTTGTTGCTGCTTGACTCCATGAAGCTTGAGAGCCTAGTACCCCAAGTGTGACACCTCAAATGGTTCACACAACATCATGAACTCTTGGAATAACCATGAGAAGAAGACATACATGTTCAAATCGGCTAGCCCTCAAAATATGTATCACTAGTGCCAATTTCTTGAACTAAAGGGGTTCTTATATAGTGTGGCTATTAGGGTTACACCATGTAACTCATGACTTTACCCATTCCTTATGCTCCATGGGTTTTAACCTCCATGGAGTATCCATGGATCACCACATGGGTTAAACCCAACATAAAGGAATCTTGGATCATAAGCCCACATATATAAGAATGAATGATTTACACAATCAATCCCCATATATTTAATTAGTCTCTTTTTGATCACTAAATTAAGTCCAAATTAATTCTTGATCAATACTAATTAAATAACACGATTTCATATTAATATATTAGAACTTATAATATATTAATATGTCACAAAATGTCTTTTCCTCATAAACGGTCTATCCAAATGTTCCGATGCCATGCAACCCAAATGGACCATGCCGAGTCAGGTCAAGTACATACCAATTATAGTTATGGACTTAGACACTAATCCAACAATATGAACTTCACATTCTATTAATAAAATGAGATTTTGTTTTATATACATGTGTTTAGAATACTTGTATATTGACCTTTATCACTAGCAAACCCTTTCAGTAATTCCATTCTCAATGCAATTGGGCGGTGAGGGTGGTAAGTACGCATCATATTAAAATCCGACCTCATTAGGAATCATAGAGACCTCCTTAAACCCCTACATTAGAATGGGTGAGCCTAGTTATGGTAAGACTGACAACATCAATATTTAAAACATACGAGGGCATATGTTGTAACTTTCTTACACATATAATAGACACAATTCTAATATATATAATGGTTAAATTTAAAACACTTTAAATTTAGCTGTCTATTATTAATTTTAATTAATTGCGAGGACACAATGTAACAATTAATAAATCACGAGGGGTTAATATTCAAATTTATAAATCTCTATTATAAATAATATTAAATATTTAAATTTACTATTTAAATAATATATAAATATTCAAATTAAAATAAACTCATTCAAATAATATTTAGCAATTTTCTAGATTTAAAACATTTTAAATTTGGTATTTATCTATATCATAAATCTTCAAGTTTGAAAAATAAAAAAAATGGGAAAATGCTAATCTGGGCTGCTCACGTCGTGAGCATAAACGCCTCACGTCGTGAGTTGCGACAAAGGGTTTTCTCAGTTAAGAATTTTCCAAATTTTCTTCTTTTATTCAATTTCAAACAAGCATTTATATAAAATATGGATCTAGGGTGAATGTAATCATGAACCAATGGCTTTGATATGACTGTTGGGTTTTCTACGCATCAAATACACTTTAAACTAAGTAGCGGAAAAATCGAAACAACGATATGCCTAAGTGTACATGCAACCTTTAGATCTATGGTTTCATGCTAATGACATCTACCCTAGAAAATGTAAATACAAGGAAGAAAAACATACCTCTTTCGTATCCCTTGATCTCCATGCTTGAGATCTCGACCCTCCATGAAGTTACTTGGATGAGAGGACCCAAACCAGAATCCCTCTAATGATATCACACCGAATGACATCAAAGAGTGGAATAAAAAATAACTAGGAGAAGGGTCAATTTCACAAAATCTAAGAGGGTTAGAAATTGTCCCTAAGAGGGGGAGGAAAAAGGGTTGACAAAACTTCAAGCCAAGGTGCAAGGTAGAATAAAATCCCTAAGGACCTATTTATAGCCTTGGATGCCTTCCTAGGTTTTGTACTCCTTCCCATGTTGGATGGAATACCTAGAACGAAATTCACTCCTTTTCCCATGTGGGATGGAGTGATTTTCATCCAACCCTAAATATATAAGGGTTTTGGAACATTATTGATTAACGAACTATCGATTAATGAATATTCAACCCTTTGATTAATTGAACTATTAATTAATTCATAAAATTTATTTCCAATTAGTTTGTAATTAATTATTAACCATAATAATTAATAAACCAATTTCTCCTTTATTTATTCTACTGGGCAACCCAAACGGACCCTGCTATTATCAGAAATATTACCAATAGTTAATGACCTTGGACACTCTTTCCAACATGTGGTACTTAGAGGAACTCACTATCTTTATGCTTACAATTTATGTTTATGGTTTTAGGTACTTCCAATTCGAAAGGGAAGGGCCCAAAGTGATGGCACAACATCCTCCCCTCATGATTTCCACAATTGAATAAATGTACTATGATATTTTGGGTATTATATTTTGTGATGGTCTTTGGAAGAACTAATGAATGAAATTAATAGTCTTTCAATGAAAAATTTTATCACTGTTTTTGGGCTGTTACATTTTGGAATTACTTTGATTTATGAATTATACTTTTGAAATAATGTTTTTGTAAACAATTATTGTCTTTGGGTTGTTTTGGAAAACAAATAAATTTTACTCAAATTTTTGGGATGTTACAAAGTCATATAGGTTAATACTTAATAAACATGTTACCCACCAGCTGAATTGTCAAAAGGACAACTGTTAATCGTTTGAGTAATTGTCCACATGAGTTTTGTCACTATATTGTATACTCCAATATGTATCCTCCGTATGTTAGGATGTTATTGCCCTATAATATTAAATTGGGCCATTAGGCTAGTTTAGTTAGTTGCACATTATGCTAAATTGTTTGTTTGCTATAGATCTATTAATATATTATGTGGGAAGTTGAGGGCAGACCAGCTTCATGCTGAAGGCTAATATACTCGGGCAGACCAACTTTACACTAAAGGCCAAGGAGCAGACTAACTTTATGCTGAAGGGAAATGGGCATACCAGCTCTATGTTGAAGGCCATAATGTGTATTATTGGTGAATCGGCGAAAGGTCGTGAGCAATTATGTCTTTGCATTGTATATGTATTGTGGTATATGATATTTTGGGGAACTCACTAAGCTTTATGCTTACCAAGTTGATTATAAATGTTTTCAGGTACTTCCTTGGATCATGAGAAGGGCAAAGCTCGATTGTATTCGCATCATGTTTTCCGTAAAATGTAAATATACTCTAATCTATTTGAATAAATAAAAATGAAAAATTTATGTTGAAAATTGGGATGTTACACAATTCATAGTTATTTTCTTTATTTTAAATAGTAGCAATTATTTTCTTATTGAAATTTATGTTCCCGGAGTTCGGCACCCTACTTACTTTACTATACTACTACGCGACTAGGTACACTGACTATTTCTGTTTTAGTTGGTTAAATTAGTTAGGATTTTAAATATTAAAACTAATGCAGATAGAAAGGCACACCATATACTGAAGGAAAATAGTTTCTGATCTAATTCTAGTTGAAGTGTACGCTGATGACTTGGTCGTTACGGGAAAAAACATGTCAATTATAAACAATTTTAAACAAAAATTGTCAACAAACTTCGATAGGAGCCACCCTTTAATATTCTGATATTAACTAGGAATAGATGTGTATCAAAATAATGAGAACATATTAATTATCCAAGAAGGGTATGCAAAATAGGTGTTCAAAGATGCAGGGATGTATAACTGCAATCCTACTCTAGTTCCAATGGATCCAAATGTGAAATTCTTGAAAGGAGAGGGCGAGGAAGACACAGATGCAACTGAATATTGAATCCTAGTTGGAAGAGTGAGATAGTTACTTCAAACAATGGTTGATTTGGCTTACTCAATTGGCATTGCTAGTCGTTACATGAAAACTCCTAAGAAGTCACACATGGTTGCTATAAAACAAATATTATGATATGTAAAAGGTACTATCGGGTAAAAGATTTGTTACAGTAACAATACTCTAATAAGTCTAATTGGGTATTGTGATAGCAGTCACAACATTTATCAAGCTGACAGAAGATGTACCATCGGGCATGTATTCTACTTTGGTGAATCACCAATCAAGTGCTGCTCTCAAAAGTAAGAACAGTGGCGTTATCATCTTGTGAAGCTGAGTATATGGTTGTGTCACACCCCCAAACCAGAACGGCGGAAACGTTCGGGGGCGGAGGACGTCATATTTAGTATCATATCAGTTGAATAGTAAAGAAAGTACACACCACCATAACATATATTTGAAAAGTTTACATGATTGTATCTATTACATGTTTAAAAGTCAAATACAGAATGATGAATTCCAAAAGATGATGTTAACGCAAGAGCGTTAATCTCCAAAAGTAGTTGTTAAACCTGCTTAGCGGTTTCCTGAGAATACAAGTTATTTCAAGAAAAGTGTCAACAATTAAGTTGGTGAGTTCATAAGTAGTGTTTTTAGAAAATGTATGCCATTCGAAAGTTCATGTATGTTTTCCAGAAAATCCGATATTTTCTTATAAAAGTATGAAATGAGAATGAAAGATTGTTGTGTAAACTGTATGTGTTCGAAACAGGAAAATCCCTTATTTTCCTAAAAGTGAAATGCAGTCTCAAATGACCAAGACCGTAACCTGTGAGTAACTATGACATGCTCAAAAGAATGATGTATAGTTTTATTATGCAACAAAACTATAAGAAGATTGTATCTGTATGTGAAAAGAACTATAACAGTCACTTTTCCCGTGAAAACGTAATACCATAATAATTGTCTATCCAATGAATTTTCATAACCGTACTATCATAATTTGCCTGTAGCGACGTTCTTCAGGCGTCGAAATGTTATGATACTTGTCACCCCGGGGACTGTAGCTAACAGTCAGGGTGCGGGATCATTAGTCCCGTATAGATCTATACACACTTGTCACGTTCTCCGGACGGGAGATTCTGGTTATAAAACAGGACTTCTAGTGATACCTTAATAGGTATAGTGAAGATGAATGACTCACAGATTCTCAATTAAGTCACGTATTAAAATGAATATGTTTGATCCTGAATTGATTACCCTTTTTCCACAATATAGACAAAGGCATAATTAAGAGGTGTATGTTCTTGTATGTATAAGAATGGTATAGTGAAAATGGTTACCCTTGATATGATGCAACGTATAAATAAAGACTATAATATTTATAAACATGTTTCATCCCGAGAGGGTAAAGTAGTGTAAGATGTTTTGCATGTTAACAGATCCATACGATAGTTATGAAATCAACATGAAATGTATAACAAAAGATTGATGTTTTCACACGGGATTAACCATGTGTTTACTTGTATCCCCCCCCCCCTTTAAAAGCATTTAAAAGCATTTGAAAATGTAGTGATAGGGGTTTGAACTCACTTGGTAGCTTGAAGAAGGTGAGACAAAAATCGAGCAGAACTTCGACTGGAGAAAGCTGATTTCTCTAGATTCTCGGGAATCTCGGGAGCGTAAAACTTCCTTCGGAACTTGGATATGAAAACCGAGGCTTGGGGATGGCTTCGAGGGGTTAAACGCAGAGCAAAAGCACGAGAAAGAGGAGAGTTGAGCAATTAAGCCCGAAACCCTCACACCCCTTTTATAGAGGCTGAACCGCCTCGGTACGCTGGGCGTACTCTAGGGGTACGCGGGGTGTACTCCCGAGACGTCATTGCTTACGAACTTCGGACCTGATGGCCGATGGGACGGGGCTCTGAGTCTGTGTACGCGGGGCGTACACCCTTACGTGGGGCGTAATCCAAATATCAAACTTCTAAATTACGTAACTCTCGCGTACGAGCTCCGTTTTTGGCGTTCTTTATATCAACACGTAGGTGAGACTGTACTCTACAACTTTCATTTAGACTCCGTCGGCTAGTTTTGAATTTATTTTTAATATTATATTTTTAACAGGCCGGGACTGGAAAAGTCCGATAAAAATCCATAACTTCTTCATCCATCTTCCGTTTTTGTCTGTCTTTTTACCGTTGTGATACTATTGTCGAGATCTTCAATTCTCGTTTAGGTTGCATTGGCCAAAAGTCACTCGATCTCTATTTCGAGTTTTTAGCTGTCTACCGCTATGTCCGAAACTTCGAAAATTCATAACTTCCTCATACGAAGTCAGATTTGGGCATTCTTTTTATGCACGTTCACAGTTTAATGATATCTACGACTCTCATTTAGATACCTAAGGCTAAAAAGTATTTTATTGAAATTTCTCGTTTTATGCTTAACAGCGTTTTGCCAGTTTTGTTGCGGATTTTCGATTGGTCATAAATTCTTCGTTATAACTCGGATTTTTGTGTTCTTTATATTTTTGAAAACCTTGATACGATATCTACCACTTAGTACATTCATATTGAGATTTTTGAAGATTTCATTTTTGACGTTATTCCTATTATATTAAGATAGGTTACCAACTCGACTTTGGATCGTTACATTGATTCGAAATATCGGGTTGTTACATCATCCCCCCGTTAGAGGGAATTTCGTCCCAAAATTATTTACAAGGTAAGTGTATATGGACTAGGGAAGAGATGCGGGTACTTTTGTTGCATCTGATCTTCTCGCTCCCAAGTGAATTCAGGTCCCCGTTTAGCATTCCAGCGAACCTTCACTATTGGTATGCGACTTTGCTTTGTTTGTTTGATTTCCCTATCCATGATTTCGACGGGTTCTTCCACAAAGTTAATATTTTCATTCAGTTCGATTTCCTCGAGTGGAATCACGAGAGTTTCGTCAGATAGACACTTCTTTAGATTAGACACGTGAAACACCGGATGTACTTTACTAAGTTCGATGGGAAGCTGAAGTCTATAAGCTACTGGACCAATCCTTGCAGTAATCTCGAAGGGTCCAATGTACCTTGGGTTTAGTTTTCCACGCTTCCCGAAGCGTATCATGCCCTTCCAGGGTGAGACCTTCAGAAGAACGCGGTTACCAACTTGAAATTCCAAGGGTTTTCGTCTTTTGTCGACATAGTTCTTTTGTCTATCTCTTGAGGCTTTCAGTCGCTCTCGAATTTGAACGATCTTTTCAGTCGTTTCCCTTATGATTTCCGGACCAGTGAGAATGCTATCAGGGACTAGACCTTTCGCCAACTGCGTGTCGCCCAATTCCGCCCAGCACAGAGGTGATCTGCACTTGCGGCCGTAAAGGGCTTCAAATGGAGCAGTCTTGATGCTAGTGTGATAACTTTTGTCATAAGAGAACTCAACCAATGGCAAGTGGATATCCCATGCTTTACCGAAGTCGATTACACATGCTCGCAACATGTCTTCTAGGGTTTGGATCGTTCTCTCACTCTGTTCGTCAGTTTGTGGGTGATAGGCTGTACTCATATCTAGCTTAGTACCCAAGGCCTTCTGTAGCATTTGCTAGAACCTTGAGGTGAATCTACTGTCTCTATCCGAGATGATAGAGATCGGCACTCCATGAAGTCGCACGATCTCTCGGATGTAGGTTCTTGTTAGTTTCTCCATCTTATCGGTCTCTTTGATTGGCAAAAAGTGGGCAGATTTGGTTAACCTGTCGACGATCACCCAAATGGTATCGTGACCACCCTGCGTTTTGGGTAGTTTGGTTATGAAATCCATGGAAATCTGCTCCCACTTCCACTCAGGTATTTCGGGCTGATGGAGTAGACCTGAGGGCTTCTGATGTTCTACCTTGACCTTGGCATAAGTCAAGCACTTGCCCACATAGGTAGAAATTTCTGCTTTCATGTTTGGCCACCAGTAGAGTTGTTTGAGATCCAGATACATCTTATCTGAACCTGGGTGCACGGAGTATTGGGTCTTGTGTGCTTTGTTCATAACTATCTCTCTGAACCCACCGAACTTCGGTGTCCAGATTCGGTTCATGAGGTAACGAACTCCATCACTCTTGATCTCGAAATTCTTGTCCATCCCACTAAGTGCTTCACCTGTCAGGTTTTCGGGTTTCAAGGCTTCCAGTTGAGCTTCCTTGATTTGCGTTGATAGGTGTGAATGGATCGTCATGGTTAATGACTTCACTCTTCGACCAGAGCACTCCTTACGACTAAGGGCATCTGCCACCACATTGGCTTTTCCCGGATGATAACGAATCTCACATTCATAGTCGTTGAGTAGCTCAACCCAACGTCTTTGCCTCATATTGAGCTCCTTCTGATCGAATATATGTTAAAGGCTCTTGTGGTCTGTGAAGATGGTGCACTTTGTACCGTATAGGTAGTGCCTCCAGATTTTTAGGGCGAACACCACTGCTCCAAGTTCTAAGTCGTGAGTGGTGTAGTTGACCTCATTCGTTTTTATTTGTCGTGAGGCATACGCAATAACCTTTCCTCGCTGCATTAGTACACAACCCAGCCCTTGTTTGGATGCATCTCAGTATACTACAAAGTCTTCTGTCCCCTCTGGAAGAGACAAAATGGGTGCACTACACAGGGCTTGCTTCAAGGTTTGGAATGCAATATCTTACTTTTCCCCCCCAGTTTTGGGTACACCCTTCTGAGTCAGGGAGGTAAGAGGTTTAGCAATGCTGGAGAAGTTCTATATGAACCTGCGGTAATAGCCAGCAAGGCCTAGAAATTGGCGAATTTAGGTTGGCGTTGTTGGCGCAGACCAATTCTGGATAGCCTTGATCTTGGAAGGGTCCACGTGGATTCCCTCTTCGCTGACCATGTGACCTAGGAAGTCCACCTTCCTAATCAAAAACTCGCATTTTGAGAATTTCGCGTAAAACTTCTCAGTTCTTAGTGTCTCTAAGACTTGTCTCAGGTGCTGACCATGTTCCTCTTTACTTTTTGAACATATGAGTATGTCATCTATGAATATTATCACAAATTTGTCTAGGAACGAACGACACACCCGATTCATTAAGTCCATGAACATGGCGGGTGCATTGGTTAGTCCGAACGACATCACTATGAATTCATAGTGACCGTATCTAGTTCGGAAGGCCGTCTTAGGAATATCGCTCTCCAGGACTCTCAGCTGGTGATATCCCGATCTCAGATCGATCTTGGAAAAGTAGTTTGCTCCTTGGAATTGATCGAACAAATCGTCTATTCGTGGTAGGGGTATCGGTTCTTAATGGTAAGTTTGTTAAGTTCTTGGTAGTCGATGCACATTCTAAACGATCCGTCTTTCTTTTTCACGAAAAGCACTGGTGCTCCCCAAGGTGAGAAGCTTGGTCGGATGAATCCTTTGCTGAGTAGTTCATTCAGTTGACTGGATAGTTCTTGCATCTCTGCTGGGGCTAAGCGATACGGCGCCTTGGCCACAGGGGTGGGTCCAGGAATTAAGTCGATTCTGAATTCGACTTGTCTTGAAGGCGGTGCTCCTGGAAGATCCTCAGGAAAGACATCAGGAAAGTCACAAACGTCAGGCACGTTCTTGATGTCTTCTACTCCTCGATTCACATCCACAACATGTGCCAAGAACGCGTGACATTCCTTGCGCATATATTTTTGAGACTTGATGCAAGAGATGATACGAAGAGGGGTGCTAGGTTTGTCGCCATAAATAACGAGGGCTTCACCATTTGGCAAATTAAGGCGAACGACCTTATCGTAACATAAAATGTCCGCACGATGAGAACTTAGCCAATCCATGCCTATGATGACGTCGAAACTTTTTATCGAGACTGGCATGAGGTTGATTGGAAAGGATTTATTGTTTAGTGAGAGGGTACAATTTAGGTATATTTCCTTAGCACCTTCGGTTTTCCCGTTAGCCATTTCTACTATAAAAGTTTCACTTAATGATTGAGGGGTTTGTTTGAGTAGATTTTTAAAACTATGGCTCACGAAACTCCTCTCCGCTCCACTATCAAATAACATGTATGCGTATGAGTTATCGAGGAGAACGTACCTGTAACAACAGTGGGGTCTGCAACGGCTTCCTCCTGGCCCATTGCGAATACTCGGCCACTCACCCCAGCATTCCTGTTGTTTGCCTTCGGGCAGTCCCTTCAGAAGTGCCTTGTGGCTCCACACTCGTAGCAGGTACGACCTACTCCAACATTTGCAGAAGTGGACGGTGTGTCCCTTCCTGTTGCACCTAGTTCAATGCTTCACGGCAGGGTCCGTGATGATGGAAGTTTCATTTACTTCACTTTGGTAGGTTGCCGATGTATGGCTTTGTTGGTGCTGGGGCGGTCGGGACAGTAACAGCGTGAGCTACCATCATTTGTTGTTTCTTAGGGTTTCCTGCGTGGTTTGCCCCTTTCTCTTGTTCCAGGGTTTCCTTCGGTCCTCTACCTCCTTCGGTGGGTCAGCAGCAATTGCGATGGTACCCTGTTTAACCCCGTGATCGATTAATTGTTGTGCCAGGCACTTCACGCTGTTGAATGTGACTGGGTTGGAAGCCAAAACATGCCCTTGAATCTAGGGCGACAACCCCCAAATGTATCTTTCCACTTTCTTTGGTTCTAGGATGACCATGCCCGGGCACAGGGCTGACAAATCGCTAAACTCGGCCGTGTAGGCGGCTAGGTCAGAACCAACCATTTTCAGGTTCCATAGTTCCTGCTCCAGTTTTTGAATTTCGCCCCTCGGGCAGTATTCTTCTAACAGTAGGAATTTCAAGTCCTCCCAGCTCATGGCGTTGGCGACTAGAAGAGATATGGATTTCACATGGCCCTTCCGCCATATGAAGGCTCGATCCGTGAAGGTGCAAGCAGCAAACTTGACCTTGCTTGTTTCTTGGCATGCACAGATCTCAAAGACCGTCTCGGTCTTTTCGAACCATTGCATAAGTGCAATGACCCCTCCAGTGCCGTTGAACATTTTTGGCTTTGCGTTCGAGAATTCTTTGTAGGTGCATTCCCTAACATGACCATGACCAGTGCCATGGTTCTGATGATTTGTACTGCTTCCGGTCCCTCCAGCTCTGTTAGAGTTTATTTGGGATAGTGCAGCTGCTACTGCTGCGGTGATAGCAGCCTGCACCATAGCGGGATCGTAAGTTGGAGGTGGTGGCGGTGGAGTTGGTGTCGCATTTCGACGAGCTGGCCTACGAGGAGGCATCGAGCTGCCAAAGAAATAACAATGAAGATAATAAGTCTTTGATGATTGAAAGTCGTGTGATAATGAGTCAGCTATTTTCAATATTTCCTGAATTCGATTTGACCTAAACAAGGTTTTTGAGTTTGATTCATAAGAAGAGTTTATATATTAAATAGATAAACTTATGAATTTGAGTGGTATGCAAAGAATTAATACACAAAAGAAGTACTTCCTTATATATTAAACATATATTTGGTTACATTCCGAAGTCAGGAAAATTCGACCTTTCTAAAGGTCTCCGATTACAAAAAGTTAAAGACAAGTAAGTCTTTTAGCCGAGGTCCTAATCTATAACAAAATTTTAGGAGTCGGGCAAGTACTACTTGCGACGCGGGTTGCGCTTGGAGCTTGACTCCGCGTCTGATTGCTTTACTCCCATGAGACGCCTATCAAAGATGGCTTGCTGCTCCCTCATTTCTCTTACCTCGGAGAGGGCTGCATTCATTTGGTCCTGGAGTGTGTCGGTGTGAAGTTGGGCATCCTCCTGCAACCTGTCCAGGCGACAGATATCGGCTGCGTTACCTTGTACCTCCACGTTGACTTCGCGAATCCGGGTCGCTTGGACTCCTGATTGGTAGGACTGGTTGGCTAGCTTGCCCACAATGACTGGGAGTGCCCGGTCAGCTGAACTTCCACCACTGATGTCGTAGAAGTCTCGACACATGCCGTAGGGAGGGCGCAATCCTTGCTGTTGACTCCAATGGTGAATGTGACTTCCCCATACGGGAGTTGGTCCCTGAAAACCTCTTAGAACCGTAGGAGGTCGGACGGCTGGTGGATTGATTACTTCTGGTTCTGAGTCTGTCCCATCAGTGCCTTCCTCTTCCTCCTCTTCCATGGGTTCCTCATCCTCTTCTGGGTCGTCTTCCTCCCATCCTCCTTTGCCTTGATTGGGGTAGTAGGGGTCTTCGGGTAGATGGAATCCAGCCATTGTGTCTATACGAGAATAGGGTTAAGAATTGACTATAAACTAAAGCACATACTGAAGTATCAAAATTTAAACTTATTGCATTTCCCAAATACTCCTATAGTATTCTAAATGTTATGTTTGATTCAAAAAGGTTATGCTTTTGGTAAGTTTTTAGACTTGTTGTCCACTGCAGCTATTCCCTGGCATACGTTAGTCGGCTCTCAGACAAATATAGTTGATCAGGCTATATTCATCTCAGTTCCGATTACATGTTCCAAGGCATACCTGCACTGGACAACTCATCTATAATACTTCTATATTATTTTCAATATGATACTGACCCTGTTATGCAATGTATGCATGTATACTTTATAAAAATTTCATTTTAAAAGTATAACTCTCAATCAGAGTGTTTTTGCCCGGTTGCGTTTATACTTGTATATATATAAAAAAAATGGTTTTGATATACTTAGTTCATTATAAACAATGATCTGATACCAATCTGTCACACCCCCAAACCAGAATGGTGGAAACGTTCGGGGGCGGAGGACGTCATATTCAGTATCATATCAATTGAATAGTAAAGAAAGTACACACCACCATAACATATATTTGAAAAGTTTACATGATTGTATCTATTACATGTTTAAAAGTCAAATAGAGAATGATGAATTCCAAAAGATGATGTTAACGCAAGAGCGTTAATCTCCAAAAGTAGTTGTTAACCCTGCTTAGCGGTTTTCTGAGAATACAAGTTATTTCAAGAAAAGTGTCAACAATTAAGTTGGTGAGTTCATAAGTAGTGTTTTGAGAAAATGTATGCCATTCAAAAGTTCATGTATGTTTTCCAGAAAATTCGATATTTTCTTATAAAAGTATGAAATGAGAATGAAAGATAGTTGTGTAAACTGTATGTGTTCGAAACAGGAAAATCCCTTATTTTCCTAAAAGTGAAATGCAGTCTCAAATGACCAAGACCGTAACCTATAAGTAACTATGACATGCTCAAAAGAATGATGTATAGTTTTATTATGCAACAAAACTATAAGAAGATTGTATCTGTATGTGAAAAGAACTGTAACAATCACTTTTACCGTGAAAACGTAATACCATAATAATTGTCTATCCAGTGAGTTTTCATATCCGTACTATCATAATTTGCCTGTAGCGACGTTCTTCAGGCGTCGAAATGTTATGACACTTGTCACCCCAGGGACTGTAGTTAACAGTCAGGGTGCGAGATCATTAGTCCCGTATAGATCTATACACACTTGTCACGTTCTTCGGACGGGAGATTCTGGTTATAAAACAGGACTTCTAGTGATACCTTAATAGGTATAGTGAAGATTAATGACTCACAGATTCTCAATTAACTCACGTATTAAAATGAATATGTTTGATCCTGAATTGATTACCCTTTTTCCACAATATAGACAAAGGCATAATTAAGAGGTGTATGTTCTTGTATGTATAAGAATGGTATAGTGAAAATGGTTACCCTTGATATGATGCAACGTATAAATAAAGACTATAATATTTATAAACATGTTTCATCCCGAGAGGGTAAAGTAGTGTAAGATGTTTTGCATGTTAACAGATCCATACGATAGTCATGAAATCAACATGAAATGTATAACAAAAGATTTATGCTTTCACACGGGATTACCCATGTGTTTACTTGTATCCCCCCCTTTAAAAGTGTTTAAAAGCATTTAAAAGCATTTGAAAATGTAGTGATAGGAGTATGAACTCACTTGGTAGCTTGAAGAAGGTGAGACAAAAATCGAGCATAACTTCGACTGGAGAAAGCTGATTTCTCGGGATTCTCGGGAATCTCGGGAGCGTAAAACTTCCTTCGAAACTTGGATATGAAAACCGAGGCTTCGGGATGGCTTCTAGGGGTTAAACGCAGAGCAAAAGCACGAGAAAGAGGAGAGTTGAGCAATTAAGCCCGGAACCCTCGCACCCCTTTTATAGAGGCTGAACCGCCTCGGTACGCTGGGCGTACTCTAGGGGTACGCGGGGCGTACTCCCGAGACGTCATTGCTTACGAACTTCGGACCTGATGGCCGATGGGACGGGGCTCTGAGCCTGTGTACGCGGGGCGTACACCCTTACGCGGGGCGTAATCCGAATATCAAACTTCTAAATTACGTAACTCTCGCGTACGAGCTCCGTTTTTGGCGTTCTTTATATCCACGCGTAGGTGAGACTGTACTCTACAACTTTCATTTAGACTCCGTTGGCTAGTTTTAAATTTATTTTTAATATTATATTTTTAATCGGCCGGGACTGGAAAAGTCCGTGAAAAATCCATAACTTCTTCGTTCGGCTTCCGTTTTCGTCTGTCTTTTTACCGTTGTGATACTATTTTCGAGATCTTCAATTCTCGTTTAGGTTGCATTGTCCAAAAGTCACTCGATCTCTATTTCGAGTTTTTAGGTGTCTAACGCTATGTCCGAAACTTCGAAAAATCATAACTTCCTCATACGAAGTCAGATTTGGGCGTTCTTTTTATGCACGCTCACGGTTTAATGATATCTATGACTTTCATTTAGATACCTAAGGCTAAAAAGTATTTTATTGAAATTTCTCGTTTTATGCTTAATAGCGTTTTGTCGGTTTTGTTGCAGATTTTCGATTGGTCATAACTTCTTCGTTATAACTCGGATTTTTGTGTTCTTTATATTTTTGAAAACCTTGATACGATATCTACCACTTAGTACATTCACATTGAGATTTTTGAACATTTCATTTTTGACGTTATTCCTATTATATTAAGATAGATTACCACCTCGACTTTGGATCGTTACATTGATTCGAAATATCGGGTTGTTACAGGTTGCATCTGCAACAAGCTATCAAGCAGTGAGAAATAACTTGGTTCTCAAGTACAAGAAGTGGTAATTAAAGTTGACAACACATCAACAATGACATTAATCAAAAACTCAGTTTTTCATGGTCAGAGCAAGCACATCAAATCACGTTTCCACTATATACGGGACACAAGTTGAAGATAAGGAAATCACAGTCAAGCATATCAACGGAAAGGAACAACGAACTGACATTTTGACAAAGATGTTAAATAAGATAAAGTCCGTTGAAATGCAAGCTGCTAGGAGTTTAAGTCCTCTCAATTCATTCAGAAATTAGGGGGTGATTATTGGTAATTTCCGGTCCTACCCTTCCATATACGATGAAGTGTAGGAATGATATTTCCTTGGGCAACAAGGAGACCTAACAAGACGCTTAGGGATCAAGAAAACCAGTTTCTTAGGGAACAAACATGTATTATATATGGCAAGTTTTTATTAAAGTAGGAAACAAACTAGGATGTTATTATCGGAAACATGTAGGTTTTGATCATCAGAAAAGTGAGAGCAAGAGAAGAGATATTGTAATCAGTTTTGATTTATTTTCTGAATTACAATAAGAATTTATTCCTTTTATGATATTGTTCATATTTTTCCTATTTATCAATTATTTTTCAGTTTTTATAAATAAAAAATAGATTTTTTTGGACATAATCATTTTTCATAGATTTTTTTCTGACAATTTTATAATTATTTTTATACATGATTTTCCCATTTATAATCATTATATGTTACAAAAATTAGATTTTTCTGAACGATTATTTTCTACAAAATGATTTTCAGTATATTTAGGTTTTAATTTTATGCATTATTTTATTTAGATTTTTCCATTTATACATCATTGTGCATTTACTTTTTTGAGAAATTAAACATTCTCCTGTATTTCTTCCTACATATCATTCTATATATCTTAAATGGTGATGTGCGTGAAACAACTGTATTAAATTATTACTATTTTCATTAAATATGACACATGTCATCATTTAAGATATATATGATGATATATATAGGAATATATTTAATTTCTATGACTTTTGTGATGACTTGAGTAGATTTTTCCATACAGTAAAAAACAAAAGAAATCATGATACAATAATACGTTGTGATTCTTTTTATTTAATCATTTAGACCGGAGGGTATGAGAGGGATGTTTCCCTCACTTTTTGTGGGCCATACCACAATTTCCCTTACTTTTCTTTCCCTCTACTAAAACCCAAGGAATGGGTAGGAAGTTCCCCTCAGTATTTTTTTTTTATTTTTTTTAAATATATTTCATACATATATTATACTTATTTTGTAGGGAATTAAAACCATGAATTTTGATATATTTTTTATATATTTTTAGTAGGTATATAATTTTATAAATATTAAAAAAGATAAAAAAAAAAGGAAAAAAAACTGTCTAATAACATGAAGAGAGAGAATGTGTGGCACCCCCTCCCCCACCTCTTTCCCGCATGTTGCTTCCCTCACCTAAGGAATGGTGTTCCAGAGTGAGGGAAGCTTCCCTCACCCCTTTCCCGCTATGATAACGTCCGACCTTATAAGATTCCGCTGCATCGCACCTTAATTATTACCTAAATGATAATATACTTTTTGAAGAAAAAAAAACAATGATAATATTTGCTTATAAATCAAGAAGGGTGAGAGGGCATAACGTCAGCTTATTGTCATCCCGTGACTTTTGCTGGTCAACGCGTTTCTTTTTCTCTAATTTTAATTTTCATAATAAACAATCGAATTTAAATTAAATTGCTTTCATTAGAATCCGGGCAGTGGTTCAAAATAAGCTTCTAAGTTCAACTCCAGGATTCTTTCCGCCTCACCCGTACCACCAACTTTTCCAAGTATTACCAAACTCAACCTTCAGTTCTACAAATTTTTAACAATATGTTAAAATTTATGAAATGTTTCAACTAGGGGTTATACCTTACATATGATGTATAGAAATTTTTTAGATGATTAATTGAAAAAATAGGAACGTGCTTTTGGGTACTTTTATATGTATAGTATGAAATGTGATTTAAATATTGATTAATGATTCATTTGATATTAGTCTACAATTGTATATGAAAATTATGTAGCTATTTTATATGTATAAATAGTAAATTATATGAAAATTATGTAGTTATTTTATATGTATAAATACTAAATTATTTGACCTTTATACTTATCGTTGAACCCAATGATATTTAAAGATTACAAGTTGTATAATTACTTTTGAAATCGTATAATATACAGTAGGACTGACAAATATATACCATGAAAAACCAACTAACATGTTATCAACCGAGCCAGAAATATTAGTAACGAATATGTTTGGTAGCCAACATGTTTGATTGATAGTACCGTGTCAACCAATTCAAATTGTGTGTATGGGTGTGGGTGCATATATATATATATATATATATATATATATATATATATATATATATATATATATATGTGTGTCTGTGTGTGTGTGTGAAGAAGTGGTCTAATACGAACACTCCTGTAGTTTCAAAGCTTTTTGGGTTCAACCGGATATTATAGGGGATTTACCAAATATTTCTCCAAAATTGGTGGTCCGTTTGACCAAGTTGAAAAGAAAGAATAAACCTTTTGCCTGGACTGAAAAGCAAGAGGGAGCATTCCAAACTTTTAAGAGCCTTTTGTTTGAGGCACCTACCCTTTCGCGCTTTAGGGGAACAAGGATTTTGTAGTTTACAATAGTTCATCGTACTCTAGGTTAGGATGTGTGTTGATGCAAAGAGAGAAGGTGATCGCTTACATATCGTGACATCTAAAAGTGTGGAAGTGAATTACTCATTTCTTGATTTGGAGCTAGCTGTAGTGGTGTTTGCACTTATGCTATAGTGTCACTATATGTATGGGACAAAGTATATGCTCGATATTGATCAAAAGAGCTTGAAACATATAATGAATTAGAAGAATTGGAATATAAGGCAACGACGTTGGATTGAGCTGTTAGCTAACTTTGATTATGAGATTGGTTACCATACGGGAAGGAAAATGTGGTAGCTAATTCTCTAAGTCTTAAGGAGCCTAGGGTGATTTATCATCTCAAGTTTATAGGGTTGATAGTGATTCTAGGTATTTTGGAGTAGATTCGGGTTGTTCAGGCCGAGGGTTTGGAAGAAGATCACGTGAAGAGTGAGGTGATGGTGAAACAATACGTTCATTTAGTAGAGGATAGTTAGGGACTTAAGACCTTTCGACGGCGACTATCGGTCCCTAGAGTTAGTGGTGTTCATGACACATTGTTACAAGACACACACAAATTGAAGTACTCGATCCATCCATGTACTACAAAGATGTACTGTAATTTGGAGGCCAATTATTTATGATCGGGTATAAAGAAGGATATATGTCATAGTGTATGACTTGCTCAAAAGTCAAGATGGATCATCAAAAGACGTATCACATGTTTCAGTAATTAGAGGTGGACAAAATAACTATGGATTTTGTTACCATGTTAGCCTAGATTGCGAAGGGTAATGATATGATTTCGGTGAATCTGGATGTTAGCCTAGATTGTGAAGGGTAATGATATGTGATTTCGGTGATTGTAGATCGTTTGACTAAAAGTGCTCATTTCCTGGTGACGAAGAAGAATGAGAAGTTAGAGATGTAACATCCAGATTCGTAGAGGTATTCAAATTTATTGTATTTTGAATTTTGGGCAGAACCACGTCGTGATGAAGGCATTCCACGAAGTGGGGATGGTCGAGGTTTGACGAACATTAAATGACCACAACTGCATGGCATCCTATGGCCACGGTGTGCAATTATTTAATGAGAAACCCTAATATTCGGGGTTTCACCCATATTTAAGGGGATGTGATGGCTAGGGTTTCTCACCCTCAGCCGCCATCACACCCTCTCCGCCTCCAAGTAAGCCCTAACCTCCATTCTTGATCTCTAAGCTTTTTGTGTTGAATTTTGTGGATTAGAAAAAGAAGAAGGTGTCATTTGGACTTGGATTCAGCATGACACTCTTCTCATTATCTTGTTGTGCATTTTCAGAACTCTTGTAAGTCCCCGAGTTCCAAGATTTTTGGTTTATTGTGCATACATCTTGGTTTCTGTGTCTTATTCTTCACGTTTAGACACATTAGAGTGTTGGGATTTCATAAAGTTGCCAACTTTATAGATCCCCAGAGTCCTTTTGTGGTTAGGAGTGTTGGACTTGGAGTTTTATAGAGTTTTGAACTCTTGCATGAGATCTTGGCCCCTTTTTACTCTATTTGACCTAGCTTGAGCTCACGACATGCATGTCTATATAGCAACAATTTTTATGGTCCATTGGATGAGAGAATGCCTTCTAGGAAGATTGAATGGCTAGTTTTATGGATTAAGATCTTATTGGACTAAGCTGCTCTGAATAGTCCCCACCGCATGGCAAAGGGTCACCACGATGTGGCGGATGGCGGCCTTGCGACTGTTTTGTCCTATGGTGCCTACGGCGTGGCTAGAGGCTAGCCACAACGTGGCGGCTGACTAAGTTGACTTTTGACCAAGATTTTTAACCAAGTTTGACCTAGGGGTATTTTAGGTATTTTGTGCAATAGTTTGACATTAGGACAATATTTGTTGTATAGGTAACCTATAGAGTTGGTATCCGAAGTTGTGTTGTGTTCAACTACCTTTTCAGTCTGAGAGGTGAGTTTTTCTCACTATACTCGTGGGTTGATGGCACGAATGCCGAACCACTAGGTTATGTATCCTGGTATATAGGATGTTATTCCCCACTAGGTTATGTATCCTAGTATATAGGGTTAAAGGCACCAATGCCGACCCACTAAGTTAGTTGGTTGACTAAGTATATGATCATCCGTTTGTTGGATATATGTTATCGGTTATGTATACTTCAACATAATATGGTTGGGTTGAGGAAATGATGATTTGTACGGAAGCCAATAAACCTGGGAGCAAGCCAAACATAAGTTATATGCCCAAAAGGCAAGCCAAACTTATGCTGTGGGCTCGAGAGTAAGCTAGACATGAGGTGTGGGCCGGAAGGCAAGCCAGACTCATGTTGTGGACTCAAGGGTAATTCAGTATGTTAGTTGTGGACCCAGTACGCATGCGGTTATATGTTGTGTTGTGGTACTTGGGGGAACTCACTAAGCTTTGGCTTATAGTTTCAGCTTATTGTTTCAGATACTTCAGATGATCGTGGCAAGGCGAAGGCGTGATCGTACGCATCCTCCGATGACATGTTTCTTTTTGGATTTGTGATACACTGATTTTGGGATATTTGTATTTGGTATGTGGCCTGGATATGGGTTTTGTTTGAAAATAACGAGTTCTTTTAATTTAAAAATGAAAATTTTTATCATGATATTGTAATGTTACAAGAGAACTTGGTAAAACTTTATGGCAATGAGATTGCAACGAGACATGGAGTTCCATTATCCATTATCTTTAATCATGACAATCGATTTGCATTGAGGTTTTGGCAGAGATTATAAGAGGAGCTACATGTAAATGAGTCGAAGCACTTGGTTGAAGAACCAACTGGTATTCTAGAATGCTAAACCAAGCAGTTATGCAAAAAAGAACCAAGATTATCAAGGTACAATAGAAGAACGAGCACGGAGGTGATCTAACATGGCAGGTCATAGATGACATGATGACTCGTTATCCTCGCCTA
Source organism: Lactuca virosa (assembly GCF_052849685.1). Lineage (NCBI taxonomy): Eukaryota > Viridiplantae > Streptophyta > Magnoliopsida > Asterales > Asteraceae > Lactuca > Lactuca virosa. The sequence continues at coordinate 72,516,057 of NC_136431.1, forward strand.
TTTGTGTTGGTATCTAATTTCGTGACAAAATCCTTTTCAGGCGGGATGAACTATAACAATCCAAATTTCTGAGTATTAACGAGGATAGTATTTTGTCAAGTTTTTTTTATTAAAATAACCTTTGCGTTGGTTTAAAGTTGAAATATGAGGGTAAAGTGTAATAAAATGATTCTTGAACATGTATACGAGTTTAGGAGTCATTTTTTGATACTTTGAGGCCCACTTATGGAAGTTATGGAGTATTTAAGGGGTGCTAACCACCCTTTATAACCCTAATAGAAACCAAATATTCAAGCCGAGAGAGAGTTATAGTAAGAGAGTTTTCATTTTTGAGTATTGGTTTTATCTAAGTGAAGATTATGAGTGTTCTTTAAGGGGTTTTTTTTAAATATTTGTGGTAATATTGGTGTAGGGTCCTTCTCATCCAATATTTCCTAGTGTGCCTCAAAATTTCTAGAGGTTAGTAATATATCTTTAAACCTCTTTTTCTTTATTGGTTCCTTAGAAATGGTTGTTGTTGAGTTCATGTACAATTTAGGAAGTTATGGTTATGTTTGTCAAATAATTAGAAACTTGGACAAACTCACTGACCTGTCTTGCAAGGGTTGTAGAGGCTATTTTGGTCCAAATTAGACAAAGTCACCACATGAACAAGTTGTGGTAAATTGGATCTAGTTTCCAGAAACTCTGATATCAACCATTTGGAGTTATAGATTTTGTTCTATGCTCAATATATTGCATCGGGGTTGGGCTGGGAAAATATTAAAACTCAACAAAGTAACATGAATTGTAGTTAAGGTTGTGCTATTAGTACTCATTCAGTAATTGGTTATCATTAGTGTATTACTAGAAGAGTTTTTTATAACTTCAAATGAGTGAAATGCTTGAAGTGAGCGGAGGCATTCGTCAAGGTTAAGACGAGTCAATCTGTAACATCCAAATGTTTCACGACAAATTTAAACTTTTTAAACAATCCAAATCATCACTTGTTTACAAAAATAGTTTTCCAAAACATGTCTATTATCAGAGTTTTCCCAAAATCATAAACAAAACATGAGGAGGTGGACGATGAAGACTTCGCCTTCCCGTGATCATCTGAGGTACCTAAAACATAACCCAAAATTATAAGCCCAAAGCTTAGTGAGTTTCCCCCAAAGTACCAACGCAATACAAAACAATATAATAACAATAAATAACATGCATATAGAGACTCCAGTCTGACTGGAACGCCCCACCGGCCTACAGTCTACCTGATACGCTCACAAAACCTTCAACATGACTAGTACGCTACACCGGGCCTTCAGCCCATCTGGACCATTCTCCGGGCCTTGGTCCTGACTGATATGCCCCACTGACCTTTAGTCTATCCGGGACGCCCTGAGACTGTTAATCTTCAGCACAAAGCAGGACCGCCTCAACCCAACCACACATACACTGTGTCGAAACATATATAATAGATAATCACACAACTAATCAGCCAACAACAAGCACACAGATCTTACAGATCACTAAGCATAGCATCATCCTATCTACTAGGATACAGATCTAACAGATCACTACAATACTCAACCATACGATAATCAGGATAACAATCCAAAGGGATGGCCTTGGTGCCTTCGACCCATAAGTACAGTGAGGAAGACTCACCTCACACTGCAGAATCACACTGAAGGCCTCTGGCTGCTAGCTCACTAAAATCCCCGAACTATCACAACATAAAAGTCATCCAATCAATACTTGGATTACATTCTAAGATAATAGTCCAATATTAGGCTAAATAGCCACTTTGCCCTTTTTCCTTAGTTGGGCTAAGACCCAGAACCAAATCTTGATCCAAAAGGCCCAACCACTAAACAACTATCTAAGGCCCATAATTAGCCTAGTTTTCCAAATTGGACCAACTCTTATTTGGGACTTACTCAAAGGTCCAACACTTCACTTAGCCCAAAACACTCATAATCAGATGGACCAATAATGGCCCATGAATCTAACCCCACAAGGTGGCCCAAAGCATGAGGCCTAAAATCAAAAACCCAATAGGCTGAGTACGCAGGGTGTATTGTAACGCCCGTAGATTCAGGCTAGTCAATGTAGAGACAATGTTAAAAAAGAATTTTTGATAGAAGATTATTTAGCATAAATCTACTTAACCAAAGTTATAGTATATGTCACAAGGATTCCGTACATATAATGAACGCTGAAATCCGACTTATAACAAAGAAGTTATGACCCATTGAAGTTTCGCGACAAAACCGGCACGATGTTGTGTACCGTGAAAAAGTGAATTTTTGATAAACTATTTTTTAGCCTTAGCTATCTAAACAAAAGTCGTAGTAGACATCAAATATAAATCGTGCATATAGAGAACGTCCAAATCTGACTTCGTATTTTTCTAAGATTTGGCATAACAGTATGCACCCCGAAAATCGAATTTTAGATTGATCGATTTTTAGCCGACACAATCTAAACGATAATAAAATATCTCGTTAATGGGAGCTCAACAATATAAAGACAGTCGAAATCGGACGTCGGATGACAAAGTTATAAAATTTTAACGGATTTTAACTGGCTAAGTCTGTTAAAATATAACTTTAAAAATGAAGTCAAAATTAGCCGACGGAGTCTAAACGGAAGTTGTAGATCACGTCGCTACCTACGCGTGTATATAAAGAATGTCGAAAACGGAGCTTGTATGTGAATGTTACTGGATTTGGAAGTTAATTAAATTATGAGAGGATGTGAGGCTGATACGTGGCGCGATCCTGACCCTCCCTTTCTCCCCACGGCTTCGCATGCGATGATGACACCTGCCCATCGTACATGCAACATAAGGCTGCGTACGCACATTGTACTCCGAAGCTACGCCCAACATAGACCGAGGATGCAACCTATAAATAAATGCGAGGATCATCGCAAAAATTCTCACCTTTCCCATTATTTCTCTCTCAAACATCCTTCTTAGCCCCACCCATTCCCTAGTACTTCCCAAGTGGTAGAGGCAAGTCCCGGAGCACCAAAAAGCTCTGAAAGGAAGAGCTTTCGGCTAAGAAGTTCTGCACTCGTAGAGCCCGACTCCTAGCTAAACTCCACTGTAAGTGAGTTATGCTTACCCTACTTTAAGTATAGCTTATGTTTAAGTTCATTATCGTTATTATGAACCTATAAACAATATATCAGCTAAGTATTATAACTACAAAGTTTTATTATAATACATCTTAACTGCCCGCGGTACAGGGAATCTGGTTTGAAGGGCCGCATAGGGTCGTTGTATTTCAGAATAGCTTTAATGCCAAAATGGTCCTGCTATCCGGTGTTTCAATTTTGGCCGCTGTCTGTACATAGTAGTTGAAAAGTATTGTTTAACACTTATATAATACAAGAAAAACAACATTGCTCGACTAATAATTAGTCGCAATAAATAGTAGACTAAAATCTAGTGCTAATGATACTAGGTTTCGTCGAAAGAAAATAAAATTGTTAGAAGCGAAGCACTTCCCGAGTTTGGAGTCATAACTTTAACAAGTGAGTGCATAGTTACTTTCATCTTACACATAGATATGAAGTATTTAATATAAATTACGTGCTATGTGTGCATATTATCTGTGTTCTTGATATCTATACTGGATGAACAAAATATACATGTTTTATTTGATTTAAACTGTATATGTATTTTATACCTATAATTATGATGGGTAAATATGGGTAGATGAATGATGAGAGATGAAAGATGATATAGATGAACATTGGCAGCTATGGACTTAGTTCCCTATGGATGAACATTGGCAGTTGCGTCACAACCTATAGATGTTTTTGAACTACGTGTTCACCAGATGTACTCTAAAAATCCTGGCAGCTGCTCCTAAAGGATAATATTGGCAGTTGCGCCTAATAGAGAACATCATAATCTTGGTAGTTGCGCCTAAAGGATAATATTGGCACCTGCGCCTAATAAAGAACATCATAATCCTGGCAGCTGAGGCTAAAGGATAATATTCGCAGCTGGGCCTAACAAATAACATTGGTAGCTGTGTCATTGGCAGCGATGGACTTCGTGCCTATTCCTTAGGACAATCCTTAGGAATGTATGAAGGAAGAATAGATGATTCTTAGGGTAGATCCTTAAGAATGAAGAAGATAATGGGGATGGGAAGTTGGGTTAATTATTTGATGATTAAACATAATAACTATATTATTGTGGGTTAAAAACCGTATGTACTCACCAGGTTTCCCAACCTAACCCACTAAGTTTATTTGTATCACAGGTATTGATACGAAGACACATTACACTGAGAGACTAAAGGAAATGTAAATCATTAGTGTAAATGAATGTAAGGTCTGTTTATGCTTATGTTTTTGTATTGATGATGGCATCCCAATGTTTTAATCTAAATAAAATACATTTCTTTGGAAATGGTTTGTTAATATTATTATCATGTTTTTCTGGGAACAAATTCCGCAATATTATTCTTTAAAATGGATATTCTGATTTTTAAATAAGCATAAATAAATTTTTTAAAATGACCGTGAAATTGGGTATGTCACACGTACCCAACTGTACCCTCAACGTACTCCACCTTGACCAAAACGCGATGCCGACCACATACGCCCTGGTACGCCCAACATACGTGGTGTCCACGCACAACTTCGAAAAAGGCTTATTCCATACAGACCAAACGTTCACAAACCAGATCCATGTCTGAGAAGGTGCTCTTAACCATAAAGTTTCCAAATTCATGGTTATGCATGCATCATTAAGACTCAAAACCATCCTCCTAGTTGGTCTTAAGCACTAATGACCTCTACACTTTGAATGCAAGCACTAAATGAGTAAAGAAAGCATTTTTATGACTTAACACAACTCAAATCTTCTGAAATGGTAGCTCCTTTGGTCTTAGAGTAGCATTTACTCATCAAGTCCAAGAAAAGGGGACAAACTGTGACAACCCGAACCCTTATCCATTTCCGTTATCCAAATTTCGTTAATAAAATTTGGATTTTTATTGAGTCCCGTCGAATTCCTAGGCTTGGAAAGTCATTTTGAAATTTAGCTTCATATATGAGTCGGGACCAAAACTACGCGAAATTTCGAGTTTTCTGTTGATCAAAACATCCATTCACGGCCGAACTTGGGTTCACACCCGTACACCCGTGTACGGCCGTACACTCGTCTACGGCCAATGTTGGGTGGACCCCACCACCGACCACAAAAACCCCTATAAATACGAGATTCTACCCCCTCATTTACACTTTTTTGGCCGAAAACTCTCTACTTCTCTCTCTAGACTATCGACCGTACACTCCTAAAACACCTTTATTCTTCCGAAAAACATCGAAAAACACCATTGGGGGTTCATATCGGAGCATCTAGGACACATATTCATCGATTCCAGCACTCTTGTTCTTGAGTGTACGACCGTATACCTTCAAGCTCGGTGACCGTACACTCATCCATGACCATAAAACTTCAAAGGTCGTACCCCTTCAAGGCAGTCTACGGCCGTACACGGTTTACAACCGTACACCCGCTTTCACGGTCGTACACACTCCTTAAGTGGTATATTAGACTGAAAACCCGCTTTCCTCGATTCTCTCAAGTCCCGGTAACAATCCTTAACCGAAAGCAAGTGTTTTCCAACACTTTATTTAATGAAATCGCTAATTTAGATACATATATGTATTTAATAGTTATTAGGATTCCGTTAAGTGCCATGTACAACAACTCGAGGGTCTTCGTTTTCAGTTCATCGACTCGACGCTTGCACACAATTAACAGTGAGTTCTTACCCCTACGCTTTTATGATTTTTAACGTTTTCAGGGGGGAATACAAGCCAAACACAAATGATTTTTGTGAATTAAAAAAAAAGGATTTCAATAAGTTTAAAACTTATGCAATTGATTCAGTCCAACAATTTCTACAAAATACATAGATATTTATCCTTTTTGTATTATGTGGAGAATAAGGGACACTTTCTGTTAAACATATATATATATATATATATATATATATATATATATATATATATATATATATAATTACATAGTTTCAGAAACAATATACAAATCATGTACTATACATTTCAGGCAAACTATAATAGGTATAGTTTGGGGTTTTCAATACATAGTTTTACGAACTCAGAGTTATACATTGCTAAATACATAAGCTACGGCAGAATTAGTTTATGACATACATTATTACGTTTTGGATACAAGAGTACCATATTAAATAATTATTTAAGTATAATTATTTTTACTCTACAAGACATGCATCGAATTCAAGTACAAAAGAACATTACGTTTTCGTATTATTACTTGTAAAGTCGTTAATCTAGTTGGGAGACACGTCCTTGGGCGCTTACAAATATAACTAAGTGGAGGACTACCCTTATGAACTAGAGTCTCCTTGAGGGAGAACATGATTTTGTGTTTAGATCTATACGGGACTGACAACCCCGCACCTTGCTGTTAGCTACAGTAGGACTGGCACGTCCTTGGGCGCTTACAAACATAACTAAGTGGAGGACTACCCTTATGAACTAGAGTCTCCTTGAGGGGAGAACACGATTTTGTGTATAGATCTATACGGGACTGACAACCCCGCACCTTGCTGTTAGCTACAGTAGGACTGGCAGGTCTACGGGTGACAAAGTCATAAAGGATATTGGTGTCCGATTCACGTCGTATCATGTTTAGTATGGTCATAAAACTCGCCAGTAGATAGTAACGATATATTTACGTAATAATACACTTTACATGAACAAAGGTTTTCATACAAAGGTTTTCATACAAGGGTATTGACACTACGGTATTCACACTACGGTATTCATACAAAGGTTTTCATACAAGGGTATTCACACTACGGTATTCATACAAAGGTTTTCATACAAAGGTTTTCATACAAGGGTATTCACACTACGGTATTATTACAAAGGTTTTCATACAAGGGTATTCATATTGGTTTTCAAACAGAACAATGCTTAACAACATAAGTATGGTAGATGCTTATACTATTTGGTTTGGAACAGATAATTCAATAACTTACACTTAGGGAAAATATAGGATTTTCCAGGGTAAACATTAGTACTTAAAAACAAACGGTTATTCATTTCACTAATGAACATTCACTAATAATTCTGTAATTCCTTAGTTTATGCATCCAGGCTATGCATGAAGAATATCCGACAAACCATGGAATGTATGGTTTCCGCCTCATTTCCTGTTCCTTGTTTGGTTGTGGACTTAGGGAAGATCCATACAACCAATCGTCTGTTCGATATTGGTTTATACATAGCTAGTATGAGCTAAGTAATTATAAAAAGAATTGGTTAATCATGCATTCAATAAGAAAATAATGGATTTTCTTGAGGAACACTTTCAACAGATATCAAAGGATCAATACAGTTAACTTTGTAAGTATCTAGTGAATACTTCAGGATTATGTACATGAGGATCCGACAACCAGTGGAATGTGTGGTCTCCGCCTCTTTTCCTGTTCCTTGTTTGGTTGTGGGCTTGGGGCAGAACCACACAATCGATTGTTTGTTCGATCTGGATTGTATATAATTTGTATACACTAAGTACTCGCAGGAGGAACTAGTAAGAATCGTTTTTACTTAACATTTATTACATTAGACAATATAAGGTTTTCTGGAGAAACATAACGTATTTTTCGATAGGACAAAGAACAGTTTCTAAAACAAAACACTTATGAACTCACCAGCTTTATGCTGATACTCTTTCAAAACCTACTTGTATTCTCAGGACATTAGTAGACAGGTACACGCACCGGGATCAAGAAGATGGATCATAGTAGCTTTGGTTCTTTACTTGTTATTTACTTTTGGAGTCACTCGTGTATGATTCAAATGTAATGTAAACATGATAATATTAATACAATGGTTGTTGTTGCTTTGATTACTATTATTCAACTGTTGTGATACTGTACATGACATCCTCCGCCCCCGAACATTTCTGCCGTTTCGGTTTGGGGGTGTGACACAAACTCATAAAACTCCATATTGCTAGATCTATAAGATATACAAGTAAAGTTCAAGACTTTATACCTTTTGGATCTCCCCAAAGAGATGAAGTTCTCACATCTACAAGCTTGAATCCCACACCAAAGCTTCTCAAAATATCCCTTCTTCTTTCTTCAACACTAAGAAGAAACATACACACACACACACACTTAAGCTCAACATACACATGGACTAGGGTTAGCAAAATCGACTCAAAGAGGATGGAGGCTGAAAAAGGTGAAGGAAATGAGGCTATAAGGGGGATTATATAGGGCTCAACCATAAAAATTAGGATTTTCCAAGTCTGATGAGTACGCCCCGCATATGTTGATCTACGCCCCGCGTACTAGAGTGCGCCATAGTACGCTAAGCGTAGACTTGTGCGCATGGCGTACTCTTATCCTTTCAAAATTATGGTTTTTCCACTAGGGCTTCTCATGGATACTTTCTTCTATCACAGGGACCAAATTGACATAAATTAAAATCATAAGGATGGGTTTGGAAGTAACTGAATATCGGGGTGTTACAACTCTCCCTTCATTGAACTAGACATCGTCCTCAAAGTCTGCTGCAGGAAACAACTCGGGATAATGCTCCCGCATCTCAGCCTCCGGCTCCCAGGTCCACTCGTAGCCCCTACGGTGTTGGCACCATACCTTTACCAAAGGTACTTCCTTGCTACGCAAAACCTTTACCTTCCTTTCCAGGATAGCTACCGGCCTTTCAACATTGTTCAAGCACTCATCGACCTGAATATAATTCAAAGAAACCACCGCATCCTCATCAAATACGCACTTCTGTAGCTGCGAAACATGGAAAGTGCTGTGAATCTGACTGAGCTCCTCGTGAAGATCCAATCTATAAGCTACCTTGCCAACCTTAGCGATCACTCGGAACGGCCCAATATACCGGGGACCCAAATTTTCCCTCTTCCTGAAGCGAATCACACCTTTCCTGTAGCGAATCACAACTTTCCAAGGTGAGACCATCTTGACTAGAACATAAACTCCTTCCGAGGCGCGCAAGGTGTTAGAGCACCATATACGTCATACTAATAATTAACTAACTAGTATGATCTAGTGAGTTAGTGATTACACTGCTCACACTATGTGTCAGGCTTATTGCCTTTATCATATCAGTTAAGTAAAAGTAAACCAGATTTCGTAACTTCATTAAGAGGGTAGTCACTATCAAATTCATAAGTCTATGTTACGTAGACCTCTGTTATGAATTGCTTCAAACGTCAGAACATGAAACACTCAGAACTAAGATAACTTCGATTCAGAATACACTCGATTCGTAATATCTAAGGACTTACCCTCGTTTCGTCTCTTAAACCTTAAGGCAGAAAGATGCCACCAAAGAAGTCGAAAACCACCTCCTCAGTATGACTCGGTTGTCTTTCAGGCGGCATTAGCAGCCGCAGTGACAGCTGTCATGACTCAAATCAATGAAAATGGTACCGGTGGATCGGGTAGTGGTACCAACGGCTTTAAACACGGACACACAAGAGAGTGCTCATACAAGGACTTCATTATTTGTGGACCCAAATCCTTCGATGGAAATGGGGGAGTCATCACTCTAATGCGATGGTTCGAGAAGACAAAATCGATTTTCGAGTTATGTGCGTGCCCCGAAGGAAGCAAAGTGAAATTTGCTACCTGCACCTTCTCTGACAGAGCCCTTACATGGTGGAACAACCATGTCAAGTCATTGACTCTTCCTATAGAAAACGAAATGGGCTGGGAAAATCTAAAGGAAATGATGCTGGAAGAATACTGCCCGAGGGGCGAAGTACAGAAACTAGAGCATGAGCTGTGGAATTTACCATAGTAGGCTTAGACATTGTAGCATACACCGACAGATTCAGCGACTTCGCTGCACTATGCCCGGGATGGTTACTCCAGAGAGCAAGAAGGTAGAGAGATATGTTTGGGGACTGCCTTCTCCAATCCAAGGAAACGTATTGGCAACAAAACCTCTTACGTTTGACAGTGCCAAACGCCTGGCTCGAACATTGGTGGATTATGGGATCCGCCAAGGCATAATGTACCCCGTTCATGGGTCAACCAAAGGAGGCGATGATAATCAAAGGCCCAAGAGCAGAAAGAGGAGACAATCAACACAAGAACCCTCCGAGGGACAACAGACAGGTGCAACATACGCTACTACGACACCAACAGCCCCAACACCCGACAATCGTTATGCTGGAACCCTCCCTAAATGTAATAAGTGCAACTTCCATCATATTGTAAGGTGTCAAAAGTTTTATTGCAAGAACTGGCTCAGAAGGGGACACACCATCCGCTTCTGTAGGGCACCGACACGTCAAATTTCTCAGGTCCCATTTGAGGAAGTGAGTCAGACCTGCCACGGATGTGGTGAAACGGGACATTGTAGGAGAGATTGTCCATTGGTCAAGAACCCTAGTGAAGGAGGAATGCTAATGATGACTGCAGGAGAGTCTACCCCGGAAACCCCCGAGAACAGCGGTACGTCTTCCAACTCGAATCTTTTCCCAAACCTACATTTTCGAGGAAACCGTCTCACAACTAAGTTCTAACTATAATAATTTTCTTCCTCGTTTAAACAAAGCACATAGTTTATATAGAAACTAAATACTATTTTCCGGTAGGCTATAATGACTTGGTGTAAACAGTAGGGCCATATATAATTAAGGACCAATAGACTTAGAGTGCGTGATTCCGCCTTATTTCCTATTCCTTGTCTGGTTGTGGATTTAGGGTAGAGTCACTCAATTGATTGTCTTAATCATCTTAATTATATATGACTTGTAGACACCAAGCGATTATAGAAGGACCGGATAGGATTTATAATATCAAGTATCATTCACTAGAACAATTTCTCAGTTAGTACACTTAATACAGTACAAAAACTTTGCAGTAGTAATGATAAGGTCAACACAGAAAGCACTAGAAACGTTCACACACAGATACACTGACGTCATAACGAAACACTCTTTCCAAACTAACTTAACACGCAATCCTACGATGTCATCCCGATTAGTCTGACTGAGTCTGCGTTATACCAAACCCACGTGTCACCGAGGAGACCCTTTGCCTTAAACCGACCGAATAACAAAACTCTTTTCACTCATAATGACAAACTAGATGCGAACCTCGAAATTTCATCTTGCTTCAAACCCCCGAAAATACTCATGTGAGGAGTATGGTATCCACCCGTAACCTTCCTTAAGCACTCTTAGCAAACCATTTTGGAAATACCACTCGCGCAACAAGTCAAGTTCAAGCACAGAGGCTAGGGACAGATACGGTTAGCCTATCGATGTTAAATGTATACGTGAGGGTGGTATATAATTAAGATTCTATGGACTTAGGATGTGTGTTTCCGCCCTATCTCCTGTTCCTTGTCTGGTTGTGGACCTGGGGCAGAGTCATCCATTCGACCGTCCTATCAATCTTAATTGTATACGACTTGTGTACATGAGACAATGGTAGATGGACCAGGTATGAGTCCTACCATGAACTTCAGGACAAAGGCTGCTCAGAACTACAAAAGGACATTCTACCAGTTGGATGAACATAGTTGAGCAAGCTAAACCTACACGCCCATCACAGATCAGAATGACGCACCCATCAATGATGATCCGCTGAAGCAACCAGCGAGGATCTGAATTCATTGAAAGAACGCAAGAATTGAATGGAACCAAAGTAACCGTCTCTTTTCCTTATCCTTAACCATCCACTCGGAATCCGAATTTCGGGACGAAATTCCCTCTAATGGGGGGATGATGTGACAACCCGAACCTTTATCCATTTCCGTTATCCAAATTCCGTTAATAAAATTTGGATTTTTATTGAGTCCCGTCGAATTCCTTGGCTTGGAAAGTCATTTTAAAATTTAGCTTCATATATGAGTCGGGACCAAAACTACGCGAAATTTAGAGTTTTCCGTTGATCAAAACATCCATTCATGGCCGAACTTGGGTTCACGGTCGTACACTCGTCTACGGCCAATGTTGGGTGGACCCCACCACTGACCACAAAAACCCCTATAAATACGAGACTCTACCCCCTTATTTTCACTTTTTTGGCCGAACACTCTCTACTTCTCTCTCAACACTATCGACCGTACAACCCTAAAACACCTTTATTATTCCGAAAAACATCGAAAAACACCATTGGGGGTTCATTTCGGAGCATCTAGGACACGTATTCATCGATTCCAGCACTATTGTTCTTGAGTGTACGACCGTATACCTTCAAGCTCGGTGATCGTACACTGATCCACGGCCGTACACCTTCAAACGCCATACCCCTTCAAGGCAGTCTACGACCGTACACGGCTCACAGCCGTACACTCCCTTTCACGGCCGTACACACTCCTTTAGTGGTACATTAGATTGAAAACCCGCTTCCCTCGATTCTCTCAAGTCCCGGTAACAATCCTTAACCGAAAGCAAGTGTTTTCCAACACTTTATTTAATGAAATCGCTAATTTAGATACATATATGTATTTAATAGTTATTAGGATTCCGTTAAGTGCCACATACAACAACTCGAGGGTCTTCATTTTCAGTTCATCGACTCGACGCTTGCACACAATTAACAGTGAGTTCTTACCCCTACGCTTTTATGATTTTTAACGTTTTCAGGGGAGAATACAAGCCAAACACAAATGATTTTTGTGAATTAAAACAAAAAGGATTTCAGTAAGTTTAAAACTTATGCAATTGATTCAGTCCAACAATTTCTACAAAATACATAGATATTTATCCCTTTTGTATTATGCGGAGAATAAGGGGCACTTTCTGTTAAACATATATATATATATATATATATATATATATATATATATATATATATATATATATAATTACATAGTTTCAGAAACAATATACAAATCAAGTACTATACTTTTCAGGCAAACTATAATAGGTATAGTTTGGGGTTTTCAATACATAGTTTTACGAACTCAGAGTTATACATTGCTAAATACATAAGCTACGACATAATTAGTTTACGACATACATTATTACGTTTTGGATACAAGAGTACCATATTAAATAATTATTTAAGTATAATTATTTTTACCCTACAAGACATGCATCGAATTCAAGTACAAAAGAACATTACGTTTTCGTATTATTACTTGTAAAGTCGTTAATCTAGTTGGGAGACACGTCCTTGGGCACTTACAAACATAACTATGTGGAGGACTACCCTTATGAACCAGAGTCTCCTTGAGGGAGAACATGATTTTGTGTATAGATCTATACGGGACTGACAACCCCGCACCTTGCTATTACCTACAGTAGGACCGGCAGGTCTACGGGTGACAAAGTCATAAAGGATATTGGCGTCCGATTCACGTCGTATCATGTTTAGTATGGTCATAAAACTCGCCAGTAGATAGTAACGATATATTTACGTAATAATACACTTTACATGAACAAAGGTTTTCATACAAGGGTATTCACACTACGGTATTCACACTATGGTATTCATACAAAGGTTTTCATACAAGGGTATTCACACTACGGTATTCATACAAAGGTTTTCATACAAAGGTTTTCATACAAGGGTATTCACACTACGGTATTATTACAAAGGTTTTCATACAAGGGTATTCATATTGGTTTTCAAACAGAACAATGCTTAACAACATAAGTATGGTAGATGCTTATACTATTTGGTATGGAACAGATAATTCAATAACTTACACTTAGGGGAAATATAGGATTCTCCAGGGTAAACATTAGTACTCTACAAACAAACGGTTATTCATTTCATTAATGAACATTCACTAATAATTTTGTAATTCCTTAGTTTATGCTTCCAGGCTATGCATGAAGAATATCCGACAAACCATGGAATGTGTGGTTTCCGTCTCATTTCCTGTTCCTTGTTTGGTTGTGGACTTAGGGCAGATCCACACAATCAATCGTCTGTTCGATATTGGTTTATACATAGCTAGTATGAGCTAAGTAATTATAAAAAGAATTGGTTAATCATGCATTCAATAAGAAAATAATGGATTTTCTTGAGGAACACTTTCAACAGATATCAAAGGATCAATACAGTTAACTTTGTAAGTATATAGTGAATACTTTAAGATTGTGTACATGAGGATCCGACAACCAGTGGAATGTGTGGTCTTCGCCTCTTTTCCTGTTCCTTGTTTGGTTGTGGGCTTGGGGTAGAACTACACAATCGATTGTTTGTTCGATCTGGATTGTATATAATTTGTATACACTAAGTACTCGCAGGAGGAACTAGTAAGAATCGTTTTTACTTAACATTTATTACATTAGAAAATGTAAGGTTTTCAGAAACATAATGTATTTTTCGATAGCACAAAGAACAGTTTCTAAAACAAAACGCTTATGAACTCACCAGATTTATGCTGATACTCTTTCAAAACCTACTTGTATTCTCAGGACATTACTAGACAGGTACACGCATCGGGATCAAGAAGATGGAGCATAGTAGCTTCGAGTCTTTACTTGTTATTTACTTTTGGAGTCACTCGTGTATGATTCAAATGTAATGTAAACATGATACTATTAATACAATGGTTGTTGTTGCTTTGATTACTATTATTCAATTGTTGTGATACTGTACATGACGTCCTCCGCCCCCAAACATTTCCGCCGTTTCGGTTTGGGGGTGTGACACAAACTCATAAAACTCCATATTGCTAGATCTATAAGATATACAAGTAAAGTTCAAGACTTTATACCTTCCGGATCTCCCCAAAGAGATGAAGTTCTCACATGTACAAGCTTGAATCCCACACCAAAGCTTCTCAAAATATCCCTTCTTCTTTCTTCAACAATAAGAACACACACACACACACACACACTTAAGCTCAACACACACAAGGGCTAGGGTTAGCAAAATCGACTCAAAGAGGATGGAGGCTGAAAAAGGTGAAGGAAATGAGGCTATAAGGGGGATTATATAGGGATCAACCCTACAAATTAGGGTTTTCCAAGTCTGATGAGTACGCCTCGCATATGTTGATCTACGCCCCGCGTACTAGGGCGCGCCATAGTACGCGAAGCGTACACTTGTGCGCATGGCGTACTCTTATCCTGTCAAAATTTTGGTTTTGCCACTAGGGCTTCTCATGGCTACTTTCTTCTATCACAGTGACCAAATTGACCTAAATAAAAACCATAAGGACGGGTTTGGAAGTACCTAAATATCAGGGTGTTACAACTCTCCCTTACTTGAACTAGACATCGTCCTCGAAGTCTGCTGCAGGGAACAACTCGGGATAATGCTCCCGCATCTCAGCCTCCGGCTCCCAAGTCCACTCTTAGCCCCTATGGTGCTGGCACCATACCTTTACCAAAGGTATTTCCTTGCTACGCAAACCCTTTACCTTCCTTTCCAGGATAGCTACCGGCCTTTCAACATTGTTCAAGCGCTCATCGACCTGAATATAATTCAAAGAAACCACCGCATCCTCATCAAATATGCACTTCCGTAGCTGCGAAACATGGAAAGTGCAGTGAATCTGACTGAGCTTCTCGTGAAGATCCAATCTATAAGCTACCATGTCAACCCTGGCGATCACTCAGAACGGCCCAATATACTGGGGACCCAAATTTCCCCTCTCCCTGAAGCGAATCACACCTTTCCAAGGTGAGACCTTTAGTAATACCATGTCGTCGACCTGAAACTCCAACTCGGATCGACACCGGTCAGCATAGATCTTCTGCCGACTCTAAGCAGTTTGCAATCTCTTCCTGATCTGTTTAATCATCTTCGTGGTCTGAAGGACAACTTCGGTCTGCCCCATAACTTTCTGACCAACCTCGCTCCAGCAAACTGGGGTACGACATCTCCGCCCATACAAGAGCTCAAAAGGTGAAGCACCAATGCTTGAGTGATAACTATTGTTGTAGGAGAACTCAACGATTGGTAGGTAGGAGTCCCAACTCCCACCAAAATCGGTGACACATGCCTGCAACATATACTCAAGGGTCTGTATCGTTCGCTCACTCTGGCCGTCGGTCTGCGGATGATAAGTTGTGCTGAAATGCAACCTCGTGCCCAGTTCCTATGGAACTTCTGCTAGAAATGGGAGGTGAACAAAACATCATGGTCTGATACAATGGAGACTAGAACCCCATGGTGAGCAACAATCTCGTGAAAATACACATCGGCCAACTTCTCGGCCGAAGGACTCTCACGTACTGCCAGAAAGTGGGCACTCTTGGTCAATCGATCCACGATGACCCAAATAGTATCAAAACCCTTTGCCGTCTTCGAAAGCTTGGTGATGAAATCCATCGAAATCTGCTCCTATTTCCACATGGTCACCTGCAATGGCTGCAACTTGCCATGCGGATTCTGATGCTCAACCTTGACCATCCTGCAGGTCATATATCTCTCAACGTACCAGGCGATCTCCCTTTTCATACACGGCCACCAATAGCTCAATTTTAGATACCGATACATCTTGGTCGCCCCCCAATGGATAGAAAAGCGTGACTTATGAGTCTCCTCCAACACCATCTATCTGACCCCACCAGATATAGGAACCTATACCCGACCACAACGGGTCAACAATCCACGACCATCCAGAACAAATCTAGAAATCTCACCCCTAATCCTCTTTGTCTTCCAATTCTCTTCACGAGAACCCTCGGCCTGAGCCTCCCTAATCAATCCCAAAAGTGGGGAATCCACTGATATCCTCATACATGACACCCCAACTGAAGGCCCAACCAACTTGCGGCTCAAAGCATCCCCCACCACATTCACTTTACCCGGATGGTAAAGGATCTCGCTGTCATAATTCTTGACTACATCCAGCCACCTACACTGCCTCATGTTCAGGTTCGGTTGATCCATAATATGCCTCAAGCTCTTGTGATCCATGTAGATAGTACAACGGACCCCAAAAAGATAGTTCCTCAAAATATTAAGGGCAAAAACCACTGCCCTCAACTCCAGATCATGTGTGGGATATCGCGTCTCGTGCGGCTTCAGCTGCCGCGAAGCATAAACTAGTGATGGATGCATCACAGAAAACCACAAAATCCTTAATTCCCCTTGGAAGGGTCAAAATTGGGGCCTCACAGAGTCTCTGTTGAAGGGTCTCAAATGTTGTTTGCTGCTCAGGGTTACATTGGAAATCCACCCCCTTCCTCATTAGACGAGTGAGGGGTACTGTAATCTTAGAGAAATCCTGAATGAATCTCCGATAGTACCCTACCAAACCCAAGAAACTCCTGATATCTGAGGGTGATTTCGGAACCTCCCACTCCATCACAACCTCGATCTTGGCCGGATCGAGCAAAATCCCATCCTGGTTAACAAGATGTCCAAGGAACTGCACCTCTCGTAACCAAAACTCGCACTTCGAGAACTTAGCATAAAGTTTTTCTCACGTCAAAACCCCCAGAAGCTCGCGAAGATGCTCCTCATGCTACTCTCTGGTCTTGGAATATACCAAGATATCATCAATGAATACAATAACTGAACGATCGAGCATTGGCCTGCACACTCGATTCATCAAATCCATAAATATGGCAGCCACATTGGTGAGCCCAAATGGCATCACCCTGAACTCGTAATACCCATAACGAGTCTGGAATGCGGTCTTCTCCACGTCCTCCTCTCTCAGCCTTACTTGATGATGCCCGGACCTCAAATCAATCTTGGAGAACCAAGATGCACCCTGCAAGTGATCAAAGAGGTCATCAATCTGTAGAAGGGGATAACACTTCTTCACCGTTAACTTGTTCAACTCCCGATAATCAAGCCCATGCTGAATATATTGTCGATCCCTGGCTGTAGAACAAAACCCTGAACCCATCCTGGTGCCTTCTCCATAGATAACCAGATGTCTCACTTCGGGTTTGAACTACCACGCGATGTCCCTCACAATCAATCATAGCGCCAAGCTGACTCAACCAATCCATGCCCACAATCATGAAAACATCCCCAATGGGGATAGAGATCAAATCGATCGAGTAAGGCACCATGAAGATCCCCATAACACAACCCTGATACATTGAAGAAGGCAAAGGCCTGTGTTCGTTGGTGATAGAAACTCGCAACAGACACTCCAACTCCCCAAAGGGCATATCAAACTCCTTACTGAACGATCGGGAAACAAAGGACCGACTCACACCCGAGCCAAACAACACTAAAGCAGGAAAAGAGTTTACTAGGAATGTACCTATCAGAGGTAGAAATATATAAGCACAACACAATACGTAATCAAAAACATAATGGATAGAAACATACCAGTCACAACATCTGGAGTTGCCCCGGCCTCCTCGACAGTGATCTGAAAAGCACGACCTCGAGCCCTCGAGGTCTCCACCTTCCCCTGGCGACCATCTGTGATCCTGAAAGTAGCTAGTACAGGGGACTGTTCCGGCTTGGCTGTGAGCAACGGACAGTTGCCCTTTACATGGATAACCTGATCACAATGATAGCAGATCCTGGTACTTTGAACAGGGTCAACTGGCGGCAATCCCTTGCATAGTGCCCCACCCTGCCACATTTGTCGTATACACCTCCTGATCGACAAGCCCCGTCATGAACCTTTCCGCACTTCCCACAAGTGCAGCCTCGGTGACCCCCAGATCTAGAATCAGCTGCTTTGAACCGCTGCGGCGCTGGCTGCGACTGCGTCGGGGCCAGTCTCTGCTCTCTCGTCTGCAGCTCAATCTCAATCTCATGCCGTCTAGCAGCCTCCTGCATCTCCAACAAATAATCATATCGCTGGGAGGAAACAACCTGACTGATATCCGTCTTAAGCATGCTCAAGTAACAGGTCATCTAAGCCTGCTCCGAAGCAAACTCAGGGAAAAACATTGCCCTCTCAGTAAACATCCTGGTGATGTCCGTCACCGACTCTGATCCTTGCCTCAGATCCAAAAACTCTTGGGCCAACCTCTTGCGCTCTACCCGCGACACATATCGAGTATGAAAAATTTCCATGAACCGATCCTTAGATACTGCAACCCTCTGCTCAGCAGAATATGATCACGTAACAAGTCTCCACCAATCCTTCGCTCCGGACCTCAGGAGGTTTAGAGCGCACCTGACCTTCTGGTCAGCTGGGCAAGAGCAGGTGACAAGCATCC
The DNA here is from genome assembly GCF_052849685.1 of Lactuca virosa. Classification (NCBI taxonomy): domain Eukaryota; kingdom Viridiplantae; phylum Streptophyta; class Magnoliopsida; order Asterales; family Asteraceae; genus Lactuca; species Lactuca virosa. The sequence continues at coordinate 72,535,171 of NC_136431.1, forward strand.
CTCGACATCGGATAGCCACCTGATGGCAACAATCGGGTCATGAACTCCATCGAAGGTCGGTGGGTTCGTATTGTCGAAGTCCCGATACTGAAAAACCCGAACCGATCCAACACCTGCAGGTGCAACGACTGCGGAGGCTGCAGTAGCAAAAGTCTCAGCAACGGCTGCGTATTTGTAATTAAATAACTCCATCATCACGATCTTAATAGACCCAAATAACTCGGGTAGCTGATCCCTGAAAATAGCCACAACCTCCTCATGGAGAATCTCCCTAATCCTGTCATCCAATGCAACTGACCTACCCTAACTGTCAGCTCCTAATCCTGATCCGGACCTAGTCTCAACTAGCCTCATCGTCACCATACTAAAAATAAACCAGGGAATATCAGATAACATGCATATCAAGACAGGGAACCAATTCCTAATAAATACCTAGGGGTTGTGACTTCTTTTTTACGCGTACGGGTCATGTGATTTCAGCAGTACGGGCCCATACTACCTTCCACACCTACCCACATTTGTTCGAGAGGATCATCACAACAAGCCTAACGATTCATACTAGCATAAACATACACTCGATCCCCACACCCTATTGGAAAGGCTAATCGTCTCACAACTGACCGACTGACCCCACACAACCTATCCATGAAACTTCCACCAACCCTGCAACATTCGAGTATGCTAGTCATTCATAACGCTGGACCCCATAGAAAGTCGAATATATGATCCTACCCTAAGTCCTTCATCAAACAAGAATAGGAAATAAGGCCAAATCAAACATTCTTAGACTATATAATCTTAGTTATGCATGACCATGATGCACACACTAAGAAACTACAGTAATGATGTCAATTCCATGTAAGAAAAACCCTAGGCTATCAGGCATCATAAAACCAGACAATTCTATCATAAAAATTCCTGAAGATCCCTAGCCTATCACTAGCATGTTGTTCTAACATTTCAAAATATCAAATAATAGTGTGGTAATTTGGGGACTACTTACTGTCCCCGACTGATCATACACATCGCACCCCCTTGATTATTTTGAAAACTTTTGAAAATTGTTTTGAAAAATCCTTTCCTTAGTTTGAGACTAGGCTCACACGTGTGTTTCATCCAATTCACTCAAACCAGGGCTCTGATACCAACTTATAACATCCAAACATTTCACGAAAAAATTAAACTTTTTGAACAATCCAAATCATCACTTGTTTACAAAAATAGTTTTCCAAAACATGCCTATTATCAGAGTTTTCCCAAAATCATAAACAAAACATGAGGAGGTTCACGATCAAGCCTTCACCTTCCCGTGATCATCTGAGGTACCTGAAACATAACCCAAAACTGTAAGCCCAAAGCTTAGTGAGTTTCCCCCAAAGTAGCAATCCAATACAAAACATCATAATAACAATAAACATCATGCATACAAAGCCTTCAGTCTGACTAGAAAGCGCCACCAACCTACAGTGTACCTGGTACACTGACAGAACCTTCAGCATGACTGGTACGTCACACCGGGCCTTCAGCCCATATGGACTGTTCTCCGGGCCTTCGGCCTGACTGGTACGCCCCACCGAACTTCAGTCTATCCGGGATGCCTGGGTCTGTTGGCCTTTAGGACAAAGCAGGACCGCTTCAACCCAACCACACAAACACTGTGTCGAAACTTATATAACAGATAATCACACAACTAATCGGCCAAAACCAACAGACAGATCTTACAGATCACTAAGCATAACATCATCCTATCTACCAGGATACATATCTAAAAAAGCTAACAGGTCTATTGGCCTTGGTGCCTTCGACCCAAAAGTACAGTGAGGAAGACTCGCCTCACACTACTGAATCACACTAAAACCCTTCGGCTGCTAGCTCACTAAAATCCATGCGCTATCACAACATAAAAGTTATCCAATCAATAAATTAATTACATTATAAGCTTATAGTCCAATATTAGGGTAACTGGCCACTTTACCCTTTTTCCTTAATTGGGTTAAGACCCATGCCCAAATCTTAATCTAAAAGGCCCAACCACGAAATAACCATACAAGGACCATAATTGGCCCAATTTTACAAATTGGGCCTACTTCCTATTTGGGCCTTACTCAAAGGTCTGACTCTTCACTTATCCTAAACACCCATAATCACATGGACCAATAAGGGCCCAAGCATCCAAGCCCAAAAGGTGGCCCAATGCTTGAAGCCGAAACTTGAAAACCGAACAGGCCGAGTATGAGGGGCGTAACCAGCTGTACGCTCAGCGTACTCCACCTTGACCAAAATACGATACCGACCACCTACGCCCAACGTATGCCTTGGTACACCCAAGGTATGTGGTGGCCATGCACAACTTTGAAAAAGGCTTATTCCATACAGACCAAACGTCCACAAACCAATTCCATGTCCGAGAAGGTGCTCTTAACCATAAACTTTCCAACTTTACGGTTATGCATGCATCATTAAGACTCAAAAACATCCTCCTAGTTGGTCTTAACTACTAAGGACCTTTACATTTTTCATGCAACACTAAATGAGTCAAGAAAGCATTTTTATGACTTAACACAACTCAAATTTTATGAAAAGGTAGCTCCTTTGGTCTTGGAGTTGCATTTACTCATCAAGTCCAAGAAAAGGGGACAAACTCATAAATCTCCATATTGCTAGATCTCTAAGATATACAAGTAAAGTTCAAGACTTTATACCTTTTGGAGCTTCCTTAAGAGATGAAGTTCTCAGATCTACAAGTTTGAATCCCACACCAAAGCTTCTCAAAAGACCCCTTCTTCTTTCTTCAACACTAAGAACACACACACACACTTAAGCTCAATACACACAAGGGCTAGGGTTAACAAAACCGACTCAAAGAGGGTGAAGGCTAAAAGGGGTGAAGAATATGAGGCTATAAGGGGGATTATATAGGGCTCAACCCTAATAATTAGGGTTTTCCAAGTCTAATGAGTACGCCCTGCGTACGTTGAGGTACGTCCCGCGTACTAGGGAGCGCCTTAGTACGCTAAGCGTACACTCGTACACATGGCATACTCTTATCCTTTCAAAATTATGGTTTTGCCACTAGGGCTCCACATGGCTACTTTCTTCTGTCACAAGGACCAAATTGACATAAATTAAAACCATAAGGATGGTTTTGGAAGTACCTGAATATCGGGGTGTTACACAATCCTTTTTGCAAAATCCAGTACATTGTGAGAATTTTCATATCTTAGGAACAAATCGATTGATCTAAATTTGATATGTTGTGATGTGTGTCCCTATTTCTGTGTGCTATATGTGTTGGAAGCGTTGATAATCTGTTGTCAAAGCATTACTTAGAATGTATTGCATGCTAGATGATTTACATAATGATTTGGTATGAATTGTGATGATAGGTTCATGCTACTATGAAGAATATTGATTAATTGTGATATGTTATGATTATGCATGCTATATCTATGGAAATTTATTTGTCTATGATGTAGGACAGTTACATGCTAGTGATGTAATATGCTTTTGATGGGTTTTATAGGTTATGAAAATCATGTAGATGCAGAAAAATAACACATAACAATTAAGGGGTACATGCAATCTCTTAGGATATATGTCTTCACATTAAAGGCAACATACTATGAACTACAAACCCTAGAAGAACCCTACTAGAATCAAAATTCATACGTTTAGGGTTACATACATTTTGAATTGTTATTACAAACAATTATTTGATTCCTTCCTTGTAGATCTTTAGAAAGCAAGCAGCAAAATGATGATGCCTCTAATGGCTCACACCCTGTGACAACCCGAAATTTTTCATTTGTACAAACTCTACAGTCAAGCACTTCAAATAGTAGCCAAATTCATTTCAGTACGTTTTTGGTCGGTTTAAAGTCCGTTTGAGTGTTTTTATTTTAAATTCGTCAAACGAATAAATAAAAGGAAGTACTTTTTAGGATTAAAGTGGAGCGATTAAGCATTTAACACCATAACATGGTGTTTACGGCCAAACCTTGGGGGTTTGGGCCGTAAACTCCATTTTGACCATGAACTCATGCTTAAGGCATGAGTTTACTCTCCAAACTCCCCATTTCTCACTTCCTAGCTCAAGAACACCCAACTTTTTCTCTCAACTATCATAGGATCATCATCCAAATCTTCCAAAAATGTAAGTGTTCCTTCACTTGTTTTGTTGTTATAACACCTTATCTAGTGTTTATACATCATTTCATCCATGGATTCTTCATTTCTACTTAGATCTTCAAGTGTTCTTCAAAACACCAAGAACACCAAGAACACACACACTAGTGTTCTTGGCCCTTAAACACTCTTACAAGCTTCGTATAAGTAAGTACACTCCTCCTAACTAGTTACTTGCTTAGAATACTTGCTAAACCATTGAAGAACATCAAAAACCCTCAAGAACACTTGTGTTTACGGTCAAGAGATATCCTTGAACCGTAAACACCATCAAGTGGTGTTTAAGTGCCACTAACACCTTCTAGAGCTTGGATATTGGACTAGAACCTTGCATGCATGAGCTAGAAACCCCAAAACACGAAATGGTTGGAGTGAACATGAGTTTACGGCCGTAAACTCGTGGGTTTACGACCGTAAACACATGGGTTTACGACCGTAAACTCCAAGGGAGTGGTCCAAGAACCGTAAACTCCAATAAAGTGCCATTTTGAGCCCTAGTCCCTTCCTAAGCCTTGGATGCAAACCTAGAACACTTCCTTGAGGGGTATAAGACCTTAAATCACACAATGGTACAAATTACCATGAGTTTACGGCCGTAAACTAATGGGGGCAATGACCATGGGCCGTAAACTCATGTGTTGATACCATATGGGAAGTAAACTCCAATGTGAGGCCATACTCTCTTTAGATACAACACTTTAGCACCCCTAGTACTTGAATCAAAGTGTTATCCTTGAATTAGGGTGTCTTTACTTGATGAATTGGTTATTAAATGACTAATTGGATACATATATGTATCATTACATGTTAAATAGGATCCGTGTGTGTGATCAAGTCTTCACTTGACACTTAGCATCCTATACCATCCGTTCATCCGAATCACCCACTACAGGTGAGTTCATACCCCTTAATCAACCTTTGAAATGATTTTAAATGCTTTTATGGGGGGGGGAATACAAGTTGAACTATTAAGTTATTATATCAATCACATGTGATTAATAACTGTCAAGAAAATAGATTTTTGCATGTTTAAACTGTTTTATTCAGCTAAAGGTTTTCAATTCTTGTTTTCAAACCTCTTTTAAAATACTAAAATCTCTTTTTAAATTACTAAGTTTTTATCAAAGTCTTTTAAACTTATATTCTTGATAGATTCATGTCTATATAGATATAGTTATATAAGTAGGGTTTGAAGGACTTAGGACTGATAGCCCGCTTTATTTCCTGTTCCTTGTTTGGTTGTGGACTTAGAGCATCCGGTTATTTGTCCGAGTGTCGTTGAAGTCCTAATTATATATCATGTATATCTGGTTAGATATTAAAACACTTACTCCAGGTCAATACCTTTGGGTAGCAAAGGTACCTAGATAACCTCTCAAGTAAACTATAATAAGTATAGTTTAGAAGCCAACTATAACTTTCATAAATGAGAACTTAGCTATATCAATATTCTAAAAACTTATACTTTTAATAAAAAGAAAGGTTTATAGAAATCAAAACACGAGATACATCCTCATGACGCGGATTTCACCGTTGTCAAGTTGGTAACCAGAGTCTCCTGGAGGGAGAGCGGGCATTGTGTGTATAGATCTATACGGGACAGACCATCCCACATCCTGACTGCTAGCTACCGTCCCGGCCGACCAAGCCAAGGGGTGACAAATGTCACATTCATTTCGACGCCAGCAGGTCGTCGTGTTTACATTCGTTAATCAATATGGTTACGCGTATCTTTACATTTACCTTATAATTCATGGCTTTAAGGTAAGTATTATCACGGTAGTTTCTATATAAAAAACCATCATAATATATTTTCCTAGTTATACACTAGGCCACATTTAAACCTTTAAATTAACCTACTTAGGATTAAAGGCTGTTTTAGACTCTCCGAGGCCTATTGTTCATTTAAAACTACCTGGAGTCTGCATTTCATTCATTTAGACTCTCCAAGGTATATTGTCTATCTACTATTACCCGGAGTCTGCATTTTATTACCATATAAACAACAATGTCTTTGCTAAAGTAAAATATTATTTTCCTTGTTACATTAAAATTGTGGTTTTCCCATATACTCATTAATGTAAAAACTATATTTTGATAATGATAGTAACATTTGGGGAAAATGCTCTTTAAACACAAAACAGCCTGGTCTTGGTAGAAGACCACTTTTAATAGAAAATATAGGATTAACTGGAAGGAGTTCAAATACTTTATAAGCTCTTATCACCATCACCTAATGAGATTATTTTGAGGAAAAACATGTATTTATATCAATGTCATTAAAATACTTATGAACTCACCAGCATTAAAATGCTGATACTCTCTTTCAAAATAACTTCTATTCTCAGGTCGTCAGTAGACAGGTACACTCCAGAAGCTTTTGTGAAGACAGCCTTGTACCGAGCTGCATTTTATGTTATTCTCTATATCTACATTTGGATGTTGTTGCTAAATGTAACCTATGTAAAACTATTATTATTAATGCAATGGTTGTTGTACTTTGATTACTATATTGCATGTGTTGTGATACTTGACATGACGTCCTCCACCCGATAACGTTTCCGCCGTTCCGGTTTTGGGGTGTGACAGATTGGTATCAGAGCCTTGTTTATAGTGAGCTCAGTATATCAAATCATAAAAGATATACAACCTATAAATACAATGGGATAAAAACACTGTGACCAAGAATTATACTTTAAAATATAACCATATTTTACAAAAGTATAAGAACATCCAGAATATAAAAACCCGAACAAGTATCCCAAGAAGAACAAGAATAAAAGTCTTTGGATGTTGACCATTACCGTCAAACCTGGACAGTTATGTAATCGTAAGCTGGAATAAATATAACCTGATCAACTATATTTATTCGAGATGCGACTAACGTGTGTTTGGGAGTGATGGTGGTGTTGCAATGAATCCGAAACTTACCATATAGGAATGCTAGAGCCGAACATAAGGTTTAATATACTATAGGAGTATTTTATGATACTAAAAGACCAACAATAAACCCAAAAGCATGTTCAGAAGCTTTAGAATCTAACATATAATTAAAATACTATAGGAGTATTTTAGGAACCATAAATAACCTTGCGTGAAAACTAAAAAGATCCTTATAGATCGGACTATGACTACAAAGTGTATGCTCCCAAGGTTATATATAGTGAGGGTCTCATAGGCTAAGAATGTGTGGTTTCGCTCTACTTCCTTTTCCTTGTTTGGATGTGGATATAGGGTAGTGTCACATATTCGAAGGCGTATTAGATCTAAGTTATATATGATTTGTGTACACTATGTAATTGTAGCAAGACTCGTAATGGATCGCACATTAAAATGTTTTAATAATCTCTTAAGATTCTTTAGACATTCCCATTCTCGCATGAACCCCTTTACAAAACCTTACCCAGTTCAGTAATCGACAGAAGAGTCGATAAAGAACCGGAAGAGGTTCATTGAGAAAGATTTCCAAGTAGGAAATAAATGAACAGTGACGAGACTATTGAAATCACCATGTGCCTATACCTTTTAGGAACATTGGTGAGAAATTCGCCTGAACTTCCGAGATTCTAGTCACCCATTACGAAGTGATGGCGATCAGAGTCGGAATCGGAAGTAAGGCGGAGCAGAAATTCAATATGTCTACAGGAAAAGAGAACCCTATATAAGTACCCGAAGAAAACCAACGCATGTTTCAACCAAGGATAAAAGGTGGACAACGGGAGCCAATGCATGGAACCCAAGAAGTGTTTCTACCTCCTTAAAACGTCATGCTAATAACCCATAAAATAATACAATTTAGTGAGCTAGTGATTACACTACTCACACCATGTGTTAGGCAAATCGTCCTTCCTGTCGCGATTAAAGTAAATAGATCGGAATCACAAAATCTCGATTTAGAGTGTTTTAGCCATAAACTTCATGTCTTTTCTTGTGTAATTCTCGTTGCAAGTCCTTTCGAATCTTTTCAAAGCCGGAGAGTGAACCTCTCCAGTATAAAGATAACTTAGTTGGAACGACATCCGATTTATGGCTTTCCAATACACTTACTTCTACGATGTTACCAGGACTGCATCATAGGGATGTAGGTCGACACTTAGAGAACCATAACTCAAAAGCACGGGATATAATTTATGCCTATTATAGTAAAGAAAGATATGTCTAGGGGTAACCATCGTTTCTCATCAACTTGTGTTCCTCTTCGTGTAGGGAAAACCATGCCTCCGAAGAAGCGTAACCAACCCGCTAGCAAGACACCGACTCTTCAGATTGATGAAGCTACGTTCCAAGCTGCAGTTTCAGCAGCCGTAGCAGCTGTCATGGCTCACCTGAATGCTAACAACGCCAATGTTAGCGGGAGCACTATCGGGAATCCCGATCGTAGCGATGGACAGCAACAACCAGCATCGGTGTGTAAAAGCACCCAGGAACTCCAATCAAATCCCCTGAAAAGAAAGTTTGAGAACGAGAAGGGGAGTACCTCGGCACAAGGACCTTCCGAAGGGCAGCAAGCTGAGGTAGGCAATACCCCTGTGAACCCGCCTGTCTCGACACCAAGAGGACCATACCTAGGAAACCTCCCCCACTGCAGCAAGTGTGACTACCATCATTTTGGAGTCTGTCGAGAACTATTTTGTGTTAGGTGCAACATGAAGGGGCATACCGCTCGCAACTGCAGGACCCCGGTTGAGTTCATTACATCAACCACCAATGTTGGGACCAGTCCAATATGCCACCTATGTGGTGAAATTGGGCACTTCAAGAGGGACTGCCCAACTGAAAAAAATGACAAGAATGCAGGAGGAGTTTAACCCTAATACCTAGGCGGAAACATCAAGGAATCCGGTAAAATTTTGGTACGCCCCTCAACCTTATTTAACTAATCGAAAACTTTAAATAATCAATTCTAATTGTAATTACTCCTTCGTTAAGGAAAAAGTCGCAGCGCTGTTGTAAAACTTAAAAATCCATCAGGTAAAGCCATGATGGCTTTGTATATACGTTAAGGCCATTTATAATCAGGATTGATAGACCTCGAGTGAGTGATGCGGCCTTATTTCCTGTTCCTTGTCTGATTGTGGATTTAGGGCGGAGTCGCTCAGTCAACAATCCTTCTAATCTTAATTATACGTGACTAGTGTATACTAGGCGATTATAGAGAGGCCTCGTGAAAAATCCGTTCATAAAAAGTACATTATTCCACAACATCAGGACCCCTAACGTTCAGCGCTAATTCATATCTGTCCAAGTATTCGCGGTAGTAATACCATGGACGAACTCGAAGCGCTACGAACTAGTGTGCCCTGTTCAGCACCTGGTCCTATCAGTCTCCATTACGTATCGTGTCGATAGTTGTAAATTTCGACATCACCGTCAGTCATGACTCGACTTGGTTCGACCAGGCGAGAATTCCTAGTACTGTGTAAAGAGAACTTTCACTTTATCCTAAGCGTCGAATAAAATTCATTCAGCCCTAATAGAGAACCTAATGCGAGCCATCGGTCATCTCTCTCATCCAACCTTCAGAAGTACCCAGGAGGGGGGGTACCACGCGCTGTTAACCACTCCATTAGACATTAAAACCAGAAGTGAAAGGCACCGCAGATATTCCGGAATACAATAACCGCCCGAAGCCTACTCAGTAAATCCTCCAGAAAGACTACTTGCACCGCACAAGATAGTTCGTGAATCAAGAGAAAAGAACTCCTGGGACTAAATTACTACTACTGAGTATATGCATTAGAGTGGTATATAATTTAGATCAATAAAATTTAAGATGTGTGCTTCCTCCCTACTCCCTGTTTCTTCTTTGGTTGTGGGTTTGGGGTGGGGCCACACATCTGAACATCCTGTCAATCTCAATTATATACGACTTGAATACACCGAGTAATAGTGATTGAGCCAAGTATGAGGTCTACCATAAACCTTAAAATAAAGCCCTTCATCATATAACTTTAGGGAAGGAGCTGAAGTCAAGGAAACAATTGTGGGTTGACCTACTAAAATGACTACAAATTTGAAATTTATTGTCATCCCGGTTAAGCCAACATAGTAGCCGACACCCTCAGTTGGGAAAAGTAACTCAAGATGTAAGAGTCAAAACATCGACTACGACCATCCATTCACGCCTGATCCCATAAATTAAGCATCTCAGTAGTGGGCCAAGAAACCTGAAAGCTGTGACAGGTTAAACTCTGAGAAGAGTGGATGAGGAAATTAGAGGTTCTGAGTGGCAGAATCCTATACTATCTAGATTAAATCTAGATAGAGGAAACTCGATAACATCGGAAGAGTAGCTGCAAGGGATGCTCGCACTACTCAAGCGCTTCCTACAAATTGTAGAGAACAAACACAATGAAGAATGGAGCATGTCTTAGAGATTTGTTAGACTACTAGGTGTCCCAAGGAATACTATCTCTAAAGAGATAGTAGAACCACCTCTTGAAATAGTCAATCCTTTCAGAAAATCTCTAAGGGCGAAGCTAGCCCTGATCAGAGACTGCTATCCATGAAACAAGCAAAGCAAGTGAGAGAATGATTCTTTCCGATTAGGGATCATACTGTGAAAGCATCTAGTAGACGATGAGGAAAGTAGAAATTTTCTAAGCATCGTCTGGTAAAACCCTCGATCATACTGACTTTGAGATATTCCGTTGGAAACACCTCATGAGTCAGAAGTGCAGGTCTATTTTGCACTGAACTGAGGTAAATGCCACGTAACCAAATAGATGCCACGTAACCAAATAGATGCCACATAACCAAATAGATGCCACATAACCAAATAGATGCCACGTAACCAATGGATGCCAGCATATAGTCAACACATCCAATGATCCAGGAAAACCTCCGAAAGCCAACCGGTAGGGAATACGAACCCAAAGATGACCTGAACCTCCTAAGAACCAATCAAAAGGACTCCACCTTCAGTAAGAGAAAACTTTTGGAACTTCAAAATGGCGATCACGCCCAGTGATGATCTCACCATGGAAGTACACTATGTTCTAAGTACTGAAACGTTCTATCCACCTAGGAGCTTAGGACCATCAGGGATTCTTGATAAGAATTGGTCCAGCATCCGTCAGACCTCAACTACTTTGGGGATTCCATAATTTCCGCCCTAATCTATCCACGTCTAAAACTTGAAAAAGTGCTCGTCCGGCGAGGCTCTTGTAATCCCACTCGACGAGATCGAAATCAATGAGAGCCTCAACTTCGTGGAAGAACCTGTAGAGATCATGGACCGAGAGGTCAAGCGAACGAAACAAATCTGCATCCCAAACGTGAAGGTTCGCTAGAACGCCAAGCGAGGACCGGAGTTCACTTGGGAGCGCGAGGATCAAACGAAACTTAAATATCCCCATCTTTTTGCTTAGTTATTTTGTAATAACTTAGTTGCTTGAACTCTAATTTCGGGACGAAATTTCCTCTAACGAGGGGATGATGTGACAACCCGAAAATTTTCATTTGTATAAACTCTACAGTCAAGCACTTCAAATAGTAGCCAAATTCATTTCAGTACGTTTTTGGTCGGTTTAAAGTCCGTTTGAGTGTTTTTATTTTAAATTCGTCAAACGAATAAATAAAAGGAAGTACTTTTTAGGATTAAAGTGGAGCGATTAAGCATTTAACACCATAACATGGTGTTTACGGCCAAACCTTGGGGGTTTGGGCCGTAAACTCCATTTTGACCATGAACTCATGCTTAAGGCATGAGTTTACTCTCCAAACTCCCCATTTCTCACTTCCTAGCTCAAGAACACCTAACTTTTTCTCTCAACTATCATAGGATCATCATCCAAATCTTCCAAAAATGTAAGTGTTCCTTCACTTGTTTTGTTGTTATAACACCTTATCTAGTGTTTATACATCATTTCATCCATGGATTCTTCATTTCTACTTAGATCTTCAAGTGTTCTTCAAAACACCAAGAACACACACTAGTGTTCTTGGCCCTTAAACACTCTTACAAGCTTCGTATAAGTAAGTACACTCCTCCTAACTAGTTACTTGCTTAGAATACTTGCTAAACCATTGAAGAACATCAAAAACCCTCAAGAACACTTGTGTTTACGGTCAAGAGATATCCTTGAACCGTAAACACCATCAAGTGGTGTTTAAGTGCCACTAACACCTTCTAGAGCTTGGATATTGGACTAGAACTTTGCATGCATGAGCTAGAAACCCCAAAACACGAAATGGTTGGAGTGAACATGAGTTTACGGCCGTAAACTCGTGGGTTTACGACCGTAAACACATGGGTTTACGACCGTAAACTCCAAGGGAGTGGTCCAAGAACCGTAAACTCCAATAAAGTGCCATTTTGAGCCCTAGTCCCTTCCTAAGCCTTGGATGCAAACCTAGAACACTTCCTTGAGGGGTATAAGACCTTAAATCACACAATGGTACAAATTACCATGAGTTTACGGCCGTAAACTAATGGGGGTAATGACCATGGGCCGTAAATTCATGTGTTGATACCATATGGGAAGTAAACTCCAATGTGAGGCCATACTCTCTTTAGATACAACCCTTTAGCACCCCTAGCACTTGAATCAAAGTGTTATCCTTGAATTAGGGTGTCTTTACTTGATGAATTGGTTATTAAATGACTAATTGGATATATATATGTATCATTACATGTTAAATAGGATCTGTGTGTGTGATCAAGTCTTCACTTGACACTTAGCATCCTATACCATCCGTTCATCCGAATCACCCACTACAGGTGAGTTCATACCCCTTAATCAACCTTTGAAATGATTTTAAATGCTTTTATGGGGGGGGAATACAAGTTCAACTATTAAGCTATTATATTAATCAGATGTGATTAATAATTGTCAAGAAAATAGATTTTTGCATGTTTAAACTGTTTTATTCAGCTAAAGGTTCTCAATTCTTGTTTTCAAACCTCTTTTAAAATACTAAAATCTCTTTTAAAATTACTAAGTTTTTATCAAAGTCTTTTAAACTTATATTCTTGATAGATTCATGTCTATATAGATATAGTTATATAAGTAGGGTTTGAAGGACTTAGGACTGATAGCCCACTTTATTTCCTGTTCCTTGTTTGGTTGTGGACTTAGAGCATCCGGTTATTTGTCCGAGTGTCGTTGAAGTCCTAATTATATATCATGTATATCTGGTTAGATATTAAAACACTTACTCCAGTTCAATACCTTTGGGCAGCAAAGGTACCTAGATAACCTCTCAAGTAAACTATAATAGGTATAGTTTAGAAACCAACTATAACTTTCATAAAGGAGAACTTAGCTATATCAATATTCTAAAAACTTATACTTTTTAATAAAAAGAAAGGTTTATAGAAATCAAAACACGAGATACATCCTCATGACGCGGATTTCACCGTTGTCAAGTTGGTAACCAGAGTCTCCTGGAGGGAGAGCGGGCATTGTGTGTATAGATCTATACGAGACAGACCATCCCATATCCTGACTGCTAGCTACAGTCCCGGACGACCAAGCCAAGGGGTGACAAATGTCACATTCATTTCGACGCCAGTAGGTCGTCGTGTTTACATCCGTTAATCAGTATGGTTACGAGTATCTTTACATTTACCTTATAATTCATGGCTTTAAGGTAAGTATTATCACGGTAGTTTCTATATATAAAACCATCATAATATATTTTCCTAGTTATACACTAGGCCACATTTAAACCTTTAAATTAACCTACTTAGGATTAAAGGCTGTTTTAGACTCTCTGAGGCATATTGTTCATTTAATACTACCTGGAGTCTGCATTTCATTCATTTAGACTCTCCGAGGTATATTGTCTATCTAATACTACACGGAGTCTGCATTTTATTACCATATAAACAGCAATGTCTTTGCTGAAGTAAAATATTATTTTCGCTATTACATTAAAATTGTGGTTTTCCCATATACTCATTAATGTAAAACCTATATTTTGATAATGATAGTAACATTTGGGGAAAAATGCTCTTGAAACACAAAACAGTCTGGTCTTGGTAGAAGACTGCTTTTAATAGAAAATATAGGATTAACTGGAAGGAATTCAAATACTTTATAAGCTCTTATCACCATCACCTAATGAGATTATTTTGAGGAAAAACATGTATTTATATCAATGTCATTAAATACTTATGAACTCACAAGCATTAAAATGCTGATACTCTTTTTCAAAATAACTTGTATTCTCAGGTCGTCAGTAGACAGGTACACTCCGGAAGCTTTTGTGAAGACAGCCTTGTACCGAACTGCATTTTATGTTATTCTCTATATCTACATTTGGATGTTGTTGCTAAATGTAACCTATGTAAAACTATTATTATTAATGCAATGGTTGTTGTACTTTGATTACTATACTGCATGTGTTGTGATACTTGACATGACGTCCTCCACCCCAGAACGTTTCCGCCGTTTCGGTTTTGGGGTGTGACACACCCAAAGCTAGAAACTATAACATCAGAGCAGAGAGAGGAGAGGGGATATGAATTTTCGTCTAGAGTATCTCTTAGAATAGCAGTGTAAATTTGCAAGCCCTATCCCATTTATATAGTTGCTAGGAAAAACCTAGAAACCCCATATTTGAACATATAATAACATTAATTTTAATCCTGGTAATTATCTACTTTCCTTTTATTAATTAGAGCATTCTAGATTGCCTTCCAAGGCATCTCAAAACCATGTAACTTAATGGGGCTTCTAGAATCTCTCTTTTGCTCAGCTATTAAACAATCACCAAGTAGCCCTTGCACTTCTATTTAATTCCAATTGATCCCAATGCAATTCCAAATTATTTCTGAGCAATTATTTATTAAGTTAATCTATTTACAATTAATTTGTCAATCATATAATACAATAATAAATTATTTTCTCTCTCTATAAATGTTATTCCAATCAGTTTCTATATGAGGGCAACCCACAAAAGACTTTTCTTTCTAATTATAAGTTTATACCGATTTAGTTATGAGCTTAGACACCTTAATCCAACAATATCACACTTGGATAAGTCTATAAGTACAATTTTTAGTATTACCCTGAACCAATAACCAAAGAGTGCTTTCTGAAGCCATTGTCAAACTCTAATTCAAATCAGACATTGACCCTAAGATAAGTGGTCAACTACTCCTTCGTTCTTCAAGATATCGTATGGACACGAGGCATGGATTATAATCAATCTTGTTGTCCAAGATTTTGTTTCCTAATTTCTGATTTATGATGACATCATCAGACTATCAATCGAACATCAAATCATCGTGGAGCCCAAAGATATCTCTTTTCCTATTAGGACAAAAGAAATGAATTAATTTGACTATATAGTCATACATTTTAATTACCAATTCATGCATGGAATTACTCTTTATAACATCCAGTTACGAGATGAGTTTGGTAAACTAATGCACAGCTGATTCGTAAACTACGAACTATATATCTCCGCTTTAAGAATAATATATATTATCGTATTAGAATTACTCGTCATAAAATCCATGAAGTAATCTCTAAGCTTGGGTTTGTTTGATACTCAAAATCTCCATTTTCCAAGTATTCATGAATATTGTAGCAATTCCCATGCAATGTCTAATCTCCATAGACAATCTACAATCAATTCACGACAATATTTATTCACTACTTACGTCCAACAGTATGAACAACTGTGGAATTTGAATAATAACAAAATTATTCAGGAAGTAAAACATGCAAAACGAAACACAACAATGAATAACTGAAAAAGGCAGTACAAATACTCATAAATAAATCTCAATTATTTAATCACCAAAAACAATTACAATTTTGTTTTGTATTAAGGTTTCAAAGTTTCAACCTATCAACTAATTACTACAACTAATTTCGTCTCTCAAACCAATGCTCCTAGCATGCTGGATGTGCTTAGCCTTGCTCAGAGCATTCGTGAAAGCATCTGCAAGATTATCTTCTGATCAGAATCATTTCACCAGAAGACGCCCATCTTCAACTCTATGTATGATGTAATGATATTTCATGTCAATGTGCTTTGACCTTCCATGATCTTTAGGCTCATTGGTTAAATCAACCACGCCTTCATTGTCACAAAAGAGTTCCACTGGTTCCTCAATAGTCAGAACGACTCCAAGATCCCTGATGAAATTATTCAACCAAGCTACTTCCTTTGACGCTTCAGTCGCTGCTATGTACTCTGATTCACAAGTAGAATCAGCCATTGTTTTCTGCTTGGAACTCTTCCACGTCACTGCTCCACTATTCAACAGGAACACCTGGGCATATTGTGAAGAAAATTTATCTCTATCTGTTTGAAAGATGGTGTCACTATAACCCTTTACTCTCAATATATCATTGTCACCAAGAACTAAGAACATGTCTTTGATTCTTCACAAATACTTTAGAATATTCTTGAATGTTGTCCAGTGGGCTCTGCCTAGAATATCCTGAAATTGCCTAACCATGCTCAAAGTATAAGACACATCGGGACGAGTACATGTCATAACATACATTATCGATCCTATAACAAATGTATATGGGAATCGATTCGTGTCATCTATTTCTTCAGCAGTATTGGGACATTGGGTCTTAATCAATTTAATAGTATGGCGAATGGGTAAATCCCATTTCTGGGAACTTTCCATACTGAAACGATTCCATATGTTATCCAAGTATGTACTCCAACTAAGTCCAATATGACCTTTCTTTTTATCCATGTAAATCTTTATCCCAAGAACGTATGTCGCTTCCCCTAGATCCTTCATAGAAAAACATTTCCCAAGCGTAGATTTCACTTCTTACAAGGTTGGAACATTGTTTCCTATAAGTATTATGTCATCCACATACAACACTAGGAATGTTAATACACTCATACTAGCTTTGACATACACACATGAATCATCTTCACTTCTAGAGAATCCAAACTCTATGTAGTTCTCATGAAAACAAAGATTCTTGTTACGAGATGCTTGTTTCAATCCATAGATGGATTTATTAAGCTTACACACTCTATTAGGAAATTTGGCATGTATAAAACCTTCTGGTTGATTCATGTAGACGTCCTTAGTTAACTTCCCATTTAGGAAAAAGGTTTTAACATCCATGTTCCATATCTCATAATCATGAAAGCCAGTTATGGAAGGCATTATCCTAATAGACTTTATCTTCGCTGCTGGTGAGAAGGCCTCATCATAGTTAATCCCTTGGGTTTGAGTAAATCCCATTACAACTAACCTCTATTTGAAAGTGCTTACTTTTACATCCATGTCAGTATTCTTCTTGAAGATCCATTTGCATCCTACTATCTTTTGACCAGGTACATGATCAACCAAGTTCCATACTTGATTATCATACATGGACCGAATCTCACTATTCATCGCCTCTTTCCATTTGGAAACCTCAGGATCTTCCATCACTTCCTTGTAGTTAGCAGGTTCATCCAAATTTACCAACGTATTATCATTTATGAACTTGTCTCCATCTATATGAAAACCATATAACTCAGGTGGCATGCTAACTCTACCTGATCGATGAAGAGGTAAATAATTGTCAATGGGATAAAATGGAATCTCATCTTTAGGTTGTCTGCTAGTGTTATGTAAGGTTCCATTAGTGGGCGACTGATGGAACCTTACATAAGAGTTCTTTCTCACGAAAGACTCCCATTCGAGCTATGAAAACCACGTTCTCACTAGGTATGTAGAACAAGTGTCCAAAGGATTCCCGTGGGTAACCAATGAAAATACACTTCTTGAATATGGGTTCAAGCTTTTCATGAGTTTCTCGTATTACGAGATCCTAACAACCCTAGACCGTGATACATGCGAGCGAGGGAGCTTTCCGTGTCCACATATCATGAGGTGTTTTGGCAGCCTTCCTTATGGGTACAAGATTTAGGATATGGGTAGTTATCTCTAAGGCATACCCCTAGAATGATATAGGAAGAGTGGCTCGCTCATCATGGAATGAACCATGTCTAAGAAGGTTCGATTGCACCTCTCAGCCAGACAATTAAGTTGTGGTTTTCTAGGAGGTGTCAATTGTGAAACGATTCCGCATTCCCTGAGGTATTCATTGAACTTGATACTAAGATATTATCCATATCTATCATATCAGAGCATCTTTATCCTTTTGCCCAACTGATTCTCGACCTCATGCTTAAACTCTTTGACCCTTTCAAAAGTTTCTGATTATGTTTGATTAATTAGATATACCCACATCTTCTATAATGATCAGTAAATGTCATGAAGTATCAATTCACATCCCTTGTGGCATGTATCATATCTAGCAATCCTTCACCTCTTTCACATGTTCCAATGAAAAGTAATTTTGTCATCTTACCCAATAAACAAGAGTCACATTCATCATCCAACCTTAAAGTCAAATGATTCCAACAGTCCATCC
Source organism: Lactuca virosa (assembly GCF_052849685.1). Taxonomy (NCBI): domain Eukaryota; kingdom Viridiplantae; phylum Streptophyta; class Magnoliopsida; order Asterales; family Asteraceae; genus Lactuca; species Lactuca virosa. The sequence continues at coordinate 72,553,716 of NC_136431.1, forward strand.
TTTTGGAGTTCGGCGATGCATTTCTTATTAGTGTACCCAAGATGAAAATACCACAAACATGCTTTGTCTACACCTTTAGATGAATCAATATTGTTTACATTATTTCCTAAGTCCATAACACATATGATAGTTTTATACACGCCATTACAAGGAAAAACTTTGAATACAAAAACACCATTTTTGTAAACCAAAATAGAACCATTGTCATTATCAAACGACAAACGATATCCTTGTCTAAATAACGCATGAAACGAAATAATATTTCTAGTCATATCTGAAGCATAGCAACAATTAACTAAACCTACTATAACACCACTATCAAGCATAAGTCCATCAGTCCCAATCTTGGTAACATGTAAAGTGCACCTATTCCCCATGACCAGGTTCAAGCTTCCATGCTCCACTTCCTCACTTTCTCTTAATCCCTGCAAATCAGAACAAATGTGGAAACCACATCCTGTATCAAGGACCCAAGAATGAGAAATTTGTGTGCTACTGATTTTGATAGTGTAAATACCTCAAGGCTTGATCTTTCCTTATTTCAACTCTTTAAGGTACTTTGGGAAACTTCTCTTCCAATGCCCTTTTTCATTGCAATGAAAGCAAGTGGCCTCTTTTGGATCACTAAAAACTAGAGTATCGGGATGGGATTTCCCCTCTGACCCACTACTAGATGCTCCAACATGGGATTTCCATTTCCAATTGTGTTAAGCGTTTCCCCCATTTTCTTTCCCCTGACATGATTGATGGCCATGACAGGAGCACTTGTCATAGAAGGGACACGAGTCTTCTTCACTCCCGATCAAGAAGTTTGCAACAAATTGTGGAGTTGAGTCAATGTGGTCTCTATGTTGTTCAAATGAAAGGTCAAAATGAACTGATCATATCTAGCAGGTAGGGAGTTAAGGACCATGTTAATGGCCATATCCTTGTTGACTTTCACATTGACTTTCTCCAACCTCTCCACATATCTCTACATCTTTTGCACATGAGCGCATATAGATTCTCCTTCCTTTAGTTTACATAACATTAAGGATTTAACAACCTCGTAGCGTTCTTGTCTTGCCTTCTTGTGAAAATTTTCAACAAGATCCAAGCTCATTTCGTACAACCAGCAGTCCTCATAGAACTTTTGTAACTCGGCAACCATAGTTGCAACCATGATGTAAGTGACCTTAGTGGCATCATCATGGTATTGTTTATGAAGAACTAATTCTTCAGGAGTAGCAGTCAATTCATCAATCTTAGGAAGGGGGGTTATCGAGAACATGCTCTTTGTTCTCATAACGAAGAGCCATCTTCAAGTTTCTAATCTAGTCCATGTAGTTTGGACCAGATAGCTTTTCCTTTGACAAAATCGATAAGAGAGTGAAGTTTGAATTTTGATTAGAGTTTTGAGTAGCAGATTTTCACCATTTACAGACATCTATGGAGAGAGATATTTTAGTTAGTTGATATATGTCCTATTAAAGAAAACAGACGATACTTGTCAAGATTCAGAAAAAATCTGATGCCACTTTCCAAGTTCTGATGACCCTTGTTAGGAAGTAATGCGGATAACAAGATAAAATACAAGCACACAAGACATACTATTTACGTGGTTCGGTCAAGGTGACCTACATCCACAGGCAGGAGGGGAGTATTCTTTATTTGAGAGTTCTCAACTAGAGGCTACAAGTACAATTCACTAGAGATTTGCCCTACTCACTAAGGATACAAGATACAAGAAACAAGACACTTCAAATGACTGCGCATGCATCCCTATGTATACTTGAGGGATCAGACCTAAATACCTAATGGGACAAGCCTATTGGCCCATGGGCCTATGAATGGTGACAATCAATCATATTCCGCCATGCAGCATCTTCAGGAACATTCTTCCATGACATACAACCCATGAGCATCAACAAAACACATGATGGAGCACCTTATGACATAGTGGAGTATCATGATGTACAAGTGGAACATCATGAATACTAATGGCCTAACATCCATCATGGCGGTTAAACATGGTGTAATCTTTGAGCTATACCAACTTCTGAGCATAATTGAATGATCTTGAGCATCATAGAGTACTTCATAGCATACTTGGCTCATAAAGGACCAAGATGGTCCAACTTGCAGCATGATGGCACAACAAGTGTATGGATGACACAATAGGCTTCAAGTGTGGCACAAGAACATCAAGATTGGAGCAACAACACCACCTTGGCGCAAAAGGAACATACATGGCATAACAAGGACATGCATGGCGCAAGAGCATACTCCATGGATCAACAAGAGTACTTTATGGCTCAAGAGGGATCCTCATGGCACAAAAGGAACCCCTTATGGTATAAGAGGGAGCATAATGGCGCAAGAAGTAATGCCCTTGGTGAAATAGTATCCTTATTGGCCCATCCCTTCAACATATGGCGCAACCAGGTTCCCTTGTTTCTCCATATGACTCCTAAGTGCTCCAAAAATCTTCCAGATACTCCAAACCCCATTCTGTATGATTCGTTCCTTTGGCACTTAATCTGTTCCTTTGTCAAACGATCCATTCCTTTCTCAGATTATCTATTCCTTTTTCACATGCTCCATGAACCCTAAGTGCTCCAAATGCTCCATAAACATGATCCAAATGCTCAAGTCACATTTAACATGTCCTTAATATTTTAACCCAAATTAATATTCAAGGATATGATCCTAAATATAATACTAAATGATAAGAGGATGTCGTAATCTGATTACGAATTTATTTAAGTAGGCATAACTCCATTTTCAATCTAATATGAAACTCCTTTATCTTTTAAGATTCATTTAATCTTATCAACAGCATTTTTAATCCCAAATTATATTCTTCCATTTGTGACTAGGATACCGAGGATCACAAACAAGATGTGAGTGTCACACCCCCAAACCGTTAAAACGGCGAAAACATCTGGGGGCGTATGATGTCATGTGCAGTATCATAACAATTGAATAATAGATATCAAAGCAAACGCAACCATCATAAATATAATTGATAAATTTACATGGTTTATAAGTGTTACATGTTTCAAAAATCAATTATAATATAATGATATAAGACTTGACCGACGTCTTAGCGTCTCATATTCAAAAGCTTGATGTTACCTATCTTAGTGATTCCCTAAGAATACAAGTAGTTTTGAAAAAATGTCAACAATTAAGTTGGTGAGTTCATAAGCGTTTGTATGAGAAATCTTTCGTTTTTCCTTGTAAAATAAATGAGTGTGATGCTAGAAAATCCAATATTTTCTTGTAAAATGAATTGTAGTCTTAAATACCCTAAGACCGAAAATGTTTGAATATTATTCCAATTGAAAGTAGTTTTAATAGTTATAAAACTATTTGAATGTATGTTTCCCGAAATGTAAGTGTACTATAAAGAAATATAGTGTACTGTAGTTGTATCTGTGTAAAACCCTTTGAATGTATGTATCTGGAACTACTAGTTGTACTGTAAAATAGTGTAGTGTAGTTTTATTATTTAATAAAATTGGTTGAATGTAAGTTTTCCTCGTAAACAAAATGTATTAGTTAATACCCCATGTGAGTTATTATAACCATACTAGCGACTAGTGGCATGTACGACGTTCTTCAGGTGTCGGAATGGTACGACATTTGTCACCCTAGACCTGCCGGTCTAACCATAGCTAACAATTTAGGTGTGGGATTGTCAGTCCGTATAGATCTATACACAAGTGTCAAACTCTCCCTACAAGAGACTCTAGTTATAATACAAGACTTTAGCGTGTACTCTGGAAAGTACGTGAAGATAGTGTCTCATAACCTTGTATTAACCGGTTTACGTATAGTGTAATGAAATCCCTTTTTCTTGTAATTGTATGTATTACCCTTTCATAGTGGTTACATAGTGTGAAAATAATTATTCTTTTAAATAGTTATTTCAGTGTCCCCCCCAACAAGGTAAAATAGTATGAATGTTCCATAAACTATACCTATTATAGTTTATATAAATGTTTCGTTGAAATAGTGAATCATTTGTATGCTATTATCAATTTACCATGATAATAAAATGAATTGAAATAATTATATATTCATGTTTATATAATCATACCCTTTTTGTTATACATATTACAAAAGGGTTAAAGTCTTATAAAGTATTTTAAATATAGTTTATTTATTGAAATCCAATTGTATGTTTCATATATATATATATATATATATATATATATATATATATATATATATATATATATATATATATATATATAAGCAAGCATATATATATATCGACTTGTATTTTAACACAAGTTCTTCTTATGTCCCCCCCCCCCCTAAAACATAGAAAAATCATGAAAAATGTAGGGGAATGAACTCACATCGGGTGTGTTTTTGGTTGGATAACTTTTTAATTATTGACTTTTAGTGGCACAATTGACTTTTGTTTGACTTTCTTTGACTTTTATTGACCCGAAATAACCGGTTGTTACAGTGGGTAACCATGCAAACACGCATGCCATATTCGAAATCATTTATAATATCATATTGATGTTTTGGTAAACCACACAAGCTCCATCAACAATCATAAAATCGATTGTGTTCCATCGTTTCTACTTTGTAGTCTCATATTAGTGTGTTTGTTAACCACACATGCTCCATTAACGACTTAGCAAAGAAATGATGTGCATTTTCATGGATTAACATACATTTTACATTTTTCTAAAGTAACTAGAGTGTTTTTTTTGAAGAATGTTTATTACTTTATTAATTATACTTTTAAACTTTTTATGTCCTATTAAACCCGTTCGACTAACGATCATCCACCACATAAAGGAGCAGTGGACGAAAAGGAAATCTATTTAACAATCATTTTATAGGTCGTTTCCTTATATCCCTCTTATGGAATGACTTCATGAATGAGGCATACTATTGATTCGACTGATTGATCTTTATCTTTTAATTAAACTATTACTTAAATTAACTAAATCATTCAATAAATTATGGAATTAATATTTATTATTTGATTATCTTTAATTAAATTAAATATTAAAATCCATGTGGATAATCATGCAATTATCTTATAACTATATTATGTTTCCATGTTTATCTCCTAAAATTTCAATTAGGTTTATTTAATCATATAATGCAAGTAAAAATTGAATTTTAACAGAACGAAAACTAGATAATTACTAATTAGCAATCAACTAATCAGATAAGGCAGCAAAATAGGAAAAAAAAAACGAAGACGAAAAGACATGTCGTGCCCCTTTTAATTTTTTTTTTCAATTCATCTCATGCACACTCAATGTAAGACAGTCAAGCTCTGATACCACTGATGATTTTAAAGGTTACAAAAATCATGTACATGCGGAAAAATAACACTTATCAAAATTAAAGGCAACATACCATGAACTACAAACCCTAGAAGAACGCTACTATAATCAAAATTCATAGGTTTAGGGTTACATACCTTTTGATTACACGTTTATACGAATTTAGTTATGAGCTTAGACACCTTAATCCAACAGCTTTAATATGTTGTTTGTGATAAACTATGCATGATTACATAGTGAAGAATAATGATGATATAATACGCTTTAATATGGTGTTTGATAGATTATGCATGATAACATAATGAATAATAGAGAATAGAGATGCAATATGCTTTAATATAGAGTTTGATAAATTCATGATTACATAGTGAAGAATACTGATGAATGATTTATGTCCCTTGAGTTTGAATTAATAACGTATTAATATTATATGGGGAATACACTTATAGGGTCAATGGTAGTGACCTAAAACATAGGTGCGTACCCTATCTAGATTTAGTAATATCCTAATAGGATGAAAGAGGACCTATAGGAAAAGAGCTTAAGCCAAAGCATTGTCAAGTGGTTTTCTAGACGACCATTTTGAAACATTTTAGGGTTTTCAAGGCATTTAAAGGTAAGGATCCATGTTTAAGGGTATTTTCTTAGCCTCCATCATATCTATAACCCCGTGGGAGAAACCCTAGCCTTCCTTTCAACACTTTAAGCCTCCCTTCTCCTGTTTCATCCATTTTTGGAGTTCATGGTGGATTTTGGAAGGAAGCTCTTTCAATATGGAGTTTTGGAGACTTGCTTAAGAAGATCTCAGCTTCCAACTATTTGATGGACTTTGGGTATGATTCAAGTTTCCACCTTTATGCTTATAAGTTGCTAGATCCAGATTCTAAGCTTGTTTTTGGTCCATTAAATGACGATTGTGTTGTAGGATGTGAAAATTCTTGCAACTTTATCATTCTACTTTGTGAAAATAGTATCTTAGTCTATGAATATGATCTTTCATGATCTTTTGGGCATCATGCTTGAAGTTAGGATCGTATTTTGGTCATTTGACCTAGCCTGTGTTTAAGACATGCCTTGGACATGCATGTCTAAAAAGCAATGATTTTTATGGTGCTTTGGAATGGATAAAGCCTTCTAGAAAGTTGGAGTTGATGGCTTAATGGATTAAGGACTTTAATCATTGAAATGTTGATTCAGACTGTAGTCAAGACGTGACACTAAGGGTGTCACGACGTGACTATGAAAGAACCCATATTTGTTGCGCCTTTTATACTCATGACGTGACATAGGAATTTTCATGTCGTGAGGTTTGTCCAATGGGTTGTCTATGACCAAGTTGGCTGTGTTGGAGTGAGTAGAGTTGGAATCAGGTCAAGTGTGTCCTCACGAAGTGACCAAGGGCTGGTCACGAAGTGAGGCTTGATGGTTGAAATTGTTGGCTGGTGACTTTGACTTTGAAAATTGACTTTTGGTCAATCTAAGGGTTTTGGACTGTAGAATGAGAGGGGTGCTCTTTATTGCCATGTAGGATTAGTATTTGCTGGTTGAGAGCTATGGTGTTTAGCTGCTACTTGCGAGGTGAGTCCTCTCACTATACTTGGTTGTGTGGTAGTTGTTGGATTAGGTGTCTAAGCCCATAACTATAAATCGTATATACTTAAATTGATAGTAGCACAGTCCTTTTGGTTGCCCTCACGACTAGCAACTGGGAAGGATGATTTTAGGGAAAGATGTAGATTTATTATTTGATAAATAAATTGAAAAAATGATTTATTAATATATTATGAAAAATGATATATTAATTAGAAAGTGTAATATTTAATTAATATTTAATCAGAAATTAATTGGAATTAATTTTGGGATTAAAGGAATTAATTAAAAGTGCAGGGACTGAAGTGCAATTGTTCAATAGTTGAACAAGAAGAAATCTAGAGCCCTCCTTAGGCCTTGGGGGGTTTCTTAAGGGTTAAGGGATTCTAGAACGATCCATAATGGATAATCAGGAAAGTGGATAATTACCCGGTTTAAGATAATCCTGGGTTTGGGCTTATCCAAGGTTTCCTATCTGCACTATAAATAGGGTCATAACCCTACAATTTTCGGCCACTTGTTTTCCAAGAGATCCAACCGAAAATTTGAAGCCTTCCTCCTCCTTCTCAATCATCTTCCATTGCTAGTGTTGGGTGTGAACCACTAGAGACGTGGCAACTGTGACACTTGCTCTCAAAGCTTCAACAACACTAAGGATTTGAATTGTTATTGCTATATAACAATCAAGGTATGTTTCAATAGCCCTAATTGTGTATTTTGATTATATACAAGTGTTCTAGGGTATCGAAATTGTTTTTCATATTCTATGTTCAATTAGCGAAAACATAGATCTAAATTATTTAGGATTGCAGGCATGCATATGATTATATGTTTTGCATAATACCCATCAGTGGTGTCGGAGCATAGGTTTAGTTTTATATTGAATTGATACAATGGTTGAACTTGAACAAGAAGGAGCAAACAAAATCGTCATTTTGTACCGCAAACACGCCATGGTGTTCTTACAACACGGTGTGTTGGCCTGCGAAATCGTCCTAACACTACGTGGTGATTATTTACCACGGCGTGTTGGACTATCAGATCCACAAATTTTGGTTTTAAGATATATCATAAATTGATTGGGATAATTACCTTTAATAATGTTTTTAAATGTATAAAACCGAATAATTTAAAAATGTAATTTGATATCCTTATCTTGAATTCATGATTGGTTTTATTTTTTAATTTAACTAATTGAATATTAATTTTGAAAATTTAAAATATAACCTTAGTGTTTTTGAAAAGTTTTAAAAATACACCCTTATATTATATGTAACATTAAAAGGTCTAATATTACTATATATATAAAACAAGTTAGTCAAACCGCTAGTACGCCTCATTCACAAAGTCGATCTGTAAGGGGGTATAAGGAAATTGCCTATAAAATGACGATTGAATGGGTGTCCACCCTCACCCACCGCTTCCTTGATTGGTGGAGCGTCGTTAGCCGAACGGGATCGATAGGGAAACCTAATCTTCATTAATAAGTATAATGAATGATAAAGTAACTGAACATATTTTTTTTTATCAATTTCTCAATCTTAGTTAATTTAGGGAAAAATGTGAACTTGTATGCTAACCCATGAAATTGCACATTGCACTTTATGAGTCGTTAGTGGAGCGCGTGTGGTTAAACAACACACTAACAGGGACAAATAAAGAGTAGCAATGGGTGTCTCGAAAATTATCATTGATTAATGGAGCGTGTGTTGCTAACCAGTACATTAATATGAGATGATAAATGACATCGAGAGTATCAAGTTAATTTTCATTGTTATTCACATCTTATTTGTGATCCTCGGTTTCCCAGTCACAAATGGAAGAGCATAATCAAGATTAAACATGCCATTAAAAAGTTCAATGATTCTCAAAAGATCTAGGAATTTCATTTTAAAACAAAACTCGTTAAAATTTTGTTTTCGTTGGTGAAATTGGTAAATCGTCATTTACCTACCTTTATATAATTTACAACTACATTACGACATCCATTTTCTAAATTGTAGATTATGTATTTGGATCCTAACCTTGCTATTTTATTTGGGTGTTATATTGAGGATTATTCTTATCTAACTGAAACTATCTTTCTTCTCTTTATAGATGTCTGCTCCTAACGATGCTTTTGGTTCCTACTCCTCCTCCCCCTCCTCCTCTTCCTCCTCCTCCTCCAACAACAACTTCTCTCTATTGAACATCTGCTCGAAGGTGAAATTTGATGGCACCAACTACAACGATTGGATGTGCAACATCAAAATGGCTCTTCGTTTTGAGGATAAGGAATATGTCCTTGAGAAACCACTACATGATATCGATGAAATGAAGGCCACTCCTGAAGAGATGGTTGCCTATGAGAAACACTACAAGGATGCAACAAAAGTTGCTTTCATCATGGTGGCCATGATGACTCTAGAATTGCAGAGACACTATGAGTATTATTCGCTGTACGATATGAACAAGGACCTTATGGAAAAGTACCATAAGCGAGCTCGTCAAGAAAAGTATGAGGTGGTAATGTTCCTCATTGCGAGCAAGATGAAGAATGATGAGTCTGTAAGCAACCACGTTTCTAGAATGAAACGATACGTGGATAGTCTCATCAAGCTGAATGTGAATTTTGATGAAGAGTTAGCAATCGACATAGGGTTGAACTCTCTACCAAGTTTTTATGATCAGTTCATATTGACTTATCATTTGAACAACAATGAAACTACTTTGTCACAATTGCACAACCTCCTGCGAACAATTGAAGCAGGAATGAAGGGAAAGGGTGTTACCTCCACTCCTGCTGCTCCTATTTTGTCTATTGGTCAAGGAAAGGGAAAAAGAGGAAAGGTTCTCCCAAGTTGAACTGGAAGGGAAAGTCCCAAGCTAGGTCATCTAGTAGTGGACCCAAAGGAAAATCCAGTTCCGATGCTCCCCTTGTTTCCAACCCAAAGGAGGTCACTCTCTTTTACTACAATGACAAGAGGCATTGGAAATGGAGCTGCCCGAAATACTTGCAACATATCAAGGATGGCAAGGTGAAGCCAACCTCGATAGGTATTTACACTATCTTATCTAATTAATCACCATATTCTCATTCATGGGTCCTTGATACAGGATGTGGGTTTCACATTTTATCTGATTTGTAGGGGCTAAGAAGAAGTGAGAATGTGGAGCATGGAAGGATGAACTTGATCATGGGCAATAGGCGATCTTCACATGTTACCAAGATTGGAGTTTATAGCTTAGTGCTTAATAGTGGGTTAGGGTTAGATTTATTGAATTGTCGCTGCTCATCCGAGATGACACGAAACATCATTTCATTTCATCATTTATTTAAACAAGGTTTTAGATATTCTTTTGATGATAAGAATAGTTCTATTTCTGCTTATAAAAATGGTGTGTTTTATTTTGAAGCTTTACCTTGTGATGGTGTGTATGAAACTATGATGATTGTAGACAATTTAGGAAATAGTGTTTTTCATATTGATTCGTCTAATGGTATAGACAAAGCGTGCTTGTGGCATTGTCGTCTTGGACATGTTAACAGGAAATGCATTGCCCAACTCCAAAAGGATGGAGTGTTGAAATCATTTGACTTAAGGTCAGATGATACATGCAAGTCTTGTTTGTTAGGTAATATGATAAAATCACCTTTCACCAGTTCTTGTGAAAGAGGTGAAGGATTTTTGGATCTCGTACACATATATGTGTGGGCCCTTCAGATCCACCACAAGGGAAACAAATCGATTTTATGTGAATTTTACTGATGATTATAGCAGATATGAGTATATCTATCTAATCAAGCACAACTCAGAAACATTTGAAAAGTTCAAAGATTTTAAACAAGAAGTGGAGAATCAATTGGGCAGGAAGATAAAGATGCTTAGATCTGATAGGGGCGGTGAGTATCTTAGTATTGTGCTCCGCGACTACCTCAACGAATGTGGAATAGTTTCACCATTAACTCCTCCTAGGATACCACAACTTAATAGTGCGGCTGAGAGGCGTAATCAGTCCTTCTTGGACATGGTTTGTTCCATGATGAGTCGAGTTTCTCTTCCAATCTCATTCTGAGGGTATGCCTTTGAGAATGGCGCCCACATTCTTAATCTTGTCCCAACTAAGAAGGTTGCCAAAACACCTCATGAAATGTGGACATGGAAGGTTCCCTCGTTAGCACATATCAAGGTTTGGGGTTTTGAAGCTTTTGTTAGACAAGAAACTCACGACAAGCTTGAACCTCGAAGTGAGAGATGAATTTTCATCGGCTACCCACAAAAGTCCTTTGGATATTTGTTCGATAAACCTAGTGAGAACGAGGTCTTTGTATCACGAAGGGGAGTCTTTCACGTACGTACGCGCGCGCGCGCGAGAGAGAGAGAGAGAGAGAGAGAGAGAGAGAGAGAGAGAGAGAGAGAGAGAGAGAGCATATGCAAATTGATCTTGAAGAAATTCAAGAGTCAAATGATGAAGGAAATTCTAAAAATACTGGCGCTCAACCTGAGGAAGAAATTCCAGTTGAACCAATTGACGAGTCATTACCTCTTAGACGTTCCAGTAGAGTTAGAATGCCACCTGAGTTCTATGGTTTCCATATTACTATAGATTGTGATTCGTTTATCAATGATAGTACACTGGTAAATTTTGATGAACCATCTAAATACAAGGAAGACATGGCAGGCCCTGAGTCAACCAAGTGCAAAGAGGCAATGGACAGTGAGATTAAGTCTATGTATGACAACCAAGTTTGGAATTTGGTTGACAATGTATCGGGTCGTAAGACAGTTGGGTACAATTGGATCTTCAAGAAGAAGACCGACATGGATGGAAATGTATAGACTTTCAAAGCTCGACTGGTTGTGAAAGGATTTACTCAAACCCCGGGGGTTGACTATGATGAGACCTTCTCGCCAGTAGCTAAGATTAAATCTATTAGGGTGATGCTATCCATAGCTGCATTTCATGACTATGGAATTTGGAAGATGGATGTCAAAACCACTTTTCTAAATGGAAAGCTAGCTGAGGATGCTTAAATGAATCAGCCAGAGGGTTTTGTGGATGCAAAGTATCCTGATAGAGTTTCTATGCTTGAGAAATTAATCTATGGACTGAACCAAGCTTCTCACAGATGGAATCTTTGGTTTAACGAGAAGGTCAAAGAGTTTGGCTTCTCTAGAAATTAAGATAGATCTTGTATATATGTTAAAGCTAGTGGGAGTATCATAACCTTCCTCGTTTTGTATGTTGATGACATACTTCTTATAGGAAACGACATTCTGACCTTGCAAGAGGTTAAGTCTTTGCTTTGAAAGTGTTTCGCTATGAAGGTTCTGGGAGAGGCTGCTTAGATTCTAGGGATAAGCATTTTGAGAGACATGAGTAAAAGGCTAATTGGACTTAGTCAAAGTACATATTTGGATAAGGTATTAAACATTTTAGTATAGAGAATTCTAAGAAGGGAGAACTGACAATACAGAGTAATACCAAACTGAGTAAGACTCAGAGTCCGAGTACCGATGCAGAGATAGCATAAATAAGTAGAGTTCCATATGCTTCTGCCGTTGGATCTATCATGTACGCTATGACATGTAATCGCCCTGATGTAGCTTTTTCTTTGAGCATGGTTAGTCGTTATCAGGGAAATCCGGGTAGAGCTCATTTGATAGTGGTCGAGAATATTCTTAATTATCTGAGAAGAATTAAGGACTGGGTCCTTGTGCTAGGTGGCAGTGACAACTTAAGAGTAACTGGGTATACGTACGCCAACTTTCAGACAGACAGGGACAACTTTCGTTCTCAATCTGGCTGGGTGTTTACATTGAATGGAGGAGCAGTAACCTGGAAAAGTTCTAAACAGAAGATAGTTACTGATTCTACCTGTGAATTAGAGTACATAGCAGCAAGCGAAGCATCGAAGGAGACTATTGTTGGATAAGGTGTCTAAGTTCGTAACTATATTTGGTATAAATTGACCCGACTCGACATGGTCCATTTGGGTTGCACTTCACCTAACAATTTGTATGGATATATTTTTAAGAATAAGAAGTTTATGATCCATTAATATATTATAAGTTATAATATATTAATATTATTTAATTAGTGTTGATAAAGAATTGATTTTTGGAATTAATTTAATGATCAAGTGAAACTAATTAAATATGGACTCTTGCATATATATGGAATGGGCTAAGATTTATTTAGGATGGGCTAAGAGTATATGGAAGTCCACGGATAGTCCATGGAGCTTTTAACCCATGGATCCTAGGTAAATGAAGAGTCATGGGTATTAGGGTGTAACCCTAATCCTCCATAGTATATAAAGAGGTCCTTGGTTCTAGAATTGGCACTAATGTGTGTGAGAAACAAGGGTTGGCCGATTCTAGCAAGCATTAGATTCTATCAAGTATTTCCAAGTTGTTTTGGGTGATTTGTGACACCACTTGAGGCATCCACACTATTGGTGCTAGGCTCTAAAACTCTAAGCATTCAACCACAAAAGAAAGGTATGTTATTATACTTAAAGTTTTGTATTACAAGTACCCCATAACATGCTAGTTAGGTTGTAAACCTTGGAAATAAAATTTGCATGTATTTTAGAGAAAACAGAGATCCAAGGTTTGTAGGGTTGCATGTACACCATAGGAGTGTTAGTATGCTCAAAACCCAACAGTGGTATCAAAGCCTAGGCTTGTTTTCTTGATACTTGATGCAAACTTGTTGAAAAAGCTCAAAAATCTGCACTCTGCAGCATGAACTCGTTGAGTCCATGGGGGGACTCGACGAGTCCATGTGTAAATTCATCCTACCCGTCGAGTAGGTTCTTACACTCGACGAGTAGGAGCCCCTGAATGCAAATTTTCGAGTTTTGCTGCTGGAAATGGACTAGTAACATTACCCTAAACTGTTTTGGTGTTTTAAAACCTGTTTTAGATGGTGTAATATTTATGCTAATCCATTTACAATGGCTAATATCAAAATTCCACGTGTTTATATGTGTTAATATGATTCTTGAAATTTTGATATGGATGTTCATGTTCTTATGAGTTATGGTTAGATAATAAGAATTATTTGCTGAATTGTTTGATGATTGATTCTTGATCTTAATGCCTAATAATGGAGTCCATAACTTGTCCTCAAGTTATGGATAACCAAAAGTCACTTCTTTAAAAGTGTCATTAAAGAATAAGAGGTTACATAAAGTGAAGAGTCTTCATTTTAATGGACCATTAAACTCATAAGTTATAAAATGAAAAGTCTTGAATAGTTTCAATACTTTCCCTCAAGTTTGGAATTTGTAAAGTCTCACACATTAATACTTTAAATTCCAAATTGAACCTTAGAATTTTAAAAGTTTAAAATTCAACCCTTATACTTCTATAATATTAAAGGTTTAATTATTATATATATGTATAAGAATAAGTCGCTCTTACCATTAGTAGGCCTCATTCACGAAGCCAGTCTATAAGGGGGTATAAGGTTGTTGCCTATAAAATGGCAGCTTAATGGGTGTCCACTCTCACCCACCACTTCCTTGACTGGTGGAGGGTCGTTAGCCGAACGGGTAGGATAGGACCTTAATCCTCATTAAAAGTATAATGAAATTATAAGGTAACTAAACCTTTATTAATTCCCAATCTTAGTTACTTTAGGAAAATGTGAAATAGGTGTTAACCCATGAAATTACACTTTGTACCTTACCAAGTCGTTAGTGGAGCGTGTGTGGTTAACCGGCACACTAACAAGGACTAGTAAGAGTGGCAAAGGGTGACTTAAGTTTTATCATAGATGGGTGGAGCGCGTGTGGTTAACCGGCACATCGATTAGGTGATCAAATTAAGGGTACCAAGTCAATTTGCATGGTTATTCATACCTTGTTTGTGATCCTCGGCATCCCAGTCACAAACTTGAGAGGGCACAATCGAGATTTAAATATGCCATTGAAAGTTCAATGTATCTCAAAATATATAGGAGTTTCAAATCCAATTAAAACTTAATAATTTATTTCGTTTATAATGGTGGAAATTGGTAAATCGTCATTTACCTACCTTCAAATATTTTATAGCTTGGATTACGACATCCATCTTCCAAGTTATGAAATAGTTTGTAGGATCCTAGCCTTAATATTTCATTTGGGTGACTGATTAACGACTTCTTATCTAATTAAAACTTGTCCTTTCTTTCTTTCAGATGTCTTCCAACACTACTACTGGCTCAAACCCTACAGGCTCTTTTCCCTCATGAACTTGTGTGGGAAAGTCACTTTTGATGGTTCTAATTTCAATGAATGGATTAGGAACATCAGAATGATTACCTGCTATGAGGACAAGGAATATGTCCTTGACAAGGAGCTCAAGGTTATCAATGAGTCCAATGCTACTCTTGAGGAGATTGCGGAGTATGCTGCACATGAGAGGGATGCTACTAAAGTGTCCTGCATTATGTTGGCTACTATGACTCCCGAACTCCAGAAATCCTATGAAGATTTCTACCCCTATGAGATGCACCTGGATCTGATGGAAAGGTACCATCAGAGCGCGCGTCAAGAGAGGTATGAAATTATCTCCTCCATGATAACAGCCAGGATGAAGGATGGTGATGTTGGATTAGTGTCTAAGCCTGTAACTATATTTGGTAAGTACTTGACCCGGTTGTGCATGGTCCTTTTGGGTTGCCTTCACCATAGCAACTTGACAGGGTGATTTATAAAGAGAGAAGAGATATTATATTAATATATTATGAGAATAATATATTAAAGGAATAATAATATTATTTGATTAATATTAGTCATAGATTAATTAAGAATTAAATGACTAAAAGAGATTAATTGAATAAAAGGGCTTAAACTGTCAAATGTGTGATAGTTGAGTTTTGGGCTATGAATCCTTATAGATCTAAGGGTGACCGAATTTAGGGTTATGGACACCTTGAATTCGTCCAAGCCTTAATCTAGAAGGATCCTTGGATTGCGTAGGGCCTAAGTTATTCAATTAGGGTTTAGGATGTAACCCTAGTAGCTCATAGTATAAATAGACCCCATGGGTGAGGGAAATCGGCCACTCTTGTTAGATTGGAAACCCTAGAGCCAAATCATCGTCTTGCTAGTTGGTGTTTGTAAGAAATTAGAGGAGTGACAATTGTGACTCTAAGCTCCAAGAACAAGAAGATTCAAGCAAGCAACTTAAGGTATTCTTCTAGATCTGATTTCATATGTTATGATTCAATTGTTTACATTAGATCTAGCATTATAAGCCTTGGAAACATTGCATGTTCAATTAGAGAAACCTAGATCCAAGCATTAGGGTTTGCATGCATATAGGAAAGTTCTTATGGCTCAAACCCATCAGTGGTATCAGAGCTTTGATTGATTTCTATTGAATTGATGCTTTGATTGATTGTTTTTTACATAAAAAATCGTTTTTTTGTGCCCCTGACTGATGGACTCGGCAAGTCCCATTGTGGACTCGGCGAGTAGGATGAACTCGGCGAGTCCATAATGGGACTCGGCGAGTCCGAGCGTCAGTCAGAGCAGATTTCGGGATTTCTTACTGTTTTGCTTGAGGATATTTGCCTTAATTGTTTTGGGTCATTAAAATCCGAATTCTATCATTTATTTGAGTATATCTTTGACCAAACAAAAGATAATTATCATTTGATTGAATAATAATTTCCTTATATGATAATAATTGATTATTTGAATTAATTGGTAAATTGTCTTGCAAGTAATATTAACTAGGTCAAATTTAGATAATCATTAAATTAATTAGTTGATTTATATTATTTGCTATTTGATCCTTATGTTTTGAAAAAGTTCAAAACTTGTCCTCAAGTTTTGAAATTTAAGTTTTGTGATTAAAAGTTTAATTTGAATAATTTAAATTTCAAACCCTAGAATTTTACAAGTTTTAAAATTCAACCCTATACTTATAATATTATAAGATTAATATATATATATATATATATATATATATATATATATATATATATATATGTATGTATAACTTAAATGCTAGTCTTACCGTTAGTAGGCCTCATTCACGAAGCCAATCTATAAGAGGGGTATAAGGTTATGGCCTATAAAATGGCCGTTTAATGGGTGTCCATTCTCACCCACCGCTTCCTTGATTGGTGGAGGGTCGTTAGCCGAACGGTTAGGATCGGGCAAACCTTTCCTCATTAAAACTATAATGAATCTATAAAAGGTAACTAAATGTTTTTACAAAATTCCCAATCTTAGTTACTTTAGGCAAAAGTGAATTGATGCAATTCCATGAAATTACACTTTGTACCCTTGCTAAGACATTAATGGAGTGCGTGTGGTTAACCGGCACATTAATTGGATTCTAAGCAAAGGTGGCAAAGGGTGACTCATTGTTTGTTATTGTTCGATGGAGCGTGTGTGGTTAACCAGCACATCGAATAGGTAACTGTAACAATGAGGGCACCATGTACATTTGCATGGTTATTCACACCCACTTTGTGATCCTCGGCATCCCAGTCATAAACGAGAGGGGCATATCGAGATTTATACATGCCATTGAAAACTTCAATGTATCTCAAAAGATCTAGGAGTTTTCAATACATTTAAAACCTAATTTCCTTTTCGTTTTTCATGATGGAGAATTAGTGAATCGACATTCACTTGCCTTCAAATTATTTACTTATTAGATTACGGCACCCCTCTTCTAATTTGTGAATAATGTTGTTGGTTCCTAGCCCTAATTTTTCATTTGGGTGATTAATTTGGGAAATTCATTTCTAATCAAACTTTGTTCCTTTTTCCTTTTCAGATGTCGAACGCAAACAACAACGCTTCTGGGTCAAACTCCTCTGGTTCATTCTCACTCATGAACTTGTGTGGAAAAGTGATATTCGATGGGACCAATTTCAGTAATTGGATCCGCAACATTCGCATGGTCACTCGCTACGAGGACAAAGAATATGTCCTCGACGAGAAGCTTAAGGAGATTGATATCGAAACTGCTACTGCCAATGAGATCGCAGCCTACGAGGCCCACGAGCGTGATGCCACGAAAGTCCATTGCATCATGCTCGCGACTATGACTGCTGAACTGCAAAAGTCCTATGAGGACAAGTACCCCTATGAGATGCATCAGGACCTGCTGCAATGTTATCACCAGAGCGCCAGGCAAGAGAGGTATGAGATCATCACTTCGATGATCACTACCAAAATGGGTAATGGAGAGTCTCTTACTGCCCATCTGCAAAAGATGCAAAGATATGTTGATCGCCTGCTGAAGTTGAATGTGAACTTCGATGAAGAGCTGGAAATTGATATTATCCTTCACTCATTGCCTTCCTGCTATAGCCAGTTCCGCATGACCTATCACATGAATAAGGAAGAGGTCTCATTGAGAAAGCTTTAGGGCTTGTTGAGGACTGTTGAGAGCAACCTCAACGATAAATCTGTTGCATCACCTCCAACTCCAGCTGCTGCCCTTGTCTTGGCAATAGGGCAAGGGAAGGGTAAGAAGAGGAAGGCCTCCTCAAGGGGCCACTACAAGGGAAAGTCTCAAGATGACACCTCTTCTAGTGGATCCAAAGTTGGTTCTGCTAAACCCAACTCAAAACCTAAGGAGGTAGAGTGCCACTACTGCCACAAGATAGGGCATTGGAAAAGAAGCTGCCCAGAATCTCTGCAAGCCATCAAGGATGGGAAGATCAAGCCATCTTTCGCAGGTATTTACACAATTAGATCTAACAGTTTGTCACATGCTACTTCTTGGGTTCTTGATACAGGATGTGATTTTCACATATGTTCTGATTTGCAGGGACTAAAAGGATATATGGATGTGGAGCGTGGAAGGATGAATCTGATAATGGGAAACAGAAGATCGTCGCCTGTGACCAAGATTGGAGTTTATTCTTTAGTGCTTAGTAATGGTTTAGATTTAAATTTGAATAATTGTTGCTATTCGCCAGATATGGCTAGAAACATCATTTCATTTCGTGGTTTATATAAACAAGGCTTTAGACATTCATTTGATAATGAAAAGAGTTCTATTTATGCTTATTTTAATAATGTTTTATATTTTGAAGCGTTGCCTTGTAATGGAATATATGAAACTATGATGCTTGTAGACAACTTAGGAAATGATGTGTTGTGTGTGGAGTCTTCCAATAGTATGGATAGGCATGCTTGTGGCATTGTCGTCTTGGATATGTCAACAAGAAATGCATAGCCCAACTCCAAAAGGTTGGAGTGTTGGAGTTATTCGACCATAGGGACAATGACGTGTGCGAGTCTTGTTTACTTGGAAAGATGACCAAATCACCCTTCACTGGCACTTGTGCGAGGAGTGAGGGTTTATTGGATCTCATACATACAGATGTATGTGGACCCTTTAGATCCACCACAAGGGACACGAATCGCTTCTATGTGACTTTCACAGATGATTATAGCAGATATGGGTATATCTACTTAAACAAGCACAAGTCAGAAACATTTGAAAAGTTCAAAGAGTTTAAACAAGAAGTGGAGAATCAGTTGGGAAGAAAAATAAAGATGCTTAGATCTGATCGAGGTGGAGAGTACCTAAGTCTTGAATTCCACGACTACCTCAAGGAATGTGGAATAGTTTCACAACTGATGCCACCTAGGACACCACAATTGAATGGTGTAGCTGAGAGGCGTAATTGAACCTTGCTAGACATGGTTTGTTCCATGATGAGTCGTGCTTCACTACCTATCTCATTTTGGGGGTATGCCTTAGAGACTGCCGCCCATATCCTTAACTTAGTACCTACGAAGAAAGTTGCCAAAACACCTCACGAGATTTGGACAGGTAAAGCTCCCTCGTTAGCACATATCAAGGATTGGGGTTGCGAGGCTTTCGTAAGACGAGATACTCATGACAAGCTCGAACCTCGTAGTGAGTGATGTATTTTCATCGGCTACCCACATAAATCCTTTGGATATCTCTTCTACAGACCGAGTGACAACGTTGTCTTCATTGCAAGGAGAGGGGTTTTCCTAGAGCGAGAACTCATAAGCCAAGGAGACAGTGGGAGGCAGATCGATCTTGAAGAGCTTCAAGAGTCGAGCGATGAAGGAACCTCTAACACTGGCGCTCAACCCGAGGAGGAAACTCCGGTTGAACCGATTGACGAGTCCTTACCTCTCAGACGTTCCGAAAGAGTTAGTGTTCCACCCCAGTTTTATGGTTTTCATATTAATATGGAAGGGGATACGTTGATTAGTGATAGTACACTAGTGAATATGGATGAACCTAACAGCTATAAGGAAGCCATGGCAGGCCCAGAGTCTGCAAAGTGGAAAGAGGCTATGCATAGCGAGATTCAATCCATATATGACAACCAAGTTTGGAATTTGGTTGATAATGTACCAGGTCGTAAGACGGTCGGGTGCAAGTGGATCTTCAAGAAGAAGACTGACGTGGATGGAAACGTGCACACTTATAAGGCGCGATTGGTTGCGAAGGGTTTCACTCAAACTCCTGGAGTTGACTACGACGAAACCTTCTCACCAGTTGCGAAGATAAAGTCTATCAGGGTGATGCTGGCCATTGCTGAATTTCATGACTATGAAATATGGCAGATGGATGTCAAAACCGCTTTCCTTAATGGGAAGTTGGCTGAGGATGTTTACATGGCTCAGCCAGAGGGTTTTGTCAATGCGAAGCATCCCAATAGAGTGTGTAAGGTTGAGAAGTACATTTATGGACTTAAGCAAGCGTCTCGCAGATGGAATCTTTGTTTTGACGAGAAGGTCAAAGAGTTTGGTTTTCTGCGAAGCGAAGATGAATCGTGTATATATGTCAAAGACAGTGGGAGTGTAGTAAGCTTTCTCGTATTGTATGTCGACGACATACTACTCATAGGAAACGACATCCCGACACTGCAGGAGGTTAAGTCCTGGCTCAGGAAGTGCTTCGCTATGAAGGACCTCGGAGAGGCTTCCTGTATACTGGGAATGAGGATAGTGAGAGACAGAAGTAAGAGACTAATAGGACTTAGTCAGAATACTTACTTGGACGAGGTACTAAAACATTTTAGTATGGAGAATTCGAAGAAAGGGGAGTTACCAATCCAAAGTAGTGCCAAGTTGAGTAAGACTCAGAGTCCGAGTACTGAAGTCGAGATAGCAGAAATGAGCCGAGTACCTTACGCTTCCACAGTCAGCTCGATTATGTACGCTATGAATTGTACTCGCCCTGATGTGGCCTTCGCTTTGAGCATGGTCAGTAGATATCAAGGGAACCCTGGCAGAGCGCATTGGATTGCAGTCAAGAACATTCTTATGTACCTTCGGAGGACCAAGGAATGGTTTCTAGTCCTTGGTGGGAGTGATGACTTAAAGGTGCGAGAGTACAGCGACGCCAGCTTTCAGACCGACAGGGACAACTATCGTTCGCAGTCTGGCTGGATCTTTACCCTCAATGGAGGAGCAGTAGCTTGGAAGAGTTCCAAGCAGGAAACTGTAGCTGATTCAACGTGCGAATCAGAATACATTGCAGCAAGCGAAGCGTCAAAGGAGGCAATATGGTTGAAGAACTTCATTGGAGACCTTGGAGTTGTGCCAGCCATAAAGGAGCCTATGGACATTTTCTGTGATAATGAAGGAGCAGTTGCCTTGACCAAGGAACCATGAGATCACGGTAGATCTCGACATATCGACAGAAAATATCACTTTATTCGACATCGGGTGGAAGAGGGACTCCTCTTAGTGAAGAGGGTATCGTCATAAGATAACCCAGTAGATCCGCTTACGAAGGGACTGATCAGGGTTAAGCATTTGCAGCACGCTAGGAGCATTGGGCTGAAGGACGATATTAGTTTAGATTAGATAGTTTGGAAACGTGTAATAGATAAGTTGTTATTAACATTCGATGATTAAATAAAGGAGTATTATTTATTAGTAAAGTTACTGTCTTATGTTAATCATTTGCCTATTGTTTCATTTTGCATGTTTTGACTTCCTGAATAATTGAATTATTTGATAATAATCGAATTATTCGAACGGTCCACAATCGTTCATATGTTGGAAGTAGATATGAATGAAGACTGTCATGAATTGGTGTGTAGAATGTCTAAAATGTATTAGACATAGCAAAGGTTTGCTACAACGTTCATGAGTGGTTATGAACTTGAGTTGAGCATTGGAATAAACCCACACTTGCTGGAATCACTTCATGGAATTTATCACGAGTGATCGCAAGATGGTAATATCATATGGTCTTAAAACCTAGATATATGGTTTATTGTTTGCTAATTAGTGGTGCATTGATAATGCGTAAACGCATCAGTAACTTGATGTTATAAAACACATTGTTGTGTATGATTTGATTAGTGGATAGTAAATGCATATAAGTCGAAGTTTATCTGTTCCTTTTATCCTAAGAGGGTAAAAGCGATATCAGGGCCCCTCGATGATTTGATTTGACTTATGTGTTGGGCCCGGTCAGGACTGAATTGATGTGTTCAATTAAGTTCTATGTCAAATGAATCTGAGATCGAGAAACCAATTGTTGGACAATAAGTATGACATGTTCCGTGTAATTGTCCGCACGATATCTAGAACAGAGGATTATACGATCCCTTATCTGACGGACAGGTTATTGATAAGATCAAAGTTTAACAGCGTCTTTAAGAGCTACGATTGCTAATCGTATTGTGCTAACATTTATAGTTACTAGACTTATCCAAGTGGGAGAATTAGTCATAGATTAATTAAGAATTAAATGACTAATTAAGAATTAAGTGACTAAAAGAGATTAATTGAATAAAAGGGCTTAAACTGTCAAATGTGTGATAGTTGAGTTTTGGGCTATGAATCCTTATAGATCTAAGGGTGGCCGAATTTAGGGTTATGGACACCTTGAATTCATCCAAGCCTTAATCTAGAAGGATCCTTGGATTGCTTAGGGCCTAAGTTATTCAATTAGGGTGAAGGATGTAATCCTAGTAGCTCATAGTATAAATAGACCCCATGGGTGAGGGAAATCGGCCACTCTTGTTAGATTGGAAACCCTAGAGCCCATTTTCTCATCCCTCCTCTCTCTCCAAATCATCCTCTTGCTAGTTGGTGTTTGTAAGCCATTAGAGGAGTGACAATTGTGACTCTAAGCTCCAAGAACAAGAAGATTCAAGCAAGCAACATAAGGTATTCTTCTAGATCTGATTTCATATGTTATGATTCAATTGTTTACACTAGATCTAGCATTATAATCCTTGGAAACATTGCATGTTCAATTAGAGAAACCTAGATCCAAGCATTACGGTTTGCATGCACATAGGAAAGTTCTTATGGCTCAAACCCATCAGGTGAACCCATCACCAGTCACTTGCAGAAAATGCAAAGGTTTGTGGACCGGTTGCTGAAGCTTAATGTGGACTTCCCTGAGGACATGGCGATTAATATCACTCTCCATTCCTTACCTCCAATTTTTGATCAGTTTCGTATGACTTATTATATGAACAAGGAGGAAGTCACACTTAGCAAACTTCAAGGAATTTTAAGGACCGCTGAAAGTGGCCTTAAAGTTAAATCGGTTGTTACTTGTACTCCTACTCCCACAATAGCCCCTGTTCTGGAAATTGGGCAGGGAAAGGGGAAGAAGAGGAAGACACCTTTGAAGGGTACCAAGGGAAACTCCCTTGATGGCTCCTCTTCAAGTGGGAACAAGAAAGGTCCCATTCCTCCTTCTCCAAACCCAAAGGAAGCACAGTGCTTCTACTGCCATGAAAAGGGGCAGAAGCGAAGCTGCCCTAAGTACTTGCAGGATGTAAAGGATGGAAAGTTAAACCCACCCATGTAGGTATTTATACCATATTGTCTAAAACCTCATTGCATACTAACTCTTGGGTGCTCGATACAGGTTGTGGTATTCACATTTGTACTGATTTGCAGGGCCTAACAAGTAGTGAAGAAGTGGAGCACGGGAAGATAAACTTAATCATGGGCAATAGGAAAGCATCACCTGTGACCAAGATTGGAGTTTATTCTTTATTGCTTAATAATGGGTTGACTTTAGATTTGAATAATTGTTGTTACTCGTCAGAAATGGCGAGAAATATTATTTCCTTTCATAGTTTGTAAAATCAAGGATTCGCCTTTTCATTTGATAATAAAATTGGTGCTATTGATGCTTTTTATAATGATGTGTTTTATTTTAAAGCATTACCTTGTGATGGTGTATATGAAACTGTGTCGATTGTAGTCAACTTAGGGAATAATGTATTTCATATTGATTCTTCAATTACCTTGGATAAAGCATCCTTGTGGCATTATCGTCTTGGACATGTCAACAAGAAGCACATAGGCCAACTCCAAAAGGCTGGAGTTTTGGAATCATTTGACCTAAAATTAGATGATAGTTGCGAGTCTTGTTTACTTGGAAAAATGACAAAGTCACCCTTCACTGGTACTTGTGAGAGGGGTGAAGGTTTGTTGGACCTCATACACACAGATGTATGTGGACCCTTCAAAAACACCACAAGGGATGCTAATCGCTATTATGTGACTTTTACTGATGATTACAGTAGATATAGATATATCTACTTAATCAAGCATAACTCAGAAACCTTTGAAAAATTCAAAGAGTTCAAGCAGGAAGTGGAGAATCAACTGGGCAGGAACATCAAGATGCTCTGATCTGATCGGGGAGGATAGTATCTTAGTATTGAGTTCCTTGACTATCTTAAGGAATGTGGCATTGTCTCACAATTGACACCTCCTAGGACACCACAGTTGAATGGTGTGGCTGAGAGGCGCAATCGAACCTTGATGGACATGGTTCGTTCCATGATGAGTCGAGCTTCATTACCAATCTCATTCTGGGGGTATGCCTTAGAGACTGTCGCCCATATCCTTAATCTAGTCCCTACAAAGAAGGGTGCCAAAACACCTCATGAGATGTGGACCGGAAAAGTTCCCAATCTGGACCACATCAAGATCTGGGGTTGCGAGGCTTTCGTGAGGCGCGAGTCTCACGACAAGCTCGAACATCGAAGCGAGAGGTGTATTTTCATCGGCTACCCACAGAAATCCTTTGGTTACCTCTTCTACAGACCCAGTGAGAATGTGATCTTTGTGGCAAGGAGAGGAGTCTTTCGTGAGAGAGAATTTATAAGCCAAGGAGACAGTGGGAGGAAAATTGACCTTGAAGAGCTTCAAGAGTCAAGCGGTGAAGGAACCTCAAACACTAGCGACCAACCTGAGGAGGAAACTCCTGTTGAGCCGATAGATGAGTCCGTACCTCCGAGGCGTTCCACTAGAGTTAGGAAGACACCTAATGTTTATTATGGTTATCACATCACTACTGAAGGTGATACATTTATCAGTGACAGTACACTGATAGATTTGGATGAACCTAATAATTACAAGGAAGCCATGGCAGTCCCCGAGTCTGCTAAATGGAAGGAGGCTATGGACAGCGAGATTCAATCCATGTATGAAAGTGAAGTTTGGAGCTTGGTTGACAATGTACCAGGTCGTAAGACAGTTGGGTGCAAATGGATCTTCAAGAAGAAGACCGGCATGGATGGGAAGGTGCACACTTACAAAGCGCGACTGGTGGCGAAGGGCTTTACTCAAACTCTGGGAGTTGACTATGATGAGACCTTCTCACCAGTAGCGAAGATTAAGTCTATTAGGATTCTGCTAGCCATAGCTGCATTTCATGATTATGAAATATGGAAAATGCATGTCAAAACCGCTTTCCTTAATGGAAAGTGGGCTGAGGATGTTTACATGGCTCAACCAGAGGGTTTTGTCGATGCAGAGTACCCTAATAGAGTGTGTAAGCTTGAGAAATCCATTTATGGATTGAAACAAGCATCTCGCAGATGGGATCTTTGCTTCGATGAGAAAGTCAAGGAGTTTGGCTTTTCGAGGAGCGAGGATGAGTCATGTGTATATGTTAGCGCTAGTGGGAGTATAGTTAGCTTTTTGGTACTGTATGTGGATGACATACTACTCATAGGGAATGACATCCCAACTTTGCAGGAGGTAAAGTCCTGGCTTGGGAAGTGTTTCGCTACGAAGGACCTTGGAGAAGCTGCCTATATCCTAGGGATAAGGATACTGAGAGACAGGAGTAAAAGACTAATTGGACTTAGTCAGAGTACCTACTTGGATAAGGTGTTGAAATAAGGTTCAACATGGAGAATTCCTAGAAAGGAGACTTACCGATCCAACACAATGCCAGACTGAGTAAAACTCAGAGTCTGAGTACAGAGGCTGAGATAGCAGAGATGAGTCGATTACCATATGCTTCCGCTGTTGGCTCGATCATGTATGATATGACTTGTACTCGCCCTGATGTGGCTTTTGCTTTGTGCATGATCAGAAGATATCAGGGAAACCCTGGCAAGGCTCACTGGACTACGGTAAAGAACATTCTCAAGTACCTACAGAGGACTAAGGATTGGGTTCTTACCCTCGGTGGGAGTGATGACTTGAGAGTAGCAACGTATAGTGATGCTAGCTTTAAGACTGATAGGGATAATTTCCGGTCTCAGTCAGGCTGGGTCTTTACCCTAAATGGAGGAGCAATTAATTGGAAAAGTTCGAAGCAGGAAATAGTAGCTGATTCTACTTGTGAATCAGAGTACATAGCAGCAAGTGAAGCGGCAAAGGAGGCGATATGGCTGAAGAACTTCATTGGAGACATTGGATTTGTTCCAGCTATACATGAGCCTATGGAGATTTTCTATGACAGCAATTGTGCGGTTGCCTTAGCCAAGGAACCAAGAGATCATGGTAGATCCAGACACATTGACAGAAAATATCACTTCATAAGACACAAAATAGAAGAAGGACTCCTCGTGGCAAAGAGGGTATCGTCGGAAGAGAATCCTGCAGATCCCCTCACGAAGGGACTAACTAGGGTTAGGCATTTGCCTCATACGAGAAGCATCGGGCTGAGAGACAATATTAGTTTTAATAATTAGATAGTTTTTCTGAAACTTGTAAAATGTAATTAACATTTGATGATTAAATAAAAGTTGTCATTTATTTATGAGTAAAGTGTTACAATCCTATGTTGATCGTTTACTATTATTTCAATTTTGCATGTTTTAACTTCCAGAATAATTATTTTATTCAAACTCTCCACAGTCGGTCATACGTTGGAAGTAGTTATTGAATTAAGACTGTCATGAATCTGGCTTGTAAAATTTGTCTAAGGTGCATTAGACATAGCAATGGTTGCTACAACATTCATGAGTGCTCATAAGTTCTGAGTATTGGATTAAACCCACGCTCACTTGTATCACTTCATGGAATTTATCTCGAGTGATCGTGAGACGGTAATATCATATATATTTTCAAACCTAGAGATATGAGTCGTTGACTATGAGTTGGTTATCTATTGACTGTACAAAAACGCATCAGTAACTTGATGTCATAAAACGTGCTTTTGTGCATAATTCAACTGGTAGTTAGTACAAGCATATGAGTCAAAGTTTATCTGTTCCTTCTAGCAATAGAAGCGATATCTGGGCCCCTAGATGATTTGGTTTTGACTTATGTGTCGGGCCCGGTTAGAACCTAATTGATGTGTTCAATTTAGTTCTATGTCAAACAAATTAGAGATCGAGAAACAACAGCTGGACAATAAGTACGACATTGTTCCATGTATTTGTCCGGCTGATATCTTGAGAACAGAGGATATATGATCACTTATCTAATTTGGCGCTTCATAGTTCAACAGAGTTTTAAAAGAGCTACGATTGCTGGTTGGTTCCTGAAGTTAGACTTGCAACTATAGTTATCAGACTTATCCAAGTGGGAGACTGTTGGATAAGGTGTTTAAGTCCGTAACTATATTTGGTATAACTTGACCCGACCCGGCATGGTCCATTTGGGTTGCACTTCACCTAACAATTTGTATGGATCTATTTTTTAGAATAAGATGTTTATGATCCATTAATATATTATAAGTTATAATATATTAATATTATTTAATTAGTGTTGATCAAGAATTGATTTTTGGAATTAATTTAATGATCAAATGAAACTAATTAAATATGGACTCTTGCATATATATGGAATGGGGTAAGATTTATTTAGGATGGGCTAAGAGTATATGGAAGTCCATGGATAGTCCATTGAGCTTTTAACCCATGGATCCTTGGTAAATGAAGAGTCATGGGTATTAGGGTGTAACCCTAATCCTCCATAGTATATAAAGAGGTCCTTGATTCTAGAATTGGCACTAGTGTGTGTGAGAAACAAGGGTTGGCCGATTCTAGCAAGCATTAGATTCTCTCAAGTATTTCCAAGTTGTTTTGGGTGATTTGTGACACCACTTGAGGCATCCACACTATTGGTGCTAGGCTCTAAAACTCCAAGCATTCAACCACAAAAGAAAGGTATGTTATTATACTTAAAGTTTTGTATTACAAGTACCCTCATAACATGCTAGTTAGGTTGTAAACCTTGGAAATCAAATTTGCATGTATTTTAGAGAAAACATATATCCAAGGTTTCTAGGGTTGCATGTACACCATAGGAGTGTTAGTATGCTCAAAACCCAACAACTATTTGGTTAAAGAACTTAATTAGACATGTTGGAGTTGTTCCAACAATCAAAGAGCCAGTAGAGATTTTTTGTAATAATGAAGGGGTGGTTGCCTTAACAAAGGAGCCAAGAGATCATGGTAGATCAAGTCATATCGACAAAAAATACCATTTCATTAGACATAGACTCGTCGTGAAGAGGGTATCGTCAGAAGAGATTCCAAAAGATCCCCTCACAAAGGGTCTGAGTAGGATTAAGCATGTTCATCATGCTAGGAGCATTGGTCTGAAGGATGATATTAGTATTAGTAGTTAAATAGTTGTTTAGGAACTTGTAACAAAATAAATGTAATTGACTCTTGATGATTAAGTAATGGAGAATTATTTATGAGTATTTTTTACTATCTTTTATCAATTGTTTATTGTTGTGTTTCATTCTGTAGGTTTTACTTCCCGAATAATTACATTATTAAAATATCCAGAGTCGATCATACTTTTGGAAATAAGTAGTGAATTAAGATTGTCATGAATCGATTGTAGATTGTCTAAAGACTTTTAGACATAGCAATGGTATTGCTGCAATATTCATGAGTACTTTGAAATGGAGAATTTAAGTATTAGATTAACCCACACTCAGATAATTACTTCATGGAATTTATAATGCGTAATTCTAAGATGATAATATCTTATAATCTTTAAACGGAGATATATGAGTTGTTGTTTACAAGTTGGTTGTGCATTGATAATACGTAAACGCGTCAGTAACTTGATGTTATAAAATGTATTGTTGAGCGTAATTTGATGACTAAATAGTGAAAGAATATAAGTCAAGGTTTATCTGTTCCTTTTTTCCCTTTGGGGGAAAAGCGATATTTTTGGGCCCCTCGATGATTTGGTGTTGACTTATTGTTTCGGTCCCGGCCAGGACTAAATTGATGTGTTTGATTAGTAGTTCTTTGTCATTACAAATAAGAAACTAGGAAAGAAAGTATTGGACAATGAGATTGATTCTATTCCATGTCTCATATCTGCATGATATCTTGTAGAACGGAGGACTATATGATCCCTTATCTTAAGACACGTAACTGACTAGGTCAGAGTTCGACAACAACTTTGAGAGCTACAATTTGGTAATAAGTTTGCAAGAATATACCGGAAGTTATAGTTATAAGACTTATCCAAGTGGGAGACTATTGGATTCGGTGTCTAAGCCGATAACTATAAATGGTATGTACTTAAATTGATAGTAGCACAGTCCTTTTGGGTTGCCCTCAATACTAGCAACTGGGAAGGATGATTTTGGACAAAGAGGTTGATTTATTATTTAATTAATAAATTGAAATAAATGATTTATTAATATATTATGAAAAATGATATATTAATTAGAAATTGTAATATTTAATTAATATTTAATCAGAAATTAATTGAAGTTAATTTTGGGATTAAATGAATTAATTAAAAGTGCAGGGACTAAAGTGTAATTGTTTAATAGTTGAACAAGAAGAAATCTAGAGCCCTCCTTAGGCCTTGGACGGTTTCTTAAGGGTTAAGGGATTCTAGAACGATCCATAATGGATAATCAGGAAAGTGGATAATTACCCCGTTTAAGATAATCCTGGGTTTGGGCTTATCCAGGGTTTCCTATCTGCACTATAAATAGGTTCATAACCCTACAATTTTTGGCCACTTGTTTTCCAAGAGATCCAACCGAAAATTTGAAACCTTCCGCCTCCTTCTCAATCATCTACCATTTCTAGTGTTGGGTGTGAACCACTAGAGGCGTGACAACTGTGACGCTTGCTCTCAAAGCTTCAACAACACTAAGGATTTGTATTGTTATTGCTATATAATAATCAAGGTATGTTTCAATAGCCCTAACTGTGTATTTTGATTATATACTATTGTTCTAGGGTTTCTACATTGTTGTTCATATTCTATGTTCAATTAGAGAAAACATAGATCAAAATTATTTAGGGTTGCATGCTTACATAGGATTACATTTTTGCATAATACCCATCGGTAGTATGTACATGTTGACTAGTTGGGTCTTATCTATTGATTACTGCTATATGTGAACCGAGTTGTTGATAAATCCTAGACTACTGAAAGTCCATGGGACTGCTGATAGTCCCCAGGGTTGCTGATAACCCAGGTGGTATGTTGTTAATCCATAGGACGTGTTGTTTACCCACTGAGACTGCTGATAGTCCCCAAGGTTGCTGATAACCCATAGTTGATTGTTCTGATGTGTTGTATGAGATATTTTGGGGAACACACTAAGTTTTGGGCTTACAGTTGTGGATTAAATATTTTGACGGTGCTTATTATACTACGAAGGCATGACTGTACATACACATCAACAAATTTATGATTCAAGATTTTGCACTGTCTTCATTATAACTCTGATTTCTGAATAATGGTTTATGGAAAAATGATTTATCCTTACTGTAACTTTATTAAAAATGGATATTATATTATGTTAAAAACGAAAAATTTAGTGTGGGTTTTTGGAACATTACAAGTTGGTATCATATCCCTCGTTTTAGGGATTTGGATGAACATTCATGGGATTCCAAACTCAAACTATGTAACTAAGAGTTTTACTAAGAATTTTTGGTAAATTTTCATTTCATTAGAAGAAAAGAGAAGTTGTGACGTGTACAGTCTGCCGGAGCTCCTAAATTTATTTCCGAAAATATCCATACTTTCTTTACATGTTGTGATTGACTTGTTGTTATATGTGTTATAGTATGATGTGTATTCTATAAGATAAGCTAAGGATCAACCCATGGTTGCATACTAGAGTGCCTGCTAGGAGAGATGCCTATTGGTGTGTGATATGTGAGTTGTTGGTGATGCATGTGTAGGCCAAGGATCCTCATGAATTATGTGTTAGAATTGCATGATCTTTATAATGCCTTTCACCTATTGGTTTTTCTGCTTGAATGTTGCTTGCTTTGTGTTATGTGAAAGTTATATTGATGTTAGTTATCTATTAAGTGAATACGCTAAGTTACAGGCCACAAGAATTAAATAGTTTTAGAATGTTTGATTTGGCCTATTGTATAGCTCTTGTTTGATTCCAACCGTTGTAGTACATGATATTTTAGTCGGAGGATTGTTTAATCCTTGCTGCATGTAATTGTATTCGTAAGATAGTTAGTTGACATTGGTAGAAGTTTCTTTCGCAACTGATAGCAGGGTCGGGGTGAGTATTCCTAGTGATCTAAGGGGAGTGCTAGAGTGTACTGATGCGAGCACTTGTGAATGAGGAAATATAATTTGAGAATCTAGGAAGTTTCTGATTGATTTTTAAGCTTTTGGGTATGCTGATACACCTAGCAGTGGTAGGGTTTCTTGAAAATCATTCTAGTTCGTGGTCATATGTGGGAAAAACCATAAAGGGAAAGAGTCTAGGATGAGCGGTAGTCTGTGCCTATGGTGGCACGTGTAACTGAGATTGATAGTGGTGTGGTGTAGCGACTTAGGGACTTTAAGACACTTCTTGGGACACGTACGGATAGGTGTGGAAGGTAGTAGGGACCCATAACGCTAAAAGTACAGGATTTGTACGGGGATCAAGAAATATCGAAAAGGTTTCTGAGAAGCTAGTGGAGGGTAGACAGTGTAGTATAGCACTAACGTTAATTGTAGTTACCCCATTGATGCCGTTCTGTCGGCTTTGATTGTGCACAATGAGACCGGTAATCGTTTAGGCCTAAGTGTTAGTGACAGTTTGGGCTGGTTGGTGCAAACTTGTAAGGTGTAGCTGATTCAGAGACATTGAGGACCTTGCTCAAAGTAGTGCCAGTCTGAGTCACGGGACTCATAAAGGAAGATGTTGTGATGATCAACTCGAGGATTACATGCTGAAGCTGAGTGGTTAATCGATGGCAAGGGATGTTACTTGTTACATCAAGGTTTTGTTTTCTTGCCTCCTGTTCTTAAGGGAGGAGATAGTGGTTGTCAGCTAGTCGATGGTTAGTATAGGATATGGTGATCTCCTCACCAGTCCTGCTAAAGGAAGGTGAATTCTGGTTTAAAGTAAATCATCTATGTCTTACAACGAAAGGATATTTGAGACTAGGTGGTTCTTATGTTTCGATGGACAAGGTGAAGGTTTTTTCGTAGGTGGAATACGTAACACCAATTCTGGGAGATTAGGTGTATTTAGGGAGACAACAAATTGGTCATGTTATGGGCAACAATAGTTTTGTCGTGGTGTTGAGTTTGTCAGAGTTGTGTTTTGAGCATCTATGGGTGGATTCTTGAAGTTTAAACCGGAGGATGAGATTGTGGATCAACTCTCCAAGTGTAAGGTTTCCTGTGTGTAAGTTCAGTTCAGAAGTTGCTAAGTCTATCCAATGGTGTTATGTCCAATTTCGCTAAGTTTAATGGGTGATATTGGGAGAAAGGTCTCTGAAGTCTCCATCTGAGATTTGGAGATTTCTTATTTATAGTATCATCTTGTGTTGTGATATTCCTCCTAATAGTCATGCCAGGTATGTTCATGGTTAAGCTGGTCTCACGCTTTAGGGTTCTATACGTCAGTCGATGATGGGTCGAACCCGAAGTAGGGGAGAACTGGGTATTTTGCTTGGAGAATCATTAGATGGTCTGATTTTTATGGTTTCATCGCAATATGTAAGAGTAATCTACAGCCCAGGGATGTTAGATTTTCGTTCAGGTTTTATGGTTGCATTGGGGAAAGAAGTAGGCTATCATCGAAGTGTTTGTGATCTGGAAGTTTCTTGTTGCATTCTTCTGGGGTTCGCCGGAGTCCTCCATACACATGCATAATTTAAGGTTTGGTCAGATCGTGGGTATAAAGTAAGTTGTCGTTAGGTGTGTGTGATGTCCTTGCAACAAGAAGCTAGTGGGTAGGGAATTATTATGGTCAGTAGTTCCTTTGTAGTAACTCCATAAATCTGGGTGAAAGAGCTTAAACCACTCTAATTGTGTATCGTGTATGGGAAGTTTGGTTAGCCCACGATATAGGAAAGAATAGTGAGGAGCTGTGAGCTTCTTATCCTAATGGCTAGATGGCCTTACTGCATGCAATGACCCGTTTGTGGGTGGAGACCAGTCTGTTGGTTTGTTATTTGTATGTCATGGTCGGGAGTTTGTGCAGTATAGTCTTGTCACTAGTGGCTTAGTGACCGGCAGGTTGAGTCGGGCCGTTGTAGAGTGTTGAGTTGCTGGAAAAGTCATGGTGGTATGTTAGCAAATCATTATTAGGATTATTATTAGTGGACTCGTGTTCGTTTTATGATGAGGTTTCGTGTGAGCTCTCTCCCTATTTTACGTATGTTATAGTGGTGTGCACACTAGACTGGCCGAGTCTTAGTAGCTGATGGATGTTGTGAGTATTGTCAGAGTTGCTGATAACTCCAGGACTACTGATAGTCCATGGGTCGCTGATGACCCATAGCTATTTGGATTGACATAAGGGTAGTGGTATGCTGATTAGAGTACTAGGAGGCCAGTGATGCGGAAGTTTATAAATCTCTTGGTAAGTTTTAGTAGATGGTTAGTAGATACTGTTATGGAAGTTCAGGTTTAAGTGTCTTCGCTATGAGTTGGGTCTTAGCGTTTGTAGAAAGAGGTAATTATTGCAGTGTGTGTTCCAAATGACTAGGTGGTTTGTTGGAATCAGTTGGGTTCTGGATGGTCTCTCGAGTTCGATATGGATGCGATGATTATATGAAGTGGTTGGAGGTAGCATATGGATTGTGTTTGTGCAATTAAGTGGAGGAGAATTGTAACATCAAATTTTTGGATGTTTCTATTATTGGGATAGCAGGCCGTAAATGGATGTAGTAAAGGTCTTGGGCTTCAAGGGAATAGAGTTGAAACCTTATCTGATGTTGATAATGTTGAGTTAAGTGATTAAAGCCATCAAATTTCGCTTCGAAGAAAAATTCTAAAATGGGAAAAGTTATATATTGGGCTTCTTGCATGGATTATTGTTTTAGTTTTACATGTATTAAGACAACGTAATTATATAGGGTAGTAGTGCTCATCAATACCTTTCCATGCATATAAAGATCATCAAAAACGGATTTGAAACGAAAAAGATATGATTGTATGAAGTTGGAGTGGTATTTGGAGAAAAACCGTTCTCATGAGGTGACTGGAATGTTGTCATGATGTGAGATCCCTCACGAGGTGATAAGCAGGCTGTCATGAGGTGAAAACTGTGCATCCCAAGCCCACAAAACTTTCAGAGGCATTTAAAGGTAACGATTCATGTTTAAGGGTATTTTCTTAGCCTCCATCATATCTATAACCCCGTGGGAGAAACCCTAGCCTCCTTTTCACCACTTTGAGCCTCCGCTCTCATGTTTCATCCATTTTTGGAGTTCTTGGTG
The DNA here is from genome assembly GCF_052849685.1 of Lactuca virosa. Lineage (NCBI taxonomy): Eukaryota > Viridiplantae > Streptophyta > Magnoliopsida > Asterales > Asteraceae > Lactuca > Lactuca virosa. The sequence continues at coordinate 72,588,464 of NC_136431.1, forward strand.
GATTTTGGAAGGAAGCTCTTTCAAGATGGAGTTTTACATCCTTGCTTAAGAAGATCTCAGCTTCCAACTATCTTATGGACCTTAGGTATGATTCAAGTTTCCACCTTTATGCTTATAAGTTGCTAGATCTAGATTCTAAGATTGTTTTTGGTCAATTAAATGAAGATTGTGTTGTGGGATGTGATAATGTTTGCAGATTTATCATTGTACTTTGTCACAATAGTACTTTGGTATATGAATATGATCTTTTATGATATTCTGGGCACCATGCTTGAAGTTATGATCTTATTTTGGTCATTTTGACCTAGCTTGTGTTTAAGACATGCATGTCTAAAATGCAATAATTTTTATAGTGCTTTGGAATGTATAAAGCCTTCTGGAAAGTTGGAGTTATTAACTTAACGGATTAAGGACTCAAATCATTTAAATGTTGATTGAGACTGTAGTCACGAGGTGACACTAAGGGTGTCATGACATGACCATGAAAGAACTCGCATATGTTGTGCCTTTTATACTTACGACGTGACATAGGAATGTTTACGTCGTGAGGTTTATCCAATGGGTTATCCATGACCGAGTTGGGGTGAGTCGAGTTGGAATCGGGTTGAGTGTTCCTTCACAACGTGACCAAGGGTTGGTCACGATGTGAGGCTCGATGGTTGACATTGTTTGTTGTTGAGTTTGACTTTGACCATTGACTTTTGGCATGTGTTGTATTTTAGTCAAACTAAGGGTTTTGGAGTGTAGACAGAGAGGTTAATCTTTATTGATGTTAAGTTCCATGTAGGACCAGTCCTTGCTGGGTGAGAGTTGTGGTGTTTACCTGCTACTAGCGAGATGAGTCCTCTCACTATACATGCATGTGTGGTAGTATGTACATGTTGACCAGTTGGGTCTTATCTATTGATTACTGCTATATGTGAATTGAGTTGCTGATCAATCCTGGACTGTTGAAACTCCATGGGACTGCTGATAGTCCTTAGGGTTGTTGATAACTCGGGTGATGTGTTGTTAATCCACAAGGCGTGTTGTTAGCCCACTAGGACTGTTGATAATCCATAGGGTTGTTGATAAGTCATAGTTGATTGTTATTTTGTGTTGTATGAGATATTTTGCGGAACTCATTAAGCTTTATGCTTACATTTGTGAATTCAATATTTTGCACGTACTTATCAGACTGCTAAGGCATGATTGTACGCACACATCAACAACTATATGATTTGAGATTTTTCACTGTGTTCGTTATAACTCTAATTCCTGAATAATGGTTTGTGTACAAATGATTTATCATGAATGTAAATTTATCAAAAATGGATGTTATATTATGTTAAAAACAAAAAAAATATCCTAGGTTTTTGGGACGTTACAGACAACACATTGTACTTGTACGTGTGGCGTTAGAGTAGAGAATGTAGCCAATCGGGGGCAATGTTTAGAGTGAGATTGATGAATCAAAAAATCGATTATAAAACGAATCAGAGTTAAATTGAAGTAAGAATGCGAGATAGAACACCGGATGTAAATATGATCTTGTTTCAGCTCTATTACGCTTTCGAATGTTTACAGAGTACAAAGACAGGTCTGCCAAAAAACTCTTATCTAACTCTAGTAAATGTCCCTATTTATAGGAAAAAGAAAGCGTACGAAAAATATACTAAGGCATAAACCACTTAAGCTTCGAATCAAATACGCCTTAGTAAAATATATTACACAACATACGAAGAGTGCAAAACATACTTCGACTAATTACAAAATATATGACCCTTACAATCTTCCCCTTTGTAATCATAGTCGAACATCTTAATTTGTAAGAAGCTGGATGGAATACATCATCACTCTTCGAATTTCCGTGTACCAGGAAATTATCTTCTTTAGCTCTTTCTTATCTCCTTCATTTTTCTTCTTACAATGATTCATACGAACAATTAAGTTCGTATATTGAGAAGTTGCATATCTCTCCACTTCGCATGCCTGGAACAAGAAACGTTTTGCTTTTCCAGCTTAGTCCTTTCCTGCGAAGACTAACCCAAAAGGCTTCAAGCAGATTTCCCCATCAGCATACTTTTTCAATTCAACTTGAGTCTTCGTAGGTGCCATTGGAGCTTTTATTTCCATACCTTTAGCTGTCGCTAACTCCACATCAGTTAGAGCCAAGCACTCATAATAATTTGCGATGAAAATCTTGATGTGAGCAACTCCAAGCTTAAATTCATCAGGTTCAGTGTTTTGAAGATATGAAAAAGATTTGTCTTTCAGAATCAATGCAACTTGTATAAGATCATACAAGTTCATTAATGGAAAATCTGCAATTGTGAATTCGAAAATATTTCCATTTACCCTGGCCACCATGTATTTGATATTTTGGACTGTGTTTTTGAATACCACATCCTTCTTCATACTGATAACTTTCTTGATCTTCACCAAAGACCAAACTTCCTTAGGGGCTTTTGCAAGAACAGCGTGAAATCTAATCTTCATATGAGTACCATCATCCTTTACTTTGAAATTTCCTTCAGCTTTGAATTGAGGCATGATAAACATCATCTCATTCACTGGAAAGTCAAGCTGATTTGTATCTGTATTCGTAACCATGTAACTCTGCTTTGGTTTCTTCTCAAACAAATACATATGATTATATGCAACCTTGGCTTCAATTGTTTCGTAATTGTAGTGTTTGGACGGATCACCTTTGTCCATACCCTTAGGATCACTAGCTTGTTGAGTCATTATGCTTTGTATCAATCTCAGCCTTTCAATTTCAGCTTTTACTTCAACTTTCTTTTCTTCTTTCGACTTTTCCACAACTATCGTTTTCCCTTTGTCTTTCAAAGCTGAATCATCTATTACCTCCTTTGTTTTCGAACCACTCCCACTAGTATCAGCAGATTTACCAATCACAATTCCTTTCGAAATTGGTCTTGTAATTGGCACAGTTGTTACAACTGTTGAAGTAACCGGCCCAGCAGATGCTATGATTGGCTTTGTTGTTGGGATCTTCGAAGAAAACATCTTTCCCACAACCTTCGCATCTTCACCACCAGCCTTCGTATCTTCAAATTTTCTTTCTCCCCCTTTCACCCCTGTGAAAACAGGTGGGACATCTGTTGTTGGAAGAAGGCTTGATATGCGGGAAAGAGGGGCCAGTTGCTTGTGTAGAATAGCTTCGAATTGTGTGAACTTCTGGGATAAGAATTCTGAAGTAATCAGGGAAGAAGAAACTGGCTTGTCAGAGAGATCTTTTAAGTCCTTCAGCAACGTAATCACTTCCATAAAGTTGGTACTTTCAATTGTAGAAAGTTGAGTAAGTTGAGGACTCAAACTTTCGTACAACTTGACAAATTTCGTGACAGCGTCACAAATAATGTCAATTTTCTGATTCAGAGACGCATAATCCTGTTGGACACTTGCAATTTTTTTTGCATATCTTCGCGAAGTTCATGAATCTGCAAATTGACATCCTCCCTGACTTTCTTAACTTCCTAAACAAAGAGAACATGCCTTTCCTTTTCCACTGTCTTCAATTCTTTCAAATCTCCTACAAACTTCGAATTTTGAGAATTTATTCTTAGCTCATTGTTTTGATCAATATGATCAACCTTCTCCAAAATTCTTGATTCTGAGTCTGTAATCATCCCAGAAACTTTACTCACTACCTTGGCTTCGAACATTTTCAACATCGTATCAACTTCCAAACTCGAAACCGACGAACCACCCCCAGATCAGCTTGAGATTGAATTATGGAATTCAACTTCTTATTCAAAATTTTAAACTGCTTCATTGTCATCAGCATATGATCTGGAAAATCTTCTTCTTCGTCATCAAACTCTAATTCCTCAAACATGCCTCCAAAACCCTCATTATCAGTATCTGTTTCCATAAGAATGGTTTCTTGAACAGGTGAATTAGGTTTGGGTGGATCAGTGGATTGAGAAAAAAATGGAAGTAAAGGGTTGATTGATAATATTTTCAAATGTTGGTGAATCAGTGGTTGAAGTAATTGAAATGATTGGTGGAGGTAAAGAAACAATACTTTCGAAGGCAAGAGAAGTATGATGACCTTGATCTTCTTTCTTCGAATCTCCTTCACTCATACTAACATTTGCATCCGTATTAGATACGTTTGCAGTGATGCCTGAAATTCAGACCTCCTCAGGAACTGATTTGGCAACCGAGACTTCGAGTGGTATGACAATTGTTTGCTCAGGAGTTGAACTTTCTTTGTTAAGAGTTGCTTCTGGTGTTTCAAGAATTCGTTCATCTTCATCTTCTGTGGACTCAATGGTGATCACAAGCTTTCTTGTCTTCTTCTTCTTCTTCTTTGAAATATGTTTGGCCATATCTTCAGACCTTTGTTTCTTTGACGATGGAGAAACAGGTGCTGGCATTTCACGAATTAAGACACCTTGATGAGTAACCTGAGGCTTTCGTACCACATTAGATGTTGGAGACTTGCGTAGATGCGAAGACTTCATTTTGATTCTTTGAAACATACCAGTCTTCGAAGGAATAACCACTTTCTCTTGAGTCTCGTCAACAATAGGCTCAATCGATTTAGTCTCAGCAACCAACACTTCGTGTACCACAAACTCTTCAACTGTAATTGGCTTCTTCTTTGGAGATTTTGTAGATTTCAAATCTGTGACTTTCTTTTCAGAAGAACCAGGTTCATTCTTCTTCGAACGCTTTGATTTCTTCTCTTCTCTCGGCAATAATTTCCCAGTTTCAACAGTAGAATCAATGTTTTTCAAATAGGCCACCAAGACTGAATTCGAAGGATCAACTCGTTTTAGCATAGCATCAGGAATACGAGCTACAAAGGGAAACTCCTCAGCATTATCTGTGACATCCTTCGGATAGTGGTATGTCTGAAAAACAGCTTTTTCTTCATCACTGGGTACCAAAATCCCCTCCTTGTTGTAAAAGTATTGTAGAATCAAGCTCCAGTACCTTGCACACGAAATACCATGAAGAGCATTCGTGTTTTCTACACTCTTTTGGAATTCCTTCCATAACTGAGTAGAATAATCCACTTGAAGATCATAGTATAGCCCAACAACCATGGCATATACCTCCATTCTTCCTTTATCGAGACCAACAGTTCTACCAGTTAAACATCTCAGAAAAATACCAAATAAGAAATTCCAGAGACTATGAAGACCATATTTCTTGAAATCACTGATCTTGGATAGTTGAGGTTGATAACCCATCTCATTGAACATGTGTACAATTTAAGGGAACGTGAAATCAACATACGGTGGTGAATTTGGAATTTCAAGAATTTGGCAAAAGAGTTTCTTGGATAATCTGACCTTTTTGTCATTCACCAAATTGAAAGTAATGGCATCAAAAGCTTTAGCGTATGTAGCTGTTGATCCTGCTTGAGAAAGCCATGACATCGGAACTGAAAACGAACTGAACATTGCTTTTGACAGAACAGAACTCTTCAAAGCAACTACTAACATCTTCAATTCTTCAGGGTATTGAGAAACATCGGCCTCCACTTGATAGTTAGTTCCTTGAATCTTCATAATCGATAATGAAGACACATCATCAGTGGTATGAGAAGGATCAGCATCGACATGAACAGAAGTCGCCATTGTTAGGGTTTAAAAGCTTTGATGATCAAAGAGAATTTGGGAATTTTTCTTTTGAACGCGTAAACCGATAATAGACCCTTGAATCTCCTTTTATATGTAACCCTGAAGTTTGAATTTGAAGCGGGATGTGCATTTAATGAGATCCGACGTGGCACCTTGAAAATCGGACCACTGCTGCGTAAAAGTAGTCATGCGTTAAAAAGTAACTATCACTTCTCCTTGAAATCCGGACAAAATACCATACGTCACTGAAAAAACAGCTTGTATTGTTAGCCCCAAGAGAATTGTAACCGTCAGAACCCTTCAGATGGAAGTAAGGCTCTTTCACTTTTGCGATGAAAAGTGAAGTCATATGCCAGATGTTTGAAATCATCAGCCTGAGTTGGTATTACTCAGAACCTCAAGGATTTCGTGAGTGCAGTGTTCCAAAGAATTTAGACGAGAAACAATAATAAGAAAAATTTAGGATACTGTGATGTCAAAATATTAATTTGACACGAAGGCAGATAAAAGCCTGGGCAAAGATTGCTTCGTTAATCATCAAGAGAGATGATCAACAGCTTGTGTATGTACCCGTGAAATACAATCGATTACTTATAGATAAGTATCGAAGGGATTCTTTTATAAGGCTTCATGGGTAGCTATAAAAATTTCGTTACATATCAACCAAAACATAAGGTGATAAATTGTAACAGAAATTACTTGTTTGACCAGTGTAGTCAGTGACAAGTTTTCTTTGAAAAATTTTAAGTGACTTTGGATTTCGAATGAAACTCACACAGAAATCATATTCAAGAAAAAAATTTGTGCTGGATCTTGTTGGGTAACAAACATCATGGGTTTCAAATGTTTGATCAAGACCACTCATACGAAATGAATATGATTTGGAGTTTCGAATTTGGGTACTGAAACAAATGTTTCGTGAAAATCTGGAACATAGTTCCCCGTCAATTCCTTAAAAGTTTAGAAAATTGGGTTTCATTTTCATCACGGTCTCATGATGTCAGATCATAAACACAGATTTTTGATATGTCAAAGTCTCGATGGGTTTGATCAGAGACCTCTCGGACATATGTCTTCGTGTGTGATCGTGTAAGAACTTTTGGATGAAAAAGATTGATGTAAGACAGGAAATGTACCTGTGTTATATTTGGACAAAACAGTAAACTCTTAACTCATTGTGAGAAGAGTCAGGTAGCTCAGGAGACTAATGTGAATACAAGCCTGATTGGGAAGAAATTTTCGTATGAAAGACTTCATTAAGGCTTTCGTACACACACATTGAGTCAATGGAGGCTTTGGACAACAATGCAGCAGCATGCTTCTAGGGACAACTTAACTAGTTCAAAATATTCAAAAATTTATCGATTCGTATGAAAGATGTACCTGACCCTAGAATTGCAAGCATTATCCACTGTGTATCATCATGAATATCTGCAACAAAGTACTAAAACGAAATAAGAAACAAAATATTTTTGTTGTTTTGATTTTTCGAAAGTAAAGACATAACAAACGAAAATGTTTGTGGAATTTTGAATTTTTCGAAAATAAAATGACAAAACAAATGAAAATCTTTTTGAATTTTTAATTTTTCGAAAATTAAATGACAAAACAAACGAAAATCTTTTTGGAGTTTTGATTTTTCGAAAATTAAATGACAAACAAAATGTACTTGTTGCAAATACACGAAATTTTATCAACCCCTGTAAAGTGACAAATTTACGAATTCGAAGGGGTCGAAGTGTTGACTATGAACAGTAACCTATGAACCAACTCTTGAAAAGTGACCAATTTACGAATTCGAAGGGGTCGAAGCGTTGACTATGAACAACAACCTCTGAACGCTGAATGATATTGCTTTGTCTTTTATTCAGCGCCTCTGAATCATTCATGGTCAACTATCAATCTCCTTTTTCGCATGGAACAAAATTTCCATCGATCATTCCAAGTCCTTCTAAAATTTTTACAAAGGATTTTTCATCTAAAGGTTTCGTGAAAATATCAGCTAACTGATCGGTTGTTTTCACGAAATGTACTTCAATATTTCCATCCTCCACGTGATCCTTGATGAAATGATAACGAAAAGCTATGTGTTTAGTCTTCGAATACTGCACAGGATTATGACAAATTCTTATTGCACTTTGAGAATCACAATATAATGGAATCTTTTTCATATTGATTGCATAATCACGCAATTGACTTTGGATCCATATAATTTGTGATGTGCAAGCAACAGCAGCCACATATTCTGCTTCAGCAGTTGAAATTGATACACATGTTTGCTTTTTCGACTGCTAGGTCACCAATTTGCCATCGAGCAATTGACTTCCACCGCTTGTGCTCTTTCTATCAAGATTACAACCATCCAAATCCGCATCTGAATAAGCTTGAACAAAGAACCCAGTTTTCGAAGGATACCACAATCCTAACGAAATTGTTCCCTTAAGATAACGAAAGATATTCTTCACAGCAGTGAGATGTGGTTCTCGTGGATTTGACTGATACCTAGCACAATTACACACAGAGAACATGATATCAGGTCTACTAGCTGTAAGATAAAGTAATGAACCAATCATGCTCCTGTAAAGAGTTAGGTCAACTACAGGTTTATCTAACGAAGGTGTCAACTTTATGCCAGTTGACACAGGAACTCGTAACTTTGTGCAATTCGTCAATCCAAACTTCTCTAGCAGATTCTTTGTATATTTTTCTTGATTGATAAAAATTCCTTCTCTGCTTTGACGAATATTCAGTCCAAGAAAATTATTGATTTTTCCCATCATGCTCATTTCGAACTTACTTTTCATCAGATCTTCGAATTCTCTAGACAAGGCAGGGTCAGTTGAGCCAAAAATGATATCATCAACATAAATTTGAACAAGCATTAGATGATTCCCAACTTTCTTTCGAAATAACGTGGGGTCAACAGATCCTTGTTTAAATTTAGATTGCTTCAAAAATGAAGTAAGAGTTGCATACCATGCTCGTGGTGCTTGTTTTAACCCATAAACTGTCTTATCTAAAATATAAACATGATCAGGATGTTCTTCGTTAATAAAACCTGGGGGTTATTCCACGTAAACTGTTTCTTCAAGCTCTCCATTTAAAAATGCACACTTCACGTCCATTTGATAAACATCAAAGTCTCTATGAGCTGCATAAGCCAGAAATATACGAACAGCCTCGAGTCCTGCGATAGGGGCGAAAGTTTCTTCATAGTTAATTCCTTCTTGTTGTGAATATCCCTTAACAACAAGTCTGACTTTGTTTCGAATAATATTTCCATCTTTGTCGGTTTTGTTTTTGAAAATCCATATTAACCCGACAATCGAAACATTTTCAGGTTTAGGAATTAATCTCCAAACCTTGTTTCGTTCAAATTCAGACAATCCAGATTGCATCGCAACAACCCAATCTGAGTGTTCCATTGCAACCTTAACTGTCTTTGGTTCAATTTTAGAGATGAAAACATTGAACATGCAAAATTCTTGATGAGCATTCAATACCTCATTCTTTGCACGAATTTGAGCTCTAGTTAAAACACCCTCTTGCGGATTCCCAATTACTTGATCCTTTAGACGATCTCTTGTCCATTTTTCCATTGGTGGATAAGCTGGATCAAAGTCCAAAGGTGTATCTTCGTATAAATCATCATTCTCTAAACCTGCAACCGAACAAACATCATTAAAATCATTATTATTTTCATTATGTTCTAAATGCTCCTCCTCAACATTATGCTCCCCCTCAACATCAGCAACCAATCTCTCATTCTCCCCCTCGAAAGAATGCTCCCCCTCAACAAGAGTGTTCGAATCCAAGTGCTCCCCCTCCACTGGATTATTTTGCATACTTTCACCTATCTTTTGAGAATTTGATGTTGAATCATCAGTAAGCTTTGTTAATTCAGGGAGATGATTATCATTGGTATTAATTTCAGCATCAACAACATGATCTGAAATACCAAAAATTAAATCATAATCAATATCCAACGTTTGTGAAGGTTCAGATTCATCTTGTATTTCTTTTAGAATAGGATGATTTTCAAAATGCGTTTCAGTTTGTTTAATATAGTAATCATCAAATGTAAGATTAAAAGTTTCTTCCACCTTTTGTGTTCTTTTGTTCAACACACGATATGCAACTAAATTATGTGAATATCCCAAGAAAATCTCTTCATCTGCTTTAGCTTGAAATTTTGTAAGATTGTCCTTGAGATTCATAATAAAGCACCTGCATCCGAAAACATGAAAAAATTTCACATTAGGTTTTCGATTGTTGATAATTTCGTATGGAGTGATGTTAAAACGCCGATGGATAAAAGATCTGGTTTGAGTAAAACATGCAGTGGATACTACTTCAGCCCAAAGGTATTCTGGAAGATTCGCATATGCCAGCATAGTCCTTGCCGCTTCGCATAGAGATCTATTTCTTCGCTAAAATACACCATTTTGTTGTGGTGTATATGGAGACGAAAAATTATGCGAAATTCCTTTGTCCACCAAAAATGAATCAAGAACATTATTCTTAAATTCAGTTCCATAATCACTCTTAATTCTTCGAACAGTCTTCCTCAACGTTGTTTCCATCTTTTTGATAAAGTCAATCATGATTTGTGCGACTTCGGATTTAAGCCTGAGAAAATAAACCCACGTGAATCTTGAAAAGTCATCAACAATTACTAAAATGTACCGTTTCTTGTTGAGTGTTGAAACTGTCGAAGGACCACACAAATCAATATGTAAGAGCTCCAGAGGTTCGACAATTTTTGAATCTATCGTAAGCGGATGACCTTGTTTATGTTGCTTGCCAACTTCACAAGCTGCACATAAAGAATCATTATCAAATTTGAGTACAGGTAAACCTCTTACCAGATCTTGTACAACAAGTTTGTTGATGTTTCGAAAGTTGAGATGTGAAAGTCTTCGATGCCAAAGCCAACTTATGTCTGATGAAGCTTTTGAAAGAAGACATACAGCAGGTTTTCCTACTATCGGATTGATGTCTAAAGTGAACATGTCACCTTTCCTTTTTGATTTGAGCAAAACTTCTTTAGTGTTGACATTCGAAATGATGCTTCCCTCTTCATTGAAAAGAACTTGATTGCCAGTGCCCACAACAAGTTGTGAAACACTTATCAAGTTATGTTGAAGACCTTCAACATAAGCAACACGATTCACTGTGAATTGTCCGTTCGTGATCTTCCCATATCCTTTGACTTGGCATTTTTTATTGTTACCAAATTTCACAACTCCAGCATTCTTTAGGCTTCGAAAATCTCGTAAATTCTCCTTCTTCCCAATCATGTGACGAGAGCAACCACTATCAATATACCACTTGTTATCGTATTGCTCGTCACATAGTACCTGCAATTAGTGAAAAAAATTAGGTACCCAAGGCTTTTTGGGTCCTTGGAAATTAGATGTCAATTTTGAATGTAATGAAGAACTTTTAACCCAATCACAAACTTTGGTTTTGAGACTATCAATTAAGTTCACTTCATCATTTAAAGGAACCGAAACATAAGATTTTGATGGTTTCAGATGTTCACTGACATTACCCTTCTCATTCTGAGTTTGTGATTGTCCATTCTTTGCTTTCACTACTGGTTTCCATGCTTTGACTGATATGTTCGAATCCTTAGAAGATGAACTTCCGTTTGATGAAGTATTCACATACTTCTCATAGGCTTCGTGAATTTGCTCCTTTGAAAATGTACTCGACTGATACATTTTTCCTTTTCCTTCAAGCCAATGATCAATATTCTTCCTTGAATTTATCCCTTTTTCTTGTGAAATTTTCAAAGTTTGTTTCTTCGTGTGATTAGGACCATTTGGCTTTTGAGGAATGAAATCAACTTTTGGTTTCGTTAGAAAAGATTGAGCATTAGATGTATTAACAGTCGATTTAAAATGTTGACATTGAGAGAATATTTGTGGTGGATTTGATTTATTTGAAAATTTCCTTGTTATATAGGTTTTTGAAACTTTCGAAAACTTTGGTTGTTTATTCACTTCAGACCTTGAATGATTTGATTGAGATGAAGGTTGTTTATTTGTCGAAAAAGATGAATTTTTAGCTTTAAAAACATTTTTGGGTGATTGTGATTCAGAAAAATATTTATGTGTTTGAGCGGGATTTTTCTTTTTGTCTGAAAAAGTTGATGCAGTCGTAACAGGTTTTGTCGTTTCATTTGACATCTTTTGAGACTCAATATTCTGCCAAAATATTTTCTTCCTAGCTTGTCTTTTTGAAATGTTATTTTCTTTCGAAATTTGTCAATTTGATCTTTGAATTCCTTAGAATTTAGTTTGGCAATATTTTCATCTTTCACTACAACTGGTTTTGAAATTTCTTTTTCAATTTTTTATTTTTCAACCCATTTTCTTTGTGTTTTTTGACGTTGAAAAACGTACGAATTCTTTGTTAGATTGTTTTCAACTGTGCTTTGATTTGCGAAGAAACCTTCATCTGTTGTTTTCAAATTATCTTCTTCAACTAATTTCTTTAATTCTGGTTTGACATTCTCAACATTTCCAGTAGTTACGAACACTTGATTTGGAAAGATGACATCATCTGTACACTTGAAATTTGGATAAACCACAGTATTCGTTTCAAGAAAGGGAGCACCTTGTTCATTCATCACCTTTTCGAACTTTTGTGTATCACCATACACTTGATCAACCACAATTCGAGGAATTTCTTCTTCCTTTAAAGATTTCTCATTCTTCAAAATATTCTCTTCATTTTCATCATCACTATCATCAGTTTGACTATCTCTGATGTCCACGAAGTCCAAATCACAAACTTTCGAAGTTGAAGGTTTATCAGTTTCTATCTTAACCATCAAGTCCTTAACTTTTTCTTTCCCTTTAGATGTTGATGCAACATTAACAATAGACAACTGGGAACAATCAACATCTTCAAGATCACTAATTTCACTAATATTGTCAGAATCATCTTCAATATCAGCAAAATTAGATTGAGAATCAGATGTTGAATTCTCAGTCTTTTTCAAAATTTGGATTTGTTCAGATTTAGTCAAAGTATTATTCACTATGTTAACTAATTCATTCATATAAAGACATTCATCAATTTTGACAGTTCCATATTTATATCTATCATCAGGAACTTTGTCAAATTCAGCTATTATTTTCTCACAATCATACGAAACATTATCTACCTTAGCTCTTTCGTATGCTAGAAAAGGCAGTAATTTTCTATGTTGCTCTTTACTTATTTCACATGAATGATGTAAATCAGTTAATTTTCCATACAGTCTCTTAGCTGAATTACAGTAAATATTCCTTTGTGCAAGCAAAAGTTTGACTTCATTTGATAAAGTATCCCTATCACACATAATGTTCTTTATCTGTAATTCTAAACAATCAAATTTACTTATTTTCATGTCTAAACGCTTTTTGGTCTCTAATAACTCAATGGACAACATGTTGGCCTCATTACTAGCAGACACAACAATTGAATCAAAATAAGTAACTGTCTCATCAAAAGATATTAGTTCAGAATCATAAGCATGTTTAGGAATATTAAAAGATTCGAGAATATTACGTACCTTTGTCGTCATTGGAGATTTGTCTGTTGCCTTGGATACGAAGCATCTTCCTTTCACTTCGAATTCCTCTTCATCTGAGTCCTCCACCATCTTCGCATACATTGCTCCATGTGTGGGATTCCTCATATCTTCATCGTCTGATCCAGATGACCAGATTTGATAGGTTCCATCTTCTTCTTGTTCATCCCTTGCGACCAAGGATAAATTCTTAGCTTTCGCATGAAACTCCTCAAGCTTCTCTGCGTAATAAGCTTCATCTTTTACTTTATTCTTCCTCTCATCCTTCTTTCTAAGCATACAATCATTCGCAAGATGATTGGCTCCATTGCAATAATGACAATCTATTCCAGCATCACCTTTCAACTTCTTCTCACTCTTCCCTTCAGACACCTTCAAATCTTTCTTCTCAACCTTCTTCTTCTCCTCAACAACAACTTTACTCACAACACTTCCTTTCGCCTCAGCTAGCTTAGCCTTTGAATTGAACGGCTTTTTGAAAAACTTCTTAACACGATTATTCGAGTAAAATGCTATTGCCTCATCATCCGAATTAATGATGAGTCCCTCTTCTTCCTCTAAATCACCATTTTCAGCTTCTTTCTCACATATCTTGGACACAAGTGCCATTGGACCTCCCAAAATTAGCTTCGATTCCTCAGGTATTTCATTTACCTCACTTTCGTGTGTCTTCAACAGATTGTACAGATCATTGAGAGATGATGTATCAAAACTTTGCTGATTCTTCACCATCATACTCACGCTTCTCCATTCCTTTCGAAGACCCATCACAAGGATGAGATTGAATTCCATTGAAGTCCTGGTGATTCCATAGCGATTACATCGGTAGATTAACTCGTTCAGACGATCATAGTATGCTTCAATTGTTTCACCTTCTTTTTGTCTGAAATCTTTTAGATCAACCAGGCATTGTTTGACTGAATTGATTTTCGTCTTCTCACTTCCTTGAAACTTTTCTTTCAGATTGTTCCAGATCTCCTTAGTAGTTGTACAACTCCTTACGTAATTGTACACAACTGGAGGTAAAGCTCCTCGTAATTCCCTTACGCATCTCTTCTCCAGTTTCTTCAGACGATCAGTTTGATTTTCAACACCAGAACTTGCAGAAGATGATCCAATTGCTTGAACATTCGTCGGAGGATTGACATTTCCAGAGATACATTACCATAATTCTTCATCAAGACCATTAAGATAATCCTGCATCCGATCAGCCCACTAATCATAGTATTCAGGGATTAGCATTAGAATTTTGGTCGATGATCCTAACAGATGAGAAAACGAGGTCATAGAATTGAGATTGAAGGTCTCCATTGTTGTACGGAAGATGATTTTGAGAATTTTGAAGAAAATTTGAGACTTTGAGAACAAACTAGTTGAATCAAATCGGAATTACTAGAAGAACACTCGATTCAACAATTCAAATGCAGAATCGAATAACAAACTAAAATCTAGACAAAATTTTCTTCACTATCAAAAAGTGCGGAAACTTTTGAACCAAAAAATTGATTCAAAAACTTTTTGAATAGATGAAAATCAAATCACAGATGTGATTCCTGCTCTGATACCAATTGATGAATCAAAAAATTGAGTATAAAACGAATCAGAGTTAAATTGAAGTAAGAATGCGAGATAGAACACCGGATGTAAATATGATCTTGTTTCAGCTATATTACGCTTTCGAATGTTTACAGAGTACAAAGACAGGTCTGCCAAAAAACTCTTATCTAACTCTAGTAAATGTCCCTATTTATAGGAAACAGAAAGCGTACAAAAAATATACTAAGGCATAAACCACTTAAGTTTCGAATCAAATACGCCTTAGTAAAATATATTACAAAACATATGAAGAGTGCAAAACATACTTCGACTAATTACAACATATATGACCCTTACAAGATTCACACCTCAGTTAGTGTATTTGGTCAAGCCAATCATGTAAGTAGTGAATGGGGTAATTCCTTTGGAGTTAGCGATGTAATATACCCTTGATAGCGATGAATGATGTGATGAATAATAATAATAGTAATTACATTGAAGAATAATATAAAATAACTAATGGGAAGAATAAAGAAATGTTTAAGCGAAGAATAATATATGCAATATATTTTAGTGATGCTATATGTATCTGTGTGAAGGAATACAATGTGCGATGTAAAAAGCAGGCTCTATGATAATAATTTGAATGATTGATCCATGTGAGATATGTATGTTTTCTTTTACACTGTACTTATGATTGACTCATGCAACATTTGTTGACACTTGCTATTTGCTTTTTTGCATTTTCCATGTGTTGGTTCACGCTGGTTAAGAGTGTGTCCTGGTGAGTGGGGGAAATTCCTTTTGGGTAGTTTTCATTTTAGTTATGTTGACACCACTTGGACATGTCTTGTTGGTCATCATGGTGTTTTGAATTATCATACATAACTGGTTTTTGATTTGGGTTGTTTTGATTTTAAACGTAACATTAGTGATTGTTTTGAAAATAATTGCTTTACAGACTTTCGTTTCTAATTTCCGTTAAATGATGTTTTAAAATTAAAAAATAAAATTGGTGAAAATCACGGTGTTACATAAAATAAAAAATAACAACCCCATTTTCATCATCTTCAAACATATCGACCCCATAATCATATTTCAAATGGCTTCTTATGTAATCGATAAACCAAATTACACTAGAAAGACACATATACTGCAATCATTGTATGGAGACCTTCAAAGATATGTAAATCGGAGTTGATTTAGATCCACTTTTACTTGGTCCACTGGGCTTACTTAGGCATTCATATTTGTTGTCCCCAATTTGGTTACAAATGGTACATTTTTGTGGAATGCATGCCCTTGACATAGAATGCCTTTTGTACATACTTAGTTCATTTTTTTGCATGATCTCTTTTATTTCTAACACATGGCCTACCAGGTAATCCCCTCCTTTTTGGAGAAAAAAATAGTGTGTAGATAATCAATGTGTAGCCATAAAGAACAATCATTAAATGGGTGGATGGTATACTCATAGCTACTAAGGAAAAAGGCTTTGGTAAAAGATCCTAATATAAATGCTTGTGGATCTAGGTTCAATGAGGAAATGGTAGTTGTGGTATGCACATATAAAATGTTTGTTTATTGTCGCATCCACATGACCTCTAGTTCAAATCGACTACATAACTTTCATTGTCTTGTAAAACTTTAAATTGTTGGTACCCACTCACATAAGCAAGCCAAAATCTATGTATATGAAATATGATAGTCATCAAACATTGTATGAATGTGATTACTAAAAGTGTAAATAACCTTTGCAAACTATTTAAATTCGTTAATAGCCTTCAGATAGTTAGTCATATGTCCAAATCCCAACTCAAACCTTTTTTCTTTTGCATCCATAACCTTTATATTACAAGACATTTGACGTCCTCCAACATTGCTATCAGTGGCTTCCTTCTAGCATCAATGATAACATAATTGAGGCTTTTGAAACTCCATTCTCTACTATATCACAATCCATATCCTCCCAAAAAAAATCCTTGGATCAACACATTTCCCTATCCATGAGATAATTATAAGCCCTGGTTTCTAAGAATTTAATCTCATTTGTTGTTACTTCAAAGTTTGGTATTGTTGCTGCTCTCACAACCCTCTAAAAAGGTTTGAAATATTGTTCCCATTTAAATATTTTGTTGAAGTTAACTAGGATGTGCCTAACACATAATCATTTTTCCACATCAGGTAGTCTTTCCTTTACATCTTCAATTAATCATTGATGAAAATAATAGAATGGTTAATGTATGCATGATCGAAATAATTGAATCAATAGAATGGTAATTGATATACCTCGTGTCCATCTAGGAGTATTGTAATGTCACGACCATTTCCCCTTCAATGTCTTCCATCATATGGTCCAGAAGCCATTTCTATGTTCTCTTATTCTTAACATTGACTATTGCACAAACTAAAGGATAGGTTTGATTATTGGCATCCCATCCTACTATTGATAGGACCTCCCCTCTACATGTGCCCTTTAGAAAGTAGCCACCAATTCCAATTACCTTTATGCATTCATGTAACAGAAAACCTTTCAAAAGCCACAATATCATCAGGCTATAGCTCTAAATACACCTCAACATGAGAACCTAGATTAGCCCTTCTAATTTTAGCTGCATAATCCAACAATTTTGCGTAATGTTCTCTTAAACTTCCCTCAACTTCAGACAATGCAAACTTTTTTTGCATTCCTACACTAACCAACACTCACATTAATGTTGAATCTCTTGGATACTTAGGTTTTCATATCCCTCAAACTCAGTTTTGGCATCTCCGAAATGTAATTCCAAAATTGTTTCCATATCCACTTATATGTTACAACTTACCAAAGTCTAAATGCCCTTGAGGACTTGTGCTCTAGTATAAGGGGCTTAATTTGAAAATTTATTTCCTTTTTCATATTCAGGATGCAAACAATCTAAAAGGGCATGTTGGATTCTTTCATATACAACACCTAACTAGCAGCCTATCCATTTCATTATTTTCAAACCACCTACCACAGCCATTGGCTACAACATAGTTTCTAAGAGAGAATTTAAGTTCAACAGTAGTAGATAATTTCATATCTAATAGAGGCTTCATATTATTCCTTTAGTATATATGATCCTGCCAAAGGTAGATAGCTTCTTGTGCATTCCCAAATTCTTTTAAAATGTCTATACTCTTTATTTGGCAAAGTTTGTTCAAGAAGTGATCATTAATGTTTCTTCTAAAAATATAACTTCCTTATCCTCTTCAGATTCACTTTTCCCACTATCTGCTAAAATGGATTTAACATCTTCAATAGAAACCAAATCATCTTCAAGGTGTCTAGTTATTCCTCCCAGATCCAATAAAAAATGTCATGTTGGTGGTTTACATACATATTTAATCTCTTATCTCTATTAGCAGCTTCAAGAAACTGATTAAAATCACACTCATTACAAATCCAATAAAAAAGTCATGTTGGTGGTTTACATATATATTTAATCTCTTATCTCTATTAACAGCTTCAAGAAACTGATTAAAATCGCACCCATTCTATATAGAATGCAATCCTTAAGCCAAAAATACTTCAGGTACACAATAATACACATCTTTGCACTTACGGTTGGTAAATTTTTCAAGAAAGATGATGACATCGGAGAAGATCATATTGTTCGCATCAATGTCTCATATAAATGCTCTGGTTGCATCAAAATACATCAACTGGGAAGGTGAGAACGCCATTATAGTATACATCAAAGATTGGTATTGCATCTTCTGACATTGTTTATTATGCTTCAGGAAGGGATGTGATTAATGGTGGTGGAGTAGTGTGGCGTAAGGCTTAGTTAATGAACCATAATTGCCCATTGTCCTCTAATTTAGGGTGTAATAGATGTCCTGTCCACATAAGTTTCCACATTCCATGTGGACACCACATATATAATATATTTCTCTAAAAAAAAAACTATAAAATCAAAGATGATCGGCTAAACCTGACGCAACCGGTAAAAAAGAATTAATGTGAAAAAAAACTACTATGTTACCTTTTAGATTGTTTTCCCACTTATAAACTACCCCACTTTACTTCAAGAATTTGGATTATTCATTTTGTTTGAATTCAAGACCCACCACCCCCCCCCCCCCCCCCCTCTTTTAACAACATAAGTCTAATCTGGTTCATATGTTCATATAATGATATATACATCATCATAATATATAATTATCTTCCTCAAATTTTTATGTAATCTGCATACAAGAAAAAATACACCAATAAAAATTATTCCTCATTCATACGTCTACACATAACAAGCAATACGAACATCAATCCGTACAATGTCCAATACGCACTAATGGTGGTACTAAGCCATGTAACAGTCCAATTGCGTGCTATTCGAAACATAATCATAATATTTAAACACAACATTATTCAAACATACATATCACCATCATCATGACATGAACATTGCACTTGCAACCACACACATGAAAGCACACCATGTTTCTAGTGAAGTCCACACCACCACATATATATATCCTGCACACATGAAAATCATCATTATTAGATCATATCATTGATACTTCCAGATGCTAACCTTAAAGTTGTTTAAATAACTCAAATTGTCCAACACACAATCATGACTCATGAACATGCCTTTTTTTAAATCAATCATGGCCGGTGGTGGCCCATCTAATAGTCATACATGTTACTCGTTATTACTTATTAGCCATTACTTCTTATCTTCAACAGTTTGTGTTGAGGAACTTACAGAAAGGGGCAGTTGTCCACCTCTGGTTATCACCTTTAGTCCACTCCCAACACAGAATTTTGGTGCCATCATGAATACCAGTGTCACCGATAGATGCATCAACATTAAGCTTAATCTTGTTCACCATTCTTACTGCATGAAAACCATCACCCAAATCCTTGCTTTGTGTCCAAAGAACAGATTCGTCAAGCTTATCTGGGTTGTATTCCGTTAGCTGAACCTGTAGAAGGATCCGTTGATGTTTCACAAAAAGAACTTTAGAGTAAACAAATATCTACATATAGGAATCTAAAAGTATTTATAAACAATAGCTGAAATCCTAAGAATGAACTGAAGCACTTTCGAGTTCAGAGTCAGATTGAAACATCTAATGATTGTAAATGACGACATACCGGTTTAGCAGCACCGGTAGCGTGCTTCAATGCCTGTCCAGTAGCTTTATTGACCAGAGCAAAAGAGGGAAAACCCTCTTCGTCTTTGACTCTCGTGCTAAATTTCTCTTCCTTTATCCAATGCTGTGTGAAAAGGTGAAAAATAAAAGTCAACTAAATAGAAGCATGTGAGTTTATCGGAATTCGGAAAAAGAGGGAATCAGAGGGTACCTGGTGATGATCGGAGGGGTTGGTGGGTGCGAGAACAACTTCTCCGTTACGGATGGTGAGCGAGTAATTAGTCTTGATCTTGCTGTAAAACCTAACAGTGGGTTTATTGTCGGTGTACTTGGGGGTTTGGTGGGTGGTCTGGTGAGAGACATGGTGGACTATAGCTGCAGGTTGCGGTGGTGGTGGTGATGGTTGGTGATGGGAGGGAACATGGTGGGAAGGCTGTGGTGGTGGTGGTGATGGTTGGTGGTGGGCGGGAGCATGGTGCTGCAGTGGTGGTGGTGATGGTTGGTGGTGGGAGGGAGCATGGTGTTGGGGTGGTGGTGGTGATGGCTGGTGGTGGGTGGGAAGATGGTGGGCAGGTTGCGGTGGTGGTGGAGTTGGTTGGTAGGCATTGTGGTGGTGTCGAGGATCCATTTTTTCTAGATTTTATTGGGGTGTGTGTTGGAAGTTAAATAAGAAAAGAGATGAGGAGGGTAGTTAGAAGATTTTGTTTTTTTGTCCGGTGGAAAAAATCATGTGCCATTATTTCATTGTTTTTTTTATTCTTTTTTTATGACAAATGGCCACGTAGAATTTTTTTTATTTATATATTTCTGCAGAAAGAATTTATATTTGGTCAAATAGATTAATTACACGATTGCACAATGCTTTGAGCAGGGTCGGCCCATGGGCCTGGGCAAGCTGGGCGACCGCCTCGGCCCCCAAATGCTATAGGCCCCCATTTTATATCTCTTATATTAATTGTATAGCATTAGCCCATTAGGTTTAAGTTTATTGTACTGATTATTATTGAAGCCCAATACAACAATACTCTGTCTTAGTCTCTTATCAGCGTGTGTCGTCAACCAAAAAGAAGGCGGGAGGAAGAGGAATCAGGAATGACTGGGCATGCAAGAGTGCCGACTTCCAAGGCGCAATTAAATCTTCAACGACCGGCTATGGAAAATCGAAACGTTTTCTCCAGATTCTAAGGTAAGCAACGGTCTCAATAATCAGATTCTTCTATTTCTTCTTCAGTTTCAATTGAATCGATCTCTTAATTCTTCCCCAATTCTCCCTTTTCTAATTTTCGATTTGGCGATTTAGTACATCCGATTGCTTCTCCTTCTACCGATTTCTTCCCCAATTCTCCCTTTTCTACCAATTATTGCCTTCTATTTTCGATTTTCAAGTTTAATTTTTTTTTTCTGCAATAGAACTAGACCATTGAGAATCTATGAAGACCACTGAGTCGGTAACAGTCTCACAGACGAAGACAAGATCACTCGAAGAAGCATTAATCCCACTGAATCGCTGTCTCGTTGTCTTCTCGGTTGTGAATCTTTTTTTTTTTATCTGTAAGTTCTAATTTCTAGCATTCATATTTCTTATTTTTCTGTGATTTTCTATTTTTTTTATGAATATGATATTCATAATTTTATGCTATGAAGAATCAATCCAGGAAAATGACCTTCTGATTGTGTGATTGTGAATCCCTGTAACTCACTAACTCTGATTCTATAACTGTAAGTAGCCTTCTCGGTTTTTTTAGAGATAATTTATTATTCATTTGCTTAATTTCAGTTGTTTAATGTTAATATTTCTTTAGTTTTTCTTTGATATGTTTATGTATTAGGGTTTAGAGCATGTTTTGGCTTTTTTATTTTATTGTTTTGTATTAATAGTTGATAGGTTGTTTGGCTTACGGGCCCCCTGTCCCGAAGTCGTTTCTTTCTATAGGTAGGGAGTCCCCAGCCTTCAATTATATTATTTTTTTTAATTAATAAAATTTTTGGAGGTGCCGCCCTCTTTTTTTAAGAAAAAAAACAATATGAGGGCCCCAATTTTGTTTTTGGCCCCGGGCCCCATTTTGTCTAGGACCGGCCCTGGCTTTGAGATAAGTTTGTATCATGTTTTTTTCAGATTAGCGGAAATTTTTTATATAAAATGCCCAACATATTATCAACAAGCTAAAGAGCTGTTTGATATATACCAATCGATTCAGTGCTGAAATATTGATGCTCAAATTATTTAGAGACATGAACCATTGACCTAAATAATTCAGCATCATTTGGTAAGGTCGTTGAATAAGAAATAACCACATTACAACTCTTTCTCCCCCTTTTTTTTTAAAGACAAATATATCGAAATAAAGGCAACACACTTAACAAAACGCTAAGGGAATGCAAAGTACAAACAAGAAAAAGGAAACATATTGAGAGAAACAAGTAAATTTAGGAAACTGGAAAAAGCGAATAACTCCATTCTGCCCGGCTACCACAACCCTAGAGTTAGCACCATAAGTATGATAAGGCAATTACATTATCAACAATTTTTGTAGCTGGATTCCCCAATTTGTTGAAGATCACATCATTTCGAGCCAGCCAAACAATCCAAAGTAAACCAAAAAAATAGGAGTTTATAATTTGCTTTTTCCTAGAACAATTGCCTCATGAGACAGCATGATCTAGGAATTATGTCACATTATTGAACTGTTTATGAAGTACTCCGACCCGTATACATATCCACTCTCGAGCTACCTTGTTGAACTCATAATTTACAAGTAAATTGTCAACTGTTTCTGGTTCTTTATCACAAAGAGGGCACACAAGATTAGTGACTGTGATTCCCCTAACACGAATAGTGTATGCTACCGGAATTCTCCCCATTGAGGCTCGCCAAACCCAAAACCTACTTTGCCTGGAATAATATTTGACCAACATATCTCCTTTCCCCCGTAATGTATTACTTTCGAGTCGATCAAACCCCACATCTTCTTAACAGAGTAGCTACCATCCGTGCTTAAGCTGAAGTGGAATCCATATTTAGAACTTGAGATGTGCTCTAAATCACCGATACTCATGTATAACTTTAGCAGTTCTTCTAATGATTCTGCATCCTGTGGCCCATATCTCAAATTCCAGGTGAAACCGTAATTGGAAGGGAATTTCCCTGCACCAAGCATCCCTCCAGAATGGGCGTGCCAGCGCCATGAACGAGTGAGAAGACCTCATTGTGCTCGATATGAAAATCCCCCGATGCTTTTTATCGCTTTAACTAGAGCATTCCAGACACCTGATGATAATTTCCTAGCTATATAAGAGGTTGGCTTACGTGCTAGGTTATAAATGTTGGTAATCACCTCATTCCATAGGCTAACTAGGTCATTGAGAAGTCTCCACCACTATTTAGTAAATTTTACATATCAATCGAATTATATTTTCTTGTTATTTTATAATATTTTAACGTTTTGATTATTCATAAATTACTTTTGTATGATTCACAATTGAGTGTATTCACCTTGTAAACTGAACTGTATATATTCATTTATCAGAATTCACAATGTAAATTTGACTCACTATTATTCACCATGTGAATCTGAACCGAATATAATTTAGTTTTCAGCATTCACAACATAAATTTGAGCTAAAATTTCGAACAAAAAAAATTGTTTTTTATACTTAAACATGAATGTTTATTTAAAGACTATAAAAAAACTATGATTTTTGATATATGTATTTTCTTTTTCCGATAAACAATAACCCTAAACATTAAAAAAAAACAAAACAAAAAACAATACAAAACAAAACAACGGGGTTTACTTTTTAAAAAATAGTTTTGTAAATTTTGCAATTGATTTTTTCACACTGTGAATCAAAGTTATATATAATTTAGTTTTTATCATTCAAAATGTGAATCTAATTTACTATTATTCACACTGTGAATCTGAAGTGTATATACTTCATTTTTCCGCATTCACAACGTGAATCTGATCTAAAATTTCAACAAAAAAATTTGTTTATTACATCAATAAAAGGTAATTTCGTTATTTGGCATTATTGACCTTCCAATTATATTTCATTTATTTGTTATCACGTGTTTGAATTCCTTCAAATTTGAGAAAAGATAGTACTTTTGTATTTTTATTTGCACATCAAATGGGATTTGTGACTCCAAAATCCAATTATAAACTCTCATATGTAATTGTTTTCTTCCACTAAATTTTGGGCTTTAAGAGTTCCAACTCCTAACCCACATTCTTTTATAGGAGGTGTGACGTTAGCCCAATCCACCCAATGAATCTTGGGAGAATTTCGTATACGCCCTTGTTAAACAACTAAATATCGTATTTGTCAAATCTAAATTCTAAATATCGTGTTTGCCATTCTTAAGGTTTTTTAATATCATAAATACACAAATCTATTTTTTTGATTATTTTTATTGATTTATAATCTTTTTTACCATTTTAAAATCATTAAAGCTAAATTTTTTTTGACATAGACAATTTTGCCCTTGCTTCTAAATTCCAAAATTCATACCCACGTGAACAGATAGAAATCACAGATTCACGTCCTGCCTCATCAATCGTCTTCCATTGCGTCTTCATCGATCAACAATCACACAACAATCGCACACAATCGTCGATCAGCAATCACACGTCGAACTTCGTTGTTGCCTTCTTACCTATTCACTGCTGCAATCGGTTACAGGTTATTTTTGGCTTTCTTTGTAAACTGAAAATTCAATTCATGATTATATGTGTGATAAACCAAAGCCGACCTTATTCCTATTTTCCCTTTCTTTAATTTCATTTTTGATGTTGCTTAATTTGTTCACGTGACTGTTTTGAAACCCTGCTATACTGATGTTTCAAACTACTGTATTTACAATCTTGAATTACAAATGACAGAGATTTAAATGCAAGTATTTTCACGGTTTAAAAAATTGTAATTAATGTGAATAATGTGTTGAAACTTATACTTGATTACAATGAATTGTTTCCATCGTGTCAATTTTTTTGTGAGTTTAATGTTTGAAGCTACTGTATTTACAATCTTGAATTACAACTATCTCGAATGCTTGAAGTCATGTTAGTGAGGGACCCACTTCAATGCAATCTATTAATTCTTTACGTTTATTTAAGCATACATTTGGTATTTGTTATACCTTTATATCTGTTTTTCTTATCGCCGATTTAGAATTATGTTTTAGACGCGATACAAACCATTGTCAGAAGATCATTCTCAAACAACAGATATTACCCTTGATGACACATCAAAACCAATATGGGAATGCAGGGATACATCTCCAATAATCGAGTATGTTTATGTGAATATCTTAATTTTAATTTATTAAACCTTTACAAAAATTATATGATTGTTTCTCTAATTAATTTCAATTTCAGGCATATACCAACATCCAAGTTCAAATTAAAATTGAAATATAGGGGTTACTTTCGGCTAACGAAGAATAGTTGTAGGCAAATATATTGCTTTGGCTCTCAAAAATGTATCCACATAGACACAACTTTATACAAGTTAAGTCAACTACATGAAGAAGAGATAAAGAGTTATTCATCAAAGAACAACCCAAAATTTTCTATTCTTTATGTTGACAAGTATGCACCAGACAAGTTGTTTATTGAGCTTGATTCTGATGAAAAGTTCATGGCTATGCTTAGCATGTATGGAAGCGAGAAACAAGTAAACATTTATGTGACAACAGAGAATAACCTCAGCTCCAATATTCATACTAACCATTCGTGTGCCAACAGAGATGAACCACACGATGAGTGTGATGCAGACCTTTGTCCTAGTGAAGAAAGCTATCATCGTCATCTCAGTTCTAATAATGAAGACGGTCTAATGAATGATGATGATGAAGTTAACTCATTTAGTAAGAATAGTATGAGAATGGAAGTAGGCTCAAAATTTGAAAACGTGGTTGATTTTAGGAGAGATTTGAATCACTTTGCAGTCATAAATGAGTTTAACTACTACATTCAGAAAAGTGATCCGACACGATTCACAGCAAGGTGTGAAAACCTAGAATGTGAGGGCAGAATTCATGCTTCTATTACACAAGATGAAGTTACCTTTGAAGTAAGTGTATACGCTAAGTTATATTTAACATACTTTATATTAAATATATATTTAAGTTTATTTAATTCTTTTTTTAGGTTAAAAAAATGGTAGAAGTACATACTTGCACTCGAAGCAACAAGGGTGGAAATAAGCGTGCCACTCAAGGTTGGATTGCTAATGCAGTAACTGACAAGTTGAAATCTGATCGGGATGTCTCTCCATATGAGCTTAGAAATTGGATTATGAAAACTTACAATGTTGACGTATCGTAGCTAAAAGTTTTTAGAGGGAAAGAGCAAGCTTATGCTGACATGTATGGTAAGTGGGAAGACTCTTTCATGAAGATGGACGAATTTAGAGAAGAACTATTAAAAAGGAACGAAGGAAGCGTTGTTGAAATTGACTTTGACAAAGTTGGTGGAAAGAAACTTTTCAAAAGGTGTTTTATTTGTTTAGCAGGTTGTTCTAGAGGTTTTGTTGCTGGTTGTCGTCCGTATATTGGTCTTGGTGCTTGTCATTTAAAAGGAAAGTTTAATGGTGTACTAGCCGCTGCAACTGGTATTGACGATAACAATTCTATCTTTCCAATAGCATATTGTGTTCTTGAATCAGAAAACACACAATCATGGACATGGTTTCTTAACTCACTCAAAAAATTAAATGGAACACCAAATGGTCTTGTTATCTCATCGGACATGCAAAAATGTAACAACCGGACTCCCAGGTATAATATATATTTATTTATTTTTTAGGACTATTGAGCTACTCGACGAGTTGGTGCTACAACTCGTCGAGTAGAGTCGCGTTGTGACATGTGGGATTAATGATCTACTCGACGAGTCAGAGAGTCGATTCGCCGAGTAGACGCTGTGAAGTGAAACCCTAAATCCCCGAATTTGGGGCCTATATAAGGACACTTATATCCTCATTTGCGGCTCACCACCTGCTTAACCTTACTGTGTGAAACCCTAAACGAGTGTAGTGAGCTAAGAGAGTCTCCAAGCTAAACTTGAAGGATTTTAGTGCATCTTTGAGGAGGAAGAGGAGTTTGTTCAGCAAGGAACAAGAAGGAGATGTTGGGATTCAGGCCATTTCGTCCAGGGCTTCAAGAGGAAGGTAAAATGTTTGAATCTTTCCCCTTTATATGGTTAGATCTCATGAGTTTGAGAAATTAGGGTTTTCATCACATTTTATTTGGGACTTCGATCATACTAAGTTATCAAGAGGTTTAAACCTCAGATCTGGACCTTGAGAGGTCCCCAGAGCCCAAAGGTCCCAACTTTATTCATCCATATGAGGAGTATGGTGTTTAACACCTTGTGAGAACATGTATTGGTAGATTGGAGCAAAACCACCATGCATGAGCATAAAGATCAAATCTTTACGTGACAATCGAGCCTTAGGATGGTAGATCTAGTGTTTAGAGTGATAGATCTGCCTTAAAACGTCTGAATGAGAAATCAGATCGATGAGACTCGTCGAGTCCATGACCTGACACGACGAGTCGGTTAGGGTTTGTCCAGATGAGTTGGACCATGCGATAGCTCGGCGAGTCAGAGGTTAACTCGACGAGCTAGACCTTCAAGAGACTTATGAGGAATGGGTGGACTAGACGAGTCGCATGAGTGCACTCGGCGAGTCAGGTCAAACTTGGACTGTTGACTCGAGTTGACTTCTGTTGACTTTAGGGTTTGGTCAATATGAGTAATGGAGACCATGGAGGGGTAAAATGGTCTTTTACCCATTCCAAGAGTTAGAGAGAAAGAGATAACAACCTTTGGTATATTTGAGTATGAGTAGAGTATTAATTAGAAATGATTATCCTATATGTTAGGCGGAGGCTAGTTCGAGATTTCCGAGTACGATATTTTTACTTGCTAGCTTACGAGGTGAGTCTTCTCACTATACTTACCATGAGTGGTACCTTTGTGTGATTGAGATGTTTATTGTGCTTAACTATGTATCTTTATATTTTGCATCATGTCTTGTGATTTATGTTGAGTATTGTTATTATGAGCTTATTGAGTTGGGACCGGAGGGTCCCACTGAGACACATTGATCGGAGGGTCTTATTGAGTTATAGCCTAGAGTGGCTAATGAGCTGTGTGTGGTATATTGGGGAACTCACTAAGCTTCGTGCTTACCGTGTTAAGTGTTATGTGTTTCACGTACTTCTCAAGATCACAGGAAGGCGCCGGCTTGATTGTACACATACCTGCCTCGGAGATATGTTTTTGGAGGATCCTGGATTTGTGTTATAAATAGTTTTTTTAGACATGCGTTCTGATAACTTGATGTTTGTGGAAATTGTGATTTTGAAATGAGATAATTGGGTTTTTTAATGAAATTTTTTGTTTGAAAATTTACGGTGTTACAAGTGGATATCAGAGTCTTGGTTTGAGGGATTCGGATGCACCTTTGGGTATGTCTGGACTCAAACTGAGGATTTGAGAAAAAGGTTTCAAAAGAAATGATTTTTCTAAAACCTAGCAAGAGTTTTTATGAGAAAACGAGTTGAAGCGGTGTGTACAATCAGCCACAGCCCGAATTGTGATTTCCCAAAATACCCTTATTTAATAGTGTTATGAGATATTTATGAGATATTAGTAATGCATGCTAAAGGATAGGCTAGGTATTTCATATTTTAGTGCTAGAGTTGCCTGATTTGTGATGCCTTAGTCTAGGAGTCGTTGCTATCTGTTATATGCTTTGAGTATGTACTGAGTGAGAGTATCTAGCAGGATCACTTAGAGAGAGGAAATCTTGAGTCAAGGAATAATCTAGGGGAGATATCTAGATGAGTATATGAGGGATCCTCTGAGAGGGTAATCTTTTATTCGTGAGAGATAGAGTAATAGTGAACTGGGGCCTAGGAAGAGGACTTAGGATGACTACAGGTTGGTGTGGAAGGTAGTATTGGGCCCGTACTACTGAAAGCACCGGATATGTATGCAACCCAAGTAAGAATCCTTAGGATGCTAAGGAACGAGTAGGGATGAGTGATCGAGTGTGAATATGCTCGAGCGAGTCTCTGATGATTTTGTGTTGTGTTTCAGAGACATCATGGTCGGTACATGCCACAACCGCGGGAGCAGTGGGACTAGTGATGATGAGATTCGCAGGATGATTCACGAGGAGGTGGCCACAACTATTCGAGCGGAGATTCCTGAGATGTTTGGGTCTATTAAGATCACTTTGATTGAGACTTTTGATGAGCGGTATGCCGCTGTTACTGAGGCTGCTGCTGCTGCAGCCACCGCAGCTGTCGCTGCGGCCAGACCACAGGGAGGTGACTCGTTGCTGTACCAGGAATTCAGCAACACGAAGCCACCAGAGTTTGATGGGGCTGAGGATCCGATTGCTGCGATGAGGTGGATCTCTGATATCGAGGGGTGTTTCTACACTTGTTCTTTCCCCGAGCATTTGAGAGTACGGTTCACGCTGAACCAGCTTCGCTTGGGAGCGAAGGACTGGTGGAAGTTTGCGACAGCCAGTTTCACTCCTGCTGACCATTATGCAGTGACTTGGGAGAGGTTTGTTGTGATATTCCGAGATAAGTATGTTACCCCGGTGGAGAGGGAATGATTGGCCCAGGAATTTTTGTCTCTTAGGCAGAAGACAGAGTCGGTGACTGTAATTACATAGATGTTTCATGAGAGGCGTTGTTCTGCCCTGAGCATGTGTCGACTGAGCAGGCACGCATGAGCCGGTATTTGAGCATTATGCGGAGGGATATTTGAGAGTTCGTGGAGAACTCGTCTTATCAGACATTTGATGAGCTTCAGGCAAATGTCAGGAGGAGGGAGATCGAGCTGAAGACTCAGGCCAGGGAGGATGCAGAGTCTCAGGGGAGAGACCGACGGCCGGTGTCATCGCAGCCAGAAGCCAAGCGGGCTAAGTCCGTTGATTCGAGATCAGGAGGCCAAAAGGGCCGCACTTGTGGCAAGTGCGGCAAGAGTCATGAGGGATCTTGCCGGGCGGGGATTTACTACAAATGTGGCAAGGAGGGGCATATGGCGAAGCATTTCCCCAAGGGATTTGCAGTATGTTTTCACTACAATCAGACCGGTCATCGGAAGGCCGAGTGCCCTCAGCTTGTTTGGGGATCAGTCCATGGTTCAACTCCTGCTGCTTTGCGTGCTACTAATGTTCGGCCGGTGAAAGCCGAGGTTCCAAGGGCTCGTGGGAGAACTTTTCAGCTGACAGCGGAGGAGGTCCACGCAACACCTGATGTCGTGGATGGTACGTATTTCCTTATTATTTATTTTGAGATATTTATTGTGCTTATTCTGTGCTGTATTTAGGTACATTTCTTGTGAATTACGTACCTGCTTTGGTGTTATTTGACTTGGGTGCGAGTCAATCCTTCGTGTCTTTAGCTTTTAGTCATCACATCAGTATCCGACGGGAGGCGTTGAGTTGACCTATGAGGGTTTCCATAGCCGATGAGCATGCGGTTTTTGCTACTGATGTATTCCGAGGATGTGTGCTGGAGATTTTTGGTGTCGAGTTTCCGATTGACCTGGTACCGATCGCGATGGGTGATGTCTGTGTCATTGTGGGTATGGATTGGTTGAGCCGTTTTGGAGTAGTGATCAAGTGCGAGCGTCAGTTGATGATTATACAAGACCCTAGTGGGGGAGTGCTTATAGTGTATGGCGAGGGTACCAGATCTGGGTTAGCTTTCTGCTCTGCTGCCAGGGCGAGGCAGAGTTTACAGCAGGGTTATATAGGCTTCCTGGCATACGTGATGGATACGCGGATTGTGTCAGAGAGGCCGAGTTCTACCGCCGAGGTTCCGATAGTGTGCGAGTTTCCGGATGTTTTCCCCGAGGGGTTGTCGGGTGTGCCTCACGAGAGACAGGTGGAGTTCCGGATTGATTTGGTTGTGGGGGCGGCACCTATTTCCAAGGCACCTTATCGCCTTGCGCCACCAGAGATGCAGGAGTTATCCTCACAGCTTCAGGAGCTGCTGGGGAAGGAATTTATTTGACCGAGTAGCTCGTCGTGGGGAGCGCCGATCCTTTTTGTCAAGAAAAAAGATGGTTCGCACTGGATGTGCATCGATTACCGGGAGTTGAACAAGTTGAAGGTCAAGAACCGTTATCCACTTCCGAGAATCGACGATTTATTCGATCAGCTGCAGGGGGCATCTTGGTTTTCCAAGATTGATCTGAGATCCAGATATCACCATAGGAGAGTATGCGAGGAGGATATTCAGAAGACGGCCTTTAGAACTCGTTATGGGCATTACGAGTTTGTGGTGATGCCTTTCGGGCTCACCAACGCACCGGCGACATTCATGGATCTCATGAACCGGGTGTGCAGGCCTATGTTGGACCGGTCGGTGATCGTGTTCATCGACGATATCTTAGTATATTCGAGATCCAGAGAGCAGCATGAGGAGCATCTGCGAGAGGTTCTTCGGCTTTTGAGGTCGGAGAGGCTGTATGCCAAATTCTCCAAGTGTGATTTCTAGTTACGAGAGGTCCAGTTCATGGGACATATCGTTAATCAGAATGGGATATTGGTCGATCTGACCAAGATTGAGGCGGTTATGCGATGGGAGGTGCCGAGATCCCCATCCAAGATCAGGAGTTTTCTGGGATTGGTCGGCTACTATCGGAGATTTATCAGTGATTTCTCCAAGATTGCGGTTCGTCTCACCAGATTGACCCGAAAGGGTGTTACTTTTGTTTGGGGTCATGAGCAACAGGCATCATTAGAGACTCTTCACCAGAGATTGTGTGAAGCTTCGGTGTTAGCCCTTCCGGAGGGAGTTGATGACTTTGTGGTCTATTGCGATGCGTCTATCTCGGGGATGGGTGCAGTGTTGATGCAGAGGGGTCACGTGATAGCATATGCGGCGAGGCAGCTGAAGCCTCATGAGACGAGGTATCCCACCCATGATTTGGAGTTAGGGGCGGTGGTGTTCGCCCTTAAGATTTGGCGCCACTATCTTTATGGTGTTCGGTGTACCATATACACGGACCACAAGAGCCTGAAGTATCTCATGGATCAACCCAACCTGAATATGAGATAGAAGAGGTGGTTAGATGTTGTGAAAGACTATGACTGTGAGATCCTGTATCATCCGGGCAAGGCTAATGTGGTAGCCGACGCCCTGAGCTGTAGAGTCGAGAGCGCTCCGATCCGAGATGTGTGTATGAGGATGACGGTGATGACTCCAGTCTTAGATACCATTCGAGAGGCCCAGGTGGAGGTCGTGAAACCGGAGAATCGCAAGAGGGAGCAGGTGATTGGGCAGGTGTCTGAGTTTGTGACGGACAGTTGTGGGCTTATGACTTTCTGAGGGCGGATTTGGGTGCCCTATACGGGCGGAGCTCGGCGTATACTGATGGAGAAGGCGCATAGATCGAGATTCTCGATCCATCCCGGGGCCACTAAGATGTATTTGGACTTGAAGAAAGATTATTGGTGGCCCTGTATGAAGAGGGATGTTGCATGGGTAGTTGAGAGGTGCTTGACCTGCCGTCGGGTCAAGGCAGAGCACCAGCATCCACATGGTCCATTACAGCCTCTGGATATTTCCCAGTGGAAGTGGGAGCAGATCTCTATGGACTTTATCACCGATTTACCGAGGACTGCGCGTGGAGTTGACGCGATTTGGGTGATTGTGGACCGGCTGACGAAGAGCGCTCACTTCCTCGCTATCAGTTAGAGTTCTTCTGCAGAGAAACTGGTCGAGATTTATGTGAGAGAGGTGGTAGCTCGGCATGGAGTGTCGACCTCGATAGTGTCAGATCGAGACGTGCGCTTTACTTCCAGGTTCTGAAAGAAATTTCATGAGGAGTTGGGTACCCGATTACATTTCAGTACCACATACCATCCACAGACAGATGGGCAGAGCGAGCGGACGATTCAGACGCTTGAGTACATGCTGTGTGCATGTGTTATAGATTTCGGAGGAAGTTGGGACACTTAGTTACCCCTGGCTGAGTTTTCTTACAACAACAGCCATCATTCGAGTATTGGTATGTCTCCCTTTGAGCTTCTGTATGGGAGGAGGTGTCGGACTCCCATTTGTTGGGGAAAGGTAGGGCAGAGAGTGATGGGTGGCATTGAGATAGTGCTGAAGACGATTGAGCAGATTCAACAGGTCAGACAGAGGTTACTGACATCCCAGAGTCGCCAGAAGAGTTACGCAGATCGACGATGTTCCGAGCTAGAGTTCCAGGTTGGAGACTTTGTCCTCCTGAAGGTATCCCCATGTAAAGTGGTGATCCGATTAAGGAAACAGAACAAGTTGGGGCCCTGATACATCGGTCCTTTCAGAGTGACCGCCAGAGTGGCTAAGGTAGCATACCGGTTGGAGCTACCTGCAGAGTTGAGTCAGGTTCATAACACCTTCCACGTGTCTCAGCTGAGGAAGTGTGTAGCCGATGTGACGGCAGTTGTGCCATTAGAGGACATTCAGGTGGATGCGAACCTGAATTATATTGAGAGGCCGATTGCAATCTTAGATCGGAAGGTGAAGGTTCTGAGGAACAAAGAGGTGCCCCTGGATCAGGTCCAGTGGCAACATCGGAGAGGGCCCAAGTTGACTTGGGAGCCGGAATCCGAGATGCGACAGGAGTACCCAGAGCTATTTCCAGAGCATGACTTCTAAGGCGAAGTCTGATTCTAGTGGGGGAGAATTGTAACATCCGGACTCCCGGGTATAGTATTTATTTATTTACATTTGAGGACTATTGAGCAACTCGACGAGTTGGTGCTACAACTCGTCGAGTAGAGTCGCGTTGTGCCACGTGGGATTAATGATCTACTCGACGAGTCAGAGAGTCGACTCGCCAAGTAGACGCTGTAAAGTGAAACCCTAAATCCTCGGGTTTGGGGCCTATATAAGGACACTTATAGCCTCATTTGCGGCTCACCAGCTGCTTAACCTTACTCTGTGACACCCTAAACGAGTGTAGTGAGCTAAGAGAGTCTCCAAGCTAACCTTAAAGGATTTTAGTGCATCTTTGAGGATAAATAGGAGTTTGTTCAGCAAGGAACAAGAAGGAGTTGTTGGGATCAAGCCATTTCATACAGAGCTTCAAGTGGAAGGTAAAAAGCTTTAATCTTTCCCCTTTATTTGGTTAGATCTCATGAGTTTGAGAAATTAGGGTTTTCATCACATTTTATTTGGGACTTTGAGCATACTAAGTTATCAAGAGGTTTAAATCTCAGATCTAGACCTTCAAAAGGTCCCTACAGCCCAAAGGTCCCAACTTTATTCATCCATATGAGGATAATGGTTTTTAACACGTTGTGAGAACATGTATTGGTAGATTGGAGCAAAACCACCATGCATGAGCGTAAAGATCAAAGCTTTACGTGACAATCGAGCCTTAGGATGGTAGATCTAGTGTTCGGAGTGATAGATCTGCCTTAAAACGTCTGAATGAGAAATCAGATCGAAGAGACTCTCCGAGTCCATGACCTGACACGACGAGTCGGTTAGGGTTTGTCCCGATGAGTTGGACCATGCGATAGCTCGGCGAGTCAGGGGTTAACTCGATGAGCTAGACCTTCAAGATACTTATGAGGAACGGGTGGACTCGACGAGTCGCATGAGTGCACTCGGCGAGTCAGGTCAAACTTGGACTGTTGACTCGAGTTGACTTCTGTTGACTTTAGGGTTTGGTCAATATGAGTAATGGAGACCATGGAGGGGTAAAATGGTCTTTTACCCATTCCAAGAGTTATAGAGAAAGAGAGAACAACCTTTGGTATATTTGAGTATGAGTAGAGTATTAATTAGAAACGATTATCCTATGTGTTAGGCGGAGGCTAGTTCGAGATTTCCGAGTACGAGTCTTTTACTTGCTAGCTTACGAGGCGAGTCTTCTCACTATACTTACCATGAGTGGTACCTTTGTGTGATTGAGATTTTTATTGTGCTTAACTGTGTATCTTAATATTTTGCATTATGTCTTGTGATTTATGCTGAGTATTGTTATTATGAGCTTATTTAGTTGGGACCGGAGGGTCCCACTGAGACACATTGACCGGAGGGTCTTATTGAGTTATAGCCTAGAGTGGCTAATGAGCTGTGTGTGGTATCTTGGGGAACTTACTAAGATTCGTGCTTACCGTGTTATGTGTTATGTGTTATGTGTTTCACATACTTCCCAGGATCACGGGAAGGCGTCGACTCTATTGTATACACACCTGCGTCGGAGATATGTTTTTGGAGGATCCTGGATTTGTGTTATAAATAGTTTTTTTTGAGACATGTGTTTTGATAACTTCATGTTTGTGGAAATTGTGATTTTGAAATGAGATAATTGGGTTTTTTAATGAAAATTTTTGTTTGAAAATTTATGGTATTACAAGAAAGGGTTATAAGTAGCCGTCATGAATGTTTATCCTAATGTTGAGCATAGAGAATGTATAAGGCACTTATATAGCAACTTCAAGAAACACTTTCATGGTGACTTCTTTAACACCAAACTATGGGCTGCTGTGAAAACCTGTCGTCCTACCAAGCATGACAGGTTATTAAAGGAAATTAGTGATAAAAATGAAGATGTCATTGCATATGTAAATACCAACCACAAAAAAATATGGAGTAGAAGGAAGTTTGGAACTACTTCCAAGTATGATTACATCACTAATAATGTTTCAGAAACATTTAATTCTTGGATTGGTAAATTACGCTATAAACTCATGCTTGATCTCCTTGACGCAATTAGGGAAAAGATTATGAAACAGTTTGATCAGAAAAGGAATTTGGTGATGTAACGACCCAAAAATCAAGGGTAAAAATTTCATTTTTAATATAGCTAAAACATAAATACCATTTATTTCGAACATTTGAAAACATCGTTAAGTAGAAAATTTATCAGAGTTCATCCCAAAATCATTCATTGCGGAAATCATAGGTGTGTGCACTGCGATGAATCCGAGCTCTTCTTTTCCAAAACGTTGATACCTGAAACCAAAACTGTAAACCGTAAGCACAAAGCTTAGTGAGTCCCACAGAGCATACCCCACACACAATCCACATAACACATATCATATTAGCCATAAAAGTTATCTCTACCGCATACCACATATCAATTAGCTATAAAAGCAACCTCTACCACATAATACATATCAATTAGCTACAAAATCTACCTCTACCACATATCACATATCCATTAGCTATAAAAGCTACCTCTACCTCTACCACGTATCACATATCAATTAGCTATCAAGCTATCTCTACCATTAGCCACAAAGGCTATATCTACCATCAGCCCCAAAGGCTATCTCTACCGTTAGCCCCAAAGGCTATCTCTACCGATAGCCCCAAAGGTTATCTCTACCGTTAGCCATAAAGGCCATCTCTACCATTAGCCACAAAGGCTATCTCTACCGCATATTACCACATATTCAAGTCACACACCTCTACACAAAAAGTATACCATCTATCATAAAATGGGCCGGCCTTGATGCCTTAGACCCATTGGTATGGTGAGAAGACTCACCTCGCACTGCAGAAGCTTCGCGCATGAATTCCTTAGCTGCTGCCCCGCCAGCTTCCCGAGCTGTCACTACCAATCAATATACCCAATTAGAAATTGGGTCCCATACCATAATCCTTAATCCATGCATGGGGTAAAATTATCATTCTACCCCTATCCTAATACGATCCAAACTCAGGCCCAAATCCAAAACAAAAGCCCAACACTAGGTAGGCTTTCCAAGCCCACTAATGGCCCAATTTGCCAAATTGGGCCCAACCCCTCTAATTGGCCTTACCTTAAGCCCAAACATATTCCTGGACCAAAACATCTGACTTCTTATGGTCCACTAAGGCCCACAGGTCCAAAGTCCACTGCCCGGCCCAACCCGAGGCCCAAAACACTCCAAGCCCAATACTGATGAGTACGCGGGGCGTACTCCCTTGTACGCTAAGCGTACTAGCCAAATGGTGCATACGCTCAGCGTACTCCCCTGATAAGTCATTTTCACATTAAGTGCTTAATACTCAGATCCAGAAGCTACAAGCACAGATCCAAGTCGTCTTCAACATATAAAACCATAAAGTTGCTTACTTGATGGCTTTGCATGACCCACATAAGCTCAAACTCCAAAAATGATAAACTACTTCCATGGAAATGGTCTTAAGTCATGCATGAACCCATAAAGACCTCCAAGATGGCAACTTTCTGCCTTAGGGACTCATCTAACACTGAGAGTGGCAACTCAAAGCCTAAGAATCAGATTTCAACCATCAAGTTCCATGAAGCATCAAAAAAAATTTGACCAAAAAATTTCGTTTTGAAAATATTACAAGAAACTATAATCATCCATAATCAATAAGAAAACCAAGTGTCATGTGTCTCAAAATTTCATAGGAAATATTGTATCAAAACAAATGAGAAAAATATATCAGAGTCTCAATAAATCCCAAGCTCAAATCTGTGGTGTGTGCCACGCGATCATCCCAAGCCCTTCCCTTTGCTAGTGAAAGTACCTGAAACCAAACTGAAACTGTAAGCACGAAGATTGTGAGCTCCCCCAAACTACCACATACTATACAATAACACATATAACAAATACTAGGCCTTGCCCCCTGCATCGGGCCCCGCCCGACATCAGACCGAAGTTCGGCGTAACTTGGGCCCCGCCCACTGCATCGGACCCCGCCCGGCATCGGACCGAAGTTCGGAATAACTTTGGCCCTGCCCACTGCATCGGGCCCCACCCGACATCGGACCGAAGTCCGGTATAAACTAAACATAACATAAACATAAACATATAACATAATCACTTATACTGCATCGGGCTTGCCCGGCATCAGACCGGAGTCCGGAACATATAACACATATCATAACATGCATGAATCACAAAGACATCAAGCATACATAACTACTTCTCGGTACCACCCTGGCATCGAACCGAAATCCGGAACTACTATCATCTAAACGGGTCGGCATTGTAGCCGTAGACCCGTTCCTACTGGAAGGAAACTCACCTAGTATGAATGACTGCTGAAACGCTGAGTGAGGGATCCCTATCTGCTGCTCTGGCGGCCCTCCGGCTAAAATTCCATCACAACACTTAATCAAAAATTGGTAATCCTTCTTTGGGTAAAATGACCATTTTACCACTGGTCAAAGTTGACGTCCTGGCCAAAGTCAAGTCAAGGTCAACCCCAGTCAACTCAACTCGTGGTCCCCTGAGTCAACTCGTCGAGTCCTTCTTCTGACTCGTCGAGTTCTTTTTGTAATAATAATCGGAACATCTCGACTCTACTCGCCGAGTCCCTCCTTTGACTCGTCGAGTCTTTTATCTCCTGAGTCCTAATCTTGTCCAACTCACTGAGTCACCCCCCCAATCCATGGTTTCACTCACAACCAGAAAAGGTTTGGGAAACTCGACCCGGCTCGCAGAGAAATAAGAACAACTCGGCGAGTTCCTTGCATGCTAAAACCATACAGTCGATTCTAATGATTCCAATGCTTCTAACTCATAGATCTGGGCTCCTAAGGCTAACATAACAAGTAAAGTTGCTAACTTTACGTGTATGTATGAAGATATAGGACCAAAACACTCATTACAAGCTAGGAATGGAGATCTAAGTCATTACATAGATTATGGTTGCATAAAGGTGGCAACTTTGAGCCTCTAGAGCTCAATAGAGCCCAGATCTGAAGTCTCTACAACCCCAAGAGTTCAAATCTCGGAATAGCCTTGGAAATGGCCCCAAAACTCACAACATTCATGCTAGAGGAGAGATCTAATTGAAGAATAGCCAAGGTATAAGCTTTATACCTTTATGAAGACAACAATGAGTCCTTAGCTATGGATCTCCAACCTTCCTACTGCAACTCCAAGCTTTTGCTTCCTTCCTCAAGCTTAAGATCACAAAATGGCAAGAACTAGCTCAATACTTCACCAAAACTAAGTAGCGTTTCGAGAATGGGTTGTGGAGGTGATGGAGGCTGGGGTGGAGACCCATAATGTTGCTTAAATAGGGTGCAAACCCTAAGGATTAGGGTTTCCTCCTGATGGACCTACTTACCGAGTCTATTCCCGACTCGTCGAGTAGTTCACTTAAACCTCGCGATCAAGCTGGCATCTACTCGACGAGTTAGGGCTACCAACTCGTCGAGTAGCTCTTATAAAATGAGCAATCAATGAACTAAATAC
Source organism: Lactuca virosa (assembly GCF_052849685.1). Lineage (NCBI taxonomy): Eukaryota > Viridiplantae > Streptophyta > Magnoliopsida > Asterales > Asteraceae > Lactuca > Lactuca virosa. The sequence continues at coordinate 72,627,515 of NC_136431.1, forward strand.
GTACCAGGAATGGGGCGTTACAATTCTCCCCCACTTGCCTTAGACGTCGTCCTCGAAGTCTGCTAAATCTAAAAATAACTCCGGGTAGTGCTCCCTCATCTCCTCCTCGGGCTCCTATGTCCACTTTGAACCCTTCCGGTGCTGCCATTGCACCTTCACTAACTCCACCCTCTTATTCCTCAGCTTCTTCGTCTTGCGATCTAAAATCGCAACTGGTTTCTCGATGTAGTTCAAGCTGTCATCAACCCGAATATCCTCAAAGGGTACTACCGTTGAATCATCCACTAAGCACTTCCATAACTGAGAAACATGGAACGTGCTGTGGATCTGGCTGAGATCTGCTGGAAGATCTAATCGATAAGCAACCCGAACCACCCGGGCCAAAACCCTAAACGGACCAATGAACCTGGGGCCCATCTTGCCCCGCTTACGAAACCTGATAATACCCTTCCAGGGTGACACTTTCAGGAGGACCATATCGCCCACCTGAAACTCCAAGTCTAAACGCCGCTTATCGGCGTAGCTCTTCTGCCGGCTCTGAGCAGTCTGAAGCCTGCTCCGGACTTGCTGAATCTACTCCTTCGTCTTGAGTACTACCTCCATACTCCCCATGACCCTCTGACCAACCTCACCCCAAACGATTGGGGTCCTATACTTCCTCCCATAGAGCATCTCAAAGGGAGGTCGATCTATGTTGGCATGGTAACTATTGTTATATGAAAATTCCGCCAACGGAAGATACGTATCCCAACTGCCACCGAAATCTAGGACACATGCCCGAAGCATGTCCTCGAGAGTCTTAATCGTTCTCTTGCTCTGCCCGTCCGTCTGAGGGTGGAAAGTGGTGCTAAAGTGGAGACGAGTACCCATCTCATCGTGGAACTGCTTCCAAAACCTGGAAGTGAAACGGACATCTCGGTCTGAAACCACCGAGACAGGCACTCCATGACGTGCCACTATCTCTGGCACATAAATCTCATCCAGCTTCTCGGCCGATATGCTCTCCTGGATCGGTATGAAATGAGCAATCTTGGTCAACCGATCCACGATGACCCATATCGAATCGACCCCACGTGCGGTCCTGGGAAGCTTAGTGATGAAATCCATAGTGATATTCTCCCATTTCCACACGTGAATGTCTAACGGCTGCATCTTTCCATGAGGCCTCTGGTGCTCTGCCTTGACCTTCCGGCAGGTTAGGCACCTCTCCACGTACCAACTACGTCCCACTTCACGCAGGGCCACCAGTAATCGGGTCGAAGATCTCTGTACATCTTCTTTGCCCTTGGGTGGATGGAGAACCGGGACTTGTGGGCCTCATCCATCTGCATCTGTCGTACTCCGGCCCAGTACGGTACCCAGACCCTCCCATGTAGGGTCAACAATCCTCGGCTATCGTAATCAAACGAAGCTACTCGGCCCACAATCCTCTCGCACTTCCGGCGCTACTCCTTCAGGCCCTCGACCTGCGCCTCCCTAATCTGCTCTAGCAGTGGAGTAATCACTGTCATCTACAAACAGATATCCCGGATCGGAGCCGCTACCGCCTTGCGGCTCTGGTCGTCGGCCACTACGTTGGCCTTGCCCGGGTGGTAAAGGATCTCACAGTCATAATCCTTTACCACATCTAACCCCCGACGCTGCCTCATGTTTAGATTCGGCTGATCCATGAGGTGCCTCAAACTCTTGTGGTCCGTGTAGATAGTACACCGGACCCCATAGAGGTAATGCCACCAAATCTTGAGAGAGAACAACACCGCCCCCAGCTCCAAATCATACGTCGGGTAGTTAGCCTCGTGAGGCTTCAACTGTCTCGACGCATAAGCTATCACATTCTCCCGCTGCATCAACACTACTCCCATACCTGTGATCGAGCGTTACAGTAGACTACAAAGTCATCTACTCCCTCTGACAGGATAAGAATCGGCGCCTCGCACAGTCGCTGCCTGAGCATCTGAAAAGTTGTCTGCTGCTCAGGACCCCATCGAAACACCACCGACTTATTGATCAGTCGGGTCAGCGGAACTGCTATCTTGGAGAAATTCTGGATGAATCTCCTGTAATACCCTGCCAAACCCAGGAAGCTCCGAATCTCGAATGGAGACTTCGGGATCTCCCACTGCATCACAGCCTCTATCTTGGCCGGATCTACCAAAATATCCTTCTGGTTGACGAGGTGCCCAAGAAACTGCACCTCACGCAACCAGAACTCGCACTTGGAGAACTTCGCGAAAAGTCTCTCACTCCTTAGTGTCTCTAGCACCTCTCTCAGGTGCTTCTCATGATGCTCCTAAGTCTTGGAGTAAACCAATATATCGTCAATGAATACTATTACAGATCGATCCAGCATCGGCCTGCACACGCGGTTCATGAGATCCATGAACCTGGCTGGAGCATTGGTGAGCCCAAATGGCATCACCACAAACTCATAATGACCATAGCCGGTCCTAAAATCGGTCTTTTGCACATCATCACCTCTGACCCGCATCTGGTGATATTCAGACCGTAGATCAATCTTGGAGAACCAAGATGTTCCCTGAAGCTGGTCGAACAAATCATCTATCCTCGGGAGTGGGTAACGGTTCTTCATCGTCACCTTGTTCAACTATCGATAGTCTATGCACATACAGTGCGACCCGTCCTTCTTCTTTACAAACAGGATCGGGGCTCCCCATGGTGAACTGCTCGGCCTGGTAAAACCTTATCTAGCAGCTCCTGCAGCTGCGTAGACAACTCCTGCATCTCGGGAGGAGCCAACCGATATGGTGCCTTGGCTATCAGAGCCGCACTAGGGACCAGGTCAATCCGAAACTCAACCTGTCTCTCTGGAGGTATTTGTAACACTAGTAAAAATAGGTCAATAAACAATCACATGTGATTATGCTAATCATGTAATGTGATTTTGTTAAACTAGTAATATGTTAAACGTGCTATGTAGTTCATGATAAATTCTAATACAAATACAAACTTTCTATTTTGACTCAACTCAAAGTATACGTCTATACGATTCCAAAAATATAGAGAACGTCTGAATCTGACTTCGCATGAAGAAGTTATGATAAACTGAACACTATAAATCTCTATAACTAGAGGAATTTAAAATAGGCTTAGAATTAGCTATTTTAATCTATTAGAGAGTTGTAGTAGTTATAATTACCTACGTGTGCATATAAAGAACGTCAAAAACGGAGTTCGTATGCAAAAGTTACGACCTTCCGCAGTTGCAGCTGTCTGAGAGCATGACACGTGGCAGGAAACCCTAACTGTATGGATTCACGACGTGAACCTTAAATTCACGACGTGAAAGTAGTCCAGGACACATTTCGGGGCTAGAAAACATGTGTGAAGTCTAGGGGAGTGAGGTGTTGGATCCCCACGATGTGAACATAAAGTTCACGACGTGAAACTAGAATCGTGACACCTTCCGAAGCTAGGACGCAAATGGCAAGTCTACGAGATGATGGAGCTTAGATTCACGACGTGAACCTTATGTTCATAACGTGAAATTGTCTTGGACAGTCTATAAATGGCAAGTCCGACCTCTTCTCTTCTTACACCTAAACTTCTTTCTCCTCTCTCCTTTGCTGAACCCTCTTGCATCCCGAGCCCCGACAACCTCGTACCGTTGACCGTTTCTGCTTAGATTACATAAAATCACGCTACTATGATGAGTTTCATGACCCCACTTTCTAATATTTCGGGGGAAAACGCATGCTAAATATTGTATATACATTATGTCTATATGATACTATATTAGTATCAACGTAGATAGTTATGATAACCAGGGTATAGTTGTTCTAAATGTAATATTTTGAATATTACAACTATTATCAACTTGTCAGCATGTTATTATACTAATGTAGATCTTGAGTTATACTTAGGATTCTATATATATGTTGTGTGCGATATAGTTCCGAAGTTATATTCAGAAGTTATATATGTTAATTTATAAAGTATGTTGCTATTATTGGTTTTATATCAAGATAAAACTTGGTATGTTATATGTTGTTATTGTTAGTTTTATGACAAGATAAAACTTGGTATGTTATATGTTGTTGTTGTTATTGGTTTTATGTCAAGATAAAACCTGGTTTTACTTCAAGTTATAGTTGTTATACAGCCTAAATGTTATGAAGTTAGGAGTAATGTTTAAAAGCATAGTCTAGTAACTTAGGGTTTTAGACATGAAAATGATTTTGTTGTTAGAGCTATAGGAAGTCGTCGAAGTCTACATGAGTAATTGTATTCATCAACTAAGATTGGGGATCTTAGCGGAAATCCTCTGAACTATAACCGCTAATCCCGTATGAGCGAGGAAGTCGTGTATAATTAGTATACGGGTTGACCACCCCACTTGTGATTGTTAGCTACAGTCAACCATAAGCAAGTGACGAACTATCCTTTTACTTGTTATTGTTCCGGCATTGATGAAGCGTACAGTGTTGTTCTCATGGAAATCATGAGTGTATTGTTTCTCATGGAAATCATGAGTGCATTATTTATCATGGAAATCATGAGTGTGTTTTATCAGAGGTATTGTCTTGTAGCAGCGGTTACAGGCTCATGGTAGCAAATTGTTAGAAACATTATACTTTGTCGTATAGAAGTATTAATGTTAAGTATAAGTTTCCCCCTACTTATACCTTAGGCTCAAGGAATTTTTAGGTATAACACTTAATTGATAAGTAAACAATTATACCTAATATATATACTAAATGTTGGAGAGTCAAAATGATACTTTCAAAACTATACTTTTGAACTTGGAAAATGTATTATTTTTATATGGATTCAAAACCTGTGGGCTCACCAACTTTATGTTGACGTATTTTTAAATGCATGTGTTTTCAGGAAATTGAAAAGCTGGTATGTATTCTAACAGGAGAAGTTTTACTATTACCTTTCTGTTCGTTAAGAAGTATACAATAGTCGAATATTATGTAATAGGTTCTAGAAAAACAGTAATGTAACTTTCAATTATCAATAAAGGTATGCATTTTCTTTAGTACTGTTCAATGTATGTTATATAACTGTGATACGAAGAATGACGTTACACCACCCGGTGTTTCCGCCGATGGGCGGGGTGTGACAGTATTCCAGAAAAATCCTCCGAGAATACGTCCGGGTACTCTCGTACCACTGGTACATCATCGAATGTCGTCTTACCCTTATCTCGGGTATCCATGACGTAAGCAACATAACCTGGGCAACCCGGCTGAAAGTAGCGTCTCGCTCTTGCTGCTGAACAAAGAATCGGTTCGCGTTGTGGTCTCTCACCCTGAATCACTAAATCTCCCCCACTACGAGTACGAACCCTCACTAGCTGCTTTTCGTAATCGATCACTTCCCCATTGGGGCTCAACCAATCCATACCCACGATAACCTTATTCCTTCGCAGGGGAATAGGAACCAAGTCCACTGAAAACTGCTCATCAAATAACTGAAGTGCACATCCTCTATTAACTCTCGCGACCCTGACGGTCCTATCATCTGCTATCTTGACGTCAAGTGGGCAATCCAACTCCCCCACAGCTCTGCTAAATCGCTTGCTAAGTGCAAGCGACACAAACGATCGGCTAGCCCCCGAATCAAACAATACCATAGCTGAAATGTCGTTTACTAGGAACGACCCTATAAACAACACATAAAAATGAGTAAAATCAAAAGTAATAAAGAGAAGATGGAGAAAATACATACCAGCAACCACATCAGGAGTCGCTCGTGCCTCCTCTGCTGTCAACTGGAAGGCTCTGTTCTTCGCCACTGGCGCCTCAGCACGACCCTGTCGGCAATCTGTAATCCTCAGTGTGGTAGGAGCAGGTACCACCACCTATCCTGCTGGCACTAAACTCAGACACTGGGACTTCTTGTGTCCCCTCTGCTTGTTGTGGTGGTAGTAGTGGTAGTAGTTGTACAATCCCTACTCATATGCCCAGTCCGACCGCACTTGAAGCAGCCGGAACTTCCCGCCTTGTACACCCCATCGTGCAACCTGCCACACTTTCCACACCGATTGTGGCTCTGCTGTCCCCTAGACCTGTGATCAGACACCTTGGGCTTGTTTCCCGAACCTGTTGCGCCAGACGCAACCTCTGACTTCCTTTTCCTCTCCATCTCTATATCAATTTCCCTCTCATGAGCCCTCGCAATCATGTCCTCCAGCGTCTTGCAGCTGGAGCGGCTCACAAACTGGCGGATATCACTCCACAACATCTCATGATATCGAGCCTTCTTCATCTCCTCGTCCGCCACATACTACGGAACGAGGATGGCCCTCTCCCTAAACTTGGCGGTAATCTCCGCCACAGTCTCTGTCGTCTGCTGGAGATCCTGAAACTCCCTAGCAAGCTGCTGCACCTCAATGACAGGTGCGAACATAGTCCTGAACCTGGTCGTGAAATCACTCCAGGTCATCGCATCCAAAATTGATTCATCACCAATAGCTCGTTCGATCTCCTCCCACCAATCTCGTGCCCTGTCCTTCAGAAGGCAGGATGCTAATCTGACCTTGTCCCCCTCGGGACATCTGCTGGTGCGGAACGCGTTGGTGACATCCTCCAACCATATGGTACTCGTAATGGGGTCCCGAGCCCCATGGTAGTCAGGAGTTCCACAAGCTCTAAACTCCCTTAAAGTCAATGTGCGCGATCCCATCATGGTTGCTATCTCAGTACGGAACGCGCCCATCTTCTCATCCAGAAGCTCTAAGATACCCTCCTTGACCGATCCAAAAATCACAGGAGTCTGGTCTAATATGCTGCGTGTGACCTCTGAGGAGACGAACTCGCTGGTCTGCTCATCTAACTGCCCGGCTCCAGAGCCTGAGCCTGATCCCTCTCCTGAACCTCAACTACCAACTGCTGGTCTAAGGCGTAAAACCACCATTCTGAAAACACATCATAACAAGCGTCAAAATACTAATATAACTGGAGGGATCACATATACTATAAGTTCCCTGGTATTATCTCAGCCTTCCTAGATTCGAGTATGGATCCTCTGCTTTCAGTAGTACGGGCCCATACTGCCTTCCACATCTATTCGTACTTTCCTCAAGAACCGCCTTTACTCCACCAAGTCCCTTCTACTGCTACTGCTCTCTTCTACTCTCATCCTAGGCTTGCCGTAGGGTAATCACCATCCCACTCTCCACCATCAGCTTCATACGAAGTCCCTGCTTTCTTCCTCTAATTAGCTCGCAAATACTATTGCATATCACTCAGTCTAGATAATTCTTCAAATGAGAGATCCTACCCTACAACGGTTAGACTCAAACAAGAGCTGCGAAATAGGGCTAGACCTAACCTTTTGAAATTATTTAGTCCTTGCAATATATAACTTAACATATTCGTTTACTAGTTAGTAAAAGATAACTAGAACTCCTAAAAGCACAAAGCAAACAGCATTCGAGCATTGAGTTCACATAATCAAGCATATACTAATCAGGCTGTCATACTGACTAATCTGTACTAGCATGCAGTTCATAGAGCTGAGATACATATAACAGGCACATAAGGTATCCTTCCTAGATCCTTAGTCTTTACTAGCATGCAATTCTCATAAAGCTGATACATATATAATAGGCACATAAGGCATCCTTCCTAGATCCTTAGTCCTAATCTAGCATGTTGTTCTCATAAAGTTGAAAAACATATCATAACATAAACTTGCGTGGGTAATTCGGGAGTACTTACTTGAGCTCGGCTGATTTCATGCACCACACCCTTTTCTCCTTTCAAAGTTCTTTTCTTTATACTTTTTCTAAAATTGTTTTCTTTTCTAAAAATCCTTTTATAAACACGGTTTTTCTTTTGAAAACTTTATGCCACTTCCTTAGTTTGAGTTCAGACACACCCGAAAGTGTGCCCGAATCCCTCAAACCAAGGCTCTGATACCAACTTGAAACATCCCAAAAATATGACCCAAAAATTTTATTTTGGAAATATTATAAGAAACTATAATCATCCATAATCAATTACAAAACCAAGTGTCATGTGTCTCAAAATTTCATAGGAAATACTGTATCAAAACAAATGAGAAAAATATATCAGAGTCTCAATAAATCCCAGGCTGAAATCCATGGTGTGTGCTGTGCGATCATCCCGAGCCTTCCCTTTGCTAGTGGAAGTACCTGAAACCAAAACTGAAACTGTAAGCACAAAGCTTAGTGAGCTCCCCCAAACTACCATATACCATACAATAACACATATAACACATATTGGGTCTTGCCCCCTGCATCGGGCCCCGCCCGGCATCGGACCGAAGCACGACATAACTTGGGCCCCGCCCGACATCGGACCGAAATCCGGAATAACTTGGGCCCCGCCCGGCATCGGACCGAAGTCCGAAATAAACTGAACATAACATAAACATAAACATATAACATAATCACTTATATTGCATCGGGCTTGCCCGACATCGGACCGGAGTCCGGAACATATAACTCATATCATAACATGCATGAGTCACGAAGACATCAAGCATGCATAACTATTTCTCAGGACCACCCCGGCATCAGACAGAAATCCGAAGTACTATGATCTAAACGAGCCTGTATTGTAGTCGTAGACCCATTCCTACTGGAAGGAAACTCACCTCTTATGACTGAATGCTGAAACGCTGAGTGAGGGATCCCTATATGCTGCTCTGGCGGCTCTCCGGCTATAAATTCTATCACAACACTTAATCAAAAACTGGTAATCCTTCTTAGGGTAAAATGACCATTTTACCTCTGGTCAAAGTCAACATCCTGGCCAAAGTCAAGTCAAGGTCAACCCCAGTCAACTCAACTCGTGGTCCCCTGAGTCAACTCGTCGAGTCCTTCTTCTGACTCGTCGAGTTCTTTCTGTAATAATAATCGGAACATCTCGACTCTACTCGCCGAGTCCCTCCTTTTACTCGTCGAGTCTTTTATCTCCCGAGTCCTAATCTTGTCCAACTCACTGAGTCACCCCCCCAATCCATGGTTTCACTCACAACCAGAAAAGGTTTGGGAAACTCGACCCGGCTCGCAGAGAAATAAGAACAACTTGGCGAGTTCCTTGCATGCTAAAACCATACAGTCGATTCTAAATGATTCCAATGCTTCTAACTCACAGATCTGGGCTCCGAAGGCTAACATAACAAGTACATTTGCTAACTTTACATGTATGTGTGAAGATATAGGACCAAAACACTCATTACAAGCTAGGAATGGAGATCTAAGTCATCACATAGATTATGGTTGCATAAAGGTGGCAACTTTGAGCCTCTAGAGCTCAATAGAGCCCATATCTGAAGTCTCTACAACCCCAAGAGTTCAAATCTCGGAATAGCCTTGGAAATAGCCCTAAAACTCACAACATTCATGCTAGAGGAGAGATCTAATTGAAGAATAGCCAAGGTATAAGCTTTATACCTTTATGAAGACAACAATGAGTCCTTAGCTATGGATCTCCAACCTTCCTACTGCAACTCCAAGCTTTTGCTTCCTTCCTCAAGATTAAGATCACAAAATGGCAAGAACTAGCTCAATACTTCACCAAAACTAAGTAGGGTTTCGAGAATGGGTTGTGGAGGTCATGGAGGCTGGGGTGGAGACCCATAATGTTTCTTAAATAGGGTGCGAACCCTAAGGATTAGGGTTTCCTCCTGATGGACCTACTCATCGAGCCTATTCGCGACTCGTCGAGTAGTTCACTTAAACCCCGCGATCAAACTGACATCTACTCGAAAAGTTCGGGCTACCAACTCGTCGAGTAGATCTTATAAAATGAGCAATCAATGAACTAAATACGTACCAGGAATGGGGCGTTACAATTCTCCCCCACTTGCCGTAGACGTTGTCCTCAAAGTCTGCTGAATCTGAAAATAACTACGGGTAGTGCTCCCTCATCTCCTCCTCGGGATCCTATGTCCACTCTGAACCCTTTCGGTGCTGCCATTGCACCTTCACTAACTCCACCCTCTTATTCCTCAACTTCTTCGTCTTGCGATCTAAAATCGCAACTGGTTTCTCGATGTAGTTCAAGCTGTCATCAACCTGAATATCCTCAAAGGGTACTACCGCTGAATCATCCACTAAGCACTTCCGTAACTGAGAAACATGGAACGTGATGTGGATCTGGCTGAGCTCTGTTGGAGGATCTAATCGATAAGCATCCCGACCCACCCGGGCCAAAACCCTAAATGGACCAATGAACCTGGGGCCCATCTTGCCCCGCTTCTGAAACCTGATAATACCCTTCCAGGGTGACACTTTCAGGAGGGCCATATCGCCCACCTGAAACTCCAAGTCCAAACACCGCTTATCGGCGTAGCTCTTCTGCCGGCTCTGAGCAGTCTGAAGCCTGCTCCAGACTTGCTGAATCCACTCCTTGGTCTTGAGTACTACATGCGTACTCCCCATGACCCTCTGACCAACCTCACCCCAACAGATTGGGGTCCTATACTTCCTCCCATAGAGCATCTCTAAGGGAGGTCGATCTATGCTGGCATGGTAACTATTTTATATGAAAATTCCGCCAACGGAAGATACGTATCCCAACTGCCACCGAAATCTAGGACACATGCCCGAAGCATGTCCTTGAGAGTCTTAATCGTTCTCTCGCTCTGTCTATCCGTCTGAGGGTGGAAAGTGGTGCTAAAGTGGAGACGAGTACCCATCTCATCGTGGAACCGCTTCCAAAACCTGGAAGTGAAACGGACATCTCGGTCTGAAACCACCGAGACAGGCACTCCATGACGTGCCACTATCTCTGGCACATAAATCTCGTCATGGGAAGCTTAGTGATGAAATCCATAGTGATATTCTCCCATTTCCACACGTGAATGTCTAACGACTGCATCTTTCCATGAGGCCTCTGGTGCTCTGCCTTGACCTTTCGGCAGGTTAGGCACCTCTCCACGTACCAACTACGTCCCACTTCACGCAGGGCCACCAGTAATCGGGTCGAAGATCTCTGTACATCTTCTTTGCCCCTGGGTGGATGGAGAACCGGGACTTGTGGGCCTCATCCATCAGCATCTGTCATACTCCGACCTAGTACGGTACCCAGACCCTCTCATGCAGGGTCAACAATCCTCGGCTATCGTAATCAAACGAAGCTACTCGGCCCACAATCCTCTCGCACTTCTGGCGCTCCTCCTTCAGGCCCTCGACCTGCGCCTCCCTAATCTGCTCTAGCAGTGGAGTAATCACTGTCATCCGCAAACAGATATCCCGGATCGGAGCCGCTACCGCCTTGCGGCTCAGGTTGTCGGCCACTATGTTGGCCTTGCCCGGGTGGTAAATGATCTCACAGTCGTAATATTTTACCACATCTAACCACCGACGCTGCCTCATGTTCAGATTCGGCTGATCCATGAGGTGCCTCAAACTCTTGTGGTCCGTGTAGATAGTACACCGGACCCCGTAGAGGTAATGCCGCCAAATCTTGAGAGAGAACACCACCGCCCCCAACTCCAAATCATACGTCGGGTAGTTAGCCTCGTGAGGCTTCAACTGTGTCGAGGCATAAGCTATCACATTCCCCCGCTGCATCAACACTACTCCCATACCTCTGATCGAAGCGTCACAGTAGACTACAAAGTCATCTACTCCCTCTGGCAGGATAAGAATCGGCGCCTCGCACAGTCGCTGCCTGAGCATCTAAAAAGCTGTCTGCTGCTCAGGACCCCAGCGAAACACCACTGACATCTTGATCAGTCGGGTCAGCGGAACTGCTATCTTGGAGAAATTCTGGATGAATCTCCTGTAATACCCTGCCAAAACCAGGAAGCTTCGAATCTCGAATGGAGATTTCGGGATCTCCCACTGCATCACGGCCTCTATCTTGGCCGGATCTACCAAAATACCCTTCTCGTTGACGAGGTGCCCAAGAAACTGCACCTCGCGCAACGAGAACTCGCACTTGGAGAACTTCGCGAAAAGTCTTTCCCTCCTTAGTGTCTCTAGCACCTCTCTCAGGTGCTCCTCATGCTGCTCCTAAGTCTTGGAGTAAACAAATATATCGTCAATGAATACTATTACAGATCGATCCAGCGTCGGCCTGCACACGCGGTTCATGAGATCTATGAACCTGGCCGGAGCATTGGTGAGCCCAAAGGGCATCACCACAAACTCATAATGACCATAGTCGGTCCTAAAATCGGTCTTCTGCACATCATCACCTCTGACCCGCATCTGGTGATATTCAGACCGTAGATCAATCTTGGAGAACCAAGATGTCCCCTGAAGCTGGTCGAACAAATCATCTATCCTCGGGAGTGGGTAACGGTTCTTCATCGTCACCTTGTTCAACTATCGATAGTCTATGCACATACGGTGCGACCCGTCCTTCTTCTTTACAAACAGGATCGGGGCTCCCCATGGTGAACTGCTCGGCCTGATAAAACCCTGTCTAGCAGCTCCTGCAGCTGTGTAGACAACTCCTGCATCTCGGGAGGAGCCAACCGATATGGTGCCTTGGCTATCAGAGTCGCACCAGGGACCAGGTCAATCCGAAACTCAACCTGTCTCTCTGGAGGTATTTGTAACACTAGTCAAAATAGGTCAATAAACAATCACATGTGATTATGCTAATCATGTAATGTGATTTTGTTAAACTAGTAATATGTTAAACGTGCTATGTAGTTCATGATAAATTCTAATACAAATATGAACTTTCTATTTTGACTCAACTCAAAGTATACGTCTATACGATTCCAAAAATATAGAGAACGTCTGAATCTGACTTCGCATGAAGAAGTTATGATAAACCGAACACTATAAATCTCTATAACTAGAGGAATTTAAAATAGGCTTAGAATTAGCTATTTTAATCTATTAGAGAGTTGTAGTAGTTATAATTATCTACGTGTGCATATAAAGAACGTCAAAAACGAAGTTCGTATGCAAAAGTTACGACCTTCCGCAGTTGCAGCTGTCTGAGAGCATGACACGTGGCAGGAAACCCTAACTGTATGGATTCACGACGTGAACCTTAAATTCACGACGTGAACCTTAAATTCACGACGTGAAAGTAGTCCAGGACACATTTCGGGGCTAGAAAACATGTGTGAAGTCTACGGGAGTGAGGTGTTGGATCCCCACGATGTGAACATAAAGTTCACGACGTGAAACTAGAATCGTGACACCTTCCGAAGCTAGGACGTAAATGGCAAGTCTACGAGATGATGCAGCTTAGATTCACGACATGAACCTTATGTTCATAACGTGAAATTGTCTTGGATAGCCTATAAATGGCAAGTCCGACCTCTTCTCTTCTTACACCTAAACTTCTTTCTCCTCTCTCCTTTGCTGAACCCTTTTGCATCCCGAGCCCCGACGACCTCGTACCGTTGACCGTTTCTGCTTAGATTACATAAAATCACGCTACTATGATGAGTTTCATGACCCCACTTTCTAATATTTCGGGGGAAAACACATGCTAAATATTGTATATACATTATGTCTTTATGATAGTATATTAGTATCAACGTAGATAGTTATAATAACTAGGGTATAGTTGTTCTAAATATAATATTTTGAATATTACAACTATTATCAACTTATCAGCATGTTATTATACTAATGTAGATCTTGAGTTATACTTAGGATTCTATATATATGTTGTGTGCGATATAGTTCCGAAGTTATATTCAGAAGTTATATATGTTAATTTATAAAGTATGTTGCTATTATTGGTTTTATATCAAGATAAAACTTGGTATGTTATATGTTGTTATTGTTAGTTTTATGACAAGATAAAACTTGGTATGTTATATGTTGTTGTTGTTATTGGTTTTATGTCAAGATAAAACATGGTTTTACTTCAAGTTATAGTTGTTATACAGCCTAAATGTTATGAAGTTAGGAGTAATGTTTAAAAGCATAGTCTAGTAACTTAGGGTTTTAGACATGAAAATGATTTTGTTGTTAGAGCTATAGGAAGTCGTCGAAGTCTACATGAGTAATTGTATTCATCAACTAAGATTGGGGATCTTAGCGGAAATCCTCTGAACTATAACCGCTAATCCCGTGTGAGCGAGGAAGTCGTGTATAATTAGTATACGGGTTGACCACCCCACTTGTGATTGTTAGCTACAGTCAACCATAAGCAAGTGACGAACTATCCTTTTACTTGTTATTGTTCCGGCGTTGATGAAGCGTACAGTGTTGTTCTCATGGAAATCATGAGTGTATTGTTTCTTATGAAAATCATGAGTGCATTATTTATCATGGAAATCATGAGTGTGTTTTATCAGAGGTATTGTCTTGTAGCAGCGGTTACAGGCTCATGGTAGCAAATTGTTAGAAACATTATACTTTGTCGTATAGAAGTATTAATGTTAAGTATAAGTTTCCCCCTACTTATACCTTAGGCTCAAGGAATGTTTAGGTATAACACTTAATTGATAAGTAAACAATTATACCTAATATATATACTAAATGTTGGAGAGTCAAAATGATACTTTCAAAACTATACTTTTGAACTTGGAAAATGTATTATTTTTATATGGATTCAAAACCTGTGGACTCACCAACTTTATGTTGACATATTTTTAAATGCATATGTTTTCAGGAAATTGAAAAGCTGGTATGTATTCTAACAGGAGAAGTTTTACTATTACCTTTCTGTTCGTTAAGAAGTATACAATAGTCGGATATTATGTAATAGGTTCTAGAAAAACAATAATGTAACTTTCAATTATCAATAAAGGTATGTATTTTCTTTAGTACTGTTCAATGTATGTTATATAACTGTGATACGAAGAATGACGTTACACCACCCGGTGTTTCCGCCGATGGGCGGGGTGTGACAGTATTCCAGGAAAATCCTCCGAGAATACGTCCGGGTACTCTCGTACCACTGGTACATCATCGAATGTCGTCTTACCCTTATCTCGGGTATCCATGACGTAAGCAACATAACCTGGGCAACCCAGCTGAAAGTAGCGTCTCGCTCTTGCTGCTGAACAAAGAATCGGTTCGCGCTTTGGTCTCTCACTCTGAATCACTAAATCTCCCCCACTACGAGTACGAACCCTCACTAGCTGCTGCTCGCAATCGATCACTGCCCCGTTGGGGCTCAACCAATCCATACCCATGATAACCTTATTCCCTCGCAGGGGAATAGGAACCAAGTCCACTGAAAACTGCTCATCAAATAACCAAAGTGCACATCCTCTATTAACTCTCGCGACCCTGACGGTCCTCTCATCTGCTATCTTGACGTCAAGTGGGCAATCCAACTCCCCCAGAGCTCTGCTAAATCGCTTGCTAACTGCAAGCGACAAAACGATCGGCTAGCCCCCGAATCAAACAATACCATAGCTAAAATGACGTTCACTAGGAACGACCCTATAAACAACACATAAAAATGAGTAAAATCAAAAGTAATAAAGAGAAGATGGAGAAAATACATACCAGCAACCACATCAGGAGTCGCTCGTGCCTCCTCTGTTGTCAACTGGAAGGCTCTGTTCTTCGCCACTGGCGCCTCAGCACGACCCTGTCGGCTGTCTGTAATCCTCAGTGTGGTAGGAGCAGGTACCACCACCTGTCCTGCTGGCACTAAAATCAGACACTGGGACTTCTTGTGTCCCCTCTGATTGTTGTGGTGGTAGTAGTGGTAGTAGCTGTATAATCCCTACTCATATGCCCAGTCTGACCGCACTTGAAGCAGCCGGAACTTCCCGCCTTGCACACCCTATCGTGCAACCTGCCACACTTTCCACACCGACTGTGGCTCTGCTGTCCCCTAGACCTGTGATCAGACACCTTGGGCTTGTTTCCCGAACCTGCTGCGCCAGACGCAACCTCTGGCTTCCTCTTCCTCTCCATCTCTATATCAATTTCCCTCTCATGAGCCCTCGCAATCATGTCCTCCAGCGTCTTGCAGCTGGAGCGGCTCACAAACTGGCGGATATCACTCCGCAATATCTCAGGATATCAGGCCTTCTTCATCTCCTAGTCTGCCACATACTACGGAACGAGGAGGGCCCTCTCCCTAAACTTGGCGATAATCTCCGCCACAGTCTATGTCATCTGCTGGAGATCCTGAAACTCCCTAGCAAGCTGCTGCACCTCAATGACAGGTGCGAACTCGGCCCTGAACCTGGTCGTGAAATCACTCCAGGTCATCGCATCCAAAACTGATTCATCACCGATAGCTCTTCCGATCTCCTCCCACCAATCTCGTGCCCTGTCCTTCAGAAGGCAGGATGCTAATCTGACCTTGTCCCCCTCGGGACATCTGCTGGTGCGGAACGCGTTGGTGACATCCGCCAACCATATGGTACTCGCAAGGGGGTCCCGAGCCCCATGGTAGTCAGGAGCTCCACAAGCTCTGAACTCCCTTAAAGTCAATGTGCGTGATCCCATCATGGCTGCTATCTTAGTACGGAACGCGCCCATCTTCTCATCCAGAAGCTCTAAGATACCCTCCTTGACCGATCCACAAATCACAGGAGTTTGGTCTAATATGCTGCGTGTGACCTCTGAGGAGACGAACTCCCTGGTCTGCTCATCTAACTGCCCGGCTCCAGAGCCTGAGCCTGATCCCTCTCCTGCACCTTAACTACCAACTGCTGGTCTAAGGCGTAAAACCACCATTCTGAAAACACATCATAACATGCGTCAGAATACTAATATAACTGGAGGGATCACATATACTATAAGTTCCCTGGTCTTATCTCAGTCTTCCTAGATTCGAGTATGGATCCTCTGCTTTCAGTAGTACGGGCCCATACTGCCTTCCACATCTATCCGTACTTTCCTCAAGAACCGCCTTTACTCCACCAAGTCCCTTCTACTGCTACTGCTCTCTTCTAATCTCATCCTAGGCTTGCCGTAGGGTAATCACCATCCCACTCTCTGCCATCAGCTACATACGAAGTCCCTGCTTTCTTCCTCTAATTAGCTCGCAAATACTATTGCATATCACTCAGTCTAGATAATTCTTCAAATGACAGATCCTACCCTACAACGGTTGGACTCAAAACAGAGTTGCGAAATAGGGCAAGACCTAACCTTTTGAAATTATTTAGTCCTTGCAATATATAACTTAACATATTCGTTTACTAGTTAGTAAAAGATAACTAGAACTTCGAAAAGCACAAAGCAAGCAGCATTCGAGCATTGAGTTCACATAATCAAGCATATACTAATCATGCTATCATACTGACTAATCTGCACTAGAATGCAGTTCATAGAGCTGAGATACATATAACAGGCACATAAGGTATCCTTCCTAGATCCTTAGTCTTTACTAGCATGCAATTCTCATAAAGCTGATGCACATATAATAGGCACATAAGGCATCCTTCGTAGATCTTTAGTCCTAATCTAGCATGTTGTTCTCATAAAGCTGAAAAACATATCATAAAATAAACTTGCATGGGTAATTCGAGAGTACTTACTTGAGCTCCGCTGATTGCATGCACCACACCCTTTTCTCCTTTCAAAGTTCTTTTCTTTATACTTTTTCTAAAATTGTTTTCTTTTCTCAAAATCCTTTTATAAACATGGTTTTTCTTTTGAAAAATTTATACCACTTCCTTAGTTTGAGTTCAGACACACCCGAAAGTGTGCCCGAATCCCTCAAAGCAAGGCTCTCATACCAACTTGAAACATCCCAAAAATATGACCCAAAAATTTTATTTTGGAAATATTATAAGAAACTATAATCATCCATAATCAATAACAAAACCAAGTGTCATGTGTCTCAAAATTTCATAGGAAATACTGTATCAAAACAAATGAGAAAAATATATCAGAGTCTCAATAAATCCCAGGCTGAAATCCATGGTGTGTGCCGTGCGATCATCCCGAGCCTTCCCTTTGCTAGTGGAAGTACCTGAAACCAAAACTGAAACTGTAAGCACAAAGCTTAGTGAGCTCCCCCAAACTACCATATACCATACAATAACACATATAACACATACTGGGCCTTGCCCCTGCATCGGGCCCCGCCCGGCATCAGACCGAAGCATGAAATAACTTGGGCCCCGCCCGACATCGGACCGAAGTCCAGAATAACTTGGGCCCCGCCCGGCATCGGACCGAAGTCCGAAATAAACTGAACATAACATAAACATAAACATATAACATAATCACTTATATTGCATCGGGCTTGCCCATCGGACCGGAGTCTGGAACATATAACACATATCATAACATGCATGAGTCACGAAGACATCAAGCATGCATAACTACTTCTCAGGACCACCCCGGCATCGGACAGAAATCCAAACTACTATGATCTAAACGGGCCGACATTGTAGTCGTAGACCCGTTCCTACTGGAAGGAAACTCACCTCTTATGACTGAATGCTGAAACGCTGAGTGAGGGATCCCTATATGCTGCTCTGGCGGCTCTCCGGCTATAAATTCCATCACAACACTTAATCAAAAACTGGTAATCCTTCTTAGGGTAAAATGACCATTTTACCCCTGGTCAAAGTCAACGTCCTGGCCAAAGTCAAGTGAAGGTCAACCCCAGTCAAATCAACTCGTGGTCCCCTGAGTCAACTCATCGAGTCCTTCTTCTGACTCGTCGAGTTCTTTCTGTAATAATAATCGGAACATCTCGACTCTACTCGTCGAGTCCCTCCTTTGACTCGTCGAGTCTTTTATCTCCTGAGTCCTAATCTTGTCCAACTCACTGAGTCACCCCCCCCCCCAATCCATGGTTTCACTCACAACCAGAAAAGGTTTGGGAAACTCGACCCGGCTCGCAGAGAAATAAGAACAACTCGGCGAGTTCCTTGCATGCTAAAACCATACAGTCGATTCTAATGATTCCAATGCTTCTAACTCATAGATCTGGGCTCCTAAGGCTAACATAACAAGTAAAGTTGCTAACTTTACGTGTATGTATGAAGATATAGGACCAAAACACTCATTACAAGCTAAGAATGGAGATCTAAGTCATTACATAGATTATGGTTGCATAAAGGTGGCAACTTTGAGTCTCTAGAGCTCAATAGAGCCCAGATCTGAAGTCTCTACAACCCCAAGAGTTCAAATCTCGGAATAGCCTTGGAAATGGCCCCAAAACTCACAACATTCATGCTAGAGGAGAGATCTAATTGAAGAATAGCCAAGGTATAAGCTTTATACCTTTATGAAGACAACAATGAGTCCTTAGCTATGGATCTCCAACCTTCCTACTGCAACTCCAAGCTTTTGCTTCCTTCCTCAAGCTTAAGATCACAAAATGGCAAGAACTAGCTCAATACTTCACCAAAACTAAGTAGCGTTTTGAGAATGGGTTGTGGAGGTGATGGAGGCTGGGGTGGAGACCCATAATGTTGCTTAAATAGGGTGCAAACCCTAAGGATTAGGGTTTCCTCCTGACGGACCTACTCACCGAGTCTATTCCCGACTCGTCGAGTAGTTCACTTAAACCTCGCGATCAAGCTGGCATCTACTCGACGAGTTAGGGCTACCAACTCGTCGAGTAGCTCTTATAAAATGAGCAATCAATGAACTGAATACGTACCAGGAATGGGGTGTTACAATTCTCCCCCACTTGCCTTAGACGTCGTCCTCGAAGTCTGCTAAATCTGAAAATAACTCCGGGTAGTGCTCCCTCAGCTCCTCCTCGGGCTCCTATGTCCAGTTTGAACCCTTCTGGTGCTGCCATTGCACCTTCACTAACTCCACCCTCTTATTCCTCAGCTTCTTCGTCTTGCGATCTAAAATCGCAACTGGTTTCTCGATGTAGTTCAAGCTGTCATCAACCCGAATATCCTCAAAGGGTACTACCGTTGAATCATCCACTAAGCACTTCCATAACTGAGAAACATGGAACGTGCTGTGGATCTGGCTGAGATCTGCTGGAAGATCTAATCGATAAGCAACCCGAACCACCCGGGCCAAAACCCTAAACGGACCAATGAACCTGGGGCCCATCTTGCCCCGCTTACGAAACCTGATAATACCCTTCCAGGGTGACACTTTCAGGAGGACCATATCGCCCACCTGAAACTCCAAGTCCAAACGCCGCTTATCGGCGTGGCTCTTCTGCCGGCTCTGAGCAGACTGAAGCCTGCTCCAGACTTGCTGAATCTACTCCTTCGTCTTGAGTACTACCTCCGTACTCCCCATGACCCTCTGACCGACCTCACCCCAACAGATTGGGGTCCTATACTTCCTCCCATAGAGCATCTCAAAGGGAGGTCGATCTATGTTGGCATGGTAACTATTGTTATATGAAAATTCCGCCAACGGAAGATACGTATCCCAACTGCCACCGAAATCTAGGACACATGCCCGAAGCATGTCCTCGAGAGTCTTAATCGTTCTCTTGCTCTGTCCGTCCGTCTGAGGGTGGAAAGTGGTGCTAAAGTGGTGACGAGTACCCATCTCATCGTGGAACTGCTTCCAAAACCTGGAAGTGAAACGGACATCTCGGTCTGAAACCACCGAGACAGGCACTCCATGACATGCCACTATCTCTGGCACATAAATCTCATCCAGCTTCTCGGCCGATATGCTCTCCTGGATCGGTATGAAATGAGCAATCTTGGTCAACCGATCCACGATGACCCATATCGAATCGACCCCACGTGCGGTCCTGGGAAGCTTAGTGATGAAATCCATAGTGATATTCTCCCATTTCCACACGTGAATGTCTAACGGCTGCATCTTTCCATGAGGCCTCTGGTGCTCTGCCTTGACTCTACTCGTCGAGTTCTTTCTGTAATAATAATCGGGACATCTCGACTCTACTCGCCGAGTCCCTCCTTTGACTCGTCGAGTGTTTTATATCCCGAGTCCTAATCTTGTCCAACTCACTGATTCACCCCCAATCCATGGTTTCACTCACAACCAAAAAAGGTTTGGGAAACTCGACCCGACTCGCAGAGAAATAAGAACAACTCTGCGAGTTCCTTGCATGCTAAAACCATACAGTCGATTCTAAATGATTCCAATGCTTCTAACTCATAGATCTGGGCTCCTAAGGCTAACATAACAAGTAAATTTGATAACTTTACGTGTATGTGTGAAGATATAGGACGAAAACATTCATTACAAGCTAGGAACGGAGATCTAAGTCATCACATAGATTATGGTTGCATAAACGTGGCAACTTTGAGCCTCTAGAGCTCAATAGAGCCCAGATCTGAAGTCTCTACAACCCCAAGAGTTCAAATTTTGGAATAGCCTTGGAAATAGCCCCAAAACTCACAACATTCAAGCTAGAGGAGAGATCTAATTGAAGAATAGGCAAGGTATAAGCTTTATACCTTTATGAAGACAACAATGAGTCCTTAGATCTGGATCTCCAACCTTCCTACTGCAACTCCAAGCTTTTGCTTCCTTCTTCAAGCTTAAGATCACAAAATGGCATGAACTAGCTCAATACTTCACCAAAACTAAGTAGGGTTTCGAGAATTGGATGTGGAGGTGATGGAGGCTGGGGTGGAGAACCATAATGTTGGTTAAATAGGGTGAAAACCCTAAGGATTAGAGTTTCCTCCTGATGGACCTACTCGCCGAGTCTATTCCCGACTCGTCGAGTAGTTCACTTAAACCCCGCGATCAAGCTGGCGTTTACTCGACGACTTAGGGCTACCAACTCGTTGAGTAGCTCTTATAAAATGAGCAATCAATGAACTAATACGTACCAGAAATGGGGCGTTACATTCTATCCTTGGGACCAAAATGAACTAAAACTCACAGTGGTAGATCTAAGAGATGAAAGATCAAGATCAAAGCTTTATACCTTCATCAAGCTGAGAATGAGTCCCAAATGCTAGATCCATAAGCTCCTCCTTGATTCCCATCTTTGCAACAAGTTCCGACTTCTTGAAATGCACCACAAACCACCCAAAAATGCACCCACAAAGCTCACAACACTGTTGGATGAAGCTACCACTCGAAATTAAGGTTTAAGGCTCTGAGAATGAACGGGAGGTGCACCCCCCTCATACTTAAGGTGCTTTAAATAGTGAGCCAACCCTAAAAATTAGGGTTTAGGGACTTTGAGCGTACGCTGGGCGTACGCCTCTCCGCACCTGCGACCATAAATCCTTACACGCTGGGTGTAACCCAACTTACGCTGGGATTACCCAGCTAAGCACACGCATGCATTCCTTGCATGCATGGGCTGCCTTGTCACAAAACTCCATTAGCGGCTAAAATTGACAATAACTTCAAAATGCCATAACTCCTTCATTCTAAGTCTGTTTCCAACGAACTTCATATCCATGAAAAGGTGGCGGGAAGACCTACGCTCCTAGCCATACTCCCAAGCCTAAAACCTTCCGGATAAAGCCGAGACCCCATAAAAGACCGAATCGCTTATACCATGGGCCTCTGAACCCGCAACCGAAGTACTTTTCAAAACCGGGTGTTACAACTCTCCCCCACTTAAATTAGATTTCGACCTCGAAATCATTCCATACCATCCTCACGCCAAATAACTAAGGCCTCATGGCCACAGCCTCGAGCATACCCTAGCCTTTCCAAGGTAACCGAAACCAACCCTCGTAGGGTTCTAGAACCCGAAGATGAACGAATTCCTTGCAACCTGATCACACCTGCTTCATCTGAAATCTGAGGTTTCAAGATGGTCTGACTCCCTGACAACTGCCCACATCAAATCATCATTGAACTGATTTCACAAGAACCCAACCTAGATAGAATACTTCCCACTCGCAATACCTTGAGGCTTCCTAAAGAACAAAATCACCGATCAATTGCACACACAGACTCTTGCTTCCACATGGATGCTTTCCTGAAGAACAACCGAGGACCTCTCTGGTCCCAACCTGTCTGCCAACTGTCCGTAACACCGTACACCTACCTGATTGCTGAGCCAAAACACACTCAGCAGTCCCCTGCGACGTCCGAAGGATACCTCGTCTAACCATAACTGCCCTATCTCCTTCAATCCATTTGATCCATCTGATCGAGATAGGCTGACAACTTGTCGCCGCTGAATCTGACGCAAAAAGGGTGAATACTACCAGAATAGTTGTAGTCTTACATCGTACCCGATCACCTTCGACCTGAAGTTTCCTGATTCCGATATGTCGTGGCTCTATTACGGATAGAGCTACCCGAGGCACATCACAATGGCTCAAACTACCATCAATACCAACCCGTTCACCACCCTGGAATTCTGCCCTCGATGCCCTTGGCATATAGATGCCCCACATCCCATCTCACTGAAACAAAATCTTGCATGAATTCCGATTCAGAATCCTATCCAAATCCGAATTGTTACTCCGCTACTATCCATAGATCCTCGAATCGGAATTTGTGTAATGCTCCATAACTTCCTGTCATCCTTTACTCGACCGATTAATAAATACCCTTAGCCAATTCCCTGAGACTTCCAGTCTCACACCCGGTCTAACCTCCAGGTTCTTATGAGGTCTAATAACAGGGCTACCCAGCTGTAGCCCTACAGAAACAGGCACTACTCATCCGTATGATCCTTTATCTCATGACCCAACCCTTGGCTCAGCACTCTCTATCGGTTCCAACCTGAATTACTATAACCATCCGGGCTCGCCCCCGGATAACTAATCGGTCAAACACATCTGGTCCGGATCCTAACTAAGATGTGGCTCCCCCACAACCCTGCGAACTAGCCTGCCCTAGTCCAAATCACCTGAAAGAGTTCGTGAATGCTACGGCACCCCCACAGTCTTACAACACTCTCTACTGCTAGTGAATGCTACGGCTCCCCCGTAGTCTTAAAACACTTTCACCCTTGCTTCTGTCCTGGATACCTGGACGATTCTCCCCCACTTAGATCCAACTAAGTCCGCTCGACACACGAAAACTGAAGGATTCCCAATCCTCATTACGTTCCAATGTTCACCTTGCTGACGACTGGTGCTTACCAAAGCTTGAACACCCTGAATAACCCTTCCAAATCAACACGATTCCCGATAACCACTAGGGGCAATCACGGTACACGCGGAATCCATTCCGTGAGATACATCCGTCTGAAGATCTCTCAAAGATTTCTCGACATGCTGAATGGCATCTGACAACCCTAGCTAACCCAGACAATAGCATAAAACCGACCTGAGATCTAACTTATCATAATTCCCAAGCGATACAAATACCCGATATCCACCAGAATTGGCCGAAGATAGCATATCCGCCAGCATCTAGAGGAATCCTGACCACCTCCTCCTGGGTCACCTCGACCACCCTGAGAACATGATGAAACACT
Source organism: Lactuca virosa (assembly GCF_052849685.1). Lineage (NCBI taxonomy): Eukaryota > Viridiplantae > Streptophyta > Magnoliopsida > Asterales > Asteraceae > Lactuca > Lactuca virosa. The sequence goes on from NC_136431.1 coordinate 72,651,673, forward strand.
TCATTCCGATGCCAATGACAATCCAAACCCTTGGAACGAAACTCCGTCGTGCAGTGTCTGCAAGCGTTGCACTGGATCCGACCCTGCTAGCCTTTCAAGGCTGGTCCAGACCCTTGGGTCTCCGCCCGAGACCCTCCAATAAATTCACCTGACCTGAATCTCTCTCATTGAGGTACTCCTAATCAATCTTCCGTCCTCGGCTCTGATATCCATATCATTCAGGGTCTCGCACCTTGATCCACTTACTAGCTCAATCGTCACGGCTACACTGCAATAGCTGGAGCAATCTCTGCTCTAAACTGGGCTACAAACTATCCCTGAGACTTGGTCTCTAATCCCGAACGTGCAATAGATCGCACAATCCTTGCCGCCTGATCCAAGGTGAATTCAAAATCCTGGCAGTCTTTCCACTAACTGGCTCACCACCGGAGCTGGGACCAAACCCTGGTCCTACCCATGCGTACTCATCCCCATTCTGCGAAGCAGCTATCCCACGATCAAGGCATAACCAAGAACTCTCCTTCATATAAGCTTCTCATATTCTCTAAGACTCTCACCGATTCGAGTATGAATCATGTGCTTTCAGTAGTACAGGCGCAATACTACCTTCCACATCTATCCATACTTTCCTCAGTAATCCTCCTGAATCCTCCAAATCACTTAATCCACCGGTACACTAAATGTTTTCTAAACAGCAAGATGATCTCTACCGTAGCACCTCCTAGGCTCCCCATAGGTTCCCAACCTTCCCCTGCCCTCATCTGCTGAAAGATTCCCACTAATGTCAACTAGCAACCTCATGAATATAGCCACATGTAGCAGAGATCAGATAATCCTTCAAGTAAAAGACTCATACCTAGAACGGTTGGACTCATACAAGAGCTGCGTAATAGGGTCAAGTCCATTACTCTGAGATTATCCATTTTGTGCTACATGTGACTTAGCATATTCACTTAATAGGTAAGTCACATTAATAAGAGTCCTACAAAGCACAAAGCAAGCAACATTCAGGTAATCGGTAAATCTAACCAACATACACTAAACAAGTCATTCTATCCGCACATACATTCCGCCAGCAGGTAACACCTGTCGCTAACCTCATCCTAGGCTTACCCTAGGGTAGTCTCCGTCCCATGAACTATCTTAACATTCGGCTCACAAACCACCACTCATGACGTTCGCATCCATCCATCCTCGCTGCTGCTGCCTTATGCATGCAAATTATACACAGAACAGGATCTAATAGATAGTCGAATAATAGATTATACCCTAAGACCACAGGAAATAAGGTCAAATCAACTATTCTAAGGCTATAAGATCCTAACCGTATATAATTTTCAAAACATACACATTGCAGTTACAAATACCAATTATCATTCTCATTCCAGCATGACATCCAATATCATCATGGCTACAAGCACTGTATATCAGGCCAACCTATTGCTGACTACTCAGCACTAGCATGCAAGTCTACTAGGTCATACAACATATACAGGCATCTCCCCAAGCCCTAACTAGCATGTGATTCAAAGATTCATAATCAAATCATAATAGATAACAAATGTGGGTATTTTGGGGAAACTTAATCGAGCTCGGTTGATTGCATGCACCACACCCTTTCTTGTTTTAAAAATTCTTTACTTAAAACATTTTCCTTTGAAATTTTTTTAAAAAAACTTACAGATCCTCAGTTTGAGTTCAGACACACCCGAAGGTATCCCCGAATCCCTCAAACCAAGGCTCTGATACCAACTTGTAACGACCCAAAAGTCAAGAGTAAAAATTTCATTTTTAATATAGCTAAAACACTAATACCATTTATTTCGAACATTTCAAAACATCGTTAAGTAGAACATTTATCAGAGTTCATTCCAAAATCATTCATTGCGGAAATCATAGGTGTGTGCATTGCGATGAATCTGAGCTCTTCTTTTCCAAAACGTTGATATCTGAAACCAAAACTGTAAACCGTAAGCACAAAGCATAGTGAGTCCCCCAGAGCATACCCCACACACAATCCATATAACACATATCATAGTATCCATAAAATCTATCTCTACCGCATACCACATATCAATTAGCTATAAAAGCTACCTCTACTACATAATACAGATCAACTAGGTACAAAAGCTACCTCTACCACATATCACATATCCGTTAGCTATAAAAGCTACCTCTACCACGTATCACATATCAAGTTATCTCTACCATTAGCCATAAAGGCTATCTCTACCGTCAGCCCCAAAGGCTATCTCTACTGTAATCCCCAAAGGCTATCTCTACCATTAGCCATAAATGCTATCTCTACCATAGCCACAAAGGCTATCTCTACCGCATATTACCACATATTCAAGTCACACACCTCTACACAACAAGTATACCAACTATCATAAAATGGGCCGTCCTTCGTGCCTTAGACCCATTGGTATGGTGAGAAGACTCACCTCGCACTGCAGAAGCTTCCCGCATGAATTCCTTAGTTGCTCCCCCGCCAGCTTCCCGAGCTGTCACTACCAATCAATATACCCAATTAGCAATTGGGTCCCATACCATAATCCTTAATCCATGCATGGGGTAAAATGACCATTCTACCCCTGGCCCAGTACGATCCAAACTCAGGCCCAAACCTAAAACAAAAGCCCAACACTAGGTAGGCTTTCCAAGCCTACTAGTGGCCCACTAATGGCCCAATTTGCCAAATTGGGCCCAACCCCTTTAATGGGCCTTACCTTAAGCCCAAACATATTCCTGGCCCAAAACATCTGACTTCTGATGGTCCACTAAGGCCCAAAGGTCCAAAGTCAACTGCACGGCCCAACCCGAGGCCCAAAATACTCCAAGCCCAATACTGATGAGTAAGCGGGGCGTACTCCCTTGTACGCTAAGCGTACTAGCCAAATGGTGTGTAGGTTGGGTGTACCTGCATGTACACTCAGCGTACTCCCCTGATAAGTCATTTTCACATTAAGTGCTTAATACTCAGATCCAGAAGCTACAATCACATATCCAAGTCCTCTTCAACGTCTAAAACCATTAAGTTGCTTACTTGATGGCTTTGCATGGCCCACATAAGCTCAAAATCCAAAAAATGATAAACTACTTCAATGGAAATGGTCTTAACTCATGCATGAACCCATAAAGACCTCCAAGATGGCAACTTTCTACCTTAGGGACTCATCTAACACTGAGAGTGGCAACTCAAAGCCTAAGAATCGGATTTCAACCATAAAGTTCCATGATTGGGACCAAAATAAACTAAAACTCACAATGGTAGATCTAAGAGATGAAAGATCAAGATCAAAGCTTTATACCTTCATCAAGCAGAGAATGAGTCCCAAATGCTAGATCCACAAGCTCCTCCTTGATTCCCATCTTTGCAACAAGTTCCGACTTCTTGAAATGCACCACAAACCACCCAAAAATACACCCACAAAGCTCACAACACTGTTGGATGAAGCTACAACTCGAAATTAGGGTTTAAGGATCTGAGAATGAAAGGCAGGCGCACGCCCCTCGGACTTAAGGTGCTTTAAATAGTGAGCCAACCCTAAAAATTAGGGTTCAGGAACTATGAGCGTACGCTAGGCGTACTTCTCATACGATGGGCGTATGCCTCTTCGAAACCGCGACCATAAATCCTTACACGCTGGGCATAACCCAACTTATGTTGGGCGTACCCAGCTAAAAACACGCATGCATTCCTTGCATGCATGGGCTGCCTTGTCACAAAACTCCATTTGGGGCTAAAATTGACAATAACTTCAAAATGCCATAACTCCTTCATTCTAAGTCCGTTTCCGACGAACTTGATATCCATGAAAAGGTGGCAGGAAGCCTTACGCTCCTAGCTACACTCCCAAGCCTAAAACCTTGCGGATAAACTCGAGACCCAATAAAAGACCGAATCGCTTATACCTGGGCCTCCGAACCCGCAACCGATGTACTTTTCAAAACCGGGTGTTACAGGTGAATACAAGGAATGACGTATTGGTTCCTATTGCTAAAAATCATCTCAACAACATTGCTAAGATAATCATGTTAAATAATTAAGTTGAATGACTATATTTGTTTTAGTTTTTACTTCAATAATACATATATCTAAAATATTTATGTTTTAAAATTTTCATATAGAACTTGGGTGAATATGAAGTTACTAGAAGTTATGAGAATCAAGCTGAAGTGAAGTACAAGGGAACACGTTGGGAGGTCAACCTAGATGAAAGAAAATGTAATTGTCGAGTGTGGCAAGTTCAGGGTCGACCATATGTACATGCAACGACTTTTATTGCTTTTATAATGGATGCTAACTGGGAAAAATATGTTGATCCCTATTTCACTATAGAGAAATTTAAATCTGCATATGCTTTTCGAATTGCTCCGATGCCCGGACCGGATCCCAGGGAAAAAAATGGGGAGAAAATATATCCACCTATTATCAAACGCCCACCTGGACGACCAAGAAAAAATAGAATTAAATCATCGGATGAGTCTAAAAGAAGACACAAGTGTCCGCGATGTGGTGAGTATGGATACCGTCAAAAAATATGTAAAAATCCAGCATCTCAAAGTTTCGATCAAAGTGAAACAGGCACCTCTAAAAGGTTACTTAAATTTCCATTTTTTTCAGTAAATGACCATACTAACAATGACAATAATTTTTTTATTCATTTTAGGAAACATGGAAACAATACAAAATCGCATGGCGATTTGGGAGTTTCGGGGTCTACATAAAAAAAGCTCATGCAATTAGTTGGTGCTTTTGATAATTTTGTTAGCTTAAGTTTCAAATGTTCTTAATTAGGGTTCAATTAATGGATTTTTTTGTTAGTATGTGACATAAATAAATATTTTTGATAATTTTTTTTCTTCCATGAATTTGCATTTGTTGTCAAATTCATATATATGGTGCAAATTTAAAGACCAGGGACGAAACTATAATAAGTGCAAATTTAAAGTCCAGGGACCAAACTGTCATAAGTGCAAATTTAAAGACCAGAGACCAAATTGTAATAAGTGCAAATTTTAAATCCAGGGACCAAACTGTCATAAGTGCAAATTTAAAGAACAAAGACCAAACTGTAATAAGTGCAATTTTAAAATCCAGGGACCAAACTGTCATAAGTGCAAATTTAAAGACCAGGGACCAATTGTAATAAGTGCAAATTTAAAATCCAGGGACCAACCTGTAATAATTGCAAAATTAAAAAGTATAAGGACCATATAGTAATTAGTGTAAATTTAAAAAGTATAAGCACCAAAATGTATGTAACGCCCCATTCCTGGTACACATTTAATTTATTAAAATATTCATTTTATAAGAGCTACTCGACGAGTTGGTAGCCCTAACTCGTCGAGTAGGTTCCAGCTTGGTCGCAGGATTTAAATGGTCTACTCGACGAGTCCGAGCCTGGACTCGAAGAGTAGGTCCATCAGGAGAAAATCCTAATTTTCAGGGTTTGCACCCTATTTAAGCATCATATCTGGCCTCCAGCTCATCCTCCATCACCTCCAAACCCTATTATCGAAACCCTAATCCTCCATAAGTGATCTTGAGCTAGTTCTTGCCAATTTTTACTGTTTTTGTGCATTGTGAAGCTTGTGGGAGAAGAAGAAGATAGAAGGCTCAAAAGGGAAGAAGTAGATCCAGGAGCTACACTTCATTTACTGCATTTTCTGGTAATCAAGCTTCCAACTTGATCATTCTTCTCTTAGATCTATTTATCTCCATATTATGAAAGTTTTGGGTCAAGAACCTTGCTCCTTGGGGTTTGGACGTCCCATGTGACTTATATCTCAGATATAGGATCTAGAAAGGGTTTCATGACATAAAGGTGCAAACTTTATGACCATGGAAGCCCCATGCAAACATATAAGAAAGTTTATGGTCTTTTTAGCCTTAAAAGACCATGCATGGAAGGAAAGTTCGGAGCCTTATGTGTCCAACATATGCTAAGACCATAGATATGGGTTCGTATGCGAGGATTTGAGATTATATGGCCTTTTGGACAAGATTCATGTATTATAAGAATTAGGGTTTTGTCTAAACCCTTTTAGAGGAGCTATGAATGGGTAAAGTTGGAAACTTTACCCTTAGGAAGGCCTTCCAGTGGACAAACGAGCTAAGAAACTTGGATCTAGAAAATAGGGGCTTAATCTGTTAAGATGGCCAAACAGACAGAAGGACTCGTCGAGTCCACAAGGGAATGGGTCTTGCGACGTGGGTTTCCTTCAGTAGGAACGGGTATACGGCACCAAGGTCGGACCGTATAAGTGATGTATAGTAGCTTAGAGTGGGCGGGGCCCGATGCTTATATGTAGTAGCTAAGTGTGGGCGGGGCCCGAAGCTCATAAGTAGTTTAGAGTGGGCGGGGCCCGATGCTTATAGTATTATTTGAGTATAGATATGTTATTGATTGGTAAATGTACTTGTTGTCTGTGTGATACTTGTATTCATGTTAGTAGCGAAGTGTGGGCGGGGCCCGAAGCTCCTAGACAGTAGAGTGTGGGCGGGCCTGAATCTCCTAGACAGCGGAGTGTGGGCGGGGACCAAATCTCCTAAACAGTGGAGTGTGGGCAGGGCACGAGTCTCCATGAGAGTGGGTGGGGCCCGTATCTCCTAGTTGCTTGATATTTGTATGGTATGTGGTAGTTTAGGGAACTCACTAAGCTTCGTGCTTACAGTTTTCAGTTTTGGTTCAGGTACTTCCACTAGCAACGGGAAGGCCTCGGGATGATCGCATGGCACACACCACAGTTTCAGCTTGGGATGTTTAGACTCTGATATTTTCATATGATTTGATACAGTATTTTGACACGATGTTTTTGAGATACATGATTATGGTTTTTTTATGAGGATGGATGACGTATGGTTTTATTATAAACGATTTTAAAACGAAATATTTGGCCTATATTTTTGGGATGTTGCAAGTTGGTATTAGAGCCTTGGTTTGAGGGATTCAGGCACGCTCTCGGGTGTGTCTGAACTCAAACTAAGGAATTGGTATGAAAATTTTCAAAAGAAAATCATTTTTATAAAATGAATTTTGAAAAGAGAAAATAACTTTGAAAAAGAGAAAAGGGTGTGGTGCATGCAATCAGTCGAGCTCAAGTAAGTACTCCCAAATTACTCATACAAGTTTATGTTATGTTATGATTATCAGCTTTATGAGAACAACATGCTAGATTAGGACTAAGGATCTAGGAAGGATGTCGTATGTGCCTTTTATATGTGTGTCAACTTTATGAGAATTGCATGCTAGTTTAGGACTAAGGATCTAGGAAAGATGCCTTATGTGCCTGTTATATGTATCTCAGCTTTATGAACTGCATGCTAGTACAGATTAGTCAGAGATAGCCTGAAAGAGATATGTTTGATTATGTTTACTCAATGTTGCTTGCTTTGTGCTTTTAGTAGTTCTAGTTATCTTTTAGTAACTAGAAAGTGAATATGTTATGTTACATATTGTGAGGACTAAATAATTTCAGAAGGTTAGGTCTAGCTCTATTGCGCAGCTCTTGTTTGAGTCCAACCGTTGTAGGGTAGGATCTCTCATTCGAAGAATTATCTAATCTTAGTGATATGCAATAGTATTCACGAGCTAGTTAGGGGGAGGTAGAAGGGACTTCTTATGCAGCTGATAGCGGAGAGTGGGTTGGTGCTTACCCTAGGGAAAGCCTAGGATGAGTTTAGCATGAGATTAGCAGCAATTGTGGAAGGGACTTGGTGGAGTCGAGGCAATTCTTGAGGAAAGTATGGATAGATGTGGAAGGTAGTAGGGGCCCATACTACTAAAAGTACATGATCCATACTTGAATCAAGGGAGGCTGAGATAAATCCAGGAAACATGTAGCATGTTAGATCCCTCGAGATTTGATGAGTATACTGATGTTTGTTATGGTGTATTTTCAATATGGTGGTTCTACGTCCTAGGCCGACGGGCATTTCAGGTGAGGGATCAGGCTCGGGCTCTGGATCCGAGCAGATGGATGAGCAGACGAGAGAGTTTATTTTATTTGAGGTTACACAGAACATTCTAGAGCATACTCCTGTTATCTTTGGATCGGTCAAGGAGCGTATTTTAGAGCTTCTGGATGAGAAACTGAGCGCTTTTCGCACTGAGATAGCGGTCATGATGGGGTCACGCTCACTGAATTTCAGGGAGTTCAGAGCATGTGGAGCTCCCAACTATCATGGGGCTCAGGACCCCATTGCTAGCAGCAAATGGTTGGCTGATGTTGCCAACACGTTCCGCACCATCGGATGTCCCGAGGGGGACAAGGTTAGGCTTGCGTCCTGTCTTCTGAAGGACAGGGCACGTGACTGGTGGGAGGAGGTTGGGAGAGCTATTGGTGATGATACAATGTTGGACGCGATAACCTGGGGTGATTTCACGACCAGGTTCAGGGTCGAGTTTGCACCTGTTATTGAGGTGCAGCAGCTTGCTAGGGAGTTCCAGTATCTCTGACAGACGACCAAGACAGTAGCGGAGATTACCGCCAAGTCCAGGGAGAGGGCCCTTTTCGTTCCGCAGTACGTGGCGGACGAGGAGATGAAAAAGGCCCGATACCATGAGATGCTGAGGAGTGATATCAGACAGTTTGTGAGCCGGTCCAGCTGCAGGACGCTGGAGGATATGATAGTGAGGGATCGTGAGAGGGAGATTGATTTGGAGATGGATAGGAAGAGGAAGCCAGAGGCAGTGTCTGGCAAGGAGGGTTCGGGCAAGAAGCCCAAGGTAGATTCCCGAAGGAAGGGCCAGTAGGGCCGAGGCCACTGTGGCAAGTGCGGCAGGGGGCATGAGGGTCCTTGTAGGGCAGGTAGTTCGGGCTGCTTCAAGTGCGGCCGAACTGGACATGTCAGTAGGGATTGTACTGCTACTACCACCACCACTACAACATCTGATCTGATTTGGTTTCATTGCAATCAGAGGGGACACAAGAAGTCCCAGTGTCTGAGTCTAGCATCAGCAGGACAGGCAGTGGCACCCGCTCCTACCACTTTAAGGATTACCGACAGCCGTCAGGGCCGGGCAGAGGCACCAGCGGCGAAGAGCAGAGCCTTCCAAATGACAGCAGAGGAGGCACGTGCAGCCACTGACGTGGTTACGGGTATGTATCTTCTCCATTATCTCTTTATTATTTCTGATTATTACTCATGTTTGTGTGTTTGTGTATAGGATCGTTCTTAGTGAACGACATATCAGCTATGGTATTGTTTGACTTGGGGGCTACCCGATCTTTTGTGTCGCTCGCACTTAGCAAGCGATTTAGTAGAGCTCCAGGGGAGCTGGATTTCCCACTTGATGTAGAGATAGCCGATGATAGGACCGTCAGGGTTGCGAGGGTTCATAGAGGATGTACGCTACGGTTATTCGATCAGTTGTTTTCAGTGGATTTAGTTCCTATTCCCCTGTGTGGGAATAAGGTCATAGTGGGTATGGATTGGTTGAGCTCCAATGGGGCAGTGATTGATTGTGAGCAGCAGCTAGTGAGGGGTCATACTCCTAGTGGGGGGGGAGCTAGTGATTCAGGGCGAGAGGCCACATCGCGGACTGATCTTATGTTTAGAAGCGAGGGCGAGGCGCCACCTCCAGCAGGGTTCCGCATGATACGTCGCCTATGTCATGGATACCCGGGATAAGGGTAAGGCGATCGTTGATGATGTACCGGTAGTGTGAGAGTACCCGGACGTATTCCCGGAGGATTTACCTAGGGTACCTCCGGAGAGACAGGTTGAGTTTAGGATTGACCTAGTCCCTGGTGCGGCTCCGATAGCCAAGGCACCATATCGGTTGGCTCCTCCCGAGATGCAGGAGTTGTCTATGCAGCTGCAGGAGCTGCTAGACAAGGGTTTCATCAGGCCGAGCAGTTCACCATAGGGAGCCCCGATCCAGTTTGTGAAGTAGAAGGACGGATCACATCGCATGTGTATCGGTGAAGAACTGTTACCCACTTCCGAGGATAGATGATTTGTTTGATCAGCTTCAGGGAGCATCTTGGTTCTCCAAGATTGATCTATGGCCAGGATATCACTAGATGCGATTCAGGGATGATGATGTGCAGAAGACAGCTATTAGGACTCGCTATGGTCATTAGGAGTTTGTGGTAATGTTGTTTGGGCTCACCAATGCTCCAGCCGTGTTCATGGACCTCATGAACCGCGTATGCAGACCGATGCTGGATCGGTCTGTAATACTTTTCGTTGATGACATCTTGATTTAATCCAAGACTCAGGAGCAGCATGAGGAGCACCTAAGGTAGGTTCTAGAGACACTGATGAGGGAGAGACTGTATGTGAAGTTCTCCAAGTGTGAGTTCTGGTTGCTCAAGGTGCAATTCCTTGGGCATCTTGTCAACCAGAAGGGTATTCTGGTCGATCCGGCCAAGATAGAGGCCGTGATGCAGTGGGAGATTCCGAGGTCTCCAACTGAGATTCGGAGTTTCCTGGGTCTGGCAGGGTATTGCAGGAGATTCATTCAGGACTTCTCCAAGATTGCAGTTCCGTTGACCCGACTGACCAAGAATTCGGTAGTTTTTCGCTGGGGACCTAAGCAGCAGACAACCTTTGAGACGCTCAGGCAGCGATTGTGCGAGGCACCGATTCTCACTCTGCCAGAGGGTGTAGATGACTTCGTAGTCTATTGTGATGCTTCGATCATAGGAATGGGAACAATGTTGATGCAGCGGGGTCATGTGATAGCTTAATCCTCGAGACAGTTGAAGCCTCACGAGGATAACTATCTGTCGCACGATTTAGAGTTGGAGGCAGTGGTAATCGCCCTCAAGATTTGGCGGCATTACCTCTATGGGGTCCGGTGTACCATTTACACGGATCACAAGAGTTTGAGGTACCTCATGGATCAGCCGAATCTGAACATGAGACAGCGTCGCTGGTTAGATATGGTGAAGGACCATGATTGTGAGATCCTTTACCACCCAGGCAAGGCCAACGTAGTGGCCGATGCCCTGAGCCGCAAGGCGGTAACGACCCCGATCCGAGATCTGTCTGAGGATGACAGTCATTACTCCGTTACTAGAGCATATCCGAGAGGCGCAGTTCGAGGGCCTGAAGGAAGAGCATCAGAAGTGTGAGCGGATTGTAGGCTGGGTGGCCTTGTTTAATTATGACAGCCAATGGTTGTTGACCATGCATGGAAGGGTCTGGGTTCCGTACTGCGGCGGAGCGCGGCAGGTTCTGATGGATGAGGCCCATAAGTTGAGGTTCTCCATCCATTCCGGGGTGACGAATATGTACAGAGATCTTCGATCCGAATACTGGTGGCCCTGCATGAATCGGGACGTAGCTTGGTACGTGGAGAGATGTCTGACCTGCAGGAAGGTCAAGGCAGATTACAAGAGACCGCACAGCAAGATGCAGCCGTTAGACATTCACGTATGGAAATGGGAGGATATTACCATCGATTTCATTGCTGTCAGACCCCCAAACCAGACGGCGAAAACGTCTGGGGGTGGAGGACTTCATTTGTAGAATCACAACACATGCATTATACTAATCAGAGTACAAACAACCACTGTATTTAAAAAGTATAAGTATTTACATGTGTTTCATCATTGTATACTGAAACTAAATAGTTGTACAAAAGAAGAAGACAAGACATAAATAGCTCCATCTTCTCAAAATCTCGGGGAGTACCTGTCTACTGGTTCCCTAAGAATACAAGTAACTTGAAAAGAGAGTATCAACATATAGTTGAGTGAGTGCATAAGTATTTATGTTTTGAAAGAATGTTTTCTGTTTCTTGTATATGTAAACTGTTTCCAGAAAATCCTATATTTTCTGTTGTATATGAAAAGTAGTTTTAGTTACATAAAACTGTTCTAATCGTAAACCAGTGTTCTGTATTTGTAATCCTTTTGTAAACTTGTATCTGAGAATGTGCCTGGTTTCATCAACTGTTATTGTAAACTGTAATGTAATACTGTAAACTGTATCTTGTAAACTAGTACTTTGAAAATGTACTTAAGTTTAGTTAATTATACACTAACGTATTGTTAATATCTTTAATGAGTTATTATAACCATACTGACTAGATGGCCTAACCCAACGCTATGAATGCGCTGAAAGCTGTTGATAACAATTTGTCACTCACAGGCGTGTATGCCTGACTATAGCTAGCAGTCCGAGTGCGGGGTTATCAATCCCAATATAGATCTATACACATATTGTTTCGATCCCCTACTGGGGATTCTGGTTATAATGTCATGACTTTAGCTATGTTGTTTAAAATGAATTAAACAACCTGAACTACTTGTCTCATAAAAGCATATAAACTGTACATGTATAATAGTTATGAAAACCCAATCATTCTGAAATAAATGATTGATAGTATGTTCTTGAATTAGCTTTCTTAACATGTATCTGAAAGAAAGTATACCCTTGAATAGTTTTGAATCAAACCTTTGTTCTTGTAAAACATTGTATTCTAGTATACTTGAATCGTGAATTAATGTTCTGTAGATCATAAATTATACCTATTATAATTTATATGTACTTTCTGATTTGATAACGAGTATTCATGAATGTAACCCCTTGCTCAACATGTTACAACAGGTAATTGAATTTAATGAACTAACTTTTATACTTGTATACATATACAAATATATATAAGTAAAATTTAAATGACACTGGGACAAATAACTGATACTTGTAATCCCACATCCAAACAAGGAAAAGGAACCAAAGTGGGTTATCAGTCCTAAGCTTTTTAAATCTTATTTATATAAATATATGTATACTAGTATGATTTTTGGGAGAAATATAAGTTTATAAAAACATTTAAAAGAAGTTTAATATTTTGAAATTCATTTTGGTGACTTGATGTCATTTTGATACAATCATTGAAAACCATTTAATTTGATGATAACTGAAATCCATTTTGATAAAATATTTGAAATCACTTGTTTATAAAACAAAAACTTTATGTTAGACTTGTATTCCCCCCCCCCCTTAAATAAGTAAAAACTATGAAAATACGGGGGTATGAACTCACCTGTTGTAAGTTATTCAAATGTAAGATCAGTGTAGGATGTTAAGTGTCAAGTGAAGCCTTGAACACAACGGATCCTATTAAGCATATAATGATACATATATGGATATAATTAGTGTATATAACAACTAATTGCGATAGGAAACCACTTTAGGGACTAGGAAACACTTGAATTTAAGTGTTACAATCACATGTGATTGCTCTAAAGGGGTTTACGGCCACACAAGGTGTTCACGGCCATGGTGTTTACTGCCCATGTGTTCTTCATAGGAGTTTACGGCCAAGAGAGATGCTCATGGCCGTAAACTCTTATTGTTTTTCAAAATGGTTGTTTTCAAGGTTGTAAGTTAGGAGCTTCTGTAGGATAACTAGCATATGGAAGAATACTTAGGTTTTGAAGCTTGAATTGGGTATTGACGGTCTAAAGAACTAGTGTGTGTTCTTGGTGTTCTTGGTGTTCTTGAAGATCTAACCAAAAGAGATGATTTCATGGATGAAATCATATGGTTTCACTAGATTAAGCAAGGTATCAATTAATAAATGGAAGAAACACTTACTTATTTGAAGATCAAGGTGTAAATCTTGATGATAGTTGAGAGAAAATCGAGTTTCTTGGGTTGAAAGTGCGAGAAATGGTGAAAAATGAAGGAAATCTCTCTCTCTCTCTCTCTCTCTCTCTCTCTCTCTATATATATATATATATATATATATATATATATATATATATATATATATATATATATATATATATATATATATATATATATATATATGTGTGTGTGTGTGTGTGTGTGTGAGGGTTCACGGTCCGAGGGTTTACGGCCGTGAACCTTGTTTACGGTCCGAGGTCGACTAGAGTGTACGACCGTGAACAAGTTCCAATGCGATAAGGTTCAGTTTCCGAGAAGATAAGATCCGAAGAGTATACGGCCGAAGCCGTTTACGGCCTCGTTTACTGCTGTGAGGAGTGGATAGTCTGAGGAGTGTACGGCCGTAAACTCTTTGCGGTCAGAAGTGTTTGCGGTCCGAAGTGAATGAATTAGATGTGAAGTTTCTCGGTTTTCAAGCCTTTTCCTTCCAAATTCAATTGTAGATATTTTAAGGATTTTAGCAAATAAAGGTTATTATCATAACCTAAATAAAAACCCAAACAATAAAAAAAAGAACTTTGGTTGACCTTTTTTTGACTTTGGTTGACTAAAGTTCACTTTACAAACAGAAAATAACGGGATGTTACATTAACCCTCCGTTAAAGAGAATTTTGTCCCGATATTAATGTTTTAAGTAATTAAGCAATTACAAATAATTAAGCGAAAAGATGAGGATATTTCAGTTTCATTTGATCCTCATGTTCCCAAGTGAATTCAGGTCCCTGCTTGGCATTCTAGCGAACCTTCACTATAGGAATACGGCTTTGCTTTGTTTGCTTGACCTCTCGGTCCATGATTTCTACTGGTTCTTCCACGAAGTTGAGGCTCTCGTCGATCTAGATTTCGTCGAGTGGGATAAGAAGAGTCTCGTCGGACAGACACTTTTTCAAGTTCGAGACGTGGAAAACGGGATGTATGTTACTTAGTTCTTGAGGTAGTCGGAGTTTGTAAGCTACTGGACCGATTCTAGCAAGAATCTCGAATGGTCCTATGTACCTTGGATTCAACTTGTCACGCTTTCCAAAGCGTATCATGCCCTTCCAGGGTGAGACCTTCAACATGACGCGATCACCAACCTGGAACTCCAAAGGTTTTCTTCTTTTGTCAGCATAGCTTTTCTGTCTATCTCTGGAAGCTTTAAGTCGCTCCCGGATTTGTACGATTTTCTCTATGGTTTCGCGAATTATTTCCGGACCAGTGAGAGCATCGTCAGGAACTTGACTTCCAGCTAGCTGCGTGTCACCCACTTCAGCCCAGCACAGAGGTGATCTGCACTTGCGGCCATAGAGAGCTTCGAAAGGAGCAGCCTTTATGCTAGTGTGATAACTATTGTTGTAAGAGAATTCGACAAGGGGTAAATAAGTATCCCATGCCTTACCAAAGTCTATCACGCAAGCTCGCAACATAACTTCTAAAGTTTAAATTGTCCTCTCACTTTGTCCGTCAGTTTGTGGATGGTAGGCTGTACTCATGTCCAACCCAGTTCCTAAAGAATTTTGTAAAAAGTGCCAGAAACGAGAAGTGAATATACTATCTCGGTCAGAAATAATAGATATTGGCACACCATGCAGTCTAAAGATTTCTTTGAGGTAAGTTCTTGTTAGCTTCTCCATCTTGTCTTTCTCTTTGATTGGTAACAAGTGTGTGGATTTGGTTAATCTATCGACGATTACCCAAATAGTATCATAACCACCCGATGTCTTGGGTAACTTGGTTATGAAATCCATTGTAATCCGCTCCCATTTCCATTCAAGAATTCCGGGTTGTTGCAATAAACCTGAAGGTTTTTGGTATTCTACCTTGACTTTGGCACAAGTAAGGCACTTGCCCACGAAGGTAGCAATTTCGGCCTTCATGTTTGGCCACCAGTATAGTTTCTTGAGGTCCAGGTACATCTTGTCTGAACCTGGATGAATGGAGTATCGGGTTTTGTGTGCTTCATTCATGACTACATCTCTGTAACCACCGAACTTTGTTGTCCAGATCCGGTTCATGAAACAATAGACTCCATCATCTCTGACTCTGAAGTTTTTATCCATTCATTTCAAGGTTTCACCTGTCACGTTTTCAGGTTTTAAGGCCTCAATTTGAGCCTCTCTGATTTGTGTGGACAGATGCGAATGGATTGTCATGGTCAACGACTTTACTCGGCGTCCCGAGTATTCTTTTCTGCTAAGGGCATCAGCTACTACGTTAGCTTTAACAGGGTGATAAAGAATGTCACAATCGTAGTCGTTCAGTAGCTCCACCCATCGTCGTTGTCTCATGTTCAGCTCTTTCTAATTGAAGATATGCTGGAGACTTTTATGGTCTGTGAATATTGTGCATTTCGTGCAATATAAGTAATGTCTCCAGATCTTCAGAGCAAATACCACTGCTCCTAGTTCAAGGTTATGTGTTGTATAGTTGACTTCATGTGTCTTTAGCTGTCTTAAGGCATAGGATATAACCTTTCCTCTCTGCATAAGAACACATCCAAGCCCTTGATTAGAAGCATCAATATACACTACGAAATCCTCTGTCCCTTCAGGGAGAGACAGGATCGGTGCACTACACAAAGCTCGTTTCAGCGTTTGGAACGCTGTTTCTTGTTTTTCTCCCCAGCCAAAAGTTACACCCTTTTGCGTCAGGGTGGTAAGAGGTTTAGCTATTCGAGAGAAATTCTGGATGAATCTGCGATAATAGCCAGCAAGACCTAAGAATTGACGGATTTCTATAGGTGTTTTGGGTGCGGACCAGTTTTCAGTTGCCTTTATTTTGGAAGGGTCGACATGTATCCCTTCTGAACTGACCACGTGACCTAGGAATTCAACCTTCCTGATCCAAAATTCACACTTTGAAAACCCCGCATAGAGTTTCTCTGTTCTAAGAGTTTGCAAAACTTGACAAAGATGTTGGCCATGTTCCTCTTCACTTCTTGAGTAGATAAGGATGTCGTCGATAAAGACTATGACAAATTTTTCCAGGAATGGACGACACACTCTGTTTATTAGATCCATGAACACAGCAGGTGCATTCGTCAATCCGAATGGAATCACTACGAACTCATAATGACCATAACGAGTTTTGAATGCATTTTTGGGAATGTCATCCTCCAAAATCCGTAACTGGTGATACCCGGATTTTAAGTCTATTTTGGAGAAGTAGCTCGCACCTTGAAGTTAGTCGAACAGATCGTCAATGCGAGGCAGAGGGTATCGATTCTTAATGGTAAGTTTATTCAGCCTGCGGTAGTCTATGCACATACAGAATGATCCATCTTTCTTCTTCATGAAAAAACCGGTGCTCCCCAGGGTGAGAAGTTTGGTCTTATGGAACCTTTTCTAAGGAGTTCGTTAAGCTGGCTGGATAATTCTTGCATTTCAGAAGGTGCAAGACGATAGGGAGATTTGGCTACTGGGGTAGCCCCTGGAATTAAGTCGATTCTGAACTCGACTTGTCGTTCAGGAGGCACTCCTGGAAGATCATCGGGAAAAATGTCAGGAAAGTTGCAGACCTCAGGACTGCTCGTTATCTCTTTCACTTCTTGCTTTTTTTCTACCACGTGAGCTAAGAAAGCACAGTACTCTTTGCGAAGGTACTTCTGTGCCTTGATACAAGAAATGATCTAGAGATTCGTTCCGGATTTGTCGCCGTAAATAACAAGAGTTTCGTTAGTTGGCAAGTTCAGATGAATGGCTCTTTCATAGCATAAGATGTCAGCATGGTGTAACATCGTAAAATTTTCAAATAATTTTTCACTTTTAAAAATATAATTTCATTCATAAATATTATAAATCCCCATTGTATCACATCTCAAATCCATAAAAATTCATCCCAAGATCACAATACATAAAAACTCCACAAGTGTGTACTGATCATGTCGGCGCCTTCCCGCGATCCTCACTGGTACCTGAAACACATAACACAAAACACTGTAAGCATAAATGCTTAGTGAGTTCCCCAAAATAACGCATATAACACATATTAGCCACTTGAGGCTATAACTCTGTGGGCCTACGGGCCCTAACTCTGTGGACCCTCTAGTCCCAGCTCTGTGGACCTTCCGGTCCTAACTCTGTAACCTCTGGAATACACACAACATAAATCACATAGAATAATGCAGTGCAACATATCACATACATAGCATACAAGATACTATGTCACATAACTCTAACTACCACTCAAGGTAAAGTATAGTGAGAAGACTCACCTCGGGTAACTCGGATAATCTCGCACACGGATATAATGATCTAGCCCCCGCCTAATCACATAAAGAATATCCTCAAATAAATAATGGCTCTCAAAGGCTAGATTAAACCCCTTTCTACCAACCCACAGAAGGGTAAAAGACCATTTTACCCCTCCCTGACCTAAAAGTCCAAATGTTGACCAAAACCCTAAAAGTCAACGAAAGTCAACAGGGGGCAGTACGCGGCGCGTACCAGCTCTTGTACGCGGGGCGTACTCCGGCGATCCAGAATCGGGGTCTCAGACCCTTACGCTGCACGTACTGAGATTTACGCCCAGCGTAAGTCTCAGATTCATGCATTCATGGATTTTGGTCTTAAACGGTTAAGACATAAACTCAAACTCCAGATCTGACTTCTCTAAGACCACTTAATCCATAAAGTCGAGACCTTTAAGCCTTTGCATGGCTGTAAAGGTCCCTAATCACTTTAACACCTTTCCTTCTTCCTCATAAAGTCTAGATGTCATGCATGGCTCAATATACACTTCCAAGATTGGATTTTTATGAACCTACAACTCATTTTACTCTGAAATATGGCAGATCTAGGCTTATGGAGACCATTTGCTCATAAAGTCTCCTCCTTCGGACCAAAAACCCTAAAAATTGGTCCAAGAAGCACAAATCACAAATGACAAGGAAAGCTTTGAGCTTTTTACCTCAGAAAGAAGCTCCAACCTCTGTAGAACACATATCTACTCTTGTCCACCAACTTCTAGCTCCTAAAATGGCCTCCTCTTCTCTTTCACCACCTTGAAATGGCACTTTGAAGCTTAGAACACACACAAGCTAGGACCGAAGGGTATCTCTATATTAGAGTTTCACCCTCTGAAATGGTGGCTGAGGATAAGGCCTTAACATTCCTTTTATAATGCACAAGCCACAATTTAGGGTTTGCATCTGGGCCGGTTACGCCCGGCGTAACCTTGGGTACGCCCAGCGTACCTAGGCGAGTCCGCGTCCAGCTTAAGCGCATGAGTACGTGCAGCGTACTCTTCAGTACGCCCAGCGTACTCATTTGCCTTAATATTTCCTTTAAGGGGCAAAACTTGACAATTTAAAAAGAAGAAGGGTATAAGAGATGTACCTGAATTTCGGGATGTTACAATTCTCCCCCACTAGAACCAGACTTCGCCCTCGAATTCTCATGCCGCAAACAACTCCGGATGCTGCTCCCGCATTTCTGACTCCGGCTCCCAAGTCAGCTGGACCCTCTCCAATTCTGCCACTGAACCTGAACCAGAGGTACCTCCTTGTTCCTCAGAACCTTGATCTTCCGATCCAAGATCGCGATCGGTCTCTCAACATAATTCTAGCTCGCATCTACCTGAATATCCTCCAGCGGTACCACTGCCGTCTCGTCGGCAATACACTTCCTCAACTGAGACATGTGGAAGGTATCATGTATCTGGCACAACTCCGCAGGCAGCTCCAAACGGTATGCTACCTTACCCACCCTGGCGGTCACCTTGAAAGGACCAATGTACCGGGGTCCCAGCTTACCCCTCTTCCGGAAACGGATCACTCCCTTCCAAGGAGATACCTTCAGGAGTACGAAGTCTCCCACCTGGAACTCGAGCTCGCACCGTCGCCTATCCGCATAACTCTTCTGGCTACTCTGGGCTGTCAACAACCTCTGTCGGACCTGCTGAATCTGCTCGGTCGTCTGAAGTACAATCTCAGTGCTGCCCATCACGCACTGCCCTACCTCTCCCCAGCAAATGGGAGTTCGACACCTCCTCCCATACAACAACTCGAAGGGAGGCATACCAATACTCGAATGGTGGCTGTTGTTATAGGAAAATCAGCCAACGGCAAATACGTGTCCCAACTTCCTCCAAAGACCAACACACATGCCCGAAGCATGTCCTCGAGCGTCTGAATCGTCCGCTCACTCTGTCCATCCGTCTGTGGGTGGTAATCGGTACTGAAATGTAGCCTCGTGCCCAACTCCTCATGGAACTTCTTCCAGAATCTGGAAGTGAAACGTACATCTCGATCTGACACAATCGAGATCGGTACTCCATGCTGCGATACCACCTCCCTCACATACAACTCTGCCAGCCTCTCTGCATAAGAGCTCTCACAGATAGCCAGGAAGTGAGCGCTCTTCGTCAGTCGGTCAACGATCACCCAAATTGCATCGACACCCCTCGCGTTCCTCGGCAATTTGGTGATAAAATCCATGGAAATCGGTTCCCACTTCCACTGGGGAACCTCAAGTGGCTGCAACTTGCCATGCGGACGCTGGTGCTTGGCCTTAACCCTGCGACAGGTCAAGCACCTCTCCACGAACCACGCAACATCCCTCTTCATACAGGGCCACCAATAGTCCCTCTTTAGGTCCAAATACATCTTAGTGGCCCCGGGATGGATCGAGAACCTCGATCTATGCGCCTCCTCCATCAGAGTGGTACGTGCCCCGCCCTCAAATGGCACCCAAATCTGGCCCTGAAAGGTCATAACCCCTCGGCTATCGGCAACGTACTCAGACACCTGCCCGATCACCCGCTTTCTCTTGCGGTTCTCCGGCATCATGGCCTCACCCTGAGCCTCCCAAATGGTTTCCAACACCGGAGTCATCACCGTCAACCTCAAACAAACATCACGTATCGGAGCACTCTCTGCTCTACGACTCAGGGAATCGGCTACCACGTTAGCCTTGCCCGGGTGGTACAGGATCTCACACTCATAATCCTTTACCACATCCAACCATCTCCTCTGGCACATATTCAGGTTAGGCTGATCCATCAAATACTTCAAACTCTTGTGATCCGTGTATATGGTACATCGGACCCCATACAGATAGTGACGCCAGATCTTGAGGGCGAACACCACAGCCCCCAACTCCAGATCGTGAGTAGGATACCTCGTCTCATGAGGCTTCAGCTGCCTCGATGCGTATGCTGTCACATGCCCCCTCTGCATTAGCACCGCACCCAATCCCGATATCGACGCGTCACAATACACTATAAAATCCTCCATCCCCTCTGGAAGGGCTAACACCGGGGCTTTGCATAATCTCTGGCGAAGTGTCTCGAAGGAGGCCTGCTGCTCTGGGCCCCAACTAAAAGCCACGCCCTTCCGGGTCAACCTGGTGAGAGGTACAGTAATCTTGGAGAAATGTTTAATAAATCTCCTATAATAACCGGCCAACCCCAGAAAACTCTTGATCTCGGTGGGGGATCTCGGCACCTCCCAACTCATCACCGCCTCTATCTTGGCCGGATCGACCAATATCCCATTCTGATTAACGAGATGTCCCAGGAACTGGACCTCTCGTAACCAAAAATCACACTTGGAGAATTTGGCGTAAAGCCTCTCCGATCTCAGAACTCCAAGGATCTCCCTCAAATGCACCTCATGCTGCTCTCTGGATCTCGAATACACCAATATATCATCAATGAACACTATCACTGAATGATCCAACATCGGTCTACACACCCTGTTCATGAGATCCATGAATGCCGCCGGTGCATTGGTGAGCCCGAAAGGCATCACCACGAACTCGTAATGCCCATAACGAGTCCTGAACGCCATCTTCTGGATATCCTCCTCCCGCACTCTCATCTGATGATATCCAGACCTCGGATCGATCTTGGAGAACCAAGATACTCCCTGCAACTGATCAAACAAATCATCGATCCTCGGTAAGGGGTAACGGTTCTTGACCGTTAACTTGTTCAACTCCCGGTAATCAATGCACATCCGGTGTGAACCATCCTTTTTCTTTACAAAAAGGATCGGCGCTCCCCACGGCGAGCTACTCGGCCGAATAAACCCCTTCCCCAGCAGCTCCTGAAGCTGCGAGGATAACTCCTGCATCTCTGGCGGCGCAAGGCGATAGGGCGCCTTGGCGATAGGCGCTGCCCCCTGAACCAAATCAATACGGAACTCAACTTGCCTCTCGGGAGGCACACCCGGCAACTCCTCGGGGAAAACATCCGGGAACTCACGCACTATCGGAACCTCGTTGATCGTGCTCGGTCTCTCCCCATCAATCCTCGTATCTATCACATAAGCCACGAATCCACTACAGCCCTGCTGTAGGCTCTGCCTCGCTCTAGCAGCCGAACAAAACGCTGACCCAGAATGGGTACCATCGTCGTACACCGTAAGAACTCCCCCACTAGGGTCTCGAATGGTCACTAGCTGTCGTTCGCAGTCGATAACCGCTCCAAATCTGCTCAACCAGTCCATGCCCACGATGACACAGACATCTCCCATCGCAATCGGGACCAAATCAATCGGAAACTCAACGCCGAAGATCTCGAGTACACATCCTCGAATCACATCAGTGGCATACACCGCCCTCTCGTCAGCTATGGAAACCCACAGAGGTCGACTCAACGCCTCTCGGTGGATACTGATGTGTTGACTAAATGCTAATGATACAAAAGATCGACTCGCACCCGAGTCAAATAACACCAAGGCAGGTACAGAACTCACAAGGAAAGTACCTATGCATATCATAATATAAGCACAATATCTCAAACTCAAAACAAACACATGAAAGAATACATACCAGCCACGACATCAGGCGCTGCACGGACCTCCTCCGCTGTCAACTGAAAGGCTCTCCCGCGAGCCTTTGGCGTCTCAGCCTTCACTGGCCTACTCTCAGCCGCTCGTACAGTAGTAGGGGCAGATCCCTGCGATGCTCCCTGTGCTGACCCCCGCAGCTGTAGACACTCGGCCTTCCGGTGTCCGGTCTGGTTGCAGTGGAAACAGACTGCAAACCCCTTGGGGCAATCCTTGGCCATGTGCCCCTCCTTCCCACACTTGTAGCAAGACCCTGCTCTGCAAATCCTCTCATGACCCTTGCCGCACTTGCCACAAGTGCGGCCCTTCTGGTTCCCTGATCTCGAATCGGCGGGCTTGTGTCTCAAGCTCTATCTCCCTCTTCCGAGCATTCGCCTGAAGCTCGGCAAATGTCTGGTACGACGAGTTCGCCACGAACTCGCGGATGTCTCTCCTCAGAATACTCAAATATCGACTCATGCGTGCCTGCTCGGAAGACACGTGCTCAGGTCAGAACATCGCCCTCTCATGGAACATCGTGGTGATCACAGTAACAGACTCAGTACCCTGCTTGAGGGTCAAGAACTCCTGGGCCAACCATTCCCTTTCCACCGGGGGAACGTACTCATCACGAAACATAGCGGTGAACCTCTCCCAGGTCACCGCGGCAAGCTCTGCAGAAGTATAGTGTGCTGTCACAAACTTCCACCAGTCCTTCGCTCCCAAGCGAAGTTGGTTCAGTGCGAACCGAACTCTCAGATGCTCGGGACAAGAACACGTATAGAAGCATCCCTCGATGTCAGAAACCCATCTCATCGCAGCAATCGGATCCTGCGTCCCATCAAACTCTGGTGGCTTCGTGTTGCTGAACTCCCGGAACAGCAACGCATCGCCACCCTGAGGCCTAGCAGCAGCAACAGCTGCGGTAGCCGCAGCAGCTGCAGCCTCAGTAACCGCTGCGTATCTCTCATCAAAAGTCTCAATCAATGTGGTCTTAATAGACCCAAACATCTCCGGAATCTCTGCGTGGATAGCCGCGGTCACCTCCTCGTGGATCATCTGACGAAGCTCCTCGTCACTCACACCGCTGGTCTCTGGTCTGTAGCGTGTCCCAACCACGATGTCTCTGAAATACAACATAAGAAATATCAGAGACTCGCTCGAGCATACTCACACTCGACAACTCAGCCCTACTTGTTCCTTAGTACCCTAAGGATTCTTACTTTGACTGTGCACTGATCCGATGTCTTCAGTAGTACGGGCCCAATACTACCGTCCACACCGCATCAGTATTCACCCCAAGTCCTCCTCCTAGGATCCTAAATCCCAAGTACTCTACTCTCACTATGCATAGGCTACTCTCTAGCAGACCTTTCATAAGCTCCTCGCTGCTATCTACTCACTCTCAAGCATCCTCCAGCAGCAAGACCTCTAGGCTAAGGCATCACGAATCAGGCCACTCTAGTCCTAATAAGAATACCTAGCCTACTCTAGCATGCATAACATATGATATCATATCTCATAACACATAATATAAGGGTATTTTGGGAAATCACCGTTCGGGTGCTGGCTGATCGTACACACTGCTCTGCTCTGCTCTTTTCCAAAACCTTTTACAACTTTAGAAAAATTTGGTTTTATTTCGAAAAGTTTCTCAAATCCTCAGTTTGAGTTCAAATGCGCCCGAAGGTGCATCCGAATCCCTCAAACAAAGGCTCTGATACCAACTTGTAACATCGTAAAATTTTCAAACCATTTTTCACTTTTAAAAATATAATTTCATTCATAAATATTATAAATCCCCATTGTATCACATCTCAAATCCATAAAAATTCATCCCAAGATCACAATACATAAAAACTCCACAAGTGTGTACTGATCATGCCGGCGCCTTCCCGCGATCCTCACTGGTACCTGAAACACATAACACAAAACACTGTAAGCATAAATGCTTAGTGAGTTCCCCAAAATACCGCATATAACACATATTAGCCACTCGAGGCTATAACTCTGTGGGCCTATAGGCCCTAACTTTGTGGACCCTCTAGTCCTAGCTCTGTGGACCTTCCGGTCCTAACTCTGTAACCTCTGGAATACACACAGCATAAATCACATAGAATAATGCAGTGCAACACATCACATACATAGCATACAAGATACTCTGTCACATAACTCTAACTACCACTCAAGGTAAAGTATAGTGAGAAGACTCACCTCGGGTAACTCGGATAATCTCGCACACGGATATAATGATCTAGCCCCCGCCTAATCACATAAAGAATATCCTCAAATAAATAATGGCTCTCAAAGGCTAGATTAAACCCCTTTCTACCAACCCACATAAGGGTAAAAGACCATTTTACCCCTCCCTGACCTAAAAGTCCAAATGTTGACCAAAACCCTAAAAGTCAACGAAAGTCAACAGGGGCAGTACGCGGCGTGTACCAGCTCTTGTACATGGGGCGTACTCCGGCGATCCAGAATCGGGGTCTCAGACCCTTAAGCTGCGCATACTGAGATTTACGCCCAGCGTAAGTCTCAGATTCATGCATTCATGGATTTTGGTCTTAAATGGTTAAGACATAAACTCAAACTCCAGATCTGACTTCTCTAAGACCACTTAATCCATAAAGTCGAGACCTTTAAGCCTTTGCATGGCTGTAAAGGTCCCTAATCACTTTAACACCTTTCCTTCTTCCTCATAAAGTCTAGATCTCATGCATGGCTCAATATACACGTCCAAGATTGGATTTTTATGAACCTACAACTCATTTTACTCTGAAATATGGCATATCTAGGCTTATGGAGACCATTTGCTCATAAAGTCTCCACCTTGGGACCAAAAACCCTAAAAGTTGGTCCAAGAAGCAAAAATCACAAATGACAAGGAAAGCTTTGAGCTTTTTACCTCAGAAAGAAGCTCCAACCTCTGTAGAACACAGATCTACTCTTGTCCACCAACTTCTAGCTCCTAAAATGGCCTCCTCTTCTCTTTCACCACCTTGAAATGGCACTTTGAAGCTTAGAACACACACACACACAAGCTAGGAACGAAGGGTATCTCTCTATTAGGGTTTCACTCTCTGAAATGGTGGCTGAGGATAAGGCCTTAACATTCCTTTTATAGTGCACAAGCCACAATTTAGGGTTTGCATCTGGTCCGGTTACACCCGGCGTAACCTTGGGTACGCCCAGCGTACCTAGGCGAGTCCGCATCCAACTTAAGCGCATGAGTACGCGCAACGTACTCTTCAGTACGCCCAGCGTACTCATTTGCCTTAATATTTCCTTTAAGGGGCCAAACTTGACAATTTAAAAAGAAGAAGGGTATAAGAGATGTACCTAAATTTCGGGTTGTTACACATGGTTAGGACACAACCAATCCATACCTATTATGATGTCGAAACTTTTGATAGAGACCGACATAAGGTCTATTGGGAACGAAAAGTTATTCATGGTAAGAGTACATCCTATGTATATATCGTTGGTTGATTCGGATTTCCCATTAGCCATTTCAACGGTGAATGTTACTTTTAATGGTTGGGAGTTTTGATTTAGCAATTGTTTGAAATTATGGCTCAAAAAGCTCTTCTCAGCACCACAATCAAATAGAATGCATGCATAAGTGTTGTTGAGAAGAAACGTACTCGTGACTACAACAGGGTTTCCTATCGCTTCTTCATGACCCAAGGCTAAAATTCTCCCCACTCCACCAGCATTTCCAGCTTTAGGACAATCTTTCTTGAAATGCCCCACTTCACCACATTGGTAGCATGCTTGACCTACTCCAGCAACAGGTACTTGGTTAAGTGGTTGGGGTGGTGTTCTACAGAATCGGGCAGTATGCTCTTTTCTGTTGCAGTTACGACACTGTATTTCTCCATAATTTCCATTATGGTGAAAATTGCACTTGTTGCACTTGGGGAGATTACCAGCATAAGGCTTGGTTGGTACTAGGTAAATAGGAACAGCAGCAGGTACAGTAGCAGCATTGACTGTAACTAGCTGTTGCTTCTTTGAGGAATCCGATGAGAACTTGCCCTTCCTCTTGTTCCTACCCTTCTTCTTGCTGTTGTTGTTGTCATTGTTGTTGTTGTTGTTTCCTTTCGGTTGTTATGGTATAGCAACCACTGAGTTTTGACAGGCTCCGTGGTCGATAAGAGATTGTGACAGTTCCTTGGCACTGTCAAAAGTAACAGGCCTCGAAGCTAAGACACTTGACTGAATTTGGGGCGACAGACCCCAAATATATCTCTCAATCTTTTTTCTCTCCAGAGCAACCATATCCGGGCACAGAATTGCCAGATCACATAATCTACTAGTATAGGTTGATATATCAGAACCAACCATTGTGAGACCCCAAAGCTCCTGCTCGAGTTTCTGAACTTCTCCTCATGGACAATATTCTCGCATTAGCATGGATTTGAAGTTCTCCCAGCTTATCGAGTTAGCCACTATCAGAGTAAGTGACTTAACGTGACCATTCCACCACGTTAAAGCTCTTTCCGAAAAAGTACAAGCAGCGAATTTGACCTTGCTGCTCTCAGGACAGGAGCAGATTTCGAAAATTGCTTCTGTCTTTTCTATCCACTGTCTTAATGTCATAACTCCTCCAGTTCCATTAAAGGTCATGGGTTTGGCATTGGAAAAATCTTTATAAGTGCACTCTTGCGAGTGCCCATGACTCTCGCCATGGTTAGAAGTATGTGCACCAGCTCCCGACCCACTAGCACCATAAGTATTGATATAAGACATGGCAGCAGCTACAGCCGCCGTGACCGCCGCTTGGAACATAGCGTGGTCGAACTGAGGAGGTGGTACAGATGCTTCATTAACATTGTTACGTCTTGGATTTCTATGAGGATGCATCTTTTTCTATAAAAGTCAAAAGATACAAAGATGATAAGATATCAAGAGTGAATATGAATTTTGATATCTCTGAACTAAAACATATAGTTCAATATGAATCTTATAATGAATTGGAAATAGAAGTCTACGATAAGTACAACTTGTAACAGAATGATATGAAATTAAATGGTTATTTTTCAAAGACTATGAAAATGCATGTCGATTAAATTGGCATATTGAATACATAAAGTCTGGAAAACTTGACCTTAAACAGGTCTACAATATACCAAATTCTGGGAAAACATCGACATCATACTGACCTACCGAAAATAAAATTTTCATGGTCGTGCTGAAAAACATGAAAAATAATGTTGGAACGTATCCGTAGACTTAAACTATAACCAAAAGAGTGAATAGGAAACGATTAGAGCATCTCCTACTGGCGATGGGTATTACTTGGACGAAACCTCAACTCAGCCAGTTGGCGCTCCACAGCAAGCAGATGCCTTTCATACACTGTCAGGCGTGCTCGAAGCTCTATGACTTCAGCTCGAGTTACAGCTAACTCTTGAATTGAGGCTTCATTGTCTCTCATTGTTCTGTCATGAGCATACTCAAGACGACGAATGTGGACTGTATTAACTCCCGCATTGGCATCAACTTCCCTGATTCGGTTGATGGCTGTCTTACCCTGAATTTCATTTCAAGCAACCCTACAGACTAGAATTGGTAGGACTCTATCCGTTGAGCCTCCTTCGCTCAGGTTGTAGAAGCTTCTATCTCCGTTGTATGACATAGGTTGACCCTGCTCTTGACTCCATGTTTCCAAGCTTTCTACCCACAGAGGCGTCGGACCTTGAAAAGTCGGACAAGGGTTAGGATTTTGGGCAACTGCTGGTGGATTATAGGCTTCTGATCCGGAATCATTGTCTTCAGGAAAATTTTCTGCGAAATCATCATCTAAGGGAATTTCGTGATTTTCTTCTGGCTCTGCATCTTGTTCTTGACCGGGGAAGTACGGTTCTCGGGATAAGTGAAATCCAGCCATTGTTATCTAAGCGAGAATAGGGATAAGAGATATAGAATATAGTTAGTAACGATAGATTAAGGACACAAGTTTCTACGAGAAAGACCTACAGTTAACAAGTAATGTATTATGTATGACTTGTTCTAGGTATTACTATAACTACAAAGTGTATACTAATTATATATAACTTGAGTATAATCGACCTTCGATTAAATGACCTGGCTCTAAATCCACAACCAAACAAGGAACATGAAATGAAGCTAGATCACATATTCTAAGTCTATATAACTTTAATTATACATAACTATAATATACCCTTAATATTTATAGTTCTACTCTCAATTGTTCTATTGTTTTCACATATTGTTATTAGTATATAGTGCCTAAAATACCCCTATAGTATTTTAATCTTTATGTTTTGTTCTAGAGTTCTTCTGAATATGTATGGTTGGTAAGTTTTAGACATGTCGCAACACCACTATCACTCCCAAACACATGTTGGTCATATCTCAAATCAATATAGTTGATCAGGCTATATTAATCCCAGATATGATTACAGAACTGTCCAGGTTTGACTGTAATGTTCAACATCCAAATACTTTTAAGTTCTTATGACTGTGATACTGTACTTATAGGTATGAATGTTAGTATACTTCTTGTTAAAATACTTCAATTTTTAAAAGTATACTTGTAGTCAGAGCTCTTGGCCCCAAATGTATTTATAGTTTGTATATCTTTTATGGATTGATATACTGAGTTCACTATAAACAATGCTCTAATACCAATCTGTCACACCCCCAAACCAGACGGCGGAAACGACCGGGGGTGGAGGACTTCATTTGTAGAATCACAACACATGCATTATACTAATCAGAGTACAAACAACCACTGTATTTAAAAAGTATAAGTATTTACATGTGTTTCATCATTGTATACTGAAACTATATAATTGTACAAAAGAAGAAGACAAGACATATATAGCTCCATCTTCTCAAAAGCTCGGGGTGTACCTGTCTATTGGTTCCCTGAGAATACAAGTAATTTGAAAAGAGAGTATCAACATGTAGTTGAGTGAGTGCATAAGTATTTATGTTTTGAAATAATGTTTTCTGTTTCTTCTATATGTAAACTGTTTCCAGAAAATCCTATATTTTCTGTTGTATATGAAAAGTAGTTTTAATTACATAAAACTGTTCTAATCGTAAACCAATGTTCTGTATTTGTAATCCTTTTGTAAACTTGTATCTGAGAATGTGCCTGGTTTCATCAACTGTTATTGTAAACTGTAATGTAATACTGTAAACTGTATCTTGTAAACTAGTACTTTGAAAATGTACTTAAGTTTAGTTAATTATACACTAACGTATTGTTAATATCTTTAATGAGTTATTATAACCATACTGACTAAATGGCCTGACCCAACGCTATGAATGCGTTGAAAGCTGTTGATAACAATTTGTCACTCACAGGCGTGTATGCCTGACTGTAGCTAGCAGTCCGAGTGCGGGGTTGTCAATCCCAATATAGATCTATACACACATTGTTTCGATCCCTCGCTGGACATCCTGCTTATAATGTCAGGACTTTAACTATGTTGTTTAAAATGAATTAAACAACCTGAACTACTTGTCTCATAAAAGCATATAAAAGTTACATGTATAATAGTTATGAAAACCCAATCATTCTGAAATAAATGACTGATAGTATGTTCTTGAATGAGTATTCTTAACATGTATCTGAAAGAAAGTATACCCTTGAATAGTTTTGAATCAAACCTTTGTTCTTGTAAAATAATGTATTCTAGTATACTTGAATCGTGAATTAATGTTATGTGGATCATAAATTATACCTATTATAATTTATATGTACTTTCTGATTTGATAACGAGTATTCATGAATGTAACCCCTTGCTCAACATGTTACAACAGGTAATTGAATTTAATGAACTAACTTTTATACTTGTATACATATACAAATATATATAAGTAAAATTTAAATGACACTGGGACAAATAACTGATACTTGTAATCCCACATCCAAACAAGGATAAGGAACCAAAGTGGGTTATCAGTCCTAAGCCTTTTAAATCTTATTTATATAAATATATGTATACTAGTATGATTTTTGGGAGAAATATAAGTTTATAAAAACATTTAAAAGAAGTTTGATATTTTGAAATTCATTTTGGTGACTTGATGTCATTTTGATACAATCATTGAAAACCATTTAATTTGATGATAACTGAAATCCATTTTGATAAAATATTTGAAATCACTTGTTTATAAAACAAAAACTTTGTGTTAGACTTGTATTCCCCCCCCCCTTAAATAAGTAAAAACTATGAAAATACGGGGGTATGAACTCACTTGTTGTAAGTTATTCAAATGTAAGATTGGTGTAGGATGCTAAGTGTCAAGTGAAGTCTTGAACACAACGGATCCTATTAAGCATATAATGATACATATATGGATATAATTAGTGTATATAACAACTAATTATGATAGGAAACCATTTTAGGGACTAGGAAACACTTGAATTTAAGTGTTACAATCACATGTGATTGCTCTAAAGGGGTTTACAACCACACAAGGTGTTCACGGCCATGGTGTTTGCTGCCCATGTGTTCTTCATAGGAGTTTACGGCCAAGGGAGATGCTCATGGCTGTAAACTCTTATTGTTCTTGGAAATGGTTGTTTTCAAGGTTGTAAGTTAAGACCTTCTGTAGGATCACTAGCATATGGAAGAATACTTACGTTTTGAAGCTTGAATTGGGTATTCACGGTCTAAAGAACTAGTGTGTGTTCTTGGTGTTCTTGAAGATCTAACCAAAAGAGATGATTTCATGGATGAAATCATAAGTTTTCACTAGATTAAGCAAGGTATCAATTAATAAATGGAAGAAACACTTACTTATTTGAAGATCAAGGTGTAAATCTTGATGATAGTTGAGAGAAAATCGAGTTTCTTGGGTTGAAAGTGTGAGAAATGGTGAAAAATGAAGGAAATCTATATATATGTGCGAGGGTTCACGGTCCGAGGGTTTACGGCCGTGAACCTCGTTTACGGTCCGAGGTCGGCTAGAGTGTACTACCATGAACAAGTTCCAATGCGATAAGGTTCGGTTTCCGAGAAGATAAGATCCGAAGAGTATACGGCCGAAGCCGTTTACAGCCTCGTTTACGGCTGTGAGGAGTGTACGGTCTGAGCAGTGTACGACCGTAAACTCTTTGTGGTCAGAAGTGTTTGCGGTCCGAAGTGAATGAATTAGATGCGAAGTTTCTCGGTTTTCAAGCCTTTTCCTTCCAAATTCAATTGTAGATATTTTAAGGATTTTAGCAAATAAAGGTTATTATCATAACCTAAATAAAAACCCAAACAATAAAAAAAAAAGAACTTTAGTTGACATTTGTTTGACTTTTATTGACTAAAGTTCACTTTACAAACAGAAAATAACGGGGTGTTACAATTACTAAGCTTCCCAGGACCACACGTGGGGTCGATTCGATATGGGTCATCGTGGATCAGTTGACCAAGAGAGCCCGTTTCATACCGATCCAGGAGAGCATCTCGGTCGAGAAGTTAGCTGAGATTTATGTTCGAGAGGTAGTGGCACGTCATGGGGTGCCTGTCTCAGTGGGGTCAGACCGAGATGTCCGTTTTACTTCCAGATTT
The DNA here is from genome assembly GCF_052849685.1 of Lactuca virosa. Taxonomy (NCBI): domain Eukaryota; kingdom Viridiplantae; phylum Streptophyta; class Magnoliopsida; order Asterales; family Asteraceae; genus Lactuca; species Lactuca virosa. Next base: position 72,683,627 of record NC_136431.1, read on the forward strand.
TGGAAGCAGTTTCACAAGGAGATGGGTACTCGTCTCCACTTCAGCACCGCTTTCCATCCCCAGACGGACGAACAGAGTGAGAGGATGATTCAGACTCTCGAGGACATGTTACGCGCATGCGTGTTAGATTTTGGTGGCAGTTGGGATACGTATCTTCTGTTAGCGGAATTTTGGTAATAACAGTTACCATGCCAGCATAGACCGGGCTCCCTTTGAGATGCTCTATGGGAGGAAGTGTAGGACCCCAATCTATTGGGGTGAGGTCGGTCAGAGAGTTATGGGGAGTACGGAGGTAGTACTTAAGACCACAGAGTGGATCCAGCAGGTCCGGAGCAGGCTCCAGACTGCTCAGATTCGGCAAAAGAGCTACGCCGACAAGCAGCGTTCAGACTTGGAGTTCCAGGTGGGCGATATGGTCCTCCTGAAGGTGTCACCCTGAAAGGGTGTTATCAGGTTCCGAAAGCGGGGGCAAGCTGGGCCCCAGGTTCATAGGTCCGTTTAGGGTGTTGGCACGGGTGGGTCGGGTTGCTTACCGGTTAGATCTTCCAGCAGAGCTCAGCCAGATCCGCAACACTTTCCATGTTACTCAGTTGCATAAGTGCTTAGTGAATGATTCAGCAGTGGTACCCCTTGAGGATATTCAGGTAGATGACAACCTTAACTACATCGAGAGACCAATGGCGATTTTAGATCGCAAGACGAAGGAGCAGAGGAACAAGAGGGTGGAGTTAGTTAAGGTGCAGTGGCAGCACCGCAAGGGTTCAAAGTGGACATGGGAGCCCGAGGAGGAGATGAGGGAGCATTACCCGGAGTTATTTTCAGACGCAGCAGACTTCGAGGACGAAGTCTAAGATAAGTGGGGGAGAATTGTAATGCCCCGTTCCTGGTACGCATTTAATTTATTAAAATATTCATTTTGTAAGAGCTACTCGACGAGTTGGTAGCCCTAACTCGTCGAGTAGGTGCTAGCTTGGTCGCGGGATTTAAATGGTCTACTCGATGAGTCCGAGCTTAGACTCGACGAGTAGATCTATCAGGAGGAAACCCTAATTTTTAGGGTTTGCACCCTATTTAAGCATCATATCTGGCCTCCACCCCAGCCTCCATCACCTCCAAACCCTATTATCGAAACCCTAATCCGCCATAAGTGATATTGAGCTAGTTCTTGCCATTTTTGAGTGTTTTTGTGCATTGTGAAGCTTGTGGGAGAAGAAGAAGATAGAAGGCTCAAAGGGGAAGAAGTAGATCCAGGAGCTACACTTCATTTACTGCATTTTCTGGTAATCAAGCTTCCAACTTGATCATTCTTCTCTTAGATCTAGTTATCTCCATATTATGAAAGTTTTGGGTCAAGAACCTTGGTCCTTGGGGTTGGGACGTCCCAAGTGACTTATATCTCGGATCTAGGATCTAGAAAGGGTTCCATGGCATAAAGGTGCAAACTTTATGACCATGGAAGCCCCATGCAAACATATAAGAAAGTTTATGGTCTTTTTAGCCTTAAAAGACCATGCATGGAAGGAAAGTTCGGAGCCTTATGTGTCCAACAGATGCTAAGACCTTAGATCTGGGTTTGTATGCGTGGATTTGAGATTATATGGCCTTTTGGACAAGATTCGTGTATTATAACAATTAGGGTTTTGTCTAAACCCTTTTAGAGGAGCTATGAATGGGTAAAGTTGGAAACTTTACCCTTAGGAAGGCCTTTCCAGTGGACAAACGAGCTAAGAACCTTGGATCTAGAAAATAGGGGCTTAATCTGTTAAGATGGCCAAACAGACAGAGGGACTCGTCGAATCCATAAGGGAACTCGACGAGTCGTATCGTGTTGTCCCGATTTTTATGACAGCAAGAACTCGACGAGTCTGTTAGCGGACTCGATGAGTTGACTCAGTTGACCACGGGTTTAAGCGTTCAGGAACTCGTCGAGTTGGGAGATAACTCGACGAGTGGGGTTGACTGGGAGTTGACCTTGACTTTGACTTTGAATTTGACCAGGGATAAAATGGCCATTTTTCCCTAAGAGAGGATTAGCAGATTTTGATTAAGTGTTATTATGAAATTGATAGACGGCGGAGTGTGGGCGGGGCCCAAAGCTCCTAGACAGCGGAGTGTGGGCGGGGCCCGAATCTCCTAGACAGCAGAGTGTGGGCGGGGCCCGAATCTCCTAGATAGCGGAGTGTGGGCGGGTTCCGAACCTCCTAGACAGCGGAGTGTGGGCGGGGCCCAAATCTCCTAGACAGTGGAGTGTGAGCGGGGCCCGAATCTCCAAGAGAGTGGGTGGGGCCCGTATCTCCTAGTTGCTTGATATTTGTATGGTATGTGGTAGTTTAGGGAACTCACTAAGCTTCGTGCTTACAGTTTTCAGTTTTGGTTTCAGGTACTTCCACTAGCAAGGGGAAGGGATCGGGATGATCGCATGGAACACACCACAGTTTCAGCCTGGGATGTTTAGACTCCGATATTTTCATATGATTTGATACAGTATTTTAACATGATGTTTTTGAGATACATGATTATGGTTTTCTTTATGAGGATGGATGACGTATGGTTTTATTATAAATGATTTTAAAACAAAACTTTTGGCCTATATTTTTGGGATGTTGCAAGTAATAAGTGATAAATTTACAAAAAGTGGGATCAAACTATAATTAATTCAAAATATATTCTTTATGGACAAAAATTGTATATATTACAATTAAAAAGTAATGTGATCAAAAATATAGCTAATGTAATTAACTATTACAAAATTAAGAAAGTTCAATGTTATATCTTATGAATTTCTCAAAGTACAATGTTATTTCTTGAATTTAGCCCTTCTTTTATATCTCTTCATTTGATGAGTAGTGGATCAATTATTGTAACAACCTGTTACTTTCCGAGTCAACAAAAGTCAAAACCGATAAATAAAATTCGAGTCTTTATTTATTTCGTTAAGTTCGTAAAGATTAGAAAAAAAATTGATTTTATAAATAAAGTTTATATAAGTTTTCGGAATAAAAAATACTCGAAAAAAACCTAGATTTTTTCCTTGAAACCAAAAACCTCGTGACAGTAAACTGTTTGCGGCCGAAAACTCTCTTTGCGGCCGAAAACCCAACCGGATATATTGGTTTCATCCGAAAACTTAGTCATTTTTTCACTTTTTCACTCGAAAACACTCTCAAATTCTCTCTCAAGTATCATCCAATAACACTCATATCTTCAAGAACAATCCTTTGAATCTTCATATTTTTCACCAAGAACACCAAGAACAGCCTTCAAATCTTCAAGTGACCGAAAACAGCTCAGGACCGCAAACCGTTTACGGCCGAGAACCGTTTTCGGCTGAAAACTCCTTGGAACCAAAAACCCTTCAACACTTGTGCAATTTTCGGTAACATATCCTAACACAAAAATAAGTGTTTTCTAACACTTTAATTAATGGTTTCGCTAATTTAAATACAATTATGTGTTTAAATATTATTAGGATACCGTTAGTTCTGCGTACGTCAACTCGAGGGTCATCTTTCCAGTCTCGCTGTCCAGCACGTACACATAAACAACTGTGAGTTCATACCCCTACATTTTCACTGTTTTTAATGTTTTCAGGGGTGGATACAAGTAAAACATAAGGATTTTTATGTTTTTATACAAACGATTTCAAACATATTAAAAACTTTTGCAATTGATACTAACCGAGAAATTACTACATTTTATAAAAATATTCAGATATTTTTATCCCTTTTGTAACATGCTGAGCATAAGGGTAGTTTTCAACATACAACCATAATTGAAAATTTTCAGTACAATACATAACATACAATCAAACTATGGTCGATATAGTTTGGGAACATTACAGAACTTTTACAGAATTCAATACATGAAACAAGAACATACATACAAACTATAATAGGTATAGTTTGGGATACATTACATGGTTTTACTAATTTCAGAGCTTTATACAGAAACGAACATATAAACTATGGTAGATATAGTTTATGGTATATAATACTATTTTCCGAATACAATAGTACAATACTAAATAATTATTTAAGTATAATTATTTTTACTCTACAAGTTATACATACACTTTCAAGTACAAGAGAACACTACAACACTACACGTAAACTAGTTAATACAGGGTTATGAGGCAATACTTCAATTGTATCCATCGGGGTACGGAACTAAATCCTATACAATATAACCAGAGTCTCCTGGAGGGAGAGCATGAGATTTGTGTATAGATCTATACGGGACTGACAATCCTACACCTGAATTGCTAGCTACAGTTACGCCGACAGGCCTGGGGTGACAAATGTCATAACGTTTCTGACGCCTGAAGAACGCCGTAGAGGTCACTAGGTCATATCAAGCATAGTTATACAAAATTCACAACAGTATAAACTAACAATAGGTTTACGGGATTTCAACTCTTCAATTAGTTTTATTTTAATTAATAGAACAATACTATGTATTACTGGTGGTATCTAGGGATTTCATACAAAGGTTTTCATACAAGTACTTTACTATACATAACTACTGGTGGTGTCCAGGGATTTCATACAAGAGTTTTCATACAAAACAATACAACACAAAACAGCTGGTGGTATCCAGGCATATATATACAAAGATATTCTTATACAATTACAGAATACAGTAACAAACTTACATTTTGGTCTTAAGGTCCTAGACTACTTTTCACTACTAAAGAAAATATTGGATTCTCTTGAGAAACATACAAACATTTTCACAGATTCAAAGACAATATTTCATTACAAAAACATACTTATGAACTCACCAACTTAAATGTTGATACACTTTCAAAACCACTTGTATTCTCAGGGAACCGGTAGACAGGTACACCCGCAGGTTTTGAGAAGACGGAGCTTTTAGAGTCACGTCTTTTATACTTTTGTTATACATTTTTGATGACGTACAAACTATGTATTGAACAGATGTAAATACTATATTCAATCAATGTAATGGTTGTGTTTGCTTTGATTACTATTATGTAATTGTTGTGATACTGAGCATGACGTCCTCCGCCCCCGAACGTTTCCGCCGTTCCGGTTTGGGGGTGTGACAATTATTGATTGAATGCTCTTGGATACAATATACTGGAAACCCTTCATTACCAAGTAAAGGTAATGCAAAGACTCCCCCAATAATCAATCTGTTTGTGTAGTGAATTTGAGGGTATTAGGTATGTTTTCTTTTGTGGCTTGTAACCCAGCTTCAGCTTTAGTAACCGGTCAAATAGTTTATGCTTTGGATGTAAAACCTACAACAATAGAAACAAAGAAACATGTCAAACTTAATAATTAAGGATGAAAAACTTACTAAGTAAAACAAAATACATATGATGTCATCTTCTTTGATGAGATTGTTAACTAGTTAACTGGCTGATAACAAGGCATTACTATTTTTCAATAACTTCAGTAGTGTTTCTTGCAGCATAGCCAAGACCAGATTTGTGATGCTGACCCAACCCATAACACTTTCCCACCTAAAGACAATGAAGGGTCACACTCTTCAAGAAAAATATTACCCACAAGAAATTGTTGATATAAAAAAAACTAAAAAAAAGCAATATAAATTAATATCTGAAATATAAAAGATGAGGGATCTTTTACCTGGATATAACTAGCTCCAAGGAGGCCACCATTTCCTAGTTAGAACTGTGTCCTGTAATCACTACCCTGCATCAAGAAAAACAATTGACCACAACAAATTGGATTTTTTTTCATCAAAACAAATCGAAGGACACTAAAGTGTATTTGAAGGTACAATGTAATTCAAGAACATAAATTACAAGATGAATAATGTACCTTATAGTCAAAGTTAAACATTCCATGTGACATGTGAGGCTAATTTGTAAGCTGAAATAATACCAAAATCGAAACAAAACATACTTTTAAAGATTTAATAATCAACAAAATACATGGTAAGCTTATGTAATACCAAAATTAAATTAACAAAACAATTACTTGTGAAGAAATTCATACTGGATTGGCTCGATTGGGGTCAAAGCTCACTGAGGTTGAAGATCATAGGCAAAATTAAAAGTTCGAAGTTCATTGGAAAGGCAAAATTAAACCTGATCGTAGCTCAAATCAAAACAACTAAGCTATCAAATACAACATAACTAAGCTGATTGTTAAAAGAATTTGAACAATTGAAACTAGGAACCCTAAAAAGGAAATTGAAGAGATGGAAAATAGGAATAGATTTAAGTCGACATTACCTGATGCGATGATGTGAGTGTGCGACAACAGGGGGGAAGAAGGATGTTGTGTGCTGCGATCGGAAGGAAGCTGAAAGACGGAAGGAAGATGCGATCGTAAGGATTGTGTGTGTGATTGTTGATCGACGAAGACGCAAGGGAAGACGATTGATGAAGCAGGATGCGAATCTGCGATTTCTATCTGTTCATGTGGGTATGAATTTTGGTATTTAGAAGCAAGGGCAAAATTGTCTATTTCAAATGTTTTTTTAGCTTTAATGATTTTAAAATGGTAAAAAAGAATATAAATCAATAAAAAATAATCAAAAAAATAGATTTGGGTATTTATAATATTAAAAAACCTTAAGAAGGGCAAACACGATATTTAGAATTTAGGCCGGGCAAATAAGATATTTTGCTGTTTAGCAAGGGCTTATACGAAATTCTCCCATGAATCTACAGCTTATCATCACCTCTGCCACATAGAAACCTCCGTATATTCTTATCAAGAACGTCTAGCCCACCTTGAGGGCTCTTGAAGATTGACATATAATACGTAGGAAGGTTGTACTTCAGTTTTCTGTATTCACAACGAGAATCTGAGCTAAAATTTGGAAAAAAAAATGTTTATTACATCAATAAAAGGTAATTTCGTTATTTGACATTATTGACCTTCCAATTATATTTCATTTATTTGTTATCACATGTTTGAATTCCTTTAAATTTGAGAAAAGATAGTACTTTTGTATTTTCATTTGCACATCAGATGGGATTTTTTACTCCAAAATCCAATTTTAAACTCTCATATGTAATTGTTTTCCTCCACTGGCTGTTTGCTAGTGTTTTTTTATATTGAAGTTCTTTCAAACGTCTAAAAAGCAGTTGCAAGTGTTCCACAAGATACCAAGAAAGAAAATGTATTTCCTTTGTAAATATGTTATCTTTTGTTCATAAAAATACTATGATTTTCATATAAAATAAGGACAGAAATACTGAAAATCAAGGAAAACAAAAAATATATCCAATGATACATTATGTTTTAATTCTAGTTCTTGTATATTCCTTTCATTATTTGTAAGTTGATCATTCGTTATTTGTTGGTGCTGTCATCATCAAATAGGGGAGTTTTTAAGACTCAATCTGAATTTTGGTATTTAATGATAACAACAATATGTGTCGATAAAAGGTTGTCATAACCAAGTTACCCATATGAACTTTGGTTCAAGAAAAAGCCGAATTTGAGTTATTTTCGGGTGTGGGGATGTCGGGCAGTTGTAAAACTCACCGAGCCCAAAAAGAAGAATTTGGGAGAACGTGGAATTGATTGCATATTCATTGGATATGCTGAACATTCCAAGGCATATAAATTTTATGTAATAGAACCTAATGATTCGATTTCGGTTAACACTGTTATCAAATCACGAGATGCAATTTTTGATGAGATGCGGTTTTCATCGATTCAAAGGCCTAAGGATTTGACTTTTGGTGCTCTTAAAGAGCAAGATTCAGAAAGTCGAGATGGTGGTATGTGAAAGCAAGATCTTTGCGCAGGGACAAGGTTTGAGAACTCAAATCTTGAGTGAATGCTTGAGATCAATGTCTGCTTAATAATAGATGTTCAAGTCAAGACTGGAAAGACCAGTCAAGTCTTATATAATCGATTCAACAAGATGATCAAGATATTAATTGAGAATAAGTGAATAGTGATAAAGGTAAAGTTAATAAATGAAGAACAAGAAGAATGTGATAAGAGTAAATGCCAAAAGTGAGAGAAAGATCCGTAGTTGACTTGTATTGAATGCTCCTTTATATAGGAGAGAATGTTACAACGAATTATCTAAGATGTTTACATAGGACCGGACAAAAGTCATAAGCCTGACATTCTGATTGTCCTAATACAACTTTAGACTAAGTCCTATGAAACGTTACATCAAAATACAAGACAAAAGTAATAAATGCATAAGAGACACAATAACTTCATTCCGGACAAGTGATGTTCCGGAGATGAAAGTTTGATTCCAGATCAACATGCATTCCGGAGCATAGGATTAGTTCTGGAATGCGTTCCTCTTCAAAAAAAGCTTCACTCCATTTCTTCAGCTCCGGACAGGTTCCAGATCACATCTTCCTTCGGAACCAACAGCCTTCGGAATATGTACTTAGGATTGCTAGAGGTTCACTTTCAGGTTCTAACAATCTCCCCCTAAGTGAACTTAGCAATCCATCAAGCTCAGTTCATTTCTTCCTTGATGAAGGTGTATGCTCGGAACAGCCATTCTCGCACTGCAATGTACCAAGTCAGTTGACTTATAAACTTCGCCTTAACCTTTTACGGAGCATCAGATTTGGACGCCCTGGAAATGAACTTCTGCAGAGCTTTGGTAGGAACCAGGTGTTTGTTAAGGACTCGGAAGAAGTCCTTCTTGTTTGTTTTTCTGGTGGTGTAGACAAACCCTGGAACCGGTTCTTCAATCGGACCATCTACAAGAATTTCAGCTTCCGGAAGAACAAAGTCGATCTTAGCCACGAATTGTTCAGTTCCGTAGAGATGAGCAAGTTCGTAATCACGTCTGCAGAACTCAGCAACATAGTCTTTGAGAAAGTTGAGAGCAGCGTGATAGGCACCCATACTGATGTCATCCAATTGATTTTCTCTAAAGTACACAGCAAGAGAAAGGATTTCGTTCGGATTCATAGAAGGAAAATCCGCATCAGTAACAGTCTTTGGAGTTGGTTTGTTCCGGAGAAGATGGAAACGGAAGAGGGGGCAGTTAAGCTCAAATTTTACCAGGATTTTTCTTCTGAAGCCATGAACCTTAGTGATCCTTTTTCTTGTCCATACCTCCTTGAAAGGTAGAGCATTCTTGGCGTAAAAGGTTTTGAGCCTTTCACGTTCGGTCCGGATGATCACTTCCGGATTGTCGTTTGGGTGGAGCGGAGCAAACTTTGTGTAGAACTTGCTGAAGGGAGAGAGAGGAAGATCCAATTGATCGGTGTCTTGTGAGGGAAGGTCATAGTAGAGAGTTGGGATGATATCCTTGGCTTGAAGGATGCCTTCTCGACACAAAGGAGAAATGTCACGCATCGGATCGGATGATCTTTTAATGCTTGAATTAGGATGCTATCCTCCAATGCCTTGTGAATTTCTTCTTCAGACCAACCAAATTTTTGTTTCGGAGGAGGTCCGGAAGGAAAGACTTGTTGTTCGAAAGTAATCGGTTTCTTCCCTTTGTCTCTCTAAAGAGCATCAATGACTGTCTTCATGTTTTCGTCAATGACAAATTCCAGAGTAGGAGTTGGAAGTGGTTCTTCCGGAATTTCATCTGGAGTACGGAGAGGAGAGCCTTGATCAATTGAGGCTATTTTTGGTTTCGGAATGGGAGCAGGAGGCATCATGGAGGGAGTGGCTTGGAAGGCTTGAGCGGTAAGGAAATATTTTGCCTTAGCCATTTTAATGGCCATTTCAAACGCATCCGGAAAAGAGGATGGTCATGAGACGGCAGACCAGATCCTCTTCTGTTCGTCTGATAACACTTTTGGAGCAGTCAGTTTTGGGGCTTGAAGACCACGAATCCCTTTGGGAGCTTCATCCGAGATGTAAACATCATAGTCTTCATCTTCTTTGTTTCCTTCAGTAATTCCCAGAATTCCAGAGACAAATTGCGCATCTTCTTCGGAATCGAGGTCTTCATCCCGGAGTGAAAAATTCCGAGGCTGGCTTCCATTTCCTGTTTGGGCCTTCTCCCCCTCTTGCATCGGTGACCCTGGAAACCGGTGCAAGCGATAAGTCCTCCTTGATATCATCAAGTTTGGAGAACACCTTCTGAAGACCAGTGGAAAGTTGAAGAGTCAGGGTGTCATAAGCTTCAGAAGTGGGAGCTTGTTCGGATAGATGCTTGAAGGTGCTGCTAAGGATTTCGATCATCTCATCAAACTTCCTGTTCGGAACATCAACAATGTTCCAAGTTGAGTGCAGGAGTTTGATGAGGACTTGTTGGATGATCAGATTCATCTCATCCTTCTTCCGGATCTCCTTCTCTAATCGTTGAATTTGTTTCTCATGACGAACATGAGTCTGCTTGATTAAATCGTTGGTAGCAGACACAAGATCCTCATGAACTTTGAGCATAGAGGAGATGGTGTTGAGGTAGTTGTCGACAAGAGCATTGTATTTGGAATCAATCTGCTCAATGGTGTGTTTCAGCCGGATGGAGATCAGCTGGTCAAGATGGGCTTCTCTTTCTGCTGTGGATGGTCCGGATTGATGGGAAAGAGACTGAAGGATGGCATCAAGTTTTGAATCAAGTCCGGAGACTTTTTGATCCAGTTTCGAATTCAGCTCTGTTACAGAAGTCTCTACGGATGACACTTTAGCCATAGTGTCAGAGACATTGGTGCGGATCTCCATTAGGGTGAATGGGTCAACATGGTCACCAGCGGAGGATTCAGAATCGAAGTCTGAGTGTTGCGGAGGAGGCTGGTGAGGATCCGGATTGGAGGAAGGACCTGGTTTGGCAGCATCATCGTCATCTTGAAGTTGATCTTCAAGAGTGGAAGTGGAGGAGGTTCCGAAGTCAAAGGCAGACTCGGATGGGGATGCTTTAGACTGATAATGAATAGATGTCAAGAGATGAGCATCCGGAATTTTTGTTGCTTCTGCCTCCAACATAACTTCTTCGCAAAATCTCTTCTTCCGGATCAGTATGGAAGATGCTTTGGTGAGTGACTATTGGTGGCAGTTCTGAAGTGAGTTCTTTGATGGCGTCATCGTCTGAGGGAAGGACATAGGGCATGTTGCTTTGAATAGCCCGGTTCCTCATGGAGATGAGAGTGGATTCAACTTGGGCACGAGTCAGGTCCGGACGCCTTGATGCAGCCCTGTTAACATAATCTTCCCACAAAGGATCGTTAGAACCTGGTCATCCTATATGTCTTCCGGGTATCAGACCAGTTGGGGCATTGGAAGTTGGAGAGACTGCTCCTTCTTCCGGATGCTTGGGTTCCGAAACAGTGGTTCCGGAGTGTGTGCGTGTGGAAGAAATAATGGGATGATCAAAAGTGACATGTGGGTGTGTTCCAGGGGGCTGCAAGGAACTTTGTTCAACACCGACATCACCCTTTTGGGAGGGTGAGGGTGGAATATGTGTAGACTCCCCGTGAGTGTGTGCATGTGATGATGAAACATTGAGGGGTACCTCAGATGAGTGGACAGGAGGGGTGTGCGGGCGGCCAGAATCAGCCGGAATGTCATGGGTGCCCTCCTGTTGAGAGGGGGCACTGACTTTGGTTTTCTTTTTGGCCTTAGGTTTAGTGGGTGAGGCCTTTCTTTTGGCCGGTTGCTTAACCTTGGGTCCGAACTTAGTATGAGTGGCCTCTTCCGGAATAGGCTCAACTGAGACTGGGGCAGGTTGTGTTGGGTCGAACACAACCGAAGTCTCAAGATGGTGTTTCAGGAAGGGGGATCCAGAAGGAATGAGGGCCAACATATTGTCCGGAAGTCGTCTGACCGGACCAAAGTACGATTGATCCGGAATTCTGTAAGACTTTACGAGTTTAAAAGATACACATACCTCTAGAGGGATGGTGCTCACCGGAATAGGGACGTTGAGTTCCTTGAAGATTTGTTCAATTGTCAGGGCCCAAAATCTAGGGCTCGAAATCTTGTTTGGTTTCCTCTTGATGGCAAACTTGCAAAAGTCTTGCCACAACACTTCCGGAAGGTCAACAGCATTGCTACGTCCAGAATAGATGTTGAATACAACATTCAGCCAGTCCTTGCTGAGGGTATCAGTGCCGCCGTGTTTTCCCGATAAGCCACGGATGATAAAGTGCATCAGGACGGTCCAGAGCCCTGAAACTGCAGTCTTCTTGAAATCCTTGGCTCGATAATCTTGACTGTACCCGATAAAGTTAAGAAACGTCTGGAATTCTTCAGCAGTCGGTTCCACAACTTTGAAACCAGCAGGGTTGGGTGAAATACCAATGGCTTTGAGAAAGGTCGCTTTGTAAACCAGAATGGTGCGATCATCGATGATGGAGGTTAACAAAATATCATCTTCAAGTTTGATGTTTGTGAATGCACGATGAAGATGAGAAAGAGGGAGGGGAGGATCTGGGATTTTGGTAAGTGGAATGGAGAGAGGATGATGAGCAAGGAACTCAATCATGATCCTGATTGATTCGTCGTAGTCAAGGGGGTTTAAGGAAAACAGTTGGGTGGTGTCCCTGAGAAAGGGTTCTTGATCTGCCGACGATGATGATCCCTTGGATCCTTTTGATGATTTCTTCCTAGCAATGGATTTCTTGGGAGTTTGAGCAGTAGAGGCCTGGTTCTTGGAGGATTCCATTGTTGAAGATGATGAATGCTTGAAGAACACGAAGAACTGTGAGGATTTTAGAGAGGTTTGAGAGTGAAAGGATCGTAAAGTGGTAAAGGTGAATGTGAAAGGGTATTTATAGGTGGGAAAAGTCGGGTCGGGTCGAAAAAGGTAATGATGAGGATCCGAGATCCATCGGGTCGCATTTAATGTTGTGAAAAAGTGATTAGACAGGTGAAGTGAAAGATCAAGGCAATTGGTCTAAAAGAGGGGAATTTAACCGTCAATTCGTTTTCCATTTTAGAGGGCGTGCAATCGTGTCATGCAAATCGAGGAAGATTGGATAAGGATCTTCCTAAAAAGTAACCGTTGAGAAAACCGTTTCACCTTATTGCCTCTTGGTATTCCGGATGAATTGTTCCGGACAGAGCATGATCCGAAGGATAAAAGAAATGTTCCGGAATATATATGATGAAAGGGTTTCTGGAGCAATTTTGAAAATTCCGGAGCACTTTTGAATTTCCGGAGCAAGTTGAGATTCCGGAGCAAATTTTGAAAATTCCGAAGCAAGTTGAGATTCCGGAGAAAGTTGAGATTCCTGAGCAAATTTTGAAAATTCCGGATGAATTGTTCCGAAATGGTGATCCTGATGATGGTCGATCTAGATCGTGTGAAGAAGAGAATAAACTGTACAGCGTAAGAAACTCAAGGGATAATTAGTAAAAAAGACAGGTAAAAGGATCCTATGTATTTAGAGGAAAAATAGTTTCGAAGCAAAAAATAAGTGAGTTCGGAGCATATTTTTCTTCTGAATACTTCTATCAAAGAGAACATGTCTCCTGAAAGAAATTGGGATCAGGCATCATCATACCCATTTTGTTCAGAAAACCATTAAATTTAGTTTCGTCTAATGCCTTAGTAAAGACATCAGCAATTTAATTGTCAGATGGAACAAAAATAAGTTCGATGTTACCATTTAGAACATGATCTTTAATAAAGTGGTACCGAATGTCAATGTGCTTCGTCATGGAGTGCTGAATTGGATTATGAGAAATTGCAATGGCACTTTGAGAATCACAGTAGATAGGAATGCGTTGAAATCGGTAACCATAATCCAAGAGTTGAGATTTCATCCAGAGAACTTGAGAGGTACAGTTGGCAGCAGCAATATATTCAGCTTCGGCTGTGGAGAGAGCAATGCAGTTCTGTTTCTTAGATGACCAGCTGACTAAATGACCACCTAGGAATTGACATCCTCCTGATGTGCTTTTCCTATCGAGTTGAAGACCACCATAGTTCGAATCAGAGTAAGCTTGCAGAAGGAAACTTTCATTTGCTGGATACCAGATTCCGAGGTTCTTTGTACCTTTGAGGTAACGGAATATTTGTTTCACATCCAAAAGATGAGACATTTTCGGATTGACTTGAAATCTGGCACATAAGCATGTTGAGAACATTATGTCTGGATGACTTGCAGTGAGATAGAGTAAGGATCCAATCATTCCACGATACTTCTTTTCATCTACTGAAACACCCGAAGGGTCGGCGAAGATTTTGTGACCGAACCCCATAGGTACCTTGGCAGAGGCACATGTGTCCATAGAGTATTTCTTGAGAAGCTCAGAAATGTACTTCTCTTGGTGAATGAAAATACCTTTGTTAGTCTATTTGACTTGAAGGCCAAGAAAGAAGCTTAATTCTCGATTCATGCTCATTTGAAAACGACTGACCATCAGTTTGGCAAAATCAGCAACCATAGATGAATCCGTAGATCCAAAAATGATGTCGTCCACATAAATTTGTACCAGCATGAGATGTTTTCCATTTGATCTTCGAAATAAAGTGGGATCCAATATACCTCTTTGAAAACCTGAGCGCTTGAGAAAATCAGTGAGTGTCTCGTACCAAGCCCGAGGAGCTTGCTTGAGTCCGTAGACAGCCTTTCGGAGTTTATAACAGTGGTTCGGAAAGGTAAGATTAATAAATCCGGGTGGGGGGGGGGGCTGTTGAAGATATACTTTAGTGTCAAGTTCACCGTTAAGAAAAGCACTCTTAACATCCATTTGATAAACTTTGAAACTTTTGTAGGCTGCATAAGCAAGAAAGATTCTGATAGCTTCAAATCGTGCAACAGGAGCAAATGTCTCGTCATAGTCAAGGCCTTCAATTTGAGTGAAACCTTTAGCTACCAATCTTGCCTTATTTCGGATGATAACTCCTGCATCGTCTAGCTTATTGCGAAATACCCATCTTGTACCAACAATAGGGTGATGTTGAGGAGGAGGTACAAGAGTCCAGACTTCATTTCGGTCAAATTCTGCCAGTTCTTCTTGCATCGCTGTAATCCAATCAGCATCCTCTAATGCTTCTTTTATGGATTTGGGTTCAACCATGGATATGAATGCTGAAAAATGGCATTCATTTTGGATGTTTGTAGCTGAGCGAGTTTGTACACCAACATTCGGATTGCCTATCACTTTGTTTGGAGGATGATCTTTCGTCCAAACATGCAATTGAGGGAGTTCTTGTGCAGCGGAGGATCCTACATCAACAGTAGAATTGATTTGCTCCCCCTGAATGATTTGAATATTGGGATGATGCTCCCCCTGAACTTATGAACCGGAGAGGTTGACATCATCATCAGAAGGAAACTCAAAGAAATTTTCGTTTTCATCAATGTTGAGAGGATTTGAGTCATCGAAATCAGCAGCTGCATCTTCGAAGCCATCCACATTTGATTCAAGAGGGGGATTTGCATTATTCTCCCCCTCAACCTGAGAAGGTTGAAACGGTTCGGAATCAAATGGAGGTAGGCTCGGAAGAGGACCGGAGAGGTTGTGAGAGACTGGGGCTTCCGAAGGAGGAATAGGAATCAGAGATGGTCGTGATCGAGATTCGGAATCAAGAGCTGTTTCGGAAGGACCAAAGAGAGTTTCAAAATCAACCTCGAGAATGGTTTGAGGGTTCGGACATCCTGGCGGAGGAGCATCAGACTCCATGATGTGAGTTGTGATATGAGTGGGGCCAGAATTCCGAACGAAGTTGTCATCAAAGGTAATATCGAAGCTTTCTTCCAGAACACGAGTTCTTCGGTTGAGAACTCTGTAAGCTTTGGATTTGGAAGAGTACCCTAGAAAGATTGCTTCATCAGCTTTAGGTTGGAACTTTGTAAGCTGATCACGGTTGTTTTTTATGAAGCATCTGCATCCGAAGACATGTAGAAATGAGATCGTTGGTTTTCGTCCATTCATTGCTTCGTATGGCATCATGTTGAGTCGTCGATTGACAATACTTCGATTTTGAGTGAAGCAGTGGATACAGCTTCAGCCCAAAGATAGAGCGGAAGGTTTGCATAGTTCAGCATGGATCGAGCAGCTTCAACGAGTGTTCTATTACGTCTTTCAACTACACCATTTTGTTGTGGAGTGTATGGAGCTGAGAAGTTGTGATCGATTCCTTTTTCTGTGAGGAACTTCTCAATGGTGGAATTAACAAAATTTGAACCATTATCACTTCGGATTCTTCTGACCAGGAGTTTGATAAGAACTTCTATTCCTCTGATAAAATTGATGAGCTCAGAGGCAGTTTCGGATTTCAGCCTTAGAAAGAAGACCCAAGTGAACCTTGTAAAATCATCAACAATCACAAGAATGTATTTCTTATGATGAAGACTTTCTACAGTGGATGGTCCACACATATCAATGTGTAGGAGTTCTAAGGGATCCGAAATGGACTTTTCGATGATAACAGGATGACCCTTATTTGATTGCTTACCACACTCGCATGCAGCACATAAATGATCATTTTCGAACTTGAGAAGAGGTAAACCTCTTACCATCTCACCTGAGACAAGATCATTCATGTACCGAAAGTTCAGATGTGCGAGCCTTCGGTGCCATAACCAACTAACGTCAGGAACAGCTTTGGAGAGAAGGCAAAGTTGCGGTTTGCCAATGATCATATTGATGTCAAGTGGGTACATGTTTTTGTTGTGAAGAGACTTAATCAAACATTCTTTTCGGTCTTCAGTCATCACATAGCTATATTTCTTGCAAAATTCCACACATCGGCATGAGTCGGTGAGCTGAGCAACACTTATCAAGTTATGTTTCAAGTCAGCCACATAAGCAACATGTGAAATAGAGAAGTTCCCATTGGTGAGAGTTCCATAACCACGAATTTGAGAATTGGAGTTGTTGTCATACGTCACGTAACCAGCATTTGGAGAGAGCTTTAAATCTCACAGAAAATCCTTCTGCCCCGTCATGTGCATGGAGCAAGCACTATCAATATACCATATTGTATCTTGCTCCGAAGCACAAAGTGCCTGCAAAATTAGTGAGCAATGGAGCTTTTAGGCTCCGAGTTAGACTTTGGGACATAGGCATGGACTTTGGACTTTGTTTGTGACTTTGGAACAACTACGTGTTTCTTGGTGAGATTACTTGAGTTCTTTGGAAATAGACAAAATGCTAGAGTCTTTTCATCTATCCAGTAGTCATATTCAACTACTAATGGGTTCGGAGCTGACTTCTTCGGAACAGTGGTAACCGAAGGATTGACACTTTTAGTTATCTCCGAATCAGTTGTTTTGTTAACAGATGTTTTGATTTTCCACACAAGATGTTTGTTTGAAGATTTTGAAACAGTTGTTTTTGAACTTGTGGATTTATTTGATGACACATTGTTCTTTGAAATTATTGGTTTAAAAATTGTGCCATCAGATTTTGCAATAAAGACAAATGAAACATTTCAAGGTGCCGGTGAAGTGTTTCAGATGGTTTTGACCTTAACATGAGCTTGAGGAGATTTGGAGCTAAGGACTTCCTTTGGTTCCAAACGAACAGGAGGTTCGGAAGATCTCTTTAGGATTCTTGTCGGAACAAACGAATTTTGACAATGGTTTTGACCTAAGGACTTCCTTGAGTTGTTTCGAGATGAGTTTGGTTTAGAGTTAGCAATGAACCTGGAATTTTGTCTAGTCTTAACTTCCTTTTTGTAAGCATTTCTAGCTTCTACCTTGGGATCTACAACATCTTTTCTAGTCAACATTGGTTTTTTCTTAGGATGAGGAGAGGATCCAAAGGATTGTCCTTTGGATGGATTTAAAAACTTAGGAGTAATGGGAACCAATTTGGTTTTTGAAAGAACTACGGAGTCCAATTCGCATGAATCAGAGGACACATTGCTTGAGACTTCAACTTTATCATCTAGAGATGCCCATGCAAATTCCGAGGCATTGATTTCAGTTGTTTCCGGAATAATTTCCTCAATCACAAAGTTGTTGACGTGATTGCTTATAGGAACATGTTCTACACAATTTGGAAGACTAGAATGATATTCCGTTGTCCGATTCAGGTCCAGGTTTATCAGAGACGGAAGAGGCGTGGAATCAGGACATTTGACAACTATTGGTTGGAACTCAGGAATTAGGGACTCAAAAGATTTTTTAGTCTCCGGAAGGGGTGACAATGGAGAAACGGGAGTGTCCGAATGTTTAATGTTCGGAACCTCTCCCATGAATGTCAGATTTTGCAAATCCTTCAGGGGACTAACAATTGGTTTCGGAAACTCGCTTCCGAGACCAGGAGCTTCGGACCATGGATGACGAAAATCATGAGTCATCCGAATGTCAGCTTCAAGCATGTCAACAGAGTTATGCAAAGCATCTATTTTGGCATTGAGACGTTTGTTATCAGAAATCAAAATATTTCGTTCGAAATAAGTGATTTCACATTTATCTTTCAAAATGATACATTCATCTTTTGACATTACAAGTTCATGCTCTAAAGACTCGATTTTCAATTTCTTATCCTCAAAACGTAATCTAAGACGACTTAGTTCACAGTCTTTCTTCTCACTGGCTTCTATGGCGGACTCATAGGCTTTATAGATGGTGTTCATATCTGTTTGGATCTGGGTCAGATAAGGTTCACATAAAGTCAAATCAAAATTATTATCAGAGATCATAGATTTTACCTGCTGAACAATGCTTCGATATGGTGGATCGTTAGTGGCCATGTAGCAGTAGTGAGGTTCAGCAACATCTTCTCCATCTTCGGATCCAGAAGACCGATAACCTTCATCACATACAACTGTTTGTCTTGCCATCAAACACATGTTCCTTCCAGTTACTACATCATCATCATCTCCAGATGACCAGTATCCTTCGACATCTCTTGAAACAGTAGTAACAAATGCTTTCTCACTTTCAGCCAATTCTTGTGCTTTTCGGGCATAATAAGCTGAGTCCTTGACTTTTGATTTTTGTGGAGCATCAGCTAGACAATCTTTGGCAAAGTGATTAGCATGACCACATTTATGACACAAGATCTTTGGTTTATCTCAGTTAGAATATTTAGAAGATTCCGGGGATGAGTTTGGTTTAGTAAGGTTAGGTTTGTATGCAGGAGGATTTTCGGAGGGGTGTTTTTGTTCCGAAGCAGAATATGGTTGAGGGTGGTTTTGATGAGGAGCGCTGAATCTGTTTTGGTATGGTTTGTAAGAAGGATTGAAAGGTCGTTTGTATTTCATGGAGAGTAAGGCAAATTCTTGTTGGAAACGGAGTTCAGAATCCAAGGTTTCGGAATCATCGTCAGGATAGATGTGTGTGGGTAAAGGAGTTAAGGATGACTAAGTCAAAGGAACAGTAGGTTTGTAAGGTTTCGGAGCAGGTAGGTTCGGAATGGTTGATTCAAACGAACTAACTAGAGCAAGTGGTCCTCCGGAAAGTTCTCGTATGGTTTGAGCAACATTTGATTCATGTCCTTGAAGCTCATCAAAAAGTTGATAGAGTTTCAATTTTTTAAGGAACCATTACTTTGGAGACAAGACTTTACATTTCCCCATCCTTTACCAAGACTGTTAATGAACTTGAGATTGTATTCGAGAGGAGTTCAAACAATCACATGAGCAGTCATGTTGTTGACAACGATTCGATATCGGTTGGAAGCTGAGGCTACAGATTCACCTGGAGTAGTAGTGAATGTGTCAAAGTCATTGACAACTGAGGTGAGGCGTTTGTCCTTCATATTTTCAGAACCTTCAATCAGATCCTGAAGAGTGTCCCAAATTTCTTTGGCTGATTTGCATAACTTGATGTGCTCAAAGAGTGATGGAGGAACACCAAACACCATTTCAGAGAAGGTGACTTGATCAGCATGCAGTTTCTCAATGTCATCAGCAATTAGAGGGGCTGGACGAGCTTCATCTTCTCGCAGGAGTTGAGCAGCTGCATCTCTTACAACTATTCTTACAGGAACATGAGGGCCTTCTTTGACGGATCTCCATATTTTTTCACCTTTCTCTTTGGCTATTAAAAACCTTTCCATTCTAACTTTCCAATGATCATATTCTTCAGCAACTAGCAATGGGGCACGTGTAGGGCCACCCACGCTATTTGCGATTTGCATTGAAATCATTTGTTGAGGATTTGAAGCAGCCATTGAAGTCAATATATCTTCAAGCTTAAGTGGTATATAGAAGAACTTTTATCCTTAACACAGAAATGGTTGAAATACCAAGGTAAATTCAACCCAACTATAATCTGATCTTATGGATTCAAAGGACAACCACTCGAGCTCTGATACCAATTGTGAAAGCAAGATCTTTGCGCAGGGACAAGGTTTGAGAACTCAAACCTTGAGTGAATGCTTGAGATCAATGTCTGCTTAATAATAGATGTTCAAGTCAAGACTGGAAAGACCAGTCAAGTCTTAGATAATCGATTCAACAAGATGATCAAGATATTAATTGAGAATAAGTGAATAGTGATCAAGGTAAAGTTAATAAATGAAGAACACAAAGAATGTGATAAGAGTAAATGCCAAAAGTGAGAGAAAGATCCATAGTTGACTTGTATTGAATGCTCCTTTATATAGGAGAGAATGTTACAGCGAATTATCTCAGATGTTTACATAGGACCGGACAAAAGGCATAAGCCTAACATTCTGATTGTCCTAATACAACTTTAGACTAAGTCCTATGAAACGTTACATCAAAATACAAGACAAAAGTAATAAATGCATAAGAGACACAATAACTTCATTCCGGACAAGTGATGTTCCGGAGATGAAAGTTTGATTCCGGATCAACATGCATTCCGGACTATAAGATTAGTTCCAGAATGCGTTCCTCTTCAACAAAAAGCTTCACTCCATTTCTTCAGCTCCGGACAGGTTCCGGATCACATCTTCCTTCGGAACCAACAGCCTTCGGAATATGTACTTAGGATTGCTAGAGGTTCACTTTCAGGTTCCAACATGGTAATGTGCAAGAACCACAAGAGCTTCGTAAAAGCAAAAGAGGCAATATTGTGAAAAAATTCGGATCCGACTTCCAACTGTACTTGGTGAAAGGTTCAAGGGATGAAATTAGTCTTGAATACTCTTATTGCTATAGTATTGAAGATGATCCAAAGACTTATCAAGAGGCCATGGAGTCTCGTGATAGTGCCTTTTGGAAGGAGGCAATTGATGATGAAATGTCATCAATTCTTGAGAACAACACATGGGTGTTGTCTGATTTGCCTCCGGGTTCTAAACCTCTTGGTTGCAAATGGATTTTCAAAAAGAAAATGAATGTTAATGGAACTATTGACAAATTCAAAGCCCGGTTAGTCATTCAAGGTTTTAGACAAAAACCCGGTATTGACTATTTTGATATGTATGCTCCAGTTGCACGTATTTCTACTATTAGATTGTTGGTTGCTTTGGCAAGTATCCACAATCTGGTTATTCACCAAATGGATGTGAAAAAAGCCTTTTTAAATGGTGATCTTGACGAGGAAGTTTACATGAAACAACCAGAAGGTTTCATTATGCCCGGTAAAGAGCATATGGTTTGTAAACTTGTCAAATCTTTGTATGGGCTGAAACAAGCGCCTAAACAATGGCATCAGAAATTTGATGAAGTTATTTTGTCCTCTGGTTTCCAGACAAACCAATGTGAAAAAATGTGTCTATAGTAGATTTGATGATGCTACTAGAGCTGGAGTGATCATTTGCTTATATGTAGATGACATGTTGATTTTTGGTACCGACCAAAATCAAGTGGATGAAACAAAGAAATTGTTATCATCCAAGTTTTCCATGAAAGATTTAGGAGAGGCTGATGTAATTCTTGGAATAAGAATTAAGAGGATGAACAAAGGATTGGTAATGACTCAAAGTCATTATATTGAGAAAATTCTCAAGCGGTTTAATTTTACCGAGTGTTCTCCTGTGAGTACTCCTATGGACCCAAGTGTGAAATTAATGCCAAATAATGGCGTTCCCATTTCACAATTGGAATACTCTAAGGCTATTGGTAGCTTGATGTATGTCATGACAAGTACCAGACCTGATATTGCTTTGTTGTGGGTAAGTTGAGCAGGTACACTAGCAATCCTAGTGCTCAACATTGGCAAGCAATGAATAGAGTGTTTAAATATCTCAAGGGAACCCTGAATTATGGTTTGAGTTATTTGGGGAGTCCTTCGGTTTTAGAAGGTCATTCAGATGCAAGTTGGATTACCAACATGGAGGACCATTCCTCAACTTCTGGTTGGGTATTCTTGCTTGGGGGAGGTGCCATTTCTTGGGCTTCCAAGAAGCAATCTTGCATTACAAACTCGACAATGGAATCTGAGTTTGTTGCATTAGTAGCTGCTGGTAAAGAAGCAGATTGGCTAAGCAATTTACTCTATGAGATTCCTTTGTGGTCTAAACCGATAGCACCTATTTCTATCATTTGTGATAGTGCTGCCGCTTTGGCTAAGGCATATAACCAGGTCTATAATGGCAAGTCTAGACATCTAGGTGTTAGACATAGTATGATTAGAGAATTAATCATGAATGGTGTGATTTCGGTTGAGTTTTTGAAATCGCAACAAAATTTGGCAGATCACTTGACTAAAGGTCTGACAAGAGACTAAGTGCACAAGTCTGTAATCGGGATGGGATTAAAGTCCATTTAATTCTATAATGATGAGACACCCAATTCCCTCCTAATATAATGTTAGGAGTTGAATTCAATGTGAAAAGCTCATACTTATAGATTGGAACACATGAAGTATTCATCCCAGGTATGTGTTCGGTTCTGCAAGTTAGCCAGGTTGAAGTTTAACTTCTTAATAATTCCTTTGATAAATGTATGTGCAGATACATGGAAAGGAGTTACCTACGTGATTGTGAAGTGTAGCCGCATTTCAAGAGGTTGTGGACTTGACCTTGATACGATCATGAGAGGATTGGGACACACGGCTTTATAATAGTGTCAAGTTGTATGATGCTAGAAATTCAATAAACTAGTATGTATTTTACTTTCTGGTATTCAAATGGGTTGATGGGTTCAATTCTTAGAACACCCTGATTCTCGAGTATTTGAAAATGTATGATACTAAGTGGAAATTCAATCGTTTCGATATTTTCATTATGTACTAGTTTGGTTTGTTTGATAAAGGTTATGTTTGTTCAAGGGTTACACTAAAATGGGGGAGGATTGTTGGTGATTTTAGTGTCATCATGTCATTTTAAGTAACTGGAACTAACATGTGAGCTAAGGGGCTTCATAATTTGTACTCTATTATATGTACGGGGTTGTGCGGAGTGCACGCATGTATAAGATCGAATTAGAAGCCGGTTCGACGACCAGTCGGGGGTCCGAGGGCAGCGCCCCCGGGTCCGGGGTTTCCAAAGGGGCAGCGCCCCTTTGGCGGGGTCTAGGGGCAGCGCCCCTAGCGGGGTCCAAGGGGCAGAGCCCCTGGCTGGGGTCCCGCTGCCAGGTCAGCGGGCGGGGTCGAGGGGCAGAGCCCCAAAACCTCACCGAATTTTACATATGAGAACATAATGGAAAATTCAATTTCTTGAGGGTGATTATGCTAAAACTAATGAAACTCGTTAGTTTTTGGTAACCCTAAATCCTCATTAAATCCGGATTAACATTACTTGCTTCCAAAGCAACTAATGACGGCCCAACCCTAATGAAACCCTAATCGTGTTTAATATATAAGTAGTTATTCCTCTACAGAAGAGGGTTATGATCTTAAGCTCTCGTTTCATCATACTTTCACAGAATACTCTAGCATATTGGCTTATGTCTTCTGTGCCTAGAAACGTAAGTGTCCACTTGAATTATCCTAGGCTGAATTTCTTGTAACTCAGACATAGGGTAGAAATATCAGTTCGGAAAGTGATATCACGATCCAAGTTGGTATCCAGATCTCCACCACAAACCCTAAATTTCCCAACAATACAAACAACAAATAAAAGAAAAGAATGTAATATTTATGTCAAAATTTCTAATCAAGAACAAGCCATAAGATTAAGGACGCAAGCCTTGTGTCGGATTGTGAAATACATTCATTTTTTTAGAGTATTCTGGTTTAATATATATTATGCATTCAAGTTTGATCAGATTGTCCTTGGTTTTACATGTTATATTTTGAAGAATTCTTATAATTACTCAACAACATTTCTAACTAGCTTGTATGTCCAAGCTTGTAGCATATGTTCAGTTAAGAAGATTGTTAAGGATGACATTTGAGATATGTCTTGTTACAAAGAAAAAGTAAATTAGCATATCCTTGCGCATTGGTAGTTCAGCAAATCCTTTATAAAAAGATCAATATGCAATTCATTTACCGATTCACATATAGATATTAAACATTCTTTTTATGGCCTATGAAATGAAAGTCCTTAAGTTTGACAAGTTTTATCGGTTTTTTCAATGTAACGTTTTTTTGTTTGTCAATGCTAGAATTTGCCAAAAAAAAAATCATTTTGTTCCTTGTTACCTATAATAACAGGTTTTTAGGTTCTCATTAAAAAAAATTACAAAAATATCATTAGGTTTACAAATCTTTTATGTTTTTACCATAAGTATTTATATATAGCCAATTGGGAATAACCCAATTTATAGATGCTTAGTCTCTTAGTATGGGAGAATGGAGATGTTAGGGTTCGATCATTGGTGCTAACAAGAATTGGAGTATTAACACTAACATCTAACCAGTCAAGTTTCCGTAAAAAAAAGTATTTATATATAATTTTTATATTATACGTATACATACAGAAGAAAAACATATTTATGTACGAAAAAAAATTAACTAAACATTGTATAAATATATTTTTTGAAAAAATATACTTATGGCAAACTTGCAAAAGTTTTGTAAACTTAAGAATTTTTTTGGAAACTTTGATTTAATTGTAACCTGAAAACCAGCTATTATAAGTAACAAACGGCAAAAAAAAAAAAAAAACTTAATCATAAGGACCTTAACGAACAAAATATCATCATAAGGACAAAACCGACAAAATATGACAAACTTAAGAACTTTTATATAAAAATTCCTTCTCTTCTCTTTATGTGAGTGAATTCCCCAAGCAAAATATTTGTCAAGATCTAAGTGTGTTAGAAGTTTAAAGTGTGTTTTTCATTCTCCATGTTCGTAATCAATCTTGTATTTTTCATTTTTGTTCAAATAAATTCCGAAAAGTCATTCCATAAACTCTAGATTGTTAAATTTCTTTTAAAGAATTTAGATTATTCGGTTTTATTGTATTTACCTTCCTCCCTCCCAACCCCATACAACATATTTACTCTATGCTGGGAATAACATATAATATATATATATATATATATATATATATATATATATATATATATATATATATATATGTATATATAATCATATCAAATATATATTACTTTATGAAATGAGGATATGCGGTTATCTTCCTCAAATTTCAACTACTGAATTCGTATACAAGAAAAAGACACCAATAAAAATTATTCTCATACATTCATACATGTTGAACATGCATACCATGTCCAACACTAGTCGTGGTATTGAGCCGTGTAACGGTCCAATTGTCATGTTATTTAAATATATAAACATATTAATTAAAACACAACATTATTCAAACATACATATCACCATCACCATCGATCACCATATAGTATACGCCAAGTTTCTAGTTATGGGAACCCCACATCATCACATATCCTGCACACATAGAGATCATAAGATCACAACATTGATTCTTCCAATTGTAAATACTGATTAGTAGTCATTTGCATTTATCTATAAAAGTTTGTGTTGAAGAACTTACAGAAAGGTTCTGTCTTCCACCTCTGGTTATCATTTTTATTCCACTCCCACAAAAGAATTTCGGTGCCATCATGAATACCAGTGTCACCAATGGATGCATCTATATTAAGCTTAATATTGTCCACCATTCTTACTGCGTGAAAACCATCGCCCAAATCCTTGCTTTCTGTCCAAAGAACAGACAAGTCAAGCGTATTTGGGTTGAATTCCGTCAGCTGAACCTACACAAGGATCCATAGGAATTTTACAAAAAGAACAAGATCGACCAAAATATTTGCTATTCCTGAAAGTCCATAACTACACATATTTGACGTATTGTAAACAATAGCTAAAAGCCCATTAAAGAACTGATACAATTTCAACTTCAGATGATCAGATTTAAACGTCTAATGATTGTACATGAAGATCGACATACTGGATTATGAGCTGGATCGGTAGCCTGTTTCAGAGCTTGTCCAGTAGCTTTATTTACCAGAGCAAAAGAGGGAAAACCCTCTTCGTCTTTGACTCTCGTGCTAAACTTCTCATCCTTTATCCAATGCTGTATAAAAATGTAAAAAAGGTCAACTAAAGTTAAGCGGATGAGCTGATCGGAGAAGGAGGAATTAAAGTGTGTATATATACCTGATGAAGATCGGAGGAGTTGGTGGGTGCAATAACCGGTGCTCCATCACGGATAGTGAGTGAGTAATCAGTCTTGATCTTGCTGTAAAATCTAACAGTGGGTTTGTTGTCAGTGTACTTCGGTGTTTGATCCATTTTTTCTTGATTTAATTGGGGGTGTGTGTTGGAAGTTAAATAAGAAAGGAGATGACGAGGGCAATTAGAAGATTGTGTTCTTTGGTCGGTGGAAAATCACGTGCCCATATTTCACTTTTTTATTCAGAAATTGATACGTAGAAAGTTCTTTTTTTTTTCATGACACTAATGGACGTGCCCACGATCTTTATTTATAATTCAAATATTTTGTATACAGCGAGATTTAAATCCTTTGATGTGTAGAAAGTTTTTATTTATATACTCAATCTTATTTATAAATCAATATTTTGTGTACAACGAAGACTTAAATCCTTTTTGTGTAGAAAGTTTTAATTTATATATACGGTTAAACTATAAACTCTTTGGTATCTAGAAATTTTTTATTTATATATATATTTGTGCAGAAAGAATTTATAGATTATCAATGAGATTAATGAGACAGTTGTATAATTACAAATTACAAGCAAGTAACACACCAATCATGTTAAAAGGTTAAAGAAAATAGTACATTTACAAATTATAAGCAAAAATAAAAGAACACACTAATCATACTAATCCACAGTAAATAACTTTTTGATCCTTATGTGAAGAAGTTTAGTTAATAACTTTTTGATCCTTATGTGAAAAGTTAAGTTGAAATTTGTGTGATGCTTTTATCGAAGATAGCTTATCATGTCAAATAAGAAAGAATACTGAAGAAGACTAAGGTCGACTTTTGTTCGCGGATTACGATAGAATTCAAAGAATCAAATGTGAATATTCGATTTTATGTAGAGGTGTTGATCGGGTAATTTTTTCAGGTTTTGGGTAATTCGAATTTTTCATGTTAAAAAAATACTCGTTACCCGAACCAAATTAAATTCGGGTAATTCGGGTTTGGGTAATTCGGATAGTGGGTCGGGTTTGGGTAATTCGGATATTACCCGAAATATATAATTTTTTTGTGAATGGAACCTGAAAAGTAATTTATTGAAATAAATATCGCGTGCTCTATTAGTCTTGATTATATAAACAAACAAGGCATAAACGAAGTTACTCAAACTTTGAACATTGAGATTTTTTAGTCAATATCAAGTAATCTTTTAACAACTTAATCTAATATAATAAGATGTTAAAAAACAAATACTTAAAGATCTTAGTTTAAAAGTTTAAAATGTTTAAGATAATTGTAGTCATAAGTTTTGTCATGTTCTGAAGTTTCATCAAAATAATAAGTTTGTTAGTTACAATAAAAACTAATATAAGATCTATGAAAAAAACAAAAAAATGAATTTTTAAAATAATTTGGGTAATTCGGGTATACCCGAAACCCAACAAACGTACCTTATACCCGACATAAAAAAAATCGGGTTACCCGATTACCCGATACCCGTTTTACCCGATACCCGAAAAAATTGGACGGGTAATTCGAATTTCCATAGGGCTAATCCTATTACGTTTGCTCGTTAGACTCGGACACATGAATTGGATTCTTTAAAAATAGGTATTTAATTGATTTCCTAAGATCCTATCAAAAGTACTTTGAAACATAAAAAAATGCATTTTCATCTATCAATTAACCAATGTAGCTACAAACAATAAATAGTTTAAGACATGAGAAAATACATCTTCAATACATCATTAACAAATAAAATTCAAAACGGGATCTCTAAAGTTCATATTTGATTCACTTCAAAGACAAAATATTAATATATATATATATATATATATATATATATATATATATATATATATATATATATATATATATATATATAAATGATAAGGATTTTACGATATGAGCCTAATCCGATCATACCTCAAAATTATAAATTCATAAAAAATCATAACAATGCCAAACCCCTTGTGCAAAAATGATATTCATACATTAATATATAACATGTCCCCAAATGCACTAACAAACTAAAATCGGTACATTGCTAAAATAAAGGTCTATCGAAATAATATATGAGATATTAAAGAAGTAAAAAACATCAAACCAAATGTTTTGCGGTATAAATGTCTTTCGACCAAAATGTCTTTCGACCAAAATATATTTTGGTATTCCTGAAAATACCCTTCGGCATTAAAGACTTGAAAATACTTTATGGTATTAAATTTTTGAAAATACCTTATATTATTTTCTTTAATGAAGAAGTAACGGCAGAGACGTAGCCAATATAAAACAATAGTAGACATTGGCCCACTCACACATAATTAAGGTTCCATATATATGTTATGTACAATATATATATTTTTGTTAAATAAAAAGATTTAGGGCTATGATATTGTTTATTTCATTCAAAACTTCAAATTAGTAAAATGGGATACATTGTTGTAAGACAACATCGTGTGCAATTTAAATAATAATTGAGTTAAAAATACATATATAGTTACATTTTGTTATCGTTTTCATATTATGTATATTATTTGGTCTACCCTAAAACAAAATTTTGGATATGCCACTGACTAATAAAATCTTAAGATCCCACGCTCCCAAAATAAAAAACCTCTTAAAGCAACACAAAATATAATAACTCCAAACTTCAAAATAGTTCAATTTACAATGAAATCTCATAGGTTGTAAATAAATAATAAAATAAAATAAAAGCCAATGCATCATGATACTTGATTTGAGTCAACAGGATCTCTTATCTTCACTTGCCTTGCCAAAAAAAAACTATTGGCAACTGTCCAAAAGTGGTAGGAAAAAAACAATCTAAAGATTTACAAGGGCTGAAAGAACCCAAAATAAAAAAAAAAAAAAAAAAGAGTTTCAAAAAATTGATTTATGACGATAGGAAAAAATTATTTAAGAGGTGGAAACTGATTGAAGTGGCTAGAACAAAATAGAAAAATCGATTAGTAATCTGGCCAATTAAATAGTTTCTTAGGCATTAAGAAAAAGCCATTATAAAGGTCAAAAATGACTTCATGAGAGGAAAAAAAACGTTTAATAACAAAGTTGTATGCTATGTAGGGGTTTAAAGAAAAAGTATAAATTATTGGGCCAAAAAAATAAATAAAATTATCGTAAGTTATAGAATAAAAATGTTAATGAGGCTTCAAAGCAACTGATGATATAGGTTTTGAAAAAATTGATTGTGTGTCAGGTTTAACAAATCAGTTCTTTAGTCTAGAAAAACCGAAAAGGTTGAATCGATATTTTGGTCTTAGAAAAACGGCAAGAACGAATCTCTTAGGCCCCGAAGAACGGAATGGAATAGAACAGAACTATAATTTTTTAAAGAGTGTTTGGCATAGATCAAGAACTAATTGAAAGTGACCAAGTCCAATGGGACAATTCACAAAAAAAAATAGTCCCAACCAAAAAGGTGGAAATCAACAGAACACGCATTCCAGTTTTTTTTATCTGCCAAAATTAACCCTGGAACGGGTCTTAGGTTGCATCTCCATCATTCTCATATTCGTATGAAATTATCGGGTTCTTCAAATAGATATCATCGTCTCAGAAATTGATTCTAGATTATTGATTATCGATTTTAGCTTGGGTCTCCACCATTCTGGTCTGTGCTCAACATCCCAAGGTACAACTCCTTTTTCAAACTTCAGTAGTATCGGCATTTGTTTATTTACTTGAACAAATTATTGATTATTTCTCTCTTAACCTTTCATGCATCTATTTGTTCTTAGTTTTGTGTAGTAATTTTGATTGGCTTGAAGTTTTCTATATAATGAAAATCTGATTCTGAAAGTTTTTTAGATTCTTTATCTGCCTATCGTTACCTGCATCTGCATATGTTTCTTTAATTATGTGTTTTAACTTCATTAGTTACTTGATTTCTTGATTGTTTCTTGATTAATTTATAATTACCTGTAACAAAATCCTTTTGTTTTATTTGGTGGCTGTAATTCTTGTGACGTTAGTATAGATGGTGGATTCCAATTTTTTTGAGGTTGTAACAAGCGAACTTGGGAATGCATAATTGATAAAGATTCAAAGGCATACTATGTGAATTGATAGGGTCATAAGTTTCAAGTCAGAGGTCTGAACACGACTAAAGTACATATTACAATAAAAATGATATTTATATATTCAATTTGTTAATATTATTATCCTATTTTCTATAGTAAATAATGCTAGTATATTATTGTTGATATATGGTCCATTAGCATGGCCTAGACAGCTCTGGCGCTCCAGCATGGCCTGATGCGCTCCTGCCAGCCCTGGCGCTCCCTTACCAACCTTGTCGGGGACTCCCTTGCCAGCCTCGCTGGGGACTCTCCTGTTGGTTTATATGACTTAGTCCAGTCCAATGTCATTGGCCGCGTACCAATAACGTCGCACTGGGGGGACTTGTTGATATATCGTCAATTAGCATGGCCTAGACAGCTCTGGCGCGCCAGCATCGCCTGTCGTTCCCTCGCCAGCCTTGCTGGGGACTCCCTTGCCAGCCTTGCTGGGGAGTCTTCCGCCAGCCCGGCCTGGCTCTCCCTTGCCAGCCCTACTGGGGACTCTCCCGCAGGCCTGGTATGGCGCCCCCTGGCTTGGCGCTCCCTTGCCAGCCTTTCCTGGTGCACGCCCGCCAGCCTTGCCTGGTGCGAGCCCGCCAGCCTCTCCCGGCGCCTCCAGGCGGCCTCGCCCAACTCCTTGCTAGCTGGGCCTGAATTGGGCTGGCCCAAGGCCTGACCTAATTCCCCTTGACCTAATTGTCCCCTATATAACGAATAGTATCTCCTCTATGGAGGGGATCTTCCCCTTGGCTCAGTCGCCGCCCTATACTCCGGTCAGGTGGCTCAGCCGCCACCCGACGCCGTCAGCCACCATACACCACCAGCACCAAGATGGTTCTCTCTAGCTAAAGAGAACCATCTAAGATCTACTAGATGATCTAACTTGACCTTTGGAGTCCGCTCCCGGGGCACAGTCCCTGGGGCGGCTCTAACGGGCTTGTCTGTTGTGACCTCGCAGATCCGTCTCCGGCGTAGAAGCACTCCCTCAGAGCAGGGGATTCGGATCCAGGTCACATCATTTGGCGTCATCCCGGATTCGAGCAAGTAGCAAAAGCCTCAGTTGGTTTCAAGCTCGTTCTTCCTCACATCTGTTCAGATCAGATGGGTTTTAATCTCAGGTTTCCTCAGATCTGTTAATTTCTAGTATCATATGTTCAGATCTGTTTATTATTTGCCAAGATCTGTTCAAATTTGCTTCACCATCTTCCAGATCTGTAGATCCATCATGTTTTTAGTCCAAATCTATCGATCTATATGATTTCCTTCACTCAAACACTCCCCAAGTTTGCAAAAATCTTCTTAGAATCGGTTTTTGGTTCATATTCTGGGGGTTTCTTGAGTAGGATGAAGAGAAAAGAAATTTTTATGAGTTTTTCATTCAGATCTATTGATCCGCTTAGTTTTTCGTATAAATCTTTTGATCAGCCTATTTTTTCGCTCAGATCTCAAGATATGTTGAGTTCTTAACTCATCTGAACATTTATGGAGCTTGCAAAGACATTTTAGATCTATCAACGTTTTTAGCTTAGATCTCCAGATCTATACGTTTTTGTTCACTTATTCACCTTTCAAGTTTGAAAACACCAATTCAGACCCGTTTTTACTTGTATTTTCGGGGAGAGAAGAGGTTCTTTCGACCATTTCTCCATCTTTGTTCATATTTTGGTGTTTATCCTAGCAACTTGAGAGGAGAAAAAAAAATTCGTGATTTTTTACCTTATTTTCAGTTTATGTTACAAGGAAATCACCTTCAGCTTATGATTTTCTTTGCAAAACTCTTCTAAAGTTGTCTATTTAGTTTTTTCTCTAAAAGCTTAGAGAGAAAATGAAATTTTTCCAGATCTGTTTATTGCTCATATCTTCATAGCTTGTTGAGCAAGCTGAAAAGAAAAGGAAGTTTTATGAGCAGTACTTCATTAGATCCGTTTTTTTTATTTTTAATAATAGTTTGTTCAGCAAGTAGGGAGAAAATAAGTTTTTAAGAATTTTCATCTCATTTTCAGTTCACATGTTACCAAAAAATCGTTTTTAGCTATGATTCTTTGTGCTATCCCATCCCTGTAACATCTATTTGTACACATAGCTGTATGGCTTGTATATTTTACAAGACATTTTAAAAGAAAAAGTGAAAAGAGGAGAAGTTTTGACGGGTCTCCATCCCAGTTCATATATTTTTAGAAAATTACATTTAGTTTATGATTTTCTATTTACAACTTTACTCAAGTTACTTAGAAGAGTGGAGAAAGAAATAATTTTTTTTAAAAAAATTTTAAGTTATCAGAAAATCAGTAGCAATAGTTGAGGTTTTCCATAAGCAATACATTTCTGTTGTAAGCAATGTTATATTGTTTGTACATCACTATATATTGTTTTTACATCATTAAGGTTGGTGACATTAAGCAACCTCATTTTTTGCCTTGTTCGAAGATTTCACTAGTTCTCCAAACAACCATACATTCGTTTTTACCATAACCCATCAAAGCATTTTATTTACAACCTCAAAATTTACCATAACCACTATTACAGTTTACTGTTGTTTTTAGAAAAAAGAAAGATAGAAAGATACAACAGTAATTACACGTGAAGAGCATCAGTAAAAAGAAATTATTGTCTTCTTTTAACGAAACCAAAAAAAAGGAGGAGGGTGTACGGTCTACACCACTAGAAGACAAACACGATACAACTCAAAAATGGTCAAAGTACCACCCGAGGGGCCCACTGCGACCATCTCCTCCGTTTAGAAGGTACAACGATATCCCATCTCGCCGGACCAAGGAGGAACCAAAAAAATCTCTGGAAATACTCGTCGGCGGTCACAGAACACGACCATCAGAGGTCGCCTCCAGCTTCGAGGAATCAGCTCGGTCAGTCTCTTGATTTCTCGGTATCGTCGCAATACGGAGTCATGGCATCTCCGATCCTCCTCCGGCAAGCGCACCTCAGCCCGATACAGACAACCATCACCGGTGACCAAGCACAAGAGGCGAGCTCGCCGTTGCGACCTACAACAGACCATCCAATCGCAACCATCGCCAGCGGTACCTCTAGATTGATAGCAGTTGGCGGCATCTTCAAGATCGAGCACCACCAATCTTCCTTAACTGCCGGTGTAAAAGCATAAAAGAGCCATTGCTCTTTGACCGGTCTCCGTTTCTCAATCTGTCAATCACCAACCAGAGCCAAAGCTCCGCCAACCAACCTCAGTTTCTTGATTTTCCCCCGCCAACTGGAGTTACAATATCCCGGGTACCGACTGTTGCTCCTCCACAACTCATCGACCACCTGCAGCAGCTGCTAGCGCACCGCCTACATTCGCCGGAGCTGCAACGTCACCGGTCACATCTTCCCCTGTTAGTCAACGTCGGAAAATGAAGCCAAAGCAGCAGCGACCTCCGACACAACCACCCGCTGCTTCAATCCACCATCTCATGTTAGCCGATTTCTCCTCCAAACATCGATTCTCGAAGGCTGACCACCACATGCCGAGTCTTTTCTTGTCACCGAACAATTTCAATGGCGACCCAACGGCTCCTCGATGCCGACGAAATCGCATTGGAGTGCTACTCCACAGCCGGTGACGACGTAGCTACTCCAACCTTTTGATCTCCGACAACTAAACTCCATGTCACCACCGTGAAATATTAGCTCCCAGTCGATACATGCGCTTCTTTTGGGCATCTTCTCTTCAGCGAGAATGAGGGTACATCGGACCTGTACATCCACACCAAAAGCTCCAATCTCCTTCTACAGGCCACGATCTCCAAGAACAAAAATGGAGAGTACTCTCCGGTAGCTGAATGACCGCCACCAACCGGAGTCACAATACAACCGAACCACCAAGGCCACCCGATCACATTTGATGCGATTCCAGTAAACACCACATCTGCTTGTTTGATGTCAATTACAATCGACGAATTTCCTTTTCCCCTAATTCTGAACAAAAGGAAAATATATATTGGGCCATAAATGTAACCCTATACCCGATACCCGAATACACTCCATATAAGAAGCTTGGGCCTCTCCAATTAAAAGTTTGGGCTCCTATTAATTGTGGGCTGTAACATTGGCGTCTTGGGACGCAACTAGGACATGTTGGGCTTCTTTTAAACTTTTCAGATTATTGAGTCATATCAGCAAATAAAACAAGTCGGATATGCAAAATAAAATCAGTTGCTCGATACTAGAAGGCGATGATTTTATTCAACAAAATTCAGCTTCAGAAGATGTGTTGTGACCCGGTCAAACTCAACATTTTCAAAAAAAAAAAAAAAAAAAAACTTAATCACTTGGAGCTCCTAGACACCCAACCGCCAATTTCCTTTGGTTCTCACTTTTTGGCCTCTGTGAATCGAGACAAAGTCCCATCATATTCCATCCTTCCAAAATTAAAGAAAACATGGTGGGCCCCACATCATATGACGTTGTATATTCAATACGGTCCAAAGTAAAAAGGGAAATATGTTGGTCCTATAAGCAGTACTCTTATCTCCACCACATTCCAGAAAAAATGGTGGGCCCTTATACAATGCGTTTAACAAAATAGAGAAAAGGAAAAGACTCAGCAACTAGGCTCACAACTTGCACATGGGCTATTGTTCTCTCAAATTGGGCTCGTCCTATGAAGTGGGATACATGTTCCAACCTTGTACCTACGTATTAAAAAATAAAAGAGAAAGAAGAGATTGGGCCAATAATTAGTAAAATAGGTTGCAATATTTATTTTGGTCTCCTTTCGGTGGGCTCCATAAATTTCATTTTGGGCTTGACTGATTATTTTATTAGGCTGATGGGCTACACTTAATTTGGGCTCCCTTGGTTTTTTGCATTGGGTTATCTCGTCAATAATAATTTGGGCCAATTTTTCAAGACCAAACTTAGTCATTTAACATTCGCACACCACAAGCTCTGCTCAACAAATACACTTCACAATACGCATGGTGTTTTCAAAAAAAAAGGAGGGAGAAGAGAAGTATGCTTTCATGACTCCATGAAACGTTTCAGAAGATGATCATGATTGAAAAGCTTAACCCGAACTCTGACATCAAACACACTTGCCAATTCTTGACGCAAGGTCTACCTATCTCTCCTTTCTTAAATAATTCGTACATATTATTTAGTAAAACCATAATATTTACTAAAACTCTATTATAACAACTGTGACATGCATTTACCTTCAGAGAGTTAAGGTATTTAAGTACAAAAAAAAAAAAAAAAAAAAAAAAAAAAAACTAATCTACTGTGCATAGTAGAAAAAACTTTTTGCTACAACATCTTATTTTCACATGCAAAGATGTCATGTTTCGATAACTGAATTGGCAAACAGTTTTTGATTTAATCAAACCGTTTTGTCGTTGTTGGTTCGTAACTACTAATCGCACGCTACACAAACATTTTGTTTCACATATACAAGAAGTTTACCTTACAAGCTTACAAATGCACATGTTGTAAACAACTCCTAAAACTACATGCTTTAATTGTCATTACCATTCATTATGGAATTAGGTAACTTACTGTTATTGTTTACAATGGCATGTACAAACGAATGAGGCTCGAATGTGAAAACACAAGCCAATGTCATATATCCGTTCGTTCTCACTCCTCATTTAAAAAAAACAAAAACAAAAAAAAAGAGGAGGGAGTAGAGGGGTTGGCACGACACCACAGAAGTGTTATTCCAAGCAAAGAGCTGAACAACAAGCGGACATGGTATATGGTCATGCATTCCCAAGAAGATATGAGTATTGTAAATGAAAGAGCAGTCGTAAAGCCTACTCCTCGACGGTTGCACTTCCTGGATCCCAACAACCATGCTAACCAGCCCTTGGTAGTCTCTTTGCCTAGCCCTCGGTAACCATGCTATATGGCTATCAGCAGTCATGTTGACCAGCCCCAGGATGTCTCGCTACTCATCTCTCACCAGTCGTGTTGACCGGCTCCCGCTAGTCTCGCTGCTCAGTTTTCAGCAGCCGTGCTGCCAGGATCTTAGCAATCGCGCAACCTCACCCTCAGTGGCTATGCGATCCAACTCATCAGCCACAAAACCCAGTCATCAGCAGTCACGGTGTCAGACAAGAAGTCACGCTGCCTAGTTCTCGGCAACCGTGCTGCCCAACTCTTGTCAGCGCTTGCATCGCCTAGCTCTTTTCCAGCAGCTATGTACCTCAGCTTTCAGCAGCTATACATCTATCTTTCCCTTTCTTAGCCTCCCCTAAAAAAACGGGGGGGGGGGGGGGGGGGGAGGGTCGGTACGACACTATGCACAAGTGATTCTGAATGGGCAGAGTTAAAGTACATGAATAGCTGATGCTATGCATGATAGTGCACTCCCGGGGTGACATTAATATTCTGGATCAAAAGAAGCAGCCTCGTGGTTCAACCCTCGGTAGTCTCATTGCCCATCTATCAGTGGTCGTGCTGCTCATCTATCGGTAGAAGCTCAATGCTTAGTTCTCAGCGGCCCTGGTGACCAGCCCTCGACGGCAGCCTCACTACGCACCACTTGACAGCAGCTACATTATCCAACTTTCAGTAGCATTGTCGTATAGCCCTCGGCAGACAGCCAAGACAGTGAGACACCAGTCGTCATTACAACTAAAGATGCAGCAAAGCATCAGCTTCCATTACACTTCAACCCAAACTGGTCACCCAGTCTAGACACAAAAGATTGCATGTTGTTGCGCCCAACCATGCAAGGTTCAACATCCTTGCCTTGAGTCGTCTGGCTTCTCAGCCCGACTCCATTATAGCGGCAAGCTCCGCATGCGAGGTTCAGCACCCTTGCCTTGAGTCGTCTGGCTTCTCAGCCCGACTCCATTATAGCGGCAAGCCCCGCATGCGAGGTTCAGCACCCTCGCCTTAAGTCGTCTGGCTTCTCAGCTCGACTCCGTTATAGTGGCAAGCTCCGCATGCGAGGTTCAGCACCATCACCTTGAGTCGTCTGGCTTCTCAGCACGACTCCATTATAGCGGCAAGCCACACATGCAAGGTTCAGCACCCTCCCCTTGAGTCGTCTGGCTTCTCAGCCCGACTCCATTATAGCGGCAAGCTCCGCATGCGAGGTTCAGCACCCTCGCCTTGAGTCGCCTGACTTCTCAGCCCGACACCATTATAGCGGCAAGCTCTGCATGCGAGGTTCAGCACCCTCGCCTTGAGTCGCCTGGCTTCTCAGCCCGACTCCATTATAGCGGCAAGCTCCGCATGCGACGTTCAACACCCTCACCTTGAGTCGCCTGGCTTCTCAGCCCGACTCCATTATAGCGGCAAGATCCGCATGCGAGGTTCAGCACCCTCGCCTCGAGTCACCCGATTTCTCAGTTCCACTCCATTATAGCTGCAAGCTCCGCATGCGAGATTCAGCACCCTTGCCTCGAGTCGCCAGACTTCTCAGCTCGACTCCATTCTAGCGGCATACTCCGCCAATGAGGCTCAAAGGATTGCAGCCTTGACCTACATGATTCCACGCAATGCTCTCCGGCGTGATGTATCTACGATCGCCGGCAGCCAAGCCCGATCCATTCCATGCGATGCTCTCCTGCATGATGTATCTACGATCGTTGGCAGCCAATCCCGATCCATTCCACGCGATGCTTTCTCGCGTGACGTATTTACGATCGCTTGTAGTCAAGCCCAATCCATTCCACGCGATGCGTTCCCACGTGATGGATTTACGATCGCTGGCAGCCAATCCCGATCCATTCCACGCGATGTTCCCTCGCGTGATGTATCTACGATCGCTGGCAGTCAAGCTCGATCCATTCCACGTGGTGCTCTCCCGCGTAACGTATTTACGATCATTGGAAGCTAAGCTCGATCTATCCCACGCGATGCTCTCCCGTGACATCTCAAAGATCGCTAACTGCTAAGCCCAAGCTATTCTTCTAAGTCACGCAACTTAAGTCTTGCATCGTCTCGCACCATAAGCCACGCATCGCAAGCTTATTCTATGCCTAACACTTCACCCCCGATGTTTCCTCTCTCACAGTCATCATGATTCTCTCATGCTCGGACGATCGATGAAGCGTTATCCACATTACATCCTGTTAAAGTGAGGCTACTCTCCAGCAAGAAGGTTGTCAAGACAGCAGCCCTGCTACTTACAATCCCTCAGCACCTCGGTTAACTTGGCTCTCGGAGATAGTCTCGCTGCATGATCCCCGCTAGCAACTTCGCCCAGCTCTCGGAATCTCTGCCACCTATGTTACGGTCAACAACTTCACAGCTTATCGTTTTAACAACATCCATCTCGGATAAGAGTTTTGCTACTTTTATTAAGCCAACAACTTCGTCGTGCATTGATATAGCAACCTTGCTTTATTCGTCATAGTCTGATCCTGGCTACCTATGCTACCCACATCAGACTGGGGGGGGGTGGGGGAATCCAGTTAGGTATAGCGTACTTTGGAGACACCTTCAGGACGGTTGTTAACGCTTGCGCAAAACAGATTATGTATACGGTTATCAGTGATATCCCATCTGTCAAGTTTCTGTTGCTCTTTTTCATTTTATGTTGTAGATACTAAATTAAGGACGAAAATACCCCTGCAATTATTTTTTATTACTACATGTGGAGTTTGTGTTAATAGGGAGTGCATTTGTTAATATTATTATAATCTTCCTTGTTCAAAGGTTTTTGACTTCTTGGGAGTCTTAATTAAGCATATTTTCCTATCCAGATTAAATTCTCTCAAGCTTCTGTTGCTCTTTTTCATTTTATGTTGTAGATACTAAATTTAGGACGAAAATGCCCTTCTAATTAATTTTTATTACTACATGTGGAGTTTATGTTAATAGGGAGTGCATAAAAACCATACATGAAGAGTTGAAGACCATAGAGTTGTCATCTTCAAAAATCATGCGAATTTGTTTAAAGTTTACAAAAAACCTGAATTTGTTACCGATGTGGAATAGTTTGGACACAGCTACCAAACCACTTTTTGTGAAGACTATATTGGAAGAAGACAACTAAAGTTTGTTACCTTTTTTATTTAAAATTAAGGATTTTGGGAACCATTTTGGTTTAGAACTTTGTTAATTTTGCAGTAATTTTGATTATTTGGTATTAGAACTTGTTTTAATTTGAGAATTTTAAATCATTTTTTTAATAAAAATGTTTCTTTTGAAGTTATGTATGTTAATTAAAGTTATTATGAATCTTTTTTGCAAAAGGGTAGTATGGTCATTTTTACATCTTGTTCTGTCCGGTTCTATTGTTACCAAACAGTTTCAGACAACTTGTTCTGTTCTGTTCTAGTCTTACCAAACGCTATACAAATTATTTGTCCAGTCCAATCCAATCCTGTTCAGTCCAGTCCAGTTCAGTTCTGTTCCACCCAGTTCTTCTGTCAAACGGTACCTTAAGGTTCAAGAACATAAACGCCAAAAAGGTATATTGTTTTGATCTTTAAATAGACTATGATACCACTGCTTGTTAAAAAATAGTAAACATAGAACAAACACAAAGAATACTGACGAAAAATATAACGATACTTGGAACACAATAAATTAACATGAAGAACAATGGCACACTACGATATAAAGTGGAAAACCTAAAATCATAAAGAAAAAAAAGAAAAAAATACTATGAAAACAACATTTATCTTAAAGACTTGCATGGCTAATAAATTTTTAAGAAGAGAAGATAGAAACAAGATGTAGGAATGAATAATAACAAATGATCTAAAGGATTTATATAAGATTCTTATAAGAAGTCATAAAAAATCTAAAACATTTATAAATAGAAAACATTCTTAAATAGATATGATGTGTGCTAATAAAAAATAACTCATATGTATAATAATAAACAATCAATAAAAGGGTTTCAAAACATATTTAACATGTATCGTTGATAACGTTGGGGACTATTCTGTTGTGGGCGGTAACACATTTTTTGTTATGGGTGACCAAAACCAAAACCGAAAAATCGAAACCGAACCCAAACCGTCGAGTTTTGGTTTAGATTTTTCAAAAACCGAAATATGGGGTTGGGTCGGTTTATGGGTTTGGTAAAAACCGAGAAAAACCGAACCGAATCGAATTTTGTGTAATATATATCTTTAAACCTTAATAGACGTTTAGCCTCAAATGCTGAATTTTAAGAGGTACAACCCTTATTGCGCTATTTACAATCGTTTTATACATCACCAAATCATGAAGCTGAGTATGGTCAACATTTGAAAAAATCAAGATAAGAATTGAGGATGATTTAGCGGTCTTTTGAAGTTTAAATTAGTATTCCTCACTTTCAGCCACTTGAATCGGTAAAACACGAGCTAATATTAACACATCTTCGATGGTTGATCTTTAACTCTCTCTTCGTCTCTCTCTATACCTACAAAAACTTAGTCACTGCCATCACCACCTTCAACCAGCCAACGTCGTCTCTCGCTTCTCTTTGAAAACTCAGAAACACATACATAATCGATGTTTTGTTTGGTATTTTGAGTACATATGCATATGAAGGTCTTTATCATTTGTTTCATTTGTTGATTTTTTTTCCTTCGGCCAACCGTCACCACCACTCGCCGCTCTCTACTACTGCTACCATCCCACCCTACACTTACACAACCACCATGAAATGCAACGGTCGTTCGGATATATTGTCTTCTTGGGTTTCTGCCAATGATTTTTCTTTTTTTATTTCAGTTGATTGCAGGGTAGATCTATATAAAGTTGAAGAAGAAGAGTTTCCCCTGTTACTTTTTTTTTGAAAAAGAAGTTAGGTTACATTTATTATTATGTTCCAGATCTTCCGTTTCTTAATTCAAATACATCATGTTTAGAAACATACCACTATCCAACGTCAACCCATCAACAACCACCCACCATGCATCTGCGAGAAGTGTTAGAGGAAAATTGATGTAGCAGCGTTCAATGTTGGGGCAGCGACTGCTGTTCACGCCAAACCCAACAACAAATTGGGTTGATGCATGATAACCACAATGATGACCATCGCACCATTGTTTCTTCTATATCCGCCTTTTGAAACCTAGGTAAAATGTTATATGTAACACTGTAAATTTTCAAAACAAATTTTTCATTTTTAATTCACATAAAACTCAATATCACATTTCTCAAAACCACAATGTATCTGTTGTCAAAACACAATTTAACAAAATGACTGATAATATCCCAAAATCCTCAAACATAATCTCGAACAGGTGTGTACAATCAAGTCGGCGCCTCCCCGCGATCCTGAGAAGTACCTGAAACACATATCACACAACACGGTAAGAACGAAGCTTAGTGAGTTCCCCAAAATACCACACACAAATACTTAGCCTCTCATGGCTATATCTCTATAAGGACCCTCCGGCCCATGTGTCTCAGTGAGGACCCTCGGGTCTCACAACTCGGGTTGGACCCTCCAGTCCTAACCAATAAAGCACACAATAATATACAACATAAATCAGACAGACAAATGCATAATATCACATAACTCAGCATAAGCATATAAGACCCTCCAGTCACACTGTATTGCCACTCAGGTAAGTATAGTGAGAAGATTCACCTCAGATGATGAACAACTCCTATAAATGCTACTGTTGCACACCGGCCTCTAACACTGAGCCAAACCCACAATTAACCCAATTAGGATCTAAGACCAAACCCTCACTCATTATGTCTAAAGATAGTCCAC
The DNA here is from genome assembly GCF_052849685.1 of Lactuca virosa. Taxonomy (NCBI): domain Eukaryota; kingdom Viridiplantae; phylum Streptophyta; class Magnoliopsida; order Asterales; family Asteraceae; genus Lactuca; species Lactuca virosa. Next base: position 72,725,587 of record NC_136431.1, read on the forward strand.
TAACCGACCCATAAATAACCCAAGCCCATTGGACCCAATACTAATTGGGCCCTCCCAAGGCCCAACCCTTAAACTTAAGTCCAAATGGCAAGCCCAACACAAGGGCCCAAGACATATATATTCCTCTAATCTAAAATCTCCAATACAGCAAGCCCAAAATCCGGGCCCAACACTTAAGGCCCAATACGAGATTTAGCCCAAAAAGCCCACAGCGAGATTACGCGGGGTGTACCTCCCTTGGTACGCTCAGCATACACACAAATTCTGATTGGGGAAACTAGACCAGTACGCGGGGCGTAGTAGGACTTACGCGGGGCGTAATGCTCAGGTCCAGAAACTCCATTTTTGACTTAACCACTTCAGCCCAAAGCATCCAAACCTCAGGGAAGCTTCGTTACAAGCTCCTAACTGATAAAGTTGGCGACTTTATCAGTTTGCATGTCTTAATGGGATCCAACTTCCAAAATAACCATTACGACTCTCTTAAATCCTCTTAACACATGCATGAAGAAGTCTGGACGACCAAGTTCTCATTTTTATGAATCAAGGCAACCCAATACACTTAAAAGGATAGGAGATGTGCTCTGGAGTTCACCAAACTCACAAAGTTCCAATCTTTGGACATAAATCCTAAAAATGGACCCAAAACAAGAACTATCACAACAATGAGCAAGTTTCGAACTTTATACCTCTGGAAGATGCACCAACAAGGGTAGAACTCAGATCCACAAGCTAGAAGCACAAGTTATCCTCTTGCAAGACTCCTTCTTCACCAAGAGCTTCACCAAAAACACTCAAATGAGCCACCACACTCACACAAGCCATGGAAACGAGATTATGGTTTTGAGAGGAGTTGGAGGCTGGAAATGGTGGCTAAAAATGAGGCCGTCATTTTCCTTAAATAGAGTCACCTCAAAATATTAAGGTTTACATTCTCTGCCTAGTATGCCCAACGTACCTTCTGGTATGCCCAGCGTGTTAGGTGGTCTCCGCGTCCATGCTACGCACATAAGTACGTTGAGCGTACACATACTCAACTCGTCGAGTTGAGTATGTGTCTAAATAATCAGGGAGGTGGAAATGAGGGATTAAGGTCCTTTAAATAGGGTGCAAGCCCTTTAATTAGGGTTTTCTCAACACATACTCAACTCGTCGAGTCCAGCCCTTCGACTCGACGAGTAGGCTTCATAACTCGTGCGGCCAGCTCAGCACCTACACGACGAGTCGGGACTAACTAACTCGTCAAGTAGGTCTTACAATGTGCATTATAACTCTCAAGTTTCACATCCAGGATTCGGGGTGTTATAAGGACTTACGCGGGGCGTAATGTTCAGGTCCAGAAAATCAATTTTTGACTTAACCACTTCAGCCCAAAGCATCCAAACCTCAGGGAAGCTTCGTTACAAGCTCCTAACTAATAAAGTTGGTGGCTTTATCACTTTGCATGTCTTAATGGGACCCAACTTCCAAAATAACCATTAAGATTCTCTTAAATCCTCTTAACACATGCATGAAGAAGTCTAGACGACCAAGTTCTCATTTTTATGAATCAAGGCAACCCAATACACTTAAAAGAACAGGAGATTTGCTCTGGAGTTGAAAAAACTCACAAAGTTCCAATCTTGGGACATAAAACCCTAATAATGGACCCAAAACAAGAACTAGCACAACAATGAGCAAGTTTCGAACTTTATACCACTGGAAGAGGCACCAACAATGGTAGAAATCAGATCCACAAGCTAGAAGCACAAGCTATCCTCTTGCAAGACTCCTTCTTCACCAAGAGCTTCATCAAAAACACTCAAATGAGCCACCACACTCACACAAGCCATGGAAACGAGATTAGGGTTTTGTGAGGAGTTGGAGGCTGGAAAGAGTGGCTAAAAATGAGGCCATCATATTCCTTCAATAGGGTCACCTCAAAATATTAGGGTTTACATTATCTGCCTAGTACACCCAGCGTACCCTCTAGTACGCCCAACGTACTAGGTGGTCTACACATCCATGTTATGCACATAAGTACATTGAGCGTACACATACTTACGCCCTGCGTACTCATTTGCCACCCATTTCTCAATAAGGACTAAACTTTCCAAAACTTCAAACTATCATAGCTTCTTCGTTATAAATTTGTTTCCAACGAACCTCATATCCACGGAAATGTGGCGAGAAGCCCTACGCTTCTAGTAACTCGTCGCAGCCTCAAGGCTTCCACATGTTCGGGTTACAACCCATGAACCCTAAATCATAGACGATCCAAAACAAGATGTTACAATTCTCCCCAACTTAAATTTGATTTCGCCCTCGAAATCGCTCCTTATCATTACTTAGATCCAATCAATTAGCCTAAGAAGCGCAACCAAATATTCGGAACATAAACGGTCTCCCCAAGACAACTGAAACCAATCAGAACCCTCCAACTCAAAGAAGAACAAACCCTTCGCCATTGCAAAACCAACTCTGCCTCTCCAAAGCTTGGAATCTATAGTGGTATGTCTCCCCGACTGACCGCCCATGCGGAATATCCCCATGTCATTCGCCATCGAATAGCAGACCCGATAAAACACCTTCAAATCTAATTACTTTGTTGCGACTGATGGAACAAGTCGTTGAACATTATTAGCTGTTGAACACTTATGCCTGACATAGCAGTTGATTCTGACCGAAACCCAAAGAAATGGGGGTCGCCTCGTACCAAGGACCAACCACCGATACTGCTATCAGAACCCATCTGAAGAGTGAACCTCAGTACTCTGCCCTCAAAACTAAATGAAGACCTATCGATACACATGGAAACCGAAACCCTACACCAGGTCCGACCTCCCGTCAAACAAAATCAATTCACTGCCGACCCCAGGATAATTCAGCTCCGGCCTTGAACACAATGACCATGCCTGGCCCCACTATCCACTGATATCCGGAAACATAACTCTAGCTGCCTCTCAATGCTTGACACCAAATCCTAATACAAGATCGACTCCCGACCCAACAGTTGGACCACCAAGGCTACTCTAGCACATCCAGCGATACGACTCCACATCCAATCGATCCAACCGAGCTATCTCAACCAATCACACTGTACATGCAATCACTAAGTTCGATTTACTCTAAGCGAATATTACAACCAATCTGCAGTCACACATCACCTCCGACCTCTGTCGTCTACGACTTGCTAATTCTGGGCATGTCGTGGTCCTCCTCAGGCCAAACGAACCGACCCACCCAAGTCTAAAACATCAGATGGAACCCATAACCGCTCAAAATGGAATCCATCTGAATATGAAATTCCCAACTGGCCTATCCTTCACACAGATAGAGCCAACTCAACACAAAAGTCTGTCCGGAGATAGAGTTGGAACCACTCGTATCCAATCTGTTACTCAACTCAAGACCTAAGATTCGCGAATCCACGCGTACATTACTCCTCCCGTCCTTTCGATTTGCGACAACTTCTCCCTCGATCGAGATAATATGGTTCCCTACCATCACAGAGACCCCAGTCTCACCCCTGGTCCAGCCACCAGGTTCCCACGGACTCATTTGGCAAGGCTACCCAGGCCTAAGAACCCCTCTACGTCATACCATGACTAGTAAAGGCTACAGATCCCTGCAATTTTACAACACTCTCTTACTGACTAACAAGTGTTATGGCTCCCCGCAGTCTTATGACACTCTCTCACTGCCTCATTAATGTTAAGGCTCCCCGCAGTCTTACGATACTCTCTCTCGCTGACTCATGAATATTACGGCTCTCCGCAGTCTTACGATACTCTTTCTCTCTCTCTGACTCTTGTATGCTACGGCTCCCCGCAGTCATACGATACTCTCTCTCTATCTCTCTCTCTCTCTCTCTGACTCATGTATGCTATGGCTCCCCGCAGTCATACGATACTCTCTCTCTCTCTCAATCACCATGGGCTCACCTCATGGTTTTTCCCTGACAGTTCTAAGTGATTACTTCCACCCGGATCCGCTCACTCTCTTATCACCCCATAATCTCATCATCAAGTCGTAACCATACTGAGTTCATTATCTCATGCTCCGTGGTCCAACATAGTTAGGTGTACACACCTACCCAAATTATGCATCATTACTCTTGACGAAAGTTCTCGTGGACAAGGCATTTTCCTCAGTACAGTCACACCATTGAATAATCCCCGCCTGACAACAATTAACTGATGGTCTCACATCGGTAAATATGGCCGCTTGATGTTCCACTTGCCGTCTGACACACCCAAGTCTCATAGTAATCCAACAATTTAGGGCATCATACTCGGATACCACGATACGCCATCACAGAATCTCACGATGTCTTGCCACGACCACTGATCTACTACCCACACAACTCAAACCCTTGAAGTACTTTAACTCACAATTTTAAGCACGGAGGAATTGTCCATGACTGAGAACACATTGACGACAATACAAAGCCCAATCCTCTACTGATCACGCCCATGTGAAACTACTCATTCCGACTCTGAAGTTAATTGACAAATCAATTGCTTCCCTTCCCGAAGTACATGTAACAATCTATACATCGAACTATTAATCTCTCAGCAATTGAATCTTGACCTCAGCAAACTAACTGTCTCAAAACTCAACATTGACACACCCAAAGAAACATGGACCCTAATTGGATTCCTGTCCAACGGCCACCTGCCGTGAAAACACTCGTTCTCTCCTGAGCATGTGCAACATCCATCATCTCGCTCTGTACGTTGCCTTGACTACCACATGGCCCCAGTTTCATATACTCGGGCTGTAGATCCCCATAAACCAAACTTCTATACCGTATCAGATCGAGGATCCTCCCCACATAATTGATGGGTTTTGCGCATTCTAACACTCCTAAGTGTACATGCAACCCTAAATACCTTGGATCTATGTTTTCTCTATTATACATGCAATTATGAACTTTCCAAGGTATTACCCTATCTAGCATACAATACTTGATACTTGGGTAATCAAATGGATAGAATACATACCTTTGTTTGATGTAGCTTGTCTCCATGAAGCTTGAGTTCCTAGTGCCCCAAGTGTGACACCTCAAATGGTTCACACAACACCAAATGCACATGGAATGACTTGAGAGAAATGGAACACTCCTTGAAATCGTCTAGCCCTCATATTCACACATTAGTGCACGATTTCTTGAGCCATGGGATTCTTTTATATGGTGGTTATTAGGGTTACACCATGTAACTCATAACTTTACCCATTCCTTATGCTCCATGGATTTTAACCTCCATGGAGTATCCATGGGTCACCCCATGGACTTAGTCCAACATAAGAAATCTTGGATCACAAGCCCACATATATAAGAATGAATGATTTACACAATCAACCCATATATTTAACTAGTCTCCTTTTGATCACTTAATTAATTCCAAATTAATTCTTGATCAATACTAATTAAATAACCTTATTAATATATTAGAACTTATAATATATTAACCAACCTTAAGTGTTATTTCTCTCATTATAGTCTATCCAAATGCATGATGCCATGCAACCCAAATGGACCATGCCGGGTCGGGTCAAGTCTTACCAATTATAGTTATGGACTTAGACATTAATCCAACAGTCTCCCACTTGGATAAGTCTAAAACTATTATTGCGTATGACTTCAGGAACCAATCAACAATCGTAGCTCTCAAAAGCTTCTGTCGAACTCTGACCTTGTCGATGAACTCTGACCTTTGTCAATGACTTGTCCATTAGATAAGGGATCATATATTCCTCCATTCTAGATATCATATGGACTGAGACATGGATTATCAATCATTCTCTCTGTCCATTCGTTGTTTCCCGATTTTCGATTTATGATGACTAACTGATTGAACAAATCAAATCAGTCCTGGCTTGGCCAAGCACTCACATGTGTCATCGCTAAATCATCGAGGGGCCCACAGATATCGCTTTTATCCCGAAGGTAAAAGGAATGGATAAACTTCGACTCATATGGCTTGTTCTACTACTTGTTGAATCATGCACAAAGGCACGTTTTATAACATCGAGTTACCAAATGTGTTTTCGTGCAATCAATGTATAACCAACTCATAGTAACAACTCATATCTCTAGGTTTGAAGAATATAAGATATTATCGTCTCATGATCACTCGTGATAAAATCCATGAAGTGATTCAAATGAGCGCGGGTTGAATCCAATACTCAGAACTTATGAGTACTCATGAGTGTTGTAGCACCACTTTGTCCACCAACTTGGACCTCTACAAACCAACCCATGACAGTCTTGATTCATATCTACTTCCAACATATGACCGACTGTGGATGGTTTGAATAACTTAATCATTCAGGAAGAGCGACTTAGTTATTCTGGAAGTCAAAACATGCAAAGTGAAACACAAGAATAAATGAATCAAATATGGTATCAAACCCTATGAATATAAATAAACACTTTTATTTATCACCATACTGATTACTCATTATTCATTGTTTCGGTTTTATCTTTTATACTTGAATTAAAAACACTAGTTGTCCCATGCTCCAAGCATGTACACTATGTTTTTCTTAAACAATAGCTTTGCCATACACCAAGTATGCACTCTATGTTTGTCTATGATCCTTACTTTGTGAAATAAACCAATTGAACATAATTTCAATGATTCTAATTTCACACTCCCAAATCCTTATCGAAAAATGTGAGAATTTCAAATTCCTATCATTTATCGAAATCTGTTTAGATTTTAAACTTATATGCACTGACCCTCCTGTAATGAATATGTACAAAGTCACAAAGACTTGTCAACAGTCATTATAAGGTATTCCAATGGAGATCAACTCCATGGAAACTAAGTCTCATATTCAAAGTACATTGCTTTGGACATGCTTCTTGCATTAAGTTTTCTAACCTTACACAAATAACTTCCACCTATGGAGACAACTCCATATTCTCATTTTGACTATCACTTCTGAATAAGAGATGCCTCTTTTCAGAATATGTCAATATGGTCCTTCCAAAATTAGCACTATACTTCCAACTGTCCCTGATCAACCAATCTTTGGTAAACCTCAGATTGTCTTCGATAATTGCTTAATCATTTTAGTCATATCCAATTCTAGACCTTTTCCCTTCTTAATGCCTCTGGGCATTTGGAAAAATTTAGAAATGACAAATATTATAGCACATGCAATCGATCCTGTACCCAAAGCAAATGGTACACGATTCATGATGTCTTACATAAAGACATGATTCTAGACCAGTCTTTTGCTACAATATTTTTATTTGCCATGTTTTCAAAATTTGACTATGAAGAGGGATGCCGTAATCATAATCGAATTTTGAGAACGCAATATATAGAATTTCCTTAAGTTGAACCAATCCAACATGAAATTCATATATATATATTCTTGAATAAAGATGATTAAGGTCTCAATCTAAGCCTTTAGAACTGAAATGAAGTATATCCTCTCCCTTAATTATAGCAAAACAACTTTTTCAATCCCTGCAGCCTCACGAATTGAAACTTTTGTTTTCTATAATTAACATTGCTAACTTGCAACACTAACAATAATTATCATGCTCCCACTAACATGATGATTATTAGCATAACACTTATGCTCCCACTAGCTTTGACATGTACTCAGAAATCAGCTGGACTTCTAGAAATCAATACTTTATTGACTTTCTTACCAAAGTTCAGATTTCTGATACGCGATGCTTTGATAAAACTTTATCAAAATCATACACCTTTCCTTAGATAGCATGCATGTGTGTCTAAACAATTTCAGAACTATGAAAAGGGATGCCGTAATCATAGTCTCAATTGTTTAGACCTTTTGCCATCTGCTTCAAATCTACTTGGTGGAAGTGTTTCCTCACCATCATTTTCATGAATCGGAGAGAAACCTTATGACCCTTAGATTTTATGGTGTATGTGTTCTTATCCATGTGAATCGTCAAAACCATAGTCACAAGACAAGGATAATGACAAATCCAAACTCATATGGACTGAACTTATGCAATCTTAACTTCTTGCCACCTGGCAGTACAGGGCCTGCCATTGCTTCCAAGTTGTTATGCAACCAATTGAGAACTTTCAGAACTCCTGTGCAAAGCCAACTTTAACTGGAATGGGCACATAATATGTCAACACGATAGGTTATAAACCTCAAGTCGTGTGCTAGTGAAGAACCTCAGGTTTTATTCTTGATTAGTTCTTGAAATTCTTTTTAGGATCTTTAAGACTCCCACTATCCTCTTGACATATAAGACTATCTTGCCAAATATTCAAGAGATAGTGCGAATTCTTTATCAAGACAAACACTTCACACAATTGGCCTTAGTTGGTCTTTGTTTTATCCAAAACATCACAACTTACCAATTTCAAATGTACAAGAGTAGGACACTTTTACTCTTACATTTGACAAGTGTTTTAAACCTTTCTTTAAGATATGTCACTCAAGTTACAATCTTGGAGTATGACTCTAAGAATTGTTTTGGAACGAAGTATGACTCATCTTCCTGATCTAACCATTTCAACAATTCATGACTCCTCTTCTTAGTCAAAAGAATGCACTAAGATGACCTTTAGAGGACTAATTGTGATATGATTTCTAAATCATTAAGATGATCACAAACATGATACTAAAGTACTCTCCCATCTTTTCAGATTTGAGAAACTTTTATCTGTCTGCTTAATTTGATTATTCCCATTCGTTCTGCCATACATTGAGACTTTTCCAATGTTTCAGAATTATACTTAAACTTGTAAGTATAACCATATTTACTAAACTTTAGTAAATCAAATAGTCTTAACGAGCTTTGTGGTGGACATGACCAGTGCACAAGAATGTGTACTCGATCCCTTTAGTCCTTCACTTGACTCACACATCCATGTGAACAAGTAATTAGTCTTGATTTTCCAATGCTTGAAAGTTGTCATTCATCATACTATTCAACTTGCATGATTCCAAGTTTCGGTCCAATTGAAACTTGGGTGATGAGGAACTTTCCTGATTTGGTAAATTTAGACACTACCACAAATGAAAGAATCAAATCCATTTTCCAATATTGTTGTCAGTGGAATCATATAAGCAACAATTTTCCACAAATGCCATTGTAAGGATACTTCAAATAAATAAAATTAAACAATTTTCTTTTATTTTAAAACTTTGCGGAAAAAACTTATCCTTATAGTGCAAATGCATACGGAAAAACTTGTTGTTATCTATTCCTAAGCAATATATCATAACTCCTAAGTAACAGCTTCAAAATTCTGATGCGATCGAAATCCACCTACGCTATCAGAATCAGCATATACTTCCTTTAAGCTTTCTCTCTATTCTTTGATTCTTAAAACATCAACATGTGACCCAGTCACATCATGTAATGAGGATCTTAGAATAGAAACTTAACAGAGTTAGATAATGGGCTCTACCTGAAGTAGAGTCAGACTTATTGACTTTAACATCCTTAGGTAAACTTGGCAGCTTTGCAATCAACGCCCCTTCCTTTGGCAAAATAAACATATGGACCCTTTGGTAATGGGACTATCTCAGACTTAGCCTTTCTCCTTACCATTTGGTCAACCGGGTTGACTATGGCCAATCCCTTTCCATTGGGAAGAGAATGTTTTTTCTGGATTTCCAGTGTCACCATTGTCACTGTCCATAAAGTTTTTGGGAAGTTGATCTTCTAATCAAATTTGCTTTACTATCGTTCCAAATCATTGTTGATTCAGCAGCACCAAGCAAATAAATATGATCATTAAGGTTCATGTCATAGTCTGTTTCATAGTAGTCCCAAAGGAACTCACTATGTGACTTAGAAAGTGATTGAACATCCAACTTTCTCAAGACTTTGACACCCAACTCTCCCAGCTTGTCAATATGTGACTTCATCTCTAAGATGTGATCACACATAGACCTTGCTTGCCATTAGGGCTTGAGTGACCTTGAACTTGTGGGTTAGGGAGAATAATTGGAGGAGGTGGAGGAAGTAAAGTTCCAAGAGATTTGGGAAGATCATAGATGTCTAAACTAGACATCTTTTGGGAGATATTCAAGATAGTTGATCTAAAGTCCTTAATATAACACCCAATATGAAATATTAAGGCTAGGATCCAACAACCTATTTATAACTGGAAGAGGGATGCCGTAATCCAAGTTATAAAATAGTTGAAGGTAGGTAAATGACGATTTACCAATTTCCACCATGAAAAACGAAATAATGTAATTAGGTTTTTAATTGGATTTGAAACTCCTAGATCTTTTGAGATTCATTGAACTTTTCAATGGCATGTTTCAATCTCGAGTGTGTCGTTCAGGTTTTGTGACTGGGATGCCGAGGATCACAAAACAAGGTGTGAAGTAACCATGCAAATATACTTGGTACCCTTAATATTTACCCCTCAATCGATGTGCCGGTTAACCACACGAGCTCCACCGATACTATGATAAATATTATGTTACCCTTTGCCTACTTTGTTAAATCCAGGTTAGTGTGCCGGTTAACCACACACGCTCCACTAACGGTTTAAACAAAGTGCAAAGTGTAATTTCATGGATTAGCACCTTATTCACATTTTCCTAAGTAACTAAGATTGGGAATTTATAAAAAGTTTAGTTACTTAGTATTTATCATTAATACTTTTAATGAAGGGAGAATTATAGTCATTGTCCTACCCGTTCGGCTAACGACCCTCCACCAGTCAAGGAAGCGGTGGGTGAGAGTGGACACGCATTAAACTACCATTTTATAGGCAATAACCTTATACCCCCCTTATAGACCGGCTTCGTGAATGAGGCCTACTAACGGTAAGACTGACTTGCTCTTATACATATATTTATTATTAACTTATAATACTATAAAGTATAAGGGTTGAATTTTAACTTTTAAAATTCTAAGGGCTAACTTGGAATTAAAGTATTCATGGGGAAAACTTTACAAATTCCAAAACTTGAGGGCAAGTTTTGAAAATATTCAAAACTAATTAATTCCATAACTTATGTGTTTAAAGTAGTTTTAATTAAAAAAAAACTCTTCAAGTTCCATAACTTGAGGACAAGTTATGGAAGACTTTAAACTAATAAAAGAATGTAACTTTTCTTTATTTTTGTAACTTATGGAACTAATTAAGGTTACACATTTTATCATTTAATGAAGTGACTCTTGAACCTCCATAACTTGAGGACAAGTTATGGAGTCATAAAACCATTTAATGAGGACAAGACTCTTCATTTTTGTAACCATTGCCAACTTTTTATGAGTTTTATGAAACTTAAATGTGACTTTTCCTATAACTTGAGGACAAGTTACAAAAACACATTTTAGAATCAACTCTTAGATTAAAATGGATTGAAAACACATAATCAATTAACTTTTCTATTAATCTAATAAACTCATATGAACAAAGATAATTCACATCAATTTTTTTTTCAAGTAATTAGCATAACTTTTAAACTAATACAATTCGATTTTTCAGCTAATTTTTCAAGTATAACAAGAAAACAAGCCTTGGCTCTGATACCACTGATGGGTTTTGCGCATTCTAACACTCCTAAGTGTACATACAACCCTAAATACCCTGGATCTATGTTTTCTCTATTATACATGCAATTATGAACTTTCCAAGGTATTACCCTATCTAGCATACAATACTTGATACTTGGGTAATCAAATGGATAGAATACATACCTTTGTTTGATGTAGCTTGTCTCCATGAAGCTTGAGTTCCTAGTGCCCCAAGTGTGACACCTCAAATGGTTCACACAACACCAAATGCACATGGAATGACTTGAGAGAAATGGAACACTCCTTGAAATCGTCTAGCCCTCATATTCACACATTAGTGCACGATTTCTTGAGCCATGGGATTCTTTTATATGGTGGTTATTAGGGTTACACCATGTAACTCATAACTTTACCCATTCCTTATGCTCCATGGATTTTAACCTCCATGGAGTATCCATGGGTCACCCCATGGACTTAGTCCAACATAAGAAATCTTGGATCACAAGCCCACATATATAAGAATGAATGATTTACACAATCAACCCATATATTTAATTAGTCTCCTTTTGATCACTTAATTAATTCCAAATTAATTCTTGATCAATACTAATTAAATAACCTTATTAATATATTAGAACTTATAATATATTAACCAACCTTAAGTGTTATTTCTCTCATTATAGTCTATCCAAATGCATCATGCCATGCAACCCAAATGGACCATGTCGGGTCGGGTCAAGTCTTACCAATTATAGTTATGGACTTAGACATTAATCCAACAATAATACCCAGTTCTCCCTCACTTAGGGTTCGAACCATCATCCATTGACATACCAAACAGACCACACTACACACTAGCTCACCAGATGTATCATTCCCGACTCATGGAATGTACTACGCAGCACTCGATGACCTTCCAGTAGGGGTGGCAACTCTCGACCCAACCCATAACCCGACACTGACCCAAACTGAAAATAAACAGGTTTGGGTTGAGATTTTTGACCCGCCAACCCACCAACCCGCCAACCCATTTATTTCATGGGTTGGGTTGGGTTACCTGTTTGGGTTTGCGGTTCAACCCGCCAACCCGTATATATATGTTACATTTAAAAAATAGATATATTTAATTATTAATGAAATCTGATTCCTTCTGTATTCGTAATATTATGTATCATTGTATTCCTTCCGTATTCGTATGTGGCTAGTTTGCGTTTGCGGTGTCGTAATAAAAAAAGAAAACACACATGTCATCATTTTTAGATACTCATGAGTCACGAATGAAGAACACATCCACCATACCACCACTATTCGACGGTCGCTCCTCACGTCCTCACCCTTCACCCACTCATCGGCGATTCTCTGCTCACCTACTATCCTTACCTACATGTCGTCGACTCATCGGCTACTCAGCTCAGACACAACCAACCGACGGGAGAAAAGTCGGAAAACACATAAATCGACCACTCTCACTCACTTGCTTATTTTTCTATTTTATTTGGATGTTAATGAGTTTTATGACTTTATGTTAAAAACCGTTTTCTTGATTTTAATGACTTTAATCACTTTATGACTTTATGTTGAAAAAACCTCATTTTTTTAAAATGTGTTGCTTATTTATTAAACGGGTTATGCGAGTTGGGTTCGACACATTAACGTGTGAACCCGCGAACCTATATATTTAAACGGGTTATATGGGTTGGGTTGGGTTGAGGTTTTCAACCCGTCAACCTGTGACCCGCCAACCCGTCAACCCATATATTATATGGGTTGGGTTGAGTTTATGTTTTCTGACCCGCCAACCCGTGACCCGTCAACCCGAACCCAACCCAATTGCCAGGCCTACCTTCCAGATAATGACCAAATAACTCCAAGTATCCAGAATCTCAGATGAAAACCTTGGAATCCTCCCAATGTGACTGCCTCTAGTCACCCAAAATTTCGTACCGACACACCACCGGACATCTCGACTGTCCCGAATTAGTTACGACTCTCAACCATTACCGTCGATACACAACATAGACAACGAGGGCCACTGCCCCGATATACTCCTCTTGATTATCTGGAACTGTTGCTAAAATATGCCTTACTATACTCAACTAAGGCATATCTTTGTCCTCATCCATCTCAGACCCCTCTAATGACTCCCTCACGGTATGAGAAATACCTCGCAGCAAACATACCACAAAATACTCTGGTAAAAATATCGCAACTATATGCTACTCCACGGGGTTTACCTCCACACTCTGAAACTGGAAGCTCGTTATCTCTTACGCTCCACACGGGAAGCGGAAACAGTGTAATTCTCATTACAGAAAGTGACATATCATCCATCGGCCGATCACTCAACCCAGATCGCAATCCTCCACAAGGCATTATCTCCACTTATCCTTGAGTCCTGCGACTCCAACTGGCGGCTCGCCAGTCAGACCCTTCGGGATCTACCTTAATTTTCCTCGCAAGATACACCCCCCATTGAAGCTCGACCGACATGGCCCTATGGCCCCACAATCTACCATATCCATTCTCAGTCTGAACAACCACAGCGGGATAACTGGTAAAGATGGAAGCACACTCTGCTACAAATCGTGGTACCCGAACCATGTTATCTCCCCTCAATATGCTACTTAGAACCTCTTGAATTCTCCCTGTTTCGAGTATGGGTCCTATGCTTTCAGTAGTACGGGCCCATACTACCTTCCACATCTACCCATACTTTCCACACGGATCGTCCCAAATCTCCTAAGTAGCTGCCATCCTTCTCGATCAACCAATCCCCTTACTCATGCTCGCTTCCCAGCAAGTACTCACCTTTAAACAACGCACTCATCGGCTAAAAATTACTCCCTAGGCTCTCCTAGGTTCTTACGCTTCTTTGCCATCAGCAGCTGAAGAACTCATCATGATGCCAACCATCTACCTTCTGAATATCTTCATATTCACTTAGTAGCTGACTCCCATCATTCAAGAGTTCCACAAAGCACAAAACAAGCTGCATTCGGGCATCGAATAACCTCCACCAGCACACAAAACTGCTATAGCATACAACTCCACTTGCTCTATCCACAACTCAAAAGGCATCACCGAACTCAAGCAATCCTACCCCTCATGGGTATCTAACTACTCTCTCAGTAAATTCCTCAAACGCACATATAAGTATCTCTCCTAGATTACTCCTCTACTCAAAGTTCTCTCTAAAAGATTCCTGCTAGGTACTCCCACTCAGCACATACAAAGAGCAAATAGCAGATAATATCAATAAATGGCATCCCCTAGGCTAAGGCATCATGAATCAGGAAACTCTAGCTCTAAATTCCTAAAATACCTAGCCTATCCTTTAGCATGCAACTCTAATATCTAATAAGTATCTCATAATATAAACAAATAATGGTATTTTGGGAAATCACCGTTCGGGCTCTGGCTGATTATACACACTGCTCCATCTCGTTTTCTCTTAAAAGCTCTTACTCGTTTTAGAAAAATCATTTCTTTTAGAAATTTTCTCAAATCCTCAGTTTGAGTCCAGACGTACCTGAGAGTACATCCAAATCCCTCAAACCAAGGTTTTGATACCAACTTGTAACATTGTAAATTTTCAAAACAAATTTTTCATTTTTAAATCACATAAAACTCAAT
Source organism: Lactuca virosa (assembly GCF_052849685.1). Taxonomy (NCBI): domain Eukaryota; kingdom Viridiplantae; phylum Streptophyta; class Magnoliopsida; order Asterales; family Asteraceae; genus Lactuca; species Lactuca virosa. Next base: position 72,740,696 of record NC_136431.1, read on the forward strand.
ATCTCATTTCTCTAAACCACAATGTATCAGTTGTAGAAACACAATTTAACAAAATGACCGATAATATCCCAAAATCCTCAAACATAATCTTGAACAGGTGTGTACAATCAAGTCAGCACCTTCCCGCGATCCTGAGAAGTACCTGAAACACATATCACACAACACGGTAAGCAAGAAGCTTAGTCAATTCCCCAAAATACCACACGAAAATACTTAGCCTCTCATGGCTATATCTCTATAAGGACCCTCCGATCCATGTGTCTCAGTGAGGACCCTCCGGTCCATGTGTCTCAGTGAGGACCCTCCGGTCCATGTGTCTTAGTGAGGACCCTCCGGTCTCACAACTCGGGTTGGACCATCCGGTCCTAACCAATAAAGCACAAAATAATATACAACATAAATCACAAAGACAATTGCATAATATCACATAACTCAACATAAGCATATAAGACCCTCTGGTCACACTGTATTACTACTCAGGTAAGTATAATGAGAAGACTCACCTCGGATGATGAACAGCTCCTATAAATGCTACTGCTGCACACCGGCCTCTAACACTGAGCCAAACCCATAATTAACCTAATTAGGATCTAAGACCAAACCCTCACTCATTATGTCTAAAGATAGTCGACTAACCAGCCCATAAATAAACCAAGCCCATTGGGCCCACCAAGGCCCAACCCTTAAACTTAAGTGCAAATGGCAAGCTCAACACAAGGGCCCAAGACATATATATATATATATATATATATATATATATATATATATATATATATATATATATATATATATATAATATATATATATATATATATATATATATTATGTATTCGTCTGATCCAAAATCTCCAATACAACAAGCCCAAAATCCAGGCCCAACACTTAAGACCCAATACAATATTTAGCCCAAAAATCCCACAGCGAGATTACGCGGGGCGTACCTCCCTTGGTACGCTCATCGTACACACAAATTCTGATCAGGCAAACTAGACCAGTACGCGGGGCGTACTAGGAGAGTAACACCGTAAATTTTCAAACAAAATTTTCATTTTCAAAATCACATAATTCTCATTATCATATCTCAAAACCCCAATTGTCAAAATTTCAAAGACACAAATACATAAATTGTTTGATAAAATCAAGGATCCTCGAAACATAAACTCCATCTCGTATGTACAATCAAGTCGGTGCCTACCCGCGAACCTGAGAAGTACTTGAAACACATAACACACAACATGGTAAGCATGAGGCTTAGTTAGTTCCCCAAAATACCGTGCACATGTCATTCACCTCTCATGGCTATATCTCGATAAAGACCTTCCAGTCAATGTGTCTCGGTGAAGACCCTCCGGTCCTAACTCAATAAAGCACAAAATAATGTACAATATAAATCACAAAGACATAATGCATGATATCACATAACTCAGTATAAGCATATAAGACCCTCCGGTCGATAACTTAGATAAGACCCTCCGGTCACACAATATTACCACTCAAGTAAGTATAGTGAGAAGACTTACCTCGTAGAGTAAAGCAATGTATCCCACACTCGAGCTGCTGGTCTAATCTCCGCCCCTCCATGGCCTCCAAAATCCACAGTTGACCAAAACCCTAAAGTCAACGGAAGTCAACAGTCAAATCTAACCCAACTCTAAAAATCAATGGAGGTCAACACTCAAGTCAACAGTCCATGTTGACTAAACTCGCTGAGTACAGCTCATGAACTCATCGAGTCCTTCAGAACTCAGTAAATCGCGAAAACCCGAGTCTACTCGCCGAGTTGCTAGCCAACTCGGCGGGTCCATGCAGCGTCCAAAAGTCCAGGAAAACCTTACCCACTCGTCGAGTTGTCTCATCAACGCGTCGAGTCCACTTTAAATCCAAAGGCTGGTAAAACCCTCTCAACTCGTCGAGTTGTCTCATCAACTCGCCGAGTCTGTAACGCGTCCAAACTATCGGGGTAAACTTTAACCGACTCGTCGAGTCGGCTCACCAAATCGTCGAGTACCTTCAGTCCAATTCCTCATTTAGATAATTTTGGACAGAAATAAGGTCTCATACTCTGGATCTAGCCTCCTAAGGCTGAATCATCACGTAAAGTTGCAAGCTCTACGTTCATGCATGGCATATAGGGCTCAAAATGCCAAAACAAGCTCCATAAAGGTTTTCATGCATGGAGACTTGCCCAAAGCTTGATAAAGCTTGGATCTTTGGGCTCATAGGGACTCATATAGCTCAGATCTGGAGTCTCAACCTCCATTACCAGCTCAACAACTCAAAATCCAAAAGATGGATGAAAATAAGCCCTAAAACTCCCTAGGAAGAGATCTATCACAATAGATGCTCAAGATGGTAGCTTTATACCTCCAAATTGAAGCTAGCACAGAGAAGCACTTGATCCACAAGCCTCTTCTCGTTCCAATTCTTGATGTTCTTCACTCTTCTTCAAACAATGCACTTGAACACAAGATCTTTAGCCTTTCTCTCTCTCACAATGACTACAGCTCGTCTAGGGTTTCTCTCAGTGTGTCTAAATGATCAGCGAAGCGGAAATGAGGGCTTAAGGTCCTTTAAATAGGGTGCAAGCCCTAAAATTAGGGTTTTCTCAACACATACTCAACTCGTCGAGTCCAGCCCTTCGACTCGACGAGTAGGCTTCATAACTCGCGCGGCCAGCTCAGCTCCTACACGACGAGTCGGGCGAACCAACTCGTCGAGTAGGTCCTACAATGTGCATTATAACTCTTAGGTTTCAAATCTAGGATTCGGGGTGTTACAATTCTTCCTCACTTGAATTAGATTTCGCCCTCAAAATCGCTCTGTAACAACACATAGATCGTAACCAATAACCCGAGAAGCATCACCGAAAAATCTCATATCATACTACAATCTCCCTCCCAACACACCCAAACCCAAATAGGAACACCCAATCCCGAAGAACGACGGACCCCTCTACCGTTGCGGTACCAGTTCTGACTCTCCAGATCCTGGAAACTCTAGTGGTCTGTCTCTCTGACAGACCGCCCATGCAAAATATCATCATGTTAAGCGCTCATCGAATAACAGATCCTGATAACACACTGCCAACTCTGATTTTCTTGTTACGACTAATGGAAACAAGTCCTTGACCAATAATTGACTACTGATCACTCATGTCAGATATACCGATCGATCCAGATCGTAGCTTAAAAGCAACGGAAGAGTAACATCCCACCAAGGACCCACCCCCTGTACTGCTATCAGAACTCATCTGAAAAAAATGAACCTCAATACTCTGTCCTCAGACACAAGAAAATGACCATGTCCGCTCGGAACTATCCTCTGACATCTATAATCATAAGACCCAGCTTCCTCTCAAATATCTCTTCCAACACCGAGCACCAGGTTAGCTCTCGACCCAACATCTGAACCTCCAAGTCTACCCCTTGCACACCTAATAAAACAACTTTACAGACTCCTGCTCATAATAGCTATCTCAACCCGTCATGACACACAAAGTCACAAAGTTTGCTTTACCTCCAGCGAATACTACAACCCCATCTAAAGTCGCATCAACTCTGACCTTTGTCGTCTACCACTCACTAGTTATGTGCGTCTCGTGGTCCTTCCCATACCAACAAACTGACCCACTCAGGTCTAAGACATCAGATGGAAACCATTACCTCTAAAAATGAAACCCATCTAAGAATCCGGAATCTCATCCTACCTACTAAATACACAAATAGAGCGAAACTCGAGCTCGAGAGTCTTATTCAACAGCAGAATTGGAACCAATCATTTCCAATCTGATACTCCACTCATGACCCGAGATCCGCGAATTCATGTGTACACTACTTCTCCAATTCCTTCCGATTGCGATAAACCCTCCCTAACTCGGGATATAATGATTCCCGACCATCACGGAGACCGTAGTCTCGCCCCTGGTCCATCCACCAGGTTCCCATAGACTCAATTGGTAAGGCTACCCAAGACTAAGAACCCCTCTGCGCCATGCTCTGACTAGTGAATACTACGGCTCCATGTAGTTACAACATTCTCTCTTATTGACTAATGAGTGCTACGACTCCCCGTAGTCTTAAGTGTTGGATTATGTGTCTAAGCCCATAACTATAATTGGTATGTACTTGACCCGATACATCATGGTCCATTTGGGTTATAACACTCTGGAACAATTTGATAGGATGAATATTTGAGAAAGAGGTTATTTGTGATTTATTAATATATTATAAGTATAATATATTAATTGAGAAATCATATTATTTAATTAGTATTGATCAAGAATTAATTTGGAATTAATTTAGTGATCAAAAGAGACTAATTAAATTTGTAGGGACTGATTAGGTAAATCAATAATATTTATAGTTTGGGCTAATGATCAATGTTGATTAGAAATGGACTAAATATTTATGAGGATCCATGAAGAGTTAGCCCATAAGGCTAATAAGTTATTGGATTAAAAGCCCAAGTGAATTAAGGTTTACAAGTTTAAACCGTAAGGATTCCAAACTATAAATATAATCCCTAGCTTGCTAAAATCGCCCCCCTATGAGTCTCGGAGAACCATAACCGATATTATATCTCCAAACCTCTCTCTCAAAGTCTTCCTCTTGTTCTTGGTTTGTTATAATACATTTGAGGCATCACACTTGATGTGTTAGGCTCTTGAAAGACCAATTCCTACAAGCTACAACAAAGAGGTAATCTTTTAACTTACTTTTATGATTCATATGTCAAATTGTATGCTAATTGTAATTTTCAAGCTTTGGAAATTTTTGTTGCATGTATAACTAGAAAAAACATAGATCCAAAGCTATTAGGGTTGTATGTGCACCATAGGAGTGTTATAGTACACAAAACCCAACAATGGTATCAGATCCATGAGTAGTTTTCTGTTATATAGATGCATAGCTAATTGTTCAAAGTTGGAAAAGTCGAAAAACTGCACTCTGACAGGAGGACTCGACGAGTCCATACATGAAATCGTCGAGTCCATGCTCATAAGTGATGAACTCGTCGAGTCCATTATCTGAGTCGACGAGTTGGATCATCTGTTGGCATTTTTTGGATTTTTTTGGCCTCAATTGTATTAGAATCATTACCACAAACTGTTTTGTATCATAAAATCTGTTTTTCTTATATGGTAGTGATTATTCTCATCCAATTAAAAGATAAATTGTCAAATTTTAAGATAATTACTAGTTTATATGATAAAGCTAATTATTTGTAATTGTTTATTTGAAATTATCTTATTACAATAATTGTATTATAATCAAATTGGTAAAAGATAAAAATGGTTATTTTATAAGTTTATAATTTGATCTAAATGTTTTTAAGGAGTTGAAAATTTTGTCATCAAATTTGGAACTCAAAAAGTTTTTTTTAAGGAGTTACAAATTTTGTCATCAAATTTGGAACTCAAAAAGTTTTTTAAGGAGTTAAAAATAAATATTAGTTAAAATGATCTTAATGTTTTTGAAGAGTTCCATAAGTTATGGAACTTGAAAAGTCTCGTCTTCATAAAACAAATTAACTCCTTAAGTTATGGAGTTTAAAAGTCTTTTAAGAATTACAAAACTTGCCCTCAAGTTTTAAAAGTTGAAAAGTCTCAATTAAGAAACATTGAATTCATAGAAACCCTAGTAATTTGAAAAGTTTTCAAAAATGTAACTCATGGCCTTCATAACTTAAAATTAATTAGATAGTTTTAATTTGATTTAGCATCTTGATGTTTTTGAATAGTTCAATTAACTCTTATGGACTTTATTAATAGTTAATTAAATGTTTAATTAAAAGAGTATTATTAAATCCATAATCATATGGTTTAAGTTTAATTAAATTAAGAGTATAATTTATTAATAGATTAAACCATCAAGTATTTAAAAAGTTTAAAATACACCCTTATAAATTCCCAATCTTAGTTACTTAGGAAAAATGTGAATTTGGTGTTGTTCCATGAAATTGCATTTTGCACCTTGTTAAGTCGTTAGTGGAGTGTGTGTGGTTAACCGGCACACTAATTTGGGACTAACGATGTGTGGCAAAGGGTAGGTTGATGTTAATCATGGATCAATGGAGCGTGTGTGGTTAATCCGCACATTGATTAGGTGATTTGTAACATTGAGAGTACCAAGCATATTTGCATGGTTATTCACACCTTGTTTGTGATCCTCTACATCCTAGTCACAAACTTGAAGGGAATAATCGAGATTTAAACATGTCATTGAAAAGTTCAATGAATCTCAAAGAATCTAGGAATTTCAATTCATTTAAAACCTAAAATTCATTTTCGTTTTTCACGGTGGAAATTGGTAAATCGTCATTTACCTACCTTCAAATATTTTTCAATTGGATTACGGCATCCCTCTTCCGAATTGTAAAATATTGTGTTGGGTCCTAGCCTTAATATTTCATTTTGGGTGTTATATTAAGGACTTAAATAATCTATACTTGAATTTCTCCCTTGTAGATGTCTAGTTCAGACAACTATGGTCTTCCCGAATCTTTTGGAAACAGCTTTCTGTTGGGTCTTATTGTGTTGCGTCATGGACTTGTGTTTTGTATCCGGATTGGGCCTGTCCATCCGTGATTAGCTAGTAGGGTTAGACTATAAATAATGCATGCATGTATGCATTAAAAGGTTAACGTTCTTGATTATTGATTATTGTTCTGTAACCCTAAACACCTCTACAGTCGAAGTTCTTAATCGAGCTCTTCTGAGGTGTTAAAGTTTTAATGATACGACACATTCAAAGTCATTCTTGTGTTCATAGTTCGTTCTCAATTTTTTGCCTGCATAGAATCTATCGATCCTAATAGAACTTTGTTCTAACAATTGGTATCAGAGCAGGAGACTGTGTGATCAATACACATTCCTTCTGTGTTAAGAATTCTTTAGGGTTTCTGCTTTTATCGAATATATAGAAGTCGTCTTCTTCCTGTCGACGGTAATTCCTGTGTTTGATAAAACCCTAATCTCAAGTTTACAGGTCTAATTCTAGCGGCTCACCATGTCTCACGAAGATTCTCAAACAAATCCCATCAACATCTCTAACAGCATTGGATCCACTACCAGGATTCCTATTCTTTACACTCAAGACTATGAAGTATGGGCGCATCACTTTGAAGATTACGTGGTTGGATCTGAATATAATGGCTATCTCATCTGGGAAGCTATCACGCTTGGGCCGTTTGTTCACTCAAGAACAAACACGACTGTCAAGACCCAAAAAGAATATAACAAGCTGGTGGCGGACGAAGACAAGATGCTACAGGATGAGAAGGACAAGTTGTTGTGTAATGTGAAGGCCATGAGAATGATCAGGTTTGCCTTGCAATCTGATACTTTTCGGTTAGTTGGTTCATGCACGACGGCCAAAGAAATCTGGGATAGGTTGAAAGAACTTTACTCAACCGATGAAGATCTAGAACACTCCATTCAAACCTTGCTGCTCTCAGAATTTGGAGTTTTCAAACAGAAACCATAAGAAAAACTGATACAAACTTTCGATCGGTTCAATCATCTCCTAAGTACGATGATCAAGCATGGAATAGAAAGAAAGTTGATCGAGCAGAAGGTAACCTTCATGAACGGTCTGAGACCAGAATGGATGGCTGTGGTCTCAACAGTGAAAGCACATGAACAGTTTAAATCTTACTCACTGGCAAAACTTGTGGGAATACTTAAGTCCCATGAAAGTGTGGTAACCAAAGAAGCGAAGGTAGTTTCGGGTGTGGGATCGCTGGCCCTTGTCTCAAAAGGAAAAAGTATTGTAGAAGAGGAAGAGGAGTCGGATATGTCTGAGTGTGACCTTACAAGCGAAGAGTATGCTATGATGGTCACCAATCCAAAGAAGTTTGCACGAAGAAAATTTCCTGTCAATAAGAACCGAAACTGGCAGGGAAGTTACAGTTATGAGAAGTTGAAGGATGAAACGAAGAATTCTTCTCAAAAGGATGAAGACAAGAAGGAAAGCAAGCTTGCAGGAGACTCTGGGTTCGACTGCAATTATTGTCACGACAAGAACCACTTTGCCAAAGATTGCATGCTGAGGAAAATGACAGAGAAAAGAGAGGGTGAAGACGATGAGGCGTACTACATGCGCAAGTTGGAAGAAATCAAGAAAAAGAAGGCAACTAACAGTTCTATGAATGCCTTGATTGTGCTAGAGAATGCAGATGAAGATGAGTTCGGTGGCGTTGAAGTTTGGTCAACCGATTCTGAAGATGAAGAGGTTAGAAATCCCACGGAAGAGCTTATGTGGCAAAGGATGCAGGTTCGGCTGGAAGATGTTTGATGGTCACAGCTGGTGGATCAACCGAAAGTGCAAGTAAGGAGCCGAACCTAACTAAGGACAAATGCTTTGCAGCCAAGCCCGTGAGCGAGAAGATGAACGACTGTGATCGGCTGATCAAAAAGGTACAATCAATCCTTGAATCACTTCAAATTCCAGTAATAGAATATGAAGAAGAATTAAATGAATTAAAATTTAAATTTTCTAATTTAAGTGGTAGTCTCATGCAAACTCGCTTAGCGAATTATAACCTAACTGACCAACTCAGCAGGGTGTCTTCAAAAAGTGAGGAGAGAAGGATGTGGATTGAGCTAAAGGAGGCGGAATTGATTAGGGCTAGGGATGAAAGTATTTATTTGCAAAGAGACAATTTAAAGTTTTTAAAACAAAGGAATGTTTTTTGTTTAATTGCTAAGCGCTTATATACTAATATTGCTCAATTGCATTTAAGTTGTGAGATAGGGAAAAAGATTCATAAGATGATCTTACCCTTCCTTGAATTTAAGGAGGATGAGGTCATTGCTGAGTGTGAATCAATTGTGTCCTCAGAAGAAACATCCATCTCCTCCAAAATTGGACTGGACAAGATAGAGACCTTCATTGACTCTAAGGAACATAAATGTATGCTCAAAAATCTCCTACATGAAAATGATAGGTTAAAAATTAAGTCCGAAACTATTCAATCATTTGACTCGTCAAACACCAAATTAACTTCAGAAAATAAAATAAACTTAGAAAATACGTCTGAATTCGATGAGGAAAGTGAGATGAGCGAAATCTCAGTAGAAGACGTAGTTGATTGCTCTGAGTTTATGAAGAGCGAAACCGAGAATGAGAAACCCCTCATATCTGAAAATTCGGTTGAATTCGCTCGCCTGTCAAAAGACAAGCCACAGAAACTCAAAGAGAAAGCTATGGTTTATCAAAAGGTTCAAACTGTGTCGAATCAGGTCTATGCTGTTACTGGGATAACTGCAAAACAAACGGCAGAGTTAAAAATCTTGGTCGACAAAGACAATGCAGAAGGGTGCGATGATTACTTCTGGTCAGCCCCTATTGACAACGCAGACGAAACTGTAGGCTTATCTGAGCAAACTTCATGGAGGGTTAAAGGAAGATACGTTGCTGAACCCATCAACAAACCCTCGAGTTTCGACAAACCAAGCACAAGTGGAACAAAAGAAATCCCTGAAGAACCAATGAATGAACCGAATGTTCCAACTAAGACAACCGAAACTCAAAAGACGAAGCCAAAGGCTAGCTTCAATATCCACAAATCTCAGAAGGAGTTAGCTGAACAGAAACGCCAAAGAAATCAAAGATACACGAAAAATCTGAATGAGCAAAAACGTCATTGGCAGTCTCAAAATCCCAACTACGTAACTCATAAGAAAGAATCAATTGACAAAGGGAAGGAAAAGCTAAAAGGAAAAGAAAATTTCAGTCCAAATTCCTACTATTCCAAAACTAGCGTACAGAACCGAACGTCTACTTTCGGTCAAAACGTCAAGTCTAACAACCGAATGTCTACTTTCGGTTCCAACACCGGAAGTCAGAACCGAAAGTCAAGTTTCGGTCCCAAGTCAAGTTTCGGTCCCAAGTCTAGTTTCGGTCCCAAGTCTAGTTTCGGTCCCAAGTCAAGTTTCGGTCACAAGTCTAGTTTCGGTCCTTCCAACTCCCAAAGCAAATTAAAGTCAGTGAAGGACATCAAAGGAAAGGGAAAGCTTGATTCTAATTCTAATGATAATAAAAGGAAAGCTAACCCTAGGATTCAAAAGAAAACACCAAAACCATCTAACAACACATCATCGACTACACCAAAAACTAAACAAGATAAAACTAAAATCAAGGTGTACACCATCAAAAGAAAAGATCAATCCACTTTAATAAAAAGAACTTATTTGATTAATATTTCTACTGCAATTCCTTTTTCTGTGAAAGACTCACCAGGACCCAAGAAACTTTGGGTTCCTAAATCTGCTTGAATTTGCAGGTGATACGTGACGAGCAGTTCGATGATGAATGGTATATAGACAATGGCTGCTTGCGTCACATGACATGAAGGAAGGAAGAGTTGAGTGAGTTTCGGTCCCTAAAGGATGGTGGGTGTGTCAAGTATGGCAATAACTCGTATGGAACAATCAAAGGATATGGTATGATAACCAACGGAGACTTCTCGATTCGAAAAGTTGCGTATGTGGAAGGATTGCAGCATAACCTCATCAGTGTGTCACAATTAGTTGTGGGAACAGGTTTGAAGGTTTCATTTGATGATGAGGGCTCTGAAATAATTGAGAAGCAATCCAAAAGGGTTATGTTGAAGTCTGAACGCAAGGGAGAGATGTATCCTTTAAATCTCAACCCAATTCGAGGAAAACCAGCAATATGTCTTCTATCAAAGGCAAACACTGATGAAAGTTGGTTGTGACATCGACGTCTATCGCACCTGAACTTCAAAGATATTAATAAGTTGGTGCTTGGTGATCACGTTCGAGGCCTTCCTCTTCTCATGTTTGACAAGGAACATCTGTGTGTAGCATGTGAGATGGAAAAACAAAGCAAAAAGAGCCATCCTACACGAATCAATACAAAGATTGTTGAAGCTCTTGAACTTCTGCATATTGACTTGTGTGGACCTTCAGCTATCAAAAGCTTCGGTGGTAGTAAGTTCATTCTTGTCATTGTAGATGATTTTTCTCGCTTCACCTGGGTTTTCTTTCTTAAATAGAAATCAGATACTACTCCTAAGCTGAAGACGTTCATCAAGCAAATGGAAGTACAGCTGCGAAAGCTGGTGAGGAATATCAGGAGCGACAATGGGCTGGAATTCAAGAATAAAGATTTTGAGGATTTTCTGGCTGACAAGGGGATATCTCACAACTTTTCGGACCCTTATACTCCACAACAGAATGGGATTGTTGAAAGACGAAATTGCTCTTTATGTGAAGCTGCCAGAACCATGCTAAGCTTCGCTTCTCTTCCATTATACTTTTGGGCTGATGCAGTTGCAACCGCGTGCTACACTCAGAACCGATCTTTGCTCAACAAAAGATTCTCAATCACTCCATATGAGATCTTAAACAATCGAAAGCCCAACGTCAAATTTTTCCACGTGTTCGGTTCAAGATGTTTCATCTTTAATTCAAAGGAGAACCGAAACAAGTTTGACGTCAAAGCAGATGAGGGAATTTTCCTTGGTTATTCATTCACTTCAAAAGCATACAGAGTTTTGAACAAACGCTCCAAATGAATTGAAGAAACATATTACGTAACCTTTGATGATAATTACATGAAGAAAGTTCAAAGGAGCGAAAGTGCCTTAGGAGAAATAATTCCTGAATCCGGACAAGTCTCGGTTCCAATATCTAACTTGTTTGAAGAGTACATTCCGCTATTTGATGAACCAGAGAAAGCAGCACACTCTGAAGCGACAGCAGCAGACAATAAAATCGACAATCTCAAAAAGATCATAGATGAAGCTGCCAAAGAAATGGAAAGTGAACCTACTAAACCGACAGATGGTCAACCCTCCACTGACTCTCCAAACAACATGTCAATTTTCAAGGGGGAGAGTTCATCAGCACCAAAGACAACCAAAACATCTTTCGAGGGGGAGAATCCAATTCCATCTCCAACTCATAAAGGTCCAAGCGAGAGGGAGCATACAACTCCAAACCCACCCAATAATATTCCAATCGAGGGGGAGAATCCGATTCCCACAGAGAATGAAAACTTTGATCCTGACAAAGGTTACACTTCGCCAGTCGAGGGGGAGAAAGAAGATACAACTGACGAAGGTGATCAATCAGAACTTGAAGAGGAAGTAAATGCAGATTTGGATCCAGCCTATGACCCAAATTATCCTCCTTTAGTGAAATGGACCAAAGATCATCCCAAAGCACAAATCATTGGTGAATCATCTGAGAAAGTTCTCACTCGTTCTCAATTAAAAGCGAAACAAACTGCATTATTCTCTAAAGTTGAATTCTGTATGTTTAATTCGTTTGTCTCCAAAGTTGAACCGAAAACAGTTAATGTTGCACTTGATCATTCTGATTGGGTACAAGCAATGCAAGATGAGCTTCATGATTTCGAACGCAATCGAGTTTGGAGGCTGATTCCCACACCAAAGGATGCTTCAGTGGTCGGCTTGAAATGGGTCTTCAGGAACAAATTGGACAAAGAGGGGAACGTTATTAGAAACAAGGCTCGGTTGGTGGTAAAAGGATATTGCCAAGAGGAAGGGATAGATTATGAGGAAACCTTCGCTCCAGTAGCAAGGTTAGAATCAGTTAGAATTTTTTTGGCATATGCTGCACATAAAAACTTCGAAGTTTTCCAAATGGATGTAAAATGCGCTTTCTTGAATGGAGAACTAGAAGAAACGGTGTATGTTGAGCAACCACCTGGGTTCGTGAACGAGAAATTCCTTGATCATTGCTATGTGCTGGATAAAGCTGTATATGGTTTGAAGCAAGCACCGAGGGCCTGGTATGAAACTTTAACTCGCTTTCTGAAAATGTTGAAATTTAAGCAATGTTCGGTTGACCCAACCTTCTTCCGAAAGAAAGAAGGCGAACATCTAATGATAGTTCAGATTTATGTCGATGATATCATCTTCGGCTCCACGAATCCTAGCTTAACAGCTGAATTCAGGAAGTTGATGGAGACTAAATTTGAAATGAGCGCAATGGGTCCGATTAATTTTTTCCTTGGTTTGAATATTAGACAGGGACCAGAAGGTATCTTTATCAACCAATAGGCCTACACAAAGAACTTGCTGACAAAATTTGGTATGACGGGAGATTCGAAAGTGAAGGTTCCTATGGCGTTTGGCACTAAGTTAACACCTTCTCTGGAAAAACCTGTGGTTCACATAACACTATATCGACAAATGATAGGGTCCCTTATGTATCTAACAGCTAGTAGACCAGACATTATGTTTTCCGTTTGTTATTGTGCCAGGTTTCAAGCTAATCCAAGAGAACCTCACATGGTGGCAGTGAAAAATATTTTCCGTTACCTGAAGCGAACCTCTTCTCTCGGTCTCTGGTACCCTGCTAGATCTGGATTCTTCATTCAAGCTTAATATGATGCTGATCTTGGAGGATGCGGTCTGGACCGAAAGAGCACTACAGGTGGATGCCAATTCCTTGACGGTAAACTTGTTAGCTGGCAGTCCAAGAAGCAAACCTGTGTGTCACTTTCAATAGCCGAAGCTGAGTATATAGCTGCAGTATCCTGTACTTCTCAAGTAATATGGATTCAAAGTCAATTAAGAGATTATGGGTTGAGTATGAAGAAAATTCCTCTCTATTGTGACTCAGAAAGTGCAATAAGAATATGTCACAATCCAGTGCAACACTCAAAGACTAAACATATTGCACTTAGATATCATTTCATTAAGGACCATGTAGAAGATGGGAACGTGGAAGTACATTTCGTTCGGTCCTTTGATCAACTGGCTGACATATTCACTAAAGCCTTACCTGAAGCAAGCTTCAATAAAATTTTACAAGGCCTTGGAATGATGGAAGCAGAGTCGGTACCGAATCCTCAAATCTCTCACTAAAAATTTAGACAAGCGAAATAGAGCGAACGCTCGGTCTATTTCGGTTCTGGATTTTTCGGGAACCGAAATGAACCGAACGCTCGGTCTATTTCGGCTCCATAATTTTTGGGAACCGAAATGAACCGAACGCTCGGTCTATTTCGGCTCTGGAATTTTAAGGAACCGAAATGAACCGAACGCTCGGCTTATTTCGCTTCATTTTCTTAAAGATAAGGTTTCGGTTGTACATATTGTTTATTCTTTTAACTCAATTTTTTAAGTGTTTTTTTTTCTACTTTCTGTTTTTATTGCTTTTCAGAAAAACCTCAAAAATTCCAAAAATATTTTCTCTTTCTGTTTTTATTATTTTTCAGAAAAACTTCAAAAATTCCAAAAATATTTTCTCTTTCTGTTTTTTTTTTCCATAAAATCTCAAATCTTCAAATATTTTTAACATCTTTTTTTGTGTGGTTTGTGTGTTTGTTTTGTTTGTGTGGTGTGTTTGTTTGCTTGTTCTTTTAATTAGGTCCCAAGTATACCAGTACAACAGAATTTGGAGCTAAGGCAGGTACGATTATTTCCATATGAACTAGTTAAGGGTCCCTAGAAGCATGCTGATGCATGTTGACCAAAGCCTCTACGACTAAGAGCAAGGCCTTAATGATTCGATCTATACCTATCGTTTCTTCCCAATCAGGTTGTTACTATCAACTCAAGTCAAGAGCTACCTTACTCTTCTCAAATGAGTTAAGAGTTTTTCTGCTTTGTCATTTCTTTAGCAGAGGTACTTTCGGTTCTTTAGCCACCCTCCTTATATTCTCCATCAACTTTCGGTTCACCACTATAACCCTTGAGACTCTCGGTCTTTACCACTGAGGTTTATGGTTGCATAAAATCTGTGTTTGTGATCTTAGATACGTACACCACGTGCTGAGTGACACCCACAATCCAACACCAACAATGAATTGACGGTGAATTATTATATTCAAGATCTTACTGGTTACCTAATGAAATCTCATTCTTATTTTTTAGTGGTCTTTTATGAAATTGTCTAACACCAAGGCTTTTCTTCCCAAAAAGATCCAGTTTGTTTTTGTTTTGGAGATTTCCATCACTTGTTTAGTCACTAAATATTATATCCAACCTACTTGTTCAACAGACCACATCAGTCTCACAAGTACTTCTTCCAATGTTCGGTCTTATGTTAAGAATCGATGTTCAGTTGAAGATAAGCTACCCTTAGACTATAAATTAAAAGAAGCCTTTCAATGTTTCTCTACAAACACTTGATCGTTATTTCTCGGGAACCCACACAAGCACTTCAAGTCTCTCTTGACTTTGAAGGAAGTGATTCTTGCCCGGAATCCTCCGCTTTATGTCTTGTAGTAGACATCACTCACATCCAATACACATTTTGCTTTATTTCTTTATCTTTTGTCACCCTATTGCACGAAAATTTTTATTTTCCAACATTCTGGTTACAGTTGGTTCGACTTTTGTTTATCTTTTGGAGCAACAGGTGTTATTCTATATTTTGGAGCGAAGTTGAATTTCAAACGACGAATTGAGGATAAGCTTTTGGGCGCGTGAATTTGAACAATCCCTAAACCCACGCGTGCTGACGTATACCTGGGAGAAACCAGCCTGTCACATCACGTTTTTTCAGGCGACGTTTTAGTGACCCCATCATTATCATTACAATTATTTCTCTCTCCTGGCAACGGTATAAACAGGGTTTCGAATTGCATTTGTTTCTTTTACCTGCAACGGACTCTCTCTATATACACGGCGATTGACAACTGTTCATCTTCTTCCTTCAATCAACAATGGCGACTTCTTCATCGTCTCACGATCAAACTGCTTCATCCACATTGCTCACGATCAAGCCAAATCAGAATATGATCATTGAACTCAACCCTTTTCTGTACGATTCATATATGCTGCAAGTGGTTGAGTGTTTGAAGTATTCACCTTTGGTTCTAGCCCTAACACAGGTGGAATCTGTACCAATGTCACTCCTATCGCAAGTTTACACTACGACTTCCTATGATAAAAACAAGGAGAGGATCTACTTCCAAATCTTCTCTCACAAGGCTTCGATTTCAAAAGGAAGATTTTGTTCACTGTTACAACTTGCTGTGGATTCATCTGTAATCTCACCGGACTTCATTACCACAACTCAATTGTTCTCAATGCTCTACGAGATGGGCTACACCGATGTCCTAACCACGGTTATGAAGGTTAATAAGTCTTGCTTACCGCCCCAATGGAATGGATTACTTACTCTTTTCATCAAGAGTTTAGCAGAGAGGAATGGTGGGTCTGATGGTACCAGTAAGGGTTTTCTAACCCTTCTCTACGGCCTTTACAATGGTCTCAATATCGACTATGGGACGATTATCTGGTCTCAAGTGGTGCAAAGCCTCAACACTTCAACGAGGCACTCTGAAATTTCGTGTGCCCGATTCTGGACTCTCATTACACGAAGGGCGATGGATACTTTGCAGATTCCGGTCATGAAGGATGCCCTAATCGCGTCTGTGGCTACGTTCCACACCAAGAAAATCATTATTTCTGATCCTACAAAGTTTCCTCACAATGGCTCTATACCAGAGACAATGTACAGATGTGTCACCACAGAGAGCACGGTCATGGCTGATTATCGCCAGATTCCTCCCAAGGAACCGAGAGTCTTATCTCCTGAACAGCAGGCTGCCTTGGAAGCTGTGGAAAAGCCTGGCAATCGAGGAAAAAGGGCTACTACCAAGACAGGGACAACTGAGGATGATAAGTCTAAGCATAGCAAATCAAGGAAGCGAAAGTCTGAGAAAGGGGATTCTTCTAAGCCAAAGAAGATCAAGAAGATGGCGAAGAAAGCCAAGAGTCCCTCTCCTTCCAGTTCAGAAAACGATGAAGAGGAGGAAGAAGAAGAAATTCATCATGAATCACCGAGAGGTAACACTCATCCCCGATCTCCTACTCCAACCGAATCTCTTCATAACAAACGTCCTACACCACCTCCATCACCGAAACAAACAGTTCCTATTCCGGTTGCTCCTGTACCCCCACCTATAACATCTCAGACAACAACTTCTATTCCATCACCGGTTTCTTCCATTCCTATTTCTACAACTCCCTTACCACCTCCTATAATTTCCCAATCAACTTCCACTACAATCCATGAACCGACAGTAAGAGTCAACGTATCTGATACGGGGGCGACTACTGCAACTGAACCTCCAATTACTCCCAAACCACTTTCACCCTCACCTTCAACTGATTCAGGTGCCACTCTCGGTGGTGCTAATGATGAGTTTGATTCGACCTACTATAGTCCATATAGGCTTCCTACAGATGATGATGATGAAGCTCCAGTCACACGTCAACAATTACAGAGCATTGATGAGAAAATTAATAAATTGCTTGATGCCAACAAGACCTATAATGATGTAGTGCTCAAGGCTTTCCTGGATACTGCTCTTGAGCAATATACTAAGTATATTGACAAATCTACAAAAGCTGTTAATGCGTCTACTTCTTCTTGCCAGAAGGCCACCACTGACGTTGCAGAAATTGTTCATAGTACTCAGATCTTTCTTGATTCACTCAAAGGGCATGCTGACACCAATACAGCTAAGGTAAATGCCTCTGTGGATTCCTTATCCAAGTCCCTTCAAGAAGAGCAAATAAAGTTTGAGGCATTTTGTTCTTCAATACAAGCAGAGAACACTTCACTTATCAGTTCTGTGAATTCTCAGCTTGAATCTCTTCACGTTGCTCTAGCAAAGGAAAGTACTCTAAAGGAGGAACTTGCACATTAAGCCTCCACAATTGAAGTTCAGAAGGGGCAGCTTGCTCAAGCTGAAAAGGAAATTTCTTTGTTGAAGACGGAGAGAGCTGTCTTTCATAGCTGTGCTGGGGATGTTAAGGATATGTTGACCAACCTCCTTGGTGATCATGATCCTATTCTGACTTTGACTATAAGGAATCATCTAACTTCGAAACTTCTTCCTGCCCTTGCATTATTACACGAGATGAAGGGTGTTTCGGAGCGCTTCATACCTCCAAAACAAGGGGGAGAAGGTGCTCAACCAAAGGTTACTATAAAAACCGAAACTGAATCTGCTCAACCGAAAGTCAAAGTTACAACTGAACCGAAGGGTAATGAAGCTTCGGTTTCTGGTTCTCAAGCTAAAAAGAAAGAGATTAGTGGTGATAGTGATGACGAAGAAGAAGAGACTATTGTTGAGGCTCTTAAATGAAAGAATAGGGACAGAGAGTTGAATGAAACCTTGAGGATTGCGAGGGACGCTGAGGAAAGGGAAAGGAGGAACAAGGAAGAAGAAGACGCCTTAAACTGCAAGATGGCCTTGTTTCCCCTTTGGACGAAAGATACACTTATCAATGAGCCAATAGAGTTTCCTAGCGTTTACTGGCTGGAACCTGTCGCTTCGTTTGATTGTGATAATTCTAAGGACTCATAGTTCGACATGCCAATAACACGAAAGGCATTCACGTTTCATTGTTTTGACTCGACTGTTGAAGTTCCTTTCCCTCACCCAAAGGTTGATCGTGAGCTTATTGACTTTTATCTGAAGTATGGTCAACCACAGTACTTGACATGGAGCGCACAGAAGATTATTACTGTCAAGGTACTCAAACCTTCACCTGCTGGGAAGTTCATAAATGTTAATTTCAAAATCACACGAGGATCAGCAAACTCGGTGTCGATTATATCCCTGGCAGACCTACCGAATTTAAATCCTCATGACTGGATTCTATTGTTCAACATTCTGCTCACTAATCCTAAAGAATATGAGTCGATACTTGATCATTTGAAGAGGATGTTGGCCTCTTACATCCATGAGGTTGCTGCTATGGATCAGGAGATAGCGAAAGTGATGAACAAGAAACCGACTGTCAAGCTAACACCGAAACCAGGCGATGTGAACAAAATGAAGATGGGCCAAATCGATTCTACACATCTAACTGTGATGTTTACAAGAGGCGAAGCCAATAAATTTCTATTTGCTCTTGTTGATAAGCATCTGTTCTCAACAGATTGCTTGGAGCATATCATCAATATTATTCATCGGTGCAAGCAGAACTCAGAAGCTGACAAGAAGAACTTCACAGACATGCTTCGGTGGTACATAACGTTTCGTCATCATCTATTGGCCATCATACCGAAGGTGTTTAGAACAATCAAGAAGTCTTCTGCAGCTCAACCAAAGTGAGCTTTTGGCTCCATTGACGCAAAGGGGGAGATTGTTGGGTCTTATTGTGTTGCATCATGGACTTGTGTTTTGTATCCGGATTGGGCCTGTCCATCCGTGATTAGCTAGTAGGGTTAGACTATAAATAATGCATGCATGTATGCATTAAAAGGTTAACGTTCTTGATTATTGATTATTGTTCTGTAACCCTAAACACCTCTACAGTCGAAGTTCTTAATCGAGCTCTTCTGAGGTGTTAAAGTTTTAATCATACGACACATTCAAAGTCATTCTTGTGTTCATAGTTCGTTCTCAATTGTTTGCCTGCATAGAATCTATCGATCCTAATAGAACTTTGTTCTAACACTTTCCATATGAAGTTGATATTTCACGATATCATACTTCACTTTCTCCACCTCCTCCAATTATTCTCCCTAACCCACGTCTTCATCGACTTGAAAAGTTCAAGGTCACTCAAGCCCTTTTGACAAGCAAACATGAAGCTGGAAATTCCGTGTGTGCACACGTCTTGGAGATGAAGTCACACATTGACAAGCTGGGAATGTTAGGTGTCATCGTCTCGAGGAAGTTGGATGTTGACTTGGTTCTTCAATCACTTCCTAATTCATATAGTGAGTTTGTTAAAGACTACCAAGTGACAGATCGTGACGTGACCCTTATCGATCTTACCTATTTGCTAATTGCTGCTGAATCAGCAATGATTTGGCGCACTGGTAATGCAAATTTGATAGGAAGATCTACTTCCTAAACTTCCATGGACATTGATAATGGAAACATTGGAAGTCCAGAAAAGTATTCTCTTCCCAATGGAAAGGGATCGGCCATGGTCAAACCGTTTGACCAAATGGTAAAGAGAAAGGCTAAGTCTGAGATTGTTCCATGTGCCATTCCAAAAGAGTCTGTTTGTTTCTATTACCAAGAGATGGGGCATTGGTTGTGAAGCTGTCGTATCTACCTGAAGGACCACAAGGATGGTAAAGTCAAAGTGTATGACTCTGCTTCAGGTAAATCCACTGTCTAACTCTGTTAAGTTCCTATTTATAGATTCTTAATACATGATGTGATAATATTTCATTTTGATGTTTTTGTAGGATCGAAGAAAATAAAGGAAGCTTAAAGGAAGAGTAAGCAGAGTCTCATCGCGAAGAGATGGATTTCGATCGCATGGTTCGATGATCGGATTTTTGAGCTGCTACTTAGGAGTTATGATAGATTGCTTAGAAATATTTAGTAACATAGTTTTCATATGTATTTGCATTGTAAGGACAAGTTTTCCGCAATTTTTATAAATAAAGAAAAATTTTGATTTTATCTTATTTTACATTTCCTTGCAATGACATTTGTGAAAATTGATGTTTGTACGTTTCTGTTGTTAGCAATGTTGAAAATGGATTTGATTCTTTCGTTTGTGGTAATGCCAAGATTTACCAAATAAGGAAATATTCTCGTCAACCAAGTTTCATTTGGACAGAAACTAGGAATAATGCAACTTGTATTGTATGATGAATGAGAACCTTCATCTTTGGGAAATTAAGACTAATTCCTTATTCACATGTATATGTGATTCAAGTGAAGGACTAAGGGATCTAGTACACATCATTGTGCACTGGTCAGGTCCACTACAAAGAACGATAAGACTATTCATTATGATTAACTAAAAGTTTGGTAAATATAGTTATGCTTACAAGATTAAGTGTAATCCTGAATCATTGAAAAAGTTTCAATGTATAGCAGAACGAATAAGAAGAATCAATTAGGCAGAAAGATAAAAGTTTCTCCAATCTGAAAGGAAAGGAGAGTACTTTAGTCGTGTTTTATGATTATCTTAATGATTATGAAACCATATCACAATTGATCCTCTAAGGACACCTTAGTACACTTATATGGCTAAGAAGAGGAATCAGGAATTGTTGGAAAGGTTAAATCAATTAATGTGAGTCATCCTTCGTTCCAAAATCAAGTCTTAGAGTCATACTCCAAGGTTATTCCTTGAGTGACATATCTTAAATAGGTTATAACAGATTCAAATTGGTAGTTGTGATATTTTGGATAAAACAAAGACCAACTAAGACCAATTGTGTAAAGTGTTATTCTTGATAAAAATCTGCACTAACTCTTGAATATTTTTTTGTCAAGGAATGTTTCCTAACAAGAGAATCTTATATGTCAAGAGGACAGTGGGAGTCTTAAAAATCCTGAAAAGTTTCAAGAACTAATCAAGGATAAAACCTATTGTTTATCACTAGCACACGACTTGAGGTTTGTAACCTATCGTGTTGACATATTATTGTTTCTGTGCCCATTCCAGTTGAAGTTCACAATGCATGTGAGTTCTATGAGTGCTTAATTGTTTGCATAACAACTTGGAAGCAATGGTAGACCCTTGTGCTGCCAGGTGGCAAGAAATTAGGATTGAACAAGTTCAGTCCATATGAGCTTGGATTTGTCACTAACCTTGTCTTGTGATTATGGTTATGACAAATTCACATGGATAGGAACACATACACCATTAATCTAAGTGACAAAGGTTTCTCTCTGCTTCACGAAAATGATTGTGAGGAAACATTATCACTAAGTAGATTTTAAAGAGATAGCATTTGTGATATTTGCATTCTCAAATTCGATTATGATTACGGCAACCCTCTTCATAGTTCGAATTGTGAGAAATGACAAAAGGTATAAACATCTGAGACTTATTACTGTAAGTTCTGAAATTTGTTAGACACACATGTGATCTATCTAAGGAAAGGTGTATAGGTTTGAGAAGCCTAGATAAAGTCTTATCGAAGCATCTTGTATCAGAAATATGAACTTTGGTAAGAAAATCAACAAGTATTGATTTCTAGAAGTCCAACTTATTTCTGAGTACATGTAAAAGCTAGTCGAAGTATAAGTGTTAAGCTATTAAAGAAATAATTGTTATGCTAGTGGAAGCATAATCATTATGGTAAGTGTTGCATGTTAGCAATGTTAATTATAGAAAAAAAAAGTTTCAATTCGTAAAGTTGCAGAGTTTAAAAAGTTGTTTTGCTATAATTAAGGGAGAGGAACTCATACTTCATTTCAAATCTAAAAGCTTAGATTGTGAGATTTTAATCAAATTTAGTCAAGGATATATATGATTGTTATGTTGGAATAGTTCAACATAAGGAAATTCTATATATGGAAATATTATAGCAAGAGAATGGTAAAGTATCATGTCTTTATGTATGACATTATGAATTGTATCCCATATGCTTCGGGTATAGGATCAATTGCATATGCTATAATATTTATGTGTTTTGAATTTTCCAAATGCCTAGGGCGTTAAGAAGGAAAAAGGACCAGAACCAGATATGACAAAAGTTGCTAAACAATTGCTAAGAACAGTCTAAGGTTCGCCAAAGATTGGTTGCGTGTGGGCAATTGGAAGTATTGTAACGGATGGACCATATTGACATTATTATAGACAAGATTCTATTAATAATGAGCTGTCATATGGCAAATATGGAAATGTTTCCATATTGGGAGTTGGATATTAAGAATCTATGTGTAGGTTGGAAACTTTTATACAAGAAGGATGTTCAAAGGAATGTACTTTGAATTTGAGACTTTGCTTCCATGGAATTGTTTTCTTATCAATCTCTAGTGGAATACTTTGTAATTTCATTATCTAAGTCTCTGTGGCTTTGGTGCATTGACATTATAAAAGGATCTTTGCATAAAGGTTAGAACCTAACACATTCTAATAGTGGCAAGTATTTGGTATTCTTACACTTGTGATAAAGATTTGGAGTTGTGAAATGAGTTTCATTGAAGATGTATTCAATTGATCTATTTCACAAAGAAAGGACCATAGGTAAACATAGTGTGCATGCTTGGAGCATGGGATAACTATTGTTTTAATTCAAGTATAAAGTTGATAAATTGAATCATTATACAATGAATAATGTGTAATCAATATGGTGATTAAATAAAAGGTGTTTATTTATATTCAAAAGTTTTGAGGCCATATTGGATTTGATTATTCTTGTGTTTCACTTTGCATGTTTTGACTTCCCGAATAACTAGGTTATTCAAACTATCCACAGTCGATCATACTTTGGAAGTAGGTATTGAAGCGAGATTGTCATAAATGGGTTTGTAGATTGTCTAAAGGTGTTTAGACATAGCACAAGTTTGCTGCAGTATTCATGAGTACTCCTATAGTAAGCTTTGATTATTGGACTAAACCCACGCTCATTTGAATCACTTCATGAATTTTATCACGAGTGATCATGAGACGATAATATCTTATATTCTTGAAACCAAGACATATGAGTTGCAGTTTACAAGTCGGTTGCACATTGATGATATGTAAACGCACCGGTAACTCTGTGTTATAAAATGTATCATTGTGTGTGGTTTGATGAGTAAATAGAGCAAGCATATGAGTCAAATTTTATCCATTCCTTTTACCCAATATGGGATAAAAGCGATATATGTGGGCCCTAGATGATTTAGTGATGACAACCCTAAGCGCTTGGCCAAGCCTGGACTGATTTGATTTGTTCAATTAGTCGGTCGTAATAAATCATAAATCGGGAAACAACACATGAACAGAGAGAATTATTATAATCCATGTCTTAGTTCATACGATATCTAGAATGGAGGAATATTTGATCCCTTATCTTATGGACGTGTTACTAGTAAGATCAGATTTTGACAACGGTCTTTTTCAGAGATATGATTGCCAATCGGATTTTGAAGTCGTACTTTCAATTATAGTTATTAGACGTATCCAAGTGGGAGACTGTTGGATTATGTGTCTAAGCCCATAACTATAATTGGTATGTACTTGACCCGATACAGCATGGTCCATTTGGGTTGTAACACTCTGGAACAATTTGATAGGATGGATATTTGAGAAAGAGGTTATTTGTGATTTATTAATATATTATAAGTATAATATATTAATTGAGAAATCATATTATTTAATTAGTATTGATCAAGAATTAATTTGGAATTAATTTAGTGATAAAAAGAGACTAATTAAATTTGCAGGGACTGAATAGGTAAATCAGTAATATTTATAGTTTGGGCTAATGATCCATGTTGATTATAAATGGACTAAATCTTTATGAGGATCCATGAAGAGTTACTCCATAAGGCTAATAAGTTATTGGATTAAAAGCCCGAGTGAATTAAGGTTTACAAGTTTAAACCTTAAGGATTCCAAACTATAAATATAATCCTTGGCTTGCTAAAATCGGCCCCCTATGAGTCTAAGAGAACCATAATTGATTTTATGTCTCCAAACCTCTCTCTCAAAGTCCTCCTCTTGTTCTTGGTTTGTTATAAGACATTTGAGGCATCACACTTAAGGTGCTAGGATCTTGATAGACAAATTCCTACAAGCTACACCAAAGAGGTAATCTTTTAACTTACTTTTATGATTCATATGTCAAATTGTATGCTAGTTGTAGGTTTGAAGCTTTGGAAATTTTTGTTGCATGTATAATTAGAGAAAATTTAGATCCAAAGCTATTAGGGTTGTATGTGCACCATAGGAGTGTTATAGTACACAAAACCCAACATTAAGACACTCCCTCACTGACTCGTGAATGCTACGGCTCCCCGTAGGCTTACGACACTCTCTCACTGACTCGTGAATGCTACGGCTCCCCGCAGGCTTACGACACTCTCTCACTCTCCATGGGCTCACCCTATGGTTTTCCCTGATAGTCACAAGTGATTACTCCCACTTGGATCCTTCCACTCTCTTAACACCCCACAATCTCATCATTAAGCCATCGCCATAATACGTTCACTAAACTCATGCTCCGCGCTCCGTCATGGACAGGTACACACACCCACCCAGATTAAGCATCACTACTTCTGACGACAATCGCCACAACAAAACACTTCTCTTGCTACAATTCACATGCTTGGACAATCCCGTCCGATGACAATTACCTGAAGGGTTCCCACCAGAACAATAGTCACTCGGTACTCCACTTGCCATCTCACAACTCGAGTCTCAAAATAATCCAAAATTTTAGGGCATCATACTCGGATACCTCGGTACACCATCACAGAATCTCACGATGTCTTGCCTCAACCACTGATCTTTCACTCACGGTATCAAACTCGGATACCTCGATACACCCTCTCAGAATCTCACAATGTCTTGCCTCAACCACTGATCTTCCACTCACGACGTCATACTCGGATACCGCAATACACCCTCTCAGAATCTCACAATGTCTTGCCTCAACCACTAATCTTCCACTCACACAACTCTTAACCTCGAAATACTCCAACTCACAATTTGAAACATGGAGGAATCGTCAATGACTAAAAATACGTTGACAACAATCCGAAACCCCATCCTCTACTTATCCAAACTCGTGCGAGAATACTCATACCGACCCTGAAGTTGGTTGCCAAATCAATTGTTGCCCTTCCCGGAGTGCAGATAACAATCCATACGTGGAACTGTCAACCTTTCGGCGTTCGAATCTTGACCTCAACAACCCAATTGTCTCGAAACTCAACATTGTCGCACTCGAAGAGTCACAGACCATAATTAGATTCTTGCCCCACGTCCACCTGTTGTGAAGACACTCATTCTCTCATGAGCATGTGCAACATGCATCCTCTCGCTCTGTACGTTGCCTTGACTACTATATGACCCTATCCTCTCGTATATTCAGACTGCAGATCCCCATAACCAGTCCTCTAACCGCACTTGGACAGATTATTGATCCTCTCAAAAGAATACCCAATTCTCCCCCACTCAGGGTTCAAACTATACCCAATTGGCATACCAATAGTCTACTCCACAGACTGTTTCACTAGGTACGCCACACTTGACTCTTGGTACGTACGACGTAACACTCGATGATTTTCCCAATAGAGACCAAGCAACTCCAAATATCTCGAATCTCAGATGAAATCCTCGGAAACTTCCCAACATGACTGCCTCTAGTCATCCAAAATCTCATACCAACACACTACCGAACCTCTCAACTGTCCCGAATTAGTCGTGACCCTCAGTCTGAAAATAATGAACTATCACACACCTCATCTTCGATTCCTCAACCAACATTCCATCGCGTGGATTATCATAGAAGCAAGAGACCTCACTCTCACAGTCGATGTCCAATGTAAATAACGAGGGCCACCGCCTTAATATACTTATCTTGATTACCCGAAACTGCTGCAAAAATGTGCCTTAATATACTCATCTAAGGAATATCCTTGTCCTCATCCATCCCAGTCCCCTCTGGTGACTCCCTCAAGATATATGAATACCTCACAGCAGACATACCACACATACTCTGGTGAAAGTATCTCAACTAAATGCTACCCCACAGGGTTTACCTCCAAAATCTGAAATCGGAAGCTCGTTATCTCCTTCGCTCCACACGAGAAAGTGACATCTCAACCATTGGCTGATCACTCAACCCAGACGCAATCCTCCACAGTGTATCATCTCCACCTCTCCTCAAGTCCTGCGACTCCAACTGGCAGCGCACCAGTCAAACTCCTTGGGATCTAAACTCAATTTTCCTCGCAGGGTACGCTCTATCGAAACTCAACCGACATGGCCCTCTGGCCCCACAGTTTACCATATTCATTCTCAGTCTGAAAACCCACCGTCGGATAACTGGTAAAGATGGGAACACACTTTGCCATGAATCATCGTACCCGAACCATGTTACCTCCCCTCAATCTGCTATTTAGAACCTCTAAAATTCTCTGTGTTTCGAGTATGGCTCCTCTGCTTTCAGTAGTACGGGCCCATACTATCGGCCACATCTACCCATACTTTCCACACGGATCGTCCCAGATTTTCCTAAGTAGCTGCTCAACCTTCTCGATCTCCAATCCCATTACACATGTTCGCTCTCCAACGAATACTCACCTCTAAACAGCGCACTAATCGGGTTAAAATTTACTCCCTAGGCTCTCACACTTCTCTGCCATCAACTGCTAAGGAACTCATCATGATGTCAGCCATCTACCTCCTGAATATCGTCATATTCACTTAGTAGCTGACTCCCATCATTCAAGAGTTCCACAAAGCACAAAACAAGCAGCATTCGGGCATTGAATAACCTCCACCAGCACATAAAACCACTCTAGCTTACAACTCTACTTGCTCTATCCTTAACTCAATAGGCATCACCGAACAAAGGCAATCCCACCTCTCGTAGGTATCTAACTACCCTCTCAGTAGATTCCTCAAATGTACATATAGGTATCTCTCCTAGATTACTCCTCTACTCAAAGCTCTCTCTAAAAGATTCCTGCTAAGTACTCATACTCAGCACATACATAGAGCAAATAGCAGATAATATCAATCAATAACATCCCCTAGGCAAAGGAATCATGAATCAGGCAACTCTAGCTCTAAATTCCTGAAATACCTAGCCTATCCTCTAGCATGCAGCTCTAATATCTCATAAGTATCTATTAATGTAAACAAGTAATGCTATTTTGGGAAATCATCGTTCGGGCTCTGGCTGATTGTACACACTGCTCCATCTCGTTTTCTCTTAAAAGCTCTTACTCATTTTTTTAGAAAATTTTCTCAAATCCTCAGTTTTAGTCCAGATATACCCGAGAATACATCTGAATCCCTCAAACCAAGGCTCCGATACCAACTTGTAACACCGTAAATGTTTAAACAAAATTTTCATTTTCAAAATCACATAATTCTCATTATCATATCTCAAAACCCCAACTGTCAAAATGTCAAAGACACGAATTCATAAATTGTTTGATAAAATCTTGGATCCTCAAAACATAATCTCCATCTCGTGTGTACAATCAATCCGAATCCTTCTCGCGATCCTGAGAAGTACCTGAAACACATAACACACAACACGGTAAGCACGAAGCTTAGTGAGTTCCCCAAAATACCGCACACATATCATTAGCCTCTCATGGCTATATCTCGATAAAGACCGTCCGGTCAATGTGTCTTAGTGAAGACCCTCCGGTCTCACAGCTCGAGGTGGACCCTCCGGTCCTAACTCAATAAAGCACAGAATAATATACAACAAAAATCACAAAGACATAATGCATGATATCACATAACTCAGTATAAGCATACAAGACCCTCCGGTTAATAACTCAGATAAGACCCTTCGATCACACAGTATTACCACTCAGGTAAGTATATTGAGAAGACTTACCTCGCATAGTAAAGTAATGTATCCCACACTCGAGTTGCTGGTCTAATCTCCGGCCCTCTATGGCCTCCAAAATCCACAGTTGACCAAAACCCTAAAGTCAACGGAAGTCAACAGTCAAATATGACCCAACTCTAAAAGTCAACAGAGGTCAACACTCAAGTCAACAGTCCATGTTGACTCAACTCGCCGAGTACAGCTCATGAACTCGTCGAGTCCCTCAGAACTCAGTAATCGTAAAAACCCGAGTCTACTCATCGAGTTGCTAGCTAACTCGTCGGGTACATGCAGCGTCCAAAAGATCAGGAAAACCCTACCCACTCGTCAAGTTGTCTCATCAACTCATTGAGTCCACTCTAAATCCAAAGTCGGGTAAATCCCTCTCAACTCGTCGAGTTATCTCATCAACTCGCCGAGTCTGTAAGGCGTCCAAACCATCGGGGTAAACCCTAACCGACTCGTCGATTCGGCTCACCAACTCGTCGAGTCCTTCAGTCCAATTCCTCATTCAGACAATTTTGGACAGAAATAAGGTCTCATACTCTGGATCTAGCCTCCTAAGGTTGAATCATCATGTAAAGTTCCAAGCTTTACGTTCATGCATGACATATAAGGCTCAAAATGCCAAAACAAGCTCCATAAATGTTTTCATGCATGGAGACTTGTCCAAAGCTTGATAAATCTTGGATCTTTGGGCTCATAGGGCCTCATATAGCTCAGATCTGGAGTCTCAACCTCTATTACCAGCTCAACAACTCAAAATCCAAAAGATGGATAGAAATAAGTGGTGGGTTTTGAGCAAAACATTAATCCTATGGTGCACATGCAAACACTAAAGCTTTGGATCTGGGTTTTTCTAATTATACATGCAATAATCATCCAAAGCTCATAAAACCTAATTCTAGCATACAAAATCGAAATCAACATAACTAAACAAGTAAGAATGTTACCTTTGATTGTAGCTTGATAACTTTGAGCTTTTGAGAACCTAGCACATCAAATGTGATGCCTCTAATAGATCACAAACACCAAAAGCAATTAGAGAATCTTAGAGACAGAAGGAGAAGGATCAAAATTCGGTTGGCTATCCTTCTTAGGCTTCAGTGGCCGATTTTGGCTATCCCAAGGGTTCCTTATATAGCTGAGCAGTTGGGGTTTCAGTCAAAACCCTAATCCAGTTGCTTAGTCCTTAAGCAGCCCAAAGGATCCTTCCAGAAGGCCCCTTGGACGATTTCTATGTGGACTCCTACATAGAATTCGTCCATTGCTTCCTTATGGATGCTAAGCCCAACTTTGTAACTATCCAATAATTACAATATCAGTCCCCTTGATTTAATTAACTTCTTTTGACCACAAAATTAATTCTAAATTAATTCTTGACCAATATTAATTAAACAGTATGATTTTTCTTTTAATGTATTATTCATATAATATATTAATAAACCATAATAACCTCGTTCTTCATTATTCATCCAGTTAAGTTGCTTTGGTGAAGGCAACCCAAAATGACCATGCTACAATCGGGTCAAGTACATACCAAATATAGTTATGGGCTTAGACACCTAATCCAACAGTCTCCCACTTGGATAAGTCTAATAACTATAAATGCAAGTATGACTTCAAAATCCGATTAGCAATCATAGGTCTCAAATGCCGCTGTCGAACTCTAACACGTCCTTTACATAAGGGATTGTATAGTCCTCCGTTCTCAAGATATCGTGTGGACAATTACATGTAACATAGTCATACTTATTGTCCAGCCGTTTGTTTCTCGGTCTTTGATTTGTCTGACATAGAACTTAATTGAACACATCAATTCAGTCCTAACCGGGCCTGGCCTATAAGTCAAAATAAAATCATCGAGGGGCCCAAGATATCGCTTTTACCCTCGTACGATAAAAGGAACGGATAAAATTCGACTTATATGCTTGTACTATTTACTCATCAAATCGTACACAACAATGTGTTTTATAACATCAAGTTACTGATGCGTTTACGTATTATCAATGCACAACCAACTCGTAAACAACAACTCATATATCTAGGTTTAAAGACTATATGATATTACCATCTCATAATCACTTGTGATTAATTCTATGAAGTGATTCATGTGAGTGCGGGTTTAATCCAATACTCAAATCTTATTTCAGAAGCACTCATGAACGTTGCAACAAACCTTTTCTATGTCTAAACGCTTAGACAATCTACAAGCCAATTCATGACAGTCTTCTTTCATACTTACTTCCAATGTATGATCGACTGTGGGTAGTTTAAATAATATTATTATTTAGGAAGTCAAAACATGCAAAGTGAAACAATAGTAAATATATATGTTGGGTTATCCTCTGACGATACCCTCTTTACTACGTGGAGTCGCTCTTCTAACCGATGTCTAATGAAATGATATTTTCTGTCGATATGCATGGATCTACCATGATCCCTCGGTTCCTTGGTTAAGGCAACCGCACCTTCGTTATCGCAGAAAATCTCCATAGGCTCCTTTATGGCAGGTACAACCCCAAGGCTTGCGATGAAGTTCTTTAGCCATATTGCCTCCTTCGACGCATCGCTCGCTGCTATGTACTCTAATTCGCACGTTGAATCAGCTACGGTGTCCTGCTTAGAACTTTTCCATGTCACTGCTCCTCCATTCAGGGTAAAGACTCAGCCCAACTGAGAGCGGAAATTATCCCGTTCAGTCTGAAAACTAGCGTCACTATACCCTCACACTCTCAAGTCATCGCTCCCACCGAGGATAAGGAACCATTCCTTAGTCCTTCGTAGGTACTTGAGAATGTTCTTTACTACGGTCCAATGTGCCCTACTAGGGTTCCCTTGATATCTTCTGACCATGCTCAAATCGAAGGCACCATCATGGCGAGTACATGTCATAACATACATGATTGAGCCAACTGCGGAATCATAAGGTACTCTGCTCATCACTGCTATCTCGACATCGGTACTCGGACTTTGAGTCTTACTCAACTTGGTATTGCTTTAGATTGGTAACTCCCCTTTCTTGGAATTTTCCATGCTAAAACGTTTTAACACTTTATCCAGGTAAGTACTTTGACTAAGTCCAATTAGTCTATTACTCTTATTTCTCAATATCCTTATCCCTAGAATATAAGCAGCTTCTCCGAGGTCCTTCATAGCGAAGCACTTCCCAAGCCAGAAATTAACCTCCTGCAAGGTTGGAATGTCGTTTCCTATGAGCAATTTGTCATCCACATACAAAACGAGAAAGCTAACTATACTCCCACTGGCTTTGACATATACACAGGACTCATCCTCGCTTCTTGAAAAACCAAACTCTTTGACTTTCTCATCGAAACAAAGATTCCATCTGCGAGATGCTTGTTTCAATCCATAAATGGATTTCTCAAGCTTACACACTCTATTAGGGTGCTCTGCATTGACAAAACCCTTTGGCTTACTCATGTCATGAAATGCAGCTATGGCTAGCATAACCCTAATAGATTTAATCTTCGCTACTAGTGAGAAGGTCTCATCATAGTCAACTCTGGGAGTTTGAGTAAAGCCCTTCGCAACCAATCGCGTCTTATACGTGTGTACTTTCCCATCCATGTCGGTCTTCTTCTTGAAGATCCACTTGCACTCGACCGTCTTACGACCTGGCATATTGTCAACCAAATTCCAAACTTGATTGCCATACATGGACTAAATCTCGCTGTCCATATCCTCTTTCCATTTTGCAGACTCTGGGCCTGCAATGGCTTCCTTGTAGTTATTAGGTTCATCTAAATTTATTAGTGTACTCTCAGCCACACCATTCAACTGCGGTGTCCTAGGTGGTGTCAATTGCAAAACAATTCTGCATTCCTTGAGGTAGTCGTGGAATTCAACACTAAGGTACTCACCTCCTCGATCGGATCGGAGCATCTTAATTTTCTTGCCCAGCTGATTCTCCACTACTTGCTTAAACTCTTTGAACTTTTCAAAAGTTTCTGACTTATGCTTGATTAAGTAGATATACCCATATCTGCTATAATCATCGGTAAAAGTCACATAGAAGCGGTTCGCATCCCTTGTGGTGGATCTAAAGGGCCTACATACATCGGTATGTATGAGATCCAATAAACCCTCACCCCTTTCACAAGTACCAGTGAAGGGTGACTTGGTCATCTTTCCAAGTAAAAAAGATTTGCACGTGTCATCATCCCTAAGGTCGAATGACTCCAACACTCCATCCTTTTGGAGTTGGGCTATGTGCTTCTTGTTTACATGTCCAAGACGACAATGCCACAAGCATGCTTTGTCCAAACCATTGGAAGAATCGATATGCAACACATTATTTCCTAAGTTGTCTACAACCATCACAGTTTCATATATTCCATTACAAGGAAATGCTTCAAAATAGAAAGTACCATTAAAGAAAGCATTAATAGAACCATTTTTATTATTAAACGAAAATCTAAAACCTTGTTTATACAAACCATGAAAAGAAATAATGTTTCGTGTCATTTCTGACGAGTAGCAACAATTATTCAAATCTAAACATAACCCACTACTAAGAACTAAAGCGTAAACTCCAATCTTGGTGACAGGCGACACTTTCCTATTCCCCATGATCAAGTTTATCTTCCCATGCTCCACATCCCTACTTCTTCTAAGACCCTGCAAATCAGAACAAATATGAAAACCACATCTTGTATCGAGGACCCAAGACATTGCATGTGATGAGTTATTAGATTGAATAGTATAAATACCTGCGAAGGATGGCTTTATCTTCTCATCCTTGATATCTTGCAGATACTTCGGGCAGCTTCGTTTCCAATGCCCTTTGTCGTGGCAGTGGAAGCACTCTGCATCCTTCGGGTTGGAAGAGGGAGCAACAGGGCCAGCTTTGGTTCCACTAGAAGAGGTACCATCGTGAGACTTTCCCTTGTGGCTCTTAGAAGGAGCCTTCCTCTTCTTTCCTTTCCCTTGCCCAATAGCCAAGATAGGGGCAGCAACAGTAGGAGTTGATGCAGTAGATTTTCCTTTTAGACTACTCTCAGTAGTCTTTAGCAGGCCTTGAAGCTTGCTTAGAGTGACTTCCTCCTTGTTCATATGATAAGTCATACGAAACTGATCATAACAAGGAGGCAAAGAATGTAGAATGATATCTATGGCCAACTCCTCGTCGAATTTCACATTCAACTTTAGCAGACGATCCACAAACCTTCACATTTTCTGCAAGTGGGCTGTGATGGACTCTCCATCCTTCATTATGGTAGTGATCATTGCAGCGATGATCTCTTACCTTTCCTGCCTAGCACTTTGATGGTACCTTTCCATCAAATCTTGGTGCATCTCATATAGATAATAGTTCTTGTAGGACTTTTGGAGTTCAGCAATAATTGTCGCGAGCATGATGCAATGAACCTTCGTAGCATCTCGCTCATGAATTTCGTACGCAACAATTTGCTCGGGAGTAGCAGTTTTTGGGTTGATCTCCTTCAGCTCCTTATCGAGAACATACTCTTTGTCCTCGTAGCGGGTGACCATGCGAATGTTGTGGATCTAATCGTTAAAGTTGGACCCATCGAATATCACCCTCCCACACAAGTTCATGGGTGAGAATGAGCCAGAAGGGGTCGAGCCAGAAGCGTTGTTGTTGTTAGAAGTAGACATCTGAAATAGAAAAGGAACAAAGTTTAGATTAGATAGGAATCCCTAATTAAACAACCAAAAGAGAAATTAGGGCTAGGACCCAAGACAATTATTTACAATTCAGAAGAGG
This sequence comes from Lactuca virosa, assembly GCF_052849685.1. NCBI lineage: Eukaryota > Viridiplantae > Streptophyta > Magnoliopsida > Asterales > Asteraceae > Lactuca > Lactuca virosa. The sequence continues at coordinate 72,774,682 of NC_136431.1, forward strand.
GATGTCGTAATCTAATTGCAAATAATATGAAGGTTGGTAAATGACGATTTACCAATTTCCACCATGAAAAACGAAAAAGGATTTTAAGTTTTAAATGAATTAAAATTCCTAGATTTTTTTTAGATTCATTGAAATTTTCAATGGCATATTTAAATCTCGATTATGCCCTTCAAGTTTGTGACTGGGATACCGAGGATCACAAACAAGGTGTGAATAACCATGAAAATATACTTGGCACTCTCAATGTCATTTACCTCGCAATCAATGTGTCGGTTAACCACACACGCTCCATTGATCTATGATAAACATCGAGCTACCCTTTGCCACCTTTGCTAGTCCCAAATTAGTGTGTCGGTTAACCACACACGCTCCACTAACAACTTGGCAAGGTGCAAAGTGTAGTTTCATGGAATAGCATACATTTTACAATTTTTCATAAAGCAACTAAGATTGGGAATTTATAAGAAAACATTTAGTTACTTTATTAAATCATTATACTTATTAATGAGGAAATTGTTGCCCTATCCTACCCGTTCGGCTAACGACCCTCCACCAATCAAGGAAGCGGTGGGTGAGAGTGGACACCGATTAAACCACCATTTTATAGGCAGTAACCTTATACCCCCTTATAGACCGGCTTCGTGAATGAGGCCTACTAACGGTAAGACTAGCTTATCTTATATATATATATATATATATATATATATATATATATATATATATATATATATATATATATATATATATATATAATTATTAATCTTATAATATTATAATAGTATAAGGGTTGAATTTTAAACTTGTAAAATTATAGGGTTTAGAATTTAAATATTTCAAAATGAAAACTATTAATCAAAAATTTAAATTCCAAAACTTGAAGGCAAGTTTTAAAACTTTTCGAAACATCTTTTAGATCAAATTTGAAAATTAATTAAATAATCATATTATTAATCTTTATCACATAATATGACATAATCTTTAATTTCAAGGCAAGATAATTCAAATCAAAAATACAAATAATTAATTTTATCTTATAAACAAGTAATTATCTTATTTATTGACAATTATCTTTCAATTGTATTAGGATAATCAATACTATATTAAAAAAATAGAATTTTATCAGTCAAAAACGTTTTTGATAATTATCCCAATTAAATTCTGGCCAAAATCCCAAAAAATCTGCCAATAGACGAGTCGACTCGCCGAGTCACTGATCTGGACTCGTCGATTTCATCAGGTAACTCAACGAGTTCATCAGGCAGAGGCAAACTTTTCGACTTTTGAGCTTTGAACAATTTAGCTATGCATCAAATATAAAAGAAAAACGACCTAGGCTCTGATACCACTGTTGGGTTTTGAGCAAAACATCAATCCTATGGTGCACATGCAAACCCTAAACCTTTGGATCTAGGTTTTTCTAATTGTACATGCAATAATCATCCAAAGCTCATAAACCCTAATTCTAGCATACAAAATTGAAATCAACATAAATAAATAATTAAGAATGTTACCTTTGATTGTAGCATGATAACCTTGAGCTTTTGAGAACCTAGCACCTCAAATGTGATGTCTCTAATGGATCACAAACACAAAAAGCAATTAGAGAATCTTTGAGAGCGATGGAGGAGGATCAAAAGTCGGTTGGCTATCCTTCTTAGGCTTCAATGGCCAATTTTGGCTATCCCAAGGGTTCCTTATATAGCTGAGTAGTTAGGGTGTCAGTCAAACCCCTAATCCAGTTGCTTAGTCCTTAAGTAGCCCAAAAGATCCTTCCAGAAGGCCCCTTGGACGATTTCAATGTGGACTCCTACATAGAATTCGTCCATTGCTTCCTTATAGATCCTAAGCCTAACTTTGTAACTATCCTATAATTACAGTATCAGTCCCCTTGATTTAATTAATCTCTTTTGACCACAAAATTAATTCTTGACCAATAATAATTAAACAATATGATTCTTCTTTTAATATATTATTCATATAATATATTAATAAACCATAATAACCTCTTTCTCCATTATTCATCCAGTCAAGTTGCTTTGGTGAAGGCAACCCAAAAGGACCATGCTACAATCGGGTCAAGTACATACCAAATATAGTTGTGGGCTTAGACACCTAATCCAACAATAAGCCCTAAAACTCCCTAGGAAGAGATCTATCACAAGAGATGCTCAAGATGGTAGCTTTTTACCTCCAAACTGAAGCTAGCACAGAGAAACACTTGACCACAAGCCTCTTCTCGTTCCAAGGCTTGATGTTCTTCACTATTCTTCCAAAAATGCACTTGAACACAATATCTTTAGCCTTTCTCTCTCTCACAACGACTACAACTTGTCTAGAATATCTCTCAGTGTGTCTAAATAATCAGGGAGGTGGAAATGAGGGATTAAGGTCCTTTAAATAGGGTGCAAGCCCTTCAATTAGGGTTTTCTCAACACATACTCAACTCATCGAGTCCAGCCCTTCGACTCGACGAGTAGGCTTCATAACTCGCGCGACCAGCTCAGCACCTACACGACGAGTCAGGACTAACCAACTCGTCGAGTAGGTCTTACAATGTGCATTATAACTCTCAAGTTTCACATCCAGGATTCGGGGTGTTATAAGGACTTACGCGGGGCGTAATGTTCAGGTCCAGAAAATCAATTTTTGACTTAACCACTTCAGCCCAAAGCATCCAAACCTCAGGGAAGCTTCGTTACAAGCTCCTAACTGATAAAGTTGGTGACTTTATCAGTTTGCATGTCTTAATGGGACCCAACTTCCAAAATAACCATTAAGATTCTCTTAAATCCTCTTAACACATGCATGAAGAAGTCTAGACGACCAAGTTCTCATTTTTATGAATCAAGGCAACCCAATACACTTAAAAGAACAGGAGATTTGCTCTGGAGTTGAAAAAACTCATAAAGTTCCAATCTTGGGACATAAAACCCTAATAATGGACCCAAAACAAGAACTAGCACAACAATGAGCAAGTTTCAAACTTTATACCTCTGGAAGAGGCACCAACAATGGTAGAAATCAGATCCACAAGCTAGAAGCACAAGTTATCCTCTTGCAAGACTCCTTCACCAAGAGCTTCATAAAAAACACTCAAATGAGCCACCACACTCACACAAGCCATGGAAACGAGATTAGGGTTTTGTGAGGAGTTGGAGGCTGGAAAGAGTGGCTAAAAATGAGGCCATCATATTCCTTCAATAGGGTCACCTCAAAATATTAGGGTTTACATTCTCTGCCTAGTACACCCAGCGTACCCTCTAGTACGCCCAACGTACTAGGTGGTCTACACGTCCATGTTATGCACATAAGTACATTGAGCGTACACATACGTACGCCCTGCGTACTCATTTGCCACCCATTTCTCAATAAGGACTAAACTTGCCAAAACTTCAAACTATCATAGCTTCTTCGTTATAAATCTGTTTCCAACGAACCTCATATCCACAGAAAGGTGGCGAGAAGCCCTACGCTTCTAGTAACTCGTCGCAGCCTCAAGGATTCCTCATGCCCGGGTTGCAGCCCACGAACCCTAAATCACAGACGTCCGAAACAGGATGTTACATTATAGAGTTTTCATATTCGTTCCAACATATTTCTGATTTTCGCACCATCACATTTATGCGTTGGTCAAATTACTAAAGCAAAACTGTCATATTTATGTGTAGGTATTGTGAAAATGCTATATGCTCTATGGAAGTAGGCCGACTTCTGATGTTGAAATTTATCCCCTGATAGTGGATCTTGATTCATACGTAAGTGAAAATATGGATCAATTGGTGGAGTTAATTAAGCTAGTGTGTCCCCCTTCTATTTCTCCTTCTCCGGAGCAAACTATATCTAATGAATGAAAGAAAAAAGAACTATACAAGACATTATGTTGGTATTGTATCAATTATCACATATTTATCCTAACTTAGGTGTCTAATTGGCAACCAAATGCAGTTTTTGATAGCAATCCGACTTGATTAGCTTCGAGTTTAATCACAAGTTTCTTTCTTTTTAAGGTTATGCGGTATGCAATATGCTTACATCATATGAAGAGGAAAATAATACGATTGTGTGATTGGTAGTGCTCTAGATCTTAGATTAAATTTAAGGTATAAGTATTTGTTAGGGGAAAAATAGCTCTGCAAGTGGGTCACCTATTAAACTATGTAAGTTTATGTGCATGAATACCTCTGCAAACCATATCTTTGTTGTATCCTGTATAAATTAAGTTGGGTGACGATGGTCCTATCTTATGTTGTGGTTGGTATATACACCTTCAAAGATGCATATGTGTATGCTATTTAGTTGTTTTTTTATTTTAACCAAATTTTTGTGGGTCTTGATTGTTCAGGTAACATCCATTCAGAATTGAAAACCATTTATGAAGGAAATGATGATAAGTTATATGATTTTTAAAGGATCAATGGATAAAGATGCAAAATGGTATGTTTTATTTACTTTTATTACCTTTATCATATGATTTTACCTTCTGAAATTAAATTAATGGTAGAAAAGTTTTTAGCTATCTTATTTGGTAAAACAATACACTTTTATATGTTCACTGTTCACAGTTGAGAAATACAGGTATATATAAAGGATTATTGAAGATACCCATTATTAATGATGAGGAATCATAGTTAGGGGTCATATTTTACCTTTTTTTCCTGCCTTTTTGTTGAATACTGAAGTTTTTTTTTTTACTAACAATTGTTAATAAAAATAATTCTTTATTTGGGTTTTAAGAAGGATATTTTATCCATTTAAACAAAGGAGATAGTATTGGAATTGAATTTTATGACCGAATATGCCCATGTTGTATATTTTTTATAATGAAGATATGGATAGACTATTGCTACTAGTTTTTGATTTGATAGAAGGGGGAGGGGGTCATGGTAGTGGTAATTGGGTTGTCATGGGAATTTTGGCAGCTGACATCTTTATCAGGCAATGTAAGCATGTATTTACTCCTTATATATCCTCATTCATAAATTCTTTTTTGTGGGTATTACATGTAACATAGTTTCTTTTTAATGTTGTAGGTCCTTGAGTATTATGGTGAAGTGAGCATGTTGTATATAAAAAGGGTGGATGCAAAATACAGAAGTTGGGCATTTTTTATTAGTTTTAGGGGTAAATTCAACATTTTTTTGTTTATTATGGCATCCTACTTTTCTTTTTTTATTGCATCACTGTAGTTTTAATATCTTCTTTTTAGGACATTGTACTATGAAAATTCACAATTATAAGTTCATAACAATGAAAATTATTTTGTAATTTTGTATTTGGATAATGTTGTTATAATTGTGTAGATTTATAATCTACAATTTTGCAATATGACGAAATCAAAGTATGTGTTATAATAAACAAGTGTATATGATAGTAGATTGTTATTTCTTGTATTCTTTGAGGGCTTATGTAAAAAATAGCACTTTCATCGTCCATTTAACATTGTATTTTTTTTACTTTTTCCTATTTTCCGTTTTTCTTATCAACGTTGTCATAATGTTGTGAAACTTTTACTCAGTTATAGCATAGTACTTTCATTTTTTTAATATTAGAACATTGTATTTCAAAAATAATCCACCCATCTGTTTTGTATTTGGATGAGATTGCTATATTTAGGCTGATTTTCTCAAAGTACTATGTTGTAATAGGACAAAACGAAAGTACGTTACTATTTATATGTACATTGTATAAAATCTAAACTTTTCATTTTAAATTCTTATTGATTTCGTTTGTGCTAGCATGACTGTAAATGTTTAGATGTAGCAAACTATTTGCGCTGAAGAACTAATCACCTCTAGAAATTAATTTCTGAAAAAACTATTTGTATCTGTCGCTTGACGTATGTAAACGGCTAGTATATATATATATATATATATATATATATATATATATATATATATATATATATATATATATATATATATATATATATATATATATATATATATATATGATTTAATGATTATGATTAATGTTTAAAAGACATAAATGATAATTTAAAATACAAATAGTTTTGCTTTTAGATAACGTATTTGCTTGTAACGAATTTTAATACTAACTCTTATGAATTGTCTAACATCATGAATATGATTATTGTTTAAAATCGTACCTAGATTATTAGGTTTGTAAGAATCTTTGAGATTTTGCTCAGAATTATTTATAGATTCTTGGATTTGTTGTATTTTTAAAAGAATATCTCTATTAGGAATACAATTCATCAAGATTTTGTTAGACATAATTAAATAATTCAAGCATGAATTTGATTAATTTGATTATTAAAAACGAGTACTATTTTAACAAAAATTTCAAATCTTGTAGAATTAATAGTTAGAACAACTCGAAATGAAACTATCATCGTCAATAAAAGCAATACAACAATTGAATAAATATTTTAGATAATACCTTCTTGAACTAAGCTTGAATTACAATCAGTACATACTTCTGGAGAAAGAATTATCTGAAAATCTAGAGACTTTGAACATCTGCTAGTAGAAAGAGAGACTCTTGGAGATTTTTTAGACATAGGATGAACATATTTTAGAGAATGAATATTTTTGCTTGCTTTGTTCTACTAACACATGATGTCTATTTATATTCCTCTTGAAGTCTTCAAAACCTTGAAATCTTGTAGTGAAATCTTTCTGTATGATTCAATGGCCAATCAATTATTTGTAAGTGGTTGTCACTTTCATCTTTTGAAGAAATTGTCTTTTGTAATCAGTAAATATCACCTTTTGATAAAGCATATCATCATAGAGCATCTTCTAAAGTTTTTTGTCTTCATATTATCCATTATGGAGCATCTTGTAAAGTTTTTTGTCTTCATATTATTATTGCTGATAAGACTAAATAATTTTGATAATAACTTTGATAATATTTGTTTTATACACTATAAATACATATAGTGTATAATTACACAGTATATACACACTCGTATTTGAAAATAATGGATTTGATAAATAGAAGAAACGAAATACCCTACATTGAAGGTATTACACCAAATTTAAGAATTTCTTATTCTTCATAAGGATCATCAAAAGGGTCTTGAGCGTCTTGAAATAAACCATTCTTTATAGATTTTGGAGAATCGTCAGAAACTGATGGAGTTTGGCGAATTTCTTGAAGTAAGTTTTGAAGTTCTTCAGGAGAAGAGGTAGCAGCATCTTTAATTCTTGAAATTAAATCCACATCACTTTGAGGAAGACTTTTGATAAAAGTGGCTTCAACCTCCGGTTTTTGAATATATATTTCTTGATAATATTTAATTACTGCTTGTTCACTGGCTTGAGAAATCTTAATTTTATCCCACCATTTTGAGTGAAATTGTCGATTAAGCCAGGGAGGAGAGGTATCCTTTGCTTCTTGATAATGAAAAGTCCAAGACATTATCCATGGAACTCTGAATATCATAGTGAATTGTAGCATATATTCAAATTCTGGAATTTGTTGAATAAACAATTCCTTAAATTTGAGATATCCATCGTAAATTTCTTTTGGTAAACAATTTGGAAGAATTCCCATATATTTATACCAATTGATAAACCATCTTGGGTATTCACAATTGAAGTTTAAATCAAAGAAGATAAACCATGCGTGTGAATAATTTCGAATAAAGAACGCCTTAGTCCAGGCATCTTGATAATCATAGTAAGAAAATCTGGGATAAGCAGGATAACTTATAAGAGGTTTTTCAGAATAAAGGTTTGGAACCCAACTTTCTGGAGAAATGATTTTGATGATGTGAGCTTTGCTAAAATCAATGTTTCCTTCTTTTGAATTAGAACGATGAACAAAATTGACCGAACCAGATTCTTGCAAAATAGCTTGATAATATTCTCGAGTTTTATATGAATCAACATAAAAGGTTTTCCCTTGACCAAAAAGATGATTTGTGAGAATATGAAAACCTTGATGTAACTTATGGATTTGAAAATCTTCAAGAATTTGAACTCTTAAGAAATTTGGATTAAGAACATAAGGAGTTTTTGTAGGAGGGCTAGGAGTCACAGAATTTTGAGTTTGAGGAGTAAAAGGTCTTACAAAAAGGCTTATCGTGTTTGTTGAAGTAACTTTTGAAGTAACAAGTTTTGATTGAAGGATATTAGAATAAAGTTGTGAATTCTTAGAAGTAGGGGTTAAAGGAGAAAAATGATTTTGATTTTGAAATGGAACAAGCTTTTGATAGACGGGTTTCTTGTCATCATGTTTGGAAGAGGACGATGAACTCATTTTCCCTGCAAAAATTCTCGAGAAAGAAAGTCAGGAAGCGAATTATTTTCGCCTTTTATGAATTCTATTTCGAAATCAAAGTTACCTAAAAGGGCTTGCCATCGAGCAAAAATTTGTTTGGAAATAATATTTTTCACATCCTTTTCTAAAATAGTTTTTGCAGATTGACAATCTATTCTTAGTAAAAAAACTTTTCATAAATAAATCATCTTCAAATTTTTTAATACATAAAACAATGCTTAAAATTTCTTTTTTGACAGTTGAATAATTTTTTTGTGTATCATTCCATGCACCAGAGTAATATCGAACCAATTGTTCTTCTTTTGAATTAACAAATTTTTGTTTTAGAATTCCTCCGAATCCAATATCACTAGCATCGGTTTCAACTATGATATTGACATTGGGATGAGGTAAATTTAAACATGGCAAAGTAGGAACCTTTTGTTTTATATATTTAATTATATCTGTATGTTTTTGAGTCCGTGGTTCAGGATTATCTTTTAATCTGTTATAAAGTGGTTTACATATAATCCTTAAATCTTTGAAAAAATCATGGATATAATTTAAGCATCCTAAAAATCTTTGAAGTTGCTTTTTATCCTTAATTTCATCAGGAAATTTAGTAGAAAACTGCAAACTTCTTGTAATAGGTCTTATAGTGTTTTTGACAATATCATGCCCTAAAAAACGAATTTCATCTTTAAATAAATGCATTTTTGCTGCAGAGACAGCTAAACCATTTTGATAAATTAAATCATAAAATTGATTTAAATGTTTGAAATGTTGATCAATTGATTTTGAAAAAATTAGGACATCGTCAATATAAGCAAAAGCAAAACTACTTATAGGAATTATGATATCATTCATAATATTTTGGAATTCAGAAGGGGCATTTTTAATCCAAAAGGCATTACATTCCATTCAAAATGCCCGAAGGGAACATTAAAACCAGTTTTGTATTTATCTTCCTCATGAAGTTGTATTTGCCAAAATCCTGATTTCATATCAAACTTTGAAAATATATTGGAATCATAAAGTTTTTTTAGCAAATCCCGTTTATTAGGAATAGGATAACGAATCCATTCTAAAACTTTGTTTAAAGGTTTATAATTGATAACTAGTCTTGGTGATCCTTTTTCTACTTCTGCGGCATTCATAACATTAAATCTTGAATTTCATTTTTACAATGACTTTCTAGTTCACTATTCATGTGAATGGCTCTAGATTTTGAAGGAATACCCTTTTCATCAAAAAATTTTATATACGGTAATTTTACAATATGTTGTTTTCTATTCCAAAAGGCATTAGGAATATTAGAACAGACATTTTTTTCAAATTTTAATTTTAAACCTATTATTTTATTTTGAATATTATTGTCATTTAATTGATTAGTTATTCGAACATTATTTATTTCGTTAATAAGATATTTAGCTTGTTGTGTTTTATAATTAAGGACATTAATTGTTGAATATAGAGGAGGTTCACAAAATTTAAATATAATTTCTTTTCCAAAAACATTGGTTCTTATACCATCATCATGAACCATAAAAGGATATAGTTTTGTAATAAAAGGTGTTCCTAGAATTAAAGGAGAAGATAGATCTTTTACTAAAATTAGGTGAGTTTTATAACAGTAATCTTGGTTATTACAAATATGAACATCGGAAACTTTGTAATTTACAATTAATTTTGTACCTCCGGCACCAGTAAGTCTAGATGCAGTTTTTTCATAGAATTGTGTAGGAAAAATTCTTTCTTGAATACAATTCATATCAGCACTACTATCAATTAAAGTAGTTGGTTGATTTAAAATTATCCTTGACTTAAGTAATTTGAGTGTTCCATTTTTGAGAAAGTTGATTATTTATAATTTTTCCAATAGTTACATTTTCAATTTTATTTTCTTCTTCTTTATTAATTTCTATATTTTTGTTTTTAAAAATAGAAGGTTTTTCTTTTTCTAAAATTAAAATTTTATTTTTTATTTCTTTTATCTCTTGTTTTACTATTTTTAATTCTTCTTGAAGTTCTTGCATAGAGATTGGCTTTGCTTCAGTAAATCTTTCATATATATTTTTTAAATTAAAATTTTCATTATTATCAGGAGTTATGTTATTAGTTTTATTAAGCATCTGCTTTATTAATAATTTTTGGATATTTTTATCTTTTATAGAATCAAGAGAGTTTAAAAGATCTTTATCATCTTGTGAAAGAACGTTAATAGAACTACTAGTAATTACATTGATTAAATTTTTACAATGACATTTACTAATACATTCGCAAACATCAGAATCTTCTGAACTTGAAGTAGTATTTTCGAGAATATTTAAATCATTTGTTTGAAAATCAGAAATACTTTGATCGGAATCTGAATCAGTATTTAAAATAATTTTTCTTATTTGTTCTTTTAAATCATCAGAAACATTTAAATCATTTATTTTTGTCTTAGCATAACAATTTTTAGCTGTATGACCATTACGCCCACATTTATGACAAATAATAATGTCTTTTGATTTTCTCTTAGATTTTTTATAATTTGGTTTATAAGGTTTTTTGGATTTTGACGCATAATCTTGGCATTTTTTATAATTTTCTGGAAGATTATAATTCTTTTTTCTGAAATATTTTGAAGGTCTTTTCTTATATACTTTAGATTTTGAAGTAGACGGACCATTCAAGGGCTGATAACCATATTGTTGGCAAAAATTTCCCAATTCATTTTTACTGTTAATTCTATCTTTTTTGAGCTTTTCTTTAAACCTAAGATCAGCACAAACTGCTAATCCTTCTTTATTAATGTAGTTTATTAGATCTCCATAAGTTAAATTTTGATAAGGGATGGTATTATTAAGACTTTCTCTTAATTTTTGTCTAACTCTTTCAGCAAAGAGTTTTGGAAGGCCAGCAATAAAACGTTCTTTCCAATAAGACTCTTTACAATCAGGTCTTGAAAAAACTTTAACAAGATAATTATCTTTATACCATCTAAAATCAGTAAGTTTTCTGCAATGTAAATTCATTAAAATTTCTGAAGTTTTTTCTTGAAAAGTAGTAGGATCTCCTACAAAGTTTTTGATAATAGCAAAAATTAAAGTGTTAACCATATCATCTTCAAACGTTTGTATTTGTTGATTATTTTCTTGTTTTATAATAGTTTTCTTAGCAGATAAAATATAATCTTTTTCTTCTTGTGAAATATAGAAATCCCACCATCCTTTGAGACTACCGGTAAAACCGGAAGTAATAATATTAACAATTTGAAGTTGAGTATTATTATGAGCTTTATAAGCATTAGCAGCCATAGTCATTTCTTGTACAATATTCATAATTTGATGTTCAGAATGGCCATCAACATTCCATTCATAAACAGAATTACCATCATATTGAGAACGATCAAATTGAGAAGTTCGTTCTTCTAGTTGAACATCTGGAAGAGAGGGTCTATTCCAATGATTTCTTATGGTTGGCTTTGGATTCTTTCCGAAAGAGCTTCGCTTTGATTGATGAATTTTATTAAGATTTGAAAAATCATTAGTGAGTTGACTAATATCATCATTTGAATTATCAAATTGTCGAGCAAGGGTTTCAAAATTTGTTTCACTATTAATATCACTATTTTCAGCTTCATCATTTGTAAGGGTATTAATACTGTTAGTGTTTGAGATATGGAGTTTTGAAAGTCTTTTTTCTAATTCGTTAATTAAATCCGTATTTCCTAGATTAAAATTACCATCGATTTGACAAGAAACAAAACTTATATTGCTAGTGCTTGCCATATCTTGCTTATTATCATTCTTGTTTTTGAAAAAATTTTCTTCAATTTTAACTAAATGCACGGTAATACTAGATAAGGTTTCGTTTGCATAATTATTTTGGTAAATGATTTTTTGAAGACCCTTTTCTGTAGTTAATTGATTTGGGGCTTGAACTAAAGGAGTCGCAATAAACATATCGTTAATAATAATTTCTCCTTTTGGTGAAAAATTAGCAATAATTTCTTTATTAGAAATAATATCTTTATATTTTTTCTCTAAAATGGGAGTGATAGAATTATTTTTAAATGGGTAATTTATTTTATGTTTATGGGCATAAATTAACTCAAACCATTGAAAAAAGGAGAATGAATTTTATTTGATAAAACATAATCTTCCCAAATGCCTAAATGGAGAAATCTTAAGTAGTATGAAAAATTTTCTTCGTGCCAAGCTCTTTTTTTATTATTGTAATCTTTGAAATACTCAATATTTTTTAAGTAATCAAAGTCAACTTGATATTCTATATTTGAGAAATTCATTTTAACAGGTTGTTTTTGTTAGGATTGAAGAAATATGTTTTATTGATTCTAAATTATGACTTCGTGATTTTTCGTATTTTTTTATTCCTATTGTTAGCCTAGAAATTTTTTCTATTTGTTTATTATATTCATTAGTATATGGAAGTATTTTGTATAAATTATAATCTTCATGAATTCTAGTTTCTTCTAAATGTTGAATGGTTTTGCATATATTAGAATTTATCTTCCAATGTCTTTTTAACATATTAGCCCAAAGCTTATTATTTTTTGAACAATTAATTTGTACTTTAGAACTCATATTTGTTGTTTAAAATTTTGGAGTTCATCAATAAAATCTGATTTAGTAGGACTAGGAAAACTATTTTCACTATTTTGGTCATCTTGATATAATGGTTTGGGAATAGAATTAGTATACTCAACAGTTTTTAGTTTTAAAGATCTTGACTTTGATAACGGAGATTTTGAAGAACTTGTTTCTGGGATAAAAGAAGTCGATAATCTGGATGATGAAATTTTTAAGGACAAAAAATTTATATCTACTGAACCATCATTATATTCTATAATATTTGAGATTTGTTTTGAAGAGTCTAGTGGTTTTTGATCGATAACATTTTGTAAATTCCAGTTACATGATTGAGTTATATCAGACCATTTTAACCTTTTTGGTGTGTGAACTTTGGTATGGTTAGTATTTGCTTCAAAAATAATTGTTTCATTTTTAGGACTCGATAAACGTGTTTTCGGTTCAAGTGTAGTTGTCATGGTTTTGTAACAAACACGATAAATTATTGCTAAAGGCTTTGTATCATCTTTAAATTCTAAATTTTTTGTTTCTACAGTTAACACTAAAGTATCTAAAATATTTTTATCAAATAACCCTACAGAAAAATTTAGATAACAATTGAAATAAATAGGTCCGTTAACAATATTTGTTTCAGCCATAGCTAAAATAGAATTTTGAAAATCTTTATGTCTCTTGTCTCTTAAAATAAGGAGAACCGGGGCATCTATTCCAAGTCTGAATAAAGGCTTGATAGCAATTTGGACTAAACCAACATGTAAAAATTTATATTTCATTCTATGTTCTAGAATAGATCGTGATGATAATAAATGTAAATTTTGTTGGTTTTGACCAATAGACAAAGTTTGTTCTGTCATTTTAATAGAATAACCTTGAAAATAGTCAAAAGTTCCTATTCTATATATTGTATTAACATTAGTTTTAGGTATTGTCCAATCATTCAAACTTTGTTCTATGTCATTAACAGTTTCTTCAATAGAATTTATTTGATTATCATAATCTTGTTCATTATCGACATTTTTACCAGGAATATATTTTTTAGATAGTATGCGTGAAAATTTACTCATATTTAAATAATTTTGCTTTAAAATTCTTTAAGAAAACTTACTTGTTTTAATAACGATGAACAGAGGCAAATTGTCCCGACGATGATTGTGGTCCGGCACCGCGACTTACGTCCTTATCTGCGCGTTTTACGCTAATCCAACCAATCACTGGTCTTGTCTCTGAGTCATACTTATTAAAACGTGTAAATTTCTTAGAGAATATTAAACCCAAATTAAATAAATATGAAATAAATATATCATACATAATCACCCCAAAAAATTTTCTTTGGCTCTATACCATAATGTTTAATGGTTATATATATATATATATATATATATATATATATATATATATATATATATATATATTCGATGGATTTAAAACATAAAAGGATCCTTGGTGTAGTGGTTAAGGCGCTAATGTTGCTTTCTTGAGTTTCCCGGTTTCGGGATAACTTATATATTTCGGTCTCTAATCAGTTTAGTCGGACTTGTAAGGACGAAAAGTTACCACCAAAATCTTTTTCTTGTTGTGAATATACTGTTATTTTCCTCAAATTTCAATTACTTAATTGGTATAGAAGAAAAATACACCAATAAAATTTATTCTCATTCATACATCTATGTATAAAAAGCAACACGAACCATGTGTACATTGTCCAATACGAACTAGTGGTGGTATTGAGCCGTGTAACGGTCCGATTGTCGTGCTATTTAAATACATGAACATATTATTTAAACACAACATTATTCAAACATACATATCAACATCACCATGAACATAGCACGCCATGTTTCTAGTCATGGGAACTCCAGACCACCATATCCTGCACAAATAGAGATCATAATTAAGATCACAACATTGAATAGTAGTCATTTGCTTTTATTCGTGACAGTTTGTGTTGAGGAACTTACAAAAAGGGGCAGTCGTCCACCTCTGGTTATCACCTTTAGTCCACTCCCAACAAAGAATTTTGGTGCCATCATGAATACCAGTGTCACCGATAGATGCATCCACATTAAGCTTAATCTTGTTCACCATTCTTACTGAGTGAAAACCATCTCCCAAATCCTTGCTTTGTGTCCAAAGAACAGACTCATCAACCCTATCTGGGTTGAATTCCGTCAACTGAACCTGTAGAAGCAGTTTTCATCAAAGATCCAAAGAAATTTTACAAAAAGAACAAGCTTGATCAAACATGGGACATATACTCGATCTATAATCCATACTTATATACAATTTGACATTTTCAAAAGCATCATTGACCAATAGACATATGTGAGTGTTCATCGCTAATTGAAGCAATTTCAAGTTGGAGGACTACATACTGGTTTAGCGGCACCGGTAGCGTGCTTCAGAGCCTGTCCAGTAGCTTTATTGACCAGAGCAAAAGAAGGAAAACCTTCTTCATCTTTGACTTTGGTGCTAAGCTTCTCTTCCTTTATCCAATGCTGTGTAAAAAAAGTAAAAGGTCAACTAAACTGAATTCAGATAAGCTGATCTGAGAAGGAGGAAAGAGAGGGTATGTACCTGATGAGGATCGGAGGGGTTGGTGGGTGCAAGAACGGCTTCTCCATTACGGATGGTGAGTGAGTAATCAGTCTTGATCTTGCTGTAAAACCTAACAGTGGGTTTGTTGTCGGTGTACTTAGGGGTCTGATGAGAGACATGTTGGACAGCTGCAGGTTGTGATGAGGATTGGTGGTGGGTCTGGGCGGGAGCATGGTGGACTGCGACAGCAGGTTGCGGTGTTGATTGGTGGTGGCTGGGAGCATTGTTGTGGTGGTGATCCATTTTGTGAGATTTGATTGGGTTGTGTCTGTGTGTGTAATGTAAGGACTAAGAAAGTAAGGAGTTAGTTAAATAGAGAAAGAGGAGATGAAGGGGGTAGTTAGAAGATATTTGTTTTTTTTGGCCGGTGGAAGAAGTCGTGCCCATATTTAATTGTTTTTTTGTACAAAATGGCCACGTTAGTAAATTATTTTGTCTTGAATTGACAGTTTTGTTCAGAAAAGATATTAGAATTATCTCAAAATTGATGATTCAGAGGAATTGAAATGGTAGGGCCAAGTTTTAGTCGACTGAAAAAATATCATTTATTTTATTTATATATTAAAGAATTAACTACTACGGTTCTCGAATAGTATATATTTTATAATAAGTTAATTTTATTGGGCCATCGTTAGATAGTACAGTATGGGGCTATTTTAAAAAATGAAATCTGAATTTTGATATAATTTTCAATGAAGTTGTTTTTTATAAAATTATTTTTTCTGGAAAATTGGAAAAATACTATTTTGAACTGAATTCGAATGTCTTGAGGACTTTTCTTCAAAAAAAAATACAAGTCTTTTAAAAGGAAAAATGAGATTATAGCACTATTGTTTTAAAAGGTCATTCAATTTATATTTTGCGGTTTAGGAGATTAATCTCGAACGTTAGGTTTTATTTTAAAAGGTCATTAAAACAAAAACGAGAAGAAGACATCAGTTCACTGAAACCTAAATCCATCTTCATCTCCAAAATTAGACAACTATTTTCGTTTCAGACTCCCTGCAACACTATCATTATTGAAAATTACAAATTTGAAAACCATCTATCAAATCTTGTTCAACATCAAAATTCATATATAACGTCCCAAAATATAGAGTACATTTTTCACTTTTTGTATATAATAAAACCATCCAAATATCATTACATCAAAAGATAATCAGAGTATAAGTTTGAAGTTTCAATTAATTATCAGAGTAAAATCATAAAAACAGATAGTGCGGAAATCTTCAGTAGATGCGATGCAATCAAGTCGGGCTATTTCATTTGCTACCAGAAGTACCTAAAATATTTAAACTTAAACCATAAGCACAAATCTTAGTGTTTCCCAAGATATCACATATAACACAACAACAATGGGTCTGGCCCTAGGGGTATATTGATGGGTTTTCTGTGTTAAATTAAAACACAAACACAACATATTTATGTAGCGGAATCATAAAACTATTTTATGGGCATATGCAACCTAGAGATCTATGACATTTTTTCATTATAGCAACATACTAAGTAAAACCGATCTAATCAATTTATATGTAAGAGCAAATAAGACTAATAACATACCTTTTAGTTGTAATCGAATACACTTACTCCTTTGATATTCAATAGCTCATGGAAAGTAAGCGCCAGAAGCATGTCTCTAATGGCTCACACTTAAAACCTTAGAACACTAGAAATCGAAAGAGGGAGGAGGAAAGAAGTGAAATTCAGATTTCATTCTTCTTGTAATTATTATCAACGAAAATAAGATGCTAATGGAAGATATTTATAGCTAGGGGATCTCCGGGATAAACACTTATTTGAATAATTAAATATTAGATTCAATATATTCAAGGTAGTTACCCTTATCAACTATATGACAAATCTAGAACCCTTCTAGATCCTTTAAAACCATACATACCATGGACGGTTCTAGAATTGCTTCTCCTTGCTCAATTATCAAGAATTACAATTCAGCCATTATACCTTTATTTAATTCCGGTTAATCTTGGATTAATTCCAGATTAATTCTGATTAATCATTAATTAATTCCAATTATTTCTAATTAATTCAACTAATCATATAATAATATAACAAATCATTTTATCTCTCTCTTAAAGTCAGTTCTATCTATTTCTAGTTATTAAGGGTAACCCGAAAAAGGACTTTACTTTTATTCCATAAAATTATACCAATTTAGTTATAACACTGACCAATTTAGTTATGACCTTAGACACCTATTTCAACATATATTTCAACCAATGTGAACGCTACGGTCCACCCGTAGTCTTACAATCACTTTTATTGCTACAGTCCCCCTGCAGTCTTTCCTTCTATGCCCCCCTCCCTCCCTCATAGTATTTCATACAAATCGATATGGTCCACCCGTACTCTTTCATGCGGTTCACAAAGAATAACAAACATATTTGTACACTACATATCCTACATAGTATAGTTAAAAGACTCACCTGAATCAAAAGTTGGATATCAACACTCTAAGTCACACAGAACCAGCTACACGTACCACCTATAACAAATAGAGTTCACCCCTCAGTATACTACCTGAAACCTCGAAGTTTGACAAAAAGTCAAACTGCTCAAAAGTCAAAGTTAACGGTCAACCCCACCGACCACCGCGTCGTGACCAAGCCCTGGGCGTGTCGTAGTGACTAAAAGACAAAATAGACATAGGACCATTCGTCCACCGCACCGTGGTCAGCCCCTGACCGTGTTGCGGTTCGTCTGGCAGATCAGTTCCCTCATTAAGCTCTTAATCCGTTAAGTCCAAGCCTCCAACTTTCCAAAAGGCTTTAATACTCTCTAATGGTCCATAAAATTGATTCTTTAAGACATGCATAACCCATATAAGGCTTACACCATTTTAGGTCAAAAATGGTGAAAAATGATTCTAACTTCATGCATGGCATCAAATGGACTGTAAATACAATATGCGACATCAACAATACTCCATGGACCTTAGAAATCAACAAGTTGCAACCTTTATTCCATAATTTCATCCAAACACATTAAAATGGACCAGAACTAACTTAAAATTAATATCTAGAAGGATAAACCACAAGGTTGAGTCTTAAAGACTTATAGAATTCCATAAAATGCACAAGAGACTGGATTTGGCTTGCTTCTTGACTCTTGCTTCACTAACATACATCTACTTCCTCTTCATAATCACTCTCCAAGCTTCAAACACCAAGGAACACACACAAATAAGGCTCAAGGTCCGAGATCTAGGGTTTTAAGCCCAGTAACCACCGCGTTGTGGTGGATCTCCACCACCGCGTCGCAGTCACTCACATTCTCAGGAAATTGAGACTTAAAAAATTGATGTCATAAAATTAGTACCTGAAAATAGGCGTTACGTCATAACCATATTCATCTTACTAGGAATAACCCCAACTGTAACACCAATTTCCAAGTAAGCATCACTTTTGAGTTTGTCAATTTAAGCCTTGAAGAATGAATTTTTGTCGGCCACGACGTGAGCAGGTAAGTCTCACACTGTGACGCTGCCAAAGGAAAAAAGCGCATTTCATTTGGTGTCACGACGTGACAGCCCCTGCATGTAAAACCCTAATTATGGGGTTTGTTCCCCTATTTAAGGGAAGTAAGGGCTAGGGTTTGCACACTCTCAACCTCCATCACCTCCAACCTAAAACCTAGCCTCCAGTTTGTCATTTGAGAGTTATTGGTGGTGTTTTGGTATTTTGAAGAAGAAGAAGTAGCTCTTGGTGCAAAGATCTAGCAAGATAACATCTTCTCCTCACCCTTGCTCATATTCTAGACTCTTATAAGTCCTCAAGATCCAAGATCCAAGCTTTATGATTAGTGTTTCTAGATCTAGGTTCTTGTCCATTTTCTCCATGATTGTGAGAGTTTGAATGGTTAAATTCCATAAAGTTGGCAACTTTATGGATCCTTAGGGTCCCCTTGGGGCTATATGTTCTAGATCTATGTTTCTATGGTGTATTTGGTCTCATGCATAAGTTTGAGTTCATTTATTCCATGTTTTTGACCTAGAATGGAAGAGACATGCATGTCCATAAAGCATCGATTTTTATGTTGCATTAAGAGTAAGAAAGCCTCCTAGAAAGTATGGATGAATGGTCTTATCGATTAAGGACTTAATGCATTAAAGAGGCTAGAACGGTTCTCACGACGTAAAGGATTGGTCTTCACGACATGAGAAAAATGCAGTCTCAACGACTGTCTTGTCTTGAGACCACCATGACATGACAAAAGATCGTGCACAATGTGGCGGGCATCTGGGAGACTTTTTGACTGTTGACTTTGAATTTTACCGTTGAGTTTTGACCTAAGATTGACTTTAGGTCAATATGAGGGTTTTAGGTTGTAGTGTCGGTTATTGGATCTGTGATCAGTGTTTTTATCCGCTAGACTGCGAGGTGAGTTTTCTCACTATATTTTTGTACTGCAATATGTATCCTTATGTGTAACATGTTGTTATACTATAGTGATCTATGTATCCTTGTAAATAGGATGTTGGTAAGTTATAGTGATCTGTTGATTGGTAGAATGTATTGTTGGTTATTGTTTGTTTGATTGTTTATGTGTATATGACGACACCTTGTAGTTGGGTTGAGGTTGTATTGTATCTAACATTCCTTAAAAGGGGTGTGGATACCTTTTCTGACACAACGTGTTTTAAAGTCGTGAGGGCAGCAGACCCCATAAGAACTCTGCAGTTGAGCATGCCCGGGCGAGAGCAATCCAGAGATAGGTGACCCCGTGGGAAGTTTTTGTGCCGAGAGCCCAAAGCGGACAATATTATGATATGTGCCGGAGGGGGATGTTACATTGTAGGCCAAGATACCCAGGCGGTATAGTGTATCGTAGGCTTTGTAGGACGGTCAAGTCAGGCTGTAAGCCCAAGGGAGCGGTCTAACTACTGTAAGCATTGCAAGCAAGCCAGTAAACTATAGGCTCGGTAGAGCGGTCCAGGCATCCTGTTGGCCTTGCAAGGCGGTCCAGCCAGACTGTAGGCTCAGGTGTGTATGTACTGTATGTGTATTGTTGTGTCGGGTATTTTGGGGGAACTCACTAAGCTTTGGTACTTCAGACGATCGGGGTAAGGCGAAGGCGTGATCGTACACATCCACTTCTTGTTTTAGGTGTTGAGAGATTATTTTGATACTCAGGTTTCTATGTATTTGTTTTGAAAACAATGTGTTCCTATCTTATGATTTTATGATAATATCTTTTAAAATGAAAATTTTTGTCATGGATTTTGGGATGTTACAAGTTAGTATCAGAGCTCTGGTTTGATAGAATTGGATGAACACTTGTGTGACTCTATACTCAAACTATGAATCTGAAAAAGATTTTTCATAAATAATTTTTAAATAACCAAAAAAAGAATGCAATGTGTAAAATCATCTGGAGCTCAAGGAAAAGTTATTCCTCAAGATAACCACACTTGTTTTATGTGTATTGGTGATATGTTAGAAATGCATGTTAGTTTATATGCTAGGGATCTTTAGGAATTGCATGATAGAATTTTCTTGATTTATGGTGTCTGATAGCCTAGGGGATTTCTTGATACGGTATATGAAACTGACATTATTACTGCAGTTGTTTAGTGTATGCATCATGGTTATACATAACTAAGATTTTATAGCCTGAGAATGTTTGATTAAGCCTTATTTGACTGTCTATTTAATCCAACGTTATATATGATTAGCATACACAAGGCGCCTGCATGGTTAGTGGAGGTTTCATGAGTTGGGTGTGGATTGTTAGAAGGCCAGCAATAATGAGGGTCTGTTAGTTACTCTTGAGAGAGTGGGTATCTGGACTATGCGTACCTTAGTGGTGTTGGGCCTAGCGGCTTAGGAAATTCGTGACAAATCTCGGAGACAAATATGGGTAGGTGTGGAAGATAGTATGGGCTCGTATAAATGAAAGCACATGCCCGTACGCATATCATGGTAGTCACAAGTTTTGAGGGATGAGTGGTTGAGTAGTGATGTGCTCGGATATAATGTGAATTTATTTCGTGTTTTAGTTTAAATTTAGTATGGTGACTACGAGAGGTTCAGGATCAGGTGTTGATCGCCCGGAGAGGCCAGGTTTTAGTGACAATGAGATTCGTGCGTTGATCACTACTCAAGTTACTTTGGTAGTCAGGGAGGCGATCCTGGAGGTGTTTGGTCTATCAAGAACACCTTGATCGAGATGTTTGATGAGCGTTATGTTGTTGTCACCGAGGTTGTTGTCGCTGCAGCCACTGCAACCATTGCAGCTACAAGACTTCAGAGAGGTGGATCGATTCAGTACCGGGACTTGAGCAACACGAAGCCCCCGGAGTTTGACAGGGTCAAGGACCCGATCATCGCTATCAGATGGATATCTGATGTGGAGGGCTGTTTCTTTACTTGTTCGTGTACGGAGAACCATATTGTCAAGTTTGCATTGAACCTTCTACGATTACGAGCGAAGGATTGATGAAATGTAACACCCAAGAATTTTCAACCAATTTAAACTTTTAAAAACATTTCAAACCATTAAAATCATTACAACTTTGTTTTCAAAATGTATAATATCAGAGTTTTCCCAGAAACATAGACAAAACATGAGGAGCTGTACGATCACGCCTTCGCCTTGCCGCGATCCCCTGATGTACCTGAAACAATAAACTGAAACTGTAAGCCCGAGAGCTTAGTGAGTTCCCCCAAACTACCCATACCCACAACAATACACATAGAATCATAACAGCATACTATGGGTCCAATCAACCATCGGGTTGGAATACCCCAGGCCCACAACCAACAGGTTGGATTGCCAACACACTATGGGTCCAATCAACCATCAGGTTGGAATACCCCAGGCCCACAACCAACCGGTTGGAATGCCCACATACTCTGAGTCCAATCATCCTAGGGATGGAATACTCACGGCCCACCACCTACAGGTTGGAATGCCCAGGTCTATTGGCCTTCGCACCGAGCAGATAAGCCTCAACCGCCAAACAAACATGTGCACATATAATAGATAATCACATAACAGTCTATAGACAATACTTGATCTAACGGATCTTACCACATAGCACATAACACCATCCTATCTACCAGGATGCCAATCTAACAGATCATACCACATATCATATAATATTATCCTACCCTCTAGGATACCGATCTAACAGATCATACTAGCATAACCTAACCATATAATAATCCAAAGGGCCGGCCTTGGTGCCTTAGACCCTCGAGTATAGTGAGGAAAACTCACCTCGCAACTGTCGTCTGAAACTAGAAGCTCAACTCCCGGATCACCAACACGAACTCCACCACCTATCGTTACCACCTAAGCTTGCAATGAAGTTACACACTTGAGGGAAGGCTCATACTAGGCAAAGCTGATGACTTTATGAATCTAGAGGCCAAGGGGAGTCCAGATCTGAAGTTACAACTTCAGATCTTGGCTTAAGCACAAGAAACCTTTCTTAAAACTCATGCAAAAGAGGGTTTAGGTAAAAATGAGCCAAGGAGAACGGTCAAGTACCTTCAAGAGAGTTCTTACTGATGCAGATCTTGAATCCCACGAGCTCTTGCTTCAACTAGCTTGTTTCCCCAAGTGTTTCCTTCACCCAAAATCCTTCCTCCAAGCTCAAACTCTCCAAAAGAACACACACACACACGACTTAGGGTTAAAGAGGGACAAGAAGCAGTAAAGGGGAGGCTGGGGGAGGCCAATGATCCTTTAAATAGGGTGAAATGCCCCGGAAATTAGGTTTTCATCTGCAAGCTCCTGCTCGTCGAGTCCCTTCTTGGACTCGGCGAGTAGGTCACTAAAACGCGTGGACCATCCCGCTATTACTCGACGAGTAGGGAGACCAACTCATCGAGTAGACTCAAAGACCAAGAAGGATTCATACATAAATCAATACCTGAGAATCGGGGCGTTACAATTCTCCCCCAGTTGAACTAGACTTCGTCCTCGAAGTCCGTTGCGATGAACAACTCCGGATAGTGCTCTCGTATCTCAGCCTCCGGCTCCCAAGTCCACTCGAAACCCCTCCGATGTTCCTACTATACCTTTACCAAAGGTATCTCCTTGTTCCGCAGAACTTTCATCTTCCTCTCCAGTATGGACACATGCCTCTCAACATAATTCAGCCGTTCATCGACCGGAATGTCATCCAATGATACTACTGCCTCCTCATCCGACATGCACTTCCGCAATTGCGAAACGTAAAAGGCGATGCGAAATCCAACCGACCCTTTTCCAAAGGTCTATTCTACTTGCCACCTTGCCAACCTGGCAAAATCCTGACGATCCAAAGTATCGGAAACCCAACTTTCCTTCTTCCTGAAGTGAACCCTTTGTGCTGACAGGAAGCGTCCTTCGGCTCCCAAAATATCATACATAATCAACCAGCTAACAAGTACGAACACTCATACCTGGCCCAATCAGCCTCGGGCTGGAATACCAGGCATGCCTACGACGAGTCCAGACATCCCTAGGATGGAATACCCTCGTATCCCCACACATGTTTGACCCAATCAACCCCCGCGTTGGAATACCAAACATATCAGGTCCAATCAATCATAGGGTCCGGTCATCCTCAGGATGGAATACCCTAGATTGGAATACCTCTATGACATGACTCGGGTCTACTCATAACTTGAGATCCAAGGATCTATCCTTGCGTCTCATCCACCATCCTCTGATTCGTCACAACCGAGTGCAACTCCCCCGAATCTCAACAATACATCCAATCCGAACGCGCTCCTACCAGCGACATAACGAACACAATCTTTATGCCCACATCCTATGGCTGGAATGTCATTACATGGTCCTCAGCATAGGTCTAGATTGCCTCTGAGCCCACAGCATGAGCCTGGTATGCCCTCTCCGACCCTCAGCTCATGAATGGAATGCTTCCGATAACCTATCGACACCGTTGTCGTCGCTTCAGATGCCCAACACTCCGTCCTGGAGGCACTCACATCCTCATTGCCCAAAAAGGGCCTAAATAATTTCCTTCACAACACCAACAACGTCATGGTGCTGAAACCTCACCCTATACTGTCCACTTGCAGAACAAGTTGCTGCTCCATAACACATATATTCTCAGAACCTTATCATATAACTAAAAAAAACCCATACAGAGTCTTCAGCATACTCTATCAGCATGTTCAATACTTGGGGACAGACCTACTGATTGCTATAGCATAACAGCATACTCAATACCCGCACATAGATCTACAAACGCTTACAGATACTTTTTGCACACCTGAACACCCAAGTAGTTAATGTCGCCTTGATCACAGAAACTGACCGAAACAGTAGGCTGTCTTCTGGTTGCTTCTGAAGTCCACTGAGACCTCCCCGGTCCCAACTTATCTGGAATACCGAAGTCCTGACCGGTTTCTGAGCTAATGGTAATCTCACAGTCGCCCCACGCGACTCCCGAAGGAACTTCGTCTAGCAATAACCGCCCTAACTATATTGCCACTCATGGCTCCATCAATCCTTCTGATCCATTGTTCATAGCAGCCTGACAACCTGACGCCATCGAATCATATACGGAAAGTGAACGCTACCAGAATACTGTAGTCTTACATTATGTCCGGTCTCCAACAACCTACCGTTTTCCTTATTCCGATTATGATATGGTCTACCGACAATCTTGCGAACAGGCCCACCCTGACCTGATCGTCTGTAAGAATCCGTGAATACTACAATTCATCTCGCAGCCTCACAACACTTCCAACACCATCTGACCGCTAGTGAATGTTACGACTACCCCCACAGTCTTACAACACTTTCCATACTATCCGATCGCTAGTGAATGTTACGGCCACCCTCGCAGTCTTACAACACTTTCGTTCTAACACAAACGCATTCTGATACCTTACCCTCAATCTATCAATCCACTTACCCTCAGAGTCTATCACACACCCGACTGAACATCCGAACTGAACTCAATTCGTGACTGGAACCCCAAACTGACTCCCTAAATTCTGTTATCAAGCATCGAGAAGACGCGATACACATGCTGGGAAGTTTACCGAACTCCCAACTCACACAACCCTCAAACCAAACAGCCACTTGGGCCGCCTTTCTTCCTGACCACGATACGAAACTTAACCCATTTTCGACACCGCTCGTGCTTCTACATCCCGGGGCGATTCTCCCGCACTTAGATTCGACTAAGTCTTCACAATACATGAAAATTGGAGCATTCCCAATCCTTCTCACTATCCAACGATCGATTCGATAACAGCCAACTCTTCTAACTAGCGCTCCATTACTAGCTAATCCCAATTGGCCACACACCTCAAGAACCAGATGAACACTTCCTGAATCCCAGTGAAACCGACAGTCACAAATGTTTGAATGACCCCACACTCAAGTCCTGAAGACCAAAAGATAGATACTCCAACTAATACCTCGGCGACGAGCTACTTCCCTTGGTGCTTTCGTCCGTCAATCATGAACGGTTGCCAAAACCACTGATCCCTGACAATGCTGAATAACGCTTCTGTGGGACCCTAACCGCAGTCCTCCCACATACTACCCCTTTTTCCAAAGGTGTTCCAAACAAGTTTCCCGCTTAAACGTTCATAGCTGAACTGCAGTAGTTGAAGCAACCTCTTCCCTAAACCGGGCTACAAAATATTCCCAAGACATACTCTATAATCCCAAAATTGCAATTGGTCACACAATCAATCCTTACCACCTGATACAAGAGATCCAAGGCAAACCGGACCTCACAAAATACTTATGCCACATCGACCCACCTGTGTTGAAATAATATTGCCAATCCCTGCAACCAACTGACCCCGAGCTGGAATACAGCCCGATCTTGGGGTCACAAGCCTGCTCACTCCTTCGAGCTAGAAAAACTGAAAGGGCACAACCCTTGCCATAGGTGATAAAATTCTAATCAACCACTCTACTTCCCATCCTCTAATGAATCCCTAAACTCTAATCACCTACAATCCTTTGATAATAAATTTCTCCTGACACCTCCAATGGCCTAACAACTCATGAAACTCCACAACACATAGATCAGACAGAATAGGCAACTAACCTGAAATTACTGCTTATCCATACTCAACAATATTCCAAGACAAAATAAATACCGATCACGGACGACTTGACCACAATATTATTACAGAATAGGGTTTTCCAATTACATACCAGAGACTTCTTGCGGCTCGACCTTGACCTCCTGAGGAACGATGATCGCTGGAATCTGAATTCCTTCCGTCCTCAACTCAGGACAGCTGGACCTAAAATGACCTGGCTGGTGACAGTTCTGGTTCTTCTTGCAATCCCGTTGCACATGCCCTCTCTCCACGCACTTGTAGCACCTGAATTTGTGACAAGCAAATCCGTGGGTTCCCCCATACTTGCCACACACCTCCTGACCATCCTGACTTCCTGTACTTAGGTTAGCTGTCTCCATCTCTTCGTCCTCTGCTGAAAAGTCCCTCCTCCTCTTTCCTAGTTGTGACCCCACCACCGGCACTCCCCCAGTAGTCATCCCGGTAGCAACATCTCTCACAGATTGCAATGCTGCAACTTGCTCCTCGAACTTGGCGATCACCCTGGCGGTGACCCGATCCACGACACCGAACAATTCTTCTCGTAAAATCTGAGAAACCTCAACGGAAATCATCTCCCGTATCTGCTCGACGGACAATAATGGCCTATCCTGGCCACTCGCTCCCGATCCTGATCCGGATCCCGCCTCAAATCGATTTGCCATCACCATACTGAACATATACCAGGAAGATATCAGATAATTCGCATACACGACGGGGAACCTACTCCCGACCGAACCCTAGGGGTTGTGACTTCCTTGACACACGTATTGGTCCTGTGCTTTAAGTAGTACGGGCCCGTACTGCCTTCCACACCTACCCATATTTGTCTCAAGTATCACCACAACACCCTACAATATATATATACATAGCGAGCGCTAAGTCCTCATTCCTAGAGGAATGATAAATATCTCATAACTGGCCTCCCGGCCTCTCACTACCCACCCATCCACCAACTACCACACGACCCTCCATTGGTGTCAGTTAACTATTGCATGAATACAATCACATACCGCACGACTTAAACAATCTTAGACTAAAAGATTTAATCCCACAACGGTTGGACTCAGACAAGAGCTGCGCACCAGGACCAAATCCCTTACCCTAAGACCACTTAACCCATGTAGCATGTGACTTAGAGTATTCACCCAATAGTTAGTTCACACGCGAAAGAGTCACAAACAATAAATGAGGTACTCTACCTAAGATAAGGCATCAAAGATCAGGAAATTCTATCATACGATTCCTGAGGATCCTTATACTATTACTAGCATGCTATTCTAACATATCACATAATATCAAATAACTTGTATGGTATTTTGGGGTCTACTTACTGGCTCCGGCTGATCGTACACTTGCATCCTCCTTTATTATTTGAAAACCATTCGAAATTATTTTGAAAACATTTTCCCTTAGTTTGAGAATGGCTTCATACGAATGTTCCTCCAATTCACTCAAACCAAGGCTCTGATACCAACTTGTAACACCCAAGAATTTTCAACCAATTTAAACTTTTAAAAACATTTCAAACCATTAAAATCATTACAACTTTGTTTTTAAAATGTATAATATCAGAGTTTTCCCAGAAACATAGACAAAACATGAGGAGCTGTACGATCACGCCTTCGCCTTGCCGCGATCCCCTGATGTACCTGAAACAATAAACTAAAACTGTAAGCCCGAGAGCTTAGTGAGTTCCCCCAAAATACCCATACCCGCAACAATACACATAGAGTCATAACAGCATACTATGGGTCCAACCAACCATCGGGTTGGAATACCCCAGGCCCACAACCAACAGGTTGGATTGCCAACACACTATGGGTCCAATCAACCATCAGGTTGGAATACCCCAGGCCCACAACCAACTGGTTGGAATGCCCACATACTCTGAGTCCAATCATCGTCGGGATGGAATACTCACGGCCCACAACCTACAGGTTGGAATGCCCAGGTCTATTGGCCTTCGCACTGAGCAGATAAGCCTCAACCGCCAAACAAACATGTGCACATATAATAGATAATCACATAACAATCTATAAACAATACTTGATCTAACAGATCTTACCACATAGCACATAACACCATCCTATCTACCAGGATGCCAATCTAACAGATCATACCACATATCATATAATATTATCCTACCCTCTAGGATACCGATCTAACAGATCATACTAGCATAACCTAACCATATAATAATCCAAAGGGCCGGCCTTGGTGCCTTAGACCCTCGAGTATAGTGAGGAAAACTCACCTCGCAACTGTCGTCTGAAACTAGAAGCTCAACTCCCGGATCACCAACACGAACTCCACCACCTATCGTTACCATAAAACCCTTTTTCGTAAATCTCCAAATTACCAGAATACTCTCAGAAGTCAACTGGTCAACTCTTGGTCAAAGTCAAAGTCCACAGTCAAAGTCAACAGTCCATGTTGACTCGACTCATCGAGTGCAGTTCACCGACTCGTCGAGTCCTTCCTGAACTCGAGAAGTCGTGAAATCCTTGATTGGCTCGTTGAGTTCCCCTTTAACTCGCCGAGTTCATACGTGTCCAAGAATTGGGAGAAACCCTAGCCGACTCGCCGAGTCTTCAAACGACTTGCCGAGTTCAAGGCAATCTTCAACGGACTCGCTGAGTTTGTTCATCAACTCGACGAGTTCACGACCATCTTCATATGACTCGCCGAGTTGACTATGCAACTCGCCGAGTCCTTGCAGACCTTCATCCATACAGACACTTTTTAAGCCATGCCAAGGCTCCAGATTGTAGATCCAACTTCCTTAGGCATGCTTGTCACGTAAAGTTGCAAACTTTACGTGCTTGCAAGGCTTTTAAGACCCTAAAATGACAAAACTAAGCTTGCAATGAAGTTACACACTTGAGGGAAGGCTCATACTAGGCAAAGCTGATGACTTTATGAATCTAGAGGCCAAGGGGAGTCCATATCTGAAGTTACAACTTCAGATCTTGGCTTAAGCACAAGAAACCTTTCTTAAAACTCATGCAAAAGAGGGTTTAGGTGAAAATGAGCCAATGATAACGGTCAAGTACCTTCAAGAGAGTTCTTACTGATGCAGATCTTGAATCCCACGAGCTCTTGCTTCAACTAGCTTGTTTCCCCAAGTGTTTCCTTCACCCAAAATCCTTCCTCCAAGCTCAAACTCTCCAAAAGAACACACACACACGACTTAGGGTTAAAGAGGGACAAGAAGCAGTAAAGGGGAGGCTGTGGGAGGCCAATGATCCTTTAAATAGGGTGAAATGCCCCGGAAATTAGGGTTTAATCTGCCAGCTCCTGCTCGTCGAGTCCCTTCTTGGACTCGACGAGTAGGTCACTAAAACGCGTGGACCATCCCGCTACTATTCGACGAGTAGGGAGACCAACTCGTCGAGTAGACCCAAAGACCAAGAAGGATTCATACATAAATCAATACCTGAGAATCGGGGGGTTACATGAAAGTTGGTGACCAGTGCTTATTCCCGTGCAGAGAAGGCCGCGGTGACATGGGAGCAGTTCTCGAAGATGTTTCAAGTCGAGTATGTCCTAATGGTATAGAGAGAGTGGTTAGCCCAAGAGTATCTGTCGCTCAAGAAGACAATAGAGTCGATGATGGAGATTACCAAGATTTTCGCAGAGAGAGCCCTTTTCTACCCGGGGTATGCTTCTTCCGAGCAGGTTTAGATGTCACATTACTTGAGCATGCTCAAGATGGAGATTCACGAGTTTGTGTCGATGCAGAAGTATCATAATCTGACTGAGTTGCAGTCATTTACACGGAGGAGCGAGATTAAGATCGAGAGGCGAACAAAGGAGAAGAGGCAGACCCCAATTCATACTCAACCAGCAGCAAGGCGGTTCAATCATGTTGATTCACGATCTGGAGGATAGAGGGGCCCTACTTTTGGCAAGTGCGGGAAGGTACATGATTGGGTATATCATTCGGTGATGGGGTAACACAAATATGGCAAGGAGGGCCACTATGCGAGGGATTTCCGTCAGCAGTAGCAGGCATCGCCGCCAAGCACGTGAGTTTATTGCCATTGTGATCAGGTTGGGCATGTGAAGGCCAACTGTCTTTTGATTTCTATTAGGCCCATACAGACACCGACACCTACTACCCTTCAGATCACAGATGGACGCCAAGGGAGGGGTAAGGCCCCGAAGGCCAGGGGTCGTGCATTTCAGTTGACTGTAGAGGAGGCCAGGGTGGCGCCTGACGTCGTTATTGGTATGTATTTATTTATTATTCTGTCAAGTTAAATTTTGTATGCTTATGTTTGTGTTCCTGTTAGGTACCTTCTTAATGAATTCCTTGCTTGCTCTTGTGCTTTTTGAATCGGGTGCGAGTCGGTCTTTTGTATCTCAGTATTTCAGAAAGGATTTCGATATGACCCTTGGAGAGTTGGAATGTCATTTGCGAGTTTCCATCGCTAACAAACATAAGGTCTCTAATTCGAGCATTTTTTATGATTGTACTTTGGAGATATTCGGGATGCCCTACCCGATTGACCTGATTCTTATCCCTGTGGGAGATGTATGCATGATCGTAGGGATGGATTGGCTGAGCAGGTTTGGAGTCGTGATCGATTCCGAGAGACAACTTGTGGTGGTTCGAACCCCAAGTGGAGGAGAACTAGCCATTTATGGCGAGGGTACCAGGTTTGGTTCAGACTTTTGTTTGGCTTCCTGAGCTAGACAATATATTCAATATGGATGTTCGGGTTACCTCGCGTATGTGGTCGACACTCGAGTTGAGGAGAAGAAGTTGGTTTCGAATGTGCCAGTGGTTAGGGAGTTTCCAGATGCTTTTCCAGAGAAACTACCCGGTGTGCCTCCCGTGAAGCGGGTGGAGTTTAGGATCGATCTAATCCCCGGTGCGGTTCTAATTGCTAAGGCCCCGTATCACATCACACCACCAGAGATGCAAGAGTTGTCCTCTTAGCTCCAGTAGCTGTTGGGCAAGCAATTTATCCGACCAAGTAGTTCGCCTTCGGGAGTGCCGATTTTGTTTGTGAAGAAGAAGGATGGTTCTCACCGAATGTTCATAGCTTATCGGGAGTTGAATAAGTTGACAGTGAATAATCGTTACCCACTACCTAGGATTGATGATCTTTTCGATCAGTTGCAGGGCGCATCTTGGTTTTCCAAGATTGATTTAGGTCAGGATACCATCAGATGAGGGTCACAAAAGAGGATGTGGAGAAGACAATGTTCCAAACTTGATATGGTCATTATGAGTTCGTGGTGATACCGTTTGGGCTCACCAATGCACCTGCAACATTTATGGATTTGATGAATTGGGTATGCATATTGATGCTTGATCAATCGGTCATTGTGTTCATTGATGATATTCTGGTATACTCCAAGACCAGGAAGCAACATGATGAGCACCTACGAGAGTTACTTGGAGTGTTGAGGAAGGAGAGATTGTTTGCCAAGTTATCCAAGTGTGAGTTTTGGTTGTGATAGGTCCAGTTGTTAGGACACATTGTCAATCAGAATGAGATTTTGGTCGATTCGGCCAAGATTGAGGCAGTTATGCAGTGGGAGTTCCCGAAGTCTCCATCTGAGATCAGGAGTTTTCTTGGGTTGACAAGTTAGTATTAGAGGTTAATCGAGGATTTCTCCAAGATTGTTGTTCCTCTTACTCGTTTGATGAAGAAGAGTGTGGATTTCCGTTGGGGGGCCTGAGCAGCAGGCTGCATTTGAGACTCTGAGGTAGAGATTATGTGAGGCCCCGATATTGACCCTTCTAGAGGGTGTCGAGGATTTTGTTGTATTTTCTAATGCTTCAATCACATGTTTGGGGGCGGTACTCATGTAGCGGGGTAGGGTCATCGCGTATGGTTCCAGGCAGCTAAATTCTCATGAGGTTAGGTATCCGACACACGACTTGGAGTTGGGGGCACTTATGTTTGCCCTCAAGATTTGGTGACACTATTTGTATGGGGTCCGTTGTACCATCTACACGGATCATAAGAGTCTGAGATATCTTATGGATCAACTGAATCTGAACATGAGGCAACATAGATGGTTTGGCGTGGTCAAGGATTATGATTGCGAGATTATTTATCATCCGGAGAAGGCCAATATGGTCGCCGACGCTTTGAGCCGCAAGGCGGCTATTGCCCCTATTCGAGGATTGTGTTTGAGGATGACCATCGTATCACTGCTTTTGGACTTGATTAGAGAGGCTCGTGTCGAGGGAATCATGATGGAGAATTGGAAGAAGGAGAATATCAACGGCCAGATTGGCAGATTTGTCACCGATAATAGGGGACTTATGACCCAGTGTGGATGGGTTTGGGTTCCAGTTTCTGATGGGGTCCGCCTCTGATGCATTTTCACATAAGATATCATCAAACAAAGAAGATGACACATTTAATGGATCTTGTTATCTCCTATGCTTGTTTTAATGGAAAATCATGTCACTTTAGATTTTCATTTTTGTGTTATTTCTTCTTGTTATGATAGCAACTCGATTGCAATTTTACAAGTTATTTTTGACCTTTATGTCATTTTCCAACCGTCAGTTGTTAATAATCAACCCACAAGGCCCTATTCCAATCCATGTGTTTTTGGTCAAGGGTCCACAAGAGGTAAAATTTACCTCCTTGGCCTTATTTTGTAAAATATAGCAACTTTTGATTTGATAACAATTGGGACGTAAGAAATCTTCTTTTAAAAACTGCATATTTGTACAAAAAAAAAATGTGTATTATAAAACAAAAATATATAGCATTTCTTACAAACACACTGCCTTCCACGTCATTTAATGAAATTTGATACATATTGTGCAACAATAACCGAAGAATTTGTGCCAATAAATAGCCATAAACCCAATAATGGTGTTGTGAATTTTTTATTTTGTTTTAAATGTCAAAATTGTTTTTTGTCAAAAAATACAAATTCAATACTCATAAATTTTTTTAAGATTAACTCACACCCTCTAATCTTACTTATAAATATAAAATTTTATCCTCCACATACCTTAAACTCTCAACCACTTGATAAATAAACACATTTACAATACATCTTCTATCAACATTTACAACACATCTTACATCGTTAAACCATAAGTTTTTTTGGTAAATTTTTCAATACTCATAATTGAGTTCAAAATTGCCACTTTTTCTAGGATAAAGTTTTCAAAACATATTTTAACCGATAAAAAAGGAATATATTCGAAACTTATAATAGAGTTCGAAACGCAACTATTTTGAATACTATAGTTATTTTGCTATATTGTGATGATTTATTCCTAAATTAATTAGAAAGGGAGAGGCAAGATGTGGCACAATTAGAAAGGGAGAGGCAGAGATGTGGCACTTGGGCACTGTATAGTACTTGATAAAGTGGATCCCAACTCAACTAGGCAATCAACCCATACGTCTGTTTTGATGATTATCCCTAAATTCTAGTACACCATACTCATACGGTTGAGATGTAATTTTTACATGTATTCGTGTCCATATAAATTTAATAAGGCGTATGCCATTTCCTATTTAACTAGATATCTGCTAATTTGAACACTAATTATATCGTCGTACTCCTTTCAAGTTTCTTTACGAAATTTCATACTCTTGTTTCATCACGACAATACACAAAACTTAAAACTATACGATTAAACCTCTTTAAAAATTTCGAGGCAGTATTAGGTGAAAAACGTCTAATAAATATGTTTCAAATACTTTGTCATATTATCAGTGGCGGACCTTAGTGGAGCCCGAGGCCACTGCTCCGATTCCGGTACGTAGTGTAAAAAAATTATGTTTTTTTTATGTTTTTTCTATTAGGTGCACCGGCTTAAAATACGAGTGTCACTACTAATTTAGATTTTTTCGGAAAATTTTTTTAGTGTCACTCCTACTAAAACGTTCTGTGTCCGCCACTGCATATTATTGTCCTCATGCTATTTCACAACAAAACTAATATTTGTGTAGTAAAATATCTTCAAAAAAGAATCATATTACAATTTAGATGAAAATAACCAGTTTTTTTTAGTCCAGCCTAATTTGCATAAATTACCCTTGATGTATGCATTAGTAAACGGGTTATGATTTGTTACATCTGGTTTCAATGAAGGCTGTCATCTTGGACAAAGTTTTACAAACTACATATTTAAAGAAATTTTACTAATATAATATTTTTGATCTTATTTAAATATATGACTTATTCAATAAATGCAAAAGAAAATATATGTAGTGAAACATTTCCTTCTTTCCTCGAAATTTTGAGCTTTAAATGTTTTTTTAAATAACAAACTAATCTACCTTTAATTACTACATATATCTCATATCTCAAATGAGATTTGAATTCATAACATCTCAATTAAAAGGGTCATTACCGCTATACAAAACGTCATTTGATATACTTAACTGGTCTAATACTTTAATTTTCTTCTTATTAAATTAAATTAAGGACATCTGCACAGATGTGGCAGTTGGTAGCTCATAATAATTGATAAAGTGGGTCAAAACTTGATATCTTAATCAAACCATATGTCTCCTCCCACGTTTATAGGAAACTCGATTTCACAATCCTAGTGTCGTCATATTCCTTTTTTTTTTTTTTTTTTTTTTGGAAACAAGCAAATATTTTAATATATCAAAAGCCCAAACCAAAAGCAAGAAGCAATGGAGGGGAAGGGATACGAAAAACACAGAAAAAACAAAGAAGCATAGTTACATGAAACTAAAGAGAGATTTTTTTTTTTTAGAATGGGAAGCAACTCCATTCCACCCATCTACCCACCCAATTCCCCCTGTATTTGATTCATTCGTAAGTTTGAAGAATTATAGAATCCGCAATGATTGCAGGGGAAGCACCAATTTTCGTGAAAGTTTTTCCATTTATTGCTATCCATATGTTCCAGAACGTGGCGTAAAAAATCATGTTGAGAATTTCTCTCTTCTTGGGACAATTTCCCCATGAGGCAGCAAAATCAATAAGACCACGTACTGAGTTGAATTGGTTATTGCTAATTCCGCACCATTTTAGAATCCAATACCAGACCTCCTTGGAGAATCCACAATCAGCTAAAAGATGATTCGAAGATTCGTTACTTACCCCACATAATTGGCAATTTGGATTTTGGACTAATATACCCCTGAGATTAAGTGACTGCGCAACAGGAATTCTATCCATTACAACCCTCCACACAAAACATTTCACTTTTAGGGGATTAATTTTGACCAGCATATTTTTTGTCCCACAACCTGATTAAGATTTGAATCTACCATTCTCCTTAGAATATTCACTAGGTATGTGCCATCTTTGTTAAAATTAAAACGAAAACCAATGTTAGAAGAAGGATGAAACGCCATAGATCCAAACATGGAGTAGAAATCATGTAGTTCA
Organism: Lactuca virosa; assembly: GCF_052849685.1. Lineage (NCBI taxonomy): Eukaryota > Viridiplantae > Streptophyta > Magnoliopsida > Asterales > Asteraceae > Lactuca > Lactuca virosa. The sequence continues at coordinate 72,810,533 of NC_136431.1, forward strand.
GCCTTCTCTACATCATTGAAATTGTTTGATCTCCATTTCCATAGGAAGCCTGTGCTGCATATACGCTCCATGAATTGACATTTCTTTACTGTTTCTAGCTGGTAGAGATAAGGAAATCTGTTTTGCAATGTATCTCTCCAACACCATTTGTCTTTCCAGAAAAGGATTTTGGTTGAATGGTTTGGAACCAGGGAAAATAGCTCGTCCGGATCAATGTTGTGATTTTGTAGACTCTTGATTGCTTTTGAAATATTACTCCACACCCCACCTGCACTCTTACTGACCAAGTAAGTGGCTGGTTGATTCCTAAGGTTATGAATATTGGTAATTACTTTAGACCATAGGCTTTCATTTTCGTTTCTTAACTTCCACCACCATTTGGTAAGTAAGGCCACGTTTTGCGCTTTTAGAGTACCCACCCCTAAACCTCCATCCTTTTTATCTGCCACTACCTTTGTCCAATCAACCCAATGAACCTTTTTTTTTAACATCGGTCCCTCCCCATAAGAATCTTCGTCTTATTTTTTCCAATGAATCCAAAATTCCTTGTGGTGCTTTGAATAAAGATAAATAGTATGTGGGTAAGCTACCCAAAACTGATTTTATCAAGGTTAATCTCCCCCCAAATGATAAAGAGTTTGCTTTCCAATTTGATAACTTCGATTGAAGTTTTTCCACAATGGGTTTCCAATTTTTCTTTAGTAACATATTGGCACTCACTGGAACCCCCAAATATGAGAAAGGAAAGGAGCTTTTCGAACATCCGAGAATTTGGGCCATATCTTGAAGCTCCGAATCTGTGGTACATATGCCAAATAGACGGGATTTTTGAAAATTTACTTTGAGACCGGAGGAGATTTCAAAGCATTTAAGAATACGCGATAAGTTCTTTATACTACCCCTATCCCATTTACCCACAAAAATGGCATCATCCGCATAAAAAAAGATGTGAAACTGTTGGGCCACCACGAGGTAGTTTGATCCCCAGAATTAGGGATTTTTCACTTGCATCTTGTATGGCTACATGTAATTCTTCCATGGCGAGGATAAATAAAAAAGGCGAGAGTGGGTCTCCTTGTCTCACTCCACGCGTGATTGAAAATTCTTCTGTGGGAGCACCATTAACCAGGACCGATGCTCTTGCGGAAGAGAGACAACCATAAATCCACATCCTCCATTTATGCCCGAATCCCATTTGATCCATAACCGAATCAAGAAAACCCCAATTTATGGTATCAAATGCTTTTTCAAAATCAACTTTGAACAAAAACATAACCGAATCAAGAAAACCCCAATCTCTTCTCGAATTACGCTCCAAAGATGAAAGTATTTGTGTTTGATTTCGCATCATCATCTTTTGTTAGTAGCCCAATAGTAGCCCAAGTGTACGAGTGTGAATCAATCAACTAGGCAAGGTGGGTGTGGGTAAGGTGTGATTGTTAACATGAGTGTGGAATGGGGACTTCTTGATCTCCCATTAAACTCAGGCATATGTTCATTGGATTCCCTAATTTCTGGGTAAATTTACTTGAACATCCATTTGTCGGTTATATGTTTGGTTGTAAATGTTGAAATTTTGTAACATGTTGGATAAAGAGAAGGATTGAAAGTATTTTTTTGGATTAACCCACCATTTCCCAACAAGTGGTATGAATATAACATTTTGGAATTGCATATGCTTGCAAAAACACCTACAAATGAAGTTGACCATATACATTTATCGGTACATGTGAATGCAACTGCAAATAAAATCGAAATGTGGAATTGGATCACGATTTATTTGGTGTGAATGGAAGTAATTATGTTTAGTTTAATCTTGACTTTAATGTAATGTTTTGGTAACTATAGTTGTACTAATGGTGTAAGGTGTTTATGTTTAATTTATTATTTTGTTTACTGTAATGTAATATTTTGGATCATGGTTTGATTTTGTATCATGTTTAAGAACGATTTATGTAAATGGAAAATGACTTAATTTTGATGATATCTAAGAACCAAAAATAAGGACAAATGACATAACTCAAAAAGTACCAAGATAACATGAGTTAATTCAAAGGGCAATAATATGACCATATCTAAGTACTCACAACAAATGACTTAATTAAAAGTACCAAGACCAAGTTTATCTAATTATGGGAAATTGCATAATTCCACTATATCATAGACAACCATCTAAAGGTCTTTTCACAAATGCTTACAAAAATAGACATCAATATACAACTATCAACTTAAAGGTAACTAACACAATTATTTTCTAGGTATAATCATACAAAACAAAAAGGGCCTCCTAATCATATTTTCCCAACTATATCCTAAAATACATTACAACTTCCACCACCTAATGTAAATTTAATATAGTCTCCTGAGAACTTCCAACACCTTCCTTATTTTCTTCAACTTAATTTTAGGATCCTCTCTGAAAGCCTTCTTGTTTTACCCTTAAAACTACATTGGTGTCATATATATACCCTCTTCTTAATGTCTTCCTCTCATGCAACTTGAGGCTCAAGAATTACATCTCATGTTTTGATTATATGTAGCTTTTTCAACTTCCTTTTATGATAAAGTGAAAACGATGTACAAAATCAATAATAATCACAACATATAGTCAAGATAAAAATCTAGTTCAAGTAAATTAAAAACTTTATACCATAGACATGGATACATCAATAAGGACATGTTTTTTATGAGTTGTTTCATTTCCTCATTTGTGATTCCAAGGACCTGCTTAATTTCTACGTATGTGTATTTTCATTTTTGCATATCATCAATGAGTAGTTACATGTGGATTGTATTTATTTCTACAATACCATCTTTATGGGCCGCCTTCCTAACTTGATCAATTGACACATTATTAATTGTTACTTCCCCCATCACATTACTTGTTGCTTCATCAATTTCCTATCTACCATCCACATTACTAGTTGCTTGATTAAATGTCACTTCACTATTTCATTTATCTTCTCCCACCGCCCGTTTTTCTTTTGCTTTAGATCCTATCTCAACACCTCTTAATCCTCTCCCACCACCTCTTGTTGAAACACCAATTTCTAGGGTAGTTTGAAAATATATTTTTAAGAAAACATTTTCATAATTCAAAAGTTTTAATGATAATATTTGTGGAAAACAACGGTCCTAATTCCATCAAAAACAACTCAGAGGTTTATATAAGAGCGATGTAGTATCAATCATGTATCAAAACAAAGATCAAGCACCATAAAAACCATGGCCTTCTAAAATGTCCCCACTACTCCTTCTAATCTCTAAAGTAGTCAACCTAAACACACATCAAAATAAGTTTAGACATAGAATTGTCTAGCAAGAATACTCAAGGTTGGCTCATTTGGAGTAAGAATATAACAATCTAATTTACTCGAATCAAACCTCCAAAAATCAAATAAAAACTAAATCAAATCACATTAGGGTTTTAATGATCCAACTAGAAATAAAAAGTTTCAATAAACCATATGTGACACCCAAAATTTATGCGGCCAAATAAAACTTTTTCATTATGCTTATTTAAACAGAGTATCCTTTTAAAGAATATATTAGTGCGAAATTTCTCCCAAAACATTTTCATTGTAAGATGATATCAAAATATTTTCATAGAAACATATTTCATTAATATTAAAAACTTCATATGTCAACACTGATACAGAAACATAAGCATAAATTAGTCATTACAGGCCTTACAACTGTTTATTATACTAATGGCCTTAAACTCCTTAAATCTCTCAGTAGAATTAAAATCATTATCTATGTGCGTTCTTACCGCTATGTGTGATACAAAGAAACCGAATGGATCAGGCTTGGGAGTCTGGTGAGTACATAGGGTTTTCAACTCACAATATAATTAGGTATTTTTAAATATATTTCATACCAAACAATTAACCTGATTAAAGATTCTCGTTATTCTCACTACCTGATCCAAAAATGATGATCTTGTTGGATTAAGGTGTCTAAGCTCATAACTAAATTGGTATATTCTTGTAATTAAAAACAAAGTCCTTTTTGGGTTGCCTTCATAACCAAAAATAGCTTGGAATGATATTAGGAGAGAGAAGAAATGATTTTTATAATATATATTATATGACTAGGTATAAGACCCATGTATTACATGGGTTCATTTTAAAGAAAAAAATATGAAATTCTAAAAATTTAAGAAGTTTGAATTTATAAGAAAAAATAGAAAAAATATCTCAAATATCCATGTTAAAAGTGGATTGAAAACAAATATGGTTCAATACATATCGATGGAAGGCAAACGGGCAACAAGTTGCGCCGCTAGTCCTTTCTGGATGACAAAACTAATTCTTTTGAAAACAACATCTATAACATTAGAATGCATGACTCATTAGACTCTGTTGAGGAGCTCCACCGCCTCTGGCACGAGAAATCCAAATGTATCAAATGCAAAAGGTACAAACACATTTAGATAAATAAACAAATGAAACTAATGAAACTTTAATTTAGAAATTTTGAAATTAGAAGGAAGTCAATTAATGAAATTGATATGCATTTATTATTACATTTATTGCAATTATTACATTTAAATATTATGTGGAAATTAATAAAATAAAAAAAACCATAAAATGTCATGTGGAAAAAAATTAATTGAAAATAACCACAAAATGATATGTGGCCAATCAATGAGAGTATGACATGTGACAAAAAGATTTTCATTTATTAGAGTAGATTAATATATTAATTAGAAACAAATAATTGATATGATAATTTACTATGTGATTAATAAATTAACATGAGATCAATAGTTAAATAATTAGCTTGTTCATTTATGTGATTAATAAATTAATATGAAATCAATAGGAATTAATTAATTATTAATCAAAATTAATCTAGAATTAATTCGGAATTAATTGGAATTAATTAAAGGTGTAATGGGTCAATTGTAATTGTCCAATAGTTGAACAAATGAGACAATTCTTGAACCATTCAAAGCATGGACAGTTTTGGGAGCACTTCTAGGATTTTTTGAAACCACCTGGTTACAGATAAGGAAATGATTTGAATTGGGATTAAATCTATTATTTAATTAATTTGAATTCATCTATAAGTTACCTAAACTATAAATAGAACTCTTTGGCTTGCAATTTTCGTTCATGACATTCCCAAGAAGCATATGAATGAAATTTTCTTCTCCTTCCTCTCTCTCTCTCTCTCTCTCTATCTCTCTCTTCTTCATTCTAGGGTTTCTAGGGTTTTGGGTGTGAGCCATTAGAGGCATCGTACTTTTGGTGCTTGCTTTATGAAGACTAAAAGGAAAGGATTGTTAGGTGCATTTCATGCACCAATTTTGTAGTTTTATTTCATAAAATTGCATTGAATTTAGGCTTAAGCTCATGCATTTTACATGTTTTTCGGGATTTTCCATGATATTATTTCACTCGCACACTTTTGTGATATTTCAGGGACTCTTGGAGGTGGGATCTCGCTTAGGGAGGTGAATAAAAGATGTGGACAAGATTTCAGGACTTACGGAGCACCGGGAAGGAAGATTTAAGGATTGCGTCCATTTAGGGAATTACATGGTCGTGTAAACTATAGCCATGAGTTTATACGGGCCGTGTAATCGAGCATACTTCAGCAACGTACTTTGAAAACCCAACCAATTTGAGCAGTCTACTAATTGCATTTACACATGTCGTGTAAACGACAATGTTAATATACGCGGGCCATGTAAACGTGGATGTGGGTTTAAAAGTAGTTTCTCATCTTTCTTAAAAGGGGGCAACTGATTTCATTTTCTGGTCTGTCGAATTTTGGAGCATTCTGGGTGATTTTCTGGAAACTTTTGGAGTGGATTAACACTTGGGAACATTTGGATTTCATTTTGTAAGAACTTTAATTTCATTTTCTACGTTTGTGATCTTGTTCTAATCATGTGTGGCTAGAACTTTAGTTTCTCCAACTTCATGTCTTGAATTCTTAGTTGTGATTTCAATCATATGACTTGATGTTTGCTTTCAATTTCTATCTATTGAATTTTATTTTGTTTCAAACGAATGTTTGATTCTAATTGTAATTCTTATTAGCCATTTGAATTAAGGTTAGGTCATTCAAGTTATGTAATTGCAAAATCCATAATTATTTTGTAAATTGGACTAGGTAACAAACACTAAACTGATTTATATTGAATGAATTTAGTGTAAATCTTATTCACACATTGTTATGCTCCCGGGCTTATGAGGAGTATTGACTATTGAGTGTTGTTGGGAACACATTCACATAAATCTCATTACAACCTTTTGATTTCTATCTAATATCTTGGTTAGACTTAAATTAGAAGGTTAGGTTATTTTCAAAGAGCTTGTTTTGAATTTGACAATGTGATGAATGGGAAGTGCTAGAGCTTGTTAGCACTTCCAAGTACCAACTTAGATAAAATTCAATAAATATCATCTCATCCATGGAATCACATTGCTAAATTGTCTTGCATAGAGTTGGAGTTCTTACAAATCTTGAATTTATTTCATTTAATCGATCATTTACTCATACCTTTAGTTTCTTATTTAAATCATTACACACAAAACCCCCTCTTTCTGTGGTTATTATTGTACCTTGCGCAAAAAGGTATAAACATTTGTCTCGTGTCTCTGTGTTCGACCTTTCTTACCTTGTATTACATTTTTAGTGCAAAGTAGCAAGGTTTTTGGAGTCATTTTGTACCGCTTTATTTGTTGGGTTTGACACACCTAACACGGATTCAAAAGTGTTGTTTGCCATAACAATACAAAGGTATGTAACCCTAATCTTATGTTTTTCGATTATAGCTAGGGTTCCCTAAGTTTCATAATACGTTGCTATTAATTGTAAAGACATAGATCCTTAGGTTGCATGTACCCTTAAGTGTTAAGAGAATTTCCGCAAGTATAATGATTTTGTAACCATAAAATTCCATCAGTGATATCAGAGCCAAAGGTATTACAATTGATTGTGCATGAGATGAACAAAAAAATTGTCGAAAAGGGCGTGCCGTGCTTTTCACTTTTTTAGTTTTTGTGCCCTTTATCTGCATAATATGAATGTAGGTTGCCTTTTAGTGATTATCTGGCTTGAACTGTTAAAATCCGAATTTTAATATGCTAGCTATGATTAAAACCCTAATTCGAATTTTAAGGAGATAAATAAGGAAACCCAAAATTAGTTATAAGATAGTTAAATTGAATTATCCTTTATGGATTTTAATAATACATTTAATCAAATGATTAATTAAAATATAAATATTAAATTTATAGTTGGTTAAATGATTTAATTAATTTAATTAAATGATTAATTAAAAGATAAAGATAAATCACAAACTGGTTTAAAATATTAATGAACTAATAGTTAATTTAAAATTAAATTTAAACCTTGAAGATTTTAAAATGTTTAAAATACACCCTATACATATATAAAATGTTTAAATACTATATGTATAACTAAAAGTCAATCAAATCAATAGTATGCCTCATTCATGAAGCCACACTCTAAGAGATATAAGGAAATGACTTATAAAATGACCGTTAAATGAATGTCATTTTCACCCACCGCTTCTTTTTGTGGTGGATGACCGTTTGTCGAACGGGTTTGATAGGACATAATTACATTAAAAGTATAATGCTATAAAGTACTAGAGCCTTCTAAAATCACAATCTAGTTACTTAGGTGCAAGCCAATGATCATTAGAAGAATGTGTGTCGTATTCTCAAAGGTGCAAGCCAATGATTTGGTTCTTCTGTCGCTTCCAAAGTCATATGGTCAGTTCCTTGAGAACTTTCATATGAGGAATCTCGATGTGACCCTAATTAATCTGACTCATATGTTGATAGTTGCTGAAGCATACATTCTTGAGAACACACCTAATCCAACAAGATTTTGATTCGTTTACCTCTTAACGACCCGTACCGCTAACCATTTTATTAAAATGGTCGGGTATGGATGATCACCGATAAAATCTGTTTATAACCCACTCCATATAAATTTTAGAATTATACATTTATATTGTATACTGTTTAACATTTAATTTTAATTCTAATCGAAAGTCCAAAGGGCAAAGGCCAGAGGCCAAACCATTTTACCTAGGACTTGACGACTTGACTTCTAGACTTCCAGTCTTCTACCGAGAATCATGATGTCATTTCATTTATATTTCATCAAGCAATCGTCAGTTCCATTTATAAATCATTAACAATCATTTATTCACTGGAAGAAAGTTTGCAATTGCTATTCTCTATCACTTCAATCGCCAGTTAAAAATCAATCGAAAATTGTTGCAATAGTGATTTTAATTCCAATCGAAAGTCCTCGAGTACATAATGTGCTATCTAAATCAACATTTGGTTTATTACGAATTATTATTTTTTTAATTAAACTGTAGTAGACATTTTTTATTTAAGAGATATTATTTTAAGAATTAAGTAAAATGTGTTTGATTATTCAAAAAAACCTTGTGAGTTATGGAGCGGGTTTGGATTGGATTTTGAAATTTGTTAAAAGGGTTTGATCAATGTTGATTCGCTCCAAACCCGCTCCATTGTTAGGTCTACTGTGACATCCCCATTTTTACGGCCAGAAAAGACCGATTTTGTTTATGCTTTGTTTAAAAATCAGAGTAACATTTTAAATAAAAGTGTTGTGGAATTTGTTCCCAGAAAAACATGATAAATACATTATCAAAGCATTTCCGAAGAAATGTATTTTTATTCATTTTTAAAACATTTGGGATATCATCGTCAATACAGAAACATAAGCATAAACAGAACTTACATTCATTTACACTAGTGATCTACATCTCTTTTAAATCTCTCAGTGTAAAGTAGCTTCATATCGACACCTCTGATACAAATAAGCTTGAGTGGGTCAGATTGGGAAACCTGGTGAGTACATAGGGTTTTCAACCCACAATAATATAATCATTATGTTTAATCATCAAATAATCAATCAACCCAATTACCCATCCCCATTATCTTATTTACTCTTAAGGATCTACCCTAAGAATCGACTATTCCTCGTTAATTCATTCCTAAGGATTGTCCTAAGGAGTAGGCACGAAGTCCATTGTTGCCTATGACACAACTGTCAAGCACATCTGCTAGTTCTATCACTTAGGCGCAACTGCCAGAATTGTGACATTCTCTATGTGGCGCAGCTGCCGGTATTGTCCTTCGGGCACAGCTGCCAGGGTTATCTCGTTTATTGACAGTATCATTTTTGAGAGTCCACTCGCAATACATGTCAATGGGTTTTTAGAGTACACCGGTGAACACATCGTTCACAACACCTACAGGTTGCGAGCCTGCTAGTGTTCCACTGGACTGTCTAGAATAGTCCGTGGTTGTCATCCATACTCTGCTAGATGACGGGGCCAGCATTTGGGTAAAAGGCTTCTCACATCGTCCACCTCTCACCCTCACCCCATGGTATATTTCACCTCTCACCTCATCATCTGACTCATATTTCATCTACCCATGTTTACCCAACATATTTTGTAGATATAAAATATATATGCAGTTTAAATCATTTAAAACATGTATAAAATTGTTCATCCAGCATAGATAGCAAGTATACAGATAAAATTCACACATAGCACGTAATTTATATTAAATACTTCATATCTATATGTAAGATGAAAGTAACTATGCACTCACCTGATAAGGTGGTCACTCGGTACTCGGACAGCGCTTCGTTAATCTTAAAACAATTTCCCTCGGACAAAACCTAGTATCATTACCACTAGAGTTTAGTCTAACGTTAACCGCGACTAATTAATAGTCTAGCGATTATTACTATTATATAAGCGTTAAGAAATACTCTTATATAACTCATAATAACAGCCCAAATAATTATTTTAAGGTCCTAATAATGTTACTATATTAAAACATAAGCTATACTAAAGATAGGGTATGCATAGCTCACTTACAGCGGGTTTTTCGCAAAACCGGGCTTCGTTGGAGCAGCGTTCCCGAGCCGAAAGGCTCTTTTCTCGGAGCCGTCGGGTGCTTCGGGGCTTCCGCCTCGTGCTAGGGAGTTACCCTAGGCTTGGGGGGGGGGGAGGGGGAGGGGGGGGGGGGGGTTTGGGGCTTAGAGAGAGAAAGTAAAGAGAGAAAATGAAGATGGATGGTGTGAAGAATGAAGGGAACCCGACACCTCTATTTATAGGTTGCCTGGGGTGTCACCACGTCGTGGTGCCTCTCACCACGTCGTGGTGTTGTGTAGGCTCCAAGGTTTCACCTGGTGCTGACACGTGGCATCGCACACAGGGTGGAAATCAGCCGATTTTCAAAAATTCATAACTTTCGCATACGAGCTCCGTTTTCGACGTTCTTTATATCCACGCGTAGGTAAAAATAAGATCTACAACTTTCATTTTGACTTCATCGGCTAATTCTCGACCGATCTTAAATTTAACAGTATGAGGAGATTATACTGTTAAATGTCCGCGTAAAATTCATAACTTCTACATACGGACTCTGTTTTCGTCTGTCTTTTTACCATTGAGTTCCTATTAATGATATATTCAACTCTCATTTAGGTCGCGTAGGCCAAAAACCGCTCGATCTAAAATTCGAGTTTCGGGCCGTGCACTGCTATGCTAAATTTTAGAAAATTCATAACTTCCTCCTACGAAGTCAGATTTGAGCGTTCTTTTTTTTCTATGTTCTCGGATTAACGTATACTACAACTTTTGTTTAGATTTCTAAGGTAAAAAGTCCTCCATCGTAAATTCACTATTTACATCTCCCGGTGCCGTGCCGGTTTTGCCGAAAAACTTCGACGGGTCATAACTTCTTCGTTATAACTCGGATTTCAGCGTTCTTTATATGTACGGAACCATTGTAATATATACAACCACTTAGAAAAGATTAAGCCTTCTAAATAATCTTCCATCAAAAACTCATTTTTGATGCTTATTGTCTCTAAATTGACTAGCCCGGATCTGCGGGCGTTACATCTACTACCACCACCTCTAGTTCATCTCTCACGGTTCCATTTCCTCTAGTTAAATGGATAACATCAAGGTCCAACCTAGATGTTCTCATTTTCTTCTTTGGTTGGTGATAAAGGATAACCTTCGAATGAATTTTCACTGACACTTTGTTCTTCATCACTCTCATGGTCTCTTTCTACTTCATCAAGTTCCTTGTTATAATCATCATGGTCCTTTTCATACTCAGCACCATTAGGAATGATGTTGATATCTTCATCCCATAAAAAAGACTACCGTTTCAAATAAATTTGAGGTTCTTTATAGCAATGAAAATTCATCTTGTCTAAACAACTTGGAGGTTAGCGAAGAGGATGCTAAGGAGGTCCTTCCAGACTAAGGTGAGAAGGCAAAGTATATAGAATCTGATTCTTGGAAAGAAGATTGTTTGAGCATCAGTCACGACTTGTATAACTACGTTCTAGTGACCATGGATGATGTTGTCCCTATATTTAGTTAGTCTTTAATTATAGGATTTTTCCCCTTTCTTTTGTGTTCCTAGTTTCTAGAGTTTGGCTTATGGCATGTCCCTTATCTTTAGTTTTTGTTTTTTCGAGTGTCTTTTCACTTGACGTTTGTACTTTTATTTTTTGTTTTTTTTTAATATAATTTACATGAGGCTTTGTCTTCTATATTATAAAAAGTGTTCAAGAAATCATCATTGCCATCGTCCTTGGCATATGCTTTAAAATCGTCTTCCAGTTCAACATCTATTAGATTATCCCTCAAGTCTTTGTCTTTGTAGTCATCGTAAACATAATATTGTACACTTTCTTGGTATGATTCATCCATTAAAGAATCACCGCAATGTAAAAATCAAAGGGATGTAACAATTTTTAACTATAAAAACTTGTAAATAAGGTAAGAATATAGAGACTTAATGAAGATTTTCATGTATACAACAACTCATTAAATAAAAGGGTCTAATGGTAGAGCTCAAGATCCATGTATACAACAACCCATTAAATAGATTCAATCAAAAGCATCAAACATGTTGTAATTATGAATTGCTACATTTGATTTTCATCCATTCATCCAGCCTCTCTTCTATCTCAGGCTCAGGTAATAAATCTTTAGCCTTCATTTCCACATGATATTTATAAGCTTCCTCCAACATCCCATTCAAAAAAAGCCCATGAATCCGGGCCACATAAGAACTCCGATCAGGATCCAGCCCATTGCTAATCATCTCATTCCAAATCTTCGACACATTTTCCAATTCCCCCCATCGACTGAACTTTCTAATCAACATGGCATAAGTGTCATGATTCGGGCAACATCCCATTACATTCATCTTCTTCAAGATCAAAAGAGCTTCTTCAGCTGTTCTTGATGCCTGGAAAAAAGCATGGTATGTTCGAACTGTAGGGAGCAATCCTCTTTGCAGCATTTCATCGAGCACTTCACGAGCATCTGTAGATCGTTGTGCTTTACAAAGAGGCATGATCAAGGAGTTGTACGTGATTGAATTTGGAGATATTCCTTTCTCTTCCATTGATTTCATCAGATTGCGTGCTTTAACTACAAGCCCGGATTTTGCAAGAGAGTGAATCACAGCGTTGTAAACCTTTCTATCGGGATTAATATCTGATGCTATCAACTCATCAAAAATCTTGATTACTTCTTTCGTTTCACTGGATTTTGAAAAGCAAGTTATGATAGTTGAATATGATATAACATCACGATGGATCCCTCTGTTGTTCATTTCCCACCATATTCTCTTCCCTTCTCGTGGACTGCAGATGATGTTACACCATCCGTTGAGGATGATGTTGAAGCTTTTGGTTGTTAATGGGTAAACGTCTTTGTTACAGAGCATCAAACTCTCAGCTTCTTTCACGTTTTTGTATCGACAAAGAGCAGAAAGAAGATCTTGAAACGAATTAATATTAACCTCGAAGTTAAACTGTTTATACGCATAAAAGGTGTTGATGGCCTTGCCCACATCATGAACAGCACAATACCTTCTGATCATGATCAATAAGGTGTGAGGAGTCACCATTGATTCTCCGCCATTCTTTCCACCTCTCTTCATTTCATCAATCAATGTCCAAGCAGTATCGAATCTTCTCATTTTACCCAGAATACCGATCATGGAATGATACTGGCGCAAAAAATGTGCGTAATCTGGCTGATTGCCAGCCCAAAGAAAGAATGTATACGCCAGTTCCCAATCGTTCCTAACTTGTGAAAGAACTTCAACCACCAGCTCCGGCGAGGTGGCCACACCACATTTCTCAAGATTGTTCCTCAAAGCAATACAACTTCGACCAGGTCGCTTGATTATCTCCATTATCAATCCAGTTTCTCTTTCAAGTTCAGTTTTTTTGATAGAATCTTTGGAGGGAACTAATCTCTCGCTATCATTTTCTAACTCCTTTTCATCTGGTTCATCAGAATCTGAATTTCCTACACGGGTGTAAGTTGAGGAAGAGAAAAATATTGGAAAGCCATACGGTTTAATTGAAAAACCATTAGAGGATATGGACGGATTAACATGTTGATAGATAAATTGCGTTGAGCAAATGACAGTAGGAAAAGTTCTTGAACTGGAATTATTGTGATGCGAAAGTAATAATAATGATCGCGCAAATTGTCTTCTGAAGTTCCACATTCCAAATGTAAACCTAACTCATTCAATTAGAAAAAACGAAGATGGTTTTGGGAAAGATCGATTTGCTGAAGCGGGTCTAAGTCGAAGAAAGCAAGATGCAGACATGAATAGAAGCAGAGTTACTAAAAGGAAGAAAGGAAACACACACCAGGTGTTTGAGAAAATGCCTCCGAAAGACTCCTCTTTTAAACCAAGTTTTATTGTAAAATTGTAATAGGAAAAGCGGAGGGAGTGCACCTTGTCAATTGTCTTGTACACTTTTCCACATTCGCCCCCAAATTAATCTCCAATAAGAAATTTCCCCCAATTATTTAGCCATTTACTCATCTATACAATAACAAGTTAACAACACCAATATGCAAATCCATGTGAATAAGGTAAAGCGATCAGAGGTAGATATTCGAGCCTTTACTGAAAGATAGGGAGATTGTTTTCATTGATACAATGACTTCATGCATATGAAATGTTAATCTACGGTGGAGAATAAACACGAGCCTTGATAAATATATATAATGATGTATGAATAAAAACAATTTATAATTAGTTAAAAATATGATGTGTATATATCTATCCGTTAAATTTTGCATAAACTATAGAGAATTGAAAGGAATGTTGCATACACGGTAGAAAGTTAAATGACAATCTATTATATTTTGGAGAGTTTAAAAATTGAAAATGAACTTTAAATCATCCATAATATATTCAACTCTATAAAGTTTAATGGATTTTGAAATCAACATTTCAATTTTCATATAACTTTATTTTTTAATTCTTATAATCCATTCCGTTAATAAGAGTTTAATGGATTGTCAAATCATCATACTATTTTTTTATCATTTAATTACAAATGATGATTTATTCTTTAATTCAACCATACAAGATTGAACTTTATACTATTAGATCATCAACTTACAATTGATTCAACTCTCATTCAATGTCACACCATCCATCTATCTTCTTCATTCAACTTTCATTAAACTTGCATTGTGAATGTTCTTCGGACCCTCATTCGATGTCACATCAACCCTCTATCTCCTCCATTCAACTTTCATTAAACTTGAATTGGGGATGTTCTTCCTCAACCTAAGTAGTGAATTGTCAGAGCATACCATTAACATTAGATATGAGCTTTTTAATCGAAAAACCGAACCACTTAGTGGTATTCGGTCAGGTTCTTAGTTTACTGCTTATTCGGTTTTCGGTTTTTCGGTTCTGGTTCCGGTTCTAAATACCTTCTTAGATAACATATTTCTTAGTATAACCAAAGCGAACGGAATCGAATCCGGCTGGAACCGGTTAGTAGTATTCGGTTCTTAGTTTACGGTTTATTCGATTTTCGGTTTTTCAATTTCGGTCTGGTTCCGAACCAGTTTACATGCCTAATTAACATTAACAAATAAGAAGCTTATGCAAATTACAAGAAAAAAAAAATATAATACACAAATACAAGTTTAAATTTAAAAGTCTATAACGACTAACAAGTGCTAAATCTATTTTAGTCTAGACGCCTCTCCAACATAGATAAATAGTTCATATAAGGGTGGATGGAGTCGTTGGGGCATGAGGGATTTGGGTTGGAGGTACCGAGGATATCACTTGGATCATCATTCCCTCTCTTGTTGTACCACATATTTTCATGCTTCAGTGGATAAACTAAGGTGTTTCATTATTTCTTAGCTCAAGCTTTGGTTAGTTATTTTTCATACATGAAAACTTGTACTAAAATGTGTTTGGTTTGGTAGGGATGAGGATTATGGATTTCCATAACAGAAATCCATTTCTTCCTCCACCCTAAGATGCCCAAGAAACCAAGTGGAAAATTACTGTTTTAATAATAAAGTCCTTTTGATCAAAGTATTGAAGTAAGGGAAAATTACTCTTATACTTTTTGATAAAAAGAAATTACCGTTTTTTTTAGTTCATAAACTAAATTATGGGTTCAATATCTTAATATTCATGTCAATTGATGCGTGGATACCGTTTACATTAGCTTTGGGGTCATTTTGTAGTGTATCTATAATGTAAGGGTATAAATGAAACTTTCGCACTATATGTCGGTTTATAGGTTCCATTTGCCTTGTAAAAGAACAATTGTGATCGGATTACGAGAAGGGTTTCAGTCGATCAGGTAACTCGCAAAATTCTCATTCAATATCACTATTGTCGATTAGTAATCTGAAATTTCTTTCGAATTCATTGCATATAGAACACAAAAACCTCGAAATTGATCATGAATTCCAACACCCAGAACTTAGAAATCTTCATACAAGCCCCAGATCTTCAAATCCCAACTCGTGCCCTAACCCTAACCCCTAATCTCACCATCCGCAACCTCAAACTATCTTTCCTTTCCCAAATTAGCTCAATCCATCAAACCCTTGTATCCTCCAGTTTCTTAACCGTGAACGGCCGCCTTCTCTCAGATTCCGACACCGTTGAAAACTCCGGAGTCACAAGTTTATCGACGCTCAGCCTTCGATTTCGTCTCTCTGGCGGCGGAGGTGATGGCGGTGCTACGGGGGCGGAATCCCGTGACTGTTATCTCAACATGTATGCCGAAAAGAAGCCTGATAAATGTGACCCGAATGAACAGAGGCTATCAAAATGGTTGAATTGTGCGTTATCAAACGAGCCCTTGAAGCATCCTATTGTAGTTGATTATCTAGGAAATCTGTTCAATAAACAACCTTTAGTCGAGGCATTGCTAATGAAAAAATTGCCAAAAGCGTTCTCTCATATAAAGGGTTTGAAGGACATGATAGCAGTCGAGCTTGCTGCTATACCTGGATCAGATTCTCCTAGCAGCGGTGATGTGAAGTTTCAATGTCCAATCACAGGGATGGAGTTCAACGGTAAGTACAAGTTTTATGCTTTAAAGAGTTGTGGGCATGTGTTAAGTTCTAAAGCTTTGAAAGAGGTCAAATCCTCCACTTGTCATGTCTGTCATAAAGATTTTGCGGAATCTGACAAGATTGTGATCAATGGGAATGAAGAAGAGGTGATTTTGTTGAGAGAGAAGATGGAGATTGAGAAGATGAAGTTAAGAGAGAAGAAAGTGAAGAAAGTGAAGAATGGAGAGACAGGTGTTTGTGATGATGGAGTTAAGTTGAGTGGGACTAAACATGGGATTGTTGATTTGAAGGGTCCTCAGAAGGTTTCAGGTAAGATTGAAACAAATGGGAAAGATGTTAATGGTTTAAAGGCGAATGGGAAACGTTTTAAAGCAGGGGATAGTGCTCCTGCACATGCGAATAAGGAAGTTTATGCATCGATTTTCACATCTTCAAGAAAATCTGAGTTTAAAGAAACGTATTCTTGCAGATCTTTGCCACTTGGTAGGAACTGATCCAATATCCATGGTGATTCTATGTGAAAATTGGTAGTGATTTTGGGTGTTTGATGTAAGGTTGTACTTTGTTCACAGTAATATTATCGCACAGACATTAATCAAGTAGTGAATTCGTTTTTTGAATTCATAAAGCCTAGTAGTTAAGGATTCATGTGGTAACTATGCTAAAGCACTCGCTTATTTTACTTTCAGTGTAAGAAAAAACAATTGTTTCGTGACTGTTTATTAAAACATGAACAAATGATCTTTATTTATTAGGTTAGATTTGATAAAATCATTTACAAATGAAAGAAAAACATTTAAATCCACCTTACATGAGAGTATTATGTGAAATTTGTTTTTCAAAAGTCAAAACTATTGTTTTTTTTTTAATTAAGTATCATCAGATGTTTTCAATTTCTCTAAGTCATAATAGAATCCAAGACTATTTGTTAATTTCTTCAATTCTTCAAATATATTATTTCATGAAGCAATTTTCATATCAATGAAAACAAAAAAGTACCCAACTCTAAAAGAATCTTCATCTAATCGTATTTCATCTTCATGATTAAATTCATCAATTATTCTTTTTCTAATAATATGATGTCTTATTGAAACGTAGGTCAATACCCATAAAAGATGCAACGACTTTGACACTGTTTTTACTTTTTATTAACGATAAATATGTAAGTTCTAAAATTACAAAAAATGACACTATAGTCTTCGGTTGATTAATGATAACATCAATACACAAAAGCCAAAAAAAAAAAATAATAATAATAAATAAATAAATAAATTGCTTACCACCTTAACAAAATTCATATCCTTTGTATGGCCGAGAAGGGCATAATTCGTGGAACTAGACTATGTCTCTTTATTACATTCGAAGAAGTCCGTTCTTGGCATGTGATATCGCCATTTTTATACGTATAACTTATGCGATATGTTAGTATTTTGATCTTGAATTGAGATATTTGATATTTATTATGTTCAAATTTCGTATTGTAGCTGAGAGGATGCTTTTGGATAAAAAGGAGTTAAAATGATATGTTGGATTGTTGGACTAAATCAAAGAGAATAATAAAATGTTGAAATCTAGAGTCTGTGATGTGAGCTACTTGCCTTTGGAACGTGTATCCGTTGATCAACACGGCTGCATGAGGAATGATGAGCTATCAATTATTTGGTGGATACCTGGTAAACATATATTGGTGACGTGAGTTACCTATTGTCGTGACATGTTTTTGCAAATAATTGGAAACTTTATATATGGATATCTCTTAACCTATAACATGTATACGAAAAAAGGATCCAAACATGGACGATCAGAGAGCTTTCAAAGACATTTTGAAGACCGAAGATCATGTTTGAAGCGAGTTTTGGAATAAGCAATTGTTAGTACAAAGTGAAATCGTTCGGTTTGCTTTTACATACCATGCCAATTAGATTTTAAATGACTTTTACTTATGTTTTATCTATGATTATGGGCTAAAAACCTTTTATTTTCCCTTAGAGTAGATGAGCCCTTAGATTATGTGTTGATTTCAATAAGAATTGAGTTGTTTATTCATTATGTTTGAGCTTTGTTGATCAATCT
The DNA here is from genome assembly GCF_052849685.1 of Lactuca virosa. Lineage (NCBI taxonomy): Eukaryota > Viridiplantae > Streptophyta > Magnoliopsida > Asterales > Asteraceae > Lactuca > Lactuca virosa. Next base: position 72,829,056 of record NC_136431.1, read on the forward strand.
ATCTATGTTTACTTGAATTATATAGTTTTATGAATTTTAAGACACTAGTGTTTATTAAAACTTAGAGTTAAATAGTAAAGTAATTACTTTAATATGTAAGTTTGCATGTGATGACTAATCATGTGTAATGGATTTTCAACATAATAGAAATTAATAAAAGTCCAAGTCTTTTATAATACAAGCCAAACAATAATTTTAGGGATAAATAATTCACCTATTCACTACTGACGTTAATAGTCTTTAGAATTAAAAGATTAGTAGTCAGACCATGAAAACTAATCAGCCTAGAAATCGCTAAACAATGAAATCTAATCCATGAAATTCCAATAATTTTCCTGTAACCTTCTCTCATTCACATAAATGGTATATATACATAATCCAAGAGGAATAAGCCCGAATACAAATGGGATTTACAAAACTAGACAATAATACAAGAATACATAAATAATGATCCGCTAATACCCCCTGCAGTGCAAACGGGAGGGGAATCCTGGATGTTCAAGCTGGATCGAAACTCTAGAAAAAGAGGTGATGGAAGACTTTTAGTGAAAATGTTAACATATTGAGAAGATGATGGCACATGTAGTGTTGGAAAATTAATTTTATTAATTTCCAAAAATGGATTTTCTCCATTTTTTAACACAAATTTTGGACTCTAAATATAATCAAAACGAGTTATTGCTTATATATTCGTGTTCTCCTCCGTGATATCTTCGTTTTGATATATCACACGTCCAAAACGGATTAAAAATAAATGAAAAATTACTTGTCAAAGTAGGGCAATTAGAAGAGAAAATAAATGAGTTAAGTGGGTTTTAAAACTCATCTCATATTGGTGGGAGAATGAAAAGAAAACTGGTTTATAACTACAAAGACTAACTACCTTTGTAAGACTTATTAGAACCAAGGCTCTCACTTGCGTGCGCACGCAGGGGGATGCAAATGCGAGCCAAATTGGCTTTAGGCACGAATGCACCACCGATCGACCAGAAAAGTTCAAGGACCTTTTTTGCATTTTTTTTTTCCTTTTGGTTAACAGTTACAAAAACGAATCAAGAGCAATTAATCATAGATTTCGGTTTTGATTTCTTGTGACAGTTACGATTTCGTTTTAATTACATTGGTTACATTGGGTAGTATATATACAACGCCTATGTGACTGATTCAATACACCGGATGAAAACGAAATCACCCTCTTCCTCTCTTACGCTTCTTCTTCATCTTTTCTATCTTGTTGCAACCAAGGTATAATCTGGGCCAAGTGAGGGTTCAGATAATCTAGAAGAATTGCTTTCTACTGTTGTATCCTGGGAAACAAACACCCATATAGGGCGAATTTGTTTTAAGGAAATTGTGTTAAACACAGGCCTCAGTCAAGAATTTTAGGGTTTTGTTCTTTTGTACAGTTTTTTGGTTATATTTTCCTAACAGTCTTAAAAAAAATCGTTTGTGCGAAACGAACTTGAAAAAAAAAATGTTTATATTTCATCTTACAGTGCTTATAAAAATGATTTTTTTCTCCCTCACACTTGTAGAATCTGTTTTCAGAAATCGTTTTCTAAGACATTTTCTGTTTTTTCTACTTTTCTGTTTACATGTATCTAACTGTTTAAGGGTGTGTTTGGCAAAAATAGTTGTTAGCTGGTAGCATGTAGCGGGTAGTTGGTAGCGGGAAGCTGTAGCTTGTATTTGTTATATGAGTGTTTGGCAAAAGTAGCTGGTAGCTTTTGAAATATATAAAATTACATAAAAGGACAATTGATTAAAAACTAGCAAAGTACTCGCGGCTACGCCGCTTTTGGGGTAATATGGAATAAATGGGCAAACTTTAAAAGATATGTGTTAAAATTGTAAATCACCACAAATAGGGGAGAAAATCGACAGTCCTTAAAATTAGATGTCAAAAGTATACAAATAAAAGAAGGGAAAATATTGTGGCAATAATGTTAAAGTTGCCAAAGTTGGGAAAATATGGTGGTAAAATTCTAAATGAGGTTTTTTTGTGTTTTTTATGTCAAAATGTAAAAGTTTTGACTACAAGGACGAGAAATGTCAAATTCATTAAAGATTTGTGGCAAAAACACCACAATGTAAACTTTTGGCTGCAAGGACTATAAGTGTCAAAGTCACTAAAGATTTATGTTAAAAATCTAAAGTCACAAAAACTTAATCAAAACATAAAAATGTAAAAATTTTAACTTTAGGGACTAAAAGTGTCAAATTCACTAAATACTTGTGGCAAAAACCTAAAGGTAAAAAAATTTACTATTGCTAAGCTCCTTTAGATTTAATATATATATATATATATATATATATATATATATATATATATATATATATATATATATAATAAATAAATAAATATATTTTTAAGGGTAATTATGGAAATTGATTTCAAAAGTTCAGTAGCGTTTTGTTAAACGCCACATGAAGTAGCTTTTAGATTTAGAGCGTCTTGTTTAAACTAAAAGTTAAACGCTCGCACTGCCAAACGAAGCTTTTTGTTTAAACTAGAGCGTTTTGTCAAAAGATAAAAGCTAGAAGCTTTCAAACGCTTCCAAAAGCTCCGTGCCAAACACACCCTAAGTTTATTACATCCATAATTTGTTATTGTTTTCAGAAACTATTTTCTAAAATAGTTTTCAGATTCTTTCTTTTGTTTCACAGCTTTTCCGAACCTATTTTCTGGGAATAGACAATACTTAACAGTTTAGTTGTTATTGAATTTTAATCTTTAACAGTTTTACATTTGCTTCCTTTTGTAGCATGACTACTGGTGAAGGTTCACAACCACTAAAGCCTAATGGTACTCCTAATGCTCAAGGAGCTCCAATGATGACCATGTCGGTCAATCATGCTGACAAACCTGAGAAGTTCTCTGGACTGAACTTTAAAAGGTGGCAGCAAAAGATGCTCTTCTATCTTACCACATTGAATCTTGCTAGATTCTTAACTGAAGAGGCTCCTCGAATGCCCGAAGGAGAAGGAGATGTGCAAGCTTTAACTGCTATTGATGTTTGGAAACATTCTGATTTCTTGTGTAGGAATTATGTTCTTAATGGCCTTGTTGATTCACTTTATAATGTGTATTGTGTAACAAAGACAACCAAAGAACTATGGGACTCATTGAACAAAAAGTATAAAACTGAAGATGTCGAAACAAAGAAATTTGTGGTTGCCCGATTTCTTGACTATAAAATGGTGGATGGCAAAACACCCTAAGCTCTGATACCACTAATGGGTTTTGAGCACTACATCATTTCTATGGTACACATGCAACCCTAATGCTTTGGATCTAGGTTTTTCTCAGGTTATACATGCAAATTATTATCTAAAGCATAAACCCTAATCTAGCATACAATTTACGAAATTGATAACATAAACATAGTTAGAAGAATACCTTTTCTTTGTTAATTGATTGATCTTGACCTTCAAGAGATTAGTGCCTCAATTGTTGCACCTCTAATGGAGTCACAAACACCAACTAGCAATAGATGAACAAGAGAGAGAGGACGGAGGCTAGGATTTTCAGCTAAGGTTTCTTCTAGGAATCAAGTGGGCCAAAACCTCATGCCAAGGGGTCTTTATATAGTTGTGTTGTTGGGGTTTTAGACTGAAACCCTAATTCTCTGCTTAGGCCTTAAGCAATCTATGGAACCCTTCTAGAATGCCCCTTGGACAAATTCTACTATGGGCTTCCTATAGAATTCGTCCACCCCTTCCATTAAGAGTCCACAACCCAACTTGCAACTAACAGTAAATTGCAATATCAATCCCCATACATTTAATCAGTCTCTTTTGTGATGGGTTTTAGGTAAAACAAATAAACTAGAAAAACAATTCCTAAGTTCACATGCAACCTACTTTGGATCTATGTTTTAACTATTGAACATATAACTTTGAATTGCAAAACAAGAACCCTAGAGGAGAGAGGCTAATTTCGAAATTAACAAACTAGGGTTTAGGAGTTACATACCTTTCAATTGTTATAGTAAACAATTGATAATCCTCTTGACCTTGATCTTGATCTTCTTGGAAGCTTAGCACCACAAATGTAATGCCTCTAATGGAATCACACCCAAGAACTAGCAAGAAAGAAACTAGGAGAGAGGATGGAGAGAGTATGCAATTTCGGCCTAGGTATCTTCCAAAGAATAGAGTGGTCCAAAATATGAGCCAGGAGGCTCCTTATATAGCTGAGGGAACTAGGGTTTTGGGAAAACCCTAATTAGGGCCTAAGCAAAACCCAAGGGCCTTATCTGGAACCCCTTGGACGAAATCTCTAGGGTTTTCCCTATGGATTTCGTCCACCTCCTTCCAAGGAGGTTCTGGAGTCTTCCACTCAACTATCTGATAATTGCAAACTAGTCCCTGCACTTTATAATTAATACTTTTAACCCCAAAATTAATTCTGATTAATTTCTGGCTAACTATTAATTAAACATAATGATTTCTAATTAATATATTAATCTTTTAACATATTAATAAATCATTTATATTAATTTATTAATCTTATAAATTAATATCTCTCTTTTCATAATTTCCTTGTCCAGTTGCTAGGTTGAGGGCAACCCAAAAGAACTGTGCTGCTATCAATTCAAGTACATACCAATTATAGTTATGGGCTTAGACACCTAATCCAACAGTCTCCCACTTGGATAAGTCTGTAACTATAATTGCTAGTATGCCTTCTAAATTCGACCAGCAAATTGTAGCTTCCAAAAGCTGCTGCCGAACTCTGACCCAGTCAGTTACGTGTCCTAAGATAAGTGATCATATAATCCTTCGTTCTGCTAGATATCCCTAGACAAAAGACATGGAATGTAATCAATCTCTTTGTCCAGAATCTATGTTTCCCGATTCCTGATTTGTGATGATGTAGGACTTCTAATTGAACACATCAATTTAGTCCTGGCTGGGCCCAGCACATAAGTCAACACCAAATCATCGAGCGGCCCACAGATATCGCTTTTCCGGTTAGGGCAAAAGGAACGAATAAACGTTGACTCATATGCTTGTATCTTTTACTCATCAAATTATACATAACAATACGTTTTATAACACCAAGTTACTGATGCGTTTTCGTATCACCAATGTATAACCGACTTTGTAAATTACAACTCATATATCTGTTGGATATAGTGTCTAAGTCCATAACTATATTTGGTATGTACTTGACCCGACCCGGCATGGTCCATTTGGGTTGCACTTCACCCGAACAATTTATGGATAATCGTTTGAGAATAGTATAAGTTATGATTTATTAATATATTATAAGTCCTAATATATTAATATAAAATCATATTATTTAATTAGTATTGATCTATAATTAATCTAGAATTAATTTAGAGATCAAAAGTATGACTAATTAAATATGGGCTCTTGTATTTATATAGTGTGGGCTAATGCTTATTTGGAATGGGCTAGGCTTGCATGGAAAGTCCATGGATACTCCATGGAGCTTTAACCCATGGATCTCATGGAAATGAAAAGACATGGGTATTAGGGTTTACATGAATGTAACCCTAATCCACAACACTATATAAAGGAGGCTTTGGTTCTTGAAATCACACGAGTTGTGGTGAGTAAAGTAAGAGGGCCGATTTCAAGAAGGTGATTACTATTCTCTCAAAGTTCCAAGTTTGTGGTGATTTGTGATTTCCATTTGAGGCATCCACACTATTGGTGATAGGCTCTAAAACTCCAAGCAATCAACTACAACTACAAGGTAAGTAATTCTACTAGCTTTATTTGATTCAAGTTCCCCATGCCATGCTAGATAGGATAAGAACCTTGGAAAAATAATTATTTGCATGTATCATAGTCAAACATAGATCCAAGGTTTCTAGGGTTGCATGTACACCAGAGGAGTGTTAGAATGCTCAAAAACCCATCAGTGGTATCAGAGACTGGTTTGTTTATTTGATACTTGATGCAAAAAAAAAAAAAAAAAACTTGAAAATCGAAGTTTTGTTCAAAAGCTCGTATCAAAATTTCAAGTTTTGTATATGTACTTACGATTCTTGAAATTTTTGATATGAACATTCATAAACATATGAGTTTAGAAGATCATAGAAATTATGTGCTAATAATTGATTAGATTAATTCTTGATCTTTATGTGTTTTAATGGAGTCCATAACTAGTTCTTAAGTTATGGATAACCAAAAGTCACATTTATAAATAACCATTAAAAGAACACATAGGTTACAAAAAATGAAGAGTCTTCATTTTTAATAACCATTAACTCATAAGTTATGAGAAATGAAAAGTTTTGAAAGTTTACAAAACTTGCCCTCAAGTTTTGGAACATGTAAAGTCATATTAAAAACTTTAGTTCCAACCCCTAGAATTTTAAAAGTTAAAATTCAACCCTTATACTTTATAATATTATAAGTTTAATAATATTTATATATGTATAAGATCAAGTCGTCTTACCGCTAGTACGCCTCATTCACGAAGCCGGACTATAAGGGGGGTACAAGGTTGTTGCCTATAAAATGGCAACTTAATGGGTGTCCACTCTCACCCACCGCTTCCTTGATCGGTGGATGGTCGTTAGCCGAACGGGTAGGACAAGGACTTATAAATTCTCATTAAAAGTATAATGATAATACTAAAGTAACTAAACTTTATTGAATTCTCAATCTTAGTTATTTTAGGAAAATGTGAATAAGGTGCTAATCCATGAAATTACACTTTACACTTTGTTTAAGTCGTTAGTGGAGCGTGTGTGGTTAACCGGCACACTAACTTGAACTTAACAAGGTAGGTAAAGGGTGACTTAATGTTTATCATAGTATCGATGGAGCGTGTGTGGTTAACCGGCACATCGATTGAGGGGCAATACATTAAGGGTACCAAGTAATTTGCATGGTTACTTCACACCTTGTTTTGTGATCCTCGGCATCCCAGTCACAAAACTTGAAGGGCACACTCGAGATTGAAACATGTCATTGAAGAAAGTTCAATGAATCTCAAAGAATCTAGGAGTTTCTAAACCAATTAAAACCTAATTAAATATTTCGTTTTTCATGGTGGAAATTGGTGAATCGTCATTCACCTACCTTCAAATATCTTATAGCTTAGATTACGGCATCCCTCTTCTAAGTTATAAAATATTGTGTTGGGTCCTAGCCTTAATATTACATTTGGGTGTTTTGTTAAGGACTATCTCTATATCTAATCTAATCTATTCCCTCTTCTTTTCAGATGTCTTCCAATAACAATGCTTCTGGCTCAAACCCTACTAGCTCATTCTCTCTCATGAATCTTTGTAGGAGAGTTATCTTTGATGGGTCCAACTTTACAGATTGGATCAGAAACATCAGGATGGTCACTCGGTATGAGAACAAAGAATATGTTCTCGACAAGGAGCTGAAGGTACCCGAGCCAACTGCTACTCCTGAAGAGCTTGCTGAATATGAGGTACATGAAAGAGATGCTACAAAAGTGGCATGCATCATGATGGCCACCATGACATACGAGCTCCAAAAGTCCTATGAGGACTATTATCCTTTTGAGATGCACCAGGACTTGATGGACCGCTACCATCAAAGTGCTCGTCAAGAGTGATATGAAATAATCTCCTCCATGATAACAACCCGGATGAAGGATGGTGAACCCATCACGGGCCACATGCAGAAAATGCAAAGGTATGTGGACCGTTTACTGAAGCTGAATGTGAACTTCCCTGAGGAGTTAGCAATAGACATCATTTTGCACTACTTGTCATCGTGTTATGATCAATTCCGCATGACATATCACATGAACAAGGAAGAAGTCACCCTCAGCAAACTTCAAGGACTCTTGAAGACCGCTGAAAGTGGTCTAAAGGGTAAGTCGGTTGTTACTACTCCTACTCCTACTCCAACTGCGGCCAATGTCTTGGCAATCGGGCATGGAAAAGGGAAGAAGAGAAAGAACCCTTCTAAGGGTACCAAGGGTAAGACCCTTGAAGGCTCCTCTTCAAGCAAAACCAAGAAAGGTTTTGTCACTCCTTCTGCTAACCCTAATGAGGCTGAATGCTTCTATTGCCATGAAAAGTCGCACTGGAAGCGAAACTGCCCAAAGTACCAGCAAGATTTGAAGGATGGGAAAGTAAAACCCAACCATGCAGGTATATACATTATATTGTCTAATAACTCACCTCATTCTAAGTCTTGGGTCCTTGATACAGGTTGTGGTATTCACATATGTTGTGATTTGCAGGGACTAAAAAGAAGTGAGAATGTGGAGCAGGGAAAGATAAACTTGATCATGGGAAACAGGAAAGCTTCACCTGTCACCAAGATAGGAGTTTATTCCTTAGTGCTAAATAGTGGGTTTACATTAGATTTGAATAAATGTTATTATTCGCCAGAAATGGCAAGAAATGTTATTTCCTTTCATGCATTGTATAAACAAGGTTTTACCTTTTATTTTGATAATAATAATGGTAGTATTGATGCTTTCTTTAATAATGTTCTTTATTTTAAAGCATTACCTTGTGATGGCGTGTATGAAACTGTATTTGTTGTATATAATCTAGGAAATAATGTATTGTGTATTAACTCTTCCACTAGCTTAGATAAAGCATCCTTATGGCATTGTCGTCTTGGACATGTAAGCAAGAAACGCATAGGCCAACTCCAAAAGGATGGAGTCTTGGAGTCATTTGACCTAAAGTCAGATGATAGTTGTGAATCTTGTTTGCTTGGTAAAATGACAAAATCACCTTTTACTGGCACTTGTGCTAGGGGTGAAGGTTTGTTGGACCTCATACACACGGATGTGTGTGGACCCTTCAGAACCGCCACAAGAGATGCTAATCGGTTCTATGTGACTTTTACTGATGATTTTAGTAGATATGTCTACCTAATCAAGCATAAGTCAGAAACCTTTGAAAATTCAAAGAGTTTAAGCAAGAAGTGGAGAATCAGTTGGGCAGGAACATTAAGATGCTTCGATCCGATCGTGGTGGTGAGTATCTTAGTACTGAGTTCCTTGACTATCTTAAGGAATGTGGGATTGTCTCACAATTGACACCTCCTAGGACACCACAGTTGAATGGTGTAGCTGAGAGGCGTAATCGGACCTTGTTGGACATGGTTCGTTCCATGATGAGTCGAGCTTCGCTACCAATCTCATTTTGGGGGTATGCCTTAGAGACTGCCGCCCATATCCTTAATCTAGTCCCTACAAAGAAGGTTGCCAAAACACCTCACGAGGTGTGGAATGGAAAAGTTCCCAATCTAGACCACATCAAGATTTGGGGTTGCGAGGCTTTCGTGAGACGCGAGACTCACGATAAGCTCGAACCCCGAAGAGAAAGGTGTATTTTCATCGGCTACCCACAGAAATCCTTTGGTTACATCTTCTACAGACCCAGTGATAATGTGGTCTTTGTAGCAAGAAGAGGATTCTTTCGAGAGAGAGAATTCATGAGCCAAGGAGACAGTGGGAGGCAAATTGACCTTGAGGAAATTCAAGAGTCAAGTGGTGAAGGAACCTCAAACCCTAGCCCTCAACCTAAGGAGGAAACTCATGTTGAGCCGATTGAAGAATCTATACCTCTGAGGCGTTCCACCAGAGTTAGGAATGCACCTGAGCATTATTATGGTTTTCATATTACTGCAGAAGGTGAGACACTTATCAGTGATAACACACTGGTAAATCTGGATGAGCCTAACAGCTACACGGAAGCCATGGCAGGCCCTGAGGCTGCTAAATGGAAAGAGGCTATGGATAGCGAGATACAGTCCATGTATGACAATCAAGTTTGGAACTTGGTTGACAATGTACCTGATCGTAAGATAGTTGGGTGCAAATGGATCTTCAAGAAGAAGACCGACATGGATGGTAATGTACACACTTATAAGGTACGACTGGTTGCAAAGGGTTATTCTCAAACTCCGGGAGTTGATTATGATGAGACCTTTTCACCAATGGCCAAGATTAAGTCTATTAGGGTTCTGTTAGCCATTGCTGCATTTCATGATTATGAAATATGGCAAATGGATGTCAAAACCGCTTTCCTTAATGGAAAGTTGGCTGAAGATGTTTACATGGTTCAGCCAGAGGGTTTTGTCAGTATAGAGTACCCCAATAGAGTGTGTAAGCTCGAGAAATCCATTTATGGATTAACACAGGCACCTCGCAGATGGAATCTTTGCTTTGATGAGAAAATCAAAGAATTTGGCTTTTCAAGGAGTGAAGATGAATCTTGTGTCTATATCAAGGCTAGTGGGAGTATAGTCAGCTTTTTGGTACTATATGTGGATGACATACTACTCATAGGAAATGACATCCCAACCCTGCAGGAAGTAAAGTCCTGGCTTGGGAAGTGTTTCGCTATGAAGGACCTTGGAGAAGCTGCCTATATCCTAGGGATAAGGATTTTGAGAAACAGGAGTAAAAGACTAATTGGACTTAGTCAAAGCACCTATGTGGACAAAGTGTTGAAAAGGTTCAACATGCATAACTCCAAGAAAAGAGAGTTACCCATCCAGAGTAACGCCAGATTGAGTAAGACACAAAGCCCTAGTACTGAGGCTGAGATAGCAGAAATGAGTCGAATACCTTATGCTTCAGCTGTAGGATCGATCATGTATGCTATGACGTGTACTCGACCTGATGTAGCCTTTGCTTTGAGCATGGTTAGCAGGTATCAGGGGAACCCTGGCAAGGCACACTAGACTGCGGTAAAGAATATCCTCAAGTACCTACGGAGGACTAAGGACTGGGTCCTTACCCTCGGTGGCAGTGAGGACTTGAGAGTTGTAGGGTACAGTGATGCTAGCTTTCAGACTGACAGGGATAATTTCCACTCTCAGTCGGGCTGGGTCTTTACTCTAAACGGAGGGGCAATTACTTGGAAAAGTTCCAAGCAGGAGACAGTGGCTGATTCCACTTGTGAATCAGAGTATATAGCAGCAAGCGAGGCAGCAAAGGAGGCTATATGGCTAAAGAACTTCATCGGAGACCTTGGAGTTGTACCAGCTATAAAGGAGCCAATGGAGATTTTCTGTGACAGCAATAGTGCGGTTGCCTTAGCCAAGGAACCAAGAGATCATGGGAGATCCAGACACATTGACAGAAAATATCACTTCATCAGACATCGAATAGAAGAAGGAATCCTCGTGGCAAAGAGGGTATCATCGGATGAGAACCCAGCAGATCCCCTCACGAAGGGACTGACTTGGGCTAAGCATCTTCAGCATGCTCGGAGCATAGGGCTGAAGGATGATATTAGTTTTAGTAGTTAGATAATCTTGAAATTTGTAAAATGTAATTGACATTTGATGATAAATAAAAGCTGTTATTTATGAGTAAAGTGTTGCTATCTCTTGTTAATCGTTTACTATTATTTCTTTTTGCATGTTTTGACTTCCAGAATAATTATGTTATGGTTTATATCATATTATTCAAACTCTCTACAGTCGGTCATATGTTGGAAGTAGATATGAATCAAGACTGTCATGGGTTGGCTTGTAGAGGTCTAAGATGTTAGACAAAGCGGGGCTACAACACTCATGAGTGTTCATAAGTTCTGAGTATTGGATTCAACCCACGCTCACTTGTATCACTTCATGGAATTTATCTCGAGTGATCGTGAGACGGTAATATCATATAAGTCTTCAAACCTAGAGATATGATTTGTTGCCTATGAGTTGGTTATGCATTGATTGCACGAAAACGCATTGGTAACTCGATGTTATAAATCGTGATTTTGTGTGTAATTCAATAAATAGTAGAGCAAACATATGAGTCGAAGTTTATCTGTTCCTTCTAGGATTAGAAGCGATATCTGGGCCCCTCGATGATTTTGTTTTGACCTATGTATCGGGCCCGGTCAGAACTAAATTGATGTGTTCAGTTAAGTTCTATGTCAAACAAATCGGAAATCGGGAAACAAATGTTGGACAATAAGCAAGACCATGTTCCATGCATTTGTCCGGCTGATATCTAGAACAGAGGATTATATGATCACTTATCTAAAATGGCGCTTCATAGTTCAACAGAGTTTAAAGAGCTACGATTGCTGATCGGTTCCTGAAGTCATACTTGCAACTATAGTAATTAGACTTATCCAAGTGGGAGACTATTGGATATAGTGTCTAAGTCCATAACTATATTTGGTATGTACTTGACCCGACCAGGCATGGTCCATTTGGGTTGCACTTCACCCGAACAATTTATGGATAATCGTTTGAGAATAGTATAAGTTATGATTTATTAATATATTATAAGTCCTAATATATTAATATAAAATCATATTATTTAATTAGTATTGATCTATAATTAATCTAGAATTAATTTAGAGATCAAAAGTATGACTAATTAAATATGGGCTCTTGTATTTATATAGTGTGGGCTAATGCTTATTTGGAATGGGCTAGGCTTGCATGGAAAGTCCATGGATACTCCATGGAGCTTTAACCCATGGATCTCATGGAAATGAAAAGACATGGGTATTAGGGTTTACATGAATGTAACCCTAATCCACCACACTATATAAAGGAGGCTTTGGTTCTTGAAATCACACGAGTTGTGGTGAGTAAAGTAAGAGGGCCGATTTCAAGAAGGTGATTACTATTCTCTCAAAGTTCCAAGTTTGTGGTGATTTGTGATTTCCATTTGAGGCATCCACACTATTGGTGCTAGGCTATAAAACTCCAAGCAATCAACTACAACTACAAGGTAAGTAATTCTACTAGCTTTATTTGATTCAAGTTCCCCATGCCATGCTAGATAGGATAAGAACCTTGGAAAAATAATTATTTGCATGTATCATAGTCAAACATAGATCCAAGGTTTCTAGGGTTGCATGTACACCATAGGAGTGTTAGAATGCTCAAAAACCCATCAATATCTTCGTTTCAAGATTATAAGATATTATCGTCTCAGTATTACTCGTGATGAATTCCATGAAGTGATACTATGAGCGAGGGTTTATCCAATACTCAAATCTCAATTTCTGAGTACTCATGAACATTGCAGTAATTTTATTGCCATGTCTATCCACAGACAATCTACAATCCAGTTCATGACAGTCTTAATTCACTACTTACTTCTAAAAGTACGAGCGACTGTGGAGTTTGAATAATTAAATTATTCGGGAAGTAAAACATGCAAAATATGAAACACAATAACAACCAATCGACAAAAGGCAGAAACCAAACTTATAAATAATACTTTATTATTTAATCACCAAAAGTCAATTACATTTACTTTGTTGCAAGTTTCAGAACAAAACTAATCTAACTACTAAAACTAATATCATCTTTCAGTCCTATGCTCCGAGCATGCTGAATATGCTTAGCCCTACTCAGACCCTTTGTGAGGGGATCTGCTGGGTTATCTTCAGATGACACCCTCTTTACTACAAGATGGCCTTCTTCTACTCTATGTCTGATGAAATGGTACTTTCTGTCGATATGTCTGGTCTTACCATGATCTCTCGGTTCCTTTGTCAAGGCAACCGCTCCTTCATTATCGCAGAACAGTTCCATAGGCTCCTGGATGGTTGGAACAACTCCGTGATCCCCGATGAAGTTCCTCAACCAAGCTGCTTCTTTCGACGCTTCACTTGCTGCTATGTACTCTGATTCACAAGTAGCAACAGCCACCGTATTTTGCTTGGAACTCTTCCAAGTAACTGCTCCTCCATTCAGTAAAAACAACCAGCCCGACTGAGAACGGAAGTTATCTCTATCCGTCTGAAAGCTGGCATCACTGTAACCATCTACTCTCAAAGTATCACTGCCACCAAGCACAAGGACCCAGTCCTTTGTCCTTCGCAAATACTTGAGTATATTCTTAACCGCTATCCAATGAGCTCTACCTGGGTTTCCCTGATAACGACTGACCATGCTCAAAGCAAATGCCACATCAGGGCGAGTACATGTCATAGCGTACATGATCGATCCGACAACGGAAGCATAAGGTACACGACTCATGTCATCTATTTCCTCATCTGTACTCGGGCATTGAGTCTTACTCAATTTGGTATTGCTCTGGATAGGTAGCTCTCCCTTCTTGGAATTTTCCATACTAAACCTCTTTAGTACCTTATCCAAGTATGTGCTCTGACTAAGTCCAATTAGTCTCTTCTTTCTATCTCTCAATATTCTAATCCCAAGAATATAGGCAGCTTCTCCAAGGTCTTTCATGGCAAAACACTTTCCAAGCCAAGACTTAACTTCTTTCAAGGTTGGAACGTCGTTACCAATGAGTAATATGTCATCGACATATAACACCAGAAAAGTTACTATACTCCCACTAGCCTTGATATACACACAGAACTCATCTTCACTTCTAGAGAAACCAAACTCTTTGACTTTCTCATGGAAGCAAAGATTCCAGCTGCGAGATGATTGTTTCAATCCATAAATGGATTTCTCAAGCTTGCACACCCTATTGGGAAACTTTGCATCAACAAAACCCTCTGGCTGATTCATGTAAACATCCTCAGCCAACTTCCCGTTAAGGAAAGCAGTCTTGACATCCATCTGCCAGATTTCATAGTCATGAAAGGCAGCTATGGCGAGCAATATCCTAATAGATTTAATCTTAGCTACTGGCGAAAAGGTCTCATCATAGTCAACCCCTGGGGTTTGAGTGAAACCTTTTGCAACCAGTCGAGCCTTGAATGTATGCACATTCCCATCCATGTCTGTCTTCTTCTTGAAGATCCATTTGCACCCAACTGTCTTACGACCTGGTGCACTATCAACCAAATTCCAAACTTGGTTGTCATACATGGACTTAATCTCGCTGTCCATTGCCTCTTTCCACTTGGAAGCCTCTGGGCCTGCCATTGCTTCCTTATAAGTGACTGGTTCATCTAAGTTTACCAGTGTTCTGTCACTTATGAATGTGTCACCATCTGAAGTAATATGAAAACCATACAACTCAGGTGGCACACTCGCCCTAGTGTACCTTCGAAGAGGTAATGAGTTATCAACTGGTTCAACAGGAACTGTTTCCTCTGGTTGAGTGCTAGTGTCATCTAAGGTTCCTTCATTGGCTAACTCTTGAATTTCTTCAAGTTCAATGGTGCTCCCACTGTCCTCTTTGAATATGAGCTCCCTTTCTAGAAAGACTCCTCTTCGTGCTACAAAGACCACGTTTTTGTTGGATTAGGTGTCTAAGCCCATAACTATAATTGGTATGTACTTGAATTGATAGCAGCACAGTCCTTTTGGGTTGCCCTCAACCTAGCAACTGGACAAGGAAATTATGAAAGGAGAGATATTAATTTATAAGATTAATGAATTAATTTAAATGATTTATTAATATGTTAAAAGATTAATATATTAATTAGAAATCATTATGTTTAATTAATAGTTAGCCAGAAATTAATCAGAATTAATTTTGGGGTTAAAAGAATTAATTATAAAGTGCAGAGACTAGTTTGCAATTAACTAATAGTTGAGTGGAAGGTTCCAGAACCCCCTTGGAAGGAGGTGGACGAAATTCTTAGGCGAAACCCTAGAGATTTCGTCCAAGGGGTCCAAATAAGGCCTTTGGATCTTGCTTAGGCCCTAAGCAAAGGATAACTAGGGTTTTCCCTAAACCCTAGATCCCTCAGCTATTTAAGGAGCCTCCTGGCTCACATTTGAGGTCACTAATTTCTTTGGAAGAAACCCTAAGGCCGAAATTGCATACTCTCTCCATCCTCTCTCCTCCAAGTTTCCTTCTTGCTAGTTCTTGGGTGTGATTCCATTAGAGGCATTACATTTGTGGTGCTAAGCTTCCAAGAAGATCAAGATCAAGATCAAGAGGATTATCAATTGTTTGCTATAACAATTGAAAGGTATGTAACTCCTAAACCCTAGTTTGTTAATTTCGAAATTAGCCTCTCTCCTCTAGGGTTCTTGTTTTGCAATTCAAAGTTCTATGTTCAATAGTTAAAACATAGATCCAAAGTAGGTTGCATGTGAACTTAGGAATTGTTTTCTAGTTTATTTGTTTTACCTAAAACCCATCAGTGGTGTCAGAGCCATTGTTTGTTTTAAATTGAATTGCTATAATTGTTGAATTGCAAATTAGGGTTTATAGCTATTAAACCCTAAAGGCCAAATTTTCGATTTCTAGGGTTTTGGATAAAAGGGTTTTTTCGAAAAACCCTAGCCTCCAAAGAACCCTAATCGAAATTACGGTTAGGGTTTTGAAAACCCTAGCCTCCTCCCTTGTAAATTTCGAAATTGCTAGAAGTTTTAGGGTTTCTTGTTTTGGATAATTGTTACTTAATTAGATTAATTGGATAATTATCCTTACCCTATTTTTCGAAATTTAGAGGGATAAGGATTAGGATTAAATTAATTGATTAATTTAATTAGATAATCCTTACAAGATTTAATAATTTGATTAATAGTTAATTAAAAGATAAATATTAAATCTAGTTAATTGGTTTATTTAAATTTAAATTTAATAGTTTGAATTTCGAAATTTATATAAACCCTTGAAGTTTTAAAATGTTTTAAAACAGACCCTATATATGTATTATGATTAAAAGTTTAATATTATATATGTATAAGAATATGGTCAGTCAAATCGCTAGTATGCCTCATTCACGAAGTTGATCTATAAGGGGGGTATAAGGAAACTGCCTATAAAATGGTAGTTGAATGGGTGTCCACTCTCACCCACCGCTTCCTTGATTAGTGGAGGGTCGTTAGCAGAACGGATTTGATAGGACAACTACTTCTCATTAAAAGTATAATGACATTAAAGAAAGTACTAGAACATTATTTTTAAAATCCCAACTCAAGTTACTTTAGGAAAAATGTGAAAAGTATGCTAATCCATGAAATTGCACATTATGCTTTATTGGTCGTTAGTGGAGCGTGTGTGGTTAACCAACACACTAAAGGGCACATATAAAGAGTAGTAATGGGTATCTCATAATTGTCATTTTGATGGAGCGTGTGTGGTTTACCAGCACATCAATAGTTAATGATAAAGACAATGAGGTTACCAAGCACATTTGCATGGTTATTCACACCTTGTTTGTGATCCTCGGCATCCCAGTCACAAATAGAAGAGCATAATGTGAGATTAAAACATGCCATTGAATAGTTTCAATGTATCTCAAAAGAATTAGGAATTTCACTTCGTTTGTTTCGTCTAATGGTGGAATTGGTGAATCGTCATTCACCTACCTTTATGAAATTTACACTTGGATCTCGGCATCCCATTTATAAGTTGTGAATCTTCATAGTTGGATCCTAACCTTGATATTTTATCTTTGGGTTATTATATTGAGGTATCTTGAAATCTAACTAAAACTTTCTTTCTTTTCAGATGTCTACTCCTGGAAACACTTCTGCTTCATCCTCCTCCAACCAGAACTTCTCTTTGCTCAATATATGCTCCAAAGTCATTATGGATGGCTCAAACTATAACGATTGGATGCAAAACATCAAGATGGCTCTTCGTTTTGAGAACAAAGAATATGTTCTTGAAAAGGAGCTCAAAGAGCTTGATGAGTCTGAAGCTACTCCTGAAGATCTTGCTGCCTACAAGAAACATTACGATGATGCTACCAAAGTGGCGTGCATCATGGTGGCAACCATGTCCCCAGAACTGCAGAGGTACTATGAGGACTACTGGCCTTTTGAGATGAACAAGGACCTTATGGAAAAGTACCATAAGCGAGCTCGTAAAGAAAAGTTTGAAGTAGTCAAGTCACTCATGGCTTGCAAGATGAAAGAAGGGGACTCGGTTGTGTCACATGTGCAAAGAATGCAACGCTACATAGAGCGTTTGGTCAAGCTCAACATTCACTTTGATGAGGAATTGGCCATTGACATGGTCTTGAACTCACTACCTGATTGTTATGGTCAGTTTATTCTAACTTACCATTTGAACAATACTGAGCAGACCTTGGCCCAATTGCACAACTTGTTGCAGACAGCTGAGGCAGGAATGAAGGGTAAAAGTATACCCTCCACGCCTACAAGTGCCCATGTGTTGGCTATTGGACAGGGAAAGGGGAAAAAGAGGAAAGGTCCTCCCAAGCAAAACTGGAAGAGCAAGGCTCAAGCTGGGTCGTCTAGGAATGGCCCAAAGGCTAAGCCCAATGGTTCCACTCCCCATGTTTCTGATACAAAAGAGGCCGTTTGCTTTTACTGCAATCAAAAGGGGCATTGGAAGAGATCTTGCCCACAATATCTGTAAGATATCAAGGATGGCAAAGTGAAGCCATCTTCGGCAGGTATTTACACTATTTCTGCTAATGACTCATTATCTTCTCGTTCATGGGTCCTTGATACAGGATGTGGTTTTCATATCTGTTCTGATTTGCAGGGACTAAAGGAAAGTGAGGAGATAGAGCGAGGAAGGATAAACTTGATCATGGGAAACAGAAAGTCTTCACCAGTGACCAAGATCGGAGTTTATCAGCTTCTGCTTAGCAATGATGTTAGATTAGATTTAATAAATTGTTGCTATTCGTCTGAGATGACGAGAAACATTATTTCATTTCATGCATTGTTCAGACAAGGTTTCAAATATTCTTTTAATGATTTGAATGGTTCAATTTCTGTTTATAAGAATGGTGTTTTTATGTTTGAAGCTTTACCTTGTGATGGTGTGTATGAAACAGTGACTTGTGTTGATAGCTTAGGAAATAGTGTACTTAATATTGACTAGTCTAATAGTGTAGACAAGGCATGCTTGTGGCATTGTCGTCTTGGACACATTAACAAGAAACGCATAGCCCAACTCCAAAAGGATGGAGTGTTGGAATCATTTGACCTAAAATCAGATGATATGTGTGAATCTTGTCTTTTGGGAAAGATGACAAAATCACCATTCACAGGGTCTTGTGAAAGAGGTGAAGGTCTGTTGGATCTCATACACACAGATGTGTGTGGGCCCTTCAGATCAACTACAAGAGATGCTAATCGATTCTATGTGACTTTCACTGACGATTATAGCAGATATGGATATATCTACTTGATCAAGCATAAGTCAGAAACTTTTGAAAAGTTCAAAGAGTTTAAGCATGAAGTCGAAAATCAATTGGGCAGAAAGATAAAGATACTTAGATCCGATAGAGGCGGGGAGTATCTTAGTATCGAGTTTAACGACTATCTGAAAGAATGTGGGATAGTCTCACAATTGACTCCTCCTAGGACACCACAGTTAAATGGTGTAGCTGAGAGGCGTAATCGGACCTTGTTAGACATGGTTCGTTCTATGATGAGTCGGGCTTCGCTTCCTATTCACTTATGGGGGTATGCCTTAGAGACAGCCGCCCACATCCTCAATCTTGTCCCTACAAAGAAGGTTGCCAAAACACCTCACGAAATGTGGACGGGGAAAGTTCCCTCGTTGGCACATATTAAAGTCTGGGGTTGTGAAGCTTTCGTAAGACGAGAGACTCACGACAAGCTAGCAGCTAGAATTGAGAAATGTGTTTTCATTGGTTACCCAAAGCACTCTTTTGGATATTTGTTCTACAGGCCTAGTGAGAACGTGGTCTTTGTAGCACGAAGAGGAGTCTTTCTGGAGAGAGAGCTCATATTCAAAGAGGACAGTGGGAGCACCATTGACCTTGAAGAAATTCGAGAGTCAGCCAATGAAGGAACCTTAGATGACACTAGCACTCAACCAGAGGAAACAGTTCCTATTGAACCAATCGATAACTCATTACCTCTTAGAAGATCCACTAGGGTGAGTGTGCCACCTGAGTTGTATGGTTTTCATATTACTTCAGATGGTGACACATTCATAAGTGACAGAACACTGGTAAACTTAGATGAACCAGTCACTTATAAGGAAGCAATGGCAGGCCCAGAGGCTTCCAAGTGGAAAGAGGCAATGGACAGCGAGATTAAGTCCATGTATGACAACCAAGTTTGGAATTTGGTTGATAGTGCACCAGGTCGTAAGACAGTTGGGTGCAAATGGATCTTCAAGAAGAAGACAGACATGGATGGGAATGTGCATACATTCAAGGCTCGACTGGTTGCAAAAGGTTTCACTCAAACCCCAGGGGTTGACTATGATGAGACCTTTTCGCCAGTAGCTAAGATTAAATCTATTAGGATATTGCTCGCCATAGCTGCCTTTCATGACTATGAAATCTGGCAGATGGATGTCAAGACTGCTTTCCTTAACGGGAAGTTGGCTGAGGATGTTTACATGAATTAGCCAGAGGGTTTTGTTGATGCAAAGTTTCCCAATAGGGTGTCCAAGCTTGAGAAATCCATTTATGGATTGAAACAATCATCTCGCAGCTGGAATCTTTGCTTCCATGAGAAAGTCAAAGAGTTTGGTTTCTCTAGAAGTGAAGATGAGTTCTGTGTGTATATCAAGGCTAGTGGGAGTATAGTAACTTTTCTGGTGTTGTATGTCGATGACATATTACTCATTGGTAACGACGTTCCAACCTTGAAAGAAGTTAAGTCTTGGCTTGGAAAGTGTTTTGCCATGAAAGACCTTGGAGAAGCTGCCTATATTCTTGGGATTAGAATATTGAGAGATAGAAAGAAGAGACTAATTGGACTTAGTCAGAGCACATACTTGGATAAGGTACTAAAGAGGTTTAGTATGGAAAATTCCAAGAAGGGAGAGCTACCTATCCAGAGCAATACCAAATTGAGTAAGACTCAATGCCCGAGTACAGATGAGGAAATAGATGACATGAGTCGTGTACCTTATGCTTCCGTTGTCGGATCGATCATGTACGCTATGACATGTACTCGCCCTGATGTGGCATTTGCTTTGAGCATGGTCAGTCGTTATTAGGGAAACCCAGGTAGAGCTCATTGGATAGCGGTTAAGAATATACTCAAGTATTTGCGAAGGACAAAGGACTGGGTCCTTGTGCTTGGTGGCAGTGATACTTTGAGAGTAGATGGTTACAGTGATGCCAGCTTTCAGACGGATAGAGATAACTTCCGTTCTCAGTCGGGCTGGGTGTTTTTACTGAATGGAGGAGCAGTTACTTGGAAGAGTTCCAAGCAAAATACGGTGGCTGATTCTACTTGTGAATCAGAGTACATAGCAGCAAGTGAAGCGTCGAAAGAAGCAGCTTGGTTGAGGAACTTCATCGGGGATCACGGAGTTGTTCCAACCATCCAGGAGCCTATGGAACTGTTCTGCGATAATGAAGGAGCGGTTGCCTTGACAAAGGAACCGAGAGATCATGGTAAGACCAGACATATCGACAGAAAGTACCATTTCATCAGACATAGAGTTGAAGAAGGCCATCTTATAGTAAAGAGGGTGTCATCTGAAGATAACCCAGCAGATCCCCTCACAAAGGGTCTGAGTAGGGCTAAGCATATTCAGCATGCTCGGAGCATAGGACTGAAAGATGATATTAGTTTTAGTAGTTCGATTAGTTTTATTCTGAAACTTGTAACAAAGTAAATGTAATTGACTTTTGGTGATTAAATAATAAAGTATTATTTATAAGTTTGGTTTCTGCCTTTTGTCAATTGTTTATTATTGTGTTTCATTTTTGCATGTTTTACTTCCCGAATAATAAGATTATTCAAACTCCACAATCACTCATACTTTTGGAAGTAAGTAGTGAATTAAGACGGTCATGAACTGGATTGTAGATTGTCTAAGGATAGACATGGCAATAGAATTGCTGCAACATTCATGAGTACTCAGAAATTGAGATTTGAGTACTGGATAAACCCTCGCTCAGAGTATCACTTCATGGAATTCATCACGAGTAATACTGAGACGATAATATCTTATAATCTTGAAACGAAGATATATGAGTTGCAATTTACAATTCGGTCATGCATTGGTGATACGAAAACGCATCAGTAACTTGGTGTTATAAAACGTATTGTCATGTATAATTTGATGAGTAAAAGATACAAGCATATGAGTCAACGTTTATTCGTTCCTTTTGCCCTAATAGGAAAAGCGATATCTGTGGGCCCCTTGATGATTTGGTGTTGACTTATGTGTTGGGCCCAGCCAGGACTAGATTGATGTGTTCGATTAGAAGTCCTACATCATCACAAATCAGAAATCGGGAAACATAGATTCTGGACAAAGAGATTGATTACATTCCATGTCTTATGTCTAGGGATATCTAGCAGAATGAAGGATTATATGATCACTTATCTTAGGACACGTAACTGACTGGGTCAGAGTTCGGCAGCATCTTTTTGGAAGCTACAATTTGCTGGTCAAATTTAGAAGGCATACTAGCAATTATAGTTACAGACTTATCCAAGTGGGAGACTGTTGGATTAGGTGTCTAAGCCCATAACTATAATTGCTATGTACTTGAATTGATAGCAGCACAGTCCTTTTGGGTTGCCCTCAACCTAGCAACTGGACAAGGAAATTATGAAAGGAGAGATATTAATTTATATGGTTAATGAATTAATATAAATGATTTATTAATATGTTAAAAGATTAATATATTAATTAGAAATCATTATGTTTAATTAATAGTTAGCCAGAAATTAATCAGAATTAATTTTGGGGTTAAAAGAATTAATTATAAAGTGCAGGGACTAGTTTGCAATTAACTAATAGTTGAGTGGAAGGTTCCAGAACCCCCTTGGAAGGAGGTGGACGAAATTCTTAGGGGAAACCCTAGAGATTTCGTCCAAGGGGTCCAAATAAGGCCTTTGGATCTTGCTTAGGCCCTAAGCAAAGGATAACTAGGGTTTTCCCTAAACCCTAGATCCCTCAGCTATTTAAGGAGCCTCCTGGCTCACATTTGAGGTCACTGATTTCTTTGGAAGAAACCCTAAGGCCAAAATTGCATACTCTCTCCATCCTCTCTCCTCCAAGTTTCCTTCTTGCTAGTTCTTGGGTGTGATTCCATTAGAGGCATTACATTTGTGGTGCTAAGTTTCCAAGAAGATCAAGATCAAGATCAAGAGGATTATCAATTGTTTGCTATAACAATTGAAAGGTATGTAACTCCTAAACCCTAGTTTGTTAATTTCGAAATTAGCCTCTCTCCTCTAGGGTTCTTGTTTTGCAATTCAAAGTTATATGTTCAATAGTTAAAACATAGATCCAAAGTAGGTTGCATGTGAACTTAGGAATTGTTTTCTAGTTTATTTGTTTTACCTAAAACCCATCAGTTTTCACTAGGCCTGTAGAACAAATATCCAAAAGAGTGCTTTGGGTAACCAATGAAAACACATTTCTCACTTCTAGCTGCTAGCTTGTCGTGAGTCTCTCGTCTTACGAAAGCTTCACAACCCCAGACTTTAATATGTGCCAACGAGGGAACTTTCCCCGTCCACATTTCGTGAGGTGTTTTGGCAACCTTCTTTGTAGGGACAAGATTGAGGATGTGGGCGGCTGTCTCTAAGGCATACCCCCATAAGTGAATAGGAAGCGAAGCCCGACTCATCATAGAACGAACCATGTCTAACAAGGTCCGATTACGCCTCTCAGCTACACCATTTAACTGTGGTGTCCTAGGAGGAGTCAATTGTGAGACTATCCCACATTCTTTCAGATAGTCGTTAAACTCGATACTAAGATACTCCCCGCCTCTATCGGATCTAAGTATCTTTATCTTTCTGCCCAATTGATTTTCGACTTCATGCTTAAACTCTTTGAACTTTTCAAAAGTTTCTGACTTATGCTTGATCAAGTAGATATATCCATATCTGCTATAATCGTCAGTGAAAGTCACATAGAATCGATTAGCATCTCTTGTAGTTGATCTGAAGGGCCCACACACATCTGTGTGTATGAGATCCAACAGACCTTCACCTCTTTCACAAGACCCTGTGAATGGTGATTTTGTCATCTTTCCCAAAAGACAAGATTCACACATATCATCTGATTTTAGGTCAAATGATTCCAACACTCCATCCTTTTGGAGTTGGGCTATGCGTTTCTTGTTAATGTGTCCAAGACGACAATGCCACAAGCATGCCTTGTCTACACTATTAGACTAGTCAATATTAAGTACACTATTTCCTAAGCTATCAACACAAGTCACTGTTTCATACACACCATCACAAGGTAAAGCTTCAAACATAAAAACACCATTCTTATAAACAGAAATTGAACCATTCAAATCATTAAAAGAATATTTGAAACCTTGTCTGAACAATGCATGAAATGAAATAATGTTTCTCGTCATCTCAGACGAATAGCAACAATTTATTAAATCTAATCTAACATCATTGCTAAGCAGAAGCTGATAAACTCTGATCTTGGTCACTGGTGAAGACTTTCTGTTTCCCATGATCAAGTTCATCCTTCATCGCTCTATCTCCTCACTTTCCTTTAGCCCCTGCATATCAGAACAGATATGAAAACCACATCCTGTATCAAGGACCCATGAACGAGAAGATAATGAGTTATTAGCAGAAATAGTGTAAATACCTGCCGAAGATGGCTTCACTTTTCCATCCTTGATATCTTGCAGATATTGTGGGCAAGATCTCTTCCAGTGCCCCTTTTGATTGCAGTAAAAGCAAACGACCTCTTTTGTATCAGAAACATGGGGAGTGGAACCATTGGGCTTAGCCTTTGGGCCATTGCTAGATGACCCAGCTTGAGCCTTGCTCTTCCAGTTTTGCTTGGGAGGACCTTTCCTCTTTTTCCCCTTTCCCTGTCCAATAGCCAAGACAGGGGCACTTGCAGGTGTGGAGGGTATACTTTTACCCTTCATCCCTGCTTCAGCTGTCTGCAACAAGTTGTGCAATTGGGCCAGAGTCTACTCAGTATTGTTCAAATGGTAAGTTAGAATAAACTGACCATAACAATCAGGTAGTGAGTTCAAGACCATGTCAATGGCCAATTCCTCATCAAAGTGAATGTTGAGCTTGACCAAACGCTCTATGTAGCGTTGCATTCTTTGCACATGTGACACAACCGATTCCCCTTCTTTCATCTTGCAAGCCATGAGTGACTTGACTACTTCAAACTTTTCTTGACGAGCTCGCTTATGGTACTTTTCCATAAGGTCCTTGTTCATCTCGAAAGGCCAGTAGTCCTCATAGTACCTCTGCAGTTCTGGGGACATGGTTGCCACGATGATGCATGCCACTTTGGTAGCATCATCGTAATGTTTCTTGTAGGCAGCAAGATCTTCAGGAGTAGCTTCAGACTCATCAAGCTCTTTGAGCTCCTTTTCAAGAACATATTCTTTGTTCTCAAAACGAAGCGCCATCTTGATGTTGCGCATCCAATCGTTATAGTTAGAGCCATCCATAACGACTTTGGAGCAGATATTGAGCAAAGAGAAGTTTTGGTTGGAGGAGGATGAAGCAGAAGTGTTTCCAGGAGTAGACATCTGAAAAGAAGGAAAGTTTTAGTTAGATTTCAAGATACCTTAATAAAATAACCCAAAGATATAATATCAAGGTTAGGATCCAACTATGAAGATTCACAACTTAGAAATGGGATGCCGAGATCCAAGAGTAAATTTCATAAAGGTAGGTGAATGACGATTCACCAATTCCACCATTAGACGAAACAAACGAAGTGAAATTCCTAATTCTTTTGAGATACATTGAAACTATTCAATGACATGTTTTAATCTCAGATTATGCTCTTCTATTTGTGACTGGGATGCCGAGGATCACAAACAAGATGTGAATAACCATGCAAATGTGCTTGGTAACCTCATTGTCTTTATCATTAACTATTGATGTGCTGGTAAACCACACACGCTCCATCAAAATGACAATTATGAGATACCCATTACTACTCTTTATTAGTGCCTTTTAGTGTGATGGTTAACCACACACGCTCCACTAACGACCAATAAAGCATAATGTGCAATTTCATGGATTAGCATACTTTTCACATTTTTCCTAAAGTAACTAGAGTTGGGATTTTGAAAATAATGTTCTAGTACTTTCTTTAATAGCATTATACTTTTAATGACAAGTAGTTATCCTATCAAATCCGTTCTGCTAACGACCCTCCACTAATCAAGGGAGCGGTGGGTGAGAGTGGACACCCATTCAACTACCATTTTATAGGCAGTTTCCTTATACCCCCTTATAGACTAGCTTCGTGAATGAGGCATACTAGCGATTCGACTGACCATATTCTTATACATATATAATATTAAACTTTTAATTATAATACATATATAAGGTGTGTTTTAAACTTTTTAAAACTTTGAGGTTTATATAAATTTCGAAATTCAAACTATTAAATTTAAATTTAAATAAACCAATTAACTAGATTTAATATTTTATCTATTGATTAACTTTTAATCAATTTATTAAATCTTGTAAGGATTATCTAATCAAATTAATCAATTAATTTAATCCTAATCCTTATCCCTTTAAATTTTGAAAATTAGGGTAAGGATAATTATCCAATTAATCTAATCAAGTAACAATTATCCAAAACAAGAAACCCTAAAACTTCTAGCAATTTCGAAATTTACAAGGGAGGAGGCTAGGGTTTTCAAAACCCTAACCCTAATTTCGATTAGGGTTATTTGGAGGCTAGGGTTTTCGAAAACCCTTTGATCCAAAACCCTAAAACGAAAATTTGGCCTTTAGGGTTTAATAGCTATAAACCCTAATTTGCAATTTAACAATTATAGAAATTCAATTTAAAACAAAACAATGGCTCTGATACCACTGATGGGTTTTAGGTAAAACAAATAAACTAGAAAAACAATTCCTAAGTTCACATGCAACCTACTTTGGATCTATGTTTTAACTATTGAACATATAACTTTGAATTGCAAAACAAGAACCCTAGAGGAGAGAGGCTAATTTCGAAATTAACAAACTAGGGTTTAGGAGTTACATACCTTTCAATTGTTATAGTAAACAATTGATAATCCTCTTGACCTTGATCTTGATCTTCTTGGAAGCTTAGCACCACAAATGTAATGCCTCTAATGGAATCACACCCAAGAACTAGCAAGAAAGAAACTAGAAGGAGAGAGGATGGAAACAGTATGCAATTTCGGCCTAGGTATCTTCCAAAGAATAGAGTGGTCCAAAATATGAGCCAGGAGGCTCCTTATATAGCTGAGGGAACTAGGGTTTTGGGAAAACCCTAATTATCCTTTGCTTAGGGCCTAAGCAAAACCCAAGGGCCTTATCTGGAACCCCTTGGACGAAATCTCTAGGGTTTTCCCTATGGATTTCGTCCACCTCCTTCCAAGGAGGTTCTGGAGTCTTCCACTCAACTATCTGATAATTGCAAACTAGTCCCTGCACTTTATAATTATTACTTTTAACCCCAAAATTAATTCTGATTAATTTCTGGCTAACTATTAATTAAACATAATGATTTCTAATTAATATATTAATCTTTTAACATATTAATAAATCATTTATATTAATTTATTAATCTTATAAATTAATATCTCTCTTTTCATAATTTCCTTGTCCAGTTGCTAGGTTGAGGGCAACCCAAAAGAACTGTGCTGCTATCAATTCAAGTACATACCAATTATAGTTATGGGCTTAGACACCTAATCCAACATTTTGATCACCAAATTAATTTATGATCAATACTAATTAAATAATATGATTTCTCAATTAATATATTATTCTTATAATATATTAATAAATCATCTATCAACCTCTTTCTCTTAATTTATCCTGTCAAGTTGCTATGGTGAAGGCAACCCAAAAGGACCATGCTACTATCGGGTCAATTACATACCAATTATAGTTATGGGCTTAGACACCTAATCGAACACTATCTTCAAGATCTCTATCTTCTTCAACTTGTTCATTAACAAATTCTTCACTTAGTTCTCCAAGACCAAAACTGTAACGTCCGTAGATCAGGGCTAGTCAATTTAGAGACGATAAACGTCAAAAATGACTTTTTGATGGAAGCTTATTTTGAAGGAGTAATCTTAACTAAGTTGTAGTATATGTTACAAGGATTCCGTACATATAAAGAACGCTGAAATCTGAGTTATAACGAAGAAGTTATGACCTGTCGAAGTTTCGCAACAGACCCGGCACGACAAAGCGCGACGTAAATAGTGAATTTACGATAGAGCGATATTTGGCCTTAGCGATCTAAACGAAAGTCGTAAAATACGTTAAACCGAGAGCATACATAAAAAGAACGTCTAAATCTGACTTCGTATGAGGAAGTTATGATTTTTCTAAGTTTCGACTTAGCGGTATGCAGCCCAAAGTTCGAATATGAGATCGAGTGATTTCTAGCCGAAATAATCTAAACGAGAATCGAAGATCTCGTCGATAGTAGTCCAACGGTAAAAAGACAGACGAAAACGGACGTCGGATGAAGAAGTTATGAATTTCTAACGGAGTTTTCCTGTCCCGGCCTACTAAAAATAATATAATAAAAATAAATTAAAAATTAGCCGACGGAGTCTAAACGAGAGTTGTAGAGCATAATCTCACCTACGCGTGGATATAAAGAACGTCGAAAACGGAGCTCGTATGCGAAAGATATGAATTTCTGAAATTCGGGGCACGAACCCCGACACTGTGTCAGAGCTCACGACGTGAACATAGGGTTCACGACGTGAACTCAGAGATGACGTCTCCTGGAGCCTGACAGACCCAAGTTGCGATGACGCACCTGATGACGACTGAAGTCACGACGTGAACTTGTTGTTCACGACGTGAATATCGAAAATCCAGCCCTATAAATAGAAGTCGAGGGCAGCCGGATTTGGTTGCTACTTCACTCATTCTCTCACTCTCTATACCCTCTCTAGCCATCTTTTAACCCCCCGAATTCCCGGTATCATCCCCGATACCCGAAGCGAGTCTCGACGCTCGAAGATCCCAAGAAGAGTTTCAAGTCGAAGCTCTACCCGCGAGAAGCCCGGTGTATGAAGATATCCCGGTTACATCAAAAGAATAGTACTTGAAGAGCCGTAGTGCTGTCCGAGCATCGTCTAATCAAGTGAGTGTGTAGTTACTTTCTTCTAACACATAGATATGAAGTATTTGCTATGAAATACGTGCTATGTGTTTATACATTGTTTGTTTACTTGAGATGGATGTTGAATGAATGTTTTATACAGGTTTTTAAATGGTTTAAACTGTATATGTAATTTATATCTACAAATATGTTGGGTAGAACATGGGTAGATGAAATAGTTGGTGTGTGATGAAAGATGAGTTTGAGGATGAGACGAAAGATGATTTAGATCATGAGACGAGGGTGACAGGTGAAAAATGAGTGAAACCTTTACCCAAACGATGGCCCCGTCATTCAGCAGAGTAGGGATGACAACCACGGACTATTCTAGACAGTCTTGTGGAACACTAGCAGGCTCACAACCTGCAGGTGTTGTGGACTTAATGTTCACCGGTGTACTCTAAAAACCCTGGCAGCTATGGACTTAGTTCCTTATATAAATACGATGGTAGCTATGGATTTAGTACTGTGTAGATGAACCTTGGTAGCTATGGCTTTAGTACTGTGTAGATGAACCCTGTTAGCTATGGATTTAGTACTGTGTAGATGAACCTTGGCAGCTATGGATTTAGTGTTTGGTATAGGAACCTCGGGCAGCAATGGACTTTGTGCCAATTCCTTAGGTCAATCCTTAGGAATGAATGAATAAAGGATAGTTGATTCTTACGGTAAATCCTTAAGAAATAAAGAAGATAATGGGGATGGGTAATTGGGTTGCTTTTTTGATGATTAAATATAATAATTATATTATTGTGGGTTGAAAACCCTATATGCTCACCAGGCTCCCAAGCCCGACCCACTCAGTTTTTCTTTGTATTAAAGGTAGTGGCACCAGAGCATAAGTTGGATGACTTATCAAGATATTTTGGATTATAGATCAATAGTTGTAAATAACTGTTGTAAGGTCTATTTTGTACTGTTTATGCTTTTGGTCTGTATCGGAACATGACATCCCGAGATTTTTGTTATATAATGCAAAATACATTTCTTTAAGAAATGCTTTGATAGATTCTTATCATATTTTGTTTTGGGAAAGAATTTCGC
Organism: Lactuca virosa; assembly: GCF_052849685.1. NCBI lineage: Eukaryota > Viridiplantae > Streptophyta > Magnoliopsida > Asterales > Asteraceae > Lactuca > Lactuca virosa. The sequence goes on from NC_136431.1 coordinate 72,858,940, forward strand.
AATAGTTTTCTTTAAACGATTACTCTGATTTTAAAACAAAGCATAAACAAATCGGTATTTTCTGGCCGTGAAATTGGGGATGTCACAAAAACTACCTATTTCTTGTTCAAATGTTTCTTGATATCTGATCTTCTCTGAACTCCAATAACATATTGTTGGACGTTTTCGTGTTACTGTTAGAGCTTCCGAGTGGATTTTGTCAGCATAGAACAACTGCAGATAAATGATAGTTAATTCATATTCATAAATGAATTTATACAAAATATAATATTATTTATTTATATTCATATATGAATAAGTAATGTAAAGCATTACATGTGAACAAGTAATATTATATTTTACTTATTCATATATGAATATGTGTTATTCAATTATGAATAATTAATATTATTAAAAAGTGAATATAAACATTATAATATATTCAGTTATGAATAACTTACCACCAAGAAATTTGAAGGTCCAACAAAGTAGCTGTTATCCGAGTATGATATGTATGAGTTATTTTTTCTAACGAGACAATCCATAACATACTTCCACCAATCTATGTTGTTGATATCTGTTTTTCTTGTAATATAACTCAAAGGTAATAGGTTGCATCTTACCGTTGATGTTGATTCACAAAATGTGTTGACAAAAAGAAATATGAAGTTCAATTTGAAATTAAAATCAGCTTCTGTGGTATGAACAATAACTTTTTTGATTGCATTCAGTCTGATGATTGCTCCTTCTTGAAACTGTTGCTTCCATTCATCATAACATGTATCATCATTAGGCCATTAATCTAGTTGTGTAAGTATGGTTCCACCAATTGGGATCCCAAACATGTCATTAACAGATTGTGTTGTTACTTTCAGTTCCTTTCCTGCAACATCTATGACCATTCTTTCATAATCAAATTTTTGAAGAATATAAAATCCCAGCTTCAGTGGTATATCGGTCATTTTCATTCTTAACAGACTTCCAAAACCCATAGATCTTACACATTCTTTTTGTTGTTTGCTCAACCCAAGGATTATAGAGAGTAATGAATCTGGTGAACATCTATTTTCATTGAATAAAATTCATTTACCACGAGCAGTTTCTTTTCTTTCTTAATTGGAGACTGCTTTTTCTTTGGCTGCTTTAATGGACGACTACATTCAAAATCAGAATCTGAATCATCTAGTTGTTGCTTTTCAGGAGTTTTTGTTTTTGCAGGACTTTTTTTGCTTTGATGCTTTGTTTTCTTTGATGTTTTTGTTTCTTTTTTTTTCTGGTAAATGAAAATATATAATACTTGAATAAGATTGAAGTATTCATATATGAATAGTACAAATATATAACAGGGATATACAAGTTATTCATATATATATATATATATATATATATATATATATATATATATATGTAAGCCATATATAGTTATTTATATATGAATATCCAGATTGAAGTATTCATATATGAATAGTACAGAAATTTAACAGGGATATATAAGTTATTCATATATGAATATGATATATATATATATATATATATATATATAAGACATATATACTTATTCATATATGAATATAGGGTATTCAACAGTTTTTATTAATATAACTATATCCAGATTGAAGTATTCATATGTGAACAGAACAAAAATATAGTAGAGATATACAAGTTATTCATATACGAATATAACATATATGATAGGAATTTTATACCTTTGACATTTGTCTGCTTCAAAGGTGTTTCTCTCATTGTCGTTGGCTCTTTATCAGAAACGTCAATCTTCTTACCTTTATTCATTAGTGAGTAGAAGATAAATGAATTTAATATAGATTTTACAAAGAACCTATATTATATTCATAAATGAATAATTGTATATTAAACTTATATTTATGGTATATTCGCACTAAATTATGTTACATTTATATGTGAATAGAACATATATAACTTAGTTTTGTTCTATTCATATGTGAATATAACATATATAACTTAGTTTGTTTGTGTTCACTAGTAAACAAAACATATCAAAATTTATTCATATATGAATGGAAATGTTTATTCATACATTTATCTTGTTTTGCCTTGGAAAGTTTTTCTTGTGAAGTTGTTGATCGATCTTCAGTATCTTCATTTTCTGTTATTCATATATGAATATATATATATATATATATATATATATATACACACACACACACACATATATATATATATATATATATATATACACACACACACACACACACACATACACACGCATATATATATATATATAAAAGCCATATATAGTTATTCATATATGAATATACGCATTCAATAGTTTTTGTTAGTATAAAACATATCCATGTAAATATAACAAAAAAATAGCAGGGATATACTGTAACACCCGATTACCAATACGTATTCCAAATTTAAAAATTGTATGTTTTTACAGTGGGACTCGGCGAGTTGGAGGCCCAACTCGTCGAGTAGACTAGACTTTGGACGCGGGTTTTAATTGACCTACTCGACGATTCGGGAGCCCGACTCGACGAGTAGGACTGTCTGGATGAAACCCTAATATTTAGGGTTTGCACCCTATTTAAACGCCTTATCTTGTCCCAACCCAGCCTCCATCGTCTCCCTCAGTACAGAAAAGCCCTAACTCAAAACCCTAAAGCTTTTGGAGTGTTCTTGAGCCATTTTGTGTGTTTGTGGTTGTTTGAAGCTTGAAGAGGAAGTAAAAGCTTGGGGATTCCAGAAGAAGCAAGTAAATCCAGAGGCTTTGCTTCATTTTAAGTTCATTCAAGGTAAAAAGCTTCAACCTTGACCATCTATCTCTTAGATCTCTAGTTAGGGTTCATTTCTACCTTTTCTAAGCTTTAGTAGAGCCATTTTTGGGATTTTGTGGTTCTAAGGGGTATTACATCAGATCTGGAACCATTGAGGGTTCACATGGCATAAAGGTGCCAATTTTATGGCCATGGGAGTCTCATGCATCATATAAACCCCATTTTAGAGCCTTTTGATCCAAAAACCCCATGCATGAACGTCAAGTTCGTAGCTTTACGTATAAAATGGACCCTAGGAGGTCAGATCTTTGTTTTGGATGCTTTAAGACCATCTGAAATCGACTGAACAGTTTTGGACATAGAGGGACTCGGCGAGTCGCTTATGGGACTCGGCGAGTCAGGTAGCATTTTCCCCCAAAACCTTTCTGATATCGAGCAGTGTGTTGAGTTGGAAGAGAGCTCAGCCAGTAGGGTCCATTATGGACCTGAAGACCAACGTACTCGACGAGTTCAAGGATGAACTCGGCGAGTTCAAGGCAGTATCCCAGCCATATGAAGATGAACTCGACGAGTTCAGGGATGAACTCGGCGAGTCAGGACTGAACACCTTAAGAACGGATGAAGATGAACTCGACGAGTTCAAGGATGAACTCGACGAGTCAACGACTAAACACCTTAACTCAGATAAAGGTGAACTTTACGAGTTCAGGGATGAACTTGGCGAGTCAGTTGTAGAAGGTCCCGACTATGTATGAAGGATAACTCGGCGAGTTTCAGGGTCAACTTGCGCGAGTTGAGTCAACCAGATGTTAACTTTGACCTAGAGTTGACTTTGACCAAGGTGTTAACCTTAACTTTGACTTTGACCTGAGTTGACCAGGAATTGGCAATTAAGGAAGATTGTTATGTGTAGGATCTGAGAGGGGTTGAGTCCGGCAGCAAGTACAGTTCAGACACTTCACGACATTGAGGTGAGTTACCTTCTAGTAGAGATGGGTCTAAGGCACCAATGTCGGCCCACCAGTAGGTGTTTATGTATGAGATGATTGTCTTTGTGATAATTGTCTGGGTTGCCACTATCTGATATGCTTTATATGCCAGGATGCTCTGTTGTATGTGTTAGTAGTAGTAGGGGTGAAATAGTCCCCGGATACCGGTTGAAAGATACCGAAGGGGTAGTCAGTACTCATGCATGTCTAGCAGTATGTTTATGTTATGTTATTATGTGGTAGTGGTAGGGGTGAAATAATCCCCGGTAGTCGGTTGAGATAAACCAATGGGTAAGTCAAGCACCCCAAAATGGCTTGACCTGGGTAAGTCAAGCACCCCAGAATGGTTTGACCTGGGTAAATCAAGCACCCCATAATGGCTTGACATGGGCAGGTCAGGCACCCCCAGAATTGCCTGGCAGTATGTATGTCGTATGGTATGTGGTATGATGGGGGAACTCACTAAGCTTCGTGCTTACAGTTTTCAGTTTTGTTTTAGGTACCTCTTCAGCGAAGGGGAAGGAGCCGGCACGGTAGCAGCGCATCGCACACACATGATTTCCGCATTTTGAGATCCATGGGATTGTACTCTGACATTATTACTTTTATGTTATGGTTTGAGACATGTGACTAAGGTTTTATGAAATGATATGAATCAGTGATGTTTTTCAGTAAACTGTTTTATAAGTTACTTAATTAAAAACAAAATTTTTGGTCTTGAAAATTGAGATGTTACAAGTTGGTATCAGAGCCCTGGTTTGAGGGATTCGGGCACACCTTCGGGGGTGTCTGAACTCAAATCGAGGGTATGAAAATTTTTTACAAGAAAATAGTTTTCTAAAAGTTTAAAAATAAGGAGTTTTGAGAAAGAACAAGGTGTGTAATGCGTGCGACCGGCCGAGCTTAATTAAGTTTTCCCTAAGATACCCACACATGTTATGTTATGATATGATATGATTATGAGAACTGCATGCTAGATTAGGGCTAAGGATCTAGGAAGGATGCCTTGTATGCCTATTATATGTGTATGAGAACTGCATGCTAGATTAGGGCTAAGGATCTAGGAAGATGCCTTATGTGCCTGTTATATGTGCCTATTGAGTTACATGCTAGAACTGATTAGACAGTAATATGATGGTCGATTAGGACATGCTTGGTATGGTTACTCAATGCTCTAATGCTGCTTGCTTTGTGCTTTTAGGAGTTCTAGTTATCTTCAACTAACTAGTAAACGAATACGTTAAGTTACATATTGCGAGGACTAAATAATTTCAGAAGGTTAGGTCTACCCCTATTTCACAGCTCTTGTTTGAGTCCAACCGTTGTAGGGTAGGACCTCTCATTCGAAGAATTATCTGGTCTTAGTGATATGCAATGGTATTCGCAAGCTAGTTAGGTAAAGGTAGCAGGGATTCCTTATGCAGTTGATGGCGGAGAGTAGGTCGGAGAGCTGCCCTAGGGTAAGCCTAGGATGAGATTGTGCAGTGAGAAGTAGTAGTGAAAGGGACTTGGTGAAGTCAAGGCAATCCTTACGGAAAGTACGGATAGATGTGGAAGGTAGTATGGGCCCGTACTACTGAAAGAATAGGATCCGTACTCGAGTCAAGGAGGGCCAAGATAGAACCAGGTAACTTGTAGTATGTGAGACCTTTTGAGGTTATGTATGACCCTGACGATTATGTGTTTTGTTTCAGAATGGTGATGATTACGCGACACGGAGGAGGAGGAGGTTCAGGGTCAGGATCGGGTTCGGGATCAGGTGTCGAGCCCGTTGATGAGAGACTACGTGCGTTCACTGCTTCTAAGATCACTAGAGGCATCCTTGAGTCGACCCCGGTGATTTTCGGGTCGATCAAGGAAGGGAATATTGAGCTGATGGAGGATCCCCTCAGGGCGTTTAGGAGTGACTAGGCGGCTAGCCAGTCAGGGCGCTCACATTGTCCTTTAAGGACTTCAGGGGATGCGGTGCACCAGACTTCCACGGGGTGAAGGACCACATTGCTGCCAGGAGGTGGATTGTAGACATGGAGTCTGCTCAGTTGACTAGCTTCTTCCTTGAGGGGTCGAAGGTTCAGTATAATGCTGTATATTTAAGGGATAGGGCTAGAGATTGGTGGGAATCAGTTGTTGATTGTTTGGGAGCCTCAGCCATTGAGGCTATGACTTGGTCGGACTTTGTGACCAGGTTTAGCGCTAAGTTTGCACCGGCTGTGGAGCTTCAGCAGCTGGCCAGGGAGTTTCTTGACATGAGGCAGACTACTAAGACGGTGGCGGAGATTACCGCCAAGTTTTTGGAGAGGGCCTTATTAGTGCCTCAATATGCAGGAGATGAGGAGATGCGGAGGACCCGCTATCATGATATGTTGAGAGCTGATATTCGGGAGCATGTCAACTACTCAGCTTGCCCGATCCTGGATTCCATGATTGCCAGGGCGAGGGAGAGGGAGATCGACTTAGAGCACATCAGGAAGAGGAAGGCAGAGGAGGGGAAGGTTACTGGGGCTTCGAGGAAGAAGCCCAAGGGATTCGAATCTAGGTCGAAGGGCCAGCTGGGCCAGAGCCGCTGCAGGAAATGCGGCAGGCCGCATGAGGGAGCTTGTAGACAGGGATCATCGTTCTGCTACAAGTGCGGCAAGACTGGGCACTTGGGCAGGGATTGTACTACCCCCACTCCCACTTTCCAGACATCAGACCAGATTTGCTTTCATTGCAATCAGAAGGGCCATAAAAAGGCCAACTGCCCTAGATTGACAGCAGCAGCGCCAGTGGCGGCGCCAGCTCCAGTGACCCTGCGGATTACTGATGGCCGGCAGGGCAAGTTAGAGGCTCCAGTGGTGAGGAGCCGAGCCTTCCAGTTGACTACCGAGGAGGCACGCGCCGCACCCGATGTGGTGACGGGTATGATTTCTTCTCCCTAACTTTTATTCTATGTTGTTTATGATATTTATGTGCCATGTGGTGTATTTTGTTTAGGATCGTTCCATGTGAACGGTATTCCAGTTCAGGTGTTATTCGATTCGAGTACCACCCGATCATTTGTCTATCTGGCACTTAGCAAGAGGTTCCCTGAGTCTTCGGGCATGTTAGATTGCCCTTTAGAGGTCGAGATTGTGGACGACCGATCTGTTCGAGCATCAGAGGTTTTCAGAGATTATGTCTTGAGATTGTTCGAGGAGCGCTACCTGGTAGACTTGGTTCCCATACCATTGCGTGGGAACAAGGTCATCATTGGGATGAACTGGTTGAGCCCTAATGGGGCTGTGATTGACTGCGCGCATCAGTTGGTACGTGTCAGGACCCCAAGTGGGGGAGAGCTAGTGATTCAGGGCGAGAGGCCACAACGCGGACCAGCTTTATGCTCACCAGCGAGGGCTAGGCGCTACCTCCAGTAGGGTTGCGCCGGATATGTCACCTACGTCATGGATACCCGAGAGGAGGGCAAGGCGACTGTGAGCGATGTGCCAGTGGTGCGAGAGTACCCGGACGTGTTTCCAGAAGAGTTGCCTGGGATACCTCCGGAGCGGCAGGTGGAGTTTAGGATCGACCTGGTCCCTGGTGCGGCTCCGATAGCCAAGGCACCGTATCGGTTAGCTCCTCCCGAGATGCAGAAGTTGTCTGCACAACTGTAGGAGCTGTTAGACAAGGGATTCATCAGACCGAGCAGTTCACCCTGGGGAGCCCCGATTCTGTTCGTGAAGAAGAAGGACGGGTCGCATCGGATGTGTATAGATTACCGGGAGCTGAACAAGGTAACGGTGAAGAACCGTTACCCACTTCCGAGGATTGATGATCTCTTTGAACAGATACAGGGGGCATCTTGGTTTTCCAAGATAGATTTACGTTCAGGCTACCATCAGATGAGGGTCAGAGACGAGGATGTGCAGAAGACTGCGTTCCGGACTCGCTATGGCCACTATGAGTTCGTGGTGATGCCATTCGGGCTCACCAATGCTCCTGCCGCGTTCATGGATCTCATGAACCACGTATGTAGACCGATGCTAGATCGGTCATTGATAGTTTTAATCGATGACATCTTGGTTTACTCCAAGACGCAGGAGCAGCATGATGAGCACTTGCGGGAGGTGTTGGATACCCTGAGGAGGGACAACTTGTATGCCAAGTTCTCCAAGTGTGAGTTCTGGTTGCGCGAGGTGCAGTTTCTGGGGCACCTTGTCAACCAGAATGGGATTTTGGTCAATCAGGCCAAAGTAGAGGCCGTGATGAGATGGGAGGTTCCAAGGTCTCCATCTGAGATTCGGAGTTTCCTAGGATTCGCGGGCTATTACCGGAGATTCATTCAGGATTTCTCTAAGATAGTCGTACCCTTGACCCGGCTGAGGAAGAAACCATTGTATTCGCTGGGGGTCTGAGCAGCAGACAGCGTTTGAGACATTGAGGCAGAAATTATGCGAGGCGCCGATTTTAGCCCTGCCATACGGCGTGGAGGATTTTGTGGTGTACTGTGATGCGTCCATTTCGGGTTTGGGCGCAATATTGATGTAGAGAGGGCATGTCATCTCCTATGCCTCGAGGCAGCTGAAGCCTCACGAGGCGAACTACTCGACGTATGATTTGGAGTTGGGGGAGGTCGTCTTCGCCCTCAAGATATGGCGACATTACCTTTATGGGTTTCGTTGTACCATTTACACGTATCACAAGAGCCTGAGGTATCTCATGGATCAGCCGAATCTGAACATGAGGCAGCGTCGGTGGCTAGATGTGGTGAAGGATTACGAATGTGAGATCCTTTACCACCCGGGGAAGGCCAATGTTGTGGCCGATGCTCTTAGCCGCAAGGCAGCCCCAATCAGAGACGTTTGCTTACGGATGACAGTGGTGACTCCGCTTCTGGAGCTGATCCGAGAGGCCCAGCAGGAGGATATGAAGGAGAAACATCGGAAGAGCGAGCGTATTGTAGGACAGGTTTCCTCTTTCGACTACGATAGTTGTGGCTTGTTGACACTACACCGTAGAGTGTGGGTTTCATATCATGGAGGGGTGCGCCAAATTTTGATGGAGGAGGCGCACAAATCTCGATTCTCGATTCATCCAGGGGCGACGAAGATGTACAGAGATCTTCGTCCTGATTACTGGTAGCCCTGCATGAAGCGGGATGTGGCATGGTACGTCGAGAGGTTCCTGACCTGCAGGAAGGTCAAGACGGAGCACCAGCGGCCTCACGACAAGATGCAGCCGTTGAACATCCCCATGTGGAAATGGGAAGATATTACCATGGATTTCATCACCAAGCTTCCCAGGACCGCGTGGGGAGTGGATTCCATATGGGTCATCGTGGATCGGTTGACCAAGAGTGCCCATTTCATACCGATCCAGGAGAGCATTTCGGCCGAGAAGCTGGCCGACATCTATATTCAAGAGGTTGTAGCTCGACACGGAGTGCCAGTCTCCGTGATTTCTGACAGAGATGTGCGGTTTACTTCTAGATTCTGGAAGAAATTTCACGACGAGTTGGGTACTTGTCTGCACTTTAGCACTGCTTTTCACCTGCAGACGGATGGTCATAGCGAGCGGACCATCCAGACTCTGGTGGATATGTTGCGGGCATGCATTCTAGACTTCGGTGGTAGCTGGGATACCTACCTTCCCTTGGCAAAGTTTTCCTACAATAATAGCTACCACGCGAGTATCGACCGTCCTCCCTTCGAGATGTTATACGGGAAGAAGTGCAGGACCCCGATTTGATGGGGTGAGGTTGGGCAGAGGGTCATGGGGAGTACCGAGGTGGTACTCAAGACGACGGAGAGGATCCAACAGGTCTGGAGCAGGCTCCAGACTGCTCAGATTCGGCAGAAAAGTTATGCCGACAAGCGTCGTTCGGACCTGGAGTTCCAGGTCGGGGATATGGTTCTCCTGAAGGTGTCCCCTTGGAAAGGTGTCATCCGGTTCAGGAAGCGGGGCAAGTTAGGTCCCAGGTACATTGGTCCTTTTAGGGTTGCTGCCCGGGTGGGCAAGGTGGCATATAGGCTAGATCCGTCAGCCGAGCTTAGCCAGATTCATAGTACCTTTCACGTCTCCCAGTTGCGGAAGTACCTGGTAGACTACTCTGCAGTGGTGCCTCTAGAGAATATTCAGGTGGATGACAGCCTGAACTACATTGAGCGACCAGTAGCTATCCTCGACAGGAAGTCGAAGGATCTGAGGAACAAGAGGGTCGAGCTGGTTAAGGTACAATGGCAGCACCGTAAGGGCTCGGAGTGGACTTGGGAGCCGGAGGACGAGATGAGGGAGCACTACCCCGAGCTTTTCCCAGACGCAACAGCAGACTTCGAGGACGAAGTCTAAAATAAGTGGAGGAGAGTTGTAACACCCGATTCCCGGTACGTATTCTAAATTTAAAAATTGTATGTTTTTACACTGGGACTCTGCGAGTTGGAGGCCCAACTCGTCGAGTAGACTAGACTTTGGACGCGGGTTTTAAGTGACCTACTCAACGAGTAGGGAGCCCGAATCGACGAATAGGACTGTCTGGATGAAACCCTAAAATTTAGGATTTACACCCTATTTAAACGCCTTATCTTGTCCCAACCCAGCCTCCATCGTCTCCCTCAGTCCATAAAAGCCCTAACTCGAAACACTAAAGCTTTTGGAGTGTTCTTGATCCATTTTTGTGTGTTTGTGGTTGTTTAAAGCTTGAAGAGGAAGTAAAAGCTTAGGGATTCCAAAAGAAGCAAGTAGATCTAGAGGTTTTGCTTCATTTTTAGTTCACTCAATGTAAAAAGCTTCAACCTTGACCATCTATCTCTTAGATCTCTAGTTAGGGTTCATTTCTACCTTTTCTAAGCTTTAGTAGAGCCATTTTTGGGATTTTGTGGTTCTAAGGGGTATTACTTCAGATCTGGAACCATGGAGGGTTCCCAATGCATAAAGGTGCCAACTTTATGGCCATGGGAGTCTCATGCATCATATAAACCCCATTTTAGAGCCTTTTGAGCAAAAAACCCCATGCATGAACGTCAAGTTCGTAGCTTTACGTATAAAATGGCCCCTATGAGGTCAGATCTATGTTTTGGATGCTTTAAGCGTTGGATTAATGTCTAAGTCCATAACTATAATTGGTAAGACTTGACCCGACCCGGCGTGGTCCATTTGGGTTGCATGGCATCATGCATTTGGATAGACTATAATGAGAGAAATAACACTTAAGGTTGGTTAATATATTATAAGTTCTAATATATTAATAAGGTTATTTAATTAGTATTGATCAAGAATTAATTTGGAATTAATTAAGTGATCAAAAGGAGACTAATTAAATATATGGGTTGATTGTGTAAATCATTCATTCTTATATATGTGGGCTTGTGATCCAAGATTTCTTATGTTGGACTAAGTCCATGGGGTGACCCATGGATACTCCTTGGAGGTTAAAATCCATGGAGCATAAGGAATGGGTAAAGTTATGAGTTACATGGTGTAACCCTAATAGCCACCATATAAAAGAATCCCATGGCTCAAGAAATCGTGCACTAATGTGTGAATATGAGGGCTAGACGATTTCAAGGAGTGTTCCATTTCTCTCAAGTCATTCCATTTGCATTTGGTGTTGTGTGAACCATTTGAGGTGTCACACTTGGGGCACTAGGCACTCAAGCTTCATGGAGACAAGCTACATCAAACAAAGGTATGTATTCTATCCATTTGATTACCCAAGTATCAAGTATTGTATGCTAGATAGGGTAATACCTTGGAAAGTTCATAATTGCATGTATAATAGAGAAAACATAGATCCAAGGTATTTAGGGTTGCATGTACACTTAGGAGTGTTAGAATGCGCAAAACTCATCAGTGGTATCAGAGCCAAGGCTTGTTTTCTTGTTATACTTGCAAAATTAGCTGAAAAATCGAATTGTATTAGTTTAAAAGTTATGCTAATTACTTGAAAAAAAAAATTGATGTGAATTATCTTTGTTCATATGAGTTTATTAGATTAATAGAAAAGTTAATTGATTATGTGTTTTCAATCCATTTTAATCTAAGAGTTGATTCTAAAATGTGTTTTTGTAACTTGTCCTCAAGTTATATGAAAAGTCACATTTAAGTTTCATAAAACTCATAAAAAGTTGGCAATGGTTACAAAAATGAAGAGTCGTGTCCTCATTAAATGGTTTTATGACTCCATAACTTGTCCTCAAGTTATGGAGGTTCAAGAGTCACTTCATTAAATGATAAAATGTGTAACCTTAATTAGTTCCATAAGTTACAAAAATAAAGAAAAGTTACATTCTTTTATTAGTTTAAAGTCTTCCATAACTTGTCCTCAAGTTATGGAACTTGAAGAGTTTTTTTTTTAATTAAAACTACTTTAAACACATAAGTTATGGAATTAATAAGTTTTGAATATTTTCAAAACTTGCCCTCAAGTTTTGGAATTTGTAAAGTTTTCCCCATGAATACTTTAATTCCAAGTTAGCCCTTAGAATTTTAAAAGTTAAAATTCAACCCTTATACTTTATAGTATTATAAGTTAATAATAAATATATGTATAAGAGCAAGTCAGTCTTACCGTTAGTAGGCCTCATTCACGAAGCCGGTCTATAAGGGGGGTATAAGGTTACTGCCTATAAAATGGCAGTTTAATGGGTGTCCACTCTCACCCACCGCTTCCTTGACTGGTGGAGGTCGTTAGCCGAACGGGTAGGACAAGGACTATAATTCTCCCTTCATTAAAAGTATTAATGATAAATACTAAGTAACTAAACTTTTTATAAATTCCTAATCTTAGTTACTTAGGAAAATGTTAATAAGGTGCTAATCCATGAAATTACACTTTGCACTTTGTTTAAACCGTTAGTAGAGCGTGTGTGGTTAACCGGCACACTAACCTGGATTTAACAAAGTAGGCAAAGGGTAACTTAATATTTATCGTAGTATCGGTGGAGCTCGTGTGGTTAACCGGCACATCGATTGAGGGGTAAATATTAAGGGTACCAAGTATATTTGCATGGTTACTTCACACCTTGTTTTGTGATCCTCGGCATCCCAGTCACAAAACCAGAAGGGCACACTCGAGATTGAAACATGCCATTGAAAAGTTCAATGAATCTCAAAAGATCTAGGAGTTTCAAATCCAATTAAAAACCTAATTACATTATTTCGTTTTTCATGGTGGAAATTGGTAAATCGTCATTTACCTACCTTCAACTATTTTATAACTCGGATTACGGCATCCCTCTTCCAGTTATAAATAGGTTGTTGGATCCTAGCCTTAATATTTCATATTGGGTGTTATATTAAGGACTTTAGATCAACTATCTTGAATATCTCCCAAAAGATGTCTAGTTCAGACATCTATGATCTTCCCAAATCTCTTGGAACTTTACTTCCTCCACCTCCTCCAATTATTCTCCCTAACCCACAAGTTCAAGGTCACTCAAGCCCTAATGGCAAGCAAGGTCTATGTGTGATCACATCTTAGAGATGAAGTCACATATTGACAAGCTGGGAAAGTTGGGTGTCAAAGTCTTGAGAAAGTTGGATGTTCAATCACTTTCTAAGTCACATAGTGAGTTCCTTTGGGACTACTATGAAACAGACTATGACATGAACCTTAATGATCATATCTATTTGTTTGGTGCTGCTGAATCAGCAATGATTTGGAACGATAGTAAAGTAAATTTGATTAGAAGATGAACTTCCCAAAAACTTTATGGACAGTGACAATGGTGACACTGGAAATCCAGAAAAAGCATTCTCTTCCCAATGGAAAGGGATTGGCCATAGTCAACCCGGTTGACCAAATGGTAAGGAGAAAGGCTAAGTCTGAGATAGTCCCATTACCAAAGGGTCCATATGTTTATTTTGCCAAAGGAAGGGGCGTTGATTGCAAAGCTGCCAAGTTTACCTAAGGATGTTAAAGTCAATAAGTCTGACTCTACTTCAGGTAGAGCCCATTATCTAACTCTGTTAAGTTTCTATTCTAAGATCCTCATTACATGATGTGACTGGGTCACATGTTGATGTTTTAAGAATCAAAGAATAGAGAGAAAGCTTAAAGGAAGTATATGTTGATTCTGATCGCGTAGGTGGATTTCGATCGCATCAGAATTTTAAAGCTGTTACTTAGGAGTTATGATATATTGCTTAGGAATAGATAACAACAAGTTTTTCCGTATGCATTTGCACTATAAGGATAAGTTTTTTCCGCAAAGTTTTGAAATAAAATAAAAGTTTTTAATTTTATATTTATTTTAAATATCCTTACAAGTGGCATTTGTGAAAATGGTTGTTTATATGATTCCATTGATAGCAATATTTGAAAAAAAATGGACTTGATTCTTTCGTTTGTGGTAGTGTCATAATTTACCAAATAAGGAAAGATTCTCATTCCCAAGGCTTCAGTTGGATAGAAACTTGGAATCATGCAAGTTGAATAGTATGATGAATGAGAACTTTCAAGCATTGGAAAATTAAGACTTGTTCACATGGATGTGTGAGTCAAGTTAAGGACTAAAGGGATCGAGTACACATTCTTGTGCACTGGTCAAGTCCATCACAAAGCTCGTTAAGACTATTCGTCATGATTTACTAAATTTTAGTAAATATGGTTATACTTACAAGTTTAAGTATAATTCTGAAACATTGGAAAAGTCTCAATGTATGGCAGAACGAATGGGAAGAATCAAATTAGGCAGACAGATAAAAGTTTCTCAAATCTGAAAAGATGGGAGAGTACTTTAGTATCATGTTTTGTGATCATCTTAATGATTAAAGAACCACATCACAATTGGTCTTCTAAGGACATCTTAGTGCATTCTTATGACTAAGAAGAGGAGTCATGAAATGTTGAAATGGTTAAATCAAGAAGATGAGTCATACTTCGTTTCAAAACAAGTCTTAGAGTCATACTCCAAGACTATAAGTTGAGTGACATATCTTAAAGAAAGGTTTATAACACTTGTCAAATGTAAGAGTAAAAGTGTCCTACTCTTGTACATTTGAAGTTGGTAGGTTGTGATGTTTTGGATTAAACAAAGACCAACTAAGGCCAATTGTGTGAAGTGTTTGTCTTGATAAAGAATCCGCACTATCTCTTGAATATTTGGCAAGATAGTCTTATATGTCAAGAGGACAGTGGAAGTCTTAAAGATCCTAAAAAGAATTTCAAGAACTAATCAAGAATAAAACCTGAGGTTCATCACTAGCACACGACTTGAGGTTTATAACCTATCATGTTGACATATTCTGTGCCCATTCCAATTAAAGTTGGCTTTGCATAGCAGTTCTGAAAGTTCTCAATTGGTTGCATAACAACTTGGAAGCAATGGCAGGCCCTGTACTGCCAGGTGGCAAGAAGTTAAGATTGCATAAGTTCAGTCCATATGAGTTTGGATTTGTCATTATCCTTGTCTTGTGACTATGGTTTTGACGATTCACATGGATAAGAACACATACACCATAAAATCTAAGGGTCATAAGGTTTCTCTCCGATTCATGAAAATGATGGTGAGGAAACACTTCCACCAAGTGGATTTGAAGCAGATGGCAAAAGGTATAAACAATTGAGACTATGATTACGGCATCCCTTTTCATAGTTCTGAAATTGTTTAGACACACATGCATGCTATCTAAGGAAAGGTGTATGATTTTGATAAAGTTTTATCAAAGCATCTCGTATCAGAAATCTGAACTTAGGTAAGGAAGTCAATAAAGTATTGATTTTCTAGAAGTCCAGCTGATTTCTGAGTACATGTCAAAGCTAGTGGGAGCATAAGTGTTATGCTAATAATCATCATGTTAGTGGGAGCATGATAATTATTGTTAGTGTTGCAAGTTAGCAATGTTAATTATAGAAATCAAAAGTTTCAATTCGTGAGGCTGCAGGGATTGAAAAAGTTGTTTTGCTATAATTAAGGGAGAGGATATACTTCATTTCAGTTCTAAAGGCTTAGATTGAGACCTTAATCATCTTTAGTCAAGAATATATATATGAATTTCATGTTGGATTGGTTCAACTTAAGGAAATTCTATATATTGCGTTCTCAAAATTCGATTATGATTACGGCATCCCTCTTCATAGTCAAAATTTTGAAAAACATGGCAAATAAAAATATTGTAGCAAAAGACCGGTCTAGAATCATGTCTTTATGTGAGACATCATGAATCGTGTACCATTTGCTTTGGGTACAGGATCGATTGCATGTGCTATAATATTTGTCATTTCTAAATTTTTCCAAATGCCCAGAGGCATTAAGAAGGGAAAAGGTCTAGAATTGGATATGACTAAAATGATTAAGCAATTGTCGAGGACAATCTGAGGTTTACCAAAGATTGGTTGCTCAGGGACAGTTGGAGGTATAGTGCTAATTTTGGAAGGACCATATTGACATATTCTGAAAAGAGGCATCTCTTGTTCAGAAGTGATAGTCAAAATGAGAATATGGAGTTGTCTCCATAGGTGGAAGTTATCTGTGTAAGATTAGAAAACTTAATGCAAGAAGCATGTCCAAAGCAATGTACTTTGAATATGAGACTTAGTTTCCATGGAGTTGATCTCCATTGGAATACCTTATAATGACTGTTGACAAGTCTTTGTGACTTTGTACATATTCATTACAGGAGGGTCAGTGCATATAAGTTTAAAATCTAAACAGATTTCGATAAATGATAGGAATTTGAAATTCTCACATTTTTCGATAAGGATTTGGGAGTGTGAAATTAGAATCATTGAAATTATGTTCAATTGGTTTATTTCACAAAGTAAGGATCATAGACAAACATAGAGTGCATACTTGGTGTATGGCAAAGCTATTGTTTAAGAAAAACATAGTGTACATGCTTGGAGCATGGGACAACTAGTGTTTTTAATTCAAGTATAAAGTTGATAAAACCGAAACAATGAATAATGAGTAATCAGTATGGTGATAAATAAAAGTGTTTATTTATATTCATAGGGTTTGATACCATATTTGATTCATTTATTCTTGTGTTTCGCTTTGCATGTTTTGACTTCCAGAATAACTAAGTCGCTCTTCCTGAATGATTAAGTTATTCAAACCATCCACAGTCGGTCATATGTTGGAAGTAGATATGAATCAAGACTGTCATGGGTTGGTTTGTAGAGGTCCAAGTTGGTGGACAAAGTGGTGCTACAACACTCATGAGTGCTCATAAGTTCTGAGTATTGGATTCAACCCGCGCTCATTTGAATCACTTCATGGATTTTATCACGAGTGATCATGAGACGATAATATCTTATATTCTTCAAACCTAGAGATATGAGTTGTTACTATGAGTTGGTTGTACATTGATTGCACGAAAACGCATTCGGTAACTCGATGTTATAAAACGTGCCTTTGTGTATGATTCAACAAGTAGTAGAACAAGCCATATGAGTCGAAGTTTATCCATTCCTTTTACCTTCGGGATAAAATCGATATATGTGGGCCCCTCGATGATTTAAAGATGATACATGTGAGTGCTTGGCCAAGCCAGGACTTATTTGATTTGTTCAATCAGTCAGTCATCATGAATCGGAAATCGGGAAACAACAAATGGACAGAGAGAATGATTGATAATCCATGTCTCAGTCCATATGATATCTAGAATGGAGGAATATATGATCCCTTATCTAATGGACAAGTCATTGACAAAGGTCAGAGTTTATCGACAAGGTCAGAGTTCGACAGAAGCTTTTGAGAGCTACGATTGCTGATCGGTTCCTGAAGTCATACGCAATAATAGTTTTAGACTTATCCAAGTGGGAGACTGTTGGATTAATGTCTAAGTCCATAACTATAATTGGTAAGACTTGACCCGACCCGGCATGGTCCATTTGGGTTGCATGGCATCATGCATTTGGATAGACTATAATGAGAGAAATAACACTTAAGGTTGGTTAATATATTATAAGTTCTAATATATTAATAAGGTTATTTAATTAGTATTGATCAAGAATTAATTTGGAATTAATTAAGTGATCAAAAGGAGACTAATTAAATATATGGGTTGATTGTGTAAATCATTCATTCTTATATATGTGGGCTTGTGATCCAAGATTTCTTATGTTGGACTAAGTCCAGGGGGTGACCCATGGATACTCCTTGGAGGTTAAAATCCATGGAGCATAAGGAATGGGTAAAGTTATGAGTTACATGGTGTAACCCTAATAGCCACCATATAAAAGAATCCCATGGCTCAAGAAATCGTGCACTAATGTGTGAATATGAGGGCTAGACGATTTCAAGGAGTGTTCCATTTCTCTCAAGTCATTCCATGTGCATTTGGTGTTGTGTGAACCATTTGAGGTGTCACACTTGGGGCACTAGGCACTCAAGCTTCATGGAGACAAGCTACATCAAACAAAGGTATGTATTCTATCCATTTGATTACCCAAGTATCAAGTATTGTATGCTAGATAGGGTAATACCTTGGAAAGTTCATAATTGCATGTATAATAGAGAAAACATAGATCCAAGGTATTTAGGGTTGCATGTACACTTAGGAGTGTTAGAATGCGCAAAACCCATCATTAAGACCATCTGAAATCGACTGAACAGTTTTGGACATAGAGGGACTCGGCGAGTCAGGTAACATTTTCCCTCAAAACCCTTCTGATATCGAGCAGTGTGTTAAGTTGGAAGAGAACTCAGCCAGTTGGGTCGATTATGGACCTGAAGACCAACGTACTCGACGAATTCAAGGATGAACTCGGCAAGTTCAAGGCAATATCCCAACCATATGAAGATGAACTCGACGAGTTCAAGGATGAACTCAGCGAGTCAGGACTGAACATATTAGAACGGATGAAGATGAACTCAACGAGTTCAAGGATGAACTCGGCGAGTCAACGACTAAACACCTTAACTCAGATAAAGGTGAACTCGGCGAGTAAGTTGTAGAAGATCCCGACTTTGTATGAAGGATAACTCGACGAGTTGCAGGGTCAACTCGACGAGTTGAGTCAACCAGATGTTGACTTTGACCAAGATGTTGACCTTGACTTTGACTTTGACCTGAGTTGACCAGGAATTGGTAATTAAGGAAGATTGTTATGTGTAGGATCTGAGAGGGGTTCAGTCCGGCAGCAAGTACAGTTCAGACACTTTACGACATTGAGGTGAGTTACCTTCCAGTAGAGGTGGATCTAAGGCACCAATGCCGGCCCACCAGTAGGTGTTTATGTATGAGATGATTGTCTTTGTGATAATTGTATGGGTTGCCACTATCTGATATGCTTTATGTGCTAGGATGCTCTGTTGTATGTGTTAGTAGTAGTAGGGGTGAAATAGTCCCCGGATACCGGTTGAAAGATATCGAATACCCATGAGTGCCTAGCAGTATGTTTATGTTATGTTATTATGTGGTAGTGGTAGGGAGTGAAATAATCCCCAGTAGTCAATTGAGATAAACCGATGGGTAAGTCAAGCACCCTAGAATGGCTTGACATGGGTAAGTCAAGCACCCCATAATGGCTTGACCTGGGTAAGTCAAGCACCCCAGAATGGCTTGACCTGGCTAAATCCATAACTATATTTGGTATGTACTTGACCCGGTTGTAGCATGGTCCTTTTGGGTTGCCTTCACCAAAGCAACTTGACAGGATGATTTATGGAGAGAGAGGATATTATGGTTTATTAATATATTATATGAATAATATATTAAAAGAGAAATCATATTGTTTAATTAATATTGATCAAGAATTAATTAAGAAATGAATTTTGTGATCAAAAGAGATTAATTGAACTAAGGGGACTGGAATTGCAATTATAAGATAATTGAGTTTTGGGCTGTGGATCCTTATGGATATAAGGGGGGACGAAATTAGGGTGGAAGCCCACCTTGAAATCATCCAAGCCTTATTCCAGAAGGTTCCTTGGACTGCTTAAGGCCTAAGTTATCCAATTAGGGTTTTGGCTGAAACCCAAGGACCCCTAGGGCTACAGAATTCGGCGACTAGAAACCCTAAGAAGTTCTTAGAGCCGAAATTGTGCCTCCATTCCCTCTCTTCTAGATCATTTTCTTTCCTTGGTGTTTGTAAGCCATTAGAGGTATTACACTTGTGATACTAGGCCCTCAAAGCTTGAAGATTCTTGCAACAATCAAGAGGTAAACATCTAAATATGTTTTATATGTTATTTCGATTTTGATATGCTAGATCTAGGGTTTGTAAAACTTTGGATAAATTTGCAAGTACAATAGAGAAACCTAGATCCAAATCTTTAGGGTTTTGCATGAGCACATAGGAATGTTCTTTTGCTCAAAACCCATCAATGGTATCAGAGCCTTGCTTGGTTTCTATTGTATTTGATGCCTTATGTGTTTATTCATTGCTTGAAATCGATTTTCCTGCCATCTGCCTGACAAACTCGTCGAGTCCCAAAGTGAACTCGACAAGTCAGATGAACTCGACGAGTTCTGTAAGGGACTCGGCGAGCCAGGCTGTCAGACAGATAGATTTTTCGGGATTTTGGCTTATTTTGACTTAGGATAATTACCAAAACTGGTTTTAATTAATAAAATCCGATTTTTATTGATTCAATATGATTATCCTTGTCAAAATAAAATATATTTATCAATTAATTTGATAATTATTGCCTTATTTGATAAACCTTAATTATTTGAATTATTTGATCAATTATCTTGCATGAAATTGGATTAGGTCAAAATTAGATAATCACCAATTAAATGTTTAAATTTTTTGGATAAATAGTTTAATTTTGAAATATTTAAATTCTAAACCCTAGAATTTTACAAGTTTAAAATTCACCCCTATAATATTATAATATTATTAGAATAATTATTATATATGTATAAGATAAATGCTAGTCTTACCGTTAGTAGGCCTCATTCACGAAGCCGATCTATAAGGGGGTATAAGATTGATGTCTATAAAATGGCAGTTAATGGGTGTCCACTCTCACCCACCGCTTCCTTGATTGGTGGAGGGTCGTTAGTCGAACGGGTAGGATAGGGCAACTAATTCCTCATTAAAAGTATAATGATTATACAAATTAACTAAATGTTTTTATAAAATTCCCAATCGTAGTTACTTTAGGAAAAAATGTGAAAATGATGCTATTCTTACACTTTGTACCCTTGCTAAGACGTTAGTGGTGCGTGTGTGGTTAACCGGCACACTAATTTGGGTCTAGCGAAGGGGGAAAAGGGTGACTCGATGTTTTCATAGATCAATGGAGCGTGTGTGGCTAACCGGCACATTGATTAGGTGACTGTAACATTAGGGGCACCAAGTACATTTGCATGGTTCTTCACACCTTATTTGTGATCCTCGGTATCCCAGTCACAAACTTGAAGGGCATATCGAGATTTAAACATGCCATTGAAAATTTCAATGAATCTCAAAAGATCTAGGAGTTTTCAATACATTTAAAACTTAATTTCTTTTTCGTTTTTCATGGTGGAAATTAGTGAATCGTCATTCACTTACCTTCAAATTATTTGTTGTTTAGATTACGGCATCCCTCTTCTAAATTGAAAATAATGTTGTTGGATCCTAGCCCTAATTTCTCATTTGGGTGTTTAATTGGGGATTCTTATATAATCAAACTTTGTCTCTTTTCTTTTCAGATGTCTAACTCGAACAACAACAACGCTTCAAGCTCAACCTCTTCAAGCTCGTTCTCACTCATGAATTTGTGTGGGAGGGTAAATTTCGATGGGACCAATTTCAATGATTGGATCCGCAATATTCAAATGGTTACCTGCTACAAGGACAAAGAGTATGTCCTCGACAAGGAACTGAAGGAGGTGAATGTCAACACTGCTACTCCCGAGGAGATCGCTGCCTTTGAGGCCCACGAGCGAGATGCTACGAAAGTCCATTGCATCATGCTCGCGACTATGACTGCAGAACTCCAAAAGTCCTACGAGGACTAGTATCCCTATGAGATGCACCAGGATTTACTGGACATGTACCACCAGAGTGCCAGGCAGGAGAGATACGAGATCATCACTTCGATGATCACGACCAAGTTGAGAGAGAGAGAGAGTCTGTCACTGCTCATCTGCAGAAAATGCAGAGGTATGTCGACTGCATGTTGAAGTTAAATGTTAACTTCGATGAAGAGCTGGCGATTGATATCATTCTTCACTCTTTTCCACCTTGTTTCAACCAGTTCCGCATGACCTACCACATGAACAAAGAGGAGGTCAGCTTGAGCAAGCTTCAAGGCTTGTTGAGGACTACTGAGAGCAACCTCAAGGACAAATTTGTTACATCAACTCCCGCTACTGCTGCCCCCGTCTTGGCTATTGGGCAGGGGAAGGGTAAGAAGAGGAAGGCTCCTTCCAAGAGCCACCACAAGGGAAAGTCTCATGATGGCACCTCTTCTAGTAGAACCAAGGTTGGTACCACTGCACCCTCCTCCAACCCAAAGGATGCAGAGTGCTATCACTGCCATGACAAAGGACACTGAAAACGAAGCTGCCCAAAGTATCTGGAGGACATCAAGGATGGAAAGATAAAACCATCCTACGTAGGTACTTATACTATTCAATCTAATAACTCATTGCATGCTATTTCTTGGGTTCTTGATACAGGATGTGGTTTTCACATTTGTTCTGATTTGCAGGGCCTAAGAAGAAATAGGGATGTGGAGCATGGGAAGATAAACCTGATCATGGGAAACAGAAGATCGTCGCCTGTCACCAAGATTGGAGTTTACTCTTTAGTGCTTAGTAGTGGGTTAGGACTAGAGTTAAATAATTGTTGCTATTCGCCAGAAATGGCTAGAAACATCATTTCTTTTCATGGTTTATATAAACAACGATTTAGATTTTCGTTTGATAATGAAAAAGGTTCTATTAATGCTTTTCTTAATGGTGTTTTCTATTTTGAAGCATTGCCTTGTAATGGAATATATGAAACTGTGATGGTTGTAGACAATTTAGGAAATGATGTGTTGTATATCGATTATTCCAATGATTTGGATAAAGCATGCTTGTGGCATTGTCGTCTTATACATGTCAACAAGAAACGCATAGCCCAACTCCAAAAGGATGGAGTGTTGGAGTCATTCGACCTTAGGGACGATGACGTGTGCGAGTCTTCTTTACTTGGAAAGATGACCAAGTCACCCTTCACTGGTACTTGTGAAAGGGGTGAGGGTTTATTGGATCTCATACACATAGATGTGTGTGGGCCCTTTAGATCCACCACAAGGGATGCAAGTCGTTTCTATGTGACTTTCACTGATGATTATAGTAGATATGGCTATATCTACTTAATCAAACACAAGTTAGAAACCTTTGAAAAGTTCGAAGAGTTTAAGCAGGAAGTGGAGAATCAATTGGGCAGGAAAATCAAGATGCTTCGATCTGATCGAGGTGGAGAGTACCTAAGTCTTGAGTTCCACGACTACCTCAAGGAATGTGGAATAGTTTCGCAATTAACGCCACCTAGGACACCACAATTGAATGGTGTGGCTGAGAGGCGCAATCAAACCTTGTTGGACATGGTTTGTTCCATGATGAGTCGTGTTTCGCTACCTATCTCATTCTGGGGGTATGCCTTAGAGACTGCCGCCCATATCCTTAACCTAGTCCCTACAAAGAAGGTTGCCAAAACACCTCACGAGATGTGGACAGGGAAAGCTCCCTCGTTGGCACATATCAAGGTTTGGGGTTGCGAGGCTTTCGTAAGACGAGAGACTCACGACAAGCTCGAACCTCGTAGTGAGCGTTGTATTTTCATCGGCTGCCCGCAGAAGTCCTTTGGATATCTCTTCTATAGATCGAGTGACAATGTTGTCTTCGTTGCGAGGAGAGGGGTTTTCCAAGAGCGAGAACTCATAAGCCAAGGGGACAGTGGGGGGAAAATTGATCTTGAAGAGCTTCAAGAATCGAACGATGAAGGAACCTCGAACACTGGCACTCAACCTGAGGAGGAAACTCATGTTGAACCGATTGACGAGTCCTTACCTCTTAGACGTTCCAGTAGAGTTAGTGTTCCACATGTGTTATATTGTTTTCATATAACAAGTAAGGGTGATACGTTTATTAGTGACAGTACACTAATAAATTTGGATGAACCTAACAGCTACAAGGAAGCCATGGCAGGCCCGGAGTCTGCGAAATGGAAAGAGGCTATGGACAGCGAGATTCAGTCCATGTATGACAACCAAGTTTGGGATTTGGTTGACAATGTGCCAGGTCGTAAGACGGTCAGGTGCAAATGGATCTTCAAGAAGAATACCGACATGGATGGGAAGGTACACACTTATAAGGCACGATTGGTTGCGAAGGGCTTTACTCAAACTCCAGGAGTTGACTATGATGAGACCTTCTTACCTGTTGCGAAGATAAAGTCTATTAGGGTGATGCTAGCCATTGCTGCATTTCATGACTATGAAATATGGCAAATGGATGTCAAAACCGATTTCCTTAATGGGATGTTGGCTGAGGATGTTTACATGAGTCAGCCAGAGGGTTTTGTCAATGCGAAGCATCCTAATAGAGTGTGTAAGCTTGAGAAATCCATTTATGGATTGAAACAAGCATCTCGCAGATGGAATCTTTGTTTCGATGAGAAAGTCAAAGAGTTTGCTTTTCTGCGAAGCGAGGATGAGTCGTGTGTATATGTCAAAGCCAGTGGGAGTATAGTTAGCTTCCTTGTATTGTATGTCGATGACATACTACTCATAGGAAACGACATCCCAACCCTGCATGAAGTTAAGTCCTGGCTTGGGAAGTGTTTCGCTATGAAGGATCTCGGAGAGGCTGTCTATATTCTGGGAATAAGGATAGTGAGAAACAGAAGTAAAAGACTAATAGGACTTAGTCAGAATACTTACTTGGACAAGGTACTAAAGCGTTTTAGTATGGAGAATTCCAAGCAAGGGGAGTTACCAATCCAAAGCAATGCCAAACTGAGTAAGACTCAGAGCCCGAGTACAGAGACCGAGATAGCAGAGATGAGCTGAATACCTTACGCTTCCGCAGTTGGCTCAATCATGTATGTTATGACTTGTACTCGCCCTGATGTGGCCTTCTCTTTGAGCATGGTCAATAGATATCAAGGGAACCCTGGCAGAGCACATTGGACCGCAATCAAGAATATTCTTAAGTACATTCGGAGGACCAAGGAATGGTTTCTAGTCCTCAGTGGCAGTGATGACTTAAGGGTGCGAGGGTATAGTGACGCCAGTTTTCAAACAAACCGAGATAATTTTCGATCTCAGTCAGGTTGGGTCTTTACTCTAAATGGAGGAGCAGTGACTTGGAAAAGTTCCAAGCAAGAGACCGTAGATGATTCAACGTGCGAATCAGAGTACATAGCGGCGAGCAAAGCGTCAAAGGAGGCAATATGGTTGAAGAACTTCATCGGAGACCTTGGAGTTGTGCCAGCCATAAAGGAGCCTATGAAGATTTTCTGCGATAATGAAGGAGCGGTTTCCTTGACCAAGGAACCGAGGGATCATGGCAGATCTCGACATATCGACAGGAAATATCACTTTATTAGACATCGGGTGGAAGAGGGACTCCTCGTAGTGAATAAGGTATCGTCAGAGGATAACCTAGCAGATCCCCTTACGAAGGGACTGAGTAGGGTTAAGCACTTGCAGCACGCTAGGAGCATTGGGTTGAAGGACGATATTAGGTTAGATTAGATAGCTTCGAAACGTGTAATAGATAAATTGTTATTAACATTTGATGATTAAATAAAGGAGTATTATTTATAAGTAAAGTTACTGTCATGTGTTAATTATTTACCTATTGTTTCACTTTGCATGTTTTGACTTCCTGAATAATAAGATTATTCGAACAGTCCACAGTCGCTCATACTTTGGAAGTAGGTATGAAAGAAGACTGTCATGAATTGGTTTGTAGACTGTCTAAAGTGTATTAGACATAGCAAAAGTTTGCTATGACGTTCATGAGTGCTTATGAAATAAGTTTTGAGCATTGGATTAAACCCACGCTTGCTGGTATCGCTTCATGGAATTTATCACGAGTGATCGCAAGACGATAATATCATATAGTCTTTAAACCTAGATATATGGTTTATTGTTTGCAAGTTGGTTGTGCATTGATAATGCGTAAACGCATCAGTAACTTGATGTTATAAAACGCATTGTTGTGCATGATTTGATGAGTGAATAGTAAATGCATATAAGTCGAAGTTTATCTGTTCCTTTTATCCTAAGAGGGTAAAAGCGATATCTGGGCCCCTCGATGATTTGGTTTGACTTATGTGTCGGGCCCGGTCAGGACTGAATTGATGTGTTCAATTAAGTTCTATGTCAGACGAATCAGATATCGAGAAACAAATTGCAGGACAATAATTATGACTATGTTCCATGTATTTGTCCGCACGATATCTTGAGAATGGAGGACTATATGATCCCTTGTCTAAAGGACGAGTCAGAATTCGACAGCGGCTTTTGAGAGCTACGATTGCTAATCGGATCCTGAAGTCATACTTGCATTTATAGTTATTGGACTTATCCAAGTGGGAGACTGTTGGATTAGTGTCTAAGTCCATAACTATATTTGGTATGTACTTGACCCGGTTGTAGCATGGTCCTTTTGGGTTGCCTTCACCAAAGCAACTTGACAGGATGATTTATGGAGAGAGAGGATATTATGGTTTATTAATATATTATATGAATAATATATTAAAAGAGAAATCATATTGTTTAATTAATATTGATCAAGAATTAATTAAGAAATGAATTTTGTGATCAAAAGAGATTAATTGAACTAAGGGGACTAGAATTGCAGTTATAAGATAATTGAGTTTTGGGTTGTGGATCCTTATGGATATAAGGGGGGACGAAATTAGGGTGGAATCCTATCTTGAAATCATCCAATCCTTATTCCAGAAGGTTCCTTGGACTGCTTAAGGCCTAAGTTATCCAATTAGGGTTTTGGCTTAAACCCTAGCAGCTCAAGTATATAAGGACCCCTAGGGCTACAGAATTCGGCGACCAGAAACCCTAAGAAGTTCTTAGAGCCGAAATTGTGCCTCCATTCCCTCTCTTCTAGATCATTTTCTTGCCTTGGTGTTTGTAAGCCATTAGAGGTATTACACTTGTGATACTAGGCCCTCAAAGCTTGAAGATTCTTGCAACAATCAAGAGGTAAACATCTAAATCTGTTTTATATGTTATTTCGATTTTGATATGCTAGATCTAGGGTTTGTAAAGCTTTGGATAAATTTTCATGTACAATAGAGAAACCTAGATCCAAAGCTTTAGGGTTTTGCATGTGCACATAGGAATGTTCTTTTGCTCAAAACCCATCAGTATGTCGTATGGTATGTGGTATGATGGGGGAACTCACTAAGCTTCGTGCTTACAATTTTCAGTTTTTTTTTCAGGTACCTCTTCAGCGAAGGGGAAGGAGCCGACACGGTAGCAGCGCATCGCACACACATGATTTCCGCATTTTGAGATCCATAGGATTGTACTCTGACATTATTACTTTTATGTTATGGTTTGAGACACGTGACTAAGGTTTTATGAAATGATATGAATCATTGATGTTTTTGAGTAAACTGTTTTATAAGTTACTTAATTAAAAACAAAATTTTTGGTCTTGAAAATTGGGATGTTACATATACAACTTATTCATAAATAAATATAACATATATGATAGTAATTTTGTACCTTTGACATTTTTTAGCTTCGAACGTGTCTCTCTCGTTGTGGTTTGCTCTTTATCAGAAACATCAATCTTCTTACCGTTATTCATTAATGAGTAGCACTAGTAGAAAAATACCATTTAATGACACGCATTGCGTGTCGTAAAAGGGTCAGATGACACGCAAATGTGTGTCAAGGAAGGCCCTGTCATAAAGGAAGATGACACGTATTTGCGTGTCGTAACCTTATGACGTGCATTTACGACATGCAATGCGTATCATTAAAGCCCCTGCCATAAAGAAAGACGACACCCATTTTTGTGTGTCATAATTTTAAATGTTTTAAGAAAGAGATTTACTTATTTTCAAATTAAAAAACATATTTTACGTTTTGTAATACAATATAAAATATCATACACAAGAAAGATAATTCATTGCAAAAAGTATAATATGTCAAATACAAATAATCATTCAAATGGTAAATAAATATAATAAATTGCTAATATTTATTATAGAAAAACAAAACACAACATTAAAAGGAACACGTGAGTAAGTTCTCCTTTGATAGTATCCATGGCCGTTTTAAGCCTTACAACTTCACCACTTGAAGATGCATCAACTCAACCAATATTGACTCTTTTTCTACAAGTTTCATGCACTTGGGGACATAAAATGACTTTTGTAGTAAAAGAGTAAATTATGTTTTTTTCAAGTCAAATCAATGAAAGTATGAGAAAACATAGTAGAGTAAGGGAAAAAAGAAGAACGGGAAATAGGTTCCCTAATGGCGTGGTAGATGAGCTTGATCATGTCAGGTTCAAGTTTTGGGGCTCCATAGAAAGCAAACATTCCCATAGAACCCAAACCTTAAGCTGATACCTCTAAACCCTATGAACCCAGTTTGACTCTTTGAACTACTGCCATTTTCGAGCTTTGTTCTTGTTCTACGGATCAATGAAAACAAAGGTTGACTGATTTCTTCATACAGGAATCCATGTTGGCGGTAGGGTTATCTAGAGTCGATGATGGTGTAGCGACAAGGGCTGCTGGTTTGGCGAATAAATCCATCGGAAGAAGAATCGATAAGTTGATAGAGCTTGAGGACGAGGGAAGAGGGCAGCACCAGGAGGAAAACGTGGGAGAGGGAAGTGAAAACTAACCCTAAATCACCCAAGGCAGGTTTTCTAATTTTTGGGATTTCTTTTCCCCCCACTGGCTACTAAGGATGAGATGTGCGTTTTCCTAAAAAACATATAAAACAACAGGTAATTTTAAGGCACGAAAAAATACGTGTCCTAAATCCTTCAAATTTTATAAGGGATGACATTTTTTACGATACCCACATTTGCGTATCTTAAATCAGTGTGTGTCATAATTTGCGTGTCATTAAATGCCTATTTTCTAGTAGGGTAGAAGATAAATGAATTTGATATACATTTACAAAGAAACTATTTTATATTCTAAATGAATAGTTGTATATTAAACTTATATTTACGGTATATTCACACTAAATTATGTCATATTTATATGTGAATAGAACATATATAACTCATTTCTGTTCTATTCATATATGAATAATGTATATTACACAAAATTATTTTCTATTCATATGTGGATATAACATATATAACTTAGTTTTGTTTGTGTTCAAAAGTGAACAAAACATATCAAAATAAATTCATCTTCAGTATCTTCATTTCCTGTTGTATTTTTAAGTAAATTTGCATCCTTATGTTGTCAATCACATATGAATAAAGGTAATCACATCTTAACAGAATACCAATTTTATTTACCTATTTCCTTCGTTTTTTTTCGTTTATATATATGCTTGACTATTGGTATTGTTTCTGTAAAGATAAGTAGTTAATATTAGTAGAAAGTCTGTAAAACCCCGGTAGATTAGGACAACATAAGCGAAATGTGAAGCAACGTTTATATTTTAACAGAAAAGTCGTGAATATGTATGAAAAATAAAGAGAAAATGTAAAATTGTTTCTAAATCAACTAATAATTGACGATTATTACAAAAAGAGTAAATTACACGAATGGTCCCTATGGTTTAGGGTAATTTGCATGTTTGGTCCCTAACTTATTTTTTTAAATCAGAAGGTCCCTACTGTTTGTTTTTGTTACGCGTTTGGTCCCTGTCTTACATAAAAAGACTATTTTGCCATTGATTTTTTAATTTATTTAAATAAACACACCCCCAACCTCACCCCCTCATCTTACCTTATCTATCTCATAATTTTTTCTCTATTTAAATAATAGTTTTTTTAGGTAAGACAGGGACCAAGCGCGTAACAAAAACAAACAGTAGGGACCAAGCGCTTAACAAAAACAAACAGTAGGGACCTTCCGAGTTAAAAAAATAAGTTAGGGACCAAACGTGAAAATTACCCTAAACCATAGGGACCATTCGTGTAATTTACTCTTACAAAAACTTTAAGTAAATCAACTAACAATGAACTAGGATTACAAAAATGAAGGCGAATTACAAAATTTTAAGTAAACAAACTAGTTTGAAGAATGAACAGTATGAATACAAAATTTTTAGTTGTAAATCACCTAATAATGAATGACAATTACGAAAATTTCAAGTAATCAACTGATGAGTTAAGAAATGATGACAAATCGTTAAAAATCAAAGAAAAAAAACGTTGATGATTACCTTTCATCGTCAATAGTGACGAAACGGTTTCATGTAGGTTTTCGTCGGAAGACATTTTCTTCAATTTGTTCTTCGCGAGACTGATTTTAGGGTTTTTGTTCGAAAACGGTGATTGAATCGTTCTGCAAATGGTTTTCGTGTTATGGGAAAACGATTATATGTTCGAAGAGGGAAATGATGGTTTTGCTTAAAAGATTTCATGTGGGATAAAATTACACAAGTGTCATCGACGATTTAATCTTTTGCATTATTTACAAGTTTGTCACCACGTGTTTATGAGTTTTAAGCTACTTAAATGATTGGCTGAGAATGGTTCCCCCATTCTCAACCTTTTTTTCTCAATTGAACCCTCTCTCTCTCTCTCTCTCTCTCTATATATATATATATATATATATATATATATATATATATATATATATATATATATATATATATATATATATATATATATATATATATATATGGAAAACAGAATATGTGGCTGTTATGTACCTAAGCTTAGGTATACAACCTTTTAAATGATCTAGTTTTAAACAAAACAAATACAATTTCATTTTCTATTAATTTTGTTTTAATAGAATACCATTGAATTGAGTTAAATTATGAAATGAAAAAGATTAATTATATTTTTTTTTATTGCAAAACAACATTTAAGTTTATAGGGAAAGTAAAAAATCAATACTTTTTAATGAATATAACACAAAAGTTTTGTACTTCAACTGAAAATTTATATCGAATGATTTGTGAAAAGCTTGATTGAGTTATTATATTTTTTTCCTTTTATCTTTTATTCTATTAGTTTTCATATAAAATATAGTAAGGTTGATTAAATGGTCATGGATTTTAATGTTTTAAGTTCTTAAACACAATGAAGAAAAAGAACATAAATTCGGTCGGTTTAGTAAGTCATTTGATTAAGGAAAAATAGTAAACGAGATATCATAATTAGTTTGGATATATGTGGATCAAAACTACATAGTTTGGAGGGTTATATATATAAGCTTAGGTACATAACAACATATTCCCTATGCCCATATATATATATATATATATATATATATATATATATATATATATATATATATATATATATATATATATATATATATATATATATATATATATATATAAAAACTACATAGTTTGGAGGGTTATATACATAAGCTTAGGTACATAACAACAACATATTCCCTATGCCCATATATATATATATATATATATATATATATATATATATATATATATATATATATATATATATATATATATATATATATATATATATATATATATATATATGAGGTTTTATGTGTATTTGGTTATGTTTTATTGATGTTAATTCAAATGAAGCGTAAGAATTTGATATATTACAAAAGTTGAATTTAATCAATAAATGCTCTAGATACAACATAATGGTAATATTATCATTTTTCATCATTCATCATAATCATATAGTCAAACAATATGGTTTCATGTGGACTCAGTCCGAAATTCTAACTTAATCAACAACTATTAAACGACTTCATCAATAGTAAAGTTGATAAACATTATTTGAGCATATTGATTGTTATCCTTTTACTACTTAAATTATTTTGTGTTACTTTATATTATACATAAAACCATGACTCAGCAGGCCTTATACCGACCCCTTATATTTTTGAAATATAAACTACGGCCTAGACCGACCCCTTATATTTTTGAAATATAAACTACCCCAGGGGACCTCATCATTGGCAATAGTAGTAAAGGAAAGAACAGGACTTGAAGTGAAGTGCTATTTAGAGAATAGAAGTGTGTAATATTCATTTTCTTTTGTGTTAGACTAAATTTTGAACATGTTTGTTTTGTTGTATTGGATTTTTTTATTTGATGGTTGAAAGAATGTATTATAAAATTTGCGCTTTATATATGTAGCATGAAATTAGGATATTACATTAGTCATCAGTGAGTCTAATGAAAACGATTAATATATCAATGTATCAATTAGCAGAACTAGCTCACCATAATTTTTTTTTTTTTTAAACCTTTGAATAAGTAATTTAACTTTAATAATTAATTTAAAATCAAAGAATAAAATTAAAACATATGGATGAATTACCTTCGAAATAACTTACAATACGTAAGACATAACAACGTCGGAATCTTCAACATTAATTCACACGGAAGAGATCGAAGAATCGTTATATAATCTGAAAAGAATAAATAACAACAATTTATCCTAAACTAGTTAGACAAGGTAAACCAGACCCCACTTCGAGTTCATAATCACACTTTGAGTTGATAATCACATGATATGTAAACCAAAAACTCCATAATTCAAAAAAAGAGACTTACGGTTAGTTATGTTCCAATAGGTTTTGTTTAGTTTTCTCCAACATCTCAAGATCGCATATTCATAGGGGCAACCTAAAAAATATCATTTTTATATTTATAAATAATCAAAAACCCCTTTTAGAAAAACAAAAATCCCTTAAAAAAAATACCCAACCAACCCTTTAAAATAATAATAATAATAATAATAAATCAACTAACGAGAGCTAGTGAAAAAGATTGAAAGAAGGGAGTGACGAGAATAAAGAAAGGGCGAGTAGAAAATGAAGAAGGTTTCCATTATAAAGAAGCATGACCCTCTCTTTCTTTTGTAATTTGCACAATGTGGGATCAATAAACACTTTTCTTTGCAATTTTTTTGTCCGGGGGATGGAAGAAGTTAAATATTCCACTTATCATGTTTGTCATAAAGATTTTGATGAATCCGACAAGTGGGTGATCAATGGGAATGAAGAATAAGTGATTACCTTGAGAGAGAAGATGGAGATTGAGAAGCCAAAGTTGAGACAGAAAGAAGTTGAATAATGTCAAGAATGGAGCTATTGGTATTGATGGAGAGATAGGTGTTTGTAATGATGGTATTAAGCTGAGTGGAACAAAGAATGGGATTGATTTGAAGGCACCTGAGAAAATTTCTTCTCAGGTGAGCTTGAAACATATGGGAAGATTGTTGATGGTTTGAAGGCCAATGAGAAAAGAGAATGCCAATAAGGAAGCGCATGCATCTATTTCCACATCTTCACAAAAATCCAAGTTTAAAGAAACATATTCTTGCAGATCACTACTACTTGATAGAAGCTTGATGTACCATGTTTATAACCCTATTCGTTGATGTAGTTGAAACCTTGTTTATATGTGATTTTTCAATAACACAAGAAACACATCTCCAAATTCTCTCTACACACCGAATCCCTAAAGCATCCATTACACATGAAATTTTTTATTTTTATTTTTTTCAAGACCTGTTATCTTAAAACTCATGAAATAGGCATATTACAAATGAATAATACATGTATTCCACCAAATACAACAATTTTATGTCCGTCTGAATTCTGATTGAGAGCTTACTTAAACTTAACCAAAAAAAAAAAAAAAAAAAACATATTCATAATTTGATTTCCAAAGTCAAATAATAAAATGACTAGTGATAACTAAAAGAATATTTTGTAGGAAGGAGCCTCCGGTTGATGAATCCACATATACAACCAAAACCAATAATGTAATTTCCAATTTCCAGTTATCAGGCAACTGCCGACACAGCTTCAATTGCACTCCCTAAAGGCCAAGCAGCTTCCACCAATGAATTTTGGTACTCAACCTTTTTCACCAGTGTAATCTCTTGCCATGGATCCAAATCTGTCCAAAAAAAAAAACACAATTAGATGAATTTCATTAATTTGCATTTATAAAAAAGAGTGACTTACCAAATCCATTCACAAGTAGGGTATACTGATACACAAGATCCATGCATAAATAGGGTAAATTAGATGGTTCCACATGAGGATATGTAGATTTCCCATCCTCGATTGTTGTTTCACATGCCCTCTTAGCCGCATCCTCAAAGTCAGCTGGTCTTACTTTGGCAACCGGTTTACTTGCATCCACAAAACCAGCCTACATTTTAACAGATCACTGGTGAATACGTGAACATAATTTATAAATTTTAGTAAATTACATTTTTGGTCCTTGAATTTAGCTTATTTTTGTAATTTTCTTCCCAAAAAGTTTTTACTTGCAATTTTAGTCACCTATTTCAGGTTCTATTAACATATTTGCTCCTTGTTCCAAAAAAGTAACAATTTTTGGTCCCTGAGTATATAGCTGATTTTTGCAATTTTGGTCCCAAAGAGTTTTTCCTTGCAATCTTGAGTTTCTTGCAACACATTTGGTCCTTGTTCCAAATAAAGTGACAATTTTTTGTCACTAAGTATAGCTAATTTTTGCAATTTTGGTCCCCAAAAGGTTTTCCTTGCAATTTGGGTCCTTATTTGAGGTTCTTGTAACACATTTGGTCCTTGTTCCAAATAAATTGGCGATTTTTAGTCCCTGAGTTTAG
The DNA here is from genome assembly GCF_052849685.1 of Lactuca virosa. Classification (NCBI taxonomy): domain Eukaryota; kingdom Viridiplantae; phylum Streptophyta; class Magnoliopsida; order Asterales; family Asteraceae; genus Lactuca; species Lactuca virosa. Next base: position 72,893,282 of record NC_136431.1, read on the forward strand.
CAAATTTTTGCAATTTGTGTGGTTCTTGTAACACATTTGGTCCTTGTTACAAATAAAATGACTATTTTTTGTCCTTGAGTATAGATGTTTTTGCAATTTTGGTCCTTATTTGAGGTTCTTGTAACACATTTGGTCTCTGTTTCAAATATATTCAATATTTTTGGTCCCTAAATATAGCAGAATTTAGCAATTTTGGTTCTTACTTGAGGCTCTTGTAACCTATTTGGTCCTTGTTCCAAATAAAATGACTATTTTGGTCCCAAAATAGCTGATTTTTAAAATCTTGGTCCTTATTTGAGATTCTTGTAACATATCTAGTCCTTGTTCCAAATAAAATAACAATTTTTGGTCCTTGAGTCTTAGCTAATTTTTGCAATTTTGGTACTTACTCAAGGTTCTTGTAACATATTTGGTCCTTGTTCGAAATAAAATGACTTTTTGGTCCCTATGTATAGCTGATTTTCACAATTTTGATCCCAAAAATATTGTCATTTTACTCGAAACACGGACCAAAAACATACAAAAACCTCAAATAAGGACCAAAATTCAAAAACTCAGCTATACTCAGGGACCAGAAATGTACTCTATGAAATATGTGAGGATGTTTTATAAATATATGAGTTAATACCTCAGCAGCACGATCAAAAAAGAAAGAAGCCACAAAAAGGTTTTTTTGACCATCACCACCACCACCATTCCATACACCATTAAAAGTGCATTTCATGTGAGTGCAAGTCGAGTCATTGCTTTTAAGTGCTTTTAATGCTTCTTCCCTGCATTTGTTCATGTTTGAACCAGATGAAGGTGATGAAACCTTGTAATCGATTCCCGCGTATGAGTAAACACCTAAAATAACAAAATGAATAAAAGTTATGCAAAAAAAAACAAGAGGTGAAGCAACTTGTCTGTTTAATATGATGGAATGGAATCACAAAGCTCCATTCCATTCCCGCTTTGATTACTGCATAACAAACACTAACAAAGAATATTGACATCAACATACCATTATATCCAGCCAAGATACATGGATTCTCAGAATCTTTATTCACTCCAAGAATCTCAGCTCGAGCAGCTAATAATCCATACTTCAAGTAACTGTAGGATGATATAAGAAAATTAAGTAAAAACTATCTCTCTGTGTGTGTATGTGTGTGAAAAAAGGGATGAATTAAACCTGTGAACATAAAGGTAATATTTGGTTCCCATGAGAAACATTTCTTTTACATATTTATCCTCTCCATTTGATATTCTTGGAGCCTTTGCAGCATCTGCCTCTGAAATAGCATATGCCATTTGTACTGATCCACCACCAAGATCAACCACCCCAACAGTGTGTGAATATTTCTGACCTAATCTTTTTAATAGATAATTTATAGTCACCTGTAGGCATGAATGCATGATCAAACATCATTTGGGATTACATTAGTCATCCATTTGGGAGGATGTAAAAAATATAAAGTATAAAGTAAGTAGCTTACCCATTGATAAGCACCTTCTTGAGTTCCATCAAGAACAGTTACCCAATCATCACTGGACTTTAGGTTGCTCTTAACTTTTAGAAAATCTTTCACCTATATGAACGTAAATTCTAAAAGACATTAATACGATATAAGAATCATCTGGAATGAGGAAATTTCAAAAGGGGATAGAAGAGTAATATTTACAGATTGTAAAATTCTTTCAGATGCATCAACTCCCAACTGTCTTAGACCTGCAGTTGCCTACATAGAGATGTATGTATTGGGTATATAAGCATATAGATTTTACAAAATACAAAAGTATGCCTAGAGAAATACAAACCACTAACCCCAACTTTGACTGGTGTATTTTGGCGCTTATTTGCTGGAACAGCAACTTCTGCTTTCTGTAAAAGAGGCTGAAGGGAATCTGCAGCTGCTTTAGGGTCACTTGCAAATGCACTCAGACCTGGTTTCAGCTACATTATAAAAGTATCAATCGAAATCTTAGTACTATTCATACAGCAGGAAAATTTAGAATGTCAATAACAACTGAAAGCAAACTTTTATCTCTTTCTCAAGGCTATAGAAAATTGGCTTAAAAGAGAGTAAAGCATGTTTCTTTGTTGTCGGGAATCGAAACTCCCCATTTGCATTCAAATTAGTAACTACTTTTCTTTGGATTTACTTGGTTGTATATCAGTTTGAGCATCATAACTAGTACAAGATAGAGCTAGTAGATGTGCATTCACAGAAACTAAGACACAAGGATTAACAGTGTTTTTATTGTAACTTACTCTAACTGCAGGATGCCAAATGCTATATGCACTAAAATGGAAGCAGGGGGGCACTACTACTTTCGATTCTTTACACATTATCTCTATTTGCTCATTGGTACAATAGTATCTATTTCAATTTCTAAACGAAACTACAGTATACTTACTGATACTAACTGCATATATCTGTTGATGAATCTATAGCAATTGCGAACCAAAGTAATAGATTATACAATAAGATTATGCATAGAGGTCAAAGAAATTGACCCTTGAAGTACCTGCTCAAAAAGCTCAAGTTCTTTGCCAATGTGTACAAGATCCAAATTCTTATCAAAACAGAAGACATGAACTCTACTCCCCGAACTGCCAGCATCAAAAATCACGGCATATCTAGTCGATGACGGATCCGTTTGTAGCACGTAATTTGGCGAAAACTTGCGGTTTGCAGGCAAAACACCATCACTGGGAGTGCGCGCAGCAGGCATCAGAAACAAAACGAAAGAGATGAGGAGGAGAGGTATCGAAATGACCAAAATGGCCCCGCGGTAGCGATGAACTTTGTCGGAGAGGGACTCATTGTACTGCGGTTGACGGTTGCGTTTGAGCATTTTGTCAAGTTGATCCGCCAACGGTGGCGTGGAAAAGACCTGGCCTTCAAGGAGCTCAGCGGCCGAAGGAGATCGATACCGGATCTGGCCGTTTCCGGCTGCGGCTGCTGAAGGAGGCTTCAAAGACTGATGAGAATTCTCCTGTGAGGACTCCAGCTCTTCTCAATTTGAAATATACACGCTTTTACGATTCAAATTACCGGATCAATCGATCGAATCTCAGATCGACCAATTCACTCAACGAAGTCGCAATCACAAAAGAAAACGAGAGCAAATCGAATTTACAACTACATGAAATCAAAGATTGATCGGAGAAGAACAATGCCGTCGTGCTTCTCTCTCTAGAAAGCTTTTTTCCGATCCCAGATTTGGTCGAGCAGTATTTTGGGCGTGTTAACTATGGAGTATTTTAAGTTCAGCAAAGGCACCGAAGCCTTTACGTAATTAGGACAAAATGCACACTTTGATTAATTATAAAGTTTTAAAATTAAGTTAATTGTATTATTTTATTTTAATTATTAGTATTATATAAAATCTAAATGACAATTATTTTTGTCAAGTTGTTTTTTTATATATTTTTTTAGATCTCATAAATGTTTATACTTTGAAACTATATCAAAATGTATTTTTTTTGTATTATTGTATGAATATAAAATCAATCTGTATTTATTTATATACGTACTTTTGGCAAAGTATTCAAACTTCTATCATATGAAAGTTTGGTAAAAATTCATCTTTTTAGCTTACACATGTGATTTTGGTACCAAACTAAGGGTTTGACCATGTTAGGAGACTTTGAATCCTGATTTAACTCGTTTGGTAACTATTTTATTTTTTTTATGTTTTTAAGAATATTAACAATAATCATAAGATACTATTTAATTTTAGGGGGATTCACTGGGAGAGTAAACCATATGTTTTACCTTAATTTTAAGTAGAAGACGGAACAACATGTATCAGTCATGTATAAAAACTATAATGTTAGAACTTTTTTGAATGGTAATTTTATAATAAGGGCATCATGAATTTGATATGTAAACACAATTACCTTATTGAAAAATGTTCCATTTGTATTTATAAATGATGGTTATTGTAAATCTATTATAATCGTGACGTGTTAAAATATTTTTTTACGCCATCTTCTTCTCAAGTTTTTTTACGTCATCTTCATCATATCGTTCATGTACAAAGACTGTAATGTTAGAACTTTTTTGGAAGTTAATTTTTATAACAGGGGTATCATGATATGTAAACACAATTTCCATACATGTGTATTTACAAATGATGGTTATGGTAAATCTATTATAATTCTGAAATGTTAACTTTTTTATGCCCTCTTCTTGAGTTTTTTAAGGAATAAAATGGAGGGGAAAGAATGAACCGGAGAGTTTCTATCTTTTTCTTTTTTTTCCCTTCTTTTCCCTTGTAATCATTCCAAAAATTGGAGGAAATGTTTCTTACAGAACAAGCTTTTCTTTCCTTTTATTTTCTACATATGTTATTCTCTTTTCTTCTCTTCTCCTCCTTAAAAAAAAATTAAAAACACTTATTTCCTCCCATTTTCTTCTTTGAAAACTCGAGAACATGGCGTGTTGCAAAAAAGAAAACAATATTCCCAAGTCGAATATTAATAAAAAATTATAACATTAAGTAAATTATCTATTTGTTATTGACCATAGTTGACTTCGCAATTTTCGACTTAATTTTTGTAATTTTTGTCGGTATTTGAAATTTATGTAACATTTTTGTTCCCCTTTTTCAAGAAAGTGACTATTTTTTGGACCAAAATTAGTTATACTAAGGAAAAGTGGTCATTTTACTTAAAACAAGATCAAAACACCAAAAAAATACTAGGGGTGGCAAATATGTACCATGGAAAACCAACCAACATGTGTACCAACGGAACCAATTATGTTGGTAGTCAATATGTTTGGTAGCCAACATGTTTGGTTGGTAGTACCGTACCAATTAATTAATAATGATACGGTAATGGTACAAGGTTTTAAATGTCACGGTATTACCGTACCAACCAAGTTATTTTTCATATATATAAAGTGTTGCATATTTTAACTTTAAATGTATTTGACGGTTAAGAGTTCAAGTGCTTTGATATTAGCATTTACCTTCTAGTAGCTTTTAAAGTTTAAACTCATATTAACATATCACATTTACTCTATTGTTTAGTTTAAACTCATGGTACAAAATTATAAAATATTTTTTGTATCGAATTTCCAATCCAACCATTCAGAAAACTTTTATTTACAAAACCTACATGTATCTTTTAAGTTTACAATAACACATAAATCTTAATTCCTAAAACACCCATACATGTTGGTATATACCATTATCAACATGTACCAACCGAACTTACCGGTAGCCAATTAAGTTGGTACTAACTGTACTTGGTACGGTAGTGGTAACTAAAACTACATACCAATTATAATTTGTACGGTACACGGTTTGAGGAAAAAATACCCGGTACCGTACCAATTCCACCCCTAAAAAATACACCTAATACAAAGACCAAAATTGTAATAAAAACATTTTGAGACTAAAATTACAAATATCAGTTATACCATTAAAGGTGTAACTTAATTTTATTTATATTAAAGAAATAAAAGTAAAAAGTATGTGTTATCAAACTAGATTTTGATGTATCATACATGGAAGTAATAAATTTTGCGGAAATGGATAATTTGACATTTTCGGTGAAATTGCTATCAAATTTTGAGATATATTTTTTTTTTGTATTTTAAGCACATATTAAATCTTTATATGCATCTAAAGCCAAATCTGTCGTGGTTGTTGTCACACCCCCAAACCAGAACGGCGGAAACGTTCGGGGGCGGAGGACGTCATGTTCAGTATCATAACAATACACAATAGTAAAACAAGCAACAACATCATCCATTGCATTAATAATATAGTTAATACAAGTGTGTTCTGAATTTATTTGTAAGACACCAAAAATATATATATCAAAATAAAAGACGAGTCTTGAACATGCTCCGTCTTCTCAAAAACCTGGTCCAGTGTACCGTCTACTGGTGACCTGAAAATACAAGTTATTTTGAAAGAGTAGATCAGCATTTAAGCTGGTGAGTTCATAAGTATTTTAGTGTCAAATGTTTGTATAAGTTCGATGAAAATGTTTGTAAGTGTTTGATGTAAAGTTTGTAGGTGTTTGATCTAAATGTTTGTATACTTCCTAGAAAATCCTATATTTTCTACTAAAATGGAGAGTAATCTTCTACCAAGACCCCAACTGTTCTGTATATTTGTTCTTTTGTAAAAGTGAGTGTTTTCCCAAGTATATGACTATCATTACCAGAAAATAGTTTACATTACCTTTTATGTGAGAAGATCACTATATGAATGTAATGGGAAAATGAAAGTGTACCGTAATAAAGCGATACCCTAAGTCCACAACCAAACAAGGAACAGGAAATAAAGCGAGTTATCAGTCCTAAGCCCTTTCAACCTTATTTATATAACTATATATGTATAGACATGATTTTGACAATATACAAGTTTAAAAGAATTTTGTAAAACATTTAAAGAGTTTATCATTTGAAAAGAGTTTTAACCATTTGAATGGTTATGAATGACTTGATGTCAGTTTATAAAATGATTTGAAACAGTTTGTTTGATAACACAGTTTTGAAGTATAAGAAATCCTCTTGTTTGATAGTTATAAATCACATGTGATTGATATTATAACTATATTATTTTCTACTTGTATTCCCTCCTATAAAAGCATTTAAAATCATTAAAAGATAAGTTAGGGGTATGAACTCACCTGTAGTGAGTGATTCGAATGAAAGATAGATATAGGATGCTTGAGATCACAAATGAAGTCCCGAAGCACAATTGGATCCTATTAGACATATAATCACATATATAGGTATACAATTAGTGTATATAACAACTAATCATGTAAGGAACAACCTTAGGTACTAGGAAACACTTGGAATGAAGTGTTACAATCATATATGATTGTATGAATGGAGTTAACGGCCACACAAGGATGTGTTCACGGCCAAGGAGTGTTCACGGCCACACATGAAGTGTTTACGGCCCTAGGCTTGATCCTATGAAGGGTTTGCGGTCATGGCTTGAAGGGTTCACGACCACCACATGAACTAAGAAGGGTTTACGGCCCTAACAAGATCACTTAAAGGGTTCACGGCCACAGGAAGGGTTCACGGCCGTGAACTCTTGAAGACGATGCTTAATTGATGCTTAAAAGGTGTTTGTTTCATGGGGATTCAAGAGCTCCTAATGGATAACAAGTATATGGAAAGGATACTTACTTAATGGAAGTCTTGAAGGTGTTTACGGCTCCAAGAACAAGTGTGTGTTCTTGGTGTTCTTGGCGAAAAGATGAAGACTTGAAGATCTTGAAGGAAAAGTGATGAATTCAAGGATGTGATTCATAGGATTCATATGATCAAGAAGATTAACTAGTAAAAGGGATGAATCACTTACGTTTATGAAGAGAAAGGATGGATTCCCTTGATGATACTTGAGAGAGTTTGAGTGTTCTTGAGTGAAAGATGTGAGAAATGAAGAATAATGAAGGAAATCTATACTAGTAGAAAGGGGTTTACGACCAAGCTTGGGTTTAAGCAATTATAGATAAACTAAGGGAAAAGATGAGCATAATTCAGTTTCATTTGATCATCGCGCTCCTAAGTGAATTCAGGTCCTCGCTATGCATTTTAAGCGGACTTTCACTATCGGGATAGGGATCTGATTATTCCTAACGACTTCGCTGTCTAGGATTTCTACGGATTCTTCCATAAAGTTGAGGTTCTCGCTTACCTCGATCAAAGCGAGTGGGATAACAAAAGTCTCGTCGGACGACCAGTTTTCAAGTTAGAGTCGTGGAAAGTAGGGTGTATGCTATTGGATTTCCGAGGTAGTTAGGGTCTATAAGCTACTGGATCAACTCTAGTAAGAATCTCAAATGATCTTACGTACCTTGGGTTTAGTATTCCACGCTTTCTGAAGCGTATTCTGCCCCTTCGGGTGAGACCTTCACCTGACGAGGTCACCAACCTGGAATTCCAAGGGTTTTCTCTTATCGAAGGCGTTAGCTTTTCTGCCTGACCCTGGGATCTTCACGTCGCTCCTGGATCCGTATTCTCTTCTCGGTAGTTTCTCGGATGAATTCCGGACCAGCGAAGGTGCCGTCCGGAAATCGGACCTCTAGCTAGTTGCGTGTCGCCTACTTTAATCCAGTGCAGAGAGGATCTGTACTTGCGACCAAAGAGGGTTTCGAATGGAGCAACTTTAACTGCTAGCATGGTCAAGGACTCGACTAGTTGGTATGTGGGTATTCTTGTTCTACCAAAGTCTATCACATATGCTCTTCGCACAACTTCTAGTGACTGAATCGTTCTCTTATTCTGCCTGTTGGTTTAAGGATGGTAGGCTATGCATCATGACTGGCCTAGTTTCCAAAAAATTCTGAAGTGACTGCCTGAACTGGGAGGTGATTCTACTATCTCAAACGGAGACAACAGATATTGGAACACCGTGCAGTCTAACTAATTTCTCGGGCACACGTCCTAGGTAACTTCTCTATTTTGCCTGATTCCTTAAAATTGTAGGAATGGTGCGGATTTGGCTGATCTGACGACGATCACCCAAAATGGCAATCAAGTCCACCTGTTGCCTTAGTTAACTTGATATGAAGCTCTTTGTAATCCACTACAACTTCCACTCAGGTATCTCCGGTTGTTTGCAGTAAGCCTGCGGCTTTTGCTCTGAAGTTCATGATAAGACTCATACTTAGGTCATCCACCATCACCTTGTGTACACAAGTCGTATATAATTTAGATTGACAAAACGTTCGGATGGGTGGCTCTGCCCCAAGTCCACAACCAGACAAGGAACAAGAGATAGGGAGGAATCACGCATCCTAAATCTTGTTGAGTCTAAATTATATACCACTCTTGACTATACACTTAGCAGCGACTAATTAACCTAATGAGTTCTTAGTCTCTATTCTTAAACTTGGTCTGAGGTACGGGTGCTCTTTCTCGGAGACCTACTGGGTATACTTCGGGTGGTTACTGACTTCAGAGACTTCTTTGGTGTTTTTCTCTTCAAGGCTATTAACTATTAGGTAGGTTAGAAAGGCGTGGTACCCCTCGCATGGGTACTTCTGAAGTTCTGAAGTGAGAGATGATATGAGGGTTTGCGTTATGGATCGGAAGGATTTCAACTAACGGTTGATTAAGGGAAGAGTTCTTTTACACCGCACATAAATTTTGCATGGTAAGGAACAAGTCAAGCCATGTCGGAAGATGATGTCGAAACTTCTTGATGAGTTAGATATTATGTTGATCTGGAAGAAGAAATGATTACTAGAACGACGAACTAACCTTGGTATGATTACTACAAACCCTATTTATCAAAATTAACATATACAACTAAACGAGGGTTCTGATAATTTGAAACAATGAACTTTCATGAAATGACCCCTACTAGGTCTCTCTATAACCATTTGGTGTACACCAGTCATGTATAATTAAGATTGGAAAGACAGTTGACTGAGTGACCCTGTCCTAAATCCACAACCAAACAAGGAACAGGAAATGAGGCTAAATCACTCACTCGAAGTCTACAAATCTTAATTATAGATGAACCTAATGCATACACTAAGCCATCATAGCTTTACCTGTTAGGGTTCCGAGTTTTTGTACGACTGCTGTGATTTGATTCGAACAAGAGAGTTAATATAATTATAATTAATTAATGGGGTTTGGAAGCGTACCAAAGTTATAGCAGGGTTCTTTGATGCTTCCCCATATTCTGGGGTCAAACTCCTCCTGCTCCCCCGCGATTCTTCTCTGTTGGACAGTCCCTTTTGAAATGTCCTATTTCACCACAAAGGTGGCATAGTGGACTGATTCCAACATTGGTGGTCGAAGTAATGTGCCGGATCGGGACTCTGCAGAAACGGGTAGCGTGCCCGTTCCTGTTGCAGTTCCTGAAATGCATCACTCGACAGACTCCCAGGTGATGGAAGCTGCACTATTTGCACTTGGGTAGATTTCCAGCATACTGCCTTGCTGGGGTAGGGGTAACCGAGATACTAGTAGGAACGGCAGTAGGAGTAACAGATGTCGTGGCCGCAGGGGCTGCTACAGGTTGTTGTCTCTTAGCTAACTTTTGAGGTGATTTGCCCTTCTTTTTATCCCATAACATCCGTTTCTTGTTCTTAATTTTAAGGTTCGGAGTGTTGTTTCGAGTAAGCACTCGTTGTTGTACTTGATTATCCCCTTGATTAGGATTGCCGATAACAATTCCACTACCATTTGCGTTGTTAGCGTTAAGGTGAGTCATGACAGTTGTTACGGCAGCTAAGACCGCAGCTTGAAAGGTGGTCGTATCTATCTGAAGGATTGGTGTTTTGCCAGCGGGTTGGTTTCATTTCTTCGGAGGCATGATTCTGTTATATGATAAGAAAATGAGTTCGTGAGCGTTTATGGTTGGCTCTAGGTGTATCCTAATCATTTATATGAATGTAACTTTTTCGTTTTGTTATACTGTTCTCGATGATTCGACCTACATCCCTATGATGTAGTCCGGGTAAGGAGTAGAAATAAGTTTCTAGAACGGTCGTAAGGCGGGTGTCATCCGAACTAAGTTATCTTTGGTTGGAGGATATCATGTTCCAACTTTCGAAAAGATTTGAAAGTAGCTCATAATAGAGTCTACATAAAATATACTTATGAATTTGAGAAATAATCACTCTCAATTGAGATTTCGTGATCCGATTTATTGTTGTTAGCTATGACAGAAAAAGACGATAAGTTTAAAACCTAATGCGAGTAATGTATTCACTAACTCACTAGGTTGCATTAGTTTATTAGTTATTAATATGACGAGGAGGCACTCAAACACTTCGTGTGAAACACGCGTGGTTTTCCCTTGAGATTACATGTCTGTCAATAACATCGGCATTAAAGATGTAACAAGTTCGGGAAAAATGACCTTGGAGTAGGTCTTACATCACACCAGAATTTAGAAAATTTTGACAACACTAAGACATAACAGACTGAAAATCCAAGGTCTTAACCTAAACAGGAAATTTACAGGGAAAAGTGCTACTTAGAGCATAGATAAGAAGGTTATTCCTTAAACCAAAAGAAGGGATGAGTAGAGCATCTCCTACTGGCGACGGGCACCCCTCGGATGAACCCTTAATTCGGCCAGCTAACGCTCCACATTAGGCAGGTGTCTCTCATACACTGTCTGGCGTGCTCGGAGCTCTATGACTTCAGCTCGAGTTGCAACTAGCTCTTGCTGCAGAGCCTCATTGTCTCTCATAGCTCTCCCATGAGCAAATTCAAGGTTGCGAATACGATCTGTATTGGCGTTTGTGTCCGCATCAAGCTCCACGGTTTGTTGAATGGATGTCGTTCCTAGATCAACATTCCGAGCCACTCTGCGAACCAGAATAGGCAAGATCATGTCTGCTGAGCCTCCCTCGCTCAGATTGTAAAAGCTTCGGTCTCCGTTGTAGGGTAAGGGTTGACCATGCTCTTGACTCCATCTGTTCAAGTTCACTGCCCACAGAGGTGTCGGACCTTGAAAAGTCGAACGAGGGTTAGGATTTGGGATTGGAGCTACTAAGGGTAAATCATTGACTTCTGGCTCGAAGTCAGAATCCTCTGGGAAGTTTTCTGCAAAGTCATCACCTAAAGGAATTGCATGATTCTATTCTGGCTCTGCATCGAGCCATCCACCATTTCCTTGGTTGGGAAGGTACGGGTCGCCACGGAGATGGAATCCAGCCATGTTATCTACGCGAGAAAGGGGTGTAAGAAACATATTATAGACGTACTACTTAAGATAATTATAGGATGATCCTTACTGGTTACTCCAATATTTGCGTAGTGCATACCAATCATATGTAACCAAGATAGAATAGACATTCGAATAAGTGACCCTAACTCTAAGTCCACAACCAAACAAGGAACATGAAGTAAAGCAAACATCACCGATTCTAAGTCTATGACACCCTAGTCACATATAACCTTAGCGTATCCACTCAGCAACTATTGATCTACTAATAAAGACCTTTTAGTTCTCAAATAAGTAATTATAGTAACACAAAATACTCCTATAGTATTATAAGTTTATGTTCTGTTCTAAAGTTCTCATTGTAGTAGTGTTGGTAAGTTTTTAGACTTGCTGCAACACCACAACCATTCCTAGGCACATGCTAATCACTTCTTGGAAAGATATAGTTGATTAGGCTATATCACTCCTACACCAGATTATATGTCCCCAAGCCTACTTGTGTTGTCCAACAACCGCAATACTTTTGTTCTGTTCTAGTATGACACTGATCCTAGTATGAATGCTTGTATGTATACTTTACTAAAATGTTTTATTTTTTTTAAGTATTAACTCTTGGTCAGAGTGTTTTAATCCCGTTGTGTTTATAGTTGTATATCTTTTATGGGTTGATATACTCAATTCACTATAAACAAAGCTCTGATATCAATCTGCCACACCCCCAAACTAGAACGGCGGAAACGTTCGGGGGCGGAGGATGTCATGTTCAGTATCATAACAATACACAATAGTAAAACAAGCAACGACATCATCCATTGCATTAATAATATAGTTAATACAAGTGTGTTCTGAATGTATTTCTAAGACACCAAAAAAAAATATATATCAAAATAAAAGACGAGTCTTGAACATGCTCCATCTTCTCAAAAACCTGGTCCAGTGTACCTGTCTACTGGTGACCTGAGAATACAAGTTATTTTGAAAGAGTAGATCAACATTTAAGCTGGTGAGTTCATAAGTATTTTAGTGTCAAATGTTTGTATAAGTTCGATGAAAATGTTTGTAAGTGTTTGATGTAAATTTGTAGGTGTTTGATGTAAATGTTTGTATACTTCCTAGAAAATCCTATATTTTCTACTAAAATGGAGAGTAGTCTTCTACCAAGACCCGACTGTTCTGTATGTTTGTTCTTTTGTAAAAGTGAGTGTTTTCCCAAGTATATGACTATCATTACCAGAAAATAGTTTACATTACCTTTTATGTGAGAAGATCACTATATGAATGTAATGGGAAAATGACAGTGTACAATAATGTTGTAATAAGTAACTACTGAAGCACTAACTACCTTAAAACCAATTTGTTTAATTAAGGTTAAAATGTGATGAGGTTATAACTGTAAGTCCCAAATCTGCTTGTGTATCAATCAGATCCGTTTGATGGCGCGAAATCCCAATCAAATGGATGATGTCATATCTAACTAGAAGAGAAGGAGAAGAAGAACAAGTGAGTCTATGATGTATTCAATGAATAGGATGATGCTCCATACATATAATACACACACACACACTAGTTCTTCTCTCTCTCAAACACCTTGAGTTTATACACTTAAGCTCCTCACTCTCTCTTTGCCGTACACTCATCATCCTCTCCTCACCCCTAACATATATATATATATATATATATATATATATATATATATATATATATATATATATATACTTGGGGAACATGGGTTCATGGCCTTGAACCAGTTCACGGCCGTAAACACCCATTGGGTCGTAAACACTTTTCGGTCCTAGACAGAAAACTACAATTACGTAGAAAAGAAAAGTATAAACCATAATTTAGACCCAACAATCTCCCCCTTGGTTTATAGCTTTCTTTTGTAATTGACCCAACAAGCTCCCCCTAAAAAGTAGCTGACTTTTCTTGTCAATCTTCATTGGGAGCTTGGCTTCAGCATTAATCTTCAAATTCTTCACAACTTCAAGATGAACTTGATGAATCTTTAATGAATGACTTCATCTTGAGCAGTTGGGCTTTTCTTCAAAATTTGACTCTGAACACACATTGGGTGAAGAGGCTTCTTGATAAGATTCTTTAAAGATAGCGCTTTCAGCTTGAGAATCTTCAGAGAGAATGATAGAGAGACCGATTCTTCTTGATCACTTCAGCAGGCTTAAGATAGCAATAAATTGATTGAGAAGGCTTCAATGCAATCTGTCACATAATCTTCAAGTACAGCTTGACATTGCTTCTGGGGTTGAAGGATTGAATGTTGAAAGAATAATCTTCATTTATTGATCCTTCGAATGTGAATTCTTCGATGATCACGGATGAAGCATTGGCTCAGAAAATCTCGCTACAGTCTCCATGAGTTTCATATGCATCTGAATTCACTTTCTAAGACAAAACAAAACTAAAAGAAAACTTAGCACACAATTTTTTTGGATTTTTTATTTTTCTGAACAAGAAATAAAATAGAATATAACACTATTTTTGGATTTTTAATTTTCTGATTTTTGTTTGATTTTTGAATTTTCTGATTTTTGTTTGATTTTTGCAATTTTTTTTAATTCTCCCCCTAAATTTGTGCATAGAGGAAAACTATGAACAAATTTAATAAAAACAAAAATATTTGGGATCAAAGTTGTTAGACAGTCCAAATCCGTTTATCGGTACCTTCACCTTCACGAATAGATCTGGTCAATTGTCGGTATTGTGGTCCACTTAAACACGAAGGATATCGACAAATTTTTCCAAATATACCATTTAGCTGACGACGACCACGGGTATTGTGGTCCACTTAAAGTATAAACCATAATTTAGACCCAACAATAACCATACTGATTGACGAGTGTTTAACACGACGACCTTCTGGCGTCGAAACTGATGTGACATTTGTCACCCCTTGGCCTGCCGGCCAAACTGTAGCGAACAATCGGGATGCGGGATTGTCAGTCTCGTATAGATCTATACACACAATGCCCGCTCTCCCTCCAGGAGACTCTGGTTACAAAACGCGACCTAACAAGTATATTGTTATGTCGTGAAGTAGTGGTTTCACATTAATGTTATCTTGTTCTTGTAAAAGGATGTATGCTCCTTTCTGTTTCTTGTTATTGTATGTTCCTTTCTGTTCTAGTTATTCTATGTTTCTTCATGTTTTAGTTATTGTATGTTTCTTCCTGTTGTAGTTATCGTATGTTTGAACTGACTCATGTAAGTATTGATTTCATGCAAGTTTCATTGTTCTAGAAATAGTAAGTAGTAACCTCCTAAACTATACCTATTATAGTTTACTAGTAAGCTCTGTAATTAAATGACTGATCATGTTTGTACACCTTTGCTACCCAAAGGTATTGAACTGATTGAAAGTACTTTTATATCTATATACATATACATAATATATAACTAAGATTCAAATGACATTCGGACAAACAACCGATACCCTAAGTCCACAACCAAACAAGGAACATGAAATAAAGCGAGTTATCAGTCCTAAGCCCTTTCAACCTTATTTATATAACTATATCTATATAGACATGATTTTGACAATATACAAGTTTAAAAGAGTTTTGTAAAACATTTAAAGAGTTTATCATTTGAAAAGAGTTTTAACCATTTGAATGGTTATGAATGACTTGATGTCAGTTTATAAAATGATTTGAAACAGTTTGTTTGATAACACAGTTTTGAAGTATAAGAAATCCTGTTGTTTGATAGTTATAAATCACATGTGATTGATATTATAACTATATTATTTTCTACTTGTATTCCCCCCTATAAAAGCATTTAAAATCATTAAAAGATAAGTTAGGGGTATGAACTCACCTGTAGTGAGTGATTCGAATGAAAGATAGATATAGGATGCTTGAGATCACAAATGAAGTCCCGAAGCACAATTGGATCCTATTAGACATATAATCACATATATAGGCATACAATTAGTGTATATAACAACTAATCATGTAAGGGAACAACCTTAGGTACTAGGAAACACTTGGAATGAAGTGTTACAATCACATATGATTGTATGAAAGGAGTTCACGGCCACACAAGGATGTGTTCACGGCCAAGGAGTGTTCACGGCCACACATGAAGTGTTTACGGCCCTAGGCTTGATCCTATGAAGGGTTTGCGGTCATGGCTTGAAGGGTTCACGGCCACCACATGAACTAAGAAGGGTTTACGGCCCTAACAAGATCACTTAAAGGGTTCACGACCACATGAAGGGTTCACGGCCGTGAACTCTTGAAGATGATGCTTAATTAATGCTTAAAAGGTGTTTGTTTCATGGGGATTCAAGAGCTCCTAATGGATAACAAGTATATGGAAAGGATACTTACTTAATGGAAGTCTTGAAGGTGTTTACGGCTCCAAGAACAAGTGTGTGTTCTTAGTGTTCTTGGTGAAAAGATGAGGACTTGAAGATCTTGAAGGAAAAGTGATGAATTCAAGGATGTGATTCATAGGATTCATATGATCAAGAAGATTAACTAGTAAAAGGGATGAATCACTTACGTTTATGAAGAGAAAGGATGGATTCCCTTGATGATACTTGAGAGAGTTTGAGTGTTCTTGAGTGAAAGATGTGAGAAATGAAGAATAATGAAGGAAATCTATACTAGTAGAAAGGGGTTTACGGCCAAGCTTGGGTTTACTCTGTAAACCTACTTTGGGCTGTAAACATCCCTTGATGGATGATCTTGGCTCAATTTGAAACTCATAGATTCGTTAGTCACACATCATAGCATCAAGTCCTAAGTGTACGAGGCTTAAAAACTCACAGAATAACCCTTAGCACGGCTAAAAGGTAACAGATACAAGTCTAACTTGGATTGATTTGCTTGGCTTATAAGATAGAAATTTCGGGTTGTCACAGTTGTGTTTCTCCAAAAGGGTAACAAACATGAACACATGACAAAAAAAAAGTGTCAACTGTTATATAAATTACATTAAGTAAAGCATTTATCAATTTTACACGTATGTTCTTGTTCCATGATATGGTACTAGGGGTACCCATGGTACAAATGCTACTTCAGTCCGACTTCATGCAACTTTTTTGCTTTGAAGGTGGTGGAAAGATGAAACGGAAAATCCACCCTGCCGATATTGCCCCTATGAACGGAGAAACCCAATACACAATAAAATGTTTTCGTGTATTGTAATGGTTGTTTACATATGCCCATCCAAACGCCTGTAGAAACAGAACAAAAGAAGAAAACTTATGGCTTCACACCTTAGTTTATAAGTGAACTTTTTTATTTTTTGAGTTTTCCTAGGTTATCGTGTTTGGTGGTCCAAAAAGGTAGCTTAAATGTTAGTTTTTTTAAAAGCTAAATAGACTAACCTTTTAACAAGTTTATTGAGATTTTCCAAAATATTTCCAACTATACTATTTATTAATTATAAAAATTTTCAATTTTCTACATTTCATTTTATATCAATTTATATATTTACCTAGCTTATCAGTTACCAAACGATATCTTTTCATCAGTTAGCTAGTTTTTCAGCTAACAGTTCAGCTGCTTCGTCAAATATGTTTAAATGTCAAAACTACCCTTATCTCATAGCAAAATAAAGAAACAATGTCCCAAATATTCTTTTTGTGATATTGATTGTTTGAAATAATAACCTTTAAAAAAAAGGGGTAAATAGCACAAAAGACACTACGTTTACACGAAAATTCTAATTTGACACTGTATTATTTTTTGTCTTAAATTTGACACTGTATTTTCTAATTTGTTATAATTTTGACAACTTGACCGATCAACCCGGTTACTTGCTGACGTGGCATGGTGACGTGTCAGTTTTGGTGACGTGAGATGCTGACATGACATGCTGACGTGTCAAAATTGAATTTTTTTTTCCACAAAAGACACTAAGTTTTCATTTTTTTTTTCGATTTTGACATTAAGTTTATTTTTTTTTTCAATTTTGACACACTATTTTTTTTGTTTCAAATTGAAAATCATTTTTTCCAATTTTGTTCAATGCCGATCATTTTCTATTTGAAACCTTATAATTATTTAATCATAAATAAAAATACGTGTAAAATCTACAACAAAAAATAAATAAATAATATTTCATAAACGATAATTGATAAAATTTTGTTATTTTTATTTGAAGTTTATGGTTAGTTCGGCTCGCATTATATAACTAAAAATATTTATAAAACATATGCTTTGAATGTAAAAAAAACTTTGTATTTATATAAAAATATGGTTTTTAAATAAAAAAAATGTTTTTATATGGTTTAAAATGTAATAAAAAAATATTTATACGGTTTCAAATAGAAAATTGTCAGCCTTAAACAAAATTGCAAAAAATAATGTTCGATTTGAAACAAAAAAAAAATTGTCAAAATTGAAAAAAAAAATAAACTTAGTGTCAAAATCGAAAAAAATAAAAAACTTAGTGTCTTTTGTAGAAAAAAATATCAATTTTGATACGTCAGCATGCCACGCCATCATGCCACATCAGCAAGTAACCGGGTTGACCGATCAAGTGGTCAAAATTGTAACAAATTAGAAAACACAATGTTAAATTTGAGACAAAAAATAACACAGTGTCAAATTAGAATTTTCGTGTAAACGTGGTGTTTTTGGTGTCTTTTGTGTTATTTAAAAAAAGGAAATAATGAATTTGTGAAACTTACATTGGCAGGATTCAGTGAAGGACCTGTGTAGCTTCTACCAAAAGCAGCGAGTATCACGATAGAAGCAGAAAGCAACCAGTTTTTCAAAAGCCAGCTCTTAGGGCCACGAAGGATAATGTAGAGGACGAGAATGGAGCTCATGAATGTCAACATCCCTTCAACAATGGCGCCCGTATGAATATCAACTTTCAGATAAGGTCCTCCAAGCATGTGTTTGTACTCCAATGGCATGCATCTTACAATCGCCAACGCACCACCAACTCCACCAACAGCCTATCAACAATCGCCAAAACATTTCAAGATCATGCAGATTTGGAAGAAAATGTTTCAACAATGGTGAATGATCGATGCTGACTGAATACAAGTTCGGTTGATTACCTGAGCAGGAAAACGAACTGCGGCGGAGATAAGAGTATCACCACTGTGGCCGACGGCGTAAAAGGCAGCAGTACCAGTAGGATTAAAACTAGCGCCACCTAACGCAGTTCCAATTATACCGAAAATAAACAAGAGGATGAAGACGAGTGAGATTGTGATCAACAGTTTAGCTATTCCTTGAACGCCGATAGCTTTGGCAATAATGGAAGTTCCGGCGCTAAGGCAGGAAGCACAGAATACCCACATGAAAGTCAACACACCATCGCCGACAGCCACCTTGACTAACCCCATATCTCCTCCTCCTTTTAACTACAGAATCAGTTTCCCGATTCACCGGAAAAGTTGCAGAAAGGAGTGGAGTTGGGTTTGGAATCTCCACGAGAGAGATGCACTTATATAGTCATATTATTTACACACTTTGGAAGTGGACAACACGAGGGGTGTGAAATGATATTTATTGAAAATATTGGTGATGATGATAATGAGTGTGATCGAACAACCCAACCATGGGTTTGGAAGTTTGGTAGAGTTAAGTTGAGGTAAAAGTTATAGGAGTTGATCATGATGACAAAATGAGAATATTATGAGAGATAAATAATATGATTTTTTAGTTTGATGTGTATTTAGCTTCCTTATATGTATATTTTTGCTATGATTCAAATTACTGTTTTTGTTAAAATAGAAAAATTACGATAGAATATGCTAAAAGTAAGTTGTGATGCATTGTTGACATTGGAAACGACTTAATTGGATAGCACATTCGATTTGATGCATGTTTAGTAGTTGATACTTTATGTACAAGTTTTGATTGGATAAACTGTAGTTGTAGGTAGCCACATGCTATTAAAGGAAGGAGTATCCCCGATCTAATGGGTGTTGAAAGTGATTTTCAACTTTCTCGAGTAGGATCTCACCAATTGTTTAATAACCAAGGCCACTATACCTCATAAATTTTTAATTTTGTTTCACACTAAGAAAAACAAATTCAGCTAATTTTTTATAATTTGTTTTAAGATTTAACTAAAAGTTAACCAAAAGACCGAAATAGTAACCATTTTCCCATAGCCCGAGAAATGGGCCAAAAGGCTATGAAATGGGCCTATTTAAACCCAAAAAAAAAAAAAATCATGTTCATTTTCTCTCTTTTATTTTCAGTCTTGTTAAAATAGCCGAAGATAATTACAATAGGCCAATAGAAGTAAGTTTATTTATGATTTATTCTCATATAATACATAAATTAACAATTACTCAACAAATAATAGGAAAACATATTTTTTTCTCTTCATGGCTCCAAGGCTCGTCATGTATTTATATATATAATTAAAAGTTATATAAAAATTAAGTAATAGTAGAAAACATATGTATCTGTATATACAATTATAAATTATATAAAAACTGATACGTATACATGTTACCTAGTATGTGGTGTTCAAGCAAGAGAGTTTAGTGTGTTTTGTGATATCTACACATATGTCATCTTAACTACTTAACTTCGTGATGATTATAATGTTAGATGATGGGATGACTTAGGGTTTTGGGCTATTGTTTCCATCATGCATTGTTTTGGAGTTGTGATGTTTATAACAATGATTTTACATTATTTTTAATACTTTTCCCCCAACTTGATTTTAATGAAGGTTTAAATTAGTTAATTGAAAATATGACATTTGTATTGCAATGTGTTTATTCCTTTTTTTTGTTTAACTCCGATGTTTCTCATTAGGCTTGTCATGTCTAACCTTATTTTTACATGTGCTCATGTTAGTAGCAGTTTCTTAGTTACTATGGAGATTGAGAAACATGTGTATATTTGGAAAACATTTCACCTTTCAGATTTTTCTTTTCGAAAAAATTAGTTAGATTTTCTAATAGACGTTCGAGTTATATGGTTTTTTTCGACCCCATGATTCAACAACTTGAAATTTCCGTATATGTTAAATCAACACCAAATAATTTGTGTCAACAATTTCTTTTTCAAAATAATAAATGTGTAAATCACAGCAGTTTGGACAAGTATTATTCATACTCCATAGATCAAGAAACTCATCAATTAAAGTGTTTATTCGATCGGATGTTATCATAAAACGATCTACACATGGGTAAGATCAAACACAAATATACAAAAGACAAGAGAAGACATTAATACTGTTTTTAACATTCAATCCATACAAAGAAGCCATTATTTATTACTTTTTACCACCACTACTAACTCCAAATCCAATGATATCCATCTTTAATCTTTTTTATCTTTATTCAGTTGCTTTCCCTTTACGCCTGCTGCTAGTTTCAAGAAGATAACAAACCATGGAATCCACGTCATCACCAAATATACTATACGCCTCCATCGCCTGCACATAACTGAACCCCATTGACAGCACCATCTGCATTCCATTACACAGCACTGTTCCTTCACCTTTGCTCTCACTCCCTGATGGCCCACCTGCTTTTTTTCAAATAAGAATAAATGACCATTTTACCCTTATGTCCCAACTTCTGGTTTACAATATGAAAGGAGTTGATAATAATGTCTGAATAAACTGTCTAAATGAGACCATTTTACCCTTACACTCGAAAAAACAAATTCCATAATATTAACGTGAGAGGAAGAAGGTCAAATAAGAAAAGGATTAGTGTCTTAATAGTATCACAAGAAATGTCTGGATAAACAGTCTGAATGAGACTGAATGACCATTTTATCCTCACACTAGAAAAAACTAATTCCATCAATATTAACGTGAGACGAAAAAGAATGTCAAATAGGAAACGATTAGTGACTTAATAATGTCTGAATAAACAGTCTAGTTGAGAGACTAAATGACCATTTTACCCTTACACACCAAAAAATCATATTACATCAATATTAACATGAGAGGAAAAAGAAGGTCAAATAGGAAAATGATTAGTATGTTAAGACATCAAGTGTTTTTGGCTTAACTTATTAAATCATTTTTCTCCAGATTCACATCAAGTACTAAACCCATTAAGCTGATTAAGTAAAAAAGAAGAAACATGGCATTAATTACTTACTAATATTACCTCCAGAAGAGGATGGTTGAGCATCAGAAGTTGAAGATTCTGTTGGACCAAGTTGCTGTTTGAACTTATCATTTGCCATGTATTCAGCCCTGGATGCAGCCATCACCATATGCTCAATCTCTTTCTCAGTCAACTCCATATCTGAGCAGAAACGTGCCTCTGCCATAAGAGCCTGTTCATGTTTCATTAAAGTTACATCATTATCAGCTCAGAAAGAACAAAAAAAAGTGTCAAAACATGATATGATAAAAGACTGGTTTATTACATTATCAATCTGTTGATCTTGTTGAGCTTTGATTGCTGCTTTCACTTGATCTTTATCAACATTCGTCTGAAACAACAACAAAACCCAAAACATATATTCAACAACAACAAAACCCAAAAGCATATAGATATAGGTGAAATGACTTATTTACCCCTTGCAGGCAGCTAAACCCAAGGCCAGCACCTATTGTGAGCCTACGTGGATCAACAAGAGAGTTGTAATGGTTGCCATGATGGTAACTTAGCCGGATTGGAGGTGTATCTGTGTTATAGCTTCCATGGAATATATTTATAGGCTCTGTATTTATATAAAAAAAAAAAAATTAAGCCAATTGCACAAAAGTAGAGAGTAAAGACCCTATTATAATATAATAATATATATAGTTATATACCAGTGCTATATGAGTAGATATGAATAGGCCGATTGTACATTTCAGATAATGCTTGAATCTCCACATTGTTCCCATAGACCTGGATTCACAAATTATATGAAAAGATAATTAAAGAAAAGAAGAAAAGTTGTATAAAAATAGATTCTTGAAATTTACATACTTTATCTCTTCTCTTTCTCTTGCAATAAGAAGTGAAACCCTCTGTTATAAACTGTGAGAAGTGGTCTCTCTCGCGTTCCTGAATCAAGATTCAAGAAAAAAATTGTTAATTTGTTACTTCATCTTTTTAACATAAATGACACATTTTTTTCAAGTGGGGTTTGGATTGAGTGAGATAAAAAGAGTAACATACCATGTAATCTATGCACATTTGCCTAGCCAAATCGTATGCTTCAGAATCGCCATAAACTTGATCTGCAACAGCACGAAACAGACAATTCCCATCTTCTGACATTCTTTTCACTTCATAACCTTTTGTGCGTCTAATATCAATCTCAAACTGTCGCTCCCTTTCCTGACAGAGAGCTAATGTGTCATAATGTGATCAAAATTGAAGTGTAGATGTGTTGGTTTTTGTTTATGAATGTAGAAATTGAAAACCATAGGGTGGAAAGTTTGTGATTTAATGGTTTACTGAAGGTGTATACCGTATTAGTCTGATTATTATTCAGTTCTTTGAAGTGAGTAAAACGACTAGAACTCACAGCATCATCATATGAGGATCCGAAGCATGGGTTTTGTTCATCAGCGCTGTTGTAGCCATCGTTTTCAGGATGAGACCTCGGAGATCCTGTGGAAACAACTGGCCAAGCGGTGGCTCTTCTAGATGAACCAATTCGTAAAGCGGCAGAATTACCAGGCGTAAATCTCCGGGAGTTAGAACCTGTTGAAGATGGTTTTGGGGGTGGAGTAGGCGGAGCAGGTGGTGGAGGTGGATGTGGATGTGGACTTCCGCCGGTTGTTTGCGAAGGATAATCATCGGACTTTTTTACATCTTTCTCTTCTTCCTCTTCGTTTACTCGCAAGCCACCGATTCTTTTCGAAAGATCTTCTGAAACAGTTTCGTCTTCGCTTTTATCAGTAGTGGGTACATCAAGACCATCGTTTCGATCGATTTCAACAGTTTCTACAGGAAGATCTTCAGAAAGAATTTGTTCTTGGACGTCGTCCCCTGTAACCTGAGCCTGAGGTAGACTCGATGAAGACGAAGAACTCGACCTGTTTGTATTATTAGATGATGAAGAAGGCCCAGCGGCAGAAGAACCTCTCTGAACAAAAACACGAGTCATCCTTTCCCTTTTTTCGAGATGATTTCGATCCCCTAAAAACAAACGAATACAAAGTTCTTATTCTTGATGATTATTATAAAACCCTAGCTTTCGATTTGTCACGTGTCCTGGCCTTAGGCGACGTGACTCCAATTCCGCCGTTGAATGATTTTCTTTTATTGCTCCAACCAATATCGTCTTCGTCCACGAGCTGAAACGATCTCTGCATTCCCCTAACAATTCTCATGAGATTGAAGAACAACCAAACCCTAGCCCTTTCGAAAGTAACGCGAATTTTTACCTCCGATCAGTTCACCTCGGCGAACCCTAACAACAACCTGCAATCGCAATCAAATAAGCCCAATAAAACAACCCAAAACGTAACATAACAAATTCGAAATTAAAGATTCAAGAAACCCCTTAGATTCGAACAAAAAGGAAACCAATTGACCTAACAAAAGAGTTGATTCGAAATCGGAGCGTGGGGATGAAGTGGGTGTAGTGATCTGAAGAGTGTGTGTGATAGAGATTGAAGGGATTATTGGGAAACTTGGTAGGGTTTTTGTGGAGCAGAAATCGATAAGGGATAGCTTGGCGACGAAGGAGAATATACATGGGTCTCTCTAAATACGCACGTACATGTTGAGATGAAAATGGGAGGCTGCGATTTAGCGGCGAAGGTTAAACAGGTGGCGAAATTTTGTGAAGCACGTGGGTGTCAGGCTTTGACGGAGGTGAGTTGGGAGACTCGGACACAAGCCCAGGAAGAGGATCTTGTTCTAAGATCTCTTTGTACAAATACATGACAAATACAAGGACATAACACCACCAAACCTTGTGTTTAGAATACTTATACAAATATCATTTTATTTAGTTTTTTTTATATGAATTTAGGTATTTTGGTAAGTGAATTGGAAAAGAAATGAAAAGCATTATTCCATTCTTGTAAAAAAAATTGTTGTTTGTTTGATGAAATGGAAAAGAATGAAGCATTAACAAACAAAGGAATACCGTTACTTCAAAATGTGTGTTTGTGATTCTACATAACATTATTACTTTAAAATGTTGTTTGTCTGATGAGAAAGAATGTCGTTACTTCAAAATGACTGTTTGTGATTCTACAGAACATCGGGGTTTTTTATTTTTTTGTTTTTGATGCATCAAATTCACAACCAAAATCAATTGAATCCATCCATTTAAAACAGACGTGATAATGAAGTTCGACTTGTGAATGATTTCGCAACTGAAGATAAACGAAGAATCGATGAAATGCTTCGTCAACAATCATTAGCAATTGAAAGTATCGTTTTTACTTATTTCGTTCCCTCTCGAATTCCAGAGGTTCATTTATGTTCATTTACATAAGCTTCGTTTGTCAGAAGAACTTATACTTTTACGTGCATGTTAAGTGTTTGATAAAATGTTTAAATGGAATATCTTTTTGAAATTAAAGTCACATTGATTATATTGTTGTGATTTGGTAGAGGATCCTCAATTTTACATTTGTTTATGCAACTCAAGAGATTGAAAGGTATTTTTTATCCTTTCCTAACATTTATATCTATCTCTTATAAATGAGGTCATTCAAATCAATATGGTTCAAGATAAATCATCTATCTTGAACGATAGTCATTTGAATCTCCCACCTTTTCAACTTATGTTAACTAACTATATGATTAATTGAAGTATTTTGCCTATATAAGAAGATTATTTCATGCTCGGTTACTCACATTTAAAGAAAATGTTTGAATGACCTAAAACCCTAAAGTTTGGCCTAAAGTCAAACTTAGCCAAAAAGTCAACAAAGTCAATGTAACGTCCCAAAAATTATAAGAGAATATTTTCTTTAAGTCAATCAAAATAGTCATTTGAACATTCAAATACCCAATCAAAGTGTAAGGAAAAATGTATCAAAAGTTATCAGAGTACAAAACAAAATCATATAAATGCAGAATACCGGTGGATGCGGTACAATCATGTTGAGCTCTTCCATTAGAACTGAAAGTATCTGAAACCGTAAACATAAAAATGTAAGCATAAAGTTTAGTGAGTTCCCTAAAATATCACATACCATATACATATAAATGGGTCTTGCCCAAATTACATACGGGCCCCGCCCACAACATAATGGGCCCTGCCCAAATGATATATATATATATATATATATATATATATATACACACACACATACCCCCCTTATAAAGCATATTTGGTCAAATGTTGAATTTTAAGTCGTATAAATCTTATTAAGCTATTTACATTCATTTTATGCATTAAAAAATAATGAATCTTATCCGGTCAAACAATTGAAAAAGTCATGTGACATTTTGAATTGGTATTCCTCACTTTAAGCCAAATGAATTGTTCAACACCTAACTACATTTTATATAATATCTCCTATCTCACTGTTCGGTTAGAAACTAATCACTACCATCAATCAGATCATTCAACTTTTTAGTGTTTACTGATATACACGCCTCTACGAAGGTATCAAGTGAAACTCTAATTTGGTGCTTGGAAAAGAACAACTCGGATCGATTGAAGCCTGGTAAGGAAGGAAAGCCAAGATGTTAATTTTGTTAATGATTTTTCTTTTGATTTTCATTTTCCATCGATTTTTCTTTTTATTGTGATTCATAATCTCTATAGAGACCACCATTTACAACCAATCTATTTTTCTTTGGACTGTAATTTACCTCGGACCACCTCACCCAAATCCGCTAACATCATTGACTTTGTTGCTGAACAACACCACCGTTTAGCGTCGTCATAGTCACCATCGTCACTCACAAACACCACCTAACCTTAACCAGATTCTCTACCTTCTTTCATCTCTTTCCTTTTCTTTGTACTATGTCGATACCAGAAACCATAAAGAGCATATTTTTTTCAACCCTAACAAACACATGAAACGAAGATGTGTTGTTCACCTCTCTAACAAATCCCTGTTCTCTGAACTATGTTTTTGGTTTGTTTCCTCTAGAAACACAACCCGCCTACATTCCTTTATCTCATGGTCAATAGACCCAAGGTAAGATCAACGACCCTATTCCATCGTTAATTATTTCTTTGAAATGAAAACTCATTTCTTATGTTGCAGATCCATACAAAATAACTCAATTTTATATCTAACTATAAAGACCAAGAGTGACCCGTATGTATCTGTTAGTTTGAATTAACTTCCTACACTCCTTCTTCCTCTTATTGCCTTTTAATTTGTTGAACATAGCCTGATTTTGTCTTTTTAATCCCATTTTATTGAGCAAAGTTATGATTGTTTTGTAATGGGAGAAGGTATTGATCAAGAAAGTTAACAAAGCTCAGATTTTAGGCACTGCTACTGAAGAAAGGTAATCTTTCGCTTATTTCTACTCATATCTTACATGGATTAACCTTTTGTTTTGGTTGTTATTAAAAACTACACTTTAATTTAATGTATACTTCATCATCAGGTCAAGCATGTCCACATTTTAAGGTTAATGTGGTTGATGGAAGACAAAAGAGAATGATGCTCTTAGCCTCTTACTATTCTCCAGGTACTTATTTCTATCACTATTTTGAAAATAATTTATTTATTTATTTATTTTATTTATGTATCATATTATCAAGAAAATACAATTAGGTGTATAAATGACATTATAATCCTCTTGCATGCAAGAAGTAGCAGTTTGTGGTTGATTGAAGCAAAAACTCAACCGATTACAGGTAATAATGAGCCAAAAAAAACATGGTAATCAAGAGTCATTTATATATATATTTTTCCTGAGTTTAACCAATCGTTGCGGGTTTGGTCCAAAAAGATTTGAATTGCAATTTTGATCCTTATTTGAGGGTTTTGTATCGTTTTTGGCCCCTCTTTCATTTGTTTGGCTATGTAAAATTAAATTTTTAATAAAAAAAATGCTTTGATAACTGTTGGTGGTAGATTTTTTGCCGCAAATTTTCAAAATTTTGGTCATAGGAACCGCAAGAAAGGCGATGGTCAATTTATGCTTACTTCCACTCCTTACATAGTTTTCATTATGATGGAATCGACAATGGAATGGAATGGTGTATTCAATTGGAATGGGAAAAAAAGTTGATTGTGTTGTTTGATAATCACTCATGTCATTACCTTGTTTATTCTGTTTCATTCTATCCAACCAAAAAATACTTATATTTTTGAATTTTCACCTTCCATATTTGAATAAATTTGTAAACATTATTTCAGGTGACCTATTGGATTTTACATATAAAGGAAATAAGTATGTTATAGGATGGTGCAGAAGTCCAAAATCTGCTAACTCAATGTCTAAAATGATTACAATGGCAAGTTCATTATAAATAAGCTTTTTTTCTTTTAATTTCCACTTTGTTTATGGTCTTCAAGCTCCCACTTCCCAAGACAACTATTGCTTGC
Organism: Lactuca virosa; assembly: GCF_052849685.1. Lineage (NCBI taxonomy): Eukaryota > Viridiplantae > Streptophyta > Magnoliopsida > Asterales > Asteraceae > Lactuca > Lactuca virosa. The sequence continues at coordinate 72,921,338 of NC_136431.1, forward strand.
AAAAAGAACTTAAAGGTTCCATGTGTCGTGATGACACTTAAACCATTAAGACCATAATTAAGCCTAATACCAAGAGTAAAAACTCAAGGTTGGGATTATAGTATCAAGTGGTCAAGACATAGCAAATCTTCAATGTGGTCATTTATTCAATTTGTTACATTTGAAAAAAAGAATACAACTAGTCTAACTAATTTATTACATTCAAAATAAACAAATGAAAAATACATATTTATCTATTACATATTATGAATAAATAAATAATCAACCAACAACATCATATGAAATATACAAACAAACACTTTGTCTTTCTAAGGCAACTTTATAGAACAAAATGCATGAAAAAATTGGTTGCATAAAAACAACAATTATAAAAAAACAATAAGTTGCCATAGAAAATATATTTGGTGATTTCTTTTCCAAAAGAAATACCAAACATATTTTTTAAAACCAAAGGTTATAAAACATTTAAATACATCTTTCTAAACATGTATAAGAGGCTTTGATACACTGATGGGTTCTGAGTAGCTAAAAACGATCATTTTTATAAACCACTTTTAAACGGCAACAGAAGACTTTAAAATAAATAGTTTATTTTTAAGATCATTTTAACAAAACCACCAATAGGATCCAAATATATGAACTAGAAAGATTATGATAACCATAGATGTTAAGTATATAACATTTGAAGACTTTGATCTCACTTGGTTTTTAGGAGTTGATGAAGATGGCAAAAACTCAAGAATAGAGTTTCTCAAACAAGAGTAAGCCACCAAGAATGCTAGTTCTTCATCTTGTATGAAGTACTTCTTAATACTTTAAGTGCTTATAAGAAATAAGTACTAAAGGAGAAGCATTTCCAAGCACCAAATCTTCCACTTGTCTACTTTAGAGAGAAAGAGAGAGGATGAGAGGAGAATTCGGCCATCATAAGGGAAGAGCAAAAACTATCATCAAAAGAGAAGTCTTACTTTCTCTTATATACCCATATGTGATATCTAAGACCCATGCTTTCATTAAATATAAAGGGATGGGTCTTACAAGCATGGTGTGTGTGTAACAAACTAGTCAAACAAGCAACACATACACCATACTCTTCTAGAGGTCATAGGTAGGAAGGAGAGAGGGGATGGAGTGGTTTTCTGTCACACCCCCAAACCGGAACGGCGGAAACGTTCGGGGGTGGAGGACGTCATGTACAGTATCACAACAATTTTATAATAGCAATCAAAGCAAACACAACCATTACATTGATAGAATATAGGATTTACATATGTTCGATACATTGTTTGTATGGCATTAAAATGTATAACAAAAGTATAAAAGACGCGACTCTAAAAGCTCCGTCTTCTCAAAACCTGTGGGTGTACCTGTCTACCGGTTCCCTGAGAATACAAGTGGTTTTGAAAGTGTATCAACATTTAAGTTGGTGAGTTCATAAGCATGTTTTTGCAACGGAAAGCTTGTCTTTGTTCTTAGAAATCATTAATATGTTTCTCCAGAAAATCCAATATTTTCTTTAGTAATGAAAAGTAGTCTTAGACCATAAGACCAAAGTGTATGTTCGTTACTATACTCTGAATTAGTATATGTAGTACTAGTGTACTTGATACTAGGAAAGTAGTGTATTGTAGTAGTGTTTGTTATGAAACTTTTATATGAAAACCTGGATACCACCAGTAGTAATGTATAGTAGTGTACTGTGTGAAAACCTTTGTATGAAATCCTGGATACCACCAGCTGTAATGTATAGTAATGTACTATATGAAAATCTTGTATGAAAGCCTGGATAGTGGATACAACCACCTGTAATGTATAGTAATGTATTGTAGTTTCATTAATTATAATAAAACTATTGAAGTAGTGTTAATCCCGTACACAAATGTTTTAGTTAATACTATTGTGAGTTTCATATAACCATGCTTGATATGACTAGTGACATCTACGACGTTCTTCGGGCGTCGGAATGTTATGATGTTTGTCATCCCAGGCCCGCCGGCCTAACTGTAGCTAACAGTTTAGGTGTGAGGTTGTCAATCCCGTATAGATCTATACACAAACTCACGCTCTCCCTCTAGGAGACTCTGGTTATACGGTACTAGATTTAGAACCGGTACCCTGATGGGTACCCCGAAGTGATGCCTCACAACCCTATATTTACTAGTTTACGTGTAGTGTTGTAGTGTTCGCTTGTACTTAAAAACTGTATGTATCAATTCCTAGTATTGTACTTTGTAATGTAAAATAATTATACTTAAATAATTATTTAGTAGTGAATCCTTGAAGTATTGTAATCTAGTAATGTTCCATAAACTATACCTATTATAGTTTAAAAGTACGTTCTTGTATCATGTTTTATACTTGGTAAAATAGTGTAATGATCCCCAAACTATACCTATTATAGTTTGTATGTATGTTCTGTGATGTACTAAAAATCTTCATAATTTATCTGCATGTGTAAATAGGTAATAAAAGGTTCGAATATAGTTTCCCTTTTTGCTCGAGATGTTACAAAAGGGATTAAAATATATAAAAATATATATTTTGATAACTGTAGTGATAAAACGGTCTCAAATCGTTTGAATATTAACACAAGAGTCATTGTGTTTTGCTTGTATTCCCCCTTTAAAAACATTGAAAATGGTGAAAATGTAGGGGTATGAACTCACCTCTAGTGCGTTTGAGTCGGTATAGTGGAACTTGTAGAGATGATCATCGGGCTAGCATACGTGGAAGGAACGTTTTCCTAATATTATTTAAACATGTAATCGTATTTAAATTAGTTAAAAAATTAATTAAAATGTTAGACAATACTCAATTTATGTAAGGAAATATTACCGAGAATGATTTAGAGTGTTGATGAGGGTTTTCGGTCTAGCCTTCACCGAAATCCTTGATTTCGGTCGTAAACCCTCAACCGAGAATCAGATTATCAATCTTATGGTGTTTTCGGTTGGAAACTCGTTTTCGGTTAGGAACGTGTTTTCAGTCAGATGAAGATTTGAAGATTGTTTTTGGTGAAAATATGAAGATTTGAAGCATTTTGCTTGAAGATTGAAGAGTTATTCGATGATACTTGGGAGCAAAACGGAAGTGATTTCGAGTGAAAAAGTGAAGAAATGACTTATTTTTCGAGGAAAAATACTTATACCGATTGGGTTTTCGGCTGTAAAAAGGGTTCTCGGCCGAAAACGGTTTGCTGTCCGAGAGTTCTCGGTCGAAAAGGGGGTTTTCGGTCTGAGGGTTCTTGGTTTCACGGGAAAAACTTTGATTTCTGAGAGCATTTTATTCAAAATACTTATATAAAAACATCATTTATGAATTGAATCGTGTTTTAACCCTTATGATCATAACAAAATCAACAAAATTAGAATTTTATCGAAGGGTTTGAATTTTATTGACTTGAACGATAATGGGTTGTTACATTATCCCTGTTAAAGGGAATTTCGTCCGGAAATTCTTTCTATAGAGAGTAGACTATGGACTAGGGAAAAAGTGTTGGATAAGGTGTTTAAGTCCATAACTTATTTGGTATATACTTGACCTGACCCGGCATGGTCCATTTGGGTTGCACTTCACCCAAACTGTTTATGGATAATTTTATGAGAATTGTATACTTACGATTTATTAATATATTATAAGTTATAATATATTAATATAAAGTCATGTTATTTAATTAGTTTTAATCTTGAATTAATTATGAATTGATTTAGTGATTAAAAGGAAGACTAATTAAATCATGGGCTATTATATTTATATGGTGTAGGCTAATACTCATTTGTTAATGGGCTAAGCTTATATGGAAGTCCATGGATGATCCATGGAGCTTTTAACCCATGGATCCTTGGAAAGGAAAAGACATGGGTTATTAGGGTTTCACCCTAACCATGCACACTATATAAACAAGCTCATGTTGCATGAAATAACACCCTAGTGTGTGTGTAAGTGTGGTGGCCAAAATCAAGAGTTAGTATACTCTCTCATACATTTTCCAAGTTTGTGGTGATTTGTGATTTCCATTTGAGGCATTCACATTATTGGTGCTTGGCTCTCAAACTCCAAGGAATCAACAATCAACAAAAGGTATGTAATTCATCTAGTTCTTTTATGGTTAAAAGTACCCCATGTCATGCTAGATAGGTTATAAACCTTGGAAAATAATATTTTGCATGTATCTTAGACAAACATAGATCCAAGGTTTAATAGGGTTGCATGTACACTTAGGAAGTGTTAGAATGCTCAAAACCCAACAGTGGTATCAGAGCCTAGGCTTGTTTGTTTGATACTTGATGCAAAATGGTGATAAAAGTCGTTTTTTTTTGCTGTCTGACTGATGAACTCGCCGAGTCCATGGGGGGACTCGCCGAGTTCATGTGTAAACTCATCCTACTCGCCGAGTAGGTTCGTGCACTCGGCGAGTAGGAGCCTCAGAATGCAGTTTTTCTACTTTTGCTGCTGGAAATGGACTAGAAACATTACCCTAAACTGTTTTGGTGTTTTAAAACTTGTTTTAGTTGGTGTAATGGTTGTTCTAATCCATTTACAATAGCTTATATCAAAATTTCATGCTTTGTATGTGTTCATTTAATTCTTGAAACTTTGATGATCATGTTCATGTTCTTATGAATTTAGAAGATGATAGGAATTATTTGCTGAATTGTTTAGGATTAATTCTTGATCATTTATGTGTTTTAATGGAATCCATAATTTGTCCTCAAGTTATGGATTTCCAAAGGTCACTTCTTTTAAACACACATTTAAAACACATAAGTTACATAAAATGAAGAGTCTTCATTTTTATGAACCTTTAATTCATAAGTTATGAAATGAAAAGTTTTTGATAGTTACAAAACTTGCCCTCAAGTTTTGGAATTTGTAAAGTTTCACACACTTTAATAAACTTTAATTCCAAACCCTTAGAGTTTTAAAAGTTAAAATTCAACCCTTATACTATTTATAACATTAATGGTTAATTATTATATATATATATATATATATATATATATATATATATATATATATATATATATATATATATATGTATAAGATCAAGTCGTTTTACCGTTAGTAGGCCTCATTCACGAAGCCGGTCTATAAGGGGGGTATAAGGTTGTTGCCTATAAAATGGCAACTTAATGGGTGTCCATTCTCACCCACCGCTTCCTTGATCGGTGGAGGGTCGTTAGCCGAACGGGTAGGACAATGACTTTAAATTCTCATTAAAAGTATAATGAATATTATAAAGTAACTAAACCTTTTATAAATTCCCAATCTTAGTTACTTTAGGAAAATATGAATATGGTGCTAACCCATGAAATTCACACTTTGTACCTTACCAAGTCGTTGGTGGAGCGTGTGTGGTTAACCGGCACACTAACTTGGACTAGTAAGGATCACGAAGGGTGACTTAATGTTTATCATAGATCGGTGGAGCGTGTGTGGTTAACCGGCACATCGATTAGGTGATAATATTAAGGGTACCAAGTGAGTTTGCATGGTTATTCACACCTTGTTTTGTGATCCTCGGCATCCCAGTCACAAAACTTGAAGGGCACAATCGAGATTGAAACATGCCATTGAAAAGTTCAATGAATCTCAAAAGATCTAGGAGTTTCAAATCCAATTAAAACCTAATAAATTATTTCTTTTTTCATGGTGGAAATTGGTGAATCGTCATTCACCTACCTTCAAATATTTTATAGCTTGGATTACGGCATCCATCTTCCAAGTTATAAAATATTGTGTTGGGTCCTAGCCTTAATATTTCATATTGGGTGTTATATTAAGGACTTGAATCAACTAACTTGATTTTCTCCCATTGTAGATGTCTGGTTCATATAACTATGATCTTCCCAAATCGCTTGGAACAAGCTTTCCTCTTGAAGATGATGTCCCTCAACATCATGCTTCACTCCCTCCACCTCCTCCATTTATTCTCCCTGACCCACAAGCCCGAAGACTTGAAAGGTTCAAGGTCACTCAAGCTCTACTAGAAATGAAACATCAAGATGGAAGACCTGTGTGCACTCATGTCTTAGGAATGAAGTCACACATTGACAGGTTGAGAATGTTGGGTGCTGTTATTTCAAGGAAGTTCGCTGTTGACTGGGTTCTTCAGTCACTTCCTAAGTCGTATGGTGAGTTTATTAAAGACTACCATATGACAAATCCTGACATAACCCTAATAGATCTTTCTTATTTGCTTGTTGCTGCTGAATCAGCAATGATTTGGCGCAATGGTCAAGCGAATATTGATGGAAGGTCTAATTCTCAAACTTCCATGGACATGGACAATGGTAACATTGGAAGTCCAGAAAAGCTTTCTCTTCCCAATGAAAAGGGATCGGCTTTGGTCAACCCGGTTGACCAAAAGGTAAAGGGAAAGGCTAAGTCTGTGATTGTCTCATGTACCATTCCCAAAGAGTCTATATGTTTTTATTGTCATGAGAAGGGACATTGGAAGCGAAGCTGCCCTGAATACCTGAAATGGTTGAAAGCAAGTAGAGACAAAATGTTTGACTCGACTTCAGGTAAGTCCACTATCTAACTTTGTTAAAGTTCCTAATTGTTGATTCTTATTACATGATGTGACTAGGTTGCATCTTGATGTTTAGTAGGATCGAGCAAAAGGAAGGTTAAAATAAGAGTGTGCTGAATCTGATCACGAAGATGGATTTCTATCGCATGGTTCGAGGATCGGATTTTTGAGCTACTACTTAAAAGCTATGATAGATTGCTAGGAAATATGTAATATCATAGTTTTCATTTGAAGATCCATTGTAAGGAATATTTTTCTGCATTTTAATAAAGAAATAAAAGTTTTGTTTAGTTTATTTTATATTATATCCCCTTACAATGGCATTTATGGAAATTGATGTTTGTATGTTTCTAGCAATATTGGAAATATGAGTTTGATTCTCTCATATGTGGTAGTGTCTGAATTTACCAAATGAGGAAAGGTTCTCATCACCCAAGCTTCAGTTAGACAGAAACTTGGAATCATACAAGTTGTATTGTATGATGAATGAGAATTTTCATCTTTGTAAAAATTGAGACTAATTCATTGATCACATGCATATGTGAGTCAATTGAAGGACTAAGGAATTAGGTACATTGGGTGTGTGCTGGTCAAGGTCCACCACAAAGATCAATTCGTCGTGATTTACTAGAGATTAGTAAATATGGTTATACTTATAAGGTTAAGTATAATTTTGTAACATTGGAAAAGTTTCAATGTATGGCAGAACAGATGAGATGAATCAAATTTGGCAGAAAGATAAAAGTTTCTCAAATCTGAAAAGATGGGAGAGTACTTTAGTATCATGTTTTTATGATCATCTTAATGATTATGAAACCATATCACAAATTCATACTCTAAGGCCATCTTAGTGCATTGTTATGACTAAGATGAGGGGTCATGAATTGTTGGAATGGTTAAAATCAAGAAGATGGATCATACATGTTTTTATGATCATCTTAATGATTATGAAACCATATCACAAATTCATACTCTGAGGACATCTTAGTGCATTGTTATGACTAAGATGAGGGGTCATGAATTGTTGGAATGGTTAAAATCAAGAAGATGGATCATACTTCGTTCCAAAACAACTCTTAGAGTCATACTCCAAGATTGTAACATTAAGTGACATAAAGTAAGGTTTAAAACACTTATCAAATGTAGTGTAAAATGTTTTCTACTCCTGTACATTTGAAATTGGTAAGTTGTGATGTCTTGGATAAGACAAAGACCAACTAAGACCAATTGTGTGAAGTGTTTATCTTAATAAGAATTTGCACTATCCCTTGAATATTTGTTTTGTCAAGGAATGGTTCTTGACTAGGGAAACTTATATGTCAAGAGGACAGTGGGAGTCTTAAAGATCCTGAAAGGATTTCAAAATTTAATCAGGAGTAAAACCTGAGTTTTATCACTAGCACACGACTTAAGGTTTGAAACCTATTAAGTTGACATAATTCTTGTTTATGTGTCTGTTCCTATTAAGTTGACTATGCATATGAGTTCTGTTAGTTCTAAACTGTGTGCATAACAGCTTGGAAGCATTGGTGGGCCTTGTGCTACCAGATGACAAGAAATTAAGATTGAACAAGTTCAATCCATGTAAGGCTGAATTTGTTACTAACCTTGTCTTGTGATTATGGTTTTGACAAATTCACATGGATAGGAACTCATACACCATAAAATCTAAGTGTCATAAGGTTTCTCTCCGATTCATGAAAGTGATGGTGAGGAAATGCTTTCACTAAGAAGATTTTAAGTAGATAGCAATTGTGATGTTTGCATTCTCAAAGTCGTTAGTGGAGCGTGTGTGGTTAATCGGCACACTAACATGGACTTGTGAGAAATGGCAAAGGTCTAAACAATTAAGACTATGATTGCGGCATCCCTTTTCATAGTTCTGGAAATTGTTTAGACACACATGTGAGCTATCTAAGAAAGGGTGTACGAATCTAAATTTCAGAAGTCCAGCTGATTTCTGGAAATATGTCAGAGCTAGTGGGAGCATAAGTGTTATGCTGATAATCATCATGTTAGTGGGAGCATGATTATTATGTTTAGTGTTGCAAGTTAGCAATGTTAATTATAGAAAAACAAAAGTTTCAATTTGTAAAGTTGTAGGGGTTGAAAAAGTTGTTTTGCTATAATTAAGGGAGAGGAAATTATACTTCATTTCAATTCTAAAAGCTTAGATTGAGTTTTAATCATCTTTAGTCAAGTATATATATATATGAATTTTATGTTGGAATGGTTCAACATAAGGAAATCCTATATATATTGCGTTCTCAAGTTCGATTATGATCACGACATCCCTCTTCATAGTCGATTTTTGAAAACATGGAAAATAAAAAATATTGTAGCAAAAGACTGATCCAGTATCAGGTCTTTATGTGAGACATCGTGAATCGTGTCCCATATGCTTCGGGTATAGGATCGGTCACATGTGCTATAGTATTCATTCTTTCTAAATTTTCCAAATGCTCAGAGCATTAAGAAGGGAAAAGTCTAGAATTGGATAAGACTAAAATGATTAAGCAATTGTCGAGGACTATCTAAGGCTCACCAAAGATTGGTTGCTCAGGGACAGTTGGAAGTATAGTGTTAAATTTTGGAAGGACCTTATGGATATATTCTGAAAAGAGGTAGCTCTTGTTCAGATATGATAATCAAAATAGGAATATGGAAATTTTCCATATTGGGAGTTGGATATTAAGAATCTATGAGAAAGTTAGAAACTTTTATGCAAAAAGGATGTTCAAAGCAATGTACTTTGAATATGAGAGTTCGTTTCCATAGAGTTGATCTCCTTTGGAATCCTCTGTAATGACTGATGACAAGGTTTTGGTGACCTTGTGCATAATCATTACGAGAGGATCAGTGCATATAAGTTTAAAATCTAACAGATTTTTGGTAAATGGTAGGAATTAGGAATTCTTACATTTACAATAAGGATTTGGGATTGTGAAATGAGCATCATTGGAATCATATTCAATTGATCTATTTCACAAAGTAAAGATCATAGACAAACATAGTGTGCATACTTGGAGTATGACATAACTATTGTTTAGAAAAACAAAGTGTACATGCTAGGAGCATGGGACGACTGTTGTTTTTGTTCAAGTATTAAGTTGATTATTTGAAACATTATACAATGAATAATGTGTAATCAATATGGTGATAAATAAAAGGTGGTTTTATTTATATTCAAAAGGGTTCTGAGACCATATTGGATTCGATTATTATTGTGTTTCACTTTGCATGTTTTGACTTCCATAATAACTAGGTTATTCTTTCCGAATGATTAAGTTATTCAAACCATCCACAGTCGGTCATATGTTGGAAGTAGATATGAATCAAGACTGTCATGAGTTGGTTGTAGAGGTCTAAGATGTTGGACATGGCTACAACACTCATGAGTGCTCATAAGTTATGAGTATTGGATTCAACCCACGCTCACTTGCATCACTTCATGGAATTTATCTCGAGTGATCGTGAGACGGTAATATCATATAAGTCTTCAAACCTAGAGATATGAGTTGTTACCTATGAGTTGGTTGTGCATTGATTGCACGTAAACGCATCAGTAACTTGATGTTATAAAACGTGCCTTTGTGTATAATTCAACAAGTAGTAGAAACAAGTATATGAGTCGAAGTTTATCTGTTCCTTCTAGTCCTTGGAGGATTAGAAGCGATATCTGGGCCCCTCGATGATTTTGTTTTGACCTATGTATCGGGCCCGGTCAGAACCTAATTGATGTGTTCAATTTAGTTCTTTGTCAAAAAAATAGGAAATCGGGAAACAAACGGCTGGACAATAAGTACAACGTTGTTCCATGTATTTGTCCGGTTGATATCATGAGAACAGAGGATTATATGATCACTTATCTAAAATGGCGCTTCATAGTTCAACAGAGTTTTCGAGAGCTACGATTGCTGGTTGGTTCCTGAAGTAACATACGCAAATACAGTTATTAGACTTATCCAAGTGGGAGACTGTTGGATAAGGTGTCTAAGTCCATAACTTATTTGGTATATACTTGACCCGACCCGGCATGGTCCATTTGGGTTGCACTTCACCCAAACTGTTTATGGATAATTTTATGAGAATTGTATACTTACGATTTATTAATATATTATAAGTTATAATATATTAATATAAAGTCATGTTATTTAATTAGTTTTAATCTTGAATTAATTATGAATTGATTTAGTGATTAAAAGGAAGACTAATTAAATCATGGGCTATTATATTTATATGGTGTGGGCTAATACTCATTTGTTAATGGGCTAAGCTTATATGGAAGTCCATGGATGATCCATGGAGCTTTTAACCCATGGATCCTTGGAAAGGAAAAGACATGGGTTATTAGGGTTTCACCCTAACCATGCACACTATATAAACAAGCTCATGTTGCATGAAATAACACCCTAGTGTGTGTGTAAGTGTGGTGGCCAAAATCAAGAGTTAGTATACTCTCTCATACATTTTCCAAGTTTGTGGTGATTTGTGATTTCCATTTGAGGCATTCACATTATTGGTGCTTGGCTCTCAAACTCCAAGGAATCAACAATCAACAAAAGGTATGTAATTCATCTAGTTCTTTTATGGTTAAAAGTACCCCATACCATGCTAGATAGGTTATAAACCTTGGAAAATAATATTTTGCATGTATCTTAGACAAACATAGATCCAAGGTTTAATAGGGTTGCATGTACACTTAGGAAGTGTTAGAATGCTCAAAACCCAACAAAAAGATGCGAGTATTTTTGTTTCATTTGATCCTCTCGCTCCCAAGTGAATCCAGGTCCCCGCTTGGCATTCCAGCGAACCTTCACTATTGGTATGTGACTTTGTTTCGTTCGTTTGACTTCCCTGTCCATGATTTCTACTGGCTCTTCCACAAAGTTAATACTCTCTTTTATCTCGATTTCATCGAGTGGAATCACAAGAGTCTCGTCGGATAGACACTTCTTTAGATTTGACACGTGGAAGACAGAGTGTACGTTGCTAAGTTCTTGTGGTAGACGGAGTTTGTAAGCTACTGGGACGATTCTAGCAAGAATCTTGAATGGCCCTATGTACCTTGGATTTAGTTTTCCACACTTTCCAAAGCGTATCATGCCCTTCCAAGGTGAGTCCTTCAACAGAACGCGATCACCCACCTGGAATTCCAAGGGTTTTCGTCTCTTGTCTGCGTAGCTCTTTTGTCTGTCTCTAGAGGCTTTCAGTCGTTCTCAGATTTGGACGATATTTTCTATGGTTTCTCGAATGATTTCTGAGCCAGTGAGAGTGCTATCAGGGACCTGCCCTTTATCTAGTTGTGTGTCACCCACTTCTGCCCAGCACAGAGGGGATCATCACTTACGGCCATAAAGGGCTTCGAATGGGGCAGCCTTGATGCTAGAGTGGTAGCTATTGTTGTATGAAAACTCGACAAGTGGCAAATGGGTATCCCATGCTTTACAAAAATCGATCACACAGGCTCTCAACATGTCTTCTAGTGTTTGTATAGTTCTCTCACTCTGCCCGTCGGTTTGTGGATGGTAGGATGTACTCATGTCCAGCCTAGTTCCCAGAGATTTCTGTAATGACTGCCAAAATCATGAGGTGAATCTACTGTCTCTATCCGTGATAATAGATATGGGCACACCATTCAGTCGCACTATCTCTTTGATGTAAGTTCGAGTCATTTCTCCATTTTGTATGTTTCCTTTATTGGCAGGAAGTGGGCGGACTTGGTTAATCTGTCGACGATCACCCAAATGGTGTCATGACCACCCGATGTCGTGGGTAACTTGGTAATGAAATCCATCGTAATCTGCTCCCATTTCAACTCAGGTATCTCGGGCTGTTGAAGTAAACCTGAGGGCTTTTGATACTCTACCTTGACATTGGCACAAGTTAGGCACGTGCCCATGTAGGTAGCAATCTCGGCTTTCATGTTTGGCCACCAATAGAGTTTCTTGAGATCCAAATACATCTTATCTAAACCTGAGTGAACAGAGTATCGAGTTTTGTGGGCTTCATTCATGACAACATCTCTATAGCCACCAAACTTCGGTGTCCAGATCCGATTTATGAAATAATGAACTCTGTCACCCTTGATTTCTAAATTCTTCTCCATTCCTCTTAAGGCTTCATCTGCCACATTATCCGGCTTCAAGGCTTCTAACTGAGCCTCTTTGATCTATGTGGACAGATATGAATGGATTGTCATGGTCAATGCCTTCACTCTACGACCTGAGTACTCCTTTCGACTAAGGGCATCTGCTACTATGTTGGTTTTGCCGGGATGATAGCGAATTTCGCATTCGTAATCATTGAGTAGTTCTACCCCTCGTCGCTGCCTCATGTTAAGTTCTTTCTGATCGAAGATGTGTTGGAGGCTTTTGTGGTCAGTGAAAATAGTGCACTTGGTAGCATACAGGTAATGTCTCCAGAATTTTAGTGCAAAGACTACGACTCCCAACTCGAGATCATGAGTGGTGCAGTTGACTTCGTGTGTATTTAGCTGTCTCGAGGCATAAGCAATAACCTTTCCTCACTGCATAAGCACACAGCCTAGTCCCTGATTGGATGCATCACTGTATACTACGAAGTCTTCTGTCCCTTATGGAAGAGACAAGATATGTGTGTTGCACAGTGCTTGCTTCAATGTTTGGAATGCAACGTCTTGTTTCTTTCCCTAACTAAAATTTACACCCTTTTGAGTCAGGGTGGTGAGAAGTTTAGCGATTCGGGAGAAGTTTTGTATGAATCTGTGGTAATAGCCAACAAGTCCTAAAAATTGGAGGATCTCTGTTGGCGTTGTGGGGGATGACTAGTTCTCGATCGCTTTTATTTTGGAAGGGTCCACGTGTATTCCTTCTTCGATGACTACGCGACCAAGGAAGTTTACCTTCCTAATCCAAAACTCGCACTTTGAGAATTTAGCATAAATCTTTTCCGCCCTTAAGGTTTCTGTGACTTGTCTCAGGTGTTGGCTATGATCTTCCTTACTTTGTGAGTAAATGAGTATATCATCTATGAACACTATCACAAATTTGTCTATGAAGGGACGGCACACCCGATTCATTAGGTCCATGAATACTGCGGGTGCGTTTGTTAGACCAAAGGGCATTACTATAAACTCGTAGTGACCATAACGAGTTCAGAATGCTGCTTTGGGAACATCATTATCATGGACTCGTAATTGGTGATACCTAGATCTCAAATCAATCTTAGAAAAGTAACTGGCTCCTTAGAGTTGATCGAAGAGGTCGTCTATTCGTGTAAGAGGGTATCGGTTTCTAATGGTAAGTTTGTTCAGCTCGCGGTAATCTATGCACATTCATAAAGACCCATCCTTCTTCTTAACGAACAAGACCGGTGCTCCCCAGGGTGAGAAGCTCGGTCGAATGAATCCCTTACTTAGCAGTTCGTTTAATTGGCTGGATAATTCTTGCATCTCTGCTGGTGCTAGGCGATACGGGGATTTGGCTACGGGGGTAGCTCCAGGAATCAAGTCGATTCAGAACTTGACTTGGCGCTCAGGAGGAACTCCTGGAAGATCTTCATGGAAGATATTAGAAAAATTACAGACTTTGGGAATGCTCTCGAGGTCTTTTACTTCTTGTTTTTCATTGACAACATGGGCTAGGAATGCATGACACTCTTTTCGCAGGTATTTTTGGGCTTTGATTCAAGATATGATGCGAAGGTTCGAACTGAGTTTGTTGCCGTAGATAACGAGGGCTTTGCCATTTGGCAGATTGAGGTGAATGGATTTTTCGTAGCATAGAATATCAGCACGGTTAGGACTTAACCAATCCATGTCGATAATGACGTCGAAGCTTATTATGGAGACCGGCATAAGGTCAATTGAGAAAGGGTAGTCGTTTAGAGTGAGGGTACAGTCTATGAATATGTTATTAGTGCTTTCTTTCTTCCCGTTAGCCATTTCGACTGTGAATGTTTCGTTTAGTGATTGTGGTTTGTATTTGAGTAAGTGTTTGAATTTGTGGCTAATGAAACTCCTATCCGCACCACTATCAAAGAGAATACATGCATAAGAGTTATCGAGGAGGAACGTACCCGTGACTACGGTAAAATCCGCTACTGCCTCCTCCTGACCCATTTCTAGCACTCTTCCTGTGTTTCCAGCATTTCTTGCTTTAGGGAAATCTCTCTTGTAGTGCCCTATCTCACCACACCCATAACAGACTTGACCTACTCCAGCTCCAGGGGCCTGAGCATTAGGTTGCGTTGGTGTCTTGCAAAAACGGGCAGTATGCTCCTTCTTGTTGTAGTTGGCGCATTGCATTTCCCGACAAGGCCCGTGGTGGTGGAAATTGCATTTGTTGCACAGTGGGAGGTTTCCAACATAACGGTTGGGAGGTGTTGGTGCAGGAGGAACAGCAGCAGGAATGGTAGCAGCGTGGACTGCCACTGTTTGCTGTCTCTTTGAGGGCTCCTGCGAATATTGGCCCTTTCTTTTGTTCCAGTGCTTTTTTTCCACCACTCTCCTTGGGCTGCTTGGGAATAACCGTGATGGAGCCTTGGCGATCTCCATGATCCACTAGAGTCTGTGCCAGACGCTTGGCACTATCGAAGGTAAGTGAATTGGCAGCAAGAATGTTTCCTTGAGTCGGGGGTGTCAATCCCCATATGTATCTCTCTACTTTATTGCTCTCCGGGGTGACCATCCAGGGACATAGAAGAGCCAGGTCACTGAACCTAGCTGTGTAAGCAGCGATATCGGAGTCCTTCATCTTCAGACTCCAGAGCTCTTCCTCTAGCTTTTGCATCTCGCCCCTCGGGCAGTATTCAGCTAGCATAAGCTCCTTCAAGTTGTCCCAGCTCATGGCATTGGCTACTGAAAGAGTCAATGACTTGACTTGGCTGTTCCACCATGATAGGGCTCTGTCTGTGAAAGTGCATGCTGCAAATTTTACTTTGCTGGCTTCAGGGCATGCATAAATCTCGAATACTGATTCGATCTTCTCGAACTAGCGTGTTAAAGCAATGACACCTCCAGTGCCATCGAAGGATTTGGGTGTAGCGTTGGTGAATTCCTTGTAAGAACACTCCTTTGGGTGTCCATGACTATCACCTTGGTTAGAAGGATTGGAACCACTACCCGCCCCACTGGTATCACTTGCGTGGATATGAGTCATGGTGGCTGCCACCGCGGCGGTTACTGCTGCTTGGAAGACTGCAGGATCATACTGAGGAGGTTGTGGCGTTGGTGGATTTGTCGAAGTGTTGTTTTTCTTCCTGTTGGACTTCTTTGGATCCATATTTCTCTAAAATGATTTAAGAGAAAATGATGATAAGTCCTCTATATTGGTCATGAGTCAGGTGATAATGAACAAGATATATCTTATCCTGACTGTTACAATGTTATATTAAGCGATTTATAGTGGAAGTCTACTAATGTAAGTAAGCAATCGCCAACTTCGTTTTATAGCAACACTTTGTAAAGAATTTGTATAACGTGACTCATATTGGGTCCCCCCTATAACCACCTAGTGTATACAAATTATATATATCTAAAACTAAATAGGCATTCGAATGTGCGACTCTACTCTAAGTCCACAACCAAACAAGGAACAGGAAGTAAAGCTAAGTCACACATTCTAAGTCCATAAAATCTCAATTATATATAACTTTGGCATATACACCTAGTAATTATAGGCCTACCAGCAAGGGTTCTTTCTTTACTCATGTTCGATTCTAGTAAGAAGGCCCTTTATCAAATCTTAGTATACATATAACTATCGATGCCTAAATGTTGTAGTGCTAGTGTTTAATGTGCCAAAATACTCCTATAGTGTTTTAATTTCATCTTTGGTTCTAAAGTTTCTCTTGTTGGTATTGTTGGTAAGTTTTAGACTTGTTGCAACACTACCGTCACTCCCAAACACATGTTGGTCGTATCTCAAATAAATATAGTTGATCTGGCTATATTTATCCCAGATATGACTACATAACTATTCAGGTTTAACTGCAGTGTCCAACCTCTAAATACTTTTGTATAGTTCTTTCTGTGGTACTGTTTCTGGTATATATGTATGTTAGTATACTTCTTATAAAATACTTATATTTTAAAAGTATACTTTTAGTCAGAGCACTTCGGCCCCATTGTGTTTATAGTTGTATATCTTTGGAAGGTTTGATATACTTAGTTCACTATAAACAATGCTTTGATACGAATCTGTCACACCCCCAAACCGGAACGACGGAAACGTTCAGGGGAAGAGGACATCATGTACAGTATCACAACATTTGTATAATAACAATCAAAGCAAACACAACCATTACATTGATAGAATATAGGATTTACATCTGTTCGATACATTTTTTGTATGACATCAAAATGTATAACAAAAGTATAAAAGACGCGACTCTAAACGCTCCGTCTTCTCAAAACCCGTGGGTATACCTGTCTACAGGTTCCCTGAGAATACAAGTGGTTTTGAAAGTGTATCAACATTTAAGTTGGTGAGTTCATAAGCATGTTTTTTCAACGGAAAGCTTGTCTTTGTTCTTTGAAATCATTAGTATGTTTCTCCAGAAAATCCAATATTTTCTTTAGTAATGAAAAGTAGTCTTAGACCATAAGACCAAAGTGTATGTTTGTTACTGTACTCTGAATTAGTATATGTAGTACTAGTGTACTTGATACTAGGAAAGTAGTGTATTGTAGTAATGTTTGTTATGAAACTTTTGATATGACTAGTGACCTCTACGACGTTCTTCAGGCGTCGGAATGTTATGACATTTGTCACCCCAGGCCTGCCGGCCTAACTGTAGCTAACAGTTTAGGTGTGAGGTTGTCAATCCCATATAGATCTATACATAAACTCACGCTCTCCCTCTAGGAGACTCTGGTTATATTGTACATGATTTAGAACCGGTACCCTGATGGGTACCCCGAAGTGATGCCTCACAACCCTGTATTTACTAGTTTACGTGTAGTGTTGTAGTGTTCTCTTGTACTTAAAAATTGTATGTATCAATTCCTAGTATTGTACTTTGTAATGTAAAATAATTATACTTAAATAATTATTTAGTAGTGAATCCTTGAAGTATTGTAATCTAGTAGTGTTCCATAAAATATACCTATTATAGTTTAAAAGTACGTTCTTGTATCATGTTTTGTACTTGGTAAAATAGTGTAATGATCCCCAAACTATACCTATTATAATTTGTATGTATGTTCTGTGATGTATTGAAAATCTTTGTAATTTATCTGCATGTGTAAATCGGTAATAAAAGGTTCGAATATAGTTTCCCTTTTTGCTCGAGATGTTACCAAAGGGATTAAAATATATAAAAATATATATTTTGATAACTGTAGTGATAAAACGGTCTGAAATCGTTTGAATATTAACACAAGAGTCATTGTGTTTTGCTTGTATCCCCCCCTTAAAAACATTGAAAACAATGAAAATGTAGGGGTATGAACTCACCTCTAGTGCGTTTGAGTCGGTATAGTGGAACTTGTAGAGATGATCATCGGGCTAGCGTACGTGGAATGAACGTTTTCCTAATATTATTTAAGCACGCAATCGTATTTAAATTAGTGAAACAATTAATTAAAATGTTAGACAACACTCAATTTATGTAAGGAATTATTACCGAGAATGATTTAGAGTGTTGATGAGGGTTTTCGGTCTAGCCTTCACCGAAATCCTTGATTTCGGTCGTAAACCCTCAACCGAGAATCAGATTATCAGTCTTATGGTGTTTTCGGTTGGAAACTCGTTTTTCGGTTGGGAACATGTTTTCGGTCAGATGAAGATTTGGAGATTGTTCTTGGTGTTCTTGGTGTTCCTGGTGAAAATATGAAGATTTGAAGCATTTTTCTTGAAGATTGAAGAGTTCTTGGATGATACTTGAGAGCAAAACGGAAGTGATTTCGAGTGAAAAAGTGAAGAAATGACTTATTTTTCGAGGAAAAATACTTTACCGATTGGGTTTTCGGCCGTAAAAAGGTTCTCGGCCGAAAACGGTTTGCTGTCTGAGAGTTCTCGGTCGAAAAGGGGGTTTTCGGTGAGAGGGTTCTTGGTTTCACGAGAAAAACTTTGATTTCTGAGAGCATTTTATTCAAAATACTTATATAAAAACATCATTTATGAATTGAATCGTGTTTTAACCCTTATAATCATAACAAAATCAACAAAATTAGAATTTTATCGAAGGGTTTGAATTTTATTGACTTGAAAAATATCGGGTTGTTACATTATCCCCCTGTTAAAGGGAATTTCGTCCCGAAATTCTTTCTATAGAGAGTAGCCTACGGACTAGGGAAAAAGATGCGGGTATTTTTGTTTCATTTGATCCTCTCGCTCCCAAATGAATTCAGGTCCCTGCTTGGCATTCCAGCGAACCTTCACTATTGGTATGCGACTTTGTTTCGTTCGTTTGACTTCCATGTCCATGATTTCTACTGGCACTTCCACAAAGTTAAGACTCTCGTTTATCTCGATTTTATCGAGTGGAATAACAAGAGTCTCGTCGGATAGACACTTCTTTAGATTTGACACGTGGAAGACAGAGTGTACGTTGCTAAGTTCATGTGGTAGACGGAGTTTGTAAGCTACTGGGCCGATTCTAGCAAGAATCTCGAATGACCCTATGTACATTGGATTTAGTTTTCCACGCTTTCCAAAGCGTATCATGCCCTTCCAAGGTGAGACCTTCAATAGAACGCGGTCACCCACCTAGAATTCCAACGGTTTTCGTCTTTTCTCTGCGTAGCTCTTTTGTCTGTCTCTAGAGGCTTTCAGTCGCTCTCAGATTTGGACGATCTTTTCTGTGGTTTCTTGAATGATTTCTGGGCTAGTGAGAGTGCTATCAGGGACTTGCCCTTTAGCTAGCTGTGTGTCACCCACTTCTGCCTAGCACAGAGGGGATCTGCACTTACGACCATAAAGGGCTTCGAATGGGGCATCCTTGATGCTAGAGTGGTAGCTATTGTTGTATGAAAACTCGACAAGTGGCAAATGGGTATCCCATGCTTTACAAAAATCGATCACACAGACTCTCAGTATGTCTTCTAGTGTTTGTATAGTTCTCTCACTCTGCCCGTCGGTTTGTGGATGGTAGGCTGTACTCATGTCCAGCCTAGTTCCCAGAGATTTCTATAATGACTACCAAAATCGCGAGGTGAATCTACTGTCTCTATCCGAGATAATAGATATGGGCACACCATGCAGTCGTACTATCTCTTTGATGTAAGTTCGAGTCATTTCTCCATTTTGTCCGTTTCCTTTATTGGCAGGAAGTGGGCGAACTTGGTTAATCTGTCGACGATCACCCAAATGGTGTCATGACCACCCGATGTCTTGGGTAACTTGGTAATGAAATCCATTGTAATTCAATCCCACTTCCACTCAGGTATCTCGGGCTGTTGAAGTAAACCTGAGGGCTTTTGATACTCTACCTTGACTTTGGCACAAGTTAGGCACTTGCCCATGTAGGTAGCAATCTCGACTTTCATGTTTGGCCACCAATAGAGTTTCTTGAGATCCAGATACATCTTATATGAACCTGGGTGAAAAGAGTATCGAGTTTTGTGGGCTTCATTGATGACAACATCTCTGTATCCACCAAACTTCGGTGTCCTGATCCGATTCATGAAATAACGAACTCTGTCACCCTTGATTTCTAAATTCTTCTCCATTCCTCTTAAGGCTTCATCTGCCACATTATCCGGCTTCAAGGCTTCTAACTGAGTCTCTTTGATCTGTGTGGACAGATGTGAATGGATTGTCATGGTTAGTGCCTTCACCCTACGACCTGAGTACTCTTTTTGACTAAGGGAATCTGCTACTACGTTGGCTTTACCAGGATGATAGCGAGTTTCACATTCGTAATCATTGAGTAGTTCTACCCATCGTCACTGCCTCATGTTAAGTTCTTTCTGATCGAAGATGTGTTGGAGGATTTTGTGGTCGGCGAAATTAGTGCACTTGGTACCATACTGGTAATGTCTCAAGATTTTTAGTGCAAAGACTACGACTCCCAACTCGAGATCATGAGTGGTGTAATTGACTTCATTTGTCTTTAGCTGTCTCGAGGCATAGGCAATAACCTTTCCTCGCTGCATAAGCACACAATATAATTTCCCAATATTATTTTCAAAAAATAACAATTTCTCCAAATTAAATACAAAGAGTTGGATATATTTATTAATAATTGAATTCTTAATAAATAAACAATAAGTGACAACTTGCTAAAGGTGTGACCCTATATGATCATATGTTATTATCAAACATCATTCTAAAATAATTCTTGAGTATATATATATATATATATATCCAACAATAAATATATCATTTACTCATATCTAATGGTGACGAGTCTTTAGAAGATCATGATGAGCCTATAGTCTATTAGGAAGCCATGACAGGCATAAAGTTGCTAAGTGGAAAGAGGCTATTGAAAAATACCATTTACTCACATCTAATGATGATGAGTCTTTGGAAGATAATGATGAGCCTATGGCCTACTAAGAAGCCATGATAGGCATAAATTTTGCTAAGTGGAAAGAGGCTATTGAAAGCAGGATGTAATCCATGTATGATAATCAACTACGAGACTTGGTTGATCAATCACCTGGTTGTAAAGCAATTAGGTTAAAATACGTCTTCAAGAAGAAGACTAACATGGAAAGGAAGTTACACATATAAAATCGAACTGATGATAAAAGGGTTACATGCAAAATCATGGTGTAGATTGACAAATAGATGTAAATTAAAACTTTTTTCTTTAATGAAAGTTTCATTGATGATGTGTTTATGACATAACCTAGGGTTTTGTACACTCCAAGCATCCTAATAGAGCATGCAAGCTATAGATGGCCATTTATAGACTCAAAAAAGTATCTCAAAGTTAGAATCGCTAATTTGATGAGAAAATCAAAGAGTTTAGTCTTGTCAAGAATGAAGATCAAGAATGCATATATGTTGGGGATAGTAGAGAAATGTAGTCTTCCTTATTTTGTATTTTGATGACATAGTCCTCTTGAAAAACAATGTCCTTACTTTTGAAAGTGTAAAATTTTTGCTAGGAAATTTCCTTTCTATAAATGACACGGGAGAGTCATCACAAATACTTTGCATCAAGAGTTATAAAGATAAATATAAATCTCTAAGTAGGTTAAGCCAAAGCACATACATCAATAAGATCTTAAAGAGATTCAAGATAGAAGACTCCAAAAGGGTATATACCTATTCAACATGGTTTAGGGCTCAAAAAACTCAACGTCTAGTTCTAATTAGGAGCTGGATAGAATCACTCAAGTCTTTTGTTCTTAGGTTGTGGGATCGATAATGTATTCCATGTTATGAGCATGAAGAATTGATATAACGTTAATCCTAACATGACTCACTAAATGGAGGTCAAGAACATTCTCAAATATTTGAGACGAACAAAAGACACATTCTTGATCTTTGGATATTAGAAGGAGCTCAGTGTAAACGGTTACACTTATTCAAGCTCCCAAGCTGATAGAGAGGATTATTACTTATAGTCAGGATTTGTGTTCTAAGTGAACAAAATATGGGTGACTTGGAGGAGTTCCAACCAAGATATCGCAATTGATTCGATAAAAAAAGATATATTACAACTAATGGAGTTGAAAAGGAGGCTATATGGATGAAGAAGTTCATAAGATATCTCGATTAGGTCATACAAGAACACATAATATATACTTATAAAATATTGCAAGGTTTTCGAGAGAAAACATTATCCTTAATAGAGTTGCAACAGATTGGATTTGGTTGGATTACATTTATTTTTAGTTTCTTTGAGGTTTTGGGAACTAATATAGTATGTACTTTATCTGTTATAAGGATTATTATGTATAAATCATAACATATGTTGGGAGAAATTATTTTTGTTAGTGCATTACCGTGTTCAATTTTCATGTTTATTTACTTCCCTGAATACTAGTTTATTCAGAATCTCCATAGACGATCATTCTTCATGGAAGTAACTAATAAATAACCACTGATGTGAGTTGTTAATTGATTATACATAGAAATGGATATTATATATAGATGTATCCACACTCACATGTACTTAATAGAGAACAAATATTGGAGTAACTCATACTTAGAGATTAATTCATTTAATATTCAAAAGTAATTCTAGGATTGTAATATCTTATGTCCTTGAAATGGAGATACATAACTTTCTCGACTTACAGTCTGTTATGCTTTGGTGTTCTCCAACACTATCTGTAACTAGTAGTCATACATGGAACAATAAAATGTGGCATGATGAGTAGGTGAGGTCTATCTAGTCTGTATTTATTTGTTCATTCTGACCTATGGTAGAAGTGATATACACGGGCTCTTTGATGATTCAGCGTTGGCAATGAAAGTATGGACATACTCAATCTATATTGACATTAGATCAATTATGCAATTTGCTATGGCGAACCATGAATCTCTATAAAGAAACAGAATAATGAACGTTTGAAATTGATGAGATTCTATGTCTCATGTTCATCAGGATACCTAGAACAAATGGATATTTAATCATTTATCTAAATTATTGGATCATAGCTTAAGGTTATGATCTCAGTACTTGTCTTGGATGACATATCCTATGTAGTTTTTGGAATACGACTATATAGTTGTTATGAAATATACAAGTGGGAGTATGTTAGAGATATGCACACTGACATACTAAGTCAGTGGCACTGGTAATAAATATATAGACATATTGGGTTACACATCCAAAAACACGAAATAAATAAATATATGGACTTGTTTATTATTTATTAATACTGATGGTTTAATTATAAATTTAAAGAGAGGGAATTATTTTATAGTAAGTAAAAAGGTTTAAATTAGACAGATAAATCTATTAAGTTAAATGCCTTAATTAGATAATTACTTAATTTAAACTAAACTTAGAAAAGAAGAAAATCACTAGAGATTGTGCAAGTACAAAAGAAATGCCAATCATTAAGAGAACCTAGTGAGTCTTGAAACAATATCTCTTCCCCTCTCATTCTCTTCTCGGTTATAAACCCCCTGAGTGGGTTTACAATGGATATAAACTCGAGTGACTTTATGACACAAACCCTAGTTGGGGTTTTTTAAGGTTTGAATATTTTGTTGCTTGAATTGTTTCTCTGTGTCACACCCCCAAACCGGAACGGCGAAAACATTTGAGGGCGGATGACGTCATGTACAGTATCACAACAATTGAATAATAGTAATCAAAGCACAACAACCACTACATTGATAAAGTATAGTTTTTACATATGTGTTTATATCAATGTATACTTGACATCAAAAGTATATAGCAAAAACTAAAAGACGTGAATGTAATGCTCCGTCTTCTCAAAACCTGTGTGGATACCTGTTTACTGATTTCCTGAGAATACAAGTAGTTTTGAAAATAGTGTCAACAATTCAGTTGGTGAGTTCATAAGTATTTTTGTATTTGAAATCTCATTGGTTTCTTGAAAATGTACGTGTTTCCTCCCAGAAAATCCTATATTTTCTGTTGTAAAAGAACTGTAGTCTTAATACCTTAAAACTGAAATTTATTAGTATTGTTATTCTCTGAAATAGTATATCGTAGTTTTATTATTAAATAAAACAGTGTGAAAATGAATGTTTCTCTGAAATGTAAGTTTCTCTGTAATATAAAATAGTATGTTGTAAATGTACTTGTATGAAAACCCTGTAAATGTATGTACCTGGATTAACCAGCTGTAATGTAAAATACTGTATTGTTGTTTTATTATTTAATAAAACTATATAAAGTTGTTTACGTATTCATACACTAATCGTATATTCAATACCAAATTGTGAGTTATTATAACCATGTTTGATGACCTAATATGGCCTGAATACGACATTTTTCAGGCGTCGGAAATGGTACGACATTTGTCACCCCAGGCCTGCTGGCCTAACTGTAGCTAATAGTTTAGGTGCGAGATTGTCAGTCCTGTATAGATCTATACACAAGTGTCACGCTTTCCCTCAATGAGACTCTGGTTATAATTTCAGGTTTTGGTTGGTACTTAGATAAGTACATGAAGTATGTCTCACAAAGCTATATCGACGGTTACATGTAGAATAATGAAAAGTCACTTTGTAATGGATAAACTGTATCTATATTTCATAAACTATACCTATTATAGTTTATATGTTTGTTGCTATTGTATTGTAACCTGAACTGCATAAAATAGTACGTATGTTCCATCAACTATACCTATTATAGTTTATATGTTTTGTTCTTAATGAATTGAAAACCTTTGTATTATTAACGATTTTGCAAGTTTGAAGTCGTAATTCCGTGATAAAGATATTCCGTGAAGTTTAACATTTATGTCCAAATGGTAATAAAATAAATTGTAAAAATATTCTTTTTGTTTAGCATGTTTAAATAGTTTTATACTTATATATATATATATATATATATATATATATATATATATATATATATATATATATATATATAGGTTTAGGTTCTATGGAACACAAAAAACCCTAAAAATCAAAAAAATGCCTAAAAAAATACTTAGAGATCACAAAACTTTTTTTTTAATTTTTTTATGAAAAAATCGCAACTCTTAATATAAAATCGCTGAAAATTTTTTTTGAAAAAAAACCAATTTTTTTTATAAAATAAAACAAAATTGATTTTTTATTTTTTTTCAGCGATTTTATACTAAAAGCTGCGATTTTTCTATAAAAAAATTAAAAAAAAAGTCTTGTGATCTCTAAGTATTTTTTTTATGCATTTTTATGAGTTTTAGGATTTTTTTTAGGGTTTTTTTATTTTCCAAATAACAATTTCCTATATATATATATATATATATATATATATATAATACTTATATAATTGCGATTAAAAAGGCAGTCGAATAAATGATTCTACCCTAAGCCACAACCAAACAAGGAAAATCAAATAAAACAAAATCATCAATTCTAAGCCTGTTGAATCTTATATATGTATATATATATATATATATATATATATATATATATATATATGTTTTTAAATAACGACAACGATTGAAACTATTTGAAATAATTTAAATATTAACACAAGATTTCTTGTGTTATACTTATATTCCCCCCCCCCCCTAAAGCAATGAAACATCGTGAAAACGTAAGGTATGAACTCACGTTGAGTGTGTGTTCTTGATTGGGTACGATGTGGTTGCGATGATCCTCGGGTTAGAACACATGTAAATAAACGTATCCAAATAATATTTATCACATAATATTATGTATGAATTAGTTATATTTATATGTTAAGTGTTTTAAAAGACTAAACTAATTCAAAGTAACTTACAAGTTTTCTGGGAATTTTGGATGAAGATGTGAAGTGTTCTTGAATATGATATAAAGATTTGAAGATTAACTGGGTAAGTGCTTTGAAGATATGAAGGTTTTCTATTGAATTTTGAGAAAGAATTGTAGAGTTTTTCGTAGGGAAATTGTATGAAATGAAGTTTGATTTAGGTTTGCATATATATATGGGGGATAAAATTGATTTGATGTTTACGTTGGGATGTGTAATCTATCACATTGGGAACTTAATCAAGGTAAAATATGTAGATACTTAAGGGAGTTTTCGGCCATAAAAGGGGTAGATTTCGGTCTTGTGGTTTGGATTCTTGGGGTGATTTCGGCCAAGCACAAACCGAAATCACTTGTGATTTCGGTCTTGGAACAAACCGAAATCACATGTGATTTCAGCCAAGTGCCCACCGAAATCCCAATGGTTTGTGGTTTATACTCTTTTGGCCTTTTTCTCATTTAATTAATAATTGAAAAGCTTCACTATTAAGAATACTTCTATGTCAAGAAATCTTCATAATTACGATAACTTCATAAGTAAGCTTTTACTTATTTAATTTATTTTTGACCACTGACTTTTGTTGACTTCCTTTGCCTTTTATTGACTGGAAATAACTGGTTGTTACATTATCCCCCCGGTAGAGGAAATTTCGTCCCGATATTGTTACTAAAGTGGTACTCATGAACTAGGGAAAAGATGTAGGTACTTTTGTTTCATCTGATCTTCCTGTTCCCAAATGAATTCAGGTCCTCGCTTGGCATTCCAACGAACCTTCACTATTGGTATACGACTTTGTTTTCTTCTCTTTATTTCCCTATGCATGATTTCTACCGGTTCTTCTACGAAGTGTAGACTCTCGTTTATCTCGATTTCATCGAGTGAGATCACAAGAGTTTCATCAGACAGACACTTCTTTAGATTAGATACGTGAAAAGTGGAATGTATGTTACTGAGTTCATGTTGTAGTTTGAGTTTGTAAGCCACCGGGCCGATTCTAGCAAGAATCTCGAATGGTCCGATGTACCTTGGATTTAGTTTTCCACGTTTGCCGAAACGTATCATTCCTTTCCAGGGTGAGACCTTTAATAGAACACGGTCACCAACTTGGAATTCCAAGGGTTTTCGTCGTTTGTCGGCATAACTCTTTTGTATGTTTATAGAAGCTTTCAGTCGTTCTCGGATTTGGACGATGTTTTTTGTGGTTTCTCGAATGATCTCGGGACCGATGAGAGTACTATCAGAAATTTGTTGCTTTGCTAGTTGCGTATCACCCACTTCAGCCCAGCACAAAGGGGATCTGCACTTACAACCATAGAGGGCTTCAAATGGAACAACTTTGATGCTAGTGTGATAGTTGTTGTTGTACGAGAATTCAATGAGTGGTAAATGAGTATACCAAGCTTTCCCAAAATCTATCACACAAGCTCTCAACATGTCTTCCAGCGTCTGTATGGTTCTCTCGCTTTGCCCATTAGTCTGGGGATGGTACGATGTACTCATGTCGAGTTGGGTTCCCAAGGACTTTTGCAGTGATTGCTAAAACCGTGAAGTAAATCTACTATGTCTGTCAGAGATAATGGATATTGGCACACCATGCAATCATACTATCTCTTTAATGTACGTCCTTGTTAACTTCTCCATCTTGTCAGTTTCCTTTATTAGCAGGAAGTGTGCAGATTTGGTTAATCTGTAGACGATTACCCAAATGGTATCATGACCACCCGCTGTCTTGGTCAACTTGGTTATGAAATCCATAGTTATCCGCTCCCACTTCCATTCAGGTATTTTTGGTTGCTGTAGTAAACCCGAAGGCTTCTGGTATTCTACCTTAACCTTGGCGCAGGTCAGGCACTTGCCCACGTAGGTAGCAATTTCTGCTTTCATGTTCGGCCACCAATAGAGTTTCTTGAGATCCAGATACATCTTATCAGAACCTGGATGAATGGAGTATCGAGTTTTGTGGGCTTCGTTCATGACGACATCTCTATACCCACTAAACTTTAGTGTCCAAATTCGATTCATGAAATAACTAACTCCGTCATCCTTTACTTCTAGGTTTTTATCCATTCCTCTTAAGGCTTCACCTGCCACATTATCAGGTTTCAAGGCTTCCAGCTGAGCCTCTTTGATCTGCGTGGACAAATGTGAATGGATTGTCATAGTTAGAGACTTTACTCGGCGACCCGAGTATTCTTTTCGACTAAGGGCATCTGCTACTACATTGGCTTTTTCGGGATGATAGCGAATTTCGCATTCGTAATCATTGAGTAGTTCTACCTATCATCTTTGCCTCATGTTAAGTTCTTTCAGATCGAAGATGTGCTGGAGGCTTTTGTGATCCGTGAAGACTGTGCACTTCGTACCATAAAGGTAATGCCTCAAGATCTTCAGAGCAAAAACCACTGCTCCCAGTTCAAGGTCGTGCGTAGTATAGTTAACTTTGTGGTTCTTAAGCTGTCTCGAGGCATAGGAAATGACATTTCCTCGTTGCATAAGAACGCAGCCTAGTCCTTGCTTGGACGCGTCGCAGTATACTATGAAATCTCCCGTTCCTTCTGGGAGGGACAAGATTAGGGCGCTACAGAGGGCTCGCTTTAGTGTCTGGAAGGCAGTCTCTTGCTTCTCTTCACAGTTAAAGGTTACACCCTTTTGAGTCAAAGCGATGAGTGACTTTGCAATCTTGGAGAAATTTTGGATGAACCTTCTGTAATAGCCAGCGAGGCCTAGAAATTGGCGAATCTCTGTTGGGGTTCTCGGGGTCGCCCAGTTTTTGATAGCTTTGATTTTGGAGGGATCCACATGTATCCCTTCCTCGTTGACCACATGACCTAGGAAATCCAACTTTTGAATCCAAAATTCGTCCTTTGAGAACTTCGCATATAACTTCTCTGCCCTTAATGTTTCCAATACTTGTCGCAAGTGTTGGCTGTGTTTTTCCTTACTTCAGGAATAGACTACAATGTCATCAATGAAAACAATTACGAAATTGTCTAAGTAAGGTCGACACACACGGTTTATCAGGTCCATGAACACTGCGGGCATATTCGTTAAACCGAAGGGCATCTCTACGAATTCATAGTGATCGTAGCGAGTTCTAAAAGCAGTCTTTGGAATATCTTCCTCCTCGACTCGTAGCGGATGGTATCCTGATCTCAGGCCAATCTTTGAAAAGAAACTTGCTCCTTGAAGTTGGTCGAAGAGTTCGTCGATTCGAGGTAAAGGGTATCAGTTTTTGATAGTAAGTTTATTTAATTCCTGGTAGTCTATGCACATGCGGAACGATCCATCTTTCTTCTTCACGAACAAGACCGGTGCTCCTTAGGGTGAGAAGCTTGGTCTAATGAATCTTTTTCTTAACAGTTTGTTTAGTTGGCTGGATAATTCCTGCATTTCTGCCGGTGCTAAACGGTACGGGGATTTAGCTACGGGGGTAGCTCCGGGAATCAAGTCGATTCGGAACTCAACTTGGCGTCTAGGAAGAACTCCTGAGAGATCTTAGGGGAATACGTCAGCGAAGTTACAGACTTCGGGAATGCTCTCGATGTCTTTTACTTCTTGATTCTTATCTACCACGTGAGCTAAGAAGGCACAATATTCCTTGCGAAGATACTTTTGAGCCTTGATGCAATAAATGATTTGAAGGTTAGTGCCTGGTTTATCACCATAAATGACGAGGGCTTCACTACTTGGCAGATTAAGATGAATGACTTTTTCGAAACATAGGATATCAGCACGATGAGGGCTTAACCAATCCATGCCAATGATGACATCGAAGCTTTTTATTGAGACCGACATAAGGTCAATTTGGAAAGAGTAGTTGTTAAGAGCGAGAGTATATCCTATGTATATGTCGTTAGTGCTCTGTCTTTCCGTTCGCTATTTCTACAATGAATGTGTCTTTTAGTGATTGTGGATTTTGTTTTAGTAGGTGTTTGAATTTATGTCTCACGGAGCTTTTCTCCCCACCACTATCGAAAAGAATGCATGTGTAAGAATTATTGAGAAGAAACGTACCGGTAACCACAATAGGATCTGTTATTGCTTCTTCGTGACCTATTAACAATACTCTTCCCACACCACCAACATTCCTTGTCTTTGGGCAGTCTGTCTTGAAGTGTCCTGTTTCACCACACCCGTAACAAGCCTGGCTTACTCTAACGTCGGGGACTTGGGTGATAGATTGTGCCGGTGCCCTACAGAAATGGGCGGTGTGCCCCTTCCTGTTACAGTTTTTACGTTGCATTTCCCGACAAACTCCTATGTGATGGAAGTTGCACTTATCACACTTGGGAAGATTTCCAGCATATCGATTGGAAGGTGCTGGAGCAATAGGAGCTGTAGCGGGAACAATAGCTAGAACAGTAGCAGGAACAGTAACAGCGTGTACTGCCACAGTTTGTTGCTTCTTTGAGGGCTCTTATGATGATTGCACCTTTCTTTTCTTCCAAAACTTCTTTTTGTTGCCTCCTTCTTTGGGTTGCTCAGGAATGGCTGTCATGGAGCCTTGGCGAAGTCCATGATCCATGAGTGTTTGTGCCAGACGTTTGGCACTGTCAAAAGTAAGTGGATTTGCAGCTATAACATTTCCTTGGATCAGGGGAGTTAATCCCGAGATGTACCTTTCCACTTTCTTACTTTTCGGGGTGACCATCCCGAGACATAGAATAGCCAGGTTACTAAATCTGGCAGTGTAAGCAGCAATGTCGGAGTTTTTCATCATCAAACCCCAGAGTTCTTGCTCTAATTTTTGCACCTTGCCCCTCAGACAATATTCTGCTAGCCTTAGGACTTTTAAATCTTCCCAGCTCATAGCATTGGCTACTGGGAGAGACAACGACTTGACATAGCCGTTCCACCAAGAGAGGGCTCTGTCCATGAAAGTGCATGCTGCAAATTTCACTTTGCTAGCTTCAGGGCACACACAGATTTCAAACACCGATTCTGTTTTCTCGAACCAACGTTTTAGAGCAATGACACCTCCGGTGCCATCAAAGGATTTGGGTTTGGCATTCGTGAAATATTTGTATAAACAATCCATTGGGTTTCTGTGGCTTTCTCCGTGATTAGAAGGGTTGGCACCACTACCCGCCCCACTAGCACCCCTTGCGATGATTTGCCTCATGGCGGCTGTCGCGATGACTGTTACTGCTGCTTGGAAAACAACAGGGTCATACTGTGGAGGTGGCGGCGGTGGTGGAGGTGGTGGAGTGTTGTTGAAACGCCTGTTTGATCTACGTGGCGGCATCCTTTTCTATTAGGTTTAAAGAAGAAATGATGATAAGTCCTCTATAGTTGTCATAAGTCAGGTGATATTGAACAAGATATATCTTAGTTCCAAACGCATCATATACTGACTTTTATAGTGTTCTGTTAGCGATTTATAATAGAAGCCCACTAAAATAAGTAAACAATCGCAATTTCAATTTATGAAATTTATAGCAACACTTGTAACGAATTTGCATAATGTGACTCATAGTGGGTCCTCCTATAATCACATAGTGTATACAAATTATATATAACCAAGACCAAATAGACCTTCGAATTAGTGATCATACTCTAAGTCCACAACCAAACAAGGAACAGGAACTAAAGCGAAATCCCAAATTCTAAGTCTATAAAATCTTAATTATATATAACTCTAACGTATACACTTAGTAATTATAGATCTACCAGCAAGGATCCTTTGTTTTCACATGATTGTTTCCGGTAAGAAGGCCCTTCTCGACTATTAGTTTATATAACTATCGAGGTCTAAATATTGTTGTGCTAGTGTTATAGTACCGTAAAATACTCCTATAGTATTTTAACTTTATGTTTGATTCTAGAGTTCTTCTGGTATATAGAGTTGGTAAGTTTTAGACTTGTTGCAACACCACGATCACTCCCAAACACATGTTGGTCGTATCTCAAATAAACATAGTTGATCAGATTATATTTATCCCGTATATGATTACATAACTGACTAGGTTTATTTGCAATGTCCAACATCTAAATACTTTTGTGTAGTTCTTACTGTGGTACTGTTTCTGGTAGGTATGCATGTTCGTATACTTCTTATAAAATACTTAGATTTTAAAAGTATACTTTTAGTGAGAGCGCTTCAGCCTCATTGTATTTATAGTTGTATATCTTGTGTGGTTTGATATACTTAGTTCACTATAAACCTGACTCTGATACCAATCTGTCACACCCCTAAACCGAAACGGCGGAAACGTTCGGGGGCGGATGACGTCATGTACAGTATCACAACAATTGAATAATAGTAATCAAAGCACAACAACCATTACATTGATAAAGTATAGTTTTTACTTCTCTGTTTATATCAATGTATACTTGACATCAAAAGTATATAGCAAAAACTAAAAGACGTGACTGTATTGCTCCGTCTTTTCATAACCTGTGTGGATACCTATCTGCTGATTTCCTGAGAATACAAGTAGTTTTGAAAAGAGTGTTAACAATTAAATTGGTGAGTTCATAAGCATGTTTGTATTTGAAATCTGTCATTGGTTTCCTGAAAATGTACATGTTTCCTCCCAGAAAATCCTATATTTTCTATTGTAAATGAATTGTAGTCTTAATACCTTAAAACTAAAAGTTATTAGTATTGTTATTCTCTGAAACAGTATATCGTAGTTTTATTATTAAATAAAACCGTGTGAAAATGAATGTTTCTCTGAAATGTAAGTTTCTCTGTAATGTAAAATAGTATGTTGTAATGTACTTGTATGAAAACCTTGTAAATGTATGTACCTGGGTTAACCAGCTGCAATGTAAAATAATGTATTGTAGTTTTATTATTTAATAAAACTATATGAATTTGTTTACGTATTCATACACTAATCGTATATTCAATACCAAATTGTGAGTTATTATAATCATGATTGATGACCTAAGATGGCCTGAATACGACGTTCTTCAGACGCCGGAAATGGTACGACATTTGTCACCCCAGGCCTGCTGGCCTAACTGTAGCTAATAGTTTAGGTGCGGGATTGTCAGTCCCGTATAGATCTATACACAAGTGTCACGCTCTCCCTCCAGGAGACTCTGGTTATAATTTCAGGGTTTGGTTGGTACTTAGATAAGTACTTGAAGTATGTCTCACAAATCTATATTGACGGTTACGTGTAGAATAATGAAAGGTCACTTTGTAATGGATAAACAGTATATATGTTTCATAAACTATACCTATTATAGTTTATATGTTTGTTTCTATTGTATTGTAACCTGAACTTGATAAAATAGTACGTATGTTCCATAAACTATACCTATTATAGTTTATATATTTTGTTCATATTGAATTGAAAACCTTTGTATTATTAACGATTTTGCAAGTTTGAATTCGTAATTCCATGAAGTTTAACATTTATGTCCAAATGGTAATAAAATAAATTGTAAAAATATTCTTTTAGTTTAGCATGTTTAAATAGTTTTATACTTATATATATATATATATATATATATATATATATATATATATATGTGTGTGTGTGTGTGTGTATATATATATATATATATATATATATATATATATATATATATATATATATATATATATATATATATATATATATATATAATACTTATATAATTACGATTAAAAAGGTAGTCGAATAAATGATTCTACCCTAAGCCCACAACCAAACAAGGAACATCAAATAAAGCAAAATCACCAATTCTAAGCCTGTTGAATCTTAATTTTATATATATATATATATATATATATATATATATATATATATATATATATATATATATATATATATGTGTGTGTGTGTGTGTGTGTTTAAATAACGACAACGATTGAAACTATTTGAAATAATTAAAATATTAACACAAGATTTCTTGTGTTTTACTTGTATCCCCCCCCCCCCTAAAACTATGAAACATCATGAAAATGTAGGGGTATGAATTTACTACGAGTGTGTGTTCTTGATTGGGTACGATGTGGTTGTGATGATCCTCGGGTTAGAACACGTGTAAATAAATGTATCCTAATAATATTTATCACATAATATTATGTATGAATTAGTTATATTTATATGTTAAGTGTTTTAAAAGACTAAACTAATTTAAAGTAACTTACAAGTTTTCTGGGAATTTTGGATGAAGATATGAAGTGTTCTTGAATATGATATGAAGATTAACTCGGTAAGTGCTTTGAAGATATGAAGGTTTTCTATTGAATTTTGAGAGAGAATTGTAGAGTTTTCGTAGGGAAATTGTATGAAATGAAGTATGATTTCGGTTTGCATATATATATATATATATATATATATATATATATATATATTTATATATATATATATATATATATATATATATATATATATATATATATATATATATAGAGAGAGAGAGAGAGATAGGTTCAGGTGTTTAAAGTAAGTATTGTGTTATTATATGCATAAATGTAGGCCAATCATTTCAAAAACTTAAATAAGGATATATAATATTACCTATTAATTAATTTTGTTAATTAAATAAAAATTTAATTAATCCCTAAAATATTGGATGGCTTTCCTTTAAATCCCTTGAAACCGTTACTGCTTCTTTTTCACCGATCCATACCTTCTTTTTCAACCTAACCGATGCCGATGATTGAAGAAGATAAGAGGCTGGAGCTTGCCCGTTCGCCGACCAACACTATCAGCCACCAGCGAGCCACCATCGCCACCGAACACCATCAACCACCATCGTTCATCTTCAACAGGTAACATACTCGTGCTTTTTCCCTTTATTTGGGGATCGACGTTTCTCTCTAGTGACAGTCGCTGCCTTTCCGCCAACGCCGCCCCTCCTCCAGAAAATTAGTAAGTTTCTCTGCTCAATCTATGAAATCGATTTTTCTGAAACTGAAGTTGAAATCTGAAATCGATTTTCAATGCTTCGCCACTTTTTCTCAAAGAAAAAAAGTGCTTGCCCACCTAGCTTACAATGGAAAGTAGAATTCGCTTTGAATACTCAGTTCTACAAACGCCTTTATTTACTTTATTGATGGGGTTCACGTGGGACGCCTTTGCAGGTGGTGTTGATTACAATCTTCTATCACTTTTAAGATTTTCAATTTTGCTCAGGGAATTGTGATTAACTGGATAGGGATTTGCAATTGGAAACGAACTCACTGAACCTGGAATCTAATTTAAGGCGGATGTTGATTTCGCTTTGGAAAATCAGTTAATTACAAAAAAATATTACAATGAATTGATTCAAATAGTACCAAAGTGTGAAGAAGCAGCAAACAAATGCGGTAATTTCATTATTTAAGCTTGTTATATTTTCGTTAATGTTGTATATATACTTGAGAGGTGGGCTGGTTTTTTAGGGACAAATGGTAAAGACAGTTGCCTTGATGCCCTAAACATATGTGGGGAAATTCACTCCAAGATTTTGTTTGTTAGCAAATATGTGTAACTAAGCGAATAAATATCCTATAATCATAACTGGAAGTGTAATTCATATGTAATAGAAACAATTGTTGTATAACAACCTTATGATTTGAAGAAGCAAATATGTGATGACTTGTCAAAGATAGATGAATTCTTGAACTTGGAATCAGTGAAAAAGGCATTAGGGGTACCAGAGGAAATACACTTTGGGGCGTGTAATGGTGAGGTGTATCGAGCAATGAAGGAAGACATTATGAGAAACCTTAAAGTTGGGATTCCAGTGCTTTTGGAAGATGGTATTCAGATGCTTGTTTATGCTGGGGAATATGATTTTATTTGCAATTGGTTAGGTAAGATACGAATTCCAATTCTGTTGGAATGGAATGACGAATTCCAATTATATTGGAATCACAGAAGTTGATGCTTGAAGAACGGACCACAAAATTGAAACGGACCACATTATTCTTTTAGAATGTATTAGTCGTTGTTAGATTTTGATGTTTTCTTTCCCGATTTGAAAGTTTTTTTAGTTTTATTCTTTAACAATAAATGTAATTCTTAGCAATTGTTACCCGTATTCTACAAGAATTAATGTAATGTTTGTTTTTATTCTTCAATTGATGGTTCAAAAATTTGTTATTCTCTAAGAAGTTTTTAAAGTTATTTTTAAACTGATGGTTCAAAACTATTGTTTGTCTTCAAAATATTCATTCATTCAAAACATTTATTTTGTCAGAATAGATAATCTGACATTCTCATAGATTATCATTCTAACAAAATTATCTTAGAATTATAATCTAATTAATTAAAAAAATGTAAATTCAAAATTAAGAAAATCAAATATATCTGAAAATTCGAAACTTTTTATTAATTAAACTTGTGTTTCCTAATTAGTAAATTTTTGGTAAATTAAGAAACTGAATGATACCTATTTATGCATACAATAACACAATAATCACTTTCTTAATTTACCAAAAATGATTGACCCACATTTATGTATAGAATAACACAATAATTACTTTGAATAGAATAACCTAAGCCTATATATATATATATATATATATATATATATATATATATATATATATATGGGGAATAAAATTGATTTGATGTTTACGTTAGGATGTGTGATCTATCACATTGGGAACTTAATCAAGGTAAAATATCTAGATACTTAAGGGAGTTTTCGGCCATAAAAGGGGTTGATTTCGGTCTTGTGGTTTGGATTCTTGGGGTGATTTCGGCCAAGCACAAACCGAAATCACATGTGATTTCGGCCAAGTGCCCACCAAAATCCTAATGTTCTGTGGTTTATACTCTTTTGGCATTTATCTCATTTAATTAATAATTGAAAAGCTTCATTATTAAGAATACTTCTATGTTAAGAAATCTTCATAATTAACATAACTTTATAAGTAAGCTTTTACTTATTTAATTTATTTTTGACCGTTGACTTTTGTTCACTTTCTTTTCTTTTTATTGACTCGAAATAACTGGTTGTTAAACTTTGTGGTGCTATTGTGATAGATAGATTCTACGTTATATCCTCTTTGATTTTCCTCTTGATCACCACAAAAGGTAATATAAAACCCTCTTATACTTTAGTTTTATTGCTTGAATCACATGCACATAACTACTTCATTAGCCATGAAAAACTACTAAAAGCATACCACTAACTATGTTCCTTGTTCCTTGCAATCCACCTTACTCTGTCTCCATATTTTACACATTGTAGTACTATTTGTAATATTTTACAAAAATATTATTACACATTTTAAAATTTCATATTGTAATATATATATATATATATATATATATATATATATATATATACTAGTAGAATAATTCAGATGCACCACAAGAATCGAGGCCTATGCAGACGACACTTCTAGACACCATACCGGCGATATGTCGTCGGTAAAAATTCGTCGGCATAGCTCTGTCGGTAAAGGTTGAAAAAGTCGTCGGGACAGAAGTCGTCGGTACTGATTCACCAATGCCGATGACATGTCGTCTTCAAAGGGTCGCCGGGATTGATTTTCGAGAAAAAAAAAGTTTATTCTGAACCTATCCCGACGACTTCTCTTCAGGAAAGGAGCCTGCAATACCGACGATTTGTCGTTGGGAAAAGGGACACCAATACCGACGATTGTCGTTGGTAAAAGTGGGTCGCAGACAACTACCATTCTAGTAATACAGACGATTTGTTGTCCGGATTGGTGAAACCGTTTTTACAGTTATTGAGCTATACCGACGACATGTCGTCGCTATAACCTTTTTTTTTAATATTTTTTACTGATTTTGTTATGTAAACAAAATCTGGTTTTTAAAACAAATCCAAGAAGTATATATGCAGAACAATATCAAACACTTAATAAGCATAAGATACCATTAAAATTCAAATTCAAATTCTACTACATAACAAAATAACAAAAAAAAACAAGTCTTCAACAAACATTGTTCTCGTTATCATTCTAGTTCTCCTCCTCCTCATCATCATCATCATCATCATCATCATCATCATCATCTCCTCGAGTTCGTTGGTTGTTTCGGGGGTATTTTGTGAAAACATATTGGGATTAAATTGGAATTGTGGCATTGGTTGTGTTTGGAAGTTAGGAATGACGAACGCGAAAGTGTTATTATACATTTGTTGCATTTGTAGCATTTGTAGCATTTGTTGTTGCATGTATTGCATTTGTTGGGTTAATAAAACAACTTGGGGATTATCTGAAGATTGGGATGTGGAAGCTTTGGAACGTTTGATATGTTCATTTAGAAATAAATTATTGTTGATGTTTGGTTTCCTTCCAACTCCGCGAATATGCTCGCGTCTCTCACCGAGGGCACGAGTGAGACAATGTTCTCCATTTAACTTTTCGTTCTCCCCGAGCTCTGATTGCATCAACAGCTTCTCTCGTTGAATGTTTTACTAAAATAAATAAAACAATAAACATACGTTAATTAAAACAAATAACTAAATTTATACACTAAAATAATAATAACTAGAAAGGTTACCCCCGCTACGCGGGGGCCACAAGCTTTCAATGTTGTTTCCGAATTGATAAATATGACAGACATAGAAAGTGCAAGGATGAAAAGTCCGGGCTTTGCCCCGGACAAAAAATGTAAAAGTTTTGACTGCAAGGACCAGAAGTGTGAAAATGGCTAAAGAATTAAAGGGGTAGGAATTAGCAACTTTTTAGAAAAGGGATCAAAGTTGTCAAACCGTTAAAGTTTTGTGGCCAAACTTTAAATATTAAAAGGTTCCAAAAAAGTGTAAAAATATTGATTGCAAGGACCAAAAGTGTCAAAATGGGTAAAGAATAATGAGCAAAGTTGCCAAAAAACATCCAAATTTAGTATTCCTAACTTCCAACAATAATACAGAGACCAATTCTGCCAAAAAAATGGGAAGTTGAATGGAACACAAACAAAAGGACATGAATAAATTAATTAAAGAAGTACAGGGACCGGATATGTAAATAAAGGGACCAAACCTGGACAAAGTATGACAACTTCACTATTCCTTTCTTCCACAACTTTAATATATATATAATAATATACCTTAAACTAATAATAATAATAATAATAATAATAATAATAATAATAATAATAATAATAACGTATTAACTTTGTTTATTACTTTCCCAATCTACTTCTGCTTGCTGTGTACACCAACCCCGACTTTCTTTAAATCGCATCTGTCTCCAACCGTCGATATGTTGCGGGTCTTTTCCTTTTTCTCTTTATAATAAGCCAAAAACAATTAATATATTTATATAAGTATTAATAAAAAATTTATATAATACAAATAAATTTAATTACCTCCTCACGTCGTTTGTCTGCATATGTTCTACTTCCATGAGAACTCGTATATGGAAGTTTGGACCTACTTTCTTTACCTTTTTCGCACTGATTCCTATAACCCTCATCCAAAAAAAGAAGATCAATCATGTCATCCCAAGCTTAGTTGTCCATATCTTACGGTGGACATTGTCTTGCACGTTCGAGATCATCATATCCGCCAACATGATTAAAGTATTTTTTTACAGTATGTTTATGTTATTTATAAGCTCTTTGGTAGTCGCCCTGTACATCCGCTCGAACGGCTTCCCACAAACATGTACCCCGATACATATCAAGATAAAAAAAATGTCTGCAATAAAAAACAAATTTAATTAGTAAAAAAATATATTTAAAAAGTTTAAAAATTTTCACATATAAAAAGTATTGTGTACTTACTTCTATCTGAGGATACGTAACTTCGTAGAATCGGAAAGAAACACGCCTCCAAGTCCTATAAGGGAGTGGTACATGATCTGCCACATAATTTGAGATAAACCTTGTCAACATTTTGCCATTATTATTTATGAATTTATAGGTCCCCCATCGCTATAAACTTCCACGGGTAAAGGTTTGTTACCACCGGCCTTGAACTTTTTTCGCATATTTAAACATCTTCCCTTTCCACGCCGACGAGTCGGGTTTGCTACATTGACACATAGAATTGAAAATTTAGAAATTTAAAACTTTATAAATATATCCAATATATTTAAGAATTTCATGTAACTTACAAAATTGACAACCCGCCGGTATCTTGCCTGCGCCCCCGTGTGGAGGTCGGTCCCCGCCGTGTCTTCCATGCCCCCATTGCAACATGTTTAGCCATCTGTTTAACAAATATCAGAAAATATAATAAAAATACTTTCAAAAAAACTAATAAACAATTTTAAGCAATCAAAATGTATAACAACCATAACATACCATCAATCAGAATCATTACTAGAACAATATACATGTACAACATCATCATTAATGAATTCGTCATCATTTATGAAATCTTCATCATTATCTGAAGAGTATGTATCACCACCGTCATCGTCATCATTAATGAAACTATCATTGTCTAAATTAGGAGCCACACTTGATTCACCATCATCATTATTATCTAAAGTGTACATTGCATCACAGTCATCATAGTACATATCATCATCATCGCCTAAGTCGACAGCCAAGGAAAAACCATTTGATCGAGTGTCATTCACCACATCTATCTCATTAATATCGATACTTGAATAATCCCAAAGTTTTCGATGATGAAAATCTTCCACAACTCTCCA
Source organism: Lactuca virosa (assembly GCF_052849685.1). Classification (NCBI taxonomy): domain Eukaryota; kingdom Viridiplantae; phylum Streptophyta; class Magnoliopsida; order Asterales; family Asteraceae; genus Lactuca; species Lactuca virosa. Next base: position 72,961,696 of record NC_136431.1, read on the forward strand.
ATTATTGTTTCGGGTAGGATCTTGGAGATAAAACACTTGTTTAGCTTGTGTGGCTAAGATGTATTGTTGATCATCATACCATGTTTTACCGATATACCATTCATGACTGGTATCGATAAAAACCATATTCTTTTTAGTAATGACACGTCCATTACTTAATGATGCATTGAACCATTTATCACAAAAGAGTACAACTGAGAAGCCATGTAAATAGTGCGACTCTAAGATGTCCTCTAGTTGACCATAGAATGGTGTACCGTCTACTCCTAATGTAAGAATACCACTATTTTGAGTAGTGCGTTGGAGATCACGACTAAGCACAACAAATCGAACACCATTTACTATGCAGACAATGTAAGAAGTTGCATCCAACGGACCATGTGCCAACGCCTTTAATTCGTTAGTACAGTCCGAAGGCGATTCTCTTTCGAGACGATAAATCTGTAAGTTTATATAATATTATACGTTTACGTAATAATATAAATTAGTTTTATATTATAAATTAGAATATAAGGCATTTACCTTTCTTTTGAACCATGGAGAAAATTCTATTTTCAAATAACTTTCAGGCGATTCTGATTCGAATTTGCTGGATGTGGGACAAAACAATTAGAATAGTTTGAAGATATAATAACACTATCAAAAAAGGAGTTAATACATCACAAAACTTACGATATGTATCCTTTCATCTCGTCCTCATCACAGTTGTTTAGTATAAACCAATGCAATGATTTTTGGCCTCTTTACAAAATTCAACGAGCTTCTTAGTGGACATCGGTCAACATTGTGATGAGAACACATAAAATTGCCTTTTGGAAGACCCATGATTAAATTTGGTTTGCATACCCTCAAGATACATAGAGAAGAATGTCAAAGCTATGCTATTGAACCTTCTGGTTTGGCTTTGTTTCTGACATAATTTTTAAGTTTTTTCATGTATCTTTCAAAGGGATACATCCATCTCATTTGTATAGGCCCTCCAAGAATGGCGTCATCACGTAAATGAAGAATTATATGAATCATGATGTCGAAAAATGCTGGAGGATATATCAACTCAAGATTGCATAAAATCTTCACCACTTCTGTTTTGGCATTTCTCATGTCGTTAACATCTAATGATCGTGAACAATTTTTTTAAAGAATGTACACAAGTCAATGATTGTTGTTGAAACATTTTATGGGAGAAATGCTTGAACCCCTATAGGCAGTAATCGTTGCATGAGGATGTGATGACCGTGAGACTTTAGCCCAACCAAATTTGATGCAGTATCATTCACCTTCTTCTTAAAGTTCGATCCAAAACCATCAACTAGCCTCACTCCTTTAATGAAATGACAGATTCGTTGTCAATCATTTGGTTTGAAAGAGTAATCAGTATGTGGTAATATTACTTTCTTCTTGTTGTTGTCTTCATTATTCTTGTTCACTTTCTTCCTCTTGTTGACTTTCTCCTTTGGCCATTGATCTGGCCGAATGCCCATATTTTTCAAGTATTCTCTTGCTTCTTTTTTGTCTTTGGTTTTTTCATTCATCAATGCAGTATTTAAAACACTCTCATCCACATTTTTCTCCACATGCATAAAATATATATTGTGTTTTAGCTCGAGGGAAGACCAATACTCAAGATCAAAAAAGATACTATGTTTCGTCCAATTCAACTCTCTTTTTCTTGTTTCATCATCACGCCTTCTTGTTGCACCCCCTTGCAGGATGTTTCCCTGGAATACAAGTAGGGAGACTGCCATACCCCGAAACCGATGGCGGAAACGTTCCGGGGCGGAGGACGTCATGTGTAGCATCACAACCAATGAATAACAACAATCATAGCAACACAACCATTACAGTGAATACTTAAATAAAAATGTTTACATCAGTTGAAACTTTGTCTGAAACTTTGTTTGAATTACATCCAATAGCTTTATATAGTATAAACATAAAACTCTTATTGCTCCAGTTCCTCGAAAATCCAGCAAGTACCTGTCTACTGATTTCTTGAGAATAAAAGCAGTTTGAAAGAGAATCAGCATAAAGCTGGTGAGTTCATAAGCGGTGGTTTGTAGTGAAAATCGTTGATGAGTTCGTAAAATGTTTGTATAGTTCCAAGAAAATCCGATATTTTCTTTAGTGAAAATGTAGTGTTCTCAATTCTGTATAAAACCATGAATGTTTGTCACTGAAAACTGTAGTGATATGCGAAATTATTACTTCATGTGACTAGCTAATGCTAATCATGATGTAATAGTATTTTGTGCGTGCAACCATTGTATGTTCGTTTCTATTTGAAAACCCTGAAAGTTCTCCAGTTGTAGTGTGTATTAGTTCTATTTAGTGTAAATAAAACTGTTGAAGAATGTCAAGTTGTAAAATAAAGGTGATTTATACATATTGTGAGTCGTATAACCATGCTTGATATGACTAGAGACCTTTCCAACGTTCTTCAGGCGTCGAGTTAAATGACATTTGTCACCCTAGGCATGCCTGCCCAACTGTAGCTAGTAGTTCGGGTGTGGGATTGTCAGTCCCGGATAGATCTATTCACAAATCTCATGCTCTCCCTCCAGGAGACTCTGGTTATACTATGGTAGGATTTATCCCTGTACACCTAAGGGTACAGTAGTGAAGTAGCGCCTCACAGTATCGTACAATCTAGTTTACATGTAGTGTAGTAGCGTTCTACCATAGTGAAAATCCGTATGTATACCGTATATAGTGATAATTACAGTTATGAATACCATGATAAAGTAGTGATGTAAACTGTAAACAGTTTCTGTCTTAGTGCATATGTTTAGTAGTGAAAGTTTCTATACTTGATATGTTTTAGAAAAAATCCCAAACTATACCGATTATAGTTTGCATGTAAAACGTAGCGAATAGCGTGTCCGGAAAAACTATGCAATTTTAGTGAAAACATCCCTTATGCTCAGCATAGTACAAAAGGGATTTAAAGTATGAGATTTGCATAAGTTTTATGTATATTCTTGAAAACATTTATGTTTAGCTTGTATTCCCCCCCTGAAAACATTGAAAGTATGGAAAATGTAGGGTTATGAACTCACAGTTGTTGCGTGAAATCGTTGACTGAAATGAAGATCCCCGACTTGTTGCACGTGACACTTAACGAAATCCTATTATCAAATAAATACATATAGGTATCTAAATTAGCAATTTCGTTAGATAAAGTGTCAGAAGAACACTTGTGTTCGGTTGAGGAATGTTACCGGGACTGATCGAATCGAAGAAAGTGGGTTTTCAACCAAAAACACCACTTAAAAGGTGTTTACGGTCGTGAACAAGGGTTTACAGTCGACTGATAGTTTACGGTTTCTGAAGGCTTGGTGAGTTTAAGGCCGTAAACTCAAGAAAAGGGTTTACGATCTTTGAAGGCTTGGACCGTAAACTCAAGAACAATGTTTACGGGCTTTGAAGGTAGACCGTAAACTCAAGAACAATGGTGCTGTTTTCGGAGAGATAAGTGCTCCAGACGTCCCGAAGTGACTCCAAACGGTGTTTCTCGATGCTTTCCTGAAGTTTGAAGGTGTTTTTAGGTGTTTACGGTCAAGGTTTTGAGAGAGAGAAGGAGAGAGTTTTCGGCCTGAAATGTTCAAATGAAGGTGGAGGTATCGCATTTATAGGGGTTTTGTGGTCGGTGGTGGGGGGTCCACTCTTTACTCGCTGTAAACGGGTTTACGGTCGTAAACGAGTTTACGACTGTAAACTCACTTAGGCCGGAAGTGATTGATTTTTCGAGATCTTCGGGTTTCCGCGCGATTTTTGGTTCCGACTCGCAAATAATTTAATTATATATACCTAGATTATTTTCTAAACCAAGAAGGTGACGGAGAATTTAATGAATTCGAAATTTTATTAACGGAAATCGCGTAACGGAAACGGACAAAATTTCGGGTTGTCACATCATCCCCCCGTTAAACGGAATTTAGTCCCGAAATTCGAACATAGAATACGAATCATGGATTAGGAAAGAGATGCGAATACTTCTGTTTCATCTGATCTTCGCGCTCCCAAGTGAATTCAGGTCCCCGCTTGGCATTCCAACGAACCTTCACTATCGGGATGCGACTTTGTTTCGTTCGTTTGATCTCTCTGTCCATGACTTCGACCGGTTCTTCCACGAAGTTGAGGTTCTCGTTGATTTCAATCTCATCGAGAGGAATCACAAGTGTCTCATCGGACAGACACTTCTTTAGGTTCGATACGTGGAAGACAGGATGGATGTTGCTGAGCTCCAGCGGTAAATGGAGTTTGTATGCTACGGGACCGATCCTAGCAAGGATTTTGAACGGTCCAATGTACCTTGGGTTTAGCTTTCCACGCTTTTCAAAGCGTGTCATGCGTTTCCAGGGTGAGACCTTCAGAAGGACGCGATCACCAACCTGGAACTCCAAGGGTTTTCGTCTCTTATCGGCGTAGCTCTTTTGTCTATCTCGTGAGGCTTTCAATCGTTCCCGGATTTGTACAATCTTCTCAGTTGTCTCTCGGATAATTTCAGGACCAGTGAGAGTACTGTAGGGGACTTGACCCCTGGCTAGCTACGTGTCGCCCACCTCAGCCCAGCACAGAGGGGATCTGCACTTACGGCCATAGAGGGCTTCAAACGGCGCAGCCTTGATGCTGGTATGGTAGCTGTTGTTGTAGGAAAATTCAACCAAAGGAAGATGAGTGTCCCATGATGCGCCGAAATCGATGGCGCAGGCTCTCAACATGTCTTCCAATGTCTGAATTGTTCTCTCACTATGTCCATCAGTCTGCGGATGATAAGTCGTGCTCATATCCAACTTAGTTCCAAGAGCCTTCTATAGTGACTGCCAGAACCTTGATGTAAACCTGCTATCTCGATCGGAGATAATGGATGCAGGTACACCATGAAGGCGAACTATTTCTCGAAGGTATATTCGGGTGAGTCTCTCCATTTTGAAGTTTTCTTTGATTGGTAGGAAGTGGGCGGATTTTGTCAACCGATCGACTATTACCCAAATGGCGTCGTGCCCACTCGGAGATCTGGGTAACTTGGTGATAAAATCCATGGTTATCCTTTCCCATTTCCACTCAGGTATTTCCGGCTGCTGAATTATATCTGAGGGCTTTTGATATTCTACTTTTACCTTGGCACAAGTCAGACACTTGCCCACGAAAGTAGCAATTTCCGCTTTCATGTTTGGCCACCAATAGAGTTGTTTGAGATCCAGATACATCTTATCCGAACCTGGGTGAACGGAGTATTTAGTCTTGTGAGCCTCATTCATGACAACCTCTCTGTAACCACCGAACTTTGGGGTCCAGATTCGGTCCATGAAATAATAGGCTCCATCTCCCTTGATCTCTAGATTCTTTTCCATTCCTCTCAAGGCTTCACCTGGCATGCTCTCCGGTTTTAAGGCTTCCAGCTGAGCCTCTCTGATCTGCACGGACAGGTGGGAATGGATGGTCATTGTTAGTGCCTTCACCTTACGCCCCAAATACTCCTTTCGACTGAGGACATCTGCTACCACATTGGCCTTGCCGGGATGATAGCGAATTTCGCACTCGTAGTCACTGAGTAGCTCGACCCATCGTCGCTGTCTCATGTTTAACTCTTTCTGATCAAAGATGTGCTGCAAGCTCTTATGGTCGGTGAAGATAGTGCACTTGGTTCCATAGAGATAGTGTCTCCAGATCTTTAACGCAAAGACCACTGCTCCCAACTCCAAATCATGGGTTGTGTAATTGACTTCGTGTGTTTTCAACTGCCTCGAGGTATAGGCGATGACCTTTCCTCTCTGCATAAGCACACACCCTAGGCCCTGATTGGATGCATCATAATAGACTACGAATTCTTCCGTCCCTTCGGGCAGGGACAAGATAGGTGCTCTGCATAGGGCCTGTTTCAAGGTTTGAAACGCACTGTCTTACTTAACTCCCCAACTAAAGGTTACACCCTTTTGTGTCAGGGTAGTTAAAGGCTTTGCGATTTTGGAGAAATTTTGGATGAACCTGCGATAATAGCCCGCGAGACCCAAGAATTGTCGGATTTCTGTGGGTGTCTTTGGTGCAGACCAATTCTCAATCGCTTTGATCTTGGAAGGGTCCACGTGTATTCCTTCCTTGCTAATCACGTGTCCTAGGAAATTTACCTTCCTGATCCAGAATTCGCACTTCGAGAATTTCGCGTATAGTTTTTCTGCCCTTAATGTTTCCAACACCTGCCTTAAGTGCTGTTTATGATCATTCTCACTCCGCAAATAGACAAGTATATCGTCGATGAACACAATCACGAACTTGTCTAAGAAAGGGCGGCACACCCGATTCATCAGGTTCATGAATACTGCCGGTGCGTTGGTTAGACCAAAGGGCATTACTACAAACTCATAGTGTCCATAGCGAGTTCGTAATGCTGTTTTGGGAACATCATTCTCATGAACTCGCAACGGATGGTACCCTGATCTTAGATCTATCTTTGAAAAATAGCTGGCTCCCTGAAGTTGGTCGAAGAGATCGTCGATTCTGGGTAAGGGATATCGGTTCTTGATGGTAGGCTTGTTCAGCTCTCGGTAGTAGATGCACATCCGGAATGATCCGTCTTTTTTCTTCACGAATAAGATCGGAGCTCCCTAGGGTGAGGAACTCGGCCTTATGAATCCTTTGCTGATCAACTCATTGAGCTGGCTGGATAATTCCTGCATTTCCACTGGCGCTAAACGGTAAGGAGATTTAGCTACGAGAGTAGCTCCGGGGATTAAATCGATACGAAACTCAACTTGGCGCTCGGGAGGGATTCCTGGGAGATCTTCGGGGAAAACCTCAGGAAAGTTACAGACTTCGGGGATGCTCTCGAGGTCTCTAACTTTTTGTGTCTCGTCGACAACATGAGCTAGGAATGCATGACACTCCTTCCGCAGATGCTTCCGAGCTTTGATGCACGAGATGATACGGAGGTTCGAACTGAGTTTATAACCATAAATTAGGGCTGTGCATGGGTCGGTTTGGGTCGGTTTTGGACCCAAACCCAACCCAACCCATAAATGTTCGGTTTATGGTTTTCAGAACCCAATATGATCGGTTTCTGGTCGGTTCGGTTTCTTGAGTTCTATGGTCGGTTTGGTCGGTTTTTCGGTTTCTTGGGATCAACCCATACACTCACGGGTTATGGGTTTAAACCCATGGGTTTTGGGTTTTAACCCATTTTCCAAAAATGAAGCAAGAAGTTAAATACTTCAAAAACACCAAATTGAAGTTAAATACTTCAAAAAACATGAGTCTTACAACCAAATAGTCTATTACAAGTTACAACAAAAGCCTGGAATAGTCTATTATAACCAAAAAACAAGAAAGTATGAGTCGGTTTCTCCGGTTGGATGGGTCGGTTTCTTGGGTCGGTTTTGATAGGTTTTGTACATAACAAACAATCCTATGTGTGCATGCAACCCTAATTTGAGGATCTCTGTTTTCACTATTAGACATACAATCATTGAACACAAAAACTAGAAATCCTAGGAGGCACATGTAATTTTCGAAATTAACATATAATTAGAGTTAGGATACATACCTTGATTGTTATATTGTAATAACAATCAAATCCTTGAAGTCTTGAACTTTGGTAGCAAGCGCCACAAGTGTCGCGCCTCTAATGGCTCACAAACAAACCTAGCAACCAAGGATTACTATGGAGAGAGAGAAGTAGAGTAGAATTTCGGCCCTTAGCCTTTCTTGGGGTGCCTTCGACGAAATCCAACCCTATAGGGGTTTATATAGGTGATAAGGAAGGTTTAGGATAAGGCAGGTGTATCTTAGATAACCCTAATCCCTTAACTTCCTCCCTAAGGCTTCCAAGGCACCCTTAGAGCCCAAGGAAACCCTAGGACACTCTAGATTTCGTTCCCCACCTCTAAGGGAGGTTCTAGAATGCTCAATGCATAACTTTTGAACATTGTCACCTTTAGTCCCTGCAGTTTCAATTAATTCCTTTAATCCCAAAATTAATTCCAAATTAATTTCTGATTAAATATTAATTAAACAATATGATTTCTAATTAATATATTATATCCATAATACATTAATAAATCATTTATCTTGATTATTAATTTATTAACCAAGCAATAAATTTAATAAATCATTCTTCTCTCTCCAACAATTATCCTATTCAATTGTCAGGTTTGAAGGCAACCCAAAAGGACATTGCTACTATCAATTCAACTACATAACAATTATAGTTATGGGCTTAGACAACTAATCTAACAGCCTCCCACTTGGATAAGTGTAATAACTATAATTGCAAGTATAACTTCAAAAATTGACTAGCAAATTTTAGCTACCAAAAGCCGTTGTCGAACTCTGACCTAGTCAGTGACGTGTCCTTAGATAAGGGATCATATATTCCTTCATTCTAGATATCGTATAGACACGAGACATGGATTTTAATCATTCTCTCTGTCTATGTTCTGTTTCCCGATTTTCGATTTATGACGACTGACTAATTGAACAAATCAAACCAGTCTCGGCTTGGCCAAGCACTTTATGGTGTCATCACTAAATCATCGAGGGGCCCACACATATCGCTTTTATCCAACTTTAGCTAAAAGGAACGGATAAACATCGACTCATATGCTTGCTCTATTTACTCATCAAATCACACACAACAATACGTTTTATAACACCAAGTTACTGGTGCGTTTACGTATTATCAATGTGGAACCGATTTGCAAACTGTAACTCATATCTCTTTGTTTCAAGAATATAAGATATTATCGTCTCACAATCACTCGTGATAAAATCCATGAAGTGATTCAAGTGAGCGTGGGTTTAATCCAATACTCTAATCTTATTAAAGCACTCATGAACTCTGCAACAAACTTTTGCTATGTCTAAACACTTTAGACAATCTACAGACCGACTCATGACAATCTTGCTTCATACCTACTCGCAATGTATGAGCGACTGTGGATGTTTGAATAACCTAGTTATTCTGGAAGTCAAAACATGCAAAGTGAAACACAATAATAATACTTAATCCTATATGACCCCAAAACTTTTGAGTATAAATAAAACACCTTTTATTTAGTCACCATGTTGATTACTCATTATTCATTGTATACTGTTTCAGATAATCAACTTGACACTTGAATTATAACAACAGTTGTCCCATACACCAAGCATGCACACTATGTTTACCTATCATCCTTTCTTTGTGAAATAGATCAATTGGAAAACATTTCCAATGAAACTCATTTCACAATCCCCAAAACTCATTGTTAATGTAAGAATATAAAATTCTTGCCACTATTAGAATATGTTAGATTCTAACATTTTATGCAACGATCCTATCGTAATGTCACTACACAAAAGTCACCAAGACTCAGCCAATGAAATTACAAAGTTCTCTATCGGAGATTGTTGCAAGACAATTCCATAGACGTGAAGACTCACATTCAAAGTACATTCCTTTGAACATCCTTCTTGCATAAAAGTTTCTAATCTAGACATAGATTCTTATATATCCAACTCCCAATATGGAAACATTTCCATATTTGCCATATGACAACTCATTCTTAATAGAGTCTTACTTATTCATAATGATGTCGATATGGTCCATTTAATAATTTACTTCCAACTGTCCACAAGCGACCAATCCTTAGCGAACCTTAGATTGTCCTTGACAGATGTTTAATTAATTTAGTCAAATCCGGTTCTGGTCCCTTTCCCTCTTAATGCCCTAGGCATTTGGAAAATCAGAACGATCGGATATTATAGCATATGCAATCGATCCTATACCCAAAGCGTATGGGACACGATTCATAATGTCTTACATAAAGACGTGATACTTTACCAGTCTCCTACTATAATATTTCTATTTTCTATATTATCATAATTTTGATTATGAAGAGGGATGCCGTAATCATATCCAAATTTTGAGAACGCAATTATCCTTTCCATATATAGAATTTCCTTACGTTGAACCATTCCAACATAACATTCATTTATATTTGACTAAATTTAACTAAAATCTCACAATCTAAGCTTTTAGATTTGAAATGAAGTATAATATCCTCTCCCTTAATTATAGCAAAACAACTCTTCAACCCTTGCAACTTGGCAAATTGAAATTCTTGTTTTCTATAATTAATATTGCTAACTCGCAAATCATAATAATCATGCTCCCACTAACATGATAATTATCTTCTTACCATCATAACACTTATGCTCCCACTAGCTTTGACATCTATTCAGAAATCAGTTGGACTTCTAGAAATCAATACTTATTGACTTTCTTACCGAAGTTCATATTTCTGACACGAGATGCTTCGATAAGCTTTTATCTAATCTTCTAGAAAACAACTCATACACCTTTCCTTAGATAGCTCACATGTGTGTCTAAAAATTCTAGAACTTATATCAGTAAGTCTCGAATGTTCAAACTAATTGCCAAATCTCACAATTCGAACTATGAAGAGGGATGTCGTAATCATAATCGAATTCGAGAATGCAATTTACATAATCGCCATCTCCTTAAAATCTCTCTTAGTGAAAGCGTTTCCTCACAATCATTTTCATGAAGGAGAGAAACCTTATGACACTTAGATTTTATGGTGCATGTGTTCTATCCATGTGATTTTGTCATACCCACAATCATAAGATAATGTTTGGGACAAATCCAAACTCTTATTGATAGAACTTGTTCATTCTTAATTTCTTGCCATCAAGTGTCCCACCATTGCTTCCCAATTATTTAGCAGCTCACCTATGCCAGTCAATGTACTTTCATTGATCAAGGTGTTTGCCCTTATGCATTCAATTGAGAACTCGTAGAACTCATATGCATAATCACTCAACTGGATTGGCACAGAAATAAAATTTTGTCAACACGATAGGTTATAATCCTCAAGTCGTGTGCTAGTGTTTAATAGGTTTACTTCTTGATTTGTTCTTGAAACTTTTCAGGATCTTTAGACTCCCACTGACCTCTTGACATATTAGATTCTCTTATCAAGAAACATTTCTTGACAAAACAAATATCCAAGAGTTAGTGTGTGTCTATATCAAGACAAAACTACGTGCAATTTGGTACTAGTTGGTCTATGTCTTATTCAAGACATCACAACTTACCAAAATGTGCAAATATAAGAACATTCATACTTAAGATTATGTCACTCAAGTCACAATCTTGGAGTTTGACTCTATGACTTGATTTTGGAACGAAGTGCGATTCATCTTATTGTCTTAACCAATTTGACAATTCTCGACTCCTCTTCTTAGCCATACTAGTGCACTAAGGTGTCCTTAGAGGATGAATTGTAATATCGTTCTTAAGACGATCATAAACATGATATAAAAGTACTCTCCCTTCTTCTTAGATTGGAGAAACTTTTATTTTTCTTGCCTAATTGATTCTTCTTATTCGTTCTGCCATTCATTGAAACCTTTCAATGATTCAGAATCATACTTAATCTTTTAAGTATAATCATATTTACTAATCTTTTAGCAAATCATGACGAACATTTTATCGATCTTTGTGGTGGACTTGACTAGCGCACAACATTGTGTACCAGATCTCATTATCCTTCACTTGACTCACATACTTATGTGAACAAGGAATTAGTCTCAATTTTCCATATACGAAGGTTCTCATTCGTCACACAATACCAGTTGCATGATTCCAAGTTTCTGTCCAGTTGAAACTTGGGCGATGAGAATCTTTCCTCATTTGGTAAATTTCTGACATTTCCACAAATAACATAATTGAGAATCGAATCCATTCACAATATTGCTAACAATAGAACCATTCAAACACCAATTTTCATAAAATCCATCGCAAGGAAACATAAATAAGATAAATCAAAATTTATTTTATTGCGGAAAAATATTGTCCTTACAATGCGATTACTAATGAAAACTATGTAAATATTACTTAGCAATCTATCCTAACTCTAAAGTAGTAGCTTAAATATCTGATCCTTGAATCATGCGATCGAAATCCATTTCTTTGCGATTAGACTCAGCTTGCTCCTTCCTTTAAGCTTCCTTTCCTTTCTTCGATCCTTCAAAACATCGAAATGTAATCTTATCACATCATGTATTAAGAATCTCCAAATGGGAACTTAATAGAGTTAGATAGTGGATTTTTACCTGAAGCAGAGTCATACATCTTGACTCTCCCATCTCTTAGATCTCTCAGGTAGTCAGGGCAGCTTCGTAACCAATGCCCCTTCTTTTTGGCAGTAGAAACTTATGGACTCTCTGGAATGGCACACGAGACTATCTCAAACTCAGTCTTTCTCTTGCGTAGAGAAAACTTTTCTGGACTTCCAATGTTACCATTGCCCATAGAGGGTTGGGATATTGATTTACCAGACAAATTTGCTGACCAGTACGACTAATCATTTCTGATTCAGCAGCAATAAGCAAATAAGTCAAATCAATAAGGGTCATGTCGTGGTCCATCATATAGTACTCTCTAACAAACTTACCATATGATTCGGGAAGTGACTGAAGAACCAAGTCAACAGCCAACTTCCTTTAAACATCGACACCCAACAATCCCAATTTATCAATATGTAACCTTTTATCCAAGACATGAGCACATATAGACTTTCCATTTTCGTGTCTTTTGCCAATAGGGCTTGAGTGACCTTAAACTTTTCAAGTCTTCAAACATGTGGGTCAGGGAGAATTATTGGAGGAGGTGGAGGAAATGAAGCATGATTTCTATTTCCACAATACAATCGTGGAACATCATCTTCACGTGGAAAACTTTTTCCAATGGATTTAGGAAGACCATAGTTGTCAGACTTTGACATCTATAAAATGGGAGAAAATTCAAGTTAGTTGATTGAGTCCTTAATAAAACACCCAAATGAGATATTAAGGCTAGGATCCAACACAATATTCTACAATTTGGAAGAGGGATGCCGTAATCCAACTTGCAGAACATTTGAAGGTAAGTGAATGACGATTCACTAATTTTCCACCATGAAAAACGAAAAGGAGATTAAGTTTTAAATGTATTGAAAACTCCTAGATCCTTTGAGATTCGTTGAACTTTTCAATGACATGTTTAAATCTCGATATGCCCCTTGATTTGTGACTGGGATACCGAGGATCACAAAACAGTGTGTGAATAACCATGCAAACTTACATGGTGCCCCCAATGTTACAGTCACCTATTCGATGTGCCGGTTAACCACACACGCTCCATCGAACTATGACAAACACCGAGTCACCCTTCACTACCTTTGCTTAGAACCCATTTAGTGTGCCGGTTAACCACACACGCTCCACTAACGTCTCAACAAGGGTACAAAGTGTAATTCCATGGAATTGCATCGATTTCACTTTTTCCTAAAGTACTAAGATTGGGAATTTGGTAAAAAAACATTTAGTTACTTTATTCATTATACTTTTAATGAGGAGAGGGTTTGCCATATCCTACCCGTTCGGCTAACGACCCTCCACCAATCAAGAAAGCGGTGGGTGAGAGTGGAAACCCATTAAATGGCCATTTTATAGGCCATAACTTATACCCCCCTTATAGATCGGCTTCGTGAATGAGGCCTACTAACGGTAATATTAGACTTTTAATTTGAAAATTAATAAAACCACCTAGAGAAAATTAATAAAACCACCTAGTATTTTAAGTTATACTATTTTGATTAATATTAGACTTTTAACTAACTTAATAAAAGTGTAATTCCATATAATATTAGACTTTTAATTAATAAAACCATAAGGGTGTAATTTGAACTATTTTGATTTAATAATTATTCAAAAATTAAACAATTAATTAAATTATTAAATCAAATAAGGATTACCAATTTAAATTAAATATATTAACTTAATTTAATCCTATATCCATGGATTTCGAAATTTAGACAGGAATATCTTTAATTACCCAATTAAACAATTAACAAGATAATTACCAAAAATAACAACCTACTAACAGATTCCTTAGATTTCGAAATCTTCTGCTTGGAGTGGAAGGCAAGGCTTTCAAACTTGCCTAAAAATGAAAAACCCTAGGGTTAGGAAACCCTAGATTTCGACTCCAAGGTGGCCAAAGGAAAGGGTTTGAAAACCCTTAGGGATTTTCGAAAAATTGGGTTCTTAAACCCTAATTTGCGAAAATTTAAAGGCCTTAGGGTTTAATAGCCATAAACCCTAATTTTGTCTAGTTCAATCAATTGTACCAAATCTAATTGAAAACAAAAACCATACGCTCTGATACCACTGATAGGTTTTGTACATAACAAACAATCCTATGTGTGCATGCAACCCTAATTTGAGGATCTATGTTTTCACTATTAGACATACAATCATTGAACACAAAAACTAGAAACCCTAGGAGGCACATGTAATTTTCGAAATTAACATATAATTAGAGTTAGGATACATACCTTGATTGTTATATTGTAATAACAATCAAATCCTTGAAGTCTTGAACTTTGGTAGCAAGCGCCACAAGTGTCGCGCCTCTAATGGCTCACAAACAAACCTAGCAACCAAGGATTACTATGGAGAGAGAGAAGTAGAGTAGAATTTCGGCCCTTAGCCTTTCTTGGAGTGCCTTCGATGAAATCCAACCCTATAGGGGTTTATATAGGTGATAAGGAAGGTTTAGGATAAGGCAGGTGTATCTTAGATAACCCTAATCCCTTAACTTCCTCCCTAAGGCTTCCAAGGTACCCTTAGAGCCCAAGGAAACCCTAGGACACTGTATGTAGATTTCGTTCCCCACCTCTAAGGGAGGTTCTAGAATGCTCAATGCACAACTTTTGAACATTGTCACCTTTAGTCCCAGCAGTTTCAATTAATTCCTTTAATCCCAAAATTAATTCCAAATTAATTTCTGATTAAATATTAATTAAACAATATGATTTCTAATTAATATATTATATCCATAATACATTAATAAATCATTTATCTTGATTATTAATTTATTAACCAAGCAATAAATTAATAAATCATTCTTCTCTCTCCAACAATTATCCTATTCAATTGCCAGGTTTGAAGGCAACCCAAAAGGACATTGCTACTATCAATTCAAGTACATAACAATTATAGTTATGAGCTTAGACACCTAATCTAACAGGTTTTTCGGTTTTAAGTATGGGTCGGTTTCTGGGTAAAAACCGAAACCGAACCCGACTTTTCGGTTTTTAAAAATTTCAAACCCTAACCGTCGGTTTTGCTTCGGTTTCGGTTTTTTCGGTTTCAGTTTCGTCGGTTTTAGTCGGTTTCTCGGTTTCTTGGTTTGGGTTTGCTCACCCCTACCATAAATCACAAGGGTTTTGCCAGAGTGAAGATTGAGACGGATAGCCTTCTCGAAGAAAAGAATATCAGCACGATTGGAACTCAACCAATCCATGCCGTTAATGACATCGAAGCTCTTGATGGACACATGCATAAGATCGATGGGAAAAGAATGATTGTCTAGGGTAAGAGTACATCCTATGAATATGTCGTTAGTGCTCTCCTTCTTTCCGTTAGCCATCTCGACGGTAAATGTTTCGGTTAGAGGTTGGGATTTACATTTGATTAGATGTTTGAATGCATGACTAACAAAACTCCTCTCTGCACCAGAATCGAAAAGAATGCATGCATGGGAGTTATCAAGGAGGAACGTACCCGTAACAACGGTAGGATCAGCAACTGCTTCCTCCTGGCCCATCACTAGAACTCTTCCTGTACTGCCACCCGTTGTTGCCTTGGGGCAGTTTCTCCTGAAGTGCCCAGCCTCTCCACATCCATAACAAGTTTGACCAGCGCCCGCTCCTGGAGCCTGGTTGGTTGGTTGAGCCAGTGCCTTGCAGTATCGAGCTGTGTGTCCCTTCTTTCCACAGCTGTCGCAATTCAACTCACGGCAGGGCCTGTGATGATGGAAATTACACTTGTTGCACAGGGGTAGTTTTCCAGCATAACCACGGGTAGGAGATTGGGTGGTTGGAATAGCAGTGGGAGCAGCAGCAGAAGCAGTAACAGCATGAACTGCCACTGATGTTTCTTGGAGGGCTCCTGCGAAGACTGACCCTTCCGTTTGTTACCAAACTTCTTCTTCTTCCCACCGCTTTCCTTTTGTGGATCGGAGACAGCTGCCACCTCATCCAGATCGATTCCATGATCGATCAGAGTCTGTGACAGATCCTTGGCGCTTTCAAATGTCGTCGGCCTTGTAGCCAAGACATTTTCTTTTGTGGGTTGCGTCAATCCCCAAATGTACCTCTCGATTTTCTTGCTTTCCGGGGTGACCATTCCCGGACAAAGGAGAGTCAGATCACAGAATCTAGCGGTGTAGGCAGCGATGTCGGAACCCTTCATCTTCAAGTTCCAGCGTTCGTGCTCCAACTTTTGCACTTCACCCCTCGGGCAGTACTCCGTGAGCATGAGCTCCTTCAGTCTTTCCCAACCCATGGCATTAGCCACTGGCAGGGTTAGGGTTTTAACTCGACCATTCCACCAGGTCAAGGCTCTGTCGGTGAAGGTGCAGGCGGCGAACTTCACCTTGTTTGCTTCAGAACAGACACAAATTTCGAAGATGGATTCGATATTCTCGAACCATCGAGTCAGGGCGATGACACCTCCGTTTCCGTCGAAGGACTTGGGTTTTGCAGTCATGAAGTCCTTTTAGCAACACTCATTTTGATGTCCTTGACTTCCATCTTGTCTCTGTGGGTCGGTTCCACATCCAGCCCCACCAGCATTCACTTGTGCCATTGCTGCAGTCACGGCGGCGGTAACTGCTGCCTGGAACATGACAGGATCGAACTGAGGGGGCGGTGGTGGTGGCGGAGTGTCGTTGTTTCTTCTGATGTGTCTTGGTCGAGGAGGCATCTTGTTCTAGAAAATCAATCAGGAAGAAGAGGATGGTAAGTCCTCGAGATATATAAAAACAAAATATATCTCATCCTGATAATAAAAGCATACTACTGAGCGATAAGCACAGAAAGGTTACTAACACAAGTAAGTTATCGCTTAAGGAAGAAGAGGTAGCAACGCTTAGAGTGAATCTGTATACTGAGTTTGGCTCTAGCTAAAATACTCCTATAGTATTTTACGTGGAATGATTTTGGTAAGTTTTTAGGCCTGCTGTAATACCACAGTCACTCCCAAGCACATGTTGGTCATGTCTTGACTGAATATAGTTGATCAGGCTATATTCACCCTAGACTTGATTACATAACTACCCGGGTTTAACCGCAGCGTTCCAGCATCCAAATACTTTTGTTCTGTTCTACTAGCGACACGAATTTTGTTATGTATGCATGCTCTTATACTTTTATAAAAATACTTTATATTTTGAAAGTATACTTTTAGCGTAGAGCACTTAGGCCCCTTAGTGTTTATAGGTGTATACCACGTAAGGTTTGGTATACTAGTTCGCTATAAACAAGGGCTCTGATACCAATCTGTCACACCCCGAAACCGATGGCGGAAACGTTCCGGGGCGGAGGACGTCATGTGTAGCATCACAACCAATGAATAACAGCAATCATAGCAACACAACCATTACAGTGAATACTTAAATAAAAATGTTTACATCAGTTGAAACTTTGTCTGAAACTTTGTTTGAATTACATCCAATAGCTTTGTATAGTATAAACATAAAACTCTTATTGCTCCAGTTCCTCGAAAATCCAGCAAGTACCTGTCTATTGATTTCTTGAGAATACAAGCAGTTTGAAATAGTATTAGCATAAAGCTGGTGAGTTCATAAGCGGTGGTTTGTAGTGAAAATCGTTGATGAGTTCATAAAATGTTTGTATAGTTCCAAGAAAATTCGATATTTTCTTTAGTGAAAATGTAGTGTTCTCAATTCTGTATAAAACCATGAATGTTTGTCACTGAAAACTGTAGTGATATGCGAAATTATTACTTCATGTGACTAGCTAATGCTAATCATGATGTAATAGTATTTCGTGCGTGCAACCATTGTATGTTCGTTTCTATTTGAAAACCCTAAAAGTTCTCCAGTTGTAGTGTGTATTAGTTCTATTTAGTGTAAATAAAACTGTTGAAGAATGTCAAGTTGTAAAATAAAGGTGATTTATACATATTGTGAGTCGTATAACCATGCTTGATATGACTAGAGACCTTTCCAACGTTCTTCAGGCGCCGAGTTAAATGACATTTGTCACCCTAGGCATGCCTGCCCAACTGTAGCTAGCAGTTCGGGTGTGGGATTGTCAGTCCCGAATAGATATATTCACAAATCTCACGCTCTCCCTCAAGGAGACTCTAGTTATACTATGGTAGGATTTATCCCTGTACACCTATGGGTACAGTAGTGAAGTAGCGCCTCACAGTATCATACAATCTAGTTTACATGTAGTATAGTAGCGTTCTACCGTAGTGAAAATCCGTATGTATACCGTATATAGTGATAATTACAGTTATGAATACCATGATAAAGTAGTGATGTAAACTGTAAACAGTTTCTATCTTAGTGCATATGTTTAGTAGTGAAAGTTTCTATACTTGATATGTTTTAGAAAAAATCCCAAACTATACCGATTATAGTTTGCATGTAAAACGTAGCGAATAGCGTGTCCGGAAAAACTATGCAATTTTAGTGAAAACGTCCCTTATGCTCAGCATAGTACAAAAGGGATTTAAAGTATGAGATTTGCAAAAGTTTTATGTATATTCTTGAAAACATTTATGTTTAGCTTGTATTCCCCCCTGAAAACATTGAAAATATGGAAAATGTAGGGGTATGAACTCACAGTTGTTGCGTGAAATCGTTGACTGAAATGAAGATCCCCGAGTTGTTGCAAGTGACACTTAACGGAATCCTATTATCAAATAAATACATATAGGTATCTAAATTAGCAATTTCGTTAGATAAAGTGTCAGAAGAACACTTGTGTTCGGTTGAGGAATGTTACCGGGACTGATCGAATCGAAGAAAGTGGGTTTTCAACCAAAAACACCACTTAAAAGGTGTTTACGACCATGAACAAGGGTTTACGGTCGACTGATAGTTTACGGTTTCTGAAGGCTTGGTGAGTTTACGGCCGTAAACTCCAGAATAGGGTTTACGGTCTTTGAAGGCTTGGACCGTAAACTCAAGAACAATATTTACGGTCTTTGAAGGTGGACCGTAAACTCAAGAACAATGGTGCTGTTTTCGGAGAGATAAGTGCTCCAGATGTCCCGAAGTGACTCCAAACGGTGTTTCTCGATGCTTTCCCGAAGTTTGAAGGTGTTTTTAGGTGTTTACGGTCAAGGTTTTGAGAGAGAGAAGGAGAGAGTTTTCGGCCAGAAATGTTCAAATGAAGGTGGAGGTATCGTATTTATAGGGGTTTTGTGGTCGGTGGTGGGGGGTCCACTCTTTACTGGCCGTAAACGGGTATACGGCCGTAAACGAGTTTACGGTCGTAAACGAGTTTACGGCTGTAAACTCACTTAGGCTAGAACTGATTGATTTTTCGAGATATTCGGGTTTTCGCGTGATTTTTGGTTCCGACTCGCAAATAGTTTAATTATATATAACTAGATTATTTTCTAAACCAAGAAGTTGACGGAGAAGTTAATGAATTTGAAATTTTATTAACGGAAATCACGTAACGGAAACGGACAAAATTTCGGGTTGTCACAGAGACGAGCCAGTTGCTTTAATATAACTGTATTACTGAATCGTCTTAGATGCGGTCTTCACTCGGGTTGATCATTAAACAATAAAATTTTCCTCCACCTATGGTTCATACACAAGAATCGTCTGTGACCAACATAAGACATCTTGTTGCATGAATGGAAGATGTGTCTGTGTTACAAGTAGGGCATGCTAAATAACCTTGACCACTCCATCCAGACAAACTGCTATGTGCTGGAAAATCGTTGATAGTCCATAACAAAGTTGCACGCATGTTGAATACGGTGTTGGTTGATGCATCTCTCATTTGGACTCCTTCGACCCACAACATTTTCAACTCTTCCACCAAAGGCCTCAAGAAAACATCAATGTCCTTTGAGGGTGATTTAGGGCCATGAATGAGCAAAGTTAGCATGAAAGAAGACTCTTTCGTACATATCCATGGTGGTGTATTGTAGGTAGTCAATATAACCGGCCAAGTACTATACGTACTATTAAAGTTGCCGAATGGATTGAAGCCATCAGCAGCCAAACCTAGACGAACATTTATAGGTTCTTTAGCAAACTCTGGATATCTCTGATCAAAATCTTGCCATGACTTCCCATCACCCGGATGATACATCATACCATCTATTGAGCGTCCAATATTATGTCAACTCATATCTTTAGTTGTGAATCTGGAGCTATACATTCGCCGAAGTCTTGGAGTCAAAGGAAAGTACCGCAACACTTTTTGTGGTACTTTCTTCTCCTTTGTAGTTGCGTCCACCCATCTACTCTCCTTACAAATCGAGTAATTTTGCATGGAACCATTCTCCTTCCAAAACAAAGCACAATCATTTTTACAAGTGTGGATCGATTGATATCCTAACCCTATCTTTCTCAACTTCTTTTTAGCTTCATAGTGTGAGGCTGGAATCTTGCTCTTCGGGAAAGCAGCTCTTAGTAACTCTACAAGTTGGTCAAACGAATTATTTGTCCATCTATTGATCACTTTAATATGCAACAACTTTTCCAAAAAGTTTAAGGCATACATATCACTACATTCAGGGTATAACTTGGTATTGAGCTCCTCAAACAAATCATCAAATTTCGGGTCTATACCTCGTCCCTCCTCGTCTATATTTTCTTCATTTTTATTTTGTTCTGCCATAACATCGTCAGTTACATCAAACATCTCATTACCTACGGGCGTGTTTACTTGAGTGTTTATTCTTGGAGTCGAATTGTAGCCTAAATCTGAAGAACCAACCTGTTTCTCACCGTGATGAATCCACGTAGTATATGTTTCTAGAAACCCAATGTCATGTAAGTGGGCATAAACCGTAGGAAAAACATGTCGATACGAATTCACACATGTTTTGCACGGGTAACGCACTTTGCCTTTAGAGTTGACATGTTTCTCATCAATCTTCATAAAGTTTTTAAGACCTTCCAAGTATTTTGAAAACATTCAATTCTCTCCAATCCAACTCTTATCGATAGTCATTGTTGTTTCATTATTAAAATTTATATTGTATATATAGTTATCGAAAGTTAGATTGTATTTGCGCTATATAAAGAAATATATACTCCAGAATGGATAGAGTATTCACAAGTATATAAAGAAATATATACTTGAGAAATAAAAATTGGACGAGAATGTGTATTGCATGACTGTTTGTTTGAGAAAAATTTGGCAGCATTTCCCCTTGGCTCCCAGGTATATAAAAGAATATATACCCGAAGAGCAAAGAGAAAATGACAAACAAATTTTTCTTAAACAAACAATCACGCAATACACATTCACATCCTAAATGAGATAAAGTATTCAAAAAGTAGTCCCAAAACGGGGACAACCCGAAATTTATTTCTAAATCAATTTCAGGCGGGTATTTCTAGGCTCTTGATGATTATGAAGAAGAAACTTAAACTAAAAATCAAGGATTTAACGTGTTTTAATAAGAAAATCATATTAAACGGTACATTATTTAAACCATAATTTTAAAAGTACGATGTTATGATAGAAAATAAACAAAAGTATAATGTTATAATTAACAAAAGTATCATAATTTTGTTAATTATAACATCATACTTTTGTTTATTTTCTATTATAGCATCGTACTTTTAATATTATATTACATCATATTATGGTTTAAAAAATATACTGTTTAATTTTCTTTTATAATTAATTTAACTTGATTTTATTATTAATTTAATTTGATTTTAAAATTAACTTAATTTGATTTTATAATTAATTTAATATTTTCTTTTTTGCTATTAGTTTTTTTATTAATTTAATTTGGTTTTATAATTAATTTTATTTTATTTTAATATTAATATTAATATTAATTTTGTTTTATAGCTAATTTAATTTGATTTTATAATTAATTTAATTTGATTTTATGATTAATTTAATTTGATTTTAAAATTAACTTAGTTTGATTTTATAATTAATTTAATATTTTCTTTTTTGTTATTAGTTTTTTTAATTAATTTAATTTAATTTTATGATTAATTTTATATTATTTTAATATTAATATTAATTTGATTTTATAATTAATTTAATTTGATTTTATAATTAATTTAATTTAATTTAAAATTAACTTAGTTTGATTTTAAAATTAATTTAATATATTCTTTTTGTTATTAGTTTTTATAAATTAATTTAATTTGTTTTTATAATTTATTTTATTTTAATATTAATTTGATTTTATAATTAATTTAATTTGATTTTATAAATCACTTTAGTTTGATTTTATAATTAATTTAATTTGATTTTAAAAATAACTTAATTTGAAATTACTAAAAGTATGTTGCTATTAATAAGCTAATTAAGCTAAAGTCGTAATAACCAACATATCACTTTGAAACCATATTAAAAAGAAAATAAAAAAACATAATAAACATCTAATAGAATCATACGATCACTTCATCTTATATACACTCAAACTATTAAACATAAATATCACACAATCATACATGTATACAATACATTCAATTCCAATTTTCATTTCATTTTAGACATCATTACCACTTTCATATTCCAATTTCATACAATTAAGCATACAATACATCCAATTCCAATTTCATACAAATATGTACAAATCCAAATACGAAATCAAACAAATCATGCCCAACAAATTTCATCATTCATCATAGTAGGCATTCAAAGAATTATAAACATGAAATCAAACAACATATATCAAATTCCACATTTTCATACAATAATATCCAACAAAAAAAACAGAATAAAAAAAAAACTTACATGTTCTGTGTCGGTGGGTGGTGTGGTTGCCGGAAGTAGTAACTTAGTATTGACCGGAAGTGGGAAGTTGATGTGGTGGTTGTGTTCACCGGAAAACAATCGTATCAACAATTAAAACAAAATCAAAAATCAAAAACCTTACGTGGAACAAATAATGTGTTGGCCGAACGTCGCAATAGACGTCGTTGCAGGTCGTCAATGACACACCCCCGAACCAGACGACGGAAACGTCCGGGGGCTTGGGTGACTTCATCTTGTAATATCATCACAATGTATATAATTGAAACAAGACAACACTATCATCATACATATCAAAATACAACCAACATTGTTTACATCAAGTATAGTATCATAATTTACATGTCATGATATCCAATGTATGATGGTAACAAAATACGACAAATTCCACATGTTCTTGTTGACCTTTCTGCTTAACGATTCCCTGAGAATACAAGTTATTTTGAAAATTTCAACATATATAATGTTGGTGAGTTCATAACCATGTTTGAATAAAAAGTTTTGTATTGTTCGTAAAACACCAGAAAATCCGATATTTTCTGAAAAATGGTTTAAAAGTGATGTGTCAAAATCAAGTACTAATGCATGTGTGTTTTCTGTTTTTGGAATGTATATAAAAATGTAATCCGGAAAAAAAAGATCCTGTATTTTCTGTTGTAAGCAGAAGGTATTGTTTAACTGTATATTTCCCTAGAAAATCCGATATTTTCTGTTTATAAAAGTGTCGTGGTCTCAAAACCCTAAGACCGATTATCAGTGTATGTATGTTTTCGTATCGACAAGATTTTATATGTATTCCGTAAAATTATGATGGAGAAAATTTCTATGTGAGCCATTTTAACCATATTTGATTATGACGAATTCGCCTGTCGTGGCGTTTTCAGGCGCCGACTTGTTTAAGGTAAGATTTGTCACCTTAGACTGGCCTAGTCTAACTGTAGCGAACAACTCAGGTGTGGGGTGTTACCCCGTATAGATCTATACACAAACTCTCGCTCTCCCTCCAGGATACTCTGGTTATAACTACAGGCTACGATTGTACACTCGAGAGGTGTCAACCGACATGTCTCACTAGAATCATTAACTGAGTTTACACGAATATTGTATTATGTTGTATATATTGTTTCCGTGTACGTTTTATGTTTGAAAGGTCCAACGAGTATGTATGTGAATGTACGAGGCCCAACAGACATGTAGAAGGACTACTAAGACCCAATAAACATGTAATGTATAGTCCATGCCCAATAAGCATGTAAATGGACCACTAAGGCCCAATAAACATGTAATGTATAATCCATGCCTAATAAGCATGTAAATGGGCCACTAAGGCCCAATAACATGGATTGTAAGTATTAGGCGCAATAAACATGTAATCGATGAATTTAGTTCGTTTGTTATTACATTGTTTGTTTTAGCTTGATTATTTTCTAAAATGGCATAAAAAGCCCACTTTTTGTAATGATGACATTTTTGGCCCATTAAGCCCAAAATTTACAATATAGGCATATTTTTGATAAAATTGACACTTTAGGTCCCTTAAGACCAAAAGTTTACATTTATGGGCTTATTTCAAATAAAATAACATTTTTAGCCCAGTATTGTTAAAAATAGCATTTTCGACCCAATATCATGAAAATTGACATTTTCGACCCAATTGTATAAAAATTGACATTTTCGGCCCAATTATATAAAAATTGACATTTTCGGCCCAATTTAATAAAATTGACATTTCCAGCCCTTTTTGACCGAAAAACAACATCTTCGGCTCAAATTTGTTTAAAATGACAATTTAATCCACAAAAGTCATAATTTTTCCAATTTTGGCCCATAAAACTGTGAAGACCCAATTTAAGCCCATTTTGTGAAAAATTTACTCTTTTGGCCCTTTTTAAAACCAAAATATCATAAAGACCCATTTTATACAAAAATGACTCTTTGGTCCTTGAAAAACCGTAAGTATCATAAAAGCTTCATCTTTTTGTTCATTTGTCAAAAATGGTCCCTTTACAAGATTTTGTTTAGTTTTTCAACATCCTTAACATGTTTAACACCTTCATCTTTATGGTAAGTTGCATAAAGTGTTTTAGTTTACAAATATTGTCAAGATTTGATAGAGTTTTCGAGATTTATGAAGTTTTTTCACATAATCACAACATATAACTTAGAAAACACACATAAACATGCACAAATACATAGATCTATCACATAAGCAACTTGTATCCTCCCCAAAAACATAGTAAAACCGAAAACAAGGGGTATGAACTCACATGGAGGTTTGGATCGGTTTTTGGTAGGGGATTGGAGATGTTTTCGGCCTAAGGTGCTTCCTTGGAAGAAGTTTTAGAACCTAGATGATTCTAGGAAGTTAGAACACGAAATGAAGCTATTGTAAGAAAGAGTTCTTAGCATTAAAATGGAAGGTAACAACTTGTATAAGATGATAACTTACCAAGAGGTTGAAACCTTGATGAAAAGACTCTTGAAACCCACACACAACCCACAATTTTTGATGAGGAAGAAGGAAGTTCTTGGTGTTTTTAGAGAGACATGAAAGGATTGTGTTTGAAGTGAAAATGAATGTGGTTGTGGGTGCTCTTGGGCCGAGATTAAGAAGGTAAGAGGGAGGGTGAGTTGGTTTTTGCATGGAGGATCAAATTCCTTTGCATAAATACATGTTAAACAATAGTGTATATACCTAATGGTTATTAATGAGGTGGCAATGCACTAATCACTCTCGTATCTTTTTTTTTGTTTTAATTGGGCCGAGAATGGGCTGGGAGAAAAGGAAATGAGATAGTTTGGGCCTCTCTTGTCTTATTTCGAGTTTATGAGGCCCAAAATAATTATATTTCGGCCTATTAGGCCTTTATGAGGGTTCACGGCCCAATGATGCCCAAGGATGTAGTTTACAGCCCATTAGTGCTTATGAAACTAGTTATGGCCCATCATAGCCCATTAGAAATAAGATGGATCATTCTAGGCCCATATGACCCAAAATACCTTAATTTCATGGATGTGGGTCCAATTAGAGCCCAAATAGGGTTCCTAGGCCTAAAGTAGTCAAATTGAAAGTTTATTGGTCCATTAGGCCCAATAAGAGAATCCTAGCCCATAATAATCTTGAACCGGGATTTTTAGGGTTTTCAATCCATAGTTGAACATACGAGATGTATTGTATTAGGTTTTGAACTTAAATCAAGAGTTTGGATTCAAATGGATGTGTAACGACGTAATTTTTTAAACAATTTTTCATTTTTCAAACACAATAAAACTCATATAATATTCTCAAAATCTCATGTGTATCAAATGTCATCACAATAAAACATATCCCAGAATCTCAAAAAAACATAATCCTCTGCCAGTGTGTACAAATCATGCCGGCGCCTTCCCGTGATCCTCGGTAGTACCTGAAACACATATCACATAACACGGTAAGCATTAATGCTTAGTGAGTTACCCAAGATACCACATACAGCACAAAAGCCACTCGAGGCTATAACTCGGTAAGACCCTCTGGTCAATGTGTCTCAGCGGGACCCTCCAGTCCCGTAGCGTGTTGGACCCTCCAGTCCGGTCTAGCTCGTTGGACCCTCTGGTCCGGTCTAAATCGTTGTACCCTCCGGTCTGGTCTGGTTGAGGACCCTCTGGCCTCGTAAGTCGTTAGACCCTCCGGTCCGGTCTGAATATCACATAGCATACATAAATCACAATGCACATAATCTCAAGTAATCACATAACACATAAGACCCTCCGGTCTGCACATAGATACCACTCTAGGTAATGTATAGTGAGAAGACTCACCTCGTAAGATGTCTAGTAAACTCTCATGCTCGATACCCTCGATCTAGCCTCCGCCTAGCACAATGATAATAATTCTAATCAATACTCTCTTTACATCCTCATCTCTAGAGAATGGGTAAGAGACCATTCTACCCCTCCCTGACCCCTCTTAATCAGTTTGACCAGACCCTAAGGTCAACTGAAGTCAACCCCAGTCAACGGTCCAATTTTGACCAGACTCGCAGAGTGCACCCTTGTGACTCGTTGAGTCCACTTAGTTCCTCAGAAGTCTCGTGAAAGTCCAGCTCAGCTTGTCGAGTTGACCCCTAACTCGTCGAGCTATCTCATGATTCAGCTCTTCGGGACAAACCCTATCCAACTCGTTGAGTCGGCTCATTGACTCGGTGAGTTCATCCAGACCAAATGTTCATTCAGACAATTTCAATCAGATCTATTACTCCAAACACTATATCTATCATCTGAAGGCTCAATAATCACGTAAAGCTTCGATCTTTACGTTCATATATGAGGTTATTGCTCCAAAATGCTAATACATGCCTTTCATGAATGATTAAGCCCAAAAACCTTCATATGGATGAATAAAGCTGGGACATATAAACTCTAAGGACCTCACAAGGTCCAGATCTGAGGTCTAGACTTCTGGATAACACATGCTACTCAAAAACCCAACCAAAATGACAAAAACCCTAAATTTTCATAGATATGAGATCCAACTAAATAAATGAGAAAGGTGTGGGCTTTTTACCTTCCAGAGAAGCTCTTTGAGAAGAAATGCTAGATCCCACAGCCTCATCCCACTCCTTGCTTGAAGCTCACTCCTCTTCTTCCAAAAAGGTCCATCAAAACACTTGATACAAGCTCAAGGACTCTCTCTTAGCTTCCATGGCCGCCTAGGGTTTCACACAGGAGAGTTGATCAGAAGATGAGCAGCAAATGAGGCTATAAGTGTCTTTAAATAGGTCACGAGCCCGAAAGTTTAGGGTTTCCTTCACCAGCGCTGACTCGGCGAGTCGCAACACAGACTCGTCGAGTAAGCTCATTAATCCTCGTCACCCAACGCGACCCTACTCGATGAGTTGAGGCACCAACTCGTTGAATTACCCATGAAACTCATTATTACCGTAGAAATGTTATACCCCGGAACCAGGATGTTACAATTCTCCCCCACTTAATTTGATTTCGCCCTCGAAATCGCTCTTCATTCACACATAGATCGAACTTATAACTCGGAAAGCACCAATGAAAAGGGCCACATACCCCACCGATATCTTTTCTATGGACACCTGAATCCAAATAGGAACTCACAACTCATGAACAAAACCGACCCCTCTGTCGCTAAGATACCCCCCTTTCTGACCCCCCCAAAGATCTGGAAGCTCTAGTGGCCTGGCCCGCCGCCAGACCGCCCACTCAAGATGCCACTATGTTATTCGCCCCTCGAATAACAAACCCTGATAACTCATCGCCCCTCTGATTCTCTCCAGACAAAACCCAACAATCGGTTACCGATCACTCATACCAACCATAGTAACGATCCGAATCACGCCCCAAGAAATGGAAGAGTTCGCATCCCACCAGGGCTCATCCACTGAACTGCTATCAGAACCCATCCGGACAATTAATTCTCGACACCCTGCCCTCAGACACAAGGGAATACTCATGCTCCATCAGAAGTGTCCTCAGACATCTAAAATCATAAGCCTCAGCTCGATTTCTCATATCCCTTTTTAACACTGAGTACCAGGTATGATCTCGACCCAACAATTGAACCTCCAAGGTTATCCATTGCATTATCCCAACCGCCTCAATGGTTTCCTTCTCACAAACTACATCGGCCCATTGTAACACACAAGTCACGAAGTTCACCTTACCCCAAGCGAATGATACACTCCCAACTGATGATCGACTCAACCTCGACCTCTGTCGTCTACTGCTCATAGTTCCATGCATCTCGCGGTACCTCCCGTACCCGAGTACTGACCTACACAGGTCTAAGACATCAGATGATAAACAATAACCCTCAACATGGAACCCATCTACGAATCCATAATCTCATCTCGCCTACCCAACGCACCACCAGAGCCAAACTCAAACTTGAGAGTTTGGTCTGGCCCGGAGTTGGAACCGCTCGACCCAATGAAGCATTCAACTTATGACTCATAACCCGCAACTCGCACGTATACCACTTCTCCAATTCCCTTGGGTCGCGACAACCACAACTCAATTCAGAGTATAACGATTCCCGACAAATATGGAGACCCCAGTCTCGCCCCTGGTTCGACCACCAGGCTCTCAAAAACTCACATATTAGGGCTACCCAAGCCTAAAACTCTTCTGCGTCTCGCTCTGACCAGAGAGTACTCATCACAACACCCTCCCGCTGACTTGTGAGTACTACGGCTCCCCGCAGCATCATAACAACCTTTCACTAGTGAGTACTATGGCTCCCCGCAGCATCACAACAACCTCTCACTGACTGGTGAATACTATGGCTCCCTGTAGCATCACAACAACTTCTCGCTGACTGGTGAATACTACGGCTCCCCGTAGCATCACAACAACCTCTCGCTGACTGGTGAATACTACAACTCCCCGCAACATCATAACAACCTTTCACTTGTGAGTACTACGGCTCCCCGCAGCATCACAACAACCTCTCGCTGACTGGTGAATACTACGGCTCCCCGCAGCATCACAACAACCTTTCAGTAGTGAGTACTATGGCTCCCAGCAGCATCACAACAACCTCTCGCTAACTGGTGAATACTACGGCTCCCTGCAGCATCACAATAACCTTTCACTAGTGAGTACTACAGCTCCCCGCAACATCACAACAACCTCTCGCTGACTAGTGAATACTACAGCTCCCTGTAGTATCACCACACCCCTTTGCTAACTCATGGATGCTGCAGCTCCCTGCAGCCTTACAGCACCTTCTCTTACCACTCACAGTCTCATACTCAAGTCGACGCCACACACTGCATCCATTAATCCACGTTCCACGACCCACATAGATAGATGCACACATACCCATCCAAAAATAAGTGTTATTACTCCTGACGGCAACCATCATGACAAACTCCTTTTCTCACTGCAATCCTCATTCTTAATAAGGACATCATACCCGGATACCTCGGTACACTAATCCAGAATCTCACGATGTTTTGCCCAATCCACTGATCTCATACTCACGACTAGGGATGAGATTTAGAACCGGAAAACCGGACCGGAACCGGAATCGGACCAGAACCGGAACCGTTAGAACCGGAATATATAGAACCGGTTCCGGTTCCGGGTTTAAAATTTGTCTTTATCCGGGTTCCGGGTAATCCGGGTTTGGGACCATCGGGTCCGGGTAAATCGGGTCTAAAAACCGGAACCGATGTTAGGAACCGGAAACACTTTTAGGGCTAAACCAGTTTTTGTAAAACGTTTAAAAGATGCATATCTCATTCGTTTCAACTCCGATTGACATGAGGTTTTTTCCAACATGTAGTTTAGAGTTTGTACATGATTTTAGACTATAAATTTGTCATTTTTAGTTTTATATTCATCGATTTACAGTCCCCCAAAGTCGAGATATCAAAGCTGGAAGTTTTTAGTTTTTCAATTTTTTTGTATTCGGTGAAAGTTTTAAAACATGCATATCTAATTCGTTTGAAGTCGGATTGACATGTGATTTTTTCCAACTTGTATTTTACATTTGTACATGAGTTTAGACTATAATTTTGTCATTTTTGGTTAAATATTCAATGATTTACCGTCCTCCGAAGTCGGGATATCAAAACTGGAATTTTTTAACTTTTTAGCTATTTGTTTTTGTACTTTGTATTCTGTGAAAATGTTAACACATACATATCTCATTTGTTTAAATTCGGATTGACATGCGGTTTTTTCCAGAGTGTATTTTAGAGTTTGTACATGATTTTAGACTATAGTTTTGTTAATTTTGGTTTCATATTCAATGAGTTACAGTCCCCCAAAGTCGGGATATCAATATGAAAATTTTCAAAGTTCAACCCACGAAGTAGTAAGTAGTTACCAAAAAATTCCGGTTTTTCCGAGTTTTCCGGTTGTAAACCCACTTTATCCGGTTGCAAACTACCCATTTTGATGTTTCCGGGTTTTCCGGTTCTAGACCCACTTTACCCGGTACCGTACCCGGAACCAAACCGGAACCGGTTCCTATATACCGGTCCGGTTTCCGGTTCTAAAAAATCCTGTTAACCGGTTCCGGGTTTTCTGGGTCCGGGTCCATCCGGTCCGGGTTTGGACCCACTTTCATCCCTAATCACGACACCATGCTTGGATACCTCATTGCTCTTTCAGAATCTCTCACCTGATCTTCCTCTCGCACCACTTGTAACCTCATAGTATTCCATCTCCCAATTTGAAATACCGAGGCATCGTCAATGGCCCAGAGCATGTTGTCAAAAACTCGAAATTCCCCCTCTACTGGTCACTACCCTTACGGAACTACTCATATCGACCCTGAAGTTGGTTGACGAATCAACTGCTGCCCTTCCAGGGGTATAGATTACAATCTATACCCTCACTTGCAAATCTCAGCTATTGCATCCGCAATCCAGCGACCCGGTCGCACTCAAACTCGACATATGTTAACCCCGAAAATCACAGACCACAATGAATTTTCCAATCCACGGCCACCTGCCATGGATCCACTTATCTTTTCTTAAACACAAACTCATACATCTTCCCATCTGGCACCTCGCCTCCTCCTCGGGCTCATGCGTCCGCACCGTAAATTCCCATAACCATTTCTCTGACCGCACATGGATGGATTACTGGTCCCCTAACTGGAAAACCAGTCCTCCCCCACTCAGGGTTCGAACAATCACCAATTGGCACATCCACAACCTACTCAGAAGATTGTCTCACCAGTCATGACATACTTGACTCTTAAAAGTATTACGCAATCATCCTAGGGCCTTCCCAAAGGAAACCAAACACTCTCCAAATTTCCGTCCCTGACAAAATCTTGGAATCCTCCCCACATGAATGCATCTAGTCACCTTGAAGACTTAGAATGACACACCGCCAGAAACCCCACTGTTCCGAATCCAATCTGTCTCTAATCCAGAAATAGTGTCCTATCGCGCACTTCGACTCTATCTCCTCGACCCGCCTCCCAAATCGGGAATAATCATAAAAGCACAGACCTTATTCTCACTGTTGATACACAATGTAGGCCACGAGGGCCACTGCCTCGATATACTCCTTTTTAACCAACGGAAACTACTAATAACAATACCTTTTCCCCAACAAGGCACCTCTTTGTTCTTATCCGTCTTAGTCCCACTAATGACTCTTTCCTGGTATAAGAATATCTCGCAGCCAACATACTGCCCAAACATTCTGGTGAAAAGGTCACCATGCTTGCTACCCCACAAGGTTTACCTTCAACTCTGAACCAAAAACTCAGTATCTCTCCTACTTCCCGCAGAAAACTGAAGTAGCACCACTCAGGTCACAGAAAGTGACATCTCCACTATCGGTCGGTCGCTCAGCCCATACCGTATTCTCCCATAACGCACCATGTAACGCCCGTGTTTCGGGGCTAAGCATTTTTAGACGATGTAATAGTCTAGGTAAACTATTGTAACACTTTTTGAGATAATAGAGATGAAATATTTGACTATTATGTGAATTATGTGAATTTATATGCTTATTACTTATTTATAAATGTGTAATAAATAAAGAATAAAAATAAGCGTCAAAATTAAAGTGTGAGATAAACCTGATATCTTTACATAAAGTTGTAGTGGTCGAAACAGGGATTCCGGGGATATAAAGAACGCCGAAATCCGAGTTATAACGAAGAAGTTATGACCCGTCGAAGTTTCGCGACAGAACCGACACGATACCAGGAAGCGTAAATAGTGAATTTACGATAGAGCGAGTTTTAGCCTTAGCGATCTAAACGAAAGTCGTAGAATATGTTAAACCGAGAGTGTCCATAAAAAGAACGACCACATTTGGCTTCGTATGAGGAAGTTATGATTTTTCGAAGTTTCGGCTTAGCGGTGTACAACCCAAAGTTCGAGTATTAGATCGAGCGGTTTTTAGCCGACACAACCTAAACAAGAATCGAAGATCTCGTTATTAGTAGCGTAACGATAAAAAGACAGACGGAAACGGAAATCGGATGAAGAAGTTATGAGATTTTAACGGACCAATCCTGTCCCGGCCTATTAAAAATATAACTTTAAAAATAAAGTCAAAATTAGCCGACGGAGTCTAAACGAAAGTTGTAGAGTTCTTTCGACATTAGTTTAGTACAAATATCGTTAGAAAGGTATCGATGATGCGGTCATTATAAGACTAATGTTGAGTTCTTTCGACATTAGTTTAGTACAAATATCGTTAAATCTATTTAAAATAGTATTATAAAGGGGCGTTAGTTGTTTATATAACTATAAGGTCATTAAGTAATTATGGAGGATAGTTTTTGAAAATTCAATTAGTATAAATAAGAGCCTCTAGCTCTCATATTTCTTGCATCATTCTCTTGATTCAAGAGTCTTTCTCTTCTTATCCCCCGAGCATTTCGGTCCCTCGTGATTCGACTTCTCTTTCTGTAGTTTTAGTATAGTAAGGTGAGCGCTGAAGCGCTGCACGAATCTTTCTTAGAAAGATTCAGCGACGAAGTTCTGCCCCTGCAGAGCTCGGCTCCTAGCTAAAACCCCCTTGTTTTGTCAAGGGAAAAATTGTTTTGAGGTAACGAAGCGCTGTCCGAGTACCGAGTCACCACACTAACAAGTGAGTGCATAGTCCCTTTCATCTTACACATAGATATGAAGTATTTATTATAAACTACGTGCTATGTGTGCATATTATCTGAATACTTGCTGTCTATGCTGATGAAAGATTTTTTATACATGTTTTAAATGATTTAAACTGTATATGTATTTTATATCTACAAAAATGTTGGGGTAAAACATGGGTAGATGTAATAAGACGATGTGTGATAAAATGATGAGAGGCCTCGATGTTGTTGGTGATCCAGTCATCTAGCGGAGTATAGATGACGACCACAGACTCTTCTAGACAGTCCAGTGGAACGCTAGCAGGCTTGCTACCTGTAGGTGTTTGTGAACGATGTGTTCACCGGTGTACTCCATCCCTCTCATGGTTGCCTTTAGAACATTTATTGCTGAGGAACCCCCTTAGCAGTAGTGTCCATCCCGAGAATGATCCCTAGGCTAGGTCCCTTATGATAGGTGTTTTAGGGACGTAAAGTGAGGATAACGGGAAGGGGTAATCGGGTTATTGTTGGTTGATGAAATTAAATAACTTATTTATTGTGGGATGAAAACCCTATGTGCTCACCAGGCTCCCAAGCCTGACCCACTCAGTTTCATGTATTACAGGTAGTGGCGGTCGATCATAGATGTGATGTTTTGGATGAGGGATTACGGATATAGGCCTGTAGATACGAAATAATGTAGTAAGGCTAATGTTGTACTGTTTATGCTTTTGATCTATATCGAACATGACATACCGAGTCTTTTAATGAAATACATTTTTTTGGAAATGCTTTTGATAAATCTTTATCATATTTTGTTTTGGGACAAATTCCGCAACACTTTTATTTAAAACGTTACTCTGATTTTCAAACAAGCATAAACAAAATCGGTCTTTTCTGGCCGTGAAAATGGGGATGTCACACACCATCCTTATGATGGGTTTTGAGCATTCTAACACTCCTATGGTGTACATGCAACCCTAGAAACCTTGGATCTATGTTTGACTAAGATACATGCAAATAATTATTTTTCCAAGGTTCTTATCCTAACTAGCATGGCATGGGATACTTGAATCAAATAAAACTAGTAGAATTACTTACCTTGTAGTAGTAGTTGATTGCTTGGAGTTTGAGAGCCTAGCACCAATAATGTGGATGCCTCAAATGGAAGTCATAAATCACCATAAGCTTGGAAACTTGAGAGAATAGTCACAAACTTCTTGAAATCGGCCCTCTTGGTTTACACACATCAACTGGTGTAATTTCAAGAACCAAAGCCTCCTTTATATAGTGTGGTGGATTAGGGTTACATCCATGTAAACCCTAATACCCATGTCTTTTCATTTCCATGAGATGCATGGGTTAAAGCTCCATGGAGTATCCATGGACTTTCCATGCAAGCCTAGCCCATTCCAAATAAGCATTAGCCCACACTATATAAATACAAGAGCCCATATTTAATTAGTCATACTTTTGATCTCTAAATTAATTCTAGATTAATTATAGATCAATACTAATTAAATAATATGATTTTATATTAATATATTAGGACTTATAATATATTAATAAATCATAACTTATACTATTCTCAAACGATTATCCATAAATTGTTCGGGTGAAGTGCAACCCAAATGGACCATGCCGGGTCGGGTCAAGTACATACCAAATATAGTTATGGACTTAGACACTATATCCAACACCTTAATCATCCCTGAGTCTTGCGACTCCAACTGGCACCTCACCAACAATCCCTCGGAGCTAACTCGATTTCCCTCCCAAGGGATGCTCCACTAAAACTCATTCATCATGGCCCTCTGGCCCCATACTCTTTCACATCTGATCTCAGTCTAGACAAGCACCACGGAATAACCGGTAAAACCAGAAGCACTAACCGCCATGCGTCATGGTACTCAAACCATGTGACCACCTCTCGATCTGCTATGAATCATGGTACCCGAACCATGTTATCTCCTCTTAATCTGCTACAAATCATGGTACTCGAACCATGTTCTTTCTTCTCAATCCACCTTAAATCTTGGTACTCGAACCATGACATCACTTCTCGATCTGCTACTTAGATCCTCCGGAATACTCCCTGCATCAAGTATGGGTCCTCTGATTTCAGTAGTACGGGCCCATACAACCTGCCACATCTACCCATACTCTTTACACAGACCATCCCAGAGTCCCTAAGTAGCTGCTCAACCTTCTCAATTCCTAATCTCGTCACGCGTGCTTGCTTCCCAGCAAAATGCTCTACTCTGTTAGCGTACTCATCTGACTAATGTCACTTCCTAGGCTCTTCCTAGGTTCTCACACTTCTCCACCATCAGCTGTTGAGAAACTCTTTATGATGCCAGTCATCTACCTACTGAATATCGTCGCATTCACTTGGTAGCTGACTCCCATCATCGGGAGTTCCACAAAGCACGAAGCAAGCAGCATTCGGGTATTGAATAAACACGTAAAACCCACTCCAGATGGTAACTCCAATTGCTCTACTCATACTCAAAGGATATCACCGAACTCAGCAACTCTACCCCTCGCGGGTATCTAACTACTCTCTCAATAGGCTCCATAAATGATCATCTAGGTATCTCCCCTAGATTACTCCTCTACTCAATTCCTTCTTTAAAAGGATTCCTGCTGGATACTCTTACTCAGCACATACTCGGAAACAAATCACAGATAACAGCAACTCTTAGGCTAAGGCATCCAAATCAGACCACTCTAGTCCTAAAATATGAAATACCTAGCCTGCCTCTATCATGCATAATATCTCATAACATATCTCATAAATATCTCATAATACAAAAGTAAGGGTATTTTGGGAAATCACCGTTCGGGCTCTGGCTGATTGTACACACTGCTCTTCCTTGTTTTCTCTTAGAAACTCTTTCTCGCTTTAGAAAAAAAATCAATTCTCTGAATTTTTTTCACAAATCCTCTGTTTGAGTCCAGATTTACCCGAAGGTGCATCTGAATCCCTCAAACCAAGGCTCAAATACCAACTTGTAACGACGTAAATTTTTAAACAAATTTTCATTTTTCAAACACAATAAAACTCATATAATATTCTCAAAATTTCATGTGTATCAAATGTCATCACAATAAAACATATCCCAGAATCTCAAAAAAAAAACATAATCCTCTACCAGTGTGTACAAATCATGCCGGCGCCTTCCCGTGATCGTTGGTAGTACCTGAAACACATATCACATAACACGGTAAGCATAAATGCTTAGTGAGTTCCCCAAAATACCACATACAGCACAAAAGCCACTCGAGGCTATAACTCGGTAAGACCCTCTGGTCAATGTGTCTCAGCGGGACCCTCCGGTCCGGTCTAGCTCGTTGGACCCTCTGGTCCGGTCTAAATCGTTGGACCCTCCGGTCCGGTCTGGTTGAGGACCCTCTGGCCTCGTAAGTCGTTGGACCCTCCGGTCCGGTCTGAATATCACATAGCATACATAAATCACAATGCACATAATCTCAAGTAATCACATAACACATAAGACCCTACGGTCTGCACATAGATACCACTCTAGGTAATGTATAGTGAGAAGACTCACCTCGTAAGATGTCTAGTAAACTCTCGTGCTCGATACCCTCGATCTAGCCTCCGCCTAGCACAATGATAATAATTCTAATCAATACTCTCTTTACATCCTCATCTCTAGAGAAGGGGTAAGAGACCATTCTACCCCTCCCTGACCCCTCTTAATAAGTTTGACCAAACCCTAAGGTCAACTGAAGTCAACCCCGGTCAACGGTCCAATTTTGACCAGACTCGCAGAGTGCACCCTTGTGACTCGTCGAGTCCACTTATTTCCTCAGAAGTCTCGTGAAAGTCCAGCTCAGCTCGTCGAGTTGACCCCTAACTCGTCGAGCTATCGCATGATTCAGCTCTTCGGGACAAACCCTAACCAACTCGTCTAGTCGGCTCATTGACTCGGCGAGTTCATCAAGACCAAATGTTCATTCAGACGATTTCAATCAGATCTATCACTCCAAACACTAGATCTATCATCTCAAGGCTCAATAATCACGTAAAGCTTCGATCTTTACGTTCATACATGAGGTTATTGCTCCAAAATGCTAATACATGCCTTTCATGAATGATTAAGCCCAAAAACCTTCATATGGATGAATAAAGCTGGGACATCTAAACTCTAAGGACCTCACAAGGTCCAGATCTGAGGTCTAGACTTCTGGATAACACATGCTACTCAAAAACCCAACCAAAATGACAAAAACCCTAATTTTTCATAGATATGAGATCCAACTAAATAGATGAGAAAGGTGTGGGCTTTTTACCTTCCAGAGAAGCTCTTTGAGAAGAAATGCTAGATCCCACAGCCTCATCCCACTCCTTGCTTGAAGCTCACTCCTCTTCTTCCAAAAAGGTCCATCAAAACACTTGATACAAGCTCAAGGACTCTCTCTTAGCTTCCATGGCCGCCTAGGGTTTCACACAGGAGAGTTGATCAGAAGATGAGCCGCAAATGAGGCTAAAAGTGTCTTTAAATAGGTCACGAGCCTGAAAGTTTAGGGTTTCCTTCACCAGCACTGACTCGGCGAGTCGCAACACAGACTCGTCGAGTAAGCTCATTAATCCTCGTCACCCAACGCGACCGTACTCGACGAGTTGAGGCACCAACTCGTCGAGTTGCCTATGAAACTCATTATTACCCTAGAAATGTTATACCCCAGAACCAGGATGTTACAGGATGGTGTCATGTTAGCATATAGCATGATATTCACTTAGAGTACAAGTCTTACAGTAGTTGTGACATCATCCCCCGTTAGAGGGAATTTCGTCCCGAAATTCTTTCGAAAGGTAGGATCATGAATGAGAGAATAAGTGAGGGTACTTCTGCTTCATCTGGTCTTCGCGTTCCCATGTGAATTCCGGTCCACGCTTGGAGTTCCATCGAACCTTCACAATCGGAATGCGGCTCTGCTTCATACGCTTCACTTCCCTATCCATTATCTCGACTAGTTCTTCGACGAACAGGAGATTCTCGTCTATTTCGATCTCTTCTAAAGGAATGACAAGAGTTTCATCTGATAAGCACTTTTTCAAATTCGAGACGTGGAACACGGGGTGTACGTTGCTGAGCTCTAAAGGTAGCTGCAACTTATAAGCTACCGGACCAATTTGGGAAAGAATCTCGAACGGTCTGATGTATCGCGGGTTCAGTTTTCCCCGTTTACCAAAACGGATCATTCCTTTCCAGGGAGAGACTTTAAATAGCACCCGATCTCCGACTTGGAATTCCAGAGGTTTTCGCCGTTTGTCAGCATAGCTCTTTTGTCGGTCTCGCGATGCTTGAAGTTGGGCTTTGATTTGGATTATCTTTTCGGTCATTTTTCGAATGATTTCTGGCCCTGTGAGAGTGCTGTCTGGTGATTGTCCTTTTGCTAGTTGGGTATTACCCACCTCAGCCCAGCATAGAGGCGATATGCATTTGCGACCATATAAAGCCTCAAAAGGAGCAACCTTGATGCTCGTGTGATAACTGTTGTTGTATGAGAATTCAACCAAAGGCAAGTGGGTATCCCATGACTTGCCGAAATCAATCACACAGGCTCGGAGCATGTCTTCAAGTGTTTGGATGGTTCATTCGCTTTGGCCATCGTTCTGAGGGTGGTAAGCAGTGCTCATGTCTAGTTGTGTTCCCATTGCCTTCTGAAGTTACTGCCAAAATCGTGAGGTAAATCTACTATCTCGATCCGAGATAATAGACACTGGCACCCCATGAAGTCTTACGATCTCTTTGATGTAGATTCGTGTCAACCTTTCCATCTTGTAAGATTCTTTTATTGGCAGGAAATGAGCGGATTTAGTTAACCTATCGACGATTACCCAGATAGCATCCAATCCGTTTGTCATCTTAGGTAATTTGGTCATGAAGTCCATAGTAATCCTTTCCCATTTCCACTCGGGTATTACTGGTTGTTGTAATAGTCCCGCGGGCTTTTGGTATTCCACTTTCACCTTGGTGCCAGTGAGACACTTGCCTACGTAAGTGGCAATCTTTGCCTTCATATTTGGCCACCAATAATGTTGCTTAATGTCCAGGTACATCTTATCCGAACCCGGATGGATGGAATATCGCGTCTTGTGGGCTTCGTTCATAATCTTTTCTCTGAATCCCCCAAATTTAGGGACCCAGATTATGTTCATGAAATAATAAGCTCCGTCCTCTTTGGCTTCAAAATATTTATCTATCCCACATAGTGTCTCATTCGCGACGTTCTCCGGTTTCAATGCATCTGTTTGGGCTTCCTTGATTTGTGAGGTTAGGTGGGATTGGATGGTTATTGATAAGGTTTTCACCCGGCGACCTGAGTATTCTTTTCTACTCAGGGCATCGGCTACCACGTTAGCCTTGCCTTGGTGGTACTTGATCTCACACTCGTAATCATTTAGGAGCTCAACCC
The DNA here is from genome assembly GCF_052849685.1 of Lactuca virosa. Taxonomy (NCBI): domain Eukaryota; kingdom Viridiplantae; phylum Streptophyta; class Magnoliopsida; order Asterales; family Asteraceae; genus Lactuca; species Lactuca virosa. The sequence continues at coordinate 73,001,548 of NC_136431.1, forward strand.
ATCTTCGTTGCCTCATGTTTAACTCCTTTTGGTTTAGAATGTGCTGGAGGCTTTTGTGATCGGTGAAGATGGTGCACTTTGTACTGTAGAGGTAATGCCTCCAAATCTTTAGGGTGAAGATCACATCTCCCAGCTGGAGATCATGAGTGGTGTAATTTACTTCATGCGTCTTTAATTGTCTGTATGCGTAAGCTATCACCTTTCCATGCTGCATAAGGACACATCCTAACCCTTGATTTGAAGCATCGCAGTAGAATACGAAGTTTTCGGTTCCCTCCGGTAAGGATAGCACTGGTAAGGGGTTTGGCTATCTTGGAAAAATTCTGGATAAACCTTCGGTAGTAACCTGCGAGACCCTGCGAGACCCAAGAATTGACGGATTTCTGTTGGTGTTTTCGGAATCACCCAGCCTTCAATGGCTTTGATGTTGGAAGGATCTACATGAATCCCTTCCTTGCTGACTACATGACCCAAAAAGTTTACACTGCGGAGCCAGAACTCGCATTTGGAGAGCTTCGCATACAATCGTTCATCTCTCAGGGTTTCCAAGATTTGACGGAGGTGTTGACCATGCTCTTCTTTGCTTCGAGAGTAGATAAGAATATCGTCGATGAAGACAATCATGAATTTATCAAGGAATGGGCGGCAGACTCGATTCATGAGGTCTATAAATGCAGCGGGGGCATTTGTTAGACCGAAGGGCATCACAACAAATTCGTAATGACCGTATCGAGTTCGAAAGACATTTTTTGGAATGTCCTCTTCCCGAACTTGGAGTTGATGATAACCGGATCTCAGATCTATTTTTGAAAAATAACTAGCTCCTTGAAGCTGGTCAAATAGATCGTAAATCCGAGGAAGTGGGTATCGGTTTTTGACAGTGAGCTTGTTTAATTCTCTATAGTCGATGCACATTCTGAAAGATCCGTCTTTTTTCTTGACAAACAAGACCAGAGCTCCCCAGGGTGAGAAGCTTGGTCGGATGAATCCTTTGCTCAACAGCTCACTTAATTGGCTGGATAACTCCTGTATTTCGGCGGGAGCTAACCTGTAGGGTGATTTGGCAATTGATGTGGCTCCTGGTATTAGGTCGATTCAGAATTCGATCTGTCTTTCTGGGGGTATTCCCGGAAGATCTTCTGGAAATACATCCGGGAAGTCACATGCCACTGGAATGTCTTGAATGTTTACTTCTTCTTTGGCCTTATCCACAACATGAGCGATGAATGCGTAGTTCTTCTTGTGTAGGCACTTTGTGCCTTGATGCACGAGATAAGGCGAAGATTGGCGCCAAATTTATCACCATAGATTATTAGGGTTTCGTGATTGGGAAGATGAAGGCGAACGACCTTCTCGCTGTTGGATTAGGTGTCTAAGCCCATAACTATAGTTGGTATGTACTTGAATTGATAGCAGCACAGTCCTTTTGGGTTGCCCTCAAACCTAGCAACTAGACAAGGAAATTATGAAAGGGGAGATATTGATTTATTATAAGATTAATAAATTAATATAAATGATTTATTAATATGTTAAAAGATTAATATATTAATTAGAAATCATAAGGTTTAATTAATAGTTAGCCAGAAATTAATTAGAATTAATTTTGGGGTTAATTGTATTAATTATAAAGTGCAGGGACTAGTTTGCAATTATCTAATAGTTGAGTGGAAGGCTCCAGAACCTCCTTCGAAGGGGGTGGACGAAATCCATAGGGGAAACCCTAATGATTTCGTCCAAGGGGGCTTGGATAAGGCATTGGATTAACTTAGGCCCCAAGCAAAGGAGTATTAGGGTTTTCCCTAAACCCTAGATCCCTTAGCTATATAAGGAGGCTCCTGGCTCCCAAAATTGGCCAGTCTTACTTTCGTGAAACCCTAGGGCCGAAATTGCATACCCTACTTTCTCTCTCTCTTTCTCTCTCTCTCTCTCTCTCTCTCTCTCTCTCTCTCTCTTTCTAGTTTCCTTCTTGCTAGTTCTTGGGTGTGATTCCATTAGAGGCATTACATTTGTGGTGCTAGGCTTCCAAGAAGATCAAGTTCAAGAGGATTATCAATTGTTTACTATAACAATTGAAAGGTATGTAACTCTTAAACCCTAATTAGTTATTTTCGAAAATAGCCTCCTCCTCTAGGGTTCTTGTTTTGCAATTCAAAGTTATATGTTCAATAGTTAAAACATAGATCCAAAGTAGGTTGCATGTGAACTTAGGAATTGTTTTCTAGTTTATTTGTTTTACCTAAAACCCATCAGTGGTATCAGAGCCATTGTTTGTTTTAAATTGAATTGCTATAATAGTTGAATTGCAAATTAGGGTTTATAGCCATTAAACCCTAAAGGCCAAATTTTTCGATTTTTAAGGTTTTGGTTTAAAGGTTTTTCGAAAAACCCTAGCCTCCATGAACCCTAATCAAAATTAGGGTTAGGATTTTGGAAACCCTAGCCTCCTCCCTTGATTTTTGAAATATGCTAGTCTTTATAGGGTTTCTTTGTTTTGGATAATAGTTGCCTTATTGGATAATTGAGAAAAATAAGGAAATTATCCTATTCCCTAATTTTCGAAATCTAGAAGGGATATGGATTAGGATTAAGTTAATTGTTTAATTTAATTAGATAATCCTTACAAGATTTAATAAATTAATTAAAAGTTAATTAATAGATAAATATTAAATCTAGTTATTTGGTTTATTTTAAATTTAAAATTAATGGCTTAATTTTCGAAAATTATATATAAACCTCAAAGTTTTAAAAAGTTTAAAACACACCTTATATATGTATTATAATCAAAAGTTTAATATTATATATATGAAAGAATATGGTCAGTCAAATCACTAGTATGCCTCATTCACGAAGCTAGTCTATAAGGGGGGTATAAGGAAACTGCCTATAAAATGGTAGTTGAATGGGTGTCCACTCTCACCCACCGCTTCCTTGATTAGTGGAGGGTCGTTAGCAGAACGGGTTTGATAGGACAACTACATCTCATTAAAAGTATAATGTTATTAAAGAAAGTACTAGAACATTATTTTTACAAAATCCCAACTCTAGTTACTTTAGGAAAAATGTGAAAAGTATGCTAATCCATGAAATTGCACATTATGCTTTATTGGTCGTTAGTGGAGCGTGTGTGGTTAACCAGCACACTAAAAGGCACTAATAAAGAGTAGTAATGGGTATCTCATAATTGTCATTTTGATGGAGCGTGTGTGGTTTACCAGCACATCAACAGTTAATGATAAAGACAATGAGGTTACCAAGCACATTTGCATGGTTATTCACATCTTGTTTATGATCCTCGGCATCCCAGTCACAAATAGAAGAGCATATTCCGAGATTAAAACATGCCATTGAATATTTTCAATGTATCTCAAAAGAATTAGGAATTTCACTTCGTTTATTTCGTCTAATAGTGGAATTGGTGAATCGTCATTCACCTACATTTATGAATTTTACACTTGGATCTCGGCATCCCGTTTCTAAGTTGTGAATATTCATAGTTGGATCCTAACCTTGATATTATATCTTTGGGTTATTATATTGAGGTATCTTGAAATCTAACTGAAACTTTCTTTCTTTTCAGATGTCTACTCCTAGAAACACTTCTGCTTCAACATCCTCCAACCACAACTTCTCCTTGCTCAACATTTGCTCCAAAGTTGTTATGGATGGTTCTAACTATAATGATTGGATGCGTAACATCAAGATTGTGCTTCGATTTGAGGACAAAGAATATGTCCTTGAAAAGGAGCTCAAAGAGCTTGATGAGTCTAAAGCTACTCCTGAAGAATATGCTGCCTACAAGAAACACTATGATGATGCTACCAAAGTGGCATGCATCATGGTCGCAACCATGTCCCCAGAACTGAAAAGGTACTATGAGGAGTACTGGCCCTTTGAGATGAACAAGGACCTTATGGAAAAGTACCATAAGCGAGCTCGTCAAGAAAATTTTGAAGTAGTCAAGTCACTCATGGCTTGCAAGATGAAAGAATGGGAGTCGGTTGTATCTCATGTGCAAAGAATGCAACGCTACATAGAGCGTTTGGTCAAGCTCAACATTCACTTTGATGAGGAATTGGCCATTGACATGGTCGTGAACTCATTACCTAATTGTTATGGTCAGTTTATCCTAACTTACCATTTGAACAACACTGAGCAGACACTGGCCCAATTGCACAACTTGTTGCAGACAGCTGAAGCAGGGATGAAGGGTAAAAGTATAACCTCCACTCCTGCAAGTGCCTCTGTCTTGGCTATTGGACAGGGAAAGGGGAAAAAGAGGAAAGGTCCTCCTAAGCAAAACTGGAAGAACAAGGCTCAAGCTGGGTCATCTGGTAATGGCCCAAAGGCTAAGCCCAATGCTACCATTCCCCATGTTTCTGATCCAAAGGATGCCGATTGCTTTTAATGCAATGATAAAGGGCACTGGAAGAGAAGCTGCCCAAAATATCTGCAGGACATCAAAAATGGCAAAGTGAAGCCATCTTCAGCAGGTATTTACACTATTTCTTCTAATAACTCATTATCTTCTCGTTCATGGGTCCTTGATACAGGATGTGGTTTTCACATCTGTTCTGATTTGCAGGGGCTAAAAGAAAGTGAGGAGATAGAGCGAGGAAGGATAAACTTGATCATGGGAAACAAGAAGTCTTCACCAGTTACCAAGATCAGAGTTTATCAACTTTTGCTTAGTAATGATGTTAGATTAGATTTATTGAATTGTTGCTATTCGTCTGAGATGACGAGAAACATTATTTCATTTCATGCATTGTTCAGACAAGGTTTTAAATATTCTTTTAATGATTTGAATGGTTCAATTTCTGTTTATAAGAATGGTGTTTTTGTGTTTGAAGCTTTGCCTTGTGATGGTGTGTATGAAACAGTGACTTGTGTTGATAGCTTAGGAAACAGTGTGTTTAATATTGACTTGTCTAATAGTGTAGACAAGGCATGCTTGTGGCATTGTCGTCTTGGACACATTAATAAGAAACGCATAGCCCAACTTCAAAAGGATGGAGTGTTGGAATCATTTGACCTAAAATCAGATGATATGTGTGAATCTTGTCTTTTGGGAAAGATGACAAAATCACCATTCACAGGGTCTTGTGAAAGAGGTGAAGGTCTGTTGGACCTCATACATACATATGTATGTGGGCCCTTCAGATCAACTACAAGGGATGCTAATCGATTCTATGTGACTTTCACTGATGATTATAGCAGATATGGTTATATCTACTTAATCAAACATAAGTCAGTAACCTTTGAAAAGTTCAAAGAGTTTAAGCATGAGGTTGAAAATCAATTAGGCAAGAAGATAAAGGTACTCAGATCCGATAGAGGCGGGGAGTATCTTAGTATCGAGTTCAACGACTATCTGAAAGAATGTGGAATAGTCTCACAATTAACTCCTCTTAGGACACCACAGTTAAATGGTGTAGCTGAGAGGCGTAATCGAACCTTGTTAGACATGGTTCGTTCTATGATGAGTCGTGCTTCGCTTCCTATTCACTTCTGGGGGTATGCCTCAGAGACAACCGACCACATCCTTAATCTTGTCCCTACAAAGAAGGTTGCCAAAACACCTTACGAAATGTGGACGGGGAAAGTTCCCTCGTTAGCACATATTAAAGTCTGGGGTTTTGAAGCTTTCGTAAGACGAGAGACTCACGACAAGCTAGCAGCTAGAAGTGAGAAATGTGTTTTCATTGGTTACCCAAAACAATCTTTTGGATATTTGTTCTACAGACCTAGTGAAAACGTGGTCTTTGTAGCACGAAGAGGAGTCTTTCTAGAAAGAGAGCTCATATTCAAAGAGGACAGTGGGATCACCATTGACCTTGAAGAAATTCAAGAGTTAGCCAATGAAGGAACCTTAGATGACACTAGCACTCAACCAGAGGAAACAGTTCCTGTTGAACCAGTTGATAACTCATTACCTCTTCGAAGATCCACTAGGGTGGGTGTGCCACCTGAGTTGTATGGTTTTCATATTACTTCATATGGTGACACATTCATCAGTGATAGGACACTGGTAAATTTAGATGAACCGGTTACTTACAAGGAAGCAATGGCAGGCCCAGAGGCTTCCAAGTGGAAAGAGGCAATGGACAACGAGATTAAGTCCATGTATGACAACCAAGTTTGGAATTTGGTTGATAGTGCACCAGGTCGTAAGACAGTTGGGTGCAAATGGATCTTCAAGAAGAAGACAGACATGGATGGAAACGTGCACACATTCAAGGCTCGACTGGTTGCAAAAGGTTTCACTCAAAACCCAGGGGTTGATTATGATGAGACCTTCTCTCCAATAGCTAAGATTAAATCTATTAGGATATTGCTCGCCATAGCTGCCTTTCATGACTATGAAATCTGGCAGATGGATGTCAAGACTGTCTTCCTTAACGGGAAGTTGGCTGAGGATGTTTACATGAATCAGCCAGAGGGTTTTGTTGATGCAAAGTTTCCCAATAGAGTGTGCAAGCTTGAGAAATCCATTTATTGATTGAAACAAGCATCTCGCAGCTGGAATCTTTGCTTCCATGAGAAAGTCAAAGAGTTTGGTTTCTCTAGAAGTGAAGATGAGTTTTGTGTGTATATCAAGAAGTGAAGTCTTGGCTTGGAAAGTGTTTTGCCATGAAAGACCTTGGAGAAGCTGCCTATATTCTTGGGATTAGAATATTGAGAGATAGAAATAAGAGACTGATTGATCTCAGTCAAAGTACATACTTGGATAAGGTACTAAAGAGGTTTAGTATGGAAAATTCCAAGAATGGAGAGCTACCTATCCAAAGCAATATCAAATTGAGTAAGACTCAATGCCCGAGTACAGATGAGGAAATAGCTGACATGAGTCGTGTACCTTATGCTTCCACTGTCGGATCGATCATGTACGCTATGACATGTACTCGCCATGACGTAGCCTTTGCTTTGAGCATGGTTAGTCGCTATCAGGGAAACCCGGGTAGAGCTCATTGGATAGCAGTTAAGAATATACTCAAGTATTTGCGAAGGAGAAAGGACTGGGTCCTTGTACTTGGTGGCAAAGATACTTTGAGAATAGATGGTTACATTGATGCCAACTTTCAAACGGATAGAGATAACTTTCGTTCTCAATCAGGCTGGGTATTTTTACTGAATGGAGGAGCAGTTACTTGGAAAATTTCCAAGCAAGATACGGTGGCTGATTCTACTTGTGAATCAGAGTACATAGCAGCGAGTGAAGCGTCGAAAGAATCAGCTTGGTTGAGGAACTTCATCAGAGATCTCGGAGTTGTTCCAACCATCCAGGAGCCTATGGAACTGTTCTGCGATAATGAAGGAGCGGTTGCCTTGACAAAGGAACCAAGAGATCATGGTAAAACCAGACATATCGACAGAAAGTACCATTTTATCAGACATAGAGTAGAAGAAGGCCATCTTGTAGTAAAGAGGGTGTCATCTGAAGATAATCCAGCATACCCCCTCACAAAGGGTCTGAGTAGGGCTAAGCATATTGAGCATGCTCGGAGCATAGGACTGAAAGATGATATTAGTTTTAGTAGTTAAATTAGTTTTGTTCTGAAACTTGTAACAAAGTAAATGTAATTAACTTTTGGTGATTAAATAATAAAGTATTATTTATAAGTTTGGTTACTGCCTTTTGTCGATTGTTTGTTATTGTGTTTCATATTTTGCATGTTTTACTTCCCTAATAATTTAATTATTCAAACTCCACAGTCGCTCGTACTTTTGGAAGTAAGTAGTGAATTAAGACTGTCATGAATTGGATTGCAGATTGTCTAAGGATAGACATGGCAATATAATTGCTGCAATGTTCATGAGTACTCAGAAATTGAGATTTGAGTATTGGATAAACCCTCGCTCAGAGTATCACTTCATGGAATTCATCACGAGTAATACTGAGACGATAATATCTTATAATCTTGAAACGAAGATATATGAGTTGTAATTTACAAAGTCGGTTATACATTGGTGATACGAAAACGCATCAGTAACTTGGTGTTATAAAACGTATTGTCATGTATAATTTGATGAGTAAAAGATACAAGCATATGATTCAACGTTTATTCGTTCCTTTTGCCCTAACCGGAAAAGCGATATTTGTGGGCCCCTCGATGATTTGGTGTTAACTTATGTGCTGGGCCCAGCCAGGACTAAATTGATGTGTTCAATTAGAAGTCCTATATCATCACAAATCAGAAATTGGGAAACATAGATTCTGGACAAAGAGATTGATTACATTCCATGTCTTATGTCTGGGGATATCTTGCAGAACGATGGATTATATGATCACTTATCTTAGGACATGTAACTGACTGGGTCAGAGTTCAGCAACGACTTTTGGAAGCTACAATTTGCTGGTCAAATTTATAAGTCATACTAGCAATTATAGTTACAGACTTATCCAAGTGGGAGACTGTTGGATTAGGTGTCTAAGCCCATAAATATAATTGGTATGTACTTGAATTGATAGCAGCACAGTCCTTTTGGGTTGCCCTCAAACCTAGGAACTGGACAAGGAAATTATGAAAGGAGAGATATTGATTTATTATAAGATTAATAAATTAATATAAATGATTTATTAATATGTTAAAAGATTAATATATTAATTAGAAATCATAAGGTTTAATTAATAGTTAGCCAGAAATTAATTAGAACTAATTTTGGGGTTAATTGTATTAATTATAAAGTGCAGGGACTAGTTTGCAATTATCTAATAGTTGAGTGGAAGGCTCCAAAACCTCCTTGGAAGGGGGTGGATGAAATCTATAGGGGAAACCCTAATGATTTCGTCCAAGGGGGCTTGGATAAGGCATTGGATTAACTTAGGCCCCAAGCAAAGGAGTATTAGGGTTTTCCCTAAACCCTAGATCCCTTAGCTATATAAGGAGGCTCCTGGCTCCCAAAATTGGCCAGTCTTACTTTGGTGAAACCCTAGGGCCGAAATTGCATACCCTACTCTCTTTCTCTCCTTCTAGTTTCTTCTTGCTACTTCTTGGGTGTGATTCCATTAGAGGCATTACATTTGTGGTGCTAGACTTCCAAGAAGATCAAGTTCAAGAGGATTATCAATTGTTTACTATAACAATTGAAAGGTATGTAACTCTTAAACCCTAATTAGTTATTTTCGAAAATAGCCTCCTCCTCTAGGGTTCTTGTTTTGCAATTCAAAGTTATATGTTCAATAGTTAAAACATAGATCCAAAGTAGGTTGCATGTGAACTTAGGAATTGTTTTCTAGTTTATTTGTTTTACCTAAAACCCATCACTCGCGACACATAATATTAGCATAATGGGGGCTTAACCAATCCATGCCGATTATCACATCAAAACTCCTAATATTTACTGACATCAAATCTATTTGAAAAGAGTGATTGTTTAGTGTTAATGTGCACCCTACATAGACATCTTTGGTTGTTTCAGTTTTCCCATTAGCCATTTCCACTGTGAAGGCTTCGTTGAGCTGTTGGGGTTGTTGATTTAGTAAATGTTTGAATTTGTTACTAACGAAGCTTCGCTCGGCTCCGCTATCGAATAAAATGCATGCGTATGTGTTTTTAAGTAGGAACGTACCAGTAACAACTGTTGGGTCCTGAACCGCTTCACCTTGACCCAATGCCAATACCCTTCCCGATGTTCCTGCCCCCTGGTTGTTGGCTTTGGGGCAATCGCGCTTGAAATGACCGGTTCCTCCACACCCATAGCAGGTGTAACTGGCCCCAACATTGTTGTTGTTGTTCCTGTTGTTGCGATTGTTGTTGTTGTTGTTGTGGTTTGACTGTTGGTTCTGTTGAGGCTGAGTTCTACAGTATCTTGCAGTGTGACCCTTTCGGTTGCAACTTGTGCAATGCATCTCCCTACATTCCCCGTGATGGTGGAAATTGCATTTGTTGCACTTAGGTAGGGTCCCTGAGTATTGTTTGGGAGCATTTGGTGTGGATGAGGCTGGAGCATGTGGTGTTGTGGTAGATTGAGTAGTAGCATGAACATCCACTGTTTGTTGCTTCTTTGATGACTCTGTGTTTTGTCGCCCCTTTCGCTTGTTGTTCTTACCCTTCTTGTTATCACCTTCCTTTTTAACTTCCGCTTCCCCTACTTTGGCACCCTTTTTGTTGCCATGGTCGTATAATTTCTTTGCTAGTCTTTTTGCACTATCATACGTGGTCGGGTTTGCTGCTATCACATTCCCTTGGATTGGCGTGGTCAATCACCAAATAAATCTTTCAATCTTCTTCCTTTCAGATGTGATCATTCCTAGACACAAGAGAGACAGCTCACTAAACCTTGATATGTAAGCATCGATGTCAGAGTTTTGAACTGTGAGGTTCCACAACTCTTGCTCCAATTTTTGGATTTCTCCCCTTGGACAGTACTCGGCCAAAAACATTTCCTTAAGCTCCTCCCATGGCATAGCGTTCGCCACTGGGAGTGTCATGGCCTCCACGTGACCATTCCACCAAGAGAGAGCTTGATCGACGGATGTGCAGACCGCAAACTTGACCTTGCACCCCTCCAGACATCCGCAGATCTCAAACACTGATTCCACTTTTTCTATCCATCTTTTCAGGGTTATTATGCCTCCTGTCCCGTTGAAGGTTTGAGGCTTGGCTTTTGTGAAGTCCTTGTAGGTACAGGTTCTTGTGGGTCCGTGATTTGTTCCCTGATTTGTGCTTCCGGTTCCCTGCCCGCTACCTCCACCGTTGTTTCCGTTGTGAATCTGTGCCAGTGCTGCAGTGACCGCAGCTGACACTGCCGCTTGGAATGTGGCTGAGTTTATTTCTGGTGGCGTCGGTGCCGTGTTGTTTCCGCGGTTTGGTCTTTGAGGCATCTTTCTGTCATGGAACGGAAAGATGTTGAGTATCCAATGTATTTAGTTTCACGATTTCTTGGTTATAGCACAATGTCAGTGATTCGGTTGTGTATGCATATAATCAACATGTAGTAAAAGTAATAGAACACATAGCAGATAACAACATCATGATAAAATATATAGCCGTTTTCATTAATGATAATCTTTTGAGTACATGAAAATTTTCCTACATAAGGCATACAATAAACGTAGTGGAATAAAATTCGACAGAGTAACGACTCCATGAGTAGTGTAGTCACTTAATCATGTAGTCGATATACATAAGGTAATACATAAAAGAAAACCATAACGGTGGTACGTGAATGGGTACTAGTTGAGACGGGATGAGTCTGGTAGTGCTGACGAGGTAGATGCGCCCTGAAGTCTAGCCAGGTGGTGCTCGGCGGCCCGAAGTCGGGCTTCCAATGCTGTCTGGCGTGCCTGGTAGTCCCTGACTACTTCATGTGTCATCCTCTCCGCGCGCTCAACTGCGACTCTCATGGCGACCATCTTACCAGCGGTTGCCTGCGCCTGCTCGCCGATATCGCGGGTCCTCCTTACTATCACAGGCAAGGCTCGGTCGGCGGGTTCACCGTGACTCAAGTCGTAGTAGTCCCGGTTCATACCAAATGGGGGTCGCACCCCTTGCTGACGGCTCTATCTCCAGATGTCGTGTGCCCATGGGGGTGTAGGACCATTGGGGCCCATCCTGTATGGGGGCACCCTGGCCATATACGGCGGATTGATGACTTCGGACCCCGTGTCCGAGTCATCAGCGTCGCTGCCATCAACCTCCTGCTCGTCCGAGTCAGCTACCGGTTCTGTCGGTCCTCCTATAGGCTCTTCCTCAGGCTCTTCCTCTGGTTCTTCCTCTGGTTCTTCCTCTGGTTCTTCCTCTGGCTCCAACCATCCAGGATGATGAAATCCGGCCATAGTGTCTGCACGAGGGGTGGGAGACTTAGTACATATATAGCATTTTAAAATACTCCTATAGTACTTTAATTATTTAAGTTTGATTTCCTTAAAAGTTTTGGATACGAGGTAAGCTTCTAGATCCATTTCCCGCCATGATTACTCCCATGCACATGTCGGTCATATTTTGAATAAATATAGTTGATCAGGCTATATTTATCTCCAATATAACTACATAACTGTCCGGGTTTAATCACAGTGTTCAATTTCCTCCAGAGACTTTTAGTGTTATTGTTTTATGCCAGAGTGTTTTAGTCTCATTGTATTTATAGTTGCATATCAAGTATGATTAGATATGCCAGTTCACTATAAACAATGCTCTGATACCAATCTGTCACACCCCCGAACCAGATGGCGGAAACGTCCGAGGGCTTGGGTGACTTCATCTTGTAATATCATCACAATGTATATAATTGAAACAAGACAACACCATCATCATACATATCAAAATACAACCAACATTCTTTACATCAAGTATAGTATCATAATTTACATGCCATAATATTCAATATATGATGGTAACAAAATACGACAAATTCCACATGTTCTTGTTGACCTTTCTGCTTAACGATTCCATGAGAATACAAGTTATTTTGAAAATGTCAACATATATAATGTTGGTGAGTTCATAAGCATGTTTGAATGAAAAGTTTTGTATTGTTCGTAAAACACCAGAAAATCCGATATTTTCTGAAAAATGGTTTAAAAGTGATGTGTCAAAATCAAGTACTAATGCATGTGTGTTTTCTGTTTTTGGAATGTATATAAAAATGTAATCCGAAAAAAAAAAGATCATGTATTTTCTGTTGTAAGTAGAAGGTATTGTTTAACTGTATATTTCCCCAGAAAATCTGATATTTTCTGTTTATAAAAGTGTCGTGGTCTCAAAACCTTAAGACCGATTATCAGTGTATGTATGATTTCGTATCAACAAGATTTTATATGTATTCCGTAAAATTATGATGGAGAGAATTTCTATATGAGCCGTTTTAACCATACTTGATTATGACGAATTCGTCTGTCATGGCGTTTTCAGGCGCCGACTTGTTTAAGGTAAGGTTTGTCACCCTAGACTGGCCTAGTCTAACTGTAGCGAACAACTCAGGTGTGGGGTGTCACCCTGTATAGATCTATACACAAACTCTCGCTCTCCCTCCAGGAGACTCTGGTTATAACTACAGGCTATGATTGTACACTCGAGAGGTGTCAACCGACATGTCTCACTAGAATCCTTAACTGAGTTTACGCGAATATTGTATTATGTTGTATATATTGTTTCCGTGTACGTTTTATGTTTGAAAGGTCCAACGAGTATGTATGTGAATGTACGAGGCCCAACAGACATGTAGAAGGACCACTAAGACCCAATAAACATGTAATGTATAGTCCAGACCTAATAAGCATGTAAATGGACCACTAAGGCCCAATAAACATGTAATGTATAATCCAGGCCTAATAAACATGTAAATGGGCTACTAAGGCCCAATAACATGGATTGTAAGTATTAGGCCTAATAAACATGTAATCGATGAATTTAGTTCGTTTGTTATTACATTGTTTGTTTTAGCTTGATTGTTTTCTAAAATGGCATAAAAAGCCCACTTTTTGTCATGATGACATTTTTGGCCCATTAAGCCGAAAATTTACAATTTAGACGTATTTTTGATAAAATTGACACTTTAGGTCCTTAAGACCAAAAGTTTACATTTATGGGCTTATTTCAAATGAAAGGACATTTTTAGCCCACTATTGTTAAAAATAGCATTTTCGACCCAAAAGTTTACATTTATGAAAATTGACATTTTTAGCCCACCAAAAGTTTACATTTATCTGCTTCCTTCGACGCCCTTTTAACTCTATACCGAGGACATGTCGTTGGTATAGATGACACAGTGCCGCCGACGACTTAAGTCGTCTGTACAGATGTCGACTTAATTCTTGTAGTGATGGTTTTTTAATATTTTTTTTCTATTTTATTTACATTTTTATAAGTTTTTTGGGTCCGAAATATTTGACCGGAATCGCAACTCCATGTCTTATAAAAGTAGCAACCGTTGTTATATGATCATAGTTAAACATGTTTATTAAATTATTGATCATGTTGAATTTCAAAGTCTTCTTTAAATGAATAGAAACAATCACCACTAATGTAAATTTACGATGGCAATTTACGAAAGAATAAATATTTGTAGAGGTGATCATGACAACTTAAATTAAACAGATTCATATACTGTACCAAACATCAAATTACAGAACCACCCTTTCAATTATTGATCACAAGAACACAACATAAAGAAACACAATCAAAGTACGTATGTAACTATGTAAGTAGTCCACACAGTCTTCACTTACTTCCTCCTTAGAGCCACCGCAGAAACAATCACCAAAAATATGAAAATCAATGCTGCAATGTAAGAAGCCACCACAGCTCCGCTGACTCGCTGACAGAAATCATCAAATTGTTGACAAATCGCCACCCAGTTTGCATCCGAGTTACCATTGTGTGCCAAGTAGACTATGGAAGCAGCCGCAGATGCAGCAGCAGTGACCAAAGACACCGCTATCTGACAATTTTGACAAATTGAAAACGTTCAAAGAAAAACAAACCCAACAATTTTAGAACATTTAGAGGATTTATCTAGAACTGAATAAGAAAAAAAGACTGTTTTAATACCGTGTCAAAAACGAGGAGCATCAACCTGGCTCCTATAATATGTGGACGAACGATGCAGACTATAGAGAATGGCAATGAGAGAACTAAGTAGGCGCCAGCCATGGCGTTTCCAATCACAAAAAACCTGTGAATCACACAAGATGATTGTCAAGAGATAAGAAACAAGACGTGAAATTACTGAATTACCCATTGGATAAAAAAGGTTACGTGAAAGCGGGGAGGTCAGTGTAGTCGGCTTTGAACTGGAAGAATTGGGTGAAAAACGGAAGCTGTTGGTTGGTGGTGCCCATGGCGGTTGCCGCCGCTAGAGTGGTGGCAATGGCACATATCCTTAGAATGAAGTCAAGAATGCCAAGAGCTCTTTTCCACCTTGACACCGGCGGCTGGTGGGCGGTTTTCTTGGCCGCAAAAGCTCTTTTCCACCTTGACACTGCCGCCACCGGAGGGGTTTTCTTTGATGACTTTGACTCGGTGATTGGGATTGGGATATCGCCGGTTTCTTTGGTTGAATGACTTGAATCCATAGTGAAAGGTTTTTTGGAAATTGGGTAATGGAGTTGGGGTGTATATATATGCATATAAAGAGATGATGGATTTGTTAAAGATTCAATGAGTAGTTGTTGCCAACTTGCTCCACTTCAATCTGATGACTAATAAGTTTGGAAATTAAAATAGTAAGTGTTTGGATGTGTTTTAAAATTGTTATTTCAAGAGTCATTAATCAAAATAAGATAATTAGTTGTAAGAAAATGGTTTAGTTGTGTAACTTTGAAGTAAAAACACAATGTTTAATATATGTCATGGGTGAAATTAGTAATCTTATTCAAAGTCTTTGAAACTTACAAGAAAAGATGTTTGGTAACTTATAATCATTTGCAATTAGAAAGTTTTCATGATTATATGCAAATAGATTTATGTTATAATTTTTGGCTCATAAGATTCTTTTATTTCTTTTTTCTTTGCTGAATGATTTAACCATCTTCATATACAAAACATATCAAGGTTAGGCTTATGGAGTATGAAACTTGTACAATCTAAATCAAGAAAGAACAAAAGGTATCAATTTGAGGTGCTCTCGAGCCCATTCATGGCTCCAGTCAATAAAGATAAAAAGTATTATTTTGAAAACATAAAACCCACTTTTCTAGCAATTTTATTATAATCATTTGATTAACAATGGTCCCAAATCAAATGGAATCAAGTACTACATTGCCCATCATTTTGACCAAAGGAGCCGGACACTTTGTAACAATATCAAATTTCGATGAATTCGATGAGTGTCCAAACAATGACAAACTTAACATAGCAAGTTCCGTAATCGACAATCTTGATGACAAAAACCCATGCCAATATTCCGGATTCATATCGAAAAAAGCATCAAAAAAGCTTCTTGTCCCTTCCAAATCAAGTTTCAAAAGTGTCTCCATTCCAAATGTATAAAACTCCCTTGTTAATCTCCTCTCAATAGGCCACAACCCATTCCACACTCTATGATAAAGCGGTTGACCTCTAATCATCCGTGTCGAACCAAGACACTCAACAATGGACTCAGCCAGAATTGGGGCCAGAGCCAGCGTCCTGGCCACCATATATCCTGTAGATGGATGGGCCAGTCCAGCAGTTCCCCCAATCCCCATCACAGATTGGGGAATCTTTGGAAGTGGCCCACCCATTGGAATCAAACATTTTTCACTCTCGATCACTCTTTTTACTCTAATACCCATATGCCTTAACCTTGCCGCCATTCTTGTTTTGACCTCTTTGTAAGATAAAACCGGCCGGCTAACCAAGGAAGTTTCTTCTAGAAAGACTAGATTCGAATCGAATGGCATCGCGTATAAAAATGTGGGGAATCTAGAATTGCTTACGCGTAAATTAGGCTCATTTCCTAAGTGAGAATCTCTCCAATCCATGAGTAACATCTTGTCTAAATCAAACGGGTGTTCTTCAACTTCTGCTAAAATCCCATGAGCAATTTGGTAACCATGGTTTCTTGGCTTATCGTATTCCACAAAAGAACTTGCAAAACCACTTGCGTCCACAATCAAACTTGCTTTCAACTCACTACCATCATCACAAACAATGGAGGATTCAAATTCTTGATGATTAACTTTCCATGCTTTAGCTTTATGGAATTTAACCCCATTTGATAAACACCCTGAAAGCAACTTCATCTTCAACGTCTTTCTGTTAATTCTACCATAAGGCCGATCGAGATACTTGGTTTTATGATCGTCGATATGAACAGAAGCCATGGGCCATGTTTTATCAAAACAATCGTCAAGTCCTAAGCTTGATAGCTCATCGACCCAAGCCCCGTAATTGTTAGGCCACATGGAAAGTGGGTCCGGGTCAACACAACAAACCCGGATCCCATATCGAGCGACACGTTCAGCCAAACAAAGCCCAGCTGGACCAGCTCCGATTACGATGAGGTCGAGTCGTAGTTTTTGAGATGGATCGAGCCAATTGATGTCGAATTTAATCGGGTCGGATTTGTTTTCCGGGATTAAATCAAGGAAGTTGCCGTACTTGCTGTTTTGGATTCTGTGACGGAGATGTTTGTGGGGTTTAGGGAAGAAGAGAGGGGAGGTTGTTAATGGCGAGAATGAAGAAGAAGGTTTTTGGTAAAGTGAAAGCGGAGGGGATGATAATGGAGTGATGAGAGCTTCCATGGGAGATCGGAGATGACTGTGAATGGGTTAATTCTTGTTGCGGAAAGAGAGAGATGGGTTAGAATGTTTATAAAGAAATTAAACATGGATCTTGTTGAATACTAAAAAATGATGCTCTTTTAACCTTATGCTATGTTGGGTTTATTAAATTCAGGGAAAGATAGGATTGTTCCTTGTCATAAGAATCGAAAATAGTTAAATATACAACAGAAACCAACACTAACAACAAGAGCACTCATGCTTCCGTAGATAAAAGAGCATTCCTCAAATATATGAAAAACACAAATCTAAAATAGCATTCATATATAGTATAAAAATTGAAATGTTTTAAATAAAAGAGAAATCTTAAAAAAAAGTACTAAAATTTTGGATTAACGATTAAGTTCCATTTTTTTTAATTAGAAAAATCCAAGAAACTTGCAATTATAACCTTTAAAAAATGACCATATTTTTCAGAAAAAAAGGGATAAACGGCTCGAACTCGTGATCTCTATCTCTCCAAACACACCTTTTACCATATAGAGGTCGTGAGTTCGGGCCCTCTATCACTCTTTTATTTGAAAAATGTGTTTTTTTAAAGATTAAAAATTGGTCTGACATGACATCCTACATCAACTGCTATGTCATGACACACCAACATCCCTTCCAGCTTGGCACACCACATGAGCAGATAACCTGCTGAACATGTTAACAAAGACTAAATTAAATTGATATATTATGTGGATTCCCACGTGTTGCACATGTTAATATTATATAGTTACAATTTTAAAAATTGTATGTTGAAAATGATTATGTTATTAATATTAATTATGAGATAATATTTCTTATATTAAGTTGGCATGAAATTATAAATATTTTTAAAAATAGTGTTACTTTTAACTATTTTATAATTAATCAATTTAAAAATTATTTATTTGACCATCTTTTAGTTTCCATGATCATGATAATAATATAAAATATCAACCATTGTTTTTAAGGTAATCTAGTATAATTTAGAATTAGAATTTTATGTTGTTTTATATTAATATTGTTAATTACTTTCAAAAATCACTTATGATGATTAAAGAGTTACATAATACTTTTAAAACCATTTATTCTTTGCATTTTCTTTTTATTAAATTGAAATAATATGCTTCGTCATATTATCATATTCTTTCACTCATATATATTTGAGTAAAATATTTATTAATAATATAATTATATTATTCTAATTATATTAACCAAATACCCAACGAGGGAACCTAATCAAACAATCATAAAACATATTGAAAACTAAGAGTATGCATCTCCGACAAATTATTGGTTAATTAATTCTATTGGATTTTTATTTTAATATTATAACTCTTCGAATTCAAACTAAGAGTTACTAACACTAAACAACTACAACTTAAGAGTTTTTTTCTTTTATAATATTTAATTGATATTTATGGTACTTAATTAAATATGATTTAGGTTTTTAAAATGTGGTTAATTAATTAAATGAATAACATGAACATTTAATGTGTACAATTATATTATAATGAAACCGATTCTTACATTAATAAATAAGTATTATGTTATTTATATAATTTTGAATTTTTCTTCATAACTTATTTTTGTATATTTTTTTTCCATATATACTCTATGTATTCTAGAAAACAAATTTTAATGAATCGATTAAAAATTATTTGACAATACGCAATTGATGAATGTTTAAGGTATTTCATTATAGGAAATGTATTTATGTTTTGTTTATTAGTATAACAAATCAACTATTTCTTTCTAAAATATTATATAATTTTAAATAAGAATAAAATTAAAATATTACATAAAAAACTACAAACCTACTATTATAAAATTAGTTATAATATTTATAAGTGTATATTTATTTATTATTGATTTAAATTAACATATTCATGAAGAGTTTGCATCTGTTTATCAAAATACTTGAGATATACAATTTGTAAGTTCGTATATATATATATATATATATATATATATATATATATATATATATATATATATATATATATATATATATATATATATATATATCCATTGTGTTATTTTGTTGTACACTATTTTTTAAGTTTAATATTTTGTTATTTTTTTATTATATGATTTTTAGCATTGCAGTTAGCTTGCATCTTCTCTTATTTACATGACCATCTTATATCGTATGAATGTCTCATATGTATCTATTATTAACAAATGCTTATAACATATGAAAAAGTCAAATTTTCTAATCATATATATTTGTGTAAAATATTCATCAATAATATAATTATATTAACTACACATCCAACGATAGAATCATATAAGAAACATTTTATAGGATTTTACAAACTAAGAGAATATATCTTTAATTAGTTGTAACAGATAAATTTAAATAGTCACGTTTTTCTTGTGCCTCCAAATATACAACTATAAATGTTTTCTTGAAATCTAAGGAAAGTAGAAAGAAAAAATATATTAATATAAATCGAAATTGACAAACCACCCAAATACCTTTTAGGCTTCCAAAAACTTGATTATCATATCCGCCTCTAGTTCTCCCAAATATATTTCATCATTCAAATAGTTTCTTTCATTGTGAGTAACTAAACATGAAATAATCTTATTATATAGGAAAAATATTTCAATTAATTACATACTTAATTATCATAAGATTAAAATGTAAGAGTTTCAAATGAATATGGTTAAAGATAAATGATTTATCTTGAACCATACTGATTTGAATGATCTCCTTTATAAGAGTTATATATATATATATATATATATATATATATATATATATATATATATATATATATATATATATATATATAGAGAGAGAGAGAGAGAGATATGGAGGTTCAAAATATAACCAAATAAAACTATCTAACCACATAACCATTTTATGACCTTAAGATTTTTATATCAACGATTTACATTAAGAGGGTACACAATAAGATTTTACATTATTGTCTACGGAGACAAATAGATATAAGGTTATAATGGGGATTTTGCATGCCACCATGTGATCACCATTTTCAACCATAGCTACCCAAATTGATTTCACTTTACAATCAAAAGGTGATTGAAATCCCAAAAACTTTTTTTGAATATGATCTTATTTTGTAAGCATCGCAAAAGGAGATACTAATTTGATCTTGAGTGTATCGAATGGAAGAACAGATCATCATGAGCTCTACAACTGCACTCGATGTGAGCTTTGGCGCTTTCTACAATCATCACAGCTAAACACCACTATGTCGAGTTCTACACCACCATAACTCACCATCATGTCTTTCTTCTTCACATCTACAGCTATGTAACATCCCAAAATTCAAGGCCGCAAATTTCATTTTTAAATAAGTTATTATAAAACCATAAGTGTAAAAACATCCATGATAACCTCTCATGTCAAAACCAAAGTGTCAATAGTCAAACATGTTATCATAAAATAATATAAGTGTGTAATCCCAAAGATCTCATGTGCTGAAACATAGTGTGATGCGCTGCGATCGAGCCGACTCCTTTCCTTTGAAACAATGTACCTGAAACAAAAACTGTAAACCGTAAGCACGAAACTTAGTGAGTTCCCTCATCATACCACATACCATACAACATACATACTGCCGGACAATTCTGGGGTGCCCGACCTACCCTGCCAGGCATTTCTGGGGTGCCCGACCTACCCATGTCAAGCAATTATGGGGTGCTTGACCTACCCTGCCAGGCCATTATGGGGTGCCTGACCTACCCATGTCAAGCAGTTCTAGGGTGCTTGACCTACCCTGCCGGTTAGTCACAACCAGGCCCAGGGACTAGTCCCCCAACTACCACTATCACATAATAACATAACATAATCATACTGCTAGGCATGCAAGGGTACTGACTACCCTTCGGTATCTTTCAACCGGTAACCGGGGAATATTTCACCCCTACTACTACTAACATATATAACAGAGCACCCTAGCACACAGAGTATATCAGATAGCAGCAAACCAGACAATTATCAAAAAGATAATTATCTAACACACATCTCCTACTAGTGGGCCGACATTGTGGCCTTAGACCCACTTCTACTGGAAGGTAACTCACCTCACACTGCTGAAGTCCCGCGGACCCAACCCCAGCTGCTGGATGATAGATTCCTGAACTATCAACATCAAAACATCACCCAATTAACAATTGGGTTCCAATACGTAAGCATAAGTCCATGCTTGGGGGTAAAAGACTACTCTACCCCTAACTTGGCTTGATTTAAGCCCACGGCTCAATCCAAAGGCCCAAAAGTCCAAGTATGGCTCAAAGCCCAACATATGGCCCAATTTTCCAAATTGGGCCCAAACCTTTACATGGTCTTACCCTAAGACCCAACCATTATTCCAGTCCAACATGTGACATTCTAATGGCCTAATATCATATAATCATTAATGCCCAAACTATGGCCTAATTTTCCAAATTGGGCCCAAACCTTCATATGGGCCTTACCCTAAAGCCCATCTAGATATTCTAGTCCATTTGATTGTTCTTGGATGGCCCATTATTAGCCTAAGAGAAAGGCCCAACACAAAGCCCAAGTGAAATTAGGGTTTCACATAAAATGACAATTAGGGTCAAGTGTTTCTCACTTAACCCATTAAGTCCATCACTCTACTAGATAAGTCATATGGTGTGATTGGGTGTAATTCATAATTCCATTCCAATGGCCAAAATGTGGGTCCCGATAAGTCCAAGGCCCATATATCTAAAATTAGGGTTTTCTAAACCCTAATAAGGGTTTCCAACCCACTTCCAACCCAATAGGCCTAATAGCTAGGTCCTTAGATCCATTAGGGTTTCATTAGCCCATTAGGGTTTCACTAGGCCCATTAGGGTTTCGCTAGTCGGGCACCACCCACTACCACCTCGGGTAGTGGTTGTCACACCCGATCCTTGTCGGAATCGATCGAGGCGTGATATATTGTTCAAAGTCTCATGACAACTATGTTATAATATGATTAGATTCAATTAAGTACTAAGTATGCAAACAAGATCCACAACATACAAATACAAATCCAAATATGAACAACATTTATTACATCAAATTTAAATAGTCTTGTGGATTTCTAAGGCACAACCTATTTTTCATCAACTTCATTCTTCAAATCTGCATCATGGGTAAAAACAGGTCAACTACGAGAGTTGGTGAGTAATCTAATTTTAGTAGAGAAAATTGTGAAGTTGAAACCTTTATAATTGGAAATTTGTTTTCTTTTGAAGTCGGCAAACAATTGTATTTGAGATAATGGTTTATAAATCAAAAATTGATTAACAAATGATAACAACAACAATAAGTCCTCACCCTATATATACATATGTATATATATATATATATATATATATATATATATATATATATATATATATAAATATATATAGGATGGAGCATCTAATCATCATACACACTCAACCACGTGCGATCAATCACCTTAGCGTCCCAAGGCGGGGTGGTTAACCCAATAGCGCTATTATTGTCCATAACGTACCTCAAGAATACGGGCATAGTCATGGAGATTAGACTAAAAATGGTAATGCACTACAAGTACATGTAGCGTAAACAAACAATAGTTATACAATTAATGACTCACGTATAAATGTCCCAACAATGTCTCAATTGTGTTAAAACAATAAAATGAAGTTGGAATATATTAGAACCACATGATACACCCCAAAAGTATTGAAAATTATAAAGTATGGGGTAGATTACTCACTTTAGTCCCAAAACGAAATGCGTGTGTCGTACGATAGACGGTTCGGGTCAAAATGACGTAGAACCTAATATAATTAATAGTTTTGGTTTAGGAACTGCTAAACGAGAATGGAGTATTAATACAAATAATTAGACACATATTATTATATTAGATGAATTAACAATAATTCATTTCGATTATAATATTAAGGTATTTATTTGTTAAATAAATTTTAAATTGGATTACTTACTTTGCATAATTAATTTATATTTTTAATTTAGGTCAGATTTTAATAATTTCTTATTAAAATAATAACTTGCCCAATTATAATTATTTACAGATTTTAACAATTATTTATATGAAATAATCATTAAAATGCATTTTTACATGCTTAAATACTTAGAAAAATAGTTTTAAATAGTAAACAGTATTGAAAAATTATGAAATTATTAGGAAATCATTATTTCATACAATATGAATTACTGTAAAATTTGTATATTTTTCTGAACTGTTTTAGTATTTATTTAATATTTTAATGATTAAACAACACAAAATTCGGGAAAAATAGTAAATGATTCTCAAAAAATCTGTAAAATTAACCATAGTTTTATAACATGATGTAGATCTCAGTGTATAAGTTTCAGATATTTGTGACTATGGGAAGTATTTTTTATATATTTCATTATTAATTAATCAATAAAATCATAAATAATAGTAAACAGTAATATAAATGCATGAAACTTCATATATCATGTTTAATCAGTATACATGTCATCCCAGAATTTTCTCAGAATTTATTGAATGCAACAAGTATTTTATGTGAATTATTGCCCTACTTTATTGAAATAATTATGATAATTCAATAAAAATAAGTTATTTTCTGAAAATTTCCAGAACTTCTTATTTTATTGATGGTATTCTGAGAAAAATCAGGTTTATGAAAAAAATGAGTTTTAGATATTTTGGTGGATTTAATTTGTTTCTTGTATGAATTTGAAACTTTTTCACAACATACCTTGATGAATGCTTCAAGAGGGATGAAGATTTGAGTATAATAGATTGTTCTTGGATGGAATATGAGTATTCTTGGAGGAAATTTCGAGATTGAGAGTGAGAGAAAGAATAGACAATGTTTAAGTGGTGAAGAGAATAATGTGTTGGGAGAAAAATGAAAGGAAAGTGGATGGGAGGTGTGAGTGGGAGACCATGGGAATAATCTTTTTGCTTTTGGTGGTCTTCATAATTTCCCACTAACACAAACATCTTTTACATAATTAATATAAGAGTTTTATAAAATTTAAAGTAAAGTTTATAAAAATAGAGTTTTATAAAATTTAATGTAAAGTTTATAAAAATGGAGTTTTATAAAAGATAGGTTATGATTTGATTATAACAATCTACTTTGATTTGAAGTTTAATTATAGCATTCAAGTTTGATTCTTTTAATTTAATTAGAGCATTATACTTTGATTTGATTTTAATATGATATCATAATTTAATTTGATTATAGTTATAACGTTGTACTATACTATGTTGCTATTAACGTCAATTTATATCGTAGTGTATGGGTTTTGATCCTATTAGCGTCAAGTAATCTTGAGTAGGGTTTGAATGAGATTGAGAGAGGTTTCGTTTGTGATCTTTTTGAGTGTCCGGCTTCGCAACGCAAGGTCCATAGACCCCGTTAAGCCATGATTTAGTGTCCTACACAATCCCGATGATTGTGCAATAGTGTTTTATCGCTTTGGTTCATTGTTTAGCACTGTTAAGGCTAAGGAAAATCAAACACATGAACTTTCCAAATGATGTTTTCTCATTAAAATAGCGAATTGTACAGTGATTACATAACGTAAACCCTATCATACAAGGGTTAATGGAGTTGACCGGTTTGACTAGTTGACTTTGTTTGACTTTGACTTGACCGAAATTTGATGGTTGTCACATCATCCCCCCGTTAGAGGGAATTTCGTCCCGAAATTTGCATTTTGATTGGGACTTCAAGAGTTTGGAAAAAGATGTGGAAAACTTTTCGTAGTACAAGAAATTGATTATGGTGAGGAACAACCCTCCTGATGTCACATGATGACCTTGGAAATTTCTTATTGTAACTTGAACTGAGTCAATTTAAAAGGAGTTTATTGTTTTGGGATGATAGAGTATTCTATGTGTGCTTTTATACTCCCTGTTTTATCATTGATATTACCACTATGAATATTTTATAACGTAGTTAGCGAGTTCCATCATTACGAATGTTTCAACAAATTTTGACGAAATTTGCATTATAAGTCCTACAAGTTCTTTTATAGTCGATTGACGTAAACTAGTCATATATCATTAAGATTGCAAGGGCATTTTGGATGGGTGACCCCGCCTTAAGCCCATAACCAAACAAGGAACAGGGAATGAGGCGGAATCACACATTCTAAGTCCATAGAATCTTAATGATATATGACCATAATGTTTACACTAGCCCTCATAGATTCCAGGGGCGTAGTATTATTGGGGCCAGGAGTAGGAATTGTAGTTCAAAATAAAATTGTTATAAGCCTGCTATCTTCAAACTTGGGCTTTGGCCCCTCCCGATTCCTAATCAGAATGGTCCAATACTCTTGCCCGATCCAAGTCGAGAGTTGATTCATGTGGCTTGAGCTTAGGCTTGGGTCTTAGAGAAAGAGGCAATGCGTCAGGCTGGCTTCACAGAGCTGCAAAAACTCTTCTCTCTCGACAGTGGATAGATAACATGCCTCGGCTCTTCAGGCCCACATTGCCTACTGGGCCAACTCAAATGAACATCCACTTTGTTACCCCACTTGGGTTATAGGCAAGTGTTACCAAGCCCGGTATCAAGAAATCAAAATCGATTCATCCCTATTTGCCCAATTCGCTGCCTATCTCGCCTGTTGTTCGTTTCTCGGTGTCTCGCCAAGTCAGTCGCCTGGTCTCACTCTCGCCAATCGCCATCGCCTAATGCCCAAATCCCTATTCACACTTCACAGAAATCAGGTATGTAATCCCGAGACCCATATCCTGTTCAGCTGTTCTTTCTTTTCTGATTGTAAGATTGTTGATTGTTGGTGTTGGCGTATTGCACTGCTGCTGCTGTTTTCAGTCAATCCGTTGCCTATTTATGCGTTACTACTGTCTTACTGAGTTTCTTTTTAATTTGGCTGTCATTTGTGATTTGGCGATTTTCCAATTTGATTTATAAGTGATGAACTTATAGATTTGGTTATTGTTAAATGAGTTATTGGTTATTGTTCAAATTTTGATTTTGATTTTTTTTTTGTTAATTTCAGTTTATAATATTTTCGGCCCCCCTCCCCCAAGTTAATTGTTCAAGCTCCGCTACTGATAGATTCACTGGTAAAAACCCTGAGTTTTTACATAGATGATAAGACTTATTTGGGTTTTGCCGTGTTCCCAAGATTCATGGTTTATAGACTTGAATAGATGCTAGTTTTAGTAATAAAAAGAAATTTAGAATTTAAATGTCGATGTTAGATGCTTGTACTGATATTTAAGGGGTTAAAAAAAATAAAGTTTTATTAGTTAAGAATATGTAGCTTCAAAGTCAAGAATATGCAGTAGGCATGTGATGCATTAAATGCATGAGGCACAAAAGTCCTAATTTGCAGCAACATATACGTATATGTGTGTGAATTGAAGAAGAAGGTTACGGCTCAAAGACCATTCATTTCCTCTTTATTTTTTATTTATTACTTCTCCCACTTCCCTTATATAAATCAGCACATTCTTACCGCGACTCTTTAACTTCTCCCTCACAAATGGATCCGCCTGCAGATCATCAAAACCCCATAGATGACCTCGATCGGTTTCAGTACTTTGATCATCAGGATCTGTTCAGGTATATATAAATGTCACTCATTACACCATCTTTCGCACAGAAAAGTGATTTTGTTTATATTGATCAAAACATGGTTTGATTTTTTGCAGTGGTGACCTGCTCAACCATCAGGATTTCGAGTTGTCGGAAAAATCGCATGAAGTGCTCGATCAGAATGTTTCCACAGTACTTAACAAAGATCAAAACATCATTTCTAGAAATGAGTTTCATGATCTTGATCCCCTTGAAGACCCCCTTGAAGATATCAGCTTATGGGATTGTTGGGAGGATGGTAATTTACCATTGGTTAGTTTCAGTGAAGATTGTAAATCCGGTGGTGAGGCTATAGGTAGTTCTAGTGCTCCCACCACTGATCACGGTGACCGGAAGGTGGCAAATAGATTGAGACCATTGGAGTTTGAAGAGATAGCGAAGTACTTTGAGATGCCGATAATCATGGCAGCAAAGGAACTAGGGATAGGGTCAACATTGTTGAAGAAAAGATGCAGAGAGCTAAACATAAACAGATGGCCTCATAGAAAACTTAAGAGCCTTCAATCCCTCATTCAAAATGCCAAGGTAAACTACGATAATAACCTTCTATACATTACTCATGCATGTATGCATGCACTTGGTAACCAAAGTAGTTTTGGTATTTTCTAAAATTTTAATTATTAGTTTCTTTATAACATAAACATAGGCCCTAGGCATATGCCACATCGAATCAATTGTTTTACTATGATTTCTGATTTATATTTACATAAACTTAACTCATTGTAAATTTTATGAACTCACACGAAAAATATATTGCATCTACCTAAAAAAAATAGGAGTTGGGATTAAAGGAGGAGGTAGAGACGTTAGCAGGGCACAAGAAGATGATGGAGAAATTGTCAGGTATGGAATTGACAGAAAGAACAAAGAAGCTTAGGCAAGCTTGCTTCAAAGCTATTTATAAGAAGAGAGGACTTAACAATCCTTAGTCCTTACCTTTTCTTTTAACCATTTTGTTATAATTAGTGGATTTTAATCTACATTGTATGTGTTTTTCTCTTGATAGATTGATACCCTTTTTAGTTTCATTGTGTTTGTCTATTGATTTTTAATGCAGAAAAGTTTGTATAATTTGGGTATTATAGTTTGTATTATGTATTTAGCTATATTCTAGATTGCCGACTCGACTACGCTGACGACTCTATACCAGAGGTATATATAAATAGACTTATGAATTTAGTAGGAATAACTTGATTATAATATTGTGATTTGTTCCATGTCTGATCCACTCCTAAGATTCACTCGACATGCCCCCAGTTATGTGTAATTAAAATTTTATTAGACTGTTGATCCTAATGAGTCTACCCTAAGTCCACAACCAAACAAGGAACATGTCAACTATGAGAAACACGCATATGGACTTGTGAGTTATTTGTAAATTGATTAGGGAAATAAAGTTTTTTTTTTTAGACATTGTTGGGTAAAATAATTGTAAAACACTTGTTGGGCCATGGTTAGGAGTGTTGGGCACCTTTTGGGCTTTCCATGGTTACTAAATGTGAAACATGTAGCACTTGTGTGGGCCCCCACAAAACTAAGTTTTCACATTTCTTTCCCACTTCTAGGCCCATTAGGGAACTTAATAGTCCAATGAGTTGGCCATTTTGGAGTGTATCCTTTCGGATACGTTTGATAAGGTCGGGTATTTTGATGGCTCAAAAGTAATGTGAATGACGCGCTTTGGCCTATAGGTTTGGGAACTCTCGCCTTTGGTCCCCAGATAAGCAAACTGGTCCCTCGGTTGATTGGGATGTATACGAATGCTTACCTAGTCAGGACTTTCGGGCTACCGGCACCTCCCCCTTCCAGTTACTACGCGTCCATTACTATGATCCTACCCAACTAGAGTGGATGACTTTGAATTTCCTATGAGCTCTAAGGAATACATATATGTATATACATTTTGTTAAACAACTTGAGTATGTGTGTGATTTTCAGAGAAAGTGGAGAATATTCACAAGTGTATGCACATATATAAGTGTCAGGAGTAATACGTATGCACATAAGGGAGCAATTAACACACAAAGGTATTCCTAGGATTTTCTAAGTGTGAATTGCATGCAGTTGTGTGTGCATTTTATAAACTAGCATACGAGAGGACCCTAGAGGCTATAGACTAGGTCAAGGCAATTAACCTAATTCCCTATAGTCAAGGGCTCTGATACCAATCTGTCACACCCGATCCTTGTCGGAATCGATCGAGGCGTGATATATTGTTCAAAGTCTCATGACAACTATGTTATAATATGATTAGATTCAATTAAGTACTAAGTATGCAAACAAGATCCACAACATACAAATACAAATCCAAATATGAACAACATTTATTACATCAAATTTAAATAGTCTTGTGGATTTCTAAGGCACAACCTATTTTTCATCAACTTCATTCTTCAAATCTGCATCATGGGTAAAAACAGGTCAACTACGAGAGTTGGTGAGTAATCTAATTTTAGTAGAGAAAATTGTGAAGTTGAAACCTTTATAATTGGAAATTTGTTTTCTTTTAAAGTCGGCAAACAATTGTATTTGAGATAATGGTTTATAAATCAAAAATTGATTAACAAATGATAACAACAACAATAAGTCCTCACCCTATATATACATATGTATATATATATATATATATATATATATATATATATATATATATATATATATATATATATATAGGATGGAGCATCTAATCATCATACACACTCAACCACGTGCGATCAATCACCTTAGCGTCCCAAGGCGGGGTGGTTAACCCAATAGCGCTATTATTGTCCATAACGTACCTCAAGAATACGGGCATAGTCATGGAGATTAGACTAAAAATGGTAATGCACTACAAGTACATGTAGCGTAAACAAACAATAGTTATACAATTAATGACTCACGTATAAATGTCCCAACAATGTCTCAATTGTGTTAAAACAATAAAATGAAGTTGGAATATATTAGAACCACATGATACACCCCAAAAGTATTGAAAATTATAAAGTATGGGGTAGATTACTCACTTTAGTCCCAAAACGAAATGCGTGTGTCGTACGATAGACGGTTCGGGTCAAAATGACGTAGAACCTAATATAATTAATAGTTTTGGTTTAGGAACTGCTAAACGAGAATGGAGTATTAATACAAATAATTAGACACATATTATTATATTAGATGAATTAACAATAATTCATTTCGATTATAATATTAAGGTATTTATTTGTTAAATAAATTTTAAATTGGATTACTTACTTTGCATAATTAATTTATATTTTTAATTTAGGCCAGATTTTAATAATTTCTTATTAAAATAATAACTTGCCCAATTATAATTATTTACAGATTTTAACAATTATTTATATGAAATAATCATTAAAATGCATTTTTACATGCTTAAATACTTAGAAAAATAGTTTTAAATAGTAAACAGTATTGAAAAATTATGAAATTATTAGGAAATCATTATTTCATACAATATGAATTACTGTAAAATTTGTATATTTTTCTGAACTGTTTTAGTATTTATTTAATATTTTAATGATTAAACAACACAAAATTCGGGAAAAATAGTAAATGATTCTCAAAAAATCTGTAAAATTAACCATAGTTTTATAACATGATGTAGATCTCAGTGTATAAGTTTCAGATATTTGTGACTATGGGAAGTATTTTTTATATATTTCATTATTAATTAATCAATAAAATCATAAATAATAGTAAACAGTAATATAAATGCATGAAACTTCATATATCATGTTTAATCAGTATACATGTCATCCCAGAATTTTCTCAGAATTTATTGAATGCAACAAGTATTTTATGTGAATTATTGCCCTACTTTATTGAAATAATTATGATAATTCAATAAAAATAATTTATTTTCTGAAAATTTCCAGAACTTTTTATTTTATTGATGGTATTCTGATAAAAATCAGGTTTATGAAAAAAATGAGTTTTAGATATTTTGGTGGATTTAATTTGTTTCTTGTATGAATTTGAAACTTTTAACAACATACCTTGATGAATGCTTCAAGAGGGATGAAGATTTGAGTATAATAGATTGTTCTTGGATGGAATATGAGTATTCTTGGAGGAAATTTCGAGATTGAGAGTGAGAGAAAGAATAGACAATGTTTAAGTGGTGAAGAGAATAATGTGTTGGGAGAAAAATGAAAGGAAAGTGGATGGGAGGTGTGAGTGGGAGACCATGGGAATAATCTTTTTGCTTTTGGTGGTCTTCATAATTTCCCACTAACACAAGCATCTTTTACATAATTAATATAATAGTTTTATAAAATTTAAAGTAAAGTTTATAAAAATAGAGTTTTATAAAATTTAATGTAAAGTTTATAAAAATGGAGTTTTATAAAAGATAGGTTATGATTTGATTATAACAATCTACTTTGATTTGAAGTTTAATTATAGCATTCAAGTTTGATTCTTTTAATTTAATTAGAGCATTATACTTTGATTTGATTTTAATATGGTATCATAATTTAATTTGATTATAGTTATAACGTTGTACTATACTATGTTGCTATTAACGTCAATTTATATCGTAGTGTATGGGTTTTGATCCTATTAGCGTCAAGTAATCTTGAGTAGGGTTTGAATGAGATTGAGAGAGGTTTTGTTTGTGATCTTTTTGAGTGTCCGGCTTCGCAACGCAAGGTCCATAGACCCCGTTAAGCCATGATTTAGTGTCCTACACAATCCCGATGATTGTGCAATAGTGTTTTATCGCTTTGGTTCATTGTTTAGCACTGTTAAGGCTAAGGAAAATCAAACACATGAACTTTCCAAATGATGTTTTCTCATTAAAATAGCGAATTGTACAGTGATTACATAACGTAAACCCTATCATACAAGGGTTAATGGAGTTGACCGGTTTGACTAGTTGACTTTGTTTGACTTTGACTTGACCGAAATTTGATGGTTGTCACAGTGGTGGTCAATGGCAGCTCACAGCGGAGGCTACCACCTCACGGTGGTGGTTGTGGTTCTAGTCCAATCGTGTCCAAGCACTCCAAAAGCAATCCAAACAAAACTAAGCACACCGCCACCTAACACGAAGGCTGGTGGCGGCAGCCACCACCCTACGGTGGTGGTTTGAGTTTTCTTTTCATTATTCCGAAACTATTACAGTTTACAACACAAATCCTAGAAACACACACACTCAATAACATAAACACACACACACACATCCACTCTAGTGGTGGCCGACGGTGGTACATGGCGGCAGTCACCACCTCACGGTGGTGGTGATGCCTTTTCCGAGAATTCCAGCCAAACACACACGCCCACAAACTGAAACACGCACACCTACACGTCTTTTGCTCGGAAAGAGAAGCCAACCACCCACCTGGTGGCGTATGGAGGCGGCACCAACGGTTTTGGGATGGCAGCCACCACCTCACGGTGGTGGCGGCGGTTCCTTTTGGTTCCCAATCACGCAACAACACACACCAGCAAACAGAAAACCCACGAACCAGTGACACTCGTCTTCAAACGAGATAGCAGCAGCGGCGCCATTGGCCGGACATAGCGGCGGCAGCTTTTCGTCAATGGAAATGGATGCTCCGATTGTGAGGTAGCGGTGGTGGATGATACCTCTCGTGGCAGCGACTGAAGAAGGAGAAGGAGAAGAAGAACGGAATTCTGGAGGTATTGTCATTAGATGTTGATCGGAGACGACATAACGGCGGCGCCGACAAGGAGGCATAAGGGTGGAGAGGTGGCGGATGTAGATGATTCATTAGGGTTAGGGTTTGTACCGGGGGTGACGGTTTTACATGTTGGATAAGGTGTCTAAGTCCATAACTATTTCTGGTATGTACTTGACCCGACCCGGCATGGTCCATTTGGGTTGCATGATATCATGTATTTAGATAGACTAAATGAGAGAAATAACACTTGTGGTTTATTAATATATTATAAGTTCTAGTATATTAATAATATTATTTAATTAGTATTGATCAAGAATTAATCTAGAATTAATTAAGTGATCAAAAGGAGACTAATTAAATATATGGGTTGGTTGTGTAAATCATCCATACTTGTATAGTGGGCTAGATGCTCCATGGATTATCAAGTTGGGCTAAGGTCCATAGGATGCTCCATGGGAGTTACAAACCCATGTGTCATGGAAATGAAGAGCCATGTTACATTAGGGTTTACATGGTGTAACCCTAAGTGTAACACACTATATAAAGAACTTAACATCCACCAAAATCGGCTACACTAAGAAATAGAGAGGGCAAGCCGAATTTAGAAATGTTCTACATTCTCTAAAAGTCATTCCAAAGCACTTGGTGTTGTGTGAAACATTTGAGGCATCACACTTGGGGTGCTAGGCTCTCAAGGCTTTTCAAGGAATCAAATCAACTACAAGGTATGTAATTCTAGCCATCTTTTATGTTTAAAGTTCCCCATGTATGCTAGATAGGATTATGAACTTTGGAAAAAGTATTTTGCATGTATTTTAGACAAACATAGATCCAAGGTTTTCTAGGGTTGCATGTACACTTAGGAGTGTTAGAGTGCTCAAAACCCATCATTAAATACCCCGATCCCCACAACTTGTTTCCATAATGACCAAAATGGTCCCTCCTTCCCCCATTTCTTTCAAAATAAATCCATATTTTACCTTTTTAACCCTCAACATTAAAATTCATTACAAATCAAGTACAATACTTACAAATTACACCCCTTCTTCCATAATTCCTCTCAAATTCGATCCCCAATTTACCAAACAACCCCTTAGCCTCCAAAATCTCTTCAAATGAAGTCCCAGAAGTTACCATTTAGTCCATGCCTTCATAAATACTTACAAAACCAATCCAAAACTTACACTTTTAACCCCCAACTTCTAAATTATGCCAGTTAACTCCTCGAATCCAACACCCTGCTATATAGTTATTGATTTTAGGGATATTATACAATCATTTATTCATTTATTTATTTAATAAACTGGGTGTTACAAGCTGCCTCTAGTCATCAATCCTCCATCGTAAATAATGAGATATTATCACTAAGTTTCTTCGTTCGCTTCATGTACTTGACCTTGTCTTGTCAGATTGGGCTTTTCCTTGTCAAAATCCAAAGATCCATATCCTACCCAAACTTAATTGTGGAGAAGCAAATATTTTTAATTTTTCGGAGGATCATGATTTTGCGGAAGTTATCAAATTCATCACACAAACAGGCTGTTTTGAACTCATCAACCATGGAATTGCCTATTGACTTTTGTCTTCTATGATTAATTTTGGAGCCGGAGTGTTTCAAGTGCCATTGGAGAAGAAATATGTTATTTTGAGTTCTGCTGAACGGTTAAAATATTTGTGGTGTTCCATGGATGATAAGGACGTAAACGAAGATTTCGTCTGGTGTAGAGAGGATTCGCTGAAAACGAAGATGGAGGAAATTTGGCAAATTCAATATTCGATTTTTAGGTAATTTCATTGTTTATTATGTTTATTCATCGTAACATTACATTATGAAACAAATGTTGAAATTGGATTTTTTTTAGTTCAAATAAAAACCATACATTCATCAAATATTGATAGGAGAATAAGGTGTGAATTGCACTTGATCAAAAAATGAGGAAAGCAGGAGGTGATGAAGATAATTGGGTGGTGTTTGATTTATTATGAAGCTAGGATTTACAGACAAATGCTATGTAAATCTGAACTTATATTCATATATGAACATATGTTCATATATGAATACTATGAACATTTATATAGGAACATAGGTTTATAGCACTTGATTTTACATCCAATCTTCATATCATTCTCCATCCAAACTTCATCTCATTCTCCATATTTTCTCATTTTCATTAGTTATTATAAAGATTCACTTATGAACATATGTTCATTGATGAAAAAGGTCCCTTTAAACATTTATATGACATATGAAATTGAGGTTCTTATGGTGTTTCTAAAATCATTGGCTATTAGGCCCCACTGTATTTCATTCTAACTTTCATTTGTTGTTTTAGTATAAAATAATTGGTAATTTGTTTGGTTTTGAGGTTCATGTTCATATATGAAAATATGTTCATATATAAACATGGATTGAAGAATTGGATAGTGGGTAGATTTCAAAAATTCTGTTGAAGCAATATTAGATAGTGGATGGATTTCATATTTGATTTTATGGACTGAATTTAGTAGTGTTGGATTTCAAAAACACCATACTATTGATTTTTAATTTTTATTTTGATTTTGCATAAACGACAGTAAATTTTTTCAGTTACAATGGTTTTGACCACCATACCCTTTTGTTCTAAATCTAATCTAATGGTCACTAAGTGGTTATGTGGTTAGGTGATGTTATTTGGTTATATATTGAACTCACATATATATATATATATATATATATATATATATATATATATATATATATATATATATATATATATATATAGTAAGTATAAGACCCATGTATTACATGAGTTCACTTAAAAGAAAAATTAAATATGAAATTTTTAACATTTGAGAAATTTGAATTTATAAGAAAAAATAGGAAAATATTGAATTATTAAAATTAAAGTGTTTTTTTTTTCTTTTTTTAAATTTAAACCAATAATTTAGATAAATAAACATAGAAAACTAACGAGATTTTAATTTAGAAATTTTAAAATTAGAAGAAATATCAATTAATGATATTGATATGCATTTATTATTACAATTAATACATTTAAATATTATATAGAATTTAATAAAATGGAAAATACCACAAAATGTAATGTGGAAAAAATTTAATTGAAAATAATAACAAAATGACATGTGGCCAAATCAATGAGAGTGTGACATGTGACAAAAAGATATTCATTTATTAGAGTATATAGATAACCAGTGTTTGGGATTACTTATTTAATGTGCGTATTATTTTAGTATGGTTTGACACCGCTAATAAGCAAATGTTAGTGTTTTGATAAATTAAAATTAAAAATGATTATTTATTTAAATAAGAAGTTTTTGATAAGTTAGTGGGTTTGAACTTATCTAAAATAGCTCATGACTTATATATATATATATATATATATATATATATATATATATATATATATATATATATATATATATATATATATATATATATATATATATATATATTCGACCATTATTTGTGTTAGGGTGCAAAATTCTCCTTAGATGTGGCTTACCCTCTTGTGATGTGTAACAGGTTTAGCCTTTTCTATAAAAAGGAAGTGAGTGGCTCCTATGTTATGAAAGAACCATTTTGAGAGATTTGTCTAGTGAGAGAATTATTACATAACCCACTTTGTAATAGCCTACTAGATCTAATGAGAGCTTAAAACGAGATTATTTACATTGGGTGTTCTTCAATATTGATTTAGATTCACTTGATCATTACAATTCCGCATAAGTCATCATAATCGGATCACTACAATTGGTATCAGAGCGGGTGTTCTTGAAGTGTGCTTGAAGTTTTCAAGAATTTGATCAATGATGACAAAATGATTTGGTGAATCTTAAATTGTTGTATTTTCTTCATTTTAGAGAGTGTTTTGATTCTAGAAATCGAATTATTCTTCATTCTTCATTCAAATTCGACTTTCTCTCTCTAAAATTCATGTGATTTTCACTTTCTCTTTCTAGAATTCATGTGATTTTGCTTTCTCTCTCTAGAAATTCCTTTGAAATCACTTTCTCTTTCTAGAGATTTCATTCATAATCACTTTCTCTCTAGAAACATCCAAGTTCTTGTGATCTTTTTTGTTAATTGATCAAAGATGGTGTGTTTAGATTATGATTCTTGGATCATGATAATTGAAGATGTAAAATACAAAGTCAATGAGAAGCAATTTAATGTATTGTTGTTGAAAGGCGGTTTTATTACATGGAATTCTTTAATCTCTTATGGAAATAAGAAAGATGATTTTGGAAAATTGATATTTCAACCTCTTTGTAAGATTGAAAGTTTGGTTGAAATTTCCATGAATATGTTATCTTGGTGTGGTAACCAAAAGGAAGGAAAAGAAAGAGAATTATTCTAAAAGGAATATGTTTCTCTTATTGAAGACCCAAATGATCTTCATGCGCTTGAGTTTGTTGAAGATGTTCTTGAAGAAGTTCATCATGTTCATGATGTCTTGATGTTCAAGACAAGGGAATTCAATGTACTTTTCATGAAGTTGTGAAAGTTTTTTGTTCAATTGGAGTCCAAACTGATGATTGCTTGAATTCATGTGATTCGTTTGAAGGATTGATGCAATATAGAAAGCCTTCAATCCAAGAAGTTCAAATGTATCAAATTCCAAAAGATTTGATTAAAGAATGCAAAGTTGAAGTTGTCAAGAATGATGTTGTTCTTGAATTCAAAACTTTAAGATCCAAAAAGATGAAGAAGAAAAAGATAAAAAACAAGAACATTTGAGTTTCTAAACAAAATTCTTCAAATGTTGTCTTGAAGCCGAAATCAATGAAGTAAATTTGGGTTCCAAAGCAACAATCATCAAATGTTGCAATGATTTCGAATTCCAAACCAAAAAATGTTGAAGATTCTCAAAATCGTTATGAAGATGAAGTTAGATCTTGGAGAAATGAGAAGTTCCATGGATTATACAATGTGCATCATGGGTGGTATAATGTGCAATTGGGTAATTTTTTAATTCCAACCAAGGAACCGAGATCTTCCATGATCGATTCGATTATTGCAAATAGAAAAAAGATTATCAAGAAGATTTCTCAAATTCTCAAATGGATTCCGAAAAATTCATGTTGAGATCGATACCTTGTTTTTGAAGATCCGATGATGAACGATCCAGGTTTTCTTAAAATTCAAATTGAATCATATTTTCAGTTAGTGCTTTCGTTATTGATTTTTGATCGTTTTGACTCGTTGGATCAAATTTGTTTCAACCCGATTGCTATGATCCAATATTTTTTTTAGATCAAGTCCAAAACTCAATCACATTTTAATCAACTGTTAATCTGAAACAATTTTGAGCCCAATCTAATTTGTTTTGATCCAATTTCTTTTGATCTAGTTCCAAACATGTGAATCGGTACTGTTTAAAGACCAAATCTCAATCTTATTTTTGATCGATTCGATAATGTTCATTATCCAAGTTCGAGCCCAAATCCTTGATGAAAAATCTCAAATTACAATCTGATTTGTCATTGAGTTAACATCGATTCGTCTAATATTTCATTCGTATATCTCGATTGATGCTTGACTGATTCTTAT
Source organism: Lactuca virosa (assembly GCF_052849685.1). NCBI lineage: Eukaryota > Viridiplantae > Streptophyta > Magnoliopsida > Asterales > Asteraceae > Lactuca > Lactuca virosa. The sequence goes on from NC_136431.1 coordinate 73,039,511, forward strand.
TTCTTCTCATCGAATCTGTTTTATTAATTAATCTCATCAAAGTTGTTTTTGATTCACAATAATGTATCAGTTAATTGTTCTTGGTTTACCTGTTATCAGTCATATTTCAAGCTTCATCTCATAAATTGATTTTCTATGATTGTCTCATCAATTGATTTCATGAGTTGTTTGAACTTGAGTAGAGAATACTTCTCAATGATTTTTGTTGCTCAATTTATCGATTTTGGTATATCGAAGGGATGGTTACGAGTTTCAATTTTGATAGTAGCAGTGTTAGGTTGGAATCGAAATCAAGAACTCTGGAATCGAATCGAGTTGAACTTTGACTGATGATGATTTCGATTTCGAAAGTTAGTATTGCTTGGGTTAATTTTGATTGATGATTCGAGTTGTGCACCGCGATTTCAACTGTTGAAGTCAAAACAAATTGGAAACAAGTTGTCATCGAAAGATAATTGGATTCACCCAAAGCTTATAAGTTGTAACATACACGTTCAATTTTCGTGTTATGTAATTTTAAAAGTGAAAAATATAATGAAATATTATATGAATTTGAGCGTTGAGTTCTAACAGATAGTTTTTACTAGAAATGATGTAAAACTATGTTTAGAATAACTCGGAAAATATTGGAATTCTTATGAGATTCCAATCAAAAGTCAAATATTGAAATTTAACGAAAATATAAAGTTTGAAATAAGTAAAATTTTATTATTGAATGTTGTAGATAATTTCGTTAGAAACATTTATGCGAAAACCTCATCGAAATTCGAGTTATAACGAAGAAGTTATGACTTCTTAAAGTTTCGCGACAGAACCGACATGACTCCATAAGACGTAAAAAGTGATTTTCCGATAAACTACTTTTTAGCTTTAGTGATCTAAACGAAAGTCGTAGTATTCGTTAAACCGAGAATTTTCATAAAAAGAATGTCCAAATCTGACTTCGTATGAGGAAGTTATGATTTTTCTAAATTTCGGAATAGCAGTAGACAACTAAAAACTCGAAATAAAGATCGAGTGATTTTTAGCCGACACAACCTAAACGAGAATCGAAGGTCTCGTCAATAGTAGTACAACGATAAAAAGACACACGAAAATGGACATCAGATGAAGAAGTTATGAATTTTTAACGGACTTTTTCTGTCTCGGCCCGTTAAAAATATAATATTAAAAATAAAATCAAAATTAGCCGATGGAGTCTAAACAAAAGTTATAGAGCATAATTTCACCTACGCGTGGATATAAAGAACGTCAAAAATGGAGCTCGTATGCGAAAGATATGGATTTTTGAAGTTCAGAGCACAAACTCCGAGACCTAACTGCGTTCACGACGTGAACTAGTTGAACGACACCTTTTGACCCTAGAAGACACACGGCAAGCCTAGGGGATGACCAGGATCAAAGTCACGACGTGAACATACATGGTTCACGACGTGAATGTCGAACTTTCAGCCTATAAATAGAAAGCGAAGGCTTCCGGATTTTTGTTGAGAATTCTCACATCTTTCACCTTCTACTCTCTCTCAAAATCTCCTAACCCCCCCCCCCCCCGAAGTCCCGGTATCATCCCCGATGCTCGAAGCAAGTCCCGATGCTCCGAAATTCCTGAGAAAATCATGTTTTCAAGTCGAAACTCTGCCCGAGTAAGGCCGGTTTTCAACTAAAATCTCCGGTTTCGTCACAGAAAGTCATTTTTAGAGTCGAAGTGCTGCCCAAATTATCATTTATTCCTTCGGTTATTTCACGGTGAGTTCAATATATAGGAACAATTGTATGTTATGTGTTATATGTGCTATGTGCTTTTTCGTGTTATCATCTTGTGTTATTATTTATGCTATTTTGATAGCAAAGCTGTACCTTTGGCCATGTGATCAGTGAAAGGACTTAGATTCACAGTGGTATTGGTATGTAGCCTCTGGCCGTGTAGAGCATGTCTCGTAAGAGAATGACTTCTACCACTATGGCATTGGCAGAAGGTTAGATAGGGCTGAAAGCCTGAAATCTACCAAAATGTTTAATCAGAAATTGTATGTCATCTGTGCCATTTGGGCCGAAGCGTTATTGATATATATCAAGTATCGAAATTGTTATGTCTCATTGATTGTTATGGAAAGCCTGTCGCATGATTCATATATGCCTTTTTTGTTCCTTTTTCCCTTTGTTTCTGTCATATTGAAGTATATATATGGCATAATGTTATATTGTATCTATTATTGAACTCACTAAGCGTCACCGCTTACCCCTCTTAGTGTTTAACAATTGCAGGTAATGAGAATCCAGTATAGTCATATACTGTTGGAAGATTTAGAATAGTTTATACTATTACTTTTGTACTTGGGTTTACGTATGTATAAAGCCTAAATATCCTGGGTAGTTATGTAATATACTAAAACTTAGTCGGTTTGTATTCAGTCTTTTGTAATCAAATTATCAATGTAAAATATTGTTTATAAATATGCATGTAGCATGTTTTGGAGTAACTTGGAGTGATAATAATGTTATATATGAAAGTTAGGGTCTTTCATGAGTCGAAATAGAAAATGGGTTAGACATCGAACTTGAGTTACTTGGGGTCAAAATTGATTTTGATTGGTATTGTACTCGTTTAGCATCCAGAACCAAGTAGGGAAGAAGAAGATTAAATGTTTCACTTGGGATGATGCATGTTCGCATAAGGAACATGGAACATGTTTTTGGGATGAATAGTCGAAAATCAATTAATTGGAGTCGAAAGATAGAATTCGAGTCTACATTGCAAGAACTTGGAGTCGAAACACATTGCTTGAAGTCGAAATTGATTTCGATAGTGTTCGTTGTTTTGTCCGAGTCGAAATTGATTCGGGTTTAATAGTCGAAACCAGTTTTGAGATACATAAGTCGAAAGAAATTTTGGAATCGAAACAGTTTTCGATGGTATGACTTGGGTTCGTTCGAGTCGAGAGTGAAATTGTTTTCGATGGTAGTGTTGGTTTTTAGTTCGATTCGAGAGGATTGATTTCGAATTAGTGTTGCTCGGGTTAAGTGTCGAATTCGACTGATATTGCTGTTCATTTGCGTATTGGAAACAAACTTGGGGAAGAACACATTATATTTTGCATATAGTCCTTGCAGTTTAAGAGTTTTAACAGAAAATACCCACTTTCGAATTGGGGGTATAATTTTTTGAAGTGGGAAGGAGTTTCGAACTGGTCCCTGAAGCTTATGCAAATTGACACTTGGTGCCCAGTTTCGCATTTGGGATAAAGTTTCCAATTTGAAGCTCATTTGTCGCAACGGGTCCCTGCAGTATTTGCGAAATTGTTAATTTGTACCCAGTTTTCGAAAACCTTGCAACTTTCACCCAAAAGTCAAAATTTTCACAAAATTTGAAAATTTTCCTTGAATTTTCGTGATTGTTTTTGGTGCAAGTTTTTTTTTGTTGTGGTATATGAACATTGAGTGTTCATTTTCAAGTCTGGGAGGTCAAAGATTTGAAGCCATCGACTTATTTTTTAGATTTTCTCGGATTGAAGAGTTTCATTTTTGTCACAAATCGAGAGGGAGTTTCATCAAGTTTATTCCTCGAGCACTTCTCATACCCTTATGGATTTTATAGTCATTTGTTGATTATAAAAAGGGGGAGAATGTTGAAATGGGTATTCGAAGATTGTGATGTGTAATACATGCAAACATCAATCATATAGATCACTACTGCCTACTAGTCCTATCATAGCACACTGTCCCGCTACCAGCTAACCTCCATGAAATGCATAACCATAAGTAACCAGAGGTGAGATAGCCACCCAAACAGATGATCCTACTCTAGAGCCACAACCAAACAAAGAACATGCAAGAAAGCCTATATCAAGAGTTCTCAGGCTATCCTACATGACTACATACAACCCCTAGAGCACTCCACTAGATGATAACCAATATACCACTACTACAACATCCTATCATATAAGGATATATACACAGATCTAGCATATCACTATAACACAACAACATCCTATATACAAGGATACAAATCTAACATATCACCACAGCATAACAACATCCTATATACCAGGATACATAACCTAATGGGCCAGAATTGGTGCCTTCAACCGACAAGTACAGTGAGGAAAACTCACCTGAATTGAAGAACTCTAAAACACTACGATACGATCCTTTTTCTGCACTGCTTGCACCCGCGAATCCACTCCAGAAGAAAGATCAAGGTGAATATGGTCTGGATCTACAAGCTCCAATGCAAACAACACTTATCTAATGAGCTCATTCTTCTCCAAGATGCACCAAGAACACTCAAAAACACTTTATTTTGCTCACAAGGATCAAGCTAGGCTTAGGGTTTCAAGGGAGGACGTTGGAGAGGTGGAGGCTAAGAATAGAAAGGGTTTGGGGAAGTTAAGGAGCTTAAATAGGGCTCAAAATCCTGAAATTAGGGTTTGGGTTCTGTTCGTGTACGCCTAGCATACTCCTGGTACGTCCAATGTACTAGACTAAACCCAAAACCTTCTTAACTTTTAACGATCATAACTTCTTCATTCCAACTCCGTTTTTGACGATCTTTATATCCACGAAAAGGTATTGTAGAGCTCCACAATATTATCTAGATATCTTGGACTAAAAACTTCTCGAACAAAAATCCATATTTCATGCAAGAACCCAGCCTATAACTTTCCCCTTTCTACCCTTCGACCCAAAACACAATTCAAAGGTTAAGATCTCACAACCATCATTGCCTCCTTCCAAAAGGTCTAAAAATTAGCCCTTTAAGGCCCAAAGCCATTACACGACCGACTTCCGGCCCACGGCCCTGAAATAAGAAATGACAGGAAACAGGATGCTACAATTCTCCCCCACTTAAATTAGATATTGTCCTCGAAATCAGCTCTTGCTTCCACTTCATGATGAAACCCCTCGCATCAACCAAGTTGTCCGGAAATCCTCAGATTATATCGGCTCAAGACCTTCTCGGACAAACTTCAACATGCTAATCCCGTACATAAGTTCACTATCGCGACGAAAACTAACTAGACACATACTAAACTAGTCCACACTCCTACTCGGCTTCGACAACCCAGCTTAGCTATTCACTGACAACACTCAGGCTTACCCCTAATCTACTAACCGAAAATAGCACTCGGTTTTACCCCCGATCCACTAACCAAGAATAGGACTCGGGCCTATCCCCGATGCACTAACCAACAACAAAACTCGAACCTACAAGATTTAACCGATCCTACTAGGCCTTTGGGACGTGACACAGACCTCCAAGCCCCAATCAAACAAGAACAAACAAGGAAGCCCTCATCACACCGCTCAACCTGGACTCTTAACACCCTAAAGTCTAAAGCACAAACACGCCGTACATATTCTATCACAACTAAAACTAATATGACATGAAGGGAAATCCAACAAGTGACGATGATCCTAACACGAAATCAGAAGATTCAACAGTTGGACAGAAGTCTTGAACTTGGAGAAACCCGACTGAGAACCAAACCTTGGCACAAGATCTTCCTGCTGTGAGGTTCCACTCTCCCCGCCTTGAAATATGCTAGAATCTGACAACTTCATAATCCTTTGATACTCAGACTAACTTGAACTATACCACTTGATCCCAACCATTGATATCTTGATACACAGGAGCATTTGAATCTACACAACATTCATAAATTTCCAACACACATGCATTCCGAGAACAATTATAATTAATCCATTCATAACAAGAAATCAATTTAAATAGAGCAAAATAAGATAATTCCATTCAACTGATCATCCAGATTACAACTGAACTTTGAAACCAAAAAAAGAATTACAGATGAATACTAATACTACATCAATTTCTAAATAGAAGAACTGCTAACTCAAACCTCGGTCTCTGGGAGTCTGACCATCCCAGGACGACCGCCGGGTAACTGCCAAGCTAGGGGTGCAGGGTCCAGCACCTCACCAAAAAAGAGAAAAGGGACAACGAGCTCTGATGTGGCCCTCCTGGCCACAATAGAAACAAGCTTGCTAACTCCGCCTGCAATCCCTACCAAAATAACCCTCTTCGCCACACCTGCGACATACAAATGATCGACACCTCCCATCATGATACATCCCACACCTGCCACACTCAGAAATCCTCCCCTCAGCTGATCCTAAACCTGGGTCAGCGAACTTGACCTGCTTGGCTGCCAGCAGATATTATCCTGAAGCTGTTCCCTCCTCATTCTGCTGGATCTCCAACTCAATCTCCTTCCTCCTGGCGCTTGATTTCATCCTGGTCAAGGTTTGGTACTGCTGAGTAGATACAAACTATCGAATCTACATCTTAAGCATACTCAAGTATCGCGAAATCTGCTCTCACTCTGAAGCGGCATAATCAGGGCAGAAAAGAGCTCTCTTCGTAAACTTCTTGGTGATCTCCGTTACCGGCTCAGTCGTCTGCGTGAGTGACAGGTACTCATGTGCCAGTCGCTCCCGCTCCACTAGAGTAACATACTCCTCTAAGAACATATCCAAAAACTGCTCCTAATTCATTGCGGCTTGCTCAACCTGCGAAAAGCCCTGGGTCACAAAGTCCCACCAATCCTTAACGCCCCAACGAAGAAGATTCAACACAAACTTCACCTTATGGCCCGCGGGACATGAACACGTGAAGAAACATCCCTCTATGTCAGAAATCCATCTCGAAGCGATGATCAGGTCCCTGTCTCCTCTGAACTCCGGAGGCTTCGTATAACTGAACTCTCTTTGCTGCATCGCCCCGCATCTCTGAGATCCTACAATGCCGACGACTGTTGTGGTTGTTGCAGCAACTACCTGCATGACGGCGACATAGCGCCGGTCCAACTCCTCAATCAACGTGGTCTTGACCGACCCAAACAATTTCGGAATTGCCTCCATAATCGCCTCGGCCACACTACAATGATCCCACATATCTCCTTCTCACTCAGACCTACTCCCCCAATGCCACCAGCTTCTGATCGTGAACCTTCAAAAGCCTCCATACTGAAAAATACACCATGGAAAGATCAGACATCAAACACAGTGCTTAACACACCAGGCTACCCTCATATTAGTTCCTTAGTATCCTCGGGGTTCCTCCTGAATCTCATACAAATCATGTGTTTTTAGTAGTACGAGCCCATACTGATGGGTTTTGAGCATAACAACATCCTATGTGTTTATGCAACCCTAATTGCTTTGGATCTAAGTTTTTAACTAATTGAACATGCAAAAGAAATTCCAAAGCAATAACCCTAGATCTGGCATATACAATTCAAAATTCACATACGAAAAGGGTTAAGAAGATTACCTTGTTTGTTATATTATAAGAACAAGAATTCCAAGCTTTATCTTGACCTTTGAAAGCTTTAGTGCCCCAAATGTTGCACCTCTAATGGCTCACAAACACTTGTAGCAAGAGGATGAGAAGGAGATAGGAGAAGACACTAAGAATTTCGGCTAGGGTTTCTTCAAGGAAGCAGTGGCCGAAAATCCTTGGTGGAGGGGTCCTTAAATAGCTGCTAGGGTTTTCATGTGGAAACCCTAACCTCTTGCTTAGGCCCTAAGCAGTCCATGGACTTCCCCTTCTAGAGGCCATGGACGAATTCTATAGGGACTCCCTATAGAAATTCGTCCACCCCATCCAAAAGGAGTCCAGCAGCCCAGTTTTGCAACTATCAATGATTTGCAAAAATAGTCCTCGTTATTTTAATAAGTTCCTTTGATCCCAAAATTAATACCATATTAATTTATGATCAAATATAATTAAATATTATGATTTCTAATTAATATATTATTCTCATAATATATTAATAAATCATTTGATAACCTCTCTCTCCACAAGTCATCCTGTCAAGTTGCTAAAGTGAAGGCAACCCAAAAGGACTATGCTACTATCAAATCAAATTCATACCAATTATAGTTATGGGCTTAGACACCTAATCAAACTGTCTCCCACTTGGATAAGTCTAATAACTATAATTGCAAGTACGACTTCAAAATCTGATTAGCAATTGTAGCTCTCAAAAGTCGTTGTCGAACTCTGACCCAGTCAGTCGTGTACTTAAGATATCATGTGGAGAAAGACATGGAATAGAATCATTCTCATTGTCAAACAATTTGTTTCCTGATTTTTGATTTGTATGACAAGAAACTTAATTTACATATCAATTCAGTCATGACCGGGCTCGACACATAAGTCAACACCAAATCATCGAGGGTCCCAAGATATCGCTTTTACCCCTTGAGATAAAAGGAACAGATAAACTTTGAATTATATGCTTGTACTATTTACTCATCAAATCATACACAACAATTCGTTTTATAACATCAAGTTACTGATGCATTTACGCATTATCAATGAACAACCAACTCATAAACAACAACTCATATATCTCGGTTTAAAGACTATACGGTATTATCGTCTCATAATTACTCATGATAAATTCCATGAAGTAATTCAAATGAGCGTGGGTTTAATCCAATACTCAAATCTCCATTTCAGGAGTACGCATGAACGTTGCAGAAACTATTTCTATGTCTAAACACTTAGACAATCTACAAGCCAATTCATGACAGTATTAATTCACTACTTACTCCCAAAGTATGATCGACTGTGGATAATTTGAATAATCCAATTATTCTGGAAGTAAAACATGCAAAGTTGAAACACAAAATAAATAATTGACAAAAGATAGTAAACAATACTTATATATAAATCTCCATTATATAATCACCAAAAATGTTAATTACATTTATCTATTACAAGTTTCTAAAATTATCTATCTAAGCACTAAAACTAATATCTGTTGGATTAGGTGTATAAGTTCATAACTATCTCTGGAATGTACTTGACCCGGTTAGCATGGTCCATTTGGGTTGCATGGCATTGCAACACTTGGATAGACTAAATGAGAGAAAGGACACTTAAGGTTTATTAATATATTATAAGTTCTAATATATTAATAATATTATTTAATTACTATTGATCAAGAATTAATTTAGAATTAATTTAGTGATCAAAATTGAGACTAATTAAATATACGGGGTTGATTGTGTAAATCATCCATTCTTATATAGTGGGCTAATTATCCATGGTTTATTAAGTTGGGCTAAAACCCATAAGGTGCTCCATGGATAGTCCATGGAGGTTATAAACCCATGGATCATGGAATATGGAAAGCCATGCCAATTAGGGTTTACATGGTGTAACCCTACTTGTGACACAACTATAAAAGGACCCCATGGGCTACCAAAAACGGTACTATGTTTAGAACAAGAGGGCTAGCTGATTTTGAGTGAGTGTGGACTTCTCTCAAAGTTATTCCAGGTGTTGTGGTGTTGTGTGAAACATTTGAGGCATCACACTTGAGGTGCTAGGCTCACAAAGTTCTCAAGGAATCCAAGCAACAAAAAGGTATGTTCTTCTACTAGTTTTTGTGTTTCAAAGTTCCCCATGCCATGCTAGTTAGGTTAAGAACCTTGGAAAATCAAATTTACATGTATCTTAGTAAAACATAGATCCAAGGTTTCTAGGGTTGCATGTACATATTAGGAGTGTTAGAATGCTCAAAACCCTTCAGTGGTATCAGAGCATAGGCTTGTTTTCTTGATACTTGATGCAATTTTTTGAAAAAACTCAAGATTTCTACATTCTGCTGAGTGAACTCGCCGAGTCCATGGGGGGACTCGACGAGTCCATGTGTTATTTCATCCTACTCGTCGAGTAGGTTCTTGCACTAGATGAGTAGGAGGCCCTGAATGCAGATTTTCGAGTTTTGCTGCTGGAAATGGACTAGAAACATTACCCTAAACTGTTTTGGTCTTATAAAACTTGTTTTAGATGGTGTAATGGTTATGCTAATCCATTTACAATGGCTATTATCAAAATTTCAAGTTTTGTATGTGTTATTTATGATTCTTGAAATTGTTGATATGCATACACTTATGAGTTTAGAAGATCATAGGAATTATTTGCAAATAGTTTGTTAGTTTAATTCTTGATCTTGATGTGTTTTAATGGAATCCATAATTTGTCCTCAAGTTATGGATTACCAAAAGTCATTCTTTTAAAGTCCATTAATTAAACACATAAATTACATAAAATGAAGAGTCTTCATTTTAATAAATCATTAACTCATAAGTTATGAAAGTTGAAAAGTTTTGAAAGTTACAAAACTTGCCCTCAAATTTTGGAACATGTAAAGTCACTTTAGAAAACTTTAGTTCCAACCCCTAGAATTTTAAAAGTTAAAATTCAACCCTTATACTTTATAATATTATACGTTAATAATATATATATATATATATATATATATATATATATATATATATATATATATATATATATATATATATATATATATATATAAGAACAAGTCGTTTTACCGTTAGTAGGCCTCATTCACGAAGTCGGTCTATAAGGGGGGTATAAGGTTGTTGCCTATAAAATGGCAGCTTAATGGGTGTCCACTCTCACCCACCACTTCCTTGACTGGTGGAGGGATCGTTAGCCGAACGGGTAGGACAATGACTTTAAATCCTCATTAAAAGTATGATGGTTATAAAGTAACTAAATGTTTTTATAAATTCCCAATCTTAGTTACTTTAGGAAAATGTGAATATGGTGCTAACCCATGAAATTACACTTTGCACTTTGCTTAAGTCGTTAATCGAGCGTGTGTTGTTAACCGGCACACTAACCTGGAGTTAACAAGGTAGGCAAAGGGTGGCTTAAGGTTTATCATAGATCGGTGGAGCGTGTGTGGTTAACCGGCACATCGATTAGGTGATAAACATTAAGAGTACCAAGTAATTTGCATGGTTAATTCACACCTTGTTTTGTGATCCTCGGCATCCCAATCACAAAACCTGAAGGGCACAATCGAGACTGAAACATGCCATTGAAAATTTCAATGAATCTCAAAAGAATCTAGGAGTTTGAAAACCAATTAAAAACCTAATAATTTATTTCGTTTTTCATGGTGGAAATTGGTGAATCGTCATTCACCTACCTTCAAATATTTTATAGCTTGGGTTACGGCATCCCTCTTCTAAGTTATAAAATATTGTGTTGGGTCCTAGCCTTAATATTACATTTGGGTGTCTTATTAAGGACTATCTTTATATCTAATCTAAACTTGTTCTTCTTTCTTTTCAGATGTCTTCCAACAATGCTGCTTCTGGCTCAAACCTTACCGACTCCTTCTCTCTCATGAACCTTTGTGGGAGAGTCATCTTCGATGGTTCCAACTTTATAGATTGGATCCGGAACATCAGGATGGTCACTCGTTACGAGGACAAGGAATATGTCCTCGACAAGGAGCTTAAGGAACTTGATGAGTCGTTTGCTACTCCTGAGGAGATCGCTGAATATCGGACTCATGAGAGAGATGCCACCAAAGTGGCATGTATCATGTTGGCCACGATGACAGCCGAGCTCCAAAAGTCCTATGAGGACTATTACCTTTTTGAGATGCATCAGGACTTGATGGACCGCTACCATCAAAGTGCTCGTCAAGAGAGGTATGAAATCATCTCCTCCATGATAACAACCCGGATGAAGGATGGTGAACCCATCACGGTCCACATGCAAAAAATGCAAAGGTATGTGGACCGTTTGCTGAAATTGAATGTGAACTTCCCCAAGGAGTTGGCAATTTACATCATTTTGCACTCCTTACCTTCGTGCTATGATCAATTTCGGATGACATATCTCATGAACAAGGAGGAAGTTACACTCAGCAAACTTCAAGGACTTTTGAAGACCCTGGAAAGTGGTCTTAAAGGTAAGACAGTTGTTACTACTCCTACTCCTACCGCGACCCCTGTCTTGGCAATCAGGCAAGGTAAATGGAAGAAGAGGAAGAGCCCTTCGAAGGGTACCAAGGGAAAGACCCTTGATGACTCCTCTTTGAGTGGAACCAAAAGAGGTTCTGTCACTCCTTCTGCCAACCCTAAAGAGGCTGAATGCTTCTATTTCCATGAAAAGTCGCACTGGAAGCGAAACTGCCCAAAGTACCTGCAAGATGTTAAGGATGGGAAAGTAAAACCCAACCATGCAGGTATTTACACTATATTGACTAATAACTCGCCCCATTCTAATTCTTGGGTCCTTGATACAGGTTATGGTATTCACACATGTTCTGATTTGCAGGGACTAAGAAGAAGTGAGAATATGGAGCATGGGAAGATAAACTTGATCATGGGAAATAGGAAAGTTACACCTGTCACCAAGATTGGAGTTTATTCTTTGTTTCTAAGTAGTGGGTTAACTTTAGATTTGAATAAATGTTGTTACTCGTCTGAAATGGCGAGAAATATTATTTCCTTTCATGGTTTGTACAAACAAGGGTTTACCTGTTTCGTTTGATAATGAATGTGGTGGTATTAATGCTTTCTTTAATAATGTTCTTTATTTTAAAGCATTACCTTGTGATAGTGTATATGAAACTGTGTCGGTTGTAGATAACCTAGGAAATAATATGTTGTGTATTGATTCTTCCACTAGCTTGGATAAAGCATCATTATGGCATTGTCGTCTTGGACATGTAAGCAAAAAACGCATAGGCCAACTCCAAAAGGATGGAGTATTGGATTCATTTGACCTAAAGTCGGATGATAGTTGTGAATCTTGTTTGCTTGGGAAAATGAGAAAGTCACCCTTCACTGGTACTTGTGCTAGGGGTGAGGGTTTGTTGGATCTCATACATACTGATGTGTGTGGACCCTTTAGAACCGCCACAAGGGATGCTAACCGCTTATATGTGATTTTTACTGATGATTATAGTAGATATGGATATGTCTACATATCAAGCATAAGTCAGAAACCTTTGAAAAGTTCAAAGAGTTTAAACAGGAAGTGGAAAATCAGCTGGGCAGGAACATTAAGATGCTTCGATCCGATCGAGGTGGTGAGTATCTTAGTACAGAGTTCCTTGACTATCTTAAGGAATGTGAGATTGTCTCACAATTGACACCTCCCAGGACACTGCAGTTGAATGGTGTGGCTGAGAGGCATAATCGGACCTTTTTGGACATGGTTCGTTCCATGATGAGTCGAGCTTTGCTACCAATCTCATTTTGGGGGTATGCCTTAGAGACTGCCGCCCATATCCATAATCTAGTCCCTACAAAGAAGGTTGCCAAAACACCTCACGAGATATGGACTGGAAAAGTTCCCAATCTAGATCACATCAAGATTTGGTGTTGCGAGGCTTTCGTGAGGCGCGAGACTCACGATAAGCTCGAACCTCGAAGTGAGAGGTGTATTTTCATCGGCTACCCACAGAAATCCTTTGGTTACCTCTTCTACAGACCCGGTGATAATGTGGTCTTTGTAGCAAGGTGTGACAACCCGAAATTTTTTGCCTTGTAGCGTCAGTACAATCAAACTTAAATCAGACTCACTCCTGCTATCATTCAGCACTGTTTAGAGTCTGTTTGGGTGTTTTAAGCCTAGTTCATTCAAGGAAGGAGTGTTAGGATATAGCTGTTGAAGTTCAAACCATCAAACAAAGCTATAAACTCCATCATGTGGAGTTTACGGCCGTAAACAAGGAGTTTACGGCCGTAAACTCAACCATGGCCGTTAACCCCTCCTATATATATGAGAGCAATTCATTCTTCTCATTCGTTTCCTTCATTGGCTGAAATCTCCCCATTCTCTCTCAAGTATCATCGAGACTTCACTCCCGATCTTCATCAAAGGGCCTCCAAAGTGTGAGTACTCTTCCTCTAACTAAGTTGTATGCTAGAAACATTGATCTACACTTTGAAATCATCCAATTCTCAAGAACAAAAGGAGTTTACGGCCAAGAGCATCTCCCTTGGCCGTAAACCCCTATAAAGGTGCCATTTGACCCTTAAACTCTTCCTAAGGCTTGGATTTGAGGCTAGAACACTCCCTTGTGCTTTGCAAGACCTTGAATCATCACCAAACTCATCATCAAAGAGAGTTTACGGCCAGGAGTTTACACCTTGGCCGTAAACCCTTGTAGTTGTCATGATTTGGACCTTAAACACATCTAGACCTTTACTAATCATTGGAACACTTGAGCCTTTGAAACTCCCTGCCTTTAAGACCCAATAAGACACCATTTGGTGAGTTTACAGCCATATGGTTTATGGTATGGCCATAAACAGCTCAACACCCTCCATTAAGTTGGTATGTCTCATCCTTGTGTAGAGCAATGGTCCCTCAAGATTCCCTAGCCTTCAAACACCCACTTATGCATGCTTGACCATGAGTTTACGGCCGTAAACACATGGCCGTAAACACCAAACCATGGCCTTAAACACCTTTTAGATGAATCACATGTAATTCCAACACTTGGTCAAAGTGTTTCCTAGTCCCGGAAGGTGTTTCCTTGCATTTGGTTGCTTCTAGACACTATATTTATGTCAATATATGCCATTATATGTCATTTAGGACTCGTTAAGTCTTGGGACTTCATTCGTGGAACTTCTCATCCTTACGCGCATATTCTTTGAATCACCCACATCAGGTGAGTTCATACCCCTACGCTTTTTATGAATTTTCCATGTTTTCAGGGGGGGGGGGAATACAAGCAAAAGTACAGGAAAACTTGTGCTCAAAACATATTATTTTGCTTAAGATAACTATATGTTTAGAATGCTTTTAACACAAAAAATAGTTTTTACCAAACGATTAAGAAATCAACTCGTAGAAATAGTTTTCAAAACTAGGGTAACGAACTTGTGAATCATGTCGTAAAATGTATCATTTTATAAAGGATTTCTGCAAATCATAAAACAAAAGGATTTTCCATATTATTACCTGTAAATTTGTTAGTCTAGTTGGAGACACGTCCTTGGTAATACTCACCACCGAAACAGAGTGTAGGACTAGCACTTGTGACCAGAATCTCTTGTAGGGAGAGCGTGACTGTTGTGTATAGATCTATACGGGACTGACTATCTCGCACCTCGCTGCTAGCTACAGTGGGACTGACAGGTCTACGGGTGACAAAGTCATAAAGGATATTGGCTCCAGTACATGCCATATCAAGTTAATGTATGGTCATGACCCTCACAACGTAGATAACAGAGATTTACTTTTGTAATAATGAATCAAGTGAACTAACCTCAAAGTAATAACCGATTTAATTACTGGAGCGTATTAATAATAATATCTTCAGGACTTAGTTCATCAAAGTTTCCTTTTATTTAGTTTTTTTAAAGCTAATGTACCCCTCTGGGTGTAACCAGGGTTTTTAAAAGAAAGATGCTTTTATTAATATGAGTATGGTAGATACTTGCATACCTCAGTTTAAAACGAATTATCAACCATCAACCTTTAGGGAAAATATAGAATTTTCCCGGGATAAACCGGCTATTCAAAACAGATTTTTTTATCATGTAATCAACGGATATTCATATTCATTCCACGACACCTTGGGTTGTACGTATATTGGTACGAATCTGGAAGTCATGGAAGGAATGGGTTTTCAAACGGGCTTTTATTAAGAAAATATAGGATTTTCTTGAGGAACACTTTTCAAAAGGATCAAAGAACATTTTCCACCAAAAACTAAACGCTTATGAACTCACCAGCTTTATGCTGATATTCTTTCAAAACTGCTTGTATTCTCAGGAAATCAGTAGACAGGTACTTCCAGGCTTTTGGAGAAGTCGGCGCGTTAGAGTCACGTCTTTTGATTTTACTTTTGTTATGAATAAAACCTTGTATTAAAACAATGTAAACCTTTTTCAGATATGTATTCAATGTTTGGTTGTGTTTACTATGCTTGCTATGATACAACTGTTGTGACACTACACATGACGTCAACCACCCCCGAACGTTTCCGCCTTTCCGGTTTGGGGGTGTGACAGATTGGTATCAGAGCTATTGTTTATAGTGAACTAAGTTTACCGAACCTTACATGGTATACAACTATAAACACTAAGGGGCCTAAGTGCTCTAAACTAAAAGTATACTTTCAAAAATATAAGAATTTTTATAACAAAGTATATAAAAATACCCGAGTACTAGAATTTGTGTCATAAGTAGAACAAAACAAAAGTATTTGGATGTTGGACATCGCGGTTAAACCTGGGCAGTTATGTAATCATGTCTAGGGTCAATATAGCCTGATCAACTATATTCATTCGAGACATGACCAACATGTGCCTGGGAGCGACTGTAGTGTTGCAGCAAGCCTAAAACTTACCTAGATACCAGAGGAGTTCTAGAACCAAACATAAGGATTAAAATACTATAGGAGTATTTTAGGATGCTATAAGGACTAAGCCGGAAACTTACCCAAAAAAAATCCATTCTTCAAGAATCAATCATTTAACTATAATACATTGGAGGTATTATAGATTCGAAGCCTATTAACTATCCCTTTACCATTACCACGCGTAGATAGCATGGCTGGATTCCATCTTCCTGGTGACCCGTACTTTCCCAACCAAGGAGATGATGGATGGATCGAGCCAGAGCCAGAAGGGAACCATGAAATTCCTTTGGACGATGATTTTGCCGAACCATTTCCTGAAGAGACTGAATCGGAACCCAAAGTCGAAAACCTACCTCAAGTGACCCCAATACCAAATCCTAACCCTTAAGTTGGATTCCAAGGTCCAACGCCTATGTGGGTCGAGAGTTTTAATAGGTGGAGCCATGAGCAAGACCAACCCCTCCCATACGACGGAAACCACAACTTCTACAATCTAAACGAAGGAGGCCCCGCGGACAGAGCTCTTCCAATCCTGATACGCCGGGTGACTCGCAATGAGGAACTGGGTATGGCAACCCTTCAGCGAACTATGGAACTCGAAGCGGATTTAACGCCAACACGGACCGCATTCGTCGCCTCGAGATTTCTCACGCGAGAGCTGTAAGGAACAATGAGACTCTGCAACGAGAGTTAGCTACAACCCGAGCCGAAGTCATAGAGCTCCGAGCACGTCAGTCAGAGTACGAGAGACGCCTGCTTGGTGTGGAGCGTCAACTGACCGAATTAAGGTTTCACTTGAGGAGTACCCATCTCCGATAGGGGGATACTCTACTCATCCTTCCTTTTTGGTCTAAGGAATAACTTTCATATCTATGTTATGAGTAGTTCTTTTCCGTAAACATCTCTGTCCTTCATGTTTCCAAGATTCTTTCTCTGTTAGAATGACTTAGACTTATTTTTAGGTCAAGGATTCTGAAAAAATGTGTAATCTCAGTTTCAGTTATGATGGCAACAATCATATTTCAGTTAAAGATTATCATTGTCAAAAGTATACCTTAGATCGATAGCATGCAAATTAAGCAACTTTATCAAAGCCCTATCACCGTTTCGTCTTAAAAGCATGTGTCATAGGAAGTACTCTTACCTTAAGAACAATCATTCCTCTTCCCTATCGATTTCATATCAGTCTCCATAAAAAGCTACGAGGTCATAATCGGCATGAGATGGTTGAGCCCCAAATCGTGATGATGTCCCTTGCTTCGAAAGGGCGTTTCGCCTCAATCTTTCCCTCTGACGAAGTCCTCACTGGTTATAGTGATAAGATTTGTTCGAACCTTCGTATCATTTCCTGTGCCAAAGCCCAGAAGTATTTGCGAAAGGGATGTCATGCATTCCTGGCTCATGTTGTCGATGAGATGTAAAAAGTTAAAGGCCTCGAGAGCATCTCCGAAGTCTGCAACTTTCCTGATGTCTTCCCTAAAGACATTCCAGGGATTTCTTCCGAGTGTCAAAGTTGAATCCCGTATCGACTTAATCCCCGGAACTACCCTTATAGCTAAATCTCCATATCGTCTAGAGCCGACGAAAATATGAGAGTTATCCAGCCAGCACAATGAGCTGAACAACAAAGAGTTCGTAAGTTTATTGTATGTGAGCTTTATTGCGTTCAAATCTTTTTCTATTCTTGCTAGGACCACATCATGGGGATGTGGATCGAGTCAATGAAAGTCAGATAGCAAAACGGGAAACCTTAATGCATAGATAAACATTTAGGATACATTCAGAGGCAACCATTGTTGCTCACAAGCTTCTTTTCTTGACATGTAGCAGATCATGCCTCCGAAGAAACGTAACCAACCCACCGGTAAGACACCAATCCTCCAGATGGACTCAGCTACGTTCCAAGCTACTGTCACAGCAGCTGTAGTAGCCGCCCTAGCTGTTCTTAACGCTAACAACATAAATGTGGGTGGAAGTGTTAATGGCAATCCAAATCTTGGTGTTAACCAATCTCAACAACAAGTGCCTACTAGAAAGGACACACCTGATCTCCAACTAACATCCTAAAACGAAAGTTCAAAGGGAGTTGTTCGACCCAAAAACCTACTGAGAGGCAACGAATTGGGATAGTCAGTACCCCAGTCATCCCTGCTGTTCCAACACCAACCATACCTTACTATGGAAACCTCCCGCACTGCAACAAATGCAACTACCATCATCATGGAGCCTGTCGAGTGCTGCATTGCACCAGATGCAACAGGAAGGGGCACACCTCCAGCAGTTGTAGGACCCTAGTCAAGTTTATCACTCCGACTACCAATGTTGGGACAAGTCCAACCTGTTACCTCTATGGTAGTGTAGGACATTTCAAAAGAAATTGTCCTAAGGCTAAGGATGGCAAGGAAGCTCGCTTCGCAAAGACCCCGACCCAACACATCACTTCCACTACCGATGTTAGCTTAGTTCAAGTGTGCGGTACATGTGGAGAAATGGGACATTTCAAAAGAGACTGCCCAACAGAGAAGAACAATGAGGAAACGAGAGGAGTCTGACCTCAGGGAATGAGGAAGCATCAAAGAACCCTGCTATGTTTTGGTATGTTTTCGCAAACCCCAATAACTGCTCATAATCGTGATTAACTCCCACGTCCAAATTGAATCACGATGTTGTTATAAGATTTAAAGCACTAATGAGTAAATTATGATAGCTTAGTGAATACGTTAGGTTCGGTTGTAGTTATACCTGGCTTGTGTACACCAAACAATAATAGAGAGATCTAGTAAGAACCATTTCATGAAAGTTCATAGCTTCAAAACATCAGAACCCTCATGTTAGTAGTAGCTGTTAACTTCGAGTCAAACACAGAAAACACCAGAGACATTCACTCAGGGGCATCAATGTTCTAACAAAGCGATCCTTCCAAACCAACTTAACGTGCGATTCTACGACGTCATCCTGTTTAGTCCGACTGAGTCCATGTTATACCAAACCCTGTTGTCTTAAATCATTTCATCGCAAAACTCTCGTCGCTCGTAACAGCAAACTAGATGAGAACTTCGAAAATTCATCTCTATTCGAAAACCGAAGGTATCCATGCGAAGAGTATGAATCAGAACCAGTGGGTACAATAGTGAAGATCCGCTGAAGCATTTGGCGAGAGCCCGAATACAAGAAGGAGAGACTCACCTGTGTCTACCTTCGAGAAGTAATCCGTTTTCATGGTATACCTGTAATCATTACCTCCGACCGGGTTAGCTAGTTCACTTAGAGGACTTAGCAACATACATTCCGTCTTTCACGTGTCGAACCTAGATAAGTGCCTGTCCGATGAGACACTTGTGATTCCCCTCGATAATATCGATTTAAACGAGAGTCTACACTTCGTGTAGGAATCATTTGAACTCATGGACCAGAAAGTTCAAGAGCACGAAACGAACGTTGTATCCAGATAGTGAAGGTTCATTGGGATACCAAACGAGAACTTGAATTCACTTGGGAGCACGAGAATCCAAGGAAACAGAAGTACCCCCATCTCTTTTAGGTCCACGAGTCGTATCGTTATTCTTGAATTTCGGGACGAAATTCCATCTAACGGGGGGATGATGTGACAACCCAAAATTTTTTGCCTTGTAACGCCAGTATAATCAACCTTAAGTCAGACTCACTCCAGCTATCATTCATCACTGTTTAGAGTCTGTTTAGGCGTTTTAAGCCTAGTTCATTCAAGGAAGGAGTGTTAGGATATAGCTGTTGAAGTTCAAACCATCAAACAAAGCCGTAAACTCCATCATGTGGAGTTTACGGCCGTAAACATGGAGTTTACGGCCGTAAACTCAACCATGGCCGTTAACCCCTCCTATATATATCAGAGCACTTCATTCTTCTCATTCGTTTCCTTCCTTGGCTGAAATCTCCCCATTCTCTCTCAAGTATCAGCGAGACTTCACTCCCGATCTTCATCAAAGGGCCTCCAAAGTGTGAGTACTCTTCCTCTAACTAAGTTGTATGCTAGAAACACTTGATCTACACTTTGAAATCATCCAATTCTCAAGAACAAAAGGAGTTTACGGCCAAGAGCATCTCCCTTGGCCGTAAACCCCTATAAAGGTGCCATTTGAGCCTTAAACTCTTCCTAAGGCTTGGAATTGAGGCTAGAATACTCCCTTTGTTCTTTGCAAGACCTTGAATCATCACCAAACTCATCATCAAAGAGAGTTTACGGCCAGGAGTTTACACCTTGGCCGTAAACCCTTGTAGTTGTCATGATTTGGACCTTAAACACATCTAGACCTTTACTAACCATTGGAACACTTGAGCCTTTGAAACTCCCTGCCTTTAAGACCCAATAAGACACCATTTGGTGAGTTTACAGCCATAGGGTTTATGGTATGGCCGTAAACACATCAACACCCTCCATTAAGTTGGTCTTTCTCATCCTTGTGTAGAGAAATGGTCCCTCAAGATTCCCCAGCCTTCAAACACCCACTTATGCATCTTTGACCATGAGTTTATGGCCGTAAACACCCTTGGCCGTAAACACCAACCATACCCTACTGTGGAAACCTCCCGCACTGCAACAAATGCAACTACCATCATCATGGAGTCTGTCGAGTGCTGCATTGCACCAGATGCAACAGGAAGGGGCACACCTCCAGCAGTTGTAGGACCCTAGTCAAGTTCATCACTCCGACTACCAATGTTGGGACAAGTCCAACCTGTTACCTCTATGGTAGTGTAGGATATTTCAAAAGAAATTATCCTAAGGCTAAGGATAGCAAGGAAGCTCGCTTCGCAAAGACCCCGACCCAACACATCACTTCCACTACCGATGTTAGCTTAGTTCAAGTGTGCGGTACATGTGGAGAAATGGGACATTTCAAAAGAGACTGCCCAACAGAGAAGAACAATGAGGAAACGGGAGGAGTCTGACCTCAGGGAATGAGGAAGCATCAAAGAACCCTGCTATGTTTTGGGATGTTTTCGCAAACCCCAATAACTGCTCATAATCGTGACTAAATCCCTCGTCCAAATTGAATCACGATGTTCTTATAAGATTTAAAGCACTAATGAGTAAATTATGATAGCTTAGTGAATACGTTAGGTTCAGTTGTAGTTATACCTGGCTTGTCTACACCAAACAATAATAGAGAGATCTAGTAAGAACCATTTCATGAAAGTTCATAGCTTCAAAACATCAGAACCCTCGTGTTAGTAGTACCTGTTAACTTCGAGTCAAACACAGAAAACACCAGAGACATTCACCCAGGGGCATCAATGTTCTAACAAAGCGATCCTTCCAAACCAACTTAACGCGCGATTCTACGATGTCATCCTGTTTAGTCCGACTGAGTCCATGTTATACCAAACCCCGTTGTCTTAAATCGTTTCATCGCAAAACTCTCGTCGCTCGTAACAGCAAACTAGATGAGAACTTCGAAAATTCATCTCTATTCGAAAACCGAAGGTATCCATGCGAAGAGTATGAATCAGAACCAGTGGGTACAATAGTGAAGATCCGCTGAAGCATTTGGCGAGACCCGAATACAAGAAGGAGAGACTCACTTGTGTCTACCTTCGAGAAGTAATCCGTTTTCATGGTATACCTGTAATCATTACCTCCGACCGGGTTAGCTAGTTCACTTAGAGGACGTAGCAACATACATTCCGTCTTTCACGTGTCGAACCTAGATAAGTGCCTGTCCGATGAGACACTTGCGATTCCCCTCGATAATATCGATTTAAACGAGAGTCTACACTTCGTGTAGGAATCATTTGAACTCATGGACCAGAATGTTCAAGAGCACGAAACGAACGTCGTATCCGGATAGTGAAGGTTCATTGGGATACCAAACGAGAACTTGAATTCACTTGGGAGCACGAGAATCCAAGGAAACAGAAGTACCCCCATCTCTTTTAGGTCAACGAGTCGTATCGTTATTCTTGAATTTCGGGACTAAATTCCATCTAATAGGGGGATGATGTGACAACCCAAATTTTTTTTCCTTGCAACGCCAGTATAATCAACCTTAAGTCAGACTCACTCCTGCTATCATTCAACACTGTTTAGAGTCTGTTTAGGCGTTTTAAGCCTAGTTCATTCAAGGAAGGAGTGTTACGATATAGCTGTTGAAGTTCAAACCATCAAACAAAGCCATAAACTCCATCATGTGGAGTTTACGGCCGTAAACTCAACCATGGCCGTTAACCCCTCCTATATATATGAGAGCACTTCATTCTTCTCATTCGTTTCCTTCCTTGGCTGAAATCTCCCGATTCTCCCTCAAATATCAGCGAGACTTCACTCCCGATCTTCATCAAAGGGCCTCCAAAGTGTGAGTACTCTTCCTCTAACTAAGTTGTATGCTAGAAACACTTGATCTACACTTTGAAATCATCCAATTCTCAAGAACAAAAGGAGTTTATGGCCAAGAGCATCTCCCTTGGCCGTAAACCCCTATAAAGGTGCCATTTGAGCTTTAAACTATTCCTAAGGCTTGGAATTGAGGCTAGAATACTCCCTTTGTTCCTTGCAAGACCTTGAATCATCACCAAACTCATCATCAAAGAGAGTTTACGGCCAGGAGTTTACACCTTGGCCGTAAACCCTTGTAGTTGTCATGATTTGGACCTTAAAGACATCTAGACCTTTACTAACCATTGGAACACTTGAGCCTTTGAAACTCCCTGCCTTTAAGACCCAATAAGACACCATTTGGTGAGTTTACAGCCATAGGGTTTATGGTATGGCCGTAAACACCTCAACACCCTCCATTAAGTTGGTCTTTCTCATCCTTGTGTAGAGAAATGGTCCCTCAAGATTCCCCAGCCTTCAAACACCCACTCATGCATCTTTGACCATGAGTTTATGGTCGTAAACACCAACCATACCCTACTATGGAAACCTCCCGCACTGCAACAAATGCAACTACTATCATCATGGAGTCTGTCGAGTGCTGCATTGCACCAGATGCAACAGGAAGGGGCACACCTCCAGTAGTTGTAGGACCCTAGTCAAGTTCATCACTCGGACTACCAATGTTGGGACAAGTCCAACCTGTTACCTCTATGGTAGTGTAGGATATTTCAAAAGAAATTATCCTAAGGCTAAGGATAGCAAGGAAGCTCGCTTCGCAAAGACCCCGACCCAACACATCACTTCCACTACCGATGTTAGCTTAGTTCAAGTGTGCGGTACATGTGGAGAAATGGGACATTTCAAAAGAGACTGCCCAACAGAGAAGAACAATGAGGAAACGGGAGGAGTCTGACCTCAGGGAATGAGGAAGCATCAAAGAACCCTGCTATGTTTTGGTATGTTTTCGCAAACCCCAATAACTTCTCATAATCGTGACTAAATCCCTCGTCCAAATTGAATCACGATGTTCTTATAAGATTTAAAGCACTAATGAGTAAATTATGATAGCTTAGTGAATACGTTAGGTTCAGTTGTAGTTATACCTGGCTTGTGTACACCAAACAATAATAGAGAGATCTAGTAAGAACCATTTCATGAAAGTTCATAGCTTCAAAACATCAGAACCCTCGTGTTAGTAGTACCTGTTAACTTCGAGTCAAACACAGAAAACACCAGAGACATTCACCCAGGGGCATCAATGTTCTAACAAAGCGATCCTTCCAAACCAACTTAACGCGCGATTCTACGACGTCATCCTGTTTAGTCCGACTGAGTCCATGTTATACCAAACCCTATTGTCTTAAATCGTTTCATCGCAAAAGTCTCGTCGCTCGTAACAGCAAACTAGATGAGAACTTCGAAAATTCATCTCTATTGGAAAACCGAAGGTATCCATGCGAAGAGTATGAATCAGAACCAGTGGGTACAATAGTGAAGATCCGCTGAAACATTTGGCGAGAGCCCGAATACAAGAAGGAGAGACTCACCTGTGTCTACCTTCGAGAAGTAATCCGTTTTCATGGTATACCTGTAATCATTACCTCCGACCGGGTTAGCTAGTTCACTTAGAGGACTTAGCAACATACATTCCGTCTTTCACGTGTCGAACCTAGATAAGTGCCTGTCCGATGAGACACTTGCGGTTCCCCTCGATAATATCGATTTAAACGAGAGTCTACACTTCGTGTAGGAATCATTTGAACTCATGGACCAGAAAGTTCAAGAGCACGAAACGAACGTCGTAACCGGATAGTGAAGGTTCATTGGGATACCAAACGAGAACTTGAATTCACTTGGGAGCACGAGAATCCAAGGAAACAGAAGTACCCCCATCTCTTTTAGGTCCACGAGTCATATCGTTATTCTTGAATTTCAATACGAAATTCCATCTAACGTGGGGATGATGTGACAACCCAAAAATTTTTGCCTTGTAACGCCAGTATAATCAACCTTAACTCAGACTCACTCCTGCTATCATTCAGCACTGTTTAGAGTCTGTTTAGGTGTTTTAAGCCTAGTTCATTCAAGGAAGGAGTGTTAGGATATAGCTGTTGAAGTTCAAACCATCAAACAAAGCCATAAACTCCATCATGTGGAGTTTACGGCCGTAAACAAGGAGTTTACGGCCGTAAACTCAACCATGGCCGTTAACCCCTCCTATATATATGAGAGCACTTCATTCTTCTCATTCGTTTCCTTCCTTGGCTGAAATCTCCCCATTCTCTCTCAAGTATCAGCGAGACTTCACTCCCGATCTTCATCAAAGGCCCTCCAAAGTGTGAGTACTCTTCCTCTAACTAAGTTGTATGCTAGAAACACTTGATCTACACTTTGAAATCATCCAATTCTCAAGAACAAAAGGAGTTTACGGCCAAGAGCATCTCCCTTTGCCGTAAACCCCTATAAAGGTGCCATTTGAGCCTTAAACTCTTCCTAAGGCTTGGATTTGAGGCTAGAATACTCCCTTTGTTCTTTGCAAGACCTTGAATCATCACCAAACTCATCATCAAAGAGAGTTTACGGCCAGGAGTTTACACCTTGGCCGTAAACCCTTGTAGTTGTCATGATTTGGACCTTAAACACATCTAGACCTTTACTAACCATTGGAACACCTGAGCCTTTGAAACTCCCTGCCTTTAAGACCCAATAAGACACCATTTTGTGAGTTTACAGCCATATGGTTTATGGTATGGCCGTAAACACCTCAACACCCTCCATTAAGTTGGTCTTTCTCATCCTTGTGTAGAGAAATGGTCCCTCAAGATTCCCCAGCCTTCAAACACCCACTTATGCATCTTTGACCATGAGTTTATGGCCGTAAACACCCTTGGCCGTAAACACCAACCATACCCTACTGTGGAAACCACCCGCACTGCAACAAATGCAACTACCATCATCATGGAGTCTGTCGAGTGCTGCATTGCACCAGATGCAACAGGAAGGGGCACACCTCCAGTAGTTGTAGGACCCTAGTCAAGTTCATCACTCCGACTACCAATGTTGGGACAAGTCCAACCTGTTACCTCTATGGTAGTGTAGGACATTTCAAAAGAAATTATCCTAAGGCTAAGGATACCAAGGAAGCTCGCTTCGCAAAGACCCCGACCCAACACATCACTTCCACTACCGATGTTAGCTTAGTTCAAGTGTGCAGTACATGTAGAGAAATGGGACATTTCAAAAGAGACTGCCCAACAGAGAAGAACAATGAGGAAACGGGAGGAGTCTGACCTCAGGGAATGAGGAAGCATCAAAGAACCCTGCTATGTTTTGGTATGTTTTCGCAAACCCCAATAATTGCTCATAATCGTGATTAAATCCCTCGTCCAAATTGAATCACGATGTTCTTATAAGATTTAAAGCACTAATGAGTAAATTATGATAGCTTAGTGAATACGTTAGGTTCAGTTGTAGTTATACCTGGCTTGTGTACACCAAACAATAATAGAGAGATCTAGTAAGAACCATTTCATGAAAGTTCATAGCTTCAAAACATCAGAAACCTCGTGTTAGTAGTACCTGTTAACTTCGAGTCAAACACAGAAAACACCAGAGACATTCACCCAGGGGCATCAATGTTCTAACAAAGCGATCCTTCAAAACCAACATAACGCGCGATTCTACGACGTCATCCTGTTTAGTCCGACTGAGTCTATGTTATACCAAACCCTATTGTCTTAAATAGTTTGATCGCAAAACTCTCGTCGCTCGTAACAGCAAACTAGATGAGAACATCGAAAATTCATCTCTCTTCGAAAACCGAAGGTATCCATGTGAAGAGTATGAATAAGGACCAGCAGGTACAATAGTGAAGATCCGCTGAAGCATTTGCCGAGAGCCCGAATACAAGAAGGAGAGACTCACCTGTGTCTACCTTCGAGAAGTAATTCGTTTTCATGGTATAACTGTAATCATTACCTCCGACCGGGTTAGCTAGTTCACTTAGAGGACTTAGCAACATACATTCCGTCTTTCATGTGACATCCGCCTAAAATGGATTCGGGTCAACCCAACCCAATTGGAAATTTAATAAACCCTACTCAAGATTACTTGACGCTAATAGGATCAAAACCCATGCAATACGATATAACTTGACGTTAATAGCAACATAGTATTGTACAACGTTATAACTTTAACCAAAGTAAATTATGATACCATATTAAAAATAAAATCAAAGTATAATGCTCTAATTAAATTAAAAGAATCAAACTTGAATTCTCTAATTAAACTTCAAATCAAAGTAGATTGTTATAATCAAATAATAACCTATCTTTTATAAAACTCCATTTTTATAAACTTTACATTAAATTTTATAAAACTCTATTTTTTATAAACTTTACTTTAAATTTTATAAAACTCATATATTAATTATGTAAAAGATGCTTGTGTTAGTGGGAAATTATGAAGACCACCAAAAGCAAAAGGATTATTCTCATGGTCTCCCACTCACACCTCCCATCCACTTTCCTTTCCTTTTTCTCCCAACACATTATTCTCTTCACCACTTAAATCTTCTCTATTCTTTCTCTCACTCTCAATCTCGAAATTTCCTCCAAGAATACTCATATTCCATCCAAGAACAATCTATTATACTCAAATCTTCATCCCTCTTGAAGCATTCATCAAGGTATGTTGTTAAAAGTTTCAAATTCATACAAGAAACAAATTAAATCCACCAAAATATCTAAAACTCATTTTTTTCATAAACCTGATTTTTCTCAGAATACCATCAATAAAATAAGAAGTTCTGGAAATTTTCAGAAAATAACTTATTTTTATTGAATTATCATAATTATTTCAATAAAGTAGGGCAATAATTCACATAAAATACTTGTTGCATTCATAAAATTCTGAGAAAATTCTGGGATGACCTGTATACTGATTAAACATGATATATGAAGTTTCATGCATTTATATTACTGTTTACTATTATTTATGATTTTATTGATTAATTAATAATGAAATATATAAAAAATACTTCCCATAGTAACAAATATATGAAACTTATACACTGGGCTCTACATCATGTTATAAAACTATGGTTAATTTTACAGATTTTTTGAGAATCATTTACTATTTTTCCCGAATTTTGTGTTGTTTAATCATTAAAATATTAAATAAATACTAAAACAGTTCAGAAAAATATACAAATTTTACAGTAATTCATATTGTATGAAATAATGATTTCCTAATAATTTCATAATTTTTCAATGCTGTTTACTATTTAAAACTATTTTCCTAAGTATTTAAGCATGTAAAAATGCATTTTAATGATTATTTCATATAAATAATTGTTAAAATCTATAAATAATTATAATTAGGCAAGTTATTATTTTAATAAGAAATTATTAAAATCTAGCCTAAATTGAAAATATAAACTAATTATGCAAAGTAAGTAATTCAATTTAAAATTCATTTAACAAATAAATACCTTAATATTATAATCAAAATGAATTATTGTTAATTCATCTAATATAAGAATACGTGTCTAATTATTTGTATTAATACTTCATTCTTGTTTAGCAGTTCCTAAACCAAAACTATTAATTATATTAGGTTCTACGCCATTTTGACCCGAATCGTCTATCGTACGACACACGCATTTCGTTTTGGGACTAAAGTGAGTAATCTACCCCATACTTTATAATTTTTCAATACTTTTGGGGTGTATCATGTGGTTCTAATATATTTCAACTTCATTTTATTGTTTTATCACAATTGAGACATTGTTGGGACATTTATACGTGAGTCATTAATTGTATAACTATTGTTTGTTTACGCTACATGTACTTGTAGTGCATTACCATTTTTAGTCTAATCTCCATGACTATGCCCGTATTCTTGAGGTACGTCATGGACAATAATAGCGCTATTGGGTTGACCACCCCGCCTTGGGACGCTAAGGTGATTGATCACACGTGGTTGAGTGTGTATGATGATTAGATGCTCCATCCTGTATATATTTATATATATACATATATATATATATATATATATATATATATATATATATATATATATATATATATATATATATATATATATATATATATATATATAGGGTGAGGACTTATTGTTGTTGTTATCAATTGTTAATCAATTTTTGATTTATAAACATTTATCTCAAATACAATTGTTTGGCGACTTCAAAAGAAAACAAATTTCAAATTATAAATGTTTCAACTTCACAATTTTCTCTACTAAAATTTGATTACTCACCAACTCTCGTAGTTGACCTGTTTTTACCCATGGTGCAGATTTGAAGAATGAAGAATGATGAAAAATAGGTTGCGCCTTAGAAATCCACAAGACAATTTAAATTTGATGTAATAAATGTTGTTCGTATTTGGATATGTATTTGTATGTTGTGGATCTTGTTTGCATACTTAGTACTTAATTGAATCTAATCATATTATAACATAGTTGTCATGAGACTTTGAACAATATATCACGCCTTGATCGATTCCGACAAGGATCGGGGTGTGACAGATTGGTATCAGAGCCCTTGACTATAGGGAATTAGGTTAATTGCCTTGACCTAGTCTATAGCCTCTAGGGTCCTCTCGTATGCTAGTTTATAAAATGCACACACAACTGTATGCAATTCGCACTTAGAAAATCCTAGGAATACCTTTGTGTGTTAATTGCTCCCTTATGTGCATACGTATTACTCCTGACACTTATATGTGTGCATACACTTGTGAATATTCTCCACTTTCTTTGAAAATAACACGCATACTCAAGTTGTTTAACAAAATGTATATACATATATGTATTCCTTAGAGCTCATAGGAAATTCAAAGTCATCCACTCTAGTTGGGTGGGATCATAGTAATGGACGCGTAGTAACTGGAAGGGGGAGGTGCCGGTAGCCTGAAAGTCCTGACTAGGTAAGCATTCGTATACATCCCAATCAATCGAGGGACCAGTTTGCTTATCTGGGGACCAAAGGCGAGAGTTCCCAAACCTATAGGCCAAAGCGCGTCATTCACATTACTTTTGAGCCATCAAAATACCCGACCTTATCAAACGTATCCGAAAGGATACACTCCAAAATGGCCAACTCATTGGACTATTAAGTTCCCTAATGGGCCTAGAAGTGGGAAAGAAATGTGAAAACTTAGTTTTGTGGGGGCCCACGCAAGTGCTACATGTTTCACATTTAGTAACCATGGAAAGCCCAAAAGGTGCCCAACACTCCTAACCATGGCCCAACAAGTGTTTTACAATTATTTTACCCAACAATGTCTAAAAACTTTATTTCCATAATCAATTTACAAATAACTCACAAGTCCATATGCGTGTTTCTCGTAGATGGCATTACGACCCCCATACGCTACTCGCAACAACAGAAGGCTAGCTGCCCTGGTCGCCAAGGAGGTAGCAAACATCATCCCAACAATTGCAACCCAACTTCATTCTCTTCAGCCACAAGCTCCAGCAACAACTCCTCGTTGCTCGTTCAAGCACTTTCGTAACTGCAATCCGCCTTACTTCAAAGGCACCGATGGTGCCACCGCACTCCTCACATGGATTGAAGAAATGGAGAGTACTTTCATCCATAGTGAGTGTCCTGAGGACCTGATGGTCCGTCATGCTACAGGGTGCCTCCTAGGTCATGCTCTCACATGGTGGAACCTAGAAAAACGGGCAAAGGGAGAGGTTGTTGCCTTGGGAATGACCTGGTCAAAACTAAAAGAACGCATGATGGAGAAGTTCTGCCCTGACAGCGAATTGCAAACTCTCGAGGATGAATTCTGGAATCTGAAACAGGAGGGAGGCGACAACGCGACCTACACCAATAGATTCCATGATCTCTCGAGACTCCTACCTCACATGGTTCAACCTATGAAAACTGCAATACGCCGCTACATCAAAGGGTTACCACGCCAGATCCGTGATTCGGTGACCAGCAGCAGACCATCTACCCTAGAATCTGCCATTGAAATAGCAGGTCAACTCAACGAGGACAATGTGAACGATGGTGTCCTCCCACGCAAGGGTTCAAAGGTGTCAACTGAAAAGTCGACCCCTGAGACCCCCCAAATTGTCAAGTCCGAGTCCTCCCACCGACATGACAAAAAGAAACGGAAAAGTCATCACCACAACCATGCTGTTATTACCCCTGCTACTCCTATCACCCAAGTCACCCCACCAGCCCAACCAAATAAAAAGCCGTATACCGGACCTCACCCCTCTGTAACCACTGTAACTATCACCATATGACCACTAGCCCGTGTCGCCTCTGTACGAATTGTGGTCGCTATGGCCACTTGGCGGACACATGTCGTGCACCAAAAACTCAGCGACCACTCTATCTACCCTCAAATCAGCAAACACAAACTCGGTATCCAACTGGAACATGCTTCAACTGTGGTGACCCCACCCATTTCAAAAACGCGTGTCCTAGGCTAGTCAATATCATCAACACCCAAGCCCAGGCAAATCCAACAATGCAGGTTCCAGCTCCCAAAGGCCGAGCCTTTGTCATTACCACAACCCAAGCAAAGACCGATAACAAGGTCGTAAATGGTACGTTTCTCATAAATAACTGCTACGCGTCAGTACTTTTTGATTCAGGTGCCGATAAAAGTTTTGTGTCTTTGGAATTTGAGCCCATACTTCACACACCTCGCACGATTCTTAATGAGTACTTTACCGTAGAAGTCGCCGATGGAAAATACGTTTCACTCAATGCAGTCATCCAAGATTGCACTTTCGATTTTTCCGGTCATAAATTTTCTGTCAATTTAGTTCCTATGGAACTTGGTAGCTTCGACATCATCGTAGGAATGGATTGGCTATCCCAAAACCATGCTGAAATAGTATGTTATGATAAGTTCATTCGTATTCCTCTCGCCGACGGTCAAAGTCTTCGTATTTATGGCGAGACTCATTCGAAAAAGCTTAGTCTTATGTCATGTACTCAAGCTCGATCATATCTACGAAAAGAATATATGGCTTTCTTAGCCCATGTGGTGGAAACAAAGGTCAAAGAAAAGAAGATCGAAGATATTCCGATAGTACGAGACTTTCCCGACGTCTTTCCTGATGATGTATCTGGACTCCCTCCAGTACGTGAGCTAGAGTTCCGCATCGAACTTGTTCCTGAGGCTACTCCCATAGCCAAGTCTCCATATCGGTTGGCTCCAACCGAGATGCAAGAATTGGCAAGTCAGCTCCAAGAACTAACCGATAAGGGATTTATCCGCCCTAGTACTTCACCCTGGGGAGCCCCGGTTCTCTTCATCAAAAAGAAGATGGTTCGTTTCGTATGTGTATCGATTATCGGGAGTTAAATAAATTAACCATCAAGAACCGATATCCGTTACCTCGGATCGACGACCTTTTTGATCAGCTTCAAGGAGCTTCATGCTTCTCAAAAATTGACCTTCGCTCAGGTTATCACCAACTTCGAGTACGGGAAGAAGACATCCCCAAAACCGCTTTCCGAACCCGCTATGGTCATTACGAGTTCACCGTTATGCCTTTCGGCCTAACAAATGCCCCTGCCGTATTCATGGACTTGATGAATCGGGTATTTAAACCTTATCTCGACCATTTTGTTATCGTCTTTATTGATGACATCCTCATTTACTCCAAGACAAGGGCAGAGCATGAAAGACACCTTCGCCTAACTCTCCAAACGTTGCAAGGAAATCGGCTCTACGCCAAATTTTCGAAATGTGAGTTTTGGTTAAATGAGGTACAATTCCTTGGTCATATTGTAAGTGACAAGGGTATTTTAGTCGATCCCGCAAAAGTTGAAGCAGTCCAGGATTGGAAAGCCCCCCGTACCCCTAAGGAAATCCGGTCCTTCCTTGGTTTAGCCGGATATTACCGGCGTTTCATTTCAAATTTCTCAAAGATTGCTTTACCGCTTACTTCTCTCACTTGCAAGGGTACACCATTTGATTGGGGACCCAAGCAGGAATACGCTTTCCAAACCCTTAAACAAAGTTTGTGTGACGCTCCGATTCTTACACTCCCTGAAGGATCCGAAGATTTCGTGGTATTCTGCGATGCCTCCAATCTCGGTCTAGGTTGTGTTTTGATGCAAAGGGGAAAGGTTATATCTTACGCATCACGACAACTCAAAATCCACGAAAGGAATTATACGACTCATGATTTGGAGCTCGGTGCCGTGATTTTCGCTCTTAAAATTTGGAGGCATTACCTTTACGGCACTAAATGCGTAATTTTCACCGACCACAAGAGCTTGCAACATATTCTTAATCAAAAGGAACTCAATATGAGGCAAAGACGATGGGTCGAACTCCTAAATGATTACGAGTGTGAAATACGCTATCATCCGGGCAAGGCAAACGTCGTAGCCGACGCGTTAAGCCGAAAAGAACATGCCCATGCATTTCATCTAATATGTTCTCCTATCTTGTCCAATCTCAGCGACCGAATTCGAGGAGCCCAACACTCGGCAATTACCGAAAATGACATGCCCACGGGAATTGATGGGGAGTTGGAAACCAAATCTGATGGTATTTTCTATTATCAAGATCGCATCTGGATCCCAGATCGTGACAATCTTCGCATATTCCTGATGGAAGAAATCCATAAAACCCGATATTCCATTCATCCGGGCACTGACAAGATGTATCATGGCCTGAGAACCAATTATTGGTGGTCGGGAATGAAAAAGGATATTGCTTTATTCGTGGCCAAATGTCTTACATGTTCCAGGGTCAAAGTAGAACATCAACGACCCTCTGGACTATTGGTCCAACCAGAAATCCCCAGGTGGAAATGGGAAGCGATCGCCATGGATTTCGTAACCAAACTTCCCCGTACCACAAAAGGACACGACAGCATTTGGATAATCATTGACCGTTTGACCAAATCCGCTCATTTCCTTCCCATCCGGGAAAATTTCAAAGTCGAAAAACTTGCTCGGATTTACATCAACGAGATAGTTAGTCGGCATGGCATTCCTCTCAGCATCATTTCAGATCGTGATGGGAGATTTCTCTCTCGGTTTTGGCAATCACTTCAAACAGCCATGGGAACCCGCCTCGATCTCAGTACCGCCTATCATCCTCAGACCGATGGTCAATCTGAGAGGACAATTCAAACACTCGAAGATATGTTGAGGGCGTGTGTCTTGGATTTCGGAGGAAACTGGGACTCTCATTTACCGTTGGTGGAATTCTCCTATAATAACAGTTATCATTCTAGCATCAAGATGCCACCATTTGAGGCATTGTATGGCCGTAAATGCCGATCTCCTATTTGCTGGCATGAAATCGGTGAGTCCCACGTGATTCGCGCAACAGTGGATTCTCCAATCGTTGGTCCTGAGCTTATCCAGGAAACAACCGACAAAATCACTCAGATTCGCGATAACCTTCTCGTATCTCGTAGCCGACAAAAGAGTTATGCCGACAAGCGACGCAAACCGCTTGAATTTGCCGTAGGTGACATGGTCATGTTAAAAGTGTCCCCATGGAAAGGTGTGGTTCGATTTGGACGCAAGGGTAAATTGGCACCACGCTACGTAGGCCCGTTTAAGATCATAAAAAGGATCGGACCAGTAGCCTACGAGTTGGATCTACCAACAGAGCTTAAGAAAGTTCACCCAGTATTTCATATAGCCAACCTCAAGAAGTGTTTAGCAGACGAGAACCTTCATGTTCCTCTCGAGGATATCCAAATCGACGAGACAATGCAATTTACCGAGAAACCCTTGGAAATTGCCGACCGAAAGGAAAAGCAACTCAAAAGAAGTCGCATTCCCCTGGTTAAGGTCAGGTGGCAGTCGGCACGTGGACCTGAGTATACATGGGAGCGTGAGGATCATATACGTACCAAATACCCACAACTTTTCTCTTAAGGTACTCTCTTCTAAAATTTCGGGACGAAATTTCCTAAAGTAGGGGAGACTGTGACATCCGCCTAAAATGGATTCGGGTCAACCCAACCCAATTGGAAATTTAATAAACCCTACTCAAGATTACTTGACGCTAATAGGATCAAAACCCATGCAATACGATATAACTTGACGTTAATAGCAACATAGTATTGTACAACGTTATAACTATAACCAAAGTAAATTATGATACCATATTAAAAATAAAATCAAAGTATAATGCTCTAATTAAATTAAAAGAATCAAACTTGAATTCTCTAATTAAACTTCAAATCAAAGTAGATTGTTATAATCAAATAATAACCTATCTTTTATAAAACTCCATTTTTATAAACTTTACATTAAATTTTATAAAACTCTATTTTTTATAAACTTTACTTTAAATTTTATAAAACTCATATATTAATTATGTAAAAGATGCTTGTGTTAGTGGGAAATTATGAAGACCACCAAAAGCAAAAAGATTATTCTCATGGTCTCCCACTCACACCTCCCATCCACTTTCCTTTCCTTTTTCTCCCAACACATTATTCTCTTCACCACTTAAATCTTCTCTATTCTTTCTCTCACTCTCAATCTCGAAATTTCCTCCAAGAATACTCATATTCCATCCAAGAACAATCTATTATACTCAAATCTTCATCCCTCTTGAAGCATTCATCAAGGTATGTTGTTAAAAGTTTCAAATTCATACAAGAAACAAATTAAATCCACCAAAATATCTAAAACTCATTTTTTTCATAAACCTGATTTTTCTCAGAATACCATCAATAAAATAAGAAGTTCTGGAAATTTTCAGAAAATAACTTATTTTTATTGAATTATCATAATTATTTCAATAAAGTAGGGCAATAATTCACATAAAATACTTGTTGCATTCAATAAATTCTGAGAAAATTCTGGGATGACCTGTATACTGATTAAACATGATATATGAAGTTTCATGCATTTATATTACTGTTTACTATTATTTATGATTTTATTGATTAATTAATAATGAAATATATAAAAAATACTTCCCACAGTAACAAATATCTGAAACTTATACACTGGGCTCTACATCATGTTATAAAACTATGGTTAATTTTACAGATTTTTTGAGAATCATTTACTATTTTTCCCGAATTTTGTGTTGTTTAATCATTAAAATATTAAATAAATACTAAAACAGTTCAGAAAAATATACAAATTTTACAGTAATTCATATTGTATGAAATAATGATTTCCTAATAATTTCATAATTTTTCAATACTGTTTACTATTTAAAACTATTTTCCTAAGTATTTAAGCATGTAAAAATGCATTTTAATGATTATTTCATATAAATAATTGTTAAAATCTATAAATAATTATAATTAGGCAAATTATTATTTTAATAAGAAATTATTAAAATCTAGCCTAAATTGAAAATATAAACTAATTATGCAAAGTAAGTAATTCAATTTAAAATTCATTTAACAAATAAATACCTTAATATTATAATCAAAATGAATTATTGTTAATTCATCTAATATAAGAATACGTGTCTAATTATTTGTATTAATACTTCATTCTTGTTTAGCAGTTCCTAAACCAAAACTATTAATTATATTAGGTTCTACGCCATTTTGACCCGAATCGTCTATCGTACGACACACGCATTTCGTTTTGGGACTAAAGTGAGTAATCTACCCCATACTTTATAATTTTTCAATACTTTTGGGGTGTATCATGTGGTTCTAATATATTTCAACTTCATTTTATTGTTTTATCACAATTGAGACATTGTTGGGACATTTATACGTGAGTCATTAATTGTATAACTATTGTTTGTTTACGCTACATGTACTTGTAGTGCATTACCATTTTTAGTCTAATCTCCATGACTATGCCCGTATTCTTGAGGTATGTCATGGACAATAATAGCGCTATTGGGTTGACCACCCCGCCTTGGGACGCTAAGGTGATTGATCACACGTGGTTGAGTGTGTATGATGATTAGATGCTCCATCCTATATATATTTATATATATACATATATATATATAGGGTGAGGACTTATTGTTGTTGTTATCAATTGTTAATCAATTTTTGATTTATAAACATTTATCTCAAATACAATTGTTTGGCGACTTCAAAAGAAAACAAATTTCAAATTATAAATGTTTCAACTTCACAATTTTCTCTACTAAAATTTGATTACTCACCAACTCTCGTAGTTGACCTGTTTTTACCCATGGTGCAGATTTGAAGAATGAAGAATGATGAAAAATAGGTTGCGCCTTAGAAATCCACAAGACAATTTAAATTTGATGTAATAAATGTTGTTCGTATTTGGATATGTATTTGTATGTTGTGGATCTTGTTTGCATACTTAGTACTTAATTGAATCTAATCATATTATAACATAGTTGTCATGAGACTTTGAACAATATATCACGCCTTGATCGATTCCGACAAGGATCGGGGTGTGACATTTCACGTGTCGAACCTAGATAAGTGCCTGTCCGATGAGACACTTGCGATTCCCCTCGATAATATCGATTTAAACGAGAGTCTACACTTCGTGTAGGAATAATTTGAACTCATGGACCAGAAAGTTCAAGAGCACGAAACGAACGTCGTATTCGGATAGTGAAGGTTCATTGGGATACCAAACGAGAACTTTAATTCACTTGGGAGCACGAGAATCCAAGGAAACAAAAGTACCCCCATCTCTTTTAGGTCCACGAGTCGTATCGTTATTCTTGAATTTCAGGACAAAATTCCATCTAACGGGGGGATGATGTGACAACCCGAAATTTTTTGCCTTTTAACGCAAGTACAATCAACCTTAAGTCAGGCTCACTCCTGCTATTATTCAGCATTGTTTAGAGTCTGTTTAGGTGTTTTAAGCCTAGTTCATTCAAGGAAGGAGTGTTAGGATATAGCTGTTGAAGTTCAACCATCAAACAAAGCCATAAACTCCATCATGTGGAGTTTATGGCCGTAAACATGGAGTTTACGGCCGTAAACTCAACCATGGCCGTTAACCCTTCCTATATATATGAGAGCACTTCATTCTTCTCATTCGTTTCCTTCCTTGGCTGAAATCTCCCTATTATCTCTCAAGTATCATCGAGACTTCATTCCCGATCTTCATCAAAGGGCCTCCAAAGTGTGAGTACTCTTCCTCTAACTAAGTTGTATGCTAGAAACACTTGATCTACACTTTGAAATCATCTAATTCTCAAGAACAAAAGGAGTTTACGGCCAAGAGCATCTCCCTTGGCCGTAAACCCCTATAAAGGTGCCATTTGAGCCTTAAAATCTTCCTAAGGCTTGGATTTGAGGCTAGAACACTCCCTTGTGCTTTGCAAGACCTTGAATCATCACCAAACTCATCATCAAAGAGAGTTTACGGCCAGGAGTTACACCTTGGCCGTAAACCCTTGTAGTTGTCATGATTTGGACCTTAAACACATCTAGGCCTTTACTAACCATTGGAACACTTGAGCTTTTGAAACCCCATGCCTTTAACACCCAATAAGACACCATTTGGTGAGTTTACAACCATATGGTTTATGTTGTGGCCGTAAACACCTCAACACCCTCCTTTAAGTTGGTCTGTCTCATCTTGTGTAGAGCAATGGTCCCTCAAGATTCCCTAGCCTTCAAACACCCACTTATGCATGTTTGACCATGAGTTTACGGCCGTAAACACATGGCCGTAAACACCAAACCATGGCCTTAAACACCTTTTAGATGAATCACATGTGATTCCAACACTTGGTCAAAGTGTTTCCTAGTCCCGGAAGGTGTTTCCTTGCATTTGGTTGCTTCTAGACACTATATTTATGTCAATATATGCCATTATATGTCATTTAGGACTCGTTAAGTCTCGGGACTTCATTCGTGGAACTTCTCATCCTTACGCGCATATTCGTTGAATCACCCACATCAGGTGAGTTCATACCCCTACGCTTTTTCCGAATTTTCCATGTTTTCAGGGGGGGAATACAAGCAAAAGTACTGGGAAACTTGTGCTCAAAACATATTATTTTGCTTAAGATAACTATATGTTTAGAATGCTTTTAACACATAAAATAGGTTTTACCAAACGATTAAGAAATCAACTCGTAGAAATACTTTTCAAAACTAGGGTAACGAACTTGTGAATCATGTCATAAAATGTATCATTTTATAAAGGATTTCTGCAAATCATAAAACAAAAGGATTTTCCATATTATTACTTGTAAATTTGTTAGTCTAGTTGGAGACACGTCTTTGGTAACACTCACCACAGAAACAGAGTGTAGGACTAGCACTTGTGACCAAAATCTCTTGTAGGGAGAGTGTGACTGTTGTGTATAGATCTATATGAGACTGACTATCCCGCACCTCGCTGCTAGCAACAGTGGGACCGGCAGGTCTACGGGTGACAAAGTCATAAAGGATATTGGCTCCAGTACATGCCATATCAAGTTAATGTATGGTCATGACCCTCACAACGTAGATAGCAGAGATTTACTTTTGTAATAATGAATCAAGCGAACTAACCTCAAAGTAATAACCGATTTAATTACTGAAGGGTATTAATAATAATATCTTCAGGACTTAGTTCATCACGGTTTCCTTTTATTTAGTTTTTTTTAAAGCTAATGTACCTCTCTGGGTGTAACTAGGGTTTTTAAAAGAAAACTGCTTTTATTAATACGAGTATGGTAGATACTTGCATTCCTCAGTTTAAAACGAATAATCAACCATCAACCTTTAGGGAAAATATAGAATTTTGCCAGGATAAACCGGCTATTCAAAACGGATTTGTTTATCATGTAATCAACGGATATTCATATTCATTCCACGACACCTTGGGTTGTACGTATCTTGGTAGGAATCTGGAAGTCATGGAAGGAATGGGTTTTCAAACAGGCTTTTATTAAGAAAATATAGGATTTTCTTGAGGAACACTTTTCAAAAGGATCAAAGAACATTTTCCACCAAAAACTAAACGCTTATGAACTCACCAGCTTTATGCTGATATTCTTTCAAAACTGCTTGTATTCTCAGGAAATCAGTAGACAGGTACAGGCTTTTGGAGAAGTCGGCGCGTTAGAGTCACGTCTTTGGATTTTACTTTTGTTATGAATAAAACCTTATATTAAAACAATGTAAACCTTTTTCAGATATGTATTCAATGTTTGGTTGTGTTTACTATGCTTGCTATGATACAACTGTTGTGACACTACGCATGACGTCAACCACCCCCGAACGTTTCCGCCGTTCTGGTTTGGAGGTGTGACACAAGGAGAGGAGTCTTTCGAGAGAGAGAGTTCATAAGCCAAGGAAACATTGGGAGGAAAATTGACCTTGAATAAATTCAAGAGTCAAGTGGTGAAGGAACCTCAAACCCTAGCAATCAACCTGAGTAGGAAACTCCTGTTGATCCGACTGACGAGTCTGTACCTTTGAGGCGTTCCACGAGATTTAGGAATGCACCTGAGCATTACTATGGTTTCCATATTACTGCGGAAGGTGATACACTTATCAGTGATAACACACTGGTAAGTCTGGATGAACCTAACAGCTACACGGAAGCCATGGCAGGCCCTGAGGCTGCTAAATGGAAAGAGGCTATGGACAACGAGATACAGTCCATGTATGACAATCAAGTTTGGAACTTGGTTGACAATGTACCAGGTCGTAAGACAGTTGGGTGCAAATGAATCTTCAAGAAGACGACCGACATGGATGGTAATGTACACACTTATAAGGCGCGACTGGTTGCAAAGGGCTTTTCTCAAACTCCAGGAGTTGATTATGATGAGACCTTTTCACCAGTAGCAAAGACTAAGTCTATTAGGGTTATGTTAGCCATTGCTGCATTTCATGATTATGAAATATGGAAAATGGATGTCAAAACCGCTTTCCTTAATGGAAAGTTGGCTGAGGATGTTTACATGAGTCAGCCAGAGGGTTTTGTCAGTACAGAGTACCCTAATAGAGTGTGTAAGCTTGAAAAATCCATCTATGGATTGAAACAAGAACCTCGCAGATGGAATCTTTGTTTCGATGAGAAAGTCAAAGAGTTTGGCTTTTTGAGGAGCGAAGATGAATCTTGTGTATATGTCAAGGCTAGTGGGATTATAGTCAGCTTTTTGGTATTGTATGTGGATGACATACTACTCATGGGAAATGACATCCCAACTCTGCAAGAAGTAAAGTCCTGGCTTGGGAAGTGTTTCGCTATGAAGGACCTTGGTGAAGCTGCCTATATCCTAGGGATAAGGATTTTGAGAGACTGAAGTAAAAGACTAATTGGACTTAGTCAGATTACCTACTTGGATAAGGGGCTGAATAGGTTCAGCATGCAGAATTCCAAGAAAGGAGAGTTACCGATCTAGAGTAACGCCAGATTGAGTAAGACTCAGAGCCCGAGTACAGAGGCTGAGATAGCTGAGATGAGTCGAGTACCGTATGCTTCCACTGTATGCTCGATCATGTATGCTATGACTTGTACTCGTCCTGATGTGGCCTTTTCTTTGAGCATGGTCAGCAGATATGTGGGGAACCCTGACAAGGCTCACTAGACTGCGGTAAAGAACATTCTCAAGTATTTGCAAAAAGACTAAGGACTGGATCCTTACCCTTGGTGGGAGTGATGACTTGAGACTAGTAGGGTATAGTGATGCTAGCTTCCAGACTGATAGGGATAATTTCCGCTCTCAGTCAGGCTGGGTCTTTACCTTAAACAGATGAGCAGTTACTTGGAACAGTTCCAAGCAGGAGACGTGGCTGATTCAACTTGCGAATCAGAGTATATAGCAGCAAGCGAGGCAACAAAGGAGGCTATATGGCTAAAGAACTTCAATGGAAACCTTGGAGTTGTACCAACAATAAAGGAGTCTATGGAGATTTTCTATTATAGTGAAAGTGTAGTTGCCTTAGCCAAGGAACCAATGGATCATGGAAGATCCAGACACATCGACAGAAAATACCATTTCATCAGACATCGAATAGAAGAAGGAGTCCTCGTGGCAAAGAGGGTATCATCGGATGAGAACCCAGCAGATCCCCTCACGAAGGGACTGGGTAGGGTTAAGCATCTTCAGCATGCAAGGCGCATAGGGCTAAAGGATGATATTCGTTTTTGAAATTAGATAGCTTTGAAATTTGTAAAGCATCTTCAATTATCTTAAATGGCGTATCATCATCATCTCAGTTCCGTGAGACCTTGAAAGAGCTACGATTGCTGATCGGTTCATGAAGTCATTCTTGCAGTTATAGTTATTAGACTTATCCAAGTGGGAGACTGTTGGATTAGGTGTCTAAGTTCATAACTATCTCTGGAATGTACTTGACCTGGTTGGCATGGTCCATTTGGGTTGCATGACATTGCAACACTTGGATAGACTAAATGAGAGAAAGGACACTTAAGGTTTATTAATATATTATAAGTTCTAATATATTTATAATATTATTTAATTAGTATTGATCAAGAATTAATTTAGTGATCAAAATTGAGACTAATTAAATATATGGGGTTGATTGTGTAAATCATCCATTCTTATATAGTGGGCTAATGATCCATGATTTATTAAGTTGGGCTAAAACCCATAAGGTGCTCCATGGATAGTCCATGGAGGTTATAAACCCATGGATCATGGAATATGGAAATCCATGTCAATTACGGTTTACATGGTCTAACCCTACTTGTGACACAACTATAAAAGGACCCCATGGGCTACCAAAATCGGTACTATGTTTAGAACAAGAGGGCTAGCCGATTTTGAGTGAGTGTGGACTTCTCTCAAAGTTATTCCAAGTGTTGTGGTGTTGTGTGAAACATTTGAGGCGTCACACTTGAGGTGCTAGGCTCACAAAGTTCTCAAGGAATCCAAGCAACAAAAAGGTATGTTCTTCTTCTAGTTTTTGTGTTTCAAAGTTCCCCATGCCATGCTAGTTAGGTTAAGAACCTTGGAAAATCAAATTTGCATGTATCTTAGTAAAACATAGATCCAAGGTTTATAGGGTTGCATGTACACCTTAGAAGTGTTAGAATGCTCAAAACCCTTCAATATCATCATTCAGACCAATGCTCCTCGCATGCTGAATGTGCTTAATCCTACTCAGACCCTTTGTGAGGGGATATGCAAGATTCTCTTCTGACGATACCCTTTTGACGACGATGAGTCCTTCTTCTACCCGATGTCTGATGAAGTGATATTTCCTGTCGATATGTCTGGATCTTCCATGATCCCTTGGTTAAGGCAACCGCTCCTTCATTATCACAGAAAATATCCATGGGCTCCTTTATGACTGGCACAACTCCAAGGTCTCCAATGAAGTTCTTCAACCATATAGTCTCCTTTGACGCCTCGCTCGCGGCTATATACTTTGACTCACACGTTGAATCAGCCATGGTCTCCTGCTTGGAACTTTTCCAAGTTACTGCTCTTCCGTTGAGTGTAAACACCCAACTAGACTGAGAATGGAAATTTTCTCAGTCTGTCTGAAAACTGGCGTCACTATAAGCAGTAATTTTCAAGTCATCACTGCCACCAAGAACAAGGACCCGTTCCTTAGTTCTTCGTAAGTACTTAAGAATATTCTTTACGGATATCCAGTGAGCTTTACCTGAGTTCCTTTGATATCGGCTGGCCATGCTCAAAGCAAAAGCCACATCAGGGCGAGTACATGTCATATCATACATGATCGAGCCAACGGCGGAAGCATATGATACTCGACTCATTTCTGCCATCTCGGCATCGGTACTCAGACTCTGAGTCTTACTCAGTTTGGTATTGCTTCGGATAGACAACTCTCTCTTCTTGGAATTCACCATGCTAAAACTCTTTAACACTTTATCCAAGTAAGTACTTTAATTAAGTCCAATTATTCTTTTACTCCTATTTCTCAAAATCCTTATTCCCAGAATATAAGCAGCCTCTCCTAGATCCTTCATAGCGAAACACTTTCCAAGCCAGGACTTAACTTCCTGCAGGGTTGGAATGTCGTTTCCTATAAGGAGTATGTCATCAACATATAATACTAGGAAGCTAACTATACTCCCACTGACTTTGACATATACACATGACTCATCCTTACTCCTAGAGAAGCCAAACTCTTTGACCTTTTCATCAAAGAAAATATTCCATCTGCGA
This sequence comes from Lactuca virosa, assembly GCF_052849685.1. Lineage (NCBI taxonomy): Eukaryota > Viridiplantae > Streptophyta > Magnoliopsida > Asterales > Asteraceae > Lactuca > Lactuca virosa. Next base: position 73,083,112 of record NC_136431.1, read on the forward strand.
GAAGCTTGCTTCAATACATAGATCGATTTCTAAAGATTACACACTCTATTGGGGTATTTAGCATCCACAAAACCTTCTGGCTGACACATGTAAACATCTTCAGCCAGCTTCCCATTAAGGAAAGTGGTTTTGACATCCATCTGCCAGATTTCATAATCATGAAACGTAGTTATGGCTAACATAACCCTAATAGACTTGATCTTGGCCACTGGTGAGAAGGTCTCATCGTAGTCAACCCCCGGGGTTTGAGTAAAGCCCTTCACAACCAGACGTGCCTTGAACGTGTGCACCTTTCCATCCATGTCGGTCTTCTTCTTGAAGATCCATTTGCCCCCAACTGTCTTACGACCTGGTACATTGTCAACCAAGTTCCAAACTTGATTGCCATACATGGAATGGATCTCGCTGTCCATTGCCTCTTTCAATTTGGTAGACTCAGGGCTCGCCATGGATTCCTTGTAGCTAGAAGGCTCATCCAAATTTACCAGTGTACTATCACTGCTAAACGTATCACCATCCGTAGTAATATGAAAACCATAAAACTCCGGTGCCAATTTAACTCGAGTGGAACGCCTAAGAGGTAACAATTCGTCAATTGGTTCAACATGAATTTCTTCCTCGGGTTGAGCGCTAATGTTAGAGGTTCCTTCATCACTTGACTCTTGAATTTCTTCAAGATCAATTATACTCCCACTGTCCTCTTTGCATATGAGTTCCCTCTCGTAGAAAACTCCCCTTCGTGCTACGAAGACCACGTTTTCACTAGGTCGGTAGAACAGGTATCCAAAGGACTTCTGTGGGTAGCCGATGAAAATACACCGCTCACTTCGAGGTTCACGCTCTTCGTGAGTCTCTCATCTAACAAAAGCTTCACAACCCCAAACCTTGATATGTGCCGACGAGGGAACCTTCCCTGTCCACATCTCGTGAGGTGTTTTGGCAACCTTCTTTGTCGGGAGTAGATTAAGGATATGAGCGGTAGTCTCTAAGGCATACCCCCAGAACGATATCGGAAGATAAAATCGACTCATCATGGAACGAACCATGTCCAACAGAGTTCGATTACGCCTCTCAGCCACACCACTAAGCTGCAGTGTCCTAGGAGGTGTCAATTGTGAAACAATTCCACATTTCTTAAGATAGTCGTGGAACTCGATACTGAGATACTCACCACCCCTATCGGATCTGAGCATCTTGATCTTCCTGCCCAATTGATTCTCAACTTCATGTTTAAACTCTTTGAACTTTTCAAAGGTTTCTGACTTATGCTTGATTAAGTAGATATATCCATATCTACTATAATCATCACTAAAAGTCACATAAAATCGATTCGCATCCCTTGTGGCGGATCTGAAGGGCCCATACACATTGGTGTGTATGAGATCCAACAATCCCTCACCTCTTTCACAAGTACCAGTGAAAGGTGATTTAGTCATCTTTCCAAGCAAACAAGATTCGCATGTATCATGTGACCTAAGGTCAAATGATTCCAACACTCCATCCTTTTGGAGTTGGGTAATGCGCTTCTTGTTGACATGTCCAAGACGACAATGCCACAAGCATGCTTTGTCTAAACCATTAGACGAATCAATGTGCAACAAACTATTTCCTAAATTGTCTACAACAATCTCAGTTTCATATACACCATCACAAGGAAATGCTTCAAAATAAAATAAACCATTATAATAAGCATTAATAGAACCATTTTCATTATTAAATGAAAATCTAAAACCTTGTCTGTACAAACCATGAAAAGAAATAATATTCCTCGTCATTTCTGACAAGTAGCAACAATTGTTCAAGTCTAAACAATATCCACTACTAAGCTTTAAAGAATAAACGTCGATCTTGGTAACAGGTGACGGTCTCCTATTGCCCATTATCAGGTTCATCTTCCCAAGCTCCACATTCCTACTTTCTCTTAGTCCCTACAAGTTAGAGCAAATGTCAAAACCACATCCTGTATCAAGGACCTAAGAATAAGAATGCAATGAATTTTTAGACAAAATAGTGTAAATACCTGCCGAGGAAGGCTTGATCTTGCCATCCTTGATGTCCTGCAGGTACTTAGGGCAGCTTCTCTTCCAATGCCCCTTGTCTTGGCAGTAGAAACAGATTGCATATTTTGGATCTGAGGCATGGGGAGAAAAACCGGACTTTGCTTTGGATCCACTAGAAGCGGACCCATCATGAGACTTTCCCTTCTAGCTTTTAGAGGGAGCTTTCCTCTTTTTCCCCTTTCCTTGTCCAATAGGCAGGACTGGAGCAGCATTAGGAGTAGGAGTGGATTCGATACTTTTTCTTTTTAATCCACTTTCAATAGTTCTTAGAAGGCCTTGAATCTTGCTTAATGTGACTTCCTCACTGCTCATATGATAAGTCATTTTGAACTAATCATACCTAGGAGGCAAAGAGTGTAGGACTATGTCAATGGCCAACTCTTCATCAAAGTTCACATTCAACTTCAATAGACGGTCCACATAGCGTTGCATCCTTTGCAGGTGGACCGCGATGGACTCTCCATCTTTCATCTTGGTGGTGATGAATGACCTGACTATTTCGTACCTCTCTTGACGCGCTCTTTGATGGTACTTCTCTATCAAGTCCTTACACATCTCGTAAGGCCAATAGTCCTTGTAGAACCGCTGTATCTCAAGAGTCATATTGGCTACCATAATGCAAGACACTTTAGTAGCCTCCTTGCAGTGAGCCCAATGCTCAACTATCTCTTCGGAAGTTGCTTTGGTTTCGTCTTTCTCGTTCAACTCCTTGTCAAGGACGTATTCCTTGTCCTCATAACAAAAGGTCATTAGAATGTTTTAGATCCAATAATTGAAATTGGAACCATCGAATGTTATCCTCACGCAAATGTTCAAGAGCGAGAAAGAGTTAGCAGAGATGTTGGAGGAACCGGAAGCGTTGTTGGAAGTTGACATCTGCAAAAGAAGAAGGACAAGTTTTGATTAGATAAGGAATCCTTAATATAACACCCAAAATGAAATATTAAGGCTAGGATCCAACACAATAATTCAAAATTCAGAAGAAGGATGTCGTAATCCAATTGTAATTATTTGAAGGTAGGTAAATGACGATCTACCAATTCCACCACAAAACACGGAATTAAAAGAATTAGGTTTTAAATGAAATGAAATTCCTAGATTATTTAAGATTCATTGAACTATTCAATGTCATGTTTAATCTCGATTATTCCTTTCAAGTTTGTGACTGGAATACCGAGGATCACAAACAAGGTGTGAATAACCATGTAAATTAGCTTGGTACTCTCGATGTCATTTACCACCTAATCAATGTGCCGGTGAACCACACACGCTCCATTGATCAATGATAATTTACGAGTTACCCATTTCCACTCTTTGTTAGTCCAACTTAGTGTGTCGGTTAACCACACACGCTCCACTAATGACTTGACAAAGTGCAATGTGCAATTTCATGAATTAGCATCAAATTCACATTTTTCTAAAGTAACTAAGATTGAGAATTTATAAAAACGTTTAGTTACTTTATATTTATCCTTATACTTATAAATGAAGATTAATGTCATATCCTACGCGTTCGGCTAACGACCCTCTACCAATCAAGGAAGCGGTGGGTGAGAGTGGACACCCATTCAACCGCCATTTTATAGGCGGTTTCCTTATACCCCCTTATAGACCGGCTTCGTGAATGAGGCCTACTAACGGTAAGACTGACCTTTTCTTATATATATATATATATATATATATATATATATATATATATTAAACTTTTAATATTATAATAGTATAAGGGTGTATTTTAAACTTTTAAAATACTAGGATTTTAGAATTTAATATTTCAAAATTAAACTTTTAATTAAATTTTAAATTCCAAAACTAAAGGGTGTAATTTGAAACTTTTCAAAGTTACTTGATCAAATTTTAAATAATTAAATTAATCAAATAATTTTGTCATTGTCTTAAATTTGACCAAATCAATCTTATTTGATAAGGAAATCAGATTACCATTCAGAAAAATCAATTTAAGGCATTAAAAACGAATTATGGTAATTATATATCCTAATCCAAACAAGATTTGAAAATCGAAATCAGGCATCCGACGAGTCAACTCGTCGAGTCAGGCTATGAACTCGTCGAGTTGCTCAAACTCGTCGAATTCCTCAATGAACTCGTCGAGTTCAGCAGACAGAATGCAAATTCTGTTTGCTTCAGCTTTGGACAAATCACAAGAGCATTAAATTCAATTGAAAAACATCCTAGGCTATGATACCACTGATGGGTTTTGAGCATAACAACATCCTATGTGTTCATGCAACCCTAATTGCTTTGGATCTAAGTTTTTCACTAATTAAACATGCAAAAGAAATTCCAAAGCAATAACTCTGGATCTAACATATACAATTCGAAATTCACATATGAAAAGGGTTAAGAAGATTACCTTGCTTGTTATATTGTAATAACAAGAATTCCTAGCTTGATCTTGACCTTTGAAAGCTTTAGTGCCCCAAATGTTGCACCTCTAATGGCTCACAAACACTTGTAGCAAAAGGATGAGAAGGAGAGAGAGAGGAGAAGACACTAAGAATTTCGGCTAGGGTTTCTTCAAGGAAACAATGGCCGGAAATCCTTGGTGAAGGGGTCCTTAAATAGCTGAGGTTGTTAGGGTTTTCAGGTGGAAACCCAAACCTCTTACTTAGGCCCTAAGCAGTCCATGTACTTCCCCTTCTAGAGGCCATGGACGAATTCTATAGGGCCTCCTTATAGAAATTCGTCCACCCCATCCAAAAGGAGTCCAGCAGCCCAGTTTTGCAACTATCAATGATTTGCAAAAACAGTCCTCGTTCTTTTAATCAGTTCCTTTGATCCGAAAATTAATTCCAATTAATTTCTGATCAAATACTAATTAAATAATATGATTTCTAATTAATATATTATTCTCATAATATATTAATAAATCATTTATTAACCTCTTTCTCCACAAGTCACCCTGTCAAGTTGCTAAAGTGAAGGCAACCCAAAAGGACCATGCTACTATCAAATCAAATTCATGCCAATTATAGTTATGGGCTTAGACACCTAATCTGACACATACTACCTTCCACCCCTATCCGTAGTCGATTCAGAATTCATCCTAAGGTCCTAATGTACCAAACTAGACCATTCCTAGGTGTGCTAATACCTACTTCTCCCATACCACTGGTTGCTTTTGTGCATGCTTGTTGTACACAATACGGGGTCAGATGGACTGTCGAATAATCGACTCTGCTCTAAGTCAACAACCAAACAAGGAACATGAAGTAAGGCTAAGTCGATCATTCTAAGGATATTTAATCCCGACCATACACAAATAATCAACATACACGCAACAATAACACAATCAAGTAACATATAGCAAGCAGTTCCCTATATCATAAGGCATCACCGAAATCAGACACTTCTGTCCAACAGTCCTTATAAGAACCCTAGATTATCCACTGGCATGTTTTCTAATAGTTCGCATATCAACAAAGTCAAAACTCGGCACATATAACAAGTATGGGTGTTTTGGGAACCACTCTCTTGTTCGGGCTCTGACTGACTGTACATACCGCATCTTCCTGTAAAACCAAAGTTAAGTCAAGGTCCACGTTCCCGATCCCAAGCCAACAATCAAACATGAACATGACAAGAGACTGAGCCCATGTCCCTAACCTAACCCTTTATTGTAAGTTTAAAAAAAACATTTTTGTGAAAATTCTCGGATCCTAGTTTGAGACTGGATTCACACTAGTGTTCCTCCAATTCGCTTAAACCAGGGCTCTGATACCAACTTGTACCGTCCCATTTTCACAACCAAAAATTTTCATTTTATTAAAGTAAAACTTCCCAATTATAAATCCATTATTAAGAAAACCGTTTATTTCAAAATACATTTATTAAAAATCAGAGTAATATAAGAAACGTGGAATCCTCAATATTGTTGATGAGTGTGTATAATATCGCCTTTGCCTTCCCATGATCACTGATAAAACCCGAAAAAGATAAACATCTAGGTAAGCATATAACTTAGTGAGTTCCACCAAAATACCCCACATGATAAACATACAATCATGCATAACGACACATAATCATCGGATTGGAATGCCCAGGCCCAATCAGTCCTCAGACTGGAATGCCAACATGCAACGGGTCCAATCAGACATCGAGTTGGAATACCCAGGGTTTGTTGGCCTACTGCCTCAACCCAACTACTCTTCCCGAGCCTCCATGTCTACTGCTTACAACTAGCCCGCACCGAGTATCTTGGCCTACAGCACAAAGCAGGACCGCCTCAACCCACTACCACCATATGTCGACACATAAACAATCAATGATCAATTAGGAGCATAATACATGCAAACATCAATCATACAACTCACTACCGCCTACTAGTCCTCTCACAACATACTATCCTGCTACCAACTAACCTCTATTAAATGCGTAAACATAAGTAATCAGAGGTGAGATAGCCACCCGAACAGATGATCCTACTCTAGAGCCACAACCAAACAAGGAACATGCAAGAAAGCCTGGATCAAGAGTTCTCAGGCTATCCTACATGACTAGATACATCCCCTAGGGCACTCCACTAGATGATAACAAATATACCACTACTATAGTGTCCTATCATATAAGGATATATACACAAATCTAGCAGATTACTATAGCACAACAACATCCTATATACCAAATATACAAATCTAACATATCACCACATCATAACAACATCCTATATACCAGGATACATAACCTAGTGGACCGATATTGGTGCCTTAGACCCACAAGTACAATGAGGAAAACTCATCTGAATCGAAGAACTCTGAAACACTGTGATATGATCTCTTTTCTACACTATTTGCGCCCACGAATCCACTCAAGAAGAAAATTCAAGGTGAACAACGTCTGGATCTACAAGATCCAATGCAACCAACACTTATCCAATGGGCTCCTATTTCTACAAGATGCACCAAGAACACTTAGAAACACCTTATTTTGCTCACAAAGCTCAAACTAGGGCTAGGGTTTCAAGGGAGGACGTTGGAGAGGTAGAGGCTAAGAATGGAAATGGTTTGGGGAAGTTAAGGAGCTTAAATAGGGCTCGAAACCCCAAAATTAGGGTTTGGGCTCTGATTATGTACCCCCAGCATACTCCTGGTACGCCCAACATACTAGGTTGAATCTCAACGATCATCCATGCCTAGTTTGCCCATCGTACACCCTATACACCCAACATACTAGACTAAACCCAAAACCTTCCTAACTTCTAACGGTCATAATCTCTTCATTCTAACTCCATTTTCGATGATATTTATATCAATGGAAAGGTACTGAAGACCCCAAAATATTTTTTGGATATATTGGACTAAAAACTTCTCGAACAAAAATCCTTATTTCATGCAAGAACCCGGCCTATAACTTTCCCCTTTCTATCCTTCGGCCCGAAACACAATTCAGAGGTTAAGATCTCGCAACCATCATTGCCTCCTTCCAAAAGGTCTAAAAATTACCTCCTTAAGGCCCAAAGCCTTTACACAAGCGACTTCCGGGTAACGACCCTGAAATAAGAAATGACAGGAAACGGGATGTTACATTCGGGTCCTCTTATCTACACATCGATTTATTTTTTTAAAGACTTCTTGTTTGATAATCGAACGATTGTAATGACTTCTTGTTAGATGATCGAACAATAAAAAAATATCAGTTAGCACTTCTTCTTGCAACCCTAAAAATCTAGGGAAACTAAGTAATCTAACCACTTTCTAATGTTATTTTAAAAACAATAACCATTTTTTTTTAAAAATGACCACAAAGTCAAGAATGGGTCATTTCAGATCTGTATGTCGAAATCGATAATGGGTATAAGATCTGACCCGATATTGTGGTCCTTCTATAAATACCATTTCAAAGTTCGTTTCAAAGTTACAAGTTTCAGACTACATATTGGACACCATTTTGACCCAAGTCATTTCGGACTACTAAATGCAACTCCAAATGTCTTCTAGCGATGAAGAATATCATTTTTTATATGTAAGTTTCCATTATCTCTATAATTATGTATTTAATATAGATTATATGATAAACCCTACATTTGGTTAGTAGCAATTATGTAGGTATTATTTGTTTTTCTATGATTTTTGGTGGTGTAAAGGCAATTATCGGATTACATTATGTTATATATGTATGCTAGATCAAAAAAATCTTACAAATATCCTCATTTTTACTAGTCTGGAATCCGTATAACACGTCGCAAATACTTAAAACTCATCTGAAATATGAGGAACAATTCCGGAATATGAATCCATAATGATTTTATCCGGAATTGTGATCTGGAACATACATACAAAATGCCTAATTAATGGTTCTTTTGATTGTAGAGTGGCAGAACATGCGAAGCGGTTGTGACAACAATCTATAGGCCTGACCTGGGGTGAGAAATCATGGCCTGTTTACAAAACTGACCAATTTTTATGGCAATGTTTAGGCATTCATGTTTTGATGATTATGTGAACATGCCGATTGGTGTGGAATGTCACCCTTTACTTTGTCACTATCTTATGTGCAAAGAGTATACTACTTTACCTCCAGTTAACCTACATGAGCTTCTATTTCCGATACACGACTATCAAGTTTGCTTCGACAGGGAAGCATTCTTCCTGATTATCGGCTTGTGGTTCGGGGACTATTCTCCCTACTTCTGATTCTGCATAATTTGGAGATTGTGTATTTCCATTTGTGCCGCCTTCACGGTCGGTGAGAATGGCTGACCTTGTGCACGTGTTCAGTGACTTACTTCATCAATTACAAGATGCAGACATGGTGAGATTCTCCATGTTGTATATGCTAAAGCATGGATTTTTGGGGAAATACCCTCAAAAACCAGTTAATAATGAACTTCTTGCAATTGTCTCTAAATTAGACGAATTTAACATGTATACAATTATTTACATACATCGATACATCAAATGATACATATACTTATTAAGTGCAATTGTTGACACATGTACCCATGAAGCAGAGTGATATGGGATTTCACTTACAAACAACTGCATACTGTCTTTGATAAGATTGAGGGGCATTTGAACCCCAACGAGCCAAGAGTCGACAGTAGACATACATATACTTTGTAGGGATATGATTGTTTTTAATCAACAAGTATTGTAAATTCATTATTTTGGTTAGTTGTTTGACATCTTAATTTTGTAGATTTGGATCATGGAGACATTTCCTAAAAATAGTATAGCTGGTTCCCTTATACCGGGTGTTATCCCTCATGTAGTTGCATACCCTAGGATGAGGCGTTTACAAGCTCCTGATTGTGAACAAATTCTTGATGTTAGAACTGTATTTATCATAGTTCACCTTATAATCTGTACGTTTCAATGAGAAAATAACATAACTAAACCTTTATATATTGTTTTATGTAACGTCCCCCAACGAATTGTTTTTGCCTACTCAGCAGGAGCGTGGTACTTTTTGGTGGACTGAGAGTGCCCCATGGATAGATGTTGCAGATTACCCTGATATTTGAATTATGATATATGTTTTAAACAATTTCTTATGTATGTTTTAAACAATTTCATTATCACGATGTAGCAAAAACAAGTTTATCCTTCCAAACAACATTTTCTAGAATATTCTAATTTCATACTAACATCACTATAGGTTTTTTAGATCAACAGTATTATACCGTTGATTACTTTTTTGACTAGTTTTGACGTTAGATCTACTCTTTGACTTAGCTTTACTTTTGACACTTGACTTGGTCCTACTTGAAGATTCATTTTTTGTTGAATTAGAAAGAAACTGAGCGTCACAGTTTCTGCTTGTGTGACCGATCCTTTGGCAACTACTGCATTTTTTCTAAATTAAACCTTCACCTTGGGAAGGGTTACAATTATAGTTTTGTGGTCGCCCGACTTGTCGTTTGTCCATCAATGGTGGTAATACAACCATGACTTCATCCGTTTCTTCGTATTCAGATGGAACTGGCACAAGAAACACAATCTCTATATATGTTGATCGATATATTTCCATTTTGAAGTATGATGAAACTTATGTACTGCAATGTTGATATCTCAGTTCCTTGAATACTGCCATAGCATGAGAACAAGGTATACCTGAAAATTGGCATCTCCCACACGTGCAACAACACGATTCCAGTTTTACTATACCATTTTTCATTTGGTCAGTCACCTCATATCTACTTTGATCAGTCTGGTATACCCGAAAACCAGAGGATTTGTTGATCCTCCTATCGATAACCTTCTCAGCATACTCAGTAATGTCTTTTTTGTTTTCAGCTATACAAAACATTTACGTATATCTTGTCATGCACAATAAATTATAGTACAATTCTCATGGAAGTATTATAATATAAATAATTACCTCCAACATTACGTCGTTAACACCACCATTGTTGCATAGTTGCTCGAAAGAAATCAATCAACATTGTTATTGGTAGTTTTTGTGCGTCTCTTGATAACGCATTGATGGACTCGACGCTTTTTGATGTCATAATATTATACTGAACCACAGGGAAAAACAACCTTACCCAATTCTCATAACCGATTGTGTCTATCCATGTACGACAATCTTCGTTTAGGGCATGACGTAGCCTACCTAATATTTTTTTGAAATCAGACTGTCGGTAAGCTTTTGCAGCCTCCCAAAACAAAATCTTGTTTATCTCTTGTCTGTCGATCTTCATTCTCATAATCATCAACAAATGGCAAAAACAGAGTCTGTGATATGCGTGCGGAAACACAACTTGAATGACCATTTCAATTGAATTGGCTTTATCTGATATGATAGCCAAAGAGGGCATGTCCCCAATACATTCTTTAAGTCTTGATAAAAACCATATCCATGAATCATTGCTTTCAGTTTTCCCAACACCAAATGCAATAGAGAGGATTTGGTTATTAACATCCATGCTTACTGCTAGGAACATCGTGCCTAAGTATTTCTCTTTAAGGTGTAAACCGTTAATGATAATAATAGGACGAAAACATGTTTGAAACCCTCAAATCTACAAAATAATTATTGTTGATATATTATTCATTAAAGTGAACACATGTGTAGCAACAATAAATTTAAAGAACTCACTATATAAGAAAATATTACCGCGCAACCGATAGCCATGAAAATGTATTCAAATTTGTTGTCATAACTTAACTTTATATGTGCAACCGTCCCCAGGTTCTTCTTCTCCAAATTATAATAATATAAAGGAAGTCTTTGAAAGCTTTCTTCAGGGGTCATTTTCAACAAATTTAGAGCATACATTTTAGCACTCCATGCTTGCTGGTATGAAATATGTACACTACTAAGACGGTCATATAAAGTTCGCTGTATCTGTTTCCCCCACAACATATTATATGTACTATTAGCTAATATGCACTTCAAGAAGTAACCCAATACCTTTTTGCTGGCTTGCGTATGATGGGGACGTAGTTGTGTGTTTGGTAAAGTGTGCCTCTCCGATAGTTTGACCACTTGAAATGTATCAGTATTTTTACTTTTTGTTGCCCGTATCCACCAATCACAATTTTCTACAAAGCAAATAGCTTGTCTTTTGTAGATTTTGTCACTATATATTGGAAGCCTACAGTAATACTTTTGAATCCTAAGTTAAGCTTAAGTTCTTCTTTGTTTTCAAAGAATTGAGAGTTCTTCACATAGAAAGTATAATTGTGGGCTGTGACACCTTTACGTTTTTGTTGAACTAATTCGGGCAATGGTAAAGTCAGGCATACCCCAATGAGTGAGTGGTTTGTGTTTCTTCAGGATCGGAAAAATAATAAGGAAATTTTCCTCTTGTGGTTTTTAGGGTGTTAAGGGCTCAGTTTGCTCCTCTTCATCTTTAGTATCATCACCATCAAATTCAGTGTAACTTTAAAATTGTTCAGTTGGCTCTCCATGTGGAATTATAATACCATCATTAACCAACAACATTAGTTTTTGCTCATCATTTGTAGATTCATCAACATCAACTGACGGAGAAGCATCATCAACAACCTTACCTTTATACTTATAATCACCCCTATCTATAGGACCATTTTAAGAAGGAACATGGTTGGTTGTCATAAGTAATAAATCACAAATTTGGTTAGTTCCAAAACCGGAAGCCCATTTCCACCGGAACGATTTTCCCCGACTAATCAATGTATATCACTTTTCATAACATTATTAACAACAAACAATTGTACTATATTATGAAACATACTACTAACAAAACTAAGAAAATATCTAACATCACTATCGTCAAAAATCTGCATAACGTACGATTGTCAGATTTCGGACCAGATACATTCGAACGACCCCAACTCCGAAATGGCCGTACCTACTTCGGAATACGATATTCCGGAGAAAGTGGTCATTTAAAAAAAATTATTGTGGTTATATTGATTTAAATACTTGTTTATAAGGGTAAAATTACTCAATTTCCCCAAAATCTATTATTTTGAATATACGAAATTGAGATAAATAGTTACTAGAAGAAATCGATTGTTAAAAACAACCAAACAATAAACAAAACGTATTTTGAACATACTAACAAAAAAACTATTGATAGAACGATAGCATCCTTATCATTGGGCAACAAAACTAAGAAACCGACTATTAAAACAAATCAAACAATAAACAAAACATATTTTTAATTTAAACATACTAACAAAAAAAAAACAATTGATAGAATGATAGAATCCTTATCATTGTGCTGTGTGCAACAAAACTAGGAGTAACTTTACCTACCATACCACTAATGACTAAACTTTAAAACAGTCAATGATGTACAGATGAGAGTAAATCTGAATACTTTACCGATTATCAAGTGAGATTAAAGTAAATCCCAACTGAACCAATAAGCTTTTAAAAACGTTAGATGGAAATTGAAATTTGGACTCTAAACAATAAATCCTAATTCTATTAATTTACTATTGTACCGAACTACTACTTACCAAATCAGTGATCCTATAAAATTTTGAAGCAATAAACTTTTAGAAAATAAACGAATAAACCATGGATCTTTTTAAGGGCTTTAAATTGAAATAATAAAAAATCACTACTCTCTAGTCTCTAGTAGGTAAAAATAATGAACCGTGGACTTTTCAATAAAGGGCTTCAAAAATTAAACACAAACACCTCTATTACAGAATTCAGAAAACTTTATTAGCTTAATCACTGCACAAACAAGAAACAAGAAAGTGACTCATGGATCGTTTTCTTGTTTGTTATTCATATACTAAATAAGAAAATAATCAATAAAAGTTTAGAATTCATATGCTTTTACTTGAATAAAAAACCACTCAAATCAGAAAATCGACAGGGGAGGGTGTGTATTTGTACTTAGAGGTGAGCAAAACCGAACCGCAAACCGAAAAAACCGCATAAACCGAAACCGAAATTAAAACCGACGGTGCGGTTTTTAGTTTTGCAAAAACCGAAAATGTTCGATGCAGTGCGGTGCGGTTTCTAGTCATGCAAAAACTGCAAAAAACCGAACCGCACCGAATATATATATATATATATATATATATATATATATATATATATATATATATATATATATATATATATATATATATTAAGTGTTGATATTTGTAAGAACGAAGAACTCATGACAATTAAAATTTCTATAAATATAAATATCTATCTTATCAGTGGATGATTGTATATTTTTAAACATACATATAGTGATATTTACAAGAACAAATAATGTTTATTATATTTTTTAACATTTTAATATTAAGAGTACTAGTAATGATAGTATCATTTTTATAAATAAATTAATTGATATTATTGTATGTACCTTTGAAACAAATATTATATTTCACAAATATTATATTTAATTTGTATTATATTCAAGCATTAGAAACATGTTGGATGAGTGATTATGTTATTTGATTTCGAACCAAGAAGTGGTGATATCGGTTCATCTCCAAGATATCATTTGGACTTTAATTTTGTCAGCTTTATAAGAGTATCCCTCATCGCATTTGAGATAAAACCTTTACCACTCTCACATTTCATATAAGAGAATCAAGTCTATGACTTTTAACCCACATCTTTGAGGAATCGCACATTGCTGGGGATGAAAAATTTGGCGCTCCTCATCTCTACATAAAGTTTCTCAAAAAATGATTAACACTTCTCATCCGAGTCAAAGTAACTCGTTAAGTTACCTGAGTTTTAGTAAAAAGACAAAACAAAAATCAAATAAAAAAAACCGCAAAGAAAAAACTGAACCACATAAAATCGAAAAAAAACCGCAAAAACCGAACCGCATAAATACCGAATGGTGCGGTTTCTAAACTTCAAAAATCGAAGTTGCGGTTTTCGGTTCGTTTTTGGCTAAAAATCACACCGAACTGCACCATATTCACCCCTACTTATACTCACTTCTCAGACCAGCCGCTGCCCTCTTAAATCTTAATCCAACTTAATTTATTTTGGGCCTAATAATATGTGCACCAATAACAAGTTTGTATAAAATTTAATGCCCTATTATTCTTCTATTATTCTTCATTGGTGTATTGGGCATTGGCCTAGGTTGACTATCTATAGGCTCAATTTATTATTTTTTGATATAGATAATCTAATATACATATATATATATATATATATATATATATATATATATATATATATATATATATATATATTAAAACTCCATTTCTCATTACAAAAAGCTAATAAATGCTTTTACAAATAAACATAAGATGTTTTAAATCAGCAATCTCAAACACACCCTTAGTGGTCTTGTTTGTAATGAAAAATTGAGATCTATATAATTATATAATTATGAATGATGAAGTTTAAGATAGATGAATCTCATGTGAGCTTTGAGAAAGTGACCTACACCCCTGTTGGAGTGTATATTTATGATGATTCAATGATAGTTCTGATTGATTGTTGTGTAATTGATGGTGTGGCAAAAAGATATGGAAACTGTGGAATAGGATCGTCATATCGGAAAAGAAGCACCACTACGTTGGGGTACCAAAGGACGATGTTGTGAGTCGGGGTGTGCAGAATTTAACCGATTTAATTCAAATCGATTGATTCAATTATGAACCAACCAACTAGATTAGATATTCAATCACAATTGGAGTGGATCAGTTTCACAATTTCAAAATCCAGTTATATTGGATAGTTTATTGGATCACCATGAAAGTCCAATAGTTAACCGAACCGAACCGATCCAATGTTTATTCAATTGGATATTCAATTTTATCCAACTACTATCCAATATTATTATAAAATTAATATTAGACAAATTTACAAATATAACTAATTCTCTTAATGATTTTGCATGTTAAATTTACAAATATAACTAATTCTCTTAACGATTTTGCATGTTTGAACTGTGGTCATTGAGGTTGAAGACTTCGGTCTGTTTGGTTTAGTTGCATATAAGGAATTGGATTGGATCATTTGAAAAAAATCAACATCTAATATATAATTGGATTTATAATTGGATTGATTCGGTTCTATCAAAGTCCATTAGATTCCGATAAACACCCTTAGTGAATGACGATATGATAAAAAAAAGATGATGTCTAAGATCCGATTTTTTTGAGATTCTAATCGCACACCTATAACTTCTAATTATTGCCTATTTTTCGTTCACATCAATATTTTAATAGCTATTAACATACATGAGACGTTTTTTTTAAAAAATATTTGCTTATTAGACCTTTAATTTTATAAATTTTGCAAACTATACCCATAACTTTTAAATAATACGTTTCTGGCCTTTTAAATTTTATGGTATATGTATATTATTTTCTTATTAGCCCTTTTATTTTAGTATCATATGAATATTTTTTTTAGATATTAATGATATATGATATTTTCATCTGGTAAAATGCATTTAAGTTTTATCATTGTATAAACTTTTTTTTTTTTGTTTCATTTTGTATTTTTATTTTTTAGTATAAAGAAAATATCTTGCTCTCTCATAGTTAACTGTTACCACATTTTAATGCTTATTTAAAAAAAAAATACACCGCTATTAAATTTATTTTAAAAATAGTTACGAGATTTTTTTTTAAATATTATATATAGAAAAAAAAATAGAAAAAAATATTGATGAAATTTATTAAATTATCATGTTAAAATATAGCTTTGGATTGGTGTTCGTTTTCACTGATTAAAAGTAAGCTACTTTAAATTTTATTCGATTCGACAACCATGAACGTTGACGATAAAATTAATTGTATGATTTGCATATAATAAAATTTTACAAAATACTGAGAGAAAAGAAAAGAGACGGAGAAGGAGAAAGAACAATAATCTTCATATTTCATCACTTTCAAACTAACAAATCAAAACTAACAAATCAAAAGAGACCGATAGAAACATTGAATTCTTGGAGACATAACAATCATATAGGTGAAGAAATTTACCATTGGCACCGCCACTGCCATCGCTTTCGCCTCCGCCACTTCCACTATTACCTCCACAACCGCCACCGCCATCACCTTCGCCTTTGTCACCACCTCCATCACTACTACCACCTTCGCTATTACATCTGTTTCCGCCACCACCACCTCCACCTCCTTCATCGCCACCGCCACCAACATTAGTGGAAGAGGTGGAGGCTGTGATAGAGGTAGTAGTTGAGGCAGTGATAGAGGCGATGGCGGTTGTGGTGGCAATGGCGGAGATAAATTAATACAACAGTAATAATCAAATAGTTTTTATGTAGATAAACTTCTTAAAGTGTTAAAATTTTATCATTTGTTACTGCTTCACTCATTTTGTAGCCAAGGATTAGTGGATACGCCGTCCGTCGGGTAACGTTTAGGGACTAATCGAAGATTAATTGGACCTAGTCAGGATTTTTACAACACTGCTATATACCATCCAACTTGTTATTTCATATAAAAAAATAAATGGTCTTTTTCTTTTATGTTTTCATTAAATTACATTATGCTTCTATTGGGTCCGTTTAACATTCCGCATGAAATATATTCGACGTAAAAAATATATTTGACAAAATTTTGTTGTAATTAGTCTTTAATAAAAATAATGGGTATGTTTTGTAATTAAGAGAAACATAGGAAAAATAGAAAATTAGTGATTGAGAAAAGAAAAAGAAAAAAGTGAATCATATATTGGTGTCATGTGTCATCCATAGAGTCAAAGTCAATTAACCCTACGTTTAACAATACCCTCAACACCCCTAGTCATTATTATGGAGGACAATATGATTAAAAAGATGATGTCTAAGATCCGGTTTTTTTTCCTGATACGATGATGTTATGAGGATTTAGTGTCCAGTGCTTAGTCGACAACCATTTTAGTAAATGGAGGAGTTCCTGGAGCTTCTTTGTTTCTCCATTTTCATCATTGTATATCTTGGAGCTTCTCGGAAACCATTTACTAGGATTTTCTCTATTTTTATCTTTGCAACTTGACGTCTTGGATGTTTGGTATAATTAACTTCTTCATTTTATCTTATTCATGTGTGGTTAAGCCTTTAATTAGCCAACATTGAAAGTAATCTATGGACATCTAGTATAATCTTGAATGTTTTATGAACTTGTAGTTCTTTGTCTATAAATGCAATTTCTATTTGAATTTCTAATGCGATCTTATGTTTTTATTCATGAGTTCAAATGTCTAAATCGTTAAGAAAATAACAATCAAAACAACACTTGTAGAATAAAGAATACGTAAATAGGAATTTAGGATGAACAATTAATAATGATCTTCATTGATAACCAAATGATTTACAATAGTTCTACAAGTTTATGCAAGAATAATAACAGACGTGAGTATCAAGCCTTTTGTTTGATTGAGTGGCCATCCACATATTTATAGGGATATGAGATATGCAAATAAGGGAATCACCAATCAGATAGTGACACCTAAGAAAGAACATGTTAAACCAAAATAACCAACAACCCTTGCTAACATGTACAATGGAGTGTATTAAAGTAAAGGTATCCTAGGTGTGATCTGGAAAGACAAAGCCTGGATCCAAAGATAACAAGAACTACAAAATATAATATCTTCAAAATTAGAATTGATGACAACAAATACAGATCCCAATAACAAGAACTAAGTTTATGCTTCAAAAATTGTATACGATTATGTTCATATAACCCTAGAATGACCGGTTTGTCTTATTTCCTGATCTCGTTTAGTTATGGACTTAGGGCATATTTGACAGTCTATATGATTCCGTTTTGTGTATAATTTGCATGCATAAGGCAACTATCAGAGTTGGTTGAAATTCTTGGTATTGCAGAGGCGGTCGAATAAAGGATTCCTAGGAGATCCTAGGAAATGTCATCGTGGGATATATATATATATATATATATATATATATATATATATATATATATATATATATATATATATTTATTGCTGTTTAGCATAAGGATAATGTGTATGGCTTTAGTGGGGTGACTTAGAGTACTTGGGACGATTCTTGATGAAAGTATGGATAGGTATGGAAGGTAGTATTTGACTCGTACTACTGAAAGCACATGATCCATACTCGAGTCAAGGGCGGTCTCGGGGATTCTAAGGTGGCTTGTAGAGTGGAAGTTCCCTCGAAATTATGTCGATCGTTTATATGCTTGTATTTTAGTTCAGTATGGTGACCACTCGAGGAGGAGCTTCTAGATCTGGTTCCGACTCTAGTGGTGAACCACTAGATGAGTGATAACGTGAGTTTATCACATCAGAGATTACCCGCGATATCATGGAGGCTACCCCTGTGATTTTCGGTACCATGAAGGAGGTGATTATGGAGCTTTTGGATGAGCGACTCAGGGGCCTTCGGGTGGAGATCGCTGCAGGACAGTTAGGAGCATGGACTCCCTCGTTTCGGGAGCTCAAGGATTGTGGAGCTCAGGAGTTCTTTTGGGCTAAGGATCCCATCGCTAGCCTCCACTGGATCGCTTACATGGAAAATGCTCAACGAACGAGTTTCTGCCCTGAGGGGGTGAAGGTAGGGTTTGCCTCCTGCCTTCTGAGAGACCGAGCACATGATTGGTGGGATGAGGTTGGTCGAGCATTGGGATCTACGGCGGTGGTGGACATGACTTGGGAGGAGTTTGTTATGAGATTCTAGGATGAGTTTTCACCGGCGATCGTGGTGCAACAGCTGTTGAGGGAGTTTCAGGACCTTTGCCATACTATTGAGACTGTAGCGGAGATCATTGCTAAATTCCATGAGAGGGCTCTATTGGTTCCACGGTATGCAGTGGATGGGGAGATGAAAAAGACGAGATATCAAGACATGTTGAGGGATGATATCAGAGAGTTTGTGAGCTTTTCTAGGTGCAAGACCCTTAATGATATGATTGCGAGGGCCTAGGAGCGGGAGATTGAGCTGGAGCTTCGGACGAAGCGCAAGTCGGAGCAGTTGCAGACAATGGTGGGCCAGACTAAGAAGCCCAAGAATTCTGATTCACACACTAGGGGCCAACACGGTCGGAGCCGTTACGTCAAGTGCGGTAAGTCGCGTGGTGGGGCATGTCGATCAGTGGGTTCGGGTTGTTTTAGATGTGGACAGACTGGTCATATGAGTAGAGATTGCCCCCGAGGTGCGCTGATTTGCTTTCATTGCAATTAGACTGACCATAAAAGGCCAATTGTCCGATACTGACAGGAGGGGCAATGACGACGCTTGCACTGACCACCATGAGGATCACCGATGGCCGCCAGGTCAAGGCGAAGACACTTATAGTGAAGAGCAAGGAATTTCAGATGACGGATGAGGAGGCGAGAGTAGTGTCTGATGTGGTTGCAGGTTTGTCTCCTTATCTTATTTATTATTATTTCCTTTGTTTATGCTAATATTTTATTTGATCATGTATAGGGACTTTGTTAGTCAATGGTACGAATGCTCATGTTCTGTTCGATTTGGATGCTACCCGATCCTTAGTATCTCTTACGCTTAGCAAGAAGTTTAGTGATTCACCTGGGATTTTGGATTATCCATTGAAGGTCGAGATTGTTGATGATCGCTCAGCGAGTGCTTCGAGGGTTCATCGATGGTGTGTTCTGAACTTACTCAGCAAGAGATATTCGATTGATTTGGTTCCGATTCCGTTGCAAGGGTCGAAAGTTATTATAGGGATGGATTGGTTGGGTCCCAATGGGGCCATGATTCATTGTGAGCACCAGCTAGTGAGAGTTTGAACCCCAAGTGGGGAAGAACTGATTATTCAGAGTGAGGGTGCTCAACGCGTATCGACTCTTTGTTCAGCCACGAGGGCTAGGAGATATATTCAACAGAGTTGTTTTATATTTTTGGCCTATGTGGCGGATACTCGAGTTGGGGGCATGGCGACTGTGAGTGATATGCCCGTCGTTCAGGATTTTCCTGATGTATTTCCCAAGGATTTTCCTAGAGTGCCTCCCGAGAGGCAGGTTGAGTTACGGATTGATTTAGTTCTTGGTACGGCCCCGATATCCAAAGCACCATATCGATTAGCACAGCCGGAGAGGTAGGAGTTGTCTACGCAACTTCAGGAGCTGCTAGACAAGGGTTTTATCAGACCGAGTAATTCATCATGAGTAGTTCATCAAACTGAGTATTTCATCATGTGCATTGACTACACGGAGTTGAATAAGCTAACGGTGAAGAACCGTTACCCACTCCCGATGATTAATGATCTATTTGACCAGCTTTAGGATGCATCTTTGTTCTCCAAGATTGATTTGTTGTCAGGTTACCATCAGATGAGGTTCAGAGACGAGGATGTGTAGAAGACGGTCTTCATGACTCGTTATGGTCATTACGAGTTCGTGGTGATGCCATTCGGGCTCACCAACGCACCGACGTCGTTCATGGATCTCATGAACCATGTATGCAGACCGATGTTGGATTGGTCGGTGATCGTGTTTATTGATGATATTCTGGTCTACTCCAAGACCAAGGAGCAGCACGAGGATCATTTGCGAGAGGTATTAGAGACTCTGAGGAGGGAGAGGTTGTATGCCAAATTCCCCAAATGTGACTTTTGGTTGCGATATGTGCAGTTCTTGGGGCACATCGTCATCCAGAAGGGTATATTGGTCGATCCGGACAAGATTGAAGCCGTGATACGATGGGAGGTTTTGAGAACTCCATTGGAGATTCAGAGCTTTCTAGGTCTCACGAGTTATTATCAGAGATTTTTCCAGGATTTCTCTAAGATTGTTGTGCCACTGACCCGCTCGACGAAGAAGAATGTTACTTTTCGGTGGGGGCCCGATCAACAGTCAACTTTTGAGACGTTGAGAAAAAGATTATGCGAGCCCTCGATTCTCACACTTCCTGAGGGCATGTATGATATTTTTGTTTATTGTGATGCATCTATCTCGGGATTGGGGGTTGTACTCATGCAACGAGGTCACATGATTGCTTACGCTTCAAGGCAACTGAAGCCTCATAAGGCGAATTACCCTATGCATAATTTAGAGTTGGGGGCTATGGTTTTTGCCCTCAAGATTTGGAGGCACTATTTTTATGGGGTTAGGTGTACTATCTACACATACCACAAGAGCCTGAGGTACCTGATGAATCAACCGAATTTTTACATGAGGCAGCAGAGATGGTTGGATGTGGTGAAGTATTATGATTGTGAGTTCCTGTACCACCTCGGGAAGGCCAATGTTGTGGCTGATGCCCTAGGATGCAAGACAGTGAGTACACATATTGGAGATATATATTTGAGGATGGTTATTGTTTCTCATCTTTTAGTTAATATAAAAACCGATAGTATAAAAACATTCATAGTGTCATCCCATATCAAAAATAGCATGTCATAATGAAACAACATCAGAGTATAATCCCAAAGATCTCATGTGCGGAATACATAGTGTGATGCGCTGCGATCATGCCGATTCCTTTCCTTTTGAAGAAGTACATGAAACCAAAGCTGAAAACCGTTAGCACAAAGCTTAGTGAGTTCCCCCATCATACCACATACCGTACAATACACATACTGCCTAGCATATCCGGGTGCTGGCCTACCCCTTCGGTCTCTTTCAACCGGTAACCGCCTAGCATATCTGGGTGCTTGTCTACCCCTTCGGCCTCTTTCAACCGGTAATTGTCTAGCATATCTGGGTGCTGGCCTACCCCTTCGATCTCTTTCAACCGGTAACCAGAGACTATTTCACCCCTACCACTACCACATAATACGCTAGCATATACACATAAATCACATACTGCCTAGCATATCCGGGTGCTGGCCTACCCCTTCGGTCTCTTTCAACCGGTAATCGGGGACTATTTCACCCCTACCACTACCACATAAATACATAGCATAACATATCATACTAGCACATAAGCATAACAGATAGTGGCATACCAGACAATTATCACACAGAAAATCATCTACCTATAAACAAGTACTAGTGGGCCGACATTGGTGCCTTAGACCCACTTCTACCGGGAAGGTAACTCACCTCACACTGCTGAAGTCCCGCAGACAAAACTCTAGCTGCTAGATGACAGATTCCCGAACTGACAACATCAAAATAACACCCAATTAATAATTGGGTTCCAACACATAACCATAAGTCCATGCTTGGAGTAAAATACTACTTTACCCCCAACTTAGCTTGATTCAAGCCCAAGCCCAATTCAAAGGCCCAAAAGTCAAACAATGAACCAAAGCCCAACATATGGCCCAATTTTCCAAATCGGGCCCATACCTCTACATGGTCTTACCTTAAGGCCCATACATTTATTCTAGTCCAAACATTTGGCATTCCGATGGTCAAATATCTCATAGTCATCAAGGCCCAGTTACCCTAAAGCCCATCCAAATATTCTAGTCCATATACTTGTTCTTGGATGGCCCATCAATAGCCCAAACACCAAAGCTGTAACAAACCGTTATTTCAAACTTATGTAATAATGTAGGTCAATGTGTATTTCTTTTTAAAATAATAAAGAGAATTTTTAGCATAATGTGTATATTTACATAATTGACCCTCAAAAACAAATTATTAAACAATCTCGATTGGGATGAACCAAGTGATAGAGATTGTAACAAGGTTTCCAAAAACATAAAGAACACTAAAATCTGAGTTATAACGAAGAAGTTATGACCAATCGAAAATCCGCGACAAAACCGGCAAAACACTGTTCAGTGTAAAAACCGAATTTTCAATAAAAGGCTTTTTAGCCTTAACAATCTAAATGAAAGTTGTAGTTTATGTTAAACCGAGAACTTTCATAAAAAGAACGGCAAAATCTGACTGCGTATGAGGAAGTTACGATTTTCCTAAGTTTCAGTATAGCAGTGTACATCTAAAAACTCGAAATGAAGATCGAGTGATTTTTAGCCGACACAACCTAAACGAGAATTGAAGGTCTCGTCAATAGTAGTACAACGGTAAAAAGACAGACAAAAACGGACGTCGGATGAAGAAGTTATGAATTTATAACGGATTTCCGTCCCGGTCTGTTTAAAATAATAATATTAAAAATAAAGTCAAAATTAGTGGACGAAGTCTAAACAAAAGTCGTAGAGTATGATTTTACCTACGCGTGCATATAAAGAACGCCAAAAACGGAGCTCGTATGCGAAAGTTATGATTTTCGTAAGTTTTTGGCACAAAAATCAAGAAAAATGGAAAACCGGGCAATTTCGCATGGGTGACCCTCAGACACGTCACCCTTGCATGCAGGCCTCCACGTGGCACCATTGGATTGGACCGAAGTCTCGCATGTCACCAGCTGATTGGACCACAACCGAGGTCCACTAAGAAGCCAACACCTTCGCATCGGACACCCCCCGGACACCCCTCAGACACCCCTTCGGACACCTGCCCTCTTCCCATTGGACCGAAGCCTCGCCTCGTGTATCCTTCTCCTGTCCGATGCGTGTGCTGCTGACTAAGC
This sequence comes from Lactuca virosa, assembly GCF_052849685.1. NCBI lineage: Eukaryota > Viridiplantae > Streptophyta > Magnoliopsida > Asterales > Asteraceae > Lactuca > Lactuca virosa. The sequence goes on from NC_136431.1 coordinate 73,106,989, forward strand.
TTCTTCGGACCGAGGCCTCGGCCTATAAAAGCCATGCGAGGGCTTCCGAAGAAACCCCATTTTTCACACCAATTTTCACACACTTTCACCCCTTTCACTTCCATAAGCTCATATACAACCCCTAAAGCCCCGATATCAAGTCTCAAACCCTAATCAAGCTTCGAAGCCCGGAGATTCCCGAGAAGTTCACCTCTCTCTAGTTGAAACTCTGCCCAATTTGAGCCGGTTTCTCGGCAAATAAACTCCTTTTCGTGAAACGAAACTCTGTCCGATTCACCACCTATCAAGTGAGTACATACCCCCGTATTTTCATAATTTATACTGTTTTAAGAGGGGGGGGGGGGGAATACAAGCATAACACAAGAACTTTGTGTTATAAAATCATGATTTCAAATCATGATAAAACAACATTAAATCATTAAAAATACTCAAAACATTAAACTCTTTTATAAACTTATATTTTTCCCCAAAATTCATATTTATATATATATATATATATATATATATATATATATATATATATATATATATATATATATATATATATATATATATATATATATATATATATATATATATATGAGATTTAAAAGACTTAGGACTGATAACTCATTCTAGGTCCTTTTCCTTGTTTGGATGTGGGCTTATAGTACCGGTTATTTGTCCGAGTGTCGTTTAAATTTTACTTATATATAAAATTGTATATGTAAATATAATAGTTATTTCATCAGTTTAACTACATTAGTAACATGCTGAGCAAGGGATTACATGCAAACATAGTTAAATACACATTCATAAAGTACATATAAATTATAATAGGTATAATTTATACATAGAACTATAATTCATGATTCAAGTATACTAGAATACACTGTCTTACAAGAAACAAGAGTTTTGATTCATAACAAATCAAGGGTTTACACTTATCAAATACATGTTCAGAATACTAATTCAAGAACATACTGTCAATCATTTATTTCAGAATGATTGGGTTTTGATTCAAGAACATACTGTCAATCATTTATTTCAGAATGATTGGGTTTTCATAACTAATATACATGTAAAGTTTATATGCTTTTTATGAGACATTCAATTCAGGTTGTTTAATTCATTTTAGACAACATAGGTAAAGTCCTGACATTATAACCAGAATCTCCAGCCGGGGATCGAAACAAGTTGTGTGTAGATCTATATCGGGATTGACAACCCTGCACTCAGGCTGCTAGCTACAGTCAGACATACACGCCGATGAGTGGCAATTGTTATCAACAGTTTAAACGCCCACAAAGCGTTTGTTTCAGGCCATCAGTCATAGTATGGTTATAATAACTCATTAAAAAGATATTAACAATACGTTAGTGTATAAACAACTAAACGAAAGTACACATTCAAAGTACCAGTTTACAAAATACAAACTACAATGGTTCAATACAGATTTCAATAACAGCTGGTGGAGCCAGGCACACTCTCAGTACAAGTTTTTCATAAAGGAATACAAATACAAAACATTGACACAAAGAGAACGGTTTTATGGGAATAAAACTACTTTTCATATACAACGGAAAATATAGGATTTTCTGGAACAATTTACATATACAAGATACAGAGACATCCTTTAAACATAAACACTTATGCACTCACTCAACTTTATGTTGATACTCTCTTTTCAAATTACTTGTATTCTCAGGGAAATAATACACAGGTACTCCCCGAGCTTTTTGAGAAGATGGAGCTATGTTGAGTCATATCTTCTTTTGTATAACTATATTTTGGTTCAATATACAATGATTGAACACATGTAAATACTTATACCTTTTAAATACAATGGTTGTTTGTACTTTGATTACTATGATGCATGTGTTGTGATACTACAATTGAAGTCCTCCACCCCCGGACGTTTCCGCCGTCTGGTTTGGGGGTGTGACAAAAGCCCAATAGAAAGGCCCAACTCAAGGCCCAAGCAAAATTAGGGTTTTCACATAAAATGACGATTAGGGTTTAATTAGAAACACTTAACCCATTAAGGACTTAATCCATTAAGTCCATTAATCTAGTAGGCCATTCATACGATATAGTCGGACATAATTCAAAATTCCAATCTAATAGTCCAAACGCGGGTCCCGACAAATCCCAAACTAACATACCAAAATTAGGGTTTTCTAAACTATAATTAGGGTTTCCAACCCATTCGCGTTCCAATTAGTTTATTTGTTAAGTTTTTAGTTAATTAATGTTTCATTAGGTCAACTAGGGTTTCATTAGGTCAAGCACCACCCACTGCCACCTCGGGCTGTGGTGGTCGACAGCGGCAACCGACGGTAGCCACCACCTTACGGTAGTGGTTATGGTTCTAGTCCAATCATGTCCAAGCATCCCAAAAGCAATCCAATCACATGCAATGCACACCGCCACCCAACACGGCGGCCGATAGCGGCAGCCACCACCCTACGGTGGTGGTGGTGGCGATTTCCTTGATTATTCCGATCAAAACTATGATTACACAACATAATATCCCAAAATAAACACACACAATAAGACACACACACACACACACTCAGCCACCCTTGTGGCGGCATGCGGTGGTTGGAGATGATAGCCACCACCTCACGGTGGTGGTAGTGGCTTTTCTCGTGAAATCCGGCCAAACAAACACTACCCACGACACACACCAACAGCAGAAACACACGCTTTTCTCGGGATAGGAACACCACCACCCACCTGGCGGCGTACGGCGATGACAGTGGCACGAAATGGCGGTCAATGGCGGTTGTGGCTTGCCCCTCTTCACTCCCGACGTCCCACTGTCGGTCTTCATTCTCAGCCACAACAGAAGCGGCGACAATGGTGTATCAGCAGAAAGGGGTGAAGAAGAGGAAGGTGCCCGATCTCTAACTGGGAATAACGGCAGCGACGTCCGCGGCCACCCTTCTTGACGGAAACCACGACCGGAGATGACCTGCAAAAGAAACAGTCGCAATGAGCGACGGCGGCAGTGGGCGGATGCGAGCTAACGGCTGCAGGACGGAGTAGAAGTAGAAGGAGAAGGATGTTGCAACAGGGAATAGAGGTTGCACCTCCACCAGAACACGACAGCGGCAATAGCGACACTCGAGTGGTGGTGATTTTCCGGCTCCAACAACGGTGGCGGCGACCGGAGGTGAAGAAACGGGGTTGGCGGCTGGAGGATGAGAGTAGTGATGGTGGCGGTTGGTGCATCCGTGATTAGGGTTAGGGTTGGACGAGGGTGACAGGTTATATACCCCGACTCACGAAACTTCATCCCATAATGGCACAATCGGTCCCTCCTTCTCCTTTTTCTTTCAATTTAACTCCAATATTTACCATTTATACCCTGACTTCTGAAATCCCTTTCAAATCCAATCCATAATTTATCCAACAGCCCTCAGTCTTCAAAATCCTTTCATAATAAGTCCAATACTTACCAAACACCCCTGACTTCTAAAACTATTTACAAAATAAATCCCGAAATTACACTTTAACCCTCGAAAACCCAAATTATATCATTTGGCTCCCGAAACCAACACCCCGCTAAATATTATGGGTTTTAGGGCTACTATTCATTCATTAGTTTGCCTATTTATTTATTTAACAAACGGGATGTTACAATGAGCGCTTGAAATATGTAGAGAGATCGATTGTGATTCTTGACGGAAAGACAAAGGCTCTGCAAAACAAAGTGGTAAACCTAGTAAAGGTGTAGTGGCAGCATCGGAAGGGTTCTAAGTGGATGTGGGAGCCAGAGGATGAGATGAGAGAGCATTACCCTGAGTTATTTGCATTTACGGACTTCGAGGATGAAGTATGATTCAAGTAGGGGAAAATGGTAACACTCGGATCCTGAGGTACTTTATGTTTTCAATATTTGGCATTTTAGGGTTTGCCATGATGTGGTGGAGGCACCACGACGTGGCAAATCTAGATGGATCGCGTGTTTCATTTAAGCCACCAAGGCGTGGCAGCTGGCAAGTGGCAAACCTTATTTTTTGGGTTTGCTCCTTATTTAAAGGAATGAGGTGGCTAGGGTTTGGCTCACCCTCAGCCTCCTTAAGATCTGAGAAACCCTAATTTCCTTCCTCCTTTATTTAAGCCCTTTTTGGTGTTCTTTGAAGTCCTTGAAGGAAGAAAAAAGAAGAAGTGAGCTAAGATTCAACAAGCAAGTCCTTATACTTTGTTTTAGAACTCTTCTGGACCTTTGTAAGTGTCCAAGACTCGATTTTTATCATGATAGGTTGCTAGATCTTGAGTTTTGTCCCTAAATCTTCATGTTCTGTTGGTTGAAGTGGTGAGATCTCATAAAGTTTGCAACTTTATGAATCTCTGGAACATTTGATATGATTGTTGGTTTGGATCTGAAGTTTAGTTTGGTTTTTGAGCCATGCAAGATATTTCTACGAAAAATCATTATTTTGACTCATTATGGCTTCAAGACATGTATGTCTATAAGCAACGACTTTTATTAAGGTTTTGGTATTAGAAACCCTTATGGAGTAAATGAGCTAAAGACGTTTTGGAACAAATGCTTAATGGATGAAGTCATGTCTTATTTAGCCTTTTTGGAACCTAAGGTTTGAGATTTTGACCTTTCGGACGGTCTTAACGGGTAAAGTTGGAAACTTTATCCCTCTAGACCAAGTTTCAGACCATATATGAGCTTTGGAACCCTTGGGATCAAAGAAAACAACTTAAACCATTAAGCTATTGGAAACCCAGCGCCTACGGTGTGGCCTTAAGGCCCTACGACGTGGCGACTAGGAAAAACCCGTCAGTCTGGATGTTTGAGGGCCACAAAGTGGCCATAGATGGCCATGACGTGGCGGTTGACTAAAGTCAATGTTGATCGTTGACTTTGACCATTTACTTTTGACTTGAGTTGACTTCTGGTTAAACTTCTAGTTTTTGGAAGAAAAGCTAAGGGCTTATCTGGTATAAATGTATAGGTGGTGCGTAGCATCAATATTTCTGGCAGGAAGAAAAAGAGAGAGAGAGAGAGAGAGACAGAGAGAGAGAGAGAGAGAGAGAGAGAGAGAGAGCAGTAGTAGTAGTTGTGCATCGAATGATATGTGAGTCTTCTCACTATACTTGTGGGTCGAAGGCACCAATGTCGGCCCACTAGATTGTGTTATGTAGAATGCTAGCTATTTTTGTGACTCTTGCATGTAGCAGCGGGTTGAGATATGCCCAGGGCTAGGCCCATTATTATATGTTTGGGTTGAGATAAACCCAAGGGTTCGGCCTATTATGGTACGATTAGGTTTAGATAAACCCCAGGACTAGGTTTAGATAAACCCCAGGACTGGCCCATTATTGTATTTTCGGGTTGAAACATACCTCAGGGTTGGGCCCCAGGGCTGGGCCCATGATTATATGTTGGGTTAGAATATACATCAGGGTTGGGCCCACTGATTTGTATGGTATGTGGTACCTTGGGGAACTCACTAAGCTTTGTGCTTACAGTTTACGTTTATGGTTTCAGGTACTTCTGGTATGAAAGGGAAGGGTCCGACGTGATGACACAACATCCCCCTCGTGATTCTGCACTTATGATTATTTTTAATCTGATTGATTTTCTCCATCACCTCCCTTTCGACTTCAAATTAACAGCCCTAGCCCCCTTTTTTGAGTTCTTGAAGCTTTGGTGGTGATTTTTGGTGCCATGAAGGAGAAGAAGGTTTCCATTGTCTGTAGATCCAACAAGCAAGCTCTTCCTCAATATTCTAGCACATATTCTGGACCATTGTGAGACTTTAAATTCCAATCTTTATGTGCTACGCTTCAAGATACATGCTTTTATGCATTATTCTTCATGTTAGGGTTAGTTTGAGTGGTTGGATTCCATAAAGTCGCCAGCTTTATGGATTATTGAGGCCCCCTTGTGGTTATATGTTCCATATCTGAAGTTTAATTGAGTTTTGATTCCATGCATGAGGTTTTGACCTCACTTTCACCATTTTTTTGACCTAGCTTGGGAAAGACATGCATTGGGCATGCATGTGTACAAAGAAACAATTTTTATGACTCTTGGGGTGGATGGAAGCCTACTGGAAAGTTTGGATATGTAACTTGAAGGATTAAGATCTTAATGCATTAAGAGATCCGTGAATAGTTCCCACGATGTGGATATATGCTCACCACGTCGTGGAATATGGGATTCTCACGATTGTTTTGTCCTGAGGCTGCCACGTCATGTCAAATACATGGCCATGACGTGGAGGCAAAATTTAAATTTAGGTCAATTTGAGGGTTTTGGGATGTAGATTAAGGATTCGGTCCCAATTTGTTGTATAGGTGACTCATATTACTAGTTCTTGGATTCTTGTGATCTATGCTGTTTATCTGCTAGACTGTGAGTTTCCTCACTATACTTTGTACTATACTATGTATCATTGTGTGTAGGATGTTGGTATGCTATAGTGATCTGTTAGATTGGTAGATCTGTATGATTACGTATGTTTTCTAGTTATTGTTTTTTGTTTGCATATGTCGACATATTGTGGTTGGGTTGAGGTGGTCCTGCTTTGTACTGTAGGCCAAGATACCCAAGCGGTCCAAGTGTATTGTAGGCCTTGCGAGGTGGTCCAGTCAGACTGTTGGCCAAAGGAAAGCGGTCTAGGTGTACTATAGGCCTTGCAAGGTGGTCCAGTCAGATTGTAAGCTCATGTGTGCATGCATTGTATGTGTATTATTGTGTTGTGTATTTTGGGAAACTCACTAAGATTTGGCTTATAGTTGTGGATTTAAATGTTTCAGTTACTTCAGATGATTGGTGGAAGAAGAAGGCGTGATCGTACACATCATCATATGGTTTTTGTGTTAAGGGATGTTACTTGATACTCTGATTTCTATGACTATGTATTGGGAACAATGTATGTGTGACTTATGATTTTTTTTTTTTATGAAAATGGCTTTTAAAAATCAAAACTTTTTACTATGGTTTTTGGGACTTTACAAAAAAGTTCCTAAAGCAAATTGGATTGAAATCAAGAAATATTTCCATTGTTGAAGCATCAAATAAATTGCCGAATTATGTAAATTTTCAAAAACTCTTGAATCATAATAAAAAAATGTTGGAATAATTAGCAAAAGGAGAAAACTGCAAGCAAAAAGCAATTGGAGTATTAAACCAAATATTAGAGAAGATTACTATTATCACGACCAACTTGAATAACATGTATGGTTTGATTAATCTTCTTGATATTTCGGTCCATGGTCTCGAGTTTCTCGTTTACTGAAGCTAGTCCATCAGATCCGTCTCCCATCAATCTTACTTGAATACTTCCATCTCTAGGTGAATGCCATTCTCGTGAATGTTTCGACAAGTTTTCGATAATCTCCTTGCAAGCGACCAAATTTCTATTCATTATCGGACCTTGTGAATCAATGAGTTGCCTTGTGTACATGTTTACACCATTATAGAAGGTTTGAATTTCTTTATACAAATTTAAATCATGTTGTGGATAGTTGAGCAACATGGTCTTGTAACGGTCCCACATTTCAAATAATTTCTCTCCTTTTATTTGAGCAAAGCTCAAAATTTTGGCTTTCATCTTGGTAATACGGGAAGTTGGGTTGAATTGTTGTAAAAATTCACCTTTAGTTCATCCCATGTTGTAATTGACCGAACCACTAAATATTTTACCCAACTTTTTGTTGCATCCTTCAAAGTTATTAGTAGAACTCGTAATATAACTACATCTCTTTATACTCCTGGAATGTTAAAGTAGTCCACTATCTCTAAGACTTCATCAATATGTTTGTTTGCATGTTCATGATCCTTTCCAACGAATGACGTCTCTTTGGGCATATTTAAAAATTGGCCTATTAATTCGAATTTGGTTGTTGGTGGGACAACATGTCGAACCAATCTTGAAACGGTACCTTCACATGTCCTAATGGCATACTTTTCCAAAGTTAGTGCATCCGTCATATCTTCCTGATATTCTCCTTCGGTCTCTTACTTTGATTCTGGTTGACTTTTCTCCGAAAGATAACTGTCTACGTGCTTAACTTCTTTTTCAGCCTCTTTTTGTCCTTTGCCTAACTCACATTCTGGCTCTTCGAATGGGGAAGCAAGACTGGAACTAAATCCTTTGGTCACTAAATGTTAATAATAGTACAAAACAAACAAAAACAAGCGTAAAATTGAACAAAAGCTAATTATAAACATAATATGGAATTAGCGATATTTACGGCGTGATAGTGAGGTTTTCGCGTAGTGAAAGTCACGAATTTAGTCAAATTTTAAACTGGGTAAAAATAGAAAAGAAAAACCCAATTATACTTTACACAATCAATTTAATCTGCAAAAGGTAAAACTAATCCCCGACAACGGTGCCAAAAACTTGATGTGAGATTTTTCTACTAAAAATTTTTGAAGTTTTAAAATTTTAAAACCTTTATCTAATGCTTCTTAACTAACACTCACACACACAATGAACATAATAAGATATAGTATAGTTGCGGTAAATAAGGGCGTCAAACTCTCAGGGATTAGGTATGACATATAACATATTGAATCAATTAAATAGGAAATTAAATGGGGAGGGGGGGTTATAATTAAATCCGAATAAACTTAAATTAACAGGCAGAAACAAGTTTTAGATAATGGGTTTTGAAGGACTTTCACTTAAACTTCGAATTCCTATTTTCTTTGGTGAATTTATGATAGTGCAATAACTGAGATTTAACCAATTATACTAACAATTATGATCTATTACTAGTTTTTATGTGTATTCTAATTCAATATTATGAAACCAACTAATTGTATAAAATTACTTATGATTAAGTCAAGAGTTTAATAAGATTAAACCTAGCAAGGGTTATGAAACCAATGCTATCTTATATGCTAAAGTTATCAATTATCACCACCTAAACCTAGGATTGTTTAATCACTAGTCTTTAAAAGTTTTTAGATAAAAACCATTAAGATACAAATCACAATAATCAGATTTGAAATCAAAATTACATGCAACTTAGTGATAAGTAATAAAAATAAAAACTTCAACAAATAAGGAAGATGATTTGATCAAAAAGTAACTTTATATAATCTAAATAACTACAATATCACATTTACACCATAGTAATCTAGTTCATCTATATTTAAGTTCCATAGAAGGTATTTAGCCTCTCATGTTTATAGAAAAACGACATAAACAATTAAAAAGAATGTTAAATATGATTCTTCTTGATTTCTTCTACAATCCTCTTCTAGACCACTTCTGCAACCTTTCTACAACGAAACAAGGGTTCTTTTTCGCACCAGAAAGGGTTTTTTTTCCACACTTTTCTGAGATGTGAAAATCTTCTATTTATAGGAAATTAAACTTGGTGGCACTAAGCCTTCGTCTTCGCCACACTAACAATTATCTTCAACGAATCTCCCTCAAGTAATCTTCTCTTCCACGACGCTATTCTCTAAATTCGCGGCACTAACCCCATGATTTATGGTATCTTTGATTTTCTTCATTGTCCACTCCATTTTTAGCTCCCTTTTCGTTCATTAAATCTTATGTACGGATTTTGGATTTAATTATCATATATGAACATCCTTCATCATATTTATCCTTATTTTATAGTTTTCTATTAAAAATACTAATAATCATATTTAATGACTAATTTTAGCAATATCACATATCTGAGAGGTATAGTAAAAGATGTGCTAGTAAAAAAAGAAACTTATGTGTCTCCTATCCATTTTGTGAAACTTTATATGGAAGAAGATTTGGAGGTGCAATCATATTAGGAAGACCTTTTCTCAACACCGCAAGAGTTATAGTGGATGTTAGTGAATCAAAACTCACACTTACAGTTGGAACAAAAGCATTAACTTTTGGATTAAAGGATTCCAAAATAATGAAAGGAAGGCATGAAAATTTTCATATGGGTACCGTAGAAGAAGAAGATGATGAAAAACTCAAGGAGTTAATGAAATTGATGGATGAAGAGTACAAGCAATATATGGCAACTGTAAAAGGTGTAAAATTATGGGCTGATGCAAGGCTTGTGGAAGAGATGAAAAAGATAGATGAATAATTTGAAAATTTTGAGCAATTGGAAGCTGAAGAGGCTTTGTGCCGCGAAACGCCTACAATCGAGCCACAATGCATCGATGATTCGAAAAAAGTTAAGAAACATACTCATCGTGCGGCGAAGTCAGCATATGTAGCCTCGCGAGCACGTATTTGAAGAAGAAAAAAAATCTTAGCCAAAAGGAAGGTACTTTACAAACTAACAGTTTTGAATTTCATGTACAAATGGAGAAAAAGAAAGAAAATGAGCAATTCATTGACAATGTCAATAAAAAGTTCATGGACAATTTCTGGAGTAATACCTACCTTAACAATAATGGGATTAGCAATGAAAATATATAGAAAAGTATGAGAATTTTTTTTCATTGTTTAAAGGAAGGGATCATCAATTTTACGAATGAATAAGTCAATCCTTTTGACTTAAATGAAGAATGTCAAGAAGAGAGGAGTTGCTAGATGATGAATTAAGAGATACGAGAGATAGCAAAAGAGACTTATATAATCTTTAAAGAATTAAGGAACAAGTGAAATAATAAGTCAAAATAAATACTTACGAAGTAGTTTTTGTGACTAGAATAGAAGAGCCATTAGAACAAGGATGCAAATGTCACATCCGAATATGAGAGGTTGATAGTGCTGAAGTTATGAAAGAAAAGAAGGAGGCGTGAGAGAAAGAGAACGAGAAAAGAAAAATAAAGAAGCCAAACAATAAAAAAAAGTCAAGTAAAGAAAATAAGGAAGCTTACAAGAAGAGACAAGCTTAGAGAGAGAGAGAGAGAGAGAGAGAGAGAGAGAGAGAGAGGAATGAAAAAGAGCACCCGCAAATCCCAACAAGACTTAGAAGAAGGAATGAGTCTAGCTTACGAATCAAGTTTAAAGAAACGTTTGGTGGTAGGCAACCGAAGCTTGATTTTTATTTTTTCTTTTCTAATACATTTTAAGCACTTTGTTTCCTTCAAGTTTTCTGCCTTATGATTCTAAATGCTTTAACTTTTTGTTTCTTTTCCTTGTACGCATAAATATTTTGAAAGACAATTGGTTAAATTTAAGGTATTAATATGGGCACCATAAAATTTAAGTGTGGGGTTCGTGGGAATTTTTTTTATTGTTTTCAGGTGCATGGATTATACGAGAGACTTGAGTTCGTACAATTAGTGAAACTTCAGGTGGATTCAACTTCGTGAATGAAAGACGTATACTATTTGTTCTTTGTGACAGCAGCTTAGCTACCTCACGACGTGATGTAGTATATGATTCACGAGAGAGACCCATAGGAAGACATTTCAAGACGCGATGAGAACTATTTCACGGCGCAATCCAGTGCATGTTCAACACATTGTAGTCTTAAAACAGATGTGATTATTCAAAGTAAGTTTATTCTACAGTTAAGTATGAAGTTACAATCAAAAAGAAATTTAGAAGTATAAACTAACTTTTCGATACCTACCCAAGGGAGTTCATTTTTATTCTCTCTTTTGCTTTACATGTCAGTATAATGAGCGCATTGTACAAATAAAGTGTGGGGGGTATAGGATTGATATAATGCTCAATTAGAGAGCCAAATTTTGTCAAAAAATTTAAAGTTTTGAAAACCAATACGGGTTAAAGTTTAAATTTCCAAGATTTAAGTTATTAGGAGTGGAACCAATTTGTGACATTTGAAGTTCAACTAGTACCCTCCGATGGATGTTTTACATCTAGCAACTACACACCAACTAGTCTGGGATCAAGTAGGGAGAATTTCGTTACACGGGCTTCATCGAAAGTAATGGGTTTCACAATAGTTATTTAGATATTTTTTTACTGTTCTATTCTATTTTTATTTTTGAGTTTAGTTGGTTGGAGTTTATTCTAAAATTTTGAGGTTCGATGATTGTACATTTGCTTGAGGGCAAGCAAAACCTAAGTGTGGGGTTTTTTGACATTGGTTAAATTAGTCACATAATTGAAGTAATTATTTTAGTATTTAATAAGGAATAATTATAAATTAAGGATAAATATGCTACAAAATGATTATTATAAGGATGGTCAAAATCCGACGATATGACTAAAAGAAGAAGATTAGAGCAAAATATGGAGTAGATAAGGAAGAATTCGAAGTTGGTTTAAAACACTGGGGTTAGCGCCACGACCATTGATGGATAGCGTCGTGAAAAAAACTTTTACTTTGGGAAGAATATATATGGATCACGTTTAGTGCCACGAAGACAAAGGCTTAGAGCTGCTAACTTTTATTATCTATAAAACGAGATTTTTCCATCCCAATTGGGTGTGTAGAAAATACTTTCCTACGAAAATAAACCCTTTTCATTCAGAATGCGAAGGAAGTCGAAGAAGGAGTAAATTTGAAGATTTTTTTTGAAGAAAACGTGAAGAAGTTACTAGGTTTGCAATGTTTAGCATTCTTTCGAAGTTTAATTATCATTTTTTTGTAAACACGAGAGGCTAAAAACCTTCTCTTTTGCTTAGGTATAGATCAACTGAAGTACTATGGTGTATAATTTGTTTTGAAGATATGATATTGATTATTTATTACTTTTTGGATTAATTATTTATCTTGTTAAAGTTCATATTTTTATTGCTTACAACTGAAGTGAATGTAATTTAGATTATCAGTCTTGTTACTCTAGCTTGAATCTTAATAGTTTTGAACATAAATTGTTAAGTCTAGGGATTAAACTAATTATAGGAGTTAAGTAATATTAATCGGTAATTTGACATTTCAGAGAGCATTAGCTTAATTAACTATGCTAAGTTTAGTTTTATGAACAGTAAATATTCAACATTTATTTTATTCTAAAGTAATTCTGGTAATAAAGTGGATTTTAAGGTTGCTAGTTTTATGACTATTAAATTAGTTACTCATAAATCACTATCATTAGTATTAGATCTTAACTTCTAATCATCTTATCTACCGATAATCAATTTAAAAATTCATTGCATTATCAATAAAATCACCATAGGAAAAAGGGATCCGAAATCTAAGCAGAAATGCTTCAATATTACTGTTTTCATATGATGCTTTGTTTGATCGATAATTCGAAGTTAAGTTTAAAATATAAGTTTAAATACACCTCCCTTAAAAAATTATTTTTTCGTTTCAGTTAATTTAATTTATTATTATTCATACATGTTCCTTGAGAGTTCGACACTCTCATTTACCTCAACTGTACTATACTCGATCTGGTTCACTGCCTGTATGACTATTGGTTAAAGTGGTGATAGATTAAGGATCTATAGATTTAAACCTGACTATTTTTAGTATAAAAATAACACATCAGTAAACTTAACGATTTTATCTACATGATTGAGTGTCATGTATTAAATGGAAATATTGAGGGAAACACATGAGTAATGTCTTGACATATGATATTCAAGAATTACATGTTATTTTGACAGCATGTGGGATGAGATTTATCATGGGACTTCAAGGGCCAAAATCCCATACACATAATATATTTTAGGTGAGTAACATTACCTTTCAGTAAGGATCTAAAAAGCTAGACATGGTTTCGCCATGGCGCGCCATGGCTCCAAGGCTTGTTACTATCGCCACGCTTTAACAAAATGTCGCCTTAAGGCATATGTATATATAAAAATGAATTATACTAGAAAATATATATAATTATTTATTATATACAAATTTTTTATCTTAAGTCGCGCCTTACAAACGACATGAATCGCCACAACTCGTAAAAGCTTGAGGTCTGACAATGTCGCCAAGTCACACCTAACGTTATTTAGAACCTTGCCTTTCGCTATATAATCGTTATCTAGATATATTATATTCTTTGGGTATTTTCAAATATCTGAATTGTTGCCAATTGATAATAAGTGAGTTAACTGCCTGGTATTATAATGAAATGTAAAAGTTATATTATTATGAATCATAACAGAGTAGCTGAGATTTGGAGTTGAGAATGATAGCAATTTATTGCTATATAAATAAACAAGTGAGAGAGAAGCTGATATATACAATAGAGTATTACTATATAAGTTTAAAGCGAGTCGAGATATACACATATACAAGAGTATTGCTACACAAGTCGGGGAGTATGTAGTTGAGATTTATAATAGAGTATTACTATACGAGTTAGTGAATGAGTATAATTGAGATATTTAGTAGTATATTACTATATGAGTTAATGAGCGAGTACAATCGAGATATGTAGTAGAGTATTATTATACGAGTTAATGAGTAAGCATAGTTGAGATGTATAGTAAAGTATGGCTATATAAGTTAAAGAGAACGAGTATAGACTATAGAGAGAGTAACAAGAGAGAATGAGAAAATAATATAAAGGCTAAAGAGAGAGAAGGGAGAGAGAGAGAGAGAGAGAGTATAGAGGAGTATGGTGAGTCACAATGCGATCCTTTTGTGACAATATCCAACGAGTAAAGAGAGTCAGTATGGAAAACCACATAACGAGTAGTTTCTGGCAATACCCTTTGAGAATGTATGATATAACTATATTGTAGCTGTAGAGTGTAAGGAGTTGAGTATAGCTCTTGTACGTGTTGAGAATTGAGATTCGATACTTACCCTTTCTACTATTGTAGGTTTTTCAGGTGAATTCATTAGGTAGCGAGAAATTATAAAAGAAAATTTTTGTTACTCGGCTTAGATCATTGTATTTTATTTTTTGATGCGACTATGTTGATTACTAGTTGTGATAGATTGTTAATATAATTGTTCACCGATGTGTTTTATGAATAAAAATTGAAAATATGTGGGTGTACCTTGTGTTAAATAGCCAGGTGTTACAAGTTGGTATCAGAGTCGTGGTTTGTGTGAATCAGGTATGTAGTGATAGATTCCTAAACTTAAATCAATTAGTAGAAAAGAGGAGTATAAGCTGACGTAACTATGTAAGTATGAGTTAGTCAACTATTAGATACAACTAGATAATTTTGTGATGTATATAATTTAGTTCTTCTTGAATTGAATAGTGAGAGTTGTGTAACATAGAGTTAATTTGACAAAAGCATTACTCATATCAGTAATTATATATGTTGTTGACATTGAGAGATTATTTTGACTATAAGGTCGTTTTAGTTATTTTTGTGAATATGTGAATAATTTTTGATACCCTTAAAACAAGTACTAGTGCGAATTTGTGAAATCTATCCAAACGTGTTTGTATAATGAGCTAAATTTGTTAAGAGTAAAACTTTAATAGAAGGGGAAAATTTGGAAATTTAGAAGGGAGAACCTGCTAAGGAGAATACGACACGTCATGGAGATGAACGCGACGTGTAGAAGACTTAAAAGTAGCAATGTACTTTGGTATGGCACAACATGAATAAAACTAACACACAATGTGTCTGTAGTAGAAGACTAAAAAGAATGAGTCTAGGAGTACACGCGACTCGTCTAACATGCGTAAGTGAGTGAAATAACTTTCCATTACCAAAGTTTTATTAGGTGTTGTGTATATACGATATCTACGAGTTATATATGAGAGATGAGTATGATGGTCAATTTTATTTATAAACTATCTTTACTGTTTTAACTATTAAATTTTATTATAGGGATATATTTCATACGCAGAAAAATAGATACATTAAAACAATCCTTGCTATTCGTTAAAAATCTGGGTGTTTCAATTGCCCGGATTCACTGAGATTCGTGATGCACTTTTAGATTGAAATATTTCGATGATACAATCAAAATTCAAATCAGTAAAACTCAGTGTTTGATGAACAAAGAATGATGAAGGTTTTGATCTGTGACACCCATATATTCGAATATTTGGAATGAGTAATATACTAATGTGAAATTCAATCGTCACGACATTATGCATCAGTTTGTTGTGTTATTATAACTTTGCTTTATGTTAATAAAGATTACACTTAAATGGGGGAGGTTTGTTGGTGATTTGTGTTATCAATGTTATTTAAGTGTAATGGTATTAACTTGTTGGCCAATGTAATATTGATAAATATTAAACAAGTAGGGTGATCCAGAGTGTACACTTGTTTGAGTTTATTCAGATTTAAAGTACATTGTTATTTAGGGGCGAACCACTGAACCATGGGGGTCCGGGAGTAGTGCTCCTAGTAGTGGGGTCCAAGGGGAAGAGTTCGTGGGTTTTAACCCTTATCTTTATGAAAAATGCATTAGAATCCGAAATTATGATTTTTGACTCGGTTTTAACCTTTATCTTAAACCCTATTTAGAGACAATTTTATGCTAGTTAATTGATGGTTATAAAACTGTTTTACGAAAGTTTTTAGACATTGATGGTAT
Organism: Lactuca virosa; assembly: GCF_052849685.1. NCBI lineage: Eukaryota > Viridiplantae > Streptophyta > Magnoliopsida > Asterales > Asteraceae > Lactuca > Lactuca virosa. The sequence goes on from NC_136431.1 coordinate 73,123,285, forward strand.
ACCCATTTTTGGTCATTATTCTGGTACACACAAGATCATAAGTTTTCTTCATTCTCATTTCTTCTTTGGATCACTGAGTTTTATCCGATTGAATATTTCGATTGTACCATAATACCCTAATTTGAAAGTATTGCGACTCATTGGAATCCAAGCAATCGAAACGTTTTTCTAATAAAGATTAAAGTATTATGTGAAAATGGAGAATTGAGAATATGTGAAGGAAATGACAAGCATGTTTGATAATTTGATCAAGTTTGAAGGGCATGATTTTAGTAGATGGCAGAATAAAATGCATTTCCTCCTTATTACTCTAAAAGTGGTGTATATTTTGAGTACCCCTATGCCTGAATACATCAAAGATGAACCATTGGAAGTAACTAGGAGAAGATCGAAGTGGGAGAATGATGAATACATATGTCGTGTACTCATCCTAAATGGTATGCCTGACTCTTTACTTGATGTTTATCAAAATGTCGAATCTATAAAGGAACTATGGGATTCACTGAAATCCAAGTACGTGACAAAAGATGCTTCTAGTAAGAAGTTTCTAGTCAATAATTTCATGAGTTACAATATGGTTTATACTAGGCCTGTCATGGAAAAATTCATGAATTGTTAAGGATTGTGGGACAGTTTGTCCAACATAATCTGAAGATGGATAAAACCTTCTTTATGGCTGCATTATTAACAAAATGTATCCTTCCTGGAAAGAGGTTAAACACACTCTGAAACATAACAAGGAAGAGTTAAATTTGGTTAAACTTGGAAGTCACTTAAGGATTGAAGAGTCTTTGGGGAATAAAGAACTGGAAAATAACCCTAAAGGTAAGAACCAACTTGGCTATTCTTCTGTGAATATGGTGGAAAATGAAGGATGAAAGAATTCCAACAAGTCTAATGGAAAAAGGAAGTACAAATGTGGAAATGACAAATCTTCCGACAAAAAGGCAAAACTAGTATGTTGGGAGTGTGGAAAACCTGGTCATTTCAAGAAGGATTGTATTGTTCGTAAAGTGAACAAAGATGTTGGTCCAAGTGATTCTAAGGATCCAAAAAAGCAACAAGGTCAGAATTCTGATTTAGTACATAATTTTTATTATATTCAGAATTATGTTTCTGTAATTTATGAGGAATTTTATGTGAAGGATGAAAATGTTTTTTGGTAGGTTGATTCTGATGCAACAGGTCATGTTTGCAAAGATCTTCGTTGTTTTAAAGATTATCAACCAATTGAAGATGGATTTGTTGTGAAGATGGGCAATGTTGCAACTAAATCAATCAAAGGATTAGTGTATGTTTTACTTAATTTTACTTCTGAAAAATGTTCATATTTAGACAATGTGTTGTATGTACCAGGGATTCAAAAGAATCTCTTATCTGAATTTTTTTTTAAAATAAGTGTGGCAAGAAACAAGTGTTGGAAAGTGACAAGTACATCTTGTCAAGACATGATACTTTTTTTGGATTTGGTTATGTTTGTAATGGTATGATTAGGCTTAATCTTAATGATCGTTCTTATGATAATTCGATTTGCATGATTACTACTAGTACTAGAAATAACTCAAATAAAATCAGATTTATGGCATGTTAGACTATAACATGTTCATTTTAAAAGATTAAAAGATATGTCTAAAATGAGTTTGCTACCTGCTTTTGACATGAATAATGAAAAGTATAAAACTTGCATGTTAATAAAGATCACTAGACAACCTTTAAGGATATTAACAGGGAAAGAAAGTGTTAGAACTCATATATAATGATTTATGTGATTTTCATGCTACACCTTCATTAGGAAACAAAAAACATGTCATTACTTTTATTGATGATGCATCTAGATATTGTTATGTCTATCTGTTACATTCAAAAGATGAAGCTCTTGATAAATTTAAAATTTATAAACAACATGTAGAGCTACATACAAAAGATTTGATACGAGTTTTGTGTATTGACAGATGTAGTGAGTATTATGATCCGGTTTATTTCGAATCTACTAGAATAATACATCAAACCCCGGCTCCTTACAAACCACAACATAATGGTGTGTCTAAAAGGAGGAATAAGACTTTAAAGGAAATGGTTAATTCCATGTTATCCTATTCCGATCTAAGTGGAGGATTTTGGGGTGAGGCTATGTTGACGGCCTGTTAAATACTGTTATATACTGAATAAACTCCAAGCAAGAGGAGTAAGAGTACCCCCTATGAACATTGGTATAAAAGGTACCAAATTGGAGTTATTTCAAAGTTTGGAGTTACAGAGTAGTTGTAAGACTCAATGAACCCAAAAGGAAAATCTTGGGTGAGAAAGGTATAAATTGTATCTTTATTGGGTATGTTAAGCATTCTAAAGAATATAGATTATATGTTATAAAATCTAATGACTCTATGTTTGTGAACACTTTATATCGTCAAGAGATGCTATATTTGATGAAGAGAGATTTACATATATATACCTAGACCAAGGGATATGATTCAACAATCTTCCAACAAAAATACAACTCAAGCTAGAAATGTATCTGGTGGTACAGATTATGTACCTCGACCTTCTAAACCTAGGAAAAGTGCTAGAGCTAGAAAAGCCAAGTCTTTTGGATATGATTTTCAACTTTATTTAGTTGAAGGAACAAAGGATGAAATTGTGTCTCAACATCAATATTGTTTTATTATTGAGAATGATCCAAATACATTTAGTGCATATATGGCATATATGGATGTTCATTTCTATAAATAAGTAATCCAGGATGAGATTGATTCTATCATGGATAATAACACATGGGTATTGGATGATTTACCTCCTGGATTCAAAGCATTAGGATGTAAATATATTATCAAAAGAAAGATGAAAGTGGATGACACCATAGATAAGTACAAACCCATATTGATTATCCAAGGCTTTAGGCAAAGACAATGTATTGAGTTCTTTGATACGTATGCTCCTGTTGCTAGGATTTACACTATTAGATTATTGTTAGCTCTTGCAACTATACACAATCTTGTAATTCACCAAATGGATATGAAAACCGCATTCTTTAATGGTGAATTGGATGATAAGATTTATATGAAACAATTTGAAGGTTTTGTGATGCCTGGAAATAGAAAAAGGTCTGTAAGTTGAAGAAATCATTGTATGGTTTAAACAAGCACCAAAACAAAGGCATGGAAAGTTTGATGATGTAGTCTTTTTTAATAGTTTTGCATTAAACCAAGATAACAAGTGTGTATATAGAAAATTTGACACTTCTAGTAAAGTAGTTATAATTTGTGTATATGTAGATGATATGTTAATTTTTAGTTCTGATCTAGATCAAGTTGATAAAACCAAGAAATTTTTATCATCTAACTTTGATATGAAAAACCTGGTCGGGGGGGGGGGGGGAGGTTGAGGTGATTATTGGTATAAGATTCAAACAAGGAAACAATGAAATTTCAATTGCTCAATCTCATTACATTAAGAAGATATTGAAAAAGATTAACTTTGACAGTTTTTCTCTAGTTAGCACTCATATAGATCCTAATCTTAAGCTTCTACCTAATAAGGGATCTCTAATGTCTCAAATTGAATATTCAATAGCTATTGGATGTCTTATGTATGCCATGATTAGCACTAGGCCAGCCATAGCATATGATATAGGAAATCTTAGTAGTGTACTAGCAATACTAGTTCACATTATTGGTAAGCTTTAAATCGAATATTCAAGTACTTGAAAGGAACCATGGATTATGGTTTGACATACAGTAGATTCCCTTCTATTTTAGAAGTTTATTCAGATGCCAACTGGATTACCAATTAGGAGGATCATTCCTCTATAAGTAGTTGGGTATTCTTTCTTGGAGGAGGTGACATTTCTTAGCCATCCAAGAAACATACTTGTATTACAAAATCAACCTTGGATTCTGAATTTGTAGCATTGGTTGTTGTTGGTAAAGAAGATGGGTGACTAAGAAATTTGATATATGAATTTTCGTTTTAGCCCAAACTGATGTTTAACATTTCTATCCGGTGTGATAGTGATGCTACTTTGGCTAAGGCTTATAGTCACGTATATAATATGAAGTCTAGATATTTAGGTGTTAGACATAGCATAATCCATGAGCTCATGATGAATGGTATGATATTTGTGGAGTTTGTGATAAATCAATTGAATTTACCCAATCATCTAACCAAAGGATTAGTTAGAGATCTTGTGCACAAGGCGATTGTGGAGATGGGTTTAAATTCCACCTGAAATATTTCATATTAAGATACCCAATTCCAACCTAATGTAATGTTAGATTCTGAATATAATATGGAAAGCTTGATATTCGAAGATTGGAACACACTATTAACATCATCCCAAGGTATGTGCTCAGTACTGCAAGTAAAGGAGGTTGAAATTTTATTTCTTAATAGTTCTTTTGAAAAATTGTGTTTGCAGGTGCAAGAATAATATGACTACCTATATAAGCATGAAGTTTAGCCACTTCAAGAAGTTTGAGAATTAGCTTTGATATTCTTATTGAGGAGAAGACATATGCTAGTAAAATATAATATGAAGTTAGAACTTATGAGTTCGTAAATTGTCGTGTGTATTATCTTCATCTATTCACTATGAATAGAAATGGTTCAATCCATAGTGACACCCTGATATTCGAATATTTGGAATGAGTAATATACTAATGTGAAATTCAACCCTGATATTCGTATATTTGGAATGAGTAATATAATGATGGTTATAAAAGTGTTTTATGATAGTCTCTTCTGTCAGTTTTCAAGCATTTATCATACACCAATTTTTGGTAATTATTCTGGTACACAGAAGATCATAACTTTTCTTCATTATCAGTTATGTATTCAATCACTAAGTTTATCAGGTTCAAGGTTTCTATTGAACCATCAAAATACTTTAATATGAAAGTGTATCACAACTCCTAGTTGATTCCAAACAATCATAACCCCATTTTTCTAATACATTATATACTTGATTATAAGCCTTAGCCAATGTAGCAGCACTATCACACCTGATAGAAATGGTAAATATCAGTTTAGGTGATAATAGAATTTCATATATCAAACTCCTTTGCCGCTCAACTTCGTTACGAGCTACAACTGGTGCCAAAAATTCAGACTGCCTTATTAACCTTGTAATAAAAGTCTGTTTCTTGGATGCCTAATAAATGACACTTCCTCCTAGAAGGAATACCCAACCACTTGTAGAGGAGTGATCCTCAAAATTAGTAATCTAGTTAGCATTTGAATAACCTTCTAAAATATAATGGAATCAACTATATGTTGGACCATAATCCATGGTTCCTTTCTAGTACTTGGGTATTGTATTTAAAGCTTGTCAATGATGTGAACTAGGACGGCTAGTATAACTACTAAGGTTTCCTACAACATATGCTACATCTGGCCTAGTGTTAATCATAACATACATAAGACATCCAATAGCTCTTGAGTATTCAAGTTAAGACACTAGAGCTCCTTTATTTGGTGGAAGCTTAAGATTAGGATCTATAGGAGTGGTAACAGGAGAACAAGTTTCACATTTAAAGTCTTTCAATATCTTCTCAATGTAATAAGATAGAGAAATTGAAATTCCATGGTTTCCTTGTTTGATTCTTATACCAAGATTCATCTCAACATCCCCTAGGACTTTCATATCAAAGTTAGATGATAAAAAGTTCTTAGTTTCATCAGCTTGATGTTGGTTAATACTAAAAATCAACATATTATTCACATATAGGCAAATTATAACTCCTTTACCATAAGTATCAAGTTTGCTATATACACACTTGTCAGTTTGTTTAATGCAAAACCATTAGACAAACCACATCATCAAACTTTTGATGCCATTGTTTTGCTGTTTGTTGCAAGCCATACGATGATTTCTTCAACTTGCACACTTTGTTTTCATTTCTAGGCATCACAAACCTTCAAGTTGGTTCATGTAAATCTACTCACCCAATTCACCATTTAAGAATGCGTATTTCATATCCATTTGGTGAATTATAAGATTTTTTATACTAAAAACAATCTTATAGTGGAAATCCTAGCAACATGGGCAAAGGAATGAAAAAAGTCATTACCTTCTTTTTGACTAAACCCGTGGATAACTAATATGGCTTTCTATTTATCTATGGTGCCATCCACTTTCACGTTTCTTTTGAGCATCCATTTACATTATAATGCTTTCATCCAGGAGGCAAATCAGACAATACCCATGATAGAATCAATTTTATCATGGATTGATTCTTTCCAAAAAGCAACATCCCTAGATGCCATAGATTCGCTAAAAGTATTTGGATCATCCTCAATAATAAAATAATATTGATCTTGAGACACAGTCGTATCCCTTGTTCCTTTAAATAAATAAAATTGAAAATAAGATCCAACAGACATCTTTAGCTTGCATTGACTTCTTACTGGAATATTTATAAATCATATCCCTTGGTCTAGGTATAAATGTAAATATCTATTAATCAAATATAACATCTCTTAATTCTATAACAGTTTTCACAGACACAAAGTCATTAGATTCTATAAGATATAATCTAAATGCTGTGGAATCCTCAACATTCCTAATAAAGATACAATCTATACTTTTCTCACCCAAGTTTTTTCCTTTTGGTTTCAATGAGTATTACAACTACTCTACAACCCCAAACTTTAAGATAACTCAAATTTGGTACATTTTATACCAAAGTTCATGATGAGTATTTTTACTCCTTTTGTTTGGAGTTTTATTTAATATATAACAGACTGTCAACATAGTCTCACCCCGAAATTCGTTACCCAGACCATAATAAGTTAACATAGAACTAACAATTTCCTTTAAAGTCGTATTCTTCCTTTCAGCCACACCATTTTGCTATAGTGTGTTAAGAGCCATGGTTTGATGTATTATACCAGTAGATTCGAAATAGATCGTATCATAATACCCATCACATCTGTTAATACACAAAACTTTTATCAAATCATTTTTATGTAGCTCTACTTCTCGTTTATAAATTTTAAATTTATAAAAAGCTTCATCTTTTTAATGCAACAAATAGACATATCAATGTCTAGATGCATCAAAAATAAAATTAATGACATACTTTTTATTTCCTAGTGAAAAAGTAGCATGAAAATCACATAAATCTCTATATATGAGTTCTAACACATTGCTTTCTCTGTTAACATCCTTAAAAGTATGTCTAGTGAGTTTTGTTAATATGCAAGTTTTAGACTCTTCATTATTCATTTAAAAAACATGTATTAAACTCATTTTTTACATATCTTTTAATCTTTTATAATGAACATGTCCTAGTCTATAATGCCATAAATATGATTTACTTAAGTTGTTGTTAGTATTAGTTTTATTCATGAAAATCGAATGATTATAAGAAGTATAATTTAGATTCAACCTAAGCATGCCATTGCATACATAACTAAATCCAACAAAAGTACCATTTCTTGACAGGATATACTTGTCACTTTCCAACACTTGTTTGTAGCCACACTTATTTAACACAGTTTCAGATAAGTGATTTTTTCCAATCCATGGTAGATACAACCAACACATTGTCTAAACATAAACATTTTCTAGAAGTAAAATTAAGTAAAACATGCCCCAATCCTTTGATTGGTTAAATTGCAACATTTCCCATCTTCACAACAGATCAACCTTTAGTTGGTTGACAATCTTTAAACCAACGAAAAATCTTTGCAAACATGACTTGTTGCATCAAAATCAACCAACCAAGCAACATTATTATCCTTCAGTTGGTTGACAATCTTTAAACCAATGAAGATTTATCATCTCCACTTTTGTACTTCTTTTTGTTTTTAAACTTGTTGGAATTCTTTGATCCACCGCCTTCCCCCATATTCACAAAAGAAGAGCCAACTTGATTCATACAGTGACTCAAAGACTTTAGGATTATTGTCAAATTCTTGAGTACTCAAAGACTCTTCAATCCTACAGTGACTTCCTAGTTAAACAAAAGTTAACTCTTCCTTGATATGTTTCAGAGTATTTTTGAACTCTTTCCAGGAAGGAGACAATTTATCTATAATGACGACAACCGAGATGACTTCATCCGTCTTCAGATTATGCTGGACAAACTATCTAGAATCTTCAATAATTGTGATATTGTTCCATGACAAGCCTGATATCAACCATCTTGTAATTTATAAAATTACTAACCATAAACTTTTTACTATAAGTATCTTCTATCATATACTTAGATTCTATTGAATCCCATGTTCCTTTGCAGATTCAACATTTTGTTAAACATCAAATAGAAAGTGATACATACAGTTTAACATGTGGCAAGGACATATGTAGTAATCCCACTTCAATATCCTCTAAGACACTTCCAACGTTTCATCTTCAGCGTCTCCATACATATGGGTACTTTCAGATTGAAATATTTTGATAGTACAATCGAAATTTTGAATCGGATAAAGCTCCGTGTTTCATGAGCAAAGAATGATGAAGGTTATGATTTGTGTACCAAATTCGAAATGACCAAAAAACTGAAACATAACCAATATCTGAAAACTGACAAAACTGTCATATAGCAGTTTCGTAACCACCAATTAACTTCCATAAAACCTGGTCTACATGTAGGGTAAAAAAATAGTGTTTGAGACACAATTAACTCCCATAAAACTAGCTTGATCCTAGCAAAGGGCTCTACCCCTTGGACCTCGCCAGGGGTTGCCACCCCTTGCACCCTGCTGCCCCCGGACACCCGCGGTTCAGGGGTTTCGCCCCTAAATAACAGTGTAGTTTAAATATGAATAAATCAAACAAATATGCACTCCGCACCACCCTTACTTGTTCAATGTTTATCAAGATTACATTGATCAATATGTTCATCCCATTACACTTAAATAATATTGGTGATATAAATCAACAACAACATTCATGTGTCTTTGTGCACAACTGTTTGATGGAACTATGTCCATCGACATCAAAAGTTTAAGACCAAGTTCAACTGAACGTTATATACAAGTATTTGAGTTTCAAGTGGTTGATGAAGAGGAGATTTAGATCCTAACTGATACTATGTATTCAATAGCTTTATCCTCATTTTAGCGTCCTAAATAAGGAAAATAATTGATGGAGGGTGCCAAGAAAAAATAGTAGGTGTATAGGAAATAATAACTCACATCACAACAAAACCCAAGTTGCAAATTGCATTTGTTTTACAATGATCGCTATAGACAATGTTAGACGCTAAAAGCCATAACTATGTGTTAATTGGGTTACAATGATCGGAAGTGGTAAAGGCCTCATGTAGTAGTTTGATGACCTTGTTCTTTTGTTGGGAATCTAGTACTGAATGAGGATTATTATATGTTTTGTTTTCTAGGTTTTCTTTTGAACTTACTAGTTTGAACATGAATAATGATATGCTTATGTTATGGTCTTTTATGTTATTAATGGTTAATGTCTTTTATGTTATTTGTAATTGGTTATGGATCTTTAGAATATTTGTATATTTGACATGTCATCAACGATGAGTACTCCATGGTATCGACCTCCGTTTTGGTGTGGTATTGTATGAGAATTCTGATTCTATTATAAAACTATTCATAATGGTCTAAATAAGTACCAAGGAAATCATATTTGGGTATGAAATGCAATCAAGGGTTCATGTGATATGGTGAAGTTTAATCAAGAATTGATGTTATATGAATGATTTACAATCAAGAGTGAAAATGGTTATAATATATGCAGTTCATTTAGGCCGAAAATATAATATATTAATACTAATTACTTCTTTTATCATTGAGGTTCAAACTATAACTTAAACAAGGAATGTATAATATAGAGCAAAATAGAGATGTTTGAAGTGACTGAAATGCTCATGCAATGGTTAAAGTAGGAGCTCATGTATGAGGAAAATTGGTATATGTTGAGTGTTAGGATCTAAACACCTGTCATTTATGTAATTTATCTTTGGGATACACTAGCATATTTTTTATGAAACAAACGACTAACAGTATTTTATTGGTAAAAACGTTGATCTTTATATAATTTATTTATTTTTATACAATAACTACAGTTATTTATCTATTTACTACACTACTTTATTACATAGAAAATATAAACTTTTTACTGGATAATGTTGTAAAAAAACTTGTAAATTATATGCATTTTATGTTATAAGGGTATATTTTCATTGTCAATTAATAAAATACAAACCATTAATTCGTCTCTTCTAATCTATCAAAGAGCATGGATTAATGAATTATTTCATTCCAAGATAGTGATTTATGGTAATTAAAATAACTTGGACTAACTGGGAAGATTGAAAGACATAATGCAAGATGAAATTGCATGAGTTGAAGCATGCACATATAAAAGATCATAAAACGCATAAACATAGACTCCATTAACAAGTTAAAATCACTGGAGATTGGTTTATAGCATACCTCAAGATACGAATTCAAGATTTGCATGATGACAGAGTGATCCCTCCACAAAAACTCGCGACTATCATGTACAGGAATATAAATGCCAAGAATGTCAGCAAAGCCCTGTGACGAATCATCATACTTGTCTAAGTAAGATTATCATTTTTTTTTAATTAAGATGACGAGTTAGCCTACTGCAAAATGTATAAGAATAATCACAAGAAACAAGTTTTGTAAATATATGGGCATCAGATTACTTACAGAAGTTTAACATTTTTCATCCAAAGAGCTCTATGAAGTCTCTGCGATTGTTTCTTGAACTGGAAAGCACTATCTTGCATTGTAGCAGTTTTGTCAACAAGAAGTTCAAGCCGATTACCTCTTTCTAATATATTTTCAATACTATTCACCATAATGGTGTGCACCTGTACATACATACATATGAACATGTTATATATAATTCAAATGTACGTCTAAACAAATAAGAGCAAAAGAATCCTTAGTGTGGTATTAACCAATGAAAATAAAAAGAATAATTTGCCTCACCAACTTCATTCCTAACACGGTTGAGTGTATCTGCACTGGGATTACTCGAGAAAAACTCCATTTGCTGATGCAAGACCCTTGAAAATTCATCATTCATAGCATAAGCCGGAGCATGTGGTGCCACTTTACCATAATTTTTCATGAACCTCATCTCAATGTCTTCCAGGTATGAAAATGGGATTCTTCCTGGATGAAATCACATATCAATACATATACAATTTCAACTGAATTGCAAAATCAAGTTATAACTCATAAGTAGCCAGCCATTCATGGTAACTTTTGTACTAGATGAATCAACAACTAGGAATTTAGCAAGTAATAGAACATGCAAAGAGGAAGAGGAGGGAGACTGATGTCCGAGTGTGTCATTGGCCATACAAAGAAAGGTGAGAGAGTCGGATCGGAGTATATGGAAGATGTAATGATCTTGGGAGAAGCAAAGCCTGGACTCGGCCTCCGCCGGCAACTTCTCCAAAATCCGGCGGACAATGGCTCCGGTGTTACCCGTCACAGCGCTGAACTCCGACAACACCGTCATGCCCCTGGCAACCAGAGCGTACAGAATCGCCATTGATTTTTGCAACTTTCACGATTTCTCCCTCAAATTACACGTTTACGCCTACTGTACAAGAAAATATTATCCACTTCGTGTTCTCAATGATCAGGCAAGGAGAGATAGAGTATTTGCCGCACCGTAAATGTGTTGTTTGTTCGTGGATTTGGCCGCAGGTTGCCTACGATAGGCATCGTTTATTCGCGTACAGACTACATAACATAAGAAATACTACATAACAAATTTAATCACCGCTAATCCTAGGTTAATTTAGGGCTAAGGGTGGTGTGAGTTCAATTAGGGGCAACTAGTTTGATTATAATACGACACATTTAATTATGGTGTCTTACCCTATCAACTATTTTATTTGGGAAAACGACTTAAAAAGGTAATGAAGTATCAAAATTTATAAAAATGATCATTGTTTTTATTTTAGTACAAAAAATACCAGGTTACCGACTATTGTAGGTTACCCGGTTGTTTTTTATTTACGAGGAAAATAAGATATATTTGGAATAATTCGTGGCTTTCGCCTTCTTTATTTCACCCAAATTGAAACGACCTAGGACTTTCCCCTGCCACCATGTTTGAGAAGAATGAATCTCCATGGTTGTAAGCAAAGATCCAACTGCAACAAGATGCGTGTCTCTACCCACTGTCATGAAATCTGTCATTAAAGAGTATGCTTGATCACCAGTGAGCTTTGATTGATTTCAAAAGCGGGATTGCAGGAGCCTTCAAGCAATCCTCCAATAGATCACCGAGACCTTCCATCTTCACACCTATTTTCGATTACAGGTATGGCCCTTGACCCACCTCTTCACCCTTCTTGATTCGATCACCGCCCTTCCTCTCCTTTCTTTTTCGTGTTTTCTGCATGTTTAAAGGGTGAAGAGGACGATGTATAGGGTCTAGAAATTTGGAGATGAATTTGTGGGTTTAAGGCTCAATAACTTGTGGGTGCTCTGTAATTGGGGTGACAGGGGATGGCAACAGTGGAGAGGGAATGGTGTCGATGGTGGTTGTAATCGAGGTGGGTTAAAGGGTGTGCTTGTGATGGAGAAATAAGGGGAGTTTTATAGTGATTGAAGGTTGTAAAGGTTATGGGGTTGACTGTGGGAATCGTGGATGGAAAGTGGTGGTGTTCGGTGGTTCAGGTGGTTCAGGTAGGGTGAAGAAAATGATGAAAGTGTGTGAATGAAGGTTGCCTTGCAAGTAAATGGTAGGGGATGATTGTGGGGCGTTTGGTGATAGTGTAAAGTTGATTATGGTGGATGATAATGGAGGTATAAGGGTGGTATTCGGTGAAGGTGGTGGAATAAGGTGATGGATTGATGGTGGTAGACCATTACCTTGAATAACCGGTTACCATGAGGTTAAATAAGAACAAAATAAAAAGTTGAATGATATTTTTTGTACAAAATCTTAGTTCATTGGTATTTTTTTGTACTAAAATAACAATAATGGTCTTTTTTGTATAATTTTGATACTTTTTTACCATTTTAAGTAATTTCCCCTTTTTATTTTTGTTTGGTCCGTGTCTTATTCGCATGTTCTGGGTTTAGACCTTGTAAAAATATGTCGTGTTGTGCTATATTAAAACATTAAATTTGCTGACCAAAAGGCCTTTGGCCTAGCAGAATGAAGGAGTTGGAAACATATCCCTATCCTAAGGGGTTGAACATTCAAATGTCGGTGTAGACAATGAAGTAGTTTAGGAACAAGATTTAGTGGGTGTGTTAGCCGTTCAAAAAATAAATAAATAAATATGTTGAAAGTGTAAAAGTTAGAGATGTAGGAGTAAAAAGTAAAAAGGGAAAATGACGTAACAGCCCTAATATGTATTACGACTTTACCCTAAGTCCCTAAAGTTTTTTTCATGCCTTTTAAGTGGTTTTTGTCGGGTCGATTGGTCACTTTGGACAAAATGAAGGGGTAACCCGGTTACCCCTTTGCCACATAGACCTTGACCCATTTTCCTTTAACATTGACTTTGAAAAGTAAAAAAAATCCTCCTTTCTCCTTTTATTTATCTCTCAGTTCTTTTTCACTCTAAAGTTCTCAAAATGTTCAAATCAGTAAACAAATGAAAATAGAATCATGCAAATTGATTTTTCTTTACTTTAGCGGTTACCTCGGATACGACTCGTAGTAATCTGATAATTGAAGAGACATCCAACCAACACGTGAACCAAAAACTAAAAGGGTTAATGTCCTAGAAAGGTAACGAACTTTGGTCTTTGTCCACATTTAGGTAACCATGTTTTTTTCGTTCATATTTGACCATTGAACTTGTTTGACCTGTTCAAAATAGGGTAATATGACCGGTAATTAGCGGTAACATTACCCTATTATGAACAGGTCAAACAAGTTTACTGGTCAAATGTGTACGAAAAAAACATGGTTACCTAAATTTGGACAAAAACCAAAGTTCCTTACCTATTTTGGTAATATTGGGTTCTTTATGTTAATGGCAAGTAGTCATAGGATCCATTGATGTGAAATAAAATTGGGTTGTTCGGTCTTGTGTATGATGAGATGGTTAAGTCTTGGGTCAACCCAGCTTAGGCCCAGCTAGTTAGGGGGTTAGGTTGTATACGCTTAAGGGGCTAGGTTGTATGTGTTTTAAAGACCAAGCAACACAACTTAGCCCATGACTAGCCGAGCCTAAACTGGGTTAGACCAAGCCTAACCTAATTGTTCATTGACTGTCGGAGCCTAATCCCAGGGCACACAGTCCCTAAGACGGTTCTTGTCCAATATTACCAAAACGGGTAAGAAACTTTGGTTTTTGTCCGTATTTAGGTAACCATGTTTTTTCGCACACATTAGACCAATAAACTTGTTTGACCTCTTCATTATAGGGTAATAGTACCGTAATTACCGGTCATATTACCCTATTTTGAACAGGTCAAACAAGTTCAATGGTCTAATGTGAACGAAAAAAACATGGTTACCTAAATATGGACAAAGACAAAAGTTCGTTACCTTTCTAGGTCATTAACCCAAACTAAAATTATGTATCACAAATGGAAACACCATTATCGCTTTTCTTTCCATTCCATATCATTGATTCCATTTCCAATCCACAAAATTACTCTAATATTTCCAAGGTAATCTATGTTTTGCTTGAAGATCAATATTATTTTTCATGTTAATTTTACGGATTGATCAAATCATCAAAGCCCCATACTATCAAATCTTTTTTTGAATTTTCTTTTTTAAAAAACTGAATTCGTTTCCCTACAATACCATTCGTAGATCTATTCAACTTAGATTAATGGATTGGTGGAAGTTTGAATAATGACTGGTTTACAATTTTGGGAGGAGAAACATAGGTACGATTGACTTGCGATATTCTTGAGGTTTCGAATCGATCACACAAATCCCTGATCCATGAATAAGGAACAGTGTTAACGTTGTTATTACCGTTATTCAGATTACTTGATACAATAACTACATCCATTTCAATGGTGTAACCAAAGAAGATAATCATAGACACCGATCCGGGCATTGGTAAGTTCTTCTTTCAGGAGTCTATGGATTACTATCATCATCATCATCATCATCATCACCATCTTGTTAAATTTAAGCTTTTCCCCTTTACTATTCGAATTTTGAGTTTATGCACTTTACCTACAAACTAAGAACACCATCTAATTGGGTTTTGGAATCAGTATACTTCTTGATTGAACCGAGTTGATTTTTGATGATGGATTATTGATATCATGGGAGAAGGACATTCGTGGCCTTAGAGGAACTTGGGAAGCATAGCAGACATCAACAACCATTTGAAGGATGGGTTTTTGAATAGAGAGATGTTGTAAGAAGGAAGAATGGTTGACTTTTTTAATTAATTAAAAACCATCCAACACATGAAACTGGTAATGGTAGTTTATAGGGACTAAAAAGATAGGTCACTTTTACATTTTATTCCTTTATAAAGCGTGAAAAATACTTAAGGGACTAAATGAGTAAATGTGAAAACATCATAGGGTTGTTGAATCATTTTCCCAAATAAAAAATAGGAAAAAGTAGTAGTTTGGAAGATCAAGAATATATATATATATATATATATATATATATATATATATATATATATATATATATATATATATATATATATATCATAAAGCATATTAGTTATATCATTAAATTTAAGAGGTATAAATTATAAAGTTTTTTGTACAAATTAATTATTCATGCATACTTCATTAAGAGTTGCCGAAAGTTTGAAGACTTGAATTAAGGAAGATTATTAAGAAATTCAAATTTAGAGCAAAATGAAAATTTTAAAATATTAAATTCATTAAATATAAATTAATTTACATTTCTTAAACTAGATACTAATATTAATTAATTTACATCAATAGTACAAATAGACAATATAAATATAAGATATAAACATAAATATTTTATTTAAAAGTGGTATGTAACATCCGAGTTCTCAGGTATTAAAAATATTAATTTAATTTTAATTGCAATTGGAAGAGGCTCACGATGTGAGCCATAGTGGTCACGTCGTGAGTATGACCCTTGATTGTTTGACCCATGATCTCGAACCTCATGACGCGAGGCATAAGACCTCACGACGTGAGTTATGCCTGATGATCCTAAACCCTAAAAATCAGGTATAAAACAGAATGAGGAGGATAGGGTCGTCCATCCTCAGCCTCCTTCACTCCCAAGTCACTGAAAAACCCTAGATTCGGCCTTGTTGAGCCCTTGAGCCATTGTTGGTGGTATTGGTGTGTTATAGTGGTTGATTTCCTTGAAGAAGAAGAAGAAGAAGCTCTTTTGGAGGTTCCTTTGGACGAGATAAGCTCCTTCTAGTGGCACTTCTAAGCTCATAAGCCTCTGTAAGTCTCAAAGATCCCACCTTTCTCTTCTAATCTGTCTATATCCAGGTTATGGTTACCTTCTTTGCATGGGATCTTGAAGTATCATGCATGAGGTCCATAAAGTTAGCAACTTTATGGACCATTAATTCATTTGCTGTGTTAGAACCCTTGGATCTCGATTTTGGTGCAAGTTTTGGACTCCAAGTTTGAATCTTGATGTTCATACCCGTCTTTTGACCTAACTAGTGTTTAAGGCATGCATGGGACACATATAACCGAAAGATAATATTTTTATGGTCCTTTAGGCTAGATATGGTATCCTTGAAATTCCCAATGCGCAACAAAAAGGATTAAGAGCTTAATGCTCACAGAACAGTTCTCACGACGTGAGAAGTATGGTCTCACGACGTGAGCCTGGCTTTGCCCCGATCAGAAACCCTGAGATGAGTGAACTGAGTTGACTCGCTGTGTCGATCCAAGATGAGTTGACTCTCACGACGTGATCCAGGGAAGGTCACGACATGAGATGTAATAATGAGAAAAATTAACCATTGACCTTGACCATTGACTTTGACTTTGACCATGGTTGACCAAGTTTGACTTCTGGGGATATTTTGGTAATTTGGGATTTTAGTGGAATTAGTCATATGGTGGTTACATGCAGTTGAGTTTGGAGCTGTGAGTGGGGATTCGATTATCAGTTTAGCACTACTTGTGAGGTGAGTTTTCCTTACTATACTCAAGGGTCTAAGGCACCAAGGCCGTCCCTTTGGATTTTTATCCTACTTTATTACTGTTGTGATCTGTTAGATCGATATCCTGGTAGATAGGATGTTTCTCTGTGGTTATGATCTGTTAGATCGATATCCTGTTAGATAGGATGTTGCTATGCTTATTGATCCGTAGATCGGTTTGACTGTGTGTAGACTGTTATGTGATTATCTGATATATGTGCACATGTTTGATCGGTGGTTGAGGCTTTTCTGCTTTGTTCATGAGCCAACAGTCTGGGGCATTCCAACCCGATGGTTGTGGGACGAGAGTATTCCATCTCGAGGATTATTGGACTCATAGTATGTGGGCATTCCACCCCGATGGTTGTGGGCCGAGGGTATACCATCCCGAGGATTATTGGACCCATAGTATGTTGGCATTCCAACAAGATGGTTGAGGGCCTAGGGCATTCCAACCCGATGGTTGATTGGGACCATAGTATGATGTTATTGTATGTGTGTTATTTGTTGTGCGGGTATTTTGGGGGAACTCACTAAGCTTCGGGCTTACAGTTATTGATTTTGTTTCAGGTACTTCAGATGATCGCGGGAAGGCGAATGCGAGATCGTGCACCTCCTCATATTTTATGATTTTGATTTTTGGGATACTCTGACATGAAACTATTTCTAAAACACATCGTAATAATTAATGGTTGAAAAAGTTTTAAATTGGCTTGAATTTTATGGATGTTACAAGTTGGTATCAGAGCCTTGGTTTGAGTGAATTGGAGGAACACTCGTGTGAATCCAGTCTCAAAACAAGGAAAAGATTTTCAAAATGGTTTTCAAAATACTGAAGGCGGATGTGATGTGTACGATCAGTCGGAGCCAATAAGTAGACCCCAAAATACCGTACTGTTATTTGATATTGTGATATGTTAGAGCAGCATGCTAGTGATAGGGTAGGGATCTTCAGGAATTGCATGATAGAATTGCCTGATTATATGATGCCTGATAGCCTTGGGTTCCTCTTATATTAAATTGACATCATTACTGTAGTTGCTTAGGGAATGTATCACGGTCGTATATAACTAAGATCTTATAGTCTGAGAATGTTCGGTTTGGCCTTATTTCCTGTCCTTGTTTGATGAAGGTCTTATGGTATGATCAGAAATTCGAATGTCTATAAGGTCCAACGTTATGTATGGCTAGGATACACGAGTGCTTCAAGGTTGGTGGAAGTTTCATGGATGAGTTGTGCGGGGTCAGTCGGCCAATTATGAGATATTTAGCTTTCCTCTGGGAGTGAGGATTTAGACCTCGCCTATGCTTATGTATATTGTTAAGGCGTTGTGCTGATATTTTAGACAAATATGGGTAGCTGTGGAAGGTAGTATGGGCCTGTATGTAACATCCATAAAATTCAAGACATTTTAAAACTTTTTCAACCATTCAAAAACCATTAATTATTACAAAGTGTTTTCAAAATAGTTTCATGTCAGAGTATCTCAGAAATCAAAATCATAAAATATGAGCAGGTGCACGATCACGTCTTCGTCTTCTCGCGATCATCTGAGTTACCTGAAATAATTATTCATAAATGTAAGCTCGAAGGCTTAGTGAGTTACCCCTAAAATACCCATACACAACAATACACATATAATAACAAACAACACACTATGGGTCCTATCAACCATCGGGTTGGAATACCCCAGACCCTCAACCATCGGGTTGGAATGCCAACATACTATGGGTCTAATCAACCATCGGGTTGGAATACCCCAGACCCTCAACCATCGGGTTGGAATGCGAACATACTACGAGTCCAATCAATCATCGGGTTGGAATACCCCCAGACCCTCAACCATTGGGTTGGAATGCCAACATACTATGAGCCCAATCATTCTCAGGATGGAATGCTCTCGGCCCACAACCATAGGGTTGGAATGTCCACATTCTATGAGTCCAATCATCCACAGGATGGAATACTCTCGGCCCACAGCCATCGGGTTGGAATGCCCACATACTATGAGTCCAATCATCCTCGGGATGGAATAGTCTCACTACCAATCAAACATGTGCACCTCTATCAGATAATCATATAACAACCTATAGAGACAACATACTAGGGTCCAATCATCCTTAGGATGGAATACCCTCAACTACCAATCAAACATGTGCACATATAATAGGTAATCACATAACAGTGTACAGACAGTCAAGAGGATCTAGCAGATCCCTAAGTATATCATCATCCTATCTACTGGGATACCAGTCTAACAGATCATAACAGTACACAACCATAAGATAACCAGGATAACAATCCAAAGGGCCGACCTTGGTGCCTTAGATCCTCGAGTATAGTGAGGATAACTCACCTCAAAATGTCGAGCTGAACTAAAAGAATCAAGCTCCCGAATCACGACTCCAAACTCAAACCCCTACAATCATCATAGGACCAATCCTATCAAAACCCAAATTACCAAAATACCCTCAAAGTCAAACATGGTCAACCCTGGTGAAAGTCAAAAGTCAACAGTCAAGGTCAACAGTCCTTGTTGACCCAACTCGTTGAGTGCATTTAGCTACTCGTTGAGTTCCTTCAGAACTCAGAAACCATGAAAACCTGATTCAACTCGCCGAGTTACCAAACAACTCGTCTAGTCCATGCAGTGTCCAGAAGATTCGGGAAAACCCTAACCAACTCATTAAGTTGGCTATGCAACTCGTCGAGTTCCTTCAGCCCTTTTCTTATTCAGACGATTTTAAGCGAAACCAAGGCTCCAAACTGTAGATCTAGTCTTCTAGGGCTAAGATACTACGTAAAGCTGCAAGCTTTAGGTCCATGCATGACATTAATGGGCTATCTTGCTAAAACAACACTTAACAAAAGGGTTTAATGCATGGAAGTTGGCCAAAGCTTGATAAAGCTTGAGTCATTAGTCCTAAGGGGCCTAGTGGTGTCCAGATCCGAAGTCTTAGCTTCAAAGCATGCTCAAAACAAAGAATTACTCAAAAGAAACTAGAAATGACCATAAACTCTCTAATGGAGAGATCTAACAAAAAAGTGATCAAGGTAGTAGTTTTTTACCTTCAAATGCAAGCCAAGACGAAGTAGATGCTTGATCTACTAGGTCCTTCTCGTTCCAAGCTCCTCAATCTTCAAGTCTCTTCAAGAAATGCACCAAACACACACTCTTTGGCCTTACACACACTCTTTTTGGGAGGTTAGCTCGATTAGGGTTTGTTTCTGGAGAATAATGTGGTAAAGGAGGCTGGAGGAAGGAATTAAGGTCCTTTAAATAGGGTGCAAACCCTAAAAATTAGGGTTTCCAAGCACATCCTCTACTCGTCGAGTTGGGTCCTCTAACTCGTCGAGTAGGTTCTAAAATTCACGCGGGCTGACCAGGTTCTACATGACGAGTTGGGGACTCCAACTCATCGAGTTGACCTAATAATATGAATATAAAAGATTTAAATTTATACTTGGGAGTCGGGATGTTACAATTCTCCCCCACTTGAACTAGATTTCGTCCTCGAAGTCTGCTGCGGCGAACAACTCCGGATAATGCCCTCGCATCTCGGGCTCCGGCTCCCAAGTCCACTCGGATCCCCTCTGATGCTCCCATTGTACCTTTACCAAATGTACCTCCTTGTTCCGTAGAAGCTTCACTTTCCTCTCTAGAACGGCCATTGGCCTCTCCACGTAGTTCAGGCGCTCATTGTCCTGAAGATCACCCAATGATACCACGACATCCTTGTCCGACACACACTTTCGCAACTGCGAACATGGAAAGTGCTATGCATCTGTCTGAGCTCCTCCAGGAGACCCATTCGATACACCGCCTTTCCAACCTTGGCAAAACCTGAAATGGCCTGATATATCAGGAACCCAATTTCCCTTCGTCATTAAACGAATCACACCCTGAAACCCTGAAGTTCTCGCCAGAACAAAATCATGGATCATAAGCGGCTACTGATAATTCTCTACTAGAAAAGACATTATATATCCTTCAAGAGAAGTTCATTCAATGACCAACTTTCTAGGGATAAAATGAACAACGGGAGGCAAGCTAGGTGATGAACCCTTCTTGTGCTGATAGGATAAGGCTTTCTTTAGCTCCCGAACCAACGTACATAAAACAACCAACTACAAGCGCAAATAGTCATACCTGGCCCAATCATCCTCGGGCTGGAATACCAGGCATGCCTACGACGGGTCTAGTCATCCCTGGGATGGAATACCATCATATCACACACATGTTTGGCCCAATCAACCCTCGGGTTGGAATACCAAACACGTCATGTCCAATCAGTCATAGGTTCCGATCATCCTCATGATGGAATACCCTAGATTGGGATACCGCTATATACATAACTCGGGTCTAAACCCATAACTTGAGATCCACGACCTATCCTTGCATCTCATCCAAAATCCTCTGATTCGTTGCAACCGATTACGACTCGCCGAACCTCAACAATACATCCCGTCCGAAAGCGCTCTAACAGGAGAAATGAACCATTACGATCTCTAAGCCCACAACCTATGAATGGAATACTCCTACATGGTCGTCAACATAGGTCTGAATTGTCTTTAAGCCCACAACATGAGTCTGGTATGCCCTTCCCCGGCCCTCAGCTCACGACTGGAATGCTCCCGATAACTATCAATATTGTTGCCAATCCATCAGCCACCCAACACTCTGGGCTTGAAGGTACTCACCTTCCTCCATTGACCAAAAAGGCCTAATTAATGTCCTTCACAACATCAAACAAGAGCCACAATACTAAAATCCTACCCTGCACGATTTCCTTATAGAACGAGTTGCTACCCATGAGTTTTCAGGCTCTCCTACATGACCACCGACAGTCTCTAAGGGCACTTCATAGGTGATAACCGGTAACTACATATAACATAGGATTCCACCGGTTATTATCACAAAGCATCATGCTCAATACCCTAACGTAGATCTTAACAGAATACATACAGAGTCTTCAGCGTGACTGGACTGCCTCACCGGGCCTTCAGCTTATATGGACTACTCTCAGAACCTTCAGCATATCTGGACCGCCTCTCCGGGCCTTCAGCCTGTCTGAACCACTCTTAGAACCTTCAACATGTCTAGACCGCCTCTCCGGGCCTTCAGCCTGTCTGGATCATTCTCTGAACCTTCAGCATGTCTGGACCGCCTCTCTGGGCCTTCAGCCTGTCTGGACCGTTCTTCGAGCCTTCGTCTTGACTGGTACGCCCCGTTGGGCCTTCGGTCTATTCGGGCCGCCCTAGGTCTATTGAACGAAAACCCTGGACCCATCCTGGTGCCCTTTCCATAAATAACCATTTCTGCCCCACTTGGGGTTTGAACTCTTGATCCAATTCGAAGACTATAATCCCAACCTAACCATACACGTAAGTTGAACAAACCGCAATGCTACCTAGAACACCTGCATATACACTCGAAAAGTCGCCTCCATGCACGTACTTGGGGAAACCCTTGGCCTCATGTTTGATCACCCAACCATTCTGGAAACCGTTATCAGAATATAAACAGATGATACCTTCGATGGCCGACGCTCCATTTGAGAATTATCAATGCTCCCCCACTTAGAACCCTCACCACTACCCACTGGTGGCGTTACCAAAACACAACTCGACCGTGCCAACCAGGTATTACCATACTTAACCATGGAATGATTAACCCTGGAATGACGATTCTCTATCCCAACTCCTCATCCGCAAATGCATCTCTGGATCCTAACCATCTACAGTCCCTTGATAATAAATTCTACTAACCCTTCTATGTCCTAACGTCTCATGTAGAAGGCATATGAAAGTTTACAATACAATCATAAACAATCAAATAAGAGGTAAAGACATACCAGTCGCCACATCATGTGTTGTCCTGGCCTCCTCAGCACCGAGCTGAAAGGCGCGTCCCCGAGCCCTCGGGGGCTCTGCTCTACACTGACCCCCTTCAGTAATCCACAGTGTAGCCGACAATCGAGCCTGCACCGGCTTGGCAGCTAGTAGGGGACACTGGGCCTTCATATGGCCCACCTACTCATAATGGTAACAAAGTCTTACACCAGAACCTAGAGTCTGCTGTCTACAATCCTTCGCGATGTGACCTTCCTTTCCACACTTGTGGCATCCTGAAGAAGATCGGAAAACCCCATCATGCACCTTGCCGCACTTCCCACAAGTGCGACCCCTCTGACTCTCCTTCCTGGAATCAGCGGCCCTAAAATGTTTCGGTGCAGGCTGTGACTGCGTCGGGGCCTGTCTCCGCTCCCTCAACTGAAGCACAATCTCCAACTCACGCCACCTAGTGGCCTCCTGTAACTTTAGTAAAGTTTCACAATGCTAAGTAGCAACGAACTCTCTGATGTCCGTCTTGAGCATGCTCAGATAACAAGTCATCTGAGCCTACTCGAGTGCAAACTACGGGCAAAACATTGCCCTCTCAGTAAACATGCGGGTGATCTCCGTCACTGACGCTGTATCCTGCTTCATCTCCAAAAACTCCTATGCCAACCTCTCTCGCTCAACCCGTGGAATGTAGCGAGCGCGAAACATCTACCTGAACTGATCCCAAGTAACCGCAACTCTCTGCTCATCGAAATATGACCCTATCATCAATCTCCACCATTCCTTTGCTCCGGACCTCAGAATGTTCAGAGCACACCTGACCCTCTGGTCAGTACGACATGAGCATGTGAAGAAACATCCCTCCATGTTAGATAGCCACCTCATGGCTATGATCAGGTCGTGAATCGCATCTAAAGTCGGGGGCTTCGTGTTATCGAAGTCCTGGTACTGGAAGGCCCGACCTGCCCCCGCACCTGCAGCCGCCACAGCTGCGGAGACTTCAGCAACAACTGTCTCAACAATGGCTGCATATTTTTCATCAAATTACTCCATCATCGCGGTCTTGATAGACCCGAACATCTCTGGAATCTAACCCCAGACTATCTCAATCACCTCCTCCCGGATGATCTCCCTGACGCGATCCTCTGTCAATGTTGGCCTATCCTGGCTGCCAGCTCCCAATTCTGAGCCGGATCCGGTCTTAAAATGGTCTCCTAACCACCATACTGAAAATATACAATGAAGATATCAGACATTTCGTGTAACAACGGAAACCAACTACCAACAAAACCTTAGGGATTTGTGACTTCCTTGCTATACGTATGGGTCCTGTGCTTTCAGTAGTACGGGGCCATACTACCTTCCACACCTACGCATATTTGTCTCAAGTATCATCACAACACCCTAGCAATATACATAAACATAGGCGAGCGCTCAATCCTCACTCCTAGAGGAAGGCTAAATATCTCATAACTGGCTGACTGACCCTGTACAACTCATCCATGAAACTTCCACCAACCTTGCAACACTCGTGTATGCTAGCCATACATAACGCTGGACACTATAGACTTTCGAATACCTGATCCTACCCTATGCCCTTCATCAAACAAGAACAGGAAATAAGGCCAAACAAAACATTCTCAGGCTATAAGATCTTAGTTATATACAACCGTGATGTATACACTAAGCAACTACAGTAATGATGTCAATTTCATATAAGAAGAAGCCTAGGCTATCAGGCATCATATAATAAGCCAATTCTATCATGCAACTCCTGAAGATCCCTAGCCTATCACCTGCATGCCCGTTCTAACATATCACAATATCAAATAATAGTACAGTATTTTGGGGTCTACTTACTGGTTCCAGCTGATCGTACACATCACATCCTCCTTCGGTATTTTGAAAACCTTTTGAAAATCATTTTGAAAATCTTTTCCCTTGTTTGAGACTGGATTCACACGAGTGTTCCTCCAATTCACTCAAACCAAGGCTCTGATACCAACTTATAACATCCGTAAAATTCAAGCCAATTTAAAACTTTTTCAACCATTCAAAACCCATTAGTTATTACAAAGTGTTTTCAAAATAGTTTCATGCTAGAGTATCCCAGAAATCAAAATCATAAAATATGAGGACGTGCACGATCATGGCTTCGCCTTCCCGCGATCATATGAGGTACCTGAAACAATAATCCATAAATGTAAGCTCGAAGAATTAGTGAGTTACCCCCAAAATACCCATACACAACAATACACATATAATAACAAACATCATACTATGGGACTAATCAACCAGCTGGTTGGAATACCCCAGGCCCTCAACCATCGGGTTGGAATGCCAACATACTATGGGTCCAATCAGCCATCTAGTTGGAATACTCCAGGCCCTGAACCATCGGGTTGGAATGCCAACATACTATGGGTCCAATCACCCTTCGGATTGGAATACCCCATGCCCTCAACCATCGGGATGGAATGCCAACATACTACGAGCTCAATAATCCTCAGGATGGAATGATCTCGGCCCACAACCATCGGGTTGGAATGCCCACATACTATGAGTCCAATCATCCTCGGGATGGAATACTCTCGACCCACAACCATCGGGTTGGAATGTCCACATACTATGAGTCCAATCATCCTCGTGATGGAATACTCTCACTACCAATCAAACATGTGCACCTATATCAGATAGTCATATAACAGCCTATAGAGACAACATACTAGAGTCCAATCATCCTCAGGATGGAATACCCACAACTACCAATCAAACATGTGAACATATAACAGGTAATCATATAACAGTCTACAGACAGTCAAACAGATCTAGCAGATCCCTAAGTATAACATCATCCTATCTACCAGGATACCCGTCTAACAGATCATAACAGTACACAACCATAAGATAACCAGGATAACAATCCAAAGGGCCGGCCTTGGTGTCTTAGACCCTTGAGTATAGTGAGGAGAACTCACCTCACAATGTCGAACTGAACTGAAAGAATCAAACTCCCGAATCACGGCTCCAAACTCAAACACCTACAATCATCATAGGACCAATCCTATCAAAACCCAAATTACCAAAATACCCTTAAAGTCAAACTTGGTCAACCCTGAGCAAAGTCAATAGTCAACAGTCCTTGTTGACCCTACTCGTCAAGTGCATCTAGCAACTCGTCGAGTTCCTTCAGAACTCAGATACCGCAAAAACCCAATTCAACTCGCCGAGTTACCAAACAACTCTTCGAGTCCATGTAGTGTCTAGAAGATTTGGGAAAACCCTAACCAACTCGTTGAGTTGGCTATGCAACTCGTCGAGTTCCTTCAACTCTTTTCTTATTCAGACGCTTTTAAGCGAAACCAAGGCTCCAAACCGTAGATCTAGTCTTCTAGGGTTGAGATACCATGTAAAGCTGCAAGCTTTACGTCCATGCATGGCATTAATGGGATATCTTTATAAAACAAGGCTTAACAAAGGGGTTTAAGGCATGAAAGTTGGCCAAATCTTGATAAATCTTGAGTCTTTAGGCCAAGGGGCCTAGTGGTGTCCAGATCTGAAGTCTTAGTTTCAAAGCATGCTCAAAACCAATATTGACTCAAAAGAAGCTAGAAATGACCATAAACTTTCTAATGGAGAGATCTAACAAACAAGTGATCAAGGTAGTGGACTTTTACCTTCAAATGAAATCCAAGACGAAGTAGATGCTGGATCTACAAGCCGCTTCTCGTTTTAAGCTTCTCAATCTTCAAATCTCTTCAAGAAATGCACCAAACACACACTCTTTGGCCTTACACACACACACACACTTTATGGGAGGTTAGCTCGATTAGGTTTTGTTTCTAGAGGATTTGGTGGTAAGGGAGGTTGGAGGAAGGACTTAAGGTCCTTTAAATAGGGTGAAAACCCTAAAAATTAGGGTTTCCAAGAACAGGCTCTACTCGTCGAGTTGGGTCCTCCAACTCGTCGAGTAGGTTCTAAAATTCACGTGGGTTGACCAGGTTCTACACGACAAGTTGGGACCTCCAACTCGTCGATTTTACCTAATAATATGAATATAAAATATTTAAATTTATACCTGGGAGTCGGGATGCTACACCGTACTACTGAAAACACATGACCCAAACACGTAGCAAGGAAGTCACAACCCTTAGGGCTTTGTTGGGAGTTGGTTCCCCGTTATTAATTGGAATATCTGATATCTTCCTGGTATATTTTCAGTATGGTGGTTACGAGACGATTTGTGACCGGATCCGGGCCAGGATCAGGAGTTGGCGGCAGGATGGGCCCGCGTTGACAGAAGATCGCGTCAGGAAGATCATCTGGGAGGAAGTGATAGAGATAGTTTGGGGTCAAATTCTATAGATGTTCGGGTCTATCAAGACCGTGATGACGGAGTACTTTGATGACAGACACACAACCCTTGTTGAGATAGTTGTTAGTGCAGCTTCCGCAGCCATGACGGCTACATGTGCGGGGGCAGTTCGGGCCTTCCAGTACCAAGACTTCGATAACATGAAGCCCCCGAACTTCGATGAGATTCAGGACCCGATCGTAGCCATGATGTGGCTATCTGACGTGGAGAGATGCTTCTTCACATGCTCATGTGCTACTAACCAGAGGGTCAGGTGTGCTCTGAACCTGCTGAGATCCGGATCAAAGGACTGGTGGAGATTGATTACAGGGTCGTATTCTGATGATCAGAGAGCTGCAGTTACTTGGGATCAGTTCAGGGAGATGTTAAGCTCCCGCTACATTCCACGGATTGAGCGAG
This sequence comes from Lactuca virosa, assembly GCF_052849685.1. NCBI lineage: Eukaryota > Viridiplantae > Streptophyta > Magnoliopsida > Asterales > Asteraceae > Lactuca > Lactuca virosa. The sequence goes on from NC_136431.1 coordinate 73,150,967, forward strand.
AGCCGTGGCACATGAGTTTTTGGAAATGAAGCAGGATACGGAGTCGGTGACAAAGATCACCCACATGTTTACTGAGATGGCGATGTTTTGCCTGGAGTTTGTGTTCGAGCAGGCTCAGATGACTCGTTATCTGAGCATGCTCAAGACTGCATCAGACAGTTTGTTGCTACACATCGTTGTGATACTTTACTGGAGTTACAGGAGGCCGCTAGGTGGCGAGAGCTTGAGATTGAGTTGCAACTGAAAGAGCAGAAGCAGGCCCTGACGCAGTCACAGCCTACGCCGAAACGATTTAGGGTCGCTGACTCCAGGAAGGGGAGTCAGAAGGGTCGCACTTGTGGGAAGTGTAGAAAGGTGTATGATGCGGTTTGTCGATCTTCTTTAGGGTGCCACATGTGTGGCAAGCAGGGCCACATTGCCAGGGATTGTAGGCAGCAGACTCTAGCTTCTGGGGTCAGACATTGTTACCATTATGAGCAGGTGGGCCATATGAAGGACCACTGTCCCCTACTAGCTACTAGGTCGGTGCAGGCTCGAGCGCCACTACCCTGAGGATTACTGACTAGAGTCAGGGTAGAGCAGGGCCCCCGAGCGCTCAGCGACGCGCCTTCCATCTCACAGCCGAGGAGGCCAGGGCAGCACCAGATGTGGTTGCTGGTATGTTTCTATCCCTCATCTTTTTGATTATATTTATTTTATGCTTACGTGTATGTACCTATGTTAGGTATGTTTTTAGTGAACTCCTTACCTGCGTAGGTATTGTTTGACTCGGGGGCGAGTCAGTCTTTTGTCTCGCAATCTTTTAGTTGGGAGTTCAGTTTTCCCTTAGGAGAGCTAGAGTGTCTGTTGCCCTTCAGTCTATCGGGGTAGCGTTATGGAGATCTTTGGGGTATCCTTCCCGATTGATTTGATTCTGATTCCTATAGGGGAAGTCTGTGTGATAGTAGGTATGGACTGGCTGAGTCGATTCGGTGCCATGATCGATTGCGACGGTCAGCGTGTAGTAGTTCGAACCCCAAGTGGGGGTGAACTGGTTATCTACAGCGAGTGCACTAGATTGGGTTCAGGGTTTTGTTCAGCTGCCAGGGCTTGGCAGCATATTCAGCATGGATGTGCGGGTTATTTGGCGTATTGGTGGATACGCGGGTCAGGGATCAGGTTTCGGTTTCAGATGTTATGGTTGTCAGAGAGTTCGTTGATGTGTTTCTGGAGGAGTTACCCGGAGTACCTCTGGAGAGGCAGGTCGAGTTCAGGATCGAGCTAGTGCCAGGTGCGGCCCCTATCGCCAAGGAGCCGTACTGACTAGCACAACCTGAGATACATGAGCTTAGGCAAGTAGTTCATCCGTCCGAGCAGTTTTCCGTGGGGAGCGCAGATTCTCTTCGTCAGGAAGAAGGATGGTTCACACCGAATGTGCATTGACTACCGGGAGTTAAACAAGTTGACGGTGAACAACCTTTATCCACTACTATGGATCGATGATCTCTTTGATCAGCTCCAGGGAGCATCTTCGTTCTCCAAGAAAGATTTGAGGTCCGGGTACCATCAGGTCAAGGTACGGGAGGAGGACGTGGAGAAGACCGCGTTCCAGACTCGTTATGGACATTACGAGTTTGTGGTGATGCCGTTTGGGCTCACCAACGCGCCAATTATATTTATAGACCTGATGAATAGGGTATGCAGATCAATGCTCGATTGCTCGGTTATTGTGTTCATAGATGACATCTTGGTGTATTCTAAGACCAGGGAGCAGCATGAGGAGCATCTCTGCGAGCTACTGGGAGTTTTGAGGCGAGAACGGCTATATGCCAAGTTCTCGAAGTGCGAGTGTTGGTTGTGAGAGGTTCAGTTCCTTGGATACCTCGTTAAACAGGAGGGGATTTTGGTCTATCTAGCCAAGATCGAGGCGGTTATGCAGTGGGAGGTCCCTAAATCTACCTCAGATATCAGGAGCTTCTTGGGATTGTTAGGGTACTACCGAAGATTTATACACGATTTCTCCAAGATTGTAGTATCTGTCAGTCGTCTGATGAGGAAGGGGGTGGATTTATGGTGGGGCCCTGAGCAGTAGAGGGTATTTGAGACCCTCAGATAGCGACTTTGCGAGCCTCCAGTCTTGACTCTCCCGGAGGGAGTTGAGGATTTTATAGTGTTCTGTGACGCATCCATCCCGACGCACGATTTGGAGTTGGGAGCAGTGGTATTCGCTCTCAACATTTAGAGACATTATCTCTATGGGGTCCGCTGTACCATATACACAGACCACAAGAGTTTGATGATCAGCCAAACCTAAACATGAGGCAACACAGGTGGCTAGACGTAGTCAAGGATTATGACTACGAGATCATTTACCATCCAGGTAAAGCGAATGTTGTGGCGGATGCCCTGAGCCGCAAGTCAGTTGGATCTCCTAACCCAACGACATGTATGAGGATATCTGTTGATTCTCCACTTGTGAGCTTGATGAGGGAAGCTCAGGTTGAGGCTGTACGGCAGGAGAACTGGAAGCTTGGGTGGATTAGAAACGGGATCACCAGATTTGTGAAGGAAAGTCGGGGATTGTTGATCTGTTGCGGTCGGGTCTGGGTACCGATGTCTTGTGGGGTCAGATAGATTGTACTGCTGGAGGCTCATAAGTCTCACTTTTCTATTCACCTGGGGGCCACCAAGATGTACCGGGATTTGAGTTTGAGTTAGTGGTGGCCGTGCATGAAGAGAGAGATCGCTTGGTACGTCGAGAGGTGCTTGACCTGCAGGATGGTCAAGGCCGAGCACCAGAGGCCACATGGAAAGCTGCAGCCTCTAGAGATTCCCATGTGGAAATAAGAGTAGATCACGAAGGAGTTCATCACCAAATTGCTGAGAACGGAGAAGGGTATCAACGCTATTTGGGTCATCGTGGATCGATTGACTAAGAGTGCCTATTTTCTGCCCATTCGGGAGAGCTCATCAGCCGAGAAGCTGGCCGATGTGTATATTCGCGAGATTGTTGCTCGCCATGGGCTTTTGGTCTCTATCGTTTCAGACTGTGATGTTCGGTTCACCTCCCGTTTCTAGCCGAAGTTCCATGAGGAATTAGGCACGCGACTGCATTTCAGTACATCTTATCATCCGTAGACAGACGGTCAGAGTCAGCGGACCATACAGACCCTCGAGGATATGTTGCGGGCCAGCGTTATTGACTTTGGTGGGAGTAGGGACTCCTACCTACCCCTTGCAGAGTTCTCCTACAAAAACAGATTTCACTCTAGCATTGGCGCTCCACCTTATTAGTTGTTGTATGGACGAAGATGTCGCACCCCAGTGTTGGGGTGAGGTTGGTCACAGGGTGATGGGACGGACTGAGGTAGTTCTGCAGATTACCAAGATGATTCAACAAATCAACCAACGGTTGCAGACTGCTCAAAGTCGGCAGAAGAATTACGCCGACCAGTGCCAATATGAGTTGGAGTTTCAGGTTGGTGATATGGTACTACTGACGGTTTCACCCTGGAAGGGTGTGATTCGCTTCAGGAAGAGGGGAAAGTTGGGTCCCCGATACATTGGGCCATTCATGATTATTGCCAGGGTTGGCAAGGTGGCGTATAGACTAGATCTCCCGGAGGAGCTCAGTCAGATTCACAACACTTTTTGTTGGGTTTTGAGCATTCTAACACTCCTATGGTGTGCATGCCACCCTAGAAACCTTGGATCTATGTTTTCTCTATTATACATGTAAACTTTGATTTTTCCAAGGTTTCATCCTAACTAGCATATAATGGGGTCTATTTAATACAAAATTCTAGTAGAATGACATACCTTTCTTGTAGCTTTGATTCCTTAAGATTTGTGAGCCTAGCACCCCAAATGTGATGCCTCAAATGCTTCACACAACACCACCAACAATTGGAATAACTTGAGAGAAGATTATATTGCACCAAAATCGGCTAGCCCTCACTTGTATCTCTTAAGTGCCGATTTTGCTAGAGTGAGGCTTCTTTATATAGTGTGCATATTAGGGTTACACCATGTAACTCATGTCTTTCCACATTCCTCATGATCCATGGGTTTAAACCTCCATGGAGTATCCATCGGTCACCACATGGGTTTAGCCCAACATGAAGAACTATGGATCATAAGCCCACTATATAAGAATGAAGGATTTACCAAATCAATCTCCATTTAATTAGTCTCATTTGATCACAAAATTAATTCCAAGCTAATTCTTGATCAATACTAATTAAATAATTCATATTAATATATTAGAACTTATAATATATTAATAAATCATAAATATCCTCTTCTCACAAAAGTCTATCGAAATTGTTCCGATGCCATGCAACCCAAATGGACCATGCCAAGTCGGGTCAAGTACATACCAAATATAGTTATGGACTTAGACACCTTATCCAACACTTTTCACGTCTCGCAGCTGCGAAAGTGCATATCGGATGAGGAGGCGATTGTGTTACTAGATGACATTCAGGTGGATGAGCGCATGAATTACGTTGAGAAGCCAGTGAATGTCTTGGAAAGAAAGGTAAAGATTCTGCGCAACAAGGAGATACCTTTGGTAAACGTACAGTGGCAACATCGAAGGGGATTCGAGTGGACTTGGGAGGCCGAGGCCGAAATGCGGGAACATTATCCGGATTTGTTCACCGCATCAGACTTCGAGCACGAAGCCTAATTCAAGTGGGTGAGAGTTGTAACATCCGAGTTCTGAGGTATTAAAATATTAATTTAATTTTAATTATAATTGAAAGAGGCACACGACGTGAGCCATAGTGGTCACGTCGTAAGTAGGACCCTTGACTGTTTGACCCGTGTTCTCGGACCTCACGACGTGAGGAATAATACCTCACGACGTGAGTTATGCTTGATGATCCTAAACCCTAAAAATCAGGTATAAAATAGAATGAGGAGGCTAGGGTCGTCCATCCTCAGTCTCCTTCACTCCCAAGTCACTGAAAAACCCTAGATCCAGCCTTCTTGAGCCCTTGAGCCATTGTTGGTGGTATTGGTGTGTTATAGTGGTTGATTTCCTTGAAGAAGAAGAAGAAGAAGCTCTTGTAGAGGTACCTTTGGACGAGATAAGCTCCTTCTAGTGGCACTACTGAGCTCATAAGCCTCTGTAAGCCTCAAAGATCCCACATTTCTCTTCTAATCTTGCTAGATCTAGGTTAGGGTTACCTTCTTTGCGTGGGATCTTGAAGTATCATGCATGAGGTCCATAAAGTTAGCAACTTTATGGACCATTAAGTCATTTGCTGTATTAGAACCCTCAGATCTGGATTTTGGTGCAAGTTTTGGACTCCAAGTTTGAATCTTGATGTTCATACCCATCTTTTGACCTAACTAGTGTTTAAGTCATGCATGGGACATACATGACTGAAAATATGATTTTTATGGTCCTTTAGGCTAGATATAGTATGCTGGAAATTCCCAATGCGCAACAAAAACGATTAAGAGCTTAATGCTCACAAACCAGTTCTCACGACGTGAGAAGTATGGTCTCACGACTTGAGCACGAATTTGCCCCGATCTGAGACCCTAAGATGAGTGAATTGAGTTGACTCGCTGTTTCGACCCAAGACGAGTTTACTCTCACGATGTGAGCCAGGGAAGGTCACGACGTGAGGATGGAATAATGAGAAAAATTAACCATTGACCTTGACCGTTGACTTTGAATTTGACCATGGTTAACCAAGTTTGACTTTTGAGAATATTTTGGTAATTTGGGATTTTAATGGAATTAGTCATATGGTGGTTACAGGTAGTTGTGTTTGGAGCTGTGAGTGGGGATTCGATTATCAGTTTAGCATTACTTGTGAGGTGATTTTTCCTGACTATACTTAATGGTCTAAGGCACCAAGGTCGGCCCTTTAGATTGTTATCCTGATTTATTACTGTTGTGATCTATTAGACCGGTATCCTGGTAGATAGGATGTTTCTATTTGGTTATGATCAGTTAGATCGGTATCCTGCTAGATAGGATGTTGTTATGCTTAGTAACACGTAGATCAGTTTGACTGTTTGTAGACTTTTATGCGATTATCTGATATATGTACACATGTTTGACTGGCGGTTGAGGCTTTTCTACTTTGTGCATGAGCCAACAGACCAGGGCATTCCAATCAGATGTTGTGGGCCGAGAGTATTCCATCCCGAGGATGATTAGACTCATAGTATGTGGGCATTCCAACCCGATGGTTGTGGGCTGAGGGTATACCATCCCGAGGATGATTGGACCCATAGTATGTTCGCATTCCAACCCGATGGTTGATTGGGCCCATAGTATGCTGTTAATGTATGTGTGTTATTTGTTCTGCGAGTAGTTTAGGGGAACTCACTATGCTCCGGACTTACAATTGTTGATTTTTTTTCAGGTACTTCAGATGATCGCGGGAAGGCGAAGGCGTGATCGTGTACCTCATCATATTTTATGATTTTGGTTTCTGGGATACTCTGACATTAAACTATTTTGAAAACACTTTGTAATAATTAATGGTTTTTGAATGGTTGAAAAAGTTTTAAATTGGCTTGAATTTTATGGATGTTACATGGTAATTTGTTTATTACCTAATAACTAATAATAGAATCTAATAATTATTTCTCCGCAAGAAACTATTTGCCAAAATAGCAATTTATCACTGTCGCTTTGCGCGTGCAGACACACACACACACACACACACACACACACACACACACACACACACACACACACACATATATATATATATATATATATATATATATATATATATATATATATATCAAGCTTGTGAAAATTGCTCGACGGTAGCTTGGCGATTAATCGGACTCGGCGGAGCTTAATCGACGATTAATAGGAGACCCTAAATTATTAATAAAATTATTTAAAAAATTAATGTATCTTAAAAAAAAGAATTTCAAAATTTAAAGTTTTGAAAAATTGAAAATTTTAGTATAATATCTCATAATTGTAAAGCTTAAAACTTTGAAAATTAAAAATTTGGTTTAATATTTGAAAATAAAAAAATTAGAATTTTTAAAATTTTTTCTCGCGGAGAACCGCCAAGGACCGCCAAGCCTGAGTTTGACCGATTTTTACCAAGTTCTGCCAATGACCATATTCGTAATCGGTTCAAGGCCGCCAAATAATTAATCGCCGATTAATCGGCCGCCAAAGCCGATTTTTGCAACACTTATATGAAATTTTAGGTTTTGTATAACAAAAAAATTATATTGTCTAGACTCGGTCATAATGTTAACTACTAGTGCCCCACAATGAAAATTCATAGATCCGACACTTTATGTGTGTGTGAGTATATATATATATATATATATATATATATATATATATATATATATATATATATATATATATATATATATATATATATATATATATATACTCACACACACATAAAGTGTCGGATCTATGAATTTTCATTGTGGGGCACTAGTAGTTAACATTATGACCGAGTCTAGACAATATAATTTTTTTGTTATACAAAACCTAAAATTTCATACATACCAATCTGTGATGGATCAAGGGGTGAATCAAGAACGAAAATCAATTGGGTCCTTCGTACATAAAAGATTAAACAAAAATGAAAATATTAATAAAATTCTACATTTTGAGAATTTTTGAACTTTTTTAGCGAAAATGATATAAAAATAAGCATTTAGCGGGTGTCAACCTTATAGACGATTTAATCATGTCAAATATACAAATAACAACAAATTTTTATTTTGATCCTATATATATATATATATATATATATATATATATATATATATATATATATATATATATATATATATATATATATATATATATATATGTAGTGCTAGGTTATAATGTGGATGAACAATTATTGTGCGGACGTGTGGATGATGCTATTTTATGAGAATTACTAAGAGAATATGTTGTTTAGTAATGTGAATATGTTCAATATCACAGAACTATTGTTATTTTAATTGATTCTCACTAATTCTAATTCATTTTGTTCTCATGCATCGTTTTTCATTTATTTTCATTCTTACAGAATACGACTCAATAAATATCCTGATAACATTCTGACAGAATGTGAATAATTAAAAAAAGTCTATGATAACCTTATAGACGATTTAATTAGTGAAAATATGTAATAATTACAATAATTCTGTAATATTGAACGTATTCATATTATCAAACAACTTATTTTCTTTGTCATTCTCACAGAATAACATTGTCCACATGTCCACACAATAGATGTCAATCCACATTTGAACCTAGCTCTCTCTCTCTCTCTCTCTATATATATATATATATATATATATATATATATATATATATATATATATATATATATATATATATTTATATAAGCAGAACATGGGTTACGAACAGTTATCTTTGGGTGGTGACACTTTAGAGTTATGTGTTATAAAGGTAAGATAATTGTCAATTTCTTAACTTACCATTGACGCTTTCATACATTGGCATCTTTAATATTGTTGGAGCCAACAAAACATTACAGTTAGTTAAGTCAATAAAGTTGGCCAAACCTGGCGAGCCGACAAACTATTATAGTTAGTTAATTCCGGGCTCTTGCTCAAACCTAGTGAGACTATTATTGTTACGTTTGAAGGATTCACTGGCAGCCCATTGGGTAATGGAATTGTAACACCCATTTTCCAAAATGAGTCGATTAAGGGTTTCAAGGAGTCAAAAGGTTGAATTTTGGAAGAAAGGGAGCCTCACGACGTGACCTTTGAGTGATCACGACGTGAGATGGGCTAATATGAAAAGTTTTGTTTGGGATTGGTCTCACGACGTGAGGCATAGAGGTTCACAATGTGAGAACTGTTGTAGCCCGAGCCCATCTTCTTTTAGGGTTTCCTTCGTATTTAAGTCCCTCTAAACACATTATAGGGTTCATTATCAGCCTCCAAACCCTCTTTCACCTTTGAAAACCCTAGCCTCCATCCCTTGCTTGACTCTTAGCCATTTTGGAGCAATTCTTGGTTTGAAGAAGAAGAAGAAGGTGATATTTTGAAGAGGCTTGTAAGGAATCATCATCATCACCACCTTATATTGTTCCTGGACCCTTGTAAGTGTCAAAGCTTCAACCTTTATTGTTGTTTGTTGCTAAATCTAAGTTTTGTCCCACTTTTCTCCTTGGTTGAGCAAATTTGAATGAATGGAAACCATAAAGTTGGAAACTTTATGGGTTATAAGGGTCTTTAGAGTGTCTTGAAGTTCAAATCTAGTTAATGTTTGAGTTTTGGAACCTTACATGAAAGTTGGATGATCTTTTCTTCTATTTTGGTCCCAAATGAGATCTAGACATGTATTGGACATGCACGCCTGTAAAGCAAAGAGTTTTAAGTGTAATATGAAGTAATATGACCTTCTGGAAAGTTAGAGTAAAAGGATTAATGGATTAATGAATTAAAATGTTGGATTTTTGGCTTCAGACTGTGCTCATGATGTGAGTGATGGGTTTTGAGCATTCTAACACTCCTAAGTGTACATGCAACCCTAGAAAACCTTGTATCTATGTTTGTCTAAAATACATGCAAAATACTTTTTCCAAGGTTCATAAATCTATCTAACATACATGGGGAACTTTAAACATAAAAGATGGCTAGAATTACATACCTTGTAGTTGATTTGATTCCTTGGAAACCTTGAGAGCCTAGCACCCCAAGTGTGATGCCTCAAATGTTTCACACAACACCAAATGCTTTGGAATGACTTTGAGAGAATGTAGAACACTTGAAAATCGGCCTAGCCCTCTTGCAACTGCTTGTCTAGCCGATTTTGGTAGATAACATGTTCTTTATATAGTGTTTTACATTTAGGGTTACACCATGTAAACCCTAATGTAACATGGCTCTTCATTTCGATGACCTATGGGTTTGTAACTCCCATGGAGCATCCTATGGACCTTAGTCCAACTTGATAACCCATGGAGCCTTTTAGCCCACTATACAAGTTATGGATGATTTACATAATCAATCCATATATTTAATTAGTCTTCTTTTGATCACTTAATTAATTCTAGATCAATACTAATTAAATAATACTATTAATATATTAGAACTTATAATATATTAATAAACCACAAGTGTTATTTCTCTCATTTAGTCTATCCAAATGCATGATGCCATGCAACCCAAATGGACCATGCCGGGTTGGGTCAAGTACGTACCAGAAATAGTTATGGACTTAGACACCTTATCCAACAGTCTCCCACTTGGATAAGTCTAATAACTATAACTTCAAGTATGACTTCAGGAACCGATCAGCAATCGTAGCTCTTTTCAAGGTCTCTCGGAACTGAGAAGATGATGATACGCCATTTAAGATAAGTGATCATATAATCCTCTGTTCTAGATATCAGCCGGACAAATACATGGAAAAATGTCTTACTTATTGTCCAGCAGTTTGTTTCCTGATTTTCGATTTGTTTGACATAGAACTTAATTGAACACATCAACTTAGTTCTGACCGGGCCCGGTACATAGGTCAAAACAAAATCATCGAGGGGCCCAGATATCGCTTCTAATCCAAGAAGGAACAGATAACCTTCGACTCATATGCTTGTTCTACTACTTGTTGAATCACACACAAAGGTACGTTTTATAACATCGAGTTACCAATGCGTTTCCGTACGATCAATGCATAACCAACTCATAGGCAACAAGTCATATCTCTAGGTTTGAAGACTTATATGATATTACCGTCTCGCGATCACTCGAGATAAATTCCATGAAGTGATTCCAGCGAGCGTGGGTTGAATCCAATACTCAGAACTTATGAGCACTCATGAGTGTTGAGGCCATGTCCAACATCTTAGACCTCTACAACCAACTCATGACAGTCTTAATTCATATCTACTTCCAACATATGACCGACTGTGGATAATTTGAATAATATGTAAAAAACAACATAAATATTCTGGAAGTCAAAACATGCAAAAGAAATAATAGTAAACGATTGACAAAAGATAGCAACACTTTACTCATAAATAAACACAACTTTTATTCATCATCAAATGTCAATTACACTTTACAAATTTCAAAGTTATCTAACTACTAAAACTAATATCATCCTTCAGCCCTATGCTCCTTGCATGCTGTAGATGCTTAACCCTACCCAGTCCCTTCGTGAGGGGATCTGCCGGGTTCTCATCCGATGATACCCTCTTTGCCACGAGGAGTCCTTCTTCTATACGATGTCTGATGAAATGGTATTTTCTGTCAATGTGTGTGGATCTCCCGTGATCCCTTGGTTCCTTCGCTAAGGCAACTGCACTTTCACTATCACAGAAGATTTCCATAGGCTCCTTTATAGCTGGTACAACTCCAAGGTCTCCAATGAAGTTCTTCAGCCATATTGCCTCCTTTGCTGCCTCGCTTGCCGTTATATACTTTGATTCGCAAGTTGAATCAGCCACTGTCTCCTGCTTGGAACTTTTCCAAGTAATTGCTCCTCTGTTTAAGGTAAAGACTCAGCCCGACTGAGAGCGGAAATTATCCCTATCAGTCTGGAAGCTAGCATCACTATACCATACAACTCTCAAGTCATCACTCCCACCGAGGGTAAGGACCCAGTCCTTAGTCCTCTGCAGGTACTTCAGGATATTCTTTACCGCAGTCCAGTGAGCCTTACCATGGTTCCCCTGATATCTGCTGACCATGCTCAATGCAAAGGCCACATCAGGACGAGTACAAGTCATAACATACATGATCGAGCCTACAGCAGAAGCATAAGGTTCTCGACTCATTTATGCTATCTCAGCCTTGGTACTCGGGCTCTGAGTCTTACTCAATCTCGCATTACTCTGGATGAGTAACTCTCCTTTCTTGGAGTCTTGCATGCTGAACCTCTTCAGCACCTTATCCAAGTAGGTAGTCTGACTAAGTCCAATTAGTCTTTTAATCCGGTCTCTCAGAATCCTAATCCCTAGAATATAGCCAGCTTCTCCTAGGTCTTTCATAGCAAAACACTTCCCGAGCCAGGACTTCACTTCCTGCAAGGTCGGGATGTTATTTCCTATGAGTAGTATGTCATCCACATACAACACCAAAAAGCTAACTATACTCCCACTAGCCTTGACATATACACAAGATTCATCTTCACTCCTCGAAAAACCAAACTCTTTGACTTTCTCATCAAAGCAAAGATTCCATCTGCGAGGTGCTTGCTTTAATCCATAAATGGATTTCTCAAGCTTACACACTCTATTAGGGTTCTCTGTACTGACAAAACCTTCAGGTTGACTCATGTAAACATCCACAGCTAACTTTCTGTTAAGGAAAGCGGTTTTGACATCCATTTGCCATATTTCATAGTCATGAAATGCAGCAATGGCTAACAATACCCTAATAGACTTAATCTTGGCTACTGGTGAAAAGGTCTCATCCTAATCAACTCCCGGAGTTTGAGAAAAACCCTTTGCCACCAGTCGCGCCTTATAAGTGTGTACATTACCATTCATGTCAGTCTTCTTCTTGAAGATCCACTTGCACCCAACTGTCTTGCGACCTGGTACATTGTCAACCAAGTTCCAAACTTGATTGTCATACTTGGACTGTATCTCGCTGTCCATTGCCTCTTTCCATTTAGCATACTCGGGGCCTGCCATGGCTTCCGCATAGCTGTTAGGTTCATCTAGACTTACTAGTTTCTCATCACTGATAAGTGTCTCACCTTCCGCAGTAAGATGGAAACCATAGTAATGCTCAGGTGCATTCCTAACTCTCGTGGAACGCCTCAGAGGTACAGACTCGTCAATTGGATCAACAGGAGTTTCCTCCTCAAGTTGATTGCTAGGGTTTGAGGTTTCTTCACCACTTGACTCTTGAATATCTTTAAGGTCAATTTGCCTCCCACTGTTTCCTTGGCTTATGAACTCTCTCTCTCGAAAGACAGCCCTCCTTGCTATAAAGACCACATTCTCACTAGGTCTGTAGAAGAGGTAACCAAAGGATTTCTGTGGGTAGCCGATGAAAATACAACTCTCACTTCGACGTTCGAGCTTATCGTGAGTCCCGCGCCTTACGAAAGCCTCGCAACCCCAAATCTTGATGTGGGCTAGATTAGGTACTTTTCCAGTTCACATCTTGTGAGGTCTTTTGGCAACCTTCTTTGTAGGGACCATATTAAGGATATGGGCGGCAGTCTCTAAGGCATACCCCCAAAATGAGATTGGTAGCGAAGCTCGACTCATCATGGAACGAACTATGTCTAACAAGGTTCAATTGGGCCTCTCAGCCACACCATTCAACTGTGGTGTCCTGGGAGGTGTCAATTGTGAGACAACCCCACATTCCTTAAGATAGTCTAGGAACTTTGTACTAAGATACTCACCACCACAATCAGATCGAAGCATCTTAATGTTCCTGCCCAATTGATTCTCTACTTCCTGTTTAAACTCTTTAAACCTTTCGAAAGTCTCTGACTTATGCTTGATTAAGTAGACATATCCATATCTACTATAATCATCTGTAAAAGTCACATAATAACGATTAGCATCCCTTGTGGCTATTTTGAAGGGTCTACACACATCCGTGTGTACCAGATCCAACAAACCTTCACCCCTAGCACAAGAACCTGTGAAGGGTGACTTTGTCATTTTTCCAAGTAAGCATGATTCACAACTATCATATGACTTTAGGTCAAATGATTCTAAGACTCCATCCTTTTGGAGTTGGCCTATGCATTTCTTGCTTACATGTCCAAGACGCCAATGCCATAATGATGCTTTATCCAAGTTAGTAGAATCAATACACAACACATTATTTCCTAGGTTATCTACAACAGACACAACTTCATACACACCATCACAAGGTAATGCTTTAAAATAAAACACATTAGTAAAGAAAGCATTTATTCCACCAACTTCATTATCAAAAGAAAAGGTAAACCCTTGTTTGTACAAAGCATGAAAGGAAATAATATTTCTTTCCATTTCAGGCGAGTAACAACATTTATTCAAATCTAAAGTAAACCTACTACTTAGCAACAAAGTATAAACTCCAATCTTGGTGACAGGTGAAGCTTTCCTATTCCCCATGATCAAGTTTATCTTTCCATGCTCCACATTCTCACTTCTTCTTAGTCCCTGCAAATCAGAACAAATATGAAGACCACAGCCGGTATCAAGGACCCAAGAGTTAGAATAGGGTGAGTTATTAGATAGTATGGTGTAAATACCTGCATGGTTGGGTTTTACTTTCCCATCCTTCAAATCTTGCTGATACTTTGGGCAGTTCTGCTTCCAGTGTGCCTTTTCATGGCAATAGAAGCATTCAGCCTCTTTTGGATCAGAAGAAGGAGTGACGAAACCTTTCTTAGTTCCACTCGAAGAGGAGCCATCAAGGGTCTTACCCTTGGTACCCTTCGAAGGGTTCTTCCTCTTTTTCCCTATACCTTTCCCGATTGCCAGGACAGGTGCGGAGTTTGGAGTAGGAGTAGGAGTAGTAACAACTGACTTACCTTTAAGACCACTTTCGGCGGTCTTCAAGAGTCCTTGAAGTTTGCTGTGGGTGACTTCTTCCTTGTTCATGTGGTATGTCATGCGGAATTGATCATAACACGATGGTAAGGAGTGTAAAATGATATCTATTGCCAACTCCTCGGGGAAGTCCATATTCAGCGTCATCAAACGGTCCACATACATTTGCATTTTCTGCATGTGGCCCGTGATGGGTTCATCCTCCTTCATCCGGGTTGTTATCATGGAGGAGATGATTTCATCTCGCTCTTGAAGAGCACTCTGATGGTATCGATCCATCAAATACTGGTGCATTTGAAAAGGATAATAGTCCTCATAGGACTTTTGGAGCTCGGCTGTCATAGTGGCCATCATGATGCAAGCCACTTTGGTAGCATCTCTTTCATGTGCCTCATATTCAGCAAGCTCTTCTGGAGTAGTAGTTGGCTCGGGTACCTTATGCTCCTTGTAGAGAACATATTATTTGTTCTCATACCGAATGACCATCCTAATGTTTCTGATCCAATCTGTAAAGTTGGATCCATCAAAGATGACTCTCCCACAAAGGTTCATGAGAGAGAAGGAGCCCGTAGGGTTTGAGCCAGAAGCAGCATTGTTTGAAGACATCTGAAAAGAAGAAAAGACAAGTTTAGTTTAGATATTAGATAGTCCTTAATAAAACACCCAAATGTAATATTAAGGCTAGGATCCAATCACAATATATTATTCTTAGAAGAGGGATGCCGTAATCTAAGTAATAACATATTTGAAAGGTAGGTGAATGATGATTCACCAATTTCCACCATGAAAAACAAAATATATAAATTATTAGGTTTAATTTGGTTTTTAGAAACTCCTAGATTCTTTTGAGATTCATTGAACTTTTCAATGACATGTTTCAATCTCGAGTGTGCCCTTCATGTTTTATGACTGGGATACAGAGGATCACAAAACAAGGTGTGAAGTAACCATGCAAATTACTTGGTACCCTTAATGTTTTTCACTTAATTGATGTGCCGGTTAACCACACGCGCTCCACCGACCTATGAAAAACCTTAAGTCACCCTTTGCCTACCTTGTTAAGTCAAAGTTAGTGTGCCGGTTAACCACACACGCTCCACCAACGACTTAATCAAAGTGCAAAGTGTAATTTCATGGGTTAACACCTTATTCACATTTTCCTAAAGTAACTAAGATTGGGAATTTATAAAACATTTAGTTAATTTATAATAATCATTATACTTTTAATGAGAATTTTTAAGTCATTGTCCTACCCGTTCGGCTAACGACCCTCCACCAGTCAAGGAAGCGGTGGGTGAGAGTGGACACCCATTAAGCTGCCATTTTATAGGCAACAACCTTATACCCCCCCTTATAGACCGACTTCGTGAATGAGGCCTACGAACGGTAAAACGACTTGATCTTATACATATATATATATATATATATATATATATATATATATATATTATTAAACTTATAATATTATAAAGTATAAGGGTTGAATTTTAACTTTTAAAATTCTAGGGATTGGAACTAAAGTTTATTTTTACATGTTCCAAAACGTGAGGGCAAGTTTTGTAACTTTACAAAACCTTTCAATTCATAACTTATGAGTTATTAAAATGAAGACTCTTCATTTTTGTAACTTATTTGTTCTTTTAATGGATTTAATACAAAGTGACTTTTGGTTATCCATAACTTGAGGACAAGTTATGGACTCCATTAAAACACATAAAGATCATGAATTCAACATTAAACAAGTTTTAACAAGTAATTCCAATGATCTATCAAGAACTCATAAGAACATGAATAGTCATATCAAAATTTCAAGAACATATGAACACATATAATCATGTAATTTTGATATTAGCCATTGTAAATGGATTAGAACAACCATTACACCAACTAAAACAAGTTTTAAAACACCAAAACAGTTTAGGGTAATGTTTCTAGTCCATTTGCAGCAGCAAAAGTCGAAAAACTGCATTCTAAGGCTCCTACTCATCGAGTGCACGAACCTACTCAACGAGTAGGAGGAGTTTAGTCATGGACTCGGTGAGTTCATCATGCAGACAGCAAGAAAATCGACTTTTTTCACTATTTTGCATCAAGTATCAAACAAACAAGCCTAGGCTCTGATACCGCTGATGGGTTTTGAGCATTCTAACACTCCTAAGTGTACATGCAACCCTAGAAAACCTTGGATCTATGTTTATCTAAAATACATGCAAAATACTTTTTCCAAGGTTCATAAACCTATCTAGAATACATGGGGAACTTTAAACATAAAAGATGGCTAGAATTACATACCTTGTAGTTGATTTGATTCCTTGGAAACCTTGAGAGCCTAGCACCCCAAGTGTGATGCCTCAAATGTTTCACACAACACCAAATGTTTTGGAATGACTTTGAGAGAATGTAGAACACTTGAAAATCGGCCTAGCCCTCTTGTAACTACTTGTCTAGCCGATTTAGGTAGATAACATGTTCTTTATATAGTGTGTTACATTTAGGGTTACACCATGTAAACCCTAATGTAACATGGCTCTTCATTTCCATGACCCATGGGTTTGTAACTCCCATGGAGCATCCTATGGACCTTAGCCCAACTTGATAACCCATGGAGCCTTTTAGCCCACTATACAAATTATGGATGATTTACATAATCAATCCATATATTTAATTAGTCTTCTTTTGATCACTTAATTAATTCTAGATTAATACTAATTAAATAATACTATTAATATATTAGAACTTATAATATATTAATAAACCACAAGTGTTATTTCTCTCATTTAGTCTATCCAAATGCATGATGCCATGCAACCAAAATGGACCATGCCGGGTCGGGTCAAATACATACCAAAAATAGTTATGGACTTAGACACCTTATCCAACAGTGAGATATAGGGTCTCACGAGTGAGGATTGAATGACCCCGTTTCTATTAGGCTTCTTGGAGCTCACAACGTGAGAGAAGGCTACTCACATCGTGAGGTCAGCTCCAGTGACTTTTCATGTCTGAGTTGGCTGAGTTGAGTCGAGATGAGTTGGAATTGGACCGAGTGAGTTCTCACGACGAGACCAAGGGCTGGTCACGATGTGAGGCCGAATAGTTGACATTATGATTTGTTGACTTTGACTTTGACTTTGACCATTGACTTTTGATTTAGGTTGACTTTTGGTAAATCTCTTTTTTTAGAAATTAGACTTAGGGTTTGTCGTATGTGGATTGTTAGAAAGTTTTTAGCACCCATCTTTTGGCAGTGAGAGTTGTTGGTTGTGTCCGGTGGGGCGTTGTGCGAGGTTTTAGTTGGCTTTGTGATTCATGTGAGTTTTCCTCACTGCACTTGTGGGTCAAGAGCACCAATGTTGGCCCCTCGATTATGTATCCTAGTATGTAGGATGTTGTTATGCTGTAGTGATCTGTTAAATCTGTAACCTGGTACATAGGATGTGCTATACGATAGTGATCTATAGATATGCATGTTGCCTGTTGACTGGTTATAGGATTATCTGTTTGCTTAATATATGTTATATGTTATATGTCGACAAAGTGTGGTTGGGTTGAGACTGTACTGCTTTATGCGACCAGTCAACAAACCCGAGGCAATCCAACCGGGAGGTTGTGGGCCAGGGTAGTCTAATCGGGAGGTTGATGACCCAATATGTAGTATGTATGGCAAACTAACTGGGAGATTGTGGGTTAGGGCAAGCCAACCGGGAGGTTGTGGGTTAGGGTAATCCAACCGGGAGGTTCTGGACCCAACATGCAGTGTGTATATTTGCTTGGTTGTGTATGGTACTTTGGGGGTACTTACTAAGCTTCATGTTTATAGTTTGATTGTTATGGTTTGAGGTACTTCAGATGATCAGGGAAAGTTAATGCATGATTGTACACATCTTTCGATAACATGTTTCTAGAAGATTTTGTGATACAATGATCTTGGGATATTTGTAGCTGATACTTGGTTTTGATATGAGTTTTGTTTGAAAACGATGATTTCTCTTGATTTAAAAATGAAAAATTTTACTGTGATTTTGGGATGTTACATGAACCTACATAAGAAGAGTTGTTTGTTGGCATATTTTCACATCTTATAAAGGTCTGCCTTTGTTTGAAGATAATTTACTTTTTCAATTGTCAATTGTAGTTCACCTTATTAAATTGTAAACCCATTAGTGACATACTAGATTTTGGTAATATGCTACACACTACACATCATAGGCACACTGGGGGAAAATTTAATCCAATTTTTCCTTTTGACTCAATGTAGAAAGAAGGACTTAATATAGAAAGTTAGGAAATAAGCAGAAAAAATGAAGATGGTTTTATGAATGGAAAAAATGGACATACACCCCTGTATGCCTTCAGTTGTGCCTCACGCAAACACCTCCACTGAATTACCTTCTTTTCCAATTAAATTCTCCAATGACACGGAGAGGTTGCAACATATTAATCGAATAAGGATTAGTCCAGTCTCATCCCATATCAAACGAGTGGTTGATCTACTGTTCAAGGTCCGAATCTTACATGTTCTTGTATGTATTAATGTATTTATGACGAAATTAATTTTCAGGTTTGATAAAAATTGACTTTATAAATTATTATATTGCTTTCCTATTTTTCTTTCATATCATTTTAATATAATTCGTGTAACGTCCAATTTTTGACAACCAAAAATTTTCATTTTTATTAAGGTAGAACTTCCCAATTTATAAATCCATTATTAATAAAAACCGTTTATTCCAAATTACATTTATTAAAAATCAGAGTATCATAGAAAACACGAAATCCTCAATACTGATGATGAGTGTGTACAGTCCCACCTTCGTCTTCCCATAACCACCGATGATACCTGAAAGAATAAACAACTGGGTAAGCATAAAGCTTAGTGAGTTACCCCATATGAATAATCATACAATCGTGCATAACGGCCACTCTTCGGGCCTTCAGCCTGACTGGACCGCCTCGCATGCCTTCAGTCTATCCGGGCCATAATACCAGGGTTTGTTGGCCTACCGCCTCAACCCAATCAGTTCTCCCGAGCCTCCGTGCCTACGACTTACAGTCGGCCCGCACCGGGTATCTTGGCCTACAACACAAAGCAGGACCGCCTCAACCCAAACCAAACACAACATGTCGACATATAAACAATCAGGATCAAGTAGGCACATAATACAGGCAAACAACAATCATACATATCACTACCGACTACTAATCCCCTCACAACATATAGTCCTACTACCAGCTAACCTCCATAGAATGCGTAACCATAAGTAACCAGAGGTGAGATAGCCACCCAAACAGATGATCCTACTATAGAGCCACAACCAAACAAGGAACATGCAACAGAGCCTAGAGCAAGAGTTATCAGGCTATCCTAGATGATCAGAGATAGTCCCTAAGGGCACTCCATAGATGATAACCAGCAAGCACATATAACATATAGTTCTAAACATTATTACAACAAACCAACATACTAAATACCATGAGACATATCTAATCGATCACTACAGCATAGTAGCATACTCGATACCAGAACACAGATCTAACAGATCACTACAGCATAACAACATACTAAATATCAACAATCCAAGGAATGCATGGTCGTATATACTCAGAGGTGAGATAGTCACCCGGACAGGTGATCCTACTATAGAACCACAACCAAATAAGGAACAGGTAAGACAACTTAGATCAAGAGTCCTCAGTCTATCCTACATGACTATATATAGTTCCTAAGGCATCCCTCTACTAACAGATAACCAAAACTAGTGGGCCGGCATTGAAGCCTTCGACCCACGGGTACAGTAAGGCAAAACTCACCTCGATATGCATTGAGATAACCACAATAGCAATAAAGAACTCTACTAGCTTCGACTAACTTCGAATCACCTACAGGAAGATACTTGAGTCAATAACCGATCACATGTCATAGTCACTTGCAACAATGACTACTTCACATGAAATGAAGACTAGGGTTCCATATAAATTGGCGGTTAGGGTTAAGTAAGGACACTTAACCCATTAAGGACTTAATCACCTAAGGTGTCACACCCCCGAACCAGACGACGGAAACGACCGGGGGTTTGGTGACTTCATATTGTAATATCATCACAGTGTATATGGTTGAATCAAAGACAACATCATCATCACACATGAAATATAACAACCGTCATTGTTTACATCAAAGTATTGTATCACAAATTACATCCCGAAATATTTAATCTATGATAAAAGCAAGAGTACAACAAAAGTCCACATTGTTCTTGACGATTGACCTGCTTAACGAGTTCCTGAGAATACAAGTTATTTTAAAAACGTCAACATATATAATGTTGGTGAGTTCATAAGCATGTTTGTATGAAAAACTTTGTATCTTTTTGTAAACACCAGAAAAACCGATATTTTCCGTAAAAATGGTTTGAAAGTTTTGTTTCAAATCTTGTATTAAGACATGTGTTTTCCAGTGTATAAAATGAAAGTTCCAGAAAATCCTATATTTTAAGTAGTAAGTAAATGGTGGTGTATATTGTATTTCCCAGAAAATCCGATATTTTCTGCTTGTAAAAGTGTTGTGGTCTAAAAACCCTAAGACCAAAAAATGGTGTTTGTATGGTTTCGTAACAGTAGTAAAGTATATGTATTCCGTAAATTTTTATACTGTTTGTTAATCTCTATGTGAGTCGTTATAACCATACTTGATGTGACTGTTATGCCTATCATGACGTTCTTCAGGCGTCGCTTGTTTAAGTTAAGATATTTGTCACCCTAGACTGTCCTAGTCTAGCTGTAGCGAACAGCTCAGGTGTGGGGCTGTCAACCCCGTATAGATTTATACACAAACTCTCGCTCTCCCTCCAGGAGACTCTGATTATAACTACAGGACTCACGGTTGTACACTAGGTAGGTACGGGTAAAGGCGTGTCTCACATGAGCCTTAACTAAATTTACGCGAACAGTGGATCACATTATCATTCATTTTAAATAATGTTTCGAGTATGTATTTGATTTCAAAACATTGGTGAATAAAAATACCATATGTTTTTATCAAATTGTCAAGTATTTAATGTTATCAACCCGATTAGTATAAAATATATCGTAAGGCCCAATAAGAGAATGGATGGTTATTTGAGGCCCAATAAACATGGAATGAATATACAAGGCCCAATAAGCATGTAAATGGGTACTTGAGGTCCATTTTGTTGAAAATAACATTTTTGGCCCATTAAGCCGAGAATTTACGATAAAGGCCTATTTTTGATAAAAATAATATTTTCGACCCGTTTTTGATAAAAATGACATTTTCGGCCCATTTTTGATAAATATGACATTTTCGGCCCATTAAGACGAGAATTTACATTTTAGGCCCATTTTTGTTGAAAATGACAATTTAAGTTCATAAAGGCCAAAAATTACAATTTAGGCTCATGAAACTGTGAATTTCAAAATAAGGCCCATTTTTATGAAAAATGAATATTTTAGCCCAATAAAACCGAAAAGGCCCAAAAGAAGCCCATTTTGTCAAATACAACTCCTTTGACCCCTACAAAACCGTGAATGTCATAAAAATCCATTTTTATCCAAAAATGACTCTTTTGGCCCCTTTAAAACCATGAATCTCGTAACAAGGCTCACTTTTTGCTTATTTGTCAAATTTGGCCCCTCATGAGGTTTTATTTTGTTTTCAAGTATCCCTTGGCATGTTTTATCCTTTCAATAATCATAATGAATTACATAAAGTAACTTGTTTTACTAATATTTTCAAGTCTTGAAAGATATATCGAGTTTATGAGGGTTTTACACATATTCATAACATATTTGCACAACATATCATGAAAATACACACAAGCATGCATAAACACTTAGATTTAACACAAGACCAACTTCTATTCTCCCCCAAAACATAGTAAAACCGAAAACAATGGGGTATGAAGCTCACCTTGGGTGATGGATCAGTTTTGATGTAGAAATGAAAGAGAGTGAAGGTGTTTTAGGCCTAGAGTGTTCCTTTGGGAATCTATTCGAAAACAAGATGATTCTAGGAGCATAAATACGAGAATGATGTTGTTTTGAGGAAAGATCTTAGCATAAGATAGAATTAATCAACTTAAGTGTGAAGTAACTTATCTAGTATGTGAGTTTGAAAAACTTTCTTGAGCACACACACAAACACACACTCACAAAAATTGAATGGAAGGGTTGAAGGAATTTCCTTTGAGTTTGAGAAAGAGTGAGGGAGTTGTAAGTGAGTTTGGAGTGAAAAGTGAGAGAGGTGATGGTGGCTTCGGCCGTTCTTAGAGAGGGAAGAAGAGAGAGATGGTTAGGGGTTATTACTTGGAGGATTAACTTTTAATTCCTAGAAATTTGGTGGATAATGTGCATGGATTACCACCATGCAAAAATGATGTGTCATGAAGTTTAAATCAATTCAAATTTTTTTTATCTAAAGCTGAGAATAGGAGAGGGAGTGGAAAGAAGAGAGTGTTGGGCTTGAATTTGGTACATAAAATCTGAGAATATGTTAGCCCAATAAAGATTTTCGGCCCAAGGAGGCCCAATATGGGTTTTCGGTCAATGAGGGCTAAATAAATGGGTTTCAGCCCATAAAAATAAAGGAAATGGTTTTTGGCCCAATATGGCCCATGACGAGTCTAATGGCCCAAAATACTATAGCTTAATGAATGTGGGTCCAATTAGGGCCCAAATGTGGATTCTTAGCCCAAAAGAACGAAGCTGATGGGTTACTGGTCCATTAGGCCCAATAAGTGAATCATGGTCCAATAATAGGTTTGAACCGGGAAGTTAGGGTTACAAGCCCAATGTTGAGTGAATTTAGTGTATTGAATTAGGTTTAGAGCTTGCACAAGTGAATTTTGATTTGAAATGTCGTTTTTGAATGAATAACATGTATAATATAATATATAGGGTTACAAGAATTCACCAAAAGTAATTACACATGAACAAAATTTACTAGCCTTAAAATACTAGTTGTGACCTCATCCCTCCGTTAGAGGGAATTTCGTCCCGAAATTCTTTTGAAGGCTGATCTTAAGAGCTAGAGAATAGGTGAGGGTACTTTTGTATCATTTGATCTTCGCGTTCGCATGTGAATTCTGGTTCGCGCTTTGCGTTCCATCGAATCCTTACAATCGAAATACGGCTTTGTTTTGTACGCTTTACCTCTCTGTCCATGATTTCAACCGGCTCTTCGAAGAACAAGAGATTCTCGTTCACCTTAATCTCGTCCAGGGGAACAACGAGGGTTTCATCTGATAGGAACTTTTTCAGATTTGACACGTGGAATATTGGGTGTACGTTGTTAAGTTCTGGGGGTAGTTATAGTCTGTAGGCCACCAGACCAATCCGGGAAAAAATCTCGAATGGACCGATGTACCGTGGGTTTAGTTTTCCCCGCTTCCCAAATCAGATCATCCCTTTCCAGGGAGAGACCTTCAATAGCACCCGATCTCCAACTTGAAACTCCAGAGGATTTTGCCGTTTATCAGCATAACTCTTTTGTCAGTCTTGCGATGCTTGGAGTCGTGCCTTGGTTTGAACTATTTTCTCCGTCATTTCCCGAATGATCTCGGGGCCTGTAAGAGTGTTGTTCGGTGTTATCCCTCTTGGTAGCTGGGTGTCTCCCACCTCAGCCCAACAAAGAGGTGATCTGCATTTTCTACCATATAAGGCCTCAGAAGGAGCAACCTTAATGCTTGTGTGATAGCTGTTTTTGTATGAGAATTCGATTAAGGGCAAATGGGTATCCCATGCTTTGCCAAAATCAATCACACATGCTCGGAGCATGTCTTCAAGCATTTGAATGGTTCGCTCGCTTTGGCTGTCAGTTTGAGGGTGATAAGCAGTGTTGATATCGAGTCGTGTTCCCAATGCCTTCTGGAGCGACTGCCAAAATCGAGAGGTAAATCTACTATCTCGATCGGAGATAATGGATATCAGTACCCTATGTAATCTCACCATGTCCTTTATATAGATTCGCGTTAGCTTTTCCATTTTGTACGTCTCCTTTATTGGCAGGAAATGGGCGGATTTGGTTAACCTATCAACAATCACCCAGATAGCATCCAATCCCTCCGCTGTCTTAGGTAATTTGGTTATGAAATCCATTGGAATCCTTTCCCATTTCCACTCGGGAATTACTGGCTGTTGTAACGGTCCCGAGGGCTTCTGATTTTCTACCTTTACCTTTGCACAAGTCAGGCACTTTCTCACGTAGGTAGCAATTTATGCTTTCACGTTCGGCCACAAATATTGTCGTTCGATATCCAGGTACATCTTATCGGAACCCGGCTGGATGGAGTATCGCGTCTTGTGTTCTTCGTTCATGATCAAATCTCTGAATCCTCCTATTTTTGGAATATAGATTCGACTCATGAAATAGTAAGCTCCATCTCTTTTGGCTTCAAGATTCTTATCCATTCCACGCAGTGTTTCATTCGCGACATTCTCCGGCCTCAATGCCCCCAAAACCTGTCGTAGGTGTTGACCGTGTTATCTCTTGTTCCGAGAGTAGACGAGTATGTCATCGATGAAATCAATTACAAAATTGTCTAGAAATGAGTGCAACTTGGTTTATGAGGTCCATAAATGATGCGCGAGCATTCGTCAGATCGAAAGGCATAACAACGAATTCATAATGGCCGTATCGACTTCGGAAAGCAGTTTTTGGAATATCTTCTTCCCGGACTCGGAGCTAATGGTAACCGGATCTTAGACCTATTTTGGAAAAATAACTGGCACCTTGAAGCTGGTCGAATAGATTATCAATCCAAGGGAGTGGGTATCGGTTCTTTATGGTGAGGCTGCTCAACTCCCGATAGTCAATGCACATTCTGAAGGATCCGCGCTTCTTCTTGACAAACATGACCGAAGCTTCCTAGGATGAGAAACTCAGCCTTATGAATCCCTTCTTTAGAAGTTCGCTTGATTCTTAGAGTTGGCTGAGGGGATGTCAATTCGGAATAAGGGATATCGATTCTTGATGATGGGTTTGCTTGACTCTTAGTGCTCAATTGCTCTATGGGCAATCTGTTTGTCACACCCCAAACCAGACGGCAGAAATGTCCGGGGGTGGATGACTTCATTTGTAGTATCACAACACATGCATCATAGTAATCAAAGTACAAACAACCATTGTATTTAAAAAGTATAATAATTTTACATGTGTTCAATCACTGTATATATTGACACCAAAATAGTTATACAAAAGAAGAAGACATGACTCAAAATAGCTCCATCTTCTCAAAAGCTCGGGGAGTACCTGTCTACTGCTTCCCTGAGAATACAAGTAATTTAAAAAGAGAGTATCAATATAAAGTTGAGTGAGTGCATAAGTATTTATTTTTGAAAGTATGTTTTCTGTTTCTTGAATATGTAAACTGTTCCACAAAATCCTATATTTTCTACAGTATATGAAAAGTAGTTTTAATCCGATAAAACCGTACTGTTTGTAAACCAGTGTTCTGTATTTGTATTCTTTAGTATAATCTGTAAAAGGGAGTGTGCCTGGCTCCACCAGCTGTTATTGTAAACTGCAATGTACTACTGTAGTTTGTATTTTGTAAACTTGTACTTTTAAGATGTACTTACGTTTAGTTAATTATACACTAACGTATTGTTAATATATTTTTAATGAGTTATTATAACCATACTGAGACTAGATGGCCTGACCCAACGCTTTGAAGGAGTTGAAAACTGTTGATAACAACTATCACTCGTAGGCGTGTATGCCTGACTTTAGCTAGCAGTCTGAGTGCGGGGTTGTCAATCCCAATATAGATCTATACACACTTGTTTCGATCCCCGACTGGAGATTCTGGTTATAATATCAGGACTTTAACTATATTGTTTAACTGAATAAACAACCTGAATCTATTGACTCATAAAAAGCATATAAACGTTACATGTATAATAGTTATCAAAACCCAATCATTTTGAAATAAATGATTCATAGTATGCCCCTGAATTAGTATACTTAACATGTACTTGAAAGATGTATACCCTTGATTAGTTTTGAATCAAACCTTTATTCTTGTAAAGTATTGTACTCTAGTATACTTAAATTGTGAATTAAAGTTCTATGAATCATAATTATACTTATTATAATTTATATGTACATTCTGAATTGGTAGTAACTGTTTATGAATACAACCCCTTGCTCAACATGTTACAAAGGGTATTTGAGGTGAATGAAATAACTTTTATATTTATATACATATACAAATATATATAAGTAAAATTTAAACGACATTCGGACAAATAACAGATATTATAAACCCACATCCAAACAAGGAAAAGGAAGCAAAGTGAGTTATCAGTCCTAAGCCTTTTAAATCTTATATATATATATATATATATATATATATATATATATATATATATATATATATATATATATATATATATATATATGATTTATGGGGAAAAATATAAGTTTATAAAAATCATTTAAAGATTTTAACATTTTGAAATACTTTTGGTGACTTGATGTCACTTTAAACACAATTTAAATTCATTTGATTTAATAACAATTGAAATCCATTTTGATAAGATATTTTGAAACCATTTGCTTGTAACAAAAAATCTTTGTATTAGACTTGTATTCCCCCCCCCCCCCCCCTTAAAACAGTAAAAAACTATGAAAGTACGGGGGTATGAACTCACCTTTTGGGAGGTGATTCAAATGATGATTTGGTATAGGATGTTTAGTTCCACAAGTAAAATCCCGTAGCAAAACAAGTCCTATATAATGATTTGTATAGCATATATGCATCCAATTAGCTAATATAATCATAGAAATGACTGGAAATTGGATTAATTTGTAAGTATAACTTACAAATTGGAGTGTTAGAAGCTAAAATGGAAGCTGATAGGTGTTCATGGCCAGGAGAGGGGTGTTCACGGCCGTAGCTTGAAGGGTTCCAGGCCCAATGTTCTTGATTGATTGAAGAACACTTGATGATCCTAAGCACGTTTCTAAGAAGATTCAAAGGTTTTCAGGTGCTTGTTCTTCATGTTCTTCGCGTGTTCTTCGTGAAGAGTAGTGAAATCAAATGATTTTCAGCCTAATATAAGAAGATTGAATGTTGTTCTTGAAATGATAACACGATCAAGAAATGATACATGTTGGATCCTACGAAGAACTAGTGTTTTTAACACTTGAATATGATGATAAAGGATGAATAAAGCATGTTCTTGAGGAGAGAGCTTGTTCTTTGTCTTCTTGGCTGATGATACTTGAGAGAAAAAGGCTTGGAATAGTCTTTGATAGTGTAAAAAGTGAAGAAAACTCGGCTGAAAAGTATATGTATCCGAGGGTTCATGGTCTGAGGGTTCACGGCCGAGAACCTCGTATACGGTCCTATGGCAATTGCGAGATTGCGGTCCGAAATTGATCACGGCCTGAAGCCGTTCATGGCCAAAGTGTTCCCGGTCCGAGGTTGGTGTACGGTCCGAAGGAAAAGAAGAAAAGGCATGCGAAACTTCTCGGATTTCAAGCCATACCCTTCTTAACACGTCAACACTTTGAATACTATGATTAAACCTATAAAATACATTACTCTAACTTATACAAGATAGAATAAAATTTTGGTTGACCCAAGTTTGACTTTGGTTGACTAGGGTTGACTTTTACAAACAGAAAAATAACAGGATGTTACACCGTTTCTCCTCCTTAAGAGTTAGACGTGTGTACTATGAGGTTAGCGATTTGGTTTGATAATTTCATTACTTATTAAGTCGTCCTATTGATCGGGAAATATCCGCTTTTGCGTTGGTGCTAAGTGAGATCGAGTGTTTGGTTACTGGAAGGGTTCAAAAAGTCGAGTCGATTCCGAACTCATCTTATCTCATGGGGAATGTTCCCAAAGGGACTTCAAGATCATATGGGGGAGGTTATAAACCTCTTAGATTCCCTTGATGTCTTCTGTTTCTTGCTTCCTGTCATTGTGGGGCTAGGAAGGAGTGTGGTATCTCTCGCCTAAGTACTAGCGTGCCTAGTTGCTAGAGATGGTTCAAGGATATTCCGTTATGGTTGAAAGAGTTTTTTGTTAATCGATTGGGTAAGACGGAAGGCCTCTTTGTAGTCCTTGACAATGGTATGGTGAGGATCAAACCAGTCCGTGTCGAGTGATGATGCTGGCCTTCTTATGGTAACAGTAGCGTATTTTACGTATATAACCTTGATGCTTCCGGTTTATCTTTGTTATTATTAATGCGAACATTTCCTAATGCAAGTATTGCAAGGTTCCTCTATATTCGTTTGGTGTATATAGGTCATGTAAAATTAAGATTGTGAAGACGGTCGACTGAGTAATTCTACCTTAAATCCACAATCAAACAAGAAACTGGAAATAAGGTGGAATCACTCACTCTAAGCCTGCGGAGTTATAATTATGTATGACCCTAACGTGTACACTAAGTCACCATAGCTCACCTATAAGGATCCTTAGTTTTTATTTGAATGACGTGTTTTTATTCGGTTGAGGTAACAATTTGTGATCTTTTTTTATTTGACAACGATTTTGGTGAAAATTTGATGCTTAAATATTGTTGTTTGGGGACATACCAAAATCCAGGTAGGTTTCCTTTTTGTTTCTTCATGTCCAGTTGTTAAATTCCTCTTGCATCCCCGTCATTACTCTGTGTTGGACAATTCCTCTTCAAATGTCCCATCTCACTGCATTTGTGGCATACTGGCTTTGTTCCAGCTACAAAGGTTGGAGTGGTGTGCTGGGCCGGAGCCCTACAGGAACGGGCGGTGTGCCCCTTCTTGTTGCACATATTGCAATGCAGCTCCCGATAGGCTCTATTATGATGGAAACTACACTTGTTGCATTTTGGAAGGTTTCCAGCATATGGTCTCACTGGTGTTGATGTGGTAGGTGTCATGGCATCATGGACTGCAACCGTATGTTGTTTCTTCGAGGGCCCTTGAGTTGGCTATCCCTTTTTATTACTCCCAGACTCTCGCTTCCTACTCTTAAGTTTGGGGTTTGGAGTTCCTTGGTAAGTTATCACTCATTGGTTTCCGTGGTTGTTACTTCGGTAGGAGTTGTCGATACTGTTTCCATTTTTGTTGGTGTTGTTTGCGTTGAGTTGCGCCATGACAGCGGTTACATCAGCTGTTACGGTAGCTTGGAATGTATCGGAATCTATATGTAGGATTGGCGTCTCACCAGTGTGCTGGTTATTTATGTGGGATGACATTTTTCTGCTGCATGATGATAAGTAAGCTCTTAAGTAACGATGGTCAATTCTAGTTGTACTCTGTCTGTTGATATTCACATATAAATTTAGCGTTTTGTTGTACGATTCTCATTGTTTCAACCTACATCCTTATGATGTATTTATGGTGATAAGTAGTAGTAGGTATTGCATGAATGCTATGTCTATCAATAGAGTGCATAGATATCAGCACACTTAGTTGATTCAGATTACAAGGATTCTTAGAGGGATCAACTTTATTGATTTACTACTATTAGTTGTCACAAAATACATAATAAGCCTAGGCCCTAGTACGAGTAGTGTAATGACGTTCATATGCCGAAATAACACACAAGGAGTTCGTCCAATCCACTCATCTCACGAGTGATCTCATCTTCCTTTTGTTCTGCTCGAACTGCCCTAGCTTTGGCTGCAAAGGGTTGTTGCTTGAGGGTGGCTACTTCTTCTTCTAGAGAGCGTAGATGGTCGGTAGAGCTCTCCCGTACTGTATGTTGGTCGGGTATAGCTTCCGAAGGGCGGGGTTTGCTCGGGATTCCTTTGATGCTCTCTTCCTCATCTGACTCCTTGTCAGATTTTCCACCCTCATATTCCATTTCTTGATATTCTTCTGGCCCTACTTCTGGGTTCCTCCCTGGATCTCTTGCGGTTCTTCCTCTATCCATCCATTGGTCTCCAGGGCCTGATAATGGAGGTCCCCATGCTGAAATTCGACCATGATGCCTGTACGAGAACGTGTAGGAAAGGTACGCAGGAAATACTCATATAGGATTTTTAAGTGTTTAGGTTTGGTTCCTTAAAACCCTTTGGATCATTAGATGGTAAGTTTCTAGATTCATTGCCCACCGCGATCACTCCCGAGCACATATTGGTCGTATTTCTAATAAATATAGTTGATCAGACTATATTTACCCCCAATACAACTACATAACTGCACGGGTTTAACTGCGATGTTTAATTCCTCTAAAGACTTTTATAGCATTTTTATTGTGTCAATACCCTAAAATTCACACATAGGTATGTATATTATTTTTGTTCAGAGTATTTTAGTCCCAATGTATTTATAGTTGCATATCTTGTATGACTAGATATGCTAATTCACTATAAACATTGCTCTAATACCAATCTGTCACACCCCCGAACCAGACGGCGGAAACGTCTGGGGGTTGGGTGACTTCATACTGTAATATCATCACAATGTATATATAATTGAATCAAAGACAACATCATCATGACACATGAAATATAACAACCATCATAGTTTACATCAAAGTATTGTATCACAATTTACATCCCAAAATATTTAAGGTATGATAAAAGCAAGAGTACAACAAAAGTCCACATTGTTCTTGACGATTGACCTGCTTAATGAGTTCCTGAGAATACAAGTTATTTTAAAAACGTCAACATATATAATGTTGGTGAGTTCATAAGCATGTTTGTATGAAAAACTTAGTATCTTTTTGTAAACACCAGAAAATCTGATATTTTCCGTAAAAATGGTTTGAAAGTTTTGTTTCAAATCTTGTATTAAGGCATGTGTTTTCCAGTGTATAAAATGAAAGTTCTAGAAAATCCTATATTTTATGTAGTAAGTAAATGGTGGTGTATATTGTATTTCCCAGAAAATCTGATATTTTCTGCTTGTAAAAGTGTTGTGGTCTTAATACCCTAAGACCGAAAAATGATGTTTGTATGGTTTCGTAACAGCAGTAAAGTATATGTATTCCGTAAATTTTTATAGTGCTTGTTAATCTCTATGTGAGTCGTTATAACCATACTTGATGTGACTGTTATGCCTGTCATGACGTTCTTCAGGCGTCACTTGTTTAAGGTAAAATATTTGTCACCCTAGACTGGCCTAATCTAGCTGTAGCGAACAACTCAGGTGTGGGGTTATCAACCCCGTATAGATCTATACACAAACTCTCGCTCTCCCTCCAGGAGACTCTGGTTATAACTACAGGACTTACGGTTGTACACTAGGTAGGTACGGGTGAAGGTGTGTCTCACGAGAGCCTTAACTAAATTTATGCGAACAGTGGATCACATTATCATTCGTTTTATATAATGTTTCGAGTATGTATTTGATTTCAAAACATTGGTGAATAAAAATACCATCTGTTTTTTCATCAAAATGTCAAGTATTTAATGTTATCAACCCGATTAGTATAAAATATACCGTAAGGCTCAATAAGAGAATGGATGGGTATTTGAGGCCCAATAAACATGGAATGAGCATACAAGGCCCAATAAGCATGTAAATGGGTACTTGAGGGCCATTTTGTTAAAAATGACGTTTTTGCCCATTAAGCTGAGAATTTACGATAAAGGCCCATTTTTGATAAAATTAACATTTTCGGCCCGTTTTTGATAAAATGACATTTTCGGTCCATTTTTGATAAATATGACATTTTCGGCCCATTTTTGATAAATATGACATTTTCGACCCATTAAGTCGAGAATTTACATTTTAGGCCCATTTTTGTTAAAAATGACAATTTAAGTTCATAAAGGCCAAAAATTACATTTTAGGCCCTTGAAACCGTGAATTTCTAAATAAGGCCCATTTTTATGAAAAATGACCATTTTAGCCCATTAAAACCGAGAAGGCCCAAATGAAGCCCGTTTTGTCAAATATAACTCTCTTGACCCCTACAAAACCATGAATGTCATAAAAATCCATGTTTATCCAAAAATGACTCTATTGGCCCCTTTAAAACCGTGAGTCTCATAACAAGGCTCACTTTTTGCTTATTTGTCAAATTTGGCCCCTCATGAGGTTTTATTTAGTTTTCAAGTATCCCTTGACATGTTTTATCCTTTCAATAATCATAATGAGTTACATAATGTAACTTGTTTTACTAATATTTTCAAGTCTTGAAAGATATATCGAGTTTATGAGGGTTTTACACATATTCATAACATATTTGCACAACATATCATGAAAATACACACAAGCATGCATAAACACTTAGATTTAACACAAAACCAACTTGTATTCTCCCCCCAAAACATAGTAAAACCGAAAACAAGGAGGTATGAAGCTCACCTTGGGTGATGGATCAGTTTTGATGAAGAAATGAAAGAGAGTGAAGGTGTTTTCGGCCTAGAGTGTTCCTTTGGGAAGATCTTCGAAAACAAGATGACTCTTGGAGCATAAATATGAGAATGATGTTGTTTTGAGGAAAGATCTTAACATAAGATAGAACTAATCAACTTAAGTATGAAGTAACTTACCTAGTATGTGAGTTTGAAGAACCTTCTTGAGCACACACACACACACTCACGAAAATTGAAGGGGAGAGATGAGGGAATTTCCTTTGAGTTTGAGAGAGAATGAAGTAGTTATAAGTGAGTTTGGAGTGAAAAGTGAGAGAGGGATGGTGGCTTTGGCCGTTCTTAGAGAGGGAAGAAGAAAGAGATGGTTAGGGATTATTACATGGAGGATTAACTTTTAATTCCTAGAAATTTGGTGGATAGTGTGCATGGATTACCACCATGCAAAAATGATGTGTCATCAAGTTTAAATCAATTCAAAATTTTTTTTTATCTAAAGCTGAGAATAGGAGAGGGAGTGGAAAGAAGAGAGTGTTGGGCTTGAATTGGGTACATAAAAGCCAAGAATATGTTAGCCCAATAAAGATTTTCGGCCCAAGGAGGCCGAATATGGGTTTTCGGTCCATAAGGGCTAAATAAATGGGTTTTCGGCCCATAGAAATAAAGGAAATGGTTTTCGGCCCAATATGGCCCATGAAGAGTCTAATGGCCCAAAATACTATAGCTTAATGAATGTGGGTCCAATTAGGACCCAAATGTGGATTCTTGGCCCAAAAGAACCAAGTTGATGGGTTACTGGTCTATTAGGCCCAATAAGTGAATCCTGGTCCAATAATAGGTTTGAACCGGGAAGATAGGGTTACAAGCCCAAAGTCGAGTGATTGTAGTGTATTGAATTAGGTTTAGAGCTTGCACAAGTGAATTTTGATACGAATTGTCTTTTTTGAATGAATAACATGTATAACATAATACTTAGGGTTACAAGAATTCACCAAAAGTAATTACACATGAACAAAATTTCCTAGCCTTAAAATACTAGTTGTGACAAAAGGGTAGGAATGATTAAGGTTTGACTTAGTCATTCTCAGGTATAATAATAATAATCTAAGCAATAGCCCAAATATGCGCCCGACCATTGTCCAAAATAGAGCTTCCTGATTCAAGGGTTTTCGACATAAAATCATAACTAGGGTTAGTGTTCTACACTTAATCCCTTAAGGACTTAATTCATTAAGTCCAATACTGAATTAAGTTAATCGTAGGGCATTACTGAGTATAATTTAAAGTTCAATTAACAGTTTTAATGCGGGTCTCGACAAAACTCCAAAACTCTGGTTTTCTTGACATTAGGGTTTTCTAAACCCTAATTAGGGTTTCCAACCCCAAACAAGTGCCACTCGGACTAAAGTTGGATGTTTAGGTAAATTTAATGTGTAATAAGTCGGGCACCACCCACTGCCACCTTGGGCAGTTGTGGTCGGCGGCGGTCCGTGGCGGCAACCACCCACGCACAACGGTGGTGGTGGTTTCGAGTTAGAATCCAAACAAGCAATTCCCACAACAAAAATCACACAGAAAACACATGTACACACATTATTACATGCACACAACTACCTCGCACGGTGGCAGGAAACGACAACAAGGTGACATTTATAATGGTTGGTTGTCATGGTGGTTCTTCTCGTTTTCCGGCCAACCAAGATGCACACACACACACACTTCACGAATTACAACAGAAAAACAAACGTACATAAGCGAAACACGAGCTCCAACACTGAACCACACACCCAAACCCAGCCACTCTTGTGGTGGCAGGAGGTAGTCGGAGAACACAATGAAAGGGACAGCCACTCGGAGTGGCGACGGCGGCAGAACGTGACGAAGCAACAGAAGAGCAAAGAGAGTGGGAGCGGTGCACCTTTAGTGGAGAGAGAAAACAACGTTCGCGAGCTCCGCTCTTCTGACCTCTCACAGCCGCGACGTCATTTCGTCGATCTCTGCTTTCGTCGGCAGCAACAATGGCGATATCGGCTCGGTCGTGCAAGGCAGCGACAAGGTGGTGGCGGCGGCTGGAGGAGTGGAGTGATAAGGTGGAGGCTGCAACGATTTATAGGGTTATGGTTTAGGGGCGTATAAGATACGAGGGAAAGGGAGGGGGTGTTGGGTTTTAGTCCTGCCTCCAACTTCAAACTTAATTCCATTTTTTACACTTTTAGCCCCCCTGGCACATTCATTTTCAGATTAAGTCCATTATTTACCAAAAAGCCCCTGCTCTTCGAAATTCTTTACAATTCAAGTCCAATTATTACAAAAAAGACCCGAAATTCCAGAAATTATAACATTTAACTCCTTGTGCTAATGCTCTGACAAATTATTATGGATTTAGGGATAACATAAAAATATAAAAATACATCTCGGGGTTTTAGGGTTTATTATTTATTTATTTATTTATTTTATTTTAAACGGGATGTTACAATTCGAAGGTAGTTTTGGATTTTTGAGAAATTTTCCATGAATTTTTTAGGTCAGCACTCTAATGTCCATGCAGTAAAGGGGTTTTAGGCTTGAACATGGATTCAAAAACTTATAAAGATTAAAGATTCAAATTAGGTTATGCAATCTACATCTCCATTTATGCATAGAGTATGTCCCTTTTTACTTTTTGTTATTAAGTTAGATATGTTTCATGGTTTTAGTTAAATATATTTCAATTTCCCTAATTGTTTTGCTTAGTTCTTCCTGATTGATTTTTTTATCTTTTCATTTTAATGCATTCGGTTTTTAGTCAATAAAAGTTTGTTTAAGTTTGAGCTTCTTTAACTGCTCTGATTGTTAATGTAGAATGGTCAAATTGAAGATAGTTAAAGTGGGAAAAGCCAATAAATTATGCTTTTTTCAATGACTTTATTGTATTCGAGTAGATTTTTAAAGTAGAATACCAAAATAGGAAAAGTTAATATACCATTTTATGAATACATTAACATAACCATTTTTTGTTATGTAGGTTTGTGTCGATAGAATACACTTCAAGTATAACGAACAAGAACAAAATTACTAAGTGATTAAAGAATAGAAAAGTAAATAACGCAGAGGATTCACCAAATTGTCTTTAACTAAGAAAGGGGTTGTCACAAAGACGGTCACCAAGACGATTACGACACCAAGCTGTAGAGTTACATTAGGGTTTCACCATACTGTTAAATATATACTAATCTATACAAATATATCCCTTGATTGAAGGGATTGTATCTTATCTATACTAAGAACCGATCTTCATGACAAAGATATCGGATCTGCTATCTATTATATATATATATATATATATATATATATATATATATATATATATATATATATATATATATGTATCATTTCCTAGTATACAAAAGATTACAAAGAATAACTATAAGTCGGTGTTGAAGGAATTGATACACTAACGCTGATGGTGGTGTACACGCTGACGCTGACAAATAGCATGTAGATGATGGGTTATGAGCACTACAACAAGCCTATGGTGTACATGCAAAACCCTAAAGCTTTTGGATCTAGTTTGTCTAATGAACATGTAATAATCATCCAATGCTTATAAACCCTAGATCTAGCATACAATAATCGAATTAACATATGAATTAGGGTTTAGATCTTACCTTTCAATGGTTACAAGAGTTCTTTGATCTTCAAGAAGCTTAGTGTCACAAGTGTCACACCTCTAATGGCTCACAAACATCAAGAGCAAGAGAATGATGAAGAGGAGAGAGCATGAGAGGCACCAAAAACGTGTAAGAACCTTTAGGGATAACTTCCACCCGTTTTTGGGGCCTTAGGGGTTCCTTATCTAGTTAGGCTATTAGGGTTTTCAACCAGGAAACCCTAATCTGATTGCTTATGGCCTAAGCAGCGCATGGACTCTTTCCTTGGAAGCCTTGGATGAATTCTAATGGGTTTCCCCATAGCTTTCTACCACTCCAACTTCTATGGAGTCCATTAGCCCAATATCCAACTATCACACAATTGACAATTCTAGTCCCCTTTATTTAATTAATGTCTTTTAGCCACAAAATTAATTCTTAGTAACTCTTGACAAATATTAATTAAACAATATGATTTCTCGCTAAATATATTATTCATATAATATATTAATAAATCATAATAACCTTTCTCTTCATAAATTATCCTATCAAGTTGCTTTGGTGAAGGCAACTCAAAAGGACCATGCACAACTGGGTCAAGTACATACCAAAATAGTTACAGGCTTAGACACTAATCCAACAGTAGAGTGTCTTACTCAACAGATCATAAGGTGTGACCTTACAATCTCCCCCTATCTGATGATGTCAAAACTAATCTTCTTCTCTAGAGTCATCAGAAGAAACATTTTAAAACTTGTCAGCTTTTTTCAAAATCTCGAGCTTAATCCATATGAATTCATCAATTTGAAGCTCTTCAATCTTTTACTAAGCTCCAGTGATATCAACACATGATATCCTCTTTCCAGTTCAGAATGACTAAGTCCTTCCATGCGAAGATGAAACAAGTGTTCAGTGGGAGCAACAAGAAGATTATCATTGCGTTGAAAGCACATGTGATTTTGACTGTAGAGATAGAAAAGGCCATGTTCTGGGTCTCGAATGAACATGTACCAGAGTGGTTTAACACTTGTTGACAGTTCGTTGTTGATGTACGAAGTGCCATACGGAAGAAGAAACTTGGTATTCTTGGATTGTTTGGGAGCGCCTATTCTTCCTGAGGAGGATGGTTTAGATGGACCGACTGATGGCACAAGGTTCAACTTCTTGACTTTGTTGAGTAGCTGTTGGATTGCCAACTTCACCTCCTGAGCATGAATACCCTTGTGTTTGTCAATAATTTCTTGAATTTGAATCCACTCACTGTAGCCAAATTTGACTAGCTCACGAGCAAATACAACCTCATTGTATTCATATTCAGTCTTCTTCCTCACCAAGTGAAGCTTCACTGACTCGTTCCTTGGTGTAGTGCATCTTACTTTTATAATGGGACCAAGCTTTGTTCTACGAGTCAGAAAATCTCCAAACTTCTTCCTGTCGATCCGGTCATTCAGGTCTGAAACACTGTGTTGTTTCTCCACACTATTATTGAAAAGTTTAATTTTATTAACTTGATCACTAGTGCTTTCATCAGCAGAAGCAAAAACTTGAGCAAGTTTGGCACACAGATGTTCTCCTTTTCTAGCTTCTTTCTTATGTCGAATAACAACATGATTCTCTATTATGATCTCTCTTACTTCATCAACAGTTAAACTCCATATTTTAGCCAATTCATTCACATAAAAAATGATCTTGGTTTTCTAGGAACGGGGAGGTGCTGAAGGATCACTAGTAGCAGAAGAAATTTCAGCTTCAGCGTCATGAGCTGCCCCTAAGAATGAAGCCTTCATTTTTCGAGGATTGAGCTCTCTGCAAAAATTGAGCTGGTCAGCGTCAATGTAACTATTAGTTCCTAGATCACGAAACCCTTCATAGTCATTGATCTCTGATTGATCAGTAGAGTCTGGAATAGGCTGATCATCAGTTGTTCCACTAGCATTTGGAATGTCATCAAAATCAATATCCTTTTGAAGGTCAGCTTCAATCCTTCCAGTTTCAGACATCTCAGGCTGAGATGGAGTTGGTGCAAACACCACCATTTGCATTTGCTGATCAGGAATTTCTTAATTTTTGTCCCCCTTTTTGGTAGCATCAGATTGGGGAGGAGAACTACATGGTGGAGGAAGATTTATAGATGGCGAGGAGGTGGAGGTAAACCTTATGATGGAAGTAGAGGTGGATTTGATGATGGAGTTGGAGCAGGAGGAGGATTATCATAATTTGGTGGGGTGTCATCAACAATCATATCATCAACATCATCATTAACCAAGGTCATAAAGCGCTTCATATCAGCCACATCCTTTTCTACTTTTGCCAACCTTTTTCCCAGCGATTGAGTTAACCAGCACTATTAGAGAGAGTTGAGAAAGTACTACACTTTGAAAGTTGGAGTTGGATTCTTCCTGATCATCCTGATGAAAAGAAAAAATTTTAATAGATGTTGGCATAGGAGGAGCAGTCTCAGCTTGAGGAGGAGACACCGACTCATCTTGGATCATTTGCTCAGCAGTTTCCACTAGAGGTGGAGTTGATCCACATTGTACAACATTATCTACTGAGGGAGTGGATGAAGAGGTGGATGAGAATCGAATGTGCTTGTTCATCCTTGGAGGAGATTTCATTCCATGAGCAAGATATTCTCCCTTATCAGTGGCTGGTTCTTCTTCATGATCATCAGTGTCTTCTTGTTCATCAGTATCTTCTTTATTACTAGCACCTTCTTCATTATCATCCTCATTATTCTCTTCTTCAAAGTCAGAGGATTCAACCACATAGGGTTTGTCAATCCATTCTTTCATCCTCACTGTAATATGCAAATCATCTTCAGTAGGAGCAGTATTAATGATCATTAAAGAAAGGGCATGAATTGTAATAATAATCCAATGAATTTCAACATTGGCTTTCTTACGAGCCAAGATCAGGCCATGGCACCGTCGATATGGAACATACATGGGCTTCTTGTTCACAGTGATGCAATCAATCACTTTATCAAGAAAAGGTTGAGCAAAATCCAGTTTTTTGTTGTACACAATAGAGAATAAAATCCTTTGCTCAAAGAGATTTGGTTGATCCAAACTCCCAGTCTTGTAACCAAGACATTTGCCAATAAACCCAGTTAAATACTTCCATCCTACACCAAAACACTGACGAAGAGTGTATCTGTAGGGATCACGAGTGGTGCCCTGAATATTAAATTATACTCTAATCTTTCACGAACAGACTTGCACCTTTCTTCTAAGGGAGTTTCAGAATAATTTTCCAATTGAGGAAGATGAAGAGCAGTTCAAAAAGATTCCACATCACTAGTAACCCTATATTGACCATATTCAATGGTTCCATTAATGGTTTGAGCATCAGTATCAATAGAGCATGAATAATATAACTCATATACTTGTTTAGGGTAAAATGGATCTGGGAAGTTGCAAAATGCATATTAAAGAGGACAGCTCTTGACAGAGTTGATGAAGTCTTCGATTCCTGAGTTTGCGAACTGCTTTCGGATTTCATCTGAGAATGCCACATTGTTCGCTTGAATGATAATGGGAGAGTTAGGGGCATGAGGACCTTTGAGGACAGTAGCGATGGGCACAAACTTGTAGAGAGGCTTTGACATGCTGAAAGCTTGAGAAAGATGGTTGAGAGATGCTTTTTCTAGAGAGATAGCCAATTGATTGAATAGATTGTAAAAGTGATCTAGGACGGAGTATTTCCAATTTATACCAAAAAAGTTTCTTCCTTTTTACGTAATCATGACTGAAGAGATCTTTGCCGTAAAAATCTCGTATCCCAAGATAATGATGGACCTTTTAATCGTCATCCAAAAAGTTACCATTGAGATAAGGAAGTTACATTAGTAAGACATGTCATCAGCAACAATAGATATCGACGTAAGCGATCAACGAGTGACTTGTGACAGTCACGCAGTAAGTTTGTGATGTCTCCTGATAGTGTGGGCTTAAACTACCATTCACTGACATAGTATTGCGAGATCTCATCAACATGTGGTTTTATATGCTGACTCATTAATCACTTTTATTATAAGAAAAAAAGGAAAGGGTGGTATGATTCATGTAATACATTCCAGTATGAAATGTACTCATCGGCAAAAGAGTGTCAAAGTTTTATTAGTGTATGGCTAATATAGTGGATCATTAACTTCTTAAAAAGAAAAATTGTTGGGAAAGAGTGGGTAGGTGCATGTAATATATCACAGACAATGATATATCAATAAGCATAGATTTTTTCAAATTCTCATCAGCGTCTGGTATCATTGAATCAAAAAATTCTAAAGAAGAATTTATGAAGAGAATGGGTTGCTTCAGTCATGTTGAGTTGGAATGAACATGAATCATCAATAGTAATAACCCATCACCAAGAGATGGTTTAATCCTTGCATCATAGAGTTAGTTATAGTCTAGAATCAAAGATTGACCGTCAATTAATTATGATACCATGTCATACCTCAGACTAAGAGGTTAGAGACATGAATAACCCTTTGTATTTTAATGACCAGACAAGTATTTCTTATGTTGATGACTATGCAATCAGGGTAATCCATCTGGTTATGTTCAATGTTTCAGCGGAACATGAGACTTCATGCATATGGCAAGCATGCTTCCAGGGAAGGAGTCAGGTAAGAGACAACTAACCAAGAAAATAAACACCCAAGCCTTATAATAAATTTTTGATTGGGACTAGGCAGTCTCACTTTGAAGGTTTAGACAATGCTAGACAATCAACGTGAGTGGGTGAATCAATGTTCTCAGCAGGTGGTCTCGCTGATGAGATACTTAGAGAGATTTTGTCACTTACATCAGCATGCTTCTAGGGATGATAAATTGTTAATGGTTACATAATTGGCCTGAGAAGTGTCACTGACAACGTCACTAAGAATGGGACAAAATAATATAATTAATACAAACAAAAAGGTTAGTCAAACAACTAAATATTCAAAAAGCGATATTTGTGAAGCTTTTTCAGAAACATGATAAAGACTCGATCCACCAAATCTTTTGTTTTGAATGTCCATAAATGTACTTCCATTTTCCGAGATATCTACCCTTTAACACTTTTTTATAAAAGAGAGAAAACAAGATCAAGTATTTCAAACAAAAACACAATTCATAGTAAACAAAGAGAGAGAATTCCTTTAATCGTTGAGATATTGCAGATTGATTCCAAGCTTCGTGTTCACCAAGAACGAAGGAAGAGCATGAAATGGTCTTTGTAATCAATGAGTTAAAAGGATCCAATCTTTGTAACCTTCAAGTTATAAAGGTCACCAAGACAAAAATTGAAGGTTCCACTCATTGTGATCCATGAAGGAAGAGAAGGTGGGACCACTGTCTTGTTGAAGACGCCTTTGGATCTCTAAGGGGATGGTGTTGTAGTGACAACTTCTATGGAAATTAGACGTTTTATGTCACCTAACTTCACCTCATCCCATTGAAACAAAAATAGGTTGTTCAAGACAGAGAGATATGTGCCTAGAAGAACACTTAGTGGCACAGTTCTCTCCTATTGGTCTCATCAACATGACGCATCATGTCAATCAGCATGAGCATCAGTGTCAATGAGAGGGCAGTTGGTGCTGAAGAAAAGATACAGAGTCAGTATCAACTAGTTCTACAAGGAAGGTGATGCATTCAAGGAATGACACGCTGATCTTATTAGTTAATATCAATGTAGAGATGGAGACAGAGGATCATGAGATATTTAGAATGTGATATAGAAGATCATACATAGGCAATGTTAATAGCAAAATGTACAATGTATACTCCTTTGGTAAAATAAAAGTTAAAGATAATTATTAAAGAAAAAAGTTATATAAAATAAAAAAAATCTTGTAGCTTATGTTCAGAGATTTAAAAGTGGCGAAGCGTAAAGTAAAAAAAAACAAATCAAGTAGCAATGTCTAAACAAACAAAATAAACCATATAAACGTTGTTGTCCGTAAGTGCAGTAAGCACAATTTTGTTCTCAGAATCGAAAACATTTCCTTCATGGCAATCAAAAGGAACTTTATAACCAGCTTCACAAAGTTGATTGATGGATATGAGATTAGTCTTTAGACCTTTGACATAGAACACTTCCTTTAACTTGAACACCCTAGACTCAAAGTTTCCACTCCCGTGACAGCTTCTTCATTGTTGTCGCCAAAAACCACCTTGGGACCATTTTTCTTCATAAAGTCTGTTACGAGATACTTGAGATTGGTCATGTGTCTAGAGCACCCACTGTCTATGTAACAAGTATGTTATGGATTTAGACTTGATCCTTGGATAACATGAGAATTATCAGCGTCACACATGTTAAGATTACCATAAGGGGATTCACTAATAAAACCCATTAGAACATTAACATTCAGCCACTCATCTTCATATGTCTCCTCTTCTTCCACCCATTCTTCACGATCCTCTTGTTTTGCAATGAAAGCTTTTTGGTAGAGAGATTTTATCCTTCTTCATGCGTGCCACCAAATTCTGGTACAAAACTTCATAGTTCTCAGGACTTTGAGCTTCTTTCTTCTCTTTGCAGTCCCTGGCAAAATGGTCGGGACTACCCTAGTTAAAAAATTACCTGAATTTTTCTTCTCTAAAGAGGATCTCCTCACTGAACTACATCCTTTAAACTGAGCTCTTCGAACTTCATTTAATCTGCTTTCTTCGTAATGTTTGACAATAAGTGCAGCGCTGACAACAAGTTCATTAGTGAGATATTCATCACTCTCTTCACCCTGATCTGAGATATCTGAGTCGCTAATGTTCTTCATTGTTCCTTTCGAGAAACCAAGGCTACAGACTTTTCCTTGCTTGAGTCTTTCATGATGTATTTACGAAGCGCTTTGGTCTTTTCATAGTTTCGCAAATTTCCAAACATGGAGTTTAGATCCTTGGCATTGATCTTTTCACTATTCTTAAGGACATCAGCGTGATGTTCCCAGCTTTTCCTAAGAGGGTCGAGAAACTTCAGAACCAACTAAGATGAATGCTTGATGATTCCCAACCTGGGCATATCATTTACCAAGAATTTAAACTTATTGAATATTTGGGTAAGAGGCTCACCTTCTTGAGCAAATAAATGCTCATATCTTTGATTGAGGTTATTTATGGTTATGACTTGGACTTCCACGATGCCTTCATAAGCCACTATCATCGTATCCACCATTACTTGAGCTGAATCACAATTTTATACAAGATGATACACATGATTGGGAAAGAGTTTCCTATTATAGCCTTGGCTTTCACATCAAGGCTAAGAAGATTCCTGTCATCACCGTCATATCTCGTCTCTAGATTTTGCTTCAAGGGACCAACAGGAGGATTATTGACCATCAGTTGATACATAGGAATGTGAGGACCTTTTTCAACAATGTTGCACATATCATAATCCATGGTTTTAAGAACAACCATGGCCTTAGTTTTCCATATGGCGAAGTTGTGCCTATTGAATGGAGTAATCTTGTTGAGACCAAAGGATTTGAGATTGTTGGAAGTCATCATGATTACTTGAGTGTATCAAAAACCTGATTTGATACCAATTGTAGTTTTCTGTCGATCAAATACACTTCAGGTATAACGAACAAGAACAAAATTACTAAGTGGTTAAAGAACAGAAAAGTAAATAATACAATGGATTCACCAAGTTTGCTTTCACCAAGAAAGGGGTTGTCACAAAGACAGTCACCAAGATGATTACGATACCAAGTCATAGAGTTGTATTAGGGTTTCACCCTAGTGTTGAATACATACTAATCTATACAAGTATATCCCTTGATTAAAGGGATTGTATCTTATCTATACTAAGAACCAATCCTCATCATAAAGATATCAGATCTGCTATCTATTATATATATATATATATATATATATATATATATATATATATATATGTGTGTACCATTACCTAATATACAAAATATTACATAGAATAATTATAAGCTGACGCTGAAGGACTTGATACGCTGGCGCTGATGGTGGTGTACACGGTGACACTGACAGATAGCGTGTAGAGTGTTTGACTCATCAGATCATAAGGTGTGACCTTACATGTTACTTACAAAATGATTAAATATTTGATTAGGTGACGAAAGCTCTCTTGAAAACATCAAGTAAAACTTACCAAGCAACAGTTTCTGAATCGACCTATTCATATGTTTCTTTATTCAACCATTACTTTCCAATTATGAGCCTTGTTATGCCATGTCATATATTTCATCATATTTTATTAGTAGGAATCATATCATATGGTTTTTGGATATTGTACAAGTAAAGGTTGTGCTCTCACACTCAACGACGCCTCTTCAATTACCCTAAAATTACTACATCTAATATTTGAATAACCCTTATGCCAAATACTTTTGAACCAGTATCGAAATGCGCCACCGCTAGAGCAACCAATAAAGTAAGTCTTCCATAATTATCAGCTTAAATACTGTAACACCAACGTTTCTCGCTAGGCATTACTAGAAGATGTAACTGACATTGGTCAACAATTGTAATCATTTGATGAATAAATAAAGAGAAATTGTTTGATTTATGTGCCTATATTTATTAGGCGAAAACTTAATAAATAGGGTT
Source organism: Lactuca virosa (assembly GCF_052849685.1). Classification (NCBI taxonomy): domain Eukaryota; kingdom Viridiplantae; phylum Streptophyta; class Magnoliopsida; order Asterales; family Asteraceae; genus Lactuca; species Lactuca virosa. The sequence continues at coordinate 73,195,934 of NC_136431.1, forward strand.
AAAACAAATATTAAAATAAAATATTAATTAAGATAAATAACCTTCATGAAAGATGACGTAATCGTAATGAAGAAGTTATGATTTTTTCAAAGTTTCAGCAAAGCTGTGTTAGCATATGTGACATCTCCATTTTCACGGCTAGAAAAGACCGATTTGTTTATGCTTATTTAAAAATCAGAGTATCCTTTGTGAAAAATAGTATTGCGGAATATTTTCCCAGAAAACATGATAAATATATTATCAAAGCATTTCCAAATAAATGTATTTAATCTATATTAAAACATTGGGATGTCATCGTCAATACAGAAACATAAGCATAATGAAATATTACAAGCCTTAGAGTAATTAAACTATTGGCCTAATACTCCTTGAATCTCTCAGTAGAATGTATCTTTCATATAGCCACCTATGATACAATAAACTGAGTGCGTGATGTTGGGAAACCTGGTGAGTACATAGGGTTTTCATCCCACAGTAATATAGTTAATTTGTTTCTTCACATATTTCATGTCAAACAATTAACCCGACTACCCACCCCCATTTTCTTTATTTATTCTTCCCTAAAGATTTATCCTAAGAGTCGTCTCCTACATCGTATTTACTGATGGGTTTTAGTATAATACAACATCCTATGGTGCACATACAACCCTAAATGCTTTGGATCTATGTTTTCTCTAATTATACATGCATTGTTGTTTCCAAAGCATTAAGCCTACAACTAGCATACAATTGACATAAACATCATAGAAATGAGTTATAGAAATACCTCTTTGTTGTGGCTTGTAGTTTTGGCCTTTAAGAACTTAGCACCAATGGTGTGAATGCCTCAAATGGAATCACAACACACCTTTGGACAAAGGACGACTTTTGAGAGAGTATGGTGTACACAAATCGGTTATGGCTCTCCAAGAAACCTCTAGTCCCTCTAGCCCCAATTTCACCAACCAAGGGGTTTCTTATATAGTGTGGCACAACTAGGGTTACACCATGCAAACCCTAATGTGCATGACTTTCCACATTCCTTAGGCTCCATGGGTTTTAACCTCCATGGAGTATCCATGGGCACCACATGGGTTTAGCCCAACACTAAAGAACTATGGATCATAAGCCCACTTTATAATAATAAATGATTTACACAATCAATCCCCATATATTTAATTAGTCTCTTTTGATCACAAAATTAATTGCAAATTAAGTCTTGATCAATACTAATTAAATATTATGATTTCATATTAATATATTAAAACTTATAATATATTATTAAATCACAAATAACCTCTTCTCAAAAGTTCATCCTATCAAATTGCCCTGGTGATATGCAACCCAAATGGACCATGCTACTCTCGGGTCAAGTACATACCAATTATAATTATGGACTTAGACATTAATCCAACATTTACCTCTCACCTCCTTACATCATATTTCCTTATATGTTTGTTCCTAAGGACTTTTCCTAAGGATTATCGCCTACATCGCATGGACAATACTAATTCGGGGATTATCTCCCCCAATATGTGTCCAGTAAGGGTTAGAGTATCATCACATGAATACGTAGTTACTACATCGCCTAAACTAGTAATTCATCACCTACAGGTTATGAGCTTGCCGATGTTTCCACATGACTTGTTTAAATTAGTCAGTGGTCGCCATCTATACTCTGGTAGATGACTACATCACAACATCGCAACATCGCAGGACAAGGTTATGGCTTCTCCTAATCATCTCTTATCTCTCATAACCTATTCATCATCACATATCTATCATCACCTAGTTATCATGACCTTGCTATCATCACCTATCTCTCATCACCCGTTGCTACCCAATACATATTTGTAAGTATATAATACTTTATATGATTAAATCAGTTAAACAACATCACATAATATCTTTTCTAACACATAATATTCACGGCATAGATAATAAACACACAAGCATGTAATTATCCAGATACTTCATATCTATGTGTAAGATGAAAGTAACTATGCACTCACTTGTTAAAGTGACGACTCGAAATTTGGGCAGCGCTTCGCTTCCAACAATTTTCTTTTCCTTCGACCAAACCTAGTATCATTATTACTAGATTTTACTCTAATATTTATTGCGACTAATTATTAGTCTAGATTCATCATTAACTCAAAGTCTACTTTCATGAACTATCAAGTAAGGAACAACCAGGTTGGATCATATTGGAGGTAGGGTGCGTTTGGTATACAAAGTATACTGTTTGGAAATCCCACTTTAAACACCTCACTAAATCACATCCTAGACATCATCCATGTAAGTAGATCAATCATTATAACGAACTGGAATCACTGATATATCGTTTTGATAGGTTCATAATAATAATAATGAACTTAAACATAATTTATACTTAAAGTATGGTAAGCATAACTCACTTACAAGGGAGTTTAGCGAGGAACTGGGCTCTACGCTGGCACAACTTCTGAGCCGAAAGATCTTCTTCCTGGAGGCTTCTGGCGCCCCGGGACTCGCTACTAATACCTAGGAGGTGCTAGGGATAGGAGAAGAGGGTTTGGTGGTATTTGGGAGAGAAGAATTAGAAAGGTGTGAGAACAAATTAGGATAAACGCCTCATATTTATAGGTTGGGAATCGCGTGTACGTTGGGCGTACTAAGTACGTATGTTAGGCATACTCGGTATACGGGGAGTACCAATCCATATGCTAGGTGTACGATTCCACGTGTCAAAATCGCATGCGAAGCCGTGGAGAGGAAGGTGCAGCTGAGATGGTGCCACATGTCACCTCTGGAACTTAACCCCAAAATTAATTATTTTCTAAATTCTGTAACTTTCACATACGAGCTCCTTTTTTGACGTTATGTATATCCATGCATAGGTAGCGACGTGATCCACAACTTTCGTTTAGATTTCGTCAGCTAATTTTGACTTTATTTTTAAAGTTATATTTTAATAAGCTTAGACAGTTAAAGTCTGTTAAAAATTCATAACTTTTTCATCCGACGTCCGATTTCGACTGTCTTTATACCGTTGAGCTCAAATTAATGAGATCTTCAATTCTCATTTAGGTTGTATCGGCTAAAAATCGATCGATCTAAAATTCGCTTTCCGGGCTGTGTACTAGTATGCTAAATCTTATAAAAATCATAACTTCCTCAAACAAAGTCAGATTTGGACGTTCTCTATATGCAAGATCTCAGTTTAACGTATACTATGACTTTTGTTTAGATCGCTAAGGCTAAAAAGTATTTTGTCAAAAATTCATTTTTTACGATACGCAATGTCATGTCGGTTTAGTCACAAAACTTTGACGAGTCATAACTTCTTCGTTATTAGTCAGATTTCAGCGTTCTTTATATGTACGGAATCGTTGTGATATATACTATAACTTTGGTCAAGGTTATTTATCCTAAATAGTCTTCTATCAAAAAGTCATTTTAACGTTTACTATCTCTAAATTGACTAGCCCGAATCTGCGGGCGTTACAATTATCTCCCCCATAGGATGATTACGTCCCAGAATCATCAACAAGACAAGGCTTGTATAATGACTCCATACATTATCCTTTCGTCCTAGGTAATAACTGTAACTCTTATGTCCTTTCAGATGAGTATCTAACTCTTCGACGTCTTGACTGCTGGCAGTGCTCAAACTTCCACCTGCTCTTTATCCTATAGTGGTCTTTCAATATTAGCCTTCGAGTTACAAAGTCGATCCTTATTGAATACACCTTCTTTTTCTTAAACACACTTAACTTAAGATAAGTTTTTTACTTGGATTATCGTAACAAGTCGATGAGTCATGTTCTAATGACCTCTCATCGTATAATGCAATGCTTAGACTCAGGCCTTTTTGAGTCAGATTCTAGAATGGAAGATACCTTCCTTCATGTTCTAATGTTATATAATCACATTCTAGCATGTAGCACTTCTAGCAACAAGCTTCTTACTTTAACGGCTATCGCGATACTTCTATGCTTCGCTTATCTTTTACTTCAATCTTCTGGCCTAAGTCGGATGCTACATCGAACTTGGTTCTCTAAACCACGTACAATACTTATCTTATCCGAACTCGATTTGATATGACCACTAGGGTCGGAATATCAATAATCTTCTTGGTAATTACCAAAATGACGGCAACGACATACATAACAAAATCACTTACTAGCGCCTTGGTAACCTTGTAACTTTCCTCGATACAAGTATGAGTCCTGTGCTTTTGGTAGTATAGGCCTATATTACCTTTCACACCTACTCATACTCATCCCAAGTATTGTCTCATAGTTCTCCAATTCACTATACAAAAAAAATCCTATAGCAACTTAACACATAAGATAACATAACCAAGGTTTATATTATTTCTTGAAACGATTACATAGATGTTCAAGTTCACCCTACACTAGGTCTCTTATAATAGGCTACACCAAATGATACTATCTACATGGCTGCTTTATACCTTGATCTTCGGATATATAGATCCTTACTCCTGGACCTTCGCATCGTCACATGCTTATCAAGGATCATCTGGAATGCTCTTGCCTTTGGATTTGACATCACATTTTGCCTTGCAGCTTCGTTTTTATTTGGGCAGTTCTTCGAAATATTTCGACCATCTCCACATTCATAACACTTCTTGTTGTCGAATATACAATCTCTGGAATAATGACCGATCCTCCCACACTTATAACAAGTCGCTTCTCCGTCACATCTCCTATAGTGATTCTTCTTGCACTTCTCACACCACTTGGCTCCGCCACTACATCCATACTTTTGGCCATCTAGGTTACAATTGGAGAATCTTCCATTCTTATCAGATCTTGAGGATACCTCAAGATTCATCTTTTCTGATGCCTTATCTTTTTCCAGACCTTTTTCCCTAAGTTGGGTTTCCACGTTCTTGGCTGCTCTAACGGCTGTCTTGAAAGTAGTTGCCATTTTTACCGTTGAACCAAAGTCTTCTGGAAATCTGTTAGCAAACCTATCTATCTTGGAGATTTCAATAGGCACCAAGTGGGGGAATAACATCATCTTCTCAGTGAATGCGATGGCATACTCATCAACACTCAGCTTACCTTTCTTCAGGTTCTGAAACTCGTTGTTTAGGTCTATCAGCTCTATCTCTGAGCAGTATTGCATTTTCAACTGCTCCATGAATTCTTCCTAAGACATCCGCATGGCTTCTCCCCATGGCATTGTATCTGCCAACAACTTCCACCAACTTAAAACTCCGGTCTTAGTTGTCTGACTTCAAAGAAGATCTTTTACTTACTGCTGCAGTTGCAGCTTTCAAATATCATTTCCATCTCAGAAATCTAGTCCATAATTTCCGCTGGATTTGGGCTTCCAGAAAGGCTTGGTGGTTTGGAACCAAAGAAGTTCTTATACATATGTCTATCCTTGTCTATCCCTCTGTCTGGGTCGTTCCTTCTGACCACTCGGGGTTCAACTTGACTCACGGTACGAATGTAATTTCCTTCCTCTGACAACTCTTCATTCAATTCGGGTTGTACAACAGGCACAGTAGGTTCCTCCCTATTCTGTTGAAGTAGAAGCATCGTCTCTTCCATCTGACGATCCAACATCATTTGTATCATTTATTGTACTTCTGCCATTGTGACTGGATCGGGTGCAGCAACTACCTCTGGTGCACGCTTAATCACTTGTGGCTCAGGCTACATGTTTCCATTAACGTTTCCTAATCCGTTACGGGTTCTCACAATGTCGATCTATACATTCTAGTAGATGTTTAGTGTACATCGACGAGAATTAAGATAGGGAAAGCTTTATTTACGACATACGCATAAATCTCCTTATCACTCCGAAAAGTTACATGCCAGTTCGAATACCGTAATTAAACGTTTAGAAACCTGAACACATAAAATTTCTAGACCCGGTCGGCAACAGACCATAGATCCGATCAAATAATGGCATCATAAAGCATCATAACCATTTAGCACATAAAATCAATTTAGGCATGTTTCCTAAAATACGCTAGTGCTCATGTCTATTTAGACATACATCCTAAATAAAGCAGACACTCATCTCACAATCATCGCTTAGCATTCTAAGTTTAAAGTCTATAAATTTCCTAAAATTCCTAATTCGCTTAAACTAATGCTCTAATACCAACTGTGACATCGCTATTTGCACTGCCAGAAAAGATCGATTTGTTTATGCTTATTTAAAAATCAGAGTATCCTTTGTGAAAAATAGTATTGCGGAATTTGTTCTCAAACAACATGATATATATATATATATATATATATATATATATATATATATATATATTATCAAAGCATTTCCAAAGAAATGTATTTTATTTATATTAAAACATTGGGATGTCATCGTTAATATATGAACATAAGCATAATGAAATATTACAAGCCTTACATTAATTAAACTTATGGCCTAATACTCCTTGAATCTCTCAGCAGAATGTATCTTTCATATAGCCACATGTGATACACTAAACTGAGTAGGTCAGGTTGGGAAATCTGGTGAGTACATAGGGTTTTCAACCCACAATAATATAGTTAATTTGTTTCCTCACATATTTCATGTTAAAAGATTAACCCGATTACCCATCCCCATTTTCTTTATTTATTCTTCCCTAAGCATTTATCGTAAGGGTCATCTCCTACATCGTATTTACCTCTCACCTCCTTACATCGTATTTCTTTGTATGTTTGTTCCTAAGGATTTTTCCTAAGGATCATCGCCTACATTGCATAGACAATACTGATTTGGGGATTATCTTCCCCAATACGTGTCCAGTAAGGGTTAGAGTATCATCGCATGCATACGTAGTTGCTACATCACCTGAACTAGTAATTCATCACCAACATGTTATGAGTCTGCCGGTGTTTCCACACAACTTGTTTAGATTGGTCAGTGGTCGTCATATATACTCTGGTAGATGACTATATCGCAACATCGCATGACAAGGTTATGACATATCCTAATCAACTCTTATCTCACATCACCTATTCATCATCGCATATCTATCATCACCTAGTTATCATAACCTGTCTATCATCACCTATCTCTCATCACCCTTCGCTACCCAATACCTATTTGTAAGTATATAATACATTACATGATTAAATCAGTTAAACAACATCACATAATATCTTATCTAACACATAATATTCACAACATAGATAATAAACACATAAGCATGTAATTATCCAGATACTTCATATCTACGTGTAAGATGAAAGGAACTATGCGCTCACTTGTTAAAGTGACGACTCACAATTTGGGCAACGCTTTGCTTCTAACAATTTTCTTTTCCTTCGACGAAACCTAGTATCATTATTACTAGATTTTAGTCTAATATTTATTGCGACTAATTATTAGCCTAAATTCATCATTAACTCAAAGTCTACTTTCATGATCTATCAAGTAACGGACAACAAAGGTAGGATAATGTTGAAGGTAGGGTCCATTTCGTATATGAAGTATACTGTTTAGAAATCTCACTTTAAACACCTGACTAAATCATAGCCTAGACATCATCCCCGAAAGTAGATAAACCATTATAACGACTTGGAATCACTGCTACATATTGTTTATAGGTTATAATAACGATAATGAAATTAAACATAAGTTATACTTAAAGTATGGTAAGCATAACTTACTTACAAGAGAGTTTAGCGAGGAATCGGGCTCTGCACTAGCAGAACTTCTTAGCCGAAAGGTCTTCTTCTCGGATCCTTCTAGCCAACCTACCTACGTAGGGCACGTAAACCTATATTTCTCCTATATAAAGCTTTTATCCCTCTATATGATTTCCACACCTCTACTATTATTCTCTCTCTCTCTCTCTCTCTCTTGAGCTTCTTTTTATTTTAGCCTAAAATTTCTTAGTTTTCAAACTTCCAGCAAAGCTTTGGAGCCCCTGAGTACCCGACGATAATAGCTATCAGGTCGGAATTTTGTCAATGCAATTTTCAGACTTTTGTCAGGAAAATCTCTTTAAGTTAAGGTACACTTATATATTTCTTTCAGTGTAACTTATATTTATATTCATATTCGTTATTATGAATTTATAAATAAGATTTAAGTGATTCCAAGTCATATTACTGATTGATCTACTTACGGGGGTGATGTCTAGGATAGATTTAGTGAGGTGTTTAAAGTAGGATTTCCAAATAGCATACTGTGTATACCAAATGGACCCTACCTCTGATATGATCTTACCAGGTTGCTCCTTACTTGATAGAACTTGATGTATACATTGGAATTGCTGAGGAATCTTGACTATTATTAGTCATGAGGAATATTAGACTAAGACTTAGTGATAACTGAACCTAGGTCACATTAAAGGATAAGTTAAGTGCTAAAGCGAAGCACTGCCCGGATTTTCAGTCATCCAGTTTAGCAAGTGAGTGCATAGTTACTTTCATCTTACACATACATATAAAGTATCTAGAATATTAAATGTTATGTGTGCATATTATCTCCATTACTTTGTATCTGTGATAGGTAATATGATTTTACTTTCTTTAATCGTATATGTATTTTAATATATATAATATATTCGGTAGTGATGGGTGATGAAAGATGAATGATGAGATGATGATGAGAGGCTTTGACTTGTGATGAACCAATCATCTAGCAGAGTATAGATGACGACCACTGAATATTCTAGACAATCCAATGGAACGTTGGCAGGCTAGCAACCTATATGTGTTGATGAACTATATGTTCATTTAATGTACTCTATCCCCCCATGGTTTCCTTATTGACATATATTGCTAAGGGAATCCCCTAAGCCGTATTGTCTACCAATTGCTGATGATGATCCTGTTGGAGATAGTGTCTAAGTCTATAACTATATTTGGTATGTACTTGACCCGACCCGGCATGGTCCATTTGGGTTGCACTTCACCCAAACAATTTACGGATAATCTTTTGAGAATAGTATAAGTTATGATTTATTAATATATTATAAGTTCTAATATATTAATATAAAATCATATTATTTAATTAGTGTTGATCTATAATTAATTTAGAATTAATTTAGAGATCAAAAGTATGACTAATTAAATATGGGCTCTTGTATTTATATAGTGTGGGCTAATGCTTATTTGGAATGGGCTAGGCTTGCATGGAAAGTCCATGGATACTCCATGGAGCTTTAACCCATGGATCTCATGGAAATGAAAAGACATGGGTATTAGGGTTTACATGGATGTAACCCTAATCCACCACACTATACAAAGGAGGCTTTGGTTCTTGAAATAACACTAGTTGATGTGTGTAAACTAAGAGGGCCGATTTCAAGAAGTTTGTGACTATTCTCTCAAGTTTCCAAGTTTGTGGTGATATGTGACTTCCATTTGAGGCATCCACATTATTGGTGCTAGGCTCTCAAACTCCAAGCAATCATCTACTACTACAAGGTAAGTAATTCTACTAGTTTTATTTGATTCAAGTATCCTATGCCATGCTAGTTAGGATAAGAACCTTGGAAAAATAATTATTTGCATGTATCTTAGTCAAACATAGATCCAAGGTTTCTAGGGTTGCATGTACACCATAGGAGTGTTAGAATGCTCAAAACCCATCAGTGGTATCAGAGCCAGGTTTGTTTATTTGATACTTGATGCAAAAAAAAAATTGAAAATCGAAATTTTGTTCAAAAGCTCGTATCAAAATTTCAAGTTTTGTATATGTTCTTACGATTCTTGAAATTTTTGATATGAACACTCATAAACATATTAGTTTAGAAGATCATAGAAATTATGTGCTAGTAATTGATTAGATTAATTCTTGATCTTTATGTGTTTTAATGGAGTCCATAACTAGTTCTTAAGTTATGGATAACCAAAAGTCACATTTATAAATAACCATTAAAAGAACACATTGGTTACAAAAAATGAAGAGTCTTCATTTTTAATAACCATTAACTCATAAGTTATGAGAAATGAAAAGTTTTGAAAGTTTACAAAACTTGCCCTCAAGTTTTGGAACATGTAAAGTCATATTAAAAAACTTTAGTTCCAACTCCTAGAATTTTAAAAGTTAAAATTCAACCCTTATACTTTATAATATTATAAGTTTAATAATATTTATATATGTATAAGATCAAGTCGTCTTACCGCTAGTACGCCTCATTCACGAAGCCGGTCTATAAGGGGGGTATAAGGTTGTTGCCTATAAAATGGCAACTTAATGGGTGTCCACTCTCACCCACCGCTTCCTTGATCGGTGGAGGGTCGTTAGCCGAACGGGTAGGACAAGGACTTATAAATTCTCATTAAAAGTATAATGATAATACTAAAGTAACTAAACTTTATTGAATTCCCAATCTTAGTTATTTTAGGAAAATGTGAATAAGGTGCTAATCCATGAAATTACACTTTACACTTTATTTAAGTCGTTAGTGGAGCGTGTGTGGTTAACCGGCACACTAACTTGAACTTAACAAGGTAGGTAAAGGGTGACTTAATGTTTATCATAGTATCGATGGAGCGTGTGTGGTTAACCGACACATCGATTGAGGGGTAATACATTAAGGGTACCAAGTAATTTGCATGGTTACTTCACACCTTGTTTTGTGATCCTCGGCATCCCAGTCACAAAACTTGAAGGGCACACTCGAGATTGAAACATGCCATTGAAGTAAGTTCAATGAATCTCAAAGAATCTAGGAGTTTCTAAACCAATTAAAACCTAATTAAATATTTCGTTTTTCATGGTGGAAATTGGTGGATCGTCATTCACCTACCTTCAAATATCTTATAGCTTAGATTACGGCATCCCTCTTCTAAGTTATAAAATATTGTGTTGGGTCCTAGCCTTAATATTACATTTGGGTGTTTTGTTAAGGACTATCTCTATATCTAATCTAATCTATTCCCTCTTCTTTTCAGATGTCTTCCAATAACAATGCTTCTGGCTCAAACCCTACTAGCTCCTTCTCTCTCATGAATCTTTGTGGGAGAGTCATCTTTGATGGGTCCAACTTTACAGATTGGATCAGAAACATCAAGATGGTCACTCGGTATGAGAACAAAGAATATGTTCTCGACAAGGAGCTGAAGGTACCCGATCCAACTGCTACTCCTGAAGAGCTTGCTGAATATGAGGTACATGAAAGAGATGCTACAAAAGTGGCATGCATCATGATGGCCACCATGACAGCCGAGCTCCAAAAGTCCTATGAGGACTATTATCCTTTTGAGATGCACCAGGACTTGATCGACCGCTACCATCAAAGTGCTCGTCAAGAGCGATATGAAATAATCTCCTCCATGATAACAACCCGAATGAAGGATGGTGAACCCATCACGGGGCACATGCAGAAAATGAAAAGGTATGTGGACCTTTTACTGAAGCTGAATGTGAACTTCCCTGAGGAGTTAGCAATAGACATCATTTTGCACTCCTTGCCATCGTGTTATGATCAATTCCTCATGACATATCACATGAACAAGGAAGAAGTCACCCTCAGCAAACTTCAAGGACTCTTGAAGACCGCCGAAAGTGGTCTAAAGGGTAAGTCGATTGTTACTACTCCTACTCCTACTCCAACTGCGGCCAATGTCTTGGCAATCGGGCATGGCAAAGGGAAGAAGAGAAAGAACCCTTCTAAGGGTACCAAGGGTAAGACCCTTGAAGGCTCCTCTTCAAGCAAAACCAAGAAAGGTTTTGTCACTTCTTCTGCTAACCCAAATGAGGCTGAATGCTTCTATTGCCATGAAAAGTCGCATTGGAAGCAAAACTGCCCAAATTACCAGCAAGATTTGAAGGATGGGAAAGTAAAACCCAACCATGCAGGTATATACACTAAATTGTCTAATAACTCACCTCATTCTAAGTCTTGGGTCCTTGATACAGGTTGTGGTATTCACATATGTTGTGATTTGCAGGGACTAAAAAGAAGTGAGAATGTGGAGCAGGGAAAGATAAACTTGATCATGGGAAACAGGAAAGCTTCACCTGTCACCAAGATAAGAGTTTATTCCTTAGTGCTAAATAGTGGGTTTACATTAGATTTGAATAAATGTTATTATTCGCCAGAAATGGCAAGAAATGTTATTTCCTTTCATGCATTGTATAAACAAGGTTTTACCTTTTATTTTGATAATAATAATGGTAGTATTGATGCTTTCTTTAATAATGTTCTTTATTTTAAAGCATTACCTTGTGATGGCGTGTATGAAACTGTATCTGTTGTAGATAATCTAGGAAATAATGTATTGTGTATTAACTCTTCCACTAGCTTAGATAAAGCATCCTTATGGCATTGTCGTCTTGGACATGTAAGCAAGAAACGCATATGCCAACTCCAAAAGGATGGAGTCTTGGAGTCATTTGACCTAAAGTCAGATGATAGTTGTGAATCTTGTTTGCTTGGTAAAATGACAAAGTCACCTTTTACTGGCACTTGTGCTAGGGCTGAAGGTTTGTTGGACCTCATACACACGGATGTGTGTGGACCCTTCAGAACCGCCACAAGAGATGCTAATCGGCTCTATGTGACTTTTACTGATGATTTTAGTAGATATGGATATGTCTACCTTGTTGGATTAGATGTCTAAGCCCATAACTATTATTGGTATGTACTTGACCCAAGAGTAGCATGGTCCATTTGGGTTGCATATCATCAGGACAATTTGTTAGGATGGACTTTTGAGAGAAGGTTATTTATGGTTTATTAATATATTATAAATTATACTATATTAATATGAAATCATATGTTTTAATTAGTATCGATCAAGAATTAATTTGGAATTAATTTAGTGATCAAAAGAGACTAATTAAATCTATGGGGACTAATTATGATAATTAGTTATATTTATATGTGTTGGGCTTATGATCCATGTTGGACCAAGTTTATGTATGGATACATAAAGAGTTGGGCCACATGAACCATGGATCATAAAACCCATGGGTATGGATTATGGGTTATACCCATGACCCTTGGAATCCTACATATAAATAGGTTACTCCATAGCCAAAATCACCACTTCTTTTCTTAGAGAAATATGGAGGTGTTTTGGTGCATGGAATTCTCTCTCAAGAGCCACCTTTGTCCTAGGTGTGTTGTGATTCCATTTGAGGCATTTCATACTATTGGTGCTAAGCTCTTAAGGCCAAATACATCAAGACTTCAAGCCACATAAAAGGTATGTTTCCCTAACTAGTATATTATATGGTTTATGTCAAATGCATGCTAGTGATAGGTTTAATGCCTTGGAAACCATTTGCATGTATAATAGAGAAAACATAGATCCAATGTATTTAGGGTTGTATGTGCACCATAGGATGTTGTAGTATACTAAAACCCAACAGTGGTATCAGAGCCATGGGTTGTTTTCTATTATATTTGATGCAAATGTATTTTTTTTTCAAGTTGAAGGAAAAAAAAAAGAAAAAAAAACATGAAGTTTGTCAAATTTTATGATAATTACTTGATTTTATGAAAAGCTAATTATTTATAAAATTTGAGTCACTTTACTACAAGAGTTGAATTAGGTCAATTTATTAAAAGATAGAATGATATGATTATTTTATTTGTTTTAAAAGTTTGATCTAAATGGTTTTAAGGAGTTATAAATTTTGTCATAAAATTTTGGAACTCAAAAGTTTTTTTTAAAGTTATGATCTTAAGAGTTTTGAAACTTCCATAAGTTATGGATGTGAAATGTCTCATTTATTAACTCTTTAGGTTATGAATTCCAAGAGTCTTCAAAGGATAATTGTCAAAGTTTCAAGATTTGTATTAGTTTATATGATTATCTAATTTCTTGAAAATTGTTGATGTGAATTATCTTTACATATGAGTTTAATCTAGATCATAGAAAAATTATTTGATTATTGTGTTAATTGGAATATTTTATCTTAAAGGTTTTTATGAACTCCATAACTTGTCCTCAAGTTGTTGAAAGTGAAGAGTTTTTCTTTTTAAAGTGTCATTAAGTCTCATAGGTTATGAAAATAGAAGAGTCACTATTTTTAATGTCATCATTAAATGATTTAATGTCTTCCATAACTTGTCCTCAAGTTATGAAACTTGATTTTTTTTTTCATTAAACCTTAATTAAACTCATAAGTTATGAAAAATCCAAGAGTTTTGAAAGGTTTCAAAACTTGTCCTCAAGTTTTGGAATTTGTAAAGTTACCCCCCATGTATACTTTAATTCCAAAATAGACCTTAGAATTTTAAAAGTTTAAAATTCAACCCTTATACTATTATTATAATTTTAATTATATAGATATGTATAAGATAAAGTCGTCTTACCATTAGTAGGCCTCATTCACGAAGCCGGTCTATAAGGGGGGTATAAGGTTACTGCCTATAAAATGGCAGTTTAATGGGTGTCCACTCTCACTCACCGCTTCCTTGACCGGTGGAGGGTCGTTAGCCGAACAGGTAGGACAAGGACTATAATTCTCCCTTCATTATAAGTATAATGATAAATACTAAGTAACTAAACACTTATAAATTCCCAATCTTAGTTACTTAGGAAAATGTGAATAAGGTGCTAATCCATGAAATTACACTTTGCACTTTGTTTAAGCTGTTAGTGGAGCGTGTGTGGTTAACCGACACACTAACCTGGACTTAACAAGGTAGGAAAAGGGTAACTTAATGTTTATCATAGTATCGTTGGAGCATGTGTGGTTAACCGGCACATCGATTGAGGGGTAAATATTAAGGGTACCAAGTATATTTGCATGGTTACTTCACACCTTGTTTTGTGATCCTCGGCATCCCAGTCACAAAACCTGAAGGGCACACTCGAGATTGAAACATGCCATTGAAAAGTTCAATGAATCTCAAAAGAATCTAGGAGTTTCAAAACCAATTAAAACCTAATAATACATTTCGTTTATCTTGGTGGAAATTGGTGAATCGTCATTCACCTACCTTCAAATATTTTATAGCTTGGATTACGGAATCCCTCTTCCAAGTTATAAAATAGTTTGTTGGGTCCTAGCCTTAATATATCATATTGGGTGTTATATTAAGGACTTAAATCAACTTTACGTGAATTTCTCCCATTGTTGATGTCTGGTTTAGACAACAATGATCTTCCCAAACCAAGCTTTCGTAATGAATATGACTTCTTGAGTTTGGCTCATGGAAGTCATACTTCTCTTCCTCCACCTCCTCCAATTATTCTCCCTAACCCACAAGTTCAAGGTCACTCAAGCCCTAATGGCAAGCAAGGTCTATGTGTGATCACATCTTAGAGATGAAGTCACATATTGACAAGTCGGGAGAGTTGGGTGTCAAAGTCTTGAGAAAGTTGGATGTTCAATCACTTTCTAAGTCACATAGTGAGTTCCTTTGGGACTACTATGAAACAGACAATGACATGAACCTTAATGATCATATCTATTTGCTTGGTGCTGCTGAATCAGCAATGATTTGGAACGATAGTAAAGCAAATTTGATTAGAAGATCAACTTCCCAAAAACTTTATGGACAGTGACAATGGGGACACTGGAAATCCAGAAAAAGCATTCTCTTCCCAATGGAAAGGGATTGGCCGTAGTCAACCCGGTTGACCAAATGGTAAAGAGAAAGGCTAAGTCTGAGATAGTCTCATTACCAAAGGGTCCATATGTTTATTTTGCCAAAGGAAGGGGCGTTGATTGCAAAGCTGCCAAATTTACCTAAGGATGTTAAAGTCAATAAGTTTGACTCTACATCAGGTAGAGCCCATTATCTAACTCTGTTAAGTTCTATTCTAAGATCCTCATTACATGATGTGACTGGGTCACATGTTGATGTTTTAAGAATCAAAGAATAGAGAGAAATCTTAAAGGAAGTATATGATGATTCTGATCGCGAAGGTGGATTACGATCGCATCAGAATTTTGAGCAGTTGCTTAAGAAGTTATGATATATTGCTAAGGAATAGACAACAACAATTTTCCATATGGATTGTAAGGATAAGTTTTTCCGCAAAGTTTTAAAATAAAAGAAAATTGTTTAATTTTATATATTTGAAGTATCCTTACAATGACATTTGTGGAAAATTGTTGCTTATATGATTCCACTGACAGCAATATTGTAAAATGGATTTGATTCTTTCATTTGTGGCAGTGTCTAAATTTACCAAATCAGGAAAGTTCCTCATCACCCAAGTTTCAATTGGACCAAAACTTGGAATCATGCAAGTTGAATAGTATGATGAATGAGAACTTTCAAGCATTAGAAAATCCAGACTAATTACTTGTTCACATGGATGTGTGAGTCAAGTGAAGGACTAAAGGGATCGAGTACCCATTCTTGTGCACTGGTCATGTCCACCACAAATCTTGTTAAGACTATTTGATTTACTAAAGTTTAGTAAATATGGTTATACTTACAAGTTTAAGTATAATTCTGAAACATTGGAAAAGTCTCAATGTATGGCAGAACGAATGGGAAGAATCAAATTAGGCAGAAAGATAAAAGTTTCTCAAATCTGAAAAGATGGGAGAGTACTTTAGTATCATGTTTGTGATCATCTTAATGATTTAGAAATCATATCACAATTAGTCCTCTAAAGGTCATCTTAGTGCATTCTTATGACTAAGAAGAGGAGTCATGAATTGTTGAAATGGTTAGATCAGGAAGATGAGTCATACTTCGTTCCAAAACAATTCTTAGAGTCATACTCCAAGATTATAACTTGAGTGACATATCTTATAGAAAGGTTTAAAACACTTGTCAAATGTAAGAGTAAAAGTGTCCTACTCTTGTACATTTGAAATTGGTAAGTTGTGATGTTTTAGATAAAACAAAGACCAACTAAGGCCAATTGTGTGAAGTGTTTGTCTTGATAAAGAATTCGCACTATCTCTTGAATATTTGGCAAGATAGTCTTATATGTCAAGAGGATAGTGGGAGTCTTAAAGATCCTAAAAAGAATTTCAAGAACTAATCAAGAATAAAACCTGAGGTTCTTCACTAGCACACGACTTGAGGTTTGTAACCTATCTTGTTGACATATTCTGTGCCCATTCCAGTTAAAGTTGGCTTTGCATAGGAGTTCTGAAAGTTCTGAATTGGTTGCATAACAACTTGGAAGCAATGACAGGCCCTGTATTGTCAGGTGGCAAGAAGTTAAGATTGCATAAGATCAGTCCATATGAGTTTGGATTTGTCATTATCCTTGTCTTGTGACTATGGTTTTGACGATTCACATGGATAAGAACACATACACCATAAAATCTAAGGGTCATAAGGTTTCTCTCCGATTCATGAAAATGATGGTGAGGAAACACTTCCACCAAGTAGATTTGAAGCAGATGGCAAAAGGTCTAAACAATTGAGACTATGATTACGGCATCCCTTTTCATAGTTCTGAAATTGTTTAGACACACATGCATGCTATCTAAGGAAAGGTGTATGATTTTGATAAAGTTTTATCAAAGCATCTCGTATCAGAAATCTGAACTTTGGTAAGAAAGTCAATAAAGTATTGATTTCTAGAAGTCCAACTGATTTTTGAGTACATGTCAAAGCTAGTGGGAGCATAAGTGTTATGCTAATAATCATCATGTTAGTGGGAGCATGATAATTATTGTTAGTGTTGCAAGTTAGCAATGTTAATTATAGAAAACAAAAGTTTCAATTCGTGAGGCTGCAGGGATTGAAAAAGTTGTTTTGCTATAATTAAGGGAGAGGATATACTTCATTTTAGTTCTAAAGGCTTAGATTGAGATCTTAATCATCTTTAGTCAAGAATATATATATGAATTTCATGTTGGATTGGTTCAACTTAAGGAAATTCTATATATTGCGTTCTCAAAATTCGATTATGATTACGACATCCCTCTTCATAGTCAAATTTTGAAAACATGGCAAATAAAAATATTGTAGCAAAAGACTGGTCTAGAATCATGTCTTTATGTGAGACATCATGAATCATGTACCATTTGCTTTGGGTACAGGATCGATTGCATGTGCTATAATATTTGTCATTTCTAAATTTTTCCAAATGCTAAGAGGCATTAAGAAGGGAAAAGGTCTAGAATTGGATATGACTAAAATGATTAAGCAATTGTCGAGGACAATCTGAGGTTTACCAAAGATTGGTTGCTCAGGGATAGTTGGAGTAGTATAGTGCTAATTTTGGAAGGACCATATTGAAATATTCTGAAAAGAGGCATCTCTTATTTAGAAGTGATAGTCAAAATGAGAATATGGAGTTGTCTCCATATGTGGAAGTTATCTGTGTAAGATTAGAAAACTTAATGCAAGAAGCATGTCCAAAGCAATGTACTTTGAATATGAGACTTAGTTTCCATGGAGTTGATCTCCATTGGAATATCTTATAATGACTGTTGACAAGTCTTTGTGACTTTGTACATATTCATTACAGGAGGGTCAGTGCATATAAGTTTAAAATCTAAACAGATTTCGATAAATGATAGGAATATGAAATTCTCACATTTTTCGATAAGGATTTGGGAGTGTGAAATTAGAATCATTGAAATTATGTTCAATTGGTTTATTTCACAAAGTAAGGATCATAGACAAACATAAAGTGCATACTTGGTGTATGGCAAAGCTATTGTTTAAGAAAAACATAGTGTACATGCTTGGAGCATAGGACAACTAGTGTTTTTAATTCAAGTATAAAGTTGATAAAACCGAAACAATAAATAATGAGTAATCAGTATGGTGATAAATAAAAGTGTTTATTTATATTCATAGGGTTTGATACCATATTTGATTCATTTATTCTTGTGTTTCACTTTGCATGTTTTGACTTCCAGAATAACTAAGTCGCTCTTCCTGAATGATTAAGTTATTCAAACCATCCATAGTCGGTCATATGTTGGAAGTAGATATGAATCAAGACTGTCATGGGTTGGTTTGTAGAGGTCCAAGTTGGTGGACAAAGTAGTGCTCCAACACTCATGAGTGCTCAAAAGTTCTGAGTATTGGATTCAACCCGCGCTCATTTGAATCACTTCATGGATTTTATCATGAGTGATCATGAGACGATAATATCTTATATTCTTCAAACCTAGAGATATGAGTTGTTACTATGAGTTGGTTATACATTGATTGCACGAAAACGCATTTGGTAACTCGATGTTATAAAACGTGCCTTTGTGTATGATTCAACAAGTAGTAGAACAAGCCATATGAGTCGAAG
This sequence comes from Lactuca virosa, assembly GCF_052849685.1. Classification (NCBI taxonomy): domain Eukaryota; kingdom Viridiplantae; phylum Streptophyta; class Magnoliopsida; order Asterales; family Asteraceae; genus Lactuca; species Lactuca virosa. Next base: position 73,215,031 of record NC_136431.1, read on the forward strand.
TTTATCCATTCCTTTTACCTTCGGGATAAAAGCGATATCTGTGGTCCCCTCGATGATTTAGCGATGACACATGTGAGTGCTTGGCCAAGCCAGGACTGATTTGATTTGTTCAATCAGTCAATCATCATAAATCGAAAATCAGGAAACAACAAATGGACAGAGAGAATGATTATAATCCATGTCTCAGTCCATATGATATCTAGAATGGAGGAATATATGATCCCTTATCTAATGGACGCGTCATTGATTTGTTCAGAGTTCAACAGTGGCTTTAAGAGCTATGATTGCTAGTCGGGTTATGAAGTCGTACTTGCAATAATAGTTGTAGACTTATCCAAGTGGGAGACTGTTGGATTAGATGTCTAAGCCCATAACTATTATTGGTATGTACTTGACCCGAGAGTAGCATGGTCCATTTGGGTTGCATATCATCAGGACAATTTGTTAGGATGGACTTTTGAGAGAAGGTTATTTATGGTTTATTAATATATTATAAGTTATAATATATTAATATGAAATCATATGTTTTAATTAGTATCGATCAAGAATTAATTTGGAATTAATTTAGTGATCAAAAGAGACTAATTAAATCTATGGGGACTAATTATGATAATTAGTTATATTTATATGTGTTGGGCTTATGATCCATGTTGGACCAAGTTTATGTATGGATACATAAAGAGTTGGGCCACATGAACCATGGATCATAAAACCCATGGGTATGGATTATGGGTTATACCCATGACCCTTGGAATCCTACATATAAATAGGTTACTCCATAGCCAAAATCACCACTTCTTTTCTTAGAGAAATATGGAGGTGTTTTGGTGCATGGAATTCTCTCTCAAGAGCCACCTTTGTCCTAGGTGTGTTGTGATTCCATTTGAGGCATTTCATACTATTGGTGCTAAGCTCTTAAGGCCAAATACATCAAGACTTCAAGCCACATAAAAGGTATGTTTCCCTAACTAGTATATTATATGGTTTATGTCAAATGCATGCTAGTGATAGGTTTAATGCCTTGGAAACCATTTGCATGTATAATAGAGAAAACATAGATCCAATGTATTTAGGGTTGTATGTGCACCATAGGATGTTGTAGTATACTAAAACCCAACATACCTAATCAAGCATAAGTCATAAACCTTTGAGAAATTCAAACAGTTTATGCAAGAAGTGGAGAATCAGTTGGGCAGGAACACTAAGATGCTTCGATCCGATCGTGGTGATGAGTATCTTAGTACTGAGTTCCTTGACTATCTTAAGGAATGTGGGATTGTCTCACAATTGACACCTCCTAGGACACCACAGTTGAATGGTGTAGCTGAGAGGCGCAATCGGACCTTGTTGGACATGGTCCGTTCCATGATGAGTTGAGCTTTGCTACCAATCTCATTTTGGGGGTATGCCTTAGAGACTGCCGCCCATATCCGTAATCTAGTCCCTACAAAGAAGGTTGCCAAAACACCTCACGAGGTGTGGACTGGAAAAGTTTCCAATCTAGACCACATCAAGATTTGTGGTTGCGAGGCTTTCGTGAGACGCGAGACTCACGATAAGCTCAAACCCCGAAGCGAAAGGTGTATTTTCATTGGCTACCCACAAAAATCCTTTGGTTACATCTTCTACAGACCCAGTGATAATGTGGTCTTTGTAGCAAGAAGAGGATTCTTTCGAGAGAGAGAATTCATGAGCCAAGGAGACAGTGGGAGGCAAATTGACCTTGAGGAAATACAAGAGTCAAGTGGTGAAGGAACCTCAAACCCTAGCCCTCAACCTGAGGAGGAAACTCCTGTTGAGCCGACTGAAGAATCTATACCTCTGAGGCGTTCCACCAGAGTTAGGAATGTACCTGAGCATTATTATGGTTTTCATATTACTGCAGAAGGTGAGACACTTATCAGTGATAACACACTGGTAAATCTGGATGAGCCTAACAGCTACATGGAAGCCATGGCAGGCCCTGAGGCTGCTAAATGGAAAGAGGCTATGGATAGCGAGATATAGTCCATGTATGACAATCAAGTTTGGAACTTGGTTGACAATGTACCTGATCGTAAGATAGTTGGGTGCAAATGGATCTTCAAGAAGAAGACCGACATGGATGGTAATGTACATACTTATAAGGCACGACTGGTTGCAAAGGGTTATTCTCAAACTCCGGGAGTTGATTATGATGAGACCTTTTCACCAATGGCCAAGATTAAGTCTATTAGGGTTCTGTTAGATATTGCTACATTTCATGATTATGAAATATGGCAAATGGATGTCAAAACCGCTTTCCTTAATGGAAACTTGGCTGAAGATGTTTACATAGTTCAGCCAGAGGGTTTTGTCAGTATAGAGTACCCCAATAGAGTGTGTAAGCTCGAGAAATCCATTTATGGATTAAAACAGGCACCTCGCAGATGGAATCTTTGCTATGATGAGAAAATCAAAGAATTTGGCTTTTCAAGGAGTAAAGATGAATCTTGTGTCTATATCAAGGCTAGTGGGAGTATAGTCAGCTTTTTGGTACTGTATGTGGATGACATACTACTCATAGGAAATGACATCCCAACCCTGCAGGAAGGAAAGTCCTGGCTTGGGAAGTGTTTCGCTATGAAGAACCTTGGAGAAGCTGCCTATATCCTAGGGATAAGGATTTTGAGAAACAGGAGTAAAAGACTAATTGGACTTAGTCAAAGCACCTATGTGGACAAAGTGTTGAAAAGGTTCAACATGCATAACTCCAAGAAAGGAGAGTTACCCATCCAGAGTAACGCCAGATTGAGTAACACACAAAGCCCTAGTACTGAGGCCGAGATAGCAGAAATGAGTCGAATACCTTATGCTTCAGCTGTAGGATCGATCATGTATGCTATGACATGTACTCGACCTGATGTAGCCTTTTCTTTGAGCATGGTTAGCAGGTATCAGGGGAACCCTGGCAAGGCACACTGGACTACGGTAAAGAATATCCTCAAGTACCTACGGAGGACTAAGGACTGGGTCCTTACCCTCGGTGGCAGTGAGGACTTGAGAGTTGTAGGGTACAGTGATGCTAGCTTTCAAACTGACAGGGATAATTTCCGCTCTCAGTCGGGCTGGGTCTTTACTCTAAACGAAGGGGCAATTACTTGGAAAAGTTCCAAGTAGGAGACAGTGGCTGATTCCACTTGTGAATCAGAGTATATAGCAGCAAGCCAGGCAGCAAAGGAGGCTATATGGCTAAAGAACTTCATCGGAGACCTTGGAGTTGTACCAGCTATAAAGGAGCCACTGGAGATTTTCTGTGACAGCAATAGTGCGGTTGCCTTAGCCAAGGAACCAAGAGATCATGGGAGATCCAGACACATTGACAGAAAATATCACTTCATCAGACATCGAATAGAAGAAGGAATCCTCGTGGCAAAGAGGGTATCATCGGATGAGAACCCAGCAGATCCCCTCACGAAGGGACTGACTCGGGCTAAGCATCTCCAGCATGCTCGGAGCATAGGGCTGAAGGATGATATTAGTTTTAGTAGTTAGATAATCTTGAAATTTGTAAAATGTAATTGGCATTTTATGATAAATAAAAGCTGTTATTTATGAGTAAAGTGTTGCTATCTCTTGTCAATCGTTTACTATTATTTCTTTTTGCATGTTTTGACTTCCAGAATAATTATTTTATGGTTTATATCATACTATTCAAACTATCCACAGTCAGTCATATGTTGGAAGTAGATATGAATCAAGACTGTCATGGGTTGGCTTGTAGAGGTCTAAGATGTTAGACAAAGCGGGGCTACAGCACTCATGAGTGCTCATAAGTTCTGAGTATTGGATTCAACCCACGCTCACTTGTATCACTTCATGGAATTTATCTCGAGTAATCGTGAGACGGTAATATCATATAAGTCTTCAAACCTAGAGATATGATTTGTTGCCTATGAGTTGGTTATGCATTGATTGCACGAAAACGCATTGGTAACTCGATGTTATAAACCGTGCCATTGTGTGTAGTTCAACAAGTAGTAGAGTAAACATATGAGTCGAAGTTTATCTGTTCCTTCTAGAATTAGAAGCGATATTTGGGCCCCTCGATGATTTTGTTTTGACCTATGTACCGGGCCCGGTCAGAACTAAATTGATGTGTTCAGTTAAGTTCTATGTCATACAAATCGGAAATCGGGAAACAAATGCTGGACAATAAGCAAGACCATGTTCCATGTATTTGTCCGGCTGATATCTAGAACAGAGGATTATATGATCACTTGTCTAAAATGACGCTTCATAGTTCAATAGAGTTTTAAGAGCTACGATTGCTGATCGGTTCCTAAAGTCATACTTCCAACTATAGTTATTAGACTTATCCAAGTGGGAGACTGTTGGAGATAGTGTCTAAGTCCATAACCATATTTGGTATGTACTTGACCCGACCCGGCATGGTCCATTTGGGTTGCACTTCACCCGAACAATTTACGGATAATCTTTGGAGAATAGTATAAGTTATGATTTATTAATATATTATAAGTTATAATATATTAATATAAAATCATATTATTTAATTAGTGTTGATCTATAATTAATTTAGAATTAATTTAGAGATCAAAAGTATGACTAATTAAATATGGGCTCTTGTATTTATATAGTGTGGGCTAATGCTTATTTGGAATGGGCTAGGCTTGCATGGAAGGTCCATGGATACTCCATGGAGCTTTAACCCATGGATCTCATGGAAATGAAAAGACATGGGTATTAGGGTTTACATGGATGTAACCCTAATCCACCACACTATATAAAGGAGGCTTTGGTTCTTGAAATAACACTAGTTGATATGTGTAAACTAAGAGGGCCGATTTCAAGAAGTTTGTGACTATTCTCTCAAGTTTCCAAGTTTGTGGTGATTTGTGACTTCCATTTGAGGCATCCACATTATTGGTGCTAGGCTCTCAAACTCCAAGCAATCATCTACTACTACAAGGTAAGTAATTCTACTAGTTTTATTTGATTCAAGTATCCCATGCCATGCTAGTTAGGATAAGAACCTTGGAAAAATAATTATTTGCATGTATCTTAGTCAAACATAGATCCAAGGTTTCTAGGGTTGCATGTACACCATAGGAGTGTTAGAATGCTCAAAACCCATCAGATCCTTAGGTTAGGTCCCTTGAGATCAATATTTTAGGATCAGTATGTGAGAATAACGGGAATGGGTAATCGGGTAAATTATTTGCTGTGAAATTCATAATTGAAGAACTTAATTATTGTAGGCTGAAAACTCTATATGCTCACCAAGCTCCCAAGCATGACCCACTCAATTTATTTGTATCACAGGTAGCAATACGAAGACCCAAGGATGCTGAGTGATTTGAAAAGTTTGTAGGACATTGCATAATAAATCGTTGTAAGGCCTAATTAAACATTTTTATGCTTATGTATTTGTATCAAATGATGACATGCCAAGGTTTTTATATATGAATTAAAAATGTTTCTTTGGAATACATTATGTTTTGGGAAAAAATTATGCATTAAGTTTTATACTCTGAATTAAAGAAGCATAAATAAACATTTAAATTGGCTATGAAAAAGTGGATGTCACAATTGGAATCAGAGCATTAGTTTAAGCAAACTAGGAATATTTGAGGACTTCTAGACTTAAACATAGAATGCTAAGCGATGATCCTGAGACGTGTGTCTATTTTATTTAGGTAGTACTCGTTAATTGACACTAGCACTAGCTCTCTTTAGGATAAGATGCCTAATTTGCTTTTATGTGCTAACTGATTTGAATTATAGCATGTGTTAGGTTCCCTACCTAGATTGCTATTACTTGGCTTGATCTAAGGTCTATTGCCGACCTTGATTTGGAAATTTAATGTGTTCAGGATTCTAAACGAATAATTAATGCATTAGAACTGGCATATAACTTTTCGAAGTGATAAGGAGGATTTATACCTCTAAACATAAATAAAACCTTCCCTAATTAAACTCGCATCTCGGTACACTGAACGCATGCTTTGGTGTTTAGATCGACACGGTGAGAACTCGGAGTGGACTAGGAAACGATAACGGGTTTCAGTAGCCTAAGCCCCGTGTAATTGAGCATGCACTTGGAGTGGTGCCAGTAGTCAAACATGTCACGATGGCAAGAGTCCAAGAAATGATTCAGACTATGATGCTTGAACAAACGGAGGAGATGAGACGAATGTTACGTGACAATAGGTATGAACCCACTACACCTATTGTGCAACCCGAGTTGAACGAAGAGCAGTCTGAGGATGGAAACTATAGTCACACTGTCAGTCAAGTTGAGCACGAGTGGTTAGGAGAAACCATTCAATGGAGGAAACAATGGAAATGGATGCAAGTATAAGGACTTCATGACATCCAAGCCACCCAGTCTTTTTGGAAGCCCTTCATAGGTGGAAGTCATGGATTGGATCTCCGAGATGGAGATGATGTTTGAGAGTTGCGGCTGTAGCAACAAGCAAAGACCGTTATCACGGTCAGACAGTTGAACACTAGAGTTTTAAGGTGGTAGAAGTTGTTGGCTGATACCATGCCTAAAGGAGAAGCTAGTAAGATGTCAATAGAAGACTTTCTGGTGCAATTGAAAATGCAGTATGGCTCTAAGCAGGATCTTCTAGATATTAACAACGAATTTCAGTACTTGTAGAAGGGCAATATGAGAGTCAGCGAATATGCTACAAGTTTTACCGAGAAGATAAAGTTAGTTCCTTATTTGGTTCCCATTGAGCTTTCCAAGATCAACAAGTTTTCTAGTGGACTACCAGCAGATTTCAGTCCAACGGTGAAGCTAACAACCACTTTGAAAGCCACCATCTGGGCAGCTAAGAATGTTGAGAATCAAATAAGAGAGAAGGCTCTGGAGAGAGAAGAATCTAGAGAAAAGAGGATGTATGGCTCCAACAACAAGAATTTTAGGGGAAGTGGGGAACCGAAGTGGTGCGAGAAGTGCAAGAATAAGCACATTAGGAGGTGTAGTGATGAATTGAACTATTACAAATGCGGGAGGACTGGTAACTATTACAATGAGTGCACATTCAACAAGAGAGTCTGCTACAACTATGGAGAGGATGCACATATTCATAAGGATTGCCCGATGAAAAAGGAGGTTGCAGAGCCAAATATGTCGTCAAAGCCAAAGGAGAGAGCATTCCAGATAACTCTGGAAGCAGCAAAGGAAGAAGCAGTTGTCGCTTCAGGTACTTTCCTCGTAAATGATTTGCCTTTTAATATTTTGTTTGATTCTGGAGAAAACTACTCATTTGTGTCTCGTAAATTTTGTAAAAGACAGGCACTACCTATAGATAGACTAGATAATGCCTTAATAGTCGAGGTAGCTAGTGGAAAATTTGTTCCTGTTAGAGAACGCATGAAGAACATCGTCATTTACTTGAATGGGAATAATTTCCACGAGGAACTATTTCCCCTTAAGTTAAACGGTTTCTATATAGTATTAGGAATGGATTGGATTAGTACTAACGCCAACGAGATACTATGTAGAAAGAAGACGGTGAGAGTGAACCCTCTTGGAAGAGAATCATTTGTTGTGTACAGGGACAAACACCGAGTGAATTCTGGAATTATCTCCATGTTAAAAGCCAGAAAGTGTTTGGCTAAAGGATATACATCATATCTATCATTCTTTATCGATGCAAAGAAAGAGAAGAAGGAGATGTACAGAATACCAGTGCTGTGTGAATTTCAGTAAGTATTATATTCCTGGATGCCCCCTGGTAGATAAGTAGAGTTTCGAATAGACTTATTACCAGGAACAACACCAATAACAAAAGCACCATACCGATTAGCATCAATGGAAATGAAGGAGCTTATGATGCAACTTCAGGATCTGTTGGAAAAAGGTTTCATAAGACTTAGTACTTCACCTTGTCGAGCTCTAGTGTTATTCATGAAGAAGAATGATGGAAGCATGAGGATATGTATAGATCATAGAGAGATGAATAAATAAACAATTAAGAATAAATACCCATTACCAAGGATACATGATTGTTCGATCAATTCCAGGGTGCAAGCTATTTTTCAATGATTGATCTCAAGTCAAGGTATCATCATCTGAAGGTGAAAGAGTTTTAGACGTCGAGAAGACAACTTTCAGAACGAGATATTGAAACTACGAGTTTTTTGGTTATGTCATTCAGACTGACCAATGCTCCAACAACATTTATTGATCTGATGAATTGGGTTTGTAAACCTTTCCTCGATAGATATGTGATAGTGTTCATCGATGACATTCTGATTTACTTGAAGAGCCAGCGAGAGCATGACAAACACTTGTGAGAAGTATTGGAAGTTCTGAAGAGGGAGAATATGTATGCAAAGTTCTCCAAATGTAATTTTTGGATTCGAGAGGTGCAATTATTGGGTCATGTGGTTAACCAGGAAGGCTTAATGGTTGGTACAACCAAGATTGAAGCTGTAATGAGGTGGGAACAACCAAAAAGTCCCACTAAGATTCATAGTTTTCTGGGATTAGCTGGATATTACTGAAGGTTTATCTAAGGCTTTTCTTCAATAACTGATCCATTGACAGCTTTGACCCATACATGAGCTACCTACACATAGAGTGAGAAGCATGAAGAAGATTTCGAGAAGCAATAGAAGCAATTGTGTGAAGCATCAATCCTTGCCTTACCCGATGGAGTTGAAGACTTCGTAGTTTACAGTGATGCATCTGGAGTTGGGTTAGGTTGCGTTCTAACCCAGAGAGATAAAGTGATAGCATATGCATCCAACCAACTGAAAGAACACGAACAAAACTACCATACGTATGATTTGGATTTGGCAGCGGTGGTTTTTTCACTAAAGATATAGGGGCACTATCTTTATGGCATGAAGTGTAAGGTTTTCACCGATCATAAGAGACTTCAGTATCTTTTTGATCAGAAGGTGTGGAACATGAGACAAAGACGCTAGCTAAGATTACTCAAGTACTATGACTGTGAGATACTTTACCATCCTTGCAAAGTGAATGTCGTAGCAGAAGCTTTGAGTAGAAAAATAAACCTGGAAAGGAAATGTCCAAATATAACCGTAAAAAAGAACGTTTGGACAAAACGTTAGTGTTCGGAACAAACAACCAAGGGTTGAAGGTATTCGAAAATAGAATTTGGGTGCCAAAGATGGGTGGAATAAGGGATCTTCTCATTGAAGAGTCTCACAAAACCATGTACTCTATTAATCCTTGCAGCACCAACATGTATATGGACTTGAAACCATATTACTGGTGGTCGACGATAAAGCTCGACGTTGCTAAGTATGTTGCTGAGGGTGTGACCTACACAAGAGTTAAAGCGCAACATCAGAAGGCATATGGGAATTTGGAACCTTTACCACTACTCATGGTAAGTAGGAAGACATCACCATGGATTTTATGACCAAATTGTCTAGGAGAAAGAATGGTCACGACATGATTTCGATGATTGTGGACCATTTGACAAAGAGTTCATGTTTCATAGCATCCAACAAAAAGTGGTCTATGGAAAAGATCGCACAAGTTTACATGGAGGAGATAGTAAAAGCTCACAGTGTTCCCTTGATAATTTTGTCAGACCATTACAATCGTTTTACTTCTCGATTCTAGAGGAGTCTACACAAAGACATGTGTACGAAGTTGTGTTTGAGTACAACTTACCATCCACACACTGATGCTCAAAGCGAGAGAACGATTAAAAAACTGGAAGATATGCTGAGAGCTTGTACATTAGAGTTTATAGGTAACTGGGTGAGCATCTACCATTAGTGGAATTTTCCTACACCAATAGTTACCATTCGAGCATTAAGATGTACCTTAGCATGTGTTGTACGGATATAAGTGTCATTCGCCATTTTGTTGGTTTGAAGCTGGAGAGAAGCAATTTATGGGTCCTGAGATTGTCCATCAAACTGCTGAGATATTGAAAGTAATCAAAGAAAGAATCCTAGCAGCTTAGAACCGTCAAAAGAGATATGTAGATAAGAAGCGACAATTGATTACTTTTGAAGTTGGAGATCAAGTATTGCTTTAACTCTCTCCAGGTAAGGGACTTAGCAGAATCGGAAAGCGAGGGAAGTTGAGTCCAAGGTTTATTGGACCATTCAAAGTTCTTCAAAGAACTAGAAACCAAGCATACAAGTTGGAGTTTTCAAAAGAACTATAAGGTATTCATAACACCTATCAAATGTGTTATTTGAGGAAGTTCACAGGAAAAGTTCCCGATGTGATTCTACTTTCGGAGATGAGGATCGATGAGAACAAGAGGTTGATTGAAGAACCCGAAGCGATTGTTGACCGTAAGACGAAAACGTTACGATATAATATGGTCGAATTGGTGCTTGTGCAATGAAAACATACGGAAGGTCTGAACCTCACCTGAGAGACAGAAAGCAAAATAAGGAGTCACTACCACATCTGTTTGTTGATGCATGATTCTAAGATATAATCATCCTAAGTGGGAGATAACTGTAACACCCGTGTTTCTTTCTAGGCATTAATAGAAGATGTAACCGACATTGGTCAACAATTGTAATCATTTGTTTAATAAATAAAGAGAAATTGTTTGACTTATGTGCTTATATTATGTGTATATAATATTAGATGAAAACTTAATAAATAGGGTTAAAGTAATATTAAAATAAAATATTAATTAGGATAAATAACCTTGACGAAAGATGAAGTAGTCGTTATGAGGATTTCGGACATATAAGGAACACTTAAATCTGATTTCGTATGAAGAAATTATGATCATTTGAAGTTTCATGTTCAACCCGATACAAAAAAGTACGTTGTAAAAAGTAAATTTAAGATAAGTTGCTTATTAGCCTAGGCAATCTAAACAAAAATTGTAGTGACCGTAAAACCGAGAGTGTGCGTATAGAGAAAGCCTAAATCTGACTTGATATGAGGGAGTTATGATTTTTTGAAGTTTCAGCGCAGTTGTGTTAGCATAGAATTCAAAATTTAGATCGGTTGTTTTTTAGCTGAAACAATCTAAACGAGAATTTAAGATCTCATGATAAGGAGTTCGACGATATATAGACAGTCGAAAACGGAGTCTGTATGAAGAAGTTATGAATTTTACATGGTCCTTTGTAGTATAATCTTCATAGACTGTTAAGTTTAAGATTGATGAGAATTAGCCGACAGAGTCTAAACGAAACATATGCTACTCGGAAATACCTACGTGTGGAGATAAATAACATCAAAATAGGACCTCGTATGAGAAAGATATGAATTTCTAAAAGTTTCATCCCCACCTTCCCTCCTACGATGTGGCACTACAGGAACTAGCCAATCTATCTACCCCAGGACGCGGTGCGCCTAGCAGGTAGGTGCGGCGCACAAGTCAATATTTTACCTATATAAATCTTTCAGCCCCCCATTTGATTTCGACACCTCTCATGTCATTCTCTATCGAGTTTCTCTATGTCATTCTCTCTCGAGTTTCTCTTTATTTTAGCCCAAAATTTCATAGTTTTCAAACTTCTAGCGAAGCTCTGGAGTCCCTGAGTGCCCGATCTTAGTAGCTATTTTTGACATCCCCATTTTCACGGCCAGAAAAGACCGATTTTGTTTATGCTTTATAAAAATGAGAGTACCTCTTTTAATAAAAATGTTGCAGAATTTGTTCCCAGAAAAACATGATAAATACGTTATCAAATCATTTCCAAAGAAATGTATTTAATTCATTTTCAAAACATTAGGATGTCATCGTCAATACAGAAGCATAAGCATAAACAGAACTTACATTCATTTACACTAGTGATCTACATCTCTTTTAAATCTCTCAGTGTAAAGTAGCTTCATATCGACACCTGTGATACAAATAAGCTTGAGTGGGTCAGTTTGGGAAACCTGGTGAGTACATAGGGTTTTCAACCCACAATAATATAATTATTATGTTTAAATCATCAAAAAATCAACCCAATTACCCATCCCCATTATCTTCTTTACTCTTAAGGATCTACCCTAAGAATCAAATATTTCTCGTTCATTCATTCCTAAGGATCATCCTAAGGAATCGGCACGAAGTCCATCATCACCGGGGTTTAGGCACTAAGTCTGCATAGTCGCCAGGATTTATACAACAGGCACTAAGTCCACATAGTCGCCAGGGTTCTAGGCACTAAGTGTGCATAGTCGCCAGGGTTTATACAACATGCACTAAGTCCGCCTAGTCGCCAGGGTTTTGGCACCAAGTCTGCATGATCGCCAAGGTTTAGGCACCAAGTCTGCATGATCACCAGGGTTTAGAGTACACCGGTTGAGCACATCGTTCACAACACCTACACGTTACGAGCCTGCTAGTGTTCCACTGGACTGTCTAGAATAGTCTGTGGTTGTCATCCATACTCTGCTAGATGACGGGGCCAGCATTTGGGAACAAGGCTTCTCACATCGTCCACCTCTCACTCTTACCTCATGGTCTATATCACCTCTCAACTCATCATCCAACTCATATTTCATCTACCCATGTTTTACCCAACATAGTATGTAGATATAAATACATATACAGTTTAAATCATATAAAACTTACATAAAATCGTTCATCCAGCATAGATAGCAAGTATACAGATAATATGCACACATAGCACGTAGTTTATATAAAATACTTCATATCTATGTGTAAGATGAAAGTAACTATGCACTCACCTGATAAGGTGGTGATTCTGAATTCGGACAGCGCTTCGTTACTTCTTAAAACAATTTCCCTCGACAAAACCTAGTATCATTACCACTAGGGTTTAGCTCAATATTCACCGAGACTAACTAATAGTCTAGCTATTATTATTATTATATAAGCATTAAACAACACTATATAACTCATAATAATAGCCCAAATAATTATTATAAGGTCCTAATAACATTACTATATTAAAACATAAGCTATACTAAAGATAGGTTAGGCGTAGCGCACTTACAGCGGGTTTTTCTCAAAAACCGGGCTTCGCCGGAGCAGTGTTCCCGAGCCGAAAGGCTCTTTTCTCAGGACTTCGGGAGCCTCGGGGCTTCCTTCGGGTGCTAGGGGGTTTACCTAGACTTTAGGGGGGGGAGCTTGGGGGTTAGAGAGAGAGTCTAGAGAGAGAAAGAATGGTTTGGAAAGGTGTGAAGAATGAGGGAACCCGACACCTCTATTTATAGGCTGAAATCCTGCTCTACTCGTCGAGTAGGTCCTCCTACTCGTCGAGTCCATGCCACATGTCACCTTCTGGTGGCTTGCCTTGGGGAGAAAGCCTTGGCCCATATTCAGCCACGTCACCCCTTTTGCAGCAGCACCTTGCCGACTTCTAAACCCCGTAACTTTCGCATACGAGCTCCGTTTTCGACGTTCGTTTTTTCCACGCGTAGGAAAAAACAAGATCTACAACTTTCATTTAGACTCCGTCGGCTAATTCTCGACCGATCTTAAATTTAATAGTAGGAGGAGATTAGACTGTTAAATGACCACGAAGAATTCGTAACTCTTTCATACGGACTCCGTTTTCGTCTGTCTTTTTACCGTTGAGTTCCTATTAATAAGATCTTCAACTCTCATTAAGTTTGCGAAAGCCAAAAACCGCTCGAACTAAAATTCGAGTTTCGGGCCGTGCACTGCTAAGCCGAATCTTAGAAAAATCATAACTTCCTCATACGAAGTCAGATTTGGGCGTTCTTTTTACGGATGCTCTCGGTTTAATGTATACTACAAATTTTGTTTAGATCACTATGGCTAAAAAGTTCTTTATCGTAAATTCACTATTTACGTCTCCCGGTGTAGTGCCGGTTTTGCCGTAAAACTTCGACGGGCCATAACTTCTTCATTATAACTCGGATTTCGGTGTTCTTTATATGTACGGAACCCTTGATACATATTCTACAACTTGGTTAAGATTATTTATTCTAAATAATATTTTGTTGAAAATTCGTTTTCGACCCCTATTATCTCTAAATTGACTAGCCCGGATCTGCGGGCGTTACAATTATCTCCCCCTTAGGATGATTACGTCCCGAAATCATCAACGAAACAGGGCAGTATAATGACTCCATAGGTTATCTCTTCATCGTAGGTAATAATCGTAACTTCTTTGTTCCTTCGAATGAGTATCTAACTCTTGGACTCCTTGACTGCGGGCGGCGCTCGATCTCGCTCCCGCTCTCTGTCTCATGTTAGACCTTTAATCATGACCTTTGATTCACACTTCCGATCCTTATTGGAGACTCCTTCTTCTTCTTAACAAACTTAAGATAAGTTCTTTTATTACTACAATGGAACGATGTGTCATATTCTACTGACCTATCATCGTATGTTGCAACGCTTAGACTCAGGTCTCTTAGAGTCTTCCAGAACAGACTATACTTTCCTTCATGTTCTAATCTCATCTTAAAAGGTAGCATTTCTAGCTACAAGCAACCGTCGCGATACCTCTACTGATCACTTTGATTAATTATTCCGGCTTAAGTCAGGTGCTACATCGTACTTGGTTCTCAGAACCATGTAACATACTCGTCTTAGTCAGACTCAATTCGATATGACCACTAAGGTTGGAATAACAACAATCTTCTTAGTCATTACCGAAAGAATGGTAACGACATACTTGAATAAAATGGTATCAATTACTAGCTTCTTGGTAACCTTGTGACTTTCCCTGATCCAAGTGTGAGTCATGTGCTTCCGGTAGTATAAGCCTCTACTACCTTTCACACCTACTCATACTCGTCCCAAGTATTGTCTCGCAGTTCTCCAAGTCATTATCACAAAAACAATTTTAACACATACAAATGTGTCCAAACAATCATATAATTTTCCCTATACTCTACTAGGACTTCTTCCATGGCTATCTTCAATCATCAATTTTGCTTCAACGTGATTGGTGATGGAAATGTCAGACGACGGGATAACTTCATGGATTATACAAAAAAATCTTTCTTTCTGCTAATCGAAAGTGTACTTCTCCCGTACTAGACGTATTATTTCTTAGACGCGTTCTAAAGGCAAGATATCACTCTTACGATATCTTCCGATAGGTACCACTCAGTATCGTAAGCTTTCTCATTTCCTCGATTTACTCAGTCTGTTATGAGTCCTTATCATGACATTCTATACATCAAAGTAGGCGTCCGGTGTATCGAGATGAGAATATAGATAGAGGAAGATTTAGACGCGTATTCCTCCTTATTACTCCAAAAAGTTACATGCCATTTCTAATATCGTAATTTAACGTTTAGAAACCTGAGCACTTAAAATTTCCAGATCTGGTCGGCAACAGATCATAGATCCGATCAAACGATAGCATAAAGCATCACAAATCGATTTAGCACATAAAAGCATTTTAGGCATCTTCCCTAATTAAGCTAGTGCTTGTGTCTATTCAAGTGTACTTCCTAAAATATATTAGACACACTCCTCACGATCATCGCTTAGCATTCTAAGTTTAAGTCTAGAAATAAATCCTTATTCCTAGTTCGCTTAAACTAATGCTCTGATACCAACTGTGACATCCCCATTTTCACGGCCAGAAAAGACCGATTTTGTTTATGCTTTATAAAAACCAGAGTACCTCTTTTAATAAAAATGTTGCAGAATTTGTTCCCAGAAAAACATGATAAATACGTTATCAAATCATTTCCAAATAAATGTATTTCATTCATTTTCAAAACATTAGGATGTCATCGTCAATACAGAAGCATAAGCATAAACAGAACTTACATTCATTTACACTAGTGATCTACATCTCTTTTAAATCTCTCAGTGTAAAGTAGCTTCATATCGACACCTGTGATACAAATAAGCTTGAGTGGGTCAGGTTGGGAAACCTGGTGAGTATATAGGGTTTTCAACCCACAATAATATAATTATTATGTTTAATCATCAAAAAATCAACCCAATTATCCATCCCCATTATCTTCTTTACTCTTAAGGATCTACCCTAAGAATCAAATATTTCTCGTTCATTCATTCCTAAGGATCATCCTAAGGAATCGGCACGAAGTCCATCATCACCGGGGTTTAGGCATTAAGTCTGCATAGTCGCCATGATTTATACAACAGGCACTAAGTCCGCATAGTCGCCAGGGTTCTAGGCACTAAGTCTGCATAGTCGCCAGTGTTTATACAACAGGCACTAACTCCGCATAGTCGCCAGGGTTTTGGCACCAAGTCTGCATGATCGCCAAGGTTTAGGCAGCAAGTCTGAATGATCCCCACGGTTTAGAGTACACCGGGTGAACACATCGTTCACAACACCTACAGGTTGCGAGCCTGCTAGTGTTCCACTGGACTGTCTAGAATAGTCTGTGGTTGTCATCCATACTCTGCTAGATGACGGGGCCAGCATTTGGAAACAAGGCTTCTCACATCGTCCACCTCTCACCCTTACCTCATGGTCTATATCACCTCTCAACTCATCATCCAACTCATATTTCATCTACCCAACATATTATGTAGATATAAATACATATACAGTTTAAATCATATAAAACTTGTATAAAATCGTTCATCCAGCATAGATAGCAAGTATACAGATAATATGCACACATAGCACGTAGTTTATATAAAATACTTCATATCTATGTATAAGATGAAAGTAGCTATGCACTCACCTGATAAGGTGGTGATTCTGAATTCGGACAACGCTTCGTTACTTCTTAAAACAATTTCCCTCGACAAAACCTAGTATCATTACCACTAGGGTTTAGCTCAATATTCACCGAGACTAATTAATAGTCTAGCTATTATTATTATTATTATATAAGCGTTAAACAACACTATATAACTCATAATAATAGCCCAAATAATTATTATAAGGTCCTAATAACATTACTATATTAAAACATAAGCTATAGTAAAGATAGGTTAGGCGTAGCGCACTTACAACAGGTTTTTCTCAAAAACCGGGCTTCGCCGGAGCAGCGTTCCCATGCCGAAAGGATCTTTTCTCGGGACTCCGGGAGCCTCGGGGCTTCCTTCGGGTGCTAGGGGGTTTACCTAGACTTTAAGGGGGGTTTGGGGGCTAGAGAGAGAGTCTAGAGAGAGAAAGAATGGTTTGGAAAGGTGTGAAGAATGAGGGAACCCAACACCTCTATTTATAGGCTAAAATCCTACTCTACTCGTCGAGTAGGTCCTCCTACTCGTCGAGTCCATGCTACATGTCACCTTCTGGTGGCTTGCCTTGGGGAGAAAGCCTTGGCCCATATTCAGCCACGTCACCCCTTTTGCAGCAGCACCCTTCCGACTTCTAAACCCCATAACTTTCGCATACAAGCTCCGTTTTCAACGTTATTTTTTTCCACGCGTAGGTAAAGACAAGATCTACAACTTTCATTAAGTATCCGTCGGCTAATTCTCGACTGATCTTAAATTTAACAGTAGGAGGAGATTAGACTTTTAAATGACCACGAAGAATTCGTAACTCCTTCATACGGACTCCGTTTTCGTCTGGCTTTTTACCGTTGAGTTCCTGTTAATGAGATCTTCAACTCTCATTAAGGTTGCATAAGCCAAAGACCGCTCCAACTAAAATACGAGTTTCGGGTCGTGTACTGCTAAGCCGAATCTTAGAAAAATCATAACTTCCTCATACGAAGTCAGATTTGGGCGTTCTTTTTATGGACGCTCTCGGTTTAACGTATAATACAACTTTTGTTTAGATCACTATGGCTAAAAAATCCTTTATCGTAAATTCACTATTTACGTCTCCCGGTGCCGTGCTGGTTTTGCCGTAAAACTTCGACGGGCCATAACTTCTTCGTTATAACTCGGATTTCGGCGTTCTTTATTTGTACGGAACCCTTTAGACATATTCTAAAACTTGGTTAAAATTATTTATTCTAAATAATCTTTTATCGAAAAGTCATTTTCGACCCCTATTATCTCTAAATTGACTAGCCCGGATCTGCGGACGTTACACTATTAGGTCGTAGTTCTGGCAGTGTAATTTCTGGACTTTCTTAAGGAAAATCTCTTTAAGTTAAGCTACACTTATATTGGTTTCAGTGTAACTTATATTTATATTGATATTCGTTATTATGAATTTATAAATAAGATTTGTAAATGATTCCAGTTCGTATTATTGATTGATCGACTTACAGGGATGATGTCTAGGCTAGATTTAGTGATGTGTGTAAATTGGGATTTCAAAACAGTAAACTCTATATATCAAATGTACCCTACCGCTGATATGATCTTATGAAACACCAAAAGCTTTTGAACAAAATTTTCATTTTCAAAAGCACATAATTCTCGATATCACATTTTAAACACCACAATTGTCAAATTGTTAAAAACACGAATTCATAAATTGTTCGATAAAATCCAGGATCCTCAAATCATAAAATCCACCTCGTGTGTACAATCAATCTAGCGTCTTCCCGCGATCCTGAGAAGTACATGAAACACATATCACACAACACTGTAAGAACAAATCTAAAAACACATTTCAAACACCACAATTGTCAAATTGTTAAAAACACGAATTCATAAATTGTTCGATAAAATCCAGGATCCTCAAATCATAAAATCCACCTCGTGTGTACAATCAATCTAGCGCCTTCCCGCGATCCTGAGAAGTACCTGAAACACATATCACACAACACTGTAAGCATAAATCTTAGTGAGTTCCCCAAAATACCACATACACAAATAATAAGCCTCTCATGGCTATAGCTCGTCATGGACCCTCCGGTCCTGCGTCTCAGTGAGGACCCTCCGGTCTCACGGCTCGGTGTGGACCCTCCGGTCATGTGTCTCAGTGAAGACCCTCCGGTCTCACAGCTCGGGTCGGACCTTCCAGTCATGTATCTTAGTGAAGACCATCCGGTCTTACAACTCGGTTTGGACCCTCCGGTCCTAACTCAGTAATGCACAGAATAATATAGCATATATCACAAAGACAATATGAATAATATCATATAACTTAATATAAGAACATAGGACCCTCCGGTCGATAACTAAAATAAGACCCTCCGGTCACACAACATTACCACTCAGGTAATTATAGTGAGAAGACTCACCTCGTAAGTAAGAAAGTAGATCTAGCATCCTACAAACAGTCTAGACTCCACCTACATAATATAAGTATCTCTAATCAACAATTTGTAATAACCACCAGGCTAAATCTAGCACTAGGTCCCAAAAGGGTGAAAATACCATTTTACCCCTCAATGGTCTCCAACAATCCACTATTGACCAAACCCTAAAAGTCAACGGAGGTTAACACTTGAGTCAACAGTCCATGTTGACCAAACTCGGCGAGTGCACCTATGTGAATCGTTGAGTTCCTCCTATCCTCAGAAAGTCGGGAAAACCCCAACTCAACTCGTCGAGTTGTCTCACCAACTCGTCGAGT
Source organism: Lactuca virosa (assembly GCF_052849685.1). Lineage (NCBI taxonomy): Eukaryota > Viridiplantae > Streptophyta > Magnoliopsida > Asterales > Asteraceae > Lactuca > Lactuca virosa. Next base: position 73,234,342 of record NC_136431.1, read on the forward strand.
TGTAGCGCGTTCAGATTATCGGGAAACCCTTGCTGACTCGTCGAGTTGGCTCATGCACTCGTCGAGTCCCTCTAGACCAATTCTCATTTCGACGATTCTAAGCATAAATAATATCCCAAACTCCAGATCTAGCCTCCCAATGCAGAAATAACACGTAAAGTTGCAAGCTTTACATCCATACATGGCATCCATGGCTCAAAATGCCATAATAAGCTCTATATGGGGTCTAATGCATAAAATCTTGTCTCTAGCTTGATAAAGCTTGGATCTTTGGACTCAAGGGACCTCCTTCAGTCCAGATCTGATGTCTCAACCTCATGCCATGCTCAAATGACTCAATACCCAAAAGATGGATGGAAGAAAGCCCTAAAACTCCCTAGAAAGAGATCTAACAAAAGAAATGATCAAGGTGGTAGCTTTTTACCTCCAAACAGAAGCTAGCACCAAAAAACTCTTGATCCAAAAGCCTATTCTCTTTCCAATCCTTGATGCTCTTCACTCCCCCTCCAAATATGCACTAGAACACTCAAAGTTAGCTTCTCTCTCTCTCTTTCTCACACAAATGGATACACACGATTGGGGTTTCTCACAGAGGGTTGGGATGATAACGGAGGCAGAAATGAGGTCCTAAGGTCCTTTAAATTAGACACAAACCCTGAAAATTAGGGTTTTCTCAACCAATTCCTACTCGTCGAGTAGACTCTTAGAGTCTCGCGGCTATCTCAAACTCTACTCGGCGAGTTGTGACCTCCAACTCATCGAGTTCTCTATTCAAAATTAATATAAATAATTAGATAATATGCTTAGGACTCAGGATGTTACATCTTACCTGGTTTCTCCTTACTTGATAGATCTTCATGTAGACATTAGAATTGTTAAGAAATTTTGATTATTAGTCATGAGGAATATTAGACTAAGACTTAGTGATAACTGAACCTAAGTCACATCAAAGGATAGGCTAAGTGTTGAAGCGACACGCTGCCAGACTTTCCAGTCGTCCACTTTAACAAGTTAGTGCATAGTTATTTTCAACTTACACACACACACACACCAACACACACACACACACACATATATATATATATATATATATATATATATATATATATATATATATATAAGTATGTAGAAGATTAAATGCTATTTGTGCTTATTATCTGCATTTCTTGGTATATGTGATAGGTAATATGATTTTACATGCTTTAATAATATATGTGTGTGTGTGTATATATATATATATATATATATATATATATATATATATATATAATATTGGGTAGTAATGGGTGATTAAAGATGAAATGATGATATGATGATGAGAGGCCTTGAATTTTGATGAACCAGTCGTCTAACAGAGTATAGATGACGACCATGGACTATTCTAGAAAATCCAGTGGAACGTTGGCATGCTCATAACCTGTAGGTGTTAATGAACTATATGTTCATTTGATGTACTCTATCCCCCATGGTTGCCTTATTGACATATATTGCTAAGGGAATCCCCTAAGCGGTATTGTCTACCCGTTGCTGATAATGATCCTTAGGTTAGGTCCCTTAAGATCAATATTTTACGATTAGTATGAGAATAACGGGAATAGGTAATCTGGTAAATTATTTGATCTGAAATATATAATTAAAGAACTTAATTATTGTGTGTTGAAAACCCTGTGTGCTTACCAGGCTCCTAAGTTGACCCACTAAGTTTCTTTGTATCACAGATAGCGGTACAAAAACCCAAGGATGTTGAGTAATTTGAGAATTTTGTAGGCCATAGTATAATAAATTATCGTAAGGCCTGATCGAACATGTTTATGCTTATGTATTTGTATCGAATGATGATGTAACACTCCGTTTAAAAAGGAGTAATAAAATAATAAACCCGGAACCCCAAGATGTAAATTTATATTTTATATTATGGCCCTAAAATCCTTAATATTGAGCGAGGTGTTGGTTTCGGGGAGCCAAACGATGTAATTTGGACTTTCGAGGGTTAAAATATAATTTTTAGACTAGTTTGTAAAGAAATTTGAAGTTTGAGGGATGTTTGGTAAATTATGGATTTAATTTGAAAAGGATTTCAGAAGTCAGGGTATTGGTATCATTTGGACTTAATATGAAAAGATTTTAAATGGCTATGGCTAAAAGGGTAAATTATGTACCTAAGTGGAAAAGGATTTGTCATGGAGGGGCTATATGGTAACTTCTGGGACTTAAATTGTTATGAATCTTGGATGCTGGGGGCGGCTTTGTAAATTATAGCCTTGAATTGGAAAAGATCTCATGGGGAGGGACCAAATGTGTAAACGTGCACAAGTTTTAAGAATGAGGGGGCATAATAACCCGTCACCTCCATGTTTCGTAGCCCTAAACCTAATGTCATCCTCAGCCGCCACTTGGAGAGTACCAGCCACCACCACCCCTTTTACTCTCATGTTCCGACCATTAAAGACCACCGGCGACATCTACCATGACCAGAGATATCGAAGACCAACGGTAACTGAGACTTATCGCATCAGTGGAGATTGGAGGAGCACGTCGAAGACCTGTGTGCCGCCATACTCGGACGCGCCCTGTTCTTCCTCTTCTGTTCATCTGGTTCACTATCCTTCACGGCTGAGGTTTCGTTGCCGCCGACAAAGCCGACTGTTGGCGTTGCTGTTGCTGCTGAGTCATTGTACGCCAAAGGTGTGATTGGGTTCATTTCACGAGAAAAAGACGGGTCCATGTGTGTGCTTCTTCTGCTGCTGCGTATATCGTGTGTGTGTGTATGCTTTGTTTGACCGAACACCATAAGAGGATCCATCACCACCACCGAGAGGTGGTGGTTTTTGGACTGTAATGCGATGTATGTGTGTGTATATATCAGTTGTAACTTATTATGCTGTTGATGCATGTCTTGAAACCGCAGAAGGAGCCCACCATGGAAGCTGCCGCCACTTCTAATTTTCTGCCACCTTTTTTCGTCACCAACCGCCATGTTAGGTGGCGGTGCACATTTGCATGTGATTGGGTTGTTTTTGGGATACGCAAACATGTTTGGACAAGAATCATAACCACCACGAGGTGGTGGCCGCCGCCGTGAGCTGCCGTTGACCACCACTACCCGAGGTGGTAGTAGGTGGTGCCTGACTTAGCTAACCCTAATTGACCTAGTGCAACCCTAATTTGAGCCAAAACTTCACAAATGGACTAATTGGAATTCTATTGGGTTGGGAACCCTAATTAGGGTTTGGGAAACCCTAATTTTGGAAATGTGAGATTTGGAATTGTCGGGACCCACATTTGGACTGTTAGATTGGAATTTTTAATTATGTCTGACTAAATCGTATGAACGGCCTAATAGATTGATAGACTTAATGGATTAAGTCCTTAATGGGTTAAGTAAGAAACACTTAACCCTAATCGTCATTTTATGTGAAAAATCCTAATTGGGTTTGGGTTCTTGTTGGGCCACTTCTTGGAATGACTTGCTGTGGGCCTTCGTGGGCCAAATAGCGAACATACTTATGGACTAAGGTAATTATTGGGCCTTAGGATAAGGCACATTGGAAAGGCTTGGGCCCAATTTGGAAACTTGGGCCATAAGTGGGTCATAATTGGGCCTTGAGGATTATTAGCTATTGGGCCACCAGAATGCCAAGTGTTGGGAGTAGAATAAATGGTTGGGCCTTAAGATAAGCCCTTTTAGATGTTTGGGCCCAATTTTGAAAATTGGCCTATATAATGGGCCTATTTGATCATTGGTTTTTGGGCCTTTATAGTTTGAGTTTGGGCCTGGGCTTTTAACCAAGCTAGGTTAGGGGTAAAATGGTCCTTTTACCCCAAGAATGGAATTATGGTTATGTATTGGAACCAAATTATTAATTGGGTGTCGTTTTGATGTTGACAGTTCTGGAATCTATCAACCAGCAGTTGTAGTTTTATCTGCAAGACTTCAGCAATGCCAGGTGAGTCTCCTCACCATACCAATGGGTCTAAGGGACCAAGGTCGGCCCACTTTGCGATATGTGATACACTAGTTGATGTAGTGATATATGGCATGCTAGTTGGTTATATGTTGTGTGTTATGCTATTTGTTTATGTGATACTTGCATGAAAGACCATGGGGGGAGCCTATGGCACTTGGATGTCAGACCATGTGGGGGAGCCCATGGCTTTCCAAATAAAGACCATGGGGAACCCATGACACTTAGGTGTAAGACTATGTGGGGGAGCCCATCTCATCCTGGAGTAAGACCCTGGGAGGAGCCCATAGCATCCTTATATGGTTAATGCATTGTTTATGTGATATGTGGTATACTAGCTGTTTACGTGATGTGTGATATGCTGGTTGTCTTTGTGATACTTGCATGAAAGACCATGGCGGGAGCCCATGGCGCTTGGATGTCAGACCATGTGGTGGGGCCCATGGCTTTCCAAATAAAGACCATGGGGGGAGCCCATGGCACTTAGGTGTAAGACCATGTAGGGGAGCCCATGGCATCCTAGAGTAAGACCCTGGGAGGAGCCCACGACATCCTTATATGTTTATATGATATGGCTATGTGATTGATATGGCTTATGTGGTTGATATGGTTGACGTAGCTGTTATAGCTAGTATGGATTATGTGGTTATGTGGATTGTGTGGGGTATGCTCTGGGGAACTCACTAAGCTTCACGCTTACAGTTTTGTTTATGGTTTTAGGTATCATTGTTTTGGAAAGGAAGGGCTCAGCTTGATCGCAACGGACACACCCGTGTTTTCCGCATTATGTGATTTTGGGATGAACTCTTATAAATGTTTTTAATTAGCAATGTTTTTGAAATACTTGGATTAAAAGATATCTGTGTTTTGACTATAATAAAAATGAATTTTTTACCCTTGATTTTTGGGTCATTACAAGTTGGTATCAGAGCCTTGGTTTGAGGGATTCGGACATACTTTCGGGTGTGTCTGAACTCAAACTGAGGATCTGTAAAGTTTTTAAAAAGAAAAATGTTTTCAAGGAAAAAGTTCTCTAAGACAAGAAAGGGTGTAGTGCATGCAATCGGCCGAGCTCAAGTATGTTTCCCCAGAATACCCATATATGTATCTGTTATGATTTGATTTATGAATCTGAGAATCGTATACTAGTTAGGGCTAGGAGAGATGCCTTTATATGTTGTATAAGCTGGTAGACTTGCATGCTAGTGCTGAGTAGTTAGCGATAGATTGGCCTGATGTGTGATGCTTGTAACCTTGGAGATACTGGATGCTATGTTGTATTGTGAATGATTATTGGTATTAGTAACTGCAAAGTGTATGCTTTTAAAATTGTATACGGTTAGGATCTTATAGCCTTAGAATAATTAATTTGGCGTTATTTCCTGTTCCTTGTCTGGTTGAGGTCCTAGGGTAGAGTCTATTATTTGTCAGTCTATTAGATCATGTTCTGTGTATAATTTCCATGCATAAGGCAGCCGACAGTAAGGATGGATGGATGTGGATAGCACGAGTTGTGGTATGTGGGCTGAATTTTCTATGGTATTTCTTTGGATCGGAGTGCTACTGCACGATTGCTGCTTGCATTGTGCTTTGTGGAACTCTTGAATGATGGGAGTTAGCTACTAAGTGAATATGACGATATTCAGGAGGTAGATGGTTGGCATCATGAGGAGTTCCTCAGCAGCTGATGGAAGGGTCAGGTTGGGAACCTAAGAAATCCTAGGATATGCTCCAATGAGATAGTGGAGCGGTTCGGTGAGGTTGGGAACCTAGGGGGAGCCTAGGAGTTGCTTTTGTGGGTATTGTGTTGCTGTTTAGCGGATATTTGGTGCACCAATGGAGTTGGTGACTTAGAGGATTCGAGAGGATTGCTGAGGAAAGTATAGATAGGTGTGGAAGGTAGTATGGGTCTGTACAACTGAAAACACAGGATCCATACTCAAATCGGTGAGAGTCTTGGAGAATCTAAGAAGCTTATGGGAAGGAGAATTCTTGGTTATGCTCTGATAGTAGAGATAGCTGCTTTTCCAGACGAGGATGAGCACACATGAGGAAGGACCATGTTTCCTCCCAACTCCGGTGGTGAGCCAGTTAGTGGAGGGACTGCCAGGGATTTGAGTTCACATTGGGTGAAGGGGGTGGAAAGTGTTTTCCGCACTAGTCCCTACCCTTAGGAGCTAAGGTTCAGCTCGTTGTAGATCTCCTGTACCGGACGTCGCGGATTGATTGTGTGTTCTATTGTGCTTTCGGGATTGGAGACTATGTCTTGGGAGTGGTTGTAGCTCGGGTAGGGCCGAGGTTGCTGTAGCTATTGCAGTTCAGCCGTTGACGATTGAGTTGGTGAGTGTGTGAGGGTGCGAGACCCTGGATGATATGATTTCTAGAACCAAGAGCGAGGGATTGATTTTGAGCACATTGGGAAGAAGGGGACCAGATCAGGTGCATATATTGGGGGGTCCCGGAAAGGGACCCAAGAGTTCGGGTCAGCTTTTCAGAGGCCAACAGGGCCGGATTCAGTGCAGTACTTGCGGGAAACTACACGAGGGAGTTTTCGTTTCAAGGGTTTTAGTAAGTGTATCTCTGGGTTTGTTTCCCTGCTTGTGTTTGGGTTATACCTTCAAATATTGTCATATGCCATTTGCATACCTTGAGTTACGGGGTGGTTAGTGAAAGGTCGTTTTCCCTTTTTGGTGGTTTGGAGCGTTTAATGTTATCTGGGTCTATGGTCGAGATTGGTTCAGGGACGTGATGCGGAAGGTCTATGGTCATGATTGGTGACTCAGCCATTGTGCTTGAGTCGGCATTGGGAAGCTCCAGGGGAAGTGGTCTACTGCTGAGGCTTTGGTCTGGACATCGGTTATTTGGACTTCAAGATATAAGTGTGGCATCATTTCAAGGAATCTGAGATTATTAGTTTCGCTAGGATTCGGGAAGTGTTCATCTGATGTTTAGGAGTTGTGTGGTCTTTTGGGGTTTGGGCCAGTAATAGAACACTAGCACGGGTAGGTAGCAGGTTGTAAACAATTTGGGTATTAAAGAGTAAAAAGGATTGGGAATCCCTCAAATCTCATGTATTACGAAGACTTAGTCAAATCTAAGTGGGAGAGAATCGTGCAGGTATTCACGACAAGGGCATGTATGATACCGGGATGAGGTTCTCATCCCCATCGAGGAAAATGGCGGCCCAAGTGGCTATTTGGTTTGAGGGTTGTGTGAGTTTGGAGTTCAGTGAAACTCCCCGTCATGTGAATCGCGTCTTCTTGGGGATTGATAACAGAATTTGGGAAAGCAGGTTGGGGCTCTAGTCATGAATTGAGTACAGTTCAGGTATTCGGTCGAGTGTGCGACTCTGTATGTGGTATACTAGTTGTTTACGTGATGTGTGATATGCTAGTTGTCTTTGTAATACTTGCATGAAAGACCACAGGGGAAGCCCATGGCGCTTGGATGTCAGACCATGTAGGGGACCCCATGGCTTTCCAAATAAAGAACATGGGGGGAGCCCATGGCACTTAGGTGTAAGACCATGTAGGGGAGCCCATGGCATCCTGAAGTAAGACCCTAGGAGGAGCCCACGGCATCCTTATATGTTTATATGATATGGCTATGTGATTGATATGGATTATGTGGTTGATATGGTTTATGTAGCTGTTATAGCTAGTATGGATTATGTTGTTATGTGGATTGTGTGGGGTATGATCTGGGGAACTCACTAAGCTTCATGCTTACAATTTTGTTTATGGTTTCAGGTATCATTGTTTTGGAAAGGAATGGCTCAGCTTGATCGCAGCGCACACACCCGTGTTTTCCGCATTATGTGATTTTGGGATGAACTCTGATAAATGTTTTTAATTAGCAATGTTTTTGAAATACTTGGATTAAAAGATATCTGTGTTTTGGCTATAATAAAAATGAAATTTTTTCCCTTGATTTTTAGGTCGTTACAGATGACATCCCAATGTTTTTATATATAAATGAAAAATGTTTCTTCGGAATACATTATATTTTTGGAACAAATTATGCATTAAGTTTTATACTCTGAATTAAATAAGCAGAAATAAAATTTTTAAATTAGTTGTGAAGAAGGGGATGTCACAAATACACACGCAACCAATCTTAACGACACCTCTTCGACTGCATTCCGATCATTCTATTTAACCGTCCCATTCAAACAGCTACAATCAGAAAATCGTAATATACTCACACCTCAAATCTCAAATCCAATGACTACCAAAGAAGTCCAAAACCATCTATAAAAACCATGAAAACTTCAATCCAAAACCTCATAACCCAACAAAAAATCATTAAAACCAACCTGGCAACCGACTACGAACACGCGCTTCAACAATTAGATATGAAGGATGCAACTACAAACAACATTGCGTGTGCACTACCATTCACGTTCCAATCACTTTCTAACCTGCTCTTATTACAATCCATAAATGAAGAACTTACCAATCTCACGTACATTCTTCTACCCATTATACTGGCTGAAAAACTAATCACAAGCTATGAAGAAATGTTGGAAATTATCAACAAGGATCCATGAAATCAGCAGCCTATCCATCTCCACGTAGAAGTCTTTTGTAAATATGTCAATGTTATAAATGTACTAGCTTTTTAATCAATGGATTTAAAAGAGTTACTACCAAAAAATAACGCACAAAAAATAGAAAAATTATTTCAATTGTAGACAATATAAACCAACTAAATCATGTCAAATCTATTATAACAATGTAGCAAAAACATAAAACATTAATAAAAAAAAACCGACCCGGGTCGAGGCCCGAGTTTTTTACTAGTTTTAATGAAAAACGTCTAATATTGCTACATCGTATACAAAGCATTTTTTACATTTAAAAACAATACATATTTTTAATTTTCAACTCAAAATAGCATGTCAAAAGTAAATTAATTATTGCTACATCGTATGTAACCCACAGTAGCGTGTGTGTATATATATATAATAAGATCAAATAAGAAGTAAATATTTTGAAGGAGTTGTTAGAAATGCCCAATTTATGTATTTTTTTGGCAAATCAATAAAATGAATCATTAGATAATATAAAAATAATATTATGTGTAAAAAAATCCCGAATAAAAAACATATATGATTCACAGTTTTACTAATTTTGATTCATTTTTCGGACAACTTTAGTGAATAATCGATGTGCTTTTTTTTAGATTTTTTTAGCGAATCATATATATATATATATATATATATATATATATATATATATATATATATATATATATATATATATATATATATATATATATATAGGTTCTATAGAAAACAAAAAACCCTAAAAAAACTATAAAAATAAAAAAAAAATGCTTAAAAAAGTACTTAGAGATTAGAAATCGTTTTTTTTTAATTTTATATTATGAAAATTCGCAACTTTTTATAGATTTTCGCTGAATTTTTTTTAAAAAAAATAACAAAAAAAAATCGATTTTTTTTTCAGCGAAAATTTTATAAAACCTGCGATTTTTTTATGTATAAAATCAAAAAAAAGTTTTGTCATTTCTAAATATTTTTTTATGCATTTTTATGATTTTTAGGGATTTTTTGTTTTCCATATAACCCTTCCCTATATATATATATATATATATATATATATATATATATATATATATATATAGCCACACACATACTAGTAGGTTACTCGTACGATGTGGCGGCGATTAATTTACTTTTGACATGTTATTTTGAGTTGAGAATTAAAAATACGTTGTTTTTTTAAGTTAAAAAATGCTTTGCAGTTTTTTGTTCCTAAACACTCTAAAGACATTGTTGATCTATTATTTAGCCGAAAAGATCTGATTATTAACATTTTAACCACATTAAAATAAGAAACTATATGGAATGTATCGTACATTAACAAAACAATTTTGTGGGGGCGTTGGGTTTATGATTGATAATAACACTTAGCCTTTGACCATCTTTTTATTCTTTTATGTAAGATCACAATATCATGTATTTTTATTATTTCTTTTATCTTTATCAAAATTGCACAATTTGTCCCTTGAGGAAAAAGGCTTGCATTGTGGTCATACGTAGGGCATAATTAAGAGTACACGCAGCGTAGTCATGCGACATGGAATCGCGGGTGATCAGCTAGTACGTTAGGAGTACGTGTAGTACGCCAGGCATACTATCCTAGACTTCAAACCTTAATTTTAACGGTTGCTCCCTATTTAAACAACATTATGTCCCCATTTGATCATCCTTATCAACCACCATACCCTCCTTAAACCCTAATTCTGAGTTTGAGTTGCTTGTGTGAGTTTTGCAAGCTTACTGAGTGTTTTTGGTGCAACTAGTTGAAGAAGGAGACTAAAGAAGAAGGAGTGGGTGCTAGCAAGTTTGTAGATCCAAAAACCTTTCTTCTCTGTGCATCATTTTCATGTATAAAGTTTATACCTTGACAATTTTTCCGTTAGATCTATATGGTTGAAGTTTTATGACTTTTGTCCCCAAGATTGGACCTTTATGAGTTTGGAGCACTCCAGGGGCTTGTACCTGTCCTTTCATGCATTATAGGACTTGTAGATTCATAAAAATGATTGCTTGATCAATTCATATGGCTCATGCATGATCAAACTAGCTTAGAATGTGTTTGAAGTTTAAGTTTGTTGCATTGGGACTTTTCTAGCCATACAAAGCTCCGTGCTTACAATTATTGATTTATACGTGGCAGGTACTTCTGAGGACCACGGGAAGGCGAAGGTCTGATTGTACACACTCATTGGGACATTTACTACTGGGACAGTTTATGAACTCTGATATTTGGTGATAATGGTTGTTCGGATAATTATGTGGTTGATAACTTGGTTTGTGAAACTTATTTTTGGTAAATTAAAAATGGAAATTTGGTCTAAATTTCAGGTGTTACACTTTATTACAACATGATCGTAATTCATAAATCAAACTATATACCATATTTATAAATTGGTTTAAACTCCACTATACCAAAACTCAAACCATAAATTAAACTCATAGTTTGATTTTGTCTAAAATTTAACCGACAACTGAATGTAAAATTGTGACATTTGTATTCTAGGTATAAGTCTTTTGTTTTCTTTTAATTAAGATTTGGGATTTCTTCACACCACGACACATGACATTTCATTAAGTGGTGGCGCGGTCAGGTTCTCACTGCGGCGCGGTGGCGACTGAAGTTCAAAACCCTAGATCTTGGTCCCTGAGCTCTATTTAAAGGCTCTAACTACTAGGGCTAACTCATTTGGCAACCCTCATTATCTAAGAGTGTCCATATCTTAAACCTTAGCCTCCATTAATGTGTTTTGAGTATTTGACCTTGTTCTTGTGAAGCTTAGTGAAGAAGAAGTTCCCTCTTGGTGCAAGGGAGTGAAGTCCCATCTTTGGTCTTTCACACCCCCAAACCAGAACGGCGGAAACGTTTGGGGGCAGATGACGTCATGTACAGTATCACAACAATTGAATAATAGTAATCAAAACACAACAACCATTATATTGATAAAGTATAGTTTTTACATCTGTGTTTAAATCATTGTATATTTGACACCAAAAGCATATAGCAAAAACTAAAAGACATGACTCTATGATGCTCCGTCTTTTCAAAACCTGTGTGGATACCTGTCTACTGATTCCCTGAGAATACAAGTAGTTTTCAAAAAAGAGTGTCAACAATTAAGTTGGTGAGTTCATAAGCATTTTTGTACAAGAAATCTGTCATTTGTTCCTTGAAAATGTGAGTATGTTCTTCCAGAAAATCCAATATTTTCTGTTGTAAATGAATTGTAGTCTTAATACCAAAAGACCAAAATGTGTAAGTGTTGTTGTACTCTGAAATAGTATAACTTAGTTTTAATTCACATAAAACCATAAAATGAATGTTTCCAGAAGGGTAAGTTTCTTTGTATTGGTAAATAGTATACTAAAATTGTACTTGTATGAAAATCTATGACTGTATGTGCCTGGATCCACCAGCTGTACTATAAAATATTGTATTGTAGTTTTATTATTTAATAAAACTATTTGAAGTTGTTTATGTGTATTCGTACACTAACCGTATTGTTAATACTAAATTTTGAGTTATTATAACCATGCTTGATGACCTAAGATGGCCTGATACGACGTTCTTCAGGCGTCAGAATTGGTACGACATTTGTCACCCTAGGCCTGTCGGCCTAACTGTAGCTAACAGTTTAGGAGCGGGATTGTCAGCCCTATATAGATCTATACACAAGTGTCACTCCCTCCCTCTGTGAGACTCTGGTTATAAATCAGGACTATTGTTGGCACTAAAATAAGTACTTGAAGTGTGTCTCACAAAGCTATATTAACGGTTACGTGTAGAATAATGAAAAGTCATTTTGTAATGAATAGACTGTATGTACGTCCCATAAACTATACCTATTATAGTTTATATGTTTGTTTTTGTATTCTATCCCGAACTTGGTAAAATAGTACATATGTTCTATACACTATACCTATTATAGCTTATATGTGTATGTTCTGTTGAAATGAAAACCTTTGTATTTTTAACAACTTTGAATGTATATATTCGAAAGTCTGAGATAAAGATATTTCGTGTAATTCAACATTTTTGTGCAATGGTAATAAAATAAATTGCGAAAATATTCTTTTTGTCTAACGTGTTGAAATAATATATATATATATATATATATATATATATATATATATATATATATATATATATATATATATATATATATATATATATATATATGTCATATATAATTAAGATTGAAAAGACAGTCGAATAAAAAACTCTACCCTAAGCCCACAACCAAACAAGGAACAGAAAATAAGGCGGAATCACCAATTCTAAGCCTGTAGAATCTTAATTATATATATATATATATATATATATATATATATATATATATATATATATATATATATAGGCGTAGGTTATTTTGTTTTTACTAACTATTATGTGGGTCAGAATGCACAAATCTGGACCATCAGATAGAATAAAATCAAAGGTCATGATCTGAGGGTCTATGATATTACAATAGGGTAACATGTACTATATAATCACACAAATTTCAGCATAAGGGCATTTTAGTCAACTGAGACAAATTTAAAAAAGGAAAAATCAAGATTTATGAGATAATTAATGATTTTGATTTAAAAAATCTGATTTTATTTTTCACGTTAATTCAATTTCAAACGTAATTTGTAAGCATAAACTGATTTTATTCTATCAGAATGTTATTTTGTTAGAATGATATTCTGTAAATCTGTCAGAATGGTATACAACTATGAACATAATATTATAAACACATATTATCATGACCAATAATTTTTAATTAATACAAATTTTATATAAGACGAGGTTTAATAGTTTAGAATAAGTAATTACATTCATTCTTAAAGAATACAACTATGAACATAAATTACATTCATTCTTGAAATCTCTTGCAAAAAATATATACATGCATTCTTGAAAGAATCCTCATTCATTTTCTTGTTTCGTTTCTAGATGTCTTGTGTATGTTTGACCTCTAAGCCACTTGAAAATATGCTAGCATTATATGAGATTGACATTTTGTGAGATTGGCATTCTCTCAGAATTGTATTGTATGAGAATGATTTTATACAAGGAGCTGCAAAAGGAGATAAACTCGAGGATGGTAAGTGATCCCTAGGTAAAACTTGAAACATCTGAAAAACATAAGAAACAAAAATCATGTTAAAACATCAGCCAATTGCAATACAACCCTGCAAAATCATTCTTATGTGATTCTACCATAATCATTCTTATATGATTATACCGGAAATACAATTCTGGCAGAATCATTCTTATGTGATTCTCCAAGATTATAATACTCTCTACACATTATTCAAAGAGAAGAATATATTAGATACATAATATTCTTAAAGAATGAAATAATTATTCTTAAAGAATGAAACAATTGAAGATAAGAATAAACACCCAATGATGAGGAAAGAAAGTCATTCTCACAGAATTAGCTTAATTAGCTTAAAGGGAATATACTATAGAATGCATTCAATATTGAAAGAAAATGAGAGGAATTCTTTCCTATACTAGCATCAAGTGAGAATAACATTATGTGAGAATACCATTATGTAAGAATACATTTATCTTCATCATTCTAACTTATGCAATGCCATGTCTTTGCCAAAAAAAAAAAATACACATTATCAAATCCTATGAAATGCAAATGATTAATTCATTTTGTTAAAAAAATTATGATTCATCTTGTGATACATATGCTGCTATTTTCATTTACAACAAATGATTCAAAGCATAGAGATTAAAAAGAATATATTACTATGTTGTAGCAACTGAATCCAGTCTAAAACCTACCTGGTGTCGAGAATCACCTTCTTTGCTGCCCAAAATGTGAATAAAGTCAGACTCACAACCACCACAATTGTTAGAATCACTGCTTCCAGAATCATAATGAAGGAACATAAATCTGAATCATTCAAAAGTTTTTTTAATCATAACAAAGAAATCCAAACCAAAAAATATGCAGTAAACATAAATCTTCTACAAATCCGGATAAAATGTCTGATTTCAACTCACCGCTAGTGAAGACCCCTAGCAGCACATAATTGACAGGATGCCGCTGATAATAGCAGGACAAAGGGCACAGAGTTGCACAACACAACAACACAAAACTCTTCAATCGATTACTCCAAAAATCAAATGAAAACAAAAAGTGAAGTACTTTGCTTTGGACGTACTTATGAAAGGAGTAATTATTATAAGAACGTAACACGCGAATCCGCCTCTCATGGTTGTTACTGTAATAAAGACGAAGACTGGAAGTAGTAAGTACGATTTGCGAAGAAGGGCTTCTGAAATGGAGCTACAAGTTTCTGGTTTGGTTGCTCGAATGGCCGCCTCAAACTTACCTGGTGTCGAGATTTTTGTGTGATCGAAGTTGAAGATAACCGTCTATGGTGCCAATTTTACGATAACAATATATAGATGTTTTAGAGGAGCCTATGGCGGCAGAAGAGGCTATGGTTAAATAGTTGGTCAAAGAGATTTTTATGGTAATTTCCATGAATTAAGGAATTTTATTTTAATTATCATGCTAAAGTTACATAATTACCCTTATAACAATTTTTAATTATTTAATTATTCCTAAATTCCTATTGGTGCATTCATACACACAATAGTTGCTAGAAACATTTGAACCTAGCTCTCTCTCTCTCTCTCTCTCTCTCTATATATATATATATATATATATATATATATATATATATATATATATATATATATATATATATATATATATATATATATATATATATATATATCGTAAAAACGACAGTTGAAATAATTTAAAATAGTTTAAATACTAACACAAGATTCCTTGTGTTTTACTTGTATCCTCCCCCCCCCCCTAAAACAATTAAAAATCGTGAAAACATAGGGGTATAAACTCACCTCGAGTGTGTGTTCTTGGTTGAATACTACATGATGGCAATAATACTCAGGTTAGAACACGTATATAAATCCATATCCTAAAAGTATTAAACACATAGTAATATGTGTAAATCAAATCAACCAATAATTTAAAGTCTTAAATAACACTAGATTGTATAAAATACTTACAAAGTGTGAAAGAGTTCCTGAGAAATGGTTTGGGTGTTTGAAGATGTTCCTATGAAGGTTTGAAGATCTACTGGTAACACTTGAAGATTTGAAGATTGTCTTATGAATTTTGAGAGCAAATATGAAGGATTTTGGGACGTAAGTGTGGTTTGTGAAAGGTGTTTTCGGTTGATATAAATATATATTATGATTAAAATCATTTGACAGTTGCATTGGGGAATGAAATTATCTAATTGGAATGTGTGCCACAGCTTGAAAATGGAGTTTTCGGCTTATCTTCCTAACCGAAAACCATGATTTTGGTCTATGTCCAACCGAAAACCTTAGTGATTTCGGTCCATATGGTTTTCAGTTCAAAGGTGAGACCTCACATAGGGTTTTCGGTGGAAGGGAGTTCTCGGTGGGGGTTTGCGGTCCGAGGGTTCTCGGTTCTCAAATGAAATCACCAAAAGGTGATTTCGGTCCACACTTGGCATTTGATTCTCAAACCGAAATCTTCCAAGCCAAATTACTTTTTATTATTAAATACTAAACAGTTTAATTATTTGACTTATGTTTCAATTTCTTTGACTTTTATTGATTTTCTTTTGACTTTTATTGACTCGAAATAACTGGTTGTTACTTTATCCCCCCCCCCCCCTTAGAGGGAATTTCGTCCCGGAATTGTTTTCTAAAGTGGTACTCTAGGGAAAAGATGTGTGTACTTTTGCTTCATCTAATCTTCCCGTTCCCAAGTCAATTCAGGTCCCCGCTTGGCATTCCAGCGAACCTTCACTATTGGTATACGACTTTGTTTCATTCTCTTTATTTCTCTGTCCATGATTTCTAACCGTTCCTCTACGAAGTGAAAACTCTCGTTTATATCTATTTCATCGAGTGGGATTAGAAGAGTTTCGTCGGACAAACACTTCTTTAGATTGGATACATGAAATGTGGGATGTATGTTACTGAGTTCATGCGGTAGTTTGAGTTTGTAAGCCAACGGGCCGATTCTAGCAAGAATCTCGAACGGTCCGATGTACCTTGGATTTAGTTTTCCACGTTTACTTAAACGTATCATTCCTTTCCAGGGTGAGACCTTTAACAGGACGCGGACACCAACCTGAAATTCCAAGGGTTTTTGTTGTTTGTCCGCATAACTCTTTTGTCTGTCTCTAGAAGCTTTCAGTCGTAATCGGATTTTGATGATCTTCTCTATTGTTTCTCGAATGATCTCGGGACCGGTGAGAATGCTATCGGGAAATTGTTTCTTTGCTAGTTGTGTATCACCTACTTCGACCCAACACAGAGGGGATCTGCACTTACGACCATAGAGGGCTTCAAATAGAGCAACTTTGATGCTAGTGTGATAGTTGTTATTGTACGAGAATTAGACGAGTGGTAAATGGATATCCTAAGCCTTACCAAAATCTATCACACAAGCTCTCAACATGTCTTCCAGCGTCTGAATGGTTCTCTCGCTTTGCCCATCAGTTTGAGGATGGTATGCTATACTCATGTCGAGTTTGGTTCCCAAGGATTTTTGCAGTGATTGCCAAAACCATGAGGTAAATCTACTATCTCTTTTCAGAGATAATGGATATTGGCACACCATGTAATCGTACTATCTCTTTAATGTACGTCCATGTTAACTTCTCCATTTTTTCGGTTTCCTTTGTTGGCAGGAAGTGTGCGGATTTGGTTAATCTGTCGACGATTACCCAAATGGTGTCATGACCACCCGTTGTCTTGGGCAACTTGGTTATGAAATCTATAGTTATCCGCTCCCACTTCCATTCGGGTATTTCTGGTTGTTGTAATAAACCCGAAGGCTTCTGGTATTCTACATTGACTTTGGCGCAAGTCAGGCACTTTCCCACATAGGTAGCGATTTCTACTTTTTTTTTTGGCCACCAATAGAGTTTCTTGAGGTCCAGGTACATCTTGTCTGAGCCGAGATGAACAGCGTATCGAGTCTTGTGTGCTTCATTCATGACAACGTCTCTCTACCCACTGAACTTCGGTGTCCAGATTCGATTTATGAAATAATGAACTCCGTCACCCTTAACTTCTAGGTTTTTATCCATTCCTCTTAAGGCTTCACTTGCCACATTCTCGGGTTGTAAGGCTTCCAGCTGAGCCTCTTTGATTTGTGTGGACAAGTGTGAATGGATAGTCATGGTTAATGACTTTGCTCGGCGCCCCGAGTACTCTTTTCGACTAAGGGCATCTACTACTACATTGGCTTTGCCTGGATGATAGCGAATCTCTCATGTGTAATCACTGAGTAGTTCCACCCATCGTCGTTGCCTCATGTTAAGTTATTTTTTATCAAAGATGTGCTGGAGGCTTTTGTGGTCCGTAAAGACTGTGCACTTTGTACCATAAAGTTAATGCCTCCAGATCTTCAGATCAAAAACTACTGCTCCCAGTTCGAGGTCGTGCGTGGTATAGTTGAATTCGTGGTTCTTAAGCTGTCTCGAGGCATAGGAGATGACCTTTCCTTGTTGCATAAGAACGCAACCTAGCCCTTGCTTGGACGCATCGCAGTAAACTACAAAATCTTTCGTCCCTTCTAGGAGGGACAAGATCGGGGCACTGCATAGGGCTCGCTATAGTTTCTGGAAAGCAGTTTCTTATTTCACCTCCTAGTTGAAGGTTACACCTTTCTGAGTCAAAGCGGTGAGTGGCTTTGCGATCTTGGAGAAGTTTTGAATGAACCTTCTGTAATAGCGAGCGAGACCTAGAAATTGACGAATTTCTGTTGGAGTTCTTAGGGTTGCCCAACTTTAAATAGCTTTGATTTTGGAGGGATCCACATGTATACCTTCATCGCTGATCAAGTGACCTAGGAAATCCCCCTTTTGAATGCAAAATTCGCACTTCGAGAACTTCGCATACAACTTCTCTGTCGTTAATGTTTCCAAGACTTGTCGCAAGTGTTCGTTGTGTTCTTCCTTACTTCAGGAATAGAGTAGAATTTCGTCGATGAAAACTATTACGAATTTGTCTATGTAAGGTCGACACACACGGTTCATCAGGTCCATGAACACTGCGGGTGCATTTGTTAAACCGAAGGGCATCACTAGAAATTCATAGTGACCGTAGCGAGTTCTGAATGCGGTCTTAGGAATATCTTCCTCTTGGACTCGTAGCTGATGGTATCCTGATCTTAGGTCAATCTTTGAGAATAAAATTGCTCATTGAAGTTGATCGAAGAGATCATCGATTTGGGGTAAAGGGTATCGGTTTTTGATAGTGAGTTTTTTAATTCCCGGTAGTCTATGCACATGCGGAACGATCAATCCTTCTTCTTCACGAACAAGACCGGTGCTCCCCAAGGTGAGAAGCTTCGTCTGATGAATCCTTTGCTTAGCAGTTCGTTTAGTTGACTGGATAGTTCCTGCATTTCTTCAAGTGCTAAACGGTATGGGGATTTGGCTACGGGGGTAGCTCCGGGAATCAAGTTGATTCTGAACTCGACTTGGCGTTCGGTAGGAACTCCTAGGAGATCTTCGGGGAATATGTCGGGGAAGTTACAAACTTCAGGATGTATTTGATATCTTTTACTTCTTGCTTCATATCCACCACGTGAGCTAAGAAGGCACAGTATTCTTTGCCAAGATACTTTTGAGCCTTGACGCAAGAAATGATTTGAAGGCTCATGTCGGGTTTGTCGCCATAAATGACGAGGGTTTCGCTACTTTGCAGATTAAGACGAATGGTTTTTTCGTAACATAGGATATCATCATAATGAGGACTTAACCAATCCATGTTGATGATGACGTCGAAACTTTTTATTGTGACTGGCATCAAGTCAATTTGGAAAGAGTAGTTGTTTAGAGTGAGGGTACATCCTATGTATATGTCATTAGTGCTCTCTGCCTTTCCGTTTGCCATTTCTACGGTGAAGGTGTCTTTTAGTGATTTAGGATTTTGTTTAAGTAAGTGTTTGAATTTATGGCTCATGAAACTTTTCTCCACACCACTATTGAAAAGAATGCACGCATATAAATTGTTGAGGAGAAACGTACCGGTAACCACAATAGGATCCACTATTGCTTCTTCATGACCTATTTCCAATCCTCTTCCCACAACGCCAACATTCTTTGATTTTAGACAATCTCTCTTGAAGTGTCCTGTTTCACCACACCTATAATAAGCTTGGCTTACTCTAACGCCGGGGACTTGGGTGATTGGTTGTGCCGACGCCTAATAGATCGGGCGATGTGCCCCTTCCTTTTGCAGTTTTTTCAGTGCATTTCCCCGCAAACTCCGGTGTGATGGAAGTTGCACTTGTTACACTTTGGAAGGGTTCCAGCATATTGATTGGGGGGTGCTGGAGTAGCAGGAACAGTAGCAGGAATAGTAGCAGGAATAGTAGTAGCGTGGACAACCACAATTTGTTTCTTCTTTGTGGGCTCTTTAGATGACTGACCCTTCCTTTTGTTCCAAAACTTCTTTTTGTTGTTACCTTCTTTAGGTTGCTCAGGAATGGCTGTCATGAAGCCTTGACAGACTCCATGATCCACGAGTGTTTGTGATAGACACTTGGCACTATCGAAAGTAAGTGGGTTTGCAGCTATCACATTTCCTTGGATCTGGGGAGATAGTATCCATATGTACCTTTCCACTTTCTTACTTTCCGAGGTGACCATCCTGGCGCATAGAATTGCCAAGGTGCAATGTCGAAGTCCTTCATCGTCAGACCCCAGAGCTCTTGCTCTAGCTTTTGCACCTCGCCTCTTGGGCAATATTCTTCCAGCATCAGAATCTTTAGGTCTTCCCAATTCATGGCATTGGCTACTGGGAGATTCAATGACTTGACATAACCATTCCACCATGAGAGGGCTCTATCTAGAAATGTGCATGCTGCAAAATTGACCTTGCTAGCTTCAGGGCACGCACAGATTTCAAACACTGATTTTGTCTTTTCAAACTAGCGCATGAGAGCAATGACACCTCTGGTTCCATCAAAAGACTTTGGTTTGGCATTCGTGAAGTCTTTGTAGGAACATTCCCTCGGATGTCCCTGACTATCTCCGTGGTTAGAATGGTTGGCACCCCTACCCGCCATACTAGCACCACTTGCATTGATTTGTGTCATGGTGGCTGCCACGACGGCTGTTACTGCTGCTTGGAAAACAACAGAGTCAAACTATGGAGGTGGTGTCGGTGGTGGAGTTGGTGGTGTGTTGTTGAAACGCCTGTTTGATTTACGTGGCGACATCTTTCTCTATAAGGTTTAAAGAGGAAGTGACAATAAGTCCTCTATAGTAGTCATGAGTTAGGTGATATTGAACAAGATATATCTTAGTTCTAAACGCATCATATCTTGACTTTTATAGTGTTCTATCAGTAATTTACAATAGAAGTCTACTAAAATAAGTAAACAATCGCAATTTCAATTTATGAAATTTATAGCAACACTTCTAATGAATTTGTAGAGTGTGACTCATACCGGGTCCTCCTATAATCACATAGTATATACAAGTTGTATATAACCAAGATTGAATAGAACTTCGAATAAGTGATCCTACTCTAAGACCATAACCAAAAAAGGAACAAAAAGTAAAGAGAAATCACAAATTCTAAGTCTATAAAATCTTAATTATATATAACTCTAACGTATACACTTAGCAATTATAGATCTATCAGTAAGGGTCTTCTGTTTTCACATGATTGATTCTGGTAAGAAGGCCTTTCTCGACTATTAGTTAATATAACTATCGAGGCCTAAATATTGTTGTTCTAGTGCTATAGTGCCATAAAATAATCCTATAGTATTTTAACTTTATGTTTGGTTCTAGAGTTCCTCTTGTATATAGAGTTGGTAAGTTTTAGATTTGTTGTAACACCATGATCCTTCCGAAACACATGTTGGTCGTATCTTGAATAAATATAGTTGATCAGGCTATATTTATCCCAGATATGATTACATATTTGTCTAGGCTTAACTGGAGTGTCCAACTTATCTAAATACTTTTATGTAGTTCTTACTGTGATACTGTTTCTGGTAGGTATGCATGTTCGTATACTTCTTATAAAATACTTATATTTTAAAAGTATACTTTTAGTCAGAGCGTTTCAGCCCCATTGTATTTATAGCTATATATCTTGTGTGGTTTGATATACTTAGTTCATTATAAACAATGCTCTGATACCAATCTTTTACACCCCCGAACCAGAACGGCGGAAACGTTCGGGGGCGGATGATGTCATGTACAGTATCAAAACAATTGAATAATAGTAATCAAAGCACTGTTGGATTAGGTGTCTAAGCCCATAAATATTATTGGTATGTACTTGACCCGAGAGTGGCATGGTTCATTTGGGTTTCATATCATCAGGACAATTTGATAGGATGGACTTTTGAGAAGAGGATATTTATGGCTTATTAATATATTATAAGTTCTAATATATTAATATGAAATCATATTATTTAATTAGTATTGATCAAGAATTAATTTGGAATTAATTTTGTGATCAAAAGAGATTAATTAAATATAAGGGGTTAATTTGGTAAATCATTCATTCTTATGGTGTGGACCAATGATCCATGATTCCTTAGGTTGGGCTAAACCCATGTGACAATCCATGGAGTTTTAAACCCATGGAGCCTAAGGAATATCGCAATTCATGCCCATTAGGGTTTACATGGTATAACCCTAATCATGCCACACTATATAAGAAGGCCCTTAGCATCCAAAATGGGACACTAGATCCTTGGAGTTTCATGAGCCGATTTTGGTGCAAGAAATACTCTCTCAAAAGTCTCCTTTGTTCTAGATATGTTGTGATTCCATTTGAGACATCCACACTATTGGTGCTAAGTTCTTAAAGGTCCAAGGTTTCCAACTACAACAAAAGGTATGTCATCTAACTAGAATTTTGTAGTATAGATACTCCATTGTATGCTAGTTAGGATGATGCTTTGGAATATTGAAAGTTTGCATGTATATTAGAGAAAACATAGATCCAAAGTATTTATGGTTGCATGTACACCTTAGGAGTGTTAGAATGCTCAAAACCCATCAATGGTATTAGAGACTAGGATTGTTTTCCATTATACTTGATGCTACTTGTTTTCAAAGCTTGAAAAAATCGATTTTCTGTTCTCTGAATAGTGGACTCGCCGAGTCCCCTCACAAACCTGACCAACTTGCCGAGTTTGTTCATGCACTCAACGAGTTGGTGCTTCTGGATGCAGATTTTCGAGTTTTAAGGCTGGAATTGGACTAGGATCATTAGCCTAAATTGTTTTTCAAACTTATAAACCTGTTTTTGATGTGGTAATGATCATGCTTATCTAATTTATAAGATAATTTTCAAAGTTTCATGTTTTGTATTAGTTTATATGGTTAGGCTAATTACGTGAAATTTGTTTGATATGAATTGTCTTGTTCTTATGAGTTTAATTTAGATCATAGACAATTTTTTTATTTTCTTGTTAGAATTTTGATCTAAATGGTTTTGATGAAAAATATTGTGTTGGGTCCTAGCCTTAATATTTTGCATTTGGATTACGACATACCTCTTCCGAATTGTAAAATATTGTGTTGGGTCCTAGCCTTAATATTTCATTTGGGTGTTATATTAAGGACTTAAATCAACTAACTTGAATTTCTCCCATGTAGATGTCTTGTTCAGACAACTATGGTCTTCCGAAATCTCTTAGAACAAGCTTTCCTCTATAAGATGATGTTCCATGATTGGATTACGGAAGTCATACTTCACTTCCTCCACCTCCTCTAATTATTCTCCCTAACCCACAACTTCGAAGACTTGAAAAGTTCAAGACCACTCAAGCCCTATTGTATAGCAAACACAAGGATGGAAAGTTTGTGTGTGCACATGTCTTAGATATGAAGTCACACATTGACAGGCTGCGAATGTTGGGTGTCGTGTTCCCAAGGAAGTTGGCTATTGACTGGGTTCTTCAGTCACTTCCTGAGTCATATAGTGAGTTTGTTAAAGACTACTATGTGACAGATCACGACATGACCCTTATTGCTCTTACTTATTTGTTGATTGCTGTTGAATCAGCAATGATTCGGCGCAATGGTCAAGCAAATTTGACTGGAAGATCTACCTATCAAGCTGACATGGGCAATGACATGGATATCCCAGAAATGATTCCTTCTCCTAAAGGAAAGGAATTAGCCATGATCAAAAGTTTTGATCATAAGGGAAAGGCCAAATGTGAGATTGTTCCATATGACATTCCCGATGAGCCTGTTTGTTTCTATTGCCAAGGAAAGGGACATTGGAATCAAAGTTTCCCTAACTACCTGAGAACTTTAGTCAGATTGTATGGTTCTGCTTCAGGTAAGTCCACTGTCTAACTCTATTAAGTTCCTAATTGTTGATTCTTAATACATGATGTGACAAGGTTGCATTTTGATGTTTTGTAGGATCATTCAAAAGGAAGGAAGCTTAAAGGAAGAGTATGATGAATCTGGTCGCGAAAATGGATTTCAATCGCATGGTTCGATGATCGGATTTTTGAGCTGCTACTTAAAGAGTTATGATAGATTGCTTAGAAATATGTAGTAACACAGTTTTCATTTGTAATTGCACTGTAAGGAAAAAGTTTTTTCTGCAATTTTATAAATAAATAAAATTTTGTTTTATTTTATTATATCTCATTGCAATGGCATTTGTGAAAACTGATGTTTGTATGTTTCTATGTAAGCAATATTAATTTGATTCTTTCGTTATTGGTAGTGTCGAGAATTTGCCAAATAAAGGAAAGATTCTCATCACCCAAGTTTCAGTTGGATAGAAACTTGGAATCATCTCGTATTGTTTGATGAATGAGAACCTTTGTCTTTGGGAAATTAAGACTAATTCCTTGATCACATGGATATGTGAATCAAGTGAAGGACTAGGATATTGGGTACACTTGGTTGTGCACTGGTCAGGTCCACCACAAAGATTGATGAGACAATTCGTGATGATTTACTAAAGTTTAGTAAACATGGTTATACTTACAAGTTTAAGTATGATTTTGAAACATTGGAAAGGGTTCATTGTATGGCAGAACAAATGAGAAGAATCAAATTAGGCAGAAAGATAAAAGTTTCTCCAATCTGAAAAGATGGGAGAGTACTTTAGTATCGGGTTTTATGATCATCTTAATGATTATGGAAAACCATATCATAATTGATCATCTAAGGACATCTTAGTGCATTCATATGGCTAGCAAGAGGAATCATGAATTGTTGAAATTGTTAAATCAAGAAGATGAGTCATACTTCGTTCCAAAAAAATAAATTTTGGAGTCATACTCCAAGATTGTGCCTTGAGTGACATAATCTTAAGAAGGTTTAAAGCACTTATCAAATGTAGAGTAAAATGTTTTCTACTCTTGTACATTTGAAATTGTTAAGTTGTGATGTCTTGGTTAGGACAAAGACTAACTAAAACCAATTGTGTGAAGTGTCTTTCTTGATAAGAATCCGCACTAACACTTGAATATTTTTTTGTCAAGGAATGGTTATTGACAAGAGAATCTTATATGTCAAGAGGTCAGTGGGAGCCTTAAGGATCTTGACAAGTTTCAAGAACTAATAAAGAATAAAACCTATTGTTTATCGCTAGCACGCAACTTGAGGTTTGTAACCTATCGTGATATTTCCATTCTCCAATTCAATTATGATTACGGCATACCTCTTCATAATTTGAATTGTGAGAAATGGCAAAGGGTCTAAACATTTGAGACTTATTGCTGTGAGTTCTAAAATTGTTAAGATACACATGTGAGCTATCTAAGAAAAGGTGTATGATTTTGAGAAGCCTAGATAAAGTCTTATCGAAGCATCTCGTATTAGAAATCTGAACTTTAGTAAGAAAGTCAATAAGTATTGATTTCTAGAAGTCCAGCTGATTTCTGGGTAATTGTCAAAGCTATTGGGAGCATAAGTGTTTTGCTAGTAAGTTAATAATTATTATGCTAGTGGGAGCATAATTATTATGGTAATAGTTGCAAGTTAGCAATGTTAATTATAGAAAACAAAAGTTTCAAATCGCGAAGTTACAAGGTTTGAAAAGTTGTCTTGCTATAATTAAAGGAGAGGAATTTATACTTCATTTCAATTCTTAAAACTTAGATTGATATTTTAATCAGATTTAGTCAAATATATATATGAATCTTATGTTGGAATGGTTCAACATAAGGAAATTCCATATATGGATGTGTTAATTGCGTTATCAAAATTCAACTATGATTACATCATACCTTTTCATAATTCGAATGATGAGAACATGGCAAATAAAAATATTATAGCAAAAGACTTATCAACTATCATGTCTTTATGTAAGAAATCATGAATCGTGTCTTATATGCTTCGGGTATAGGATCGATTACATGTGCTATAATATTCATCCGTTCTAAATATTTTTCAAATGCCTAGGGCATTAAGAGGGAAAAAAAGATAGAACCGGATATGACTAAAGTGGTTAAACAACTGTTAAAGGACAATCTAAGGTTCACCGAGGATTGGTCACTTAAGGGCAGTTGGAAGTATAGTAATGGATGAATTATATCGACATTATTATAAATAGAAAGTATTCTATCAATAATGAGTTTTCATATGGCAAATATGGAATGTTTTCATATTGGGTGTTGGATATTAAGAATCTGTGGTTAGAAACTTTTATGCAATAAGGATGTTCAAAGGAATGTACTTTGAATTTGAGACTTCGCTTCCATGGAATTGTCCTGTAACAATCTCCAAATGAATACTTTGTAATATCGTTGGTCAAGTCTTTGTGACTTTTGGTACCTAGACATTACAAACGAATCATTTCATGATAGTTTAGAATCTAACACATTCTGGCAGTGAGAAGAATTTGGAATTCTTACACTGGTCATAAAGATTTTGAATTGTGAAATGAGTTTCATTGAAGATGTGTTCAGTTGATCTATTTCACAAAGTAAGGACCATAGACAAACATATTGTGCATGCTTGGAGCATGGCATAACTATTGTTTAGACAAACATAGTGTGCATGCTTGGAGCATGGCATAACTATTGTTTTAATTCAAGTATTAAGTTGATTATTCGAAACATTATACAATGAATAATGAGTAATCAATATGACTCAAAAGTTTTTGGGCCATATAGGATTAGTATTATTATTGTGTTTCACTTTGCATGTTTTGACTTCCCGAATAACCAGGTTATTCAAACCATCCACAGTCGATCATACTTTGGAAGTAGGTATTGAGGCAAGATTGCTATGAATGGTCTGTAGTTTGTCTAGGTGTCTTAGACATAGCTGCAGTCTTCATGAGTACTCCTGGAATAGGATTCGAGTATAAGATTCAACTCACACTCATTTGAATCATTTCATGGATTTTGTCACGAGTGATCATGAGACGATAATATCTTATATTCTTGAAACGGAGAGATATGATTTGCAGTTTACAAGTCGATTGCACATTGCTGATATGTAAACGCACCGATAACTTGGTGTTATAAAATATATCATTGTGTGTGATTTGATGAGTAAATAGATCAAGCATATGAGTCGAAGTTTATCCATTCATTTTACCCTTGGAGAGATAAAAGCAATATATGTGGGCCCCTCGATGATTTAGTGATGACACCCCTAAGCGCTTGTCCAAGCCTGGACTGATTTGATTTGTTCAATTAGGCGGTCGTCATAAATCGGAAATCGGGAAACAACAGATGGGCAGAGAGAATAATTTTAAATATGTGTCTCAGTCCATACGATATCTAGAATGGATGAATATATTATCCCTTATCTAATGGACGTGTCATTGGCTAGGTCAGAGTTCGACAGCGACTTTTAAGAGCTATGATTGCTAGTCAGGTTGTGGGGTCGTACTTGCAATTAAAGTTATTAGACTTATCCAAGTGGGAGAATGTTGGATTAGGTGTCTAAGCCCATAACTATTATTGGTATGTACTTGACCCGAGAGTAGCATGGTCCATTTGGGTTGTATATCATCAGGACAATTTGATAGGATGGACTTTTGAGAAGAGGTTATTTATGGTTTATTAATATATTATAAGTTCTAATATATTAATAAGAAATCATATTATTTAATTAGTATTGATCAAGAATTAATTTAGAATTAATTTTGTGATCAAAAGAGACTAATTAAATATAAGGGGTTGATTTGGTAATTCATTCATTCTTATGGTGTGGGCCAATGATCAATGATTCCTTAGGTTGGGCTAAACCCATGTGACAATCCATGGAGGTTTAAACCCATGACGCCTAAGGAATATGGATAGTCATGCCCATTAGGGTTTACATGGTGTAACCCTAATCATGCCACACTATATAAGAAGGCCCTTAGAATCCAAAATGGCACACTAGATCCTTGGAGTTCCATGAGCCGATTTTGGTGCAAGAAATACTCTCTCAAAAGTCTCCTTTGTTCTAGGTGTGTTGTGATTCCATTTGAGGTATCCAGACTATTGGTGCTAAGTTCTTAAAGGTCCAAGGTTTCCAGCTACAAAAAAAGGTATGTCATCTAACTAGAATTTTGTAGTATAGATACTCCATTTTATGCTAGTTAGGATGATGCTTTGGAATATTGAAAGTTTTCATGTATTTTAAAGAAAACATAGATCCAAAGAATTTAGGGTTGCATGTACACCTTAGGAGTGTTAGAATTCTCAAAACCCATCAAGAATAACAACCATTATATTGATAAAGTATAGTTTTTACATCTATGTTCAAATCATTGTATATTTGACACCAAAAGTATATAGCAAAAACTAAAAGACATGACTCTATGATGCTCCGTTATCTCAAAACCTGTGTGGATACCTGTCTATTGATTCCCTAAGAATACAAGTAGTTTTGAAAAGAGTGTCAACAATTAAGTTGGTGAGTTCATAAGCATTTTTGTACAAGAAATCTGTCATTTGTTCCTTGAAAATGTGAGTATGTTCTTCCAGAAAATCCAATATTTTCTGTTGTAAATGAATTGTAGTCTTAATACCAAAAGACCAAAATGTCTAAGTGTTGTTGTACTCTGAAATAGTATAACTTAGTTTTAATTCACATAAAACCATAAAATGAATGTTTCCAGAAGGGTAAGTTTCTTTGTATTGGTAAATAGTATACTAAAATTGTACTTGTATGAAAATCTATGACTGTATGTACCTGGATCCACCAGCTGTACTATAAAATATTGTATTGTAGTTTTATTATTTAATAAAACTATTTGAAGTTGTTTATGTGTATTCGTACACTAACCGTATTGTTAATACGAAATTTTGAGTTATTATAACCATGCTTGATGACCTAAGATGGCCTGATACGACGTTCTTCAGGCGTCAGAATTGGTACGACATTTGTCACCCCACGCCTGCCGGCCTAACTGTAGCTAACAGTTTAGGAGCGGGGTTGTCATTACCGTATAGATCTATACACCAGTGTCACGCTCTCCCTATAGGAGACTCTGGTTATAAATCAGGACTTTGGTTGGCACTTAGATAAGTACTTGAAGTGTGTCTCACGAAGCTATATTAACGGTTACGTGTTAAATAATGAAAAGCCATTTTGTAATGAATAAACTGTATGTACGTCCCATAAACTATACCTATTATAGTTTATATGTTTGTTTTTGTATTGTATCCCGAACTTGGTAAAATAGTACGTATGTTCCATAAACTATACCTATTATAGCTTATATGTGTATGTTCTGTGGAAATGAAAACCTTTGTATTTTTAAGGACTTTGAATGTATATATTCGAAAGTCTGAGATAAAGATATTTCATGTAAATTAATATTTATGTGCAACGGTAATAAAATGAATTGCGAAAATATTCTTTTTATCTAACGTATTGAAATAATTTTTATACTTATATATATATATATATATATATATATATATATATATATATATATATATATAATTAAGATTGAAAAGACAGTCGAATAAATGACTCTACCCTAAGCCCACAACCAAACGAGGAACATAAATAAGGCGGAATCACCAATTCTAAGCCTATAGAATCTTATATATATATATATATATATATATATATATATATATATATATATATATATATATATATATATAGGGAAAGGATTAAATTAGAACATCTAAAAGGTTGAGAACGCGAGAACAGTTCTGGATCAATCAATATATAAGGGCATATAAGTAATTGCATATTTAAATTAAATTAAAATAAAATAAAATCTATCAAATTCCCTTAAAATTAGGATCAGTTACCAAAAAAGAAGGAGATATTTGATTTTTTATTTTTCTTATTAATGAAATATAAAAAACATTTTTATCAAAAAAAAAATTAAAACTAAAAAAATTTAATTTTTTTTCTCATATTTCACGTTTTTTTTTCAAAAAAATTAATAGAAATCCAACCCCAAATCAATACATTTGTATTCATAAACGATTTTTTTGTTCAAAAAAACTAATACTACTGTAATCACAAATGAATACATATCAATTTACAAGTAATCCACTTCCTTTCTTTTAATCAACTGAAAATAAAAGGGGTGTAAAAATTATCATTTCGGCATAAAAGAATACCTTTAATCATAAATAAATACACTTATTCACACATGATTACATTGCTATTTACAAATGAATACATTGTTATTAACAAATGAATACCCTGGTATTCACAAATGAATAAAACAATACCTCTAATCATAAATAAAATACACTCATTCACACATGATTACACTGCTATTTACAAATGAATACATTGTTATTAACAAATGAATACCCTGCTATTCATAAATGAATACCCATCTCACGCATATCATCAAACAGCTTATGTGCACAACCTTTTACCTTGAATATGATTACAACTTTGTGTGGCTATCTCTTCCATCAATTGTAAGGGCTGCCACTTGAGCCTTCAAAGACCCACTTGAGCCTATCGAGTTCTGCCAAATCAAACAAGAACAAAAAAATAGCCTATCGAGTTCTGCCAAATCAAACAAGAACAAAAAAAAGAAGGAACCCTTACCTATTTTGAATCGTTGCTGCCCTTCTCGATAACCAAACAACCCAATATCGAGGCTTTGTCACCGGAAACCAATGGCAGACCCCACATCCCGCTGCTTCCATTCTCTTTTCTTCTTCTCTTCGAACCATCCAATCACCAAAGGTGCCCCATCTTCGATCCACCGAGACCAACAACCCACCCCTCGCTGCCTCCTCCTTTCCTCCTCTTCAGCCTCGTCGACCACGGAGACGCTCCCCTCGCCATCACGACGGTCGACCACAGACGTCGCCGATTGCCTTCACTTCGTTCCTACGTCTTTCTCGACCTGTGATGTAGGCTGCGTAGATGGATAATGATGGTGCAATGGAGGAAAGATTAAACCAAAAACGCATCGAGGTGGAGACTTGTGATGCTCCGATTAGGATTGATTCAAACGATGTGCGATGGAGGGAGGCTGAGGGAGGAATTGATTAAAACCTAGGTATAGAGAGAGAGAAAGAAATGAAGTGGGGGACAAATAATTTGAACGGCAATATGATATGTAATTGAGAAATTATAGGAACAAGTTAAAATTACAATTACCATTATAGCCTTGTGACCTTTTACAAGTTACACTTTAATACCTATGGTTTTAGAATTTACGTAAATGACCCGTTTGATAATAGCCTCAGATCTGAATATTTTGATGGTCCAGATCCGTTCTCGCGTTCTCAACCTTTTAGGTGTTCTCATTTGATCTTACTCCTATATATATATATATATATATATATATATATATATATATATATATATATATATATATATATATATATATATATATATATATATATATTGTTAGGCGTGTCAAACCCAACAAATATAGGGATATGAAACACTCCTAAGAACACTACTATATTGCACTAAAAGATAGTACAAGGCAAGTAGGATCGATCCACAGAGACACATGACAATTGGTCCAATACCTCTTTGCATAAGGTACTTGTTCACAAACAATTTAAAGAGGGGGATTTTGAATGTAGTTGTGACACCAGTCAAATTTTGGTCAAAAATAAATTGATCAATAATCGTAATTGGGATGAACCAAGTGGTAGAGTTTGTAACAAGGTTTCCAAAAACATAAAGAACAATGAAATCCGAGTTATAACGAAGAAGTTATGACCAATTGAAAATCCGCGATAAAACCGGCAAAACACTATTCAGTGTAAAAAGTGAAAATTTGACTTCGTATGAGGAAGTTATGATTTTTCGAAGTTCGGTTTAGCAGTAGACGGCTAAAAATTCAAAATATAAATCGATCGATATTTAGCCGACGCAACTTAAACGAGAATCGAAGGTCTCATCAAAAGTAGCACAACGGTAAAAAGACAGACGAAAACGGACGTCGGATGAAGAAGTTATAAAATGTTAACGGATTTCCTGTCCCGGTTTGTTAAAAATAATAATATTAAAAATAAAGTCAAAATCAGCCGACGAAGTTTAAACGAAAGCCGTAGAGTATGATTTTACCTACGCGTGCATATAAATAACGTCAAAAATGGAGCTCGTATGCGAAAGTTATGATTTTCTCAAGTTTTTGGCACAAAAATCAAGAAAATGTTGAAAACCGGGAAATTTCGCATGAGTCACTCCTCGGACACGTCACCCTCGCATACAGCCTCCACGTGGTGTCTTCTGATTGGACCGCAGATGCGCATTTCACCTTCTGATTGGTCCGATGATGCTCATGTAAGTCGCTGATTGGTCCGAATCCGAGGTCCGGTGGGCATCCGACGCGCCTCGCGTCCTAGGCGCCGTCTAAGACGGCTCGTAAGACGCCTAAACACGCGTGTCTAAGCCTCCCTTCGCATGTCCGACACGTGGCTGGTGACTCTTCTCTTCGGACTCGTGGCTCCCTGCGGACCGAACACGTGGCTTCCCTCCCTCTCTGCCACCTCGTAGATGACTCCTCCCCCTCGCCACTTGTCCGAGACTTCGGACTATAAATAGGAGGTGCGAGACCCTCTGGTTCTAAACCTTTTTTTTCACCATTTTTGCTCCTTTTTCACCCCTTTCACTTCCATAACCTCACAAACAACCCCCAAGGCCCCGGTATCGTGTCTAAAGCCCTAAGCAAGCCCCGGAGCCCCGGAATTCTCGAGAAGTTATCCTCTCTCCTTTCGAAACTCTGCCCGATTTGAGCCGGTTTCTCGTCAAATAAACTCTTTCCGGGAAAGGAAACGCTGCCCGAATCACCACTTATCAAAGTGAGTTCATACCCCTGTATTTTCATAATTTCTACTGTTTTAAAGGGGGGGGGGGTAGGGGGGATACAAGCATAACACAAGAACTTTGTGTTATAAAAATCATGATTTCAAATCATGATAAAACAACATTAAATCATTAAAAATACTCAAAACATTAAATTCTTTTACCATCTTATATTTTTCCCCAAAATTCATGTTTGTACATATATATATATATATATATATATATATATATATATATATATATATATATATATATATATATATATATATATATATATGTGTGTGTGTGTGTGTGTGTGTGTGTGAGAGTGTGTGTGTGTGTGTATAAATAAGATTTAAAAGGCTTATGACTGATAACTCATTCCGGGTCCTTTTCCTTGTTTGGATGTGGGCTTATAGTACCGGTTATTTGTCCGAGTGTCATTTAAATTTTACTTATATATAAGATTGTATATGTATATAAATATAATAGTTATTTCATCAGTATAAGTAACTTTGTAACGTGCTGAGCAAGGGATTACATGCAAACATAGTTAAATACACATTCAGAAAGTACATATAAATTATAATAGGTATAATTAATACGTAGAACAATAATTCATGATTCAAGTATACTAGAATACACTGTCTTACAAGAAACCAGGGTTTTGACTCAGAACAAATCAAGGGTTTACACTTATCAAATACATGTTTGGAATACTAATTCAAGAACATACGTGTTCGGAATACTAATACTCTCAATCATTTATTTCAGAATGATTGGGTTTTCATAATTAATATACATGTAACGTTTATATGCTTTTTATGAGTCATTCAATTCAGGTTGTTTAATTGATTTTAGACAACATAGGTAAAGTCCTGACATTATAACCAGAAATCTTTTCATCTAAGTAATAACTAGTAAATCGATTCAACCTAGTGAGTTAGTGATTCATTACTCACATTAGGTTTTGAGTTTATCCTCTTTTCCGGTCACGGCTAATAACAATAAATCAGATCACGAAATCTTAATTGATAGTGATTACTTCTCAAATTCATAAGTCTATTTTATGTAGACACTGTTATGAATTATTTTCGAATATTTTCGAAAATTGGGAAACGATATGCACCAAACAAAGGTAACTTATTTCGGATGATACTCGGTTCATAACCACTCTAGAAACTTATTTCTATTCCTTACCAGAACTGCATCATAGGGATGCAGGTCGAATCATTGAGAACAATATAACAAAACGAAAGATTTATACATAGATACAAATGGTTAGAATACATCTAGAGACAACTATCGTCGCTCATAAGCTCATTTTCTTATCATGTAACAGAATCATGCCTCCAAAGAAGTGTAACCAACCCACCAGCGAAACACCAATCCTTCAGATAGATGCGGCTACGTTTCAAGCTGCGGTCACAGCAGCTGTAACAGCTGTCATGGCACACCTTAATGCTAACAGTGCAAATGTTAGTAGTAATGCTATCGGTAACCCCGATCGTGGTGATGGCCAAGTACAACAACGAGCACCTACTTGTAAGAACACCTTGAACCTTAAGCCTAATATCCTTAAACGAAAGTTCGAGAACAAGAAAGGGAGTTGTTCAACTCAAGAACCTAACAGAGGGCAACGAACTGGGGCAGTCAATACCCCCATCAGCCCTGTTATTCTAGCACCAACCAAGCCATACTTAGGAAACCTCCCACACTGCAGCAAGTGCAACTACCATCATCATGGAGTTTGCCGAAGGCTGCATTGCAATAGACGCAACTTGAAGAGGCATACCGCCCGCTTCTGTAGAACTCCGGTTGAGTTCATCACTTCAACTGTCAATGTTGGAACCATTCCCATATGTCACCTTTGTGGTGAAATAGGACATTACAAGAGGGATTGTCCAACAGAGAAGAACGACGGGGGAGCAGCAGGATTTTGACCCCAATATATGGGAAAACATCAAAGAACCCTGCTATATTTTGGTACGCTTCCAAACCCCGATAACTAGCTACAATTATGATTACTCTTCCGTTCAAATTAAATCACAACAATTATATAAAATTTGAAACCCTAACAGGTAAGCTATGATGACTTAGTGTATACATAGGGGTCATTTATAATTAAGGTTTGTAGACTTAGAGTGAGTAATCCCGCCTCATTTCATGATCCTTGTTTGGTTGTGGATTTAGGGCAGGGTTGCTCAGTCAAAGGTCATACCAATCTTAATTATACATGACTTGTATACACCAAGCAATTATGGAGAGACCTAGTAAGGGTCGTTTCATGAAAATTCATAATTTCAAATTATCAGAACCCTCGTATTGGTAGTACCCGCCAATTTCGAATCAAAAAGGGGTTCGTAGTGATAATAACAGAATAAAACTAGAAGCGCTGAAAACTTAGGTACATAGGATATCATCCTAATAATCATTCCTCCCAGAACGACTTAATATCTATTTCGTCAAGAAAATTCTGGCATCCTCATTCGACATGGTTTGGCCTGGCCCTTACCATGTGAAAATTCTTATGCTGTATAAGATAATTTCTTTTTCCTTAATCAGCCGTAAGATGAAATTCTTCCAATCCATAATGCAAAACCCTTAGGTTGTCTCTCATTTCAAAACTTCAGAAGTACCCATGCGGAGAGCACCCCGCCATTCTAGCCTACTCAGTAGACAGGAAACTTCAAACGAAAAGCACTGAAGTAGTCTTAGAAGTCAGTAACTACCGAAGTACCTCAATAGATCTCGTAGGAAAACCATTGTACCGTAGGTCAAGTTCAAGAATAGAGACTAAGAACTCATTAAGTTAGTCTATTGTCACACCCCCAAACCAGAACGGCGGAATCGTTCGAGGGCGGATGACTTCATGTAGTATCATAACAGTTGAATACATAGTAAAGAAAGTAAACCAACCATCATATATATAATTTCAAAGTTACATCATTGAATGATACTTGTTTCAAAACAAATTACAATATGATGACAAAATGAGTTTTAAATTGACGCCTTAGCGTCACTTCTCCAAAAGTTGAAGTTACATGTATTACTGAATCCCTGAGAAATACAAGTAGATTTGAAAGAATAGATCAGCATTTAAGCTGGTGAGTTCATAAGTATTTAATGTTAGTGTTTGTATAAATCTGAATTAAATTGTTTGTAGATGTTTGAAAACTCCTAGAAAATCCCATATTTCCTACTAGTATAAAAGTAGTCTTCTACCAAGACCCGACTGATTTGAATGTTTGCTTTTAGAAATCCAATGTTTTTCCATAAATATGTGGTAGTTTAAAAGTTCCAAAACTGAAATGCAAAAGTGTTTTTCATGCCTAGAATAGTAGATTTATGTATGAAAAAAAATCACTAAGGCATTTGGTAACCCCGTAAATCAACTTGTTTTTAATACTCCATGTGAGTTTTATAACCATGCTTTTGACCCAGACTGCCCGTAACAATGTTCTTCAAGCGTTGGAATGTTATGACGATTGTCACCCCATACTTGCCGGTCTAACTGTGGCTAACAGTTTAGGTGCGGGATTGTCAATCCCATATAGATCTATACACAAGAATCACGCTCTCCCAACAAGAGATTATGGTATATAATGCAGGACTTTAACTGCATACTTGAAAGTACGTGAAGTTGAATGTCTCACAAAACTTAGTATCAAATAGATTTACGTATGAAAAGTCCATTTGTTCTTGTATATGAAAGTATTCCCTTGATATAGTATTTATAGTATGTGAAATCTAATGAATATCTAGTAAACTATACCTATTATAGTTTTTCCAAAAGTGTGATTCGTTTGTATGATAAACCCTAGTGTAGTGTCGACTTTGTATGTAAAGTATAACATTTGTAATAACATTATTGAACATTTATACTCAAAATATAAATAAAGTGTTCCATATTTACTTAACAACATGTTTCATTCCAAAAAGGACAAAGTGTTCTCGTGATATGTTGTATGAGAACGTTTTCGTATGATAATGATTGATTATAACAAAAAGTATAACAAAAGATTTATGTTATTCACACGAGGATAATCGTGTGTTTACTTGTATTCCCCCCCCCCCCCCTTAAAAGTGTATAAAAGCATTTACAAAGCATTTGAAAACGTAGTTATAGGGGTATGAACTCACTTGATAGAGTGAAGATGGCGAGATGAAAACCGAGGAGAACTTCGACAGGAGAAAGCGGGTTTTCTCGAGATTCTCGGGAATTCTCGAGAGTGTAAGACCTTCCTTCGGAACTTGGATACGAAAACTGGGGCTTTGGGATGGCTTCGGGGGTTAAAACGCAGAGCTTCGGCACGAGAGAGAAGAGAATTGAGCAATGAAACCCGGAACCCATGAGCTCTATTTATAGTCCAAGTTTTTGGGCCCCACGTCGTGGCCATAAGGTTGCCACGTCGTGGCCTTGATCCTATCCTCTTCCATGGACGAGACGTTTGCTGCAAACCCATCAATCAGGTCCACACGTCGTGGCCTTCTGTGCCACGTCGTGGCCAGCCTGACAGCGTCGGATTTTGTGTCTCGAACTTGTAAAATTCGTAACTTCTGCGTAAGAGCTCCGTTTTTGACGTTCTATATATGCACGCGTAGGTGAGAACATGCTCTACAACTCTCATTTAGATTTCGTTGGCTAATTTTGACTTTATTTTTAATTAATTAATTTTGAACAGGCCGGGACACGAAAACTCCGTCATAAATCCATAACTCCTTCATCCGATGCCCGTTTTCGTCAGGCTTTTTACCATTGCACTACTATTGTTGAGATCTTCGATTCTCATTTAGATTGTTTCGGCCAAAACTCCCTCGATCTCTATTTCAAGTTTTTAGCTGTCCACTGCTATATCCGAAACTTCGAAAAATCATGACTTCCTCATACGAAGTCAGATTTGGGCGTTCTTTTTATGTACGTTCACGGTTTAATGTTATCTACAACTTTCGTTTAGATACTTAAGGTTAAAAAGTATTTTATTAAAACTTCGCGTTTTACGTTTAATCGTATTACCGGTTTTGTTGTGAATCTTAGGTTCGTCATAACTTCTTCGTTATAACTCGGATTCTAGTGTTATTTATATGTCTGAAAACCTTGACATGATAACTATCATTTTAGGAAACCTAATAGAGACTTTTGAACATTTTATTTTTGACGCTAATTTTATTATATCAAAAGAGATTACAATTCTTGACTTTTCAGGTCGTTACATTGATTCGAAATATCGGGTTGTCACATCTATCGCTGCTAAATGTATACACGAGAGTGGTATATAAGTTAGACTTAACAAGATTAAGGATGTGTGATTCCGCCCTACGTCCTGTTCCTTGTTTGGTTGTGGACCTGGGGCAGAGTCACCCATCCGAACGTTTTGTGAAATCTAAATTATATACGACTTGTATACACGAGGTAATGGTGGATGAGCCAAGTATGAGTCTGATCATGAACTTCGGAGCAAAAGCCAGCATCATGTATTCTACCAGGTGGAATTCAACATGAGACCACGACAATGGGTCGAGCTACTAAATGACTACGAATTCGAAATTCGTTATCATCTCGACAAACCCAATATAGTAGCTGACGCCCTAAGTCGGAAAGAGTACCAGGTCATAGTGACAATCATTGACTATGATAACCCATTCAAATCTCTCCACACAAAGTAAGGAGGCTCAACAGGAAGCCTTGAAACCTGAAAATGTGGCAAGTAGAGAAGATAACTAGAATGTGTGAGTGTATGATATGCCAATATCTGTTATCCCCACTAAGATAATAGAATCATCTCCCAGTTCAGGCAGTCACTCAAAAATCTCTAGGAACCAGAGTAGTCATGATTATATGTGATCGACTATGGTAAAGAATGGGATACCCATTTACCAATTAGTCGAGACCTTTATCACGCTAGCATTCAAGTTGCTTCATTCAAAACCTTCTATGGTCATAAGTACAGATCCTATCTGTACTGGACTAAATTAGGTAATACGCAACTAACTAGAAATCCAATTTCCACACAGCACCCTCGCTGATCTAGAATTCATCCAAGAAACTACCAAAAACAAAATACGAATCAGGAAGCGACATAAAGCTTCCAGAGTTAATCAAAGAAGCTACGGATTCGATAAAAGAAAACCCTTGAAATTCCAGGATTAATGACCTTGTCATATGAAGGTCTCACCCTGGAAGGACAAGATACGCTTGAGAAAGCATGGAATACAAAATTCAAGGTACATAGGACCATTTGAGATTCTTACTAGAATCGGTCTTGTACTTTTAAACTTAAACCACCACAAAAACTTAATAACATTCATCCCATCTTTCACATATCTAATCTAAAGAGGTGTATATCCGATAAAACACTTGTTATTTCACTCAATGAAATCAAGTTAAATAAAAGTCTACAGTCTGTAGAAGAACCAATAAAAACCATGGATAGGGAAATCTAAAGAACCACGCTAAGTCTCATCCCGTTAGTGAAGGTTCGCTGGATTACAAACCAGGGACCTTAATTCACTTGGGAAAGGAAAGATTAGACTTAGTCCATGAGTATCACTTTAGACTTAATTTCGGGACGAAATTCCCTCTAACGGGGGGATAATGTGACACCAGTCAAATTTTGTTCAAAAATAAATTGATCAATAATCGTAATTGGGATGAACCAAGTGGTAGAGTTTGTAACAAGGTTTCCAAAAACATAAAGAACACTGAAATCCGAGTTATAACGAAGAAGTTATGACCAATCGAAAATCCTCGATAAAACCGGCAAAACACTGTTCAGTGTAAAAAGTGAATTTTCGATAAAAGGCTTTTTAGCCTTAACAGTCTAAATTAAAGTTGTAGAATATGTTAAACCGAGAACGTTCATAAAAAGAACGTAAAAATCTGACTTCGTATGAGGAAGTTATGATTTTTCGAAGTTCGGTTTAGCAATAGACAGCTAAAAATTCGAAATATAAATCGATCGATATTTAGCCGACGTAACTTAAACGAGAATCAAATTTCTCGTCAAAAGTAGCACAACGGTAAAAAGACAGACAAAAACGGACGTCGGATGAAGAAGTTATGAAATTTTAACGGATTTCCTGTCCCGGTCTGTTAAAAATAATAATATTAAAAATAAAGTCAAAATCAACCGACGAAGTCTAAATGAAAGTCGTAGAGTATGATTTTACCTACGCGTGCATATAAAGAACGTCAAAAACGGAGCTCGTATGTGAAAGTTATGATTTTTGCAAGTTTTTGGCACAAAAATCAAGAAAATGTTGAAAACCGGGAAATTTCGCATGAGTCACTCCTCGGACACGTCACCCTCGCATACAACCTCCACGTGGTGTCTTCTGATTGGACCGCAGATGAGCATGTCACCTTCTGATTGGTCCAATGATGCTCATGTCCGTCGCTGATTGGTCCGAATCCGAGGTCCGGTGGGCATCCGACGCGCCTCGCGTCCTAGGCGTCGTCTAAGACGGATCGTAAGACGCCTAAACATGCATGTCTAAGCCTCCCTTCGCATGTCCGACACGTGGCTGGTGACTCTTCTCTTCGGACTCGTGGCTCACTGCGGACCGAACACGTGGCTTCCCTCCCTCGATGCCACCTCGCAGATGACTCCTCCCCCTCGCCACCTGTCCGAGACTTCGGACTATAAATAGGAGGTGCGAGACCCTCCGGTTCTAAACTTTTTTTTCACCATTTTTGCTCCTTTTTCACCCCTTTCACTTCCATAACTTCACAAACAACCCCCAAGGCCCCGGTATCGTGTCTAAAGCCCGAAGCAAGCCCCGGAGCCCCGGAATTCTCGAGAAGTTATCCTCTCTCCTTTCGAAACTCTGCCCGATTTGAGCCAGTTTCTCGTCAAATAAACTCTTTCCCGCAAAACGAAACGCTGCCCGAATCACCACTTATCAAAGTGAGTTCATACCCCCGTATTTTCGTAATTTCTACTGTTTTAAGGGGGGGGGGGGGGGGATACAAGCATAACACAAGAACTTTGTGTTATAAAAATCATGATTTCAAATCATGATAAAACAACATTAAATCATTAAAAATACTCAAAACATTAAACTCTTTTACCATCTTATATTTTTCCCCAAAATTCATGTTTATATATATATATATATATATATATATATATATATATATATATATATATATATATATATATATATATATATATATATATATATATGTTTATAAATAAGATTTAAAAGGCTTAGGACTGATAAATCATTCCGGGTCCTTTTCCTTGTTTGGATGTGGGCTTATAGTACCGGTTATTTGTCCGAGTGTCATTTAAATTTTACTTATATATAAGATTGTATATGTATATAAATATAATAATTATTTCATCAGTTTAACTACCTTTGTAACATGTTGAGCAAGGGATTACATGCAAACATAGTTAAATACACATTCAGAAAGTACATATAAATTATAATAGGTATAATTTATACATAGAACTATAATTCATGATTCAAGTATACTAGAATACATTGTCTTACAAGAAACCAGGGTTTTGACGCAGAACAAATCAAAGGTTTACACTTATCAAATACATGTTTGGAATACTAATTCAAGAACATACGTGTTCGGAATACTAATACTGTCAATCATTTATTTCAGAATGATTGGGTTTTCATAATTAATATACATGTAACGTTTATATGCTTTTTATGAGTCATTCAATTCAGGTTGTTTAATTCATTTTAGACAACATAGGTAAAGTCCTGACATTATAACCAGAATCTCCAGCCGGGGATGGAAACAAGTTGTGTGTAGATCTATATCGGGATTGACAACCCCGCACTCAGGCTGCTAGCTACAGTTATGCATACACGCCGATGAGTGGCAATTGTTATCACCAGTTTAAACACCCACAAAGCGTTTTTTTCAGGCCATCCGTCATAGTATGGTTATAATAACTCATTAAAAAGATATTAACAATACGTTAGTGTATAAACAACTAAACGAAAGTACACCTTCAAAGTACCAGTTTACAGAATACAAAATACAATGGTTCAATACAGTTTTCAATAACAACTGGTGGAGCCAGGCACACTCTCAGTTACAAGTTTTCATAAAGGAATACAAATACAAAACATTAATACAAAGAGAACGGTTTATAGGATTAAACCACTTTTAAAAATGGGAGCCTAGTTATTTACTTTCGGTAAACTAGTATAACATAAAGTACCTTTAGTGGTTAATTCTATAATTCCTTAGTTGCTACATCATAGTTATACATAAGTAATATCCGATTGACAGTGAAATGTGTGACTTCCGCCTTACTTCCTGTTCCTTGTTTGGTTGTG
The DNA here is from genome assembly GCF_052849685.1 of Lactuca virosa. Classification (NCBI taxonomy): domain Eukaryota; kingdom Viridiplantae; phylum Streptophyta; class Magnoliopsida; order Asterales; family Asteraceae; genus Lactuca; species Lactuca virosa. The sequence goes on from NC_136431.1 coordinate 73,276,399, forward strand.
GACTTAGGTCAGATACACGCATTTAACTATCCATTCGATATTGGGTTATATATAATTAGTATAAACTAAGTAATTACAGAGGGAAACTATTGAGGTTATCAGTTAATCACCTCAGGAAATATAGGATTTCCTGGAGAAAACAGTGAACTTATCCAAAGAACTTAGGGTATACTTAACAGAACTAAAATACTTATGAACTCACCAGCTTAAATGCTGGTCTACTCTTTCCAAATAACTTGTATTCTTAGGAATCCAGTAGACAGGTATACTCCCGAAGCTTTTGAGAAGACTACCTAGTACCGTACCGCGACTCTTATCTTCTATTGTACCTACTTTAGTGTTTGAATATGTAATGTTTAAACACTTATGTAAAACTTATACTTATTAATGCAATGGTTGTTTGTACTTTAATTACTATATTGCATGTGTTGTGATACTTACCTGAAGTCCTCCGCCCCCGAACGTTTCCGCCGTTTCGGTTTGGGGGTGTGACAGATTGGTATCAGAGTAGTGTTTATAGTGAACTCAGTATATCAGTCATAAAAGATATACAACTATAAACCCATTGGGATAAAAACACTCTGACCAAGAGTTATACTTTAAAAATATAACAATATTTTATAAAAGTATAAATACATGCAGAGTATATATACTAGAATAAGTATCACAAGAAGAACAAAACAAAAGTATTTGGATGTTGGAAAAGTATGGGATCGATATAGCCTGATCAACTATATTCATCCGAGATATGACCAGAATGTGTTTGGGGAGTGATTGTAGTGTTGCAACTGGTCTAAAACTTACCTAAGTACCAGAAGAATTCTAGAACCAAGCATAAAGACTAAAATACTATGGGAGTATTTTAGGATGCTATAACAAGAAAACTGAAAACTTGTTAAGTTCTTGTATCTAGAAGTCCAAGAATCAAACTCATAACTAAAATAACATGAAGGTATGTTACATACCTTTGGGGAAATGTTAAAAAGATCTTTTCTGATAAATCTATAATTACTAAGTGGATACGTTAAGGTTATATATAGCCGAGATTTTATGGACTTAGAATATGTGATTTTCACTCTACTTCCTTTTCCTTGTTTGGATGTGGTGTTAGAGTAGGATTACTTATTCAAAGGTCTATTTGATCTGGATTATATATAATCGGTACACACCATGTGATTATAGGAGGACCAGGAAGGATCACCTTCGTAAAAATTTAAATTTTCTCATAGATTCTTTAGACATTCCAATTCTCGTATAAACCCGTTAGATAAACATAGTTACTCCAGTAATCAATAGAAGAGTCAAGGAGGATCCAACAAAATTTCATTAAGAGAATTCCGAAAAAGAAACAGATGACAAGTAAATAAACTATAGAAATCATGTAGTGCCCTTACCCTATTAAGGACACTAATGAGAGATTCGCATGAACTTCCGAGATTCAAAGTCTTCATTACGAAGTAATGGGGATCAGTGTCAGAATCGGAAGTAAGACAGCTCAGGAATTCAATATACCTACAGAGGAGAAGGACACCCTATAAATATCAGGAGGAAACAAATCATTACCACTCAGAATAGAATAGAGAACAAAGGAAAACCACGCATGATTCATGTGAAGTGTTTAAGCACCTTTTTATCTAAGTAATAACTAGTAAATCGATTCAACCTAGTGAGTTAGTGATTCATTACTCACATTAGGTTTTGAGTTTATCCTCTTTTCCGGTCACGGCTAATAACAATAAATCAGATCACGAAATCTTAATTGATAGTGATTACTTCTCAAATTCATAAGTCTATTTTATGTAGACACTGTTATGAATTATTTTCGAATATTTTCGAAAATTGGGAAACGATATCCACCAAACAAAGGTAACTTAGTTCGGATGATACTCGGTTCATAACCACTCTAGAAACTTATTTCTATTCCTTACCAGAACTGCATCATAGGGATTCAGGTCGAATCATTGAGAACAATATAACAAAACGAAAGATTTATACATAGATACAAATGGTTAGAATACATCTAGAGACAACTATCGTCGCTCATAAGCTCATTTTCTTATCATGTAACAGAATCATGCCTCCAGAGAAGTGTAACCAACCCACCAACAAAACACCAATCCTTCAGATAGATGCGGCTACGTTTCAAGTTGCGGTCACAGCAGCTGTAACAGCTGTCATGGCACACCTTAATGCTAACAATGCAAATATTAGTAGTAATGCTATCGGTAACCCCGATCGTGGTGATGGCCAAGTACAGCAACAAGCACCTACTTGTAAGAACACCTTGAACCTTAAGCCTAATATCCTTAAACGAAAGTTCGAGAACAAGAAAGGGAGTTGTTCAAATCAAGAACCTAACAGAGGGCAACGAACTAGGGCAGTCAATACCCCCATCAGCCCTGTTATTCTAGCACCAACCAAGCCGTACTTAGGAAACCTCCCACACTGCAGCAAGTGCAACTACCATCATCATGGAGTTTGCCGAAGGCTGCATTGCAATAGACGTAACTTGAAGAGGCATACCGCCCGCTTCTGTAGAACTCTGGTTGAGTTCATCACTTCAACTGTCAATGTTGGAACCATTCCCATATGTCACCTTTGTGGTGAAATAGGACATTACAAGAGGGATTGTCCAACAGAGAAGAACGACGGGGGAGCAGGAGGATTTTGACCCCAATACATGGGAAAGCATCAAAGAACCCTGCTATATTTTGGTACGCTTCCAAACCCCGATAACTAGCTATAATTATGATTACTCTTCCATTCAAATTAAATCACAACAATTATATAAAATTTGAAACCCTAACAGGTAAGCTATGATGACTTAGTGTATGCATAGGGGTCATTTATAATTATGATTTGTAGACTTAGAGTGAGTAATCCCGCCTCATTTCCTGTTCCTTGTTTGGTTGTGGATTTAGGGCAGGGTTGCCACAAGTATCATATCACATAGTTCTTCATTCGCCAGATTTGACTTTGAGATGGCTTTGATTTTGATTGAACTTGGATTTGTATCTTCATTTTGAGCTTTGAATTCTTCAATCAAATTTTGACTTTCTGAAAGTTTCTTCGTTTTGGCAATTGAATTTATGATTGGGGTACTGGATGTGACAGTTGTACCCTTTCTTCTTTCTTGACTGTGTGGATCTGATACTTAAGCTCTCTGTTACCGCGAGGGTAACGCGTGTCAACAAATAGGTTCGTGTTCTGTGGATCCAGAGTTGTCGATAAGGATTCGTTTTAAACATTCAGAAGCAAATCATCCTTAAGCTGTTATTACCGCCCACAAAAACGTTTCAGTATTCCATTTTTTTATTATCTCAGGCTGGGGTCTCGAATTACGGTGTTTGGGTCCCCTAGTTATGATAGCTGATTCTACACTTCTGGCAACTATCTGGTCGCCTCAGAATTTTTTTTCATTTGATTTCTCGTTTTCCCACTTCATGGAGCTATCGTATGTAAAGAGTGTCATCATCTCGTATTTTTTTTTAAGATGATGATGCCTAAAAATGATGAAATGCAAAAACTTGAGAAAAGAAAAAAATGTTTTTGGGTTTTATAAATGCAGAATGCGAGGAAAATGAAAATAAGAAAGGTAAAATCTTTTTTTTTTTGAAAAATGCATGCATGAATATGGATGTGAACATGAAAATGCACCGAATGTACAACTCTACCCCTCCCCAAGCTTAAATATAAGCATCGTCCCCGATGCTTGGAGAGGGCGGAACAACCTATTACGGAGGAGGAGACGGGTGGTGCCCGGTTGGGTAAGAGTCCAAAATAGTCAAAAATGCACACTAATCGGATTTTTAAGCAAAATATGAACAATTAAAGATATGGAAAGAATTTACCAAATCGTTCTTGGAACCTATGCAATTGTGGTGAGAACCTCCTCTTCATCTTCCCCAAGCTATCCATGAAATATTTTTGGAGTCCCCAGGATGCCTCCCGGTTAGCCGCCCTTGTTTTAAGTCGTTGGCTCGACTTGGCCACATAATATGCTTCATTCTAAGTATGTGGGCCTTTCCAACACATCAACCTTCTCGCCACCTCCTTCAATGGAACATTTATCTTGTACTTGACTTTATTTTTGCGTGGGAACCGTGTTGGACTTAGGCCCTTAATGACAACAATGGTCCAACGGACCCTTTTCTTGTACTTGTCCAGTCAGGTGGTCAAATCTTCCTTCTTTGAGAAAGTGGTCGATTTGATGACCGGTTGGGTGTCTTCCTTCTCGGGGTACATATCCCTTGAAGGGTCCAACAAATTTGTTATTTTCGGCTCTTGTGGTTGGTCTACCGGTGAAAGGAGTTTCTCATTGGTAGTGGGTGGCTCAACCTCTTTTTTTTCAACCTCCAACACCTCCTCTATAGCTTCCATGGCAACCTTATCGATTTCTACTTCTTCCTTGACATCATTCTCCACTTCTACTTCTTCATCCTCTTCCCCATCTTCAAATTGCAATCTTAGGTCATCAAAATTTTTCCCATCATTCAAAGTGATGGCAAAAAGAGTATGCCTTGGGCCCTGTAACACCCATAAAAAAAATTGAGCCAAATTAAAACATTTTCAATCATTCAAAAACCATTAACTTCATACATCTCGTTTTCAAAATAGTTTATTATCAGAGTATCCCCCAGAACCATATCATATAAATCACAAAACATGAGGAGCGGTACGATCACGCCTTCACCTTGCCACAATCTCCTGAAGTACCTGAAACATAACACTACAACTGTAAGCCCGAAAGCTTAGTGAGTTACCCCCAAAATACCATACACACATAACATACTCATATCATATCACAAATAGAACAGCCACGCACATCGGGTCTACTGTGTGACAGGTCCGCCCGCACCGGGCCTTCAGTCCACCTAGTCCACCCTCCGAGTCTAGCCATGTACATCGAGTCTACAGTGTGATTGGTCCGCCCGCACCGGGCCTTCAATCCACCTGCTCCACTCTCTGAGTCTACAGTATGACTGATCCGCCCACACCGGGCCTTCAGTCGGCCTGGTCCACTCTCCGAGCCTCGGCACGTTTGGTCTGCCCTCTCGAGGCCTTCAGCCTATCCGGACCGCTCGCTCGGCCTTCGAAATATCCGGTCCGCCCTGGGTATGTTGGCTTATAGCACAAAGCAGGACCCTCCTCAACCCAACCCCCGTCAAACAACCATGTGCACATAAAACAATTAATCACATAACAATCCTCAACCAGACAAACAGTCTAACAGATCACATAACATATCAATATCCTAACCAGGATTCCTAACCGGTCACTAGCATAACATTACCTTATATCCCAGGTACCGACCTTAACCAGGTCACTAACATAACACCATCCTAAATACCAGGATGCAGATCTAGCAAAACAATAACATAACAACAATACCCAGATTTCCATCCGATAAAGGGCCGGCCTTGGTGTCGTAGACCCTGTCAATATAGTGAGGATAACTCACCTTGCAACTACCGAAATCCTGCAAATCTCTGGATGCTGACTCGCCGGAAATCCCAACTCAAAAGGGCTCCAGAAGATGATGCCTTCCCAGATCTACGAGTTCCAGCCACCCAACTCCTTCCTTGACAACTTCTTCTTTCTTCTTCTACGCTCTCCTTTGCCAAACCAAGCTCCCCAATGTCAAATATCCACAACAATGGAAGAATAACGGCTACTTAGGGTTTCTGAGGGTAAGAGGGCAGATATGGAGGCTAAGGTTGGAACCATGATGTTCCTTATATAGTGGCTGGCCCTAAAATTAGGGATTCTGGACAATGGACGTACGTTGGGCGTAAATCCAGTACGCCGGGCATACGTCGAAGAACTCCGCGTTTCATTTACTCCATTACGCTGGGCGTACCCACGCGTGTCCCAAATTACATGCATGGCCTTCATCGTCAACTTTTTCCATTAAGGGCTATAAATGTCAATACCTTCAAAGTGTCATAACTCCTTTATTCTAAGTCCGTTCCCGACGAACTTTATATCCACGAAAAGGTGGCGAGAAGCCCTATGCTTCTAACGACACACCCCGGTCCAAAACCTTCTCGAATGAAACCCATTGCCCACAAAAGACCGAAACGCCCTTACTCTTGATCTCGGAAATTCATAATTAAGTACTTTTAGAACGGGGCGTTACAATTCTCCCCCACTTAAATTAGGCTTCGTCCTCGAAGCCTGCGGCAACACAAACTTCCGGATGATACTCCTACAATGCATCCACTGATCTCAGACTAGCTCAGATTCCCTCAAACACAGGTATCGAATCTCTAAAATTCCTCTCTTCCCTTGCAGGGTCCCGATTAACTGCTTCAAGCCGGCCACCAGCTTCTTTTCTCTGTTGACAACGCTCATCAACTGAGTGCCACCTGAAGACACTACCTTACTTCCATCCCACCCATTCATTCGCAAATTGCGAGAACTGGATACCACAACACCCACTGAGCTCTTGCCAAGGCACTAATCCATCTTCCTTCGCCCAAAATTGGCGATAACCCTGATAACTTGCAACCTGGAACGAATCCTGTTCCATTCTCGGGTTCTATCCCTTACGCTCTGACAGGATACTACATCCCTCCGCACCGGTCCAGACTACTCTCGAGTCTGTTAACCTGCTGTCTCACCTTCCTCTGTCCCAATCTCCAATCGGGAATCCCTTTCCTTCTCCTCTTCCAAGGAGACCGAAAACATGCATGCGCATCATCCAACATTGACACAACCTCAACGGGCATCCAACCCGTATGTGCTTCCATATATCTGGTACAATCCCAGTGCTTACTACCAATAACCGAAACATCTTCGATCATCCTTTTACTCTGCTGCCTTTCTCGCAGAGGACCCATACTCCTTCCGGAGCTACATACCTTTCCTTTCCAGGAAGTCTACTCAACAATCCTTACTGCACCTATAAGTGCCACAGAGCTAAACTCCACTCTACACTATCCATGTAGAGCAACCGTTATTCTCTAACTCCCATATACTCTGAATCCGATCACATAACTAACAAGGCCCACGCACGGCCTCCAGCCATCTCCATCATCATGATCAATACTTGGGGGCCAGACCATATCGATTACTATTGCATGGAGACATATTTACTCATTCTCCTCATATCGATCCACTATCTCATACAGAGTCTTCAGCATGACTGTACCGCCTTTCCAGGCCTTCAGCCTATCTGGACCACTCTCGGAACCTTCAGCATGTCTGGACAGCCCTCCTGGGCCTTCAACCTATCTGAACCGTTCCCCAAGCCTTCGGCCTGACTGGTACACCCACCGGCCTTCAGTCTATCCGGACCGCTCAAAGACTGTCGCACATCACCCTAATCTATTCTTCCCGGGAATCTCTCCCATGTAGTCTGTTCTAGCCCTCTTGGGGTTCCGAACTCCAGTTCCATTCCCGGAATCCTTTCCCTGGCCTAAACCCAGGCCTCACGTTGACCAACTACCTTACCTGAAACCATGGTCTGTTCCCTGCCCCACTTGTCTATCACTTGCTCTAATCATGCCACACTCTCGGCTAGCAACACTGATAAATCTAAACAGCTAACCAACCCTGGATACTTGCTGTTTTACCGGAGAATTTTCCAATTCTCCTCACTTAGTGTACCAACTACTAACTTCCGCTGACAAATCGTCATAACTCAATCGACCTTACTTGATAAAGTTCACTCTTATCTCCTGGAACTAAATCCCTCCGAAGTGAGCAACCTTCACAAAATACTCTCCCGTCATCGCACATCCCGAACTCCAAGGAAGTTCGAATCCCAGCTGGACACTTCTTGCATCGCAGTCGCTATTCCTAGCAACGAGATCATACACCTTATCTTTCATCCAAGAGTCCTCCTGAACGCTAACTACAACTCCTAACTACTAAGATCCTCAATCATACTACAAAACATGCGGACAATGCAGACAGATTTACAATACCACACAAATAACAAGATAACAAGGTGGAAACATACCCGCAACTGCATCTAGCTCTGCCCTGACCCCCTCTGCTGTAAGCTGGAATGCGCGTCCCTGAGCCCTCGAAGGCTCCGCTCCACCCTAACCTCCACCCATAATCCTCAAAGTGGCCGGCGCTGGAGCCTGCACTGGTCTCGCAACAAGCTGTGGACAGTTGGCCCTCAAGTGTCCAACCTGATGGCAGTGATAACAAATCCTCATATCCTGCACCGGGGCTGACTGTCGGCAATCCCTCGCATAATGCCCCTTTCTCCCGCACTTGCGGCATGCACCACCGGACCTACAAACTCCGGTATGACCCTTCCCACACTTCTCACAAGTGTGGCTGCTCTGACTTCTAATCCTAGAGTCAACGGTCTTAGGCCGTTTCGGCGCCGGCTGCGACTACACCGGGGCCTGCCTCTGCTCTCGTAACTGTAACTCCATCTCTAACTCACGCCGCCTGGCGGCCTCCTGCAACTCTAACAAGGTATCACACCTCTGCGTGGACACAAACTGCCTGATGTCCCTCTTAAGCATACTCAGATATCGGGACATCTGAGCCTGCTCTGAAGCAAACACTGGGCAAAACATCGCCCTCTCAGTGAACATCCTGGTGATCTCCGTTACCGACTCTGAATCCTGCTTCAGCTCCAGGAACTCCTGAGCCAACCTCTCTCTCTCAACCCGTGGAACATAACGGGTACTGAACATTTCCCGGAACTGATCCCACGTAACCGCAGCCCGCTGCGCGTCAGAATAAGATCCCGTAGTCAACCTCCACCAATCCTTCGTCCCGAGCCACGAAAGGTTCAGGGCACACCTCACCCTCTGATCCGCAGGGCATGAACACGTGAAGAAACAACCCTCCACGTCTGACAACCATCTCATAGCAATGATAGGATCCTGAACTCCATCAAAGGTAGGGGCTTCGTGTTATCGAAGTCCCGATACTGAAAACCTCGACCAGATCCTTCCCCTGTCGCTGCTACAGCCGCTGTAGCTGTCGCGGCAGCCGTCTCAGTAAGAGCTGCATAACGATCATCGAAGTACTCTCTCATAGCGGACTTAATAGTCCCAAACAACTCTGGGATCTGACCCCGAATAATCTCGACCACCTCCTCGTGGATGATCTCCCTGACCCGATCCTCTGTCAACATTGGCCCCTCCTGGCCGATAATCTCAGGTGCCACTGGGGCCTCCGGCTCACTCTGTCCTGATCCCGATCTGGATCCAGTCACGACACGCCTCGTAATCGCCATACTGCAATACACCAACGAGACCCTTAGACACATCACATATCCACCCGAGGAACTATCTCATAACCGATACCCTAGAGAGTTGTGACTTCCTTGATACGCGTATGGGTCCTGTGCTTTCAGTAGTACGGGCCCATACTACCTTCCACACCTACCTATATTTGTCTCAAGTATCACCACAACACTCTAACCATATATACACACACCCGCTCAAACCTCACTCCTAGAGGAAAAGCTGCATATCTCATATAAGGAAAACCCTAGGCTAATAGGCATCATATAATCAGGCAATTCTATCATGCAAATTCCTGAAGATCCCTAGCCTATCACTAGCATGCTGTTCTAACATATCACAGAATCAATAACTTGTATGGTATTTTCGGGTCTACTTACTGGCTCTGGCTGATCGTACCCTCTGCATCCTCCTTTACTTATTTCGAAAACCTTTTGAAAACCATTTTGAAAATCCCTCCTTGATTTGAGACTGGATTCACACGAATGTTCCTCCAATTCACTCAAACCAAGGCTCTGATACCAACTTGTAACACCCATAAAAAAAATTGAGCCAAATTAAAACATTTTCAATCATTCAAAAACCATTAACTTCATACATCTCGTTTTCAAAATAGTTTATTATCAGAGTATCCCCCAAAACCATATCATATAAATCACAAAACATGAGGAGCGGTACGATCACGCCTTCGCCTTGCCACGATCTCCTGAAGTACCTGAAACATAACACCACAACTGTAAGCCCAAAAACTTAGTGAGTTACCCCCAAAATACCAACCACACATAACATACTCATATCATATCACAAATAGAACAGCCACGCACATCGGGTCTACTGTGCGACTGGTCCGCCCGCACCGGGCCTTCAGTCCACCTGGTCCACCCTCCGAGTCTATCCATGTACATCAAGTCTACAGTGTAATTGGTCCGCCCGCATCGGGCCTTCAATCCACCTGGTCCACTCTCTGAGTCTACAGTATGACTGGTCTGCCCACACCGGGCCTTCAGTCGGCCTGGTCCACTCTCCGAGCCTCGGCACGTCTGGTCCGCCCTCTCGGGGCCTTCAGCCTATCCGGACCGCTCGTTGGGCCTTTGGAATATCCGGTCCGCCCTGGGTATGTTGGCCTACATCACAAAGCAGGACCCACCTCAACCCAACCCCCATCAAACAACCATGTGCACATAAAACAATTAATCACATAACAATCCTCAACCAGACAAACAGTCTAACAGATCACATAGCATATCAATATCCTAACCAGGATTCCGACCTAACCGGTCACTAGCATAACATTACCCTATATCCCGGGTACCGACCTTAACTAGGTCACTAACATAACAGCATCCTAAATACCAGGATGCAGATCTAGCAAAACAATAACATATCAACAATACCCGGATTTCCATCCGATAAAGGGCCGGCCTTGGTGCCGTAGACCCTGTCGATATAGTGAGGATAACTCAACTTGCAACTGCCGAAATCCTGCAAATCTCTGGATGCTGACTCGTCGGAAATCCCACCTCAAAAGGGCTCCAGAAGATGATGCCTTCCCAGATCTACGAGTTCCAGCCACCCAACTCCTTCCTTGACAACTTCTTCTTTCTTCTCCTAGGCTCTCATTTGCCAAACCAAGCTCCCCAAGGTCAAATATCCACAACAATGGAAGAAGAACGGCTACTTAGGGTTTCTGAGGGTAAGAGGGCAAATATGGAGGCTAAGGTTGGAACCATGATGTTCCTTATATAGTGGCTGGCCCTAAAATTAGGGTTTCTGGACACTGGACGTACGTTGGGTGTAAATCCAGTACGTCGGGCGTACGTCGAAGAACTCCGCGTTTCATTTACTCCATTACGCTGGGTGTAACCCAGCCTACGCTGGGCGTACCCATGCGTGTCCCAAATTACATGCATGGCCTTCCTCGTCAACTTTTTCCATTAAGGGCTATAAATGTCAATACCTTCAAAGTGTCATAACTCATTTATTCTAAGTCCGTTCCCGATGAACTTTATATCCACGAAATGGTGGCGAGAAGCCCTATGCTTCTAACGATACACCCCGGTCCAAAACCTTCTCGAATGAAACCCATTGCCCACAAAAGACTGAAACGCCCTTACTCTTTATCTCGGAAATTCATAATTAAGTACTTTTAGAACGGGGCATTACAGGCCCTCTTCAGTTTGCGATGGTAATTCGCCTTGAGTTTCTAATATACTTACAGATTGAGTAAGTTGTGCGATTTGTTGCTCTAGCTTTTGAGGCTAGCTTTGGTTGTTTCTTGGAAGATTTGGGTAGTATTGGCAATGCTTTTGACAATGTCTTCCAAGGACATGCTCGAAGTTTCAGTTTGTTGGGGAGGTGGATGATATGGTTGTTGGAACCGTGGAGTTGGTTGGTATTGGTCATATCCCCAAGCTTGGTATTGGTTGTTTCCCCAAACTTGGTTGTTGTCCCACCATTGATCATATTGAGGTTGATCATAACTCCATTGGTTTGGCCAGTAGTAGCTTCCCCTTTCATGCACTTCCTCCCATTCCCCTTGTGAATATGGACACATGTTGGTGTGATGTCCATTTTGAGTGCAAAAATCACAAAGAATAGGTGTGGGATGCACACTTTGGTCATTTTCAATCATCATAACTATCTAGGCTAGTTCAGAAAGCTGGTCTTTAATATAAGGAGTGTTCATCTCCAAGCCACACTTTTTTTTTCTTTTTTTTTTGTTTTTTTTGTTTTTTTAGATAGAGATGTACCTGCTCACAAAAATCTTGACATAAACAATTAGTAACACCGTGTCCCCGGCAATGGCGCCAATTTGTTAGGCGTGTCAAACCCAACAAATATAGGGGTATGAAAAACTCCTAAGAACACTACTATATTGCACTAAAAGATAGTACAAGGCAAGTAGGGTCGATCCATAGAGACACGGGACAATTGGTCCAATACCTCTCTGTGTAAGGTACTTGTTCACAAACAATTTAAAGAGGGGGATTTTGAATGTAGTAGTTAAAGGAACAAATTAAAAACATAAATATTCAGCTGAATGAGTGAATTAAGTTCATATTTTGTAAGGACTCCAACTTCATGTATGACAATTTAGCAATGTGATTCAAAGATGACAGGATATTTGTTCAATTCTATCTAAGTTGGTACTTAAAAGTGTTAACAAGCTCTAACACTTCCCATTCACCACATTAATTAACCAAAACAAGCTCTTTGATTAATCCTAACCTTACTAACCTAATCTAAACAAGCTCTTAGAGTTAGGTTAAAAGGTTGCTTAAAGCTTCATGTGAATGTTCCTAACAACACCCAATACTCCTCACAAGCTCGGGAGTGTAAAAGTGTGTGAAAAGATTTACACTAAATTCATTTAATAGAAATCAATTTAATGCTTGTTACTTAGTTCAATTCACAAAACAGTTACGGATTTTGCAAAATGAATAACTTGAATGACCTAACCTAATTCAAATGGCCAATAAGAATCAAAATCAGAATCACACATTACGAATTCCTTGTTATGCCGTTTGGTTTAATGAATGCTCCTACTGTATGTCGTTTGGTTTAACGAATGCTCCTGCTGTATTCATGGATATGATGAATCGGGTATGCCGCCCAATGCTCGATAAATCTGTCATCGTATTCATAGACGATATTCTAATCTATTCCAAGTCTGAAGCTGATTATGCCATTCATATTCGTACGGTGTTAGAACTTCTTCGAAAGGAGAATCTTTATGCTAAATTCTCGAAATGTGAATTTTGGCTTTGCCAAGTTCAATTTCTCGGCCATGTTATTTCTGGTGACGGTGTATCCATAGATCCTACTAAAATTGAAGCTATTCAAAATTGGGAAGTGCCCCGTAATGCTTCCGAAATTCGTAGTTTCTTGGGTCTCGCGGGATATTACCGGAGATTTATTAAAGACTTTTCTCGTATAGCCGTACCTCTCACGAGTCTTACACGAAAGGAAGTGAAGTTCGAATGAGGTGAAGCCCAAGAAAAAGCTTTCTCGAATTTAAAAGATCTTTTGACTCATGCTCCAATCTTATCACTTCCAGAAGGTGATGATGATTTCTCTATATATAGCGATGCTTCAAGATTAGGACTCGGTTGTGTGTTGATGCAATGTGGTAAAGTGATAGCCTATGCCTCAAGACAACTGAAAGATTATGAAAAGAATTATCCCACTCATGATCTCGAACTCGCTGCAGTGGTATTTGCCCTAAAACTTTGGAGACATTACCTCTTTGGTACAAAATGTCAATTGTATACCGACCACAAGAGTCTCAAGTATATATTCAGTCAGCAAACTCTGAATATGAGACAACAACGAGCCATGGAGCTGATCAAAGACTATGACTGTGAAATCCTATATCATCTTGGAAAGGCTAATGTAGTTGCCGATGCACTTAGCAGAATGGTTTATCGTAATAGTATGTGTTATGCTATTACTCACACCACAGTAAAGTTCACTATCCTAGATGAACTAGAGAAATGGCAAGTAGAAGCCCTAAAGCCAGAAAATGTGAAGAAAGAAGGGATGGTACATTACACCGATGTTTTACTTGATGATCCCCAAGGACTGAAGGTATTCAAGAATCGGCTGTGGATTCCGAAGATTGGTGGATTAAGAAAGAAGATTTTAGATGAAGCCCATAAATCTAAACTGTCAATACATCCTGGTACAAGTAAAATGTACTACGATGTAAGAGCTGATTATTGGTGGCCTGGATTAAAGAAAGACATTGGAAGATATGTACAAGAATGCTTAGTATGCTTACAAGTCAAAACAGAGCACCAAAAGCCTTACGGAACCCTAGAAAGCCTTAGTGTACCTGTATGGAAATGGGAAGAACTGTCCATGGATTTTATTACCAAATTGCCAAAGACTGCTAGACAGCATGATAGCATTTGGGTAATCGTCGACCGCCTGACCAGAAGCGGTCATTTTCTTGCCATGCGTGAAACGGCTCCAATGGAGAAATATGCATAAGTATACTTGGATGAAATTGTTGCAAGACATGGTGTGCCACTAAAGATCGTTTCGGATCGTGATACTCGCTTCACTTCTCACTTTTGGGCGAGTATGCAACGTGAATTGGGATCTCGAGTTGCTCTCAGCACAGCCTATCATCCCCAGACAGATGGTCAGACGGAGAGAACAATCCAAACTGTAGAAGATATGCTTCGTGCATGTGTCTTGGAGTTCGGTGGTAACTGGGATAAATACTTACCTCTTTTCGAATTCTCATATAATAACAGTTACCACGCTTCAATCAAAATGCCTCCATATTAGGCATTATATGGTCGCAAGTGTCGTACTCCATTATGTTGGCGTGAAATAGGACAGAAAATCCTTGGAGGCCCTGAAATGATTCAAGACACCACCGACAAGATTCAAATTATACGAGAAAGAATGAAAGCCGCCCATGATCGACAAAAGTCCTATACGGAAAAGAGGAGGCGACCAATAGAATTCCAGGTGGGGGATTTCGTAATGTTGAAGGTATCCCCATGGAAAGGTCTTATGCGATTTGGAAAGAAAGGAAAATTAAGTCCTAGATTTGTTGGTCCTTTCAAAATCCTTCAGAGGATTGGTAAACAAGCATACCGCTTGGAATTGCCTGAAGATTTGGCAGGTATTCATGATGTCTTCCATGTGAGTTATCTGCGCAAATGTCTAAGCATCTATGATGAGGCAGTTCCATTATCCGAGGTGAAACTGGATAATAAGTTAACTTATGTAGAAGAGCCTGAAGAGATCGTAAACGAAAGAACGACTAAGCTACGTAATAAAGAAGTAGAGTTGGTGCTTGTCAAGTGGAAACACCATCGAGGCCCGAACTATACTTGGGAAAATAAGAATGAGATAAGATCGAAATATCCCCATTTATTTTAATCTATGTAATTTCGGGGACGAAATTCTCAAAGGGAGGAGGTATTTGTAACATACACGTTTTGAGATCGTGTTTTATATAAATAATATTATGAAATATTATGTGATATTGAGTATTGAGTTCTAACAGATAGTTTTTACTAGAAATAAGGTAAAACTATGTTTAGAATCACTCATAAATTATTGGAAGTCTTATGAGATTCCAATTAAAAGCTAAATAGTGAAATTTAGCGAAAATATAAAACTTGAAATAAGTAAAATTTTATTGTTGAAAGTTGTAGATAATCTCGTTAGAAATATATAGGCGAAAACCGCATCGAAATCCGAGTTATAACGAAGAAGTTATGACCAATCAAAGATCCGCGATAAAACCGGCACGGTGCCGAATGACGTAAAAAGTGATTTTTTGATAAACTACTTTTTAGACTTAGTGATCTAAATGAAAGTCGTAGTATTCGTTAAACCAAGAAGTTCGATAAAAAGAACGCCAAAATCTGACTTCGTATGAGGAAGTTATGATTTTTACAAGTTTCGGCTTAGCAGTAGACAGCTAAAAACTCGAATTTTAGATTGAATGATTTTAAGCCGACACAACCTAAACGAGAATCGAAGGTCTCGTCATTAGTAGTACAACGGTAAAAAGTCTGACGAAAACGGACGTCAGATGAAGAAGTTATGAATTTTTAATGGATTTACCAGTCCCGGTCTGTTAAAAATAATAATATAAAAATAAAGTCAAAATTTTCCGACGAAGTCTAAACGAAAGTTGTAGAGCATAATTTTCTCTATGCGTGCATATAAAGAACGTCAAAAACGGAGTCCGTATGAGAAAGTTATGGATTTTACAAGATTGGGCACATTTTTCGAGAAATCTTGCATGAATAGTGATTGCCACGTCACCCTCGCTCGGAGTTGGCCACGTGTCCGAAGCTGCTGCGTGGGATGTCCGAGAAGCGACGCATGTCGCACAGGTGTCCGAAGAAGCACGTGATCCTCGCATGCCGCACGTGATCCGAACCTCGTGTTGGCTCCTGATTCGACCAAGGCTCCTGACCCGATCTGAAGCTGTAGACGCGTCATCCGACCAATGCGAAGCAAGCACCTGTCCGTCCGAGCCTCGCCCTACTGCCACCTGGTCCGAGCCTCGCAACCAGTTGCCCTCACCCCCTCGCTTCGGATCCGAGGCTCGCACCTATATAAGGGGTGCGAGACCTCCCGGTTAAGAGTTTGAATTTTGGTCTTTTTCACCCCTTTTCAACATTTTCTTACATTCCGACTTCCCCCGAAGCCCCGGTACTTATTCCAAAGCCCGAAGCACACCCCGAGATTCCCGAGATTCCAAAGCCCGAAGCGCACCTCTGACTTGAAGTGTATGACATAAGCATCACTTGGGTATTGGTATGAACCGTTGACCATGAAGTGTATGACATATGCATCACTTTGGCTTCGGTAGTATGCTAAGATAAGGCTGAAAGCCTAAATATTCTAGCAAAATGATATTCCTGAGTATTTACTGTGCCATTTGTGCTGAAACTTTATTGATTTTATATCAAGTTTGGAATTTGTTATGTCTCATTGATTAATATGGAAAGCTTTTCGCATTATGTCTTTGTTGTTCCTTGTTCCTCTTTGCTTCTGGCATATTACAGTATATATATGACATAACGTTATATTGTATCCATTATTGAACTCACTAAGCGTCACCGCTTACCCCTCTCAATGTTTAACTAATTTGCAGGAGATAAGCACCCAGTATAGTGATATACTGGTAGAAGATTTTTGAATAGTTTGAAACTACTGTTTTGATAGAAGATTTTCGAATAGTTTGAAACTATTGTATTTTGCACTCCCATATCTATAAAACTATAGTATCTTGGGGAGTTATGTAATATATAACACTATGAAATAGTGGGTTTGTATCCAGTAGTTTGTAACCGTTTTATCAATATAAAATATTGTTTTATGAATATGCATGTAGCATGTTTCGGAATAACAATTGTCAAACATGAAAATTTGGGTCTTTCATAAATATGAAAGTATAGAAAGGGGTTCTTTCACATATATATATATATATATATATATATATATATATATATATATGGTAAAAACGATAGTTGAAATAATTTGCAATAGTTTAAATACTAACTCAAGATTCCTTGTGTTTTACTTGTATTCCTTCCCCCCCCCCCCCCTAAAACAATGAAAAATCGTGAAAACGTAAGGGTATGAACTCACCTCGAGTGTGCGTTCTTGGTTGAATACTATCTGATGGCGATAATCATCGGGTTAGAACACGTATATAAATCTGTATCCTAATAGTATTAAACACATAGTAATATGTGTATATTAAATCAACTAATAATTTAAAGTGTTAAATAACACTTGATTGTATAAAATACTTACAAAGTGTGAAAGAGTTCCTGGGAAATGGTTTGGGTGTTTGAAGATGTTCCTATGAAGGTTTGAAGATCTACTGGTAACACTTGCAGATTTGAAGATTGTCTTATGAATTTTGAGAGCAAATATGAAGATTTTGGGACGTAAGTGTGGTTTGTGTAGGGTGTTTTCGGTTTATATAAATATATATTAGGGATAAAATGATTTGACAGGTGCATTGGGGAATGAAATTATCTAATTGGAATGTGTGTCACCGCTTGAAAATGGAGTTTTCGACCTATCTTCCTAACCGAAAACCATGATTTCGGTCTATGTCCATCCGAAAACCTTGGTGATTTCGGTCCATGTGGTGTTCGGTCTAAGTGTTTTTGGTGCAAAGGTGGGACCTCGCATATGGTTTTCAGTGGAAGGGAGTTCTCGGTGGGGGTTTGCGGTCCGAGGGTTCTCGGTTATCTAATGAAATCACCAAAAGGTGATTTCGGTCCACACTTGGGATTTGATTCCCAAACCGAAATCATCCAAGCCAAATGACTTTTTATTATTAAATACTAAACAATTTAATTGTTTGACTTATGTTTGAATTTCTTTGATTTTTATTGATTTTCTTTGACTTTTATTGACTCGAAATAACTGGTTGTTACATGGTCCAACTTTCTCATCAAGTTTCTGTCTCTATGAATGTATAAAGTTCTAACCTTGACAATTGCTTATCTAGATATATGTTTATGCTTCATTTTGGTTATTTTGAGCCCCTTTCATGATATCCTTAAAGTTGAGCAACTCCGGGACCTTATAGTGACCCAAATGATTTATGGATTAAAATGTTGATGTATTAACCAAAATACAATCTACTTTAATAATAGAGTTATTGTGAGTGTAACCCAACCAACTTACCTTATTTGTTTTAAAAGGTTATTTGTTCATTTTTGGCTTTCTAAAGGTGTAACCCAACCAACTTACCTTATTTGTTTTAAAAGGTTCTTTGTTCATTTTTGGCTTTCTAAAGGTACGAACTACACTTTTATGGTTTTAAAAGGTCATATTTCTTAAGGTGAAGGGGTCAACCGGTGAACCCCTTCTTCAAACAAGCATGTCATATGTCATGCGTATACATAACATGAATAAAACTGTTCACCTTCTTCAAACAAGCATGTCATATGTCATGCGTATACATAACATGAATAAAACTTACAGCTGATTGTTATCATCCCTCCAACAACCTTTGTTCTCCAGTGCACCTGACCCTGAGTCCGACAACCCCATGTTCATTATCAAATGAGGGATTGTAATTTGAGTACCTGGTGTTGAAAGGCCAAGAGTTACAGAAAATCGTCGCGAGGAACCGTTTTCTCCTGGTGATCTCAGATTCTCCGGACATCCCGTCGGTATTGGCAATGATAGCACGTGAAGCTTCCCGGTCTCATTAGAGTGTAGATTCATCGGAAGGTAACTGATACCTGCAAACTGGACATGAGTTGTGAAGGTCTAGCCATGTTGACTTGGCATCTCTTTTGCTTCATCTACGATTTGGAAATCTTCCAAACAAACTGAACACTGAACAAATTCATCCTGGATTTTCACTGTTTGGCGGTATAAAAACTCAATTAGATCTAACCAGATAAACAATCTCCGCCCAATCCACCCCTGAAATCCCTAACAAAAATATTGAATTTAAGCCAAATCCTTTGATTCCACCCACAATGAAGAACAGGATAGAGAGGGAGAAAGCAGTGACTACAGCTGGAATAACCCTTAATGAAGATCTCCTTGAGAGAATGAGAGACGAGGCTAGGAAGATAAGGAAGTGGGTAAAGGTTAAGAAAGCAAGACTAAACGAAGGTGTTCTTGAACAAATTAGGTTAATTTGGAATACTGATAAACCCGCTATGCTCAGATTTGATATGCTCTTGTTATCTACTGAGGATGCAATTACAGAGAGATTCAAAAAACACACATCAATGGAGAGAACATATTCAAGATTATTCTGGTGGATGTATTTTAGTTTAATTTCTTTTTTAGTTAAAAAGTCATATCATCAAAGAAAACCGTCATGGTTAGTAAAAATAGATTTTATCTCCTTGAACTAAAAAAAAAAAAAAAAAAAAAAACATGAAGGACCTTTATGAGGATCATTTCTAATATTTGACCTTAAAACCAAATTGTATATTAAGATACTTTTTAACGTTAGTGCGTAGACGATTGTATAATCAAAGTAATAATTAGTTAGGGACTAAAAACCAATATCATCTTAACGGTGGCCTTCGGTTTTAGCATAATTAGTGTTAGTGCCATTAATTTTTTCATTTGCTTAAAAACTTTATTAAAAGAATTATACAGTAAAAGTAACTTTTAAGTTTTAGTCAATGTGTAAATCTTCATATTTTAAGGGAAATAATAATTTCTTCTATTATTTTAACAATATGTAGTACATAATAATGGTTCACTCACGTCTCAATCCTACTCCAAGTCTTCCTCGAAAAATGACAATTTTATTTGAATCTTATCTTGCAAAGATTTTTTTATCATTTGCTGCATTATGTCCCACTCCAAATTAATAATATAATACTTAGCACTTAACAACACCACATATATTTTTATAATCAGTTTTCTAACAAATTGAAATTGATATCTAAAAGTTTCCAAATCATAGAATTTGTTCTATAAATATGATAAATATGTGTATTGACGTTCCAAATTTTCCATTGAGGTACAAGTCAATTGTTACCAACGGTACCAAAAGACGATCCACCTCTATTCACTTGAGGAGTCACCATCTCCGTCCATTCTATCCCCAAAGGTCGCCTATCGAATGCTCGTGTTGTTCCTGAAACCACATACACTCTACACAGGCTTAGCTCATGCCTTAACTGCATAATTTTGTTCAAAGCAAAACCAACCCCATTAGTACTAAATCAACACGTTGTTGTTTAACAGTATACATGTTTCAAAAATTGATTGATGAATAGTGCACCTGTGGAACGGAGAAAGTGTTGGTAGCATCTACGTCTACACTGATTGCTCGATATTCGTTCATTTTCCATTCGGTTTTCTTCACAGTACGAGACCTCCCTTCATAAAACACCATTGTCTTCTTCAATCCAATTACTTTGTTATCAGACGAGTAGACATATGTAGGCGAACCGGTGGCTTTCCAGTAGCCATAGGCGGTGGTCCGGCTTGGCCTTCCTCCTTGTGCTTCCCTTTCTTGTCTCGGCACAAAAAAGAACCACTGCTCAGTGTCCCGACGACAAAACTCACCAGCCAACCCTACATGTACAAGAAAACACAAAACGAGCTAAGCAAAACCCCATGATATAAGGCCTTCCGTTAAATGTAAAGTGATATATACTTACTTGGAAGGTGGCAAGGATTGTATTCGTAGACATGGACGACTGGGATGACACGATGAAGGTCTTGTGTTCTTAGGCCTTGGAGCTTGTTCCAGAGATAGAAGGAAATTAGTTCTTGTTCTGTTGGGTAGAATCGATAGACGGACGGTGGGTGGGGCTCGTCATCATCTTCTGCCATTGTTGCTGCTATTAATTTGAGCTTTGTTTGTTTCAAGGTATTTATAATGTTGGTGAATGAGACAGTTACCGAGTGAAAATGGAAAAAGATGGCAACGACATCAGGTCTTGAACAAGTCATGACCGGACCTCCAAGCCAGATGTCCACTATCATGGCTTGTTTTATTGAACTAGTCAGCTTTTCAGTGAAATACAGGACTGCCCCTTTGTGAAATGTTTTACGCACTTGTATGCCCTTTAGGAATAATAGTTTTACATTCAAGTTATCGATGGATTATTGTATAATGTTTCGTTTTTTATTTAACTATTTAGGCTATGAAGAATGGCAATGTAAGTCCCAACACTACAAGAAACTAAGGCATTAGCGGCGACACAATTAGCGACCACTAAGGCTTTTAGCGGCGACACAACACTTTGTCGCCGCTAAAAGCCACTGTCGCCGCTAATTGTGTCGCCGCTAATGCCTTGTTGCCCGAATCCACGTTATCCCCTTCTGGTAAACCTCAACCGTACGATCGAGTATCTAATCCAACGGCTGGGGCCTCGTTTTCGCGCAAAACCAATACCGGCGACAATTTGTCGCCGCTAAAGGTCGAAAATTGTCGCTGCTAAAGGTCAAAAAAAATACGCGGCATAAGTTCCCTCGTTAGTTGTCGCCGCTAAAGGCTAATTGTCGCCGCTATTCATGTCGCTGCTAAAGGTCGACGCAAATAACACCCCCTTTCTGCTTTCACAGCTTTCATTTGTCTGCGTTTTTATCCATTCTCTCCGAGCATTTTCGCTCAATCGAGTTTCCCGGAGGCTAGAAGACATACCAGCGACGCCTATAGACCACTGGAAAACTCCCCACTTCCACATCTCCAATGATTCCACTGTGACATTAATTTCGACACTATTGCTGTCGATTTCCTCTGTGGTTTGTGTTTTTGTTCCTCATTTCTTCTTTTCCTTCTATTTTACTATCGATTTCTACTTGTATTTGTGATTAGTTGCATAAAATATTTTCATCATAGATTTTTCCTCCACTGTGATCGAGGCTACTATCGGGTGTTGCTGTCACCGGCTACGGTATGTACCTTCTTCCCTCTTCCCTCATTTCTCTTTCTCTTTCATTTTTGACTAGAATTCCACACCTAATTGTTTTTTTTGTTGGTTTTTTTTGTCTTAAGTTACACCACCACCACCATTGTTGCACCGAAGACTACCACCACCTGTTAAAAGATGGCAAAATTTTGGGGACCACAGGTGCATTTTTTGTAATTTGTTGTATGTGTTTGCATTTGTGTGTGTATTTTGTATATATATATGTGTGTATTTCATATATGTGTGTGAAATATGCTATATGTGTGTGTATTTCATATATGTGTATGAAATATGTGTGTATTTCATATATGTATGTGTATAAAAAGTAAGTATATATGTGTATAATGTATGTATGTGTGTATTTGTGTGCAATTTGGATTGTGTTGATAGTTGTTTTATGTGTATAAAAGTATGTATATATGTGTACAATGTATGTACGTGTGTATTTGTATGCAATTTGGAGTATATTTGTATGCAATGTGTAAACTACAATGTCATAATGGAAAAAACAAACAAAAACCAAATAGGATCCGGAGTCTAACTTGGAAGGTTAATGTTAGTTAGTTGGTTTGTTAATTTTATAGTTTGTTGATTTATAGATAAATTGGTAATTGGTAGTTTTCTTATCATTTGGTAATTTTTGGTTTGGTTTATGTTAATATTTTAACTTACAAGTTTATATGTTGTTATTTACTATGTAGTTGGAGAATCTTCCATCAATGTCTAATGATCCGAAGTCTATTGCGGAACTTATAGGAGGGAACGAGGGTGGCGGGGATGATGACACATCGTATTAGTTTGATCTTTTATTAGAGATTGTAGTATGACATAAATTTATAAGAATTTTGTTATTTATTTTGGTGTATGTATAGTATTATAAAACATAGATGTTATGTAATTGTTTTTCTGCATTTAACGTTGTGACATCCCCAAAATCACGGCCAGAAAAGACCGATTTGTTTATGCTTTGTTTTATAAATCAGAGTATCCATTTAAAGAAAAGTGTTGCGGAATTTGTTCCCAAAACAAAATATGATAAGAATTTATCAAAGCATTTCTTTAAAGAAATGTATTTTCATTATATAACAAAATCTCGGGATATCATGTTCAATACAGACCAAAAGCATAAACATAACATACATTCATTTACACTAGTGATTTACATCTCCTTTAATCTCTCAGTGCAAAGCAGCTTCGTATCGATACATGTGATACAAATAAACTGAGTGGGTCAGGCTTGGGAGCCTTGTGAGCGTATAGGGTTTTCAACCCACAATAATATAATTATTATATTTAATCATCAAACAATCAATCCAATTACCCATCCCCATTATCTTCTTTATTTCTTAAGGTTTTACCCTAAGAATCCACTATCCTTCATTCATTCGTTCTTAAGGATTGACCTGAGGAATTGGCACAAAGTCCATTGCTGCCCGAGGTTCATCTACACAGTACTAAATCCATAGCTACCAAGGTTCATCTACACAATACTAAATCCATAGCTACCAAGGTTCATCTACACAGTACTAAATCCATAGCTACCAAGGTTCATCTACACAGTACTAAATCCATAGCTACCATTGTATTTTAATAAGGCATTAAATCTATAGCTGCCAGGGTTTTTAGAGTACACCGGTGAACATCAAGTCCACAACACCTACAAGTTGCGAGCTTGCTAGTGTTCCACTGGACTGTCTAGAATAGTCTGTGGTTGTCATCCATACTCTGCTGAATGACGGGGGCCATCGTTTGGGTAAACGTTTCACTCATTTTTCACCTGGCACCCTCATCTCACGATCTATAACATCTTTCGTCTCATCCTCAAACTCATCTTTCCTTACACACCAACTATTTCATATACCCATGTTCTACCCAACATATTGGTAGATATAAATTACATATATGGTTTAAATCATTTAAAAACCTGTATAAAACATTCATTCCAACAACCATCTCAAGTAAACAAACAACGTATAAACACATAGCACATATTTTAAAGCAAATACTACATATCTATGCGGTAGAAGAAAGTAACTACACACTCACTTGATTAGACGATGCTTGGACAGCACTACGGCTCTTCAAGTACTATTCTTTTGATGTAACAGGGATATCTTCACACACCGGGCTTCTCGCGGGCAGAGCTTCGGCTTAAAACTCTTTTCTTCTCGGGATCTTCGGGCTTCGGGACTTGCTTCGTGTCTCGGGATGATACCGGGGCTTCGGGGGGGGGGGGGGGGGGGGTTAAAATAGGGCTTAGAGAGGGTATCGGGAGTGGGAGAGAAGAGATAGAGCAACCAAAATCGGCTGACCCTCGATTTCTATTTATAGAGTCATTTTTCAGCTCTCACGTCGTGAATTTTAAGTTCTCACGTCGTGAATTCAATAGTCATCAGGTGCGTCATCGCCACTTGCATCTGTCAGGCTCCAGAATTCATAAATACTGAGTTCACGTCGTGAACACTGTATTCACGTCGTGAACTCTGACAGTTTTGGGGTTTTGCGCCCCGAACTTCAGAAATTCATAACTTTCGCATACGAACTCCGTTTTCGACGTTCTTTATATCCACGCGTAGGTGAGACTATGCTCTACAACTCTCGTTTAGACTCCGTTGGCTAATTTTGACTTTATTTTTGTTATATTATTATTATATTATTTTTAGTAGGCCGGGACAGGAAAACTCCGTTATAAATTCATAACTCCTTCATTTGAAGTCCGTTTTCGTCTGTCTTTTTACCGTTGGACTACTATCGACAAGATCTTCGATTCTCGTTTAGATTGTTTCGGCTAGAAATCACTCGATCTCAAAATCGAACTTCGGGCTGCATATTGCTAAGCTGAAACTTCGAAAAATCATAACTTCCTCATACGAAGTCAGATTTAGGCGTTCTTTTCATGCACGCTCTCGGTTTAACGTATTCTACGACTTTCGTTTATATCGCTAAATCCAAATATCGCTCTATCGTAAATTCACGATTTACATCGCGCTGTGTCGTGCCGGTTCTGTCGCGAAACTTCGACAAGTCATAACTTCTTCGTTATAGCTCGGATTTCAGCATTTTTTATATTTTCGGAAACCTTGTAACATATACTACAACTTAGTTAAGATTAATCCTTCTAAATAATCTTCCATCAAAAAGTCATTTTTGATGCTTATCGTCTCTAAATTGACTAACCCGGATCTACGGGTGTTACAAACGTATCTGTTTTTCTGGATTTAACGTTATTATGTATTAGTTTTTGGACACCCGAAAATGGCTGGATTTTAAAAAAAATAAATAAAAAAAGGAAATAGCGGCGATGCTATTAGCGGCCACATAGATAATTAGTGGCGACACATACCATTACCTGCGACAATATCATTAGCGGCGACAATGAGCATTAGCGGCGACTTTTTGAGCAATAGCGACGAGTCAGTAGCGGCGACTCAATAGCGGCGACGTGTCGCCGGTAAAGGTATTAGTGGCGACTTTGGTAAGCAATAGCGGTGATTTTTGTCGCCGCTAATACCCTTTTTTCTTGTAGTGCAAATTTGTTTGACGTATCAATTAGATCCAATTGATGGTGCGGAATCCCAATCAATTAGATGATGCAAGATCAAAAATAGAGAAGGAGAAGAAGAATAACATGAATTTAATGTATTGATGATATGAATGAACATCCTTACAAGAGATTCACACACACACTATTCTTCTCTTTAGTTTCTCTCTCTAGGACACCTTGATTTGCACACACTTAAGCTCCTCTCTCTCTCTTTGAATTAATTCAATTTGTCACGCAAGAATTTGATAGTATCAACACAAGTTTGAGAGCAAGAATTTTGACTGACCTCCTTTTTCTCTGGCTCTGGGGTAGTCTGTACCATGAAAGCAAATTGTAATTCCATCATTTCTTCCTCCGGGTCCACCTCAGCTTGCTCCTCTGAGACATAGTTGATCTGGGCAAGGTGAGCATTTTTAGGTCCTGAGATGTTCAGGGCCTGCATCTGATCTTCCCAGTCAAACGACTGAGCCACCACTACAAGATTCGATGTCTGATTGTTGGTGGTAGCTTCCCGGCTGCTTCCTACAGGCACCATGGTTCTTTCACTGTTTTCCCTCCTGTCTGGCTTTGGGCATTCTCTGGCAAAGTGACCATGTTCATGGCAGTTGAAGCATCTTAGTTTGCCCTTTTTGAAACCGACCTTCTTTTCCGCGTTCATTCCCCAGTGGTTCTTGCCTATTTTCTTTGCAAATTGTTTGGCCTTGAACACAGCCATGTCAATTTGCCATGTGATGTCCATCTCCTCGACATCTTCTGGGTGTATTTGATCCAGGTCAGCAAAAGAGAGTTGAGGGGGCAACTCTCCAACAAAAAAAGCGTTGTAGCAGTTTACCAATCCAGATGCAAGAGCCATATTCTCTTCAACCTCTTTTGGAGCAGATACTGGAGCAGGAGCTTTAGAAAAGGATGCAGCTTGTGAATATGGCATTGATGATGGAGCAATATAAGGTGATGGTTGTGGAGCAGCAAACATTTGACTTTGTGGTTGTGGAATAGCAAAAGCTTGACTTTGAAGAGTGGTAAAGGATGAAAAAGCATTGTTTGTAGAAATCCCGAGATTTGCAGTTGAGTACGAGTTCACATGATTGATCTCCCTCTGTTTGTCATCAAGATCACATGCTTTGATGATGGCCATGGTTTCAGCCAGACTAAGTCGGTTAAGATCTTTTGTTTTCTTGTGACAACAACATTCATATCCCATGCCTTTGGGAGACAATTCAACAGCTTCTTGTTGATTTCAGATCTTGGCACTGAGATCCCAGCCGAACTCATTTCAGTGGTCAATGTGATGAATCGTTGAAGTTGAGCTTCCAGGGTTTCTCCAAGAATGTAGTTGAACATATTGAACTTTTGTCTCAGCATATCCTGACGACTCTGCTTCATGTCTTCATTTCCTTCGTATACTTCAATCAATGCTTCCCACAAAGCTTTTGTTGAAGTGTATTCTCTGAAACCCTATGCAATCTCTGCGGATAAAGCCATTGTGAGTGTAGCCAGTGCTTTCTCTTGCTCTTCAATCTTCTCAAAGTCTTGATCAGTGTAGTTCTCAAATGCCTTATCAATGACTGTTCCATTCTCTAGTGTAGTGGTAATTCGAATTGGTCCTTTCAAGATGCTACGCCAGATTTTGAAGTCCTTCATCTTGATGTACTTTTCCATTCGATATTTCCATTCTGGGAAACCTTCAGCGGACAGTAAGCGAGGAATTCGAGTAGTGGTTCCCATGATCGAGTCCAATTCTTGATGAACTGTTGAGCTTTGTGAATCCATTTTTTGTTTTGTTTTTTTAATTGATTAAACAAACAAACTAACAAGGAAAAGTACTAAAACGGAAAATGTTCAAATGACCAATAAGGGGGTTCACGGCCGTATAGAGATCACGGCCGTACTCACTTCACAGCCGTACACAGTAGTCACGGTTAGGCAGATCACGGCCGTACACTTGAAGATGATTCTCGGTCAATGAATGTTTCGCGGTCAAAGGATGAAGGTTTCACGGTCAAAGGATGGATCACGGTCAAATATTCAGTTCACGGTCAATAACTTTGAATGGTTCACAGCCGTATACTAAATCACGGTCGTACACACTTCAACAGGTTGAAGCCGTGAACACTAAAAACATCAGTTTTCAAGTAGATTTTGATTCCTTTAGCCTTGAAATCTCGATCAAATGCACAAATCCAGTAAATAAACTCGAATCAACCACGAAAATAGTGAAAAACGTCTAGCCGTAAACACTCCTTGACAAGCTTGACACCGAATTTGCTCTGATACCAACTGTAAAGTCCCAATTTTGCTTGACGTATCAATCAGATCCAATTGATGGTGCGGAATCCCAATCAATTGGATGATGCAATATCAAAATAAGAAGAAGGAGAAGAAGAATAAGATGAATCTAATGTATTGATGATATGAATGAAGATCCTTACAAGAGATTCACACACACTATTCTTCTCTCTAGTTTCTCTCTCTATCACACCTTGAATTACACACACTTAAGCTCCTCTCTAGCCATGTACACTCCTCACCCTTACAACTATATATAGTGACCGCAAATGGGTTCACGGCCGTGAACATGTTAACGCCCGTGAACACCTTACAACCGTAAACACCCAAACTGTTAACCTAAACAGCTGTAAACACCAGGCCGTTTATGATCCTAGACTGAAAAATACCATTCCTAGAAAAGTAAAGTATAAACCATATTTTTGACCCAACAGGTAGCATGTGTTAAGATTGGCCATCATATTTTAATCCGTGATCTAAGCTTTTTTTCATAAAACAGATACACCTTGGATTTCAGAATAAAAATTAAAAAAAATCAATAAAAAAGAACGAATCACAACCCTATCAAAGTATGAAATATAATCTGGTAGTTTATACGATGTAACAAGTTTTGCAACGTGTACCTGAAATCCATCCAGGAGAGCTTATGTAGTTATTGCACTTAGACTAATACATCGAACCAATAAAGGTTGAAGTTAATCTCCTTGCTTCAGCATGTAGGTTTTGAGTGAAAAAAAAAGTGAGATAGAAAAAAAAAGGGAGAAACTACCAAAATTTGAAAAAATTTGGAGCTGTCAAAGTATGAAATCAAAAAAATCAAAAATTCTGAATTATCAAAAGTTGAAGATACAAAAAATCAAACAAGAATCTGGTAAATTCAAAGAAAGTAGAAAGCAAATATCAAAGAAGAGATGAATTCCAAAGAGCTCCATTGTGGTATCAAAGTTGTAATTATTTCTAGAATTTATATATGCTTGGTAGTTTAACCAAAAATACATTGAGGTTCAGAAAGATTTATGGGGATGGATTCGGAGGGTTGCAAAAATGAATGTCGTATAAGCTAAGGGGTGAAGGTTCATAAGGATTGCCAGTATTTAGGAATGAGAAGTTTTTAGGAATCATAGACACAAATACATGCATTATCGTCTTGGGATAGTGGTTGGGTTTTAAATGGATTGTTTTATGCAATATTGGTAAGATAAAAATCAGTTTGCTTGGGGACAAGAAAAGATTAAGTGTGAGGTATTTTGATATGTGCATATCTATACATATATTTCACATCATATCTTAATATTTCTAGCCATTTTTATGCCCATTATAGAACAAAAGGTACTTAATCTATTGTATATTGTGTTGTAGGGGTAAAAGACATGCTCAGAGCGAAAAGGAAGCTAGAAGCTAGGAATTTGGATCAAGGCTAAAATGAAGAAAAATATACTTAGCATATCGTGGTGACATTCCCACGATGTGGCGTTTTGGATTTCCCCGATAGATCTAGAAGACTTGTTGAATACGGGATAAACACGAAGGCCACGACGTGATGGACTTACCATGTTGTGGTGATCAGGATTCGGGAAAACTATATATAGAAGTCATAATCCTCCGAAAATTCAACTTTTTGCTGGAGCTATTATCGTCTTTTGAAGGACAAGAACTCCTTTTGAAGCTTGGAGTTGCAGAAGGTCGATCATAGCTTAGATTTTAGAGATTTGAGGCAATACAACTTCCTATTGTGTTTTTCTACTTGAGTTTAATCATGACTACTAAGTTGAAATTCGTTTTTTTGTGTTTACTTGCTGAAATTATGGGCTACAAACCTATGACTTTTTTTTTATTAGATTCCTTGACTTTTTATGGTTTGATTTATGGTTTGGATGATGTTTAGTTGGTTATTTGTTACTTTAGCTTATTAAAGAACCTTTTATGCTTATGAGAACTACTTTTTTATTTATTGCTCAGTTTAATTAAGTTTGCATGGCCATCATTCTTGATTGAACTTGAATCTTATGATCTTTGTGAATTGCAAAATTATAGGACTAGAGTTTTGACCAAAACCTAGGGTTAAATAGAAAAGTGGGTAAATAATTGTGGGAGCTAATATATGATGACCAATCATATATTAAATTGATTTAATAAACCAAATTAATCAGTCAGTTATAAGCCTAATTTAACTCGAACCGAACACTAGTGAATTTGTTAGTTTATGTGCCTGATCATCGTATGAATGAACTTATCTACTAAAGGATTAAGTTAGTAAACATTAACTTGGTCATCTTAGGAATCGGTAACCAACGAAGCATTAATCCATTACACTTCCATAAATCAACCATAATAACAAGTATATCAAAGCTAAACGAAAGTCTCTCAATCACCTTGGTTAAAATCATCTTTTGTGTTTTTGTTTCATTAGTTGATAATAGTTAGTTTGGTATATTAAGTTTCTAGTCTTGCAAAACTAAAGAAAACCCCCTTTTTCTTAATTAAATAGTAGTTTAGGTAAATAGTAGATAAAATTAGCTAAACATTATGTTCCTTGTGTTCGATACCTGACTATTGTGCTATTCGATTTTCAACAAGGTACATTGCCTTAGGAAGTAATAATTAGTTACATTAGTAGGTTTAACTGGTGCATAATTATATACGCATCAATTGGTTTTGATTTGACCAGGGTATGACCAAGTTTGACCTAATGGTATTTTAGGTATTTTGAGTTGTATTTCAGATTGGTCAAATTTGATGAATAGGTGACCACTAGAGCGGATATTCGGAGCAGTGTCCTATTCAGTGATCTTTTCAGACTGTGAGGTGAGTTTTCCTCACTACACTTGTGGCTCGAAAGCACTAAGGCCGACCCACTGGATCTGATATCCTGGTATATTGATAGATGTATGATGAGTATGAGGTAGATCTGTATGATTACCTGATGATTATTGATATGCGTTAGACTGGTAGAACTGTATCACTACATGTATTACTGGATATGTGTTAGATTGGTAGATCTATAGGAATACATGTATTTGCTGGCTATTGATTGTTATGATATATGTTGATGTGTTATTGTCGGTTGGGTTGAGGTGGTCCTGCTTTGTGTTGGCCAAGATACCTAAGGTGATCCGGATAGACTGAAGACCTGCAAGGCAGTCCAGTCAGGTCGAAGGCCCGAAGAGCGATCCATATACGTTGTAGGCCCGACGCGGTGGTCCAATCATGATGAAGGCTCGGAGAGCGGTCCAGATTGGCTATAAGCTCGACGTGGTAGTCTAGTCAGGCTGTAGGCTCATGCATGCATGTTGTTATTTGTATGGTTTTGTTTGGTACATTGTTGGAACTCACTAAGCTTTGGCTTATGGTTTAAGTTTATGTTCCAGGTACTTCTGAAGATCAAGACAAGACGAAGGCATGATCGTACACATCCTTCAGTGTTATGTTTTAGAGATTATGATACATTGATCTTGGGAAATATTTGTATTTTGATAGTTGATTTTTAGACGGCTTTGCTTGAAAAAATGATATCCTTTAAATTAAAAATGAAAAATTTTAGCGTGTTTTTAGGATGTTACACAAAATTTCTTTCAAACTTTCATTTATTCATAACGGAAACCATGGTTTGACAATCAAAAGGCAATTATTACAATCAAAGTACATACAGAACACAAAAAACTAAAACATGGTATCGATGCATGTGTACAGTCAAGCTTTGCCCTTCCTACATTTTGAGGAGTATCTGGAAAACAATTAATAAACAACGGTACGCCAAGAGATAGTGAGTTTTCCAAGATAGCATATATCATAATACATATACTATGCATACACATAGTGGTTCACGACCTTTTTCCATCCTACCAATAATGTGTGTATCTAGACTCACGACCTATCATCGTTCCGTCGTAAACACGAGTCTCTAGAATCACGACATGTCGTCGTTCCGCTGTCAAATCCTCCTATATACATATAACCAAACCATATAAACTAAAAACCAATCATACATAATACTATTCTAGTCTACACATGTAAATAATGGCCTTTAGCCTAAGGATGGTCTGCTCCCTTGGCCTTTAGCATAAATCCGGTCCGCTCCCTTGGACTTCAGTACAAAAATGGTGTGTCCTCAACTTGCCACATAATATATCAACATATAGATTTACCGGATAACATATAACTCAACGCTACATGCAATCTAGTTAAGCTAGTGTACTTACTTAACAGAATACTATAACATATCTACATCCTAACATACAAAGGATACATATTGTAACATAAAGTATAATTAGATAACTCACTTGTACAATTTCTCATACGAATATTAACTATCCAACTGACGATTCAACTAGCGGGTAATACGTCTAACATGTAATCACCTATAATACTATAACTTATTAATATTTATGTCAATCTGGTATAATTTAGATCATTCACTAATATTAATGATTACTTGAAGTTCTATCTGATAAGGAATGACCAGGTAAGATCATATTGGAGGTAAGATCCATTTTGTATATGAAACATCCCAAAATCAGAGTAAAATTTTTCATTTTACCAAAACAACCCCAAGACAATAATTGTTTTCACAATCATTGTTTCAAAAGTGATAATCAATAATCAAAGTATCCAAAAATCCAAATAACATAAAATCTGAAGGATGTGCATGATCATGCCTTCGCCTTGCCACGGTCATCTGAAGTACCTGAAACAATAAACTGAAACTATAAGCCAAAGCTTAGTGAGTTCCCCTAAAGTACCACCACACAACATAACATATACAAACATTGCATGTTGGTTCCAATTAATCATCGGATTGGAATAACCTCGGCTCCACAACCATCGGGCTAGATTACCCCTGACCTAATAAGTCATCGAACTAGAATACAAATATGTAATGGGTCGACTCATTCATCGGACTAGAATGCCCTCGGGTCCACAGTCTTCGGGCTAGATTACCGCCGGTTTGTTGGCTCTCGCACGTAGCAGTAAATCCTCAACCCAAACTACAACATGTCGACATATACATAACATATAACATATAACCAAATAACAAACGAATAGGCAGATCTACATATCACTACCGCATAGCAACATCCTATATACCATGACACAGATCTAATAGATCACTATAGCATAGAAACATCCTCTATACTAGGATACATAGTCAAATGAGTCGGCATTGGTGCCTTTGAACCACAAGAACAGTAAGGAAAACTCACCCCTCAGTTTGAAAAGATCATTGAACAAGTGACCGCTCTGACTATCAGCTCTATCAGTCACCTATTCTTTGGAACATGACCAAACTTAACTTATAATCAAAACACGCAAAATACCCTTATGTCAAACATGGTCAAAAGCTGGCTAAAGTCAGAAAGTCAACCGAGTCAACCCAATTGAGTTTGTTGGGCATACGCAGCCTGTACGCGGGGCGTACTCGAGCTTGACCAAAAAACAGGGTGTTAATTGTGTATGCACAGGGTCCCATTTGGTACGCCCAGCATACGCGACGACTTATTCATCCTTCAATTAAGAGCTTAATCCTTTAAGCTCTTTCGTCCAAATTCTGGATCTAGTCCTCAAATGTTGTCCTTAACCATAATTTTCCAACTTTATGGTCTTGCATGTCTATTAAGTGCTCAAATCCAAAAACCCTAACTTCTTAACTCATTAAGACATCCTATTTCATGCATGTAAGGAAACTAATGACCAAGATCACATTTTTATGCTTCTAAATACACCAAAACGTCTGAAAGATAGCTTATACAAATTGGAGTGACCTATACTCATAATACCATGCTCATGGAACCAAAAGAACACAAATCCATGGCTAAACATGATCTAATACTTCATCAAGTTCAGAGCCTTTTACCTTCAACTGGTGTCAAATGATGATGTGATTCTGGATCCAAAGTTTTCCACTCTTCTAAGATGGTGTCCTCTTCTTTCTTCCTTCTTCAAGATCACCAACACACACACAAATGGCTCAAGATGCTCTCAAAAGGTTTAGGGTTTGCAAATGGGTCGAAATGGGGCTTGGAGGCTGATGAAAGAAAGAAGTCTTGAGAGTTAAGGATGTTTAAATAGGGTCCAAAACCCTAAAAGTTAGGGTTTGGGATTCTGCCGTGTACGCCCAGCGTACGCGTGCTTCGCCCAAAATTTACAGAAATGCAACTATGGGCCAATTTGCAAACAATTCTCATACATAAGGGTTAGAAATGTAATTTACCTTTATTATGAAGGTTACAGTATATAGAGTATACTGTTTGGAAAATCCACTTTAAACACCTAACTAGTTCTAGCCTAGAACATCACTACTATATGTAGATCAATCGGTATTATAACTGGAATTACTGATAAATCTTATTTATTGGTTCATAATAACACTACGAACATATATATAAGTTACACTACAAGTATAACAAGTATAACTCAACTTATAGGTTTTCTAGGGAAAGTATGGGAAGTAAAAGGCATAAATTCTAATTCAAATACTTCTTTTTCTTCGGGCTTTCCAATGCCACAACACTTCACTAAGATGCTCAAGACTCAGAGAGTCGGATCCCGAAGATTCGGGAGATATTTGAGAGAGAGAGAGAGAGAGAGAGAGAGAGTTAAGAGGGAATGAGTAAGAAAGGAAGAAGCATTTTACATCTATTTGTAGAGGATCTGGACGAAGGGTGCGCCGCGCCTTGGCTTGGGCACCAAAGTTGGATTTCTGGCCTGACACGTGTCGCGATGTGGCTGGTGCTTCGTCGCCTCGCCCAGGTAAATTCTTAAATCTTCGAAAAATAATGTCTTTCACATACGAGCTCCGTTTTTGATGTTATTTATATCCCATGTTTTGTATTGACGAGTACTACAACTTTCATTTAGACTTTGTCGTCTATTTTGCATGCTATTTTTTTTACAATCTATAAGAGTTACACTGTAAAAGAACTTCCGAGATTCATAACTACTTCATACAAGATCCGTTCTTGATGTTCTCTATATCGAAAAATTCATATTTACGAGTACATCAACTTTCGTTTAGATTCTTTTGGCTAACAATCAACTGAATATCATTTTCATTTATATGTCATATACTGTTGTACTGTGTCGACGTGAAACTTCGAAAATCATAACTTCCTCATACAAAGTCAGATATGGGTGTTATTTATACTCACAGTTTTGTATTGATGTTTACTACAACTTTAATGGTGATTACTTTGGCTAAAAATTAATATGTTTCTACTTTGAATTTTATAAAAAAACGCTTATATTAATTCTACTGTAAAGTAATAACAGGGTATTATAATAATCTATTATGGAAATGGTTATGAGATTTCAAGATGAAGAAATGGTTGAAAATAAGATAAAGAAGGAGAAGTTAGGGAAGTCGATCATATTTGAAAAAAATCGATATGGGTTAAAAAAATTAAGGTAGAATTAGGGTACCTTCGGTTATGAAGAGAATACAAGAAAATGGAAGGTTGATCAAGTTTTAGAGTGATAAATGGATGAGTGATGAGATTATTTTGATTTCTTTTCCATTTCTTTTTCAGCTAGATACAAATCTTGATTGTATGGTGTTCGAGAGGAGGACCGAGGATGGGTAGAGGTGGCAGTGGCATCGACTGTATAGAGGTGGAGAAGAAATCATGCAATTAAATGAGATGTTGAGGACTCTTCAAAGTTCATCCTTGAATGGACAATGAAGACAAATGGTGGTAGGTCATAGGTGGTTAAGGATAATTTTGGCTAACAGACAAGAGAATATAGATTTATAACCATATTCTTTCTTCGATTGACATTTAAATTGGATGGAACCCTTTTGTATCAAGAAAGGTGAACATTTTAGTCTAGCATGTTCTTTTGGATTGACTCATTATAGGAATAAATTAAACAAACTTGGAACTAATATTTTTTCTATTCTTTGCCATATTTTTGCATTGGAAGTCGAGCTGCATTATCACTTGTTCTTCAAGTTCGAGGCGGCTGCTAAGACATGGGATGTGGTTATCAATTGGCTAGACTTTTGGGCTACCAGTTACAATTTGGCTAGAGCTATGTTTGATTCAATTTATGATCTTCATTATACTATATAAAAGAAGTTTGCTATTGAAGTAGTGGTCTATAGTAGGATTTGGTAGCTCGGGCGGTTCAAAAACGATCAAGTTTTTGCAGGTAATAAGGCCACGATGGATGAAATAGTCGATTCGATAAAAGAGTTTTTTTATGGTATTGTAATAGAAATAGTAAATACTCTAGAAATTGGGTTTGTTGACTGCATAACTCTTTAGACAATTTATAATTTTTTTTTCTTGTTCCAGTTTATTGCTACAGTTCTCTCTCAATATATGGTTGTTTGTAATAAAAATAGATTCGAGGAAGATATTGTGGGATGAAGTACACAAGTCTATATATTATATCCATCCATAAGCATAAAAAGTACATGGATATTAATCCCTTTTATTGGTTGCCAACGATGAAAGTAGACATAACCACTTATATTGGGAAAATTTTGACTTGTTGGGAAAACTAGCACCAATGATCATATGGTGATTTAGAACCACTTGAAGTGTAGGGGTGGAAATGAGACAACATCAATATAGACATTGTAACAAAGTTGCCAAAGACAAATAATGGTTATGACAGGATATGGGTTATTGTGGACGAACTACCCAAAAGTGCTTTATTCCTTCATACTAGGGAAATATTAAGTATGGAAAAGTTTGCGAAAATGTATATGAATGAAGTGCTAAAACGAAATGGAATATCCTTAAGAAATATATCTGATTAGGATAGTCATTTTATATCTCACTATTAGGGAGGTCTACAAAGAAAATTGGGAAGTAAATTATGTTTTAGTAGAATTTATTATTCACAAATAGATGGTCAAAGTGATAGGACCATTCAAACCACGAAGGGTATGCTTCGGGCGTATGTTTTAGAAATTTTGGGAAATTTAGGAGAAGCACCGCCCCTTAATAGGATTATTTTGGAATAACAAATCTAAACTAGTTCTAATTCCACCTATGACCTAGAAGGGACTTAAACTGACAACCTTAAGGAGGGATGACAACACCTAATACCGTTGGGATAGAATCCCTTTACCTTTACTGGGATTTTGATACAATAATAACTACCACACCTTAAAAAAGATGACACCATATTGTAACCAAAGGCATAAAGACACTCATTAAGCACCAATTCTCCAGAGTTTCTCACCCAAAGTTTCTAGAATGATTTCTTACTCCTAATAAGCCCTAAAAGTCATGGATTTATGGACAAGCATGCCCAATGCATTTCTCTTCCGCTTTAGGTCAAAACATGGAAATAAAGACATAAACTTGAGCTTGGAACCAAAAACTACATAGATCCTCAGATGTGGACCATATGACACTAGAATGATCCCATGGATCCTTAAAGTTGCCAAATTTATGTGATTCACCTTCCAATTTCTCTCATCATGAAGATATGGGGACAAAATAGCTAGATCTAGACATATATAGCACAAAGATTAGATTTTAAGGACTTACAAGAGTCTAGAAACATGCTCAAGGTAGACGAGGAGAGTTTCTTGCTGAAACTAAGCTCAAGGTTACCTTCTTTTTCTTCTTCAAAACACCACCAAAACACATACAAACTCAAGGTTTAGAAATGGAGGCTAGGGTTTTCTCTTGGAGTCTGAGGGAGAGTGAATGAGGCTAAGGGTGGGCAACCCTTGCCATATATTCCCTTAAATAGGGGTCAAACCCCAGATTAGGTTTTTTCATAAAACAACGGCCACACCGTGGCAATATATGCCACGCCGTGGCGCTAAGTTAAAGGCCACAGAAACTCTTGTGTTAGCCACGCCATGGGACACTATCACCATGTTGTGGCCACCAGAGATCCAACTTTCAATTTATTAAAATTACTTAGAAAGTAACATACCCGTAACTTGGCGTTACATATATCCCCTACTTGAATCCGACTTCATCCTTGAAGTCCTCTATTGCAAATAACTCTGGGTAATGCTCCCACATCTCTGCTTTTGGTTCCCAAGTCCACTCGGAATGCTTTCGGTGCTTCCATTAGACCTTGACCACATGTACCACCTTGTTGCGCAAGGCCTTCGTCTTCTTTTCTAAGATTGCTACCGGCTTCTCCACATAATTCAGGCGCTCATCGACCAGAATGTCGCCCATGGGGACCATAACAGAATCATCAACCACACACTTATGAAGCTAAGAAACATGGAAGGTGTTGTGAATCTGACTAAGCTCCTCAGGCAGATCCATTTGATAGGCTACCTTGCCTACCCTAGCCACAACTCAGAATGGTCCAATAAATCGGGGCCCCAACTTGCCCCTCTTCCTAAAGCTTATAAAACCCTTCCAGGGTGATACCTTCAGTAAAACCATATCCCTAACCTGGAATTCTATCTCGGATTGTCTGCGCTCAGCGTAACTCTTCAGTCGGCCATGGGCTATCTACAATCTCTTCCTAATCAGGTGGATAAACTCTGTAGTCTAAAGAACTACTTCAATCCTACCCATAACTCTGTGGCTGACCTCACCCCAGCCAACTAGTGTGCGACACTTCCTCGCATAGAGAAGCTCAAAAGGTGGTGCACCAATGCTAGAATGGTATCTGTTGTTTTACGAAAACTCGGTTAGGGGAAGGTAGGAATCCTAACTCCTCAAGCGTCTGAATGGTCTGCTCACTCTGTCCATCAGTCTCAGGGTGATAAGTAGTGTTGAAATGTAGTCTCGTACCCAACTCCTCATGAAGCTTCTGCCCAAACCGAGAGGTAAACCACACATCACGATCAGATACAATGGATACTGGTACACCGTGGTAAGCGATAATCTTGCGCACATACATGTCGGCCAAATTCTCGGCCGAAGAACTCTCCTGAATGGCAAGGAAGTTGTTGGAACCTGAAATTGAACCTCTAGCAATCTCTAACCTTTTGTTATTCTGAAGTCAGTCTTGTTCCGAAGTGGTATATGGTCCGGAATCAGTATGTGGTCCGAAGTGAAGATGGTGTCCGGAGTAGAGAATATGTTCAAGTGTTGATGTTATGAGATGTTTTATATGTCCAAATCAGTCTATCTGTCTTTACATTTATTATTCTTGTCTTTTAGTTTGATGTAACCGTTCATAGGACTCAGTTTATTTTGTCATAGGGATAATCAGAGTGTCAGATGTAACTCTTTTGTCCAGTCCTATATATGTATTCAAGTTTGTACAATATACTCCTTCTCCTATTTAAGGAGTGTTTAATGACAAGAATAGCAGACGGACGTTCCACCAAAGATAGATATTTTTCACATTTACTTCGCTTACACCTTTCTCTTAAATCTTTCCTTCAAGCATTCCTTATGTTCATTTATTGTCTTTACTTTGATTACACTCATTGTCTTATATTTAATACTTGAAGTACTTTGTTCATCTTCATCTTCAAGTCTTGACTGGCCTTGCCAGACTTGACTGGAACTATTAATCAGAAACAGACATTGATCTTAAGCATTAACTCAAGGTTTGAGTTTTCAAGCCTTGTCCCTGCGCAATCAGATCCTTGTTCTCACAGAAGTAGGCAATGTTGGTCAACCGGTCAATAATAACCCAAATTTCATCATACCCCTTGGCTGTGCTTGGTAGCTTGGTGATGAAATCCATAGTGATTTGTTCTTATTTCCACATGTGAACCTCCATGGGTTACAACTTGCCATACGGACTTTGGTGCTTAGCCTTGACCATCCGATAGGTTAAGCATCTCTCCACATACCATGCAATCTTTCTCTTCATGCATAGCCACCAGTAACTAAGTCTCAGATCCCGATACATCTTGGTGGCTCCAGGGTGAATCAAGAATCTAGATTTATGAGCCTCCTCCAAAACTATTTTCCGGACCCCACCAGAAAATGGCACCCAAACCCGACCGCACCAGGTCAAAATTCTATGACTATCGGTAGAAAACATGTCAATCTCACCCCTGATCCTCTCCTGCTTCCTGTTTTCCTTCTTGATTCCCTCGGCCTAAGCGTCCCTGATCAAATCCAGTAGCGGCGAGTAGATTGTTATCCTCAAACAGTGCCCTTGAGCAGGAGTACTAACCATATTTCGGCTTAAAGCATCGACGACCACATTGGCCTTCCCTTGGTGATAAAGAATCTCGTAGTCATAATCCTTGACTGTTAGGTAAAATATGAAAGGTTGAAAACATGTGGCTATGCATGTGAAATAAAAGAATCAAATTCAAACTGAAAGTTGGAAAATAAGTGGTGCATTCAACATGTTCAAACTTGAAGTTGGTAGACTTTAAATTGGTTACAACTCTTTCTGTTTTCACATGGCAAACATTCACCTATATATATATATATATATGCATGTATGTTTTGCATATTTGGTGTGCAAAAACTTGAGAGAACATCAAGTGTAGAGTGTCAAGCCAATTGTAATCTTGTGAGTTTTAATAAAATTCTCTAGTTGCAGCCCGTGGATGTAGGATTTGCACCGAATCCGAACCACGTAAAATCCTTGTGTTCTTCTTGCTTTATTTTTGTGAGTTTGTGTGTGTATGATAGTGTGTTTCCACTGCGTGTACCCGGTCCGGTTCCTAACAACTGGTATCAGAGCCAGATTAGCGAGGTTTGGAGGGTACAATCATTTTTTTTATCACGCACGAGTGTACCTGATTTGTATCTTGTTTGTCGTAATGGCTGAAGACAAGGTTGTAATCGAAAAGTTCAACGGTTCTGATTTTAGCTGGTGGAAAATGCAATTAGAAGCATTGCTATGTCAGAAAGACTTGGACATGGTACTCGGAGACAAACCGGAGAAAATGGAAAAAGCTTTTGAAGATGCGTGGAACTCAAAGGACAAGAAAGCCAAGGCGGTTATTACATTGTCATTGACGAAGAGCGTTGCTTTCAACATCATGAATGAAACCACGGTGCGTGGTATGATGGAGGCTCTGTCAAATATGTATGAGAAACCATCGGCGGCTAACAAGGTGTTCTTGATGAAGGAGTTGTTTACTACAAGGATGAATGAGGAAGGCTCAGTTACGGTTCACATTAACAATCTAAATTCAATTCTATCCAGATTATCATCTGTGGGAATTAAATTTGATAACGAGACTCAAGCATCACTGCTACTAGCTTCTCTACCTGATAACTGGTTCGGAACAGTTACTGCTGTTACGAGTTCCGTGGGGACCAGTGGTATGACTTTTGAAGGGGTTAGAGATTTGGTTCTTGGCGAAGATATCAGACGCAAGAATCAAGGTGGATCTTCTTCTTCTGATTTATTAAATGCCGGAAGAGGTAGAGGGAATAGCAGGAGCAGTGGGAGTCGGGGAAAAAGTTCTTCTAGAACTTTGAAGAATGTGAAATGCTGGAACTGCCAAGAGGTGGGACATGTTAAGAGTCCATGTCCAAAGAAAGAATTAAACATTGCTGGTGCTGAGAGTGTGTCTGAGGATGATGCATTGATACTCAATATGGAAAGTTCTGTGGACTCTTGGGTCATGGATTCAGGGGCTTCGTTTCATGCCATGGACAACGGGGAAACGATGGTGAATCTAAAAAAAGGAGATTTTGGAAAGGTACGGTTAGCAAATGACGAGATGCTTCAAGTAACGGGCATGGGAGATATTGATCTAGTTACTTCATTGGGAACTACATGGAGCCTGAAGAATGTCAGGGTTATTCCGGAGCTGAAGAAAAAATTGATTTCTGTTGGTCAGCTGGATAAACAAGGACTGGAAGTAAGGTTTGGTGGTGGTAAATGGATGGTGGTCAATGGTAATTCGGTGATTGCTCAAGGTATGAAGCGTGGGTCATTGTATATGGTTGAGGTACCTGCTGAAGGAAGTATGACCATCCCGATTAAGCAAAACAAAATTTGGTTCGCTAAATCTACTGCTAAGAGAGTTCATTTTGCAAACATGAATTCTGGAGCCAAGGGGATGTTAGCTGAACGAGTCGGAAATTCTAAACCATTCAGGGGATTCTGTGACAGTGGGAGCACGGGGTGTGTTCCGGGTACAGTTACAAAGAGCCGTTGGGTTTTGAAGACTAAGACTGGAAAATTCTCTCTTGTTGGAAGTTTGCAAAGTTTGGAGAGTGTTAGTGGTCCTCGGTGTATCTCTGGATCTGGTGGAGTGTCCAAACCGGTTGAGACAGAGGATGAGTCGGTGGTGGGATTAGCCACGACTGATTTGGAGCTAGTGGGAGCTTCAACTGGCCCTTCTAGTATTTGAAGATGAGGGGCGGCTGCAATTAGAGAAATAGGACTAAGTTTAGCTTGTTCTTAGGAACTGGAGGCTTGGAAGACTTGGTTGTTTTAAGATTACTGGAGTTGGATGACAGATACGGACCATGTTGTTCAAACTTTCAAGTGGGAGATTGTTAGGTAAAATATGAAAGGTTGAAAACATGTGGCTATGCATGTGAAATAAAAGAATCAAATTCAAACTGAAAGTTGGAAAATAAGTGGTGCATTCAACATGTTCAAACTTGAAGTTGGTAGACTTTAAATTGGTTACAACTCTTTCTGTTTTCACATGGCAAACATTCACCTATACATATGCATGTATGTTTTGCATATTTGGTGTGCAAAAACTTGAGAGAACATCAAGTGTAGAGTGTCAAGCCAATTGTAATCTTGTGAGTTTTAATAAAATTCTCTAGTTGCAGCCCGTAGATGTAGGATTTGCACCGAATCCGAACCACGTAAAATCCTTGTGTTCTTCTTGCTTTATTTTCGTGAGTTTGTGTGTGTGTGATAGTGTGTTTCCGCTGCGTGTACCCGGTCCGGTTCCTAACATTGACCACATGAAGCCATCTATGTTATTGCATGTTCAGATTCAACTGATCCATGAGGCACCTCAGACTCTTGTGATCGGTGTAGATTGTACATTGGAGCCAATTGAGGTAATGCTGCCAAATATTGAGGGAAATAACCACTACCCCCAACTCCAAATGATGAGTCGGATAGCTAACCTTATGAGGCTTCAACTTCTTGGATGTATAAGCAATGACTCTACCTCTCTGCATAACAACCGACCCAAAGCCTATGATCGACATGTCACAAAATACCATAAAGTCCTCGACACCCTCAGGGAGGGTCTATATAGGGGCCTTGCATAGTTTCCTCCTTATGGTCTCAAATGCATCATGCTGCTTAGAACCCCAACATAAATCCACACGCTTCTTCGTCATACAGGTCAGGGGTACAACAATATTGGAGAAATCCTGAATAAATCTCCGATAATAACTAGCCAATCCCATAAAAATCCTAATCTCATATGGGGACTTCAGAGCCTCCCACAACATCACTGCCTCGATCTTGGCCGGATCGACCAAAATCCCATTCTGATTGACGAGGTGTCCTAGAAATTGGACCTTTTATAACCAGAACTCACACTTCGAGAACTTGGCATAAAGCCTCTTCAGTCTCAATACTCCCATAAACTCTCTAAGATGCTCTTCATGATCCTCCCTGATCTTGGAGTAGAATAGAATATCATTACTGAAAACAATGACTGACTGATCGAGCATCGACCTACATACCCGGTTCATCAGGTACATGAATGTTGGATTAATGTCTAAGTCCATAACTATATTTGGTATGTACTTGACCCGACCGGGCATGGTCCATTTGGGTTGCACTTCACCGGCACAATTTATATGGATAGTCTTTTGAGAATAGTATATTTATGATTTATATTAATATATTATAAGTTCTAATATATTAATATGGAATCATATTATTTAATTAGTATTGATCAAGAATTAATTTAGAATTAATTAAGTGATCAAAAAGAACTAATTAAATATCGACTCTTATATATATATATATATATATATATATATATATATATATATATATATATATATATATATATATATATATATATATATATATATATATATATGGAATGAGCCAAGTTCATTTAGGTTGGGCTAAGATTTCATGGATGGTCCATGGAGCTTTTAACCCATGGATCCTATGTAAATGAAAGGTCATGGGTATTAGGGTTTACATGGATGTAACCCTAATCCTCCATAATATATAAAGGGGTCCTTGGCTCATAAAATTGGCACAAGTGTGTGAAAATAAGAGTGGGCCGATTTTAGTGTGCATACATATTCTCTCAAGTTCTTCCAATGTGTTTTGGTGATTTGTGATTCCATTTGAGGCTTCCACACTATTGGGGCTAAGCTCTTAAAGCTTGAAGACATCAAGCTACATCAAAAGGTATGTCATCTAACTAGAACTTTGTAGTATAGGTGCTTGATAATATGCTAGTTAGGATGAAACATTGGAATAGTTAATATTTGCATGTATAATAGAGAAAACATAGATCCAAGGTTTATAGGGTTGCATGTACACCATAGGAGTGTTAGAATGCTCAAAACCCAACAGTGGTGTCAGAGCCATGGGTTGTTTTCTGTTATATTGATGCAAATGTTTTATTTTCAAGTTGAAAAAAAAGGAAAAAATAAACATGACGTTTGTCAAATTTTAAGATAATTACTTGTTTTGTGAAAAACGAATTATTTGTAAAATTTGAATCATTTGTTATATGAGTTGAATTAGGTCAAATTTAGTAAAAGATAAAATGATATGATTATTTTATTAGTTTTAAAAGTTTGATCTAAATGTTTGAAGGAGTTACAAATTTTGTCATAAAATTTTGGAGCTCAAAAGTTTTTTTTAAAGTTGTGATCTTAAGGGTTTTTGAAACTTCCATAAGTTATGGATATGAAAGTTTTTAAAAAAAAAAAATTTGATTCAAAGTTTTTATGGAGTTACAAAATCTGGTGTTAATGTTTTAAAGAATTCCATAACTTGTTCTTAAGTTATGGAACATGGAAAGTTTCATCATAAAACACCATTAATTCCATAAGCTATAGAATCCAAAGGTTTTCAAGAATTACAAAACTTGCCCTCAAGTTTTGGAACTTGAGAAAAGTTTTTTATGAAAAAAAGAATTGAATTCTAAAACTCTTGGGTTCATAACTTAAACAATTAATTAAATGGTTTT
The DNA here is from genome assembly GCF_052849685.1 of Lactuca virosa. Classification (NCBI taxonomy): domain Eukaryota; kingdom Viridiplantae; phylum Streptophyta; class Magnoliopsida; order Asterales; family Asteraceae; genus Lactuca; species Lactuca virosa. Next base: position 73,321,357 of record NC_136431.1, read on the forward strand.
AATTTTGAGTTTAATAATTGGAATTATGATATTTTGTTGAATAGTTCAAATTAACTCTTATGGACTTTATTAATAGTTAATTAAAGCGTTTAATTAAAAGAGTATTATTAAATCCATAAATATATGGTTTGAGTTTAATTAAATTAAAAGTCTAGTTTAATTAATAGATTAAACCACCAAGTATTTTAAATGTCTAAAATACACCCTTATACTATTATAATATTAAAAGTTTAATATATTATATGTATAAGCGCAAGTCGTCTTACCATTAGTAGGCCTCATTCACGAAGCCGGTCTATAAGGGGGGTATAAGGTTACTGTCTATAAAATGGCAGTTTAATGGGTGTCCACTCTCACTCACCGCTTCCTTGACCGGTGGAGGGTCGTTAGCCGAACAGGTAGGACAAGGACTATAATTCTCCCTTCATTATAAGTATAATAATAAATACTAAGTAACTAAACACTTATAAATTCCCAATCTTAGTTACTTAGGAAAATGTGAATAAGGTGCTAATCCATGAAATTACACTTTACACTTTGTTTAAGCTGTTAGTGGAGCGTGTGTGGTTAACCGCCACACTAACCTGGACTTAAAAAGGTAGGCAAAGGGTATCTTAATGTTTATCATAGTATCGTTGGAGCGTGTGTGGTTAACCGGCACATCGATTGAGGGGTAAATATTAAGGGTACCAAGTATATTTGCATGGTTACTTCACACCTTGTTTTGTGATCCTCGGCATCCTAGTCACAAAACCTGAAGGGCACACTCGAGATTAAAACATGCCATTGAAAAGTTCAATGAATCTCAAAAGAATCTAGGAGTTTCAAAACCAATTAAAACCTAATAATACATTTCGTTTATCTTGGTGGAAATTGGTGAATCGTCATTCACCTACCTTCAAATATTTTATAGCTTGGATTACGGCATCCATCTTGCAAGTTATAAAATAGTTTGTTGGGTCCTAGCCTTAATATATCATATTGAGTGTTATATTAAGGACTTAAATCAACTTTACGTGAATTTCTCCCATTGTTGATGTCTGGTTTAGACAACAATGATCTTCTCAAACCAAGCTTTCCTAATGAATATGACTTCCCGAGTTTGGCTCATGGAAGTCATACTTCTCTTCCTCCACCTCCTCCAATTATTCTCCCTAACCCACAAGTTCAAGGTCACATAGCAAAGCGAATTTGATTAGAAGATCAACTTCCCAAAAACTTTATGGACAGTGACAATGGTGACACTGGAAATCCAGAAAAAACATTCTCTTCCCAATGGAAAGGGATTGGCCATAGTCAACCCGGTTGACCAAATGGTAAAGAGAAAGGCTAAGTCTGAGATAGTCCCATTACCAAAGGGTCCATATGTTTATTTTGCCAAAGGAAGGGGCGTTGATTGCAAAGCTGCCAAATTTACCTAAGGATGTTAAAGTCAATAAGTTTGACTCTACATCAGGTAGAGCCCATTATCTAACTCTGTTAAGTTATATTCTGAGATCCTCATTAAATGATGTGACTGGGTCACATGTTGATGTTTTAAGAATCAAAGAATAGAGAGAAATCTTAAAGGAAGTATATGCTGATTCTGATCGCGAAGGTGGATTTTGATCGCATCAGAATTTTGAGCAGTTGCTTAAGAAGTTATGATATATTGCTAAGGAATAGATAACAACAATTTTCCATGTGGATTGTAAGGATAAGTTTTTCCGCAAAGTTTTAAAATAAAAGAAAATTGTTTAATTTTATTTATTTGAAGTATCCTTACAATGGCATTTGTGGAAAATTGTTGCTTATATGATTCCACTGACAGCAATATTGGAAAATGGATTTGATTCTTTCATTTGTGGTAGTGTCTAAATTTACCAAATCAGGAAAGTTCCTCATCACCCAAGTTTCAATTGGACCGAAACTTAGAATCATGCAAGTTGAATAGTATGATGAATGAGAACTTTCAAGCATTGGCAAATCAAGACTAATTACTTGTTCACATGGATGTGTGAGTCAAGTGAAGGACTAAAGGGATCGAGTACACATTCTTGTGCACTGGTCATGTCCACCACAAAGCTCGTTAATACTATTTGATTTACTAAAGTTTAGTAAATATGGTTATACTTACAAGTTTAAGTATAATTCTGAAACATTGGAAAAGTCTCAATGTATGGCAGAACGAATGGGAAGAATCAAATTAGGCAAAAAGATAAAAGTTTCTCAAATCTGAAAAGATGGGAGAGTACTTTAGTATCATGTTTGTGATCATCTTAATGATTTAGAAATCATACCACAATTAGTCCTCTAAAGGTCATCTTAGTGCATTCTTATGACTAAGAAGAGGAGTCATGAATTGTTGAAATGGTTAGATCAGGAAGATGAGTCATACTTCGTTCCAAAACAATTCTTAGAGTCATACTCCAAGATTGTAACTTGAGTGACAAATCTTAAAGAAAGGTTTAAAACACTTGTCAAATTAAGAGTAAAAGTTTCCTACTCTTGTACATTTGAAATTGGTAAGTTGTGATGTTTTGGATAAAACAAAGACCAACTAAGGCCAATTGTGTGAAGTGTTTGTCTTGATTAAGAATTCACACTACTTCTTGAATATTTGGCAAGAAAGTCTTATTGGTCAAGAAGACAGTGGGAGTCTAAAAGATCCTGAAATGGTTTTAAGAACTAATCAAGAATAAAACCTGTATTTCATCACTAGCACACAACTAGAGGTTTATAACCTATCGTGTTGACATTTCTGTGCCCATTCCATTTAAGTTGGCTATAACATTTGAGTTCTACATGTTCTCAATTGTTTGCATAACTACTTGGAAGCAATGGCAGGCCCTTGTGCTGCCAGGTGGCAAGAGGTTAAGATTGCACAAGTTCAATCCATATGAGTTAGGATTTGTCACTAACCTAGTCTTGTGATTATGGTTTTGACAAATTCACGTGGATAAGAACACATACACCATAAAATCTAAGGGTCATAAGGTTTCTCTCCGATTCATGAAAATGATGGTGAGGAAACACTTCCACCTAGTAGATTTTAAGTAAGATAGCAATTGTAATCTTTGCATTCTCAAAGTCGTTAAGTGGAGCGTGCATGGTTATCCGGCACACTAACATGGACTTATGAGAAATGGTAAAAATCTAAACAATTGAGACTATGATTACAGCATCCATTTTCATACTTCTGAAATTGTTTAGACACACCTGTGAGCTGTCTAAAATAAGGTTTATGATTTTGATAAAGTCTTATCAAAGCAATCTAGTATCAGAAATCTGAACTTTGGTAAGAAAGTCAATAAAGTATTGACTTTTAGAAGTCCAGCTGTTTTCTGGATACATGTCAAAGCTACTGGGAGCATGAGTGTTATGCTAATAATCATCATGTTAGTGGGAGCATGATAATTATGATAAGTATTGCAAGTTAGCAATGTTAATTATAGAAAACAAAAGTTTCAATTCGTGAGGTTGCAGGGGTTGAAAAAGTTGTTTTGCTATAATTAAGGGAGAGGATATTATACTTCATGTCAATTCTAAAAGGCTTAGAGTGAGATTTTAAGCTTAGATTGAGATTTTAATCATCTTTAGTCAAGAATATATATATGAATTTCATGTTGGATTGGTTCAACTTAAGGAAATTCTATATATTGCGTTCTCAAAATTCGATTATTATTACGGCATCCCTGTTCATAGTCAAATCTTGAGAACATGGAAAATAAAAAATATTGTAGCAAAAGACTGATCTAGAATCATGTCTTTATGTGAGACATCATGAATCGTGTCCCATTTGCTTTGGGTACATGAACGATTGCATGTGCTATAATATTCATCCTTTCTAAATTTTCCAAATGCCCGGGGGCATTAAGAGGAAAATATCTAGAATTGGATATGACTAAAGTGATTAAGCAATTGTCGAGGACAATCTAAGGCTTTACCAAAGATTGGTTGCTCAAGGACAGTTGGAAGTATAGTGTTAACTTTGGAAGGACCATATTGACCTAATCTGAAAAGAGGCAACTCTTGTTCAGAAGGGGTAGTCAAAATGGGAATATGGAGTTGTCTCCATAGGTGGAAGTTATCTGGGTAAGATTAGAAAAACTTAATGCAAGAAGCATGTTCAAAGCTATGTACTTTGAATATGAGACTTAATTTCCATGAAGTTGATCTTCATTAGAATGCCCTGTAATGACTGTTGACAAGTTTTGTGACTTTGTACACATTCATTACAAGAGGGTCAGTGCATATAAGTTTAAAATCTAAACAGATTTCGATAAATGATAGGAATTTGGATTTCTTACATTTTTCTATAACGATTTGGGAGTGTGAAAAGAGAATCATTGAAATTATGTTCAATCGATCTAGTTCACAAAGTAAGGATCATAGACAAACATAGAGTGCATACTTGGTGTATGGCAAAGCTATTGTTTAAGAAAAACATAGTGTACATGCTTGGAGCATGGGACAACTAGTGTTTTTAATTCAAGTATAAAGTTGATAAACCCGAAACAATGAATAATGAGTAATAAGTATGGTGATAAATAAAAGTGTTTATTTATATTCATAGGGTTTGATACCATATTTGATTCATTTATTCTTGTGTTTCACTTTGCATGTTTTGACTTCCAGAATAACTAAGTCGCTCTTCCTGAATGATTAAGTTATTCAACCCATCCACAGTCGGTCATATGTTGGAAGTAGATATAAATCAAGATTGTCATGGGTTGGTTTGTAGAGGTCCAAGTTGGTGGACAAAGTGGTGCTACAACACTCATGAGTGCTCATAAGTTCTGAGTATTGGATTCAACCCGCGCTCATTTGAATCACTTCATGGATTTTATCACTAGTGATCATGAGACGATAATATCTTATATTCTTCAAACCTAGAGATATGAGTTGTTACTATGAGTTGGTTATACATTGATTGCACGAAAACGCATTTGGTAACTCGATGTTATAAAACGTGCCTTTGTGTATGATTCAACAAGTAGTAGAACAAGCCATATGAGTCGAAGTTTATCCATTCGTTTTACCTTCGGGATAAAAGCGATATCTGTGGGCCCCTCGATGATTTAGCGATGACACATGTGGGTGCTTAGCCAAGCCAGGACTGATTTGATTTGTTCAATCAGTCAGTCATCATAAATCGAAAATCAGGAAACAACAAATGGACAGAGAGAATGATTATAATCCATGTATCAGTACATATGATATCTAGAATGGAGGAATATATGATCCCTTATCTAATGGACAAGTCATTGACAAGGTCGGAGTTCGACAGCGGCTTTAAGAGCTACGATTGCCAGTTAGGTTTTGAAGTCATACTCAATAATATTTTTAGACTTATCCAAGTGGGAGACTGTTGGATTAATGTCTAAGTCCATAACTATATTTGGTATGTACTTGACCCGACCCGGCATGGTCCATTTGGGTTGCACTTCACCGGCACAATTTATATGGATAGTCTTTTGAGAATAGTATATTTATGATTTATATTAATATATTATAAGTTCTAATATATTAATATGGAATCATATTATTTAATTAGTATTGATCAAGAATTAATTTAGAATTAATTAAGTGATCAAAAAGAACTAATTAAATATGGACTCTTATATATATGGAATGGGCCAAGTTCATTTAGGTTGGGCTAAGCTTTCATGGATGGTCCATGGAGCTTTTAACCCATGGATCCTATGTAAATGAAAGGTCATGGGTATTAGGGTTTACATGTATGTAACCCTAATCCTCCATAATATATAAAGGGGTCCTTGGCTCACAAAATTGGCACAAGTGTGTGAAAATAAGAGTGAGCCGATTTTAGTGTGCATACATATTCTCTCAAGTTCTTCCAAGGTGTTTTGGTGATTTGTGATTCCATTTGAGGCTTCCATACTATTGGGGCTAAGCTCTTAAAGGTTGAAGACATCAAGCTACATCAAAAGGTATGTCATCTAACTAGAACTTTGTAGTATAGGTGCTTCATAATATGCTAGTTAGGATGAAACCTTGGAATAGTTAATATTTGCGTGTATAATAGAGAAAACATAGATCCAAGGTTTATAGGGTTGCATGTACACCATAGGAGTGTTAGAATGCTCAAAACCCAACAATGAATGCTACCGGTGCGTTGGTGAGCCTAAATGGAAGCAACACGAACTCGTAATAACCGTAACGAGTAAGGAATACTGTCTTCTCCATGTACTCCTATTGGATCCTCATCTGGTAATAGCCCGATCTCAAGTCAATCTTGGAAAACCAAGATACTCCCTGCAACTGATTGAAAAGGTCATCAATAATGGGGACTAGGTAACAGTTCTTCACTGTCAATTTGTTCAACTCCTAATAATCGATGCACGTGTGATGAGTCCCCTCCTTTTTCTTCACAAACATAATTGGTGGTCCCCTGGGTGAACTGATCGGTCTGATAAACTACTTTCCTAACAGCTCTTGCAACTGAGAGGACAACCCATGCATCTTAGGTGGCGCAACGACGATACGATGCCTTGGCAATCGGTGCCGTGTCGGGGATCAGATTGATCATGAACTTCACCTGCCTCACAGGAGGCACACCAGGTAATTCCTCCAGGAATACATCCGGAAACTCCATAACCACTGGCATATCTAATCCCGAAACCCTCCTCTCATCCCGAGTGTCAACCACATACGTGAGGTAACCCAAGCACCCATTTTAAAGATACTATCGAGCCCTGGAAGTTGAACAAAAGGCTGAACCAACCATGGTACCCTATCCATAAATAATCATTTCTCCCCCACTTGGGGTTCAAACGATCACCCGCTGTCTCTCACAGTCGATCATAGCTCCAAAACTGATCAAACAGTCCATCCCCAGTATCACGCACACATCCCCCATATGGATGGGAATCAAGTCAATCGAGTAAGACACCCCAGATATTTCCAAAGTACAGTCTCGGAAAACACTCCAGGCTGCAACATGATGTTAGTTGGCGATGGAGACTTGCAACAGACACTCCAACTCTCCAATAATCATATTGAAACTGCAACTGAAGGACTGAGACACAAAAGACCGTCTCACACCCAATTCAAAAAGCACAAGAGCAAGCAAGGAATTCACTAAGAATGTACCTAGCAGAAATATAATCATAAGCATACAATAAAATAACTTGACATAATAAATAATGAGATCATACTAGTAATGACGTCTGGCGTCGCCCTGGTCTTCTCCGTTGTGAGTTGAAAGGGACGACCCCTGGCCTTCAGGGCATCAGCTCTTCCCTTTTTTCAATACGTAATCCTAAAAGTAGTCGGGGTTGTTGCCTACTTGCGCCTAGCAGCAAGCAAGGGACACTGGGCCTTCACATGAACCACCTGATCACAATGATAACAAATCCGAGTACTTGATAAAGGAGCCTGATGACGACAATCCCTCATGAAATTCCCCTCCTTGCCACATTTGTGGCACCCAGTACCCGAGCGACAAGCTCCCTCATGCACCTTCCTGTACTTGCCACAAGTGCGACCCCATTGTCCTTCGTATTGTGAATCAACGGGTTTGAACCGCTTCGCTGTTGGCTATGTCAAAATCGGGGTCCGCCTCCCTATCTAGTCTGAGTCTCAATCTCAATCTCTCTCCTCCGAGCAAAGGACTATAGCTCAGAGATAGAACTATACCATTGGGTCAATATGAACTCCCTGATGTCCATCTTGAGCATTCTCAAGTAACGGAACATCTGAACCTTCTCCGAAGCAGCATACTCAGGGCAGAACAGGGCTCTCTCGGTAAACAGTTTGGTCGTCTCCGTCACTGACTATGTCGTCTGTTTCAGCGACATATACTCCTGCGCTAAACTCCCTTTCTCCACCAGCAGCACATACTCAGTACGGAACATCACTGAAAACTACTCCCAAGTCACTGCAGCTTTCTCCGCAGGAGAATAAGCATTGGTTGCCAACTTCCACCAGTCCTTCGCCCCGAAATGAAGAAGGTTCAGGGCGCAACTGACCTTCTGGTCCTCCGGACACGAGCAAGTAAATAGCAGCCCTCCACATCGGATAACCACCTTATAGAAACAATTGGTTCCTTGACCCCATCGAACTTCGGGGGATTCATGTTGATGAAGTCCTGATACTAAAATGACCCTCTCCCCTGAACCCCCACATTAGCAACAGTTGCGGTAGCTGCCACAACAGCAGCCTTCAACACATCGACATATTTCTCATTGAACAACTTACTCATTGAGGTCTTGATAGACCCACACACCTTCGGGATCGCCTTCCGAACACCCATGGTCACCTAAGTGGTGGTCATCTCTCGAATGTCATCATTCGTCAATCTTGGCCTCGCCAGGCCGCCCGCTCCTGATCCTGAGCCTCTAGTGATCGACATACTAAACATAAGCTGAGGATATATTAGAAAAAGATTCATAATCTGAACTACTATATAATCTCAAAACAACTCAACCCTCGGGGTTCGGGACTTCCTTGATACGCATACGGGTCCTGTTCTTCCAGTAGTATGGTCTCATACTACCTTCCACACCTACCCGCATTTTTCTCAAGGGATCATCACATACCACCCAACTAAAAATCCCAAAAAATAGGATACACATACATCATATACTCACTCTCTCGAGAGTGGCTAACCATTCCTCATTCCTCAAGCTAACCTACTACACTCCACACCCACTCATGAAACTTCCACTAACCCTGAAGCCACTCGTGTATGCTAATCATACATAACACTCGGTTTGATAGATAGTCGGATACTTAATTCTACCCTAAGCCCACAACCAGACAAGGAATACGAAATAAGGCTAAATCAAACATTCTTAGGCTATAAAATCTTAGTTATATACAACTATGATGCATACACTAAGCAACTACAGTAATAATGCCAGTTCCATATAGCATAACAAGAAATTCTCTAGGCTACTAGGCATCATACATCAGACAATTCTATTATGCAATTCCTGAAGATCCATACCCTACATACTAGCATGCCTTTCTATAAATACATAAAACAAATGTGGGTATCTTGGGGAATCACTTTCCTTGGCTCCGAATGATTGTACAATCACATCCTCCTTGTCGATTCTTTTATGGTCAAATTTTGAAAAATATTTTGTACATCCTTAGTTTGAGTCTGGAATCACACAAGTGTTCATCTAATTCTCTCAAAACAGGGATATGATACCAACTTATACCATCCCAAAATCATGACAAAATTTTTCATTTTTCAAACCATTTCAAGATCCATAAGTTACATAAAAACATATATTCTCAAAACCATAAACATGAATTAGAGTATCCCAAAATCATAAGTCATATAAAATTCAGGATAATGTACATAATCAAGCCTTCGCCTTGCCCTGTTCTATGAAGTACCAGAAACCAAAAATCAAACTGTAAGCCAAAGCTAAGTGAGTTCTCCTAAAATACGACACACAACCAAACAAATAACATCATGCATATATGAGCCTTCAACCTAACTTGACCACCTTGTAGGGCCTAAAGCCTATCTGGGCAGCTCTCCGGGCCTTCGGAATGACTTGACTACCTCACAGGGCCTACAGTCTATCCGGACCGCCCCGGGTATCTTGGCCTTCCACACAAAGCATGACCGTCTCAACCTAATCAAACAATAACATCTCGACATATACAAAAACATTTAACAGCCAACAAGTATAGATAATCATACAGATCTACCAATATAATAGTTCGCTATAACATAGCAACATCGAATATACCAGGGTACATAACACAACCTAGTGGGCCGACATTGGTGCCTTCGACCCACGAGTACAGTGAGGAAAACTTACCTCATTTTCTGAAAGATAGCTAAACTAAATGTTACTCCAAATACCGATTCTACAGGTCACCTGTACAACACACATGGACCATGCCTGAATCTACTACATAAATACCCTAAATGAAATAAAGTCAAAATAGGTCAAAGTCAGCGATCAATGGTCAAAAGTCAAAAGTCAAATCCAGTTGGTCTCCACAATGTGGCCGTCCTTGGCCACGCCGTGGCCGCTGAACGAAAAAGCAGACGGGTTTCTACCCAATCGACATGCCGTGGCAACCTAAGGTCACGTCGTGGGGACTGGTCTGGACAACAGAATCCATTAAGCCATTTCCCACAACTTCAAGAGCTCCAAAGCCCAGATCTGGTTCTTCCCATGGTCTTGATGGATAAAGTTTCCAACTTTATCCATTAAGACTCCTCAACAAGTCAAGATCCCAACCCTAATTCCTTAAGGGTGACCAAATGCATAAAGACACTCATTAAGCACCAATTCTCGAGAGTTGCTCACCCAAAGTTTCCAGAATGATTTCTTACTCCTAATAAGCCATAAAAGTCGTGGCTTTATAGACATGCATGTCCAATGCATGTCCCTTCCATTTTAGGTCAAAACATTGAAATAAGAACTTAAACTTGAGCATGGAACCAAAAACTACATAGATCCTCATATCTGGAACATATGACACAAGAATGATCCCATGGATCCATAAAGTTGCCAACTTTATGAGATTCCACCTTCCATTTTCTCTCATCATGAAGATATGGGGACAAAATACCTAGATCTAGACATATAACGTATAAAGATTAGATTTTGAGGACTTACAAGAGTCCAGAAACATGGTCAAGGTAGATGAGGATAGTTGCTTGCTGAAACTAAGCTCAATGTTGCCTTATTCTTCTTCAAAATGCCACCAAAACACACACAAGCTCAAGGGTTAGCAATGAAGGCTAGGGTTTTCTCTTGGAGGCTGAGGGATAGTGAATGAGGTTGAGGGTGGCAACCCTAGCCATTACACTCCCTTAAATAGGGCTCAAACGCCAGATTAGGGTTTGCCATAAAACAGCGGCCACACTGTGGCGATATATGCCACGCCCTCGCGCTAACTTAAAGGCCATGAAAACTCTTGCCTTGGCTACACCGTGGGAATCCATCACCATTCAGTGGCCACCAGAGATCCAACTTTTAGTTTATTGAAATTACATTAAAAGGAACATACCTGAAACTTGACGTTACACATATATAGATTATTGTATGGAAGAAAATGTAGATCTTCATCTTGTTGGTTGCAAGAGGAAGAAAAAGTATTTTATTGGGCCAAACTTAATTCATGAAATGGAAGAAAAAATGGAGATTATAAGAGAAACAATTTTTTCGGCTCGAGATCGTCAAAAGATTATTAAAACCTAAAGAATCAAAAATGTTTTTCAAAGAATGCGATCAAGTATTTTTAAAAGTATTTCTTTGGAAAAGTGTATTTCATTATGGAAAGGGAGGAAGAATCCAATATACACTTGACCATTAATTATGTTATAAAGAGTTGATAAACAAGTTTATTGGTTAGAGTTACTACCTAAACTTGTAGGGATGCGTTTCATGTGTGTTATTTAAAAGTAGATAAAAAAAAAGTCTAGTGACTAAAATTGGAAAATTAGAATAGTTTGTTGGTCGTTTTTAACCATTTTTCAAAATTAAAATAATAAACATGTTTTTTTACATCATTTTTGTATTATCTTTTAAAAAACTTACACGTTTTGTAAAAGTTTAGCAACGTTGTTTAAAGAAACCAATGAAAAGAAAAAACATAAACAAAAAAAAACGAAAACCAAAAAACATGATGGTTTGGTATATACAAAGTTATAGATCGAAATTTTTGGCTCTGTTTCAGCTTTAGTAAGGCTGTATGGTATGTGTCATGCACGAGGAGGAGGATTCTCCACGTTCAAGTTGTGTTAATCCGTTAAGGCTAACGGAACGCCACTCCAGGTTCATGTCGTTTTAAGCCCCATTACCTCCAAAACGTATCTCAATGCGTAAATTAAATAGGTAGTTGTGCATTTGACTCTTCCAAAGGGTCATATTAGAATTTTAAAAAAAATTATTTTTTCCTTATAAATATAACTCAGCCCCATTCTTTTTTTCACAAAAAAATCTCACCTTTCTTATATTTTGATAAAAATTCCAACAAATTTTTTTGTGGATTCGTTTGACTCGTCATTCGATGATGAAGATATGTTCGTCATCATAATGCATGAGTATTACACTAACGAGCTACTAGAAGAAGATGTAGCCCCTCTACTAACAAGAAGAGCATTGTTAAACATAAATCACGTGGAAGGACATGAACATCTATATTACGATTAATTTGTGGATAATTGTTTATACAACTCAAATGATTTCAAACAAATGTTTAGTTTGAGTAGGAAAATGTTTAAGCGAATAGCCAACACCTTGAAAAGCAGGTATCGTTTCTATCATTTTTATACATATTAAATTTATCTTTATACAAAATAAATATATATTTTTACATGTTAAATGTATATTTAGGTATCATTTTTTCTAAATGTGATGCTAGATGTAGGAGGTGATTCACAAGGTTATAGAAATGTGTTGTGAAAATTCGATTGATGGCTTATATGGAGTCACCCGATTCCATTAACGATTATATGAGACATTCTGAATCAATTGCAAGAGAAAGTTTGTATAGATTGTCAAAAGGTGTTGTTGAAATGCTTAGTTACGTTTATCTATGGAAGCCTTCGTTGAATGATATGCAACAATTATATGTGTTACATGAAGAAAGACATGGTTTTCCCAATGTGATTGGAAGCATTGGTTGCACACATTGGAATTGGAGAAATTTTACCCATGTGTGGAGAGGGCAGTTTGCAAGTGGTAATCTTGGAACGAATTCGTTGATATTAGAGGTTGTTGCTTTCCAAGATTTATGGATTTCACATGCTTATTTCGGGGTTGTAGGTTACAACACCGACATCAACATTCTTATCAGTCAACAATATTCAACAAATTTTGTCAGGAAAGGCACCAGATGTTCTTTCCACACTGAATGAAAACGAAAATAAGTTTGATTATTACGTTCTGGATGGAATATATCCCGCGTATTCCACATTCGTGAAAGCATTTCGACATCCAGTGGAACCAAGTGAAAAAATCTTCAAGAGAAGACAAAAAGTTGCACGTAAGTGTGGAACGTGGTTTTGGAGTTTTGAAGTCAAAGTAACTCATAGTAGAACATGCGACACAACCATTTGAGTTAGAAACTTTACAATGTATTATGTATGCATGTATCATAATGTATAACATGATGGTAGAAGATAAATGACAGAATATACTACACAATATATACCAACGGAGCTCCGACACATAGAATTTTAATCAGTTTCATCGGAATATTTGTATAGAGTTGTTGATATTCAAGACGTACAAAAACACGGACAACTTCAAAAAGACTTAACGGATCATATATACGATGATGATGATGACGAGTAGTTATTTAGAAAAAAAAAGGATTATATAATTTTTGTTTTGTTTTTATTTAAATGATATGATTTATTTAAGTAGTATGTTTTGTAAAATTATATTTGTTTTTATAATTATTAGAAAAATTCGAAAAAAAAAGTGAAGAAAAGAAAATGAAAGACATGAAAATTATTTTGATGTGGAAGTGGCCATTTCCAACATGCCCTCTTAGTAAACTTTGTTTTATGTGCAGAAATTAAATTGTATTCTCGAAAAAAAAAAGGTTTTGCTTTAAAAATAATGTTTTTTTAAAGGCTTTTTGAATATGAATGTTTTTCTTTTTTTTTTTCTTTTTTTTTTAATTTTATGATGAGAATAACTTGTCTCAATAAAACAATAACGTCTAATTTTTAAAAAAAAAAATTTTATTTTAATTTTATCATTTATTTGTTGGATTTAGTTGACCCTTTTTCTTTCTATTGTCCTTATTTCTTTTCAAGTGCAAATGAGGTCATCCGTGAGCATATCCATTTTATTATGTAGATTATTATACTCTGTCACGTTGAATTTATGTTCATCACGATTCATGAACCTTGAATTCTATTTGACTATTTCATCAAATTTCATCAAATTTGGACGAGTCAAAACCTTATATTTCATGAAATTTCATTAAAGTTTTCATTTTCGAAGTTCTTTACTGGAGTCTGGGCTGGACCGCCCGATAAATATTATATAAACTAGTTTTGTTATTTCTCATGCATTAACCTTGTAAGGTTAAAATAACTAGATTTTGAAAATTAATTTAAATCCATTACAATAAAATTTGGTTTTTAAGACCCAAAAGTTTATTTATCTTTTACCTATTACTCTTTGTATCATACCAGGTCGCCTTATTTTTTACTCACTCTCTTTCACTGAAACCTAAAAAATATGGTCACATTTCAATTACTTTTTTTAAAAATAGTTTTTTTTATTTTTTTATTTTAGTACGTCAGAGATTTTTTCACAATAGATTTATTTTATTTTTAAAAGCTATAATTTAAAAAATAAATATAATTAGTTAAATAATGATCGATAAACACAAAAATTAATAAAAATACAAATATTTTATTAGTTAAAAATAATAATTATGTAATATAACCTATAAAACATAATTAAAAATTACATAATAAAAAAAAAACAAAACAAACATAAAACAATCTAGGGAAAATATTTTTTCGTGATCTCTCTCACCCTCAAAGCAAGCTCGAGGGCGTGTCCCAAAAAATGACCAAATTTTTACATCAAAAATTGAAGATCTTCTATTTTTTCCTCACACGACTTTTCTTTTTTGGCAAAGTTTTCATTTTCAAATCCCAAACGTTCAACGAATTTCAAGTTGTATCGATCAAATGTCTCAATCATTTCCTCATTTCCCTTGCTTCGTTACTGAAAACTGATGCATTTGAAGAAGACCATTCCCCTTCCTTTACGCTTTGTCCCTACTCATCGGTCGGACAATTTTCTAACTCGAGCTCGTCGTCAACATTCAAATCATACCCGACACGAGCATCGAAAGAAGTTGTGTATCCACTTGATGTCGTTTTTGTTCATTTTCTTTCTTCTCTTCCAAGTTCATATGTAACACCTCAAATTTTAAACCAAAATTTTCATTTTTAAATTAGCAAAATATTGTTCATAAACCAAGTCATCAAAAACATAAGTGTCAAGTACAAATCATCATCACAAAATTTCAGAGTATCACAGAATGCCCCAGTAACAAATCTCCCAACAAGTGTGTACAATCAGACCTTCGCCTTCCCGCGATCCTCAGAAGTACCTGAAACACATATATCAATAATTGTAAGCACGAAGCTTAGTGAGATCCCCAAGATACCACATACATCACATCATAAATAAAAAAACTATGAGTTATTAGCAACCCCAGGGACTATCAGCAGTCACAATGGGCAACAACACGCCCTATGGGTTATCAGCAACCCTGAAGACTATCCCCAGTCACAGTCACACATAAACAACATAATACAAAATAACAGATAGACCTAACTGGTTAATACAAATACAACTATTCTACCACACATGTAAGAATAAGTGAGGAGACTCACCTAATACTGATAACATATAAATCTCACACCTGAACTGTCAAAACCAGAATCCGCCTAATAACACAATAATTAACCCTAATTAATAATCAAGGTACACAATTCAAATCGCGAGTCCAAATCCCACAACCAAGCCCCTTAAGAGCAAAAATACCATTTTTCCCCTCCCATGGTCCAAAACCTTAAATCTTGACCAAGGGTCAAAAGTCAGCAAAAGTCAACTGCCCAATGCATATGTTGGGCATACTCTCTTCCTACGTGGGGCGTACTTGAAAATCAGGCGGGATCAGGGTCGCACCTGGTTATGCTGGGCATATCCATTAGTACGCGGGGCGTACGTCGTCTGACCCCAAATATCACTCCAAAATGGTCTTAATCGTTAAGACATGCATCCAAACACAGATATGACCTTCTTAGAATGTCTTAATTCATAAAGTCCAAAACTTTAAGCCTTTGCATGGATGAAAAGAGCTTAAAGCTTAAAACTCTAAATTAATCCATACTCAACACTACCAAACTCTTGCATGGCTAGAAAGGGACCATCAAGCAACCATTTTTATGAATCTACAAGACCTAAAATGCATGAAAGGACAGCTAATATGCTCTGGAGTACTCCATAGTCACAAAGGTCCAAGCTTTGGGACAAAAAGCTCATAAAAACTCATCTATGGAGATCTAAAAGGAAACAAAACAAGGTATAAACTTTATACCTTCAAAAGATGCACAAGGTGGAGTAGTTTTTGGATCCACAAGCTTGCAAGCAACACCACCTTCTTCACTAGTCTTCTTCTTTAATAAAAGGCCACCAAAATCTCCACCAAGCTTCAAGATCTTCACTCACAAGGAATACACTCGATATTAGGGTTTGGAATGAGTAGAGGCTGATTATGGGAGGTCCAAGGGTGAGTTAATGTCTTTAAATAGGGGCGAAACCCTAAATTTTAAGGTTTCGAGACAGGGCTAGTACGCTCAAGGTACCACATGTACGCCCAACGTAGTAGCATGGCTTCCACGATCCTGGGCTTCTCACGAGTACACTGTACATGTGACAACCATCAAATTTCGGTCAAGTCAAAGTCAAACAAAGTCAACTAGTCAAACCGGTCAACTCCATTAACCCTTGTATGATAGGGTTTACGTTATGTAATCACTGTATAATTCGCTATTTTAATGAGAAAACATCATTTGGAAAGTTCATGTGTTTGATTTTCCTTAGCCTTAACAGTGCTAAACAATGAACCAAAGCGATAAAACACTATTGCACAATCATCGGGATTGTGTAGGACACTAAATCATGGCTTAACGGGGTCTATGGACCTTGCGTTGCGAAGCCGGACACTCAAAAAGATCACAAACGAAACCTCTCGCAATCTCATTCAAACCCTACTCAAGATTACTTGACGCTAATAGGATCGAAACTCATACACTACGATATAAATTGACGTTAATAGCAACATAGTATAGTACAACGTTATAACTATAATCAAATTAAATTATGATACCATATTAAAATCAAATCAAAGTATAATGCTCTAATTAAATTTAAAAGAATCAAACTTGAATGCTATAATTAAACTTCAAATCAAAGTAGATTGTTATAATCAAATAATAACTCATCTTTTATAAAACTCCATTTTTATAAACTTTACATTAAATTTTATAAAACTCTATTTTTATAAACTTTACATTAAATTTTATAAAACTCTTATATTAATTATGTAAAAGATGCTTGTGTTAGTGGGAAATTATGAAGACCACCAAAAGCAAAAAGATTATTCCCATGGTCTCCCACTCACACCTCCCATCCACTTTCCTTTCCTTTTTCTCCCAACACATTATTCTCTTCACCACTTAAACCTTCTCTATTCTTTCTCTCACTCTCAATCTCGAAATTCATCCAAGAAATACTCATATTCCAGCCAAGAACAATCTATTATACTCAAATCTTCATCCCTCTTGAAGCATTCATCAAGGTATGTTGTTAAAAGTTTCATATTCATACAAGAAACAAATTAAATCCACCAAAATATCTAAAACTCATTTTATGCATAAACCTGATTTTTCTCAGAATCCCATCAATAAAATAAGAAGTTCTGGAAATTTTCAGAAAATAATTTATTTTTATTGAATTACTATAATTATTGCAATAAAGTAGGGCAATAATTCACATAAAATACTTTTTGCATTCAATAAATTCTGAGAAAATTCTGGGATGACCTGTATACTGATTAAACATGATATATGAAGTTTCATGCATTTATATTACTTTTTACTATTATTTATGATTTTATTGATTAATTAATAATGAAATATATAAAAAATACTTCCCATAGTCACAAATATCTGAAACTTATACACTGAGCTCTACATCATGTTATAAAACTATGGTTAATTGTACAGATTTTTTGAGAATCATTTACTATTTTTCCCGAATTTTATGTTATTTAATCATTAAAATATTAAATAAATACTAAAACAGTTCAGAAAAATATACAAATTTTACAGTAATTCGTATTGTATGAAATAATGATTTCCTAATAATTTCATAATTTTTCAATACTGTTTACTATTTAAAACTATTTTCCTAAGTATTTAAGCATGTAAAAATGCATTTTAATGATTATTTCATATAAATAATTGTTAAAATCTGTAAATAATTATAATTGGGCAAGTTATTATTTTAATAAGAAATTATTAAAATCTGGCCTAAATTGAAAATATAAATTAATTATGCAAAGTAAGTAATTCAATTTAAAATTCATTTAACAAATAAATACCTTAATATTATAATCAAAATGAATTATTGTTAATTCATCTAATATAAGAATATGTGTCTAATTATTTGTATTAATACTCCATTCTAGTTTAGCAGTTCCTAAACCAAAACTATTAATTATATTAGGTTCTACGCCATTTTGACCCGAATCGTCTATCGTACGACACACGCATTTCGTTTTGGGACTAATGTGAGTAATCTACCCCATATTTTATAATTTTCAATACTTTTGGGGTGTATCATGTGGTTCTAATATGTTCCAACTTCATTTTATTGTTTTATCACAATTGAGACATTGTTGGGACATTTATACGTGAATCATTAATTGTATAACTATTGTTTGTTTACGCTACATGTACTTGTAGTGCATTATCATTTTTAGTCTAATCTCCATGACTATGCCCGTATTCTTGAGGTACGTTATGGACAATAATAGCGCTATTGGGTTGACCACCCCGCCTTGGGACGCTAAGGTGATTGATCGCACATGGTTGAGTGTGTATGATGATTAGATGCTCCATCCTATATATATTTATATATATATATATACATATGTATATATGGGGTGAGGACTTATTGTTGTTGTTATCATTTGTTAATCAATTTTTGATTTATAAACCGTTATCTCAAATACAATTGTTTGCCGACTTCAAAAGAAAACAAATTTCCAATTATAAAGGTTTCAACTTCACAATTTTCTCTACTAAAATTAGATTACTCACCAACTCTCGTAGTTGACCTGTTTTTACCCATGATGCAGATTTGAAGAATGAAGTTGATGAAAAATAGGATGTGCCTTAGAAATCCACAAGACTATTTAAATTTGATGTAATAAATGTTGTTCATATTTGGATTTGTATTTGTATGTTGTGGATCTTGTTTGCATACTTAGTACTTAATTGAATCTAATCATATTATAACATAGTTGTCATGAGACTTTGAACAATATATCACACCTCGATCGATTCCGACAAGGATCGGGGTGTGACAGATTGGTATCAGAGCCCTTGACTATAGGGAATTAGGTTAATTGCCTTGACCTAGTCTATAGCCTCTAGGGTCCTCTCGTATGCTAGTTTATAAAATGCACACACAACTGCATGCAATTCGCACTTAGAAAATCCTAGGAATACCTTTGTGTGTTAATTGCTCCCTTATGTGCATACGTATTACTCCTGACACTTATATGTGTGCATACACTTGTGAATATTCTCCACTTTCTCTGAAAATCACACACATACTCAAGTTGTTTAACAAAATGTATATACATATATGTATTCCTTAGAGCTCATAGGAAATTCAAAGTCATCCACTCTAGTTGGGTAGGATCATAGTAATGGACGCGTAGTAACTGGAAGGGGGAGGTGCCGGTAGCCCGAAAGTCCTGACTAGGTAAGCATTCGTATACATCCCAATCAACCGAGGGACCGGTTTGCTTATCTGGGGACCAAAGGCGAGAGTTCCCAAACCTATAGGCCAAAGCGCGTCATTCACATTACTTTTGAGCCATCAAAATACCCGACCTTATCAAACGTATCCGAAAGGATACACTCCAAAATGGCCAACTCATTGGACTATTAAGTTCCCTAATGAGCCTAGAAGTGGGAAAGAAATGTGAAAACTTAGTTTTGTGGGGGCCCACGCAAGTGCTACATGTTTCACATTTAGTAACCATGGAAAGCCCAAAAGGTGCCCAACACTCCTAACCATGGCCCAACAAGTGTTTTACAATTATTTTACCCAACAATGTCTAAAAAAAACTTTATTTCCCTAATCAATTTACAAATAACTCACAAGTCCATATGCGTGTTTCTCATAGTTGGCATGTTCCTTGTTTGGTTGTGGACTTAGGGTAGACTCATTAGGATCAATAGTCTAATAAAATTTTAATTACACATAACTGGGGGCATGTCGAGTGAATCTTAGGAGTGGATCAGACATGGAACAAATCACAAGATTATAATCAAGTTATTCCTACTAAATTCATAAGTCTATTTATATAGACCTCTGGTATAGAGTCGTCAGCGTAGTCGTGTCGGCAATCTAGAATATAGCTAAATACATAATACAAACTATAATACCCAAATTATACAAAATTTTCTGCATAAAAAATCAATAGACAAACACAATGAAACTAAAAAGGGTATCAATCTATCAAGAGAAAAACACATACAATGTAGATTAAAATCCACTAATTATAACAAAATGGCTAAAAGAAAAGGTAAGGACTAAGGATTGTTAAGTCCTCTCTTCTTATAAATAGCTTTGAAGCAAGCTTGCCTAAGCTTCTTTGTTCTTTCTGTCAATTCCATACCTGGCAATTTCTCCATCATCTTCTTGTGCCCTGCTAACGTCTCTACCTCCTCCTTTAATCCCAACTCCTAGTTTTTTTAGGTAGATGCAATATATTTTTCGTGTGAGTTCACAAAATTTACAATGAGTTAAGTTTATGTAAATATAAATCAGAAATCGTAGTAAAACAATTGATTCGATGTGACATATGCCTAGGGCCTATGTTTATGTTATAAAGAAACTAATAATTAAAATTTTAGAAAATACCAAAACTACTTTGGTTACCAAGTGCATGCATACATGCATGAGTAATGTATAGAAGGTTATTATCGTAGTTTACCTTGGTATTTTGAATGAGGGATTGAAGGCTCTTAAGTTTTCTATGAGGCCATCTGTTTATGTTTAGCTCTCTGCATCTTTTCTTCAACAATGTTAACCCTATCCCTAGTTCCTTTGTTGCCATGATTATCGGCATCTCAAAGTACTTCGCTATCTCTTCAAACTCCAATGGTCTCAATCTATTTGCCACCTTCCGGCCACCGTGATCAGTGGTGGCAGCACTAGAACTACCTGTAGCCTCACCACCGGATTTACAGTCTTCACTGAAACTAACCAATGGTAAATTACCATCCTCCCAACAATCCTATAAGCTTATGTCTTTAAGGGGATCCAAATCGTGAAACTCATTTCTAGAAATGATGTTTTGATCTTTGTTAAGTACTGTGGAAACGTTCTGATCGAGCACTTCATGCAATTTTTCCGACAACTCGTAATCATGATGGTCGAGCATGTCACCACTACAAAAATCCAAAAAAAAAAAAAAAAACTCAAGATAATCAAATCCAACACGATGAAAGACTCTTTTTGATCACTACAAATCCAAACCATGTTTTGATCAATATAGACAAAATCACTTTTCTGTGCGAAAGATGGGGTAATGAGTGACGTTTATATATACCTGAAAAGATCTTGATGATCAAAGTACTGAAACCAATCGAGGTCATCTATGGGGTTTTGATGATCTGCAGGTGGATCCATTTGTTAGGGAGAAGTTAAAAGTTGCGGTAAAAATGTGATGATTTATATAAGTGAAGTGGGAGAAGTAATTAATAACAAATAAAGAGGAAATGAATATATATGGTCTTTGAACTGTAACCTTCTTCTTCAATTCACACACATATACGTATATGTTGCCGCAAATTATGACTTATGTGCCTCATGCATTTAATACATCACATGCCTACCGCATATTCTTGACTTTGAAGCTACGTACCAGTTTCAAATTTCCCCAGTAGCACACTTTTCATTAGAAAGTACTCCAAGTCTTCACACATGAACCAGTTAGAAAGTACTCCAAGTCTTCACACACGAACCAATTCGAAAGTACTCAAAGTCTTCACACATGCAAATTATGACTTGTGTGTCGCTATAGGTAACTAATAAAATTTTATTTTTTAACCCCTTAAATATCAGTACAAGCTTCTAACCTCGACGTTTAAATTCAAAATTTCTTTTTATTACTAAAACTAGCATCGATTCAAGTATATAAACCATGAATCTTGAGAACACGGCAAAACCCAAATAAGTCTTATCATCTATGTAAAAAAAAACTCAGGGTTTTTACTAGTAAATCTATCAGTGGCGGAGCTTGAACAATTAACTTGGGGGGGGGGGGGGAGGGGGCGAAAATATTATAAACTGAAATTAAAATTAAAAAAAAAACAGATTGTTTTCTACAAATAAACACCAAAAACACCTAGAAAAAGAATTACAACTCAACCCGACAGCCTTTAATGTCTTTAAAAACAGATTATGAATGATATATTAGTAAGCAGACAACAATTTCTCTTTCAATGTTTTCATCTTTCCCATGATTATATCTAGAAAAATCAAAATGAAGGAACAATTGATCCAATCAAAACAAAATCAAATTCAAAATTAGAACAATAACCAATAACTCATTTAACAATAACCAAATCAATCTTTGTTGTCACTTTCAGTTTTGTTTGAAGCTGACAAGCTGTTAAGCATAACCAAATCAATAACCAAATCTATAAGTTCATAACTTATAAATCAAATTGGCAAATCGCCAAATCGCAAATGACAGCCAAATTAAAAGGAAACTCAGTAAGACAGTAGTAACGCATAAATAGGCAACAAATTGATAGAAAACAGCAGCAGCAGTGCAATACGCCAACACCAACAATCAACAATCTTACAATCAGAAAAGAAAGAACATCTGAACAGGATTTGGGTCTCGGGATTACATACCTGATTTCTGTGAAGTGAGAATGGGGACTTGGGCACTTGGCGATGGCGATTGGCGAGAGTGAGACCAGGCGACTGACTTGGCGAGACAGCGACAAACGAACAGCAGGCGAGATAGGCAGCGAATTGGGAAAATGGGGATGAATCGATTTTGATTTCTTGATATCGCTTGGTCGCTTGGAGAATTGGGAGTATTGGACAATTCTGATTAGGAATCGGGAGGGGCCAAAGCCCAAGTTTGAAGATAGCAGGCCTATAACTATTTTATTTTGAACTACAATTCCTACTTCTAGCCCAATAATACTACGCCCCTGGAATCTATGAGGGATAGTGTAAACATTATGGTCATATATCATTAAGATTCTATGGACTTAGAATGTGTGATTCCGCCTCATTCCCTGTTCCTTGTTTGGTTGTGGGCTTAAGGCGGGGTCACCCATCCAAAATGCCCTTGCAATCTTAATGATATACGACTAGTTTACGTCAATCGACTATAAAAGAACTTGTAGGACTTATAATGCAAATTTCGTCAAAATTTGTTGAAACATTCGTAATGATGGAACTCGCTAACTACGTTATAAAATATTCATAGTGGTAATACCAAGGATAAAACAGGGAGTATAAAAGCACACATAGAATACTCTATCATCCCAAAACAATAAACTCCTTTTAAATTGACTCAGTTCAAGTTACAATAAGAAATTTCCAAGGTCATCATGTGACATCAGGAGGGTTGTTCCTCACCATAATCAATTTCTTGTACTACGAAAAGTTTTCCACATCTTTTTCCAAACTCTTGAAGTCCCAATCAAAATGCAAATTTCGGGACGAAATTCCCTCTAACGGGGGGATGATGTGACAACCATCAAATTTCGGTCAAGTCAAAGTCAAACAAAGTCAACTAGTCAAACCGGTTAACTCCATTAACCCTTGTATGATAGGGTTTACGTTATGTAATCACTGTATAATTCACTATTTTAATGAGAAAACATCATTTGGAAAGTTCATGTGTTTGATTTTCCTTAGCCTTAACAGTGCTAAACAATGAACCAAAGCGATAAAACACTATTGCACAATCATCGGGATTGTGTAGGACACTAAATCATGGCTTAACGGGGTCTATGGACCTTGCGTTGCGAAGCCGGACACTCAAAAAGATCACAAACGAAACCTCTCGCAATCTCATTCAAACCCTACTCAAGATTACTTGACGCTAATAGGATCGAAACTCATACACTACGATATAAATTGACGTTAATAGCAACATAGTATAGTACAACGTTATAACTATAATCAAATTAAATTATGATACCATATTAAAATCAAATCAAAGTATAATGCTCTAATTAAATTTAAAAGAATCAAACTTGAATGCTATAATTAAACTTCAAATCAAAGTAGATTGTTATAATCGAATAATAACTCATCTTTTATAAAACTCCATTTTTATAAACTTTACATTAAATTTTATAAAACTCTATTTTTATAAACTTTACATTAAATTTTATAAAACTCTTATATTAATTATGTAAAAGATGCTTGTGTTAGTGGGGAATTATGAAGACCACCAAAAGCAAAAAGATTATTCCCATGGTCTCCCACTCACACCTCCCATCCACTTTCCTTTCCTTTTTCTCCCAACACATTATTCTCTTCACCACTTAAACCTTCTCTATTCTTTCTCTCACTCTCAATCTCGAAATTCATCCAAGAAATACTCATATTCCATCCAAGAACAATCTATTATACTCAAATCTTCATCCCTCTTGAAGCATTCATCAATGTATGTTGTTAAAAGTTTCATATTCATACAAGAAACAAATTAAATGCACCAAAATATCTAAAACTCATTTTATGTATAAACCTGATTTTTCTCAGAATCCCATCAATAAAATAAGAAGTTCTGGAAATTTTCAGAAAATAATTTATTTTTATTGAATTACTATAATTATTGCAATAAAGTAGGGCAATAATTCACATAAAATACTTTTTGCATTCAATAAATTATGAGAAACTTCTGGGATGACCTGTATACTGATTAAACATGATATATGAAGTTTCATGCATTTATATTACTTTTTACTATTATTTATGATTTTATTTATTAATTAATAATGAAATATATAAAAAAATACTTCCCATAGTCACAAATATCTGAAACTTATACACTGAGCTCTACATCATGTTATAAAACTATGGTTAATTTTACAGATTTTGTGAGAATCATTTACTATTTTTCCCGAATTTTGTGTTGTTTAATCATTAAAATATTAAATAAATACTAAAACAGTTCAGAAAAATATACAAATTTTACAGTAATTCGTATTGTATGAAATAATGATTTCCTAATAATTTCATAATTTTTCAATACTGTTTACTATTTAAAACTATTTTCCTAAGTATTTAAGCATGTAAAAATGCATTTTAATGATTATTTCATATAAATAATTGTTAAAATCTGTAAATAATTATAATTGGGCAAGTTATTATTTTAATAAGAAATTATTAAAATCTGGCCTAAATTGAAAATATAAATTAATTATGCAAAGTAAGTAATTCAATTTAAAATTCATTTAACAAATAAATACCTTAATATTATAATCAAAATGAATTATTGTTAATTCATCTAATATAAGAATATGTGTCTAATTATTTGTATTAATACTCCATTCTCGTTTAGTAGTTCCTAAACCAAAACTATTAATTATATTAGGTTCTACGCCATTTTGACCCGAATCGTCTATCGTACGACACACGCATTTCGTTTTGGGACTAATGTGAGTAATCTACCCCATATTTTATAATTTTCAATACTTTTGGGGTGTATCATGTGGTTCTAATATGTTCCAACTTCATTTTATTGTTTTATCACAATTGAGACATTGTTGGGACATTTATACGTGAATCATTAATTGTATAACTATTGTTTGTTTACGCTACATGTACTTGTAGTGCATTATCATTTTTAGTCTAATCTCCATGACTATGCCCGTATTCTTGAGGTACGTTATGGACAATAATAGCGCTATTGGGTTGACCACCCCGCCTTGGGACGCTAAGGTGATTGATCGCACGTGGTTGAGTGTGTATGATGATTAGATGCTCCATCCTATATATATATATATATATATATATATATATATATATATATATATATATATATATATATATATATATATACATATGTATATATAGGGTGAGGACTTATTGTTGTTGTTATCATTTGTTAATCAATTTTTGATTTATAAACCGTTATCTCAAATACAATTGTTTGCCGACTTCAAAAGAAAACAAATTTCCAATTATAAAGGTTTCAACTTCACAATTTTCTCTACTAAAATTAGATTACTCACCAACTCTCGTAGTTGACCTGTTTTTACCCATGATGCAGATTTGAAGAATGAAGTTGATGAAAAATAGGATGTGCCTTAGAAATCCACAAGACTATTTAAATTTGATGTAATAAATGTTGTTCATATTTGGATTTGTATTTGTATGTTGTGGATCTTGTTTGCATACTTAGTACTTAATTGAATCTAATCATATTATAACATAGTTGTCATGAGACTTTGAACAATATATCACGCCTCGATCGATTCCGACAAGGATCGGGGTGTGACAGTACATACCCTCATGTACGTCCAATGTACGGGCTGAAATGGGGAACTTAAACCAAAAGGGACCAAATGTGCAAACTTTGCTTAGGTCAACGGCTAAAAGTGAAAATGCTTGATAATTGGATTCTCCCCCACTAGAATCAGATTTCGCCCTCGAAGTCATCCTCAAAAAACAGATCAGGATAGTGCTCAAGCTCTCAGACTCGGGCTCCCACGTCCACTTTGAGCCTTTCTGGTGTTGCCACTGAACTTTGACCAAGTTCACTACCTTGTTTCTCAAGGTCTTCACTCTCCGATCCAGAATTGCCACAATCTTCTCAATGTAATTAAGGCGATCATCGTCCTGAATATCCTCCAAATGGACCACCGCTGTCTCTTCAGCTATACACTTCCTCAACTGGGAAACATGGAAGGTATCATGAATATGCCTCAACTCCTACGACAGCTCCAACCAGTAAGCCACTTTGCCCACATGAACCAATATTCTAAATGGGCCAATAAACCCGAGGCCCAGCTTGCCCCTATTCCTGAAGCGAATAACACCCTTCCAGGGTGATACCTTCCGAAGCACTAAATCCCTCATCTGGAACTCTAGCTCAGAGTGTCGCCGATTTGCATAACTCGTCTGGCGGCTCCGGGTCGTCAGCAATCTCTGTCTAACTAGATGGATAAGCTTAGTCGTATTGAGAACTATCTCCATGCTCCTCATCCCTCTCTGTCCGACCTCACCCCAACAAATAGGAGTCTGACACCTCCTCCCATACAGAAGCTGAAAGGGAGGCATGCCAATAGTTGAATGATGGCTATTGTGATAAGTAAACTCAACCAACGGGAGATAGGAGTCCCAACTCCCACCAATGTCAATGATACAAGCACACAACATATCCTCGAGCATCAATTGTCCGCTCGCTCTGCCAGTCCGTCTACAGATGATATGCAGTACTGAAATGTAAACGGGTGCCCAACTCCTCGTGAAACCTCTTCCAAAACCTAGAAGTGAAACAAACATCCTCGATCGACATAGTAGTTGGCACCCTATTCCGAGCCACCACCTCTCGGACATAAATCTCAACCAACTCCTCTACAGAAGAGCCCTCACTAATGGCTAAGAAGTGAGCACTCTTTCCTAAACGATCCACTATCACCCATATACAATCAAAACCCCCTCGCAGTCTTCGGCAATTTTGTAAAAAAATCCATGGTGATCTGCTCCCACTTCCATAGTAGAACCTCTAAGGGCTGCAACTTTCCATAAGGGCGCTGGTGGTCGGCCTTGACCTTTCAGCATGTCAAACATCGCTCTACAAACCAGGCGACATCTCTCTTCATACATGGCCACCAATAACTATGCTTCAGGTCGAGATAAATATTGGTAGCCCCTGGATGAATGGAAAATCTCGAATTGTGGGCCTCCTCCATCAATATACGTCGAGCTCCACCCATATAAGGTACCCAAATCTGCCCGTGAAGAGTCAAAGGACCCCTACTGTCGATATCAAATGCTGAAATCTGAACAATCAACCGCTCACTTTTCCGATTCTGTTCCTTTATGGCCTCCGACCATGCTTCTTTGATAATATCCAAAACTGGGGTCATCACAGTCATCCTCATACACACATCACGAATCGGGGCACTAACCGCCCTCCGACTCAAGTCGTCGGCCACCACATTGGCCTTGCCTGGATGATATAGAATCTCACAATCGTTATCTTTCACTACATCCAACCTCCTAACCTGCCTTATGTTCAGGTCAAGAGGATCCATAAGATATCTCATGCTCTTATGGTCCGTGCATATGTGTAACACTTGAATCCTGGTATGTTTCACTATTGCCCCTTGTGTATTTATAAGTTGCATTTTGGTCCCAGTGTAGTACGTGGGGCGTACCACATGGTACGCTTGGCATACAACCTGTGAAGCGAGTACGCGGGGCGTACCACTTGGTACGCTTAGCATATCATGCGAGGCCATGACGGGATTTCAGACACGTACGCGGGGAGTACATCCATGTACGCGGGGCGTACGTGTGATTTAATGAAAACCCTAATTTCAGGGTTGGACACTATATAAACACATTTATGGCTCATGAAACCCTCATTTCTTAGCCTCCCCTGACCTCATAGCCTCATATTCGAAAACCTAAACCTCTCCTATGTGTTTTGAGCTCATTGTGTCCATTTTGGTGTGTTTTGGTCCATAATCAAGAAATAGAAGCTTGGTGCAAGATTGTTGATCAAGGAAGAGCTTGTGGATCCTGATTATCTACTTTATTTCTAGCTTGTTTGAGGTAAAAAGCAATAACCTTTCTCATTAGAAGTTTAGATCTAGTTTATACGAGTTTTGGACCCTTTTTGGTCCTATGAATGAGATCTAGTGGTTTGATAGCACTCCAGGAGCTAAGAGTTGCCAGTCTTGGTGTTTCTAAGGTTTAAGGTCCATAAAGTTGGCACCTTTAGGTTTTAGACTCACCCATGCATGAGAGTATGTCC
The DNA here is from genome assembly GCF_052849685.1 of Lactuca virosa. Lineage (NCBI taxonomy): Eukaryota > Viridiplantae > Streptophyta > Magnoliopsida > Asterales > Asteraceae > Lactuca > Lactuca virosa. The sequence goes on from NC_136431.1 coordinate 73,350,154, forward strand.
ATTTAGTGAAAGTAAAGTTATATATCTTGAAGTTGGGTTCTTTTGGGGTATGCAAAGTCACCAAGTCAGTGACTTTATGGTTCTAGACACTTATTAGGATTCAGATATGTGGTTTGGACTTCCTGACTTAAGAATTAAGTGGTTAAGGAGGATTTTGGCTTAATGGGAGAGTACACTGGGCGTACAAGTCTGTACGCACGTATTACAAGCCGTATAGCATATACACTTAACGTACAATTTGAGTACACCCCTCGTACTCAGTCACATGGGTTTGTGTATTTTGGGCTTCGAGTTTGGGCTTTCTTTTGGGCTTGGGTGTTTGAGTTATTATTGGTCCATCCGAGTGCAAGTGTCTTGGATTAGGAAAAATTGTTGGGCTTTAGGGTAAGGCGCATGTAGGGGTTCAGGCCCAATTTTGAAATTTTGGCCATAAATGGGCCTTGGATGATTAATTGATTTTTGGGCCTTTTAGATTGTGAGTTTGGACCTTTGTCTTGGACCAAACTAGGTGAGGGGTAAAATAGTATTTTTACCCCAAGTATGGATTATTGGATTTGGATTGGAACCCAACATGTTAACTGGGTGTTATTTTGTTTTGATAGCTCAGGGATTCGTCGGACTAGCAGTAAGGGATTTTCAGTGAGATTCAGCTGTCGAGATGAGTTTCCTCACTGGGTTTAGCGGGTCTTAGAAACCAATACCGACCCTTACTGTTTCTGTTAGGATGCTAGGAGTTTGTGTGACCCTTGCATGTGTTATGTGTTGCTGTGTATATCGGGCGGGGCTCGATGTCTAGCGAGGCCCGCTGACTGAAACGTATGTTATTGTTTTATGATCATTGTATGTGTTAGCATGATTATGTGATATATATTGTATGTGTATAGTGTGTGGGGCCCGATGTCAGGCAGGGCCTAAGAATAACATATCTGTATACCGAGCGGGGCTCGATGCTGGGCGGGGCCTGATGTAGGGGGAAGTATGTGATTTATTATGTATGATTTGGGGTACTTTGGGGAACTCAATAAGCTATGTGCTTACAATTTTCAGTTTATGTTTTAGGTACTTTTGGTTCCAAGGGGAAGAGCTCGGGATGACTGCATCGCACAAACCGCATAGTTCCGATTTTGTGATTTACTCAGAGAGATATGATGTTGATACACTTAGTTTCACTTGGATTGTATTGATGATGTTTCTGGAATAGTGTTTTATTTAAATTAAAAATGAAAATTTTGGGTCATATATTTGGGACGTTACAAGTTGGTATCAGAGCCTTGGTTTGAGGGATTCGGGCACATTCTCGGGTGTGTCTGAACTCAAATTGAGGATTTGGTAAAGTTTTTTTCAAAAAACATATATTTTTAAGAAAAGAGTTTTTCTGAAATAAGAAAGGGTGTGGTGCATGCAATCAGCCGAGCTCAAGTAAGTTTCCCAAAATACCCATACATGTTATCTGATATGTTTTGATCTGTGAATTTGTGAAATGCATGCTAGTTAGGGCTAAGGATCTGTCCAATTTTTGCATGATAGGAGAGATGCCTTTGTATGCCTGTTGTATGAGGTTGTAGAATTTCATGCTAATACTGATTAGTCAGTGATAGGATGACCTGATTAGGTGATGCTTGGTTCTGGTTACTTGATGCTCGAATGTTGCTTGCTTTATGCTTTTAGGAGTTCTTACCAACTTCAGCTAACTTGCAAGCGAATATGCTAAGTTGCATATTATGGGAACTAAATAATTTTAGAAGGTTAGGTTTTAACCCTATTGCGCAACTCTTGTTTGAGTCCAACCGTTGTAGCGTGAGACCTTTCATTTAAAGAATTATATGGTATTAGTGGTATGTACCTGTATTTGTGAGTTAGTTAGTGGGAGTTAGCGGGAGTTCCTTCTGCAGCTGATGGCGGAGAGTGGTATGTAGTTTACCTTAGGAAAACCTAGGATGAGATCTAGTGCTGGGAGCCTTATCTGTAAGGGGGAAGTTGTATGGATACAAAGTAACTTGGTTGAGTCAAGGCAATTCTTGAGGAAAGTACGGATAGATGTGGAAGGTAGTATGGGCCCGTACTACAGGAAAAAGAGGATCCATACTCGATTCAAGGAGAGATGTGATAAAACCAGGGAGCTTGTAGAGTTTTTGATTCCCTGATATACATATTTCGATGCGAATTATGATGGTTTATATGGTCTATTTTCAGTATGGTGACATTGAGGGGCAGACCTGTTGGCAATTCTGGTGCCGGTGAGGGTTTAGGCTCGCGATCTAGAGTCGGGCAGCTTGATGAGCAAACTAGGGAGTTCATCTCATCAGAGATTACTCGTGGCATTCTTGATCAAAATCCTGTGATCTTCGACACGGTCAAGGACAATTTTCTAGAGGTTCTGGATGAGCGGTTGAGCTCGTTTCGATCTGAGATGACGGCGCTAGCGGGAGCACGTTCTTTAAAATTCAGGGAGTTATGGGCATGTGGAGCTCCGGGAGATCACAGGGAGAAGGACCCGATAGTGAGCAAGAGGTGGTTAGTGGACGTTGCTAATGCCTTCCTCACCAGCCATTGCCCCGAGGGGGACAGGGTCGGACTAGCTTCCTGCATTTTGGTGGTTCTGGCTGCTTCAAGTGTGGCCAGACGGGTCATTATAGCAGAGATTGTACTGCTACGACCACCCATGGACCTGATCTGATTTACTTTCATTGCAATCAGAGGGGCCACAAGAAGGCCCATTTTCCAAGTTTGGCTGCAGCAGGACTGGTGTCAGCACCCGCTCCTGCAACTCTTCGGATTACTGACGGCCGCCAGGACTGGGTAAACACGCCTGTGGCGAAGAGCAGGGTTTTCCAATTGACGGTCGAGGAGGCGCGTGCAGCTCACGATGTGGTAATGGGTATGTATCTTCTCCTTATATCTTTATTTATATTGAATTGATTTCTTATGTTTTATGTATCATTTTAGGATCGTTCCTCGTTAACGGTAATTCTGCATTCATATTGTTTGATTCAGGGGCTACCCAATCCTTTGTATCGCTTACGCTTAGCAAGAGATTTGGTGGAGCTCCGGGGGAGATGGATTGTCCTCTTGATGTTGAGATTGTTGATGATAGGTTTGTTCGGGTTGTGAGAGTTCATCGGGGTTGTACTCTTCAGTTGTTTAGTGAGCAGTATTTGGTGGATTTGGTTCCCATTCCGTTGCGTGGGAACAAGGTCGTCGTGGGCATGGATTGGTTAAGCCCTAATGGGGCAATGATCAATTGTGAGCAACAGTTAGTTCGGGTTCAGACCCCAAGTGGGGGAGAGTTGGTGATTCATGGGGAGAGACCGCAGCTTGGGCCGATTTTGTGTTCTGCAGCGAGGGCCAGACGCTATCTTCAGCAAGGTTGCTCCGGTTATGTCACCTACGTCATGAATACCCAAGATAAGGGTAAGGCAACCGTGGATGATGTGCCAATTGTGTGGGATTACTCAGATGTGTTCCTGGAGGATTTTCCTGGGGTGCCTCCGGAGAGGTAGGTGGAGTTCAGGATTGATCTAGTTCAAGGTGCGACTCTGATAGCCAAAGCACCGTATCGGTTGGCTCCTCCCAAGAAGCAGGATTTGTCTACACACCTGTAGGAACTGTTAGACAATGGGTTTATTCGACCGAGCAGTTCGCCTTGGGGAGCACCGATTCTGTTTGTGAAGAAGAAGGACGAGTCTTATCGTATGTGCGTTGACTACCGGGAGTTGAATAAGGTAACAGTGAAGAATCGTTATCCACTTCCGAGGATTGATGATCTTTTTGACCTGCTTTAGGGCGCATCTTGGTTCTCCAAAATTAATTATCGATCGGGTTATCATCAGATGCGAGTCAGGGATGAGGATATGCAGAAGATAGCTTTACGGACTCGTTATGGTCATTACGAATTTGTAGTGATGTCTTATGAGCTCACCAATGCCCCAGCTGCATTCATGGATCTCATGAACAGCATGTTCAGACCGATGCTAGATTGGTCCGTGATAGTATTTATTGATGATATCTTGGTTTATTCCAAGACTCAGGAGCAACATGATGTGCACTTGAGGGAAGTGTTGGAGACAATTAGGATGGATAGACTTTTTGCAAAGTTCTCCATGTTGGAAAAGGTGTCTAAGCCCATAACTATAATTGGTATGTACTTGACCCGATAGTAGCATGGTCCATTTGGGTTGCATTCATCAAAGCAATGTGGTAGGAAGGATATTTGGGTAAGAGGTTAATTATGATTTATTAATATATTATAAGTATAATATATTAATTGAGGAATCATATTATTTAATTTGTATTTATCACGAATTAATTTATGAATTAATTTAGTGATCAAAAGAGACTAATTAGAATGATATATGTGAGTTGGGCTAAAGATCCATGATTTGATTTGTGATGGGCTTATGGGTTAATCCATCAAGTAGTTATCCAAATCAAATGGATTGGTCATGGGCTAATGTGTATGGATTAGGGTTACACATGGCCCTTGATATTCTACACACACACACACACATACACACACACACACACACACACATATATATATATATATATATATATATATATATATATATATATATATATATATATATATATATATATATATATATATATATATAAGCTTGAAATCGGTTACACCTTGCACTCCAAAAAGTAGAATCGAATTTTAGAGTCTCCATAATCTCTCTATATTCCTCCTAAATTGTTCTTGGTGTTTTTTGATTCCATTTGAGGCATCACACTATTGGTGCTAAGCTTTCTTGAGGCCAAGATATTCAAGCTACTACACAAGGTAATATTCTAACTAGTTTTTTATGATTCAAATATCACCTTGCATGCTAGTTTAGGTTTCATGCTTTGGAAAAATGTTTATTGCATGTATAATAGAGAAAACTTAGATCCAAAGCATTAGGGTTGTATGTGCACCATAGGAATGTTAGAGTACATAAAACCCAACACTCCAAGCGTGAGTTCTGGTTGCGTGAGGTGCAGTTTCTGGGGAACCTTGTCAACGAGAAGGGTATTCTAGTTGATCTGGCCAAGCTCGAGGCCGTGATGTAGTGGGAGGTTCCGAGGTCTCCATCTGATATTTGGAGTTCTCTTTGTTTGGCTGGTTATTATCGGAGATTCATCCAGGATTTCTCCAAGATGGTTGTTCCTTTGACGCGACTGACCAAGAAGACGGTTACATTTCACTGGGGCCTGAGCAACAGGCAACTTTTGAGACTCTAAGACAGCGGTAGTGTGAGCCGCCGATTCTGACCCTGCCAGAGGGTGTTGATGATTTCATGGTTTTTTTGTGATGCTTCGATCACGTGTTTGGGGGCAGTGCTGATACAGATAGGTCGTGTGATCGCTTACACTTCGAGGCAGCTGAAGCCTCATGAGGGAAATTATCCGACACATGATTTGGAGTTGGGGGCCATGGTTTTCGCCCTCAAGATTTGACGACATTACCTCTATGGGGTTCATTGTACTATTTACATGGATCATAAGAGCTTGAGGTATTTAATGGACCAGCCGAATCTGAATATGAGGCAGCGTCGATGGTTGGATTGTAACATCCCAAATGCAGGAATATAAGTTTGGGGTGCTATGTGTAAATAAAGGAGTAGACTCGACGAGTAGGTATCTTAACTCGTCGAGTTGGAGCGGGTTTTGGCCACGTGTTAAGTGACCAACTCGCCGAGTCGGTGGCGGGACTCGACGAGTCGGTGCTGGGAAGAGGAAACCCTAATTTTAGGGTTTGCACCCTATTTAAAGGACCATATGTCCTCCCTTCAGCCTCCTTATTGCCCTTGAGAGTCAGTAAACCCTAAAATCTTGTGAGCTTCCATTGTTAAAGAGATTTGAGCTTTGGAGGAGGAATATTGAGAATGGAGCTTGAAGATCAAGAGGCTAGCATCAAGGGATTGGTGTAGATCCAGAATCTACTTCAGCTTGGATACATTCTAGAGGTAACAAGATGTTACCTTGACTCTATTGCATTTATATCTATTCAAGAATGAGATTTGGGGCCATTTTGGCATGTTAAGGATCTAATTCGGGTTAAGGGTCTAGATCTGAGGTTGCTACTTCAGATCTGGACTTGTCTTGGTCCAGAGACTCACAAAGTATCTGCCCTTGGTTTGTTGGTGAAGCATCGTTGTCTTAAACCTTAGCCCTAGATTGATTTGGGCCTATAGCTTCTTGTTTCCACGTAATGTTTGCAACTTTACGTGAGAGTCATGCACTAGAAGAGTGGATATACAGTTTGGAGCCCCTGCATGGCTCGAAAAGCCTCTGTTTGAATAAAGGACTGAAGAGACTCGACGAGTCACTTGGGTGGACTCGGCGAGTCATATGAAGATAGGCATGAACTCGACGAGTTGGAGGAACAACTCGGCGAGTCTGTTGAAGATTACCATGGACTCGGCGAGTCTGTTCTTGGACTCGGCGAGTCAGAACGCAAAACCCCAACCTCTTCTGGTTAAGACTCAGATCAGTGAGTTGAGTGGTGACTCAGTGAGTTAGACATGATAGGACTCAGATATTGTTGGACTCGACGAGTTATGGGGTGACTCGACGAGTCATGGGGTGACTCGGCGAGTCGAGTCGTGATATGGGAGTTTTCTGAGTTTAGGAACTCGGCAAGTCAGTGGGTTGACTCGGCGAGTAGGGTCAATCAGGAAGGTTGACTTTGGCGAGGACTTTGACTTTGACCAGTTTGACCTTCAAGGGTATGATGGTAATTTGGATATTCATGTCAATGGATCATTGATGACTATAGGTGTTGGAGTTTGGGGCAGTGCTTCGGGATTGTGCTTTCGTGGTTCGGTTCGATAGTTGCTAGGTGAGTTATCCTCACTATGCCCAAGGGTCTAAGGCACCAAGGCCGGCCCTTTGATTTGTTATTTGAGATAGTTACTGCTGTGATATGTTAGTTGGTATCCTGGTAGATAGGATGGCTATATGATGGTATGCTCTGTTAGATCAGTATCCTGGTAGATAGGATGTGGCTATGCTTAGTGACCTGTAGTTGGTCTGACTGTCTGTATGCTAGTAGGAGACTACCTGTTATATGTGCACGTGTTGAGCAGTAGTAGAGGGTATTCCATCCCGGTACGATGATAGGGCCCTAGTATGTTGTCTTGTAGACTGTTATATGGTTATTTGATAGGTGCACATGTTTGCTAGTATGTGGGCACTCCAACCCGACGGTTGTGGGCCAGGAGTATTCCATCCCGGTAGGATGATTGGACTCATAGTAGGTGGGCATTCTAACTTGATGGTTAAGGGCCAGGAGTATTCCATCCCGGTAGGATGATTGGACTCATAGTAGGTGGGCATTCCAACCTGATGGTTGAGGGCCAGGAGTATTCCATCCCGGTAGGATGATTGGACTCATAGTAGGTGGGCATTCCAACCTGATGGTTGAGGGCCTGGGGTATTCCATCTCGAAGGATGATTGGACCCATAGTAGTTATTGTATGTATAGGTGTGTTTCCATTCCAAATCGATGGTTGTGGGCCAAGAGTATTCCATCCCGAGGATGATTGGACTCGTAGTATGTTGGCATTCCAACCCGACGGTTGAGGGCCTGGGGTATTCCAACCTGATGGTTGATTGGACCCACAGTATGCTGTTCATTGCTGTATTTGTATGGTTATGTGTGTGCGGGTATTTTGGGGGAACTCACTAAGCTTTCGAGCTTACAGTTTCAGTTTATTGTTTTCAGGTACATCAGGTGATCGTGGCAAGGAAAAGACGTGATCGTACCGCTCCTCATACTTCATGATTTTGTGATTTGGTTCTGGGGATACTCTGATGTTTAAACTATTTTGAAAACAAGTTGTAATAACTTAATGGTTTTTGAACGAGTTAAAATGTTTTAAATTGGCTTTAATTTTATGGGTGTTACATGCATGTGGTGAAGAATTATGATTGCGAGATCCTTTTATCACCCGGGGAAGACAATTGTGGTGGCAGATGCTCTCAGCCACAAGGCGGTCACGGCTCCGATCAGAGACATATATTTGAGGATAACTGTAATTAATCCACTGTTGGGGTGGATTCGTGTGGCACAAGCCGAGGCTATGAAGGAAGAGCACTGGAAGAGAGAGAGCATTCTAGGACAGGTGACTTCCTTCGATTACGATAGTCGTGGATTGTTGACTTTTCATCGACGAGTTTGGGTTCCATATTGAGGTGGTGTACGCCAGATTCTGATGGAGTAGGCTCATAAGTCGAGGTTCTCCATTCATCCCGGGGCGAAGAGGATGTATAGGGATCTCCGTCCTTATTATTGGTGGCCCTTCATGAAGCGGGATGTGGCCTGGTACGTGGACCGGTGCTTGACTTGCAAGAAAGTCAACGCCGAGCATCAGCGACCTCACAACAAGATGCAGCTGTTGGAGATTCCCGTATGGAAATGGGAAGACATCACCATGGATTTTATAATGAAGCTTCCCAGTACTGTGCGCAGAGTGGATTCGATAGGGGTCATCATGGATCGTTTGACCAAGAGCACACATTTTATTCTGGTTCAAGATAGTATTTCAGCAGAGATGTTGGCCGAGCTTTATATCAGGGAGGTGGTGGCATGTCATGGGGTGCCGGTATCAGTGGTTTCTGACAGGAATGTCTGATTTACTTCCAAGTTTTGGAAGAGGTTTCATGACGAGTTGGGTACTCGTCTCCTTTTCAGTACATCATTCCATCCGCAGACCGATGGTCAAAGTGAGCAGACTATTCAGACTATTGAGGATATGCTGCGAGCGTGTGTGTTGGACTTTGGTGGAAGTTGGGATACATATATTATGTTAGCAGAATTTTCGTATAACAATAGTTATCACGCCAACATTGATTGACCTCCTTTTGAGATTCTCTACGGGAGGAAATGCAGGTCCCTGGTTTGTTGGGGTGAGGTCGGTCAGCAGGTTATGGGGAGTACCGAGGTGGTACTTAAGACCACTGAGCTGATTCAGTAGGTTCAGATTAGGCTCCAGAAAACTCAGAGTCGGAAAAAGAGTTATGCCGACAGGCGCCAGTCAGACATAGAGTTCCAGGTGGGAGATATGGTTCTTCTGAAGGTGTCACCTTGGAAAGGTGTCATCCGGTTCAGGAAGTGGGGCAAGCTGGGATCTAGGTATATTGGTCCTTTCAAGGTTTTGCATCGGGTGGGCCGGGTTTCTTATCACTTGGATCTTCTAGATGAGCTCAGTTAGATTCATTGCACATTCCATGTCTCTCAGCTGCGGAAGTGCTTAGTGGATGATTCCGCAGTGGTGCCATTGGAGGATATTCATGTAGATGACCGCCTGAATTATATTGAGAGAGTGGTGGCGATTCTAGATTGGAAGACGAAAACCTTAGTAGAACATGCTTGTCGAGCTAGTGACGGTGAAATGGCAGCACCACAAAGGATCAGAGTGGAATTGGGAGCCCGATGACGAGATGAGAGAGCATTGTCCGGAGTTGTTCGGGGCAACGGACTTTGAGGACGAAGTCTGATTGAAATGGGGGATAATTGTAATACTTGAATCCTGGTATGTTTCACTATTGCCCCTTGTGTATTTATAAGTTTCATTTAGGTCCCAGTACAGTATGCAGGGCGTAGCACATGGTACGCTTAGTGTACTCATGCAAGGCCATGACGGGATTTCGGACATGTACGAGGGGCATACATCCATGTACGCGGGGCGTACGTGTGATTTAAACAAAAACCCTAATTTCAGGATTGGACACTATATAAACACATTTATGGCTCATGAAACCCTCATTTCTTAACCTCTTCTGACCTCATAGCCTCATATTCGAAGCCATAAACCTGTCCTTTGTGTTTTCATCTCATTGTGTCCATTTGGTGTGTTTTGGTCCACAATGAAGAAATAGAAGCTTGGTGCAAGATTGTTTATCAAGGAAGAGCTTGTGGATCCTGATTCTCTACTTCATTTCAAGCTTGTTTGAGGTAAGAAGATATGACCTTTCTCATTAGAAGTTTAGATCTAGTTTATAAGAGTTTTGGAGCTTTTTTGGTCCCATGAATGAGATCTGGTGATTTGATACCACTCCAGGAGCTATAAGTTGACACTCTTGGTGTTTCTAAGATTCAAGGTCCATAAAGTTGGCACCTTTAGGGTTTAGAATCACCCATGCATGAGATTATGTGTATTTAGTGAAAGTAAAGTGCTATATCTTGAAGTTGGGTTCTTTTGGGGCATGCAAACTCATTAAGTCAGTGACTTTATGGTTCTAGACACTTATTAGGATTCAGATATGTGGTTTGGACTTCTGGACTTAAGCATTAAGTGCTTAAGGAGTATTTTGGCTTAATGGATGAGTACGTTGGGCGTACAAGTCTGTACGCACGGCGAACAATACATATAGCGTGTACGCTTAGCGTACAACTGTATACGCCCCGCATACTTAGTCAGATGGGTTTGTGCGTTTTGGGCTTCAAGTGTGGGCTTTCTTTTGGGCTTGGGTATTTGAGTTCTTATTGGTCCATCTATGAACAAGTTTTTTGGACTAGGAAAAATTATTGGGCTTTAGGGTAAGACCCATGTAGTGGTGTGGGCCCAATTTGGAAATTTTGGCCATAAATAGGCCTTAGATGATTAATTAATTTTTGGGCCTTTTATATTGTGAGTTTGGGATGTAGTCTTGGACCAAACTAGGTGAGGAGTAAAATGGTCTTTTTATACCAAATATGGATTGTTGGATTTGGATTGGAACCAAAATTGTTAATTGGGTGTTATTTTGTATTGATAGTTTGGGGATTCGTCGGACCAGCAGCAAGGGATTTTCAATGAGATTCAGCAGCCGATGTGAGTTTCCTCACTGGGTTTAGTGGGTCTAAGGAACCAATGCCGACCCTTATTGTTTATGTTAGGATGCTAGGAGTCTGCATGAACCTTGCATGTGTTATGTGATGTTATGTATACCGGGCGTGACTCGATGTCGGGCGAGGCTCGATGATTGAAACGTATGCTAGTGTTTTATGATCATTTTATGTGTTAGCATGATTATGTGATATATAGTGGGCGGGGCCCGATGTCAGGCGCAACCTAAGAATAACAGATATGTATACCGAGCGGGGCTCGATGCCTGGCGGGGACCGATGTAGGACGGGGGCCCAATATGTGATTTATTATGTATGGTATGGGGTAGTTTGGGGAACTCACTAAGCTTTGTGCTAACGGTCTTCAGTTTATGTTTCAGGTAGTTCTGGTTCCAAGGGGAAGAGCTCGGGATGACTGGATCGCACACACCACATAGTTAGGCTTTTGTGATTTACTCTGATTGATATGATGTTGATACATTTAGTTTCACTTAGATTGTATTGATGATGATTTTGGATTACTGTTTTATTTATGAAAATTGTGGGTCATACTTTTGGGACGTTACAAGATGGTACACCGAACACCATAAAGATAGAGGCCCCAAATATTAAGAGCGAAAACCACCACCACCACCCCAACTCTAAATCATGAGTGGGATACCTTGCTTCATGAGGCTTTCAGGTGCCTTGAAGCGTATGCAATCACATGCCCCCTCTACATCAGCACATCACCCAACCCTGCGATAGTCGCATCGCAATAGACTAAGAAATCCTCAACTCCCTCGGGGAGGGCAAGTACTGATACCTCACACAGTCTCTGGCGAAGAGTCTCGAATGATGCCTGCTGCTCAAGTCCCCAACTGAACACAACATCCTTCCTCGTTAACTTAGTGAGAGGAACAACAATATTGGACAAGTCTTGAATGAATCTCCAGTAATATCCCGCCAAACCGAGGAAGCTTCGAATCTCAGATGGAGATCTCGACACTTCCTACTACATCACCGCCTCTATCTTGGCTGGATCCACCAAGATACCATTCTGGTTGATGAGGTGTCCCAGAAATTAAACCTCGCGCAACCAAAAGTTGCACTTGGAGAACTTGGAATAGAGCTTCTCCATCCTCAAAACTCCAAGAATCTCCCGCAAATGCTCCTCGTGCTACTCTCTAGTCTTCGAATAAACTAGAATGTCATCGATGAAGATGATCACCGATCGATCCAACATGGGACTGCACACCCGGTTCATGAGATCCATGCACCTCGTCGGTGCATTGGTGAGCCCAAAAGGCGTCACTACGACCTCGTAATGCCCATAGAGAGTTCGGAAGGCCGTCTTCTGAATATCCTCCTCTCGCACCCTCATATGATGGTAGCTGAACCTCAAACCGATATTGAAAAACCAAGACGCCCCCTGCAACTGATCAAAGAGATCATCAATCTTCGACAATGGATAACGGTTCTTCACCATCAGCTTACCCCTACATCTCAGGAGATGCAAGACGGTACGGTGCCTTGGCAATCGGTGCCGCACCCAGGATCATATGATCCAAAACCCCACTTGCATCGCAGAAGGCACACCCGGTAACTCCTCTTGAAAAATATCAGGAAAATCCCGTACAACAGGAACATCAGAAATGGAGATAGATCTGTTCTCCTCATTCCTAGTATCCACTACATATGTCAGATAACCCATACACCCATGAGGCAAACTCCGTCTCACCCTGGTGGCAGAACAGAAGGGTGATCCCGACCTAGTACCCTCACTGTAGATGGTCAACACCCCCCCCCCCCCCACTACGGTCTTGAACCGTCACCATCTGACGCTCACAGTCAACCAGAGCCCCAAACCGGCTCAACCAATCCATAACCACGATCACACAGGCATCTCTCATCGCAATAGGGATAAGATCTATCAGATAACCAACACCAAAAATCTCTAATACACAACCCCGGTAAATATCAGTAGCGGAGACTGGACGCTCATCAGGTATAAAGACTCTCAAGGGCCTGCTCAAGGACTCCCATGCAATACTAAAACCACGACAAAAAGATGATGACACAAAAGACCGACTCGCACCTGAGTCAAACTGATGGGTTTTGAGCATTCTAACACTTCCTAAGTGTACATGCAACCCTAATAACCTTGGATCTATGTTTGTCTAATAATCATGCAAAGTTGAATTCCAAGGTTATATTCCTATCTAGCATACATGGGGACCATTTTTAACTTGAATGAAAGATAGAATAACTTACCTTGTTGTTGATTATGATCCTTGAAACCTTGTGAGCCTAGCACCCTAAGTGTGATGCCTCAAATGCTTCACACAACACCAAATGCAAAGGAGTAAACTTTGAGAGAATCTTACACTTGCAAAATCGGCTCTAGCCCTCTTGTTTCTTAGTGTAGCCGATTTTGGTGGAGAATGGGTTTCTTATATAGTGTTGACACATCTAGGGTTACACCATGTAAACCCTAATGTGTCATGACTCTTCATTTCCATGACCCATGGGTTTGTAACTCCCATGGAGCATCCATGGAGCATCCTATGGGTGGAACCCAACTTGATAATCCATGGAGCCTCTTAGCCCACTATATAAGATATGGAAGATTTACATAATCTACCCATATATTTAATTAGTTATCTTTTGATCACTTAATTAATTCTAAATTAATTTTTGATCAAACTAATTAAATAATATTATTAATATATTAGAACTTATAATATATTAATAAACCATAAATGTTATTTCTCTCATTTTAGTTTATCTAATTGCATGGTGCCATGCAACCCAAATGGACCATGCCGGGTCGGGTCAAGTACATACCAGAAATAGTTATGGACTTAGACACCTTATCCAACAGTCTCCCACTTGGATAAGTCTAATAACTATAACTGCAATACTTCAGGAACCGATCGGCAATCGTAGCTCTTTCAAGGTCTCTCGGAACTGAGAAGATGATGATACGCCATTTAAGATAAGTGATCATATAATCCTCTGTTCTAGATATCAGCCGGACAAATACATGGAACAATGTCTTACTTATTGTCCAGCAGTTTGTTTCCCGATTTCCGATTTGTTTGACAAAGAACTTAATTGAACACATCAACTTAGTTCTGACCGGGCCCGGTACATAGGTCAAAACAAAATCATCGAGGGGCCCATATATCAGCTTCTAATCCAAGAAGGAACAGATAAACTTCGACTCATATGTTTGTTCTACCACTCATTGAATTATACACAAAAGCACGTTTTATAACATCGAGTTACCAATGTGTTAACGTACAATCAATGCATAACCAACTCATAAGTAACAAATCATATCTCTAGGTTTGAAGACTTATATGATATTACCGTCTCACGATCACTCGAGATAAATTCCATGAAGTGATTCCAGTGAGCGTGGGTTGAGTCCAATGCTCAGAACTTATGAGCACTCATGAGTGTTGTAGCCATGTCCAACAACTTAGACCTCTGCAACCAATCATGACAGTCTTGATTCATACCTACTTCCGACATATGACCGACTGTGGAGGTTCGAATAATATGATATACCAAACATAATTATTCTGGAAGTCAAAACATGCAAAAGAAATATAGTAAACGATCGACAAGAGATAGCAACACTTTACTCATAAATAAAACACCTTTTATTCATCATCTAATGTCAATTACACTTTACAAATTTCAAGGTTATCTAACTACTAAATCTAATATCATCCTTCAGCCCTATGCTCCGAGCATGCTGGAGATGCTTAACACGAGTCAGTCCCTTTGTGAGGGGATCTGCTGGATTCTCATCCGATGATACCCTCTTTGCCACGAGGGGTCCTTCTTCTATTCGGTGTCTGATGAAATGGTATTTTCTGTCGATGTGTCTGGATCTCCCTTGATCCCTTGGTTCCTTGGCTAAGGCAACTTCACTTTCACTATCACAGAAAATTTCCATTGGCTCTTTAATAGCTGGTACAACTTCAAGGTCTCCAATGAAGTTCTTCATCCATATCGCCTCCTTTGCTGCCTCGCTAGCTGCTATATACTCTGATTCGCAAGTTGAATCAACCATTGTCTCTTGCTTGGAACTCTTCCAAGAAATTGCTCCTCCATTTAAGGTAAAGACCCAGCCTGACTGAGAGCGGAAATTATCCCTATCAGTTTGAAAGCTAGCATCATTATACCCTACAACTCTCAAGTCTTCACTCCCACCGAGGGTAAGGACCCAGTCCTTAGTCCTCCGTAGGTACTTGAGGATATTCTTTACCGCAGTCCAGTGTGCCTTGCCAGGGTTCCCCTGATACCTGCTAACCATGCTCAAAGCAAAGGCTACATCAGGTCGAGTACACGTCATAGCATACATGATCGATCCTACAGCCGAAGCATAAGGTATTCGACTCATTTATGCTATCTCAGCCTCAGTACTAGGGCTTTGTGTCTTACTCAATCTGGCGTTACTATGGATGGGTAACTCTCCTTTCTTGGAGTCCTACATGCCGAATCTCTTCAACACCTTATCCAAGTAAGTACTCTGACTAAGTCCAATTAGTCTTTTACTACGGTCTCTCAAGATCCTTATCCCTAGAATATAGGCAGCTTCTCCTAGGTCCTTCATAGAGAAACACTTCCCAAGCCAGGACTTAACTTCCTGCAGAGTTGGGATGTCATTTCCTATGAGTAGTATGTCATCCACATACAATACCAAAAAGCTAACTATACTCCCACTAGCCTTGACATCTACACAAGATTCATCTTCACTCCTAGAAAAGCCAAATTCCTTGACTTTCTCATCAAAGCAAAGATTCCATCTACGAGGTGCTTGTTTTAACCCATAAATGGATTTCTCAAGCTTACACACTCTATTAGGGTACTTTGTGTTGACAAAACCCTCTGGCTGACTCATGTAAACATCCTCAGCCAACTTTCCATTAAAGAAAACGGTTTTGACATCCATTTGCCATATTTCATAGTGATGAAATGCAGCTATGGCTAACAGAACCCTAATAGACTTAATCTTGGCCACTGGAGAAAAGGTCTCATCATAATCAACTCCCGGAGTTTGTGAGAAACCCTTTGCAACCAGTCGTGCCTTATAAGTGTGTACATTACCATCCATGTCGGTCTTCTTCTTGAAGATCCATTTGCACCCTACAGTCTTACGACCTGGTACATTCTCAACCAAGTTCCAAACTTGATTGTCATACATGGACTGTATCTCGCTGTCCATTGCCGCTTTCCACTTGGCTGACTCAGGGCCTGCCATGGCTTCCACGTAACTGTTAGGTTCATCCAGACCTATCAGTGTCTCATCACTGATAAGTGTATCACCTTCTGCAGTAATATGGAATCCATAGTAATGCTCAGGTGCATTCCTAACCCTTGTGGAACGCCTCAGAGGTACAGACTTGTCAATTGGCTCAACAGAAGTTTCCTCCTCAAGTTGAGTGCTTGGGTTTGAAGTTCCTTCACCACTTGACTCTTGAATTTCTTCAAGGTCAACTTGCCTCCTACTGTCTCCTTGGCTTATGAACTCTCTCTCTCGAAAGAAAGCCCTCCTAGCTACAAAGACCACATTCTCACTAGGTCTGTAGAAGAGGTAACCAAATGATTTCTGTGGGTAGCCGATGAAAATACACCTCTCACTTCGAGGTTCGAGCTTATCATGAGTCTCGCGTCTCACGAAAGCCTAGCAACCCCAAATCTTAATGTGGTCTAGTTTGGGTACTTTACCAGTCCACATCTCATGAGGAGTTTTGGCAACTTTCTTTGTGGGAACTAGATTAAGGATATGGGTGGCAGTCTCTAAGGCATATCCCTAAAATGAGATTGGTAGCGAAGCTCGCCTCATCATGGAACGAACCATATCCAACAAGGTTCGATTACGCCTCTCAGCTACACCATTCAACTGCGGTATCCTGGGAGGTGTCAATTGTGAGACAATCCCACATTCCCTAAGATAGTTGAGGAACTCTGAACTAAGATACTCACCACCTCGATCGGATCGAAGCATCTTAATGTTCCTGCCCAATTGATTCTCGACTTCCTGTTTAAACTCTTTAAACCTCTCAAAAGTCTCTGACTTATGCTTGATTAAGTAGACATATCCATATCTACTGTAATCATCAGTAAAAGTCAAATAATAATGATTAGCATCCCTTGTGGCATGTTTGAAGGGCCCACACACATCCGTGTGTATAAGATCCAACAAACCTTCACCCATCTCACAAGAACCTGTGAAGGGTGACTTTGTCATTTTACCAAGAAAGCATGATTCGCAACTATCATCTGACTTTAGGTCAAATGACTCCAATACTCCATCCTTTTGGAGTTGGCCTATGCGTTTCTTGCTTATATGTCCAAGACGACAATGCCATAATGATGCTTTATCCAAGTTATTATCATTAACAGAATCAATACACAATACATTATTTCCTAAGTTATCAACCACAGATACAGTTTCATACACACCATCACAAGGTAATGCTTTAAAATAAAGAACATTATTAAAGAAAGCATTAATCGAACCAACTTCATTATCAAATGAAAAGGTGAAACCTTGTTTATACAATGCATGAAAGGAAATAATATTTCTTGCCATTTCTGGCGAATAACAACATTTATTCAAAGCTAAACTAAACCCACTACTTAGCGATAAAGTATAAACTCCAATCTTGGTGACAGGTAAAGCTTTCCTATTCCCCATGATTAAGTTTATTCTTCCATGCTCCACATTCTCACTTCTTCTTAGTCACTGCAAATCAGAACAGATATGAATACCACAACCGGTATCAAGGACCCAAGAGTTATAATGGGGTGAGTTATTAGATAAGATAGTGTAAATACCTGCATGGTTGGGTTTAACTTTCCCATCCTTCACATCTTGCTGGTACTTTGGGCAGTTCCGCTTCCAATGTGACTTTTCATGGCAATAGAAGCATTCAGCCTCTTTAGGGTTAGAAGAAGGAGTGACAAAACCTTTCTTGGTTCCACTTGAAGAAGAGCCATCAAGGGTCCTAGCCTTGGTACCCTTCGAAGAGCTCTTCCTCTTCTTCCCTCTACCTTTCCCAATTGCCAAAACCGGGGCGGAGTTTGGAGTAGGAGTGTTAACAACCGACTTACCCTTAAGACCTGTTTCTGCGGTCTTGAGGAGTCCCTGAAGTTTGCTGAGTGTGACCTCTTCCTTATTCATGTGATATGTCATGCGGAATTGATCATAGCACGATGGTAAGGAGTGCAAAATGATATCTATTGCAAGCTCCTCAGGGAAGTTCACATTAAGCTTCAGCAACCGATCCACATACCTTTGCATTTTCTGCATGTGGCTCGTGACGGATTCCCCGTCCTTCATCATGGTTGTTATGATAGAGCATATGATTTCATACCTATCTTGTCGTGCACTTTGATGGTATATTTCCATCAGATCTTGGTGCATTTCAAAAGGGTAGAAGTCCTCATAGGACTTTTGGAGTTCCGCTGTCATGGTGGCCAACATGATGCATGCCACTTTTGTAGCATCCCTTTCATGTGCCCGGAAGTCAGCGATCTCATGTGGAGTTGCAGTGGTCTCATCAATATCCTTAAGCTCCTTGTCAAGGACATATTCTTTGTCCTCGTAGCGGGTAATCATCCTGATGTTTCTGATCCATTCATTGAAGTTGGATCCATCAAAAGTGACTTTCCCACACAAGTTCATAAGGGTAAAGGAGCCATTAGGATTAGAGCCAGAAGCAGCATTGTTTGAAGACATCTGAAAGAAGAGAACAAGATTAGTTTAGATATTAAGAGAGTCCTTAATAAAACACCCAAATGTAATATTAAGGCTAGGATCCAATCACAATATATTATAACTTAGAAGAGGTATGTCGTAATCCAAGCTATAACATATTTGAAAGGTAGGTGAATGACGATTCACCAATTTCCACCATGAAAAACAAAATATAAATATTAGGTTTTTAATTGGTTCTTAGAAATTCCTAGATTCTTTTGAGATTCAATGAACTTTTCAAAGGCATGTTTCAATCTCGAGTGTGCCCTCCAAGTTTTGTGACTGGGATACCGAGGATCACAAAACGAGGTGTGAAGTAACCATGCAAATCACTTGGTACCCTCAAGGTTTATCACTCAATCGATGTGCCGGTAAACCACACACGCTCCACCGATGCTATGGTAAACCTTAAGTCACCCTTTACCTACCTTTTTAAGTCCAAGTCAGTGTGCCGGTTAACCACACACGCTCCACCAACGACTTAAACAAAGTGTAAAGTGTAATTTCATGGATTAGCACCTTATTCACATTTTCCTAAAGTAACTAAGATTGGGAATTTAATAAAAGCATTTAGTTACTTTATAATATTCATCATACTTTTAATGAGAATTTATAAGTCCTTGTCTTACCCGTTCGGCTAACGACCCTCCACCGATCAAGGAAGCGGTGGGTGAGAGTGGACACCCATTAAGTTGCCATTTTATAGGCAACAACCTTATACCCCCTTTATAGACCGGCTTCGTGAATGAGACGTACTAGCGGTAAGACGACTTGTTGTTATACATATATATATATTAGTAACTTATAATATTATAAAGTATAAGGGTTGAATTTTAACTTTTAAAATTCTAAGGGTTGGAACTAAAGTTTTAATCAAGACTTTACATGTTCCAAAACTTGAGGGCAAGTTTTGTAAACTTCCAAAACTTTTCATTTCTTATAACTTATGAATTAATTGAGTAATAAAAATGAAGACTCTTCATTTTTATAACTCTTGTGTTCTTTTAATGGCTTTAATAAAAGTGAGACTTTTGGTTTTCCATAACTTGAGGACAAGTTATGGACTCCATTAAAACACATTATGATCATGAATTAAACTACCATGAAGGTTACAAACAATTCCTATGATCATCTAATCTTCATAAGTTCAAGAACATGAATATGAACACTTTCAAGAATCAAAAATTACACTTAAAAAAAACTTGTAATTTAACGATTTTTTTTTCAAGCTGTTTACACACAAAAAAAAAACAACAAACAAACCTAGGCTCTGATACCACTGATGGGTTTTGAGCATTCTAACACTTCCTAAGTGTACATGCAACCCTAATAACCTTGGATCTATGTTTGTCTAATAATCATGCAAAGTTGAATTCCAAGGTTATATTCCTATCTAGCATACATGGGGAACATTTTTAACTTGAATGAAAGATAGAATAACTTACCTTGTTGTTGATTATGATCCTTGAAACCTTGTGAGCCTAGCACCCCAAGTGTGATGCCTCAAATGCTTCACACAACACCAAATGCAAAGGAGTAAACTTTGAGAGAATCTTACACTTGCAAAATCGGCTCTAGCCCTCTTGTTTCTTAGTGTAGCCGATTTTGGTGGAGAATGGGTTTCTTATATAGTGTTGACACATCTAGGGTTACACCATGTAAACCCTAATGTGTCATGACTCTTCATTTCCATGACCCATGGGTTTGTAACTCCCATGGAGCATCCATGGAGCATCCTATGGGTGGAACCCAACTTGATAATCCATGGAGCCTCTTAGCCCACTATATAAGATATGGAAGATTTACATAATCTACCCATATATTTAATTAGTTATCTTTTGATCACTTAATTAATTCTAAATTAATTCTTGATCAAACTAATTAAATAATATTATTAATATATTAGAACTTATAATATATTAATAAACCATAAGTGTTATTTCTCTCATTTTAGTTTATCCAATTGCATGGTGCCATGCAACCCAAATGGATCATGCCGGGTCGGGTCAAGTACATACCTGAAATAGTTATGGACTTAGACACCTTATCCAATACAAACATCACAAGTGTAGGTATATAATTCATAAGGAAAGTACCTACACGATCAAAAACATAAGCAACATACATAAATCAACATAATAATAAAGAACACATACCAACCACGACGTCTGGAGCTACTCGGGCCTCTTCTGTTGTCAACTGAAATGCTCTCCCTCAAGCCCCCAGTGTCTCGGCTTTCCCCTGCCGGCCATTAATAATACGCAGGGTCGCAGGGTTCGGAGTCTGAACCGCCCTAGATGCAAGCTGAGGACACTCAGCCCTCATATGTACTGTCTGGTTGCAATTGAAGCAAACTCGAAATCCCTATCCAAATGCCCTTCCTTGCCACACAGGTAGCAAGCCATCCCCGACGGACAGGGTCCCTCATGCCCCTTGTCGCACGTACCACAAGTGTGGTCCTTGTGGCCTCCATCTCCCGAGTCAGCGGGATTAGGCCGCTTAGTCGTCGGATGTGACTGTACTGGCCTCATATCTCTCACATGGGTCTCCCTCTCCTTTAGCCTCGGTCTCCAGCTCAACCTCTCTCCTCCTGGTATTAATCTGCAACTTAGCTAATGTCCGATATGAAGTGTTCTCCACAAACTCACGGATATCCCTTTTCAAAATAATTAGATATTGACTCACACGTGCCTGCTCAATAGACATGTTCTCAGGAGAAAACAATGCCCTCTCATGAAACATCATGGTGATCTCAATCACCGTCTCTGTTATCTATTTAAGAGACAAGAACTCCTGTGCCAAACTCTCTCTCCCTCTCTCTCAACCACTAGAATAAACTCATCTCTAAACATCTCAGTAAATCTCTCCCAGGTCACTGCAGAACGCTCTGCAAGGATATAATCAGCTGTCTTAAACTTTCACCAATCCTTCGCTCCCAAGCGAAGCATGTTCAGCGCGAAATGAACCCTCAGATTCTCCGGGCAGGAGCAAGTGTAAAAACAACCCTCAACATCAAAAATTTATTTCATCACAGCAATCGAATCCCGTGTCCCATCAAACTCAGGTGGCTTCGTGTTTTTGAACTCCCTGTACCACAACAAATCACCCCCCTTGTGGTCTCGTAGCAGAAACAAATGTAGTGGATACGTCAACAGTAGCCTCAGTGACGGTGGAATAGCGCTCACCAAAATTCTCAATCAGCATGGTCTTTATAGACCCAAACATCTCTGGAATAGCCCCTCTGATTGTTGTGGCTACCTCGGCGGCAACAATCATGCAGATCTCAACACCACTGGCACTCGGCCTCTCGGGGTCACTGGAGCCTGAACCTAGGGTAACCACTATACTGAAACGATAAAGAAAACCATTAGAACCAGGATAAAGCGCATACACAAACACTCACATACTCCTACAAGTTCCTTAGTTCCTTAAGATTCCTTCTTTAGCCGCATATGGATCCGGTGCTTTCCGTAGTACGAGCCCAATACTACCTTCCACACCAACTCATGTTTGTCTCAATTCGTCCCCTCAAGACCCTAAGTCACAAGGACTCTACTTCCCCAGATCAACTATACACTCGCTGTGCTGGTTCCTTAGAACCATGACTAAGCATCTAGACACTAACTCTAGACTGCTCCCCAGCACTGCTCCGCCTCACAAGATATCTGATGTGCTCACCATTTGCTTCATGCATGCTAATCGCACGTAATACGAGACTCCATAGACATTCGAATAAATGATTCTACCTCAAATCCACAACTAAACGAGGAACGAGAAGAAAGGATAAATCAGGCATTTTAAGTCTATAAAATCCTAACTATGTACAATTATACAACATACACCAAGCAAATAGAAATGACGAATTCAATCTCATTAGGACGAACTCCTAAGCTAAAGGCATCACGAATCATGCAACTCTTTCATACCATTCCTACAGGATCCTTAGCCTACCACTAACTACCATGCAGTTCTATCAGCTCATAAAATATCAGCTTACACGACTCATAATATAAATTGAGGTATTATGGGAAACTAGCCCTCGAGCTCTAGTTTAATGTACATACTGCTTCACTGTGTTTTTCTCCTGTAAACTCTACAGTTCTTTAACAAGTTTTTATGAAGATATTCAGATCCTTAGTTTGAGTTTAGAATTACCCTAGAGTTCATCCAAATCCCTTAAACGAGGGCTCGGATACCAAATTGTAAAACCTCAAATTTTAGAACCAAAATTTTTCATTTTCAAATTACCAAAATATTGTTCATAAACCAAGTCATCAAAAACATAAGTGGCAAGTACAAATCATCATCACAAAATATCAGAGTATCACAGAATGCCCTAGTAGCAAATCTCCCAGTGAGTGTGTACAATCAAACCTTCGCCTTCCAGCGATCCTCAAGAGTACCTGAAACACATATATCAACAACCGTAAGCACGAAGTTTAGCGATTTCCCCAGGATACCACATACAACACAACATAAATAAACATATATGGGTTATAAGCAATCCTGGCGACTATCAGTTGTCCCAGTGGGCAACAACACGCCCTATGGGTTATCAGCAACCCTGGAGACTATCCGCAGTCTCAGTCACACATAATCAACATAAACCAAATATCAGTTAGACCCAGTTGGTCATCATAAATAAAACTATTCTATCACACATGTTAGAATAAGTGAGGAGACTCGCCTGATACTGATGATAAATAAATCTCACACCCGAACTGTCGGAACTAGACTCCGCCTAATAACACAATAATTAACCTTGATTAATAATCAAGGTCCACAATTCAACTCGTGAGTCCAAATCCCACAACTAATCCCCTTAAGGGAAAAAATATAAATTTTCCCCTACCATGGTCCAAAACCCTAAATCTTGACCAAGGGTCAAAAGTTACCAAAAGTCAACTACCCGGCGCGTACGCTGGGCATACTCTCCTCCTACGCAGGGTGTACTTGAAAATCAGGCGGGATCGGGGTCACACCTGGCTACGCTGGGCGTAGCTATTAGTACACGGGGTGTATGTCGTCTGACCCCAAATATCACTCCAAAATGGTCTTTTCGTTAATACATGCACCGAAACATATATTTGACCTTCTTATAACGTCTTAATTTATAAAGTCCAAAACTTTAAGCCTTTGCATGGCTGAAAAGAGCTTAAACCTTAAAACTCTAACTTAATCCGTATTGAACACTACCAAACTCTTGCATGGATAGAATGGGACCATCAATCAACCACTTTTATGAATCTACAAGACCTAAAATGCATGAAAGGACAACTAATATGCTCTGGAGTACTACATACTCACAAAGGTCCAAGATTTGGGACAAAAAGCTCATAAAAAATTATCTATGGAGATCTAAGAGGAAACACATCAAGGTATAAACTTTATACCTTCAAAAGATGCACAAGGTGAAGTAGTTTCTGGATCCACAAGCTTGTATGCAACACCACCTTCTTCACTAGTCTTTTTCTTCTTCAACAAAAGGCCTCCAAAATCATCACCAAGCTTCAAGATCTTCACTCACAAGGAATACACTCGAGATTACAGTTTGGAAGGAGTGGCGGCTAATTATGGGAGGTACAAGGGTGAGTTAATGTCTTTAAATAGGGGTGAAACCCTAAAATTTAGGGTTTAGAGACTGGTCTAGTACGCCCGCCGTACCATATGTACGCCCATCGTACTGGCATGGCTTCTGCGACCCAAGCTTCTCACGAGTATGTTGCGCGTACCCTCACGTACGCCCAACATGCGGGCTGGAAGATGGAACTTATACCACAAAGGACCAAATGTGAAAACTTTTATTAGGTCAAGGGCTAAAAATGCAAATACCAACTAATCGGATGTTACATCGTAGTGGCTTCCAATTCTTTCCATGTTGGACAACAAGATAAACCTTTCCAAGGGTCATTATACTTGAACGACTTTCTAGTTTCCTCTCCATATAAATGCTAGGTCTCTTGAAGAATTTTTTCTTCACCTTGACCGCTTCTTCTTTGGATTTCTAGGTTGTTGTACATCTCGTTCATCTTCTAAACAAACTTCGATATTCTCAAAACTTTGAATTTAGTTGGTGTTTATTATAGTAGGTATCACCAACACCTAATTCTTTGCGAAATGATAGTATTATGTAGCAAGAAATGATCAATCGATTGTGCATTTCCTAACGTTGAATCGTCCGTGAAATAGCAACTAAAGGTGGTGTCAAAACTAAATCTTCTATCAAAGTCCACCCTATAGGAATGACATTTTTTTTGTTTGTCAGTAATTGTTTTCCTTTGCGGCGTGAAGGGGGTTGAGTTTCCCATACGACTTCTTCATCCAAGTCAATGAGACTTTGAGTTTGAGGGTGGTAGAGTGGGGTTCAACTGTGTGTTTGAGGGTGGTAGGCTAGGTTTTGGCTTTGATGTTGATTTGGCTATAGTTGATCAGGAAAAGTGATAAAGTTGTTGAACATGTTGGGGTTAACATTTGACACTTGCATGGGGTAGTATTGTTGAGCTTTTTGGTATTGAAATTTTAGAGGGGATTTAATGGCGGCATCAATTTGGGGCCGATAAACCGAGATCGATGGATCGAAAGTGAAAATGTATCTTGTTGGTGTGGTTGAACTAGAAATACGTGATTTTCTTCTACCAGATTTTGGGGGTGGGTTATTGGGATTCATTTTTGTTGCTAAAATAAATGAAATAGAGAGTAAAAGATTGAAGAAGGTGTGATTTTTATTATTGAATGGAAGGGATATGTATGTTGAAAATAGTGTCTAAGGTTATTAACTATTTTGGTCACATTTTTAATAATAACAAAGTCCTTTTGGGTTGAACTCATTACCCAAATAACATTAAGAAATGGAGATAAATAAGTTGTTAATTTATTAAGGAATTAATAAATAAATCAGAATTTTTTGATAATTAATTAAAAGGTTTTAATTAATTAAACAACTTGAATATTAATAATCAAAATGATTAATTAGAATGTTCCAAAAGCCTTGGAGAGTGTGTAGGGGACAATTTTAGTATGTCCTTGGATAAGGATATGACTGATTTGAATTAGATAAGGATTAGTCCCAGAGTTTGAATCCTTTTAGGATTCTATCGCAACTTATAAATAGACTTCTAAGGGTAAACCCTAGAGAAACTTATTCCCTGATAAAATCTTTCCTACTCTCTCTGGACGAAATCGCCACCTCTCTCCTAAGGGTTGGTGATTTTCGTATAAACCCTAGTTTTGGTTTTCTTCATTTTCCTAATAATCCCCAACAGTGGCATCAGAGCCTAACTGGTTTTAGTTAATAGTACGGACTTTGTAAAATCGAAAAACAAAAGAAACCTATCTAGCCACAGACGCGGCGCGACAGTTTGCTGGTCGCGGTGCGTCTGGCGAGTTGGATAGATTTCGGGATTTTGCTAAAATTTCGAATGTTTTGAATAAGCCTCTTGATTAAAATATTATTTTAATCGTTTAAATTTAAATATTTGAATTTGATAATTAATTTGAAATATTATTTAACTGGAATATAAATTTCAAAATTTAACTAACTAAATTTGAATATTATTTAAACTTGAATTAAAATTTTAATACCTATCTTGATTATCTAATAAGAGAATTAAATTAGAAAGACAATATTATAAATTTAAAATGTTTAAATCCAATATATGATATAATATTACTATACATATAACACTTATACCATATGTGTCCTCACATGTTAAGAAAACATTATCGTCGAATCAAGACTAGGTTCACCCACTCCAATACTCTAAGAAATGTTTGAAAAGGTCTTTATGAATCAAAATGGGATCGGTTTTTAAAATGCTTCACTGATGACCCTTACCGCCTTTTTGTTTTTTGAGATTGGAGTTACTGAAAGGGTCCGATCAGATTTTGTTTCAAGATTAAAAATATTATTAAAGTAATAATTTTTTTTTTGTTTTATATAAGTAAAAAACGTGATTCATATTCTACACATAAAAATACACATTTTGTTTATATTTTGATGATGGAGCGTGTGTGGCTAACTGACACATCATTACGAGAATATAAATTAAAATGAGAGTTGCTCGAGAAGTTATTCTGTTGATGGAGCGTGTAAGGTTGACAGACACGTCAATGTGAGAATAATTTTTTGATTGAGGATCAAACGGTTTTGCATGGTTGATTCACCATCTATTTAATGGTCGGCGGTATTTCCATCATGAAATTTTAGGTGAGTACAATTGAGATTAACATGACATTGAATGTCAATGGATCTCAAATGATTTAGGAGTTTCAGGAGTTTGAAACTAGCAAGTTGCATTGCCTACCTAAATAACTTTGTTGTGTGTTTACGACATCCCTTTACACATTGTAAAGCCAAATATAGATCCTAGCCTTGTTACTAATTCAATTTGGGCTAAAAATTATTTTAAGTATAAATATGAACTAACTGAACTTCCTTTCAACTTGTAGATGACGAACAGAAACAACAACAACCCTTCTCCACTACCTCCTCCCTCGTTTATAAAATCGGACTTCTCTCTCATCTCGATCCTATACAAGGAGAAACTTACCAGTTAAAACTATTTCGAATGGATTCATAACCTAAGGATAGCATTGAGGTATAAGGGAAAAGATTATGTCCTCAAATAGAGTCTTGCCTTATGTGGATGAAGAGTCCTCTGAAGAAGATATAGCTACATATAACAAACATGATGATGAATCTACAAAAGTTGCTTGTGTTATGTTAGCGACCATGTATCCTGAGCTTCAAAAGAGTTTTGAGAGTCTTGGGAAATTTGAAATAAAGGATCATCTCAAGGAAATGTTCCAAGAGCAAGTTTGGCAAGAAAGATTCAAGATCATCAAATCCTTGATGGCTTGACATATGGATGGGAACTCTGTGTGCGCAAGTTCAGAAGATGAAGTTGTACACTGACATACTAGTGAATTTGGGTGTCTAGTTTCTAAACGAGTTGGCCATTTACATAGTCTTCAACTCTCTTTATAATTCGTATCATCACTTCAACATGAGCTATAATATAAACTATAACATCTAGTTCCAGGATGTTCCTTATTTCGGAACAACGGATCGTAATTTGATCAAGTAAAGGTATCCAGCTTCAAGGGATGAGGTTTGGACGTTATTAGATGTTAATAATTTTGGTTAAGTGATTTAAGCCCTTGATTTGTGTATTGGGGCCAAAGGGGTAAAATGCAAAAAACCTATATTATAAACTTTTTCATCTATTAATGAATTAAGTTATCTATGTTATAAGTCAAAAGTAATTGGATATAATTGTGGGGCTTGTTAATAACTTTGTGTGCATATAGCAATCACTAAAAACATGTTTAAAACAAAAAACTTATGTTTATTTAAAGCTAGAATGAAATCTATAAATGCATCACTACGGAGCGGCGGGAAGGTCACCACGGCGCGGTGAGCTGTGCAGCCCAAGCCCCTAAAATCAGGTATCCCCCATATTTAAAGGCATTGTTATATGTTTTAGGTCATTTTTCCGTCTCCATCACATCAAGAGCTCCTTGGGAGCAAACCCTAACCTCCATTTCATAACTTTAAGCCTCTTTTCTCTCCCATCATCCTTTTTGGTGCTTTGTGGTCTTGGAGTGTCGTATTCTTGCAAGATTGATCTTTGAAGCTTTGCAACTAAAGAAATCAGTCCACATCAATCTTCTGGTCCTTGGTATGTCATAAATATTCAAGCTTTATGTCACACCCCCAAACCAGATGGCGGAAACGTCCGGGGGTGGAGGACTTCAATTGTAGTATCACAACACATGCATCATAGTAATCAAAGTACAAACAACCATTGTATTTAAAAGGTATAAGTATTTACATGTGTTCAATCATTGTATATTGAACCAAAATATAGTTATACAAAAGAAGATATGACTCAACATAGCTCTATCTTCTCAAAAAGCTCGGGGAGTACTTGTGTATTATTTCCCTGAGAATACAAGTAATTTGAAAAGAGAGTATCAACATAAAGTTGAGTGAGTGCATAAGTGTTTATGTTTAAAGGATGTCTCTGTATCTTGTTTATGTAACTTGTTCCAGAAAATCCTATATTTTCTGTTGTATATGAAAAGTAGTTTTATTCCCATAAAACCGTTCTCTGTGTATTAATGTTTTGTATTTGTACTCCTTTATGAAAACTTGTAACTGAGAGTGTGCCTGGCTCCACCAGCTGTTATGAAAAATGTATTGAACCATTGTATTTTGTATTCTGTAAACTGGTACTTTGAAGGTGTACTTTCGGTTAGTTGTTTATACACTAACGTATTGTTAATATCTTTTTAATGAGTTATTATAACCATACTATGATTGATGGCCTGAAACAAACGCTTTGTGGGCGTTTAAACTGGTGATAACAATTGCCACTCATCGGCTTGTAAGCCTGACTGTAGCTAGCAGCCTGAGTGCGGGGTTGTCAATCGTGATATAGATCTACACACACTTGTTTCGATCCCTGGCAGGAGATTCTGGTTATAATGTCAGGACTTTTCCTATGTTGTCTAAAATGAATTAAACAACCTGAAGTGAATGTCTCATAAAAAGTATATAAACGTTACATGTATTAGTTATGAAAACCCAATCATTTTGAAATAAATGATTGACAGTATGTTCTTGAATCAAAACCCAATCATTCTGAAATAAATGATTGACAGTATGTTCTTGAATTAGAATTTCTAATATGTATTTGATAAGTGTAAACCCTTGATTTGTTTTGTATCAAAACCCTTGTTTCTTGTAAGACTGTGTATTCTAGTATACTTGAATCATGAATTATTGTTCTATGTATAAATTATACCTATTATAATTTATATGTACTTTCTGAATGTGTATTTAACCATGTTCGCATGTAATCCCTTCCTTAGCATGTTACAAAGGTCATTAAAGTGATGAAATAACTATTATATTTATATACATATACAATTTTATATATAAGTATTATTTAAACGACACTCGGACAAATAACCGGTACTATAAGCCCACATCCAAACAAGGAAAAGGACCTGAAATGAGTTATCAGTCCTAAGCCTTTTAAATCTTAGTTATATACATATATATATATATATATATATATATATATATATATATATATATATATATATATATATATATATATACAAACATGAATTTTGGGGAAAAATATAAGATGATAAAAGAGTTTAATGTTTTGAGTATTTTTAATGATTTAATGTCGTTTTATCATGATTTGAAATCATGATTTTTATAACACAAAGTTCTTGTGTTATGCTTGTATTCCCCCCCCCCCTTTAAAACAGTAGAAATTATGAAAATACGGGGGTATGTACTCACTTGATAGGTGGTGAATCGGACAGAGTTTCGTTTCACGAAAATGAGTTTATTTGTCGAGAAACCGGCTTAAATTGGGCAGAGTTTCGACAGGAGAGAGGTTAACTTCTTGGGAATCTTGGGGCTTCGAGGCTTGCTTAGGGTCTGAGACTTGATACCGGGGCTTTAGGGGTTGTATATGAGTTTGTGGAAGTGAAAAATATGAAAGAGGAGGAAATTTGGGGTGAAAAGTGTAAAATAATCTGGAACCCTCGCATGCCTTATATAGGCCGAAGCCTCGGATCCGAGGCTATGCGAGGCTGACGCGTGTCGGACAGGTGGCGAAGGAATGACTTACTTCGGACAGCAGGCTCGCAAGGTGGGAGGCTCGGATTGGACCAGACTGCGGTCCAATGGGAAGAAGGCACGTGCGAAGGGGGGTGTCCGAGGGGCATCTCCGGGGTGTCTCCGGGGTGTCTCATGCGAGGCTGTCCGAGGATGACTGGACCGCGGAGTTGGTCGAATCAGAAGGTGACATGCAAGGCTTCGGTCCAATCAGCAGCCGACACGTGCGAGGATGACGTGTCATGCGAAATTGCCCAGTTATTCTATTTTTCTTTATTTTTGTGCCAAAAACTTGCGAAAATCATAACTTTCGCATACGAGCTCCGTTTTTGGCGTTCTTTATATGCACGCGTAGGTAAAATCATAATCTACGACTTTCATTTAGACTTCGTCGGCTAATTTTGAATTTATTTTTAATATTATTATTTTAAACAGACCGGGACGGGAATCCGTTAAAAGTTCATAACTTCTTCATCCGACGTCGGTTTTTGTCTGTCTTTTTACCGTTGTACTACTACCGATGAGACCTTCAATTCTCGTTTAGGTTGTGTTGTCTAAAAATCGCTCGATCTTTATTTCGAGTTTTTAGCTGTACACTGATATACTGAAAGTTAGAAAAATCATAACTTCTCTTTATTATTATAAAAAGAAATACACATTGACCTATACTATTACATAGGTTTGAAATAACTATTTGTTACACTTTATTAATTTTCACATTTTGATCTAAGAGTAATTGGATTTTTTTTATTTACTTTATGTTTTGGTCCCTTGAATGGTTTGATCTTTGGAGTTTGGACAACTCCATGATCTTTGGGTGGTGTTTGATGTCGGTTTTATCATCACTAGTTTTAATATTTATAATATCATGAAATCTAAACCAACTAAACACAAAAGGCAATATATCTAGTCACATATTAGTAAAGTAAAGGTAAAAAAGAGTGTCGAACACAAGGAGAACGGGTATGACTTTACCTATAAAAACTACTGCTGTTAATTAAACTAATAAATATACGGTAAATGGAGTTTTTTGTTATCTGATTTTGCATGTTCATAAAAACTTAAATTATCAACTAACACTTAAAATAAACTTACTTAGACTAAAGTAAACAAAATAGAAATGATTTTAAATCAAGATTAAAGAGCACTTTCATTTAGCTTCGAATCACATTTACCTTATGGTTGATTTCTTATGAAATGAATTATTTAGTTGGTTACCAAGTTCTGATATTGCTAGTTTCCGGCCTTGTTATGTTTTCCTAGCTTTTACCAATCTATGATGTACTATTACAATGGTCATGCAACAAGTAAGCACCAAATTTATTTAAATATTTGTTTTGATTATGAATGAAAAGATCTTGTGATTTTTTATGTATGATCAAGAGAATGAATCAGACATATAATATGGATAATTAATGCTCTCTAACACAACTAAAGTTACTAACTATTACCACCTAACCCTAGGCTTTGTTCTATCTCTAGATCTAACTATTCAATGATCATAAATAGCTAAATATCAAGTTGATTCAATTGGAATGGTCATCTAACTACACAAAACTTGCAGAGAAGCAATAAAAACTAGAACTTTAACATGATAGGATTTTGATCAATCAAACAAAAGTAAAACCAACATAAACAAATTCATAAAAGTCGAAATAAACACATAGTATCAAGGTTCATCAATGCTAAACAAAAGTAAAAGGGTATTAGCGCATAACTAAATAAAAAAACCCAGCTAAAAGCAATAGAAACTTCACTAAAAATGTTTAGGTAAGCAAACCGAATGGGTATCACCTTTTTTTTTCTTTAGATATCTAATCAATCTCTAATCTTCTTAGGATTTCTAAGAGGGTTTTGGTCGTAGTTAGTCGCAGGTAATAGCAGTTCTCTCTCGAAATATGACCTAATGATTGTTTAAATATGTTTCCAAAACATAGTCGCCATGTTGTGTCATAATTCTCACCATGTCATGGTGGACACTTTCCTTACGTAGGCACCAAGATTTCCATTCAGGTCATCGAGGAAGCTTCTGATGTTGACACGTTACCACATTTTGGCAAAAGTATGGTCATGATGTAGTAGATACTTTTGTGTACGATTTCTTCTTTTTTGATGAGAGCTTCCAGTTCTTAGCTTCCAGCTTGCGTGTTAGCTACTTTTCTTTGAGAATGTCATTTTGATTATAAAATAGAAATATAAACGTAATAAGTACTACATATCATAATAAATGGCTAAAATGAAACTAAATGTACTTGAAACTTGCACAAAATATATGACTAAAAATAGAAATATCAGTGTTCTACTTCAAATCTGTCAACTTGGTGGAGTAGAGAGTGTATGCAAGGACTCTCTTTACTCTATGTATGAAGAAAGTGGGATTTTAGACTTCTAAGAAACTAGGGTTTTAGATCTTGTTGGTTTGGGATGTTATAATGTATAAAGTCAGAAAATTAATCCATTATGACATCATTTGGATCAAAATCTAGAAGTTGGAAGCTTAAACATAATGGATTAGGTCATCTTGGAGTTGTTGGAACAGGGTAACCACAACGTGGTTCTTTAGGGGACACTAAACAGTTCTAGGGATTTTAGATGCATGCCTGTTAGTTAGAAAACTCGACTTTTTTGTCCTTTTGTGAAGACGATGCGATCAAAGGGTTTGGTCACATCGAGGTTTTTAGTGATGGCTGACCGTTGAATTTTTGACCAATTTGACTTTTGGTATCTGTCTGACATTAGGTAGCTTGTGTTAGCCATTCTGTTACTGAGGTTGCTGTTGAGCTTCTACCATTTAGATCAGGTGAGTTTTCTCATTGTATTACTTATGTTGTAGTTGATGTGGTTGGAGTGCATATCTAGTTGTACTAGTAGAAACCTGTCTATTGTTATATGTTTCTATGTTGTATCTGAGTCGCTGACGACTCAGGGTCACTGATGACCCAAATATGTTGGTTGTATTAAGGTTCATAAGCCAATAACTGAATTGGTGTATGCCTGAATTAAAAGCAAAGCCCTTTTTGGGTTGCCCTCAAAGCTAGTAGTTGAGTAGAATGACATTTGGAGAGAGATGTTGATTTATTGACATATTATGTGATTAATAATAGCAATAAATAATTTGTTAATATATTATGAGATTAATATATTAAATATAAATAGTATTATTTAATTAATAATTAATTAGAAATTAATTGGAATTAATTTTCGGATTAATTAGATTAATTAAAAGAGTAGGGAGTTAAGCTATAATTGTTCAATAGTTGAACAAGAGGGATTCCAGAACCTTCCATGGTCCATGGACGGTTTTGGACAGCCTTTTAATAGTTCTAGATTAATCCTGAAATATAATTAAGGAGTTGGATAATTACCTAATTTGAAATAATAGTATTATATTCAAATTTGGGTTTACAGGGTTCCTTAGTGTAGTTATAAATAAGACCCTTTTCCTACTAGTTTTTGTCCACTCCAAATCCAAGAAGGATATCCAAAAATTCACCTCTCTCCGCCTCTCTCCTCAAGTCTTCTTCTTACTAGGTTTTGGGTACAAACCATTAGAGACATCAAGATTTTGTTGCTTGCTTTCCAGGGCATTTGAAGAAAGGAATTGATTTGATTATTCACTATAATAATCAAAAGGTATGTAAACCCTAATCCCCTCTTGATTTCCAAAAATAGTAGGGCTTCCTTAGGGTTCTTGATATTCATAGTTTAATTCTATCAATAGAGAAAACTTAGATCCAAATAGGTTGCATGTGAACTTAAGGGTTAAGTTATTTCGCCTCAGGATTTGAATTGTAACCAATAAAACCTATCAGTATTTGAGTCGCAGATGACTAAGGGTCACTGAGGCTCGAATATAATGTATTTCAGTCACTGAGGACTTGTAGTTGACACATACTCGTTGTGTTGAAACATACC
This sequence comes from Lactuca virosa, assembly GCF_052849685.1. NCBI lineage: Eukaryota > Viridiplantae > Streptophyta > Magnoliopsida > Asterales > Asteraceae > Lactuca > Lactuca virosa. The sequence continues at coordinate 73,384,285 of NC_136431.1, forward strand.
CATTGCTATTATCTATGTTCAGTTGTGTTGTGTTATATGTGATAATTTGGGGAAATCACTAAGCTTTGTGCTTACAGTTGTAGATTAAAATCTTTTTTAGGTACTTCATTAAATCGTGGGAAGGTTAAGGCATGATTCTACACACATATCAACAGTTTTATGATTCGAGATTCCATAATTATTTCCTTGATAACTCTGATTTTGTATTCTGGAGAATTCCAAGATACGAGATTTACTCATCCATCATACTGTTATGTTGAGTAAGACTCAAAACCCCATTACTGATGAAGAAATAGCTGACATGAGTAGGGTACCATATGCTCCGCCTATAGGTTTGATCAAGCATGATGTGACATGTACTCTCCCTGATGTGTCTTATGCTTTCAACATGGTTAGTCGATTTCAGGGTAACACTGTCATAGCTCATTGGAATGTAGTCAAGAATATTCTTATGTATCTGTGGCCGAAGAAGGATATGGTTCTAGTCCTTGGTGGCAGTGATACGTTAAGAGTGAGTGGATATAGTGACGCCAATTTTCCGATCTACTGAGACAACTTGTTCTCAGTCAGGTTGGGTGTTTGTGTCAAATGGTGGAGTAGTGACTTGGAAAAGTTCCAAGCATGATATGGTAGCTGATTCTACTTGTGAATTAGAATACGTTGCAACAAGTGAGGCATCAGAGGAAGTGACTTGGTTGAAGAACTTCATCGGCAATTTCGGAGTAGTCCCGACCATTCAAGAGCCAATAGAACTTTTCTGTGATAATGAAGGGGCGGTTACTTTGATAATAAAACCAAATGATCATGGTAGATCCAATCATATCATCAGAAAGTACCATTACATCAGACATAGGATTTAAGAAGGTGATCTCCTGGTGAAGCGAGTATCATCATAAGACAATCCTATAGATCCTTTCACAAAGGCTCTAAGCGGGGTTAAACCCAACCAGCATGCTATGAGCATTGGCTTGAGAGACGATGTTAGTTTTAATAGTTACTTGATAGTTAGAAACTTTGTAACAGAATAAATGTAATTGATTTTGGTGATTGAATAATGGAGAATTATTTATGAGTAAGGTTACTTCCCTTTTCAATTGTTTATTCTTGTGTTTCATTTTGTGTGTTTTACTTCCTGAATGATTTGATTATTCAAATTCCACAGTCGCTCATACTTTTGGAAGTAAGTAGTAAATTAAGACTGTGATGAATAGATTGTAGATTGTCCATGGAGATTAGACATTGTAATGGGTTTGCTACAATATTCATTAGTACTTAGAAAATGGAGATTTTAAATATTAGATAAACCCACACTCAAAGAATTACTTCATGGATTATATCACATGTAATTTTGAGATGATAATATATTTTATTTTTCAAAAGGAGATATGTGAGTTGTAGATTAAAAGCCAGTGGTGCATTGGTATTGCGAAAACGCATCAGTAACATGATGTTATAAAATGTAGTGTCATGTATGATTTGGTGAGTAAAGGATACAAGTATATAACTCGAATTTTATTCGTTCATTTTTCCCTAATAGGGAAAGCAATATCTTTGGGTCCCTCGGTGATTTGGTGTTGATATTACAGTGTTGGTCCCTACCAGGACGAAATTGATGTGTTCAATTAGTAGCCTAATGACGTCAACACCAATAAGGAAATTGGGAAACATAATTTTGGACAATGAGATTGATTATAATCCATGTCTCATGTTCATACTATATCTTAAAGAACGAATGAATATTTGATCAGTTATCTTAGGGTCAATGTCTGATTTGATCAGAGTTCGGCAATAACTTTCAAAACCATTCTTTTCTATTTAATTTAGAGGCTACACTTGCACTTGTAGTTACAGACTTATCCAAGTGGAAGACTATTGGGTTAAGGTGTTTAAGCCAATAACTAAATTGGTGTATACTTGAATTAAAAGCAATGTTCTTTTTGGGTTGCCCTGAAAGCTAGTAATTGATTATAATGACATTTGGAGAGAGAGGTTGATTTATTGATTTATTATGTTATTAATAAATTGAAATAAACAGTTTCTTAATATATTATGAGATTAATATATTAATTAGAAATAGTATTATTTAATTAATAATTAACCATAAATTAATTGGAATTGATTAGATTAATTAAACGTGTAGAGACTTAAGCTGTAAATGTTCAATTGTTGAAGAATAGGGATTCTAGAACCTTCCATGGGTCATGGACTGTTTTAGAGAGCCTTTTAAGGGTTCTAGATTAATCATTAAATATAATTAAGGAGTTGGATAATTACCTAATTTGAAATAATAGTATTATATTCAAATTAGGTTTACAGGGTTCCTTAGTGCAATTATAAATATGAACCCTTTCCTACTAGTTTTTGTCCACTCCTAATCTAAGAAGCATAACCGAAAATTTACATCTCTCTTCCTCTCTGCTCAAGTCTTATTCTTACTAGGGTTTGGGTACAATCCATTAGAGGAATCAAGATTTTGTTGCTTGCTTTCCAAAGAATTTGAAGAAAGGAAATGATTTGATTATTTACTATAATAATCAAAAGGTATGTAAAGCCTAATTCGTTGTTAATTTCGAAAAATAGTATGGCTTCCTTAGGGTTCTTGATATTCATAGTTTATTTCTATCAATAGAGAAAACTTAGATCCAAATAGGTTGTATATGAACTTAAGGGTTAAGTTATTTCGCCTCATGCTTTGAATTATAACCTATAAAACCTATCTGTATTTTGATTCACTGAAGACTCAGGGCCACTGAGGACCTGAATATACTATATTTTAGTCGTTGAGGACTCGTAGGTAACACAAAATCATTGGGTTAAAACATACCCATTTCTACTATATATGTTCAATTGTCCGAGGACGTGATGCATCAATAGTGGCATATTATGGGTTTGTAACTAGGTTTAGGTTGAGCGTTGTGTTAGAACCTCTCTGCTTGTTCCTGTTTGATGAAGGATTTGGGGTTTGAAGCACGACCCCAACGCCTGATAGGGTCCAGCAGGCTAGTCGTTCGACTCGTATTGATTTTTGGGTACGTATTCTTGTGGGTAGTTGGCAAGTCCATGGGATGGGCCCATGGCAGTTGTGAAAGTGTTGTAAGACTACCGGGTAGCCATAACATTCACTAGGATGGTAGGAAGTTGCAGAAGTTTTGTAAGATTGCGGGGTAGCCGTAACATTCACTGGGATGGTAGGCAGCTGTGGAAGTGTTGTAAGACTGCAGGTAGCGTAGCATTCACTAGGTTGGTAGGCAGCTGTGGAAGTGTTGTAGGACTTCATGGTAGTTGTAGCATTCACTAGTTTGGTAGGCAGCTATACAAGTGTTTTAAGATTGTGGGGGTAGCCTTAGCATTCACTAGGTTGGTAGGTGGTTTTAGAAGTATTGTAAGCCTACGACTTGGATCGTAGCATTCTATAGGATTACCTAACCATCGCAAGAATTGTTGTGAGCCTATGGGTGGGCCACAACATTCATAGTATTGGGATAAATCATGGGCCGATTAGGGCCAAGTGGGATGTAAGACTACGACTTGGCCGTAACATTCACCTGAAGTGCAACAGACTTGTTGATGGTTCATGTGTTGGATGGTTAAGTCATCCTTTGTTTGGATTTGAGGATGGTTGGATTTGTGTTGGCAGATAGGCTAGGTAGCCTTTTTCGGTTAGACACTTAGTCAGAGTCTCGTTGTTTACCGTGTGTGAAGTTGTCAGTTTCAGCAATCAACCATGGATTCTGCATCCCAGTTTAATTATAGGACAACATGGAACCATGGCATCTCAGGTAGGCTGAATATGCGAATTTTGGTTAGAAGTATGTTAGGTAGATGTTGGCATGGCACCAATGGTTAATACTCGTGTTGGGAGTCGCTTTTGTATTTGAGTTCAAGGTTATCGACATTGGTAAATGGCCAAGCATACTGTTTACCAGTTATAAGTGAGATAATTCTGGATCAAAGGGGTTTTGATTGATTTGGGTTGTGAATTAGAGTTATTCTGGATGTGGTACGGAATGGTTATGTTTGTCTGTAAGTCAGACATAGTATAGGGTTTTCAGTTTTCAGGAAGAGCAATTGGATATTCTTTTGTTGGCTGAGGGCAGAATGTTAAGCTTCGTTATTCGTTAGGGTATGTTATTTTTGCTAAGACTGGGCTTTGATAGCATTGTTTTTAGGCGCTCATCAGTGTGAGATGACTTCTCAGTCTTAATTGGAATTCATGTAGTTCTGTCAGGATCCACTGGTGTGGCAGAGGATGCAAAAAGGAATGATTTCGAGGACGAAATCTAATTTAAGTGAGGGAAATTTGTAACACCCTATTCCAGGATGCTTCTTAATTCAGTGGTTGTGGGCTATAATTCGATTAAATGTAGGCTTTGGGCTTTGAGGAAGTAAAGTTTAAACCTTATTGGATGATGATAATATCGGTCATGAGATCTATGATCTTGATTCGTGTGCTGGAACCAAAGGGTAAAATGGAAAAAGTTATATGTCCTTCTTCTTGCATGGATTATGGTTTTAGTTAGACATGTGTTAAGCCAAAATTAACTAGATAAAATTCTAGGGCTCTTCAATACCTTTTCATGCATATGTAGAACGTCGAAATCGGAGTTGAAACGAAGAAGTTATGGTTGTTTGAAGTTGAATTAGAAGTTGAGGGTTTTGCCCTACACAGGGAATAAGCAAGCTACACATGGCATAGATGCTGAATGAGGAACATATTTTTATTGATCTATGCATAATGTAGGTTTTGCTACGCAGGTCATAGCCGCTGCTGACCAAAACCATAACCCTAAGGTTTTGGGCCCTGTTTAAGGGCTCTAACTTCTTGGAAACCTTCCCATAACCAGCCTCCATCACCTCATATCATTCCTTTGAATCCCTAGCCATCAATTGTGAATTTTGGAAGCATTAGTGTGATTTTTTTGTGCATTACTGAAGAAGGAGTCCATTGGAGAAGCAAGTGTGAGCTCCAAGCTTTGTAGATCCAGAATTTGCACTTCATCACCTATCTCCAAAAGGTATAAAGCTTTCATATTGATGCTCCTTTTTGTTAGATCTACTTACTAATGGGTTTTTATGCTTTTTGTTGTTTGACCTTTGTCCTTGTGAGTAAGGGTTACTCTAGACCATTTGAATCCCTCATTCTATTGTTTTTGAGGTTTTAGAGTCATGAAAATGAGAGTTTGGGCACTCTCATCCATCCATACATGAGTTGTTGAGAAAAATGTGTCATCTTGGACTTAGAGTTTGGTTGTGTGTGCATCTTGGGCATGCAAAGGGATAAAGTTAGAGACTTTATCCATTAAAACATTCATTTAGATCAGATCTGGGAGTTTGAGAGTTTGGTTTGTTGTATTAAGAGCTTAACAGAAGATTTTGGGATCAGGGGCCCTACGTTGGCCATAACCTATGTACGCATGGCGTAGATCAGCTACACAAGGCGTAAGTCAACTGATGGTTGACCGTTGACTCTTGGAGCGGTTTCACTTTTGGTCGACCATATTAGGACTTAGTATGGGAAAGGAAAAATGGTCTTTTGCCCAAAGGAAGTTTAATTGTGAGCCTAGACCTTTCACGAGCCAGTCATTTCCTTGATTGTTAATTAGGGTTTTATTGTGGATATGTTTAGAAATGGGAGGGTAGATATCTTCGGCTCGAGTGGGTGGTTTATTATAACGACCCAAAACTATGAAGTAAAAATTTCATTTTTAATTCAACCAAAACATTAATTATCTTTAAGTTGACGTTCAATATCTGCTTATCCAAATATTCGAAATTACTTATATAAGAAAACAGTTATCAGAGTACAATCCCAAAAATCATCATGATGCGGAAACATGGGTGGATGCACTGCAATCAAGTCGGGACCTTCCCTTTCGAACCGGAAGTTCCTGAAACCATAACCATAAAAACCGTAAGCACAAAGCTTAGTGAGTTCCCCAAAATACCACATACCATACATAAATACATACATCCAAGCATATATGGGTGCTTGGAATCCCCTTCAGTCTATTTCAATCCGATACCGGATCTAGTTCACCCCATACCACTACCATAGATATCAAACATATAATGAGCCTCGCCCGACATCGAGCCCTGCCCGGAATCGAGTTCCACTCGGTATACATATCTGTCTGTCATTAGGCCCCACCCGCTTTACATATAACATATAAACACATAATCATACAAACACATGCGATAATCACAAAGAGAATAACATACAATACAGTCATCGGGCCCCGCCCGGCATCGGGCCTTGCCCGGTAAGCGTACCAACACATAACACATGCAAGAGTCACGAATACATCTAGCATCCTAACATAATAAACCATGGGCCGACATTGGTGCTTTCGACCCGCTAAACACAATGAGGAAACTCACCTCAATCCGCTGATAATCAAATAACTGCTCGGACCACTGAGTTGGAAAACCTCGCGCCAAATAACAATAAATACAAACTTAATCAATAATTAACTCGATATCCCAAAATCCGAGGCTCACTCCATAAACCAACTTCGTAAAGGGTAAAAGACCATTTTACCCTTTTCTTATTTGTTCCATAACCAAGGCCCAACCTATAATGCATAAAAATCCCAAAACCCAAAATGGCAATCCAAATCCAATATGGCCCAACTTCCTAATTGGGCCAAAAAACTATCATGGGACCAACTTCGGTGGAAACCCTAAGTCCATCCATGGCCCAAAGTCAGAAGCCCAATGGCCCAAAGCTCAAAAAGCCCAAAATGACCAACTGGGGAGTACGCCCCGCGTACTCACCCTCTAAGCACATAGTACAAGTCAATTTTGCACAAAATCAGCATTACGCTGAGCGTACACTTGCGTACGCCCAACATACTCCTCCAGGGTCCAAAAATCCAAATTAAGCTCTTAATGGTTAAGACAATGACTTCCAAACTTGGATATGACCCTAATGAGATGTCTTAACCCGTAAAGTTAACAACTTTATTCACTTTTCATGGCTTAATGAGATTAAAACCTTAATACAAACCACAATAAGCACCCAAACTCATGCATGGTCCAACACAACTAATCAATATGACATATTTATGAATAAGAGACCTCCCAAATGTCAAGATCCAGCATACAAAGCTCGCGGAGTAGCCCTTACTCACAAGGGTGACTCTAAGGACCAAAATGAACCAAATATACACCTTATACTAGATCTAACACCATTCATCAAGATAGAAACTTTATACCTCCAAATAGTAGATCATCATGACGCAACAAGCCTGGATCCAAAAGCTTCAAGCAATCCCACACTTCTCCAAGAACTTCCTTCTTCTTCTATGAACACCAAAAAACATGAAATACCATCAAACTCTCAAAAACCACTCAAATGGGGGCTAGGGTTTCGTTTCTATGGTCTAGAGGGATGGAGGCTGAAGATAATAGCGTTTGGTGGTGAATTAAGGAGCTTAAATAGGGTTCAAGACCCTAAATTAGGGTTTGGGTCTGACTAGAGTACGCCCAACGTACTTCTGGTATGCCTAACGTACTCCTTAGAGCACCTGTGATCAAAATGCTTAGCGCGTCCAACGTACATCATTGTATGCCCATCGTACTGGCCTTAGTACTAGTACGCCATGTGTACTCATGTGTACGCCCCGCGTACTTGCTTTAACCCTAAAACCATGAATCTTCTGAAGGACATAACTTCTTCGTTATAAGTCCGTTTCCGACAATCCTTATATCCACGAAGAGGTGACGAGAAGCTCTACACTTCTATCAACTCATACTTACCTTAAAAGTTCCCGAACAAAAATCCAATTTCAATAAGCTTCCCAATGATCGTCTACATTAATCTGGTGAATGCTATGATCCCATCGCAATCTTACAACACATCCATAGTATTTTCCAATCCAGTGAGTGCTACGGCCACCCTGCAGTCTTACGACATGTCTATCCCACCATGGTCACCGCTCATGGTCTTACCACACCTCTACCATATCATCCACAATCATCTTGCGTCGAACCCACATCCGACTGAACCCCAATCAAGTGTTTGGGTCATGCTTCGAACCCCAAAGCCTTCATCAAACAAGAACAGTCAGCAAGGATCTAACACAACCCGCAACCTAGATCCGTCCACATGTCTTCTATCCATCACGAAGAAGCCGCCAACCATCTGTTGGAAGTTTCTCGAACTCCCAACTTACACAATCTTCAATCCAGATGACCACTTGACTTGTCTTCCCTACCGACTAGGATGTGAAACTCACCCTAGTTTCATACCTGATTCAACTCCGAAAATCTGAACGATCCTCCCCTACTTGGATTTGTCGAAGCTCTCCTAACCCATAAAATTTGATGGATTGCCAACCCATCTTGCCTCCTTATAACTCAAACCGTTGACGACATGAGCTTACCAAGAACTAGCATTTCATTACTAGCCAATCCCGATGGTCACACAACTCCTGGGATCCAGATGAATACTCCCTGAAATATCAGCAAGCCCGATAACCCCAATTTATTCCCCATGGTACATCACCAAATCCTTATGTCCTTCATGCTGGTAACAAAGATCATAACCCTTGCTCTGAACTGGCGAATATTCACTCCAACTTCCCATCCTCAGAAGAATCTCTGAATTCTAACCCTCTTCAACCCTTGCGATTATAAAATTGTCTGGCACTTCCAGTGACCAAACAAACTCATGCGACTTCCACCACCATCTTCTTGCTGCCACTCCTTCCCTAGCAATGGTAGTGTTTGAGCCCAAAATTCCTTCCATCTACGACTGATTACTATGTTTTGGGAATGGTAGATGCCAAGTGTCTGCAAGATTAATGATATATATAATCTTAGAAAAGAATTTAAAATCAACATCAATGTTTATAAGGGGTGCATGCAAGCATAATAGTACTTACCGTAGCTCCTTTAGGACATGTCTTTCCAGAGGATTTGCAGGCCCATAGAGAAGAACCTTGGGCATCAAGGGTTCCACCGGAGATGGTAACATGGTTAGTCCGGTAAAACTTAATCCAAACTTGGGCGTTGCCTATTGCATTATACGTTGAGGGAGCCACCAAAGTACCATCTATCTTCATTGTGATGGCTTTGCTCTTACATGCTTGGCCGGAGAATGTGATTGCAGAACCAATCAAGTACCTGCCAATGGGTACATAGATGATGGCGGGATTTGTTGAATTACAGGCCAAACCCCATGCTTTTAGGAACGCACTTCTTGAGTCTAAGCGGCCATTGGCTTTGGCTCCAAAACTAAGGACGTTATATGTTACCTTTGCTGAATATGAGTATTGGAAGAGGAGGAAAATCAAGACTGGAACAATATTCAGTTTGGTGACCATGATGAAGTTGTTAGGAAATGTTAAAGTACGTATAACCAATCCGTTGATTCAGTTATTTATATCTGTTAAATTGAGTGCATAATCCAGGTATGCACCGGGGGGTGGGTTGTATTATTGATAATGATTGATATGAAGTACTCCGTATGTATAGGAGTACGTACTGATCCATTGAGATGGTAACATGCGGGGAATATTAATCATGTAACCTCCATAATATATTAACATTTAACAAGTCTGTATAATATTCATTTCACAAAATGTGGTTTGAAATTTTGATAAAAAGGTTATTTAATTATGAAGTTATATTAAAATGGTGTGAATGGTATTGGTAGATGATATATATGTATTTAATATAGTTATCCTAATGCAAATGGGAATTAATGCAGGGAGTATGATCTCACATGGGTTAATTAGCGGAATGTCAACCCGGCCGGCCTAAAAATATTATTACGGACGTCGTACAAAAATTATGTCAACCTTGAAATATTTTTGTTCTTAGGGAAAACTATAGAAAGAAATCATTATATATATTATACCTTCAAATAAAAGTGACATTATCTTAAAAAGCTTATAATATGCCTTAGAATAACAAAGACATCAAGAAATAATTAAGTGTTTATGTGACCCATTACTGAAACCACAAATAATCAAAATCACCAAGGTGTTCTTGAAAGTAGAATAAATCTGATCTTCATTAATTGAAACTAGTGGGGAAGCCCATGCTAAGTGCGGGTTGATAGGATTATAGTTTTTAATCAAATATAGATTGCAAAAAATATGGAAAATATGTTTGTTTTATATGATTAAAGGTTGTTCCTTGTTTTTACAACAATATGGTAATTTAGTAAAATCACAAACATACCAAAAAAAAAAGTCCATTAAGTCTCATAATATATTAATACGTGCATATAAATAAATAATGTTTTTAGTGATTAGGTTCGATTATGCCCTATTTAATATATCATAATAGAAATGCTGGGGTCGAATGTCTATAGTGAGGAGTCAAATGTACTTTGTGTCTGTAAAGTGTCCAAAATAGTCTGGTTTCGACACTATTAACAAGGCATGTTAGTTTTGACACTGTAATGTTTAGTCCTTTTTATTTTTTACGCGTATGTTGTACCCTATAAATAGGGTAAGTATATAGAGTAGAGGAGTATCGAACACAACATCATTTTACATTTTATACTGAAACACTCGTGTACTCTTCAGACGATATTGAGTCAAACAGATCTTATTTAGATCGTGTGTCCATTTACAACTTTTATTGATTCATTTGTGTTCTTAATCAAAATCTAACTCACATCAATTGGTATCAGAGTAGGATTCTCTCAATCGATTGAAGTTTGTCATAATTTTTGCATTTTTCTTAATCGCTCTTTTCGATTCAAAATCTTCCGCAAATTTAATCAGGAAATTGGTGTCAATCGGTTGTATTGAATTGATTTTTCACTCTGTTTGTTAGATCGATTGATTTCTAATCAATCTCTGATTGATTTCTTTCCTAGATTTTCATTTGAATAAAAAATTCTCTTTTTACGAAATCCGTACAACAATGGCGAATTTCGGTTTGAACACAATGTCTAATTTCTCTCACTTGCTCGGATCATCAACAAAGATTCCGATGTTGATTCTGGAATATTATGAGCAATGGGTTGACATGATGAATGATTATCTGAATGGGATTGATGAAGATATGATGAGATCCATCAAAAGAGGAGAATATTGTCCGGTGATGTTAGTCGATGTTGGTATGTCTGTAAATTCTGATGACATGATGACAGGAGGATCCAGGATGAGGGAAAATGATAAGAAATGTATGCGTGAATTACGTGGTGCTCTTCCACCAGTAGTCTACAATTACGTTCAAGGATGTAAAACTACAAACCAAATTTAGGATACATTAAAGGAGAAATATCAACGAAATGAGAAGACAAAGAAGAGTTCCCTCAAATAATGCTTGCTAGAGTTGGGAGAGTTCAAGCAGAAGGAAACAGAATCAATCGTATCAAACTATGATCGATCGAATGAATTGATCTTCAAGTGTTCTCGCTTTGGAGTGACACGTTCATCACTAGAGTTCAATCTCAACTTTCTCATGGGTTTAAGAAAGGAAGGGAGAAATATCAGTCTGATGATCAAGACACAAGAAAGCTTTGATTATTACTCTCTTGCAGATCTGTACAATGTATTGAAAGCACATGACAGTGAGATTAATGACAATACCTGAAGAAAGAAAATTGAGTTTAGGAGGACGTTTGGCCTTGGGGTCAAAATTTGCTCCAAAGGAATCTGAAGTCAAATCTGATGAAGAAGCCAATAATGGTGAAAAAGTTTTCTTGTTTAACTCGGATGATGAAGCTGTCACATACTACTCGAACAACAAAGTGAATAAATTCTTTAAGAAGCCTTTTAATCCAAAATTCAAGAACATTAATGAGGTTAAAGGAAACAGTTCATCTGGAAAAAAGTGTGAAGGATGATTCGAAACTAGAGAAGGATGTTAAAGGTGCGTATGAGAAGAAGAAGGAATTAAAACTGAATGGAGACTCAGGTTATGACTGTAACTACTGCAATGGGTCGAATCATTTGGAAAAGGATTGCATGCTGAGGAAGAAAGAAGAGAAAAGGGAGAGAGTAAAAAACGAAGCCTATTACGTGGAGAGGCTTGAAGAAATTCATTCATAGACAAAGAACCTTTCGTTAGTTGGTAAAGGAAATGATGAGGAAGATGGAACTTATCAGATCTGATCTTCAGGATCGGATGATGATGATATGCGAAATCCAACTCATGGGGAAATGCATGCGAAGATGAAGGAAGATGGAGAGGAGAAAGGTGTTTCAGATGAGAAGGATGAAGAAGAAGAGATTATTGGAAGCTGTTTCTGTTGGATTAGGTATTTAAGCCCATAACTATAGTTAGTATGTACTTGACCCGATAATAGCATGGTCCTTTTGGGTTGCCTTCATCGGAGCAATTTGATAGGATGGATATTTGAGAAAGAGGTTATTTATGATTTATTAATATATTATAAGAATAATATATTAATTGAGAAATCATATTATTTAATTGGTATTGATCAGGAATTAATTTAGAATTAATTCAATGATCAAAATAGACTGATTAAATTAACGGGGACTGATTAGCTAAATCAGTAATACATATAGTTTGGGCTAATGATCCATGTTGATTAGGGATAGACTAAATCTATGTGAGAGTCCATGAAGAGTTAGTCCAAAGGGCCTATCAAATGAGTTAATGGATTGTTTGAAGGCCTAAGTGAATGAATTAGGGTTTACAAGTTAAAACCCTAGGAATTCCACACAATATATGTAACCCCTAGCACTCCCAAAATCGGCCAAGACTTAAAAGAAGTAACCCTAGCGTATTTTTTGTTCCTCCGAGCCTCTCTCTTATAGTCCTCCATTGTTCTTGGTGTTTGTGACTAATTTGAGGTATCACATTTGAGGTGCTAAGCTCTTGAAAGGCCAAGTTCTACGAGCTACAACAAAGAGGTGCTCATCTAACTTGTTTTATGTTGTAAATCTCAAAATTGTATGCTAGTTAGGGTTCATTCTTTGGATAAAAGAAAATTGCATGTATAACTTGAGAAAACTTAGATCCAAAGAATTAGGGTTGTTTGTGCACCATAAGATTGTTATAGTGCTCAAAACCCATCAGTGGTATCAGAGACTAGGGTGTTTTCTGTTATGTTGATGCATTGGTTAATTGTTCAAAGTTGAAGCAAATTGAAATCTGCTCTCTGACTGGTGGACTCGATGAGTCCTATGAAGGAACTTGACGAGTTGAGCCAACTCGACGAGTCCATTGCCTGACTCGACATGTTGGATCATCTGTTTGCAGATTTTCAGATTTTTTGGCCAGAATTGGATTATGATCATTACCACAAAATGTTTTGACTGATAAAATTCATTTTTTATGATAAGGTAATGATTATCCTCAACCAATTGGAGGATAATTGTCAAATTTTAAGATAATTACTTGATTATGTGATAAATTAATTATTTGTAGAATTTGATTTGAATTATCTTTCAATATGAAATTAGATTAGGTCAAATTTTGTGATATAGATAAATTATATGATTAATTTAATTGTTTTCAAATTTGATCTAACATGTTTTGAAAAGTTTCAAAACTTGCCCTCAAGTTTTGGAATTTAAAATTGGATTAAAAGTTTTGATTTTGAAATATTTAAATTCTAAACCCTAGAGTTTTAAAAGTTTAAAATTCAACTCTTATACTATTCTAAACCCTATAAGGGGGTATAATGAAATTGTCTATAAAATGGCGATTAAATGGGTGTCCAGTCTCACCCGCCGCTTCCTTGACTAGTGGAGGGTCGTTAACCGAACAGGTAGGATAGGATATTAATTCTCATTAATAAGTATAATGATAATTATAAAAGTAACTAAATGTTTTTCATAAATTCTCAGTCTTAGTTACTTTAGGAAAAATGTGAAAATGGTGATATTCCATGAAATTGCGCTTTACACCTTGCCAAGTCGTTAGTGGAGCGTATGTGGTTTACCGACACACTAGTTTGGACTAACAAGGGTGGGAAGGGGTAGCTAGGTATTTGTCATAGATCAATAGAGCCTGTATGGTTCACTGACACATTGATTAGGTGATAAATGACATCGAGAGTACCACACATATTTACATGGTTATTCACACCTTGTTTGTGATCCTCGGTATCCCAGTCACAAACTTGAAGGGCATAATCGAGATTAAACATGCCATTGAAAGGTTTAATGAATTTCAAAGATCTAGGATTTTCATAAAACTTAATTATTTGAAATTTTGATTTTGGGTGGTGAAAATTGGTAAACCGTCATTTACCTCCCTTCAAATAATTTGCAATTAGATTACGACATCCTTTTTCTAAGTTGTGAATTATTGTGTTTAGTTCTTGCCTTAATATTTCATTTGGGTGTTATATTAAGGAATTTCTATCTAATGAAACTTGTCATTCTTTTCAGATGTCTACCTCAAACAACGCTTCAAACTCAAACTCTTCCGGCTCTTTCTCCCTCATGAACTTATGTAGGAGGGTCATTTTCGATGGGTCGAATTTCAATGAATGGATTCGAAACATTCACATGGCCATTCAATACGAGGAAAATGAATATGTCCTCGACAAAGAGATAAAGGAGATTGATGAAGAAACTGCTACTCCTGAGCAACTGGCTGAGTATAGGGCTCATGAGAAGGACACGACAATTGTGTCGTGCATCATGCTAGCCACTATGACTTCTGAGCTTCAAAAGTCCTACAAGGATTTCTAGCCTTTCGAGATGCACCAAGACTTGATGGAAAGGTACCATCAGAGTGCTCGACAAGAAAGGTATGAAATCATTGCCTCCATGATAATAACAAAAATGAAAGATGGAGAGTCCATCACGGCCCACTTGCAAAAGATGCAAAGATATGTGGACCGCTTGCTAAAGTTGAATGTCAATTTCGACGAAGAGTTGGCTATGGACATTATCCTACACTCTTTACCTCCTTGTTATGATCAGTTCAGGATGACGTATCATATGAATAAGGAGGAAGTCACTCTAAGCAAGCTTCAAGGCCTTCTGAGAACTGCTGAAATTAGTCTAAAAGACAAATCTGTTGTACCCAGTCCTACTGCTTCCACCTCAGTCCTATCAATTAGGCATGGGAAAGGGAAGAAAAGGAAATCTCCTTTAAGGAATCACAAGGGAAAGTCTCATGATAGATCCTCTTCAAGTGGGTCCAAAGGTGGTTCTGCTACTCCCTCATCCAATCCAAAGGAAGACGAGTTCTTTAATTTTCATGAAAAGGGGCATTGGAAAGGAAGCTGCCCTAAATGCTTGCAGTACATTAATGATGAAAAGATAAAGCCCACCTTCGCAGGTATTTACACTATTCAATCTAAAAACTCATCACATAATAGTTCTTGGGTCCTTGATACAGGATGTGGTTTTCACATTTGTTATGAATTGCAGGGTCTAAGAAGAAGTAGGGATGTGGAGCACGGGAAGATGAACTTGATCATGGGGAATAGGAAAGCGTCACCTGTCACCAAGATTGGAGTTTATTATTTATTGCTTAGTAATGGGTTAGGGTTAGATTTGAACGATTGTTGCTACTCGTCAGAAATGGCGAGAAACATTATTTCTTTTCATGGTTTGTATGAACAAGGTTTTAGATTTTCATTTAACAATGAAATTGGTTCTATTATTGCTTTTTATAATGGTAAATTTTATTTTGAAACATTTACTTGTAATGGTATATATGAAACTGTGATGGTTGTAGACAACTTAGGAAATAATATATTGCATATTGATATGTCGAATGGTTTGGACAAGGCAGGCTTGTGGCATTGTCGTCTTGGACATGTCAACAAGAAACGCATAGCTCAACTCCAAAAGGATGGTGTGTTGGAGTCAGTTGACTTATAATCGGATGCATGACACGTGCGAATCTTGTTTGCTTGGAAAGATGACCAAGTCACCTTTCACTGGTACTTGTGAAAGAGGTGAGGGTTTGTTGGATCTCATACACACCGATGTGTGGGGATCTTTCAGATCCGCCACAAGGGATGCTAACCGCTTCTATGTAACTTTTAACGACGATTATAGATGATATGGATATATCTACTTAATCAAGCACAAGGCGGAAACCTTTGAAAAGGTCAAAGAGTTTAACCAAGAAGTGGAGAATCAATTGGGCAGGAAGATAAAGATGCTCCGATCCGATCGAGGTGGTGAGTTTCTTAGTATTGAGTTCCATGACTGTCTTAAAGAATGTGGAATTGTTTCACAATTGACGCCACTTAGGACACCATAACTTAATGGTGTGGCTAATAGGCGCAATCGAACCTTGTTGGACATGGTTCGTTCCATGATGAGTCGAGCTTCGTTACCTATCTCATTATGGGGGTATGCCTTAGAGAATTCCGCCCATATCCTTAATCTAGTCCCAACTAAGAAGGTTTCCAAAATACCTCACGAAAAGTGGACAGTGAAGGTTCCCTCATTAGCACTTATGAAGGTTTGGGGTTGCGAGGCTTTCGTAAGATGAGAGACTCACGACAAGCTCGAACCTCGTAGTGAGCGTTGTATTTTCATCGTCTACCCACATAAATCCTTTGGATATTTTTTCTATAGACCTAGTGAGAACGTGGTCTTCGTGAAAGAAAACTCATATGCCAAGAGGATAGTGTGAGGCAAATTGACACTAGCGCTCAACCTGAGGATGAGAATCTTCAAGAGTTAAGCGATGAAGGAACCTCTAACACTAGCGCTCAACCTGAGGATGAGAATCTTGTTGAACCAGTTGACGAGTCCTTACCTCTGAGATGTTCCAGTAGATTTAGTGTTCCACCTTTGTTGTATGGTTTTCATATAACAAGTGAAGGTGATACGTTTATCAGTGATAGCACAGTGATAAATTTGGATG
The DNA here is from genome assembly GCF_052849685.1 of Lactuca virosa. NCBI lineage: Eukaryota > Viridiplantae > Streptophyta > Magnoliopsida > Asterales > Asteraceae > Lactuca > Lactuca virosa. The sequence continues at coordinate 73,401,061 of NC_136431.1, forward strand.
AACCTAACAACTACAAGGAAGCCATGGCGGGCCAAGAGTCTGCAAAGTGGAAAGAGGCAATGGACATCGAGATTCAGTCTATGCATGACAATCAATTTTGGAACTTGGTTGACAATGTACCAGGTCGTAAGATGGTCGGGTGCAAGTGGATCTTCAAGAAGAAGACCGACATGGATGGGAAAGTACACACATATAAGGCGTTATTGGTTGCGAAGGGCTTTACTCAAAATCCTGGAGTTGACTATGATGAGACCTTCTCACTAATAGCGCAGATCAAATCTATAAGGGTTATGCTACCCATAGCTGCATTTCATGATTATTAAATATGACAGATGGATGTCAAAATTTCTTTCCTTAATGGGAAGTTGGTTGAGGATGTTTACATTTAGATGCGAAGTACCCTAATAGAGTGTGTAATATTGAGAAATCCATTTATGGACGAAAGCAAGCATATCGCGGATGGAATGTTTGTTTCGATGAGAAAGTCAAAGAGTTCGGGTTTTCGAGAAGCGATGATGAGTCCTGCGTATATGTCAAGGCTAGTGGGAGTGTAGTTAGCTTTCTGGTGTATTATGTGGATGACATACTACTCATAGGAAACGACGTTCCAACCTTGCAGGAAGTTAAGTCCTGGCTTGGGAAGTGTTTCGCTATGAAGGACCTCGGGGAAGCTGCTTACATTCTAGGGATAAGGATATTGAGAAATAAGACTAAAAGACTAATAGGAATTAGTGAAACTACGTACTTGGACAAGGTGTTGAAACGTTTCAACATGGAGAATTCCAAGAAATGAGAATTGCCTATCCAGAGCAATACCAAACTGAGTAAGACTCAAAGTCCGAGTATCGATGCTGAAATAGCAGAAATGAGTCGAGTACCATATGCTTCTGCCGTTGGCTCGATCATGTATGCTATGACATGTACTCGCATTGATATGGCTTTTGCTTTGAGCATGGTTAGTCGATATCAAGGGAATCCTGGTAGAACTCACTGGATAGCAGTAAAGAACATTCTTAAGTACCTGCGGAGGACTAAGGACTGGGTCCTTACCCTCGGTGGGAGTGATGACTTGAGAGTGACAAGGTATAGTGACGCCAGCTTTCAGACTGACAGAGATAATTTCTGCCCTCAGTCGGGATGGGTATTTACCCTAAATGGAGGATCAGTAACATTGAAAAGTTCTAAACATGAGACTATAGCTGATTCAACATTCGAATCAGAGTACATAGCAGCAAGCAACGCGTCGAAGGAGACAATATGGCTAAAGAACTTCATCGGAGACCTTGGAGTTGTACCAGCTGTAAAGGAGCCTATGGAGATTTTCTGTGACAACGAGGGTGCGGTCGCTTTAACCAAGGAACCAAGGGATCATGGCAGATCTAGACACATCGAAAAAAAATATCACTTCATAAGACATCGAGTAGAAGAGGGACTCCTCGTAGTGAAGAGGGTATCGTCAGAGGATAACCCAGCAGATCCCCTTACGAAGGGACTGAGTAGGGTTAAGCATTTGCAGCATGCTAAGAGCATTGGCCTAAGGGACGATATTAGTTTTAGTGATTAGATAGGCAGTTAGAAACTTGTAATAAATAAATGTAATTGGCATTTGATGATTAAATAATAAGGGTTTTATTTATAAGTAAATTTTACTGTCTTCTGTCAAATGTTTATTTTATGTTTCACTTTTGCATGTTTTGACTTCCAGAATAATATGATTATTCGAACTATCCACAGTCAATCATACTTTGGAAGTAGGTTATGAAGTTAGACTGTCATGAATTGGCTTGTAGATGTCTAAGATGCTTAGACATAGCAAAAGTTTGCTACAACATTCCCAATGATCGTCTACATTAATCTGGTGAATGCTATGATCCCATCGCAATCTTACAACACATCCATAGTATTTTCCAATCCAGTGAGTGCTACGGCCACCCTGCAGTCTTACGACACGTCTATCCCACCATGGTCACCGCTCATGGTCTTACCACACCTCTACCATATCATCCACAATCATCTTGCGTCGAACCCACATCCGACTGAACCCCAATCAAGTGTTTGGGTCATGCTTCGAACCCCAAAGCCTTCATCAAACAAGAACAGTCAGCAAGGATCTAACACAACCCGCAACCTAGATCCGTCCACATGTCTTCTATCCATCACGAAGAAGCCGCCAACCATCTGTTGGAAGTTTCTCGAACTCCCAACTTACACAATCTTCAATCCAGACGACCACTTGACTTGTCTTCCCTACCGACTAGGATGTGAAACTCACCCTAGATTCATACCTGATTCAACTCCGAAAATCTGAACGATCCTCCCCTACTTGGATTTGTCGAAGCTCTCCTAACCCATAAAATTTGATGGATTGCCAACCCATCTTGCCTCCTTATAACTCAAACCGTTGACGACATGAGCTTACCAAGAACTAGCATTTCATTACTAGCCAATCCCGATGGTCACACAACTCCTGGGATCCAGATGAATACTCCCTGAAATATCAGCAAGCCCGATAACCCCAATTTATTCCCCATGGTACATCACCAAATCCTTATGTCCTTCATGCTGGTAACAAAGATCATAACCCTTGCTCTGAACTGGCGAATATTCACTCCAACTTCCCATCCTCAGAAGAATCTCTGAATTCTAACCCTCTTCAACCCTTGCGATTATAAAATTGTCTGGCACTTCCAGTGACCAAACAAACTCATGCGACTTCCACCACCATCTTCTTGCTGCCACTCCTTCCCTAGCAATGGTAGTGTTTGAGCCCAAAATTCCTTCCATCTACGACTGCCGATCCTACCGGAACAAATGCTAAAGCCCAAAAGTCCTTCCATCTACGACTGTCGATCCTACCGGAACAAATGCTAACACGACTGAACTCTGACTTCATTGAAGAACTAACTAGGTAATCCGACCTAGGCCTTCTAAATGATATCCCTAAATTGACCCCATCAAAGAACTGGAACAACAACCGAACAAATTGAAACCCGCTTAGAAAGATACGACCTACTGTTGACTCTTGGCATGCAAAAGCCATATAACAATTATTGATGATATAACTTAGGCAATAACAGCGAACTAACTAGAGATAATTCTTAGCCATACCCAAACAAGATTCCAAAGAAATATAAATACTAATAATAATCAAGAGAAAAGCAAAAGATAATATACGCGCAATAGCTTCTGATGAAATCCTGACCTCCCCTTCCTACCAAAGAACCTGCGATGGAACCCGGGCCGCCCCAACCACTAAGCGTGGGCAATTCATCTTGATATGGCCAGACTGATGACAAAGATGACACAATTCTACCTCTAAGGTGCATTCTTGGCGGAGTTGGCGCTTCCATCCACACCTGCCACATTTAAACTTGCCACACACACACTCATGTGCTCTTTCATCCTTCGTGTAAACATCATGGCCCCTCGGGCCTCTAACACTAGACATGGGAACACACAACGGCGCAGATGTTGCTAGCCGAGTAAGACCATGGGTCCGCTTCCTCTTCCCTAGTCGCCTCTCCAAACCTATCTCCTGCTCCCGAGTCACCCCGACCACCCCCATTAACCGCCTGAACAGCCAAGATCCGACCCTCAAACCTGGCGGCCAATCTATCGGTGACACGACCAATTATGTCGGGTAATCCTTAAGTAAAGCTCGTGAAACCTTGGTGGCAATCCAATCGTGGGACCGATCTCCCGGAAGGGATGATGAAAAACCCACCTCTGATCCCTTACGACAAGAGCTAGCAAAAGGATCCTCCTTCCCAAAGTATTATAGGGCTCCACAAGCCTTGAGCTCCTGATGGGCCCCAAACGGTCCTCCTACAATCTAGGTCTGAAAAGCACCGAGATGACCATCCAAAATTTCCAAAATCCCCTCCTTGACCGAACCAAAGATCATAGGAGTCTATTCCAAATTACCGTGGGTAATCTCCGACGAGATGAACTCCCGCATCTACTCATCGATCGGCTCGGTACCTGCACCTGATCCTGAACCCGAACCCGAACCTCCTTCTTGAGTGTTCATCACCATTCTAAAAAAAATCATGCAAATGATTAGAACATATCCTAGAATCCTTATACCACAAGCTTCCTAGATTCTCCAAGACTCTCCCGATTCGAGTATGGATCATTTGCTTTTAGTAGTATGGGCCCAATACTACCTTCTGCACCTATCCATACTTTCCTCAACAATCATCCTGAATCCTCTAACTCACCTTCTCAGTTGATACTCCAAATGCTCGCTGAACAATGCAACTCAACCCACTGAAGCACTTCCTAGGCTTTCCTAGGTTTTCGACCTCACACTGCCATCAGCTGCTGAAGAACTCCCCATAATGTAAGCGAGTACCTCATGAATACAATCACATGCAACAAAGCTCAGATAATCCTTCGAGTAAAAGACTCATCCCTACAACGGTTAGACTCAAACAAGAGCTGCGCAATAGGGTCAAATCCATTACTCTGAGATTATTCAACCTTTATTACATATGACTTAACATATTCACTTAATAGCTAACTCACATCACTTAAGAGTGCTACAAAGCACAAAGCAAGCAACATTCGTGCAATAGCTATCCAATCCATAGAATATCCAAAGAACATTCAAACTCACATACTAGAACTCATGCTAGGAACTTCCACTCTCACTGCCTGTTCCCTTATTCATGCAAATTATACACAATACATGATCAAATAGACTATCAAATAAAAGACTCTACCCTATGACCACAACCAAACGAGGAACAGAAAATAAGGCCAAGTCAATCATTCTAGGGCTATATGATCCTAATTGTATATAGTTTTTAAAGCATACACTTAGCAATTACTAATACCAATACATATTCTCATTCCAGCATAGCCTCCAATGCTCTCTAGGCTACAAGGCATCACATATCAGACCAATCTATCATGCAATTCCTGAAAGTATCCCTAGCCTCATCCTAACATGCAATTCTCATAACATATAATCATAACAAACATGTATGGGTATTCTGGGAATCATATACTTGAGCTCGGACGATTGCAGGCATCACACTCCCTTTGTGTTTATAAAAATCCTTTTAGAAATTTCATTCCCTTTACAAAAATATTTTTAAAACTGGATTTTTTTAAAGAAAAATTACCAATTCCTCAGTTTGAGTTTAGTCATACTCGAGAGTGTGCCCGAATCCCTCAAACCAAGGCTCTGATACCAACTTGTACCGACCCAAAATTATGAGGTAAAAGTTTCATTTTTAATTCAACCAAAACATTAATTACTTTTAAGTCAACATTCAATATCTGCTTATCTAAATATTCAAAAGTACTTTTATAAAAAAACTGTTATCAGAGTACAATCCTAAAAATCACCATGATGTGGAAACATGGGTGGATGCACTGCGATCCAGCCGGATGCTTCCCTTTCGAACTAGAAGTTCATGAAACCATAACCATGAAAACCGTAAGCACAAAGCTTAGTGAGTTCCCAAAATACCACATACCATATATAAATAACCCAAAACGTATCTGGGTGCTTGCAATCCCCTTCGGTCTATTTAAATCGGATATCGGGTCTATTTCACCCCTACCACTACCATACATATCAAACATATAGTGGGCCCCGCTCGGTATACAGATCTGTCAGTCATCAGGCCCCGCCTGGCTTTGGGACCCGTCCGGTATATATATAACATATAAACACATAATCATACAAACACATGTGAAGGTTGATGTGTTTCATGAGAAGGTTGATGTGTTTGAGCTCAAAACGCCGTGGGTGGAAGAGAAGATACGTGAGCCGAAAGTGAGAAACAATTCATGACTTTCTGCTTGAGAGAGAAGATCACAAAAAGAGGGATGTGGTTTTATAGCCGGTTGTGTTATAGAGAAGGTCTCGAAAGAGGCAAACAATAACTCGTGATTTTGTGAAGACCAATCACTGCAAGTTGATCACATATAGTTTTGAATTTACGATCGTAGTCGGACACCGTAGAATTTTCCTTCTGCAGTTACGAAAGGGAATTATGGAGTATGCATCCATTAAATGGAGTCGTGCTTGTAGGAGTTTCAAGATCGTACCATACGTCACCGGATGTTTTTAGGGCGAATGCCATAACCATGGCATCTCCAGAGAGGGAAGAATGAAGCAGAATAATAGCTCGTTGGTCAGCCTCTTGCTGAGAGAGATAGGTGAGATAGGGAGAAGCTTTACCTACAGGCATCATCAATGGTGGGTTCTGGAGAGCTAACGTTGCCATGCACGTATCCTGTAAGTTTGTGAGTTTCTGGTAGGCAAGGAGTGGCAGGACCTGATTGCGCCACAAAAAAATAATTAGAAGATGATATCTTAATTATATCATATGATGTAGAGTGGCTAGGGAAATAGAAGCAGGCATCTCCGGTGGAGTCGCCGGCCGCCGATGACAATAGTAGGGAAGAGAGAGAAATCGAGAGGTGGAAAAAAAATGGATTGGTACCTATGTTGTATATTGAAGAATATAAAGTACAGGTTACAACATATACTGTAGGAAATAACAAATTATCCTATTTTACAAGATCTACGTACACAATGGTCTCTCTGATGCTTTGTTGACTAATTAACAACTAGATCTACCGCAAAAAGAAAAAAAAGGTGTCTCTTTTTCAGATGTATCAAAAGTTGTCTGCCTTATTTTGGAGGTGGAAGTCCAATCTTTTAGTTGTCTGCTTCGGATGTATAAAAGTTCCGAATAAGATTGCCTAAAATTTTTGCCTCAAACGAGTACTTGAATTAGAGACAACTTGTAGGTTGAAGTAATCCAGAAGCAGTACCAGCAGCATAGGAGCAAGAGGAGACTGCTGGTTGACCCCCATATTTGAGGTTAACATCCTTTAGTCTGATATTAGTGCATGGCTTCCCCTTTCTACAATCAAATTTCACTGCCACCCGTGTTGCTGATGTTCCATGTACATCCTCATACAGCACGTTGCTGATCTTTACTCCTGAAACCTGATTGGGGCAATTCTCATTGTTTGGGCAGTAATTTGCATCTATTAGTATCGGATTTTTTACGTTCACCATACTTGCATGCTGGAAAACAACATCCTTCACGAATCCATTACTAAGTCTTGCCCATGTCTTTATCCTTAAACCGTTGTCACTACCTATAAATGTTGCAGTTTTTACAGTAACATTCTGAACACCCGCTTCGATAACGTCCCAACCTAGACTCCCGATGCTGCATCCACATAACACAACTAATTAACAGATACACAAACACACTTGGAGAAGAATAATATATCATAGTTCAAAACAAAACTATAGATGTTATAAAATACTCATGTACCTGATGCCATGACCGGGTCCACACACCACCTTCTCTATCCAGACATTAGAATTGCCGGGGCCAATGGAGATGCAGTCGTCCCCTGTAGAGATCTTAGAATTCAAGATGGTAACGCCTGTGGAAGATGATAAATGGATACCATCTGTGTTAGGGCTGAGCCCGGGTGCTGAGATACTCACCCCTTGTAGCTTGGCATTGGTGCATGCATATAGCAGGATGTGGAACATTTGGCTGTTTAATGACCTTAAATTACTGATTACTATGTTTTGGGAATGGTAGATGCCAAGTGTCTGCAAGATTAATGATATATATAATCTTAGAAAAGAATTTAAAATCAACATCAATGTTTATAAGGGGTGCATGCAAGCATAATAGTACTTACCGTAGCTCCTTTAGGACATGTCTTTCCAGAGGATTTGCAGGCCCATAGAGAAGAACCTTGGGCATCAAGGGTTCCACCGGAGATGGTAACATGGTTAGTCCGGTAAAACTTAATCCAAACTTGGGCGTTGCCTATTGCATTATACGTTGAGGGAGCCACCAAAGTACCATCTATCTTCATTGTGATGGCTTTGCTCTTACATGCTTGGCCGGAGAATGTGATTGCAGAACCAATCAAGTACCTGCCAATGGGTACATAGATGATGGCGGGATTTGTTGAATTACAGGCCAAACCCCATGCTTTTAGGAACGCACTTCTTGAGTCTAAGCGGCCATTGGCTTTGGCTCCAAAACTAAGGACGTTATATGTTACCTTTGCTGAATATGAGTATTGGAAGAGGAGGAAAATCAAGACTGGAACAATATTCAGTTTGGTGACCATGATGAAGTTGTTAGGAAATGTTAAAGTACGTATAACCAATCCGTTGATTCAGTTATTTATATCTGTTAAATTGAGTGCATAATCCAGGTATGCACCGGGGGGTGGGTTGTATTATTGATAATGATTGATATGAAGTACTCCGTATGTATAGGAGTACGTACTGATCCATTGAGATGGTAACATGCGGGGAATATTAATCATGTAACCTCCATAATATATTAACATTTAACAAGTCTGTATAATATTCATTTCACAAAATGTGGTTTGAAATTTTGATAAAAAGGTTATTTAATTATGAAGTTATATTAAAATGGTGTGAATGGTATTGGTAGATGATATATATGTATTTAATATAGTTATCCTAATGCAAATGGGAATTAATGCAGGGCGTATGATCTCACATGGGTTAATTAGCGGAATGTCAACCCGGCCGGCCTAAAAATATTATTACGGACGTCGTACAAAAATTATGTCAACCTTGAAATATTTTTGTTCTTAGGGAAAACTATAGAAAGAAATCATTATATATATTATACCTTCAAATAAAAGTGACATTATCTTAAAAAGCTTATAATATGCCTTAGAATAACAAAGACATCAAGAAATAATTAAGTGTTTATGTGACCCATTACTGAAACCACAAATAATTAAAATCACCAAGGTGTTCTTGAAAGTAGAATAAATCTGATCTTCATTAATTGAAACTAGTGGGGAAGCCCATGCTAAGTGCGGGTTGATAGGATTATAGTTTTTAATCAAATATAGATTGCAAAAAATATGGAAAATATGTTTGTTTTATATGATTAAAGGTTGTTCCTTGTTTATACAACAATATGGTAATTTAGTAAAATCACAAACATACCAAAAAAAAAAAGTCCATTAAGTCTCATAATATATTAATACGTGCATATAAATAAATAATGTTTTTAGTGATTAGGTTCGAATATGCCCTATTTAATATATCATAATAGAAATGTTGGGGTCGAATGTCTATAGTGAGGAGTCAAATGTACTTTGTGTCTGTAAAGTGTCCAAAGTAGTCTGGTTTCGACACTATTAACAAGGTATGTTAGTTTTGACACTGTAATGTTTAGTCCTTTTTATTTTTTATGCGTCTGTTGTACCCTATAAATAGGTTAAGTATATAGAGTAGAGGAGTATCGAACACAACATCATTTTACATTTTATACTGAAACACTCGTGTACTCTTCAGACGATATTAAGTCAAACAGATCTTATTTAGATCGTGTGTCCATTTACAACTTTTATTGATTCATTTGTGTTCTTAATCAAAATCTAACTCACATCAATTGGTATCAGAGTAGGATTCTCTCAATCGATTGAAGTTTGTCATAATTTTTGCATTTTTCTTAATCGCTCTTTTCGATTCAAAATCTTCCGCAAATTTAATCAGGAAATTGGTGTCAATCGGTTGTATTGAATTGATTTTTCACTCTGTTTGTTAGATCGATTGATTTCTAATCAATCTCTGATTGATTTCTTTCCTAGATTTTCATTTGAATAAAAAATTCTCTTTTTACGAAATCCGTACAACAATGGCGAATTTCGGTTTGAACACAATGTCTAATTTCTCTCACTTGCTCGGATCATCAACAAAGATTCCGATGTTGATTCTGGAATATTATGAGCAATGGGTTGACATGATGAATGATTATCTGAATGGGATTGATGAAGATATGATGAGATCCATCAAAAGAGGAGAATATTGTCCGGTGATGTTAGTCGATGTTGGTATGTCTGTAAATTCTGATGACATGATGACAGGAGGATCCAGGATGAGGGAAAATGATAAGAAATGTATGCGTGAATTACGTGGTGCTCTTCCACCAGTAGTCTACAATTACGTTCAAGGATGTAAAACTACAAACCAAATTTAGGATACATTAAAGGAGAAATATCAACGAAATGAGAAGACAAAGAAGAGTTCCCTCAAATAATGCTTGCTAGAGTTGGGAGAGTTCAAGCAGAAGGAAACAGAATCAATCGTATCAAACTATGATCGATCGAATGAATTGATCTTCAAGTGTTCTCGCTTTGGAGTGACACGTTCATCACTAGAGTTCAATCTCAACTTTCTCATGGGTTTAAGAAAGGAAGGGAGAAATATCAGTCTGATGATCAAGACACAAGAAAGCTTTGATTATTACTCTCTTGCAGATCTGTACAATGTCTTGAAAGCACATGACAGTGAGATTAATGACAATACCTGAAGAAAGAAAATTGAGTTTAGGAGGACGTTTGGCCTTGGGGTCAAAATTTGCTCCAAAGGAATCTGAAGTCGAATCTGATGAAGAAGCCAATAATGGTGAAAAAGTTTTCTTGTTTAACTCGGATGATGAAGCTGTCACATACTACTCGAACAACAAAGTGAATAAATTCTTTAAGAAGCCTTTTAATCCAAAATTCAAGAACATTAATGAGGTTAAAGGAAACAGTTCATCTGGAAAAAAGTGTGAAGGATGATTCGAAACTAGAGAAGGATGTTAAAGGTGCGTATGAGAAGAAGAAGGAATTAAAACTGAATGGAGACTCAGGTTATGACTGTAACTACTGCAATGGGTCGAATCATTTGGAAAAGGATTGCATGCTGAGGAAGAAAGAAGAGAAAAGGGAGAGAGTAAAAAACGAAGCCTATTACGTGGAGAGGCTTGAATAAATTCATTCATAGACAAAGAACCTTTCGTTAGTTGGTAAAGGAAATGATGAGGAAGATGGAACTTATCAGATCTGATCTTCAGGATCGGATGATGATGATATGCGAAATCCAACTCATGGGGAAATGTATGCGAAGATGAAGGAAGATGGAGAGGAGAAAGGTGTTTCAGATGAGAAGGATGAAGAAGAAGAGATTACTGGAAGCTGTTTCTGTTGGATTAGGTGTTTAAGCCCATAACTATAGTTAGTATGTACTTGACCCGATAATAGCATGGTCCTTTTGGGTTGCCTTCATCGGAGCAATTTGATAGGATGGATATTTGAGAAAGAGGTTATTTATGATTTATTAATATATTATAAGAATAATATATTAATTGAGAAATCATATTATTTAATTGGTATTGATCAGGAATTAATTTAGAATTAATTCAGTTATCAAAAGAGACTGATTAAATTAACGGGGACTGATTAGCTAAATCAGTAATACATATAGTTTGGGCTAATGATCCATGTTGATTAGGGATAGACTAAATCTATGTGAGAGTCCATGAAGAGTTAGTCCAAAGGGCCTATCAAATGAGTTAATGGATTGTTTGAAGGCCTAAGTGAATGAATTAGGGTTTACAAGTTAAAACCCTAGGAATTCCACACAATATATGTAACCCCTAGCACTCCCAAAATCGGCCAAGACTTAAAAGAAGTAACCCTAGCGTATTTTTTGTTCCTCCGAGCCTCTCTCTTATAGTCCTCCATTGTTCTTGGTGTTTGTGACTAATTTGAGGTATCACATTTGAGGTGCTAAGCTCTTGAAAGGCCAAGTTCTACGAGCTACAACAAAGAGGTACTCATCTAACTTGTTTTATGTTGTAAATCTCAAAATTGTATGCTAGTTAGGGTTCATTCTTTGGATAAAAGAAAATTGCATGTATAACTTGAGAAAACTTAGATCCAAAGAATTAGGGTTGTTTGTGCACCATAAGATTGTTATAGTGCTCAAAACCCATCAGTGGTATCAGAGACTAGGGTGTTTTCTGTTATGTTGATGCATTGGTTAATTGTTCAAAGTTGAAGCAAATTGAAATCTGCTCTCTGACTGGTGGACTCGATGAGTCCTATGAAGGAACTTGACGAGTTGAGCCAACTCGACGAGTCCATTGCCTGACTCGACGTGTTGGATCATCTGTTTGCAGATTTTCAGATTTTTTGGCCATAATTGGATTATGATCATTACCACAAAATGTTTTGACTGATAAAATTCATTTTTTTATGATAAGGTAATGATTATCCTCAACCAATTGGAGGATAATTGTCAAATTTTAAGATAATTACTTGATTATGTGATAAATTAATTATTTGTAGAATTTGATTTGAATTATCTTTCAATATGAAATTAGATTAGGTCAAATTTTGTGATATAGATAAATTATATGATTAATTTAATTGTTTTCAAATTTGATCTAACATGTTTTGAAAAGTTTCAAAACTTGCCCTCAAGTTTTGGAATTTAAAATTTGATTAAAAGTTTTGATTTTGAAATATTTAAATTCTAAACCCTAGAGTTTTAAAAGTTTAAAATTCAACCCTTATACTATTATAATATTAATAACTTAATACTTATATATATGTATAAGTCAATCAGTCTTACCTCCCTTCAAATAATTTGCAATTAGATTACGACATCCTTTTTCTAAGTTGTGAATTATTGTGTTTAGTTCTTGCCTTAATATTTCATTTGGGTGTTATATTAAGGAATTTCTATCTAACGAAACTTGTCTTTCTTTTCAAAAGTCTACCTCAAACAACGCTTCAAACTCAAACTCTTCCGGCTCTTTCTCCCTCATGAACTTATGTAGGAGGGTCATTTTCGATGGGTCGAATTTCAATGAATGGATTCGAAACATTCACATGGCCATTCAATACGAGGAAAATGAATATGTCCTCGACAAAGAGATAAAGGAGATTGATGAAGAAACTGCTACTCCTGAGCAACTGGCTGAGTATAGGGCTCATGAGAAGGACACGACAAAGGTGTCGTGCATCATGCTAGCCACTATGACTTCTGAGCTTCAAAAGTCCTACGAGGATTTCTAGCCTTTCGAGATGCACCAAGACTTGATGGAAAGGTACCATCAGAGTGCTCGACAAGAAAGGTATGAAATCATTGCCTCCATGATAACAACAAAAATGAAGGATGGAGAGTCCATCACGGCCCACTTGCAAAAGATGCAAAGATATGTGGACCGCTTGCTAAAGTTGAATGTCAATTTCGATGAAGAGTTGGCTATGGACATTATCCTACACTCTTTACCTCCTTGTTATGATCAGTTCAGGATGACGTATCATATGAATAAGGAGGAAGTCACTCTAAGCAAGCTTCAAGGCCTTCTGAGAACTGCTGAAATTAGTCTAAAAGGCAAATATGTTGTACCCACTCCTACTGCTTCCGCCTCAGTCCTAGCAATTAGGCATGGGAAAGGGAAGAAAAGGAAAGCTCCTTTAAGGAATCACAAGGGAAAGTCTCATGATAGATCCTCTTCAAGTGGGTCCAAAGGTGGTTCTGCTACTCCCTCATCCAATCCAAAGGAAGACGAGTGCTTTAATTTTCATGAAAAGGGGCATTGGAAAGGAAGCTGCCCTAAATGCTTGCAGTACATTAAGGATGAAAAGATAAAGCCCATCTTCGCAGGTATTTACACTATTCAATCTAAAAACTCATCACATAATAGTTCTTGGGTCCTTGATACAGGATGTGGTTTTCACATTTGTTATGAATTGTAGGGTCTAAGAAGAAGTAGGGATGTGGAGCACGGGAAGATGAACTTGATCATGGGGAATAGGAAAGCGTCACCTGTCACCAAGATTGGAGTTTATTATTTATTGCTTAGTAATGGGTTAGGGTTAGATTTGAACGATTGTTGCTACTCGTCAGAAATGGTGAGAAACATTATTTCTTTTCATGGTTTGTATGAACAAGGTTTTAGATTTTCATTTAACAATGAAAGTGGTTCTATTATTGCTTTTTATAATGGTAAATTTTATTTTGAAACATTTACTTGTAATGGTATATATGAAACTGTGATGGTTGTAGACTACTTAGGAAATAATATATTACATATTGATATGTCGAATGGTTTGGACAAGGCAGGCTTGTGGCATTGTCGTCTTGGACATGTCAACAAGAAACGCATAGCTCAACTCCAAAAGGATGGTGTGTTGGAGTCAGTTGACTTATAATCGGATGCATGACACGTGCGAATCTTGTTTGCTTGGAAAGATGACCAAGTCACCTTTCACTGGTACTTGTGAAAGAGGTGAGGGCTTGTTGGATCTCATACACACCGATGTGTGGGGATCTTTCAGATCCGCCACAAGGGATGCTAACCGCTTCTATATAACTTTTAACGACAATTATAGATGATATGGATATATCTACTTAATCAAGCACAAGTCAGAAACCTTTGAAAAGTTCAAAGAGTTTAACCAAGAAGTGGAGAATCAATTGGGCAGGAAGATAAAGATGCTCCGATCCGATCGAGGTGGTGAGTTTCTTAGTATTGAGTTCCACGACTATCTTAAAGAATGTGGAATTGTTTCACAATTGACGCCACTTAGGACACCACAACTTAATGGTGTGGCTAATAGGCGCAATCGAACCTTGTTGGACATGGTTCGTTCCATGATGAGTCGAGCTTCGTCACCTATCTCATTATGGGGGTATGCCTTAGAGACTGCCGCCCATATCCTTAATCTAGTCCCAACTAAGAAGGTTTCCAAAATACCTCACGAAAAGTGGACAGTGAAGGTTCCCTCATTATCACTTATGAAGGTTTGGGGTTGCGAGGCTTTCGTAAGATGAGAGACTCACGACAAGCTCGAACCTCGTAGTGAGCGTTGTATTTTCATCGTCTACCCACATAAATCCTTTGGATATTTGTTCTATAGACCTAGTGAGAACGTGGTCTTCGTAAAAGAAAACTCATATGCCAAGAGGATAATGTGAGGCAAATTGACCTTGAAGAGCTTCAAGAGTTAAGCGATGAAGGAACCTCTAACACTAGCGCTCAACCTGAGGATGAGAATCTTGTTGAACCAGTTGACGAGTCCTTACCTCTGAGATGTTCCAGTAGATTTAGTGTTCCACCTTTGTTGTATGGTTTTCATATAACAAGTGAAGGTGATACGTTTATCAGTGATAGCACAGTGATAAATTTGGATGAACCTAACAACTACAAGGAAGCCATGGCGGGCCAAGAGTCTGCAAAGTGGAAAGAGGCAATGGACAGCGAGATTCAGTCTATGCATGACAATCAATTTTGGAACTTGGTTGACAATGTACCAGGTCGTAAGATGGTCGGGTGCAATTGGATCTTCAAGAAGAAGACCGACATGGATGGGAAAGTACACACATATAAGGCGTTATTGTTTGCGAAGGGCTTTACTCAAAATCCTGGAGTTGACTATGATGAGACCTTCTCACCAATAGCGCAGATCAAATCTATAAGGGTTATGCTACCCATAGCTGCATTTCATGATTATTAAATATGACAGATGGATGTCAAAACTGCTTTCCTTAATGGGAAGTTGGTTGAGGATGTTTACATTTAGATGCGAAGTACCCTAATAGAGTGTGTAATCTTGAGAAATCCATTTATAGACGAAAGCAAGCATATCGCGGATGGAATGTTTGTTTCGATGAGAAAGTCAAAGAGTTCGGGTTTTCGAGAAGCGATGATGAGTCCTGCGTATATGTCAAGGCTAGTGGGAGTGTAGTTAGCTTTCTGGTGTATTATGTGGATGATATACTACTCATAGGAAACGACGTTCCAACCTTGCAGGAAGTTAAGTCCTGGCTTGGGAAGTGTTTCGCTATGAAGGACCTCGGGGAAGCTGCTTACATTCTAGGGATAAGGATATTGAGAAATAGGACTAAAAGACTAATAGGAATTAGTGAAAGTACGTACTTGGACAAGGTGTTGAAACGTTTCAACATGGAGAATTCCAAGAAATGAGAATTGCCTATCCAGAGCAATACCAAACTGAGTAAGACTCAAAGTCCGAGTACCGATGCTGAAATAGCAGAAATGAGTCGAGTACCATATGCTTCTGCCGTTGGCTCGATCATGTATGCTATGGCATGTACTCGTACTGATGTGGCTTTTGCTTTGAGCATGGTTAGTCGATATCAAGGGAATCCTGGTAGAACTCACTGGATAGCAGTAAAGAACATTCTTAAGTACCTGCGGAGGACTCAGGACTGGGTCCTTACCCTCGGTGGGAGTGATGACTTGAGAGTGACAAGGTATAGTGACGCCAGCTTTCAGACTGACAGAGATAATTTCTGCTCTCAGTCGGGATGGGTATTTACCCTAAATGGAGGATCAGTAACATTGAAAAGTTCTAAACATGAGACTATAGCTGATTCAACATTCGAATCAGAGTACATAGCAGCAAGCAACGCGTCGAAGGAGACAATATGGCTAAAGAACTTCATCGGAGACCTTGGAGTTGTACCAGCTGTAAAGGAGCCTATGGAGATTTTCTGTGACAACGAGGGTGCGGTCGCCTTAACCAAGGAACCAAGGGATCATGGCAGATCTAGACACATCGAAAAAATATCACTTCATAAGACATCGAGTAGAAGAGGGACTCCTCGTAGTGAAGAGGGTATCGTCAAAGGATAACCCAGCAGATCCCCTTACGAAGGGACTGAGTAGGGTTAAGCATTTGCAGCATGCTAAGAGCATTGGCCTAAGGTGAAGCCTCTATTGCATTCACTTTCTTCATAGTATCGGAAACAAAGTCTCGGATTTCAAGGAGGGCAAACGGATCAACGTAGTTTCCTGCGGAGGATCCGGTGTCCGAAGTGGAATCCTGAGGCTTGTTTTTGGTGGGTTGCGGATTGACATGAGGTTCTGAAGAATCAGGTTTGTTGATCGCAACATCATCATGAAGTTTGGGAGTGGATTATGTCTCAGCATCAGGAGTGGAGGATGAGGATCCAAAATCAAAAGTTGATTTAGATTTGGATGGCTTGGACTAAAATCCAACAGAAGGCAGCAAGGGAGTGTCAGCAACATTAGTACCATCTTCATGAAACATGACATCTTTGGAAAGTTTTTCATCCGGATCAGAATGAAAAGTGTCATGATGTGGAGACGTTGGAGTTTCTCCGGAAGCAAATTGCAAATCTGTTTCATCATCGTTGGGAATAACAAAGGCCATGTTGCTTTGGATAGCCCTGTTCCTCATGGAGATAAGGGTTGCTTTGACCTGAGATCTTATGAGTTTCGGATGTCGAGTGTTGGCCCTATCAACAAAATCTTCCCACAAAGGATTGTTAACACCTGGTCATCATGTACTGCTTCTGGGTATCAGACCAGTTGAGGCATCTGAACCAGGAGGGACTACTCTAGCTTCAGAATGCTTGGGGTTCGGAACAGGGGTTCCGGACTGTGCATGTGTAGAAGGAAGTGGGATATCAAAAGTGACACGTGGGTTTGTTCCAGGGGGCAAGGAACTTTGTTCAACACCAACATCACCTTGTTGGGAAGGTGATGGTGGATTATTAGGAGACTCCCCATGAGTGTGTGCAGGTGATTTTGAAGCTCTGAGGGGTACCTCGGAAGAGTGGGTAGTTGGGGTAGAAGGATGGCCAGAGTCAGCCGGAGTGTCATAGGCTCCTTCCTTTTGAGAGGAGGAACCGAATTTGGTTCTATTTCTAGCTTTTGGCTTTGAGGGAGAAGTCTTCCTCTTAGATGACTTCTTTTTCTTTCTTCCGGATGAAGTGGGTTTGGCCACTTTCGGAGTGGGCTCAATGGAGACGGGGGCAGATTGTCTTGGGTTATACACAACCGAAGTCTCCAAGTGGTGTTTCAAATTAATAGATCCGGAGGTAATAATGGCCAAAATGTGTTCCGGCAAACGTCGAATAGGTCTAAAGGAAGATTGGTTCGGAATGCGATAATGTTTAACAGTTTTGAAAGTAACCTATACCACTTTCGAAATTGTAGCCACCGGAATTAGTTCAGACCTTTCTTTGTAGAGTGGTTGGATCATCAGTGCCCAAAACCTAGGGCTCGAAATTTCGTTAGGGTTCCTCTTGATGGCGAATTTTCGGAAGTCTTTCCATAGAACTTCAGGAAGATCCACATCGTTTTCCCTTCCCGATAAGATGCTATAAACTACGTACAACCAGTCCTTGCTGAGGGTGTCCGTACCTGTGACAACCCGAAATTTCTATCTTGTACAAACCATTCACTTCAATCAAAGTCAGACTTGTTTCTGCTAACTTTTAGCATTGTTTAGAGTCTGTTTGAGCATTCTGAGCCTAGTGCACCAAAGGAATAAGTGAAAGGAAGTGCCAATTGAAGTTGTAACCTACCAAACAAGCCATAAACCCTCAAATGAGGAGTTTACGGCCAGGGACCATGAGTTTATGGCCATAAATTCATGGTGGC
Source organism: Lactuca virosa (assembly GCF_052849685.1). NCBI lineage: Eukaryota > Viridiplantae > Streptophyta > Magnoliopsida > Asterales > Asteraceae > Lactuca > Lactuca virosa. Next base: position 73,419,327 of record NC_136431.1, read on the forward strand.
CGTAAACTCCATACTATATATATGGTCCTTAGTCATTTTCAATCACTTTTCACATTTCAAATCTAGAAATCGGATTTTCTCTCAAGTATCTTAAGAACTTTCATCGAAATCTTCAATCTAGTAAGTAATCTTTCCAATTTTAACTTGATATCCTTCTTATCTAGTGAATATACATGATTTCATCCATGAAATCTCTTCTTTTGGTTAGATCATCAAGTGTTCTTCATTTCACCAAGAATACCAAGAACACACTAGTGTTTTTGGACATTAATCACCCTTTCAAGCTTCTATATCGTAAGTACTCTCTCCTAAGCTTGTTGTATACTTGTAATACTTGAAGAACACTTAGAAAACATCCATTTGACAAGAACAAAGGGAGTTTATGGCCAAGACCATCTCCCTTGGCCGTAAACCCTTAAAATGTTGCCATATTGACCCTAAACTCTTCTAGGAGCTAAACTTGTGAACTAGAATACTTCTTGGAAGACCATTAGACCTTGAAAGCATCTAGAATTCAAGAACAAAAGGTGTTTATGGCCAAGACAATCTCCCTTGGCCGTAAACCCTAATTAGTGTGGCATAAGGACCATACCTTCTTCCTAAGGCTTAAACATGAGACTAGATCACTTCCTTCATGATTGTAAGACCTTATCACACAAAATGGTACAAAATACCATGAGTTTACGGTCGTAAACTCATAGGGCCGTAAATCCATGGGTCGTGAACTCATTGGGGTATTACCATTTGGGTCGTAAACTCCTATGTGAGGCCCTACATCCCTTATACGCAACCCTATGTGGTTTAACACTTCATTACAAGTGTTTCCTAGTCCCTAAGGTTGTTCCATTTAATGATTAGTTGTTATAAACACTAATTAGATGCATATATGTCTCATTATATGCTAAATAGGATCCGTTTGTGCTCAAGTCTTCACTTGACACTTAGCATCCTTCAAACCGATCTTTCATCCAAACCACTCACTACACGTGAGTTCATACCCCCGTATTTTCATAGTTTTTACTGTTTTAAGGGGGGGGGGGAATACAAGTCTAACACAAAGATTTTGTGTTATTAGAAATAATTTCAAATGGATTACAGTTATCAAAACAAATGGTTTCAAACATCTTATCAAAATAAATTTCAGTATCATCAAATCAAGTGGTTTTAAGTGATTGTTTCAAAAAGACATCAAGTCACCAAAATGGATTTCAAAATATGGAACTTCTTTTAAATATTTTATAAACTTATATTTTCCCCCAAAAATCATACTAGTATACATATATTTGTATAAATAACATTTAAAAGATTTAGGACTAATAACCCACTTTGGTTCCTTTTCCTTGTTTGGATGTGGGATTTCAAGTATTAGTTATTTGTCCGAGTGTCATTTAAATTTTACTTATATATATTTGTATATGTATACAAGTATAAAAGTTTATTCATTTAGTTTCAATTACCCTTTGTAACAAGTTGAGCAAGGGTTTGTATTCATTAATACTAAGTATCAATACAGAAAGTACATATAAATTATAATAGGTATAATTTATGATTCACAGAACATTAATTCATGATTCAAGCATACTAGAGTACAGTGTTTTACAAAAACAAAGGTTTAATTCAAAACTATTCAAGCGTTTACACTCTTTCAAATACATGTTAAGAGTACTAATTCAAGAACATACTAGTAATCATTTCTTTCAGAATGATTGAGTTTCCATAATTATTATACATGTAACGTTTATATGCTTTTATGAGTCAAGTAGTACAGTTTGTTTAATTCATTTTAAACAATATAGTAAAGTCATGATATTATAACCAGAGTCTCCAACAGGGGATCGAAACAATGTGTGTATAGATCTATATTGGGAATGACAATCCCGCACTCGGACTGCTAGCTACAGTCAGTCATACACGCCTGTGAGTGACAATTGTTATCATCAACTTTCAGCGCACTCATAGCGTTGGGTCAGGCCACCTAGTCAGTATGGTTATAATAACTCATTAAAAGATATTAACAATACGTTAGTGTATAGTTAACTAAACATATGTACTATTTCAAAGTATTAGTTTACCAGATACAGTTTACAGTAATACATTGCAGTTTACAATAACAGTTAATGAATTCAGACATACTCATAGATACAAGTTTACAAAAGGATTACAAATACAGAACAGTGGTTTACAAATAGAATAGTTTAATGCAACTAAAACTACTTTTCATATACAGTAGAAAATATAGAGTTTTTCTGGAAACAGTTACATATTTAAGAAACAGAAGACATTCTTTCAAAACATAAATACTTATGCACTCACTCAACTTTATGTTGATACTCTCTTTTCAAATTACTTGTATTCTTAGGGAACCAGTAGGCAGGTACACCCCGAGCTTTTGAGAATATGGAGCTATTTATGTCTTATCTTCTTCTTTTGTACAACTATTTAGTTTCATAATACAAGGTTTAAACACATGTAAATATCTATACTTCTTAAATACAATGGTTGTTTGTACTCTGATTACTATAATGCATGTGTTGTGATACTACAAATGAAGTCCTCCACCCCCGGACGTTTCCGCTGTCTGGTTTGGGGGTGGGACAGTACCTCCATGCTTTCCGGACAACCCGCAGATGATAAAGTTCATCAGAACGGTCCAAAGACCAGAAACGACTGATGTATTGAACTCTTTCGCCTTGTACTTCTGATCGTAACCAATGTGGTTCAAAAACTGTTGAAATTCCTCGACAGTTGGTTCTTGAACTTTGAAGCCCTTGGGATTTTCCTTAACTCCGATTGCATTGAGAAAGCTAGACTTGTGGATTGGCACGATGCGATCACCAGTGATTTTAGTTTCCAGAACATCATTGAAGATTCTAACCCTCTCGAAGCCTGTGAGAAGAAGAGGGAGTGGGAGTGGTGATTCTAGGATTTCAGTCACGGGAATGGAGATGGGATGATGAGCAATGAACTCGATTATTACTTGAATGGGCTCATCAAAATCCATAGGATTGAGTGAGAAGAGCTGTGTCGTGTCCCTATGGAAGGGTTCAGGCGACTGATGATTTCTTCTTGGCAGCAGCTTTCGTGATTTTGGGGGCGGTTTGATCGATTTTTGAGGGAGACGAAGATGCCATTGTTGCAGGTGGATGAGAACTTGAAGAACTCAAGAACACGGGAAGAAGATAATAGCAATTTGAGGGTTTTGTGCGTGTAAAGAGTTAAAAGGGGTTTAAGGGAGTTTATATAGGTGATGGAAACGGTTCGGGTTAAGAAAGGTAATGATGAAATCCGGAATGAGAAACGGGTTGCATTTAATGTCTTGTCATTTTTAGGGTGAGTTGACCTGGGATGACGAAAGTTTCTATTCGCTCAAGGAAAAAAAATAGAAACCATCGTTTGAGTGATGGATGTTTGCTTTTTGGAGACGTGCATTCGTGGAGCGGATTTCGAGGAGAAAGGATAGGTATCAACAAAAGTAGCGGTTGTAAATCGTTTCATCTTAAAAACCTTTGAACTTCAACATGTTTGATTTTGGAACCTGTGAGTTCCGAACGGTATGAAGCATGTTCCAGAGTGAAGTGGTTTTGAAAAACAAATCCGAAAAACTGAAGGATTTCCAGAACAAGGTTTTGAAAAGATTATGGAACACTAGTTTCAAAGAGTCTGGATTGAAATTTTGAGATGAAGTTCCGGAATAAGATTTTAGAGATTCCGGAGCGATATATTGAAAATTCTGGAGCAAGATTTTAGAAATTTCGGAGCAAAGTTTTAGAAAATCTCGAATGATCATTGAGATGTTCCGGGGTGAATCTTGAAACAATTTCCGGAGAGTGATCTGAAAAACTTCCGGAGTGAAATTTAATACCTTTCTGGATTTGAATTCCAGGATGACTTTATGAAGTACGTTCCGAGGTGAAAATTCGACCAATGTAACTATATTGGCTATGGACTTCATATGATAATATGAGTTGTACAACTTAAAATCTTAAGTGGTAGTTAGAGAAAAAGACACATAAAATGATCTTATTTATTCCAAGAGACAATAGTTCCGAGATGAAAACAATTTTGGATACAGAACGGATTTTCTTTCTGATGTTTCCATCAGAGAGTGTAAGTCTCTTGAAAGAACTGAGGATCAGGCATCATCATACCCATTTTGTTCAGAAAACCATTCAATTTGGTTTCCTCTAATGCCTTGGTAAAGACATCAGCAATTTCATCGTCAGATGGAAGAAAAATAAGTTCGATGTTACCATTTAGAACATGATCGTTAATGAAATGGTACCATATGTCGATGTGCTTCGTCATTGAGTGCTGGATTGGATTATGTGAAATCGCAATGGCACTTTGACAGTCACAATAGATCGGAATACGTTGAAAGCGGTAAACATAATCCAAAAGTTGAGATTTCATCCAAAGAACTTGAGAAGTGCAACTAGCAGCAGCAATATATTCCGCTTCGGCTGTTGAGAGTGCAATGCACTTCTGTTTCTTGGATGACCAACTAACCAATCGACCACCTAAAAATTAACAGCCACCAGATGTGCTTTTTCTATGCAACTGAAGACCACCATAGTTTGAATCTGAGTATGCTTGAAGTAGAAAACTCTCATTTGTTGGGTACCAGATTCCGAGATTCTTTGTACCATTGAAGTATCGGAATATTTGCTTAACAGCCAAAAGATGAGACATCTTTGGATTCACTTGAAATCTGGCACACAAACATGTTGAAAACATGATATCCCGACGACTTGCTGTGAGATAGAGTAGGGATCCAATCATTCCTCTATACTTCTTTTCGTCAACTACTACACCTGAAGGGTCCGAAAAGATCTTGTGTCTGAAACCCATAGGTACCTTGGCTGAGGCACAGGTGTCCTTTGAGTACTTTTTGAGGAGTTCTGAAATGTACTTCTCTTGGTGAATGAAAATTCCTCAGTTGGTTTGTTTGACTTGGATACCAAGAAAGAAGCTTAATTCACGATTCATACTCATTTGAAATCTACTGGCCATTAACTTAGCAAAGTTAGCAACCATTGATGAATTAGTGGATCCGAAAATAATGTCGTCAACATAAATTTAGACCAACATGAGATGTTTTCCATTTGCCCTTCGGAACAGAGTAGGATCTAGAAATCCTCTTTGAAATCCTGAACGCTTGAGATAGTCGGTGAGTTTCTTGTACCATGCGCGAGGAGCTTGCTTAAGGCCATAAACAACTTTTCAGATTTAGTAGCAGTAGTTCGGATGTGATAGATTAATAAAACTGGGTGGTTGTTGAAGATATACTTCGGTATCAAGTTCACCATTTAGAAAAGCACTTTTGACATCCATCTCGTAAACCTTGAAGCCTTTGTAAGCTGCATAAGCAAGAAAGATTATAATAGCTTCAAGACGGGCAACAGGGGCAAAGGACTCGTCGTAGTCAAGCCCTTCAATCTGTGTGAATCCGTTAGCCACAAATATTTATTATTTCCGAATGATGACTCCTGCATCGTTTAGTTTGTTCTGAAACACCCATCTAGTACCAACAATGGGATGATTCCGAGGAGGAGGGACGAGAGTCCAGACTTCATTTCTATCAAATTCTGCCAATTCTTCTTGCATGTATGTAATCCAATCAGCATGTTCAAGTGCTTCTTTGATAGTTTTAGGTTCAACCATTGAGATAAATGCCGAGAAATGACATTCATTTTAAACACTTGTGGCAGAACGAGTTTGTACACCAGCGTTTGGGTTTCCAATAGCTCGGTTCAGAGGATGATCCTTGGTCCAAACATGTAATCTTGGAAGTTCTTGTGCAGCAGATGATCCAATATCAACAATGGGGTTGTGTTGCTCCCCCTGAATAGTTTGAATATGTGGATGATGCCCTCCTGAACTTCTGAACCGGATAGGTTGACGTCATCTAGAGGTGGGAATTCAAAGAAATTTGCATCATCATCGATGGTGATAGGATTAGAGTCGAATTCAGGAGCTGCATCTTGAAATCCATCCACATTTGATTCAAGGGAGGGTTGACCATTCTCCCCCTCAACCTGAGAATTTTCAAACAGTTCGAAATCAAATGGAGGAAGATTGGGTGTCGGACCGGAAACATTTTGGAAGACCGGAGCTTCGGATGTGGTTTGTATTGTTCGAGATTCAGAATCAAGATTCATTTCAGAGAGTCCGAACAAGGTCTCAAAGTCAGCTTCATAGATGGCTTACTGGTTCGGACATCCTGGCACAGAAGCATCAGACTCCATGATGTGACTTGTAACGTGGGTTGGACCAAAATTCCGAACGAAATTGTCATCAAAGGTAACGTCAAAACTTTCTTCCAGAACATGAGTTTGCCGATTAAGAACTCGATAAGCCTTTGATTTAGCTGAGTATCCAAGAAAGATGGCTTCATCAGCTTTGGGTTAGAACTTGGTAAGCTGATCACGGTTATTCTTGATGAAGCATCTGCATCCGAAAACATGAAGAAACGAGATAATTGGCTACCGATCGTTCATGGCTTCGTACGGTGTTTTGTTGAGGCGTCGATTGATGATACTTCTATTCTGAGTAAAGCATGCTATAGAACACCTTTCTTCGGACATTCGACTTCCGGAGTTGTGAGAAGTACTATGTTTTCCGGAGTTATTGTTTCACCATTGAGGTTTTTGATTTTCCAAACAAGATTTTGTTTTGAAGATTTTGAAGAAATTGTTTTCTTAACAATTTTTGCTTTGGTTGATGGTACATTTGGTTTTGAAAATTAAGGTTTGAAAATTTTACCATCAACTTTGGCAATGAAAACGGATGAAACAGTCCGAGGAGAGTTGGTTTGGACAGATTTGGTGCTTACAATAGACTTTTTCGGAGTGGGACTGACTACTTTCTTTTGTTCTACAAGACTGCGAGGACTGGAAGGCCTTTTGAGGATCCTAGTGGGTATGAAGGTGTTTTGACTATGAGTTGATGAATGAGAATTCCGAGATACACTCTTTTTGGAGTTCTCAAGGAATCTAGAATTTTGTCTTGATTTAACTTCCTTCTTGTGAGCATTTCGAGCTTCAACCTTAGGATCAACAATATATTTTCTATTAATAATGGGCTTTCTTTTGAATGAGACGAAGATTTGGAAGTTTGTCCTACTGAAGGATTGTTGAACATAGGCTTAATGGGAACCAAATTTGCTTTGGAAATCACTTGAGGTTCAGAGTCACATGAGATTGACTCATCAACGTCACTATCTAAAGATGCCCAAACACACTCTGAAAGATTAGGTCCAGTTGATTCCAGAAGAATTCCCTCAACAACACATTTGTTAGGACGGTTGTGGTTCCGAGGTCCGATTCTGGTCCAGGTTTATCAGAGGCGGAAATTGCATGGAATCGGGACACTTGACAACAATAGGATTAAACTCAGGAATCGAGGATGCAAAATGGTCAGAAGTCTCATGAAGGGGTGAAAAGGGAGAAAAAGGTGTATCTGAATGTTTAATGTTTGGAACATCTCCCATAAAGGTCAGATTTTGTAACTCCTTCAAGGGATGAACAACTGGTTTCGGAAACTTGCTTCCGAGACCAGGAGCTTGACCACGGATGACGAAAATTGTGAGTCATCCGTTTATTTGCTTCAAGAATGTCTATGGCATGGTGCATGACATCAATCTTAGCATTGAGATGTTTGTTATCAGAAATTAAAACATTTCTTTCAGAATAAGTGATTTCACATTTGTCTTTAAGAATGATACTTTCATCTTTTGACATTACAAGCTCATGCTCTAAAGACTCTATTGTTAACTTCTTATCCTCGAAACGTAACCTAAGACAACTTAATTCACTGTCCTTCTCTTCACTGGCTTCTATGGCTGACTCATAGGATTTATAAATGATGTTCAAATCTGATTGGATCTGGGTTAGATACGGTTCACAAAGAGACAAGTCAAAATTATTATTAGTAATCATAGATTTTACCTATTGAACGATGCTTCTTCCATGTGGATCGTTAGTAGCCATGTAGCAGTAGTTTGGTTCAGCATCTTCATCATCTCTTTCGGAACCAGATGACCAGTAGCCTTCATCACATTCAATTTCTTGTTGAGCCATAAGACACGTGTTTATGCCAGAGGTACGTCATCATCGTCTCCAGACGACCAATACCCTTCCACATCCCTTGAAACAGTTGTAACAAAAGCCTTTTTTCTTTCAGCCAATTCTTGATCTCGTCGTGCATAGTAAGCAGAGTCCTTCATCTTTGGTTTTTGTGGGGCTTCGGCTAAGAAATCTTTGGCAAAGTGGTTTGCATGTCCACATTTGTAACAGAAAATCATGGGATTTTCAAACTTCGCAATCTGTGGAGGTTCCGAGGTGGATTTTCGGAAGGTTTGTTGAATGGTTGATGATTATTTTGGTGAGGAGCTTGAAAACGGTTGTTTTGGTGAGGAGTTTGGAAACGGTTGTTTTGGTGAGGAGTTTGGGACCGATTGTTGTGAGGCTTGTTGAAAGGACGGTTGTATTTCATAAATAGTAGGGAAAACTCTTATTGAAAACGTAGTTCGGAGTCCATTTCTTTAGAGATAAGATCACCCATGGATTGATAGTTAGAGTTTGAGAGATCAGGAATAGTTGGAGGTGAGGGTTGAACAGGAGGGATATAAGGAACAACATCGGTGAGGGGGTCCAAAACGGTTGGGTTTGAGGTTTGTGGATCATAGGAACCGACTAGAGCTAAAGGACCTCCATTGAGTTTGCGTAGAGTTTGAGCAACATTTGACTCATGACCTTGAAGCTCATCGAAAAGTTGATAGAGCTTGAGCTTTTACAGAGATCCATTGCTCCGAAGACATGATTTCACATTTCCCATCCCTTTCAGAGATTGTTAATGAACTTGAGATTGTACTCAAGTGGAGTTCGGACTATCGCATGAGTTCTCATGTTGTTGACGACGAATCGATATTTGTTTGAAGCTGAGGCAACGGATTCACCAGGTGTTGTAGTAAAAGTATAGAACTCATTGACAAACGAAGTCAGGCGCTTATCCTTCTTGTTCTCTAACCCTTCAAACAAATCTTGAAGTGTGTCCCGAATCTCTTTTGCGAACTTGAACAGTTTTATGTGCTCAAAGAGGGAAGGTGGAACACCAAACACCACTTCTGAAAAGGCAACTTGATCAGCATGCAACTTTTCAAGATCATCAACAATCAGAGGTGCTTGTCGTTATTGATCCTGTCCCAAGAGAGTTGCAGCAACATCTCTAACAATGGTTCGAACTGGAACATGAGGACCTTCTTTAACGGATCTCCGGATAGATTCACCTTTTTCTTTTCCAAGTAAAATTCTTTCTATTCTGACTTTCCAATGATCATATTCTTCAACAACTAGCAGTGGGGCACATATAGGGAAAACCCACGCTATTTGCTATTTTCATTGAGTACATTTGTTGACTATTAGGAGCAACCATTGAAGTTAAGATATCTTGAGAAAAATTGGTGTATAGAAGAACTTTTATCCTGAACACAGAAATGATCAAAATACCAAGGTAATCTCGAATCATCTATAATTTGTTCTTATGGATTCAAAAGACAACCACTCAAGCTCTGATACCAATTATGAGAACAAGGATTAGGTTGCGCAGGGACAAGGATTGAAAACTCAAACCTTGAGTTAATGCTTAAGATCAATGTCTGCTACTAACTTAATGGTTCCAGTCGAGTCTGGTGAGACCAGTCAAGTCTGAATATGAAAATCAACAAAGTACTTCAAGTATTAAATATAAGACAATGAATATGATCAAGTAAAGACAATAAATAAACACACAGAATGTTTGAAAGATAGATTAGAGAGAAAGGTGCAAGTGAAGTAAATGTAAAAATATCTATGTTTTGGTGAAGCAATTCGTCACTTGTAATTGTCATTGAATGCTCCTTATATAGGAGAATGTGTTACATTGTACTAACCCAAAAACATACATTGGACCGGATAATAGAGTTACTCCTGACACTCTGATTATCTAAGAAAACAAAAGAGACTAAGTCCTATGACATGTTACATCAAGCTAAATGACAAAACAAATTAATACAGACGGATAGACATAAACTTCATTCTGGACGCAAACTCCATTCCAAAATGTCTTCACTTCTTTCGGAACCTTTTATGTGATCTTCTACTCAAGTCTTCACATCAAACCATGTACTGACTCCGGAACAATTACACTCCGGAACTGAAACTGACTTCGGAATTTATTGGATGATTGCTAAAGGTTCGCTTTCAGGTTCCAACATAAACGAAGGGGAGACATCTTCACTCTTGACATGAAACAAATTATGGGCATTCCCTCAGTGTGTTTACTATCGAAAGCATCCTCCGATCTCAGCTTGTTATGGCATCGCCGTCCTTCTCATCTCAACTTCAAAAATCTAAACAAACTTGTTCTTAATGGTCTTGTTCTTGGTTTACCTATTTTGAAATTTGAAAATGATTCTTTGTGTGCTGCATGTGAATAAGGAAAGCAACATCGCCAAGGTCATCCAATCATAATTGATTTAAAAATCATTGAACCTTTGGAACTCCTTCACATTGAGTTGTGCGGACTTTCAATTGTTGAGACTCTCAACAAGAAGTACATACTAGTTATTGCTGTTGATTTTTAAAGTTTTACTTGGGTTTTCTTTCTTTGACAAAAGTTTGAAACTGCTCAAGTGATGATTGATTTTATCAAGAACATAGAAGTGAGCTTAGAAATGAAAGTTCGAAAGATAAAGAGTGATAATGGAACGAAGTTCAAAAATCAAACTCTAGATTCATTTTTGACTGAACTAGGCATACCTCATGATTTTTCATCTCCATACATACCACAACAAAATGGTGTTGTCGAAAGGAGGAATCGCCCCTTTTGTGAAGCAGCGAGAACAACGCTTACTTATGCGAATTTGCCAAAACTTTTAGGCAGAATCGGTTTTGACTGCATGCTTTACGCAAAATCATTCTTTCATTCATCGTCGTTTTAACATCACTCCTTAGGAAATTATAAATAAAAGGAAACCTAATGTCAAAATTTTCCATGTTTTTGGATGCAGATGTTTCATCATGAATCTCAAGGATAATCTTTCAAAATTTTATTCAAGAGCTGATGAGGGAGTTTTCTTGGGATATTCTGAAAACTCTATAGCCTATAGGGTGTTTAACAAGCGGACAAGGAAGCTAGAAGAAACTTTCAATTTCATATTCAGTGATCATTATGTCAAAAGAATTGAGCAACCTTTCATTCAAAAACTAATTATTGTTGAATAAAATGTTGAATCTGGGCAAATGCATAATTTTGATATAGATCTAGATTTAATTTTTAGTATTCCTGATAGGGCAATTGATTCAGAGATAAATGTTGATGATAATCAAAATCCTGAGGCATCAAAACACTCTGATGATTCGACAGTCACAAACGAAGAAAACGAAGCACATTCTTCATCGACTTCAATACTAAATGTTGAAAGAATGCATGTTTCGACTAATGATCAAGTGGAGGGGGAGCACTTGATTTCTAAGTCTGAAAATGAAAGAAATTATTCGTATGTTAAGGGGGAGCATATCAAAAATCAAGCTCATGTCGAGGGGGAGCGTATGCCTAACCATGTTGATGTCGAGAGGGAGCATCACATCTCAAATCCATTGGTCGAGGGGGAGCTAAGTGGATCGAATCTGATAATGGTAATGATCAAAATAATGATTTTCATGACGTAACTGATAATATCTCGATTGCAGGAGAATTTTCGGATGCTGATGACATCTTTGAAGATGCACCCTTAGACTTTGATCCTGCAAAACTACTGACGGACAAGTGGACAAGAGATCATCTGAAAGAACAGATTCTTGGTGATCTAAATTCTGGTATCTTGACACGAGCCCATATTCGAGCAAAAAATGAGATGTTAAATGTTCATCAAGAATTCTGTATGTTTAATGTTTTCAATTCGAAATTAGAACCGAAAATAGTAAAGACTGCATTAGAACATCCCGAATGGATTATTGAAATGCAATCTAAACTTGTTAAGATTCAACGAAACAAGGTTTGGAGATTGATTCCTAAACCTAAAGATGTTTTGACAATTGGTCTGAAATGGATTTTTAAGAACAAAACTGACAAAGAAGGCAATATTTTTCAAAAGAAAGCAAGGCTATTCGTAAAAGGTTGTTCTCAACAAGAAGGTATTAATTATGAGGAAACCTTTGCCCTATCACAAGGCTCGAGGAGGTACGGATTTTTCTTTCCTATGCAACTCACAAGGATTTCGATGTCTACCAAATGGATATCAAATGCACATTCCTCAATGGTGTTTTGGAAGAAATGGTGTATGTCGATCAACCTTCAGGTTTTGTTAACGATTAGTATCCTGATCATTGTTATATTTTAGACAGAGAAGTTTATGGGTTGAAACAAACATCTCATGCCTGGTATGCAACTCTAACAAATTTTTTTAAAATCGCTAAATTTAAACAAGGATTAGTTGATCCCACTTTATTTCGAAAGAAAGTATGGGATCATTTGATGCTCGTTCAGATTTATGTCGATGACAATATCTTTGGGTCGACTGATCCTTCATTATCTAAGGAATTGGAGGAATTAATGTAAAGTCAATTCTAAATGAGCATGATGGGTAAAATTAATAACTTTTTGCGTTTGAATATTCGTCAGAGCAGGGAAGGAATTTTTATCAATCAAGAGAAATATACTCGAAACTTGCTTTAAAGGTTTGGCATGATGAACAACACGAAATTCAAAGTACCTATGGTTGTTGGAACACACTTAAGTCCTTCGTTTGATAAGCCTGATGTCAATCTCACAACGTATAGGAGCATGATCGGTTCGTCTTTGTATTTAACTGAAAGTCGACCTGATATTATGTTTGCTATATGTAATTGTGGCAGGTACAAATCGAATCCCAAAAAACCCTATCTAACTACAGTTTAGAATTTCTTTCAATACATCAAATTTACAGTTTCGTTATGATTATGGTATCCTTCGAAGACAAGATTTTTTATCCAATCATTCTCTGATGCGGACCTTGGTGGATGTTAATTGGATCGAAAGAGCACAACTGGAGGATATCGATTTTTGATGTGAGCTGGCAATCAAAAATGCACACTTGGGTTTCCATTTCGACTGTTGAGGCAGAATATATCGTTGCTGCTGCGTGCACATCACAAGTGATTTGGATTCAAAACTAATTGCGTGACTATGCAATCCACATGAAGAAAATACCTTTGTATTGCCATTCTCAAAGCGCAATTCGCCTTTGTCATAATCTGGCCCAACAATCGAAAATAAAACATATTGCTTTTCGTTATCATATTATCAAAGACCACTTTGAAGATGGCAACATTGAAGTCCATTTTGTCAAAACAAGATATCAACTTGCTGACAATTTTACAAAAACTTTAGATGAAAAATCATTCTTAAGGATTTTGAATGGACTGGGAATGATAGACGCAAGCTTTGTACCACAATCTTCTTGAATTTGACTTGAACATATGCTTTACCTTACTTTCGATTGTTTTTTATTACTTTCGATTAGTGGGTCTAACATTCCTGTGTTTTGTTCACTTTCAACTATTTATGTTCTGTTCAGAGGTTACTGTTCATGTTAAGCGTTCGACTTTCTTCGCATTCGACTTCCTTCTGAATAGTTCTGTACTGATTTTCAATTCATATCCGATGAAAGACTTTCGTCGCACAACCTACTCTTAAAGACAATTAGCTTATGGGTCGAAAGTATCTAGGTAATGTTTCGATTGTTTTTGTCACAACATGATGCTATTTCGCATGCCATATGAGAATATTCATCAAGGGACAGGTACTATTCGATACTATATACTAGTTAAGTATTCCTAGAAGCATGCTGATGCATGTTGTCCTCAAAGCCTAAAAAACTCTTTGTGTTCGAAGCCTTAATGAAATCTTTCACACGAGAGTTTCTTCCCAATCAGGTTGTATTCACATTAGTCGACGAGCTACCTTACTCTTCTCCTGATGAGTCAAGAGTTTTCTGCTTGGTCTATATTTTTAGCAGAGGTACAATGAGTTTTTTCACCAATATTTTTCACCCAAAATTTCTTTCACGATCACACACTACACAACATATCCTCGACATCGCTGGTCAATACCTACCAGATTTAGATATGTCACACATCAGTGTTTATGATCCTGAGTCATTCTTCCCTGATGATGGTGAAACCTAACAAACCTAAATATCAATAAATTGACGGTGAACAATTTTGTTTAATATTTTCACGAAACATTTGTTTCTTTGTACCATTTCGATATTCAAAATCTCATTTCTATTCCTATTGCGTGATCTTGATAAAATGTTCTAAGCCCAGGATGTTTTTGACCAAAAAGATCCAGTCTTTTTTTTTGGAATGATAGTTCCGTTTGAATATCATCTCTGAACTCTTGTCACTTAAAATCATCATCAGCCATACTTGTTCTTGACTACACTGGTCATCCAAGTAATTGTGCGCAACTGCATCACACTTATGTTGAGTTGTGATCTTGTGTAAAATTGAAGCCGCCTTCGAAACCTAAAGAAAAAGAAGCCCTACGTTACTCATCAACACGTATTCAATTGTAATTCACGGGACACTACACAAGCAAAGCTTCATCTCTCTTGATGTCGAATAAAGAGATCTTTTCCCGGGATCATTTTGCTTTTGTATCAAATGAAATTTGATATCACAAAATCTTAATTTTGTTTTATTTGCTTCTATCTCATTGTTTGGCACACAAAAACACTGAAATCCTTGAGGTTTGGGTCTTACCAACTCGAAACTTAGATTTCTCAAAGTCTGGAAAATGATTTTACTTATCCTTCCCATAAGTAAATGAGCCTAACCTCCATGCGAAGGATGGTTCTGATTTTGGTATCGAAACATATGGCGGTTTTGATATGATTGATGGAAGCAAATGGTCAGAATGAAGTGAGGGTTCATAATTCTTATGGGAATCAAGGAGAACGTGATGATCATTTTTCCTACATGGTGATTTTTACGGTGTCGGTTAAGTAACCAACAAAATACGTTGTATTTTCTTATTAGGTACCGATTCAAATTCAAAGATATATAAAAGTTATAAAAGGAAAATGATGGTTTCCTTTAATCTTTCTACTCTCTGATTAAACCTCAAAGAACCCTAACTTTTCATTGCTGAATCATCAAATCCTGTTTCTTCTAAGCATGGTCCAAAGAAGTTTTGAAAGCTACAATTCACCAGAGAGGGAGTTCTTGTTCAAGAAGTTTCAATTCCTGGATCTCCAGCATCTAAGAAGCGTCGAGATTTAGATCTTGCTCAACAGTTAAAGAAAAGGAAGTCGGATACAGTCAGTGTTCCACATGAGAATGTGTAGTCAAAACCGAGAATGACAGAGATAATTAAAGGTCTGACGTTCGCATCGAGGATTCCTTTATTGGTTCACCGCGAAAGGATACCTCTGTCAAGTCGAATTTCAAGGAAACAAGTATTCCCGATGCCATTATAAATGTATCTAATACGGATATAAACATCATTTCAGGTGATCCACAACAAACAACTATCCCTGAGAAGACGTTAGTCAAAGCATCTGGGGTTTCGAATACCGAGTCCGGTAAGGAGGAGGTCAAAACTCCAAACATCATTGTGGAATTATCTAACAAGGGCACAAATTTCAACATGGATGAAGGGATGCTCAACAATGAATCTACTGTCACATCTACCATCGAAACTTCAACAACTTTACCACCACCATCATCACCCATTCCTACTTCTGTTACTGTTTCAACTATATCACCAATATTCAGTGGGGTCATACTAGAACCTATCACCACTCTCTTCTCATCTTAATCCACTGAAAATTCACAACAAGAAAACGAAGCTGATGATGACGATGTCATGGTTTCGTAAGCAAAATTTAAATTAAATCCAGAAGAAGAAGATATTCCTGATAAATTGATCATGTCAGGTAAAAAATTCAAGATAATCAACTCAAAAATCAATTCTCTCTTCTTTAAATAACAGCAGATACCGGAGGAAAGAACTATGTGACTGGCGTCGAAATCGACTACTTGATGAAAGCTCAAGAATCTCGTTTGCGAAACTTGATTGAGGGAATTGAGCAGAAAAAAGTAGAAAGACTAGCTTTTCATTCCAAGAGCTATGATTATGAAATTCAGAAACTTTGTGATGTTGCTAAGGCACGTCATGAACTTTTCATGGAAAAGGTCAATGAACCGAAGGAGTCTCTTGTTGTCAAGGTTGCTGAGATAAAATCCTTGATGTCAGATGAAGTCAAAACGATGGAAGAAAATTACAAATTGTTGCATGGCAAAGTTGATGTTCTTCTTAGTCTAATTACTCGATTGGTTGAGTTCAACACTGAGTACACGAAACAGTTTGAAGCCAAGTCAGAGAAGGATCCATAGGTATTTGAATAGATGGAGGAATTCTTATCTGGTATTAAGGAAACTTTGTCAAAGGTTGGTCTTTCGAATCAATCAACCATCTCTCAAGAAATTCTCTCACAAATGGTTTCTAACATCGAGTCAAACATCAAAACTGAGCTTGCTCCAATTCCTTATTTGGTCCTATGTTTACCAACCAATGCTCCACGTGTTGTGCAAGTCTCGCAAGGGGGAGAAAGAGGAGTTGCAGGAACTAGATCTTCAAAAGATTCTAATAATAAGAAAGGAGTAGTTGTTGGGAAAGTAATTTCGACTCAAATTCAAACTTCAATTCCCATGAAACCTATAATGGTGTCTTCGACTACAACAAAAAATGTCCAAAAGCTCCATCAAAAGGAATTTCGATTAAGGGGGGAGAAGGAGGTTCAAGTCGTGGTCTTGTCAAAACAAATTCATCGATGGATCCAAAAGACAAAGGCAAATTCATTCTTGTTGAACAATTGGATGAGGAAAAGAAGAAGCAACAAGCAGTTGAATTGGAACGACAAAGGATAATCAATAGCATTCTTTGTCGAAGGGAGAATGATCCATCAGGCCTGAACAAAGGTGAACCGCACAAGAATTGGTGTTATGAAATGATTGAAATCGCAGTGTTGGGGAAGAATGAATAATTTCTTAAAAGGCCGAAGAAGAGCTTTGAAACTGAAAATTCAGAGTTCAATCAATCACATGTTTACATCTCCACAATTCAAAGTAGCTGATAACTTCAAAGATAAAAACAAATATAGAAACCTGAAGATTTATTTTCACGCTATCTTGGTGAAAAATGAAGATGGTGTATGGTCGTTAGTGAATATAGTGAAGGTGATGAAAATTGAAAGGGATACCTTGTTCGAGGGTCTGTTTCAAACATTCGATATTCAGTTGTGAGAGCTAATAATATGGAGTTTGAATTAACAATTACTGACTTTCCACTGATGAACCTGAATAATCTTATTTCGGTAACAAATATTTTAAACAATATGGATGTATCGAAGATCCCTGAATCAAATCGAAATGATTTCATTATTGGCTTTGGTCATATCAAGGCTTTTCTGGAGAGCTACTACGAATATCTGGCCATTACAGATAATGATCTTGAATTGGCTATCAAGAAGAATGAAAAAGTACCTCAAAATCTCGCAAAGGCTAAGTTAAACATCAACGAATTTGAAGACGGTGAAATAACCCATCAACCTTATGGTGTGGTTTTTCAGGGACAGAACAAGAGGGGGAATTTAACGAAGTTTTTATTTCAAATCAATGATCTTGAAAGATATACAAATTCCCATTTCACCAACATATTGATTTGTATCAACAAATGCAAGAAGAATGATGTTGAAGACAAGGCAGAGATAAGGAAGATTCTTTTGTGGTACATGGAAGTTCGAAGGGAGCTTCTACAGGCAATGAAGTTAATAGCTTGATATTCGACTACTCTCACTAAGGGGGAGATTTTTGGGGTCGAATGTCTATAGTGAGGAATCCAATGTACTTTGTATTTGTAAAGTGTCGAAAGTAGTCTTCTTTTGACTCTCTATCTATTAACAAGGCATGTTAGTTTCGACACCGTAATGTTTAATCCTTGTTATTTTATGCGCATCTATTATACATAGAGTAGAGGAGTATCGAACACAACATCATTTTACATTTTGTACTCAAACACTCTTGTACTCTTTAGATGATATTTATCCAAACAGATCTTATTTAGATCGTGTGTCCAGTTACAACTTTTATTGATTCATTTGTGTTCTTAATCAATCTCTAACTCCCATGAAGAAAACTTTTGACTAAAGATAACATCATTTTCTTCATCAATCTCGACAATTCTTTCATGACATGCTTAGGAGTGTAGCCGTTTAAGGTGCCTCTAGTCCTCCACCTTGAGCAATGTGCATTACACAACACTGGCTTCTCCGGTGGTCCATTTCTCCATAATGGAGTCTCTGTTCAACATTGCAATCCATGAGTTAATTCAGTTTAATAATGAGTTTTATTGATTCAATAAAGCACTTACTATTGTAAGGGAAAGTGCAAGATATGCCACTCCTACATGTCAACTAAACATGATCATGAGATGTGATCACTCATTCCATTCCATTCCTCCAACATTCCATTGTTTAAACACTTATTATCCACATATACTTATAATAGAAGAACTCAAAGAACTATGTGATATTAATTTCAAGAAGAAGAGATTCTTGTGGAAAAGAGAGTTTAATCATTCAAATGTCAAACAAAACAAATTATGCACAAAATGAAATACGAGTATACTTCTCAATCAAGAATTTACATGAATGACTAGATCTTTGACAACAAATTATATGTCATGGAATACATAAATAATAGTTTTTACATGTATGTTTTGACGTGAAAATTTGATGTAAGGTCATGAAGAATGAATAAATAAATAATAGTTTTTAATGGAAATGCACTTTGTATATGTATTCGTTAAAAAAATACCTAATTACATAAATGACATAAGCCATAATTGCGGATTGTTATGAAATAAGTGAGATGATGATTTTCAATAGCTTCAAGAGTTGACTTAGTTTGAACTTTTGACACTAGGATATGACATCCTCCTACTATAAGAGTGGCTAGAGCTTAAATCTTGCATGTAAATTTGAAAGGAAAAATATGAAAACTTGCATACATCATATGAAAATAAATATGGATGGAAGTAAACTTTATGATTGAATGCTATGGTCTGATCGTGAACTTTAGGATTAGACTCCAACGCACTTCTCTTTTTCTTGTCCAAACAATTAGGCCTACATTATTTTTTGGTTCAGTCATTTAATCGAACATGTTGCATGCATAAAGCTCAAAAAGTTTATGTAGTTATTTAGATTTACATTTGGTCATTACCCATAACCGTGAATAGAGGTTCTGCAAAAAAGATAGAATGTCCCAAATCATACGTTTTTTTCTGGTAATAGTCAAGGAAAAACAAAGCTAACTCAAGTAATTGTTCACCGTGTAGGGGTGAATCGTGAATGATAATCACAACAACCATAACAACTGTAAAGTCTCAAATTTGCTTGCGTATCAATTGTATCCAATTGATGCTGCGGAATCCTAATCAATTGGATGATGCTAGATCAAAATAGAGAAGAAGGAGAAGAAGAAGTAGAAGATGAATCTATGATGTATTCAATAAGATTGATGCTCCAACACATAAGATTCTCTCACACACACTCTTCTTCTCTCTAACTTTCTCTCTCTACAATATGCTCTCCACTCTATCTCTCCTCTAGGCCCTCCTTGTCTAGTTGTGTACACTTAACACTATGACATCTATTTATATGGAAGATGGGTCGTGAACAGGTTCACGGTCATGAACCAGTTCACGGCCGTAAACACCCACCTGGGCCGTGAACAGATTTCGGTCTTAGACGGAAAATTACAATTGCCTAGAAAAGTAAAGTATAAACCATATTTTAGACCCAACAATCCCCCCCTTGGTTTATATCTTTCTTTTCTTATTGACCCAACAACCTCCCCCTAAAAATGTAGCTGGCCTTTCTTGTCAATCTTCATTGGGAGCTTGGCTTCAACGTTTAATCTTCGATTTCTTCACAGCTTCAAGATGGACTTGATTAATCTTCAATAAATGACTTCATCTTGAGCAGTTGGGCTTTTCTTCAAAATTTGACGTTGAACGCTCGTCGGGTGAGGAGGCTTGATGTACTGATTGTTGAAAGATAGCGCTTTCAGCTTGAGAATCTTCAGAGAGAATATCAGAGAAAACGAATCTTCTGGATCACTTCAGCAGGTACATAGATAGCAACAAATTGATTGAGGAGGCTTCAATGCAATCTGTCACATAATCTTCAAGTCAGCTTCACCTTGCTTCTGGGGTTGAAAGATTGAAAGTTGAAAGAATGGTCTTCATTTCTTGCTCCTTCGAATGAGAATTCTTCGATGATCACGGATGAAGCCTTGGCTCAAAAAAATTCGATACAGTCTCCATGAGTCTCATCTACATCTGAATTCACTTTTCAAGACAAACAAAACTAAAAGAAAACTTAGCACACAATATTTTTGAATTTTTCATATTTTTTGAAAATTAAAACAGAAACAAAAATATTTTTGGATGTATGATTTTTTCTGAACAAGAAATAAAACATAAATAACACTATTTTTGGATTTTTAATTTTCTGATTTTTGTTTGATTTTTGAATTTTCTGATTTTTGTTTGATTTTTGAATTTTTTTTAATTATCCCCCTAAATTTATGCATAGAGGAAAACTATGAACAAATTTAACAAAAACAAAAATATTTGGGATCAAAGTTGTGAGACAATCTTAACTTTGTTTATCACTACCTTCACCTTCAAAATGATTGATACAATCCAAGCTCTAATACCAACTGTAAAGTCCCAAATTTGCTTGTATATCAATCATATCCAATTGATAGTGCGGAATCCCAATCAATTGGATGATGCTAGATCAAAATCGAGAAGAAGGAG
The DNA here is from genome assembly GCF_052849685.1 of Lactuca virosa. Taxonomy (NCBI): domain Eukaryota; kingdom Viridiplantae; phylum Streptophyta; class Magnoliopsida; order Asterales; family Asteraceae; genus Lactuca; species Lactuca virosa. The sequence goes on from NC_136431.1 coordinate 73,440,237, forward strand.
AAGAAGAAGAAGAAGATGAATCTATGATGTATTCAATAAGATTGATGCTCCAACACATAAGATTCTCTCACACACACTCTTCTTCTCTCTAACTTTCTCTCTCTATAATATGCTCTCCACTCTATCTCTCCTCTAGTCCCTCCTTGTCTAGTCGTGTACACTTAACACTATGACATCTATTTATATGGAACATGGGTCATGAACAGGTTCACGGCCGTGAACCAGTTCATGGCCATAAACACCCACCTAGGCCGTGAACAGATTTCAGTCTTAGACGGAAAATTACAATTGCCTAGAAAAGTAAAGTATAAACCATATTTTAGACCCAACAACAACTTATGAAAGCAGAAACATAATCAGTTAGTAATCAGGTTATTGAGAATTTGAAGAAAAAAACTAAGGGATTGGTAAAAGTGTAGAGTTAGAGAGAGGTATCTTACTTGTGTTTGACCGATAGGAGCACCAAACATAAAGTGGAAAAGGAAACCTTGGATCGGCTTGAATCGATTGCGAAAATTTGAGAAGAATCGATGGAACCATAAACAACCACTTTCACTGGAGACCATGTATGCATTTCAGTGGATTTTAAAAGAGAGGTGATAGGGAACTTTAGTCCGACTGTAACAAATCAAACAAAATTGAGTGTGGTGAAATCAAAGATAAATCATTGGAGATTAAAGTAAACACAATCCTTAAATCGAAAACCGGAGAAAGATCATGAATATTCACCTCAAAACGTTCCCGGAGCCATGAACTGAATAGGCCGATGGTGGTGTTGACAGTTGGAGTTGGTGGAGAAGATGGTGAATAAGATGGGATTCATAGTTTCATTTTGAGAGAGAGATAGAGATAGAGAAATTAGATCAGAAGGGGTATTTGTGGGTCAATGACACGTCGGTGAAGAACTCTGTAACCATCGAAGAAAAAAGCAGTGAAGAAGAATAAGCTGGCACGAATCGGCCAACAGCCGATGACTAGGGTATTTGACCCCAAAGCCGATGAACAATACCCGGCTGTCTTGTGGCACCGTTCATAAGCATTCTTGCGAATAATTGTATATATAATAAAAGTCTGTTTAAAACATCACTAACAGACTTCTTTATGCTCCAAATTCACAAAAAAAAAAAAAGAGAACCAGAACTCTTAAAATCAAAATCATATAATATCTCAAAACCAAGAAATACTTAAATAAATATCTTCGATCATTATGACTACAAGAACCCACCCCAATTACTACAAGAAAAAGAGATGTTAGCGGCGTCAAAAATCATCTGGATTTATCGCTGGTAAAAGCAATAGCGGCGATACGTCGCCGCTAAATAGTCGCCAGTGCTCCCTCTCGTTATTGCTCAAAATGTCGCCGCTAAAGATATTTGTCGCCGCTAATAACCTTGTCGCCGATAATACCCACTGTTTCCGGTAATTCGTTTGTCGCCGGTAATAGTATATGTCGCCGGTAATATTAAATTTTTTTTTTTAGTTTTTAATTCTTTTAAAAAGCAACACTTACCGGGTGCAAAAAAATTGATACATAATGACATTAATGTAAAAATACAAATTACATAACGACATCCAATTAGGTACCAAATTGTTAGAATTTCATATACAAATACCAAAATAAACATCAAAATAAAATTTATAATTCCAACAAGTACCAAAGTATAACAACAAGTCAACATACAAAACACAAACTAATTATCCGACGAACGATCATCTCCGTTCCTATTATTTCCTTCTTTATCATAACTTTGTGGTTTCCTCGATTGAAAAACACATAAACTTCTCTCTACATATCGGGTCGTTGAGTATTGCACGAAGATTTTCCAACTACATAATAAATAAAAACATATATAAACTTATAAGTTAAACTATAAAAAATAAACAAAAACTACCAAAGTACATTGTTATTTCTTGCACTTAAATACAAGAAATACCAAAGTAAATTACTATTTCTTGCACTTGGGACAAAAACATAATTACCAAATGAAGATGTATTTATTGATGCCAAAGTACATCTCTATTTTTAGACTACGGACAAAAAACCAAAGTATCTTGTTATTTCTACTTGGAACATAAATACAATTGCAAACACAATTACTAAATCAACAAGCATTCATTGATCAATATACAGATATATGAGACTTTGAAATTAAATAGTCTTGTTTTGTAAGAAATAATAGCTTACTTTGTACTTATGTTGTGCTAAAGAACCTTAAACACAAGAAATACCCAAGTACATTGTTATTTCTTGCACTTGTTACAAAAACACAATTACTATATTAATATGCATTTGTTGATACCAAAGTACATTGCTATTTCTTGTACTTAGGACAAAAAATCATAGTACATTGCTATTTCTTTCACTTAGGACAATAAAACAATCACCAAAGATTTTAGCAAATAATCACCACAAACTAAAATTACCAAATCAACATGCATTCATTAATCATTATATGATACTTTGAAAGTAAATAGTCTTGTTTTAGCTGTGATGGTTTGTTGGATTAGGTGTCTAAGCCAATAACTGAATTAGTATATACTTGAATTATTACCAAAGTCCTTTTGGGTTGCTCTCAAACCCAGTAATTGAATAGGATGACTTTTAGAGATAGATAGAGAGAGAGAGAGAGAGAGAGAGAGAGATACTGATTTATTAATTTATTATGTGATTAATAAATTAATTAGAAATCAAAATGAGCTTGTTAATATGTTATGAAAGTAATATATTAATTAAAAATCGTATTATTTAATTAATAATTAATAAGAAATTAATTAGAATTGATTTTCGGATTAATTGGATTAATTAAAAGTGCAACGACTGTTTGGTTATTTGTTGAAAGTAGAAGCAGGAAGGCTCTAGAACCCCATGGAATGGGGTGACAAAAATTGGCTAGAGATCATCTAGAATTTTCGTCCAAGGGTGATTGGATAAGAGATAAGGCAGTTTGATTATTATATAAATCGATCTCGGCCTTATCCCAAAAACCCTAGCTTTGGCCCTATGTTTCAGTCAGCTATATAAAGGGTCCTATACCTTCATAGTTTGGAAACTCCTTCTTCCATAGAGAAAGCGGAAATTATACTCACCTCTCTTCTTTCTCTTTAAGTATTCTAGCTACTAGGGGTAGGTGTGAACCATCCGAGGGATGACACTTGTGGTGCTCGCTTCCTAATGCTTTTAAGAAAGGGTTCTTGATTGCTTACTACAACAATTAACAATGTATGTATTCTCCCTTATGAATTCAGATTTTATTAGGAAAATTTTGTATTTTTATAGGTCATAGTATGTTGCCTTCATGTGAAAGACATAAATCCTTCTTAGGCTGCATGTGCCCAAATCATTTAACTGTTAAGTGTTTTCCGCTTAGAGCATAGTTTTGTAATCTTCATTTTCCATCAGTGGTATCTGAGCCTATGGCTATCTTTCATGTAATTCTACATTGGTGAATCAATCAAGCAATTTTTTTGATTTTTTGCATCTCACGAGGTGAGCATTGATGCTCGCAACGTGAGATCTAAACAGATCAAATTTTTCTGCTAATTTGTTGTGGATGAGTTTATTTGGTACTTATCTGCTTTAAGTGTCTGCCAAATCTGAATTTGCTGAATATTTGATGTTAAAAAAAAGTCTATAAGTTAGGAGATAAATCTTTGACTTGATTAATTATTTTTTATTGATTAGCATGATTAATTTTTAAATATGTAAATAATTAATTTAGATATTAATTGATCCTAATAATTAATGAAAAATATTAATTGGTTTATTTAAATTAAATTAATTATTTAATTTCGAAATTTTAATAAACCTAGTATTTTTGAAAAGTTTTTTAAAATACATCTGATATATATAACTTTAAAAGTTAATTACTATATGTATAAGACTAAGTCAGTCGGATCTCTAGTATGCCTCATTCACGAAGCCAAACTATAAGGGGAGTTTAAGGAAGCGGCCTATAAAATGACCGCCATTGAGTATCCACTCTTACCCACTGCTCTCTTGTTTAGTGGAGGGTCGTTAGCAGAACGGGTCTGATAGGACATTAACTTCATTAAAAGTATAATGCTATTAAGTAACTAAACTATTTTATAAAATCTCACTCTTAGTTACTTTAGGAAAAATGTGAAAAGTATGACCGTCACACTAATAGTGACTGTAAAGAGTAATAATGGGCATCTGGAAAATTATCATTGATTAATGGAGCGCATGTGGTTAACTAGCACATTAAAATGAGATGATAAATGACATCGAGAGTGTCAAACATATTTGTATTGTTATTCATATCTTGTTTATGATCCTCGGTTTCCCTGTCACAAATATAAGAGTATAATCTGAGATTAAACATGCCATTGATAGATTCAACGAATCTCAAATGATCTAGGAAATTCAAAGTTCGAAATTGGTAAATTGCTTTTACCTACCTTCATAAATTTGCAATAAGATTATGGCATCGCTCTTCTTAGTTGTGAATTGTTATTTTGGATCCTAGCCTTAATTGTTTTATTATGGGTTAAATATTAAGGAATATTGTCATCTAATTAAAACTATTTTTTTCTCTATAGATGTTTTCTCCAGTTGATGCTTCTACTCCATCATCGTCTACACATCACTCGGGTTTCTCCCTACTCTCCATCGTCTTCAAAGTGACCTTTGATGGATCTAATTACAATGATTGGATACACAACCCCCATAATGGCTCTTCGCTTCGAGGGTAAGGAATATGTCCTTGAGGAAAATCTCGTTGAAATCTAGGAAGTCAATCCTACTCCTGAACAACTAGCCTCTTATAGAAAACACTAAGATGATGCAACAAAAGTTGCTTGCATTATGGTCGCCACAATGACTTCTGAGTTGCAAAGGTTCTATGAGGACTACTGGCCTTTTGAGATGAACAATGACCTTTTGGAAATGTAACAAAGAGAGCTCGTCGAGAAAATTTTGAAGTGGTCAAGTCCCTCATGTCTTGCAAGACGAAAGAGGGAGAGTCTGTGTGCAACCATGTGCAGAGAATGTGCACTTTGACGAGGAGTTGGCCGTAAACATGGTCTTAAACTCTTTGCCAAGTTGTTATGATTAGTTTATATTAGCTTATCATTTGAACAACACGAAAACCACATTGGCACAACTCAACAACTTGCTACAGACTACTAAGTCGGGAATAATGGGTAACAGTCAAGCCCTTACCACTACTGCTAGCACTCCCGTTCTCGCCATTGGTAAAGGCGAATGGAAGAAGAGAAAAGCTCTTCCTAAAGCTAATTGGAAGAACAAGGCCCAAGCTGGGTCTTCAAGTAATGAGCCAAAGGAGAATCCCAACTCAGACATTCCAGTTGTTAGTGACCCCAAAGAGGCCACTCTTTACAATTGTAATGACAAGGGTCGTTGGAAGAGCAGCTACCCGAAATACTTGCAGGACATCATGGATGGTAAGGTGAAGTCATCATCGGTCGGTATATACATTTTTAAAACTAATAACTCACCATCTACTCTTTCTTGGGTCCTTGATATATGATGTCGATTTCACATTTGTTCTAATTTACAGGGGCTAAGAGAAATATAAGAGGTGGAGCATGGGAAGATGAATCTGATCATGGGCAATAGGTGATCTTCTCCTATGACCAAGATTGGGACATATCATCTTATGCTTAGTAGTGATATTAGTTTAGATTTGATTAATTGTTGCTATTCATCATAAATGACAAGAAACATTATTTCTTTTCAGGTGTTGTTTAGACAAGGGTTTCGTTGCGTTTTTAATGACTTGAATGGTTTAATTCTAGTTTATAAAATGGTGATTTTATATTTGAAGATTTACCTTGTAATTGAGTATATGAAACTATAAATTGTGTTGATATCTTATACAATAGTGTATTTCACATTGATTTGTCTAATGGTTTAGACAAAGCATACTTGTGGCATTGTCGTCTTGGGTACATTAACAAGAAACGCATATCCTAACTTCAAAAGGTTGGAGTGTTTGAATCATTTGATCTAAGGCCAGATGATGAGTGCGAATCTTGTCTTTTGGAAAAAATGACAAAATCACCTTTCATTGGATATTGTGAAAGAGGTTAAGGTTTGTGGACCTCATACACACAGATGTTGTGGGGGCCCTTCAGATCCACCACAAGAGATGTCAATGAGTTTTATGCAACGTTTACGGATGATTATAGTAGATAGGGTTATATTTACTTAATCAAACATAAATCAGAAACCTTTAAAAATTTGAAAGAGTTTAAACATGAAGTCAAGAATCAATTAGGCATGAAGATAAAGATGCTCCAATCTAATAACGGAGTAGAGTATCTTAGTATCGAGTTCCACGTTTACCTCAAGGAATGTAGATTAGTTTAACAAGTGACTCCTCATAGGACACCACAACTTAATGGTGTGGTGATAGGCGCAATTGGACCTTGTTGGACATGGTTCATTCCATGATGAGTCGAGGAACTCTTCCCATTTTATTATGGGGGTATGCCTTAGAGACGATTTCCCATATCCTCAATCTTGTCCCTACTAAAAAGGTTGGTAAAACACCTCACTAAATGTGGACAAGGAAAGTTCTCTCGTTAGCACATATCAAAGTCTGGGGTTGTAAACCTTTCGTTAGACGAGAGACTTATGAAAATTTAGAAGCTAGAAGTGAGGAGTGTATTTTTCGTTGGTACCCACAAAAGTCCTTTGGATGTTTGTTCTACGGGACTAGTGAGAACGTGGTCTTTGTAGCATGAAGATGAGTCTTTCGCGAGAAAGAGATCATATGCAAAGAGGACAGTGGGAGCACAATTGACCTTGAACAGATTCAAGAGTCAACCAATGAAAGCACCTTAGACAACACTAGCACTCAACCAGCGGAAGAAATTCCAGTTGAGCCAGTTGAAAATTCATTACGTCTTCTTCGTTCCACTAGAGTTAGCGTGACACCTGAGTTCTATGTTTTTCATATAACTACAGAAGGTGATACATTTATCCGTAATCAAACACTGGTAAATTTGGATGAGCCAGCTAACTACAAGGAAGCAATGGCAGGCCCTGAGGCAACCAAATGGAAAGGGGCAATGGAAAACGAGATCAAGTCCATGTATAATAACCAAGTTTGGAATCTGGTTGATCAAGAACCTGGTCGAAAGATAGTTGGTTACAAATGGACTTTCAAGAAGAAGACCGACAAGGATGGAAATGTGCACACATCCAAGGCACGGCTGGTTGCAAAGGGCTTTACTAAAACCCAGGGATTGACTATGATGAGACCTTTTCACCAGTGACTAAGATTAAAATCTATTAGGATATTGCTTGTCATAGCCGTATTTCATGATTATGAAATTTGGTAAATGGATGTCAAAACCACTTTCCTTAATAGGAAGTTAGCTAACGATGTTTACATGAATCAGTCAGAGGGTTTTGTTGATGCAAAGTTTCCCAATAGAGTGTGTAAGCTTGAGAAATCCATTTATGGATTGAAACAAGTATCTCACAAGTGGAATCTTTTCTTCCATGAAAAGTCAAAGAATTTGATTTCTGTAGAAGCGAGGATGAGTCCTATGTGTATGTCAAAGTTAGTGGGAGTATAGTAACTTTTCTAGTGTTGTATGTTGATGACATACTACTAAGAGGAAACAACGTTTCAACCTTGCAAGAAGTTAAATCTTGGCTTGGAAAGTGTTTTGTTGTGAAGGACCTAGGAGAGGCTGCCTATATTCTCGAGAAAAGGATTTTGAGAGATAGAAAGAGAAGACTAATTGGACTTAGTCAAAGTACATACTTGGACAAGGTACTAAAACGGTTTAGTATGTAAAATTCCAATAAAAGAGTGCTACCTATTCAGAGTAATGCCAAATTGATAAGACTCAAAGCCCAACTACAGATGAAGAGATAGTTGATATGAGTTGAGTCCCTTATGCTTCGGCTATAGGATCGATCGTGTATGCTATGACATGTACTTGCCCTGATGTGTCCTTTTCTTTGAGCATGGCAAGTCGCTATCAGGAAATCCTGGTAGAGCTCATTGGATAGAAGTGAAGAACATTCTCAAGTATCTGCAAAGGACAAATGATATGATTCTAGTCTTTGGAGGTAGTGATACATGGAGAGTGACAGGGTATAGTGACGCCAACTTTCAGACAGACATAGACAACTTTCATTCACAATATGGCTGGGTATTTCCATTAAATGGAGGAGCAGTTACTTGGAAAAGTTCCAAGCAAGACACAGTGGCTGATTCTACATGTGAATCAGAGTATATAGCGGCAAGTGAAGCATCAAAGGAAGTAGCATGGTTGAAAAACTTCATCGGAGATCTTGGAGTTGTCTCAACGACTCAAGAACCAATGGAACTTTTATGCGATAATGAATGAGTGGTTTCTTTAACTAAAGAACTAAGAGATCATGGCAAGTCAATACATATCAACATAAAATACAATTACATCAGATATAGAGTAGAAGAAGGTCATATAATAATGAAAAGAGTCTCGTCAGAAGATAATCCTGCAGATCCTCTCACTAAGGCTCTGGGTAGGATTAAGCATAGACAACATGCTATTAGCATTGGATTGAGAAATGACATTAGTTTTAGTAGTTAGATGATTAGTTTGAAACTTGTAACAAAAATAAGTTTAATTGACTTTTGGTGATTAAATAATATAGATTATTTATAAGTTTGTTTACTTCCTTTGTCAATTATTTATTCTTACATTTTGTTTTGCATGTTTTACTTCCCGAATAATTTAATTATTTGAATTTCACATTCGCTCCTACTTTGGGAAGTAAGTAATGAATTAAGACTGTCATGGACTGGATTGTAGATTGTCTAAAGAGTTTGACATAACAATTGTGTTGCTACAATATTCAAGAGTACTTAGAGATGGAGATTTAAGTATTGGATAAACCCATGCTCAGAGAATTACTTCATGGATTACATCTCGAGTAATTCTTAGATGATAGTATCTTATATTCTTAAAATGGAGATATATGAGTTGTAATTTACAAGTCTGTTATGCATTGATGTTGCAAAAACGCATCAGTAACATGATATTATAAAACGCAGTATCATATATGATTTGATGTGTAAATGATAGAATCATATGAGTCAAAGTTTATTCGTTCCTTTTTCCCTAACGAGAAAAGCGATATCTTTAGGCCCCTCTCTGATTTGGTGTTGACTTATAGTGTCGGGCCCAACCAGAACTCAATTAATGTGTTCAATTTGAAGTCTTACGTTGTCATTACAAATCAGGAAATCGGGAAACAAAACCTGGAAAATGAGATTGATTCTAATCCATGTTTCATGTTCGTACGATATCTAGAAGAACGGAGGAATATTTGATCACTTATCTTAGGACCAGTTTTTGTTTCTTTCAGAGTTCGATAGTTTGTATGGAAGCACTCTTTGCTATCTAATTTAGAAGTTATAGTGGACCAATTTATGTTTGTTAGATTAGGTGTCTAAGACAATAACTAGATTAGTATATAGTTGAATTATTAGGAAAGTCCTTTTGGGTTGCCCTCAAACCTAGTAATTAAATAGGATGACTTTGAGAGAGAGAGAGAGAGAGAAAGAGAGATAGACTAATTTATTAATTTATTATGTGATTAATTAATTAATTAGAAATCAAAATGAATTTATTAATATGTTATGAAAATAATATATTAATTAGAAATCATATTATATAATTAATCATTAATCAGAAGTTAATTAGAATTGATTTTGGGATTAATTGGATTAATTAAAAGTGCATGGACTGTTTGGTTATTTGTTGAAAGCTAAACAGGAAGGCTCTAGAACCCCATGGCATGGGGTGGACGAAAATTGGCTAGAGATCATCTAGAACGTTCCTCTAAGGGTGATTGGATAAGAGATAAGGTGGTTTGATTATTATACTAATCAATCTAGGCCTTATTCCAAAAACCCTAGCTTTCGCCCCAAGTTTTAGTCAGCTATATAAAGGGTCCCATACCTTCATATTTAGGAAACTCATTCTTCTATAGAGAAAGCCGAAATTATACTCACCTCTCTCCTCTCTCTTCAAGTATTCTAGACACTAGGATTGGGTGTGAACCATTAGAGGCACGGCACTTGTGGTGCTCGCCCCCGAAAGGTCTAGAGACCTCGTCTATCCTCCACCAGCAGATCGTGTTGTTTCACCATTAACTCGTCCATCACATGGTCTTCTTTCGAACCCTCGATTTGTGATGCTCAAATCTGATAAAAATATGTTAAGAACAACCACCAGTCCCATATGCTTTAAATGGTAGGACGGACTAGGCGCCTTACGACTCAGGGCGTCGGCTACTACGTTTACCTTCCCATGGTGGTAACTAATCTGACAATCATAGTCGGCAAGCAACTCAATCCAACGTCGCTGCCTCATGTTCAACTCCTTTTGGTTCTGTATGTGTTGCAGACTCTTATGGTCAGTATATAACATACACTTCGTCCCATACAGATAGTGGCACCATAACTTCAAGGTAAAAACCACGACCGCCAACTCCAAATCATGAACTGTATAATTCCCATGAGCACTTTTCAGTTGTCGGGAAGCATAAGCTATCACCTTCCCTCGCTGCATCAATACACATCTAAAACTAGAATAGGATGCATCATTGAAAACCACAAAATCAACATTACCTTTAGGTAAAGAAAGAACAGGAGCCTCACAAAGCTGTCTCTTCAATGTCTGAAATGCTTGTTCTTGCTTGTCAGTCCAAACAAATGGCTATGACTTCCTCGTCAACTTTGTCAAAGGAGTACTAATTCTGGAAAAGTTTTTAATGAACCTCCGATGATAGCCTGCCAAACCCAAGAAACTCCGAATTTTGGTAGGAGTTTTCGGATTGGACAACTTCTTTACTGCTTTAATCTTGGATGGATCTACTTTAATCCCATCCTCATCAACCAAGTGTCCAAGGAATTGAACCTCCCGCAACCAGAATTCACACTTGGAGAATTTCACATAGAGCTTCTCCTTACGCAGTGTGTCAAGAACCTCGTGTAAATGTATCCGATGATCCTCAACACTATGTGAGTATATCAAAATGTCGTCAATAAAGACTATGACTGATTTATCCAAGAAAGGACGACAAACCCGGTTCATCGGGTCCATAAATACCGATGGTACATTCGTCAAGCCAAATGGCATGACCAAGAACTCGTAGTGGCCATATCGAGTCCTAAAAGATGTCTTAAGAAAATCCTGCCCCCTAACCCGCACCTGATGATAACCAGATCGCAAGTCAATTTTTGAGAAATAACATGCCCCCTGAAGTTGATCGAAGAGGTCATCGATCCTCGGAAGTGGATACTTGTTTTTCACAGTAATTTTGTTCAACTCCCTATAATCGATACACATTCGCATGATACTATCCTTCTTCTTTACGAACAACACCGGTACTCCCCAAGGTGAGGAACTTGGTCGGATGAACCCCTTGTCGAGGAGCTCTTGCAACTGAGACATCATCTCCTTCATTTCTGAAGGAGCCAACTGATAAGGTGCTTTGGCAATCGGCGTAGCACCATGGATGAGATCAATCTGAAAGTCTATCTGTCGTGGTGGTGGTAAACCCGACAATTCGCCAGGAAAGACGTCAACATAGTCTGTAACCATATCCACCTTAGACAGAATTAATTTCCCGGAAGTGGAATCAACAACATCTGCTAAGAACACTGGACAACCCTTCGCGATACACTTGCCTGCTTTCATAACATATATAAAAGATGTAGATCTAGAGCGGTGTTCACCGTAGGCAATGGAATAATCGTCGGAAGAGAGAGGTATACATATGAGCTTTTCTGCACAAAGAATATGGGCTCGGTTGGCCGATATCCAATCCATACCGATCACAACATCAAAACTGTCGAACCCTATTGGAATCAGTGTCAATGGAAAAGTATGTTCAACGATAGAAATGACACACGCATCATACTTCTCCCGAACGGTGACTATCTGACCCGTAGCCACCTTAATCTCTAATGTAGACTCTAGTGCAATCCTCAATATATCAAAATGAGCACAAAAATGGTAATGACATAAAATATCTACTGGCGCGACCATCAAATAAAACTGTAGCAGGAACAAATTTAACCAATAAGGTTCCGAAAATAACCTCATCATGCTGATGAGCCTCATCAGCAGTCATGTTGAAGGCACGAGCTTTCGGCTTCGGTGCATCATCTTTCTCGGCTCAACACTCTTATGTTGAAGGCACGAGCTTTCGCCTTCCGAAAATAACCTCATAAAACTGATATGCCCCATCTGTCTGCAATTATAACACATCGGCTCAACACTCTTATAGTCTTCAATACGATGACCGATCTTACCAAAACGTTTGCAACGCATAGTGCTGCTGCTACATGGGCCCCCATGAGAAGAGTTACATTACATACAAACTGTTGATTTGTCGCCCTTCTTCTGAAATTTTTGCTTTCTAGAGGACCTCGGTTGACCCTCCCACTTACGTTTTTACCCGGACCTTGTTGTGGTACGATCCTGAATGGCTATATCACTCTCTATCTTGCGAGCCTAATCCATGGCCTCACCTAAAGTGTTCTTCAATCTTACAACTGCATGGTACTTAAATAGAAACCCCTCCACATAGTGATGAATCAATTTCTCCTCGGTCGAGCAGTAATCAGTAGCGAATTTTGACTTCTCAGTAAAGGTAGTGTTATACTTATAAATCGTCATGCTACCTTTCTGAAGAGTCAAAAACTCTCGCTTGGCCTGTTGTATGCTACCTTCACTGCAGAAACGATCTTTCACCTTCTTACTAAGAATTGCCCAAGTCATAGCCCCCCGAGTGGCATTTGTGAGTCGTCCGTCAATAGTGTCCCACCACTCGAGTGCTTCCTTGAGAAACATTCGCACATCAAAATTCACCTAATGGTCCTCAGTAAAATCACCAGATCAGAAGGTTTGGTCCATCTTCCTAATCCAACGAAGGCACTCCAAAGCATCCTTGCCTCCTTTGAAGGTAGACGACTTACATTCCGTGAAGGATTTCAATGAACTCCCTCAGCGTCTGACAGCTCCAACGACCTCCTGCCTTTGCACATAACAACTATGTGCCTCGTCATCAAATGATTGATCTCCACCCTCGATATCACCCCCAGGTGGTAATAGTCCGGCGGCATGCATCGCTTGCCACATCTGCTCCAACGTCCTATCCCACTCCCGGAGCTGCTTCTGAAGGTCAACAATGATTGCGACGCTCGTTGTGATGCGTTCGCTCTACGACAGTTGGGCTCGTGGCGAGCGGTTAATGGGTGGGGTCTGAAACATGAATGACGGTGTCCCGGGAGTACGGTTATTCTGGCTGCTGCCTCCTCCTCCGGCATTCACATTCTCCTCAGTGTTCGACATTATCCTAATTTATAAAGAGTTTTTTTAGATGCATATACAAATATTAGGAAGGAAAGTTTATAAACAACTATCCTACAACACTCAAGAAACACCCTTCCCCCCCCCCCTTCAGTACCTAAAGGTCCTAATTGAGCCATCTAAACTGTGAGTCTGAACGCCTGCATCAGTATTCAGCTCACTCACAGCATGGCTATGACACCAACTTGTAACGTCATGATTTTTACTCCATTTTTTTCAACTTTAACAACCTTGTTAACGGAAAAGTGCAACGAAAGACTTTATTTATTTATTTTTCAAACCATTCTCAACAAACCACACGTTACCACTTTCAAAAGCAAACATTCAGCCGTTTAATTATTGCGGAAAAGAGGTTCCAAAAATAAAACCAAACGTGCTTAAGTGGCATCTTTATTAAAACTAACTACCCAAATGCAAACCAACCTCACAAAGCCATGCTCCTAAGCTAACTGTACCAATCAAAAGGCATACAACAAAGAAACAAGTGTGAGCAATCACCTCGTGAGCTGACAAGTTGTACACAACCTAAAAAAAGAAAACACATAATTCCCGTATAGGATATCCATGCAAATCATGATAATAGCATAGTACAAAAAACAAGCAACATTATATCATAATTTATTTCAATCATATAGTTTCCACTTAACTCAACCGATTATTATGTATAATTCAGTTCACCGTTATTTGTATATGTAATTTTTAATTCAAACGATTAACTACTTTGGGGTTCCTTAGTGACAGTCTACCCAACAACTTAACCACGTTCACTACTCGTGTGCTCAACTACTTTAGTGCTCTAAGTAGCTCATGACTTCCACCCGAATTCACCAACCCCAAGACTTCCACTTTCGCTACTCCGACCTGCAAAGTACAAGTACTTTACGTTGTCGTTCAGGATCGGTACAAACAGTGTCAATTCTGCTGATACACCTCCCGATTCCCACGTGATGTTTGATCCGACCACACCATAACGCCAAAATCACTTCGGCTCCCGTACACCGAGGTGCACACGAACCATGTGTCACATGACCATCTAGAAAGTTCATGCAACTAACAATCGATAAGGCTTAAGCTCTTTCAACCTATTAGACTTGAAAGTTTCTACCCATGTCACCATTACACCCTACAAGACATGCATACACCAAAATAATCATGTTACTCATACAACTTAAAAGAGAAATTAACATGTAAAGTTCATCAAGATGTCACCATACTTTAGCATATAACTACCAATTTATGAAACATCATATCCGCATGCAATTTGCAACTATCACATAACATGAGTATCACCATATCAACCGATACCAAGGCACAACCATACACAAGATGTAAACAACACATTTTCAACAATTATCACAAGCAATTGTAGATCTAGCATGAATCCTAATTTGCATCAACAATCCACCTATGAGATGTGGTTTTCGGTTATGCACTAAAGTCAAGAAAAATTGTCGACTCACCTTGTGTTTTAAAGTGAGTTCTCCTTTTTACTTGAAGTCTTGGACCTTATTGAACTTGTCAAGGTTTCACCTAATAACCACACATACCAAACAATCATCAAAATGGGGTCCAAGTTTCATTAACACCCTTAATTTCTTAATGGGTTACATATTTTTTTTAAGTTTCATAGCCTGACCACTGTTTAGTGTCTTGCGCATAAAACAGAATCCGTAACCCCGATTGAGCTGAATTCAGACTTTTTGAAATCTAGACTCGATTTCATGTATTATATTCAGAGAGGGGTTTCGGCCAATTCTGCTCAGATTAGCAGCTACAGCTCTCGCAAGATAGGTCAAAGTTACTATGCAGATTTCCAATAATTGCCAAAAATCACCATATGATTTATGACCTTGGACAAAGGATTAAAGCGACACGATTTAACGCACCAAAAGCTTGAATGAAGGTATTAAGACATCAATTAAGTGGTTTATGAAAAGACCAAAGAATTGACTAAAAGATGACTGAAAGTAGGATGCCCTTATACACCAAACACCAAAAATCCACATACACCAATAAATATATAGTTCAAATTCAAGATACATGTAGGGATGAACTTTGAGTGAACTTTAGACACACATTATGTGGTTTTCAAGTTTGTTGTTTCAGCCTCCAAGTCATGGTTATGGAAACCAAAAATACAATCAATACTACCAAGAGTTATGAGAACTTCCAAGCTAGACTTTTGATACAATATTTGCTAGTCCAAATAACAACATAATTACATACATATCAAAGCTTCTAGGGGCTGTTTTGAGGCTCTTATGGAGAGTTCAAAACATGATTTTTATGAAGAAATTTCTTACATAGGAATGTACATGTTTTGGTGATTCAAGAATCAATAGGCAATTTACCAAAAGAAAACAATTCAATCCATGATTTTAGTCAATTCATCAAGCATGAATTTAATCAATTCATCAAACAGTAGGAGCAAACAAACATGGATTGAAGTGAAAGTGTGCATGATCAAAAACACAAGTGGAAGGTGATTAAACTCTAATATAGCAAGCAATTTGAATCTAATTGAGGTATGAACTTTATAGAAAGAAAAATCAAGGGATTACCAAGGAGTATGTTTCATTCCTAGCCTCAATTGAATTCACCACCACCGAATCCTTCCTCCTCTAGATCGACCACCACCAAAAATCGATGGTCTCTTTTTTTCCTCCACGTCGATGCTCCCACCCCCAAGGTACCTCCTACCTCTACCTTGTTCGATTCCACCACACTAGCCCACGATTTACTTTTTTTCTTTCGTTCCTTCTGTGTCGACGTCAAGAGGTAACGAAGGTAGAAGGTGGATTTAGGATCACTTCTTAATTCACACGAGGGAACGGGTATGAAAATAGAATTGGTTCAATTAATGGGGGGTTATATCCGAATTTCACCTCCTAGTCCCTAAAATTTCAGTTTTAAACCCTTTCCACCCTAACCCTAGTCAAGTTGACAATACATGTTTCATTTTATGACATCTCAACCCCTCAACTTAGATTTACATCCATCCATGAATTATAATCACATAATTAAATTATTTCACCCTAAATTATTATTATTATTTTTCTCCACTAAATATTATTTAATTTATTTTCCTTTTAGACTAAAAGAATAAATTGAGTAATGGAACTAACCTTACTGACAGAAGAAAATTTTGGTCGTTACAAAAATACTCACCTGTAATTATGAACATGCATATCATCTGGGGGTGGAGAATGCTCTCGGGATATCCTCATACCCTCCGAATCTCAAAAAATATGCTTTTGCATCATCTTTACAAAATCTAAAACCTTTTAATAAAGCCACTTCAACAATCTCTAACAACATAGCAGCATGTGGATCCTGGAAACCATATCAAAATCAAACATTGTACACAAAAACAAAAAAAAGTTAGCTAAGTAAAAATCAATCATAATTAAACATATAAAATATTCTTGTATAAATAATTTACCCTTATATGTTGTTTTACTGTATCCTTTATCGCGAGATAACTTTTTTCCAACTTCTTGTATCAAAAGAGATTATCCGCCACATTATTTTTCCAATTTGGCATGCAAACATGTCTTTTGGTTCTCATACATGATCAAATGTCATATCCCTATCATAGTTCAAGTCAATTGGTTTGCCCTTATTATATAAGAGCACCTTTTCGAGCTTAATGTTTTTCGCTTTTCGTCTTACTCTCCTCGGTGGCACATCTACAAATATAATTAACAATTATCAGAAGCGATATTTTATAATAATTGAATAAAAATAGTAAATAAAATTCATAATAAGACTTACCATCATGGTCATGCTAACCACCACTTCCACCGCATGAGGGAGATGGGTCCCCAGCTCCATCGCAACCATGCCCACAGCCCATAACAACAACCATGGTGTATCGAAACAAGATCCATATCGACGCCATTACCTGAAAACTTTTAAGATATATCGATACAAGTTCTATTGCAAATAAACATTACATAGGAATAAACATTTCTATTGTGACAACCCGATATTTCGAATCAATGTACTGACCTGAAAAGTCAAGAATTATAATCTCTTTTGATATAATGAAATTAGCGTCAAAAATAAAATGTTCAAAAGTCTCTATTGGGTTGCCTAAAATGATAGTTATCATGTCAAGGTTTTCAGAAATATAAAGAACACTAGAATCCGAGTTATAACGAAGAAGTTATGACCAACCTAAGATTCACAACAAAACCGTCATGCAATGCGTTCGGCATTCCTCCAATCCCAAGTAGCTCCTTTGTCACTCTACAATCCTCCTAACTTCAGTTATCCAATATTCGCCTTCATAAATCAACATCAGTCCCCTTCCAACAATTCTAAAAATCCATATGCCAGTCACAATACCCATATTAGGTGGATCATGATGCAGAAACTGAGGCCCGAAATGCATATAATCTTGCTATGGCTTCTCACCCCCCGTCTTCCTCTTTCGAAATACGAAATACGAATAAACGTTAAACGCGAAGTTTTAATAAAATACTTTTTTAACCTTAAGTATCTAAACGAAAGTCGTAAATATCGTTAAACCGTGAACATACATAAAAAGAACGCCCAAATCTGACTTCGTATGAGGAAGTTATGATTTTTCGAAGTTTCGAATATAGAAGTAGACAGCTAAAAACTTGAAATAGAGATCGAGGGATTTTTGGCCGAAACAATCTAAATGAGAATCGAATATCTCAACAATAGTAGCGCAACGGTAAAAAGTCTGACGAAAACGGGTATCGGATGAAGGAGTTATGGATTTATGACTGAGTTTTCGTGTCCCGGCCTGTTAAAAATTAATTAATTAAAAATAAGTTCAAAATTAGCCGACGAAATCTAAACGAGAGTTGTAGAGAATGTTCTCACCTACACGTGCATATATAGAACGTTTAAAACGGAGCTCGTACGCAGAAGTTACGGATTTTACAAGTTCGAGACACAAAATCTGAGGTTGTCAGGATGGCCACGACGTGGCACAGATGGCCACGACGTGGGGGCCCTGATTGATGGGTTTTCAGGCTTGGCAGCAGACATCTCGTCCATGGAAGAGGATAGGATCGAGGCCACGACGTGGCAACCTTATGGCCACGACATGGGACCCAAAAATTTGACTATAAATAGAGCTCAAGGGTTCCGGGTTTCATTGCTCAATTCTCTTCTTTCTCATGCCGAAGCTCTGCGTTTTAACCTCCGAAGCTATCCCAAAGCCCCGGTCTTCGCATCCAAGTTCTGAAGGAAGGTCTTACACTCTCGAGAATTCCCTAGAATCCCGAGAAAATCCGCTTTCTCCTGTCGAAGTTCTACTCGGTTTTCATCTCACCGTCTTCACTCTATCAAGTGAGTTTATACCCCTATAACTATGTTTTCAAATACTTTGTAAATGCTTTTATGTAAATATGAAACACTTTATTTATATTTTGAGTATAAATGTTCAATAATGTTATTACAAATGATATACTTTACATACAAAGTCGACACTACACTAGGGTTTATCATACAAACGAATCACACTTTTGGAAAAACTATAATAGGTATAGTTTACTAGATATTCATGAGATTTTACATACTATAAATACTATATCAAGGAAATACTTTCATATACAAGAACAAATGGACTTTTCATACGTAAATCTATTTAATACTAAGTTTTGTGAGACATTCAACTTCACGTACTTTCAAGTATGCAGTTAAAGTCCTGTATTATATACCATAATCTCTTGTAGGGAGAGCGTGATACTTGTGTATAGATCTATACGGGATTGACAATCCCGCACCTAAACTGTTAGCTACAGTTAGACCGGCAAGTCTGGGGTGACAAACGTCATAACATTTCAACGCCTGAAGAACGTTGTTACGGGCAGTCTGGGTCAACAGCATGGTTATAAAACTCACATGGAGTATTAAAAACACGTTGATTTACGGGGTTATCAAATGCCTTAGTGATTTTATACATACATAAATCTACTATTCTAGGCATGAAAAACACTTTTGCATTTCAGTTTTGGAACTTTTAAACTACCACATATTTATGGAAAAACATTGGATTTCTAAAAAGCAAACATTCAAATCAGTCGGGTCTTGGTAGAAGACTACTTTTATACTAGTAGGAAATATGGGATTTTCTAGGAGTTTTCAAACATCTACAAACAATTTCATTCAGATCTATACAAACATTAACATTAAATACTTATGAACTCACCAGCTTAAATGCTGATCTACTCTTTCAAATCTACTTGTATTTCTTAGGGATTCAGTAATACAGGTAAACTTCAGCTTTTGGAGAAGTGATACTAAGGCGTCAGTTTAAAACTCATTTTGACATCATATTGTAATTTGTTTTGAAATAAGTATCATTCAACAATGTAACTTTTAAATTATATATATGATGGTTGGTTTACTTTCTTTACTATGTATTCAACTGTTACGATACTACATGAAGTCATCCGCCCTCGAACGATTCCGCCGTTCTGGTTTGGGGGTGTGACAGATTGGTATCAGAGCATTGTTTATAGTGAACTAAGTATATCGAACCACATAAGATATACAAACTATAAATGCATAGGGACTAAAACTCTCTGACAAAACGTCTTTACACCTAAACCGCGTTTCATGTAGCTTAAATTATTTGGGTTATAAAAGCACAAATACATGCATACAACGAGTCATTTTCATAGTAGAACTATACAAGAAGTATTAAGACAAGTTGGACACTACGACTAGGCCTCGGAATATGTAATCGGATTTGGGACGAATATAGCCTGATCAACTATATTTATCCGAGATCGGACTAATGTATGTCGAGGAATGGACGTACTGAGCAACAAGTCAAAACTTACCAAAATGACATTAGTATCAAACATACAAACTTAAATACTATAGGAGTATTTGGTAAATACAATATTCTAACTTAGATGTTTAGATTCACATGTTTTTAATTTCTAGACAATTCTCATACCTCTATTCTCGTACATACACAATGGCTGGATTCTATCCACACGGGGATCCCTACTACCCAAATCAGGGCAATGGAGGATGGATAGAGGAGGACCCCGAAGAGGATGAGGAACCTATAGAGTTGGAGGAAGGGGATGACTCTGGGACAGACTCAGAACCAGAAGTAATCAACCCACCAGTCGCTCAACCTCCCGCATTTAGGGGAAACTTTCAGGGACCAACTCCCATTTGAGGAAGCCACATTCACAATTGGAGCCGACAATAAGGATTATGTCCTCCCTACGGTATGTGTCGCGACTTCTACGACGTCAGGGGTGGAGGTTCAGCCGACCGAGCACTCCCAGTCATGGTGGGAAAACTAGCCAACCAGTCCTATCAATCCGGGGTTCAAGCAGATCGGATTCGTGAAGTCAACGTGGAAGTACAAGTTGACACTTCCGACATCCGTCAACTGGACAGGTTGCAGGAAAATGCACAACTCCGCACTGACACATTCCAAGATCAACTGATTGCAGCCCTCTCTGAAATAAGAGAAATGAGGGAACAACAAGCCGCTTTTGATAGGCGTCTTATGGGTGCAAAGCAATCAGACACGGAGTCGAGCTCCAGGCGCAACCTACGTCGCAAGTAGTACTTGCTCGGATCCCAAAGATTTTGTTATAGAATGGAACTCGGCTAAAAGTCTTACTTTTCTTTAACTTTTGTATCGGAGACCCTTAGAAGGGTCGAAATTTTCCTAACTTCAAATGTAACTCAACGTATGTTTAATATATATGAAGAAATTTCTTTATGTGTTAATTCCTTGAATACCACTCAGATTCATAAGTCTATCTATCATTATACAAACTTGTATTATCAAAACAAACTCTAAACCTTGGGTAGGTCAGTCAAATTCATAAATTGACGAAAATAGCAAATTTATTAACACACGGCTTCCAATCATCAAAGACTTATGTTCTTCATTCTATTTCTCTAACAGAACGATGCCGCCCCGTAGATCTACACGCCGCGTCAACAACACAACACCTCCACCACCACCACCTCCATCAACGGATAATGCCATCTTGATAGCTGATGTAACAGCTGCAGTGACAGCAGCAATGGCACAGATGAGTAATAATGGGTCCCGAGGGGGGGTAAATAGCTCTACGAATGGCCAACGTCAGGGTCGTTCAGGGGATTGCACCTTCAAGGACTTCACCAATAGCAAGCCCATATCTTTTAATGGATCCGGAGGGATAATGGCTCTATCACAATGGATAGAGAAAACATAAGCGGTTTTCGAGATCTGTGCATGTGTGGAAGTGAGCAAGGTAAAATTTGCTGCTTGTACATTCTCCGAGAGAGCTCTGACGTGGTGGAATGGCCATGTCAAGTCACTAACTCTGGTAGTGGCTAATTCTATGGGCTGGGAGAATCTAAAGAAAATGTTAATGCAAGAGTACTGCCCAAGTGGCGAAGTACAAAAGCTAGAGCAGGAACTTTGGGGCCTTATTATGGTAGGCTCGGACATCACAACCTATACCAATAGGTTTAGTGATCTGTCAATCCTTTGCCCAGGGATGGTTGCTCTAGAGAGCAAGAAGATCGAAAGATACATCTGGGGACTGTCACCCCAGATTCGAGGAAGTGTACTAGCTTCCAAACCAATCACTTTCGATAGCGCCAAACAGTTGGCACAAGCTCTCGTTGACCATGGAATCTGTCAAGGCTTCGCAACTGCTGTCCCGGAGCAAACCATAGGAAACAACAACAACAACGTCAGTACCAACAACAACAACAAGAAGAAGTTTTGGAACAAAAGGAAGAGTCAGTATTCACAGGAACCTTCCAAGAAGCAACAAATAGTGGCAGTCCATGCCGCTACTACCCCCACTGATGTTCCTGTTACCTCTGCACCAGCAAAGCCATATGCTGGGAACCTACTGAAGTGCAGCAAATGCAATTTCCATCACAACGGAAATTGTCGGGAGATGCACTGCAACAACTGCAACAAGAAAGGGCACACTGCCCATTTCTGTAAGGCACCAGCACGACCAATCACCCAAGTCCCTGGAGTCGGTGTGGGCCAGGCGTGTTATGGGTGTGGTGAGGCTGGACACTACAAGAGAAACTGCCCTAAGGCAAAGAATGCTGGCGGCATAGGAAGAGTGCTTGCAATAGGGCAGAACGAAGCAATAGCTGATCCCACGGTGGTTACGGGTACGTTTCTCCTCAATAGCGCTTATGCATGCATACTTTTTGATTGTCGTGCGGAGAGGAGTTTCGTGAGTCATAAATTCAAACACATACTAAAACAGAATCCTCAATCACTCAATAAGATATTTATAGTAGAAATGGCAAATGGTAGAACAGAAAGCACAAACGATATGTACATAGGCTGCACACTAACTCTAAACGAACATTCATTCCCAATCGATCTAATGCCGATCACTATAAAGAGCTTTGATGTCATCATCGGTATGGATTGGTTAATCCTACACCATGCCGATATACTTTTTCACGAAAGGGCCGTTCGCCTAAATCTGCCAAACGGCAAAACTCTTGTCATTTATGGTGACAAACCCGGTACCAATTTACAAATCATCTCTTGCGTCAAAGCCCAAAAATACCTGCGTAAGGAGTACCATGCCTTCTTAGCCCACGTAGTAGATAAGGAAAAAGAAGCGAAAGACCTCAAGGATATTCCAGAAGTCTGCGATTTTCCCAATATCTTCCCTGAAGATCTTCCAGGAGTTCCACCAGAACGACAAGTCGAGTTCAGAATCGATTTAATCCCCGGAGCTACCCCGGTAGCTAAGTCGCCGTATCGTCTAGTGCCAGCTGAGATGCAAGAATTATCCAGCTAATTAAACGAACTACTCAATAAAGGATTCATCAGACCGAGCTTCTCACCTTGGGGAGTGCCAGTTCTGTTCGTAAAGAAGAAGGATGGATCTTTCCACATTTGCATCGATTACCGGGAACTCAACAAGCTCACTATCAAGAACCGATACCCCCTACCACGCATTGACGACTTGTTCGACCAACTCCAAGGAGCGAGTTATTTCTCGAAGATCGATTTGAGATCCGGGTATCATCAGTTACGAGTCTTGGAAGGAGATGTTCCCAAAACAGCCTTTCGAACTCGTTATGGTCACTACGAGTTTATAGTGATGCCCTTTGGATTAACAAATGCACCAACAGTGTTCATGGACTTAATGAACCGAGTGTGTCGTTCATTTCTGGACAAATTTGTGATCGTGTTCATAGACGATATACTCATTTATTCAAGGAGTAAAGAGGAACATGGTCAACACCTCCGACAAATCTTGGAAACTCTAAGAAAAGAGAAACTATACGCAAAATTCTCAAAGTGCGAATTTTGGATTCGGAAAGTAGATTTCCTAGGTCACGTGGTTAGCAAAGACGGGATACACGTGGACCCTTCCAAAATCAAGGCAATAGAAAACTGGTCAGCACCAAGAACCCCAACGGAAATTCGACAATTCTTGGGCCTTGCAGGCTATTAACGAAGATTTATACAAAACTTCTCGAAGATTGCTAAACCACTTACCACCTTGACCCAGAAGGGGGTAACTTTCAATTGGGAAGAAAGACAAGACGCTGCATTCCAAACACTGAAGCAAGCACTATGCAGCGCACCTATTTTGTCCTTGCTAGAAGGAACAGAAGACTTCGTGGTCTACTGTGATGCATCTAATCAAGGTCTTGGATGTGTTCTAATGCAACGAGGAAACGTCATCGCCTACGCCTCGAGACAACTCAAGATGCACGAGGTCAACTACACTACACATGACCTCGAACTGGGAGCAGTCGTTTTCGCCTTAAAGATTTGGAGGCACTATCTCTACGGTACAAAATGCACAATCTTTACCGATCACAAGAGCCTTCAACACATCCTCAATCAAAAGGAACTCAACATGAGGCAAAGACGATGGCTTGAACTGTTGAATGACTACGAATGCGAAATTCGTTATCATCCAGGAAAAGCGAATATGGTAGCTGATGCTCTTAGTCGAAAGGAATACTCGGGCCGCCGAGTGAAATACTTAACCATGACGATCCATTCACACATGTCCACACAAATCAAGGAAGCTAAGAGGGAAGCCTTGAAAAACAGAGAATGTGATGGGTGAAGCCTTAAGGGGAATGAATAAGAATCTTGAGCTCAAGGGCGACGGAGTTTGCTACTTTATGGATCGGATCTGGACACCGAGGTTTGGTGGATTCAGAGATGTGGTCATGAATGAGGCTCATAAGACTCGATACTCCGTACATCCAGGTTCGGATAAGATGTATCAGGACCTCAAGAAACTGTATTGGTGGCCGAACATGAAAGCAGAGATCGCTACCTATGTGGGCAAGTGTCTGACTTGCGCCAAAGTCAAGGTAGAGTACCAAAAGCCATCAGGATTACTACAACAACCCGAAATACCCGAGTGGAAGTGGGAACGGATAACCATGGATTTCATAACCAAATTACCCAAGACAACAGGTGGGCTAGACACCATCTGGGTAATCGTCGATGGATTAACAAAATCCGCACACTTCCTACCCATAAAGGAAACCGACAAGATGGAGAAGCTAGCTCGAACATACATCCGAGAGATTGTACGACTGTATGGTGTACCAATATCCATTATCTCTGACAGAGATAGTAGGTTCACCTCGCGATTCTGGCAGTCGCTACAAAAGTCTCTAGGAACGAGGCTAGACATGAGTACCGCTTACCATCCACAAACCGACGGTCAAAGTGAGAGGACCATACAAACCTTGGAAGATATGATGAGAGCTTGTGTAATCGATTTCGGTAAAGCATGGGATACCC
Source organism: Lactuca virosa (assembly GCF_052849685.1). Lineage (NCBI taxonomy): Eukaryota > Viridiplantae > Streptophyta > Magnoliopsida > Asterales > Asteraceae > Lactuca > Lactuca virosa. The sequence continues at coordinate 73,465,384 of NC_136431.1, forward strand.
ATTTACCACTAGTCGAATTCTCATACAACAATAGCTATCACTCCAGCATTAAAGTTGCTCCATTCGAAGCCCTCTATGGCCGGAAGTGCAGATCACCACTGTGCTGGGCTGAAGTGGGTGACACGCAACTAGCCAAAGGACAAGTACCCGACAGCTCTCTCACATGCCCAAAAATCATAAGAGAAACAACTGAGAAGATTGTTCAGATTCGGGAATGACTAAAGGCTTCAAGAGACAGACAAAAGAGTTATGCGGACAAAAGACGGAAGCCCTTGGAATTTCAGGTCGGGGACCGAGTGCTATTAAAGGTCTCGCCCTGGAAAGGGTTAATACGTTTCGGAAAACATGGGAAACTAAACCCAAGGTATATCGGACCATTCGAGATCCTTGCAAGGATTGGTCCGGTAGCATACAAACTTCGACTACCGCAGGAACTCAATAACGTACATCCTACCTTTCTGGTGTCAAACTTGAAGAAATGTTTGTCTGATGAGACCCTTGTCGTCCCTCTAGACGAAATCGAAATCAACGAGAGTATCCACTTTATAGAGGAACCAATTGAGGCCATGGATAGGGAAATTAAACGAACAAAACAAAGTCGCATACCCATTGTGAAGGTCCGCTGGAATGCAAAACGGGGACCTGAGTACACTTGGGAGCGCTAAGATCAAATGAAACAAAAGTATCCGCATCTCTTTTCCTAATCCACAAATATTTATCTTACATTAAATTTCGGGACGAAATTCCCTCTAACGGGGGGATGATGTGACAACCCGATATTTCGGATCAATGTACTGACCTGATAACTCAAGAATTGTAATCTCTTTTGATATAATGAAATTAGCGTCAAAAATAAAATGTTCAAAAGTCTCTATTGGGTTGCCTAAAATGATATTTATCATGTCAAGGTTTTCAGAAATATAAAGAACACTAGAATCCGAGTTATAACGAACAAGTTATGACCAACCTAAGATATAAACGAGAGTTGTAGAGCATGTTCTCACCTACGCGTGCATATATAGAACGTCGAAAACGGAGCTCGTACGCAGAAGTTACAGATTTTACAAGTTCGAGACACAAAATCCGAGGCTGTCAGGATGGCCATGACGTGGCATAGATGGCCACGATGTGGGGGCCCTGATTGATGGGTTTTCAGGCTTGGCAGCAGACGTCTCGTCCATGGAAGAGGATAGGATCGAGGCCACGACGTGGCAACCTTATGGCCACGACGTGGGACCCAAAAATTTGACTATAAATAGAGCTCAATGGTTCCGGGTTTCATTGCTCAATTCTCTTCTTTCTCGTGCCGAAGCTCTGCGTTTTAACCTCCGAAGCCATCCCAAAGCCCCGGTCTTCGCATCCAAGTTCCGAAGGAAGGTCTTACACTCTCGAGAATTCCCGAGAATCCCGAGAAAATCCGCTTTCTCCTGTCGAAGTTCTGCTCAGTTTTCATCTCACCATCTTCACTCTATCAAGTGAGTTCATACCCCTATAACTATGTTTTCAAATACTTTGTAAATGCTTTTATACACTTTTAAGGGGGGGGGGGGGAATACAAGTAAGCACACGATTACCCTTGTGTGAATAACATAAATCTTTTGTTATACTTTTTGTTATAATCAATCATATGTGATTTATAACTATCATACGAAAACGTTCTCATACAATATATCACGATAACACTTTGTCCTTTTTGGAATGAAACATGTTGTTATGTAAATATGAAACACTTTATTTATATTTTGAGTATAAATGTTCAATAATGTTATTACAAATGATATACTTTACATACAAAGTCGACACTACACTAGGGTTTATCATACAAACGAATCACACTTTCGGAAAAACTATAATAAGTATAGTTTACTAGATATTCATGAGATTTCACATACTATAAATACTATATCAAGGAAATACTTTCATATACAAGAACAAATGGACTTTTCATACGTAAATCTATTTAATACTAAGTTTTGTGAGACATTCAACTTCACGTACTTTCAAGTATGTAGTTAAAGTCTTGTATTATATACCATAATCTCTTGTAGGGAGAGCGTGATACTTGTGTATAGATCTATACGGGATTGACAATCCCGCACCTAAACTGTTAGCTACAGTTAGACCGGCAAGTTTGGGGTGACAAACGTCATAACATTTCCAACGTCTGAAGAACGTTGTTACGGGCAGTCTGGGTCAATAGCATGGTTATAAAACTCACATGGAGTATTAAAAACACGTTGATTTACGAGGTTATCAAATGCCTTAGTGATTTTATACATACATAAATCTACTATTCTAGGCATGAAAAACACTTTTGCATTTCAGTTTTGGAACTTTTAAACTACCACATATTTATGGAAAAACATTGGATTTCTAAAAGAAAACATTCAAATCAGTCGGGTCTTGGTAGAAGACTACTTTTATACTAGTAGGAAATATGGGATTTCTAGGAGTTTTCAAACATCTACAAACAATTTCATTCAGATCTATACAAACATTAACATTAAATACTTATGAACTCACCAGCTTAAATGCTGATCTACTCTTTCAAATCTACTTGTATTTCTCAGGGATTCAGTAATACAAGTAAACTTCAACTTTTGGAGAAGTGATGCTAAGGCGTCAGTTTAAAACTCATTTTGACATCATATTGTAATTTGTTTTGAAATAAGTATCATTCAACAATGTAACTTTTAAATTATATATATGATGGTTGGTTTACTTTCTTTACTATGTATTCAACTGTTACGATACTACATGAAGTCATCCGCCCTCGAACGATTCCGCCGTTCTGGTTTGGGGGTGTGACATCTATTAAACTAGGAATCCAAATAAAGTTTCTATTACAAATACACATTACATAAGAACTATTTGAATCAGAATCTCCCTCATATCCTTCAGTTTCTTATTCAGTATCATAATCAGAATCGGTCTCATCAAAATCAGTCTCTCAATCGAAAACATCATTGACTCTACAGGTTGGCAGGGGAACTTTTGTTACACTCTCTACCACAACATCGACTCTAGGAATATTTTGAAAGGACATGCTGAAATCGATAAAAGGTGAAGCATTTGATGAAGAGATATTTTTTAACTACATCAACATTGTTAAGACTTTCGTCTGATCTATTGTCAACATTGTGGACATAGTCATTGTAAACAAGTTGGACACGATCATCATTCGACGGTAGATCCCAAATACTTTGTGACAACCGTCAAATTAAAAGTCAAAGTCAACAAGTCAAAGTCAAAGTCAACAATGTCAAATCGGTCAAACTTAACTAGTACTTGTATGTTAAAACTTATTCTATGTATAAAAATGTGCATTTGTATGTCAAGAATTCAAGTGTCTCGGAGAATCTATGTGTTTATCAGTGTAAAACCCTAAAAAGGGAGTTAAACGCATCAAAACACGACTACGGGCCCTTTTGGGGACTTAAAACAATCATAAACGAAGCATAACGGGATTCACAAACCTTGCATTGCAAGATTATACGATAATAATGGCAAAAATCAAATCTCTCCCAAATCTCTCCAAGTATGTGAAATCTCTCCTAAATCTCTCCAAGTATGTGAAATCTCTCTCAAATCTCTCCAAGTATGTGAAATCTCTCAAAGTATGTGAAATCTCTCCCAAATCTCTCCAGTTATGTGAAATCTCTCCCAAATCTCTCCAAGTATGTGAAATCTCTCCCAAACCTCTCCAAGTATCTGAAATCTCTCTAAATATGTGAAATATCTCCCAAATCTCTCCAAGTATGTGAAATCTCTCCCAAATATGTCCAAGTATGTGAAATCTCTCCCAAATCTCTCAAAGTATGTGAAATCTCTCCCAAATGTCTCCAAGTATGGGAAATCTCTCCCAAATCTCTCTCAAAATCTCTCTCAACTTTTTATAGTCATCCCAAACCTTAACTTGGCCAAAAACCGCTTGAAAAGAAAAGTTATATCGAAAAACAGCTAATTAGGGCCGAAACCCTTCTTAGGAACCGAACCTCTTAGGAACCGAACCTCTTAGGAGCCGAACCCTCCTATTAGAGCCGAAATGTCAGAACCGAACTTCGCCTTTTAGGATCGAACTCCACCTAGACCGAAGTCAGCAAGACCGAACCTCCCATGAAGCAAAATAAGCCGAACCCTCGGTTCATTTCGGTCCCTCCTCACCTTCGCTTCCTTCTTCCACCTTCGGTCTTCCCCTTCTACTTTCGGTTCCTAGCATCTAAGACCGAAACACACCTTCGGTCCATAGCCTTAAGGACCGAAACCTCGCCGTTTTTGACGGGATTTTTTCACAAAATTCATATTTTTACCATTTTTAACCCCCAAAACTCATATTTTATTTATTTTTCAAGGATTATTAATTAAAAATCATTATTTTATAATAAGAGGAGTATTCTACCCCACAAGTGGGCCAAGTGTGCCCACTTGCCTCCATGTGTCATCCTCTCATTAGCCAACCATATCCACATCACACAAACCAAGGCAAACATCACTTCAAACTTACAAATTGCTCCAGCAACCTTCAATATATATAGAAATCTCTGGAGGATTTCTTGGCTTGCTTGATCATTTCAAATACTTACACCTCTCAAAACACCAAAAGAGCCTCATTTTCTCTCTACTTCCCACCACTTTGTGAAAGTGTTCTTGAGTTATTACTTCACTTTTTGGTAAGTATTCCATCTAAACTCAAGTGTTATTCCATGTTTCCATAACATCCTTGAATCATCTACACACATTTTAACACCAAAGAATCGTTCTTAGGATCATCCAACTTCACGTGTTCATCAAGTGTTCTTGACTTGATACTCCTCGTCTCCGACCTTCCACTCTTCAAGAAATCACTCAAGGTGAGTTCATACCCCTACATTTTCCAGTTTTCTTTAGTTTTCAGGGGGGGGGGGGGAATACAAGTTAAAACACCAAAACATATTTAAAACTTAACTTGACAGCTTACAACAGAAAAGTTGTGACCTGTTCACGAACTGTTTTACTCAACTTAAACTTAATATCTTTCAAACCTGTTTAATATGCAAATAGTTCAGGTTCATACCTTTAAAATGACTACTTGCACATCTCTATAGGATTTGTCTACAATTTGTGGTGATTTTTACAAAACTACCTAACATTTCATAAACGAATTCGGACCAGTCTGTGAATATGAACCTTTTCACACAAGTTAGAGACTTCTAAAAATCATAATAAATATTATGAATAACCTAGATACATTTTATAAACTCTCAGAGTTTACGAATTTAGTTTTCGACTTCGTATGATTTTTCTATGATGTTTTCAAAACAGTATAGAAAGGTTAAAAACTAGCTACATAACTTACCATATTAACAACACTTTGTAGTATGTTGAGCAAAGTGCATAACAATAAGTTTCTAAATGTTGAATGCATTCTTGTTAGTTTATCATCATAAACAGAAATTCGTCATTCATGATAAGGCTTTTCCATTCATTTCGAGCACATATAATAAACCACAATAAGTATAGTTTATGGATTTTTCGATAAAAGCATCCTACATGATAAAGGTTTTACTCTCAAAACAACTGGGTTTTTCATATACTACATGATAAACTATAATAGTAATAGTTCAAGGATTCCATATCACTAAATTATTTCATAAAAGGTTATTTCACTTCCTCCACGGAAGAAGTTTTATACTAAAACTATATGTAAACTAGTTAACGTAATTTGTGAGACATTCTCTTTCGGGGTACTCTTAAGTACCACAGAAAAGTCCTGTAGTTATAATCATAATCTCTGGTAGGGAGAGCGTGATAGTTGTGTATAGATCTATATTGGGTCTGACGAACCCGCACCTGAGCTGCCTGCAACAGCTAGACCGGCAGGTCTGAGGTGACAAGTGTCATATCATTCCGACGCCTGAAGAACGTTGAGTACGAGGTCCTCGAGTTATAGTATGGTTATAACAACTCACGTAGGGAGTTAACAATCTTTCAAGTTTACAGGGAAAATTCTACTTTGAAAAGGGGTTTTATCTATTTAAAGACTATTATAAACATTATAAGTACAAAACCCACACACATCCTCGGCCTTGGGATTTAAGGCTACATAACTTTTTATAAGGAAAATATTGGATTTTCTTTGGAAACGCATTACGATTATAAACATCATAAGTACAAAACACACACACATATTCTCGGTCTTGGAATTTAAGGCTACATAACTTTTTATAAGGAAAATAAGGGATTTTTCTTGAAGTATACATGGCAAAGTACCAGGTTTATCACTAAATGGATTTCATGATATTAAAACTACGTTTCATCTAGAATTGTTAGACTTCAGCTATAATTTGCTAAGTGTGCATATAGAGTTATATATGAATTTAGTCGCAATCGACTTAGAATTGGTGGGCCCGCCTTACTTCCTGTTTCTTGTTTGGTTGTGGACCTAGGGCAGACCCATTATATTCGACAGTTTATTTAACTTAAATTTTATATAAGTTATATACACTGGGTGATTATAGAAGGAATCTACAGGTCTTTCTAGGGTACATTATTGCATAACATAGGAGAGTTCATTTCGCGTTTAATAAAGAAAATATTGAATTTTCTGTAATCATACTCTATCGCTTTTTTACAAGGAAAACGGCTTCTTTCTCAAATAAAACTCTTATGAACTCATCAACTTATTTGTTGACATTTTTTCAAAACTACTTGTATTCTCAGGAATTCAGTGAAACAGGAAATCAACCGCTTTTGAGGATGGGACGTTAAATCGTCAAACATTTCATTTTGTCATCATAGTGTAATTGATTTGAAACATGTAAACACATACTATGGTGTAACTTTTTCAATTATATCCATGATGGTTGTATTTACTTTGAGCACTATTATACTCGTTGTTGTGATACTATACATGAAGTACTCCACTCCCGGACGTTTCCGCCATCCTTGGTTTGGGGGTGTGACATACTTTGATGATTAACATCATCGATGACACACCGATGGTTATTTTTTTGGTTTGTTCGAGAAGGCTATCAAATGTATAACACTTGTTTGGCTTGTGAAGCTTATATGAGTTTATCATCTTTGTATGCTTCATGTCGTGTGTCAATACTGGTGAAATTATTACTAGAAATAACTCTCGTTCGGTTAGCAAACCACTTGCACCGAAATGATACAATTGAATGATCATGTGTATACCACAACTCTATAATCTCTTCTAACTAGCCATAATATTTCTAGAAATTCACATCCAACGCTAGAACCACAAAGTTTTAAGATGTGTGTTGTGTCACGACTAAGTACAACAAACCTAACACTGTTGACTATGCATGTGGTGGAAGTATAAGCATTCATTTGCGAACCCATTGCAAGAGTCGAAAACTCTTGGTGGAATTCTGGAGAGTTTTCTATTTTCATTTGATGAACCTAACAAATATAAATTAATATGCATTATGTATTCTTTAGATCGATGAAACAAATATGTTTGTTAATTTGTGTTACCTTTTTCATGTAACTAGTTAGAAAGTTCGCGCTTTTCATCACTTAGGGGATGTTCAAATTGAATTTCTATGTTGATGAAAAAACATATAGAAATCATAAATGTGAAAAGATAAAAAATAAGATAATGAAAGTTAGAGATAAGAACATGTACTTGATATACCGTCTGACTTGTTCACAACTATTTAGTACAAATCATTCCATGTTATGAATTTTTATTAGATTAAGAGTTTTGATTTTAGTTGTGCTAGCTGGTTGACTTTTAGAATCAAACATCCAAAACTTTGTTTTTTCAACAACGACATCTTCATTTCTTTCAGCACAATTGAAGTAAGTCGGCACGAAGGTACATCGCACAAAATGATAAAACTTCTTTAGCAACATAACTTTCAACTATAGAACCTTTCGGCCTTTCTAACATAGTTTTTCAATTTCTTCATATACCTTTCAAATGGATACATCCATATCATACATATTGGGCCTCCGAAAATCGCTTCATCAGGTAAATGCAAAACTAAATGAAGCATAATGTCAAGAAATGTTAAAGAATAAATCAATTTTAACTTGGACGAGATTGCAATAATGTCTAATTTTTCTTTCCTCATATCCTCCACCTTTATTGTTCTCGACCAAATTTGCTTGAGAAACGTACAAAGGTCTACAATAGGTGTATAAGTTTCTTTGTCTAATAACCCTCCAACTCCAACCAGTATTAAGCATTGCATAAGAATGTGATAGTCTCGAGCTTTCAACCCAATAATGTTGGTATTGCTATCATTCACTTACTTACTAATGTTAGATGCAAACCCATCTGGAAATTTAACATCTTCTATAAATGAACAAAAGAATTTTTTATTAGATTTCATGAAAGAATATCTTGTATGGGGTCTATGAAACTTGTCACCCTTTCTTTGCAACCATTCATTTATTTAGAATTCTGAAGTCCTCTCATGCATTTGATGTGTATTTACTCTTATTGTTCATTAGAAGAGTACCTAACACACCCTCGTCCACATTTTTCTTGTCACAAAATGAAATCTATGTTGTGTTTCAGCTGCAAAGAAGACCAATACTCGCTACAAGAAAAATACCCTTTAATGACGCGCGAACAATGACACTCGCTGATTTATGATATGCATTTTTGTGTGTCCTTAAAAATAATGTCAGCCTTTCAAAATTTGAAGGATAGAGGACACGCATTTGTGCATGCCCTAAAATTATTGTCCCACAAAAAAAATTACAAACACGGAGGGCACCTAAATTAAATGGGTGTCGTCTACAAATGTCGCTTTATATTTTTTCATTTAAACGCGCGTTTTTAAAGAGGGATCCTCTGAAATTAGAAAATTCTAAAATTTTGAAGTAATCTCCTTTATCTCTCATAAAATCGCACATAGAGCCATTCTCTCCCTCCTCCTTCTCTCTAACCCTATACACAACCACCGTCAATTCGCAACAATGTTTTCTTACCCTTTCCTTCTTCCTTGCTCCAGATTTGTGACCTTCTTCGAAGCTATCTTATCCTCCCCCACCTGGTACTACCACACGCGAAATCGATGAAACCCTACTGGCCCTTTATCATCAACAATCAACGCCTCCATCAACCAGCTAGGGCTTTTATGGGAGACCTCCACAAAATTAATCAAGTTTCATCCTCACAGTGTCGGCGACTCCTTACGCCCACACACGCCTATGCCGACGACTGCGACTTCTTACACTCACGATGTTGGCGATTGGGGTTCTAAGTCCTGGATCCATCTCCTGTCAACCCTACTCCATATACTATGACTACCAGGCCCGGCCCAGGGCATGGGCAGGTTGGGCAATGGCCGAGGGGATCATTCTTGAGGTGGCATAATGTCACACCCCAAAATTAGAACGGCGGAAACGTTCTGGGGCGGAGGACGTCATGTTTAGTATCACAAGACATGCATCATAGTAAGCAAAGTAATAAACAACCATTTCATTAGAAAGAAAGTGTTTACAAAGTATGTGATTCATATAATATAGAATACATAGCAAATAACAAAAAGACATGAAGCTATACTGCTCCATCTTATGAATCCCAGTGCACGAACCTGTCTACTGGTCTCCTGAGAATACAAGTTATTTTGAAAGCGTAGATCAGCATTTAAGCTGGTGAGTTCATAAGATTTTAGTGATGTAGTAAGTAGTAAGAAAGTTTGTAGAAAGTTGTAGTATGTTGTAGTAAGTTCTTGTTTAGAAAAGTTTGCATGTTCCTCCAGAAAATCCTGTATTTCCTGCTTTGATGAAAGATAAGTAAAAATGACTCTACAGTCCTTTCTATGAGTATTAAATGGATACAAGTTATATAAAACCCAGAGTAAACAAACAATCGGTTGTGTGTATCTGCCCTAAGCCCACAACCAAACAAGGAACAGGAAATGAGGCGGAAGACACACATCCCATTGTTTGTTAGATCATTGTTGTATATAACCCCTACGTATTCACTCGCTACTCACGGAGTTAACTGTAATAGTTCCTTTATATTTGATGAAAAGATCCTTTAAGAAAACCCTTATTTCTTATAATAAAATGATAACCACAGTAGTTCCTTCTATAATCACTTAGTTTATACTAGTTATATATAATCTAATATCGAACAGATAGTTGATTGTGTGAATCTGCCCTAAACCCACAACCAAACAAGGAACAGGGAATGAGGCGGAAGGCACACATCCAACTACCTATCGGATATTAATTATATATAACCCTGGTGTATAAACTAAGGTATTATAGAATTAACCACCTAAGGTCCTTTAAGTTTTACTGGTTTAATAAAATGGATTAAACCCTTTACTAGTAAATTTCTATTTTTGTATACCAAAACTTCTTTATTTGAAAAGTATGTTTTGTACTAGAAAACGGTGCATTGAATTGGTGTCCTATGACCTGACCCATACATGGTACCCCTTATGATTTCTTGGTGTATACGGAACATATATATAGCTAAGCTCGGATAGATAGTAGGCTGGGTGTATCTGATCTAAGCCCACAAACAAACAAGGAACAGGAAATGAAGCGGAAAGCACACATCCTACTACCTATCGGACCCGATTAATATATATCCCTGAATGCATACACTAAGGAATCATAAAGTTAGCATTATAGATCCCTTTCTACTGAATGTACTAGACTCGACTGTTCTGTGTGTCGTTTCTAAATGTAAGTTTTCCCTAGTTTATAACTATCTTGACTCGAAAATGGTTTGTATTAGCTTTCAAGTGGAACTGTCACTTACTGAAAGTAATGGGAATTTATAAGTACACAGTTGTCTTTTGAATTGACATCCTGTTAGTACTAATTACCTTAAAACATGTTTGTTTTATTAAGGTCATAATGTGAGGAATAGTACCCATACTATACGCTCTCCCTGCAAGAGATTTTGGGGACCAAACGCGACTTCCGCAAACAAATTGCTAGGTCGTGTAGAATTCACATTAAAGTTATGTGATCATGTATACCCAATTTTACTATCACCTTTTGTTTAGAACAATAAGTTAGTGATTCATTTGTATAATTAGATCCTGTAGTGTTCTCATGCTATAGCATCTTAGTATGTTCGTTTTGTTATAGTGTATAGTGTATAGTGTATAGTGTATAGTGTGTCTCTCTGATGTATTGTATCTACCTCCTTGTTTCTCTTTATGTTATCGTGTATTGTATCTACCTCCTTGTTTCTCTTTATGTTATCTAGTATGAACTGAACCTCTAAACTATACCCCTTATAGTTTACTAGTGTTTTACTTGAACTGTTATTGAAAAGACTCAATTTACTACTAAGTTATGCTTGTACTTTAAAAACGGAGTTTTGTTAAACTATAAAGTAACATAACTTTAAAAGAGTTTTTGAAATGTTTTGACTACTTATACATGACATAAGTAATCTTTTGAAATATGTTTATAACAAACAATTACACAATTATCATTGTGTTCAACTTGTATTCCCCCCTTAAAAGCATTTAAAACAGTTTAAAAGATTGATTACGGGGTATGAACTCACCTTATGTGGGTGATTCAAACGAATATGCGCCTAAGGATGAGAAGTTCCACGAATGAAGTCTCGAGACACAAACGGGTCCTAAACGACATATAAGGAATGTATTGGCATGAATATAGTGTTTATAGGCAACTATATGAAAGGAAACACCTTTAGGGACTAGGAGACACTTGGACCAAGTGTTAGAATCACATGTGATTCATCTAAGGGGAGTGTACGGCCACTAAGAGGAGTTTACGGCCCAAGTGGTATGTCTAATGGAGTTTACGGCCATAGGGTTTACGGCCCTATGAGTTTACGGCCGTAAACTCAAGGTATCTTGTACCCAAGTGTGTGATAAGGTCCTATTTGCATCAAGGAAGTGTTCTACGTCACAAGCTTCGCTTCTAGAAGGGTTTATGGCCAAAATGGCACCTTTATAAGGGTTTACGGCCAAGGGAGATGCTCTTGGCCGTAAACTCCTATTGTTCTTGAGAAATGGATGATTTCAAAGGGTAAGTCAAGTGTTTCTAGCATACAACAAGTTAAGGAAGGAGTACTCACGATATTGAAGCTTGAAAGGGTTGATTTCGGCCCAAAAACACTAGTGTGTGCTCTTGGTGAAAGTTGAAGATTATGAAGATCTAGACAAAATGGATGTTTTCATGGATGAATCAAAGAATGATACATGTTTAAGAAGGATAACAACAACTATAGGGAAGAACACTTACGTTTTTGGAGGATTTGGATGAAGAACTTGATGATACTTGAGAGAGTTTGAGGAGATTTCGGCCAAGGAAAGGAAAGGAATGAAGAAATGGCTAAGTGTCACTTATATAGGGGTGAGTTTACGGCCACCTTGAGTTTATGGCCTTAAAATCTTGGTGTCTTCGCCGTAAACTCCTCTTGAATGAGTTTATGGCTTGATCTTTGTATAGTGGCTTTAGCAGATACTTCCTAACACTCATTCCTTGAATGTATTGGGCTCAGAACACTAAAACAGACTCTAAACAGTGCTAAATGATAGTAGGAGTGAGTCTGACTTAAGGTTGATTGGCCTGACTTATAAGGCAAAAAATTTCAAGTTGTCACATCATCCCCCCGTTAGATGGAATTTTGTCTCGAAATTAGCTTTCTTAGCAGTACTATTGGGGTTGCGCTCCTCTGATTGGCAGAATACCCACTCGTAGACCTGGAAACTTTGCCCTACTATTCATGATAGGATTCATACTCGGTCCATCTATAATTATCTCGTGTATACAAGTCGTATATAATTAGGATTAGTTAGACAGTCAGATGTGCGACTCTGCCCCATGTCCACAACCAAACAAGGAACATGAGATAGGGAGGAAACACACATACTAGGTCTTCGTAATCATAATCATATACTACCCTCGCGTATACTCTAAATAGTGATAGGTGGGCTGTATTTGTCCTTAGCCTCTGTGCTTGAACTTGGTCTGCTGGACGGGTGGTATTTCGGAAAGGTCTGTGGACATACGACGACACGGCTTCGGAGGAAAAAGTACTCTTCGCATGAGTACTTCGGGGTTTAGAATACGAAAGACAAAACTGAGGTTTAGGTCGGACTTTCATTACGAATGACGAAGGTTTCGTGAACTTGACGGTCGAGGCGATAGAAATATATGAACTTAGTAAGGTGTGGACCACGCCAACTCATGATGAATGATAGAAACAGACTCTTTCCTGAACAAAGTTTTGGCCGATTTGAAAGAAATGTATGTTATACGATGATGTACTCCCTAGTGTCCTCGAAAATGTACTCTTTGTAAATGTTCTAGTGCTTTCTGTTTTCCTCTTGATGTTAACACTTCTACGTATCGTACCGTGATGTGCGCATACATACCGCGAAAGTGCTTGGTTATCTAGAATCGATACTTAAACTACGATCCTCACTTGTACCACTACGATCGCCTTGAATATACAAGTTATGAATAATTAAGATGAATTGGACGGTCGACTGAGTAACTCTGCTTCAAATCCACAACCAAACAAGGAACAAGAATTAAGGCGGAATCACTCACTCTAAGTCTTCAAAATCTTAGCTATGCACAACCCTAACGTACATACTAAGCCATCAGAGCTTCTCAGAACGGATCTCTTAGTTCTTTTGAATACTGTGACCTACTACATTATGTGAGTTATTATAATTACTTTTAAGTGTTATCCCCAAGTTTTAATCTTATATAAATATAAATTAATTTTCAAAGTAATTACTATTTCGAAAAAGTACCGCTGCTCGATGGCGACTCCGAGGTCGATTCTCCTGCGTTGATCATTAGATTTCGTCCATCCGCTCCTGAGTTCTTTGTTATCAGGCAGTCCTCCTGATAGTGTCCAGTCTCACCACAAGCATAGCAGGCTTGGTTTTCTTCAACTCCGGGGACTTGGGAGATCGGTTGAGCCGGTGCCCTGTAGAAACGGACTGTGTGTCCCTTTCTGTGGCAGTTCAGGCACTGCATTTCCCGACATACTCTGGTGTGGTGATAGTTGCACTTTCCACACTTCGGGAGGGTTCCAACTGATGGGTTTTGAGCATTCTAACACTTCCTAAGTGTACATGCAACCCTAATAACCTTGGATCTATGTTTGTCTAATAATCATGCAAAGTTGAATTCCAAGGTTATATTCCTATCTAGCATACATGGGGAACATTTTTAACTTGAATGAAAGATAGAATAACTTACCTTGTTGTTGATTATGATCCTTGAAACCTTGTGAGCCTAGCACCCCAAGTGTGATGCCTCAAATGCTTCACACAACACCAAATGCAAAGGAGTAAACTTTGAGAGAATCTTACACTTGCAAAATCGGCTCTAGCCCTCTTGTTTCTTAGTGTAGCCTATTTTGGTGGAGAATGGGTTTCTTATATAGTGTTGACACATATAGGGTTACACCATGTAAACCCTAATGTGTCATGACTCTTCATTTCCAGGACCCATGGGTTTGTAACTCCCATGGAGCATCCTATGGGTGGAACCCAACTTGATAATCCATGGAGCCTCTTAGCCCACTATATAAGATATGGAAGATTTACATAATCTACACATATATATATTTAATTAGTTATCTTTTGATCACTTAATTAATTCTAAATTAATTCTTGATCAAACTAATTAAATAACATTATTAATATATTAGAACTTATAATATATTAATAAACCATAAGTGTTATTTCTCTCATTTTAGTTTATCCAATTGCATGGTGCCATGCAACCCAAATGGACCATGCTGGGTCGGGTCAAGTACATACCAGAAATAGTTATGGACTTAGACACCTTATCCAACACCAACATATCGACTGACAGGTGCTGGAGTAGCAGGTTTGTGGCGGCGTACATAGTACTCATTTGTTCCTCATGCGGGGTGTCATATGTTGTTCGCTCGATGGAGACTCCGAGGTTGATTCTCCTGCGGTGATCATCAGAATTCGTCCATCCGCTCCTGAGTTCTTTGTTATCTGGCAGTCCTCCTGGTAGTGTCCAGTCTCACCACAGCCATAGCAGGCTTGGTTTTCTTTAACTCCGGGGAGTTGGGAGATCGGTTGAGCCGGTGCCCTGTATAAACAGACTGTGTGTCCCTTTCTGTGGCAGTTCAGGCACTGCATTTCCCGACATACTCCGGTGTGGTGATAGTTGCACTTTCCACACTTCGGGAGGGTTCCAGCATATCGCCTGACAGGTGCTGGAGTAGCAGGTTTGTGGCGGCGTACATAGTACTCGTTTGTTCCTCCTGCGGGGTGTCCTGTGTTGTTCGCTTCTTCTTCCTCTTGTTCCCCGACTTCTGGCTATTGTCCTCTTCCCTCGATGGCTCGGGAATGGGGAGTTCCATACCATGGCGGACTTCGTGGTCGATGAGTCGCTGAGCCAGGTGTTTAGCACTATCGAATGTGGCTGGGTTAGAAGACAACACATCTCCTTGGATCGGGGCAGATAGACCCCAGATGTATCTTTCTATCTTCTTGCTCTCCGAGGTAACCATCCCGGGACATAGAGCTGCTAGGTCGCTGAACCGGTCAGTGTAGGCCGCTATGTCTGAGCCGACCATCGTGAGCTGCCACAGTTCTTGTTCCAACTTTTGAACTTCGCCCAATGGGCAGTATTCTTCCAGCATTAACTCTTTTAGGTTCTCCCAACCTATTGAGTTTGCCACTGATAGGGCCAGTGACTTAACATGGCTGTTCCACCATGTTAGGGCTCTGTCAGAGAAGGTGCAGGCAGCAAACTTCACTTTGCTCCCTTCTGGGCACGAACAGATTTCGAAGACCGAATCTGTTTTCTCGAACCATTGCATCAGAGCGATGACTCCACCATTCCCATCGAAGGAATTGGGTTTGCAGTTCATGAAGTCCTTATACGAACACTCCCTTGGGTGTTCGTAAGTAACTCCAGGGTTGGTTAAGTGGGTACCGCTACCAGATCCGAGGGTACCACTTTCACCGAAGTGAGCTAGAGCAGTTGCCACTGCGGAGGATATCGCTTCTTGAAGAACAGCAAGATCGAATTGCGGCGGTGGAGTTGGAGTTATCGGAGTAGCGCGTCTGTTTGATCTATGAGGAGGCATCTTTGCAAAAAAAATACAAAGATGAGATGGAATAAGTCTAAAGCAATGGCCACAAGTCGAAAGCTGAAAAGACATGGTTATCCTAGTTCTGGGTGTATCGGGTCCTGACTTCCATAGGGTTGTGGAAACAATTCATAAAAGAGTTTATACCTAATAAACTTTATGAATTTGGAATGTCTATCCTCGAATGAATATTTGTTGCCTGAATAACTGTTACCAGTTGCATGTAAGAAAATAATCCTAACACATAATGTGAGCAGTGTCTCCACGCGCTCATTAAGTTAACAAGATTATTATTTATTAGTGTGACGTATAAGACGTTATGGGTTACGTCGGTTGATCCTTCTTTGAAAGCTCCTCATGAACTTGCTCTCGTTTCCTCCTGACTCTTCTGTTGTCTACTATGAGGAAGTGGTTACATCTACCTGGGCTTGTCGTGCGAGAATGGAAGTGACTAAAGAATCTATGAGATTAAGTGAAACATTATGGGGTGATCTTACAGAGTCCTCCTATTATTTCACAATGTATACAAGTTGTATATAACTTAAGACTAAATAGACCTTCGAATAAGTTATCCTACTCCAAAACCACAACCAAACACGAAACAGGTAGTGAAGCGTAGATCACAAATTTTAAGTCTACAAATTCTCAATTATATATAACCTTGGAAGTATACACTGTAAGATTATAGACCTATCCGTAAGGGTCTTTTAAGTTATCACATAAGTTATTTATATGGTGCCTAAAATACTTCTATAGTATTTTAATGTAATCTACTTGGTATGTTTTAAACTTGTTATCGCGTTATAGTATCATATAATACTCCTATAGTATTCTAACTCTCTGTACTTGATCTAGTATTCTCTTGACTTAGTATTAGGTAAGTTTTTGAGACCGTTGCAACACCACATCACTCCCAAACACATGTCGGTCACATCTCGAATGAATATAGTTGATCAGGCTATATTGATTCTAGCTATGATTACATAACTGTCAGGTTTGACCATAGTGTTCAACCTTTAACTTCTTCTGTTCTGTTCTTCTTGTGATACTTGTTCTAGTATGTATATATGTATAAGCAAGTATGTATACTTTTATAAGGTATCATTATATATTTAAAATATATTCTTATCCAGAGCACTTCGGCCCCATTGTATTTATAGTTGTATATCTTTTATCGGTTGATATACTTAGTTCACTATAAACAATGCTCTGATACCAATCTATCACACCCCAAAACCGGAACGGCGGAAACGTTCTGGGGCGGAGGACGTCATGTTTAGTATCACAAGACATGTATCATAGTAAGCAAAGTAATAAACAACCATTTCATTAGAAAGAAAGTGTTTACAAAGTATGTGATTCACATAATATAGAATACATAGCAAATAACAAAAATACATGAAGCTATACTACTCCATCTTCTGAATCCCAGTGCGCGAACCTGTCTACTGGTCTCCTGAGAATACAAGTTATTTTGGAAGCGTAGATCAGCATTTAAGCTGGTGAGTTCATAAGATTTTAGTGATGTAGTAAGTAGTAAGAAAGTTTGTAGAAAGTTGTAGTATGTTGTAGTAAGTTCTTGTTTAGAAAAGTTTGCCTGTTCCTCCAGAAAATCCTATATTTCCTGCTTTGATGAAAGATAAGTAAAAATGACTCTACAGTCCTTTCTATGAGTATTAAATGGATACAAGTTATATAAAACCCAGAGTAAACAAACAATCGGTTGTGTGTATCTGCCCTAAGCCCACAACCAAACAAGGAACATGAAATGAGGCGGAAGACACACATCCCATTGTTTGTTAGATCATTGTTGTATCTAACCCCTGCGTATTCACTCGGTACTCACGGAGTTAACCGTAATAGTTCCTTTATATTGGATGAAAAGATCCTTTAAGAAAACCCTTATTTCTTATAATAAAATGATAACCACAGTAGTTCCTTCTATAATCACTTAGTTTATACTAATATCAAACAGATAGTTGATTGTGTGAATCTGCCCTAAACCCACAACCAAACAAGGAACAGGGAATGAGGCGGAAGGCACACATCCAACTACCTATCGGATATTAATTATATATAACCCTGGTGTATAAACTAAGGTATTATAGAATTAACCACCTAAGGTCCTTTAAGTTTTACTAGTTTAACAAAATCGATTAAACCCTTTACTGGTAAGTTTCTAGTTTTGTATACCAAAAGTTCTTTATTTGAAAAGTATGTTTTGTACTAGAAAACAGTGCATTGAATTAGTGTCCTATGACCTGACCCATACATGGTACCCCTTATGATTACTTGGTGTATACGAAACATATATATAGCTAAGCTCGGATAGATAGTAGGCTGGGTGTATCTGCTCTAAGCCCACAACCAAACAAGGAACAGCAAATGAAGTGGAAAGCACACATCCTACTACCTGTCGGACCCGATTAATATATATCCCTGAATGCATACACTAAGGAATCATAAAGTTAGCATTATAGATCCCTTTCTACTGAATGTACTAGACTCGACTGTTCTGTGTGTCATTTCTAAATGTAAGGTTTCCCTAGTTTATAACTATCTTGACTCGAAAATAGTTTGTATTAGCTTTCAAGTGGAACTGTCACTTACTGAAAGTAATGGGAATTTATAAGTACATAGTTGTCTTTTGAATTGACATCTTGTTAGTACTAATTACCTTAAAACATGTTTGTTTTATTAAGGTCATAATGTGAGGAATAGTACCCATACTATACGCTCTCCCTGCAAGAGATTTTGGGGACCAAACGCGACTTCCGCAAACAAATTGTTAGGTCGTGTAGAATTCACATTAAATTTATGTGATCATGTATACCCAATTTTACTATCACCTTTTGTTTAGAACAATGAGTTAGTGATTCATTAGTATAATTAGATCATGTAGTGTTCTCATGCTATAGCATCTTAGTATGTTCGTTTTGTTATAGTGTATAGTGTATAGTGTATAGTGTATAGTGTGTCTATCTGATGTATTGTATCTACCTCCTTGTTTCTCTTTATGTTATCGTGTATTGTATCTACCTCCCTGTTTCTCTTTATGTTATCTAGTATGAATTGAACCTCTAAACTATACCCCTTATAGTTTACTAGTGTTTTACTTGAACTGTTATTGAAAAGACTCAATTTACTACTAAGTTATGCTTGTACTTTAAAAACGGAGTTTTGTTAAACTATAAAGTAACATAACTTTAAAAGAGTTTTTGAAATGTTTTGACTACTTATAAATGACATAAGTAATCTTTTAAAAGATGTTTATAACAAACAATTACACAATTATCATTGTGTTCAACTTGTATTCCCCCCCTTAAAAGCATTTAAAACAGTTTAAAAAATTGATTACGGGGTATGAACTCACCTTATGTGGGTGATTCAAACGAATATGCGCGTAAGGATGAGAAGTTCCACGAATGAAGTCCCGAGACACAAACGGGTCCTAAATGACATATAAGGCATGTATTGGTGTGACATCCCCATTTTCACAGCCAGAAAAGACTGATTTTTGCTTATGCTTGTTTAAAAATCAGAGTAACATTTTAAATAAAAGTGTTGCGGAATTTATCCCAAAACAAAATATGATAAAGATTTATCAAAAGCATTTCCAAAGAAATGTATTTCATTAAAAGACTCGGGATGTCATGTTCGATACAGATCAAAAGCATAAACAGTACAACATAAGCCTTACTACATTATTTCGTATTTACAGGCCTATAATCCCTTATCTCTCATCCAAACATCTATGCTCATGCGCCACTACCTGTAATACAAGAAACTGAGTGGGTCAGGCTTGGGAGCCTGGTGAGCACATAGGGTTTTCAACCCACAATAAATAAGTTTATTAACTTTATCAAACCAAACAAACCCGATTACCCATTCCCGTTATCCTCACTTTACGTCCCTAAAACATGTAACTCAAGGGACCTAGTCTAAGGACTTTCTTCGGGGCGACAACACATGCTTCGGGGATTCCTCAGCAATTCATGTCAAATAAGGCAACCATGTGGGGGATGGAGTACTGTTGGTGAACACACAGTTCAAATAAACACCAACAGGTTGCGAGCCTGCTAGCGTTCCACTGGACTGTCTAGAATAGTCCGTGGTCGTCATCTATACTCCGCTAGATGACTGGATCATCAATAACATCTATAACGAGGCCTCTTATTATTTTATTTTGTCACACAGCAACTATTACATCTACCCATGTTTTACCCAACACATTTTGTAGATATAAAATACATGTACAGTTTAAATCATTTAAAACGTGTATAAAATCGTTCATCCAGCATAGATAGCAAGTATACAGATAATATGCACACGTAGCACGTAATTTATATAAAATACTTCATATCTATGTGTAAGATGAAAGTGACTATACACTAACCTGATTTAATGAAAATCGGGCAGCAATTCGTTGCCTAAAACGATCGTTTCTAATAAAACCGGGAGTTTTATTGAGAAACCGGGCTCTGCGAAGGGTCGGGCTTCGAAACCGAAAAGATAAATTTTCTGGGTCTTCGGGCACTTGGGGGCGTGTTCCGGGTGTTGAAAATGATATCGGGGCTTCGGAGGAAGTCGAGATAGTAAAAATATTGAATTTAGGGTGAAAAGTGGCAATTTTCCAAAATTACCCGGGAGATCTCGCAACCCCCCTATTTATAGGGTGTGAGACCGAAGTTTGAATGGCTGAGAAGGCTGCACGCAACAGCTGCGAGGCTCGGAGGTGGCTCGGATGCGAAGGGCTCGTCGGAAGCTTGTAAGCGAGACGTGGCTCGCTTCGGACAGGGCAGGTGGCGAGACACGCATCAGATGCGAGGGTTGCACACGCCTGCGAGCTCGGAAGATGCCACCGATGCGAGACGCGTCGGTATCCTAATGGACCCCGACTTCGGATGAATCAGCGGCTGACACGAGGCGTACACGGGTTATCTCGCATGCGATGTGACGTGGCCGAAGTTGGGCCATGCGAAATTCCTCGGATTTTGTGGTTTTTCTCGGTTTTTGTGCAAAAACTTCTAAAATCCATAACTTCCGCATACGGGCTCCGTTTTTTACGTTCTTTATATGTACGCGTAGGTAAAATTACGCTTTACACCTTTCGTTTAGACTTCGTCATCTACTTTTGAATTTAATTTTTATATTATTATTTTTAACAGACCGGGACAGGAAATCTGTTAAAAATTCATAACTTCTTCATCCGACGTCCGTTTTCGTCAGACTTTTTACTGTCCCCGGAATCACACGTCAGCAAACAAATGCGTGTAGCGACTCATCATGTCACTCTCCGTTTCCCAGGTGAGATTTGGCCCATTCGTATGTTTCCATCGCACAAACACTAAATCGACCATTTTGCGTCGCAACTTCTTAGTCTTACGGTCAACGATTGCCTCAGGTTCTTCAATCAACCTCTTGTTTTCATCCAACCTTAATTCAGAAATGGGAATTATGTCGGGCACATCTCCCGTGAACTTTCTCAAATAACACACATGAAAGGTATTATGAATACCCTCTAGTTTTTCCGGTAATTCTAGCTTGTAATCTTGATTCCCGATCCTCTGAAGAACTTTAAACGGTCCAATAAACCTTGGACTCAACTTTCCCCTTTTACCAAATCTTATAAGTCCCTTCCATGGCGAGACTTTAAGTAAAACCGAATCTCCAACTTCGAAGGATATCGGTTGTCTTTTCTTGTCAGCATAACTCTTTTGTCGATCTTGAGCTGCCAACATTCTTTCTCTAATCACTTTCAACTTTTCAGCAGTCTGATGTACTATTTCAGGTCCCACAAACTGCTTTTCCCCAGCTTCCAGCCAGCATGCAGCGTTCGACACTTTTCTCCATACAAAGCGTGATAAGGTGCCATCTTGATGCTTGAGTGGAAACTATTATTATAGGAAAATTCTACTAGAGGTAAGTGTTCATTCCAATTACCTTGGAATTCTAGGGTACATGCTCTCAGCATATCCTCCAATGTTTGAATTGTTCGTTCGCTCTGACCATCGGTTTGTGGATGGTAAGCTGTACTCAAACACAACTTGGTACCCAATTCCTCTTGTAGACTTCTCCAAAACCTTGAGGTAAAACGACTGTCACGATCGGAGACAATCGTTAACGGAACACCGTGAAGCCTCACAATTTCCTTCACGTAAGAATTCGCAAGTTTATCCATAGACCATTTCTCGTTGACTGCTATGAAATGCGCACTCTTAGTGAAGCGATCAACGACCATCCAAATCATGTCGTGACCGTTCCTTTTTCTGGGCAGTTTAGTCACAAAATCCATAGTGATGTATTCCCATTTATCCATGGGTACATGTAAAGGTTCTAAACTCCCATACGGTTTCTGATGTTGTGCCTTAACCCTAGCACATGTTACACACTCGGCCACATACTTAGCAACATCGAGCTTCATTGTCGGCCACAAGTAATAGGGTTTTAGATCCCTATACATTTTCATACTGCCAGGATGAATCGAGTACATGGTTTTGTGAACTTCTTCCATCAGAAGACCTCTTACTCCTCCCGTCTTAGGTACCCAAATCCTATCTTTGAATACCTTCAATCCTTGACCGTTTGTATCAAACACCAACATTTTTCCCAAACGTTCCTCCTTCCGGTCATTTTTCTCCAAAGCTTCCTCCTGAACTTTCTTTATACTTTCCACAATTGTAGAGACAACTTCAATTCTCAACGCTCTTGGCCTTTTCTTTTCAAGATTCACCTTCCGACTGAGAGCATCAGCAACAACATTTGCTTTACCAGGGTGGTAAAGTATCTCACAGTCGTAGTCCTTGAGTAACTCTAGCCAGCGCCGCTGCCTCATGTTCAATTCCTTCTGATTAAAGAGATATTGAAGACTCTTATGATCAGTGAAAAGTTTGCATTTAGTACCATAAAGATAATGCCTCCATATCTTTAAGGCGAATACTACCGCTGCCAACTCCAGATCATGAGTGGGGTAGTTTTTTTCATGCTCTTTCAATTGCCTCGATGCATACGCTATCACTTTATCCCTTTGGGTCAAAACACAACCTAACCCAACTCCAGAGGCATCACTATAAACTGCGAAGTCATCAACTCCTTCAGGTAACGAAAGAATCGGTGCTTCACATAATCTCTTCTTTAACTTCTCAAAGGCTTCCTTATGCTTCTCATTCCAAGTATAAGTAGCTCCTTTGTGGGTCAAAGCTGTTAATGGGGTAGCAATCGAAGAAAAGCCTTGGATAAATCGACGATAATATCCAGCTAATCCTAAAAAGCTTCGAATCTCCGTAGGACTTTTTGGTTGTTCCCACTTCATCACAGCTTCAATCTTTGCTGGGTCAACCATTATTCCTTCTTGGTTAACCACATGACCTAAAAATTGGACTTCTTGAATCCAAAATTCACATTTGGAGAACTTTGCATACAACTTCTTCTTTTTTAGAACTTCTAGTACTTCACGCAGATGCTTGTCATGCTCCTGTTTGCTTTTCGAATAAATCAAGATATCATGTATGAATACTATCACGGATTTATCAAGGTATGGTTTACAAACCCTGTTCATCAAATCCATGAAAGCTGCTGGGGCATTGGTTAGTCCGAACGACATAACCAAAAATTCATAGTGTCCATATCTTGTTCTGAACGCAGTCTTTTCGATATCCTGCTCTCTCACATTTAGTTGATGGTATCCTGACCTAAGATCGATCTTCGAGAAATAGCTCGAACCTTGCAACTGATCGAACAGGTCATCGATCCTCAGCAACAGGTATTTGTTCTTTATTGTTGCTTTATTCAGCTCTCTGTAATCGATGCACATTCTCATGCTCCCGTCTTTCTTCTTTACAAATAACACTGGGGCTCCCCAGGGTGATGAACTAGGTCGAATAAAACCTTTGTCCAATAACTCCTGAAGTTGTGTCATAAGTTCTTTCATCTCTGTTGGTGCTAATCGATATGGTGCTTTTGCTATCGGCGTCGTTCCTGGTAACAAGTCGATACGAAATTCTACTTGTCGATTAGGGGGCAATCCGGGAAGATCTTCGAGAAAGACTTCCATATAATCACACACGACCGGTATATTCTGCACCTCTTTCTTTTCCTTCTTAGCATCGATTACGAATGCCAAGTATGATGCACATCCCTTGGACAAACATTTTTTGGCTTTCATCAGGGAGATGATTCCAGAATTTACTCGGCGTTTGTCCCCGTACACCATAAATGACTCTTTTCCGGGTGGGTTTACCCTTACTATCTTCTTTCGGTATTGAATCTCAGCATCGTTGGCGCTAAGCCAATCCATACCCAAAACGATATTGAAACCGTTCAACTCTATGGGTAATAGCTCTTCGTGGAATTTGTTTCCGTTTAGGTCGATGACGATGTTCCTAATACGGTTACTAACAGGTCCGAACTTGCCACTGTCAACTTCCACAATTAGGGCATTATCAAGTTTTTCTACAGGCAATGCTAATTTCTCACCAAATTTATGCGACACAAAGGAGTAGTTGGCTCCGGAATCAAATAGTATATTGGCAGGCAATCCATTTACAAGAAAGGTACCTGAAGCGACGTCCGATGTCTCCTTTGCAGCCTCGAGTGTCATCTGGAAGGCTCTCGCCTTCGGCTTTGGTGGAATGTTGGGCCTTGCCGCGTCTTTCTTCTTCGGGCAATCCTTAGCAATATGCCCTTATTCACGACACTCGTAGCACACCCTCTTGATGATGGTGCACTCATTGGCATAATGCACCATTTTCCCACACTTGTAGCAGGTTACTTCCTCACTGCATTTTCCCGAGTGCTTCTTCTTGCACTTCTCGCACCATTTTGATTCATTTCCTCCCCCAAACTTCTTTGAACCGAACTTGCTTTTCTTATTGTTGGATTTAGCAGACCCTTCAAATTTCCTCTTCTCACCAACCTCAGCCTTGCTGGCAGCCCTTCCTTTAATCATATCCTCCACAGATTTGGCAGCCCAGATAGCTACCTCCAGAGTATGTGCCTGACGCACTGGCACCACGTACTCCCATGGGAGTCCCTTAGCGTACTTGTCGATCTTTGTCAGCTCATCTGGGACAAGACGCAAGGCAAACTCCATCTTCTCTGTGAAGTTGTTTGTGTATTCATCGATTGACATGCTTACCTTCTTCAGGGTCAGAAACTGGTTCTCTAGCTCGAGCAAGTTTTGGGCTGAGCAGTACTTGCGCTTGAATTGTACTAAAAACTCCGCCCATGTCAGCTGCAGGGGCTCATTGGGGCTCAAGGTCTTCCCCAGGGTGTTCCACCAGCGTACTGCTCCTCCTCGGAACCGGCGTACTGCAAAAGTGGTTTGCAGCTTGCCTCTACAACCGCATGTCATAAAAGCTAACTCCATTTCTGAGATCCAATCCATGACTCCGATCGGATCTTCCTTTCCAGTGAAAGTCGATGGCTTGCAAGTCAGAAAATCTTTGTACTTGCATCCGTTTATCTCGACTCCATCATCTTGTCCGTTTCTTCTATTTACTGGCGGATCATCTTGGCCCACTGACCTACTGTAGTTTCCTTCCTCCGATTGTTCGGGGATCGGCTCCTGTTGCACAATGGGCACGATGGCTTCGTCCCTATTCTCTTGCATCATTTGCCTCATTTCTTCCTTTTGTTCAACTAACATAGCCCGCATCATGGCTTGTACTCCAGCCATGGTGATTGGCTCAGGTGCAACTTCTACTACGACTGGTATTTGCTGTATCACTGGGGGTTGTTCTCGGTTCCCATTTGCATTCACGTTTCCGCTACGGGCCCTTACCATCTTGATCTATACACCGAATAAGGTGAATTTAGATCTTTATTTAGGATAGTCGTTTAAACCGTCCTTATCACTCCGAAACGTTTACATGTTAGTTCTAATATCGTAGTCGTACGTTTAGAATCCTAAACACATAAGGTTTCCAGATCCGGTCGGCAACAGACCATAGATCCGAACAACATGTTAGGCACAAAGCATTTAGCACATAAAAGCATTTTAGGCAATATTCCTAAAATAAGCTAGTGCTCACACCTCACAATCATCGCTTAGCATTCTAAGTTTAAGTCTAGAAATCCTACAAATTCCTTGTTCGCTTAAACTAATGCTCTGATACCAACTGTGACATCCCCATTTTCACGGCCAGAAAAGACTGATTTTTGCTTATGCTTGTTTAAAAATCAGAGTAACATTTTAAATAAAAGTGTTGCGGAATTTATCCCAAAACAAAATATGATAAAGATTTATCAAAAGCATTTCCAAAGAAATGTATTTCATTAAAAGACTCGGGATGTCATGTTCGATACAGATCAAAAGCATAAACAATACAACATAAGCCTTACTACATTATTTCGTATTTACAGGCCTATAATCCCTTATCTCTCATCCAAACATCTATGTTCATGCGCCACTACCTGTAATACAAGAAACTGAGTGGGTCAGGTTTGGGAGCCTGATGAGCACATATGGTTTTCAACCCACAATAAATAAGTTTATTAACTTTATCAAACCAAACAAACCCGATTACCCATTCCCGTTATCCTCACTTTACGTCCCAAAAACATGTAACTCAAGGGACCTAGTCTAAGGACTTTCTTCGGGGCGACAACACATGCTTCGGGGATTCCTCAGCAATTCATGTCAAATAAGGCAACCATGTGGGGGATGGAGTACTGTTGGTGAACACACAGTTCAAATAAACACCAACAGGTTGCGAGCCTGCTAGCGTTCCACTGGACTGTCTAGAATAGTCCGTGGTCGTCATCTATACTCCGCTAGATGACTGGATCATCAATAACATCTATAACGAGGCCTCTTATTATTTTATTTTGTCACACAGCAACTATTACATCTACCCATGTTTTACCCAACACATTTTGTAGATATAAAATACATGTACAGTTTAAATCATTTAAAACGTGTATAAAATCGTTCATCCAGCATAGATAGCAAGTATACAGATAATATGCACACGTAGCACGTAATTTATATAAAATACTTCATATCTATGTGTAAGATGAAAGTGACTATACACTAACCTGATTTAATGAAAATCGGGCAGCAATTCGTTGCCTAAAACGATCGTTTCTAATAAAACCGGGAGTTTTATTGAGAAACCGGGCTCTGCGAAGGGTCGGGCTTCGAAACCAAAAAGATAAATTTTCCGGGTCTTCAGGCACTTCGGGGGGTGTTCCGGGTGTTGAAAATGATATCGGGGCTTCGGGGGAAGTCGAGATAGTAAAAATATTGAATTTAGGGTGAAAAGTGGCAATTTTCCAAAATTACCCGGGAGATCTCGCAACCCCCCTATTTATAGGGTGCGAGACCGAAGTTTGAATGACTGAGAAGGCTCCACGCAGCAGCTGCGAGGCTCGGATGCGAAGGGCTCGTCGGAAGCTTGTAAGCGAGACGTGGCTCGCTTCGGACAGGGCAGGTGGCAAGACACGCGTCAGATGCGAGGGTTGCACACGCCTGCGAGCTCGGAAGATGCCACCGATGCGAGACGCGTCGGTATCCTAGTGGACATCGACTTTAGATGAATCAGCGGCTGACACGAGGCGTACATGGGTCATCCCGCATGCGAGGTGACGTGGCCGAAGTTGGGCCATGCGAAATTTCTCGTATTTTGTGCTTTTTCTCGGTTTTTGTGCAAAAACTTCTAAAATCCATAACTTTCGCATACGGGCTCCGTTTTGACGTTCTTTATATGCACGCTTAGGTAAAATTACGCTCTACACCTTTCGTTTAGACTTCGTCGGCTAATTTTGAATTTAATTTTTATATTATTATTTTTAACAGACCGGGACAGGAAATCCGTTAAAAATTCATAACTTCTTCATCCGACGTCCGTTTTCGTCAGACTTTTTACCGTTGTGTTACTATTTACGAGACCTTCGATTCTCGTTTAGGTTGTGTCGGCTAAAAATCACTCGATCTAAAATTCGAGTTTTTTAGCTGTCTACTGCTAAGCCAAAACTTCGAAAAATCATAACTTCCTTATACGAAGTCAGATTTGGGCGTTCTTTTTATACATACTCACGGTTTAACGAACACTACGACTTTCGTTAAGATCACTAAGGCTAAAAAGTAGTTTATCAAAAACTCACTTTTTACGACATTCGGCACCGTGCCGGTTTTATCGCGAAACTTCGACAGGTCATAACTTCTTTGTTATAACTCGGATTTTGGTATTCTTTATATATCCGTAATCCTTGTCACGCTCTCTACAAGTTTCTTAATAGATATCGGCTTTATCTAATATTTATTTTCGACGCTCATTTTTTATTCTTAATTAATTAAATCCTAGTAATTAAGCATAAAACACATAATAGACATAATATTCACATAATTCCTTTTCATTTCTTCAAAATGAGTTACAAAGGTTAACCTAGACTATAACGTCAATATTAATGCCTAGCCTAGAAACACAGGCGTTACAATTGGCATGAATATAGTGTTTATAGGCAACTATATGAAAGGAAACACCTTTAGGGACTAGGAGACACTTGGACCAAGTGTTAGAATCACATGTGATTCATCTAAGGGGAGTGTACGTCCACTAAGAGGAGTTTACGGCCCAAGTGGTATGTCTAATGGAGTTTACGGCCATAGGGTTTACGGCCCTATGAGTTTACGGCCGTAAACTCAAGGTATCTTGTACCCAAGTGTGTGATAAGGTCCTATTTGCATCAAGGAAGTGTTCTAGGTCACAAGCTTCGCTTCTAGAAGGGTTTATGGCCAAAATGGCACCTTTATAAGGGTTTACGGCCAAGGGAGATGCTCTTGGCCGTAAACTCCTATTGTTCTTCAGAAATGGATGATTTCAAAGGGTAAGTCAAGTGTTTCTAGCATACAACAAGTTAAGGAAGGAGTACTCACGATATTGAAGCTTGAAAGGGTTGATTTCAGCCCAAAAACACTAGTGTGTGTTCTTGGTGAAAGTTGAAGATTATGAAGATCTAGACAAAATGGATGTTTTCATGGATGAATCAAAGAATGATACATGTTTAAGAAGGATAACAACGACTAGAGGGAAGAACACTTACGTTTTTGGAGGATTTGGATGAAGAACTTGATGATACTTGAGAGAGTTTGAGGAGATTTCGGTCAAGGAAAGGAAAGGAATGAAGAAATTGCTAAGTGTCACTTATATAGGGGTGAGTTTACGGCCACCTTGAGTTTACGGCCGTAAACTCTTAGTGTCTTGACCGTAAACTCCTCTTGAATGAGTTTATGGCTTGGTCTTTGTATAGTGGCTTTAGCAGATACTTCCTAACACTCATTCCTTGAATATATTAGGCCCGCTGTGCTCAAAGCCCTCAATTTCGTATCTGATTGGCTTGAAGGCGGTAAACCAAAAATGAGAAAGAGGAAGGCAACATTATCGGGGCCTAATAGAGAAGACGACGAGACAAATCTCTTGGGAGATTTTGTTGCGTAGCATCGATTGGGTGTTTAACTACATTCTTTGTGCAAATATCGAAGTACATAGGCATCGATTGGCCATTTTATTGCAAAGCAACGGTAACAAAAAAGAAAAACCATTTAGTTTGTGTTTTGTTTTCTATGTAAATGATAAATCAGAAATTGAATCTCCATCTCCTATCATCATTCATCTACAATCTCTTTGCCTTTTATTATGTATTCTAAATATTTGATTTTTATTTTATGTAGGGAGAGCCGATCAGCCAAAGACAAGGACGATTATGCCATTTCCCTTGAATAGTTGAAGTTTCACCTGCAGTTGGGTTTTTTTTTGCCCTTTGGCTTGGATTCTTGGAAGACAAATTTGTTTTTTAGTCTTGAACATGTGGTGTTTTGCTGGTGTTTTAGTTGATGTTTGGCCTTCGGTTGCCTAGAGTTCTGACTTCTGAGAATGACATCTGCTAGTAATTAATGTCCTTTGATTCTCTGTGGCTATGAATGTGTTGATGGAACCCATAAAGATTATCCGACCCTTTCTTGAAAATCTGTAGGTTGCTTTCTTGATTATCTTTGGATGTCACTTCTCTGTTATGCAAGGAATATCTTATATAGGTTCATCCTGCCTCAGATGGGAACACACCTGATTTGGACAATATGGAACCCTCGATGAAAGAAGATGCTCAGAGTCCTTCACCTTACAGCAACAGAAACGAGTATTGACATAAACCAATTATATGTGTTATTTTCTGCTTATTCTTTCCATGCTTGATTATCATATTTATATCTGTGACTCTTGTTACATGCTGATAGTTTGAATGTTGTTTGATTTCAAAAAAGATAAATGCCAATTATCTTTATTTTCTAATTTAATTTTCTTTTCTACCTCTTCAATATATTCCTTAGAGTGCACCCCCTATCTTTTGGTTCAGCACAGAACCTTGAAGGGCTTACACTTAAAGCCACTAGACATCAGGACAGTTATGCAGACAATGATGTAAATTCAACTTCAGTATTTTCTAGGTAATACATTTTTAACTTATAATTTATAGTTAAAAATGGTGTAAATTTACTGATATGTCCTTCCCTATGAGATCCCATTCCACAAAAAGTCATTTCACCTTTATCTTCTTGCTGGCTTGTATTCTTCTATTCAAGATGATTTTTTCCCAAAGTGATTTAATTAACTGACTTTTCTGTTTTCCAACTGATTATTACTTATTAGCTTTTGTATACAATCTTCTAAGTAAATGTGCCTTTTAAACTGGGATAGTGCAGGCCTATGCATGAGATCACATTTTCAACAATAGACATACCAAAGCTCCTAAGTCGGGTATTAAAAATTCCACCTTTTGCCCTTGGCTTGATGCATATTTACTATTTAGCTTATTATTTTGATATACGCTTGCAGGAAATTAGAAGCGAGGAGCTACACAATGATGTTTCATAGGTGCTCCCTGGTTATAAACATGTATGAATATGATATTCTCTTATTTCACTGATAGTTTTTTTTACCCATTTCAGTGGACAACTCAGTAGGTTGCCAGCTGTACTTGAGGAAGGGTTCTTTAGAGGCTTCTATAACAACTGCCAAGTCTAGTGAAATTAATGTGTTGGTGCCTAGTCCTGACAACAATTTGGTATGGTCCCTGTTTTATAGTTTAACCACAACCTACTAATGTCAAGCCTTTTAGGCTAAGAACTGATGTAAGTATTTGTTTTTGCAATTTCAGTTCTACTTCACTTTATAAATGATTATTCTTTAATCATTTATGATGTGATATTGGTTTCTTTTAGGAAAGATGGATTCTTAAAGAAGCAATATTAGAGAGAAAGCTTAATCTTCCTGCTCACGAGAAAGAGGTTACAAAAGATATAAGTCTTATAAAAAAAAGGATGCCAGTGGGATCAAAACCAGTTCCTAATACAACACAACAAAGACCCAAAGCCAGTTTAATGACAAGATCATCTTCTATCCATCCACAACCTGAAGGGTAACTATTTTTTTTTCTTTTTTTGAAAACACTAAAATGTTTTCTGACTGGATAACTATATATGCAGGGTTGCTTCACCAAGGAAGAAGATAAGGAGGCCATGTCTGCAATTGGGTGAAATAAAGGAGAAATCTAGTAAATTAACCGGTGATGAGGTGGCAGGTGGCAGTGAACAAAACTAGAGCAGCTTTTGCTCCAAGGTCCACATCACAAGGAAATCTGTCTGTGACTATTGCTAAAGAACTGAATTTTCACACCTCATATCTTACAAGGGGTTGCTTCAAGAAAATTGCTTGAAGTTGCATCAATTCCATGGTGGTTGGTGGTTTTTATGTTGTATGTAAGATCTACTTCCTCAATCATTCATTGAATTTCTTTTTCACTTTTTGTTCCATGACATTTGTTCAATTATCCAATTGATTGATTCTTTGCAAAAACTATCTATCTAATTATCTATAAATTTTTTTAAAAATAAAGATAATATTTTTATACCTTAAATTCGGCTTCCGTCCAAGCTTTATGCAGATCCCATGCTGACATCATGGGGCAGCAACAATCATATCTTCCCTGTCAAAATATTCCACAATATAATTATAAAAAATTTGACTATTTAAAGGGAGGGTATTTTAGACATTTGTATTTTTTGCATTGTTGAAAGCTTTCAGCTTTGCTTTATGACATAGGACTCAACATACATGAAGCACATGTGTTTTCAACAAACAATGGCTATTCTTTGGATGTGTTTTTGGTTGATGGATGGCCTCTTCAGGTAATATTTGTAACAATTTGCTTTGTTATTTTCTTCATCTCTTATTGTTGGGGTCTAAAACTCTGAATGTTATTATATTCTGATCAGGAAACAAAGGCTTTACATGTAACAATGGAGAGAGCTATTGCTAGGAGTGAGGTATTTCATATCTTTAGAATTATTTTTTATTATGTATATCTTTATTTTTATGAATTATGTATTTACTTTTGTTAACTTTGTAGGGTTCATGGTCGGGTTCTAAACGTTCAAAATCAGCAATAGAGAGAGCAGTAGCTGTTGAAGCTAGTTTTATAGACACAGAGATAGATATAAGATTACACAAACACAACCACATTCTTTTCGTGTTTTATTAAAAGTAAGTATGTTCCCTTGTTCACTTTCACTTTCATATTTTGTATTTGATTCTTTTTTGTTTATATTAAGTTAACTGAAGCAGTATAATATAATAGAATAGAAAGTGTTGCTTATTTTTTTTGGGGAAAGTAGCACTATTTCATATTAACTTTTATAATCTACATGTGTATTAAATTTTAATATTTTATACAGGTATGGGCTTTTATTGAAGCTTGGATTCCTGGAAAAAGGTATGTTACTACATGTGTATTAAATTTTAATATTTTATAACATATATTGATGATGCTTGAAGCCTTTCTGAATACTAATGTGTTGATGATGAAAACAGGTATCATGTGGAAACAGAAGCATAACAATAAGAAGTAGAAACAAGAAATGTTCCTTAATAGCAATGTAGTATTAGGTTATATCGTTAGGGAAAACCTCTTAATAACAATGTACAATCGGATCCACTTAAGACCAATGTATTACAATTTTTTGACATGATGTTATGGATGAAATGATTGTTTTGGTATATATTTGTTTCCATATTTTTGTATTATGCATAAATGAGTATCGTAAAGACGCGTCGTAAATGTATATCGTAAATGGTTGCTGAAGTTTATGACACGCAAATGTGTGTCATCTTCATTTTTGATAGGGGCTTTAATGATACGTAATGTGTGTCCTAAACGTGCGTCGTAAGGTTACGACACGAAAATGCATGTTGTATTCCTTTCTGATAGGGGCTTCCTTGATACGCATTGCGCGTCGTAAATGTGCATCGTAAATGCGTGTCATAAATGTGCGTCGTAAATGCGCATCGTCTGTAGACGACGCGCAAAAGCGTGTCGTCTCTCGTTATGACCTGGCCTTCCTTGACACCCATTTGCGCGTCATCTGAGCGTTTTACGACACGCATTGCGCGTCGTAAAAGGCTGTTTTTCTAGTAGTGACTCGAGTTTAAAGAAAATGCTTTGTTTCAACCAGTTCAACTCGAAATCTTACCACCCTATATCCCCGCCTCCATACTTAGGATGTTTACCTGCTTGACGAGTTTGTAGACAAGCTAGTTGCTCCTATATGTCATCATTACTAAAGTGTCTCAGAGCGGGTCGTGTCTCCTCTAGGCCGCTAAAGTGCAACCTCTTTCTTAAGGGATCATTAGCATCTAGGAAACAACGATGACCAAGATACATGATACAATTTAGTTTACACTTCTTATAACAACTGTACAAAATCATCATGCACACTCCTACCCCCTGTATTCGAGCTTCCTTCGTCAATATTGGTATCATTTTCTCTCGAGTCCCACATCACATTGTGGATAACATTAACTATTTCGTTACTTGGTGCTACGACATCTACGACTGGAGGAATTAAAGGTTCCCCATGATAGATCCAAGTTGTGTATGACTTATTGAAACCATTTATAAATATATGACGTTTCACTGTTGCTGGTACCTTGAAGTAACTATTATCACATTGTTGACACGCACATCTGATTTTACTATTACTATCAACGTGTGACTTGGACGTCTCGATAAAAGAGTTGAGTCGTAGTTGGAACTCGGAATAGTTTTGATGTAGATTAGTAGTCTAGCTTTTATTAATAAACATGATTATGTTGCAAAATAATTATGGGTTTAGATTTTACTCTACGGAAAACAAAAATTAGATTGAGTATTCATAAAGGAAATGATTCATAAAGTATCCCCTGAAATGGAGACAACAATTCAGAAACAGATAAAGTATTCACAATGGTAGCTTAGCTTCTAAACCCACTTTTTTGAATACCTTATCTCATATGTGAATGTGCATTACATGATTTCCCTTTAGCTTCCAAGTATATATATATATATATATATATATATATATATATATATATATATATATATATATATACCCGAAGATCGAAGAGAATATGACAACCAAATCTTTCTTAAAAAACAATCATGTAATACATTTTTACATCCTATATAAGATAAAGTACTAAAAAACTGTCCTAAAACAAGGACAACCTTAAATTAATTTCTAAATCAATTTTAGACATATATTTCTAGGCTCATGATGATTAAAAAGAAGACACACAAACAAATAGAAATTCGAAGATTTTTTAATTTT
The DNA here is from genome assembly GCF_052849685.1 of Lactuca virosa. Classification (NCBI taxonomy): domain Eukaryota; kingdom Viridiplantae; phylum Streptophyta; class Magnoliopsida; order Asterales; family Asteraceae; genus Lactuca; species Lactuca virosa. The sequence continues at coordinate 73,500,087 of NC_136431.1, forward strand.
GTTATTTATAGCATCTTACTTTTGTATATTTTTGTCATTTATGGTAGTTGATTTTGTTTTAAGTTTTCTATAACAACATTGTACCTTAAATATTATATGGTTTTTTCCTATTTGAGCATGGTACTTTTTTTTTATATTTTTGTTATTTATAACATATTTTTTTCCAGTTATAGGATTGTATTTTAGGCAATTATGTTATGTTGTTGTTTTCTATTATAGTGGTTTACTTTATGTTTTCATTGCCAATAATAGCATCCTACGTTATTTGTTTTTTTTTTGTTTTTTTTTTGTTTTTTTTTACAATCCACATTGTTCTTTTTACAAAAAATAGCATTCTCAATAATAGCATCCTACTTTATTTGTTTATTCAATAATAGCATCCTACAATAATAGCATTCTCAATACATATACAAAATAAACAATAACATCCTACTTATACCAAATACACATACTTTCATATACATACATAATAGCATCCTACTTATACCAAATACACATACTTTCATATACATATACCACATATACACGAAATACATATACATTCACATACATATATCAAATAGACAATAGCATCCTACATATACCAAAAACACATACTTTTACATACATGCATAATAACATCCTACTTATATGAAATACACATACGTTCACATACATATACCACATATAAACCAAATGCACATACATTCACATACATATATCAAATACACAATAGCATCCTACTTATACCAAAAACAAATACTTTCACATGCATACATAATAGAATCATACTTATACCAAATAGACATACTTTTACATACATATACCACATATACACCAAATACACATACATATTATACACACATACATACAATGAATACACATATTTTCACATTCATACACCAAATTAACATACATATATCAAATACACATATATTTTGCTATTAATCTCGAAAATCACATTAAATAGAACCTATGGTGGCCATAAATCAACAGTTGGTGCAGTAGTAGTGGTAGTCGTTGCTGGTGACAGCAACAGTCGGTGGCTACAGTAGAGGAAAAACTGATATGAACATATTTTTGAAATTAATCATCAATACAAGTGGAAATCAACGTTACAAGAGAAAGAAAAGGAGAAATGAGAAAGGAAAACATGAACTTGTAGAGGAAATCAACAACAAAATTCATTAGAATGTCAAAGTGGAAATCTCGGCTTCATTGGAATGTCATAGTGTGACATCCCCCAATTCCACGGCTAGAAAAGACAGATTTGTTTATGCTTTATTTAAAATCATAGTATCTTTTTTTAACAATAATATCACGGAATTTGTTCCCAAAAATATGATAAGTATATTATTAAAGCATTTACGAAGAAATGTATTTGCATTATATTAAAAACGTTGAGATGTCATCGTTGATACAGTGCATAAGCATAAACAGAAATAGTACAGGCCTTACAAACATTTATTATTCTAATGGCATATAATCCATGGATACCTCATCCGATCATCACACCTGTGCTCTTATGCCACTAATTGTAATACAAGAAACTGAGTGGGTCAGACTTGGGAGCTTGGTGAGCACATAGGGTTTTCAACCCTCAATAATTAAGTTCTTTAATTTCATCAAATCATTCAACCCGATAACTCGTTCCCGTTATCCTCACTTTCTGTCCTTAAAGCATCTAATTCAAGGGACCTCGCCTAAGGATTATCACCGGGAAGACAATACTGCTTAGGGGATTCCTCAGCAATATATGTTAGTAAGGCAACCATGAGGAGGATGGAAGTACACATGGTGAACACGTAGTTCAAAAAAAACACCTACAGGTTGCGAGTCTGCCAGCGTTCCACTGGAGTGTATAGAATAGTCCGTGGTCGTCATCTATACTCTGCTAGATGACTGGATCAGCTGAAACATTGAGGTCACTCATTATTTATTTCATCTTTCATCATCTATATCATCTACCCATCTTTACCCAACATACTCATAGGTTTAAATACATATACAATCTAAATAAAGTAAAACATGTATAAACGTTCATCCAGCATAGATATCAAGAACATAGATAATAGGCACATATAGCATGTAAATTATATTAAATACTTCATATATATGTGTAAGATGAAAGTAAGTATGCACTCACTTGTTAAAGTGATAACTCGAAATTCGGGCAGCGCTTCGGTTCTAACAATTCTCTTTTCCGTTGACTAAACCTAGTATTAATATCACTAACTTTTAGTCTAATATTTATTGCGACTAATTATTAGTTTAGATTCATGATTAACTCAAAGTCTACTTCATGATCTATCAATTAAGGAACAACCAGGTAGGATCATATCGGAGGTAGGGTCCATTTGGTATACGAAGTATACTGTTTGGAAATACCAATTTAAATATCTCACTAAATCACAGCCTAGACATCATCACCGTAAGTAGATCAATCAGTATAACGACTTTGAATCACTGATAAATCCAGTTTATAGGTTCATAATAATGGTAATGAACTTAAACATAAGTAATACTTAAAGTAGGGTAAGCATAACTCACTTACAAGGGGGTTTAGCGAGGAATCAGACTCTGCGCGGGCAGAACTTCTAAACCGAAAGCTCTTCTTCTCGGGGCTTTCCAGCACTCTGGGGATTGCTGCTAACACTTAGGAAGTGCTAAAGAAAAGCCTTGAGGCTTGGGGGGGGGGGGGTGGGAGAGAGCTGGATAGAAAGGTGTGAGGAAATGAGTGAATTTCGGCTCTATATATGGATAGAAAGGTGTGAAGATCTTCGATTCTCATTTAGGTTGTGTCAGTTAAAAATCGTTCAATATAAAATTCAATTTCCGGGTTGTATATTGTTATGCTAAACCTTATAAAAATCAAAACTTCCTCAATCAAAGTCAGATTTGGATGTTCTCTATATGTATGCTCTCAGTTTAACATATACTACAACTTTCGTTTAGATTGCTATGGCTAAAAAGTAGCTTATCAAAAATTCACTTTTTACGATACGCGGCGTTGTGCCAGCTTAGTCGCAAAACTTCGACGGGTCATAACCTCTTCGTTATAAGTCGGATTTCAGCGTTCCTTATTTCTGCAGAATCCTTGTTATGAATACTTCAACTTTCGTCATAGATATTGGGTCTATGTATTATTTTATTTTTGACACATATTTTTATTATTATTTTATTATATCGTTATAAGCACATATGTTGCACATAATTCACATAAATCACATAATACTTTAATAATTATTCTTCATTGTGATGGAAGAACTACCACAGATTTTGCTAGGGATTAACTAAAACGGAATTTGTGATGGAAAAACTACCATAGAGCTTGTGATGGAATCCTACTACGGAATACACGACAGAATACCATCTACCACTAATTTCATTCCATTGTCACAATTATGACGGAATGATTGTTTCCCTAGCAAACGCTCGCTACGGGGTATTTTGGGATGGAAATCGGTCATCACAAATTCCGTCGCTATTCATCCTTTGCAATGGAATTTCAGCTTTTCGCAACGGAATCCTTCCCTAGCAAAATCGTGTTTTTCTTGTAGTGCAACCCTGGCAATAACCCAGAATGGCCCAATATACCGGGGACCCAACTTCCCCCTCTTCCTGAGCAGTCTGCAATCTCTGCATGATCTACTGGATCATCTCTGTAGTCTGAAGGACCACCTTGGTCCGCCCCATAACCATGTGACCAACCTCACCCCAACAAACCGGGGTACGACATCTCCACCCATAAAAAATCTCAAAAGGCAGAGCACCAATGCTGGAGTGGAAGCTATTGTTGTAGGAGAACTCTGCAAGAGGTAGGTTGGAGTCCCAGCTCAAACCAAAATCAATGATGCACGCTCGCAACATATCCTTGAGAGTCTGAATGGTCCGCTCACTCTGGAACTTCTGTAAAAAAACGGGAGGTGAACCGAACATCACGGTCTGAAACAATGGACACCGGAAGCCCATGGCGAGCAACAATGTCACGAATATACACATCGGCCAATTTCTCAGCCGACGATCTCTCCCGTGTCGCCAGAAAATCGGTACTCTTGGTCAATCGATCCACGATGACCCAAATAGCATCAAAACCGTTCAGCGTCTTCGATAACTTGGTGATGAAATCCATAGATATTTGCTCCCATTTCCACATGGGAACCTCTAGAGGCTGCAGCTTGCCATGCGGCCTCTAATGCTCGACCTTGACCATCCTGCAGGTCAAGCACCTTTCCACATACCAAGCGATCTCTCTATTCATGCAAGGCCACCAATAGCTCAACCGCAGGTACCGATACATCTTGGTGGCCCCCGGATGGATAGAAAAACGGGACTTATAAGCCTCCTCCAACACAGTTCGTCTGAGCCCACCAGAAATAGGAACCCATACCTGACCGCCACGGGTCAACAAACCAGGACTGTTCGGAACAACATAATGGATAGAAACAAACTAGTCACAACATCTGGAGCTTCTCCGGCCTCCTCTACAGTGATCTGAAAAGCACGACCTCGAGCCCTCGAGGGCTCCACCTTCCCTTGGCGCCTATCTATGATCCTAAATGTAGCTGGCGTGGGGGCCTGCGCTGGCTTGGTGGCGAGCAACAGACAATTGACCTTTACATGGCCAACCTAATCACAATGATAGCAAATACTCATACTCTGAACTGGGCTGACTGGCGGCAATCCCTTACATAATTCCCCTCCTTGCCATATTTATGGAACAAACTACCACATCGGCATGCTCCGTCATGAACCCTACCGCACTTCCCACAAGTGCGACCTCGCTGACCCCCAGATATAGACTCAGCGGCCTTGAACCGCTTCGGTGCCGGTTGCGACTGTGTCGGGGCCGTTCTCTGCTCTCTCAACTGAAGATCTATCTCAAGCTCACGCCGCCTGGAGGCCTCCTACAACTCCAACAAAGAATCATACCGCTGGGTGGAAATAAAGTGGTTGATGTCCGTCTTGAGCATGCTCAGGTAACGGGTCATCTGAGCCTGCTCCGAAGCAAACTCAGGGAAAAACATGTCCCTCTCAGTAAACATCTGGGTGATCTCTGTCAACGACTCTGATCCCTGTCTCAAATCTAAAAACCATTGGGCCAACCTCTCACACCCAACCCGCGACAAATAACGTGTACAAAACATCTCCATGAACTGATCCCAAGTCGTCGCAGCCCTCTGCTCAGCAGAATACAATCATGTAAAAGTCTCCACCAATCCTTCGCTCTGGATCTCAAGAGGTTCAGAGCGCACATGACCTTCTGGTCAGCTGGGCAAGAGTAGGTGAAAATGCATCCCTCAACATTAGATAGCCACCTCATGGATACAATCCGGTCCTGAACTCCATCGAAAGTCAGGGGCTTCATATTATCGAAGTCCCGATACTGAAAACCTCGACTCGGTCTAACACCTGTAGCTGCCACGGGTACAGCAGTAGTCTCAGCAATAGCTGCGTATCTGTCATCAAAGTACTCCATCATCGCGGTCTTAATAGACCCAAAAAGCTTCGGTTCTGTTCCCGGACAATGGCCACAATCTGCCTATCATCAAAGTACTCCTAATACTGGCATCCTACTCATCTGATGAAATCTGCCTGTTACTACCTATTCCCAACCCGGATCCGATCTCAACTCGCCCGGTAGTCACCAAACTGAAAATACACTAGGAAGATATCAGATAATCCAAATATCATAAAGGGGAACCAACTTCCAATAAAGCCCTAGGGGTTGTGACTTCCTTGCTACATGTATGGGTCCTGTGCTTTCAGTAGTACGAGCCCATACTACCTTCCACACCTACCCGTATTTTTCTTAAGGATCATCACAACACCCTAACAAAACTCAAAAGCATAATCGAACTCTCAATCCTCACTCCTCAGAGGAAAGGCTAAACTCACACAACTGGCCGGCTGACCCCACACGAATCATCCGTGAAAATTCCACCAACCCTGCAGCACTCGTGTATGCTAGCCATACGTAACATTGGACCCTATATACATTTGAATATTTGATCCTACCCTAAGCCCTTCATCAAACAAGAACAAGAAATAAGGCCAAACCAAACATTCACAGGCTATAAGATCTTATTTATTTATAATTGTGATGCATACACTAAGCAACTATAGTAATGATGTTAATTCCATAAAAGAAAGGTCATAGGCTATCAGGCATCATATAATCAGGCAATTATATCATGCGATTCTGTAACACCAGTCAAAATAGGTCAATAACAATCACATGTGATTATGCCAATCATGTAATGTGATTTTGTTAAACTAGTATTGTGATAAACTTTGTTAGGGTGCAAAGTCACTCTTGGATGTAGTGTTTTAGGCTTACCCTCTTGTATGTGTAAATGGGTTGAATCTTTCCTATAAATAGGAAGTGAGTGACTCCCATTATGTAAGGAACCATTTGGAGTGTTAGACTAGAGAGAGAAATTGTGTACAAACCCATTTGTATATCCTTTCTAGATCTAATATGAGCTTACACAGATTTATTTACTCCTTGTGTTCTTGATTTTACATGATGATTCACTAGATCTTTCTAATTCCGCACATGCCATCATAATCAACACCACTACAATTGGTATCAGAGCGGGTGTTCTTGATTAGATCAAGAATTGATCCTTGATGGCTATCTAGATTTGGTGATTCTTCATGATCTTATTGATCTTCGTGTTTAGAGAGTGTTTTGTGTTCTAGAAATCAAATTTTTCCTTGATTTGATCCATAATTCGATTTTTTCTCTCTAGAATACTTGTTTGTACCACTTTCTCTCACTAGAATTTGGTTCATATTCACTTTCTCTCTCTAGAAAAACCCAATATCTTATCGATTGATCAAAAATGGAAGAAACAATTCGTGAAAATTGGTTTGTAGAGGATCTTCCATGGTCATTCACTTTTGAAGGAGTTCTCAATTGTTTTGTAACCGGGTATTCTAAGCGAAAAGCACGTATTTCTAAGGAGAAATGTGAATGTGGAAAGTTCAATGGCTATCCTATAGATCATGATAATCATAAGGTGTTGCTTGATCGTTTGGTAACAACTTATCATGAAAGAAGGAAGAAGAAGAAAGATGGTGAAGTAATTGAAGGAATTAGTCTTGATGAATGCAAATATGGTGATAATGTTCTTGCTTCTTACCCGGATGTTCATGATGTTCAAGAAAAAGGAGTTCAAGTTGATTCTTATGATGAAAAAGTTTTTTGCTCGATTGGAGTTCAAACCGATGATATTTTGTGTTCTTGTGATTCGTTTGAAGGAATGATTCCTTATCGGAAGCCGGTGATCCAAGAAATTCACAAGTATCAAACTCCAAAAGATTTGATTCAAACTCATAAAGTTGAAGTTGTGGAATGTGGGTTTGTTCATGAGATCAAGTCTTCAAGATGCAAAAAGATGAGAAAGAAAAAGAAGAAGAAGATTAATCGGAAAAACAAGCGGGTTTACTCATAAAAATCGTCAAATGTTGTGAAGTCGAAATCCGTGAAGCAAATTTGGGTTCCAAAGCAACAATCTCCAAAGGTTGCATTGAATTTGAAGTCAAAACCCAAGAGTGTTGGAGGTTCTTTTGAAGATGTTCTTGGATCGACGAAGAACACGAAGAACGAGTTGTACATCTCGCATAATGGGTGGTACAATGTTCAAATTGGAGATTTTCTCGTTCCAACAAAAGAACCAAGATCTTCTAAATTTGATTCGTTCGTTGCAAATGGATCTCGATTCGTCAAAAAGGTATCACAAATTCTCAAATGGATTCCAAAACGTCCATGATTTCAATTCGTATTTTTCGTTTTTCATTTTTGATCGATTTGCCTCATTGGATCTAATCTGTTTCAACCTCATAGTTGATCCAATTATTCTTGTTAAGATCAAAATTCCAAAAATCAAAATCATATTTCCAAATTTTTTTTTTTAAATTTTCGAGTTCATCACTGTTCATCCAATTTTTTGACTGAGTCCATATATTCAAAAATCACTGTTCATCTCTCATTAATTGAATCGAGCCCATATTGTTGATTCGCATGTTTGAGCCCAAATTGCTAATCATATTAACTGTTCATCTCAAAATTTTAGCCCAATGTTATTTCAATCCATTATCGTTGATTTAGTCCAGAATAAATGTTCGATCCGATATCTTAAATCAAAAAGGTCGATAATCTGATTTGTATTCAGATTATATCACTTCGTTTTTGTTCGTCACTTCATCACTCGACTTGTACTCATGCTTTGCTTACTTGTACCATCGGTTTTTGATGTCAATCGGGTTGTTCTTGAGTTCCAGTTTGTCTCCATCAAATGTTTGTTGTTTGAAATTGAAAATCGAAATTGTTGTTGACAGTTGATTTGAGTCGAAATCTGATGTTAGATGTTATGGGAGTCAAACGAATGTTTGATGAATCAAACGCTTTGAAGAAATCGATTTGCAGTTGACTTTTTGAAGTCAAAATTAGTTTGATTGATTTCGTTCTTGCACATCTGATATCCAATTAGAGTCGATTTCAACGGGTTGAGGGTCGAAATCAATTGGAGATGGAGTTATAAGAGCGAATGATTTTGATTTCACTGTGTATTGAGAAATGAGAACTGATAACGAAGTGAGGTGGATGTGAATTCGTTTGACTGGTGATTTGTTCGCATCTGGTAAATCGAATTGGAAGGATTGATTTGGAGTCGTGAAAATGAATTTGTTTTGATCGTATATGTCGATTGTTGATTTTTGAGATAGGAATCGATGGTTGAAGCTTTGGTTAACAGTCGAATGATTGTTGATGTGCAAAGGATCGATTGTCGATGGCTTGGGAGTCTAAATCTATGTTGATGTTGAAATCGATATGTTTGGATTAATCAGTTTTAGATTCGAAAGGCAGGTAGTCGCTTTGATGATTTTGATATTGATGGGTTGTTGATGCTTCGTTAACAAGGAGTTAATGCTTTGTTAATGAATTGAATCTTGCTATGGGATTTTGGAGTCTGGGTTAGATTTTTTGATTTCGTTTGTTGATGGAAGGATTGGAATCGATGGAAACTTAGATCCATTGACGAACAGATGGTCGATGCGAAGTCTAAGTAGATATTGGAATCGATTGTGCGAAATCAAGGATTAAAGGAAGTTGATTTTGATTTCATTATGCTGGTTAAGTTCGACGATTTGTGATGAAAAAGCGAATGTTTGCTGTTGATGCTTTGGAATGAAACTCAAAGAGCAAAGATTTTGATGTTTATGGATTTCGAAAGTTTGAGTCTGGGTTTGTTGGTTTGTGATCGAGATAGATTGAAATCGAACTCGATTTGGAGTCGATATATCAAACTCGTGTTTTTGGCTGAATGAAGAACGAAGCGAAAATTGATTAACGAAAATTGGCAGAAGATTTGTTAATAACAGGTGAATCAATTAACGAAAATGGGTGTTGTTCTTTCAAACGAAAAACTGTAAGAACGAAATTATGATTCAGAGATGGATGAATGGCTAAGAAGATACTGTTCATTGGATAGGCTTCGTATGCTTCGTATGATAGAGGATTTTTCGTATGAATTGGGAAGAAGAAACATCAAGTTTCGTATATGGTCCTTGACACTTCGTATGTTTGTCACTTTTCACCCGAGAAAATTTCGGATGATTGATAAAACTTTCGTATGTTTTGAAGGAAAAATGGAAATTTTTTGAAAATCACCCCTAAACTTTCGAATATTTGGCAACCTCAATAATTAACTGAAGTTTCGAATTTTTGACACTTTTCACCCAACTTCGAAAATTGGCTGAAGTTTCGTATGTTTGGGATAATTTTCGTATGTTTGGAGCACAAATGGCAGAATTTTCGAAAATAGTCCCTGAGGCTTCGAATGTTTGGCAGTTCATACCCAAATTCGAAAAAGGACTGTTTTTGCTGAAATTTGAAGAAAATACATTTCAGGCCCTTGCAGTTTGTGCAAATTGACGCTTTCTACCCAGCTTTGGAAAAGGGGGAGAGTTTTTCATATTTGGCTGTTTTGGGCGCAATGGGTCCCTGCAAGTTTCAGAAATTGACAATTTCTACCCGGTTTTTGAAAAATCTTGCAACTGTCACTCAAAAAGTCAAAAATTTTCATAAATTGGAAAATTTTTGTAGCTTTTTCATGATTGTTTTTTCCATGCAAGATTTTTGGTGATTCATTTTTGGTACATATCAAGGGGGAGTATCGTGAAGACTATTCCTCGGGCGCTTCTCACCCTTAGTGGGTTTTATAATCATTTTTTGATTATAAAAAGGGGGAGAATGATGGATATTCGAAGCTTCTCGGGTTTGTCGAATATTTATTTGCGGATTTGAAGACCGGTGTTACTTCGAGGGGGAGTTTGGTCTTGATCGCGCTAGCTCGTTGGAGACTGAAGTCGGGACATCCAATCCTAACTTTGAGGGGGAGAATGTTAGGGTGCAAAGTCACTCTTGGATGTAGTGTTTTAGGCTTACCCTCTTGTATGTGTAAATGGGTTGAGTCTTTCCTATAAATAGGAAGTGAGTGACTCCCATTATGTAAGGAACCATTTGGAGTGTTAGACTAGAGAGAGAAATTGTGTACAAACCCATTTGTATATCCTTTCTAGATCTAATATGAGTTTACACAGATTTATTTACTCCTTGTGTTCTTGATTTTACATGATGATTCACTAGATCTTTCTAATTCCGCACATGCCATCATAATCAACACCACTACAAACTTACTATGTAATTCATGATAAAGTATGCACTTTCATACATAATTTATGATACAACTCATAGTATACGTCCATATGATTCCAAAAATATAGAGAATGTCTAGATCTGACTTCGCGTGAAGAAGTTATGATAAACCGAACACTATAAATCCCTATAATAAGATGAACTTAAAATATAATTAGAATTATCTATTGGAGTCTAAAAGAGAGTTTTAATATTCGTAAATACCTACGCGTGGATATAAAGAACGTCAAAAACGGAGTTCGTATGCAAAACTTACGACCTTCCGAAGATACAGCTGTCAGAAACCCTAATCTGACTGAACTCATGACGTGAGCATAAAAACTCATGACGTGAGGAGTCAAAATTCCACATTTCGAAGCTATATGTCTACGGAACGATAACCCAAAAGCTCACGACGTGAGCAACGATTTATCACGACGTGAGGACATTGCAGGACACGAATCGGAGCTAGAAACACGCGTTAAGGCTACAGGATGACTCTTGCCATAACTCAGAACGTGAACCTATCATGTTCACGACGTGAATGGGCCAAAATCAGCCTATAAATATCCATTTCGACCCCAAAGCTTATTACACAAAAATCTCTTCTTTCTCACTCGTTTTTGGAAGCCATTTCGCATCCCAAGCCCGATGATCTCGAACCGCTGACCGTTTCTAGTTAGATTACATATAATCATGATACTAGGGTGAGTTTCACGGCCCCACTTTCTAATATTTTCGGGGGAAAACGCATTCTAAATATTATATATATGTTAATATTATGTCTATATGATAGTATATTCGTATCGACATTGATAGTTATATTAACCGGGATATAGTTGTTTTAAATATAGTATTTTGAAAATATACAATTATTATCAACTTGTTAGAATGTTATTATACTAATGAAGATCTTGAGTTATACTTAGGATTCTATATATATGTTGTGTGCGATATAGTTCCGAAGTTATATTCGGAAGTTCTATATGTTAATTTACAAAGTATGTTGCTATTATTGGTTTTATGTCAAGATAAAACTTGGTATGCTATATGTTGTTATTTTTAGTTTTATGACAAGATAAAACTTGGTATGTTATATGTTGTTATTGTTGGTTTTATGATAAAACCTGGTTTCTTCCGCAAGTTATAGTTGTTGTACTGCCTAAAGTAATATGAACTTAGGAGAAATGTTTAAAAGCAAAGTCTAATAACTTAGGGTTTTAGACATGAATATGCTTTTGTTGTTAGAGCTATAGGAAGTCGTCGAAGTCTACATGAGTAATTTTAATCATCAACTAAGATTGGGGATCTTAGCAAAAATCCTCTGAACTGTAACCGTTAATACCGTGTGAGCGAGGAAGTCGTGTATAATTAGTATACGGGTTGATAACCCCACTCGTGATTGCTAGCTACAATCAAACATAAGCGAGTAACGATCTATCCTGTTATTTGTTTATTGTTTCGGCATCGATGAAGCGTGCGGTGTTTCTCATGGAAATCATGAGTGGGTTCTCCTCATGGAAATCATGAGTGGGTTGTCCTCATGGAAATCACGAGTGAGTTTTATCAGAGGTATTATGTAATAGCAGCGGTTACAGGCTCATGGTAGCAAATTGTTAGAAACATTATACTTTTTCGTATACAAGTATTAATGTTAAGTATAAGTTTCCCCATACTTATACCCTAGGTTCAAGGAATGTTTAGGTATAACACTTATTTGATAAGTAGACTATTATACCTAATATATATACTAAATGTTGGAGTGTCAAAATGATACTTTCAAAACTAAACTTTTGAACTTAGAAAAAGTATTATTTTTATATGGAGTCAAAACCTGTGAACTCACCGACTTTATGTTGACGTATTTTAAAATGCATGTGTTTTCAGGAACTTGAAAACCTGGTATGTATTCGAATAGGAGAAGTTTTACTATTATCCTTTATGTTCATTAAGAAGTATGCCATAGTCGGATATTATGTAATAAGTACTAGGAAAACAATAATGTAACTTTCAATCATCAATAAAGGTATGTATTTAATAAAACTCTTTAGTACTGTTCAATGTATGTTATATAACTGTGATACGAAGAATGACATTACACCACCCGGTGTTTCCGCCGACGGCCGGGGTGACAGATTGGTATCAGAGTTATTGACTATAGTGAACAAGTACTTTCTTAGGAAAACACGACTATAGTCTAGGGCTTACTCTTTAGGATGAGGTATATCCCTTAACCTAAAAATAAAAAGTATTATTAAATTATTCTACTGAAGAACTACTTACGGGAGCAGTGACATGATAGACATGTCGATTTGGGTTGTTGGATTCCAGAACGGCTATATGCTAAAATGATCTTGCCCTTTCGACTGTCCTGACTGGCCGGTGCCTTATCTGATAGACCTGAAGTAACAAACAATAATTAAAGAGTGAATACAATAAATAAGAATATAGACTCATAGATAAAGACTCAGGCCCGCGATGAGAACACATTTATATAACCCAAAAGTATAGAAAACCCAAACCCTCGATAAGAATTCAACGCAAGGTTTTAGGTCAAACTCCTTAGTCGAGTTTTATTGTACATGGGCCGAACCACAACTAAACATAGACTGATCACCTATGTTTAATTATGGTCAGACCGATGCACAACTAAACTTGGATACGGTGGTTGATAGACTAAAACACCTGAAGATTCTAGAAGATTCAAGATAGATCTCAGATCATGATACCATCAACTCGGAGTACAAGAAGATGATGTTCCGAAGACAACATTTAGGACTCGGTATGGTCAATCTAAGTTCATAGTTAAGCCTTTGGATTGACCAGCGCTCCAACAATGTTCATGGACCTCATGAATAGTGTTTGCAAACCGTACTTGGATAAATTCGTGATAGTAGTTATCGATGATATACTGATATATTCACGAACGAAGGAAGAACACGGTCAACACTTGCAAATAATCTTGGAACTACTAAGACAAGAAAAGTTGTACGCCAAATTCTCGAATGTGAATTTTGGATTAGAGAAGTACAGCTTTTTAGGGAATGTGGTTCACAACAAAAGGGATTCATGGCGAACCCTCCAAAGTTGAAGCAATCAAGAATTGGGAAGCACCGAAGATGCCAATAGAAGTGCGTCAATTCTTAGGACTTGATGGCTATTACCAAAGATTCATAGAGAATTTCTCCAAAATAGTCTAACCACTTACAACACTAACCCAGAAGGATATGAAGTTCAATTGGGAAGACAAACAAGAAGCTGCTTTTCAGAAACTAAAGTAAATGTTGTGTAGTGCACCAATCCTATCCCTTCCAGATGGGACAAATGATTTCGTCGTATACTGTGTCACACCCCAAAACCGGAACGGCGGAAACGTTCTAGGGTGGAGGACGTCATGTACAGTATCATAACAATGCATAATAGTAAAGACACGCAACAACATCCATTGCATTAATATAATAATTTTAATACAAGCGTGTTCTATATAGTATGTAAGACACCAAAAGTATGATCAAAATAAAAGATGAGTGTTGGATCCACTCCGTCCTTCAAAAGCTGCATGGGTGTACCTGTCTTACTGGTTCCCTGAGAATACAAGTTATTTTGAAAGAGAGTATCAACATAAAATGCTGGTGAGTTCATAAGTATTTAGTGTCATTTCTTGTATGAAAATATATGTAACAACGTAGAGCAATTGTTAGTAACTGATTTCAAATGTTTGTAAATAGTTATACTTCCTAGAAAATCCTATATTTTCTAGTGAAATGTAGTCTTCTACCAAGACCCGGTTGTTTGTATAATTGTTCTTTTGTAAATGTAAGAGTTTTCCCCAGTGAAACTATCAGTATGAAAATATAGTTTAAGACTTCACTCATGTAAGGTGATTACAAAATAAATGTAATAGGGGAAAGTAATGTTTTACCCCAGCAGTATCACTGCCGGCTAATAGTGATGAAAATGCAGACTCCGGGTAGTATTAAATGTACAATACACCTCGGGGAGTCTGTTTTGTCTTTAATTCTTAATTGGTTAATTAAAGGTTTGAATGTGAACTCGTATGTAACCATGCTGATCGACGGCTGAATAACTGATGACCCTCCGGTGTCATGTGTAGAGAGGTAACATTCTGTCACCCCTTGGCCTTTCGGCTGGGACTGTAGCTTGCAGTCGGGATGTGGGAGTGTCTTTCTCGTATAGATCTATACACACAGTACCCGCTCTCCCTCCAGGAGACTCTGGTTACAAAGTGATACCACAATGAAGTGTCGTATCGAGAAGTAGTATGTCACATTTTGTTTATAGTATTCAAATGTTTATGTAGTAGTTCTTAGTGTAGTAATGTTTTCTCTGTACTAGTGTATAGTATAATCTCTTGGATAGTATATAGTATGTTCTCTTGTATAGTGTATAGTATGTATCGTTGTAATAGTAATAGTGAGTAGTAATCTCTTAACTATACCTATTATAGTTAAATAGCGATGTTGTTTGTATGCCTTCGTTACACAAAGGTACTGAACTGAAGTGAAAGTTTTATATCCAACACATATATATATGATATATAACTAAGAGTTCAACGACATTCGGACAAATAATAGGATACCCTAAGTCCACAACCAAACAAGGAACAGGAAATAAGGTGAGCTATCAGTCGTAAGTCCTTCAAGTCTTACTTATATAAATATATTAGTGTAGATATGAGTTTGAAAATAATGTAACTTTAAGAAGGTTTGAAAACAGTTTTGGCATCTAAAATAGTTTGATAAAGGGTTTTGAAGTGCTTGAAATCCATAAGTTTGATAGTAATTTGAAAGTAATGGAAAATCCTTCTGTTTGTTCTAGACATTAATCACATATGAATAAAGCAATATCTAGAATGTTTCAACTTGTATTTCCCCCCATAAAAGCATTTAAAATCATTTCAAAGGTTGATTAAGGGGTATGAACTCACCTGAAATGAGTGATGCAAATGTAAGATCGGAAAAAGGATGCTAAGTGTCAAGTGAAGTCTTGAGCACACGTACAGATCCTATTTAGCATATAATGACATATATATGTATACCATTAATTTATATTCAACTAATTAAGAAGGATAACACCCTTATAGTCTAGGAAACACTTATATGGAAGTGTTACAATCACTAAGGATTGCATAAAAGGAGTGTATGGTCACTAGATGGAGCTTTCGATCCAAGTGGTATTCTCGGTCCGAAGGGTTCTCGGTCCGAATGGTTCTCGGTCCGAATGGTTCTCGGTCCGAAGAGGTTTTCGGTCTACATGGTTCTCAGCTCATGAGGTTAAGACCGAAAACTCAAGATATTTGGTGCATGTGGTGTTTTTCAAGGGCTTTCAAACATGCATAGGGGTTCTAAGTTTCACCCAAAGCCTTAAGTGAGTTTTAAGGTCTTAAAGGCACCTTTCTTTAGGGGTTTCGGTTTAAGGAGATGCACTAAACCGAAAACTCCTTTTGTTCTTGGAAAAATGACGATTTCAAGGCCCTAAATCAAGTATCCTCAGTAGATAACAAGTATAGGAGATAGATACTTACAATATGGAAGCAAAGAAGGGTGTTTTCGGCCCAAAACACTAGTGTGTGTTCTTGGTGTTCTTGGTGCTCTTGAAGAACACTTGAAGATCTAAGAAAAAGAGAAGATTTCGTGGATGAAATCATGTATAACTACTAGATGAAGTGTTGTATCAACAAATCAAGAGAAGAAACACTTCCATTTTTGGAAGAATTGGAAGAAGCTCTTATGGTACTTGAGAGAGAATGTGGGTGTTCTTTGAGTTTGGAAGTAAGAAATGAGGAAAGAAGGAGTAAACTCATGCCTTAAGCATGAGTTCTCGGTCAAAAAGGGGGGTTTTCGGCCCCACCCCTCATGTTTGGCCGCAACACCTTATCAAGGTGTTATTTGTTTTATTTGTTCCCCAATAATCCTAAAAAAAATACTTCCTTTCGTTTGTTCTCTCGAAGAATTAAAATTAAAAACACCCAAACGGACTTTAAACCGAGCTAAAAATTAGCATAAATGAATTTGACTTTTAATTGAAGTTCTTGACTGTAGAGTTCGTACAAATGAAAATTTCGGGTTGTCACATCATCCCCCCGTTAGAGGGAATTTTGTCCCGAAATTAGAGTTCAAGCAACTAAGTTATTACAATTAACTAAGTAAAAAGATGAGGATATTTAAGTTTCATTTGATCCTCGCGCTCCCAAGTGAACTCCGGTCCTCGCTTGGCGTTCCAGCGAACCTTCACGATTGGGATGCGGCTCTGTTTCGTTCGCTTGACCTCTCGGTCCATGATCTCTACAGGTTCTTCCACGAAGTTGAGGCTCTCGTTGATCTCGATCTCGTCGAGTGGGATTACAAGAGTCTCGTCGGATAGGCACTTTTTCAAGTTCGAGACGTGGAAGGTAGGATGTACGTCACTAAGCTCGCGTGGTAGATTGAGTTTGTATGCTACAGGGCCGATTCTAGCGAGAATCTCGAAAGGCCCTATGTATCTTGGATTTAGCTTTCCACGCTTTCCGAAGCGTATCAATCCCTTCCAGGGTGAGACTTTCAATATGACTCGGTCTCCCACCTGGAATTCCAAAGGTTTCCTCCGTTTGTCTGCGTAGCTTTTCTGTCGGTCCCTAGAGACTTTCAATCGTTCACGAATCTGAACGATCTTCTCTGTCGTTTCCCGAATGATTTCCGGACCCGTGAGAGTGCTGTCAGGAACTCGTCCTTTAGCTAACTGGGTGTCACCCACCTCAGCCCAGCACAGAGGAGATCTGCACTTCCGGCCATAGAGGGCTTCAAAGGGAGCAGCCTTGATGCTCGTGTGATAACTGTTGTTGTAGGAAAACTCGACAAGGGGTAAATGAGCATCCCATGCCTTTCCAAAGTCGATTACACAGGCTCGCAACATGTCCTCCAAGGTTTGGATAGTTCTCTCACTTTTTCTGTCGGTCTTTGGATGGTAGGCCGTACTCATGTCCAGCCTCGTTCCTAGGGAGCTTTGTAATGACTGCCAGAACCTCGAAGTGAATCTACTATCTCTATCAGAGATAATAGATATTGGAACACCATGCAGTCGTACGATCTCCCTAATGTATGTTCTTGTGAGCTTCTCCATTTTGTCGGTCTCTTTGATGGGTAGGAAGTGCGCGGACTTGGTCAATCTGTCGACGATGACCCAAATGGTATCAAGCCCACCCGTTGTCTTGGGTAGCTTGGTTATGAAGTCCATAGTGATCCGCTCCCACTTCTATTCAGGTATCTCTGGTTGTTGCAGTAAACCTGATGGTTTCTGGTATTCGACCTTAACCTTTGCGCAAGTAAGGCATTTACTCATGAAGGTAGCAATTTATGCTTTCATGTTAGGCCACCAGTATAGTTTTTTAAGATCCAGATACATCTTATCTGAACCCGAGTGGACGGAATATCGAGTGTTGTGTGCTTCCATCATGACCAAGTCTCTGAAGCCACCGTGTCTCGGTGTCCAGATCCGGTCCATGAGATATAAGGCTCCGTCACCCTTGACTTCCAAGTTCTTATCTATTCCACGTAGGGATTCTCCCGTCACATTTTCAGGTTTTAAGGCTTCGAACTGAGCCTCCTTAATTTATGCGGATAGATGCGAATGGATAGTCATAGTTAATGACTTGACTCTTCGTCCAAAATATTCTTTTCGACTTAGGGCATCTGCTACCACGTTGGCTTTACCCGGATGATAACGAATTTCGCATTCGTAGTCGTTGAGTAGCTCGACCCACCGTCGTTGTCTCATATTAAGCTCCTTCTGGTTGAATATGTGTTGTAGGCTTTTGTGGTCTGTAAAGATAGTGCTCTTCGTACCGTACAGGTAGTGTCTCCAGATCTTCAGGGCAAACACAACCGCTCCTAATTCGAGATTGTGTGTGGTGTAGTTGACTTCTTGTGTCTTCAGCTGTCTTGAGGCGTAGGCGATGACCTTACCTCGTTGCATCAGAACACAGCCGAGCCCCTGGTTGGATGCATCGCAGTATACCACGAAGTTGTCTATCCCTTCGGGGACGGATAGTATCGGTGCGGTGCATAAGGCTCGCTTCAGCGTTTGGAACGCCTTTTCTTGTTTCTCCTCCCAGTCGAAGGCCACACCTTTTTGGGTCAATGTCGTAAGGGGTTTCACAATTCGAGAGAAGTTCTGTATAAACCTGCGGTAGTAGCCTGCGAGGCCTAGAAATTGACGAATTTCCGTAGCCGTCTTTGGTGCTGACCAGTTCTCAATAGATTTAATTTTGGATGGATCCACGTGGATTCCTTCTTCGCTAACCACGTGTCCTAAGAATTCGACTCTTCGGATCCAAAATTCGCACTTAGAGAACTTCGCATAGAGCTTCTCTGATCGTAAGGTTCCTAGGACTTGTCGTAAATGATCGTTATGTTCCTCCTTACTTCTAGAGTAGATAAGTATGTCATTGATGAAAACGATGACGAACTGATCCATGTAAGGACAACATACCCTATTCATCAAGTCCATGAATACTGCGGGCGCATTAGTCAATCCGAATGGCATCACTACGAACTCATAGTGTCTGTAACGAGTTCGGAAGGCTGTCTTCGGAACATCCTCCTCCAGCACTTGTAACTGGTGATACCCGGACCTCAGATCAATCTTGGAAAAGTATCTCGCCCCTTGCAGTTGGTCGAATAAATCGTCTATGCGAGGAAGAGGGTAACGATTTTTGATCGTAAGTTTGTTGAGCTCCCTGTAATCGATGCACATATGGAACGATCCGTCTTTCTTCTTCACGAACAAGACTGGTGCTCCCTAAGGTGAGAAGCTTGGTCTTATAAAGCCCTTGCTGAGCAGTTCGTTAAGTTGACCGGACAGTTCTTGCATCTCAGCAGGTGCTAGACGATAGGGCGATTTGGCTACAGGGGTAGCCCCTGGAACTAAGTTGATCCTGAATTCGACTTGATGTTGGGGAGGTAAACCCGGTAGCTCCTCTGGAAAGACGTCGGGGAAGTCACGTACAACGGGGAGGTCTTTTAAGTCTTTTGTTTTCTGGCTCGTATCGACAACGTGCGCCAAGAATGTATGATATTCCTTGCGCAAGTACTTCTGGGCTTGAATACTCGAGATGATACGAAGGCTCGTACTGGGTTTGTCTCCGTAGATCAACAAGGTTTTGTTATTCGGTAGGTTTAGGCGGACTGCTTTATCGAAACATAGGATATCGGTGCGATAAAGACTCAACCAGTCCATGCCTATAATGACGTCGAAACTCTTGATAGCCACTGGTATGAGGTCGATTGGGAATGAATGATTATCTAGTGTGAGGGTACAACCTATGTAAATCTCGTTAGAACTCTCTGTCTTTCCGTTAGCCATTTCTACGACGAAGGTTTCTTTTAGTGCTTGCGGTGCTTGATTAAGTAAGTGTTTAAATTTGTGGTTTACGAAGCTCCTCTCTGCCCCACTATCAAATAGGATACAAGCATAAGAGTTATCGAGAAGGAACGTACCCGTGACTACTGTGGGGTCTGCCACGGCTTCATTGTGGCCAATAGCAAGTAGTCTTCCTGCTCCTCCCGCATTCCCAACATTCGGACAGTTTCTCCTGAAGTGCCCTGTCTCGCCGCACCCGTAGCAGGCCTGACTCACTCCTGCACCGAGAACCTGGGAGATGGGTTTGGGTGGTGTTCTGCAAAACCGGGCGGTATGGCCCTTCCGGTCGCAATTAGTGCAGTGCATTTCCCGGCAGGGGCCGTTATGATGGGAGGAGCACTTGGTGCACTTGGGTAGGCTCCCTGCATATGGTTTGGCTGGTACAGGGGCAGCAAGAGTAGTGGCAGCATGGACAGCCACCGTCTGTTGGTTCTTGGGAGTGGGTTGAGCTGATTTGCCCTTCTTTCGGTCCCAACGCTTCCTCTTGTTGTCAGTTGTTTTGGTTGGTGCGGGGTCAGTCATTGTAGTTGTTGTTGGAGTAGAAGGAACCTCGTGATCGATGAGCCTTTGGGCCAATTCCTTGGCACTATCAAAGGTCGTAGGGTGTGATGCTAGAACGTTCCCTCGATATGAGGGTACCAGACCCCAGATGTATCTTTCGATTTTCTTGCTTTCGGTGGGGACCATGTTGGGACATAGTGTCACCAGGTCGCAGAACCTGGCTGTATAAGCCACTATGTCGGAACCCTTCATTTTGAGGTTCCACAGTTCCTCCTCGAGCTTCTGAATTTCGCCCCTCGGGCAGTACTCCCTTGTCATTAGGTCTTTCAGTGTATCCCAGCCCATGGCGTTAGCTGCTACTAGTGAGAGTGATTTGACATGGCCATTCCACCACATCAGGGCCCTTTCGGTGAAGGTGCAAGCAGCGAACTTTATCTTGCTTCCTTCAGGGCATGAGCACGTCTCGAAGATTGCTTCTGTTCTCTCGATACATTGGGACAGTGCAATAATCCCTCCGGTTCCGTTGAAGTACGTTGGTTTGCAGCTGATGAAGTCTTTATAAGTACACTCTCGTGCACGTGGATGGATTTCACCATGGCTAGAGTTGGTTCCAGTCCCCGTTCCACTAACACCACCAGAATTTACTTGGGCCATGGCTGCGGTCACAGCTGCGGTCACCGATGCTTGAAACATCACCGCATCCAACTGCGGAGGGGGTGGTGGTGGTGGAGTTTGATTTGCAGGTCTGCCTCTGGTTGGACGCTTGCGAGGCGGCATCTTTTACTGGAAATTTACAGAATAATGATAATAGTAAGAATCGATTGTAAGTATGATGAGAGTGTTTCATGGGCTAAATTTCCATAGTCCAACTATCAGATAGAGGCATAACAATAGAGTAGGGAAACACAAGAGTAAGGACTTTAGATAACTGTCAATATTACTGGTATTAATGATGTAAATGAGTTCGGGAAAGATGACCTAACAATAGGTCTTACATCAAACCATAAGGGAAAATGTTGACAGCTTAGAAATCCTAGTTAAAGTACTTGAAAGATAGGAATATTTTACAGACTAGTGCTACATAGGCATAGAAAAGAAAGGCTATTCCTTAATCCAAAAGAAAAGATGAGTCGACATCTTCTACCGGTTGCGGGTATTCCTCGGGCGAACCCTCAGTTCTGCCAGCTGGCGTACAACTCCCTGAAGATGTCGCTCATGCGCCCTCTGTCGCACTCGGAGCTCCATGACTTTGGGTCGGGATGCAGCTAACTGTTGCTACAGAGTCTCATTGGTTCTCCTGGTCCTTTCCATAGTCTCTTTGAGTTGGCGAATGCGGACTGTGTGTAAGGCCAGAGTTGGCGTCAACTTCCATTACTCGGTCGATGGCTGCATGACCTTGCTCGACGTTCCGAGCAATCCTACGGACCATGATGGGTAGGACATGGTCAGCTGAGCCTCCCTCGCTTAGATTGTAAAAGCTTCGGTCTCCGTTGAAGGGTAAGGGCTGACCCTGCTCATCACTCCAACGGTTCAAGGTTGTTGCCCACAAGGGAGTGGGACCTTGAAATGTGGGACGGGGGTTGAGGTTCGGGACTTGACCTTCTTGGGGTAGGTTGTTGACTTCTGGTTCGAAGTCGGAGCCATCCGAAAAGCCTTCTGCGAGGTGATCATCCAAAGGGATTGGGTGATCATCTTCTGGCTCATCATCAAGCCATCCACCAATGCCTTGGTTGGGATATTACGGATCGCCGGGGAGATGGAAGCCAGCCATGTTATCTACGCGAGAGTGGGGAAAAGAATAGTTAATAGACGTACTAATGAAGGTCCTATTTAGTTTGCACATAAGTAATTATAGTAATACAACATACTCCTATAGTATTTTAGGTTTAAGTTCTGCTCTAAAGTTCTTGTTGTAGTAGTGTTGGTAAGTTTTTAGACTTGTTGCAACACCACGATCATTCTTAGGCACATGCTAGTCACTCCTCGGAAAATATAGTTGATCAAGCTATATCCCCCTAGATTTGACTATATGTCTCTAATCCTAATCGTCTTGTTCAACAATCGTAATACTTTTGTTCTGTTCTATTATGATACTGACACTGGTATGAATAAATGTATATATACTTAGTTAAATATTTTACTATTTAAAAGTATAAATTTTTGGTCAGAGTGTTTTAATCCCGATGCGTTTATAGTTTGTATATCTTTTATGGGTTGATATAATCGATTCACTATAAACAATGCTCTGATACCAATCTGTCACACCCCAAAACCGGAACGGCGGAAACGTTCTGGGGTGGAGGATGTCATGTACAGTATCATAACAATGCATAATAGTAAAGACAAGCAACAACATGCATTGCATTAATATAATAATTTTAATACAAGCGTGTTCTATATAGTATGTAAGACACCAAAAGTATGATCAAAATAAAAGATGAGTCTTGGATCCACTCCGTCCTTCAGAAGCTGCATGGGTGTACCTGTCTTACTGGTTCCCTGAGAATACAAGTTATTTTGAAAGAGAGTATCAGCAAAAAATGCTGGTGAGTTCATAAGTATTTAGTGTCATTTCTTGTATGAAAATATATGTAACAACGTAGAGCAATTGTTAGTAACTAATTTCAAATGTTTGTAAATAGTTATACTCCCTAGAAAATCCTATATTTTCCAGTGAAATGTAGTCATCTGCCAAGACCCGACTGTTTGTATAATTGTTCTTTTGTAAATGTAAGAGTTTTCCCCAGTGAAACTATCAATATGAAAATATAGTTTAAGACTTCACTCATGTAAGGTGATTACAAAATAAATGTAATAGGGGAAAGTAATGTTTTACCCCAGCAGTATCACTGCCGAGTAATAGTGATGAAAATGCAGACTCCGGGTAGTATTAAATGTACAATACACCTCGGGGAGTCTGTTTTGCCTTTAATTCTTAATTAGTTAATTAAAGGTTTGAACGTGAACTCGTATGTAACCATGCTGATCGACGGCTGAATAACTGATGATCCTCCGGTGTCATGTGTAGTGAGGTAACATTCTGTCACCCCTTGGCCTTTCGGCTGGGACTGTAGCTAGCAGTCGGGATGTGGGAGTGTCTGTCCCGTATAGATCTATACACACAATGCCCGCACTCCCTCCAGGAGACTCTGGTTACAAAGTGATACCACAATGAAGATCGGAAAAAGGATGCTAAGTGTCAAGTGAAGTCTTGAGCACACGTACGGATCCTATTTAGCATATAATGACATATATATGTATACCATTAATGTATATTCAACTAATTAAGAAGGATAACACCCTTATAGTCTAGGAAACACTTATATGGAAGTGTTACAATCACTAAGGATTGCATAAAAGGAGTGTATGGTCACTAAATGGACCTTTCGGTCCAAGTGGTATTCTCGGTCCGAAGGGTTCTCGGTCCGAATGGTTCTCGGTCCGAAGAGGTTTTCGTTCCACATGGTTCTCGGTTCATGAGGTTAAGACCGAAAACTCAAGATATTTGGTGCATGTGGTGTTTTTCAAGGGCTTTCAAACATGCATAGGGGTTCTAAGTTTCACCCAAAGCCTTAAGTGAGTTTAAGGTCTTAAAGGCACCTTTCTTTAGGGTTTTCGGTTTAAGGAGATGCACTAAACCGAAAACTCCTTTTGTTCTTGGAAAAATGACAATTTCAAGGCCCTAAATCAAGTATCCTCACTAGATAACTAGTATAGGAGATAGATACTTACAATATGGAAGCAAAGAAGGGTGTTTTCGACCCAAAACACTAGTGTGTGTTCTTGGTGTTCTTGAAGAACACTTGAAGATCTAAGAAAAAGAGAAGATTTCATGGATGAAATCATGTATAACTACTAGATGAAGTGTTGTATCAACAAATCAAGAGAAGAAACACTTACATTTTTGGAAGATTTGGAATAAGCTCTTATGATACTTGAGAGAGAATGTGGGTGTTCTTTGAGTTTGGAAGTAAGAAATGAGAAAAGAAGGAGTAAACTCATGCCTTAAGCATGAGTTCTCGGTCAAAAGGGGGGGTTTTCGGCCCCACCCCTCATGTTTGGGCGCAACACCTTATCAAGGTGTTATTTGTTTTATTTGGTCCCCAATAATCCTAAAAAAAATACTTCCTTTCGTTTGTTCTCTCGAAGAATTAAAATTAAAAACACCCAAACGGACTTTAAACCGAGCTAAAAATTAGCAGAAATGAATTTGACTTTTAATTGAAGTTCTTGACTGTAGAGTTCGTACAAATGAAAATTTCGGGTTGTCACATACTGCGACACATAAAATCAAGGATTGAGATGTGTGTTGATGCAAAGAGGAAAAGTTATCGCCTGCGCATCTCGACAACTTAAGGTGCATGAGAATAATTACCCATGACCTTAAATTGGGAGCTGTAGTTTTTGCACTGAGAAGTTGGAAACACACAATTGGCCAGAGAACATATAGGTGATACCTTATGTGTCGAGCTAGAAACAACCCACAAGACAACTGAAAAGATCGTGCAAATTAAGGATCGATTAAGGTCTACACGTGATCATCAAAAGAGTTATGCTGACGTAAGACGTAAGCCTTTAGAATTCCAAGTTGGAGATAAAGTAATGTTGAAGGTCTCTCCTTGGAAAGACGTGATTCGATTCGAGAAACGAGGCAAACTAAAGCCACGGTATATAGGACCTTTTTCTAGCAAGAATTGGTTCTGTCGCATACCAACTCAAGTTAGCTCAAGAGCTAAGCAGTGTGCACGATGTTTTTCATGTGTCAAATCTCAAAAGATGTCTATCTGACGACACTGTTGTTGTACCTCTCGACGAGATACAATTCAATACCAAACTCAACTTTGTAGAAGAACCTATCGAAATCATGGATCGAGAAGCCAAACGATTAAAACAAAGTCGTATTCCCAAAGTGAAAGTTCGATGAAACTCTTTACGAGGACCTGAATTTACTTGGGAATGTGAAGATCAGATACCCCTAACTATTTAACAAAACCCCATCCACAAGATAAATTTCGGGACGAAATTCTATCACGGGGGAGAATGTAACACCACTCAAAATAGGTCCATAACAATCACATGTGATTATGCCAATCATGTAATGTGATTTTGTTAAACTAATAATGTGATAAACTTACTATGTAATTCATGATAAAGTATGAACTTTCATACATAATTTATGATACAAATCAAAGTATACGTCCTTACAATTCCAAAAATATAGAGAATGTCTAAATCTGACTTCGCGTGAATGGGCCAAAATCAGCCTATAAATAGCCATTTCGACCCCAAAGCTTATTACACCAAAATCTCTTCTTTCTCTCTCGTTTTTGGAGGCCATTTCGCATCCCGAGCCCGATGATCTCGAACCCCTGTCCGTTTCAAGTTAGATTACATATAATCACGCTACTAGAGTGAGTTTCACGGCCCCACTTTCTAATATTTTCGGGGGAAAAACGCATGCTAAATATTATATATATGTTAATATTATGTCTATATGATAGTATATTCATATCGACATTGATAGTTATATTAACCGGGATATAGTTGTTTTGAATATAATATTTTGAAAATATACAATTATTATTAACTTGTTAGAATGTTATTATACTAATGTAGATCTTGAGTTATACTTAGGATTCTATATATATGTTGTGTGCGATATAGTTCCGAAGTTATATTCGGAAGTTCTATATGTTAATTTACAAAGTATGTTGGTATTATTGGTTTTATGTCAAGATAAAACTTGGTATGTTATATGTTGTTATTGTTAGTTTTATGACAAGATAAAACTTGGTATGTTATATGTTGTTATTGTTGGTTTTATGATAAAACCTGGTTTCTTCCTCAAGTTATAGCTGTTGTACTGCCTAAAGTAATATGAACTTAGGAGAAATGTTTAAACGAAAAGTATAATAACTTAGGGTTTTAGATATGAAAATGCTTTTGTTGTTAGAGCTATAGGAAGCCGTCGAAGTCTACATGAGTAATTGTATTCATCAACGAAGATTGGGGGATCTTAGCAGAAATCCTCTGAACTGTAACCGTTAATCCCGTGTGAGCGAGGAAGTCGTGTATAATTAGTATACGGGTTGACAACCCTACTCGTGATTTCTAGCTACAATCAAACATAAGCGAGTAACGATCTATCCTTTTATTTATTTATTGTTTCGGCGTCGATGAAGCGTGCGGTGTTCCTCATGGAAATCATGAGTGGGTTCTCCTCATGGAAATCATGAGTGGGTTTTATCAGAGGTATTATGTCATAGCAGCGGTTACAAGCTCATGGTAGCAAACTGTTAGAAACATCATACTTTGTCGTATACAAGTGTTAATGTTAAGTATAAGTTTCCCCATACTTATACCCTAGGTTCAAGGAATGTTTAGGTATAACACTTATTTCATAAGTAGACTATTATACCTAATATATATACTAAATGTTGGAGCGTCAAAATGATACTTTTAAAACTAAACTTTTGAACTTAGAAAAACTATTATTTTTATATGGAGTCAAAACCTGTGAACTCACCAACTTTATGTTGACGTATTTTAAAATGCATGTGTTTTCAGGAACTTGAAAAGCTGGTATGTATTCAAATAGGAGAAGTTTTACTATTATCCTTTATGTTCAATAAGAAGTATGCCATAGTCGGATATTATGTAATAAGTACTAGGAAAACAATAATGTAACTTTCAATCATCAATAAAGGTGTGTATTTAATAAAACTCTTTAGTATTGTTCAATGTATGTTATATAACTATGATACGAAGAATGACGTTACACCACCCGGTGTTTCCACCGACGGCCGGGGTGTGACAGATTGGTATCCGAGCTATTGACTATAATGAACTAGTACTTTCTTAGGAAAACACGACTATAGTCTAGGGCTTACTCTTTAGGTTTAGGTATATCCCTTAACCTACAAATAATAGATATTATTAAATTATTCTATTGAAGGACTACTTACGGGAGCGGTGACAGGATAGACATGTCGATTTGGGTTGTTGGATTCCAGAACAGCTATATGCTAAAATGATCCTGCCCTTTCGACTGTCCTGACTGGCCGGTGCCTTATCATATAGACCTGAAGTAACAAACAATAATTAAAGCGTGAATACAATAAATAAGAATATAGATTCATAGAAAAAGAATCAGACATGCGATAAGAACAAATTTATATAACCCAAAAATATAGAAAACCCAAACCCTCGATAAGAATTCAACGCAAGGTTTTAGGTCAAATTCCTTAGTCGAGTTTTATTGTACATGGGCCGAACCACATGTAAAAGTAGACGGATCACTTATGTTTAATTATGGTTAGACCGATGCACAACTAAACTTGGATACGGTGGTTGATAAACTAAAACACTTGAAGATTCTAGAAGATTTAAGATAGATCTTAGATCATGATACCATCAACCCGGAGTACAAGAAGATGATGTTCTAAAGACAACATTTAGGACTCGGTATGGTCAATCTAAGTTCCTAGTTAAGCCTTTGGATTGACCAGCGCTCCAACAATGTTCATGGACCTCATGAATAGTGTTTGCAAACCGTACTTGGATAAATTCGTGATAGTAGTTATCGATGATATACTGATATATTCACAAATGAAGGAAGAACACAGTCAACACTTGAAAATAATCTTGGAACTACTAAGAAAAGAAAAGTTGTACGCCAAATTCTCAAATGTGAATTTTGGATTAGAGAAGTACATTTTTTAGGGAATGTGGTTCACAACAAAAGGGATTCATGTCGAACCCTCCAAAGTTGAAGAAATCCAGAATTAGGAAGCACCGAAGAAGCCAATAGAAGTGCGTCAATTCTTAGGACTTGATGGCTATTACCAAAGATTCATAGAGAATTCCTCTAAAATAGCCAAGCCACTTACAACACTAATCCAGAAGGATATGAAGTTCAACTGGGAAGACAAACAAGAAGCTGCTTTTCAAAAACTAAAGCAAATGTTGTGTAGTGCACCAATCCTATCCCTTCCAGATGGGACAGATGATTTCGTCGTATACTGCAACACATGAAATCAAGGATTGGGATGTGTGTTGATGCAAAGAGGAAAAGTTATCGCCTGCGCATCTCGACAACTTAAGGTGCATGAGAATAATTACACTACCCATGACCTTGAATTGGGAGCTGTAGTTTTTGCACTGAGAAGTTGGAGACACACAATTGGCCAGAGAATATATAGGTGATACCTTATGTGCCGAGCTAGAAATAACCCACGAGACAACTGAAAAGATCGTGCAAATTAAGGATCGATTAAAGTCTGCACGTGATCGTCAAAAGAGCTATGCTGACGTAAGACGTATGCCTTTAGAATTCCAAGTTGGAGATAAAGTAATGTTGAAGGTCTCTCCTTGGAAGGGCGTGATTCGATTCGGGAAACGAGGAAAACTAAACCCACGGTATATAGGACCTTTTTCTAGCAAGAATTGGTTCTGTCGCATACCAACTCAAGTTACCTCAAGAGCTAAGCAGTGTACACGATGTTTTTCACGTGTCAAATCTCAAAAGATGTCTATCTGATGACAATCTTGTTGTACCTCTCGACGAGATATAATTTAATACCAAACTCAACTTTGTAGAAGAACCTGTCGAAATCATGGATCGAGAAGCCAAACGATTAAAACAAAGTCGTATTCCCATAGTGAAAGTTCGATGGAACTCTTTACGAGGACCTGAATTTACGTGGGAATGTGAAGATCAGATACCCCCAACTATTTAGCAAAACCCCATCCACAAGATAAATTTCGGCACGAAATTCTATCAACGGGGGGAGAATGTAACACCAGTCAAAATAGGTCAATAACAATCACATGTGATTATGCCAATCATGTAATGTGATTTTGTTAAAATAGTAATGTGATAAAATTACTATGTAATTCATGATAAAGTATGAACTTTCATACATAATTTATGATACAACTCAAAGTATACGTCCATACGATTCCAAAAATATAGAGAATGTCTAAATCTGACTTCGCGTGAAGAAGTTATGATAAACCGAACACTATAAATCCCTATAATAAGATGAATTTTAAATCGACTTAGAATTAGCTATTGCAGTCTAAAAGAGAGTTTTAGTACTCGTAAATACCTAAGCGTGGATATAAAGAACGTAAAAAACGGAGTTCGTATGCAAAAGTTACGACCTTCCGAAGATACAGCTGTCAAAAACCTTAATCTGATTGAACTCACGACGTGAGCATAAAACCTCACGACGTGAGGAGTCAAAATGCCACATTTCGAAGCTAGAAGTCTACAGAACAATAACCCAAAAGCTCTCGATGTGAGCAAGGATTTCTCACGACGTGAGGACGCTGCAGGACACGAATCAAAGCTAGAAAACACGCGATAAGGCTACGGGATGACTCTTGCCATAACTCACGACGTGAACCTATCATGTTCACGACGTGAATGGGCCAAAATCCGCCTATAAATAGCCATTTCGACCCCAAAGCTTATTACACCAAAATCTCTTCTTTCTCTCTCGTTTTTGGAGGCCATTTCGCATCCCGGGCCCGATGATCTCGAACCGCTGACCGTTTCTAGTTAGATTACATATAATCACGCTACTAGGGTGAGTTTCACGGCCCCACTTTCTAATATTTTCGGGGGAAAAACGCATGCTAAATATTATATATATGTTAATATTATGTCTATATGATAGTATATTTGTATCGACATTGATAGTTATATTAACCGGGATATAGTTGTTTTAAATATAATATTTTGAAAATATACAATTATTATCAACTTGTTAAAATGTTATTTTACTAATGTAGATCTTGACTTATACTTAGGATTCTATATATATGTTGTGTGCGATATAGTTCCGAAGTTATATTCGGAAGTTCAATATGTTAATTTACAAAGTCTGTTGCTATTATTGGTTTTATGTCAAGATAAAACTTGGTATGCTATATGTTGTTATTGTTAGTTTTATGACAAGATAAAACTTGGTTTGTTATATGTTGTTATTGTTGGTTTTATGATAAAACCTGGTTTCTTCCTCAAGTTATAACTGTTGGACATGAAAATGCTTTTGTTGTTAGATATATAGGAAGCCGTCGAAGTCTACATGAGTAATTGTATTCATCAACTAAGATTGGGGATCTTAGCAGAAATCCTCTAAACTGTAACCTTTAATCCCGTGTGAGCGAGGAAGTCGTGTATAATTAGTATACGGGTTGACAACCCCACTCGTGATTGCTAGCTACAATCAAACATAACCGAGTGACGATCTATCCTTTTATTTGTTTATTGTTTCGGCGTCTATGAAGCATGCGGTGTTCCTCATGGAAATCATGAGTGGGTTGTCCTAATGGAAATCATGAGTGGGTTGTCCTCATGGAAATCATGAGTGGGTTGTCCTGATGGAAATCATGAGTGGATTTTATCAGAGGTATTATGTCATAGCAGCGGTTATAGGCTCATGGTAGCAAATTGTTAGAAACATTATACTTTGTCGTATACAAGTAATAATGTTAAGTATAAGTTTCCCCATACCTATACCCTAGGTTCAAGGAATGTTTAGGTATAACACTTATTTGATAAGTAGACTATTATACCTAATATATATACTAAATGTTGGAGCGTCAAAATGATACTTTCAAAACTAAACTTTTGAACTTAGAAAAAGTATTATTTTTATATGGAGTCAAAACTTGTGAACTCAACAAATTTATGTTGACGTATTTTAAAATGCATGTGTTTTCAGGAACTTGAAAAGCTGGTGTGTATTCGAACAGGAGAAGTTTTACTATTATCCTTTATGTTCATTAAGAAGTATGCCATAGTCGGATATTATGTAATAAGTACTAGGAAAACAATAATGTAACTTTCAATCATCAATAAAGGTATGTATTTAATAAAACTCTTTAGTACTGTTTAATGTATGTTATATAACTGTGATGCGAAGAATTACTTTACACCACCCGGTGTTTCCGCCGACGGCCGGGCGTGACACATTCCTGATGATCCCTAGCCCATCACTAGCATGTTGTTCTATATATTATAATATCAAATAACAATATGGTATCTTGGGTTCTACTTACTGGCTCCGGCTGATCGTACACATTGCATCCTCCTTGAGTATTTTGAAAACCATTTGAAAATCATTTGGAAAATCTTTCCTTAGTTTGAGACTGGATTCACACGAGTGTTCCTCCAATTCACTCAAACCAAGGCTCCGATACCAACTTATAACATTCATAAAATTATTGTAAATTTTAAACTTTTTAATCAACCCAAAACCATCATTGTTTACAAGTTGTTTTCAAAATAAGTTTCACATCAGAGAAATCCCAAAATCGTAAAACAAAAACATGAGGAGTTGCACGATCACGCCTTCGCCTTCCTACGATCCTCTGAGGTACCTGAAACATAATCCAAAATTGTAAGCCCAAAGCTTTGTGATTTTCCCCCAAAATACCACCACAACACATAATCATAGATATCACATCAACAACATGCATCCATAACCTTCGACATGCCTGGGCCGCCGCACCGGGCCTTCAGCCTATCTGGATCATTCTCCGGGCCTTCGGCTTGACTGATATGCCTCACAGGCCTGGCCTCCAGTCTCTCCGGGCCGCCCTGGGTCTGTTGGCCTTCAGCACAAAGCAGGACAGCCTCAACCCAACCACACACATATGTCGACATATACATAACTCATAATATATAGTCAATTAATAGACAAACACAGATCTTACATATCAATAAGCATAGCATTATCCTATCTACCAGGATACAGATCTAACAGATCACTATAATACTCAATCATGCAATAATCAGGATAATCATTCCAAAAGGGCCGACCTTGGTACCTTCGACCCAACGAGTATAGTGAGCAACGCTCACCTCTCAAGCAGTGCACAACTGATATGTCACACCCCCAAACCGGAACGGCGGAAACTTTCATGGGTGGAGGACGTCATGCTTAGTATCACAACACATGCATCATAGTAATAAAAGTAACAAACAACCATTGCATTAATATTAAAGTGTTTACAATGTATTAGATTCACAAAAGATTGACTCCAAAGTAAATAACAAAACAAGACATGAAGCTACTATGCTCCATCTTCTGAATCCCTGAGCGCATACCTGTCTACTAGTTTCCTGAGAATACAAGTTATTTTGAAAGAGTAGATCAGCATTTAAGCTGGTGAGTTCATAAGTAGTTTAGTAGTTATAAAAAGTATACTATAAGTTCTTTAGAAAAGTTCGTATGTTCCTCCAGAAAATCCTATATTTTCTGATGTGATAAAATGATAAGTAAAATGACTCTACAATTCCTTCTATGAGTACTAAATGGATACAAGTTATATACAATTTAGAGTAAACAGATAATCGATTGTGTGAATCTGCCATAAGCCCGCAACCAAACAAGGAACAGGAAATGAGGTGGAAGTCACACATCCCATTGTTTGTTAGATCTTCGTTATATATAACCCTGGCATATTCATTAGGTACCTACGAAGTTAACTGTAATAGTTCTATTATGTTTGAAGAAAACATTCCTTAAGAAAATCATATATTTCCTTTAGTAAAATGGTAACCACAATAGTTCCTTCTATAATCACTTAGTTTATACTAGTTATATATAATCTAATATCGAACGGACAGTTTAATGTATGAATCTACCCTAAGTCCACAACCAAACAAGGAACAGGAAGTAAGGCGGAAAGCACACATTCAACTTCCTATCAGATATTAATTATATATAACCCTGATGTATAAAATTAGTTATTATAGAATTAACCATTTAAGGTCCTTTAATTTATACTGGTTTAATAATGCGTATCAAACCTTTTATAGATAAGTTTCTAGTTTCACCTACTTAATGTTCTATCCGAAAAGTATGTTTTTCACTGGAAAGTGGTATGCTGTATTTGTGTGATATGACCTGACCCATACCTGTTACTCCCTATGATTACTTGGTGTATACGGGTTATATATATATATATATATATATATATATATATATATATATATATATATATATATATATATATATATATATATATATATATAACTAAGATCGAATAGATAGTAGACTGTATGAATCTGCTCTAAGCCCACAACCAAACAAGGAACAGGAAATGAAGCGAAAAGCACACATCCTACTGCCTGTCGGATCTGATTAATATGTAACCCTAATGTATCAACCGAGGAATCATAAAGTTGGCATTATAGGCCCTTTTAACTGAATGTTCATGTTACTAGGAAAGTTATGTCGCACAGTTTTATTGTTTAGGAAGTCTACTAGAAGTTATGAAATCCCGTACTCTAAACGCCTTAGTTGATACTGGTGTGAGTTTTATATATTGCTATGTTTTATTTATTATTGTCCGATACTTTGTAGATGTACCCTTTTTAAATAAAACCCGATACTTTGTAGATGTACCCCATATATAACCCGGTACTTTGTAGATGTACCCCATATATAACCCGATACTTTGTAGATGTACCCCATATATAACCCAGTACTTTGTAGATGTACCTCATATATAACCCGGTACTTTGTAGATGTACCACATATATAACCCGGTACTTTGTAGATGTACCCCATATATATATATATATATATATATATATATATATATATATATATATATATAGATATATATATATATATATATATATATATATATATCCATATACTATGTGTATTATCATATTTTGTTTTAAACAAATGAATTAATGATACGTTCATTTCCTAGTTTATTGGGTGTGTAAAGTATATCTACGTGAATCATGTATTGTTCCTCTGTTCTAAAATATACTATGTATTGAATCCCTAAACTATACCTATAATAGTTTACTAGTATGTTTGCTTGAACTATTCCAGATTTGAAGAAAAGAATCGATTAGCTACTGAGTTAATAAGGATGATAAGTTCCACGAATAAAGTCTCGAGACGCAAATGAGTCCTATTTAGCATATTATTACACATATATGTATATAGTTAGTGAAGATAACTACAAAGGTGCTTAGGAAACAACTAAGGATGCAAGGATAACTCACGAAAAGAGTGTTAGAAGCAAGTTAGGAGGCTGAAGTGGTGTTCACGGCCCTAAGGAGGGTTCACGGCCCAAGAACACATGAGTGTTCATGGCCCATGTTGAAGGGTTCACGGCCCTGAAGAAGGGTTCACGGCCCAAAGGTGAAGAACACTTGAAGATCTTGTGGATTGGTGAGTGTTTGAAGGCCCTTTTGTGGTATACCAAAGAGATATAAAAGAAAAGGGATGTTTAAGGGAAGAAGAGGGTGTTCTTGAGGATGATACTTGAGAGAGAATGGGAAGGATTCACGGGCAGAAGATGAATAATGAAAGAAAATGAAGTGAACTTATATATATATATATATATATATATATATATATATATATATATATATATATATATATATATATATATATATATATATATATATATATATATATATATATATATATATATATATATATACGAGTGTTTGCGGCCGAGGAGTTCACAGTCTGAAGGTTCACGGTCCGAGTTCACGGCTGCGAGGTTCACGGCTCGGATGGTTCACGGCTGCGAGGGTTCTCAATTCCTTATGCTTTTCTCTTCCAAACTATAACACACTTAGTTACAAGGCTTCAAAACTTATAAACCATCTAATTTAAGATCATGGAAGGAATAAGTTTGACCAAAGTGGACTTTTATAAGAATAAAATTTTCGGGTTGTCACATGATAAGGTCTGAATCTGAATCTCAGCTCTTGACTCAAATGCCTACAACCACCATGTGACCAATTCCATCAAAACCCAAATATACCCAAAATACCCTTAGAAGTCAAACTTGGTCAACCATGGTCAAAGTCATAGTTAACGGTCAAGGTCAATAGTCGATACACGAATAAACTTGTTGATACACCAATAAACTCGTCGAGTTCCTACCGCAATCAGAAGGTTGGGAAAATCCCAGCCAACACGCCGAGTTGGCTTGAAAACTCATCGAGTTTTCTCGAGCTTAATACATTCAGTTGATCCTACGATTTCAGGGACTCCAATACTAAGATCTAACCTCAAATGCTATCAAAAAGGATAAAGTTTCCAACTTTATACTTTGGGGCTTCCCCAAGTACTCAAAAACTCAACCAAAAGGTTTAAAGATTCAAGGGCTTAACCAATAAGCACAAAATCCTTGAGAAATGAAACCCACCCCTTTCCAGAAGAGATTCTAGCATCAAAATCAACTCAAAGGTTGGTGCTTTATAGACATGCATGTCCAATGCATGTATTGAACCCAAAGTGGCTCAATAGGGGAAACATGACCTAAATCCCATGCATGGAATCAAAACTTGGTTAAAGACCATATCCAAACCACTACAAGGTCACCTTGACCTGGAGATTCATAAAGTTGCAAGCTTTATGAGATCCATCCATGCAACATCCAAGAATAAGGAGAAAAAGGGACAAAACTCAAGATCCAACAATATAGAGGAATAAAAATTCAGATCTTGGACACTTACAAAGGTCGAGAAGAGTGCCAAGCTGAAGATGAGAGCCTTGTTTGCTAGATCCTTGCTTCCTTCTTCCAACTTTCTTCTTTTTTTGATACAAAATACCACACTATATCACAATCTGAGAGGGAAGGTTGCTTAGGGTTCACATGGGCCGATATGAGGGTTTGGAGGCTGATAAAAGATCAGCCCTAGGGACTTAAGGGGATTCTATAGGGTGCAAAACCCTAAAATTTAGGGTTTCTCATCCAACCACCAACACGTCGAGTTCCCACTAACTAGCCGTGTTGGTCCAAGAAAATAAGCAGCCCAAAAGTCCTTCAACACGTCGTGTTGAGCTTACCAAGATGCCGAGTTCAAAAGGAAAAACATGCTTAAGGAAAAAAATCTTATACATGGGAATCGGGATGTTACAACTCTCCCCCACTTGGACTAGGCTTCGTCCTTGAAGCCTACTGCGGTGAACAAATCCGGATATTGCTCCCACATCTCAGCCTTCGTCTCCTAGGTCTACTCAGAGCCCTCCGATGCTGCCACTGCACCTTTACCAAAGGTACTTCCTTGCTACACAAAACATTTACCTTCCTTTCCAGAATAGCTATCGGCCTCTTGACATAGCTTAGGCGCTCATCAACCTGAATATCATCCAATGATACCACCACATCCTCATCCAAAACGCACTTTCGCAACTGTGAAACGTGGAAAGTGCTATGAATCTGACTGAGCTCCTCTGGAAGATCCAATCTATATGCAACCTTGCCAACCCTGGAAATAACCCAGAATGGCACAATATACTAGGGACCCAACTTCCCCCTCTTACTGAAGAGAATCACACCTTTCCAAGGCCAGACCTTCAGCAACACCATGTCGCCGACCAAAAACTCAAACTCTGGTCGGCGTCGGTCGACATAGCTCTTTTTCCGACTCTGAGCAGTCTGCAATCTCTGTCTGATCTGTTGGATCATCTATGTGTTGGGCTTATAGTGTTGCGTCATGGGCTCGGTCCTTAGGCCAATTTTGATTGCCAGTTTGGGCCTGTCCAACCGTGCATGCTTTTCTCTAGGGTTTAGTATTTAAGCTGCATGCATGCAGTCTTTGAAAAAACACACGCTTTGCTTTTTATTCTTTTTGAGTATTGTAAACCCTAGCTCGCCTCTACAGTGGAAGTTCTTCATAGAGCTCTGCTGAGGCGTGACTATATTTGAATCATAAGCATATTGTTGATTCTGTTATTGTGTTTGTTTTGTTTGATCTTTATCTTTTACCTGTGAAAGATCTAATCGATCTGAGATTAATTCTCATCACTATGTAGTCTGAAGGACCACCTCGGTCTGCCTAATAACCCTATGACCAACCACGCCCCAAAAACTGGGGTACGACATCTCAGCCCATACAAGAGCTCAAAAGACAGAGCACCAATGCTGGAGTGGAAGCTATTGTTGTAGGAGAACTCTGCAAGAGGTAGGTAGGAGTCCCAACTCCCACCAATATCAATGACGCATGCTCGCAACATATCCTCGATAGTCTGAATTGTACGTTCACTCTCATTGTCGGTCTACGGATGATAAGTTGTGCTGAAGTGTAGTCTCGTGCCAATTCCTCATGGAACTGCTGCCAAAAATGGGAGGTGAACCGAACATCACGGTCTGAAACAATGGAGACCGGCACCCCATGGTGAGCAACGATCTCGCGAATATATACATCAGCCAATTTCTCGGCCGACGAGCTCTCTCGTATCACCAGAAAATTGGCACTCTTGGTCAATCAATCCACGATGACCCAAATAGCATCAAACCCCTTCGCCGTCTTCGGCAACTTGGTGATGAAATCCTTCGATATCTGCTCCTATTTCAACATTGGAACCTACAGAGGTTGCAGCTTGCTATGTGGCCTTTGATACTCGGCCTTGACCATCTTGTAGGTCAAGCACCTCTCCACGTACCAAGCGATCTCTCTATTCATGCAAGGCCACCAATAGCTCAACCGCAGATCCCGATACATCTTGGTGGCCCCCGGAGGGATGCAAAAACGGGACTCATGAGCCTCCTCCAACACAATCCGTCTCACCCCACCAGACACAGGAACCCATACCCGACTGCAACGGGTCAACAAACCAAGACTGTCTGGAACAAACTTTGTGATCTCGCTCCTGATCCTCTCAATCTTCCAAATTTCTTCCCGAACACCCTCGGTCTGAGCCTCCCTAATCAACCCCACGAGCAGAGAATCCACAGATATCCTCATACATGACACCCCAATAGAAGGTCCAGCCGCCTTACGGCTCAAGGCATCCGCCGCCACATTCGCTTTACTTGAATGGTAAAGGATCTCGCAGTCATAATCCTTGACTATGTCCAGCCACCTGCGCTACATCATGTTCAGGTTCGGATGATCCATAATATGCCTCAAACTCTTGTGATCCGTGTAGATAGTATAGCAGACCCCATAAAGGTAATGCCTCCAAATCTTTAGGGCGAAAACCACCGCCCTAACTCAAGATCGTGCGTGGGATATCCCGTCTCATGCGGCTTCAACTTCCTCGAAGCATAAGGTATCACTTGCCCTCTCTGCATGAGAACTGCCCCCAACCCAATGATGGACGCATCACAAAAAACCACAAAATCCTCAATTCCCTCAGGGAGGGTCAAAACTAGGCCTCACAAAGTCTCTGTCGAAGGGTCTCAAATGTTGATTGTTGCTCAGGGCTCCACCGGAAATCCACCCCTTCCTCGTTAGACGAGTGAGGGGTACTGCAGTCTTGGAGAAATCCTAAATAAATCTTCGGTAGTACCCTGTCAATCCCAAGAAACTCCTGATATCCGAGGGAGTCTTCATCACCTCCCACTACATCACTGCCTCGATCTTGGCTGGATCGACCAATATCCCATCCTGTTTAACGAGGTGCCAAGGAACTGAACCTCTCGTAACCAAAACTCACACTTCGAGAACTTAGCGTAAAGCCATTCTCACATAAGAACCCCCATAAGCTCGCGAAGATGCTCCTCATGTTGCTCTCTGGTCTTGGAATATACCAAGATATCATCAATAAACATGATAACCGAACGATCAAGCATCGGCCTGCATACCCGATTCATCAAATCCATAAATCCCGCAGGCGCATTGGTGAGACTGAATAACATCACCACGAACTCATAATGCCCATAACGACTCCGAAATACGGTTCTCTCCACGTCTTCCTCTCTCACCCTGACCTGATGGTACCCATACCTTAGGTCTATCTTGGAGAACCAAGATGCTCCTTGTAGCCGATCAAAGAGATCATCAATCCACGGAAGGGGATAACGGTTCTTCACCATTAACTTTTTCAACTCCCGGTATTCAATGCACATGCGGTGTGAACCATCCTTCTTCTTGACGAATAGAATCGGCGCTCCCCACTCGGAACTACGCGGTTGGATGAACTACATGCCTAGCAGCTCCTGCACCTGGGATGACAGCTCCTGCATATCAGGCGGTGCCAAACAGTACGGCGCCTTGGCAATCGGGGCCGAACCTGGCACGATGTCGATCTTGAACTCGACCTGCCTCTTAGGAGGCACATTGGGTAACTCCTCCGGAAATACATCAGCAAACTACTTGACCACCGGGACCTGTGAACCTGAAACCTGATCCCCAACCCATGTATCCACTACATAAGCCAAATAACCTGCGCACCCATGCTAAATATACTGGCGAGCCCTAGCTGCAGAACAAAACCCTGAACCCATCCTGGTGCCCTCTCCATAAATAACCATTTCTCCCCCACTTGTGGTTCGAACTACCACGCGCTGGTCCTCGCAATCAATCATAGCACCGAAACGGCTTAGCCAATCAATACCCACAATCACGCAAACATCCCCCATGGGAATTGGGATCAAATCGATCGGAAAAGATACCTCAACGCAACCTGAATATACAGAAGAAGCAGAAACCCCGTGTTACTTGGCGATAGAAACTAGCAACGGACACTCCAACTCCCCCAAAGGCATAAGAAACTCCCTACTAAACGACCGAGAAATAAAGGACCAACTCGCACTCGAGTCGAACAACACTAAAGCAGGTAAGGAGTTTACTAGGAACGTACCTACCAAAGGTAAAAACATATAATCATAATACAAACATAAATAACAACATAACGGATAGAAACATACCAGTCAAAACATCTGGAGATGTTATGCCCTCCTCGGAAGTGATCTGAAAAGCGAGACCTTGAGCCCTCGGGGCTTCGCCTTCATCTTGTGCCAATCTGTGATCCTTAATGTAGCTGGCGCAGGGGCCTGCGCCGGCTTAGCGGCGAGCAACGAACAGTCGACCTTCACATGGCCAACCTGATCACAATGACAAAAAATCCTCATACTCTGAACTGGGGCCGACTAGCGGCATTCCTTCGCATAATGCCCCTCCTTGCCACATTTGTGGCACAAACTACTAGATCGGCATGCTCCGTCATGAACCCTACCGTACTTCCCACAAGTGCGGCCTCGCTGACCCCCAGATCTAGACCCATCGACCTTGAACCGCTTGGGCGCAGGCTGCGACTGTGTCAGGGCTGTCCTCTGCTCTTTCAACTGAAGATCTGTCTCAAGCTCACGCCGCCTTGCGGCCTCCTGCAACCCCAATAAATAATCATACCGTTGGGTGATCTCCGAAGCAAAATCAGGGCAAAACATGGACCTCTCAGTAAACATGCGGGTAATCTCCGTCATCGACTCCGATCCCTGCCTCAAATCCAAAAACTCCTGGGCCAACCTCTCATGCTCAACCCGCGGCACATAACATGTACGAAACATCTCCATGAACTGATCCCAAGTCACCGCAACCCTCTATTCAGCAGAATACGATCCTGCAACAAGTCTCCACCAATCCTTCGCTCCGGACCTCAAGAGGTTCAGATCGCACCTGAACTTCTAGTCAGCTGGGCAAGAGCAGGTTAAAAAGCATCCCTCTACATCAGATTGCCACCTCATGGCTACAATTGGGTCCTGAACTCCATCGAAAGTCGGGGGCTTCGTATTATCGAAGTCGCGATACGGAAAACCCTGACTCGCTCCAACACCTGCAACTCCCACGGCTGCGGAGGCTGTAGCAGCAGTTTCAGCAACGACTGCGTATCTGTCATCAAAGAACTCCATCATCACGGTCTTAATAGACCCAAAAAGCCCCGCTATCTGATCCCGGAAAATGGCCACAACCTCCTCACGGAGAATCCTCCTAATCCTGACATCCAACTCATCTGATCCAATCGGCCTGTCAGTCCCTAATCGCGACCCGGATCCGATCTCAACCCACCTCATAGTCACCATACTAAAAATACACCAGGAAGATATCAGATAATCCACATATCATAACGGGGAACCAACAAGCAACGAAGCCCTAGGGGTTGTGACTTCCTTGCTACGCATATGGGTCCTATGCTTTCACTAGTACGGGGCCATACTACCTTCCACACCTACCCGTATTTGTCTCAAGGATCATCACAACACCCTAACAATACTCAAAAGTGTAATCAAACTCTTAATCCTCACTACCTAGAGGAAAGGCTAAACATCTCACAGTTGGTCGGCTGACCCCACACGACTCATCCATGAAACTTCCACCAACCCTGCAACACTCGTGGATGCTAGCCATACATAACACTGGACCCTATAGTCATTTGAATATCTGATCCTACCCTAAGCCCTTCATCAAACAAGAACAGGAAATAAGGCCAAACCAAACATTCTCAGACTATAAGATATTAGTTATATATAATCGTGATGCATACACTAAGCAAGTACAGTAATGATGTCAATTCCATAAAAAGAAAGGTCTTGGGCTATCACGCATCATATAATCAGGCAATTCTATAATGCCATTCCTGATGATCCCTAGCCTATCACTAGCACGATGTTCTACATATAACAATATCAAATAACAGTATGGTATCTTGGGGTCTACTTACTGGCTCCGACTGTCTTGGGGTCTACTTATTGGCTCCGACTGATCATACACATCACATCCTCCTTGAGTATTTTGAAAACCATTTGAAAATCATTTTGAAAATCTTTCCTTAGTTTGAGACTGGATTCACACAAGTGTTCCTCCAATTCACTCAAACCAAAGCTCTGATACCAACTTGTAACATTCATAAAATTCTTGAAAATTTTAAACTTTTTATCAACCCAAAACCATCATTGTTTACAAGTTGGTTTCAAAATAAGTTTCACATCAAAGAAATCCCAAAATCATAAAACAAGAACGTGAGGAGGTGCCCGATCACGGCTTCGCCTTCCCACGATCCTCTGAGGTACCTCAAACATAATCCAAAATTGTAAGCCCAAAGTTTAGTAAGTTTCCCTCAAAATACCACCACAACACATAATCATAGATATCACAGCAACAACATGTATACAGAACCTTCAGCATGTCTATACCGCCGCACCGGGCCTTCAGCCTGTCTGGATCGTTCTTTAGG
This sequence comes from Lactuca virosa, assembly GCF_052849685.1. Taxonomy (NCBI): domain Eukaryota; kingdom Viridiplantae; phylum Streptophyta; class Magnoliopsida; order Asterales; family Asteraceae; genus Lactuca; species Lactuca virosa. The sequence continues at coordinate 73,542,648 of NC_136431.1, forward strand.
CCTTCGGCCTGACTGGTCTGCCTAACAGGCCTCCGGTCTATCCGAGCTGTCGTGGGTCTGTTGGTCTTCAGCACACAGTAGGACCGCCTCAACCCAACCACACACATGTTAACATATACATAACTCATAACATATAACCAATCAACAGATAAACACGAATCTTACAGATCAATAAGCATAGCATTATCCTATCTACCAGGATACAGATTTAACAGATCACTATAATACTCAATCATGAAATAATCACGACAATCATTCCAAAAGGGTATGCCTTGGTGCCTTCGACCCAACAAGTATTATGAGGAATGCTCACCTCTCAAGTAGCGCAGAACAGATAAGGTCTGACTCCGAATCACAGTTCCCGACTCAAATGCCTACAACCACCATGTGACCAATTCCATCAAAACCCAAATATACCCAAAATACCCTTAGAAGTCAAACTTTGTCAACCATGGTCAAAGTCAAAGTCAACGGTCAAGGTCAACAGTCCATGTTTACCCAACTCTTCGAGTTCCGATCGTAATCAGAAGGTCGGGAAAATCCCAGCCAACACACCGAGTTGGCTTGCAAACTCGCCAAGTTTTCCCGAGCATAATACATTCAGTTGATCCTATGATTTCAGGGACTCCGAGACTCAGATCTAACCTCAAATGCTATCAAAAAGGATAAAGTTTACAACTTTATCCTTTAGGTCTTCCCCAAGTGCTCAAAAACTCAACCAAAAGGTTAAAAGATTCAAGGGCTTAACTAATAAGCACAAAATCCTTGAGATCTGAAACCCACCCCTTTCCAGAAGAGATTCTAGCACCAAAATCAACTCAAAGGTTGGTGCTTTATAGACATGCATGTCCAATGCATGTCTTGAACCTAAAATGGGTCAAAAGGGGAAAATATGACCTAAATCCCATACATGGCATCAAAACTTGGCTAAAGACCATATCAAAACCACTAGAAGGTCACCTTGACCTAGAGATTCATAAAGTTGCAAGCTTTATGAGATCCATCCATGCAACATCCAAGAATAAGGAGAAAATGGACAACACTCAAGATCCAACAACATAGAGGAATAAAAAATCAGATCTTAGACACTTACAAAGGTCCAGAAGAGTGCCAAGCTGAAGATGAGAGCTCTGCTTGCTAGATCCTTGCTTCATTCTTCCAACTTTCTTCTTCTTTTGCTCCAAAATACCACATTAGATCACAATATGAGAGGGAAGGTTGTTTAGGTTTCACAGGGGCCGATATGAGGGTTTGGAGGCTGATAAAAGATCATCCCTAGGGATTTAAGGGGATTATATATGGTGCAAAACCCTAAATTTGGGGTTTCTCATCCAGCCACCAACACGTCCAGTTCTCACTCACCAACTCGCCATATTGGTCCAAGAAAATGTGCGGCCCAAAAGTCCTTCAACACGTCGTGTTGAGGCTACCAACATGCCAAGTTCAAAAGGAAAAACATGCTGAAGGAAACAAATCTCATACCTAGGAATCGGGATGTTACAGGACTAAATTGATGCGTTCAATTTTGTAGTTTGAAATTTGATCACAAATCGGGAAATCGGGAAATCGGGAAACAGAGTAAATGAACATGAGGTTGATCATTTAATCTATGACTCAGTTCATACGATATCTTGTGGAATGAAGGAATAGCTGATCACTTATGTTAAGGCCAAAATTTGATTTGAATCAGAGTTCGACAGTGGCTTTGGAAAGCACTCTTTGCGGTTTAATTCAAGGTTTATACTTGCAATTGTAGTTACAAAATTATCCAAGTGGGTGATTTTTGGATTAAGGTGTCTAAGCCAATAACAAATTGGTATATTCTTGAATTAGAAGCAAAATCCTTTTTGGGTTGCCCTCAAAACTAGTATTTAAATAGAATGACTTTTGGAGGAAGAGGGTGAATTGCAAATTTATTATATGATTAATAAATTAGAATAAATAGTTTATTAATATATTATATGAATAATTTATTAATAAGAAATAATAATAATTAATTTGGAACTCATCAGAAATAAATTGGAATTAATTTTGGGATTAATTGAATTGATTAAAAATGTAGGGACTGTTTGGTTATTTATTGAAAGTTGAAGCAAGAAAACTCTTGAACCCCATGGGATGGGGTTAACGAAATTTATCTAGGAATAACTGATGAGAATAAAACTTATAAGATCGATAGATTCAAGTAGGTAGAGAAATCAAACACCAAGATAGGAGAACAAATTTGTGCCGAATGATTAAAAGCACTGCCTTAGAAGAGCTCGATTAAGAAGTGCTACTGTAAAGGCATAGTAGGTTTACAATATTATTAATAAACACGGTTCATGCATGCACTATATATACTCCAACACTAGCACATTAATATCAGGCGGACAGGCCCAGCCCGTTACATAAGATTAGATATAACAATACAATACAATTATTGACACAACACAAAATAGTCCCAATAATCTCCCCCTTTGTGTCAATAAGGAAGGCAGATTCTTCATTGTTGTTCTCGCTTTTCAACTTTGAACAACTTTGGCATAATACCCAGTAAAGACTTGCAAACCAGGACATACCAATTGATCATGTCCGAAAAACACTTACTATCTGCAACACTGTTCACTTTATTCAGACTCACGAAATCCACGATGTATTCGAGACAGGAGAAGGAGTATAGATGCTTGTCTGGAAAATAGAAGCAGACTCTGTGAAATTTTGCATCCGGCTTTTCTCTTATCTGAAAAGCGACACTCCAATCCTTCTTTCGTATCCTCCCCGACTTCATCGTATCGAGATCCTTTGGAGGCTCCTTGGGGAGAACAATGGGTTTCTTTTGCAGAACATTGGCAATCTCCACATCCATCTTTGCAATCTCTTGGATGTAACATACCAACATACATTTTAGATGTGCAATGATAGGCTCGAATTTATGTTGATCCTTCATTAGTAGAAGTAACAGAGAAATCCAATTGAATGGGTTGAGGCAGGGGAGATCTGTGAGAGTAAATTCGTGAGTTGAACTCACAGCCCCACGAGCAACCTAGAAACGAGCATTCATGAAGCTCTCAGATTCAATTGGTCTGAACACCTTAAGAACATTGATCTTCTTTGAGCTCCACGTTTCGTATTGTGGCCTCATGTGCTTTATATAAAACGAACAGAGGGCCTGATCAGTACCTTTGTCAGCCGGAGAAACGTTCGCAATATTGACAAAGTTGCGAAACAGAAAAGCCTTCAGAGTGATACTGTGACAACCGTCAATTTTGGCCAAGTAAAAGTCAACTAAAGTCAACAAGTCAAACCGGTCAACTCATCTAACCCTTGTATATTAGGGTTTCCATTATGTTTCTTATCGAACAACTCGCAATCTTAATACAAAGTATCACTTAGAGTTTTCACGTGTTCGGAAATTTCTAAACCCTAATCAGGGCAAGTGATGAAACTACTCGATAAAACATTATTCCTTGACCCTCGGGGGCATATAACAATCATAACAAAACTTAACGAGGTTTACGAACCTTGAATTACAGAGCCAAACACTCAAAAAGGTCACAAAAGAAGTCTCTCCCAATCTCTTTCACTCTAACTCTCCCAAAACTCTCTAAGTAGGAGAAATCGCTCCAAGAATGTGAAATCTCTCCCAAAATCTCTCTCTGTATAACAAATCTCTCCAAGTGTGTGAAATCTCTCCCAAATCTCTCCAAGTATGTGAAATCTCTCCCAAATCTCTCTCTGTATGAGAAATCTCTCCAAGAATGTGAAATCTCTCCCAAAACTCTCTCTGTATGAGAAATCTCTCCAAGAATGTGAAATCTCTCCCAAATCTCTCTCAAAACCTCTTTTGAGTTTTGTAATCATTTGGGGCATCCCGACACTTGACTTGGTGAAAAACCATTCGAAAAGGGGTGATACCTTGGAAAATAGCCTCTTAGGGCCGAAGTCCCTCTATAGGGACCAAACCCTCCTTGAGTCGAAGCCCCAAGAACCAAGACCGAAGTCCCCTTGAGTAGCCGCAGCCATCGAACCGCAGCCAACGGACCGGACCAGATCTACTGAGGACCGAGGCTGATGAAGACCCGCAGCACCGAACCGAAACCGCAACTGGAGCACTGCACCTGACCCCGCCTTCGGTCCCTCCTGATGAGCCGCCTGCGGTACCTGCTCGGACCGCAGTCCCCTCCCCCTCGGACCCAATTCAGCGACCAAGCCACTCCGGTTCTAAGGCTGCTAAGACCCGAAACCAAGCCCTGACTTCGGATTTGCCACTTTCCACCCGGTTTTCGACCACGACTCCGTTTTAAGCCCGTTTTTAATTATTTTAACGAGGGATTTTCACCCAAACTTATATTTTGACATATAAGACCCCATATATTCATAAATTCAGCATATTTTTAGGGAAATCCTTATTTAAGAATAAAATCTATTAAGTAAGATCTTGAGGTGGAGTGTTGACTTCACTTTAGTTTATGACACAAGCAACCACCCACACCCACTCCATGACCAGCCCACACCCCCCCCCCACCATACCTGATCATTCATCGTCCTTTTCCCATCATTTCCCAACCCCATTCCTTGTCTAAGGCTGAAATCTATCCTCTCTCCTAACACTCTCTCTCATTTTCTCATTCTTCCACCAAAGATTAAACACATTTTCTCTCTCAATTCTCTCACTAAAATTCGAGATTCAAGGGCCTTCTTCCAAGCTTTTCTTCCACTTTTGGTAAGTATATTCATCCTCCATATAAATATTTCACTTCCTTCTACTCAAATCATAGATATTTTACACAAACATCATCACATTCATGTTAGATCTTCGAACCTTCAAGGCATCTTCTTAGTGTTCTTGAGTTGAACACTACCTTTCTCCATCATCCATCTACTGAAATCACTCAAGGTGAGTTCATACCCCTATCTTTTCATGTTTTTCTTAAGTTTTAAGGGGGGAATACAAGTTAAAAACCATGAACACAATTAAACTCATTCAACAGCTTTCATCAGAAAAGTTTAACTCCATTCACAGACTGTTTTGGTCAACTTAAACATTTTAGTTTTCAATACTGTATTAGGTGCAAATAGTTTAGGTTCATACCTTTAAAATGAATACTTTCACATCACGATACGATTTTTCAATGATTTATGGTGATTTTTACAAAACTGCCTATCACTTCCGAAACGAATTCGGACCAGTCTATGCATATGAACGTTTTAACACAAGTTAAAGACTTCTAAAAATCATAATAAATATTATGAATAAACTAGACACATTTTATGAACTCCCAGAATTTACGGATTCAGTTTTCGACTTCGTATGATTTTTCTATGATATTTCTAAAACAGTGCAGAACGGTTAAAAACTAGTTAACAACTTATAACTTTCATAACACTTTGTAATATGTTGAGCAAAGTGTATAACCATAAGTTCTAAATATTGAATGTATTATCTTGTTAGTTTATCATCTTAAACTGAAATTTAGCCATTCATGATAAAGTTTGCTCATTCATTTCGAACACATATAATAAACTTCAATAAGCGTAGTTTATGGATTTTACTACATGAAAAAGGTTTTACTCTCAAAACAAATGGGTTTTTCATATCCTACGTGATAAACTATAATAGTAATAGTTTAAGGATTTCATATCACTAATTTATTCAGAAAAGGTGATTTTACTTCCTCCACGGATGAGGTTTTAATATCAAACTATGTGTAAACTAGTTAACTTAGGTTGTGAGGCAATTCTCTCCCCGTACGTTCGAGTACGGGATCCCAATTCCTGTAAGTTATAGCCAGAGTCTCTTGTAGGGAGAGCGTGATAATTGTGTATAGATCTATATTGGGTTTGACACCCCACACCTTGCTGCTAGCTACAGTGGGACCTGCAGGTCTACGGGTGACAAGAGTCATAGTATCTTAACGTCTGAAAAATGTTGTGCAGGTTATTTCTCGTCATAGTATGGTTATAGCGACTCACATAGGTAGTTAACAATCTTTCAAGTTTACATGGAAAATTTTACTTTGAAAAGGGGTTTACTTCTAAATCAAACGAGTTTATGTCGATTTAAACTTGTATGAATTACTTTAAGTATGGAAAAATACTTGTACACTTTCGGTCTTAGGATTAAAGACAACACATAACACATAAAGTTTACGGGATTTTTCTCAAATCAAAAAGGGTTTTATGCCGATTTAAAACCACTTTTATATCTTTAAGTATGGAAAATATTTGTTTATTTTCGGTCCTGGGATTTAGGACCACATAACTTTTATAAGGAAAATATAGGATTTTCTTTGGATCATATTTCTATCAAAACTATTTCATCTAGAATTGTTAGACTTCAGCTATAATTGCTAAGTGTATATGATAGAGTTATATAAGAATCTAGTCACAATCGACTTAGAATTGGTGGGCCCGCCTTATCTCCTGTTCCTTGTCTGGTTGTGGACCTAGGGCAAACCCATTATATTCAACGGTTTATTTAATTTAACTTTTATATAACTTATATACGCTGGGCGATTATAGAAGGAATCTATCGCATAACATAAGGGCATTCATTCCACACTTAACTAAGAAAATATTGGATTTTCTGGAAAACATACTCTATCGCTTTTACAAAGAAAACGGTTTCTTCCTCAAACAAAACTCTTATGAACTTACCAACTTAATTATTGACACTTTTTCAAAACTACTTGTATTCTCAGGAAATCAGTGAAACAGGAAAACCAACAGCATTTTGAGGATGGGACGATAAATCGTCAAACAGTACATTTTGTCATCATAATGTAATTGCTTCGAATCATGTAAACATATACTTTGGTGTAACTTTTTCAATTATATTTATGATGGTTGTATTTACTTTGAGCACTATTATACTCGTTGTTGTGATACTATACATGAAGTCCTCCACCCCCGGACGTTTCCGCCATCCTTGGTTTGGGGGTGTGACAGATTGGTATCAGAGCATTGTTTATAGTGAACTAAGTATATCGAACCACATAAGATATACAAACTATAAATGCATTGGGACTAAGGTCTCTCATTTAACATTTTTCAAATAACTATACTTTTAGAAATAAATAGTTTCTTATTAAAAGTATACATGCATGCATACATACTAAGGTCAGCATCATTCTAGAACAAAACAAAAGTAATGATTGTTGAATGGCACAAGTAGGCTTGGGGATGTATAGTCAGGTCTGGGAATGACATAGCCTGATCAACTATGTCTAACCCAGAGGTGATTAGCATATGCCCGGGAATGGTTGTGGCGTTGCAACAAGTCTAAAAACTTACCAATTCTATCTACAAACAAACATTGAAAAGCATAAGTCAAACATTAAAATACTATAGGAGTATTTTGTAATACCATAACCAACTTATGTGAAAACTAAAGACCCCTATTAGTAGGTCTTTAACGACTGAGTGCATACGCCAAGGTTACACATAATTAAAGATATTATAGACTCAAAATCTATGACTATTGCTCTACTTCCTGTTCCTTGTTTGGTTGTGGACTTAGAGTAGATTCATTTATTCGAAGGTCTATTCTATCTCAGATTATGTATAATTGGTATGCACTATGTGATTATAGATGTAACTGATAAGGATCACCCCTATAAGTAATTATAGGATTAGACGCCTATTAATTATCTCTTCCACTCCTATTCTCGCACGTATAACATAGCAAGATCCTACTTACCAGGCGACCCCTATTTTCCCAACCAGGGAAATGGTGGATGGTTATGAGAAGAATCAGAAGCGGAACCGGAGGTAATCAACCCTCCATGCATAGCCAGGGTTCCCGCGAACCGTTTCGACTACATCGGACTGTGCCCCGTTGGGCAAGCGTGATCAAGGGTTGGAGTCGACGTCAATGACAACAATCACCATGTGGAGACCAACGAGGGTGCTATGACCTCAACCACGGGGGACCGACTGACAGAGCCCTCCCGGCAAAGACCCGGCGGATCGCGAACATCGGGGATTAAAACAGGGAGACTGCAAACCGAGTTCGAAAACTGCGCGCTACTACAGACCCTACCGTCTCACGTACCCGAGACTCGGAAAGAGACTACTATTTCAGAGACCAACTTTCTTTTTAAGACCTTATCGCCGCTCGGGCAGAGGCAAAAGAGTAACAGGGTAGGCATACGACATTCGAAGAGAGAATGGTTGCAGCCAAGCATCGATTAGCAGAGCTGCAAGGTGCATCGACTTTGCCTCAGGCATCGCAAGGGACGGATCGTCGTGAGTAGAGTTCATACCGTTCACAAGACCTTGTAAATTAGGTTCATGAGTATGCGTTGGTGCTACTCTATTCTAGGTGTAAGCACGACACTGCGATTTAAGCGGTTATACTAATCGAGAGATCTAGTTGCTATCAAAACTTTTCCTTGCATGGATGTGAGGTAGACCTGCATCGAGGTCAAAATTTTCTCTGAAACCATAATTACTAGAATCATATTAACAAGATGGGCTTAGGACATACCTAACAGACTCGAAGGTCTATTTAGTCTTAATTATATAACTAAGCATACATCAATTGGTCGTAAGAAGGACCTAGCTTGGATCAAATTACAAGGTTTCACTTGGATACAGAACTACTAAAATACATGAGTTTATCATATATAGACTCTCGTTATGAACTGTTTTCAGAACACCATAAACAACCGAAATACGTTACAAATTGAACTAAGATAAACTTAGTTAGAAAACTCGCGACGTATAGCCATTCTAAAAACTCATTATCGTCTCACCTTTAAACATTTTGGTGGAAAGGTGCCTTCTTCGTAGACCTATAGGGTGCGATCATACGAGCGCTAATACACCGGATCCCATCAAAACTCCTCATCTAAGTGTGTTTGGACAAACATGATCCTAAGATGAGTAAAGCTTAACGCCTGTACGAAACCTACTTCTACCCACTACCATAACTCCGTCTCAGGAACATTAGCAGAAACACTAAGAATAGTACAGCAATGTGCAAAAATTTATATATGTGAATATAAATCGTAAGAATGCACTTGAGATAATTATCCCCACTCACGAAGTCGTTTTTCATCGTGAAACAGAGTTATGTCTTCACCAAGAGGTCACCAACCAACTAGCAAGGCGCCAACCCTGCAGATAGACTCTGCTACTTTTCAAGCTGCAGTCACGACAGCGATGACAGCCGTCATGGCGCAACTCAATGCTAACAACGCCAGCAGAGATGGAAGCGGTACCGACAATATAAATCGTTGTAACAATCAGGAACTATAATTGCTATAATTGTTAGAATTGTTAGACTTCAGCTATAATTGCTAAGTGTATATGATAGAGTTATATAAGAATCTCGTCACAATCGACTTAGAATTGATGGGCCCGCCTTATCTCATGTTCCTTGTCTGGTTGTGGACCTAGGGCAGACCCATTATATTCAACGGTTTATTTAATTTAACTTTTATATAACTTATATACACTGGGCGATTATAGAAGGAATCTATGGGTCCTTCTAGGGTTCATTATCGCATAACATAAGGGCATTCATTCCATACTTAACTAAGAAAATATTGGATTTTCTGGAAAACATACTCTATCGCTTTTACAAGGAAAACGGTTTCTTCTCAAACAAAACTCTTATGAACTCACCAACTTAATTGTTGACACTTTTTCAAAACTACTTGTATTCTCAGGAAATCAGTGAAACAGGAAAACCAACAGCATTTTGAGGATGGGACGATAAATCGTCAAACAGTACATTTTGTCATCATAATGTAATTGATTCGAATCATGTAAGCATATACTTTGGTGTAACTTTTTCAATTATATTTATGATGGTTGTATTTACTTTGAGCACTATTATACTTGTTGTTGTGATACTATACATGAAGTCCTCCACCCCCGGACGTTTCCGACATCCTTGGTTTGGGGGGTGTAACAGATAGGCATATCAAGTTGTAGGTACGAAGAGTTCTCCAAGTCGAATGCTCCAACAGGCTCTAGCCAGTAAACGTTTCGATAGTCGACGACTTCTTTATGAATTCGCTCAAGTGTCCACAGAGGAAAGATAGTTTTTCTGAGCTTTCAATGTTTCCTCTGCTTCACGAGCAGTTTTTGTAACACCAGTCAAAATAGGTCAACAGACAATCACATGTGATTATGCCAATCATGTAATGTGATTTTGTTAAACTAGTAATGTGATAAGAGTGCTATGTAGTTCATGATAAATTCTAATACAAATATGAACTTTCTTTATGATACAACTCAAAGTATACGTCAATATGATTCCAAGAATATAGAGAACGTCTGAATCTGACTTCACATGAAGAAGTAATGATAAACCGAACACTATAAATCTCTATAATAAGAGGGATTTAAAATAGACTTAGAATTAGTTGTTTGAGTCTAAAAGAGAATTGTGGTGCATGTAAATACCTACGTGTGCATATAAAGAACGTCAAAAACAGAGTTCGTGCATATATGGTGTGTGCGATATAGTTCCGAAGTTATATTCGGAAGTTCTATATGTTAATTTATAAAGTATGTTGTTATTGTTAGTTTTATGACAAGATAAAACTTGGTATGTTATATGTTGTTGTTGTTATTGGTTTTATGTCAAGATAAAACCTGGTTTTACTTCAAGTTATAGCTGTTATACTGCCTAAATATTATGAAGTTAGGAGTACTGTTTAAAAGCATAGTCTAGTAACTTAGGGTTTTAGACATGAAAATGCTTTTATTGTTAGAGCTATAGGAAGCCGTCGAAATCTACATGAGTAATTGTATTCATAAACTAAGATTGGGGATCTTAGCGGAAATCCTCTGAACTGTAACCGTTAATCCTGTATGAGCGAGGAATTCATGTATAATTAGTATACGGGTTGACCACCCCACTTGTGACTGTTAGCTGCAGTGAACCATAAGCAAGTGACGAACTATCCTTTTACTTGTTATTGTTCCGACGTCGATGAAGCATACGGTGTTGTTCTCATGGAAATCATGATTGTTGTTTCTCATGAAATCATGAGTGTGTTATTTCTCATGGAAATCATGAGTGTGTTTTATCAGAGGTATTATGTCATAGTAGCGGTTATAGGCTCATTGTAGCAAATTGTTAGAAACATTATACTTTGTCGTATACAAGTATTAATGTTAAGTATAAGTTTCCCCCTACTTATACCTTAGGCTCAACGAATGTTTAGGTATAACACTTAATTGATAAGTAAACTATTATACCTAATATACATACTAAATGTTGGAGAGTCAAAATGATACTTTCAAAACTATACTTTGAACGTGGAAAATGTATTATTTTATGGAGTCAAAACCTGTGGACTCACCAACTTTATGTTGACGTATTCTAAAATGCATGTGTTTTCAGGAACTTGAAAAGCTGGTATGTATTCGAACAGAAGAAGTTTTACTATTACCTTTCTGTTCATTAAGAAGTATGCCATAGTCGGATATTATGTAATAGGTTCTAGAAAAACAGTTGTGTAACTTTCAATTATCAATAAAGGTATGTATTTTCTTTAGTGCTGTTCAATGTATGTTATATATGTTGGATAAGGTGTCTAAGTCCATAACTATTTCTGGTATGTACTTGACCCGACCCGGCATGGTCCATTTGGGTTGCATGGCACCATGCAATTGGATAAACTAAAATGAGAGAAATAACACTTATGGTTTATTAATATATTATAAGTTCTAATATATTAATAATATTATTTAATTAGTTTGATCAAGAATTAATTTAGAATTAATTAAGTGATCAAAAGATAACTAATTAAATATATGGGTAGATTATGTAAATCTTCCATATCTTATATAGTGGGCTAAAAGGCTCCATGGATTATCAAGTTGGGTTCCACCCATAGGATGCTCCATGGGAGTTACAAACCCATGGGTCATGGAAATGAAGAGTCATGACACATTAGGGTTTACATGGTGTAACCCTAGATGTGTCAACACTATATAAGAAACTCATTCTCCACCAAAATTGGTGACACTAAGAAACAAGAGGGCTAGAGCCGATTTTGCAAGTGTAATATTCTCTCCAAGTTTACTCCTTTGCATTTGGTGTTGTGTGAAGCATTTGAGGCATCACACTTGGGGTGCTAGGCTCACAAGGTTTCAAGGATCATAATCAACAACAAGGTAAGTTATTCTATCTTTCATTCAAGTTAAAAATGTTCCCCATGTATGCTAGATAGGAATATAACCTTGGAATTCAACTTTGCATGATTATTAGACAAACATAGATCCAAGGTTATTAGGGTTGCATGTACACTTAGGAAGTGTTAGAATGCTCAAAACCCATCAGTGGTATCAGAGACTAGGTTTGTTTGTTGTTTTTTTTTTGTGTGCAAACAGCTTGAAATAAAATCGTTTTTCTGTTTTCTGCTCGTATGAAAGTTTGCACATTTGTTGCTGGAAATGGACTAGAAACATTACCCTAAACTGTTTTGATGTTTTAAAGCTTGTTTTAGATGGTGTAATGTTTATGCTAATCCATTTACAATGGCAATTATTAAAATTACAAGTTTTTTTTAAGTGTAATTTTTGATTCTTGAGAGTGTTCATATTCATGTTCTTGAACTTATGAAGATTAGATGATCATAGGAATTGTTTGTAACCTTCATGGTAGTTTAATTCATGATCATAATGTGTTTTAATGGAGTCCATAACTTGTCCTCAAGTTATGGAAAACCAAAAGTCTCACTTTTATTAAAGCCATTAAAAGAACACAAGAGTTATAAAAATGAAGAGTCTTCATTTTTATTACTCAATTAATTCATAAGTTATAAGAAATGAAAAGTTTTGGAAGTTTACAAAACTTGCCCTCAAGTTTTGGAACATGTAAAGTCTTGATTAAAACTTTAGTTCCAACCCTTAGAATTTTAAAAGTTAAAATTCAACCCTTATACTTTATAATATTATAAGTTACTAATGTATATATGTATAACGTCAAGTCGTCTTACCGCTAGTACGCCTCATTCACGAAGCCGGTCTATAAGGGGGTATAAGGTTGTTGCCTATAAAATGGCAACTTAATGGGTGTCCACTCTCACCCACCGCTTCCTTGATCGGTGGAGGGTCGTTAGCCGAACGGGTAAGACAAGGACTTATAAATTCTCATTAAAAGTATGATGAATATTATAAAGTAACTAAATGCTTTTATTAAATTCCCAATCTTAGTTACTTTAGGAAAATGTGAATAAGGTGCTAATCCATGAAATTACACTTTACACTTTGTTTAAGTCGTTGGTGGAGCGTGTGTGGTTAACCGACACACTAACTTGGACTTAACAAGGTAGGTAAAGGGTGACTTAAGGTTTACCATAGCATCGGTGGAGCGTGTGTGGTTTACCGGCACATCGATTGAGTGATAAACCTTGAGGGTACCAAGTGATTTGCATGGTTACTTCACACCTCGTTTTGTGATCCTCGGTATCCCAGTCACAAAACTTGGAGGGCACACTCGAGATTGAAACATGCCTTTGAAAAGTTCATTGAATCTCAAAAGAATCTAGGAATTTCTAAGAACCAATTAAAAACCTAATATTTATATTTTGTTTTTCATGGTGGAAATTGGTGAATCGTCATTCACCTACCTTTCAAATATGTTATAGCTTGGATTACGGCATACCTCTTCTAAGTTATAATATATTGTGATTGGATCCTAGCCTTAATATTACATTTGGGTGTTTTATTAAGGACTCTCTTAATATCTAAACTAATCTTGTCCTCTTCTTTCAGATGTCTTCAAACAATGCTGCTTCTGGCTCTAATCCTAATGGCTCCTTTACCCTTATGAACTTGTGTGGGAAAATCACTTTTGATGGATCCAACTTCAATGAATGGATCAGAAACATCAGGATGATTACCCGCTACGAGGACAAAGAATATGTCCTTGACAAGGAGCTTAAGGAGATTGATGAGACCACTGCAACTCCCCAGGAGATCGCTGACTTCCGGGCACATGAAAGGGATGCTACAAAAGTGGCATGCATCATGTTGGCCACCATGACAGCGGAACTCCAAAAGTCCTATGAGGACTTCTACCCTTTTGAAATGCACTAAGATCTGATGGAAAGATACCATCAAAGTGCACGACAAGAGAGGTATGAAATCATATGCTCTATCATAACAACCATGATGAAGGACGGGGAATCCATCACGAGCCACATGCAGAAAATGCAAAGGTATGTGGATCGGTTGCTGAAGCTTAATGTGAACTTCCCTGAGGAGCTTGCAATAGATATCATTTTGCACTCCTTACCATCGTGCTATGATCAATTCCGCATGACATATCACATGAATAAGGAAGAGGTCACACTCAGCAAACTTCAGGGACTCCTCAAGACCGCAGAAACAGGTCTTAAGGGTAAGTCGGTTGTTAACACTCCTACTCCAAACTCCGCCCCGGTTTTGGCAATCGGGAAAGGTAGAGGGAAGAAGAGGAAGAGCTCTTCGAAGGGTACCAAGGCTAGGACCCTTGATGGCTCTTCTTCAAGTGGAACCAAGAAAGGTTTTGTCACTCCTTCTTCTGACCCTAAAGAGGCTGAATGCTTCTATTGCCATGAAAAGTCACATTGGAAGCGGAACTGCTCAAAGTACCAGCAAGATGTGAAGGATGCGAAAGTTAAACCCAACCATGTAGGTATTTACACTATCTTATCTAATAACTCACCCCATTCTAACTCTTGGGTCCTTGATACCGGTTGTGGTATTCATATCTGTTCTGATTTGCAGGGACTAAGAAGAAGTGAGAATGTGGAGCATGGAAGAATAAACTTAATCATGGGGAATAGGAAAGCTTTACCTGTCACCAAGATTGGAGTTTATACTTTATCGCTAAGTAGTGGGTTTAGTTTAGATTTGAATAAATGTTGTTATTCGCCAGAAATGGCAAGAAATATCATTTCCTTTCATGCATTGTATAAACAAGGTTTCACCTTTTCATTTGATAATGAAGTTGGTTCGATTAATGCTTTCTTTAATAATGTTCTTTATTTTAAAGCATTACCTTGTGATGGTGTGTATGAAACTGTATCTGTGGTTGATAACTTAGGAAATAATGTATTGTGTATTGATTCTGTTAATGATAATAACTTGGATAAAGCATCATTATGGCATTATGGTCTTGGACATATAAGCAAGAAACGCATAGGCCAACTCCAAAAGGATGGAGTATTGGAGTCATTTGACCTAAAGTCAGATGATAGTTGCGAATCATGCTTACTTGGAAAAATGACAAAGTCACCCTTCACAGGTTCTTGTGAGAGGGGTGAAGGTTTGTTGGATCTTATACACACGGATGTGTGTGGGCCCTTCAAACATGCCACAAGGGATGCTAATCGTTATTATTTGACTTTTACTGATGATTACAGTAGATATGGATATGTCTACTTAATCAAGCATAAGTCAAAGACTTTTGAGAGGTTTAAAGAGTTTAAACAGGAAGTCGAGAATCAATTGGGCAGGAACATTAAGATGCTTCGATCCGATCGAGGTGGTGAGTATCTTAGTTCAGAGTTCCTCGACTATCTTAGGGAATGTGGGATTGTCTCACAATTGACACCTCCCAGGACACCGCAGTTGAATGGTGTAGCTGAAAGGCGTAATCGAACTTTGTTGGATATGGTTCGTTCCATGATGAGTCGAGCTTCGCTACCAATCTCATTTTGGGGGTATGCCTTAGAGACTGCCGCCCATATCCTTAATCTAGTTCCCACAAAGAAAGTTGCCAAAACTCCTCATGAGATGTGGACTGGTAAAGTACCCAAACTAGACCACATTAAGATTTGGGGTTGCGAGGCTTTCGTGAGACGCGAGACTCATGATAAGCTCGAACCTCGAAGTGAGAGGTGTATTTTCATCGGGTACCCACAGAAATCCTTTGGTTACCTCTTCTACAGACCTAGTGAGAATGTGGTCTTTGTAGCTAGGAGGGATTTCTTTCGAGAGAGAGAGTTCATAAGCCAAGGAGACAGTGGGAGGCAAGTGGTGAAGGAACTTCAAACCCTAGCACTCAACTTGAGGAGGAAACTCCTGTTGAGCCAATTGACAAGTCTGTACCTCTGAGGCGTTCCACAAGGGTTAGGAATGCACCTGAGCATTACTATGGATTCCATATTACTGCGGAAGGTGATACACTTATCAGTGATGAGACACTGATAGGTCTGGATGAACCTAGCAGTTACGCGGAAGCCATGGCAGGCCCTGAGTCAGCCAAGTGGAAAGAGGCAATGGACAGCGAGATACAGTCCATGTATGACAATCAAGTTTGGAACTTGGTTGAGAATGTACCAGGTCGTAAGACTATAGGGTGCAAATGGATCTTCAAGAAGAAGACCGACATGGATGGTAATGTACACACTTATAAGGCACGACTGGTTGCAAAGGGTTTCTCACAAACTCCGGGAGTTGATTATGATGAGACCTTTTCTCCAGTGGCCAAGATTAAGTCTATTAGGGTTCTGTTAGCCATAGCTGCATTTCATGACTATGAAATATGGCAAATGGATGTCAAAACCGCTTTCCTTAATGGAAAGTTGGCTGAGGATGTTTACATGAGTTAGCCAGAGGGTTTTGTCAATACAGAGTACCCTAATAAAGTATGTAAGCTTGAGAAATCCATTTATGGGTTAAAGCAAGCACCTCGCAGATGGAATCTTTGCTTTGATGAAAAAGTCAAAGAATTTTGCTTTTCTAGGAGTGAAGATGAATCTTGTGTATATGTCAAGGCTAGTGGGAGTATAGTTAGCTTTTTGGTATTGTATGTGGATGACATACTACTCATAGGAAATGACATCCCAACTCTGCAGGAAGTTAAGTCCTGGCTTGGGAAGTGTTTCTCTATGAAGGACCTAGGAGAAGCTGCCTATATTCTAGGGATAAGGATCTTGATAGACCGGAGTAAAAGGCTAATTGGACTTAGTCAGAGTACCTACTTGGATAAGGTGCTGAAGAGATTCGGCATGCAGGACTCCAAGAAAGGAGAGTTACCCATCCAGAGTAACGCCAGATTGAGTAAGACACAAAGCCCTAGTACTGAGGCTGAGATAGCAGAAATGAGTCGAATACCTTATGCTTCGGCTGTAGGATCGATCATGTATGCTATGACGTGTACTCGACCTGATGTAGCCTTTTCTTTGAGCATGGTTAGCAGGTATCAGGGGAACCCTGGCAAGGCACACTGGACTGCAGTAAAGAATATCCTCAAGTACCTACGGAGGACTAAGGACTGGGTCCTTACCCTCGGTGGGAGTGAAGACTTGAGAGTTGTAGGGTATAGTGATGCTAGCTTTCAGACTGATAGGGATAATTTCCGCTCTCAGTCAGGCTGGGTCTTTACCTTAAATGGAGGAGAAATTTCTTTGAAGAGTTCCAAGCAAGAGACAGTGGCTGATTCAACTTGCGAATCAGAGTATATAGCAGCTAGCGAGGCAGCAAAGGAGGCGATATGGCTGAAGAACTTCATTGGAGACCTTGGAGTTGTACCAGCTATTAAAGAGCCAATGGAATTTTCTGTGATAGTGAAAGTGCAGTTGCCTTAGCCAAGGAACCAAGGGATCACGGGAGATCCAGACACATCGACAGAAAATACCATTTCATCAGACATCGAATAGAAGAAGGACTCCTCGTGGCAAAGAGGGTATCATCGGATGAGAATCCAGCAGATCCCCTCACGAAGGGACTGACTCGGTTTGAGCATCTCCAGCATGCTCGGAGCATAGGGCTGAAGGATGATATTAGATTTAGTAGTTAGATAACCTTGAAATTTGTAAAGTGTAATTGACATTAGATGATGAATAAAAGGTGTTTTATTTATGAGTAAAGTGTTGCTATCTCTTGTCGATCATTTACTATATTTCTTTTGCATGTTTTGACTTCCAGAATAATTATGTTTGGTATATCATATTATTCGAACCTCCACAGTCGGTCATATGTCGGAAGTAGGTATGAATCAAGACTGTCATGATTGGTTGCAGAGGTCTAAGTTGTTGGACATGACTACAACACTCATGAGTGCTCATAAGTTCTGAGCATTGGACTCAACCCACGCTCACTGGAATCACTTCATGGAATTTATCTCGAGTGATCGTGAGACGGTAATATCATATAAGTCTTCAAACCTAGATATATGATTTGTTACTTATGAGTTGGTTATGCATTGATTATACGAAAACGCATTGGTAACTCGATGTTATAAAATGTGCTCTTGTGTATAATTCAATGAGTAGTAGAACAAACATATGAGTCGAAGTTTATCTGTTCCTTCTTAGATTAGAAGCTGATATCTGGGCCCCTCGATGATTTTGTTTTGACCTATGTACCGGGCCCGATCAGAACTAAGTTGATGTGTTCAATTGAGTTCTATGTCAAACAAATCGGAAATCGGGAAACAAACTGCTGGACACAAAGTAAGACATTGTTCCATGTATTTGTCCGGCTGATATCTAGAACAGAGGATTATATGATCACTTATCTTAAATGGCGTATCATCATCTTCTCAGTTCCGAGAGACCTTGAAAGAGCTACTATTGCATATCGGTTCCTGAAGTATTGCAGTTATAGTTATTAGACTTATCCAAGTGGGAGACTGTTGGATAAGGTGTCTAAGTCCATAACTATTTCTGGTATATACTTGACCCGACCCGGCATGGTCCATTTGGGTTGCATGGCACCATGCAATTGGATAAACTAAAATGAGAGAAATAACACTTATGGTTTATTAATATATTATAAGTTCTAATATATTAATAATATTATTTAATTAGTTTGATCAAGAATTAATTTAGAATTAATTAAGTGATCAAAAGATAACTAATTAAATATATGGGTAGATTATGTAAATCTTCCATATCTTATATAGTGGGCTAAGAAGCTCCATGGATTATCAAGTTGGGTTCCACCCATAGGATGCTCCATGGATGCTCCATGGGAGTTACAAACCCATGGGTCATGGAAATGAAGAGTCATGACACATTAGGGTTTACATGGTGTAACCCTAGATGTGTCAACACTATATAAGAAACCCATTCTCCACCAAAATTGGTGACACTAAGAAACAAGAGGGCTAGAGCCGATTTTGCAAGTGTAAGATTCTCTCAAAGTTTACTCCTTTGCATTTGGTGTTGTGTGAAGCATTTGAGGCATCACACTTGGGGTGCTAGGCTCACAAGGTTTCAAGGATCATAATCAACAACAAGGTAAGTTATTCTATCTTTCATTCAAGTTAAAAATATTCCCCATGTATACTAGATAGGAATATAACCTTGGAATTCAACTTTGCATGATTATTAGACAAACATAGATCCAAGGTTATTAGGGTTGCATGTACACTTAGGAAGTGTTAGAATGCTCAAAACCCATCAATATAACTATGATACGAAGAATGACGTTACACTACCCGGTGTTTCCGCCGATGGCTGGGGGTGTGATAGAATTGGTATCAGAGCTATTAACTATAGTGAACTTGTATTTTCTTAGGAAAGCACGTCTATAGTTTGGGGCTTACTCTATTAGGTTTAGGTATATCCCTTAGCCTACAAATAAAAAGTATTATTAATTATTCTACTGAAGGACTACTTACGGGAGCGGTGACAAGGATATACATGTCGATTTGGGTTGCTGGATTTCAGAACGGCTATATGCTAAAATGATCCTGCCCTTTCGACTATCCTACCTGGCCGGAGCCTTATCAAATAGACCTGAAGTAACAAACAATAGTTAAAGCATGAATACAATAAATAAGAATATAGAGTCATATATAAAGACTCAGACCCGCGATGAGAATACACCTTAATACTCAGAATGTTTTTGATCTCAAGGATTTAGATCAAATATTCCAACTAAATTTTATATGTGCGTATATCCTATCACAATTAGGTGTAGGTGATCAACTACATTTTATTATGATCAGATCATATGAACTATTTAATCTGGGAGTAATATTTGATAGACTAAACTCTTGGTGATCCAAAATGTATAGGAATTCGACATGGCACATTCACGAGAATGGATAATCATCGAGGATACGGATGAAGAAGAGGAAGTTTCATTCCCTGTGATGGTTGGCGATCCTTACTACCCTATAAATCCAACCACCTTTCATCCAATACCTTCTGACGATGGAGCACCTTTACCCTCCAACGAATGGGAAGAGAGTGAACCAATGGAAGAAAGCGAATCAATTGAGGAGACAGAATCAGTGGCATCATCTTTACCACCAATGAACACTCTTTACCGTCAAGTTCCAGGAGGAGAAAAGATGAAACGCACGGCACGTAAATCCATACCAATATGGAAAAGCATTAAGAAGCATCAGAAGGCGACATCTTCAGGAAGTCATAGAGTTCAAGATGAACCTGCACGGATCGCACAAACTGTTGATAGGTGGGTGGCGGAAGAAAGAGCTGCTAAGATGTATGAGACTGGTCAATCATCTCGACCACATCTCCCACATTCTTCTGAAGTTAACACTTTATCTCAATTGTTTGAGAAAAGTGTGAAAATTGAAGATAAGATGGAAATTGTCGAAGGAAGGGCTACTCATCTCTCTGGAAGAGTACGAAGGCTAGAAGGACAAAGGATGCGAGATCAGGAATCGGTGATGGATGTCCATCATCGTATAAATTTTGGTTATAACGACATGATTACTCACGATGCAAGGATTGCAGAGTTGGAGCTCTACAATCAAACCTCAAGAAATGAAGAACGCACGGGAAGTCTTGAGCAGAGAACTCAAGCACTTGAGGAGCAAGTGGTTAATGTCACTGACGTGCTAGGTCATCACTTAGGTTTCTGGTAGATAAGCTAAAACTAGTGGTTGTGTAAATAGAGAAATTAGACTAGTTAAGGCAAGAAGAGTAAAGTTTATAGCAAGGATGTAGAAAACCTTGCAAATTTTGCAATGTTTATAGAAACTTTTCTCTTATAAGCCTAAATAAACTGATGTAACCGCTGGTAATAATATGAAGAATATATTACAGTAATCCATTATGTTTTACACTTTGAAGAATAATTGAAGTATTTAGTACTCGTGTATTAAATGACTAACAAAACTCATAAAATTATTATTATTTATAATAGGAACTAAAACAAAATGCCTAGAAGGAGTAGTACTCGGCTAAACCCTAATCGACGATCAGCACCACAACAACAACCACCAGAACCAAACCCCCAATAAGTACAGCACAACTTGAAGAAATCATAGCTCAAAGAATTGTTGCGGCTCTATCTAATGACACAAGAGATGGAGTTAGAAATGAAGGCCATGTAAGGACCACTAGAACGTGTAACTACAAAGATTTTATGAATTGCAGGCCAAAGAGCTTTCATGGAAATGAAGGAGTTGTTAATTTGACTAGGTGGACAGAAAAGACAGAGTCCGTCTTTCAAATAAGCTTTTGTCCAGACGACTGTAAAGTACGATTTGCAGCATGTACTTTCACTGATGCAACACTTACATGGTGGAACAGCCATGTGAATACAATGGGAATTGATACTGCAAATTCCATGAAATGGGAGGAGCTAAAAATGATACTGGTAGAGGAGTATTGTCCTAGGGAGGAGATACATTAGCTGGAACAAGAATTGTGGACCCTAACCATGAAGGGTTCAGAGATAAAAGCTTATACCGCTAGATTTAATGATCTTGCAATAATGTGTCCAGCACTTGTAACCCCTGAATATAAGAAGATTGAGCGATATCTATTGGGTTTAGCATCGCAAATCAAAGGCATGGTGATCGCATCAAAGCCTACGACCTATGACAGCACCAAGAGAATAGCTCATCAGCTAACCCTCACAGAGATCCAAGGAACAGCAGTGGTCTCAAAGGCTGAGTCTCTCAAATCTGGAACAAACAAGCGCAAGTTTAATAGGAAGAATCCCAAACAATCATCTGAGAAAAGACAAGAACTGGCAACCAACTATGCAGCCACGACAGCAGTACATACTCAACCAAAATCTTCATGGTGCAATCAGTGCAACCGTCATCATCCAGGCGACTGTTTTGTCTGCACGAAGTGCAAGAAAAAGGGGCATACTGCTAGTTACTGCAGGAGCACAACACCTGCAACAGTGAATCAGGGAACAAATATTGGAGCAGGCCATGGTGAAGGAAGAAAGTGTTATGAGTGTGGAGAGGTTGGACACATCAAGAAAGAATGTCCAAAGTTAAGGAGTCAAGGAGGCATAAGGCGTGGCAGGGCGTTTGTGATCGGAAGCAGAGAGGCTATCCAGGACCCTTCGGTCGTATCTGGTACGTTTCTCATAGATAATTTATATGCTACCATACTCTTCGACTCTGGAGCAGATAGAAGTTTTATAACTCCGACATTTAGAAAATTGTTAAGTCATGATTCTAGTAAATTAAAAGAAATATATGAAGTAGAAATCGCTAATGGTCAAACCGAGAGAACACATGAAATCCTAGAAAACTGTGTATTAACTCTTAACAACTACCTTTTTCATGTCAACCTCATGCCAATGCGTATCGGTAGTTTTGATGTCATAATTGGCATGGATTGGTTATCCTCACACCGCGCCGAAATTCTATGTTATGAGAAAGCCATACGATTACCCTTACCAAACGGCGAAGCCCTGATTATCTATGGTGATAAATCTGGGAAGAACCTCAAAGTCATCTCTTGTACTAAGACCCGAAAATATCTACATAAGAAATGTAGCGCATTCTAAGCCCATATTGTAGATAAGAAGAGAAAGACAAAAGAAATCAAGGACATACCTCAAGTATGTGATTTCCCTGACGTGTTTCCTGAAGATCTACCTGGAATACCTCCCGTCTGACAAGTCGAGTTTCGAATCGACTTAATTCCAGGAGCAGCACCAGTAGCGAAATTTCCTTATCGATTGGCTCCATCTGAAATGCAAGAATTGTCTATCCCACTACAAGAACTTCTAGACAAAGGCTTTATCCGACCAAGTTTTTCACCTTGGGGAGCACCAATCTTGTTTGTCAAAAAGAAGGACGGATCCTTTCGAATGTGTATTGATTATCGGGAGCTGAACAAGCTAACAATCAAAAATCGTTATCCGCTTCCAAGAATTGATGATCTATTCGATCAACTGCAAGGATCGAGCTACTACTCAAAGATAGATCTTAGATCAGGATACCATCAACTCAGAGTACAAGAAGACGACATTCCAAAAACAGCATTTAGAACTCGTTATGGTCATTATGATTTTTAGTTATGTCTTTTGGATTGACCAATGCACCAGCAGTGTTTATGGATCTCATGAATCATGTTTGCAAACCATACTTGGATAAATTCGTGATCGTATTTATCGATGATATATTGATATATTCACGAACCAAGGAAGAACATGGTCAACACCTGCAAATAATTTTGGAACTACTAAGAAAAGAAAAGTTGTATGCCAAATTCTACAAATGTGAGTTTTGGATTAGAGAAGTATAATTTGTAGGGCATGTAGTTAGAAACGAAGGAATTCATGTTGACCCATCCAAAGTCGAAGCAATTAGGAATTAGGAAGCACCAAAGACGCCAACGGAAGTGCGTCAATTCCTAGGACTTGCTTGCTATTACCGTAGATTCATAGAGAATTTCTCCAAAATAGCCAAGCTGCTTACAACACTAACCCAGAAGGATACGAAGTTCAACTGGGAAGACAAACAAGAAGCTGCTTTTCAGAAACTGAAGCAAATGTTGTGTAGTGCACCAATCCTATCCCTTCCAGATGGGACAGAAGATTACGTCGTATACTGCGACACATCAAATCAAGGATTGGGATGTGTGTTGATGCAAAGAGGAAAAGTTATCGCATGTGCATCACGACAACTTAAGGTGCATGAGAATAATTACACTACCCATGATCTTGAATTGGGAGCTGTAGTTTTTGCACTTAAAATTTGGAGACATTACTTATACGGTACTAAGTGTACTATTTTTACCGACCACAAGAGTCTCCATCACATCTTCAACCAAAAAGATCTTAATATGAGACAACGAAGATGGGTCGAATTGTTGAATGATTACGAATGTGAGATTCGTTATCATCCCGGAAAGGAAAACGTGGTAGCAGATGCCTTGAGCTGGAAAGAATATATATTAAACCCCGACGGGTACGAGCATTAACTATAACTATCCATTCTAACTTTACCGCACAAATAAGAGAAGCTCAAATTGAGGCTCTAAAAGAAGAAAACATCAAGAACGAAGCTTTGTGAGGAATGGAAAAGCAACTTATACAAAAAGATGATGGAACGCGATACTTTATGAACCGAATTTGGACGCCTAAGTTCGGTGGAGTCAGGGACTTGGTCTTAGAAGAAGCCCACAAGTCCAAATATTCTGTGCATCCAGGCTCTAACAAAATGTACTTAGATTTAAAAGTACATTATTGGTGGCCAAACATGAAGGCAGAAATTGCTACTTATGTGAGCAAATGTTTGACTTGTTCTAGAGTAAAGGCAGAACATCAAAAGCCTTTAGGTTTACTTCAACAACCGGAAATACCTGAATGGAAATGGGAGCAGATATCAATGGACTTCATCACTAAGTTACCTAAAACTCCTAGTGGGTTCGATACTATTTGGGTAATAGTCGATAGATTGACTAAGTCCGCCCATTTCTTACGAATTAAGGTGAACGACAAGATGGAGAAGCCGACTAGAGTTTATCTTAAGGAAATTGTCAGATTGCATGGAGTTCCAAATTCTATTATTTCTGACCGAGAGAGTAGATTCACTTCACGGTTTTGGCCATCTCTACAAAAATCCTTAGGAACACGTCTAGATATAAGTACAACTTACCATCCACAGACTGATGGTCAGAGTGATAAAAGCATTAATACTTTAGAAGATATGCTCCGAGCCTGTGTAATAGACTTTGGAAATGCGTGGGATACTCATTTACCGTTAATTGAGTTTTCCTATAACAATAGTCATCACACCAGCATCAAGGATGCACCGTTTGAGGCTCTTTATGGACGAAAATGTCGTTCCCTAGTATGTTGGGCAGAAGTTGGAGATGCGCAGATGGCCAGAGAACGTACAGGCGATACCATACGTACTACACCAGAAATAATCCACGAAACAACTTAAAAGATCGTGCAAATTAAGGATCGATTAAAGGTTGCACGTGATCGTCAAAAGAGTTATGCTGACGTAAGACGTAAGCCTTTAGAATTCCAAGTTGGAGATAAAGTAATGTTGAAGGTCTCTCCTTGGAAAGGCGTAATTCGATTCTGGAAACGAGGCAAACTAAACCCACGGTATATAGGACCTTTTGAAATTCTAGCAAGAATTGGTTCTGTCGCATACCAACTCAAGTTGCCTCAAGAACTAAGTATTGTGCACGATGTTTTTCACGTATCAAACCTCAAAAGATGTCTATCCGATGACACTCTTGTTATACCTCTCGAAGAGATACAAGTCAATATGAAACTCAACTTTGTAGAAGAACCTGTTGAGATCATGGATCGAGAAGTCAAACGATTAAAGCAAAATCGTATTCCCATAGTGAAAGTTCGATGGAACTCTTTACGAGGACCTGAATTTACTTGGGAACGTGAAGATCAGATGAAAGAAAAATACCCCCAACTGTTTGACAAAAACCCATCCATAAGATAAATTTCGGGACGAAACTCTTCTAACGGGGGGAGAATGTAACACCAGTCAAAATAGGTCAATAGACAATCACATGTGATTATGCCAATCATGTAATGTGATTTTGTTAAACTAGTAATGTGATAAGAGTGCTATGTAGTTCATGATAAATTCTAATACAAATATGAACTTTCTTTACGATACAACTCAAAGTATACGTCAATATGATTCCAAAAATATAGAGAACGTCTGAATCTGACTTCGCATGAAGAAGTTATGATAAACCGAACACTATAAATCTCTATAATAAGAGGGATTTAAAATAGACTTAGAATTAGCTGTTTGAGTCTAAAATAGAATTGTGGTGCATGTAAATACCTACGCGTGCATATAAAGAATGTCAAAAACGGAGTTCGTATGCAAAAGTTACGACCTTCCGAAGATACAGCTGTCAGAAACCTTAATTTGACTGAACTCACGAGGTGAGCACAAATGTTCACGAGGTGAGGAGTCATTTTGCCACATCTCGGAATCTAGAAGGTGTGACGAGGCTATGAGGGGATAAGATCCAAACTCACGACGTGAGCAAGGATTGATTCACGTCGTGAGGAGTCAAAGGGACACCTTCCGAAGCTAGGGACGCAAATGGCAAGTCTACGAGATGAGCATGCATGACTCACGACGTGAGCCTTATAAAACTCACGACGTGAGAGTCCAAAATCCTTACTATAAATAGCAGGTCCGACTTCAGCTATTCCTTACACCATTTCCCTTTCTCCTCTCTCCTTTGCTGAAGCCATCTTGCATCCCGAGCCCCGACGACCTCGTACGCTGACCGTTTCTGCTTAGATTACATAAAATCACGCTACTACAGTGAGTTTCACGGCCCCACTTTCTAATATTTTGGGGGAAAACGCATGCTAAATGTTGTATATACGTTATTATTATTTCTATATAATAGTATATCAGCATCAACGTAGATAGTTATAATAACCAGGATATAGTTGTTCTAAATATAATATTTTGAATATATACAACTATCATCAATTTGTTAGCATGTTATTATGTAGATCTTTAGTTATACTTAGGATTCTATATATATGGTGTGTGCGATATAGTTCCGAAGTTATATTTGGAAGTTCTATATGTTGATTTATAAAGTATGTTGTTATTGTTAGTTTTATGACAAGATAAAAATTGGTATGTTATATTTTGTTGTTGTTATTGGTTTTATGTCAAGATAAAACCTGGTTTTACTTCAAGTTATAGCTGTTATACTGCCTAAATATTATGAAGTTAGGAGTACTGTTTAAAAGCATAGTCTAGTAACTTAGGGTTTTAGACATGAAAATGCTTTTGTTGTTAGAGCTATAGGAAGTCGTCGAAGTCTACATGAGTAATTGTATTTATCAACTAAGATTGGGGATCTTAGCGGAAATCCTTTGAAATGTAACCGTTAATCCCGTGTGAGCGAGGAAGTCGTGTATAATTAGTATACGGGTTGACTTCCCCACTTGTGACTGTTAGCTACAGTTAACCATAAGCAAGTGACGAACTATCCTTTTACTTGTTATTGTTCCGGCGTCGATGAAGCGTACGGTGTTGTTCTCATGGAAATCATGAGTGTTGTTTCTAATGGAAATCATGAGTGTGTTATTTCTCATGGAAATCATGAGTGTGTTTTATCAGAGGTATTAGGTCATAGCAGCGGTTACAGGCTCATGGTAGGAAATTGTTAGAAACATTATACTTTGTCGTATACAAGTATTAATGTTAAGTATAAGTTTCCCCCTACTTATACCTTAGGCTCAAGGAATGTTTAGGTATAACACTTAATTGATAAGTAAACTATTATACCTAATATACATACTAAATGTTGGAGAGTCAAAATGATACTCTCAAAACTATACTTTGCACGTGGAAAATGTATTATTTTATGGAGTCAAAACCTATGGACTCACCAACTTTATGTTGACGTATTTTATAATGCATGTGTTTTCACGAACTTGAAAAGCTGGTATGTATTCGAACAGAAGAAGTTTTACTATTACCTTTCTGTTCATTAAGAAGTATGTCATAGTCGGATATTATGTAATAGGTTCTAGAAAAACAGTTATGTAACTTTCAATTATCAATAAAGGTATGTATTTTCTTTAGTAGTGTTCAATGTATGTTATATAACTGTGATACGAAGAATGACGTTACACCACCCGTTGTTTCCGCCGATGGCTGGGGGTGTGACAGTTTTCTCTCTTTCTTCAGCTTCCCTAGCGATCCACATATTATTATCAATCTCAGCATCGCGAGATTTACGCTTCAGCTGTGAATTTTCATCCTCTTCTTCCTCATCATCATCATTCACAAGTTTTTCTTTTCCTCTATAACTCGAAGCTACATTATCCTTTGGTTCGTTTAAATTTGGCTTTTGTTCTTGATTATCACCCCCACCAGCTGGTTTCTTGACACCTTCGGTTGTCACTTTCTGTGCTGCTTTCATTGCATCTCCCCCTTGTTTTGGAATGGAAAATTCTGAAACACCCTGAATCCTGTCTAACATGGAGAAGATAGGCTGCAATTTCTCTACGACATGTTGACGAACGGAATCAGTAAGGAGAGAGAGTTGCGAGTCTCTATCAGACTATGTAAATCAACATTCACATCAACAACGCAACTGCGAATGACAGCGTTCTCAGACTTTAGATCAACAATCTGATTATTGAGATTTGTTAACTTGAATGAAAGAACCTTCACACCCTCTGTTTTCACAGCAAGCTCATCCATGATCTTGTTTTCATGAGATAAGTCAACCTGAAGTTTGTCGATTTTGGTAGAGATGGAAGTCTGAAACTCTATATTGTCCGATTGAATGGCTGTGTCAACCTTTTCAATTGAATCTTTCTCAGTGTGAAGAGAAGTTCCAAGATTGGAAATCACCGGATTTGCTTTCGCAGTGTTTGACTCAAAGGATGTCTGAAAACTACCTATAAATCCTTGAGTATCATAAATTAGTTTTGCAACTTTTTCGGTCGTTTCCTTGCAAGTCTGGGCAGAATCAACAACAACTTTATTGGTGAGAGCAAGGTCGGAAGCATGCTCCTTTGTAAGAGTATCCAAAAAGGCTTTGACAGAGGCATGGGAGTATTTATCGCTTGACGAGGCTTTGGAGGACTCAATTAAAGAATCCAGCTTGGAATTCAGTTCCTTCAACTGCATTGCGGTCATGGGAGCATCGTCTTCATCACTCTCTAGTTGGATGTTGAGAGGACTAAAATGAAAATCCTCAAATGCATCCCGATTATCACCAAATATGATATTTGGATCATCTTGACGCAGTGGTGAGATGGGAGTAGACTCTGTGCCAATGGAAATACCAGAAGCCCTTACCCCCATATCAGATACGTTGGTAGTGACTGGTGGCGTACTTGTGGTTGTTGTTGTGATTGTTGTGGAGTCAGTGAACAGTGGAGTAGATGACAAAATAGAAGCTTGATGTTGCGAAACACCCATAGATACATTTGGGCAGGGAGCGATTGAGATTGGTGTTGTTTTAGTAGTGGGTGATGGTGGAGTAAAATCTTGAAAGAAATCATCGAAATAGGAATTGAAGTTGGCATAGTGAAGGTTACCTCAGGATTGGTTTGAGTAGGAGTGGGTTGCGAGACGATAGGTTGTGAAGTCGCAGCAGTATCGTCATGTTCGTGCTGATCCTACTCATGTATGCGAATGTTAGAAATGGTGTTGGACTGTGAATCCTCCTGATCACTTGGAGTTGGAGTCCTTGGCCTGCGAGCGGCTCGCTTGATTTTCTTCTTCTTTGGAGATTGAGCAGGTTCGGAGGGTCCTGCCTTTGGTTTTCTTTTATCTCCCTTCTTTAGCTTATCATCCTCCTCAAGACCCTTTCGCACTTTAGAGGTCATTGGATGTGGACCAGAATCCGGTAGACTGCGATAGGCTCGAATAACTTCACTCGCAGCTGGTACATTGTGAAGCATCGATTCCTGAATAGATCCAATGAAGGTGAATCTGGAAGTATCTGATAGAATGATGTTGGTGGTGTGGAAAACTGGAATAACAACAATTATTGAACCATCAATCACTAGAATATTGTGGCGTTCAATTGCCCTCTGAACGATGATTTCCCAGAAGTGTGCATAGGAGATCTCATTGTGCCTTGTTGCAGAGACAGTGTACTCTTGACAAGTTGAGCCCAAAGCACTGTCCCGTAGTCGAGATTAACTCTGGAGTAAACACCATACATAATTGTCAAGAACATCTTACTGGCACAGTCGGATCCTGTTACTCTTTCATAAAAGCTTTTGAAAATACGGGTAAACAACCCATTCCACACTGGCGGTAGGTTAGGCTTCTTGAATTTGGAGACAGTGGCAAAGTATTCACGATATCCCATATTGTAGAACATCTTCAGAATTGCAGAGTTGGATATGGATTCTGGATCAACTAATTTACGGCCTTGAGGAAGCCCCAGCAGGCTATAGAACCTAGACTTAGTGATGTGGGTTTTCTGGTTATCGATTTCAAAAGTAATCTTCTCTTCCCTTGATTGGTAGCTTGTTGTCGAATACGCCTTGGATAGATCAACCAAGGGTACGTTCTGAGTCTTTGTCAGAGCGATAACCAATGGAGAATAACGCTAGCATTCAATGAGTGGTTGGAGAAAGGCGTCGTACTTGGATGGCTCAAGGTCCAGGATGAGATTCTGGTTAGCCTTGATGTTGAGCAATGTTGAGTGTGCCATTTGTTCGGCGATCGAAGGGGTTTTAGATGAGGCTTCCATTGTTGCTTGGTGAAGAAGAAGATGAACAGTAGAGAGAGAAATCGTCGGGAGAATTTCGAGTGCTTTTGAAAGTGGTAAAGAATAATGAAGCGTCAAAATCTTTTTATACCATTTGATAAGTGAGAGAAATCTGGCGGTTGGTTATACCAAATCACTGAGAAGTCGCCTAAAAAGACGTGAGTGACAACTATGATGTCAGGTGGCGTGTGTCAGGCGTCAGGTTCAAACTTCACGCGCCTAAATTCAAATTTTATCCCTTTAATAACGCTGTTTCAGTTGCTAACTTTCGCAGTTGGTCACTTTCGCAATTGATCACCATTTATTGTACTCCGAACCTGAAAGTAACCATTAGGACAACGAACCAGAATCTTCATGCGAGAGTGTGCCAAACATAAAGAAATAAAACAAGTTCTCTAAGGGATTCTAGTGATGTCATTAAAGACACAAAGCAAATTGATCCCGGGCAACGATCTCTTCCTTCGCAGTCAAGAGAGACTTTGAAGTGCTTGTGTGGTGTCCCGATGAATTACGATCATCTGTTTGTGGAGAAACAGTGAAAGGCTTCTTTTTAATAAGGCGACAGGGGTGGCTTCCTCTTCAACTAAGTCTGAAACTCAATATAAGTCCCAACGTTCGTATGAACTACTTGTATGGCCAGTGTAGTCATAAGAACAAGTATGCTTTGGAAATTTTTTAGTGGTTGGATAATTTAGAAACCTCAAGAAAAATAAAAATCGGATCTTATGGGAAGAAAAGTCTTAGGTCTAGAACATTTCATTAAGATCTTATAAAAATAAAAAGAGATTTCAAGGTACGAACCGCAAAAGTGGAGTTTCGTCAATTCCGTGGTGATTAATCTAGAACCTTTAAATTGTTTACCATCAATTTGTAAATATGTGTTGGATTTTGAGTTTCACTCAATTCTTGGTGACAACGAATTTAAGATCACAAAAACAGAAATTTTGCAACCATAAACCTCAGTGGTAATTTCTGAGAGTCTCAAGGGTTAAAAGTGTGGAAACGAATGCGATGGAGAAATATTGGAGATGGTTCCAAAGAGAAATGTACCTCTGCTATACGAAAGTGACCAAGCAGTCAACTCTTAACTCAATGGGACAAGAGTAAGGTAGCTCAATGACTTATGTGAATATCAGCCTGATTGGGAAGAAATGATTGGTATTATCAATTCATTAACGCTTCAAACATAGAGTCTCAGAGGATTCAGACTACATGTAGCAGCATGCTTCTAGGGACACTTAACTAGTGTAAGGATTAGAAATTCAGTACCTACCCCATCATTCGAAATTGAGAGTATCATGATATGTTTTGTCAGTCCTGCTCAAATATCTATTATTTTGATGTTATAAAAAAATAAAAGATATTTTTGGAATTTTGATTTTTCTTAAAAATGAATAAAAACAAAAACAAATAAAATGTTTTTAGATTTTTGAAATTTCTGAAAAAAGTAATAAAAACAAAAAGAAATAAAATATTTTTATGTTTTTGAAATTTCTGAAAAAGAAATAAAAAAAGAAACAAATAAAATATTTTTGGATTTTTGAAATTAAAAAAAATAAATAAAAACAGAAACGAATAAAATATTTTTGGATTTTTGAAATTTCTGAAAAAGAAATAAAACAGAAAATTTAGTAAGAGGAAACAAACAAAATATACAAAAGTATACAAGAAGTTCCGAATCTCTGAATGAACAGTGGACTATGAGCCACTACGAGCGTTCGCGGATGAACAGTAACTATGAATCACTACGAGCTTTCACACCCATTTGCAGTTGAACAGTTGACTACGAATTACTACGAGCGTTCACACCCATTTGCAGTTCAATCAATACTTTCCTAGAGCGAAGGTGGTTTCGGAACTGTATCAGCTTCAATCATTCCTAAACCTTGAAGAATGTGATTAAAGGTTTGTTATGGTAACACTTTAGTAAATATGTCAGCTAGCTGATCAGCGGATCTAACAAAGTGAAACTCCACGTTTCCATCCTCCACATGATCTTTGATGAAGTGATACCTGAGTGCAATGTGTTTGGTCTTAGAGTGTTGCACTGGGTTGTGACATATGCGAATGGCGCTTCCAAAATCGCAATCCAAGGGGATTCGATTCATGTTAATACCATAGTCACGAAGGTGACTTTGAATCTAGATTACTTGGGAAGTGCAAGAGGCAGCGACTATGTACTCAGCTTCAGTAGTTGACAACTGACAAGTTTTCCATCAAGAAATTGACATCCTCCCGTTGTAATCTTTCGATCTAGACCGTAACCTCCGAGATCAGCATCCGAAAACGCTTGCACAAAGAATCCTGAACTTGAAGGGTACCATATTCCAAACGAGGTTGTTCTTTTAAGATATTTGAAGATGTTCTTCACAGCAATCATGTGGGGTTCGCGAGGATTCGCCTGAAACCTAGCACAATAGCAAACAGAAAACATAATGTCTGGACGACTAGCGGTTAGATACATCAATGAACATATCATTTGTTGATAGAGAGTCGTATCAGTAGCTGGTTTATCCAGAGATGGAGTTAGTTTCGTTCTGAATGCCATTGGAACCTTCACCTTCAAATCACCCACCATTCCGAACTTTGCAAGTAAGGTCTTTGTATAAGCTTCCTGGTTGATAATGATTCCCTCCTGATTCTGTCATATATTCAAACCAAGGAAAAAGTTAATCCGACCCATAGAGATCATCTCAAATTTAGTTTCCATCAACTTTCGGAACTCAGCAGTTAAACTGGGATTTGTAGAACCGAAAACGATGTCATCAACGTATATTTGGACAATCATCAAATGGTTACCGTCTTTCTTGCGAAAGAAAGTTGGGTCAACCGAACCTTGTTTAAATTTAGCTTGTTTTAAGAATCTAGTGAGAGTTTCATACCAGGCTCTTGGAGCTTGCTTCATACCATATACTGCTTTATCCATAATGTAGCAGTGGTTTGGATACTTTTCGTTTATGAATCCTGGTGGTTGTTCCACATACACTGTTTCTTCTATTTCCCCGTTCAGAAAGGCACATTTTACATCCATCTAATATACTTCAAAGTTCTTGTGTGCTGCATATGCTAAGAAGATGCGAACTGACTCCAGTCTTGCAATTGGTGCGAAAGCTTCCTCGTAATCGATGCCTTCCTCTTGGCAATACCATTTAACAACTAGCCGCGCCTTGTTTCGAATCACATTTCCCTCTTTGTCTAGCTTGTTATAAAATACCCATTTTATACCTACAATAGATACATCCTTCGGAGTGGGAATCAATCTCCAGACCTTGCTTCGTTCAAACTCATTGAGCTCCTCCTGCATTGCTTGCACCCAATCTGAATGATCAAGGGAAAGCTTAACATTTTTAGGCTCAATTTTGGAGATAAACGATTTAAACATGCAATATTCCACTTTAGAGAATAATGCAGTTTGCTTCGCCTTTTGTTGTGCTCTCGTAAGAACTCCTGAATATGTTTCCGTGATTACTTGAGTTTTGGGATGATCTTTGGTCCATTTACTCAAAGGAGGGTAATTTGGATCATAATATGGATCCAATTCAGCGTTCACTACTACAAATTCTGACTGCACATCCGAATCATCATTCGTATTTTCATTCTCCCCCTCGAATGATGTATGTAGCTTTGCTTCTGGAATAGGATTCTCCCCTTGGAGTTGATTTTCGTTGTTTTCTTGTGGATTTTAATCCTCCCCTTGAATAGGTGTATCCCGTGTGGAGTTTGAAGTAGAACCCTCCCCCTAAAATGGAGCATTCACACCTTGTGGATCTTTCAGACTTGGTGGTTCTTGTTCTAGATCCTTTGTAGTATCATCGAGAATATTCTTTAATTCATTTTCCTTATTATCAGTTGCTTTAGATTCTGAAGAGATTGCTTTCTTTGGCTCGTCAAATATATTCATGAACTCTTCGTAGAGAGTGGAAAGAGGAATTGTTGTTGGATTCGGCTTAGGAAATATCTCCTTTGATTGACTGTCAGTCTTCTGTAACTTCTTTATATAATTGTCATCGAACGTGACATAATAGATTTCTTCTATCTTTTTGGACTTTTTATTTAGAACCCTATATGCCTTCAAAGTCAAAGAATACCCCAAGAAAATACCTTCGGAGTAACAGAAAATCGCTTATTGAGAAGAGATCGGTATTGTGTAAAACAGGATGTTCAATAGCATCAGCGTAGAAGTAAAGCGGCAGATTCGCAAATGATAGCATAGTTCTCGTAGCTTCGCACAGATATCGGTTTCGCCTTTCAACGACCCCGTTCTGTTAAGGAGTGTAAGGAGCTGAAAAGTGGTGAGCTACTCCTTTTTCAGTCAGGAACTCTTCAAACGCTTGGGTTTTTAAACTTTGAACCATTGTCACTACGAATGTTACGAACCAGCTTTCGTATTGAAGCTCGATTTGCTTTATAAAGTCCTTGAGCATAGGCATGGCTTCTGAATTCTGCTTAAGAAAATACACCCATGTAAATCTGGAAAAATCGGCAATAATAACTAAAATGTACTTGTTACCACCAATGCTCTCGATGGAAGATGAGCCACAGAGATCAATATGTAAAAGCTCAAGTGGCTCGATCACTTTGTGTTTATGATTGTTGGATGACTCTTCCTGCTTTGCTTCCCTAGTTCGCAGGCCGCACAAAGATGATCCTTCTCAAACTTCAGCAATGGTAACCCTCGCACATGATCACCAAGTACGTGTTTATTGATGTCTTTGAAGTTGAGATGTGAGAGCCTTCGGTGCTAAAGCCAACTATCATCGGAATGTGCTTTCGTAAGAAGACATATGTCTGCTTTCCTTTGATGGGATTCAAATTAAGTAGATACATCTCGCCTTTTCACTTGGACTTCAACAACACTATTTTGTATTTCTTCTTGATTATCTCAGATCCCTCATCGTCGAATGACACTTTTAAACCTGTACCTACAACCAATTGTGATACATTGATTAGGTTGTGGTGTAGGCCTTCCACATAGGCTACCTTTTGAATAGAGAATTCTCCATTCGTAATCATTCCATAGCCTTTAATTTCCCCAAGAGAGTTATTTTCGTATTTGACTCTCCCTCCATCCTTCAGTGGTTTGAACTCTCTCAATTCGTCCTTCCTTCCTGTCATGTGACGCAAGCAGCCACTATCAATGTACCATTCGGAGTCAAACTGCTCGTCACGCATCACCTACAAAAATCAAAGAGATTTAGGAACCCAAAGTTGTTTTGACAGATACAAGAAATGTTATTGCTTCGTCAACCAAGTAAGAACGTTTAATCAGAGTGGAATTATCTTTCTTAATTATTTTAAAAACAACAATTCTTTCATCTTTAGTATTCCTTTGAAAAGAGGTTCTTCTTTGCTTATCTTTGATTTGTTGCTTGACTTTCTTTTTCTCAACCATCTTTTCCTTTTTCAAGTTTGATTCGGAGTTTTTGAAATGAACTTTTGACCCCGAGCCAATCTTTCCTTTGCCCTTTGTATCTTTCGACATTTTGGTAGACTATGAAACATTAGGTTTTGTTTTCTCAAAAGATTTTGCTTGTTTTGAAAATGAGGGTTTTTGAGAAACTTTTGTATATGAAATCGGAGAAGAAGATGACTCAATTTTTGAAAAACTTTTGTGATTCGTATTTGAAGATACTTTCTCACTCAAATTTGCTGATTTTTCTTGATGAACGAAGTTAGGATTTTCGGATTGCCAGAAATGCTTTCTTTCTTTTAGATTTTTATTATATCTAGCATTTCTTTGACGTTTCTGAGCAGCAAATTCCTCAGCAGACTTATGAATATTAGCCCTAGGTTTTGGCTTTCTAACATGGATTTCGGACTTTTCAAATGACACATCATTTGGAACATTTTTGGTTCCACTCGGACTTCCTGTTTCATAGCTTGAATTGACCTTGTTTAAAGGTTCTGCCACATATCTTCCCTTCGTCTTCCAAGAGGTCATTTCTGAGAGACCTTTGGTTTCACCTGCATTGTCAATAGGGGCAGACCAAAAAAATTCATCGCACCAATCAGCGTTGTATTCTTCTACAAGGGATGATAGTTCTTTGGTCTGATTTTTGTTAAGTCCTGAAGTTGCAAAGACCTGGTTTGGTACAGTTTGAACCTTTGGGAAACAGTTGTCTTTTCTTTTAAAAAATTTTAACGGTTTTCAGACAAGCAAACGTACTCAATTGAATTTTCAGAAATAAAATTTTTCGCAAGTTTAGGTTCACTTTTAACAAATTCTGAACAATCAACCTCATCCTCCACAGAGATCTCACTAATGTCACTATCATCATCAAATTCAGATACATTTTCAACGTCAAGTGTATTATCAGAACTTAATTTAGTGCATAAAGAGTCAAATTTCTGTAAAGTATCAGTTAATTTGCTCTTTATCTTTTTCGCTCAAAATTTGTTTTAACATGTTCTTATGTTCTTTGGACTGTATATAAGATTCAATTTTGTCTAGTCCTATTTTGTAAGCATCGGAGACTTTATTAGATGACACGATGGATTCGCATTTGAAACAGTCTGCATTGATTTCGTCCTCTTTCATTTCTAGAAAAGGCAAAATCATTTTATGGATTTTCTTTCCTATTTCACAATCAATGTGTAGTTGAGTGATATTAGAATAAAAACGTTTAGCAATCAAACAAAAAAATATTTCGTTGTTTCAAAAGCCCTAGATTGTCTCGTTGGGAATAAATTAAATCATCTCTAGACCTAGATAACTCCAACTCTAACTTCTCAATCCACATCCGGCTTTCCTCACTTTTTGATGTTACCCTGCTGATTTGATCAGTTAAGTTACTATTACTTAAACGGGTTCTCTTTAAACTATCACTTCAACTAGAAACTGTGAAGTTTAAATCATTTAACTCGGTTTCACACCTAGAGACAGTAATATTTAAAGATTCGAGAATAGAATTTACCTTGCTTATCATCTTCTCACATTCGTTGATCTGCTTTGTGACGGGTCAGCGAAGCAACTGTCAGAAGTATATCCCCTTTGCTCTGAAACATCATTGTTTACCATGAAGCATTTTCCCTCGTACTCCAAAACACCAGCCTTCGCAACGAAGCACTTGCCATGTGTCGGTCTGCGAACCTCGTCATCCTCCAAGTCAGTTGACCAAACTTCAATTCTTCCAAACTCGTTGTCATTTTCCTGCACAATCAAAGCAGGTTTAGCGTTATCAGTATTCTTCTTTTTCTTGAGCTCCTCTATATTTCGAAGATAGTAGGCTTCGTCTTTTTCTTCCCATTCAGCTTTATCAACATACACTCTTTTTCCAAATGATTCTTTCCATGACAGTAATTACAGTCATATCCAGAATCTCCCACCAGCATGCTATATTTCTTCACTTCTTCCTTTTGAAAGTTGTTGACACACTCACCCTTCGTCTTCTCAGAGCTGTAACTTCCTTTCCAGTTTCCGCTTTTTGCTGCGTCCAAAGTTCTTTGTGGTGAACTTCCTAGGGTTTGACACCATCAGTGCATAATCCTCCTTTGAGAGTTCACAATCTGAGAGATCCGTCTCTGAACCTTCTTCTTCTACAACCTGCTTGGTCTTTGCGACTAATGCCAAAGAACCCATCCTAGAAACAATCTTCGGTTCTTTTGTAACTTCGTCCTCGTGAGACCTAAGAATTCCCACAAGCTTCGCTAAAGTGTAGGTTTTAAACTGCTCATGCGCTTTAACCGTTGACACCACAGCTTTCCATTCTGCCTTCAAGCCGTTCATGAATGTGAGATTTTGTTCAATCAGTTCGCGTCCAATTTTATTTTTCACCATCCTACTTAAAAGATCATTGTACCGGTTGAATGTTTGGTCAAGTTTCTCCTCAGGCTTCTGGACAAAAGCTTCGAACTCCGAGAGAAGCAACATCTGAATGGAATGCTCAAGATCAACATCACTAGAATAGAGTTCTTTTAGCCTGTCCCATATCTCTTTTGCTGTCTCACAGGCACTCACCACACGAAAGGTGTCTGGAGGCAAAGCGAATCTGATTTTCCTCATCGCCTTTACGTTACTGATTAGCTTGTCTTTCTCGTCCTGTAGGACATCTTTTACTTCAAGAAGAAGATTATTGTAATCGGCTTGAGTTTAAGTACTTTTATTGTACCAGTATGTTCAAACGTCTGCACCGTCATGGCTTCCCATATCAAGGAACCATGATCTTCAAATCCTTGAACGTAATCCTCGAAGTGTAGTGCCCACACCTCATATTCAAGCAGAAAAAGATTTGGGATTCTTGTTGTAGAACCAATACTGCTGGAAAGGTTGAATGAAAGAGTATGAGAATCTTTTGAATGCATGATGTCGATTCAATAGAAACTTGTAATGAACCAGATGTGTAAACTAAAATCGAGTTTAGGGTAGAATCAAGATCCAGATTCAACGTCAACAGTAATTAAAAACGATGATGACAGCTGAGAATAGATCCAATCAAAGCGGAAACCCTAATAGCTCTTTAACAGAAGAGATGCGTATAGATTACATAGTCTCCTGCTCAGATACCAATTGATGAGAATAAAACTTATAAGATTGATAGATTCAAACAGGTAGAGAAATCAAACACCAAGAAATGAGAACAAAGTTGTGCCGAATGAATAAAAGCAATACCTTAGAAGAGCTCGATTAAGAACTGCTACTGTAAAGGCAGAGTAGGGTTACACGATTATTAATAAACACGGTGCATGAATGCACTATATACTCTAACCCTAGCACATTAATATCGGGTGGACAGGCCCAGCCCGTTACATACGATTAAATATAACAATACAATACAATTATTGACACAACACAAAATAATCCCAACAATAACTTAGAATTTTCGTTCATGAGGCTTATGATAAGGAAATAAGGCAGCTTGATTCTTATATTAATCAATCTGGGCCTTATCCCAAAAACTCTAGCTTTGGCCTCAACTTTCCTCCAACTATATAAACCCCTCCCTGGCTCTTATTATTTCTGTCCACTCCTTCTTCCCTTTATACAGCCGAAATTTTGCTCAAGCCTCCTCTCTCCTCTAGTCTTCTTTCTACTAGGGTTTTGGGTACAAGCTATTAGAGACATCCATTCCATTGGTGCTAGCTTTCCAAGATTTTGAAGAATGATTCTACTTTGATTATTTTCAATAATAATCAAAAGGTATGTAACCCTAATTTGATGTGAATTTCGATTTCATAGCCTCTCTCCTAGGGTTTCTTGATATTCATAGGTAGTTGCTATCAATAGAGAAAACATAGATCCTTTCTAGGTTTCATGTGAACTTAAGGGTTTAAGTGTTTTTCCGCCACATGTAAAATTTTATAAGCTAGAAAACCTATCAAGTATAACCGGCCAAGTACTATAAGTGATATTAAAGTTGTCTAATGGCTAAAAGCGATTAGCAAGCAAAAACCTAGACGGTCATTTCTAGGTTTTTTTTGGCAAACTCTGGATATCTCTTATCAAAATCTTGCCATGAAATCTCATCAACCGGATGACGCATCATATTATCCATTGAGCGTCCAATATTATGTCAACTCATATCTTTAGTTGTGAATCAAGAGTTATACATTCGTCGAATCCTTGGAGTCAACATGGTGTTCTTTTGTGTGTTTGCTAATTAAAAGTAAAAAATTTGTGAGATGAGGAACAACTAGAACATCGCGTAACTGTAAATCCTTAAAAAAATTCCAACGTGTAATATATAAAGAGCATTGTCGTTACCTAGACAAGACTTGTTTTTTACCAAAATAAGGTGTGGAAACAATGAGATTGGAAAAAGTTGTCTTGTGAATAAAAACACGAACTCGACATATTGGTCGGAAGAGTTGTTAGTGACATGACATTGTCAAGCGATGATGTGCGCTAAGAAACAAGGAAAAGTTCGGACATTGAATGGCATAATGCCTATCCTTGCAATAAAGTTGGCAGTGTGGGATGGCGAGATCTGCCATGACCATTTGTGTACGCACCCCGATTTTAGGATCTGCCATGAGCACATGAAGAATTACACGAGCCATGGGAACCGTGTTCAAGAGAAGGTTGATGTGGTTGTGATGAAAACGCCACGTGTGGAAGAAATGAACCGTTAACTAAAAAACAATTCATGACTTTCTGCTTGAGAGAGAAGATCACAAAAAGAAGGACGTGGTTTTATAGCCTGTTGTGTTATAAAAAAAGGTCTTGAAAAAGGCACACAATAAGCCGTAATTTTTGTCAAGACCAATCACTCAAGTTGATCACATATAATTTTGAATTTATGACCCTAGTTGGACATTTCCCTTATGAAGTTGACGAAGGGAATCATGGAGTATATATCAACACACCAAATAGTTGGATGATGGATTCCAATTTAAAACCTGCCCAATATGAATAAGGAATGTAATTATTCAATTTAAAATATGATGACCATTTAAAAAATTGGAGATATAGTGCAACTGTGTAGGATGTTTTCGATAATTCGCCCTAAATGTTACATCTTATTTACAAGATTGAGAACATATTAATTCGTTCATGTCAAATGATTGTGCGACGTTGGAATAATTTTGTTAGGGTTGACATTCCATTAACCCATGTGAGATCATAAGCCCTGCACTTCTCTTCCCATTATCCCATATGCATTAGGATATATATATATATATATATATATATATATATATATATATATATATATATATATATATATATATATATATATATATATATATATATATATATATATATATAACTATTATAACATCTACCAATACCATTTATATCATTTAAATAAAATCTCATCATTTAAATAAACTTTCTTTATCAACATTTCAAACCACATTCAGTGAAATATTAAATACACAGACTTGTTTAAGGATATAAAATTGAGGTTACATGATTAATATTCCGTTCATGTTACCATCTCGATGGTTGATCAGTACGTACATACATAGGGATTACTTCTTCTCAATCATTATCAATAATACAAACCGCCAAACCTACAAACCTGGATTATGTAATCAATTCAATTGATATAAATAACCAAATCAGCGGGTTGGTTATGCGTACAGCGTACTATACCAATTCTTAATAACTTCATCATGGTCACCAAACTAGTTGTCCCAGTCTTGATTTTCCTCCTCTTCCAGTACTCATATTCAGCAAAGCTAACATATAACGTCCTAAGTTTTGGAGCCAAAGCCAATGGCAGCTTAGACTCAAGAAGTGCATTCCTAAAAGCATGGGGTTTGGCCTGTAATTCAACAGATCCCGCCACCATCTATGTACCCATTGGCAGGTACTTGATTGGTTCTGCAATCACATTCTCCGGCCAAGCATGTAAAAGCAAAGCCATCACAATGAAGATAGATGGTACTTTGGTGGCTCCCTCAACGTAAAATGCAATAGGCAACGCCCAAGTTTGGATTAAGTTTTACCGGACTAACCATGTTACCATCTCCGGTGGAACCCTTGATGCCCAAGGTTCTTCTCTATGGGCCTGCATATCCTCTGGAAAGACATGTCCTAAAGGAGCAACGGTGAGTACTATTATGCTTGCATGCACCTTTTATAAACTTTGATGTTGTTTTAAAATTCCTTCCTAATTTTAATATACCATTCATCTTGCAGACACTTGGCATCTACCATTCCCAAAACATAGTGATCAGTAATTTAAGGTCATTAAACAGCCAAATGTTCCACATCCTGTTATATGCATGCACCAATGCCAAGCTACAAGGGGTTAGCATCTCAGCACCCGGGCTCAGCCCTAACACAGATGGTATCCATTTATCATCTTCCACAGACGTCAGCATCTTGAATTCTAAGATCTCCACAGGCGACGACTGTATCTCCATTGGCCCCGGAAATTCTAATGTCTGGATAGAGAAGGTGGTGTGTGGACCCGGTCATGGCATCAGGTACATGAGTATTTTATAACATCTATAGTTTTGTTTTGAACTATGATATTATTCTTCTCCAAGTGTGTTTGTGTATCTGTTAATTAGTTTTGTTATGTGGATGCAGCATCTGGAGTCTAGGTTGGGACGTAATAGAAGCGGGTGTTCAGAATGTTACTGTAAAAACTGCAACATTTATAGGTAGTGAGAATGGTTTAAGGATAAAGACATGGGCAAGACTTAGCAATGGATTCGTGAAGGATGTTGTTTTCCAGCATGCAAGTATGGTGAACGTAAAAAATCCGATACTAATAGATGCAAATTACTGCCCAAACAATGAGAATTGCCCCAATCAGGTTTCAGGAGTAAAGATCAGCAACGTGCTGTATGAGGATGTACATGGAACATCAGCAACACTGGTGGCAGTGAAATTTGATTGTAGAAAGGGGAAGCCATGCACTAATATCAGACTAAAGGATGTTAACCTCAAATATGGGGGTCAACCAGCAGTCTCCTCTTGCTCCTATGCTGCTGGTACTGCTTCTGGATTACTTCAGCCTACAAGTTGTTTCTAATTCAAGTACTCGTTTGAGGCAAATTTTTTAGGCAATCTTATTCGGGACTTTTATACATCCGAAGCAGACAACTAAAAGGTTGGACTTCCACCTCCAAAATTAGTTGAAGAACGAGAGTTTCCGATAGGCAATGGTGTTTGATAAAGCAGACAACTTTTGATACATCCGAAAAAGCAGACACCTTTTTTTTCTTTTGGCGGTAGATCTAGTTGTTAATTAGTCAACAAAGCATCAGAGACGATTGTGTACGTAGATCCTCTAAAATAGGATAATTTGTTTTTTCCTATATCTTGTAACTTGTAATTTATATATATTATTCAATATACAACATAGGTACCAATACATTTTTTTTCCACTTCTTGATTTCTTCTTCATCCCTACGGTTGCCAATGGCGGCCGATGACTCCACTACAGATGCATGCTTCTTCCCCTACCCACTCTACCGAAGAACATAGGATTCAATATGAAGAGGTTTTTCATTGATTCAAAAAAATTTGGAGAATGATACAATGGGCGTGTTTGGCATGGTGCAAGCTTCTAGCGTTTAACAAAACGCTCCGTTTTGAACAGAAAGTCTCGTTCGGCACTACAAGCTTCTAGAGTTTAGTTTAAACAAAACGCTCCAAATCCAAATGCTACTTCGTGTAGCATTTAACAAAACGCTACAAGCTACAATCTACCTACTACCCGCTACCAGCTAATTTTGCCGAACACGCCCAACATATACACAGATACAACATACATACAACTAATTACATTTGTAAACAACGAAAGGGGATAAGTACATAATTGATCAAATCATTACCTAAAATAAGCTCTCGCCAACACTCCTCCTCAAGGTGGAGAATAGATGTCTATCAATCCCAGCTTGTCTAGAGAGCTTGGAAAGACTCTTCCACAAATAGCCTTTGTTAACATATCTGCAAGCTGATCTTCTGAGGCAACGAAAGGAAGGCTAACTGTACCTTTTTCGAGATGGTCTTTAATAAAGTGATGATCAACTTCTACATGTTTAGTTCTATTGTGTTGGACGGGATTGTTTCAATTTTCATAGCTGCTTGGTTGTCAGAATACAACATAATAGTGTCTAGTTTCTTAATTCCAAGATCTCTCAAGATTCGTTTTATCCAGAGTAATTCACAGACTCCATGTACCATTCCTTG
This sequence comes from Lactuca virosa, assembly GCF_052849685.1. NCBI lineage: Eukaryota > Viridiplantae > Streptophyta > Magnoliopsida > Asterales > Asteraceae > Lactuca > Lactuca virosa. The sequence goes on from NC_136431.1 coordinate 73,586,616, forward strand.
AAATTCATACTTTGCATTTGATTTGGCAATGACCTTTTGTTTCTTACTTCTCCAGGTAACCCGGTTACCTCCTACAAAAGTGAAGTATCCCGATGTGGACTTACCATCAGTTTTGCTTCCAGCCCGATCTGCGTCTATATACCCTTTTATCTCTTCACTTTGATTCTTGGCAAAAAAACAACCCTTTCCCTGGTGATGACTTAAGATATTGTAGTATGTGGCAGACTGCCTTCAAGTGTTCTTCACTTGGTGAGTGCATGAATCTACTCACGATGCTTACGACATATGCAATATTTGGTCTCGTGTGAGGCAAGTATATGAGTTTTCCAACCAGTCTTTGATACCTCTCTTTATTGGTTGGAACCTAATCTGGATGGATAGTTAAAACATGATTCATTTCAATGGGAGTCTCTACAGGTTTACAATTTAACATGCCCGTTTCAGTGAGTAAGTCCAGCACATACTTCTGTTGTCACCTGGTAATTCGTTGTCACATGGTGATACCCTGAACTGATCTAGCCACTTCGATACCTAAGAAATACTTATGATTTCCCAGGTCCTTCAATTCGAATTCTTTTGTGAGGACCGATTGGAGATTGATCATTTCTTCTAGGCCATCTCCAATGACCACCATTTCGTCTACGTACACAATAAGGGCAGTCACCTTCATTCCATTTTTCTTGACGAAGAGTGTGTGATCTGCATCACTTTGTTTATAACCAATATTTCTCATGAAGTTCGAAAATCTCCCAAACCAGGCTCCAGGAGATTGTTTTAGTCCGAACAATATCTTCTCTAATTTACACATTGTTCCTTGACAATTTATGCCTGGAGGAGGTTCCATGTATACCTCTTCTTCTAGGACCCCATTAAGGAATGCATTCTTTACGTCAAATTGTCTCAATGGACAGTCTTTATTTGCTGCTATGGAGATGAGAATACGGATGGTATTCATTTTTGCAACAGGGGAAAACGTGTCTCCATAGTCAATCCCATACTTTTTAGTGTATCCTTTAGCGATAAGCCTTGCTTTATATCTATCAATGTTTCCATTTGAATCAAACTTGATAGAATATATCCACCTACATCCAACAATCTTCTTTCCTGGTGGAAGAGACGTTAATTTCCATGTATGGTTCTTCTTTAGTGCTTTCATTTCTTCATTCATGGTTTCTTTCCACTTTTGATCCTTTAATGCCGCTTGTACATCACTAGGAATAGATATCGATGACAGTTGATACACAGCAAAGGCGTGAGACCTCGAAAGGAGATGAAATGAAATATAATTGCTTATAGGAAATTTTTCCTTAGCTCTAAGATCTGGTTGGTACTGTCTCTTTGGAACACCCCTCTTTTGACTGGTGGGGTACCTTGGTTCACTAACCTGTTCATGTAAATCAGAAGAATTAGACTGAGTATTTACCTGTGATGAGGCATGTTGATTCTAGGTGGTAATAGGAGTAGTTTGGGAAGTTGTACATTCGTGTTGCTCATGGTGATCATTTTGACCCGCATCTTCGACAAGATACTCATTACTTTCTTCAACATAATTTTTCACAAACTCGACATCATAGGTAACAACATGGGGCACAAATTCAATATTGATATCATCGGTAACAGAAGGAGTCTCAGTTGGTTGTATAACTTCTGGGGGTATTCATGAGTGATTTCTTCTTCAGCATCAAGTGTTTTCTCCCCGTGAAGAGCACTCATGTTGGAAAAAAGGAATGTTCTCATGCAAAACAACATCTCGAGTGACGTACATCTTTTTTTCTTTAGGATCATAACATATGGTGTACATCCAAACACACATGGTTCCAGGTTTGGAGTTGTTGGAGTAGAAACAAGTTCCTAAAGTTTTTTAAGGGGAGTCTTGAAATCAATAACTCGAGACGGAGTTCGATTAATGAGATATGCAGTTGAGCGAACTGCTTCCCCGAAGTATTCTCTTGTTACATTCATGTCAAATAGTGACGCTCTAACTACTTCAGGTAGTTGTCGGTTCTTTCGTTTAGCCAATTCGTTCTATTGGGGTGTATTAGCACACGAAGTTTGGTGTCTAATGGAGTTTTTTTTACAAAAAAAATTCCATTTCAGGGTTGATATACTCACCCCCAATATCAGTTTGTAGGACCTGTATGTTGAATTTATATTGGGATTTCACCATTACATATAGTTCCTGAAACATCCCTCCAACTTCCCCTTTGGTTTTAAGGAGATATATCCTTGTCATTCGAGTGCATTCATCAATAAATGTAACAAAATAACGAGCACCAGTAGGTGTGGGGATCCGAACCGGACCCCAAACATCAGAATGAATAGTCATGAAAGGAAATGATCTTTTATTAAAGTTGGGAGCATATGAAATTTTATGCCTTTTCATCATTTCACAAACATCACACTGAAAATCAATATCTTTTGTATGTAAAAACAAATATGGTTTCAATTTTAGAAGATAACTAAAAGATAAATGGCCCAAGCGACGATGCCATAACCATGCAAACTCTTTACTTCCTTGATTTATTCTGGCACTATATGGTTCACCATGTGGGTTTTCGTCAAGTTAGTACAACTTCCCTCTCCTAATACCATAGCCAAGAATCCGACAAGTCAAAATCTCCTGAAAAACACACTCATCAGGCCAAAATGTTACAAAATAGTTCATGGTTTTTGTGATCTGACTGATGGATAGAAGATTAGAGGATAAAGAAGGGACAACTAAAACGATATCCAGGTTCATAGAGCTGGATATATGAGCAGCCCCTTCGCATATGACATGTGCTTCTCCCCCATTATCAGTGACAATGTTAGATTGCGGTGGAGAGCACAAGGAAGTGAGTTTTGAAGAGTCATTTTTCATGTGGTCTGATGCTCCAGTATCAATAATCCAAGTATTATTACGATTAAGTTTTGACTTACTTGTATCGTCTACTTTTTCCACATGAGCAGCCACAGGTTTGGAGGTTTCCTTAGATTTTGAAGTAGCTGCAGCAGCTTGACTGATCTTTTTCCTTGGTTTTTTCAAGAAGTACCACCAATTAGGGTATCCAATAATTTCATATCATCTTTGCTTGGAGTGGCCTTCTTCTCCACATTGAGTGCAAGTGTAGTTGCCTCCCTTGGTGTTGGGATTCTTCCCTTTTGAATGGCTCTTTTGGTGGGCTAGGTGAACCATTCCATCAGGTTCAGTTTTGGTTTCTTCCATGGTAAGTCTTTGGTTTTGGTCTTTACATACATATGCATAACATGGTTCAAGATCAAGAGGTGGATATTTTCTTAGAATTTCACTCCGAGTTTGATTGAACTCTGGATCAAGTCCAATGACAAAAATATGAACCTGAAGACGGGCCATGGTTTTATGAAGAGATACGACAGCGGTAACATCATCATCTATATCCCGTTTCATAATTTGAGAGTCAATTTCTTGAAAAATACTTACTAGTTCATTATAGTAAGTAGGAAGGGTTCTTCCATTTTGACACGTGGTGAAAGATCTCATATTCAATTTTAATAACTGTGTTTCGTCAGTGTCATCATAGAAAGTCTTTGCAACCGCTTCCCAGATTTCACTAGCTGTCTGAAGTCTAATAAAGTGTTGCATCAGGGGGGGGGGGGGCTCATTGAATCAATGAGCCAGCACTTGACACGGTGGTTATCAATGACCCATACTTCCATCTTCTTTTCGTCTGTTGGTTTCGGGGTGGAACCTGTGAGGAACCCTAATTTGTTCTTTGATCCGCTTTGCATCTCCATGGATTGAGACCAGAACGGGTAATTTTTATCATCCAAGATGATTCCGGAAGGAAATGGTGCATCTTGTACATTTTGAACAATGACAGGGGGTTTCTTTTTTCTTACTTCGTGAGGATTTTTCGAGTTTATGAGGGATTTAATAGTAAAGAGAAAAAAATGATCTCTACTTCTGGTACTTCTCTGATACCATGAAGAACAGAGGATTCAATATGAAGAGATTTTTCATTGATTATAAAAATCTGGAGAATGATACAAAATATACACAGATACAACATACATACAACTAATAACATCTGTAAACAAGGAAAGGGGATAAGTACATAATTGATCAGATCATTGCCTAAAATAAGCTCTCGCCAACATCTACTTGATATGCTATAATTAAGTTATCATCTTCTAATTATTTTGTTGTGGCTCAATCAGGTCCTGCCACTCCTTTCCTATCACTCACAGGATATGTGCATGGCACTGTTGGCTCTACGGAACCCACCATTGATGCTAACGGTAAAGCTTCTCCCTACCACCTATCTATCTTGGCAAGAGGTTAACTAATAAGTTATTCTTCTTCTTCATTCTCCCCTCTCTAAAGATGCCATGGTTAATGCATTAGGCCTAAAAACAACTGATGAGGTATGGTACCATTTTAAAACTCCTACAGGCATGACTTCATTTAATGGATGTATACTCCGTGATTCCCTTCCTCAACTTAAGAAGGGAAATTATACAGTGTCCGACTACGGTTGTAAATTCAAAACTATATGTGATCAACTTTCAGTGATTGGTCTTGACAAATATCACTGGTTATTTTTTGTGCATCCTTCGAGACCTTCTCTACAACACAACCAACTATAAAAGCACGTTCCTCTTTTCGTGACCTTCTCTCTCAAGCAGAAAGTCATGAATTGTTTCTCAGTTTGGTTCATGGTTCGTCTCTTCCACCCATAGCGTTTTCAGCACATCAACATCAACCTTCTCATGAAGATCCCATGGCTCGTGTAATTATTCTTGTGGTCATGGCATATCCTCAAATCGTGGTGCTTACTCAGATGGTCATGATAGAGGTTGTCATATTACTGCCAAATTTGACGCTCGGATGGGCATTATGTCATTCGATATTCGAACCTTCCCTTGTTTACTCAGCATACATCATCACTAGGGGCCTTTCATGTGCAACGTCATGTCAACAACAACTCTTCCGACTGGTATGTCGATTGTGTGGCTTCCACTCACATGAAAACTTCTTTTCCAATCTCAATGTTACCACACGTTATTTTAGTAAAAAAGCAAGTCTTGGTTGGAAACGAAAATGTTCTTAATATTTTACATTTTGGAAATTTTTGTTTTCAAGGATTTACAGTTATTCGATGTCCTAGTTGTTCCTTATCTCACAAAAAATTTACTTTTAATTAGCAAACACACAAAAGAACTAAAGGGTTTTCTATGATATATACATAAAATTTAGGCAACAAAAACACTCAATAGTAACCCTAAGTGTACATGCACCCTGAAACATCCCAAAAACAGACTTCAAATTTTTCATTTTTTTTTAATTTATAATTTCACATAGTATTTATCCAAAACCCGATGAAAGTATCAAATGTATCATAATCATCAAAGTACAATAAGACTCATCAATGCAGAAATCATCAGGGGGATCATGATGTGTAGTTAAGTCGGGCCCTTCCCTTTTCATCAGGGGGATCATGATGTGTAGTTAAGTCGGGCCCTTCCCTTTTGAACTGGAATTACCTGAAAACATTCAACCCATAACCATAAGCACAAAGCTTACCAAGTTCCCCAAAATACCAGATACCATACATATATTGCCATAGGATACCCCCAAGGTCTTATATACAAGTGTCATGGGCTACCCCTATGGTCTTTTCATACCATTTCCATGGGCTGCCCCTATGGTCTACCCTTGTAGTGCCTTGACTACCCCAAGTTCTTATGCACAACTGCCATAGGCTACCCCCATGGTCTTTTGAACAAACACAATGGGCTACCCCGAGGTCTTTTATGAAAGTATCACATAGACTACTAGCAACATACACGGTATAGTTATAAAACTCACCTGTCTCACGGAATCAGCTAAGAACACAACTCACCATCACGCGAAGGATGCTACAACCCACCTATTGAATCAACAGGGTCCTACCTTAGTCTAATCTCTAAATTGGACCAAAATTCAAACCAGGTCAATAAGTCAACGATCAAGGTCAAAGTCAACGGTCAACTATCCCATCAGTTAACCCTCACGCCGTGACCAGCTCATAGTCGCATCATGAGAAACGGGCTCAACCCGGTCCTCACTCAGTTATAATTCGACTCAATCTCAAATCAACTCAAACTCGATCCAACTCGTCATTACATTTTGATGTACTGGTCATCACGTTGTGACGAAGAACAGTCCAAAATAATCGAGGAAGACCCCTATCCTCACGTCATAACAATAAGGTTGTCACGTCGTGAAAAATAGACATTACAGCTTATTGGATTAAGCCATTTTCCATCGACTTCACAAGCTCCAATTCTCAGATCTAATTCGCACCAGGGTCTTAATGGATGAAGTGTCAAACTTTATCCATTGATAAGTCACTCTAAGTCAATGTCTCAAGTTCAAGGTTGTTAATGACAACTTTAATGCATGGAACAATCCGTTAAACTCTTAATTCATGAAGTCTTCAATTCAAAACTTCCAAAAAGACTTTAGGGACCCTAATGATCCCTAAAAATGAAAATTTTATGGACATTCATGCCCTATGCATGTCCTTTTCCAAATCTAGGTCAAAATATGCTAAATGACCTAAGCTCCAAGAAAAGTCCTCAAACTACCACCAAAACCTAGATCTATAAGATATGATGCTCAAGGGACTTAGAGAAACCATTAAGTTGCAAACTTTATCAATTCAAACAATACTAACCACATCAAAGGGACCAAATCATGACATAAAACCTAGATCTAAAGAGAAAAGCGTAAAAAGATGGAAACTTGAGGACTTACAAACAGTCCAGAAGATGCACACAAATAAGGGTTAGGATTACTTAGGGAAACAAGGCACTAAAACTCGTTCTTCCTTCCTTCAAAACCACCAAAACTTGCAAGAATAAGCTCAAAATCTTCAAGAGGGTTAGGTTTTGGACAAAGGGTCGTTTTGAGGTGATGAAGGTTAACGGTGAAGGAAACCCTATCCCTTCACTTCCTTTAAATAGGGTCCAAGTCTGAAATTAGGTTTTTACATCTAATGAGGTGTCACGTCGTGGCCCATAGAGTGTCACGTCGTGACACTCAAAAGATCCCTTCCTGATGAATACGGCTATGTCACGACGTGACGGTGCTTCCCTCACGTCGTAACCCACCCAAAAACCCCAAAATTGATTTATATTTTCATACCTCAAAATCAGGATGTTACAACTATCTCCCACTTGAATCAGACTTTGTCCTCGATGTTCGTCACCGCAAACAAGTCAGGGTAATGCTATGTCATCTCCTCCTCAGGTTCCCATGTCCACTTGGAACCCTTTCGGTGCTGCCACTATACCTTCACCAAACCCACATCCTTGTCATGCAAGTTCTTCGTCTTCTTGTCGAGAATCACAGTCGGTCTCTCAACATAATTCAGGAGCTCATTAATATGAATATCGTCCAAGGGTACTACCGCGGAATCATAAACCAAAAATTTCTGAAGCTAAGAGATGTGGAAAGTGATGTGGATTTGGATGTGGATTTGGATAAGACCATCAGGCAGATCCAATCTGTATGCAACTTTTCCTACCCAGGCAATGATCCTGATGGGACCAATATACCTAGCGCCCAGTTTGCCTCACTTCCTAAACTGGATGACACCATTCCAAGGTGACACCTTCAGTAGCACATAATCCCCGACATGAAACTCGATGTCTGAATGTTGAAGGTAGGCATAGCTCTTCTGGCGGCTATGCGCGGTCTACAGCCGATCGTGCACCTGCTGAATCAACTCGATGGTCTTGAGTACCACCTCGGTACTCTCCATGACTCAATGCGCAACCTCTCCCCAGAAAACCGGGGTCCGACATTTCCTCCCGTAGAGCATCTCAAAGGGCGGCCGATCAATATTGGCATGATAACTGTTGTTGTAGGAGAACTCGTTCAATGAAAGATAAGTATTGCAACTCCCACCAAACTCTAACACACATGCTCTGAGCATATCCTCGAGGGTCTAAATGGTCCACTCACTCTTTCCGTCAGTCTGAGGGTGGTAAGCGGTGCTAAAATGTAGCTGAGCACACAACTCCTTATGAAATTTCCTCCACAACCTGGAGGTGAAACAAACATATCGATCAGAAACCACCGATACTAGCACCCCATGCCTAACCACCACCTCCCTGATGTAGATTTCAACGAGATTATCAGCGGATATGTTCTCAACAATGGGTATAAAATGATCACTTTTCTTTAATCTGTCAACAATCACCCAGATAGAATCGACCCCTCTCGCCGTCCTAAGTAACTTCGTAATAAAGTCCATAGTGATCTCTTCCCACTTCCACATGGGAATGGGTAATGTTGCATTTTTCCATGGGGTCTATGATGTTCGGACTTGAGTTTCCAGCAAGTCAAGCACCGTTCCACGAACCATGCTATATATCTCTTCATATAGGCCACCAGTAACTCAGTCTCAGGTCTCTATACATCTTGTTGGCCCCGAATGAATCGAAAATTTTAACTTGTGAGCTTCCTCTAAAAACGTCTACCTGACCCGACCAGCAACCGAGACCCATACTCTACCGCACTGGGTTAATATTCCATGACTATCCCTGAGGAACAACGGAATCTGAACCCTGATCCTCTTTTCCTTCAAAGTTTCCCTCTTCGATCCCTCCAGTTGAGCTTTCTTGATCAAATCAAATAGTGGTGAAACAATGACCATCCACAGACATAAATCTCCAATCGGTGCACTTGCCGCCTAATGGATCAAGGCATCAGCCACAACATTAGCCTTCCTCAGATGGTACAAGATCTTGCAGTCATAATCTTTCACCACATCCAACCATCTACGATGTCTCATGTTCAAATTCAGTTGATCTATCAGATACCTCAAACTCTTATGATTAGAATAAAAAGTTCATTTGACCCCATATAAATAGTATCTCCAGATCATAAGGGGAAAAACCATGGCCCCCAGCTCAAAATCATGCGTAGGGTAGTTCGCCTCGTAAGTCTTCAACTGCATCGATGCATACGTAATTACATGACCCCTATGCATAAGAACTGATCCCAAACCCATAATTAATACATAGCAATACAACACAAGATCGTCCATATCCTCAGGGAGGGCCAAAATCGGAGCAACTGCATGAACATTGTTAGTGCATTGGTGAAGCCCAACTGCATCACCATAAACTTGTAATGAACATAGCGAGTCCTAAAGGCCGTCTTCTGCACATCCTCATCTCTGACCATCATATGATGATAGCCCGATTTCAAATCCATCTTGGAGAACCAAGACGCACCCTGAAGCTGGTCAAAGAAGTCATCAATCCTCGGGAGTGGATAACGGTTCTAAATCGTTAGCTTGTTCAACCCGATAGTCAATGAAAATACTCTATGAACCATCCTTTTTTTTCACAAACAAAATCGGTGCTCCCCATGAGGAACTACTCGGCCTGATTAATCCCTTGTCTAACAGCTCCTGCAACTGTGTAGACAACTCCAACATCTCTAGAGGTGCTAAACAATAGTGTAACATCCTCCTCTGGCACGTATCACAATATTGTCTACTTTGGGCTCCCGGTGTGAAAACTTCCCAAGGGGTCACCCATCCCTGGATTGCTCTTGCCCGGTCAGGCTTAACTGCAGAGTTCTTATAGGATCTGCTGCCCTCACAGCTTTAAAATGTGTTGCAACAAGGAAGGTATCCACACCCCTTATAAGGAAATGTTTCGTTCTCCTTCCAAGCTGATGTGGGATCAGGTGCAACCCACCTGCACCCCCTGTTGTAGGGTTCAACGTCCCCGTCGAACACATCTACCCGTGCCCAATCTCTGATACCATTTGTAGCATCCTCCTCTGGCACGTGTCGCAATATTGTCCGCTTTGGGCTCCCGGAACGAAAACTTCCCAAGGGGTCACCCATCCCTGGATTGCTCTTGCTCGGGGACGCTTAACTGCAGAGTTCTTATGGGATCTGCTGCCCTCGCGGCTTTAAAATGCGTTGTGACAAGGAAGGTATCCATACCCTTATAAGGAAATGTTTCGTTCTCCTTCCAAGCCGATGTGGGATCAGGTGCAACCCACCTTAAGTTGTAACATTCCGTTTAAAATCAATTAATTAAATAATAAACTCTAAAGACCCGAGGTGTAATTATTATTATTAGTTTATAGTCAAATGATATGTTTTGTAAATTATTGGGGGTTAAATGTAATTAAGGAGTGATTATGTAAAGATTTCTGAAGGCAGGGGGCGTTTGGTAATTGTTGGACTTAAAAAGAAAGGATTTTGGAATGTTGAGGGTTAAATGGTAACTTCTGGGACTAGAATTGTAATGAATTATTAAGGATGGGGGTTATATGGTAAATAATGGATTGAAGTTGAAAAAGAATTTCTAAAAGTGAATTGTGGACAAAGACTTCATGTGCTCGGGTATAAACCCGTCACCTTCTCCAAACCCTAACCCTAGGTTAGTCAGCCGCCATACGAAACATTCCAGCTGCCACCACTCGCCTCTCTCATTCTCCCGATCAACTTAGGGATGCCAGCCGACTACCATTAGCAACCGAAGCCTTGCCACTGATGCGAGCTGTCAACCGACGCTTCGTCACTCTCGTTGTCGACGACGACGAGGACCAAGGGCGGAGGTCCCTTCTTCTTCTGCTGTTGTTGTGGTCGTTCGCGATGGCATTTTTCTCGGATCCTCGGTGCTTCACCGCAGCCACGTCTGCCGCCGCCCACGCGATTCTTCTCCCACTGCTTCGGTCAACATCCGCCACCCCGAGGGAGGCTGATGCGTGCGTTTCAGCCGTGTGTTGCAAGTATGTGTGTATCTGGTGTTGTTGTTCATTGTGGGTGGCCTCGTTGGCCAGAAAACCGAGAAAAAACCCACCATGGCTTCCAACCATGGTGGCTGCCGCCACTAGTTACTTTTCTGCCACCCTTAGCCACCGTGTATGGGTGGCTGTGTGTGTGTGTGTGTGTGTGTTTAATGTAACTTGTGTGAGATGGTGGTGTTATGTTGTATGGACAATGTAAGGCCGGAAAATCTGAAGAAACCCGTTACCACCACCGTGAGGTGGTGGATGCCGCCACCAGTCGCCACCTTGTGTGGTTGTGTGCGCTAGGGTGTGAATTGGACTGTTTTCGGGATATTTTGATGCGTTTTGGCCTAATATCATAATCACCACCACCGTGAGGTGGTGGTTGCTGCCGTGAGCCGCCGCCGACCACCACCGCCCGAGGTGGCAATGGGTGGTGTCCGGCCTAATGGAACCCTAATTGACCTAATGAAACCCTAATTAATCTAAAAACCTAATTTGGAACTTTGTTGGCGCATAGTTGGGTAAGAAGCCCTAATTAGGGTTTAGAAAACCCTAATTGTGAATATGTTAGTTTGGAATTATTAGGACCTGCGTTTTGGACCATTGGAGTGAAGTTATGACTCAAGCCCGATTACATTGTATGTTTGGACTTAATGGATTAAGTCCTTAATGGGTTAAGTAGGAACACTTAACCCTAATCGTCATTTTATGTGAAAACCCCTAATTGGGTTTGGGTTCTTGTTGGGCCATTTATTGGACTAAGCTGTTATGGGCCTTCGTGGGCCAGTTGGAAACATATTTATGGACTAAGGAAAGTATTGGGCTTTAGGATAAGGCCTATTGGAAAGGCTTGGGCCCAATTTGGACAATTGGGCAATATGTTGGGCCTTGGTTCATTGATTGGTTTTTGGGCCTTCAGAGTGTCTGTTTGGGCCTCAGTTTTGGACCAAGTTAGGTTAAGGTTAATATAGTCTTTTTACCCAAAGCATGGACATATGGTTATGTATTGGAACCCAATTATTAATTGGGTGTTGTTTTGATGTTGACAGTTCGAGAATCTGTCAACCAACCGCTAGAGTTTTATCCGCGGGACTTCGGCAGTGTGAGGTGAGTCTCCTCACCATACCAATGGGTCGAAAGCACCAAGGCCGGCCCATTTTGTGATATGTGGTACACTAGTTGATGTACTGATATGTGTTATACCAGTTGGTTATATTTTATATACTATGTTATTTGTTTACGTGATATTTGCATGAAAGACCATATGGGGAGCCCATGACACTTGGATGTAAGACCATGTGGAGGAGCCCATGGCTTTTCAGGTAAAGACCACGGGGGGAGCCCATGATACTTGGATGTAATACCATGTGGGGGAGCCCATGGCTTTCCAGGTAAAGACCATGGGGGAGCCCATGGCACATAGGTGTTAGACCATGTGGGGGAGCCCACGACATCCTGGAGTAAGACCTTGGGAGGATCCCACAACATCCTTATATGTTTATATGCATTGTTTATGTGATATGTGGTATACTAGTTATTTATATGATATGAGGTATACTAGCTGTTTATGTGATGTGTGATATGATACTTGTCTTTGTGATACTTGCATGAAAGACCATGGGGGGAGCCCATGGCGCTTGGATGTCAGACCATGTGAGGGAGCCCATGGCTTTCCAAGTAAAGACCATGGGGGGACCCCATGGAACTTAGGTGTAAGACCATGTGGAGGAGCCCATTGCATCCTGGAGTAAGACCCTGGGAGGAACCCACAGCATCCTTATATGCTTATGTGATTGATATGTGTTATATGATTGATATGGCCTATGTGATTGATATGGTTTATGCGGTTATATGGTTTATGTGGATTATGTGGGGTATGCTCTAGGGAACTCACTAAGCTTCGTGCTTACAGTTTTGTTTATGGTTTTAGGTATCGTTGGTTTGGAAAGGAAGGGCTCCACTTAATAGCAGCACACACACCCGTGTTTTCCGCATTATGTGATTTTGGGACGTAAATCTGATAATTGTTTTAATTAAGCAATGTTTTTGGAATGCTTGGATTTAAAAGATAAATGTGTTTTTACTATCATAAAAATGAAATTTTGATCCCTGGTTTTTGGTTTGTTACAAGTTGGTATCAGAGCCTTGGTTTGAGGGATTCGGACATACCTGATGGGTTTTGCGCATTCTAACACTCCTAAGTGTACATGCAACCCTAAATACCTTGGATCTATGTTTTCTCTATTATACATGCAATTATGAACTTTCCAAGGTATTACCCTATCTAGCATACAATACTTGATACTTGGGTAATCAAATGGATAGAATACATACCTTTGTTTGATGTAGCTTGTCTCCATGAAGCTTGAGTGCCTAGTGCCCCAAGTGTGACACCTCAAATGGTTCACACAACACCAAATGCACATGGAATGACTTGAGAGAAATGGAACACTCCTTGAAATCGTCTAGCCCTCATATTCACACATTAGTGCACGATTTCTTGAGCCATGGGATTCTTTTATATGGTGGCTATTAGGGTTACACCATGTAACTCATAACTTTACCCATTCCTTATGCTCCATGGATTTTAACCTCCATGGAGTATCCATGGGTCACCCCATGGACTTAGTCCAACATAAGGAATCTTGGATCACAAGCCCACATATATAAGAATGAATGATTTACACAATCAACCCATATATTTAATTAGTCTCCTTTTGATCACTTAATTAATTCTAAATTAATTCTTGATCAATACTAATTAAATAACCTTATTAATATATTAGAACTTATAATATATTAACCAACCTTAAGTGTTATTTCTCTCATTATAGTCTATCCAAATGCATGATGCCATGCAACCCAAATGGACCATGCCGGGTCGGGTCAAGTCTTACCAATTATAGTTATGGACTTAGACATTAATCCAACAGTCTCCCACTTGGATAAGTCTAAAACTATTATTGCGTATGACTTCAGGAACCGATCAGCAATCGTAGCTCTCAAAAGCTTCTGTCGAACTCTGACCTTGTTGATGAACTCTGACCTTTGTCAATGACTTGTCCATTAGATAAGGGATCATATATTCCTCCATTCTAGATATCATATGGACTGAGACATAGATTATCAATCATTCTCTTTGTCCATTTGTTGTTTCCCGATTTCCGATTCATGATGATTGACTGATTGAACAAATCAAATCAGTCCTGGCTTGGCCAAGCACTCACATGTATCATCTTTAAATCATCGAGGGGCCCACATATATCGCTTTTATCCCGAAGGTAAAAGGAATGGATAAACTTCGACTCATATGGCTTGTTCTACTACTTGTTGAATCATACACAAAGGCACATTTTATAACATCGAGTTACCGAATGCGTTTTCATGCAATCAATGTACAACCAACTCATAGTAACAACTCATATCTCTAGGTTTGAAGAATATAAGATATTATCGTCTCATGATCACTCGTGATAAAATCCATGAAGTGATTCAAATGAGCGCGGGTTGAATCCAATACTCAGAACTTATGAGCACTCATGAGTGTTGTAGCACCACTTTGTCCACCAACTTGGACCTCTACAAACCAACCCATGACAGTCTTGATTCATATCTACTTCCAACATATGACCGACTGTGGATGGTTTGAATAACTTAATCATTCAGGAAGAGCGACTTAGTTATTCTGGAAGTCAAAACATGCAAAGTCAAACACAAGAATAAATGAATCAAATATGGTATCAAACCCTATGAATATAAATAAACACTTTTATTTATCACCATACTGATTACTCATTATTCATTGTTTCGGTTTTATCAACTTTATACTTGAATTAAAAACACTAGTTGTCCCATGCTCCAAGCATGTACACTATGTTTTTCTTAAACAATAGCTTTGCCATACACCAAGTATGCACTCTATGTTTGTCTATGATCCTTACTTTGTGAAATAAACCAATTGAAAATAATTTCAATGATTCTAATTTCACACTCCCAAATCCTTATCGAAAAATGTGAGAATTTCAAATTCCTATCATTTATCGAAATCTGTTTAGATTTTAAACTTATATGCACTGACCCTCTTGTAATGAATATGTACAAAGTCACAAAGACTTGTCAACAGTCATTATAAGGTATTCCAATGGAGATCAACTCCATGGAAACTAAGTCTCATATTCAAAGTACATTGCTTTGGACATGCTTCTTGCATTAAGTTTTCTAATCTTACACAGATAACTTCCACCTATGGAGACAACTCCATATTCTCATTTTGACTATCACTTCTGAATAAGAGATGCCTCTTTTCAGAATATGTCAATATGGTCCTTCCAAAATTAGCACTATACTTCCAACTGTCCCTGAGCAACCAATCTTTGGTAAACCTCAAATTGTCCTCGACAATTGCTTAATCATTTTAGTCATATCCAATTCTAGACCTTTTCCCTTCTTAATGCCTCTGGGCATTTGGAAAAATTTGGAAATGACAAATATTATAGCACATGCACTCGATCCTGTACCCAAAGCAAATGGTACACGATTCATGATGTCTCACATAAAGACATGATTCTAGACCAGTCTTTTGCTACAATATTTTTATTTGCCATGTTTTCAAAATTTGACTATGAAGAGGGATGCCGTAATCATAATCGAATTTTGAGAACGCAATATATAGAATTTCCTTAAGTTGAACCAATCCAACATGAAATTCATATATATATTCTTGACTAAAGATGATTAAGGTCTCAATCTAAGCCTTTAGAACTGAAATGAAGTATATCCTCTCCCTTAATTATAGCAAAACAACTTTTTCAATCTCTGCAGCCTCACGAATTGAAAATTTTGTTTTCTATAATTAACATTGCTAACTTGCAACACTAACAATAATTATCATGCTCCCACTAACATGATGATTATTAGCATAACACTTATGCTCCCACTAGCTTTGACATGTACTCAGAAATCAGCTGGACTTCTAGAAATCAATACTTTATTGACTTCCTTACCAAAGTTCAGATTTCTGATACGAGATGCTTTGATAAAACTTTATCAAAATCATACACCTTTCCTTAGATAGCATGCCTGTGTGTCTAAACAATTTCAGAACTATGAAAAGGGATGCCGTAATCATAGTCTTAATTGTTTAGACCTTTTGCCATCTGCTTCAAATCTACTTGGTGGAAGTGTTTCCTCACCATCATTTTCATGAATCGGAGAGAAACCTTATGACCCTTAGATTTTATGGTGTATGTGTTCTTATCCATGTGAATCGTCAAAACCATAGTCACAAGACAAGGATAATGACAAATCCAAACTCATATGGACTGAACTTATGCAATCTTAACTTCTTGCCACCTGGCAGTACAGGGCCTACCGTTGCTTCCAAGTTGTTATGCAACCAATTGAGAACTTTCAGAACTCCTATGCAAAGCCAACTTTAACTGGAATGGGCACAGAATATGTCAACATGATAGGTTATAAACCTCAAGTCGTGTGCTAGTGAAGAACCTCAGGTTTTATTCTTGATTAGTTATTGAAATTCTTTTTAGGATCTTTAAGACTCCCACTGTCCTCTTGACATATAAGACTATCTTGCCAAATATTCAAGAGATAGTGCGGATTCTTTATCAAGACAAACACTTCACACAATTGGCCTAAGTTGGTCTTTGTTTTACCCAAAACATCACAACTTACCAATTTCAAATGTACAAGAGTAGGACACTTTTACTCTTACATTTGACAAGTGTTTTAAACCTTTCTTTAAGATATGTCACTCAACTTACAGTCTTGGAGTATGACTCTAAGACTTGTTTTGGAATGAAGTATGAATCATCTTCTTGATTTAACCATTTCAACAATTCATGACTCCTCTTCTTAGTCATAAGAATGCACTAAGATGTCCTTAGAAGACCAGTTGTGATGTGGTTCTTTAATCATTAAGATGATCACAAAACATGATACTAAAGTACTCTCTCATCTTTTCAGATTTGAGAAACTTTTATCTTTCTGCCTAAGTTGATTCTTCCCATTCGTTCTGCCATACATTGAGACTTTTCCAATGTTTCAGAATTATACTTAAACTTGTAAGTATAACCATATTTACTAAGCTTTAGTAAATCATGACGAATAGTCTTAACGAGCTTTGTGGTGGACTTGACCAGTGCACAAGAATGTGTACTCGATCCCTTTAGTCCTTAACTTGACTCACACATCCATGTGAACAAGTCTTAATTTTCCAATGCTTGAAAGTTCTCATTCATCATACTATTTAACTTGCATGATTCCAAGTTTCTATCCAACTGAAGCCTTGGGAATGAGAATCTTTCCTTATTTGGTAAATTATGACACTACCACAAACGAAAGAATCACGTCCATTTTTTTTTCAAATATTGCTATCAATGGAATCATATAAACAACCATTTTTCACAAATGCCACTTGTAAGGATATTTAAAATAAATATAAAATTAAAAACTTTTATTTTATTTCAAAACTTTGCGGAAAAAAAAACTTATCCTTATAGTGCAAATTCATACGGAAAAACTTGTTGTTATCTATTCCTAAGCAATATATCATAACTCCTAAGTAACAGCTTCAAAATTCTGATGCGATCGAAATCCACCTACGCGATCAGAATCAGCATATACTTCCTTTAAGCTTTCTCTCTATTTTTTGATTCTTAAAACATCAACATGTGACCCAGTCACATCATGTAATGAGGATCTTAGAATAGAAACTTAACAGAGTTAGATAATGGGCTCTACCTGAAGTAGAGTCAGACGTATTGACTTTAACATCCTTAGGTAAACTTGGCAGCTTTGCAATCAACGCCCCTTCCTTTGGCAAAATAAACATATGGACCCTTTGGTAATGGGACTATCTCAGACTTAGCCTTTCTCCTTACCATTTGGTCAACCGGGTTGACTATGGCCAATCCCTTTCCATTGGGAAGAGAATGCTTTTTCTAGATTTCCAGTGTCACCATTGTCACTGTCCATAAAGTTTTTTGGGAAGTTGATCTTCTAATCAAATTTGCTTTACTATCGTTCCAAATCATTGCTGATTCAGTAGCACCAAGCAAATAGATATGATCATTAAGGTTCATGTCATAGTCTGTTTCATAGTAGTCCCAAAGGAACTCACTATGTGACTTAGAAAGTGATTGAACATCCAACTTTCTCAAGACTTTGACACCCAACTCTCACAACTTGTCAATATGTGACTTCATCTCTAAGATGTGATCACACATAGACCTTGCTTGCCATTAGGGCTTGAGTGACCTTGAACTTGTGGGTTAGGGAGAATAATTGGAGGAGGTGGAGGAAGTAAAGTTCCAAGAGATTTGGGAAGATCATAGATGTCTGAACTAGACATCTTTTGGGAGATATTCAAGATAGTTGATCTAAAGTCCTTAATATAACACCCAATATGAAATATTAAGGCTAGGATCCAACAACCTATTTATAACTGGAAGAGGGATGCCGTAATCCGAGTTATAAAATAGTTGAAGGTAGGTAAATGACGATTTACCAATTTCCACCATGAAAAACGAAATAATGTAATTAGGTTTTTAATTGGATTTGAAACTCCTAGATCTTTTGAGATTCATTGAACTTTTCAATGGCATGTTTCAATCTCGAGTGTGCCCTTCAGGTTTTGTGACTGGGATGTCGAGGATCACAAAACAAGGTGTGAAGTAACCATGCAAATATACTTGGTACCCTTAATATTTACCCCTCAATCGATGTGCCGGTTAACCACACGAGCTCCACCGATACTATGATAAATATTAAGTTACCCTTTGCCTACTTTGTTAAATCCAGGTTAGTGTGCCGGTTAACCACACACGCTCCACTAACGGTTTAAACAAAGTGCAAAGTGTAATTTCATGGATTAGCACCTTATTCACATTTTCCTAAGTAACTAAGATTGGGCATTTATAAGTGTTTAGTTACTTAGTATTTATCATTAATACTTTTAATGAAGGGAGAATTATAGTCTTTGTCCTACCCGTTCGGCTAACGACCCTCCACCAGTCAAGGAAGCGGTGGGTGAGAGTGGACACCCATTAAACTGCCATTTTATAGGTAGTAACCTTATACCCCCCTTATAGACCGGCTTCGTGAATGAGGCCTACTAACGGTAAGACTAACTTGCTCTTATACATATATTTATTATTAACTTATAATACTATAAAGTATAAGGGTTGAATTTTAACTTTTAAAATTCTAAGGGCTAACTTGGAATTAAAGTATTCATGGGGAAAACTTTACAAATTCCAAAACTTGAGGGCAAGTTTTGAAAATATTCAAAACTAATTAATTCCATAACTTATGTGTTTAAAGTAGTTTTAATTAAAAAAAACTCTTCAAGTTCCATAACTTGACGACAAGTTATGGAAGACTTTAAACTAATAAAAGAATGTAACTTTTCTTTATTTTTGTAACTTATGGAACTAATTAAGGTTACACATTTTATCATTTAATGAAGTGACTCTTGAACCTCCATAACTTGAGGACAAGTTATGGAGTCATAAAACCATTTAATGAGGACAAGACTCTTCATTTTTGTAACCATTGCCAACTTTTTATGAGTTTTATGAAACTTAAATGTGACTTTTCATATAACTTGAGGACAAGTTACAAAAACACATTTTAGAATCAACTCTTAGATTAAAATGGATTGAAAACACATAATCAATTAACTTTTCTATTAATCTAAGAAACTCATATGAACAAAGATAATTCACATCAAATTTTTTTTTCAAGTAATTAGCATAACTTTTAAACTAATACAAAACATGAATCTATTGACAATTATCTTTGAAATTGGATTAGCATGAACATTACCACATCAAAAACAAGTTTATAAGTCCAAAAACATCTAAGGGTAATGTTCCTAGTCCATTTCTAGCCAAAACAGTCGAATATATGTTGTCAAGGGTTCCAAAATTCGATTTTTCAGCTAATTTTGCAAGTATAACAAGAAAACAAGCCTTGGCTCTGATACCACTGATGGGTTTTGCGCATTCTAACACTCCTAAGTGTACATGCAACCCTAAATACCTTGGATCTATGTTTTCTCTATTATACATGCAATTATGAACTTTCCAAGGTATTACCCTATCTAGCATACAATACTTGATACTTGGGTAATCAAATGGATAGAATACATACCTTTGTTTGATGTAGCTTGTCTCCATGAAGCTTGAGTGCCTAGTGCCCCAAGTGTGACACCTCAAATGGTTCACACAACACCAAATGCACATGGAATGACTTGAGAGAAATGGAACACTCCTTGAAATCGTCTAGCCCTCATATTCACACATTAGTGCACGATTTCTTGAGCCATGGGATTCTTTTATATGGTGGCTATTAGGGTTACACCATGTAACTCATAACTTTACCCATTCCTTCTGCTCCATGGATTTTAACCTCCATGGAGTATCCATGGGTCACCCCATGGACTTAGTCCAACATAAGGAATCTTGGATCACAAGCCCACATATATAAGAATGAATGATTTACACAATCAACCCATATATTTAATTAGTCTCCTTTTGATCACTTAATTAATTCCAAATTAATTCTTGATCAATACTAATTAAATAAACTTATTAATATATTAGAACTTATAATATATTAACCAACCTTAAGTGTTATTTCTCTCATTATAGTCTATCCAAATGCATGATGCCATGCAACCCAAATGGACCATGCCGGGTCGGGTCAAGTCTTACCAATTATAGTTATGGACTTAGACATTAATCCAACAATACCTTCAGGTGTGTCTGAACTCAAACTGAGGATCTGTAAGTTTTTCAAAAGAAAAATGTTTTTAAGGAAAAAGTTTTCTAAGACAAGAAAGGGTGTGGTGCATGCAATCAACCGAGCTCAAGTAAGTTTCCCCAGAATACCCATATATGTTATCTGTTATGACCTGATTTATGAATCTAAGAATCGCATGCTAGTTAGGGCTAGGAGAGATGCCTTTATATGTTTTATGAGCTAGTAGACTTGCATGCTGGTGCTGAGTAGTCAGCAATAGATTGGCCTGATACGTGATGCTTGTAGCATTGGAGATAATGGATGTTATGCTGGAATGAGAATGATTATTGGTATTAGTAACTGCTAAGTGTATGCTTTTAAAATTGTATACGGTTAGGATCTTATAGCCTTAGAATAATTGATTTGGCCTTATTTCCTGTTCCTTGTCTGGTTGTGGTCCTAGGGTAGAGTCTATTATTCGACAGTCTATTAGATCGTGTTCTGTGTATAATTTGCATGCATAAGGCAGCCTACAGTGAGGTTGGATGTGAACAACATGAGTTGTGGTATGTGGGCCGAATGTTCTATGATAGCTCATGGGTCGGAGATTACTCTAGGGTAAGCCTAGGATGAGATTCGTGACAGGAGTTACCTGATTGCGAATTGTATGTGTGGATATAATTGCTTGATTGGAGTATGTTGGTTAGTTTTCCGTTGTCCGAATGTTGCTTGCTTTGTGCTTTGTAGGACTCTTAGCAATGTGAGTTAGCTACTAAGTAAATATGCTAAGTCACATGTAGCATAGGCTGGATAATCTCAGAGTGATGGACTTGACCCTATTGCGCAGCTCTCGTCTGAGTCCAACCGTTCTAGGGTTGAGACTTTTAATCGAAGGATTATCCGATCTCTGTTGCATGTGGATATATTCATGAGGTAGCTAGTTGACATTAATGGGAGTTCTTCAGCAGCTGAGGGCAGGGTGAGTTTGGGAACCTAGGAAATCCTAGGATATGCTGCAGTGGGTTGGTAGTATGGTTTAATGAGTACTAGCATAATGGTCTGAAGAAGTGACTTATAGGATTCGGGAGGATTGCTGAGAAAAGTATGGATAGGTGTGGAAGGTAGTATTGGGCCCATACTACTGAAAGCACAGGATCCATACTTGAATCGGTAAGAGTGTTGGAGAATCTAAGAAGCTTATGGGAAGGAGAATTTTTGGTTATGCTCTGATAGTGGGGATAGTTGCTTTGCCAAGATGAGGATGAGCACACATGAGGAAGGATCAGGGTTTGGTCCCGGCTCCGATGGTGAGCCAGTGAGTGGAAGGACTGACAGGGTTTTAAGTTCGCCTTGGATCTCGTGTATCAGGCGGCAAGGATTGATTGTGCGATCTGTAGCACTTTCGGTATTGGAGACTATGTCTTGGGAGTAGTTTGTATCCCAGTTTAGGGTAGAGGTTGCTTCAAGTATTGTATTTCAACCGTGAACGATTGGGCTGGTGAGTGTGTTAGGGTGCGAGACCCTGAATGATATGATTTCTAGAGCCCGAGAGCGGGAGATTGTATTGGAACACATTGGGAAGAGGGGACCAGATCAGGTGCATATATTGGAGTGTTTCGGGAGGAGACCCAAGATTTAGGATCAGCTTTCCAGAGGCTTGCACGGCCGGATTTAGTGCGACATTCACAGGAAACCGCACGATGGAGTTTTTGTTCTGAGCGTGTGGGAAAGTATATCTTTGGGTTTGTTACCCTATTTGTGTTTGGTTATATATTCAAGTGATGAAACATGCCATTTGCATGCCGTGAATTATTAGTGGTTAACGAAAGGTCATTTCTCTAATGCGGGTCGGGGGAGTTCAGTATTAACTTGGGTTATGGTCGAGATCGGTTCAGGGGTATTATGTGGGAAGGTCCGTGGTCAGGGTTCAGCAGGGTGGTTATCCACCATCGTCAAGATTCAGTGGTTTCAGTCATTGTGTTCAGATTGTCTAGTTGGATCGCCAAGGGAAGTGGTCTATTGTTGAGGTTTTGGTCTAAGCATCTGTCATTTGGATTTCAAGATTTGAGTGTAGTATCATTTCAAAGCTATTGGGATTATCAATGTTGCCAGGATTCGACAAGTGTTCATCTAGTCTTCAGTGAGTGTGCGTCCTTTTGAGTTGGCTAGTAATGGATCACTAGCAAGGCTAAGTTTTAGTAGTCAGCGGGTCGATCGTTGTAAGGCAAGAAGGATTGGGAATATTTCAATTCTCATGTGCTTTGAGAATTTAGTCGATTCAAAGTGGGGGAGAATTGTCCCGGGATACAGAAGCAGGAGCAGTTTTGAAACTGGGAAAAGTTTCGCATCCCCATCAGGGAGAAAGGAGGCCCAAGTAGCTGTTTGGTTTGAGGGTTGTGCGAGTTTGGAGTTCGGTAAAATTTCCCAGCATGTGAATCGCGTCTTCTTGGTGCTTGATAGCAGAATTCAGGGAAGCAGGTTGGGGTTCCAGTCATGAAATTAGTTCAGTTGGGTGTTCGGTCGAGTGCGTGCTCGACTCTGTGTGAGTTCCAAATTGATAAATTGGGCGCAAGGCGTAGGACTGCGATTATGGATAGGATGAAAGTGTTGTAAGACTACGGGGGAGCCGTTGCATTCACTAATGGACAGTTAGGATGAAAGTGTTGTAAGACTACGGGGGAGCCGTAGCATTCACTAATGGTCAGTTAGGGTGAAAGTGTTGTAAGACTACGGGGGAGCCGTAGCATTCACTAGTAGTCAGATACTGTGGAAAGTGTTGTAAGACTGCGGGCAAGCCGTAGCATTCACAAGCGGCCATATAGCGTGGGAAGTGCAGAAAGACTACAGGGTAGCGGTGGCATTCACGGATTTGTTCAGATGACTTAGCCAGGGTGGGCCAACTCAAAAGGTTGTGAGTAGGTCACAACACAATTGAAGTCAGGAAACGGTAGGTCAAAGGAGACCCGGGGTGATGTAAGACTATAGATATTCTGGTAACATTCACCTTTTTGCATCGGATTCAATGGCGACAGGTTGTAAGGCTAATATGATCGAATGGACCATAAGGATTGATGGCACCATGAGTTGCGATATAGCGAGGGCAGGTATTGCTAGTCGAAGTTTCTTTCGGAGGTCGCGTGGAGCAATTGTAAGATTTCCCATTGGTTCAGCAATCGGGCAAGAATCCAGTATTCCGGATGAGCTTTCTGTCAAGTATAAGAGTACTGCAGGGAAATCTGGTCTGTGACTTTGTTTTCTAGTGGGAACCCCAGTTATCAGAAGTTGAATAGTTAGTTGAGAGATAAGTGGATTGGGTTCAACAATAATGATTCAGTATGGGCGGTCTGTCAGAGAGACAGACCATCTCGAGACTTCAGGTTTCGGATTGAGTAAATGTGACCATGTTGCAAGGAATTTGTTCATCTTCAGGTTTTAGAACCTTACGAGGGTTGGTTTTTGTTGCCTTGGAAAGGCTGGGGTATGCTTGTGGTTGTAGCCGTGTTGCTCAAATTATTTGGCGTGTCAAGAGTTGTAAGGAATGATTTCAAGGACGAAATCTAATTTAAGTGGGGGTGAGTGGTAACATTCCGTTTAAAATCAATTAATTAAATAATAAACTCTAAAGCCTCGAGATGTAATTTTTATTATTATTTTATAGCCAAATGATATATTTTGTAAATTATTGGGGGTTAAATGTAATTAAGGAGTGATTATGTAAAGATTTCTGAAGGCAGGGGGCTTTTGGTAATTATGGGACTTAAAAAGAAAGGATTTTGGAATGTTGAGGGTTAAATGGTAACTTCTGGGACTAGAATTGTAATGAATTATTAAGGATGGGGGCTATTTGGTAAATAATGGATTGAAAAAGAGTTGAGGGTTAAATGGTAACTTCTCGCATAATGGAAAAAGAGTCGTCACCTTCTCCAAACCCTAACCCTAGGTTAGTCAGCCGCCATACGAAACACTCCAGCCGCCACCACTCGCCTCTCTCGTTCTTCCGATCAACTTAGGGACGCCAGCCGACTACCGTTGGAAACCGAAGCCTTGCCACTGATGTGAGCTGTCAACCGGCGCTTCGTCACTCTCGTTGCCGATGACGGCGATGACCAAGGGAAGAGGTCCCTTCTTCTACTGCTGCTGCTGTGGTCGTTAGCAGTGGCGCTTCTATTGGGTTTTAGGTACTATAACACTCCTATGGTGCACATACAACCCTAATGTCTTGGATCTAAGTTTTCTCAAGTTATACATGCAATAAAATTTCCAAAGCATGAAGCCTACAACTAGCATACAATTTGATACTTTAAACATAAAAATAGGTTAGAAGAATATCTCTTTATTGTAGCTTGTAGTTTTGGCCTTTCAAGAGCTTAGCACGTCAAGTGTGATGCCTCAAATGGTTCACAAACACCATGAAAATCCGATATTTTCTATGAAAATGATTTGTGGGTCTCGTTCCAAAACTGTGAATATATGCATTCATGTCCTTTGTTATCTTTTGTTTGTAAAAGTAAAGCGTATGTTACCATAAAATCCAATATTTTCTGATGTAAGAAAACCTGAAGGCTTAAACCCTAAGAACGGAAGTGTAAGAGACTGAATACTTGAAAAATAGTTTGCAGTTTTATAGTTTAATAAAACCGATGAAGTGTAAGCTTCCCGTAAACCAAAATCGTATTGTTATTCCCTATGTGAGTCGTTATAACCATGCTTAATATGATTGATATGCCTGTCGTGACATTCTTCAGGCGTCGGTTTCGGTAAGATATTTGTCACCCTAGAGTGGCCCCATCTAGCTATAGCGAACAGCTCAGGTGTGGGGGTGTCAACCCCATATAGATCTATACACAATTACCTCGCTCTCCCTCCAGGAGACTCTGGTTATAACTACAGGACTTACGGTGTACGCTAGGTAGGTACGGCGAAGGAAAGTCTCACAAGAGCCTTAACAGATTTACATGAACTTTGACTCCCATTATTGAATAATGAAGATAACATTACTTGTGTAAATTCGTGACTGAAGTTTTATGACACGCGTATTACAGCATTATGACATACAGCTTATACTTGTACTTTTGACAGCTTTATGATGGCAGATTATGACACACAGATTTTTCTGTCGTAATAATTCTGTTTTGTATACCGTTTTGGTTAAATTATTTATAACACTTTTTATAAATAATCATTAATGGACTTGTCTACTTGTCATATATGTTGTGTAAATAGCATAATCCTCTAAGTTTCTAAACCATTAAAATGATGACAACATATTACGACTATTTTACTAGAAAAATCATTTTTAACAAAATAAACAAGTTTTGTAGTTTGTTCAACACACCAAAATTTGTTTGAGAGTTTTGTAAAACAACATATTCCATTTTGGTGTGACCCTAACATGTCACGATTTCCACAAAATACACATAAAATCTTGAAATTTGTTACATCCAAATATTTGTCTAAGTATAAGTGTTAAAAATGAATATGTCTAAAAGTTAACCATTTTTTAGTGTAACTCCCATATTTTCGCCATTTTGGGTGTTTATACATGGCCCCACAAACGTTTTTAACACAAATATGTTATTAACATTTTCTTTGATTTTTAACATACATTAAGCACCCTTTTTATTTGAGAACTTGTTTCATCTTCAACTCCTAACCATGATACATGAAATTATCCAAAGGATAAATTTACTCTAGCATCATGAGGCTTGTAAATATCAAGTTTATGGAGTGTTAGTATGAGGTATTCAACATTTTAAACACAAGTAGTTACATAAACACACAAGTGCATGCAAATATCTAAAGATTTAAACAAAACATGACATGTATCTCCCCCCCCCCCTCCCCCCCCCCCCAGGATGAAAAAGACAATAATATTGGGGTATGAAGCTCACCTTGGTTGATTTCGAGTGGTAGAAGAAGAAGAAAAAGGAAATTTTTCGAGCCTAGCCTTGTCTTGGAGAGATTCTCGAAAAGTTGGTGTTTCTAAGGGCTTAACACACAACAAAAGTGTGTAAACAAGAAGGTGTTATCATAAAAATGTTTAGAGTTACAAAGGCTACATGAAGTTCTTACCAAGTTCAAGAGTTTTTGAAGAAGGATCCTTACAAATGGCACACCCACACACAAAAAGTTTGAGAGAGAATGGGGATGAAAGAAGCTTGAGAGTGAAGTGAGTTTGAGAGGAAAAATGAAATGGTGAAGTGTGTGTGTGGGTGTGTGTGTTCTTGGTCGAGAATAAGAGGGGGAGAGGGAGTTGACTTTCTTTAAAGTTGATGGGATGCATCCATGGATATATGGAGGTCCAATCCTAGATGTATGTGGGGTAATAAGGAGGTGGCACACTCTTAATCCATTCCTTTTCTTCTCTTTTTTGTGTTAAGCCTTAACTGAACCCTAGGGTTCTCGGCCCAAAAGAAAGCCCAAAGGAAATGGGTTTTGATTTTTGGTTCGGCCCAATAGGAGTTTTCGGCCCAATAAGGCCCAAAGAAAGGTTTTCGGCCCAATAAGGCCCAATGAAGGAGTTATCGGCCCAATAGGGCCCAATGAAGGGATCTCGGCCCAATAAGGCTCAATGAAGAAGTCTTGGTCCAATAAGGGTTTTGGGCCGAGAATTCTTGGGCTAAGGCCCAAAATTGATTGGACTTAGCTATTGGATCGCGTTTTGGACTCGCATGAGGCTATTTCAACTTGATTTGCAATGTACGTACGTGTGAACTTAAATAACATTGTAGTTTGAATTTCATTAAATGGGGTGTTGCAAGGTTACATGGAGGAAATTGTCTCGTACAAGAATTACAATCTCAACCCTAATTTGCTAATTGTGACATCATCCCCCCGTTAGAGGGAATTTTGTCCCAAAATTCATTCGAGTGTAGCCCTTAAGAACTAGAGAAGAGGTGGGGGTACTTTTGCATCATCTGGTCTTCGCGTTCCCAGGTGAACTCTGGTCCTCGTTTGGCGCTCCATCAGACCTTCACAATGGGAATGCGGCTTTTTTTTTGTTCGTTTCACTTCTCTATCCATGATTTCAACTGGTTCCTCAACGAAATGGAGATTTTCATTAACCTCAATTTCATCAAGCGGGACAACGAGATCCTCGTCAGATAAGCATTTCTTTAGGTTTGACACATGAAAGAAGGGGTGTGCATTGTTGAGCTCTGGTGGTAGCAGCAGCTAGTAAGCCACCAGACCGGTCCTGGCAAGGGTCTCAAATGGTCTGATGTATCTTGGATTCAATTTTTCCCCGCTTTCCAAAGCGTATCATCCCCTTCCAGGGAGAGACCTTTAGCAATACATGATCGCCGATTTGAAATTCCAGAGGTTGACGTCGCTCGTCAACGTAGCTCTTTTGTCGGTCTCGGGACGTCTTGAGTCGTTCCCAAATCTGCACGATCTTCTCAGTTGTTTCTCGGATAATCTCAGGACCTGTGAGAGTGTTGTTGTGTACCAGTCCCTTTGGCTAGCTGTGTGTTGGTCATCTTAGGCCAACACCGAGGTGGTCTGCATTTGCGTCCTATATGGGGAGGCGAATGAATGGTCATGGAAAATGAGGATTGTGTACTTGATGCCCCAAAAGTAGTGTCTCTAAACATTAATACGAACGCTATTGTCACCAAAGTTAGGGTTGCGTGTGGTGTAGTTGGTCTTGCAATTCTTAGGTTGTCTTGGGAGTTTTGTTTTACTACGGGATTCTGAGCTAGTGGGATGTCGACCTTTGCTTGTTTCTTAAAGTTGGTCGAATAAGTCTTCGATTCGGGATAGGGGATATCGATCCTTGAAGATGGGTTTGTTTGATTCTTAGTAGTCAGTGGTCCTATAGGCTCGGTGGCAATCCAGACCTATGATGAGGACCTTGTAAGGGTATTCCAGACAAAGTCTGTGGGCCCAGTGATCATGATTGTTGATTTCTTCTGATTATGGTACTTTCGGTATGGGTGTGTTGATGGAAGTTGGTAAGCACACGAATCAGCTGGTTTGGATAAAGGGGATAGTTAAAGGTCGTCTCAAATCAAAAGTTCTTCGTTGATGTCTTGGGTGTTTTTCCAGATGGGGGTACACCTGAGTTGTTAAGGATTGGAAGTAAATGTGGAGTACTTGGAATTCTCATCTTTGCTCGTAGGAGCTGTTGTTGGAATGGCCTGTCAAGGAGTCACGGGATAATTAAAGGCTTTTGGTGTAGCTTATGGATTTGGGGATTAGTGTAAAATTGTTGATTGATGTGATTGGGTTCTTGTCCCGCGTGGTTGGTAGTGATCATACTCTCAGGAAAGAGATGGAGTCAATGAATGGATAAATGACAGTCGTGGATTATGGGTTTCCGGTCTCGGGAAGCATATTGATAGAGTTGATTCAGTGTTGTAGCCTTGAGAGTCCCCGACTATTGTGGATCTCTCTCTAGAAATTTGGTCTTATCCAGGAGGTTGTGGATTATGCTGGCATTGTTTGTGCCTTTCGGCAGAGGTAATCTAGTTGGGGCTCGTGTTTGTAGCCGCCTTGTTTTCGGATGGAGGGTTCATCAACAGTGAATGGTCAGGAGTCCTGAATCCCTAGTGGATTCAGCAAGGTAAGTAAGGGTCGGAAGGGTTCCATATGGTTCGGATTGTGAGGGATATTGTATCATCTGCGTTATGAGATGGTTGTGCTTGCTTAAGAATCAATGAGGTAATGGATGTCTGAATGATGAGAAGGTGGTGATGGATTCTCCAATGATGGAAGTTAGAAAGTCAAGGATGGTATGGGTAGGCAGCCGCCTGAATGAGCCAAATTTTAGATCAAATCGGGTCCTGGGGGAGGACAATCTGAGTGACCAGAGGTGGAGATGTGGAAACACTACCCTGGATTAGTTACTGCAGCAGACTTGGAGGACGAAGTCTAATTCAAGTGGGGGAGAATTGTAGCATCTGGTTTTGAAGCACATCCATTGTTGATCCTTATATTGAGATGTATTCCATTTTGGTTCCTAAGTTATATTTTGGTAAAATTTGAGATGCGGCGAGTACGCCGTGGGTACGTATGTGTACTCTAATCGTACTAAGGTGCGCCTTAGTACGTTATGTGTACACTTCGTACACGGGGCGTACGTAGGAAGCATGAAAACCCTAATTCTAGATCTTTGGCTCATATTTAAGCATCTTTATGGACATAAACCCTATTCTCATCCAGCCTCTTTCGGAGCCTTAAGAGAGTTAAGAGAGTTTGGTGTGGTTTTGAAGAAAGAAGAAGTTGGTGTGAAGACCTCGAAGTGGAGTGAATTGTAGATCTGGGATTTCTAGTTTGTTTGCATCATCAAAAAAGGTATAAAGTTTGCATCTTTTCCACTTCATCTTGTATATCTAGATTTTTGCTCTTTAAGTCTCTTTTTGGTCCCAAAATGTTGATTCATGAACACAACATGTTCTTGACCCATTGAGCGGTCCTTTCAAACCCTTAGGAAGGGTATTGAGTCATAAAAATGGGTTCCAAATGGTTAATTTTGCTTAATGCGTCATTTAGAAGGTCTTAATGGAATAAGACCTTGGGTTAAGCACTTATTAGGCATGCTAAGTCATAAAGTTGGAGACTTTATGACTCCTAAGAGTATTTTAGCCATGGATCTGAAGTTTGGACATAAGGGCTTAAGCCATTATGCTCTTAATGGAGTTTTGGACCCCCGAGGAGTACGCCCCGCATACTCGGAATACGCCCTGCGTACGAGGTTAACCACCCCGATGGTGGTCAACATGCGAGGTTGTGTGTACACCCAGCGTACCTCCGTAGTTATCCCCGCGTACGCACCCTGAGTTGACTTGGTCGAGTTGACTCGGTTGGGTTGACTCGGCTGGGTTGACTCAGTTGACCTATGGACTTTGACCAAGTTTGACCTAAGGGTATTTTGGGTATTTCAGGACTTTGATTGTGATTGGTCATTTGGAGGGATAGGTGTCACACCGCCAAACCGGAATGACGGAAACATTCGGGAGCGGAGGACGTCATGTATAGTATCACAACAATTGTATAATAGTAATCACGCAAACACAACCATTACATTGATAAAATATCGTATTTACATATGTTCATAACATACTTTGTATGACATCAAAATGTATAACAAAAGTATAAAAGACGCGACTCTAAAAGCTCCGTCTTCTGAAAAACCTGCGGGTGTACCTGTCTATTTGGTTCCCTGAGAATACAAGTGATTTTGAAAGTGTATCAACATTTAAGTTGGTGAGTTCATAAGCATGTTTGTAATTGAAAGCCATCAATTTGTTTCTTGAAAATGTAAGTGTGTTTTTCCTAGAAAACCCTATATTTTCTGTTGTAAATTATTGAACTCGAAATGTGTAAGTGATATAATGCTCTGTAATAGTAAAAAGGTAGTTTTAATTCCCATAAAACTATGAATATATGTTTTATCTATGCTGGAATAGTCTTCTGTATTCGTACCTTGTTAAAAACCCTCTGGATTCACCAGTGGTACTCGTAAAATAATGTTTTTATAGTCTTATTATTTAAATAAAACTATCTGAAGTGGTTACTTATTCATACACTAATCGTGTTGTTTGATACCAAATTGTGAGTTCTCATAACCATACATAATACGACGGATGGCTTGACTCGACGTTCTTCGGGCGTCGAAAAATCGCTCATCATATTTTTCACCCCAGAACTTCCGTTCCAACTGTAGCTAACAGTCGGGTTGCGGGGTTGTCAATCCCGTATAGATCTATACACAAATCCATGCTCTCCCTCCAGGAGACTCTGGTTATTAAGGTCAAGACTTTTGTTGGCACTTAAATAAGAACTTGAAGACGTTATCTCACAAAGCTATTGAGACATCCCCAAATTTCTCGGCCAGAAAAGACCGATTTATTTTATGCTTTTTTTAAAATAAAATCACAGTAATCCTTTTAAAAGATGTTGCGGAATTTGTTCCCAAAACAAAACATGATAATAATTCATCAAAACCTTTCTTTAAGAAATATATATTTTCATTTCATATCAAAACCTCGGGATGTCATGTTCCGATACAGATCAAAAGCATAAACAAGACATTATAAGCCTTACAACTGTTATTTACAACTACTGGCCTATAATCCAAAAATCACTCGTCATCAACATCCGACTATGCTCGGGGTCCACTACCTGTAATATAAAAAGCTGAGTGGGTCAGGCTTGG
Source organism: Lactuca virosa (assembly GCF_052849685.1). NCBI lineage: Eukaryota > Viridiplantae > Streptophyta > Magnoliopsida > Asterales > Asteraceae > Lactuca > Lactuca virosa. The sequence continues at coordinate 73,618,304 of NC_136431.1, forward strand.
AAGCCTGGTGAGCATATAGGGTTTTCAACCCACAATAAATAAATTTATTATGGTTAAACATCAACAATCAACCAAATTACCCCAACCCCATTATCTTATTTATTTCTTAAGGATTTACCCTAAGATTCAACTATCACTCATTCCTAAGGATTCATCCTAAGGAATAGGCACGAAGTCACATCGTCGCCAGGGTTTATACAACAGGCACTAAGTCCATAGCTGACAGGGTTTATACAACATGTGCTAAGTCCATAGCTCTTATTTATCGACAGTATTATTCACGGGAATCCCCCCCTGCAATACATGTCAATGGGTTTTTAGAATACAACTGATGAACATATAGTTCACATACTTACAGGTTGCGAGCCTGCTAATGTTCCACAGATTATCTAGAATAGTCCATGGTTGTCATCCATACTCTGCTGAATGACAGGGGCCAACGTTTTGGGTAAGTGATTCTCTCATAATTCACCACTCACCCTCAACTCATGATCTATATCACTGATCATATCATTTATCCAACTCATCTTTCATCACACACCCACTATTTCATCTACCCATGTTTTACCCAACATTTTTTGTAGATAAAAATACATATACAGTTTAAATTATTTAAAAACTTGTATAAATCATTCCTTCAACATCCATCTCAAATAAACAAACAATATATATTCACACAGCATGTATTTTATATAAAATATTTCATATCTATGTGTAAGGTGAAAGTAACTACACACACTCACTTGATTTAATGATAATCGGGTAGCACTTTGTTTCCTAAAACGATCGTTTCTAATAAAACCGGGAGTTTTATTTAGAAACCGGGCTCTGCGAGGTTCGGGCTTTGAAACCGAAAAGATAAAGTTTTTCGGGTCTTCGGGTACTTCGGGGCGTGTTCCGGGTGTTTAGTATAATACCGGGGCTTTGGGGGAAGTTAAAATAGCTAAAATATGAAATTAAGGGTGAAAGGTGGCAAATTTCCAAAGTTACCCGGGAAGGCTCGCAGCCTTCTATTTATAGGCGAGGTCTGAAGGTCGGCTAAGAAGGGTGAGTCAGCAGCGAAGGCGCGTGGCAGCAGGAGGCGAAGGCACACAGATGGCTCGTACGTGCGAGGGGTGAGCTGTTGGCCTCTGATTGGACCGAGGTCTAGGTCCGAGGGTTCGGTCGTGGCGCTACGTGCGAAGCTCAGACACGTCAAGCAAGGGCACGCGTCGGACTCCTACTGGACCGCACTTCGGATGCGAGGGAAGGCGACACGCCTCGCCAGCTGGCTTCGGTGACTCAGCATTTTCGGACACGTGGCGCGTTATGAGCGAGGGTGACGTGGCCGAAGTCTCACCTTGCGAAATTTCTCGGATTTGGCATTTTTTGTCGATTTTTGTGCCAAAACTTCTAAAATCCATAACTTTAGCATACGGGGTCCGTTGTTGACGTTCTTTATATGCACGCGTAGGTAAAATTACGCTCTACAACTTCCGTTTAGACTTCGTCGGCTAATTTTGACTTTAATTTTTATATTTTTATTTTTTACAGACCGGGACAGGAAATCAGTTAAAAGTTCATAACTTCTTCATCTGATGTCCGTTTTCATCTGTCTTTTTACTGTTGTACTACTATTGACAAGACCTTTAATTCTCGTTTAGGTTACGTCGGCTAAAAATCACTCGATCTAAAATTCGAGTTTTTAGTTGTCTACTACTAAGTTGAAACTTAGAAAAATCATAACTTCCTAATACGAAGTCAGATTTTGACTTTCTTTTTATACATACTCTCGGTTTAACGAACACTACGACTTTCGTTTAGATCACTAAGGCTAAAAAGTAGTTTATCAAAAACTCACTTTTTACGTCATTCGGCACCGTGCCGGTTTTGTCGCGAAACTTCGACAATTCATAACTTCTTCGTTATAACTCGGATTTCGGTATTCTTTATATATATGTAATCCTTGTCACGACCACTACAACTCTCTTAATAGATATCGGCTTTATCTAATATTTATTTTTGACACTTATTTTTATTCTTAATTAATTAAACCCTAATAATTAAGCATAAAACACATAATTTTCACATAATATTCACATAATTCCTTTTCATTTCTTCAAAATGAGTTACAAAATTTAACCTAGACTATAACGTCAATATTAATGCCTAGCCTAGAAAAACGGGCGTTACAACTCTCTCCCCCTTAGGATGATTCCGTCCCCGGAATCACACATCAACCAAAAACTGCGGGTGGCTACTCATCATGTCAATCTCTGTTTCCCAGGTGAGATTTGGCCCATTCGTATGTTTCCAACGCACAAGCACTAAATCGACCATCTTGTGTCGCAACTTCTTAGTCTTACGGTCAACGATTGCCTCAGGTTCTTCAATTAACCTCTTGTTTTCATCCAACCTTAATTCAGAAATGGGAATTATGTCGGGCACATCTCCCGTGAACTTTCTCAAATAACACACATGAAAGGTATTATGAATACCCTCCAGTTCTTCCGGTAATTCTAGCTTGTAAGCTTGATTCCCGATCCTCCGAAGAACTTTAAATGGTCCAATAAACCTTGGACTCAACTTTCCCCTTCTACCAAATCTTATAAGTCCCTTCCACGGCGAGACTTTAAGTAAAACCGAATCTCCAACTTCGAATGATATCGGTTGTCTTTTCTTGTCATCATATCTCTTTTGACGATCTTGAGCAGCTAACATCCTTTCCCTAATCACTTTCAACTTTTCAGCAGTCTGATGGACTATTTCAGGTCCCATAAACTGCTTTTCCCCAGCTTCCAGCCAACATGACGGCATTCGACACTTTTCTCCATACAAAGCGTGATAAGGTGCCATCTTGATGCTCGAGTGGAAACTATTATTATAGGAAAATTCTACTAGAGGTAAGTGTTCATCCCAGTTACCTTGGAATTCCAGGGTACATGCTCTCAGCATATCCTCCAATGTTTGAATTGTTCGTTCGCTCTGACCATCGGTTTGCGGATGGTAAGCTGTACTCAAACACAACTTGGTACCCAATTCCTCTTGTAGACTCCTCCAAAACCTTAAGGTAAAACGGCTGTCACGATCGGATACAATCTTTAATGGAACACCGTGAAGCCTCACAATTTCCTTCACGTAAGAATTCGCAAGTTTATCCATAGACCATTTCTCGTTGGCGGCTATGAAATGTGCACTCTTAGTGAAGCGATCAACGACCACCCAAATCATGTCGTGACCGTTCCTTGTTCTGGGCAGTTTAGTCACAAAATCCATAGTGATGTCTTCCCATTTACCCATGGGTACAGGTAAAGGTTCTAAACTCCCATACGGTTTCTGATGTTGTGTCTTAACCCTATCACATGTTACACACTCGGCCACATACTTAGCAACATCGAGCTTCATCGTCGGCCACCAGTAATAGGGTTTTAGATCCCTATACATTTTTGTACTGCCGGGATGAATCGAGTACATGGTCTTGTGAGCTTCTTCCATCAGAAGATCTCTTACTCCTCCCGTCTTAGGTACCCAAATCCTATCTTTGAATACCTTCGGTCCTTGACCGTTTGTATCAAACACCATCGTTTTTCCCCAAACGTTCTTCCTTTCGGTCATTTTTCTCTAAAGCTTCCTCTTGAGCTTTCTTTATACTTTCCACAATTGTCGAGACAACTTCAATCCTCAATGATCTTGGCCATTTCTTTTCAAGATTTACCTTCCGACTGAGAGCATCAGTAACAACATTTGCTTTACCAGGGTGGTAAAGTATCGCACGGTCGTAGTCCTTGAGTAACTCTAGCTAGCGTCGTTGCCTCATGTTCAATTCCTTCTGATTAAAGAGATATTGAAGACTCTTATGATCAGTGAAAAGTTTGCATTTAGTACCATAAAGATAGTGCCTCCATATCTTTAAGGCGAATACTACCGCTGCCAACTCCAGATCATGAGTGGGGTAGTTCTTTTCATGCTCTTTCAATTGCCTCGATGCATACGCTATCACTTTATCCCTTTGGGTCAGAACACAACCTAACCCAACTCCAGAGGCATCACTACAAACTACGAAGTCATCAACTCCTACAAGTAAAGAAAGAATCGGTGCTTCACACAACTTCTTCTTTAACTTCTCAAAAGCTTCCTTATGCTTCTCATTCCAAGTATAAGTAGCTCCTTTGTGGGTCAAAGCTGTTAATGGAGTCGCGATCGAAGAAAAGCCTTGGATAAATCTTCGATAATATCCGACGAATCCTAAAAAGCTTCAGATCTCCGTAGGACTTTCAATCGTAACCTTCGAGTTACAAAATAAATCCTTATTGAGGACTCCTTCTTCTTCTTAGAATAAGTACTTTCCTTCATTCATTGTAACAGACCGATGGGTCATGTTCTAATGATCTCTCATCATATATTGCACTGCTTAGACTCAGGTCTCTTAGAGACAAATTTCAGAACAAACTATACCTTCCTTCCTGTTCTAATGTGATACAATCACAGTTCAACACGTATCATTTCTAACCACCAACTTCTTTAACAACGAGTGCGATACTTCTATTGATTGCTTTGATCATCTTTCACTTCAATCTTCTGGCTTAAGTCAAATGCTACATCGAACTTGGTTCTCTGAACCACATGACATACTCATCTTAGTCGGACTCAATTCGATATAACCTCTAAGGTCGGAATAACAATCATCTTCTTAGTCATTACCGAAACGATGGTAACGGCATACTAGAACAAGACGAAATCAATTACTAGCTCCTTGGTAACCTTGTGACTTTCCATGATCCAAGTACGAGTCTTGTGCTTCCGGTAGTATAAGCCTCTACTACCATTCACACCTACTCATACTCGTCCTAAGTATTGTCTCGCAGTTCTCCAAATCACCATACAATTTCACATAGTCATTCAATTCATCAGATGACAAAACCAGGGTTTATATTATTTCCTTGAAACGATTACACAGAGGTTCAAGTTTACCCTATACTATGCCTCTAATAGGCTAAACCACTTGTTACTATTCACATTACAACCTCATATCTTGATCTTTGGGTATCAAGTCTTTACTTCTAATTCCTAGCGTTGTTATTTGCTTCGTCAAGGATATTCTGAAATTCCCTTGGCGTTGGCGGCGCGCTTGGCGTTGTGACTTCATTTTTCTTCAGACAGTCCTTAGAAATATGGCCTTCTTCCTTACATCCGTAACACACCTCCTTGGGAATCGTACACTCATTGACGTAATGCTCAATTTCCCCACACTTGAAGCAGTTCACCTTCCTGCCATAATTCCCAGAGTGTTTATTTTTTCACTTCCCGCACCATTTTCCTTTACCTCCTCTTTTGCCAGACTTTGAGAATATGTTGCCCTTGTTGGGCCTTGAAGACCCCTCAAATTTCCTCTTCTTGCCAACTTCAACCTTGTTGGCAGTCCTGTCATTGATCATTTCTTCAATAGACTTAGCAATCCAGATAGTTGCCTCAAGAACAGATGCCTGACGTACTGGCACAGTAAGTTCATCCTTACTTTGTTGAAGTAAACGTTTTGTCTCTTCCATTTGTTGATCCAATATCGTACGCACCATTGCCTGCACCCCAGCCACCGTGATTGGCTCAGGCTGCGAATTATCATTTCCGAATCCACTTTGAGTACTCGCCATTTCGATCTATACACCAATCGTAGGTGAATTTAGATCTTTATTTTCGATAGACGTTAAATCTTTGTTATTACTCCGAAACGTTTATATGTTAGTTCTAATATCGTAGTCATACGTTTAGAATCCTACACACATAAGGTTTCGAGACCCGGTCGGCAACAGACCATAGATTTGAACAAATAATGGCATATATGGCAAACATATAACATTTAGCACATAAAAGCATTTTAGGCATCTTTCCTAAAATAAACTAGTGCTCGTGTCTAAAATATGGTAGACACTCATCTCACAATCATCACTTAGCATTATAAGTTTAAGTCTAGAAATCCTACAATTTCTTAGTTCGCTTAAATTAATGCTCTGATACCAACTGTGACATCCCCAAATTTCTCGGCCAAAAAAGACCGATTTATTTTATGCTTTTTTTAAAATAAAATCAGAGCAATCCTTTTAAAAGATGTTGCGGAATTTGTTCCCAAAACAAAACATGATAATAATTTATTAAAACCTTTCTTTAAAAAATATATATTTTCATTTCATATCAAAACCTCGGGATGTCATGTTCCGATACAGATCAAAAGCATAAACAAGACATTATAAGCCTTACAACAGATATTTACAACTACTGGCCTATAATCCAAAAATCACTCATCATCATCATCCGACTATGCTCGGGGTCCACTACCTGTAATATAAAAAGCTGAGTGGGTCAGGCTTGGAAGCCTGGTGAGCATATAGGGTTTTCAACCCACAATAAATAATTTATTATGGTTAAACATCAACAATCAACCAAATTACCCCAACCCCATTATCTTATTTATTTCTTAAGGATTTACCCTAAGATTCAACTATCACTCATTCCTAAGGATTCATCCTAAGGAATAGGCACGAAGTCACATCGTTGCCAGGGTTTATACAACAGGCACTAAGTCCATAGCTGTCAGGGTTTATACAACATGTGCTAAGTCCATAGCTATTATTTATCGACAGTATTATTCACGGGAATCCCCCCTGCAATACATGTCAATGGGTTTTTAGAATACAACTGATGAACATATAGTTCACACACTTACAGGTTGCGAGCCTGCTAATGTTCCACAGATCATCTAGAATAGTCCATGGTTGTCATCCATACTCTGCTGAACGACGGGGGCCAACGTTTTAGGTAAGTGATTCTCTCATAATTCACCACCCACCCTCAACTCATGATCTATATCACTGATCATCTCATTTATCCAACTCATCTTTCATCACACACCCACTATTTCATCTACCCATGTTTTACCCACCATTTTTTGTAGATAAAAGTACATATACAGTTTAAATTATTTAAAAACTTGTATAAATCATTCCTTCAACATCCATCTCAAATAAACAAACAATATATATTCACACAGCATGTATTTTATATAAAATATTTCATATCTATGTGTAAGGTGAAAGTAACTACACACACTCACTTGATTTAATGATAATCGGGTAGCACTTTGTTTCCTAAAACGATCGTTTCTAATAAAACCGGGAGTTTTATTGAGAAATCGGGCTCTGCGAGGGTCGGGCTTTGAAACCGAAAAGATAAAGTTTTCCGGGTCTTCGGGTACTTCGGGGCGTGTTCCGGGTGTTTAGTATAATACCGGGGCTTTGGGGGAAGTGAAAATAGCTAAAATATGAAATTAAGGGTGAAAGGTGGCAAATTTCCAAAGTTACCCGGGAAGGCTCGCAGCCTTCTATTTATAGGCGAGGTCTGAAGGTCGGCTAAGAAGGGTGAGTCAGCAGCGAAGGCGCGTGGCAGCAGGAGGCGAAGGCACGCAGATGGCTCGCACGTGCGATGGGTGAGCTGTTGGCCTCTGATTGGACCGAGGTCTAGGTCCGAGGGTTCGGTTGTGGCGCTACGTGCGAAGCTCAGACACGTCAAGCAAGGGCACGCGTCGGACTCCTACTGGACCGCACTTCGGATGCGAGGGAAGGCGACACGCCTCGCCAGCTGGCCTCGGTGACTCAGCATTTTCGGACACGTGGCGCGTTATGAGCAAGGGTGACGTGGCCGAAGTCCCACCTTGCGAAATTTCTCGGATTTGGCATTTTTTCTCGATTTTTGTGCCAAAACTTCTAAAATCCATAACTTTCGCATACGGGCTCCGTTGTTGACGTTCTTTATATGCACGCGTAGGTAAAATTACGCTCTACAACTTCCGTTTAGACTTTGTCGGCTAATTTTGACTTTAATTTTTATATTTTTATTTTTAACAGACCGGGACAGGAAATCAGTTAAAAGTTCATAACTTCTTCATCTGACTTCCGTTTTCATCTGTCTTTTTACTGTTGTACTACTATTGACAAGACCTTTAATTCTCGTTTAGGTTGTGTCGGCTAAAAATCACTCGATCTAAAATTCGAGTTTTTAGTTGTCTACTACTAAGCTGAAACTTAGAAAAATCATAACTTCCTAATACGAAGTCAGATTTTGACGTTCTTTTTATACATACTCTCAGTTTAACGAACACTACGAGTTTCTTTTAGATCACTAAGGCTAAAAAGTAGTTTATCAAAAACTCACTTTTTACGTCATTCGGCACCGTGCCGGTTTTGTCGCGAAACTTCGACATGTCATAACTTCTTCGTTATAACTCGGATTTCGGTATTCTTTATATATCTGTAATCCTTGTCACGAACACTACAACTTTCTTAATAGATATCAGCTTTATCTAATATTTATTTTTGACGCTTATTTTTATTCTTAATTAATTAAACCCTAATAATTAAGCATAAAACACATAATATTCACATAATTCCTTTTCATTTCTTCAAAATTAGTTACAAAGGTTAACCTAGACTATCACGTCAATATTAATGTCTAGCCTAGAAACATGAGCGTTACAGCTATATCGACGGTTAAGTGTAGAATATCTAAAAATCCTTTGAAATGAATAAATGTTTATATGTTCCATAAACTATACCTAATATAGTTCATATGTTCGTTACGGTGATAAAACCTGTATTTAGTAAGATAGTACTTATGTTCCATAAACTATACAAATTATAGTTTATATGTTCGTTTGTTTTGTATCTCGGTATTTTGTAAATAGGTTATCGGGTTCCATAAACTATACCAATTATAGTTTATAAATATGTTCCATTTGAGAAGTGGTGATTCTGAAAAATATTCCTTTGCTCATCATGTTACAAAGGATTAAAGAATTGTAATCGTGTTTATATATATATATATATATATATATATATATATATATATATATATATATATATATATATATATATAATATGTTACCGTAAGAACAATGGTTGCAACTGATTAAGACAGTTTAAAGTCATTTGAAATTGTTTTGTAATCGTTTGAAGTTGTTAAAATCGTTTGAAATCGTTTGACAGTTTATACAAATTTAATTGTGTTGTACTTGTATTCTCCCCCTAAAAACATGGAAAAAATATTGAAAACGTAGGGATACAAACTCACCTCAAATGTGCGCTAACTGGAATTAGCGAGTTGTAGAGACGATCCCCGGGTAAACGTACGCGCAGATAGCGTTATCCTAAAAATAATTATATTCGACATCGTATTTAAATTAATAATATATTAATTTAAATAATGAGTTAAATAATAATTTAATTATATAAGAAGGACTTACAATTAAATTGGAATTAATTGGAAATGTTGAAAATGAGTTTTCGGTTGGAAAATGGGGTTTAGGATTGGAGGTTATGGTGTTCGCGGTTGGATCTTGAGGGCTTATGAAGATTTGAAGATGTTATGAATGTTCTTGGGGAAATGGTTGAAGATTTGAAGATTCTGGACATAAACTCTTGAAGATTGAGAGAAAATGGGGCTGTTCACTGATGAATATTGAGAGGATTTTGGAGTGGTTCACGGTTGAGAAATGGGGAAATGAATTGATTCAGGGTGAGAACACACATATATAGGAGGTGTTTACGGCCTTAGATCTTCTAGAAGGGGGTGTTTACGGATTTGAGTCAAAAAGGTGAATGGTTTTCGGAATTTGGTCAAAGGGAAAAGTGTTTTCGGATTAAAAGCAAGCGAAAACACCAAATTGGAACAATTTTAAACCGTAAACCCTCCATGCATTTATTACATTGGGGGTAAACTCCATTTCCTTTAATTACTTTGGGTGAAAACTCATTTAATGGTTATATTTATGTTTTAAACCCTTAGTCTTTCAATCCATGTTCATTTATACTACTCTAAATTAGCTTAGGTTTCAATTCATACTTCAACATGATTTTCCACATAAACTTGTATATAAGTTAAATGAATCATGCACTCAAGGTATTTAAAGTTCTTATAACCACAAGTTAGGTTGTGAATTTACTTGTACAAGGTTGTAGTTTAGACTTTTATTGACTTGAAATAACGGGTTGTCACATCATCCCCCCGCTCGAGGGAATTTCGTCCCAAAATTCTTGCTATAATGAATACATCATGGACTAGGGAAAAAGTGTGGGTACTTTTGTTGCATGTAGTCTTCCTGCTCCCAAGTGAATTCAGGACCCCGTTTGGCATTCCAGCGAACCTTCACTATTGGTATGTGACTTTGTTTCGTTCGTTTGACTTCCGTATCCATGATTTGTACTGGTTCTTCCACGAAGTTAAGACTCTCATTTATCTCGATTTCATCGAGTGGAATCACAAGAGTCTCGTCAGATAGACACTTCTTTAGATTTGACACGTGGAAGACTAGGTGTATGTTGTTAAGTTCTTGTGGTAAACGGAGTTTGTAAGCTACGGGTCGATCCTAGAGAGGATCTCGAATGGCCCAATATACCTTGGATTTAGCTTCCCACGCTTTCCGAAGCATATCATGCCCTTCTAGGGTGAGACCTTCAACAGAACGCGGTCACCAACTTGGAACTCCAAGGGTTTTCGTCTCTTGTCTGCGTAGCTCTTTTGTCTATCTCTTGAGGCTTTCAACCGTTCTCGGATTTGTACGATATTTTCTGTGGTTTCTCGAATGATTTCCGGGCCAGTGAGAGTGCTATCAGGAACTTGCCATTTAGCTAGTTGCGTATCACCCACCTCATCCCAGCACAGAGGGGATCTACACTTACGGCCATAGAGGGCTTCAAATGGAGCAGCCTTGATGCTAGTGTGATACTTGTTGTTATATGAAAACTCGACCAGTGGCAAATGGGTGTCCCATGCTTTACCAAAGTCAATCACACATGCTCTCAGCATGTCCTCTATGGTTTGAATGGTTCTCTCACTCTGCCCATCAGTTTGAGGATGGTAAGTTGTGCTCATGTCCAGCTTAGTTCCAAGAGCCTTCTGAAGTGACTGCTAAAATCTCGAGTAGAATCTACTATCTCTATCCGAGATAATAGATATGGGCACACCGTGCAGTCGTACTATCTCTCAGATGTAAGTTCGGGTCAGCTTCTCCATCTTGTATGTTTCATTGATCGGCAGGAAGTGGGCATATTTGGTTAATCTATCGACGATTACCCAAATGGTGTCATGACCACCCGTAGTCTTGGGTAGCTTGGTTATGAAGTCCATTGTAATCCGCTCCCACTTCCACTCAAGTATTTCTGGCTATTGAAGTAAACCTGAGGGCTCTTGGTATTCTACCTTAACTTTGGCACAAATTAGGCACTTGCCCACATAGGTAGCAATCTATGCCTTCATGTTTGGCAACCAATAGAGTTTCTTCAGGTCCAGATACATCTTATCTAAACCTGGGTGAATAGAGTATCGAGTCTTATGTGCTTCATTCATGACTACATCTTTGTAACCACCGAACTTTGGGGTCCAGATCTGGTTCATGAAATAACAAACTCCGTCTCCCTTGATCTCAAAGTTCTTCTCCATTCCTCGTAAGGCTTCATCTGCCACGTTTTATGGTTTTAAAGCTTCCAGCTGAGCCTCTTTGATTTGTGTGGAAAAATAGGAATGGATTGTCATGGTTAGTGCCTTCACCCTACGACCTGAGTGTTCCTTTCAACTAAGGGCATCAGCTACTACATTGGCTTTACCAGGATGATAGTGGATTTCGCATTCGTAATCATTGAGTAACTCGACCCATCGGCGAAGTCTCATGTTAAGTTCTTTCTGATTAAAGATGTGTTGCAGGCTTTTGTGGTCGGTGAAGATAGTGCACTTGGTACCATAAAGGTAATGTCTCCAGATTTTCAATGCAAAGACCACTGCTCCCAACTCAAGATCGTGAGTAGTGTAGTTGACTTCGTGTGTCTTTAGCTGTCTTGAGGTATAGGCAATAACCTTTCCTCGCTGCATAAGTACACAGCCTAGCCCCTGATTGGATGCATCACAGTAAACTACGAAGTCTTATGTCCCTTCTGTAAGAGACAAGATAGGTGCACTGCACAGGGCTTGCTTCAGAGTCTGGAACACAGCGTCTTGTTTTTCTCCCCAACTAAAAGTTACACCCTTCTAAGTTAGGGTAGTAAGCGGCTTAGCAATTATGGATAAGTTTTGTATGAATCTACGGTAATAGCCAGCAAGACCCATGAATTGACGGATTTATGTGGGCGTTCTCGGTGCTGACCAATTCTTGATTGCCTTTATTTTGTATGGGTCCACGTGTACGCCTTCTTCGCTAACCACGTGACCAAGGAAAGTTACCTTCCTAATCCAAAACTCGCACTTAGAGAGTTTTGCATATAGTTTCTCTGCTCGTAACGTTTCTAGAACTTGTCTCAAGTGCTGACTATGTTCTTCCTCGCTTCGTGAATAGATAAGTATATCATCTATGAATACTATCACGAATTTGTCTAGGAAGGGTCGGCACACCCGATTCATTAGATCCATGCATACCGCGGGTGCATTGGTTAGACCAAAGGGCATTACTAGAAATTCGTAGTGACCATAACAAGTTCTAAATGTTGTTTTGGGAACATCATTCTCATGGACTCATAACTGGTGATACCCCGATCTGATTTCTATCTTTGAAAAGTAATTGGCTCCTTGGAATTGATCGAAGAGGTCATCTATACGCGAGAGAGGATATCGGTTTTTAATAGTAAGCTTGTTCAGTTCGCGATAATCTATGCACATTCGGAAAGATCCATCATTCTTCTTAACGAATAGGACCGGTGCTCCCCAGGGTGAGAAGCTTGGTTGAATGAATCCCTTACTGAGCAGATCATTTAGCTGGCTGGATAATTCCTGCATCTCTGCTGGTGCTAGACGATACGAGGATTTTGCTACGGGGGTAGCTCCAGGAATCAAGTCGATTCGGAACTCGAGTTGGCGTTCTGGAGGAACTCCTGGAAGATCTTCAAGGAAGATATCAGGAAAGTTGCAGACTTTGGGAATGCTCTCGAGGTCTTTAACTTCTTGTTTTTCGTTGACAACATGGGCTAAGAATGTGTGACACTCTTTTCGCAGGTATTTTTGGGCTTTTATGCAAGATATGATGCGAAGGTTCGTACTAGGTTTGTCGCCGTAGATAATGAGGGCTTCGCCATTTGGCAGATTGAGGCGAATGGATTTTTCGTAACAAAGGATATCAGCACGATTGGTGCTCAACCAATCCATACCGATGATGACATCGAAGCTTTTTATGGATAACAGCATAAGATCGATAGGAAATGAATAGTCGTTTAGAGTTAGGGTACAGCCTATGAATATGTTGTTAGTGCTCTCTTTCTTCCCGTTAGCCATCTCGACAGTGAATGTTTCGGTTAGTGGTTGGGATCCGTGTTTGAGTAAGTGTTTGAATTTATGACTAACAAAACTCCTTTCCGCACCACTATCAAAGAGAATGCATGCATAAGAGTTGTCGAGGAGTAACGTACTCGTCACTCCAGTAGGATCTGCGAATGCCTCCTCCTGGCCCATGGATAGCACTCTCCCTGTGTTGCCAGCATTTGTTGCTCTGGGGAAGTCCCTCTTGTAGTGCCCTGTTTCTACACATCCATAGCAAGCTTGGCTTACTCCTCCACTAGTGGCCTGGTTGGTCGGTTGCACGGGCGTCCTACAGAAACGGGCGGTATGCCCCTTTCTGTTGCAGTTCTTGCAAAGCATTTCTTTGTAAGCTCCCATGTGGTGGTAGTTACATTTGTTACATAACGGGAGGTTTCCAGCATATCGGTTGGGAGGTGTTGGAGTAGTGGGAACAGCAGCAGGAAGGGTAGCATCATGGACTGCCACCGTTTGTTGTTTCTTTGAGGGCTCATGCGAAGATTGACCCTTTCGCTTGTTCCAGAATTTCTTTTTGGTGCCGCTCTCCTTGGGCTATTCTGGGATAACTTTCACGGTGTCTTGGCTATTTCCATGATCTATCAGTGTTTGTGCCAGATGCTTGGCGTTGTCGAAAGTAAGTGGTTTGGCAGCTAGGACATTTCCTTGATTTGGGGGTGTCAATCCCCAGATGTATCTCTTTACCTTCTTACTCTCTGGGGTGACCATCCCGGGAAAAAGTAGAGCCAAGTCACTAAACCTTGCAGTGTAAGCAACGATTTTGGAACCCTTCATCTTCAGGTTCGAGAGCTCCTGCTCCAGTTTTTGCATTTCGCCCCGCGGGCAGTATTCAGCCAACATCAGTTCTTTCAAATCGTCCCAACTCATAGCATTTGCTATCGGGAGAGTTAGGGATTTGACTTGGCTGTTCCACCAAGTTAGTGCTCTATCAGTGAAGGTGCATGCTGCAAATTTTACTTTGCTTATCTCGGGGCACGCACAGATCTCAAAGATTGATTCGGTCTTCTCGAACGAACGAGTTAGGGAAATGACACCTCCAGTGCCATCGAAGGACTTGGGTTTTGCATTCATGAAATCCTTGTAGGAACACTCTCTCGGGTGTCCCTGGCTACCACCGAGGTTAATAGGATTGGTACCACTACCTGATCTGCTAGTACCGCTGTTATTGATCTGTGATATGGTGGCAGCCACAGTGGCGGTTACTGCTGCTTGGAAGACAGCAGGGTCAAATAGGGGTGGTGGTGGCGGTGGTGGATTTGTTGAAGTGCTGCTTTTCTTCCTGTTGGACTACTTTGGAGGCATCATTCTCTTTAATGATTAAATAGAAAGTAACGATAAGTCCTCTATAGTGGTCAAGAGTCAGGTGATAATGAATGTGATATATCTTAACCTGACAGTTATAGTGTTCTATTAAGTGATTTACAAAGGAAGTCTACTAATACAAGTAAACAATCACCATGAAATTAATAGCAACACTTGGAATGAATTTGTATAATGTGATTCGTGCCTGATCCCCCTATAATCACATAGTTTACACAAATTATATATAACTAAAATCAAATAGACCTTCGACTAAGTGATCCTACTCTAAGTCCACAACCAAACAAGGAACAAGAAGTAAAGTCAAATCACTTATTCTGAGTCTATAAAATCTTACTTATATATAACTTATGAGTATACACTTAGCAATTATAGATCTATTAGCAGGAGTTCTTTGTTTTTCACGTGTTTGGCTCTAGTATCAAAGTGCTACAAAATACTCCTATAGTATTTTAAATGTAGGTTTGGTTCTAGTGTTTCCTTTGTATAGAGTTCGGTAAGTTTTAGACTTGTTGCAACACCACTATCACTCCCAAACACATGTTGGTCGTATCTCGAATAAATATAGTTGATCAGGCTATATTTATCCCAGATATGATTACATAACTATTCAGGTTTAACCGTAGTGTCCAACATCTAAATACTTTTGTTTTGTTCTTCTTGTGATATTGTTTCTGGTATGTATGTATACTTGTATACTTTTTATAAAATACTTAGATTTTAAAAGTATATTTTTAGTTTAGAGTGCTTCGGCCCCATAGTTTTTATAGTTGTATATCTTGTAAGGTTTGATATACTTAGTTCACTATAAATAATGCTCTGATACCAATCTGTCACACCCCCAAACCGGAACGACAGAAACGTTCGGGGGCGGAGGACGTCATGTATAGTATCACAACAATTGTATAATAGTAATCAAGCAAACACAACCATTACATTGATAAAATATAGTATTTACATCTGTTCATAACATAGTTTGTATGACATCAAAATGTATAAAAAGAGTATAAAATACGCAACTCTAAAAGCTCCGTCTTCTCAAAAACCTGCGGGTGTACCTGTCTTATCGGTTCCCTGAGAATACAAGTGATTTTGAAAGTGTATCAACATTTAAGTTGGTGAGTTCATAAGCATGTTTATAATTGAAAGCCATCAATTTGTTTCTTGAAAATGTAAGTGTGTTTTTCCTAGAAAACCCTATATTTTCTGTTATAAATTGTTGAACTCGAAATGTGTAAGTGATATAATGCTCTGTAATAGTAAAAAGGTAGTTTTAATTCCCATAAAACTATGAATATATGTTTTATCTATGCTGGAATAGTCTTCTGTATTCGTACCTTGTTAAAAACCCTCTGGATTCACCAGTAGTACTCGTAAAATAATGTTTTATAGTCTTATTATTTAAATAAAACTATCTGAAGTGGTTACTTATTCATATACTAATCGTGTTGTCCGATACCAAATTGTGAGTTCTCATAACCATACATAATACGACAGATGGTCTGACTCGACGTTCTTCAGACGTCGAAAAATCGCTCATGACATTTGTCACCCCAGAACTTTCTATCCAATTGTAGCTAACAGTCGGGGTGCGGGGTTGTCAATCTCGTATAGATCTATACACAAATTCACGCTCTCCCTCCAGGAGACTCTGGTTATTAAGGTCGGGACTTTTGTTGGCACTTAAATAAGTACTTGAAGACGTTATCTCACAAAGCTATATCGACAGTTAAGTGTAGAATATCTAAAAGTCCTTTGAAATGAATAACTGTTTATATGTTCCATAAACTATACCTAATATAGTTCATATGTTCGTTACGGTGATAAAACTTGTATTTAGTAAGATAGTACTTATGTTCCATAAACTATACCAGTTATAGTTTATATGTTCGTTTGTTTTGTATCTCGGTATTTTGTAAATAGGTTATCGGGTTTCATAAACTATACCAATTATAGTTTATAATCGTTTGAAGTCTTTAAAATCGTTTGAAATCGTTTGACTGTTTACACAAATTTAATTGCGTTGTACTTGTATTCTCCCCCTAAAAACATGAAAAAATATTGAAAACGTAGGGGTACGAACTCACCTCAAATGTGCGCTAATTGGAATTAGCGAGTTGTAGACAAGATCCCCGGGTAAACGTACGCGCGAATAACGTTATCCTAAAAATAATTATATTCGACGTCGTATTTAAATTAATAATATATTAATTTAAATAATCAGTTAAGTAATAATTTAATTGGAAATGTTGAAAATGTTGAAAATGAGTTTTCGGTTGGAAAATGGGGTTTACGGTTGGAGGTTATGGTGTTCACGGTTGGATCTTGAGGGCTTATGAAGATTTGAAGATGTTATGAATGTTCTTGGGGAAATGGTTGAAGATTTGAAGATTTTGGACGTAAAATCTTGAAGATTGAGAGAAAATGGAGTTGTTCACGGATGAATATTGAGAGGATTTTGGAGTGGTTCACGGTTGAGAAATGGGAAAATGAATTGATTCAGGGTGAGAACACACACACACACACACACACACACACACATATATATATATATATATATATATATATATATATATATATATATATATATATATATATATATATAGGGGGTGTTTACGGCCTTAGAGCATCTAGAAGGGGGTGTTTACGGATTTGAGTCAAAATGGTGAATGGTTTTCGAAATTTGGTCAAAGGGAAAAGTGTTTTCGGATTAAAAGCAAGCGAAAACACCAAATTGGAACAATTTTAAACCGTAAACCCTCCATGCATTTATTACATTGGGGGTAAACTCCATTTCCTTTAATTACTTTGGGTGAAAACTCATTTAATGGTTATATTTATGTTTTAAACCCTTAGTCTTTCAATCCATGTTCATTTATACTACTCTAAATTAGCTTAGGTTTCAATTCATACTTCAACATGATTTTCCACATAAACTTGTATATAAGTTAAATGAATCATGCACTCAAGGTATTTAAAGTTCTTATAACCACAAGTTAGGTTGTGAATTTACTTGTACAAGGTTGTAGTTTAGACTTTGATTGACTTGAAATTACGGGTTGTCACAATAGGTGTCGGTTGGAGCTGAGATTCAGAGTCGGGACTTCATCAGCTATTGATCAGATCGAGAGGTGAGTTTTCCTCACTGTACTTGCGGGTCGAAGGCACCAAGGCAGGCCCATTAGTTGATGTTCATTGATATCCCAAGTATGGAATAGACATGTATGGCTATGCTAGTTCTTGATATGCTAGTCTGGTAGATCTGTAGGACTACCTGTGATTTTGTATGCATGATTATTTATATATGTTTAGATATTGTGTTGGGCTAAGGTTTTACTACTTCGTGTTGTAGCAAAAAAAAACCCTGGAGCATTTCATATATGAGTTGAGGGTCAGGTTGGGCATGCCAGACTCATAGTGAAGGCTCAGTAGCATTCCATATATGAGTTGAGGGTCGGGTAGGGAATTCCAGACTCATACTGAGGGCTCGGTATCATACCAGATACGAGTTAAAGACCGGTTGGTATGCTAGACTCATACTAAGGGTTGAACATCGGTATTCCAGTCTGGTGACTTATTGGGTCAGGGAGCAAGCCAGTCATAAGTTGTAGGACCATGGGCAGGCCAGACTTATGTTGTGGGATCAAGGGCAAGCCATATATGAGTTGTGGGGATGATAGGCAAGCCAGACTCATACTTTAGGTCCATGGGTAATCCAGTCCTTTAGCTGTGGACCCAGTATCTGTTGTTATTGATATATGTGATTTGTTTGTGCACTGTTATTTGGGGGAACTCGCTAAGATTCATGATTACAGTTTTAGTTTATGGTTTCAAGTACTTTAGTGGACTGTGGCAAGGCGAATGCGTGACCGTACACATCCTTGGTTTACAACTGATTGGATCTTAGGAGACTCTGATTTTAAATAATGTATTGGAAATAATAGTTTGTAAACACTTTCATTAATAAATGGGTCACTTTTGAAAGGTTAAAATTTGTTGAAATTTTTGGGATGTTACATAGTTTCTCTCTTAGAAACATGTCTTCTTATTGCTTTTATTATTATTTTCTAATTGGGATTTTTGGATTTTTATTGTTGATATCACATCTTTTGGTTGCCTTCCTTGCAACCTTCTGATAATAGCATGCTATTGTTGCTTCCCTAACAACTTACTGTTGTTTTCCTAGCAACTTACCGATTATAGCATGTTCTTGTTGCTTCCCTGGCAACTTACTGTTGTTTCCCTAACAACTAACTGATCATAGCATGTTGTCGTTGCTTTCCTAGCAACTTACTGTTGTTTCCCTAACAACTTACTGATCATAATATGATGTCGTTGCTTTCCTAGAAACCTACAGATCATCCCAAGGAAGTTCCTTCTTCCTTTTCATAATTTTTGACTCCTAAAGGCCTTGGTTATTTTCGGATATTAGTAGGGTCAACATTGTAAAAAAAATCTTGTGTATGCGCGCCGGGCATATGATCCGTGCGTCGCACACAAACAGCAGATCAGGATTAAAGTTGATTTTTGGCTTCATTCGAACATTCCATCTGTCTTTATCTGCATTGTCGCTATCGGGACCCACACGCGCGACGAACACTTGGCGCGCCTACTGCTTTTCATCGATTTCTTCACTCCATTCGATCACTCTACTACTAGGTAACCTATATGCTAAATTCTAACCTAAATTGTGGGCTAAATTTCAAATTTTTTGGGTTTTTAGAGGATTTTATCATTTGACAATTTTTTGTTGTATTTTCTGAAATTTAGGAGTAATATAGTGTCCTATACTACCAATTTTACTTCCTATATACTCAAATTTTGGTTTAATTCATCTATTGATTCTCATTTTTTTTTTAATTTTTGAATATTTTGAACAAAAAAATTAGAATTTGGTGTTGTTTTCGATGAATTGTGAAGCTTATACGTGTTCTAGAGGACTAACCAAACATCCCTAAATGATTTTTAGGTTGAAAATTGGACGAAACAGCAGGTTGCCATGCCTGCTATTCTTCTTGTTCTTGGGGCGCGCCACACAGATGCATTTGCCTCACGTGCACTCACATGCGGCGCGAATATGGTGAGTCTGCCCTACTTAAATTATCCAAATTTAATTCTAACTGTTTCCTTGCCTTATTTTGCTGCAAATATGTCGAGACTGGGTCGTCAGGATACGGGTCAGTTACCTCCTAATTAGCTAGCGTATCCTTTCTTATAGTTCCTGGATGATCTTCCTGATTGCAGTACTATCATTTCTCACCTTATTGCCCTTCTGTCCAAGAATTTCAACATTCCTCAGGCTCTTTTTGGGAATTTGGCGGATAGCATTGGCTTGTCTGCTCAGCTAGCACCATTCCTCACCCGATCATTTCGGGATGATAGCAGTCTCGAGCTTTTTGTCTGCCACGGGTGGCAGCGGGTTATCGGGATTCGTGAGGTGATCTACTAGGAGCTCTACTAGGAGTTCTTTCTGACGGTCAACTTTGAAAAGGAGTCGAGGCTCTAGGCCGATCATTTAGTGTTTTCTTTTCGCCTGGGAGGCGTATCCCGCTCCTGCAGCCTCATCGAGCTGGGGAGGCATCTAGGGATTTACACTGTTGAGGAGACTCTGATTCCTCATTTTTATGCATTCTTGGACAGTTGTATCACTGATCCTCTACATGAGTATGACTTTATATAGGTTTGGGACCACGCTCGGGGGACCTATGTCTCCCGGTCGGCCAAGGAGAGCGCCTTCCATTCTCCTATATATTGGTTGCTTCACCGACTGGTTGCATCAACCATTTGCCACAGACAAGAGTGTGATAAGATTCCTTTTGGCGACCTTTTCAATATGTGGTGCCTCACTCAGACGGAGGTTCATCTTCACCTTCCTTTCGTCCTTGCTCTTTACCTGTCTAGTATGGCTAGGTACCCCATCCTCGAATAAGATTTGCGGGGGTCACTAGGTTACTAGGTTAGCCCTATCCTATGGGGTTGATACTAGTGGGATGGTCCCCATATCTATCCAGGAGTTGGCTAATACAACTTTCGGGAAGATGTGGGTGCTGACTAGGGAGGCGGGTCAGCCATGGCGGGAACCGGGGGATGACATCGTCGAGCCGATTCGGTAGGTGGAGCCGGAAGTCATTTTTGAGTATGCCTTTGTGAGGCGTCAGAGACCTAGGCACACGGAGCCTGATCGTCCAAAGCCTACTCTTAGAGATGTGATGTGGGGTCTCACCGCTACACTGGAGGAGCACTGTTGAATGATGGATCCGGTTGTCGCGGTGATGCGGCATCTGGGGATGGACCATCCGTCCTTTCCTAGTGTGGATTCCATTATTACACCCCCTTGTTAGCCACGCAACACTTGTTACAATGGTGCCAGTCCTTTAGGCATGCATCCTGGAGACACCGATGACGATCACGACGACGAGGAGACCAAAACAGAGTCGGAGGGTAGTGAGGAGTAGATTTGTGGGTTTTGTATTGTACTTTGATACTTTATAATGTATTATGACATATTTTATTTGGTTTGGGATTGTATTTATATATTTATGTTTTTTATGTTTCATTTGTCTATCCCAATTCAAATGTTGTATTGGTTCAGTCAAGACTAAGCATAGTTGATTAGGCTATGCTTAGGAGTGACTCAACTTTTACACATTTAAATTCCTAGATATTTATGTTTATGTGTTGCATTTCTATATATGTTTATTTGTGATTGGTGGTTTATTATTTGTTTTATGCTTTTATATTATCTATGGATCGGCCAAGTAGGAAAACTCGATGGGCAGGACCATTTTGGCATATAGTTGTTCTGAAATCCAGCATCCCAATGCGATAGTTCTAGTCTAGTCACCTTTCCGATACATAATCTATTAGTAGGAAAATTTATGGTATACAACTTTTAGTTATAGGTTTGAGGACAAACCCAATTGGAGTATTTGACTTAAGTTATAGTCGTAATTCCTAAAGAAATACTAAGTCGCTATTCCTAAGAAAAATACTAATTAGCTATAGCTAAACCAATGCTCTATCACATCCCCTTCCCAAACTTTGGCGGAAACACCGAGCAGTGTGACGGTATTAAGACCGTTAATCTTATTATCCTGATAATACATGCATTTTGAAAGTCAACATAATGTTGGTGAGTTCACGAGTTTTTATTTTTGAATTCTTTTAAGAATACTTTTCTTTTGTGAAAACATTTCTTATTTATTTACCTAGCCTTCTATCTTTTAGGGTATCTTTTATAAATCTTAAATTACTATCTTTTCAGGATATCTAACGATCCTAACGTAATTTAATTAGGATTATCTTTTGTTAAACCGAATTTACTATCTTTTAAGGATTTCTAACGATCCTAACGTATTTTAATTACCATACCAAGCGTTCCTAATGGTAATCTAAGTTCTAAGTCAATTTTTAATGCATTAACGTGAGCCCCTGTAATCGATGCTACGACCATAAATGTACCCCTAATCACGACGCTTCATCGGGCGTTGAATAGTAACTTATATGGAAGGTATCCGGCCAGGATTGTAGCTTGCAATCGCAGGTGGGGTTGTCATGGCCACGTATAGATCTATACATAACTTCTTAGTTTCGCAAGATTAATGATTATAGGTATTGGGGATATGTCGAATTTAATCAAGGCTTTTGGATGAATAACCAACTCACTAATGCATTAACCCTAGGCTTTTATCTTTTATCTTTATCATAATTACCCCTATATCCTAAATCTTGTCTAACATAAATCCTAGGTACTAATATTTCCTAGGGATTTGGCCATGTTAACATCTAGGTAATACCTACTCCTAGATTATCGGGCATCATATCCTATAGACACAGATCATAGCTTAAATCTAGGCATAATATTTATAGTTATACTATTTTAAGGCATCTAGCTTATTAAAAATGAATTAATATTTATAAAATAAATATTTTTATAAAATCATTTGTTAAGCATGTATTCCCCCCCCCCCCCCCCTGAAAACATTTTAAAACTGTAAAATAGGGGTCGTGAACTCACTCTAATAGCGTATCGAGAAGCGCCCGAACCGTTGCAACCGAAGTTTCTTGTCATCGAGAGAGTATTAAAGTATAGAGAGAGTGAGTTTGGAGGTTGGTTTGAGATGAAAAACCAGGAAGCAACAACCTCTATTTATAGTGATAGTGCGTGCTGGGCACTCTCCTTTGCGGCGTGCACTTGCTTCGTGGACCATCCAAATCTTGCCACGTGTCACCCTTCTCGTGGTCCACGTTTCCAAATCTCCGATGAATCTGGGATCAGATGTGCGCGACGGGTATGGCGTGCACATTGACGCGCAACCTTAAATCCTTTTTAAAATTTCATATTTTCTTCATATGAACTTTGTTTCTTACCCTCTTTATATATTTGTATAGCCCTTTCCTAGAACTACGACTTTCCTTTAGGTTTCATCTTCTAATTTTAACTTTCATTTTTTACCCACGTTTTTCTATTTTATAAAAATCGTATCTCCTTCACACGACTTCCATTTTTTCCTTTCTTCCTTCCCAAGTTATTATCTCATGCTTTACTACAAATTTCCTTTTTGTAGTGTTAGCCGAAACTCAATCGTTCTCTTTTTCCTATTTTTGACGTCAATAGCGTTATTAATGTGGTTGGTTTCTATTCGTCATAAAATCATAACTCTTCCAATCAGAGTTAGGTTTTCTCGACATTTATATTTTTGGGATCATTAGGTCATGTATTTTCCAAATACACTAACCATTTTAACTTTTTGATTACTTTATTTTCGACTCAGCCTTCCATATTATCCTTCAAGATGGGAAGTTTTTGTCATTATGAGTCGATCCTAACTCCTAGTAACAATCAATGAAGGAAAATTCTCAATTGTTACAGAGAGACCGAGGTCGGTCGATGAGGTCCCGATAGTGCGTGAGTTCCCGGATGTTTTCCCCGAGGAGTTGTCGGGCGTGCCTCCCGAGAGGCAGGTAGAGTTCCGCATCGATTTGGTTCCGGGGGCAGCGCATATCGCCAAGGCGCCTTATCGCCTTGCGTCGCCAGAGATGCAGGAGTTATCCTCGCAGCTTCAGGAGCTGCTGGGAAAGGGGTTTATTCGAACGAGTAGCTCGCCGTGGGGAGCGCCGATCCTTTTTGTCAAGAAAAAGGATGGTTCACACCGGATGTGCATTGATTACCGGGAGTTGAACAAGTTAACGGTCAAGAACCGTTACCCACTGCCGAGGATTGATGATCTGTTCGATCAGTTGCAGGGACCATCTTGGTTCTCCAAGATAGACTTGAGGTCTGGATATCACCAGAAGAGGGTGCGAGATGAGGATATCCAGAAGACGGCATTCAGGACTCGTTATGGGCATTACGAGTTCGTGGTGATGCCTTTTGGGCTCACCAACGCACCGGCAGCGTTCATGGATCTCATGAACAGGGTGTGCAGACCGATGTTGGATCGATCGATGATTGTATTCATCGACGACATACTGGTGTATTCGAGATCCAGAGAGCAGCATGAGGAGCATTTGAGGGAGATCCTCGGAGTTCTAAGATCGGAGAGGCTTTACGCCAAATTCTCCAAGTGCGATTTCTGGTTACGAGAGGTCCAGTTCTTAGGACACCTCGTCAACCAGAATGGGATATTGGTCGATCCGGCCAAGATTGAGGCGGTGATGAGTTGGGAGGTGCCGAGATCCCCCACCGAGATCAGGAGTTTTCTGGGGTTGGCTGGCTACTATCGGAGATTTATCAGGGATTTCTCCAAGATCGTCGTGCCTCTCACCAGGTTGACCCGGAAGGGTGTGGCTTTTTTGTGGGGACCGGAGCAGCAGACCTCGTTTGAGACACTTCGCCAGAGGTTATGCGAAGCCCCAGTGTTAGCCCTCCCGGAAGGGATGGAGGATTTTGTGGTGTATTGTGACGCATCGATATCAGGGTTGGGTGCAGTACTTATGCAGAGGGGGCATGTGGTAGCGTATGCATCGAGGCAGCTGAAGCCTCATGAGACGAGGTATCCCACCCACGATCTGGAGTTGGGGTCAGTGGTTTTTGCCCTCAAGATATGGCGTCACTATTTATATGGGGTTCGGTGTACCATATACACGGACCACAAGAGCTTGAAGTATTTGATGGATCAGCCCAATCTGAATATGCGCCAGAGGAGATGGTTGGACGTGGTAAAGGATTACGATTGTGAGATCCTGTACCACCCGGGCAAAGCTAATGTTGTAGCTGATGCCCTGAGTCGCAGGGCGGAGAGTGCCCCGATACGAGATGTTTGTTTGAGATTGACAGTGATGACTCCGGTGTTGGACACCATTCGGGAGGCCCAGGCAGAGGCCGTGAGACCGGAGAACCGCAAGAGAGAGCGAGTGATTGGACAGGTACCTGAGTTCGTTACCGATAGCCGTGGGCTTATGACCTTTCAGGGTCGGATTTGGGTGTCGTATGCAGGCGGGACGCGCACCACTTTGATGGAGGAGGCGCATCGATCGAGGTTCTCGATCCATCCTGGGGCCACTAAGATGTATTTGGATCTGAAGAAAGATTATTGGTGGCCCTGTATGAAGACGGATGTAGCATGGTTTGTTGAGAGGTGCTTGACCTGTCGCAGGGTTAAGGCTGAGCACCAGCGTCCGCATGGCAAGTTGCAGCCACTTGAGGTTCCCCAGTGGAAGTGGGAACAGATTTCCATGGATTTTATCACCAAATTGCCAAGGACCGCGAGGGGTGTCGATGCGATTTGGGTGATTGTCGACCGGCTGACGAAGAGCGCTCACTTCCTTGCTATCAGTGAGAGATCTTCTACAGAGAGATTGGCAGAGTTGTATGTGAGGGAGGTGGTATCGCGGCATGGAGTACCGATCTCGATTGTGTCAGACCGAGATGTACGTTTCACTTCCAGGTTCTGGAAGAAGTTCCATGAGGAGTTGGGTACGAGGCTGTATTTCAGTACCGCTTACCACCCACAGACGGACGGGCAGAGTGAGAGGACGATTCGGACCCTCGAGGACATGCTCCGAGCATGTGTGTTGGACTTCGGGGGAAGTTGGGACACGTATCTGCCGTTGGCCGAGTTTTCTTATAACAACAGCCACCATTCGAGTATTGGTATGCCTCCCTTCGAGTTGTTATACGGGAGGAGATGTCGGACTCCCATTTGCTGGGGAGAGGTAGGGCGGCGCGTGATGGGCAGCACTGAGATAGTGCTTCAGACGACCGAGCAGATACAGCAGGTTAGACAGAGGTTGTTGACGGCTCAGAGTCGCCAGAAGAGTTATGCGGATAGGCGACGATCCGAGCTTGAGTTCCAGGTGGGAGACTTCGTACTCCTGAAAGTGTCCCCTTGGAAAGGAGTGATTCGATTCAGGAAGAGGGGCAAGCTGGGCCCCGGTATATTGGCCCGTTCAGGGTGACCGCGAGGGTGGGAAAGGTAGCATATCGTCTAGAGCTACCCGAGGAGTTGAGCCAGATTCATGATACCTTCCACGTGTCTTAGTTGAGGAAGTGTATAGCCGACGAGTCGGCGGTGGTGCCGCTGGAGGATATTCAAGTGAATGCGAACCTGAATTATGCTGAAAGGCCAATCGCGATCCGGGATCGGAAGATCAAGGTTCTGAGGAACAAGGAGGTGCCCCTGGTGCAGGTCCAGTGGCAACATCGAAGAGGGTCCGAGCTGACTTGGGAGCTAGAGTTGGAGATGCGGGAGCAGCATCCAGAGTTGTTTGCTGAGCAAGACTTCGAGGGCGAAGTCTGATTCTAGTGGGGGAGAATTGTAACATCCGGAATTCCAGGTATTATATTTTATCATTTATTTTTGAGAAAAAGAGAGGGACTCGACGAGTTGAGTCGTAGACTCGTCGAGTAGAACCGCGACTGCTGACTGGATTAATGAACGGACTCGACGAGTCGGAAAGGATGGACTCGACGAGTCCGCGCTGTGGATTGAAACCCTAATTCTCGGGGTATGTGCCCTATTTAAAGGCCTTTATGGCCTCCATTTGCGGCTACCAGTCCAGAGAGAGATACCCTAGCGATTGTGAGCGAGTTGTGTGAGAGTTTGAGCCTTTTGATCATTTTTGGTGTGATTTTGCAAAGGAGAAAGTGTTTCCAGCAAGGGGAGGTCAAGAGGATTGCATTTCAGTGGGTTTTCGGCTTGGATCTTCAAGTTTGAGGTAGCTATTTGATCCTATCCTTCTGTTTTGCTTAAAGGCATTGAATTTAGGGTTTTCTATACCCTTTTATGGCTTGTTTAGTTGTGTATAGTGTCCCATTGAGTGCTAAACTCTAGATCTGGACCTTTTGAGGTCCAGAGAGCCTGAACCATGCTGCTTTTTGTGGTTCTATGGAGGAAATGGACATAGGTTGCCATGTTAGAAGGGATTTCACCAAAATAAGCCTTGGGAGCATTGCATGTGTAGCAAGATTCGACCTTTACGTGTTTATTGGTCATGGGGAAGTCAGATCTATAGATTAGAGAAGCAGATCTGACCTCAAGAGGTCAGATGAGTGTTGTCATGGGAGGAACTCGTCGAGCCCATAAGGGACTCGACGAGTCGAGTCGGGTTGCCCCGCGATTCGCGACCTGTGATAACCCGTTGAGTGTGAGGTTGACTCAGCGAGTCGAGTGAGGACCAGGGGCGAAGAGGACACGCATGTACTCGCCGAGTCACACGAGTGCACTCGACGAGTCGGGTCAAAGTTTGACCGTTGACTTTGTTGACTTTTAGGGTTTAGTCAGTGTTTGGACTTATGAGCCATTAGAGGGGTAGAATGGTCTTTTACCCTTCTTAGAGAACTTATAGGGAGGGGTTAGCTTAGCCTTTAGAAGTTGTATTAATTAGAGTAATTATTTATGTGATTAGGCGGAGGCTAGTGCAGTATTTCAGAGTTCGAGGTTTACCGAGTTACCCGAGGTGAGTCTTCTCACTATACTTTACCTAGAGTGGTAATTAGAGTTATGTGACAGAGTATCTTGTATGTTATTTATGTGATTGTTATACACTGCATTATTTCTATGTGATTCATGCCGTGTATGTTCCAGAGTTACAGAGTTAGAACCGGAAGGTTCACAGAGTTAGGACCAGAGGGTCCACAGAGTTAGGACCAGAGGGTCCACAGAGTTAGGACCGGAGGGTCCACAGAGTTACAACCTCAAGTGGCTAATATGTGTTATATGTGGTATTTTGGGGAACTCACTAAGCATTTATGCTTACAGTGTTGTGTTATGTGTTTCAGGTACCAGTGAGGATCGCGGGAAGGCGCCGGCATGATCAGTACACACATGAGGAGTTTTTATACATTATGATCTTGGGATGTGTTTCTATGGATTGATATGTGATACAATGAGATTTTTATAATATCTATGAATGAAAGTATGCTTTTAAAAATATGAAAAATTGTTTGAAAAAATACGGTGTTACACATTTTAAGTTGCAGAATTTTCATAATCTCTAATCCACCCTTTAGCTTTGTAGAAGCCAAACTAGAATCCATTGGAATTACGATTAGGATTGATTTCAGAATCAAGTAGAGTAAACACGGTTAAGAAGAGTTTCATATAGTCACGGGAAAATGACTTGAATCACTAACCATACTTTTGAAATCTTGGTTCAGATTAGTTTTATCCGAGACCTCAAGGATTTCGAGTGAAGTGTGTGAAAGTGCTAGAGAAAATTAGATTGTGGAAATAGGAAAGGATTACGGTGCATCATGTTATCCTACCGTGATAGTAGGTGATCATTGCACGTAAATTTATAACACCATAAGTCTCAAATTGTTTTTATCCGAAACCTCATGGGTATTATGTGAAATATGATAACGATATAGACGGATGAAATGGATGAAGTGATGATACTGTCAATTCCTTTTGTGTAATGATTTGTGGGTCTCACTTTCCATTGTGGTGATAACAACGAAAAGATCATAAACACAAAATTTTGTAAGCCTATATCAAGTCCTTTTTACTTGATAATCAGGGTATTACGTCGAAATCGAAAATAGATATGGTAGAAAGAAAATATGGAATGAAATTGGTACACTGAAACATGATATAGTTTTATCCGTTAATTCCTTTAGTTTCATACTAGAACTCATAAATGAATTCACCGTCAATTCATATTTTGGAAACGAGTTTCTCACAATTGCTTGGTAATAATGAAATTGATCAGAGAAACGATCTTCACGAAACATAATTCCAAGTTGGTTTAGACTCAGAACATCAGGGGTTAAGTAAAAATTATTGTTGAGATTTGACAATTCATAACAAAAATAAAGAAAAACTTTTTGGATTTTTGAAAATTTTGAAAATAAAAGACAAAAATAAAGAAAATCTTTTTGGATTTTTGAAATTTTTGAAAATAATAAGAATAAAGAAAAAGAGTTACCTAGTGCACCGGCCTACAAACCATCATCTCGCAACTAAGAAGTAACTGTAAAACAAATGAAAATTAGAAATGAACAATAAAATCATATATCAGAAAAGAAGTACAATAAATCCGAAATGAACAGTGAATTCAGACAGATTCCGAAGTTCAGAAAAATTCGGAATAGAATTAGTGAATTCTGAGATAAGCAGTAAATTTCGATGACTTCCGATTATCGAAATTTCGGAATTATGTAAATAGTTTTGGAACAGACTCAGACTTAATCATTTCGAGTCCGTGAAGAATTCGATTAAAAGAAATTTTGGTAAGGCTTTTGTAAATATGACCGCCAATTGATCTTTTGATCTGACAAAATGAACTTCAATGTTTCTGTCTTCGATGCGATCTTTTATGAAATGATATCTTAAGTCGATGTGTTTTGTATTAGAGTGTTGAACTGGATTATGACAAATACAAATTGCACTCCCTGAATCACAATAAAGAGGAATCTTATTCATGCTAATTCCATAGTCTCGTAATTGACTTTGTATCCAAATAATTTGTGATGTGCATGAAATAGCAGCAATGTATTCGGCTTCAGCAGTTGAAAGTGAAACACATGTTTTCTTCTTTGATTTCCAACTTATAAGTTTACCGTCCAAAAGTTGACAGCCACCTGTAGTACTTTTCCGATCAAGCCCACAACTTCCGAGATCAGCATCTGAAAAGGCGTTTATAAACG
The DNA here is from genome assembly GCF_052849685.1 of Lactuca virosa. Lineage (NCBI taxonomy): Eukaryota > Viridiplantae > Streptophyta > Magnoliopsida > Asterales > Asteraceae > Lactuca > Lactuca virosa. Next base: position 73,648,032 of record NC_136431.1, read on the forward strand.
GAAATTAGTTGGATACAATAAACCAAGTGATAATGTTTTCTTTATATATCTATAAATATTATTTACTACGATCTTTTGTGGTTTACGAGGATTTTCTAGATAGCGAGAGCAATAGCAAACAACAAACATAATATATGGTCTGCTTGTAGTGAGATATAAAAATGATCCAATCATTTGTCGATATATAGTAAGATCTGTAGAAGGTTATCAAGAGATGGATAAAACTTGGTTCCGAAAGCCATTGGAACTTTTACTTTCGAATATCCTATCATTCCAAAATTTTTTAGTAATGAATTAGTATAAGCCTCCTGATTTATGAAAATACCTTCTTTACTCTGTTTGATATTTAACCCAAGAAAGAATTTTATTAGACCCATCGAACTCATTTCAAATTTAGTTTCCATCAATTTTCAGAATTCATTAGTAAACTTTGGATTAGTAGATCCGAAAATGATATCATCAACATAAATCTGAACAATCATAAGATGTTCACCTTCCTTCTTGTGAAAGAAAGTTGGATCAAGTGAACCTTGTTTAAACTTGGATTGTTTAAGAAATCGAGTCAAAGTTTCATACCAGGCACGTGGAGCTTGTTTTAAACCATAAACAACTTTATCAAGAACATATAAATGATCTAGATAAGTTTCATTTAGAAAACCTGATGGTTGTTCAACATAAACAATTTCTTCAAGTTCTCCATTCAGAAATGCACAATTCACATCCATTTGAAAAACTTTAAATTTTATGTGAGTTGCATATGCCAGAAAAATACGAACTAATTCCAATCGAGCTACAGTAACAAATGTTTCTTCATAATCAGTTCCTTCTTCTCGACAATATCCTTTAACCACAAGAAGTGCTTTATTTCGAACAAAGTTGGCTTCTTTATCCAGCTTGTTTCGAAAAACCCATTTGAAACCAACAACAGATGCATCTTTTGGAGTAGGAATTAATCTTCAGACTTTGTTTCTCTCAAAATCATTCAGTTCATCTTGCATTGATTTGACCCAATCTGCGTGATCAAGAGCAACTTTAACATTTTTAGGCTCAATTTTTGAAAAAAAAAATAATTGTACAAGCAAAATTCCATTTTTTTAAAAACAAAGCAGCATGTTTTTCTGTTAGTTGAGCACAAATTACGACTCTTGAAAAAGTATCTCCAATGACTTGAGTTTTCGGATGATTTTTTGTCCATTTTGTTAAAGGTGGATAATTATGATCATATTATGGATCAATTTTAGCATTTACTTCTTTAAATTCTGATTGCTCATCAGTATCATCATGCATTGAATTCTCCCCCCTGGAAATGATCATGATTATTTAAATTATCTCCCTACACAAAACCTTCATTATGTAAATCAAAATTGGAATTAGAAATTAAAGTAACAACTTCTTCATTTGAAAGTGGAATAAAATTTTCTAAATTCTCCCCCTCAAAAGGATGATTCTGATTTTCTTAATGAATTTCGATATTTTCAATTACATCATCAACTAATTTCAACAATTCATCTTTTTTATTGTCTTTATCTTTCTCTTTGGAAGAAATTGCATTTTCTAGCTCATCAAAACGATAATCTTCATAAAGAGTCATGCAGAGGACATGTTTGAGTACTTGATATATTTACATCATGATGTCATTGCTAATTCAAGGTCCGAAACAACGTGGTAACGACATTGATGTGTTTTTGGCTCTATTAATTAAGGAAATGAAAGTATTATGGAATTTTAGTGTCAGAGTGTATGATGTGTTCAAGAAGGAGTATTTCCAACTACATGCCACGATATTTTGGACTGCAAGTGATTTTCCATCTTACACAAATTTGTCTGGATATAATCCAAAAGGAAAGAAGGCATGTCCAGTTTATGAAAAAGACACACAATTTTTATGGTTGGGAGAATGTAAGAAACATGTATATATGGGCCACCGACCATCTCTTCCACAAATCCATGTTTATCGTAAGAAGGGAGATCTGTTTGATTGTAAAACAGAAAAGTGAGGTATGCCTGACTCAATCGACGGAAAAACTACATTTCCCGAGTTCAGAATTTAGATAATAAGTTTGGAAAACGCAAAAACAATAAGCAGCCAACTATTCTATCTTTTGGGAATTACCATAATAGGAAAAGGTAGAGATACGACATTGTCTTAACGTTGTGCATTTTTAGAAGAATGTTTGTGATACCTTAATAGCATTGTTATTGGACATTTATAAGAAATCAAAGGATGGGGTCAACATTCGAAGGGACATGGTTACAATGGGAATACATCCATAACTTGCACCCGTTGATAAGAAGGAAAGCGCACGTATCTACCACCAACTTGCCATACCTTGTCTAAAGATGAGAAAATAAAATTCTAGAAATGTTTTCATGATGTGAAAGTGCAATCTGGTTATTCTTCAAACATTAGTAAGTTGGTGTCAATGAAAGAACTTAAATTAATGAGTATGAAGTCACATGATTTTCATGTTCTAATCACACATATGATTCTCATTACAATCTTTGGAATATTACCAGACAATGTCTGACATGCAATTACAAAGTTATGCTTGTTTTTCAACATGATCGATTCAAAATTTATTGATCCCGAAGTGTTGGATTCCCGGCAACGCGATATTACCATCACTCTATGCCAACATGAAATGTACTTCCCACCTTCTTTTTGATGTCATGGTTCACCTTGTATCACATATTGTAAGAATAATAAAGGTTTGTGGTCCAGCATATCTATGATACATGTACTCATTTGAGACATACATGCGTTTCTTAAAAGGGTATGTAAGAAATCGATATCAACCATAAGGTAGTATTGATAAAGGATATGCTTCAAAAGAGGTGATTGAATTTTATACAAACTATCTAAAAGGTGTTCCCGCTATTCAGATGCCACAATCAAGATATGAAGGTAGACTTCAAAGGATTGGTGCAGTTGGATTGAAAATGATCATACCTGATCGTGATGAGTTCCACATAACACATTTTACAGTGTTACAATACATGGCAATTGTTGCTCCATACATAAATAAGCACATGTCAATGTTACGGTCTAGAAACAAACAAATGTATGAAAAATGGTTTGTTAAGGAGCAAATCAGAACATTTCCAGAATGGTTGAAGGGAAATGTGAAAGAAAATTTAGATATATAAGATCTTGATCCTTTGGTTAAACTATTAGCGTATGGTTTGCAAAACGTCGTGTCAACTTACTTACCAGAGTTACGACATTAACGGATATACATTTTACACTGAAAAAACATGATTGAAAGAGTACACACCAAAATAATGGTGTGATGTTAATAGCAACCTCGATTCGATACTCTAATGTGAATCATGAGGCACGAACGATTTATTCGAGATGACACATCGTCCTGCAAGGTAAACGACGTATACTTGGAGTTGAAAACGTTGAGAACGAGAAAGAATACAAACAATTTGACGACCTACCTCCATTTTCTATCGGTATCACATCTTCCGATGTCATTATCAATGATAGTGCTTATTTAAGTTCAGATCACACGAAGGAGTTTATGTTGAATCCAAGAAGAGAAAAAAGTATAAGGTCATTTATTTAATTAAAAAAATATAATAAGACAACTTGATTGTTCAATTGAAATCAAATAGATTATGATATTATATACTTACTATTTTTTGTTTGTTTGTAGAAACACAAGATGACATGTTTGTTATGAAGATATCTACTCCACAAGATATTTGTGTTTATTCACTTTATTTATTTTAATTATATTGTATTTCAGTTCAATATTGTAAAGAATTTATTCATTTTGTTTTTTTTAAATATATTGTTTGTGTTATTTGATATTTGATATTTTAAAATTCACTGTCTATCAAGTTTTTGAATAAGCTAACCAAAACTCAAAACGAATACAAAAGGGTACCATATATTAAAACAATCATGGTAATCAATGAATATATTTAAACTATTAATATATTTAAACTATTATCATTCACCATTAAATCCAACCTAATTATTCATTAAAACATCGTTTAATTAGATACATATGCACAATTATTTAAAATACGGATACAAAAAAATCATGTGAACAAATAACAAGTTTATTAATTTATAATTGTTTTTATTAAAAATTATTAAAAGTTTTAAAAATAATTATTTTTGCTGACATTAAATTGACATTTCAAAATAGATTAAGAATAGAAAATCAAAATTAAATACCTAAATAACTAAATATGTGAACATTGTATTTAATTTGTAAAGGAAAAGAAGTTACAAATTTAATATTTTTTTAATATTTTTTAAACTTAGATAATTTAAGATTTTATACGTAATTAACTATTTAAAAAGAAGATCAATTATCTTTTGGTAAAGCCACATCGCATTACAAAATAAAAGCCAGTCATGGCGTTATGTGCACCAAACCCATCGGTGGGTTTTCAAGGATCTCTTTTTTTTAATACTATTTTTTAATCAATTAAGCACAATTTTATTGGGAAAATGACTTAGGAGGGTAACTACCTTTTATCCGTATTCACATATTGGCAACTTCTTCTTTTTTGTACATAAAAAAACAACTAACTTGTTTTAACTGTTTAAATTACACCAATATTACAAGCTAATAACTGTTTTAACCGGTAACTCAAAGGGAAATGACATAGGAGGGTAACTACCTCTTATCCGTGTTCACATATTGGCAACTTCTTCTTTTTTGTACATAAGAAAGCAACTAACTTGTTTTAACTGTGTAACATCCAAAAAATCATGACCAAAAATTTCGTTTTTAATTTAATACTAAAACCATAATTGTCAAACCATTAATTTAATACTCCGGCATCGGGCCCCGCCCGGCATCAGGCCCCGCCTGGCATCGAGCCCCGCTCAGTATACAGATCTTTCTCTCTTAAGCCCCTCCTGTCTCCGGGCCCCGCCCGCTAAACACATACAATCATATAACATGATAACACATAAAGAAACATACTCTATTGTATCCCTGTCCTAAGAAACATACTCTGCTAATAATGAGATACGGAACCTCGTCTGTACTCAGTTAGTGATGAGATACGGGACCTTGCCCATACTCACCTCCCTACTAGGCACATACAAGTATCACACAGACAACAAGTATAATCTAACATGCAAACATTCCACGGGCACCTGCCCGGTGTCACACCCCAAAACCGGAACGGCGGAAACGTTCTGGGGCGGAGGACGTCATGTTTAGTATCACAAGACATGCATCACAGTAAGCAAGTAATAAACAACCATTTCATTAGAAAGAAAGTGTTTACAAAGTATGTGATTCACATAATATAGAATACATAGCAAATAACAAAAAGACATGAAGCTATACTGCTCCATCTTCTGAATCCCAGTGCGCGAACCTGTCTACTGGTCTCCTGAGAATACAAGTTATTTTGAAAGCGTAGATCAGCATTTAAGCTGGTGAGTTCATAAGATTTTAGTGATGTAGTAAGTAGTAATAAAGTTTGTAGAAAGTTGTAGTAAGTTGTAGTAAGTTCTTGTTTAGAAAAGTTTGCTTGTTCCTCCATAAAATCCTATATTTCCTGCTTTGATGAAAGATAAGTAAAAATGACTCTAGAGTCCTTTCTATGAGTATTAAATGGATACAAGTTATATAAAACTCAGAGTAAACAAACAATCGGTTGTGTGTATCTGCCCTAAGCCCACAACCAAACAAGGAACAGGAAATGAGGCGGAAGACACACATCCCATTGTTTGTTAGATCATCATTGTATATAACCCCTGCGTATTCACTCGGTACTCACAGAGTTAACTGTAATAGTTCCTTTATATTTGATGAAAAGATCCTTTAAGAAAACCCTTATTTCTTAGAATAAGATGATAACCACAGTAGTTCCTTCTATAATCACTTAGTTTATACTAGTTATATATAATCTAATATCGAACAGATAGTTAATTGTGTGAATCTGCCCTAAACCCACAACCAAACAGGGAACAGGGAATGAGGCGGAAGGCACACATCCAACTACCTATCGGATATTAATTATATATAACCCTGGTGTATAAACTAAGGTATTATAGAATTAACCACCTAAGGTCCTTTAAGTTTTACTGGTTTAATAAAATGGATTAAACCCTTTACTGGTTAAGTTTCTAGTTTTGTATTCCAAAAGTTCTTCATTTGAAAAGTATGTTTTGTACTAGAAAACGGTGCATTGAATTAGTGTCCTATGACCTGACCCATACATGGTACCCCTTATGATTTCTTGGTGTATACGGAACATATATATAGCTAAGCTCGGATAGATAGTAGGCTGGGTGTATCTGATCTAAAGCCCACAAACAAACAAGGAACAGGAAATGAAGCGGAAAGCACACATCCTACTACCTATCGGACCCGATTAATATATATCCCTGAATGCATACACTAAGGAATCATAAAGTTAGCATTATAGATCCCTTTCTACTGAATGTACTAGACTCGACTGTTCTATGTGTCGTTTGTAAAATGTAAGTTTTTCCCTAGTTTATAACTATCTTGACTCGAAAATAGTTTGCATTAACTTTCAAGTGAAACTGTCACAAAATGAAAGTAATGGGAAATTATAAGTACACAGTTGTCTTTTGAATTGACATCCTGTAGTACTAATTACCTTAAAACATGTTTGTTTTAGTAAGGTCATAATGTGAAGGCTAGTACCCATACTATACGCTCTCCCTGTCAAGAGATTCTGGGAACCAAACGCGACTGCAGCAAACAATTGCTAGCCGTGTAATTCACATTAAAGTTATATGATCATGTATACCCAATTTAACTATCACCTTTTGTTAAGAACAATGAGTTAGTGATTCATTGGTATAATTAGATCTTGTAGTTGTTCTATGCTATAGCATCTTAGTATGTTCGTTCTGTTATAGTGTATAGTGTATAGTATGTCTCTCTGATGTATTGTATCTACCTCCTTGTTTCTCTTTATGTTATCGTGTATTGTATCTACCTCCCTGTTTCTCTTTATGTTATCGCGTATTGTATCTACCTCCCTGTTTCTCTTTGTAGTATGTTCTAGCATCTAGTATGAACTAAACCTCTAAACTATACCCCTTATAGCTTACTAGTGTTTTACTTGAACTGTTATTGAAAAGACTCATTTTTCTACTAAGTTATGTTGGTACTTTAAAAACGGAGTTTTGTTAAACTATAAAGTAACAAAACTTTAAAAGAGTTTTTGAAATGTTTTGATCACTTATAAAAGACATAAGCAACCTTTTGAAAGATGTTTATAACAAACAATTACACAACTATCATTGTGTTCAACTTGTATTCCCCCCCCCCTTAAGAGCATTTAAAACAGTTTAAAAGATTGATTACGGGGTATGAACTCACCTTATGTGGGTGATTCAAACGAATATGCGCGTAAGGATGAGAAGTTCCACGAATGAAGTCCCGAGACACTACAAGTCCTAAATGACATATATGGCATGAATATAGTGGTTATAAGCAACTATATGAAAGGAAACACCTTCAGGGACTAGGAAACACTTGGACCAAGTGTTAGAATCACATGTGATTCATCAAAGGGGAGTGTACGGCCACTAAGAGGAGTTTACGGCCCAAGTGGTATGTCTAATGGAGTTTACGGCCATAGGGTTTACGGCCCTATGAGTTTACGGTCGTAAACTCATGCTACTTTGTGCATATGGGTGTTTTGAAGGGCTTTCAAGCATTGAGGAAGGGTTCTAGGTTCTTGTCCATGCCTTAGGAAGTGTTTTAAGGTCCAAATGCACTGCAAACTAGGGTTTACGGCCAAGGGAGATGCTCTTGGCCGTAAACACCTCATGTTCTTGGGAAAAGCTTGATTTCAAGGTGCTAAGCATGAGTCTTAACTAGATAACATCTATAGGGGAGTAATACTTACGATATGAAGGCAAAGGTGGGTGTTTTCGGCCCAAAACACCTAAGTGTTCTTGATGTTCTTGAGGATCTTTGAAGATCTAGACTCAAAGATGAAATCCATGGATGAAATCAATGGTGATTCATGGATAAGAGAAGTATTAACACAAAGATGGAAGGAATCACTTACGTTTTGAAGATCTAGGATGAAGAACTCGATGATACTTGAGAGAGAATGGAGAGATTTCGGCCAAGGAAGGAAAAGAATGAGAAAAATGGCTAAGTGTTACTTATATAGGGGTGAGTTTACGGCCACCTTGAGTTTACGACCGTAAACTCTTGGTGTCTTGGCCTTAAACTCCTCTTGAATGAGTTTATAGCTTGATCTTTGTACAGTGGCTCTAACAGATACTTCCTAACACTCATTCCTTGAATGTATTGGGCTCAGAACACTCAAACAGACTCTAAACAGTGCTAAATGATAGCAGGAGCGAGTCTGACTTAAGGTTGATGGTACTGGATTTACAAGGCAAAAATTTTCGGGTTGTCACACCTGGCATCGGACCTTGGTCCGAAATAACATACTAGCATACAATGCCTAGGGCTAACCCCCGGGTCTTCCTACTCATAGACTACATGCGCTGGCATTATGACCTTAGACCCATCACACAGTGAGGAGACTCACCTTGCACTGTTGAAGCCCTGGCTGGAACTAGCTGAGTAAGGACGAGGTTCTGTATCTCATTATTAGCAGAGTATGTTTCTTAGGACAGGGATACAGTAGAGTATGTTTCTTTATGTGTTAGCATGTTATATGATTGTATGTGTTTAGCGGGCGGGACCCGGAGACAGGCGGGGCCTGATGCCGGGCGGGGCCCGATGCCGGAGTATTAGATTAATGGTTTGACAATTATGGTTTTAGTATTAAATTAAAAACGAAATTTTTGGTCATGATTTTTAGGATGTTACACAGTTAAAACAAGTTAGTTGCTTTCTTATGTACAAAAAAGAAGAAGTTGTCACTATCTTAACACGGATAAGAGGTAGTTACCCTCCTAAGTCATTTTTCCTTTGAGTTACCGGTTAAAACAAGTATTAGCCGGTAATATTTGTGTAATTTAAACAGTTAAAACAAGTTAGTTGTTTTCTTATGTACAAAAAAGAAGAAGTTGCCAATATGTGAACACAGATAAGAAGTAGTTACCCTCCTAAGTCATTTTCCCAATTTTATTTGGCAATGGACTATGTAAATTTATATTAGCTTACATTAAAAAAAAAAAAAAAAAAAAAAAAAAAAAAAAAAAAAAATATTAAGTTTTTTTTTGGGCCGATCGATCGGTTATGGCAATGGCAAGTAATTTCCATAAATTATTTTAACTTCTCCGCCATCCAAAAATTACCCTCCTCATACCCTAAATTGACTACGTACCGCCAGTTTACCCTGCTCAACATATTGCCGCCATCGCCTTCTCAGTCGGCGACCACTAGCAACTCTCCTCTCACCGCCAACGACCACAAGTTAAATTCAGTCTACTGCATTTACTTTGCCGCCACCACGTTCACAGCCGTCAACGACCATCTACTCTCCATAACCTGCGAACACCAGTCAAACCGCCTCACCACCATCGACCACCAGTCAAACCCCTGCCACCACCTTCACAATCGTCGACCACCAGGTACGTAATCTGTGTCCTCATTCAGAATTCCTTATACCTCCGATTGCACTTCACTGCTTAAAAATACTTCAATTACAGTTTAGTTTATGTCGACTATAATAAATGCAGTTTTGTTTCTTGAACCCGTAATCTTTATGCAATAGTTTATTGTGATACCATTAATATGCAACACATGTGACCAATGAAGATTCAACTTAGTTTTTGTTTCTTGAAACATATGAGAATGCTTCCAATTAGTTTAATAGATCTCAATTTGACCAAAACAGTGGATTAATCTGAGAAGTATATGTAAAATTTTGTTACTCGTTTTCCAAAATAGTAGGGAACATATCTGTGCTTTATCATATGCCTTATATGTCTCCTCATTTTTTGCAAAAATATACAAAAAGACAAATAACATCTCAATCATGTTTTTTTAAAGAACATATGACAAATAAGCAAAAAAAGGTAAAAAACAAGTATGATGGCTTTCTTGTTTGTTCTGGCTCTAAATCTTTATTGAGAAGTTAAAAAGGTTAGTTTTACAATATGTCAATCTTACATTGTACCTAAATAATTAAATTTAATAGATTTGATTTGTAAACTAATTGTTCAAAATTTTCTTTTATATTTTGTTTTTGACTATATGGATCCATTATTAATAATAAACTTGGTTTAATATAAAAAGTAAACATACAATTGCTTAGGGTACAATGCTATGATTTGTTTTCTACACTTAAATATAAAAATATTAATATTTAATTATTTAAACATAATGATGTTATTCTGAAAACAATTTACTAAACTAACATCATAGTTGCATTGAATACGAGTTTTGCTGTAATCTCCCTCCCCAACAATGGAAAATATAGAAAGGAGTAAGAGAAGAGCCACATTGATAAGGGAAAAAACTAAAAAAAATTAACATTGCATGTTGATTTCGATAATCATAATCGAGCTATTGGAATGAATCGACCTACATTTGCAATTAATTATGGAGTCGCCGCGAGGAGTAAGATTGTTATCCTTAGAGAGAGTTGGGATAAAGTATCTAAGTTAGAGTGTCATGTGTTGTGATTGGACATTAAGGTATGATATTTATAACTTGTTCTTTAATTAATAATTGTTACTAATAATTACTATACTTTATTTTAAAAACAGAATTATTAGAATATACCAAATGATGCTTAAAAAAAACACTTAAAATATGCAACAACTCATGGAGGGCCTACAAGTCGACGCTTGTTAATGATTTCATGGACACATGTGAAGTTGCATTAAAATATTACCCGTACCTAGACAAAAAAACATGAGAAGCTTTTGTTAAGCTAAAATCCATTGAAGAATTCCAGGTTTGTTGTGATTTAGTAACTTTTTATGATATTTTTATACAATACAACTTCTATTTTCATTTATATGTGTGAAGGAAAAAAGTAAAAAGGCTAAGGAGGTTGTGTAGAAGAACAAAAATCCGGCCCACTTACGTCCATTTGGGTATCGTGGGAACGAAGATTGGTGGTATAAAGATATCGATTTAGGTAAGAAAATAAAAGGACAATATATATCTAGCGAGCAAGCAAGAAATTTTATATATGTTAGGACAAAACGCACTCCCTCAGGGGGAATACATTGTAGTGCCTGAAAGTCAGCAATTAGCGGATGAGTTTCTAAGTGTACTTTTTTTTTCTTCATCTCCACATAACATTTGTTTAATAAGTAAGTGTTAATACAATGCTATTGTTTGCATTTAAAGATATTGGATAAACCAAGAGTTGATTTGATGACATACGTTTTAGGACAAGGTTTTAGGACAAGAGTACCCTAGTCGCACGAGGGCGGTGGGTTACAATGTCACTCTAAAAGAATCAATGATTAGCCTAAGAAAGACGAAACGACACGAGTTACTAGATTTGGAAGATTTGGCGACGAGGCTAGAGGAGAGTTTGTTTCACAAGTTATATGAGCAATTATATGATAAGGTGATGATGATATGGTGTCTGTTATGATGGCTAAGGTGGTAGATACTCTCAAGGATATAATCGACTCTATGGTGGATGCTACTAAGGTTAATCATGGCATGATGCAACATGATGATGCTCGTAGGAACGAGGCGATAAAAGTTAGAAGCGAATTTGAAGAAACTTAGTGCTCGATCTAGAATGATGGATTCATTACATAATATAATGGTATACATTGTTTCTTCATATAGAATACAAATAAACACAAATAAGCAAACTAATTAAGTGTATGTTATATATATATATATATATATATATATATATATATATATATATATATATATATATATATATATATATATATGGAAAAGTGAATATACATTAAGGGTATATAAGCTTACGTTCTCAAACTCACCATACTACGTCGTTTTGTATCATATTACATTGTAATCGTCCAATGTTTTTATAATTGGACTTATAATTTGATTTTTACTTCCAAGATTTTCATAAATTTCACATTTATCTTCCTGTTACATAATTTTCATTTTCATCTATAATATATATAGCATACTAGGTGTTCGGCAAAAAGATGTGATGTAAGAGGAAGATTATAGTGAAATTTCGAAAATCTTGAAAGTAAATCAAGTGGGGGTTGAAGTTTAAGAATATTATAATGAATAAATCAAACAAAACGACGTATTATGGTAGGTTTGGGTATCTAACCTTATATACCCTTAAGGGTATATTCAGTTTTCCCATATATATATATATATATATATATATATATATATATATATATATATATATATATATATATATATATATATATATATATATATATATATATATAAGGTTAGGTTCAAATGTTTTTTACATCTATTGTGTGCTTGAATGGACCAATAAGAATTTAGTAAAAATTAAATTAGTATTTAATAAAATAAAGATAAATATTAAATATTTTCCATAATTTAATGTATATTAAATGATTTCCATAATTATAATTCTTTTTTATAGAAACTAATTAAATTCTCCATTAATGTCATCAATAATATTATTTTAGAATGAGTTCACATCTAGGTTTTCATGTATGGGTTCGTATTTTGTTTTAGGACTCACTCACTTAAAATACAACAAAGTTGTCTGGAATATAGAGAATGAGAGTGTACCTAATAGAATACAGTCTCATTCTGCTAAAATAACTCTCATTCTGCTAGAATTCACTCTCGTTCACCATGTTCAATGCAACTTTGTTTTATTTCCAATGAGTGGGTCCTGAAACAAAACACGAGTCATATATGAAAACCTAGATGCGAATTCATTCTGAAAGAATACTATTGCTGACATTAATGACGAATTTAATTAGTTCCCATAAAAAGTAATTATAATTATGGATATCATTTAATATCTATCTTTATTTGATTAAACAATAATTTAATTTTTACTGAATTCTTATTGGTCCATTCAAACACACAATAAATGTGGGGAACACATGAACCTCTATATATATATATATATATATATATATATATATATATATATATATATATATATATATATATATATATATATATGTAGTCACAGCAACTCACACTCAATGGGAACCTACAAACACACACACATGTGTGTATAGGGGTATATATATATATATATATATATATATATATATATATATATATATGTGTGTGTAACATGTACTTAATTAGTTTGTTTATGTATACCATTATATTATGTAATGAATCCATCATTGTAAATCTAACACTAGGGTCAATCATGGCATGATGCAACATGATGATGCTCGTAGGAACGAGGCGAAAAAGGTTAAGAGCCCGAACTTGAAGAATATGGTCGCAGCAACTCACACTTAATGGGAACCTACAAACACACACACATGTGTGTATAGGGGTATATATATATATAACATGTACTTAATTAGTTTGTTTATGTATACCATTATATTATGTAATGAATCCATCATTGTAGATCTAACACTAAGTTTCTTCAAGTTCGGGCTCTTAACCTTTTTCGCCTCGTTCCTACGAGCATCATCATGTTGCATCATGCCATGATTCACCCTAGTAGCCACCATAGAGTCGATCATGTCCCCGACAGTATCTACCACCTTAGCCATCATATCAGGCACCATAACAATCATCAGCTTATCATATAATTTCTCATGTAACTTATGAAACAAACTCTTTTCTAGCCTCGTCGCCAAATCTTCTAAATCATATAATTTCTCATGGAACTCGTTTTGTTTCCTCTTTCTCTTGTTGATCCTCGATTCTTTTAGAGTGACACTATAACCCATCACCCTCGTGCGACCAGGATGCTCTTGTCCCAAAAAAAAAGTACAGTTACAAACTCATCCGTAAATTGCTCACTCTCAAGAACTACAATGTATTCCCCTGAGGGCGTGCGTTTTGTCCTAGCATAGATAAAATCTCTTGCATGTTCGCTTGATATATGTTGTCCATTTATTTTCATACCTAACTCGATATCTTTATCCCACCGATCTTTATTCCTACGATACCCTAATGGGCCTAAGTGGGCCGAATTTTTGTTCTTCTTCATAACCTACTTACCTTTTTTTTCCTATTTTCTTTTACACATATAAATGAAATTAGAATTTGTATTGTATAAAAATATCATAAAAAGTTACGAAAGCCCAAAAAACATGGAATTCTTTAGTGGATTTTAGGCTAACAAAAGATTGTCATGTTTTTTGTCTAGTTACGGGTAATATTTTGATCCCTCTTTACCTATGTCCATGAAATCATTAACAAGCGTCGACTTATAGGTCCTCCATGACTTGTTTCTTACTTTAAGTATTTTTTTTGGGAGCGTCATTTGGTATATTCCAGTAATTATGGTTTTTAAAATAATGTATAGTAATTATTAGTAACAATTATTAATTAAACAATATTTAACAAGTTATAAATATGAAACCTTAATGTCCAACCACAACTCATGGCACGCTGACTTAGATACTTTATCCCAACTCTCTTTAAGGATAGGAATCCTACTCCTAGCGGTGACTGCACAATAAGTTGCAAATGTAGGTTGATTCATTCCAATAGATCGATTATGATTATCCAAATCAACATGCAATGTTGCTAATTTTTCTTTAGTCTTTTCCCTTATCAATGTGGCGTTTCTCTTACTCATTTCTATATTTTCCATTGTTGGGTGGTCAGGTTATAGTAGAACTCGAATTATGTTTGTTTCTTTTTCATATATCTTTGACGCTCTACATGTGATACATTCATGTAGATTAGCATGATCGTTTCTATGTAACATGCAATCATTTGGACAAGCATGTATTCTTTCAACTTCCAGATCCATCTAACACACGAGTTTTTTTGCTTGGTATAATGACATAGGCAACCCATTATTTTCGGGGAGCATGTCATGTAAAAGCTCTAGCAAGTCCGTGAAACTTTTATCACTCCAACCATTGTTTGCTTTTAAATTAAACAATTTTAGCACCACAAAAATTTGTTGAAATTTTTCATAATCTTTATCTTGAATATTATCTTCGATATCATGTAGCATCTCATCTACTTTATCAAAATTATCATTTCATGAGTCATCAACGTTTTCACGATTATTTTCAGTATCAACTTTGTTACGATCAACGAATAATTCACCATGTCGTGTCCAATGTGTATAGCCATTCATAAACCCATAACATATCATATGTTCTTGTATTGTGTTTAATTCACTAAACATTTTACAATTATGACACCTTTTACAATGACACCAAATGTGAGTCTATCCTTCATTCATCCGGTGATCATCAGCAACTTTAAGAAAAAATTTCAAGCAACCCAAATATTCATACCTAGCACGATGCAGTTCAGGTTTGAAGGTACATTTGTAAATTATAAAACCAATATTTAGTAAATACATATGCATGACATGGATATATATGTTGCAGTTAGACACTTCTAACCTACTTATTGAATAATTGGTGTTATATGTGAATACATAATAACATATAGACTATTTAAGAAAAAATTAGCAACATTTCACATTAACATATTGGTTATTTAAGAAAAACTTGGCAAAAGTGAATATGTTCATCTAACGTTAGGTATAGAACCATCCAAAACGACTTAGTTTTGCTTTTAATTAAATAACTAAATCTAAATTAAGCTTATCCGATTTTAGGCTCATTTTTTTTTTAATTTCAAACTCACTTATAGGCCAAGTTTTTTTCATCAAATTTAACCCTACAACCACTACAAGAAATACAGCCTTTAGTGGCGACACCAATAGCGGCGACATATTGAAAAGTCACTGCTAAAGGTCCATGTCGCCGCTATTAGGTCCCTGTCGCCGCTATTGGTGTCGCCGCTAAAGGTCCATGACACGGATCCGCACTTTGACGTTCTGGTAAACAAGAACCGTCCGATCGTGTTTCTAATCCAACGGTTGGGGTACTCGTGGAACACACAAAAGCAATACCGTCGACTCTTGTCGGTGCTAAAGACCTATAACTATCGCCGCTAAAGATCGAATAAATGTCGCGACAATAATTCCCTCCGAAGTGTCGCCGCTATCGATAGAAGTCGCCGCTAAAGCCTCAAACGTCGCCGGTAAAGGTGTCGCCGCTAAAGGTCGACGCAGTTAACCCAAAAAAATCGACGCATTTTCCTTTTCTCTTCTTTTGAATCCATTATCACTACCGCGTTTTTCTTTTCTGCATATCCTTCGTCGAATCGTTGGTTCACAAGAAGAAGATACCGGCGGGTGATATCGGCGACTACCGCCACATAGAAGAGGATACCGACGGATGAGACTATTTTTCCTGTGAGGACCAATTTTTCCGGCGACATTGAGTAATTTCCGGCGATTGAGAGGTATTTCCAACTTAGTTTCCTTTCCCTTTTCTCTTGTAACTTCGGTTTTAAGCTTATTTTAGTGGTTAATTGCAAAAAAATTGTGAATTTCAGTTTTTGATTGGGTTCACGACCACCACCCGCGACTACAGCCACAACTGTACCATTTTCGTTGATTTCCGCCACCACAAGTTTTATTTACTTCTATTTATTGTGAAATTTGAGTTTAATTGCAAAATATGTGTAGTTGTATAAATTATGTGAAAATTGGCATATGTGTGTATATTTGATATATGTATGTGAATCTATGTAAATTTTGTGTATATATGTCAATGTATGTGTGTTTGGTGTATATGTGGTATATGAATGTGAAATATTTGTATTTGGTATAAGTAGGATGTTATTATCTATATATGTGAAAGTATGTGTATTTGATACAAGTAGGATGTTATTATGTATGTATGTGAATGTATGTGTGTTTGGTGTATATGTGGTATATGAATGTAAAATTTATGTATTTGGTATAAGTAGGATGTTTTTATCTATATATGTGAAAGTATGTGTATTTGGTATAAGTAGGATGTTATTATGTATGTATGTAAATGTATGTGTATTTGGTGTGTATGTGGTATATGTATGTGGAAATATGTGTATTTGATGCTCTTATGTATTATGTGAAAGTATATGGTTTTGGTATAAATAGGATGCTATAATTGAAAAAAAAAACAAAAAAAATGTTATAAAATTGTTTAAAATACAATGTTATAATTGGAAAAATATATATGATGGAAAAAAGCTAATCGCTAAACATATACCAAATTAACAATTTTGATTTATTTAATATAAATGTTTTTTATAAACGTGTGGAAAAAATCGTTGGATCTTTGACCTTTTTATTTAATACTTACAACTTTTGCCTATATAAATTACAAGTAATTGTAATTAAAATTAATTTAAAAAACGCATAAATAAAAAATTTTAATTTTTTTTAAATTGTAATATCTACTTTTTTGAGTCACATGTGTATTTTTAAAACAAAAGTTAGAAATTGTTACATTTTCATGTCTTTTTTAGTTTTTAAATTTTTTATTTGCAACATATTTATACAATGCTATAAATAAAAAATATATTCTTTTTTAATCTCGAAGGTAAAAAAGAACAACATAATAACTCTACTTTTATGGTATATATATTTAATATATATATATATATATATATATATATATATATAATTGTTTAAAGTACAATGTTACAAACAAAGTAGGATGTTAATTTTTGTAAAAAAAAATAATGTGGATTGTAAAAAAAAAACAATGCTAATTCCCTAGACTAAACTCTTAACCCGAAATTATGTTTCAGCAACATCATCTCTATTGATAAAAGCTGGACTAGTAATCCACATCGAAACTATCCCGAGTTCCAAGCAGGACTCAAAGCTTTTATCGAGAAGTCCAAGTCACACCTTGATAGTAATGGTAAAATCAGATGTGCATGTCAAAAATGTGATAACCTTTCGACTGCAGTGCAACGCCATACATTCAGAAATGGTTTCAGTAAGTCGTACACAACTTGGATCTATCATGGTGAATCTTTAATTCCTCCAGTCGTCTTGTCAAGTAATGAAATGGCCGATTTAATCGACAATGTTGTTACAACTAGCATTCTAGCTAGGAAATTATGTACTCTTGTAAACATTATCTACTGTAACTCGTAAACCCTAATTCATGTTATGCTTGAAATTCAACCTATGGAAGCACATTCAAACCTAGATTCATCAAGTAAAGTTGAAAACCCTAGAAATCCCGGTATAAGCCCATTATGGATTAGGATTTCCTTATTGGGCCTAATGGGCCAATAAACTTCCAATGTGACTATTTTGGGCTTAGAACTCGTAATTGGGCTCTAATTCAACCCACTTTCATGAAACTTAACTTTTTGGGCCTTATAAGCCTAAAATGGACTAGTTTATCTCTAATGGGCCTTATTGGGCCATAACAAATTCAATTAGCTTTAATGGACTCAAATCCATCCTCTTATACAAAAATTGGGTCGTGACCTACTACTCTAAAGACCCAATGGGCCGAAAACCATCAAATTGGGCCTCATATTATGGACTCAAGCATAAAAGGCCCAAGTCATTCTCTTCCTTCCCTCTCTCTCGCCCAAGTAGAAAACAAAAAGAAAAGGAAATGAGGGTTGACATTTGTAGTGCCACCTCCTTATTACACTTCATACTTCCATGCATGGACCAATATGCATCTATAAGGGTCACCTCACTCTCTCTCTCTTTTTCTTCTTAATACTTGCGGCCGAGAATCAACACACACACACAAAACATTTCATACTCTCTCTAAGTAAAACATTCAAGAACATCCCTTCCCTCTCATCAAGACTTTCGAGAATTAGAAGCATTTCAAGGAGATTTCATCCAAAAATCACTTCAAGCTACACTCTAGTGGTAAGATCTTGCAAACATATTTCCTTTCTACACTCATTCACTCTTCTTACCACCTTAAATTCTTGATCATACTCCTAGAAACATACTAAGTTCGAGATCCACTCAAGAAGCTTTCTAGGGCCGAAGATAACATCAAACTCTTCCATTTCTTTCTTCAAATCGAAAACAATAAGCAAAGGTGAGTTCATACCCCTCTATTTTCAGTTTTCATATGATTTATGGGGGAGAATACAAGTAAAATGTGAAGATCTATGTGTATTTGTATGTTATGTGTGATTTCTTGTGTTTTTGTGGTAAATATGTGCTAAAAATGAAAGATATTTCGAGATCCATAGTTCAAGAAGGAAAAATATGTGATCTAGGTCATATTTCACTTAACATGTCAAGATAAACTACTATACAAGCTTTAAAGTAACACGCTACAACATAAAACTCATTATTGGACTATTTTTGTCAAATAAACAAAAGTTTGGGAAAAAGTTGTCATTTACGGCTTTTACAAGGCTCAAAATGTCAAAACAGCTAAAATGAAAGTTTCTATGAACATTATGTTTTTCAAAGGACTAAAAATGAAATTTGTAGCTTATTGGGCTAAAATTTTGGTTTTAAGGGGCTGAAATGGTAAATTTCTCAAAACAGTGGGTAGAAAAGTAAATGAATCTATTTCTG
Source organism: Lactuca virosa (assembly GCF_052849685.1). Taxonomy (NCBI): domain Eukaryota; kingdom Viridiplantae; phylum Streptophyta; class Magnoliopsida; order Asterales; family Asteraceae; genus Lactuca; species Lactuca virosa. The sequence goes on from NC_136431.1 coordinate 73,667,460, forward strand.
GGGTTAAAATGACCTTATTTGCTAAAAAGGATTGAAAATGCAAAGATTTTGGATTTTGGGTAAAAAGTGTAAAAATTGCGAAAAATGTGGATTAAAATACAAGTCTTTTAACCAAAGGGTTGAAACTTTCCGAAAATTTACTTTTGGGCTTAAAACATTATTTAAATAAGTGTTTGGGTCAAAAATGTCAAGAAAAATAGTTCAAGGACCTAATATGTCATTTTTTTAAAAATGACTAAAATTGCCAACTTTACAAAATAAGGGGGCTGAATAGGTCAAACTAATGTTTTTGGTCAATTATGTTAATAATAATAATAATTGGGTCAAAATATACAAAACTTTATAACTTATGGGTTTTAAATAGAAAAATAACTATTTTTATAAATCTATGAATCGTTATAAAACAAATTCGTGATTTTTACGACATATCGATTAAACAACTCGTAACATTAATACTATACAAAACAAGTAAACATTCAAATGGTTGGGCTTGAGAGATTCTAATCATGCTTAATGGGCCTTCGTGACTCATTAACATGACTTTTGGGCCCAACATAAATAATACATGTTATTGGGCCTCCTGTGACCCAATTACATGCTTAAGGGACCCTCAATGGTTTTTACATGCTATTGGGCCTCAGTGGCCCATTTGCATTTCGGATTTTCTGGGTTTTACGAACGACATAAACTATTTTACATCAAACACACTTATGAACTCACCAACATTATATATGTTGACCGTTTTCAAAATAACTTGTATTCTCAGGTAATCGTTAGACAAGGAAGCATCCAGTGTGTTGAAAGTTTCTTTTGTAGTTGCTAATCACCAAACACTTTATATTTTGGAATCATGTAATGTAAACCTTGTACTTGATGTAAACAATGCCAGTTGTACTATGTAATGTTTGGTGATGAATGTGTTATGTTTCATGTTTATTCATTGTGATGATATTTCAATTTAAGTCACGCGAGCCCTCAGACGTTTCCGCCGTCTGGTTCGGGGGTGTGACAGGTTGGTATCAGAGCTCTGTTTATAGTGAAGTGGCATATCTAACTACACATTGATATGCAACTATAAACCCAGCAAGGGACTAAATAACTCTGAACAAAACAAATAAAATGTGCTAATAAACACTGTTATTTGTGCGACTTAGAAAAATGAACATAATAACAAATCGAATAAGACGATTGGGAGAACCTGACATCTCGGTTAAGCCAGGACTGTTCACAGTTGTATTAGGGATGAAAGTAGTCTGATCAACTACATTTCTTCGTAATACAACTATCACATGCCCTGGAACGATCGCGATGGTCAGTAAACCCAAGGCATACCCTATTGTTAAACAAGAAGAATGCATCAACCCAATTTTTATAACAACTAAAAATATTTTAGGATTAATAATAGTTTATTTATATACCTCCTTACGTGTTCCCCCTCACAGTCACCATGGAAGAGGAGCATCAGGGCATTCAGTTTCATCAGGTCTTAGTGGCCCACGGAATGATTGAGGACGACCTGGAGGAAGAGCAAGGAGGAGCACACGGCGTTGGACCCGACGAGTACACAGACACAGACTACGAGTTTGATGGGACCGATGACGATATGGAGGAAGAAGGAGACACAGACGAAGCCTCCGTCACACCACCTACTGGCGAGACACCACGGAACCACCCCGCCCCACCAGGAAATCTCGTGAGAGAGAATCGTTCTCCGGAGGCTGAGGCTGAAGCTGCCGCACTACGACAACAGCTATTCGTCATGGAAGCACGAGCGGTGCAGGCCGAACAGGAAAGAGATGAAGTGATTAGAGAAATGACTGAGATGGCCCAGTTGTTGGCACAACACTTCGGTATATGATCTCGCTGCCACCGTTGGGCGCTTCCTAGTGTGTTAGGATCAGCTTTACCCTACTAGTGCTATGTTCTCTTATGTTCGCTATATTATGTACTACCGACTCCATGTTTAACTGATTACACTACTCATAGAGTCGTTATGTTGTCGAACTTTGTACCTCTATGTATGCTCTTTCGAGCAAATTTTCATGTATCAAAGTACGGATATTATTAGTGAAAAATATTATGTGTTTTATACTATTATTGTTTGGTGTAAATATATTGGAACAATTAGATACAAAAAAAATCGATTCACGAAATTCTCAACTTAAAAACAATAAATACTCAACATCTTTCTGTTCCGTAACAGCAAGATGCCTCAGAGACCAAACCGCGGAAATAACCAACCACCGACACCACCGAAAGTCAACTCAGCTGCGTTTCAAGCCGCTGTATCTGCTGCAGTCACAGCAGCCATGGCGCAAATCCACCAAGGGAACAATGACGGAGGAAACGGGCAGGGAGCTGGAAGTTCAAACAACGGAATAAATCAAGGACCTACCAAGACATGCTCTTACAAAGACTTTATCAACGCCAAGCCACGAACCTTTAATGGAACGGGAGGTGTCATAGCCCTAAAGAGGTGGATTGAGAAAATTGAATCTGTCTTTGAAATTTGCGGGTGTCCAGATGGGTGCAAGGTCAAGTTTGCAACATGTACCTTTGTTGATCAAGCTCTTTCATGGTGGAACGGTCATATCGAAGCCATGACCCTTCCAGTGGCAAACGCAATGCCCTAGGAAGAACTGAAGGAAATGATGTTGGCAGAGTACTGCCCTAGAGGCGAAATACAAAAGATGGAACAAGAATTGTGGAACTTGACAGTTCAGAACTCCAACATCGAAGCATGCATATCCAGGTTTAGCGAGCTATCCCTTTTGTGTCCGGGTATGATCACCTCAGAAGGGAAAAAGATTGAGAGGTTCATCTGGGGATTGACTGCACCTATCCAAGGGAATGTCATTGCGGCAAACCCTGAGACGTTTGATAGCGCCAAAAGATTGGCCAAGAAACTGTATGATCATGGCAGCAAGAAGAGTGTTAAGATTGTGGAAGCGGATGTTAAGAAGGAAGAAGAGAATAAGAAAGGGAAGAACAACAAGAGAAGAGGTCAATAGAACTCAGAATCATCTAAGAAGCAACAGACAGTGACTGTCCATGCAGCAACCCAAGCTACCACAGCACCACATGCTCCAACCTCATCCACGCCGAATACTCCAAAACAGTACACAGGGAATCTTCCCAAGTGTAACAAATGTAACTACCATCACCTCGGGGAATGCAGAGAGATGATGTGCACAAGATCCAACCGGAAGGGCCATACAGCAAAATATTATAGGACCCAGTTTCCACAAAACCAGATGCCCAACAACAACAACAACAACAACACAAAGGATGGAGCCAGTTATACCTGTTATGGGTGCGGGAAGACCAGACATTTCAGACGGAACTGTCCCAATGCAAACACCCAGATGACAGGAGCGGCAGGAAGAGTGCTGACTATGGGACAAGGAGAAGCGGTTCAGGATCCCGCTGTCGTCACCGGTACGTTTTTCCTTAACCACTCATATGCATGCATCCTGTTTGATATCGGGGCATAGCGAAGCTTTGTGAGTAACAAATTCAAACACTTGCTAAAACAACAACCCCAAAAGCTTAATGAAACCTTTACGGTGGAATGGCTAATGGGAAAACAGAATCAGCCGGGGAAATCTATGTAGGATGTACCCTAACTTTAAATCAGCATACCTTTCAAATGAACTTGATGCCTGTAACTATTAGGAGTTTTGATGTGATTATCGGCATGGACTGGTTGAGCCCCCATCATGCCGAAATTATGTGTCGCGAGAAGGCCGTTCGCCTTCATCTCCCTAATCATGAAACCCTAATTATATACGGAGACAAACCCAAGACGAACCTTCATCTTATCTCGTGCATTAAGGCACAAAAGTATCTACAAAAGAAGGACTTGGCGTTTCTGGCACACATAGTGGATAAGTCCAAGGAAGAGGTCAATATTCGAGACATCCCAGTGGCTTGCGACTTCCCGGACGTCTTTCCCGAAGATCTTCTGGGGATACCCCCAGAAAGACAAGTCGAGTTCCGAATTGACCTGGTACCGGGAGCTACGCCCATTTCCAAATCACCCTATAGGTTCGCTCCTGCGGAGATGCAAGAACTGTCAAGCCAACTCAGCGAGCTCTTGAGTAAAGGATTCATCCGACCTAGCTTCTCACCCTGGGGAGCTCCGCTCCTTTTTGTTAAGAAGAAGGACAGATCCTTTAGGATGTGTATCGATTATAGAGAGCTGAATAAGCTCACTATCAAAAATCGCTACCCACTTCCACGAATCGACGATCTGTTCGACCAGCTCCAGGGAGCAAATTACTTCTCTAAGATAGATCTGCGGTCCGGCTACCACCAGCTCAAGGTCCGGGAAGAGGATATTCCCAAAACCGCTTTCCGAACCCGCTATGGACATTATGAATTCATTGTAATGCCCTTCGGTCTAACGAATGCCCCTGCCGCATTCATGGACCTGATGAATCGAGTCTGCCGACCCTTCCTCGACAACTTTGTCATCGTTTTCATCGACGATATCCTGGACTATTCTCGAAGTGAAGAGGAGCATGGCTGACATCTCCAGTAAATCTTGGAAACCCTACGGACCGAAAAGTTATACGCAAAACTCTCTAAGTGTGAGTTCTGGCTCCGTAGGGTAAACTTTTTGGGTCATGTTTTCAGTCAAGAAGGGATACATGTGGACCCTTCTAAGATCAAAGCCATTGAAGGATGGGCAGTCCCAGCGACACCCACAAAAATTCGTCAATTTTTAGGTCTCGCAGGCTATTACAGGAGATTCATTCAGAACTTCTCCAAAACAGCCAAGCCACTTACCATGCTTACACAAAAGGGGGTACCATTTGAATGGAAAGAAAAGCAGGAGGTTGCCTTCCGAACTCTGAAGCGAGCCCTCTGTAGTGCACCAGTACTATCACTACTAGAGGGAACAGAGGACTTCGTCGTTTACTGCAATGCTTCGAATCAGGGTTTAGGCTGTGTACTCATGTAGCGTGGTAAGGTGATAGCTTATGCATCCCGACAACTAAATACACATGAGGTGAATTATACCACCCATGATCTCAAATTGGGAGCTGTGGTCTTCGCCTTGAAAATTTGGAGGCACTACCTTTATGGTACCAAGTGCACCATTTTCACCGACCACAAGAGTCTCCAGCACATTTTAAATCAAAAGGAGTTAAACATGAGGCAGCGAAGATGGGTTGAGCTGCTAAACGATTATGAGTGCGAAATCAAGTACCACCCAGGCAAGGCTAACGTGGTAGCTGATGCCTTGAGTCGGAAAGAATACTCAAATCGTCGTGTGAAGACTCTTTCAATAACCATCCAATCCCATATGTCCTCATAAATCAAAGCATCCCAGTTCGACGCCATGAAGACAGAAAACAGAACGAGCGAAGCATTACGTGGAATGGAAAAGAACTTCGAAGTCAAGGAGGACGGAACATATTATTTCATGAACCGAATTTGGGTCCCTAAACTTGGGGGATTCAGAGAAGTAGTCATGAATGAAGCTCATAAGACATGATACTCCATCCCTCCAGGGTCAGATAAAATGTACCTGGATGTCAAGCAATGCTATTGGTGTCCTAACATGAAGGCAGAGATTGCCACATACGTTAGCAAGTGCCTCACTTATGCTAAAGTGAAGGTAGAGTATCAAAAGCCCTCGGGACTATTACAACAGCCGGTAATACCCGAGTGGAAATGGGAAAGGATTACTATGGACTTTGTGACCAAATTACCCAGGACAACAGATGGATTGGATACCATATGGGTAATAGTCGACAGGTTGACAAAATCCGCTCATTTCCTACCAATAAAGGAGACATACAAGATGGAGCGACTAACAAGAATCTACGTCAAGGAAATTATGAGACTCCATGGAGTACCAATATCTATCATCTCAGATCGAGATAGTAGGTTCACTTCACGCTTTTGGCAATCGCTATAGAAGGCTATGGGGACACAACTCGACATGAGCACTGCTTACCACCCACAGACGGATGGTCAAAATGAGCGAACCATTCAAACGCTTGAGGATATGCTTCGAGCGTGTGTGATAGACTTTGGAAGGTCGTGGGATACCCACTTACCTTTAATTGAGTTTTCGTACAACAACAGTTATCACACAAGCATCAAAGTTGTTCTTTTCGAAGCATTATATGGTCGTAAATGTAGATCACCGTTGTGTTGGACAGAGGTAGGCGACACTCAACTGGCAAGATGGCAGACACCAAACAATGCCTTAACAGGACCAGAAATCATACGCGAAACGACAGAGAAAATAGTTCAAATCAAAGCTCGACTTCAAGCATCACGCGACCGACAGAAGAGCTACGCTGATAGACAACGAAAGCCCTTGGAATTTCAAGTCGGGGATCGGGTGTTGTTAAAAGTCTCCCCCTGGAAAGGGGTGATCCATTTCGGGAAACGGGGAAAACTAAACCCACGGTATATTGGACCACTCGAGATTCTTGCCCGAATCGGTCTCGTGGCTTATAGACTGCAGCTACCTACCGAACTCAGCAGTGTACACCCCGTGTTCCATGTTTCCAATTTGAAGAAGTTCCTGTCCGACGAAATTCTCGTCATTCCATTGGAAGAAATCGAAATCAACGAGAATCTCATGTTCATCGAGGAACCAGTTGAAATCATGGACAGGGAGGTGAAGCGTACTAAGCAAAGTCGCATTCCAATAGTGAAGGTTCGGTGGAACGCAAAACGTGGACCGGAATTCACATGGGAACGCGAAGACCACATGAAGCAAAAGTACCCTCACCTATTCTCGCATTCTCAAATCTAGCTTCAAAAAGAATTTCGGGATGAAATTCCCTCTAACGGGGGGATGATGTCACAACTAGCATTCTAGCTAAGAAATTCTGTACTCTTGTAAACATTATCTACTGTAACTCGTAAACCCTAAGTCATGTTATGCTTGAAATTCAACCTATGGAAGCACATTCAAACCTAGATTCATCAAGTAAAGTTGAAAACCCTAGAAATCCCGGTTTAAGCCTATTATGGATTAGGATTTCCTTATTGGGCCTAATGGGCCAATAAACTTCCAATGTGACTATTTTGGGCTTAGAACTCGTAATTGGGCTCTAATTCAACCCACTTTCATGAAACTTAACTTTTTGGGCCTTATAAGCCTAAAATGGACTAGTTTATCTCTAATGGGCCTTATTGGGCCATAACAAATTCAATTAGCTTTAATGGACTCAAATCCATCCTCTTATACAAAAATTGGGCCGTGACCTACTCTAAAGACCCAATGGGCCGAAAACCATCAAATTGGGCCTCATATTATGGACTCAAGCATAAAAGGCCCAAGTCATTCTCTTCCTTCCCTCTCTCTCGGCCCAAGTAGAAAACAAAAAAAAAGGAAATGAGGGTTGACATTTATAGTGCCACCTCCTTATTACACTTCATACTTCCATGCATGGACCAACATGCATCTATAAGGGTCACCTCACTCTCTCTCTTCTTCTTCTTAATACTTGCGGCCGAGAATCAACACACACACACAAAACATTTCATACTCTCTCTAAATAAAACATTCAAGAACATCCCTTCCCTCTCATCAAGACTTTCGAGAATTAGAAGCATTTCAAGGAGATTTCATCCAAAAATCACTTCAAGCTACACTCTAGTGGTAAGATCTTGCAAACATATTTCCTTTCTACACTCATTCACTCTTCTTACCACCTTAAATTCTTGATCATACTCCTAGAAACATACTAAGTTCGAGATCCACTCAAGAAGCTTTCTAGGGCCGAAGATAACATCAAACTCTTCCATTTCTTTCTTCAAATCGAAAACAATAAGCAAAGGTGAGTTCATACCCCTCTATTTTCAGTTTTCATATGATTTATGGGGGAGAATACAAGTAAAATGTGAAGATCTATGTGTATTTGTATGTTATGTGTGATTTCTTGTGTTTTTGTGGTAAATATGTGCTAAAAATGAAAGATATTTCGAGATCCATAGTTCAAGAAGGAAAAATATGTGATCTAGGTCATATTTCACTTAACATGTCAAGATAAACTACTATACAAGCTTTAAAGTAACACGCTACAACATAAAACTCATTATTGGACTATTTTTGTCAAATAAACAAAAGTTTGGGAAAAAGTTGTCATTTACGGCTTTTACAAGGCTCAAAATGTCAAAACAGTTAAAATGAAAGTTTCTATGAACATTATGTTTTTCAAAGGACTAAAAATGAAATTTGTAGCTTATTGGGCTAAAATTTTGGTTTTAAGGGGCTGAAATGGTAAATTTCTCAAAACAGTGGGTAGAAAAGTAAATGAATCTATTTCTGGGGTTAAAATGACCTTATTTGCTCAAAAGGATTGAAAATGCAAAGATTTTGGATTTTGGGTAAAAAGTGTAAAAATTGCGAAAAATGTGGATTAAAATACAAGTCTTTTAACCAAAGGGTTGAAACTTTCCGAAAATTTACTTTTGGGCTTAAAACATTATTTAAATAAGTGTTTGGGTCAAAAATGTCAAGAAAAATAGTTCAAGGACCTAATATGTCATTTTTTTAAAAATGACTAAAATTGCCAACTTTACAAAATAAGGGGGCTGAATAGGTCAAACTAATGTTTTTGGTCAATTATGTTAATAATAATAATAATTGGGTCAAAATATACAAAACTTTATAACTTATGGGTTTTAAATAGAAAAATAACTATTTTTATAAATCTATGAATCGTTATAAAACAAATTCGTGATTTTTACGACATATCGATTAAACAACTCGTAACATTAATACTATACAAAACAAGTAAACATTCAAATGGTTGGGCTTGAGAGATTCTAATCATGCTTAATGGGCCTTCGTGACTCATTAACATGACTTTTGGGCCCAACATAAATAATACATGTTATTGGGCCTCCTGTGACCCAAATACATGCTTAAGGGACCCTCAATGGTTTTTACATGCTATTGGGCCTCAGTGGCCCATTTGCATTACTAGTAAGGTCCAAATAAACCTTATGTGAAATGGGCCAACGTGCCTTTCGTATACTCGTCATCCGTAAATAACATACGAAATTAGTAGGGCCTAGTAGTCCTCTTCTCCTCGTCTGTTAGGCTTACCTTCTCTTCAAGTAAACTAAAATCAGGTCATTAATCAAGGTTAATCAAATTCATGTGGATTAAGTGAGTAATAACGAGTGACACCAATAAGTGTCGGTCGTAGTCTGTAGTTGTAATCAAAGTCTCCTGGAGGGAGAGCGAGAGTTTGTGTATAGATCTATACGGGGGGTGACTCCCCCACACCTAAGCTGTTCGCTACAGTTAGACTCGGCCAGTCTAGGGTGACAAAATCTTAAGATCAAATTTCGTTGTTCATTAGAATGCCAAGACAGACGAACTAGTCATTATCATGCATGGTTATAACGACTCACGTAGAAATCCGATATCATTTAAGTAATCAAGGGAAATCATATTCGTTCGATGTGACGATACAATAATGTAAAACCATCATAACTTTTTATCGGAAAACATCGGGTTTTCCGGGGAAACCAATCTTGCTCATTTGTACTTTCAAAAACTATAATGCAAAACTTCTCATTTATTCATGTTTTGAAATCATTCACGCATATACTTACAGGATCATCACAACATTTTCAAGAAAAGTCTTAATACATAAAATATCGGATTTTCTGGGTTTTACGAACGACATAAACTATTTTACATCAACACACTTATGAACTCACCAACATTATATATGTTGACCGTTTTCAAAATAACTTGTATTCTCCGGTAATCGTTAGACAAGGAAGCATCCAGTGTGTTGAAAGTTTCTTTTGTAGTTGCTAATCACCAAACACTTTATATTTTGGAATCATGTAATGTAAACCTTGTACTTGATGTAAACAATGTCAGTTGTACTATGTAATGTTTGGTGATGAATGTGCTGTGTTTCATGTATATTCATTGTGATGATATTTCAATTTAAGTCACGCGAGCCCTCGGACGTTTCCGCCGTCTGGTTCGGGGGTGTGACAAATGTGATGTGGGAGTCGAGAGAAAATGATACCAACCTCGATGAAGGAACCTCGAATAGAAGGGGTAGCGGTGTGGATGATGATTTTGCATAGTTGTTAGAAGAAGTGGAAACTAAATTGTATCTTGGTTGCACCTTTTCTTCCCTTACGTTTCTAGCAAAGTTAATGCATATCAAGGTGAACAACAAATAGACTGATAATTCATTTGATCAAATCCTTGAGTTGTTGCAATCAGCATTTCCCGAAGGCAACAAGGTTCCCCTTTCACATTATCTAGCCAAAAAGAAACCAAAGTCTATTGGTCTGGGGTATGACTGGATACATGTGTGCAAAAATGATTGTTTTCTCTTTTAGAAAGAACACGATTCATTGCAAGTTTGTCCCGTTTGTAAAGAGAGACGATGGATCGATAAAAACACCAAGGGTCAGAAAGTAGCTCATAAGGTGTTACGGTACTTTCCTGTGACCCTTAGACTACGACGTTTATATTGTTCGAGGCACACTGCCAAGAATATGATTTGGCATAGTACCGGACATTCAGAAGATGGTATGATGCGTCATCCTGTTGATGGGGAACATTGGCAAGATTTTGATAAAAAAAATACGCCGACTTCTCGAGTGAATCCTGTAACGTACGCCTAGGTCTTTCAGTTGACGGTTTTAATCCATTTGAAAACATGTGTAATCCACATAGCACATGGCCGGTCATACTCATCACATACAATCTATCACCCTGGCTTTGTAAGAAAGAGTCATCATTCATGTTGACTTTGTTGATTCCCGGCCTGAAATCTCTTGGTAAGGATATGGATGTTTTCCTTAGGTCGTTGGTGGAAGAGCTTAAACATTTGTGGAACTCATGCATACGTATTAAAGATATGGCGACAAACACATTCTTTATGATGAGAGCTATGTTGTTGTGGACAATAAACGACAGGCCAGCTCGTAGTAGTCTATCAGGTTGGAGTGGGCAAGGGTATAGAGCATGTGCTACTTGCAATGAAGACACTCCTTCGTACCATGCAACAAATAAAGTCGTATATACCGGTCATCGTCGTTTCCTAGATGCTAATGATCCGTTAAGAAAGAGGTTGGACTTTAATGGGATGGAAGAGACAAGACCCGCTCCGAGACACTTTAGTAATGACGACATACAAGAGCAACTAGGTCGTCTACTAACTCGTAAATCGGGTAAACATCTAGAGCATGAAGGTGGGGAGCCAAAGCGGCAAGGTGACGAGTTGAACTGGTCGAAACGACTCATTTTCTTCGAACTCGAGTATTGGTCTTCTCTCAGCTGAAACAAAACATAGATTTCATGAATGTCGAGAAAAATGTGGACGAGATTTTGTTAGGTACTCTTTTAATGAACGATAAAAGTAAAGACACATCAAATGCACGAGAGGACTTGAGAATTCTAAACATTCGGAGAAATGAATGGTTGCAAAAAAAGGGTGACAAGTTTCATAGACCCATGCAAGATACTCTTTCACGAAATCTAGTCGACAACTCTTTTGTCAATTTATAAAAGATTTTAAAATGCATGTTGATTTGGTAATTTTGGTTTGTGGTGATTATTTGCTAAAAGCTTTGTTAATTGTGTTTTTGTCCCAAGTGCAAGAATTAACAATGTACTTTTGTTTTTTGTCTCTTAGTTTAAAAATAGAAATGTACTTCGGCATCATAAAATGCATGTTGATTTGGTAATTTTGGTTTGTGGTGATTATTTGCTAAAAGCTTTGTTAATTGAGTTTTTGTCCCAAGTTCAAGAAATAGCAATGTACTTTGGTTTTTTGTCTCTAGTTTAAAAATAGCAATGTACTTTGGCATAATAAAATGCATGTTGATTTGGTAATTTTGGTTTGTGGTGATTATTTGCTAAAAGCTTTGTTAATTGGGTTTTTGTCCCAAGTGCAAGAAATAACAATGTATTTTGGTTTTTTGTCTCTAGTTTAAAAATAGCAATTTACTTTGGCATTATAAAATGCATGTTGATTTGGTAATTTTGGTTTGTGGTGATTATTTCCTAAAAGCTTTGTTAATTGGGTTTTTGTCCCAAGTGCAAAAAATAGCAATGTACTTTGGTTTTATGTCTCTAGTTTAAAAATAGCAATGTACTTTGGCATCATAAAATGCATGTTGATTTGGTAATTGTGTTTTTGTCCCAAGTGCAAGATATAGCAATGTACTTTTGGTATATCTTGTATTTAAGTGCAAGAAATAGGAATGTACTTTGGTAGTTTTTGTTTATGTTTGATAATTTAACTTCTAAATTTATATATGTTGTTATTTATTATGTAGTTGGAAAATCTTTGGGCAATGCTCAACGACCCGACATGTAGGGAGAAGCTTTATGCGTTTTTTCAATCGGGGAATAATCAAGTAGGAAACTATAGGAACGGAGATGGTGGTTTGTCGGATAATTAATTTGTGTGTTGTATGTTAGATTTGTCGTCACACTTTGCTACTTGTTAGAATTGTAAAACTTTGGTTGTTTATTTTCGTATGAAATTTATTATAACAGTATTTGGTATCTAATCGGATGTTATGTAATTTTTTCTGTATTTAATGTCGTTATGTATCAGTTTTTTATACCCAAAATCTTTGATTAAAAAAATATAAAAAATGAAAAATGTTATTACCGGCAACACTATTACCGATGACATGTGCATTAGCGGCGATGCAAAGTATTACCGGCGACAAGGGCATTACGGCGACAAATCTCTTTACCGGCGATATTTTGATCAATAGCGACAGAGCAGTAGCAACGACTTATTACCGGCGACATGTCGCTGCTATTATAATTACCACGACATTGCTAATCTTTACCGGCGACTTTTATCCCGCTAATGTCCTTTTTCTTGTAGTGAACATGTGAAATAAAATTATTGCACCTAAGTTTAATAGTGAAAACACCAATAAGATATTTATTGGATTAGTTTCACCGCACAAATTGAATCGATGATTTAATAAGCAATATATAGACTTTTAAATCGTAAATTATCCTTTTTATTAAAGTAAACATAATGTATATAATCAAACAAAATTTTGTTTTCCATTATCTTGTTTTCTTAACTTAATATAATTTTTCAACGTCCATGATTTTAAACTCTATAAGTTTTGTAGATTGTTTTTTTATTACTTTTAATTGGATATATTTTTTAAACGTAGATAATATTTTTAAGCTTTTGCAAGTTTTCTTTCGTTTATAAAAGTTTTCAAAAGAAAACATTCAGAACTTAATTAAAGATCATATCCCCATTAATCCTTAATTATTTTAAGAATATAATATATTTTTGAATATGTCATCATAAACCAACACTAATTTTCCATGAATTTTAATCTTTTCAATTTTATTCATACATTCATGATCCATCCGTGATTATTCCGAAACTTAAGTTATTATCTTTAGACGAAAACCTAAAATCTAGGCCAATAGATTTAATTAAATTTAAATCAAATCTACGTGAAACAAACATAAATATAATATCAATTACTAACTAAAAGAAAACTAATTTGATTAATAAATGATGTAATTGTATAAAGATTATTAAAGGAAAAAAATACCTCAATTAACCAAGTAGCTAGGTCGTGGATTAAGTAGGCTGTCTATTTGATTTAGAAAAAGAGGAATGTTACCGCTTCAAATTTGAATATAATAGGGTTAGAGTGTTTATATATATTTTTAGAAGTAGGTTCATTTAAAAACATGAATTAGTGTGAATACGTGAGGACGATTTACAACCAATCAAATTTTATCATTTTAAAAAATAATTAAATTTAATTTTAAGGGTAAACATGTCAATTTACACAAAAGTTAAACAACTAATTAAAACAAATTGCCTGTAAATATGCTAATTGATCTTTCCATATTCCACAATTGAAACCCACCTATTATTAATTTCGTATTATCAGTCTTACAATCATCGTATAATTCATCGTTGAAACGATTTGATTATTCTGTTAATCCATATGGATTGTCATACAGTAGACGGTGGCCATGCTGATTTCAATTCAATGCAGGATGGAATAGATTATACTTATCATGAGAGTTCGTTCGATGAACAACAACATGGAACTGATCAAAATCCAGGTTTAATTTCGTACACTTTTTCTTAATTGTTAACTTCATTTTCTCTTATTCAGGTTGTATGTTTTATGTTAATTCATCATCATTTTTTTAAGGAGAAGATTGTGATATTTATGATAATATTGATGAAGATGCAAACAATTTACGTGATAATTCGATTGAAGACGAGGCATTGAGTGGATTTGATGATAATCAATCTAATGATAATCATCAACATTCTAATCATCAACATGTGATTATTAATGGAAAACAGTATTGGATTCCAAAGGTACCTGATGAAGTTAAGTCGAAACTCAAAGGCCATTACAAGTCGTATGAAGATATAACATATATGTATTACAAGTACGCTCTTGCAGCAGGTTTTGATGTCATAAAAACGACGAATAGGAAAAATGCACAGGGTATTATTAGATTGAGATACCTTGTGTGTAACAGACAAGGTCTTCCTAATACAGGTCTTGTTGATACATTGAACCCAATCAAAAGTAAGATTCAAAGAAGGACTGATAGTCGAAGGACTGGATGCAATGCATGTATCGGATTTAGTATGATAAAAGGAAGATCTACATGGTTGCTATATGAGTTTGTAGAGGAACATAATCATGAACTTATGTCTCAAGATAACATATTGTTTTCCCGATACCATAGACAGCTTAATTCATGGCAGAAATCGTTCATTATCAGTCTTTTTTAATCAGAATGTTGGTGCCACCCAAGCTCACAGGCTCTTTACTGCTATCAATGGTGGATACAACATTATTGGAGGCACGGTTGATGATTTTAAAATTTTGATGAGGGATCTTAATTGCTTCATAGGTGGAACTGATGCGCAAATGTTAGTCGATAAGATGACTAACAGAACAAAAAATGTTCCTAATTTTTCATTCGACTTTAGAGTTGAAAATAAGCAACTCAACGCTATATTTTGGGCTGACGAGACCTCAAAGATAAATTATAAAGAGTTTGGTGATGTTGTCTCCTTTGATGCCACATTCCGAACCAACAGGTTATGTATATTTTATGTTTACGTTTTTTGTTTTAATTTTAATTTCTTAATCTTTTCAATGTAAATTTTACCACTTTTTAGGTATGACATGGTATTTGTTCCTTTCACCGGAATCGACAATCACAAAAAATGTGTGACAACCCGATATTTCGAATCAATGTAATGACCTGAAAAGTCAAGAATTGTAATCTCTTTTGATATAATGAAATTAGAGTCAAAAATAAAATGTTCAAAAGTCTCTATTGGGTTGCCTAAAATGATAGTTATCATGTCAAGGTTTTCATAAATATAAAGAACACTAGAATCCGAGTTATAACGAAGAAGTTATGACCAACCTAAGATTCACAACAAAACCATCAATACGATTAAACGTTAAACGCGAAGTTTTAATAAAATACTTTTTAACCTTAAGTATCTAAACGAAAGTCGTAGATATCGTTAAACCGTGAACATACATAAAAAGAACGCCCAAATCGACTTCGTATGAGGAAGTTATGATTTTTCGAAGTTTCGGATATAGCAGTAGACAGCTAAAAACTCGAAATAGAGATCGGGGGATTTTTGACCGAAACAATCTAAATGAGAATCGAAGATCTCAACAATAGTAGCGCAACGGTAAAAAGTCTGACGAAAACGGGCATCGGACGAAGAAGTTATGGATTTATGACAGAGTTTTCGTGTCCCGGCCTGTTAAAAATAATTAATTAAAAATAAAGTCAAAATTAGCCAAAGAAATATAAACGAGAGTTGTAGAGCATGTTCTCACCTACGCGTGCATATACAGAACGTCGAAAAAGGGAGTTCGTACGCAGAAGTTATGGATTTTACAAGTTCGAGACACAAAATCCGAGGTTGTCAGGCTGGCCACGACGTGGCACAGATGGCCACGACGTGGGGGCCCTGATTGATGGGTTTTCTGGCTTGGCAGTAGACGGCTCGTCCATGGAAGAGGATAGGATCGACTCCACGACGTGGCAACCTTATGGCCACGACGTGGGACCCAAAAATTGGGCTATAAATAGAGCTCAAGGGGTTTCGGGTTTCATTGCTCAATTCTCTTCTTTCTCGTGCCGAAGCTCTGCGTTTTAACCCCCGAATCCATCCCGAAGCCCCGACCTTCACATCCAAGTTCCGAAGGAAGGTCTTACACTCTCGAGAATTTCCAAGAATCCCGAGAAAACCCGCTTTCTCCTGTCGAAGTTCTGCTCGGTTTTCATCTCACCATCTTCACTCTATCAAGTGAGTTCATACCCCTACAACTATGTTTTCAAATACTTTGTAAATGCTTTTATACACTTTTAAGGGGGGGGGGGGAATACAAGTAAACACACGATTATCCTCGTGTGAAAAACATAAATACTTTTTGTTATTAAATCAATCATATGTGATTTATAACTGTGTTTCAAACAATAGGATTTCATATACTTCAAACTGTGTTATCAAACAAACTACTTTTAAATCATTTTATAAATTGACATCAAGTCATCAATATTTATTATTAAACTCTTCAAAAAGGTTTTACAAAACTTCCTTTTTAACTTATATATCATCAAATGCATGCCTATATATGTATAGTTATGTAAGTAATGTTTAAAGGACTTAGAACTGCTAACCCATTTTATTTCCTTTTTCTTGTCTGAATGTGTACTTAGAGTAATCGGTTAGTTGTCTGAAGGTCTTCTAAACATTAGTTATATATTATGTATACATATGTAGATATAAAAGTACTATTCAATCAGCTCAATACCTTTGGGTAGCAAAGGTATACTTTCATTCATTCAAATTACATAAATTACTAGTAAGCTATTATAGGTATAGTTTAGGAGAAATACTATCATATACAAACACTATAACAGAGAATGCTATAACAGAGAATACTATAACGGAGAATACTATAACGGAGAATACTATAACGGAGAATACTATAACAGAGAATACTATAAATAGAAATGTGAACGCGTAAATCTTCTGGTATACTTTTCATACTGTAGTTTTGATTATCATATGAAGTAGTTATCATGGAAAAGCACTTCTTTACCTCTTTGGGTTACAACATGATCTTATAAATAGAAATGTGATTTATTTACAAGTATACATTCTTCATATCAAGGATAATCTTTTCATACAAAAGGTATTTCATTATATTACTCGTGAACTTGTTGTTAGCAATCATGTGAGACATATGGCTTTGTTTGTACCAAACGAAAGTCCCCATCTTTGACTAGAGTCTCCTGGAGGGAGAGCGCGAATTTGTGTATAGATCTATACGGGGTTGACGACCCCGCACCTAAACTGTTAGCTACAGTTAGACCGGCAGGTCTAGGGTGACAAATGTCGACATTAGTACTACGTCTAGTATGGTTATGAGAAACTCACAAACCGCGGAAACAACAACTCTTGTACGTAGTAATATATATTTAACTCAATCATGCTCAGGGGGTAATTTTTGGATTAATGTCTAAGTCCATAACTATATTTGGTATGTACTTGACCCGACCCGGCATGGTCCATTTGGGTTGCACTTCACCGACACAATTTATATGGATAGTCTTTTGAGAATAGTATATTTATGATTTATATTAATATATTATAAGTTCTAATATATTAATATGGAATCATATTATATAATTAGTATTGATCAAGAATTAATTTAGAATTAATTAAGTGATCAAAAAGAACTAATTAAATATGGACTCTTATATATATGGAATGGGCCAAGTTCATTTAGGTTGGGCTAAGCTTTCATGGATGGTCCATGAAGCTTTTAACCCATGGATCCTATGTAAATGAAAGGTCATGGGTATTAGGGTTTACATGGATGTAACCCTAATCCTCCATAATATATAAAGGGGTCCTTGGCTCACAAAATTGGCACAAGTGTGTGAAAATAAGAGTGGGCCGATTTTAGTGTGCATACATATTCTCTCAAGTTCTTCCAATGTGTTTTGGTGATTTGTGATTCCATTTGAGGCTTCCACACTATTGGGGCTAAGCTCTTAAAGCTTGAAGACATCAAGCTACATCAAAAGGTATGTCATCTAACTAGAACTTTGTAGTATAGGTGCTTCATAATATGCTAGTTAGGATGAAACCTTGGAATAGTTAATATTTGCATGTATAATAGAGAAAACATAGATCCAAGGTTTATAGGGTTGCATGTACACCATAGGAGTGTTAGAATGCTCAAAACCCAGCAGTGGTATCAGAGCCATGGGTTGTTTTCTGTTATATTGATGCAAATGTTTTATTTTCAAGTTGGAAAAAAAAAGGAAAATAAAACATGACGTTTGTCAAATTTTAAGATAATTACTTGTTTTGTGAAAAACGAATTATTTGTAAAATTTGAATCATTTGTTATATGAGTTGAATTAGGTCAAATTTAGTAAAAGATAAAATGATATGATTATTTTATTAGTTTTAAAAGTTTGATCTAAATGTTTTAAGGAGTTACAAATTTTGTCATAAAATTTTGGAGCTCAAAAGTTTTTTTTAAAGTTGTGATCTTAAGGGTTTTTGAAACTTCCATAAGTTATGGATATGAAAGTTTTTTTTTAAAAAAAAAATTGATTCAAAGTTTTTATGGAGTTACAAAATTTGGTGTTAATGTTTTAAAGAATTCCATAACTTGTTCTTAAGTTATGGAACATGAAAAGTTTCATCATAAAACACCATTAATTCCATAAGTTATGGAATCCAAAGGTTTTCAAGAATTACAAAACTTGCCCTCAAGTTTTGGAATTTGAGAAAAGTTTTTTATGAAAAAAAGAATTGAATTCTAAAACTCTTGGGTTCATAACTTAAACAATTAATTAAATGATTTTAATTTTGAGTTTAATAATTGGAATTATGATGTTTTGTTGAATAGTTCAAATTAACTCTTATTGACTTTATTAATAGTTAATTAAAGCGTTTAATTAAAAGAGTATTATTAAATCCATAAATATATGGTTTGAGTTTAATTAAATTAAAAGTCTAGTTTAATTAATAGATTAAACCATCAAGTATTTTAAATGTCTAAAATACACCCTTATACTATTATAATATTAAAAGTTTAATATATTATATGTATAAGAGCAAGTCGTCTTACCATTAGTAGGCCTCATTCACGAAGTCGGTCTATAAGGGGGGTATAAGGTTGTTGCCTATAAAATGGCAGCTTAATGGGTGTCCACTCTCACCCACCGCTTCCTTGACTGGTGGAGGGTCGTTAGCCGAACAGGTAGGACAAGGACTATAATTCTCCCTTCATTAAAAGTATTAATGATAAATACTAAGTAACTAAACCTTTTATTAATTCCCAATCTTAGTTACTTAGGAAAATGTGAATAAGCTGCTAATCCATGAAATTACACTTTGCACTTTGTTTAAACCGTTAGTGGAGCGTGTGTGGTTAACCGGCACACTAACCTGGATTTAACAAAGTAGGCAAAGGGTAACTTAATATTTATCATAGTATCGGTGGAGCTCGTGTGGTTAACCGGCACATCGATTGAGGGGTAAATATTAAGGGTACCAAGTATATTTGCATGGTTACTTCACACCTTGTTTTGTGATCCTCGGCATCCCAGTCACAAAACCTGAAGGGCACACTCGAGATTGAAACATGCCATTGAAAAGTTCAATGAATCTCAAAAGATCTAGGAGTTTCAAATCCAAGTAAAAAACCTAATTAAATTATTTCGTTTTTCATGGTGGAAATTGGTAAATCGTCATTTACCTACCTTCAACTATTTTATAACTCGGATTACGGCATCCCTCTTCCAGTTATAAATAGGTTGTTGGATCCTAGCCTTAATATTTCATATTGGGTGTTATATTAAGGACTTTAGATCAACTATCTTGAATATCTCCCAAAAGATGTCGAGTTCAGACATCTATAATCTTCCCAAATCTCTTGGAACTTTACTTCCTCCACCTCCTCCAATTATTCTCCCTAACCCACAAGTTCAAGGTCACTCAAGCCCTAATGGCAAGCAAGGTCTATGTGTGATCACATCTTAGAGATGAAGTCACATATTGACAAGCCGGGAGAGTTGGGTGTCAAAGTCTTGAGAAAGTTGGATGTTCAATCACTTTCTAAGTCACATAGTGAGTTCCTTTGGGACTACTATGATACAGACTATGACATGAACCTTAATGATCATATCTATTTGCTTGGTGCTGCTGAATCAGCAATGATTTGGAACGATAGTGAATCAAATTTGATTAGAAGATCAACTTCCCAAAACTTTATGGACAGTGACAATGGTGACACTGGAAATCCAGAAAAAGCATTCTCTTCCTAATGGAAAGGGATTGGCCATAGTCAACCCGGTTGACCAAATGGTAAAGAGAAAACTAAGTCTGAGATAGTCCCATTACCAAAGGGTCCATATGTTTATTTTGCCAAAGGAAGGGGCGTTGATTGCAAAGCTGCCAAATTTACCTAAGGATGTTAAAGTCAATAAGTTTGACTTTACATCAGGTAGAGCCCATTATCTAACTCTGTTAAGTTCTATTCTGAGATCCTCATTACATGATGTGACTGGGTCACATGTTGATGTTTTAAGAATCAAAGAATAGAGAGAAATCTTAAAAGAAGTATATGTTGATTCTGATCGCGAAGGTGGATTTCGATCGCATCAGAATTTTGAGCAGTTGCTTAAGAAGTTATGATATATTGCTAAGGAATAGATAACAACA
This sequence comes from Lactuca virosa, assembly GCF_052849685.1. Classification (NCBI taxonomy): domain Eukaryota; kingdom Viridiplantae; phylum Streptophyta; class Magnoliopsida; order Asterales; family Asteraceae; genus Lactuca; species Lactuca virosa. Next base: position 73,688,237 of record NC_136431.1, read on the forward strand.
ATTTTCCATGTGGATTGTAAGGATAAGTTTTTCCGCAAAGTTTTAAAATAAAAGAAAATTGTTTAATTTTGTTTATTTGAAGTATCCTTACAATGGCATTTGTGGAAAATTGTTGCTTATATGATTCCACTTACAGCAATATTGGAAAATGGATTTGATTCTTTCATTTGTGGTAGTGTCTAAATTTACCAAATCAGGAAAGTTCCTCATCACCCAAGTTTCAATTGGACCGAAACTTGGAATCATGCAAGTTGAATAGTATGATGAATGAGAACTTTCAAGCATTGGAAAACCAAGACTAATTACTTGTTCACATGGATGTGTGAGTCAAGTGAAGGACTAAAGGGATCGAGTACACATTCTTGTGCACTGGTCATGTCAACCATAAAGCTCGTTAATACTATTTGATTTACTAAAGTTTAGTAAATATGGTTATACTAACAAGTTTAAGTATAATTCTGAAACATTGGAAAAGTCTCAATGTATGGCAGAACGAATGGGAAGAATCAAATTAGGCAGAAAGATAAAAGTTTCTCAAATCTGAAAAGATGGGAGAGTACTTTAGTATCATGTTTGTGATCATCTTAATGATTTAGAAATCATATCACAATTAGTCCTCTAAAGGTCATCTTAGTGCATTCTTATGACTAAGAAGAGGAGTCATGAATTGTTGAAATGGTTAGATCAGGAAGATGAGTCATACTTCGTTCCAAAACAATTCTTAGAGTCATACTCCAAGATTGTAACTTGAGTGACATATCTTAAAGAAAGGTTTAAAACACTTGTCAAATGTAAGAGTAAAAGTGTCCTACTCTTGTACATTTGAAATTGGTAAGTTGTGATGTTTTGGATAAAACAAAGACCAACTAAGGCCAATTGTGTGAAGTGTTTGTCTTGATAAAGAATCCGCACTATCTCTTAAATATATGGCAAGATAGTCTTATATGTCAAGAGGATAGTGGGAGTCTGAAAGATCCTAAAAAGAATTTCAAGAACTAATCAAGAATAGAACCTGAGGTTCTTCACTAGTACACGACTTGAGGTTTATAACCTATCGTGTTGACATATTCTGTGCCCATTCCAGTTAAAGTTGGCTTTGCATAGGAGTTCTGAAAGTTCTCAATTGGTTGCATAACAACTTGGAAGCAATGGCAGGCCCTGTACTGCCAGGTGGCAAGAAGTTAAGATTGCATAAGTTCAGTCCATATGAGTTTGGATTTGTCATTATCCTTGTCTTGTGACTATGGTTTTGACGATCCACATGGATAAGAACACATACACCATAAAATCTAAGGGTCATAAGGTTTCTCTCCGATTCATGAAAATGATGGTGAGGAAACACTTCCACCAAGTAGATTTGAAGCAGATGGCCAAAGGTCTAAACAATTAAGACTATGATTACGACATCCCTTTTCATAGTTCTGAAATTGTTTAGACACACATGCATTCTATCTAAGGAAAGGTCTATGATTTTGATAAAGTTTTATCAAAGCATCTCGTATCAGAAATCTGAACTTTGGTAAGAAAGTCAATAAAGTATTGATTTCTAGAAGTCCAGCTGATTTCTGAGTACATGTCAAAGCTAGTGGGAGCATAAGCGTTATGCTAATAATCATCATGTTAGTGGGAGCATGATAATTATTGTTAGTGTTTCAAGTTAGCAATGTTAATTATAGAAAACAAAAGTTTCAATTCGTGAGGCTGCAGGGATTGAAAAAGTTGTTTTGCTATAATTAAGGGAGAGGATATACTTCATTTCAGTTCTAAAGGCTTAGATTGAGACCTTAATCATCTTTAGTCAAGAATATATATATGAATTTCATGTTGGATTGGTTCAACTTAAGGAAATTCTATATATTGCGTTCTCAAAATTCGATTATGATTACGGCATCCCTCTTCATAGTCAAATTTTGAAAACATGGCAAATAAAAATATTGTAGCAAAAGACTGGTCTAGAATCATGTTTTTATGTGAGACATCATGAATCGTGTACCATTTGCTTTGGGTACTGGATCGATTGCATGTGCTATAATATTTGTCATTTCTAAATTTTTCCAAATGCCCAGAGGCATTAAGAAAGGAAAAGGTCTAGAATTGGATATGACTAAAATGATTAAGCAATTGTCGAGGACAATCTGAGGTTTACCAAAGATTGGTTGCTCAGGGACAGCTGGAAGTATAGTGCTAATTTTGGAAGGACCATATTGACATATTCTGAAAAGAGGCATCTCTTATTCAGAAGTGATAGTCAAAATGAGAATATGGAGTTGTATCCATAGGTGGAAGTTATCTGTGTAAGATTAGAAAACTTAATGCAAGAAGCATGTCCAAAGCAATGTACTTTGAATATGAGACTTAGTTTCCATGGAGTTGATCTCCATTGGAATACCTTATAATGACTGTTGACAAGTCTTTGTGACTTTGTACATATTCATTACAGGAGGGTCAGTGCATGTAAGTTTAAAATCTAAACAGATTTCGATAAATGATAGGAATTTGAAATTCTCACATTTTTCGATAAGGATTTGGGAGTGTGAAATTAGAATCATTGAAATTATGTTCAATTGGTTTATTTCACAAAGTAAGGATCATAGACAAACATAGAGTGCATACTTGGTGTATGGCAAAGCTATTGTTTAAGAAAAACAGAGTGTACATGCTTGGAGCATGGGACAACTAGTGTTTTTAATTCAAGTATAAAGTTGATAAAACCGAAACAATGAATAATGAGTAATCAGTATGGTGATAAATAAAAGTGTTTATTTATATTCATAGGGTTTGATACCATATTTGATTCATTTATTCTTGTGTTTGACTTTGCATGTTTTGACTTCCAGAATAACTAAGTCGCTCTTCCTGAATGATTAAGTTATTCAAACCATCCACAGTCGGTCATATGTTGGAAGTAGATATGAATCAAGACTGTCATGGGTTGGTTTGTAGAGGTCCAAGTTGGTGGACAAAGTGGTGCTACAACACTCATGAGTGCTCATAAGTTCTGAGTATTGGATTCAACCCGCGCTCATTTGAATCACTTCATGGATTTTATCACGAGTGATCATGAGACGATAATATCTTATATTCTTCAAACCTAGAGATATGAGTTGGTTATACATTGATTGCACGAAAACACATTTGGTAACTCGATGTTATAAAACGTGCCTTTGTGTATGATTCAACAAGTAGTAGAACAAGCCATATGAGTCGAAGTTTATCCATTCCTTTTACCTTCGGGATAAAAGCGATATATGTGGGCCCCTTGATGATTTAGCGATGACACATGTGAGTGCTTGGCCAAGACAGGACTGATTTGATTTGTTCAATCAGTCAGTCATCATAAATCGAAAATCGGGAAACAACAAATGGACAGAGAGAATGATTATAATCCATGTCTCAGTCCATATGATATCTAGAATGGAGGAATATATGATCCCTTATCTAATGGACAAGTCATTGACAAGGTCAGAGTTCGACAGCGGCTTTAAGAGCTACAATTGCCAATTAGGTTTTGAAGTCATACTCAATAATAGTTTTAGACTTATCCAAGTGGGAGACTGTTGGATTAATGTTTAAGTCCATAACTATATTTGGTATGTACTTGACCCGACCCGGCATGGTCCATTTGGGTTGCACTTCACCGACACAATTTATATGGATAGTCTTTTGAGAATAGTATATTTATGATTTATATTAATATATTATAAGTTCTAATATATTAATATGGAATCATATTATTTAACTAGTATTGATCAAGAATTAATTTAGAATTAATTAAGTGATCAAAAAGAACTAATTAAATATGGACTCTTATATATATGGAATGGGCCAAGTTCATTTAAGTTGGGCTAAGCTTTCATGGATGGTCCATGGAGCTTTTAACCCATGGATCCTATGTAAATGAAAGGTCATGGGTATTAGGGTTTACATGGATGTAACCCTAATCCTCCATAATATATAAAGGGGTCCTTGGCTCACAAAATTGGCACAAGTGTGTGAAAATAAGAGTGGGCCGATTTTAGTGTGCATACATATTCTCTCAAGTTCTTCCAAGGTGTTTTGGTGATTTGTGATTCCATTTGAGGCTTCCACACTATTGGGGCTAAGCTCTTAAAGCTTGAAGACATCAAGCTACATCAAAAGGTATGTCATCTAACTAGAACTTTGTAGTATAGGTGCTTCATAATATGCTAGTTAGGATGAAACCTTGGAATAGTTAATATTTGCATGTATAATAGAGAAAACATAGATCCAAGGTTTATAGGGTTGCATGTACACCATAGGAGTGTTAGAATGCTCAAAACCCAACAGTAATAACTATACAATGGGGTATTATTAGCATGTTCATAATTCGGGATAAACACCCTTTTAACCAGTTTTACTTAAACATAAAACTCTACATTCTTCATTCTATGCATGGCATATTTGCTTACAGGTTACAGTCTTGGTTATTAAGACTGCTTCTCACTTATAAGAAAATATAGTATTTTCTAGTAGATCATTCAAACTTATTCAATCATCAAGTAAGATACTCTCTTAAACAAAATACTTATGAACTCACCAGCTTAAATGCTGACCTACGCTTTCAAAACAACTTGTATTCTCAGGTCATCGGTAGACAGGTACAGTCGACCAGGTTTTGAGAAGACGGAGCACGTTCAAGACTCGTCTTTTATTTTGATTTCTTATTTTGGTGTCATATTACTATGAAAGAACACACATGTATTAAACTATACGATTAATGTAATGGATGATGTTGTTGTTTGTTTACTACTTTGCATTGTTATGATACTGTACATGACGTCCTCCACCCCCGAACGTTTCCGCCGTTCTGGTTTGGGGGTGTGACAAAATGTGTTACTTTTGGTGTCGGATTGCTTAGCCAAGAGGATATCGACTCATACACATGGTTGTTGAAATCTTTTCTTAAAGCCTTTGGTAAACAACCAATATTGGTGTTATCTGACGAAGACCCAGCGATGAAAAACGTTATAGCCAAGGTTTTCCCAGATTCAATTCATAGGTTGCGTATGTGGCACATCACTTCCAAATTACCATTGAAGGTTACAAGCTATTATTAAATAAGCTTTCAGTCAACATTGCATTCATTATGAATCATTGTTACTTATATTATGAAAAGAACCATTGATAGTACTTTTATATCTCTAACATATATTTCTACATTGAGTAATTGTATTTAATGTTATTATACATTCAATAATATTACCTTTATATATTCTTGACTGATTCAATGATTGTGATTTTTAACACTTTGCACATGTTCTCATTCTAAGGTATCATTGGATATTGTCAACGACGAGGAATTCAAGTTACAGTTCAACTCCTTGATTTGGAATTCTAAGCTTGAAGAGAAAGATTTCGAACAGGGATGGCAAACACTATTGGATGAACATGATCTTAACGACAATACTTGGTTAAGGAGAATGTATAACTTGAGACATTCATGGATTCCTGCCTTTTTCAAAAGAGTCCCTATGTCAGGTCTCATGAGAACAACATCTCGTATTCTATTCTCGTATCCTATTTCTTTGTAATTTGTATTTCAAATAGCATACACCTAATCGAATACGGTTACTTTGATATCATGTATCTTATTTCCCACTAAGATATCAAACTAATTATATCATGTATCCTATTTCCCATTAGTATATCAAACTAATTATATCCGTGTATTATATATGGTGTTTCCTATTTGTTATTTTCTAGTAGTGATTTATATTTAATTGTTAATGATTTTTGGAAAATTAACCTCTGAACATATTTTTCCTTATAGAAACCAACCAAAAAATTAAACTCGAACATATTTTTCCCTATAGAAACCAAGCAAGTAGGGCCAAAATATATAATCTAGCTACCCTGGCTAGTCATACTGGCTTCTTGTTTATACCTTTCATAGTTCGATAACCTCGATGCTTCTTTACAGTTGTTACAATCAACAATTAAAAAAGTTAAACCTTTTTTAGATTATAAAGACGCAAGAAATCATAGAACAGCGTACTTTAAGAACTTCTACCACAAATTTTCTTAAAATTATGGCTTTGTTCATTGTGAAACGAGTTCTCTTTTCAACTTTTATCACCATGGCCATCAATGAGCTCGTTCGAGCTAGCGATCCTGACATTCTATTTGACTACATTGTTCCGCCTCACGTGACAGTAGTTGATGGAAATTTCTTCACTTACACCAATTTCCGTGTTCTTTTTAACAGATCAATGGATCCTACAGCAATTCAAGCCAGCATGACGGAATTCCCGGCTCTAAATGGCCAGAGCGTTTCCCTTTCGGTGCTACGGTTATCCCCTGGAGGAGTGAGTCCACCACACACGAGACCCCATGCAACTGGCTTGTTTTTAGTGTTGGAGGGTGAATTCGAGGTTGGTTTTGTGGACACGACGAATAAGCTTTACACACAAACCCTACAAACTGGAGACATGTTCATATTTCCAAAGGGACTTGTTCATTACCAGTATAATGCTGATATGAAGAAGACAGCCATGGCTGTAGCTGCATTTGGTAGTGCAAGTACTGCTCTGGTTTCAGTTCCGTCAACTTTGTTCAAACCAGACGTTGATGATGTCGTTCTTGCCAAGACTTTTAGAACGGATGTAGCAACAATTCAAAAGCTTAGGGCTGCTTTTCGAGGAAAGGTTTAGGCCATCAAGTTCCATGGACGACCAACTCGAATTCAATTTGTTTCTTTTTTAAATCTTTTATGGAGGGAATTAATAATGCTTTTCGCAAACCAAAGCTTGCATTTAACCATTTTTTATTGCTAAATTAAATATGTAACCATTCGTTATCATTTAGTTATTAATTATGTTAGAAAATTCGTACATCATGAACTTTTTATCATAATTTTGTTAAGGAAAATGACTTACGATGGTAACTACATTTTCGTTTTGTTTACGTTTAAGTAATTAGTTCATTTATACATTTGATCATTTAACTTGTTAAATGTGTTCACATATTACCGTTGTCACATGCTATAACAGATGACAATGATAATATGTAAACATATTTAACAAGTTAAATAAATAGTCAAATGTGTACAAAAAAAAAAGTTGTCTAAATGTGAATAATTTTTTTTTTACAAATTTCTTAAGATTTTTTATATTTTCTTACAACATTTTTATGATATTTTTTTCTATTGGTTTTTCTTATATAATGTTTTAAACTTTGCTTATAACTTTTTTTTAGAACCTTTGTTATACTTTCATATATTTTTAATACAAGTGCTTTTAAACCAAATATTTTATAAATGTTTTAAATTTTTTTTACAAGTTTTTAACTTGTTTTTTTTATATTTTCATACAATTTTTTTATAACTTTTACAAATTTGTTTCTAATTTTTTTACATCATTTTTAAAGTGTTTTACAGATTTTGTATGACAATTTAATATTTTTTTATAACATTTTAAAATACTTTCGTTAAATACTAGTTTAAAACGTTGTATTAAAAAAATTAAAAGTTTATAAACTTCTAACTAAAAATTAATAAAAAGTTGGAATATTTTTAAAACATTTAAATTAAATAGATTTTTTTTTGTTTTTTTATTTTCTAAGTAATATTTTCTTTTTGTTTTTTTAAAAGACCCTCCATACTTATTGTTACATATTTAATTTATTTAATTTTAATGTTAGATACTATTTACTTTAAAAATATTATATATGCTTAAAAACAAAAGAAAAAGATTATAAGAGGTTATATAAAATATTTCATAAAACAAAAACATATTTAATTAAAAAGTAAAGTTTAAAATTGATAAATATTTAATTAATATTTAGGAAATTATGGATATTTTAAACATAACCTTTGAAAAAAATAATATAAACAAATATGAAAAATAAAATCGCTATTAAAAGTGGTGAAAATGACTTATCAGGGTAATTAACTTTTTGTTTTGTTCACATTTAGAAATTTCTTTTTTTATACACATTAACCATTTAACGTGTTAATTTGTTCACATATTACTATTGTCAACTGCTATTGCCGATGACAATAGCAATATGTGAACACATATAACAAATTAAATGGTCAAATGTGTACAAAAATAAAGAAGTTACCTAAATGTGAACAAAACGACAAAGATGATTATCATGGTAACTCATTTTCCCTTTTGTTAATTATGTTACATTCAGTTAGTTAGATAAAGTGGATGACTATCATTTTTTTCTTTTGAACCAAAAAAGAGAGTGTTATTATACATAATTCTCACTCACATAAATAGGGATGTCAACGGGGGCGAACGGGACAAGGATTGCATCCCCCGCCCCCACCCCACCTACGAAATTCCCCCGTTCCCCCACCCCGCCCCCAAATTCTCTAGCCTCCCAACCCTCGCCCCCGCCCCCGAATCCCAGGATTACCCCACCCCCTTCCTTGTTTCCCCACCCTCATTTGGGTTGTCTTTTTGTGTGTGTGTGTGTGTGTGTGTGTGTGTGGAGGGGGGGAGGGGGGGCTAAAGAAACTATTTTTAGGCAAAGTTATTTTTTGAGTAAAAAAAATAGTTATTTATAACTTAATTTTAAATGTTAAAAATAAAAATATTATAACATCTCAAAAACATTATACTAACAACTTAAAAACATGGTATTTTGTTGAATTTTGAAGGAAAATCTCCAGAAAAGTCCTAAAATTTTACCCTAATTTACGAAAAAGTCACAAACTAAAATTTGTTTACGAAAAAACATGAATTACCGGTAAAAATGGCGATTTGACCCATTTTTTCCGGTTTACCGGTTTTATTACTTACATGTTTCACTAAAGTCCCATTATTTTACCCTAATTTGCGAATAAGTCCCAAAATAAAATTTACTGATGATTTGACTATTTTCTTCATGTAACATACATTTTATCGGTTTCATTGCTGACTTAGACACCTAGTCATTGAATTAACTAATAAGATGAATACGATGGGTTATATAATGTCACATTTACTATAAAATTTGATACCCATCTCATCGGCTCATTTATGACTATGTATCTACGTCAGCAATGAAACCAATAAAATGTGTGTTTCCAAGAAAAAAAGGGCAGAAAATGAGTTGATGTCTGATGAGATGGATATATTGGGTTACATAAGATTAGATAGACAATTTGATATTTCTTATAAACGTAAAAAATAACGCAGTTGTTGTTAGTTTATGTAATTATTATAGTCTTCGTTGGATGCATTTTATGTTCCAAAAAAATATACAATACATCAGGATATCAAGTTTTATGCTAAACATAGCATTATATAACTCAACATATCCATCTCATCATCTTATTTAATGAATAGGCGTCCGGGTAAACCGGTAAAATGTATGCTACATAGAGAAAATGGTCAAATCATCAGTAAATTTTATTTTGGGACTTATTCACAAATTAGGGTAAAATAATGGGACTTTAGTGAAACAGGTAAGTAATAAAACTGGTAAACCGGAAAAAATGGGTCAAATCGCCATTTTTACCGGTAATTCATTCTTTTTCGTAAACAAATTTTAGTTTGGGATTTTTTCGTAAATTAGGGTAAAATTTTAGAACTTTTCTGGAGATTTTCAAATTTTGAAAGCTCAAAATCATTACTATTATTTATTACATTTATATAATTAATATATATTAATGTAAATATTATATTAACAGGGACCCCATTAGGGGTTCGGGACGGGACTGTCCATCCTCGCCCCCGCCCCCAAAATTAAAACGGGTCTCACATGACTTTTTGACATCTCTACACATAAAAAGTCAAACACACAGCCATAGGGGAATACAACTAGTAATTGGGGAACAAACACTCACACACATATGGGAATACAACTAGTAATTGGGGGTACAGATACAATTACAGTAAATAACATAAAAGTCATAAGTTTTCATTTTTTCGATTTTAACACCGTGTTTTTTTTACACTAAGTTTTCTCTTTTCTTCAATTTGTGACATAAATAAAATAAACATATCCAATTTTCACCCCCATCAATGAAAATCTTTGTTTGTATATAGTTTTTGTTTATCTTACATTTGTAAATAAGATTTGAACTATAGAACCTTAATTTGTCACATTATATATCCTTTGGGTTTCACTTATGCCTTAATCCAGTACTTTTACAAACTTTTTTTTTGCCTTTCCTCCCTCGTTTCTAAGACTTTGCCTCGTGTATGTAAATAACTTGTTTTCATAACTCAAAACCATGTCTGCTTTTTGGTCATAAAAACATTCATAGTTCATGTTTCTTGACTCAAAATTAAACCATATATGCCTTTAATTTGATCTTAAAGTAGAAAGAGAGAACCAGTTATTGGATTAATAGAAAGAAAGAGACAATTAATGATCAACTTACCATTTGCACACATCATAGGTCGGATAGAGACGGTGTGAAGGTAGAACAATGACATAACTAGAACCAATATTAACAATGACACCTCTTTTCCTCTCAACTGTTCCTTCAATCACAACTCTTGTTACCAAACCTGTACCTATCACATTCACTTTGATTACATTCATCCAAACTTCTTCTTCAACCTCATGAAAAAACCTAGCCACAGGATAGGTCACCCTAACATTATTCTCCAAAATACCCATGTCCAGTTGTTCACCATAACTCACCTTCAACATTTACCTAACTTCAAACACCATATTCTTGTTGGAAAATTCCACAATGAAAATATTGATCTTGTTGGTTGGGTGGACTGATAAAATCTCATCAGAAACTTCTTGGATATGTTACTTCTAACAAAGATTAGGTAATGGCCCTTTTGAGCTAGTTGGGAGGTAAAGGCTTCGCTGAAGCCGTCGGTTTCTCCGGTAATGATATCCCATGAGCCGTAGTTTTTGAGGTTCTTGGGTAGTCGAAAGAAAGTTATGAAAACCTATTTGAGAAGAGTGGTAATGAGATTGAAAGGAGAAAGAAAATCAATTACAGAAAATAGGGCAATTATGTCTTTGCATATGTTTATTTCATTTATATACTTTTATTAACCTACTGTACATATATTTTATTATATTATAAGGTAAATGGAACAATTATATCTTTGCGCATGTTTAAAAATGGAAAAGATTGAAAACTTATTGTCAAAATCGCAAAAAAAAATAATAATAATAAAATAAAATAAAATAAAACATAATGTCTTTTGCGCCACTTTTTTTTGCTTCTGACACGTCATCGTGCCAAGCCAGCCAGATTACCACCGGTCAAGTAGTCGGAATTGCAACAATTTGAAAATATCGTGACTTAATTTTAAAAAAAAAACGCGGTGTCAAAACCGAAAAAAAATGAGAAGTTAGTAACTTTTGTGCCATTTACCCATAGAATTACCCAAAATATACTAAAAAGGAAAAGGAACCAATTGGGAAAATTGTACAAGGAATAAACCAAGACACTACACAAGACAAACACTCTTAATAGTATTAATGTTAGGATCATAAAAAGAGGGGGCGGGGGAGGAAGGTTCTGTACACAACAAATAAAGAATTTTTATTTATTCCAGACCAACTTGTACATTTGATTACGAGTCGATTGCCATTGGGGAATCCACTCCTGAATCGACGCTCCCAAGGATCTGGAACTACCATTTTAACCCTTATCGTGGGATTCCATCCGAAAACCCAAAGTTCATGGTTGACTAATATGGCTTATCCCATCCGAGTACTTAATTGACTTACTTTACTGAAACAGCCTAAGCACCACTTCCTAAGATTCTTATATATATATATATATATATATATATATATATATATATATATATATATATATATATATATGAAAAATTAAATATCGCATACCTCTCTTTCTCTGTGTGTGTGTGTCTATATATATATATATATATATATATATATATATATATATATATATATATATGAAAAATTAAATATCGCCTACCTCTCTTTCTCTGTGTGTGTGTGTCTATATATATATATATATATATATATCAGTACCTGAGGTATTAGCGACAGACAGTTTCGTCGCTAATCCGTTGCTAAAGGCTATCGGCGACGAAAATTGTCAGTCGAAAAAACCATTGTCGTTAATAGCCAATGACAGATTAGCGACAAATTTAGTGAGGGATTAGGGACGGATTAGAGATGACACAAATCACTCAGGGAACCTCAAAATACCTTCTTAATCTGTCGCTAATGTCCGTCGTTGATTATAAGTAAAAGAACAATGTTTATGTATTAACAATGTTCTAGTAGGTGGTGAATCTGTCGCTATTCCATACAAGAATTCACATATGTAGTTTAAATGTTGTAACCCAAAATCAAAACATTAATATTCGACTTCCAAAATAGATATTAATATTTGATTAGCTAAATAAAAATTCATATTCGATTTTAAAGAATCGAAACCAAATCACAAAAATCAAAAGTGTCAAAGTATAGTTAGGTGGGTAATCTTGGCAAATTCTCTTTTTTTGTCTAAAATTGTTCACGTTCCTCCTTAAGCGATTCATTCATCTCATCACGATTACGATCAACAATAACCTAAAAAGTAAAAATGTATCAACCCATTATTTCAAGTCAATATAATTAGAGTCAATAGAAATAAGACTTTCATGAGCATAGGCAAGTAAACCGAACCCATACGAGGGACATTCTACCATTCTGATGAATCCTACTATGAACTTCAGGACTAAGATGTCCAGAACTACGAGGGGACATTCTACCATTCTGATGAGCATAGGCAAGTAAACTGAACCCATACGCTCCTTACTGATTAATACAACAGACACAATAGTGAAGATCCACTAGAATACTAAGCGAGGATCAAAATTTACTGGAGATCGAAGAGATCAAATGAAACAAAAATACCCGCATCTCTTTCCATAGTCTTACTGTATCTCTAAAGTCTTAATTTCGGGACGAAATTCCCTCTAACGGGGGGATAATGTAACAACCCGTATGCATGTAAGATAGAAATATGACTTTCATGAACCATACTTATGGGTGTTATTTAAGTATGTGTGATATTAATCTATGTTAGTTTAAATTATAATAAGCTAATACAAGTTACAAAACACTAAGAACTCAAAGAAGTCTACACATATGCATGTAAGATATATATGTGCATGGATGGAGTATTATTTATTTAAAATCATAATATATCTCAAATATGCATAGAATTCGGTTTTAGGAATCATTTCCCAACCTCAAAACCGAATTTACATCAAGGAATAAAGCAAGGACCGAATTCTCTTCAATCATTTAACTTGAAACCGATTTCCTTGTTCTCTGTGACACCATAACCGAATTCTCCTTTGTGCTTTGACCAAGAAACTGAATTCCTACCATTTACATTCACTTTAAGACTAAACACAAGGTGAATTCGGTCATATAGGACCGAATTCTCAAAGATAAGATCATAAAATGGCCGAACACTTCAATGATAATCCCTTTGACACATTTTCCTAAGCTTACATTCACCGCCTTAGAAGTTCCTTCATACTTAAGGAACAAATGGGATTCATTAAACACTTACACTAAACAAAACTTTCTCATATGCTCTCAAGTATCAAACAGATACCCAGTTAAACCTCAAACACTCAAGAACACATAGTACATTTGCATCCATATTTCTTCACTATTAGTAAGTATTTTCTTACAAACTATTGATTTGTTATAATAGTTTACTTAATATTTGATTATTAATCGATATTACGTATATAATATTATTAGGATACATTTGTTAACATGTATTCTATATCGGGAATCGTCACTACCACCTCGTTATCACTCAAGAACACACATACTTGGTGAGTTCATACTCCTGCATTTTTACTATTTTTACTGTTTTAGGGGGGGGGGGGGGAATACAAGTCTAACACAAGAATATTGTGTTTACAATCAAATGATTTCTAAATATTTCTAAAACGATTTTTAAACTACTGAAACTCTTTTAAATATTGTCAAACTCTTTTAAAGTTTTATAAACTCTTTTTAATTTATATTTTGCCAAAATCATATATATATATATATATATATATATATATATATATATATATATATATATATAAGATTTAAAGGGATTAGGACTGATAATTCGCTTTATTTCCCTTTTCCTTGTTTGGATGTGGACTCAGGGTAGAATTATTTGTCCCAATGTCGTTTCAATCTTAATTATATATATATATATATATATATATATATATATATATATATATATATATATATATATAGGAGTATGATCAAATGAGAACACCAAAAAGGTTGAGAACGTGAGAATAAAGTATATTCATTTGTGATTCCATGTATTCATTTGTGGAGAAATGATAAATTTTTAATCTGAATGAAGTTGTATTACTTTTTCTCTTCAATTGAAATTAAAGGCGTAAAAATTTATCATTTCTCCACAAATGAATACATGGAATCACAAATGAATATACTTTGTTCTCTTGTTCTCAACCTTTTAGGTGTTCTCATTTGATCCTTTATATATATATATATATATATATATATATATATATATATATATATATATATAAGTTAATTCAATCAGATTCATATTTCCATTGTAACATGTCGAGCAAAGAGGATACTTTCATGAATATTACATATCAAGTAGAAAACACATATAAATTATAATAGGTATAATTTATGGAAATCTCAAACTATTTTCACGAACTAGTTATACAAAGTTTAATTGATTAATCTTATACAAATACTTTAAATTCTAGAATACTAGAGAAAGATTATATTATCAGTTCATTTACTTCAAAATGACTTTTAAATCATTTGTTATATACGTAATCGTCAATATGCTTTTTGTGAGTCAATGTTTAGTTGCTTATTCATTTAGGCAATACAGTTAACGTCCTGATATTATAAATAGAATCTCCGGACAGAGAGCGAGACAAATGTGTATAGATCTATACAAGATTGACAATCCCGCACTCAGACTGTTAGCTACAGCCGGGGAGGCATGCCTATGAGTGACAAATGTCGTTAACAGTTCTAACGCTTACAAAATGTCATAGCAGGCCAGCTAGTCATAGTATGGTTATAATAACTCACCAAAAGATATGAGCAAATACGATTAGTGTATAATTTAATTAAACCAAAGAGTACGAATACAAAGTACTAGTTTTACAATAATATGAATTACAGTATTATATTACAATTTACAACTTCAGCTAGTGAAGTCAGGCATATTCACTTTTGCAGGGTTTTCAAAGAGTACAATTACAAAACTTGGAAAAACATAAACAATACAGAAAACATTCTTTTTATAGTTTTATTGAATTAAAGCTATGTTAAACTACTTTATAGTTTTACTAAACTAAAACTAAGTTATACTATTTTATAGTACAACAATACTCACATAGAACGGTTTTATGGTATTAAAACTACTTTACAGTTACATTAGAAAATATTGGATTTTTTGAAAACAAATACGATTGTTTACATGTCGATATGATTACTTAGTGGATACATTTGGTTATATACAATGAAGATCCGATAGACAGTGGAATGTGTGACTTCCGCCTCATTTCCTGTTCCTTGTTTGGTTGTGGACTTAGGGCAGATCCACCCATTCGACTGTCCATCCGATCTGAATTATATATAACTTGTATACATTAAGTAATCATAGAGGGAACTTGTCTGGTTATTACTTAATAAGAAAATATAGTATTTCCTGGAGAAACACATGAACAGATTTTAGAGAACAAATATTTACTTTATAAAACAAAATACTTATGAACTCACCAACTTAAATGTTGATACTCTCTTTTTCAAAATACTTGTATTCTCAGGGAACCAGTAGACAGGTACATCCCAGGATTTTAAGAAGACGGAGCAGTATAGAGTCACGTCTTCTAGCTTTTGTTATATAACTTTTGATGTCAAATATACAATGACTTAAATACTTATGTAGAACTTATACTTTATTAATGCAATGGTTGTTGTACTTTGATTACTATGATGCATGTGTTGTGATACTTAACATGAAGTCATCCACCCCCGGACGTTTCCGTCGTTCTGGTTTGGGGGTGTGACAGATTGGTATCAGAGCATTGTTTATAGTGAACTCAGTATATCAATTCATAGAAGATATACAACTATAAATACATTGGGGCTAAAGAGCTCTGACTACAAGTATATTTTTAAAATATAAGTATTTTATAAGAAGTATACTAATACTCATACATACGAGAACAACATCACAATTATAACAACATAAAAGTATTTGGATGTTGGACACTGCAGTTAAACCTAGACAGTTATGTAATTATATCTGGGATAAATATAGCACGATCAACTATATTTATTTGAGATACGACCAACATGTGTTTGGGAGTGATAGTGGTGTTGCAACAAGTCTAAAACTTAACAACTCCATATACAAAGGAATACTAGAGACAAACATAAAGTTTAAAATACTATAGGAGTATTTTATGATACTATACAATAACAGCAAGTCTAGGAACTTATCAACTTCATATACCAAGAAACATAGAATCAAATATATAATTAAAATACTACAGGAGTATTTTAAGTACTATAACTAAATTATGTGAAAACTAAAGACCCTTACTGGTAGGTCTATAGTTGTTGAGTGTATACGTTAAAGTTATATATCATTGAGATTTTATAGACTTAGAGTTTGTGATCTTCGCTCTACTTCCTGTTCCTTGTTTGGTTGTGGACTTAGAGTAGGATCACATATTCGAAGGTCTATTTGATCTTAGTTATATATAATCTGTATACACTACGTGATTATAGAAAGACCCGGTACGGATCATCCTCGTAAAAATTTAATTTTTAAGAAAAATGTTTTATTAATCTCATAGATTCGTTAGACACTCCCATTCTCGCACAACCGACACACCTGGACATCACAAACAACCAATAGAGGAGTCTAGGCAGAACCAAAAGAGGGTTCACGGGGAGAATTACGAGAAAGGACCGGACGAAGAGAAAGGCATTAGAGAGATCATAAACAAACCTTACCTTATCAGGAACAAACCAGAAAGCACTCTATACGTCACATTAGTAATTTATAATATGATATAACTTAGTGAGTTAGTGATTATACTACTCACACTATTTGTTAGATTTAACATTTCTTTCGTAACAACAAATACTAGTACAATGAGTCACCGAATTTTGTATAAGAGTGATAATTATTAAAAATTCATAAGTCTATTTTATATAGACCTCTGTTGTGAATTGTTTACAGAACCCTATAAAAGTCAGAACATGATAGATACAGAACCAAGATAACAAAGTTCAAGAGACACATGAGCTAGAACCATTACTACTGACTTACTACCATTTCATTCTGTTAAAACTTTATGATAAAAAGATGCCTTCCCGTAAAATTTTAGAGTGCGATCATACCAGCACTAAGGCACCGGATCCCATCAGAGCTTCACAGTTAAGTATACTTGTGCGAGAGTAATACTAGGACGAGTGAACTTAACCTTTGTATAATATATAATTCTACGCACTACCATGAATACATCATAGGGATGTAGGTTGAAACATTGAGAATTGTATAACAAAACAAGAAATCTATATGTATATATAAATAAATAGAGTACAACTAGCAATAATCATAGTTATTAACGAACTCGTTTCACAATATGTAACAGAATCATGCCTTCATATGGAAATAACTGTGACAACCGTCAAATTTCGGTCAATTCAAAGTCAACAAGTCAAACCGGTCAACTCCAATAACCCTTGTATGCTAGGGTTTACGTTATGTAATCACTATACAATTCGCTATTTTAATGAGAAATCCTCATTTGGAAAGTTCATGTGTTTGATTTTCCTTAGCCTTAACAGTGCTAAACAACGAACCAAAGCGATAAAACACTATTGCACAATCATCGGGATTGTGTACAACACTAAAACACGGTTTAATGGGGTTTACGAACCTTGCGTTGTGAAGCCGGACACTCAAATTAATCACAAACGAAACCTCTCTAAATCGTTTTCACTCTATCTCTTTCTAATTGAAATCTCTCCCAAATCTCTCCCAAATCTCTCCCAAATCTCTCTCAAAAGTTACTTTAACTTTTTGTAATCATTTGGGTCATCTCGACCCTTAACCGGGTCAAAAATCGCTTGAAACGGGATAAAAACGAGTAAAATAGCTTTAAGGATCCGAAACCAAAGCTTTTGGACCGAAGCCTCGCATCCGAGGCCTCTGGTCTGAAGCCGTGTCCGAAGCCAGGGTCCGAAGCCCGTGTCCGAAGCCCGTGTCCGAAGCCAGGGTCCGAAGTCCGAAGGTCCGAAGTCCGAAGGTCCGAAGTCCGAAGGTCCGAAGTCTCGCAGACAGGCCCTTTTTACCGGTTTTTCGACTACGACTTCGTTTTAACTCCGTTTTTCATTATTTTAACGTGGGATTTTCACCCAAAACTTTATTTTATAAACTAAGGCCCCAAAATATATAAATCTCCAGGGTTTTTATAAAATATATTAAAAGAATTGGTGATTGAACTAATTATTGAGGGAATATTTGCTTTTCCTTAATTTATGGCAAAAGCAACCCACTACCACCTCACTCTATGATCAGCCACTCTTTCCCACTACCCCTTGTCTCCTTAGTGGACCTTTACAACCAATCTCCAGCTCTTCCCACGTTCTAAGAGCTGGAGGATTGATCCTCTCTCCTCATTCTCCATAAAACTCTTTCATTCTACACTTAGCAACCAAGAACACTCTCCAAAATTCTCTCGTCTTTTCTCTCAACTTCAAGAACTTCAAGGCTTTCTCCAGGGATTTCTTGCTTCAATTAGTAAGTATCTTCATCATTCACATAATTATTAAACTCCATTCTACTCAAATCATTGATATCTTACACAAGTTCCATCTTATTCGGTGTTAGATTCTCGAATCATCAAGGCATCTTCTTAGTGTTCTTGAGTTGAACACTTCCTCTCTCTCACTTTCATCTACTGAAACCACATAAGGTGAGTTCATACCCATACATTTACATGTTTTTCTTAAGTTTTAAGGGGAGAATACAAGTAAAATCATCAAGAACACAATTAAACTTTTTCTAACAGATTACATCAGAAAAGATGGACGTTAATCACGGACTGTTTTGGTCAACTTAAATATTTTAGTTTTCAAAACTGTTTCAGGTGCAAGTAGTTCAAACTCTTAGCTTTAAAATGGCTACTTGCACATCTCCAAATGATTTTTCTACAATTAATGGTGATTTTTACAAAACTGCCTGTCATTTCAGAGGCAAACCCGGACCAGTCTGTGATTATGAACATTTTCACCTCTGTTAGAGATCACTCAAAATCATGATAAAATTTACGAACAAACTAGACTCATATTCCAAACTCTCAAAATTTGCGGATTTGGATTTAGAGCTGTGATGATTTTTCTATAAATTTTATAAGAATGGTAACAGAAACTGTTTTTAACGAAAAGTTGCTGTTAATTTCATTTCACCTTGTAACATGTTGAGCAAGGTGTATATCTTTATGTGACTATATGTTACTGCAATATATGACATTTTATCTTAATATTTAGACACACATCAGTTACAAATGGATTTGGTCATATAAAATATAAAGAATAACAAGTGATTATAATCAAAGTACAATCGATACATTCAAACATTAAATAAACTATTTTGAATATAGTTTGCATACATTACCACGTACTACCCTTGGTTGATAAACTATAATAGGTATAGTTTATGATACATTACATAACACATACATTTAAAAAGGGTACATTTATACAAAGGATATTTTCATTAAGCAAGGTACGGCCATACGGTACCAAGTTTTCATAACACGTAATTCCGTTAATGACTTTGTGAGACATTTACTTCAAATTACCATTAAGTCCTGTATTGTAACCAGAGTCTCCTTGAGGGAGAGCGTGATACTTGTGTATAGATCTATATTGGGTTTGACAAACCCACACCTAAACTGCATGCAACAGTTAGACCGATAGGTCTGGGGTGACAAATGTCATAACATTTCCGACGCCTGAAGAACGTCGTTTTAGGCAACCTTGGTCATAGTATGGTTATAATAAACTCACATAAAGTATTAACAAACATTGGAATTTACGGGAACTTCATTAAAATTTAACGAGTTTATGTCGATTTAAACTTGCATTCTTTTACTATAAATATGACAAATTACTTGTACATTTCGGTCTTTGGGTTTTAAGACTACATTTACACATTAAGGAAAATATTGGATTTTTCTAACACAAATACTACTTTTACAAACGAAAGGCTTTTAATAATACCAAACAGAAGCTTATGAACTCACCAACCTTTGTGTTGACACTTTTTCAAACAACTTGTATTCTCAGGAAATCATTAAACATGTAATCAAGTGCTTTTGAGGATGGGACGCTAAGGCGTCTACTATTTCATATTTTATCAACATATTGTGATTGATTCGTAAACATGTAATTCATACAATGATGTAATTTTTTTTCATATATATGTTGGTTGTGTTTGCTTGAATTACTATTACAATTGTTGTTATGATACTATACATGAAGTCCTCCACCCCCGGACGTTTCCGCCATCCTTGGTTTGGGGGTGTGATAGATTGGTATCAGAGCGCAGTTTATAGTGAATTAAGTATATCAAACCACATAAGATATACAAACTATAAACACAATTGGGACTAATAGTCTCTGATTTGTGCATTTTTCAAATAAATATACTTTTAGAAAATAAATGATTCTTTTTATTAAAAAGTATAAATACATGCATACATGCTCACATAGTGTCATAACTAGAAGAACATAAAATAAAAGAAGAGGAGTTGTACATTATGGGTATGCCTTGGTATATGTAAATCAAGTCTGGGAAGGATATAGCCTGATCAACTATATATGTCCGGGAATTGACTTGCATATACCGGGGGATGGTCAGGATGGACAACAAATCTAACAAACCTAATGACATACTACAAAGGATACTTTAAGAACTCAAAACTAAACATTTACAAATACTATAGGAGTATTTTGTGTTACTATAATAAAAATATTTTATACTTTCATTTTACCTCATAACCCAATGTATTGGGTCAATAAAAAGTATAAAATCGTATGTATCGTAAACATACCGGAAAACAACGTAATAATATACTTTATGTATAAAAGATTTCTCTCCCTATAAATACACTTTTACTAAAAGTACATTGGTTTACGACTTATGACAGAACCATGCCGCCAAGAAGAAGACCAAGACCTTCCAGCAACACAGCAACACCTCCTCCGCCGCCGCCTCCACAGTTTGATCCCGCGATGTTCCAGGCTGCAGTAACAGCAGCCGTAGCGGCCGCAATGTCGCAGATAGGGACCAACGGAGCTGGTGGTTCGGGATTGGGAGCTACACACTCTAACCACGGAGACAGTACGTGGCGTGCAAAAGAGTGTTCATACAAAGACTTCACAAATGGCAAACCCGACAACTTCAATGGAAGCGGGGGAGTCATCACGTTGATGCAATGGTTTGAAAAGACCGAAGTAGTCTTTCAGGTGTGCTCCTGCCCCGAAGCGAGCAAAGTTAAGTTCGCAACCTTAACCTTCACCGGCCGGGCCCTTACTTGGTGGAACTGTCGGGTTAAGTCACTTACTCTCGAAGTGGCTAGCTCCATAACCTGGGCAGAACTAAAAACGTTGATGATGAAGGAGTACTGCCCGAGAGGTGAAATTCAAAAGCTGGAACAAGAACTCTGGAACCTCAGGATGACGGGCTCTGACCTTGAAACCTACACCACCCGATTCAATGAATTGGCTCTCCTCTGCCCAACAATGGTTACTCCGGAGGAGAAAAAGGTGGAGCGATACCTTTGGGGACTGTCTCTCCACGTGCAAAGTAGTGTCCTGGCTTCAAGGCCAACTACTTTTGACAGTGCCAGGGAGCTGGCACAACAACTTGTTGACCACCGAGCCGGTCATAATACTACAACCACCACCACTGATAAATCAAAAGGGGGAAACAACAAAAGGAAGTTCTGGAATGAAAAGAAGAGCCAACCAGCACAGGACCCCGCTAAGAAGCAACAAATTGTTGCTGTCCATGCTGCCACTAATGCTGCCACTACTGCTACCACTCCAGCACCACCGAAGCCATATGCGGGAAAACTACCTAAGTGCAACAAGTGCAACTTTCACCACAATGGTGCTTGTAGGGAGATGCACTGTAACAACTGCGACAGGAAGGGGCACACTGCTCGTTTCTGTAAAGCGCCGGCTCAACCAATCAACCAAGTCGCCAGTACGGGGGCAACCCGGACCTGCTACAACTGTGGAGACGCAGGTCACTTCAAAAGAGACTGCCCCAAAGCACAAGCCCCTAATGCTGGTGGAGTAGGAAGAGTCCTAGCAATAGGACATGGGGAAGCAGTCGAGGATCCCACGGTGGTTACCGGTACGTTTCTCCTCAATAACTCTTATGCATGCGTACTATTCGATAGTGGAGCGGAGAGGAGTTTCGTGAGCCACCAATATAAACATTTACTTGAACAAAATCCCCAATCACTAAAGGATACTTATGTAGTAGAAATGGCAAATGGGAAAGTAGAACGCACTAGCGATATATACTCAGAATGTACTCTCACTCTAGACAACCATACATTTAAAATTGACCTGATGCCAGTCACCATAAAAAGCTTCGACGTAATCATCGGGATGGATTGGTTAGTTCCTCACCGTGCCGACATTCTATGTTACGAAAGGGCCGTTCGCCTCAATCTACCAAATGACGAAACCCTTCTCATCTATGGTGACAAACCTAGTGCGAATTTACAAATCATCTCATGCATCAAAGCCCAAAAGTATCTCCGGAAGGAGTACCACGCCTTCTTAGCCCATGTAGTAGACAAGAAACAAGACGTGAAAGACATCAAAGACATCCCCGAAGTGTGTAACTTCCCGGATGTGTTCCCAGAAGATCTTCCTGGTGTACCACTCGCACGACAAGTCGATTTCAGAATTGACTTAATACCCGGAGCTACCCCCGTAGCCAGAGCTCCATACCGCCTCGCACCATCAGAAATGCAGGAGTTGTCCAGTCAGTTGACCGAGCTTTTGAACAAAGGGTTCATCAGACCAAGCTTCTCACCTTGGGGAGCACCAGTCCTTTTTGTAAAGAAGAAGGACGGATCCTTTCGCATGTGCATCGACTATCGGGAACTAAACAAGCTCACCATCAAAAACCGATATCCTCTGCCCCGAATCGACGACCTTTTCGACCAACTCCAAGGAGCAAATTTCTTCTCAAAGATCGACCTAAGGTCAGGCTACCATCAGCTACGAGTTCAAGAAGAAGATATTCCCAAAACTGCATTCAGAACTCGCTATGGGCACTACGAGTTTGTGGTGATGTCCTTCGGTTTAACAAACGCACCTGCGGTATTCATGGACCTAATGAATAGAGTGTGTCGACCCTACCTAGACAAGTTTGTAATCGTATTCATCGACGATATCTTGATCTACTCGCGAAGCGAAGAAGAGCATCGCCTACATCTACGCCAAGTGCTAGAGACGCTAAGAGCGGAGAAGCTTTATGCTAAGTTCTCTAAGTGTGAATTCTGGATTAGAGAAGTGGATTTCCTTGGACATGTGGTAAGTGAGAAAGGCATACATGTGGACCCCTCCAAGATCAAGGCAATCGAGAATTGGTCAGCACCCAAGACGCCAACCGAAATTCGACAATTCCTTGGGCTTGCTGGCTACTACCGAAGATTTATACAAAACTTCTCCAAGATTGCGAAACCACTCACCACCTTGACGCAGAAAGGTGTGATATTCAAGTGCGAAAATAAACAAGAAACTGCTTTCCAAACGTTAAAACAAGCCCTATGCAGCGCACCGATCTTGTCTCTCCCAGAGGGAACCGAGGACTTCGTAGTGTACTGTGATGCTTCGAATCAAGGCCTCGGATGTGTGCTCATGCAGAGAGGGAAGGTTATCGCGTATGCATCAAGACAGCTTAAGACGCACGAGGTTAATTATACTACGCACGACCTGGAATTAGGAGCAGTGGTATTCGCTTTGAAGATCTGGAGACACTACCTCTACGGCACGAAATGCACTATCTTCACTGATCACAAAAGTCTTCAGCATATCCTCAATCAGAAAGAGCTCAACATGCGACAGAGGAGATGGGTGGAGTTGCTGAATGACTACGAGTGCGAAATTCGTTATCATCTGGGCAAGGCCAATGTAGTGGCCGATGCTCTAAGCAGGAAGGAGTACTCGGGCCGTCGAGTAAAATCCTTAACAATGACAATCCATTCCCACCTGACCATACAAATCAAGGAAGCTCAACTGGAAGCTTTGAAACCAGAAAAGGTGGCAGGAGAGACATTAAGGGGAATGGATAAAAACTTAGAAGTCAAGGATGATGGAGCACGTTATATCATGAACCGGATTTGGACACCGAAGTTCGGTGGACTCCGAGATGTCGTCATGAATGAAGCACACAAGACTCGATACTCCATCCATCCCGGGTCGGATAAGATGTATCTGGACCTCAAGAAATTATACTGGTGGTCGAACATGAAAGCTGAGATTGCTACCTATGTGAGCAAGTGCCTGACTTGCGCTAAGGTCAAAACCGAATACCAGAAACCATCCGGGCTATTACAACAGCCGGATATACCTGAGTGGAAGTGGGAACGAATAACAATGGACTTCATAACCAAGCTGCCTAAGACATCGGGCGGTCTTGACACAATATGGGTAATTGTAGACAGATTAACCAAATCAGCACACTTTCTACCAATAAAAGAAACCGACAAGATGGAGAAGCTGACTAGAACGTACATCAGAGAGATTGTACGACTCCATGGTGTGCCGATATCCATTATCTCCGAAAGAGATAGTAGATTTACCTCACGGTTTTGGTAGTCTCTACAAAAATCATTGGGAACTAGGCTTGACATGAGTACGGCCTACCACCCACAAACCGACGGACAGAGCGAACGAACCATTCAAACGTTGGAAGACATGTTAAGAGCTTGTGTGATAGACTTCGGTAAAGCATGGGATACCCATCTACCGCTTATCGAATTCTCCTACAATAACAGCTATCATACTAGCATCAAAGTCGCTCCATTCGAAGCTCTTTACGGTCGCAAATGCAAATCACCCCTGTGTTGGGCTGAGGTGGGGGATACACAGCTAGCTAGAGGGCAAGTCTCTAATAGCACCCTCACTGGCCCTGAAATCATAAGGGAAACCACAGAAAAGATCGTTCAAATTCGAGAGAGACTGAAAGCGTCTCGCGATCGGCAAAAGAGTTACGCAGACAAACGACGCAAACCCTTGGAATTCCAGGTGGGTGATCGAGTACTACTAAAAGTTTCCCCTTGGAAAGGAATGATACGATTCGGCAAACGCGGGAAACTAAATCCAAGGTACATCGGGCCATTCGAAATCCTTGCTAGGATTGGGCCAGTAGCATACAAACTTCGATTACCTCAGGAACTCGACAAAGTACATCCCACGTTTCACGTGTCGAACCTAAAGAAGTGTTTGTCTGATGAGACACTCGTAATACCACTCGACGAAATCAAAGTTAACGAAAATCTCCACTTCGTGGAGGAACCAGTCGAAATCATGGATCGGGAAATCAAACGAACGAAACAAAGTCGTATTCCCATCGTGAAGGTACGTTGGAACGCTAAACGAGGACCCGAATTCACCTGGGAACGCGAGGATCAGATGAAACAAAAGTATCCACATCTCTTCCCAAACTCTTGAAATCCCAGTCAAAATGAAAATTTCGGGACGAAATTCCTTCTAACGGGGGGATGATGTGACAACCGTCAAATTTCGGTCAATTCAAAGTCAACAAGTCAAACCGGTCAACTCCAATAACCCTTGTATGCTAGGGTTTACGTTATGTAATCACTATACAATTCGCTATTTTAATGAGAAATCCTCATTTGGAAAGTTCATGTGTTTGATTTTCCTTAGCCTTAACAGTGCTAAACAACGAACCAAAGCGATAAAACACTATTGCACAATCATCGGGATTGTGTACGACACTAAAACACGGTTTAATGGGGTTTACGAACCTTGCGTTGTGAAGCCGGACACTCAAATTAATCACAAACGAAACCTCTCTAAATCGTTTTCACTCTATCTCTTTCTAATTGAAATCTCTCCCAAATCTCTCCCAAATCTCTCTCAAAAGTTACTTTAACTTTTTGTAATCATTTGGGTCATCTCGACCCTTAACCGGGTCAAAAATCGCTTGAAACGGGATAAAAACGAGTAAAATAGCTTTAAGGATCCGAAACCAAAGCTTTTGGACCGAAGCCTCGCATCCGAGGCCTCTGGTCCGAAGCCGTGTCCGAAGCCAGGGTCCGAAGCCCGTGTCCGAAGCCCGTGTCCGAAGCCAGGGTCCGAAGTCCGAAGGTCCGAAGTCCGAAGGTCTGAAGGTCCGAAGTCTCGCAGACAGGCCCTTTTTACCGGTTTTTCGACTACGACTTCGTTTTAACTCCGTTTTTCATTATTTTAACGTGGGATTTTCACCCAAAACTTTATTTTATAAACTAAGGCCCCAAAATATATAAATCTCCAGGGTTTTTATAAAATATATTAAAAGAATTGGTGATTGAACTAATTATTGAGGGAATATTTGCTTTTCCTTAATTTATGGCAAAAGCAACCCACTACCACCTCACTCTATGATCAGCCACTCTTTCCCACTACCCCTTGTCTCCTTAGTGGACCTTTACAACCAATCTCCAGCTCTTCCCACGTTCTAAGAGCTGGAGGATTGATCCTCTCTCCTCATTCTCCATAAAACTCTTTCATTCTACACTTAGCAACCAAGAACACTCTCCAAAATTCTCTCATCTTTTCTCTCAACTTCAAGAACTTCAAGGCTTTCTCCAGGGATTTCTTGCTTCAATTAGTAAGTATCTTCATCATTCACATAATTATTAAACTCCATTCTACTCAAATCATTGATATCTTACACAAGTTCCATCTTATTCGGTGTTAGATTCTCGAATCATCAAGGCATCTTCTTAGTGTTCTTGAGTTGAACACTTCCTCTCTCTCACTTTCATCTACTGAAACCACATAAGGTGAGTTCATACCCATACATTTACATGTTTTTCTTAAGTTTTAAGGGGAGAATACAAGTAAAATCATCAAGAACACAATTAAACTTTTTCTAACAGATTACATCAGAAAAGATGGACGTTAATCACGGACTGTTTTGGTCAACTTAAATATTTTAGTTTTCAAAACTGTTTCAGGTGCAAGTAGTTCAAACTCTTAGCTTTAAAATGGCTACTTGCACATCTCCAAATGATTTTTCTACAATTAATGGTGATTTTTACAAAACTGCCTGTCATTTCAGAGGCAAACCCGGACCAGTCTGTGATTATGAACATTTTCACCTCTGTTAGAGATCACTCAAAATCATGATAAAATTTACGAACAAACTAGACTCATATTCCAAACTCTCAAAATTTGCGGATTTGGATTTAGAGCTGTGATGATTTTTCTATAAATTTTATAAGAATGGTAACAGAAACTGTTTTTAACGAAAAGTTGCTGTTAATTTCATTTCACCTTGTAACATGTTGAGCAAGGTGTATATCTTTATGTGACTATATGTTACTGCAATATATGACATTTTATCTTAATATTTAGACACACATCAGTTACAAATGGATTTGGTCATATAAAATATAAAGAATAACAAGTGATTATAATCAAAGTACAATCGATACATTCAAACATTAAATAAACTATTTTGAATATAGTTTGCATACATTACCACGTACTACCCTTGGTTGATAAACTATAATAGGTATAGTTTATGATACATTACATAACACATACATTTAAAAAGGGTACATTTATACAAAGGATATTTTCATTAAGCAAGGTACGGCCATACGGTACCAAGTTTTCATAACACGTAATTCCGTTAATGACTTTGTGAGACATTTACTTCAAATTACCATTAAGTCCTGTATTGTAACCAGAGTCTCCTTGAGGGAGAGCGTGATACTTGTGTATAGATCTATATTAGGTTTGACAAACCCACACCTAAACTGCATGCAACAGTTAGACCGATAGGTCTGGGGTGACAAATGTCATAACATTTCCGACGCCTGAAGAACGTCGTTTTAGGCAACCTTGGTCATAGTATGGTTATAATAAACTCACATAAAGTATTAACAAACATTGGAATTTACGGAAACTTCATTAAAATTTAACGAGTTTATGTCGATTTAAACTTGCATTCTTTTACTATAAATATGACAAATTACTTGTACATTTCGGTCTTTGGGTTTTAAGACTACATTTACACATTAAGGAAAATATTGGATTTTTCTAACACAAATACTACTTTTACAAACGAAAGGCTTTTAATAATACCAAACAGAAGCTTATGAACTCACCAACCTTTGTGTTGACACTTTTTCAAACAACTTGTATTCTCAGGAAATCATTAAACAGGTAATCAAGTGCTTTTGAGGATGGGACGCTAAGGCGTCTACTATTTCATATTTTATCAACATATTGTGATTGATTCGTAAACATGTAATTCATACAATGATGTAATTTTTTTTCATATATATGTTGGTTGTGTTTGCTTGAATTACTATTACAATTGCTGTTATGATACTATACATGAAGTCCTCCACCCCCGGACGTTTCCGCCATCCTTGGTTTGGGGGTGTGACAATAACCGACCAACCGACGAAACCCCGATTCTACATATAGACTCCGCTACATTCCAAGTCGTTGTAACAGCTGCTGTAACAGCTGCT
The DNA here is from genome assembly GCF_052849685.1 of Lactuca virosa. Lineage (NCBI taxonomy): Eukaryota > Viridiplantae > Streptophyta > Magnoliopsida > Asterales > Asteraceae > Lactuca > Lactuca virosa. The sequence goes on from NC_136431.1 coordinate 73,716,982, forward strand.
GTGACAACTGTCATGGCGCAATTCAATGCTATCAATCCAACCGAAAATATAAACAGTGTCGACACTTCAAACCGTAGTGACAACCAAGGAAAACAACGAGTGACCATCTATAATTACACTCCAAAACACAAACCTAAGAGCAAGAAACGAGAGTTATGGATCAAGAAAGGAAGCAATTTGACCCAAGGACCTATCAAGGAACAACAGATAAAGACAGTCTGTGCTACTACTGTTCCTACTGTTGTTCTTACTACCCCTACACCAGCAAATCGATATGCTAGAAACCTACCGAATTGCAAGAAATGCAATTTCCATCACATAGGAAATTGCCACAAAATGCACTGTAAGAACTACAACAGAAAGGGGCACACCACTCGTTTCTGCAGGTAACCGGCACAACCAACCACCCAAATTCATGGCGTTGGAATAAGCCAAGCATGTTATGAGTGTGGCGAATCTGGACATTTCAAAAGATATTGTCCAAGGACGAGGAATGACGAAGAAGCTCATTTGTGTAGGACCCCGACCCAACACATCACTTCAACCACCGATGCTAGTACAATTCAAGTATGCCATGCATGTGGTGAAACGGGACATTTCAAGAGAGATTGTCCAACAGATAGGAATGATACAGGAGAGGGAGGAGTTTAACGACATGACATAAAGGAGTAACGAGAAACCTACTAGTATCTTTGGTATGTTTCCAATTAACAATAATTAAGCGTCGAATTTTCACAAAAGTTTTTGACAATTAAAAATTAAAAATCATAAATGGTCTTTTCGTTCAAATTAACACATCATTCATATAAAAACTAAAGATCATTGCAGGTAAGCTATGATGTCTTAGTGTATACACTAGAGTCATTTATAATTAAGATTTGTAGGCTTGGAGTGAGCGATTCCGCCTCATTTCCTGTTCCTTGTTCGGTTGTGGATTTAGGGCAGAGTCACTCAGTCGACTGTCTTTCCAATCTTAATTATACATGACTTGTATACACCAAGAGATTATAGAAGGACCTGTTAGGGATTATTTTATAAAAGTTCATCATTTTCGATTATCAGAACACTCGTACTGCTAGTACTCGCTAAATGCGGTGCATAATGTTCGCAGTAGTAATAACAAGGATAAAACTAAAAGCACTGGAAACATATACATAGAATAGTTCATCGTTCTAATAGTCACTTCTTTCAAATCGACTTAATATCTGTTACGATAAGAAGTTCCGATGTCATCTTTAGAAATGTATTGGTTTGGTCCTCACCATACCAACTTCCTATGATACGTAAAGACCCTTTGCCTTAAACGACCGTCTAACGAAATCCTTTCAATCTATAATGACAAACCCACCGCAAACCTTCGTATCATCTCTCGCTTCAAAACTCAGAATTACCCATGAGAGGGATACCATGCCTCCCTAACCTACTCCGTAGAGAAGAAACTTAAAGTGAAATAACGGGTTGTTATCACCCAAGAACACACATACTAGGTGAGTTCATACTCCTGCATTTTTACTATTTTTTTACTGTTTTAGGGGGGGAATACAAGTCTAACACAAGAATATTGTGTTTACAATCAAATGATTTCTAAATATTTCTAAAACGATTTTTAAACTACTGAAAATCTTTTAAATATTGTCAAACTCTTTTCAAGGTTTTATAAACTCTTTTTAATTTATATTTTGCCAAAATCATATATATATATATATATATATATATATATATATATATATATATATATATATATATATATATATATATAAGATTTAAATGGCTTAGGACTGATAATTCGCTTTATTTCCCTTTTCCTTGTTTGGATGTGGGCCCAGGGTAGAATTATTTGTCTGAATGTCGTTTCAATTTTAATTATATATTATATATTATATTATATTATATATATATATATATATATATATATATATATATATATATATATATGAATATAAAAGTTAATTTATTCAGAGTAATATTCCTTTTGTAACATGTCGATCAAAGGGTATACTTTCATGAATATTACATATCAAGTACAAAACACATATAAATTATAATAGGTATAATTTATGGAACTCTCAAACTATTTTCACAAACTAGTTATACAAAGTTTAACAGATTAATCTTATACAAATACTTTACATTCTAGAATACTAAAGAAAGATTATATTATCAGTTCATTTACTTCAAAATGACTTTTAAATCATTTGTTATATACGTAATCGTCAATATGTTTTTTGTGAGTTAATGTTTAGTTGCTTATTCATTTAGGCAATACAGTTAAAGTCCTGTTATTATAACCAGAATCTCCGGACAGAGAGCGTGACAAATGTGTATAGATCTATACGGGATTGACAATCCCGCACTCAGACTGTTAGCTACAGTCGGGCAGGCATGCCTATGAGTGACAAATGCCGTTAACAGTTCTGACGCCTACAAAGCGTTATAGCAGGCCAGCTAGTCATAGTATGGTTATAATAACTCACCAAAAAGATATGAACAAATACGATTAGTGTATAATTTAATTAAATCAATGAGTACGAATATAAATTACTGGTTTTACAATAATATGAATTACAGTATTATAGTACAATTTACAACTTCAGCTAGTGAAGTCAGGCATATTCACTTTTGCATGGTTTTCAAAGAGTACAATTACAAAACTTGGAAAAACATAAACAATACAAAAAACATTCTTTTTACAGTTTTATTGAATTAAAGCTATGTTAAACTACTTTATAGTTTTACTAAACTAAAACGAAGTTATACTATTTTATAGTACAACAATACTCACATAGAACGATTTTATGGTATTAAAACTACTTTACAGTTACATTAGAAAATATTGGATTTTCTGGAAACAAATACGATTGTTTACATATCGATATGATTACTTAGTGGATACATTTGGTTATATACAATGAAGATCCGATAGACAGTGGACTGTGTGACTTCCGCCTCATTTCCTGTTCCTTGTTTGGTTGTGGACTTAGGGCAGATCCACCCGTTCGACTGTCTATCCGATATGAATTATATATAACTTGTATACATTAAGTAATCATAGAGGGAACTTGTATGGTTATTACTTAATAAGAAAATATAGGATTTTCTAGAGAAACACACGAACATATTTTAAGGAACAAAGAATTACTTTCTAAAACAAAATACTTATGAACTCACCAACTTAAATGTTGATACTCGCTTTTTCAAAATACTTGTATTCTCAGGTAACCAGTAGATAGGTACATCCCAGGATTTTAAGAAGACGGAGCTGTATAGAGTCACGTCTTCTAGCTTTTGTTATATAACTTTTGATGTCAAATATACAATGACTTAAATACTTATGTAGAACTTATACTTTATTAATGCAATGGTTTTTGTACTTTGATTACTATGATGCATGCGTTGTGATACTTAACATGAAGTCATCCACCCCCGAACGTTTCCGCCGTTTCGGTTTGGGGGTGTGACAAAAAATAACCAAGTTGACACCTAAATAAACATCAAATCATATCATTCAACTAATAGCAATATACTTTCAACTTGAAAAAAAAACTACATAAAATGAATAATAGCAACATAATTTCAACTTGGAAAAAATCTAGCAACAATTAGTAGCCATTGTATATTCATATTAATAAAAAAAACTAGCAACAATTAATAGCAAAGTACTTTTAAGGGTATAATTGTCAATTTCTTTTGTCACTATAGGTCTAGAAACAATCATTTTTTGTCACTAGAGGTCTGATGTAAAATTGATTTTAAGGGTATAATTGACATTATTCCAATGTAGTCATATAGAAAGAGTAAAATAAGTTTATACAACTATTTTTGCTTTATCTTTTCACCATTGTATTGAATTAAATACATATAATGTATAATATCTTCATTAAAAGTTTGCAGCTTTTTGCCTTTTAATAATTATAACTCAATATTTTTAACTTTGAATCCACAAAATCCTTTTTGTTTTAACATTAATAAACAATACATATTCAATTAATTACTAGTTCAACATGTTCTTTATTTAAGTTACTAGATCAAAGGTTGGAACTTTTCTACAATATTAGTAATAACTTGAACTAACTTTCAAAACAAAATTACAAATGATTAATAATGAATGTGTGTGTGTCCACCACCAGCAGCAACGTGTATAGAACACATAAATTCATCAAGTTCATGCATAAGAAGCCATTGAAACCCTATTAGATGGTTCACCACTTCTTACTTCCATCTCTCACACGCAACAAACACTGTCACCTGTGAATTTCACTTATAGTTGGATGATAATGTCCTTGAGGCTCACAATAAGATATATTATTCACAATGACTTCACATTTTATATACCTTGGAATGGATTCACATGAGCATATTTTGAATCCATGATACCAAAGATGGATGCAATGAGAACTTGTCATGTCATTGAGGCCATAATGAAAACCGTGCCAAGTAGTTTAATAACGGAGGCGAACGAAATGAGTATGTCAAAATCAATTACACCCATACCAGCTGCGAACTGTTGCAGGAAATAGTTAATTGGTTACCTAAAACGTGCATGACAGACACCCTTTTCTTTTTCTTGTACCAGAAAAATCTTACCTTGTTAAACACCCATATACATCCTTGTCTAGTAGCAATAGAAGTTAGCTACAACATCTTTCGCCAAGTTTTTTTCTGTACAACATAGGAGCCCGATTTCCCACATTATACTTCTGCAACAAGTAATGCAAACTTAAAATAAATATATATCTTATTTTCTCCATACAAATCAAAAGTTACAATATACTTAAAACATTGAAACTTGAAAGTGATGAAATTTCTTATGGAGGTAATCTCCATGTTCCAAATCTACAACACTATCAAAACATTTACTACTTAAATTCATCTCGTTCTTCACTTCCTCTACATCTTTAGCTTTTGTTTTTATGAAATAAAAACACATGGTTAGATAGATAGGGAGAAAAACCTTTGTGTTGAGGAATCAGGATTTTGGTGAGAGAGGCTTGGGTAGTGGTGCAATGAATTTCAACCTCGGCTATTGATGCAGTGGTCGTAAAGAATCAAAGGCGTTGGTCTTATCTATCTGCTACTCCCGTGTTCATGTTTCTCTCCCTTACATTTGCTTTTTCTCATTTTTATTTTTCTCAGATCTTAAAGTAGAACCAGAGAAAAAAATGCACATATTAACCCAATAATATAAGCCATTGAATCAGCAACACATTACCTAAAGAAAAGAAGTCAAAGACTTAAAACTTACTACGGTGAAGCGTTATCGGCAAGAAGGGTCGTCGTGGCATTGAGCGTTTTGGCTAGGGTTTCTTCTTCTCTTGGAATCGAGTTTCAGGAATGGTAAGAAGATGAATATCGGTACTCGATTTAGGATGTGGGGGTCAATTTAGGAGATAGGTGTCGATTTGGACTTTGGATTTCAGAACCTAGCATGATATGTGAGCGTCGATTTAGGAGGGAGAATGGGGTAATGAAAATAATTGGGAGGGACAAACGGGGGAAGTGAAATATTTGGAAGGGAAGTAAAAAAAAATCAACGACCGATAATATGCTAAAATTTATTCCTTATGAATACAAAATGACATCCGTCGTTGATCCCTTGTAAATCCGTCGCTAATTAGCTAAGGATTTTTTCCATCACTGATTTCGTCGCTGATGCCTCGTTTTCTAGTAGTGTGTGTATGTGTGTGTGTATATATATACACAGAGAGAGAGAGAGTTACAAATGTTCCAACCATCACAACGACTCCATAAATTAACTAATGTGCACCTTAATTAAGTTTTATGATATCTGATTATTATTGACCAAACTGCTCTTATGTCTAAGCTTATACGTTTAACACACCCCAAAGGTTGACATGGCTTACTCAAAGTTCTAAGTTGCAAGCCCTTTGTCCTTTTCATAAATTTAAAAAATAGTAGAAACCATGCCTTCTATGTTTTGTACATAATAATCTTTTAGGTAATTTTATAACCATGCTTCATCTTTTTCTCAGAAATAGTGATAAATGTGCACTATAAGACCGGTAGGTGTGCCCCTATACCGCACCCTATAGTGGTGATGTGTCACTGCGATGGTGTGGTGAACATGACACCGTCTCGGGGTCGGGAGCACAGTAAGCCCACCACACCAGGAACCTTTGTCACACTTTTTTGTCAATTCTGTGACCGTTGACCATTTTTAATTGTGTGGTATGACACCCATCTATTTTGTGAGGTGAGGGGAAAATGATGTGGCAAGATAAAAGTGTGCTAAGGTGTGGTATGACACCTACCGATCAGATAAAAAAAACCATGACTTTTTCCCTTTACTCTTGCTGGAAATCTTTTTTACTTCATGTTACTTTCTTTCTTTTCTCTTGACATGTCTCTATCAATACACTTTTCTTTTGTTTAATATATATCAACAACTAACATAGGAAGCACCTTCAACCTTCAAAGTATTTACTCGTAACCATTGACTTTGCTATGAAAATCATCACCAAGAAGCCATCTTTGTATCATACATCGAACAATCAACCACCATCCTAAAAGATCCTTTTACTTGGCCTAAAAACCATGAACTTTTTTCTTATTGTCTCTGTACAAAGGAATAAGGTTTAAACTTTCTTTCACATGCAAACACAAAAAATCTTTTATTTCTTAAACATATTATATGTGTCTTCAAGGAATCTTTCATTTAAATATATCCATCTCTGCTTCTGTAAAATCATGTAACCACAACAATCCATATAACTAACAAATTCCTCCTTCTTAGTTGACAAACTCTCTCACATACATAAAGACGGCAGAAATTTCACAGACCTCAAGAAAAACCAGTGGCAAACTGCGGAGAAACTACCCTAAGATTCATGTCACCCATCGTCCTTGTTATTATTTATGTTTCTCCTGAAAAATATCGTTCTCATCTTTTTTTCCTTTATCTATGGACACATTTCTACAGATAACCTAACCGACATAAAAATTGTCATAAATGTAAGAATCACCCACTAGAAAGAAACATCCACTCATTTTCCCTCTTTCATCTCAACCACTAACGAACCTCTCCTCCTCTCTCTGATCTAACCATTGTTTTAAAATTAATTCCTCTTATCTTATGTCTTTCTATGTACCACTTTTTTGGGATCAAGTATGAAACACCAAAGATTTGAAGAAGAAATCAGAGAGAAGGGTATGTACACAACAAACAAAGACTTTTATGTATTCCAGACCCATTTGTACATTTGATTACATGTTTATATATATATATATATATATATATATATATATATATATATATATATATATATATATATATGGAAAAATGAATATATACATTACAGTCCCATTTAAGCTTATGTACAAAACATCATGAAACTACATTGGCTTATTTTATATATATATATATATATATATATATATATATATATATATACACACACACACACTACCTACGTACCATATTTATTGACCATTTTTTACTTTGAAGTCTTTATTTTTTAACTTTGGCCTTAAATATTTTTTATTTGTGTTATAAACTACTTGATGGAACTTATAATAATGAAAAGACATTTAAAACACAATTCATTCATATATTTTTCATCAAATATTATATATCAAAAACAAAAATATTTAATGTCAAAATTAAAGGATAAAGACTTCAAAAGTCAAAAGTGGACAATAAATATGGGACAGGGGGAGTATATAAGTAGGTTCTGTTGAGATTCCAAAAAAAAATCTTGAGATTCAACTTCAGCCACATATTTCATAGTTTCCGCTCTAGCACTCTAGTGTACCAGTAGGGCGAGAGAGTTATAATAATAAATGATTATGCAGCGCCGCCCGTTCCATTTTCTCCGCCACCTTCCGTACCACCACAATTGCCACCGCCACCACCACCACCTCTGCCATCAACCGACCCCACCACTTCCACCTCATCTGTCTCCAACCATCATAATCATATATGATTAATCACTTTTTCAACAAACATATATGTAATCATTTATGTGTATGCATTATCCCGTCGCGCCGGTACGCTGAGCGTTAGGGCACCAAATGAGAAATATGTGGCTGATGTTGAATATCAAGATCTCTATATTATCAAAAGATTAATGGAAACGTCTTTATATATATATATATATATATATATATATATATATATATATATATATATATATATATATATATATATATCCTTGTTTTATCTTTTTATTTGCTCATTCATTTTGGGACCTATTTATTGCCGTTATTTTTTTTCATTTGCCCATTTTAGATATTAAGGAGAGAGAAAGTTCATCCATTTCTCATCGATTATTGCTCCGCATCATATGCTTTTTTTAGTCTTGAACCTCATTGATCCCATCAAATTGTGTTTACCAAAATTTCATCTCATAGGATAGATCATAAACCAACTAATTTCCATGGATTAAACTCGTTTGGATTAGACAATTTTAGGGTTTTTCGTTATTGGTGATCTTGGCTCATTTTCTAGATTTTTTTGATTGTGATATTTGATATTTTGGTTGGATTGTTGTGGGTTAAATTAGGTAAATGATTTTATGACTGAATTGATTTGTGTATTTCCAATTGTAATTGTTCTAAGAATCAATCTTCTAACCCATCAACGACAATATTATTCTTCCTAATCAATACCATTTTGCTTCTAAATGTCAATTCATTGTTTATGCGAAATAGAGTTGAAGATGGATCCAAATAGATGTTTCAATTGGCTGAATGTGTTTTCGAATGATGTTGGATATTTGAATGGATTTTCAAATCGATTAGATGAGTATAGAATGAATTTGTAACAGTCATTTTCCGGGTACGACCTTATTTACCAAGTTATTTTTCTAAGTTAGAAAAAATAGTTTTTGGAGTTTCACGTCACATCGACTTGGTGTCGTAATGTGACTTGTATAGGTCGCAAAATGTGGCTGCAAACATCTCACACAGTAATCTCGGGTTTTGGGCCCTATTTAAGGCACTAACTTCTAGGGCTTTGTCTCATCATCAACCTCTAAGCCCCATAAGTAAACCCTAGCATCCATCATTCTCTTCCTTAAAGATTTTGTGTTCTTAGTGTAATTCTTGAGGAAGAAGAGGAAGGTGTTTGGTGCAAGGAAATGAGATCCACAGAAGTTCCAACCTTTTTATCATTTTCGAGAGCTTTATAAGTCATCAATTCTCAACCTTTATGATCCCTTTTTTGTAGATCTATGTCTTGTTTATGTTATTGGTCCCTTTTATGAAAATTATATGGAGTTTGGGAAAACTCCAAGTCCAAAGGTTATGTTAATTGGTTTTATGGACCCATTGTTGTGAAATGAATGGAAGGTTAACTTCCTATATGAACCATGAGATTATTGGAATTTTGGGCACATTCTTGGATATGGGGTTAGAAATGGTTATGTTAGAGGCATGCATATGGATAAAGTATGAAACTTTATCCACAAAGACCATTTTTAGAAGGATTCTGGAAATTATGAGCTTTGTTCTTAAGAGATTAAGTGCTTAACCAATTGGATTTAGTCTTTCCTTTTGATGATTATAACAAAGTTCAATTTAGTATTATTAGTTTCTTAATCTTGTTGTGGTATTTTGATATGCATATAATGCTTGTTCCAAAGAAGTCAAAATCAAGTAAAGTCTGGTTTGATTATAATAAAGCATTTTAGACAACATAAAATAGTTTATCATAGAAGATTTTAACTATTTGAAAATACTTTGCAAATTCTTTTGGAATATGTTATTGCCACAGAATATGTGAAATTAAGGTAACATTTAGTGTTAGATTTTACCACTCGGGTTTATGAAAATTGTCTCATTTAAAAGAAAATATTAAGCCAATATTTACATTTATTGAAAATAAAGTGAGGACATTCAATGCTTTTAATATCATATGTTATAAACTGATAATCTAATAAGTTCTAATGATGCTAATGGGAGTGATGCAGAGCTCAACAAATTGAAAAGTTTGAAGAATAGAGGGGGGAAAGAGAGAGAATGGGTGGTCTGTCAAGTTAGGGAGAAGAAAGGGAGAAGAAGAAGTCAAAGAAAGGAGGGATCGACAACTGATCATCGAGGAGGAGGCCTCAATTTGATATGTCGAGGTCAAGGCCTATTGTTTGTTGAGTCCACATCAACAATGCCGAGGGATTGCCGAGATGACTCCCCGTAGCCTAAGAGTATTAATGTTTGTTACTTCCATAAAATATCATAATAATTAAGTGTTTGTTTGAAGTTAGAAATGACTCATTTTTTGTAATGTAAATATTATTCAATGTTATTCGGAGTTGGTTGTTCTTATCGATGTAAAGATCTTGTGTTTTTTTTTGTTTGAGTAATATAATTATGTAGCCATACTTAAGCTTTGTTATATCAATCAATTTAGTCAAAAACAAATAATATTAATGCATAATACACATTATTATTTGTGCGGATTATGTTTGGTCCAAACGTTCAAAACAGAGTTTGGCCATATAATAACGTGTGAGTTATATTTTCAGAGAAATTATTTATGTGAACTGTTTTCAACCCAAAGATAGATACAATTCAACATGATGTCTGTAACAAAGGGACAACTGACAGAATTACCTTATACATCAATTGCAACTTTAAGCTTCTGGGAATTAGATGTTGATGAATGTCATTCTTCGTCGTGTGTTATTAAGGGAAGTGAAATGTTGCTAGACATTCACCACTGTCTATATCAATCTATGGCGAGTCTTGTGCAAGTGGAAGATTGAAATATCTTTATACCCAAGAGTCATTATATAGTGATATTTGTTAATGACATATGATCATATAAGGTCACACCTTATATCAAGTTACACCTAATTCATTATTTATTAAAGTAATTTGATTATTAATAAATATAATTAACTTGTAGTTAATTTTGGAATTATTATTTTATGAAAATAATGTTTTAACAACTAATTAGAAAATTGTTATTTCTAGGAAATGATAATAAACAAGAATAAAACTAGTTATATTCATAAGGCAGGATTATATATGCTATGTAGAAATTAAATGGACACTTTGAGTAAACATTTAGTTAGACATGTAACGAGTTAGTTAGAAGCTTGAGTGAAAGACACTCTTGACCCATGTCTTGCTTGTCAAAACCATACACCTCTTGGAGAGGTTAAGGATTGATTGTGGTCTTATTGCTTCTTACATCATATTCATGTCATAAAAGCGCCATGCTTTGACTTGTTGAAAGAATGTTGCTTTAGCACATGTAAGGTGGTATACAAAGGAGTGTTAGGATGAAAAAATATCTAGTTTTTATTGGATATTATTCTCCTTTTAGGCTGCCAAAACCGAGAGTTTATGCTCTCTCTCCCTCATATTTGTCTTGCAATTTGGTGCTTGATTTAAGAGCTTATATGTTGCTTCTCCTTAAGACTTATTTAGTATATATCTTAAGGCTTAAGAACAACTTATATACAAGTGAAGACTATGTAAAGTCATCTTTAGTGTTGTGTCAAATAGCTGTTTTCGGAATTATGTCTTGTTCCGATTCCGAATGGGGCATGTCCATTTTCGAAATTGTTATCTTAGTTGGTCTTTATATAGCATATGTATTTGTCTTTTATGGAACAACTTTTGTAACGTTCTCTTCCAGCATTAAAGAATAGTTCCAATTTCACGAATTGTTCCATTGTTGAGATTAATAGAGTGCAACTTCTTTTCAATCATTATCGTTCCATATCATTGGTTTATTTCGTAATATAGAATCTATAAGTCATTTTATTATCTACCAGACTAGCCTGTTTTAGTGGTTGATCCTTACTTGGGGGTAGATTATAAAGAGCTTCTTTTTTGGAGCTTCTTGTCATCTTCATCAACTTCCAATCTCCCATGAGAATCAAAGTCTTCAAAGATTGCAACACTTTTTCTTCTATGGTTGATTTAATATTTTCATGCTTTGCAAAGTGATCTTTGGTGAGTTAAAATGGTTTTAACTTTATTCAAATCTTCAAATACTCCGTTGCTAATCTCGTAGTTTTGACAATATAATTAGACTATTTTTTAATAAAACCCAATACAGGGCCTGGTGCCTTTTTACTTGCACACTCTAAGCCAAAATCCTTTCTAGCACTACATAAGTAGATAGTATTATGCTAAAGAGAGGTTTAACTCTAGGAATTTAAACAAACCGAACGAATATGGATAAAGACTTGTTCATGTAAGTTAGTCAAACAAACCAATGAACACAAACGAATAAACATACGAGTTTTCTTGTCCATGTTCGTTCGTTTAACAAGTTAAAACTTGTTCGTGTTCGCTCATTATATTTGTGAACATAATAAACATATATAAACGAACGAACATAAACGGATAGAGATAAACAAAAAAAAACAGTTTAACATATATAAACATAAACGAACATATAACATAATAATGTAATCATACATAACTGAACATATATGAATATAAATGAACTTAAACAAACATAAACAAAAGTTCACAAACATAAATGAACGCATGAGATAATTATTCATGTTTGTTTCTTTAACCCAACAAACAAAAATTTATGTTCATGTTCGTTTATTTATAACATAAAAACAAACTACCCATCGAATGATTCATAAACATGCGGTTCGTTTACAACCTAGTTACCTCATAAAAACCAAATTTTAAAAAACCTTACACTACTGGAAAATCTGATAATACCTACGGAAAAATCTGTAGGTATAAGGTGTTACCTACGGAATTGCGACGGAAAACGGGCCGTAGCATAAACGTTCGTGGGTAAATATTACCGACAGATTTGCGACGGAATACCTACGGAATACCGACAACATTTTTCCGTCAGTAATTTACCTACGGAATACCTACGGTTACCGACGGGACCCACTTTAATTGACATTCACTTTATCACCTACGGATTTCCGACGGCTCATATTACCAACGGATTTTCCGTAGGTATTCCGTCACTAAATCTCTTTTTTTTTTTTAAAAAAACAGCAATAAATAACAAAAATTCCAGTTTTTTCTCTCCAATATATTGACAAAACTCATTAGATTAAACTTATAATAATATTGAAACTCAACCACAAAACTAATAACATTACAACAAAACTAATAACATTACAACAAAACTAATAAACATCATCTAATACCTTAAAAAGTATCAAATACAAATGCATTACTAATGAACATTATCTAATAATATACTAAATGTGTCTAACAATACACATTAAAAGTGTCAACTATAAATGTTTAACTAAGTGCTTAAAAACATAAAACTGAGAATTATTTGGGGGATTACTTGGTAAATTACCAAGTTAAGCTTAACCGATAAACCCCGACAATTGTTCTTCAATTTGAGTTTTGAATCAAAGGCCGCCAAGTGTTCCTGTTTCAACACACCATAATAAATTATCACAAATATATATATATATATATATATATATATACACACAAGTGAAGATCCCATGCTCCGCATGGGTTAGAACGACTTCTGTCTTTGCTTAATAGACATTTTACATATTTGTTATCAATGTACTTAATCCCATGCTCCATAGCCACACCCACCCTCTGATCCTTTACCATTTTCCCTCCGAGATCAGAAACAGTAAACCTGAAGAAGAGTTCAAAAAAAAAAGTTTACCAGGCTAGAAGCTATTGGAAGCATTTATCAACATTAAAGTAAAACATATACTACGTTTAAGGGACAAATGCGTAAATTCAATACAGAATTACCATGAACAAAATTCACATTGTTGTAATTTTTGTAGAGCATGAAGTAAGTGAAACATGATATTGAGGATGCTACTTTTAGCATGTAAAATACATGCATATGATGGTACAGGAGAGTAAAGGGATGAAATAGCGGAGGTAGAGAAAGAGGGGAAGGGAGAGCTTGCAATTCATTTGTAAATATCACAATGATTTGAGTTAATAACAGGGACAACACCACCAAAAGACTGAAGTTCACCAAAATTGCACCAAGGGCAAAATGAACAAGATGTTGACCAAAAATAAATGCTTTCATATATCAATCCATCAATAGAATGTTATAGGTATCCCTTAAAAACTAACAAAAGAATGATAGAAACAACAACCACCACCACCAAATAACCCAAAAACTAAACAATAGGGCACCGAGGGCAAAATGGTCAACACATGAAAGGTTGCAATAAATTTAAACATCAATTGAATTAAATGATATGGACCAGCCATACACACACAACCATCATGCTTCTATGCTTATTGCAAAATAGAGATTAGCCATTTGACCGAAAAAATAAGATTATTTTTATTTTCAAAAAGTTATTTTTAAGCACTGAATGCCGTTATATTAAATTATTTACAAAAATGATTATTTCCGCTTTTAATTGATGGAAGGCAAGCCACATTAGATGCCTACAAATTTAAATATCCAATTATTTTTGCAGAAAAAAAACCAGTTCAAATTAAAAAAAAATTAGGCATTCTATTATTAAGATGCAAGCAATGAAATAGGAAATCCAAAAATGACAGTGACAATACCTGCTTATAAGAATCCCCAGTCAAGACACCCACGTGTGGTTAAAGACGTCACCCTTCTTTGTTATGTTCTATCAACTGCAAATATTAATTGAATAATATAATTATACTATACATTAAAATAATGGAGGTATGAATGACACAAATATTACAATAATAAAACTGCATCTCTTAACTCATCCTATGAACGACACAAATAATACAATAATGAAATAATGTTTATAGCCATAAAAATCAAATGAAAATATATAAATACATTAGAAAATACATCATCAAGCAACCTGTGTAGCTCATCTATAGCTTCCACCAGTTTTGGTCAAAGATCTTCTCATTCAGATCAGTTGGCATCTTGTAAAAGCAAACTCCTATCTTGCTGCAAAATAAAAATAGAAATCATAACGATTTCTCTTCATCCTTCGTTTTCTGTTCATAAAAAACGCAGAAAACCAAATTCTGCAAAATAAAAATAGAAATCATAACACACACATACATTTCTTCCAAAAGCAGGGAACAAAATTTACTCTTTTTTTATTTTCAATCGAACACCAGAAAACCAAATTCTACACCAGGAGTGAGTTATTCCATAAAATCTAAGGAAAACCATAGAAAAAAGAATCACACGAACCTGGAAATCAATCAAACAGCTGATGATGGAGTGATAGAGTTTGAGGCTAGTGGGTGGCTGTAAACATTGGTTAGTGCTAGGGTTCTCGGTCGTTGGAGGGGATAATGAGGCAGGCGGCGTCGGTGCTTTGGATGGAGGTGACGACGTAACTGTCTTGGATGTAGCGACGATGTCAATGGCGAAGAGAGCCAGTCGACGTCGTTGTTACTTGGTAGTGAAAGAGCAGAGGAGAAATCGGGATAAATGAAGATAGAGAGGAAACCCTTCAATCATATGCTCTGTTAACAAACGGAACCCAAAATTAAAACAAAGCCAAGATCGAAATGATCAATCCTAACCCAAAACGAAACCTAAACGAAATTAAACCAAAAAAAAAAACTTACCTGGATATCAAATCGATTCTCAACAATGACATGGGTGAACGAGGTGGACCAGTGATTGTTTACAGCGCAAGCCGAGTTTGGTGGAGCGGTGGCGGTGAGAAGGAACGATGGTGGATGCTGAATCGTATCGGAGATGGAAGGAGGTCGGCGTTGGGATTGGATCCATCTACGACAGAATGAAAAGGTGGGAGATGAAAAGGTGGGAGATGGGAGGTGGGACTCTTGAATCATACGGGAGGGAAAATGAACCCTAAAACATATTTGGGGCAAATGAAGCGGGTAAACGAAATAAAAGAAGGGGGTAAACGAAATAAAGGTGACGGACAAAAAAGAAACAGGCAAAGGGGTTCGAACTCGCGTCTAACATGAATAATTCCAAAGTCTGTACCAATTGGCCGGGCATGCCACATCCGTTTATAAGGGTTGCTTCGTTTCTCTTATTGAATACCGATTTCCTTCCTTTATTATTATTATTATCATTATTTCCATTATTATTATTATTATTATTATTATTTCCATTATTATTATTATTATTATTATTTCCATTATTATTATTATTATTATTATTATTATTATTATTTCCATTATTATTATTATTATTATTATTATTATTATTATTATTATTATTATTATTATTATTTCCATTATTATTATTATTATTATTATTATTATTATTATTATTATTACGTATAAGTTGGCAACACTATAGATAATCATGTATAATAGAGGCGTGAAAAAACCGAAGCGAAAAAAATGACGTTTGGTGCCCTTATCTTCGAGATTTCGGGCACCAAACATCGTTTTTTTTCGCTTCGTTTTTTTCACACCTCTAATATACATGATTATCTATATTTTCCCAAATTTATACTAAATTATTGAAATCATTTTTTCAAAGTAGTAGTGTTTAGCGATCAACTCCCACCCATGACAATTATTCCTTCCACCACTACCAACCACCTATATAAAACCATCATTGCAATCATTCAACGTCATTAACCAACCTGTTTATGTATGTCCATGTATGTGTATGTGAATATGTATTTGAATGTGCATATGTATATATGTGTATGTATATGTGTATATGTATGTATGTTTATGTATGATTATGTAAGTATCTGAATGTATTAATAGGTATTACAATGTTAAAAATTGAAATGAGTGTTTCTATGTATGTATGTATGTATGTGTATGTGTGTATGTATGTGTACGTGTGTGGGAAAAAGCATTGATTGTAATGTTAAAGCATGAAATGAGTAACGGATCAAAAGGTGCACATGGCTCTACACACGTAGATATTAGGTATAAGTTGGTGAAAGTGTAGATAATCATGCATAGTAGAAGTGCGATAAAATCGAAGGGAAAAAAACTATTCAGTTGATTTCAGTTGGTCTTAATGCATCCAGAACATAGATCTAACCTCCTAGGGTCCATATTACACGTAAAGTCATAAACTTGACGTCCATGCATGGGGGATTTGGCTCAAATGGCCTTAAAATGAGGCTTATATGATGCATGGGACCCTTATAGCAACAAAGTTGGCACCTTTATGCCATGGGAACCCTCAATGGGTCCAGATCTGAAGTTAACACTCTACATCACGCTCTAAACCCGAAGGTGGCTTAGAAATGCCCAAAAATGGCAAGATTCAAGCCTTAAAGAAGGTCTAACAAATGAGAAGTCAAGGTTGAAGCTTTTTACCTCAGCCAAGCTGGAAATGCAACCAAGACTCTGGATCTACTTGCTTCTTCAAGAACCCCCAAGCTTCCACTTCTTTCTTCAAGCTTCAAACAACTTTAAACACCCAAAAATGGCTCAAGAACACTCAAAAAGCTTTAGGGTTTCGAGTTAGGGCTTTTTGTGGACTGAGAGGGACGATGGAGCCATCCGATGGATTACTTATGATGGTGATGGTGATGGTGATGGTGATGGTGATGGTGATGGTGATGGGTGATGGGTGATGGAGATGGTGATGGTGATGGTGATGGTGATGGTGGTGGTGGTGTTGATGATGATGATGATGATGATGATGATGATGATGATACCACTGGTCTCCCTACATAGTTCAAGTGCCCTCCAACCTGAATATCTCCCATAGATACAACCGCCTCCTCATCCCCTTGAGTCTGTTTGTTGCCTAAGTAAGGAATTAGGGTTTCCACCTGAAAACCCTAGCAGCCACAGCTATAAATAGACCCTCTACATAAGGATTTCGGATCGATGAGTTTTGTATGAAGCCCTAGCTGAATCCTTCTCTCCTAAGTCATCTTGTTGCATTAGGTGTTTGTGACTCCATTAGAGGTGCAACACTTGGGGCACTAGGCTTTCAGAAGTCAAACCCCCAATAACCACCAAGATGGGTTCAAAACCCAAACCCTAGGCTTAAAAGGGCAAGGACTTAATCATTAAGCACAAAATTACCAAAGGTAATACTTGGGGCAACACTTGGGGCACTAGGCTTTCAGAGTCGGTTTCCGGACTCGACGAGTAGACTCTGACTGGACAAAACCCTAATCTAAGGGTTTGCACCCTATTTAAACATCTCATTCAGCCACCCTTCGTCCCTATTGCTTCCAGAAACCCCCCATAGCAAACCCTAACTGTGTGTGTGAAGATCTAAAGGCATTTGTGGTGATTCTTGGTGGTCTTGATCACAAGGAAGAAGGAAGGGCCTAGATGAATCAAGAGAAGACCAAAGGGGTTCAAGTTTGTGCATCATTTGCAGTTCCCAGAAGGTATAAAGTCGATACCTTGCTTGTTCATTTGTTAGATCCCTCTTTGGGGAGATTTAGGGCTTTTATAAGCCATTTTTGGTAACCAACCATGATTGCAAGCACAATCATTCCTTTTTCCTTTTTCCTTTCCCCTTTTCCTTTCCCTTTTTCCTTTCACGTCATCAACTCCCACCCATGACAATCATTCCTTCCAACACTAACAATCGCCTATCTCAAACCACCATTGCAATCCTTCAACACCACCAACCAACCTATTTATGTATCTCTATGTGTGTGTGTATATGAAATCGAGCAAAAAGGGTTCCACCAAACGGAGAGATGCGCCGGGAGATACACCGGAAGATGCTTCGGGAGACACGCCGGAAGATGCGCCACTGAATGGAGGGAAAAAATCTGGAAATGGGGAAAGAGGAGTAAGAATGTATGTGTGAATATATGTTTCTATGGGTATATATGAATGTATGTTTCTATGGGCATATATGAATGTATGTGTCAATGTGTATATGTATGTATCTATATGTACATATATTAATGTGATTGTAATTTTAAAGTGTGAAAGGAGTAACCGATCAAAATGAGTACGCCACTATAAACATCTAGGTATCAGGTATAAGTTGGGAAAACTATAGATAATCATTTACAATAGAGATGCGAAAAAAACGAAGCGAAAAAAAAACAACGTCCGGTGCCCGAAATGTCGAAAATAAAAAAAATCCGTAGGTAATCCGTAGGAATTTACCGACGGAATAGCGACGGACAGCCCCTTCCGTAGGTAATCCGTAGGTAATTTCCTACGGAAGGGGCTGTCCGTCGCTATTCCGTCGGTAATTTCCTACGGATTACCTACGGAATTTCTTTTATTTTCGACATTTCGGGCACCGGACGTTGTTTTTTCGCTTTGTTTTTTTCGCACCTCTATTATACATGATTATCTATATTATCACCAAATTATACCTAATAAATATGTGTGTATAACCACGTGCACCTTTAGATCCGTTACTCCTTTCGCACAGTTACTCCTTTCATATACATTCACACATAGACACATATGTACATATACATACATACACATACACAATTACACAAACATTCACATATAACCATAGACACATACATTCATAGAGGTTGGTCAATGTGTTTATGTATGAATATATGTGTATGTATGTATACGTGTGTATATGAATCTATATGTATGTGTGAATGTGTGTCTAAGAATGTATGTGTGAATGTATGTTTCTATGGGTATATATGAATTTATGTTTCTATGGCATATATGAATGTATATGTCAATGTGTATGTGTATGTATGTATACGTACATATGTTAATGTGATTGTAATTTTAAAGTGTGAAATGTGTAACCGATCAAAATGAGTACGCCACTATAAACATCTAGGTATCAGGTATGAGTTGGGAAAACTATAGATAATCATGTATAATAGAGGTGTGAAAAAAACGAAGCCAAAAAAACAACGTCCGGTGTCTGAAATGTCGAAAATAAAAAAAATCTGTAGGTAATCCGTAGGAAATTACCGACGGAATAGCGACGGACTGCCCCTTCCGTAGGTAATCCGTAGGAAATTTCCTACGGATTACCTACGGAAGGGGCTGTCCGTCGCTATTCCGTCGGTAATTTCCTACGGATTACCTACGGATTTTTTTTATTTTCGACATTTCGAGCACCGGACGTTGTTTTTTTCGCTTCGTTTTTTTCACACCTCTATTATACATGATTATATATACTATCACCAAATTATACCTAATATATATGTGTGTATAACCACGTGCACCTTTAGATCCGTTACTCATTTCGCACAGTTACTCCTTTCACATACATTCACACATACACACATATGTACATATACATACATACACATACACAATTACACAAACATTCACATATAACCATAGACACATACATTCATAGAGGTTGGTCAATGTGTTTATTTATGAATATATGTGTATGTATGTATATGTGTGTATATGAATCTATGTGTATGTGTGAATGTGTGTCTAAGAATGTATGTGTGAATGTATGTTTCTATGGGTATATATGAATTTATGTTTCTATGGGCATATATGAATGGATATGTTAATGTGTATGTGTGTGTATGTATATGTACATATGTTAATGTGATTGTAATTTTAAAGTGTGAAATGTGTAACCGATCAAAATGAGTACGCCACTATAAACATCTAGGTATCAGGTATAAGTTGGGAAAACTATAGATAATCATTTATAATAGAGATGCGAAAAAAACGAAGCGAAAAAAAACGACGTCCGGTGCCCGAAATGTCGAAAATAAAAAAAATTCGTAGGTAATCCGTAGGACATAATAATAAAAATAACGGAAATAATAATAATAATAATAATAATAATAGTAATAAATAATAATAATAATAATAATAATAATAATAATAATAATAATAGTAAAAAATTAATAAATTACTATTTAGCGACGGATTTGTGACGGAAATTAAACAAATTAGTCTTTTTGTCAGTTCCGTAGCTATTCTGTCGGTATTTACCGACGGATTTCCGACGGATTTGTCTTTCGTCGGTATTCTGTAGGTATTCCGTCACAATATTGTCAGTAATTTAGGGCATCGTTTTCCGTCGGAATTCCGTAGGTATTCCGTCGGTATTTTCCGACGGAATATTTCCGTAGGAAAATTTCGTAGGTATTTTTAATTTTTCTAGTAGTGATAAAAGTTTAGGGCTTTGACCCATAAATAATTTATGTTTGGGTAAAGTGTAAAGTGTAAACCCACTAAAAATATGCAAAATTTAAAGGATTTTATTACATTTTCAAGATAGCTATTTTTGTTTCGTTTTAGTTAACAACACTTAATTAGATATCTAATAAATAATCAAATCTTCTTGTTAATTAATATAAATGTCAACTCACACCATGAATTGGTTGACAAGAGCAAGTCTATGTTGATACCAAATACAAAAGAAAAAGGACACCCACAACTATCTAATAATTATTAACTACAATCATAATTGAATTAAATAAATTTCTTCTCATAATATTTCTCCATTGAACTTTGAATAAAGAAAAGAAAAAAATTTAGTCTCAAACAATGATGCCGGACACGTCTCTCCTGCTCAATGCACAAGACGAAAGTCGTGAAGACCATTGAAGCACTAATATACTTTCTCATCCTTATAAGTACCCAGGAACCATTTCTTGTTTTTCACCCCCAATTCATTTAAGAACTTGCATAGGAAAATGTCGAGGACAGACTGTAAAATAGTCGCATTAGCAGTTGGGGTCATCTTCTTCAACCTCGCTGGGCAATGCTATGCTACTCTCGGCTATGGTGGGCTCCAGTATGGGTTCTACAATGGCAAATGCCGAGCTTCAGATGTTGAAGATATCGTAAGAAGAACAGTCTACTCCAAGTTCCTATCAAACAGAAAAATTGCCCCCGCTCTCATTCGCATGCAGTTCCATGATTGCTTTGTCAATGTAAGTTTCTTATCATAATTGACTTGTACATTCTTAAAGACTTCCAAGTTTATCTATTGGTAGTGTTTTTGAGCTGCTTGTCCCTCTTGATTATCACTGTCAGTATTAGGCATCATGCGTATTGTTCTTCGATTATTGCTTTCTTTAGTATACTCTTCCCAGATGCTTGCTGGTTTTTCTATTGGTTTTAAAATAGCTTCTGTTCTAAAAAATTTGGATTTTACAATGCATGCAGCGCCTAGTTTCTTGAAGAGCAATTTTTGCATGGTTAAGTTTTACGTTTCAAAAAACCCTAATAATTCTAACTTTTCATGAATCATTCTAACTTTTCATGAAACAAAAGGGTTGCGATGCGTCCATCCTACTAGACGGACCCAACTCTGAGAAAACCGCACCCCCAAATTTAAGCGTTAGAGGCTATGATGTCATTGATGCTGCTAAAGCCGCGGTCGAGAATGTATGCCCAGGAGTGGTTTCTTGTGCAGATATAATTGTTATGGCTACAAGAGATGTCGTCTCCTTCGTAAGAAACCATAACTTTTTTCCATTCATCAATATTAAATGCATGGGATTTCATGTAACTCTTACTCCGTATAATAACCTTAAGATAATGTAAATGCAGAGTGGTGGAGCTAGATACAGTGTCCAAACAGGAAGAAGGGACGGACTTGTGTCTCTTGCACAAAATACTTTAACCCTTCCACCTCCTACTTCATCGGTGTCAAGTGCCATTCGAGCTTTTGCTCTCAAAGGATTCACAGCCACCGATATGATCTATCTCCTTGGTAATACACCAACCTCTTGTTGATAGTTATAGCATAAAATTTTGCTTAACGTGTGTAATGTACAGGTGGTCACACTATCGGAATCGCTCATTGTTCATTGTTTAAAGACCGTCTTTACAATTACAAGAACACTGGGAAACCAGACCCGTCCATGGATTTATCGCTGTTATCATCGTTGAGGAGTAAATGCCCTCAGAACACGACAGCTGATCCCACTGCCAACTTGGATCAAAACCCTTTTAGCTCTGCAGTTGTGGACAAATCTTTCTACAGTCAAATTATTATGGGTAGAGGAGTTCTTCAATTTGATCAAGATTTGGCATCAGACCGTCTTAGCAAGTCCACGGTTGCAGCCATTGCGCGCTCCTCTGATTTCAACACCCGGTTTGGTCAAGCCATGGTTAAGTTGGGTGCTACCCAAGTTCTTACAGGGAAACAAGGGCAGATCAGGAAATCATGCCGAGCAGTCAACGTACCAACTTTAACTTCTTTAGTTAATTGATTGAAAAGTTGTATAGGGTTTTAAACATGTTTTATATGTCCTTATGTTTCACATATATTGTTGTCTGTTTATTCACTTGATTTTTTACTTTTATTGAGCTATGTATTTGAGGGATTAAATATCGTATTTGTTTGATTGTGAGGAATTTTGATCATTTCTTTTTGAATAATCAATCATGTCCTTGTTTTTGTTTCACAGATTTTTGTGTAAGTTACATGGATCTCTATACTTTAATTTCAACCCCTCATCGTATTACTCAATCATATCTAGATTGTTTTGCGATTGTCTTGAGTTGGATAGAATATGCCTAGAGTCATTGCTTGGAACTTCATGAGTGGGCGGTGAGGGTATTATAGCATCTAAAAAAAATGTTTTATATGTAGTATATAAAAAAAATTATTTCTAAACATATTTTATGTTATTGTACCCCAAATAAAAGGATTGTACCATGTTTTTTTAATGCATGTGATAATAACTACATAAAATATATCTTCACAATGTTTGTATCCCGTATCAAAATTTCTGGCTCCGCAGATGACTCCATCATTGAGATATTCAAAGCAAAACTCTCAAAATGGATGATAGATGTGGTGTCTAATATTGGAGGTGTTAGTGTACACGGTTGTTTATAGGGATGAGCATAACCGGGTACCCGCCTATTTTAGTTGGAACTGGAACCGCTCCCGGAACCGGCGGTTCTTAAGTTTTTGGAATTGGAATTGGAACCGGAACCGCCTACACCGGTTCCTAAAAAATTGGAACCGCTTTCGGAATCGTCGGAACCGGTTCCGGTTCCGGGTACCCGGCTTCTTGAGTATTAAAACTTGTTATTTTATACATGTCATGTAAATTAACCTATACAAGCAATATAAGGACAAGATATACAAACAAATAGCATAAGGAGGCTGAAATTTGTAATTCATAAAAGCAAAAACAACAACAATAAAATCAACAATATTAACAGCAAAAAACAATAGTAACAAAAAAAAGCAATAGTAACAGCAAAAAGAGCACAACACAAATCAAACAACACAAATCAGCAACAACAGCAGCAGCAGCACATAACAGCAAAAACAGCAACAACAAAAATCAGCAGCAGCAAAAACAGCAAACAGTAACAAAGTTCATCCCAATCTGCAATTTAAATCCATTTTGATTTATATAAACTTAAAACACACTCACACATTGATTTGATTACTGTAAAAACTGATAGAAAAAGAATTTAAAGAACAGATAAACCTCGATGGTCGGCGTGAGCGGGAGTCGAGCAAAACAAACGAATCGATTGAACAGGGAGTCGAGCAAAACCACCGTCGTCTTCTACTCCAGCGCATGGAAAAGTTGAGAAAAACTAGCTAATCAAATTTACCAGAGGGAAGAGAAATGGTGAGAGTGAGCCTGTGTCTTTCGATTGAGAGAATAGAGTATAGGGTGTCGGCGGTTGTTTGTAAGAAAGAATCAAACAAAGTGACAAACCCTAAAAACGTTTGCCCTAATTTTTAAAAACAAATCAACAAAATATAAAAATTAAATATATTTTTTTTTATAAATAGGCGGGTACCCGCCGGTTCCGGGTACCCGGTTTTGGAACCTGAACCGGCGGATATCCAGCGGGTATCGGTTTCGTAAAAATGAGAATTGGAACCGGAACCGCTTAAGCGGTTCCGTAACTTTAGGAACCGGAACCAGAACCGCTTAAAGGCAGTTCCAGTTCCAGAACCGGCAGTTCCGAGGCGGTTCCGGTTCCGAAAGCAGGTACCCGCTTCCGCTGCTCATCCCTAGTTGTTTAGCACATTATACAGCTCGCTTATATTTGCCTAGTTTAGTCTCTCTCTCTCTCTCTCTCTCTCTCTGTATATATATATATATATATATATATATATATATATATATATATATATATATATATATATATATATATATATATATATATATATATATATATATATATATATATATATATTAGTCGTTTACTAACGCTAAGCAACGGATGCAAATAATTTTTTTTAGAAGTTAGTTTCTAGAAGCGATTAATTTTTTTCCGCAAATGATAGTGGGATGCGGTGGTGAGGGCTATAGTTTTCGTTCGTCGAGTGTGATGTGATAAAAGAATGTGACAGTGGCAATACACTATCACCATTTAAAGGATCCTTTTGGGTGGTCAGTATCCCCTTCGGTGAAAACATGTCGAACCTGAGTTACTCCTCTTTAGAACTACTAACTCACACATGATTACCCTATATATAAATCTACATATTTTGTTCCAAGAGAAATTTAAATCATCAACTCCGGATATCTATGGCGTTTTTTTAAATTTATTGATCACTGTCAGTGATCAATTTCTTCTCGGAATATAGTTTGTGTTAGAGCATCTACAATGGTGAGTTTAATAGGAGAGTTGAATGATGTGGCAAATCCATGTGTCATTCAATGGATGAAACTCTATCATTGTGAGATGTCACATTGGCATTCAATGGATTTGGAGTTCAATGGTCATTGAACTCTTCAATGTGAAAAGGAAAGTTTTTAATTCTTCAATATTTACTATAAATTGTATTTTGTAACATTCTATTGAACTTTGTAGAGTTTAATGCATTGTATGAAAAAAAAAATGATAGAGTTATATGGATTGTAGAAAGATGGTGTGACAATCATTGAACTCTATGGAGTTCAATGCATTGTGGATGCCATTATTTTGAAATAAAATATACAAAGATAATCTTTTTGTGAAGAACCACCTTTTGAATATTTATTGAAGAATAACCGATTTTTCGTTGGAAAATTACAAATTTACTTTATGAACGTCTACTTTTAAAATATCTTACGAAAAATTATTTTATTTATCTAAATAATAAACTTCCTAGAAAAACATATCGTTGCAATTATTTTGTAATAGGAGAATATCAAGTGGCCATTTAAGTAATTAACCCTAAAGTTGAAAATTTTAGTTAAAAAATAATAAGTTTAATTCTTTAAAAGCATGCAAAATATTTAAGATATTTACAAATCTTTTTTTATTGTTTAATGCTCGTTATATTTATTATTATTTTTTTACTTTTTTAGAAATTTCAAAATATTTTTCATTGTTTCAACTTATATTATTATTATACATTCATGTATAAAGAAACAGATTGAGTTCAACTTATGTATGGCACATACGTGAAACAATGTGCCTTCAAGATAGGCTTATTATGATCATTTCTTCATTTTGTAATTACCTCGTACATAGAGAAAACAAAAAGTAGTTATACATAAACATGACTATATTATAGTCATATTCCAAGGGGTGCTACATTTATAACTGGATACGTAGGATATATGTTGGATTTACAATTTACAAATATATATTATTATAATTTAAATTAATTAAAGTGTATATGTGACAATATCCCTTTGATGCATACACAATCCTATTACTTTCTAACTACTCATTCATATAGCCTTTTTTAGTTTCTCTAGCCACGAAGTAACACCCGAAGTTACTCATAAACAATCCCCTTAAGCATTAAATAAATATTCAATCTTCAAATTAACATCAACACTTTCATCCTGCAAACAATTAAACAATATCCACTATCGATGTGAACTTATTGCTTTAGATTGCAAACAATTGAAATCACCAGATCCAAGAAATATAGTTTCATTAGTAAAGTAAAATGAATAACCATTCTCTAAACTCACTTTGCCTCATCTGTCATCATGTTTCTTTGCTAGATGTTTAGAAAACTATAGAAACATCACTCATAAATTCAATAACTGCTAGACCTACCAAAATACCATACATAATGCATTAGTTAGTCCACTACCCAAAAAAAATTAGTTCCTTTTAACCAGAAGACCAGAAGTACATTGCCAATTATTATTTAAAACATGTTTTTTCAAGAACTTGTAGCCAGTCATGTGACAACCGTCAATTTCGGCAAAGTCAAAGTCAAAGTCAACAAGTCAAACCGGTCAAACTTAACTAGTACTTGTATGTTAAAAAGTTATTCTATGTATAAAAAAAATGTGCATTTATCTCGAAGACTCTATGTGTTAACAATGTAAAAACCCTAAAAGGGGAGTTAAACGCATCAAAACACGACTAAGGACCCTTTCGGGGACTTAAAACAATCATAAACGAAACATAACGGGGTTCACGAACCTTGCATTACGAGATTATACAATAATAAAGGCTAAGATTAAAATCTCTCCCAAATCTCTCCAAGTATGTGGAATCTCTCCCAAATCTCTCCAAGTATGTGAAATCTCTCCCAAATCTCTCTAAGTATGTGAAATCTCTCCAAGTATGTGGAATCTCTCCAACAATGTGAAATCTCTCCCAAATCTCTCTAAGTATGTGAAATCTCTCCAAGTATGTGAAATCTCTCCCAAATCTCTCTAAGTATGTGGAATCTCTCCCAAATCTCTCTAAGTATGTGGAATCTCTCCAAGAATGTGAAATCTCTCCCAAATCTCTCTAAGTATGTGAAATCTCTCCAAGTATGTGAAATCTTTCCCAAATCTCTCTAAGTATGTGGAATCTCTCCAAGAATGTGAAATCTCTCCCAAATCTCTCCAAGTATGCCAAATCTCTCCAAGTATGTGAAATCTCTCCCAAATCTCTCCAAGTATGCCAAATCTCTCCAAGTATGTGAAATCTCTCCCAAATCTCTCTAAGTATGTGGAATCTCTCCAAGAATGTGAAATCTCTCCCAAATCTCTCTAAGTATGTGAAATCTCTCCACGTATGTGAAATCTCTCCCAAATCTCTCTAAGTATGTGGAATCTCTCCAAGAATGTGAAATCTCTCCCAAATCTCTCCAAGTATGCCAAATCTCTCCAAGTATGTGAAATCTCTCCCAAATCTCTCCAAGTATGCCAAATCTTTCCAAGTATGTGAAATCTCTCCAAGTATGCCAAATCTCTCCAAGTATGCCAAATCTCTCCAAGTATGCGAAATCTCTCCCAAATCTCTCCAAGTATGTCAAATCTCTCCAAGTATGTGAAATCTCTCCCAAATCTCTCTCAAAACCTCTTTTGATCTTTTTGTAATCAGTTGGGGCATCCCGACACTTGACTTGGTGAAAAACCATGCGAAACGGGAAGATACCTTGGAAAATAGTCTTTTAGGGCCGGAGTCCCTCTATAGGGGCCAAACCCTACTTGAACCGGAGTCCCTCTATAGGGACCAAACCTTACTTGGACCGGAGTCCCCTTGTGTAGCCATGCCATCGGACCGCAATGACTAAGGAATGGGACTACTAAGGACCAAGGCTGCTGAAGACCGCAGCCACCTAGCCGCAGCCGGACCGCAGCCAAGCGAACCGCAGCCAAGCAAGCGCAGCCTCCGAACCGCGGTTCTTCTTCCCTTCGGATCCACTTCAGTCCGGTTCCAAGATAGCCAAGACCCGGAATCAAGCCTGACTTCGGATTTTCCCCTTTTTCACCCGGTTTTCGACAACGACTTCGTTTTAAGCCCGTTTTTCATGATTTTAACGTGAGATTTTTACCCAAATCCATATTTTACCATTTTAAAACCTCAGAACTCTTATTTTAATTATTTTTTAGTATTTATTAATTAAAAATCATTAGTTTATATTAAGAAAATATTTACCCTACAAGTGGGTCAAGTGTGCCCACTTGCCTTCCATGTGTCATCCTCTCAATAGTCCAACCCTATCCACATCACACAAACCAAGGTAAACATCCATTCAATCTTGCAAGTTGCTCCAGCAACATTTACATAAAGAAATCCCTGGAGGATTTCTTGGTTCACTTTGATAAATCTTTCACTTTCACACTTCTCATATCACCTCAAGAAATCTTTTTTCTCTCTACTTTCCACCACCTTGTGCAAGTGTTCTTGAGTTGCTACAACACTTTTTGGTAAGTATTCCATCTAAAATCAAGTGTCATTCCATAATTTCATAACACTCTTGGATCATTGACTCATATCTTAACACCAAAAATCGTTCTTAGGATCATCCAAACTCTCACGTGTTCATCAAGTGGTCTTGACTTGATACTCCTCGTCTTCGACCTTCTACTCTTCAAGTCATCACTCAAGGTGAGTTCATACCCCTACATTTTCTAGTTTTCTTCAGTTTTCAGGGGGGGGGGGGGGATACAAGTTAAAACACCAAAACATATTCAAAACTCAACTTGACAGCTTACAACAGAAAAGTTGTGACCCGTTCACGAACTGTTTTACCCAACTTAAACTTAATATCTTTCAAAACTGTATAATATGCAAATATTTCAGGTTTATACCTTTAAAATGACTATTTGCACATCTCCATATGATTTTTCTACGATTTATGGTGATTTTTACCAAACTACCTATCATTTCAGAAACGAATTCGGACTAGTCTGTGATTATGAACACCTTCACATAAGTTAGAGACTTCTAAAAATCATAATAAAAATTATGAATAAACTAGACACATTTTCTAAGCTCTCAGAGTTTACGGAGTTAGTTTTCGACTTCGTATGATTTTTCTATGATAATTTCAAAACAGTGCAGAAAGGATAAAAACTAGTTGCATAGTTTACCATATTAACAACACTTTGTATTATGTTGAGCAAAGTGCATAACAATAAGTTTCTCAATGTTTGGATGCATTCTTGTTAGTTTATCATCATAAATAGAAATTAGTCATTCATGTTAAGGATTTTCCTCCATTCATTTCGAACACATCTAATAAACTACATTAAGTATAGTTTATGAATTTTCGATAAAAGCATACTACATGGAAAAGGTTTTACTCTCAAAACAAATGGGTTTTTCATATACTACTTGATAAACTATAATAATAATAGTTTATGGATTTATATCACAAATGTATTTTCATAAAAGGTGATTTCACTTCCTCCACGGAAGAGGTTTTATACTCAAAACTATATGTAAACTAGTTAACGTAAGTTGTGAGACATTCTCCTTCGGGGTACTCTTAAGTACCACAGAAAATCCTGAATTAGTTATAACCAGAGTCTCTTGTAGGGAGAGCGTGATAATTGTGTATAGATCTATATTGGGATTGACAACCCACACCCATGCTGCTTGCATAAGTCCGATCGGCCGATCGGGGGTGACAAGTGTCATTTCGATTCCGACGCCTGAAGAACGTCGTAAGCAGGTTATTCCGTCGTAGTATGGTTATAGCGACTCACATAGGGAGTTAACAATCTTTCAAGTTTACATGAAAAATTCTACTTTGAAAAGGGGTTTTACTTCTAAATTAAACGAGTTTATGCCGATTTAAACTTGCATGAATTACTCTAAGTATGGAAAAATACTTGTAGATTCTCGGTCTTGACGCTTAAGGCTACATGACTTTTTATAAGGAAAATATT
The DNA here is from genome assembly GCF_052849685.1 of Lactuca virosa. Classification (NCBI taxonomy): domain Eukaryota; kingdom Viridiplantae; phylum Streptophyta; class Magnoliopsida; order Asterales; family Asteraceae; genus Lactuca; species Lactuca virosa. Next base: position 73,747,287 of record NC_136431.1, read on the forward strand.
GGATTTTCTTTGGAAACACATTCCCATTATGAACATTATAAGCACAAAACACACACATACTCTCTGTCTTAACAATTAGGATTACATGACTTTTATAAGGAAAATATTGGATTTTCTTTGGAAACATATTTCTATCAAAACTACATTCCATCTAGAATTGTTAGACTTCAGCTATAACTGCTAAGTGTATATGCTAGAGTTATATAAGAATCTAGTCGAAATCGACCTAGAATTGGTGGGCCCGCCTTACTTCCTGTTCCTTGTTTGGTTGTGGACCTAGGGCAGACCCATTATATTCGACGGTTTAATTAAATTAAATTTTATATAACTTATATACACTGGGTGATTATAGAAGGAATCTACGGGTCTTTCTAGGGTACATTATTGCATAACATAGGAAAATATTAAATTTTCTAGAATCATATTCTATCGCTTTCTACAAGGAAAACAGTTTCTTTCTCAAACAAAACTCTTATGAATTCACCAACTTAATTGTTGATACTTTTTCAAACTACTTGTATTCTCAGGAATTCAGTGAAATAGGAAATCAACCGCTTTTGAGGATGGGACGTTAAATCGTCAAACATTTCATTTTTGTCATCATAAGTGTAATTGATTGGAAACATGTAAACACATACTATTGTATAACTTTTTCAATTATATTTATGATGATTGTATTTACTTTGGGCACTATTATACTCGTTGTTGTGATACTATACATGAAGTCCTCCACCCCCGGACGTTTCTGCCATCCTTGGTTTGGGGGTGTGACAAGTCATATCATAAAAAGGCATTGTTTGTTGCCTTAGGCCCTTAGCCATAATCAAATCTTGAAATAATAATATCAAGAAATAATAATAATTACCTCTTTAATACGCTAGTGACATATATTGTGAGTTCAGTTCCAATTCCTTTCAATTTAAAGGGTATTTTTGTAAATTTAAACCACGTACAATAGGAAATCATGCATATAATCTATTAATGTTGATATTTTTGTAAATTTAAACCGAATCATTGTTCACCATCTTCATTCTCATAGCTCATTCACACAGAATCTTCATATTCAATCTCACAGAACATGTTCTTCACACCTACAACATCATTAAAATCCCACAAATATTTCACAAAAAGAAAGATTTGTAAGCAAAAAGTATACCTTATTGATGTAAGAAACAATAAAGGTGGCATAGTTAACAACATCATAGAGATCAAAAGCTTGAGATGTAGAATACATGACATGAACCTGCGTCTTCAATGTGTCACACCCCCAAACCAGAACGGCGGAAACGTTCGGGGGGGGGGGGGGGGGAGGACGTCATGTTCAGTATCATAACCATAGTGAAATAGTTTCCAAATAAATTAGATATGATGTCAAAATATTGCAAAAAAAATCTACGCCTTAGCGTCTTGCCTTCAAAACCTTGTGGTTACCTGTATTACTAAATACCTGAGAATACAAGTTGTTTTTGAAAGAGTATCAGCATTAAAGCTGGTGAGTTTATAAGCAATTTATGAATGAAAAAGGGATGTTGTTCCTTAAAGTTTGTTGCAAGTTTGTTTCCAGAAAATCTAATATTTTCTAAAAGGTTTATTGTAGTCTTAACTGAACCAAGACTTAGTATATGTAAGTAAATCGTCATACTTATGTGTGGTTTTATATTAAATAAAACTCCTTTTTGTGAGGTTTTTGAATCCCCGTGAACTGTGTGTTTTGTTAATTCCCCATGTGAGTTGTTATAACCATGCTAAAACTCGAAGGCCATGTACTCGACGTTATTCAGGCGTCAGAATGTTATGACATTTGTCACCCCAGACCTGCCGGTCTAGCTGTTGCAAGCAGCTTAGGTGCGGGTTTGTCAGACCCAATATAGATCTATACACAACTATCACGTTCTCCCTACAAGAGATTCTGGTTATAACTACAGGACTTTTCCGTGGTACTTAAGAGTACCCTGAAGGTGAATGCCTCACAATTTTATTCATTAACAAGTTCACGTAGTTTGTAATGAAATATCTGTTTTGTAAATCGATTGTATTACTGTTTCTTTGTTAAACGAGGTGTTCAAACTATACCTATTATAGTTTATTAAGAGTGTTTTATGTTTTAATGAAACCTTGTTATGCATGACTTTGTATTTCAATAAAATGACATTGAAAATATTAAGTGTAAATCTTACACACCTTGCTCAACATGTTACAAGGTGTGAATAACTCTTAAACTTGTTTTGACAATTCTATCCTTAACTGTCCCTGTTTTAGAATATTTATAGAAAAATCATCGTAAGTCGAAAACTAAATCCGTAAACTCTGAGAGTTTGGAAAAAGAGTCTACTGTATTCATAAATTTTCTTTTAATTTTTGATGGTCTCAAACCAGTGTGAAAACATTCATCTTCACAGCCTGGTCCGATTTTGTTGCTGCGGTGATAGGCAGTTTTGTAAAAATCGCCATAAATTGTAGAAAAATCGTATAAACGCGTGCGAGTAGTCCTTAGAAAGGTATGAACCTGAAATACTTTCTTATTGTACAGTTTTGAAAAATATTAAGTTTAAGTTAGGTAAAACAGTTCGTAAACAGGTCACAACGTTTCTGTTGTAAGATGTCAAGTTAAGTTTTAAATATGTTTTGGTGTTTTAACTTGTATCCCCCCCCCCCCCCCTGAAAACTAAAGAAAACTGGAAAATGTAGGGGTATGAACTCACCTTGAGTGATTTCTTGAAGAGTGGAAGGTCGAAGACGAGGAGTATCAAGTCAAGAACACTTGATGAACACGTGAAATTTTGGATGATCCTAAGAACGATTTTTGGTGTTAAAATGTGGGTAGATGATTCAAGGATGTTATGAAAACATGGAATAACACTTGAGTTTAGATGAGATACTCACCAAAAAGTGAAGTAATAGCTCAAGAACACCTTCAAAAAGTGGCTGGAAGTAGATAGAAGAAGAGGCTCTCGTGGATGGTTAAGAGGTGTGTAGTTGTTTGATGGTGAAGAAAATGATCAAGGAAATCAAGAAGTCTTCCAGGGATTTCCTTATATAGAGGTTGCTGGAGCAAGTTGCAAAGATGAGAAGATGTTTGCCTTGGTTTGTGTGATGTGGATAGGGTTGGGCTAATGAGAAGGTGACACATGGAGGCAAGTGGGCACACTTGACCCACTTGTGGTGTAAAATATCCTTAGATACTTCCTTTAATGAAATAATGATTTATAATTAATAAATCCTTGAGATATGAATAAAATATGAGTTTAGGGAGTTTAAAATGATAAAAATATGAATTTGGTGAAAAATCCCCGTCAAAAACGTCAAAAACGAGCTTAACAAGCGAAAGTAGTCGAAAACCGGACAAGAAGGGGCGAAGCAGCGAGGTTCAGTCCTTAAGAACCGAGAGGGAAGGTTCGGTCCGAAGATGAGAAGGAAGCAAAATGGACCGAAGGCTCGGTTCATTTTGGTTGTTTATGAGTTTCGGTCCGAGACTGGCTTCGGTCCTCAGGGAGGTTCGGTCCGAGCCTAAGTTCGGTTCTAAAGGGACCTTCGGTTCTATGCAATTCGGTCATAAGGAAGCTTCGGCTTCGGCTCTTAGGGTTTCGCTTCCAAGAGGCTCGGTTCCATTAGGGTTTCGGTCCTATAGGGCTGTTTTTCAAATAAACTTCCCGTTTTGAGTGATTTTTGGCCAAGTTAAGGGTCGGGATGACCCGGATGACTATAAAAAGTTGAGAGAGATTTTGAGAGAGATTTGGGAGAGATTTGAGAGAGATTTGATTTTAGTCAATATTAGTGTATAGACTCGCAATGCAAGGTTCGTGAACCCCGTTATGCTTTGTTTATGATTGATTTAAGTCCCCAAAAGGGTCCATAGTCGTGTTTTGATGCATTTAACTCCATTCTTAGGGTTTTACATTGCTAAACACATAAAATCTCTGAGACACTTGAATTCTTGACATACAAACGCACATTTTCATAGAATAACTTTTAACATAGAAGTACTAGTTAAGTTTGACCGGTTTGACTTGTTGACTTTGACTTTGACTTGTTGACTTTGACTTTGACTTTGACTTGTTGACTTTGACTTGTTGACTTTGACTTTGACTTGTTGACTTTGACTTTGACTTGAATTGACTTGTTGACTCTGTATAAACAAAAGATGAGATCCACAAGCAATTCCCAAAGACAATACAATAGCATTAGAAAAAGGAGGATACAAAACGGATGCTACGAACAGTAACATACCCTAAAATAATCTCTTATCAACAACGTAGTGAGCTTACCTCACACTGTTAACCTGTATTTTGCATGAAGAAAAACAAACTAAGATTCGGTTAAAGAACATAGAAATAGGAAAAAAAAAGTTATGATTTAGAATCTACTGGTTCTCTCATTTAAACAAAAGATGACCGAAATTATCAAATAGAAGAAGAAAAAGAGATTTAGAGAAAAGGGGTGCATTTCTACTAAAAAAGAAATCGAAATAAGGGGGTCATAGGGAACTGATTTTGGGAAGGATAGTAGACAGTGGGTGGCTAAAATTAACAACACCTTTATTTTTTGCTTCAAGCATCTTCTTTCTACAACCCGAAAAACATATCCTATACATAAAAACTGTTAAAAAAACACACATAGTCAGAGAAAAGATAGAGAGAATGAGAGACAAAGATATTTGGTCATGAAGAGAAAGAAAATACCTCTAATGCGATATTGTTTGCAGGTGTGAGTGCAACATAAGAGAAAGGGGAATATAATTATAGATCTAACGTTTTTAAGGTTTATGGAGGCAGGCGTGCAATGGTGGTGCGCTGGTAGCAAAAAAGGATGGTGTTGTGGTTGATGGCGGTTTTCCTCTAACATCCTGAAAGACAAGCATAAACTACTGAACTTTACAAAGACAATTGTAAAGAAGAAGACCAAATGTAAAAAAAAAAGGAAGGAACAAACCTGATTTACCAGTGGTGAAGCGGTGGCGGCGACGAAGGTAATGGTTGGAAGACTTTGAAATCGTTTGAGGCAGTAGAGAGTGCGAGGGAGGTGAATTTGTGGTGGTAATCTGGTTGTGCGATGGTGTTGATGTTTATAAGATTACTAGGGGTGAACATATTAACCGAAAAATCGAAACATAACCAAGTTAACCGATATAACTGAACCATTTTCACCGAACCATTACAGAAAGATATGGCAGGAATTTGACCCATTATTTTGGAATATAATTAATTGTACATACATAATGACTAAACTAAAATTTATTATTTAATTAATGATTTCTTTTTTCTTAAATTCTGATTGGTTCATTCGTACACACAATAGTTATATAAAACATTTGAACCTACCTCTCTATCTCTCTCTCTCTCTCTCTCTCTATATATATATATATATATATATATATATATATATATATAATCTGTGTCTTTGAATTTTGATATTAATAAAGTTATAGTTTTAATAAATAAAATATGATGATTTATGTATAAACTAAATAAAATAGATTTTGATATTAACAAATGAGAGTCTTAAATGAGAAATTTATAAAAGAAAAAAAAGTAAGAATTACAGTTTTCTAAAGTTAAAAAAAAAGTATATTCATACCTAAAAGGTCATAAAAGGTCATAAAGGGTCCTTAAAAAAATCAGGATACATATAGTACGACCTCTCTCTCTCTCTCTCTCTCTATATATATATATATATATATATATATATATATATATATATATATATATATATATATATATATATATATATATATATATATATATATATATATATATATATATATATATATGGGAAAAGGGAATATACATTACACCCCCACCTAAGCTTAGATACTAAACCTTTTTAAAATACATTGCTTTACTATATAAAGATTACGGTTAGTGGATTCACGATTAATACTTGAAGATGTAAATTCAAGATCGACAGAATAGGGTTTAGGGTTTAGGGTTTAGATAAGGAAACAAGAATATTGATTATCTTTGCCCTTCGTGACATTGGAAAGAAGTAATGTTCACTTGGGTTAAGTAATAAACGATATTGGAGGAAAGAAAACAGAGACGGTAAAACGATAATGAAAGAAAGAAATGTTATCGAAGATGGTATATTTACGAAGTGAAACCAAACGGGGTATATTTACCAAGTTAAAACGACATATTTTAGAGGTTTAGTACCTAAGCTTAGGTGGGGCTGTAATATATATATATATATATATATATATATATATATATATATATATATATATATATATATATATATATATATATATATATATATATATATATATAGGGGAGCGTTCAATCGAGAACATTTTTTATCGCGAAAACATTTGAGAACAAATTTGGACCACACAATTTTTTTAATTAAAATTATAAAATAATATTCATATAAATCAAAAAATCGTTACAAACAATTACAAAACTCACTAACTAACACCACTCACCACCCACCACTACTACCTACCGCCCATCACCACCACCCGCCACCACCACCCATCACTAACCACCACCACCAACCACCACCCGCCACAACCACCACCCACCACCACCCCCACCACCACCACCCACCACCCACCACCAGCACCAATCACCACCAACCACCACCCGCCACTACCATCACCACCCACCATCACCACCCAACCACCACCACCCACCTCCACCACCTATCACCACCACCCATCACTACCCACCACTACCCAACACCCATCACTACTCACCACCCATCATTACCCGCCACCACCCACCACCCACCCACCCACCATAACCACCACCCACCATCCACCACCACCACCACTATTACCACCCAAGCACCACCACCCACCTCCACCACCCATCATCATCACCCAACCAACACCACCTACCACCACTACTTACCACCCATCACAACCACTCTCCATCACCACCCACCATCACCACCCATCACTACCCACCACCACCAACCAACACCCACCACCTATCACTACCCACCACCCATCACCACCCGCCACCACCACCACCCACCCACCACAACCACAACCACCACTCATCACCCACCACCACCACAACCACCCACCATCATCACCACCCAACCACCACCACCCGCCACCACCACCCACCTCCACCACCCATCACCACCACCACCTACACCTACCCACCAAAACCACCACTCATCACTATCACCACCACCACCCACAACCACGCCACCTCCACCACCCATCATCACCACCCGCCGCCACAAGCCCTGCCCCCACCTACAAAAACCACCACTCGTCACCACCAACCACCACTATCCACCAATCACTACCACTCGTCACCACCACCTACCATCACCACCCGCCTCTGCCACTCATCACCACTAGCACCACCCCCAACCACCCACTTACACCACCTGTTACCACAACCCGCCACAACCACCCCCACCCACCACCACCACCTACTTACACCACCCGTTACCACCACTCGCCACCATCACCCACCACCCACCCACCACAACCACCACCAATAACCACCAACCACCACCCGCCACCACCATCACCACCCACCTCCACTACCCATCACTACCCACCACCACCCAACACCCATCACTACCCACCACCCATCATTACCCACCACCCACCACCACCCGCCACCACCATCCACCTCCACTACCCATCATGATCACCCAACCAACACCACCTACCACCACTACTTACCACCCATCACAACCACCCTCCACCACCACCCACAATCACCACCCATCACTACCCACCACCACCAACCACCACCCACCACCTATCACTACCCACCACCCACCACCACCCATCACCCACCACCACTATAACCACCCCTAACCACCCACTTACACCACCCGCCACAACCACCCCCACCCACCACTCACCAAGACCACCACTACCCATCAACACCACCCAAAACCAACACCAACACCCCCACCCACCACCACCACATGTGATTATATGTATGCATATGATTTACATGGATACGATTCGTTTTTGTCTAAATAAATCATATGTGATTAGATACCTTTTATCACATATGATTAAATACACAAGAATAAAAAAATGTATATTATACACATAAATCACATGTGATTAGACATATATAATCACATCTGATTATATGTTTTAATTACATATGATTTATGTGAACAACATGCATTTTCGCGTTGTTGATTCGTTAGTTGTTCTCTTATATTTAATCACATGTGATTATATGTATGATGTATCTAATCACATATGATTTATATTGACAAGATTCATTTTCACATTTTCTCTTCAACAAAAATTTTTATGTCTTTAATCACATGTGATTTATGTGGACAATATTTCTTTTTGCATCGATTCAATAATTTTCTCATGTATTTAATCATACATGATTAATGTGGACAATATTCGTTTTTGTTCATATAAATCATATGTGATTAAATACATATAATCACATGTGATTATACACAAAAAAACTATTGAATTGAGAAAGCGAGAATGAATTTTGTCCACACAAATCTTTTGTGATTAGATACGTATAATCACATGTGATTATATGTATTTAGTAATATATGATTTATGTGGACAATATTCATTTCTCGTTTTCCATTCAATAGTTGGTCTCGTGTATTTAATCACATGTGATTATATGTATTTAATCACATATGATTTATGTAGAAAAAAAATATATTTTCGCTTTCTTGATTCAATAATTGTTCTCATGTATATAATCACATATGATTAAATGTATCTAATTACATAAGATTTATATGGACAAAATTCACTTTCGAGTTTTAGATTCAATAATTTTTTCACGTATTTAATCACATGTGATTATAAGTATCTAATCATATGTGATTTATATGGACAAAATTGAATCAATCTTGTCTATATAAAGCATATGTGATTAGATACATATATTAACATATTATCAAATATATGAGAACAACTATTGAGTCGAGAACACAAAAATGAATATTGTCCACATAAATCATATATCAATTGATATAATTATATTTGATTATATCAATTTAATCACATATGAGTAATGTGGTAAAAGAACAACTGTTGAATTAAGAATACAAAAATAAATCATGTCTACATAAAGCATACGTGATTAGATACATATAAGCACATGTGTATTTACTCACATGTGATTATATGTATTTAATCACATATGATTTATATGGACAAGATTCATTTTCGCGTTCTTGATTCATTAGTTGTTCTCGTGTATTTAATCACAAGTGATTAAATGTATTTAATAAAATACGAATAAAATGGACAAAAAACCATTATTGAATTGAGAACGTGAAAATGAATATTATCCACATAAATCATATGTGACTAAATACATATAATCACATGTGATTATATGTACCCAATCACATATTATTTATTTGGACAAATTTCATTATTTCTTTCTCAATTCAATACTCATATACTTAATCACATGTGATTATATGTATTAAATCACATATGATTTATATTGATAGTATTCGTTTTCACATTTTTTATTCAATATTTTTTCTCATGTATTTAATCATATGTGATTGTATGTATTTAATCACATATGATTAATGTGGAAAAACAAAAATTGTTGAATCGAAAATGCGAAAATGAATCTTGTGTACATAAATTATATGTGACTAAATGTACAAGAACAACTATTGAACGAGAATGTGAACACGAATATTCTCCATATAAATCATGTATGATTGGATACATATAATATCATGTAATTAAATATACAAGAACAAAAAATGAATCGAGAACGCGAAAATAAATATTTTCCACATAAATTCTATGTGATTAGATATATGTAATCACATGTGATTATATGCATTTAATCACATACGATATATGCGGACAATATTTATCTTTGTGTTTTCTATTCAATAGTTGTTCTCGTGTATATAATCTTATGTGATTTTATGTATCTAATCACGTATGATTTATATAGACATCATTATTTTTTGTCCATATACATCATATAATCACATATGATTATATGTATTTAATCAAATATGATTTATGTAGACAATATTTATTTTTGCGGTTTTGATTAAATAATTGCTTTTGTGTATTTAATCACATGTGATTATATGTATATAATCACATATGATTTGAGGTGGACAAGATTCATTTTTGCCTTCTCGTTTCAATAGTTGTGCTCATGTACTTAATCATATGCGATTAAACATATAATCACATGTGATAAAATACATGAGAACAACTATTGAATCGACAAAGCGAAAATGAATTGTGTCTACATAAATCATATGTGATTAGATTCATATAATCACATGTGATTAGATTTATTTAATCGCATATGATTATTTTGGATAATGATTTGTTTTTGTGTTATTGGTTCAATATTTTTTATCATGTATATAATCACATGTGATTATATGTATCTAATCACATATGATTTGTAAAGACAAGATTCATTTTTTCCAAATAAAATCATATGTGATTAGAAACATATAATCACATCTGATTAAATGTAATTAATCACATATGATTAAAGTGGAAAAAAGACAATTATTGAATCAAGAATGCGAAAATGAATCTTAGCCACATAAATTATATGTGATTAGATACACATAATCACATGTTATTATACGTATCTAATCGCATATGATTTATGTGGACATATTCATTTTTGTGTTCTCGATTCAATAGTTGTTCTCATGTATTTAATCACATGTGATTATACATATCTAATCACATATGATTTATGTGGATAAGATTCAAATTCACATTCTCAATTCAATGGTTGTTATCATGTATTTAATCATATGTCATTTTATATATTTAATCACATATGATTAATATGGACAAAGAACAACTATTGAATCGAAAACACAAAAATGAATCTTGTGCATATAAGTCATATTTGATTAGATCATATAATCGCATGTGATTTCATACACGAGAACAATTAACGAATCGAGAACGCGGAAATGAATCTTGTCTGCATTTCACACTAAAAAGCAAACTACATTTTGCCTTTCCTTGTTTACTCTACCGGATTAGGGTAAACGTAAACAATATCATAAAACAAGTAATGCCTACATAATAGGAGGGTTAGTGTAACTCGCCTCCTTGAACTTGAAAATCAGCTAGCATGAGCAAGATGGATCCTTTCCTTTCTGAGAACCTACACAACAATCATAACATTATTTAGCTTGTGCTTTGTTGTATTACTCTTATAAAACTTATGTATATATTTTCTTATTTTCTCTTTGATTGTAGTGCTCTTTTGGGATCTGTTTTCTTACCTTTCAACCCATTATTAAATTTCGATAAAATAATATTGGTAAAGTTCCCTCTTTTATCTTTTCAAAAATATTTCTAGTGATCTTTGGTTGATTTTATATTAAATTTACAAGTTAGTAACTTTAAGCTGTCACATCCAGGACCACTCAACACTATTGGAATAAATTGTACTAATATACTAAGAATTACATCAAACATTATAGAAACTCCAAACCCTGGAGGAGCTCCAGACACAAGTGCTTAAAACCCACCATTTCAAATCGACCCTACTATAATGTAGACCTTGCTTGCACAAGAAATTGCTATAGTTCTAGCTTCCTATGAGGATGCTAGAAATGAAAACACTGGGATCAGTAGAAATGTTGGGGGAATTCCAGTTAACAATCAAAACCACTCTAGAAATTGTTCATACAAAGAGTTCATGGGTTGTAAACCCCGATATTTTTATGGAACGAAAGGAGCTATTGGTCTATCCCGCTGCATAGAAAAGATGGAGGCAGTTTTTCACATTAGTTCTTACCCCGATGACTGCCGAGTCAAGTACGCTACTTGCACACTGATGGACTCCTCATTAACTTGGTGGAGTAACCATGCCAAGTCCATGGCAATCACTGAAGCCTATGCCATGGGTTGGGAACCACTGAAACTGTCACACCCTGGCCGAGGCGGAGGAACATGTCGGACTGTGCGACTAAGTTCATGGATCACAGGTAAACTGAATATATAGCACAAGTACAATAATAAACAAAATAGCATTAGTGTTCGATCTTGATATTTGAATACAAGGTTTTTACAATAATAATACATGAATTGTCTTAACATATAGGCATATAATACAAAAGCAAGTAAACTAGGTCACCTATAATCCAATTTGTCTTGAATGTCTGTTTAGTGATTTCCTTAGAATACATGTAGTTTTGAGGGTCAACACAAGGTTGGTGTGATTACAGGGGTTTTTTGCTAACGGGCAGTAATACTTTTAATAAGTCTAAAAAGTATTTTCTTTGTATGTATGACAATAGTTAAAACAATGTTTATAATGAGTCTTTAAAATCCAAAAAGTATTTTTGTATAAGTAAATATGTACTTAAAACCATGTTTGTAATGAATCTTTGAATATCCTTGAAAAGCAAACTGTTATGTTACATAAGTAATTCCATACTTAAAATCGTTTTAAAAGCAACCAAGCCCATGGTTGGTAGTGAGAGAGAGATATATATATTCTAGTTAATGTTCATAGTGAGTCATATAACCGAGCTATGTGACTGAATGTACCCCCAATACGCTTCGTTGGACGTTGTAGTAACGATATTAAACACTTATCACCCGCTTCGATTGATTGGTCGAGGTTGTAGCTACCAACCACATGCAGGGATGTCAACCCTATATAGATCTATAAATATGTATCTCACCCTGAAGATTAACGGTTATGGTGGTGTGGGTATGCTAAGTCACTAGGCATACTGAATATCATTGTATAAGGTTTATAAAAGTCGAGTATGTTTGACATGTATGTAAAAGTGTAATGTGCTCGCTTTTATAAAAATGAATGTTTCATAATAATGAACATATGTACATGTATAAACGTTGTATACTTAAACATATAAATAAACATGCATAGTAATTGCTTGAATCCTTGATATACTACGGAGTTTCATAACGTGCTTGTTATAATATGAAATGTCACATAAAAAACATATAATTTTGTATCATGATGTATTTGTTGTGTGAATTGGTTATTTCACGATAAAATAACCATAATACGTATACGAAAAGTTTATACTAGTTTATTTGTAACAATATGGTAAATTGTTAAATAATAATATTTTTATAAACTAGGTTTATTGTATTTTCGCATAAAAAGGAAATTGATTTGTATAAACAAAATATTTAGGCACATGTATTCCACCTCCCCCCCCCCCCCGAAATAATTAAAATATTAAAAAAGGGTCGTAAGCATTGACCCTTGTCTTGCCTATCCACCACGTGGGCCAAGAAAGCGAAGCATCTCTTCTGCAAACACTTTCTTGACTTTATGCAAGAGACGATTCTTAGATTCTTTCCGGATTTATCTACGTAAATCACGAGAGCTTCGTTTTTGGGTAAAGGTAGTCGAACGACCTTTTTGTAACAGAAAATCTCCGCTCGATGAAGTGATAACCAATCCATTCCGATGATCACATTGAAACTTCCAATGGTCAGAGGATTTAGGTTGACGTGAAAGACGTGGGTATTCAGGATGAGAAAGCAATTAGTAAGTATTTCTAAAGTGCCTTTTAATTGGTTGTTTAATAGTTTCACCGTGTAAGCTTCATTAAGTTTGCATGATTTATGGTTAAGCATGCTTCTGAACTTATGGGAAAATAAAGCTTCTATCGGCACTAGTATCAAATAATACTGATGCATAATTATTGTTGATAGGAAATGTACTAGAACCACAGTTGGTTCTTGATGAGCAACTCTAGTACTTATCATATACACTCTTCCTTTGCCACCATGGTTCTTCAGTTTAAGGTAGTCCTTCTTGAAACTCCCCTGGTTGAGTGCACTCGAAGCAACTTCCCCTTCTATCTGCAACAGGGGTTGAGGTTGAGTTGTTCAGGTTCTTCTGCAAAGCTTAGAGGTGTGACCTCTCTAATCACAGATGTTGTAGACCATACAATTTTTGACATGATGGAAATTACACTTGGTACAGCGGGGTAAATTCCCAGAGTAGGACTTGGACGGAGTGAGAGTGTGTGATTGCGACGTACACAACCATAGGATTTGGATTGGTTTTGTAATTCTTGAAGTTCCCCTTTGACTTGCCATGAAACTTCCTTTTTGTACTCTCAGTATGGTTCTTTTCAGTTTGTGGGGTCATGGTACCCTGACGGATACGCTGCTCAGTCAATTGCTTAGTACTATCAAAGGTAGTGGGTCTAGATGCAGTAACCAGACCTTGAACTGGTGAAGCTAATCCCCAGATGTACCTTTTGGTATTTCTGTATTCTGGGTTCACCATTCCCGGGTAAAGGTTTGCGAGATCGTTAAATCGGGAGGTGTACGCAGTCACCCCCGATCCTTTCATGGTATGGTTCCAAATTACAAAGAGTGATTGATTCCAGAAATCCTACATATTTTCAAGTCATAGTGAGTGCTTGAAATCCTACCAATTTGAAATGATAGAGAGAAGTTTGGAGACTACTGAATGATTGATTGGGAACTATGGGTTTCTCTGCTACGATGGTAGCGGAGCTATTGTTTCTTTGTTCTACTTTGGGTTAAGGGGAACTAGGATAATCTGAATGTTATCCCATACTATTTTTAAGTATTTAAAATGTATATGTTGTTTTTGGATTTATATGAGGTTTATAAGGTACTAGGTTTCTGCAGCGAATCTTGAGAACATCCTTCAGTCTCTACAACTTTCAACCATTGTAGTATGTCAAACTCCTTGCTCAAGGTTGGTTGTGCACCGGTCTGACCATAAATAACATGGGCGTACGTTCCAGGTTTATTTATGGTATGGCTTATGTACGGTACTAACTTTAATTGAGGCGTTTGACCTAAAGTGTTGAGTTGCTAGTTTTAGTTGGAGGCATGTTAGAATTTATTAAGTGTTCTCACCGCGGTCAGAGTATATATAACTCTTGTATGTTATTGTTCGTGGGGTTTGCAGCATTATTAAATTTTGTTTTGTACTCCAAGACTACCAAGTACAGACGAGGTCCCGAGAGGAAACACCGGAAGGCAACACCATTTTAGAAATTAAGCCGTTTTGAAATCCAGCAACCCAAGCGGCATTTCAAACCAGATTCCACGTACCGTAAGTAGCCAAGAAGTAGTGTATTTAATATTAATAATACTTTTGTTAGAAGCTAGTTGCTATAGTTGTATTCCTGTTTTGCGGATACGAGCTCTCTATAGCCAATTTAGCTCCGATACCAATCTGTCACTGTTGGATCTAAAATATTGGTTTATACTTTGCTTTTCTAGCCAATTGGTTTTTCTGTAATGTAATATACATTTGCGGCTGTGTTCACGGCCAGGTGAATGTTTAGGGTCGTAAACCAGTTCACGACCATAGACCTGTTCACGGCCGTGAACCCATTTACGACCCATGTTCCCCATATACATATAAATAGATGTTAGGTGGGTGAGGAGTGGCTGATGAATAGATGAGAGTGTACGGCCTAGAGAGAGAGAGAGAAAGGAGCATAAGTGTGTGTAAGTGTGTGAATCTTGTGTAAGGAACTTCATTCTAATCAAATCATACAAGATTCATATTATTCTTCTTCTCCTTCTCTTATATTTTGATCTGGCATCATTCCGCACCATCAAACGGATCTGATTGATATACAAGCAGATTTGGGACTTACAATTGGTATCAGAGCTTGGATTGTATTAATCAATTTGGCCAGATCTGGAGCGTATTTGACCTTATTTTTGAAGGATTTTTTCGTTTTTGGATAGATCTTGGCAAAATAGGGGGGTTGTTCTTCGCATTTTTTATAAAAACGAGTTTTTGATCGAGTTTTGGAGCAAAAAGGGTGAAAAACGTTGTTTTTTTGAAGGGTTTACGGCCATTGAAGGGTTCTCGACCGTAATCAGTTTGCGGCTAGGGTTTCTCGGCGGCGGCGGCGTTTACGACTAGGGTTTCTCGGAGTTTACGGCCCGAAGTTCACGGCCCACGGACGTTTACGGCCTGCATTTCCGGTCAGCAAGCTCCAACACGCAGCAACTTACATTAAAAAAAAAATCCGATTTTTGGGATTGCCGGGGATCGAATCCGGGTCCCTTGTGTCATCAACAAACGCTTCTTCCACTTGATCTAACAAGGAACTCGTTAATCAGCTTCCTTTTTTTAAATCTTAAAGCTTCGCTTTCTCGAATCTTTACTTTCGCATTTTTAACATTTTCAACCCAAAAATCAATTTCCTTTTATTTTTAAATTCCATTTTCTCCCAAAAATTTTAGTTTTTAATTTTTGACTTTTATTTTTGACTTTTTACTTAAAATTTTGACTTTGACTTTCAAGTTTGACCTTTGACTTTAAACTTTGATTTTTTCGTTTAACTTTAAAATTTTCAAATTTAGCTTTTCGGTTTAACTTTTAAGTTTGACTTTTTAAATTTGACTTTTAAGGTTGACTTTTGAGTTTTTAGTCAAAGGACATTTTTGGTAAACAATGAGTTCCTCAAACATTCCAGTCAATGAAGTTTCATGCTTTCAAACTTGCATTAAAACTGTTAAAAATTTACATGAACACATCGATTTATTAAAAAGAGAAAATGAGGAACTTAAATGTGAGGGGTACCGACTTAGGAAACGCCTGGAACCATTAAAAGAACAATTAGAGGCCAAGACTAATGACTTTAAGAAATTACAGGCAGAATATAGTGACAAGTGTGTCCATTATAAATATCTTAAGAAAGATTTTGATGTTGTAACTACCAAACTTGATGCATTAAAAGCCAAATATAAAGATGCTGAATTAAACTTTAAGAAATTTGATGTGTCAAGTGAGGTAGTTGTGTCCATGATAGAAAAACAATTAACATTTAAAGATAATCAAAACAAGGGTCTAGGGTATCATGATGTTCCACCTCCTTTCAATGATCACTACACTTTCACCCCTCTGACTAAGGAAGAAATAGCAAATGAAGCACACCTTAAGTATAGCCAATCCCCTGCTTCAGCTTCAGTTAAGACTAAACAACCAGGGCCAACTGAGGGTGTTGAGATGAAAAATACTGATGTTTCTACTTCTTGTGCAGGCAAAGTAGTGGAAGATGAGAACAAGGAGAATACTGTTGAACAAACCAATGTCTCCTTGAACTCTGAACCTGTTGTTTCTAACTCAGCCACTCCTAACAAACCTGCTGTTGAGAAATACATGCCACCAATTCCAGTGAAACAGAGTGTATGTTGCAAGTGTGCTTGTGGGAACAATAAAAGACAAGGCAAGGACACGCCACCAGGGACAGGAAGAGAAAACTTCCCAGTAAAGAAAAAGACATGTTTTCACTGTGGAACACCTGGACACATTGCCAGAAATTGTCCAAATCGCACATGCGTTCCCTACTACGCACAAGGCTGGCAGAACGCACAAAGTGGGAGATTTCCCAAAAGAAGCCCTTCAAGGTCAAAATCGCGAAATGGCGACTGGAATGCCAACAAGGGCAAGAGTTCAACTCCCAAGTCCAAGAAATCAACTCCCAAGGGCAAGAAGGGAATGCCGACCCAGAAGTCAAGTTTAAGAGATGCTCCTGTGAAGCCAAGACCGGTTATGTCAAAGTCATCTCAACGATCGACTTCCAGTTCAAAGTAAGTGCCGAGGCACCCATCCGCTCGAAAAAGAAATGGGTTAAACCCAACTACAGATGGGTACCAAAGGTTCAATCTCCCAAATCTTCTAATGATTCTAATATTTCTACATCTTCTGTTTGTGATAAGCAGGATATGACATGGGAGAGAGTACCTTGCAAAGATGACAAAGGTCAACCCAGTTTCAAAATGGACTGGATTCTAAAGACCAACTGATCCCGCTCTGTGTCGGAGCAGCTATGGAGGCATATCATCAGACTTCAGTTTGTTGATAGTGGCTGTTCCATGCACATGATAGGGGACATCTCCCAACTGTGCAACACTCAAAACTTTGTTTGAGAGTATGCGTCCTTTGCGGGAAAGGAAGAAAGGAAGGGATCACACATGGGGTTAGTGCTTAATGACGTGACGAATTTTCGGATCTGTTATGAGATTATGCGTGTTGTTCTCAGACCTTCTGGATGCAAATTCAATCGATGACTTACGGTTTGAGTTTTCTTCTCGATACTCCTGAGTTTATCTTAAACTGATTCTTTTTGAGGACAATCTTTTATTTTCTTATAGTTTTTCGTTAGTAGGTATTGTTTGGGAAGTGATATCAAGAATGTGATAACGGGCAGTCTAAACATGTGCAAAGGACTGAATCTGAACTGTCTAGACTCTGTGTTCAATGTGCTGGTAGGCACGAAGGATTAGACAGTGTGGATTTGGATACCATTGTTTGGACTGACCATACGATGCTCGGGTAGATTGAGCAGTGAGATAAACACGGGAACCTACCGGATACACTAAATTAATACGCATCTAGAACAGTGGTTCAACTTTTTCTTGATGTACAGACTTATGTCCTTAATTCTGGTTCTGATAGGGCAACTGGGGGGTTCTGATAAAGTAGGTCTGTAGGAAATTATTTCTTGCTTTCTATCTGTCAGTCATATGTTGCTTCCTCTGCGTGATTGGAAGAGATCCGACCTGGAATGCAACATATGCAACTCTATTTCTATGCATCTTCTTTATCTGTGCAATTCTTTCTATCTGTAAGCCATATGATGTCCCCTCTACGTGATCGGAAGATCCGACCTGGGATACAGCATATGCAACATTCTACCTCTTAATCCCTCTATCTCTGTTAGTCATATGTTGTCCCCTCTGCGTGATTGAAATATATCCGACCTGGGACACAACATATGCACCTATTTCTAAATCTGACTTCCTCCTTAATAATTGTTTACTCACCTAAAGTACGGAGTTCTTTGGAAGTTCTTGATAACCAGGGTATATCGGGAAGTGGGGAACACGTTCTAGTGCAACTAAAATTGAACCATATAGAGGTTGTCTGTAGATCTCGCTGCTTAATTTAAGTGGACAACAATACCCGTGGCCGTCGTCAGCTGAATGGTATATTTGGAAAAGTTTGTCAATATTCTTCGTGTTTAAGTGGACCACAATACCGACAATTGACCAAATCTATTCATGAAGGTGAAGGTACTGATAAACAAGTTAAGACTGTCTCACAACTTTGATCCCAAATATTTTTGTTTTTGTTAAATTTTGTTCATAGTTTTCCTCTATGCACAAATCTAGGGGGAGAATTAAAAAAAAAAATTCAAAAATCAAACAAAAATCAGAAAAGTTAAAAAAAAAATCCAAAAATAGTGTTATTTCTGTTTTATTTCTTGTTCAGAAAATCAAAAATCAAAAAATATTTTTGTTTCTGTTTTAGAAAATATGAAAAATACAAAAATATTGTGTGCTAAGTTTTGTTTTAGTTTTTGCTTTGTCTTGAAAAGTGAATTCAGATGTGGATGAAACTTATGGAGTCTGTGTCGAAAATTTCTGAGCCAAGGCTTCATCCGTAATCATCGAAGAATTCCCATTCGAAGGAGAAAGAAATGAAGACTATTCTTTCAACATTCAATCCTTCAACCCCAGAAGCAAGGTGAAGCTGCACTTGAAGATCATGTGACAGATTGCATTGAAGCCTCCTCAATCAATTTGCTGCTATCTATGAATCTGCTGAAGTGATCCAAAAGATTATTTCTCTCTATTGTTCTCTCTGAAAATTCTCAAGCTGGAAGCGCCATTTTTCAAGAAGCCTCATCACCCAACGTGCGTTCAAAGCCAAATTCTGAAGAAAAGCCCAACTGCTCAAGATGAAGTCATTTATTGAATATTCATCAAGTTTATCTTGAAGCTGTGAAGAAATCAAAGATAAACGCTGAAGCCAAGCTCCCAATGAAGATTAACAAGAAAAGCCAGCTACTTTTTAGGGGGAGTGTGTTGGGTCAATTAGAAAAGAAAGCTATAAACCAAGGGGGAGATTGTTGGGTCTAAAATATTGGTTTATACTTTGCTTTTCTAGGCAATTGGTTTTAGTAATGTAATATACATTTGCGGCTGTGTTCACGGCCAGGTGAATGTTTACGGCCGTAAACCAGTTCACGACCGTAATGTAATATACATTTGCGATACCAATCTGTCACTGTTGGATCTATAGCCAATTTAGCTCCGATACCAATCTGTCACTGTTGGATCTAAAATATTGGTTTATACTTTGCTTTTCTAGCCAATTGGTTTTTCTGTAATGTAATATACATTTGCGGCTGTGTTCACGGCCAGGTGAATGTTTAGGGTCGTAAACCAGTTCGCGACCATAAACCTGTTCACGGCCCTGAACCCATTTACGACCCATGTTCCCCATATACATATAAATAGATGTTAGGTGGGTGAGGAGTGGCTGATGAATAGATGAGAGTGTACGGCCTACGGAGAGAGAAAGGAGCATAAGTGTGTGTAAGTGTGTGAATCTTGTGTAAGGAACTTCATTCTAATCAAATCATACAAGATTCATATTATTATTCTTCTCCTTCTCTTCTATTTTGATCTGACATCATCCGTTTGATCGGGATTCCGCACCATCAAACAGATCTGATTGATATACAAGCAGATTTGGGACTTACAGTCACACCCCCGGCCGAGGCGGCAGAACACGCCAGGTTGTGCGACGAAGTTCATGGATCACAGGTAAACTTAATATATAGCAGAAGTACAAAAATTAACAATATAACATTCATGTTCCATCTTGATGTTTGAATACAAGGTTTTTTACAAATAATAATAATACATGAATTGCCTTAACAGATAGACATATAATACAACAACAAGTAAACTAGGTCACCTGTAATCCAATCCATCTTGAATGTCTGTTTAGTGATTTCCTGAGAATACATGTACTTTTTAAGGGTCAACACAACTGATCAAACGAAGCAGGTGATAAGTGGCTGCGATCGTTACTACGACGTATAATGAAGCGACATAGGGGGTGTACATACAGTCACATATCTTGGTTGTTTTCAAAACTATTTTTAAGTATGGATTTACTTATGATACATTTTGAAATTCAAATCTTATTTACAAACACTGGTTTGAGTATGGTTATACTTACAAATAAAATACTTTTTTGACTTTTTAAAAGTATTATACTGCTACTAGCAGAAAACCTATGACTTTCACCAACCTTGTGTTGACTTTCAAACTACATGTATTCTCAGGAAATCAATGATTTTCAAGCATTCAGACATTGGGAAAAATCATGGATCGCAGGCAATTTTTATTTCCAGTTTTTGTTATGTTAAGCCTATCTGTTATGGCAATTCATATATTACTACTATCTGTGAGAACCTTGTATTCAAACTTAAATATTAAATACAAATGTTGTTTTGTTTATTGTTGTACTTGTGCTATATATTCAATTTTTCTGTGATCCATCAACTTAGTCGCACATTCTGGCATGTTCCGCCGCCTCGGTCGGGGGTGTGACACATTCTCACCAAGAGAACAAGCACTAAGCTCTAGGGTTCAACGATCAACCAATGATCATAACCCTAGTATATATATAAAAAAATTATGCAATGTGAATCCCTACAAACCAGGGATATCACCTAATCTATGATAATAATAATGTGTATCTGATATCACTAAGATATCAGATCTGCTAACTACTATGTATAGTCTATAATTACAAGAAGTTACATATGGTATACATATCATGCTAACACGACCTTGCAGACTTAACTTTACGCTGGCGCTTGTGATATGCTGGCACTAGTTAACTTAGCATGACTGTTTTACATCATCATATTCTAAGGCTTGGCATTACCTACATAAACATAGCAAAATAAACATTATTACACATAAATCTTTAATTAAGCATAAAACATAAAAGATTAAACTTCTATAAAAACTCATTTCAATGAATTAAACCAAAATCAAAATAGATCATCTACATCTAAAAAACGTATTGGAAATTAGCCCATAATTAAATCTAACAAACTAATAAAAACTAGAAAATCAAACATATTGCAAACCAACACTATTCTAAAAGTTGAATGTTTCTTCCATGAGCTTATCCTTCTTCTTTATGGACATCCAAAATATGCATTGTTAGATTTAATTTAATCTTTTAGTCTTTTTATTTGCAAAATACAAATTTACAAAAACTAAGTATCCTTTTTTTCCTTAAAATCATGCAAATGAGTATAAAATATATCCTTTAAAATATGTAAAATTTAGGACATATCACATATCCAAAAAAAAACAGACATTACATAAATCATCAAGTCATTATCTATTAATCTTTAACAATTAAGTCCTTAGTAATTAAGCCCTTAAAAACTAATCCATGTTCCAAGCAAACTAATTAATCCCTAAGGTTGTGACTTTTTCATGTACAAACATACTCGTTTGCATTTACATATATACATATATTCTTATTTGTACATACATACATTTTCATAACTATTTCACATACATTATACATACATGTACACACATACATTCTTGGCTGCATACAAATACATGTACATACATTATAGATACATTAATTTATGTCTGCATATATACAAATACACATATACACATATCCACTGTATATACACTATACATACTAATTCATAGTAAAAAGAAACTGCGGTTGTGGCAGAAGTATAGTAATGTTGTGGTGACGGTACTCCAACAATGGTGGTGTACACACATGTGATTTGTTACCGGTGGAGAAGGCAGTGGCAGTGATGGTGCCTTGAAACAAACAAGGGATTCATGCATTTAAACTCAATCTTTCTCATGAGAGAAAGAGAAAGAGAAAGGAGTGATGAGAAGCACAAACTGTCGTCGGTGATAGGGTGGTTGCTCAGTATATAAGTTGGGGGAGAATCGATAAAATTCGCTCGAAATTGCCAGAAAGTAAAGAAGGAGGCGAGCCGGTCGGTAATCAAGGAAATAAAGGGAAAACGTGATATAAAGGCAAAGGTTTTAGCGGCAACGGCTAGAATTAGTAGTGACAAATTGGTGAAAACAGAAGGAATACTTCGCGGTCAATTTTTTTGGGGTATTAGCAACGACAATTGTCGCCGCTATTGATGTCACCACAAATACGTTGTACAAGCGAGATTTCAGCTATTAGATTTAAAAGTTAATCAACGGATAAGGTACTCACCGGTTAAAAGGAATTAGTGGCGACACTTTTAGTATTGACATGAGCTATAGTGGTGACACTCAAACGCGTTGATCAAATGTCGCCACTATTGCCTCCGTCACCGTTAATGTTGATATTTCTTGTAATTAGGTAGGAGTAAGGTTATATGAATATAATAGAGTAATAAAATGAGCCGATGAAAATAAAGTTTATAGTGATGTAGGTAACTTACAACAAAATCAGTGAAATAAAAAGTACATGATTATTATTAAAAAACACTACAAGAATAAATATCTATAGTGACAAAGCCTAAAGGGACGATGAAGGTCCTCGCTATAGGAGGAGCTATGGGGACGACTTGTCGTTCCAATAGGGTTGACTAATTTATTTTTGAATTTGAGATATGTAGACGACTTGGCGGGTCTCAACTGGTTAGGCGGGAGATGTCCCGGGTTATTGAAAATTTATAGGGACGACAATTCGTGTCAAATAAAACAAAATAATTTAATATTTTTCTTTAAAGCCACAACTGTCTACAAATCAGGAAGCTAGGTCTCATCCATCCTTCACAATCGCATACCATTCACCCTTTTCTCTCTATCGAACAACCGAGGCCGACCACCACCACAACGATGTTCGTCGGTTCCTTTAACGCCACCGGCCTCCACAACGACCACCGCCTACCACCTGCGATGTGATGTCTTCGGGAGGATAATTCGAGTTCCATGTGTTGATTTCGACTCCCTGCTTTCGGCTTGGTGTTGATTCCGGCAACGTGCAAAGATTTCGGCACCTGGTTCCGTCAACTGCTTCAATTCCCCTGATTCCAACTTCCTCTCTCTGTCCAGCGGCTCCCATTTTCTCTAGGTATGTCTCACTAATTTTCTTATTAGGTTAATGATTTTGTGATGTGTTAGTAATTTAGTGTTACTGATTTTGCTAGTAATGAAGCTGCCCGTGTTCGAGATCTTTTCCATAATGCAAGAAAACGTTCACCGTCTATTATTTTCATTCATGAGATAGATGTTGTTGGAGGGCAGTGGCGCAACCCTTAAGGGGCCAGGGGAGGCCCCGACCCCCCGTTTTTTGGCCGACTAGGTACTCCTGGCTTTAACTCTGTGATGACAACGCAAGATTTACCAACTCTTATATTTCAAGGTTTGTAATATCGCACGTAATATTAAGATATGTAATATGATTTAGGTTTTATTATATGTTGATTTCTGCCATTGAAAAATCATAGGTCAGTATTCATTACAAGATTTCAATTATTTAGTTCTTGATTTGGTAAAAGGAAATTAAAAGAGCAAGCCCTAGTTTGGTTCGATTTCTTGGAGATGTTTGTTACAGGGATTTGGAGTTGTTTATTATATGGAATTGAACCTTGTTATTTACTGCTGAAGATTCGTTTGAGAACCGGTAGAAACACAATCTAACAAAACAGTAGTGGTCCAACTGTTTTTTTTCTTTTCATTTTGCTTTAAAACCCAGTTCAATGGGGGTTAACCACTGCAGGTCTTGGTCTAAGGAGTTAAAACTTAATCGAGTTATATGACTTTAACTTTTTAAACACACCTGTCACTTTGGCTTCCATTAAACTTCTTTGTTCTTTACATGCTAAGTAAGCATACTCCCAACACAATTTTAAACCTTTAATTCAAGATTACATAATGGGTAGTAGTTTAAATATTTACCAGACCCATGAATGATGAATCCTTATGGGTCTCTTTGTTTTTTTATCAATTGTCACCTTATACCTTATCTTGATTTACTTATCATATATATAATATAAGTTCTGTTTCAACCATATTTAACCTGTCATTACATAAAACATTTGAATGATTTGTTTCTTCGAACTTGTAGTTGATCAGTCTAGAAAACACAAGGGTTGTAGTTTTAAGCTTGATCCAACATGATTCCAAAGAAACTGCAAAAAGTCTAAAATAATTGTCAAAGATTACAAGATCTTCTTAGGTCTCGTAGTTTACTCTTACTTTACAATAGCTTTAGCCTGATCTTTTTTAGCTAATTGCAACCTTTTGGTGTACTCATCAACAAACTAGTTATGCTTTACGATAGATATGAAAAAAGATGGTTATTTGTGCCAAGAAAGAATAAAGGTGACTCAAAAACCTTTAGGACAATGCATGGTATTTTTGTTAAAATAAAAGAGATTTTGGTTTCGGCCCCCCTGTGTTTCGATGCCCATGTTCCGCCCCTGTTGGAGGGCAACGTGGAACATCTTTTAATAGTGAACGCGACCAAACTTTAAACCAGGTAAATATTATTTTAATTTAATGCTTATGATCAAAGTCAAACAATGAAACAGTTGACATAAAATCTGGTCTTTTGATGTGTTAGCTTTTGACAGAGATGGATGGGTTTGAGAAGGGTGCTACTAACATACCCGAGTTACTGGATTCTGCTTTGATGATACCGGGTCGGTTTTCTAGGAAAGTGGTTGTGGGTAAACCGGATAAAGATGTAAGGAGAAAGACTTTTGCTTTATATTTACAAAAGGTGCCAATGGAGGAGGACAAACAAGTCATTTGTGACCTTGTTGCTTCAGGTACACCAGGGTTAGTTGGGACTGATCTTGAAAATATAGCTAATGAGGCTGTAATGCTTGCTACTCGTAGAGGTTTGTGCTAATTGCTAAACATAACATTCACTTAAGTGTTTAGATATAGCAATGTCTTGATTATGTTTGCGTATGTTGTTAGGTGGTGATTTTGTGACTAAGAAGGATGTTCTTGAAGCTGTTGAGAGGGCTACAACGAAGATTTGTAACAATGATACTAACGGTGAAGCTAAATCACCGCATTTGTTTGGACAAATGGAATTAGAAAGCATGCACGCCTGGAGATGCTGATTTCCAGCTAATCATCTACAAGATTTGTTCAAGATGGAGAATTCGATTTTGGTGTTATTTGATTTCATATATATTTAGCTTGTTAGTACATAGATCTTTTAGTATAATTAATTCTATTTTCACAGAGGCTAAATTTGGTTTTTCACATTTTTTGAACCAAGCCAAAGCAAAGGCATGCCAAAGGTGCAACAAAAGTATGTTGCCCTAATTGTAAAAGTCTAAAAAAGTCCAAGTTTCACATTATAATAAACTACCCCTGTATTGATAATCTTTTGTTCCATCTTTTTATATGTGATTCATTCATGCTTCCAAGTATGACAAAATGATAAACTATCTTTTTATAAGCTTTTGATTGTATGATGTTGAAATGTTTTATAGTTAAATTTACTATTTGTCTGATTTTATGTAAATATTCTGGAAAATTAAACAAATAGTAGGGACAGGATGTAAATTGTGTCCAAACACCTATGGGGACGACAAGTCGTCGCTATAGGTGCACTTGTGGGGATGACATGTCGTCTCTTTAGGTGTACCTATTGCGACGAAGGCTATGGTGACGACAAAATGAGGTAAAGCGACGAGGCTTATGGTGACGACATGTCGTCCGCATCTATAGCGACGACTTTGCACCCTAAAGTGACGCTTTTTGTTGTTCCTATAGGTCTTTATTCTTGTAGTGAAAGTAGTAATCTAGATACAAATTTCAAAATTTCTCACAGTCAAACAAATACATATTTAATCGCTTAAATACATAGCTCAATAAAAATAAAAAATCATGTGAGTAAACCGACAACAATATATGTATAACAAAAGGAGAAATATAAAAAATGTTTAAAAATCCTTTCAATCAATTAAATAAAGAAGTTAAAGTTGGCAGGTTGACGGCTCGGCATGATTTCCTAATCTGCCATTGCTTCCCTGTAAGAACTTGGGTGGCACCCAACTTAAACATGGCCTGACCAAACCAGGCATTGAAATCGGAGGAGCGCGCAATGGCTGCAACCGTGGACTTGCTGAGGCGGTCTGATGCCAAATCTTGATCAAATTGAAGAACTCCTCTACCCATAATAATTTGACTGTAGAAAGATTTGTCCACAACTGCAGAGCTAAAAGGGTTTTGATCCAAGTTGGCAGTGGGATCCGCTGTCGTGTTCTGAGGGCATTAATTACTCCTCAACGATGAT
The DNA here is from genome assembly GCF_052849685.1 of Lactuca virosa. NCBI lineage: Eukaryota > Viridiplantae > Streptophyta > Magnoliopsida > Asterales > Asteraceae > Lactuca > Lactuca virosa. The sequence goes on from NC_136431.1 coordinate 73,774,340, forward strand.
AACAGCGATAAATCCATGGACGGGTCTGGTTTTCCAGTGTTCTTGTAATTGTAAAGACGGTCTTTAAACAGTGCACAATGAGCGATTCCGATAGTGTGACCACCTGCACATTACATACACGTTAAGTAAAATTTGATGTTATAACTTACTACCGATAATAAGTTGTTGAATTACCAAGGAGATAGATCATGTCGGTGGCTGTGAATCTTTTGAGAGCAAAAGCTCGAATGACACTTGATACTGATGAAGTAGGAGGTGGGACTGTTAAAGCGTTTTGTGCAAGAGACACAAGCCCATCCCCTCTTCCTGTTGTGACACTGTATCTCGCTCCACCACTCTACATTTACATTGTGTTATTGTTATTATAAGCAGGAAGAGTTCCATGGAGTCCAGGGCATTTAATATTGGTAAATGGACAAAAAGTTAACATTTCTTACAAAGGACACGACATCTCTTGTTGCCATAACGATTATATCAGCACAAGAAACAATTCCTGGGCAAACCTTCTCCACCGCGGCTTTGGCAGCATCAATGACATCATAGCCTCAAACGCTTAAATTCGGGGGTGCGATTTTTTCAGTGTTGGGTCCGTCTAGTAGGATGGAAGCATCGCAGCCCTTTTGATTCATGAAAATTAAAGTTAGAATGGTTAGTTTTTCAGAAACGTAAAACTAAACCATGCATAAATTCTTCTTCGTGTAACTCGGGTTGCAAGCAGCTGGGAGGAGTAGACTAAAAAACTAAAAACAAGCATGCATGACGACCTGGTACAGACACCGATATAATCAAGAGGGACAAACAGCTCCAAACCACTACCAATAGATAGAGTTGGAGGTCTTTAAGAATGTACAAGTCAATTATGATATGAAACTTACATCGACGAAGCAATCATAGAACTGCAATGAGCGCGGGAGCAATTTTTCTGTCAGTGAGGAACTTGGAGTAGACTGTTCTTCTTACGATATCTTCAACATTGGAAGCTCGGCATATGCCATTGTAGAACCCATACCGGAGACCACCATATCCGAGACCACTATAGCCGAGAGTACCATAGAAGTGACCAGCGAGGTTGAAGAGAAGAATATGACCCCTACTGCTAATGTGACTAATTTACTATCTGTCATCGACTTTTTTGTATTCAAGTTCTTAAACGAATTAGGGTGATGAACAATAAATGATTCTTGGATACTTATAAGGATGAGAAAGTAAGATATTACTGCTTCAATGGCTTTCACGACTTTGGTCTTCTTGTACATTAGGCAGGGGAGACGTGTGGGCATCATTGTTTGAGTCTAAATTTTTTATTTATTCATTCAAAGTAAAGACATCCTCAATGCATTGAATTCCACAGAGTTCAATGTAATATCAAATCATCTTTCTACAATCTATACAACTTTATTATTTTTTTCTCTACAACGCATTGAACTTTACAAAGTTTAATAGAATGTTACAAAATTTAATTTATAGTAAATATTTAAGATTTAAAAACTTTCTTTTTTCCCATTGAAGAGTTTAATGATCATTGAACTCCAAATCCATTAAATGCCAAGGTGGCATTTCACAATGGTAGAATTTCATACATGGACTTGCCACCTCATTCAACTTTGCCTTTAAACTCACTATTTTGGATCCTCTAATATTATTAAAAGAGTTTTATTTATTTCAAGTATGTATTTTATTTAAGATTTATTACATCGTTGTGCGTGTCCTTGTTCTTTTTCTGAGTGTTTCGTATCAAAGTAGAGTACTAGAGTGGCACATATCGGTTATCAACTAGTTCATCACGTGAGTTGACATCAGTATCTCTAACAAGTGGTGAACAGTAATGCATTGCTACTTGTTTGTACATTAATTCTTGCGAGAAAAAACACAAACAAGTGTTTGGCCTGTCGATTTATAAGCGCTTCCGCATTTCTGCCGTAAGCCACCACAAGAAAAGAAAGTGTTAGCTGCGATGTCCTTACTGTCAACGCCAACTACAGTGGTGATGATAACCAATTCTTCGCATTTCATGTCACCGCTAACGCCGTTTAACCCCGATCAGTTTGATCTCGGATCTATTACAGAATAACACTATCGGTTGATTAAACATGTAGATACAATGGTACTCGTATTATATTATTTGTGGTGATCTCAATAGCGGCGACGATTGTCACCGGTAATAGCCGAAAAAATGAGCACTCATTATTCTCTCCGAGATTAGCCAATTGTCACCGCTAAATCATTATCCCTTTTAGATGTCTATCCCTCTTTTCCAGATTAGTAACCCATCTAACCTCTCTATCCACTTCCCGACGATTTTGAGCGAAATATTGCTTTCTCCGAAGACGACGTAGACCAAACAAGTGAACAACGCTAGCACGCCACCAACAGCCACCCCCTGCCACAACCGGTTTCAACCATCATCTCCTTGAACCACCTACATTATATATCTCCAGTTATCACTTGTTTCTCTCAATCTACGACGACAATTAGTACCGAGGAACATCACCTACAACAATTGCCACCCCTCCTGCCGCATGCCATCTTCGTTTTCAACCACGATTACCGATTGTTATGCCTATCGGACCATCATCGACAGTCTAACGAGCACCACCGCTTTCATGTTCTCAATTTTACTGATAAGCTACGGACATGTCTTAACATGCTTAATTGGAGAGTGTGTAATCAAGAGATGTTTCTAATCTCCTGTTAATATGCTTTCAGAGTGCTTAATATGTTTGGAAAATGCTTAAGGAAGAGATGCTACTAATTTGTTGTATCAAGATGATTGGAATGTGCTAAATGATTTGTTAAGAACTTATGTTATATGTACTTAACTGACAAGTAGTTATTGTTAAGGATTTAATTGTTAATGACTTAATTCGACAAGTCTAAAAATGTTTTTATTGAGACTTAATTGTTAGGGTCTTGATGATGTTATTATGTGTTTATTCTATTAGATATGATGGTTATTGTATTGATTTAATTAGATTGTAATAGCTTCATTAAATAGATTAATTACTTATTGAGATATTAGAAAAATAAAAAAGTAGGATGTTATAATTTAAAGTACAATGTCATAAAAGAAAAAAAAATAGTATTAAGTAATTAACACATAAAAAAATTAACATAATACTTAAAGTACAATGTTATAATAGAAAAAGCCGTAAATAATAAATTATATTAAATGACTTTCTAGCTGACTAGCCATAGTATTCTATTACATTAAATCATTGAGTTTTAATTTACAGGTAACATCCCGAATTTCAAACCAAAATTTTCTTTAAAAAAACATAAGTTAAACATCCAAAACCACTTTTCAAAAAATATCCAAGTAACAAATTGTTTTAACATCACCCAAACCATATCATACAACGTATCAAAATTACCATAAAAATAACATAAGTCTACATCATTAAATCATCATCGATATTGCGGTACAGTCACAATGGGCCATTCCATTTGTCAACCGAACTACCTGAAAAACATTTAACCAAAAACAGTAAGTACATACATCAATACACGTACAATGAATATAAGGAATTACTCACGACATCGTGTCATTCCACCCGACTCGCGACCTAACACCGTTCCATTATCAATAGTTGACTCGCAGTCTGACACCCTTCCGCCATGAACAACTGACTCGCATCCCATCGTCATTCCATCATCAATAATTTACTCACACCGTAGAGCCTTTCCATCATCAACAATTAAATCATAACCTAGCATCGTTCCGTCATCAAGAGTAGGTATATAGGTTCACAGCCTAACGTTGTTCCACCATCAGCCCCTCAACCATGACACATGCAAGTATCATAAAATCAAGCAATCAACATACACATAAAAAAATATAGTCGACTTGTTGACTAACAATACATGTATCCTATCATGTAAAGGACATATATTGTTACATATAGTATAGTAAAAATACTCACCTAGATCTAAAGAGTTGAAATCACACACTCACACGAGTCCTAGAGAATTAGCTACACGAACGACCTAAATCAAACAGAGGCCAAACATCAGTCTGTTGCTAAAATCCATCAAGTTTGACCAAAAGTCAAATTGACCAAAAAGTTAACGTTAAATTAATATAGTCAACAGTCAACAATCAATGCGTCGCGAACCAGCTCTTGTTCACGTCATGGACACAAGAGGACAAAATAACTGCAAATTCTATTCAAACCTCGTGTCATGCTTTTCTGGCAGATGCACTTATTCCATTAAATGCTTAATCCTTCCAGATAACAATTGTAACCTTCATATATGAGTAAAATTAGGATCTTAAGGGACAATGTTTCCAACTTTATCCAGATCTATGACTCAACCAAACTAATCTCAAACCCCAACTCATAAATATCTTAAAAGACCAATATCTTGTGCATGTATAAAAGAAATCCCATGAACTCAATCTATTATATTCTTTAATTACTAGAAATGAACTCATAATCCACCCTAAGGTTCTTGAGTTGATCAAACTCCAAGAAAATCAAGTCTAAAGGACCAAAATTAACCAAAAACCCAACTAAAGCTTAGATCTATGTATGAATCAGAATAAAGAATAGAACTTTATAACTTACAATTCCTATGATGGGTCTAGAAGGTGGAAACTTCAGGTGGAAGAGATCACACCATGCACCAAGGAGACTAGGGTTACGAGTTTGAGAATAGAGGCTGAGGATGACAAAAAACCACAAATGTAAGTGCCTTTATATAGGTCCCAAGGCCCAATATTTAGGGTTTTGAGCACAAAGCAGCGTCACATCGTGACCAAGCTCTTGGTCGCATCGCTACTTATTGACATGGCTCGCGTCGCGCCTACCAAGACTCGTTTCGTGAACTATCAAAAATTGTTTTCCCCGATATGAAATAAATAAACTTGATAAATAACTCATACATAGGAAGTGGGTGTTACATTACATGTCTTCATTTTAATCATTATGATTTTGATGTTGTAGGCGAGAGTGAAAGTGAAGTTCCTCAGCCAAGGACTAAAGTCGATGATGTTTCTTATTGCGAGACTAATTATTATGAGAAAGATCTTGATTATGATACTGAAAGAGACATTAAGTATATCAAATAGAGTCTAAATAAAAAAATTCCTATGTAATGAAACCCTATATGTATATGATTGAGACACTAATTGTAATGTGTATTTATAATTGAAAATTTTATTTTGATTCCTAATATATTAGAAAATTTTATTCATATTGTATTCATGTATTGTATATTGTATAAATTTTCAGGCTTTAATGTTTATTTAGATTGTGCTGTTTTATATGATGGCTAGTGTGGTGATGTGCCGAGGGCTATTGTGATAATGGATGTGAGGATTGAGGATCCACCACCTCCATTAGGTGGAGGTCGTGGCCATGACGAGGAGGATGATAAGTCTTATTATGATTTATTTATTTACTATACATATTCACATACACATACACATAGACACACAAACACACACACACACACACACATATATATATATATATATATATATATATATATATATATATATATATATATATATATATATATATATATACACACACACATACATACACACACACTCGAAGAGCAAAGAGAAAACGAGAACCAAATTTTTCATAAACAAACTATCATATAATACTTGTTCACATCCTAAATATATGAAGTACTCAAAAAGCTCTCCTAAAACGGGGACAACCTGAAATTAATTTCTAAATCAATTTCGGATGGGTATTTCTAAGCTCATGATGATTAAAACGAAGACACATAAACAAATAGAATTTTAACTTATTTTTGTATTAAAAACATCTTAATTTTCAATTTTTTTTTATTATTTATAGCATTTTACTTTTTTTCTATTATATCATTATATTACTTATTATGTAGTTGTGAGAGCTTGCATAATTAAGTCAGAACAAATTAACAAGTATCTAAGGATATGATTATTTCACATATATTATATACGCATATACATATATTATACATATATTAATTTGTATTTGCATATATATATATATATATATATATATATATATATATATATATATATATATACACACCAAACACACGTATAAACATACCAAATACACATACACATACACATATACCAAATACACATACATTGATACACATATACATATAAATATTCATTGTTACAAAAAACACATAAACATATACTAAATACACATGCATTCACTATTTCGAAATACACTGTAACATCCCAAAATCGAGACCCAATTTTTTTTGTTTAATTACATTACTTATAAAAATAGTTTACGAAAAAAACGTCGTTACTATCATTTCAAAACATCAAGTCACAAATCACAAGTCTCGAAAACCATAACATCAAATAGTAAAAAGTCAGAGTACAATCCCAGGATTCTCAAAGCGGAAATCATGTGTGTGCGATGCGCTGCTACCCTGCCGGCTCCTTCCCCATAGTTGAAGAGGTACCTGAAACAAAAACTAAAAACTGTAAGCACAAAGCTTAGTGAGTTCCCCCATCATACCATATACCATTCATGATATATACTGTTGGGCAATTCTAGGGTGCCCGACCTACCCATGTCAATCCATTCTGGGATGCTGGCCTACCCATGTCAGGCCATTCTGGGGTGCCTGCCTACCCTCCGGTCTATCTCACCCGGTCACGGGGACTATTTCACCCCTACTACTATTACATAATAACATATCATAATAATGCTGTCAGAAAGATCTGGGGTGTCCGACCTACCCTTCGGTCCTAACGACCGAATTGGGGAACTATTCCACTCCTACTACCACTATCACATAGAACATGCCATACTAGCACATAGAACACATCAAGTAATAGCAAACCAGATAATTATCACAAAGACAATCATCTCAATGGTAATCAACTACTAGTGGGTCGACCTTGGTGCCTTAGACCCACTTCTATTGGAAGGTAACTCACCTCAATGTCGTGTAGTGTCTGCACTGTCCTTGGTGTGAAAATCGACTCTCCTTGACTCATCAATCCCTACACGACAACTTTTCTACGTTATCAATTCATACTCATAACCCTTACAAGTGTCACTCAAGTCCAAGTCAAAGTCAAGGTCAAAACCTTGGTCAAAGTCAACATCTGGTTGACTCGACTCGCCGAGTTGGTCCACCAACTCGCCGAGTCCCCATGTCCACAAAATGCTACCATCCCGTCCCTACTCGTCGAGTCTAGCAAGAGCTCGACGAGTTCGCCTTCAACAACACATCAGACTATCTTCAACCGACTCACCGAGTTCGTCCTTGAACTCGTCGAGTTCATCTTCATCCATATGAAGGTGTTCAGTCTATGACTCGCCGAGTTCATCCTTGAACTTGTCGAGTCCGTCTTCATGTGGTTAGTGTTGGATTAATGTCTAAGTCCATAACTATATTTGGTATGTACTTGACCCGACCCGGCATGGTCCATTTGGGTTGCACTTCACCGGCACAATTTATATGGGTAGTCTTTTGAGAATAATATATTTATGATTTATATTAATATATTATAAGTTCTAATATATTAATATGGAATCATATTATTTAATTAGTATTGATCAAGAATTAATTTAGAATTAATTAAGTGATCAGAAAGAACTAATTAAATATGGACTCTTATATATATGGAATGGGCCAAGTTCATTTAGGTTGGGCTAAGCTTTCATGGATGGTCCATGAAGCTTTTAACCTATGGATCCTATGTAAATGAAAGGTCATGGGTATTAGGGTTTACATGGATGTAACCCTAATCCTCCATAATATATAAAGGGGTCTTTGGCTCACAAAATTGGCACAAGTGTGTGAAAATAAGAGTGGGCCGATTTTAGTGTGCATACATATTCTCTCAAGTTCTTCCAAGGTGTTTTGGTGATTTGTGATTCCATTTGAGGCTTCCACACTATTGGGGCTAAGCTCTTAAAGCTTGAAGACATCAAGCTACATCAAAATGTATGTCATCTAACTAGAACTTTGTAGTATAGGTGCTTCATAGGTGCTTCATAATATGCTAGTTAGGATGAAACCTTGGAATAATTAATATTTGCATGTATAATAGAGAAAACATAGATCCAAGGTTTATAGGGTTGCATGTACACCATAGGAGTGTTAGAATGCTCAAAACCCAACAGTGGTATCAGAGCCATGGGTTGTTTTCTGTTATATTGATGTAAATATTTTATTTTCAAGTTGAAAAAAAAGGAAAAAAAAACATGACGTTTGTCAAATTTTAAGATAATTACTTGTTTTGTGAAAAACGAATTATTTGTAAAATTTGAATCATTTGTTATATGAGTTGAATTAGGTCAAATTTAGTAAAAGATAAAATGATATGATTATTTTATTAGTTTTAAAAGTTTGATCTAAATGTTTTAAGGAGTTATATATTTTGTCATAAAATTTTGAAGCTCAAAAGTTTTTTTTAAAGTTGTGATCTTAAGGGTTTTTGAAACTTCCATAAGTTATGGATATGAAAGTTTTTTTTAAAAAAAAAAAAATTGATTCAAAGTTTTTATGGAGTTACAAAATTTGGTGTTAATGTTTTAAAGAATTCCATAACTTGTTCTTAAGTTATGGAACATGGAAAGTTTCATCATAAAACACCATTAATTCCATAAGTTATGGAATCTAAAGGTTTTCAAGAATTACAAAACTTGCCCTCAAGTTTTGGAATTTGAGAAAAGTTTTTTATGAAAAAAAGAATTGAATTCTAAAACTCTTGGGTTCATAACTTAAACAATTAATTTAATGGTTTTAATTTTGAGTTTAATAATTGGAATTATGATGTTTTGTTGAATAGTTCAAATTAACTCTTTAGGACTTTATTAATAGTTAATTAAAGCGTTTAATTAAAAGAGTATTATTAATCCATAAATATATGGTTTGAGTTTAATTAAATTAAAAGTCTAGTTTAATTAATAGATTAAACCACCAAGTATTTTAAATGTCTAAAATACACCCTTATACTATTATAATATTAAAAGTTTAATATATTATATGTATAAGAGCAAGTTGTCTTACCATTAGTAGGCCTCATTCACGAAGCCGATCTATAAGGGGGGTATAAGGTTACTGCCTATAAAATGGCAGTTTAATGGGTGTCCACTCTCACTCACCGCTTCCTTGACCGGTGGAGGGTCGTTAGCCAAACAGGTAGGACAAGGACTATAATTCTCCCTTCATTATAAGTATAATGATAAATAATAAGTAACTAAACACTTATAAATTCCCAATCTTAGTTACTTAGGAAAATGTGAATAAGGTGCTAATCCATGAAATTACACTTTGCACTTTGTTTAAGCTGTTAGTGGAGCGTGTGTGGTTAACCGGCACACTAACCTGGACTTAACAAGGTAGGCAAATGGTAACTTAATGTTTATCATAGTATCGTTGGAGCGTGTGTGGTTAACCGGCACATCGATTGAGGGGTAAATATTAAGGGTACCAAGTATATTTGCATGGTTACTTCACACCTTGTTTTGTGATCCTCGGCATCCCAGTCACAAAACCTGAAGGGCACACTCGAGATTGAAACATGCCATTGAAAAGTTCAATGAATCTCAAAAGAATCTAGGAGTTTCAAAACCTAATAATACATTTCGTTTATCTTGGTGGAAATTGGTGAATCGTCATTCACCTACCTTCAAATATTTTATAGCTTGGATTACGGCATCCCTCTTCCAAGTTATAAAATAGTTTGTTGGGTCCTAGCCTTAATATATCATATTGGGTGTTATATTAAGGACTTAAATCAACTTTACGTGAATTTCTCCCATTGTTGATGTCTGGTTTAGAAAACAATAATCTTCCCAAACCAAGCTTTCCTAATGAATATGACTTCCCGAGTTTGGCTCATGGAAGTCATACTTCTCTTCCTCCACCTCCTCCAATTATTCTCCCTAACCCACAAGTTCAAGGTCACTCAAGCCCTAATGGTAAGCAAGGTCTATGTGTGATCACATCTTAGAGATGAAGTCACATATTGACAAGCCGGGAGAGTTGGGTGTCAAAGTCTTGAGAAAGTTGGATGTTCAATCACTTTCTAAGTCACATAGTGAGTTCCTTTGGGACTACTATGAAACAGACTATGACATGAACCTTAATGATCATATCTATTTGCTTGGTGCTGCTGAATCAGCAATGATTTGGAACGATAGTAAAGCAAATTTGATTAGAAGATCAACTTTCCCAAAAACTTTATGGATAGTGACAATGGTGACACTGGAAATCCAGAAAAAGCATTCTCTTCCCAATGGAAAGGGATTGGCCATAGTCAACCCGGTTGACCAAATGGTAAAGAGAAAGGCTAAGTCTGCGATAGTCCCATTACCAAAGGGTCCATATGTTTATTTTGCCAAAGGAAGGGGCGTTGATTGCAAAGCTGCCAAATTTACCTAAGGATGTTAAAGTCAATAAGTATGACTCTACATCAGGTAGAGCTCATTATCTAACTCTGTTAAGTTCTATTCTGAGATCCTCATTACATGATGTGACTGGGTCACATGTTGATGTTTTAAGAATCAAAGAATAGAGAGAAATCTTAAAGGAAGTATATGCTGATTCTGATCGCGAAGGTCGATTTCGATCGCATCAGAATTTTGAGCCGTTGCTTAAGAAGTTATGATATATTGCTAAGGAATAGATAACAACAATTTTCCATGTGGATTGTAAGGATAAGTTTTTCCGCAAAGTTTTAAAATAAAAGAAAATTGTTTAATTTTATTTATTTGAAGTATCCTTACAATGGCATTTGTGGAAAATTGTTGCTTATATGATTCCACTGACAGCAATATTGGAAAATGGATTTGATTCTTTCATTTGTGGTAGTGTCTAAATTTACCAAATCAGGAAAGTTCCTCATCACCCAAGTTTCAATTTGACCGAAATTTGGAATCATGCAAGTTGAATAGTATGATGAATGAGAACTTTCAAGCATTGGAAAATCAAGACTAATTACTTGTTCACATGGATGTGTGAGTCAAGTGAAGGACTAAAGGGATCGAGTACACATTCTTGTGCACTGGTCATGTCCACCACAAAGCTCGTTAAGACTATTTGATTTACTAAAGTTTAGTAAATATGGTTATACTTACAAGTTTAAGTATAATTTTAAAATATTGGAAAAGTCTCAATGTATAGCAGAACGAATGGGAAGAATCAAATTAGGCAGAAAGATAAAAGTTTCTCAAATCTGAAAAGATGGGAGAGTACTTTGGTATCATGTTTGTGATCATCTTAATGATTTAGAAATCATATCACAATTAGTCCTCTAAAGGTCATCTTAGTGCAATCTTATGACTAAGAAGAGGAGTCATGAATTGTTGAAATGGTTAGATCAGGAAGATGAGTCATACTTCGTTCCAAAACAATTCTTAGAGTCATACTCCAAGATTGTAACTTGAGTGACATATCTTAAAGAAAGGTTTAAAACACTTGTCAAATGTAAGAGTAAAAGTGTCCTACTCTTGTACATTTGAAATTGGTAAGTTGTGATGTTTTGGATAAAAGAAAGACCAACTAAGGCCAATTGTGTGAAGTGTTTGTCTTGATAAAGAATCCGCACTATCTCTTGAATATTTGGCAAGATAGTCTTATATGTCAAGAGGATAGTGGGAGTCTTCAAGATCCTAAAAAGAATTTCAAGAACTAATCAAGAATAAAACCTGAGGTTCTTCACTAGCACACGACTTGAGGTTTATAACCTATCGTGTTGACATATTCTGTGCCCATTCCAGTTAAAGTTGGCTTTGCATAGGAGTTCTGAAAGTTCTCAATTGGTTGCATAACAACTTGGAAGCAATGGCAGGCCCTGTACTGCCAGGTGGCAAGAAGTTAAGATTGCATAAGTTCAGTCCATATGAGTTTGGATTTGTCATTATCCTTGTCTTGTGACTATGGTTTTGACGATCCACATGGATAAGAACAGATACACCATAAAATCTAAGGGTCATAAGGTTTCTCTCCGATTCATGAAAATGATGGTGAGGAAACACTTCCACCTAGTAGATTTGAAGCAAATGGCAAAAGGTCTAAACAATTGAGACTATGATTACGGCATCCCTTTTCATAGTTCTGAAATTGTTTAGACACACATGCATGCTATCTAAGGAAAGGTGTATGATTTTGATAAAGTTTTATCAAAGCATCTCGTATCAGAAATCTGAACTTTGGTAAGAAAGTCAATAAAGTATTGATTTCTAGAAGTCCAGCTGATTTCTGAGTACATGTCAAAGCTAGTGGGAGCATAAGTGTTATGCTAATAATCATCATGTTAGTAGGAGCATGATAATTATTGTTAGTGTTGCAAGTTAGCAATGTTAATTATAGAAAACAAAAGTTTCAATTCGTGAGGCTGTAGGGATTGAAAAAGTTGTTTTGCTATAATTAAGGGAGAGGATATACTTCATTTCAGTTCTAAAGGCTTAGATTGAGACCTTAATCATCTTTAGTCAAGAATATATATATGAATTTCATGTTGGATTGGTTCAACTTAAGGAAATTCTATATATTGCGTTCTCAAAATTCGATTATGATTACGGCATCCTTCTTCATAGTCAAATTTTGAAAACATGGCAAATAAAAATATTGTAGCAAAAGACTGGTCTAGAATCATGTCTTTATGTGAGACATCATGAATCGTGTACCATTTGCTTTGGGTACAGGATCGATTGCATGTGCTATAATATTTGTCATTTCTAAATTTTTCCAAATGCCCAGAGGCATTAAGAAGGGAAAAGGTCTAGAATTGGATATGACTAAAATGATTAAGCAATTGTCGAGGACAATCTGAGGTTTACCAAAGATTGGTTGCTCAGGGACAGTTGGAAGTATAGTGCTAATTTTGGAAGGACCATATTGATATATTCTGAAAAGAGGCATCTCTTATTCAGAAGTGATAGTCAAAATGAGAATATGGAGTTGTCTCCATAGGTGGAAGTTATCTGTGTAAGATTATAAAACTTAATGCAAGAAGCATGTCCAAAGCAATGTACTTTGAATATGAGACTTAGTTTCCATGGAGTTGATCTCCATTGGAATACCTTATAATGACTGTTGACAAGTCTTTGTGACTTTGTACATATTCATTACAGGAGGGTCAGTGCATATAAGTTTAAAATCTAAACAGATTTCGATAATTGATAGGAATTTGAAATTCTCATATTTTTCGATAAGGATTTGGGAGTGTGAAATTAGAATCATTGAAATTATGTTCAATTGGTTTATTTCACAAAGTAAGGATCATAGACAAACATAGAGTGCATACTTAGTGTATGGCAAAGCTATTGTTTAAGAAAAACATAGTGTACATGCTTGGAGCATGGGACAACTAGTGTTTTTAATTCAAGTATAAAGTTGATAAAACCGAAACAATGAATAATGAGTAATCAGTATGGTGATAAATAAAAGTGTTTATTTATATTCATAGGGTTTGATACCATATTTGATTCATTTATTCTTGTGTTTCACTTTGCATGTTTTGACTTCCAGAATAACCAAGTCGCTCTTCCTGAATGATTAAGTTATTCAAACCATCCACAGTCGGTCATATGTTGGAAGTAGATATGAATCAAGACTGTCATGGGTTGGTTTGTAGAGGTCCAAGTTGGTGGACAAAGTGGTGCTACAACACTCATGAGTGCTCATAAGTTCTGAGTATTGGATTCAACCCGCGCTCATTTGAATCACTTAATGGATTTTATCACGAGTGATCATGAGACGATAATATCTTATATTCTTCAAACCTAGAGATATGAGTTGTTACTATGAGTTGGTTATATATTGATTGCACGAAAACGCATTTGGTAACTCGATGTTATAAAACGTGCCTTTGTGTATGATTCAACAAGTAGTAGAACAAGCCATATGAGTCAAAGTTTATACATTCCTTTTACCTTCGGGATAAAAGCGATATCTGTGGGCCCCTCGATGATTTAGCGATGACACATGTGAGTGCTTGGCCAAGCCAGGACTGATTTGATTTGTTCAATCAGTCAGTCATCATAAATCGAAAATCGGGAAACAACAAATGGACAGAGAGAATGATTATAATCCATGTCTAAGTCCATATGATATCTAGAATGGAGGATATATATGATCCCTTATCTAATGGACAAGTCATTGACAAGGTCAGAGTTCGACAGCGGCTTTAAGAGCTACGATTGCCAGTTAGGTTTTGTAGTCATACTCAATAATAGTTTTAGACTTATCCAAGTGGGAGACTGTTGGATTAATGTCTAAGTCCATAACTATATTTGGTATGTACTTGACCCGACCCAGCATGGTCCATTTGGGTTGCACTTCACCGACACAATTTATATGGATAGTCTTTTGAGAATAGTATATTTATGATTTATATTAATATATTATAAGTTCTAATATATTAATATGGAATCATATTATTTAATTAGTATTGATCAAGAATTAATTTAGAATTAATTAAGTGATAAAAAAAAACTAATTAAATATGGACTCTTATATATATGGAATGGGCCAAGTTCATTTAGGTTGGGCTAAGCTTTCATGGATGGTCCATGAAGCTTTTAACCCACGGATCCTATGTAAATGAAAGGTCATGGGTATTAGGGTTTACATGGATGTAACCCTAATCCTCCATAATATATAAAGGGGTCCTTGGCTCATAAAATTGGCACAAGTGTGTGAAAATAAGAGTGGGCCGATTTTAGTGTGCATACATATTCTCTCAAGTTCTTCCAAGGTGTTTTGGTGATTTGTGATTCCATTTGAGGCTTCCACACTATTGGGGCTAAGCTCTTAAAGCTTGAAGACATCAAGCTACATCAAAAGGTATGTCATCTAACTAGAACTTTGTAGTATAGGTGCTTCATAATATGCTAGTTAGGATGAAACCTTGGAATAGTTAATATTTGCATGTATAATAGAGAAAACATAGATCCAAGGTTTATAGGGTTGTATGTACACCATAGGAGTGTTAGAATGCTCAAAACCCAACAGTTAGGACATTGCCTTGAACTCGCCAAGTACTTTGAGCTTCAAGTCCATAACAAACCCCTAACAGGCTGAGTGTTCCTTTCACTCAACCATAGACCATTTCCCGAGAACAATTGGGGGAAAATGCAACCCGAATCGCCGAGTCACCCAAGTGACTCGCCGAGTCCCTCTTTGTCCAAAACTATTCAGTCGATTATAATGCGTCTTAATGCATCAAAACCATAGATCTGACCTCCTAGGGTCCATTTTATACATAAAGTTCCAATCTTGACGTCCATACATGGGGTTTTTGGCTCAAAAGCCATAAAAAGAGGTATATAAGAAGCATGGGTCTCCCATGGCCATAAAGTTGGCACCTTTATGCCATGGGAACCGTCAATGGTTCCAGATCTGAAGTGTAACTCCCAACACACTCACAAAATCCGATTATAACTTCACAACTCATAAAAAAAGGGTAGAAAATAGCCCCAAAACAAGATCTAAGAGATAGATGGTCAAGGTTCAAGCTTTTTACCTTGAATGAACTGAGAATGAAGCAAAACCTCTGGATCTACAAGCTTCCACTTGAACTCCCAAGCTTCCTCCTTCTCTTCCAACTTCAAATGCACACAAAAGTCACCAAAAAGCTCAAAAACAGTCAAAAGAGGCTTATGGTTCGAGTTAGGGATTTCTATGGGTTGGGAGGAACAATGGAGGCTATGTTGGGGCGTTATAAGTTGTTTAAATAGGGTGAAAACCCTAAATACTAGGGTTTCATCCAGACAGTCGTACTCGTAGAGTCGGTCTGCCGACTCGTCGAGTAGGTTAGTTATCCTGCCGATCCAAAGTCGAGTCTACTCGGCGAGTTGGGCGTCCAACTCGCCGAGTCCCAGAGTAAAACTTGAGTTTACTTTATTTAAAATACGTACCAGGAACCGTGTGTTACAAATCTCCCTTACTTATTTTAGACTTCGTCTTCGAAGTCTGCTGCCGCATCCGGAAAGAGCTCGGGGTAGTGCTCCCTCATCTCGTCCTCCGACTCCCATGTCCATTCCGAGCCCTTGCGGTGCTGCCATTGCACCTTTACCAGCTCCACCCTCTTGTTACTCAGATCCCTCGACTTCCTGTCGAGGATAACTACTGGCCGCTCAATATAGTTTAGGCTATCATCCACCTGAATATCCTCCAAAGGCACCACTGCCGAGTCGTCCACCAGGCACTTCCGCAACTGGGAGACGTGAAAAGTACTGTGAATCTGACTGAGTTCGGCTGGCAGATCCAGCCTATACGCCACTTTGCCAACCCAGGCTACAACCCTGAAAGGTCCAATGTACCTGGGTCCCAAGTTACCCCGCTTCCTGAACCGAATGACGCCTTTCCAAGGCGACACCTTCAGAAGCACCATATCCCCTACCTGGAACTCCAGGTCCGAATGATGCGTGTCGGCATAACTCTTCTGCCGACTCTGAGCATTCTGAAGCCTGCTCCGAACCTGCTGGATCCTCTCTATAGTCTTGAGTACCGCTTCGGTACTCCCCATGACCCTCTGCCCAACCTCACCCCAGCATATCGGGGTCCTAGACTTCCTCCCGTACAACATCTCGAAGGGAGGACGGTAAGCATAGGAAAACTCTGCTAAAGGAAGGTAAGTATCCAAACTACCTCTGAAGTCTTAAACAAACGCCCACAACATATCCTCCAGAGTCTGGATGGTCCGCTCACTCTGGCCATCCGTCTGCGGGTGAAAAGCGGTGCTAAAGTGTAGACGAGTATCCAGCTCGTCGTGAAACTTCTTCCAGAATCTGGAAGTGAACCGCACATCTCTGTCGAAAATCACCGAAACTGGCACCCTGTGCCTAGCCACTACCTCTCTGAAATAGATGTCGGCCAACTTCTCGGCCGAAATGCTCTCCTGAATCGGAATGAAATGGGCGCTCTTGGTCAACCGATCCACGATGACCCAAATTGAATCTACTCCCCGCGCGGTCCTGGGAAGCTTTGTGATGAAATCCATAGTGATATCTTTCCATTTCCACAGCGGAAAATCCAACGGATGGGTCTTGCCATGAGGCCTCTGGTGCTCGGCCTTGCCCTTCCTGCAGGTCAGGGATCTCTCAACAAACCAAGCTACATCCCTCTTCATACAGGGCCACCAATAATCAAGACGAAGATCCTTGTACATCTTCGTCGCCCCGGGATGGATAGAAAACCTGGATTTGTGCGCCTCCTCCATCAATACCTGGCGCACGCCTCCATGATATGGGACCCACACCCTACGGTGTAGAGTCAACAATTCGCGGCTGTCATAATCGAAGGAGGACACCTGACCCACAATACGCTCACTCTTACGATGTTCCTCCTTCATGGCCTCCTGTTGGGCCTCTCGAATCCGCTCCAACAGCGGAGTCACCACGATCATCCTCATGCAAATATCTCTGATCGGTGCTGCCTTGCGGCTAAGCACATCGGCCACAACATTGGCCTTCCCCGGGTGGTAGAGGATCTCACAATCGTAATCCTTCACCACATCTAGCCATCGACATTGCCTCATATTCAGATTTGGATGATCCATGAGGTACCTCAAACTCTTATGGTCCGTGTAAATAGTACAACATACCCCATAGAGGTAATGACGCCAAATCTTGAGGGCGAAAATGATTGCCCCCAACTCCAAGTCATGCGTCGGATAGTTCGCCTCATGAGGCTTCAGCTGCCTCGAAGCGTAGGCGATAACATGCCCCCTCTGCATCAATAACGATCCCAAACCCGAGATGGACGCATCGCAATACACCACAAAATCATCCACGCCCTCCGGTAGGGATAAGATTGGCGCCTCGCACAATCTCTGTCTCAGTGTCTCAAATGCGGCCTGCTGCTCAGGCCCCCAGCGAAAGACCACGACTTTCCTTGTCAACCGGGTCAAAGGCACGACTATCTTGAAGAAGTCCTGAATGAATATCCGATAGTAACCTGCCAATCCCATGAAACTCCGAAACTCAAATGGAGACCTCGAACCTCCCACCTCATCACGGCCTCTACTTTGGCCGGGTCGACTGAAATCCCGCTCTGGTTGACAAGGTGGCCAAGAAATTGCACCTCGCACAGCCAGACCTCACACTTGGAGAACTTGGCATACAAGCTCTCCCTCATAAGGGTATCCAATACCTCCCGCAAGTGCTCCTCATGCTGCTCCCGAGTCTTGGAATAGACCAAGATGTCATCAATGAAAACTATCACAGACCGATCCAACATCGGTCTACACACGCAGTTCATGAGATCCATGAATGCGGAAGGAGAATTGGTGAGCCCAAAAGGCATCACCACGAACTTATAGTGACCATATCGCGTCCGAAAAGCAGTCTTCTGCACATCCTCCTCTCTGACCCTCATCTGATGATAACCCGAATGCAGATCGATCTTGGAGAACCAAGATGCTCCCTGAAGCTGGTCAAAGAGGTTATCAATCCTCGGGAGTGGGTAACGGTTCTTCACCGTTACCTTATTCAGCTCCCGGCAATCTGTACACATCCGATGCGACCCGTCCTTCTTCTTCACAAATTGTATCGGGGCTCCCCAAGGTGAACTGCTCGGTCTAATGAATCCCTTGTCTAATAGCTCCGGCAGCTGTGTAGACAACTCCTGCATCTCAGGAGGAGCCAACCGATACGGTGCCTTGGCTATCGGAGTCGCACCAGGGACTAGGTCGATCCTGAACTCTACCTGCCTCTCCGGAGGTATTCCAGGAAGCTCCTCTGGAAATACATCCGCGTACTCTCGTACCACCAGCACGCCACTCACCGTCGCCTCGCCCGTCTCCCGGGTATCCAAGACATAGGCGACATACCCTGCGTACCCCTGCTGGAGGTAGCATCTAGCCCTCGCTGCTGAACATAAAGCTGGTCCACGCTGTGGCCTCTCGCCCTGAATCACCAGCTCTCCCCCACTGGGGGTCCTGACTCGGACCAACTGCTGCGTGCAACCGATAACCGCCCTATTGGGGCTCAACCAATCTATGCCTATAATAACCTTGTTCCCACGCAACGGTATGGGAACCAAGTCTACCAAGTAGCGCTCCTCGAACAGTCTCAAAACACAGTCCCTGAAAACCTCCGATGCTCGCACTGATCGGTCGTCCGCAATCTCAACCTCTAGAGGGCAATCTAACATGCCCGAAGACTCAGGGAACCTCTTGCTAAGCGCAAGAGAGACAAACGATCGGGTAGCACCCGAATCAAACAACACCTGAACTGGGATACCGTTCACATGGAACGATCCTAATCAAAACATATAACATAATACATCAATATCACAAGCCACATATAATAAAAGTTAGAGAGAAGAAATCATACCCGTCACCACATCGGGTGCGGCGCGTGCCTCCTCGACTGTCAACTGAAAAGCCCGGCTCCTCACTACTGGAGCCTCTGTCTTGACCTTTCGGCCATCCACAACCCGCGCTGTCACTGGAACCGGCGCCACCACTGGCGCTGCTACTGCTGTCAATCTAGGGCAGTTGGCCTTTTTATGGCCCCTCTGATTGCAATGAAAGCAAATTAGGTCTGATGTCTGAACTGTGGGGGCAAGGGCAGTACAATCCCTGCCAAAGTGTCCCGTCTTGCAGCACTTGTAGCAGCTTGATGATCCCGCTCTACAAGCTCCCTCATGCAGCCTGCCGCATTTCCTGCAGCGGCTCGGTCCCGGCTGGCCCTTCGACCTCACGTCGGATCCCTTGGGTTTCTTCCCCGAAACCCCAGTAACTTGCTCAGTCTCTGCCTTCCTCTTCCTGAGGTGCTCTAAATCAATCTCCCTCTCCCTCATCGTGGCAATCATGGACTTCAGGGTCGGGCAGGCTGAGTAGCTGACATGCT
Source organism: Lactuca virosa (assembly GCF_052849685.1). Classification (NCBI taxonomy): domain Eukaryota; kingdom Viridiplantae; phylum Streptophyta; class Magnoliopsida; order Asterales; family Asteraceae; genus Lactuca; species Lactuca virosa. The sequence goes on from NC_136431.1 coordinate 73,794,124, forward strand.
CTCGAATGTCAGCCCTCAACATGTCATGATAGCAGTTCTTCCGTATCTCCTCATCCCCCACATACTGAGGTACCAACAAAGCCTTCTCCCTGAACTTGGCGGTGATCTCCGCCACTGTCTCCGTAGTCTGTCTCATATCAAGAAACTCCCTGGCCAACTGCTGAAGCTCCACAGCTGGCACAAACTTAGCCCTGAACCTGGTCACAAAGTCCGACCAAGTCATCGCCTCGATGGTTGGGGCTCCCAGTAAGTCACCAACTGAATCCCACCAATCCCTAGCTCTGTCTCTCAAACAACCCGCAACAAAGCGGACCTTCGACCCATCTGGGCAGAAGCTCGTCAACTACGCAGACTCGATGTCTGCGATCCATCTCCTGGCAGCAATGGGGTCCTTCACCCTGTGAAAGTCTGGCGCACCACTCCCCCTGAAGTCCTTGAAGGACAGTGTGCGCGTACCCGACTGGCTGGACGCCAAGTCACTCCTGAATGTCCGGAGGCGATCCTCCTTCAACTTAATGATCCCCTCCTTGATCGACCCGAAAATGACCGGGGTCGCCTCAAGGATACCTCTCGTGATCTCAGACGCAATGAAGTCGCGTAGCCTGTCATCAACCTGCTCGGATCCCGCACCCGCACCCGAGCCTGATCCTGATCCTGATCCAGACCCTGGACCTCCTGCTCCATGAAGCGTAATCACTATTCTGGAATAAAACACACAAACGTTAGGGTCATACATACTCTCGAGAGGTCTCACACACTCTCCAAGTTCCCTGGTTAAATCTTAGCCCTCCTTGATTCGAGTACGGATCCTCTGTTTCCAGTAGTACGGGCCCATACTACCTTCCACATCTATCTGTACTTTCCTCAAGGATTGCTTCGACTTCACCAAGTCCCTTATACTAATACTGCTTTCCAAACTAATCTCGTCCTAGGCTTGTCCTAGGGCACTCTCCGACCTACTCTCAACCATCAGTTGCACAAGGAGTCCCTACCATCTTTCCCTATCTAGCTTGCGAATACTATTACATATTCGCTTACTGGTTAGTTAAAGCTAGCGAGAACCCCTATAAGCACAAAGCAAGCAGCATTCGTGCATTGAGTAACCATTACCAAGCATAACCTAATCAGGCTACCATACTGATGACTAACCAGCCCTAGTATATAGCTCAATAAACTCACACAACAGGTATATAAGGCATCCTTCCTAGATCCTTGGCCCTAATCTAGCATGCAGTTCTCATAATCATATCATGTAACATAACATATCATGTATGGGTATCTTGGGGAAAACTTACTTGAGCTCGGTCGGTCGCTCGCATCACACACCTTGTTCTTTCTCAAAACTCTTATTGTTAAATTTTAGAAAATTATTTTTCTTGTAAAAATCCTTCAAGCCCTCAGTTTGAGTCCAGACAACCCCGAAGGTGTGCCCGAATCTCTCAAACCTAGGCTCTGATACCAACTTGTAACATCCCAAAATCGAGACCCAAAATTTTTTGTTTAATTACATTACTTATAAAAATATTTTACGGAAAAACATCGTTACTATCATTTCAAAACATCAAGTCACAAATCACAAGTCTCGAAAACCATAACATCAAATAGTAAAAAGTCAGAGTACAATCTCAGGATTCTCAAAGCGGAAATCATGTGTGCGTGATGCGCTGCTACCCTGCCGGCTCCTTCCCCTTAGCTGAAGAGGTACCTGAAACCAAAACTAAAAATTGTAAGCACGAAGCTTAGTGAGTTACCCCATCATACCACATACCATTCATCATACCTACTGCCTGTCAATTCTGGGGTGCCCGACCTACCCATGTCAAGCCATTATGGGGTGCTGACCTACCCGTGTCAAGCCATTCTGGGGTGCTGACCTACCCATGTCAGGCCATTATGGGGTGCTTGCCTACCCTCCAGTTTATCTCACCCGGTCACGGGGACTATTTTACCCATACTACTATCACATAATAACATATCATAATCATGTTGTCAGAATGATTGCGGTGTCCGACCTACCCTTCGGTCCTAACGACCGAATTGGGGGACTATTCCCCTCCTACTACTACTATCACATAGAACATATCATACTGGCGCATAGAACATATCAAGTAATAGCAAACCAGAGAATTATCACAAAGACAATCATCTCAACGGTAATCAACTACTAGTGGGTCGGCCTTGGTGCCTTAGACCCACTTCTATTGGAAGGTAACTCACCTCAATGTCGTGTAGTGTTTGCACTGTCCTTGGTGTGAAAATTGACTCTCCTCGATTCCTCAATCCCTACACGACAACTTTTCTAAGTTATCAATTCATACTCATAACCCTTACAAGGGTCACTCAAGTCCAAGTCAAAGTCAAGGTCAAAACCTTGGTCAAATTCAACATGTGGTTGACTCGACTCGCCGAGTTGGTCCACCAACTCGCCGAGTCCCCATGTCCACAAAATGCTACCATCCCGTCCCTACTCGTCGAGTCTAGCAAGAGCTCGACGAGTTCGCCTTCAACAACACATCAGACTATCTTCATCCGACTCGCCGAGTTCGTCCTTGAACTCGTCGAGTTCATCTTCATCCATATGAAGATGTTCAGTCTATGACTCGCCGACTTCATCCTTGAACTCGTCGAGTCCGTCTTCATGTGGTTGGGACATTGCCTTGAACTCGCCGAGTTTCTTCTTGAACTCGTCGAGTCCTTTGATCTTCAATTCCATAACAAATCCCTAACAGGCTGAGTGTTCCTTCCACTCAACCAAAGACCATTTCCAGAGAACATTTGGGGGAAAATGCGACCCGACTCGCCGAGTCACCAAAACAATTCAGTCGATTATAATGAGTTTTAATGCATCAAAACCATATATCTGACCTCCTAGGGTCCATTTTATACGTAAAGTTCCAATCTTGACGTCCATGCATGGGGGTTTTTTTGGCTCAAAAGCCATAAAAAGAGGTATATAAGAAGCATGGGTCTCCCATGGCCATAAAGTTGGCACCCTTATGCCATGGGAACCCTGAATGGTTCCAGATCTGAAGTGTAACTCCCAACACACTCACAAAATCCGATTATAACTTCACAACTCATAAAAAGGGGTAGAAAATAGCCCCAAAACAAGATCTAAGAGATAGAATGTCAAGGTTCAAATGTCAAGGTTCAAGCTTTTTACCTTGAATGAACTGAGAATGAAGCAAAACCTCTGGATCTACAAGCTTCCACTTGAACTCCCAAGCTTCCTCCTTCTCTTCCAACTTCAAATGCACACAAAAGTCACCAAAAAGCTCAAAAACACTCAAAATAGGCTTATGGTTCGAGTTAGGGCTTTCTCTGGGCTGGGAGGAAAAATGAAGGCTGTGTTGGGCATTATAAGTTGTTTAAATAGGGTGAAAACCCTAAATATTATGGTTTTATCCAGACAGTCCTACTCGTCGAGTCGGTCTCCCGACTCGTCGAGTAGGTCACTTATCCTGCCGATCCAAAGTCGAGTCTACGCGACGAGTTGGGCTTCCAACTCGCCGAGTCCCAGAGTAATACATGAGTTTACTTTAATTAAAATACGTACCAGGAACCGGGTGTTTCATACACATACACATACCAAATACACATAGACTGATACACAGCTGTTCTGATTAAAATTAACAATAAAATAAACATGTGGTCTCTGGAAAAAAGAATGGTGGTGATGTATTAGTGGTAGTCGTCGTAGAATAGTAGAAAGAGAAGGCAATTGGAGAGGGGGGGGGGGGATATGATCTTATGATAAAGGAGGATTAGGTCGTAATAAGGTATTAAAATGTTTTTTTATCAGAATAACATATTTTATTTTGTAAATTGAAAGATAAATTAATATAAAACAAAATTTGTCTGAATAGAAGTTACATAGAAGATCGTTCTCCGGGATCACCAATAAAAAATCCATTTTTACATCTTTTAAATTTGCAATATCATATTTTCCATGTTCATTAATAATTTGCTCTTAAATATTACTATTTATTGGTGGGAGAGAGAGAGAGAGAGAGAGAGAGAGAGAGAGAGAGAGAGAGAGAGAGAGCATCCAGATGCCACCTATTAGCTCTGTCATTGAGTGGTAGTGGTGGCATGCCCTAAAATCACAAAATTTACATAATTAAACTAGGAATCTTGGTCAGAAGAGAATGAGAGAGAAATAAGGGAGGCGATCCACAAACGTGGCTGATAATCTCAATTTTGTCGCTAGTGATGGTCGATGCCTTTAAAAGGGACGTCATCGGTGGCGAAACCAGAAACTTTTGCAAGGGATAGCACAAAAAAAATCTCGATAAAAGATTATAAGATAAATTTTTTAAAATTACGAGTCCAATATGTTCTTATTTCATTCATTTGATTTGGATGATACGATGTAATTTTTGGTCTATCCGTTGGGTCTAAAGGAAGATTATTAATATCAAAACTTGATGGAATAGGTTGTGGTTGTGGTTGTGGTTGAGGTAGAGGTTGAGTTTGAGGTCTTTTTCCTCCACCACTTTCACCACTACCACCAACATCCAATGTTCTTCTAAAAAATCCAATTAAACCCTATAAACACAGCTAGAGATTTTAAAATTCACAATTAAAGATTTAAACCTAATACAGGTGAATAACTAATTGGATAATTAGGTTTTCAAATTGAACAAACAATTAAACAAAATCATGAAATATAAAATATAAAAATTGAATATTACTTGTTTCATAAAATTCGTGAGTGAGCAAGTGGCCAAGTGGGAGAAGAAAGCCAAATTGAAAATAAGTTGTGGTGAGCAGGTATGAGATGATCAGAACTTAGGAGAACCGAAGAAAGGAGCGACAATTTCTTTATTTTTCCCTCAATGTCGTAAGTAATATTCTACACAATTACATAAAACAATCACATGTAAATAGGCTAAGTTACATCGATTAATGGGGTGTTGATTGAACTTATATTTTAAATGTAATTCGACGTTTGAGTCAAGGTTGGATCTAAAAATATTACACATATTTATTCACATTTACACTCATGGCCGAAGAAAGTACAAAAGCAAGTGTTGATGTTCAAGGTTGACTTCGACAAGGCATTTGATTCCATCAACTGGAGTTACCTCAACTCAATACTTGTGCAAATGGGATTCGGTAGTAAATGGAGACATTGGATCAACGGCTTCCTGAACTCTTCGTGGACCTCGGTGATCATCAATGGTTCGCTTACGGACGAGTGTAAAATATCCAAAGGTGTTCGTCAAGGTGACCCATCATCACCGTTCTTATTTATTATTGCTGTGGAGGGACTCAACGTGGCACTAGAGGCGACAAGAGACAAGGGAATTTATAGATGTATAAATATCCTAAACAGTCCTACACTAACTCATCTATTTTATGCAAACGATGCCTTATTCGTGGGTGAATGGTCTCGTTCAAACCTTAAAAACCTAGCCAGGATTCTCAATTGTTTCAACGCGACATCCGGTCTAAAGGTGAACTATCATAAGTCTAGAGTGTTCGGGATTGGTGTATCCGAAAGAGAAACATCGAACTGGGCCAACATTTTTGGCTGCGAAGCGGGTACTTTCCTTTTCAATTACCTTGGGTTCCTGTTGGGGCAAACATGAATCTCAAGAAAAACTAGAAGCCAATTCTAGATAAATTCGTGGCTAAATTGTCCTCTTGGAAATCAAAGACACTTTCATTTGGGGGTAGATTAACACTAATATCATCAGTCTTAGGCAACTTGTCTACATATTACTTCTCACTTTTTAAGGCACCAGTGGCGAGTGGCGATAACAGAGACATTAGAAAAAATCCATAGGCGATTTCTATGGGAAGGTGACAATGATAGGAAGAAAATCCACTGGGTTTCGTGGGATAAGGTGACCGCACGGAAATCAGACGGTGGTTTGGGGGTTGGATCTATTCGATCTCTAAACACTGGTCTACTTGTAAAATGGTGGTGGAGATTAAAGTGTGAAAAGGAAGCTCTGTGGGCAAAAACGATCGAAGGTATTCATAATCTCCTCAACAAACCCCATGATTACTTGGTCAACAAAAACATCTCGGGTGGTGTATGGAACAACTTAGTCTCGGCAAAAAAGGAACTTAATAAACAAGGTCTTGAATTAGATGATTTATTCAAATTAAAGATCAAATCCGGTGAAAATACCTGCGACAGGTGGTTGGGTTCGACGACTCTAAAAGCCAAATACCCTGATCTCTATGAATTAGAATCCAAAAAAAAAATGCTTGGTTGCTGATAGATTTTTAGATGGCAGTTTTATTGGAAATTGGTTGAGTCAACAGGTGGAAGAGGACGGTGTGGCCCAACAAGTTGTTTCGTTAATAAACGACTTAACAAATGTAATTCTAGAGCCAGGCGAAGACCAATGAAATTGTACCATTGGTAACAGTGGCGAATTCAGTGTTGGAGCACTAAGACACAAATTTGAGGAACAGTTTAATAAATACCGCTCATTACCATCATTAAATTGGAATAAGGTATCTCTGATGAAAGTGAACTGTTTTATTTGGCGAGCAATTCAAAACAGAATTCCATCGGCGATTGCATTAAAATCCAAGGGCGTGGAAACAGTCAACACCACGTGTAGTGCATGCATTTCTGGTTTGGAATGTGGAGATCATCTATTGATCTCATGTCCATATGCATGCACAATAAGGGAGAAAATATTTGACTGGTGTGGTGTACAACATAGGGCATTCCAATCTGTTAATGAACTAATATCATTTGTGGAAAGTTGGGGAAGTTGTTCAAGATTGAGACAGAGGTTTATGACCATCTGTCACAGTTTATTATGGAACATTTGGAGACTCATGAATGACCGAATCTTCAATGGAGTATTTCTCAATCCTACAAGGGGAGCGGAAGAGGTAAAATCGCTAGCGTTTTATTGGCACAAACACATGTGTAAAAACTGGTCAAGTAATTGGGAGGAGTGGCCAACAGCTCCATTTGATGTTCCTTAGCTGCTGTCATTACAAATGTTTTTATTTTCTTTCAATTTTGCCCTTCTTGTACTGTTCCTTGCTGCTCCCCTGCTAGCTTCTTGCTAGTGGCGGTTTGCCTTTTATAAAATTTGTCGTTTAAAAAAAAAATTTTTTTTATAGTTCTACGGATTAAAATGAGGGGTAGGACGTGCTACCCCTACCAACCAACTAATTCCGCCGTTGGACGTCATTAATGTCGACGCCATCAATATGACGCTAACAATAACAGTTACATGAAAACACAAAATTGAAATGTTGCATCTAATGGCTGTGTCACCCCTAATGGTGGTTTTCTTGTAGTGCTCTTATAAGACCATCTCCAACCCACCTCTATTTTTTCTCCTAAAAATGAAGTAAAAAATGGGGCAAATAGTATTTCATCTCCAACCCTACTCCTTTTTACCCCATTTTTACCCCCGAAAAAATATATTCCTAGTATATTCCATTATTCCAACTTACATATATTGTCAAACACACCCCTCTACTAATTTAGTTTTAGCAAATGTATAATCTATATTTTTTTCATTACATTAATATTAAATACAAACGATTATATTTATAATAAACTTATAAATAAATATTATACATGCATTTATAAAAATATTACACATACACACTTTTAAATAAATATTAAATAAATAAATAATAGTATTGTCACTTGTTGGTTTTTATTAGATTATTATTGTAATATATATGTTAACTACAAGTTTAATAGCATATGTTATCGTGTTTGTAATATATATTTTAATTATAAGTTTTAGTAAAATACGTTATCGTTTTTTAAAATTTCAATATGTATTTAAATTTTTATATGAATTTGATGAACGGAAAACATACTTTATATTTATAATTAATTAATATAATTTAATATATAACAAAATATTATAAGTATTAAATATTATATTTAAATTATAATTAGTAGGTAAATATGAACTAGCAATGTAAAAATATATAACAGAGGGACTAAAACCGACAACACAAAGTTCACCCCCATTTTGGGAGAAATGAATAGTATAACACCATATTTTGTGTAATACTATTCATATCCCCCAAAATGGGGGAATAAATGAGAGAGGGTTGGAGAAGAATGGGAGAAGAAATGGGCGAAAAAATGGAGAATGAGAGTGGGTTGGAGATGTTCTAAATAACCCGAGATAAGAATAAGGTTGTCTAAATGTAAGAGAGTAATAAAATGAAGAGAGTAATAAAATGAGCTTTGAAAATAAAGTTTAGAGTGAATGTAGGTAACTTACAATAAAATCAGTAAAATAAACAAGTATATAATTTGTTATTCAAAAAAGGAGTAATATATGTACATACAAATTTCAAAATTCCTCACAGACAAAAAAAATACATATTTAATCGCTTTAATATACAAAGCTCAATAAAAATAAAAAATCATGTGAATAAACCGACAACAATATATCATATATGTGAAACAAAAGGAGAAATATAAAAAATGTTTAAAAATCAATTCAATCAATTAAAAAAAGAAGTTAAAGTTGGCAGGTTGACTGCTCGGCATGATTTCCTAATCTGCCCTTGTTTCCCTGTAAGAACTTGGATGGCACCCAACTTAGAGATTTTTTTTGCAAAAATGGATTGTATTTGATACCCTTTGCAAAATCGGGTTGATTTGTATTCCATTTGTAAAAATAGTTCCTTTTTTGTGGCCCACATAAAAACCGTTGGTATGAATATTTAAATTTACATTTGGGCACCTTCAACTTTCATAATAACACCACAACTTATATGTTATATATATTTTATATATTTTTTTATAAAAAAATTATTATTTATCTTTTCTACGGCAAATATAAATTTGTATATATTAAAAGTATATAGTTGAAATATGTCTATTATGTTATTGCGATTTACATCGTTAGAAAAATTTAATAAATACATTCAAATTGATACCAATATCGAATATATTACATTTTATGAAATTATGAAATTACAAGATAATTAAACACACAACTACAAAAGAAATTAAACACGAATTACAAACTAAATTAAACATAAAATTACAAGAATAATAAAAGTTACATGGTTCACATCGCATTGAATCTTGGTTGAGATTTTGAATAATTTCTCCTCTTATGACCAGGTTGATGACATAATCCATATTTACGAGGTTCATCAGGATGGTGAACATCCATCTCGTTATGAAATCGATTTACACGCCTCCGACCTCGACCGACATCACATTTTAAGTTATCTGCTTCAATACTCCAATCAACCTCTAACCAATAATCAACATGAGAAAGTGATGAAAACCCATCATTATATTGTTGCTTGTACGCCATAGGTGTGTAAACAGGATTGATAATGGAAAAAGGGTTATCCCCTTTAAAACGACAAACTGCAAGAGCATTTGAACAATGGGATCTTTCCATTTGCCACTTACCACATGTGCATATATGTTGATAATACCTAACAATGTGGGTATTTCCTCCGTTTTCATTTATTTGTAACTTGGTGACAATTCTATAGACACCTTCATTATAGTTGAACTCAGTTAAAGTATGATTTTGTGCAGAAGTGTCACATTTACGAAAGAGACGCCACATATGTGATGGTAGAGGTGCATTGCAATTCATTGCAACATCACTATGTTTTCTAAAAGTTGCACAATTCTATTGAATGTAAGACCAATACACGCCTAATAAGTAGTTGTCTTGCTCCTCGTAGCACATTATTCATACTCTCGGATATATTTGTCGTTAACGACCCCCATCGACGATTTTCATCATAAAAAGACACCATTGACTTTAATCAATTTGGTCTAAATAGTATCAAGCTTCAAGATTGATTGCTTTGATTTGTTTCTTATACTTCGCAAACTTTCTGTAACGACCCAAATTTCCAAATAAAATTTTCATTTTTAATTAATCAAAACATGCCCATAAAATATGAAATCTCAATGACAATTGTTTTCAAAATCCATAACATCAACATTTTATTTCAAATATCAGAGCGTCCCCATATATAATATCGGAGAGTGCACGTCGCGCCATTAAACCTTGCCCTTGCCCTTAGGCTCTGAAGTACCTGAAACAATCAACAAACTATAAGCTAATGCTTAGTGAGTTCCCCAGAGCATACCCCACACAATTCACATAATCACATAATCCATATTTGATATATAAGCTACATGAATCACATAATCCATGCATACTAACATATAACGATGTCGTGGTCTCTCCCCCAGGATCTTATACCTACATGCCATGGGATCTCCCATGGTCTTTACCTAGGATGCCATGGGCTCCCCCATATGGTCTGATATCCGCCTGCCACGGGCTCCCCCCGAGGTCTTCCATGCAAATAACACAAAGTCAACTAGCATACCATATATCATAGAAATATCTATCATACTACTTAACTCATGCATAAACATATAGTGATGTCGTGTACTCCCTCCATGGTCTTACTCCTATGTGCCATTGGCTCCCTCACATGGTCTTAACTACTTGCCATGGGCTCCCCCACATGGTCTTATATCCAACTGCCACGGGCTCCCCCCGGGGGTCTTCGCATATCTAGTCAATAAGTACTAGCACATCCTCATATACATGCATACCAAGCATATCCATAGTGAATCCACAATAAACACTACAAATAACTAAATGGGCCGACCTTGGTGCCTTAGACCCATTGGTATGGTGAGGAGACTCACCTCTGTCTGTTGAATTCGAAAGTTGCTCTCCTAACAGTCTGTAACCACCCATGCTGAACAATAATACCATTAACCCAAGGTTAGGGTTGAATATGATCCAATTAAAGAACCCACGCCCCAAGTCCTTTCACAATGGCCCAAAAGTCTCCCATTGCTAATGGGCCCACAGTCCATGTCCAAAATTATTAATAGGCCTCATGGCCCAATAAAGCCCAACCATAGCAACCATGGCCCAAAACAGATAAATTGGCCCACTAACTCAAAACATGACCAGGCCTAATGATTGATTAAGGCCCAAAGGGCTTAGAAGCCCAAAGAAAGTCCAAGCCCATCTGAGTGCGTACGCCTTGCGTACCACTCCTGTACGCTCAGCGTACTGAGTCCCTGAGCTGTATGCGCTGCGTACATTATACTATGCCCAACGTATAAGCAGATTAAGCACCTTCTTCCATTAATTACTTAATACTTGATGTTCCAACGTCCAACTTTAGATCTGAGTCAATTAAGACGTCCTAAGGCATAAAGTTGGCAACTTTATGCCTTTGCATGTTCCATATGCTCCCAATAACCCATCAAGATCTTTCCACGAGTCTTAATCCATGCATCAGGTCAAAACACCGATCAAGAAACCATTTTTATGGCATGAATAAGTCAAGGGACCTTAGATCTACTCTTCCTAAGCTCTGGAGTTGCTCCAACTCCCTAGAGATGGCCCATGAACACAAAAGGGACCATATAGGAAACCCTAGCTCTAGAAATGACAATGATAACCAAGGTGAAAGCTTTTTACCTCCTCAAGCTTCCTAAGCTGCTCTAATTACAAGATCCAGAAGCTCTTACTTGTTCAAGCTTGTTTCCTCCTCTTCCTTGTAGCTAACACACCAAAAAGGATGGTGTTTAAACAATCACATGCTCAAGAACATACACTCTAATGATTTCAGGGTTTTAGGGACGTTTGAGGGTGAAGGAGGCTAGTTAGGGTGAGGCTCAAATGAGATAAGGATGCTTATATAGGTCTTAAGTCCAGAAATTAGGATTTGAACATTTGTCACGTATGCCCCGCATACCCTTTGGTACACCCAGCGTATGTGCTGACCCTCCACGATCATTCATGCATGGTACGCTAAGCGTACCCTGAAGTACACCCAACGTACTTAAGGGACCATTATGCAATATTTATAATTTCAATGGTTCCAAGGGTAATACCTGATTTGGAGTGTTACGACTCTCCCCCACTTGAACTAGACTTCATCCTCGAAGTCCGCAGATGCAAAGAGATTAGGGTAATGCTCCCGCATCTCATCCTCCGGCGCCCATGTCCATTCGGAGCCTCTTCGGTGCTGCCATTGCACCTTCACCAGCTTCACCTCCTTGTTACGAAGAGCCTTAGTCTTCCTATCCAGAACCGTAATGGGTCTCTCAATGTAGTTCGGGCTATCATCAACATGGAAGGTGTTGTAAATCTGGCTAAGCTCGTCCGACAAATCCAAACGGTAAGCCACCTTTCCTACCCGAGCAGAAACCCTGAACGGACCAATATATCGGGGCCCTAACTTTCCCCTCCTCCGAAACCTGATGACTCCCTTCCATGGCGACACTTTCAGCAAAACAAAGTCCCCCACCTGAAACTCAAGATCCGATCGACGCCGGTCAACATAGCTTTTCTGACGGCTCTGTGCGACTCATAGCCAGTCGCGCACCTGTTGAATCAACTCGGTAGTCTTGAGCACCACCTCAGGGCTTCCCATGACTCGATGTCCAACCTTACCCTAACAAACTGGGGTCCTACACCTCCGACCCTAAAACATCTCAAACGAGGGTCGGTCGATACTAGCATGATAACTATTGTTATATGAAAACTCTGCTAGTGGGAGGTATGTATCCCAACTCCATCTGAAGTCCAATACACATGCCCGAAGCATATCCTCTAGTGTCTGGATCGTCCTCTCACTCTGGCCATCTGTCTGGGGGTGGTAAGCAGTGCTGAAATGTAACTGAGTGCCAAGTTCCTCGTGGAACTTTCTCCAGAATCTGGATGTGAATCGGACATACTGGTCAGAGACCACCGACACTGGCACCCCATGCGTAACCACCACCTCTCGCACATAAATATCCGCTAATTTCTCAGCGGAGATTCTCTCGGAGATCGAAATAAAGTGGGCACTCTTTGTCAATCTATCCACAATAAGCCATATGGCATCAACACCCCTCATCGTCCTTGGTAACTTCGTGATGAAGTCCATGGTGATCTATTCCAATTTCCACATAGGAATGGGTAATGTTTGAACCTTGCCGTGAGGCCTCTGATGTTCGGCCTTGACCTTCCTGCAGGTCAAGCACCGCTCCACGAACCATGAAATCTCCCGCTTCATGCAGGGTTACCAGTAAGTCAACCTCAGATCCCTATACATCTTTGTGGCCCCCAGGTGAATAGAGAACTTGGATTTGTGTGCTTCCTCCAAGATCTTCTGTCTCACTCCACCGGATACTGGTACCCACACCCGGCCAAACTATGTTAAAAGACCTCGACTATCCTGAACAAACAAGGGAAACTGACCCTGAATCCGCTCTATTTTCCAGTTCTTTTTCTTCAAACCCTCCACCTGAGCCTCTTTCATCATATTCAACAGTGGGGAGATCACTGTCATCCTCAAACAGATGTCCCTAATCAAAGCACTTGCCGCCTTGCAGCTTAAAGCATCAGCCACCACATTAGCCTTCCCTGGGTGGTACAAGATTTCACAATCATAATCCTTTAGTACATCTAACCACCTCCTATGTTTCATGTTCAGGTTCTGCTGATCCATCAAGTACTTCAAACTTTTTTGGTCAGTAAAGATGGTGCATCAAACTCCATACAAGTAATGTCTCCAGATCTTGAGGGCGAACACCACTGCCCCCAATTCCAAGTCGTGAGTGGGGTAGTTCGCCTCATGAGGCTTCAGCTGCCTCGAGGCGTACCCGATCACATGCCCCCTCTGCATAAAAACAATGCCTAACCCTATGATAGATGCATCACAATACACCACCAAATCATCCAACCCATCAGGTAGTGCTAAGATCGGAGCCTCACATAACCTCTGCCTCAAGGTCTCAAAAGCCAACTGCTGGTCTGGACCCCGCCAAAATGTCACATTCTTCTTGGTAAAACGAGTCAAAGGTACGACGATCTTGGAGAAATCCTGGATGAATCTTCTGTTGGATAAGGTGTCTAAGTCCATAACTTATTTGGTATATACTTGACCCGACCCGGCATGGTCCATTTGGGTTGCACTTCACCCGAACTATTTATATGGATAACATTATGAGAAGAGTATATTTGCGGCCTACTAATATATTATAAGTTATAATATATGAAATTGTATTATTTAATTAGTATTGATCTTAAATTAATTATGAATTAATTTAGTGATCATAAGGTGACTAATTAAATAATGGGCTATTGTACTTATATAGTGTGGGCTAACACTCATAAGGAAATGGGCTAAGCTTGAATGGGAGTCCATGGATGATCCATGGAGCTTTTAACCCATGGATCCTTGGAATAGGAAAAGACATGGGTTATTAGGGTTTGCATGGTTCATAACCCTAATCATCTACACTATATAAAGAGGCTTATGGTGCTTGAAAAGACACTATGTGTGTGTGCATAAGGTGTGGCCGATTTCTAGAGTATTAGAGTGCTCTCTCATAAGTTTTCCAAGTTTGTGGTGATTTGTGATTTCCATTTGAGGCATTCACATTATTGGTGCTTGGCTCTCAAACTCCCAAGGAATCAACTCACTAACAAAGGTATGTAATTCTTCTAGTATCTTTTATGTTTAAAAGTACCCCATGTATGCTAGATAGGTTATGAACCTTGGAAAAATTATTTTGCATGTATTTTAGACAAACATAGATCCAAGGTTTCTAGGGTTGCATGAACACCTTAGGAGTGTTAGTTTGCTCAAAACCCAACAGTGGTATCAGAGCCTAGGCTTGTTTGTTTGATACTTGATGCAAACTTGTTGAAAAACTCAAGTTTTCTGCATTCTGCAGCATGAACTCGCCGAGTCCATGGGGGGACTCGCCGAGTCCATGAGTAAATTCATCCTACTCGTCGAGTAAGTTCGTGCACTCGACGAGTAGAAGCCTCAGAATGCAGATTTTCGAGTTTTGCTGCTGGAAATGGACTAGAAACATTACCCAAAACTGTTTTGGTGTTATAAAACCTGTTTTAGATGGTGTAATGTTTATACTAATCCATTTACAATGGCTTATATCAAAATTTCATGATGATATGTGTTCATATGTTCTTGGAATTTTTGATATGATGTTCATGTTCTTATGAATTATTGTTAGATCACAGGAATTATTTGCTAAATTATTTATTGATAATTCTTGATCATTTATGTGTTTTAATGGAGTCCATAATTTGTCCTCAAGTTATGGATTTCCAAAGGTCACTTTCATTTATGCACACTTAAAACACATAAGTTACATGAAAATGAAGAGTCTTCATTTTATGAACCTTTAATTCATAAGTTATGAAATGAAAAGTTTTGAATAGTTTCAAAACTTGTCCTCAAGTTTTGGAATTTGTAAAGTTACACACACTTTAACATACTTTAATTCCAAACCCTTAGAGTTTTAAAAGTTAAAATTCAACCCTTATACTATTTATAACATTAATGGTTAATTATTATATATATGTATAAGATGAAGTCGTTTTACCGTTAGTAGGCCTCATTCACGAAGCCGGTCTATAAGGGGGTATAAGGTTGTTGCCTATAAAATGGCAACTTAATGGGTGTCCATTCTCACCCACCGCTTCCTTGATCGGTGGAGGGTCGTTAGCCGAACGGGTAGGACAATGACTTTAAATTCTCATTAAAAGTATAATGAATATTATAAAGTAACTAAACCTTTAATAAATTCCCAATCTTAGTTACTTTAGGAAAATGTGAATATGGTGCTAACCCACGAAATTCACACTTTGTACCTTACCAAGTCGTTGGTGGAGCGTGTGTGGTTAACCGGCACACTAACTTGGACTAGTAAGGATCACGAAGGGTGACTTAATGTTTATCATAGATCGGTGGAGCGTGTGTGGTTAACCGGCACATTAATTAGGTGATAATATTAAGGGTACCAAGTGAATTTGCATGGTTATTCACACCTTGTTTTGTGATCCTCGGCATCCCAGTCACAAAACTTGAAGGGCACAATCGAGATTGAAACATGCCATTGAAAAGTTCAATGAATCTCAAAAGAATCTAGGAATTTCAAAACCAATTAAACCTAATAATTCATTTCGTTTTCATGGTGGAAATTGGTGAATCGTCATTCACCTACCTTCAAATATGTTATAGCTTAGATTACGGCATCCCTCTTCTAAGTTATAATATATTGTGTTGGATCCTAGCCTTAATATTACATTTGGGTGTATTATTAAGGATTCGATATATCTAATCTAAACTTGTTTTCTTCTTTTCAGATGTCTTCCAACAACAATGCTTCGGGCTCTAACCCTACTGGCTCCTTTTCCCTCATGAACCTTTGTGGGAGGGTCATCTTTGATGGTTCCAACTTCATGGATTGGATCCGGAACATCAGGATGGTCACTCGTTACGAGGACAAGGAATATGTCCTCGATAAGGAGCTAAAGGAGCTTGATGAGTCCACTGCTACTCCTGAGGAGGTCGCTGAGTATCAGGCACATGAAAGAGATGCCACCAAGGTGGCATGCATCATGATGGCCACCATGACAGCTGAACTCCAAAAGTCCTATGAGGACTATTACCATTTTGAGATGCATCAGGATCTGATGGAAAGGTACCATCAGAGTGCTCGTCAAGAGCGGTATGAAATAATCTCCTCCATGATCACTACCCGTATGAAGGATAGCGAACCAATCACAAGCCACATGCAGAAAATGCAAAGGTATGTGGACCGTCTAATGAAACTGAATGTGAACTTCCCTAAGGAGTTGGCAATTGATATCATTTTGCACTCCTTGCCCTCGTGTTATGATCAATTTCGTATGACATACCACATGAACAAGGAGGAAGTCACACTCAGTAAGCTTCAAGGACTTCTGAAGACTGCTGAAAGTGGTCTTAAGAGTAAGTCGGTTACTACTCCTACTCCTACTACTACCCCTGTTTTGGCTATCGGGCAAGGCAAAGGGAAGAAGAGGAAGCACCCTTCGAAGGGTACCAAGGGAAAGTCCCTTGAAGGCTCCTCATCTGGAACCAAAGGTGGTTCTATCACTCCTTCTGCCATCCCTAAGGATGCTGAATGTTTCTACTGTCAAAATAAGGGGCACTGGAAGCGAAACTGCCCAAAGTACTTGCAGGATGTCAAGGATGGGAAAGTGAAACCATCCCATGCAGGTATTTACACTATATTGTCTAATAACTCACCATATTCTAATTCTTGGGTTCTTGATACAGGTTGTGGTATTCACATCTGTTGTGACTTGAAGGGCCTAAGAAGAAGTGAGGATGTGGAGCACGGAAAGATAAACTTAATCATGGGGAACAAGAAGGTTGCACCTGTTGCCAAGATTGGAGTTTATACTTTGTTGCTAGATAGTGGGTTAAAGTTAGATTTGAATAAATATGTGTACTCGTCTGAAATGGCGAGGAATATTATTTCCTTTCATGCTTTGTACAAACAAGGTTTTACCTTTTCTTTTGATAATGAAGTTGGTAGTATTAATGCTTTCTTTAATAATGTACTTTATTTTAAAGCATTACCTTGTGATGGTGTGTATGAAGCTATATCGGTTGTAGATAATTTAGGAAATAATGTATTATGTATTGATTCTTCTACTAGCTTGGATAAAGCATCTTTGTGTCATTGTCGTCTTGGACATGTAAGCAAGAAACACATAGGCCAACTCCAAAAGGATGGAGTCTTGGAGTCGTTCGATCTCAAGTCGGATGATAGTTGTGAGTCTTGTCTACTTGGAAAAATAACAAAATCACCCTTCACTGGTACTTGTGCAAGGGGTGAGGGTTTGTTGGAGCTTATACATACTGATGTGTGTGGACCATTCAAAACCACCACAAGGGATGCTAATCGCTATTATGTGACTTTTATTGATGATTTTAGTAGATATGGTTATGTCTACTTAATCAAACATAAGTCAGAAACTTTTGAAAGGTTTAAAGAGTTTAAACAGGAAGTAGAAAATCAATTGGGCAGGAACATTAAGATGCTTCGATCCAATCGAGGTGGTGAGTATCTTAGTACTGAGTTCCTCGACTATCTTAAGGAGTGTGAGATTGTCTCACAATTGACACCTCCCAGGACACCACAGCTGAATTGTGTAGCTGAGAGGCGTAATCGAACTTTGTTGGACATGGTTCGCTCTATGATGAGTCGAGCTTCGCTACCAATCTCTTTTTGGGGGTATGCCTTAGATACTGCCGCCCACATCCTTAATCTAGTCCCTACAAAGAAGGTTGCCAAAACACCTCATGAAATGTGGACTGGGAAAGTTCCCAATTTGGACCATATCAAGATTTGGGGTTGCGAGGCTTTCGTGAGGCGCGAGACTCATGACAAGCTCGAACCTCGAATTGAAAGGTGTATTTTCATCGGCTACCCACAAAAATCCTTTGGTTACCTCTTCTACAGACCCAGTGAGAATGTGGTCTTTGTGGCTAGGAGAGGGGTCTTTCGAGAGAGAGAATTTATAAACCAAGGAGACAGTGGGAGGCAAATTGACCTTGAAGAAATTCAAGACTCAATTGGTGAAGGAACCTCAGACACTAGCAATCAACTTGAGGAGGAAATTCCTGTTGATCCAGCTGACGAGTCTATAATTCCGAGGCGTTCCACAAGGGTTAGGAACACACCTGAGTTTTATTATGGATTTCATATTACTACGGAAGGTGATACATTTATCAGTGACAGTACACTGGTAAATCTGGATGAACCTAACAGTGTTAAGGAAGCCATGGCAGGCCCAAAGTCTGCTAAATGGAAGGAGGCTATGGACAGCGAGATACAATCCATGTATGACAATCAAGTTTGGAACTTGGTTGACAATGTACCAGGCCGTAAGACAGTCGGGTGCAAATGGATCTTCAAGAAGAAGACCGACATGGATGGGAAGGTGCACACTTATAAAAGCTCGACTGGTAGCGAAGGGTTTTACTCAGACTCAGGGTATTGATTATGATGAAACCTTTTCACCAGTAGCAAAGATTAAGTCTATTAGGGTTATGCTAGCCATTGCTGCATTTCATGATTATGAAATATGGCAAATGGATGTCAAAACCGCTTTCCTTAACGGAAAGTTGGCTGAGGATGTTTACATGAATCAGCCAGAGGGTTTTGTCAGTGCAGAGTACCCCAATAGAGTGTGCAAGCTTGAGAAATCCATTTATGGATTGAAACAAGCATCTCGAAGTTGGAATCTTTGTTTCGATGAGAAGGTCAAAGAATTTGGTTTCTCAAGAAGTGAAGATGAGTCCTGCGTGTATGTCAGAGCTAGTAGGAGTATAGTTAGCTTTTTGGTACTGTATGTGGATGACATACTACTCATAGGAAATGACATCCCAACCTTGCAGGAGGTTAAGTCCTGGCTTGGGAAGTGCTTTGCTATGAAGGACCTTGGAGAAGCTGCCTATATCCTAGGGATAAGGATATTAAGAGAAAGGAGTAAAAGACTAATTGGACTTAGTCAGAGTATCTACTTGGATAAGGTGTTGAAAAGGTTCAACATGCAGAATTCCAAGAAAGGAGAATTACCGATCCAAAGCAATGCCAAACTGAGCAAGGCTCAGAGCCCGAGTACAGAAGATGAGATAGCTGAGATGAGTCGATTACCTTATGCTTCCGCTGTTGGCTCGATCATGTATGCTATGACTTGTACCCGTCCTGATGTGGCCTTCGCTTTGAGCATGGTCAGCAGATATCAGGGGAACCCTGGCAAGGCTCATTGGACTGCGGTAAAGAATATTCTCAAGTACCTGCGGAGGACTAAGGATTGGATCCTTACCCTTGGTGGGAGTGATGACTTGAGAGTAGTAGGGTATAGTGATGCTAGCTTTCAGACTGATAGGGATAACTTCCGCTCTCAGTCGGGCTGGGTCTTTACCTTAAATGGAGGGGCAATCACTTGGAAGAGTTCCAAACAGGAGACTGTAGCTGATTCGACTTGTGAATCAGAGTACATAGCAGCGAGTGAAGCGGAAAAGGAGGCGATATGGCTGAGGAACTTCATCGGAGACCTTGGAGTTGTACCAGCTATTAAGGAGCCTATGGAGATTTTCTGTGACAGCAATAGTGCGGTTGCCTTAGCCAAGGAACCAAGAGATCATGGCAGATCCCGAAACATTGACATAAAATATCACTTCATAAGACACAAGATAGAAGATGGAATCCTCGTGGCAAAGAGGGTATCTTCAGATGAGAACCCTGCGGATCCCCTTACGAAGGGACTGACGAGGGTGAAGCATTTGCAGCATGCGAGATGCATCGGGCTGAGGGACGATATTAGTTTTACAGATTATATAGTTATTACTGAAACTTGTAAAATGTAATCGACGTTTGATGATGAATAAAAGTTGTGATTTATTTATGAGTAAGGTGTTGCTATCATTGTCAATTATTTACTATTGTTTCAGCTTTGCATGTTTTGACTTCCAGAATAATAAGTTTATTCAAACTCTCCACAGTCGGTCATATGTCGGAAGTAGGTATGAATCAAGACTGCCATGAATTGGGATTGTAGATGACTAAAGGTGTTTATGTTGGGTTTTGAGCATTCTAACACTCCTAAGTGTATATGCAACCCTAATAAACCTTGGATCTATGTTTTCTCTAAAATACATGCAAATAATAATTTCCAAGGTTTACATCCTAACTAGCATGGCATGAAGAACTAGAATCATAAAACACTAGAAGAATGACATACCTTTTGATAGTGATTGATTGCTTGGAGTTTGAGAGCCTAGCACCAATAATGTGAATGCCTCAAGTGGAATCACAAATCACCACAAACCTTGGAATCTTGAGAGAATAATATATGTGCTCTAGAAATTAGGCCACCACTCTTGTTCACACACAACTAGTGTCATTTCAAGCATCATAAGCTCCTTTATATAGTGTGGAGGATTAGGGTTACATCCATGTAAACCCTAATACCCATGACTCTTCCTTTCCAAGGATCCATGGGTTAAAAGCTCCATGGACTATCCATGGATTCCCATGCATGCCAAGCCCATTCCAAATGAGTATTAGCCCACACTACATAAAATACAAGAGCCCATATTTAATTAGTCACCTTTTTTGATCACCAAATTAATTCTAAATTAATTTATGACCAATACTAATTAAATACTATGATTTAATATTAATATATTATAACTTATAATATATTAATAAAGCATGAACATACTATTCTCAAAAGATTATCCAAACAAATTGTTCGGGTGAAGTGCAACCCAAATGGACCATGCCGGGTCGGGTCAAGTACATCTCAAATATTGTTATGGACTTAGACACCTTATCCAACAGTTTAGCCATAGCAATGGTTGCTACAACATTCATGAGTACTCATAAGTTATGAGTATTGAAATAAACCCACGCTCACTTGTATCACTTCATGGAATTTATCTCGAGTGATCGTGAGACGGTAATCATATAAGTCTTCAAACCTAGAGATATGAGTTGTTACCTATGAGTTGGTTGTGCATTGATTGTATGTAAACGCATCAGTAACTTGATGTTATAAAACGTGCCTTTGTGTGCAATTCAATAAGTAGTAGAACAAGCATATGAGTCGAAGTTTATCTGTTCCTTCTAGAAATAGAAGCGATATATGGGCCCTCGATGATTTTGTTTTGACCTATGTACCGGGCCCGGTCAGAACTAAATTGATGTGTTCGATTAAGTTCTTTGTCAAACAAATCGGAAATCGGGAAACAAACTGCTGGAAAATAAGTAAGACATTGTTCCATGTATTTGTCCGGTTGATATCATGAGAGCAGAGGATTATGTGATCACTTATATAAAATGGCGCTTCATAGTTCAACAGAGTTTTTGAGAGCTACGATTGCCGGTTGGTTCCTGAAGCTATATAGGCAAATACAGTTATCAGACTTATCCAAGTGGGAGACTGTTGGATAAGGTGTCTAAGTCCATAACTTATTTGGTATATACTTGACCCGACCCGACATGGTCCATTTGGGTTGCACTTCACCCGAACTATTTATATGGATAACATTATGAGAAGAGTATATTTGAGGCCCACTAATATATTATAAGTTATAATATATGAAATTGTATTATTTAATTAGTATTGATCTTAAATTAATTATGAATTAATTTAGTGATCATAAGGTGACTAATTAAATAATGGGCTATTGTACTTATATAGTGTGGGCTAACACTCATAAGGAAATGGGCTAAGCTTGAATGGGAGTCCATGGATGATCCATGGAGCTTTTAACCCATGGATCCTTGGAATAGGAAAAGACATGGGTTATTAGGGTTTGCATGGTTCATAACCCTAATCATCTATACTATATAAAGAGGCTTATGGTGCTTGAAAAGACACTATGTGTGTGTGCATAAGGTGTGACCGATTTCTAGAGTATTAGAGTGATCTCTCATAAGTTTTCCAAGTTTGTGGTGATTTGTGATTTCCATTTGAGGCATTCACATTATTGGTGCTTGGCTCTCAAACTCCTAAGGAATCAACTCACTAACAAAGGTATGTAATTCTTCTAGTATCTTTTATGTTTAAAAGTACCCCATGTATGCTAGATAGGTTATGAACCTTGGAAAAATTATTTTGCATGTATTTTAGACAAACATAGATCCAAGGTTTCTAGGGTTGCATGAAACACCTTAGGAGTGTTAGTTTGCTCAAAACCCAACATCTTCAATAGTACCCCGCTAGACCCAAGAAGCTGTTGGATTAGGTGTCTAAGCCCATAACTATAATTGGTATGTACTTGAATTGATAGCAGCACAACCCTTTTGGGTTGCCCTCAACCTAGCAACTGGACAAGGAAATTATGAAAGGAGAGATATTAATTTATAAGATTAATAAATTAATATAAATGATTTATTAATATGTTAAAAGATTAATATATTAATTAGAAATCATTATGTTTAATTAATAGTTAGCCAGAAATTAATCAGAATTAATTTTGGGGTTAAAAGTATTAATTATAAAGTGCAGGGACTAGTTTGCAATTATCTAATAGTTGAGTGGAAGGCTCCAGAACCTCCTTGGAAGGAGGTGGACGAAATCTATAGGGGAAACCCTAAGGATTTCGTCCAAGGGGCTTTGGATAAGGCCTTTGGGTTAGCTTAGGCCCTAAGCAAAGGAGTATTAGGGTTTTCCCTAAACCCTAGATCCCTCAGCTATATAAGGAGCCTCACAGCTCCTAAAATCGGCCACTCCTTCTTTGGTGAAACCCTAGGGTTGATTTTGCATACTCTCTCTCTCTCTCCTTCAAGTTTCCTTCTTGCTAGTTCTTGGGTGTGATTCCATTAGAGGCATTACATTTGTGGTGCTAGGCTTCCAAGAAGATCAAGTTCAAGAGAATTATCAATTGTTTACTATAACAATTGAAAGGTATGTAACTCTTAAACCCTAGTTAGTTATTTTCGAAAATAGCCTCTCTCCTCTAGGGTTCTTGTTTGCAATTCAAAGTTATATGTTCAATAGTTAAAACATAGATCCAAAGTAGGTTGCATGTGAACTTAGGAATTGTTTTCTAGTTTATTTGTTTTACCTAAAACCCATCAGAAGCTACGAATCTCAGATGCATTCTTCGGTACTTCCCACCGCATCATTGCCTCAATCTTGGTTGGATCAACCAAAATACCCTCTTGGTTGAGGATGTGCCCCAAAAATTGTACCTCTCATAACCAGAAATCACACTTCGAGAACTTGGCATAAAGCCTATCCATCCTCAGTGTCTCCAATACCTCCATCAGATGCTGATCGTGCTGTTCCTTGGTCTTAGAATAGACCAAGATATCATCAATAAAAACGATCACCGACCGATCCAACATCGGCCTACATACCCTGTTCATGAGATCCATGAACGCTGCTGGGGAATTGGTGAGCCCGAATGGCATCACCACAAACTCGTAGTGCTCGTACCGGGTCCTGAAAGCTGTCTTTGGTATATCCTCATCCCAAATCCTCATCTGATGGTACCCCGACCGAAGATCAATCTTGGAAAACCAAGATGCACCCTGTAGATGATCGAACAAATCATCAATCATCGGGAGCGAATAACGGTTTTTCACCATTAACTTGTTCAGCTCCCGATAATCAATACACATCATGTGTGCGCCGTCCTTCTTTTTCACGAACAAGATCGGTGCTCCCCACGGGGAACTGCTCGGACGAATAAACCCTCGGTCTAGCAGCTCCCGAAGCTGCGCAGACAGCTCTTGCATCTCAGGCGGAGCTAGCCGTCATGGTGCCTTAGCTATCAGAGCGGCACCCGACACCAAATCAATGTGAAACTCTACTTACCTCTCCGGAGGCACTCTAGGCAACTCCTCGGGAAAGACATCCCGATAATCTCGTACGACCGGCACACTGCCCAAATCTGTCGTGGTCACATCCCTCGTATCCGTGATATACGTAAAAATCACGAACAACCCTGATGGAGAAGTCTCCTAGCCCTCGCAGCTGAACAGAGAGTTGGCCCCTGCGAGGCCCTCTCCCCATGAATAACCAGTTCTCCCCACTTGGGGTTCAAACTCGCACCAGCTGGCGCTCGCAATCTATCATGGCCCCATTGGCCCCCAACCATTCCATCCTAACAATCACCTTCAGCCCGCGCAACGGTATCGGTAACAGATCAACCCGAAACCTCTCCCAAAATACGTTCAGGACACAGTCCCGATAAACCCTTGCAGCACTCACAGTGCGTTCATCTACAATCTCAACCTCAAGCGGGGAGTCCAAAGTTCCCGGAGAATCCTGGAACTTCTTGCTACGCGCAAAAGATACGAACGATCGGGTAGCTCCCGAATCAAAAAGAACATGAGTCGACATACCATTGACAAAAAATGTTCCTATACAGGAGCACATATATACACATAAGCAATACAAATCAATATCAAGCAGGAAAAATAAAATACGTACTAACCACGACGTCTGGCGCTGCCCGAGCCTCCTCGGTTGTCAACTGGAATGCGCGGCTCTTCACCGCAGAAGTATCCGCCTTAGCAGGGCGGCCATCAGTAATCCTCATTGTGGCGGGCGCAGGCGCCGCCACCGCTCCTCCTCCTCCCCGCAACCTCGGACAATCGGCCTTTTTATGGCCATTCTAGTTGCAGTGAAAACAAATCAAGCCCTTCTTAGGGCAGTCCCTGCTCATGTGGCCCGGCTGGCCGCATGCGTAACATCCCGAGCCTGCTGCTCGACAAGGCCCACTATGCGGTTTACCGTACTGGGCACACCGGCCACGGGCCTGCTGGCCCATACCATAAGAATCCAATGTCTTAGGCTTTTTAGCCTGACATGTAGCTGTCTGAACCTGCTCTGGCTTCTGCTTGGTGCGAAGCTCCAACTCCATTTCCCGCTCACGTGCCTTCTCTACCATCTCATTCAGGATTTTGCACCCTGTAAAGCTCACAAACTCACGAATATCATCCCTCATCATGGAATGAGATCTCGTCCTCCTCATGTCCTAATCCGTAGCATACTGTGGGATCAACAATGCTTGTTCCCGAAACTTGGCGGTGATCTCCACCACAGTCTCGGTGGTCTGCTGGAGTTCCTGGAACTCCCTCACTAACCGTTGCAGCTCAATTGATAGTGCAAGCTCCAGATCAAAGCGTCTAACAAAGTCCGCCCATGTCATCTCAGCCACACCGGTTGCTCCCACGTAGCTAGTCACCTCCTCCCACCAATCCCTGGCTCGGTCCCGCAACATGCTCGAGGCAAACCCCACCTTTGCCGCATCGGGGAAAAAGCTCGTGCATTGGGCATTCTCCATGTATGCCACCCAGCGACGACTAGCAATGGGGTCCCTGACCCCAAAGAACTCAGGCGCTCTGCACGCCTTGAACTCCCGGAACGAGGGAGTTCGGGCCCCGACCTGGCCCGCAACAATCTCAGCTCAGAAAGACCTGAGCCGCTCCTCCATGATCTCCATCATCCCTTGCTTGACTATCCCAAAAATCACTGGGGTAACGTCAAGGATGCCCCCCGTAACCTCGGCTGCAATGAGCTCGCACAACCTCTCGTCCATAGGCTCGATACCGTCGCCCGAACCAGATCTGGAACCTGTCCTGATCCTGATCCCCCTGCTCCATGTCGTGTCACCACCATCCTGATCTGAAATACCATAACACAAAATGATCAAGATATCCAAAAAGGGGATCCTCCCACACCGGTTCTCCTTAGAGAATCCAGATCTAACATTAGTTCGGGTACAGGTCCTGTGCTTTTAGTAGTACGAGCCCAATACTACCTTCCACACCTACCTGTACCTTCCCCAAAGCTCCACCTGATAACTCTAATTCGTCCCGGAACAAAACATAATTCCCAAACTACCGCATACTCAAATCCTAGGCTATCCTAATATTTGCTCAATCCCATCAAACCAGAACTCAAATCAATCATAACAGATTGCCTTATGCATGCAAATTATACATAGAAAAGGATCAAATAGACTTTCGAATAACAAACTCTACCCTAAGACCACAACCATACAAGGAACAGGAAATAAGGCCAAATCATTCATTCTAAGGCTATAAGATCCTAACCGTATACAATTTTTAAAGCGTACACATAGCAAAATCTATCCGACTATCATAATCCAAATATCAGTATAACATGGCTAACATATTGGGGAACCACTTACTTTAGCTCGGCCGATCACGTGCATTGCACTCTCCCTTTTTCCATTTTAAGAAGTTTTTAACTTTTGATTTTTGAAAACAATTTTACCATTTCCTTAGTTTGAGTCCTGACACACCCGAGAGTGTGCCCGAATCCCTTAAATCAAGGCTCTAATAGCAACTTGTAACGACCCAAATTTCCAAATAAAATTTTCATATTTAATTAATCAAAACATGCCCATAAAATATGAAATCTCAATGACAATTGTTTTCAAAATTCATAACATCAACATTTTATTTCAAATATTAGAGTGTCCCCATATAAAATGTCGGAGAGTGCACGTCGCACCATCAAACCTTGCCCTTTCCCTTAGGCTCCGAAGTACCTGAAACAATCAAAAAACTGTAAGCTAATGCTTAGTGAGTTCCCCAGAGCATACCCCACACAATTCACATAATCACGTAATCCATATTAGCTATATAAGCTACATAAATCACATAAGCCATGCATACTAACATCTAAGGATGTCGTGGGCTCCCCCTAGGGTCTTATACCTACATACCATGGGCTCCCCCCATGGTCTAATATCTGCCTGCCATGGGCTCCCCCCGGGGTCTTCCATGCAAATAACACAAAGTCAACTAGCATACCATATATCTTAGAAATATCTATCATACTACATAACTCATACATAAACATATAAGGATGTCGTGGACTCCCTCCAGGGTCTTACTCCTATGTGTCATTGGCTCCCCCACATGGTCTTATATACTTTCCATGGGCTTCCCCACATGATCTTTACCTAGGAATGCCATGGGCTCCCCCATATGGTCTTATATTCAACTGCCACGGGCTCCCCCGGGGTCTTCGCATATCTAGTCAATAAGTACTAGCACATCCTCATATACATGCATACCAGACATATCAGTAGTGAATCCATAATAAACACTACAACTAACTAAATGGGTCGGCCTTGGTTCCTTAGACCCATTAGTATGGTGAGGAGACTCACATTTGTCTGCTGAATCCGAAACTGCTCTCCTAACAGTCCGTAACCACCCGTGTTGAACAATAATACCATTAACCCAAGGTTAGGGTTTAATATGATCAAATTAAAGAACCCATGCCCCAAGTCCTTTCATAATGGCTCAAAAGTCTCCCTTTGCTAATGGGCCCAAAGTCCATGTCCAACATCATTAATGAGCCTCATGGCCCAATAAAGCCCAATCATAGCAACCATGACCCAAAACAGATAAATTGGCCCACTAACTCAAAACATGACCAGGCCTAATGACTGATTAAGGCCCAAAGGGCTTACAAGCCCAAAACAAGTCCAAGTCCATCTGAGTGCGTACGCCTTGCGTACCACTCCTGTACGCTCAACGTACTGAGTTCCTGAGCTGTACGCGCTGCGTACGCTATACTACGCCCAACATACAAGCAGATTAAGCACCTTCTTCCATTAAAGTGCTTAATACTTGATGTTCCAACGTCCGACTTTAGATCTGAGTCCATTAAGACGTCCTAAGGCATAAAGTTGGCAACTTTATGCCTTTGCATGTTCCATATGCTCCCAACAATCCATTAAGACCTTTCCAAGAGTCTTAATCCATGCATGAGGTCAAAACACCCATCAATACACCATTTTTATGGCATGAATGAGCCAAGGGACCTTAGATCTACTCTTCCTAAGCTCTGGAGTTGCTCCAACTCCCTAGAGATGGTCCATGAACACAAAAGGGACCATATAGAAAACCCTAGCTCTAGAAATGATAATGATAACCAAGGTGAAAGCTTTTTACCTCCTCAAGTTTCCTAAGCTGCTCTAATTGCAAGATCCAAAAGCTCTTCCTCGTTCAAGCTTGTTTCCTCCTATTCCTTGTAGCTAACACACCAAAAAGGATGGTGTTTAAATACTCACAAGCTCAAGAAGACACACTCTAATGATTTCAGAGTTTTAGGGACGTTGGAGGGTGAAGGAGGCTAGTTAGGGTGAGGTTCAAATGAGATAAGGATGCTTATATAGGTCTTAAGTCCGGAAATTAGGGTTTGAACATTCGTCATGTACGCCTCGCGTACCCTTTGGTACGCCCATCGTACGTACTGACCCTCCGCGATCATTCATGTATGGTACACTAAGCGTACCCTGAAGTACGCCCAACGTACTTAAGGGACCATTATGCAATATTTATAATTTCAAGGGTTCCAAGGGTAATACCTGATTTGGAGTGTTACACTTTCTTTTTTGTGTGGTGCTTCCGATATCCCGACAAAATGATTGAAGCCTCACGTTCTTGTACTTTTTCATGAGATTGCTTCTGATGTGTCGAAGGCAAAAACGATGGTTTCTCAATGGCTCTTTCCATTCCTCTAGATTTTCCATATTACATGAACTATTCCTTGATGTTTATCTGAAATAACACACAATTGTCTGTTTTGAGCAACAAAACGTCTAAACTGATACAAAAACCAACTCCAACTATGTGTAGTTTCCTCGTCAACAATGGTATAAGAAACTTGTAATATATTATTGTTGGCATATTTTATGATAACAGTAAGCATTTTACCTTTGTACGAACCTCTCAAATGACAAGCATCAATGGAAATAAAAGGTCGACATAGATGAAATGCATTAATTGCAGGTCCAAAAGCCCAAAAAATATACTTAAATGTTGCCACACTTGATGGGCCATTTGGATTATGAAACCATTTCACGACAATATTAGGATTTGAAGTTTGCAAAGTCGCAATGTACTTGGGTAACTCTACAAAGTTACTTTCCCAAGTTCCATAAATATTCTCTACGACTTTTCTCCTATCATGCCTTCCAATAAGAAACATCAACATTTAGACTATTTTTAATATCTGCCTATATATGTTTCACTGGATAAGCAATATCTTTTTCAATTGAGTGGATGATTAGTTGCAGAGTTTAGACTTATGTTGTCATTGCCTCTACAGGATCCGAAATAATTGTGTGCATCCACCCAACGTGTGATCTTCCACATATGATGGTTTTTCTTTTTCATTGCACGAACATACCATGCACATTGCACTGTATATGGGTCAGTATTAGAACTTACTTCTTCACCGCCAAGAGTCTTACACTTTGCTATCCAAAAACTACTTTTACTTTCGCAAACCTTAAACTCTCTATTTTGGTTGATCGATCAAAGTCTTACTGCCTTTCGCAAACCATACACTCTCATTTGATCCTTGCAATCTTTTTATTGTCATCTTTGCCACCCCAGAGGTACCAAAGATGGATTTGACAAAGAGGCACCTGCCTCCAATGAAACGCCTTAATCTTTCATTTTGAGAGTTTAATTAGCTTTGAATAACTCAATGATGGAGTTCCAAGCCTTCACTCTAGTCATATTCTCTCGACATATTCTCTCCTATAGGTAACCCAAATAAGAGTAATGATATCTAAATACAAGAGAGTAATGAAATGAACGATTGAAAATAAAGTGAGAGTGATGTAGCTAACATACAACAAAGTAATGAAATAAGCGAGTACATGATTTAATTTATTATTCAAAAATGAGTAATCTAAATACAATTTTCAAAATTCCAGTCACACAAATACATATTTAATCGCCAAAATACATACTTAGCTCAATAAATACCAAAAAGCCATATGAATAAACCAATAACAATATATGTGAAACAAAAGGACTTATATGAAAAAAATGTTTAAAAATCATATACAACTTTCAATCAATTAAAAAAAGAAGTTGAAGTTGGCAGGTTGACTGCTCGGCATGATTTCCTAATCTGCCCTTGTTTCCCTGTAAGAACTTGGGTGGCACCCAACTTAACCATGGCCTGACCAAACCGGGCGTTGAAATCGGAGGAGCGCGCAATGGCTGCAACCGTGGACTTGCTGAGGCGGTCTGATGCCAAATCTTGATCAAATTGAAGAACTCCTCTACCCATAATAATTTGACTGTAGAAAGATTTGTCCACAACTGCAGAGCTAAAAGGGTTTTGATCCAAGTTGGCAGTGGGATCAGCTGTCGTGTTCTGAGGGCATTTACTCCTCAACGATGATAACAGCGATAAATCCATGGACGGGTCTGGTTTCCCAGTGTTCTTGTAATTGTAAAGACGGTTTTTAAACAATGAACAATGAGCTATTCCGATAGTGTGACCACCTGTACATCACAATTCACACACACGTTGAGCAAACTTTTTATGCTTTATATAATATTGATATATAAGATCGAATTAAGTTGGTGAATTACCAAGGAGATAGATCATGTCGGTGGCTGTGAATCCCTTGAGAGCAAATGCTCGAATGGCACTTGACACCGAAGAAGTAGGAGGTGGGAGGGTTAGAGCATTTTGTGCAAGAGACACAAGTCCATCCCTTCTTCCTGTTTGGACACTGTATCTAGCTCCACCGCTCTGCATTTATTACATTATCTTAAGGTTATTTTTGCAGTGCATTTAATATTGGTGAATGGACAAAAGCTATTGTTTCTTACGAAGGAGACGACGTCTCTTGTAGCCATAACGATTATATCGGCACAAGAAACCAATCCTGGGCAAACATTCTCGACCGCGGCTTTGGCAGCATCAATGACATCATAGCCTCTAACGCTTAAATTCGGGGGTGAGGTTTTCTCTGTGTTGGGTCCGTCTAGTAGGATGGACGCATCGCAACCCTTTAGATTAATGAAAAGTTAGAATGAAAACCAACAGAAAAAAACCAGCAAGTATCTGGGAAGAGTACACCAAAGGAAGCAAGAAACAAAGAACAACTAGTAGGGACAAGCAGCATCAAACCACTACCAATAGATAGACATGGAAGTCTTTAAGGAAGTACAAGTAAATTACGATATGAAATCAACTCACATTGACAAAGCAATCATGAAACTGCATGCGGATGAGAGCGGGAGCAATTTTTCTGTTAGTGAGATACTTGGAGTAGACCGTCCTTCTTACGATATCTTCAACATCTGAAGTTCGGCATTTGCCATTGTAGAACCCATACTGGAGACCACCATAGCCGAGTGTACCATAGCAGTGACCAACGAGGTTGAAGAAGATGACCCCTACTGCTAATAAGACTATTTTACTGTTTGTCATCGACATTTTCCTATTCAAGTTCTTAAATGAATTGGGGTGAAGAACAATAAATGATTCTTGGGTACTTATAAGGATGAGAAACTAAGATTACCGCTTCAATGACTTTCATGACTTTGTTAGTCTTGTACATTTAGGGGAGACGTGTGGGCATCATTGTTTCAGATTAAAATTTTCATTTATTTATTCATAGTTCATTCTTGAAATGTTATTAAAAGAGCTTTATTTATTTCAATTATATGTTTAATATATTATTTATTAGATAGTTGTGCTTGTGTCCGTTTTTCTTTTTTGTGTGGTATTTGGTAACAACGTAGAGTGCCCTTATATATCAACTAGTTCTATCATGTGAATTGACATTTAAATAATTTTTTTCAAAACCATAAACACAACAAACTACCTACACTACTCTTAAACTATTCATTTGTTCTTGAGATTTTGACCTTTAACATTTGACCGAAGGACACCTTCCACAAATACTTGGTACCGTACAAACTCTTTGACAAAAAATACTCTGTTATACACGATTCATTCCTATGGTTTGAGGTAATTTGAAGTTTGGTTTGTAACTTATTTTTTTAATTTGGATCGTCTCTATAATATGTTTTGGTTGACTTTAGTCTCTCTCTGATATGGTTTGGTTGTGTTTGGTCTCTCTTTGAAATTGAACGACTATATTACCCTCGTTATTATTATTTTTTTAAACTTTTTTATTGTTTTATTTGATTATTTTTTATTAAAAAATGTTTTACATAAGATGGATCCCACCACTTACCTTAATTTTCAACATTTCTCCTTAACAGCTTGAAAGTCGACAATACCCTTCCATCAAAAGAACCCTTTTAATCACTACCCCCTCCTCCATTGTAATATAGATACTTTGAAACTTATCAAGCTGGGTCTAATCCTCACTGATGCTAACACGAACCTCCCAAGACCGTTACATGTGGGAATTTAACTTAAAGGATTTTGATTCACCACGATTACTGGTGTAATATCCCAAAAATAAGACCAAAAAATTTCATTTTTAATTTAAATAAAACGGTACTTCAAAACATTGTCCTACAATCCAAATAGACCAAAGTATGTCACTACATCATATTATATCAAAGTAAATCACAATGTGCGGAAAAAGGTGGTGTGTGCTCTGCAATCATCCTGGGCTCTTCCCTTTCGATCCTGAAGTATCTGAAACATAAACTGAAACCCGTAAGCACAAAGCTTAATGAGTTCCCCAAAATACCATATACCATACATAAATAACACATACTGGGCCCCCGCCCTTCATCAGGCCCTTCCCGGCATCGAGTCCCACCCGGTCTTGGGCCCCGCCCGGCATGGAGCCCCGCTCGGTTTACAGATCTATCAATCACCAGGCCTCGCCTAACATCGGGCCTCGCCCGATACACATATAAGCATATAGACATATAATCATACTATCAAATGCAATAATCACAAAGATAATAGCCTACAATACGGTCATCGGGCCATGCCCGACATCGAGCCCCACTCGGCATACATACCAATGCATACACATGCAAGAGTCACGCAAACATCCAACATCCTAACATAATAAGCCATGGGCCGGCATTGGTGCCTTCGACCCGCTAAACACAATGAGGAAACTCACCTCAGACTGCTGAATCTCACAGATAAATATCTGGTTGTTAGCCAGCTAAAAATCTTCGTGCTATCAATCACAAAATAATATCCAATTAATAATTGGATCCCGACTCAGACTAAGAGTCCAAACTTCGGTAGAAGTCGTTTTTACCCTTTACCTAACATGGCGCAAGGCCAAGGCCCAAACCAACTGTCCAGAAGGCCCAAATTCCAAAATAATCACCCAAAGCCCAAATATGGCTCAATTTCCAAATTAGGCCCAAATTCCTTCATGGAGAGTCCAATAAAATAACATCTACCCAAAATAGAATTCTGATGGCCCAACAAGGCCCAAGACTCCTAAGGTTCAACATGGGCCCAATACCAAAAATCCCAAAGATCTGAAGCCCACTGCTGAGGACGCAGGGCGTACTTAGCTCGTACGCTTAGCGTACTCGCTTTGGGGCTTGTACGCGCAACATACCAGCTTGTACACCCAACGTACTCCCCAGTTTGGCCAACTTCCATCATTAAGCTCTTATTCGGTTAAGACTTCGACCCAATACTTAGATCCTACTTCCTTAAGGTGGTTTATCACGTAAAGTTGGCAACTTTACGTGCATGCATGGTTTAATAGGGTTCTATAGCTCAAAAGAACTTAAAAAAGGGTCTTAACACATGCATGAGCCCATAAACACCTCAAAGCTTGCATTTTTATGGACAAAGGGACCAAAAGAACCCTAGATCTACCACTAGTACAAAAATGACCTACGGTCACTCTTTCTGAAAAACGGCCTGTGACACTTTTTATTAAAAGTGTGGCCAAAGGTCACTAAAAAAATTTAGAGACTGTTTTTGGATACATTTAAATTAGTTTGTGTGGCCATTATATAGATAATCAAAACTTTAACCACACTTAATTATATCAAATGTGACAAATATTAGTCACACTCGACCACTGAGGCCATAAGTCACAATCAGCCACATGTATCGATTAAGATTGTCATACTTTTTTTATGAGAGACAGTAGATTAACGTATCGTGACATGAGTTAGTTCTATGTATGTTTGTAACCTGGTGCCTATTTAGCCACATAACAGACAAAGTAGCTAAAAGGTGATACATATGGTCACTCTAAATATTTGTGTGTCCATAGGGCGGTTCTGTACTAGTTGTACTTAGTTAACGCAAGAAATTAAAACAACTTAGTATTGGTTACTTATGGTCATGTATCATTTATTATGTGTGTCAAAATATTATGAATTAGCTTTAAGAAGAAACAAACATTGTGTGCGTAGGTACCATTTAGTTACGATTACATCTATTATATGTGTCTATATGTAAATATAGACACATATGTAATGTTTATTGTGGTTGTACTATTGTATTTGGAAGACTCTTAAATTTGACCATAATTATCTTTGATATCATTTGGCAGAATTAAAAATGAACAAAAAGTTAAATCATGACATTTTACAAAAATACATTGCTTATTTTGCAATTAAAGGGTTGTAATAAATAATGAAAAAAAATGAATTGCAGTTTTGTAAAGTTAGAAACAATTTCAGAAGAAAACAAAAAAAACTAAAAATAATAAAAACAAAAACAAATAACAGTATAGTTGTGTTGAATAAGAGTTATAAGAAAGGATCAAATTGCCCTTTTTGTCATCTATTCTTTTAATTGCACCAGATCAGACACCATTAAAAATGAAAAGAATACAACTTATTTTAACAGAATAGTATGATAAATAAATGAAAAGAATACAACTTTGTCTAACATTGCATAACGAAAGTACATTACTATAACATTGAGTTTATGTTATAACATATCATCCACCATTACAGTAAAAAACTGAAAAAAAAAATAACTTTGTGTTATAACAATATTACACCAGAATAGTTTGATGGTATAATATGGTAAAAAAATATTAAGGAAAGTACATCGTCATTTTTTTGTCATTTTCTTATTCTCTACGTAACGCTAGGATGAAGGTTTGGCCTTTCCCTTCTACAAAAAAAAATAAAGATCATTAAATGTTAAAAGAAGGAAAAATATTATCGCTACAAATGTAATTCATGACATTAAGAAACACATACCGTACGTATAACAATACCATGACAATCAGTACGAAAATAATCATTTTCCTTCTGCAACTCAAGTGTGTCTACACGTGGCAATATATTATCATTCTGAGGAACTACAGTACTAAATTCTTCATCTACATCTTCATATGTATCTCTGTAATTTTTGGGAGGTGTATTGAACACGATAGACATTTTTTGATCGAGTGGGTCTGTGACATAAAATACTTGTTGTGCTTGTGAGGCCAATATGAAGGGATCACCTTTATGGCCTAATCTTTTTAGTTCAACTAGTGTATACCCCAATTTATCCCTTTTAACCCCATTTCTATTGTCAACCCAGTCACACATGAAAATTGGAATTCGCTTAAAATGATAATCTAGTACCCATATCTCTTGTAAAACACCATGATAAGTGTTTTTGGCATATGTTACAACTTCTTTACTGATGTGTGTGTCAGTTGCAACGACACTAACCCCACTGTTTTTGTAAACTTTACCTTCACGAGCTTTTGTACGAAAAGTATATCCATTGATAGCATATATATCGTATTTAATAATGTTCTTATTGGGTCAATGTGAAATCCATCTCAGTGTCTCTGTTATACTTTCTCTACAGCCCCCTAACTCTCTCTCTACCTGAATTGTAATTAGATAATGAATTTAAGATATAAAGAAATACATAACAAAAAACACAACATATATGAAATGAATATATCTCCTTTCGTAACCAATGACCAAATGTATTACTGTGCTCTTGTTCTAGCTGTGCCTTTCGTTTAGTAGGGTGTTGATGTTGCAAAAAATCCAAGTGTCGTCTGTCAATACGTTAATGTTAATATTATAACAAAAAAAACATACATGTAAAAAAACTTACTTGATATACGGGAGTACTTCAGATGTATTGTGCAATACAAAGAAATGTGTTTTTCTGAATAGTTCGGCGGAAACTTCTACCGATTTAGCAGCTGATAGAGGACTACCGTCCGTAATAGAACTACTATCTACACCTATTTGAATTCCACATGTGTTATGATTTTCAGGGGGAATACCAAATTGTCGACATGCATAAAATCTATACAATGTGGAATCAAATTGTCGCGCCAATACCTTAGCTGTCTATACCATATATTGAATTTCTTCCAGTATGTATTATTTTGCTGGCCCACATCTGAAGTACCCACTTTCTGTGATTTTCTCTTTTTTTTATTTATCTTCCCACCTCTTCCACTTGTAGATTGTTGGATTTCTGCCTCCTTGCCCTTAGACACCTTTCCCCATTTATTAATTATAAATTTGACCCTGTTATATACTTCCTCCCCATTCATAGGTTCTGGAGAGGGTGAGAACTCTTGTTGTCCATTGAATGCCTTTTTTTGTCTTCTGAACGGGTGATCATGCGGTAGAAATCGTCTATGACCAACATAACTCTGCTTTTTCGATCCAGTGAGTCAAATGCATTGTTTCTTCGGCACACACAACACAACCTTGAAATCCGCTGTATGGACAACCACTTAATGTACCTAGAGCAGGATAATCATTAATAGTCCATAACACTACTGCACGTAGTTTAAACTGCTCTTGTGCATATGCATCGTATGTTTCAACTCCAATATCAAATAATAATTGCAAATCATCAATAAAAGCTGCTAGGAACACATCAATATCGTTTCCTGGTGTTCCCGAAATCAATAAAGAAAGCATGATGAACTTTCTCTTCATACACAACCATGGTGGAAGGTTGTAAATGACAGTTAAAATAGGCCACACACTATGACTCCTATTTCCTCTATTCACATCGACCCCGTCAGCCGAAATGCCTAGCCGCAAATTTCTTGGTTCGCTAGCAAAGTCAGGATATTTGTCATCAATGGCAGCCCATGCTGGTGAATCAGCTGGGTGACTTAAAACACCAATATCCACCTTTCTGTCTGTTGCGTGCCATGTTAAATCTTTTGCAGTAGTCTTAGACTGAAAAATTCTTTTCAAGCGCAGAATAATTGGAAAGTACCACAAAACTTTTGCAGGAATATTTTTGTAAATTTTATTTTTTTGATCATCGACCTTCCATCTTGATTTACCACAAGTAGGACATGCTTCCATGTCTGTGTATTCGTTTCTGTAAAGTATACAGTTGTTGGCACATGCATGTATCTTAGTATACCCTAAACCCATTGCCTTGAACGCTTTTTTGGCCTCGTATGTACTACTGTACATTTCGTTACCTTCTGGTAACATATTTTTGATCAAAACCAATAATTCTGTCTAGCACTTATCTGATACTCCATACTTACTCTTTAAGTTGAGTAATTGTATGACTGCAGATAATTTTGTGAAATTAGGACACCCTTTATATAGGTGCTTCTCGGCATCTTCAATCAGTTCTCTAAACTTCTCAGGGTTCCCAATAAAATTTTCTTTTACAGCTTCCACCATCTCTACTGTTTCTGCAGCATCTGCTGGCATTTTTGTGTTCATGGTCGTCGAATCAACAACGTATGACGTGTCCATGTCAAAATTATGTTCATATATATACTTTCTGGGTGGTTGCTCTGTTTCTCCATGCTTATTCCAATTCGTGTATGTTTGATCAATTCCATTCCTGAATAGGTGATCATCTACCATATCCACCGAATGAGATATGTGGTTTACACATTTGACACATGGACATGGAATTCTTATCTTTTTTTTTTGGTATCTACAACATCCATATTTTTAGAAATCTTGTAATTATGTACTGCATATTTCAAAAATTATGCAACACCCTTTACATACGTTTCTGATGTTCTGTAGGCTCCCATCCAAGACTTATCCATATTCAGTTTATAACAACATCAACAAGCAATATATGTTTCCTGTTCATTGAAGCATTTTAACAAACAGTTGGTGTGCATAAACGAAAAAGATCACATTACAATTAAATCCAATAACTGGAAACCAAATACTTGTTAATTGAAGAATATATAATGAAACATGACCAAACGAAATAACAAAGATTAATATTCTGAAGCTAATTGTTTTTTATGTCCCTGTATAAATTAAGGTAGTATGTGTACCTGAATGAATTTCATGTTGAAGTATCAATTCGTGGTTGAAGTATAAACGTAGTTGCAATGCATTTGTATTAAGAAGAGAGTGATTCGATGGGAATGCATATAGTCTAAAAATTCATATCTACGCAATAGGTGTGGATGATCAAGGATATATCGAGAAAAAACAAAAAAAAGAGAAAAAAATTGTTCCTAATGGGGTTCAAACCCATGACATTCCAAAATATACCTTTAACTACATTTACACTTACCAACTGGGGTGTCTGACTGTTTGTAAGTGATTAGTTTACGAAACAAACATAACAATAAACTAAAAGAGTAACATTTGCCGAAAATACCCCTGCTTCCTATAGAACTGATCTAAGATAACCACATTTACCATCAATCATACTTTCCTCATTTGAGACAATATACTTAACTGTGGTTGCACATTGTTTTTAATTACCCTTCACAATTGGAAATAAAAACAAATGACAAAAATACCCCTGATTCTTCTCACACTCTTATTGTTTAATTGTAGTTATGCACATCATGATGGGTTTTGCGCATTCTAACACTCCTAAGTGTACATGCAACCCTAAATACCTTGGATCTATGTTTTCTCTATTATACATGCAATTATGAACTTTCCGAGGTATTACCCTATCTAGCATACAATACTTGATACTTGGGTAATCAAATGGATAGAATACATACCTTTGTTTGATATAGCTTGTCTCCATGAAGTTTGAGTGCCTAGTGCCCCAAGTGTGACACCTCAAATGGTTCACACAACACCAAATGCACATGGAATGACTTGAGAGAAATGGAACACTCCTTGAAATCGTCTAGCCCTCATATTCACACATTAGTGCACGATTTCTTGAGCCATGCGATTCTTTTATATGGTGGCTATTAGGGTTACACCATGTAACTCATAACTTTACCCATTCCTTATGCTACATGGATTTTAACCTCCATGGAGTATCCATGGGTCACCCCATGGACT
Organism: Lactuca virosa; assembly: GCF_052849685.1. NCBI lineage: Eukaryota > Viridiplantae > Streptophyta > Magnoliopsida > Asterales > Asteraceae > Lactuca > Lactuca virosa. Next base: position 73,833,422 of record NC_136431.1, read on the forward strand.
TAGTCCAACATAAGAAATCTTGGATCACAAGCCCACATATATAAGAATGAATGATTTACACAATCAACCCATATATTTAATTAGTCTCCTTTTGATCACTTAATTAATTCCAAATTAATTCTTGATCAATACTAATTAAATAACCTTATTAATATATTAGAACTTATAATATATTAACCAACCTTAAGTGTTATTTCTCTCATTATAGTCTATCCAAATGCATGATGCCATGCAACCCAAATGGACCATGTCGGGTCGGGTCAAGTCTTACCAATTATAGTTATGGACTTAGACATTAATCCAACACATCATATATGTATCCAAGATAAACTTATTTTTTTCTATCAATACTATGATGATGCATACCCTTAGATGATGTTTCCTTTTTCTTTTCATTATATATACTGAATGACCATTATACCCTTATATCTCAAACACAGTTTTAATGGGAAATTATAACATTTTCTTTCTTTTATTATAAAAACAATTAATTGACGGATATACCCCTGCTTTAGCATAATCTCCATATGTTGATAACAAACATGGGACAAACTAAATAATCTAACCAATAACTTACCTCTAAAGTGGAAATAAGTTGAAAAGTACATTGCTTTGTTTACAAAACAATGCAGCAAAACAGGGACAATACTATGATGATGCATACCCTTAGATGATGTTTCCTTTTTCTTTTCATTATATATACTGAATGACCATTATACCCTTATATCTAAAACACAGTTTTAATGGGAAATTATAACATTTTCTTTCTTTTATGATAAAAACAATTAATTGACGAATATACCCCTGCTTTAGCATAATCTCCATATGTTGATAACAAACATGGGACAAACTAAATAATCTAACCAATAACTTACCTCTAAAGTGGAAATAAGTTGAAAAGTACATTGCTTTGTTTACAAAACAATGCAGCAAAACAGGGACAATACTGACTCAGTTATAAGTATGAAACACAATATAAATAACAACATAAAATTATAATTATAATGAATTCCCATTTTGCCCCTAAGAAAGTTATAATCAAAACAACATCATATTGCTTACAAAAAAGAGTTTCATATGTACTCTATATTAAACACAAAATGGAGTACAACATAGGCCCCCTACACTATATTTGTCCATGCTATCACATTCTCCTTCGCCATGTCCATTGCATCTTCCATTTTTCTCTTGGAATGGTCATGTTTAGCATATGCCTGATGTATGTTATTCCATCATCAACTCTTGCCATTGGGTGTTCTGTTACAAACAGATGAATAAGCTTCTCAACCCTTTTGGATGGTGAGTTCATCAAAAAGTAGGGGAAATTGGTTGGAACAAATACAGGCCTATGTTCAACATATAGATGTTCAATCTCTCGGAATTGGTGTGACCTAACGATCATCTTGAAAGTTCCCAAACAATCATCATTCAGAATTGGAATCATTGACAACCCACAGTTTTCTTCGGTTGGCATATGATACCAGTTACCCATAGTTGTATACCCCAAGCTTTTCGAAAAACGACCAAGCATCTCCATGTTCAGCAAATCGATGTTGACATATGAAATAAAGTTAACTTTTGTCGTTTGATACGACTTACCTGGATAGTCTGTAAAAAACCCGCCATGTACAACTCTAATGGTGAATCTCTTATCGTTTGCTTTCCCGTACTCTACTAACGGTGTGTTTTGCGGTGGTTCACTGCTTACACTCCATAGTTGGAACCTCGGATTTGCCCATGGATCAGCATTCATTTTTGTTTCCATTGATCGTCGGAGTTGTTTTCACAGAGGAGGAGCAAATAATAGAAGTTATCGTATGTTGGTAATGAAGATGTAAGAATGACGATTTTGATATAAGGGGAGGCTTTAAATGCATCGTCATTCAGAGCTGAAGGGACATCGACGTAGGCCATCACTTCCAATTAATAGCAGGCTACAGGGGAGGTACAATTTGAACGACGGCTGTGATAATGATTATCGATATTGTGTTATACATTAATATATTATTTACATTAATATATGTAATATTAAATAAGTGTAACATCAATACTTGCTTTGTTTTTATTATTACCATACAAAATATAAATTTATATATAAATTAATTATAAATATATAAAATCATTTTTTAAATTAATATGGGTATGGTTTCCTGGTGGTCGGGTGTTGGTACGGGTTGACCAACATTAGGTCATGTAGGGGTGTTGGTAATGGTTTAGGACCAAATTGGGTTTCTAATACGGGTATGGGTTGCAGGTGGTCGGGTGTTGGTACGGGTTGACCATCATTAGGTCATGTAGGGGTGTTGGTAATGGTTTGGGACCAAAATGGGTTTATAATATGGGTATGGGTTGCAAGTGCTCGGGTGTTGGTAATGGTTGACCATCCTTAGGTCATGTAGGGGTGTTGGTAATGGTTTGGGACCAAATTGGGTTTCTAATACGGGTATGGGTTGCAGGTGGTCGGGTGTTGGTAATGGTTGACCATCATTAGGTCATGTAGGGGTGTTGGTAATGGTTTGGGACCAAATTGGGTTTCTAATACGGGTATGGGTTGCAGGTGGTCGGGTGTTGGTAATGGTTGACCATCATTAGGTCATATAAGGATGTTGGTAATGGTTTGGGACCAAATTGGGTTTATAATATGGGTATGGGTTGCAGGTGGTCGGGTGTTGGTACAGATTAACCATCATTAGGTCATGTAGGGGTGTTGGTAATGGTTTGGGACCAAATTGGGTTTCTAATACGGGTATGGGTTGCAGGTGGTCGGGTGTTGGTAATGGTTGACCATCATTAGGTCATGTAGGGGTGTTGGTAATGGTTTAGGACCAAATTGGGTTTCTAATACGAGTATGGGTTGCAGGTGGTTGGGTGTTGGTAATGGTTTACCATCATTAGGTCATGTAGGGGTGTTGGTAATGGTTTGGGACCAAAATGGGTTTATAATATGGGTATGGGTTGCAGGTGGTCGGGTGTTGGTACGGGTTGACCATAATTAGGTCATTTAGGGGTGTTGGTAATGGTTTGGGACCAAATTGGGTTTCTAATACAGGTATGGGTTGCAGGTGGTCGGGTGTTGGTAATGGTTGGCCATCATTAGGTCGTGTAGGGGTGTTGGTAATGGTTTGGGACCAAAATGGGTTTATAATATTGGTATGGGTTGCAGGTGGTCGGGTGTTGGTACGAGTTGACCATCATTAGGTCATGTATGGGTGTTGTTAATGGTTTGGGACCAAAATGAGTTTATAATATGGGTATGGGTTGCAAGTGATCGGGTGTTGGTAATGGTTGACCATCCTTAGGTCATGTAGGGGTGTTGGTAATGGTTTGGGACCAAATTTGGTTTCTAATACGGGTATGGGTTGCAAGTGGTCGGGTGTTGGTAATGGTTGACCATCATTAGGTCATGTAGGGGCGTTGGTAATGGTTTGGGACCAAAATGGGTTTATAATATGGGTATGGGTTGCAGGTGGTCGGGTGTTGGTAATGGTTGACCATCATTAGGTCATGTAGGGGTGTTGGTAATGGTTTGGGACCAAAATGGGTTTCTAATATGGGTATGGGTTGCAGGTAGTCGGGTGTTGGTAATGGTTGACCGTCATTAGGTCATGTAGGGGTGTTGGTAATGGTTCAGGACCAAATTGGGTTTCTAATACGGGTATGGGTTGCAGGTGGTCGGGTGTTGGTAATGGTTGACTATCATTAGGTCATGTAGGGATGTTGGTAATGGTTTGGGACCAAAATGGGTTTATAATATGGGTATGGGTTGCAGGTGGTCAGGTGTTGGTACGGGTTGACCATCATTAGGTCATGTAGGGGTGTTGGTAATGGTTTGGGACCAAAATGGGTTTATAATATGGGTATGTGTTGCAAGTTCTCGGGTGTTGGTAATGGTTGACCATCCTTAAGTCATGTAGGGGTGTTGGTAATGGTTTGGGACCATATTGGGTTTCTAATACGGGTATGGGTTGCAGGTGGTCGGGTGTTGGTAATGGTTGACCATCATTAGGTCATGTAGGAGTGTTGGTAGTGGTTTGGGACCAAAATGGGTTTATAATATGGGTATGGGTTGCAGGTGGTCGGGTTTTGGTACGGGTTGACCATCATTAGGTCATGTAGGGGTGTTGGTAATGATTTGGGACCAAAATGGGTTTGTAATATGGGTACGTGTTTAGGACCGAAATGGGTTTATAGTAGGTGTATGGATTTTTTATCCTTACTTAATATAAAATAAAATAAAACATCTTAACAAAGTGTTCACACGGAAAAATTAGTACGCTAACTAGACCTTATTCTTATTTTCATTTTATTATACTATTATCCCATTGTATATACATAATTGAATGTTCAATATTTTTCATCTCCAATAGTGATATAGTTGTACCCTAACGTAAAATTGTTAATTTACAAGGACCAAAGTTGTAACATTTCTATTTTTATCTAATAACTCGTAATAATGTTTCAAAAGCCAGAACATGTTTCCAAACCACGATTTACGCTTGTCATCGTATGAGTTCACTATCAGATCAAAATTTGGAAAAATATTGAATTCGTCAATCAAAATTAAGCAAATATAATGGGAGGCAAACATTTTTTCCATTTTGTTTTGGGCTCCAAATCAACGCGGGAAGTATTCATCTATCTCACCGCCAAAACTATGAAGATCAATCCATCAGATGAAGGAAAATCCGGTAAATTTGGTAACCGCCCTCAAATTAGGACGTACTAACAATGTATTATTTAAAAGACTTTGATTTTTTCAACCATTGTGTGGTTTTTCTCTAGGTTATATCGATCTCAGTTGGATTATATTTCAGTTCATCATTCGGCAACATTCATCACGCATTTCTACTGTAAGTATATTCTCTGTATATGGTGTCAATGTTATTGATTGTATTGATTAGGGGATTATACATAAAACATAAATTTTTTGATTCTTCATATTACTATGCTTGTTGCACACCAACTGTTCGATGAAATGTGTATGTGAAATTTTGTATGTAATATAAGTTTGTCATACTTTTTATTAAACATACAAATAATCAAACTTAATTCATATGTTTCATGTCAACAGAAGAATCATGGAGGTGAACAAGGAACAACATGAGGATATGCCTGACTATGATATGGAATATGAGCAAGATGATGGAACACAATTTTATGAATCGGACACAGAAAATGGTGAAAATAATGACAATGACTACAATAGCCATTCAGATTCGGAAGAAGAAATGCAAAGCAAAGTTCCTACAAGGTCACCTAGGAAGAGGGGACTGACTCGATTGCCAAAGCTGAAGACCGAGTATGTCAATTCTGGTGGTAGAAAAAAACGTGTGAAGTTTGATGAATTTGGTAAGTTTACAGGGAAGAATAATGCAGTGTTTGTTAGTTATTTGGGAGATCTTGTCCGCGAGAAGGTGGGATTAAGTGCTCTTTGCTGGACGAAAGTAAAACCGGAAGTGAAGGACAAACTTTAGGAAGAGATTACAGTAAATATTTTTTTCACTTTTTTTAACTGCATCTCATATTTTATTTAGAAATCATGTATTAAATACTAATAAATTCATTATTGTTTAATTTTAGCGCTATTTTAAAGTTGATGAAACTGGAAAAAGATTTGTGATGAATAGGCTTGGTATCCTTCTACGAAACTTCAGAAGGAAATTGTATGCAGCTTACATCAAGCCACATCTAGGGAATTCCAAAAAGCTTGGAGAAGTCCCTGTTCGATATCGGGCAATAATTACTGAAAAAGATGATTGGAACAAATTTGTGACATATACGCAATCTGAGGAGTTTAATGTTACAACTTTTTCCCAAAACTTCTTCATTCATTTATCATAAAATTACCAAAAAGTGTTTGACAAATCTTTTTTTTTAGACAGGTTGTTGGTAATGGTTGACCATCATTAGGTCGTGTAGGGGTGTTGGTAATGGTTTGGGACCAAAATGGGTTTATAATATTGGTATGGGTTGCAGGTGGTCGGGTGTTGGTACGAGTTGACCATCATTAGGTCATGTATGGGTGTTGTTAATGGTTTGGGACCAAAATGAGTTTATAATATGGGTATGGGTTGCAAGTGATCGGGTGTTGGTAATGGTTGACCATCCTTAGGTCATGTAGGGGTGTTGGTAATGGTTTGGGACCAAATTTGGTTTCTAATACGGGTATGGGTTGCAGGTGGTCGGGTGTTGGTAATGGTTGACCATCATTAGGTCATGTAGGGGTGTTGGTAATGGTTTGGGACCAAAATGGGTTTATAATATGGGTATGGGTTGCAGGTGGTCGGGTGTTGGTAATGGTTGACCATCATTAGGTCATGTAGGGGTGTTGGTAATGGTTTGGGACCAAAATGGGTTTCTAATATGGGTATGGGTTGCAGGTAGTCGGGTGTTGGTAATGGTTGACCGTCATTAGGTCATGTAGGGGTGTTGGCACAAGAAAAGCAGATAAAAGAAGGACAAGTTAATGTTGAACCAGGCACGGATGCCATGACATTAGTTTTTGGCAAGGAAAAGGGAGGATTTTTAAAGGGTGTCGGCACAGGAGTCACTTACAACAGATATTTCAATGTTCCTCGCAGCAAAGGATCATCTAAGGAAGAAATTAAAGATCTTAAAGTTGCACTGCATAATGGAAAACTTGAGCTTGAGAAAAAACATGTTGAACTCAAGGCTTTGTCTACAAAGGTTAATGAACAAGATCAAACACTAAAGCTAGTTTTGGCTCATCTTAATGCAAAAGGAGCTGACTTTCAAAATCTGTCTCATACTGTTGTAAGTAATCTTATTAACAACATGTATTTTCAATGTTACTTGTAAATTGCATTTTTTTAGACATTTTCCATGTTTCTTTATATTTGCTAGGGTATTTCAAGTGACAAGATTGTTGAAAGTAGTGAAACAACTCCTGTTAGTCTCAAAACCAAGCAACCATCAGAACCTGTAACACCAGTATGTTATCATTTTATAAGATAATCATTTATATACTTTTTTTTATACTAATTTCTGTTTTTTCACTTGGGACTTTAATTTATTTAGGTTATTGCAAAACCCACGAAGAAACAAGTTCAAACCAACTCTACAACTGCAACTCCCGATACACAATTGATTTCCATGAAATCTGCAACAGTAGTTTATACTTACTTTACAGTTTTCAACACTTTTAATTTATCTTTTATATTAAAATATAATTTGACATATATGTCTTAAACCTTTATATTAGGTAAATACAAAACCCACCAGAAAAGCTGTTGACTCTAAGACTGCCACTATCAATCCTGACATACCAACAGTTTCAGCAAATAAACCCCTTCACCAGGTAAGTGTTTTTTACATGTTGAATATATATTTCTGTCTTTTTTTTTCTGATTCTAATATTACTTATCATTGTAGCCAATCAAGTGTACTCTATCACATCCGTATAAAAGGAACATCGTTGCTCGTGGTACAATTCACTTATCATCAGAAAGACAATTTATTCATGGAGTTCCTCTACAAGATGATTGCTATAAAGTTTCCATTGATGAAGTGGTAATAAAACAAGCATTTCTACCCCATAAAACTGGAGAATTCACATTAGTTGAGGATGCATATAAAAGTTTTGTTCCATGGCCAAAATACCTTGTGCAACCCGAGTCAAAGGTTTGTTTAATTATGTTCACTACTTTCTGCATTACACTTTATTTTCTTCATTAAGTAGTATACTAAGATTTTGATGTACTCTATTTTTTTTGTTTCAATGTTGTTGTTATAGGTACCAGAAATTATATCACATCAAGAACATCAACATCAAAACTCAAAGAAAAGGAAACCAACTTACATCTCATCGAATGCCCTTCTCAAGAAGGCAAGGAGTAATACAAATAAGAATAATGCCTAGTTATGTTTAGGTTTTGGTTTATGATGTGTTTGATTTTTTTACCATTATTTAAATTCTTGAAATTAGAACAAATTTTTTTTTTGGTATTTTAATTAGGAATTTAATGTATGGATTTGGATTTTAATTATTAGTAATATCAAATTATGAATTTTACTTTTGTTTCATATTGTTGGGTTTGGTTACTTTAATTTAAATTATTTTGATGTGTCTAAAATTGTATAAAAAGTAACAATAAATATTAAATTAAAGAGGCTTTAATATAAATTTGGCCATGCTTTATTGGTTTTCAATGTCTCTATAATTATACAATGGTTACTTTACATCATTTTTTTAACGTGTGGCAAAATGGTTAACAATAGATACCATAATTGATTGTTGTTGTGACGAAATACTAGCAAATCGTCACTTATAAATTTAATTATATGTGTCCATTTACCTAACATGGTCATGTTCACCGTAATTATATGTATCTAAAATATACCCAATAGTCTTATTACGATACCGAATAGTCCTTAATTTTTACAAAATGTGTGTCTTTATAATACCGAATAGTCCTTAATTTTAACAAAATGTGTGTCTTTATAATACTTATGATTGTATTCATCTAGATTTTCCATATTACATGAACTATTCCTTGATGTTTATCTGAAATAACACACAATTGTCTGTTTTGAGCAACAAAACGTCTAAACTGATACAAAAACCAACTCCAACTATGTGTAGTTTCCTCGTCAACAATGGTATAAGAAACTTGTAATATATTATTGTTGGCATATTTTATGATAACAGTAAGCATTTTACCTTTGTACGAACCTCTCAAATGACAAGCATCAATGGAAATAAAAGGTCGACATAGATGAAATGCATTAATTGCAGGTCCAAAAGCCCAAAAAATATACTTAAATGTTGCCACACTTGATGGGCCATTTGGATTATGAAACCATTTCACGACAATATTAGGATTTGAAGTTTGCAAAGTCGCAATGTACTTGGGTAACTCTACAAAGTTACTTTCCCAAGTTCCATAAATATTCTCTACGACTTTTCTCCTATCATGCCTTCCAATAAGAAACATCAACATTTAGACTATTTTTAATATCTGCCTATATATGTTTCACTGGATAAGCAATATCTTTTTCAATTGAGTGGATGATTAGTTGCAGAGTTTAGACTTATGTTGTCATTGCCTCTACAGGATCCGAAATAATTGTGTGCATCCACCCAACGTGTGATCTTCCACATATGATGGTTTTTCTTTTTCATTGCACGAACATACCATGCACATTGCACTGTATATGGGTCAGTATTAGAACTTACTTCTTCACCGCCAAGAGTCTTACACTTTGCTATCCAAAAACTACTTTTACTTTCGCAAACCTTAAACTCTCTATTTTGGTTGATCGATCAAAGTCTTACTGCCTTTCGCAAACCATACACTCTCATTTGATCCTTGCAATCTTTTTATTGTCATCTTTGCCACCCCAGAGGTACCAAAGATGGATTTGACAAAGAGGCACCTGCCTCCAATGAAACGCCTTAATCTTTCATTTTGAGAGTTTAATTAGCTTTGAATAACTCAATGATGGAGTTCCAAGCCTTCACTCTAGTCATATTCTCTCGACATATTCTCTCCTATAGGTAACCCAAATAAGAGTAATGATATCTAAATACAAGAGAGTAATGAAATGAACGATTGAAAATAAAGTGAGAGTGATGTAGCTAACATACAACAAAGTAATGAAATAAGCGAGTACATGATTTAATTTATTATTCAAAAATGAGTAATCTAAATACAATTTTCAAAATTCCAGTCACACAAATACATATTTAATCGCCAAAATACATACTTAGCTCAATAAATACCAAAAAGCCATATGAATAAACCAATAACAATATATGTGAAACAAAAGGACTTATATGAAAAAAATGTTTAAAAATCATATACAACTTTCAATCAATTAAAAAAAGAAGTTGAAGTTGGCAGGTTGACTGCTCGGCATGATTTCCTAATCTGCCCTTGTTTCCCTGTAAGAACTTGGGTGGCACCCAACTTAACCATGGCCTGACCAAACCGGGCGTTGAAATCGGAGGAGCGCGCAATGGCTGCAACCGTGGACTTGCTGAGGCGGTCTGATGCCAAATCTTGATCAAATTGAAGAACTCCTCTACCCATAATAATTTGACTGTAGAAAGATTTGTCCACAACTGCAGAGCTAAAAGGGTTTTGATCCAAGTTGGCAGTGGGATCAGCTGTCGTGTTCTGAGGGCATTTACTCCTCAACGATGATAACAGCGATAAATCCATGGACGGGTCTGGTTTCCCAGTGTTCTTGTAATTGTAAAGACGGTTTTTAAACAATGAACAATGAGCTATTCCGATAGTGTGACCACCTGTACATCACAATTCACACACACGTTGAGCAAACTTTTTATGCTTTATATAATATTGATATATAAGATCGAATTAAGTTGGTGAATTACCAAGGAGATAGATCATGTCGGTGGCTGTGAATCCCTTGAGAGCAAATGCTCGAATGGCACTTGACACCGAAGAAGTAGGAGGTGGGAGGGTTAGAGCATTTTGTGCAAGAGACACAAGTCCATCCCTTCTTCCTGTTTGGACACTGTATCTAGCTCCACCGCTCTGCATTTATTACATTATCTTAAGGTTATTTTTGCAGTGCATTTAATATTGGTGAATGGACAAAAGCTATTGTTTCTTACGAAGGAGACGACGTCTCTTGTAGCCATAACGATTATATCGGCACAAGAAACCAATCCTGGGCAAACATTCTCGACGGCGGCTTTGGCAGCATCAATGACATCATAGCCTCTAACGCTTAAATTCGGGGGTGAGGTTTTCTCTGTGTTGGGTCCGTCTAGTAGGATGGACGCATCGCAACCCTTTAGATTAATGAAAAGTTAGAATGAAAACCAACAGAAAAAAACCAGCAAGTATCTGGGAAGAGTACACCAAAGGAAGCAAGAAACAAAGAACAACTAGTAGGGACAAGCAGCATCAAACCACTACCAATAGATAGACATGGAAGTCTTTAAGGAAGTACAAGTAAATTACGATATGAAATCAACTCACATTGACAAAGCAATCATGAAACTGCATGCGGATGAGAGCGGGAGCAATTTTTCTGTTAGTGAGATACTTGGAGTAGACCGTCCTTCTTACGATATCTTCAACATCTGAAGTTCGGCATTTGCCATTGTAGAACCCATACTGGAGACCACCATAGCCGAGTGTACCATAGCAGTGACCAACGAGGTTGAAGAAGATGACCCCTACTGCTAATAAGACTATTTTACTGTTTGTCATCGACATTTTCCTATTCAAGTTCTTAAATGAATTGGGGTGAAGAACAATAAATGATTCTTGGGTACTTATAAGGATGAGAAACTAAGATTACCGCTTCAATGACTTTCATGACTTTGTTAGTCTTGTACATTTAGGGGAGACGTGTGGGCATCATTGTTTCAGATTAAAATTTTCATTTATTTATTCATAGTTCATTCTTGAAATGTTATTAAAAGAGCTTTATTTATTTCAATTATATGTTTAATATATTATTTATTAGATAGTTGTGCTTGTGTCCGTTTTTCTTTTTTGTGTGGTATTTGGTAACAACTTAGAGTGCCCTTATATATCAACTAGTTCTATCATGTGAATTGACATTTAAATAATTTTTTTCAAAACCATAAACACAACAAACTACCTACACTACTCTTAAACTATTCATTTGTTCTTGAGATTTTGACCTTTAACATTTGACCGAAGGACACCTTCCACAAATACTTGGTACGGTTGGTGTACAAACTCTTTGACAAAAAATACTCTGTTATACACGAATCATTCCTATGGTTTGAGGTAATTTGAAGTTTGGTCTGTAACTTATTTTTTTAATTTGGATCGTCTCTATAATATGTTTTGGTTGACTTTAGTCTCTCGCTGATATGGTTTGGTTGTGTTTGGTCTCTCTTTGAAATTGAACGACTATATTACCCTCGTTATTATTATTTTTTTAAACTTTTTTATTGTTTTATTTGATTATTTTTTATTAAAAAATGTTTAATACATAAGATGGATCCCACCACTTACCTTAATTTTCAACATTTCTCCTTAACGGCTTGAAAGTCGACAATACCCTTCCATCAAAAGAACCCTTTTAATCACTACCCCCTCCTCCATTGTAATATAAATACTTTGAAACTTATCAAGCTGGGTCTAATCCTCACTGATGCTAACACGAACCTCCCAAGACCGTTACATGTGGGAATTTAACTTAAAGGATTTTGATTCACCACGATTACTGGTGTAACATCCTAAAAATAAGACCAAAAAATTTCATTTTTAATTTAAATAAAACGGTACTTCAAAACATTGTCCTACAATCCAAATAGACCAAAGTATGTCACTACATCATATTATATCAAAGTAAATCACAATGTGCGGAAAAAGGTGGTGTGCTCTGCAATCATCATGGGCTCTTCCCTTTCGATCCTGAAGTATCTGAAACATAAACTGAAACCCGTAAGCACAAAGTTTAATGAGTTCCCCAAAATACCATATACCATACATAAATAACACATACTGGGCCCCCGCCCTTCATCAGGCCCATCCCGGCATCGAGTCCCACCCGGTCTTGGGCCCCGCCCGACATGGAGCCCCGCTCGGTTTACAGATCTATCAATCACCAGGCCCCGCCTAACATCGGGCCTCGCCCGATACACATATAAGCATATAGACATATAATCATACTATCAAATGCAATAATCACAAAGATAATAGCCTACAATACGGTCATCGGGCCATGCCCGACATCGAGCCCCACTCGACATACATACCAATGCATACACATGCAAGAGTCACGCAAACATCCAACATCCTAACATAATAAGCCATGGGCCGGCATTGGTGCCTTCGACCCGCTAAACACAATGAGGAAACTCACCTCAGACTGCTGAATCTCACAGATAAATCTCTAGTTGTTAGCCAGCTAAAAATCTTCGTGCTATCAATCACAAAATAATATCCAATTAATAATTGGATCCCGACTCAGACTAAGAGTCCAAACTTCGGTAGAAGTCGTTTTTACCCTTTACCTAACATGGCGCAAGGCCAAGGCCCAAACCAACTGTCCAGAAGGCCCAAATTCCAAAATAATCACCCAAAGCCCAAATATGGCTCAATTTCCAAATTAGGCCCAAATCCCTTCATGGAGAGTCCAATAAAATAACTTCTGCCCAAAATAGAATTCTGATGGCCCAACAAGGCCCAAGACTCCTAAGGTTCAACATGGGCCCAATACCAAAAATCCCAAAGATCTGAAGCCCACTACTCAGGACGCAGGGCGTATTTAGCTCGTACGCTTAGCGTACTCGCTTTGGGGCTTGTACGCGCAACATACCAGCTTGTACACCCAACGTACTCCCCAGTTTGGCCAACTTCCATCATTAAGCTCTTATTCGGTTAAGACTTCGACCCAATACTTAGATCCTACTTCCTTAAGGTGGTTTATCACGTAAAGTTGGCAACTTTACGTGCATGCATGGTTTAATAGGGTTCTATACCAAAAGAACCCTAGATCTACCACTAGTACAAAAATGACCTACGGTCACTCTTTCTGAAAAACGGCCTGTGAAACTTTTTATTAAAAGTGTGGCCAAAGGTCACTAAAAAAATTTAGAGACTGTTTTTGGATACATTTAAATTAGTTTGTGTGGCCATTATATAGATAATCAAAACTTTAACCACACTTAATTATATCAAATGTGACAAATATTAGTCACACTCGACCACTGAGGCCATAAGTCACAATCAGCCACATGTATCGATTAAGATTGTCATACTTTTTTTATGAGAGACAGTAGATTAACGTATCGTGACATGAGTTAGTTCTATGTATGTTTGTAACCTGGTGCCTATTTGGCCACATAACAGACAAAGTAGCTAAAAGGTGATACATATGGTCACTCTAAATATTTGTGTGTCCATAGGGCGGTTCTGTACTAGTTGTACTTAGTTAACGCAAGAAATTAAAACAACTTAGTATTGGTTACTTATGGTCATGTATCATTTATTATGTGTGTCAAAATATTATGAATTAGATTTAAGAAGAAACAAACATTGTGTGCGTAGGTACCATTTAGTTACGATTACATCTATTATATGTGTCTATATGTAAATATAGACACATATGTAATGTTTATTGTGGTTGTACTATTGTATTTGGAAGACTCTTAAATTTGACCATAATTATCTTTGATATCATTTGGCAGAATTAAAAATAAACAAAAAGTTAAATCATGGCATTTTACAAAAATACATTGCTTATTTTGCAATTAAAGGGTTGTATTAAATAATGAAAAAAAATGAATTGCAGTTTTGTAAAGTTAGAAACAATTTCAGAAGAAAACAAAAAAAACTAAAAATAATAGAAACAAAAACAAATAACAGTATAGTTGTGTTGAATAAGAGTTATAAGAAAGGATCAAATTGCCCTTTTTGTCATCTATTCTTTTAATTGCACCAGATCAGACACCATTAAAAATGAAAAGAATACAACTTATTTTAACAGAATAGTATGATAAATAAATGAAAAGAATACAACTTTGTCTAACATTGCATAACGAAAGTACATTACTATAACATTGAGTTTATGTTATAACATATCATCCACCATTACAGTAAAAAACTGAAAAAAAAATAACTTTGAGTTATAACAATATTACACCAGAATAATTTGATGGTATAATATGGTAAAAAATATTAAGGAAAGTACATCGTCATTTTTTGTCATTTTCTTATTCTCTACGTAACGCTAGGATGAAGGTTTGACCTTTCCCTTCTACAAAAAAAAAATAAAGATCATTAAATGTTAAAAGAAGGAAAAATATTATCGCTACAAATGTAATTCATGACATTAAGAAACACATACCGTACGTATAACAATACCATGACAATCAGTACGAAAATAATCATTTTCCTTCTGCAACTCAAGTGTGTCTACACGTGGCAATATATTATCATTCTGAGGAACTACAGTACTAAATTCTTCATCTACATCTTCATATGTATCTCTGTAATTTTTGGGAGGTGTATTGAACACGATAGACATTTTTTGATCGAGTGGGTCTGTGACATAAAATACTTGTTGTGCTTGTGAGGCCAATATGAAGGGATCACCTTTATGGCCTAATCTTTTTAGTTCAACTAGTGTATACCCCAATTTATCCCTTTTAACCCCATTTCTATTGTCAACCCAGTCACACATGAAAATTGGAATTCGCTTAAAATGATAATCTAGTACCCATATCTCTTGTAAAACACCATGATAAGTGTTTTTGGCATATGTTACAACTTCTTTACTGATGTGTGTGTCAGTTGCAACGACACTAACCCCACTGTTTTTGTAAACTTTACCTTCACGAGCTTTTGTACGAAAAGTATATCCATTGATAGCATATATATCGTATTTAATAATGTTCTTATTGGGTCAATGTGAAATCCATCTCAGTGTCTCTGTTATACTTTCTCTACAGCCCCCTAACTCTTTCTCTACCTGAATTGTAATTAGATAATGAATTTAAGATATAAAGAAATACATAACAAAAAACACAACATATATGAAATGAATATATCTCCTTTCGTAACCAATGACCAAATGTATTACTGTGCTCTTGTTCTAGCTGTGCCTTTCGTTTAGTAGGGTGTTGATGTTGCAAAAAATCCAAGTGTCGTCTGTCAATACGTTAATGTTAATATTATAACAAAAAAAACATACATGTAAAAAAACTTACTTGATATACGGGAGTACTTCAGATGTATTGTGCAATACAAAGAAATGTGTTTTTCTGAATAGTTCGGCGGAAACTTCTACCGATTTAGCAGCTGATAGAGGACTACCGTCCGTAATAGAACTACTATCTACACCTATTTGAATTCCATATGTGTTATGATTTTCAGGGGGAATACCAAATTGTCGACATGCATAAAATCTATACAATGTGGAATCAAATTGTCGCGCCAATACCTTAGCTGTCTATACCATATATTGAATTTCTTCCAGTATGTATTATTTTGCTGGCCCACATCTGAAGTACCCACTTTCTGTGATTTTCTCTTTTTTTTATTTATCTTCCCACCTCTTCCACTTGTAGATTGTTGGATTTCTGCCTCCTTGCCCTTAGACACCTTTCCCCATTTATTAATTATAAATTTGACCCTGTTATATACTTCCTCCCCATTCATAGGTTCTGGAGAGGGTGAGAACTCTTGTTGTCCATTGAATGCCTTTTTTTGTCTTCTGAACGGGTGATCATGCGGTAGAAATCGTCTATGACCAACATAACTCTGCTTTTTCGATCCAGTGAGTCTAATGCATTGTTTCTTCGGCACACACAACACAACCTTGAAATCCGCTGTATGGACAACCACTTAATGTACCTAGAGCAGGATAATCATTAATAGTCCATAACACTACTGCACGTAGTTTAAACTGCTCTTGTGCATATGCATCGTATGGTTCAACTCCAATATCAAATAATAATTGCAAATCATCAATAAAAGCTGCTAGGAACACATCAATATCGTTTCCTGGTGTTCCCGAAATCAATAAAGAAAGCATGATGAACTTTCTCTTCATACACAACCATGGTGGAAGGTTGTAAATGACAGTTAAAATAGGCCACACACTATGACTCCTATTTCCTCTATTCACATCGACCCCGTCAGCCGAAATGCCTAGCCGCAAATTTCTTGGTTTGCTAGCAAAGTCAGGATATTTGTCATCAATGGCAGCCCATGCTGGTGAATCAGCCGGGTGACTTAAAACACCAATATCCACCTTTCTGTCTGTTGCGTGCCATGTTAAATCTTTTGCAGTAGTCTTAGACTGAAAAATTCTTTTCAAGCGCGGAATAATTGGAAAGTACCACAAAACTTTTGCAGGAATATTTTTGTAAATTTTATTTTTTTGATCATCGACCTTCCATCTTGATTTACCACAAGTAGGACATGCTTCCATGTCTGTGTATTCGTTTCTGTAAAGTATACAGTTGTTGGCACATGCATGTATCTTAGTATACCCTAAACCCATTGCCTTGAACGCTTTTTTGGCCTCGAATGTACTACTGTACATTTCGTTACCTTCTGGTAACATATTTTTGATCAAAACCAATAATTCTGTCTAGCACTTATCTGATACTCCATACTTACTCTTTAAGTTGAGTAATTGTATGACTGCAGATAATTTTGTGAAATTAGGACACCCTTTATATAGGTGCTTCTCGGCATCTTCAATCAGTTCTCTAAACTTCTCAGGGTTCCCAATAAAATTTTCTTTTACAGCTTCCACCATCTCTACTGTTTCTGCAGCATCTGCTGGCATTTCTGTGTTCATGGTCGTCGAATCAACAACGTATGACGTGTCCATGTCAAAATTATGTTCATATATATACTTTCTGGGTGGTTGCTCTGTTTCTCCATGCTTATTCCAATTCGTGTATGTTTGATCAATTCCATTCCTGAATAGGTGATCATCTACCATATCCACCGAATGAGATATGTGGTTTACACATTTGACACATGGACATGGAATTCTTATCTTTTTTTTTTTGGTATCTACAACATCCATATTTTTAGAAATCTTGTAATTATGTACTGCATATTTCAAAAATTATGCAACACCCTTTACATACGTTTCTGATGTTCTGTAGGCTCCCATCCAAGACTTATCCATATTCAGTTTATAACAACATCAACAAGCAATATATGTTTCCTGTTCATTGAAGCATTTTAACAAACAGTTGGTGTGCATAAACGAAAAAGATCACATTACAATTAAATCCAATAACTGGAAACCAAATACTTGTTAATTGAAGAATATATAATGAAACATGACCAAACGAAATAACAAAGATTAATATTCCGAAGCTAATTGTTTTTTATGTCCCTGTATAAATTAAGGTAGTATGTGTACCTGAATGAATTTCATGTTGAAGTATCAATTCGTGGTTGAAGTATAAACGTAGTTGCAATGCGTTTGTATTAAGAAGAGAGTGATTCGATGGGAATGCATATAGTCTAAAAATTCATATCTACGCAATAGGTGTGGATGATCAAGGATATATCGAGAAAAAACAAAAAAAAAGAGAAAAAAATTGTTCCTAATGGGGTTCGAACCCATGACATTCCAAAATATACCTTTAACTACATTTACACTTACCAACTGGGGTGTCTGACTGTTTGTAAGTGATTAGTTTACGAAACAAACATAACAATAAACTAAAAGAGTAACATTTGCCGAAAATACCCCTGCTTCCTATAGAACTGATCTAAGATAACCACATTTACCATCAATCATACTTTCCTCATTTGAGACAATATACTTAACTGTGGTTGCACATTGTTTTTAATTACCCTTCACAATTGGAAATAAAAACAAATGACAAAAATACCCCTGATTCTTCTCACACTCTTATTGTTTAATTGTAGTTATGCACATCATATATGTATCCAAGATAAACTTATTTTTTTTCTATCAATACTATGATGATGCATACCCTTAGATGATGTTTCCTTTTTCTTTTCATTATATATACTGAATGACCATTATACCCTTATATCTCAAACACAGTTTTAATGGGAAATTATAACATTTTCTTTCTTTTATGATAAAAACAATTAATTGACGGATATACCCCTGCTTTAGCATAATCTCCATATGTTGATAACAAAAATGGGACAAACTAAATAATCTAACCAATAACTTACCTCTAAAGTGGAAATAAGTTGAAAAGTACATTGCTTTGTTTACAAAACAATGCAGCAAAACAGGGACAATACTATGATGATGCATACCCTTAGATGATGTTTCCTTTTTCTTTTCATTATATATACTGAATGACCATTATACCCTTATATCTCAAACACAGTTTTAATGGGAAATTATAACATTTTCTTTCTTTTATGATAAAAACAATTAATTGACGAATATACCCCTGCTTTAGCATAATCTCCATATGTTGATAACAAACATGGGACAAACTAAATAATCTAACCAATAACTTACCTCTAAAGTGGAAATAAGTTGAAAAGTACATTGCTTTGTTTACAAAACAATGCAGCAAAACAGGGACAATACTAGCTCAGTTATAAGTATGAAACACAATATAAATAACAACATAAAATTATAATTATAATGAATTCCCATTTTGCCCCTAAGACATTTATAATCAAAACAACATCATATTGCTTACAAAAAAGAGTTTCATATGTACTCTATATTAAACACAAAATGGAGTACAACATAGGTCCCCTACACTATATTTGTCCATGCTATCACATTCTCCTTCGCCATGTCCATTGCATCTTCCATTTTTTTTTCTCTTGGAATGGTCATGTTTAGCATATGCCTGATGTATGTTATTCCATCATCAACTGTTGCCATTGGGTGTTCTGTTACAAACAGATGAATAAGCTTCTCAACCCTTTTGGATGGTGAGTTCGTCAAAAAGTAGGGGAATTGGTGTGACCTAACGATCATCTTGAAAGTTCCCAAACAATCATCTTGAAAGTTCCCAAACAATCATCATTCAGAATTAGAATCATTGACAACCCACAGTTTTCTTCGGTTGGCATATGATACCAGTTACCCATAGTTGTATACCCCAAGCTTTTCGAAAAACGACCAAGCATCTCCATGTTCAACAAATCGATGTTGACATATGAAATAAAGTTAACTTTTGTCGTTTGATACGACTTACCTGGATAGTCTGTAAAAAACCCGCCATGTACAACTCTAATGGTGAATCTCTTATCGTTTGCTTTCCCGTACTCTACTAATGGTGTGTTTTGCGGTGGTTCACTGCTTACACTCCATAGTTGGAACCTCGGATTTGCCCATGGATCAGCATTCATTTTTGTTTCCATTGATCGTCGGAGTTGTTTTCACAGAGGAGGAGCAAATAATAGAATCTATCGTATGTTGGTAATGAAGATGTAAGAATGACGATTTTGATATAAGGGGAGGCTTTAAATGGATCGTCATTCGGAGCTAAAGGGACATCGACGTAGGCCATCACTTCCAATTAATAGCAGGCTACAGGGGAGGTACAATTTGAACGACGGCTGTGATAATGATTATCGATATTGTGTTATACATTAATATATTATTTACATTAATATATGTAATATTAAATAAGTGTAACATCAATACTTGCTTTGTTTTTATTATTACCATACAAAATATAAATTTATATATAAAATAATTATAAATATATAAAATCATTTTTTAAATTAATATGGGTATGGTTTCCACGTGGTCGGGTGTTGGTACGGGTTGACCAACATTAGGTCATGTAGGGGTGTTGGTAATGGTTTAGGACCAAATTGGGTTTCTAATACGGGTATGGGTTGCAGGTGGTCGGGTGTTGGTACGGGTTGACCATCATTAGGTCATGTAGGGGTGTTGGTAATGGTTTGGGACCAAAATGGGTTTATAATATGGGTATGGGTTGCAAGTGCTCGGTTGTTGGTAATGGTTGACCATCCTTAGGTCATGTAGGGGTGTTGGTAATGGTTTGGGACCAAATTGGGTTTCTAATACGGGTATGGGTTGCAGGTGGTCGGGTGTTGGAAATGGTTTACCGTCATTAGGTCATGTAGGGGTGTTGGTAATGGTTTGGGACCAAATTGGGTTTCTAATACGGGTATGGGTTGCAGGTGGTCGGGTGTTGGTAATGGTTGACCATCATTAGGTCATGTAGGGATGTTGGTAATGTTTTGTGACCAAAATGGGTTTATAATATGGGTATGGGTTGCAGGTGGTCGGGTGTTGGTACAGGTTGACCATCATTAGGTCATGTAGGGGTGTTGGTAATGGTTTGGGACCAAATTGGGTTTCTAATACGGGTATGGGTTGCAGGTGGTCGGGTGTTGGTAATGGTTGACCATCATTAGGTCATGTAGGGGTGTTGGTAATGGTTTAGGACCAAATTGGGTTTCTAATACGAGTATGGGTTGCAGGTGGTCGGGTGTTGGTAATGGTTTACCATCATTAGGTCATGTAGGGGTGTTGGTAATGGTTTGGGACCAAAATGGGTTTATAATATGGGTATGGGTTGCAGGTGGTAGGGTGTTGGTACGGGTTGACCATCATTAGGTCATTTAGGGGTGTTGGTAATGGTTTGGGACCAAATTGGGTTTCTAATACGGGTATGGGTTGCAGTTGGTCGGGTGTTGGTAATGGTTGGCCATCATTAGGTCGTGTAGGGGTGTTGGTAATGGTTTCAGACCAAAATGGGTTTATAATATGGGTATGGGTTGCAGGTGGTCAGGTGTTGGTACGAGTTGACCATCATTAGGTCATGTATGGGTGTTGTTAATGGTTTGGGACCAAAATGGGTTTATAATATGGGTATGGGTTGCAAGTGATCGGGTGTTGGTAATGGTTGACCATCCTTAGGTCATGTAGGGGTGTTGGTAATGGTTTGGGACCAAATTTGGTTTCTAATACGGGTATGGGTTGCAGGTGGTCGGGTGTTGGTAATGGTTGACCATCATTAGGTCATGTAGGTGTGTTGGCAATGGTTTGGGACCAAAATGGGTTTATAATATGGGTATGGGTTGCAGGTGGTCGGGTGTTAGTAATGGTTGACCATCATTAGGTCATGTAGGGGTGTTGGTAATGGTTTGGGACCAAAATGGGTTTCTAATATGGGTATGGGTTGCAGGTAGTCAGGTGTTGGTAATGGTTGACCATCATTAGGTCATGTAGGGGTGTCGGTAATGGTTCGGGACCAAATTGGGTTTCTAATACAGGTATGGGTTGTAGGTGGTCGGGTGTTGGTAATGGTTGACCATCATTAGGTCATGTAGGGATGTTGGTAATGGTTTGGGACCAAAATGGATTTATAATATGGGTATGGGTTGCAGGTGGTCGGGTGTTGGTACGGGTTGACCATCATTAGGTCATGTAGGGGTGTTGGTAATGGTTAGGGACCAAAATGGGTTTATAATATGGGTATGTGTTGCAAGTTCTCGGGTGTTGGTAATGGTTGACCATCCTTAAGTCATGTAGGGGTGTTGGTAATGGTTTGGGACCATATTGGGTTTCTAATACGGGTATGGGTTGCAGGTGGTTGGGTGTTGGTAATGGTTGACCATCATTAGGTCATGTAGGGGTGTTGGTAATGGTTTGGGACCAAAATAGGTTTATAATATGGGTATGGGTTGCAGGTGGTCGGGTGTTGGTACGGGTTGACCATCATTAGGTCATGTAGGGGTGTTGGTAATGGTTTGGGACCAAAATGGGTTTGTAATATGGGTACGGGTTTAGGTCCGAAATGGGTTTATAGTAGGTGTATGGATTTTTTTTTCTTACTTAATATAAAATAAAATAAAAAATCTTAACAAAGTGTTCACACGGAAAAATTAGTACGCTAACTAGACCTTATTCTTATTTTCGTTTTATTATACTATTATCCCATTGTATATACATAATTGAATGTTCAATATTTTTCATTTCCAATAGTGATATAGTTGTACCCTAATGTAAAATTGTTAATTTACAAGGACCAAAGTTGTAACATTTCTATTTTTATCTAATAACTCGTAATAATGTTTCAAAAGCCAGAACATGTTTCCAAACCACGATTTACGCTTCTCATCGTATGAGTTCACTATCAGATCAAAATTTGGAAAAATATTGAATTCGTCAATCAAAATTAAGCAAATATAATGGG
This sequence comes from Lactuca virosa, assembly GCF_052849685.1. Taxonomy (NCBI): domain Eukaryota; kingdom Viridiplantae; phylum Streptophyta; class Magnoliopsida; order Asterales; family Asteraceae; genus Lactuca; species Lactuca virosa. Next base: position 73,856,055 of record NC_136431.1, read on the forward strand.
AGGCAAACATTTTTTCCATTTTGTTTTGGGCTCCAAATCAACGCGGGAAGTATTCATCTATCTCACCGCCAAAACTATGAAGATCAATTCATCAGATGAAGGAAAATCCGGTAAATTTGGTAACCGCCCTCAAATTAGGACGTTCTAACAATGTATTATTTAAAAGACTTTGATTTTTTCAACCATTGTGTGGTTTTTCTCTAGTTTATATCGATCTCAGTTGCATTATATTTCAGTTCATCATTCGGCAACATTCATCACGCATTTCTACTGTAAGTATATTCTCTATATATGGTGTCAATGTTATTGATTGTATTGATTAGGGGATTATACATAAAACATAAATTTTTTGATTCTTCATATTACTATGCTTGTTGCACACCAACTGTTCGATGAAATGTGTATGTGAAATTTTGTATGTAATATAAGTTTGTCATACTTTTTATTAAACATACAAATAATCAAACTTAATTCATATGTTTCATGTCAACAGAAGAATCATGGAGGTGAACAAGGAACAACATGAGGATATGCCTGACTATGATATGGAATATGAGCAAGATGATGGAACACAATTTTTATGAATTGGACACAGAAAATGGTGAAAATAATGACAATGACTACAATAGCCATTCAGATTCGGAAGAAGAAATGCAAAGCAAAGTTCCTACAAGGTCACCTAGGAAGAGGGGACTGACTCGATTGCCAAAGCTGAAGACCGAGTATGTCAATTCTGGTGGTAGAAAAAAACGTGTGAAGTTTGATGAATTTGGTAAGTTTACAGGGAAGAATAATGCAGTGTTTGTTAGTTATTTGGGAGATCTTGTCCGCGAGAAGGTGGGATTAAGTGCTCTTTGCTGGACGAAAGTAAAACCGGAAGTGAAGGACAAACTTTAGGAAGAGATTACAGTAAATATTTTTTTCACTTTTTTTAACTGCATCTCATATTTTATTTAGAAATCATGTATTAAATACTAACAAATTCATTATTGTTTCATTTTAGCGCTATTTTAAAGTTGATGAAACTGGAAAAAGATTTGTGATGAATAGGCTTGGTATCCTTCTACGAAACTTCAGAAGGAAATTGTATGCAGCTTACATCAAGCCACATCTAGGGAATTCCAAAAAGCTTGGAGAAGTCCCTGTTCGATATCGGGCAATAATTACTGAAAAAGATGATTGGAACAAATTTGTGACATATACGCAATCTGAGGAGTTTAATGTTACAACTTTTTCCCAAAACTTCTTCATTCATTTATCATAAAATTACCAAAAAGTGTTTGACAAATCTTTTTTTTTTAGACAGATTGTGTCACAAAAGACAGTCAAAGCGCGCAAGATGTCAAAGTACGCTCATCGGATGGGACGAGGGGGGTATACTACTCTTAGGCGGAAGTTGGTAAGCTTTGTTTTTAGCTATATGATCCATTATATTACCTTCATAGTATGCTACTTAACAGAATTTTATTTTATATTGTTTACAATTTAATTTTTTTTATCAAGATTGAAGAGAAAGTGATTTCAAAGGAAGAAATGCCCCCAAGGTCAATTATGTGGTGTAAAGGACGTGAAAGTAAAGGAGTATTTAAGGATGAAGATGTTAAACTCATGGCGGATAAACTAGTAACTTCAATAAACTTTTTTATTACTATTACTATAAAGATTTTAATCAGTTTTATTAGGACAATAATTATTAATATTTTGTGTGCTAGATGGAACAAGAAAAGCAGATAAAAGGACAAGTTAATGTTGAACCAGGCACGGATGCCATGACATTAGTTTTTGGCAAGGAAAAGGGAGGATTTTTAAAGGGTGTCGGCACAGGAGTCACTTACAACAGATATTTCAATGTTCCTCCCAGCAAAGGATCATATAAGGAAGAAATTAAAGATCTTAAAGTTGCACTGCATAATTAAAAACTTGAGCTTGAGAAAAAAAAGATGTTGAACTCAAGGCTTTGTCTACAAAGGTTAATGAACAAGATCAAACACTAAAGCTAGTTTTGGCTCATCTTAATGCAAAAGGAGCTGACTTTCAAAATCTGTCTCATACTGTTGTAAGTAATCTTATTAACAACATGTATTTTCAATGTTACTTGTAAATTGCATTTTTTTTAGACATTTTCCATGTTTCTTTATATTTGCTAGGGTATTTCAAGTGACAAGATTGTTGAAAGTAGCGAAACAACTCCTGTTAGTCTCAAAACCAAGCAACCATCAGAACCTGTAACACCAGTATGTTATCATTTTATAAGATAATCATTTATATACTTTTTTTTATACTAATTTCTGTTTTTTCACTTGGGACTTTAATTTATTTAGGTTATTGCAAAACCCACAAAGAAACAAGTTCAAAGCAACTCTACAACTGCAACTCCCGATACACAATTGATTTCCATGAAATCTGCAACAGTAGTTTATACTTACTTTACAGTTTTCAACACTTTTAATTTATCTTTTATATTAAAATATAATTTTACATATATGTCTTAAACCTTTATATTAGGTAAATACAAAACCCACCAGAAAAGCTGTTGACTCTAAGACTGCCACTATCAATCCTGACATACCAACAGTTTCAGCAAATAAACCCCTTCACCAGGTAAGTGTTTTTTACATGTTGAATATACATTTCTGTCTTTTTTTTCTGATTCTAATATTACTTATCATTGTAGCCAATCAAGTGTACTCTATCACATCCGTATAAAAGGAACATCGTTGCTCGTGGTACAATTCACTTATCATCAGAAAGACAATTTATTCATGGAGTTCCTCTACAAGATGATTGCTATAAAGTTTCCATTGATGAAGTGGTAATAAAACAAGCATTTCTACCCCATAAAACTGGAGAATTCACATTAGTTGAGGATGCATATAAAAGTTTTGTTCCATGGCCAAAATACCTTGTGCAACCCGAGTCAAAGGTTTGTTTAATTATGTTCACTACTTTCTGCATTACACTTTATTTTCTTCATTAAGTAGTATACTAAGGTTTTGATGTACTCTATTTTTTTTGTTTCAATGTTGTTGTTATAGGTACCAGAAATTATATCACATCAAGAACATCAACATCAAAACTCAAAGAAAAGGAAACCAACTTACATCTCATCGAATGCCCTTCTCAAGAAGACAAGGAGTAATACAAATAAGAATAATGCCTAGTTATGTTTAGGTTTTGGTTTATGATGTGTTTGATTTTTTTACCATTATTTAAATTCTTGAAATTAGAACAAATTTTTTTTTTTGGTATTTTAATTAGGAATTTAATGTATGGATTTGGATTTTAATTATTAGTAATATCAAATTATGAATTTTACTTTTGTTTCATATTGTTGGGTTTGGTTACTTTAATTTAAATTATTTTGATGTGTCTAAAATTGTATAAAAAGTAACAATAAATATTAAATTAAAGAGGCTTTAATATAAATTTGGCCATGCTTTATTGGTTTTCAATGTCTCTATAATTATACAATGGTTACTTTACATCATTTTTTTAACGTGTGGCAAAATGGTTAACAATAGATACCATAATTGATTGTTGTTGTGACGAAATACTAGCAAATCGTCACTTATAAATTTAATTATATGTGTTCATTTACCTAACATGGTAATGTTCACCGTAATTATATGTATCTAAAATATACCCAATAGTCTTATTACGATACCGAATAGTCCTTAATTTTAACAAAATGTGTGTCTTTATAATACCGAATAGTCCTTAATTTTAACAAAATGTATGTCTTTATAATACTTATGATTGTATTCCTCTAGATTTTCCATATTACATGAACTATTCCTTGATGTTTATCTGAAATAACACACAATTGTCTGTTTTGAGCAACAAAACGTCTAAACTGATACAAAAACCAACTCCAACTATGTGTAGTTTCCTCGTCAACAATGGTATAAGAAACTTGTAATATATTATTGTTGGCATATTTTATGATAACAGTAAGCATTTTACCTTTGTACGAACCTCTCAAATGACAAGCATCAATGGAAATAAAAGGTCGACATAGATGAAATGCATTAATTGCAGGTCCAAAAGCCCAAAAAATATACTTAAATGTTGCCACACTTGATGGGCCATTTGGATTATGAAACCATTTCACGACAATATTAGGATTTGAAGTTTGCAAAGTCGCAATGTACTTGGGTAACTCTACAAAGTTACTTTCCCAAGTTCCATAAATATTCTCTACGACTTTTCTCTTATCATGCCTTCCAATAAGAAACATCAACATTTAGACTATTTTTAATATCTGCCTATATATGTTTCACTGGATAAGCAATATCTTTTTCAATTGAGTGGATGATTAGTTGCAGAGTTTAGACTTATGTTGTCATTGCCTCTACAGGATCCGAAATAATTGTGTGCATCCACCCAACGTGTGATCTTCCACATATGATGGTTTTTCTTTTTCATTGCACGAACATACCATGCACATTGCACTGTATATGGGTCAGTATTAGAACTTACTTCTTCACCGCCAAGAGTCTTACACTTTGCTATCCAAAAACTACTTTTACTTTCGCAAACCTTAAACTCTCTATTTTGGTTGATCGATCAAAGTCTTACTGCCTTTCGCAAACCATACACTCTCATTTGATCCTTGCAATCTTTTTATTGTCATCTTTGCCACCCCAGAGGTACCAAAGATGGATTTGACAAAGAGGCACCTGCCTCCAATGAAACGCCTTAATCTTTCATTTTGAGAGTTTAATTAGCTTTGAATAACTCAATGATGGAGTTCCAAGCCTTCACTCTAGTCATATTCTCTCGACATATTCTCTCCTATAGGTAACCCAAATAAGAGTAATGATATCTAAATACAAGAGAGTAATGAAATGAACGATTGAAAATAAAGTGAGAGTGATGTAGCTAACATACAACAAAGTAATGAAATAAGCGAGTACATGATTTAATTTATTATTCAAAAATGAGTAATCTAAATACAATTTTCAAAATTCCAGTCACACAAATACATATTTAATCGCCAAAATACATACTTAGCTCAATAAATACCAAAAAGCCATATGAATAAACCAATAACAATATATGTGAAACAAAAGGACTTATATGAAAAAAATGTTTAAAAATCATATACAACTTTCAATCAATTAAAAAAAGAAGTTGAAGTTGGCAGGTTGACTGCTCGGCATGATTTCCTAATCTGCCCTTGTTTCCCTGTAAGAACTTGGGTGGCACCCAACTTAACCATGGCCTGACCAAACCGGGCGTTGAAATCGGAGGAGCGCGCAATGGCTGCAACCGTGGACTTGCTGAGGCGGTCTGATGCCAAATCTTGATCAAATTGAAGAACTCCTCTACCCATAATAATTTGACTGTAGAAAGATTTGTCCACAACTGCAGAGCTAAAAGGGTTTTGATCCAAGTTGGCAGTGGGATCAGCTGTCGTGTTCTGAGGGCATTTACTCCTCAACGATGATAACAGCGATAAATCCATGGACGGGTCTGGTTTCCCAGTGTTCTTGTAATTGTAAAGACGGTTTTTAAACAATGAACAATGAGCTATTCCGATAGTGTGACCACCTGTACATCACAATTCACACACACGTTGAGCAAACTTTTTATGCTTTATATAATATTGATATATAAGATCGAATTAAGTTGGTGAATTACCAAGGAGATAGATCATGTCGGTGGCTGTGAATCCCTTGAGAGCAAATGCTCGAATGGCACTTGACACCGAAGAAGTAGGAGGTGGGAGGGTTAGAGCATTTTGTGCAAGAGACACAAGTCCATCCCTTCTTCCTGTTTGGACACTGTATCTAGCTCCACCGCTCTGCATTTATTACATTATCTTAAGGTTATTTTTGCAGTGCATTTAATATTGGTGAATGGACAAAAGCTATTGTTTCTTACGAAGGAGACGACGTCTCTTGTAGCCATAACGATTATATCGGCACAAGAAACCAATCCTGGGCAAACATTCTCGACCGCGGCTTTGGCAGCATCAATGACATCATAGCCTCTAACGCTTAAATTCGGGGGTGAGGTTTTCTCTGTGTTGGGTCCGTCTAGTAGGATGGACGCATCGCAACCCTTTAGATTAATGAAAAGTTAGAATGAAAACCAACAGAAAAAAACCAGCAAGTATCTGGGAAGAGTACACCAAAGGAAGCAAGAAACAAAGAACAACTAGTAGGGACAAGCAGCATCAAACCACTACCAATAGATAGACATGGAAGTCTTTAAGGAAGTACAAGTAAATTACGATATGAAATCAACTCACATTGACAAAGCAATCATGAAACTGCATGCGGATGAGAGCGGGAGCAATTTTTCTGTTAGTGAGATACTTGGAGTAGACCGTCCTTCTTACGATATCTTCAACATCTGAAGTTCGGCATTTGCCATTGTAGAACCCATACTGGAGACCACCATAGCCGAGTGTACCATAGCAGTGACCAACGAGGTTGAAGAAGATGACCCCTACTGCTAATAAGACTATTTTACTGTTTGTCATCGACATTTTCCTATTCAAGTTCTTAAATGAATTGGGGTGAAGAACAATAAATGATTCTTGGGTACTTATAAGGATGAGAAACTAAGATTACCGCTTCAATGACTTTCATGACTTTGTTAGTCTTGTACATTTAGGGGAGACGTGTGGGCATCATTGTTTCAGATTAAAATTTTCATTTATTTATTCATAGTTCATTCTTGAAATGTTATTAAAAGAGCTTTATTTATTTCAATTATATGTTTAATATATTATTTATTAGATAGTTGTGCTTGTGTCCGTTTTTCTTTTTTGTGTGGTATTTGGTAACAACGTAGAGTGCCCTTATATATCAACTAGTTCTATCATGTGAATTGACATTTAAATAATTTTTTTCAAAACCATAAACACAACAAACTACCTACACTACTCTTAAACTATTCATTTGTTCTTGAGATTTTGACCTTTAACATTTGACCGAAGGACACCTTCCACAAATACTTGGTACCGTACAAACTCTTTGACAAAAAATACTCTGTTATACACGATTCATTCCTATGGTTTGAGGTAATTTGAAGTTTGGTCTGTAACTTATTTTTTTAATTTGGATCGTCTCTATAATATGTTTTGGTTGACTTTAGTCTCTCTCTGATATGGTTTGGTTGTGTTTGGTCTCTCTTTGAAATTGAACGACTATATTACCCTCGTTATTATTATTTTTTTAAACTTTTTTATTGTTTTATTTTATTATTTTTTATTAAAAAATGTTTTACATAAGATGGATCCCACCACTTACCTTAATTTTCAACATTTCTCCTTAACAGCTTGAAAGTCGACAATACCCTTCCATCAAAAGAACCCTTTTAATCACTACCCCCTCCTCCATTGTAATATAGATACTTTGAAACTTATCAAGCTGGGTCTAATCCTCACTGATGCTAACACGAACCTCCCAAGACCGTTACATGTGGGAATTTAACTTAAAGGATTTTGATTCACCACGATTACTGGTGTAATATCCCAAAAATAAGACCAAAAAATTTCATTTTTAATTTAAATAAAACGGTACTTCAAAACATTGTCCTACAATCCAAATAGACCAAAGTATGTCACTACATCATATTATATCAAAGTAAATCACAATGTGCGGAAAAAGGTGGTGTGTGCTCTGCAATCATCCTGGGCTCTTCCCTTTCGATCCTGAAGTATCTGAAACATAAACTGAAACCCGTAAGCACAAAGCTTAATGAGTTCCCCAAAATACCATATACCATACATAAATAACACATACTGGGCCCCCGCCCTTCATCAGGCCCTTCCCGGCATCGAGTCCCACCCGGTCTTGGGCCCCGCCCGGCATGGAGCCCCGCTCGGTTTACAGATCTATCAATCACCAGGCCTCGCCTAACATCGGGCCTCGCCCGATACACATATAAGCATATAGACATATAATCATACTATCAAATGCAATAATCACAAAGATAATAGCCTACAATACGGTCATCGGGCCATGCCCGACATCGAGCCCCACTCGGCATACATACCAATGCATACACATGCAAGAGTCACGCAAACATCCAACATCCTAACATAATAAGCCATGGGCCGGCATTGGTGCCTTCGACCCGCTAAACACAATGAGGAAACTCACCTCAGACTGCTGAATCTCACAGATAAATATCTGGTTGTTAGCCAGCTAAAAATCTTCGTGCTATCAATCACAAAATAATATCCAATTAATAATTGGATCCCGACTCAGACTAAGAGTCCAAACTTCGGTAGAAGTCGTTTTTACCCTTTACCTAACATGGCGCAAGGCCAAGGCCCAAACCAACTGTCCAGAAGGCCCAAATTCCAAAATAATCACCCAAAGCCCAAATATGGCTCAATTTCCAAATTAGGCCCAAATCCCTTCATGGAGAGTCCAATAAAATAACATCTACCCAAAATAGAATTCTGATGGCCCAACAAGGCCCAAGACTCCTAAGGTTCAACATGGGCCCAATACCAAAAATCCCAAAGATCTGAAGCCCACTGCTGAGGACGCAGGGCGTACTTAGCTCGTACGCTTAGCGTACTCGCTTTGGGGCTTGTACGCGCAACATACCAGCTTGTACACCCAACGTACTCCCCAGTTTGGCCAACTTCCATCATTAAGCTCTTATTCGGTTAAGACTTCGACCCAATACTTAGATCCTACTTCCTTAAGGTGGTTTATCACGTAAAGTTGGCAACTTTACGTGCATGCATGGTTTAATAGGGTTCTATAGCTCAAAAGAACTTAAAAAAGGGTCTTAACACATGCATGAGCCCATAAACACCTCAAAGCTTGCATTTTTATGGACAAAGGGACCAAAAGAACCCTAGATCTACCACTAGTACAAAAATGACCTACGGTCACTCTTTCTGAAAAACGGCCTGTGACACTTTTTATTAAAAGTGTGGCCAAAGGTCACTAAAAAAATTTAGAGACTGTTTTTGGATACATTTAAATTAGTTTGTGTGGCCATTATATAGATAATCAAAACTTTAACCACACTTAATTATATCAAATGTGACAAATATTAGTCACACTCGACCACTGAGGCCATAAGTCACAATCAGCCACATGTATCGATTAAGATTGTCATACTTTTTTTATGAGAGACAGTAGATTAACGTATCGTGACATGAGTTAGTTCTATGTATGTTTGTAACCTGGTGCCTATTTAGCCACATAACAGACAAAGTAGCTAAAAGGTGATATATATGGTCACTCTAAATATTTGTGTGTCCATAGGGCGGTTCTGTACTAGTTGTACTTAGTTAACGCAAGAAATTAAAACAACTTAGTATTGGTTACTTATGGTCATGTATCATTTATTATGTGTGTCAAAATATTATGAATTAGCTTTAAGAAGAAACAAACATTGTGTGCGTAGGTACCATTTAGTTACGATTACATCTATTATATGTGTCTATATGTAAATATAGACACATATGTAATGTTTATTGTGGTTGTACTATTGTATTTGGAAGACTCTTAAATTTGACCATAATTATCTTTGATATCATTTGGCAGAATTAAAAATGAACAAAAAGTTAAATCATGACATTTTACAAAAATACATTGCTTATTTTGCAATTAAAGGGTTGTAATAAATAATGAAAAAAAATGAATTGCAGTTTTGTAAAGTTAGAAACAATTTCAGAAGAAAACAAAAAAAACTAAAAATAATAAAAACAAAAACAAATAACAGTATAGTTGTGTTGAATAAGAGTTATAAGAAAGGATCAAATTGCCCTTTTTGTCATCTATTCTTTTAATTGCACCAGATCAGACACCATTAAAAATGAAAAGAATACAACTTATTTTAACAGAATAGTATGATAAATAAATGAAAAGAATACAACTTTGTCTAACATTGCATAACGAAAGTACATTACTATAACATTGAGTTTATGTTATAACATATCATCCACCATTACAGTAAAAAACTGAAAAAAGAAATAACTTTGTGTTATAACAATATTACACCAGAATAGTTTGATGGTATAATATGGTAAAAAAATATTAAGGAAAGTACATCGTCATTTTTTTGTCATTTTCTTATTCTCTACGTAACGCTAGGATGAAGGTTTGGCCTTTCCCTTCTACAAAAAAAAATAAAGATCATTAAATGTTAAAAGAAGGAAAAATATTATCGCTACAAATGTAATTCATGACATTAAGAAACACATACCGTACGTATAACAATACCATGACAATCAGTACGAAAATAATCATTTTCCTTCTGCAACTCAAGTGTGTCTACACGTGGCAATATATTATCATTCTGAGGAACTACAGTACTAAATTCTTCATCTACATCTTCATATGTATCTCTGTAATTTTTGGGAGGTGTATTGAACACGATAGACATTTTTTGATCGAGTGGGTCTGTGACATAAAATACTTGTTGTGCTTGTGAGGCCAATATGAAGGGATCACCTTTATGGCCTAATCTTTTTAGTTCAACTAGTGTATACCCCAATTTATCCCTTTTAACCCCATTTCTATTGTCAACCCAGTCACACATGAAAATTGGAATTCGCTTAAAATGATAATCTAGTACCCATATCTCTTGTAAAACACCATGATAAGTGTTTTTGGCATATGTTACAACTTCTTTACTGATGTGTGTGTCAGTTGCAACGACACTAACCCCACTGTTTTTGTAAACTTTACCTTCACGAGCTTTTGTACGAAAAGTATATCCATTGATAGCATATATATCGTATTTAATAATGTTCTTATTGGGTCAATGTGAAATCCATCTCAGTGTCTCTGTTATACTTTCTCTACAGCCCCCTAACTCTCTCTCTACCTGAATTGTAATTAGATAATGAATTTAAGATATAAAGAAATACATAACAAAAAACACAACATATATGAAATGAATATATCTCCTTTCGTAACCAATGACCAAATGTATTACTGTGCTCTTGTTCTAGCTGTGCCTTTCGTTTAGTAGGGTGTTGATGTTGCAAAAAATCCAAGTGTCGTCTGTCAATACGTTAATGTTAATATTATAACAAAAAAAACATACATGTAAAAAAACTTACTTGATATACGGGAGTACTTCAGATGTATTGTGCAATACAAAGAAATGTGTTTTTCTGAATAGTTCGGCGGAAACTTCTACCGATTTAGCAGCTGATAGAGGACTACCGTCCGTAATAGAACTACTATCTACACCTATTTGAATTCCACATGTGTTATGATTTTCAGGGGGAATACCAAATTGTCGACATGCATAAAATCTATACAATGTGGAATCAAATTGTCGCGCCAATACCTTAGCTGTCTATACCATATATTGAATTTCTTCCAGTATGTATTATTTTGCTGGCCCACATCTGAAGTACCCACTTTCTGTGATTTTCTCTTTTTTTTATTTATCTTCCCACCTCTTCCACTTGTAGATTGTTGGATTTCTGCCTCCTTGCCCTTAGACACCTTTCCCCATTTATTAATTATAAATTTGACCCTGTTATATACTTCCTCCCCATTCATAGGTTCTGGAGAGGGTGAGAACTCTTGTTGTCCATTGAATGCCTTTTTTTGTCTTCTGAACGGGTGATCATGCGGTAGAAATCGTCTATGACCAACATAACTCTGCTTTTTCGATCCAGTGAGTCAAATGCATTGTTTCTTCGGCACACACAACACAACCTTGAAATCCGCTGTATGGACAACCACTTAATGTACCTAGAGCAGGATAATCATTAATAGTCCATAACACTACTGCACGTAGTTTAAACTGCTCTTGTGCATATGCATCGTATGTTTCAACTCCAATATCAAATAATAATTGCAGATCATCAATAAAAGCTGCTAGGAACACATCAATATCGTTTCCTGGTGTTCCCGAAATCAATAAAGAAAGCATGATGAACTTTCTCTTCATACACAACCATGGTGGAAGGTTGTAAATGACAGTTAAAATAGGCCACACACTATGACTCCTATTTCCTCTATTCACATCGACCCCGTCAGCCGAAATGCCTAGCCGCAAATTTCTTGGCTCGCTAGCAAAGTCAGGATATTTGTCATCAATGGCAGCCCATGCTGGTGAATCAGCTGGGTGACTTAAAACACCAATATCCACCTTTCTGTCTGTTGCGTGCCATGTTAAATCTTTTGCAGTAGTCTTAGAATGAAAAATTCTTTTCAAGCGCGGAATAATTGGAAAGTACCAGAAAACTTTTGCAGGAATATTTTTGTAAATTTTATTTTTTTGATCATCGACCTTCCATCTTGATTTACCACAAGTAGGACATGCTTCCATGTCTGTGTATTCGTTTCTGTAAAGTATACAGTTGTTGGCACATGCATGTATCTTAGTATACCCTGAACCCATTGCCTTGAACGCTTTTTTGGCCTCGTATGTACTACTGTACATTTCGTTACCTTCTGGTAACATATTTTTGATCAAAACCAATAATTCTGATTATCTGATACTCCATACTTACTCTTTAAGTTGAGTAATTGTATGACTGCAGATAATTTTGTGAAATTAGGACACCCTTTATATAGGGGCTTCTCGGCATCTTCAATCAGTTCTCTAAACTTCTCTGGGTTCCCAATAAAATTTTCTTTTACAGCTTCCACCATCTCTACTGTTTCTGCAGCATCTGCTGGCATTTCTGTGTTCATGGTCGTCGAATCAACAACGTATGACGTGTCCATGTCAAAATTATGTTCATATATATACTTTCTGGGTGGTTGCTCTGTTTCTCCATGCTTATTCCAATTCGTGTATGTTTGATCAATTCCATTCCTGAATAGGTGATCATCTACCATATCCACCGAATGAGATATGTGGTTTACACATTTGACACATGGACATGGAATTCTTATCTTTTTTTTTTTGGTATCTACAACATCCATATTTTTAGAAATCTTGTAATTATGTACTGCATATTTCAAAAATTATGCAACACCCTTTACATACGTTTCTGATGTTCTGTAGGCTCCCATCCAAGACTTATCCATATTCAGTTTATAACAACATCAACAAGCAATATATGTTTCCTGTTCATTGAAGCATTTTAACAAACAGTTGGTGTGCATAAACGAAAAAGATCACATTACAATTAAATCCAATAACTGGAAACCAAATACTTGTTAATTGAAGAATATATAATGAAACATGACCAAACGAAATAACAAAGATTAATATTCTGAAGCTAATTGTTTTTTATGTCCCTGTATAAATTAAGGTAGTATGTGTACCTGAATGAATTTCATGTTGAAGTATCAATTCGTGGTTGAAGTATAAACGTAGTTGCAATGCATTTGTATTAAGAAGAGAGTGATTCGATGGGAATGCATATAGTCTAAAAATTCATATCTACGCAATAGGTGTGGATGATCAAGGATATATCGAGAAAAAACAAAAAAAAGAGAAAAAAATTGTTCCTAATGGGGTTCAAACCCATGACATTCCAAAATATACCTTTAACTACATTTACACTTACCAACTGGGGTGTCTGACTGTTTGTAAGTGATTAGTTTACGAAACAAACATAACAATAAACTAAAAGAGTAACATTTGCCGAAAATACCCCTGCTTCCTATAGAACTGATCTAAGATAACCACATTTACCATCAATCATACTTTCCTCATTTGAGACAATATACTTAACTGTGGTTGCACATTGTTTTTAATTACCCTTCACAATTGGAAATAAAAACAAATGACAAAAATACCCCTGATTCTTCTCACACTCTTATTGTTTAATTGTAGTTATGCACATCATGATGGGTTTTGCGCATTCTAACACTCCTAAGTGTACATGCAACCCTAAATACCTTGGATCTATGTTTTCTCTATTATACATGCAATTATGAACTTTCCAAGGTATTACCCTATCTAGCATACAATACTTGATACTTGGGTAATCAAATGGATAGAATACATACCTTTGTTTGATGTAGCTTGTCTCCATGAAGCTTGAGTGCCTAGTGCCCCAAGTGTGACACCTCAAATGGTTCACACAACACCAAATGCACATGGAATGACTTGAGAGAAATGGAACACTCCTTGAAATCGTCTAGCCCTCATATTCACACATTAGTGCACGATTTATTGAGCCATGGGATTCTTTTATATGGTGGCTATTAGGGTTACACCATGTAACTCATAACTTTACCTATTCCTTATGCTCCATGGATTTTAACCTCCATGGAGTATCCATGGGTCACCCGATGGACTTAGTCCAACATAAGAAATCTTGGATCACAAGCCCACATATATAAGAATGAATGATTTACACAATCAACCCATATATTTAATTAGTCTCCTTTTGATCACTTAATTAATTCCAAATTAATTCTTGATCAATACTAATTAAATAACCTTATTAATATATTAGAACTTATAATATATTAACCAACCTTAAGTGTTATTTCTCTCATTATAGTCTATCCAAATGCATGATGCCATGCAACCCAAATGGACCATGCCGGGTCGGGTCAAGTCTTACCAATTATAATTATGGACTTAGACATTAATCCAACAGTCTCCCACTTGGATAAGTCTAAAACTATTATTGCGTATGACTTCAGGAACCGATCAGCAATCGTAGCTCTCAAAAGCTTCTGTCGAACTCTGACCTTGTCGATGAACTCTGACCTTTGTCAATGACTTGTCCATTAGATAAGGGATCATATATTCCTCCATTCTAGATATCATATGGACTGAGACATGGATTATCAATCATTCTCTCTGTCCATTTGTTGTTTCCCGATTTCCGATTCATGATGACTGACTGATTGAACAAATCAAATCAGTCCTGGCTTGGCCAAGCACTCACATGTATCATCTTTAAATCATCGAGGGGCCCACATATATCGCTTTTATCCCGAAGGTAAAAGGAATGGATAAACTTCGACTCATATGGCTTGTTCTACTACTTGTTGAATCATACACAAAGGCACGTTTTATAACATCGAGTTACCGAATGCGTTTTCGTGCAATCAATGTACAACCAACTCATAGTAACAACTCATATCTCTAGGTTTGAAGAATATAAGATATTATCGTCTCATGATCACTCGTGATAAAATCCATGAAGTGATTCAAATGAGCGCGGGTTGAATCCAATACTCAGAACTTATGAGCACTCATGAGTGTTGTAGCACCACTTTGTCCACCAACTTGGACCTCTACAAACCAACCCATGACAGTCTTGATTCATATCTACTTCCAACATATGACCGACTGTGGATGGTTTGAATAACTTAATCAATCAGGAAGAGCGACTTAGTTATTCTGGAAGTCAAAACATGCAAAGTGAAACACAAGAATAAATGAATCAAATATGGTATCAAACCCTATGAATATAAATAAACACTTTTATTTATCACCATACTGATTACTCATTATTCATTGTTTCGGTTTTATCAACTTTATACTTGAATTAAAAACACTAGTTGTCCCATGCTCCAAGCATGTACACTATGTTTTTCTTAAACAATAGCTTTGCCATACACCAAGTATGCACTCTATGTTTTTCTATGATCCTTACTTTGTGAAATAAACCAATTGAACATAATTTCAATGATTCTAATTTCACACTCCCAAATCCTTATCGAAAAATGTGAGAATTTCAAATTCCTATCATTTATCGAAATCTGTTTAGATTTTAAACTTATATGCACTGACCCTCCTGTAATGAATATGTACAAAGTCACAAAGACTTGTCAACAGTCATTATAAGGTATTCCAATGGAGATCAACTCCATGGAAACTAAGTCTCATATTCAAAGTACATTGCTTTGGACATGCTTCTTGCATTAAGTTTCCTAATCTTACACAGATAACTTCCACCTATGGAGACAACTCCATATTCTCATTTTGACTATCACTTCTGAATAAGAGATGCCTCTTTTCAGAATATGTCAATATGGTCCTTCCAAAATTAGCACTATACTTCCAATTGTCCCTGAGCAACCAATCTTTGGTAAACCTCAGATTGTCCTCGACAATTGCTTAATCACTTTAGTCATATCCAATTCTCGACATTTTCCTCCTTAACGCCCCAAGGCATTTGGAAAATTCAGAAAGGATAAATATTATAGCACATGTAATCGATCTTGTACCCAAAGTAAATGGGACACGATTCATGATGTTTCACATAAAGACATGGTTCTAGACCAGTCTTTTGCCATAATAATTTTTTTTTTGTTTGCCATATTCTCAAAATTTGACTATGAAGAGGGATGCCGTAATCATAATCGAATTTTGAGAACACAATATATAGAATTTTCTTAAGTTGAACCAAACCAACATAAAATTCATATATATATTCTTGACTAAGATGATTAAAATCTCAATCTAAACCTTTTAGAATTGAAATGAAGTATAATTTCCTCTCCCTTAATTATAGCAAAACTACTTTTTCAACCCCTGCAATCTCACGAATTGAAACTTTTGTTTTCTATAATTAACATTGCTAACTTGCAATACTTATCATAATTATCATGCTCCCACTAACATGATGATTATTAGCATAACACTTATGCTCCCACTAGCTTTGACATCTATCCAGAAAACAACTGGACCTCTAGAAGTCAATACTTTATTGACATTCTTACCAAAGTTCAGATTTCTGATACTAGATTGCTTTGATAAGACTTTATCAAAATCATACACCTTATCTTAGATAGCTCACATGTGTGTCTAAACAATTTCAGAACTATGAAAAGGGATGTCGTAATCATAGTCTCAATTGTTTAGACCTTTTGCCATCTGCTTCAAATCTACTTGGTGGAAGTGTTTCCTCACCATCATTTTCATGAATCGGAGAGAAACCTTATGACCCTTAGATTTTATGGTGTATGTGTTCTTATCCATGTGAATCGTCAAAACCATGGTCACAAGACAAGGTTAGTGACAAATCCTAACTCATATGGATTGAACTTGTGCAATCTTAACTTCTTGCCACCTGGCAGCTCAAGGGCCTGCCATTGCTTCCAAGTAGCTATGCAAACAATTAAGAACATGTAGAACTCAAATGTATAGCCAACTTAACTAGAATGGGCACATAAATGTCAACATGATAGGTTATAAACCTCTAGTTGTGTGCTAGTGATGAAATACAGGTTTTTATTCTTGATTACTTCTTGAAACCCTTTCAGGATCTTTTAGACTCCCACTGTCTCCTTGACCTATAAGAATTTCTTGCCAAATATTCAAGAGATAGTGTGGATTGTAATCAAGACAGACACTTAACACAATTGGCCTTAGTTGATCTTTGTTTTATCCAAAACATCACAAATTACCAATTTCAAATGTACAAGAGTAGAAAACGTTTACTCTTACATTTGACAAGTGTTTTTAAAAATCTTTTAAGACATGTCACTCAAGTTACAATCTTAGAGTATAACTCTAAGAATTGTTTTTGGAACGATGTATGAATCATCTTCTTGATTTAACCACTTCAACAATTCATAACTCCTCTTCTTAACTATCAGAATGCACTTAGAGGATGAATTGTGATAAGGTCTCAAAATCATTAAGATGATCTTAAAACATGATACTAAAGTACTCTCCCATCTTTTCAGATTTGAGAAACTTTTATCCTTCTGCCTAATTTGATTCTTCTCATTCGTTCTGTCATACATTGAAACTTTTCCAATGTCTCAGAATTATACTTAAGCTTGTAAGTATAATCATATTTACTAAGCCTTAGTAAATCATGACGAATAGTCTTATCGATCTTTTATGGTGGACTTGATCAGTGCACAAGAATGTGTACTCGATCCCTTAGTCCTTCACTTGACTCACATATACATGTGAACAAGGAACTAGTCTTAATTTTCCAAAGTTGAAAATTCTCATTCATCATACTATACAACTTGCATGATTCCAAGTTTCTATCGAACTGAAACTTGGGTGATGAGAATCTTTCCTTATTTGGTAAATTTGGACACTACCACAAATGAAAGAATCAAATTCATATTTTCACTCTTGCTCTTAATGGAATCTTATAAGCAACAAAGATTTTCACAAATGCCATTGTAAGGATATTTTAAAATAAATAAAATCAAAAATTTTCCTTTTATTTTAAAAACTTTGCGGAAAAAACTATCCTTACAGTGCAAAAGCACATGAAAACTTTGTTGTTATCTATTCCTAAGCAATATATCATAACTCCTAAGAAGTAGCTCAAGAATCCGATCTTCAAACTATGCGATAGAAATCCATCTACGCGATCAGATTCAGCATATTCTTTCTTTAAGTTTCTTCACTTTTCTTTGATTCTTCAAACATCAACATGTGACCCAGTCACATCATGTAATAAGAATCTCCAAGTAGGAACTTAATAGAGTTAGACAATGGACTTTACCTGAAGTAGAGTCAAACTTATTGACTTTAACATCCTTAGGTAAATTTGGCAGCTTCGCAACCAATGCCCCTTCCTTTGGCAATGGACCCTTGATAATGGGACTATCTAAGACTTAGCCTCTCTCTTTACCATTTGGTCAACCGAGTTGACTATGGCCGATCCCTTTCCATTGGGAAGAGAGAGCTTTACTGGATATCCAATGTCATCATTGTCAATGTCCGTAAAGTTTTAGGAAGTTGATCTTAGCAAATAGATAAGATCATTAAGGGTCTTGTCATAGTCTGTTTCATAGGAGTCCCAAAGGAACTCACTATGTGACTTAGAAAGTAGTTGAGCCACCAACTTTCTCAAGACTTTGACACCCAACTCTCCCGGCTTGTCAATATGTGACTACATCTCCAAGATGTGATCACACATAGATCTTTGCTTGCCAATAGGGCTTGAGTGACCTTAAACTTTTCAAGAACTTGTGGGTTAGGGAGAATAATTGGAGGAGGTGGAGGAAGTGAAGTTCCAAGAGATTTGGGATGATCATAGATGTCTGAACTAGACATCTTTTGGGAGAAATTCAAGATAGTTGATTTAAAGTCCTTAATATAACACCCAATATGAAATATTAAGGCTAGGACCCAACACAATATTTTATAACTTGGAAGAGGGATGCCATAATCCAAGCTATAGAATATTTGAAGGTAGGTGAATGACGATTCACCAATTTCCACCAAGATAAACGAAATGTATTATTAGGTTTTAATTGGTTTTGAAACTCCTAGATTCTTTGAGATTCATTGAACTTTTCAAAGGCATGTTTCAATCTCGAGTGTGCCCTTCAGGTTTTGTGACTGGGATGCCGAGGATCACAAAACAAGGTGTGAAGTAACCATGCAAATTACTTGGTACCCTTAAGTGTTTACCCCTCAATCGTTGTGCCGGTTAACCACACACGCTCCATCGATACTATGATAAACATTAAGTTACCCTTTGCCTACCTAGTTAAATACGAGTTAGTGTGCCGGTTAACCACACACGCTCCACTAACCGACTTAAACAAAGTGCAAAGTGTACTTTCATGGATTAGCACCTTATTCACATTTTCCTAAGTAACTAAGATTGGGAATTTATAAGTGTTTAGTTACTTAGTATTTATCATTAATACTTTTAATGAAGGGAGAATTATAGTCCTTGTCCTACCCGTTCGGCTAACGACCCTCCACCAGTTAAGGAAGCGGTGGGTGAGAGTGGACACCCATTAAGCTGCCATTTTATAGGCAGTAACCTTATACCCCCCCCCCCCCTTATAGACCGACTTCGTGAATGAGGCCTACTAACGGTAAGACTGACTTGCTCTTATACATATATTTATTATTAACTTATAATACTGTAAAGTATAAGGGTTGAATTTTAACTTTTAAAATTCTAAGGGCTAACTTGGAATTAAAGTATTCATGGGGAAAACTTTACAAATTCCAAAACTTGAGGGCAAGTTTTGAAAATATTCAAAACTAATTAATTCCATAACTTATGTATTTAAAGTAGTTTTAATTAAAAAAAAACTCTTCAAGTTCCATAACTTGAGGACAAGTTATGGAAGACTTTAAACTAATAAAAGAATGTAACTTTTCTTTATTTTTGTAACTTATGGAACTAATTAAGGTTACACATTTTATCATTTAATGAAGTGACTCTTGAACCTCCATAGCTTGAGGACAAGTTATGGAGTCATAAAACCATTTAATGAGGACAAGACTCTTCATTTTTGTAACCATTGCCAACTTTTTATGAGTTTTATGAAACTTAAATGTGACTTTTCATATAACTTGAGGACAAGTTACAAAAACACATTTTAGAATCAACTCTTAGATTAAAATGGATTGAAAACACATAATCAATTAACTTTTCTATTAATCTAATAAACTCATATGAACAAAGATAATTCACATCAAAATTTTCAAGTAATTAGCATAACTTTTAAACTAATACAATTCGATTTTTCAGCTAATTTTGCAAGTATAACAAGAAAACAAGCCTTGTCTCTGATACCACTGATGGGTTTTGCGCATTCTAACACTCCTAAGTGTACATGCAACCCTAAATACCTTGGATCTATGTTTTCTCTATTATACATGCAATTATGAACTTTCCAAGGTATTACCCTATCTAGCATACAATACTTGATACTTGGGTAATCAAATGGATAGAATACATACCTTTGTTTGATGTAGCTTGTCTCCATGAAGTTTGAGTGCCTAGTGCCCCAAGTGTGACACCTCAAATGGTTCACACAACACCAAATGCACATGGAATGACTTGAGAGAAATGGAACACTCCTTGAAATCGTCTAGCCCTCATATTCACACATTAGTGCACGATTTCTTGAGCCATGGGATTCTTTTATATGGTGGCTATTAGGGTTACACCATGTAACTCATAACTTTACCCATTCCTTATGCTACATGGATTTTAACCTCCATGGAGTATCCATGGGTCACCCCATGGACTTAGTCCAACATAAGAAATCTTGGATCACAAGCCCACATATATAAGAATGAATGATTTACACAATCAACCCATATATTTAATTAGTCTCCTTTTGATCACTTAATTAATTCCAAATTAATTCTTGATCAATACTAATTAAATAACCTTATTAATATATTAGAACTTATAATATATTAACCAACCTTAAGTGTTATTTCTCTCATTATAGTCTATCCAAATGCATGATGCCATGCAACCCAAATGGACCATGTCGGGTCGGGTCAAGTCTTACCAATTATAGTTATGGACTTAGACATTAATCCAACACATCATATATGTATCTAAGATAAACTTATTTTTTTCTATCAATACTATGATGATGCATACCCTTAGATGATGTTTCCTTTTTCTTTTCATTATATATACTGAATGACCATTATACCCTTATATCTCAAACACAGTTTTAATGGGAAATTATAACATTTTCTTTCTTTTATTATAAAAACAATTAATTGACGGATATACCCCTGCTTTAGCATAATCTCCATATGTTGATAACAAACATGGGACAAACTAAATAATCTAACCAATAACTTACCTCTAAAGTGGAAATAAGTTGAAAAGTACATTGCTTTGTTTACAAAACAATGCAGCAAAACAGGGACAATACTATGATGATGCATACCCTTAGATGATGTTTCCTTTTTCTTTTCATTATATATACTGAATGACCATTATACCCTTATATCTAAAACACAGTTTTAATGGGAAATTATAACATTTTCTTTCTTTTATGATAAAAACAATTAATTGACGAATATACCCCTGCTTTAGCATAATCTCCATATGTTGATAACAAACATGGGACAAACTAAATAATCTAACCAATAACTTACCTCTAAAGTGGAAATAAGTTGAAAAGTACATTGCTTTGTTTACAAAACAATGCAGCAAAACAGGGACAATACTGACTCAGTTATAAGTATGAAACACAATATAAATAACAACATAAAATTATAATTATAATGAATTCCCATTTTGCCCCTAAGAAAGTTATAATCAAAACAACATCATATTGCTTACAAAAAAGAGTTTCATATGTACTCTATATTAAACACAAAATGGAGTACAACATAGGTCCCCTACACTATATTTGTCCATGCTATCACATTCTCCTTCGCCATGTCCATTGCATCTTCCATTTTTCTCTTGGAATGGTCATGTTTAGCATATGCCTGATGTATGTTATTCCATCATCAACTCTTGCCATTGGGTGTTCTGTTACAAACAGATGAATAAGCTTCTCAACCCTTTTGGATGGTGAGTTCATCAAAAAGTAGGGGAAATTGGTTGGAACAAATACAGGCCTATGTTCAACATATAGATGTTCAATCTCTCGGAATTGGTGTGACCTAACGATCATCTTGAAAGTTCCCAAACAATCATCATTCAGAATTGGAATCATTGACAACCCACAGTTTTCTTCGGTTGGCATATGATACCAGTTACCCATAGTTGTATACCCCAAGCTTTTCGAAAAACGACCAAGCATCTCCATGTTCAGCAAATCGATGTTGACATATGAAATAAAGTTAACTTTTGTCGTTTGATACGACTTACCTGGATAGTCTGTAAAAAACCCGCCATGTACAACTCTAATGGTGAATCTCTTATCGTTTGCTTTCCCGTACTCTACTAACGGTGTGTTTTGCGGTGGTTCACTGCTTACACTCCATAGTTGAAACCTCGGATTTGCCCATGGATCAGCATTCATTTTTGTTTCCATTGATCGTCGGAGTTGTTTTCACAGAGGAGGAGCAAATAATAGAAGTTATCGTATGTTGGTAATGAAGATGTAAGAATGACGATTTTGATATAAGGGGAGGCTTTAAATGCATCGTCATTCAGAGCTGAAGGGACATCGACGTAGGCCATCACTTCCAATTAATAGCAGGCTACAGGGGAGGTACAATTTGAACGACGGCTGTGATAATGATTATCGATATTGTGTTATACATTAATATATTATTTACATTAATATATGTAATATTAAATAAGTGTAACATCAATACTTGCTTTGTTTTTATTATTACCATACAAAATATAAATTTATATATAAATTAATTATAAATATATAAAATCATTTTTTAAATTAATATGGGTATGGTTTCCTGGTGGTCGGGTGTTGGTACGGGTTGACCAACATTAGGTCATGTAGGGGTGTTGGTAATGGTTTAGGACCAAATTGGGTTTCTAATACGGGTATGGGTTGCAGGTGGTCGGGTGTTGGTACGGGTTGACCATCATTAGGTCATGTAGGGGTGTTGGTAATGGTTTGGGACCAAAATGGGTTTATAATATGGGTATGGGTTGCAAGTGCTCGGGTGTTGGTAATGGTTGACCATCCTTAGGTCATGTAGGGGTGTTGGTAATGGTTTGGGACCAAATTGGGTTTCTAATACGGGTATGGGTTGCAGGTGGTCGGGTGTTGGTAATGGTTGACCATCATTAGGTCATGTAGGGGTGTTGGTAATGGTTTGGGACCAAATTGGGTTTCTAATACGGGTATGGGTTGCAGGTGGTCGGGTGTTGGTAATGGTTGACCATCATTAGGTCATGTAAGGATGTTGGTAATGGTTTGGGACCAAATTGGGTTTATAATATGGGTATGGGTTGCAGGTGGTCGGGTGTTGGTACAGATTAACCATCATTAGGTCATGTAGGGGTGTTGGTAATGGTTTGGGACCAAATTGGGTTTCTAATACGGGTATGGGTTGCAGGTGGTCGGGTGTTGGTAATGGTTGACCATCATTAGGTCATGTAGGGGTGTTGGTAATGGTTTAGGACCAAATTGGGTTTCTAATACGAGTATGGGTTGCAGGTGGTTGGGTGTTGGTAATGGTTTACCATCATTAGGTCATGTAGGGGTGTTGGTAATGGTTTGGGACCAAAATGGGTTTATAATATGGGTATGGGTTGCAGGTGGTCGGGTGTTGGTACGGGTTGACCATAATTAGGTCATTTAGGGGTGTTGGTAATGGTTTGGGACCAAATTGGGTTTCTAATACAGGTATGGGTTGCAGGTGGTCGGGTGTTGGTAATGGTTGGCCATCATTAGGTCGTGTAGGGGTGTTGGTAATGGTTTGGGACCAAAATGGGTTTATAATATTGGTATGGGTTGCAGGTGGTCGGGTGTTGGTACGAGTTGACCATCATTAGGTCATGTATGGGTGTTGTTAATGGTTTGGGACCAAAATGAGTTTATAATATGGGTATGGGTTGCAAGTGATCGGGTGTTGGTAATGGTTGACCATCCTTAGGTCATGTAGGGGTGTTGGTAATGGTTTGGGACCAAATTTGGTTTCTAATACGGGTATGGGTTGCAGGTGGTCGGGTGTTGGTAATGGTTGACCATCATTAGGTCATGTAGGGGTGTTGGTAATGGTTTGGGACCAAAATGGGTTTATAATATGGGTATGGGTTGCAGGTGGTCGGGTGTTGGTAATGGTTGACCATCATTAGGTCATGTAGGGGTGTTGGTAATGGTTTGGGACCAAAATGGGTTTCTAATATGGGTATGGGTTGCAGGTAGTCGGGTGTTGGTAATGGTTGACCGTCATTAGGTCATGTAGGGGTGTTGGTAATGGTTCGGGACCAAATTGGGTTTCTAATACGGGTATGGGTTGCAGGTGGTCGGGTGTTGGTAATGGTTGACTATCATTAGGTCATGTAGGGATGTTGGTAATGGTTTGGGACCAAAATGGGTTTATAATATGGGTATGGGTTGCAGGTGGTCAGGTGTTGGTACGGGTTGACCATCATTAGGTCATGTAGGGGTGTTGGTAATGGTTTGGGACCAAAATGGGTTTATAATATGGGTATGTGTTGCAAGTTCTCGGGTGTTGGTAATGGTTGACCATCCTTAAGTCATGTAGGGGTGTTGGTAATGGTTTGGGACCATATTGGGTTTCTAATACGGGTATGGGTTGCAGGTGGTCGGGTGTTGGTAATGGTTGACCATCATTAGATCATGTAGGAGTGTTGGTAGTGGTTTGGGAACAAAATGGGTTTATAATATGGGTATGGGTTGCAGGTGGTCGGGTTTTGGTACGGGTTGACCATCATTAGGTCATGTAGGGGTGTTGGTAATGATTTGGGACCAAAATGGGTTTGTAATATGGGTACGGGTTTAGGACCGAAATGGGTTTATAGTAGGTGTATGGATTTTTTTTCCTTACTTAATATAAAATAAAATAAAACATCTTAACAAAGTGTTCACACGGAAAAATTAGTACGCTAACTAGACCTTATTTTTATTTTCATTTTATTATACTATTATCCCATTGTATATACATAATTGAATGTTCAATATTTTTCATCTCCAATAGTGATGTAGTTGTACCCTAACGTAAAATTGTTAATTTACAAGGACCAAAGTTGTAACATTTCTATTTTTATCTAATAACTCGTAATAATGTTTCAAAAGCCAGAACATGTTTCCAAACCACGATTTACGCTTGTCATCGTATGAGTTCACTATCAGATCAAAATTTGGAAAAATATTGAATTCGTCAATCAAAATTAAGCAAATATAATGGGAGGCAAACATTTTTTCCATTTTGTTTTGGGCTCCAAATCAACGCGGGAAGTATTCATCTATCTCACCGCCAAAACTATGAAGATCAATCCATCAGATGAAGGAAAATCCGGTAAATTTGGTAACCGCCCTCAAATTAGGACGTACTAACAATGTATTATTTAAAAGACTTTGATTTTTTCAACCATTGTGTGGTTTTTCTCTAGGTTATATCGATCTCAGTTGGATTATATTTCAGTTCATCATTCGGCAACATTCATCACGCATTTCTACTGTAAGTATATTCTCTGTATATGGTGTCAATGTTATTGATTGTATTGATTAGGGGATTATACATAAAACATAAATTTTTTGATTCTTCATATTACTATGCTTGTTGCACACCAACTGTTCGATGAAATGTGTATGTGAAATTTTGTATGTAATATAAGTTTGTCATACTTTTTATTAAACATACAAATAATCAAACTTAATTCATATGTTTCATGTCAACAGAAGAATCATGGAGGTGAACAAGGAACAACATGAGGATATGCCTGACTATGATATGGAATATGAGCAAGATGATGGAACACAATTTTATGAATCGGACACAGAAAATGGTGAAAATAATGACAATGACTACAATAGCCATTCAGATTCGGAAGAAGAAATGCAAAGCAAAGTTCCTACAAGGTCACCTAGGAAGAGGGGACTGACTCGATTGCCAAAGCTGAAGACCGAGTATGTCAATTCTGGTGGTAGAAAAAAACGTGTGAAGTTTGATGAATTTGGTAAGTTTACAGGGAAGAATAATGCAGTGTTTGTTAGTTATTTGGGATCTCTTGTCCGCGAGAAGGTGGGATTAAGTGCTCTTTGCTGGACGAAAGTAAAACCGGAAGTGAAGGACAAACTTTAGGAAGAGATTACAGTAAATATTTTTTTCACTTTTTTTAACTGCATCTCATATTTTATTTAGAAATCATGTATTAAATACTAATAAATTCATTATTGTTTAATTTTAGCGCTATTTTAAAGTTGATGAAACTGGAAAAAGATTTGTGATGAATAGGCTTGGTATCCTTCTACGAAACTTCAGAAGGAAATTGTATGCAGCTTACATCAAGCCACATCTAGGGAATTCCAAAAAGCTTGGAGAAGTCCCTGTTCGATATCGGGCAATAATTACTGAAAAAGATGATTGGAACAAATTTGTGACATATACGCAATCTGAGGAGTTTAATGTTACAACTTTTTCCCAAAACTTCTTCATTCATTTATCATAAAATTACCAAAAAGTGTTTGACAAATCTTTTTTTTTTTAGACAGGTTGTGTCACAAAAGACAGTCAAAGCGCGCAAGATGTCAAAGTACGCTCATCGGATGGGACGAGGGGGGTATACTACTCTTAGGCGGAAGTTGGTAAGCTTTGTTTTTAGCTATATGATCCATTATATTACCTTCATAGTATGCTACTTAACAGAATTTTATTTTATATTGTTTACAATTTAATTTTTTTTTATCAAGATTGAAGAGAAAATGATTTCAAAGGAAGAAATGCCCCCAAGGTCAATTATGTGGTGTAAAGGACGTGAAAGTAAAGGAGTATTTAAGGATGAAGATGTTAAACTCATGGCGGATAAACTAGTAACTTCAATAAACTTTTTTATTACTATTACTATAAAGATTTTAATCAGTTTTATTAGGACAATAATTATTAATATTTTGTGTGCTAGATGGAACAAGAAAAGCAGATAAAAGAAGGACAAGTTAATGTTGAACCAGGCACGGATGCCATGACATTAGTTTTTGGCAAGGAAAAGGGAGGATTTTTAAAGGGTGTCGGCACAGGAGTCACTTACAACAGATATTTCAATGTTCCTCGCAGCAAAGGATCATCTAAGGAAGAAATTAAAGATCTTAAAGTTGCACTGCATAATGGAAAACTTGAGCTTGAGAAAAAAGATGTTGAACTCAAGGCTTTGTCTACAAAGGTTAATGAACAAGATCAAACACTAAAGCTAGTTTTGGCTCATCTTAATGCAAAAGGAGCTGACTTTCAAAATCTGTCTCATACTGTTGTAAGTAATCTTATTAACAACATGTATTTTCAATGTTACTTGTAAATTGCATTTTTTTAGACATTTTCCATGTTTCTTTATATTTGCTAGGGTATTTCAAGTGACAAGATTGTTGAAAGTAGTGAAACAACTCCTGTTAGTCTCAAAACCAAGCAACCATCAGAACCTGTAACACCAGTATGTTATCATTTTATAAGATAATCATTTATATACTTTTTTTTATACTAATTTCTGTTTTTTCACTTGGGACTTTAATTTATTTAGGTTATTGCAAAACCCACGAAGAAACAAGTTCAAACCAACTCTACAACTGCAACTCCCGATACACAATTGATTTCCATGAAATCTGCAACAGTAGTTTATACTTACTTTACAGTTTTCAACACTTTTAATTTATTTTTTATATTAAAATATAATTTTACATATATGTCTTAAACCTTTATATTAGGTAAATACAAAACCCACCAGAAAAGCTGTTGACTCTAAGACTGCCACTATCAATCCTGACATACCAACAGTTTCAGCAAATAAACCCCTTCACCAGGTAAGTGTTTTTTACATGTTGAATATATATTTCTGTCTTTTTTTTTCTGATTCTAATATTACTTATCATTGTAGCCAATCAAGTATACTCTATCACATCCGTATAAAAGGAACATCGTTGCTCGTGGTACAATTCACTTATCATCAGAAAGACAATTTATTCATGGAGTTCCTCTACAAGATGATTGCTATAAAGTTTCCATTGATGAAGTGGTAATAAAACAAGCATTTCTACCCCATAAAACTGGAGAATTCACATTAGTTGAGGATGCATATAAAAGTTTTGTTCCATGGCCAAAATACCTTGTGCAACCCGAGTCAAAGGTTTGTTTAATTATGTTCACTACTTTCTGCATTACACTTTATTTTCTTCATTAAGTAGTATACTAAGGTTTTGATGTACTCTATTTTTTTTGTTTCAATGTTGTTGTTATAGGTACCAGAAATTATATCACATCAAGAACATCAACATCAAAACTCAAAGAAAATGAAACCAACTTACATCTCATCGAATGCCCTTCTCAAGAAGACAAGGAGTAATACAAATAAGAATAATGCCTAGTTATGTTTAGGTTTTGGTTTATGATGTGTTTGATTTTTTTACCATTATTTAAATTCTTGAAATTAGAACAAAATTTTTTTTTTGGTATTTTAATTAGGAATTTAATGTATGGATTTGGATTTTAATTATTAGTAATATCAAATTATGAATTTTACTTTTGTTTCATATTGTTGGGTTTGGTTACTTTAATTTAAATTATTTTGATGTGTCTAAAATTGTATAAAAAGTAACAATAAATATTAAATTAATGAGGCTTTAATATAAATTTGGCCATGTTCTATTGGTTTTCAATGTCTCTATAATTATACAATGGTTACTTTACATCATTTTTTAACGTGTGACAAAATGGTTAACAATAGATACCATAATTGATTGTTGTTGTGACGAAATACTAGCAAATCGTCACTTATAAATTTAATTATATGTGTCCATTTACCTAACATGGTCATGTTCACCGTAATTATATGTATCTAAAATATACCCAATAGTCTTATTACGATACCGAATAGTCCTTAATTTTAACAAAATGTGTGTCTTTATAATACTTATGATTGTATTTCACTTAATTGTGTGTCTCTGTACGATAGGCTATAGTCACAACAATTGATTGTTTTTTGTGACTAATTATTAGCAATTCGCCACTTATGGAATTAATTATATGTGTCCATTTACCAAACATGGTAATGCTCACCGTAATTACATGTTTACAAAAGATACACAATAGTCTTAACAAAATTTAAATTGTGTGACAATATAAAAGAAAACAACTACACTAAAACATCATGAATGTCGCAAGTTGGTGATATACAGTCACCACAGTTACTAAATAAATGTGTCTATTGACGGTTTAACGCTACAATATTGGATATTTATGGAAAAAATTTCCGTACAAATTTTCCACACTTTTATAATACGGCCACATGTTTTCATCTCATACGGACACTACATTTTAAAGTGACCATAAGACCCATACGATGGCGTCACCTTCCGTCACACTTTCAGTGAAAAAATAAAATGTCACTATATGCATATGGTCACACTTTTTTGGTGTGACTGTAAGTCATTTTTCTTGTAGTGTATGGTTGGTCTTGTTGTTCTATTATAGGTTTTTAGTGTTAGGAGTTTGGCTGTATTAGGTATTTCATCATCCTTGAGCTCCTTCACAAAGGGGGATGTACTACTCCTGGTTGTGTTTCTCTGGTTGAGGTTTGGGAGGGTATATAGTGATTGTGGTTGCTTTTGTGGTAATGGCATGTATTGGTAGGTATGACGATTTATATGGTTTTAAAGATGTTTGTGTGTAGTGATGCCTGGTGGTGTTGATAACGTGGTTGTTATCGGAGCTGGCACTGAACTTTGTGGAGTAAACATCGGTTGGATTAGTGGTGTTACTAGGACCAATGGTGGAAAATTGTTTTGCAGTTGTGTTCGTGGGTTGAACACCGTTTCGGTGGTTGTCTGACGACTTTGAAGCATGCTTTGGTAACCAGACGCTAGTTATGGGGATATGGGTTGTTCGCCTCCGACGGATGGAGTCGAGTGAGTTGCCAGAGGCACATTTATATTAGAGAGTGTTGGGTTCCATAGTTAATTGATTGAATTAATGGGAGTTGATGGTATAATGGTCAATGGGGTGGTGGTTTGTGTCCTCGGTCTGAGTATTTGTTCTAACACTGTCATGGGAGGTATCAGATTTTAAGCTTTGCCACTGCTTACACCGTAGTCTTTGTTTGTCATCTTCGATGTTGTTTTTGGGAGCTTTTGTGTCAGTATCACAGAACAGATGACAACAAATGACGTGATGTCTAATCCCTTAAGGCGGTCTCCGAAGTTGATGTTTCTTTTCATCGGCAAGAAATCATGAAATCACAATAAGGGAAAGAACTAAGTCGGTCGCGTTCCGGGAAGGTCTCCCTGGAAGGTGCTCCGACAGTCAAGTTAGTTCTTTATTCGAAGACAATGTATATCTGATAGATTAAAGGAGAAGCGATCCCTTTAATGTTTTTGGGTGTGGCCCTTTTATAGTAAGATGGATAGGTCTCTTTGTAGGAGACAACCTCAACAGGGGACATCGAAGCTTATTGGAAGATAATCTTCTACGTCCTTCTTCTGAGCAAACACTCTAGTAGTAGTTCGTGCAGACATTCTTGTAGTGCAAATATTCTAGTAGCGGTGCGTGCACTATCTCTAATGTCTATGTTGGTTAGCTAAGCATGTGTAATATTAGTGTTGCATATACTATTTTGTAACAAGTTGCCTTTGTCTTGGAGATATGCGGTTTCACTTATACATTTCACTAGATGACGAGATTCCAAGTTTCCGTGCAGTGTCGCTTGAACGTGGTGAGGTTGCAAGCCAGATGGTCTTGACGGAAGGGCTTACGTAAATATGCAGTTTGATATTTATGCTACTAAATATTTGGTGTATTCTAGGGAATACGTTATCAACTACTTTGAACCGCTCTAAGCCTACTTGGAGTTATGGTCACAAACGAACTTCCATCTCGATTTAGCAAGAAGTGCCTGTTAGGAACCAATGACACTCCCTATAGTCAACCATCCTTTATTTTTACTTTCAAGAATGAGGTCTCATTTAATCCTTGCAATCTTTTTATTGTCATCTTTGCCACCCCAGAGGTACCAAAGATGGATTTGACAAAGAGGCACCTGCCTCCAATGAAACGCCTTAATCTTTCATTTTGAGAGTTTAATTAGCTTTGAATAACTCAATGATGGAGTTCCAAGCCTTCACTCTAGTCATATTCTCTCGACATATTCTCTCCTATAGGTAACCCAAATAAGAGTAATGATATCTAAATACAAGAGAGTAATGAAATGAACGATTGAAAATAAAGTGAGAGTGATGTAGCTAACATACAACAAAGTAATGAAATAAGCGAGTACATGATTTAATTTATTATTCAAAAATGAGTAATCTAAATACAATTTTCAAAATTCCAGTCACACAAATACATATTTAATCGCCAAAATACATACTTAGCTCAATAAATACCAAAAAGCCATATGAATAAACCAATAACAATATATGTGAAACAAAAGGACTTATATGAAAAAAATGTTTAAAAATCATATACAACTTTCAATCAATTAAAAAAAGAAGTTGAAGTTGGCAGGTTGACTGCTCGGCATGATTTCCTAATCTGCCCTTGTTTCCCTGTAAGAACTTGGGTGGCACCCAACTTAACCATGGCCTGACCAAACCGGGCGTTGAAATCGGAGGAGCGCGCAATGGCTGCAACCGTGGACTTGCTGAGGCGGTCTGATGCCAAATCTTGATCAAATTGAAGAACTCCTCTACCCATAATAATTTGACTGTAGAAAGATTTGTCCACAACTGCAGAGCTAAAAGGGTTTTGATCCAAGTTGGCAGTGGGATCAGCTGTCGTGTTCTGAGGGCATTTACTCCTCAACGATGATAACAGCGATAAATCCATGGACGGGTCTGGTTTCCCAGTGTTCTTGTAATTGTAAAGACGGTTTTTAAACAATGAACAATGAGCTATTCCGATAGTGTGACCACCTGTACATCACAATTCACACACACGTTGAGCAAACTTTTTATGCTTTATATAATATTGATATATAAGATCGAATTAAGTTGGTGAATTACCAAGGAGATAGATCATGTCGGTGGCTGTGAATCCCTTGAGAGCAAATGCTCGAATGGCACTTGACACCGAAGAAGTAGGAGGTGGGAGGGTTAGAGCATTTTGTGCAAGAGACACAAGTCCATCCCTTCTTCCTGTTTGGACACTGTATCTAGCTCCACCGCTCTGCATTTATTACATTATCTTAAGGTTATTTTTGCAGTGCATTTAATATTGGTGAATGGACAAAAGCTATTGTTTCTTACGAAGGAGACGACGTCTCTTGTAGCCATAACGATTATATCGGCACAAGAAACCAATCCTGGGCAAACATTCTCGACGGCGGCTTTGGCAGCATCAATGACATCATAGCCTCTAACGCTTAAATTCGGGGGTGAGGTTTTCTCTGTGTTGGGTCCGTCTAGTAGGATGGACGCATCGCAACCCTTTAGATTAATGAAAAGTTAGAATGAAAACCAACAGAAAAAAACCAGCAAGTATCTGGGAAGAGTACACCAAAGGAAGCAAGAAACAAAGAACAACTAGTAGGGACAAGCAGCATCAAACCACTACCAATAGATAGACATGGAAGTCTTTAAGGAAGTACAAGTAAATTACGATATGAAATCAACTCACATTGACAAAGCAATCATGAAACTGCATGCGGATGAGAGCGGGAGCAATTTTTCTGTTAGTGAGATACTTGGAGTAGACCGTCCTTCTTACGATATCTTCAACATCTGAAGTTCGGCATTTGCCATTGTAGAACCCATACTGGAGACCACCATAGCCGAGTGTACCATAGCAGTGACCAACGAGGTTGAAGAAGATGACCCCTACTGCTAATAAGACTATTTTACTGTTTGTCATCGACATTTTCCTATTCAAGTTCTTAAATGAATTGGGGTGAAGAACAATAAATGATTCTTGGGTACTTATAAGGATGAGAAACTAAGATTACCGCTTCAATGACTTTCATGACTTTGTTAGTCTTGTACATTTAGGGGAGACGTGTGGGCATCATTGTTTCAGATTAAAATTTTCATTTATTTATTCATAGTTCATTCTTGAAATGTTATTAAAAGAGCTTTATTTATTTCAATTATATGTTTAATATATTATTTATTCGATAGTTGTGCTTGTGTCCGTTTTTCTTTTTTGTGTGGTATTTGGTAACAACGTAGAGTGCCCTTATATATCAACTAGTTCATCATGTGAATTGACATTTAAATAATTTTTTTCAAAACCATAAACACAACAAACTACCTACACTACTCTTAAACTATTCATTTGTTCTTGAGATTTTGACCTTTAACATTTGGCCGAAGGACACCTTCCACAAATACTTGGTACCGTTGGTGTACAAACTCTTTGACAAAAAATACTCTGTTATACACGAATCATTCCTATGGCTTGAGGTAATTTGAAGTTTGGTCTGTAACTTATTTTTTTAATTTGGATCGTCTCTATAATATGTTTTGGTTGACTTTAGTCTCTCTCTGATATGGTTTGGTTGTGTTTGGTCTCTCTTTGAAATTGAACGACTATATTACCCTCGTTATTATTATTTTTTTAAACTTTTTTATTGTTTTATTTGATTATTTTTTATTAAAAAATGTTTAATACATAAGATGGATCCCACCACTTACCTTAATTTTCAACATTTCTCCTTAATAGCTTGAAAGTCGACAATACCCTTCCATCAAAAGAACCCTTTTAATCACTACCCCCTCCTCCATTGTAATATAGATACTTTGAAACTTATCAAGCTGGGTCTAATCCTCACTGATGCTAACACGAACCTCCCAAGACCGTTACATGTGGGAATTTAACTTAAAGGATTTTGATTCACCACGATTACTGGTGTAACATCCCAAAAATAAGACCAAAAAATTTCATTTTTAATTTAAATAAAACGGTACTTCAAAACATTGTCCTACAATCCAAATAGACCAAAGTATGTCACTACATCATATTATATCAAAGTAAATCACAATGTGCGGAAAAAGGTGGTGTGTGCTCTGCAATCATCCTGGGCTCTTCCCTTTCGATCCTGAAGTATCTGAAACATAAACTGAAACCCGTAAGCACAAAGCTTAATGAGTTCCCCAAAATACCATATACCATACATAAATAACACATACTGGGCCCCCGCCCTTCATCAGGCCCATCCCGGCATCGAGTCCCACCCGGTCTTGGGCCCCGCCCGACATGGAGCCCCGCACGGTTTACAGATCTATCAATCACCAGACCCCGCCTAACATCGGGCCTCGCCCGATACACATATAAGCATATAGACATATAATCATACTATCAAATGCAATAATCACAAAGATAATAGCCTACAATACGGTCATCGGGCCATGCCCGACATCGAGCCCCACTCGGCATACATACCAATGCATACACATGCAAGAGTCACGCAAACATCCAACATCCTAACATAATAAGCCATGGGCCGGCATTGGTGCCTTCGACCCGTTAAACACAATGAGGAAACTCACCTCAGACTGCTGAATCTCACAGATAAATCTCTGGTTGTTAGCCAGCTAAAAATCTTCGTGCTATCAATCAAAAAATAATATCCAATTAATAATTGGATCCCGACTCAGACTAAGAGTCCTAACTTCGGTAGAAGTCGTTTGTACCCTTTACCTAATATGGCGCAAGGCCAAGGCCCAAACCAACTGTCCAGAAGGCCCAAATTCCAAAATAATCACCCAAAGCCCAAATATGGCTCAATTTCCAAATTAGGCCCAAATCCCTTCATGGAGAGTCCAATAAAATAACATCTGCCCAAAATAGAATTCTGATGGCCCAACAAGGCCCAAGACTCCTAAGGTTCAACATGGGCCCAATACCAAAAATCCCAAAGATCTGAAGCCCACTGCTGAGGACGCAGGGCGTACTTAGCTCGTACGCTTAGCGTACTCGCTTTGGGGCTTGTACGCGCAACATACCAGCTTGTACACCCAACGTACTCCCCAGTTTGGCCAACTTCCATCATTAAGCTGTTATTCGGTTAAGACTTCAACCCAATACTTAGATCCTACTTCCTTAAGGTGGTTTATCACGTAAAGTTGGCAACTTTACGTGCATGCATGGTTTAATAGGGTTCTATAGCTCAAAAGAACTTAAAAAAGGGTCTTAACACATGCATGAGTCCATAAACACCTAAAAGCTTGCATTTTTATGGACAAAGGGACCAAAAGAACCCTAGATCTACCACTAGTACAAAAATGACCTACGGTCACACTTTCTGAAAAACGGCCTGTGATACTTTTTATTAAAAGTGTGGCCAAAGGTCACTAAAAAAATTTAAAGACTGTTTTTGGATACATTTAAATTAGTTTGTGTGGCCATTATATAGATAATCAAAACTTTAACCACACTTAATTATACCAAAAGTGACAAATATTAGTCACACTCGACCGCTGAGGCCATAAGTCACAATCAGCCACATGTATCGATTAAGATTGTCATACTTTTTTTATGAGAGACAGTAGATTAACGTATCGTGACATGAGTTAGTTCTATGTGTGTTTGTAACCTGGTGCCTATTTAGCCACATAACAGACAAAGTAGCTAAAAGGTGATACATATGGTCACACTAAATATTTGTGTGTCCATAGGGCGGTTCTGTATTAGTTGTACTTAGTTAACGCAAGAAATTAAAACAAGTTAGTATTGGTTACTTATGGTCATGTATCATTTATTATGTGTGTCAAAATATTATGAATTAGCTTTAAGAAGAAACAAATATTGTGTGCGTAGGTACCATTTAGTTACGATTACAGCTATTATATGTGTCTATATGTAAATATAGACACATATGTAATGTTTATTGTGGTTGTACTATTGTATTTGGAAGACTCTTAAATTTGACCATAATTATCTTTGATATCATTTGGCAGAATTAAAAATGAACAAAAAGTTAAATCATGGCATTTTACAAAAGTACATTGCTTATTTTGCAATTAAATGGTTGTATTAAATAATGAAAAAAAATGAATTGCAGTTTTGTAAAGTTAGAAACAATTTCAGAAGAAAACAAAAAAAACTAAAAATAATAAAAACAAAAACAAATAACAGTATAGTTGTGTTGAATAAGAGTTATAAGAAAGGATCAAATTGCCCTTTTTGTCATCTATTCTTTTAATTGCACCAGATCAGACATCATTAAAAATGAAAAGAATACAACTTATTTTAACAGAATAGTATGATAAATAAATGAAAAGAATACAACTTTGTCTAACATTGCATAACGAAAGTACATTACTATAACATTGAGTTTATGTTATAACATATCATCCACCATTACAGTAAAAAACTGAAAAAAAAAATAACTTTGAGTTATAACAATATTACACCAGAATAGTTTGATGGTATAATATGGTAAAAAAATATTAAGGAAAGTACATCGTCATTTTTTTGTCATTTTCTTATTCTCTACGTAACGCTAGGATGAAGGTTTGGCCTTTCCCTTCTACAATAAAAAATAAAGATCATTAAATGTTAAAAGAAGGAAAAATATTATCGCTACAAATGTAATTCATGACATTAAGAAAAACATACCGTACGTATAACAATACCATGACAATCAGTACGAAAATAATCATTTTCCTTCTGCAACTCAAGTGTGTCTACACGTGGCAATATATTATCATTCTGAGGAACTACAGTACTAAATTCTTCATCTACATCTTCATATGTATCTCTGTAATTTTTGGGAGGTGTATTGAACACGATAGACATTTTTTGATCGAGTGGGTCTGTGACATAAAATACTTGTTGTGCTTGTGAGGCCAATATGAAGGGATCACCTTTATGGCCTAATCTTTTTAGTTCAACTAGTGTATACCCCAATTTATCCCTTTTAACCCCATTTCTATTGTCAACCCAGTCACACATGAAAATTGGAATTCGCTTAAAATGATAATCTAGTACCCATATCTCTTGTAAAACACCATGATAAGTGTTTTTGGCATATGTTACAACTTCTTTACTGATGTGTGTGTCAGTTGCAACGACACTAACCCCACTGTTTTTGTAAACTTTACCTTCACGAGCTTTTGTACGAAAAGTATATCCATTGATAGCATATATATCGTATTTAATAATGTTCTTATTGGGTCAATGTGAAATCCATCTCAGTGTCTCTGTTATACTTTCTCTACAGCCCCCTAACTCTCTCTCTACCTGAATTGTAATTAGATAATGAATTTAAGATATAAAGAAATACATAACAAAAAACACAACATATATGAAATGAATATATCTCCTTTCGTAACCAATGACCAAATGTATTACTGTGCTCTTGTTCTAGCTGTGCCTTTCGTTTAGTAGGGTGTTGATGTTGCAAAAAATCCAAGTGTCGTCTGTCAATACGTTAATGTTAATATTATAACAAAAAAAACATACATGTAAAAAAACTTACTTGATATACGGGAGTACTTCAGATGTATTGTGCAATACAAAGAAATGTGTTTTTCTGAATAGTTCGGCGGAAACTTCTACCGATTTAGCAGCTGATAGAGGACTACCGTCCGTAATAGAACTACTATCTACACCTATTTGAATTCCACATGTGTTATGATTTTCAGGGGGAATACCAAATTGTCGACATGCATAAAATCTATACAATGTGGAATCAAATTGTCGCGCCAATACCTTAGCTGTCTATACCATATATTGAATTTCTTCCAGTATGTATTATTTTGCTGGCCCACATCTGAAGTACCCACTTTCTGTGATTTTCTCTTTTTTTTATTTATCTTCCCACCTCTTCCACTTGTAGATTGTTGGATTTCTGCCTCCTTGCCCTTAGACACCTTTCCCCATTTATTAATTATAAATTTGACCCTGTTATATACTTCCTCCCCATTCATAGGTTCTGGAGAGGGTGAGAACTCTTGTTGTCCATTGAATGCCTTTTTTGTCTTCTGAACGGGTGATCATGCGGTAGAAATCGTCTATGACCAGCATAACTCTGCTTTTTCGATCCAGGGAGTCTAATGCAGTGTTTCTTCGCCACACACAACACAACCTTGAAATCCGCTGTATGGACAACCACTTAATATACCTAGAGCAGGATAATCATTAATAGTCCATAATACTACTGCACATAGTTTAAACTGCTCTTGTGCATATGCATCGTATGTGTCAACTCCAATATCAAATAATAATTGCAGATCATCAATAAAAGCTGCTAGGAACACATCAATATCGTTTCCTGGTGTTCCCGAAATCAATAAAGAAAGCATGATGAACTTTCTCTTCATACACAACCATGGTGGAAGGTTGTAAATGACAGTTAAAATAGGCCACACACTATGACTCCTATTTCCTCTATTCACATCGACCCCGTCAGCCGAAATGCCTAGCCGTAAATTTCTTGGCTCGCTAGCAAAGTCAGGATATTTGTCATCAATGGCAGCCCATGCTGGTGAATCAGCTGGGTGACTTAAAACACCAATATCCACCTTTCTGTCTGTTGCGTGCCATGTTAAATCTTTTGCAGTAGTCTTAGACTGAAAAATTCTTTTCAAGCGCGGAATAATTGGAAAGTACCACAAAACTTTTGCAGGAATATTTTTGTAAATTTTATTTTTTTGATCATCGACCTTCCATCTTGATTTACCACAAGTAGGACATGCTTCCATGTCTGTGTATTCGTTTCTGTAAAGTATACAGTTGTTGGCACATGCATGTATCTTAGTATATCCTGAACCCATTGCCTTGAACGCTTTTTTGGCCTCGTATGTACTACTGTACATTTTGTTACCTTCTGGTAACATATTTTTGATCAAAACCAATAATTCTGTCTAGCACTTATCTGATACTCCATACTTACTCTTTAAGTTAAGTAATTGTATGACTGCAGATAATTTTGTGAAATTAGGACACCCTTTATATAGGGGCTTCTCGGCATCTTCAATCAGTTCTCTAAACTTCTCTGGGTTCCCAATAAAATTTTCTTTTACAGCTTCCACCATCTCTACTGTTTCTGCAGCATCTGCTGGCATTTCTGTGTTCATGGTCGTCGAATCAACAACGTATGACGTGTCCATGTCAAAATTATGTTCATATATATACTTTCTGGGTGGTTGCTCTGTTTCTCCATGCTTATTCCAATTCGTGTATGTTTGATCAATTCCATTCCTGAATAGGTGATCATCTACCATATCCACAGAATGAGATATGTGGTTTACACATTTGACACATGGACATGGAATTCTTATCTTTTTTTTTGGTATCTACAGCATCCATATTTTTAGAAATCTTGTAATTATGTACTGCATATTTCAAAAATTATGCAACACCCTTTACATTCGTTTCTGATGTTCTGTAGGCTCCCATCCAAGACTTATCCATATTCAGTTTATAACAGCATCAACAAGCAATATATGTTTCCTGTTCATTGAAGCATTTTAACAAACAGTTGGTGTGCATAAACGAAAAAGATCACATTACAATTAAATCCAATAACTGGAAACCAAATACTTGTTAATTGAAGAATATATAATGAAACATGACCAAACGAAATAACAAAGATTAATATTCTGAAGCTAATTGTTTTTATGTCCCTGTATAAATTAGGGTAGTATGTGTACCTGAATGAATTTCATGTTGAAGTATCAATTCGTGGTTGAAGTATAAACGTAGTTGCAATGCGTTTGTATTAAGAAGAGAGTGATTCGATGGGAATGCATATAGTCTAAAAATTCATATCTACGCAATAGGTGTGGATGATCAATGATATATCGAGAAAAAACAAAAAAAAAGAGAAAAAAATTGTTCCTAATGGGGTTCGAACCCATGGCATTCCAAAATATACCTTTAACTACATTTACACTTACCAACTGGGGTGTCTGACTGTTTGTAAGTGATTAGTTTACGAAACAAACATAAAAATAAACTAAAAGAGTAACATTTGCCGAAAATACCCCTGCTTCCTATAGAACTGATCTAAGATAACCACATTTACCATCAATCATACTTTCCTCATTTGAGACAATATACTTAATTGTGGTTGCACATTGTTTTTAATTACCCTTCACAATTGGAAATAAAAACAAATGACAAAAATACCCCTGATTCTTCTCACACTCTTATTGTTTAATTGTAGTTATGCACATCATATATGTATCCAAGATAAACTTATTTTTTTCTATCAATACTATGATGATGCATACCCTTAGATGATGTTTCCTTTTTCTTTTCATTATATATACTGAATGACCATTATACCCTTATATCTCAAACACAGTTTTAATGGGAAATTATAACATTTTCTTTCTTTTATGATAAAAACAATTAATTGACGGATATACCCCTGCGTTAGCATAATCTCCATATGTTGATAACAAACATGGGACAAACTAAATAATCTAACCAATAACTTACCTCTAAAGTGGAAATAAGTTGAAAAGTACATTGCTTTGTTTACAAAACAATGCAGCAAAACAGGGACAATACTATGATGATGCATACCCTTAGATGATGTTTCCTTTTTCTTTTCATTATATATACTGAATGACCATTATACCCTTATATCTCAAACACAGTTTTAATGGGAAATTATAACAATTTCTTTCTTTTATGATAAAAACAATTAATTGACGAATATACCCCTGCTTTAGCATAATCTCCATATGTTGATAACAAACATGGGACAAACTAAATAATCTAACCAATAACTTACCTCTAAAGTGGAAATAAGTTGAAAAGTACATTGCTTTGTTTACAAAACAATGCAGCAAAACAGGGACAATACTGACTCAGTTATAAGTATGAAACACAATATAAATAACAACATAAAATTATAATTATAATGAATTCCCATTTTGCCCCTAAGACATTTATAATCAAAACAACATCATATTGCTTACAAAAAAGAGTTTCATATGTACTCTGTATTAAACACAAAATGGAGTATAACATAGGTCCCCTACACTATATTTGTCCATGTTATCACATTCTCCTTTGCCATGTCCATTGCATCTTCCATTTTTTTCTCTTGGAATGGTCATGTTTAGCATATGCCTGATGTATGTTATTCCATCATCAACTGTTGCCATTGGGTGTTCTGTTACAAACAGATGAATAAGCTTCTCAACCCTTTTGGATGGTGAGTTCATCAAAAAGTAGGGGAAATTGGTTGGAACAAATACAGGCCTATGTTCAACATATAGATGTTCAATCTCTCGGAATTGGTGTGACCTAACGATCATCTTGAAAGTTCCCAAACAATCATCATTCAGAATTGGAATCATTGACAACCCACAGTTTTCT
Source organism: Lactuca virosa (assembly GCF_052849685.1). Taxonomy (NCBI): domain Eukaryota; kingdom Viridiplantae; phylum Streptophyta; class Magnoliopsida; order Asterales; family Asteraceae; genus Lactuca; species Lactuca virosa. The sequence goes on from NC_136431.1 coordinate 73,897,539, forward strand.
TCGGTTGGCATATGATACCAGTTACCCATAGTTGTATACCCCAAGCTTTTCGAAAAACGACCAAGCATCTCCATGTTCAGTAAATCGATGTTGACATATGAAATAAAGTTAACTTTTGTCGTTTGATACGACTTACCTGGATAGTCTGTAAAAAACCTGCCATGTACAACTCTAATGGTGAATCTCTTATCGTTTGCTTTCCCGTACTCTACTAACGGTGTGTTTTGCGGTGGTTCACTGCTTACACTCCATAGTTGGAACCTCGGATTTGCCCATGGATCAGCATTCATTTTTGTTTCCATTGATCGTCGGAGTTGTTTTCACAGAGGAGGAGCAAATAATAGAAGCTATCGTATGTTGGTAATGAAGATGTAAGAATGACGATTTTGATATAAGGGGAGGCTTTAAATGGATCGTCATTCAGAGCTGAAGGGACATCGACGTAGGCCATCACTTCCAATTAATAACAGGCTACAGGGGAGGTACAATTTGAACGACGGCTGTGATAATGATTATCGATATTGTGTTATACATTAATATATTATTTACATTAATATATGTAATATTAAATAACTGTAACATCAATACTTGCTTTGTTTTTATTATTACCATACAAAATATAAATTTATATATAAATTAATTATAAATATATAAAATCATTTTTTAAATTAATATGGGTATGGTTTCCTGGTGGTCGGGTGTTGGTACGGGTTGACCAACATTAGGTTATGTAGGGGTGTTGGTAATGGTTTAGGACCAAATTGGGTTTCTAATACGGGTATGGGTTGCAGGTGGTCGGGTGTTGGTACGGGTTGACCATCATTAGGTCATGTAGGGGTGTTGGTAATGGTTTGGGACCAAAATGGGTTTATAATATGGGTATGGGTTGCAAGTGCTCGGGTGTTGGTAATGGTTGACCATCCTTAGGTCATGTAGGGGTGTTGGTAATGGTTTGGGACCAAATTGGGTTTCTAATACGGGTATGGGTTGCAGGTGGTCGGGTGTTGGTAATGGTTGACCATCATTAGGTCATGTAGGGGTGTTGGTAATGGTTTGGGACCAAATTGGGTTTCTAATACGGGTATGGGTTGCAGGTGGTCGGGTGTTGGTAATGGTTGACCATCATTAGGTCATGTAAGGATGTTGGTAATGGTTTGGGACCAAATTGGGTTTATAATATGGGTATGGGTTGCAGGTGGTCGGGTGTTGGTACAGATTGACCATCATTAGGTCATGTAGGGGTGTTGGTAATGGTTTGGGACCAAATTGGGTTTCTAATACGGGTATGGGTTGCAGGTGGTCGGGTGTTGGTAATGGTTGACCATCATTAGGTCATGTAGGGGTGTTGGTAATGGTTTAGGACCAAATTGGGTTTCTAATACGAGTATGGGTTGCAGGTGGTTGGGTGTTGGTAATGGTTTACCATCATTAGGTCATGTAGGGGTGTTGGTAATGGTTTGGGACCAAAATGGGTTTATAATATGGGTATGGGTTGCAGGTGGTCGGGTGTTGGTACGGGTTGACCATAATTAGGTCATTTAGGGGTGTTGGTAATGGTTTGGGACCAAATTGGGTTTCTAATACAGGTATGGGTTGCAGGTGGTCGGGTGTTGGTAATGGTTGGCCATCATTAGGTCGTGTAGGGGTGTTGGTAATGGTTTGGGACCAAAATGGGTTTATAATATTGGTATGGGTTGCAGGTGGTCGGGTGTTGGTACGAGTTGACCATCATTAGGTCATGTATGGGTGTTGTTAATGGTTTGGGACCAAAATGGGTTTATAATATGGGTATGGGTTGCAAGTGATCGGGTGTTGGTAATGGTTGACCATTCTTAGGTCATATAGGGGTGTTGGTAATGGTTTGGGACCAAATTTGGTTTCTAATACGGGTATGGGTTGCAGGTGGTCGGGTGTTGGTAATGGTTGACCATCATTAGGTCATGTAGGGGTGTTGGTAATGGTTTGGGACCAAAATGGGTTTATAATATGGGTATGGGTTGCAGGTGGTCGGGTGTTGGTAATGGTTGACCATCATTAGGTCATGTAGGGGTGTTGGTAATGGTTTGGGACCAAAATGGGTTTCTAATATGGGTATGGGTTGCAGGTAGTCGGGTGTTGGTAATGGTTGGCCATCATTAGGTCATGTAGGGGTGTTGTTAATGGTTTGGGACCAAATTGGGTTTCTAATACGGGTATGGGTTGCAGGTGGTCGAGTGTTGGTAATGGTTGATCATCATTAGGTCATGTAGGGATGTTGGTAATGGTTTGGGACCAAAATGGGTTTATAATATGGGTATGGGTTGCAGGTAGTCGGGTGTTGGTACGGGTTGATCATCATTAGGTCATGTAGGGGTGTTGGTAATGGTTTGGGACCAAAATGGGTTTATAATATGGGTATGTGTTGCAAGTTATCGGGTGTTGGTAATGGTTGACCATCCTTAAGTCATGTAGGGGTGTTGGTAATGGTTTGGGACCATATTGGGTTTCTAATACGGGTATGGGTTGCAGGTGGTCGGGTGTTGGTAATGGTTGACCATCATTAGGTCATGTAGGGGTGTTGGTAATGGTTTGTGACCAAAATGGGTTTATAATATGGGTATGGGTTGCAGGTGGTCGGGTGTTGGTACGGGTTGACCATCATTAGGTCATGTAGGGGTGTTGGTAATGGTTTGGGACCAAAATGGGTTTGTAATATGGGTACGTGTTTAGGACCGAAATGGGTTTATAGTAGGTGTATGGATTTTTTTTTCTTACTTAATATAAAAAAAATAAAAAATCTTAACAAAGTGTTCACACGGAAAAATTAGTACGCTAACTAGACCTTATTCTTATTTTCGTTTTATTATACTATTATCCCATTGTATATACATAATTGAATGTTCAATATTTTTCATTTCCAATAGTGATATAGTTGTACCCTAACGTAAAATTGTTAATTTACAAGGACCAAAGTTGTAACATTTCTATTTTTATCTAATAACTCGTAATAATGTTTCGAAAGCCAGAACATGTTTCCAAACCACGATTTACGCTTCTCATCCTATGAGTTCACTATCAGATCAAAATTTGGAAAAAAATTGAATTCGTCAATCAAAATTAAGCAAATATAATGGGAGGCAAACATTTTTTCCATTTTGTTTTGGGCTCCAAATCAACGCGGGAAGTATTCATCTATCTCACCGCCAAAACTATGAAGATCAATCCATCAGATGAAGGAAAATCCGGTAAATTTGGTAACCACCCTCAAATTAGGACGTACTAACAATGTATTATTTAAAAGACTTTGATTTTTTCAACCATTGTGTGGTTTTTCTCTAGGTTATATCGATCTCAGTTGGATTATATTTCAGTTCATCATTCGGCAACATTCATCACGCATTTCTACTGTAAGTACATTCTCTGTATATGGTGTCAATGTTATTGATTATATTGATTAGGGGATTATACATAAAACATAAATTTTTTGATTCTTCATATTACTATGCTTGTTGCACACCAACTGTTCGATGAAATGTGTATGTGATATTTTGTATGTAATATAAGTTTGTCATACTTTTTATTAAACATACAAATAATCAAACTTAATTCATATGTTTCATGTCAACAGAAGAATCATGGAGGTGAACAAGGAACAACATGAGGATATGCCTGACTATGATATGGAATATGAGCAAGATGATGGAACACAATTTTATGAATCGGACACAGAAAATGGTGAAAATAATGACAATGACTACAATAGCCATTCAGATTCGGAAGAAGAAATGCAAAGCAAAGTTCCTACAAGGTCACCTAGGAAGAGGGGACTGACTCGATTGCCAAAGCTGAAGACCGAGTATGTCAATTCTGGTGGTAGAAAAAAACGTGTGAAGTTTGATGAATTTGGTAAGTTTACAGGGAAGAATAATGCAGTGTTTGTTAGTTATTTGGGAGATCTTGTCCGCGAGAAGGTGGGATTAAGTGCTCTTTGTTGGACGAAAGTAAAACCGGAAGTGAAGGACAAACTTTAGGAAGAGATTACAGTAAATATTTTTTTCACTTTTTTTAACTGCATCTCATATTTTATTTAGAAATCATGTATTAAATACTAACAAATTCATTATTGTTTCATTTTAGCGCTATTTTAAAGTTGATGAAACTGGAAAAAGATTTGTGATGAATAGGCTTGGTATCCTTCTATGAAACTTCAGAAGGAAATTGTATGCAACTTACATCAAGCCACATCTAGGGAATTCCAAAAAGCTTGGAGAAGTCCCTGTTCGATATCGGGCAATAATTACTGAAAAAGATGATCGGAACAAATTTATGACATATACGCAATCTGAGGAGTTTAATGTTACAACTTTTTCCCAAAACTTCTTCATTCATTTATCATAAAATTACCAAAAAGTGTTTGACAAATCTTTTTTTTTTTTTTTGAGACAGGTTGTGTCACAAAAGACAGTCAAAGCGCGCAAGATGTCAAAGTACGCTCATCGGATGGGACGAGGGGGGTATACTACTCTTAGGCGGAAGTTGGTAAGCTTTGTTTTTAGCTATATGATCCATTATATTACCTTCATAGTATGCTACTTAACAGAATTTTATTTTATATTGTTTACAATTTAATTTTTTTTTATCAAGATTGAAGAGAAAGTGATTTCAAAGGAAGAAATGCCCCCAAGGTCAATTATGTGCTGTAAAGGACGTGAAAGTAAAGGAGTATTTAAGGATGAAGATGTTAAACTCATGGCGGATAAACTAGTAACTTCAATAAACTTTTTTATTACTATTACTCTAAAGATTTTAATCAGTTTTATTAGGACAATAATTATTAATATTTTGTGTGCTAGATGGAACAAGAAAAGCAGATAAAAGAAGGACAAGTTAATGTTGAACCAGGCACGGATGCCATGACATTAGTTTTTGGCAAGGAAAAGGGAGGATTTTTAAAGGGTGTCGGCACAGGAGTCACTTACAACAGATATTTCAATGTTCCTCGCAGCAAAGGATCATCTAAGGAAGAAATTAAAGATCTTAAAGTTGCACTGCATAATGGAAAACTTGAGCTTGAGAAAAAAGATGTTGAACTCAAGGCTTTGTCTATAAAGGTTAATGAACAAGACCAAACACTAATGCTAGTTTTGGCTCATCTTAATGCAAAAGGAGCTGACTTTCAAAATCTGTCTCATACTGTTGTAAGTAATCTTATTAACAACATGTATTTTCAATGTTACTTGTAAATTGAATTTTTTTAGACATTTTCCATGTTTCTTTATATTTGCTAGGGTATTTCAAGTGACAAGATTGTTGAAAGTAGTGAAACAACTCCTGTTAGTCTCAAAACCAAGCAACCATCAGAACCTGTAACACCAGTATGTTATCATTTTATAAGATAATCATTTATATACTTTTTTTGATACTAATTTCTGTTTTTTCACTTGGGACTTTAATTTATTTAGGTTATTGCAAAACCCACGAAGAAACAAGTTCAAACCAACTCTACAACTGCAACTCTCGATACACAATTGATTTCCATGAAATCTGCAACAGTAGTTTATACTTACTTTACAGTTTCCAACACTTTTAATTTATCTTTTATATTAAAATATAATTTTACATATATGTCTTAAACCTTTATATTAGGTAAATACAAAACCCACCAGAAAAGCTGTTGACTCTAAGACTGCCACTATCAATCCTGACATACCAACAGTTTCAGCAAATAAACCCCTTCACCAGGTAAGTGTTTTTTACATGTTGAATATACATTTCTGTCTTTTTTTTTCTGATTCTAATATTACTTATCATTGTAGCCAATCAAGTGTACTCTATCACATCCGTATAAAAGGAACATCGTTGCTCGTGGTACAATTCACTTATCATCAGAAAGACAATTTATTCATGGAGTTCCTCTACAAGATGATTGCTATAAAGTTTCCATTGATGAAGTGGTAATAAAACAAGCATTTCTACCCCATAAAACTGGAGAATTCACATTAGTTGAGGATGCATATAAAAGTTTTATTCCATGGCCAAAATACCTTGTGCAACCCGAGTCAAAGGTTTGTTTAATTATGTTCACTACTTTCTGCATTACACTTTATTTTCTTCATTAAGTAGTATACTAAGGTTTTGATGTACTCTATTTTTTTTGTTTCAATGTTGTTGTTATAGGTACCAGAAATTATATCACATCAAGAACATCAACATCAAAACTCAAAGAAAATGAAACCAACTTACATCTCATCGAATGCCCTTCTCAAGAAGACAAGGAGTAATACAAATAAGAATAATGCCTAGTTATGTTTAGGTTTTGGTTTATGATGTGTTTGATTTTTTTACCATTATTTAAATTCTTGAAATTAGAACAAATTTTTTTTTTGGTATTTTAATTAGGAATTTAATGTATGGATTTGGATTTTAATTATTAGTAATATCAAATTATGAATTTTACTTTTGTTTCATATTGTTGGGTTTGGTTACTTTAATTTAAATTATTTTGATGTGTCTAAAATTGTATAAAAAGTAACAATAAATATTAAATTAAAGAGGCTTTAATATAAATTTGGCCATGTTCTATTGGTTTTCAATGTCTCTATAATTATACAATGGTTACTTTACATCATTTTTTAACGTGTGACAAAATGGTTAACAATAGATACCATAATTGATTGTTGTTGTGACGAAATACTAGCAAATCGTCACTTATAAATTTAATTATATGTGTCCATTTACCTAACATGGTCATGTTCACCGTAATTATATGTATCTAAAATATACCCAATAGTCTTATTACGATACCGAATAGTCCTTAATTTTAACAAAATGTGTGTCTTTATAATACTTATGATTGTATTTCACTTAATTGTGTGTCTCTGTACGATAGGCTATAGTCACAACAATTGATTGTTTTTTGTGACTAATTATTAGCAATTCGCCACTTATGGAATTAATTATATGTGTCCATTTACCAAACATGGTAATGCTCACCGTAATTACATGTTTACAAAAGATACACAATAGTCTTAACAAAATTTAAATTGTGTGACAATATAAAAGAAAACAACTACACTAAAACATCATGAATGTCGCAAGTTGGTGATATACAGTCACCACAGTTACTAAATAAATGTGTCTATTGACGGTTTAACGCTACAATATTGGATATTTATGGAAAAAATTTCCGTACAAATTTTCCACACTTTTATAATACGGCCACATGTTTTCATCTCATACGGACACTACATTTTAAAGTGACCATAAGACCCATACGATGGCGTCACCTTCCGTCACACTTTCAGTGAAAAAATAAAATGTCACTATATGCATATGGTCACACTTTTTTGGTGTGACTGTAAGTCATTTTTCTTGTAGTGTATGGTTGGTCTTGTTGTTCTATTATAGGTTTTTAGTGTTAGGAGTTTGGCTGTATTAGGTATTTCATCATCCTTGAGCTCCTTCACAAAGGGGGATGTACTACTCCTGGTTGTGTTTCTCTGGTTGAGGTTTGGGAGGGTATATAGTGATTGTGGTTGCTTTTGTGGTAATGGCATGTATTGGTAGGTAGGACGATTTATATGGTTTTAAAGATGTTTGTGTGTGGTGATGCCTGGTGGTGTTGATAACGTGGTTGTTATCGGAGCTGGCACTGAGCTTTGTGGAGTAAACATCGGTTGGATTAGTGGTGTTACTAGGACCAATGGTGGAAAATTGTTTTGCAGTTGTGTTCGTGGGTTGAACACCGTTTCGGTGGTTGTCGGACGACTTTGAAGCATGCTTTGGTAACCAGACGCTAGTTATGGGGATATGGGTTGTTCGCCTCCGACGGATGGAGTCGAGTGAGTTGCCAGAGGCACATTTATATTAGAGAGTGTTGGGTTCCATAGTTAATTGATTGAATTAATGGGAGTTGATGGTATAATGGTCAAATGGGGTGGTGGTTTGTGTCCTCGGTCTGAGTATTTGTTCTAACACTGTCATGGGAGGTATCAGATTTTAAGCTTTGCCACTGCTTACACCGTAGTCTTTGTTTGTCATCTTCGATGTTGTTTTTGGGAGCTTTTGTGTCAGTATCACAGAACAGATGACAACAAATGACGTGATGTCTAATCCCTTAAGGCGGTCTCCGAAGTTGATGTTTCTTTTCATCGGCAAGAAATCATGAAATCACAATAAGGGAAAGAACTAAGTCGGTCGCGTTCCGGGAAGGTCTCCCCGGAAGGTGCTCCGACAATCAAGTTAGTTCTTTATTCGAAGACAATGTATATCTGATAGATTAAAGGAGAAGTGATCCCTTTAATGTTTTTGGGTGTGGCCCTTTTATAGTAAGATGGATAGGTCTCTTTGTAGGAGACAACCTCAACAGGGGACATCGAAGCTTATTGGAAGATAATCTTCTACGTCCTTCTTCTGAGCAAACACTCTAGTAGTAGTTCGTGCAGACATTCTTGTAGTGCAAATATTCTAGTAGCGGTGCGTGCACTATCTCTAATGTCTATGTTGGTTAGCTAAGCATGTGTAATATTAGTGGTGCATATACTATTTTGTAACAAGTTGCCTTTGTCTTGGAGATATGCGGTTTCACTTATACATTTCACTAGATGACGAGATTGCAAGTTTCCGTGCAGTGTCGCTTGAACGTGGTGAGGTTGCAAGCCAGATGGTCTTGACGGAAGGGCTTACGTAAATATGCGGTTTGATATTTATGCTACTAAATATTTGGTGTATTCTAGGGAATACGTTATCAACTACTTTGAACCGCTCTAAGCCTACTTGGAGTTATGGTCACAAACGAACTTCCATCTCGATTTAGCAAGAAGTGCCTGTTAGGAACCAATGACACTCCCTATAGTCAACCATCCTTTATTTTTACTTTCAAGAATGAGGTCTCATTTAATCCTTGCAATCTTTTTATTGTCATCTTTGCCACCCCAGAGGTACCAAAGATGGATTTGACAAAGAGGCACCTGCCTCCAATGAAACGCCTTAATCTTTCATTTTGAGAGTTTAATTAGCTTTGAATAACTCAATGATGGAGTTCCAAGCCTTCACTCTAGTCATATTCTCTCGACATATTCTCTCCTATAGGTAACCCAAATAAGAGTAATGATATCTAAATACAAGAGAGTAATGAAATGAACGATTGAAAATAAAGTGAGAGTGATGTAGCTAACATACAACAAAGTAATGAAATAAGCGAGTACATGATTTAATTTATTATTCAGAAATGAGTAATCTAAATACAATTTTCAAAATTCCAGTCACACAAATACATATTTAATCGCCAAAATACATACTTAGCTCAATAAATACCAAAAAGCCATATGAATAAACCAATAACAATATATGTGAAACAAAAGGACTTATATGAAAAAAATGTTTAAAAATCATATACAACTTTCAATCAATTAAAAAAAGAAGTTGAAGTTGGCAGGTTGACTGCTCGGCATGATTTCCTAATCTGCCCTTGTTTCCCTGTAAGAACTTGGGTGGCACCCAACTTAACCATGGCCTGACCAAACCGGGCGTTGAAATCGGAGGAGCGCGCAATGGCTGCAACCGTGGACTTGCTGAGGCGGTCTGATGCCAAATCTTGATCAAATTGAAGAACTCCTCTACCCATAATAATTTGACTGTAGAAAGATTTGTCCACAACTGCAGAGCTAAAAGGGTTTTGATCCAAGTTGGCAGTGGGATCAGCTGTCGTGTTCTGAGGGCATTTACTCCTCAACGATGATAACAGCGATAAATCCATGGACGGGTCTGGTTTCCCAGTGTTCTTGTAATTGTAAAGACGGTTTTTAAACAATGAACAATGAGCTATTCCGATAGTGTGACCACCTGTACATCACAATTCACACACACGTTGAGCAAACTTTTTATGCTTTATATAATATTGATATATAAGATCGAATTAAGTTGGTGAATTACCAAGGAGATAGATCATGTCGGTGGCTGTGAATCCCTTGAGAGCAAATGCTCGAATGGCACTTGACACCGAAGAAGTAGGAGGTGGGAGGGTTAGAGCATTTTGTGCAAGAGACACAAGTCCATCCCTTCTTCCTGTTTGGACACTGTATCTAGCTCCACCGCTCTGCATTTATTACATTATCTTAAGGTTATTTTTGCAGTGCATTTAATATTGGTGAATGGACAAAAGCTATTGTTTCTTACGAAGGAGACGACGTCTCTTGTAGCCATAACGATTATATCGGCACAAGAAACCAATCCTGGGCAAACATTCTCGACCGCGGCTTTGGCAGCATCAATGACATCATAGCCTCTAACGCTTAAATTCGGGGGTGAGGTTTTCTCTGTGTTGGGTCCGTCTAGTAGGATGGACGCATCGCAACCCTTTAGATTAATGAAAAGTTAGAATGAAAACCAACAGAAAAAAACCAGCAAGTATCTGGGAAGAGTACACCAAAGGAAGCAAGAAACAAAGAACAACTAGTAGGGACAAGCAGCACCAAACCACTACCAATAGATAGACATGGAAGTCTTTAAGGAAGTACAAGTAAATTACGATATGAAATCAACTCACATTGACAAAGCAATCATGAAACTGCATGCGGATGAGAGCGGGAGCAATTTTTCTGTTAGTGAGATACTTGGAGTAGACCGTCCTTCTTACGATATCTTCAACATCTGAAGTTCGGCATTTGCCATTGTAGAACCCATACTGGAGACCACCATAGCCGAGTGTACCATAGCAGTGACCAATGAGGTTGAAGAAGATGACCCCTACTGCTAATAAGACTATTTTACTGTTTGTATGTAAAAATATATTATTTTTTAACGAGAGTAATCTAAATGAAAGTTGTAGTCGAGATCGCGATAGACATAAACATCAAAAGCCCCAAACACTTCATTAATGAATGTCTCACATAAGATGTCGTAAGAAAAACCTAAAGAATCATTCATAAGTACTGAACGAGTAGAAAACCAAAATTGACTTATTTTGCAACAAAAAAAAATTAAGGACTAAATGTATACAAATATATTAAGAACTAAATGTGTACAATATGATAAATATATTACCATTTTAAGTCATTTTTACCGGCTAACCTAGAGTAGCAAGTCATAAGGAATGAATATGTACAGTTTAATAAGTTGAAGGGGTAAATGTGGACGAAAAAAAAAACTCAGTGACCAAATGTGTACAAATCGAAAAATATATTACCCTTTTAAATCATTATCCCTAGTTCATAATGTGGGTTTACATTTAAATAATTTATTATTTTAAAACCGCAAACACAACAAACTACTTACACTACTCGTAAACTATTCATTTCGTCTTCAGCGAGACTTGAACCTTAACATTTAGTTGAGGGACACCCTTCCACAAACTTCTGATACCGTTGGGATACAAGCGTTTGATAAAAAAGATATGTTGTTTATTATAGTAAATTACACGAATGGTCCATGTGGTTTGGGTAATTTTACGTTCGGTTTGTAACTTAGTTTTTAATCGAACCATACCTATGACATGTTTTGGTTGTATGTTTGTACTACAAGAAAACGAGGCATTAGCGGCGACAAAAATCACTGCTAAAACTATAATTTGTCGTCGGTAAAAGTAATAGCGGTCACACGTCGCCGCTAAAAAGTCGTCGATACTGCTCTGTCGCTATTGTTCAAAATGTCGCCGCTAAAGATATTTGTCGTTGCAAATAACTTTTTCGCCGTTCAAATCAACAGTTGTCGTGTGTAGAAAAAACGATACCTAACGACATTAAATGTTGAAAACAAATACATAACGACATCCAATTAGGTACCAAAGTGTTATAATTTCATACAAATACCAAAAAAACAACAAAAGTGTTATAAAGTTATGTCACCACAAGTCAAACGGACAAACACAAACTAATCCGGCAAACCATTATCTCCACTCCTGGCATGTCCTCATTGATCATCACTTTGCGGTTTCCCCGATTGAAAAAATGCATAAAGTTCCTCCATACACGTCAGGCCATTGAGCATTGCACTGAGATTTTCCAACTACATAATAAATAACAACATATATAAACTTATAAGTTAAACTATCAACATAAACAAAAACTACCAAAGTACATTGCTATTTCTTGCACTTAAATACAAGAAATACCAAAAGTACATTGTTATTTCCTGCACTTGGGACATAAACACAATTATCAATTCAACATGCATTTATTGATGCCAAAGTACATTGGCATTTTTAGACTAGGGAAAAAAAAACAAAGTACATTGCTATTTTTTGCACTTGGAACATAAACACAATTACAAGAACAATTACCAAATCAACAAGGTGTTACTGATCACTATATAAATATATGAGACTTTGAAATTAACTAGTCTTGTTTTACATGAAATGGTAGCTTACTTTCTACTTATGTATTGCTAAAGAACCTTAAATATAAGAAATACCAAAGTACATTGTTATTTCTTGCACTTAGGACAAAATCACAATTACAAACAAAATTACCAAATCAAACATGAATTATATATATATATATATATATATATATATATATATATATATATATATATATATATATATATATAATAGTCTTTTTTACTTGTGATAGTTGTGACTGTAGTGGTGGCTGCGATGGTTGTGCAATCGGCAGGATAACACAAGGTTTTCGTCTGATGCCTTTGATATGGCCACGCCGAGAACCTAATACTTTCTCGAAACATGCTGTAACACTCTAAATCAGGTATGACATTGTAGCCCTTGAAGTATTTCAAAAATGACATAAGAAGCCCTTAAGTACGTTAGGCGTACTTATGAGTACGCTTAGCGTACTTGGCGAGGAGGATCGCGGAGGGGCAGCACGTACGTTGGGCGTACCAGGAGTACGCTGGGCGTACGTGCCGAATGTCCAAACCCTAAAATCCGGACTTGTGACCTATATAAACAACCTTAACTCATTTGAGCCTCACCCTAGACAGCCTCCTTCACCTTCAAACGTTTCTCAAAACCCTAATACCATTTGTGAGTGCATTTTGAGCCTTAAGAGTGCATTTGTGGTCCTTATAGTGTTCATTCAAGAAAGAGAAGTTGTCAAGGAAGCTTGGAGTGTCATTTGGCTTCAAGAATCTGCATATAGTTGACCTTGAGGAGCTTCTGGAGGTATAAAGCTTGGACCTTTCCATCTTAATCTTTAGATCTAGCTAGGGTTTTCTAGTTTTGTCCCTTTGGTTAATTTTGGACCTCCACTTGTGAGTTAAGCAACTCCAGAGGATGGATATGACAGATCTGAAGTCCCTTGGTCCTTTTTCAACATAAAAATGGAGTCTTGGTGGGTGTTTTGACCTCATGCATGGGTTAAGAACCTTAGAAAGGTCTTAATGGGGGTGTTGAGATCATATAAGGCATGCAAAGGCATAAAGTTGCCAACTTTATGCCTTAGGTCGTCTTAATAAACGTAGATCTGACTTTTGGACGTAAAAGAATCAAGTATTAAGCACTTAATGGGAAAATTGCTTAACCTGTTAGTACGCTGGGCGTAACCCAGTGTACGCTGCGCGTATGTCCTAGAGCCCTAGTATGTTGCGCGTACCAGGGTGGTACACTAAGCGTACGCATCAGATGGGCTTGGATCTGTTTTGGGCCTTTGATCTGTTGGGCCTCATTTGGTTATTGGACTTGGTTGCATTTTGTGAATAATGGGCCATTTTATTTGTATTGGGCCATTGGTGTTATGGTACGGTCTTATTGGGCCAAGAGGCCCATTTATTATTTTTGGTCATGGACTTTGGGCCCATTAACAAAGAAATGATAGTTGGGCCTTCATGGAAGGACTTGGGGTTTGGGTCCCTTTGATCAAGTGAAGTCCTAACATTGGTTAATGTTATTATTCAGCGCGGGTGGTTGCTCTGCAATCATCCTGAGCTCTTCCCTTCCGATCCTGAAGTATCTGAAACATAAACCGAAACCCGTAAGCACAAAGCTTAATGAGTTCCCCCAAAATACCACATACCATACATAAATAACACATACTAGGCCCTCACCCTTCATCGGGCCCTTCCCGGCATCGAGTCCCACCCGGTCTCGGGCCCCGCCCGACATCGAGCCCCGCTCGGTTTACAAATCTATCAATCACCAGGCCCCGCCTAACATCGGGCCTCGCCCGATACACATATAAGCATATAGACATATAAGCATACTATCACATGCAATAATCACAAATAAAGCGACGATTACACTTTTCTCGGCTTCTGCATTCTGCATTCTGATACGCATGCACGCCTCAAATTAAAGCGACGATTACACTTTTGTTATTCTTCCTTCCTTCTCCATTCTTGCAGTCACAAACTCGCACTTTAAATCTCGTTATCTCTAATTAGTGATCGGCTTATTCTCCATTCTCAAATCTAAAGCAATTGATTCTCGCAAACTCTCAATCTCGATTCTTGAACTGTTGAACACTGAAAGAAAGGTTGGCTGATTCTTGAACCGCTGAAATAGCTTCTTCCTTCTCCATTCTCGAAATCTTTGAAGAATATGATGATTAAGATATGTGAACTGTGCAGTGCTTTTTCACTTGATTTTTCCATTATCAGATTAGGTTAATAGCCGATTTTTCCATTATCTGTTTTCACTTGATACCTTTTATTATCGATTTCTTTGTTTCTATTTGTTTTTTTTTTTTTGAGTTGTTTTTTTTATTAATTTGTGTTTAATGAATTTGTCAAGGTATTCTATTTGATTCATGAATTGACTATAACTAATGGTTTGTGTAAAACGTTTATTTTCTTAGCATATTAAATAGAAATACTTGGATATTCAAGTCCGTTAGGGAAAATACGTGTCTATATATATATATATATATATATATATATATATATATATATATATATATATATATATATATATATATATATATATATATATATATATATATATATATGGCTAATGGCTTGTTCATTGATTCTTGTGTTGAGTTGTGCATATTTGAGTTAAAATAATCACTACAAACAAAACGTCATTTAGTGGCATGCATTTTTAATGGCAAATTTTTTATGCCACTATATCATGTTTTTAGTGACATATTTTATGTGTCACTATAAATTTAACGACTTTAGTGGTATTTAACAATTTGTGTCGCTATGGCACAATGATATAAAAATGACATTAATATATATATATATATATATATATATATATATATATATATATATATATATATTGTGTTATACATTTTATTAAATACCACAAAAAGTTTTATTGTAATATTATATATTTTTTTTTTGCCACTAAAAGAAATATCGACCTAGTTTTATAATCTGTATTATGGAAGATTGGAGGATTATGGTTTTGTTTTGTGCCACTAAAAGACCTAAAATTCATTGAAGATGGACACAAGTTTAGCGAATAGGACCTGTAAGTGCCAATGATGCTTAGCTGAAATCTCATTTCCCCTTTCACACACTCCTTGATCATTTCATGCCCTAATTTAATCACCATTCACAAGCTCTTTAGAGCCTAGATCCCCAACCTACCACCGTCGGAATCTGACATCAAGTTGCAGAACTTCGGTATTCCAAACTGTGTTGTTGAAATTCGATTTTGATTTTATCTCTGATTATGCTAATTTCATCGTCGTTCACAAGCTCCTCAGAGCCGAGAGCCTGACGACCATAGGACTGGAGCAACAAGTTGTTGAACATCACATACTGGAATTAGGTTTAGAACATCGCGTATTCCAAACTCTGAAGCTTTTTTATCGAAATTCCAGGTTCTCGTTTAACTATCACCTATTTCAAATGCGATTATGATCATTTTGTGTTTGATTATTTAGAAAACATGTACGTTTGTTTCTCTTTGTGATAGTTTTCACTTAGCATCCATTAGAAACCATGCACTGTTACTTAATTTTGTTCGTTGATAATTAAATTTACTGAGAACCACAACGAAATAATGAAAATTGACAAATAATTAGGTAAGTATAAAATATAAATACTCCATGGTGGTTGTATAATTACTTTGAGGCTTTTAATTAGATTGAGGGCGTAGGGATACATAATTTGTAGTAGTGAACCTTATTGCTGATTAAGAGCTTAGTTATATATGTGACCCGATATCAGCAAGCTCGTCCTCGAGCCTAATTGCACATGGATAATATGTCAACTGCAGTTGATAAAGCACATAACACAAATAAGTTTTCTATAGTTTCAATAGACTAAGACTAAGTTGCCTATGGCAAAGAGTAGCAACTTTCACTATTTCTATATACTTTTCTGATCTAAATTCAAGATTGATCTTAACTCTTGTACACGACATGTCTCAAATGACAATACAACCCTCGTTAAACTCCCTAGCTACTATAAAACCCAAGATATATTTAATGTAATATAATGTAAGTACTAAGTAACGAATTTATTTAATATATGATCAATATATATTACTTTCCATAATCTGATTGCTAGTATTAGTATGATATATAAAGCCTTTATATAATAACTTATGACAATATTTTTAATTTTGATTTTTAGGGTTATTTTTGTTGCTGTTTTCATGTGGTTATGTTGGACCTGGTTTTAAGCTTTGTATGGTTAAGAAATAGTATATCGTACCTTTGGAGTTGATCATACTACTGCATTTTCAGAGTCAAGTTTAAATGTATACAGTTGGTGATGGAATGATCTCTTAGTTACTATCTATTGCTTCATTTTAACATTTATTGGTAGTAAAATTATGTTTGGAAGAATAGGTTTGCTAAAAGTGCTTATCCCATTTTTACCCTTATTGGTCTCAGTCTCAGGGGCGATTTCGAAGACTAGTGTAACATCCCAAAATTCAAGACCAAAAATTTCGTTTTTAATCAAGTTATTATAAAACCAACAGTATAAAAACATTCATAATAACATCACATGTCAAGACCAAAGTGTCAGTAATCAAAACATGTTATCATAGAATAATATCAGAGTGTAATCCCAAAGATCTCATGTGAGGAAAATCATAGTGTGATGCGTTGCGATCGCCGGCTCCTTTCCTTTTGAAAACAAAGTACCTGAAACCAAAACTGAAAACCGTAAACACGAAGCTTAGTGAGTTCCCCCATCATACCACATACCATACAATAACATACATAGCCAAGCATATCTGGGTGTCGGCCTCCCCTTCGGTCTATTTCAACCGGATAACTGCCTAGCATATCTAGGTGTTGGCCTCCCATTCGGCCTCTTTCAACCGGATAACTGCCTAGCATATCTGGGTGCTGGCCTCCCCTTCGGTCTGTTTCAACCGGATAATGGGGACTATTTCACCCCCTACCACTACCACATAATAACATAGCATAACATACATAAACATGTTGTCAGGCATATCTGGGTGCCCAACCTACCCTTCGGTATCTTTCAACCGGTATCCGGGAGCTGACCTCCTCTTCCGTATCTTTCAACCGGTAACCGGGGACTATTTCACCCCTACTACTACTAACATGTATCACAGAGCATCCTACCACAAAAACATAACAGATAATGGCATACCAGATAATTATCACAAAGACAATCATCTAACAAACAACTCCTACTAGTGGGCCGGCATTGTGGCCTTAGGCCCACTTCTACTGGAAGGTAACTCACCTCACACTGCTGAAGTCCCGCAGACCCAACCCCAGCTGCTGGATGACAGATTCCCGAACTGTCAACATCAAAACATCACCCAATTAATAATTGGGTTCCAATACATAACCATAAGTCCATGCTTGGGGGTAAAAGACTACTCTACCCCTAACTTGGCTTGATTCAAGCCCAAGGTCCAATCCAAAGGCCCAAAAGTCAACTATGAGTCCAAGCCCAACATATGGCCTAATTTTCCAAATTAGGCCCAAACCTTTACATGGTCTTATTCTAAGGCCAAACCAATTAGTCCAGTCCAAACATTTGGCATTTCTAATGGCCCAATATATCATAATCATAAAGGCCGAATATGGCCCAATTTTCCAAATTGGGCCCAAACCCATCACATGGGCCTTACCCTAAAGCCCATTAAATTATTCTAGTCCATTTTCTTGTTCTTGGATGGCCCATTAATAGCCCAATCACCAAAGCCCAATAGGAAGACTCAACTCAAAGCCCAAGTGAAATTAGGATTTCACATAAAATGACAATTAGGGTTAAGTGTTTCTCACTTAACCCATTAAGGACTTAATTCATTAAGTCCATCACTCTACTAGATAAGTCATATAGTGTGACTGGTGTAATTCACAATTCCATTCCAATGGCCCAAATGTGGGTCCCGATAAGTCTAAGGCCCATATGTCCCAAAATTAGGGTTTTCTAAACCCTAATTAGGGTTTCCAACCCATTCATAGCCCAATAGGCCCAAAACCAAGTCTTTAAGCCCATTAGGTTTCATTAGGCCCATTAGGGTTTCACTAGGCCCATTAGTCACATGTTTGGGCTTTTAGGTCAACGACGGCTCACGGCGGCGGCCACCACCTCACGGTGGTGGTTAGGGTTTCTAGTCCATTTTGTCCACGCATCCAAAAATGAACTACACGCGAGCAAAAGCACACAACCACCCAACACGGCGGTCGGTGGCGGCAGCCACCACCTCACGGTGGTGGTTTGAGTTTCTTTTCATTATTCTTCTTTCTAGTTACATTTTACAACCCAAAAACCCAAATAGCTCACACACATACTAATACAAACACAGACACACACAACCACTCTAGTGGTGGCCGGCGGTACATGGCGGCAGCCACCACCTCACGGTGGTGGTGGTGGCTTCCTTGGTTTTCCAGCCCCACAAAACACACATACACACACTTCAGATTGCAATATCCACTCCAGCCACCCACCTGGTGGCGTTTGGCGACGACAGAATCACGGAGAAGCGGCAGTGGCGGTGATTTTGCGATGACAGCCACCACCTCACGGTGGTGGCAACGTTTTCTGTTGGTCTTCTGCCCCGGAACAGGTCCACACGCGCGAGTGCCCGCTGGAAATGCATCTAAGCACCGCCACCCTTGCGGTGGCGCATGACAATCGGAGAGAACGGTGATGGAACGGTAATCCACGAATTGAAACGGAAGGCGCTTCAAAGGCAAGGCAGCAGTCGGCGGAATAAATAGAAGAAGAAGAGGAATAGTGATCGAGAACAGTTACAGCAGCCGTGGTAACGGTCTCGTCCGTCGTCGGGGTCGTAGTCGGTCATCGGTGGTTCGGTGGCAATGAAACAGTATCGATGAATGTCCTCGTCGGCAGATGGGATGGACGTGGTGGTTCGATGGAGGAGACGGCAGCGTTGGGGTGGGAGGGGTAAGGTGGTGCGGCGCCGGAGATTGAAGGAGTGAGAGTGACGGCTGCTCCTTTATCCGCTAGGGTTAAGGTTATGTACAACTAAATACCCGACACCCTTAAGCATATTACCATAATGTCACAAATAGTCCCTCCCTTCACCTTTTCTTTCAAAGTCAGCCCATATTTTACCCTTTTAACCCCAACATTAAAAATCCATTACAATGTAGGTACAATATTTACCAATTACACCCCTGCTTCCATATTTCCTCTCAAATCCGATCCCTAATTTACCAAACAGCCCCTTAGCCCCAAAATCTCTTCAAATGAAGTCCCAGAAGTTACCATTTAGTCCCTTCCTTCATAAATACTTACAAAACTGATCCGTAACTTACACTTTTAACCCCCGACTTCTAAATTATGCCAGTTAACTCCTCAAAATCACACCTTGCTATATAATTATTGATTTTAGGGCTACTATTCATTCATTAATTTGTTTATTTATTTATTAAATAAACGGGCTGTTACAACTAGGCCATGGCAACTCCACTGATTTCTTTAGCTAATAAAAACATTACAAGGGTTGCATATAAGGCAAATTGCTTGTAGTGACAGCCATTGTTTAGTTGTGACCATGGAAAGCGAGGTGCAGAGGTTTGTAAATTTGTACATCAAGTAGACTTTCTAGTTTCCTAGATAATTTTTAAATCATATGTTATTTCACTTGTTATTTTAATTTCTTGTGTTTGACTTCACTGTAGTTGGGGCTGGAATCAAAACGGTCAAGTTGGTTTAGGAACCATTGAGGACTCTCTTGTTCCACAAAAGATTGAACTTTTTTAGGTAAACTATATTTTCTATCATTTATTATCATTCCATAATAAAAGTGGAAGCTTTATATTTGTTGGATTTTATGTGGTTTAACCAGGGTATAATGGTCAAAATCGGTATTACTTGTGTTGAGCATATTGTTGCTAGCATTGAAGATGAGGATCTTGGGGTTGGGGCCAATAAGATAATTTGGGCTTAGTTGACAGAAAAGATCACACGTTCCTGAGAAAGCTTCAATTATCAATGTATGTATCTACTTTATATATTATTTTCCATCATTAAATAATTATTCAAACAATTTTCTTCTATGTGTGGTATTACAGGGGGAGAAGATGATACTTGTTCCATGTGGTTGGAGGCATACGATCTCTCTTTCCTCTTTTCATGATTTATATACTTTAGGTTAGAGCAAATACGGTCAACTTGGTCATGAAGATTTTAAAGACCATCTTGTCCCTCATAAACTCGAAGCATTACATGGCCAATTCATATCGCATGTGTGTGTATGTGTAACATTTAACTATTTAAGTAATATTGGTTGTGAATGTGATTTTTGATAAGCCATATTTCAGGTGGATGGAGGCACATTATGACATTAACTCCATATGGAAAGCTTTACAGATGGGGATGGAACAAGGTTAGAATGGTAATTTCATAAATATATTAATAATATTATCACCATCTTATGAATATTTTTGTGTACATTTTGGGCATATTGGTATTGGGGACAATCAGGACCATTGCTTTCCTATGCAAGCCAAATTTTCAGATGAGAAGGCACGTCATTTTTCATTTGACATTTCGTTAAAAAAAAAATTTTAAAAATATTGTATCATCAGTAACAAATTTAACCTAATTTATTTATTCACAAAATGTTGTTCAGAAGTCATGTGTATGGAGCTAATGTGTTTTCATGCGGCATAGGTACAAATGGACAACTAGGCTACAAGGAAGCTATTGACAGGTAAATATCCAAAAGTATGAGAATAATTTTATTAATTATTTTACATAAGTTATTATTCCATTATCTTATACATGCTATTAATTCTCCCCTTATATTCCACCAAATATTAGGTCCTAATAAGAATGTAAAGCAGTTGCATCTTTAACAATACTCATGTTTGTAATTGGTTAAAAAAACATTTATAGCCAAATGTCCAAACATATCAGTTTATAGTTTATATTAAGAGATGAATAGTAGGGGATTGCAAAAGGAATGGAATGGTTCATTCCATTTGGAAAAGAAAGAAGTCAAAAAAACATTTTATTTATTTTTTTCTTGTTTATTGTTTAAGAAACTTAGCAATTTATAGTAATTTTTATGAAAGTAGCAGAAAAGATTACAAAAAAGATATGTTTTAAATTTTACTTACTTTTTTATATATAATTTTTCTTGAATGTAACTAGATGAGGGCTATAAGGAAGAACCTGGTGATAATGATGATAAAGATGATGACATCCATGTCCATGAAAGAAAGATTCAACATGTTGGAATGTCTCCAAATATTTTTTGTAGGTAGTGTTTTTTTGTTATGATTGAATCTAGGAATGAAGGGAATGGTTCATTCCATTGGAATATAAAAGAAAATGATGTTTGATTTGTTTGATGGAATGGAATTTATATTATTTTCAATGTGCTACAGTTTAATTAATTATTTTATTTTATATTATAGATAAAAATTATGTGAATATAAGTATTATAAATTATAGAATCTTATGAGTATTTACCGGTACAAAAAGTGTCACAATATTTTTTTGTATTGTGGCAAATAAAAAAGTGCCACTAAAATCTTAAAATATGTAACTAAAAGTAGAATAACTTCTTGAATCAAATGGGTATTCAATGGAACAAAATATATGTCACAAAAAACTTTTCTTCTATTATGACAAATAAAAAAGTGTCACTAAAAGCTTAAAAAATGCAGCGGCAAAAACAAAAAGTGTCACTAAAGGGTTTTAGTGGGAGCGTTTCTAGTGGCACTTATCATGTGTGCCGCTCATTCTATGAAAAGCCTTTAATGGCTTTTTTTGGGTTTTAGTGGCACTTTTTGTATGCCACTAAATGACATATTTTTTGTAGTGAATCTGGTTAAAGAATGAGGGTTTATAATATTAAGTAAAGTAAAGGCCAAAGGGCCCCAAAATTTTGGTTCGCTTAGAGCCCCAAAACTGGTTGTGATGCCCCTGGGTGTGGTGGATCCCTGACTACATCGCCCCCATGTCCACGACTCATAACAACAGCCATGGTGTAAACAAACAAGATCTAAATTGACGTCATTACCTAAAAAATTATTAGATATACATATATAATATATGCTACGAATACACATTATAACATTGTACTTTAAACAATTATATTATGTTGTTGTAAAGAAACAAGATCCATATATTTGTTATCTATAACATTTTATTTTTGTTTTTTTTTCAATTATAGCATTGTATTTTAAACAATTATACTACGTTCTTGTTTTCTATTCTACTAGTTTGTTTTAAATAGCATTGTCAATAATAGCATCCAACCTTTTTTGTTTATTTTTTCCATTATAGTAGCTTACTTTAAATACCATTGTCAATAATATCATCTTACTTTATTTGTTTTTTTTCGTTATAGTGCTTTACTTTAAATAACACTGTCAAATAATAGCATCCTGCTTATACCAAATATACGTACATATACCACATATGCACCAAATACACATACCTTCACATACATATATCAAATACATAATAGCATCTTACTTATACCAAATACATATACTTTCATATACATATATAATAGCATCTTACTTATATCAAATACACATACTTTCAGATACATATACCACATATACACCAAATACACATACAAATAAACATATACATTCCAAATCATATACAATTTTCTATTTCGTACAAATGCACATATAAAAAACATAATTTCTAATTCTCATGTATATATTATACATAGAAATACAAATACACATACATTATATACACATACCACTAATTGTATACACAAATACACGCGCATATATATATATATATATATATATATATATATATATATATATATATATATATATATATATATATATATATATATATATATATATATATATATATTATGCACAAATACACATATACATATAAAAAATACGAGAGCACAAATAAACTAACCTATGATAGCCGCCTTTATGAGATTCAATGGCTGTTTTCAAGATTTTTAGGTGGAAAGCGGTGGTTCTCTCGCGAGATTCTAGCTAGCTGCAATTTCCGGTCTATTAAACACAAATTTGCCAAGAACTCTTAAAAAATCAGAAAAAAAACACTTATCAGTGGTGAGATGAGAAAGCAAAATAGAAACACAAAAACGATGCTTATTTCTTCACCAGAAAAGAACTTTGTCGTCGGAAAATCTCACGTCGTCATCGCTATTATTGCGTGGTGGTCTCCGACGGTCGTGGGGTGGTGGTATTCGGCCTCAATCGGAGTAATTTATGTCGGAATCGTCGGTGGAAATAGGAAGTCGACGAGAGGAAGCTGAAGTGAAAAGGGAAGCAGAAAAGAAAGAAGACAAACACGAAAAGGGGTTATCTACGTCGACTATTACCAGCGGCAAGCAATAATGACGACTCCAAGGGTTATAGTGACGACACACATGGAGGGAAGAAAGCGTGTGTTTTTTCCGACCATTAATGGCGACTATTATCGTCGACAACTGTGTCGCCGGTATTGATTTTAAGCGAAATGGAGCCCCATCCGTTAGATTAGAGTATCAATCAAACAAGTGGGGTTTACCCAAAAGGGTTCACGCGGATTCGGTCCCAACGCATTACCTACGACCCTTTAGCGGCAACAAATACTTTTATGGGCGACTCAAGCATGAGTTAAGTCACCGGTAAAAGTATTTGTCACCGCTAAATGTGTCGCCAACAATGACATGATTTCTTGTAGTGTTGGTCTCTCTAAAAAAATGAAACAACTATATTACCCTCTTTTATTATTTTTATAAACTTTTTTATTGTTTTATTTGTGTATTATTTTATTTAAAAAAATGTTTAATACAAAATATGGGTCCCATCACTTACCTTCATCCTCAACCTTTCTCCTTAATAGCTTCAAAGTCGACTTTACCCTTCCGTCAAAAGACCCCTTTTAGTTACTACCCCCTCCTCCATTGTAATCTAGATGTCTTGATACTTATCAAGATGGGTCTAACCCTCATTGATGCTAACATGAACCTCCCAAACCCGTTTCATCTTAGAATTTAACTTCAAGAATTTTAATTTATCGTGATTACTAGTAATGGTTGCCGGAGGTCTCACATTTACTTGCACTGTTACCATTCAGTTTCACATTCTCACTCTAGAAACTTTCATTGACGCCCTCATCGGACACCGTTTCATCTACATGTTCCAAAACAATAAAGGTTACTAGTGAGATCTGAAGGTTGCAAACATGGAGGAGGATCACCGATATTAGGTATCGTGGTCGAAGCATCGCGGGCATCGGGTTGCTGCATCGATAAGGGATATCAAAGCAAAATCAATGGATGTTGAAAAAGAGACCCCGGTGACAAGAACAATGTTGTTCTCCCACCATACTCCGATCTCCCATCAACACAAGAAAAGCTTGACAACGAGACCTGGGCGACAAAAAGTCAAATAGGGATAAAAACAGGGAGATTTCGATTTCAAGTAGCCTTCATTTTTTTTGTGCTATATTTGAAGTTGATTAAAGAAATTTGAAATATCATTGGATTATGTTTTGAATCTGCTTAAGAGTAAAAACCCACAGTCGTATGTGTCGTATTTATGTATGTTGTAGGTTTATCGACGATAAGAGCAATGGTTTCATATAAGGTTTCATCTGAATGTTTGCTTCAATGATTCCTTTGTATTCTTAGCCTTGGATTTTGATTAAAGGATTTATAAAGCTAGGGTTGTTTTCATTGAAAGTCTAATGTATTGATTTTTTTTTTTTTCTTATTTTGATGGATTAGAATATCCTTTCTGATCTCGATTATCTAAGAATTTGAAGTTAGGTTTGATTTCATCTTAAGCCTAGATTTTTATTTAAGCCTGATTTTGTTGTTTAGGTTTAGGGTTTTTTTTTTGTTAATATATAGTGTGTGTTTTTTGTTAATCGATTCTATCCAGTTTCTTTTTGTGATTAGATCATATTTGGGCTTCATTGATTTATGGTTTCATTGTTCATAAATTGGTGTAGGAAGATGAAGATAAATAGGTTGCATGTAAGATGAAAAAGGTAGGTGCAAGGAAGATCGACAATTTTTTTTAGAGAATGAGGGTGAGGGTGAGTATGGGAGAGGTTTGTGTTGAGGGTGGTGGACCCACATCTATTTAACAAATTGTTTTAATAAGTTAATAAAAATGAAAACAATTAAAATAATATATATTGTATACCGGTCATTTTATGCCGGTCAGTGACCAACAAAGCAATATAATCAAACCATAGGGCCGGTCTGAGTTAAAAAAATAAAAATAAAATAAGACAAAACTACAAAACTGGTCCTTGTGCTTTGCAAAAATCTGTTGATAAGGGCCACAAAATTTCCAATTTGCATGGATGATCCAAAATATAAAAAATTTCATGGATTTGTTAAAATTGAAAGGATTATTTTTCTCTTATTATTTCGTTTTTATATTTCCTTTATTTACTTTAGTATTCAAATAATTATAAAAAAACATAAAATCCCACCCAAACCCACTACACCAGTAACCCTCCCTTTCATTTCTCTCTCTCTCTCTCTCTCTCTCTCTCTCTCTCTCTCTCTCCCCCTCTAATCGTATTATTCATCCCAGCTTCTTCACCCTATGAATTTAAAATCAAAGACCTTCACATATACATACGTAACTGAAAACTTACACATATACATACACTTCACTCCACCTCCCACCCCTCCTATCTCTAATGTACTCAAGAGAACACACACTCACGAACATCTAGTGTTTGAAATCACCATCCACTACTGTCTACGACCACCATCACTTCCTTTAACCACCTCCATCACTACCCAGTTCTCCTCTGCCACCTCTATCTCTGCCATAAGCTTTTCTAGATCTCCTCATGTATACTACCACCATATTTGTTGTCGTCACTCCATCCCATTAATAACCCATATCTCATTAGAGATCTTCGGTCACTACCACTCAAAAACCCAAATGTACCGCCACTACATGTCATACAAACAGACACATGCAAAGCCCCAAAGAGAAGAAATGCATGAGAATATGCATTTTGGTCAAAAGGGTAAAATAAGAATTTTTATGCTTTTTAGGCCAAGTTTGTGACTTATTAGATTAAGACTCATATTAAGTCAGTGAAAAGTGACTTAACAAAGTTGTAGAGTATATCCTCACCTTCGCGTGGATATAATATCATAGAAAACGGGTATAGAACGAATGAGTTATGAAGGTTTGAAGATAGGACAACAATTGTTCCCAAGGCCGTAATGGAATTAGCAATGCACTTTGCTGATATCCTGTTACTAAAACACAAGAAATAGATCCCCATGGCGCGGTGGTGTAAGTATATTGCCTTTGACCGCGGAGTCAAATGGTTACCACAGCGCGATAATTACCCCACCACGATGTGATTTTGACATTAGAACACGGGTTTTAAAACTATTAAGAGCTCATTGCAATCCATTTGAATGGAGGATCGATTGGGAGCTTAAAGGTGGTGATTTTGAGGTCCAAGCTATGCCAAGAGAAGCTAGAGATGGTGGATTGTTACGATTTTCATCATCTCCATATTAAGGTATGATTTCTCCACTTTTAGTGAAATGTGTAGTTTAGTTAGACTGCTTGGTTTGATCAACCTATAGGTTAAGTATGATGCTATTGAGAGTGCTTAGAAGCTTTAACCAAACCTAGGAAGTGATTTCCATGGTGGAATCAATCCAATAGGAGTTTGGGTTTGAATACATAGCTAGTGAATTTATGATTAATGCATTAAAGATTAGATTATAATGAAGGTAGTATGAGATGTTTAATTCAGCTTTGTTTAATAAAATATCTTTTTCTGAGACATATCTACCATGTTGATAGATTTCAACTGCAAAAATGTCTATTATGTCTGAAAAATATTATATTTTTTTTACAAAAAAGTAACATTTCATAGATGACATCTACAAGAATACAGCTATGTCAAAGAAAGTATTTTTTTCGCATATGATATCTTTGAAAATGTGAGATACATTTACAAAAATACAATTTAATGAGTCTTATGTCGGTTTGACAATTTATTTTTTAATGTAGCATGAAAACAATCATTTAGTGAACAAATCAATGTCAAAGCATATGTGTGTAATGTTAGAGAAGCAATACACCATTTAAACGGAAGAAGGATAGTGTTATTTCAGTCGACAACATTTGGATATTATGTCGATGCTAGGGCTACGATGGACCCACTTCTCTGTCACGGGGTTATGTTATATGGGGTCTGATTGTATGCTCAATTAAATTAATCACATAGATAGGGTTGGGCGTTATTTAGTTTTGAACGAAAAATCAAATCACACCGAAACGGAATTCAGACCAAACAAAATCTTGAATTCGGTGTTTCGTTTGGTGTTTGGACCAAACCAAATTACAAATTTGATTTATCGTTTGAATTATGGTAGGGTTCACACTAAACCAACTGAATTACAGAATATAATTAATTAAATATTATATTTATTTATTCTTTAAAAGTTAAATAAAAAAGTGAAAACATATTTTGATATTTCTTATTTCACTCACACATCGAATTTTCAATTCCAAAAACCCAAAATTTTCCACCTTTAATCGCTTCTTCCATCTTCTGTTTTGTTAAAGCATTTAGGGCACTACAACACCTTCACTATGTCGTTGTTGCAATCATACATACTTATAAAGCTAACATTTGTTCTTGAATCTCATGCATTTGAAACCCCCATAAAAATTTGCCAACACCTCATGCATTTGAAACCCCCCACACTCTTTCACATTCAAAGTAATTAATCACACATAATCTCATTCCAAGAAAATCACACACTCTATAAGTTCAACACCTTATATATATATATATATATATATATATATATATATATATATATATATATATATATATATATATATATATATATCATACTATATTATAAAGGAAGCATTTTTCCTTTCACCACATTCATTTGAAACTCCCATGACTTTTCAATTTCTTTCTAATAATAATTATAAGTTTGTTAATAAGTTTAAATAAATATCAAACCTAAAGTGTAATCATATATAAACTATATTTCAATATTAAAATAACATCTTTACTTCTACTTATTAAGTGATGTTTTTTTAACTTTTAATATATTATACTTAATTTATTAGTTTTAATATATTGTTGGATGTAAACCATTATCATTTTAAAGATACAATTTTGCAACAATTTCTATAAAATACATAAATTTTTAATTTGAATATAACATTACAGGGTCAACTTAACATAAATTTTAGTTTAACTTAAACAACCTGAATAATATTTTGTAAATAGTTAAAAGTGTTTAATTGTAGTGTTTTTCTAATAATGATTATAAGATGGTTAATAAGGTTAAATAAATATCAACCCTAAAGTGTAATCATAAATATACTAAATTTTAATTTTAAAATAATATCTTTACTTCTACTTATAAAGTTATATCTTTAACTTTTAACATATTATACTTAATTTATTAGATTTAATATGTTGTTGTATGTAAACCATTTTCAGTTTAAAGCTACAATTTTTTAACAGCTTTGACAAAATACTTAAATTGTTATTTTAAATATAACATTACAATGTCAATTTAAATATAAGTTTCAGTTCCACTTAAAAAACCAAAGAATATTTTGTAAATAATTAGAAGTGATAAATTGTAGTGATAAATGCAAAAACTAAATTGTAATCTCAATTTAACTAAAATATTTCCTAAAAATATTTTTATAATCGTTAAAAGTTTTCAAATAATTAGCTTAAAATAACTTACAGTAACAATAGTTAAAAACAACTCTATATAAATGATTATATTGTTACCTTTAAAATCATAAAACAATGTTTGATGTTTTAAATAATTATAATGATAGAAATTAAAACATTTAGTAAATAAATTTTAAAAAATTAATTAACAATAACAACAACTATAAATAATATTAAACCATATATTATATTTAATTTTATTCATGTGTAACTCGCGGGTAGAAGTCATTCAAACGATAGAGATTATGCAGTTATAATAGATGTATATATATTGTTATATAATTCAAAACAATCAATATATTATATCAATGTAGTATACGAAATATTATATCAAATTTAACAACAACGTTATTGCTATATTAAAAAAAACATATATTTGTAAAGACATCAACTATATAAGTATTTTTGCGCAACGTGCGGACATTCGCCTAGTATATCTTATAATAGAAGCATTTTTCTAAGCACTACATTGATTTGAAACTTATGTCTTTTCATATTTCTTTGTAATAATGATTTTTAATTACCATTTAAGAGTTTTATACTTAATGGTACTTATGACACTAATTGATTAATCTTGGTATATATATAGTTCACATTGGTAGATTATTTTGGTAGGATTTATAATTTTTTTGGGTGATTGTATGGTAGATTGGAAGCTTCAAACAAAATGATTTATTTGAAGAAAACAATTTTTTTTCAAGGTCTATTTTTATATTATGCATGTTCGTCTTTCGAACAAAAACATTGATTTGTTTTATTTAACGTTTTAACATTATTTTTCTTTTACAGGTAATATTGTCTTATATATGAAAAAAATAAGCGGAAGATGATTTTCTTCATTGTATGACAACTAACCGATGATGAACAAATCCGAGCACAATAACTGAAGACTATTTCATTATGTTTGGAAAATAACTTAAGTTGATTTCTTTCTCTTTTCCAAAAATATCAAGACAAGAAGCAAAATAGGTAAGGAAGACTTCGTGAAGATGAGTTATCTAAGTTATTGGTGACTAAAATATTTTTGTGTGTGTGTGTGTGTATATATATATATATATATATATATATATATATATATATATATATATATAGCATATTTTTATAGCATATTTTTATTATTATTTTGAGCTATTATAATTGTATATAAAGATTAGACTTATGCATGTTATTATTTAAATATTTACACATTCAAGAGATTTGTGATTTTAAATATGAAGTGTCGAAAAAATGAGTTTTATCCCATCAATGGTTATTACAACACGATTTGTTTTAGGGGATAATAATGTTTATGTATACCAAATGTATGTTGATTTTTATATATTTTTGTATGATTTATAAGGGTTTAATAAGTTTTGTTGATATAAATGTTATAGTAGATGTTGTAGAGGTTTTATATAATTAAAAGTTGTAGTTTTTTTCCATACTATTTGTTATTCGTTATATTAGATATTAGCATGCAATTTTATACAATCTACACAACTTAATACATTTGATATAAAATTTACACAACTTAAAACGGTTTATAAAATTATCAATTTATAGTAGAATAACCAATGACATAAAACCATGGTTGTTCATAAAACGAACATGGTAACTATATGTTTTGTTTTGCTACTAACATTGGTTTTTCATATATAAATAATAAATTAAAGTTTGTTAAAAGTTATTATTTTAATTAAATGATTAAATGCTCGCGCAACGCACAGAGATTCGCCTAGTTGTCATATACAACACTCGTTGTTGCCCTGGTCCATCCATCCATGGCCCACCCCGTCTCTAAAGTTTGAAGTGTAAACTCTTAACATAGACGCAAGTATGCTAATTAACCATTCTTAACTTTGATTCTACATTAATTGATCTCTCTAAGCAATTTCTACTATATATTGGATCCCATTAAATTATGTTCGATTTAGACCTTAGTTTTGATGTTTGGAATTTTATATTTGATGTTTGAAACATTATATATTTATATTTTAAACTTTTGATTTATTTTTAAGGTCAAAATTTGGTTTCCTCAGTTTTTAAACCTAACCAAAGCAAATCATAATTTAGTTTTTGGATTTGTTCTGGATTTCTTAAACTTTTGTTGGTTTGATTTAGGGTTTTGGACCGAAAAAACAAATTCAATTTCAAACCGAGTAAACCAAACCAAAGAAACATAAAAATTCATAAACTAAACCGACTTCCGCTCTTACTATCTATATTTGAAGCAGATACTTTTAGTGGATAAATTTTTTGTTGAAAATTTGTAGTCTACTCTATTGCGACGCATGGGGTCATTAAGTGTCTAAATTTGCCGTGTCTAAATTTGTAGTCTACTCTATTGCGACACATGTTAGTCTACAACAACTAGACCCTACCGTCGCTAAAAGTTCATCTTCATATGTATCATGGGTTTAATTAACATTCAACAAAATAAAAAATACAAATTTGACTGAGAAATATAACACGTTAAGACATTGATTCTTTAGATTCTACCAAATAACCAAGTCAAAATTCAAATGCTCATTTTAGTAGTATGATAAATGCAATAGGGTTTGATAAGTATTCAAATAACCAAGATTACAAATTAAATGTGTATATATAAATAATTTATAGTCATGAAATAAAATGACACATATAAAATGAATTTAAAATCCATGAAATCCTTCACCCATTAACTAAAGCCATCAAAGTTTGACTGTTGACCGCCCGGCATGATTTCCTTATCTCCCCTTGTGTTCCCGTAAGAACTTGGGTGCCACCCAACTTAACCATGGCTTGACCAAACTTGGTGGTGAAATCAGACGAACCAGCAATGGCTGCAACCGTGGACTTGCTCAACCCATCCGATGCCAATGCTTGATCAATTTGGAGAACTCCCCTACGCAACATTATTTGGGTGTAGAAAGATTTGTCCACCACCGCAGAGCTAAAAGAGTTTTGATCCAAGTTCGCCTTGCCATCAACCGTAGCATTCTGAGGGCATGTACGCCTAAGAGACGTTAGCAGTGCCAAATCCATGGTCGGGTCTGGTTTACCAGTGTTTTGGAAATTGTAAAGACGATCTTGAAAGAATGAACAATGAGCAATTCCGATAGTGTGACCACCTGTAGAAAACACACCCATTAAGCAAAATGTTATGCAAGAACAAAAAGTATCCATGGAATTGTGAATTACCAAGAAGATAGATCATGTCGGTGGCAGTGAGTCCTTTGGTAGCAAAAGCTTTAATTGCGCTTGACACTGATGATGAAGGAGATGGAAGAATTTGAGCATCTTTTGCAAGAGACACACGTCCATCCCTTCTTCCTGTTTGTACATTGTATCTACCTCCTCCACTCTACATGCATGTACAAAGAAAGATTAGTACCGAAGATCTGATGAGATCACTTAATCTTTAGCATTTAGCAGTGCATACCAAGGACACGGCATCTCTTGTAGCCATCACGATTATATCAGCACAAGAAACCACGTCGGGGCACACCCTTTCGACTGCAGTTTTTACAGCATCAATGACATCGTAGCCTCTAACACTTAGATTTGGCGGTGCTGTTTTCTCAGAATTGGTTCCGTCTAGTAAAATCGATGCGTCACATCCCTTTATCATTACAGCGTTAAAATGATTAGATTTTTCTGATACTTTGTTGCATACATGAATGTAGAAGAAACTTACATTAACAAAGCAATCATGGAACTGCATGCGAAGGAGAGCTGGGGTGATTGTTCTGTCGACAAGGAACTTGGAGAGGACTGTTTTTCGTACAATGTCTTCAACATCTGAACCTCGACACTTACCATTGTAGAACCCAAACTGAAGAGCTCCATAGCAATGACCACTGAGGTTCAAGAAGATGAACCCAATTGCGACTACGAATGCAACTGTTTTATTGTTTACCATCGAGGTTCCGTTATGCAGATTGTTGATCGAATTGGGAATGAAGAAAAGGGAACGATTCAAGGGTATATATGAGAGATTAATTATTGGTTGAATGGCTTGCACGTTTTTTTGTTGTACAATGATCGAAAGACGTGCGTTCATGGGGACATTATTGTTTTACACTTAGATTTCTAAGGGCTTGATCTTCCCCAACGCCTCCAAATGTTCAAATATCATAGCGACATATTATTATCATTTCTTAACCATTTGTTAGAACTATCCCTTCGTCCCAAAATAAATTTCACTGCCCTATTTAATTATTTAATACAATTTTATTTTAAAAGAAAATATTATATAATATTTTATTATAAAAAACATTTCATTAATTTAAGAAAAAAATTTATATAGATAACCGGGCTCACATTTTCAAATGCATATCACTTAACACCTACCTATTCTCCCAAAGTAAATTTTGCTGTTCAAGTCTCAAAACACATTTTCCTTTTTTATTTCAAGGTGTTCATGAAATTCTTCCTCAGAAGAGAGTTGTGCATGCTCGAAATTGTTGCATCTGCAATACTTGTATCAAATGAAATGCAATATTGTTCAAACCATCTGCTAGTTGGAGAAAATATTTCATCTCTGTTTGTTTTGGTTTCATAGAACACCTAGTCATACATTTAGTTGATGAGCATATTGTTGGTGGTCTTGTACATTATAGATGAATATATCAATATGAGAGGTAATCACAGCATTGTAATATTATATATCCAGCATTTTTAATGTTCTTCTCATTATTCCTACCGCATTCTCTATACTTTCTAAATATTGGAAGCACGACATAATAAAAAGAAGAATTAGGAACAAAGCAAAGGGTTGAGGGTTCAATCATCAATGAACATCTACTAAATGAACTCGTTACCTATTGTTCGCTCTATTTTTCCCCCAATGATTGAGACACTACATAATCGAGAGCTACAAAATTCCGCACCACAAAGTCACAACTCTTTGAGTGAAGAATCTCCACTTAGCATGTTTGTCGTACCATCAACAAGATTATATAAAAAGGGTGGAAAACAAAAAGTCTTAAGTTATAAAGATCTTCACAAGGCGAATACCTACATTTTACTTGACTATTCAGAAGTTAGCTCTTACATCCTGAAGTTTAATGAACTGCCCAAGGCAGTTTATCTGATTGAACCTGTTTTGAATCTCATAGGTAAATACTTTGCTGCATGGTTTGAGGACAGATTAAATAAAACAGTTCAATCATAATTAATATTATTAATGCATATATCATTAACCAACATAATGTGTGTATGTTCATCAATGTAGTTAATGAATCAGTCATTTGATGGAAGTGATAAACACTTAGAAGTTATAGCATCGAAACCAATTATACACCCAAAATAAATAGTATATCGAAACACTGCGTAAGCAAAAAATTAACTGTCTTGGACTAATTTCTCGAAACTTTTAAGTAAGAATCAGACTCGATAAGTATTGAATCCACAGAACTTAGCCCTGTTTGAGGAAAGTGGTAGTTAGATTAAAGTTTTTGAAACTAAAGTTTTTTACTCTGAATTTTGCGTTTTTACAGTTACACGATCGTGTTTTTATCCTGTAACTTTTTCTGTCCATTCTGGACATCATTCAGCCACCTCGAAGAAAAAACACGATCATTTTTTTATCATGCAACATTCGCAGAACTTTCGAAACAAAAAAAAAACAAGAATCGAGGCTTTTTTGCCAGACGTGACGTGTCACGCTAATGAACATGACGCGTTAGTTGTTTTTTGTGAAAAGCCAAAAAATCAATTTGTGAAACCTCATAAGCAAAACACGATCACATATTCTCATTAGACTATCATATGTTGGCCCAGAAAACACGAAAATAGCAGCCTACTTCATTCAAAGTCAGTCATACGCATTTTTCGGAAATTTTGTATTTTTTATGATCGCATTTTTCGAAAATGCGACCATTTAAACATCGGAATCCGTATCTGACTCTTCCTACTATCTATAAATACCCTTTGTAACTTCCAGATTAAGTCAAACTACTACAAAGCCATTCCATTTAAATTCTTGACGATTTTCGGCGAATGTGACATTTACTAGCAATTTACAAAGATCTTAAGATTGTGACTCGACCATTTACTTTTGTTTTTATCATTTTTAGTTTACAGTCTTGCTATTACTATTTAGATAATGTTTTTAGCAATGTCTTGCTAAAATACTAGTTTTTAGTTTTGTACATACTTCACTTTTTATGCAATTAATATAAAATTTGATTTTTAATTTGTGTTTCTATCTAATTGTTTCACTTTTGTGCTTCATAAAGGTTTGATTTTTAATTCTTTTTAGACCGTTCACCTAATTAGGATTAAATCATTCTAGTTAATCGACTGTTAAAATCTATAATTGTGTGATCATCTGGGAATAAGTAACAAGTATCATATTGGTTCCGCGTTGGGATTTAATTTTGATATAAACTGAAAATCACATATTTTTACACTTTCAAGCTTGTGAGAAGTATTGAATATTGTTGGAAATTTATACACATATCATAATGTTGATTTGTTGATTTAATTAAGAGCTTATTTAACAAAGTTAGTAAAAAATTAGGATTAAATGAAGAACTTATTTTGGTTAATTATATTCATAAAGAGAATTTAACAGAGCTTATTAGTAGTTTTAGTATTAGCTTAGATAGAACACATTTTAAATAACTAGATCTTGATTAACTTGATAATTAGGAGAGTCACAATAGAACAGAAACACTTTTTTATTACTAAATTTTATTTATTTTATTTCATTTCAATTTTTTGTATTAATTAATAAATAAAACCCCATTTATGTATTTTCGTACTTGACTATTATGTGTCTTACACGAAGAAGCATTAACTTTTACATTGTGTCCATGTGGATTCGACATTGCTTCCCTTTGTTATCCTCTTGTGCATTCAAACAATGATTTTATTTGTTTAAGCGTAAACAACACGTTTAAACCCCATCAATGCTCACATTCATAACATTTTTTATGGTGTTGGAACATTGTACTTTTTATTTCTATTTTACACATCAGTGCTCAAATTTCTAAACAAATTTGGATCTTTGGGGAAAATGATGGAGAAATCATAAGGTTGAATCAAAGGGGGTTATTCGAGCCTTTTATGTGGTTGGTGAAGGCATTAACATTACAAGGTCTACGAGCCATATGAGGAGCTTATGGGGGTGGGATTTCAAACCTTCATATCAAGGTGGACATATATGAGATTATCTTTAACAACCTATTCGTCAATAATGTTAGGACAATAGGCCAACAAAGACGAGTCTAGTGTTGGCAGCTGGTGGGTGATGGGTGTTATTTTTTCTCGTCCCTAAGAAATTCACTCGATATAGCCTTTGTGGAGACTATTTGGGATAATTTAGTTCCTATAAAAGTTAACATGTTATTTGGAGAATCATAATTGGTCAACTTCCAACTAGGATCAATTTGCCCAGAAAAGGGGTTAATATTAGAGGTAATCTTTATCCCAAATACAAAATTATAAAGGAAACGTCTCTCTTCCTTGTATATTCATCTGGTAAAGAAGTTAGAATTAAGATTCATGATGGCTGGTGGAAGTAGTTTCTTATTAGTGTCATCTATCGAATCGAGTGGTACGATGGAACTACTCACATGAGGATGCAAAAAATAGTTAAAGTGATGTTGGTGATCATTAGCAAGGTGTACTTGTGGTTTCTTTAGAATCGCAAAAATCACATTGTCTTTGAAAACAACCCGACTTGTATTAATACTCTTGGTGTAGATGTGAAAACTATTTCTTTTATTCGTTTACACTACAAAAAAATCGGTGCAATAGGAGTGACAAAAGTCATCACTAATGAGGTGACATATCATCGCTATTGCCTCTAGCGGTGACATGTCGCCGCTAATGAGTCGTCGTTATTTCCCCGTTGCTAATGCTCTTTTATCGCCACTATGTCTCTATTTCAACGTTATTGGTTATTGCCATGGATGTTGAAGCTATGGCACCTTCTAATCACGTTTGTTTGATTCTAAACTCTATAGATTTGAGCTTCTCATCCACTATTATTATGTTATAAGATGCCTTTATGTAAACCATGTAGATATTTTAGATGTATCATCATCAAAATAATATGTTTCAGTTTGGTAATTTGTTAAAAACATCATTATTAAACTACTTTGATTCAAATTTATCATCCTCATCAAGAATCAAAGAACTAGAAGCAATGCTCTTTTTAGATTTTTAGAATATAGTTTCTTTTGACCATGTTCCTTTCCCATATTGTCCCCCATAAAAAAGATGGCATTATCTTCTTGCCCCCACCAAAAAAAAGCATCAACGCCTTCTTGCTCCTTAGATTCTAACTGGAAACCACTTGCTCGCAACATTGTGGCTTCACGTCGATCTTCATATCCTTATATGCTAGCATTTAATTTATATTTTTACCGATGTGTCGTCTTCCTTTATGACACGGCCTTCCTTGATACGCATTGCGTGTCGTAACAGCGCATCGTAAATGCGCGTCGTCTATAGACGACGCGCAAAAGCGTGTCGTCTCTCGTTATGACAGGGTCTTCCTTGACACGCATTTGCGGGTCGTCTAAGCGTTTTACGACACGCATTGCGCGTCGTAAAAGGTTGTTTTTCTAGTAGTGCGGAAACCTGCTACTGGTTTTGTTCGAGGAAGAATATGGAAACCCGCTAAACATTTCATTAGATATTGTTTTGATTATGAACTCTAGTTTGTTTTGTATTAAACATCTAAAAGTTTCAAATGACATTGTATTTGGTAAACGGTCGATAATTTAAGATATTTTAAATCTTTGGATATACATATGTGAAATGTTTTAGATTTAAATTTACAGTTTTTGTTTTATTGTATAAAAAAATTTTATTGTATATAAAAATCCTGAAAAATTAAACAAATCACAGGGGCATAAATTAAACAAATGATAGGGGCATGGCTAAAATCTGTAAAATATGTGTAGAACCTATAGGGACGACTTATTGTCTCTATAGGGATATGTATGGCGACAAGAAGTCGTTGCTATAGGTTTACCTACATCGACAACAAGTCGTCGCTATAGGGTTGGCTATGGCGACGAAGGCTTTGGCGACGACAACAGAATCTAAAGCGACGAAACTATGGCGACGAGACCTATGGCGACGACATGCCGTCTCAGGGGGTACAGGGACGACTTTTGCACCCTATGGTGACGACTTTCGTCGCCCCCATAGGTCTTTAATATTGTAGTGTTAGAAATTCCCCCACCAAAAAAAAGCATCAACGCCTTCTTGCTCCTTAGATTCTAACTGGAAACCACTTGCTCGCAACATTGTGGCTTCACGTCGATCTTCATATCCTTATATGCTAGCATTTAATTTATATTTTTACCGATGTGGGATTGGGTTTGCATCCCAACAACCCTCCCCTCAAACCCAAGGTTCATCAAATCCAATCCTTTTTCATACATCTGATACTCTCAGGACACACTCACCTGACCTGGGGCCATTAGGAAGACTTTCGATACAAGGCTTCAAGATCAACTTCGTTGGACCGGGAATTATCGAGGATTGCGCCACCTATACCAACCATATCATCTGGGCTTCGTAGCTCTGATACCATTTGTTAGGATCGCCACTAACCCGACCATACTCAACATAGAAGAACAACAAGGTTTTATTTTCTAAAAGTAATTGGTGATGAAAGGGATTACCCATTGCCTTATATGCTAGAATATAGTTTCTCTCTTTATTGATGTGGGATTGGTTTTGTTTCCCAATAGTTCCTACCATTTCCAATTCCAGAATTCATATGATAGAGTTTTAAAGGATGGTGGCGATAGCTATCACACAGATACAACCCTGTCTAAGTAAAGACGATGATTAACATTTCTTTTGTATGCCTTGGATCATTTTAAACATAACACATTGATCTAGTTGTACACTAAGTAATAGCAGCGACACAATTAGCGGGTAGCGGTGACTTCGTTAAGTGGTATTAGCAGCAACAAAAAAAGATAGGGGTGGATTTAAAATCCTATGTCGTGTACTTTCTAACATACGTTTTGTAGATCACAAGTGTTTCTATACAATTTTTGTTGTTACCAAAAATTAATAATAATAATAATAATAATAAGGGAAATTTTTGATATAGTCCTAATATTTTGGATCAGTTTACGATTTAATCCTAACATTTAATTTTATACAATAATATGTCATTTTCTGTTGGAAAAAATAATGATTGTTTTGTTAATTTGGGCAAAATATAAAATAATCAAGAGTTTTTTGTTTAAAAAATAAAAATTAAGATTAAACCGTAAACTAACCCAAAATATTAGGACTTCATCGGAGATTTTTCGTTATTATTATTATTATTAGTTTTTTGTAACAGCAATAAATTGTATAGAAACACTTGTCAGGTGCAAATCGCATGTTAGAAAGTACACGACATAGTAGATGGCAGAATATCTAAAGTTTATCAAAATCAATGTTATCAAATGTGAACTTGGTTAATGAAAACAATATTTTGCCAAAATAAATAAATTAAACTAAATTAATTGACACATATCACTTTGAGCATTATGAATTCAACAAACCAATAGGTTACCCAAGAAGAAAAAAAAGGTAAAGCTGAAAAAAGAGAATAAATCTTTGCTTATGTGCCAAGGTATATAACACATGCCCCATAAGCTTCAAAAAGTTACTCTAAAATCATATATTATATATGGGACAATAAGATTGAAACACAAAACACGAATACGAAGAAAATGAGGAAGGCAACGACGGGAATATTAACATTATTTTTGGTATGTCTTCACCTTCATGCATCCTCAAATCCTTCAAAAATTGTCCATGGTACTGGAACATTGTCTATCCCTTTCATTTTTGTTCTTATCTTCGTTACAAAGATTCAAAAAACTACATCTGATAAGGTACAATTTATGTTATGTATCTTTAACATTTGTCAGGGGGAGTGAACTATGTTAATAGACGTGGAGGAGGTGGCGGTCATGGTGGTGGTGGGGGTCATGGTGGTGGTGGTGGTGGTCATGCCCATGGTGGTGGCAGTGGTGGTGAGGCTCATAGTGTTGGTTCAAGAGGAGAAAGTGGAGGTGCAGGGCCTCTTGTTATACCTGTATATGCAGGGGGTGCCCACCGGAAGACTGGAACCCACCATGGTCGGAACAATAGCAGTTGCGCTATTCCCCAGTTGACTTCTACTATATTGGCCTTGTTCCTTTTATTATGTCTTTAGGATCACTTCGTTACTATGGCTGTGCATTGTAGTTAAAAAACAATAAATATTTTGTTTTTAAATTTTAGGGATCTTCATATTTACTTCTTTTATATATAGAAAATACGCCCACACTGATCACATGAGTAACTTTAGGGAGAAGTCGTTCTTTTCTTTCTTGAATATGTAAATGTGAGAGAACATTGTAATAGACTAGTAGTTAAATGATACGTGTGTGGGAATGAACATCATTACATATATATACAATTTTTGTTTCATTGAGCATTTGATTAAAGGCTTATATATTGCTAGGTCAAAAGCTTTTTATTTTTTATTATTTTTTTATGACAGGGTTAGCAGTTAGCAGTTAGTATCACGAGACCGTCAACATCTGTAATAAAACTGGAGACCTCCAGCTTAAAAGGCAAAGCCTCTACCAAATAGGCTAGATTTTTTATTATTTTTTTATGACAAGGTTAGCAGTTAGCAGTTAGTATCACGAAACCGTCAACATCTATAATAAAACTGGAGAACTCCAACTTAAAAGGCAAAGCTTCTACCAAATAGGCTAGTCCACGTTGGCGTCAAAAGCCTTTTATGAGATTGATTTAATGATTTAATATTAATTTCACGTTATTAATATAAAGGCAATAAAATGATTTAATATTAATTTCACGTTATTAATATAAAGGCAATAAAGTCATCCTACTTTTGCTTTTGCGAAAAAGACCATTATATGTTTATTTTTGCATAAAAACCATTTTTGTTTCACAGATTTCTCAAAAAATATAAAAATTACTGTTTTATCGTGTCAATTGCGATTGCAAAGGGGATACGTGGATTTTTAATTAAGGGCAAGTGGCGAGAAAGTCATGGTAATTGGAAACTTTGTGGGAAAAAACAACTTAGCTAGTTTCAGTAACATTCTAAATACAATACGTAGCTACTCTCTATTGTCGGTTTGGTATTTACGATGATGGAATTAATTAGGGTGTTTAAAAGTGGATATTCGAAAATTCCAGATGGTTGATATCAATATCCGAACACATATTCAAAATTTCAGATACTTATCATATTCAAAATTTTAGATACGTATTCATGGTCATATGTGTATAAAAGTAAAAAATTAAGTGACTAAACATGTAAAAAAAACATAAATGATTATATATATATATATATATATATATATATATATATATATATATATATATATATATATATATATATATATATATATATATATATATATATATAGGGTTGAGATCGGTTGAGAACTCAAAGTTCCCCGAGAACCCGAGAACTAAAAGTGGAGCGTTGGATCAAAAGTAATTCGTTAAGGACATAATCGTCATCTTACCAATCTCATTTAATGTTTAATTTTTTGTATTATTTAATATATTAATATAAATATCTAAAAATTAACAAAATAACTCAAAATTTCAGATTTATTTTTTTTTTTAAATAATAATTTTCGGTTTTTTTAAAAAATGAAGATTTTTTAATTTTTTTCAAAAAAAATGATTTTTTTTAAAAACTGCATCTTTTTTCAAAAAAAACTGCATTTTAAAAAAAAGCATTTTTTTTTAAAAAAATAGCCTTTTTTTTAAAAAAAAAACTGCATTTTTTCTAGAAAAAAAACTGTATTTTTTTTCAAAAAAACAGCATTTTAAAAATTAAAAAAAAAAAAAAAATGCAATTTTTATAAAAAAGTGCAATTTTTTTCAAAATGCATTTTTTTAACAAAAACATCAACGTTTTAGGTGCATATATGCATATTTTTTCAAATGCATATATGCATATTTCTTATACTATAATATTCGTAAGTAAATTATACAAAATCTCATTTTTATTAATCAATCTATAAACATAATACAAGTATTTTATTCGATACAAAATAAAATATAAAAAAACTACAAAGATTCACAGTGTTATCATTTCTTCATATCAAGATTTCTATATTTTCTTCAATTTATCACTTTTCACATCTTCAATATTTTTAACAAATTCTTCAAAACCTACAAGAAAATTTAAAAAAAATTGATTAATGCAAGAACACTCAGAAAAATGCATAAGTATATATCATGTAAGATTCACATGTGATTATATCATGTAAGATTTAAATGTTATTATATAATATGATATTCACATTTGATTGTATCTTT
This sequence comes from Lactuca virosa, assembly GCF_052849685.1. Lineage (NCBI taxonomy): Eukaryota > Viridiplantae > Streptophyta > Magnoliopsida > Asterales > Asteraceae > Lactuca > Lactuca virosa. Next base: position 73,939,839 of record NC_136431.1, read on the forward strand.
TAAGATTAAAATGTGAAATTCACAAGAAAATTAAAAAAAAATAATTAACAAAGACCACTCACACAAAATGCATGTGTGCATATTTACGTAATTCATATGTGATTCACTATTGATTTACATGTGAATCACATGTAATTCATATGGTATTCACTTGTGATTTACATGTGAATCACATGTAATTGATATGTGATTCACTTGTGAATTACATGTGATTAATATGTGAATTACATGTAATTTATATGTGAATCATATATGAATTACATGTGATTTACATGTGAATCACATTAAATTCATATGTGAATTAGATATTATATACATGTAAGTCACATGTAATTCATATGTGATTCACTAGTGATTTACATGTGAATCACATGTAATTCATATGTGATTCACTTGTGATTTACATGTGACTCATATGTGAATTACATGTAATTCATATGTGAATTACATGTAATTCATATGTGAATCACTTGTGATTTACATGTGAATCACACGTAATTCATATGTAAATTACATGTGATTTACATATGAATCATGTGTGAATTATATGTGAATCACATTCAATTCTTATGTGATTTACATGTGAATCACATGTAATTCATAATTACATGTGAATCACATGTAATTCATATGTGATTTACTTGTGATTTACATGTGAATCACATGTAATTCACATATGAATTACATGTGATTTACTTATAACCGTCACACCATGATTCAGACAAATACAAAAATTCAAGAAAATTCGAACATGAACCATTATCAATTATGATTGACCTGATAGAAGAGTTGTTGGATGACACTTTGAATCATATCCACATGGAGATCCTTGTTCTTCTTCCGAGTCTTGTTCTTCCATTTTTACAGTTGAGTTCTCATGCATATATCATTATATATTGCACTGCTTCCCGTGAATGCAATCTGTAAAACATGCTTCCTTCCATGCATCTCGAAAGGCCTGTTATGTAACATACATGAAAATAAAAAGAATCCCCTTAATGACTCCATCAATACACTCAAGAAAGACTATATATGTATATTCACCTTTGTATCATCAGAAACTCCATCTCCAACAGCACCAAAGCTATCAACATTCATAAGAACCCTGACACCACGTTCATCACCTGACCATGATGGCAAGTCAGAATCATCTTCTATTTTTAAACTTTTATCCTCAAGCATGTCCAAGGAGTCCGAAAAATTGCTTTCTGCATACTCACAAACCAACAATAGAGACAGAGAAAGAAAAGAAATAAATACAAGAGTGATCATGATTTTGTTGTTGTTTGTTTAGATTAAATCATGTTTTGAGTCACTCAATAAGCCTCAAAACAATCTTTCAAAGTCCTTCTATGAGAATTGGTGGTGGAAGAAATCCAAGTACCTATTTGTGTAACCTACTTTGTTTTCCACCAAATATTTTGTACCTTGATGAGTGGGTTGTGAGTGGGATGATATTTTTATTGTTTGACATGCCACGTCTGTTAAGAGGCTAATTTTTACCCTTATGGGTGTTCTTAGTGATGGCTTAATGTGTTAAGTGGTCAAAAAGCCTTTGAAATCCAAAGCTGGAAAATTCAGCAAAAATTACAAATCTATCCCTGTATTGGAAAAATTATAGAAAAATCACTAGGAATCGAATTAATGATCCGTAAATTTTCAAAGTTTCCATTTTGAATCTAGTTTATCCATTAATTTTCCATAACCTTTTGTTGCTTCTAACTTAGGTGAAAATCACATTTTTCACCAGCTGGTCAGAATTTAGCTGCATTGATAGGCAGTTTTGTAAAAATCATATAAAATTTTAGAAAAATCGTTTGGACCTTCAAAAGTACATTCTGAAAAGATAAGAGTCTTAACTTCTGGAATATGAAATAAAAACGGAAGTTATATAGGTTTCAAGTGTGCTAAAACAGCTTTAAACAGTAGCTGTTTGGGGTCCAAAACTGAGAATTTTAATTGTTAGTTGATTTAGGTGTTTGATAATTTGTATAACACAATACTTTATTTGATTGTAAGACATAATCCTACTTTTGAAAGCCACGTAAGATAATATATATATATATATATATATATATATATATATATATATATATATATAGAGAGAGAGAGAGAGAGGTTATTGTAAATGCATATAATTAACTGCGATCATTTTTCATCATGCTTTGATTGTCATATCATTACAATGCTGAAATGAGTTAATTTGGAAACACTTTTTTCGAAACATATTCTCATTAGACAGAGATATAGTCAACACATAATTTTTTATAGTAAACTTCGTTTGTAATCAAACGATGATATGCATTTACAATAACCATTGCAGTGACAGCAGGCAATAAACACATATGATTTCGATTACTGAAATCAGGGGGAAAAGGAAACTCGAGAGCATGCAATTGAATGCAGTTGAACGAAAACAGTAACGCATACATCTAAAATTTGCAGACATCATACAGATTTCGATTTCAACAAACACATATGATTTCAATTTCAACTGAAATCAAGGGAAAAGGAAAATCTAGAGCAGGCACAGTTAAACGAAAGTCGGATGAAGAAAACCGCACCTGAATCGAATAGAATCTGTGGTATGCAACGGTTGTCGGTGTTGTTGTGTCGCACCCCCAAACCAGAACGGCGGAAACGTTCGGGGGCGGAGGACTTTAGGTAAGTATCACAACACATGTAACATAGTAATCAAAGTACAAACAACCATTGCATTAATAAGTATAAGTTTTACATAAGTGTTTTAAACATTACATATTCAAACACTAAAGTAGGTACAGCAGAAGACAAGAGTCGCGGTACGGTACTAGGTAATCTTCTCAAAAGCTTCGGGAGTGTACCTGTCTACTGGATTCCTGAGAATACAAGTTATTTGAAAAGAGTAGATCAACATTTAAGCTGGTGAGTTCATAAGTATTTTAGTTCTGTTAAGTATACCCTAAGTTCTTTGAATAAGTTCACTGGTTTCTCCAGGAAATCCTATATCTCCTGAGGTGATTAATTGATAACCTCAATAGTTCCCCTCTGTAATTACCTAGTTTATACTGATTATACATATCATAATATCGAATTGACAGTCAACTGGGTGTATCTGCCCTAAGCCCACAACCAAACAAAGAACAGGAAGTAAGGCGGAAGTCACACACTTTACTGTCAATCGAACATTACTTATGTATAACTATGATGTAGCAACTAAGGAATTATAGAACTAACCACTAAAGGTCTTTTATGTTATACTAGTTTACCGAGATTGAGTGACTAAGTTCCATTGAATAAGTGGTTTAATCCCATAAACCGTTCTCTTTGTATTACTGTTTTGTATTTGTATTCCTTTATGAAAACTTGAAACTGAGAGTGTGCCTGGCTCCACCAGGTGTTAATAGAAACTGTATTAAACCATTGTATTTTGTATTCTATAAACTGGTACTTTGAAGGTGTACTTTCGTTTATTTGTTTATACACTAACGTATTGTTAATACCTTTTTAATGAGTAGTTTTTATTATAACCATACTATGACGGATGGCCTGAAACAAACGCTTTGTGGGCGTTTAAACTGGTGATAACAATTGTCACTCATCTAACTGTAGCTAGCAGCCTGAGTGCGGGGTTGTCAATTCCCGATATAGATCTACACACACTTGTTTCGATCCCCGGCTGGAGATTCTGGTTATAATGTCAGGACTTCCTATGTTGTCTAAAATGAATTAAACAACCTGAATATAGAATCTCATAAAAAACATATTAAGCGTTACATGTATATTAGTTTTGAAAACCCAATCATTCTGAAAATAATGATTGACAGTATATTCTTAGTTTTCCAAACATGTATTTGATAATTTCTTTGGAAAGTATACAGTCATGAATCATACTTGTATATTTAGTTTTGAATCATAAATTATACCTATTATAATTTATATGTTCTATCTGATTAGCATGAATTCTCATGGAATATCACCTTTGCTCAACCTGATACAAAGGTAATGATACTAAAAGGAGTAACCTTTTAGACTCATATATGTATAATATATATATAATTAAGAAGGAAACGACATTCGGACAAATAATACAACCCTAATTCCACATCCAAACAAGGAAAAGGATATAGGATAATTCATTAGTCCTAAGTCCTTCAAATCTTATTTATATATTTATACATATATAAACATGATTTTGGCATTTATACTTTGAAATAGCTTATAAAACATTTTTCAAAGAATTTAACGGAGTTTTTACATGACTATAAAGATTTAACATGGCTTCACGTTATTTTGAGAGTATTTGGTAGTTCTTAAAAGCATACGTAAATTCTTTGTGTGATTATTATCACATACAGTTAGTAACACAATTTAATATTGTGTTAAACTTGTATTCCCCCCCTAAAACGCATATAAAACCATTTAAAAAGGTATATTATAGGGGTATGAACTCATCTTGATAAGCGGTGATTCGGACAGCGTTTCGTTTCCCGTAAAGAGTTTATTTAACGAGAAACCGGCTCAATTTGGGCAGAGTTTCGACAGGAGAGAGGTTACTTCTCGGGAATCTCGAGGCTTCGAGGCTTGCTTAGGGTTCGAGACTTGATACCGGGGCTTTAGGGGTTGTATATGAGCTTATGGGAGTGGAAGATGTGAAAGAGAATGAATTTAGGGGTGAAAAGTGTAAACTAGTTCGGAACCCTCGCATGCTATATATAGTCCGAAGGTTCGGACCCGAAGCCATGCGAGGTTGACACGCGTCGGACAGGTGGCGAAGGGAGGCTTGCTTCGGACCGCAGGCTCGCAAGGTGGGAGGCTCGGATTGGACCTTCCTTCGGTCCAATGGGTGACTGACACGTGCGAAGGAGGGTGTCCGAGGGGTGTCTCCAGGGCATCTCCGGGGTGTCTCCTGCGATGCTGTCCGAGGATGACTGGACCGCGGAGTTGGTCGAATCAGGAGGTGCCACGCAATGCTTCGGTCCACTCAGCAGCTGCCACGTGCGAGGGTGACGTGGCACATGCGAAATTGCCCGGTTTTCCTATTTTTCTTTATTTTTGTGACAAAACTTGCGAAAATCATAACTTTCGCATACGAGCTCCGTTTTTGGCGTTCTTTATATGCACACGTAGGTAAAATCATACTCTACGACTTTCGTTTAGACTTCGTCGGCTAATTTCGACTTTATTTTTAATATTATTATTTTAAACAGACCGGGACGGGAATCCGTTAAAAATTCATAACTTCTTCATCCGACGTCCGTTTTCGTCTGTCTTTTTACCGTTGTGCTACTTTTGACAAGATCTTCGATTCTCGTTTAAGTTGTGTCCGCTAAATATCGATCGATTTATATTTCGAATTTTTAGCTGTCTACTGCTAAACCGAAACTTCGAAAAATCATAACTTTCTCATACGAAGTCAGATTTTTACGTTCTTTTTATGAACGTTCTCGGTTTAACATATTATACAACTTTCATTTAGATTGTTAAGGCTAAAAAGCCTTTTATCGAAAATTCACTTTTTACACTGAACAGTGTTTTGCCGGTTTTGTCGCGGATTTTCGATTGGTCATAACTTCTTCGTTATAACTCGGATTTCAGTGTTCTTTATGTTTTTGGAAACCTTGTTACAAACTCTACCACTTGGTTCATCCCATACGATTATTGATCAATTTATTTTTGACCAAAATTTGACTGGTGTCACATTATCCCCCCGTTAGAGGGAATTTCGTCCCGAAATTAAGTCTAAAGTGATACTCATGGATTAGGTTTAATCTTTCCTTTCCCAAGTGAATTCAGGTCCCTGGTTTGTAATCCAGCGAACCTTCACTAACGGGATGAGACTTAGCGTGGTTCTTTAGATTTCCCTACCCATGGTTTTCATTGGTTCTACTACAGAGTGTAGACTTTTATTTAACTTGATTTCATTGAGTGAAATAACAAGTGTTTTATCGGATAGACACCTCTTTAGATTAGATATGTGAAAGATGGGATGAATGTTATTAAGTTTTTGGTGGTAGTTTAAGTTTTAAAAGTACAAGACCGATTCTGGTAAGAACCTCAAATGGTCATATGTACTTTGAGTTTTGTATTTCACGCTTTCTCAAGCGCATCTTGTCCTTCCTGAGTGAGACCTTTATATGACAAGGTCATCAATCCTGGAATTCCAAGGGTTTTCTTTTATCGGAGCCGTAGCTTCTCTGGTTAATTCTAGAAGTTTTATGGCGCTTCCTGATTCGTATTTTGTTTTTGGTAGTTTCTCGGATGAATTCCAGATCAGCGAGGATGCTGTGTGGAAATTGGATCTCTAGCTAGTTGCGTATTACCTACTTTAGTCCAGTGCAGATAGAATCTGCACTTGTGACCACAGAAGTTTTTGAATGGAGCAACTTGAATGCGAGCGTGTTAAAGGACTCGACTAATTGGTAAATGGGTATCCCATTCTTTACCATAGTCGATCACATAGAATCATGACTATTCTGGTTCCTAGAGGTTTTTGAGTGACGGCCTGAACTGAGAGATGATTATATTATCTCCATGGAGATAACAGGTATTGGCATACCATACACTCATACGTTCTAGTTATCTTCTCTACTTGCCACATTTTCAGGTTTCAAGGCTTCCTCTTGAGCCTCCTTACCTTGTGTGGAGAGATTTGAAAGGGTTATCATATTCCGTGAGTGGCACTATGACATGGGTACTCTTTCCGACTTAGGGTGTTAGCTACTATATTGGCTTTGTCGAGATGATAACGAATTTCAAATTCGTAGTCATTTAGTAGCTCGACCCACTGTCGTGGTCTCATGTTGAATTCTACCTGGTAGAATATATGATGCAGGCTTTTGCTCCGAAGTTCATGATCAGACTCATACTTGGCTCATCCACCATAACCTCGTGTATACAAGTCGTATATAATTTAGATTTCACAAAACGTTCGGATGGGTGACTCTGCCCCAGGTCCACAACCAAACAAGGAACAGGAGATAGGGCGGAGTCACACATCCTTAATCTTGTTAAGTCTAACTTATATACCACCCTCGTGTATACACTTAGCAGCGATAGATTAACTTAATGAGTTCTTAGTCTCTATTCTTGAACTTGACCTGTGATACAATGATTTTCCTATGAGATCTATTGAGGTACTTCGGTAGTTACTGACTTCTAAGACTACTTCGGTGCTTTTCGTTTGAAGTTTCCTGTCTACTGAGTAGACTAGAATGGCGTGGTACTCTTCGCATGGGTACTTCTGAAGTTTTGAAACAAGAGACAACCTAAGGGTTTTGTGTTATGGATTGAAAGAATTTCATCTTACGGCTGATTAAGGAAAAAGTTCTCTTATACAACATAAGAATTTTCACATAGAAAGGGCCAGGCCAAACCATGTCGAATGAGGATGTCAGAATTTTCTCGACGAAATAGATATTAAGTCGTTCTAGGACGAATGATTACTAGGATGATATCCTATGTACCTAAGTTTTCAGCACTTCTGGTTTTATTCTGTTATTATTACTACGAACCCCTTTTTGATTCAAAATTGGCGGGTACTACCAATACGAGGGTTTTGTTAATTTGAAATTATGAACTTTCATGAAACGATCCTTACTAGGTCTCTCTATAATCGCTTGGTGTATACAAGTCATGTATAATTAAGATTGGTAAGACCTTTGACTGAGCAACCATGCCCTAAATCCACAACCAAACAAGGAACAAGAAATGTGGCGGGATTACTCACTCTAAGTCTACAAATCTTAATTATAAATGACCCCTATGTATACACTAAGTCATTATAGCTTACCTGTTAGGGTTTCAAATTTTATATAATTATTGTGATTTAATTTGAACGGAAGAGTAATCATAATTGTAGCTAGTTATCGGGGTTTGGAAGCGTACCAAAATATAGCAGGGTTCTTTGATGCTTCCCCATGTATTGGGGTCAAAATCCTCCTGCTCCCCCGTCGTTCTTCTCTGTTGGACAATCCCTCTTGTAATGTCCTATTTCACCACAAAGGTGACATATGGGAATGGTTCCAACATTGGTAGTTGAAGTGATGAACTCAACCGGAGTTCTACAGAAGCGGGCGGTATGCCTCCTCAAGTTGCGTCTATCGCAATGCGGCTTTCGGAAAACTCCATGATGATGGTAGTTGCACTTGTTGCAGTGTGGGAGGTTTCCTAAATACGGCTTAGTCGGTGCTAGAATAACAGGGCTGATGGGGGTATTGACTGCCTCAGTTCGTTGCCCTCTGTTAGGTTCTTGAGTTGAACAACTCCCTTTCTTGTTTTTGAACTTTCGTTTAAGGATTTTAGGCTTAAGGTTCAAGGTTTTCTTACAAGTAGGTGCTCGTTGCTGTACTTGGCCAGCACCACGATCGGGGTTACCGATAGCATTACTACTAACATTTGCATTGTTAGCATGAAGGTGTGCCATGACAGCTGTTACAGCTGCTGTGACCGCAGCTTGAAATGTGGCCGCATCTATCTGAAGGATTGGTGTTTCGCAGGTGGGTTGGTTACATATCCTTGAAGGCATGATTCTGTTACATGATAAGAAAATGAGCTCATGAGCGACGATAGTTGTCTTTAGATGTATTCTAACCATTTGTATTTATGTATAAATCTTTCGTTTCGTTATATTGTTCTTAATGATTCGACCTGCATCCCTATGATGCAGTCCTGGTAAAGAACAAAAATAAGTTTCTAGAGTGGTTATGAATCGAGTATCATCCGAACTAAGTTACCTTCGTTTGGTGGATATCGTTTCCCATTTTTCGAAAATATTCGAAAATAATTCATAACAGTGTCTACATAAAATAGACTAATGAATTTGTGAAGTAATCATTATCAATTAAGATTCTGTGATCTGAGTTATTGTTATTAGCTGTGACCGGAAAAGAGGATAAACTCAAAACCTAATGTGAGTAATGAAATCACTGAATCACTAGGTTGAATTGATTTACTAGTTATTACTTAGATGAACAGGTGTTCGAACACTTCACATGAATCATGCGTGGTTTTCCTTTGTTCTATTCTGGGTGATAATGATTTGTTTCCTCCTGGTATCTATAGGGTGTCCTTCTCTTCTGTAGGTATATTGAATTCACGGGCTGTCTCACTTCCGATTCTGACACTGGTCCCCATTACTTCGTAATGAAGACTTTGAATCTCGGAAGTTCATGTGAATCTCTCATCGGTGTCCTTAATAGGGTAAGGGCACTAAATGATTTCTATAGTTTGTTTACTTCTCCTATGTTTCTTTCTTGGGATTCTCCTAATGAAATTTTGTTGGATCCTCCTTGACTCTTCTATTTATTGTTGGAGTGACTATGTTTATGTAACGGGTGTATACGAGAATGGGAATGTCTAAAGAATCTATGAGAAAATTAAAATTCTTACGAAGGTGATCCTTCCTGGTCCTTCTATAATCACGTGGTGTGTACCGATTATATATAATCCAGATCAAATAGACCTTTGAATAAGTAATCCTACCCTAAAACCACATCCAAACAAGGAACAGGTGTTGGATATAGTGTCTACGTCCATAACTATATTTGCTATGTACTTGACCCGACCCGGCATGGTCCATTTGGGTTGCACTTCACCCGAACAATTTATGGATAATCGTTTGAGAATAGTATAAGTTATGATTTATTAATATATTATAAGTCCTAATATATTAATATAAAATCATATTATTTAATTAATATTGATCTATAATTAATCTAGAATTAATTTAGAGATCAAAAGTATGACTAATTAAATATGGGCTCTTGTATTTATATAGTGTGGGCTAATGCTTATTTGGAATGGGCTAGGCTTGCATGGAAAGTCCATGGATACTCCATGGAGCTTTAACCCATGGATCTCATGGAAATGAAAAGACATGGGTATTAGGGTTTACATGAATGTAACCCTAATCCACCACACTATATAAAGGAGGCTTTGGTTCTTGAAATCACACGAGTTGTGGTGAGTAAAGTAAGAGGGCCGATTTCAAGAAGGTGATTACTATTCTCTCAAAGTTCCAAGTTTGTGGTGATTTGTGATTTCCATTTGAGGCATCCACACTATTGGTGCTAGGCTCTAAAACTCCAAGCAATCAACTACAACTACAAGGTAAGTAATTCTACTAGCTTGATTTGATTCAAGTTCCCCATGCCATGCTAGATAGGATAAGAACCTTGGAAAAATAATTATTTGCATGTATCATAGTCAAACATAGATCCAAGGTTTCTAGGGTTGCATGTACACCATAGGAGTGTTAGAATGCTCAAAAACCCATCAGTGGTATCAGAGCAGGTTTGTTTATTTGATACTTGATGCAAAAAAAAAAAAAAAAAAAAAAAAAAAAAACTTGATAATCGAAGTTTTGTTCAAAAGCTCGTATCAAAATTTCAAGTTTTGTATATGTCTTACGATTCTTGAAATTTTTGATATGAACATTCATAAACATATGAGTTTAGAAGATCATAGAATTTATGTGCTAATAATTGATTAGATTAATTCTTGATCTTTATGTGTTTTAATGGAGTCCATAACTAGTTCTTAAGTTATGGATAACCAAAAGTCACATTTATAAATAACCATTAAAAGAACACATAGGTTACAAAAAATGAAGAGTCTTCATTTTTAATAACCATTAACTCATAAGTTATGAGAAATGAAAAGTTTTGAAAGTTTACAAAACTTGTCCTCAAGTTTTGGAACATGTAAAGTCATATTAAAAACTTTAGTTCCAACCCCTAGAATTTTAAAAGTTAAAATTCAACCCTTATACTTTATAATATTATAAGTTTAATAATACTTATATATGTATAAGATCAAGTCGTCTTACCGCTAGTACGCCTCATTCATGAAGCCGGTCTATAAGGGGGGTATAAGGTTGTTGCCTATAAAATGGCAACTTAATGGGTGTCCACTCTCACCCACCGCTTCCTTGATCGGTGGAGGGTCGTTAGTCGAACGGGTAGGACAAGGACTTATAAATTCTCATTAAAAGTATAATGATAAGACTAAAGTAACTAAACTTTATTGAATTCCCAATCTTAGTTATTTTAGGAAAATGTGAATAAGGTGCTAATCCATGAAATTACACTTTACACTTTGTTTAAGTCGTTAGTGGAGCGTGTGTGGTTAACCGGCACACTAACTTGAACTTAACAAGGTAGGTAAAGGGTGACTTAATGTTTATCATAGTATCGATGGAGCGTGTGTGGTTAACCGGCACATCGATTGAGGGGTATTACATTAAGGGTACCAAGTAATTTGCATGGTTACTTCACACCTTGTTTTGTGATCCTCGGCATCCCAGTCACAAAACTTGAAGGGCACACTCGAGATTGAAACATGCCATTGAAGAAAGTTCAATGAATCTGAAAGAATCTAGGAGTTTCTAAACCAATTAAAACCTAATTAAATATTTCGTTTTTCATGGTGGAAATTGGTGAATCGTCATTCACCTACCTTCAAATATCTTATAGCTTAGATTACGGCATCCCTCATCTAAGTTATAAAATATTGTGTTGGGTCCTAGCCTTAATATTACATTTGGGTGTTTTGTTAAGGACTATCTCTATATTTAATCTAATATATTCCCTCTTCTTTTCAGATGTCTTCCAATAACAATGCTTCTGGCTCAAACCCTACTAGGTCCTTCTCTCTCATGAATCTTTGTGGGAGAGTTATCTTTGATGGGTCCAACTTTACAGATTGGATCAGAAACATCAGGATGGTCACTCGGTATGAGAACAAAGAATATGTTCTCGACAAGGAGCTGAAGGTACCCGAGCCAACTGCTACTCCTGAAGAGCTTGCTGAATATGAGGTACATGAAAGAGATGCTACAAAAGTGGCATGCATCATGATGGCCACCATGACATCCGAGCTCCAAAAGTCCTATGAGGACTATTATCCTTTTGAGATGCACCAGGACTTGATGGACCGCTACCATCAAAGTGCTCGTCAAGAGCGATATGAAATAATCTCCTCCATGATAACAACCCGAATGAAGGATGGTGAACCCATCACGGGCCACATGCAGAAAATGCAAAGGTATGTGGACCGTTTACTGAAGCTGAATGTGAACTTCCCTGAGGAGTTAGCAATAGACATCATTTTGCACTCCTTGCCATCGTGTTATGATCAATTCCGCATGACATATCACATGAACAAGGAAGAAGTCACCCTCAGCAAACTTCAAGGACTCTTGAAGACCGTCGAAAGTGGTCTAAAGGGTAAGTCGGTTGTTACTACTCCTACTCCTACTCCAACTGCGGCCAATGTCTTGGCAATCGGGCATGGCAAAGGGAAGAAGAGAAAGAACCCTTCTAAAGGTACCAAGGGTAAGACCCTTGAAGGCTCCTCTTCAAGCAAAACCAAGAAAGGTTTTGTCACTCCTTCTGCTAACCCTAATGAGGCTGAATGCTTCTATTGCCATGAAAAGTCGCACTGGAAGCGAAATTGCCCAAAGTACCAGCAAGATTTGAAGGATGGGAAAGTAAAACCCAACCATGCAGGTATATACACTATATTGTCTAATAACTCACCTCATTCTAAGTCTTGGGTCCTTGATACAGGTTGTGGTATTCACATATGTTGTGATTTGCAGGGACTAAAAAGAAGTGAGAATGTGGAGCAGGGAAAGATAAACTTGATCATGGGAAACAGGAAAGCTTCACCTGTCACCAAGATAGGAGTTTATTCCTTAGTGCTAAATAGTGGGTTTACATTAGATTTGAATAAATGTTATTATTCGCCAGAAATGGCAAGAAATATTATTTCCTTTCATGCATTGTATAAACAAGGTTTTACCTTTTATTTTGATAATAATAATGGTAGTATTGATGCTTTCTTTAATAATGTTCTTTATTTTAAAGCATTACCTTATGATGGCGTGTATGAAACTGTATCTGTTGTAGATAATCTAGGAAATAATGTATTGTGTATTAACTCTTCCACTAGCTTAGATAAAGCATCCTTATGGCATTGTCGTCTTGGACATGTAAGCAAGAAATGCATAGGCCAACTCCAAAAGGATGGAGTCTTGGAGTCATTTAACCTAAAGTCAGATGATAGTTGTGAATCTTGTTTGCTTGGTAAAATGACAAAGTCACATTTTACTGGCACTTGTGCTAGGGGTGAAGGTTTGTTGGAACTCATACACACGGATATGTGTGGACCCTTCAGAACCGCCACAAGAGATGCTAATCGGTTCTATGTGACTTTTACTGATGATTTTAGTAGATATGGATATGTCTACCTAATCAAGCATAAGTCAGAAACCTTTGAGAAATTCAAAGAGTTTAAGCAAGAAGTGGAGAATCAGTTGGGCAGGAACATTAAGATGCTTCGATCCGATCGTGGTGGTGAGTATCTTAGTACTGAGTTCCTTGACTATCTTAAGGAATGTGGGATTGTCTCACAATTGACACCTCCTAGGACACCACAGTTGAATGGTGTAGCTGAGAGGCGCAATCGGACCTTGTTGGACATGGTTCGTTCCATGATGAGTCGAGCTTCGCTACCAATCTCATTTTGGGGGTATGCCTTAGAGACTGCCGCCCATATCCTTAATCTAGTCCCTACAAAGAAGGTTGCCAAAACACCTCACGAGGTGTGGACTGGAAAAGTTCCCAATCTAGACCACATCAAGATTTGGGGTTGCGAGGCTTTCGTGAGACGCGAGACTCACGATAAGCTCGAACCCCAAAGCGAAAGGTGTATTTTCATCGGCTACCCACAGAAATCCTTTGGTTACATCTTCTACAGACCCAGTGATAATGTGGTCTTTGTAGCAAGAAGAGGATTCTTTCGAGAGAGAGAATTCATGAGCCAAGGAGACTGCTAAATGGAAGAGGCCATAGCAGGCCCTGAGGCTGCTAAATGGAAGAGGCTATGGATAGCGAGATACAGTCCATGTATGACAATCAAGTTTGGAACTTGGTTGACAATGTACCTGATCGTAAGATAGTTGTGTGCAAATGGATCTTCAAGAAGAAGACCGACATGGATGGTAATGTACACACTTAAAAGGCACGACTGGTTGCAAAGGGTTATTCTCAAACTCCGGGAGTTGATTATGATGAGACCTTTTCACCAGTGGCCAAGATTAAGTCTATTAGGGTTCTGTTAGCCATTGCTGCATTTCATGATTATGAAATATGGCAAATGGATGTCAAAACCGCTTTCCTTAATGGAAAGTTGGCTGAAGATGTTTACATGGTTCAGCCAGAGGGTTTTGTCAGTACAGAGTACCCCAGTAGAGTGTGTAAGCTCGAGAAATCCATTTATGGATTAAAACAGGCACCTCGCAGATGGAATCTTTGCTTTGATGAGAAAATCAAAGAATTTGGCTTTTCAAGGGGTGAAGATGAATCTTGTGTCTATATCAAGGCTAGTGGGAGTATAGTCAACTTTTTTGTACTGTGTGTGGATGACATACTACTCATAGGAAATGACATCCCAACCCTACAGGAAGTAAAGTCCTGGCTTGGGAAGTGTTTCGCTATGAAGGACCTTGGAGAAGCTGCCTATATCCTAGGGATAAGGATTTTGAGAAACAGGAGTAAAAGACTAACTGGACTTAGTCAAAGCACCTATGTGGACAAAGTGTTGAAAAGGTTCAACATGCATAACTCCAAGAAAGGAGAGTTACCCATCTAGAGTAACGCCAGATTGAGTAAGACACAAAGCCCTAGTACTGAGGCTGAGATAGCAGAAATGAGTCGAATACCTTATGCTTCAGCTGTAGGATCGATCATATATGCTATGACGTGTACTCGACCTGATGTAGCCTTTGCTTTGAGCATGGTTAGCAGGTATCAGGGGAACCCTGACAAGGCACGCTAGACTGCGGTAAAGAATATCCTCAAGTACCTACGGAGGACTAAGGACTGGGTCCTTACCCTCGGTGGCAGTGAGGACTTGAGAGTTGTAGGGTACAGTGATGCTAGCTTTCAAACTGACAGGGATAATTTCCGCTCTCAGTCGGGCTGGGTCTTTACTCTAAACGGAGGGGCAATTACTTGGAAAAGTTCCAAGCAGGAGACAGTGGCTGATTCCACTTATGAATCAGAGTATATAGCAGCAAGCGAGGCAGCAAAGGAGGCTATATGGCTAAAGAACTTCATCGGAGACCTTGGAGTTGTACCAGCTATAAAGGAGCCAATGGAGATTTTATGTGACAGCAATAGTGCGGTTGCCTTAGCCAAGGAACCAAGAGATCATGGGAGATCCAGACACATTGACAGAAAATATCACTTCATTAGACATCGAATATAAGAAGGAATCCTCGTGGCAAAGAGGGTATCATCGGATGAGAACCCAGCAGATCCCCTCACGAAGGGACTGACTCGGGCTAAGCATCTCCAGCATGCTCGGAGCATAGGGCTGAAGGATGATATTAGTTTTAGTAGTTAGATAATCTTGAAATTTGTAAAATGTAATTGACATTTGATGATAAATAAAAGCTGTTATTTATGAGTAAAGTGTTGCTATCTCTTGTCAATCATTTACTATTATTTCTTTTTGCATGTTTTGACTTCCAGAATAATTATGTTATGGTTTATATCATATTATTCAAACTCTCCAAAGTCGGTCATATGTTGGAAGTAGATATAAATCAAGACTGTCATGGGTTGGCTTGTAGAGGTCTAAGATGTTAGACAAAGCGGGGCTACAGCACTCATGAGTGCTCATAAGTTCTGAGTATTGGATTCAACCCACGCTCACTTGTATCACTTCATGGAATTTATCTCGAGTGATCGTGAGACGGTAATATCATATAAGTCTTCAAACCTAGAGATATGATTTGTTGCCTATGAGTTGGTTATGCATTGATTGCACGAAAACGCATTGGTAACTCGATGTTATAAACCATGCTTTTGTGTGTAATTCAACAAGTAGTAGAGAAAACATACGAGTCGAAGTTTATCTGTTCCTTCTAGGATTAGAAGCGATATCTGGGCCCCTCGATGATTTTGTTTTGACCTATGTACCGGGCCCGGTCAGAACTAAATTGATGTGTTCAGTTAAGTTCTATGTCAAACAAATCGGAAATCGGGAAACAAATGTTGGACAATAAGCAAGACCATGTTCCATGTATTTGTCCGGCTGATATCTAGAACAGAGGATTATATGATCACTTATCTAAAATGGCACTTCATAGTTCAACAGAGTTTAAAGAGCTACGATTGCTGATCGGTTCCTGAAGTCATACTTGCAACTATAGTTATTAGACTTATCAAAGTGGGAGACAGTTGGATATAGTGTCTAAGTCCATAACTATATTTGGTATGTACTTGACCCGACCCGGCATGGTCCATTTGGGTTGCACGTCACCCGAACAATTTATGGATAATCGTTTGAGAATAGTATAAGTTATGATTTATTAATATATTATAAGTCCTAATATATTAATATAAAATCATATTATTTAATTAGTATTGATCTATAATTAATCTAGAATTAATTTAGAGATCAAAAGTATGACTAATTAAATATGGGCTCTTGTATTTATATAGTGTGGGCTAATGCTTATTTGGAATGGGCTAGGCTTTCATGGAAAGTCCATGGATACTCCATGGAGCTTTAACCCATGGATCTCATGGAAATGAAAAGACATGGGTATTAGGGTTTACATGAATGTAACCCTAATCCACCACACTATATAAAGGAGGCTTTGGTTCTTGAAATCACACGAGTTGTGGTGAGTAAAGTAAGAGGGCCGATTTCAAGAAGGTGATTACTATTCTCTCAAAGTTCCAAGTTTGTGGTGATTTGTGATTTCCATTTGAGGCATCCACACTATTGGTGCTAGGCTCTAAAACTCCAAGCAATCAACTACAACTACAAGGTAAGTAATTCTACTAGCTTGATTTGATTCAAGTTCCCCATGCCATGCTAGATAGGATAAGAACCTTGGAAAAATAATTATTTGCATGTATCATAGTCAAACATAGATCCAAGGTTTCTAGGGTTGCATGTACACCATAGGAGTGTTAGAATGCTCAAAAACCCATCAAAAGGAAGTAGAGTGAAAATCACCTATTCTAAGTCTATAAAATCTCAGCTATATATAACCTTAACGTATCCACTTTGTAATTATAGATTTATCAGAAAAGATCTTTTTAACATTTCCTCAAAGGTATGTAACATACCTCCATGTTATTTTAGTTATGAGTTTGATTCTTGGACTTCTAGATACAAGAACTTAACAAGTCTTCAGTTTTCTTGTTATAGCATCCTAAAATACTCCCATAGTATTTTAGTCTTTATGTTTGGTTCTAGAATTCTTCTAGTACTTAGGTAAGTTTTAGACCAGTTGCAACACTACAATCACTCCCCCAAACATGTGTTGGTCATACCTCGGATGAATATAGTTGATCAGGCTATATTGATCCCAGATATGATTACGTCACTGTCTAGGTTTAACTGCAATGTCCAACTTCCAAATACTTTAGTTTTGTTCTCCTTGTGATACTCATTCTGGTATATATACGCTGCATGTACTTATACTTTTATAAAATATTAATATATTTTTAAAGTATAAGTCTTGGTCAGAGTGTTTTTATCCCAATGGGTTTATAGTTGTATATCTTTTATGACTGATATACTGAGTTCACTATAAACACTGCTCTGATACCAATGTGTCGCACCCCCAAACCAGAACAGCGGAAACGTTCGGGGGCGGAGGACTTTAGGTAAGTATCACAGCACATGTAACATAGTTATCAAAATACAAACAACCATTGCATTAATAAGTATAAGTTTTACATAAGTGTTTTAAACATTACATATTCAAACACTAAAGTAGGTACAGCAGAAGACAAGAGTCGCGGTACGGTACTAGGTAATCTTCTCAAAAGCTTCGGGAGTGTACCTGTCTACTGGATTCCTGAGAATACAAGTTATTTGAAAAGAATAGATCAACATTTAAGCTGGTGAGTTCATAAGTATTTTAGTTCTGTTAAGTATACCCTAAGTTCTTTGAATAAGTTCACTGGTTTCTCCAGGAAATCATATATCTCCTGAGGTGATTAACTGATAACCTCAATAGTTTCCCTCTGTAATTACCTAGTTTATACTGATTATACATATCATAATATCGAATTGACAGTCAACTGGGTGTATCTGCCCTAAGCCCACAACCAAACAAGGAACAGGAAGTAAGGCGGAAGTCACACACCTTACTGTCAATCGGACATTACTTATGTATAACTATGATGTAGCAACTAAGGAATTATAGAATTAACCACTAAAGGTCTTTTATGTTATACTAGTTTACCGAGATTGAGTGACTAAGTTCCATTGAATAAGTGGTTTAATCCCATAAACCGTTCTCTTTGTATTACTGTTTTGTATTTGTATTCCTTTATGAAAACTTGAAACTGAGAGTGTGCCTGGCTCCACCAGGTGTTAATGGAAACTGTATTAAACCATTGTATTTTGTATTCTATAAACTGGTACTTTGAAGGTGTACTTTCGTTTATTTGTTTATACACTAACGTATTGTTAATACCTTTTTAATGAGTAGTTTTTATTATAACCATACTATGACGGATGGCCTGAAACAAACGCTTTGTGGGCGTTTAAACTGGTGATAACAATTGTCACTCATCTAACTGTAGCTAGCAGCCTGAGTGCGGGGTTGTCAATTCCCGATATAGATCTACACACACTTGTTTCGATCCCCGGCTGGAGATTCTGGTTATAATGTCAGGACTTCCTATGTTGTCTAAAATGAATTAAACAACCTGAATATAGAATCTCATAAAAAGCATATTAAGCGTTACATGTATATTAGTTTTGAAAACCCAATCATTCTGAAATAATGATTGACAGTATATTCTTAGTTTTCCAAACATGTATTTGATAATTTCCTTGGAAAGTATACAGTCATGAATCATACTTGTATATTTAGTTTTGAATCATAAATTATACCTATTATAATTTATATGTTCTATCTGATTAGCATGAATTCTCATGGAATATCACCTTTGCTCAACCTGATACAAAGGTAATGATACTAAAAGGAGTAACCTTTTAGACTCATATATGTATAATATATATATAATTAAGAAAGAAACGACCTTCGGACAAATAATACAACCCTAATTCCACATCCAAACAAGGAAAAGGATATAGGATAATTCATTAGTCCTAAGCCCTTCAAATCTTATTTATATATTTATACATATATAAACATGATTTTGGCATTTATACTTTGAAATAGCTTATAAAACATTTTTCAAAGAATTTAACGGAGTTTTTACATGACTATAAAGATTTAACATGGCTTCACGTTATTTTGAGAGTATTTGGTAGTTCTTAAAAGCATACGGAAATTCATTGTGTGATTATTATCACATACAGTTATTAACACAATTTAATATTGTGTTAAACTTGTATTCCCCCCCCCCCCCCTAAAAAGCATATAAAACCATTTAAAAAGGTATATTATAGGGGTATGAACTCACCTTGATAAGCGGTGATTCGGGCAGCGTTTCGTTTCCCGTAAAGAGTTTATTTAACGAGAAACCGGCTCAATTTGGGCAGAGTTTCGACAGGAGAGAGGTTACTTCTCGGGAATCTCGGGGCTTCGAGGCTTGCTTAGGGTTCGAGACTTGATACCGGGGCTTTAGGGGTTGTATATGAGCTTATGGGAGTGGAAGATGTGAAAGAGAATGAATTTAGGGGTGAAAAGTGTAAACTAGTTCGGAACCCTCACATGCTATATATAGTCCGAAGGTTCGGACCCGAAGCCATGCGAGGTTGACACGCGTTGGACAGGTGGCGAAGGGAGGCTTGCTTCGGACTGCAGGCTCGCAAGGTGGGAGGCTCGGATTGGACCTTCCTTCGGTCCAATGGGTGACTGACACGTGCGAAGGAGGGTGTCCGAGGGGTGTCTCCGGGGCATCTCCGGGGTGTCTCCTGCGATGCTGTCCGAGGATGACTGGACCGCAGAGTTGGTCGAATCAGGAGGTGCCACGCAATGCTTCGGTCCACTCAGCAGCTGCCACGTGCGAGGGTGACGTGGCACATGCGAAATTGCCCGATTTTCTTATTTTTCTTTATTTTTGTGACAAAACTTGCGAAAATCATAACTTTCTCATACGAGCTCCGGTTTTGGCGTTCTTTATATGCACGCGTAGGTAAAATCATACTCTACGACTTTCGTTTAGACCTCGTCGGCTAATTTCGACTTTATTTTTAATATTATTATTTTAAACAGACCGGGACGGGAATCCGTTAAAAATTCATAACTTCTTCATCCGACGTCCGTTTTCGTCTGTCTTTTTACCGTTGTGCTACTTTTGACGAGATCTTCGATTCTCGTTTAAGTTGCGTCAGCTAAATATCGATCGATTTATATTTCGAATTTTTAGCTGTCTACTGCTAAACCGAAACTTCGAAAAATCATAACTTTCTCATACGAAGTCAGATTTTTACGTTCTTTTTATGAACGTTCTCGGTTTAATATATTCTACAGCTTTCATTTAGATTGTTAAGGCTAAAAAGCCTTTTATCGAAAATTCACTTTTTACACTGAACAGTGTTTTGCCGGTTTTGTCGCGGATTTTCGATTGGTCATAACTTCTTCGTTATAACTCGGATTTCAGTGTTCTTTATGTTTTTGGAAACCTTGTTACAAACTCTACCACTTGGTTCATCCCAATTACGATTATTGATCAATTTATTTTTGAACAAAATTTGACTGGTGTCACATGTTGGGTGCGACGGTATCCGGCGATAGAAGTCAGCGGCGAGCTATCGACGGCAGGTAATCGGGAATCGCCTGAGGAGGCGACGAGAGAAGAAGGGAGGCTGCTGCGAGTTTTTCTTGTCTGGAAGCATAGGAACGAAAAGTTTTTATTATGTTAAAAGGATATTTTGGTCAATTCTTAAATGTAGTGAAATAAGATTGAGTGTCTTATAAAAAATGACTTATTGGATTTTTTAAAAATTGTAATCCAAACATTCATTTATATTTGTGAAACGATTAAAATTATCTAATGATAGATAACCAAAAATTTGTTGATTGGAATTCAGCTTGTAACTTCTGCCACATGTAAGTAACACATATCGACAAAAATATCCAAAAACAAATCATTCCTATTTTCACTCTTCCATCCCCCCCCCCCCCCACAAAAAAAAAACTATTCATTTCAGAACTCAGACACAACAGAAATATTATCAAGACCTTATCTTATATTTTACCTAGATAAGAAAATTAAAAGGAATAGTGCTACTGTGCTGACCTTGAGAGAGAGTGCATTCTTGACTTCTTCCATTCTTTCTTCATTCTCTTTTTTATGTTTCTTGTCTAATTCACTCATCGTGTCTGCCCCTTTTATCTTGTCTTGAATTGAAATCAGTAAATTATCTGATGTGCCCAGCTTGTATAATACCATAAATGCCCCCAGCCACAGATAGTCCATTAGAAATATTGGTTGAAAGAAATATCACCAGACACAAGAAAATTCAATACCAAATGCAAGAAATAAAATTCAGAAACAAAAGCTTCCTTCAAAAGTACAATACCTTGATGAGAAACATGAGAGTAAGTTTCAGGGCATAGAAGGACAGCAAGTGCTGGTGCTAACATTGGTGTCTGGACTATTGTGGTGGATGATGATGGTGGAAAACCAGAAGAGCCTCCAAGAAAGATACCGAGTTTTTCAGGGTTTAAGATAGTGATGCCATGTTTGTTGTTGGGTTAACTTCAATACATAGCAACATACTTCCACTGATTTGTACATCATAGCATCCTACTTTCGTTTCTTCCTATTAATACAAAGCAATTTTCACTGCTATAATTGGGCAGACTTTTGAAAGTATAGTGTCATAATAAGGAAAAAACTGAAAGCAAAATGCTATGATTGGGAGACGTTTCAAAACACAATGCGTAAATAAGGTGCTTACTTCCACAATACACACCAAATATAAGGTGCTTTTTCAAATAATAAATTCCATCTTCCACACTCTGTCCACTTAAATTGATTGTCATCCGATTTATGTGATTTTCAAAGGAGCCGGATGGAGGAAGAGTTGCAGAAACAACACTAGCATAACTCCTAAAACAAGATCCATGTCAAATAAAAAATTATTAGGACCAACATCATATCGTATTAATACAAAACAAAGTAATCTAAATAATTTATGCAAAGCCTTACCTGTAATTACCACCCGTTTGGACATAATTATTAAATTGAAATCTCTTTAACTGTCAGAAAGGATTAATAGCAACAAGAATATATGTTAGATCATCACCAATATCCGAAAAAATTCATAT
The DNA here is from genome assembly GCF_052849685.1 of Lactuca virosa. Taxonomy (NCBI): domain Eukaryota; kingdom Viridiplantae; phylum Streptophyta; class Magnoliopsida; order Asterales; family Asteraceae; genus Lactuca; species Lactuca virosa. Next base: position 73,962,103 of record NC_136431.1, read on the forward strand.
CATGATCCATATTTAAGATGTATAGAATAAAAAGCCATATAATTTTACCATAGCATCTCTGGACACACACACACACACACACAAGTTCCAGCCACTACAGCTCAGCCACCATTCTTGTAGTTCTTAGAAATATATTCTTCATAAATGGCCTTACAGTCGCATAAATAATAACCTAGAAATAGTTGCCATCATAAGAGAAACATCTATGAACAAATATATTTATACAAAATCAAAAACTAATTTACTGAATTGGAACTATGAACAAAAGTTTGAACTCATAAATCGAGAAAAGCTAGGAAGAGGTTATAAATACCTACCATTAGACCAAATTCAAAAGATGATACAATTTGAAACATAGTCAAAAGTGGAGAGATCAGAGTTGGTGAATTGTTGCAATAATCAAATGCCTTTTGTGAATAACTTGTTCCGATATACCCTCAATATATGAAATCGTCGCCCTGAAACTCCTCAATAAGCCGTCACAGTTGATCGGCTAGTGAAGTGAACCTCAAATGCTTTTGGAAGATCGTTTCCATATCTACCGGATCGATAGAGGAATCAATAGACCAGATACTTAAAAAAGAAAGAAAAAATTACAATATAATTGAAAAATCGGAAACATTACCATTTTAGAATTAGGAATATCACTGAGAACAGAACATAGAGCTATGACAGATGCTTTTTACTTGAGACGAACTTCATCGAGAGCTCAATCGCTGTTGAAGATAGTATCTGAAATGTTGATTCTGTTGATTTAGAATCCTAACACGAGATTGAAATCGTGGACAGAAAACAATTGCAAACCCTAAGTTTTTGGTATTAACTGTAACTGAAATTGAAGAGGTGAGGGCGTGAGGCAACGATATGCTGAGAGAGATTTCCGGCAGAGGTGAGACGAAGACAGTTCCACTATCAGATGAAGGCAGAGGCAACCAACACCATCCGACGAAGTCAAAACGACACCGTTTGTAGCAAAATTGATGGTGATTGAGGTCGGAGATGAGACGAAGATGGATCTCTGGTGAGGATGAGAGAATGTGTGGCGGAGAAAGAGGATTTGGCGTCGATTTTCTGGAGAGCGAAGGAGGTGGTCGCCGATTAGATTTTTGATCTCCATCTTGTCTTCCGATTTGAACCAGGAACAGATCTGGCATCTGAGACGGTATATTAGGTTGTCTCTAAAATGCCCCTGATTCATGTGAAATAAGATGCCGCCGCCTCTTTTTTCCCTTTGTTATTTACGAAAATGCCATAAATCATCCTAACCTTTAATTATTTTGATCTAACGGCCTTCGTTTGGTTCTCGGGTTCTCGGGAAACTTTGAGTTCTCAAATGATCCTTCCTATATATATATATATATATATATATATATATATATATATATATATATATATATATATATATATATATATATATATATATATATATATCCAAACTAAATTATGTTACCTTTTGACTGCATTATCCCTTTAAACAACCAAAAACAACAAACTCTCATACGCTGCTTCTTTTAAATGCCTCAAAATCAAGATCTAACTTTGCTGCTTCTTTTAAATGCCTCAAAATCAAGATCTAACTTTTACTTTGTTATCTTTGTTTTTGAAACCAAATATATTTCGGTAATTGACTATTAAATATTAACATATAAAATAGTTTAAACCAACATCTATTTTATTATATAAAAAAGCGTCACGGGAGACATAAAACACATTCAAATATCAACTCCTATCTAAACAGCATCAATTAATGTTTGACTTATTTTTTAAACAACAATCAATGAATCCAATAATTAAATACTAATAAACCAACATTCATTTGTAATAAAATGAACCGGCATAATGACCGGTTTCGGTTGGATCGTCATTTCAACCGGTTAAACCGTTAGTCTCGATCGAGCTATTCAGTATTTTTTAAAATTGATCGTTTATTAATGAGTTAAATGAAAGGTAACTACTCAAATCTAAATAAACCAGTTCAAATGGCTTTTTACCGCTTCTATCACAACGGTTCAACCCGGTTTTCGAAGAAACAATTCGGTTCTATCAAGTCTATAACTTAGCGTAAAACATATCGTTGTTGAACCGGTCGGTTCGAACCAGTTTTTAATATTGAACATAATATGTATTCATATACTAAAGATATAGATAAACAAAACAAAAAACACGTCACACACAAACCGTAAGCCACTAAAAAGTCTTTGTAATCTCATTTTTTCATAATAAATAAATTAAAGATATTGATAAAAAAATCAGATATGGAATATCCAAAATATCCGTAAATTCAGAAAACCACTATTCTTATCTTAATCCGAAAAAATAGATATCCAAAATTTTAGATAATTTCAGTTCGAAATTTTGGATTTTCGGATACAGATATTTTTGAACATCCCTAGTGGGTTTTTAACACTATAACAAAAGGAAAATACAATGTTAAAATAAATAATTGATAAATTAAGTATATATTGTGGTATCTTGTAGGGATGAGCATATGACCTGTAGGACCGGACCGGTAAAAAAGACCCGGACCAAACCGGATTATCATATTAGTGGGCCGGTTTTCGGGTTTGATTTTTATCAATAATCGGGTTTCGGGTTTGGACCGGACCGTACCCGAATTAAAGGATAAAACCCGGACCGGACCGGAAAACCAAAAGTTATTTCTTTTTTTTTTATCGACAAACAATAATCGAGAATTACCAAAATAAAAAAAATGTTGTCCGATTGAATTGATTCGGCCTCTCCTGTGGATCATATTATAGTGTCAATTTTTTTTTTATTTCGGTCACTTCTCTTGATCGCATTATGGTGTTGATTTTTTTTCTCGAAAAACCAAAAGTTATTTCCTAGTACAACTTTTTTTTAATAAAAATAGTGCAGATTTTTTTTATAAAAATAGTGATGTTAAGTATAGATTTTTTTATATAAAAATAGTGCAGTTTTTTTTTTTTTTTTTTTTTTTTTTTTTTTTTTTTTAATAATAATAGTGTAGTTTTTTAATAACGTTTGTATATGTTTGCATGCACCTCATTTCCACATGTTCTAATTAGAGTCTTGCAACGTACCGTTGTATTCATCTTCTTTTATGTATTTTTATAATCGAATTGTGCAAACAACAAAGATACGAATGATGGATGTTACGTAATAAGATTATAATTTGAAATAGTATGCTAGAGAGTAACATGACAAACAAAACTTGAAACCGTAAACAACAAACATACAAAACCCAGTTTAGTATCAAGAACAAGATTGGACCGAAACCGTAAACAACACTACCAAAGTCTAATTCGGTCCAAAACTCGAAACCCAGTTTAATACCCGAAACCGAACCGGTCCGAACCCGGACCCGTACAACCAAAAACGGTCCGGTTTTCGGATAAGGTAATTTACGATTTTCGGTCTTCGGGTTTTCGGTCTTGTGGCCGGTCCGGTCCGGGTTCGGCCCGTTGCTCATCCCTAGTATCTTGAATTAAGCCATAGAATTTAAAGTTAAAAGTGCATCTCACATCTCACGTTTATAAAATTTGCAAGTTGCTCATCCCTAGTATCTTGAATTAAGCCATAGAATTTAAAGTTAAAAGTGCATCTCACATCTCACGTTTATAAAACTTGCAAGTTGTACATTTTTATTACAACAAATTGTAAGTTGTAGATAAAAGGGAGAGAAATTGTCAGAAAAGTCTCAATATTTTCAGAAAATTTTTATTTTAGTCACAAAATTATTTTTTTTGAAAAGAAAAGTCCCGATTATTTGATTTTACAAAGAAAAAAATATTTTTTTGTTAACTTAAGCAAAAATGAAATAATCGGGACTTTTATGTTCAAAAAATAAATTTTGAGACTAAAATGAAACTCTTTCGAAAATATTGAGACTTTTCTGACAACTTCCTAAAAAAGAATATAGTTTCACTCAATTTTATTTTTATTGTCATGCCTTCAACATGTATTATTGGTTAATAATCAAATAAAAAACATAGGAGTTAACTTACGCTTCTTATTATATGTCTTATTATATGTCGCAATTTTGGGGATGATACCAACATTTATATATGTTTATAAACTAATCTGGTGGATGCTAACTAATAGATGTAACAAAGGGCGGCTCTTTATGTTGATATGTATTTTGTAAAACAGATCTCGTTCCAGGGCCGGTCCAAACATATATTGGGCCCATGATGAAAATAAGAAAAAATAGCCCCCTAAAACCAAAAATCGAATATATTAATGATTTAAAAGGCATACCATTTACAAAAATCCAATACAAATATCATCAAAAACACAAATATCACCTCAATATTTACAAAAAAAAACACCAATTTTAAAAGAAAATTCTTCAAGCATTTTACATGCAAAATCAATGATAAACTACCAAGACCAATTCTACATATCATTCTTTGAACATAATACAACAACTGAATTTTTCTTGTAACACTAATGACCTTAGATAATTCTTTAGTAACTTCAGCTTTGAAAAAATTTTAGTTGCATATACAACAGTAATATGAATGATTAATAGGATGTTAGACGCAATAAAAATATTTGAGTAACAATCCACAATATTAACAAATTCCAAAAAAAAAGAATCAAATTGAAACAAACATCATAATATTTGGAACATAAAAGTTCAGAATATACAACTACATAAAAATCTGATAACCTAAATTTTTGATTAACATCTTATCTTATCAAGTCAGAAATCTTATACTTTGAAGCTCTGAATGAATCAAATTGAAACAAACATCATAATATTTGGTACATAAAAATTCTGATTATACAACTACATATAAAAATCTACAAATATTTTACCTTATTGGAGAAAAATCTGAAACTTTGAGAATTGAGTTTCCCAGCTTCTGAAATAATCGACTTCATAAATCTGATTTACATACAAAAATTATAAGATTTCAAAAACAAAAACCTGATTTACAAACCTAGAATGAGAAGCAAAAAATCAGAAACAAAAATCAAAAAATAATATGATTTACAAACCTATAAGTTTTCATAAACAAAAATCATACCTTAAAGTTATCTGATATCTCCCAATTTAGAAATCAGCAGGGTTAGAAGAGGAAGGCGTGGTCAAGATTTTAGAATAGGAATCAGGAGAGGAATGAGTCGAATGACAGATCGCGGGAGAGAGTTTGAGAGAAACAAGAGTGAGAAGCTGAAGGGAAGTCAATCACGATTCAGAAATTAGCAGAAGCAGAAGGGAAGTCGATTATTGATGGGTTTTGAGCACAACAACATTCCTATGTGATCATGCAACCCTAATTGCTTTGGATCTAAGTTTTTCTCTAATTATACATGCAAATAGAAGTTCCAAAACAATAACCCTAATACTAGCATACAATTTTCGAAATCAATATGAAAACTAGGGTTTGAATGTTACCTTGCTTGTTATCTAGTAATAACAAGTATTCCTTGGATGATCTTGAATCTTGAAAGCTCTAGTGCCTCAAGTGTTGCACCTGTAATGGAGTTACAAACACAAATAGAAAAGGATGAGTGAGAGAGAGGGTAGAACAATATAATTTTTGGCTAGGGTTTCTCTTAGAATGCATAGGCCGAAAATCACATGCCAATGGGTTCTTTATATAGCTGAGGTTGCTAGGGTTTTCAAGTGGAAACCCTAATCTGATTGCTTAGGCCTTAAGCAGTCAATGGACCTTCATCCTAGAAACCTTGGACGAAATTATATAGGGCCTCCTATAGAAATCGTCCACTCCATGTAAAGGAGTCCATCAGCCCAACTTTACAACTATCATTGATTTGCAAAACCAGTCCCCATACTTTCAATCAGTTCCTTTAATCCCAAAATTAATTCCAAATTAATTTCTGATTAATACTAACTGAATAATATGATTTCTAATTAATATATTATTCTTATAATATATTAATAAATCATTTATTAACCTCTTTCTCCAAAAGTCATCCTGTCAAGTTGTTATGGCGAAGGCAACCCAAAAGGACCATGCTACTATCAAATCAAGTACATACCCATTATAGTTATGGGCTTAGACACCTAATCCAACAGTCTCCCACTTGGATAAGTCTAATAACTATAATTGCAAGTATGAGTTCAGAATCTGATTAGCAATCGTAGCTTTCAAAAGCCACTGTCGAACTCTGACCTAGTCAATGACGCGTCCTTTAGATAAGAGATCATATAATCCTCCGTTCTACAAGATATCGTGTGGACAAAGACATGGAACAGAATAGTTCTTAATGTCCAACAATTTGTTTCCCAATTTCTGATTTGTTTGACAATGAACTTAATTGAACACATCAATTCAGTCCTGACCGGGCCCAACACAAAAGTCAACACAAAATCATCGAGGGGCCCAAGATATCGTTTTTACCCCTTGAGATAAAAGGAACAGATAAACTTTGACTTATATGCTTGTACTATTTACTCATCAAATCATACACAACAACATGTTTTATAACATCAAGTTACTGATGCATTTACGCATTATCAATGCACAACCAACAATTAAACAACAACTCATATATCTCGGTTTAAAGATTATACTATATTATCGTCTCACAATCATCCGAGATAAATTCCATGAAGTGATTCAAATGAGCGTGGGTTTAATCCAATACTCAAATCCTATTTCAGGAGTACTCATGAACGTTGCAGCAAACTTTTGCTATGTCTAAGCACATTGACAATCTACAAGCCAATTCATGACAGTCTTCGTTCATTACTTACTCCCAAAGTATGATCGACTGTGGATAATTTGAACAATCTAATTATCAGGAAGTAAAAACATGCAAAATGAAACACAAAATAAACAATTGACAAAAGATAGTAAACTTTACTCATAAATAAATCTTCCATTACTTAATCATCAAATGTCAATTACATTTACATTGTTACAAGTTTCTAATTATCTATCTAATCACTAAAACTAATATCGTCCTTCAGGCCAATTGTCCTCGCATGCTGAACGTGCTTGATCCTACTCAGACCTTTTTGTGAGGGGATCTGCAGGATTCTCTTTTGACGATATCCTCTTGACGACGAGGAGTCCTTCTTCTACCCGATGTCCGATGAAGTGGTATTTTCTGTCGATGTGTCTGGATCTACCATGATCCCTTGGTTCATTGGTTAAGGTAACCGCACCTTCATTATCGCATAAAATCTCCATGGGCTCCTTTATGGCTGGTACAACTCCAAGGTCTCCAATGAAGTTCTTCAACCATATAGCCTCCTTTGACGCTTTGCTCGCTGCTATGTACTCTGATTCGCATGTTGAATCAGCCAGAGTTTCCTACTTGGAACTTTTCCAAGTCACTGCTCCTCCATTTAGGATAAACACCCAGCCCGACTGAGAGCGGAAGTTATCTCTGTTAGTTTGAAAGTTGGCGTCACTATACCATGTCACTCTCAAGTCATCACTGCCTCCAAGTGTAAGGACCCAGTCCTTAGTCCTTCGCAGATACTTAAGAATGTTCTTAACTGCTATCCAGTGAGCTCTACCCAGGTTCCCTCGATATCCACTTACCATGCTCAACGCAAAAGCGACATCAGGGCGAGTACATATCATAGCGTACATGATTGAGCAAACAGTGGAAGCATATAACACTCGACTCATTTCCACTATCTCAGCATCAGTACTCGGGCTCTGAGTCTTGCTCAGTTTGGTATTGCTCTGGATAGGTAACTCCCCTTTCTTGGAATTCTCCATCCTAAAACGCTTTAGCACTTTGTCCAAGTAAGTACTCTGACTAAGTCCAATTAGTCTTTTACTCCTATTTCTCAAGATCCTTATCCCCAGAATATAAGCAGCTTCCCATAGATCCTTCATAGCGAAACACTTCCCAAGCCAATACTTAACCTCCTGTAAGGTTGGAACGCCATTTCCTATGAGCAGTATGTCATCGACATACAAAACTAGAAAGCTAACTATACTCCCACTAGCTTTAACGTATACACATGACTCATCCTCACTCCTGGAGAAACCAAACTCTTTGACTTTCTCATCAAAGCAAAGATTCCATCTGCGAGACGCTTGCTTCAATCCATAAATGGATTTCTCAAGCTTGCACACTCTATTGGGGCATTTAGCATCCACAAAACCTTCTGGCTGACACATGTAAACATCTTCAGCCAACTTCCCATTAAGGAAAGCGTTTTCGACATCCATCTGCCAGATTTCATAATCATGAAACGCAGCGATGGCTAACATTACCCTAATAGACTTGATCATGGCCACTAGTGACAAGGTATCATCATAGTCAACCCCCAGGGTTTGAGTAAAGCCCTTCGCAACCGGTCGTGCCTTGAACGTATGCACCTTGCCATCCATGTCGGGCTTCTTCTTGAAGATCCATTTGCACCCAACTGTATTTCGACTTGGTACATTGTCAACCAAGTTCCAAACTTGATTGTCATACATAGACTGGATCTCCCTGTCCATTGCCTCTTTCCATTTGGGAGACTCAGGGCCCACCATGGCTTCCTTGTAGCTAGAAGGCTCATCAAAATTTACCAGTGTACTATCACTTATAAACGTATCACCATCCGTAGTAATATGAAAACCATAAAATTTGGGTGCCATTCTAACTTGAGTGGAACGTCGAAGAGGTAATGACTCGTCAAGGGGTTCAACATGAATCTCTTCCTCAGGTTGATCGCTAGTGTTCAACGTTCCTTCACCGCTTGATTCTAAATCTCTTCAAGATCAATTGTCCTCCCACTGTCTCCTTAGCACATGAGTTCCCTCCCACGAAAAACTCCTCTTCTTGCTACGAAGACCACGTTATCACTAGGCCTGTAGAAAAGATATCCAAAGAATTTCTGTGGGTAACCTATGAAAATACACCGCTCACTTCAAGGTTCAAGCTTGTCGTGAGTCTCTCGTCTTACGAAAGCTTCACAACCCCAAACCTTGATATGTGCCAACGAGGGAATCTTCCATATCCATATCTAGTGAGGTGTTTTGGCAACCTTCTTAGTTGGGACTAGATTAAGGATATTGGCGGCAGTCTCTAAGGCATACCCCCAGAATGAGATTGGTAGTGAAGCTCGACTAATCATGGAACGAACCATGTCCAACAAGGTTCGATTACGCCTCTCAGCCATACTATTAAGTTGTGGTGTCCTAGGTGGCGTTAATTGTGAAACAATTCCATATTCCTTAAGATAGTCGTGGAACTCGATACTAAGATACTCACCACCTCTATTAGATCTGAGCATCTTTATCTTCCTGTCCAATTGATTCTCCACTTCTTGCTTAAACTCTTTGAACTTTTCAAAGGTTTCTCACTTGTGCTTTATTAAGTAGATATATCCATATCTGCTATAATCATCAGTAAAAGTCACATAGAAGCGGTTTGCATCCCGGTGTAGTGGATCTGAAGGGCCCACACACATCTGTGTGTATAAGATCCAACAATCTGTCACCTCTTTCACAAGTACCAGTGAAATGTGATTTAGTCATCTTTCCAAGCAAATAAGACTTGCATGTGTCATCTGACCTAAGGTCAAATGACTCTAACACTCCATCCTTTAAGAGTTGGGAAATGCGCTTCTTGTTGACATGTCCAAGACGACAATGCCACAAGCATGCCTTGTCTAAATCATTAGAGGAATCAATATGCAACACATTATTTCCTAAGTTATCTACAACCATCACAGTTTCATATACACCATTACAAGGCAATGCTTCAAAATAAAATAAACCATTATAATAAGCATTAATAGAACCAATTTCATTATTAAACGAAAATCTAAATCCTTGTCTGTACAAACCATGAAAGGAAATAATATTCCTCGTCGTCTCTGATGAGTAGCAACAATCAATTAAATCTAATCCTAACCCACTATTAAGCACTAAAGAGTAAACTCTGATCTTGGTAACAGGAGATGACTTCCTATTGCCCATTATCAGGTTCATCTTCCCATGCTCCACATCCCTACTTCTTCTTAGCCCCTGCAAATCATAACAAATGTGAAAACAACATCCTGTATCAAGGACCGAAGAACTAGAATGTGATGAGTTATTAGACAGAATAGTATAAATACCTGCAAAGGAGGGCTTTATCTTCCCATCCTTGATGTCATTCAAGTACTTCAGACAACTTCTCTTCCAATGCCCCTTTTCGTGGTAGTAGAAGCACGTTGCTTCTTTCGGATCGGAGGAGGGAGGGGCAAAACCGGTTTTAGCTTTGGACCCACTAGAAGAAGATCCATCATGAGACTTTCCCTTCCAGTTCTTTGAGAGAGCTTTCCTCTTTTTCCCCGTTCCATGTCCAATAACCAGGACTGGGGCAACAGCTGGAGTGGGAGTGGATTCGGAAATTTTCCTTTTTAATCCACTTTCAGCAGTTCTTAGCAGGCCTTGAAGTTTGCTCAATGTGACTTCCTCATTGCTCATATGATAAGTCATCTTGAACTGATCATAGCAAGGAGGCAAAGAGTGTAGGACTATGTCAATAGCCAACTCTTCGTCGAAGTTCACATTCAACTTCAAGAGACGATCCACATATCTCTGCATGCGTTGCAGGTGGGTCGTGATGGACTCTCCATCCCTCATCTTGGTGGTGATGAACGAGGTGACTATTTCATACCCCTCTTGACGCTCTCTTTGATAGTACTTTTCCATCAAGTCCTTGCACATCTTGTGCGGCCAATAGTCCTCGTTGAACCGTTGTAGCTCAGGAGTCATGGTGGCTACCATAATACAGGACACCTTAGTAGTATCCTTGTAGTGAGCCTCATACTCAGCTATTTCTTTGGGAGTAGCTTTGGACTCATCAACCTCTTTTAATGGTTTGTCGAGGGCATATTCTTTGTCCTCGTAACGCAAGGCCATTCGAATGTTCCGGATCCAATCATTGAAATTGGAACCATCGAACGTGATCCTCGCACACATGTTCAAGATCGAGAAGGAGTTGTTTTTGGAGGAACCGGAAGCATTGTTGGAGATAGACATCTGCAAAAGAAGAAGGAAAAAGTTTTGATTAGATAAGGAATCCTCAATATAAAACCCAAAATGAAATATTAAGGCTAGGACACAACACAATGATTCACAATTCGGAAGAGGGATGTCGTAATCCAATTGTAAATTATTTGAAGGCAGGTAAATGACGATTTACCAATTCCACCACGAAAAATAAAATTAAAAGAATTAGGTTTTAAATGAAAAGAAATTCCTAGATTCTTTGAGATTCATTGAACTATTCAATGGCATGTTTAATCTCGATTATGCCCTTCAAGTTTGTGACTGGGATACCGAGGATCACAAACAAGGTGTGAATAACCATGAAAATTAGCTTGGTACTCTCGATGTCATTTACCACCTAATCAATGTGTCGGCTAACTACACACGCTCCATTGATCTATGATAATTTACGAGTTACCCATTGCCAACCTTTGCTAGTCCAAATTAGTGTGTCGGTTAGCCACACACGCTCCACTAACGAATTGGCAAAGTGCAATGTTCAATTTCATGGACTAGCACCAATTTCACATTTTCCTAAAGTAACTAAGATTGAGAATTTATAAAAACATTCAGTTACTTTATACTTATTTATACTTATTAATGAGAGAATTAATGTCCTATCCTACCCGTTCGGCTAACGACCCTCCACCAATCAAGGAAGCGGTGGGTGAGAGTGGACACCCATTCAACCGCCATTTTATAGACAGTTTCCTTATACCCCCCTTATAGATCGGCTTCGTGAATGAGGCCTACTAACGGTAAGACTAACTCATCTCATATATATATATATATATATATATATATATATATATATATATATATATATATATATATATATATTAATCTTTAAATATTATAATAGTATAAGGTTTGTATTTTAAACTTTTAAAATACTAGGGTTTTTAGAATTTAATATTTCAAAATTAAACTATTAATTTAATTTTAAATTCCAAAACTTAAAGGGTGCTATTTGAAACTTTTCAAAATTACTAGATCAAATTTTAAATAATTAATTAATCATATAATTTGTCATTATCTTAAAATTTGACCAAATCCATCTATTTTGATTAGAAAATCAGATTACCATTTAGTAAATTCAATTTATGGTGATAAAAACGATTTATGGTAATTATCTTAATCTAAAATAGATAAAAAATTCGAAAAATCTGCTAACAGACGAGTCAACTCGTCGAGTCAGGGCATGGACTCGTCGAGTTCATCCAACTCGTCGAGTTTGTCAGGAAAAAAATGATTTCTGCTTTGCATTCGATTTGGACAGTTCATTATTGCATCAAATATAACAGAAAAACATCCTAGGCTCTGATACCACTGATGGGTTTTGAGCACAACAACATTCCTATGTGATCATGCAACCTTAATTGCTTTGGATCTAAGTTATTCTCTAGTTATACATGTAAATAGAAGTTCCAAAGCAATAACCCTAATACTAGCATACAATTTTTGAAATCAATATGAAAACTAGGGTTTGAATGTTACCTTTCTTGTTATCTAGTAATAACAAGTATTCTTTGGATGATCTTGACTGTTGAAAACTCTAGTGCCTCAAGTGTTGCACCTCCAATAGAGTCACAAACACCAATAGCAAAGGATGAGTGAGAGAGAGGGCAGAACATTATAAGTTTTGGCTAGGGTTTCTCTTAGAATGCATAGGCTGGAAATCACAAGCCAAAGGGTTCTTTATATAGCTGAGGCTGCTAGGGTTTTCAGGTGGAAACCCTAATCTGATTGCTTAGGCCTTAAGCAGTCCATGGACCTCCTTCCTAGAAGCCTTGGACGAAATTCTATAGGGCCTCCTATAGATTTCGTCCACTCCATGAAAAGGAGTTCATCAGCCCAACTTTGCCACTATAATTGATTTGCAAAACCAGTCTTCGTACTTTCAATCAGTTCCTTTAATCCCAAAATTAATTCCAAATTAATTTCTGATTAATACTAACTGAATAATATGATTTCTAATTAATATGTTATTCTTATAATATATTAATAAATCATTTATTAACCTCTTTCTCCAAAAGTCATCCTGTTAAGTTGATATGGCGAAGGCAACCCAAAAGGACCATGTTACTATAAAATCTAGTACATACTAATTATATTTATGGGCTTAGACACCTAATCCAACAATTATGACTGTGAGGAAAAAGAGTATATGGTGATTCAAGCAAGAGAGAAACGAGAGTAGATGAGGATTCTTGAAGCTGAGTTCTGATATCGAGGCAGCATGATGTCAATCACGAGTTCCCACCTGATGTAGATGGCGATTTAATTTTTGATGACGTTCGATTCGATTCACAAGGCGCCCTAATTCCTGCTTTGGAGCTTCTTTCGTTCCTACTCTTGCCAGACGGGCGTTAAGGTAACATCGATCATCTCGTCAATTTGTTTATCTTCTTGGAATTCTGAGTTTGGGCTAAGTTGGGATTTAGGCCCCTAAAAAATATGTAAATAATTTTTTGTATATATATAAAATTTATATACTAAAATTTTTGGGCCCCTTAGAGACATGTGCCCTGGGCGACCGTCAGGGTTGCCCACCGTCAGGGTCGGCCCTATCTCGTTCTTAAGAAAACTATGGTATTATACATATAAATTCATAAACTAACCGCATTGTAATGTGAATTTATAGAAAATAATAAAAAAAACAAATTGTTTGGCAAATAACCACAAAATCCGGAATGGAGTATTCCAGAATGAACAAAACCGTTTTTTTCTGGAATATATATATATATATATATATATACAGGGCTAGGTTATAATGTGGATGGACAACTATTGTGTGGACGTGTGGACAATGCTATTCTATGAGAATTAATAAGCGAATATGTTGTTTAGTAATGTGAATACGTTCAACCTCACATAAATATCGTCATTTTCATTTATTCTCAGTAATTCTTATTCATTTTTGTTCTCACGCATCGTTTTTCACTCATTTTCATTCTTACAGAATATGATTCAGTAAATATTCTGACAATATTCTAACAGAATGAGAATAATAAAAAAAGTATATAATAACCTTATAGACGATTTAATTAGTGAGAATGTGTGATAATGACAATAATTATGTAAGATTGAACGTATTTATATTATCAAACAACATATTTTCTTTGTCATTCTCACATAATAGCACTGTCCACACGTCCACACAATAGATATCAATCCACATTTGAACCTAGCTCTCTCTCTCTCTCTATATATATATATATATATATATATATATATATATATATATATATATATATATATATTTCGAACTGACATTTTGGATTTCAGATTAAAATTTTGGAAATAAAACTACGAAATTTCAAAAACAAGTCATAAATCCGATGAACACTTCCAGAATTTCAAGAAAAAATTCGCTAACAAAAAGTTAAATAAACATATTAAATTGAAACTATATACCATATGTGGAAAAAAAATCAAATATTTGATTGAAAAATGGTGATGTACACATTTCAAAATAAATATTTCGGAATAAGTAGATAGATTTATATGGAAAAAATGAAAAAGAAACTCTGAAATTTAAAGATTAATCTGGAATATAACATTCGGAAGAAACTGGACATTTTTCAAAAACTAAAAAAATAGTTATTTCTCTAAACATCTCATTTAGAATGGTTACTATAATGAATTCTACTATTTTATATCATTGACATATTTTGTAATCAATTATTAGACTTTTGTATTATTGGTTTATTAGACTTATAGGAGTGTGATTGTATTGTGTTTGTTTTTAATTTTGTAAATTCGTTCTTGACAAATGTTAAGATTATACAAGTATTCTTTTAGAATTGGCTTCAATTCTTAAAGAATGTTTCATTTTTTTTTGTAAGGTGTTGGATTCATATGGATTATGGATGTTAGGACGATATTATATAAATATTATGATGCAAAACATGTACATAGTTTTATTCTTATTCTACTCATTGTTGACGGTCAATCTTGGCTAAGTATGTGTGAATAATATAACCTAGTAAGTTGTGTTGTCAAGCAGCCAAGTTATCTTTGTGTTGTAAGCTGTTTTATTTTATATTGTTGAAGCTCCTAAATACTGTAGAATATAAAAACATATGTTACTGCTCTACCAAGACTGAAGACCATATCTAAGCTACCTTAGCTGATTATATCTGGAATATTTATGAAGCTACTAAAGTGTGTTATGAAGTTGCTAAAGAAATATAAACTCATCCCATGATGGACATCCACTGAGACTATCTCTTGATCAACTATTTACTGATGTTCATCCTCTAAAGCCAATGATTATTCACTGATGGCAACCATTGAAGTTATTCTTATGTCATCCGCTGATAGTGTTCGCTGATGGGATAGATCAGAATACTTGTTGAAGAAGTTTTACTGAAGATCCTATATGATCTATTCCATATATATCTCAGATATGATGAATTCATGAATATATCAGTCCCCGTATGTCAAGGATTTAATTTGATTTGCAGATCTAAAGATCATCTTGAAGATTCTCACGTCCTACATTTATGGTAGTCGGTTAGATTATACTAGTATATATAAGGAGATGTTTATATGTTGAATGTCAATGATTTATATTATTCCGTGAGATCAAGACTTCTTATGTAGAGAGTTTTCTAAGTGAGTTCTCGGAGAGAGAGAGAGAGAGAGAGAGAGAGAGAGAGAGAGAGAGAGAGAGAGAAATTCTTAAAGTGTGGTCTTTATGAATCATTGTTCTTAAACGTAAAACCGATAAATAAAGTATGCTCTTTGTTTATCAAACCTTTGTGTTATTATTCTGTGTTTCATAATGATTCATAAACAAGTGTTAGGGTTAAGGACCAACAATGGATTACGGTGATTCTTATGGAAATGTGATTGTAATGTGTTTGTATTTTGTTTTGTACCGTGTTTCTTAAATAAAGATAAGAATATATATGTATTTTGTAAGAATTTACTTCGGTCAACTTAACATTTTGAAAAAAAAATCTATGTTCTGAAAGAATATGAAACCAGAGATGGTGTTAAGAATAAATTTGAGATGACGAATGCGGAATATCAAGAACAATCAAGAATCAATCACCATAATATGCAAGTAATCTGATAAAGGTTTTGTGTATATTGATATGGATCTGAACGTACAAAGAAAACCCTAAACAAGAAAAAAGCTATTATTCAAAACTAACCTAATGATTATTTATAGGGAACATAAAATATTTACCAAAAATATAAAACCCTAAAAAAGGCTTCCCTAAATAACCAAAGATGTCAAATCAGTTTCAATATCTCAAATACTCAACAATCTCCCCCTAGATATTGAAACTGATGAAGATCACGATTTTCGATCTTCTTGGCATTTCTCCCCCTAAATTGTGAGACTCGTCAGTACATGTGGTCTTCAAAGCGAGAGAAACAAATATCATCTTCCAAATACGAACTCCCCCTTGAATAATCACCACTCCCCTTAAATCTTCAACAAATACCATGGAGAGAATTCGAAAAGTTAAGAAGAATCACCAACAATCTTCGTTATCTCATAGAGTAAGTCGTATAACCTGCTCTGTCATAAAGAGCGATTTTGCCAAAATAGATCTTCGAAACCCGTCAGATTTCATGAAATAAATCCTTTTAGAATATACCCAATTCTCAAAAATTAAAACCGGAAAAATAACAAAAATAAATTTTGTATTTTTCGATTTTTAAATTTAGACAAAAGGAATAGAGTAAAAAACAATTATTTAGAAGGGTTTGAAAAGAATAAGACCAAAGAAAAGGATAAGAAGTGAAAATATTTTGGAAAAAAGGGGTAAAAATGGTATAAACCCAAAATTTGTAGAGAAATTGTGAGAACTGGGTTGAAACTACAAAATTTGCAAACATTTGGGGACTGAAGCTGTAAATTGAAGCGTCTTCATCATCTGGACGGATGGAACGCACTGTTTGACTTTAAAAAGTCAAAATCTAATGAAAAAGTTTCCAGTTCGCAAATCAATTGCGCACCATAACCAATACGATCAATTCCGACTCCGAGATCGGAAGCAACAATCCTAATTGCAAAATAAAAAGCGAAACGCATTCATTGCGAGATCGACACATGCGAGTTCATAAACTGAAATTCCGACCGCAATGTGCTTGTTCCGACGGTTGCAGTAACTCCGAATCCGAATAAAAAATACTTCCGATTCCGAAACAGATTGCTTCACTCCGAACGACTCCGAACGCTCGGAGCGATTCTGAGATCGATTTTCGAATACGAGTCCGACTACAATTTTGAGGCTTTGAACTCCGAATGCGATTTCCGATTGAAACACCGATTCCAAATGTTGTGATTTCCGATTCCGATTGTGCCACTGAGTTCCGAGTCCAAATCGTTCTGAATGCTCGGAATTGTTCAGTCAAAAGAATCCTGATCGACCTTGGTTCTTCAACTCCGATTCACAGAAGTGACTCACGATCAAGAAGTTAAACCTCCGAAAACATCCCTCATATTTTAATGAAATGGCAGATTATGCCCATAAATCCGAAACTAACCAATTTTGTGTATTGTTCCGAATCTGACCCTCTTTTTGCAGTACACTGACAATTTTAGCCGACTTTTTGCTGCAATGCGTTAGAATTCAGCCCTTTTTGCAGAAAATGTCCTTTTTCATCCATTTTTTCAACTTTTCACCTTTTTGTCATTTCCAACCATTAAAAATCAATAAAAATTGATTTCTTCAACAAGATTTCATATCTTTGAGTGAATTTTCACCAGATTTTGTCCCCTTCTTTTTTTGTTTTTTTTAAGACAACTTTTATTAGACCTTTGGTACCCATTTAAGATTCAAGATTGATGTTGTTTTCTTGCACACCCATTTATTTGAATAAAATCAACCATCTTCTAAAAATAATACCTGCTTTTTAGTTGGTAAACAAAAATTTTCAAAATTTCATTAAACCAACCAAATATTCTTTTCTCTTTTCTCCAACTTCTAACATCTTTATCTGAAGAAAAATAGGAATTGAAGTTTCTTTGAACATGCTTGACTTCAACTTTCTGACTTTTTCAAAAGCTTGAGGGACTTGTACCTTGGGCATCCAAACTTTCTTCATTTTAATCTTCTTCTTCTTCTTCTTCTTTCTTTTCAAATTATGAGGCTCTAAATATGATTTTCGGATCTGAACATGTTCATCATTACATTTCGTGATCTAAACATTAGAAGTCTTTTGAACACAATTATTAAGGGATTGGTAAATCTGAACATCTTGAATTATTGGCTTTCTGTAAGGAACCATTCCTTCAAAAGCATCATCAGAACAAGAAAAATCATCTGTTTGGGTTCCAATATAACAAAACTTCTTCACTTTCACGATTTCAGAAGAATTTCTTTGAGATTCGTCTTCAGAAATACCAAATTTGGAATGTAACACTTTTGAAGAACTTGAACTACTTGACTCCCCCTCAACAAGAACATATGGAGTCATCTCTTCAGAAACATGAAGAACATTATGAACTTCACCAAGAACACCAAGAACATCCTTTTGATTTTGAACAACTTCTTCTTTTCTTTTTCTTTCTTTCTCCAATTGTTCTTCTTTCTCTCGTTCCAAATGAGTTTTGATAATACGAAATTGTTCCAACACAAGCTCATTTTCATCCAAAAAATTTACAATTCGTTTTTCTATATTTTTCAAATATGCATATTTATTAATCTCTCCATCTACTAAGAGATTATACAAATCAAAGACACTTTGAGAATTTTTTATTGGACCATAAATAAGATACCAATGATCTGTATTTGAAAATCTAAATTCTGGATCTGTAACTTTCATTCCTAGTTCTTTAATCGAAGATAACAACTTTGAAACTGAAGAGTTCATCATATCTCCAACCAGAAATAAAACTCGAAGAGAGAGAGAAAATGGATATGAGATGGGTTTTAGAGAGAGAAATACAGATCTGAGACGATTTTTAGAGAGAGAAAGCAGATCTGAACACAAATATGAAAATAAACACAAAATTCTTCTTCAATTTCTCTTTCAAAACATGAATCAAGAAGAAATCAAATGATAGAATGAGTAGAAGATAACAAATCAGAACAAGGTTTTGCAATAATACGAGATATTTACTTTTTCTTTTCAGAAAACATACAAAACTTGAAGAACAAGGTGAGATTCACGAAATTTTTTCGCCAAATCTGATCGGTTCTTGCAATAATCATTGAGATATACAAGAACCTGCTCTGATACCACTTGTTAAGAATAAATCTGAGATGACGAACGCGGAATATCAAGAACATTCAAGAATCAATCACTATAATATGCAAGTAATCTGATAAAGGTTTTGTGTATATTGATATGGATCTGAACGTACAAAGAAAACCCTAAACAAGAAAAAGCTATCATTCAAAGCTAACCTAATGATTATTTATAGGGAACATAAAATATTTTACCAAAAATATAAAATCCTAAAAACGGCTTTCGTAAATAACCAAAGATGCCAAATTAGTAAATACTCAACAGATGGTGGTTATATGGAGATGATGATGTGGGTGTAGAGATTGGTGATATTTGAAGATGGTTTTTGTGACAACCCGGAAAATTTTTGATTTTAAAGCCCAGTCAATCAACTCAACTGAGTGTCAAACTCATTAGTACTGAGTTCTAGCCCGGTTAAAGGACATTCTAAGGAGTTTTAAGCCTAATACACTTAAGGAATAAGTGTTAGAAAGTACCTGCTAGAACCACAGTGTAGCAAATCAAACCTTAACCTCATCAAAATGAGTTCACGGCCACAAGGCAATGAGTTTACGGCCGTAAACTCATGTGGCCGTAAAATCAAGAGTATATACATGATACTTGGCCATTTCTAGTCATTTCTTCCTTCCTTAGCCGATTTTCCTTCAAATCCTCTCAAGTATCATCAAGATTTCCTTCCCAGATCTTCAAAAGATGTAAGTATTCTTCCTAGATTTGTTGATACATCTCTTAAACTAGTATCATTCCATGATTTCATCCATAGAAATCATCTTTTCTTAGATCTTCAAGAAACACCAAGAACACCAAGAACACACACTAGTGTTCTTGGCCAATATCAACCATTTCAAGCTTCTAAATCGTAAGTACTCTTCCCTATACTTCATATCTAGTTAGGACTCATGCTTAGAGACTTGAAAACATCAAGAACACAAGATCAAATGGAGTTTACGGCCAAGCCATCTCCCAAGGCCGTAAACCCCTTAAAGGTTGCCATTTTGGCCATAAACCCTCCTAGATGCAAAGCTAGTGACCCAGGACCCTTCATGGATGAGATTAGGACCTTAAACTACTCTCATAAGCATAAGTGATTATGAGTTTACGGCTGTAAACACCTTTGAGCCGTAAACTCATCAAAAGCCTCCTTTGGGTTGGTCTTTCCCATCCTAGTGTAGAGCAAAAGTCCCTGAAACTTCCCTAGCCTTCAAACTTACACTTATACACGAGTGACCATGATATTGTGTCTCGGAACTTCATTCGTGGAACTTCTCATCCTTACACGCATACCCGTTTGAATCACCCACATCAGGTGAGTTCATACCCCGTAATGAATCTTTTAACTGTTTTAAATGTTTTAAGAGGGGGAATACAAGTTGAACACAATGATAATTGTGTAAATGTTTGTTATAAACATCTTTCAAAATGTTACTTATGTCATTTATAAGTTGTCAAAACATTTCAAAAACTCTTTTAAAGTTATGTTACTTTATAGTTATACAAAACTCCGTTTTTAAAGTACAAGCATAACTTAGTAGATAAACGAGTCTTTTCAATAACAGTTCAAGTAAAACATTAGTAAACTATAATAGGTATAGTTTAGGAGAATGCTATTCATTACTTCTAGTATAATGAAGCACACAAAGAGTCAGTTCATACATGAGTCAAACTCACAATGATGAGAATCAAACAATACCATACAGAGCATACAATAAAGAGAAACAAACAATACCATACAGAGAGAACACACAATTATGAGAAACAAACAGAACGTACAACATACAGTGCAAAACAAACAAGTTAGGTTGCTATAGCATGAGAACACACACACACACACACACAGGATCTAATTATACCAATTGATCACTAAGTCATTGTTTTAAACAAAAGGTGATAGTTATATTGGGTATACATGATCATATAACCTTAATGTGAATTACACGGCTTGCAAGAATTTGCAGAGGTAGCGTTTGGTTCCCTTAATCTCTTGACAGGGAGAGCGTTTAGTAGGGGTTCTAGCCTTCACATTATGACTGTAATAAAACAAACATGTTTTTAGGTCATCAGTACATCCGCATGTCATTATAAACGACAACTGTGTACTTACATTTCCCATTACTTTCATAGAGTGACAGTACCACTTGAAAGACAAACGCAAACTATTTTCGAGTTAAGATAGTTATAAACTAGGGAAAACATACATTTTTACAAACGACAAACAGAACAGTCGAGTCTAGCACATAACAGTAGATGCCTTGGTAGAAGGCTACGTTTAAAAGAAAGGACCATAATGCTAGTCTTATGATTCCTTAATGTATACATCATAGGATATATATATATATATATATATATATATATATATATATATATATATATATATATATATATATATATATATATATATATATATATATATATATATATATATATATATATATATACCAATAGGATCCGACAGGTAATAGGATGTGTGTTCTCCGCTTCATTTCCTGTTCCTTGTTTGGTTGTGGGCTTGGAACGAATTCACCCAATCTATTTTCTATTTCGATTCTATATATATGTATGATTAGTATACATTAAGTCATCATAAGGGTACCAGGTATGGGTCAGGTCATAGGACACAGAGTCAAAGCACAGTTTTTCTAGTACAAAACATACTTTCCAAAATCAGTACTTTTGGTATACAAAACTAGAAACTTGACCAGTAAAGGGTTTAATCCATTTTATTAAACCAGTACAATTTAAAGGACCTTAGGTGAGTAACTCTGTAATACCTTAGTTTATACATCATGTTTATATATAAAACTAATATACAATAGGTAGTTGGATGTGTGCTTTCCGCCTTACTTCCTGTTCCTCGTTTGGTTGTGGGCTTAGGGCAGATTCACCCAATTAACTTTCTATCCGATATTAGATTATATATATCAGTATAAACTAAGCTGTTATAAAAGTAGTCACTGTCGTCACCATTTTATTATAAGAAATATGGGTTTTCTTAAAGAACATTTTCATTAGATATAAAGGAGCCATTACAATTAACTCCATGAGTAACAAGTGAATACACCAGAGTTATATACGACGATGATCTAACAACCAATGGGATGTGTGCTATCCGCCTTAATTTCTGTTCCTCGTTTGGTTGTGAGCTTAGGGCAGATGCGCACAATCGATTGTTTGTTTACTCTGAGTCTTACATAACTTGTATCCACTTAGTACCCATAGAAAGGGTTGTAGTGTCATTTTACTTAAACTTCCATTAAAGTAGGAAATATAGAATTTTCTAGAGGAACAGGCGAACTTTTCAAAACAGAACTTACAACTTACAACTTACAACATTTTACAACTACATGTTACAACTACATTTTCAACACCATTTTACATCTACATTTTCAACAACATTTTACAACTTACTTACATCACTAAAATCTTATGAACTCAACAGCTTAATTGCTGATCAACTCTTTCAAGTAACTTGTATTCTCAGGAGCCTATTAGACAGGTGCTCGTGCTGGGAATTCAGAAGATGGAGCATTATAGCTTCAAGTCTTGTTTTGTTATTTGTTTATGAATTCTATGTTTTGTGAACACACACATTGTAAACACTTTCTTTCTAAATGAAATGGTTGTTCATTACTTGCTTGCCATATACATATCTTGTGATACTAAACATGACGTCCTCCACCCCCGAACGATTCTGCCGTTCCGGTTTTGGGGTGTGACAGTTTTCTGTAACAAATAGGAAGATATTCTGTAACATGATGGGTTTTGATACAAAATATAAGTGTGTTCCTCATAAAAACCACAAGGGAAGTCTTATAAAAATAACAATTTTATTTTTAAGTTTATAACAAAACAAAACCATCTAGGATCCATTTATAGAGGTTAGAATGATATTAAAAACATCCATAGAGTGTTTTAGAATGACAACCTTTGGAGCCTTTGAACCCTTGAGTTTGGGGTGTTGATGAAGACAGAAAGATCAAAGAATATGATCTTCTCTACAAGTATCCACCATCAAGATAAGGCACATAGAATGCTAATTCCTTCTTGTATTATTGAGTGTCCTAAGCCTTTAAGCACTTAACTCAAATATGCACTAAAGAAGACAACTCTAGAGGGCTTCTAATCACCAAACTAACTTCAAAAGAGAGGGATATGGGGAGTAGAGAGAACTTTCGGCCATAGTTGATAAAGTGTAGAAAACTAGTAAACAACTAGCTAAAAACTCATGGAAGACACTCTCTTCTATACTCATGCAAACGAAAAATCAACCCCATATTATAATCTAAAGAAATAACCTTACTTAGGGGCATGAGGGACAAAGGAAGGAGGTTGACAAACAACCTCCGATGCCTTCATCAACTTTCGGGCATGCTTAACAAAAGGAGAAGAATTGTTTAAATTTATAAACTCAAAGTTTATAAAATATAAACTTTGTCTTTAGGTAAAAGACAAAAGGATTCAACTAGTCCAAAAGGTTGTGCATGACTTATTAATTCATACCATTTGAAATAATAACTATTTATACTCTCTTTTAATTATTATTTTCACAAAACAATAATTATTCCCTAAATAAATAAAATAATTGATATTATTTATTAATAATCATATTAATAATAAATATACAAATTGTGCCAACTTGATAAAGGTGTGACCCTATAGGATCATATATTATTAGCAATATCACTCAATAATGATTATTGGTTATATAGATTGAACAATCTGCCTCTTGCAAAATATTCATTACTGACTGACATAGACAATAGCAACTGGCTACTACCCCTAACAACACATGAAGGGTGCCATCTTATCAACAGTCAATTCCAGGAGCTTTAAGCTATAATTGTTACTAAAGGTGCGGTATCAGTTATTCCTTTGTCTCAGACATCATGTTGAACATGGGATATGGATCGCCATCAATCTCATTTAGTGTTCAAATTTTAGTAAGGGCTTAGATGTCTAACACTCAACGAATAAGAGGGAACAAATCCCATCTTGACTACATACGCCTATCATGTAGTTCATGTCAGACCCAGCAATGGCCCTTATGAGTATCTTTTACGGAACAATGTTAAACCATGTCAAAGCACAATAATTCCTACACTTCAAGTCTCAAATATGTATCTCGGGTCAAAGAATACAAAGATACAACCTTTAATCAAAACATTAGTCATGACTACGATCCATAAAATGATTTTGATGCGGTTCAAGTACGTATGAAGTTAGTAGCACCTCTTGCTATTCTCATCTCCATGAGAATTAACCAATGCACTCATCTTAGTCTTACCTCATAGATGCTCCCACAACTATGAATGACTATGGACATTTAGAATAACCTAGTTATTCAAGGATTAAACATGCTAATATAGAACACAATAATTATTTAATGAAAGACTCATATCCATTATATCAACTCATTTCAATATATGTTGCTTGTACTGTTCCAGTATCCAAATACTAAATTTCAATCAAAATACATCTACTTATAACAACAAGGCCCTATAGCACCATCTTGACTTTCACGCTTTAGCTAATGAAGGAGCTTTATTAAGTAGATTTGAAAAACTTGATTTGTATAAACTTTGCGAATACAAACATTTTTCAGTTATATATATATATATATATATATATATATATATATATATATATATATATATATATATATATTTATACCTTAATAAGCATTTAGCCCTAAATGCTGAATTTTAAGAGGTACAAAGGTTTATGCAATATGTACAATAACTTTATGCATCAAAATCTTATACAGTCAAATAAAAGAAAAAGTCATACGGGCCTTTGAATTGGTATTCCACGTGAATCAGTTAGCCTTTGAATTGGTATTCCACATGAATCGGTCGACACCAACTGTCCTTTATATTAACATCTCCTCTCTCAGTGTTAGGTCAGAACTCGCACGAGCACACCAGAAACCAATAACCACCATCGTCGGATTATTCACTCACCATCATCCTCCTTCTCTCACTGAAAAGTAGAAGCTCTAACGAAAAACCCATTTGCCACTGCCACCCCCATTCACCGGTCACCACCATCACAACATCGCTTACCTGCGTCGGAGGCCACCCTTCATCACTGTTATTGTGGATGTTTGACCGTTAGCTTCTCCTTCCCAACTCAAAAAATCATCAAATCGAGCAGGTAACACATTTGTACCTTTTCTTTACATCCATAAAACCTAGATCGAACGCTCCCTCTACCACCACTTTCACCACCTTCATATCAGTCACTACAATTGGCTGTGATCTTCTACTTATGCTTTCTTATTTATGTTTTCTTCTCCTTTTGCAGGTTTCAATTTGTGTGCAATATACTTGATTGGATATCAGAATTATGGATGTAACCGACCATCTTCACCTTCACCGCCATCATAGATCTCAAGATCCCCACTACCACTTCTCCTTTCTCCGCCATCGGTCTCTCTGTTTCACGATCTAGAAATCCTACTGAAAAATCCTAGCCCCAGCCTGCTGACTGGCACTGTTACCACCATCCACCGCTTTCAGCATCACCGGAGAACCATATAACCTTCCACCACCACACAACCAATAAGCCATTGCTACTAAAACCCTAGATCTCGAAACCGACGACCTTTATTTCTTTCCCTGTCTCACTCACTCATCTTATCTTGTTCGTCTTTTTTTTAGGGAACCAAGAATGGTTAAAAAGAGGAAACCCGACTTCAAAAAGGTGAAGTTAGCCAAATTGAGGCACCATCTTATCCCCACTCTGCAATTTTTGTTTTTATAGTGTCTTGTAAGCTTTATTGATTTTTCTTCTATGTGAAACTCTTTGTCCAGGAGATGAAAGTGGAAAAGATACCACTAGGTTAATTTTTATTAGATGGAGTTGTCTATGTAGCAGGTAAACGTATCACGTTCATGTTACCTCTTTTCTACCAGATTTGGGCTTGGTAAACACCATGGTTTTAATCATGTTCTTATTTTTTCTGATTAGGACTTATAAACACCTATACATGTTATACAAACGGTGTTGTTGGTTTTTTTTTTTTGCGTTTTTACTTCATAACTCTTGAAATAGGGTTTTATGATTTCCTAGGCTTGGTTATTGGTATCTCAGGTTCGATTTTGTCTTGATTAAAAGATTAGGATTTACATGATGTATTTGGTGTTATAAGATGCACATTTTTTTCGTTTTTTAATATGTGATTATTGGTGTTATAAGATTCGCATGATGTATTTGATTAAAAGATTAGGATTCACATGATGTACTTGGTTTTATGAAATAGGGTTTTTTAATATGTGATAATTTTTATGAAAACTGATCACAAAACATATCCAGAGCTGTTACAAAATTAGACCAAAATACCCCTATCATTTTGGTGCGGCTGCATCAGTGAATATGTTTACTATTTTGCTGCATTGAGGATTAGTTATAGCAACAACCTGAATTTTGTAATCATAGTCATGTAGCTCAGTAGCTGATGGAAAATTGGACCCAAATACCACTGTAATTGGATGATCTCACACAAAAATAATGTTTTTGCTGCATATAGGGCGTGGTAGAGAATGTTCAGGTATAATCAACAAAATTGAGGATAACTAGGAAACTATATATTCTTGCCTATTGGATTTCCTCCCCTGTTTGACTATTTTACCCCTCTCATTGGATCCCCTGTTTTGGATATCTCACCAGGGTCTTCATGATTCGGTTGCTATTCGAATTAAGTAAACAAGTTGGTTGCTAGCTTTGCATACTCAAAATCCAAAAAGAAAGTTCAAGTCTAACTTAGTCCTTTGGTTCCGTTAATTTTTGGAATCTAACTTACATTTTCACTTCTCTTTTGGATAAAAATGAAGGTAAGATGTCATAACAATAGAACTACATTCATATTTCTTACATTTTGTATTTTCAATTTTGTATGTTTGGTGATGATATCTAATAGGCTTTCTGATGTGACATGAAGCAGCTCATGGGCCAGTGACACCACATCGAGGTAAATTACCATTTTGGTGATATATTTGCAATTTCTAACATTTTTGGAAATAGATAAACGCATGTTGTACCTGGTCTTTTTAATTTATTTGGGGCTAATTGCAAGAAATAGCATCATATTTTCATTTCTTTTTTCTTATAGAATCCCACTTTAATGTTTAACGTTCAAGTGCAAGAAAGAGCTAACTTACTTTCATATATGAGACCGAAAAAACACATTTATACTGAAAAACCGATTATAGAAACTAAATTGATGTTTCTTGCAAACTCATTGAATGAAAGAAAAATCCTCTTGTTTGTAGCCTACAATGATCCAAGGATTATATTAGAAACAAGTGTTAAATCTCATTGTCTCTTCTTCATTATTTTTTATAAATTTAATAGAATTTTATTGATCCTTTTTTTGCAGGTGTAACAGGTGTAACAGAAGTGTTTAGGTTTTTTAATGTTTGGGATCTATGGAGAAGAAAAAGTCAAAATGATTTCTTTCTTTTTCCCTTGACAACATTCGCAAGAGAAAAGTAACATATTGAGTTAATTTTTTTTTTCATTTTATCTTATTGTTAACTTCTATTTGTCTTTCTTATTTGTTAACTTATGTATTTTTTTTTCAATTATTCATTTTTTGAGCAACATTAAGCTGGGTTATATTTTAAATGAAGTGAAAAGTTGAGATGATGAAGTAACTGCATAATAATTTTGAAATTACTCTTTTGGAAATGGATGGGTTTGATAGCAAAATTTTTATCTTATCTCTTTTTTTCAAATATAGATGGTATATATTTTTGTAGGACATATAAGTTACTAAGTTCATACATTTATCCTAATATTTAACTATCAGGTAGTATTTCGTATAAGTTCTGGTGGAGTGGTGGTGTGTGAAATGAGGAAGGTATCTAGAGGGTGTGAGTTGCTTTGGTGGATAAAAAGGGGGTGAGCTCGGGCTCTAAAAGAACTTCCATCAAGGAAAATTGCTACCATACTAAAGGAAGAGGGGGTGTTGAAATCTAAAAAAACAATAAAAATCTAAAAAACAATAAGCTACTGAGTGTTGAAATCTAAAAAAACAATAAAAATCTTTTAGTGTATCAAAACTAATTTATAAGATGAAATTTATTATTTATTTGTTGTTTGTAGTTTGTATTTTTTACTAAATAAATTTATAATAAATGAGTAATATTTAATGCAAACTTCATTTGCTTTGTGATTTTTCAATGTCTTAGTGATAACACTTTTCTATTTTGTTTCATCGTTAATTTATAGTAATTAAGTTAATAACTATAAAAGAGCTAAACATGTTCTGAATCCAAGAATAATGTATTAACTAAAATTTTTAATTTGATGAAATATTGTCAACAATGTAAAACACTTAACTACTTGGGCAAACAATTTAATTGCATTTAGAAACTAATTCTGAAAGAAACTATTTGTCTTTAGAAATTAATTTTTTAAATAACTATTTGCACTCGTCGCTTGGCGCGGGTAACGGCTAGTATATATATATATATATATATATATATATATATATATATATATATATATATATATATATATATATATATATATATAAGAAAACTATTGAGAATGTATTAGATGCTTAAATATGACTTAGATACCAATACAATAGGATGACTCACAATCATAATGAATTATAAATTTAGCATCTTAGTATGTGGATCTCCAAACAACAATGTATCCTAATTCTGATGTGTAACTACAATCAAAATCTACATGGAACCACTTTCCATGTAACTTTCTCGTCATTGATAATGAGGACACGCCCGATTGTGATTAAAAGTCATCTCAATCTTTTTGGAAGTTCAACATATATGTAATAGTTTAAACATAGCTTTCTTTCAAATACTCCACATGTTAGGAATATTTCTTTAGTTCTCGCAAGTACTTTAGAATGCTCCTTTAAGTCACACCGTGACTTATTCTTGGATTATACTGGCATAATTCGACATGCTCCAAGCATACGACTTATTTGGCCTTTATACATAATCATGAATTATATGATTAATCCAATTGCAGCAGCAAAAGGAACACAATCATATTATCTAGTTCAAAACATCGTAATAGGATTTCGAGGTGTGCTCAAAATCATGTTATGTGGTATTTGACAAGATAGCTCTCAGAGTCCTTTATCTTAAGCTCTTTAAGATCCTTGACAATTAATGCAATTTTAATTAATCTTTTAAGTTGTCATGATGTATCTATATAGATCCTTTTTCCAGGAATTAGTATGTCGACTACATATAAGACTAAGAATGTTACTGCACTCCCACTAGCTTTGTAGAAATCACAGGAGTCATCTTAAATTATAATTAAATTACACTATGTAATTATCTTATAAGAAAGAAAATTCTTATTTTGAGATGTTAGCTTCAATTTGAAAAGATTTACATTCATGTATGTTTCCTCCTTTGAAAACTCACTTACTCTTTATATTCGTAATATATTGAGGAAGATTAATCAAGCTCATACTTGATAATCATACATGAATGCATCTCTATGTGTTTTATTAATTTATGATCAACTATTGAGCAGATTCAACAACAGTTGAAAACTTGCTAGTTCCAAACTATGACGCATTTAGCTTACGGTTCTTTAGCTCTTAAATTTCCATATTGCTCCCACTTATAAAAAAGAACTTTCTAAGCACTTGTATTCTGGAATGAAAATTAGTAGGATTAGTAGAAACTTCATCCTAAGCAGTCATTTAGGATAATCTACAAAAAAAATGCAGTTACTAGATGCTAGATTGGTTAGGCTTATTGTCTAACATAAGCTCTATAACTCCATACTTTTTAGATAAGGATAAACCTTTACATCCTTAGTCTAAGGAAAATATTTAATCTACTTGTTTGTTTTGAAACCTATATATTTAATACATATTTTTTTTGTAGAAAGCATAATTCCAAAATTTTATAAAGTAAATAGTTCTTTAAAACATCATATTGTAGACTACAGGGTCTATGTTTTATACTCTTAAAAAAACTTGTACTATCGACATTCAACCAGTAGCCAGGTGACCCTATCCCACTAGAGAATATGAAGGCCACCTCGAACATAATAAGACAAATCCAAGTGATTAGGTGATCATGTGCCACAAAAAACATACTAATGACGAGTGAGTGTTATTTGATGGAATGGGTTGTGAATCGATTCCACTGCCCCTAAGATGTTCCAAGAAGACTTGATTTACAAAATTCATTTTCTTTATCACAACGAAAGGTTAATGATGGTTTCATTAAGTTGTATTTCAATCTTCACCGTGATACATTTTGATCAAATCAAAAGTTTCAACAATAACGAATAAAAGCCGTCAGCGAAATTGACTTCAATATCTATCACCAAATGTATTCATTGATTGAAAAGATTACACAGATCACTTATGTATAATTCTTTGTCAAGCCTTTTGTTCTTTAACTACTAATAGATAAAGATACTTGTGAATCACTTTCCCGTATAACTAGGATTCACATATATCAAATGAATCAAGCTCATTTGTCTTCAAAAATTCCATCCTTTTGAATTTGGTATGTTTTTCATATTTATATAGTTATGATTATTATGACATAGATAAGTTTCAATAAAATATCATTTGATTATTTAGGTGTTATGATTAGAAATATCAATCTAAAGAAAGTTTATATATATACTTCATAGCTTACATTTATGAGAAAACATTCTTATCATAGAATACATCGTTCTAGAACATGAATATGAACATCCATTAAATAATAAGTAAATCCAAATTTATTCATAAATTTCAACTTTTACAAGTTCCTATAAAATAGGTACAAAACATCTATTGCTTAAAGACTATAACAACACTTGTTATATCTTCAAAACGAAATGTCAT
The DNA here is from genome assembly GCF_052849685.1 of Lactuca virosa. Taxonomy (NCBI): domain Eukaryota; kingdom Viridiplantae; phylum Streptophyta; class Magnoliopsida; order Asterales; family Asteraceae; genus Lactuca; species Lactuca virosa. The sequence continues at coordinate 73,993,102 of NC_136431.1, forward strand.
TCATTTGTAATCAGTTGATTATTTCTTCCAATCATTAGTACATAATATCATTTATTAGTGTCACCTGAAGTATATCATATCAAGTGAATGATTGAAAAATAAATAGTTCTATCATATATATATATATATATATATATATATATATATATATATATATATATGTATATATATATATATATATATATATATATATATATATTTGAAGTCTTAGTCAAGTCATAATTCCTTAGCTCAATAAGATCAGAGAGGCATTTTTAATGTCCAGTTTCTTCCACAATAGAAACAACATTAATCATTTAGGTTCTTTCTTGATTTCTGGTTTATGTTGTATTTCCCTTAACTAAACTATAAGTCTATTTGAGTACACAATCTCTTAGACTTCATTTTATTCAATGTTTGAATAGTTTTGAAGCTCATTGTATTGTTCATAATGAATATTTTCTACACTTGATGAGACATTTGATATGTTTCGTAATTATCCCAAGACTTTCTGCAAATCAAGGTTAATTACACCAGTATGATGTGAGACACATCAACATCATCATAATAACACTTCCCTCAAAGCATCATGATCAGATTGACTGGTTTGCAGAGGTCGTTTGGGTGTAGGATCTTTTAGTATATATAATTTCTATTTATCCTTAAGGAAGAACCTCAAGGTATTATACCAGTTATAGAAGTTATAACCATAAAATCTTATTGTCTCTTGAAACTCAACAAGAGAGAGATTTTACAACACATAAGAGTATTAACAGTTATATAAAGAATTTAAAAAAGTTTCATTTAGTATTTTCAATATTAAATCTTTAAAAATTAATACCTTTTATTGTTTCTAACACATTAATTTACTAAAGTCAAAGATCCAAATAATGAAACAAGTAAATGGTTAGGTGATCTTTATCCCATCTACTTAATCAAACTCGGTAGGTAGCGATTACCAATTGCAAATAATATGTCATTCCTAGATAATGGGATCCTAAATAACTATTGCTTATCTTGGCGTGTTTGATCCCATCTATGCATCAGACCTCTCATGCTTAGGTGACCTTTATTGCACAAGACTTCAGTCAAGTCTTCCTACTTGAAACAACTTGTAGTATAGCAACTAACCAGTAAAAAGGCGACCCTTTAGTCACCAGAAACTACAAAACTACCCCGAACATCATAAGACAATCCTAGTGGTTAATTGACCAATCGCCTGCTAAGACCATACAAATGATACCGAGTGTTCTTCAAAAGGACAGCAATGACTTGCATCTTTAAGAAAAGGTTTATATATGTTTTACAATTATAGTTATAAAAAACATGGTCTCATGAATATTGCATGCATCCAACAATTCATGTACCCTTTTGTAAAAATCATATCACTTGTTATAATATTCTTTAGGTACCAAATAAAACTTCATTTTATTTACCATTATTTGCGATCAATTATAAACTAAAATTCGGTATTTTAAAGTTTAGTCATAGATCAATTTTAAGAACAGGTAATAGTCTTAATAAAACTTCATTTTATACTTAAGACTTGGAGTTTTGGATGAGTTCTAAAATCACAATTTTAAATCTACTTTTAACAATCAAAATCTTATGACTTCATGAATTTGTAGAATAAACTCATTTTATTTTATAAACTCAATTTTATGCATCTTATGATAAAAGTCATATTTTGATAAACCAAAACTTGGGTGATGATCCTTGTGTTTTAAATATAATTTGGCCTGCATAAACATAATATCAACATTTTGTGTTGTGTTTAAAAATAATAATATCATATATTAAGTTTCGAAGAAAAAAAATCATAAGTTTTATTATTTGTCGTTATAAAACTATAAACCGATTTTAGTATTTTTAATAAAAACTCTTTTTTATTATAAAGACATGGAGTTTATATAATGTTTAAACACTAATTAAACCATTTTAAATATTTTTAAGTTGAATATTTATAATTTTTACAATAAAACTATTTTCAACAAAAATCGATTTTTAACCGGTAAAAACGTTTTTGTAAATATTCATTTATAAACATCTTATGTTGTCTTTTAAATATTTTTTACTCAAACTCCAAGTTATATTATCTTATGTTAAAATGTTATTTGACATGTAAAACTCATTTTCATACATAAAACATAACATATAATTGATAGATTTTATAGGTTACAAAATTATGTGGCGGAAATAACTTAACCTTAAGTTCACATACAACTTATTGGATCTAAGTTTTCTCTATTGATTGCAACAAAAAATTGAACATCGAGAACCCTAGGAGTGCCCTACTAATTTTGAAATTTATAAAGAGTTTTAGATTTTACATACATCTTGATTATTGTAGTAAATAATCAAACACTTCCTTGTGAACAAGCTTCATAAAGCAAGCACCAGAAATCTCGTGCCTCTGATGTCTCACACCCAAAACCCCTAAAAACCCTATAATGAAGAGTAGAAAGAGGGAGGAGAAGAATTTTTTTTCCTAATACTCTTAGGAATATCATGAACAAAAATTGATGGCTTTGGGGGTCCTATTTATTGTTTAGGTAACTTGCAAGCCAAGTAGAATATGAATTGATAAAATAACAGATTTAATACTAATTCAAATCTTTTCCTTTTATGCAACCAGGAGGCTTCCAGAAACCCTATAAAGACTCTCAATTTCACTCACCCCTTGGATGATTCTAGAATTGCTTCTTTTGTTCAACTATTGAACAATTATAATTCATCCATTGCACCTTTAATTAATTCCAATTAATCCCAAATTAATTCCAGATTAATTCTGCTTAATAATTAATTAATTCTAATTGATTTCTTATTAATTTATTAACCATATAAATTAACAAATCAATTATTTAACTATTGATATCATGTTAATTTATTAATCATATAACAAATTAACATTTCAATTATCTATTCCCAATTAATATATATATTTACAAAATATTTCTCACTCTTCTAATATCATTTCTAGCTATTTCTGGTTATGAGGGCAACCCAAATGGATTTTGCTTCTATTTTTCAAGTTTATACCAATTTAGTTATGAGCTTAGACAATTTAATCCAACACACTCCCACTTGGATATGTCTATAACTACAATTGCAAGTATAACCAAACAACAAAGAGTGTTTTCCAAATCAACTTTCGAACTCTGATTTAATCACGCATTGGCCCTAAGATAACTTATCAAATATTCCTTCACTCTACAAGATATCTTATAGACATGAAACATAGATTAGAATTAATCTCATAGTCTAAGATTCCGTTTCTCGATTTTGTAACACCAATCAAAATAGGTCAATAGACAATCACATGTGATTATGCTAATCATGTAATGTGATTTTGTTAAACTAGTAATGTGATAAACGTACTATGTAGTTCATTATAAATTCTAATACAAATATGAACTTTATTTATGATACAACTCAAAGTATACGTCCATACGATTCCAAAAATATAGAGAATGTCTGAATCTGACTTCGCATGAAGAAGTTATGATAAACCGAACACTATAAATCTCTATAATATAAGGAATTTAAAATAGGCTTAGAATTAGCTATTGGAGTCTAAAAGAGAGTTGTAGTACTCATAAATAACTACGCGTGCATATAAAGAACGTCAAAAACGGAGTTCGTATGTGAAAGTTACAACCTTCCGAAGATACAGCTGTAAGAAATCCTAATCCGACTGAGCCGACGACGTGAGCATAGAAACTCACGACGTGAGGAGTCATTTTACCATATTTCGGACCTAGAAGGTGCGTGACGAGGCTACGAAGGGATAAGTTCTAAGCTCACGACGTGAGCAAGGATATCTCACGACGTGAGGAGTCACATGGCCACCTTCCGAAGCTAGGGACGCAAATCGCAAGTCTACGGGGTGACCAGCCATGGCTCACGACGTGAGACTATATGGCTCACGAGGTGAGAGGCCAAAAATCTTCCTATAAATAGCAGGTCCGACTTCAGCCGTTCTTACACCTAAACTTCTTTCTCCTCTCTCCTTTGCTGAAGCCATCTTGCATCCCGAGCCCCGACGACCTCGTATCGCTGACCGTTTCTGCTTAGATTACATAAAATCACGCTACTAGGGTGAGTTTCACGGCCCCACTTTCTAATATTTTCAGGGGAAAACGCATGCTAAATATTGTATATACGTTACTATTATGTCTATATGGTGGTATAGTAGTATCAACGTAAATAATTATATTAACCGGGATATAGTTGTTCTAAATATAATATTTTGAATATATACAACTATTATCAACTTTTTAGCATGTTATTATACTAATATAGATCTTGAGTTATACTTAGGATTCTATATATATGTTGTGTGCGATATAGTTCCGAAGTTATATTCGGAAGTTCTATATGTTAATTTATAAAGTATGTTGCTATTATTGGTTTTATGTCAAGATAAAACTTGGTATGCTATATGTTGTTATTGTTAGTTTTATGACAAGATAAAACTTGGTGTGTTATATGTTGTTGTTGTTATTGGATTTATGTCAAGATAAAACCTGGTTTTACTTCAAGCTATAGCTGTTATACTGCCTAAATGTTATGAAGTTAGGAGTAATGTTTAAAAGCATAGTCTAGTAACTTAGGTATTTTAGACATGAAAATGCTTTTGTTGTTAGAGCTATAGGAAGCCGTAAAAGTCTACATGAGTAATTGTATTCATCAATTAAGATTAGGATCTTAGCGGAAATCCTCTGAACTGTAACCGTTAATCCCGTGTGAGCGAGGAAGTCGTGTATAATTAGTATACGGGTTGACCACCCCATTTGTGATTGTTAGCTACAGTCAACCATAAGCGAGTGACGAACTATCCTTTTACTTGTTATTGTTCCGGCGTCGATGAAGCGTACGGTGTTGTTCTCATGGAAATCATGAGTGTTGTTCTCATGGAAATCATGAGTGTTGTTTCTCATGGAAATCATGAGTGTGTTATTTCTCATGGAAATCATGAGTGTGTTTTATCAGAGGTATTATGTCATAGTAGCGGTTACAGACTCATGGTAGCAATTTGTTAGAAACATTATACTTTGTCGTATACAAGTATTAATGTTAAGTATAAGTTTCCCCCTACTTATACCTTAGGCTCAAGGAATGTTTAGGTATAACATTTAATTGATAAGTAAACTATTATACCTAATATATATACTAAATGTTGGAGAGTCAAAATGATATTTTCAAAACTATACTTTTGAACTTGGAAAATGTATTATTTTTATATGGAGTCAAAACCTGTGGACTCACCAACTTTATCTTGACGTATTTTTAAATGCATGTGTTTTCAGGAAATTGAAAAGCTGGTATGTATTCGAACAGGAGAAGTTTTACTATTACCTTCCTGTTCGTTAAGAAGTATACAATAGTCGGATATTATATAATAGGTTCTAGAAAAAAACAATAATGTAACTTTCAATCATGAATAAATGTATGTATTTTCTTTAGTACTGTTCAATATATGCTATATAATTGTGATACGAAGAATGACGTTACACCACCCGGTGTTTCCGCCGACAGCCGAGGTGTGACAGATTGGTATCAGAGCTATTAACTATAGTGAACTAGTACTTTCTTAGGAAAACACGTCTATAGTTTAGGGCTTACTCTATTAGGTTTAGGTATATCCCTTAGCCTACAATAAAAAGTATTATTAATTATTCTACTGAAGGACTACTTACGGGAGCGGTGACAGGATAGACATGTCGATTTGGGTTGTTGGATTCCAGAACGGCTATATGCTAAAATGATCCTGCCCTTTCAACTGTCCTGACTGGCCGGAGTCTTATCAGATAGACCTGAAGTAACAAACAATAGTTAAAGCGTGACTAAAATAAATAAGAATATAGAGTCATATATAAAGACTCAGACCCGCGATGAGAATACACCTTAATACCCGAAATGTTTTTGATCTCAAGGATTTAGATCAAATATTCCAACTAAAGTTTATTTGTGCGTAGATCCTATCACAACTAGGTGTAGGTGTGCAACTACATTTTATTATGATCAGATCATATGAACTATTTAATTTGGGAGTAATATTTGATAGACTAAACTCTTGGTGATCCAAAATGTATAGGAATTCGACATGGCACATTCACGAGAATGGATAATCATCGAGGATACGGATGAAGAAGAGGAAGTTTCATTCTCCATGTTGGTAGGTGATCCGTACTACCCTATAAATCCAACGACCTTTCATCCAATACCTTCTGACGATGGAGCACCTTTACCTTCCAACGAATGGGAAGAGAGTGAACCAATGGAGGAGATAGAATCGATGGCATCATCTTTACCAGCAATGAACACTCTTTACCGTCAAGTTCCAGGAGGAGCGAAGATGAAACGCACGGCTCGTAAATCCATACCGATATGGCAAAAGATTAAGAAGAATCATAAGGCGACATCTTCAGGAAGTCATAGAGTTCAAGATGAACCTACACGGACCGCACAAACCGTTGATAGGTGGGTGGCAGAAGAAAGAGCTGCTAAGATGTATGAGACTGGTCAATCATCTCGACCACATCCCCCACATTCTTCCGAAGTTAACACTTTATGTCAATTGTTTGAGAAAAGTGTGAAAATTGAAGATAAGATGGAAATTGTAGAAGGAAGGGCTACTCATCTCTCCGGAAGAGTACGAAGGCTAGAAGGACAAAGGACGCGAGATTAGGAATCGGTGGTGGATGTCCATCATCGTATAAATTTCGCTTATAACGACATGATTACTCACGATGCAAGGATTGCAGAGTTAGATCTCTACAATCAAATCTCAAGAAATGAAGAACGCACAGGAAGTCTTGAGCAGAGAACTCAAGCACTGGAGGAGCAAGTGGTTAATGTCACTGACGTGCTAGGTCATCACCTAGGTTACTGGTAGATAAGCTAAAAGTAGTGGTTGTGTAAATAGAGAAATTAGACTAGTTAAGGCAAGAAGAGTAAAGATTATAGCAAGGATGTAGAAAACCTTGCAAATTTTGCAATGTTTATAGAAACTTTTCTCTTATAAGACTAAATAAACTGATGTAACCGCTGGTAATAATATGAAACATATATTACAGTAATCATTGAGTTATCCATTATGTTTTACACTCTGAAGAATAATTGAAGTATTTAGTACTCGTGTATTAAATGACTAACAAAACTCATAAAATTCTTATTATTTATAATAGGAACTAAAACAAAATGCCTAGAAGGAGTAGTGCTCGACTAAACCCTAACCAACGATCAGCACCACAACAACAACCACCAGAACCAAACCCCCCAATAAGTACAGCAGAACTTGAAGAAATCATAGCTCAAAGAATTGTTGCGGCTCTATCTAATGTCACAAGAGGTGGAGTTAGAATTGAAGGCAATGTAGGGACCGCTAGAACGTGTACCTACAAAGACTTTATGAATTGTAGGCCAAAGAGCTTTCATGGAAATGAAGGGGTTGTTAATTTGACTAGGTGGATAGAAAAGACAGAGTCCGTCTTTCAAATAAGCTTCTGTCCAGACGATTGTAAAGTACGATTTGCAACATGTACTTTGGCTTATGCAACACTTACATGGTGGAACAGCCATGTGAATACAATGGGAATTGATACTGCAAATTCCATGAAATGGGAAGAGATAAAAATGATGCTAGTAGAGGAGTATTGTTCTAGGGAGGAAATACATAAGCTGGAACAAGAATTGTGGACCCTAGCCATGAAGGGTTCAGAGATAAAAGCTTATACCGCTAGATTTAATGATCTTGCAGTAATGTGTCCAACACTTGTAACCCCTGAATATAAGAAAATTGAGCGATATATCTGGGGTTTAGCATCACAAATCAAAGTAATGGTGATCGCATCAAAGCCTACAACCTATGACAACACTAAGAGAATAGCTCATCAGCTAACCGTTACAGAGATCCGAGGAACAATAGTGGTCTCAAAGGCGGAGTCTCCCAAATCTGGAACAAACAAGTGCAAGTTTAATGGAAAGAATCCCAGACAATCATCTGAGAAAAGACAAGAAGTGGCAACCAATTATGCAACAACAACGACAGTAACCACTCAACCAAAATCTCGATGGTGCAATCAGTGCAACCGTCATAATCCAGGTGACTGTTTTGTCTGCACGAAGTGCAATAAAAAGGGGCATACTGCTAGTTACTGCAGGAGCACAACACTTGCAACAGTCAATCAGCAAACAAATACTGGAACAGGAAAAGATGAAGGAAGAAAATGTTTTGAGTGTGGCGAGGTTGGACACATCAAGAGAGAATGTCCAAAGTTAAGGAATCAAGGAGGCATAGGGTGTGGCAGGGCATTCGTGATCGGAAGCAGAGAGGCTATCCAGGACCCTTCGGTCGTATCTGGTACGTTTCTCATAGATAATTTATATGCTACCATACTCTTCCACTCTGGAGCAGATAGAAGTTTTATAACTCCGACGTTTAGAAAATTGTTAAGTCATGAGTCTAGCAAATTAAAAGAAATCTATGAAGTAGAAATTGCTAACAGTCAAACCGAGAAAACACATGAAATCCTAGAAAACTGTCTGTTAACTCTTAATAACTACCTTTTCACGTCAACCTCATGCCAATACCTATCGGTAGTTTTGATGTCATAATTGGCATGGATTGGTTATCTTCACACCACGCCGAAATTTTATGTTATGAGAAAGCTATACGACTACCCTTACCAAACGGCGAAGCCCTGATTATCTATGGTGATAAATCTGGGAAGAACCTCAAAGTTGTCACACCCCCAAACCAAGGATGGCGGAAACGAACGGGGGTGGATGACTTCATGTATAGTATCACAACAACGAGTATAATAGGGCTCAAAGTAATTACAACCATCATAAATATAATTGAAAAAGTTACACCAAAGTATATGTTTACATGTTTCAAATCAATTACATTATGATGACAAAATGAACTGTTTGACGATTTAACGTCCCATCCTCAAAACACTGTTGATTTCCTGTTTCACTGATTTCCTGAGAATACAAGTAGTTTTGAAAAAGTGTCAACAATTAAGTTGGTGAGTTCATAAGAGTTTTGTTTGAGAAAGAAGCTGTTTTCCTTGTAAAAGCGACAAAGTATGTTTCCAGAAAATCCAATATTTTCTTTATTAAGTGAAATGAATGCTTCTATGTTATGCGATAATGAACCCTAGAAAGACCCATAGATTTCCTTCTATAATCGCCCAGGGTATATAAGTTATATAAAATTTAAGTTAAATAAACCGTCGAATATAATGGGTCTACCCTAGGTCCACAACCAAACAAGGAACAGGAAGTAAGGCGGCCCACCAATTCTAAGTCGATTATGACTAGATTCTTATATAACTCTAGCATATACACTTAGCAATTATAGCTGAAGTCTAACAATTCTAGATGAAATATAGTTTTAACAGAGATATGATTCCAAAGAAAATCCTATATTTTCCTTACAAAAGTTATGTGGTCCTAAATCTCAGGACCGAAAGTAAACAAGTATTTTCCATACTTAAAGATATAAAAGCGATTTTAAATCGGCATAAAACCCTTTTTGAAGTTAGGTGGTCCTAAATCCCAGAACCGAAAACAAGTATATTTCCATACTTAAAGTATTTCCTGTGAGTTAAATCGACATAACTCGCTAATTTAAAAGTAAGAACCCGTAAATCTTATGATTTGTTAATACCACATGTGAGCTATTATAACCATGCTAAGACTAGTTTAGACGGCCTCGTAACACAACGTTCTTCAGGCGTCGCACGTTAAATGACAATTGTCACCACAGACCTGCCGGTCTAGCTGTTGCATGCAGCTCAGGTGTGGGTTTGTCAAACCCAATATAGATCTATACACAACTATCACGCTCTCCCTACAAGAGACTCTGGTTATAATTTACAGGACTTTTTGATTTTGTAACCATGAAGGTAACACGAAGCGAATGACTCACAAATTTATTCATTAACAGATTTATGTGAACTTAACTGAAAACCTTTGGTAAATGAGTTTGAAATGTAAATTATACATAAACTATACCTATTATAGTTTATCCAAAACGTTTGTACTGAAAAAGAACTCTTTTATGAAAATACATTAGTGCTATGAATCCATAAACTATGATTATTATAGCTTATTATATGTGTTCGAAATGAATGACGAATCTTATCATGAATGACTAAATTTCATTTTATGATGATAAACTAACAAGAAATTTCATTCAATATTTAGAACTTATTGTTATACACTTTGCTCAACATAATACAAAGTGTTATGAAAGTTATAAGCTGTTAACTAGTTTTTAAGCTTTCTGCACTGTTTTAGAAAAATCATAGAAAAATCATAAGAAGTCGAAAACTGAATCCGTAAATTCTAAGAGTTCATAAAATGTGTCTAGTTTATTCATAATTTTATTATAATTTTTAGAACTTTTTAACTTGTGTTAAAATGTTCATATTCACAGACTGGTCCGAATTTGTTTCTGAAATGATAGGCAGTTTTGTAAAAATCACCATAAATCGTAGAAAAATCGTATAGTGATGTACAAGTAGTCATTTTAAAGGTATGAACCTGAACTATTTGCACCAAATACAGTTTTGAAAACTAAAATGTTTAAGTTGACCAAAACAGTCCGTGAATGGAGTTGAACGTTTCTGATGAAGGCTGTTAAATGAGTTTAGTTGTGTTCTTGGTGTTTTAACTTGTATCCCCCCCCTTAAAACGTAAGAAAAACATGAAAGGATAGGGGTATGAACTCACCTTATGTGTTCTTAGTGGATGGATGTTTGAAGAATGGAAGTGTTCAACTCAAGAACACTAAGAAGATGCCTTGATGATTTCAGAACCTAACATGAAGGTGACGATGTTTGTGTAAGATATCTACGATTTTGAGTAGGAGGATGTGTAATAATTATATGAAGGATGATGATACTTACCAAATGAAGAAGGAAAGCTTGAAAAATGCCTTGGAAATCTCGAAATTGTGAGAGAGAATTTGAGAGAAAAGATGTGTTTGATCTTTGGTGGAAAGTGTGAAAATGAGAGAAGTGTGAGGAGAGAGGGGGTTTTCCAGCCCTTAGAACGTGGGAATGGTTGGGAAATGAGTGGGAAAGGACTATGAAGTGACTAGGTTTGGTGGGGAGGAGTGGCTGGTCATGGAGTGGGTGTGGGTGGTTGCTTGTGTCATAAATCAAAGAAAAGTCAACACTCCACCCCCTTGTACTTCAACCACTAAATCTTGGATATGATTGGCACTAAAAACGTGATTATTTATGAAATAAGGGTTTTATTTGTTAAAATATGATTTTGGGTGAAAATCTCACGCAAAAATAATGAAAACGGGCCTAAAATGAAGTTGTGGTCGAAAACCGGGTGAACTAGGCCATTCTGCGAGACCTCTCGGTTGTGGGCCGAGGTTCGGTCCCTTCTGGTCATGGACCGAAGGTGAGATGCCCCGAAATAGCCCGAAGGCGAAATGGAGCGAAGGCGAAGGGGAGGCTCGGTCCGAAGGGAGGTTCGGTTCGTAGGAGCTTTGGGTTCGGTTCATTAGCAGCTTCGGGTTCGGTTCAAGGAGGTTTCGGGTTCGGTTCCAGGAGGTTTCGGGTCTCAGCAGGTTCGGTCCCTATAGGGGACCTTCGGCTCTAAGAGGGTTCGCCCCATAAGGGTGGGTTTCGGGTCCTTAAGGCTATTTTACCCCGTTTTAAGCGATTTTTGACCTGATTAAGGGTCGGGATGACCCGAATGATTATAAAAAGTTAAAGGAACTTTTGAGAGAGATTTGGGAGAGATTTGACATTCTTGGAGAGATTTATCATACAGAGAGAGATTTGGGAGAGATTTCACATTCTTGGAGAGATTTCTCATTCAGAGAGAGATTTGGGAGAGATTTCACATTCTTGGAGAGATTTCTCATTCAGAGAGAGATTTGGGAGAGATTTCACACACTTGGAGAGATTTCTCATTCAAAGAGAGATTTGGGAGAGATTTCACACACTTGGAGAGATTTCTCATTCAAAGAGAGATTTGGGAGAGTTAGAGTGAAAGAGATTTGGAGAGACTTCTTTTGTGACCTTTTTGAGTGTTTGGCTTTGTAACGCAAGGTTTGTAAATCTCGTTAAGTCTTGTTATGATTGTTATATGCCCCCGAGGGTTAAGGAATAATGTTTTATCGAGTAGTTTCATCACTTGCCCTGATTAGGGTTTAGAATTTCCGAACACGTGAAAACTCTAAGTGATACTTTGTATTAAGATTGCGAGTTGTTCAATAAGAAGTATAATGGAAACCCTAATGTACAAGGGTTAGATGAGTTGACCGGTTTGACTTGTTGACTTTAGTTGACTTTGACTTGGCCAAAAATTGACGGTTGTCACATCATCCCCCCGTTAGAAAGAATTTCGTCCCGAAATTAGAGTTTCGACTGGGACTTCAAGAATTTAGAGGAAAGATGGGGGAAAACTTTTCGTAGTACAAGAAATTGATTATGGTGAGGAACAACCCGCCTGATGTCATATGGCGACCTTGGAATTTCTTATTGTAACTCGAGCTGAGTCAATTTAAAAGGAGTTTATTGTTTTGGAATGATAGAGTATTCTATGTGTGCCTTTATGCTCTCCGCTCTATACTTGGTATTACTACTTCGAATATTTTATAATGTATTTAGTGAGTTCCAGCATTACGAATGCTCCAACAAATTGTGACGAAATTTGTATTATAAGTCCTACCAGTTCTTTTATAATCGCTTGGTGTAAACTAGTCGTATATCATTAAGATTGCAAGGGCATTCGGATGGGTGACCCCGCCTTAAGCCCACAACCAAACAAGGAACAGGGAATGAGGCGGAATCCCACATTCTAAGTCCATAGAATCTTAATGATACATGATCATAATGTTTACACTAGCCATCATACATTCACTAGTAAAAACCCTATGTTTTTATATAGAAGATAAGACTTATTCGGGTTTTGTCATGTTCTCGAGGTGTTTTCAGCCTTTCTCGAACTTGCACTAAGCCATAAGTGATAATTTCTCCTCGGAGAGCTGCATAGGGTCTACTTTAGTGTTTCTCGTTTGATTAGATCAGTAAGGAACATATGGGTTCGGTTTACACGACTAGACTTATTCGGATGATAGCACGTTCACTCGCCCTCCTGGGTATCCTTGTCCCGAAGTTCGTGGTAGGACTCGTACCTGGTCCATCTATCATTAACTTGCGCATATAGGTCGTATGTACTTAAGGTTGGCGAGACAGTTGGATGGGTGACTCTGTCCCAAGTCCACAACCAGACGAGGAACAGGAAATAGGGCGGAAGCACACATCCAATGTCCGTAGAATCTTAATTGTACATTATCCTCGCGTATACACGTAGTAGTGGTAGACTAACCGTATTCGTCCCAAGCTTCTGTGCTTGAGCCTTATCTGTTACATGCGTGACATTCCCTAAGGATCTTCTGGATATACTTGTGGTGAGATTTCGGAAGGTATAATACTCCTCTGGTGAGTGTTTTGGGGTTTCACGGCGAGCGATGACCCGAAGGTTCGTGTCGGATTTGGGTTTATGAGAGACGAAGGTTTTCGAGAATAGTTGAAAGGTCTTTTCGTAGCTGTTTAGTCGGGAAAGTGAGGACTATATCAATCGAAATCGAATGATGACAACAGTATCTTTTTAGGTACGATATGTGTTAAGCTGTATTCGTAAGAAGTGCTCATTAGGGTGATAGAGTATCTTGTGTTTCTTTTCAATGTGTTCCGTTTTGTTCGATGTTATTATTACTGCAGATGATTCCTATCACAGCGTCTAGCACTGGTAGTGAGTGTGTTCTGATAGCTAGCAATGATACGTGATATCATGATTTCCGACCGGTCACTCTATGATTGAGTGGTATATACAAGTCGCATGTAATTTGATATTGGTGAAATCGTCGAGTGGGTGGCTCCACCCTAATCCCACTTCTAGACATGGAACAGGAGTCAGGATGGAATTATTTGCTTTAAGTCTTTAGTATTTTGATTATAATTAACCCCGATGTATGCACGAAGTCATCACAGCTTACAGGTAATGATCCTAAGGTCATATATGAGTGTCTTTGATTTGATTTGAACGAGAGAGTATTTTAACTACTTTTTGAAAGACGGAAATTTTAGCAAGCATACCAAATTCATTACAAGCATATGGTACTTAAACGTCTTTGTCGTTGGAAACATTACAAAAAGTCCTAATAGGGTTCCCTTGTTGCTCCTGCTGGTTTGCTCATCACACTCCTCCTGCTCCCCCGTCATTCTTCTCAGTTGGACAGTCTCTTTTGAAGTGTCCCTTTTCATCGCATAGGTAGCATCCTGGGCGTACCCTGGTGTTGGTGATTGAAGGGAGGTGCTGGGTTTGGCTCCTGCAGAAACGGGCAGTATGTCCGTTCTTGTTGCAGTTTTTACAGTGCATCACCCGGCAAACCCCATTGTGATGGAAGCCACACTTGTTACACTTTGGGAGTGATCCCTTATATGGTCTAGCCGATGCTTGAGTGACAGACATTGTGGCTGGTGCCGAGGCATGTGTCGTGACTGTTGTTGTAATTACAGGGGTGGCCATGGGTTGTTGTCTTCCAGCGAATTTTTGAGGTAGGTTACACTTCTTTTCGTCCCAAAACTTTCGCTTCTTGTTCGTAGGTTTGTGGCATGAGGTGCCTTCATTAGCAGACACCCGCTGGTGTACCTGATTGTTACAACGATTTGTATTGTCGATACCGCTTTCATCTCTGCTGGCATTGTTAGCATTGAGTTGCGCCATGACGGCTGTCACGGCTGCCGTGACTGCAGCTTGAAAAGTATCAGGATCTATCTGCAGGATTACTGCCTTGCTTGTAGGTTGGTTACCTTCTTGTAAAGACATAATCCTGTTGCATGAGGAGAAACGATGTTGTGAGTAGGTGATAATTATCTCAAGTGCATTCTTACGATTTATATTCATATATATAAATTTTGCACCTTGCTGTACTGTTCTTAGTGTTTTTGCTAACGTTCCTGAGACGGAGTTATGGTAGTGGGTAGAAGTAGGTTTCGTACAGGCGTTAAGCTTTACTTATCTTAGGATCATGTTTGTCCAAACACACTTAGCTGAGGAGTTTTGATGGGATCTGGTATATTAGTGCTGGTATGATCGCACCCTCATAGGTCTACGAAAAGGGCCCCTTTTAACTGTGAGGCTTAAAAAGGTGAGATGATAGTGAGTTTTGAATAAGGGTTTATACGTCGGGAGTTATTTATCTTAGCTCTGAGTGTATCGTGTTCCGGTTGTTTATAGTGTTCTGAAAACAGTTAATAACGAGAGTCTATCTATGATAAACTTATGAATTTTAGTAGCATTGTTCCCAAAGAAATAATACGCATGCCCCTTTTATTTGTATGATTTAGCATATTTAGTTTTTAAAGGAAGGTTTTGAGCCTGATGCAGGTCCACAACACATCATTGCAAGAAAAGTTTGGACCATTTCTCGATTTGTGCAATCACCACTCGCGGGGTCAGGCCTACACATGGAGGGGAGTAACACCAAAGCATGCTCATAGACCTAATCTACAAGGTCTTGTGAGTAGAATGAACTCTGCTTTCGATAATACGTCTCCAAATGGCGATTTGTTGTTGCTGATGGCGACTCCATCCCTCGATCAATGCTGCCCAACGGCGCACAGGTTTGATGGAGTCGAGACGGTTCGCGGGGGCCCAGGCTTTGTGAGGAGAGTTGTCGACCTCTGGCTCCACCTCCGACTCCTTTCCTCATCACTCACTAACTCTCCGGGTTTGGAAAGTATGGGCCTCCTGGTATGTCAGGTCTTGTCGTGATGTCCGTGCGAGAATAGGGGTGAACGAGATAATTAATAGACGTCTAATCCTATAATTACTTATAGGGGTGATCCGTATCAGTCACGTCTATAATCACATAGTGCATACCAATTATACATAATCCGACATAGAATAGACCTTCGAATAAATGACTCTACTCTAAGTCCACAACCAAACAAGGAACAGGAAGTAGAGCAATAGTCATAGATTCTGAGTCTATAATATCTTTAATTATGTATAACCTTGGCGTATGCACTCAGTCGTTAAAGACCTACTAATAGGGGTCTTTAGTTTTCACATAAGTTGGTTATGGTATCACAAAATACTCCTATAGTATTTTAATATTATGTTTGGTTCTTATGCTTTTCAATGTTTGTTTGTAGATAGAATTGGTAAGTTTTTAGACTTGTTGCAACGCCACAACCATTCTCGGGCATATGCTAATCACTTCTGGGTTAGGCATAGTTGATCAGGCTATGTCATTCCCAGACCTGACTATACATCCCCAAGCCTACTTGTGCCATTCAACAATCATTACTTTTGTTTTGTTCTAGTATGATGCTGTCCTTAATATGTATGCATGCATGTATACTTTTAACAAGAAAATATTTATTTCTAAAAGTATAGTTATTTGAAAATGTTACATCAGAGACGTTAGTCCCAATGCATTTATAGTTTGTATATCTAATGTGGTTCGATATACTTAGTTCACTATAAACAATGCTCTGATACCAATCTGTCACACCCCCAAACCAAGGATGGCGGAAACGTCCGGGGGTGGAGGACTTCATGTATAGTATCACAACAACGAGTATAATAGTGCTCAAAGTAATTACAACCATCAAAAATATAATTGAAAAAGTTACACCAAAGTATATGTTTACATGTTTCAAATCAATTACATTATGATGACAAAATGAACTGTTTGACGATTTAACGTCCCATCCTCAAAACGCTGATGATTTCCTGTTTCACTGATTTCCTGAGAATACAAGTAGTTTTGAAAAAGTGTCAACAATTAAGTTGGTGAGTTCATAAGAGTTTTGTTTGAGAAAGAAGTTGTTTTCCTTGTAAAAGCGACAAAGTATGTTTCCAGAAAATCCAATATTTTCTTTATTAAGTGAAATGAATGCTTCTATGTTATGCGATAATGAACCCTAGAAAGACCCATAGATTTCCTTCTATAATCGCCCAGTGTATATAAGTTATATAAAATTTATGTTAAATAAACCGTCGAATATAATGGGTCTACCCTAAGTCCACAACCAAACAAGGAAAAGGAAGTAAGGCGGCCCACTAATTCTAAGTCGATTATGACTAGATTCTTATATCACTCTAGCATATACACTTAGCAATTATAGCTGAAGTCTAACAATTCTAGATGAAATATAGTTTTAACAGAGATATGATTCCAAAGAAAATCCTATATTTTCCTTACAAAAGTTATGTGGTCCTAAATCCCAGGACCGAAAGTAAACAAGTATTTTCCATACTTAAAGATATAAAAACGATTTTAAATCGGCATAAAACCCTTTTTGAAGTTAGGTGGTCCTAAATCCCAGAACCGAAAACAAGTATATTTCCATACTTAAAGTATTTCCTGTGAGTTAAATCGACATAACTCGCTAATTTAAAAGTAAGAACCCGTAAATCTTATGATTTGTTAATACCACATGTGAGCTATTATAACCATGCTAAGACTAGTTTAGACGGCCTCGTAACACGACGTTCTTCAGGCGTCGCACGTTAAATGACAATTGTCACCACAGACCTGCCGGTCTAGCTGTTGCATGCAGCTCAGGTGTGGGTTTGTCAAACCCAATATAGATCTATACACAACTATCACGCTCTCCCTACTAGAGACTCTGGTTATAATTTACAGGACTTTTTGATTTTGTTACCATGAAGGTAACACGAAGCGAATGACTCACAAATTTATTCATTAACAGATTTACGTGAACTTAACTGAAATCCTTTGGTAAATGAGTTTGAAATGTAAATGATACATAAACTATACCTATTATAGTTTATCCAAAACGTTTGTACTGAAAAAGAACTCTTTTATGAAAATACATTAGTGCTATGAATCCATAAACTATGATTATTATAGCTTATTATATGTGTTCGAAATGAATGAAGAATCTTATCATGAATGACTAAATTTCAGTTTATGATGATAAACTAACAAGAAATTACATTCAATATTTAGAACTTATTGGTATACACTTTGCTCAACATAATACAAAGTGTTATGAAAGTTATAAGCTGTTAACTAGTTTTTAAGCTTTCTGCACTGTTTTAGAAAAATCATAGAAAAATCATAAGAAGTCGAAAACTGAATCCGTAAACTCTGAGAGTTCATAAAATGTGTTTAGTTTATTCATAATTTTTATTATAATTTTTAGAACTTTTTAACTTGTGTTAAAATGTTCATATTCACAGACTGGTCCGAATTTGTTTCTGAAATGATAGGCAGGTTTGTAAAAATCACCATAAATCGTAGAAAAATCGTATAATGATGTTCAAGTAGTCATTTTAAAGGTATGAACCTGAACTATTTGCACCTAATACAGTTTTGAAAACTAAAATGTTTAAGTTGACCAAAACAGTCCGTGAATGGAGTTAAACTTTTCTGATGAAGGCTGTTAAATGAGTTTAGTTGTGTTCTTGGTGTTTTAACTTGTATCCCCCCCCCCCTTAAAACGTAAGAAAAACATGAAAAGATAGGGGTATGAACTCACCTTATGTGTTCTTAGTGGATGGATGTTTGAAGAATGGAAGTGTTCAACTCAAGAACACTAAGAAGATGCCTTGATGATTTCAGAACCTAACATGAAGGTGACGATGTTTGTGTAAGATATCTACGATTTTGAGTAGGAGGATGTGGAATAATTATATGAAGGATGATGATACTTACCAAATGAAGAAGGAAAGCTTGAAAAATGCCTTGGAAATCTCGAAATTGTGAGAGAGAATTTGAGAGAAAAGATGTGTTTGATCTTTGGTGGAAAGTGTGAGGAGAGAGGGGGTTTTCCAGCCCTTAGAACGTGGGAATGGCTGGGAAATGAGTGAGAAAGGACTATGAAGTGACTAGGTATGGTGGGGAGGAGTGGCTGGTCATGGAGTGGGTGTGGGTGGTTGCTTGTGTCATAAATCAAAGAAAAGTCAACACTCCACCCCCTTGTACTTCAACCACTAAATCTTGGTATGATTGGCACTAAAAACGTGATTATTTATGAAATAAGGGTTTTATTTGTTAAAATATGATTTTGGGTGAAAATCTCACGCAAAAATAATGAAAAAAGGGCCTAAAATGAAGTTGTGGTCGAAAACCGGGTGAACTAGGCCATTCTGCGAGACCTCTCGGTTGTGGGCCGAGGTTCGGTCCCTTCTGGTCATGGACCGAAGGTGAGATGCCCCGAAATAGCCCGAAGGCGAAATGGAGCGAAGGCGAAGGGGAGGCTCGGTCCGAAGGGAGGTTCGGTTCGTAGGAGCTTCGGGTTCGGTTCATTAGCAGCTTCGGGTTCGGTTCAAGGAGGTTTCGGGTTCGGTTCCAGGAGGTTTCGGGTCTCAGCAGGTTCGGTCCCTATAGGGGACCTTCGGCTCTAAGAGGGTTCGCCCCATAAGGGTGGGTTTCGGGTCCTTAAGGCTATTTTACCCCGTTTTAAGCGATTTTTGACCTGATTAAGGGTCGGGATGACCCGAATGATTATAAAAAGTTAAAGGAACTTTTGAGAGAGATTTGGGAGAGATTTGACATTCTTGGAGAGATTTATCATACAGAGAGAGATTTGGGAGAGATTTCACATTCTTGGAGAGATTTCTCATTCAAAGAGAGATTTGGGAGAGATTTCACATTCTTGGAGAGATTTCTCATTCAGAGAGAGATTTGGGAGAGATTTCACACACTTGGAGAGATTTCTCATTCAGAGAGAGATTTGGGAGAGATTTCACACACTTGGAGAGATTTCTCATTCAAAGAGAGATTTGGGAGAGTTAGAGTGAAAGAGATTTGGAGAGACTTCTTTTGTGACCTTTTTGAGTGTTTGGCTTTGTAACGCAAGGTTTGTAAATCTCGTGAAGTCTTGTTATGATTGTTATATGCCCCCGAGGGTTAAGGAATAATGTTTTATCGAGTAGTTTCATCACTTGCCCTGATTAGGGTTTAGAATTTCCGAACACGTGAAAACTCTAAGTGATACTTTGTATTAAGATTGCGAGTTGTTCAATAAGAAGTATAATGGAAACCCTAATGTACAAGGGTTAGATGAGTTGACCGGTTTGACTTGTTGACTTTAGTTGACTTTGACTTGGCCAAAAATTGACGGTTGTCACAAAAGTCATCTCTTTTACCAAGACCCAGAAATATCTACATAAGAAATGTACCGCATTCTTAGCCCACATTGTAGATAAGAAGAGAAAGACAAAAGAAATCAAGGATATACCTCATGTATGTGATTTCCCGGACGTGTTTCCTGAAGATCTACCTGGAATACCTCCAGTCCGAAAAGTCGAGTTTCGAATCGACTTAATTCCAGGAGCAGCACCAGTAGTGAAATCTCCTTATTGGTTGGCTCCATCCGAAATGCAAGAATTGTCTAGCCAACTACAAGAACTTCTTGACAAAGGCTTTATCCGACCAAGTTTTTCACCTTGGGGAGCACCAATGTTGTTTGTCAAGAAGAATGATGGATCCTTTCGAATGTGTATTAATTATCGGGAACTGAATAAGCTAACGATCAAGAATCGTTACCCGCTTCCAAGAATTGATGATCTATTCGATCAACTGCAAGGATCCAGCTACTACTCAAATATAGATCTCAGATCAGGATACCATCAACTCAGAGTACAAGAAGATGATATTCCAAAAACAACGTTTAGAACTCGTTATAGTCATTATGAGTTTTTAGTTATGTCTTTTGGATTGACCAATGCCCCAGCAGTGTTTATGGATCTCATGAATCGTGTTTGCAAACCATACTTAGATAAATTCGTGATCGTATTTATCGATGATATATTGATATATTCACGAACCAAGGAAGAACATGGTCAACACTTACAAATAATCTTGGAGCTACTGAGAAAAGAAAAGTTGTATGCCAAATTCTCCAAATGTGAGTTTTGGATTAGAGAAGTACAATTTTTAGGTTATGTAGTTAGCAACGAAGGAATTCATGTTGACCCATCCAAAGTTGAAGCAATTAGGAATTGGGAAGCACCAAAGACGCCAACAGAAGTGCGTCAATTCCTAGGACTTGCTGGCTATTACCGCAGATTCATAGAGAATTTCTCCAAAATAGCCAAGGCGCTTACAACACTAACCCAAAAGGATACGAAGTTCAACTGGGAAGACAAACAAGAAGTTGCTTTTCAGAAACTGAAGCAAATGTTCTGTAGTGCACCAATCCTATCCCTTCCAGATGGGACAGAAGATTTCGTCGTATACTGCGACGCATCAAATCAAGGATTGGGATGTGTGTTGATGCAAAGAGGAAAAGTTATCGCCTATGCATCACGACAACTTAAGGTGCATGAGAATAATTACACTACCCATGATCTTGAATTGGGAGCTGTAGTTTTTGTACTAAAAATCTGGAGACATTACTTATACGGTACTAAGTGTACTATTTTTACCGACCACAAGAGTCTCCAGCACATCTTCAACCAAAAAGATCTTAATATGAGACAACGAAGATGGGTCGAATTGTTGAATGATTACGAATGTGAGATTCGTTATCATCGCAGAAAGGAAAACGTGGTAGCAGATGCCTTGAGCCGGAAAGAATATATTAAACCCCGTCGGGTACGATCATTAACTATAACTATCCATTCTAACTTTACCACACAAATTAGAGAAGCTCAACTTGAGGCTCTAAAAGAAGAAAACATCAAGAATGAAGCTTTGCAAGGAATAGAAAAGCAACTTATACAAAAAGATGACGGAACGCGACGCTTTATGAACCAAATTTGGATGCCTAAGTTCGGTGGAGTCAGGGACTTGGTCTTAGAATAAGCCCACAAGTCCAGATATCCCGTGCGTCCAGGTTCTCACAAAATGTACTTAGATTTAAAAGTACATTATTGGTGGCCAAACATGAAGGCAGAAATTGCTACTTATGTGAGAAAATGCTTGACTTGTTCTAGAGTAAAGGTAGAATATCAAAAGCCTTCAGTTTTACTTCAACAACCGGAAATACCTGAATGGAAATGGGAGCAGATATCAATGGACTTCATCACTAAGTTACCTAAAACTCCTAGTGGGTTCGACACTATTTGGGTAATAGTCGATAGATTGACTAAGTCCGCCCATTTCTTACCAATTAAGGAGAATGACAAGATGGAGAAGCTGACTAGAGTTTATCTTAAGGAAATTGTCAGATTGCATGGAGTTCCAAATTCTATTATTTCTGACCGAGATAGTAGATTCACTTCACGATTTTGGCAATCTCTACAAAAATCCTTAGGAACACGTCTAGATATGAGTACAGCTTACCATCCACATACTGATGGTCAGAGTGAGAGAACCATTCAGACTTTAGAAGATATGCTCCGAGCCTGTGTAATAGACTTTGGAAATGCGTGGGATACTCATTTACCGTTAATTGAGTTTTCCTACAACAATAGTCATCACACCAGCATCAAGGTTGCACCGTTTGAGGCTCTTTATGGACGAAAATGACGTTCCCCAATATGTTGGGCAGAAGTTGGAGATACGCAGATGGCCAGAGAACGTACGGGCGATACCCTACGTACTGGACCAGAAATAATCCACGAGACAACTGAAAAGATCATGCAAATTAAGGATCGATTAAAGGCTGCACGTGATCGTCAAAAGAGCTATGCTGACGTAAGATGTAAGCCTTTAGAATTCCAAGTTGGAGATAAAGTAATGTTGAAGGTCTCTCCTTGGAAAGGCGTAATTCGATTCGGGAAACGAGGCAAATTAAATCCACAGTATATAGGACCTTTAGAAATTCTAGCAAGAATTAGTTCTGTCGCATACCAACTCAAGTTTCCTCAAGAGTTAAGTAATGTACACGATGTTTCTCACATATCAAATCTCAAAAGATGTCTATCCGATGACACTCTTTTTATACCTCTCGAATAGATACAAGTCAATACGAAACTTAACTTTGTAGAAGAACCTGTCGAGATCATGGATCGAGAAGTCAAACGATTAAAGCAAAGTCGTATTCCCATAGTGAAAGTTCGATGGAACTCTTTACGAGGACCTGGATTTACTTGGGAATATGAAGATCAGATGAAAGAAAAATACCCCCAACTGTTTGACAAAACCCCATCCATAAGATAAATTTCGGGACAAAATTATTCTAACGGGGGGAGAATGTAACACCAGTCAAAATAGGTCAATAGACAATCACATGTGATTATGCTAATCATGTAATGTGATTTTGTTAAACTAGTAATGTGATAAACGTACTATGTAGTTCATGATAAATTCTAATACAAATATGAACTTTCTTTATGATACAACTCAAAGTATATGTCCATACGATTCCAAAAATATAGAGAATGTCTGAATCTGACTTCGCATGAAGTAGTTATGATAAACCGAACACTATAAATATCTATAATATAAGGAATTTAAAATAGACTTAGAATTAGCTATTGGAGTCTAAAAGAGAGTTGTAGTACTCGTAAATACCTACGTGTGCATATAAATAACATCAAAAACGGAGTTCGTATGTGAAAGTTACGACCTTCCGAACATACAACTGTCAAAAACCCTAATCCGACTGAGCTCACGATGTGAGCACAGAAACTCACGACGTGAGGAGTCATTTTACCATATTTCGGACCTAGAAGGTGCATGACGAGGCTACGAAGGGATAAGTTCTAAGCTCACGACGTGAGCAAGGATATCTCACAACGTGAGGAGTCACATGGCCACCTTCTGAAGCTAGGAACGCAAATGGCAAGTCTACGGGGTGACCAGCCATGGCTCACGACGTGAGACTATATGGCTCACGACGTGAGAGGCCAAAAATCTTCCTATAAATAGCAGGTCCGACTTCAGCCATTCTTACACCTAAACTTCTTTCTCCTCTCTCCTTTGCTGAAGCCATCTTGCATCCCGAGCCCCGACGACCTCGTACCGCTGACCGTTTCTGCTTAGATTACATAAAATCACGCTACTAGGGTGAGTTTCACGGCCCCACTTTCTAATATTTTCGGGGGAAAACGCATGCTAAATATTGTATATACGTTACTATTATGTCTATATGGTGGTATAGTAGTATCAACGTAAATAATTATATTAACCGGGATATAGTTGTTCTAAATATAATATTTTGAATATATACAACTATTATCAACTTGTTAGCATGTTATTATACTAATGTAGATCTTGAGTTATACTTAGGATTCTATATATATGTTGTGTGCGATATAGTTCCGAAGTTATATTCGGAAGTTCTATATGTTAATTTATAAAGTATGTTGCTATTATTGGTTTTATGTCAAGATAAAACTTGGTATGCTATATGTTGTTATTGTTAGTTTTATAATAAGATAAAACTTGGTATGTTATATGTTGTTGTTGTTATTGGATTTATGTCAAGATAAAACCTCGTTTTAGTGCAAGCTATAGTTATTATACTGCCTAAATGTTATGAAGTTAGGAGTAATGTTTAAAAGCATAGTCTAGTAACTTAGGGATTTTAGACATGAAAATGCTTTTGTTGTTAGAGCTATAGGAAGTCGTCAAAGTCTACATGAGTAATTGTATTCATAACTAAGATTGGGGATCTTAGCGGAAATCCTCTAAGTTGTAACCGTTAATCCCGTGTGAGCGAGGAAGTCGTGTATAATTAGTATACGGGTTGACCACCCCACTTGTGATTGTTAGCTACAGTCAACCATAAGCGAGTGACGAACTATCCTTTTACTTGTTATTGTTCCGGCGTCGATGAAGCGTACGGTGTTGTTCTCATGGAAATCATGAGTGTGTCATTTCTCATGGAAATCATGAGTGTGTTTTATCAGAGGTATTATGTCATAGCAGCGGTTACAGGCTCATGGTAGCAATTTGTTAGAAACAATATACTGTGTTGTATACAAGTATTAATGTTAAGTATAAGTTTCCCCCTACTTATACCTTAGGCTCAAGGAATGTTTAGGTATAACACTTAATTGATAAGTAAACTATTATACCTAATATATATACTAAATGTTGGAGAGTCAAAATGATATTTTCAAAACTATACTTTTGAACTTGGAAAATGTATTATTTTTATATGGAGTCAAAACCTGTGGACTCACCAACTTTATGTTGACATATTTTTAAATGCATGTGTTTTCAGGAAATTGAAAAACTGGTATGTATTCGAACAGGAGAAGTTTTACTATTACCTTCCTGTTCGTTAAGAAGTATACAATAGTCGGATATTATATAATAGGTTCTAGAAAAAAAAACAATAATGTAACTTTCAATCATCAATAAAGGTATGTATTTTCTTTAGTACTGTTCAATGTATGTTATATAATTGTGATACGAAGAATGACGTTACACCACCCGGTGTTTCCGCCGACGGCCGGGGTGTGACACATTTCCTAATTTATGATGACTGAATTCAGACTACTAATTGAAACCCTCAATTAAGTCCAAGTTCGGCCAAGCACTTCATATGTCGACAAAAAATCATCCAGGGGCCCAAAGATATCGCTTTTTTCGTTAGGGAAAAAGGAACAAATTAACTTTGACTTATATGTTTGTATCTTTCACTTACCAAATCATGCATGACACTACATTTTATAGCATCAAGTTACTGATGCGTTTTCATAACATCAATGCACAAACGACTTGGAAATTACAACTCATATATCTCCATTTCAAGAATATAAGATATTATCGTCTCGGAATTACTTGTGATAGAATCCATAAAGTAATTCTTTGAGCGTGGGTTTATCCAATACTCAAAATCTCCATTTTCTAACTACTCATGAATATTGGAGCAACCATTGCAATGTCTAATCTCCATATACAATCTACAATTCAATTCATGACAGTCTTAATTCACTACTTACTTCCAAAAGTATGAGCTAGTGTGGAATTTCGAATAATCAAATCATTCAGGAAGTAAAACATGAAAAATGAAACACAATAATAAAGTAATTAACTATGGTCTCAAAACTATTGAATATAAATATTCTCTATTATTTAATCACCATAATAATTGCGACGTTATTCATTGTATAATGTTTCGAGTAATCATCTAACCAATTGAATTAAACATCGGTCATGACATGTTATGAACATTCATAATATGCCTCTCTATGGTCCTTCCATTGTGAACAGATCACCTGGACATTATTCCAATGATGCTAATTTCATAATTCTAAATTATTATCACTATCCAAGATGTGATGGAAGTCCAACATAATATGCATTATTCTCCTGTGATATCAAGATTCCAAAGTCTCAAAGACCGAGTCTTTGATATTACAGAATATCCCATTGAAACTTTGTTACTAGAAACAATTTCATGGTAATGAAGGTTCAAATTCAAGGTACACTCCTTGAACACTTCTCTTGCATTAAAGTTTCCAACTCACATGTACACTCTTAGAGTATCTCCCATGATGGAAACATTTCCATATTTCCATATGACCTTCAATTCTGATCGAGAACCATCAATTTGATCATAGATATATAGTCCTTGCTACTACTCATAGTATAAAATGACGACTCGTCCTTCCCAAATGTTCAGTCTATGGTCTTATGATTCTAATTGTTTATACATTGGTTCATGAGATTGTTTCTACTTATTTAAATTTAGAATGTTTTAACATGTTAAAAAGAAATTCATGAAATATGTGAAACTAGTATAATAGAAATAGTTCAAAGCTTATTTGAATATTTGAATGAGATGTATTACTGTGGAATCATCTCCTTGTATATGTAAATGATAACTGCATTACCAAATATTCAGTTGGATATGATTTTGTAAATCATTTGACCACAAGTCTTATGATAAATTCAAATCTTATTTATCAAGATAGATGAAAAAGGAACTATGTTATAATGCGAACATATGTTGGAATTAGTTTTACTAAAGTATCATTCAGGTTAACAACAATACGTCCTAATTCGAATATATCCAAAAATTCTAGTTGAAAGGTATTTGTGAAATCATAGTCTTGGACATATAAATAAGAAATGCATTACCAAATATCCATGGGGATAGGATTTTGGAAATCATTTTACCATAGTTCTTTTGACAAATGAAAATCTTTTTAGTCAATGTAAATGATGAATACATTACTCGGTGATGTGAATATATATTGGAATTAGTCCACACTAATGGACAGTTCATATTAACCACTAGGGATGAGATTTAGAACCGAAAAACCGGACCGAAACCGGAACCGTTAGAACCGAAATATATAGAACCGGTTCCGGTTCCGGGTTTAAAATTTGGCTTTATCCGGGTTTTGGGTAATCCGTCTTTGGGTCCATCGGGTCCGGGTAAACCGGGTCTAAAAACCGGAACCGGTGTTAGGAACCAGAACCACTTTTAGGGCCGGAACCAGTTTTTGTGAAACGTTTAAAAGATGCATATCTCATTCATTTCAACTCCGATTGACATGCGGTTTTTTCCAACATGTAGTTTAGAGTTTGTACATGATTTTAGACTATAAATTTGCCATTTTTAGTTTTATATTAATTGACTTATAGTCCCTCAAAGTCGAGATATCAAAGCTGGAAGTTTTTAGTTTTTCAGTTTTTTTGTATTCGGTGAAAGTTTAAAACTTGCATATCTAATTCTTTTGAAGTCGGATTGACATATGGTTTTTTTCAACTTGTAGTTTACAGTTTGTACATGAATTTAGAGTATAATTTTTTCATTTTTGGTTTTATATTCAATGATTTACAGTCCCCCGAAGTCGAGATATCAAAATTGAAAATTTTTAACTTTTCAGCTATTTGTTTGTGTACTTTGTATTCTGTGAAAATGTTAACACATGCATATCTCATTCGTTTAAAGTCGGATTGACATGCGGTTTTTTCCAGAGTGTAGTTTAGAGTTTGTACATGATTTTAGACTATAATTTTGTTAATTTTGGTTTCATATTCAATGAGTTATAGTCCCCCAAATTCAGGATATCAATATAAAATTTTTCAAAGTTCAACCCACTAAGTAGTAAGTAATTACCAAAAAATTCTGGTTTTTCCGGGTTTTCCGGTTCTAAACTCACTTTATCCGGTTCCAACCTACCCACTTTGATGTTTCCGGGTTTTTTGGTTCTAGACCCACTTTACCCGGTACCATACCCGGAACTGGTTCTTATATACCGGTCCGGTTTCCGGTTCTACAAAATCCCGTTAACCGGTTCCAGGTTTTCCGGGTCCGGGTCCATCCGGTTCGGGTTTGGACCCACTTTCATCCCTATTAACCACAATACATGGTAATACCAACTTTGTTACCATCAAAAGGTATGAACATATTTATCTTAATAAACGTAAGTCTGGAACCTTTCATGCATTTAGAGCTCTCATAAAACAAAGTTAAGTGTAAACTAGACAATATGATGAGATACTCACATCAAATAGGGAAAGTAAGCATCTTGTTCAAAACTTTATTGATCATCTAAGGAATGGTGAAAAATTTCACGAATTGTCTCCACCTTAAACACTATCATATATAGTATAGTTGGATATAGAAACAAATCATTGTTTGATTTGGTACTTGATGAGTCATACTATGCTTACAAATAGTTCATGGATTGTACCATGAATAATGTTGCAAGATTCCCTGGTCTTGCACCAACTAATAAGGTTTACCAGACACTCTCTGAAATGTGGATTAAGGTTCATTCCTCACTTGCACATATAGAAGTCTAATATTATGAATCTTACACTCATCATGAAACGCTTGGCAATATTGAACTTAGAATAGATATGTGTTATCTCGTTGGATATCTCAAAAAGCTATTTTAGGTAGTTGTTTAAAAACCCTCTAAGAACAAAGTGTTTGTTGATCGAAATGACGTTCTTCCAAGAGATGGAACTACTATCCATTAGGGCTAGTATGAGCTATATTGATCTAAATCATATTGAAGAATCAACCAACAAAGAACCTAAAGTTGGCCCAAGCATTTAAATCGAGGTTGAAAGACTTATTGAGGAAACTAGCATACACCCACCTCTCCCTTATAGATTTGATGGAAGTCGTCATTCACCTAGTTAGATATTATATTATTAAGCTAAATGAGTCCCTAGTAGATAACAATCAGAGTATACCAGCTATCCGAAGCTATGGTAGGACCTAAAGGCTATAAGATGGAAGGAGACCATGGAAAGAGAGAGAGAGAGAGAGGGAGAGAGTGAGAGACAGATTTAGTCCATGTATGTTTGAAACTTGGCTGATCAAACACTTGCTCTTAAAGTTGTAAATGTAAGTAGATCTTCAAGAAGATACGGGCATGAATAGGAACAAACACATTCAAACCAAGAAAGTTTGTGAAGGATGTGTAAGCATATGAATTTCATTTATGGACTAAAACAAGCATTCAAAATTGGAATCTTTCTTTCAATGAGAGAATTCAAAGAGTTTGAATTTTGAGAAACGAAGAACAACCATATATACGTGTCAAAGCTAGTTGGATAAATTAGGATCTTTGTTTCAATGAGAAAATCTAAGAGTTAGAATTTCGAGAAACAAATATGAGACATTTATATATGTCAATGCTAGTGGGAGCACTTTGTTACCCTTGTACTATATATGGATAATATATAATTCATAGGAAACAATTTTCTAACTGAGCAAGTGTAAAAACTTGGATTGGTTTGGGAATTGTTTTCCTATGAAAGACATGGAAGAAGCAACACATCTAAAGAATGTAAGGATCTATTGATATATATATATATGATTTATTCATTGGATTAAGCAAAAGTACATAAAATCTTGAGGAACTCAACATGCATAACTCCAAAATTGTTCAGGCTTTATAAACCATGGCATGAGAGGGAGCAATGCTAATGTCCTAATTCTACTATTTGTAACACTGTGAAATTTCATCTCAATTTTTTAAACACATTTAACAAAATACGTTAGCAAAAGTCTTTATGACAAATATTATAAAAACATCACCAATGTTACTTTATTATCCAAAAAAACCTCCACCAAAAATAAATTTCATAATACCAATGGTAAATGAAAACTCAACAACATGACCAAAATGGTATCATCACTAATGTATCAACTAGAAATGTAACAACCCAAAGTCCCCACCCTCACCTAGACATCAATCATGTTACCTGTACCAATGCAAGGTGAAAGCAACAAGCAAAGAAATAAGTGTCAGCATACACTAAGTGAGTCAACCATAAGTATAATGTTATGGAAGGTACCTATCCAAAATGGATCAAACAAATCATCACATAATCATGCATTCAAATACACACATTGCATGGCATCACATTCAACATATAATCATCACTATAATATATTAATATTATTATTCATTTGAGTCTTCACAACTAATTACACTTCATTATTCTTCTTTGTAATTATTCATCACTTTCCGTCACTATAATAATTCTTAAAATGTTCATCTTCATTTTCATCGTTAATAATTACTCTTCTCTAATCACCTTTGTAATCTTTTATCATTTTCCGTCCCTATAATACTTCTTAAAGTATTAATCTTCATTTTCATCATTAATAATTACTCTCATCTATTCACCTTTGTAATTATTCATCATTTTACTTCCTTATTATGGGCTTATATGTTCGTCTCTAACCCCAATGTAAGTATCTCATTAACTACTAACTTGACTGACATGACCCAATGCACCAAGTGAGGCATGAATCTTACTGTAACATTGCCCCTGATTTGTTGCATTCTTTACCCCGATGTTGCATATACTCATACATGCGCTATCGTTAAGGATCGTGGCGAGCGGTGCCAATTACATCATGTTACACCTTCCAAAATTCTCACATGATGTTTGCATCAACATTCCATCAATCGTCAACACCACTCCAGTCCTAGAAACCATGGACCATTCCCTGAGTGGTTTTCTAGAAAAAACCACCTGACGTCTTTTTGGCTTAATCTTCTATCCTATAGGTGTTTTCCAACCTACTATGTCATCATACAATTCGGATAGGGTACACACTTATGTCTAGGTTGCTACCCTTGCCCCTCTAAGTGTGTTCTTATTTTAATTAATAAGTTATTAATTCATTGAACCATGAGATTACATATTTATCCTCCCTAAGTAATCATGCTCATGTGTTATTATCAATAAAGGCCTATTTCTTCTCATGTTACTCATTATGTAATCATGAAAACTAGTTATTACAACTTAACCTATTTACATCAACATGTAATTTCATGCACATATCATCATTTCATCATTATAGAATATCATTTCACTAGAATGCTTTTCCCTAATCATCATAGATAAATAATTTCAGAAATCACAGCATGCATTCATCGTTTACAATCAACACAAGCCCTCTTTCTAACATGAACCTATCACACCCCTTACACCAAAATACCAAATCAAAAGTGTAATACAACCTAAACTCTTAATCATAGAAAGGAATCATCATTACCATTAAACATATCAATCAAAATTGGGGTACATGCATCGTACAACATTCTAGGTTGATTCCAACTGATCTAAGATATGGAATTCCCTAACGAAGTACTTAAATTTCCACAAGTATTTACTCACTGTTGTCACAAAAATGCTCTTTCCTACTTCAAGTCCCGTGAACACTTGAGATTATCAAAACCTCGCCTAATACAGTACAAATAGCAACCAATTATCAAGTGAATACTAATCACACAGCCTTGACTACAATCCATGCTACTTTGCTGAGTTTTAGGATTTTCCCAGCCCAACCACTATTCAGTGTTTTGAGATTAAAATACAATCCACAACTACAAATAGCATGATATCATACTTTTTGGAAACTAGAATCGGTTTCCCATAACTTTGTTCTTTTGGTGATTTTTCTAATTCGGAACAGAATGGCCTCTACATCCCTCCCAAGATAGGTAAACAAATTTGTCTAGATTTGTAATTTTAGCCAAACATCACCACATACTTAAAAACTTGAGACAAGGACTTAAAGCCAATAAATCTTGCACATAATTGGTATTGAATAAATGTTTTAATATATCAATTGAGAACTTAATGGAAAGACCGAAGATACAACCAATACATGATTGAAAGTAGGATGCTTTAACATACTAAAAACACAATCCCACACCCACCGTTCAAGAGCTCTTTAAGCTCTGAAATAAGATGCATATAGGATATATCTTAGGTGGAAATTTAAACTAGAAAGGCATGAAAAATAAGGTAGTTACTCCAGCCCCCAAATTAAGGTTTTAGGGCAGAAAACGTAAGACAAAACAACCAAGAATTACAAGACCTTCAAGCTAGTTGTTGACACCTTTTAGCAAGCATAACAACCACACGATAAGCTACATAACAAGACAGGTAGGGGATGTTTTATAACCTTGAAAATGGTTGAAAACATGGTCTTTTATGTAGAAACATTACACACCATAATCCACAAAAATTGAAGGTAAAGAACCAAGATTTATGACACCAAACGGAAGACAATTGATCTACAATTCCGACCAATTCTTACCCACCAACAACATATAAAGAGTGTTTTTAGTAGAATTTTGAAAAAACAAACAACCCAAGGACACCCCTAATGTGACTGGAATTCAGCCATACAAGGAGTCATAAGAATTCAGGTGAAAAAGAAGGATATTAGCTAACAAACGAGAAACAATTCGACTTCATGACTCTTACCACAACACTAGAAATTGAAATAAGAAAAAATGAGAGGAAAGAAACCGATACTATTGTTGGGTTATGAGCATTCTAACACTCCTAAGTGTACATGCAACCCTAAATACCTTGGATCTATGTTTTCTCTATTATACATACAATTATGAACATCCAAGGTATTATCCTAATCTAGCATACAAAATAATAAATATAACAAGATAGAATACATACCTCTTTGATGTAGAATGCCTTCATGAAGCTTGAGTGCCTAGTGCCCCAAGTGTGACACCTCAAATGGTTCACACAACACCAAATAAACTTGGAATAACTCGAGAGAAACTTGAACACTCCTTGAAATCGTCTAGCCCTCACCCTCACACATTAGTGCCCGATTTCTTGAGCCATGGGATTCTTTTATATGGTGGCTATTAGGGTTACACCATGTAACTCATAACTTTACCCATTCCTTATGCTCCATGGATTTTAACCTCCCTGGAGTATCCATGGGTCACCCCATGGACTTAGTCCAACATAAGGAATCTTGGATCACAAGCCCACATATATAAGAATGAATGATTTACACAATCAATCCATATATTTAATTAGTCTCGTTTTGATCACTTAATTAATTCCAAATTAATTCTTGATCAATACTAATTAAATAACCTTATTAATATATATTAGAACTTATAATATATTAACCAACCTTAAGTGTTATTTCTCTCATTATAGTCTATCCAAATGCATGATGACATGCAACCCAAATGGACCATGTCGGGTCGGGTCAAGTCTTACCAATTATAGTTATGGACTTAGACATTAATCCAACAGTCTCCCACTTGGATAAGTCTAAAACTATTATTGCGTATGACTTCAGGAACCGATCAGCAATCGTAGCTCTCAAAAGCTTCTGTCGAACTCTGACCTTGTCGATGAACTCTGACCTTTGTCAATGACTTGTCCATTAGATAAGGGATCATATATTCCTCCATTCTAGATATCATATGGACTGAGACATGGATTATCAATCATTCTCTCTGTCCATTTTTTGTTTCCCGATTTCCGATTCATGATGACTGACTGATTGAACAAATCAAATCAGTCCTGGCTTGGCCAAGCACTCACATGTATCATCTTTAAATCATCGAGGGGCCCACAGATATCGCTTTTATCCCGAAGGTAAAAGGAATGGATAAACTTCGACTCATATGGCTTGTTCTACTACTTGTTGAATCATACACAAAGGCACGTTTTATAACATCGAGTTACCAATGCGTTTTCGTGCAATCAATGTATAACCAACTCATAGTAACAACTCATATCTCTAGGTTTGAAGAATATAAGATATTATCGTCTCATGATCACTCGTGATAAAATCCATGAAGTGATTCAAATGAGCGCGGGTTGAATCCAATACTCAGAACTTATGAGCACTCATGAGTGTTGTAGCACCACTTTGTCCACCAACTTGGACCTCTACAAACCAACCCATGACAGTCTTGATTCATATCTACTTCCAACATATGACCGACTGTGGATGGTTTGAATAACTTAATTATTCAGGAAGAGCGACTTAGTTATTCTGGAAGTCAAAACATGCAAAGTGAAACACAAGAATAAATGAATCAAATATGGTATCAAACCCTATGAATATAAATAAACACTTTTATTTATCACCATACTGATTACTCATTATTCATTGTTTCGGTTTTATCAACTTTATACTTGAATTTAAAACAATAGTTGTCCCATGCTCCAAGCATGTACACTATGTTTTCTAAACACTAGTCATGCCATACACCAAGTATGCATACTATGTTTGTCTATGATCTTTACTTTGTAAAATAGATCAATTGAACATCACTCCAATGATCCTCTTTTTACAGTCCCAAATCCTTACTGCAAATGCAAGAATTCCAAATTCATGCCATTTACTGAAATCTGTTAGATTCTAAACTTATATGCATTGATCCTCTTAATGATTATGCACAAAGTCAGAAAGACTTGACAACAATCATTATAGAGCATTCCAAAGGAGATCAGCTCCTTGGAAACATCCTTCTTTCATTAAGTTTCCTAATCTTACACAGATTGAATAATTTCTAACTTTGAAACATTTCCATATTCCATTTTGACTATCACTTCTGAACAAGAGTTGCCTCCTTACAGATTATGTCAATATGGTCCTTCCAGAATTAACATTATACTTCCAACTGTCCTTGAGCAACCAATCTTTGGTAAACCTTAGATTGTCCTCGACAATCGCTTAATCATTTGAGTCATATCCAATTCTAGACCTTTTCCCTTCATAATGCCGCAGGCATTTGGAAAATTTTAGAAAGGATGAATATGGCACATGTAATCGATCCTATATCCGAAGCATATGGGACACGATTCATGATGTCTCACATAAAGACTAAACCAGTCTTTTGCTATCATATTTCCATTTCAATTTGCCAAGTTCTCAAAATTCAGATTATGAAAAGGGATGCCGTAATCATAATCGAATTTTAGAACGCAAATAATGGACCCATATATAGAATTTCCTTATGTTGAGCCATTCCAACATGAAATTCATATATATATCCTTGATTAAATACGATTAAAATCTCAATCTAAGCTTTTAGAATTGAAATGAAGTATAATTTCCTCTCCCTTAATTATAGCAAAACAACTTTTTCAACCCCTGCAACCTCACGAATTGAAACTTTTGTTTTCTATAATTAACATTGCTAACTTGCAACCTTTGTCATAATTATCATGCTCCCACTAACATGATGATTATTAGCATAACACTTATGCTCCCACTAGCTTTGACATGTACTCAGAAATCAGCTGACTTTCTTACCAAAGTTCAGATTTCTGATACTAGATTGTTTTGATAAAACTTTATCAAAATCATACACCTCTCTTAGATAGCTCACATGTGTGTCTAAACAATTTTAGAACTATGAAAAGGGATGTCGTAATCATAGTCTCAATTGTTTAGACCTTTGCTACTTCTCACAAGTCCATGTTAGTGTGCCGGTAAACCACACACGCTCCACTAACAACTTTGAGAATGCAAATATCACAATTGCTATCTAGCTAAAATCTACTTAGTGAAAGTGTTTCCTCACCATCATTTTCATGAATCGGAAAGAAACCTTATGACACTTAGATTTAATAGTGTATGTGTTCTTATCCATGTGAATTTGTCAAAACCATAATCACAAGACAAGGTTAGTGACAAATCCAAACTCATATTGATTAAACTTGTGCAATCTTAAATTCTTGCCATTTGGCAGCTCAGGTGCCTGCCATTGCTTCCAAGTAGTTGTGCAACCAATTGAGAACTCTTAGAACTCCTATGCAAAGCCAACTTGAATAGGCACAAAAATTTCAACACGATAGGTTATAAACCTCAAGTCGTGTGCTAGTGAAGGACTTTAGGTTTTATTCTTGATTAAGTCTTGAAACTTTCAAGAGCTTTAAGACTCCCACTGTCCTCTTGACATATAAGACTCCCTTGTCAAATATTCAAGAGATAGTGCGGATTCTTTATCAAGACTAACACTTTACACAATTGGCCTAAGTTGGTCTCTGTTTTATCCAAAACATCACAACTTACCAATTTCAAATGTACAAGAGTAGATAACCTTTTACTCTTACATTTGACTAGTGTTAACAAACCCTCTTTAAGATATGTCACTCAAGTTATAATCTTGGAGTATGACTCTAAGAATTGTTTTGGAATGAAGTATGACTCATCTTTTTGATTTAACCATTTCAACAATTCATGACTCCTCTTCTTAGTCATAAGAATGCACTAAGATGACTTTAGAGGACCAATTGTGATATGGTATCTTAATCATTAAGATGATCATAAACATGATACTAAAGTACTCTCCCATCTTTTCAGATTTGAGAAACATTTATCTTTCTGCCTAATTTGATTCTTCTTATTCGCTCTGCCATACATTGGAACCTTTTCCAATGTCTCAGAATTACACTTAAGCTTGTAAGTATAACCATATTTACTGAGCTATAGTAAATTATGACGAATAGTCTTATCGATCTTTTGTGGTGGACATGACCAGTGCACAAGAATGTGTACTCGATCCCTTTAGTCCTTTCCTTATTCTCATAAGGAATTAGTCTTAATTTTCCAAGCTGAAAGTTCTCATTCATCATACTATACAACTTGCATGATTCCAAGTTTCGGTCCAATTGAACCTTGGGTGATGAGAATCTTTCCTTATTTGGTAATATTAGACACTACCACAACCGAAAGAATCAAATCCATTTTTCCAATATTGCTATCAATGGAATCTTATAAGCAACAACTTTTCACAAATGCCATTGTAAGGATACTTAAAATAAATAAAATCAAAACCTTTTTCTTTTATTTTAAAACTTTGCGGAAAAACTTATCCTTACAATCCATATGAAAACCTTGTTGTTATCTATTCCTAAGCAATATAAATATCATAACTCTTAAGTAATAGCCCAAAATTCTGATCACCGAACCATGCGATTGAAATCCATCTTCGCGATCAGAATCAGCATGTACTTAATAGAGTTAGACAATGGACTTTACCTGAAGTAGAGCCAAACTTATTGACTTTAACATCCTTAGGTAAATTTGGCAGCTTCGTAACCAATGCCCCTTCCTTTGGCAATAGTTACCTATGGACCGTTGATAATGGGACTATCTCAGACTTCGCCTCTCTCTTTACCATTGGGTCAACCGAGTTGACTATGGTCGATCCCTTTCCATTGGGAAGAGAGAGCTTTACTGGATATCCAATGCCATCATTGTCAATGTCCATAGCGTTTTAGGAAGTTGATCTTAGCAAATAGATAAGATCATTAAGGGTCTTGTCTTAGTCTGTTTCATAGGATTCCTAAAAGAACTCACTATGTGACTTAGAAAGTAGTTGAGCCACCAACTTTCTCAAGACTTTGACACCCAACTCTCACGGCTTGTCAATATGTGACTACATCTCCAAGATGTGATCACACCTAGACCTTGCCTTGCCAATAGGGCTTGAGTGACCTTAAACTTTTTAGGAACTTGTGGGTTAGGGAGAATAATTGGAGGAGGTGAAAGAAGTATGATATCCATGGGACATCATCTTCATTTAGGAAAGCTTGTTTCAAGAGATTTGGGAAGATCATAAATGTCTAGACCAGACATCTTTTTGGGAGATATTCAAGATAGTTGATTTAAAGTCCTTAATATGACACCCAATATGACATATTAAGGCTAGGACCCACCAAACTATTTTATAACTTAGAAGAGGGATGCCGTAATCCAAGCTATAAAATATTTGAAGGTAGGTGAATGACGATTCACCAATTTCCACCATGAAAAACGAAATAATTTATTAGGTTTTAATTGGATTTGAAAGTCCTAGATCTTTGAGATTCATTGAACTGTTCAAAGGCATGTTTCAATCTCGAGTGTGCCCTTCAGGTTTTGTGACTGGGATGCCGAGGATCACAAAACAAGGTGTGAATAACCATGCAAATATACTTGGTACCCTTAATATTTACCCCTTAATCAGTGTTTACATGTTTTTTTCATTTGTTCCCTCAACATTCGGTCTTGACCTCCTTCTTCCCTACCCCTGGATAACCTAACATTTCAAGTTTCCTTTAATGATATTCTAACCCCTTAACATCATTTATACCTTCTAATGAATTATATTTACCCGATTTTAAAAAATCAATTAATTAAGTTATATACCTTTTAAATATATCTGATAATTCTTTTAGGTATTAATTAACACCCTCTTATTTAATTTATTACATTCTCTACACTTATAATCAAATAACTTTACAAGAATTAATATCCGACTAACGGGAAACTAACACCGTTAACGGAATGATTTGCATGTCATTAGAATTCTCCCCTCCTTAAAAAGATTTTGTCCTTAGAATCTCTAAGTCACCGCATCATCTTATTTCATATCACATTCTCATGTTATCAGAGTTAAGGAACGTGCCGATGTGTTCGACAGGGATGTTGAACCTTATAAAATGGGTGAAGGTGGGTAGCTACTTGCACCTGAAAGGAGAACTAAGTGTTCCTTATAATGTGGATACCTTTCGTGTCACAACATGTTTTAAAGTTGTTAGGGCAGTAGATCCCATAAGAAATTTGTAGTTAAACGTGCTCGGGCAAAAGCAATTATAGAATGGGTGACTGTATTGGAAGTTTTAACATCGGGATCCCAAAGTAGACAATTTGATGATATGTGTCAAAAGGGAATGTTACAGTATTAAGCTAGAGGAAATGAGTTGAGACCCACATGCTTTTGTTATGGGATCGATCATATATGTCATGACATGATGACTTGTATGCCTTGATTATGACAAGTCATATCAGATCAACTTGGAAAGAATTGTCTAATCGAAATCAAGTTCATTCATACGTGTCCTAGGAGGACAAAGGATATGATATTGTTAGTATAGAAGAGATCAATGTAAATGTTAGACTGATTCTAAGTTCCATGCTAGTAAAGATATTTATGTTAGCATTCAGAATTCTTGCTTTTACTGAATGGTGAAGCATT
This sequence comes from Lactuca virosa, assembly GCF_052849685.1. Classification (NCBI taxonomy): domain Eukaryota; kingdom Viridiplantae; phylum Streptophyta; class Magnoliopsida; order Asterales; family Asteraceae; genus Lactuca; species Lactuca virosa. The sequence continues at coordinate 74,032,246 of NC_136431.1, forward strand.
ATCTTGGAAGAGTACCAAGTAATACACTTAGATTATATTACATCTAGTTAGACTTCAAACGAAAACTATGTGAATAAAAGATATTCATTAGTAAATTATGTGTTGAAATTCAATCATTGGTGGTCCTTTTGAAGTTTCTTGAGACAATAAGGGTGAATTTCCCTTATGTAAGGATCCCAAGTCACAAAATATCACATGGAATATACTTAGTAAGTACCATCACATTTGATGGTTAGTCGAATATAAATACATCATAGTCAATAGAGTGATATTGGAAGAAAATCTTGTTGATAGGTGCATTTTATGCACCTATTTTGAATGTCTAGTTCTGTCAGTTCATTGCATTTTACTTCATAACTCTTGAAATTAGTTAACTATTTGGGAACTTACATATTTTACTCGGAATGCTTGGTACTTCACTATTTTTGGTTTATTTTGTAGGAATTATAGAGCTTGGATCATTGGAAGCGAGCAAGGAGCAAGGAGCTTAGAGTATTGGAGGTGAGCAAGGAGTTTGGATAATTGGATCAGGTGAACACTAAGGACCACATTTCAAGCATGGTTTGTGTCACACCAACATAGGTTGTGTTTTTCATTTTCTTCTTATATTTGAGCAACATGACACGGGGTGAAGCTATAAAAAAGACAAACCATTGTTGTAGATTTGATTTGAGTTTTAGCAAAAAGCACAACCCTGATCCAAAACATGTGGCCACGTTGAAAACACATGGTCAAAACACATGGCCATGCCAAAAACGCATGGTTTTGGGAGAAAAGCGCATGTCCATGCTAAAAAACACATGAGCAATTATGTGTCTAGCAAAAAAGGAGAAAAATCGATCATTTTTCACACAGATGGTTTTGGGTGAAACTTCTGGCGATTTTGGGATATTTTTGGGAGTTATTGAATAGTTTTAATCATTACAAACACTTTTGATTTCCATTTGTAAGCATTAAAGATTTCCAATTCCATTTTTCTTTTTGATTGATTTGTTCTTGGCCATGTGTGGCTAACAAAACCTAATTTCTATATTTTTTTCAAAACATGTTGATTGCTTGACTTGAAGCATATGGCTTGATATTTGATTTATGATTCTATTCTAGTGATTATGTTCCTGTTTAAACTAAAATCCTTGAATTTTATTTATGTTTGAATGACCACTTATATGAATTGAATTCTTGTGTAGTTAATTAACTTTTAGGGCACCTAATCGTTATATAAAGTTAATAATTGGTAACAAAAAATATTTTTTCTTTTCGTAGAACATATATTACTTTTTTTCACACTTTCGAGCATATAAGAAGAAATGAACATTGTTGGGAAGCTTGTACAAAACTTAACGTTGTTTTTCAATATAATCGAAAAGGATGTTTAGGTTTAATTAGTAAAGCTAAGTCTTGTCAAAGAACGTGTTTTGGTTAGATAATTGGCAAGAGATGGGTATTAGAGTGTGTTAATATCATTCTGTACGAACTTAGAATAGCAATCATGAATTACATCAAGTCATAAACAAGTTAAACGACAACATTGAGAACTAGAACTAGAACCATTCCAACAAACTATTTTCATTATCATAGATTATTAGTAGATTGTCCATGGTTATTGGACATAGCATAAGACTGCAACTAATGCTCATGTGTACTTAATGAATATTTAAGTATTGGAGTAACCCACGCTTAGATATTACTTCAATGACAAATTAACAAGTAAATCTAACATGATAATATCTCTTATTAATAAAACAAAGATACATGAGGTTTTTGCTTTACAAGTCTGTTATGCTTTGCTCTACTCCAACGTTGTCTGTAATTAGTAGTAATACAGAGTACGTCCATGCATGACATAATGAGTAGACGAAAACTATGTAGTCGGAGTTTATATGTTCCTTCTGCCCTAACATGAGAAGCGGTATATATGGTCCCCTCAATGATTTGGTGCTGACATAACATAATCTTGAACACTGAGATTGACCCTTATCCATGTCTCAACTTCATACATATATCTTGTATAACAAAGGAATAATTGATCTCTTATCTAAGGACCAAATATTGATTTGATCATTGTCTGGTAATTGTATTAGATGGCACACTCTATTGATTATTTGAAATTATTAGACCTCGTATAGTAGATGACTTGTCCAAGTGGGATATTGCTGGAAAGAATGTTCAAGGTCATAACTATTGGTAACATTTCTAATAAAAACAGGGTCGTTTTGGCTTGACCTTAACACTTATTTGAGCGATTAAAAGATCATAGGAATTTAGGATAATTTAGTTTATTAATTTATCATGTTTTGATAAATTAATTATAACATATTTTTTAATTAATTAAAAGTTAATTAATTGCAAGGACTGGATGTTAATTAAATAAAAGGTTTATTTAATAAAAACAGCCAGAGGAACGAATTTAATAATAAGGAAGTTCCGTTGGCACTAAGAAACTAGGAGCCTATAAAAAGGTATCTAGGGATCAAACCCTAGATGCTCTTAACCCTAGAACTTTTAGTCTCCCCTTTCTTCTCTTTGTGGTTGACAAAAATAATGTTGGATAAGGTGTCTAAGTCCATCACTTTATTTGGTATATACTTGACCCGACCCGACATGGTCCATTTGGGTTGCACTTCACCCGAACTATTTGTATGGATAATCCTTTGAGAATTGTATGTTTATGATTTATTAATACGTTATAAGTTATAATATATTAATATGAAATCATATTATTAATTAGTATTGATCTTAAATTAATTTAGAATTAATTTGGCGATAAAAAAGGTGACTAATTAAATATGGGCTCTTGTATTTATATAGTGTGGGCTAATACTCATTTGGAATGGGCTAGGCTTGCATGGGAGTCCATGGATAGTCCATGTAGCTTTTAACCCATGGATCCTTAGAAAGGAAGAGTCATGGGTATTAGGGTTTACATGGAATGTAACCCTAATCCTCCATACTATATAAAAGAGTCCTTGGCACTTGATTTGGCACTAGTTGTGTGTGAGAAAGGAGGTAGCCGAATTCTAGAGTGTGCACATACATTCTCATAGTTTTCCAAAGTTTGTGGTGATTTGTGACTTCCATTTGAGGCATCCACATTATTGGTGCTAGGCTCTCAAACTCCAAGGAATCAACCACTACTAAAAGGTATGTAATTCTTCTAGCATTTTATGATTCAAGTTCCCCATGCCATGCTAGTTAGGATGTAAACCTTGGAAATTTATTATTTGCATGTATCTTTGAGAAAACATAGACCCAAGGTTTCTAGGATTGCATGTACACCTTAAGAGTGTTAGAATGCTCAAAACCCTTCAGTGGTATCAGAGCCTAGGCTTGTTTTCTTGATACTTGATGCAAATTGTTGAAAAAACTCAAGATTTTTGCATTCTGCTGAGTGAACTCACCGAGTCCATGGGGGGAATCGATGAGTCCATGTGTTATTTCATCCTACTCTTCGAGTAGGTTCTTGCACTCGACGAGTAGGAGGCCATGCATGCAGATTTTCGAGTTTTGCTGCTGGAAATGGAGTAGAAACATTACCCTAAACTGTTTTGGTCTTATTAAACTTGTTTTGGATGGTGTAATGGTTATGCTAATCCATTTACAATGGCTATTATCAAAATTTCAAGTTTTGTATGTGTTATTTATGATTCTTGAAATTGTTGATATGAATATTAATACACTTATGAGTTTAGAAGATCATAGGAATTATTTGCAAAATTGTTTGTTAGTTAATTCTTGATCATTATGTGTTTTAATGGAGTCCATAGTTTGTCCTCAAGTTATGGATTACCAAAAGTCATTCTTTGAAAGTCCATTAATGAACACATAGGTTACATAAAATGAAGAGTCTTCATTTTAATAAACCATTAACTCGTAAATTATGAAGTTGAAAAGTTTTGAAAGTTACAAAACTTACCCTCAAGTTTTGGAATTAGTAAAGTCTCACACATTTATTAAATACTTTAATTCCAACCCTTAGAGATTTAAAAGTTAAAATTCAACCCTTATACTATTATAATATTAATGGCTAATATTTATATATATATATATATATATATATATATATATATATATATATATATATGTATAAGATCAAGTCATTTTACCATTAGTAGGCCTCATTCACGAAGCTGGTCTATAAGGGGGGGGGGGGGTATAAGGTTGTTGCCTATAAAATGACAGCTTAATGGGTGTCCACTCTCACCCACCGCTTCCTTGACTGGTGGAGGGTCGTTAGCCGAACGGGTAGGACAATGACTTTAAATTCTCATTAAAAGTATAATGATTATTATAAAGTAACTAAATGTTTTATAAATTCCCAATCTTAGTTACTTTAGGAAAATGTGAATTTGGTGCTAACCCATGAAATTACACTTTACACCTTGCTTAAGTCGTTAGTGGAGCGTGTGTGGTTAACCGGAACACTAACTTGGATTTAACAAGGTTGGCAAAGGGTGGCTTAAGGTTTATCATAGATCGGTGGAGCGCATGTGGTTAACCGGCACATCGATTAGGTGATAAACATTAAGAGTACCAAGTAAATTTGCATGGTTATTCACACCTTGTTTTGTGATCCTCGGCATCCCAGTCACAAAACTTGAAGGGCACAATCGAGATTGAAACATGCCATTGAAAAGTTCAATGAATCTCAAAAGAATCTAGGAGTTTCAAGAACCAATTAAAACCTAATAATTCATTTCGTTTTCATGGTGGAAATTGGTGAATCGTCATTCACCTACCTTCAAATACTTTATAGCTTGGATTACGGCATCCCTCTTCTAAGTTATAAAATATTGTGTTGGGTCCTAGCCTTAATATTACATTTGGGTGTCTTATTAAGGACTATCTTTATATCTAATCTAAACTTGTCTTTCTTCTTTTTCAGATGTCTTCCAACAATGCTGCTTCTGGTTCAAACCCTACCGGCTCCTTGTCTCTCATGAACCTTTGTGGGAGAGTTATCTTTGATGAGACTAATTTAAATGACTGGATTAGGAACATAAGGATGGTCACTCGCTATGAGGACAAGGAATATGTCCTCGACAAGGAGCTGAAGGATCTTGATGAGTCTACTACTACTCCCGAGGAGATCGCTGACTTCAGGGCACATGAGAGAGATGCTACCAAAGTGGCATGTATCATGTTGGCCACTATGTCAGCCGAGCTCCAAAAGTCCTATGAGGACTTTTATCCTTTTGAGATGCACCAGGATCTGATGGAAAGATACCATCAGAGTGCTCGTCAAGAGCGATATGAAATAATCTCCTCCATGATAACAACCGGAATGAAAGATGGTGAACCCATCACGGGCCACATGCAGAAAATGCAAGGATTCGTAGACCGTTTGATGAAGTTGAATGTGAACTTCCCCGAGGAGTTGGCGATTGACATCATATTGCACTCCTTACCTTCTTGTTATGATCAATTTCGAATGACCTACCACATGAACAAGGAGGAACTTACACTCAGCAAGCTTCAAGGACTTTTGAAGACCGCAGAAAGTGGTCATAAAGGTAAATCGGTTGTTACTACTCCTACTCCTACCGCCGCCCCTGTTCTGGCTATTGGGAAAGGTAAAGGGAAGAAGAGGAAGAGCCCTTCGAAGGGTACCAAGGGAAAGTCTCTTGATGGCTCCTTTTCAAGTAGAACCAAAAGTGGTTCTGTCACTCCTTCTGCCAAACCTAAAGAGGCTGAATGCTTCTATTGCCATGAAAAGCCGCACTGGAAGCGAAACTGCCCAAAGTACTTGCAAGATGTTAAGGATGGGAGAAAATTCAAGTTAGTTGATAAGAATTCTTGATGTAACACCCAAATGAAACATCAAGGCTAGGATCCAACACAACATTCTACAACCTAGAAGAGGGATGCCGTAATCTAGTTGCAGAATATTTGAAGGTAGGTAAATACGATTTACCAATTCCCACCATGAAAAACGAAAAAGAAATTTAAGTTTTAAATGAATTGAAACTCCTAGATCTTTGAGATTCATTGAACTTTTCAATGGCATGTTTAATCTCGATTATGCCCTTCTATTTGTGACTGGGATGCCGAGGATCACAAACAAGGTGTGAATAACCATACGAATCACGTGGTGCACCCAATTGCTACTATCACCTAATCAATGTGCCGGTTATCCACACACGCTCCATTGATCTATGATAAACATCAAGCCACCCTTCGCCACCAATGTCAATCCCAAATTAGTGTGCCGGTTAACCACACACGCTCCACTAACGTTTGACAAGGGTACGAAGTGTAATTCCATGGATTAGCATACAAATTCACATTTTGCCCTAAAGTAACTAGATTTTGGGAATTTGTAAAAGCATGTAGTTACTTTGTACTTCATTATACTTATAATGGAAGGTTTCGTCCTATCCTACCCGTTCGGTTAACGACCCTCCACTAGTCAAGAGTGCGGTGGGTAAGAGTGGATACCCATTCAATCGCCATTTTATAGGCAATTTCCTTAAACACCCCTTATAGACCAGCTTCGTGAATGAGGCCTACTAACGGTAAGACTGACTGTTTACTTATACATATATAATATTAGACTCTTAATGTCATATATATATATATATATATATATATATATATATATATATATATATATATATATATATATATATATATATATATATATATATATAGTATAGGGTGTATTTTACACTTTTAAAATACTAGGTGGTTTTATTAACTTTCTCTTTTAATTAACTTAACAAAACCATAAGGGTGTAATTTGAACTTTTTCAAAATACGAGGGTTTTAGAATTTAACATTTCAAAATTAAACTATTAATCAACTTTTAAATTCCAAAACTTAAGGGCAAGTTTTGAACTTTTCAAAACAATTAGGTTTAAAAAATTTTCGAAAAATTAAAACCTTTTAATCTTAAATATTAAAATTTGATTTAATAATTATCCAAAATTAAACAATTAATTTGAATTATTAAATCTTGGAGGATATCTATTAAATTAAACAATTAATTTAACCTAATCCCTTAAATCCCCTAAAATTCGAAATTATGGGATGGGATAATTCAAAGTCTTTAATTACCAAATTTAAACACTTAAAAGATAATTACAAGATATGGAATTATCCAAATCCCTAAAAAATAGGATCTAATCTTGGGGAGGAGGCCAATTTCGAAATCCTGGGGTTAGATAACCCTAGAATTCGAAATCTTGGAGGCTACGGAAAGGATTTTGGGAAACCCTAACCAAATTTCAAAATTTAGGGTTTATGAACCCTAATTTCGAAAATCATGCCTTTAGGGTTTATTGGCTATAAACCCTAATATGTCAAATTCATACTTTTGTATAGAATCTAATTGAAAACAAAAACCAATGGCTCTGATAACACTGTTGGGTTTTATACAAACAATCCTATGTGTGCATGCAACCCGAATTGGATCTATGTTTTCACTATTAGACATACAACTTTATGAACACAAAAAGAAACCTGGAATTCTCCTCTAATTTTCGAAATCTACATAGGAGAATAGAATACATACCTTTTGTTGTTATATAGCAATAACAACTAGTTCCTTGAATTTCCTTAGCTCTTGAAAGCAAGTACCACAAGTGTAGTACCTCTAATGGCTCACAAACACACTAGGTGAGAGGATGAATATGGGAGAGAGGAGAGAAGGGTATCTTGCCCTAAAATTCGTCCCTTTTAGGGTTTCCCAAGGCTTGATCGAATTCTAGTGCCTTAGGGTGCTATTTATACTTGAGGCTAGCTAGGGTTTCAAGGTGGAAACCCTAATCCCTTAGCTTAGGGCCTAAGCAAGTCCATGGACTCCTTTCCTTAAGCCCTTGGACGAAAACTCCTAGATCCTTCTAGGATTTTCGTTCAAGCCTTAATAAAGGTGATCCAATAGCCCAAAGTCTCAACTATCAAATAATTACAAAACAGCCCCTGTACTTTTAATTAATTCCTTTAATCCCAAAATTAATTCCTAATTAATTTCTGATTAAATACTAATTAATAATATGATTCCAAATTAATATATTATTCATATAATATAATAAATAAATCATATTTATGCCCTAATCAACCTCTCTCCTCAACTGTCATCCTGTCTAGTCACCCGTGTGAAGGCAACCCAAAAGGACCATGCTCACAATCGGGTCAAGTACATACCAAAATAGTTATGGACTTAGACACTAATCCAACATAGATAACCTAGGAAATAATGTGTTGTGTATTGATTCTTCCACTAGCTTGGATAAAGCATCATTATGGCATTGTCATCTTGGACATGTAAGCAAGAAACGCATAGGCCAACTCCAAAAGGATGGAGTCTTGGAGTCATTTGAGCTAAAGTCGGATGACAGTTGTGAATTTTGTTTGCTTGGGAAAATGACAAAGTCACCCTTCACTGGTTCTTGTGCTAGGGGTGAAGGTTTTTTGGATCTTGTACACACAAATGTGTGTGGACCCTTCAGAACCGCCACAAAGGATTCTAACCGCTTCTATGTGACTTTTAGTGATGATTATAGTAGATATGGATATGTCTACTTAATCAAGCATAAGTGAGAAACCTTTGAAAAGTTCAAAGAGTTTAAACAGGAAGTGGAGAATCAGTTGGGCAGGAAGATTAATATGCTTCGATCCAATCGAGGTGGTGAGTATCTTAGTACAGAGTTCGTTGACTATCGTAAGGAATGTGGGATTGTCTCACAACTGACACCTCCCAGAACACCACAGCTTAATGGTGTGGCTGAGAGGCGTAATCGAACCTTGTTGGACATGGTTCGTTCCATGATGAGTCGAGCTTCACTGCCAATCTCATTTTGGGGGTATGCCTTAGAGACTGCCGCCCTTATACTTAATCTAGTCCCTACCAAAAAGGTTGCCAAAACACCTCACGAGATGTGGACTGGGAAAGTTCCCAATTTGGACCACATCAAGATTTGGGGTTGCGAGGCTTTCGTGAGGCGTGAGACTCACGACAAGCTCGAACCTCGAAGTGAGAGGTGTATTTTCATCGGCTACCCACATAAATCCTTTGGTTACCTCTTCTATAGACCTAGTGAGAATGTGGTATTTGTGGCAAATTGAGAGGGGTCTTTCGCGAAAGAGAATTTATAAGCCAAGGAAACAGTGGGAGGCAAATTGACCTTGAAGAAATTCAAGAGTCAGGTGGTGAAGGAACCTCAAACCCTAGCAATCAACCTGAGGAGGAAACTCACGTTGATCCAACTGACGAGTCTGTACCTCTTAGGCGTTCCACTAGAGTTAGGAATGCACCTGAGCATTACTATGGTTTCCATATTACTGCAGAAGGTGATACATTTATCAGTGATAGTACACTGGTAAATTTGGATGAACCTAATAGCTATAGGGAAGCCATGGCAGGCCCCAAGTCTGCTAAATGGAAAGAGGCTATGGATAGCGAGATTCAGTCCATGTATGACATCAAGTTTGGAACTTGTTTGAAAATGTACCGGGCCGTAAGACAGTCGGGTGCAAGTGGATCGTCAAGAAGAAGATTGATATGGATGGAAAGGTACACACTTATAAGGCGCGACTGGTTGCGAAGGGTTTCACTCAAACTCAGGGTATTCATTATGATGAAACCTTCTCACCGGTAGCAAAGATTAAGTCTATTAGGGTTATGCTAGCCATTGCTGCATTTCATTATTATGAAATATGGCAGATGGATGTCAAAACCGCTTTCCTTAATGGAAAGTTGGCTGAGGATGTTTACATGAGTCAGCGAGAGGGTTTTGCCAATGCAAAGTACCCTAATAGAGTGTGCAAGCTTGAGAAATCCATTTATGGATTAAAACAAGCATCTTGCAGCTGGAATCTTTGTTTTGATGAGAAAGTCAAAGAGTTTGGTTTTTCGAGAAGCGAAGATGAATCTTGTGTATATGTCAGAGCTAGTGGGAGTATAGTTAGCTTCTTGGTGCTGTATGTGGATGACATACTACTCATAGGAAATGACATCCCAACCTTGCAGGAGGTTATGTCCTGGCTTGGGAAGTGTTTTGCTATGAAGGACCTTGGGGAAGCTGCCTATATCCTAGGGATAAGGATATTGAGAGAAAGGAGTAAAAGACTAATTGGACTTAGTCAAAGCACCTATGTGGATAAAGTATTGAAAAGGTTCAACATGCAGAATTCCAAGAAAGGTGACTTACCGATCCAGTATAATGCCAAACTGAGCAAGGATCAGAGCCCGAGTACAGAGGCTGAGATGGTTGAGATGAGTCGATTACCATATGCTTCTGATGTTGGCTCGATCATGTATGCTATGAATTATACTCGACCTGATGTGGCCTTTGCTTTGAGCATGGTCAGCAGATATCAGGGGAATCCTGGCAAGGCTCACTAGACTATGGTAAAGAACATTCTCAAGTACCTGTGAAGGACTAAGGACCGGGTCCTTACCCTTGGTGGGAGTGATGACTTGAGAGTAGTGGGGTATAGTGACGCTAGCTTTCAGACTGATAGGGATAATTTCCGCTCTCAGTCGGGCTGGGTCTTTACCATGAATGGAGGGGCAATTACTTGGAAAAGTTCCAAGCAGGAGACAATGGCTGATTCAACTTGTGAATCAGAGTACATAGCAGCAAGCGAGGCGGCGAAGGAGGCGATTCGGCTGAGGAACTTCATCGGAGACCTTAGAGTTGTACCAGCTATAAAGGAGCCTATGGAGATTTTCTATGACAGCAATAGTGCGGTTGCCTTAGCCAAGGAACCGAGAGAACATGGCAGATCCAGACACATTGACAAAAAATAACACTTCATAAGACACAAGATAGAAGAAGGACTCCTCGTGGCAAAGAGGGTATCGTTAGAAGAGAACCCTGCAGATCCCTTCACGAAGGGACTGACTAGGGTTAGGCATTTGCAGCATGCGAGGCGCATCGGGCTGAGGGACGATATTAATTTTACAGATTAGATAGTCATTTCTGAAACTTGTAAAATGTAATCGACATTTGATGATGAATAAAAGTTGTTGTTTATTTATGAGTAAGGTGTTGCTATCTTTTGTCAATTATTTACTATTGTTTCAATTTTTCATGTTTTGACTTCTAGAAAAATTACTTTATTCAAACTATCCTCAGTCGGTCATACATCGGAAGTAGGTATGAATTAAGACTGTCATGAATTGGGCTTGTAGATGTTTAAGGTGTTGGACATAGTAAAGAGTTGCTACAACATTCATGAGTGCTCATAAGTTCTGAGTATTGGATTAAACCCACGCTCACTTGTATCACTTCATGGAATTTATCTTGAGTGATCGTGAGGCGGTAATATCATATAAGTCTTCAAACCTAGAGATTTGAGTAGTTGCCTATGAGTTGGTTATGCATTGATTGCACGAAAACGCATCGGTAACTTGATGTTATAAAATGTGCCTTTGTGTATGATTCAACAAGTAGTATAACAAGCATATGAGTCGAAGTTTATCTGTTACTTTTAGTCCTTGGAGGATTAAAGCGATATATGGGCTCCTCAATGATTTTCTTTTGACCTATGTACCGGGCCTGGTTAGAACCTAATTGATGTGTTCAATTTAGTTCTATGTCAAACAAATCGGAAATCGGGAAACAAACTGCTGGACAATAAGTACGACATTGTTCCATGTATTTGTCCGGCTGATATCTTGAGAACAGAGTATTATATGATCACTTATCTGAAATGGCGCTTCTTAGTTTAACATAGTTTTAAGAGCTACGATTGTTGGTTGGTTCCTGAAGTCGTATAGGCAAATATAGTTATTAAACTTATCCAAGTGGGAGACTGTTGGATAAGGTGTCTAAGTCCATAACTTTATTTGGTATATACTTGACCCGACCCGACATGGTCCATTTGGGTTGCACTTCACCCGAACTATTTGTATGGATAATCTTTTGAGAATTGTATGTTTATGATTTATTAATATATTATAAGTTATAATATATTAATATGAAATCATATTATTTAATTAGTATTGATCTTAAATTAATTTAGAATTAATTTGGTGATAAAAAAGGTGACTAATTAAATATGGGCTCTTGTATTTATATAGTGTGAGCTAATACTCATTTGGAATGGGCTAGGCTTGCATGGGAGTCCATGGAGCTTTTAACCCATGGATCCTTAGAAAGGAAGAGTCATGGGTATTAGGGTTTACATGGAATGTAACCCTAATCCTCCACACTATATAAAGGAGTCCTTGGCACTTGATTTGTCACTAGTTGTGTGTGAGAAAGGAGGTAGCCAAATTCTAGAATGTGCACATACATTCACATAGTTTTCCAAAGTTTGTGGTGATTTGTGACTTCCATTTGAGGCATCCACATTATTGGTGCTAGGCTCTCAAACTCCAAGGAATCAACCACTACTAAAAGGTATGTAATTCTTCTAGCATTTTATGATTCAACTTCCCCATGCCATGCTAGTTAGGATGTAAACCTTGGAAATTTATTATTTGCATGAATCTTAGAGAAAACATAGATCGAAGGTTTCTAGGGTTGCATGTACACCTTAGGAGTGTTAGAATTCTCAAAACCCTTCAAATAAACCCTTTAGGGTTTATTGTTTTGGTTTTCCTTTCCCATCTCCTAGGGTTTTTCATATTGTTCAAGTGGTGTTCTTGGCTGTGATTCCATTAGAGGGATTCTGCTTTGGATCTTTCACATCCAAGAAAAGGTGCAAAGAAAGAGACCAGAAGCAAGGAAAACTCTTTTAACTAGTGGGCTGGCATTGGTTCCTTCGACCCACGATACAATGAGGCGAAACTCACCTGAATCGAAGAACCTTGAAACACTGTGATATGCTCCCTTATGCACTACTTGCTCCCGTGAATCCACCAACACCAGAACCAGATAAAATCTTAATCAATAGCCCAAAATCCTCAAGTTTGACCCAAGGTCAAACTTGGTCAAAAGGTCAACAGTCAACGGAAGTCAACAAAAGTCAAAGTCCAAGGCAGGTGAGTACGCCCAACACTTAATCCCTTAAGGAATTTCACCTAAACTTATATCTAGCCTCAAAACATTGTCTTAAGTCATAAAGTTTCCACCTTTATGACTTTCCATGGCTAGGGAAGGTCCAAAAGCTAAAACCCTAACTTATTAATCCGTTAAGACATTACAACTCTTGCATAGAAGGGATAGAGCACCAAGATCACATTTTTATAGTTCCTAATAGCTTCATAATGGATAAAGTTTCCAACTTTATCCATTAGAATGGTCCCAACAAACAAGACCTAGTCATTAAGTCTCAAAGGGACCAAAAGTGCATCTTTTTCAACTTAATCCATTATGTCCAAGTTTCCAACCTTTAGATTTGAATCAAAATGAAGTTTAGATGGATAAAGTTTCCAACTATATCCATAACAAGGTAACCAACTTTCAAGATCTAAACTTTATGCATTAAAGTAATCAAAAGCTCATAACACCCAAAACTAGCTAGATCTAACAATTTCGTCATTAAGATTCAAACTTTATACCTATAGAAGAAAGATCAAGGTGAACAAGGTATGGATCTACAAGCTCCAATGCAACCAACACTTCTTCAATGAGCTCATTCTTCTCCAAGATGCACCAAGAATGCTCCAAAGCACTTAAAAACACCTTCTTTTTTCTCACAAGGCTCAAACTAGGGTTACGGTTTCAAGGGAGGATGTTTAATGGGTGGAGGTTGAGAATGGAAAGGGTTTGGGGGAGTTAATGAGCTGCAATAGGGCTCAAAACATGAAAATAGGGTTTGGGAACTGATCGTGTACGCCCAAAGTACTCTAGGTATGCCCAACGTGCTCAAGGATGCCCTATTATGCCCAACATACTTCCCCGTACGCCAAGCGTACGCGAATTATGTGACAACCATCAAAATTCGAGTCGGTTTTAGACTTGACTAAACTTAGTTGCATGTATAGGCACAAGACATAATAGACTTAGTAACTAGAAGCTATGTTATAACCTACTAGAAACTTGGAAACAAGTAGAATCGAAGGATAGTGTACTTAGATTTCACATTGATATGTGAATTCTACAACTACTTTAACTGTAGCGACTATCCAAATTCAGGTCATTCCTTGACTTGAACATCTTTGCATGAATCATGTAGACACAACAAGAACTTGACCTAGTAGTATAAATTAGGTCTGAGTCTCGAAGGAACTTAAGTCAAAGTTGAAACTATGACTAGTATACTTGGTTCTTCAATTTCACTTGAATCTCGGAACCACTACATAGAAATGCCAATAAACCGACAAAAACGAATTACAAACATTATTTATAAGTATAAAAGAGTTATAACACTCAAAAATAATTTGATCTCTCCAAAATTCAATCTATCATGACATCCAAAGATTAACAAATTTCTTAAAACCCTAAAAGCATTAAAAACCTAAATTTTATAAAATTTAACATCCAAAATTCCATAAAATTGTTATGAACCTTATTATATCAAAATTTAAATAACTAAGTGATAGAATGTAATCAAGGAAAGAAAATTTAATTAACAACACCTTATTTCTAATTTAATAGTCAAAAATCAAAGTTTTTATGAATAAAAACTAGGTTAAGATGCATATACTTTATAAAATTAGATATTTTTACAAAAGATTTGTATTTTATAAAAATAAAAGAGAGGGAAACCCCCTCTCACTCCTTCAAATTCGGCCACTCTTGCCCTTCCCAAAAATCCTAATCATTTTCAGTTCCCATTCACTCAACCTCCCACTTTTCTCTCTCTAAAAATTCTCTCTTCATTTTCTCTAAAAATGACGAACTTACAAGCAGAATAACCGGGAGAGATTTTTACATTCGATTCTTCATGATTTGACATACATCTCTCCATTTTGGTGGCCAATTTTGATTGAGAGAAACCCCAAAGAGATGACGAGAGAGATTCGGTATCCAGAGAGATAAAATCTCTCTTTTCTTCTCTCTAAAACCACCACTCTTTCCCTCTATGAATTAGATCCAAAACCCACGAAATTTCCAGCAAATATCTCTTATTTTACTCAATAATCTTCATCATTTGAAGTTGATCTTCAAGGTAAAATCAATTTTCTTACATTTTATTCACTTTCCTTTAAAAAATTACTCCCCCCGTCCCAAATTAATTGTCCACTTTTGACTTTTGAAGTCTTTTTTTCTTCAACTTTGACCTTAAATATTTTTATTTGTGTTACATATTACTTGATGAAACTTATAAAAATGAAAATACATTTAAAATACAATCCATTCTGTTAAGATTAAAACTCTAAAGATCGAACAAATTCAAACAGGAAAAAGCAATCAAAACACAGAATATGAATCAAGAATGTGTCGAATGATTAAAAGTCACAGCCTCAGAAGAGCTCAATGAAGAACTACTATTGTAGAGGCTATGTAGGGTTTACAATGACACGATTACTAAATACACGATGAATGCATGCACCTTAAATAGTAAAACCCTAATCATTAATCACGGGTGGATAGGCCCAACCCGGATACACAAAAGACTATTACAAAAGCCCATAAAGATGCAACAC
The DNA here is from genome assembly GCF_052849685.1 of Lactuca virosa. Classification (NCBI taxonomy): domain Eukaryota; kingdom Viridiplantae; phylum Streptophyta; class Magnoliopsida; order Asterales; family Asteraceae; genus Lactuca; species Lactuca virosa. The sequence continues at coordinate 74,047,727 of NC_136431.1, forward strand.
AAAATACCCTACAATCTCCCCCCTTTGCGTCGATTGGGAGGAAGACCTTCATTGTTTAACACGCTTCCGGGTCTTGAATAGCTTGGGCATGACACTAAAAAGAGAACTGTGAAAGGCGATGTACCAGCAAATCATGTCAGAATAACACTTTTTTGCAGCAGCATCATTCGCATTGCAGCTGCCTGTGATATCCAAAATGTAGTTCAAGCAAACTGTAAAAAACAGATGCTTATCTGGCAGTGCGAACAGACATTTCTGAATGTCTCATCTCTCTCTTGAACCTCTTTGAAACATAATCGTCCAGTTATCAGTTTCGATTTTCCCCATTTGCATCTTCTCAATATCACCAGCTAGGCCTTGGGGAAGGACTTTTGGTTTCTTCCGTAAAACCAAAGAGATTTCAACATCGAACTTCGCAACTTCATATATATATGAAACCAACATCCTTTTGATGTGAGCAACAACTAGTTCATATTTCTTCTCGTCTTGCATCAGGAAGTGCAGCAAAATAATCCAGTCATAAGGATTTAAGCATGGAAGAACTGCAAGCGAGAACTCAAATACTGAATTCGTAGAACCTCGAGTTCTTTTGAATTTGACATTAATGAAACTCTCGGTTTGAATAGGTCCAATCACTTTGACGACATTGATCTTCTGCGAACTCCAGGTCTGGAACTGAGGTTTACCATACTTCAGATAAAAAGTCATTAGAGACTTGTCTACATTCGCATCAGAGTCTGGAGCGTTCGCAACCGTATCAAAACAAAGAAACAGGAAAGCTTTTGGTGTGATGGGGAAGTCAAGATGCGAATCGAGAGAGTTCTCCAGCTCGAAAGAAGTAATTGGTTCCAACCAGTGAAGGCTCGGATTGTCTACTGCTTCATTCAGGATTCGCTGCATGGACCAAGGAGGAAATAGGAGTTTCTTGGCAGCTAAGGCAGTTTGAGCATCACGTTCCGCCTTTTCTTTTTCTTCTGCCTCTCTCGCAATGCGTAAGTTTTCATCGAGAATGGAATCACGAGCCTTGCGCTTTAATTTCTCATTTTCATCTTCTTCCTCTTCTTCTTCTATCACTTTCTCCTTTCCTTTTGAACCCGAAGCTACATTACCCTTCGGTTCATTGGTTTTAACAGAAGTAGCAACAGCCTTCAGGGTTGGTTCTTTCGTTGATTAACGTTTTGTAGTCTCCCCCCTTGTTTTGGAAGGACCGTGGACTCCGAAAAACCTTCAAGCCTGTTGAGAATTACGAATGCAGGCCTGAGCTTGTCTGCCAGATGCTTCCGAACAGTGATAGGGTTTAGTGGACCACGAGCTTCAACAATGTTTGATAGCAATGAATTGACATCGGAAACACAGCTTTTTCCAACAGCTCTATCGGATAAGAGCTCATCAACTTTCTTCTCAGCAGTCTCAAGCTTCACAGGTAACACCTTCATGTTCTCTGTCTTGCGTGTGAGAGCATCCATTATTTTGCTCTCAACAGCTAGGTCATCTTGAAGCATGGTGATTTTGGATGTGATAAAAGTTTTGAGCTCGGATTGGTCAGATTGGATTCCTGTACGAACCTTCTCAAGAGCCTCCTTCTCGGTGTGAAGGGAAACACTCAGATTAGAGATTCCTGAATTAGCTTTGGCAGTGTCGGTCGCTTCCTTGCAGGTCTTAGCCGAATCCTCCATGGCTTTATTCGCCTTCTCTAGGTTTGCAACGTGTTCTTTTAAAGTTGTTTCTATTAAAGCTTTTACTGCTTCCTGAGAATATACATTGCTGGATGAAGTGTTGGAAGATTGGATTAACGAATCCAGTTTATCATTGATGGCTTTGAATTTTTTTTGAGTGACTGGAGCATCATCGTCACATTCCTCAACAACAAGAAAAGGACTGAAGGTGAAATCTTGAAAATTTACATCACCTCCAAAAATAGTCTTCGGATCATCCTGCCTTAGTGGAGAAAGGGGAGGTGTTGAATGACCGACTGAGTAGCCTGAAGCGCTTGCCCCCGCATCAGATGCGTTGACAGTGACTGGAGGTTCGTTAGTGGCAGTGTTTGTAGTTGCGGTTGAATCAATGAAGAGTGGTGTGGATTGTGCGAGAGTGGTATGCGTCTGCGAAACACCGATTGATACTGGTGGGCAAGGGGCGATGGTGATTGGGGTAGAAATAGTGGATGTAGGAGAAGGTATGGAAAAATCCTGGAAAATATCTTCTGTAATTGGAACAGAGGTTGATTTCAAATATTACCTCAGGGTTCGTAGTTGTGGGCTCCGAAACCTTCGGATTAGATGTTGCTGCAGTATCATCCTCATGTTCGTTTTTTGTCCCACCCTGCATAGGAACCTACGAAAGTGTGTGTGACTGCGAACCTTCGTGGTCACTCGGAGTGAGAGATCTTGGCCTACGAGCCACCTTCTTGATCTTCTTCTTTTTGGGTGCTCGGGGAGGTTCGAAAGGTCCTTCATTGGATTTTCATTTACTTCTCTTCTTTGGCGATGGAGCTGGTTCAGATGGACCAACTTTCACACCCTTTCTCTTGCCTCCCTTTTTGGGTTTGTCTGCTTCTTCAAGGGATTTTTGCATCTCATCAGTCAGTGGGCGAAAGCCAGAGACTGGTATTTTGCGATAGGCTTCCAATACTTTACTTGCAACAGGGACATCACGAAACATCACCTCAAGGATGCAGCCAATGAAAGAGAATTTCGAATTTTCAGCCAAGATGATACTCGTTGTGTGGAAAATCGGAATCGCAGCCACAAGAGAATCTTTCATGACAAGAATTTTAAGCTTAATAATTGCTCTTTGAATAATCAAAGTCCAGAAACAAGCACAGGAAATCTCACTGTGTCGTGTAGTAGAAAGAGTACTCTGGACCAATTGAGCCCATATCACTGCACCATAATCGAGATTTGCTCCAGAATAAATCCCATACATGATGGTCATGAAAATATTGTTATAGCAATTTGAGCCTGTGACACGCTCAGAGAAGCTCTTGAAGAGGAGGGTAAACAAACCATTCCAGATTGGTGGTAAATTAGGCTTCTTGAACTTGGAAACAACGGTTAAGACCTCCTCGTAGCCGATTTGGAAGAACATTTCTATGATGGCGGAGTTGGAGATGGATTCAGGGTCGATTAAGTCTCCTTCTTGTGAAATCCCTAGCAGAGAACAAAAACGGGACTTGGTGATGTGGGTTTTCTTGTTGTAAACTTCAAACGTAATCCTTTGTTCCTCTTTCTGATAGCTGGCAGTTGAGAAAGCCTTTGACAGGAGAACCATGGGAACGATCTCAGACATAGTCAAAGCAATGACTAGTGGAGAGTATCTCAGACACTCGACAATGGGTTGAAGAAATCCGTCGTATTTGGCCGGATCAAGATCGAGTATCATGTTTTGGTGTGCCTTTATGTTGAGAATCAAAGAATGTGCTGATGTTTCTTGGACGGAAGGGGTTTCTGAAGAACCTGTCATTGATGCTTGTTGGTGAAGGAGATGAACAGTAGAGGGAAAAATTGCTTGAGAATTTTCAAAATCTTTTGAGAGTGGTAAGTGATAATGAATCGCCAAACCCCTTTATACCATTAGACGGGAGGGAGAAATTAGGGTGACGGTTGCGTTTTAATGATGAAACGTCACCTAAAAAGGTGTAAATAACAGCTATAAAGCTTGTCAGGCGGCGATAAGCAAGCGTCGGTTTTGAAAATCACGCGCCCAAATCAATTCTTATCTTTTAAAATTTCCGCGTCAGTTTCACCCTCTCGCAGTTATATCAGGAACCACCGTTCGCCGTTATGTACCACTAACTGTTCTGGGAAACTAAAAGAGAGCGTAAGTACCACGAACCAGACTTTGGAAAATCACAAGGATCTTCGTGCGAGAGTGTGCCAAAGATAAAGAAATAAATCAAAATTATGTGGGATTCTAGTGATGTCTTGTTAAGACACGAAGCAGTTGATCACGGGCAACGATCTCTTCCTTTGGAGTCATGAAAGACTCTAAAGTGTCTGTGTGATTTCCCATCGAATTACGATCAGTTGTTTGTTAAGAAACAGTGAAAGGCTTCTTTTCATTAGGCTTTAAGGGTGGTTTTATCTTCAACCAAACTACGAAACTTGATATAAGTCCGAACGTTCGAATGAAGTACTTGTCTGACCGGTATAGCCATAAAAACAAGTATTCTTTGGAATAAATTTAAGTGACTAAGATAAGTAAAGAAATCTCAAGAAAAATAAAAATCGGATCTATTAGGAAGAAACGTCTTAGGTCTAGAACGCCTCATTAAGATCACACAAAAAGAAAAAGAGATTTCCTGGTACTGATCACCAAAGTGGACATTCGTTAATTCCAAGGTGAAATATCTAGAACATGTATATTGTTCACTGTCAATTCATATATGTGTGTTGGATTTTGGGTGTCACTCAATTCGTGGTTATAATGAATTTAAGATCATAAACATAGAATTGGTTGTAACCATAAACCCCATTGGTAACAACTGAGAGTCTCAAGGGTTACATTTGTGAATGCGAAAGTGATGGAGAAATGGTATGAGGTGGCTTCAAATAAGGAATGTACCTCTACTATGTGAAAGAGACTAAGCAGTTAACTCTTAACTCAATGTGAGAAGAGTCAAGAAGCTCTTGACTTATGTGAATGAACAGCCTTATTGGGACGAAACGACTGTTGTTATCGAATCATTAAGGCTTCTACATAGAAAGTTTTTGAGGCTTTGGACAACATGCAACAACATGCTTCTAGGGACACTTAACTAGTGTAAAGTTTCGGAATTTATACCTGCCCCGTCATTTGTAATTTAGAGTGTTTATAAATTTGAATCTTCAGTCCTACTCAATTATGTAATGTTTTTGGTATTTTGTAACTTTATAAAAGAAATACATGATGAGAAAAGAAAAAAAATATATTTTTGTATTTTTGGTTTTCTAAAAAAGAAATAAAAACAGAAAGAAATAAAATATTTTTGGATTTTTTTTTGATGTTTCTAAAAAAGAAATTAAAAACAGAAAGAAATAAAATCTTTTTGGATTTTTTTGATGTTTCTGAAAAGGAAATTAAAAACAGAAATAAAGAGAATATACAAAGGATACAAGATGTTCCAAACCACGAATGAACAATAGACTACGAGTCACTACGAACATCCGCACCGGTTTGCAGTGTGAATAGTTAGTTGCGAGTCACTACGAATGTTCACACCGATTCGTAGGACGAAAAGATGATTTCGAGTTACTGTGAGCGTTCGCACCAATTCGCAGACCAGTCAAATACTTATAACTGTGAAGGTGGTTTCAGAACAGATTCAACCTCTATAATTCCAAATCCTTGAAGAATGCGATTGAAGTTTTGCTCATGTAAGGCTTTCGTGAAGATGTCGGCTAACTGATCAGTGGATCTTACAAAGTGTATCTCGAAATTTCCTTCTTCCACATGATCTTTGATGAAGTGATACCTTAGTGCGATGTGTTTAGTCTTTGAATGTTGCACTGGGTTGTGACAAATGCGAATGGCGCTCTCAGAATCGCAATATAAGGGGATTCGCTTCATGTTGATGCCATAGTCACAAAGCTGACTTTGAATCCAGATTACTTGTGAAGTACAAGAGGAAGCGGCTATGTATTCTGATTCAGCAGTTGAAAGGGAGACACAAGTTTGCTTTTTAGATTACCAACTTATGAGTTTTCCATCAAGGAATTGGCATCCTCCTGTTGTACTCTTTCGATCTAGACCGCAACCTCCAAGATCAGCTTCCTAAAATGCTTGCACAAAGAAACCTGAACTCGAATGGTACCATATTCCCAACGAGGATATTCTCTTGAGATACCTGAAGATATTATTAACAGCTGTCATGTGAGGTTCACGAGGATTCGCTTGAAACCTGACACAATAGCAAACCGAAAACATGATATATGGACGAATAGCAGTCAGATACATCAATGAACCTATCATTTGATGATAGAGTGTCATATCAGCAGCCGACTTGTCTAGAGATGGAGTTACTTTCGTTTCGAATGCCATTGGAACCTTCACTTTTGAATCTTCCACCATTCCAAACTTGGAGAGTAAGGTCTTAGTATAAGCCTCCTGATTGATGAAGATACCTTCCTAACTCTGTCTTATATTTAAGCCAAGGAAAAAGTTAATCAGACCCATGGAGCTCATCTCAAACTTAATTTCCATCAACTTTCGGAATTCAGCTGTTAAGCTAGGGTTATTTGATCCGAAAATGATGTCATCAACATAAATTTGGACGATCATCAAGTGGTCACCATCTTTCTTGCGAAAGAAGGTTGGGTCGACCGATCCCTGTTTAACTTTAGCTTGTTTTAAAAAACAAGTAAGAGTTTCGTACCAGGCTCTTGGAGCTTGCTTTAGACCATAAACTGCCTTGTCTAGAATGTAACAGTGGTTCAGATACTTTTTGTTTACAAACCCAGGTGGTTGTTCCACATACACTGTTTCTTCTAATTCCCCATTAAGAAATGCACACTTTACATCCATCTTATAAACTTCAAAGTTCTTGTGTGATGCATATGCCAGAAAGATACGAACGGATTCCAACCTTGCAACTGGTGCGAAGGTTTCTTCGTAGTCGATACCTTCTTCCCGAAAATATCCTTTGACAACGATTCACGCCTTGTTCCTTATCACATTTCCCTCTTTATCTAGCTTGTTGAGAAATATCCATTTTAGACCAACAACAGGTGCATCCTTTGGAGTGGGTATAAGTCTCCAGACCTTGTTTCATTCGAAATCATGGAGCTCCTCCTGCATTCCTTGCACGCAATCAGAATGATCAAGAGCAATTTGAACATTTTTAGGTTCAATCTTGGAGATAAACGAATTGAACATGCAATATTCCACTTTAGATAACAATGCAGTTCGCTTCGCATTTTGTTGTGGTCTCGTAAGAACTCTTGAAGACGAATCTCCTATGACTTGAGTTTTTGGATGATCTTTGGTCCGTTTAGCTAATGGAGGGTAATTAGGATCATATGTTGGATCCAATTTGGCTTTCACTTCGTCAAACTCTGACTGTACATCCGAATCATCATTCACATTTTCATTCTCACGCTCGAATGATGTATATATGTCTTCTTCTGGATTCAGATTCTCCTCCTGGAAAGGTCGTTCTAAGCTGACTTATGGGGTTTCGTTCTCCCCCTGAACTGGTGGATTAGATGTGGAGGTTGACGTTGAGCCCTCCCCCTGCAGTGTAGCATTCGCACCTGCTGATTGAGACAAAGCTTCCGGTTCCTTCGTAGTGAGGTGCTCATGTTCCATATCTTTCGCAGCATCGTCAATGATTTTCTTTAGTTCATCTTCCTTGTTGTCTGCTGCTTTGGACTCTGAGGAGATTGCCTTTTCGCGCTCATCGAATAAGTTCATGAACTCCTCATAGAGATTGGAGAGTGGTATGGTAGCAAGATTCGTTTTAGGAAAAATCTCTTGTGATGAACTATCATTCTTCTGAAACTTCTTCAAGTAATTATCGTCGAAAGTGACATAGTAGGTTTCTTCTATCTTTTTGGACCTTTTGTTGAGAACCGTATATGCTTTAGAAGTTAAAGAATACCCCAATAAAATACCTTCGTTAGTCTTCGCATCGAATTTGTTCCTTTGCTCCTTTGAGTTGAAGATAAAGCACCTAGAACCAAAAACATGGAAAAACTTGACATTAGGTTTTCGATTATTTATGATCTCGTATAGAGTGACAGAGAATTGCTTATTGAGTATGGATCGGTTTTGGGTAAAGCATGCAGTTCCTATAGCATCCGCCCAGAAGTAAAGCGGCAAATTCGCGAATGATAGCATGGTTCTCGCAGCTTCACACAACGAGTGGTTTCGTCTTTCGACTACCCCATTTTTTTGAGGAGTATAAGATGCTGAAAAATTGTGAGTAACTCCTTTCGCAGTCAGGAATTCATCAAACGCTTGATTTTTTTTAATTCCAAACCGTTGTCACTGCGAACATTACGAACCAGCTTTCGCAGTTGAATCTCGATATGCTTTATAAAATCCTTAAGCTTTGGAGTGGCTTCAGATTTCTTCTTAATAAAGTACACCTAAGTGAATCGAGAAAAATCATCTACAATAACAAGAATATACTTGTTACCACCGATGCTTTCAATTGCAGAAGGACCACAAAGATCGATGTGCAAAAGTTCAAGTGGTTCAGTGACTTTCGTGTTTACAATTGTTGGATGACTTTTCCTGCTTTGCTTCCCCATTTCACAGGCTGCACACAAATGTTCTTTATCAAACTTCAGTAGTGGAAGCCCTTGCACATGATCACCAAGAACAAGCTTTTTGATATCTTTGAAATTGAGATGCGAGAGCCTTCGGTGCCATAGCCAACTATCATCAGTGGAAGCTTTCGTAAGTAAGCAAATTGCAGGCTTCCCTTTGATGGGGTTCGGATTAAGGGGATACATTTTTCCTTTTCGTTTTGACTTTAACATAAAATATTTGGTTGTATTTTCAATGATTTCTGACCCTTCTTCGTCGAATGAAACTTTTAATCCTGTACCTACCACCAACTGCGAAACACTAATGAGATTGTGTTGCAGTCCTTTCACATACGCTACCTTGCGAATTGAAAACTCTCCGTTTGTTATCATCCCATAACCCTTGATTTCACCAAGTGAATTGTTGCTGTACTTCACTCTTCCTCCATTATTTAGTGCTCTAAACTCTCGTAGTTCTTCCTTTCTCTCTATCATGTGACACGAGCAGCCACTGTCTATGTACAATTTGGAGACAAACTGCTCGTCACGAATCACCTGCAAAAGTTAAGCAGATTTAGGAACCCAATGTTGTTTGGGCCCTCGTGAAATTTTCATAGGAAAAGTAATAACAACATCAACTAAGTAAGATCTTTTGACCAAGGTGGTGTTATCTTTTCTTTTAATTTGAAAAATAGTGATCCTATTATCTTTTAGGTTCTTATCCTTTGTGGATATTTTCTTTTGCTTATTTTGGATCTCTTGTTTGATAGCTTTCTTCTCAATTTTCTTTAGGTGAGTTTCGGATCTTTTGAAATGAACTTTAGGCTCTGAAACCATATTTCCTTTGCCTTTAACATCTTGTGATGTGTTGGCTGAATGTGACACATTCATTTTAGGAGAGAAGTGAGATTTGGTTTTCTGCACAAGTTTCGCATGATTTGAATAGGATGGTTGTTGAAAAACTTTTTGGTTTGAAACCTATGGAGACTGATTTCGTTGAAAATTCTTAGGTTTCGCAAGTGAAGTGACTTTAGCATTTGGATTGGAATTTTCTTTATGAATAAAGTTGGGATTCTTAGATTGCCAAAATTGATTTCTTTCCTATAGATTTTTGTTATATCTAGCATTCCTTTGGCGTTTTTGAGCTGTGAACTGATTAGAGGATTTGTGAATATTGGCCCTAGGTTTTGGCTTTCTAGTTGGGGTCTCGGTCCGAACAGACGATGTGTCACTTGGAACGTTCTTGGTTCCACTTGGACTTCCTTTTTCGTAGCTTGAGTTGACTTTGTTTAGCGGTTCTGCTACGTATATGCCCTTCGTTTTCCAAGAGGTCATTTCAGATAGACCTTTGGTTTTGTCTGCATTATCGATTGGAGCTGACCAAAAAAACTCATCGCAACCATCTTTATTGTCGTCTTCAACCATGGACGTTAATTCTGTTGTTTGATTTTTATTCAGTCCCTTAGTTGCGAAAACTTGATTGGGAACCGTTTGAACCTTTGGAAAAACAGTTGCTTTTTCTTTTAAAATTTTAGATTTAACATCAGAAAAATGTGCAAATTCAACCGAATTTTCAGAGATTAAGACTTTCGCAGGTTCGGGTTCGTATTAACAAATTCAGAGCAGTCAACCTCATCCTCCACATAGATTTCACTCATATCACTTTCATTGTCGAATTCAAAAACGTTTTCAACATCAAGTTTATATTCTGAACTCAACTTGATGCTTAATGAGTCAAACTTCTATACAGTTTCGGATTTAATTTGCCCTTTGTCTTTTTCGTCCAATAGATGTTTAAGCATGTTTTTATGGTCTTTAGACTGTATATAAGATTCAATTTTTTCCAGTCCTACTTTGTATGCATCCGAAACTTCATCTAACGATACTATGGATTCGCACCTGTAGCACTCAGCATCTATTTCGTCCTCTTTTAATTCAAGGAATGGCAAAATCATTTTATAATTTTCTTACCAGTCTCACAATCAAGATGTAACTGGGTGATATTGAAATAAAGCCTTTTAGCAATTAAACAAAATATGTTTCTGTGTTTCAAAAGCATCAAATTATCTCTTTGCAAATAGATTAAATCATCCCTAGATCTAGACAAATCTAACTCCAATTTTTCAATCCATATGCGCCTCTCTTCACTCGTTGACGAAACCCTTCCGAGTTGATCGGTTAAGTTAGAATTTGTTAAACGAGTTCGTTTTAGACTGTCACTGAAACTTGAAAATGTGTATTTTAAGTCGTTCAATTCAGTTTCATATCTAGACAAAGGTATATTCAGAGAGTCAAGAATATATTTTACCTTGTTGATCACCTACTCGCACTTGCTTATCTGCTCAAGAACTGGTTTCGCAGTGAAACAGCTATCAACGCTACGTCCACCATCAGGTGCATAACCCCTCATCTCTGATACTTCATTGGTAACCATCAAACTGATGGGTTTTGAGCAAAACAACAATCCTATGGTGCACATGTAAACCCTAAAACTTTGGATCTAGGTTTCTCTATTGTACATGCAAATTATTCAAAGCTTACAAACCCTAGATCTAGCATACAAAATTCGAAAATATCAAATAAAAACAAGTTTAGATGATTACCTTGTGTGTAGATTGAAGATCTTTAGCGTATGAGAACCTAGCACCTCAAATGTGATGCCTCTAAAGGATCACAAACACCAAAGCAAGTTGGATGATCTTGGAGAGAGGGGATGAGAGGCTCAAAATCGGCTCTAAGACTTCTTAGGGTTTCCAGTGTCCAATTTCTGAAGCCCTAGGGGTTCCTTATATAGTGGTGCTGCTAGGGTTTCAGTCAAAACCCTAATTGGATAGCTTACGCCTTAAGCAGTCCAATGGAACCTTCTGGAATAAGGCCTTGGACGAATTCAAGGTGGGCTTCCACCCTAATTTCGTCTACCCCTTTATCCATATGATCCACAGCCCAAAATCCAATTATTTTATAATTGCAATTCCAGTACCCTAAGTTTAATTAATATCTTTTGATCACAAAATTAATTTCTTAATTAATTCTTGACCAATATTAATTAATCAATATGATTTCTCTTTTAATATATTATTCATATAATATATTAATAAACCATAATATCCTCTTTCTCCACTAATCATCCAGTCAAGTTGCTTCGGTGAAGGCAACCCAAAAGGACCATGCTCATAATTGGGTCAAGTACATACCAAATATAGTTATGGACTTAGACACTAATCCAACACAAACACCTTCCATTAAACTGCAAAACTTCATCCTTCGCCACGAAGCTCCTTCCATGAGTAGGTTTGCGAACCTCTTCATCTTCAGAGTCAGTCGACCAGACCTCGACTCTGCCAAACTCATCTTCAGCTTCATTTTCCTGCACAATCAAACCAGGCATGGTGTTATCAGTGTTCTTCTTTTTGATCTCCTCCAGCTTTTGGAAATATTATGTCTCGTCATCCTCTCCCTCCTTCTTCTCGTTCATTCTTCTCAGCATCCATTCTTTAGCTAGATGGTTTTTTCCATGACATTAATTACAATCATAGTTGGAGTCGCCCACAAGCTTTTTATCCTTTTTCACTTCTTCTTTATGAGAGTTATTCGCACTCTCTTCATTTACCTTTTCATAGCTATAACTGCCCTGCCAGTTTCAGTTTTGGTTGCGACTAAAGTTCTTCTTTGCGAACTTCTTTGGGTTGGACACCATGAATGCGTATTCTTCCTTGGATAGTTCACAAATCGGAGAGATCATATTTCGAACCATCATCATCTACAACCTTTTTACCCTTTACAACGAGGGCCAGTGATCCCATACCAGAAACTAACTTCCCCTCTTTCGTCACTTCATCTTCATGTGACCTCAATATTCCAACAAGCTTTGCCAACGTGTAGTTTTTGAATTGCTCATGTGCTTTTACGGTAGAAACAACAGCCTTCCATTCAGATCTTAGCCCATTCATGAAAGTGACTTTTTGCTCAATTAGTTCACGTCCAATCTTGTGCTTCATCATCCTACTGAGAAGATGATTATAGTGATTAAAAGATTGATCTAGACTCTCTTCAGGCTTTTGTACAAAGGCTCCAAACTCTGAAAGCAGTAGAGTTTGAGTAGAATGCTCAAGATCAGCATCACTTGAGTATAGTTCCATGAGCCTATCCCAGATGCCTTTCGATGTGTCCCATGAACTCACCAAACGAAAAGTGTTTGGTGGCAAAGCAAATCTGATGATCCTCATCGCTTTAACGTTGCTTATCAGTGTATCCCTCTCATCTTATGGTACGTATTTTACGTCAAGAAGAAGCTTGTTGTAATCGGCTTGAGTTTTAATTTCTCTTCTTGTTCTTGTATGAGTAAACATTTGGACAGTAATGGCTTCCCATATCAGATACCATTGTCTTCATGTCCTAGGACGTAATCTTCAAAGTGCAACGCCTACACTTCATTATCACTGGGGAAAAGAATAGGGATTCTGGTTGTAGATCCAATGTTGCTTGAAAGATTTATTGAGTTAACGTGAGAATCGTCTGACATGTTTAAAGATCGATTTTAAACCTGTATGAATCAGATGTGTAAACTATAATAGTTTTTGGGTAATATAAAGATCAAAGATCAGCGTCAGCAACAATGATGAAGGCTGAACCAGATTCAATAATAGCGGAAACCCTAAAAACTCTTTTAACAGAAGAGATGCGTATAGATTACACAATCTTCTGCTCTGATACCAGTTGTTGAGATTAAAACTCTAAAGATCGAATAGATTCAAACAGGAAAAAGCAATCAAAACATATAATATGAATCAAGAATGTGTCAAATGATTAAAAGTCACAGCCTCAGAAGAGCTCGATGAAGAACTGCTACTGTAGAGGCTATGTAGGGTTTACAATGACACGATTACTAAATACACAATGCATGCATGCACCTTAAATAGTAACACCCTAATCATTAATCACAGGCGGACAGGCCCAACCCGGATACACAAAAGACTATTACAAAAGCCCATAAAGACGCAACGCAAAATACCCTACACATTCATATATTTTGCATCAAGTATTATCTATAAAAAAGAAAAATATTTAAGTTCAAAGTTGAAAAATAAAGACTGGAAAAGTCAAATGTGGATAATTAATTCGGGACGGATGTAGTATCAAGTTTTCTTGCATTTTTCTCCCTTTTCTACACCATTCTTTATGAGCATGCATATGCATGTTCATGCATGTCGAATTTGATGATGATGGTGGTAGGATTTCATCCAAAAACAACATGCATGTTGTTAGAAGGTGAAATCCAATGACCAAAACCTAAATCAAATCCATCAACTTGAGTTTTACAAGTTTTAAAGATCCAAACCCACATGCTTTCTCATTTAGAAACATCATTTCGAACAAAAATAAGTTCATTCATGGTCTTTAAATCATAATGCATGTGATGAACATCAAGCTTAAATGCTTGATGATCAAAGTACATTGTTAAGAATGCTTATAAATGATTTATTCACAAATAAATATCTAAAACTTATTTTCTTCTCAAATCCGATTTTTTCTCAGAATCCTAACAACAACATAAGATGATCTGGAACTTTTCAGAAAATAACTCATTTTTCTCAATTTATTGTAGTTTTTGCAAGAAAATAGAGCAATAATTCACATAAAATACTTTTTATGGTCAATAAATTTATGGAAATTTCTAGTATCACCTATACACTGAGTAAACACGTTTCATGAAGTTTCACACATTTCTATGACTGTTTTCTATTGATTTCGAATTTATTTTTGTTGAAAAGAAATAAATAGTAAATCGTGTTATGAATGTCAAAAACTAAATCTGATAATTTTAAAATCTTCTGGAAATCATAAAGACTCTATGAAAATGTTTTCATATTTTTTCAAAACAATTTTTTATTTTTCCAGATTTAATGAATGTTTAACGAATTAAATTCATGAAAAATAGCAAAACTTGTCCAAAACTTATTAAACGTTTTTAGAATATCTAATAATATATATTAACCCTAAATAAAATGTTTAATGAATTTTCCTTACTGTTTAGTAATTTTTCATGAATTAATGTTTGTTTATGAGAATAAATCAAGTAAAAATAGTTAATCTGTTCCAAAAATTACAAGAAATTATCATAAAATCTTGTATTACAGTTTAACCAAAAATAAGAAGTTTGGGCAATTTTATAAACTGTTTATTATTTATTTACATTTTTCTAGAATAAATACTCATAAATCATGAAATCAGGTTAAATACATTAAAAACAATTTTTAATTTTTTTTTACCATTTATATACATTGTATATAAGTTGTCAAAAAATATTGGCAATTTTTAGTAACCGGTTTCTATTTTTCTTGAATTTGTGAGGATTCAAATGGGTAAATAGATGAAAAATAGCTATATATATCTAAAATTTATGGTACATTTTCTGAAAGTCTTTGACTTCAGTTGGAACAAAAATAAAAAGGTTGGTGATTTTTAATAGCTTTTTAATATTTAAATAAAATTTCTTGGTGCAAAACACATTCAAATTATAAAACTGGGTTTTACTGACCAAAATTGGCATTTATTAATTTTCTCAATTTTGGGACACTGTGAGTAAGTAACACAACAATTCTAAGAATTTTTCATGATCATTTACAATTTTCCCCAATTTTATGATATTTTCAAGGAATTAAATTGGTGAAAATTAGTTAGACAAATACAAAATTCAAAAAATTTATTTTAATGTCTTTGACTTCAGTTAAAGTTGAAATACAAAGTTTGGGAAATTTTATAACTTATTTGATTTAGTTTTGAATATTTAACCATTTAAAACACCTTCTAAAATGTTATAGTTACACTTCAATTGACATCGTCAAAAATGAGATTTTTCACCTAAATTTGTTATTTAAAAAATTGATCCACGGAAATCTGAATTCACAAAAAAAAATTGTAACTTATACAAAACCTAATTTTGACACAATATTGGCATAATTCTATTGTAGAAATTAAGTATATTTGTGTTAGATTTTCGACGAGACTTACTAGTGTGTGACCTTATCATAGGGAATCGATAATAGGATGTGATGGAAGTTAGCTCAAGGCATCACAAATACCTTCACGCATTATTGTGAGTATTTACGGCCCCTATTTTTGGTTTTTTAATATTTTGGGGTGGAAAAGCATATCTTAAACAATTTATGTTCGTTGTAATTATTTTGACTCGTATAAACTTGGTTGCTATATTTTTCATATATATGTATGTTACTTTAATTCATGAGGACTGTATCGCGGTTAAGTCCCTGGAATCATTTGACACAACTTATTAACTCTTTTGAGCCCATGGTCATTATAGATAACGCTATTAGGAGGTAGACAACTCCTCACTCGCACGATTCGTGGAGTGCATTTTGCTATTTTATTCACTATGTTTGTGATACACATAGAACTCAATAGGGCACGATTCAGTCATTAGGCTTAGGTTGTGAACAAATGGATGGAATCTTTATGTACATACGAAACTTGTATACTCATTTTAGCAACGAAATTTGTATACTCATTTTAGCAATGAAAATTGTTTACTTGTTTTAGCAATGAAATTTATTTCCCATGAGAATATGAACTTTGCATATCATTTTGGCAACGTACTTTATTTCTCATGATGACAACGAGCTTTGTTTATGCAAACTTATTTACTCATTTTAGAAATGTACTTTTATTTATGGAAACTTCTATCAAAACTTTGATTACGATTCATGAAACCAATATTTTTGTAAACATGTGAACTCACCAACTATTTTTGTAGTTGACGCTCGTTTTACATGCTTTTTCAGGAATCATCGAGTAAGTGGCACATATACACATATCACTTGGAGGAGCATTCACATGTGTGATTCTTTTTATACGTTGTAATTACTTTTAAAAGTTGTTCAAACTTATTATAAATTGTAAAGCTTTTAATACTATGGTTGGTGTTGTCTTTTAACTTTTGCTATGAGACCCGTTGTACTATCGCGTCCCGTGTCTCTGCTTTAGCGAGGTGAGACAGCTTAACCCAAAATCGTCCTAACTTCAAACGGTCATAAGTTCTTTGATATTTATATCCACGGAAAGGTGTTGAGGAACCCTACAATATTATCTAAATATCTTTGACTAAAAGCTTCTCGAACAAAAATCCATATTTCATGAACTAACCCGGCCTATGACTTTTCCCTTTTTACCCTTCGGCCCAAAACACAATTCAAGGGTTAAATCTCTTAACTATCATTAACTCCTTCCACAAGGACTAAAATTTGCCTCTTTAAGGCCCAAAGCCTTATACAATCGACTTCCGGCCCACAGCTTAGAAATGGCAGGAAACAAGATGTTACAAAACAAAACATGATGCTTGGAGTCACGAGTGACATAAATGAACCAAGGATACAAAACTCATAACTTCTAAGTTATGCAACCCAATGACGCGAACCAAGCACACCTAAGTACAACTGGGTACTAGATTTGAGTATTGTTGCTAATATGGATTCGATAACCAGAAAAATAGTTGGTGGACTTGTGATATTGATATCTTCTGTTATGAGTTCATATAAAGGATAGAACTTTGACTCGGAGCATTATGGGTCACCTGAATGTGACTAAATGACAGAGAAATCAATTGATATAAAAGTGGGTTATGTATCCATAAGGAAGGAGCAAGAAATAGAAAGAATAAAAGTATCATGATACTTGTGAAGTTAAATTGATGAAGTGCTGAATGGAAGATTCGAGTACTCGATCAGCAATATTTAAGGACACATGAATGATGAAATTATGATAAATGCTATATGGGATCACTGGTGAAAGGAAAAGGTGGAAGTTGAGGTCCATAAAGAGTAAATGTGAGGCAACAAGTTTTTGTGAAGAAATAAACGAAACATCTTGCTACATGATGAGGATCATCTTGTGGTTTAACCTTAAAAGAAATGCCTTCATTTCTTTTAAGAGGTAGATAGCCGAGAAAAATCAAGTTACAAGTGATGAAATCATTCAGACCCAACAACATTTTAAAATTGAGTTGAAACAACTCCATGTGCTTTAGAGCTTCTTGGCATGGTATGCTCAAGATTACAGGCCTAAGAAATGTGTTAACTCTTGAAATGAGATTTTGGTTTGACACAACAGTTAAAGTGAATGAAATATGATATAGACAAAGGAAGGAAGTAGACATGGACTTGGATATACGGTGCTTGTTGGTACAAAAGTATAAGATTTATAGAAATATACATGGTTAAGTTGTCTTTTAGGTAAATATAGAAGGAGAAAATCATTAGTATGAATGAACTAGAAAGATATCTTCAAGGTAAAGTGTCAGTATTACATGGAAATCAAGACATATAGAAAAGAAAGTGTTGAAATAATAGGTCATGAAGAGTTATTAAGTATAAAAAACTAACAACGGTTTAACTTTGATTATAGTTATAGAATTGAAATGGTATGTGTACCATATCATTTTTTCATGTATGACATTGATATATTAGTATGTAGACCATGCAAATCATGTTTTTGACAGGTGTGCAGATCAAGTTGAATATACTACATCGGGTTGAGATTATGATACCTGAGGAGGTTAAAAAGGAGAAAATGAAAAGATATTTGGGAAGTTATGTCTTGGTAGTGACTTACTAATAGGATTAGAAAATAAAGAAATAATAGTGGCATGCTTAAGCACGAAAGGATATACTTAGGCAAAGTAGAATGCTTAAGTAAGAAGATGGTCAAATGATGGCTTAAAGATTGAAAGGACTCGATAAGGCTTCTTACATGCCTTAAACTTTGTTGGAATATGATCAGATTGTATTTCTTAAAAAATTGATATCATTGTTAGAGTAATTTGTTAAAAGTTCAAAAAGGGGACAAAAGGGTAAAAGTGTCTATGAGGGTTGATAACCTCTAATGATGTATTATTAATTATTATAATGAATTATAATTATGACAAAATGACTAAGATGTTATGTTCATCGAAGAAATTGAAAAGTAAAGGGATGAAATCCTAATGAGATGGCTCACGATGTAATTCCGAGGACGGAATCCTTTTAAGGGGTAGATAATTGTAACATCCTAAAACTTAAGACTAGGTTCTTACATTTAATAAAGTAAATAAATGAAATATGATTTATATATTAAATAATTAAGGAATAATCATATCATTATCTGATATGAAGTTTAGAAAGTTAGAAGTGAAAATAATAACATTTTAAAAGTTTAAGGGTCAAAAGTGTCAAGTTGGCAAATTGAGTTGACCAAAGGGTTGACTAAATTAATGGTTTAGACTAAAAAAGTTTATAATGGATGGGGAATGACTTATTATGTCAAAATGAAGTTAAAATCTCAAAATATTAGTTTATGACGGAAATTAGCAAAATGAGCAAACTTGAGGGACAAAATGGTAAACTTTTGGAAAAAAAATATGCATTCTTCTTCCCCTCATGGTGATTTTACTCTTCTTCATCATCTAGAGATTGATTAGAGTGGGGAATTAAGCATCCAAGCAATCAAGGGAAGAACAAAGGCTTATAAGGTATAATCTCTTCTCTTTTAACCTAGAAAATTCAAATATGTGAAGTGGGGTGAAACACCAATGTCAATTTTTCTGGGATTTATTGATTAGGGTTTTGATTTGGGTGATTCCAACCTTAAACCTATCATTATATTGGTGGATTGGATGATTTGGGTGAAAAACCTCATTCACCATAGAAAACCCACATTGGAGACATTGCAATAGATGGCGAAATTGGATTGTATTCTATGACCTAGATGATATTTGATAGCAACAAATTCAATCGGGATGCTCAAATTCATCCATGATGGTTAAATCAAGTATAAAAATGGATTTCTAATGATTTGGGGGAATTTCTATTGAAAATAATGGAATTCGTAGTAGTTGAGAATTTGTAGAGTAAATGACGTTCATAATCATGAATGGATACTCTTAGAACGATTTGAATGCAAATACATGAAGGCTTCAATGATCTGTACTTGAATTTATGGAAGATATAGCCATAAGGGTATTTTGGGAAATTTAGGGATAACTACATGATAATTGACATATTAGAAGTGAATGACATATATGAACATGAATTGACACACTATATATGTTATTATAACATGAACATGAAGGAATGCTAGTGAAGTTCTAGCTCTAATGATTGTTTTGACCCAAGGGTAATTTGGGAACATGGAATGGAATTGAGGATTGCATAGTTGGATTAAATACTTGCAATGAGATTAATTGTGGTTTTATGTTCTTGACAACACCCAATGATGTATTAAATGATTTAGGAATAAGTCATATTGGTTAAAGAGTGTTTTTGAGAAACTTGAGCTTTTAACCCTTTCATTTGAGTGTTTGTAAGCATATGAGCTTAGCATTTTGATTGAGGACTTAATGAATTAAGTTGAATGCTTTGACATGATAAAATGTCCTTTAGTAGTGCTTGGAAACCTTTAAAACTGTTACAAATGGTTACCTAAAAGACCAAAACCATCCAAGAATGTGTAAACCTCAAAAAGTGAGTTTTGGGGAGAGTTTGGGCTACTACGGGACGCGACCCGCGTGGTCAGGCAAGCGACCCACGCAAAGGCATCAGGGTGCCCAACTCGACCAAAATCTGAATTTTAGTATTTTCCTCATAACTTTTTCATACCGAATCGGATTTAGGCGCAGTTTTCTCCTATGTTTATATTTTTGCATAAGGAATGAGATGAAGCAATAAAATTTAGTAGTAGAAACTATGAGGGGTATTTTGTCATTTTGATTGACCTTTACTTATATTGTATAGGAAGTATGTAATGGTAGTGTTACTTGTGGAGAGGAAATTGAAAAAGGGTAGCAACCTACATCAGAGAACTAGGTGAGTACGTGTTGGTATTTTTCCCATTTTGTGATACATGGAAAAATGATTTTATGATAATGAAATGCAATGCTTTGATATATGAAATTTTTTGAAATGAAAGTGTTCAATGTTTTTGAAAAGAATGCTTTGAAAGTAAGAATGTTTTGAAAACAAAGAATATTTTGGAAGAACGAATGTTTGATATGTGAAATGTATTTTTTTCAAAGTATATCTTCCTAATAACATATGATATTATAAATTATGATATAAGTATTGTTAATATGGAAAGTAATAGCATGAGGAATGAGATGAAGCAATAAAATTTAGTAGTAGAAACTATGAGGGGTATTTTGTCATTTTGATTGACCTTTACTTATATTGTATAGGAAGTATGTAATGGTAGTGTTACTTGTGGAGAGGAAATTGAAAAAGGGTAGCAACCTACATCAGAGAACTAGGTGAGTACGTGTTGGTATTTTCCCATTTTGTGATACATGGAAAAATGATTTTATGATAATGAAATGCAATGCTTTGATATATGAAATGTTTTGAAATGAAAGTGTTCAATGTTTTTGAAAAGAATGCTTTGAAAGAATGCTTTGAAAGTAAGAATGTTTTGAAAACAAAGAATATTTTGGAAGAACGAATGTTTGATATGTGAAATGTATTTTTTTCAAAGTATATATTCCTAATAACATATGATATTATAAATTATGATATAAGTATTGTTAATATGGAAAGTAATAGCATGATGCCTTGGTGGATTGATTTGTTCTTTCCACCTTCGTTTAGACTTGGGGGTTCCCTAAGTATAAAAATTGGAACTGTTTAGTACTAGAATTAGCCCTTAATGATAAAAGAGAAAGAAATATGGAAAGATGTCTTTTGAAATGAAATGAAAGGAAATGAAATGATAAGATTTGAAATGATATTTATGATATGTATGAAAAGAGTTTTCCTTGAAAATGTTTTATGGTATAAAATTATGTGTTGCAAAGATGAAATGTTTTTGATGAAAATATGATAAAAAATTTTAGTCACAAACCCACGTAGCTCATGATACATTATTGTCTTACGTGTCTCTTTCAATGTCATGTACCTCAGGTTACAGTTAAGGAGAGAGGATGATAGATGAAAGTTAGAAGTCAAGAGATAGAGAATGGAGTGGAACTTCTTAAGTTCCTTATTAATTGTATTGATGTAATTCTTATTTGCTTCTTATGGTTGTGATGATGCTTAATGGTAACACCCAATGTTTTAATTATAAATGTTTTGTGGGACCGAGTTTTTTTATTAAATGCGGGTTAAATCCCGAAAAGTTTTTATAACCATAGCTTTGGAAAAGTTCGAAAATTCCGGGGTGTTACATGAAACTTGAGTTAGATAGAGTAACAGTTTGTGTAGTTATGATACTACTGAGGAAAGTTTATTTGGATTTGATAGTAGCTGGCATGAGTGTAAGTCTACTATGGATAGTTAATGGTTGGAATAACAACTTAATTAGTTGTAACCCTGATTATTAAGGATTTTTGTGTAATAACACTCATTTCAAATGTATATTAAGTTATATGAAAGGCATAGAGGAAATTGTATAGATTTATAGATATATTTAGTTGTAATATGATTTATGTCTTGTTGGCATGGTTACTCACTAAGCTTGTTATAGTTTATCCTTTCATGGTTATGTGCCTTTCAGGTTCAAGTAGATTGGGTAAAAAGATGCAAAGTTGGTAGCGCCTGGCTTGGATCATGTCATATGCATTTTTAGAAAAAAAAAATATTTGAAGTGGAAATGTATTTTAAATAATTTAACATGTTTTAAGACACTTTTGGGTTTAAATCATTTCATATGAATTCATATTTCGATGGTTTGAGACTTATGTGGTCCATATAATTAATGATATCTTTCAATAAGCGACGAACAATAACACGATTAGCATTCTAGAACTTTTTCACGTGTGTTAGTAATTGTTATGTTTTATTGTAATATTTATATAAATTTGTTGTTATTAGTAGTGAATTTCTCATCTTGTAATGTTTCACCAAAATTTGAGTTTTAATGATTTTTTAGTTTTGATGAAGTATAAAGTTGTTACATTTGTATAAAAGTTTATGTTTATTTATATATTGTTCTTATAATGTATAATGTGGGTATGAATTACTAGGCTTTCTAAGTCTACCATACCATTTTGACACGTGCTTTTGTTATGAACCAATGCTTAGTGATATTACGATGATAAAAAAGCTTGAGGATGTTTTAAACACTCTTATAGTAATATTGTTTAAATAGTGTTTCACATTTACATGTGTTTCTTATATTGATTGAATATTTTTGTACTCTTTTAAACACTATATTTTTATTGTTCAAAATTTTTATGTTTTTTTGGGATGTCGCATAATGTTTTTTACTTAAAATGGTTTCAAACTATTTTACAAAGACTATTTCAAACTATCTATACATGGGGTGTTTCAAAAGCAAAAATGAGAATAAGTCAAAGAAGCCTACAGTTGAAAAAACTTGTAGTAAACATGATGAGAATGCTTAACCAACAAATGTTTAATTCTTGAATCTATTATTGATAAAGAAGAAAAAGAGGAAGATGATAGTGAAAAGTTAAAAAGACAGAAAGTAAAGTAAAAAAATGAATCATTATTACAGAGCATGAAAGTTCTTGACGAAACTGCAAATGTTTCTAAAGATTTTGTTGATAATGAGATGAATTTTTGAAATCATTAAAGAGGAGAAATCTTGAACATGAAATAAAATGAGAAGAGACTAGAACAACTAGTTGAATCCATTAGGAAGTATGAAGATGATGTTAACATTTTAGTGAAACCAATGAATTGTTATTAGAGAGCGTGGAAGGTTTTGATGAAATTGCAAATGTTGTTAAAGATTTTTGTCGATAATAAGATGAATTTTGAAGCATTACAGAGGAGAAAGCTTGAACATGAAATTGAAATGTAACAGCCCAAATTTCAGAGAAAATTTTAATAATTAGTAATATCAACCACAATTGTTTTCCAAAAATCCCATCACATAATCACATTGTTTAAAAGATCAGAGTAATCAAATACTAAGTGTAGAAATACTGGAGAGTTCACGCTGCGCCATCAAGCCGGGCCCTTGCCCTTAGAACAAGAAGTGCCTGAAACACCCAACAAAAATTGTAAGCATACGCTTAGTGTGTTTCCCAAAATACACAAAACACATGACCATATAACGCCATGCACATATACACATAAATCTGCCATGGACTCCCTCCATGGTCTTCAACCGGGATGACATGGGCTACTCCCATGGTCTTATACCCAAGGGCCATGGGCTACCCCTCATGGTCTTACCAAGTGTCATGGGCTTCCCCCATGGTCTTCACATAAGTCCACACATAAGTCAATTAGAAAACCATAGCATACTCAATTACTAAACATCTCATAACAAATAATGGGTCGGCCTTGGTGCGTTCGACCCATGGGTGTAGTGATAAAACTCACCTCAATCTGTTGAACACAAAAGCTGCTCGCCTAGCAGTCTAAAACCTCACACTGAATAATAGTACAAATAACCCTAAATTAGGATTATAATTCAACCTAGTCAAAGAGTCCATACACTTAAGCCTAAGTCCTTCCATGGCCGCCCAAAAGTCTTTCCTTTACTAATGGGCCTAGGATCTAAGACAAAAGCTATTAAAGGGCTACATGGCCCAATAACCCAGCCAATACAACTATGGCCCAAAACAGAATAACATCCTACTAACTGTAAATGGGACCAGGCGCAAAACAGAATAAGGCCCAAAAAGCTCACAAGCACACACGACGCCCAAACCCATTTGAGGTGCGTACACCCAGCGTACCACTCCAGTACGCTTAGCGTACGGAGCCCCTTGACTGTACGCGCAGCGTACATGATATTATGCCCGGCGTACAAGTTGATTATGCACCAACGACCATTAAGTGCTTAATACTTGGGATTTCCACGTTAAACTTCATATCTGAGTCCATTTAGATGTCCTAGGGCATAAAGTTGGCAACTTTATGCCCTTCCATGCCATAAGGGTCCCTAATACTCTATTCTCCCCATAAATACCTCATTTAAGACTTCAAGCTCATGCATGGAATCAAAACAGCCTTCAAGATGGCACCTTTATGCATCTAACATGCTCAAAGAGCTTGGATCTAACCATCCTAGTCTCTAGAGTTGCTCAACTCACAAGAGAGGGTCCAAGAACCAAAAAGGGACTTCATAACAAAACCCTAGCTCAAACTAACAAAAGATATGACAAGGTTATGAACTTATACCTCCAGAAGTTCCTCGTGATGAACTAGATGCAGGATATAGAAGCTCAATGACACCCAAGACTTGATCACCACCTTCTCCTTATTGAATGCTCTCGAAAAGGGCCACCAAAACACTCTTTAAGCTCAAGGATTACACTCTCATCAAAAATATGGGGTTAAAGGACGAAATGAGGCTATGGAGGATGATTAGGGTTTGGTCCAATTGATATAAGGTTGCTTAAATAGGGTGCAAGACAAGATATTAGGGTTTTAGCCACCTGACACGTACGCCCCGTGTACCTACTCGTACGCCCAGCTTACGAGCCTTAGCCACCCGATGCGCATCTCTCATGTACGCTAAGCGTACCACATGTACGCCCAGCGTACAGAAAGGGTCCTTTTTTTCCAAAATGAAAATACTTAAAGATGGACAATGGAATACCTGGATTGAAGTGTTACATGAAAGAAGAAGGAAACTAGAATAAATAGGTGAATCACATTAGAAAGTATGAACAAGACGTTAAAATTTCTATGAAACCAAGTTTGATTGTTACTACAACTCATATCATTGTGCTTGATGACTTGGATAAGGACATCAGTCCTAATCAAATTCTTCCCAAGTTCATTAATCAAAGTGAAAGTGGATCATTCATTGATCCAATTTTTTATTGAAGAATCTATCCCCAATGCACCAATGGATAAGTCAACAAAGTCTAAGCCTAAATTAAAAAAGTTTGAGCCTAAATCAACAAAGCAACAAAAAAAGCCAAAAATATAAGCCAATTCCATAAAAGAAAATTCTAGAGAAGAATGATTCCATATCCAACAACAATCTTGAAAATCATGTTAGACCATCCAACAAGTTTGGAAAAAAAAAATTCAAAACATGGATAACATGATCAAGACATTGTGAGATTAGGACAAGAAGAATGAGAGATACAGTGTAGTTTTCATATAAAAACAATATATTTTGTATATATTAGATATAATTGATGTTGTTTGACCAGAAATAGAGAATGTCAGAAAAGAACTTCAAATTTTTATATGTCAATTTCAAGAGAAAAGAGAGATTTATGAGAACTTTAATTGATGTTGGTGTCTTTTATTTGAATCCAGTTGGTTGGGTATATGTGATAGAAGACTTGAACCATTTAAATGAGGAAAAATTCAACAAAATCACATGAATCCTTTGTAACATCTCAAAAATATGACCCAAAAATTTTTAAATTTTTAAGCTTGAATAAAACAATATTCCAAAAACATTATTCATACAACCCAGAAAAATAAGTATATCAAACATCATGAAAATCATAGTGTGTCCCAAAAACAGAATCCATATTGTGTGTGCGATACAGTTAACCCGAGCTCTTCTCCTTGGAACCGGAAGTACCTGAAACATAACTAAAAACCATAAGCCCAACGCTTAGTGAGTTCCCCAAAATACCACATACCATACATACAAATAAACATATAATGGGCCCTGTCCTGTCATCGGGCCCCGCCCGACATCGGACCCCATCTAGCATCGGGCCCCGCTCAGCATCGAGCCCCACTCGGTAAATAGATCGGGACCCGCCCAATATACATATAACATATATCAAGTAAACACATACACATGAAATAATCACAAAGATATATAGCATACAAAGTGGTCATCGGGCCTCGCCCGTCATCGGGCCCTAGCCCGGTAAGCATATAAGCACATAACATATGAAAGAGTCATGCATACAGCTAGCATACTAAAATATCATAAACATGGGCCAGCATTGGTTCCTTCGACCTGCTAAACCCAGTGAGGAAACTCACCTCAACAAGCTGAATGAAACGAATGATCCCTGGCTACTAGTCCTACAACTCCCCGAGCTATCAATTTCCAAATAAAAACCAATTAACATATGGGATCTAAATCATAAACAAAAATCCATACTTGGGGTAAAAAGACCATTTTACCCCTAACCTAGCCTGGTCCAAGATTGAAGCCCAAATCATAATCTAATAGGCCCAAAAGTCAAATAGTCCATTAAGGCCCAATCATGGCCTAATTTCCAATTGGGATCAATTCCTTCTTATAGGCCTTAGCCCAAGTCCTAATAATATTTCTGGCCCAAAACTCCCAAAATCAGATGGCCCAACTAAACCCTAACCTTTAAGCCCAAAACGTGGCCCAAACCTAAAGCCCAACTTCGAAATGCCACCTAACTGAGTACGCGGGGTGTACTCAGCTTGTACGCTAAGCGTACTAGCTCGAAGGCTTGTACGTTGCGCGTACAGGCTTGTATGCCCAGCATACTCATCCAGATCAGCCAACTTCTAGATTTAGCTCTTAACCCAATAAGACTTCGCTCCAGAATGCA
This sequence comes from Lactuca virosa, assembly GCF_052849685.1. Lineage (NCBI taxonomy): Eukaryota > Viridiplantae > Streptophyta > Magnoliopsida > Asterales > Asteraceae > Lactuca > Lactuca virosa. The sequence goes on from NC_136431.1 coordinate 74,074,421, forward strand.
GATCTGACCTCCTTGAGCTGAGATATCACGTAAAGTTGCTAACTTTACATCCATGCATGGCTATATGAAGCTCTAAAGCTCAACAAGGATTTAATAAGAGACTTAATGAATGCATGGGACCCTAAACTCCATAAAGTTGGCACCTTTATGCCAAAGGAGCCCATGATAACCTTATATATGAAAGAATAAGTCTTTGGGACGTCCTAATTCCATCATTCACCCAAACCATGGCTAAAATCATAACAAATTAATCCAAAAAGGGATCTAAGCAACTAGTAATCAAGATAAGAACTTGATACCTCAAACTTCTTGCAAAATGGGTAGTGGTTATGGATCCAAGACTTTCCCTCCATGCTTAGCAACTTCAAGATCTTCTAACTCCTTCATAATGCACAAAATAAACACCAAACTCACTTCAAAGGCTCAAATGCTTAACAATGGAGGCTAGAACTCGAATTAGGGTTTTGGAGGCTTTGGATGTTGTAAATGAGGCCAACCCAAAAGAATAAGGTGGCTTATATAGGGTGCAAGACCCTCAATTAGAGTTTCATTAAAGTTTATTTATGCCCAGCGTACACATACGTACTCCCGGCGTACGTGACTTGGGTCCCGTCCATCCATTAACTCATTAAACTAAGCGTACCAAGTGGTACGCCCCGCGTACTACTTCAGGGACAAAATGCATAACTTCAAACTAGAAGGGTCATAAGGCACATACCAGGGCACAAGCGTTACAATTCCCCCCCCCCCCCCTTGAATCAGTGTTCATCCTTAAAGTTCACCGCTCCAAATAACTCTGGGTAATGTTCCCTCATCTCATCTTCGGGTTCCCAAATCCACTCCGAACCCTTGCGGTGATGCCACTACACCTTCACCAACTCAACTACCATGTTCTTCAAGGTTTTCGTTTTTCGATCCAGAATCTCCACCGGTCTCTCAGTATAATTCAGGCAGTCATCCACCCGAATATCTTCCAAAGGCACCACTGCGGAATCATCTACCAGGAACTTCCGCAGCTGAGAGACATGAAACATGATATGAATCTGACTGAGCCTGGCTGGAAGATCCAAAAGATATGCAACTCGGCCCTCCCGGGCCAAAACCCTGAAGGGACCAATATACCTGGGGCCCAGCTTGCCCCACTTCCTGAACCGGATGACACATTTCCAAGGTGACACCTTCAGGAGAACCATATCTCCCTCCTGAAACTCCAAGTCTGCCTGGCGTCTGTCAGCATAACTCTTCTGCTGACTCTGAGCCGTTTGGAGCCTACTGAATCATCTCAGTGGTCTTGAACACCACCTCGGTACTCCCTATAACCCGCTGACCGACCTCACCCAAACAAATCGGGGTCATGCATTTCCTCCCATAGAGCATCTCAAAAGGAAGTCGATCAATGTTGGCGTGATAACTATTGTTATATGAAAATTCCGACAACCGAAGATACGTATCCCAACTCCCACCAAAATCCAACACGCACGCACGTAGCATATCCTCAAGGGTCTGGATAGTTTGATCACTCTGACCATCGGTCTACGGATGAAATGTTGTAGTAAAATAGAGACGAGTGCCCAGCTCGTCATGACACCGCTTCCAAAATCTGGAAGTAAAACGAACATCCCTGTCAGAAGCCACCAATACCGGCACCCCATTATGTGCCACTACTTCCCTGATATAAACCTTGGCCAACTTCTCGGTAGAAATACTCTCCTGAATCAGAATGAAATGCATGCTCTTGGCCAATCGATCCACGATGACCCATATTGAATCCACCCCGCACGCAGTCCTAGGAAGCTTCATGATAAAATCCATGGTAATGCCTTCCCATTTCCATACGGGAATATCCAACGCCTGTATCTTGCTGTGAGTTCGTTGATGCTCGACCTTGACCTTCCTGCAGGTCAAGAACCACTCCACGAACCATGCTACATCCTGCTTCATGCAGGGCCACCAATAATCAGGACGAAGATCCCTATACATCTTCGTCGCCCCAGGATGGATGGAGAACCTCGACTTGTGAGCCTCCTCCATCAGAATTTGGCGCACACCGCCACAGTATGGAACCCAGACTCGCTGATGCAGAGTCAACAACCCACGACTGTCATAATCAAAGGAAGCCACATGACCCACAATACGTTCGCTTTTCTGGTGCTCTTCCTTCATAGCCTCAATCTGTGCCTCCCGAATCCGCTCCAACAGTGGAGTAATCACATTCATCCTCAAACATAATCCCCTAATAGGAGCCGCGACCTCCTTGCGGCTAAGAGCATCAGCCACCATATTGGCCTTCCTCGGATGATAAAGGATCTTGCAATCATAATCCTTCACCACATCCACCCATCGATGATGCCTCATATTCAGATTTGGTTGATCCATCAAGTACCTCAGGCTCTTATGATCCGTGTAGATGGTACACCGGACCTCATAGAGGTAATGCCACCAAATCTTGAGGGCGAACACCATGGCCCCAACTCCAAATCATGCGTTGGATAGTTTGCCTCATGCGCCTTCACCTTCCTTGAAGCGTGAGCGATCATGAGACCCCGCTGCATCAACATTGCCCCCAAACATGTGATTGAAGCATCACAAGAAACCATGAAATCATCGACACCCTCTGGCAGGGTTAGAATCGACGTCTCACACAACCGCTGTCTAAGAGTCTCAAAAGCTGCCTGCTGCTCAGGCCTCCAGCGAAAAGTCACCGACTTCTTGGTCAGTCGGGTCAAAGGGACAACGATCTTGGAGAAATCCTGAATAAATCTTCAATAATAACCAGCCACATCAAGAAAACTCTGATTCTCAGATGGAGACCACAGAACCTCCCACTACATCATGGCCTTGACCTTGGCCAGGTCGACCAGAATATCCTTTTGGTTGACAAGGTGCCCCAGAAACTGCACCTCGCGCAACCTGAACTCGCAATTGGAGAACTTTGCGAAAAGTCTCTCCCTCCTCAAAGTCTCTAGCACCTCCCTCAAGTACTCCTCATCTTGCTCCTGAGTCTTGGAATAAACCAAGATGACATCAATAAAAACTATCACAGACCGATCCAACATCGGTCTGTACACGTCGTTCATGAGATCCATGAACGCGGATGGAGCATTGGTGAGCCCAAAAGTCATCACCACGAACTCATAATGACCATATCGAGTCTGGAAAGATGTATTCTGTATATCCTCATCCCTAACCTGCATCTGATGATAACCCGATCGCAAATCAATCTTGGAGAACCAAGATGCACCCTGAAGCTGGTCGAAAAGATCATCAATCCTTGGGAGGGGATAATGGTTCTTCACTGTTACCTTATTCAACTCCCAGTAGTCGATACACATACGGTGAGACACGTCCTTCTTCTTCACAAACAGGATCGATGCTCCCCAAGGCAAGGTGCTCATCTGAATAAATCCCTTGTCTAACAGTTCCTGTAGCTGTGTAGAAAACTCATGCATCTCGGGATGAGCCAACCAATATGGTTCTTTGGTTATCGAAGCCTCACCTGGAACTAAATCGATCCTGAACTCAATCTGCCTCTCAGGACGCACCCCAAGCAAATCCTCTGGGAATACATCCGGGTAATCCTGCACAATTGACACATAATCCACCGTCGCAATACCCTTATCCCGGGTATCCATGACGTAGGCGACATAACACGAGCAACCGTGCTGAAGATAGCGTTTGGCCCTCGTTGCAGAACACATAATCGGCCCACTATGCGGTCTCTCACCATGAATCACCAAATCTCCCCCACTTGGGGTTTGAACCCTTATTAACTGCTTCTCACAGTTGATCACTGCCCCATTAGGGCTGAACCAATCCATACCCACATTGACATTATTCCCCCGCAACAGAATGGGAACCAAATCCACCAGATACTGCTCACCGAACAGCTGAAGATTACACCACGGATGAACCCTCGCAACCCAAACAGTCCTGTCGTCCGCAATCTACACATCAAGAGGAAATTCCAGTTCCCCTGGAGCTCCGGCAAACCTCTTGCTCAGCGTAAGCGATACAAAAGATTGGGTAGCCCCCGAATCGAACAATACCAAAGCAGAAATACCGTTCACAAGGAACGATCCTAAAATAGAACATATAAACATAAGCAAGCAATTTAATATAAATAAAGAGATAAGGATAAGATACGTACCCGTCTCCACATCGGGAGCTGCACGCGCCTACTCTACCGTCGGCTGGAAATCCCTGCTCTTCGCCATAGGCGTGTCTGCTAGGCCCTGGTGGCCGTTAGTAATCGGGAGTGTTGCAGGAGTGGGTGCTGATACCGGTCCTGCTGCAGCTAAACTCAGACAATTGGCCTTCTTGTGGCCCCTCTGATTGCAATGGAAGCAAATCAGATCAGATACCGGGGTGGTGGTGGTGGCAGCGGTACAAACCTAGTCGAGAAATCACCCCAGGTCATCACATCAACATCATCATCTGATGGGATTTGAGCATAACAACATCCTATGTGATCATGCAACCCTAATTGCTTTGGATCTAAGTTTTTCTCTAGTTATACATACAAATTGAAATTCCAAAGCAATAACCTAATACTAGCATACAATTTCGACATCAATATGAAAACTAGGGTTAGAATATTACCTTGCTTGCTATCTAGTAATAACAAGAATTCCTTGGTTGATCTTGACTTCTGAAAGCTTAGTGCCTCAAGTGTTGCACCTCTAATGGAGTCACAAACACCAATAGCAAATGATGAAGGAGAGAGGAGGTATAACACTTATGAAAGTCGACTAGGGTTTCCAAGACGTCATTAGTGGCTGAAAATCACATGCTAGGGATCCTTTAAATAGTTGAGGCTGCTAGGGTTTCTAGGTAGAAACCCTAATTTCCTTGTTAGACCTTAAGCAGTCCATGTACCTCCACATTAGAATCCTTGGACGAAATTCTATAGGGCCTCCTATAGATTTCGTCCACTCACTTCTATAGGAGTCCATCAGCCCAACATTACAACTATTAATGATTTGCAATACCAGTCCCTGTTTATTTAATAAGTTCCTTTAATCCCAAAATTAATATCAAATTAATTTCGAATTAAATACTAATTAAATAATATGATTTCCAATTAATATATTATTCTTATAATATATATAAATAAATCATTAATTAACCTCTTTCTCCAAAAGTCATCGTGTCAAGTTGCTATGGTGAAGGCAACCCAAAAGGACCATGCTACTATCAAATCAAGTACATACCAATTATAGTTATGGGCTTAGACACCTAATCCAACAGTCTCCCACTTGGATAAGTCTAATAGCTATAATTGCAAGTATGACTTCAGAATCTGATTAGCAATCGTAGCTTTCAAATGTCGTTGTCAAACTCTGATCTAATCAATGACACGTCCTTTAGATAAGGGATCAAATATTCCTCTGTTTTACAAGATATCGTATGGACATGAGACATGGATTATAATCAATCTCTGTCCAAGAGTTGTTTCCCGATTTCCGATTTATGACGACTGACTAATTAAACAAATCAAATCAGTCCAGGCTTGGCCAAGCACTTCAGATGTCATCACTAAATCATCGAGGGGCCCACATATATTGCTTTTATCCCATTAAGGGCAAAAGGAACGGATAAACTTCGACTCATATGCTTGTACTATTTACTCATCAAATCATACACAACAATACGTTTTATAACATCAAGTTACTGATGCGTTTACATATTATCATTGCACAACCAACTTGTAAAAAACAAGCCACATGTCTCCGTTTCAAGAATATAAGATATTATCGTCTCACGATTACTCGTGATAAATTCCATGAAGTAATTCAAATGAGCGTGGGTTTAATCCAATACTCAAATCCTATTTCATGAGCACTCATGAACACTGCAACAAACTTTTTCTATGTCTAAGCACTTAGACAATCCACAGTCGGATTCATGACAGCCTTAATTCACTACTTACTTCCAAAGTATGATCGACTGTGTATGTTTGAATAATCCAATTATTCGGGAAGTAAAACATGCGAAGTGAAACACAACAATAACCTAATTAACTATGGTCTCAAAAATTTTGAATATAAATAAAAGCACTTTTATTTAATCACCATATTAATTAGACTTTACTCATTGTATAATGTTTCAACTAACCAACTTAATACTTGAATTAAAACATTAGTCATGTCATGCACAAAACATGCACACTATGTTTATCTATGGTCATTTCTTTGTGAAATAAATCAATTGAACACATTTCCAATGATGCTTATTTCATAATTTCCAAATCCTTATCAAAAGTGTAAGAATACCAAATTCTTGCCACTACTAGAATCTGTTAGAGTCTAAACTTACATGCAAAGATCCTTTTGTAATGTCAAGGCACCAAAGTCAAAGAAATTTTTCCAATGATATTACAAAGCATTCCATTGGAGATTGGTTAAAAAAATAATTCCATGGAAACGAAGTCTCACATTCAAAGAGCATTCCATGCACATCCTTCTTACATTAAAGTTATTAATCTTACACACAGATCTTCAATAACTAACTCCCACTATGGAAACATTTCCATATTCCCATATGCCTATCAATTCTGAACAAGAGTTACCTCTACTCAAAATATGTCAATATGCTCCTTCCAAAATTATACTTCCAACTGTCGACAAGCAACTAATCTTTGGAAAACCTCAGGTTGTACTTGATAGTTTTTTAACGACCTTAGCCATATCTGGCTCTTGTCCTTTTCCCTCTTAATGCGCTAGGCATTTGGAAAATCAGAACACGTGAATATTATAGCACATGCAATCGATCCTATATCCGAAGCATATGCGATTCGATTCATGATGTCTTACATACATACATGACACTTGATCAGTCTCTTGCTATAATATTTCCATATATCTAATTTCCTACGTTGAATCACTTCAACACGGAATTCATATATGTTTATGACTAAGTTCCATTAAAACTTCAAACTAAGCATCTAGATTCGAAATAAAGTATAAGTATCTTCTCCCTTAAATCTTTCTACAGCGAAACAATTTCCAAACTCTGCAACTTTGCAAATTGAAAACTTTGTTTCCCATAAATAGCATTGCTAACTTGCAATACTCACCATAATGAGTATGCTCCCACTAGCATAACAATTATGTTCATACTAGCATAACGATTATGCTCTTACTAGCTTTGACATGTACAAAATGCTTCGATAAGTCCTTATATGGACTTCTCAAGCTCACACACCTTTCATTAGATAGCTCATGTGTGTGTTTAAACCCTTTTAGAACTTATAGCAATAAGTATCGAATGTTCAAACCATTTGTCATTTCTCACAATTCGAACTATGAAAAGGGATGTCGTAATCATACTCGAATTTGAGAACACAATAATCACAACTGCTGACTCCAAGGACATTAATCAATCCTTTGAAATCTACTAGTGAAAGCGTTTCCTCACGATCATATTCATGAAGTAGAGAGAAACCTCTTACCACTTATATTTTATGGTGTATGTGTTCCTATCCATGAGAATTTGTCATTTCCAACCACTATCATAAGATAAGGTTTATGACAAATTCAAACTCATATGGACTGAACTTGCTTAATCTTAATTTTTTGCCATCCGGTAGCACAAGGGCCTACCAGTGCTTCCATGTTATTGAGCAGCTCACCCATACAGATCAATGTACTTTCATTGATAAAGGTGCTTCGCCTTATGCAGTCAAATGAGAACTCATAGAACTCACATGCATAGTCAACTTAACTGGAATGGCATAGAAACAAGAATATATCAACATGATAGGTTATCAACCTCAGGTCGTGTGCTAGTGATAACTAAAAGGTTTATTCTTGATTAGTTCCTGAAACTATTCAAGACCATTAAGACTCCCACTGACCTCTTGACATATAAAATTCTCTGTCAAGGAACATTCCTTGACAAACAAATATTCAAGAGTTAATGTGGGTTCTTATCAAGAGAACACTTCATGTAATTGGTCTTAGTTGGTCTTTGTTTTAGCTAAAACATCACAACTGCCAATTTCAAATGTGCAAGAGTAAGAAAACATTTCTACTCCACATTTCATGAGGCTTTATAAACCTAATTAGAACATGTTACTCAAGGTACAACTTGGAGTAACTAGAGTATGACTCATCCTTTTGACTTAAACATTTTAACAATACCTGATTCCTCTTCTTAGTCATACAAATGAACTAAGGTGTCCTTAGAAGGATGAAGTGTGACATGGTTCCAAAATCATTAGGATGATCATAAAACATGATACTAAAGTACTCTCCTTTCCTTTCAGATTGGAGAAAATTTTATCTTTCTGCCTAATAGATTCTTCTTATTTGTTCTGCCATTCTTTGAAACTTTCCAAAGAATCAGAATTACACTCAATCCTATAAGTATAACCATATTTACTAAACCATCAGTAAATCATGACGAATAGACTTATTGTCATTTGTGGTGGATCTGAAAAGTTCACAGCAATGTGTACTAGATCCTTTAGTCCTTCACTTGACTCACATTTACACGTGAGCAAGGAATTTAGTCTTAATTTTTCCAAAAATCAAGATTCTCATACATCACACTATTCAAATCGTATGATTCCAAGTTTCTGTCCAATTGAACCTTGGGTGATGAGAATCCCTCCTTATTTGGTAAGTTATGACACTACCACAAGATATATAACTAAGAATCAAATCCATTTTCAACATTGCTAATAATAGAAACATAAACACCAATTTTCATAAATGCCATTGCAAGTAATCATAAAGTAAATAAGATTAACCAAAAAATTTACTTTATTGATAATGTGCGGAAGAACTTGTCCTTACAACGCAAATACACATGAAAACTATGTTTCTAAATATTCTGAAGCAATCTATCATAACTTCTAAGTAGGAGTTTCGAATCCTGATCATTGAACCATGTGACCGAAATCCATCTCTTTAGATCAGAATTAGCCTTCATTTTCCTTAAGCTTCCTTCTTTCTCTTAGATTCTGCAAAACATCAAAATGCAACTTTCACATCATGTATTAGGAATCTAGGAACATAATAAAGGAATTAGATAGTGGATGTACCTGAAGTAGAGTCATCCAATTTGACTTTACCATCTTTAAGATCTCTCATGTAGTCAGGGCAGCTTCGCTTCCAATGCCCCTTCAATCGACAATAGAGACAGATGGACTCTCTAGGAATGACACGTTAAACTATCTCAGGATTGGCCTTTCTCTTACGGTTAAACTTTTTGACTTTGGCCAATTTATCTTCTTTAGGAGAATAAACTATTTCTGGACTATCATCGTTGTCCTTGCCTACGTCCATGGAAATTTGGGAGGTAGATCTTCCAAACAAATTTGCTTGACCAGTGCGCCAAAGCATTGCTGCTTCAGCAGCAATTAGCAAATATGTCAGATTAATAAGGGTCACGTCGTGCTTTGTCATATAGTAGTCCTTAATGAACAAACTATATGACTTAAGAAGCGATTGTAGAACCAAGTCAGTAGCCAGCTTCCTTGGGAAAATGACACCCAACATTCCCAGTCTATCAATGTGCGACTTCGTCATCAGGACATGTTGTAACAAACCATTATTTCAAACCTATGTAATAATGTAGGTCAATTTGTGGTTCTTTTTAAAATAATAAAGAGAAATTTTAGCATACTGTGTATATTTACATAATTGACCCTCAAAAATAAAGTATTAAACAATCTCGATTGGGATGAACAAAGTGGTAGAGATTGTAACAAGGTTTCCAAAAATATAAAGAACATTAAAATCTGAGTTATAACGAAGAAATTATGACCAATCGAAGATTCGCGACAAAACCGACAAAACATTATTCAGTGTAAAAAGTGAATTTTCAATAAAAGGCTTTTTAACCATAACAATCTAAATGAAAGTTGTAGATTATGTTAAACCGAGAAGTTTCATAAAAAGAACGTCAAAATCTGACTTCGTATGAGAAGTTATGATTTTTCTAAGTTTCAGTATAGTAGTATACAGCTAAAAACTCGAGATAAAGATCGAGTGATTTTTAGCCAACACAACCTAAACGAGAATTGAAGGTCTCATCAATAGTAGTACAACGGTAAAAAGACAGACAAAAACGGACGTCGGATGAAGAAGTTATGATTTTTTAACGGATTTTCTGTCCCGGTCTGTTAAAAATAATAATATTAAAAATAAAGTCAAAATTAGCCAACGAAGTCTAAACGAAAGTCGTAGAGTATAATTTTACCTACGCGTGCATATAAAGAACGTCGAAAACGGAGCTCGTATGCGAAAGTTATAAGTTTCGCAAGTTTTGGGCACAAAAATCGAAAAATGTTGAAAACCGGGAAAAATCGCATGGTGCATACTCGGACACGTCCCCTCGCATACGAGACTGACACGTGTCGCCTCGTGGAAGCTCCTGATTGGACCGAAGCTGCGATCTAGTGCGCAACCGACACGCCCTTCGCACGCTGGAGCTTCCGAAATCGCACCGTGCCCTCTTCCGATTCGACCGAAGTCCGGTCCACTCCTGATCCGACGCGCCTCGCCAGCTATCCGAAGCGAACCCTCCCCCTCGCCACCTGTCCGAACACGCGTCTGCTTCTCCTTGCTTCGGATCCGAGGCTTCGGCCTATATAAGGCATGCGAGACCCTCCGGATTTTTCACATATTTCACACCATTTTCCATTTCTTTTCACTTCTTTCACCACTTTAAAATTTCCTACAACCCCTAAAGCCCCGGTAAATCCTAAGCAAGCCTCGAAGCCCCGAGATTCCCGAGAAAAACAACTTTCTCCAGTCGAAACTCTGCCCGATTAAAGCCAGTTTTTCGTCAAATAAACTCCTTTCCAGAAAACGAAACGTTGTCCAAATCACCACCTATCAAGTGAGTTCATACCCCCGTATTTTCATAATTTTTACTGTTTTAGGGGGGGGGAGGGAATACAAGTATAACACAAGAACTTTGTGTTACGAATAAGTGATTTCAAATCATGATAAAACGATATTAAATCATCAAAAATACTCAAAACATTAAACTCTTTTGTAAACTTATATTTTTCCCTAAAATTCATATTTGTATATATATATATATATATATATATATATATATATATATATATATATATATATATATATATAAGATTTAAAAGGCTTAGGACTGATAACTCATTCTGGGTCCTTTTCCTTGTTTGGATGTGGGCTTATAGTACCGGTTATTTGTCCGAATGTCGTTTAAATTTTGCTTATATATAATTGTATATGTATATAAATATAAAAGTTATTTCATCAGTTTAAATACCTTTTGTAACATGTTGAGCAAGGGGTTACATGCAAAAACAGTTAAATACCAATTCAGAAAGTACATATAAATTATAATATGTATAATTTATGATACATATTACAATAATTCATGATTCAAGTATACTAGAATACACCGTTTTACAAGAAACAAAGGTTTGATTCAAAACAAATCAAGGGTTTACAATTTTCAAATACATGTTAAGAATACTAATTCATGAATATACAATCAATCATTATTTCAGGATTATTAGGTTTTCATAACTATTACACATGTAACGTTTATATGCTTTTTATGAGTCATTCAATTCAGGTTGTTTAAATTCATTTAAACAACATAGTTAAAGTCCTGATATTATAACCAGAGTCTCCAGTCAGGGGATCGAAACAAGTTGTGTGTAGATCTATATTGGGATTGACAACCTCGTACTCAGGCTGCTAGCTACAGTCAGGCATACACGCCAATGAGTGACAATTGTTATCAACAGTTTAAACGCCTACAAAGCATTTGTTTCAGGCCATCTAGTCTCAGTATGGTTATAATAACTCATTAAAAAGATATTAACAATACGTTAGTGTATAATCAACTAAACGTAAGTATACCTTCAAAGTACCAGTTTACATAATACAAACTACAATAGTACAATATAGTTTTCAATAACAGCTACTGAAACCAGGCACACTCTCAGTTACAAGTTTTACATAAAGGAATACAAATACAAAACATTGATTTACAAATAGAACGGTTTTATGGGAATAAAACTACTTTTCATATACAACAGAAAATATAGGATTTTCTGGAACAGTTTACATATGCAAGATACAGAGACATCCTTTCAAACATAAACACTTATGCACTCACTCAACTTTATGTTGATACTCTCTTTTCAAATTACTTGTATTCTCAGGGAAATAATAAACAGGTACTCCCCGAGCTTTTTGAGAAGATAGAGCTATTTTGAGTCATATCTTCTTCTTTTGTATAACTATTTTGGTTTCAATATACAATGATTGAACACATGTAAATACTTACACTTTTTAAATACAATGGTTGTTTGTACTTTGATTGTTATGATGCATGTGTTGTGATACTACAAATGAAGTCCTCCACCCCCGGACGTTTCCGCCGTCTGGTTTCGGGGTGTGACACATGTGCACACACAGAACTTTCATCTCGATGCTTGCATGCCAATAAGGCTTGAGTGACCTTGAACTTTTCCAAGTCGCCGAAAACGTGGGTCAGGGAGAATTACTGGAGGAGGTGGAGGAAGAGAAGTATGATCTCCAGTTCCACTAATGCACGAGGAAGGGAATGATCTTTCACCTCGATCGACACGTGGAAGATCATCTTCAAAAAGAAAGATTTTTCCAAAGAATTGAGGAAGACCATAGTGTTGGATAAGGTGTCTAAGTCCATAACTATATTTAGTATGTACTTGACCCGATTTGGCATGGTCCATTTGGGTTGCATGGCATCATGATAATTGGATAGACAAAATGAGAAAAAAGACACTTATGATTTATTAATATATTATAAGTCCTAATATATTAATATGAAATCATATTATCTAATTAGTATTGATCAAGAATTAATTTGGAATTAATTTTGTGATCAAAAAGAGACTAATTAAATATATGGGGTTTGATTTGTAAATCACTCATTCTTATATAGTGGGCTTATGGTCCATGATTCACTAGATTGGGCTAGGACCCATTGGGTGCTCCATGGATGCTCCATGGAGGTTAAAAACCTTGGATCATGGGGGAAATGAAAAGCACATTAGGGTTTACATGGTATAACCCTACATGTGGCACACTATATAAACAACCTCATAAGGAGCAAAATCTGCCACTAAGACTAGAAGAAGAGGGCTAGCCGATTTTTGAGTGAAAGTGTTCTACTCTCAAGTTATTCCAAGAGTTGTGGTGTTGTGTGAAACATTTTAGGCATCACATTTGGGGTGCTAGGCTCACAAGGTCTTAAGGAATCCAAGCAACTACAAAGGTATGTCATTCTACTAGTTTATATTACAATTACCTCATGCCATGCTAGTTAGGATGAGAACCTTGGAAAAATTATTATTTGCATGTATATTAGAGAAAACATAGATCCAAGGTTTCTAGGGTTGCATGTACACCATAGGAGTGTTAGAATGCTCAAAACCCATCACATAGTTGTATGAACTTAACATCTATAAAGGAGAGAAAATTCAAGTGAGTTGATTTAATCCTTAATACAACACCCAAATGAAATATTAAGGCTAGGACCCAACACAATAATTTACAATTCAGAAGAGGGATGTCGTAATCCAATTGCAAATTATTTGAAGGTAGGTAAATGACGATTTACCAATTCCACCACAAAAACGAAATTTTAAACGAATTACGTTTTAAATGAAATTCCTAGATCCTTTGAGATTCATTGAACTTTTCAATGACATGTTTAATATTGATTATGCCCTTCGAATTTGTGACTGGGATACCGAGGATCACAAATAAGGTGTGAATTACCATGCAAATTAGTTTGGTACTCTCGATGTCATTTATCACCCAATCAATGTGTCGGTTAACCATACATGCTCCATTGATCAACGATAATTCACGAGAAACCCATTGCCAACAATAATCATCCCATATTAGTGTGTCGGTTAACCACACACGCTCCACTAACGACCAATAAGGTGCAATGTGCAATTTCATGGGTTAACATCAAATTCACATTTTTCCTAAAGTAACTAAGATTGGGAATTTAATAAAAGCGTTTAGTTACTTTATAATTCATTATAATTTTAATGAGAGTTTAATGTCTTATCCTACCCGTTCGGCTAATGACCCTCCACTAGTCAAGGGTGCGGTTGGTAAGAGTGGATACCCAATGACGGTCATTTTATAGGCCAAACACCCCTTTTAGACCAGCTTCGTGAATGAGGCCTACTAACGGTAAGACTGACTGTTCTTATACATATATAATATATTAGACTTTTAATTTTATATAGTATAAGGGTGTATTTTAAACTTTTAAAATACTAAGAGGTTTAATCTTTTAATAAATTAAACTTTTAATTTAATTAAATTTAAACCTATCTATGGATTAATTAATTGTCTTTTAATTAAACACTTAATTGATTTATTAATAAAATCCATGAGGGTGTATTTTTTAAACTATTCAAAATACCAAGGTTCTATTATTTAAGATTTCAAAATTAAAACTATTTAATCAAATTTTAAGTTATAAAATCAAAGGGTGTATTTAAAACCCTTTTCAAAATACTAGGTTAAATTTAAATTAGGAATATAATCTTATCATTATCCATAAATTCAACCAAATCTATTAATTTTGAGAAGGATATCATGTAATCTTTCAGAAAATTCGATTTTAGGAATTAAAAACGAATCATGACAGTTATCCTAATCAAAACCAAATCTGAAAATCGAACAAATAGGCAACAAACGAGTCAACTCGTCGAAATGGACACTGAACTCGTCGAGTTCAACATTGAACTCGTCGAATTCAGCCTTCAGACAGAACAAATCGATTTTCTTGTTCTTTGGACAATTCACTATTGCATCAAATATAACAGAAAAACATCATAGGCTCTGATACCACTGATGGGATTTAAGCATAACAACATCCTATGTGATCATGCAACCCTAATTGCTTTGGATCTAAGTTTTTCTCTAGTTATACATTCAAATTGAAATTCCAAAGCAATAACCCTAATACTAGCATACAATTTCGAAATCAATATGAAAACTAGGGTTAGAAGATTACCTTGCTTGCTATCTAGTAATAACAAGAATTCGTTGGTTGATCTTGACTTCTGAAAGCTTAGTGTCTCAAGTGTTTCACCTCTAATGGAGTCACAAACACCAATAGCAAAGGATGTAGGAGAGAGGAGGTATAACACTTGTGAAAATCGGATAGGGTTCCCAAGAACGCATTAGTGGTCGAAAATCACATGCTAGGGATCCTTTAAATAGTTGAGGCTGCTAGGGTTTCTAGGTGGAAACCCTAATTTCCTAGCTTAGGCCTTAAGCAGTCCATGGACCTCCACATTAGAAGCCTTGGACGAAATTCTATAGGGCCTCCTATAGATTTCGTCCACTCGCTTCTATAGGAGTCCATCAGCCCAACATTGCAACTATCAATGATTTGCAATACCAGTCCCTGTTTATTTAATCAGTTCCTTTAATCCCAAAATTAATATCAAATTAATTTCCAATTAAATACTAATTAAATAATATGATTTCCAATTAATATATTATTCTTATAATATATATAAATAAATCATTAATTAACCTCTTTCTCCAAAAGTCATCCTGTCAAGTTGCTATGGTGAAGGCAACCCAAAAGGACCATGCTACTATCGAATCAAGTACATACCAATTATAGTTATGGGATTAGACACCTAATCCAACATCATCACCTACAGAACGCCCTACCTCCTCCCACTAATCATGTGCCTTGTCCTTCAAAAGGGAGGAAGATAGTATGACCTTGTCCCCCTCAGGACAACGGTTGGTACGGAAGGCGTTAGCAACATCTGCTAACCACCTGTTGATCGCAATGGGGTCCCTCGCCCCATGATAATTTGGAGGTCCACATGCCCTGAACTCCCTGAAGGTCAAAAAGCGTGTCCCAACCAAAGCCACCATCTCAGCGTGAAAGACGCTCAACTGCTCGTCCAGAATCTCCAGTATACCCTCCTTGACTGTGCCAAAGAGCGCAGGAGTCTGCTCAAGGATACTACGCGTGATCTCAAATGAGACGAACTCCCTCGTCTGGTCAACAAGCTGCCTGGCTCCAGAACTTGAGCCTGAACCCTCACCAGCACCAGAACTGCCAACAGGTCTGCCTCTCAACGTTACCATACTGAAAATGGATTATAAAAACCATCAGAATACGCATCAAAACACATATATATCGAGGGTAAAACAAACTCCATAAGCTCCCTGCTTTCATCGCAACCCTCCTTGATTCGAGTACGGATCCTCTGCTTCTAGTAGTACGGGCCCATACTACCTTCCACATTTATCCGTACTTTCCTCAAGAATTGCTTTGACTCAACCAAGTTACTCTATATCCATACAACCTTCCCTCATAGATAAGGCTCCCAGCACTAAATCTCATCCTAAGTTTGGGTGAATGATGGAAAACCTAGGATGAGATTAAGTGCTGGGAGCCTTATCTGTGAGGGAAGGTTGTATGGATATAGAGTAACTTGCAGAAGGAACTCCCGCTAACTTCCTCTAACTAGTTCACGAATACAATTACATACTAGTAAAACCGGATAATTCTTCAAATGAAAGGTCTCAAACTACAACGGTTGGACTCAAACAAGAGCTGCGCAATAGAGTTAAAACCTAACCTTCTAAAATTATTCAGATCCCATAGTATCTAACCTAGCATATTCGCTTACTAGTCAGCTGAAGTTAGTAAGAACTCCTAAAAGCACAAAGCTAGCAGCATTCTGGCATCAAGTTATCGAAAACCAAGCATAACCTAATTACGCCACCCTATCACTGACTAAAGAGTACTAGCATGCAATTCTACAAGCTCATACAATAGGCATACAAAGGTATCTCTCCTAGCATTCTATCATGAAAAAACTGAACAGATCCTAAGCCCTAACTAGCATGTGATTCACAGATTTACAAATCAAACCATAACAGATAACATGTATGGGTACTTAGGGAAAACTTAATTGAGATTGGCCGATTGCATGCACCACACCTTTTCTTATTTCAGAAAACTATTTTCCTTTAAAAATATTTCCTTTGAGAAAAACTTTACCAAATCCTTAGTTTAAGTTCAGACACACCCGAGAGTGTGCCCAAATCCCTCAAACCAAGGCATTGATATCAACTTGTAACATCTCAAAAATATGACCCAAAGTTTTTAAAATTTTTAAGCGTGAATAAAACAATATTCCAAAAACATTATTCATACAACCCAAAAACTAAGTATATCAAACATCATGAAAATCAGAGTGTGTCCCAAAAACAGAATCCATATGATGTGTGCGATGCAGTTAACCCGAGCTCTTCCCCTTGGACCGAAAGTACCTGAAAAATACCTAAAAACCGTAAGCACAAAGCTTAGTGAGTTCCCCAAAATACCACATATGTAACATCCTAAAAATCGAGACCAAAAATTTTTGTTTTAATTACACTGCTTATAAATTTTGTTTGAGGAAAACATGACTGATTTCATATTAATTCATAAACCATAGTTACATATCTCAAAACCATATCGTCAAATAGTAATAATGTCAGAGTACAATCCCATAAATCTTAAATACTGAATCATGTGTGTGCGATGCGCTGCTACCCTGTCGGCTCCTTCCCCTTAGACGAAGAGGTACCTGAAACCAAAACTGAAAACCATAAGCACAAAGCTTAGTGAGTTCCCCCATCATACCACATACCATACAATCATACATACTTCCGGGAAATTCTGGGGTGCCCGACCTACCCATGTCAAGCCATTCTGGGGTGCTGACCTACCCATGTCAAGCCATTCTGGGGTGCTGACCTACTCGTGTCAGGCTGTTCTGGGGTGCTTGCCTACCCTCCGGTCTATCTCAACCGGCCACGGGGACTGTTTCATCCCCTACCACTATCACATAATAACATATCATAATCATGCCGTCAGACATATCTGGGGTGTCCGACCTACCCTTCGGTCCTAACAACCGAATCGGGGGACTATTCCCCTTATACTACCACTATCGCATATAACATATCATACTGGCACATAGAACATATCAGGTAGTAGCAAATTTAGACATTTATCACGAAGACAATCATCCAAAGACATTCCCTGCTGGTGGGCATGCATTGTGGCTGTAGACCCACCTCTACTGGATGGTAACTCACCTCACTGTCGTGTAGTGTCTGCACTGTCCTCGGTATGGAAATCAACTATTCTCGACTCCTCAATCCCTACACGACATCCTTTCTACATTACCATTTCATACTCATAACCCCTACAAGGGTCAACCCAAGTCCAAGGCAAAGTCAAGGTCAAAACCTTGGTCAAAGTCAACTTTGGTCAAAGTCAACATCTGGTTGACTAGACTCGCCCAGTTGGTCCACCAACTCATCGAGTCCCCACGTACACAAAATGCTACAACCTCGTCCCTACTCGTCGAGTCTAGCAAGAGCTCGACGAGTTCTCCTTCCACAAAACATCGGGAGATTCTTCAACTCACTCGCCAAGTTCATCCTTGAACTCGTCAAGTTCATCTTCATCCGTATGAAGGTGCTTAGTCTATGACTCGCCGAGTTCTCCTTGAACTTGTCGAGTCCGTCTTCATGTGGTTGGGACATTGCCTTGAACTCGCCAAGTTCCTCCTTGAACTCGTCGAGTCCTTCGATCTTCAAGTCCATAACAAACCCCAACAGGCTGAGTTTTCCTTCAACTCAACCAAAGACCATTTCCAGAAGACGTTTGGGGGAAACTGCGACCCGACTCGTCGAGTCACCTAAGCGACTCGTCGAGTCCCTCTTTGTCCAAAAATATACAGTCGATTTTAACCGGTCTTAATGCATTCAAACCATAGATCTGACCTCCTAGGGTCCATATTATACGTAAAGTTCCAAACTTGACGTCCATGCATGAGGTATTTGGCCCAAATGGCTCTAGAATGAAGTCTACAAGATGCATGGGGTGCTTATGTTAATAAAGTTGGCACCTTTATGCCATAAGAACCCCCAATGGTTCCAGATCTGAAGCTATACCCTCAATGAACCACAAAATTCCGAGTATGGCACCTCTAAGGCTTAGAAAAAGGTATAAATGAACCCTAACTAGAGATCTAAGAGATAGATGGTCAACGTTTCAGCTTTATACCTCAAGTGAGCTGGAAATGGGGCACAACCTCTGGATCTACTAGCTTCCACTCGACTTCCAAGCTCCTTCTTCCTTCTCAAGCTTCACAATCACCATAAACACACAAAAATGGCTCAAGAACACTCAAAAAAGGTTAGGGTTTCAATCTAGGGTTTCTCTGAGTTGCGAGGGACGATAAAGGGTGGGTTGAGGCAAAATAAGTTGTTTAAATAGGGTGCAAACTATAAATATTAGGGTTTCATCCAGACAGCCCTACTCGTCAAGTCGGTCTCCCGACTCGTCGAGTAGGTCACTAAACCTCTTGGTCCAAATCAAGTCTAATCGACGAGTTGGGCCTCCAACTCGCCGAGTCCTAGAGCAAAACATGAAATTACTTGAATTTAAATACGTACCAGGAACCGGTTGTTACAAATCTCCCCCACTTATTCTAGACTTCGTCCTCGAAGTTTGTTGCTGAATCCGGAAAAAGCTCGGGGTAATGCTCCCTCATCTCGTCCTCCGGCTCCCAAGTCCATTCTAAGCCCTTGCGGTGCTGCCATTGCGCCTTCACCAGCTCCACCTTCTTGTTTCTCAGATCCCTCGACTTCCTGTCGAGGATAGCTACTGGCCGCTCGATGTAGTTCAGGCTGTCATCCACCTGAATATCCTCTAAAGGCACCACTACTGAATCGTCTACCAGACACTTCCGCAGCTAGGAGACGTGAAAAGTACTGTGAATCTGACTGAGTTGGCTGGCAGGTCCAACCTATATGCCACCTTGCCCATCCGGGCTACAAACCTGAAAGGTCCAATGTACCTGGGGCCTAACTTGCCCCGCTTCTTGAACCGAATGACACCATTCCAAGGCGACACCTTCAGGAGCACCATATCCCCAACCTGGAACTCCAGGTCCGAACGACGCTTGTCGGCATAACTCTTCTGCCGACTCTGAGCAGTCTGGAGCCTGCTCCGAACCTGTTGGATCCTCTCTGTAGTCTTGAGTACCACTTCGGTACTCCCCATGACCCTATGTCCAACCTCACCCCAGCATATCAGGGTCTTGCATTTCCTCCCATACAACATCTCGAAGGGAGGGCGGTCGATACTCGCGTGATAGTTGTTATTGTAGGAAAAACTCTGCTAAAGGAAGGTAAGTATCCCAACTACCTCTGAAGTCTAACACGCATGCCCGCAGGATATCCTCCAAAGTCTGGATGGTCCACTCGCTCTGACCATCCATTTGCGAGTGAAAAGCGGTGCTAAAGTGCAGTCGAGTACCCAGCTCGTCGTGAAACTTCTTCCAGAATCTGGAAGTGAACCGCTCATCCCTGTCAGAAACCACCAAGACTGGCAGCCCGTGCCGAGCCACTACCTCTCTGATGTAGATGTCGGCCAACTTTTCGGCCGACATGCTCTCCTGGATCGGAATGAAATGCGCGCTCTTGGTCAACCGATCCACGATAACCCAAATCGAATCCACTCCCCACGCGGTTCTAGGAAGCTTCGTGATGAAATCCATAGTGATATCTTCCCATTTCCACATCGGGATATCCAACGGTTGGGTCTTGCCATGAGGTCTCTGATGCTCGGCCTTGACCTTCCTGCAGGTCAGACATCTCTCAACGTACCAAGCTACATCTCGCTTCATGCAGGGCCACCAATAATCAAGACGAAGATCCTTGTACATCTTCGTCACCTCGGGCTGGATGGCAAACACGGATTTGTGCGCCTCGTCCATCAATACATGGCGCACACCTCCATGATATGGGACCCAAACCCTATGGTGTAGTATCAACAATCCACGGCTGTCATAAGCGAAGGAGGAAACCTGACCCACAATACGCTCACTCTTACGATGTTCCTCCTTCATAGCCTCCTGCTGGGCCTCTCGAATCCGCTCCAACAGCGGAGTCACCACGGTCATCCTCAAGCAAATATCTCTGATCGGCGCTGCCTTGCGGCTAAGCGCATTGGCCACGACATTGGCCTTCCCCGGGTGGTAGAGGATCTCACAATCGTAATCCTTCACCACATCTAGCCATCGACGTTGTCTCATATTTAGATTTGGCTGATCCATGAGGTACCTCAAACTCTTATGGTCCGTGTAAATGGTACAATAGACCCCATAGAGGTAATGACGCCAAATCTTGAGGGCGAAAACAACTGCCCCCAACTCCAAATCATGCGTCGGATAGTTCGCCTCATGAGGCTTCAGCTGCCTCGAAGCGTAGGCGATAACATGCCCCTTCTGCATCAATACCGCACCCAAACCCGAGATGGATGCATCGCAATACACTATAAAATCATCCAAGCCCTCTGGCAGGGCTAAGATTGGCGCCTCGCACAATCTCTGTCTCAGTGTCTCAAATGCGGCCTGCTGCTCAGACCCCCAGCGAAAGACCACGACTTTCCTTGTCAACCGGGTCAAGGGCACATCTATCTTGGAGAAGTCCTGAATGAATCTTCGATAATAACCTGCCAGTCCCAGGAAGCTCCGAATCTCAGATGGAGACCTCGGAACCTCCCACCTCATCACGGCCTCCACTTTGGCCGAGTTGACCGAAATCCCGTTCTGGTTGACAAAGTGCCCAAGAAACTGCACCTCACGCAACCAGAACTCACACTTGGAGAACTTGGCATACAAGTTCTCCCTCCTCAGAGTATCCAACACCTCTCGCAAGTGCTCCTCATGCTGCTCCTGCGTCTTGGAATAAACCAAGATGTCATCAATGAAAACTATCACAGATCGATCCAACATCGGTCTGTACACGCGGTTCATGAGATCCATGAACGCGGCAGGAGCATTGGTGAGCCCGAAAGGCATCACCACGAACTCATAGTGACCATATCGTGTCAGAAAAGCAGTCTTCTGCACATCCTCCTCTCTGACCCTCATCTGATGATAACCCGAACGCATATCAATCTTGGAGAACTAAGATGTTCCCTGAAGCTGGTCAAAGAGATCATCAATCCTCAGGAGTGGGTAACGGTTCTTCACTGTTACCTTATTCAGTTCCCGGTAATCTATACACATCCGATGCGACCCGTCCTTCTTCTTCACAAATAGAATCAGGGCTCCCCAGGGTGAACTGCTCGGTCTGATGAATCCCTTGTCTAACAGCTCCTGCAGCTGTGTAGACAACTCCTACATCTCAGCAGGAGCCAACCGATACGGTGCCTTGGCTATCGGAGCCGCACCAGGGACTAGGTCGATCTTGAACTCCACATGCCTCTCCGGAGGTATCCCAGGCAGCCCCTCTGGGAATACATTCGCACACTCTCGTACCACTGGTACGTCTCTCACCATCTCCTTACTCGCCTCCTGGGTATCCAAGACATAGGCGACATACCTTGCGCATCCCTGCTGGAGATAGCGCCTAGCTCTCGCTGCTGAACATAAAGTTGGTCCACGTTGTGGCCTCTCTCCCTGAATCACCAGCTCTCCCCCACCTGGGGTCCTGACCCGGACCAACTGTTGCGCGCAGTTGATCACTGCCCCATTGGGGCTCAACCAATCCATGCCTATAATAACCTTTTTCCCCTGCAATGGTATGGGAACCAAGTCTACCAAGTAGCGCTCCTCGAACAACCTCAAAACACAATCCCTGAAAACCTCTGATGCTCGCACTGATCAGTCGTCCGCAATCTCGACCTCTAGAGGGCAATCCAACATGACCGAAGACTCAGGGAACCTCTTGCTAAGCGCAAGAGAGACAAATGATCGGGTAGCACCCGAATCAAACAAAACCTGAACTGGGATATCGTTCACATGGAATGATCCTAAACAAAACATATAACATGGCACATCAATATCACAAGAAACATATAATAAAAGTTGTGGCCTCTCGCCCTGAATCACCAGCTCTCCCCCACCAGGGGTCCTGACCCGGACCAACTGTTGCGCGCAGTTAATCACTGCCCCATTGGGGCTCAACCAATTCATGCCTATAATAACCTTGTTCCCCCGCAATGGTATGGGAACCAAGTCTACCAAGTAGCGCTCCTCGAACAACCTCAAAACACAATCCCTGAAAACCTCTGATGCTCGCACTGATCAGTCGTCCGCAATCTCGACCTCTAAAGGGCAATCCAACATGCCCGAAGACTCAGGGAACCTCTTGCTAAGCGCAAGAGAGACAAATGATCAGGTAGCACCCGAATCAAACAAAACCTGAACTGGGATATCGTTCACATGGAATGATCCTAAACAAAACATATAACATGGCACATCAATATCACAAGCAACATATAATAAAAGTTAGAGAGAATAAGCCATACCCGTCACCACATCGGGTGCGGCGCGTGCCTCCTCGGCTGTCAACTAGAAAGCTCGGCGCCTCACCACTGTTGCGCGCCCTGAATCACCAGCTCTCCCCCACCAGGGGTCCTGACCCGGACCAACTGTTGCGCGCAGTTAATCACTGCCCCATTGGGGCTCAACCAATTCATGCCTATAATAACCTTGTTCCCCCGCAATGGTATGGGAACCAAGTCTACCAAGTAGCGCTCCTCGAACAACCTCAAAACACAATCCCTGAAAACCTCTGATGCTCGCACTGATCAGTCGTCCGCAATCTCGACCTCTAAAGGGCAATCCAACATGCCCGAAGACTCAGGGAACCTCTTGCTAAGCGCAAGAGAGACAAATGATCAGGTAGCACCCGAATCAAACAAAACCTGAACTGGGATATCGTTCACATGGAATGATCCTAAACAAAACATATAACATGGCACATCAATATCACAAGCAACATATAATAAAAGTTAGAGAGAATAAGCCATACCCGTCACCACATCGGGTGCGGCGCGTGCCTCCTCGGCTGTCAACTAGAAAGCTCGGCGCCTCACCACTGGAGCCTCTGACTTGACCTTCCGGCCATCCGTAACCCGAGTAGTCGCTGGAGTTGGCGCCACCACTGGCGCTGCTGCTACTGCTGTCAACCTAGGGCAATTGGCCTTTTTATGGCCCTTCTAATTGCAATGAAAGCAAATCAGGTCTGATGTCTGAATGGTGGGGGCAGGGGCAGTACAATCCCTGCCAAAGTGCCCCGTCTTGCCGCACTTGTAGCAGCCCGATGATCCCGCTCTACAAGTTCCCTCATGCGGCCTGTCGCATTTCCTGCAGCGGCTCTGGCCCGGCTGACCCTTCGACCTAGTGTCGGATCCCTTTGGGTTTCTTCCCCGAAACCCCAGTAACCTGCTCCGTCTCCGCCTTCCTCTTCCTGAGGTGCTCTAAATCAATCTCCCTCTCCCTCACCCTGGCAATCATGGACTCCAGGGTCGGGCAGGCTGAGTAGCTGACATGCTCCCAAATATCAGCCCTCAACATGTCATGATAGCGGGTCTTCCGCATCTCCTCATCCCCGACATACTGAGGTACCAACAAGGCCCTCTCTCGGAACTTGGCGGTGATCTCCGCCACTGTCTCAGTAGTCTGTCTCATGTCAAGAAACTCCCTGGCCAGCTGCTGAAGCTCCACAGCTGGCGCAAACTCAGCCCAAAACCTGGTCACAAAGTCCAACCAAGTCATAGCCTCGATGGTTAGGGCTCCCAGTGAGTCACCAACCGACTCCCACCAATCCCTAGCTCTATCTCTCAAACAACCCGCAGCAAAGCGAACCTTCGACCCTTCCGGGCAGAAGCTCGTCAACTGCGCAGACTCGATGTCTGTGATCCATCTCCTGACGGTAATGGGTTCCTTCGCCCTGTGAAAGTCTGGCGCACCACTCCCCCTGAAGTCCTTGAAGGACAGTGTGCGAGTCCCGGACTGGCTGGACGCCAAGTCACTCCTGAATGTCCGGAGGCGATCCTCCATCAGCTCAATAATCCCCTCCTTGATCGACCCGAAAATGACTGGGGTTGCCTCAAGGATAGCTCTCATGATCTCAGACGCAATGAACTCGTGTAACCCGTCATCAACCTGCTCGGATCCCGCACCCGAGCCTGATCCTGATCTAGACCCTGAACCTCCTGCTCCATGACGCGTAGTCACCATTCTGAAATAAAACACATAAACGTCAGGGTCATACATACTCTCGAGAGGTCTCACACTCTCTCCAAGTTCCCTGGTTCTTTCTTAGCCCCCCTTGATTCGAGTACGGATCCTCTGCTTCCAGTAGTACAAGCCCATACTACCTTCCACATTTATCTGTACTTTTCTCAAAGATTGCTTCGACTTCACCAAGTCCCTTTCACTAATACTGCTTTCCAAACTAACCTTATCCTAGGCTTGTCCTAGGGCACTCTCCGACCTACTCTCCGCCATCAGCTGCACAAGGAGTCCCTACCACCCTTCCCTAACTAGCTTGCGAATACTATTACATATTCTCTTACTAGTTAGTTAAAGCTAGCTAGAACCCTTATAAGCACAAAGCAAGCAGCATTCGTGCATCGAGTAACCATAACCAAGCATAACCTAATCAGGCTATCATACTGCTGACTAACCAGCCCTAGCATATAGCTCAATAAGCTCATACAATAGGCATATAAGGCATCCTTCCTAGATCCTTAGCCCTAATCTAGCATGCAGTTCTCATAATCACATAACAGGCATACAAGGCATCCTCCCTAGATCCTTAGCCCTAGTCTAGCATGCAGTTCTCATAATCATATCATATAATCATAACATATCATGTATGGGTATCTTGGGGAAAACTTACTTGAGCTCGGCCTGTCGCACGCATCACACACTTTGCTCTTTCTCAAAACACCTTATTTTTAAATTTTAGAAAACTATTTTCTTGTAAAAATCTTTCAAGCCCTCGATTTGAGTCCAGACACCCCCGAAGGTGTGTCCGAATCCCTCAAACCAAGCCTCTGATACCAACTTGTAATGATGCGACCTTGGTCTGGCTCGATCGGTATTGGTCACTTGGATTCTTGATTGCCTCTGCAAGATCACAAAGAAAGAAGGCCGTCAGCCGCTTTCCGGGAGGAGCTCCCGGAAGAACGCTCCGACGGTCAAGTTAGAGAGTGTTTAGGGTCTTTGGGTGTGCGCTCTTAGAGAGTCCAGAGAGCCTACCTCATAGGTCTGAGAGGGTATCCTTTTATACCTAGCTCCCTTGCCTGATCCGTACCAGACAAGATCGCTTTTTGGGGAGACAGGATCAGGGGCGCTGATTGGAGAGTCATGCGCCTTTAACCGTTAGGGCGCTTTTATTGGCTCTGACGGTAATGGTCTGATCCTCCTGGTTGTCTCCTGACCGTTTCTTTTGTCTTGGAGCTGGGAGCGTCTCTAGGCGGGCGCGAGCCTTTCGCCTGTGCGTTCCGCTCCCGAGGGCGCCAGCGGACGCTAAGCCTGCTGGGCTGGTCCCGGTTCGTGTGTGAGCCTTTCGCCTGTGCCTTCTACTCCCGGGGGTGCCAGCGGACGCTAAGCCTGCTGGGCTAGGGTCGGTTGGCGTGTCCGGCTCGTGCTTCTACCGTGCTGCCCTAGGCACGTCATCAAGTCCCCCAGTCCTGTAGCCGTAGCGTTGCAGCGCTAGCTACGACGTTCTGGACTTAGATAGCTTACGCGTGTCGGTTTTCCTTTACCTGCCGTTCCGTCTTTAATGGCGACGTGACTGCGCATGATGTCTGGCAATTACGTCACCGTGTCAGGCATTTAAATATCCCGCCTCTTCTTCTTCTTTATAAGGGCCTTTGAACGGTTTCTCTTTATCTTTTCCTCCTTCCCTCTTCGTCTTCCCCTTTTCTAGCTTGTCTTCTTCTTTCTTCCTTTCTCATGGCAAACCTTCCCGGTATCCTCCCTTCCGCCACTGAGTATCGTCAACTGGAGGTCACGTATG
This sequence comes from Lactuca virosa, assembly GCF_052849685.1. Lineage (NCBI taxonomy): Eukaryota > Viridiplantae > Streptophyta > Magnoliopsida > Asterales > Asteraceae > Lactuca > Lactuca virosa. The sequence goes on from NC_136431.1 coordinate 74,101,300, forward strand.
GCTTATCTTCTTTGGAAGGTGTAGAGTTTCCTGCACCTGGCTCTAGTATCTCATCCCCTCCCCCTGGCAAGATTGGGGTTTACTTGAAAACCCTAGACGCTGGCATCCGTTTCCCTTTGACTGATTTTCAAGAGGAGGTCTTTCAGAAAGACAGTTGCAGTCTTCAGATGTTGACCCCTAATGCAGTCAACAAAGTGGTTGCATTTGAGATGATCTGCAGGGCCAACGGGTATCTTCCGGATTACTTTGTTTTCAAGTTTTTCTTCTGATTCTGCGTCACTAGGGATAAGTGCACCTTTTCGGTCCGGCGAGGGGGGCACGCCTTAGTTCCCGACGGGCGGACCCCTAATAATTGGCAAGACAAGTGGTTATGGGTAGACCAGGAGTTGGTCGGAAGCGGATGGTACCGTGCGAATGCTTTTTCCGATACCATCCCCAAGCTCTTCCCCCACAACCAAAGTGTCGCTGATTATCTGAAGTGTGTGCAAGTATCCCCTGAGGATTATTCTGAAGCTCTGCTTTCTGGTGTGGGGATGAGCCCTTCTTGGAGGCATCGTGGCAAGATGGCGGTGTTTTTCTCCGTTGTTGACGGTAGGTGCTGTACCCTTCTTTTTCCCTTCTCCCCCTTGTTACTACTATGTGACTGATATTCCTTGTTCTAATATCTCTAGGTGTTGAGTCTTCCCTGTCCATGGATGAGGTGTTACGGAAGCGTTATCGTGGCAAGTTTGAGTACCGTGAGGTGGATCTGGTTGATCGGCTTCCTCCACCCTGCCGACTGGACCAGCTTGCCTTAACTGCTGCTACTTCTGCCCCTCCTGCAGGCTCGTCGGCGTCGGAGGGAGATCCTTTACGCGCCCGCCCAATCTCTGCTGTCATGTCCCTGGGTAGCGCTCGCTCCTTCTCCGTGGAGGGTAGCGAAGACAGCAAAGAGGGGATTATCACGGATGTCCGGCGAATGCAAGCGAAGAGAAAAGTTGTCTTAGCCATGGGTGAGCCGGTTACCGGCGCCCCCACTGCTACCAAAAGGGTTCATACCCGGCGCAACTTCTCTCGTCTGTTGAGCTCTATGACTTCCACACCGGCCGGTGTGGTCGTGATCCCTGATGACGACACGCAACAGTCCGAAGGGGTCGACGGGGCGGCTGAACAGCCCGTTGTTCCTGCTCTCTCTTCTATTCCCGTTCCAGGTGTTTCCTTGGTTTCCCCAAAGTTTTCCCCGGTTAAAGGTTCTAGTGGCCCTGGGTCAGTCTCAGTTCCTTTAGGTGGTGTTTCTGGAGACAGCTCTACCGAGTCTCCTGTTTTTGTTCCTTCCTGGGATCTCCGCAACGATTCCCGACTCTCTGTTCGTAACAATGCTTTGGAATTTTCCCGCCATGCTTTTCCTCCGGCTGCTGTTGGCGATATGGAGGCTATGGGTAATCCTGCACTCGCTCATAACATGGCCTATGCTGCTGCGCAGGCCATGTTTTACCTTGTCGCGGGTTCCCGTCGTGTTCATGCTCTTGGCGAGATGGAGGCCGTCCATGCTACTTGTGGATCACGCGTGACGGGGCTGGAACGTCGCCTTGGCGAGCTTGGCGAGGACCTCCGTCTGTCTGAGCAAAAATGTGAATTGCTATCCTCTGAGAAGACCGTCCTTGACGAAACTAGGGCTGTCTTGGAAGCTAAGGTCGACTCCCTGACTCAAGTGAATGAAGGTTTGATGATCCAGGTGGAAAGTCTTGAACGCGATGCTGCTAATCGTGATAAGCTTATTTCGTCATTGCAATCGGATTTAGACGCTTCCCGTCAGGATTTGGATTGGCTGGTGCATGTTGGTGTTGTTCGAATTGTTGATAAATTGATTGAGCAGCCAGACTTTACTAACGCGATAAGTCTCATCCGGCATGCTGCTTTTATGGTCGGGGTTGAGTATGTTTAGAAAACCTCTGCTAGTGCTGGTGGTGGAGATGTCGGTGTTGATGCCGCTTCTGTCGGTCCCGTGGTTAGTATGAACGACGCTTTGTTATCTTTTGCCAGTATGGATCAAGCGTCCTTGTTGGGTCTGGGTGAATTAGGTGTTGGAGGTCTCCGAGAGTTGTGCTCGTTTGCTGGTTCAGAGGGTACTCCGGAAAGTGCAATGGGTCAGGGTATTGTGCCGGTGGCTGAGGTCGGTGCTGGGAAGGGTAACGAGGGTGGTGATGGTGATCTTGGAGAAGGTGAGGTGGCTGTTGTGGGAAACGAAGTCACATGTAGCGAGGATGATGTTGTTGAAGATGCTCCGACATCGTGTGCTACCCCTCTTGGGGCGTGAAAATTTCTTTGCATGTTTTAGTTTCTGTCTTGTATGTTTCTTTTGATGGCCATGTGGTGCCTTTAGTTTGTATAACGTATGGGCTTTTGAACAATATTCTCTGTGTTATGTGTGTAATCACAAACTCTAAGCGCTATTTGTTTGTTGCTTACTATCTTTCATATATATTTTTCTTTTTTTCTTTTTTGAAAAGAACATAGCGCTCTGATGCGCTAGGCGTTCTGCTTTGCCTATGTCATTGTCGATACGCTAAGTATCGGTATTGGGTGCTCTTAGTACCCAACGAATGGATCTCTACATGCACATTTTCAATCGTTAAGAGTTAATACACTAAGTATTAAAGATTAGCATTTGAATAATCCCATTACATTAACCATGGACTACAAATACACTAAGTATGAAACTCATGTCACTAAGCATGGACTTGTGTACACTAAGTACTTGGGACGTGCCGCACTAAGCAGCGTATCGATCGACTGGGATTATACTTTTCTCTTTTCAAAAGAAAAACTTTTTCAAGTTCCTGGCGTTCCACGTTCTTTGAATCTGCTTTCCTTCCATCGTTTCTAAGGCATACGCGTCGTTCCATTTTGTTTCCATGACTTTGTAAGGGCCTTCCCACGCTGGGCCTAGTTTGCCTTGGGGTTGGCTCGACTTGCTTCGTTTTTCCTTAGAACATACTCGCCCACTTTGAACGCTTTCTCCTTTACCCTTTGGTTGTAATTCCTTTACCCTTGCATTGCTTTCTTCATCTGTGCTAGCCACCCTTAGCGTACTCACTGTTAATTCCATGGGGAGCATGGCTTCTGTCCCGTATGTCAAGCTGAATGGGGTTTCTTGCGTGCTTGTTCGTGGTGTGGTCCTGTATGACCATAGCACTGTTGGTATTTCCTCCGGCTAGTTCCCTTTTGCTCTGCCCAGCCTTTTCTTAATTCCATTCACAATAGTTCGATTGGACACCTCCGTCTGCCCGTTCGCTTGTGGGTGCGCTACTGACATGAACCGTTGCTTTATCCCTTTAGTGGCGCACCACTCCTTGAATGGGTTCTCGGCAAACTGCAGGCCATTGTCACTGATGAGTACTTTAGGTGTCCCGAACCTTGTTATAATATTCTTCCATACAAACTTTATCATGTGTCTCCCTGAGATGCACGCTAACGGCTTTGCTTCAATCCATTTTGTGAAGTAATCCACGGCCACCACCATGTATTTCAGCTTCCCTGGTACTTCCGGGAATGGGCCCACTATATCTATACCCCATTGATAGAACGGCCACGGGCTAGATATGTTATGCAGTGGTGCTGGGGGGTTTGTTTGGACTGGGCGTACGACTGGCATTCCCTGCATCTCCTGGCTATTTCTAGCGCATCTTGCTGTATTGTGGGCCAGTATACACCCATTCGTAGTACTTTGCCTGTTAGGGCCCGTGCCCCCTCGTGTGCACCCACCTGGCCTGCGTGCGCTTCGTGTAGCATCTCTCTCCCTTTGGCTTGGTCTACACACTTCAGCCATGGCGCTGTGAACCCTTTCCTGTATAGCTCTCTATTTATTAATGCATATGAGGGCGCTTTTATACGTATCTTCCTGGCCTCGTCGTGATCTTCCGGGAGCACCCCTCTTTGCAGGTATTCCCTGAATGGTGTCATCCACGTTGGTTCAGTGGTCGTTAGGGTATTCACCTGCGGTTCGTCTATACTTCTTTCTCGGAGCACCTCTACCAAGACTTTCTTCGATAGGTGATCGAAGCACATGGATGCCAATTTGCTTAAGGCATCCGCCTTCTTGTTCTCGCTTCTAGGTATCTGCTTTATCGTGAACTGCTTAAACGACTCGATTAGTTGTTTCACTGTCTTCACGTACCTTCCCATTCTCTGATCTCTCACCTCGAAACTTCCATTGACCTGGTTCGCTGCTAGCCTTGAGTCCGTCAGGGCTGTTACAGCCTTTGCCCCCATTTGCTTGGCTAGTCGCAATCCTGCGAGCAGAGCCTCGTACTCCGCTTCATTGTTTGATGTGTGAAAATCAAAACGTAGGGCGTAGGTCACTTCTTCCCCATCTGGGCTAGTCAGGATTAGCCCCGCCCACGAGCCTTCCCTGCTGGATGCTCCGTCCGTATATAATGTCCACGAACTGTTGTCGAGCGGAGCTTCTTCAACTGCCCACACTTTCTCCTTGGCAGGGCCCCCCTCGTCTGGGATTTCTAGCAGGAAGTCGGCCAACGCTTGTCCCTTAATACTTGTTCTCGGGTGGTAACTTATGTCATGTTCCCCTAATTCGATTGCCCATTTCGCTAGCCGGCCCGACGTCTCTGGTTTAAGCAGTATTTGTTTGATGGGCAGTTTGTTAGCACTTCGATCTGATGTGCTTGAAAATACCGCCTTAGTCGCCGTGCCGTGTAGATGAGTGCCAGGACTAACTTTTCCAGGGGGGGTAGTTGAGTTCTGGCCCTTGTAATGCCCTGCTTACAAAATACACCGGCCTCTGTTCTCCTTCCCTTTCTACAGTTAATACTGAGGATATTGCTTCGTTTGAGGTCGAAAGATACATTTGCAACGTCTCCCCCGGGACGGGACTGGCCAGCGTGGGTAACTTGTGTAATGCCTCCTTGATTTTCTGGAGCGCTACTTCTGCCTCGTTCGTCCACTGGAAGTTGCTCTTCTCGATGCAGCCTTTTAACGTGTGGAACAACGGCATGGCCTTGTCAGCGGATTTTGAGATGAACATGCTCAGAGCTGTAAGCTTCCCGTTCAAGCCCTGCGCGTCCCTGAGGGTGCCTGGGGTTGGCGTTTCAATGAGCTCGTCCACCTTGGTCGGGCTGGGCTGGATGCCCTGCCTGGTGACATAGTACCCCAAGAACTGCCCCTCTTCCACCCCAAACGTGCACTTAGCCGGTTTTAACTTCATTTTTACCTTCTCTAGTGTTTGGAAAGTCTCCTCGATGTCTTGCAACATCTTGTCTTCGTGCGGGCTCTTGATCACCATATCATCCACATATACTTCAATGTTTCTCCCAATTTGTTTGGCAAAGATCGAGTCAACTAGGCGCTGGTATGTAGCCCCGACATTCTTTAGACCGAAAGGCATCTTAGTGTAACAGAAGGTGCCATGGTCCGTGTAAAAAGCCGTTTTTTCCTCGTCCTCTTTGCTCATCAAGATCTGGTGATACCCTTTATATACATCTAAAAAACACTTCAGCTTGAATCCTTGCAATGACTCTACCTTCTGGTCAATTTCTGGGAGGGGGTAGCAGTCTTTAGGGCATGCTTTGTTCAAGTCGGAAAAGTCTATGCACATTCGCCATGACCCATCTTGCTTGCGGACCATGACTGGGTTGGCGATCCACGTCGGGAATATTGCTTCCCTTACTATTCCAGCTTCTGCTAGTTTGGCCACTTCGGCGTTGATTGCCCTATTACGGTCCCCACCCTGGACCCTCTTCTTTTGCTTAACCTCCTTTGCTCCTGGTTTAATTACAAGTTTGTGCTCAATGACTTTCCTTTGTACCCCCACCATGTCCGTGGGGGTCCATGCAAACACGTGTTTATACCGCTTGAGCAAGTCGACCAACGCTCCTCTTACGCGACTCGGGAGATCACATCCAATACTGACCGGCTGGTCAGGGTGTTCCGCGTTGATCACCTCCTTTCCTTTTGCGGGGTCACGTCTCAGCTTCTTGGCCTCTTTAGTTATCTCTGCTAGTTTCATAATTGTAAAGCATTGCAATTCTTTCAGTGGAGTGGCCAGTACCGTGGCTGCGCCCGTTGGAGTATCGAACTTCATAACTCCGTGCATGGTCGATGGAACCGCTCCTAGCTTTAAGAGAGCTGTTCTCCCCAGAATAATATTGTGTTCCGCCGCATGTCGGATGACCACAAAGTCAATCAGGGCGGTTTTCTTTTGCTGCTTATCGTGGCTGGTTATGGTCAAGGGAAGGTGAATTGTGCCTAGCGGCCATAGGCTATGGCCGGTGAACCCGACCAGCCTCCCCGTCGTGGGCCGTAGGTTGTCTTTCCAGCGATCTGGGAGAAGCCGGAAACAGTGCTCATAAATGATGTCCGCCGAACTTCCTGTGTCAACGTAGACCCTGTGTATGATTACATCCCTGATGGAGGCTTGGATTACCAGTGGGTCGTCGCCCCTCCATCCCTCCGGGCGAGGGTCTTGAACAGAGAATGTGAGCGTGCGCATCGGGATTCTGGTGGTCCCTTGTTCCATTTGTTGCTCTCCCCTGCTTCTCTTACTCCGTATCATGAATATCTCCTTAGGCTGGACTCCTTCGCGAGGTATGTTTTTAGCGTTTTCAGCGTCAAACTTGGCACGCAAGCTTCGTGCTATTTCCACCAGGTCCCCTTTAAGCTGCTTCTCTTCCATTTCTTTTTTTAATACCGAACAGTTAGCTGTGTCATGCGTCTTACTTTTGTGGTAATCGCAGTACCGGTTCTTTGGCGATTTGGCTGGCTGTTGCTTCTCCGACACCGTGTACACCTCTGGGCGACGGCCACGCCTGTCATCCTTGGCAAACAGTCGGAACCGAGCCTGTGGTCTCCTCGCTTGGCCGTAGTGCCTACTTCCCCCTCGGAAATCCGTGTGACCCGGGTTGTGGTGTCTGGTAGTCATTGCATTCAAGTAGGCCTGTTTTGCTGCTTCGCCATCCTCCTGTCTCAAATATCGCTCCACCCTTTCCTTCAATTCGGCCCGTGTTAGAGGCTTCTTTCCCATGAGTTTTTGCGATAAAGGGCCTGGCAAAAGCCCCCACGTGAAGGCACCGGCTATGAGCCCCTCATCATGCCCTGGTACGTCTAACGTGGCGTTTATGAACCTTGTGAAGTATTCTCGTACAGTTTCACCCTCCTTTTTCTTACAGCCTATGATTGAATTAGAGTCTCACTTGTACTTGCGTAATTGCATAAAGTTGGTGAGAAAAAGATACTTAAGCTGGGCAAAATTGGAAATGCTGCCCGGTTGTAGCGTCTTGAACCACGTGCCGGCATTGCCGTCGAGTGTAGTTGGGAAATACGTGCACCAAAACCTTTCATCAAGCTTTAATGACGTCATGGTCCATTCATATGTGTCGATGTGGCTATCCGGGTCAGTGGTGCCGTTATACGTCTTGAGCGTCGGTAGTTTGGCTGTGTTTGGTATTTCGTAGTCCAACAACTCTTTGACAAACGGAGACGTCACACTACGGGAAAGGCATTTGTGGCATGGGGTGGTGGACGCTCCCGACGGTTTGTATTGTGTGTTTAAGCCATATGGTTGTGGCGTGTGGTAGCCAGGGCTTGGTCCGTAAAAGGGATACGGCTGGAATGGTAGTTGGAGGGGGTAACTGGAGGGGAAAGGGTGTATAGGGTGCATAGGGCTAACCGTTGTTGTCTGCTGTAAGTTATTGTTAGCGGTGATGGTTGGTCCGGCCCATGTGCCGGCCAGTGAATAGACAGGTGGCGAATGAGCTATCATGGTTTGTGCCAACGGTGGTACTGAAAGCATTGAACTCTGCCCGCTTATCACCTGGTACGGCGGTGTCGCTGTAAACGACGGTGGGATGTTGAAGACGTGGCCTGGTGGAATCATCGCTGAGTGAACCGGTTGTGTTTGTTGCAATGGCGGCACGAAGAATGGTGGCATCTGAAAGGACGTTGTTGGAAATGGCCCCACCGGAGTTGTTCTTGGCTGGTGAACTGGCGGTTGTGGGGCACCGTCGGTGGTTACCGTTGAGCTTCCTTCGCTTGTAGCGACCCTGCTGACCGCTGTAGGCGGCGGTGTTTCGTCCAACGCTGCCATGAGGCGTATGGGACTTGCCTGTTGTCCCTCACTGCCGTTGGACGCCATTCACTTGTCACTTTCGTGCTTTTAGTTTGTGTTATTGATCTCACAAACGGATGGCACCAAATAATGCGACCTTGGTCTGGCTCGATCGGTATTGTTCACTTGGATTCTTGATTGCCTCTGCAAGATCACAAAGAAAGAAGGCCGTCAGCCGCTTTCCGGGAGGAGCTCCCGGAAGAACGCTTCGACGGTCAAGTTAGAGAGTGTTTAGGGTCTTTGGGTGTGCGCTCTTAGAGAGTCCAGAGAGCCTACCTCGTAGGTCTGAGAGTGTATCCTTTTATACCTAGCTCCCTTGCCTGATCCGTACCAGACAAGATCGCTTTTTGGGGAGACAGGATCAGGGGCGCTGATTGGAGAGTCATGCGCCTTTAACCGTTAGGGTGCTCTTATTGTCTCTGACGGTAATGGTTTGATCCTCCTGCTTGTCTCCTGACCGTTTCTTTTGTCATGGAGTTGGGAGCGTCTCTAGGTGGGCGCGAGCCTTTCGCCTGTGCGTTCCGCTCCCGAGGGCGGCAGCGGACGCTAAGCCTACTGGGCTGGGCCCGGTTCGTGTGTGAGCCTTTCGCCTGTGCCTTCCACTCCCGAGGGTGCCAGCGGACGCTAAGCCTGCTGGGCTAGGGCCGGTTGGCGTGTCCGGCTCGTGCTTCTGTCGTGCTGCCCTAGGCACGTCATCAACTTGTAACATCCCAAAAATCGAGACCAAAAATTTTTGTTTTAATTACACTGCTTATAAAATTTGTTTGAGGAAAACATGACTGATTTCATATTAATTCATAAACCATAGTTACATGTCTCAAAACCATATCGTCAAATAGTAATAATGTCAGAGTACAATCCCAGAAATCTCAAATGCGGAATCATGTGTGTGCGATGCGTTGCTACCCTGACGGCTCCTTCCCCTTAGACGAAGAGGTACCTTAAACCAAAACTGAAAACCGTAAGCACAAAGCTTAGTGAGTTCCCCCATCATACCACATACCATACAATTATACATACTGTCGGGCAATTCTGGGGTGCCCAACCAACCCATGTCAATCCATTATGGGGTGCTGACCTACCCATGTCAAGCCATTCTGGGGTGCTGACCTACTCGTGTCAGGCTATTCTGGGGTGCCTGCCTACCCTCTAGTCTATCTCAACCGGACACGGGGACTGTTTCACCCCTACCACTATCACATAATAACATATCATAATCATGTTGTCAGACATATCTGGGGTGTCCGACCTACCCTTCGGTCCTAATAACCGAATCGGGGGACAATTCCCCTCATACTACCACTATTGCATATAACATATCATACTGGCACATAGAACATATCAGGTAGTAGCAAACCTAGACAATTATCACGAAGACAATCATCCAAAGACATTCCCTGCTGGTGGGCCGGCATTGTGGCCGTAGACCCACCTCTACTGGAAAGTAACTCACCTCACTGTCGTGTAGTGTCTGCACTGTCCGCGGTATGGAAATCAACTCTTCTCGACTCCTCAATCCCTACACATACCATTTCATACTCATAATCCCTACAAGGGTCAACCCAAGTCCAAGGCAAAGTCAAGGTCAAAACCTTGGTCAAAGTCAACATCTGGTTGACTAGACTCGCCGAATTGGTCCACCAACTCGTCGAGTTCCCACGTCCACAAAATGCTACAACCCCGTCCCTACTCGTCGAGTCTAGCAAGAGCTCGACGAGTTCTCCTTCCACAAAACATCGGGAGATTCTTCAACTGACTCACCAAGTTCATCCTTGAACTCGTCGAGTTCATCTTCATCCGCATGAAGGTGCTTAGTCTATGACTCGCCGAGTTCTCCTTGAACTTGTCGAGGCTGTCTTCATGTGGTTGGGACATTGCCTTGAACTTGCCATGTTCCTCCTTGAACTCGTCGAGTCCTTCGTTCTTCAAGTCCATAACAAACCCCAACAGGCTGAGTTTTCCTTCAACTCAACCAAAGACCATTTCTAGAAGACGTTTGGGGGAAACTGTGACCCGACTCGCCGAGTCACCTAAGCGACTCGCCGAGTCCCTCTTTGTCCAAAACTATACAATCTATTTTAATCGGTCTTAATGCATCCAACCCATAGATCTGACCTCCTAGGGTCCATATTATACGTAAAGTTCATGCATGAGGTATTGACGTCCATGCATGAGGTATTTGGCCCAAATGGCTCTAGAATGAAGTCTACAAGATGCATGGGGTGCTTATGGAAATAAAGTTGGCACATTTATGCCATAAGAACCCCCTATGGTTCCAGATCTGAACCTATACCCTCAATGAACCACAAAATTCCGACTATGAAACCTCTAAGGCTTAGAAAAGGTAGAAATGAACCCTAACTAGAGATCTAAGAGATAGATGGTCAAGGTTTCAGCTTTATACCTCAAGTGAGATGGAAATGGGGCACAACCTTTGGATCTACTACCTTCTACTCGAACTTCCAAGCTCTTTCTTCTTTCTCAAGCTTCACAATCACAACAAACACACAGAAATGGCTTAAGAACACTCAAACAAGGTTAGGGTTTCGATATAGGGTTTCTCTGAGTTGGGAGGGACGATGGAGGCTGGGTTAAGGCAAGATAAGCTGTTTAAATAGGGTGCAAACCCTAAATATTAGGGTTTCATCCAGACAGCCCTACTCGTCGAGTCGGTCTCCCGACTCGTCGAGTAGGTCACTAAACCTCCTGGTCAAAATCGAGTCTACTCGACGAGTTGGGCCTCTAACTCGCCGAGTCCCAGAGCAAAACATGAAATTACTTGAATTTAAATACGTACCAGGAACCGGGTGTTACAACATACCATACATACAAATAAACATATAATGGGTCCCGTCCTGTCATCGGGCCCCGTCCGGCATCGGGTCCCGCTCGGAAAATAGATCGAGCCCGCCCAGCATACATATAACATATATCAAGTAAGCACATACACATGCAATAATCACGAAGATACATAGCATACAAAATGGTCATCGGGCCCTAGCCCGGTAAGCATATAAGCACATAACACATGCAAGAGTCACGCAGATAGCTAGCATACTAACATATCATAAACATTGGCCGGCATTGGTGCCTTTGACCTGCTAAACCCAGTGAGGAAACTCACCTCAACAAGCTGAATGAAACAAATTATCCCAAGCTGCTGGTCCTACAACTCCCTAAGCTATCAATTGCCAAATAAAAACCAATTAACATTTGGGATCTAAATCATAAACAAAATCCCTACTTGGGATAAAAAGACTATTTTACCCCTAACCTAGCTTGGTCCGAGACTGAAGCCCAAATCACAATCTAATAGGCCCAAAAGTCAAATAGTCCATCAAGGCTCAATTTCCAATTGGGCCCAATTCCTTCTTATGGGCCTTAGCCCAAGGCCCAATAATATTTCTGGCTCAAAACTCCCAAAAATCTGATGACCCAACTAATCCCTAACCTTCTAAGCCTAAAACGTGGCCCAAACCTAAAGCCCAACTTCAAAATGTCACCTGACTGAGTACGCGGGGCGTACTCAGCTTGTACGCTAAGCGTGCTGGCTCGAAGGCTTATACGCTGCGCGTACATGCTTGTACGCCCATCGTACTCATCCAGATCAGCCAACTTCTAGATTTAGCTCTTAACCCAATAAGACTCCGCTCCAGAATGCATATTTGACCTCCTTGAGCTCAGATATCACGTAAAGTTGATAACTTTACGTTCATGCATGACTATATGAAGCTCTAAAGCTCAAAAAGGACTTAATAAGAGACTTAATGAATGCATGGGACCCTAAACTCCATAAAGTTGGCACCTTTATGCCAAATGAGCCCATGATAATCTTAAATCTGAAAGAATAAGTCTTTGGGACGTCTTAATTCCATCATTCACCCAAACCATGGCTAAAAACATAACAATTTAACCCAAAAAGGGATCTAAGCAACTAGTAATCAAGATAAGAACTTGATACCTTAAACTTCTTGCAAAATAGGTAGTGGTTCTGGATCCAAGACTTCCTCTCCAAGCTTAGCAACTTCAAGATCTTCTAACTCCTTCACAATGCATAAAATAAACACCAAACTCACTTCAAAGGCTCAAATGTTTAACAATGGAGGCTAGAACTCGAATTAGGTTTTTGGAGGCTTTGGATGTTGGAAATGAGGCCAACTCTAGAGAATAAGGTGGCTTATATAGGGTACAATACCCTCAATTAGGGTTTCTTTAAAGTTCACGTACGCCCAACGTACGTGACTTGGGTCCCGTCCATCCATTAACTCAGTACGCTAAGCGTACCAAGTGGTATGCCCTGCGTACTGGCTTTTCAACCAGTACGTTAAGTGTACCAAGTGGTACGCCCTACGTATTACTTCAGGGACCAAAATGCATAACTTCAAACTAGAAGGTTCATAAGGCACATACCAGGACACAAGCGTTACATCCTTGAAGGTGGATTTGGAAATATAATAAGTGATTACTTGAAAAGCTTTATAGAGTATGATGTTAAAGAGACCAAACTATATAACATGGCTGAAAAGAATTCGCCAAAAGTAATTATATACTTTTAAGGTATTCATAATGTACCAAAGACATCTATTATGTTTAAACATGAAATGGGTGTTGTTTACACAATAAAGAAGAGTCATATATATTTGAAGCACTTCTTTATACTTTATGAAGTCCCAAAGTTTGATAATGAACAATTGCATGCAATTGTCAAAATAGTTAACAAGTGTATACTTGAAGAAGTAAAGCTTAGAGAAAATATCCTGAAATGTTCATGAAATGAAAAAAGTAAGAAAGTTTTCTATACAAGGCAAAAGATTTTGTTAATACTAACCATGTAGAGTTTATTGATAAGAAAATACATATAAGCAGTGTCATCTGTCAGCAGTTATGGAAAATAGCAGTACTCCTATCAGTAGTCATAATTCTTGCTAGCACCTCGTCTGTTTTTTTTTCAGTCACCTTTTGTACTTTATAAGCATTATATGTAAGGGATGTTTGGTTAGGTAAAAGGGTGTTTGTACCTATACCTTTTACACCGTTTAGTCCATACTTTGCAGCATATGCTTAGAAAGGTGGTGTGACATATCATACCTTGTTTGCTTATAAAAAGGCTCGATGTAAACTTGTTTTAAGACACCCAAGTATCACATGAAATATATGATATCCTTCATCTTCCAGTTAAATGCTTATTATTGTTTACACAGTTTATACCCATGTCATTGTTTATTGTGAGCAAAACTATTATCACTTTATTTTCCGTAAATCACTTGTCATTGTTTATAGGACCTTAAATCGATCCTGTCATATGTATTGAATATTGTTGGAAGAATTCAAGAAGCTTTCTAAGCACATAGTTTAGATCAAGAAAAGTGAATTTGTAGTTTACTAACAACAAAAAATAAATACTAAGTCAGGATCTTTGAAGAAGTTGTTCAAAGTTGACGTGCATCGTTGAGTGTTGTTGTGTCTTTACAACTAACAACTATATATGACTTAATATTTTTTGTAGTAGGCCAATGTATTTGATCATCGGTGACATTAATGTATCATTGTCCTGATAGTATGTCATGTTTTTTAATTTTAAAAATGGGTAGATAGGATTAATCTTTCAAGTTAGTTATTCTTCGTTGCTTTGTTATTTTGAGTTTTGTACCTTTGTAAGAATTCAATAACAGTTGTTCTTATAATACAAATCATTGAAACCCCATATTTGCTCTTTTCCACAACATTTTCATTAAATATATGAAACTTGTTTTTCCACGATTGTTTCTATGGTTGTTTACCATAGCTAGTTGTTAGTTGATATCTTTTGGGTTAAGAACATTATGTTCAAGGTCTAATAGATGACGCCAATCATGATATGTGAACTTTTGTTATGTGATAACTCTTTGCATATGTACCAAAGGTAATGGAGGTTGTTATGTATGCTATATTGTATTCTAGCACGTTGTTGTGTCATAGACCAGTTGTAAACGAGTTTTAGATGGATAGTAGTGATCATACTACGTGGCCTAAACGAGTTTTAGATGGATAGTGGTGATGATAGGAGTTTTGGTGTAGATAGATAAAGTGGGACCTATACACTACTTGTAAGGTGTAAGGTGGGTCCATTATTTATCAAATTTTAAATTTATCAAATAAATGAATAAATAAATAAATAAAAAGTCAAGTTATAAAAAAAAACCTTAAAGGTAAAATGTCAAAATTAACTCTCAATTCTTTCAAACTTTTTGCCAAATGTCACTCTTTTTTCATGTTTTTTAACTTGATCTACGATCATTCCTACATTAATCTTATTCTAGCACGTTGTTGTGTCATAGACCAGTTGTAAACGAGTTTTAGATGGATAGTAGTGATCATACTACGTGGCCTAAACGAGTTTTAGATGGATAGTGGTGATGATAGGAGTTTTGGTGTAGATAGATAAAGTGAGACCTATACACTACTTGTAAGGTGTAAGGTGGGTCCATTATTTATCAAATTTTAAATTTATCAAATAAATGAATAAATAAATAAATAAAAAGTCAAGTTATAAAAAAAACCTTAAAGGTAAAACGTCAAAATTAACTCTCAATTCTTTCAAACTTTTTGCCAAATGTCACTCTTTTTTCATGTTTTTTAACTTGATATACGATCATTCATACATTAATCTTATAGACTTATGCTATACAATAACATAAAAATCTTCGTTTTTAATCAACTGTTTTTACTTATTTAATTGAATTATCACGAATATACAAATCCACATGTATATTCAACCACTCATTTCACTTTCTTTAATAAATGAACAAAAAAACAGTTATCAAAATATAAACAAACAAAATCCTATTCTCTCGCTCGCTTCCCACCCACCCCCCACAAAAATCAACTACTGTTTTCGTCTTCGATTAAACAATAAATCCAACTTCATGTCACTCACGTCCTCCTTCTTCTTCCTCCTTTAACTCTTACCCATTTCCTCCATATGTAGCTTTTCATCTTAACCTGCCATCCACACAGCGACACGCCATTTTTATATAATTTCCATCTCTGTAACCCTCAAATCGAATCTCAAACAATATTATTTTACTAAAGAATCAGCGCAAAACCAAACATACAAAATCCCCATTTCTTGTTTTTTACAGCCATGACAGAGGTTCTCCACTCACCATCTTCGTCTTCCTCCTCCTCCTTACAAACCCTTGAAACCACATTGTATCACTCTGTAAATCAAGAACCGGAAGAAGAATCAGGAGAAGGGGTTTCGAATTCTGGGGTTACAGATTCTCAGGAAGAAGATGAAGATGTGAAGAACAGTAGAGAGAGACATAATCGACATTTGAACTTATTGGCACTCTTGTTGACTCTGTTCCGGAAATCTTTCTGGCCTGCTTCTAACAACAAGAACACGGTGGCGGAAGAAAAGCTGGATCTTTCCGGTATGGAGATTGGGTGGCCCACCGATGTGCGCCACGTCGCGCATGTTACGTTTGACAGGTTTAATGGCTTCCTGGGTTTGCCTGTTGAATTCGAACCTGAAGTTCCCCGAAGAGCTCCTAGTGCGAGGTACATTTCGTCGTTTTCATATCCAAATCGATGGTGTTTTCTTGATGGGTTTCGTGTTCTTGATTCGAATTTCGGTAATTGAATGTATTTTCTTTCGATTTGCAGTGCGACTGTGTTTGGCGTTTCAACGGAATCGATGCAGTTATCATACGATTCAAGAGGAAACAGTATTCCGACGATACTCATACTTATGCAGGAACGTTTATACAGTCAAGGTGGCTTGAAGGTCTGTAAATCTTCGATTATTTTCTTTCAAAAAGATACGAATTCATGGAAATATAAACACAAATTATGCAGGCGGAAGGTATTTTTAGAATCAATCCGGAAAACGGGCAAGAAGAACATTTGAGAAATCAATTGAACAGTGGCGTAATTCCAGAAGGCGTCGATGTTCACTGTTTGGCTGGTCTTATTAAAGTACGTTTTCCAATTTGATTAATCTTTTCAAGAACATAATTTGATTGATTTCGTATAAACGATGGAAATTAACTTGATTTGATGATTTACAGGCGTGGTTCAGAGAATTGCCGACTGGGGTTTTGGATCCGCTTTCGCCGGAGCAGGTAATGCAATGTCAATCGGAGGAAGACTGCGCCACCCTTCTCCGCCGTTTGCCGCCAACGGAAACCGCTCTGCTCGATTGGGCCATTAACTTGATGGCGGATGTTGTTCAACATGAACATATCAACAAGATGAATGCACATAACATTGCGATGGTTTTCGCCCCGAATATGACCCAGATGATTGACCCGTTGACTGCATTGATGTATGCAGTTCAAGTAATGAATTTTCTCAAAACACTCATCACTAGAACACTCCGGGAAAGAGAACAGCCGGCGGTGGAACCGCCTCGTGCTCCGCCACAAGGTCCGCCATTGAAAACCGCCATTGAAGAATCTACCCATGAATGCAAACCGGGTCAGTCAAGTTATCCAGACAAAAACCAACCTCTAGTCAACAATCTAAATTCCAAAAACACTCAATCAGAGAAACTTGAAGCACGACGTTGATCGAGGAAGATGGGTCGTATTATTGTGATTTTTTGTTTTGAATATGTGATTTTTTTGAAACTTTCTTGTTTCTTTATAGATTTCTTTTGGGAGTTGTTGTGAATTTACTAAATAATCAAGTAAAAATCTTTCTTTTTTTTTGGTGTTAATAACGAATTCACTTGTTGTTCGAAACAATTTCTGATAAATTTATCGTGTTTTCAATTTCAAAAGAGATAAAGTCGTAGCCACGTTTTGATTGATTCCTATTTAATAGCATAATTTACACTTTCCTACCTTACGATTTACGAACTACTTGACTATATATCAACATCATCCCAGAAAGAAAGATTCACCACATCTCTCTTTTATCCACTAAAACCCTAGAAAAACATCATCGACATAAGACTAAGAGTAGTCTTTCTTCCATGAGTTCAGAGAGTTCAACGATGTGTAATGAAGAGCTAGGTTTTATGAGCTTCGATGAGGTGGAAGAATTGAAGGACGAAAGGTATGTTAGGGAAGAATGGAAGATGAAAACGAGGAGTGTGGTGTCTTCGGCGGTGGTATGTGGTAGCAGGAGAAGGTCGAGGGTCACCGGAGCAGAATTGCCGCCGCCTATTTCTTCGATAGGGAGGAGTGGGAAGCCGTGAGTGTGGCTGGAAGCTCTCCGGCAAGATGGAAGGTTCATTTTGAAGGAGGTTGTGATTCCGGGACAGGAAATTTTGTATGCTTGTAGAGAAGATGGAAGATTGAAGCTCAAAGTTGTCCAATGTCATGATTTAAAGAGAGATGAAGAATATGGGTATGTTGTTGATCACTAAAATACCAAAATGGTATCATGATATTTTATAAAATGAAGTAACTATTTATTCATAAAATTGTTTAGGATCTTAGTAGAAGTTATCTAACAAAATACATAATCATTCTATGATCAGGGCCGACCTAGGCATGTTCGGAGTGTGCGACTGCACATGACTCGTGTTGTTTCGGAGATACGATTCTAGACCAATAGATGAAAAAGAATAAATTGATGTGATTTAGGGTGTATTGTATTACAATGGGTGGGCATATACTATATAATAACACTAATATCATTGTAAGGGTATTTTAGTCAATTAAGCTAGATTTAGAGGGTGTTTGTTTTATCTTTTAAAACAACTTTTAACTTTTATCTTTTCCTAAAAGTTTAAAAAAAAGATGTTTGGTAAAGGGAAAAGAACTTTTAAAATGAACTTTTTAGATAGAAGGAAAATGAGTGTTTTGAGAAATCAGGTAAACATAACTTTTTGAAACTTTTGAACCACTAAAAACCTAAATTACTTTTATACCCTCACAACTACCCTAATTAATTCAGACACATATGTTCATTACTCTCGTTCTCGTTCTCTCCGCTCATCCTCGTTCTTCTCATCTCTCATTCACTGATCGATCGTTCACCAAGCCATCGGTGATCTTCCTCCAATCAACACTATTGTCGGCGTCTCCTTCCTCGGTCTCCGATCAGGTAAGTTTGACCTCTGATTTGGTTTTCGTTTGTGTCGATTTTCGACTTTCATTAGCAAAGAAAATGTCGATTTTCGATTTTCCTTGCACTGTATGTGATTTGTTCCTTCGATTATGATACATGTGATGTTCTGAAATATTGATTATCATACCTTTGAGAGTGTATGGATTGTTCACAGGGACCGATTTGTGTTAACAAGTACCCATTTGTGAAATTATTCCAATTTGTTTCTTCTGATTTGTGTTGTTTTCATCCATTGTTGTTCTATTTTTTCTGTTTTGATTAACTATAGTTCATGAATCTTATGAAAGATTGATTAGAAATTTTTTAAATTGATGAAATCATCTAGGAAGGTTAATGAAATTGGTTTGTTGTTTAAATGTTGATACTATGTAATTCACAGATAATGGACGAAAACCACACTACTCTTGTTGATTGTGAAACATCTTTAAAAATGAGAAAACCAAAATTTGGGTGGGA
The DNA here is from genome assembly GCF_052849685.1 of Lactuca virosa. Classification (NCBI taxonomy): domain Eukaryota; kingdom Viridiplantae; phylum Streptophyta; class Magnoliopsida; order Asterales; family Asteraceae; genus Lactuca; species Lactuca virosa. The sequence goes on from NC_136431.1 coordinate 74,119,916, forward strand.
TAATCGTAGCTTCACGGTGTTTGTTGATTCGTGCTTGATTGAACTAAGAAAAGGCCATAAACCCGGTACTCACTTTGATAAAGTTGGGTGGGAGAATATACAAAAACACATGAAGGACAAAACAAGTTACAGCCTTGAAAAAAAAACAACTAACAAACAAATGGGAGAACGTGAAAATAGAGTGGAAGCTTTATGACCGCTTAATGAGGCTTGAAACCGGACTCGGTGGGACGACAAGCCTAATAGATGCATCGCCTGAGTGGTGGGAGGAGAAAATAAAGGTATGATTTACTATTCTTTTTAATTATTTTAAGTTATGATTGCATATAGATTGAGCATATTTGATTTACATTATCGTTTTGTCTTGCAGGAGAATAAAGATTATGCCAAATTTAGGAACACAGATTTGAGCATATTTGATGAGAAATATGCTATTTTGTTTCGGGATTCCGTTGCCACTGGAGATCAGACTATGACTCCATTACAATTTCAAAACAATAGCAATCCAAACGAAGAAAATATGGAGGGCAAAGGAGATAGTGATGAAATCAATTTAGATGATGATGAGCCTCTTTTTCCTAGTTTCCATGAAAGTAGTTCAAGTAAAAGGAAGAGGTCTAAGCTTGTTTCCAACATTCGTTCAACCGAGAGTAAAAGTTCAATTTATGAAGAAAAAGCAGATGCTTTATTGGATGCCATATCAACAAAAAGCACACAAACTTATCCACAAAATAATCCTTCCCCAACAATAGTAGATTGCATGGCCATTTTCGAAAGGGAGCGAAGTACATTGGTCGAAAGGGATATGCAACACAAAAAGAGGAAGCGAAGTACATTGGTCGAAAGGGATATGCAACACAAAATATAATGGTTGTTTGTGATTTTAACATGTGTTTTACATTTGTTTAGGACGATTGGGAGGGCACTGCACATGACACAAGAATTTTCAATGAAGCCTTATAGAGACCGGATATTAATTTTCCATATCCAACGGGTGGTTATTATTATTTTTTTTTCGGAACACAAGTTTTATGTTTTTACTACTTGTTTGAAACGAATAATAAATGTTTGTTTTATTTACAGATAAATATTACGTTGTTGATGTCGGGTATCCAAATACCAGAGGGTATCTTGCTCAATACAAAGGGACAAATATTCGTTATCATTTACCATATTTTCGATGTGGACACACGGCTGCTATTCGTGAACCTCGTGGAACGAAAGAGAAATTTAACCATCTCCACTCATCATTGCGAAATATCATTGAACGAACTTTTGGAGTGTGGAAAGCTAGGTGGGCGTTATTAAGAGACATGCATGTTAATTACAAGTACAAGAACCAAGTGAGAATTGTGATAGCATCGATGGCGATCCATAACTACATTAGAAAGCTTGGTAGGTTTGATGAAGCGTTTAATATGGCACAACAAGAATCCTACAATCCCGTACGAGGTGGTACTAGTAGTGAAGTTTACGAAGAAGGTCCAAGTACACGTCGCACGAGTGATGATGATTTGTATATGGTAGCGATACGATATATTATTGCACAAGATATAATCACATTGCGAAGATGAATGTAATATTAATATCTATGATATTTTTTATGAATTATTTACAATTTGTATGAACGTAATTTTAATATTATCGTGGTCTAATCCAAAAAATTAGAAATATTTTAAAAGAAATTTATAATTTATATTTTCTAATAAAATGTTTACAAAATTATAATATGTGCTTAAAAAAATTGTTAAGTATAAAATAATATATGTAAAGTAGTAAATCATTGTAATATGTAAGCATGTCCTTTTTAGTCATTTTATATGTAAAAGTTAAACGAAACATTTTTAAAAACAACTTTTGACTTTTGCCCCTCAAAAGATAATCCAGACACATTTTAAAAAACAACTTTTGTAAAAAGTATTTTTACAAAAATGACTTTTGAAGCAAAAAAATAATCTCAAACTTCATCTTAAAAATGGAAAATCCATATTTGAAGGATAACTTATTCTTTTAATTTTTAAAATCTAATTTTAAGGAAAAATAATTTTTTTAATTTGGTCATTCCAAAAGAATATTTTTATGAGTACAATGTGAATTATGATAAAAATATATTTTGATAGAATATATATTCTGACAGAATTAACATCTTGAAGAATAACAAGGTTTTTACCATTATCTAAAGAATAACTACATTATATATGTTCATAAATATCCAAACTTAATAAAAATTCATACATATTCTTACAAATAATAGACGCATAGTATGTATATTCTAACACAATACAATAACAAAAAAGAATAAAAAAAAATCCATCTCAGCAACCTCTTATTATGTTTCTCCTGATCGAACTCAATCCTTTACTTTTGTTTTGTCGATTTGAATAATACATTCTTGAAGAATGAATTCTTAAAGAATACATTCTTGAATAATGCAACCTTGATTGCATATTCAAAAAGGACACTAACACCTGTGACACAAAATTTGGAGTGTTCTATCAGTTATCAAGTGTAAATAATCGAAAGTCTTTTAATCTCCTGCTATTAATTTATCTAAATACACCCTAAAATTTTGTTATTAAAATGAAGAAAAAAAACTTGTTTCCAGAAGTTTTTTTAACTTCCAGAACGCTTTGTTTCGTTGCATATTCCTTCATATATATCTAGATAGTATTAGTGCAAAGTAGCATTAACAAAAAGGATGTTCTAGAAAGTGTTCGTGTGTGGATGTACATTAGCAGCCATATAAGTAGACAAAGTTTCATTAATTATGCTTATGTTGGTTTAACAAACACTTACTTGTGTATATATTTATGCATATTTTATAATCTTTTATGACGATAAAGTGAATCAACATTTGGATTTTATAGAATTTATAATTCATAAATTTTATACGATGACTCTTGGTTCAATTCACGAATTATAGCCTATCGCACGACTTAGAATTCAAATTAGTTACAAATAAGAAATAAGAGAAGAACTACATTAAATTATGGATTGTACAGTTCCGAATCCTAAAAGCATCTTCTTTTATGAAATTGACATAGGGTATAGATCAAATTTCAAAATTCAAATACTATAAAAAAAATTGTGTACCATTTTCTGATTTTAATTGTTTTTCTGTCATCGATGATGAGCTCCCAAACTTCGATTCAGTAGATTGTGCAGAAAATTAGCCTCGTACCGATTTCTATTGAAAAAAAAAAGTTGAGATAATCTCAGTTGTATAATAAACCGACCATGTTTTTATGGGTCCAATTTTAAGGCTTAAATTAGTGAAAATCGAATTAAATGATGTGATGGTGCATTCTATGTATGGTGGAAACAATTAGTGGTTGGCAATGGTGTTGGGCAGCGATGTTGGAATGTAACACCCATAAAAATCAAGCCAATTTAAAACTTTTTCAAATATCCAAAAGCCATTAGTTATTACAAAACATTTTCAAAATAGTTTAATATCAGAGTATCCCAGAAACCATAAGTCCAAAACACGAGGATGTGTACGGTCGCGCCTTCGCCTTGCCGAGACATCTGAAGCACCTGAAACAATAAACTGAAACCGTAAGCATAAAGCTTAGTGAGTTCCCCCAAAATACCCATACACATAACAATACACATATAATCACAAACAACATACTATGGGTCCAATCAACCATCGGGTTGGAATACCCCAGGCCCTCAACCATTGGGTTGGATGCCAACATACTTTTGGTCCAGTCATCCTCGGGATGGTATAACCTCGGCCCACAACCATCGGGTTGGAATGCCCACACACTATTAGTCCAATCATCCTCGGGATGGAATACTCACGGCCCACAACCATCGGGTTGGAATGCCCACGCAATATGAGTCCAATCATCCTCGGGATGGAATACTCACGGCCCACAACCATTGGGTTGGAATGCCCACACAATATGAGTCCAATCATCCTCGGGATGGAATACTCACAGCCCACAACCATCGGGTTGGAATGCCCAGGTCTGTTGGCTCTCACACAAAGCCGATGAGCCTCAACCATCAATCAAACATGTGCACATATAACAGATAGTCACATAACAGTCTATAGACAGACAAACCGATCTAACAGATCATAACAACATAATAACATCATATCTACCAGGATACTGATCTAACATATCACAATAGCATAATACCATCCTATCTACCAGGATACTGATCTAACAGATCATAATAGCATAATACCATCCTATCTACCAGGATACTGATCTAACAGATCATACTAGTATAACATATCAGGATAACAATCCAAAAGGGCCGGCCTTGGTGCCTTAGACCCTTGGTTATAGTGAGGAAAACTCACCTCACACTGCTGAAGTCCCGCAGATAAAACTCCAGCTGCTGGTTGACAAATTCTCGAGTTGTCAACATCAAACAACACCCAATTAATATGGGTTCCAAGCCCAAGGTCCGACTCACACTCCAAAGGCCCAAAAGTCAACCAATGGACCAAAGCCCAACATATGGCCCAATTTTCCAAATTGGGCCCAGACCTCTACATGGTCTTACCCTAAGGCCTATCCAATTATTCTAGTCCAAACTCTTGGTATTCCATGGACCGATATCACATAAGAATCAAAGCCCAGTTATGGCCCATCTATGGCCTAATTTTCCAAATTGGGCCTACGTCCTTCACATGGGCCTTATCCTAAAACTCATCTAATTAATTTGGTCCATTTACTTGTTCTTGGATAGCCCATCAATAGTCCAATCACCAAGGCCCAATAGGGAGGCCCAACTCAAGCAAGTGAAATTAGGGTTTTCACATAAAATGACGATTAGGGTTAAGTGTTCCTACTTAACCCATTAAGGACTTAATCCATTAGGTCCAACATTGCCTTAGGTTAATTTGCATATGATTGGTAATTAACATTTTCAGTTTATTAAATAATTCCAGTGCGGGTCCCGATCAATCCCCAAAATTAGGGTTTCATGACATTAGGGTTTTCCAAACCCTAATTAGGGTTTCCAACCCAATACTAGCCCATTAGTCACTTGGTTGGGCTTTTAGGTCAATTTGGGCTTCATTGGGCCCATTAGGGTTTCATTGGGCCCACTAGGGTTTCATCAGGCCCATTCTGTCAAAGCATCCCAAACGAGTCAAAACGCAAACGAGGCACATCGCCACCCAACACGTCGGCTGGTGGCGGCAGGAGGCGGCAGCCACCACCTCACGGTGGTGGTTATAAGTTTCTATTATTATTTCAGCCAATTACAATACATTACATTTTACATCCAAAAGTCAAATAAACACACACACACACACACAGCCGCACTGTGGCTACCTTGGAAAATTGATATATTTGCATGTATAATAGAGAAAACATAGATCCAAGGTATTTAGGGTTGCATGTACACCATAGGAGTGTTAGAATGCTCAAACCCCAACAGTGGTATTAGAGCCTAGGCTTGTTTTCATTTATACTTGATGCAAATTGCTGAAAATCGAAGTTTGTATGCTGTCTGGACAGTTGACTCGCCGAGTCCATTAAGGGACTCGATGAGTCCATGCCAAAATTCATCCAACTCGTCGAGTTGGTTCATGCACTCGACGAGTTGGACCCCTGACAGCATACCTTCGAGTTTTAAGGCTAGAATTGGTCTAGGATCATTACCTTAAACTGTTTTTGACTTATAAAACCTGTTTTTGACGTGGTAATGATTATGGTAAACCAATTTCACAGTCACTATCAAAGTTTCAAGTTTTATATATGTTTAAATGATTCTTGAAAATTGTTGATATGGATTGTTCATGCTTATGAGTTTTGGTAGATCATAGGAATTATATGCAAATTGGTTGTTAGTGTAATTCTTGATCTTAATGAAACTGTATGCACTCCATAACTTGTCCTCAAGTTATGGATTACCTAAAGTTTTTTTTTTGTTACCTTGTTTTGTGAGTTAACTTAGATTAATAAAAAAAATTGAATGATAGTTGTTTTCAATCCAAATTGATCTAAATGTAGTTCACAAAATGTGTTTTTGTAACTTGTCCTCAAGTTATATGAAAAGTCACATTTATGAATCTTGAAACTCATAAAATTGCCATAGGTTACACAAATGAAGAGTCATCTTTGTCATAAATAGTTTTATGAACTCCATAACTTGTCCTCAAGTTATGGATGTTCAAGAGTCTCTTCATTAAAGTCTTTAAAACTTTAATTAAACTCATAAGTTATGAAAATCCAAGAGTTTTGAAAAGCTTCAATATTTGCCCTCAAGTTTTGGAATTTGTAAAGTTTTGCTTATGAATGCTTTAATTCCAAATCAAACCCTAGAATTTTAAAAGTTTAAAATTCAAACCTTATACTATTATTATAATTTTAATTATATAGATATGTATAAGATAAAGTCAATCTTACTGTTAGTAGGCCTCATTTTCGAAGCCAGTCTCTAAGGGGGTATAAGGTTACTGCCTATAAAATGGCAGTTTAATGGGTGTCCACTCTCACCCCTCGCTTCCTTGATTGGTGGAGGGTCGTTAGTCGAACGGGTAGGATAGGACTCTAATTCTCGCTTCATTAAAAGTATAATGATAAAAACTAAGTAACTAAACACTTATTAATTCCCAATATTAGTTACTTAGGAAAATGTGAAATGGTGCAAACCCATGAAATTGCACTTTGCATCTTTGTTAAGTCGTTAGTGGAGCGTATGTGGTTAACCGGCACACTAACATGGGACTGACAATGTGTGGCAAAGGGTAACTTAATGTTTATCATAGATTGATGAAGCGCGTGTGGTTAACCGGCACATCAATTAGGTGATAAAGTTAAGGGTGCCAAGTTAATTTGCATGGTTATTCACACCTTGTTTGTGATCCTCGACATGCCAGTCACAAACTTGAGAGGGCACAATCGAGATTCAAACATGCCATTGAAAGTTCAAGGTATCTCAAAAGATCTAGGAGTTTCAAATCCAATTAAAACCTAATTATATTTGGTTTTCATGGTGGAAATTGGTAAATCGTCATTTACCTACCTTCAAATATTTTATAACTTGGATTACAGCATCCCTCTTCCAATTATAAATAGTTTGTTGGGTTCTAGCCTTAATATTTCATATTGGGTGTTATATTAAAGACTTTAAATCAACTAACTTGAATTTCTCCCATTATAAATGTCTAGTTTAGACAGCTATGGTCTTCCCAAATCTTTAGGAACAAGCTTTCCTAATGAAGATGATATCCCACATGGCAATCAAGGTGAAGGATTAATCCCTTTGTTGTGCAATAATAGGACTGGGATCATATTTCTCTTCCTCCACCTCCTCCAATTATTCTCCCTAACCCACAAGTTCAAGACTTGAAATTTCTAAGTCACTCAATCCCTATTGGCAAGCCGGGAGAGTCGGGTGTCAAAGTCTCGAGGTAGCTGGCTGTTGACTTGGTTCTTCAGTCACTCCCCGATGACAGACCACGGCATGACCCTTAGTGATCCTACATATTTGCTTGATGCTGCTAAATTAGCAATGATTTGGAGCACTGGTAAAGCAAATTTGATTGATCTGCTTCCCAAAACTTCCATGGACATTGACAATGGTAACATTAGAAGTTCAGAAAAGCTTTCTTTTCCCAATGGAAAGGGATTGGCCATGGTCAAGTCGTTTCACTCAATGGTAAAGAAAAAGGCTAAGTCTGGACAATCAAGTGTACCATTTCCAAAGAGTCCATATGTTTCTTTTGCCAAAAGAAGGGGCATTAGTTGCAAAGCTGCCGAATTTACCTGAAAGTTCATAAGGATGGTAAAAGTCAAAAAGGTTTGACTTTGCTTCAGGTTAAAGTCCATTATATAACTGTATGAAGTCTCTTTTGGAGATTCTTAATACATGATGTAATGTAATTACATTTTGATGTTTTGAAGAATCAAAGGAAACCTAAAGAAAGAGTATGTTGATTCTGATCGCGGAGATGGATTTTGATCGCAAGGTTCGGTGATCAGAATTTTGAGTTGCTACTTAAGAATTATGATATATTGCTTAGAAATAGACAACAACATGTTTTTCATATTTATTTGCATTGTAAGGATACGATTTTTCCGCAAGTTTTAAAATAAAAGAAAAGGTTTTGATTTTATTTATTTTAAGTATCCTTACAATGGCATTTGTGAAAAAGTTTTTGTTTATATGTTTCCATTGATAAGCAATATTGGAAAATGGATTTGATTCTTTCATTTGTGGTAGTGTCATAATTTACCAAATAAGGAAAGATTCTCATCACCCAAGTTTCAGTTGGATAGAAACTTGGAATCATGCAAGCTGTATTGTATGATGAGTGAGAATTTTCATTTTTGGGAAATTAAGACTAATTCCTTGTTCACATGTATGTGTGAGTCAAGTGAAGGACTGAAGGATTGGGTACACTAGGTTGTGCGCAGGTCAGGTCCACCACAAAGGTCGATAACATTATTCGTCATGATTTACTAAAGTTTAGTAAATATGGTTATACTTACAAGTTTAAGTGTAATTCTGAAACATTGGAAAAGTTTCAATGTATGGCAGGACGGATAAGAAGAATCAAATTAGGCAGAAAGATAAAAGTTTCTCCAATATGAAGAGATGGGAGAGTACTTGAGTATCTTGTTTTATGATTATCTTAGTGATTCTAAAGCCATATCACAATTGATCCTCTAAAGACACCTTAGTGCATTTGTTTGGCTAAGGAGAGGAATCATGAATTGTCGAAATGGTTAAAATCAAAAGATAAATCATACTTCGTTCCAAAAATCAAGTCTTAGAGTCATACTCTAAGATTGTAACTTGAGTGACATAATCTTTATAAAGTTTATAACACTTGTCAAATTTAAAGTAAGATGTTTCCTATTCTTGTACATTTGAAGTTGGTTAGTTGTGATGTTTTGGATAAAACAAAGACCAACTAAGACCAATTGTATGAAGTGTTTTAACTTGATAAGAACCCGCACTAACTCTTGAATATTTGTTTTTGTCAAGAAATGGTTCTTGACAAGAGAATCTTATATGTCAAGAGGACAGTAGGAGTCTTAAAAGATCTTGAGATAGTTTCAAGAACTAATCAAGAATGAAACCTAGTGTTTAATTACTAGCACACAACTTGAGGTCTATAACCCATTGTGGTGACATATTTCTGTTTCTATGTCCATTCCAATTTAAGTTGACTATGCTTGTGAGTTCTGTAAGTTCTCGGTTTTCATAACAACCTGGAAGCGGTGGTAGGCCCTTGTGCTGCCGGCTGGCAAGAAAAATGAGATTGGGCAAGTTCAGTCCATATGAGTTTGGATTTGTCACTAACCTTGTCTTGTGATTATGGTTATGACAAATTCACATGGATAGGAACACATACACCATAAAAATCTAAGTTTCATAAGGTTTCTCTCTGATTCATGAAAATGATGGTGAGGAAACGCTTTCACTAAGTAGATTTTAAGTAGATAGAAATTGTGATATTTGCATTCTCAAAGTCATTAGTGGAGCGCGTGTGGTTAACTGGCACACTAACATGGACTTGTGAGAATGGAAAAAGGTCTAAACATTATGGTTACGACATCCCTCTTCATAATTGTTTAAACACATGTGAGCTATCTAAGGAAAGGTGTATGATTTTGATAAAATCTTATCAAAGCATCTTGTATCAAGAATCTGAACTTTGGTAAGAAAGTCAATAAAGTATTGATTTCTAGAAGTCCAGCTGATTCCTGGATACATGTCAAAGCTAGTGGGAGCATAAGTGTTATGCTAGTAAGATAATAATCATTATGCTAGTGGGAGCATGATTATTATGTTGCAAGTTAGCAATGTTCATTATAGAAAACAAAAGTTTCAATTCGTTTTGAAAAGTTGTTTGCTATAATTAAGGGAGAGGATTTATACTTCATTCTAATTCTACAATCTTATATTGAGATTTAATCAACTTTAGTCAAGGATATATATGAATGTTATGTTGGAATTGTTCAACATAAGGAAATTCTACGTATGTTGCGTTCTCAAATTTTGATTATGATTACGGCATACCTCTTCATAGTCCGAATTGTGAGAACATGGCAAATAAAATGGCAAATAAAAATATTTTAGCAAAAGACTGGTAAAGTATCATGTCTTTATGAAAGTCGTGTTCCATATGCTTCGGGTATATGATCGATTACATGTGCTATAATATTCATCCATTCTAAATTTTTCAAATGCCTGGGGCATTAAGAGGGAAAATGATTAGAAGTGGATATGACTAAAATGATTAAGCAATTTTCAAGGACAATCTAAAGTTTACCAAAGATTGGTTGCTCAGGGACAGTTGGAAGTATAGTGTTAAAATTTGGAAAGGACCACATTGACATACTCTGAAAAGAGGCAACTCTTGTTCACAAGTGATAGTCAAAATGGGCATATGGAAATAGTTCCATAGGAGGAAGTTATCCATTAAATCTGTGTAAGATTAGAAAACTTAATGCAAAAAGGATATTCAAAGGAATGTACTTTGAATGCGAGACTTCGTTTCCATGGAATTGATCTCCATTGGAATACTTTGTAATGTTTGTTGCCAAGTCTTTGTGACTTGGGCATAGTCATTACAAGGGAATCATTGCATATAAGTATAGAATCTAACAGATCACAGTGTGCATGCTTGGAATATATGAAGAACCCATAAGCTCAAGAGTTTGGTATTCTTACATTTACAATAAGGATTGAGATTGTGAAATGAGCATCATTGAAATATTGCCAATCGATCTGTTTCACAAAGTAAGAATCATTAGACAAACATAGTGTGCATACTTGGAGTATGGCATAACTATTGTCTGGACAAACATAGTGTGCATGCTTGGAGCATGGCATGACTATTGTTTTAATTCAAGTATTAAGTTGATAAATCGAAACATTATACAATGAATAATGAGTAATCAATATGGTGCTTAGATAAAAGGTGTCTTATTTACTCTCAAAGTGTTGGGGCCATATAGGATTAGTATTATTCTTGTGTTTCATTTTGCATGTTTGACTTCCTGAATAACTAGGTTATTCAAACCATCCACAGTCGATCAAACTTTGGAAGTAGGTATTGAGGCAAGACTGTCATGAATGGGTCTATAGTATGCATAGGTGGCCTAGGCATAGCTGCAGTATTCATGAGTACTCCTGGAATAAGATTCGAGTATTGGATTCAACCCATGCTCATTTGAATCACTTCATGGATTTTATCATGAGTGAATCATGAGATGATAATATCTTATATTCTTCAAACCTAGAGATATGAGTTGTTGACTATGAGTTGATTATACATTGATTGCACAAAAACGCATTGGTAACTCGATGTTATAAAACGTGCCTTTGTGTATGATTCAACAAGTAGTTAGTACAAGCATATGAGTCAAAGTTTATCCATTCCTTTTACCCTTAAAGGGATAAAAGCGATATATGTGGGCCCCTCGATGATTTAGTGATGACACCCCTAAGTGCTTGGCCAAGCGTGGACTGATTTGATTTGTTCAATTAGTCAGTCGTCATAAATCGGAAATTAGGAAACAACAAATGGACAGAGAGAATGATTATAATCCATATCTCAGTCCATATGATATCTAGAATGGAGCAATATATGATCACTTATCTAATGGACGCGTCATTGATTTGTTCAGAGTTCGACAGCGGCTTTTAAGAGCTACGATTGCTAGTCAGGTTATGAAGTCATACTTGCAATAATAGTTATTAGACTTATCCAAGTGGGAAACTGTTGGATTAGTGTCTAAGTCCATAACTATAATTGGTACATACTTGACCCGACCCGGCATGGTCCATTTGGGCTGCATGGCATCAGAACAATTTGGATAGACCTTTTGTGAGAAGAGGATATTTGTGGCATATTAATATATTATAAGTTCTAATAAATTAATATTGAAATCATATTATTTAATTAGTATTGATCAAGAATTAATTTGGACTTGATTTTATGATCAAAAGAGACTAATTAAATATATGATGATTGATTGTGTAAATCATTCATTCTTATATATGTGGGCTTATGATCCATGATTCCTTATGTTGGGTTTAACCCATGTGGTGACCCATGGATACTCCATGGAGGTTAAAACTCATGGAGCATAAGGAACGGGTAAAGTCATGGGTTACATGGTGTAACCCTAATGTGCACACTATATAAAGAACCCATAAGCTCAAGAAATCGTCCGTAAGGATTCTAAGTGAGAGCTAGCCGATTTGGAGCATAAGAACTCTTCTCTCATGGTTATTCCAAGATGTTGTGATGTTGTGTGAACCATTTGAGGTGTCACACTTGGGGCACTAGGCTCTTAAGCTCCATGGAATCAAGCTACAAGGAAGAGGTATGTAATTCTACTAGTTTTTATATTACATGTTGTTCATATTATGCTAGTTAGGATAATACCTTGGAAAATTGATATTTGCATGTATAATATAGAAAACATAGATCCAAGGTATTTAGGGTTGCATGTACACCATAGGAGTATTAGAATGCTCAAAACCCAACAGGCAGGTGGTGGTCGGAGGTGCTAGCCACCACCTCACGGTGGTGGTGGTTGCTCTCTTGTGAAATCTGGCCAAGATAACCACACACATGGCACACACTAACAGTAGAACACACCCACACAACTTTTTCTTATAAACAGAACCCAGCCACCTACCTGGTGGCGTACGGCGGCGACGGCGACTCGGAGTGGCGGGCAGCAGTAGCGTCATCTGCGACAGCCACCATGGCCAGCAGCCATGGTGGTTTTCTCGGGTTTTTCTGGCCCAACGAACACATACACACGCATCCCATCTAACAACAGCGAGTTCTTATCGGAAAAAGCATCCAATCTCAGCCACCCCTGTGGTGGGGTGAGGCAGTCGAATGGAGAAGTAGCAGAGGGATAGTCTTCGGAGCCACAGCAGCGGCGCAACACCGTAACAGAAACGGAGGAGAAGAAGAATAAGAATACGGCAGGGAGCTGGCGGTTATCGCCATCTAGAACAGCAGAAACGGGGAGACGTTATTTGCAAACCTCGTCGGCGACATCTTCTCTTCACTGGAACCGGGCAGCGGCGACAACCGAGAAATGCAACGACGATGCTCTTCAGCTAGGTGGTGTGCGACGGATGGTGCTTGAACTCGACCAGTAGTGACATCGTTCATTCAACTCCTCACACCCCCATCGTTCCAACATCTCCGACTCGTTGAACTCTCCTTCGCCGGCAGCAAAATGGTGGAAGTCTGGTGGTCGTTGTGGCCGCTTGCTGATCGGAAACGGGATGGTGGCGGCACCGTTGGGGAGACATAAGGTGGTAGTTGCGGCTGATGAGGGAGCCCTAGGGTTAGGATTAGACGGGTAATGAGGTTATATACCCGGTTCCTTAAGCTTTATCCCATAATAACAAAAATGGTCCCTCCTTGTATTATTCCTTTCAAAACAAATCCCCTAATTTACCATTTAAACCCCGCCTTCTGAAAACCTTTCCAAATCAAGTCCAAAATGTTACCAATCAGCCCCTACTTCCATAAATCCTTACATATTAAGTCCAAATAATACCAAACACCCCCTGACTTCTAAAATCCTTTGCAAAACAAATCCCAAAATTACCCATTTAACCCCCGAAACTAACATCCAATAATTATTATTTGTTTTTGGGCTATAATAATGTAAAATAATAATAAAAATTACTTCTCAGTTTTCCGTGTTTATTATTTAATTATTCTGTTTTAAACGGGATGTTACATGGAAGGACGGTGGGGAGGGGGAAGGAGATCGCAAAAGATTGTGAAGAGGGAAGTGTAGGTTATGCGTTGCATCCTTCATTCCTTAAATAATGAATTTAAAATAAGATAATAGTTTGTTTCCTAATTTATAGGTCTTTTAAGTTATATAATAAATAATTTGATTTACCAATTCACTATAATAACCTTATTTATTTAATTTAATGATTTATTTTTTTCGAAATCTTTATTGGTCCCTACATCCACACAATAATTATGCATCCACATATGAACCTAACTCTCTCTCTCTCTCTCTCTATATATATATATATATATATATATATATATATATATATATATATATATATAGGTTTCTAACCACTAATATCTATCATTAAACTAAATGACCATTCTATTCTCACACATTGTCATGACTCGTGTCAGAGACAACAGGTCCTCACGTTGAAAAGTTTTCTTTTGCCCAAATTTACATCTGTATTAACGAACAATGATTATCCTATCTTTTTTTCGCTTATACATCATCGGTTTCGAAACATACTTGCAATTCAAGTAAGTAATCAATAATTCTTCATGTTCAAGTACATTTAACACTAAAAAGCGTTTCAAGAACATACTCAAGAGTACGTTTTGGTATTTAGGTTATCTCGTACCAATATTTTTGTTTTATAATCCTACATTAACAAGGCGCTTACTACAAAAGAAAAAGTGTTTGGGAGACGTTTATTTATGAATGAAGAACACATTCATGAGTTTGTAAATAGGATCACGAGTATTTCTTTATCACGTCTTATCTAATGAAGAACACATTCGCATGTTACTGAACTTACTCACATATTTCCTAAATAAGTCATGTGTGTGGTCTTTACGTTGGTACTTGAATCTAAACATGTTTGTCTTTAGTGTAAGTGTATATACTTAAATTTGTAATCGTATTTTCAACCATATTACTTAAATCAACATTATTTCCCGGTCTTATTGACCATCAAGGCTAGAATGTACTTTGTAGAAGAAATAAGGGACTTGTTATCTCATTTCCCCTACCTGTACAACACTATTTAGGAGTTCATGCTTTGAGGCATTGTTTAAATATCCCAAAAACATACAAAGCCTAGTTACTCGTCCATGTTATATTAAATTCTTAGGTGCAATGTGTAACGCCCGTAGATCCGGGATAGTCAATTTAGAGATAACAGGGGTCGAAAACGACTTTTCGACAAAAGATTATTTAGAATAAATAATCTTAACCAATTTGTATAATATGTGTCAATAGCTCCATACATATAAAGAACGCCGAAATCCGAGTTATAACGAAGAAGTTATGTCCCGTCGAAGTTTTTCGGCAAAACCGGCACGGCACCGGGAGACGTAAATAGTAAATCTTTGATAAAGGACTTTTTAGCCTTAGTGATCTAAACAAAAGTTGTAGTATACGTTAAACCGAGAGCGTCCATAAAAAGAACGCCGAAATCTGACTTCGTATGAGGAAGTTATGATTTTTCTAAGATTCGGCTTAGCAGTGCACAGCCCGAAACTCGAATTTTAGTTCGAGCGGTTTTTGGCTTACGCAACCTAAATGAGAGTTGAAGATCTCATTAATAGGAACTCAACGGTAAAAAGACAGACGAAAACGGAGTCCGTATGAAGGAGTTACGAATTCTTCGCGGTCATTTAACAGTCTAAACTCCTCCTACTGTTAAATTTAAGATCGGTCGAGAAATAGCCGACGGAGTCTAAATAAAAGTTGTAGATCTTGATTTTACCTACGCGTGGAAAAAAAGAACGTCGAAAACGAAGCTCGTATGCGAGAGTTATGATTTTTCTAAGTCGGGAGGCTGATACGCGAGTTTGGGTGACGTGGCACCACTAGAAAGAGGACACGTGGCACCACCAGAAGGCTGCCACATGCACCAACTCGGCGAGTTTGTGTCAAGACTCGGCGATTCCATCAGATATTTCCACTATAAATAGATGTGACGGGTCTTGCCATTTCTTCACACCTCTCAAGCCTTCTTTCTCTCTCTACACTCTCTCTCTAGCCCCCAAACGCCCCCCCCCCCCTAAGCCTAGGTAAACCCCCTAGCACCCGAAGGAAGCCCCGAGGCTCCCAAAGCCCCGAGAAAAGAGCCTTTCGGCTCAGGAACGCTGCTCCAGCGAAGCCCGGTTTTCGAGAAAACCCGTTGTAAGTGAGCTATGCCTACCCTATCTTTAGTATAGCTTATGTTTCAATATAGTAATATTATTAGGACCTTATAAGGAGCACTTGGGCTATTATTATGGGTTATATATAAGTATTGTTTAATGCTTATATAATAGTAATAATATCTAGACTATTAATTAGTCTCGGCGAATAATAGACTAAACTCTAGTGGTAATAATACTAGGTTTCGTCGAAGGAAATTATTTTTATGAAGCGAAGCGCTGTCTGAGTTCGAAATCACCACCTTTTCAAGTGAGTGCATGGTCCCTTTCATCTTACACATAGATATGAAGTATTTTATATAAACTACGTGTTATGTGTGCATATTATTGTATACTTGCTATCTATGCTGGATGAACGATTTTATACAAGTTTTATATGATTTAAATTGTATATGTATTTATATCTACGTAATATGTTGGGTAAAACATGGGTAGATGAAATATGAGTTGGATGATGAGTTGAGAGGTGATATAGACCATGAGGAAAGGGTGAGAGGTGGACGATGTGAGAAACCTTGTTCCCAAATGCTGGCCCCGTCATCTAGCAGAGTATGGATAACAACCATGGACTATTCTAGACAGTCCAGTGGAACACTAGCAGGCTCGCAACCTGTAGGTGTTGTGAACGATGTGTTCACCGGTGTACTCTAAAAACCCATTGACATGTACTGCGAGTGGACTCTCGAAAATGATACTGTCAATAAACGAGATAACCCTAGCAGCTGTGCTCGAAGGACAATACTGGCAGCTGCGCCTCACATAGAATGTCACAATTCTGGCAGCTGTGCCTAAGTGATAGAACTAGCAGCTGTGCTTAACAGCTGTGTCATTGACAACGATGGACTTCGTAGCTATTCCTTAGGATAATACTTAGGAATGAATGAATGAGAAATAGCTGATTCTTAGGGTAGATCCTTAAGAGTAAAGAAGATAATGGGGATGGGTAATTGGGTTAACTGTTTGATGATTAAACATAATAGTTATATTATTGTGGGTTGAAAACCCTATGTACTCACCAGGTTTCCCAACCTGACCCACTCAGTTTATTTATATCACAGGTGTTGATATGAAGTCACATTACACTGAGAGATTAAGGAGATATAAATCACTAGTGATAATGAATGTAAGTTCTGTTTATGCTTATATTTCTGTATTGACGATGACATCCCAAATGTTTTAAAATGAATAAAAAATACTTTTCTTCGGAAATGCCCTGATAACGTATTTATCATGTTTCACTGGGAACAAATTCCGCACATTTTTATTAAAAAGAGGTACTCTGATTTTTATAAAGCATAAACAAAATCGGTATTTTCTGTCCGTGAAATTGGGGATGTCACACAATGTAACAATAACGATGGGGTGTTGTAGTTTCAAGTCGGGCAATACGATTTGCATGTAAAATTTGTACACTTTTAAATTCATAATGTTGGAATATTAGTATCATGGATTGAATTTATGTAAGTCGGAAGAAAGGAAAGTCCTTAGAATGCGTTGAAATGTGGACAACTTGTAATCATTGTAAAATAGGTCTTAATGACCAAGCTTTAAGAGAATCTGTGTTTGAACTAGTTATAAAGTAATTATGAATGCAGGATATATGTTTAGGATTATGCTTATACAAGTCCTCGGAATGTGTTGAAATGACGTTTAACCAACAAAAGAATATATGTGCTTCTTACTCGGGTTGAGTAGCCTTTCTTCCTTGTTTATACTCGATCGAAAAAAAGCATGTGGGGCCAAGGTTATAACTTCATTTAGACCATGATTTATGAGCTTTTGGTTGTCATTTTATCCCAACACTTCAAGTATATGTATATGTAAGTGAGGGTGTGATTTATAGGGGTCCTAAGCTCAATTTTATTCCAAGAAGAGGATTAAAATAGGTGGAACAAGATTAAGTTTCTACAAGTAAGTATTAAAGGTAAACTTCTTTACTTTAATCAATTACATGGTTCATATTGATGGAATGTATGTTAGCTTGTAAACCATAAATGTTGATATCATTTTTCATGTTGGAAATATTGTTTAGATAATGATGATTTAAACATTGAAAACATGTTATTAATATAATGATATCAAGATTGAAGATTAAATATATATTATTGATGTGCTAAATATATTCTATAAAATAAACTCATTTAAAATACAAATCTAGGTTTAAAGTTTTAAAACCGGACAAACCAAACTGACTATCAACACCAGACAGTCTAATCAATAATAGTGTAACATATTGATCCATGTATTTTCCATTTCTACCCTTAATATGAAAATTTGTTACAAAATTGGTCCCTTAGCCCTTTAAAAAGAATCGTGTGATTCTTCTTATACGTGAGGCGTATTCCTAAGTACGTAGGGTGTACGTGACATATGTGCAAACTCTAATTTTTAGGGTTTGAGCACTATTTAAACCACATTAACTCCTCAAGACCTTTTCCCTCATCAGCCTCCACCTCCCAAATCATCCCTTGCAAAGCCTAATCCATTGTGTGAGCATTTTTGAGCTTGAAAGTGTGTTCTTGTGATATTGAAGGAAGATGAAAGAAGTGGAATCACCTTGGAAGCTCAAGACATCTTGGATCCATAAGTATCTTGTGCTAAAGCATTATTTGGAGGTATAAAGCTTAGACCTTGATGTGTTATTTGCTTAGATCTTGCTAGCGTTGAGTTTATGTTCATTTTGGTCCCATAAGTTTGGTGTTCATGAGTATCGATTACTCTAACCATAAGATTTTTCCTTCCAGACATTTTTAGGACTTAGGAACCATAAAAATGTAATGTTGGTCCTTTCTATCCCTTCCATGAAAGAGTTATGATGTCTTAATGGAATAATAAGTTAGGGTTTTAGCTTTTGGACCTTTTCTAACCATGGGAAGTCATAAAGGTGGAAACTTTAAGACTTAGAATGATGTTTTGGAACTGGATCTAAAGTCTGGTGCTTTGTAAAACGTCCCAAAATATGGTTCCAAAAATTTCATTTTTAAAAATAGATAAAATAGTATTTCCAATATGATCCATACATCTCAAATGACCAAGGTATCAAATACCATATAAAATCAGAGTAAACATCATATGTGGAATTCCAATGGTGTGTGCGATATAGTCAACTCGAGCCAACTCGAGCTCTTCCCTTTGCAACCGGAAGTACCTGAAACATAAACTGAAAATTGTAAGCACAAAGCTTAGTGAGTTCCCTAACATACCCCCTAACATACCCTGCCCGACCTCGGGCCTCGCCCAACACCAGGCCCCGCTCGGCATATAGATCTGTTATTATCGGGCCTCGCCTGTCATTGGGCCTCGCCCGTAATACACATACAATCAGTATCACATAATCATGCCAATACACATAGTGATCATAAACTATAACATATGTTCCAGTCTTCAGGCCTCGCCTGTCATCGAGCCCCGTCCCGTATACATAGCAGCACATAACACATGCAAGGGTCACACAGACTCCTAGCATCCTAGCATAACCAATAAGGGTCGGCATTGGTGCCTTAGACCCGCTATAGACCAGTGAGGAAACTCACCTCGAATGCTGAACGATAGCTGAATAGATTCCGACTCCAAATATCAGCTCCAACCAACCCCTAAACAGAAACAATTCCTTAGATACAACTCAAAATCCCCCAATACCCCTTAAAGGTTAAACTTGGTCAAGACAAAAGTCCAAAGGTAAAAAAGTCAAGGTCAACAGTTCCTGTAGACCCAACATGCTGTGTTATCCTTCAATACGTCGTGTTTCTTTACCAACTTCAGATCGGAGAAAACCAAGCCAACACGCTGTGTTTTCCAACAAACGCACCGTGTTCGCTTAAAGTCCAACAGCTTAATCCATTAAGCTGTTTTCAACGAATCCAAGAGTTCCAAAACTCAGATCTCGACCAAAATGAAATCTAGAAGGGTAAAGTTTCCGACTTTACCCTTAGGGACCACCGAAATGGGTCCAAAACCCAAACCCTAGGCTTAAAAGAGTGGGGGCTTAATCATTAAGCACTTAATCATTAAAGACATAGCCCCAAAATGAAGATCTGATCCCTTAAAGTTGGAAGGCCACGTAAAATTTCCAACTTTATGCTCATGCATGACTAGGAGAAGCTCAAATGCTCAAAAAGAGCTAAATGAAGGACTTAATGACTGCATGAAGCCCTTAAATCCATAAAGTTGGCACCATTTTGCCAAAAGAGTTCATGTAGTCCTTAGATCTGAAAGAATAAGCATTTGGGACGTCCTAATCCCCAACATCCACCCAACCATGGTTAAAACAATACAATTTAACCCAAGAGGAGATCTAAGCAACTAACATGCAAGGTGAGAACTTGACTCCTCAAAAACTTGGCAAATAAGATGGTGGTTCTGGATCCAATACCTCTTCTTCAAGCCAAGCAACTCCTACCTTCCTTAGCTCCTTCAAAATGCACCAAAAATGAACACCCAAGGTTCTCCAAAAGCTCACACACTCAACAAAGGAATATGATACTTGATTTCTGGGTTTCTGGACAGAGGAGGCTGGTAAGGAGTCCAGCCAAGGGGCTTAAGGCCTTTAAATAGGGTGTAACACCCTAAAAATTATGGTTTCCTTCCCAGCTGCCAACACACTGTGTTAAGGCACCTCGACACGCCGTATTGGTTCATTAATCTGCGCGGCCAAAGTCATCTCGACACGTCGTGTTGAGGCTTCCAACACGCCATGTCCCAAAGAAAAATATAAACAATCGGAATATAAGTTCATACCGGAAACCAAGCGTTACAATTCTCTCCCACTTGAATCAGACTTCGTCCTCGAAATCCGCTGCCCCGAATAATTCTGGATAATGCTCCCTCATCTCCTCCATGGGCTCCCACGTCCATTCCGACCACTTGAGGAGCCGCCACTGCACCTTCACTGTAGTGGTGTTGATTATGATGGCATGTGCGGAATATGAAAGATCTAGTGAATCATCATGTAAAATCAAGAACACAAGGTGTAAATAAATCTTTGTAAGCTCATATTAGATCTAGAAAGAATATACAAATGGGTTTGTATAAAGTTTCTCTCTCTAGTCTAACACTCCAAATGGTTCCTTACATAATGGGAGTCACTCACTTCCTATTTATAGGAAAGACTCAACCCATTTACACATACAAGAAGGTAAGCCTAAAACATTACATCCAAGAGTGACTTTGCACCCTAACATTCACCAGCTACACGACCTTGTTCCTCAAGGTTTTCATTTTTCGATCCAAAATGGCCACCGGTTCCTCGATATAATTCAGGCGATCATCCACCTGAATATCCTCCATCGGCACGACTGCGGAATCATCCACTAAACACTTCCACAGCTGAGAGACATGAAATGTGCTATGAATATGGCTGAGCTCGGCTGGAAGATCTAGTCGATAAGCTAACTGGCCCACCCGGGCCAAAACCCTGAAAGGACCAATATACCTGGGACCCAGCTTGCCCCGTTTCCGGAACCTGATGACACCTTTCCAAGGTGACACCTTCAGGAGAACCATATCTCCCACGTGTAATTCCAAGTCCGAACTGCGTCTGTCGACATAGCTCTTCTGCCGACTCTGAGCTGTCTAGAGCCTGTTCCGAACCTACTGAATTAGCTCAGTAGTCTTGAGCACCACCTCGGTACTCCCCGTAACTCGCAGACCGACCTCGGCCCAATAGATAGGCGTCCTTTATTTCCTCCTGTAGAGCATCTCAAAAGGAGGTCAATCGATGCTAGCGTGATAACTGAAAACTCCGCTAACGGAAGATATGTATCCCAACTCCCACCAAAATCTGACACGCATGCACGCAACATATCCTCAAGAGTCTGAATAGTCCACTCACATTGACCATCGGACTACGTATGAAACGATGTGTAAAAGGAGACGAGTGCCCATCTCGTCATGAAATCGCTTCCAAAACCTGGAAGTGAAATGAACATCCCTGTCAGAAACCAGTGATACCGGCACCCCATGGCTTGCCACTATCTCCCGAACATAAATCCCAGCCAACTTCTCTGCAGATATACTCTCCTGAATCGAAATGAAATGTATGCTCTTGGTTGAACGATCCACGATGACCCAGATAGAATCCACTTTGTGCGCGATCCTGGGAAGCTTCGTGATGAAATCCATGGTGATGTCCTCCCATTTCCATACGGGAATTTCCAATGGCTGCATCTTCGCAGATGTTCGAACTTCACCTTCCTACAGGTCAAACACTGCTCCACATACCATGCTACGTCCCGCTTCATGCAGGGCCACCAATAATCAGGGTGAATATCCCTATACATCTTCGTCGCCCTAGGATGGATGGAGAACCTCGACTTGTAGGCCTCCTCCATGAAAACCTGGCGTATACCACCCCAATAAGGAACCCAGACCCTCCGATTCAGGGTCAACAATTCGCGGCTATCAAAATCGAAGGAAGCCACCTGACCCATAGTGCACTCACTCTTCTGGTGATCTTCCTTCATAGCATCGACCTGAGCCTCACGGATCCGCTCCAACAATGGAGTAATCACTGTCATCCTCAAGCATATATCTTTGATCGGAGCCGCAACCGCCTTGCAGCTAAGAGCATAAGCCACTACATTGGCCTTCCATGGGTGATAAAGGATCTCGTAATCATAATCCTTCACCACATCCAACCAACGATGTTGTCTTATATTCAGGTTCGGCTGATCCATCAAATACCTCAGGCTCTTGTGGTCCGTGTAAATAGTACAACGAACCCCATATAGGTAATGCCTCCAAATATTGAGGGTGAAAACAATGGCCCCCAACTCCAAATCGTGCGTCAGGTAGTTCGCCTCATGAAGCTTCAACTGCCTCGAAACGTAAGCGACCACGCGACCCCGCTGCATCAACACTGCCCTCAAACTTGTGATCGATGCATCACAATAAACCATGAAGTCATTAACAACCTACAGCAGGGTTAGAATAGGTGCCTCACACAACCGCTGCCTAAGGGTCTCAAAAGTTGCCTGCTGCTCAGGCCCGCAGCAAAAAGTCACTGACTTCTTGGTCAGTCGGGTCAAGGAAACAGCGATCATGGAGAAATCCTGAACGAATCTCCGATAATACCCATCCAAACCAAGAAAGCTCTGAATTTCAGATGGAGACCTCGGAACCTCCCACTGCATCACGACCTCGACCTTGGCCGGATAGACCAGAATACCCTTCTGGTTGACAAGGTGCCCCAGAAACTGCACCTCGTGAAACCAGAACTCATACTTGGAGAACTTTGCAAAAATTCTCTCCCACCTCAAGGTCTCCAGCACCTCCCTCAAGTGCTCCTCGTGTTGCTCATGAGTCTTGGAATATACCAAGATATCATCAATAAAGACTATCATAGACCGATCCAGCATCGGTCTGCACACGCTGTTCATGAGATCCATGAACGCAGCAGGAGCATTGGTGAGCCCAAATGGCATCATCACGAACTCATAATGCCCATATCGAGTCCGGAAAGCTGTCTTCTGCACATCCTCATCCCGAACCCGCATCTGATGATAACCCGATCACAGATCAATCTTGGAGAACCAAGATGCACCCTGAAGCTGATCGAAAAGATCATCAGTCCTCGGAAGGGGATAACGGTTCTTCACCGTTACCTTATTCAACTTCCGGTAATCGATACACGTACGATAATACTCGTCCTTCTTCTTCACAAACAGAATCTGGGCACCCCAAGGTAAACTGCTCGGCCTAATGAATCCTTTGTCTAACAGCTCCTGCAGCTGTGTAGACAACTCCTGCATCTCGGGAGGAGCCAACTGATACAGTGCCTTGGCTATCGGAGTCGCACCTGGAACCAAATTGATCCTGAACTCCACCTGCCTCTCCGAAGGTACCCCGTAACATATCCGGATAATCCCGTAGGACCGACACATCCTCCACGGTTGCCTTACCCTTATCCCGGGTATCCATGACATAGGCGACGAAACCCGAGCAACCCTGATGACGATAGCATCTGGCCCTCACTGCAGAACACATAACCGGCCGACGTTGAGGTATCTCACCCCGAATCACCAACTCTCCCCCACTTGGGGTCCGAACCCGCACTAGCTGCTACTCACAGTCAATCACTTCCCCATTAGGGCTCAACCAATCCATGCCCACGATGACCTTGTTCCTACGTAAAGAAATGGGAACCAAATCAACTGGATACCGCTCAATGAACAACTGGATAGTATAATCCCGATGAACTCCCGCAACCCTAACTATCCTATCATCAACAATCTCCACCTCAAGAGGACGATCCAGCTCCCCCGGAGCTCCAACAAATCTCCTTCTAAGCGTAAGCGACACAAAAGATCGGGTAGCCCTCGAATCAAATAATACTAGAGCAGAAATACCATTCACAAGGAACGATCCTAAAATAAAACACATAAACATAAGCAACAATTTAATATAAATAAAGAGATAAGGAGAAGATACATACCTGTCACAACATCGGGAGCTGCACGCGCCTCCTCTGCCGTCAGCTGGAAAGCCCTGCTCTTCGTCGCTGGAGCATTTGCCCGGCCTTAACGGCCATCAGTAATCCTCAAAGTCGCAGGAGCAGATGCTGACACCATTCTGCTACAGTAAAACTCGGACACTGGGCCTTCTTGTGGCCCTGCTAATTGCAATGAAAGAAAATCAGATCTGACGCCTGGCTGGTTGTAGCAGTACAATCCCTGCTATAATGACCGTTCTGGCCGCACTTGAAGCAGCAAGAACCAACACCACTACCACTCATGCACGCACCCTCGTGCGTCCTGTCGCACTTGCCACAGCGGCTACGGCTCTGATAGCCCCTCGATCTGGAATCTGATACATTGGGGCTCTTGCCCAAACCCGCTGATGTCTGAACCTCATTTGGCTTCCTCTTCCTCTCCATCTCCAGGTCA
The DNA here is from genome assembly GCF_052849685.1 of Lactuca virosa. Taxonomy (NCBI): domain Eukaryota; kingdom Viridiplantae; phylum Streptophyta; class Magnoliopsida; order Asterales; family Asteraceae; genus Lactuca; species Lactuca virosa. Next base: position 74,144,702 of record NC_136431.1, read on the forward strand.
ATCTCCCTCTCCCTAGCTCGAGCGATCATATCCTCCAGTGTCTTGCAGCTGGATCAGCTCACAAACTGTCAGATGTTGCTCCTCAGCGTCTCATGATTTTGGGCCTTATTCATCTTCTCGTCCGCCACATACTACGGAACTAGAAGCGCCCTCTCCCTCAACATAGCGGTGATCTCGGCCACCGTCTCAGTCGTCTGGCAGAGATCCTAGAACTCCCGTGCCAGCTGCTGCACCTCGATAACCGGTGCAAAATCAGCTTGAAACTTGGTCGAAAAATTATCCTAGGTCATCCCATCCACAGCATCATCACCCACAACATTACCAACCTCCTCCCACCAGTCCCGCGCCCTGTCCTTCAGGAGGCAGGAGGCTAATCTAACTTTGTCCCCCTCGGGGAAACGACTGGTGCGGAAGGCGTTAGCAACATATGCTAACTTATGCCTGATCGCAATAGGATCCTTCACCCCATGATAGTCTAGACCTCCTCAAGCCCAGAACTCCCTGAATGTCAAAGATCGAGCTCCTACAACACCCTTCATCTAAGAAAGGAACGTGCTCAACCGCTCATCCAAAACCTCCAAGATACCCTCCTTGACTAAGCCAAAGATCACAGGAGTCTGATCGAGAATGCAACGAGTAATCTCTGAAGAGAAAAACTCCCTAGTCTGCTCATCGAGTTGCCCGGCTCCAGATCCTGAGCCTGAACCCTCTCTAGCACCTGAACTGCCCATTGGTCTGGCTCGCAACACCACCATACTGAAAATATACCATAAAACCATCAGAATACGCATCAAAAAAATACTGAGGAACCACATCCCTATAAGCTCCCTGATTTCATCGCATCCCTCCTTGAATCGAGTACGAATCCTCTGCTTCCAGTAGTACCGGCCCATACTACCTTCCACATCTATCCGTACTTTCCTCAAGGATTGCTTTGACTCAACCAAGTTCCTCTAAATCCATCTAACCCTTCCTCGCAGATAAGGTTCCCAACACTAGATCCCATCCTAGGTTTTCCTAGGGCAAACTCCACACCACTCTCCACCATCAGCTACAGAAGGAACTCCCGCTAACTTCCTCTAAATAGCTCGTGAATATCATTACATATCACTAAAACTAGATAGTTCTTCGAATGAGGGGTCTCACACTACAACGGTTGGACTCAAACAAGAGTTGTGCAAGAGAGTTAAAACCTAACCTTCTAAAATTATTTAGTTCTCATGATATGTAACTTAGCATATTCGCTTACTAGTTAACTGAAGTTAGCTAGAACTCCTAAAAGCATAAAGCAGCATTCGAGCATCAAGTATCAAAAACCAAACATAACCTAATCAGGCCATCATATCACTGACTGATCAGTTCTAGCATGCAAGTCTACAAGGTCATACAACAGGCATACAAAGGCATCTCTCCTAGCATTCTATATGCAAAACTGAGCATATCCTTATCCCTAACTAGCATGTGATTCATAGATTCAAGCATATCAAATAACATGTATGGGTATTTTGGGAAAACTTACTTGAGCTCGGTCGATTGCATGCATCATACCCTTTATTTCTTTTAGAAATCCATTTTATAAACATTTTTCTTTTGAAAATTCTACCAAATCCTTAGTTTAAGTTCAGGCACACCCGAGAGTATGCCAAAATCCTCAAACCAAGGCTCTTATACCAACTTGTAACATGCCAAAATATGGTCCCAAAAATTTTATTTTTCAAAATAGATAAAATATTATTTCCAATATCATCCATACATCTCAAATAACCAATGTATCAAATATCATATAAAATCAGAGTAAACATCATATGCGGAATCCCAATGGTGTGTGCTATGCAGTCAACCGGAGCTCTTTCCTTTGCAACCAGAAGTACCTGAAACTTAAACTGAAAACTGTAAGCTAACAGGTTAGTGATTTCCCCAACATACCCCATACCACACAAACTAAATCATATTCTGGGCCCCCGCCCGACCTCGGGCCTCGCCTGGCATCAGGCCCCGCTCGGTTTACAGATCTATTATTCTCAGGCCTCGCCTGCCATTGGGCCTCGCACGCTATACACATATAATCAATATCACATAATCATGCTAATACATATAATGATCATAAACTCTAGCATACGTTCTAGTCTTCAGGCCTCGCCTGGCATCGAGACCTGCCCGATATACATAGCAGCACATAACACATGCAAGGGTCATGCAGACTCCTAGCATCCTAGCATAACCAATAAGGGTTGGCATTGGTGCCTTAGACCCGCTATAGCCTAGTGAGGAAACTCACCTCGAACGTTGAACGATAGCTGAATAGATTGCGGCTCCGAATATCAACCCCGCCTAACCTCTAAACAGAAAAAATTCCTTAGATACAACTTAAAATGTCCCAATACCCCTTAAAGGTCAAACTTAGTCAAGACAAAAGTCCAAATGTCAAAAATTCAAGGTCAACAGTCCGTTTAGACCCAACACGCCGTGTTTCTTTACCAACTTCAGACCGGGGAAAACCAAGCCAACACGCCGTGTTTTCTAACAAACACGCCGTGTTCGCTTAAAGTCTAACAGTTAATGCATTAAGCTGTTTTCAACGAATCCAAGAGTTCCAAAACTCAGATCTTGACCAACATGAAATCTAGAAGGGTAAAGTTTCCGACTTTACCCCTAGGGACCACCGAAATGAGTCCAAAACCCAAACCCTAGGCTTAAAAGACTGGGGTCTTACTCATTAAGCACTTAAGCATTAGAGACATAGCCCCAAAATGCAGATCTGATCCCTTATAGTTGTAAGGCCACGTAAAGTTTCCAACTTTACACTCATGCATGACTAGGAGAATCTCAAATCCTCAAAAAGAGCTAAATGAAGGACTTAATGAATGCATGAAGCCCTTAAATCCATAAAGTTGGCACCTTTATGACAAAAGAGTTCATGTAGTCCTTAGATCTAAAAGAATAAGCATTTGGGACGTCCTAATCCCCAACATTCACCCAACCATGGCTAAAAGCATACAATCTAACCCAAGAAGACATCTAAGCAACTAACAAGCAAGGTGAGAACTTGATAACTCAAAAACATGGCAAATAAGATGGAAGTTCTGGATCCAAGACCTCTTCTTCAAGCCAAGCAACTCCTACCTTCCTTAGCTCCTTCAAAATGCACCAAAAATGAACACCCAAGGTTCTCCACAAGCTCACACACTCAACAAAGGAATATGATACTCAATTTAGGGTTTCTGGACAGAGGAGGCTGGTAAGGAGGCCAGCCAAGGGGCTTAAGGCCTTTAAATAGGGTGTAACACCCTAAAAATTATGGTTTCCTTCCCAGCTGCCAACACGCTGTGTTAAGGCACCTCGACACGCCGTATTGGTTCATTAATCTGCGCAGCCAAAGTCATCTCGACATGCCGTGTTGAGGCTTCCAACACGTCGTGTCCCAAAGAAAAATATAAACAATTGGAAAATAAGTTTTGTGACATCCCCATTTTCACGACCAGAAAAGACCGATTTTGTTTATGCTTCATAAAAATCAGAGTACCTCTTTTAGTGAAAATGTTGCGGAATTTGTTCCCAGTAAAACATGATAAATACGTTATCAAAACATTTCCGAACAAATGTATTTTTATTCATTTTAAAACATTTGGGATGTCATCGTCAATACAGAAACATAAGCATAAACAGAACTTACATTCATTTACACTAGTGATCTACATCTCTTTAATCTCTCAGTATAATGTAACTTCGTATCGACACCTGTGATACAAATAAGCTTGAGTGGGTCAGGTTGGGAAACCTGGTGAGTACACAGGGATTTCAATCCCACAATGTTGTATCATATATATAATTTAGAACTCACAAAATATACAATTTCACCATATATATATATATAAGCAACTCTTACCCCACCCCGTTAATCCTTACAACGAGACTATCCATACTCTCGGACCTTAAATTTTACCTGTCACTTAACCCATACTCTCGGATCTAATTCATGCTCTCGGATCAATAATTGTGCCCATTCCATACTCGCGGATTAGGGACAAGTGTCTATGTGTAAATCCATTCTCCCGGATTAACGACGAATGACTATGTCCTATCCATACTCCCGGACTGAGGACGACTGACTATGTCTTAATCCATACTCCCGGACTAAGGATAACCGACTATGTCTTAATCCATACTCTCATACTAAGGACAACTGACTATGTCTTAATCCATACTCCCAGATTAATGACAGTTGACTATGTCCAATCCATACTCTCGGACTAGGGACAATGACTATGTCTAATCCATGCTCCCGGATCAATGACATATACTAAAGTTCTATTCTCTGAGTATAACTCACTCGTACTCGTAAGAAAATACTACCCAATATTCCTCATAATTAATTTAGGTTTACTCTTTATCCTAAATCATTATATATAATCAGGTATGTTCTTTAACACGTATTTCAGGCAACATCAATTAACTCGCACATAAACATATAATTAATACTTCAATCAATACTTGTATTAAAATCATGTTCATGAAGGGGACTATGCATTCACTTGATAAGGTGGTGACTCGGTACTCGGACAGCGCTTCGTTTACTTTAAAATAATTTCCTTCGACGAAACCTAGTATTATTACCACTAGATTTTAGTCTAATATTTACCGTGACTAATTATTAGTCTTATTATTATTATTATTATATAAGCGTTTAAACAATACTTTCCAATCACTATGAACAGACAGGGGCCAGACATAAAACACCAGAGGGCAGGACCATTTTGGCATATAGCACTTCTGAAATCCAACAACCTCATGCGGCTCTTTAAACCAGATTCCCCGTACCGCGAGTAGTTAAAAAGATATTATAACGACACTTATATAAGTCATAATAATAGCTCAAATATTTATTATAAGTTCATAATAACAATACTAATTTTAAATATAAGCTATATTAAAATAGGTAAGCATAACTTACTTACAAGGGGGTTTTAGCTAGGAGTCAGGCTCTGCAGGGGCATAACTTCTTCGCTGAATCTTTCTAAGAAAGATTCGTGCAGCGCTTCAGCGCTCACCTTACTATACTAAAACTACAGAAAGAGAAGTCGAATCACGAGGGATCGAAATGCTCGGGGGATAAGAAGAGAAAGACTCTTGAATCAAGGGAATGGTGCAAGAAATATGAGAGCCCAAGCCTCTTATTTATAGTAATTGAATTTACAAAAACTACCCTCCATAATTACTTAATGACCTTATAGTTATATAAACGACTAAACACCCCTTCATAATACTATTTTAAATAGATTTAACTATATTTGTACTAAACTAATGTCGAAAGTACTCAACACTAGTCTTATAATAACCGCATCGTCGATACCTTTCTAATGATATATACATTTGTATATAAATGTGTACGTATATATGATATACTTTATTTTAATACGTAAATATGCTATTATAATTTGTAACTCGTTCATACGAACTCCATTTTTGACGTTCTTTATATCCACGCGTTGGTATTTACGACTACTACAACTTTCATTTAGACACCGTCAGCTAATTCTCATTCTATCTCATATTTACAAAACTGTATCGAATTTATCGTGCTCGAAGAGTAGGGACCAAGTTTTGTCCATATTTTTAACATACGAGCTCTAATCTCGACATTATTTATATCCACGCGTAGGTAAAAACAAGATCTAAAACTTTCATTTAGACTCCGTCGGCTAATTCTCGACCGATCTTAAATTTAACAGTAGGAGAAGATTATACTGTTAAATGTTCGCGTAAAATTCATAACTTCTACATACGGACTCCGTTTTCATCTTTCTTTTTACCGTTGAGTTCCTATTAATGAGATCTTCAACTCTCATTTAGGTCGCGTAGTCCAAAAACCGCTCGATCTAAAATTCGAGTTTTGGGTCGTGCACTGCTATGCCAAATCTTAGAAAATTCATAACTTTCTCATACGAAGTTAGATTTGGGCGTTCTTTTTTTGTATGTTCTCGGTTTAAAATATACTACAAATTTTGTTTAGATAACTAAGGCTAAAAAGTCTTCTACCGTAAATTCACTATTTACGTCTCCCGGTGCCGTACCGTTTTTGCCGTAAAACTTCGACGGGCCATAACTTCTTCGTTATAACTCGGATTTCGGCGTTCTTTATATGTACGGAACCCTTGTAACATATATTACAACTTGGTTAAGATTAATCCCTCTAAATAATATTCCATCAAAAACTCATTTTTGATGCTCATCGTCTCTAAATTGACTAGCCCGGATCTGCGGGCGTTACAAGCTCATACCAGAAACCAAGCGTTACAATTCTCCCCCACTTGAATCAGACTTCGTCCTCGAAGTCCAATGCCCCCGAACAAATCTATATGGTTATATGTTTGTTGTTTATATGTTTATCTATTGCATATGTCGACATAGTGTGGTTGGGTTGAGACAATACTGCTGTGTGCGGAAGCCAACAAACCTGAGAGCAAGCCAAACATAATCTATGGGCCAGAAAGGAAACCCAGACTTACGTTGTGGGCTTGGGAGAAATCCATACATGAGTTGTGGGCCACAAAGGCAATCCAGACGCATGTTGTGGGCTCAGGGGTAATCCAACATGATAGTTGTGGATCGAGTATGTATGTTGTTATATGTTTGTGTGGTGGTACTGTGGGGAAACTCACTAAGATTTGGCTTACCGTTTAAGTTTTATGTTTCGGGTACTTCAGATGATCGGGGAAAAGAAAAGGCGTGATCGTACACATCCTTTGGTGATATATTTTCGAGATGTTATGATACAATTATTTTGGAACAAATGTACTTGATATTGGGTTTTTATTACTTGGGTTTAATTGAAAACAATGATTTCTCTTTAATTAAAAATGAAAAAAAAATTATTGTGATTTTGGGATGTTACAAGTTGGTATCAGAGCCCTGGGTTGAGAGAATTGGATGATCATCCATGTGAATCCAAACTCAAACTAAGGATCAATTAGAGTTTTCAAAATGATTTTTCCAAAAATGGTTTTCAAAATTGTTTTCAAAAGTAACCAAGGAAGGATGTGATGTATATAATCAGCTGGAGCAAGAAAGTATACCCCAAATTACCCACACTGTTAGTTGTTTATGCTGATTATGATAGAACTGCATGCTAATTATAGTCTAGGGATCTCCAGGAATTGCATGATAGAATTGTCTGATGTATGATGCCTGATAGCCTAGGAGAACTTCTTATATGTTAGATGAAATTGACATCATTACTGTAGTTGCTTAGTGTGTGCATCATAGTTGTACATAACTAAGATTCTATAGCCTGAGAATGTTTGGTTTAGCCTTATTTCATGTTCCTTTTTTGGTTGTGGACTTAAGGTAGAATCAAGTATTCGACTGTCTATAGGATCCATCGTTAGGTATGATTAGCATGCACGAGGTGCTATAGGGTTGGTGGAAGTTTCATGAGTGTGTATGGGTGTAGCAGGCCAGTTGAGGAATGATTAGCCACTCTCGAGAGAGTGAGTATATGATGTATGTTTATCTTAGTTGTAGGTTTGGTTTCAGGCAGTTTTTGATGATCCATTGAGACAAATACGGGTATGTGTGGAAAGTAGTATGATCCCCTACTACTGAAAGCATATGACCTGTACGCGTAACATGGAAGTCACAAAACCTGAGGGTTTAGTCTGTCTGTGATGGTTGTATTAGTATAAATTGTGGCATTTCTGATATATTTTTGTTCATTTTCAGTATGGAGTTCACAAGAGGATCTGGTTCTGGATCTGGAGCGGGTGGCCAGGATAGGCCTGGGTTAACTGATGATCATATACAGGAGTTGATTGCCATTAAGGTGGCTACTGTTGTTTGGGGTTCTATTCCGGAGCTATCTGGGTCTATTAAGAATGTGATGATTGAGTTGTTTGATGATCGCTATGCCGCTCTCACTAAGACTGCTACTACGGGAGGCTGGGAAAGAGGTTCATTCCAGTACCGGGACTTCAGCAACATGAAGCCCCCGGAGTTTGACGGCGTCAAGGACCCAATTTTGGCTATGATATAGATTTATTATGTGGAGGGTTGATTCTTCACATGTTCCTTTCTGGAGGACTGGAAGGTCAAGTGTGCCCTGAACCTTCTTCGGTTGGGCGCGAAGGACTGGTAGAACCTGGTAACCGGTTCTTATACTCCTGAGTAGAGGGTTTTTGTTACTTGGGAGCAGTTCTCGGAGATGTTTCGCACGAGATATGTTCCCCTAGAGACTGGCTCGGAGTATCAGGATTTGAGACAGATGACAGAGATGGTGATGGAGATCATCAAGATGTTTACCGAGAGGGCCCTATTCTGTCCCGATTTTGCTGCTTCGGAGCAGGACCATATGACTCGATACTTGAGCATGCTCAAACTGACATTCGGCAGTTTGTGTCCACCCAACGTTATAGTACCCTCACCGAACTTCAAGATGTCGCGAGGAGGCGAGAGATTGAGATAGAGACCCAGACGAGGGACCAGCACCAGGCTCTGGTTCAGTCCTAGCCTGCAGCAAAGCAGTTCAAACCTGCTTATTCATGATCAGTAAGTCATAGGGTCTGCACTTGTGGTAAGTGCGGCAAGGTTCATGAGGGTTTATGACGGTTTTCTTCTAGGTGCCACAAATATAGTAGGGAGGGCCACATTGCTAGGGATTATCGTTAGTAGGCCCCAATACCGAACACCAGGATTTGCTATCACTGTGATCAGGTTAGCCATATGAAGGTCAATTTTCCCTTACTCGTTGTGAGACCAGTGCAGGTACCAGCCCGGACTACTTTGAGGATCACGGATGGGCGTCAGGGCCGGGCAGAGCCCCCGAGGGCTCGAGGTCGTGCTTTTCAGCTCACAACGGAGGAGGCCATAGTGGCGCCAGATGTCGTTACTAGTATGTTTTCATTTATTATTCTGCCAAGTTATTTTATTGTATGCTTATGATTATGATTCTTCTAGGTACCTTCTTAGTGAACTCCCTTCCTGCTCTTGTGCTTTTTGACTCGGGTGTTATTCGGTATTTTGTGTCTCAGTCCTTCTGTAGGAGTTTTAATATGCCTCTTGGAGATTTGGAGTGCTTGTTGTGAGTTTCCATCGCTAACGAGCACGGGGTGTCTGCATCGAACGTTTATCGGGGTTGTGTTATCGAGATTTTTGGGGTGTCTTACCCGATTGATCTGATCCTTATCCCCATAGGGGATGTATGTGTGATAGTAGGGATGGACTGGTTGAGCAGGTTTGGTGTAATGATTGACTGCAAGGGTCAACGGGTGGTAGTTCGAACCCCAAGTGGGGGAGAACTAATTATTTATGGAGAGGGTACCAGGATTGGATCAGCCTTTTGTTCTGCTGCCAGGGCTCGACAGTATTTACAACATGGGTGTATGGGTTACCTCGCGTATGTGGTTGACACTCAGGTTGAGAAGGAGGTTTTGGTTTCGGATGTGCCCGTAGTCAGAGAGTTCCCATATGTGTTTCTGGAGGAATTACCGGCTATGCCTCCTGAGAAGCAGGTAGAGTTCAAGATTAATTTGGTCCCCGGTGTCGCCCTGATTGCTAATGCGTCGTACCGATTAACACCACCACAAATGCAGGAAATGACCTCTCAGCTTCAGGAGCTGTTGGGAAAACAGTTTATCAGACCAAGTAGTTCGTCATGGGGAGCACCAATCTTGTTTGTGAAGTAGAAGGATGGGTCTCACCGCATGTGTATTTATTATCGGGAGCTAAACAAGTTAATGGTGAAGAACCGTTACTCACTTTCGCGGATTGATGACCTCTTCGATCAGTTGCAGGGTGCATCTTGGTTCTCCAAGATCGATTTGAGGTCATGTGTAACATACACGTTCAGTTATCGTGTTATGTAATTTTAAAAGTGAATAATATTATGAAATATTATATAATTATGAGTATTGAGTTCTAACAGATAGTTTTTACTAGAAATGAAGTAAAACTATGTTTAGAATCATCCAGAATGTTTTGAAAGTCTTATGAGATTCCGAACATTAGGCAAATATCGAAATTTAACGAAAATATAAAAATTTGAAATAAATAAAATTTTATTATTGAGAGTTGTAAATAATCTCGTTAGAAACATTTACGCGAAAACCTCATCGAAATCCGAGTTATAACGAAGAAGTTATGACCAATCGAAGATCCGCGACAAAACCGGCACGGCGCCGAATGACGTAAAAGTGAGTTTTCGATAAACTACTTTTTAGCTTTAGTAATCTAAACGAAAGTCGTAGTATTTCTTAAACCGAGAATTTTGATAAAAAGAACGCCCAAATCTGACTTCGTATGAGAAAGTTATGATTTTTCTAAATTTCAGCTTAGCAGTAGACAGCTAAAAACTCGAATTTTAGATCGAGTGATTTTTAGCCGACACAACCTAAACGAGAATCGAAGGTCTCGTCAATAGTAGTACAACGGTAAAAAGACAGACGAAAACGGACATCGGATGAAGAAGTTATGAATCTTTAACGGATTTTCCTGTCCCGGTCTGTTAAAAATAATAATATTAAACAAAAGTTGTAGAGCATAATGTTACCTACACGTGCATATAAAGAACGTCAAAAATGGAGCCCGTATGCGAAAGTTATGGATTTTAGAAGTTTTTCGCTCAAAAATCGAGAAAAGCACAAAATCCGAGGAATTTCGCATGCATGGCTCGGAATTGGCCACGTACGAACCTCGCATGCATGCCGCGTGTCGGATTGTGAAACGACCGAAGGGAGGTCCAATCAAAGCTTGTTGCGTGTCCGAAGTCGTGGCGCGTCTGGAGACCCTCACTGATGACTAGCCTTCGCACCGACGCGTGTTGCGTCCGAGCTCTGACGCGTGGCTCCACCTCGCATGCGACGCATGTCTTATCCCCCTCCTCGGTCTGAAGTTCAGCCTATAAATAGGTGGGTGCGAACCCTCCCGGCTAATGTTAGAAAATTCACACTTTTTCACTCCTAAACCCATTTTTAAGCTATATCAACTTCCCCCGAATCCCCGGGATTATTTCCAACGCCCGAAACACGCCCCGAAGTTCCCGAGAAGCCCAAAAATTTTAACTTTTCGGTTTTGAATCCCAACCCTCGCAGGGCCCGGTTTTCATTGAATAAAGTCAAATATAGTAACGAAGTGCTGCCCAAATTACTATTTTAACCCTCGGTTATTTCACGGTGAGTTTAATATATAAGAACAATTGTATGTTATGTGTTATATGTGCTATGCGTTTTTCAGTGTTATTATTCCGGGTTATTTTCCCGTGTTATTTTTATTTCCGCTATTTATGATAGCAAAGCTATACCTTTGACCATGTGTTTGGTGAAAGGACTTAGATTCACGGTGGTACTGGTACGTAGCCTCTGGCCATGTAGAGCATGTCTCCGTAAGAGAATGAATTCTATTCTATGGCATTGGCAGATGGTTAGACAGGGCTATAAGCCTGAAATCTACCAAAATGTTTAAATCAGAAAGTGTATGTCTTCTGTGCCATTTGGGCCGAAGCTTTATTGGTGTATATCAAGTATAGAATTTGTCATGTCTCATTGATCGTATATCTTTGAATCAAATCATTGATTGATATGGAAAGTTTGTCACATGATTCACATATGCCTTTGTTGTTCCTTGTTCCTCTTTGCTTCTGCCATATTGAAGTATATATATGGCATAACGTTATATTGTATCTATTATTGAACTCACTAAGCGTCACCGCTTACCCCTTTCAGTGTTTAACAATTGCAAGAGATAAGTAACCAGTATGGTTATATACTGTCGGAAGATGTAGAATAGTTTTTACTATTACTTTTGTATTTCGGTTTATGTTTGTATAAAATTACAATATCCTTGGTAGTTATGTAAAATATTAAAACATAGTCGGTTTGTATCCAATCTTTTGCAATCACTTTATCAATGTAAGATATTGTTTTATAAATATGCATGTAGCATGTTTTGGAGTAACAATTGTCAAGTATGAAAGTTTGGATCTTTTAGAAATACGAAAGTTTAGAAATGGGTTCTTCCAATCATGGTATCAGAGCGGTGGTTTAAGTGAACTAAATTCCACGGATTGGTATTTAGACTTAAACCGTTGGAAGTTCAATATATGAACGGATTCATTAGGAATATATGGATACAAACCATAGGAAAGATTTAAGTGGAGTATTGGGTAGTGATAAACCCTAGTATTTTAAAATATTAAGTTGCTTCAAAATTTTTAGAGAATTAGTTTAAGTGAACTAGGAATTTTGAGAAATTCTAGACTTAAACATGAATTGCTAAGTAATGATGATACGATGTGTATCTGGTATATTTTAGGTTAAACACCTAAATGGACACAAGCACTAGAGTATTAAGAGGAGATATGCCTTATATTCTAATATGTGCTAAATGATAAATGAATATAGCATGCCTTAGGTTGCTTGCTTATATTGCTATTACTTGAGAGATTTTAAGGTCTGTTGCCGACCTTGGTCTGGAAGAAGAAATTTTAAGTATTCCAGATTCTAAAATTTATGTGTTATAACTGATAAGAAACTTTTCGAAGTGATAAAAACACTTATGATAGTCGACATCGATAATGTTTATAGATAAACGATCGAGGGATATCGTAAAATAATATTTATGAAGTGTTATCGTAAATAGTGTATTAATACCTATAAAGTGGTATTATACATTTAAAGTATGTTTGATAATATAATAACATCTTTGGAAGAAAGACGTGCGTTTGAAACACATTCGGACGAGATAAATGTTTTAGCATAACCGATGAAGTTGTTCCACCGATGTCCAGAATGAAGCAATGATTGCTTATAGAGTAAGAAGAACCGAAGATGGTGATCAATACTTCGGCAGTATCGCAATTGATGTTGTACAAGATTTAGAAGATTTAAAGATCAAAGGAAAGGCTAATGAAGTTTTCATACTCAATAGGCCAAGGCTTTGCCTAAACATTTTGATATAGTGTGTAGTTCAAGTAGTAATCCTATACAGGATGTTTAGACTTAGTATTTAATAATACTGAGCGACTTCTATCACATCCTTATGGAAATTCCATTATGTGTTAAGCCGACTTTAACATACATGATTAGGATGGTGAAATAGGTTATTTGGTTGTGAAAAGGCTGAGTGGCTTACTTGTTAGAGTAAGGTAGAGTACTTAGTTGAAGAAGATATACACTCATATTATTATATGAGAAGAGATGTTGTAGTTAGGAATGACAGAGAATCAAGTTGAAGCTAGTAGAACATGCTGAGATGCAGCTATAATGCGGATTTCCTAGGATAGATTCCTATGAAGTAGACTTAAAAGATACACTCATGAGAAGAAGACTTACTCATATACAGAAATGAACAAATATGCATGGTGACTTGCATGAATTAGAAGATGATGCAGATAGTTAAAGACCGTTTATGTCCACGATACTAGAGTAAATTCTGGCATAGTGTGTCTTGCAAAGTAGACACTACCCGAGAAAGAATTTATATGAAGAATTGGAAGTAAAATTTCTATCGACCTATGAAAAAGTATTAGGATATACTAAATCGAGCATATACATGAAAAGAATCTTAGAAGGCGAGTATAGGAAATCTAAGATATGTTTGATAGAAATGTGAAATCCCTAATTGTGTCTAGGAGAAATTGTCATAAGTACTTGTTTGAACACATTCATGTGTGATAAGTTGCTTTGTGATTTTGAATGGTGACTTGGAAACTGCGAGACAATACTTGGGACGAGTATGAGTAGGTGTGAATAGTAGTAGAGGCCTATACTACTGGAAGCACATGACTCACACTTGGATCAGGGAAAGTCACAAGGTTACCAAGAAGCTAGTAATCGATTCCGTTTTTGTTCGAGTATGTCATTACCTTCGTTTCGGTGATGACTAATAAGATGATTTTCGTTCAGACCTTAATGGTCGTAAAGAATCGAGTCCGACTAAAATAGATCTACGAAGTGAGGTGATTGGTTCAGAGAACCATGTCTCGTGTAATGACGAAATTTCAGTCAGAGAATTGAAGAAGGAGATGGTCAGACGGAGAGAACAATTCAAACGGTAGAAGATATGCTTTGTGCATATGTCTTGGAGTTGGTGCACGTCAAGTGGAAACACCATCGAGGCCCAAATTATAATTAGGAAAATAAGAATGAGATAAGAGCAAAATATTACCAGTCATTTTTATCGTTATGATTTTGGGGACGAAATCCTCAAAAAGAGGAGGTATTTGTAACATACACGTTCAGTTATCGTGTTATGTAATTTTAAAAGTGAATAATATTATGAAATATTATATAATTATGAGTATTGAGTTCTAACAGATAGTTTTTACTAGAAATGAAGTAAAAATATGTTTAGAATCATCCAGAATGTTTTGGAAGTCTTATGAGATTCCGAACATTAGGCAAATATCGAAATTTAACGAAAATATAAAATTTGAAATAAGTAAAATTTTATTATGGACAGTTGTAAAGAATATCGTTAGAAACATTTAGGCGAAAACCTCATCGAAATCCGAGTTATAACGAAGAATTTATGACCAATCGCAGATCCGCAACAAAACCGGCATGGCGCCGAATGACGTAAAAAGTGACTTTTCGATAAACTACTTTTTAGCTTTAGTAATCTAAACGAAAGTCGTAGTATTTGTTAAACCGAGAATTTTGATAAAAAGAACCCCCAAATCTGACTTCGTATGAGGAAGTTATGATTTTTCTAAGTTTCAGCTTAGCAGTAGACAGCTAAAAACTCCAATTTTAAATCGAGTGATTTTTAGCCGACACAACCTAAACGAGAATCGAAGGTCTCGTCAATAGTAGTACAACGGTAAAAAAAACGGACATCGGATGAAGAACTTATGAATTTTTAACGGATTTTTCTGTCCCGGTCTGTTAAAAATAATAATATTAAAAATAAAGTCAAATTTAGCCGACGAAGTCTAAACTAAAGTTGTAGAGCATAATTTTACCTACATGTGCATATAAAGAACGTCAAAAACGAAGCCCGTATGCGAAAGTTATGGATTTTAGAAGTTTTTGACTCAAAAATCGAGAAAAGCACAAAATCCGAGGAATTTCGAATGCATGGCTCGGAATTGGGCACGTACGAACCTCGCATGCATGCCGCGTGTCGAATTGTGATACGACCGAAGGGAGGTCCAATTGAAGCCTGTTGCGTGTCCGAAGTCGTGGCGCGTCCGGAGACCCTCGCTGATGACTAGCCTTCGCACCGACGCGTGTTGCGTCCGAGCTCCGACGCCTGGCTCCACCTCGCATGCGACGCATGTCTTCTCCCCCCTCCTCGGTCCGAAGTTCAGCCTATAAATAGGAGGGTGCGAACCCTCCCGACTAATGTTATAAAATTCACACTTTTTCACTCCTAAACCCATTTTTAAGCTATTTCAACTTCCCCCGAAGCCCCAAGATTATTTCCAACGCCCGAAACACGCCCCGAAGTTCCCGAGAAGCCCGGAAATTTTATCTTTTCGGTTTTGAAGCCCAACCCTCGCAGGGCCCGGTTTTCAAGAAAACTCTCGGTTTTCATTGAAGAAAGTCAATTATAGTAACGAAGTGCTGCCCAAATTACTATTTTAACCCTCGGTTATTTCACGGTGAGTTTAATATATAGGAACAATTGTATGTTATGTGTTATATGTGCTATGTGCTTTTCAGTGTTATTATTCCAGGTTATTTTCCCGTGTTATTTTTATTTCCGCTATTTATGATAGCAAAGCTATATGTTAGGTGCAATTTGTGCACCTTTTTGCACACCTTTTAGTCCCCTTTTATGCATCTATTTAGCATAGTTATTCTTCATTTTTATTGCATATCATCATATTCATTTTAGTCTCTAGAACAACCTTATTTGCACACTTTCATGTCTTTTTCAGGTAAACTGGAGGTTGGGACGCGCTTTGGGAGGTGTCGGGAAGCATTGGTGAAGATCGGGATGATCGGGCGAAGAACGAAAAAGCTGGAAAAATCAAGTTTGGAGTCGGAGTCAGAAGGGTACACGGGTCGTATTGGATTTACAGTGCAAAATCAACACGGGCCGTGTTGACCAAAAGGAAAGCTGTTGACCAAGCTGAACACAGGCCGTGTCGTTATTGCCTTATGCTGAACACGGGCCGTGTTCGACCCAAAAAACTAACTTTTGGCAGTTTTTCCTATTTTTCATATTACGGGAATTGGGTCATTTTGGGGGATACACAACATATCAGAGCACATTTGGAGAGGGGATTTTAAAGGTTTTTGCAAGGGTTTGATTATTAATCATTTGGAAACATTATTTCTAGTATTTGTAAGTTGTAATTGCACATTATTTCCATCTTTCAAACTTGTGATCTTGTTCTAGCCATGAGTGGCTAGAACCCTAGTTTCTCCAATTTCATGTTTTGACTTCTTGGTAGTGATTTCAATCATATGACATGATGCTTGTTTTCAATTTCTATCTAATGAATTTGATTTTGCTTCAATCGAATGTTTGATTCTAATTGTGATTCTTATTGGCCATTTGAATTAGGGTTAGGTCATTCAAGTTATCCATTTTGCAAAATCCGTAATTGTTTTGTGAAATTGAACAAGTAACAAGCACTAAATTGAATTCTTTTGAATAAATCTAGTGTAAATCTTATTCATACACTCTTACACTCCCGAGCTTGTGAGGAGCATTGGGTGTTGTTGGGAACATTCACATAAAGCTTCATGCAATCTTTTAATCTAATTCTAAGAGCTTGTTTTGATTAGGTTAGTAAGGTTAGGGTTAATCAAAGAGCTTGTTTTGGTTAATTAATGTGGTGAATGGGAAGTGTTAGAGCTTGTTAACACTTTCAAGTACCAGCTTAGATAGAATTGAACAAATATTGTGTCATCTTTGAATCACATTGCTAAGCTGTCATACATGAAGTTGGAGTCTTTGCACAATTTGAATTTACTTCACTCATTTAGCTGATTACTTGTGTTTTTAATTTGTTTGTTTAATCATTGTATTCAAAACCCCCCTCTTTAATCTTTTGTGAACAAGTACCTTGCGCAAAGAGGTATTAGACCGATTGTCCCGTGTTATTTTGGAGTGTTATTTTGGAGTATATCATACCCCTATTATTTGTTGGAGTATATCATACCCCTATTTGCCTTGTACTACCTTTTGGTGCAATATAATAGTGTTATTTTAGAGTATATCATACCCCTATTATTTGTTGGGTTTGACACGCCTAACACTATACCTTTGACCATGTGATCAGTGAAAGGACTTAGATTCACGGTGGTACTGGTACGTAGCCTCTGGCCATGTAGAGCATGTCTCCGTAAGAGAATAACTTCTATTCTATGGCATTGGCAGATGGTTAGACAGGGCTATATGTGACAACCGTCACTTTCTAGTCAAGTCAAAGTCAAGAAAGTCAACAAGTCAAACTGGTCAACTCAACTAGTGCCAATATGTTAGGGATTACCTTATGTTTACTAATGTGTAACTCCAAATTTTAATGCAAAGTAACACTTGAAAGTTTCAAATGTTCAAAATCCTAAACCCTAATCAGTTTGAGGGAAGTAACAACTCTATAAAACACTATTACGTACCCTTCGGGGGCGTATAACACTCAAAATGGGTTGTAACTAAGCCTACGACCTTTGTTCGGCGAAGAAAAACATTAATAAAGGCCCCCGACAAAGTCTCTCTAAATCTAACCCATTATATCCAAATCTCTCCCAAATCTCTCCAAGTATGTGAAATCTCTCTCAAATCTCTCCAAGTATGTGAAATCTCTCCCAAATCTCTCCAAGTATGTGAAATCTCTCCCAAATCTCTCTAAGTATGAGAAATCTCTCCAAGTATGTGAAATCTCTCCCAAATCTCTCCAAGTATGTGAAATCTCTCCCAAATCTCTCCAAGTATGTGAAATCTCTCCGAAATCTCTCTAAGTATGAGAAATCTCTCCAAGTATGTGAAATCTCTCTCAAATCTCTCCAAGTATGTGAAATCTCTCCCAAATCTCTCCAAGTATGTGAAATCTCTCCCAAATCTCTCTAAGTATGAGAAATCTCTCCAAGTATGTGAAATCTCTCCCAAATCTCTCTAAGTATGTGAAATCTCTCCCAAATCTCTCCAAGTATGTGAAATCTCTCCCAAATCTCTCTATGTACCTTCCTCAGTCGAAAATAGCCCAAAAGGACCCTCTTGGTCCGGAACCCTCTTGGTCCGGAACCCTTTTAGTCCGGAACCCCCTTAGTCTGGACTATCCTCCTGCTTCGGAACCTCCTACTGACTCCGGAACATGTGGGGCGGATCGGACCTCCAAGCTGAACCGGACGAATTTCGCTCCTGACCTCGGATCCGAGAAGAAAGCTTCGGACCTCGCCCAGCGCCTCCGGAATTCCCTGTTTACCCGCTTCGGACCCTCGCAGCCTTATCCTCTCCTCCGGAAATTTGGTATTAGCTCCGGAATGCTTAAAGGAGCTCCGGAAATTTGGTATTAGCTCCGGAATGATTTCCCTTAGAGTGTGACACAAGCTATCCCCCATACCCACTTAGGACAACCCCCAGTCACTATTCACCCCTACCTAGTCAGCTATTTGTCCTCTCACATCTCTCCTCCAGCTGGTAACTTGATCAAAATTTGGAAACTCCCATCTCTCCTACCACTTTACTCACACTCTCACCAAGAAACAAACACTTCTCTCTCATATCCCTCTCTAAGAACTCAAGACTCCAAGGCTGCCTTTGAACTTCTCACCCTCATTCAGTAAGTATTCTCATCCTACATTGAACATTCTTCACTCCTTCACTCAACTTATGAATCTCTCATAACCAATGTCACCATAATTGTTCTTACATCTTCAACTCTCCAAGCTTCTATCAAGTGTTCTTGACTTAGAAACCCTTTCTCTTCAGCATACATCTAAGGAAATCACTCAAAGTGAGTTCATACCCCTACAGTTTCATGTTTTCTTCAAGTTTTAGGGGGGGGGGGGGATACAAGTTAAAACACCTTAATATAACTCTAACTCATACTTCAGCTTTTCACAGAAACGTTGAGTCCTATTCACTGACTATTTTGACCAACTTAAACTTAATATATTTCAAAACCGTTTCATATGAAAGTATTTCAGGTTTATACCTTTCTAATGACTACTTGCACACCTCCATACGATTTTTCTACAATTTATGGTGAATTTTATAAAACTGCCTATCATTTCCGAAACGAATTCGGACCAGTCTGTGAATATGAACATTTTCACATAAGTTAGACACTTCTAAAACTCATACTAAAAATTATGGATAAACTAGACACATTTTCTAAACTCTCAAAGTTTACGGATTCAGTTTTCGACTTCGTATGATTTTTCTATGATTTTTCTATGATTTTTCTAAAGCAGTACATAAAGGTTAAAAACTAGTTCACAGCTTACAATTTTCATAACACTTTGTAACATGTTGAGCAAAGTGTTTGTCTTTGATGACTTTATAATTTACACATGTTTTCTGTTAAGTTATGGTTAAATAATAGAAATTTACTTCCTAAATTGTAAGAATCCTTTCACATTACAAACATACAAGATAAAACAAAAGAAGCATAGTTATGCATTCTAAGCATGCTACACGTAAACTCGTTAACGTAAGTTGTGAGACAATTCTCTAAATGTACTCTTAGAGTACGGGTTAAAATTCCTGCAAGTTATAACCAGAGTCTCTTGTAGGGAGAGCGTGATAATTGTGTATAGATCTATATTGGGATTGACACCCCACACCTTGCTGCTAGCTACAGCAGGACCTGCAGGTCTACGGGTGACAAAAGTCATAACAAATTTTAACGTCTGAAAAACGTTGTAACAGGTCATCCGGTTGTAGTATGGTTATAGCGACTCACATAGGGAGTTAACATCACTTAAAGTTTACAGGAGATACTACTTTAAAAAGGAAAACAGAAAGGGGTTTTATCTATTTAAAACTGTATTCTTCGTTTAAATTACGAACAGACACTCATGCATTCGGTCTTGGGATTTAAGACTACATAATATTTGATAAGGAAAATATTGGATTTTTCTTGTGTACACATTCCATTTTACAAATAAAGGTTTTTCCAACACTTCACCCAAAAGCTTATGAACTCACCAACTTAATTGTTGACACTCTTTCAAAACTACTTGTATTCCCAGGAAACCCGTGAAACAGGTAATCAACTGCTTTTGAGGATGGGACGCCAGATGTCAAATTAAACATTTTTGTCATCATAATGTAA
Organism: Lactuca virosa; assembly: GCF_052849685.1. Classification (NCBI taxonomy): domain Eukaryota; kingdom Viridiplantae; phylum Streptophyta; class Magnoliopsida; order Asterales; family Asteraceae; genus Lactuca; species Lactuca virosa. The sequence goes on from NC_136431.1 coordinate 74,164,923, forward strand.
TTTATTTTGAAACATGTAAACTCATACTATGGTGTAACTTTTTCAATTATATTTATGATGGTTGTATTTACTATGCGCACTATTATACTCGTTGTTGTGATACTATACATGAAGTCCTCCACCCCTGAACGTTTCCGCCATCCTTGGTTTGGGGGTGTGACAGATTGGTATCAGAGCATTGTTTGTAGTGAACATAGTATATCAAACCATATAAGATATACAAACTATAAACACAAAGGGACTAAGACTCTCCGATTTAAAAGTTTTCCCCTACAAGTATACTTCTAAAATAATAAAAGCGTTATTTTTATGAGAAAGTATAAGTGCATACATGCTTACCAATATAGAATCACGTCTAAGGAAAATGCAAAAGTTAAAAATAGAGGGGTTGTGCAATGTGAATATGCCTTGGAATATGCAATCAAGTCTGGGAGGAATATTGCCTGATCAACTGTATTCGTCCGAGAAGTGACTAGTATAGGCCAGGGGATACTCATAGTGGACAACAAGTCTATCAACTTACCAACACCCATACAAGAAACACATTAAGAATCAAACACAACCGTTAAAATACTATATGAGTATTTTTGTTAACTAAGCACAATATTTCTAGATCCATTATGTGCCTCTTACACCTCCCCCCCCCCCCCCCTTTTTCTCGTACAGACAACATGGCAGGATTTCATTTGCCCGGAGACCCCTACTTTCCGAACCAGGGGAATGGTGGTTGGTTGGAAGCAGAACCAGAAGAGGATCCCGAGGAAGTATTCGAGGAGGAACCCGAAGAAGACCCCGAAGAGGACAAAGAAGAAGAGGAATTGGAGGACGAAGAAGAAGAAGAGGAGCCGGAGGAAGAAATCATCAACCCTCCTTACATCGCCAGGGTGCCTGCGAACCGTTTTGGCTACAACGGGCCCAAGCCCCGTTGGGCAACAGTGATCGAGAGATGGAGCCGTCAACAACGACAACGATCACCATTTGGCGCGCAACGGGGTTACTACGACCTCAGTCATGGGGGACCGGCTGACAGAGCCCTCCCAGTCGTGATCCAGCAGATCACAAACCTTGGGGACCAGAATAGGGAGATGGTGAATCAAGTTCGGAACCTCAACGCTGTGGTGGATGCATCTGATGCTCGTACACGGGACTTGGAAAGAGACTTCTACCCCATGGACCAACTCATCGAGGACCTTACCACCGCTCGGGCGGAAGTAAGGGAGTACCAGATAAGGCACGCGGCTCTCGAAGAGAGAGTGATCGCGGCCGAACGCCGGATTGTGGAACTTCAGGGAGCCTCGACCTCGTCTCAAGGCCACGATGGACCAGCTGATACCACCCGCCGCGAGTAGTGCTTGCACTACTCACATTTTGTTATAAACTAGGTTTACGAGTAGGTGTTGGGACTACTCTTTCCTGTAAGTAGGTTTGACCCTGCGTCTAAGTGATTACACTAGTCAAAGGGTCTATGTGCTATCAAAATTCTCTGTTACGTTGATATAATGTAGACCTTCTATAAGGTCAAATTTTCCTAAAATCATGTACTAAATTATATCAATGAAAATTGGCATGCGTTTTATTTTATTGGGATTTCATCTCAAATTGCATAACATGGCATTAGCCAACGATTTGCTTGGTAACTCTGAGATTATTTAATATATACCCCGAGGTTATGTGTAATCAAGAGGCGATTGACTTAGAAATGGCGAGTCCGCCTTGAATCCTGTTCCTTGTTTGGTTGTGGGCTCAGGGCAGACTCATTAAGTTCGACGGTCTGTTGGATCTTAGTTATACACAACTAGTATACATTAGGTGGTCTTATGAGTGGGCCAGGCATGGAACAAATATTACAAGATTTCATTTGAATCATTACTACTAAATTCATAAGTTTATTTATATAGACTTCTGCTATGAATTGTTTGCAACATTCGAAATATCGGGAAAACTAATAACCTAGTTTTGCGTCTCCCGACTAATAACCATTTCTAAAAGACTTATACTCATTTTGTCTTTGAAATTCTATAACATAAAAATGCCGCCTCGTAGATTTGCTAGACGTACCGGCGAGACGCAAACAAATCCACCACCGCCGCCTCCCCGCTATGACCCTGTAATGTTCCAAGCCGCAGTCACAGCTGCGGTGGCAGCTGCTATGTCCCAAATCAGCACCGACGGTGCCAGAAGGACCGGGAGCAGTACTAATAACTCCACTCAAGGAGATAGCCAAGTGCGTTCGAGAGAGTGTTCCTTCAAGGACTTTACTAATGGCAAACCCGATTCGTTCAATGGAATCGGGGGAGTCATCGATTTAATGCAATGGTTCGAGAGGACCGAATCTGTCTTCGAAATCTGTGCGTGACCCGAGGCAAACAAAGTCAAATTCGCAGCTCGCACTTTCACCGGCAGGGCCCTTACTTGGTGGAATGGCCACGTAAAATCCCTAACTCTCGCTGTGGCGAATTCAATAAGCTGGGAAGATTTGAAAACCATGATGCTGAAGGAGTATTGCCCAAGGGGTGAAGTGCAGAAATTAGAACAGGAACTTTGGAGTCTCAAGATGACGGGCTCTGACCTCATAGCTTACACCGCCCGATTCAATGATCTAACACTCCTCTGTCCGGCGATGGTCATTCCGGAAAGCAAGAAGGTGGAGCGATATCTCTGGGGATTATCTTCTGAGATTCAAGATAGTGTGTTGGCCTCATGACCAACTGCTTTCGAGAGTGCCAAGGAGTTGGCACAACAACTCATTGATCATCGGTCCAGCCATACCACAGTGACAACCACCTCCGATCAAGCACGACGAGGAAACAACAAGAGGAAATTCTGGGATAATAAAAAGAAGCAACCGGCGCAGGGCCCCACAAAGAAGCAGCAAACTGTTGCCATCCATGCTGCCACTACTCCTTCCACTCCAGCACCACTGAGACAATATGTTGGAACCCTTCCCAAGTGCAACAAATGCAACTTTCACCACAACGGTCCTTGTCGAGAAATGCACTGCAAAAGCTGTAACAAAAAGGGGCATACCACCCGTTTCTGCAGGGCGTCTGCCCAACAAGCCAAACCAGCCGCCAATGCCGGAGCAAGCCGAGCCTGTTACGGTTGCGGGGAGACTGGGCACTACAAGAGGGATTGCCCAAAGGCTGGAAATGCAAACGCCGGCGGTGTCGGAAGGATTTTGGCCATAGGACAAGGAGAAGCAAGGGAGGATCCCGCGGTGGTTACCGATACGTTTCTCCTCAATACCTCATATGCATACATATTATTCGATAGTGGAGCGGAGAGGAGTTTCGTTAGCCACAAATTCAAACAATTATTAAAACAAAATCCTCAATCACTAAAAGATACATACGTGGTAGAAATGGCTAATGGAAAAACAGAAAGCACTAATGACATATACTCAGGGTGTACCCTCACACTAGACAACTACTCATCCAAAATCGATCTATTGCCAGTCTCAATAAAAAGTTTTGACGTCATCATTGGCATGGATTGGTTAAGTTCAAATCGTGCTGACATTCTGTGTTACGAAAGGGCCGTACGCCTTCATCTGCCGAGTGGCGAAACTCTTGTCATCTACGGCGACAAACCCAGTGCAAATCTACAAATCATCTCTTGCGTCAAAGCCCAAAAGTATCTCCGCAAGGAATACCACGTCTTCTTAGCCCACGTTGTGGATAGGAAACAAGAGGTGGAAAACATCAAGGACATTCCGGAGGTCTATAACTTCTCTGACGTATTCCCGGAAGACCTTCCCGGAGTCCCTCCCGCACGACAAGTCGAATTCCGAATCGACCTGATCCCCGGAGCTACCCCAGTAGCCAAAGCGCCCTACCGTCTAGCGCCAGCCGAGATGCAGGAACTATCCACCCAACTAAACGAACTACTGAGCAAGGGGTTCATTAGACCCAGCTTCTCGCCTTGGGGAGCACCAGTTCTCTTTGTGAAAAAGAAGGATGGATCGTTTCGCATGTGCATCGACTACCGCGAGCTAAATAAGCTTACCGTCAAAAACCGATACCCTTTACCTCGAATCGACGACCTATTTGATCAACTCCAAGGAGCATCTTACTTCTCAAATATCGATCTGAGATCGGGATACCATCAACTACGGGTTCAGGGGGAGGATGTTCCCAAAACGGCGTTCAGAACTCGGTACGGTCACTACGAGTTTGTAGTAATGCCCTTTGGGTTGACAAACGCACCCGCAGTGTTCATGGATCTAATGAACCGGGTGTGTCGGCCTTACCTAGACAAGTTCGTGATTGTCTTTATAGATGACATCCTAGTCTATTCAAGGAGTAAGGAAGAGCATCGACAACATCTACGACAAGTATTGGAGACACTAAGGGCAGAGAAATTATATGCAAAATTTTCAAAGTGTGAATTTTAGATCCGAGAAGTGGACTTCCTCGGTCATGTGGTTAGCGAGAAAGGGATACACGTGGATCCCTCCAAAATCAAGGCAATCGAGAATTGGTCAGCACCAAGGACGCCCACAGAAATCCGCCAATTCTTAGGCCTCGCTGGCTACTACCGAAGGTTCATCCAAAACTTCTCCAAGATTGCCAAACCACTTACCACCCTAACCCAAAAGAGTGTAACTTTCAGCTGGGGAGAGAAACAAGAAACCGTCTTCCAAACCTTAAAACAGGCCCTATGCAGCGCCCCGATTTTATCCCTGCCCGAGGGAACCGAAGACTTTGTGGTCTACTGCGTCGTATCAAACCAGGGCCTTGGATGTGTGTTGATGCAACGAGGAAAGGTCATTGCCTACGCATCAAGGCAATTAAAAACGCACGAGGTCAATTACGCCACGCATGACCTCGAATTGGGAGCAGTAGTATTCACCCTAAAAATCTGGGGGCACTACCTTTACGGAACAAAGTGCACTATCTTTACCGATCACAAAAGCCTTCAGCACATCCTCAATCAAAAAGAGCTCAACATGAGGCAGAGACGATGGGTAGAATTACTGAATGGTTACGTGTGTGAGATTCGTTATCACCTAGGTAAGGCCAACGTGGTAGTTGACGCCTTAAGTCGAAAAGAATACTCGGGTCGCCGAGTAAAGTCATTAACCATGACAATCCATTCGCACCTGTCCATGCAAATCAAAGAGGCTCAGCTGGAAGCTTTGAAGCCTGAGAATGTGGCAGGTGAGGCTTTAATAGGAATGGATAAGAATCTAGAAGTCAAGGGCAACGGAGCTCGTTATCTCATAAACCGAATTTGGACACCGAAATTCGGCAGCTTCAGGGACGTCGTTCTGAACGAAGCACACAAAACTCGATACTCCGTACATCCCGGTTCGGACAAGATGTACCTGGACCTGAAGAAACTCTACTGGTGGCCGAACATGAAAGCCGAAATCGCTACCTACGTGAGCAAGTGTCTAACTTGCGCCAAAGTTAAGGTAGAGTACCAAAAGCCTTCGGGTCTACTACAGCAACCTGAAATACCCGAATGGAAGTGGGAACGAATAACCATGGATTTCATAACCAAACTGCCTAAGACGACAAGTGGTCTTGATACCATTTGGGTAATCGTCGATAGATTGACCAAATCCGCGCACTTCCTGCCAATAAAAGAGACCGACAAGATGGAAAAGTTGACTAGGACGTACATCAAAGAGATTGTACGACTGCATGGTGTGCCGATATCCATTATCTCTGACAGAGATAGTAGATTCACTTCACGGTTCTGGCAGTCCTTACAGAAAGCTCTAGGGACCCGGCTAGACATGAGTACGGCCTACCATCCACAAACCGACGGGCAGAGCGAAAGAACTATTCAAACCTTGGAAGATATGTTAAGATCTTGTGTTATTGACTTCGGTAAAGCATGGGATACCCACTTACCGCTTGTTGAATTCTCATACAGCAACAACTATCATACTAGCATCAAGGTCGCGCCATTTGAAGCTCTTTATGGCCGCAAGTGCAGATCACCACTGTGCTAGGCTGAAGTGGGAGACACTGAAAGGACCCCTTTCTATACTTTCATATTTCTGAAAGACCCAAACTTTCATACTTGACAATATAGTTACTCCAAAACATGCTACATGCATATTCATAAAACAATATTTTTACATTGCTAAAGTCATTACAAAAGTTTGGATACAAACCGACTGTGTTTTAAGATTTTACATAACTACCCAGGATATTGTAATTTTATACAAACATAAACTAAAGTACAAAGTACTATTACAAACTATTCTAAGTCTTCCAACTATACCGGGTGCTTATTGCCTGCATTATGTTAAAACATTGGGAGGGGTAAGCGATAAAGCTTAGTGAGTTCAATAATAGATACAATATAACGTTATGCCATATATATACCAATATGGCATAAGCAAATAGGAGCAAGGAACAACAAAGGCATAATGTGATAAGCTTTCCCTAACAATCAGTGATTTGATTCAAAGATATACAATCATCGAGACATAACAATTTCCATACTTGATATACATCAATAACGCTTTGGCCCAAATGGCACAGAAGACATATAACTTCGGATTAACCTTTTGGTAGATTTCAGGTTTTCACGCCCTGTCTAACCATCTGCCAATGTCATAGAATAGAGTCATTCACTTACTGGGGGACATGCTCTACATGGCCAGAGGCTACATACCAGTACCACTGTGAATCTGAGTTCTTAAACTGATCACATGGTCAAAGGTATAGCTTTGCTATCATAAATAGCAGAAATAAAAATAACACGGGGAAAATACTCAGGAATATCATTCTACCGAAGCCAAAGTGATGCCTATGTCATACACTTCATGGTCAACGGTTCATACCAATACCCAAGTGATGCCTATGTCATACACTTCAAGTCAGAGGTACAGCCTTGCTATAAAAATACCGGATACAACAACTCGAGATGATAACATGGAAAAGTACATACCACATATAACACATAACATACAATTGTTCCTATGTATTAAACTCACCGTGAATTAACCGGGGGTCAAAATAATAATTTGGGCAGCACTTCGGCTCTAAATATGACTTTCGTCGTTGAAAACCGGGAGTTTTCTTGAAAACCGGGCCCTGCGAAGGTAGAGCTTCGAAACCGAAAAGATAAATTTTTTGGGCTTCTCGGGAATCTCGGGGCGCGTTTCGGGCTTTGGAATTAATCCCGGGGCTTCGGGGAAAGCCAAAATACCAAAAATATTGAGAAAGGGTGAAAAATTGGCAATTTCTCCATTTTCCTCGGCAAGGCTCGCATGCCTTGTATTTATAGGGAGAGGGTCGGCCGATCAGAAGGGAGGAGTCAGCAGCAGCGACACGCGGCAGCAGCAGAGCGAAGCAGGTGGCAAGCTGCGAGGCCTCGCTTCGGACGGGTGTGCGAGGCGCGTCGGAAGGCTACTGGTCGTGAAGTTGGTCGAATCCGGAAGCGACACGCGGGTACTGTTCATGCGAGGATGAGTCATGGATCGGACACGGGGATTGAGCCGCTGCTCGGACGAATCAGAAGGCGACGCGTCAGCAGCTGGGTCTTCGGCTCGGACACGTGGCACGATGACTCACCGAAATCAACCTTATCCTTGCGAGATTTCTCGGAAATTGTGTCCCGACCTTCTAAAATCCGTAACTTTTGCATACGGGCTTCGTTTTTCACGTTCTTTATATGCACGCGTAGAGAAAATTATGCTCTACAACTTTCGTTTAGACTTCGTCGGAAAATTTTGATTTTATTTTTATATTATTATTTTTAACAGACCGGGACTGGTAAATCCGTTAAAAATTCATAACTTCTTCATCCGACGTCCGTTTTCGTCAGACTTTTTACCGTTGTACTACTAATGGTGAGACCTTCGATTCTCGTTTAGGTTGTGTTGGCTAAAAATCACTCGATCTAAAATTCGAGTTTTTAGTTGTCTACTGCTAACCTGAAACTTGTAAAAAGCATAACTTCCTCATACGAAGTCAGATTTTGGCGTTCTTTTTATCAAAATTCTCGGTTTAACGAATACTACGACTTTCATTTAGATCACTAAGGCTAAAAAGTAGTTTATCAAAAACTCACTTTTTACGTCATTCGGCACCGTGCCGGTTTTATCGCGGATCTTCGATTGGTCATAACTTCTTCGTTATAACTCGGATTTCGACGAGGTTTTCGCCTACGTGTTTCTAACGAGATTTTCTAAAATTTTCAATAATAAAATTTTACTTATTTCAAATTTTATATTTTCGCTAAATTTCACAATTTGGCTTTTAATTGGAATTTCATAAGACTTCCAACATTTTATGAGTGATTCTAAACATAGTTTTACTTCATTTCTAGTAAAAACTATCTGTTAGAACTCAACACTCAATTTCACATAATATTTCATAATATTATTAACTTTTCAAATTACATAACACGATTTCAAAACGTGTATGTTACAGACACACAGTTAGCAAAAGGGCAAGTCCCTAACAGCACCCTCACGGGCCCTGAAATCATAAGGGAAACTACGGAAAAGATCGTTCAAATTCGAGAAAGACTGAAAGCATCTCGAGATCGACAAAAGAGCTACGCTGATAAGCGACGCAAACCCTTGGAATTCCAGGTTGGAGATCGGGTGCTACTAAAGGTCTCACCATGGAAATCTCTCCCAAATCTCTCTAAGTATGAGAAATCTCTCCAAGTATGTGAAATCTCTCTCAAATCTCTCCAAGTATGTGAAATCTCTCCCAAATCTCTCCAAGTATGTGAAACCTCTCCCAAATCTCTCTAAGTATGAGAAATCTCTCCAAGTATGTGAAATCTCTCTCAAATCTCTCCAAGTATGTGAAATCTCTCCCAAATCTCTCCAAGTATGTGAAATCTCTCCCAAATCTCTCTAAGTGTGAGAAATCTCTCCAAGTATGTGAAATCTCTCCCAAATCTCTCTAAGTATGTGAAATCTCTCCCAAATCTCTCCAAGTATGTGAAATCTCTCCCAAATCTCTCTATGTACCTTCCTCAGTCGAAAATAGCCCAAAAGGACCCTCTTGGTCCGGAACCCTCTTCGTCCGGAACCCTCTTGGTCTGGAACCCTCTTGGTCCAGAACCCTCTTAGTCCGGAACCCCCTTAGTCCGGACTATCCTCCTGCTTCGGAACCTCCTACTGACTCCGGAACATGTGGGGCGGATCGGACCTCCAAGCTGAACCGGACAAAATTCACTCCTGACCTCGGATCCGAGAAGAAAGCTTCGGACCTCGCCCAGCGCCTCCGGAATTCCCTGTTTACCCGCTTCGGACCCTCGCAGCCTAATCCTCTCCTCCGGAAATTTGGTATTAGCTCCGGAATGCTTAAAGGAGCTCCGGAAATTCTGCTGTGACTCCGGATTTCACCCCTTCACTCCGGATTTTTACCAATTTCGGACTTTTTAGTGTTTTTAAGTGATTTTTGCTCCGGAAATTTCCTCATACTTTTATTTTTATAACTTTAAACACTCCAAACTTATATTTTTATATATAAGACCCTATATTATCATATTTTAAACCATATTTTGGGAAATGATCGTAAACCAATGACAATATCTATTGGGTTAGATATTGTGTTAGAGTGTTGATTTCCCTTAGAGTGTGACACAAGCTATCCCCCATACCCATTTAGGACAACCCCCAGTCACTATTCACCCCTACCTAGTCAGCTATTTGTCCTCTCACATCTCTCCTCCAGCTGGTAACTTGATCAAAAGTTGGAAACTCCCATCTCTCCTTCCACTTTACTCACACTCTCACCAAGAAACAAACACTTCTCTCTCATTTCCCTCTCTAAGAACTCGAGACTCCAAGGCTGCCTTTGAACTTCTCACCTTCATTCAGTAAGTATTCTCATCCTACATTGAACATTCTTCACTCCTTCACTCAACTTATGAATCTCTCATAACCAATGTCACCATAATTGTTCTTACATCTTCAACTCTCCAAGCTTCTATCAAGTGTTCTTGACTTAGAAACCCTTTCTCTTCAGCATACATCTAAGGAAATCACTCAAAGTGAGTTCATACCCCTACATTTTCATGTTTTCTTCAAGTTTTAGGGGGGGGGAATACAAGTTAAAACACCTTAATATAACTCAAACTCATACTTCAGCTTTTCACAGAAAAGTTGAGTCCTATTCACGGACTGTTTTGACCAACTTAAACTTAATATATTTCAAAACTGTTTCATATGCAAGTATTTCAGGTTTATACCTTTCTAATGACTACTTGCACACCTCCATACGATTTTTCTACAATTTATGGTGAATTTTATAAAACTGCCTATCATTTCCGAAACGAATTCGGACCAGTCTGTGAATATGAACATTTTCACATAAGTTAGACACTTCTAAAAATCATACTAAAAATTATGGATAAACTAGACACATTTTCTAAACTCTCAAAGTTTACAGATTCAGTTTTCGACTTCGTATGATTTTTCTATGATTTTTCTAAAGCAGTACAGAAAGGTTAAAAACTAGTTCACAGCTTACAATTTTCATAACACTTTGTAACATGTTGAGCAAAGTGTTTGTCTTTGATGACTTTATAATTTACACATGTTTTCTGTTAAGTTATGGTTAAATAACAGAAATTTACTTCCTAAATTGTAAGAGTCCTTTCACATTACAAACATACAAGATAAAACATAAGAAACATAGTTATGCATTCTAAGCATGATACACGTAAACTCGTTAACGTAAGTTGTGAGACAATTCTCTAAATGTACTCTTAGAGTACGGGTTAAAATTCCTGCAAGTTATAACCAGAGTCTCTTGTAGGGAGAGCGTGATAATTGTGTATAGATCTATATTGGGATTGACACCCCACACCTTGCTGCTAGCTACAGCGGGACCTGCAGGTCTACGGGTGACAAAAGTCATAACAAATTTTAACGTCTGAAAAACGTTGTAACAGGTCATCCGGTTGTAGTATGGTTATAGCGACTCACATAGGGAGTTAACATCACTTAAAGTTTACAGGAGATACTACTTTAAAAAGGAAAACAGAAAGGAGTTTTATCTATTTAAAACTGTATTCTTCGTTTAAATTACGAACACACACTCATGCATTCGGTCTTGGGATTTAAGACTACATAATATTTGATAAGGAAAATATTGGATTTTTCTTGTGTACACATTCCATTTTACAAATAAAGATTTTTCCAACACTTCACCCAAAAGCTTATGAACTCACCAACTTAATTGTTGACACTCTTTCAAAACTACTTGTATTCTCAGGAAACCCGTGAAACAGGTAATCAACTGCTTTTGAGGATGGAACGCCAGACGTCAAATTAAACATTTTTGTCATCATAATGTAATTGGTTTTGAAACATGTAAACTCATACTATTGTGTAACTTTTTCAATTATATTTATGATGGTTGTATTTACTATGCGCACTATTATACTCATTGTTGTGATACTATACATGAAGTCCTCCACCCCTGAACGTTTCCGCCATCCTTGGTTTGGGGGTGTGACACTATAAGCCTGAAATCTACCGAAATGTTTAAATCAGAAAGTGTATGTCTTCCGTGCCATTTGGGCCAAAGCTTTATTGGTGTATATCAAGTATAGAAATTGTCATGTCTCATTGATCGTATATCTTTGAATCAAATCATTGATTGATATGGAAAGTTTGTCACATGATTCACATATGCCTTTGTTGTTCCTTGTTCCTCTTTGCTTCTGCCATATTGAAGTATATATATGGCATAACGTTATATTGTATCTATTATTGAACTCACTAAGCGTCACCGCTTACCCCTCTCAGTGTTTAACAATTGCAGGAGATAAGTAACCAGTGTGGTTATATACTGTCGGAAGATGTAGAATAGTTTTTTCTATTACTTTTGTATTTCGGTTTATGTTTGTATAAAATTACAATATCCTGGGTAGTTATGTAAAATATTAAAACATAGTCGGTTTGTATCCAATCTTTTGCAATCACTTTATCAATGTAAGATATTGTTTTATAAATATGCATGTAGTATGTTTTGGAGTAACAATTGTCAAGTATGAAAGTTTGGGTCTTTCAGAAATACGAAAGTTTAGAAAGGGGTTCTTTCATCATGGTATCACCATATGAGGTTCAAATAGGAGGACGTGGAGAAGACAGCGTTTCAGACAAGTTGTGGTCATTACGAGTTCGTGGTGATGTTGTTTGGGCTCACCAACACACCAACATTTATGGATTTATTGAATCGAGTGTGTAGGCCGATGCTCGATCTATCAGTTATTGTTTTCATTGATGATATATTGGTTTTATCCAAGACCAGGGAGCATCATGAGGAGCACCTTCGAGAGTTGTTGGGAGTTTTGAGGTGGGAACGGTTGTATGCCAAGTTCTCGAAGTGTGAGTTCTGGTTACGGGAGGTCTAGTTCTTGGGACACCTCATTAACTAGAACGGGATTTTGTTCGACCCGGCCAAGATTGAGGTCATTATGTAGTGGGAGATCCCGAAGTCTCCTTCGGAGATCATGAGTTTTTTTGGGATTAGCAGGGTATTATCGTAGATTTATTCAGGATTTCTCCAAGGTTGTTGTACCCCTCGCTCGTCTGATGAGGAAGGGCGTGCATTTTTTTGGGGGATTGAGCAGCAGGCTGCATTCGAGACATTGAGAAAGAAGTTATGTGAGGCCCCAATGTTGACTCTCCTTGGGGATTTTGAGGATTTTGTTATGTATTTTGATGGATCCATCACCGGGTTGGGGGTAGTACTCATGAAGAAAGGGAGGGTGATTGCTTATGCTTCCAGGCAGTTGAAGCCGCATGAGGTTCAGTATCAAACGCATGATATGGAATTGGGGCGGTGGTGTTTTCCCTCAATATTTGGCGGCATTATCTGTATGGGGTCCGGTGTACCATCTGCACAGATCATAAGAGTTTGAGATATCTTATGGATTAGTCAAATCTAGATATGAGACAGTGTAGGTGGCTTAACGTGTTCAAGGATTATGACTGTGAGATTTTGTGTCATCCAGGAAAAGCGAATGTGGTCGTTGATGCCTTGAGCCACAATTCGACTAGTTCTTCAGTTGGGAGCTTATGTATGAGGATTTCGACTAGTTCACCACTTTTGGATTTGATTAGGAAGGCTCGGGCCGAGGGTATCAAGAACGAGAATTGGAAGCAGGAGCGAATCAGCGGTGAGATTGACAGATTTTCTACCGATGGTCGTGGGTTGTTGACCCGGTACGGTCGGGTTTGGGTGTTAAAATTTGGCAGGATCAGGCTGACTTGTTGGAGGAGGCACATAAGTCCAGATTTTCGATACACCCTGGAGCTACCAAAATGTATCGGGATTTGAAACTTAGTTACTGGTGGCCATGTATGAATAGGGAGATAGTCTGGTATGTTGACAGGTGCTTGACCTGTCGGATGGTCAAGGTTGAGCACCATAGGTCGCATGGCAAGCTTCAGCCTTTGGAGGTTCCCATGTGGAAATGGGAACATATCACCATGGTTTTTAATCGCCAAGTTACCTTGGACGGCTAAGGGGTTTGATGCGATTTGGGTTATAGTGGATCTCTGACCAAGAGTGCCCATTTTTTAGCTATTCAGGAGAGCTCCTCGGCCGAGAAATTGGCCGATGTTTATGTGAGCGATATCGTCGCCCGACATGGTGTTCCTGTTTCTATTGTATTGGATCGAGATGTTCGGTTCACTTCTCGATTTTTGTAGAGGTTCCATGAGGAACTGGGTACGAGGTTGCACTTTACCACTGCTTATCATCCGCAGACTAACGGCCAGAACGAGCGGACCATTCAGACACTTGAGGATATATTGAGAGCTTGTGTCATAGATTTCGATGGGAGTTGGGACTCCTACCTTCCCCTTGCTGAGTTTTCTTACAACAAAAGCTATCACTCCAGTATCGATGCACCACCTTTTGAGCTACTTTGTGGGAGGATGTGTTATACCCCGGTCTGTTGGGGAGAGGTCAGTCACAGGGTTATGGGAAGTACCGAGGTAGTCCTTCAGACAACATAGCTTATTCAACAGATCAGACAGAGGTTGCAGACAGCTCATAGTCGGCAGAAGAGTTATGCTGACAGACGTCGATCTGAGTTGGAGTTCCAGGTCGGTGATATGGTTTGACTGAATGTATCACCCTAGAAGAGTGTAATATGATTCAGGAAGAGGGGAAAATTGGGGCCCTGGTATATTGGATCGTTTCGAGTGATTTCCAGGGTTAGTTGGGTAGCCTATCGACTGGATCTACCTGAGGAGCTCAATCAGATTCACAACACCTTTCACGTCTGTCAACTACGGAAGTGTGTAGCTAACGATTCAGCAGTGATTCCTTTAGATGATATTCAGGTTGATGATCGCCTGAACTATGTTGAGAGGTCGGTGGTAATTTTGGATAGGAAGACGAAGGCCTTGCGCAACAAGGTGGTTCCATTGGCCAAGGTCCAGTGGCAGCATCGGAAGGTTTCTGAATAAACTTGGAAACTCGAGTCAGAGATAAGAGAGCACTAACCTGATTTATTAACAGCATCGGACTTCAAGGACGAAGTCTGTTTCAAGTAGGGGTAATTATAACACCTTGATCCAGGTATTTTGTAACGTCCCAAAAACTCAGAACCAAAATTTTTTGTTTTTATATTAAATAAACATCAACCAACACGATAATCAAACCAATAAGAAAGTCATAGTGTATCAATAATCATCCAAAATACATCAGAGTCAATAAAGCAGAAAACCATGGTGTGTGTGCGATGCAATCATCTCGGGCTCTTCCCCTTCGAACCGGAAGTACCTGAAACATAAACTAAAAACCATAAGCACAAAGTTTAGTGAGTTTCCCAAGATACGGCATACCATACATATTTGAACATGTATTTCTCACCATTAACATTAGAAATACTCATTGGTTGAGACTGCAACTTTGGATTCGAGGACGTTGACTTTAGTTGTCCATGACAACTTGATTTACAAGCTTTCGGAGAGAGTTCACCAAAGTGAACTTAAATATTCAACTTGCCACATGTATCCCCTAGCAAGAAAACGGTAGAGATTATGGGATCTTTGTTTGCATCTGGTTAGAGAATTTGAGTAGTGGAAATGTTGAAAATTAAAGAAGCCAATATCAAAACCTTTGTGTTGGAGTATCATAGGCGTATGAGACAGATTATATCGACACATGTGACTTGTGTTGATGTATAGACGTTTTGCATCTTTATTTTGTATAAAACATAAAGTTTGTTACATATTGCAACATATGATGCATTAATTAACAGATAACTACATTGTAACTAATTTTATTTACATAATTCTGAACGTTGTAATGGATAAAATGTTTTTTTTTCTCCATCAATAAATCCTTGCATATTTAATATCTTTTTTTTTAATATTGTTCAACTTTTGGAGAAGTTCAAAACTGTCCATCCGATATCGACTTTTCCACAAGTTCTATTTATTTCTTGATACCAACAACCTTTTTTTTAATCTCTACTACGAGAACATCTCTATGTGCCATAATTTCTAAATACCTTTTCGAGTCTCTTTCTTGGACTTCTTTACGATTCTACATAGCTTCAAATGTATTAGGGCACATCATTCATGGAAGTGGTCCATCACAATAATGGTATGGGCGTATGGGTGATCTGGACCAACATCAGAAAATCGGTTAAGTAGGGAACAATGTCACTCTTCATCTACATAATAAAAATTACCTTCGTTGGTATACAAGGATCTTTCAAATAATTTCTATTTTTTGGACTTCTTGAATGGCCTAACAAACATTTTTCTTCATATTAGAGAGATAGCAAAGTGATAGGAAGTTTGTTTAGCGTATGAATCAAGATATATGGCTATATTTCACGATTACAAATTCATTTTGTAGGTCTTTCACGAGAATACATATACGATAGTTGATAAGATAATTGCACAAGTAGTACTAGCAAATACCACAAGTGTTACGTGAGCGTACTGTTTGAAAAAGGTAAATCTTTGCTAGCTCGCATTTGTTTTTCGCGAGCTTAATGGTTATTAGCTCATATTTTCAAAAAATCTCCCTTTCTAATAAATAAATAGGTTGATTCTCCTACTGCCATGTGTCAAACTCTTAATAAATATCATATATATGCCACCTGTCATCTTTTTTCTATTCCCTTTTACATTGCATTTTTTCAGGTCAAAGTTTTGTCATCCATTTTGAAATCCCTAAAAATTAGCCAACATTTTTGTTAACATAAACCCAATTTTGAAATCCTTGATAAGAGTTTCCAATTTGAAGCCGATAAATCAGCTACTCATCACCGAGAATCATGACCGCCAACCTATTCTCTCCACAATCTTTAAAAAACTCATAAAACCCTAGAAGCGGGTTCTTGATTCACCATCTCAGAACCTGGTTCTGAATTTTCACACATTCATTTATCTTGAAGGAAATCCAAATTGATTTTCATTCATATACCGTCTCTCCTTCTCTCGAATCCTAATGGTCGTCGGCTACATCTCACGCAGCAGAAGGTATATGCTTCTTTGTCATCGCTTTCATCATCTTCAGAGATTTTATTGATCATCTGCATTCTATTTTCCCATTGATGTTTATTTTATGTTTTTATGTGACATGTTCTTCAACCCTTTCTCTTCCTATTGAATGCTTCACGTAACAGCTAGAGGTTTATTGGAAAAACTTTGCTAAGGATTTTGTACATGAAGTTTTCTGGTAATTTGGTTTCAAAGAATGTTAAAATTAGGAAAATTGCATCTTTACGGAATGCTATTCCTTCACTGGATCCATAACACTAACAATCCAGGTTATTTTTCTGTCATTTATTGTATTTAATCGCACGTCACCTTATCCACACTAAGCGACCATTGACAAGCCCTTGATTCCGCATACCTTAAAATATACGACGAAGCCATTAAAAAGTGATATTACTTAAATGATAATGTTTTGTTTTTGTATCTAAAGGAGTAGTACTGATCTTATTCCCCATGTTTCTGTCATCAACTGGACTCGAATTTTTCTTACATTGGTGCGGTTTTGGAAGCAAAAAAGAACGTAGTTAATTGCATCAATAGGTAAGTAAATTGGAGCAACAAATCCACTTCACGTTGAACGGGATACAATTACAGGGGATCTTGCTCTTCAAACCGGATGGTTAAATTTTGGTCTTTTTTTCTGTTGATTTCTATAAATTTTAGGAATTTGGCTTCTTTTTATGTGAAGTAAATTGTATAATGAATCAATGATATTTTTTTGAACAAAAATGTGGTTCATGGAAGTGATAGCCATGAAAATGGGAAGCGGGAAATATGTATCATCTTATATTTTGGTCTCTTTTTCATGGTCGAGGTTGAGGAATGAAGGCAAAATAGTAATTTTGTTATATAAAATGGAATAAGATAAGATTAGATAGAGCATATAGAAACCGAACAATATTGTAAATGATTTATGTTGTAACATGATCAATGTATATTTTCACGACAACTTTATGTTTCAAAGAATGTGAATTAACAAAATGGACACAAGTTTAAGCTCTATGGCTGATAGAATAATGAGAAGCATCATTATTTATTCACAAGGAATCCATTTATGAGAGATATAAAACTCAAAATCGAATCAGTGTAATAACAGTGGAGCTTGATGCTTTCATTATTGGAGACATTAGGAGAAATTACAAATTAACTCTCTTTATAAACCTTTAAAACTATAATATTGTTTTGCCCTTTATCGTATGTGGTAGCACCTATCTGTGCAGATGAAGGTTGTTGTGCCATTGGAAAATCCAGAAATATTTCAGGTTTTATGTAGCTTTAGATACTCCTTTATTTTTTTTATATACTTTGTATACGTTTTATTTTAACATGAGGCTTTTATCAAGTAATTTTTTTGAACAACATAGAATATGGCGAGTCACTTCAAAAATTAACCATTTTCATGGCTTTTGCACCAGAAGAAGAAGAGGCTGAAATCTTGGAATGGATAACTGATAGAGAAAAAGAAGCGGAGGAAGATTGGGCTTCAAGGAACCATGATGCTTGAGTCTGCAAGTTCGTCAAGAAAAATGCTTCTGAAATAGTGGTTTTGATATCAATGTATTTTCAAAAAAATATTTTTTATTTTTTTTTATCTTTTATGTGTATTATTTTATTTTTTTACTATGAAATGGAGGTTTTAATAGAAATGTACATTTTTTGAAAAAGAGTTCTTTTTTTTTACACTTTTTATTACCAGGTCAAAGTCCAACCTTTATACATTTTTTTTATAAACGTTTCTGAAATAACAGTTTAAAAGCAGTGTACTTTGGAAAAAAAGAAGTTTTTTTTGGTTTACTTTTTGATGTCTTTTATTACCAATATATCCAGTCATGTTAAGCCAAGTCTGATGCAAGTTTTTGATTTTTTTTTTTGTTTTTTTTTAAGATTTTGAATAAACATTTGATGAATGTACATAAATAAACACCGTTATATTGACATGAGTGCAAACACCAAGCTACTATTTCAAAACTTTCTCCACCTCTATAATGTAATTGTGGATCTCCATAAATTGCTATTTTATATACTATTTACAAGTGTTCTTAATGAAACCCATGAAACATGCAATGTTACTTTCAATGTAGGTGGTTATGGACAATGGAATATGAGAAGGGATTATAATTGTTGAATCTTCATTTACAAAGCTACTTCTCGGTACAAGTTCTACATTTTTAGAATGTAATAAATTCAGGACTGTGTTTGAAATGATAGAGTATTTGTGCAATAAAATTTTTAAAGGGTGTTTTGGTCCTTTTATGAAGATGGTTTAAAGACCAGCCAAAATAGTAATTCCAGATGGCATTATGTTTTTTTGTATATAAGAATAAAGGGCAATATGGTCCTTTTATGGTTACTGACAAATATAACAGGTGATTCAAAGCCTGTTTTTAAAATTTTAAGTTTTTCGGTTCTCAGAAGAGAAAGAAGAGTATGTTGTGATGCTTAGAAATTTTGGTGTGATTACTCAAACAAAGGGCATTATGGTTTTTTTTTTGTGCTAGATTTTTTTAAACCATAATGAACATTCTTGATTATGGAAGGTAGGGGAAAAGAAGTTAGTGAGATGATTTGAAAGTTCGGGTGCAATAAAAACTTTAAGGGGCATTTTGGACTTTTTTTAATTTTTTCCAGGAAATTGTTTTTTTTTTCAAAAAAGCTTTTTAAGTTTAATTGTACTATATGTTACTCCTTTTTTTTTTAACAATGTGTGTCTTCTATGTTTGTAAATTAATAAAATTTTTACAAATATTTGATTAGTCATCATGATTTTAAATTATGAATAATGTTTTTTTTTCAACCGTGGTTTCCACAGGTTTAAACCTAGTAATAATAATAAATAAATAAAGTTTCTTAGTAGTGATAGGTGACACCATATATGTTCATTTTTATGAATAACTCAAAATAAAATATTATGAAAATCATTGTACAATTAGTCGCCATAATACTCGTAATGTCGTTTTTGTCTTCCATGTTTTTCTGTACTTAGTTCTCATTAAATAACTAATTTATCTAGCAACTGACGTTTAAAATTTATACAATACCTTAAATACAGTCATCTTTGTAAGTAACAAGTATATTGTTTGTATAAGTTCAAAGTTTTAGGTCTTCCACCTCATATTTCAACTGTACTACATCAATACAATATCAACACATTTCTCAAAAATGGTTCCACTTGCAAATCAACTACTTTATATTTTAACGAATATAATAATTATTTTGTAATTAATAAGTAGTCAGTAATATATTCAAAATTATTAGCATAATCATACAATTAGTTTTGTTTATGTTTTGATTAAAAGTTTGAGCATTATTTTTGTTTCTTTTTTTTCAAAAAAATATATCCACCTTAACTTTTTCCTATAACCATATCTAAAGTTTACTCAATTATGAATCACTAACAAATATAATTTTTTTAACGGTAAATTTAACCTACTAATAATGTTAATAATTGTTAATTTATTCTTATTTATTAAATTCAATTGAATACTATGGTGAGATTACTTTGTTAAAGTTGAAAAGTTTTCAAGAATTGAAAAGCCAAAGATGATATGGCTTGCAAACTTTTGATTGCAATGGCTTTGAAAGAGGCAATGTGGAAGTTCTTACAACAGAGATTTTTTTGACATAAGATGACATGGTAAAATTTAAGAAACCAAATAGTCCAAAAAACATGTGATGAGCAGAGCATATTTGAGATATGCCTTTAAAGTTTAAACAATAAAAAACGATGGTATAACTGATACAGCACAATGTACAACCATAATTTGCACTACGAATAGCATCATCTTGCTATGTTTGTTTGATCCGTTATGACAACGAATAGGAATGTGATCCATGACATGTGATATTAAAATGAAGATTGATTGCCACATGTGTATGACAAGTCATTAGGACCCCAACTTGTACTACTTTCCAAATAAATGGGAGCTTCTAGATCAACAACTTCTTTTAGCTTAAAGGACATGTAATTAATTATATTTATGAAAACGATTTATTGTCTATTCCTAAGTAAGGTTAAACTCTTAATAATACACAAATTACAACTCGAATCACAATTCACAATATAATAATAAACTAATGTAACACTGATCCTAAAGTTGGAAAAAAAGATTTTCATTTGTTCACATCTAATGTTTTTGAATGGAAGGGATCTGATCCAATTATCCGTCCGGTTAGAAATATGTTTGTATTTCTGTTGGTGATTTGAAATTAAAGACATTTGGAAATTCTGAGATCGTGTTTAACACTTTTAAATCGAAGTATTTTGGTGGTACTTTCAAATCTTCAATTGGATAATATTCAGAAGTTTGAGAACAAGAAAAGAGAATGAGAAGTATGTTTTTGTCATTTGTGTTCTTCAACGTGTTGTACCATTCTATATTTCTTTTTTGGGAATATGACTTATTAAGGTAATTAACTTTTTGGTATGTTTACATCTGGGTAAGTATCTTTTTTTGTACACATCTAGGTAACAAACATGTTGGAAGTGTTCACATATGACAATTATGACCTGCTATAGCAGATTAAATCCTAGATGTGAACGCTTTCAACAAGTTCGTTACCTAGATGTGTACAAAAAAAATAGTTACTCAAATATGAACAAAACGAAAAGTAAAAATTAAATTACACGAATGGTCCCTGTGGTTTGGGGGAATTTGTGTTTTTGATCCCTAACTTAGTTTTTTTAACTTGGATGGTCCCTACTGTTTATTTTTGTTGCGCATTTGGTCCCTGTCTTTCCTAAAAAACTATTGTGCCCTTATTAATTTATTTTTTAATTAATTTTCTTATTTATGTATTTATTTTTTACATATTTAAAAAAAAAAAATTCCTCGGATGATCCTACTGTTTATGTACTTCAACTCTGGCGAACCAACACCATAACCTACTCTCTTCATCTTTAGTGGGTTGTGGTGTTGATTCGACGGAGTTGAAGGACCGAAAAAAGAAGGGATGATGAAGACGTCGATATCACTAAAGATGGAAAATAAATAGAAGTTGAGAAGGATGAGAGATGGGATGGTGAGGAGATACAGATATGTGGGGTCTACTAAATTTTCTTAAATATATAAAGCATAAGTACATAAACAAGAAAATTAATTAAAAAAATAAATTAATAAGGACACAATAGTCTTTTTAGGTAAGATAGAGACCAAGCTCGTAACAAAATTAAACAGTAGGGACTATCCGAGTTAAAAAAATAAATTAATTAAAAAATAAATAGTACGGATCATCCGAGGAAAATTAATTTTTTTAAATATGTAAAAAATAAATACATAAATAAGAAAATTACTTAAAAAATAAATTAATAAGGGCACAATAGTCTTTTTAGGTAAAACAGGGACCAAACGCGCAACAAAAATAAACAGTATGGACCATCCAAGTTAAAAAAATAAGTTAGGAACCAAAAACACAAATTCCCCCAAACCACAGGGACCATTCGTGTAATTTAATTTTTACTTTTCGTTTTGTTCATATTTGGGTAACTATTTTTTTGTACACATCTAGGTAACGAACTTGTTGAAAGCGTTCACATCTAGGATTTAACCTGCTATAGCAGGTCATAATGGTCATATGTGAACACTTCCAACATGTTTGTTACCTAGATGTGTACAAAAAAAAGATAGTTACCCAGATGTGAACATACCGAAAAGTTAATTACTTTGATAAGTCATATTCCCTTTCTTTTTTATTCTTATATCAAATGTTTGACCAAAATTTGCTTAAATATGTCACTTAGTTGAAAACCGTCACAAGATAGTTGCAACGTTAAAAAACTGACACAAAACGGACTTTTAACCACTGGATAATTAGTTTAACCGACGGATGTCCAACAACAGTCAAACCTGACACAAAACAGCCTTTTTAACCTTTGGATATAACACCGAACAGCATGTATTCCGATGCAAGTTTGTTGCGATTTTCCGATATGGTGTGTTCCAACGAGCTGTGAACGATCGCAATTGAATAGTAACCACTTTCGTTACGAAAGTGCATTCGCATTGCAATCAGTTCCAATTACTAAATCGCATTCGCATCACAATCATGTTTGAGATCAATTTCGGACCGAGACCAATTTCACTCCGAGATCAATTCAATTCCGAAGTCATTTTCGGTCTGATGTCAGTTACATTTCAAGATCAATTTCGGTTCCAATATCAGTTCAATTACGAAATCACCTTCGTTCTGATTTCAATTCAATTCTGAAATCAATTTGCCCTTACTTTAAATCTTGTATAAACTTAAACATGTGTGTACTCCACACTTTCCTTACTTGTTTAATATTTATCAAGATTAATTTTGGTCAACAAGTCAATCCATTACACTTAAATACACTTAGTGAAACAATTCACCATCACATCGGACATGACATATTTCCGATTAATCCAGTTCAAGTGAGTATAGTCAAACGAACTGATTCAATTGAGAACTAAAGCCAAATCCGTTTTATTTATTAAATATTTACTAGTTCTTAGGGGAGAGCTTTAGAACCACTGAAACCGGAACCGGGCTGGATTTAGTAACAAGGCTTGATTATCGATTCAGTTCGGTTCTACAAAACCCAGTTAAAAAATCGAAACTTGACTGAAATTTTAATAGTCAGGAAATTCATGCAAATATTTTTGAAAATATTATCTCATTATCCTAATCTATTCCTAATTGAAGTGTGTTATGATTTATGAGATGCGTTTGTAGAATTTGTCATCAAAGGTATTATTTTTTTTTATTTTTTTGTTTCAGCACTTATTTATTATTAATTTTTTTTAATTCATCCAGTTTTTAAAAATATGCATAAGTCACTCATATGAAGTCAAATTACTTGATTTTTTTCCAACATGTTATTTTGATTAGATATTGAATCAGTTACAAGCCCAGAAAGACAGCATATCAATGTTGCATATAATCTATTTCAACATTTTTTCTTTAGAATCTTTCCCGTTTTTTAAAATGTGCATAATAACCATTCATATTAAGTCGGAATTACTTGATTTTATAGTTGAAACTTGGTTATTTGATTTGTATTAAACTTAGCTTTTCCAAAGCTAGTCCCGACGAGTGGTTATCTAATGTATCCATTCACAAGCTTCGACCTTGGGTAAACATGTCCTTAAAAAAATGTATATGGTTGGATCCATCAAATTTCCAAATAATTCTTATTTTATTTTTATTTTTAAATTTTTTTTAGTAACATTTAAATTATATAAATGTAGATATTAGTAATTTTACTATTTTAAGATAATTTAGCTACCATGACTTCATAGTAGCTAATATCAAAACGTTGTTTAAAGAAATCAGTGTTGTAAAAGTCAGTCAACTCGGTCGAGTACTAGTTCATAAATTCTCAGACTCGGACCAACTCGGTCAAATTCAATATAACATACAGTTAGGTCAAAAATGATGATTTCTTTTTTCTTTTTAGTTGGAGCCTTGAAATGAAAAGAAAAAAAAAACATGAATGAATTCGGGTCTGAAGAGTATGTTTTAATATGAAAACAATCATATATGGATTACAAAACAAAGCAAAAGCACCAAGATTGGTGATAAAATCATGTAAATTTTTATTGTTTTCAAGTCTTGAATGAAAAGGGACTTAAAAAAGGAAACACCTTATTGAGTGAGTCTTCAATCATGAAGGTCTTCAGGGGTCTTTTTGTCTTTTGACAAAAGATACCATCCAAGAGCACTAAGACCAGTTACAACACCAGCTACAACTGCATAGTTCTTGTGCATATCTGTTGATACTCCTACAACTTTTGCTGATGTGGACTCACTTGCTTTTGCATCACCTGCTACTCCACTTGCTGATGCTGGTGTCTCTTCAGGTTTAGGTCCCTGAAACACAATCGTTTCACTATCAACCAAATGACTAAAATACCCTTTACAGTCCACAAACAGAAGAATCTTGTGTGTTCAACTCAACATCTCCCAATTCTTTCTAATACGGCTTTTTTCCTTTTTACACTTTCAAAGTTGCCCAAAAGAATATATTCTGTAATTTTTCATGTGTGTGTGTGTGTGTGAGAGAGAGAGAGAGAGAGAGAGAGAGAGAGAGAGAGAGAGACCTTTTGTGCAAGCTTCTCCAATTTCTCTCGCTCGGTTTTCTGGAGGAGAAAAATGGAATTTAGATAAGGACCAAAAATATATATAAACTGAGAAAAACATTTACTTTCGATGCTAAGGGATATAATATATCAAAAAGATGTTAAACTTTTAGGTAGTATTTTTGTAAAACAACAATGAATATAAACACATATTTTTCACAAAATGCACATGTCTCTTTATGATTTCATGAATCAAATCTGAATTAACAATTACTGAATTACCTTGATGTAGACATTCTCTGCAGCCTTCTCCTCCTCACCAAGTACTTTGCCACCACTTGAGAACCTGCGAGATACATATCTAACCATCTGTCTTGTTGCCATGATGAGGTGTCTTTAATTGTTATAACTTCAAAACTGTGAAAGAATCTGCATATCCATCATAAGTTTTGAATATGAATGACAAATCTTTTCTCAAACAGGATTGATAATATTATGACAAGTAGAGTTATTTCATTAATCATATGCTTATTCAAGAAATCTTGAAGTTTGTAGAGTGAATTAATCTAACTTTATGCTAAAATTGGACACAATATATTATGGTAACATTAACCTTGAAAAAGTGACTCCAATTGTTTGTATCTTAACTATATGTTCTCAAATGCTAAATAAAAGAGAACAATTTCATGTCAAGGCAACAAAATGGTCGATAAGCTGTAACAGAGGCCATGATAACTCGAGCAATTTCCATGATAACTCCACACTGAGTATGAGTATGTGTGGACTAAGAAGAAGCACTAGAACCCTATCTGCCATTTTGCCTCATTCATATGAAATCAAATTTATGTTTCTCAGAGTGGACATATACAATTGTTAATGCGCTGACTACCTTAATACAAGACATCAACTGGCTTGTAATCAGCATTCGATTAAAATTAATTCTGAAATGAGCTCATGTTAGAAGCTTAGTGTAAATTCGAGCAAAGAGAAATAACACATAAAGAGAATCAAGGGCGTGAATAATCACATGTGTGTAGTTATGTGTGTATATTGACATGAACAGTGAACACATAGGTAAGTCAATCGCAGCTCAATATGAATATAATAGTGTTATGATTTGTAATCGAAATGTGGAAATTACATGTAGAAAACCTAAATGTCATCTAACAAATTTGTCAATCTACGCAACAAATCTGCAACTTTCCAGGTAGCCACAAAAAACAAAGATCATAAACAAGAATCTGCACAAATTTGTTGCTCAGAGAAGAAGAGGATCATAAGACGCTTACCAGAGATAGATCCAAGCTGAGAAAGAGAGGTTTTGGGTTTATTTCGATTTGACGACTCCTGCAGTCCTGCTTGAAAGAGAACGGACAAAAACTCAACGGATTGGGCTTTTGGCCCGAATATTTGTTTTATTGAGGATACTATCGAAACCCTTTAATCTTTTAAGATCGGTTCTAAAATAGTTTCGTCTATTTTTTTGGACTCTTAGAAAAGTTTGGTATTTGTGTGTATTTTTCAAATAACTTTATAGTTTTTTTTTGTTTGGTTTCAGTATTTTTTTGGTTTATAGGTTTTGATTTTGAGTTTTTCCGTTAAAAAAATATGTAATTAAGATTAAATGATATATTAGGATTTACTAAAAACAGTACACTAAAACTTAACAAAAGAAATAAGGTAACAAGTTAGGGAATATGTAATTATGTGTAACGTTCCGAATTTCAAACTTAAATTTTCATTTTTTACAGAAATAAGCATTCAAATATTATTTCCATAAGTATAATAAAAATAACCATTTGTTCAAACATGTTAAATTGTGATCAAAACCAAAGTAGTAACATAGATAGTAAAATAAAATCAAATGAAGTCTCTACAAAACATATTCATGGATGTGATACAATGAGTCAAAATTATTCTTTTTGTTATCAAAACAAACTGAAATATTTAAGTTAAACGAGTAAGTATAAAGTTTAGTGAGTTTATCAATATAACATATACTCATTTAATGATATTTAGGGGTGATAATCGTGTTGTATTCAGGTTGGCGGTCGCAAGTTGACGAGTTGACATGTCATAATATATCAACCCGAACACGGCCCATATAATTATGTAGATCATGGGTCATATAATTATGTAGATGATGGGTTGATGAGTTGGGAAAATCAACTTGAACACGGCACGACCCACCAACCTGTTTACTTATAATGCGGTTAGTGGGTTGCATGTCAGATTGGTTGTGGATCGCGGGTTATATTCGAGTTCGTGGGTTTGTAGGTCAAATTCCATAAATAAAGTTGATAATTAAACATGGATAAATTCAAAAAAAAAATGTGCAAACATATTTGAATTTCAGCAAACTTAAACATCCAAAAGAAAATTCAAAACATTCATGCAAACATATCCAAACTAAACAGATAAATTCAAGTTCTAATAGCTATAATTTTCTTTTTTTTTTTCTCCTAAAAACAAAATCTTTTGTCAATTCTTCAACCTTCAAGTAGAAACAATATGTAATGTTAAATTTGACTTCTTAAAAGATACATAAGTAAAAATCTAAAATTGACATTAAAAAAAAACTCAAAACGCCAACTTAAACTTTATTAGAATTTGTAGTCTGTGTTTGTCTTCGTCAACGTTCATACCCAAATGTTTTGAGTTTAGAAGCATTGAAGCGACAATATCTTAAATGTCAATCCAATTTTATGAGGTTTAGAAGGGAGTTTATGATTTCAGATTCTCTTGAAGTGTCGAAAATCAGAAGACATTGTATATTTTTCTTCTTATTTATTTCTTTCTATTTTTTTTTTTTTCTAGTATGTTTCCAAGTAAATCATTTTTTTCATTATTCTTATTTTCTCGGTTTCATAAGCATTGAAGCAACAACCTCTTGACTGCTAATCTAACTTTTTGATATTTAGAAGTTTCTAATTTTAGATTCTCTTGAAGTGTTGAAAAATTATAAGGTAACTTTCTGTCTTCTGATTATTTTTTTTATCGTAAGCAAATATGAGTTTTTTTTTTTTTTTTTTGATAATGTAATATAACTTTCTAATAGAGCTGTTAAATATATTTTGGTTATGTATTTAAGATTTTTTTAGTAAATGGCATGAATGGTCCATGTGGTTTGGGTAATTTGCACGTTTTGTCCATAATTTGTTTTTTTTTAACTCGGACTGTCTCTACCATATATTTTTGTTGTGTCTCTGATCCCTACCAAACATAAAAAGGTCATTTTACCCTCATATATTTTCTTTTTAAATCAAATTATTATTATTATTATTATTATTATATATTTTTGTTGCGTCTCTGATATGCATCGTCATCGATCTGTACCATCGTCTTCAATCTGCAACATCACCGCTTTTATATCGACTGATCTGCGGAAAAAAAACATCACCGGATTTCTACCTTCGCATCATCCATCTTTGTCACATTCGTCGTTGTCGCATCCACATCCACGAACTTAATCACTCTCTTTTTCTTCTCATACGGATTTTGTGTTTGATAAGTGGTTAGGATTTTTGGATTTCATTTTTCATTTGAATGCATTTCTGGTTTAAATGGGTTCAAGTAGAGTGTTTTTCCGGTGGCAAGGGTAATGATGATTTACCCCGGTAGCTGAGTTGGTGGTGATTTACTCTGCTGACAAAGCTGGTGGTGATTTACTCCGATGACATATACTATGGTGGCAATACTCTCCAGAAATAGTGGAACATAACGGGTGCAAAACTGTTAAAGGATTAAGGGGATCGATGTTTTTAAACTAGATTAATTATAAATAAATAACAATAAACTAAAAAAGAAAAATAATATATAGCCAATAAATAAATAAATAAGGGTAAAATGGTATTTTTATGTATGGAAGAGACTAAAGATGCAACAAAAATATATAGTAGGGAGGGTCCAAATTAATAAAATAAATTAGGGACCAAATGCATAAATTACAAACCACAGGGACCATTCATGTAAATTACTCTATTTTTTAAATATGTCAAAATGGGAAAACCGTTTCTGCCTACCCGACCCATGCTACACAGAGTAGTCAATGGAAATCTTACGTGGCACAAAATGATTTGCTGATGGTACGTGGAATGTCAAACACAGGAAACTGCTAACAAGCGCCGGAGATACAGACACCCATCCGCAATCATACGCACCCGCCATATTCTCCGCCCTGATCGGAAAAATACAAAAACTCCCAAAAAGATTTTTACTAATAATGGCGGTGCGTGCGACGGTGATACGGTTTCCGTCGGACCCGGATGCGCAGGATTCGTCGGCTGTGCCGTGGGGAGTGACGGTGACGCCGTTCGCCTCCAAGGACGAGAACGGTAACTCGCCTGTGTATGGATCGGGCGGAGATTTGATCCCTAGATGCGAGAATTGTTGGGCGTACTACAACACCTACTGTGACCAAGATCAGTGGGCGTGGACTTGCTCCCTATGTGGAACCCTAAATGGCCTCTCATCTGAAACAATTTCTCGTTACTCTCGCCCCGAATCTGCCCCCGAGAACATGTCTTCCTTCATCGACCTCGAAATGCCTCGTAATCTCCACATTCTCTCTCTCTCTACAAACATTAAATATATTAATATATGTCCAATTACCTTATGCATTGTTCAATTTAGTTATGAGTTGGGGACTAGGTATTGAGAAATCCTGTTAAAAGTTTCTTGATTGAGCTCCAGTCAAGATTCCAGACCTCAAAATGCATGCTCGAAAATCCAATCTTATAGAAATGGAGAATTGGCATTGTTGTAGGTTTTATTCAGTTTTTCTTCGTTGTCAATGCAAATGTAGCCTAGTACAAAATTTGATATTTCTTAAACTGGAAATGATTTGATTTACAGGTTTTGAAGTTCTCAATTCTTCTAATTGTAGATTTTGATATTCATAAGCTTATACTCATCTCTTTCTATGCTGCAGTGGAAGCTTCAGAGGAGGAGGATATGCAAGCACGGCCTGTTTATGTTGCTGCTATTGATTTGGCTTGTAAGATTGTTCTGTTTATTACTTGTTCTACAGATTATGGTTGCTGAAACAATATGCATCATCTTTCTTTTCGACATGACACTTTTACATGAACTTAATCAACATTCACTTACTTTTTTCAGCATCAGATGAGTTCTTAGAACTTACAAAAAGTGCATTGTTAGCAGCTTTAGAAGGTTGGTATTCCCATCACAATCATCCAGACTCTTAATCCATACCTTCTCCAATAAGTTATTGATCGTAAAATCTACTTCAAATTACAGCTCTTGCCCCTGGTTCACTTTTTGGGCTTGCTACATTCAGCCACAAATTAGGTTTATACGACGTACAAGGCCCTATCCCTGTGGTCAAAAATGTCTTTTTACCCGCAGACTCTGATGGAACCCTACCAATTGAGCTTGAAGATGCCATGCCATTGTTTTCATTCTTGGCTCCAGTAAGTTCAATGACAAATTTAACCCTCACCCTCATAATCTCATATCAAATCATGTCAAGAAATGAAAAATCTTGAATACCCTTTCATCTTTTCTACAGGTGGAAACTTGTAAAGATAGAATTGCATCTGCACTCGAAACTTTAAGGCCAACATCATCATGGGATAGTACAGGTGGCGGACAAGGATTGGATAGAATCTTGCTTGGAGGAAGAGGCTTTGGTTTAGCAATGGAAACACTCATCTCATACCTTGGATCTGAACATGGCAACACTTTTGCATTAGGTTTATTGCTTTAATCCTTCTTATTTTTCATTTAATGATTTTGAGTTTCTTAATTCTAAAATTGTATTTTCAGCTAGAATATTTG
Source organism: Lactuca virosa (assembly GCF_052849685.1). Classification (NCBI taxonomy): domain Eukaryota; kingdom Viridiplantae; phylum Streptophyta; class Magnoliopsida; order Asterales; family Asteraceae; genus Lactuca; species Lactuca virosa. The sequence continues at coordinate 74,195,226 of NC_136431.1, forward strand.
CTTTTTTATCTGGACCTCCTGATTATGGACCTGGTCAACTTGACACAAGAAGATATGGTGAACAATATGCTAGTAAAGGAGAGGATGCTGAGCTGGCATTACTCCCTGAACAAACACCATTTTACAAAGATTTGGTACTAATCTTATTTTACTATTATTTATTAGTTTATTACAAACTTACATTACCTATATTGGTAAAATAAGAGTAAAGTATGTTGCTTTTTCCTGCAGTTTACGATTTTACCCTTATGAATTTTATACTTTACAGGCTGCTGTTGCTGTTCAAGCAGGTGTATGCATAGACATACTTGCTGTCACAAATGAGTATACAGATTTAGCATCTTTAAAATTTCTTAGCATTGATAGTGGAGGCTCATTGTTTTTATACCCAAATACTGATGACTCAACACTTCCTCAAGACATGTAAGCAACAAAAAATAAGCTTTAAATAATCTTTTAAAAGTTTAAGGTTATTAAATTTTTTAATAATCTTTTTTCTTTTTGAAGGTATCGAATGTTAACTCGCCCATATGCATTCAATTGTATCATGCGATTAAGAACATCAACTGAATTCAAACATGGGAATTCTGTGAGTTATTATCATTATTATTATTCTTTGGATTAATTTCAAGAAAACCATTGAATTGTTGTTATTTTCTTCCAGTATGGACATTTCTTCCCTGATCCACAATATGAAAATGTTCAACATGTTATTTGCTGTGATTCTTATGCCACATATGCATACGACTTTGACTTTGCAAATAACTACGGGTTTTCAAGGTAAAAAAAAAAAATTCATATTCCAATTTCGCAATTTCCCTAATCTTATTATCTTGCAGACACACTGCAGAGCTTCCTATGCTACAATTAGCTTTTCAATACACAGTAATCGTCCCCCCTACAGAAACAAATTCCAAATATACCCTCAAAAGACGCCTCAGAATCCGAACCATGCAATTTGGAGTCGCTCATAACTTCAATGAATTATACGATAGCGTTGACCCGGAAGTCGTTCTTTCTATTCTTGTTCACAAGGTAATTAATCAATTAATCAAATAAAAATAAACCGATTACCACATTTTGATTCGTGCTGACGTGGCGTGTCATGTGTCATGCCAGGTCATACTGGCGTCATCAAGTGAAGGAGTTAGAGAAGGGCGAATGCTGTTACATGATTGGCTTGTGATCCTTACAGCTCAATATAACGAAGTGATTAAAACTGGTGTTACTGAATATGGAAGCTCAAGTGGGTCCCTCATCGATGTTACTTTTTCACAATGTCCACAATTACAAGCTTTGCCTCGATTGGTTTTTGCTTTGTTGAGAAACCCTCTTTTGAGGTTTCATGAAGAAGGGATTCATCCCGATTATCGCATTTATCTTCAATGCTTGTTTAGGTATGTGAAGTCAAAGTCAAAGTCAAATTCAAATAGTCAAGTAGTCAAACCTAATATTTATGTAAATTTGATGTAGTGGGCTAGAAGCGAGTAGTTTACACCGAGCAATATATCCATTGCTGACGTCATACGCGACTCCCGATAAATTAGCTTACCCACGCCACTCATTGAGCCGAGCCGCTTTGCTAACAAGTGAAAGCCCGATTTTCTTTCTTGATGCTTTCACTACTCTTATTGTTTTTTACTCCTCTACAGCTGACCCCACCTTACCTTATCCTCCACCCCACGACTGTAAGTCTGTTTTTTTTTTTTTTTTCTCTTTTAAAATAAATAAATATAAAAAATTCATTTTTTTTTTTTAGGTTTGTTGAGGAGGGAGATAAATAAAGTGAAGCAAGAGAGAAGTATGACGCCTAGGTTGGTGTTTATAAGAGGGGGACAAGAGGATGCGAGTGTGTTTGAGAATTATTTGATCGAAGAACAGGATGTTGATGGAAGTGGGTTTTCTAGTGTTATGGGATTTGTTTCGTTTCTTGAAGAGATTAGTCAGAGTGTTCTTGAATATATCAAATAGATACAAAAAGAAATGTAGATATTTGAAATTCATTTTTGGAGGGACGTTTGTTTTGTGTAATAAGGGTGTATTTTGTTTAGTGGTTAGAGATCATTGATCAGAATCAGAATTATACACATGGATTTGGTTTATTTTAATATTGCAAATTTGGAAAAAGTTAGGAAAAAGAGGGTTTTAGATTATTGTTTGAATTTGATTGAAGATTAGTAATTGCGTATGCTAAGTTTATGATGATTTTCGAAGTATATTGTTATTATTAAAAATGTGGGGAAATGAATGGAGGCTGAACTACTGCTTATTTTAGTTATGTGGAGAAATGTTGCGTAGGGATTTTCTATTTTTGTACTACTTTGACAATGTCACGACTCATGAGGATAAGGTCAGAAATGTCTTTTGACTTGGATGATGTCGATGTAGGTCCCATGATGTATCTTTATCCCTACATCATAACTAGACACAACCATTCATTATTAAGCTATGATACAACCATTCATTATTAAGCTATGATGGATTAGTTATAAAACTAGTTGACAACCGAAATTGATAAACTATGTGAAATATATAAAATAATATGTATAAGATTAAATTTTATTTTTATAATTAGTAAATGATATATTTGAAAGAATTTAAGAAAAAAAAATCAATAAGCTTGTTGAAACTTCAGTCTGGGTGTATATATATATATATATATATATATATATATATATATATATATATATATATATATATATACTTCTTGTGTTTGGGAAACATGAAAACATAAAAAATAAAAACTTGAAAAATGAGATAATTTATAAGTTAGTTGTAATGAACCGACCGATAAGAAATATCGCACTGTAACTATCAAACTCTTATCCGTATTCCTTTGTTTTATCTCAAACCCTAAAGATGTTAACTTGGGGTATTAAGGAGGAGTTCAATGATTCTCTTCTTCTTTCATAAATCCCAAAATCTATCCATAATATTTTTCTATATCTTGGTCTTTTTTTAAAAAATATTGTTTATTTATTGATTTAAGTTCCAATTTTTTTATATATAAATATTCATCTTCAAGCCTTTAAGTTATGTAGAATATCATTATATAAATGATCTTTGAATAATTGATAGTCAAATCTTGATCCTTATTTTGTTTGAAAGACATAATAATTTGTTTTTTATATTATAAAGAGTCGCAATACAAATATATATTTTGTCAACACTAATTATTCCTTACAATTTATAATTATGATTGCGTCTAAAAATATAGATTTGTTAACAACCGTAAAATAGTATTTTAATTCCTACAATAACAAATGCATTGTTATTAATTTAAGTAGCATTATCTATAACCATACATATAACATATTTTTACAGTCTAATATAACAAATTATACCACTATTTCACATAAAGATAAAAGAAACTGATAAAAAGCTTAATATAAAATAAAGTTGTTAGTTTATTATATCGAATAATTAATTTTAGAGTTAATTATAAGGATTATCCTTGTCCCCCGGTTTGTGCAATCTACGTGTCATTATATTAATAGGGTACGTCAATCCAATACAAACACTGTAACATCTCATATTTACAGCAAAATTTTTCATTTTTAATTAAAATAAAACTTCACATTTATAGAATTCGAGTTAAGAAAATCATTTGTTCCAAAGTACAATGTTTAAAAATAAGAGTAATATAGTAAACTTGGAATCTCCATTGCTGCTGATGAATGTTTACAGTTACGTCTTCGCCTTCCCACGATCATCACTGGTACATGAAAAACATTTAATCCACAACTATAAGCCAAAGCTTAGTGAATTCCCCTAAAATACCATACACCACAACATACATACAATGCATGAACACCAGACCCACAATCACAAAGACTGGATTGCCCTCGGGCCCACAACCACAAAGACTGGATTGCCACTGGGTAGGTTGGCCTACCGCCTCAACCCAACCGCCCACTTGAGCCTCCAGTCTATGATTGGTTCCTCTCTCATGCCTACGGCTTAGAGCCAACCCGCACATGGTATCTTGGCCTACCGCACGAAGCAGGTCCGCCTCAACCTGACTCATCCCCATATGTCGACAGATATAATCAAACAAGCAATCAAGAAAACATATAAGTACATGCAACTATCTACACGAATCCACCTGTCTAACAACTCACTACCGCATAATAGGCCTCTCCCAGCACACTACGCCACTACTGGAAAATCTATAAGGAATACATAACTATATGTAACCAGAGGTGAGATAGACATCCGAACATGTGATCCCAATCGAGAGCCACAACCAAACAAGGAACATGTAAGAAAGCCTAGATCAACAGTTCTCAGGCTATCCTACATGACCACATACAACCCTTAGGGCACTCCACTTGACGATAACCAACCTACTGGTACTCTAACCAACATACCATTACTCCCATACACGTAGTATAGTGAGGAAACTCACCTGAATTGGAGACCCAAGAAACACCGCGACACGTTCACTCTCTGCACTGATTGTTCCCTGGAACCGACTAGCACTAAAACACGATAGAACCTTAATCAATAACCTAATTCTTCCAAGTTTGACCCAAAGTCAAATTGGTCAAAAAGTCAACGATCAACGGTCACCATGTCAACGATTCCCCACGACGTGACATGCTATTGGTCACGATGTGGCCAGCTAAAGACAAAACAGTCGGGGTTCCAAACTTCACCACGTCGTGGTTACTAGCAGAATGTCATTTCTCTCATAAAGAACTTAATCCATACAAATCAAGGTCCAAATTCCCATATCTACTCTCTAACACTGACTTAATGGATAAAGTTTCCAAATTTATCCATTAGGACTCTATACCAAGGCTAGATCTAACATTCTAAGTACATTAAGTCCTTAATAAGGCTATAACTTGAGCTAGAACACAAGATACACCAAACATTGTCCTTTTTCTTATTCCACAAAAGTCTAATGACCTAGAAACTCCATCCCAAGCCATTGAGTTCTTCAAAGTCCAAGAGCTTCCAAGGAAATGACCAAAATCATACAAAAAGGACCTAAATTTGTATCAAGAAGAACATAAGTCAAGATGAGAGCTTTATACATTTAAACACTCAGAAATCTGGAGAAGATAGTAGATCCAAGTTCCCTCCTCGATCCCTTGCACCAAGATGGACTTCATTCCTTCACAAACTTCGCCAAATCAAGGGAACAACCCCAAAAACAAGCCACCAAGCTCAAACTTAAGGAAATAAGGCTAAAGCTTCGAGATGGGGAGATGGAGGCTGAAGAAGGTGACCTAGAATGGGAGTTAAGGTGTTTATATATGGGAGAAACCCTAAAAATCCCGGGTTTGGGCTGCAACGGCTGCCACGTCGTGGCCATCCTCTTACCATGTTGTGGAGCCCACCATATATGCACATTCCATATTAACCTTACCACGTCGTGGGCATCCATGCACCACGTCGTGGCCTAGGTTTTCTTTAAAAAACCTCATCTTTGATTTCGTTAAATCTTAATTGATCTATTCAGGAAAAACGAGATGTTACAAATACAACATAAAATAAACGAGTTTTGGTAAGATATTTCAACCCGTTATTTAAACGAGTTGGCATGACACGCTACAAAAATTAAACGAGTAATGTTAGAGTTGGGAATTTCAACTCGAAAATGATCCGTTTATTTATATGCTAGTTTTTTTAGTTCTTAAAATAAATTAGTAAGACCCATAAGTAAAATAAAACATTTGGGTTTAGTCACTTTGTAATGTGGAAATGACTTAGCCGTTTATGTCAAGGACTTTGTTTTCAGTTTTTTGTGGTCTCCCAAACTACAATCCCCTTAACCATTCCATCCTCCTCATGATCTTGCCCTCTGCCTCACAAACTCTTATTCTTTTCATTTTGCCCTCTAAACTTACTATGCATTTATTCATTCCACCTCCCAACTAGTATTTTTTCTTTTCCACCTACCAAACTCCTAATTTTTCATTCTTCAAACTCACCTGACATGACACATTTTAAGGTATACCCTTAACTCGAAACCCGACATGAACTTGACATGAAAATAAATGGGTCGGGTTAGGGTCAAACTCTTTCAATCCGTTTACTGTTTCGACACGACACGAATCCAACATGACAAAACACATTTTCCAGATCTACTCAACCCTCACCATCAATATGTTCCAAACCATTGCTACTGGATCCATTCCAATATAGTCTCGTCAGAAAACACACACACACATGCTAAGTAAGCGAAAACATCATACCCTTCTTCTCTATTCACATATTCCACCCTAAATAAAATAGGATCTTGGGTCCAGTCGATGTGTAGATCTAGATTGAGAATCATTCTGTAGGCGAAACCACATGCGTGTTTGTCTTATCTATGGTTCCATTAGCTATTTTTGGATTTTTGGATAAACCCTAATTTTTGGCTATTGTTTTCTAAGTCATTAAGAAATTGTTTTTATAAATTTATCTAAATTTTATTATATAATCAAAAAATTATTTTGTATGAGAAGATTTAAAAAAAAAAAAAAAAAAGAATGTTTTGACTTTTGAACTTTGAATATTGGTCAAGTTGACCTTTGCAATTTTGAAGGTAAATATCGGTTCTCCGATGATGCTCGAATTTATCTGGACCTGTAAATGTATAGCGTTAAGCAAGGCGATGTGTCGCAGAAGGATCCATAGCGAGTGCTGTTACGCGTAACTTTTCCCCACCATCCTCCCAATTTCTTCAAAAACCGCTATCAATTTCTTCAATCGATCTTATATACATACAATTTACAAACCCCAGAATCCCCAATCTAAAAATTCAGAAACATGTCCTACTCCCATTACTCTACAGGCAACACCACCTCCCCTTCTGCACCGCCGGTGCCGGAAAACCAATCTCAACCCGGCGTCGGTTACCCCTACCAACGTCCACCACAATCTCAACAATCTAATTACAATTACAATTACGGGCAGCCTCAGAACCCGACTAGTGCTGGTGGGTATGGTTCGCAATATGGATACGCGCCACCGACGCCATCGTTTCCACCAGGTACTCACCCGGAAATTATCCGGAACTTTCAGATGGTGGATTCAGATCGGAGCGGGTTTATAGATGCCAAAGAATTGCAGCGGGCTTTATCTTCTGGATATCAGCAGTTTAGCCTTCGGACTATCCGCTTGCTCATATTCCAATTTGGGAATCCCGCTGATCCTCACCGAATTGGTTTGTTTTCTGTTTTGCTCTTGATTTGATTAAATCTATCGATCGTATTTCAAATTCAAGCGTTTAGGAAACTGTTGGGAGCTGATTAGGTCAATTTTTTCCCCAATTCCTAACCAATGATTCAATGAACACGAACTCAATTTGTTTATATATTCTAATGTCCATGTTTTGGATTCGATCATTGTTTGCCTTTATGTTCATTCTCTCATTATGCATGTTCCGTTTCTTGTTTCTCAGGTCCCAAAGAGTTTTCTGAGTTATGGAATTGTCTTGGACAATGGCGGGTGAGTCATCAATTCCATTCCCTCATTGTAGATTTGCCAATTCCATTCCTTCTCCCTAATTTCTTGTTTCTTTTGTACACATTAGGCTATCTTTGAAAGATTTGATAGGGACAGAAGTGGAAAGATTGATGCAGCTGAATTAAGAGATGCCCTTTACAGTCTTGGATATGCAATTCCACCGACTGTTCTTCAACTCTTGATCGCAAAATATGATGACCAAAGTGGGAGGAGACCCGATCTTTCCTTTGACAGTTTTGTCGAGTAAGGCTATTTCCGTAAATTCACCTTTTCCATTTTCAACATTCAAAGCTCCCAACTTTTACTTATTATCTACTCATTTATCAATTTTCAGGTGTGGAATGATTGTGAAGGTGAGCATCTTGTTCTTGTTTTCCTTATTATAATAATCAGGAATTAGTTACTTTTTGGAATTAGACCAATATCACAAAGGGCAAAATGGTCATATTTAATAAATGTTTTTCTTTTTTGCAGGGTTTGACAGAGAAGTTTAAGGAGAAGGATACACGATACACGGGTTCAGCCACTCTTTCATATGAGACTTTTATGACTATGGTGATTCCATTTCTTGCAGCTGAATAAGCAAATATGTAAAAAGTAAAAGTTTGTGACTTTTAGGTTCATTTTGGTTTTCTTTTTTGTGGATTTGTTTGAGTAAATCTTTTTGTTTGAGTAAATCTAAGATGTAAACATGGGAATGAGATGATTGTAGATCTTGAAGCAATTCATGGGTTGTTAAAAGTGTATGTCTTTAAAGCTCAAGATTTAACAAAAAAATTTCTTGTGTTATATGTGAAAAATTGTTTATACAAATACATCATTGTATATCTATTTAACCAAATTACTATTTTAATTACCATTTTTACTCATATTTTGTATTGCGAAATCCTAATATTTCACAATCTATATCTTTTGAAGTTATGTTTTGATTGTCTAACATGTTGGAGTTGTTTGGTTTTATATCTACTTATTTAATGTTATTTATATTTTCAAATACGTTCTCGATATTTTATTACATGTGTTTAATTAGGTTATTTATTGAGGCAAACGTCGTCATCAAGTGAAATATACCATTTTTATTCATATACGCTCGTTTAACAAAGCACACATTTTTCTCGTTGAAGGTTCTGAGAAAAACAAAGTGTTCCAACAGTTTTTTTTTTTTAATCAACAACAAATGATGTCATCACATATATCCAATGTCAGCTGCCACATAACCAAGATGAAGTATAACCTTAAGAGCTAAGCGATGAAATAAGTACACTTTCAATAAATAAGTGACTATTTTTGACACGAGACCTTGTTATTATTTGTGTAGTTATCTATGTTATTGTTATAATCAAATGGGTCTCATAACTGTTGGTGATTTTGTATCATCAATGTGTATTTAAGTGTAATGGATTGATTTGTTGACCAAAATTCAATCTTGATGAATATTAAACAAGTAAGAAATGTGCGGAGTGCACATTTGTTTAAATTTATTCAAGATTCAAAGTAGACTGTCATTTAGAGGCGATGCCCCTAAACGAACGGGGGTCCGGGGGCAGCGCCCCTGGGAGCGGGGTCCAACGGGCGGCAGCCCCTGGCGGGGTCCAAGGGGCAGATCCCCTGGCTGGGGTTGAACTGAATTTTCTGTAAATGAACCCGGTTTTTGACTTCATTTTGACCTTTATTAAGAATCCGATTTTGGTGACTGTTATTGGTTTTGACAGTTAGAGTAGTTTTTGGACAAAGAAAACTGCCTTGACAGTTTTCAGACAAATGAACTACTTAATCTTTTTGGTCATCATTTTTCCTGGTATAACAACAATCACGAAATTCATAACAACCATATTTTCTGTTCTTGTTCTCATTTCTGAGTCTTATCCGATTAAAGGTTGGGAGTACCACCCAAATACTTTAATCTGAAAGTGTATACACAATTCTCAGAATTCCCAAGGCTATTATTATCTCGAATTTCAAACAACAACCACTCGCCACCCACACTTCCCTTTCTTCCTCTTCCCTCTGAAGACCCTACTCCTCTCAACCGGTGACAATATCACGATGACAAAATCTTTAATCGAAATCAAACCTAGCACCATCGCAAACATCAAAATTTTGGGTACAAATTCTACAATGTAGACATAGTGTGACAAAGCATACTTGAGAAGGGAAACATATTAATAAAAGAATATCAATTAACTATTTATCTACAAAACTCCACTAGAAAAACTATTACGAACCCCAAAATTTCATCATTCTTCTAAGCTACGTTGCATCTCCTTCCTTCTCTCCAATCGTTCATCAATAACCTCCACCAGATTCACCGACTCAACAACGATCTATAGATCATTATCGATGAATTGACTGAGATACCCTTGTGCTATGATCCACGAGATAGAAGCCAATTAATTGATCCCTCGCTAATTGCATGCTTATTCGACACCCTACTAAGATTTTTATCGTCATATCCAAATATGTTATTATTTTTCAATTTGACCTTCCACCACATATCATGTTTGAATGCTAACATAAGACCGTCACTGAAGAGCAACATGTTTTCCATTTGTTGTAGTTGATGATGATAGCAATGGGTTAATTATTTTTGGAACTTCTAGTGAAATTAAACTTGTTTGATTGATTATATAGATTAGTTAATACCACCTTGGTTATTTATTACATTAATAACGATATGACATTTGGTGGTGATTAGACTCTTTGGTGCCTTCTTGGTTAGAAAGATAAGTTAGACATAGCTAAGGTAGGGGAAAAGGGTCGTGATTAGAGGCAAATAGTCATGGTTAGAGGCAATATATATTTCATATAACTTTTATTAATTTTTAGAATAGATACAACTTTTATTAATCCTTTAGAGACCTTCAACAACAGTAACCCAAACATGATTGCCGAAGAGTACAACACACAGCTTGCGTTGCATGGGGACGAGATTCAAAAAGGATAAGAAAGAAAGTCAACCCCCATGTTGAAAAATTGTGTCGTACTTTATATGAAAAAAAAAAAAAACCAAAATGATTCAGAATTTGCAACGGATTCCTTCAAGTACAGAAATGACAAGAGGATTGGGTTATCTTCACAAAGAAAACAAGAGTGACAATAAAAATAAAAATGGTTATTGATTTTCTCTTCTCAATGTATGAAAAAAAACAGATCGCGAGTCCTATATTGTTGAGGTTATGTATTCTCTGGGTTGTGTTGTTTTTGTTTGTGTTTAATATTGGTTGTGTTGGTATTTTGTTAAATTTTACTCTAAATGTTATGGATTAATTGGTATTTGTTGTTTGAATGAAATTGTAATGTTTTTTTGTTGGTTTGATAATGGTAGTTGAAGTTTGCATGAAATGGTTTGTAATTGTAGTTTGCATGAAATGATTGTTGTTTTTGTAATTGTAGTTTGCATAAAATGGTAATATACTTTTGTTGTTGTTGATAATTTGCATGAAATGGTTGTTGATAATTTGCATGAAATGGTAATGTATTTTCATTGTAATTGTAGTTTACTTGAAATGGTAATGTACTTTCGTTGTAATTGTAGTTCGCATTAAACGTCGTGATTTTTTTTTTGAAAAATTAATACATATAAATTTGTACAAATATTCATAAAAATTAATCAATTGCAAATACTTACAAGAAAAAAAAACTAAAAAAATACTTAAAAATTCGCAGAACCAGTAGGCAAATTTTAGGGAACCATAGAGACCATATACATAATATTTGGGCACATGTTTAGTTTGATGTGATGAGGAAAGCCACGTAAGCCAAGGAGGCCATGTGTGATACTCTAACTTCATTTGGAAGACGTTGGCAAAAAAAATTAGACATACAAGTTATTGAAACCAAAAAGACCAAAGGTATATAAGGTTTAATAGTTGTTGGAATCCTAAGTCGTGGATACCAAAAATCTTGGAGAACAAGCAACCTAGTATTTGGCAAGTTGATCCTTGCTAGTTTCCTAATTTAAATTGTACAATTCGATTCAATTTATCTATATAAACAATCTAGCCCTGTTAGGGTAAAATATATTGGTATTAGAGCCAAGAACATAGGGATTTGAGATTGAATTACTAACCTGTTGACAAGGCAGTCAACATGTCGGAAGGAGAAAGAGGAGGAGGAGCTGCTCTGGTGAGAATCAAGGAAGTATGAACGACTTCCATGCAATGTCCGATGCTTACACCCACCAATTACACTGTGTAGGCTATGAGGATGAAAGTGGTTCTCTAAATCCACAAAGTCTGGGCTGTGATTGATCCAGGAACAGAGGAGAATGAAGAAAAGGATTACCTGGAAATGGGGCTGTTGTATCAGGCGATTATGGAGACTTTGATCATGTAAATCGGAGATGTGGAGTCCTCAAAGGCGCCGTGAGACGCAATCATAGCCAGACACGTGGGTGCTGACTGCATGGAGGAGGCTAGGTTACAAACCCTGATGGCATAATTCGACCGATTGAAGATGTCTGAATCGGAATCAATTGACAATTTTGTGGAATATTTTCTGGATTAGCCTCAAAATCGCCAGCCCTAGGAGAAGTAATTGATGATACTAAGATTGTGAAGAAGTTTCTCAAATCATTACCCAGAGCGAAGTTTATTCACATAGTGGCTTCGTTGGAACATGTTTTAGACCTAAAAACTGTGGGCTTCGAGGATGTGGTTGGAAGGCACAAGGCGTATGAGGAGCGAATCAAGGAGTAAGACGCCGATGAGAATGATAAATCGAAGGTGTTGTTGGTGAAAAAGTTGTCTGGTTCTCAGGGTGGAACGAAAGGAAAAGGGACAATAAAAGGGTTTAATGGGGCAAGTGAGTCCAAACAAACGAATCAGACCTTACATGGTGGTAAGTCCAATTCGCAAAAGCCCAAAGTTGACCAATCCAATTCGAATTATGTCACAACTAGCATTTTCGGCTAGGAAATTATGTTTACCTGTAATCAACTCTTGTATAATTTGTAACTTTACGTTGATATTATGCATTATGCTCATTCAAAATCAACTATTTGAACCAAAAACTCACTCGTGAAGTTCAAAACCTAATTCAATACATCTCATATACTCAACTGTGGGTTTGAAACCCTAATATCCCGGTTCAAACTCAGAATGGACCAGGATCCTTTTATTGGGCCTATTGGGCCAGTAAACTTTCAATTTAGCTATTTTGGGCCAAGGAACTCCATTTGGGCTCTAAATGGACCCACTTTCATTAAACTATAACCTTTTGGGCCATGTTGGGCCTAAAATGTCTCACTTCATTTTCATGGGCCTTAATGGGCCATGAACAACCTTCTTGAACTTAAATGGGCCGAAAACCCATTATGTTCACCCTTTTGGGCCGTAAACCCACTTCTTTATCATTTTTGGGCCGTAATCCCTCATATGGGCCCAATGGGCCGAAAACTTCTACATTGGGCCTTGTAATTTCAAGAATATACAACATTAGCCCAACATACTTTTTATTTCTTTCCCTCCTCTCTCCTTCTCGGTTTTGTAAAAAAAGGATAAATAAGAGGATAATTAGGGTGTTGCCACCTAATTATTGTTTAATGGATTTCCAAGCAATTAACCCACATATCTCTAGGAGTAATCCTTCATGTAATAACCACACATAAAATCATTCCCTTCCTCTTCTTCTAGTCTCGGCCGAGAGCACCCACAACACCCCCATTTTCCACTTCACAATCACTAACAATTCCTCTCATATCTCTCTATAACACCAAGAAATATTCTACCTTTTTTCTTCTAAAATTCATGAACTAGAGTGTGTTTTACCAAAGTTTTCATCAAAGATCATCACTCTTAGGTAAGCTACTCTCTAAGTATGATGATTAACTTCATTTTATGATAATCTTTCACTCCTTAACACTCTATTTCATGATCATGCTTCTTAGAACTCCTTAAGTTCGAAAATCACATCAAAGGAGCTTGCTAAGGCCGAAATCTCCCTCATCCTTCATCCAAAAACCGAATCCATCAAACCAATGTGAGTTCATACCCCCTATTTTTGGTTTTTACTATGTTTTGGGGGAGAATACAAGTTGTTTTGTGTAGATCTATGTGTATATGCATGATTATGTGTGTTCAAAATGTTATATGTTGTGATTATGTGTTATAGGCTTCATAAACTCTAAAATATACTAAAATATGATGATTTTTGTAGAACATAACACTTGATACAACTTATTGTGCAAAGAAAAGTTTTCAAACATTTCAAGGTTGTTTAAACTAAGAAAAATCGCATAAGAGGGCCAAAAATGACAAAAAAAAGTGAAGTTATTATATAACTCACGGTTTTGAAGGGACCAAAAAGGATTTATTTGAATAAATATGGATCTTTATGGTATTTATGATTTTAAAAGGGCTAAAAGTGTAAATTCTCACAAATGGGCCTCATATTGGGCTTTCACGGTTTTTGGGCTAAATTTGTAAATTTTTGGACTTTTGTGGGCTTAAGTGTCATTTCAAACAAAGTTGAGCCAAAAATGTTATCTTTCGGTTATAAGGGCTGAAAATGATAATTTTATCAAACTTAGGCCAAAAAGGAATTATTTCTATGCTTTTGGGCAGAAAATGATTTTTTGACAAAAAGTGGGGTTAAAAATGTTATTTTACTCAAATCAAGCCCTTAAATGTAAACTTTTGGTTTTAAAGGACCTAAAGTGTCATTTTTACCAAAAATGTGCATAAATTGTAAATTTTTGGTTTTAAGGACCAAAAATGTCTTTTTACAAAAAGTGAGCCTTTTATGTTATTTTGGTGAACAATTAAGCTTAACCAACCAACGTAACAACAAACGGATTAATTACGTCATTTACACTTTAATTGGGCCTAGAATATATATTACATGTTTATTGGGCCTTAGTGGTCCATTTACATGCTTGTTAGGCCTGGAATATTCATTACATGTTTAATTGGGCCTCAGTGGTCCATGTACATGCTTGTTGGACCTGGAATATTCATTACATGTTTATGGGCCTTAGTGGTCCATTTACATGCTTGTTGGGCCTGGAATATTCATTACATGTTTATTGGGCCTTAGTAGTCCATTTACATGCTTGTTGGGCCTGAAATATCCATCTTCATACTCGTTGGGCCTTGAAAACTAAATACATTCATGGAAACAATATATATTGTGCAATTTCATATTCGTGTAAATTCAGTTAAGGATCTTGTGAGACACTTCGTTTGACACCTATCGAGTGTACAACCGTAACCTGTAGTTATAACCAGAGTCTCCTAAAGGGAGAGCGGGAGTTTGTGTATAGATCTATACGGGGTTGACACCCCACACCTGAGCTGTTCGCTACAGTTAGACTAGGCCAGTCTAGGGTGACAAACCTTACCTTAACAAGTTGGTGTCTGAAAAGCGTCAAGACATGCGGATTAGTCATTATCAAGTATGGTTATAACAACTCACTTAGAGGAATTAACTCCATTATAAAATTTACGGAATACAATTTCTGTTGATAACACGGTAACATATACACATTGGTACTCAATCTTAGGGTGTTAAGATCACAACGTTTTATAGACAGACAATAACGGATTGTCTGGGACCATTCACTTTATACATTTTCAAATATTAACACACATGCATTAATACAAGATCGGACACAAGCATTTCAAATCGTTTTTCAGAAAATATCGGATTTTCTGGTGTTTACAAAGTAATACAAAACATTTTACTCAAACATGCTTATGAACTCACCAACATTATATGTGTTGACGTTTTCAAATTAACTTGTATTCTCAGGAAATCGTTAAGCTGAAAGGTCGACAGGAACATGTGGAAATTGTCATATTTTGTATCATCATACATTAACTATTTGGGCATGTAATATTTAATACAATACTTAATGTAAACAATGATGGTTGTATTTGGTATGTATGATGATGGTGTTTGTCATGTTTCATTTATATTCACTGTGATGATATTACAAGATGAAGCCACCCAACCCCCGGACGTTTCCGTCGTCTGGTTCGGGGGTGTGACAAATTATAACCCAAATAAGAATAAAACAAAGAAGGATCAATCCAAAGTTATTTGTTATCGGTGCGATCAACCGGGCCACTTCGCATCTCAATGTCCGGACCGAATCCAAAAATTGCAAGAAAGTAATTTTACCGAAAGCGACGACAATGATGAGACCGTATTTTTACACGAAACCATGTTTTTAAATGAAGAAAAAGTGATACCGTCTCGATACGAATCACAAGATAGCGATGTGTGGTATTTAGATAACGAGGCAAGTAATCATATGACGTCAAACCAATCATTTTTCTCCGAACTTGATGAAGGTATAACCGGGAGGGTTAAATATAGAGATAATTTGTGTGTAAAAATCAAAGGAAAAGGTGTTATACTTTTCCAAGGGAAGAAGGTTCAATAAAGGCTGATAACGGAGATTTACTACATATCAAATCTCAAGTACAACATTATTAGTCTCGGTCAGGAAACAGAAGTCGGGTGTGATATCCGGATGAAAGAAAACTACCTCACCATGCACAATGTTGACAACTGTTTACTCATGAAGGTGAAAAGAACTCCAAACCGACTTTATAAAATAAAATTACAAACATGAGTACTTATTTTCCTTCATTCGAAACTAAGTGAAGATACATGGCGATGGCATGCGAGACTTGGACAAATGAATTTCGAGTCAATGAAAAAGATGTCTAAAAATGGTCTAGTCAAAGGATTACCCCAATTTGATCATGAGAATCAACTATGTGAATCTTGCTTGGTGGGCAAGCAAACAAGAAAGTCATTCTCGACTATGACGACATACAAAGCAAAACGACCATTGGAACTACTTCACGGTGATTTATGCGGTCCGATCACACCGGCAACTAAGGGTCAAAATCGATATGTCTTCACACTAGTTGATGACTTTTCACGATTTATGTGGATTTATCTCATAAAAGAAAAGAGTGAGGCGTTTACACACTTCAAAAAATTCAAAGCTTTGGCGGAGAATGAAATTGGAAAGCCTTTGAAAGTATTTAGAAGTGATCGAGGAAGTGAGTTTACTTCTCTTAAGTTTAATTCTTTTTGTGATCAAAACGGAGTCAAACGCCACCTTACCACCCCATATTCACCGCAACAAAACGGATTTATGGAACGAAGAAACCGAACACTTATGGACATGACACGAAGCATAATGAAGGCAATGCATGTTCCAACTTATGAGGAGAAGCGGTAAATCACTCTACAAATCTAATTAATCGCATTTACATACGATTCCTTGGCGATACAACTCCATACGAAAAGTTGTATAAAAGAAAATCAAATTTAGAAAATGTTCGTATTTTTGGGTGTCTAGCACATGCAAAAGTTGAACCGGTAAATCTCAAGAAGTTTGATGCAAGATCAAGACCACTAATACATCTTGGTTCCGAACCGGGTACGAAAGCCTATAACTATTTAACCCGAAAACACTAAAAATAATCGTGAGTCGAGATGTTATTTTTGCTGAAACCAAATGGTGGGATTGGGTTAAAGAAGAAATAACTGACAATGAAGAACCAAGCACATTCATAGTACCATGGGACTACTCGGAAGACGAGGCGAACAACAATCAAGGAAACGATGTAAACAATGATCCAATTGAACCGATTAAATCGGGTCATGAGTTTGAAGACAGAACGGAAGTACAAGATAATGAACAACCAATTACGGTCAACAATAATGTTCAACAAGGAGTTGCAAACCAAAGGCCCTCGAGAACAAGAGTACCTCCAAAACGATTTGAAGATTATGAGCTTGATCTTGATAATCTCGTAGAACTTCTCCTAACAACCAATGAAGAGCCGATATCGGTTGAAGAGGCGAAGAAAAAACCGGAGTGGGTCAAAGCCATGTATGCAGAAATCAATTCGATAAACAAGAATAATACTTGGACTCTCGTGAACAAGCTTATAGGGGTGAAGCCAATCAGACTCAAATGGGTGTTCGAATTGAAGAAAAACTTAGATGACACCATTAATAAATACAAGGCAAGGTTGGTTGCTAAAGGTTACGTGTAACAACCCGATATTGATTTTCTAGAAGTATTTGCACCGGTAGCTCAAATCAAAACTATCCGTTTTCTCATAGCCATAACCGCTACTAATGGGTGAGAGCTACATCACTTAGATGTTAAAACGGCGTTCTCACATGGATAACTAAAAGAAACCGTTTACGTGTCACAACCGGAACGTTATATAAAGAAAGGAAATGAGCATAAAGTGTATCGTCTTACAAAAGCACTATATGGTCTAAGACAAGCACATCGAGCATAAAACACAAAGCTTGACGGGATTTTGAAGAGTATGAAATTTCAAAAGTGCATGAAAGAACCATCGGTGTACCGGAAATATGAAGGAGCTAACTTGTTAATTTCAACAATTTATGTTGATGACTTATTTGTCACAGGTACAAGTTTGAGCATGATTAAAAGATTCAAGATAGGGATATCAAAGAATTTCGAGATGTCGGATCTTGGAAGATTAACTTACTACCTTGGCATTGAAGTTAAACGAAGAAATGGGGATTACTATAAACCAAGAAGCGTATGCACAACGCATTCTAAAAGAAGTCGGTTTACATGATTGCAATCCGACCCACATTCCAATGGAACCGGAAAATAAATTGTCGAAGGCCGAAGATGAACCCGAAATCGACCCGACATAATATCGAAAAGTGGTAGGATGCCTTAGATATCTCTTGCAAACAAGACCCGATATGGCATACACAATTGGAGTTGTTAGCCGATACATGCAAAGTCCAAAAGAATCACATGGTGGTGCAATCAAACATATCCTAAGGTACTTACGAGGAACAACGGGATACAAAATCAAGTAAGAGAGAAGGAGACAAAACCGACTCATTGGTTATAGTAATAGTAGTCACAATGTTGACCCGGATGACATAAAAAGTACAACTGGTCAGATTTTCTACTATGGGTCATCTCCGATAACATGGTGTTAGCAAAAGTAAGATACCGTTGCTTTATCATCTTGCGAGGCGGAGTTCATCGCGGCCACCGCAACCGCATGTCAAACAATATGGCTTCAAGATTTGTTAGGAGAAATCATGAACAAAGCGCAAGAGAAGGTGGTTCTAAGAGTTGATAACAAGTCGGCTATCGAACTAACGAAGAATACTGCTTTTTCATGGAAGGAGTAAACACATTCACACGAGGTTTTACTTCATTGGTAATTGTGTTGAAAACGAACAAGTAGGCGTGGAATACATTCCCAGTGAAGAACAAAAGATGGATATTCTTACTAAACCACTAGCCCGAACCAAGTTCAAGGAAATGCGGAACTTGATCGGGATTAAAGACATTTCTAGAAGAACTTAAATATTCGGGGGTGATTGTTGGAATCCTAAGTCGTGGATTCCAAAAATCTTAGAGAGTAAGCAACCTGGTATTTGGCAAGTTTGGTCCTTGCTAGTTTCCTAATCTAAATTGTACAAGTCGGTTCAATTTATCTATATAAACAATCTAGCCGTGTTAGGGTAAAATAGATTGAAAACACAAAGGTTTTGAGTTATGTTCCTATTAATCAAAGAGCTTGTTGTGTTTTCGCAATTCATGTCTTCAATCTTTAATAGTTGTCTTGAATGCATCTCATTTGGGAAAAACCATAGGGACCTATAATGTAATTTTGATATTTTGTCTATTATTTGGGAAGGGGTGAGGGTGGGGGCCTGTAGGTGTGGGTTGGGGGTGGGGGACTGAGGAGTATGTCAGCTTCATTAACTGTAATTGACACATACACATGCTTACCATTCACGTTCTTTCAAACTTCAAACCTCACAATCACATGACATGATCTGATCTCCACGGGACCCGCATGCATGCTGGGATCCAAATAATTACTTACTTGTTTTAAGCATTTAATTCCTTTTAATATTTAACTATTGCCTTAATTAAATTATAAAATTCCTTTTCTAAATCAAAGAAGAAAAGGTTATAAATTACAAAATGTAATCTTAACAATAAATCTTTCTAAATACATTGGTCGTTTATTGCTAAACTAGTTGACAACAAATAATTGGTAGCTAGAAACTTAAAATTTAACTTTTATTTGTATAGAAGTATTCCATAAAATAGTTGTTAGCAGTTAAAGATATAAAATTATATAAAAACAAAATATAAAAGCTACCATTGTATAATAGATTTTTTTTTCTTAAATGTTGAAAACAAAAAGCTCACAAAAACTTTTCAAAAGCTCCATGGCAAACACGTTATTAAGTTTTTCGAGCAATGACTATGCAAGATAATTTTTTTATATATAAATTCTGTCAAAAGTTCTGTAGCTTTTAACGTAAAAGTATAAGCAAACAATATATGCTAATGTAAAAAGTATCAATGATAGATTATTAATTTATTATATAAAAACAAAATGTTAAATCACATAATAAAATAAGGGAAAATAGCAAACAAAAATGGATGTTAAGCAACCACAGACTATTAGTATATTCGGCATAAAATACCTTTTTATACATCCTAGAAAAAGTACCAACGCTTTGACAGATATAAATATGGGTTCTTTCAAATATATGAATACTTCCAAACAATAATAAAATTAAATAATTTTATGGATCCTAAAAATACCATCGTGTTTTTATAGTCCATAACTAGAAAAAAAAACCTTTGAAAAACGAAATATAATTGATATAACTTTTGGGTGTTTACATAACACTTTTTAGTTATATATAACAGTTTATGATTTATACAGTGTACAACTGTTTAATACATATTATTGTTATGTATAACTAAAAAAATATTATGCATAAATCACTTAAGAGTATATGTCATTTTATTGTAAATTTTTATTGCTATGTAGTAAAAAATCGTAATTAAATATCTTATTTTATTTAATTGACTTTTAGAAGAAAAAATGATTGTAAATAAATGAAAGTTGTTGAAGAAGCTTGAAGCAACAAAAGATTTGTTAAAAATGGTGATTTATTATAATTGATCATGCATTGGGTAAATATACAATACAACTACATAATGCACTTGAAAAACCATTATGAAAATTGATTGTAATGAAGGTGAGAAGTGAAAGCAACACCATTGTATTTGTGGAGTCCATTTATTGAAAATAATATCGCTTCCCCTGTCACAATTTATCAAACAAGTCGTACAAAACATTATTACATTTCATAATTTTACATTTAATTTGATTTATATGTTTTCGTATATTAAATAAAAAAGAAACTACAAAAAATAATTATATTTTGGCATTTTTATGGTTTAATAATTATGAATCAAAATGCTCAACTAAAACCAACCGAATTTAACAATTTTTTTTTATGTCGGCCACTGTGAACTGATTTAACATTTTGATCAAAATAGAAATTTTTGTTGAAGTCGAATGGTTTTAGTATATAGAATATTTTTTATTTATAGCGAACAATTTGACAACATTTTCTACTCCACTAAATTCGATTAATTTTAACAAATTATTCCATTATAAGCAATTTAACCTGTTATTATAACAGTCACAACGGTCAACATAGAAAAAATTACAAACTTTGATGGTTTTAATAAGACCATATGATTCTCAGTGTTTGAATAGCAAAAACAGCCACAATATTATTGTTTTTCTATATACCGGCCTTAATTAAATATATAAATATATTATTACAATGTTTATAATAACTTTTCATTCATATTTCTCATGAAATAATTACAATGGAATGTGCAAAATATGGTCCTAATGACTAATGAGCACAAATATTTGGAAAAAGAAAAAGAGAGAAGGAATTCCTATTTCCTTAAAAATGTAAATTTTATTGTTAATAAATATTTTTGATAAATTTCCTATGTATTTTACAGAAATTGCTAAATACATTTTGGTAAATTACTATTTTGTAACATCGACCACTAAAGCATTGGCATTGTGGATCTTGGTCGTCTTCGGTGTTAGATGATGACATAAGTGATAAATTTATCCAATCATAGCTTCTCCTGCAAAATACAATGCCAATATCGTTAGATGATTATTACGCTTTTATTATTAATTTATTTCTATTACTATTAAATAAAAAAGAACGTAATAAGCAGCCTATTTCAAAATTGGACTTTTTTATAGTTGAAGACAATAAGAATTTAGATTCTAAAAATGCATGATTGCAATTGGGGATATTTCACTTGTTTTTAAGAATTTATTGTGTTTGTTCATAATTCATATGATTGAAAACTATTTAAGATCGCCTAAAACTTTGAATACAATATTTGTTGGTTTTAAGAATAAAATATGTATCAACACTTGGGGTTGGTGTCATAAAAAAATGTACTCGTTTGACTCAATGTCAAACCAATATTTCACAGAAAATTTGCAAGATACTGGTTCAACTCAAACGAGTATCTTGCAGAGAATTTGTAAGGTACCTGTTTAAATCGAAGAAAAAAACCACTAACCTATTTTAAAGTTTTAACTATATGGTAAATTATGAACTAAATAATTATTAAAAAGAAACCAGTGAAATGACAAATATGCCCTCAAGATCAAAAATATTTGTTTTAAACATTACCTTTATATGACAACCCTTTTGATGGAATTTTCACCTTTCTATGTAAAGTTAGTGAAACCATCCATCTTTCAACCAAATACTACCAATCCAACGTGCAAAACAACCAACCTAAAGACACAAAACCCCTGCAAAAAACACAAAATCCAATCAAAACCAATCCAAAAACCCGAAAACCACAAGGGCAAAACCGTCATTTCCTTACATTTTCCCCCGAAGACGAATAATCCATACGCGGAAGATACCCTTGAACACCAAGATTATAAACCGGACTACCATCCGGATAATACAATCCATAGTTCCTCTCAGAAGTTGGACCGGGTTTCATATTCTCATTGAAAAGGGCAAAAACGTAAATATCAATCTTTTGTGAAGGGTGGGCAGGTGTCCCTTGTCCCTCTTGCATTCTTTGCAACAAATTTCTATTATAAATTCCCGCATTTCCAACTGTTGCCCCTGGTTCATCATCATCACCTCTTGAAGGCCACCCAGTTTCAGAAATCCTTACTTGAACATCACTATGACCCAATGATTTCATCCCCGCATAAACCGCATCGATTTGAGCATACAACATGTTATCATATTTCAAATTCGTATTCGGATCTACAGTTCCAGAATTCGGCTCAAAAAGCAAGTATTCAATCGGAACGTTTTTCGGGTCGTTTTTGTAAGCGAAGTAAGGATACGCATTGATCAAAAATGGCGAGTTACTCTGTGCATGGAAGCTTAAAATCGGTTGAATGTATTGGACATATTCATCGCGAAATGCGCCATTTGAAGGGGGGAATGATGTTTTCAAGATTTGGAGAGAATGAGCTGTGGTGACGTAGACTTGAGAGCTTAGACCTAAGTTGACTAAAGCTTGATACATGGCTTTCATGGCGGGGAGAAGATAGAATGGTAATTGAGGATCTGAGCCTCCTAAGACTTCGTTTCCGACTGTGATACATGTGATTTTGGTTTGTGAAATGTAGGGTTGTACCTTTTGTTGAATCCAGATTTGGGCTTGTTGTGGATCTTGCATTTTTTGAAGATACTCGTTGCCTAAACCTATGATGAATTCGATGTTTGTGTTCGCGAATGCTGTTAGAACATTTGGGTCAGCATCGTATAGTTTTACTCTGCTGATGTTTAAAGATCCGAGGAGGATGGAGACTCGTGAAGGAGATGGGAGATTGTTCGCGATTTGTCCGTAATTGATTCCGACTCCGAGACTGAAAGTTCCGATGAATGATTCTGGGAGAAAAAAATTGAAGAAAGATCGATTATTTTTCATGAATTCAAACAGTTTGGAGTTCGATTATATTATAATGAAGCTAGATTCAAAAACCCTTTTGGAAAGTTGATAATTTTCCAGAAAAATGTCATTTAATTCATCGAATCTAAGGAAAAACGAAGGTTTTTACATGAACTTGTGCTTCAATGCTATGAATATTCATTGAAAGTGACAGAAGTGATTGTAATGGAATCAGATTCAAAACCCTTTTTGGAAAGATTGTTGATTGAGTGATTTCTAAAAAAACTATAAACCTTTTTGCATTCGAATTTAAGGTTTTTTGTTCAAATGTTATGAATATGCATCAAGGTGACAGAAAAATCAAAGAAAAGACGAATCTTGATGTTTGAATCTGATTCTGAAAAACATAAGTTGAAGATTTATGAACACCCAACTGAAAAAATTACAAATTTTACAAGAGATAATGCAATAAGTTTCTGATTTATGTAAAAAAAAAAAGTTCAGAAGTTTTAAAGAAATGTTGTGGAGAAAAAGGAAGAGGGATTACTTGAGAAAATGAGGAGAAGAAGTGTACAGAGTATAGCGGTCATTGGAAATGAGATTTGCAGCTTCCGCCGCTCTCAGCCGTGCTCCTCCGTCTGATGAAGTGTCTCCGGCGAAAATTGGAGGTGTAATAGGCGATTCGAATTCAATGGGGACGGTTTTATATACGCGATATACACAGTCACGCTTTGAAATTACAGCTAAATTCCTTAATGAGCTCGTGATGTGATTGCTGTGAAATTTTAATTACGTTTAATACTTCAATTAAATTAAAGAATATTAACAAAAATAACTACTATTAATGAACGATCTTAATTAATAAACATATCAAATTTATTTTGTTTTAGGAAATTTGACTATTTGGGCTAAATTAGACAAAATTTATGAAATATTAAAAATATTTTTTTTCTGAAAATATATTTTGAACTTACATTGAAATATTAAAAACATATCAATATTTTTTTCCAGCAATGTATTTTAAACTTACATTGAAATATATTTTGAACTTACATTGAAATTTACAAAATTTATGAAATATTAAAAATATATCAATATTTTTTTCAGCAATGTGATTGGTTCCTTTTTATTCTCTCATTCTGATTGGTCCATTTTATTTATTAAAAAAAATAAAAAAAATACACAAGTGTGACACCACTCCTTGGGTGTGGTATGAAACCACACTTTTGTGGTAATGGGTGAGGTGACGCCTACGTGTCATTGCGGTTTCACGCGACACCACTCCCTCCGGCCTTATAGGTAATAAGTTCAATGACTAAAAGTAGACGATTTTGGAAAGTTTAGTGTTAAAATTGAGACAAAAATAAATTGAGGCTAGAAATAAACAATTTAAAAACGTTTATCTTTTAAAATTAAACAAAAATAAGTTTATTAAATAAAAATAAAGAAATTAAATAGTTTTTTGGTTATTTTCTTTGTGTAAATTAGTTAATTGCATTTGAAAACATTTATTTTATATCTAGATATACACCTCAAAATATAATATTTTTTAAGTATTTAGTTATTATCGAAAAAGAATATTCCTTTCCGTTGTAACTTTTATTTTGGGAAAATTATATAGAAAATTACAAATTTAACTTTTAGTATGATGTATGAAATTTTATTGTTTTTGTCGTGCAACTTCTCTTTGTTGATACTTTTGATATTTTCTTTTAGTTATTTTGTTTTTTAGTTTACAAAATTTTCAAACCACGTTTGTGGTTTCTAATATCCAACGAAACCATTGGGAAGTTACCAAACATATATGTCGCTTATTTATGCACACACAAATTAAAAGACAAAATTATGATTTTTTTTTCAATTATTGCAATATCTAAAATTTTCAAGATTTTTGTAATATAAATTTAAACTTTACAGACGTGTTTGACACGAAAAGTTTGGAAGCCTATAGTTTTTAGCATTTTACAAAACGTTCCATTTTGAACAGAAAACCTCGTTAAACTTCAAGCATATAATTTAAATAAAACGCTTCAAATCCAAAAGCTACTTCACGTAGCGTTTAACAAAACGATGTCAGCTACCAGCTACCCGTCATATACTACCAGCTAGTTTTACCGAACACGCATAATTCATGTTGCTTTTATAATTTTGATATAATTTATTTTAAAGAATATATTTACTAAAAAAATAACAATCATGCGCTAAATGGTTTAAAGATTCTTATAGTGATTTATAGCTGAATAAAATGTAATTTTATATTCATAGTGGTATTTTTTTAGAACGGACATATTATATTAGAAAAACTAGCACAAGGCTAGAAAAACAAATTACATAAATAAAATGTCAAGACATGGATTTTTCCGATTTTTCATCCAACTAACCCACTTAACACAATACTTCAAATTTCTAGCATTTATTCACAAGAAAGACTGAGATCGCCTTAACAAGTTTAGTCTGACTAAATACCTATTTTATTCCGAAAGCTCCAAATCGTCCAAAACAACGCGAAACCAACAACATTCAAACAACTGAAGCAATCAATCGAGCAGAATGAAGCCAAGACAACCACTTATAAATAGAAGAGAAAACTTAAATCAATCTCCCACCACCTAGACAAAAGACCCCACAAATCTATTGCCATGTCGCAAGAAAAAAAAGATGATTAATAACCTCAACATTCGAATCACATATAGGGCACAAAATGGAGTCAAGATGTATACCTCTCCTGTCCAGATTAGGTGAAAAGTTTATTCAAAGCCAACCTTGAGAAAAAAAACATTAAGTTTAATAGGCACCATACGATTCCTTTTAGTCGGGACTGTCCTAACCTCCAAAATTTTAGAGTCGATAATGAACTGAGCCGAAGCAACAAAGGAACCATAAGATGCATTAGGAGACCAAAGCCAACTATATTGCTCTGACACAGGAAAGACTTAATCAATACGATTTCTCAAATTAAAGTATCGCTACAATTCCTCATTTCCTCCTGGAGGTCTTCTAAAAGCCGAGAACCAATGAAGTTGGGTTAGACGAGACAAAACTTTGCATTTCTTGTCATCATCTAAAGCATACACCCTAGGAAAAAGGGATTTTAAGGATCGGTCCCCGTACCACACATCACCCCAAAAGTGTAACACTCCGAATTTAGAAGGTCAAGAAAGGAAGGGAAAACCCCCAAGTCAAGAGGTCTACTCGTCGAGTCCAGGGAGGAACACGACGAGTAGGAGCAAGTTCCGTGTCGCGGATTAAGTGGCCGACTAGGCGAGTCGCGGGACTGACTCGGCGAGTCTGGCCTGGGTTGGGAAACCCTAAATTCAGGACTTGGCACCCTATTTAAGCATCTTATTCTCCTCCTCTTGGTACCATTCCCAACCCCTATTGTCCAGAACTTAACCCACGAAACCCTAGATCATTTGGTGAGTGTATGAGCCATTCTTGAGTATTTTGGTGTTCTTGGAGGCTAGAAGAAGAATAAGGAGATTGAAGGTTCAGGGAGGAACTTGTAGATCCAGAAACACCATCTCATTTCCATCATTTTCTGGTAATCAAGTCTTCATCTTGACTTATAGCTTCTTAGATCTATTTATGTCCACTTTATGAGAGTTTTGGTCCATGGAGCTTGATCTATGGGACAAAGATGTCCCAAGCAAAGATCCTTTCAGATCTGGGGTCCCTAAGAGTGGTTAAGGCATAAAGGTGCAAACTTTATGCCATTAGAACTCCCCATGCAAGGTTTAAGAGGTTGTTATGGACTTTTGAGCAAAAAGGTCATGCATGGATGTAAAGCCAGAGGCTTTACGTATTATTTCGACCCTAGAAGGTTATATCTGGGTCCTGGATGCTTTGAGACCCTTAGAAATCGTCTGGATAGATTGGGACATAAAGGGACCCGGCGAGTCACTAGTGGGACTCGGCGAGTCAGACTGTTTTAGTGCCCCAAAACCCATCTGTTAATGGTATGAGTTGAGTTGGTAAGGGACTCAACCAGTCTGGGTCCATTGTGGACATGAAGATCATCGTACTCGACGAGTTCAAGGAGGAACTCGGTGAGTCCAAGGCAATCTCCCTAATTTATGAAGGTGGACTCGACAAGTTCAAGGGAGAACTCGGCGAGTCAGATGAAGGAAGGTCCCGATGTGTTGAGGTGGACTCGGCGAGCTCAAAGGAGAACTCGGCGAGTCAGATGAAGGAGCGACTGATGTGTTGAAGGTGTACTCGACGAGTTCACGGAGAACTCGACGAGTGGGACCGAAGTCCAGAATTTTGTGTGGAATGTGGGACTCGACGAGTTGGTAGGCCAACTCGGCGAGTTGAAGTCAACTCGGAGCGTTGACTTTGACCAAGTTTGACCTGGGTTGACTTTTGGAATATTGTGGTCTAAATGATATTTTGCGTATTGATAGTTCGGGAAGCCGAAGGGTCAGCAGTTCAGGAGTTGCCGGTTAACAGTCAGAAGTGTTCAGTTAGTCTTCAGCAGTGCGAGGTGAGTCTCCTCACTGGTTGTATGGGTCTACGGCCACAATGTCGGCCCAATTAGTTTATGTATAGTAGGAAGACCCGGGGGTTAGCCCTAGGCATTATGTACGAAAGACCAGGAGGCGGCTCCTGGCACACTGCATGATATTATGTATAATAGGAAAGACCAGGAGGTGGATCCTGGCACACTGTATGCTATTATGAATGAAAGACCAGGAGGTGGCTCCTGGCACACTGTATGCTGATTAGCCTAGTAGAGTAGTATGTTTGCTAGTTATCTTTGTGATGCTTGCATGGAAGACCAGGGGGTGTCCCTTGGCACTTGTCTGTAAGACCCCGGGAGTGGCCCCAGGATTGACAAGAAAGTCCACGTGGCGGCCCGTGGCATAACAGTAAGACTATGTGCGACACATAGCACTTTATTTGATATACAATTGGTATGTAGGGCTCACAGTATGAATGGTATGTATGGCTCGCAATATGTATGGCATGTATGGCCCAGTTGACATGTATGGTATGTGGTATTTGGGGAACTCACTAAGCTTCGTGCTTACGGTTTACAGTTTTGGTTTCAGGTACCTTCAGTTTTCAGAAAAGGAGCTCGGGACGATCGTATTGCAATCACCCATATTATTCCGCACTATGTGATCTTTGGGATTACACTCTGATATTATATTAAATGAAACGTTTTCAATGTTCAGAACAAGGTTGTTAAGTGTTTTCTGTTATATAAAAATGAAATTTTTGGTCATGATTTTTGAGATGTTACAAAAAGGAAAAAGAAGACACATCCCCAACCTTTCGTACACAAAGAAAGAAGATCAACACCTTTAGCACAAAGATTTATGGATTCTTTAAGAATAGTAGTCAAAGGACTAAAAGCACATCTAGAACCATCACACTGTCAATATGTAACGCCCGCAAATTCGGGCTAGATATAATAATAATTATACATTTCACCGAACAGTTAAAATCATTGATTAGAATAATTATTCTTCATATGTGTTACGAGCTAATAATTATATATCGTATACACAGTAAGTGGAAAAAATATTAGGATTATATAATATTTGTAGAAAACCTTAAAATAAAATTTATCGTTTAAGCGATAAAATAAATATTAAAAATAAAAGATTATTTAGGATAAATAATCTCAACAAAAGTTTTAGTAGACATAATGAGAATTTCGTGGATATAAAGAATGCCCAAATCTGACTTCGTATAAAGAATTTATGATTTATCTAAGTTTCGCGTTCAAACCGATACGACAACGTGTGTCATAAAAAGTGATCCGGAGATAGTTTACTTTGTAGCCAAAATAATATAAATGAAATTCGAATTAATCGTCAATAGGAAAACGTAGATATAAAGAACGCCAAAATCTATATTTGTATGACGAAGTTATGATTTTTCAAAGTTTCAAGTGCGACACAGTACAACAATATGTGACACATAAATCGAAATGAAAATCGGTTTATTTTTAAACGAAACAATCTAAATGAATGTTTTAGTACTCTTCAATATGAAACCGACGATATAAGGAACATCGAAAATGGAACTCGTATGAAGAAGTTATGAATTTCGCAGCGTTATTTACAGTCTAAGTCTTCTTAAACCGTAAAATAAAAAATAAAGTGTGAATTACTCGACAAAGTCTAAATGTGTCACACCCCCGAACCAGAACGGCGGAAACGTCTGGAGGCGGGTGACTTTATTGCGCAATATCATAACAATTGCATATAAATGAAACATAGCAAATCCAAACATCATACATCAATATAACAAGCTTACA
Organism: Lactuca virosa; assembly: GCF_052849685.1. Taxonomy (NCBI): domain Eukaryota; kingdom Viridiplantae; phylum Streptophyta; class Magnoliopsida; order Asterales; family Asteraceae; genus Lactuca; species Lactuca virosa. The sequence goes on from NC_136431.1 coordinate 74,224,721, forward strand.
TTGTTTTACATCATGTTTATATTCTCAAATTTTACACCAAAGAGACATCAGTAAGCAAATCCAAAATAAAGCAAAATAATCTTGAGTCCGGGATCCACAACCTGCTTATTGGTTTCCTGAGAATACAAGTCGTTTGAAAAGCGTCAACATAAAATATGTTGGTGAGTTCATAAGCATTTTTGTATAAAAGTTTGATGATAGTTTAGAAATCCAGAAAATCCAATATTTTCTTATCAAAATAGTTGTATGTCTTGTTTCAACTTGAGTATAGTTGCATGTGTGTCTTAGTTAGTCGTTTTTGAAATCGTATATAATTGTTTCCTCCAGAAAATCTTATATTTTCTGATGTATAAAATAGTAGCTTTGAAAACCATAACACTTGTGTAGAAAAGTTTCATTTGAACAAAAAAAAACATAGTTGTTTGTAAACCAAAAGTGAAATCTGTATAAATACATTTCTGATATATTTTAGTGAGTCGTTATAACCATACTAATATGACGGAGTGCCCGTTATGACGTTCTTCAGGCGTCAGTTTCGTTTAAGACATTTGTCACCCTACACTAGCCGGTCTAGCTGTAGCGAACAACGAAGGTGCGGGGTGTCAACCCCGTATAGATCTATACACAAATTCTCGTTCCCCCTCCAGGAGACTCTGGTTATAACTCTTACAGGACTTTAGGCGTACACTATTATATATAAATATGTGTACTGTGAAGATTTGTCTGACTAGAATACTAACAGATTTTTGAACAATCGTGAAATCCATTATTTACTAATTAAATAATAGTAGTTGTACTCGTTGACTAGATATTTCGTTTCATTTCGCTTCGTTTCGTTGCGTTTCGTTTGTTGAAAATAATCCGCTTTGCATATTTATTAATCGACCCAATATTAGAAAAGTCAGAAAAATGGCTCTTCCCTTTAATATTTACTAAGTGAGACCCCATTTGTCGGAAGGTGTCAAGTTATGATTTGTGTAAACTATGACTTGTGTGAAGTTATGACAGCAACTTTATGACATGAAAATTTTTCTGTCATAAAGGCTTTATTTGTATATTTTCTTGGTGAAATTATTTATCTCAAATATTCATAAATAATCACTAATAGTTTGCAAAAAGTCACTAATATGACATAAAGTTCCAATTTTCAAAAGAATTATAGAAACAGTGTCAACATATCAAGATATATTTCAACAACTTTTACTTCTAGACAAGAAGCCATGGATAAAGGGGGTATGCTGGACATACTCAAAAATTTGGGAGGCTCCTTTTGTAAACAAAGTATTCCTTATGTGGTGATGAGAATATTTTCTGAACTTCATGAGATTTGTGAAATCTCACGTTCATGAAAAAGTTAAAATAAAATAATAATTTTTTTACACACACATATCAACATACGTATACATGCAATATTCAAGAATTTAGAACAAGAGTTGACTTGTACTCTCCCCCAAAAACAATAAAAACTTAGAAAAAGGTGGGGTATGAAGCTCACCTTGGTTTAGTTTGCTGGGTGATTTGAAGAGGTGTAAGGAGTTTCCAAGTTCCAACACTTGGAAGGTTCTTTTAACTTTAGAAAATCCTAAGAAAATTTTATGTGTAAATATAATGAAGTCTTAGGAATAAGGTGGAGAATCACTAGTTAAAGAAGATGAACACTTACAAAAATCCGGGAATTTTCTTTGAATGGATGAAACTTGGAGCTTGAAGGAGTTGAGAGTATTCTTAGGAGTCTTCTGAATGTGAATATGAGAAGTGGGGAAATGGGAGAGTAACTTACGTATCTAAATGGGAAGGATAAGGGGTGACTTGACATTTGCTTGGAGGACTGGTGTACAAGGCTTAGTTCTCTTTGGATAATACATGTTTTACTGAGATTTGCATGGGAAATGAGGGATTTGCATCACATCATAAAGTCAAACCCCCTTATCTACTTAGAATCCCTTTAAAAATCTTGGGTATTATTTTATATAAATATGTTTAAAATAATCAATTTTGGCATAAAATAGGGGTTTAAGGGGTTTAAGATATGAAAATTACGAGTTTGGAGGAATTCCCGACGTCAAAATGCCTTAAAATGAAGAAAAAGTCTGAAATGGACAAACATCCGGAGTGGAGTCCGGAGCCTGCGAGGGTCCGAAGTCAATTCCAAAATTCCGGAGTCATTCTCAAAGATCCGGAGTCAACAGGCGAGGTCCGGAGTGTTTTTCTCGGATCCGAAGTCCATGCGAAGTCCGGAGCGAAGCCAGCAGTCCGGACCGGAGGTGCGAGATTGACCAGGAAATTCCGAAGCAAGCCTTAAACCTTCCGGAGCATGTGAGATCTGAAGCAAGGGGGGGGGGGTTCCGAAGGAGCGGCTCCTCTTGGTTCCATAGAGGGCATTCCAGACTCAGAGGGTTCCGGCCAAGAGGTTCAGGACCAAGAGGGTTCCGAACCAAGAGGATTCCGGACCAAGAGGGTCCTTTTGGGTTTTCTCCTTCGGTTTTGGGATGTTTTCGACTGAGGAAGGTACATAGAGAGATTTTGGAGAGATTTCACATACTTGGAGTGATTTGGGAGAGATTTCGTATTCTTGGAGAGATTTGGGAGAGATTTGATATTCTTGGAGAGATTCGGGAGAGAGATAGATACAATGGGAGAGATTGAGAGAGACTTTGCCGGGGGCCTTTATTAATGTTTTTCTTTGTAGTTCAAAGACCATAGACTTAGTTACATCCCATTTTGAGTGTTATACACCCCCGAAGGGCACGTAATAGTGTTTTTATAGAGTTGTTACTTCCCTCAATCTGATTAGGGTTTAGAATTTGAAAATTTGAAACTTTCAAGTGTTACTTTGCATTAAGATTTAGAGTCATACATTAGTAAACATAAAGTAATCCCTAACATATTAGCACTAGTTGAGTTGACTAGTTGACCCGTTGACCTTGACTTGTCTTTGACTTGATCAGAAGTTTGCGGGTTGTCACAAAATGCAAATTGTAGTACTCGTCGATAGCTGTACGTAGATATAAAAATCATCAAAAATGGAGTCTGTATGTGAAAGTTATGGATTTTAGAAAAAAAATGAAATCTTGGACAATTGGAGGTTGACACGTGGCACCACCAGAGGGTGAAACGTGTCGCCATCACACTCAACCCTTCCTTCTCATGACAACCGCCTAGATAATGAAACATGTGTAGGACGTTGCGCGCCCTTTGAATTTTGTTATATATATATATATATATATATATATATATATATATATATATATATATATATATATATATATATATATATATATATATATATATATATATATGGTCGTTTGCTAGCTTGTTTTTGGTGCCAACTATCTTACAAACTCTTTCAAACTATCCCGAGGTCTCAGGTTTGATCTAAGTACTTCTTAGGGGTTAGTAGCAAAACCATGAAGCGCAAAGAGCCCGAAGAAATAGAGTTTTCGGTTTCAAAGTTCTGCACATGCAATGTCTGGTTTATCCGTACAACTTTGTCACTATAAACTTTAACTATATTTCATTATCTAGAAACCACAATTTAGATTCCTTGCTTTAGCAAACATTTCCAAACACGGTCTTATTTACAACAGAGACAATGTTTTTTGTATCATATTAAAAGTAATCATGATTACAGAAAACCTGTGACTCTCACCAACCTTTGTGTTGACCCTCAAACTTACATGTATTCTCAGGAGATCATTAGACAAACGTTCAGACAGAAGATTGGTCATGCAGTACAGACGATCTAGCTATCTAGTTTTTGTTATCTGCTTACCTGTTTAATACAACTACTATACCATTATTATTTGTAAGAATCATGTATTCAAACTTAACGATGGAATACAAATGTTGCTTTGTTTATCGTTGTACTTGTGCTATGTATTCAATTTAACTGTAATCCATGAACTTAGTCACACAGCCTGACGTGTTCCGCCGCCTCGGTCGGGTGTGACAAGATCAATAGTAGAGATGATAATACCTTATCTAGTTTTCATGCTTGATTCTTGTATGGTCTTGTGATTGCTTCAAAGATTCGCCTCTATCAACCAAAAATCCCCATGTTTCAGCTCTAGTTCGAGGTTATAGAAATAACTCAACTGATATTTTTTTCATAACTTATACTTACCTGAAGTAGACGTTGATGCGCCGCGTTGAGCTATTGGATGTGTCACTTCCAGTTAAAGGATCACATGTTCTAAGGCAACCTACTTTCTACCCATCATGTCCTATGCACGACACACCTTGCGTTCTTCAATTATACAATGCCATTTTAGAAATAGCAATTACTTTAACATTTTACATCAAAGTGGCCTCACACGTTGCACTTTACGCTTCACAAAAAATTCTTTGTTGATTCCATTTCAGCCATGCCCTCATTTTCATTCCAATTTCAATTGAGCTTAATTTTCTCATTTTAAGTCTAATTTCTATGAACTTTATACCCAGACAAAAGTATGAATGAGCTTAACAATTTGTAACACCGTAAAATTTCAAACAATTTTTTTCATTTTATAATCACATAATTCTCATAACACAATTCACAAAAATCCCATTTATTTAATTAACAAATCGCAACTCCATAATTGGGTGATTAATAATCCAGGATCCTCAAAACATAACTCTTTCTCTTGTGTGTACAATCAAGCTGGCGCCTTCCCGCGATCCTGAGAAGTACCTGAAACACATATCACATAACACGGTAAACACGAAGCTTAGTGAGTTCCCCAAAATACCACACATATCTCCTTAGCCTCTCATGGCTATACTCAGATAAGACCCTCCGGTCAATGTGTCTCAGTGGGACCCTCCGGTCCCACAACTCGGGTGGACCCTCCGGTCCTAACTCAGTAAGCTCAGAATAATACACATCATAAATCACAAAGAAATAATGCAGGATATCACAATATACAAGTAAGCACATAAGGCATCTCGGTCACACAAAGATACTACTCATGGTAAGTATAGTGAGAAGACTCACCTCAGATGATGAATAGCTCCTACAGATGCTGCTGCTGCACACCGACCTTTAACACTGGACCAAAATCCACAATTAACCAATTAAGATCTAAGTCCAAACCCTCACTCTTTAGGCCTAAAGTTTGTCCACTAACTAGCCCATCAATAACCTAAAACTCATTGGGCCCACCAAGGCCCAGTAATGAATGGGCTCTCCCGAGGCCCAACTCTCAAGTCCAAGTGACAAGCCCAACACAATGGCCTAAGGCATATATATAATATTTCTCTACTCAAAATCTCTAGTACACAAGCCCAAAGATCCAGGCCCAACCCTTAAGTCCCATTATAAGATTTAGCCCAAAAAGCCCATAACAAGGTTATGCGGGGCGTACCTCCCTTGGTACGCTCAGCGTACACAAGCATGCACGAAAACTGATCGGGGACACCAACCCAGTACACGGGGCGTACTAGGATTACGCTCGACGTACTTCCAGTATGGCTTTTCTCACTTTCTTGGTCTTAACTCGTTAAGACCTTAGCTCATATCACAAATCTGGACTCCCTAGAAGCTCTTACTCCATAAAGTCTGTGACTTTAAGCCTTTGCATGGCCTGTAAAGTCACAAACACCCAAAAATCTCATATTCTCATCTCAAAATGCACATCTCTCATGCATGGGTTGACTCAAACGTCCAAGTCTCAATTTTTATGACTCCATAGACACTCAAAGAAGCTGATAATAATCTCTGGAGCTCAATATCTCATAAAGTCTCCAACTTTGGGACCAAAACCCTAAAATACACTAAAATGATGCACAAATCAAAAGAGTGAGAAATCTTTGAGCTTTATACCTCAACATGAAGCTTCCAACTCAGATAAGCTCAGATCCAAAGCCTGGAATCCCACTCCTTCTTCTTCAAGGCTCCTTCTTCACTCCAAAGAAACACAAGATCACTCAGTAGCTCACAAATGGCCACACAAGCTCAATGGACGAGTATTTAGGGTTTGAGAGGGTTTGTTGTCTGAGGATGGTGGCCAGGAATGAGGCCATCTTATTCTTTATATAGGGACACCCCCTCATTTAGGGTTTTCATTATGTGCCTAGTACGCCCAGTGTACCCTCTGGTACGCCCAACGTACTAGGTGACTCCGCTTCAAATTCACGCACATGAGTATGCTAAGCGTACACACATGTACGCCCAGCGTACTCAGCTGCCACCTTTCTCAAATAAGGGACCTATCTTGTCACAACTTCAAACTTCCATAGTTTCCTCGATATAACTCCATTTCCAATGAACCTTATATCCACGGAAAGGTGACGAGAAACCCTACGCTTCTAGCAACTCGTCGCAGCCCCGATGCTTCCTCATGCCCGGGTTGCAGCCCACGAACCCTAAATCACAAACGATCCGAAACAGGATGTTACACAATTTTATTACGTCATTTTTTACTAAATGCTTATATAACTTAACCTATTAATCCATAAAATAAATAGTCCAAATGTAAAATTTCTCATTTGACCATTTTATCCAAAATACTCAGTTTCATAACTAAATTTACTTAAACCAAACATTATATGTCATTATAAAGATGACTCTGACATATTTCAACTAATTCATAAGATCAAATCTTTATAATCTCATGGTATTCATGAAAATAACTAAATTACCAATTTGAGAAACTAACCAAATTATCCATTTGATAAACTATATTCACATCAAATCTTCTACTATTTTAAGGATATTACATATAAGACCGCACACTAAAAAAGCATTATAAGTGAATAGATATATAAGTTTATTATTTACAACTTGAATAAATATGTAAAAAGTTGTTTATTGTTTAAGAAGCGAACTCAACTATTGTTTAATATAAAAAGAAAACAGATAGATCATTACAGAAATAAAATATTACAAATACGTAAAAATTAAATGTTTCATGCTAAAAAACATTATAAGTTAATAAATAAATAAATAATATATTTATAATACTATATGTGTGTCCGCGCAAAGCGGTGTCGTTAAATAGCTCTTTTGACGAATAGTTTCTTACGTGTAAATCATTATTAGATTTTATTATTAGTTATTATGTAATTAAAAAATTACCACTTTTAAATAAAATATTGATGTTTAAACCTTATATTTATATTGTTTGTTTATACATTTAATGTAAATTAATTATTATCAACTAGTTTAAGAAATATAAATTAATTTATATACATTAACTTAATATTTTAAAATTGTCATTTTGCTCCAAATAAATTTTCTTAATAATATTGTTTAATTTAAGTTTTCAAACTTTTGACAAGTATTAATGATTTATTTCTGTATAATTGATTTCTACAAAAAACTTTATATCTTATAACTCTTAAAATTCAAGATAAAACTAATATGTTTTATAATATAGTAACTATAATATAATATTAAATAGAAATTTATTATTTACAGCTTGAATAAATATATAAAATATTAGTTTTTTTATTATTTAAGAAGCTAACTTTAATATATATATATATATATATATATATATATATATATATATATATAAACAAAACAGATAGATCATTACAAAAATAAAACATTACAAATACCTTCTAAAACTTTTAAAATCCATCTCAAATTTCCTTCTTACAATCTAAAAGCTAAAAACCTTAAAATGTTGTTACACACATACACACTCAAACTTTGTTTTCAATTTTTCTTTTTCTTTCTAGTTTTTCCGACAACTATTCTAAACTTCAACAACATACCCGCTTTTTAATACCATACCATGTCTCACGATGATGTAGTGCATCACACATGACATTAATAAACGGACGACATTTCTCCAAAATTAAAACGAAATACAAAATTATGGTTAACTTGCAATTTGATGGATAACTGAGGGACGGGATTTGTCATTACTGAAAGTCCAATAATGAAAGAAAAGGTGACGCGGATCTCCGTAGTAGAGCACGTGTTCATGATATTGGGGCCATGCAAATCGCCAAAAGGTCGGTGCCTTTGCCATGACATATTCGTTTTTATCCAGGTTGGAATTTTTTTAGAGATATATAATTTATTATGTCAAAAGTTTAAATTTTATATCGTCAACTTGTTATTGTAGAGCAAATTACAATTCATTTCGTCAAATTAGCCATTAATCAATGTTGTTTAGTATGTAGGAATGGACCATTGAGAATCAATGGAATGATTTTAATTAAAAATGACAAAAATACGCCCAAAGTACTTTTTTTTTTTTTTTTGGCTTGGCTTAAATCGTAATCTGCTGCTAAATAATACACAGATGAAACAAATAAAAAAAATTTCTACTTAATTTATAATCTGCTAGTAAATAACACAGTGATAGAGACAAACTTTTTCTCGACATTCTTCGTCTGCTTCCAAATAACACAATAATGGACACTCAACGTTATTGGCCTTTAAACACATATTATTTTCATCTTAATTGATAATTATCTACTTAGAATTTGGTACAACATCCACCATGTTTTGTTTTATTGTGTATGGATTGAAGTAAAAAACAAATATAAAAAAAGTGAAGGTTGTTTTTCTTTCTATTTAAACTTGTAATTTTTTAAGTAAAATGAGAACCGGTACTTGCAGCAGGTATTTATAATCAATCAACATTACTTAGCTTCATGTCACATGCTTTGCGTAGGTGTGCTGTAAAAGCAGAGGAACTCAATTGCAGGATTTTATATTAAAAAGGGCAAACATAAAAATCAAGCAACAACACAAAAAATTAGTGGAAACAATAACTCAAAAAAAAAATCGACCACTAATGAGATGTTAAACGATGATACGTTGAACAATGGAAATTGAAAAAATGAAGAGCGCATTGAAGTTGTAATATTGATCGATTCAAGCACTAGGATTTATAGATCTTTGCCATATGCTGATTTATAGATCTTTGTAATATCTGATGTGGGCTTTTGGTTGTTCCATAGTTGTGGTCGGATGAAATTCTGACCTTGAAATTTTAGTTTCGGATAACAACTTCAACAATCAATCTTGAAAAAAATAACTTCTATGGAGATGATTGGTAGCCGGAAAATCGATTGGTGTAGTTTGATTTATTATACAAACCATTCGAAGTTGCTGACTGGAAAAAAAAATCGATTATGTTGTTGATAAGTTGGAGAGGATGTGATTATCTACTATGATTTTCATGAGGACAGAGGGTAAAATTGGAACTTGTTATTCATGGTAGGAATGGAATGAATTCAAAACATGGTGGGAGCCAATAATGAAATGGACGCCTTTTGAGGGAATGGGATTCCATTTGGAATGCTTCTTTCCTTTCCTCAAAGCTACCAAACGTGGACAAAGTCATTCTCCCTCAATGCATCATTCCTTTCCTTAGCTCATTCATGCATACCAAACACCCCCTAAGATTTTGGGTTGAAGGTCATTTTTGACAAACTAGCTGAAAAATTAGTTGGTAGTTGATAAATTAACTTATAAATTAATAGTATTTTGGAAAAATTAGCTTATAAACAGACCGTAATGTAAAATGGTATAAATAAACATTTAGATACGTATAACTAAAAGAAAAAAGACCAGATGTAATTAAAAACATTTTTAGAACACTTTTTGAAAAAACTTCATAAATTTATCAAAAGTTATCTTAAAGTAGTTTATCAAAAATTATCTCAAAGTAGTTTATCAAAAACTATCATATGTATGCACCAATTAACCCTAATTAATAATTAATGTCATTTTCATACTTCACTAATCCCAAACCAAGTCTAATCCATAAATTGGGAAAAAGACCATTTTGCCCCTCCCAGAATCCACAACCCTTACAAATTGTCAAAAAAGGAACACTTGGTCAAAAGTCAACGAAAATCAACGAACGTGAGGCATACACATCTCTACGCTGGGCATAGAGTGTAGGGTAAGAGGAGTCAGATCGTAATTGGCTACACCGGACATAGCCAAGATTACTCTCAGCGTACGCTGCCTTGTCCCAAAATCCAATTTTTAATATCTTAATCATTAAGACATTTACTCCAACCTCAGATCTTACCCTTAAAGGATGTCCTAATCCATATAGTCTCTAACTTTATGCCCTTGCATGTTTAAAGAATGCTTAATCCCAAAACCCTGACATTTCACTTCACCAAAATCTCCATAACTTATACATGGAAGATAGGAAAGGACCATGCTAACATTTTTATGACTCTAAGCTAGGGGTGAGCATTTGGACCGGTGGACCGGACCGGACCGTTTTTTTGGACCCCCGGGCCGGTTCTCGGTTCTAAGATTTCTTTCCGATCCGGTCCCGTTTTTTTCCCGGTTCGGTCCGGTTTCTACCAGGTTTAGAACCGGTTGGACATGTTTAAGATTTATGTGACGTTTTTTAAACACCCATAACTCATTCGTTTTAAGTCGGATTTACTTGCGGTTTTTTCCAACATTTAGTTTACAGTTTGTAGATGAATTTAGACTATAATTTTGTTTATTTTGGTATTATATTCACTGAGTTACGATCCTTCAAAGTAGAGCTATCAAAGCTGAAAAAATTCAGCTTTTCAGCAAGATTTTGTAATCTGACATTTTTAAACACCCATAACTCATTCGTTTTAAGTCGGATTGACCGGAGATTTTTTCCAACATTTAGTTTACAGTTTCTAGATGAGTTTAGACTATAATTTTGTTTATTTTGGTATTATATTCACTGAGTTACAATCCTTCAAAGTAGAGCTATCAAAGCTGAAATATTTCAGCTTTTTAGTATTATTTTATACTATAATTCCGAGTCCGCGTTTAGTATTATTTTATACTATAATTACAATATTTATTCTTTTTTTATACAATTATTACTTTTTATTAAATACTAACAACACTTTCATTTGTGTTTATGTACAGATTGCACAAGCTTTAAATATGTTACATATGGATGACAATGATATGGGGAAGAGGCCAATAGAAGATTAGATTATGAGTATATGAAGTTTGTTAGTTTGATTGATTTTAAAGTTTAAACTATGATTTTTGTTGTTACGGTAATACTTTTGTATGTTTGTCTTAAAATTGTTTAACTTTTGTTGGTGAACTTGATTTATATGTTAGTTGCTTTTATTTGGAAAATTAATTTTTGCAAATTGCAAGTTATAATATTATACATCAATGTAGATTAGTTAGGCATGAAACGGAAACGTATTAATTTTGCAAGTTATAATATTATACATCAATGTAGATTACTTATACTCTATGCAATTAAAGTTGTACTGGTCCAAACGGGTCCAAAAACCGAAAAACCCGGACCTGGACCCGGACATGGACACGGACACGGACACGACTCATCCGGTCCGGTCCGGTCCAAGAGCCGGTCCGGTCCGGTCCAAATGCTCACCCCTACTCTAAGCACCCTAACATGTCTGGAAGGACAGCTCATGTGCTCTGGCGTGTTCCAAACTTACAAAGATCAAGGTTTTGGGACAAAATGAACTTAAATCCACGTCTAAACTAGATCTAAAAAAAATAAGCTCCAAGGTTTGAATTTTATACTTTCAAAAGATGAACAAGGAGATGTAGTTCCTAGATCCAAGGGCTTGAATGCACCACCACCACTTGAATTATATTCTTTCTCTATGAAGAACACTAAAGGGTCATTATCAAGCTTCAAATCTCAATAAAAAAGGCTAGGGTTTCGATTTTAGGGTTTGGAGGAAATGGAGGTTGGTCATAAGGAGGTCCAAGGGGACTAAGATGCTTAAATAGGGGGCACAACCTTAAATTTTAGGGTTTTGGAAGCTACACGAGTACGCCTGATGTAGCCATATGTACGCCTAGCGTACTTCTACACCACTTCGATCCTTATCCTGGCTTATGCCCGACATAAGGGGCTTATTTGCTAAAATTTAAAATGGCAAGGGTTTAAATGGAAATACCTAGAAACGGTTGTTACACATTTGCTGCCTTTTCCATTTTTAGTTGTTAGATGCACTAAATAGCAATGTACTTTGAATCTACACCATTTTTTTTTGTTTGTTTGTTTTTTTTTTTTTTTTTTTTTGCAATTAGTTTTGTTTTTTTTACCAAAAAACCAAATTTCATTGTTATTTGTTGCATTTCTTCATGTTTAGATGGTAAATGCACTAAATATTAATGTACTTAGATTTTACAATTTTTGGCTTATGTTTTTAGCAATTTGTTTTGATTTTTTTTTTTACCAAAAACCAAAGTACATTGCCATTAGGTGAATTTTCCATTTTTAGGTGTTACATGTACTAAATAGCAATGTACTTTGAATTTACACTTTTTTTTTTGTTTTTTTGCAGTTAGTTTTGATTTTTTACCAAAAACCAAGTTTTATTGCTATTTGTTGCATTTCTTCATGTTTATGTGGTAAAAACACTAAATAACAATGTACTTTGATTTTACAACTTTTTGTTTCTGTTGGATTTTAGAAACTTTGCATTCTTTCCAAAAAGAAAGCAAGGGTATGCACCACCAACAACGCCTATCCTACTGATCAAAACTAATAACCAATGATAAAATGGTCAATCAATCTCATTCAACTCGATATGAACATAAACATTATATTTTGAAGATTCTAGGTGGAAATTGTTTTGTATTTGAATAACATTGTACACTTTTCAAAGTGGTAGGTTGAATATTAAAATCCAAACCTGACCCATGTAAAACATGGGCTACCTTTATAGTTTTTATTATTTGGTGTGTATATATATATATATATATATATATATATATATATATATATATATATATATATATATATATAAGGAAAGGATCAAATGAGAACACCTAAAAGGTTGAGAACGCGAGAACATTTCTGAACCAATCAATAGATAAGGGCATATAGGTAAACTTGTCTTTTGATTAAATTATCAAAAATAAAATAAAATGATATTTTCCTAGATTTTTGGGTTTCTAATTGACTGTTACAAAAAAAGGATTTTTTTTTCCATTTTCTTTATATCATTAATGAAAGAGAAAAAAAGTTATCAATTTAAAATGATTTTATATTGCTTTACGTGATTATTGTCCATAAATGAATAAATATCAAACTAATTTATTGAGTATACAATCGATTAAAAATATATAACAGTTAACTAATTTTGTAATTTAATTTTATCAAATAGTGTCATATTCATAACTAAAAATGTCATGACTGGATTTGTCTTTTTTTTTGTTCATGAATTGATATCAAAAAATATTTAAGAATTCACCATTTCGTTGCAAATAAATATGCGTTTTATTACAATCATAAATGAATACAACTCTAATCATACATGAATACATTTACAAGAATACAAAAAACATCTAAATTCCTATATTTTCAGTAGTTATATTCATATAAGAATATAATGTGAATCATAGATGAATTACTACAACATTGTTTTTTTTTTCTTCATATTTTCTTGTTGCTATCATACATATAGAAACGAAGAGGGACGCCCTTGATCCTGCTATCAATTTCCATTCTTTACGGTTATCCTTATTAGAAACATCAAGCTCTAAATTACACCTGTTCAAAACATAAATCATTAAGGTATGAAATCATGCATTTATAATATACTTCTATTCATTGATTTTAACTACAAATGAGACATTTGACATTGTATTCATATAAGATTACAACTGATTTTTTATCTAAAAACATAGTTCTAATCATTAACAATTAATCAATCCTTAATACCGATTCACAAAATACATCAATGAATAAGACAAAAATCACAAGGATGGTTTACCTACTATGATTTAATAGTTCTAATCATTAACAATTAATCAATCCTTAATACCGATTCATATACAATTGTAACAATCTACGTGACTTACCTTCGAAACCTTGACTTCTGATTTACATTTTGACCATGCACTTGATTATCTGCAAAATTAAAAGATCTATCAACCAATCCAGCCTAATACCCATGAATAAAATAAGAGTTTCCAACAAAAAACTTTTTTCATCCATTCCGTTTTTGTAATCAACAAGTATAGCAAAGCAGATTGATCACCAGCTTCAAAATACAGGGCGCCCTTTCAAATTGGTTGTCAAAATCTTCCATTCTTCTTCACGAACAGACCCTCTTGGCCCCATTGGTTCCCATTCATTCATCAAATTAAAGACCATTGCCAATTTCTAAACAAAAATGTACCATTGTTGAGAGCAATCCATGATTTTCGATTAAATACCAAATCTGGGTAGCCATGTGTTAAGATATTTGTATTTGGATAATAAAATTTCAAAGAGCATACCTGTGAACAATGCGTCCCTTTCCATCCACTAAATCCACTCGACTTCAGGTAAGAAAGAATCAACCTACGAATCAACGGTAACATACCTGTAGAATGACATGAACACCAGCACTGTGGTTTACTGCTTGTGGTCTGCTCGTTGGGCTACCCGGGTACCACCGCAATATGCCTCAAATGTCGCTCCTTCACCATCTCCAATTGTCACAGTCATCTTCGTCATTACCAATTGTCACAATCATCTTCGCCATTGCCAATTGTCACAGTCATCTTCGGCCGTCACTCTTGATTGGAGCTATGTGCGACGATGATGGTTGCGGTGTAAGATGATGATGGGGAACAGATCTTCGTGGTGGGTTGTAGGTGATGCCCAGATCGATGATGGCGTGAGGTTTATGAAACCCTAAAAAGAGAGAGGTGGAAATATATACACGAGAAGATTAAAGGAAATATGTGAGTGGGTGAGAAATTTTAGGAGATAGGTAAAGTTGAAATTCCTATTATGTCCTTCTGACCATTTAAAAGTTACATTTTAATGTCAACAGTTTAAGAACTTTTCATAAATCCCCCTTTCAATAATGACCTTAGATTTAAGTATTTAAATGGTACAGATCTGTTCTCGCGTTCTCAACCTTTTAGGTGTTCTCATTTGATCATACTCTTATATATATATATATATATATATATATATATATATATATATATATATATATATATATATATATATATATATATATATAAATCAAAGTTGTAAATGTTTTATCTCTAATTAACATCTTCCGCTTTTCAAAATTACATATTCTATCCTCCTATTTTTTTTAAATAATTTATAAAATAATATTTTATTCTTTTTATTTTTTTTAATGTCATTTTGATCCTTTTATTTTTAAACTTTACAAAATATCAGTTTCACCCCCTCTATTTTGTAAACTTTCATGTTTATTCCTCCTAATATACATGATCTAATTTTTCTATAATAATTTTCGTTCGTTAAATTAAAAAAAAAAACTAATTTTTTATATGCTTGTTTTTATATATGTGTCATTATAAATTTAAAGTGATCAACGTTTCGATGTAAATCTAGAACTTTCTTTTGTGAATTAAAAAAAATTACTTACTTTTTTATTTATGTGTCCTAATATATTCGAGTTTGTCTATATTTCGTTCTAATTTTTTTTTACAATTTCGTGCTTATTTTTATGTAAGCTTCCTACATATGAGTATGGTTATATATAATACATTTTTGATAATTTCTACTTCGGTTTGTTAACTTTTAAAAAATCTTACTTGCTTTTATATATGTGTCGGTATAAATTCCTTTATAATTTTGTGCTTATTTTTATGTACTTTTCACATATTATACGTTTTAATTCAACGATATATATATTTGAGTTAGTTAGTGGTACCGACATTTTATATTTATTACCAACAAATATAAAGATAATATGCTATATATTAATAAAAACACTCGTTAATAAAAGTGGGACTAATTGCCAAGTGAATAGAAGGGGGTTTTAAATTGTTTACCTACTATTAGGGGTGTCAAATCAGACAATTGTGTTGTTTTTTTGTTTGACACGACACGACAAACTTTTATCCAACATGAACACGACACGACACGATGTCGTGTTTATTTTTATTAACACGAAAACGACTCGATTAAAACATGATAAACACGACACGGCACGACAAAGATAATATATTACAATTATTAGTTTATTTAATTCATATTTAATCATATATAACACGACAAACACATGCCAAATAGTGTTATTTTTGTGTCAAATTTTAAACACGGATACGACACGACACGACGTCTGTAGCACCTGGTTCCTGGTATGTAAATTTATCTAAGTATTTTGCATTTTTAGCCTTGGACTCGGCGAGTTGTAGGCCCGACTCGCCGAGTAGAGCCGGGACATGGAACACGTTTAAGTTGGCGACTCGGCGAGTCCATATTCTGGACTCGGCGAGTCCCCGCTGTCTGGTGAAACCCTAATTCCAAGGGTTTGCACCCTATTTAAACCAACCTTATGCGCCCCAAGCTCGCCCCCATTCACCCTCAGAGCCCCCTATATCGTTCTAACATCGTTCCTTGTGAAATTGAAGTGCTTGGTGTGATTTCTTGAAGACTTTGAGAGAGAAAGGAGAGTAGATCAAGAGGAGAGGAAGGAGGCCAGGCATCTTGGTGTTATTTTAGAGATTTCCTTGAGGTATAACTCAGTTTCCCTCTATTCTCATGCTTATAGTCCCTTAGAGCTCCATTAAAGTCCTTCTTGAGCCATTTCCAAGCTTGGGTATGAACTAGGGTCTGTGATAAGCCGATCAACCTTTAGATCTAGGCATGATTGAGCTCTAGGAGCTCGGATCCACTGCCTTTATGAAGCCATATTGCATGAAAGCCCTAGATCTACTCTTTTAGTGCATTTTGAGCCCTAAAACCTTCATTGGTGTTTATTTACACGTAAAGTAGGAAACTTTACGTGTTAATCAAGCCCTAGGAACCTAGATCTACGTATGGAATGAGCTGGATCCAAGCAAAATCGAGTATATATTAGTGGCATGTGGCCGACTCGGCGAGTCGAGTCGCGAGTCCTCGAGTTTTCCCCTTTTCGTGTTGCTGAGTGGAGTCGTGAGTCATGGGGGGGGGGGTGACTCAGTGAGTCGGAAGCCAGACTCACTCATGGAGGAACTCGGCGAGTCAATGCCCTGACTCGGCGAGCCTCAAGAACAGACTCGGCGAGTTGTTCATACAACTCGGCGAGTAGGATGAAGGACTAGTGGTCATCGGTTTAGAAGGGAACTCGTCGAGTCAATGCCTAACTCGACGAGTAGAGACGAGATTATGGTCATTTGACTCTTGGTTTAGTTAGGGGTAAATGGTCATTTTACCCTGAGGGCGGTTAGCAGTATTTGACTGAGTGTTTTTGTGGGAATTATAGCCGGAGGATTTCCGGAGCAGCAGCAGCAGAAGTCAGTCAATTCCCACGCAGATTAGCAGCCACTTTGAGGTGAGTTACCTTCCAGTAGCGGTGGGTCTACGGCCACAATACCGGCCCACCAGTAGGAGTTGCATGATAGATGATTGTCTCTGTGATATTCATCTAGGGTTGTTACTACCTGTGATATGTTTATGTGCTAAAATGACATGATGCTATGTACTAGTGACTGTAGGGGGAGATAGTCCCCAGATTACCGGCCAATAGGGTCGAAGGGGCGGTCGTGCCCAGCCATGCTAGATAGATTATGTGATAAATGTGTTATGTGGTAGTAGTAAGGGGTGAAATAGTCCCCAGTACCCGGTCGAGAGGACCGAAGGGGAGACCAGCACCCAGATATGCTAGTCAGTACCCGGTCGAGAGGACCGAAGGGGAGGCCAGCTCCCAGATATGTTAGACAGTACCCGGTCGAGAGGACCGAAGGGGAGAACAACAACCAGATATGCTAGTCAGAACCCGGTCGAGAGGACCGAAGGGGAGGCCAGCTCCCAGATATGCTAGACTGTATCCGGTCGGGATGACCGAAGGGGTAGGTCGGGCACCCAGATATGCCGGACAATATATGTATGTTATGTAACTGTATGGTAGGTGGTATGATGGGGGAACTCACTAAGCTTTGTGCTTACAGTTTATAGTTTTGTTTTCAGGTACCTCTTCGTCGAAGGGGAAAGAGCTGGCGCGGTAGCGGCACATCATACACACACATTGATTTCCGCATCATGAGTTATTCTGGGATTTGTACTCTGACATTATTATGTTTTTATAAAATGGTATCCGGACACGCGACATTTTTATGAAATGATATGATCAGTGAATGTTTTATTTCTAATGTTTGCTAAGTATATGTTTCAAAAATGAAATTTTTTTTGGCTCGTATTTTGGGATGTTACAAGTTGGTATCAGAGCCCTGGTTTGAGGGATTCGGACACACCTTCGGGGGATGTCTGGACTCAAATCGAGGGATTAAAAGATTTTTATAAAGAAACGATTTTCTAAAGACTGGGTAAAAGAGTTTCGAGAAAGAACGAGGTGTGTGATGTGCGCGACCGGCCGAGCTCAAGTAAGTTTTCCCCAAAGTACCCATACAAGTTTATGTTATAATTATCAGTTTCAGTTTCAGTAGAACAACATGCTAGAATAGGACTAAGGATCTAGGAATGATGCCTTATGTGCCTGCTTTATGTGTTCCAGCTTTATGAGAATTGCATGCTAGTACCGAGTAGACAGTAGTAAGATAGCCTGTTTAGGTTATGCCTGATAGTATGAGCTTAGCAGTGTATGCTAGTACAGATCAGTCGATATGATAGCCAGAGTAGTACATACTTGATTATGTGTACTCAATGTCCGAATGCTGCTTGCTATGTGCTTTTAGGAGTTCTAGTTGTCTTTCACTAACTAGTAAACGAATATGCTAATATACATATTGCAAGGACTAAATAATTTCCGAGGGTTGGGTCTAGCCCTATTTCGCAGCTCTTGTTTGACTCCAACCGTTGTAGGGTAGGATCCCTCATTCGAAGAATTATCTAGTCTGAGTAATATGTAATAGTATTCGCAAGCTAATTAGTGGAAGAAAGCAGGGACTTCTTATGCAGCTGAGGGCGGAGAGTGGGTTGGCGACTTCCTAGGGCGAGCCTAGGATGAGATTAGCATGAGATCAACAGTAGTAGTAGGGACTTGGTGGAGTCGAGACAGTTCTTGAGGAAAGTACGGATAGATATGGAAGGTAGTATGGGCCCGTACTACTGAAAGCAGAGGATCCGTACTTGAATTAAGGGAGGCTGAGGCGAGACCAGGAACCTTGCAGTAGACGTGATCCCTTTAGATGTATCAGTACCACTGACAGTTGTCGTTATGTATTGCAGAATGGTGGTACTACGCTCGAGGCCAACAGTTGGCAGTTCAGGAGAGGGATCGGGTTCGGGATCAGGTTCCGAGCCAATAGACGAGAGGCTACGCGAGTTCATCGCGTCAGAGATCACCAGAGGTATCCTTGATTCGACTCCTATTATCTTCGGGTCGATCAAGGAAGGGATAGTGGAGTTGATGGAGGATCGCCTCAGGGCATTCAGGAGCGACATGGCATCTGGCCAGTCAGGATCTCGCACACTGTCCTTCAAGGACTTCCGGGGCAGTGGTGCGCCGGATTTTCACGGGGCGAAGGACCCCATAGCTGCCAGGCGATTGATTGCAGACATTGAGTCTGCACAGTTGACTAGCTTCTACCCCGAGGGGTGGAAGGTGAGATTTGCAGCAGGATGTTTGAGAGATCGAGCTAGGGATTGGTGGGAATCCGTTGGTGACTCGTTGGGAGCCTCGGCTGTCAAGGCTATGACCTGGTCGGACTTCGTGACCAGGTTCAGGGCAGAGTTTGCGCCGGCTGTCGAGCTTCAGCAGCTGGCCAGGGAGTTCCTAGATATGAGACAGACGACGGAGACTGTGGCAGAGATCACCGCCAAGTTTCGGGAGAGAGCGTTACTGGTGCCCCAGTACGCGGGTGATGAGGACATGAGGAGGACCCGCTATCATGACATGCTACGAGCTGACATTCGGGAGCATGTCAGTTTTTCAGCTTGCCCTACCCTGGACTCTATGGTTGCTAGGGCAAGGGAGAAGGAGATAGACCTGGAGCACATTCGGAAGAGAAAGGTGGAAGAGGGGCATGTTATGGGGGCTTCGGGGAAGAAGCCCAAGGGACCAGATGCGGGGCCGAAAGGCCAACAGGGACGGGGCCGCTGCAGGAAATGCGGCAAGACGCACGAGGGAGCGTGCAAGTTGGGATCGTCAGGCTGCTACAAGTGCGGCAAGTTAGGGCACTTCAGCAGGGATTGTACTGCCCCTGCACTTGTGTTACAGACGTCAGAGTTGCTGTGTTTCCACTGCAACCAAAGGGGACACAAGAAGGCCAATTCCCCCAGTTGACAGCAGCAGCGCCAGTAAAGGCGCCAGCTCCAGCGACCCTGCGGATTACCGATGGCCGGCAGGGCAAGGCAGAGGCTCCAGTGGTGAGGAGTCGGGCATTTCAGCTGACTACCGAGGAGGCACGCGCTGCACCCGATGTAGTGACGGGTATGATTCTTTCCCTCTGGTTTATTTTTATGACGTTTATGTTATTGATATGTGCTCTGTTTAGGATCGTTCCATGTGAACGGTATCCCAGTACAGGTACTGTTTGATTCGGGCGCTACCCGATCATTCGTTTCTCTTGCGCTTAGCAAGAAGTTTTCTGAGTCTTCGGGTATGTTGGATTGCCCTCTAGAGGTCGAGATTGCGGACGACCGATCAGTGCGAGCATCTGAGGTCTTCCGAGATTGTGTGCTGAGGTTATTTGAGGAGCGCTACTTGGTAGACTTGGTTCCCATTCCATTGCGTGGGAACAAGGTGATTATAGGCATGGATTGGCTCAGCCCTAATGGGGCAGTGATCGACTGCGCGCAGCAGTTGGTGCGGATCAGGACCCCAAGTGGGGGAGAGCTGGTGATTCAGGGCGAGAGGCCACAGCGAGGACCGACCTTATGTTCAGCAGCGAGAGCTAGGCGTTACCTTCAGCAGGGTTGCGCAGGTTATGTCGCGTATGTTATTGATACCCGGGAGGCGGGTAGGGCGACGGTGGGCGATGTGCCCGTAGTACGAGAATTCGCGGATATATTCCCCGAGGAGTTGCCAGGGATACCTCCGGAGCGACAGGTGGAGTTCAGGATCGACCTAGTCCCTGGTGCGGCTCCGATAGCCAAGGCACCGTATCGGTTGGCTCCTCCTGAGATGCAGGAGTTGTCTACACAGCTTCAGGAGTTGTTAGACAAGGGTTTCATTCGACCGAGCAGTTCACCGTGGGGAGCCCCGATTCTGTTTGTGAAGAAAAAGGATGGGTGGCATCGTATGTGTATAGACTATAGGGAGCTGAACAAGGTAACGGTGAAGAACCGTTACCCACTCCCGAGGATTGACGACCTCTTTGACCAGCTTCAGGGAGCATCTTGGTTCTCCAAGATAGATTTGCGTTCAGGGTATCATCAGATGAGGGTTAGGGAGGAGGATGTGCAGAAGACGGCGTTTCGGACGCGTTATGGCCACTATGAGTTTGTGGTGATGCCTTTCGGGCTCACCAATGCTCCTGCCGCGTTCATGGACCTCATGAACCGCGTGTGCAGATCGATGTTAGACCGGTCTGTGATAGTGTTTATTGATGATATCTTGGTTTACTCCAAGACGCAGGAGGAGCATGAGGAGCATCTGCGAGAGGTTCTAGAGACCTTGAGGAGGGAGAACTTGTACGTCAAGTTCTCCAAGTGTGATTTCTGGTTGCGCGAGGTGCAGTTTCTTGGGCACCTTGTCAACCAGAACGGGATTTCGGTAGATCCGGCCAAGGTAGAGGCCGTGATGAGATGGGAGGTTCCGAAGTCTCCATCTGAGATTCAGAGTTTCCTGGGATTAGCTGGCTACTATCGGAGATTCATCCAGGATTTCTCCAAGATAGCATCACCCCTGACCAGGCTAACGAGGAAGGCTGTGGTCTTTCGTTGGGGGCCTGAGCAGCAGGCAGCGTTCGAGACACTGAGGCAGAGATTGTGCGAGGCGCCAATCTTAGCCCTGCCAGAGGGCATGGAGGATTTTGTTGTGTACTGCGATGCGTCCATCTCAGGTTTGGGCGCAGTATTGATGCAGAGAGGGCACGTCATCGCCTACGCGTCGAGGCAGCTGAAGCCTCACGAGGCGAACTACCCGACGCATGATTTGGAGTTGGGGGCTGTTGTGTTCGCCCTCAAGATATGGCGACATTACCTCTATGGGGTTCGATGTACGATTTACACGGACCACAAGAGCTTGAGGTACCTCATGGATCAGCCGAATCTGAACATGAGGCAGCGTCGGTGGTTGGACGTGGTAAAGGATTACGACTGCGAGATCCTTTACCATCCGGGAAAGGCCAACGTGGTGGCCGATGCGCTTAGCCGCAAGGCGGCACCGATCAGGGATATCTGTCTGAGGATGACAGTGGTGACTCCGCTTTTGGAGCGGATCCGGGAGGCTCAGCAAGAGGCTATGAAGGAGGAACATCGGAAGAGCGAGCGGATTGTGGGACAGGTTTCCTCCTTCGACTATGATAGTCGAGGGTTATTGACACTACACCGTAGGGTGTGGGTACCGTATCACGGGGGTGTGCGTCAGGTTCTGATGGAGGAGGCGCACAAATCCCGATTCTCCATTCATCCCGGGGCAACGAAGATGTATAGAGAACTTCGTCTAGACTATTGGTGGCCCTGCATGAAGCGGGATGTAGCATGGTATGTTGAGCGGTGCTTGACCTGCAGGAAGGTCAAGGCCGAGCACCAGAGGCCACACGGCAAGATGCAGCCGTTGGATATCCCGCTGTGGAAATGGGAAGACATCACGATGGATTTTATCACCAAGCTTCCCAGGACCGCACGGGGAGTGGATTCTATATGGGTCATCGTGGATCGGTTGACCAAGAACACTCACTTCATACCGATCCAGGAGAGTATCTCGGCAGAGAAGTTGGCCAAAATCTACATCCGAGAGGTGGTGGCGCGGCACGGAGTGCCAGTCTCCGTGATTTCAGACAGAGATGTACGGTTTACTTCCAGGTTTTGGAAGAAGTTCCATGACGAGCTGGGTACTCGTCTACATTTTAGCACCGCTTTTCACCCGCAGACCGATGGTCAGAGTGAGCGGACCATCCAGACTCTGGAGGATATGTTGCGGGCGTGCGTACTAGACTTCGGTGGTAGCTGGGATACCTATCTTCCTCTAGCTGAGTTTTCGTACAACAACAGCTACCACGTGAGTATCGACCGACCTCCCTTCGAGATGTTGTACGGGAGGAGGTGCAGGACCCCGATATGCTGGGGTGAGGTAGGCCAGAGGGTCATGGGGAGCACCGAAGTGGTGCTCAAGACGACCGAGAGGATCCAGCAGGTTCGGAGCAGGCTTCAGACTGCACAGAGTCGGCAGAAAAGTTATGCTGACAAGCGCCAATCAGACCTGGAGTTCCAGGTCGGGGATATGGTCCTCCTGAAGGTGTCACCATGGAAGGGTGTCATCCGATTCAGGAAACGGGGCAAATTGGGCCCCAGGTACATTGGACCCTTCAGGGTTCTGGCCCGGGTGGGCAAGGTGGCATATAGGCTGGATCTGCCAGCCGAGCTCAGTCAGATCCACAACACCTTCCATGTCTCCCAGCTGCGGAAGTGCCTAGTGGATGATTCAGCGGTGGTGCCGTTAGAGGATATCCAGGTTGACGACAGCCTGAATTACATTGAGCGCCCAGTCGCAATCCTCGACCGGAAGTCGAAGGATCTGAGGAACAAGAGGGTGGAATTAGTGAAGGTGCAATGGCAGCACCGAAAGGGTTCAGAGTGGACTTGGGAGCCAGTGGAAGAAATGATGGAGCATTACCCCGAGCTGTTTCAGGACCGAGCAGCAGACTTCGAGGACGAAGTCTAAAATAAGTGGGGGAGATTTGTAGCACCTGGTTCCTGGTATGTAAATTTATCTAAGTATTTTGCATTTTTAGCCTTGGACTCGGCGAGTTGTAGGCCCGACTCGCCGAGTAGAGCCGGGACATGGAACACGTTTAAGTTGGCGACTCGGCGAGTCCATATTCTGGACTCAGCGAGTCCCCGCTGTCTGGTGAAACCCTAATTCCAAGGGTTTGCACCCTATTTAAACCAACCTTATGCGCCCCAAGCTCGCCCCCATTCACCCTCAGAGCCCCCTATATCGTTCTAACATCGTTCCTTGTGAAATTGAAGTGCTTGGTGTGATTTCTTGAAGACTTTGAGAGAGAAAGGAGAGTAGATCAAGAGGAGAGGAAGGAGGCCAGGCATCTTGGTGTTATTTCAGAGATTTCCTTGAGGTATAACTCAGTTTCCCTCTATTCTCATGCTTATAGTCCCTTAGAGCTCCATTAAAGTCCTTCTTGAGCCATTTCCAAGCTTAGGTATGAACTAGGGTCTGTGATAAGCCGATCAACCTTTAGATCTAGGCATGATTGAGCTCTAGGAGCTCGGATCCACTGCCTTTATGAAGCCATATTGCATGAAAGCCCTAGATCTACTCTTTTAGTGCATTTTGAGCCCTAAAACCTTCATTGGTGTTTATTTACACGTAAAGTTGGAAACTTTACGTGTTAATCAAGCCCTAGGAACCTAGATCTACGTATGGAATGAGCTGGATCCAAGCAAAATCGAGTATATATTAGTGGCATGTGGCCGACTCGGCGAGTCGTTCATCGGACTCGGCGAGTCGAGTCGCGAGTCCTCGAGTTTTCCCCTTTTCGTGTTGCTGAGTGGAGTCGTGAGTCATGGGGGGGGGGTGACTCAGTGAGTCGGAAGCCAGACTCACTCATGGAGGAACTCGGCGAGTCAATGCCCTGACTCGGCGAGCCTCAAGAACAGACTCGGCGAGTTGTTCATACAACTCGGCGAGTAGGATGAAGGACTAGTGGTCATCGGTTTAGAAGGGAACTCGTCGAGTCAATGCCTAACTCGACGAGTAGAGACGAGATTATGGTCAATCGAGTGGATAGGGACTCGGCGAGTTGGCAAGCCAACTCGGCGAGTCGGGTCAACTGGAAGTTGACTTTGATTTTGACTCTTGGTTTAGTTAGGGGTAAATGGTCATTTTACCCTGAGGGCGGTTAGCAGTATTTGACTGAGTGTTTTTGTGGGAATTATAGCCGGAGGATTTCCGGAGCAGCAGCAACAGAAGTCAGTCAATTCCCACGCAGATTAGCAGCCACTTTGAGGTGAGTTACCTTCCAGTAGCGGTGGGTCTACGGCCACAATGCCGGCCCACCAGTAGGAGTTGCATGATAGATGATTGTCTCTGTGATATTCATCTAGGGTTGTTACTACCTGTGATATGTTTATGTGCTAAAATGACATGATGCTATGTACTAGTGACTGTAGGGGGAGATAGTCCCCAGATTACCGGCCAATAGGGTCGAAGGGGCGGTCGTGCCCAGCCATGCTAGATAGATTATGTGATAAATGTGTTATGTGGTAGTAGTAAGGGGGTGAAATAGTCCCCAGTACCCGGTCGAGAGGACCGAAGGGGAGACCAGCACCCAGATATGCTAGTCAGTACCCGGTCGAGAGGACCGAAGGGGAGGCCAGCTCCCAGATATGTTAGACAGTACCCGATCGAGAGGACCGAAGGGGAGACCAGCACCTAGATATGCTAGTCAGAACCCGGTCGAGAGGACCGAAGGGGAGGCCAGCTCCCAGATATGCTAGACAGTATCCGGTCGAGAGGACCAAAGGGGTAGGTCGGGCACCCAGATATGCCGGACAATATATGTATGTTATGTAACTATATGGTAGGTGGTATGATGGGGGAACTCACTAAGCTTTGTGCTTACAGTTTATAGTTTTGTTTTCAGGTACCTCTTCGTCGAAGGGGAAAGAGCTGGCGCGGTAGCGGCACATCATACACACACAATGATTTCCGCATCATGAGTTATTCTGGGATTTGTACTCTGACATTATTATGTTTTTATAAAATGGTTTCCGGACACGCGACATTTTTATGAAATGATATGATCAGTGAATGTTTTATTTCTAATGTTTGCTAAGTATATGTTTCAAAAATGAAAATTTTTTTGGCTCGTATTTTGGGATGTTACAACGTCGTGTTGTACACTTGACACGAACACAAATTCGAATTTTGATTTCGTCTCAATTTCGCTTCATGTTATGTATTTTTGTCGTGTCGTATCATAAATTAACACCCCTACCAAATATGTTATATACTAATAAAAACACCAATTAATAAAAATCGAAGAAGTGTGGGAAACAAGAGTTGCAACTTGGTCACCTAAAAGGAGGAAGGAAACACGAATGCTCTTGGCCAGCTGAACTATAATTCATAATTTTAATTTTCTTACGTAAGTTGATATATGGATTTTTTTACTTATAATTAAATATAATAATAAATAAAACTCATTTTATAATTAATTTCATAATTTATAATATAACAGATTAAATTAATTATATGGTGCAATGATTTCTTTAGAAATAGATTGTACTCACAAATAGTTATTTTAATTTTTTAATGACTCCTGTTTATATAATTTAACCAAATGTTGTTTGTTGATTAAAGCTAATAAGCTATATTAAGTTTTAGCAGTTTTAAATTCAGTGTACATACCACATTGATGTTGATGCAAATGGCAATTACAAACAACGATTGATGATGTTCAAAAATGTTGTAACGTATTATAAATCCACATGTTACCAAAATCATAGAAAAATATAATACTATTATTTATTCTAAAACTAAAACTTGGAATTATGATAGGGTACTCATTGAACCATATTAGAATAGAAACAAATTGATCAAGTTTATTAATAACTTAACGTACGTTCGAATTAAATTTCGAATTAAACAGAAGATTTCATATAAACATAAACAAAATTCAAAAGTTATCTAGTATACTCTTAAGAAAACTAAAAATATGAACACACAAGAAATCACAACATCAACGATTCTTATTCAAGTAAGAACCAATTGGTTTTCAATTACTTACACATGAAAGCTCACTACAATCACACTCTGCTCTCAGAATTAAGTTCTAGTCTATACACTTAACATAGAGAAAACTCAAACAGAACAAGAAGACTCTAACAAGTTATGAACGATTACAGACTCAAACAAAGAACTCAGAGAGAGAAGAGAGAAGAGAGAGAGCTCTTCAGGAAGATGATTGATCGGATTATGAACCAAACACACACAAGTACCTATTTATACACCGGGTTAACCCGACTACAAACAAATACAACCCGCATGTTCTCTTGATATGTTCCAGCCATGGCCGGTTGTAAGGGTGGGCAATAGGGGCTTGTGCACAGGCCCAATTTTTTGTGGGGCCCAACTCTTTTTTTTTTTTAATTATTTTTTTATGTCCATATCTTAATGGAAAGATAGTCCAACAAATACTATGAATGTGAGGTTACTGGATTTAACAAACGTATACAATTTGTCTCTATAAAAGCAATTGATTTTACTTTAAGTTATGTGTTCTCAATGGAAATAGTTAAAACGGATAAGACTTTGTTAAAAATGACGAACATTTGATCGTAAATCAAAACTCGAACAAATCCAGTTAGTTAATTCATCAACATTTTGTTGTAATTTTATAATAATTAAATTAATTAGAAAAAGTTAAAAACTATATTATTAAAATTGTAATTAAGTTTTTCTTTAAACATCGCTATTTTTATTTTAATAAACTTAATGTTATCTTCAAACTTAAAAGTATTGGACTTGTATTTTTTTTTTTATCACACATTTAATTCATTGTCAATAAAGTAAAACCTAAACTTATCCACCGAGAACGAAATTTTAAAGAGTATAAACTACGAAAAGTTGATCAACCAATTTGCTATCAGTAATGTTAGAAGAGTTTCACGGGTCGTCGGTTAGATGTACAATATGTAATTATTCATTAAAATACTGTGATTTTGTTTTGTTTATTGCTATAAAGTTTATCGTCTTTTTTTAAAAAAAATATTTTATGTATTTTAATTCGTTACATGTTAGGGCTAAGGGCCTTTTTTTTCTTCTCGTCCTGGGCATTTGAATCCTCAGGACCGGCCCTGGTTCCAGCTTTGCTCCTTAGTCCATATCTTTCTCCAACTATGCACAAATAACCCTTCCTGCAAATATCTAACAATACAAAGAAACACAATCTACCCTAAATAAATAATAAATACAATTTAAGGACACAAAAGGATACGAGAATGAATTATAAGTTTGAAGAATAAGATATCAACTATCTCGACACCCCTCCTCAAACTTAAAATTCAAAGTAAACATTAGCAACATCCTTGGAAAGGGTCAACAAGACCCAACTTTTTACAAATCATTTCATGTTGAGAAACACTCAACCCTTTAGTAAAAATATCAACCAAATTATCATCAGAACTAATCTTAAAAACCTCAACCACTCCTCTTGAAACACGATCCCTGATAAAATGACAATCAACATCAAAGTGCTTGGTTTTCTCATGAAATACTGGATTAAGAACAAGCTTTATAGCTGATTCATTATCATAAAATATAGGAACAAGAGTTTTGTTCTTAATTCCAAGATCAAAAAGAACTTTCAAAATCCACATTATTTCACAAGATACAACACCAAGAGCTCGATATTCAGACTCAGTAGACGAGCGAGAAACAGTTTCATGTTTCTTACTTTTCCATGAAATAAGATTATCACCAAAAAATACTGCATACCCTGTTACAGATTTCCTTGAAACAAGACATTTAGCCCAGTCTGCATCAACAAAGCTGTTAAGACACAAAGTATCTGATTTCACAACAGAAAAACCTCTTCCAGGATTATTCTTTAAATATCTCAGAAGTCTTATAGCTATGTTAAAGTGAGACATTCTTGGACTGTGCATAACTTGACTTAAAACTTGTACAAAATAAGAAATATCTGGTCTGGTAATGGTTAAGTAAATAAGTTTACCAACAAGTTTTTGAAACAAAACAACATTAGGAATCAAACCATCATTTTTATCCAAGCCATCTCCTCTAATAACGACATTATTGTCCAAAGGAATTTTAACAGGTTTACAACCTAACATACCAAACTCATGTAACAATTCAATACAATACTTTCTTTGACACAAACAAATACCATTCTGAATATCTACAACCTCAATACCCAAAAAAAAAACTTTAACTTTCCCAAATCTTTAATTAGAAACTTAGATTTTAAAAAACTTTTTACTTTATCAATTTCATCAACACTACTACCAGTAAGAATAATATCATCAACATAAACTAAAAGAGCAAGAAAGCAATTATTACCAGATTTAACAAAAAGGGAAAAATCATTTACACTTTGTACAAAACCAAATTCAAACAAAGCACTACACAACTTTTCATTCCACTTTCTAGGAGCCTGTTTAAGCCCATATAAAGATTTCAATAATTTACAGACTTGATTATTACTTTTATCATGATATCCTGGAGGCAAGGACATATAAACATCATCATCTAACTCACCATATAAAAAAGCATTATTAATGTTGAGCTTAAACAATTTCCAACCAGAATTAACAGCAACAGTAATAACAGTCCTAATAGTAACCATTTTAGCTACAGGAGATAAAGTTTCCTCATAGTCTAAGCCTTCTCTGTGATTATAGCCTTTAGCCACCAACCTAGCTTTATATCTTTCAACCTCACCATTGGATTTATATTTAATCTTATAGACCCATTTACAACCAATTGGTTTTCTGTCAGAAGGCAAATCACAAATAATCCAAGTTTGATTTCTATATAAAGCTTCCATTTCATCATTCATAGCTTTAACCCAATTAGGGTCTAAGGAAGCTTCTTAATATGAAAAGGTTTCAACAGTTTTGTTAAGATTAGCCACAAAACATCTATTTTCAGAATTCAAAAAAGAATAGTTAACAGACTTCTCAATCCCATATTTATATTTTCCTTCAATAACAAAATCACTAAACCTTTTTGGAAACTTAGATTCTCTATGAGACCTCCTCAAAGATTGACTATCAGAAGGAGATGAACCAAGATTTTCCTCAGAATTGTCCAGAGATTCAAATGAAACTGGATCAGGTTGCGAACCAAGTGTTTCACAACCTGGACAACCTTCCTGATCAGAAAGAGTTGCAGCTCTATTTAAACTACCTTCACAATTAGAATCAGTTGCACTCACAGGTTGATCAACACTAATATCACCCTCCTGATAAGTACCATCTAAATTTCTAGAACCTTGACTATCATCAAGATTATCAAACAACAAAATTTCATCATTGGAAAAAGGATCCCATTGACCACGATCATTCAAGGAAGAAGACTCAAGAGAATCAAATAAAGCACCAGATTTTGAAGTCATTTTAAAAGGAAAAACAGACTCATAGAACTTCACATCCCTGGAGAAAAAAGAAATTTCACTATCAAGACTAAACAATTTATATCATTTCTTAACATTTGAATAACCAATTAAAACACACTTTTCAGATCTTTCAGACAATTTATCTTTAATATCTAGTTTAGTTGAAAAACACAAACACCCAAAAACTCTGATTTTACCAAAATCAGGAACACGATTATAAACAAGTTCAAAAGGAGTTTTACCATTTAAAACAGAAGAGGGAGTTCTATTTATTAAAAAAACAGTTGTAAGAACCGCATCTCCCCAAAACTTTCTAGGCAAACCAGACTGAAATAAAAGAGACCTAGAAACATTTAAAAGTTGTCTGTGTTTTCTCTCCACAACACCATTCTCTTGTGGAGTATGAACACATGTAGTTTGATGAACAATACCCCTTCTTTCAAGAAAAGTTTTCATACTAAAATTCACAAACTCATATCCATTATCAGACCTGATTGTTTTTATTTTAACATTAAATTGATTTTCAAGTAAAGCTTGATACTCTTGAAAACAAAATAAAACATCACTTTTAGACTTCAAAAGATAAACCCAAGTAGCTCTAGAAAAGTCATCAACAATAGTGAGAAAGAATCTAAAACCACCAACAACAAGAACTTTATAAGGACCCCAAACATCCAGATGAATAAGTTCACCAAGTTTACTAGTCTTATGATCACTTAATGGAAAAGGTTCCCTAGTTTGTTTTGCCTTATGGCAAACTTCACATGGCATAAAATTTTCATGTTCAAAGTTGAGAAGAGGTTTTAACACATTTAAAGCCTTATCAGCAAGATGACCTAATCTATTATGCCAAGTAAGTTTAGAGACAAAACACTTAGAATAATTAACAGTACTTGACCTACCTAGAGAGTAATTGTTATTTTCAAGATAGTAAAGACCTCCAAATTCTTTACCAGTCTTCACAGTCATTTTGGAGAGAGAATCCTGAACATAGCAATTATTCTCATCAAAAGTAACTTTACATTTGTTTTCTTTACACAACTTATGAACAGATAAGAGATTCACATGAAAATCAGGAACAACAAAAACATCAGTTAAACATATAGAATCTGAAAGATTCATGTTTCCAATTTTGTCAATCTTGGCAGTGGATCCATTAGGGTGATCCACCTTTAAATTTAGTTTGGAAACATCAACCATATCAAACAGTTGTGATTCAGAGGCAGTCATATGTTGACTAGCTCCTGAATCAACAACCCAACTATTATTTTTAAAAGAAACATTATTACACATCATACCTGCTATATTGGCATTTCCAGTAACATCTTCTGATGATTGTTTCTCATTAAGAAGAGCCAAAACTTTTGAAAATTGTTCACTTGTCAAAAAATGCTGCTCAGACTTATCAGAATGAGTTACTGAAGAATTAAAATTCTCACTTCCACGTGAACTAACATGAGAAGCAGTTCCAGATGAAGAAGCCTTATTAAAATCAGATTTAGATTTGAAATCTTTGGGATACCCAATAAGTTTATAACACTTTTCAATTGTGTGTCCCTTTATACCACAATTTTTACAAACCAAATTCTGATTTCTACCTTTAAATTTCCTGTTATCATTAATTTTCCCAGCAAAAGCTGAAGAAGAGCTACTTTTGTTGGACAGAACAGAAGTAGATCCATTTTTTTTATTAGACTCTTCTCTAGACACAACAGAAAAGGCAGTTTTAACATCAGGTAAAGGTTCCATTAGCAGAATGTGACTCTTAACCTGATTAAAGGACTCATCTAAACCACTTAAAAATTGCATAAGCTTCATGAGCTTAGAATGTTTAGACTGAACAATAGCATCACAAACACACTCAGTACACTTAGTTAGACTATCAAATTCCTTCCATAGACCATCAAGTTTGTTAAAGTAATCAGAAATAGACAAACCATTTTGAGAAAGAGAATTGATTTGTTGATGGACATTAAAAACAACAGATCCATCAGCCTTGTAATAAGTATCACATAGATCATTCCAAATATCCAAAGCAAACTCAGAACATACATGCCCAATATAGATATTCTCAGACAAGGAGTTAAGAATCCAAGAACAAACAATAGCATTTACCCTATCCCATTTAAGAGATCTAACATGATCCTTTTTATCCTGAACTTCAGTACCTTCAATAAAACCTTTTTTATTTCTAGCTTTTCCAAACTCTGAAATTCTCAGTTCCTAGTAGTTTAAAACTAATAATAGTACTACTAGCATAATCAGAAGGGTGAAGATACAAAGGATCATCAAAATCAACAATTTCAGATTTACCAGAAGAAGAACCTTCTGGTGTTTCACCAGTCATAACTAACAAGAACCAGAGACAAGAAAAATCACGAATCCAAACCTAACCTTAGAAGTTTACAACCAGTTTCTGTAAATCAGTCCAGATTCGTAATCATATAAGATCAGAGCAGGATGAGATACAAACGTAAAACAACTAAGATTAGCAGATAGATGATAGATCTAAAAAACACCACAAGAAAACAAGAAGCAAAAGCGTGCGAACACTTACAGTGA
The DNA here is from genome assembly GCF_052849685.1 of Lactuca virosa. Taxonomy (NCBI): domain Eukaryota; kingdom Viridiplantae; phylum Streptophyta; class Magnoliopsida; order Asterales; family Asteraceae; genus Lactuca; species Lactuca virosa. The sequence goes on from NC_136431.1 coordinate 74,257,359, forward strand.
TCCACAAAAAAATTGCACAGCAAGCAGCTAAGTTGTTTCGATAGATCAAAAGATCTACCACTGACCACCACAGGGCATTCAAATGCCAGACACCAACTCTGTTAATGAAACCATGTTTGCACAATCTTGACGTTGACCGTCAGAATAATGTATGCATTGAGATTAATTCAAGTTAAACCAACCCATACAAGATCTGAACGTTTACTCCCAAGATAGTGACAAGATAACACCAGAATTGATGGAGAACCAACTGCAAGATCTGAACCAGATCAACAAATAACCTTCACGATCTTGGCACAGACTAACAGACCAACCCTAATTGGAACTACAAACAACGGAAGCAAACCAGAGCCAGATCGAGACACAACCCCAAACCTGAAACCCTTATCAGAAACCCTAACACGGAACAACAAATAGCGTTGAACCTGGCTCTGATACCATCTTAAGAAAACTAAAAATATGAACACACAAGAAATCACAACATCAACAATTCTTATTCAAGTAAGAACCAGTTGGTTTTCAATTACTTACACATGAAAGCTCACTACCATCACACTCTGCTCTCAGAATTAAGTTCTAGTCTATACACTTAACATAGAGAAAACTCAAAGAGAACAAGAAGACTCTAACAAGTTATGAACGATTATAGACTCAAACAAAGAACTCAGAGAGAGAAGAGAGAAGAGAGAGAGAGCTCTTCAGGAAGATGATTGATCGGATTATGAACCAAACACACACAAGTACCTATTTATACACCAGGTCAACCCGACTACAAACAAATACAACCCGCGTGTTCTCTTGATATGTTCCAGCTTTGCTCCTTAGTCCATATCTTTCTCCAACTATGCACAAATAACCCTTCCTGCAAATATCTAACAATACAAAGAAACACAATCTACCCTAAATAAATAATAAATACAATTTAAGGACACAAAAGGATACGAGAATGAATTATAAGTTTGAAGAATAAGATATCAACTATCTCAACATATACTTGTTTCAAATAATAGATTAAGTTTCAAATGGAAATCATAATGTTACAATCGAAGTGATTTAGCAACACATGGTAGCTAAATCAACATTAAGATCAAGATCAAAAGAAAAATATAATGGAAATAACTTACAATAATCAAAATATAAAGCTCACCAATCTTAAACGTTCAATATTATGTTTTATAAGTGATTTATGGCAAACTTAAAGGCACACCGTAGAATTGATCCAATATCAATCCAATCTAAGTATCTAAGTATGGTCATAATTCTATTTTTAGTGTCAAATATGATATCACTTCCGCCATATGTTATAAGGAACAAATAAACTTTGACTACATAAACCTCATCCAATCATCATGTCGTACATGATTGATCCATGTATGTAAGGGTGATAATCCATGATACGAAACGACTAGAATACACGACACGAAACAAATTGGGTTGGAATTAAAATTTGAAGTTGTGTTCATGTTCAAGAATGAACACGAAATTGATATGATCTTAACATGTGTTTGATGTGTTTATCGTGTTCTTTAAGATTAATTTTGAATTAAATAAACTAAATGTTTTTTTGTGTGTTTGTCGTGTTGGTCGTTTTTATCGTGTTTTAATTTGGTTGTTTTCGTGTTAGTAAAACAAAACATGACACTTTTATTTGTATGACTACTAGTTACAACCAATGTTGAAGTACGTCAAAACAAAATATAACAAAATGATAGTCAAAAATACTATGTATCTCCATTTCAAGAATATAGGTTATTACCATATTAGAATTACGTTTAACATATTCCATAAATTAATCTATAAGTACAAGTGATTATATACTAATCCAAGCATAATCAAGTATATTTTTGATTTAAACCCAATCTCTTTAACTCAAACTTTATCCATTTTTGTTTGGTACTAACATAAAGGCTCGAGAAAAAATTCTTCCTTTTCCTATATGAAACGAGTACTCTCACATACTTTATTTCCAAAAAACAAAGTTCCAACATCTACTTCTTTTTTATATGAACATGCTTGTCTGACGATTCTACACAATTAAGCCCTCATATTTATACAAATCTTACATGCTTTATTTCTAAAGAACAAAGTTCCAACATCTACTTCTTCCTTGTTCTTTTGTGGTGATTTTATACAAATAAGTCCTCATGTTTATACATAGTTCTTAAGATTTTTTTGATCAAATTAAAAGATTAGAAATATGTGGTAAGCATGAGAGTTTAAAGAGATGATTAGTTTTGAGAAGCTTTTCATGTGAGTATGTGACATCACAAAAATTGTTAATTAGTTCTTTGTAAAGCTTGTCATGATGCATGTTAAAGTATTGTTTGTAAGGCATTTGATGATAAATGTCAATTAACGAAATATGATGAAAGCTTGCAATGAAAGGGTAACTTCTAAAAGATGGTGAACTTAATCTAAAAGAACATATTTGTAATGAAAGGGCAGCTTCTAGGAATATATTATCTATTATCAGTGATTTTGTATATGAAAAGGGTTAAAAGAAGTATTTTATATTTGCAGAAAAATTTCTTTTTAAGAGTTCATTTTTCTCTCTCTTATGTGGTCTAAGTGTCCCAACATATGTTTGAAACCGTCCTAAACTCCTAATATTCTTCTATAGCTAATAATTTAGGTAACTTTGTTATATGAGTGAGGATTTTTCTAAATAGGTCTAATATAGTAATATATAAATGGTTTCTATAAAGATGTCCAAAATATAACTACTTTTCTAACATTTATCTATAACCAAATTACATATAGAGGGCGTGACTGCGGCATACACCCCCCTTTGGCTTTAACATGGCGAGTTCAACAAGCTCTCTTGTTAACCCTTGCATTTGAGAGAAAAAGTCCAAAATTCATGTTTGTTTTTTTTTTCCGAATAATTCAAAAAAGCATCAACATGTAATGCAACCCATCCCTTATGAAAAAAATTAGTAGCAAAAATGACATGACGTCTATGACAATGCTCCTTTTAACCTAAAAATAAGATCCATCCAATTCTCTTTTGTTGTTGTACGTTTTTTCCCTTATCTTAACAGCCTCGTTATTCTTTTGTCGTAATGTGTTTTTTTATTCTTAATCTAAGAACCTCGATCAGATCCTCGTCATTCTTTTGTTGGAGTATGATCCTCATAAGCCACAGCCACGTGTTACCATTATTTTTTCTTTTTGTAATTTGAAGATGATAGAAAGACACACAAGGGAAAAATGTGGATTCCGTGGAAAACAAATGGTTTCATGTTTTAATTACAATGGAAGGTAGTTTACAAAGAAGATAAAAGAATGTTAGGTTCCTAACCATATTTCTAACTTTTAAGACAATTAACTGTTTAATCTTTTTCTTATTGATCTCATCAAGTTGACACCAATTTCTTTTTAGAAAAAAAAATCTAAATACAAGGTTATCAAACTTATATATTACCAATTGTTATTGTTACAAGATATATAGATAAATTTAGCTATACTTTAGTGCTTACAAGAAAGAAAAATTAATATTTTAACTTATTTTATAGAGCAAATGCCAAATGGTATAAAAGACGCTAAGTTTTCATAAAAAATCGATTTTGACACCGTGTTATTTGTTTGCAATTAAGACACTAAGTTTTCATAAAAAATTGATTTTGATATTATATTTTTCAAATTGTTTCAATGTTGACCATTTGACCAGTCAATCCAGATACCAACTGACATGACATTGTGACATACCGGTCTTTGATGACGTGGTGCTAGCATGACATGATGACATGACTCTTTTTTTGTGACATCAGTCGTAGGTGTGAAAATTGAAAAAAGAATGTAGTGACTTAATAAAACACAATGTTAAAATCCAACTTTTCTAAATACTTAGTATTTTTTGTGTAATTTGCTCTTACAATAACATAATAATCAGGACTTGTTGGAGAGTTGAAGGCCTTTTGTGGGCAAGCTTTTGGATAAAGCAACAAAACAAAAATTGTCTCTACAAATACAATGTCATAATCTCAATGTCTATCAATTAGACTCTAAGGAATTCAATGTGTTATAGAACAATTTTCATGTGCATATTCATTGAATTCTAAAGAATAATGCATTGTGGATGTCTTAAACTTATTGGATGAAATGAAAGATGATATGAAAATAAGTGTTGTTTCAAGTTGTGAATTTTGTAACAAGTTAAATATTAAGACAGGAAGTTCCGATGACCACCATTTGAGGCTACAAAGTCTAGGTATTAATTGTTATAATAAATATGTAAGGGGCGAAATTATTTTGAAAAGAATATGATTACCAAACCATGACTGCATGGACAAAAAAACTAGAAGAACTCGTTCATACTTACAAGTGCGCCCATGGAGAAAGTCACTTGAACATTCTTACACAACGATGATAATTTGAAATAAAACACCACCACCATCAAATAGAACTAATTTGACAAATTAAACATCGTAGCAAAGCTAACACAATTTAACTTTAACTTGAAGATCAAACTCCAACAAAGAGGGACATAAAACAAAAAAAAATGAGGGAAGAGCTCACGAGAAATGGCATAGTCAGGCTCCGTGATTGGAACAATCTTACTAGAGGCTTGACAATTACACGGAAAACACTACATGTGTAAACACCAATTCTGTTTTGTCGTTTTGCGCCATAGCTTGCCTACAAAGGGTTTTTAGTCCTCCAACAAGTCATGATTATTATCTTATAATATAGGCATATTTCATAAAAGAAACTAAGCTTTTAGGAAAGTTTGATTTTGACATTATGTTTTTTTAATTAAGCCATTCCATTTTAAAAAAAAAATTGAAACCCATAAAATTATGTCATCAAAAAGTGTTATGTCATCATGTCATGTCAGATCCACATCATAAAAAAACTAACATCTTGGCTGACAACTGCCAGTCAAATGGTCAATATTAAAACAAATTCGAAATGTAGTTTTAAAATCGAACTTTAATGGAAGCTTAGTGTCCTAATTGTAAAAAATATACGGTGTTAAAATCAAATATTGTTTTTTTTTTTGGTCTTTTGGCAATTTGCTATTTTATGTTGTAGAGTAAATTATAGAATTGGTCATGTGGTTTGTTATTTCATTTGTATCCGTTTCTTAACAAAATTTCTTTAAAAAAAACAACCTTATAATAGGGTGTAATCATGGGTTTGGTCCCTATACAAAATAAAATTACTAATTTGCCCCATATATTATTATTTTTTTTTACAATTTTTGTTCAATTATATATATATATATATATATATATATATATATATATATTGGTTAAAATATGATCCATAAAATATTAGGAATCTTAAGACCCTGGGACCCCATTTCATAAGTAAATATGTATTGTGAATATTATTAAATATGTTAAAATCCAGATTTTTGTCTTTTTGTTAAAAAGATAGCAAAATCTTAATTTTTATAGTGTAGTATTTTTATTCATACATTCACTCATGTTTTAATACAAAATTTATATAAAATACAACTTTATATAAGCCATTTACTATTTAATATACAAAATTCACAACTTATTACTATTCATTTTATACTAATTTATAAATTTAGAGAAGTCAAACCCAAACTCTACCACCACCACTACCACCACAAGTCACCATCAACCACTTATGCTAGTGTTGCAACCATCTTTTCTTCCAAATCAGATATGTATATAAAGTCATGCATTGACAACTTAAAAATTATATTCATAATTTAATAAACCTATTAATTCACTCATTTTGAATTTAATGCAACACAATTATAAAAGGTAATGTATTCTTACATACTTATACAACACAAAAAATTAATATATTCAAAAGAAAATTAATACAAAAATCATTCATATTTTAGCACAAAATTTATAAAAAAAATTCACAACAAAATGCAGTCAATTCACAACTTAATATATTTAATTACCATTTAATACATAGAATTCACAGCTTAATACAAAAATTAACAATTTAATACACAAAAATGTCATATTCTTAACTTAAAACTTACATTTATACATTTAGATTTGGAGTCTAGTGTTTCTTTCAAAGTTTAACTTACATAATATTCATAGTTTAAATTTTATATAATTTATTTAAAATTAGAGAAAATCATATATATATATATATATATATATATATATATATATATATATATATATATATATGTGTGTGTGTGTGTGTGTGTAATGCCTTTTTCTTCTTTTATTTCATTATCAAACACAAAATCCATAAAAAATTCACAGCTTAATACAGTCAATTCATAACTTAATGAAATCAATTCATAGTTTAATATACAAACTTCTCAGCTTAATACAATAAATTCAAATTTAATACACAAAAATTATATATTTACAGCCATATTCTCAACTTCAAACTTATATGTATATATGTATATCTGGAGGCATTTCTATGTATTAAATTATAAATTTATTATATTAAGTTGTGAATAAAATTCACAGCTTAATACACAAAATCCACAATTTAATACAACACATTCACAACTCATTTACAAGTATAATCTCAAATTTCATTGTATTAAACCGCTCATTCACATTTTAATACATACATAAATTATCTCATATTTCATATACAAACATCAAATGAAAAAACATATATATGAATCATAAAAGAGGATAACTTATGTCAAGAAATAAAACATATCATTACTCTATCACCACCTCCAACATCAACATTACCAACTACCATATGATGTCATCAATCATCGTCACTGCCAACCATCGGTGTTAACACTGCCAACATCTTTCCCTCAAAAATCGGATCTGGATAAAAAAACCATAATTCATAATTTTAGTACAACATTTAAGACACTAATTGACAACTTAATTCAATATTTCTGACACTAATTCACAACTTACTGCATAAAAAAATACACTTTCATAGCTTAATAACTCACATATTCACAAATTAATACATAAAACAAATATTCACAACTTAATAACTTACCGAATATCATTGAGGCGTTTCATATAACACTTTTTGTGAACTACGTATATCATATCCATAATCATTATTAGGACATTGTGGCGGGGGTCTTAAATAAATAAAACATTATTGCTCGAATGCACTAAAGGATAACATATGGAAGTATGGTCGAATCCACATGAACAAACCTAAAAGTCAATGCCTCTTTGCGTAAGACACATACTGGTCATAAAACAAAAAGTATAAAAGGGAGATTTTGTTTATTAATTAAAACTAAAATAGAAGTGAAAATAACTAAAGAACATTTAATAAGAAAAAGCGAATTCAATTCGGCTATAACTTTCCTAATCATGCAATCAACACAAACATTGTTATTTAAAGTGCGTTCTATCTAAGCTGGTACTGAAAACTATTAACAAGCTATAGTAAGTTCTCTTTTACCTAGTTAATTAACCAAAACAAACTTTTCAATTAACCGTAACTTTTTACTGACTTAATTAAACACGCCTTTAATCAAATTAGAAAAGCGGCATTATGATCTGTGTAAAATTCTCATCAATATTCAATACTTCTCACAAGCCCGGAAGTGTAAAAATATGGAATTTTAGTTTATAACAAAGTCAAATCCCAACATGGAACCGATCTGTTACTTGTTACTTATTACCAGTTTATCAAAACAATAACAAATTTCAACACCTGATTAACTAGAATGATTTAATCCTAAATTAAATGATCAAACTAAAAAGAACTAAAATCAAACATTCATTAAGTGAGTGTTTGGGATAACTTTTGAAAAAAGCTTACTAACTTTTCAAAAAGCTAATAAGCTAAACAAGTGTTTTTGTATTTAAAAAGTGCTTTTTAAAACAGCTTTTTAGATAGAAAAAAAATAAAGCTTTTAAAAAGCTGGAAAATCCTAGATTTTTAGATTTTTAGCCATTTTACTCCTAAAAAACAGCTTTTCTTATCCAAACATTTTTTAAAAACAGTTTTTCTTAAAGCCATAAGCTAATAAACACTTTTCTTAAAAATCATTTTTGTGGTAAAAAAAAAGCTAACCCAAACATGCCTTAAGATCAAAACTAAAATAACTAGATAGAATCACAAATCAAAAACCAAATCTAATGATTGATTACATAAAAAATACTAATCTTGTAGAACTGAAATCTAGGGTTTAGCCATACATGGCTAAAAATGAGTCTAGAACAATAAAAAGAAGAATTAAACGGCTAATCTTACTAAACTAATTGAATGAGATGATCCACAACCTTCAGATTTTCAGAAAGTGATGAAAACAAAGAAAAATTACCTCAAAAATCGTTTCCAGTCGACTGAGAACTATTTCTGACGAGTTCCCAGTCGACTAGGGTTCAAATGGGGGGCTATTTATACTAAAAAAGCAACAAAAACGAAAAGTTTTGGCAAAATACAGGCTAGGCGTGTCGCGTCCATAAGGAGGCGCAGCGCACCCTTCCTTAAAAATCTATTTAATGAAAATGACACTATTTAATGAAAATGTTATAATCATAAACTTTCAACGTATTTTCTAACCTCAATGGGAAGCCTTATGAAAAAAAATCATTTACCCCCCTCATGTCAAATATTTTTAATGGGTTTTAGTATATAATATTAATTATTGACGTTTATACAACGAACTATAGAAATTACATAATTACATACTATGAATATGAAAACTTAATCATTTTTTAAGTGTTTAACTTTTTTAAAATAGTTTGAAAATTAATGTTAGTTGATTTTCATGCAATTTAATTCTAATAATATAAAACATAAATGGTTGTAGTCTGGGATGTGAAGGTGAGAAGTCGGCGCTAATGCGTCCCCAGAAAACCTAATTTTTCGAAGCAACCAAATTCAAAGAGGTAAATAGATGTTTACTTCAACTACTGAAGCGATCACCTCCTTCTTCGGCAGCGTAAACAACACCACCGATAACAGCAAAAAGGCGTTGTTGCCTTGCTTCTCTTCCAACTAAAGCAAACAGGAAATCAGACAGTTTAATGAAATCGGTGGAGCCATAATCAAATAGAGAATGAGGAGAGACACAAGCCAACTATAGCAACCTGGAAATTGATGGTTGAATGAGATCAGTGTCGACCATCCATCCAGTAAGGATGTGGGTGAAGTAGATGAGCAAAAAATTTATCAAACGAAAATTCAAGGTTTAGATGGGCAAAAATGAATCACTTTGTGGTTCTCCATTGTGCTATGAAGACAGAAAGCAGGAGATGAAAGAAGGAGAATGGTAAGGGAAGCAGGTGTCAAACAGAACAAAAAAAATCCGTCTAAAACCTATCTACTTTTTCTAAGTGGCAACGCAAATTTGCGTATAATAATATTTGAAACCTGTTTTTCGATTATAACCTAACCAAACCAGGTTTTTTTTAACTCAATTTCACTTCAATAACACAGAAAAAACCAAATCGATTATAACCGAAACGTTAAAAAAAAAAAACAATTAAAAACCGAACCCATTTTAAAAAACCAAAACCAATAAATGTGCACCTCTAGGTATACATATTACATAACACCAGTTGGAGTTGATAATCCTTGTACGGATTGGGCCTGGTCCAAACTCCATAATTGGGCCTTTGTTCACCTCTAGAAGTCTAGAACCCAATCCAAAGGACAAAACAAATGTTCAAGATTTTGGCCCAATGAAACAATTCCATTTAAACTTTGACCACAATATTGGCCCAAAACCAAATTCTCATGTTAAAATATCAAGACTTCAAACTCCATATTTTTATCAAGACTTCAAAATCCATCAACCACAAAAAAAATTTCTTCAGTTTTCTAGCATCATAAACCACCACAAACTACAATTTGATAATTAAAATGCAAAGAAAAGTTCGATTGTACACAACAAAGACACACAGCTACAAAAACTCAATAAAGATCAGCTTCTTTATGAGTATGAATCACACAATCACAAGTAGGGTAAGCAATACAAGTCAAAACATAACCTTCCTTCATTTGATTATCATCAAGAAATGATCCATCGGATTGATCAACAGAACCTGCAACTATCTTTCCAGCACACGTGGAACAAGCACCTGCTCTACACGAATATGGAAGCTCAACCCCTGCACTTTCAGCAGAATCAAGGATGTAGCAATCATCAGGTGCATCAAATTCGTTTTCATCACCATCTGGTCCGATGAGCTTCACCTTGTATGTAGCCATGGCAGTTGTCCTTGAAAATTGGCTGGATTTCAATCCAAAAGCTTTTGAGATGCTCTTTAGTGATGGAAGACATGATTGGAGTTTTGGAAGTGATGTAGCAGAAGGTGGAATGCAGCTTTGAGGTGCAGTTCTAAACATGGATGGTGTAGAAAGAATTATGGACGACATGATTACCTGAAAAAAAAAACATCAAGCTTCAATATTTGAGAAGACAATTCAATGTTCAATTACATTAATCAGTCAAACAATGAAGAAATTGGATGTTCAACACTCAATTGACAAAAAGGGGAAAGAAATGCAAAAGGTAGAAAGAATCGAATATAAGTATTCAGATTAGATAGGACTCCTAATGGTTGAATTAGGGTTTAAAGCGATGTAAGCTTTTGTGATTCCTTTCTGGAAATTGAAGAACATGACATAGATTTACCTCAAAACGATGAACTGAAGGATCAAAATCAGTGTATTATCGATGTGAATCACGAAAATTAAACTAAAAAAAAGAGAGTGCTCCAAATTCCATAGATATTCAGCACATTCTCGTGTACGGATATTCCGTGAAAGCGATGATTTGAGATAAGTCGAAAAAGCGAGTCATCGAATCAGATCCGACTAGAAAACAAACAAATTCAACTAAATCCGTAGAAAATTTCATCAATTGCATAATCACGCCTAAAGAAATCCCATAAATCCGAATACACAAATACAACGAGATGTAAAAGAACTAGCATAATTACATTAATCGTCTATGAATATATATGATGACGATGAAAGGGAAAATTAGAAGAGAAAGAAAGCGTTAGTGAAGAATCTTACAGAAGATTGTAGAGAGAACTGCAGCTAAACAGGGAATCGAGAGAAGTGTTTAAACTAATGAGGAGGGATCATTTATAGTGTGGGGGATAGAGTTTTGCATCTTTGGAGAGAGGAATCTTGTAGAGTATGGGTGGCTAAACACTAAACAAGTATAAAAAAAATTGATGACCATAATTTAAATTATGCTTTTAAGTGATTTGTAAAAGGTGTAATTATATTATATATACCTATATAAAATCAAACACATATTCACTTGTTCATAGGTATACCAAACAATTGTAAGAGTTTATAATTTGAGTTATTCAAGAGCATGGTATTAAAATATTTTTAGAAAAATTATCAAAATTTATTTATCTGTAAAAGTTGGAATTCCCACGAAACAATGTTGGATAACTCGGTATAAAATATGATGACCCTAATTTAAATCATGTTTAACTGGTAGCGTTTTGTTAAACGTTACGTGAATTAACATTTAGATTTGAAGCGTTTTGTTTAAAATAAACGCTAGAAGCTTGTAGTGTCAAACAAAGTTTTTTTTGTAAAAAATACAGTGTTTCGTCAAACGCTAGAAGCTAGAATCTCTCAAACGCTGTCAAAAGCTTCGTGACGAACACAACATTTAAGTGATTTGTAATTTGAGTTATTGAGTGACATGATTCTAAAATATTTTAGAAGATCGTCAAAATTTTATTTATTTATAAGAGTTGTAATCCCCACGAAAAAATGTTGGACTACTCGCTAACTTACGTTCATCAAATAAACTTTTTATTTTTCTTTTTGCGGAATTTACTCTTTTCTTAGTTAGTATTATGTCTATCCGGTTACTTACAAAGCTCATGAAAGATATCACTAATTGTTCACAATATTCTTATCATCTAGTATATACACTATGTGACGATGGAGAAAACAAAAATATTAAAACACAACATTCTCATAACATTCATAAAGGATGTCATTTGATGAAGACAATGTAGAGAATGCAAATAAAGATGGTGGTATATCATATATATGATGAATTATATCAAAGTAAGCTGATAAATAATCTTTGATTTTGTATTGTTTCTTTAAATTAGTAATAACCTCACAAATTTTGTATTTTTTTAATGTAGTTGTAGAGAAAACAACTGAGCAACTTAAAAAGGCCCCAACATGCGTGTAATCCTTTGGTTATTTTAGTAAATATCCCATTACAAATTATTTTTGTTGCATAGGAATGCAAACAAATAGCTTACAATAATTAATGTACATGTAGCTGTGCATGTCGTCTGCAAAGAATGTTTGATGACCATCCGTTTACTACTTAATATGGGATCAATTAAACACTTGAAAAACATGTATAGAAAATTTTTGTATGTTTTTGTATATCAATTCATTTTCTAATATGTGCTGGTACCATCTCTAGTTAGTCTATATTTTTTATAACATATATTGTTTGGTATGTTGGATTTTTATGTAATTATTGTAATGTAATATGTAATAGTTAATTTTTAGTATATTATAAAAAAATTTATCAGTTGATTCTCTAGTATCATTAATCAAGATTATAAACTTTTGAATAATCATCTTTTGACAAAACCATAAGATGTATTTGCACACACAAAAACAAATATTATATCACATATAATGAAATCAACTACCATCATTGCTAAAACAACCCCAAGTAATATTAAATTCATGTACTTATGTTTTTATACTTCAAACTAAGGCTCTCGTTCATGTTTTTCAACTATAACTACATATCTTTGTGTTCTTTCGGTTTCAACATTTGACCTCCAATCTTCATATTATCCTTTATTTTCTTCTCCTTCAACTCGAACCATTTTTCTTCAGTTTCGATTGTGTATCTTTCATCTCGTCGCATAATTCAAGTAACAAATCTTTGTAGCTTTGCAGCATTAGTTCCTTATGTATACATTTGAAATAACTATAGTTTAATCCTCTTATCTTATAACAACAAAACAAACTTATAATTCCATTATATTTTACTTCCTACAAGGATATTAGTTACATACCTTGAAATTAGAACATCTGTAAAACCTTATAACGGGGTTCAAGAGAGCACAACTTACTCCTTATTATGTGAGTTTTTTGATAGTTCTCGCAAAATCTATTGATCATGTAGGAAATTAACACATTTTTCGATACTAGAGCGTCGATGTTGGCCAACAAGTGCAATGTCGTCTTGAGATTTTGGCAGTAGTTAGCGAAAGAGAGGTCATTAATGGCGATTGTGTAAAGTTCATGTTCGAGTTGCACAATTCATGCATCCCTATTGTCCTGAAACAAGTTCTCAAGACTTTTCCAAACGTTGTGAGTCGATACGCCCTTCTTAAGTATCGTCTAAGGGTCTTACTGATAGTCATGTATATCCATAAATTGACTAGGGAGTCAAGTTTCTTTCATGCATCATTGGGTTCGATGGGTGTCGTGAACGAACGATCGAGTACTCCAAATGTTATATAATGTGTTTCAGGACAATTCCTTCCGGACATCGTAATTCAGTTAATTCAAATCAAACATGAGTGGAACACATGCTTTGATATTGGTGATATCAAAGGGCTTTTCAAAGGTTTTGAAGTAACAACCATAACAAATATGAGAGATGACAACTCGTAGGGTTTGAGTCGTGAGGTGGGATCGGTCAAGCAGGAACATCTATGAAAGAGGAAGAAAATATTGTTAATATGAGAGAAAAATTTAGGTAAATCCTTTATTGTTTTGATACCATATTAGATATGATATATTTTTTTTTTTCATAATCATATTCTCAACGCAACCTCATGGATCGGACATACAACATAAGTTAGTGTTAGGATGTAACGAGAACCTCATGGATCGGACATACAACATAACAAAAAGGTACATACATATATGGGCCTATATACTATAACATACTATTGTAGATATTTTTTTTATTTATTTTTCTGAATCAATAAGTTAGTGTTAGGATGTAACGAGAAAGCTTAACGAATTGTGAATGCTCTTATTGTAAAATTCGTAACCTTCTTGTATATTAAACCTACTTATTTTATATCTTAGTTTATTAAAAACTACAGAAATTAATTTTCAGGATATAAAACTTACATACCTTCAAGTCGTAGGTCCAATTAAGTTCTTAAGCTATAGATCCGGAACGGATCCGGTTCGGGTTCATACCAAATTGCCACGAACAAAAGGCAGCGTGAGTAACCTAAGACCAGCCAAAACACAAACACCCAACACCATTTCTGCTCCGATCCCGTCAACAAGAGGAAGAGATTACACCGTCGCCATGAGTTCGGCAGCTCGGAGAACCGGAGGACTATTCGAAGGACTATACAAAGTCCTTATGCGCCGTAATTCTGTCTACGTCACTTTCGTTATCGCCGGTGCTTTCGTCGGTGAACGGGTTAGGGTTCCGATCCATTCTAATCTTATATATATATATATATATATATATATATATATATATATATATATATTACACATACGCATACATATTCCTCGATTCTGTTTTCCGTTAGATTAATCAGGTTCTCAGGTTTGAATTTTTAATGTCCATAGAGTGGATTATCCTTCATGTTGTCGCTCTAGATCTGATTTTGTTGTGGATTATTAACTTTCATCTATGAATCACTTTCTTTATCCTAATTTAATCGATTTGTTTTGTTTCCCCAACGTCTGACTCCATCTCATCTTCCTCATCCATGTTATTTAGAATTTCGAAACGTTGAGCAAAGCATTTTGCCTGCGTTTAGGAACTAATTCATAGATTTGACCTATAGATTAAGGAAATAAACATCTTAATACGTTGTAAAGATAGATATATCATATTATAGCATTGAATCTATGATTTTAGGTTAAGGAAAAAAAAACAACTTTTAGCTGAAACTACCTTGATTGCCTTGATGATTACAATGGAGGAACATTTTGGGGAACAAATGTAGGGTTTTGACATACAGTGCCATATGGTTTTGCCTTTGATTATGGAAATTACAAATGGGATATCAACATAAATGACTTAAATGAGAGTTGTTTAACTATACATATTAACACCCCTCAAACTCAAGATGACTGATGAATGACCAAATTGAGTTTGTATAAGAATGGTGCCGTAAAAATGGTGGTTTAGTGACTTACATGTGATTATCAAGAAAGATAACAAAATAATGTGATTGAGTAATGGAGTTGTTATGATTTATGTGTTTCAGGCAGTTGACTATGGAGTTCATAAACTCTGGGAGAATAACAATGTTGGGGTAATGTCCAGTTTTTTTATTTTGTATGATAAATATTGTGATTTCTTATTTTTTTGAATCTAATATTTTAGAGATATTCTATTTATGCAGAAACGGTATGAGGATATTTCTGTTTTGGGACAGAGGCCAACTGAATGAAGTGGGCATCAAATGTGATTTTTATTTTGTTCATCCTATTTTGGGATATTGAAAGGATAAATTGTATGAATCTTGATAATAAGTGCTGATATTTTTTGGGACAAACTGGTTGTGGTATTCCCAGAATTAGATCTTTCAACTTTGAAGAGAAGGTAATTCTCATGATTTGTTTGAATTTTGGTCTGATTAATTTATAAAATTCATGTTGCAATATCTTAATTTGCTCTGTATATATTAGATATTTAAAAGAATGTAAGTCCAAAGTCCAAACTAGGTGATTTCATGCATATGAAATGGGAACAAATTACAATACAAGCAATGGTAATAAGTGAGTAAGTATTGCACAGTAAAGCATGAAGCATGTTCTAACAATACAAGCTAAAATTATAGGGGAACCATAGTAAAACGATAAACCTACATGGCAAGGACAACATTTAAAATGAAGCTAGTGACTAACACTACTTCTAAACACCCTCTTATCTAAATTTATATTTTCATAATTCTAACTCATTTTAGTCTAACTTCATAATATCTTATCAGATGTGGATATCGACAGACTGTTTAGACTGGCCTAAAAAAAAGGACCTAAACCGGTCCTGATCAAGGACCAGGACCGGTCTAGTCTAAGACTGAGCAGTCTGATTTCGATCTAAACATACGGCCTCAGGTCGGTCCCCTTGTTCAACTATCAATCGGTTTTAAAGCGGTCTCAAGTTAGTGTGAGTCGGTCCCTGATATCAAAATACCCAATCGTGGTCCCCATGTTCAGTTATCCATCGGTCTTAAGCCGAAGCCTAAATGAAACTCAACGTCCCTAACAGGCGAGCACGTCGATGACAAATTGCTAAGTCCTTCTGTTTTAATCACAAGTTTCTCCTCCTTCTTTCTTCTCGACGTGGGATGACTTCTTTCTTCACAACAAAGATCATCCTTATATTTAGTCTAATTCCTTAGTTATTAAAAACATCTATCATTGTATTTATTAAACATCAAACATCATCCTTGTGTTTAAATTAATTCATTCAATTAACATCATCATCATATCGGAAAAAAATGATGTCGAATAGTAAAAGCCAAAATCCGACCGAAAGACACGAATCCAAACTGAAAAAAATGAAAACAAGGACCGCAAGATCAAACTGGTCTTGCCAAAGACCCAAAAAAGAATGCATCGACCTGAGATCTGTTTTGTATACTTCTATATGGCTTCCATGGACATGTCCGGATCACCATAATCTCTTCTCGATTAATTTCTTATAACTGCTCCTAGTTCTAGTGAATTTTAAAATTTTGATTGACCCAAGTCCGGCAAAGTTCTAGGGCATGTTTCATATTTGAAGTAACCATGTGCATATTGTAGGTAAATACACCACTATATTTTGGTATTACATATTTAAACAATAAGATCTATCAGTAATATTTAACTATATAGACAAAAATGGTATTAGTTATATATTTTTTTTCTTTAATTTTGTTCAAATTAACCAATATAAAATCACCAATAATCGCTACAATGTCGATATTCTTTCTATAAAATAGTTTTTCTTATGATTACTTAACTAGTATAAATAATCAATTTAATACAAGAGAATAATGAGATCAATAATTCAGTGAAGAAAATGTTATAAACATTTAGACTTTTGGTAAGTTGTGTAGATGAAAACAATAAAATTGATAAAATAATAATAATCACAATAATATAACATTTTATTACACATATTTATCTTTATCAATGATCAGTTTCATAGTATTCGAGTATTTGGCGTTTACCATGCGTAGTATTGGTCGGATCCTTTAATCCATCTGCACAACCGACCAAACCGATCGTTGCCGATCCCCACCGACTCCGATGTCCGCCGCCGTTCTCCGTCAACCAACTTGCAGAAACGCCGATCGCCGTCGCCTGTTGATTATCGAAACCTTACCCTCCAATCTCCATTCATCATCTCCGGTACCTCTTTCCCCCAATTATTCTGTAGTTTCCAATTGTATATATGGGTTTGTATACAGTAATCAAATTAAATATCCTTAACCCACCTATCAAGTTCTTCGTTCTTGTTTCTACACCTACATTCTTCAATGTGTATCAATAGTTTCTCGTTGAATAGGGTTTTTCAATGTGATCATTATTTATCGAATTGGGTCAATTGTGCAATTCTTATTATTCGGAGTGATAATCTCGAATTCTCGAATGCTATTGATAATCATAGCCCCTGTTCTTAGCTTCTTCCCGTTTTAGAATTAGGGTTCATACTTCATACCCGAGATTATTCTTTCTATGGATCATGTTCCTGTCGAAGTAATCGGCAACATACTCTCCCGTCTCGGAGCTGCCAGAGACGTCGTAATTGCTTCCACGACATGTAAAAAATGGCGAGAAGCTTGTCACCGGCATCTTCATATGCTCTCCTTCAACTCCGACGACTGGCCTGTTTTCCGTGATCTCACAACCAGTAGACTCGAAATACTAATCACCCAAACCATCTTCCAAACCAAAGGATTACAAGGTCTCTCCATTTTAATGGACGACGTCGACGAATTTTCAGCTTCTGCCGTCATCGGATGGCTGATGTATACCAGAGAAACCTTGCGTTGCCTCTTTTACAACGTCCGTACAACTCCAAATGTAAACATTCTCGACATTTGTGGTCGACAAAAGCTCGAACTATTAGCTCTAGCTCATAATTCAATCACTGGGGTTGAACCAAATTACCAAAGATTCCTTTTTCTGAAATCCCTTTCTCTAAGTTACGTCAGTATTTCATCATTAGATCTGAATCTACTCCTCACAGCTTGCCCCAAGATCGAGTTTTTAGGGCTCATAAATCCAGAAATCGCCATCACCGATGCTCAAGTAACAGTCGAATTGACGAGTCAGACATTGAAGAAAGTTTACGTGAAAGCCATAAGCTTAGACAAATTCAGTCTAGAAGCCGACAACCTGGAGAAAATACACCTCGAAGATTGCGCATTTGAGCTTTTTGAGCTTTCTGGAAAGGGAACTTTAAAGCAATTCAAAATGCACGATGTAAGTATCCTCCATCTCGACATTTTCGACCCTGTAGACGACCTTGAAGTAGTCGACGTCAGCAATTTCACAGTAATTTGGTCAAAATTCTACCAAATAATCTCAAAATGTTCAAAATTGAAAACCCTTCGTCTCTGGAACGTGGTATTTGATGATGAAGTTGAGTTTGTTGATTTGGAGTCGATTGCTGTGTGTTTTCCGGATTTGAGGTATCTTGCATTGAGTTATGATTTGAGAGATGATTTGAAAGAAGGTGTTCTTCATTATAGTTTGCAGGGTGAATCTGAATTTGAGAATGTGAGTGTTTTGGATCTTGGATGGATGATTCTTGATGAACATTTTGTGGATTGGGTCGAGTGTTTGCTTAGAAGATGTGGGAGATTGAAGAAGTTGATTATTCATGGAGTTGTTTCAGAGTCTAAAACACATGTAGAGTGTCATATGTTGGCGAGTTTTACTTCTTCCATTGTTCAACTTATGAGAAAATACATTCATGTTGATGTTCAGTTTGTATATGAATAATTTTTTTTACCAAAGAGCCCCATATTTGTGCTATTAGGTTGTGTGTGTGTGTTTTGACTCTTGCATTTTGAGTTTGGGAAGAGGGTTGACGGGTGAAAAGGGTATTTTTGTCTTTCTACATATACAAAAGATGAGAACACATGTCTTTTCTTTTCTTATTTTTTTATTATATGGGGTGCGATAATGAAATTACAGTTTTTGTTCCATTGACAACAATGTCATTTCTGGCTTAATCTCAAAAGTCAAAACTCAAGGAAGACTTGATAACAATTTGAAATGAAATGGTCAAGAAGGGTTATAAAGTCTCTTGATGTTGTATTATTTGATTATCTTGGTGTTATTGATTGAAAAGGATGGCAATTGTTAAAGAAATAGGAGGGTAGGAAAAAATTGAAGTTTTTTTTGGGACTTAGATTAATGCATAATTCTGTCCAAAAGATATCCCTTATTAATGCAAAATAAAGCATACTTATGGATAAGGTGATTAGATGAGTCTGGCTACTAAATAAATTATTATCATTGTCATTTGTCAGTACCCAAGTCATATGGTTAAGAGAAGGGTAAAAAGTAAAATGTAAATAATTCTTCTCACATGTGTTATTGTATATCTTATATTTTTTCACTTGTTTGGTTCTATAAATTACAGTTGTTATTATATTAAAAAAGTTTTCCTTTGTTAAAACTCATTGAAGACTTGTTTACTTTGTAAAATTAAATGGGTAAGAAAGGTTGAAGGTCTCTTAAGAAGCTAATATTTAATTACCTTAGTTTATAGATTGAAAAGGATGGTAAAAGTTTGAAAAAATTGGAAGGTATAAAATAATCTCATAATAATATAACTTAATGCTATTGTTAATAGACTTGAATATTAATAATATGTCTAATCCATCTCCTTAATTGGAGGAGTAGGTGGTAAAATTGTTGTGATAATATTTAAGTAAAATTTTTAAAGAGACTATTTGATAACGAGAAGGTACATGTAATATACAGTACATGTAATATACACGCTCGCCCTTTTGCAACTTGTTTGCAGAGAAAATGGATATCAATTTCAATATTACTGTGAAGAAACTCAATATTACTATGAAGAAACTCAATAGCTTGTTCCCAACATAATCAGTTCTTATTGAATCAAAGAATCAAATTGTTTTCACGTACTCTTACAAGAAAAATTCTCACTACAAACCACCTAAACTACTCTCAATTCTATTCTCACATATTCTTACAAGAAAAATCATCACTACAAACCACCTAAATTACTCTCAATACTATTCTAATCACTCAAGAGTTAATCTGAAACTAAGAACAACTGAATATATGCCTTAAAGGTTACAACAATACACTTAGAAAATATGAGAAGAGACGATTTATGTGTATAGTAGTTGAACTGAATAATATTTTTTTGACAGAGAGTGCGGTTATATCTGTAAACCCTAATTGATCCGCATCAATTTAACTCCAAATATTACGATATAACCCATCTGATTATTAGACCTTTTCAATTTGTCCAACAACTTCACAAGTTAGCTCCCGTAACCTCCATCTTTTGTATATTGCATCACAATCCTTCAATTTCTGATCAAATACTCAACAACCACTATTTCAATAATACTTTGCACTTTAAACTTGCACTAACCATGTCAAGTTAGATCAAGACTTCATGTTTTTTTCCTTTTCAAGTTAAGATTGAATAATATTAAGAAATAATAATATTTCTCAACAATTACCATGAAGGAAAACGTTTTTCTATCAAGTTGATAAATGGGACATGATAATGAAGTGGTGGTATCAAGGGAAATGTGTATCATGGTGGGTTTGACAACCATATTGGAAGTTCCATCACAATCAAATCCAATTTGTTTACCACGATCATCATAGACAAGGCGTGCTTTGTGTCGTTCAAATGAGGCATCCGAGTTGAACTTATGGCGAATATCCATATGATATTAACCATATATGGGTAGTTCATTGTTGTTGATAATTCGTCTCTAAATTTGAAAAAAACAGACTTTGTTGGACGCAATTGTGTGTACTAGTATTTGGTATATTTGAAGGTTCAAAAATAATAAACTTGATGTAACATGAAAAACGAGACAGAGTGATATTGTTGATTCCATCAAAGGATTTTCTTTTCTTTGGTATTTGAATAGGAATATAAAATACACTATGTATTGGGTTAATTGGTTGCAAAACCCCATGAATTTTTTGTAATTGGTTTACTCTAGCATCTTACTAATGCATTTTTTGTTTTTCTTTTTAATATATGGTTGACTATTTCAAATAAAATATTAACCCTATATGAGTTTGGAACAAAATCTCAAGTGTGATTCTTTGTGAGATCTTGGAATTCATCTTGCATGTCACACTTTCCCATCAATGGATTTTAAAGACTTCGAACCAAGATGCATGTTATCCCTTTTCCATCTATAATGTGATAGGTATGAAGTTCTTTATATTGTTGATTGTGAGCTACTGATTCTAATGGAATTTGTGTAGGTGCTATTCCTGTTATCGTGAGTTATGTACATAGAGTAGGCTGGAATGGTGTGTAGAATATGGTAAGGCCAAGGATTATGGTCACTACATGTCTACAAGAAAAGTAACATTATACCATCGCCACATCATCTTAACCACATCTTTACAACCACACAACAAACCATTGAAAATTATTAGGCTAAGAGGTATGATCACCACCAACCTACTAGAAAAGTGCTGCCAATTCAGCATTACATCAGATCTACTACATGTTCACTACCAAACCACTAACCCTTGGAAATTGTTACCACTCAACATTATTTATCTTTTTATTTTTTATTTATTTTTGTTAACATTAGATTAAATAAAAAACATAATTATTAAACATAAACAATATGTAACACTCTAAATTTTCAAATAAATTTTTCATTTTTAAAACCACCCAAAACACAATTTCACATTTCTCAAACCCAAATTTATAAGTTGTTCAAAACACAAGACAACAAAATGGTTAACAATATCCTAGAATCCTCAAAAAAAAATCTCTACCCGGTGTGTACAATCATGCATTCGCCTTCCCGAAATCTACAAAAGTACCTGAAACACATTTACACAAACACGGTAAGCACGAAGCTTAGTGAGTTTCCCAAAATACCACACACAAATAATTAGCCTCTCATGGCTATATCTCGTTAAGGACCCTCTGGTCATGTGTCTCAGTGAAGAGCCTCCGGTCTCAGTGAAGAGCCTCTGGTCTCACGGCTCGGGTTGGGCCCTCCAGTCTAGTATCTTAGTGAATTTCACAGCATAAATCACAAAGATTGAATGCATAATATCACATATCTCAGTATAGGCACATAAGATCAACATATACACAGAATAATATAACACCATAAGTCACAAAGACAGTATGCATAATAACACATATCATTGTATAAACAAATAAGAACCTCCGGTCAATAATGTACTAAGACCCTCCGGTCAATAATGTAAATAAGACCCTCCAGCCAATAACACGAATAAGACCCTCCGGTCACACATAAATTACTGCTGGATTAGGTGTCTAAGCCCATAACTATTTTTGGTATGTACTTGTTTTGATTATGAGAGTATGATTTATTATATGAATAATAAATTGGTACTCAAAATGGTTTTATTAATATATTATGAGATTAATATATTATTTGGAAATCGTATTATTAATTAGAAATTAATCAGAAATTAATTTGATATTAGTTTTGGGATTAAAGGGACTGATTAATAATTGAGGGACTAGTTGTGCAAATCATTGATAGTTGCATAATTGGGCTGATGAACTCCATAGAGTGGAGTGGACGAAATTTATGGGGAAGCCCATAAGATTTCGTCCAATGGCTCTAAGGAAGGAGTCCATGGGTTGCTTGTTGCCTAAGCAAGGTATTAGGGATTCCACCTGAAAACCCTAGCAGCCACAGCTATATAAAGACCCTTTGACTAAGGATTTTCGGCCTAAGCTATTCTAAGAGAAACCCTAGCCGAAATCCTTCCCTCTCCAAGTCTTCCTTTGCATAGAGTGTTTGTGAGTCCATTAGAGGTGCAACATTTGAGGCACTAGGCTTTCAGAACTCAAGATCAAGAAGGATTGTGATTGTTATTGCTACATAACAATCAAGGTAATGTTTCTAACCCTAATCTTATGTCAATTTCGATAATAGCATGTTAGATCTAGGGTTTATGCTTTGGTATTCAATGTTGTTGTGTTCATAGTAGAAAACCTAGATCAAAGCAATTAGGGTTGCATGTACACCATAGGCATGATGTAATGCTCATAACCCATCAGTGGTATCAGAGCCTAGGTCGTTTTCTAGTGAATAGATGCAAAAGTGAACCACCAAAGATCAAGAAAATCGAAATTTTTTGTTTCTGACTGGCCGACTCGCCGAGTCCATGTATGGAATCGACGAGTAGGTCTTACTCGACGAGTTCCATAGTGGAATCGATGAGTCCAGGGGTCTGGAGCCGGGATTTTCGATTTTCTGGACAGATTTTGTTGAGGATTACTTCCAAAACTTGTTTTTCTTGCCAAAATTCGATTTTTTATGTTTGGAATGTTTATCCTTATCAAAATTAATGGATTTAGTTAAATATGGATATTATAGGATTATTATTAGTCAAATATTTGACCTAGTAAGCTTGAAAAGTTTCAATTCACACCCTTTAGGTTTTATAGTTTAAATTTGAACTTAAAAGTTTTGGTTTTTGAAATTTAAATAGTTAAACCCTAATCTTTTGAAAGGTTTCAAAATTTGTCCTCAAATTTTGGAATTTAAAATTCAATTAAAAGGTATTAATTTTGAAATATTAAATTCTAGAACCCTAGTATTTTGAAAAGTTCAAATTACACCCTTATGGTTTTATTAATTTAATTAAGAGTTTAATTAAAAGAGATAATTAATAAATCCATAATTATATGGTTTAAGTTAATCAAATTAAAAGTCTAATTTATTAATAGATTAAACCACCTAGTATTTTAAAAGTATAAAATACACCCTTATACTATATAAAATTAAAAGTTTAATATTATATATGTATGAGTAAATGTCAGTCTTACCGTTAGTAGGCCTCATTCACGAAGTTGGTCTATAAGGGGTGTTTAAGGAAGCGGCCTGTAAAATGACCGCCATTGGGTATCCACTCTTACCCACCGCACCCTTGACTAGTGGAGGGTCGTTAGCCGAACGGGTAGGATAGGACACAACCTTCCATTATAAGTATAATGAAATACGAAGTAACTAAACACTTTTATAAATTCCCAAATCTTAGTTACTTTAGGAAAAATGTGAAAATGATGCTATTCCATGAAATTACACTTTGTACCCTTGCTAAGACGTTAGTGAAGCGTGTGTGGTTAACCGACACACTAATTTGAGTGTAGCGAAGGGGGAAAAGGGTGACTTGATGTTTGTCATAGATCAATGGAGCGTGTGTGACTAACCGGCATATTGATTAGGTGACTGTAACATTGGGGGCACCAAGTACATTTGCATGGTTATTCACACCTTGTTTGTGATCCTCGGCATCCCAGTCACAAACTTGAAGGGCATAATTGAGATTAAACATGCCATTGAAAAGTTTAATGAATCTCAAAAGATCTAGGAGTTTCAATTCATTTAAAACCTAATTTTCAATTTTCGTTTTTCATGGTGGAAATTGATAAATCGTCATTTACCTACCTTCAAATGTTCTGCAATTTGGATTACGGCATCCCTCTTCCAGATTGTAGAATATTGTGTTGGATCCTAGCCTCAATATTTCATTTGGGTGCTATATTGAGGATTTTATCAACTAACTTGAATTTCTCCCGTTTTGTAGATGTCAAAATCTAACAACTATGGTCTTTCCGAATCCTTTGGAAAAAGCCTTCCACGTGAAGATGATGTTCCACGGTTGGATTGTGGAAATGGAAATCATGTTTCACTTCCTCCCCCTCCTCCAATAATTCTCCCTGACCCACGTGTTCGAAGACTTGAAAAGTTCAAGGTCACTCAAGCCCTATTGGCAAACAAACACGAAGATGGAAAGTCTGTATGTGCTCATGTCTTGGATATGAAGTTGCATATTGACAGATTGAGAATGTTGGGTGTCGAAGTCTCTAGGAAGCTGGTTGTTGACTTGGTTCTTCAATCACTTCTTGACTCATATAGTGAGTTCATTAGAGAGTACTATATGATGGACCACGATGTGACCCTCATTGATTTGACTTATTTGCTTATTGCTGCTGAATCAGAAATGATTTGGCGGACTGGTCAAGCAAATTTGTATGGTAAATCAATGTCCCAACCTTCTATGGAAAATGGAAACATTGGAAGTCCAGAAATGTTTTCTCTATGCAAGAGAAAGGCTAAGTTTGAGATAGTCCCGTGTGCCATTCCCAAAGAGTCTGTGTGTTTCTACTGCCAAAAGAAGGGGCATTGGTCACGAAGCTTCCCTAACTACCTGAGAGATCTGAGAGATGGGAGAGTCAAGATGTATGACTCTGCTTCAGGTTAAAGCCACTATCTAACTCTATTAAGTTCCTATTTGTAGATTCTTAATACACGATGTGATATGATCACATTTTGATGTTTTGTAGGATCGAAGAAAAGAAAGGAAGCTTAAAGGAAGAGTGAGTTGAGTCTGATCACGAAGAAATGGATTTCGATCGCATAATTTGAAGATCGGATTTTTGAGCTACTGTTTAAGAGTTAGGATAGATTGCTTAGGAATATGTAATAAGCATAGTTTTCATTTGAATTGCGTTGTAAGGACAAGTTTTTCCGCGTTTTATAAATAAATGAAATTTTGAGTTTTATCTTATTTATTTATCCTTGCAATGTTATTATTGAAAATTGATGTTTGTTTGTTTATGTTGTTAGCAATATTGAAATGGATATGATTCTTACTTATGTTATTTGTGGTAATGTCAGAAATTTACTAAATAAGGAAAGATTCTCATCGCCCAAGTTTCAATTGGACAGTAACTTGGAATCATGCAACAGGTATTGTATGATGAATGAGAACCTTCATATTTGGGAAATTAAGACTAATTCCTTGTTCACATAAGTATGTGAGTCGAGTAAAGGACTAAAGGATCTAGTACGAATTGTTGTGCACTAGGTCGAGTCCACCACAAAGAACAATAAGAATATTCGTCATGATTTGCTAAAAGTTTAGTAAATGTGGTTATGCTTAAAAGATTAAATATGATTCTGAATCATTGGAAAAGTTTCAGTGAATAGCAAAATGAATAAGAAGAATCAATTAGGCAGAAAGATAAAAGTTTCTCCAATCTGAAAAGATGGGAGAATACTTAAGTATCTATTTTATGATTAACTTAGTAATTATGAAACCGTGTCACACTTGATCCTCTAAGGACACCTTAGTGCACCAGTACGGCTAAGAAGAGGAATCGGAAATTGTTGAAATGGTTAAATCAAGAGGTGAATCATACTTCGTTCCAAAATCAAGTCTTAGAGTCATACTCCAAGATTGTGATTTGAGTGACATCATCTTAAGAAGGTTTATAACACACTCATCAATTGTGGACTACAAATTGTCTTCTTGTTCCTGCACATTTGAAATTGGTAAATTGTGATGTCTTGGATAAGACAAAGATCAACTAAAACCAATTGTGTGTAGTGTTTGCCTTGATAAGGACCCACACTAACTCTTGAATATTTGTTTTGTCAAGGAATGTTTCTTGACAAGAGAATCTTATATGTCAAGAGGTCAGTGGGAGTCTTAAAGATCTTGCATGTTTCAAGAACTAATCAAGAGTAAACCTATTGTTAAACACTAGCGCACGACTTGAGGTTTGCAACCTATCGTGTTGACACATTCTTGTTTCTGTGCCCATTTCATTTAAAGTTGACTATGCATGTGAGTCATATGAGTTCTCATTTGAATGCATAAAGGAAAAGCACCTTAATCAATGAAAGTTCATTGATTTGTATGGGTGATCTGCTCAACAACTTGGAAGACATGGTAGGACCTTGTGCTACCAGGTGGCAAGAAATCAAGATTGAACAAGTTCAGTCCATATGAGTTTGGATTTGTCACTAACCTTTTCTTGTGACTATGGTTATGACAGATTCACATGGATAAGAACACATACACCATAAAATCTAAGTGATAAGGTTTCTCTCCACATCATGAAAATGATTGTGAGGAAACGCTTTCGCTAGGAAGATTTTAAGGAGATAGCGATTGTGTAAATTGCATTCTCAAATTCGATTATGATTACGACATCCCTCTTCATAGTTCAAATTGTGAGATTTGGCGATTAGTTTGAACAATTAAGACCTATGTTTGTAAGTTTTGAAATTGTTTAGACACACATATGAGCTATCTAAGGAAAGGTGTGTGAGTTTGAGAAGCTTAGATAAAGGCTTATCATAGCATCTCGTATCAGAAATATAAAGTTTTGTTAAGGAAATCAATAAGTATTGATTTAGTGGGAGCATAAGTGTTATGCTAGTAAAGTAATAATTATCATGTTAGTGGGAGCATGATTATTATGTTGCAAGTTAGCAATATTAATTATAGAAAACAAAAGTTTCACTTTGCAAAGTTGTAGGGGTTGAAAGGATGTTTTGCTATAATTAAGGGAGAGAATATTATAATTCATTTCAAATCTAAAAGCTTAGATCGAGAAATTTTAATCAAATTTAGTCAAAAAGATATATATGGATGTTATGTTGAAAAGATTGAACATAAGGGAATCCTATATATGGCAATATTATGGCAAGAGACTGGTAAAGTATCACGTTTTCATTGCGTATCGTATCCCATACGCTTCGGGCATTGGATCGATTGCATATGCTGTAATATTTGACCGTTCTGATTTTCCAAATGCCTAGGGCATTGAGAGGGAAAAGGACCAGAACCAAATGTGACTGAAATTAATTAAACAACTGTCAAGAACAATCTGAGGTTCGCCAAGGATTGGTCACTTGTGGGCAGTTGGAAGTAGAGTATTGGATGGACCATATTGACATTATTATGAATAGATAGGATTCTATTAGAATGAGTTGTCATATGGAAAATATGGAAATGTTTCCATAAATGGGAGTTGGATATCAAGAATCTATGTCTAGATTAGAAACTTTTATGCAGGAAGGATGTTCAAAGGAATGTACTTTGAATGTGAGACTTCGTATCTGTGGAATTGCCTTGTAACAATCTCCAATAGAGCACTTTGTAATATCATTGGAAAAGTCTTGGTGACTTTGGTGTTGTGACATTACGAAAGGATCGTTGCAAAAAATGTTAGAATCTAACATATTCTAATAGTGGCAAGAATTTGGTATTCTTACACTTATGACAAGGAATAGGAGTTGTGAAATGAGTATCATCGGAAATGTGTTCAATTGATCCATTTCACAAAGTAAGGACCATAGGTAAACATAGTGTGCATGCTTGGAGCATGGGACAAATGTTGTTATAATTCACGTAATAAGTTGATTATCCGAAACATTATACAATGAATAATGTGTAATCAATATGGTGACTAAATAAAAGGTGTTTTATTTATACTCACAAGTTTGAGGCCATATTGGATTTGATTATTCTTGTGTTTCACTTTGCATGTTTTGACTTCCCGAATAATAAGATTATTCAAACCATCCACAGTCGATAAATACTTTGGAAGTAGGTGTTGAAGCTAGACTGTCGTGAATTGGTTTGTAGACTGTCTAAAGTGGATTAGACATAGCAAAAGTTTGCTACAAAGTTCATGAGTGCTTATGAATTAAGATTTGAGCATTGGATTAAACCCACGCTCACTTGAATCACTTCATGGATTTTATCACGAGTGGTTAGTGAGACGATAATATCTTATATTCTTGAAACAGAGACATGCGAGTTGTAGTTTGCAAGTCGGTTGCACATTGATAATATGTAAACGCACCAGTAACTTGGTGTTATAAAACATATTGTTGTGTGTGATTTGATGAGTAAGCACAAGCAAGCATTTGAGTCGAAGTTTATCCGTTCCTTTTAACCAATGTGGGATAAAAGCGATATCTGTGGGCCCCTCGATGATTTAGTGATGACACCCTCAGCGCTTGGCCAAGCCTGGACTACGTTGATGTGTTCAGTTGTAGTGTGTTGTCAGTCGTCATAAATCGAAAATCGGGAAACAACATATGAACAGAGAGTATGATTAAAATCCATGTCTCAGTTCATACAATATCTAGAATGGAGGAATATATGATCCCTTATCTAAAGGACGCGCTTCTGATAAGATCAGAGTTGACAGCGACTTTTGAAAGCTACGATTGCTGATCAGGTTCTGAAGTTGTACTTGCAAATAGTTATTAGACTTATCCAAGTGGGAGACTGTTGGATTAGGTGTCTAAGCCCATAACTATTTTTGGTATGTACTGGATTTGATTATGAGCATGGTCCTTTTGGGTTGCCTTCACTCATTCAACTTGATAGGATGACAAGAGGAGAGAGAGCAGGATTTATTATATGAATAATAAATTGGTACTCAAAATGGTTTTATTAATATATTATGAGGTTAATATATTATTTGGAAATCATATTATTAACTAGCAATTAATCAGAAATTAATTTGATATTAATTTTGGGATTAAAGGGACTGATTAATAATTGAGGGACTAGTTGTGCAAATCATTGATAGTTGCATAATTGGGCTGATGGACTCCATATAGTGGAGTGGACGGAATTTATGGGGAAGCCCATAAGATTTCGTCCAAGGGCTCTAAGGAAGGAGTCCATGGGCTGCTTGTTGCCTAAGCAAGGTATTAGGGTTTCCACCTGAAAACCCTAGCAGCCACAGCCATATAAAGACCCTCTGACTAAGGATTTTCGGCCTAAGCTATTCTAAGAGAAACCCTAGCCGAAATCCTTCCCTCTCCAAGTCTTCCTTTGCATAGAGTGTTTGTGACTCCATTAGAGGTGCAACATTTGAGGCACTAGGCTTTCAGAAGTCAAGATCAAGAAGGATTGTGATTGTTATTGCTACATAACAATCAAGGTAATGTTTCTAACCCTCATCTTATGTCAATTTTGATAATAGCATGTTAGATCTAGGGTTTATGATTTGGTATTCAATGTTGTTATGTTCATAGTAGAAAACCTAGATGAAAGCAATTAGGGTTGCATGTACACCATAAGAATGATGTAATGCTCATAACCCATCAATTACCATACAGGTAAGTATAGTGAGAAGACTCACCTCGCAGAGTAAAGCAATATATCCCACACTCGAACTGCTGGTCTAGACTCCGCCCCTCCATAGCCTCCAAAATCCACAGCTTTACCAAAACCCTAAAGTCAACAGAAGTCAACAGTCAAAACTGACCCAACTCGTCGAGTGCAACTCATCTACTCGTCGAGTTCCTCAGAACTCAGTAAATCATGAAAACCCGAGTCAACTCGCCGAGTTGCTAACTAACTCGTCGAGTCCATGCAGAGTCCAGAAGATCTGGGAAAACCCCTAGTCACTCGTCGAGTTGTCCCACCAACTCGTCGAGTTCACTCTGAATCCGAAAACGGGAAAACCCAACTCAACTCGTCGAGTTCTTCAGCCATTACTCATTAATCTCATTCCATTCGATTCCAATGCTCCAAACTCCAGATCCAACCTCCTAGGATGAAGTTACCACGTAAAGTTGCTAACTTTACGATCATGCAAGGCCTCACAAGGCTAAAACACCCAAAGTTAAGCTCAAGAAGGGTTTAGGGCATATAGAAGGGCCAAAGCTTGATAAAGCTTAAGACTTTATATACATGGGGGCCTAGAGGAGTCCAGATCTGCAACTACACCCTCTGGACAAGCTTAACCCGAGAATGGCCCTCATTTTGCACCAAAATGCCCATAAACTCACACAAAAAGAGATCTAAGAAATGGTAAGCTAAGGTAAAGACTTTTTACCTCCAGATGCTACAACTCTATGAACGCTGGATCTAAAGACTCATTCTTGTTCCAAGTTCTTCACTCTTCATGCTCCTTCAAGGAATGCACCAAAATACACACTATTAGCTCCAAACACTCTCAAAATGGAAGGTACTCGATTAGGGTTTGTCTCAGGGTGGTAAAATGATGAGGGAGGCGGGGTAAAGGAGTTAAAGTCCTTTAAATAGGGTGCAAGCCCGAACAATTAGGGTTTCATCAAACAGACTCAACTCGTCGAGTCCAGTCCTCCGACTCGCCGAGTAGACTTCATATTTCGCGCATCCTGATCAACTCCTACACGACGAGTTGGGACCAACCAACTCGTCGAGTAGGTCCTATAATGTGAATAGAATTCTCAAGTTCACATCCAGAAAATCAGGGTGTTACACAATATTTTATTAATAAAAAAGTACATTATATTAAAAAAAAACATAATTTATAAAATTAAATAACATTTATAAATAATGTGGTTACCACTCCACATTATTTATACTTTTTTTTACTTAAATTAAATAAAAACATAATTTTTAAAATTAAATAAACATTTTTATTAATTTTTAAAATTATGTAAACACACACACACACACACACACATATATATATATATATATATATATATATATATATATATATATATATATATATATATATATATACTCTATATTATTTCATATTACCAAATCAATTAAACCCCCAAAAAATTACTTTATATTATCAAAACCAAATTAAACCCACAAAAGTATTAGCCCACTAAAAATATGTCTAGCCCATTTAAATTTAACTAAACTCAACCCTTCTAATTTAAACCCTATTTCCTACTTTCATTCTCAGCCATCCCTCTTTTCTCCTTCTTCTTCTTTATGGTTCGCAGCCCCCTTATTGCTATAATTCTTTTTCGGAAGAGCTTCATTCGAGAATTTCCGGCGGCTTCCTTCATGAACAACGTACATTTGACCGTTTGGAATAAACGAATCTCATTGGTCGTTTGCAAAACTACTCCCTCATTGCTTGTTTTTGCCCGTGGAGCCAATCACGCCACAACACACCCACACTCCTTGGAGGCGGTGCTCACGCATGGATAGAGGTGACACATTGGATGTCACACGTGCTTTCCTCTCTCATACCGGATAGCCTTACCACTCCACCTCATTATATTATTTATTTATTTTTGATATTACATTAAATAAAAAAACATACTTTTTAAAAACTAAATATACATTTTACTAATAAAAGTAAAAAAAAATTACATTAAAAAAACCTACATTACAAATTAAAAAATTAAAACATAGAAATTTAAACCTACATTACAAATAAAAAACTTACAAATTAAAAACTCCATAAATAGAAAAAAACATAAAAACTAATCGTTGTATTTTTCATAGACCTTGCATTGAATTTTTATAAATGTTTCTAGATTTTCCAGCGCGATATGTGGTTGAGGCTATGTGTTCAAAAATTTATTTCTTCGTACTTTCGATTTTTTTCGAGAAAGAGTAGATTTTTGTCCATTTTTTCCAAAAGTACTTCTTCGATACCTCTTTTTCCAAATTATGATGTCGCCCGTTTAGCTTTGTCATTTCCCGTCGGTCGAATAAGGTGGATTTTTAGTTGCCCCCCCCCCCCTCGGTGTCCTCAAAGTCATCATTGAGGTCAAGGCCAAAACCAATATTTGACTTGGATGTTTTCAGCCTTTTATTTGAGTCGGTGGTTGATTCAGAACACGTGTACGGATGAAGAACCCTTTTTGGACCATCATGACAAACTAGCCACACTTTTTGGTGGGTGGACGATTACCGCCATTGGTTAGTTTGAATTGGTAGCATGGGGTTGATAACATACTGAAATCGTTACTCCCACTTTTGTGCATATTTTTAAGATTTTCAAAAATACCATTAAATTTGGTGCAAGTCGCTCGTAGGTTACACCATTTTCTGTTGACCGCATCGTACGTCCGTATGAGCGCTTTTCCATTTCCACGTGAAAGTTGTGTAAAACACGATTCCAAAAACTTTCTCTAGATTGCGGGTTGCATGTTTGTTTGTCTTCAGATATAGATATCCATGTTTTTGCTAACGCCGCTTCCTTTTGTTCGGTCCAACCCCGACTACCTTTATTAGCATTGTCTTTCCTTTGTCTTCTTCTAGGTGATGGTTGAGTTTCTTGGACCCTTTTGTCGTTGTCATCATCGAGGTTTGTAGGCTGAGTTTGATAAAATGGGACTTGAGTTTAGGGTTGAGATAGTTGTGCTTGAAATTGTTAAGGTTGAGATGATTGTTGTTGAAAACCTTGGAATTGAGAATGATGGAATTGTCGTGGTGTAGGTTGTTGGTAGTAGTTTGTGTCGTATAGATGGTTGGTGAATAGAGGGTCTTGTTAAATTGACGAGATTAACATATGCATATATCTACCAACATTAACGAACGGATCATTTGGGGGTGTTTGCGGTGTTTGAAGTGGTTGAGGTATTTAGATTTTAAATCATAACTTGATGAAAAATATGAAAGTATAGAAAGAAATGGATGTGTTTGTAGTGTGAAATGTATATAAAATTGTCGGTATTTATAGGTGAATGTGTTATGGTTTAAATATAAAAAATTAATAATTTTTTTTATATACCAACGGATATATGGCAACGGTCAAATATATGACCATTTTCCTCCTACCAACAATAAAAAAGCCGGAATCGGTGTATTGCCTGTGGATGATAGCCTTGTTGATTGCGTGCTATCTTAGATCCGCTTCCGTCTTCATCCGTGATATGCTCAGATCCACAACATGCCTACGCCCGATTGGGGTGGTGTTCGCGACTAGTAATAGCCACCAACTCGGATTTCACACGTGGGGATACTGTCCATACCATGCCCATACCATGCCCATACCAGATAGCCTAATTGAATAAGGAAGGTGTAAGGGGAGATTGATGATTTCCAAGATGGGTTAGGGTTCAAGATGTATGAATAAAGTGATTCTCGATGATGAGAAAGTGGGAAGAAAGATTGAAAAGACAATAAATTGTGAAACAAACCTTTGTGAATTGATGTTGATGAGATCGATGATAACGAGTAGTGGCGAAGGAAGGAGGGGGAGGGGGAGGGGGAGGGGGAGGGAGGGGGCTGTTGATCTAAATTGTAATTTTTAACAAACCTATGCATGCAATTCGTAATTTTTTTTATGCCCTTATTGTTTTGTTAATACTCAAATCAAAATCAAAACAAGAGTAACGCCTAACCTATGATCCCCTGTATCGACAACTTTATTTCAAAGACTAATTGAATTTTCAATCAATTAGCTAAACTATATTATTTCAACAACTCTTTATATCGTTTAGCCAAAAACACTTTGATATGATAATATAATAACTAAAAAACAAATAAGTCATTTTACACCCATTTAACAGCCAATTTGAGGGATGAAAAAAGTTAGAACGTCTTTTAAGGGTAGGAAAATATTAAAGATTTCTATAAGGAACATAATCCATAATATCGACAATGTTTATAATATACTCTATACATAATATTTGTTTTGACAAAGATAAACTATTCTAAAAAGTATTGAGGTAGCCTAATTTCTCAACTAACTACAGAGATAAAGAGGACAAGAAGCTTTTTAAATTATTCAAATGCTTATTTTTGTCCAATTTTAAATTTTGTATTATAAAGTTATCAATAATTTATTGCATATATTTTAATGTTATAATTTTAATATTTATTATTTATTAAAAATGATATTTAAATTGCTAGTTGCATTAAGCGAGTGTCGTGATTAAATGTAACACCGACTCATGAGTTATAAAATAATATTACTATCATTTTTTAATAAAATTTTTATAGACGGGATATTCTTTATTAAATTTGAACTTATCCACTAGCCTTTTATTTTATAAAAATGTAAATGTAGAAATAAAAACAGCGAAAATATTTATAAATGAACTATGTGGTTTTTAAAAAAATCGATTAATTTATTTTTGTCTTCAGGGATGATCAATGAGGTTTGAAAACTTTTAATGAATGGTTCTTTTGAGTCACTTTGTCAAAATGGAACCGTTAACTGCACTCACGTGCAAAACATGTGAGGATACTTTTGTCATTTCATTTAATGCTCACCTCTTTATACGCTTGCAACGGCCACAATTTTTGAACCGTCTTCTTCCTCCTCTTCTTAAATACTTCTTCCCATGTGTCAAACTCAAGAAAATGATGGTTTGCATGTGTGGAGCTCAAGCAATGAAGGTGACAATTTTCGAGTTGTTCAAGGTTTAGTGGGAGATGTGTGTTTTTTGGGTGGGTTGACCCTTCAATGTGCCCTAGGGCACTAGTGGTGATTTTGCTTAGAGTCATGAATAGACTTTAAGATATGGCATGACTCCTACATTTTGAAGTGTTAAAGATGAAGCTCCTCATGCTTGTTTCATGGGTGTATTTTGTTTGATATTAATACACCCATTAATTTTTAGATTTTTTATTTTGATTTTTTTTTATGTTGGTAGTTTGATTTCATGTTTGAATCTTGTTGTACGATTTGCAAACATGCTATAGTTTTGTTGGGCGGAAAGGAAATGTGTTTTGGTTACATTTTGTGATGCAAAGGTTTATATATGTATGAAGACAAGTTGTATGTATGAAAATCAAGGTAATGCAATGGTAAATTTCCTTTTCGTGTGTTAGACCAAATTTTGGATGTTAAATACATCAAGAAACACTACATTATACAAAGTCAATTGCCAACTAAATATAATAACATACTACCAAAACCTATTAAACAAATGACATGTAAAATTGAAAACAAAAAAATCTTTACTTCAAAAATAAAATCAAACACATATTGATTACTATTGTGTTTAGATATGAGTTGTTTAAAAGAAACAATGATGATGAAAATACGTCATCAATATCACTATACTCAAGAGGTCGAATCATGTCTTTTCATATACCCTAAGAAATCAATCAATTAAATGCAAGTAACCATACACCCATACACATCACACCTATTTAACACAGTCTCTGCAACATCCTCGCTTACACCACCCTTTCAACGACCTCTTCCAAAACCTAAGCCTTCAACATGAACAACGAACAACTAGAAGCTTTCATCAAAAACTAACTCCGCCAAGAACACCTCAAGCAAGATATGAAAATCATGATAAAAAACCTCCTTTAACAATATCAGATTCCCAACAACAGTCTCACGGTTGCTTGCAACAAAATACATAAGGAGTTCGACATCAGAGAAGAAGAAATAGACTTTGTAAAAGATTGATTTGTATTAAAAATGTATATTAACGTGATTACAGAGGAATATATATATATATATATATATATATATATATATATATATATATATATATATATATATATATAATAGACATATTTACACTCTAACCCTCTAGAATCTAATATATAAAATATCGTCTAATATCCCCCCGCAAGCTAAGGCCAGGGAGCGACCTGTAGCTTGGACCGCAAAAAGAGAAATCGATGTGAAGGTAGAGGCTTGGTAAACACGTCTGCGATCTAATCATTTGTGGAGATAAACTGAACCGAGTGTTTTCCTTGGGCAACTTTTTCCCGAACAAAGTGAAAATCAACCTCAACATGTTTAGTGCGTGCATGAAAAACATGATTGGTTGATAAATATGTTGCGCCTAGATTGTCACACCACAAGGTTGGAACAGACCGAGTGGGGACTCGAAGTTCATGCAATAAAGTTTGTGTTGGATTAGTGTCTAAGTTCATAAGTATTTTGGTATGTACTTGACCCGATGGTGCATGGTCCTTTTGGGTTGCCTTCACCAAAGCAACTTGATAAGATGAATTATGGAGAGAGAAGATTAATTATGATTTATTAATATATTATGAGAATAATATATTAAAGGAGAAATCATATTGTTTAATTAATATTAGTCAATAATTAATTAAGAATTAATTTTGTGGCTAAAAGAGATTAATTAAACTTAGGGGACTAGAAATATCAATTGTGTGATAGTTGAATATTGGGCTAATGGACTCCATATTAGAAGAGTGGACGAATTCTATGGGGAAACCCATTAGAAATCGTCCAAGGCCTCTAAGGAGGGAGTCCATGGGCTGCTTAGGGCCTAAGCAGTCAAATTAGGGTTTCCTTGTTAGATAACCTTAATAGCCTCACTATTTAAGGACCCATAGGGCACCAAAAACGTGGCTAAGAGTTTCCTTAGCGTTTCTAGACGTTTTTTGAGTGCATCTCATCTTCTCATTCTTCATCCTCTTGCTCTTGGTGTTTGTGAGCCATTAGAGCTTTCAGAAGTCACAGCTCTAATGTGACACTAAGCTTTCAGAAGTCAATTACAAGAAGGAATAGGTTGTTATTACTACATAACAATCAAATGTAAGATCTAAACCCTATTCTTAGGTTAATATTGATTATCACATGCTAGATCTAGGGTTTATGGTTTTGGATGATTATTGCATGTTCATTAGACAAACTAGATCCAAAGCTTTAGGGTTTGCATGTACACCATAGGAATGTTGTAGTGCTCATAACCCATCAGTGGTATCAAAGCATAGGGCTGTTTGTTGATGAATTGATGCATATTTGATTGTTTATTGCTTGAAAATCGAATTTTTTTTGGGTTCTGACTGGCAGACTCGCCGACTCCATGAATGGACTCGATGAGTAGGTCCTACTCGACGAGTTCCATTGTGGACTCGACGAGTCCAGGGCTCTGGTGCCGGGATTTTCGAATTCTCTGCCAAATTTTGTTGAGGATAATTGCCAACACTCGTTTTTCTTGCCAAAATCCGAATTTTTAAGTTTGGAATGATTATCCTCATCAAAATTGATGGATTTGGTTAAATATGGATAATATAAGATTATTATTAGTCAAATATTTGACCTAGTAAGTTTGAAAAGTTTCAATTTACACCCCTTAGGTTTTATAGTTTAAATTTGAACTTTAAAAGTTTTAGTTTTGAAATTTAAATAGTTAAACCCTAATGTTTTGAAAGGTTTCAAAATTTGTCCTCAAGTTTTGGAATTTAAATTTTTGATTAAAAGTTTAACTTTGAAATATTTAAATTCTAAACCCTAATGTCTTTGAAATGTTTCAAAACTTGCCCTCAAGTTTTGGAATTTAAAATTTTGATTAAAAGTTTAATTTTTGAAATTTTAAATTCTAAAACCCTAGTTTTGAAAAAGTTCAAATTACACCCTTATGGTTTTATTAAGTTAATTAAAGGTATAATTAAAAGAGAGTTAATAAATCCATAATGATATGGTTTATATTTAATTTAATTAAAAGTGTAATTTATAAAATTAAATCACCTAGTATTTTAAAAGTGTAAAATACACCCTTATACTATATATAACATTAAAAGTCTAATATTATATATATGTATAACTTAAACTGCTAGTCTTACCGTTAGTAGGCCTCATTCACGAAGCCGATCTGTAAGGGGGTATAAGGTTATGGCCTATAAAATGGATGTTTAATGGGTGTCAAATCTCACCCACCGCTTCCTTGATTGGTGGAGGGTCGTTAGCCGAACGGGTAGGATAGGGCAAACCCTCTCCTCATTAAAAGTATAATGAATGTTAAAGTAACTAAATGTTTTACTAAATTCCCAAATCTTAGTTACTTTAGGAAAAAGTGAAATCGATGCAATTCCATGGAATTACACTTTGTACCCTTGTCGAGACAATTAGTGGAGCGTGTGTGGTTAACCGGAACACTAATTTGGGTTTGGCATTGGTAGCGAAGGGTGACTCGATGTTTGTCATAGATCGATGGAGCGTGTGTGGTTAACCGACACGTCGATTAGGTGACTATAACATTGAGGGCACCACGTACATTCGCATGGTTATTCGCACCTTATTTGTGATCCTCGGCATCCCAGTCACAAATGAAGGGCATATCGAGACTTAAACATGCCATTGAAAAGTTCGATGAATCTCAAAAGATCTAGGAGTTTTTCAATACATTTAAAACTTAAATTCTTTTTCGTTTTTCATGGTGGAAATTGGTAAATTGTCATTTACCTACCTTCAAATGTTCTGCGAGTTAGATTACGGCATCCCTCTTCCAATTTGTACGATATTGTGTTGGGTCCTAGCCTTAATATCTCATTTGGGTGTTTTATTAAGGACTCAATCAACTAAACTTGAATTTTCTCCCGTTTCATAGATGTCAAAGTCTGACAACTATGGTCTTCCTAAATCCGTTGGAAAAAGTTTTCCACGTGAAGATGATGTTCCACGATTGTATTGTGGAAATGGAAATCATGCTTCATTTCCTCCACCTCCTCCAATAATTCTCCCTGACCCACGTGTTCGAAAACTTGAAAAGTTCAAGGTCACTCAAGCCCTATTGGCAAAAGACATGAAAATGGAAAGTCTATATGTGCTCATGTCTTGGATAAAAGGTTACATATTGATAGATTGGGATTGTTAGGTGTCGATGTTTAAAGGAAGTTGGTTGTTGACTTGGTTCTTCAGTCACTTCCCGAATCATATGGTAAGTTCGTTAGACAGTACTATATGATGGACCACAACATGACCCTTATTGATTTGACTTATTTGCTTATTGTTGCTGAATCAAAAATGATTTGGCGCACTGGTCAGCAAATTTGTCTGGTAAATCAATATCCCAACCCTCTATGGGAAATGGTAACATTGGAAGTCCAGAAAAGTTTTCTCTACGCAAGAGAAAGGCTGAGTCTGAGATAATCCTGTGTACCATTCCATAAGAATCCATGTGTTTCTACTGCCAAAAGAAGGGGAATTGGTTATGAAGCTGCCCTGACTACCTGAGAGATCTAAGAGATGGGAGAGTCAAGATGTATGACTCTGCTTCAGGAAAAATTCACTATCTAACTCTATTAAGTTCCTATTTGGAGATTCTTAATACATGATGTGATAAGATTACATTTCAATGTTTTGAAGGATCGAAGAAAGGAAAGGAAGCTTAAAGGAAGGAGCAAGCTGAGTCTGATCCCGAAGAAATGGATTTCGATCGCATGATTCAAGGATCAAATTTTTAAGCTACTACTTTAGAGTTAGGATAGATTGCTAAGTAATATTTACATAGTTTTCATTTGTAATCGCATTGTAAGGACAATATTTTTCCGCAATAAAATAAATTTTTATTTATCCTATTTATGTTTCCTTGCGATGGATTTTATGAAAATTGGTGTTTGAATGGTTCTATTGTTTGCAATATTGTGAATGGATTCGATTCTTAGTTATGTTATTTGTG
The DNA here is from genome assembly GCF_052849685.1 of Lactuca virosa. NCBI lineage: Eukaryota > Viridiplantae > Streptophyta > Magnoliopsida > Asterales > Asteraceae > Lactuca > Lactuca virosa. The sequence continues at coordinate 74,297,357 of NC_136431.1, forward strand.
GTAATGTCAAAAATTTACCAAATGAGGAAAGATTCTCATCGCCCAAGTTTCAATTGGACAGAAACTTGGAATCATGCAACTGGTATTGTGTGACGAATGAGAACCTTCGTATTTGGAAAAATGAGACTAATTCCTTGTTCACATAAGTATGTGAGTCAAGTGAAGGATAATGAGATCTGGTACACAATGTTGTGCACTAGTCAAGTCCACCACAAAGAACGATACAATATTCGTCATGATTTGCTAAAAGATTAGTAAATATGATTATACTTAAAAGATTAAGTATGATTCTGAATCATTGAAAAGTTTCAATGAATGGCAGAACGAATAAGAAGAATCAATTAGGCAAGAAAGATAAAAGTCTCCCCAATCTAAGAAGAAGGGAGAGTACTTTTGTATCATGTTTATGATCGTCTTAAGAACCATATTACAATTCATCCTCTAAGGACACCTTAGTGCACTAGTATGGCTAAGAAGAGGAGTCGAGAATTGTCAAAATGGTTAAGTCAATAAGATGAACCGTACTTCGTTCCAAAATCAAGTCTTAGAGTCATACTCCAAGATTGTGACTTGAGTGATATAATCTTAAGTAGGAATGTTCTTACACTTTCATATTTTGGTAAGTTGTGATGTCTTGGATAAGACAAAGACCAACTAGTACCAAATTATGTGTAGGTTTGTCTTAATATAGACACACACTAGGGAAAATGTTGGGCTGGAGATGGTGGTGCTGAAGGTGGTTTGAGGGTCGAGAACGTGGTGGGGGTTTGGGTAGAAGAAGGTACGTCTGGATGGAATGGGGTAAGGGTATTGTGGCATCTATGATAGGTATATAGAAGAGGGGGTTGAGCTGGAGATGGTGGTGCTGAAGGTGGTGCCGAGTTAGGTGGTGTATTTGTTGATATGGCGGGATCAGGAGTTGGTTAAGATGATATGTAGGGATTTGGATTGGGTAAGATGGGGTCGGTAGGGGCAATAATTTTTTACGGGAAGGATTGTTCGTGGAAAGGAACGTGTTGGGCTATATAAAGCCGATCAAAAAGGGGATCGTAGCACCGATAACCATAACGAGAAGTGATTTAACCAAGAAAAACACATGGTAGGGATCGAAAATCCATTTTGTGCTTGTTGTATGGACGAAGATGTGGATAAAATTGACAACCAAACACCCAAAGGAAGGAAAAATCTGGTTTGTGATTAAACACGTGTTGAAAATGTGAGATGGTGGAATTTGTCTGAGATGGCATTCGATTAATGAGATAAATGGTTGTGTCAAAAGAAAAATGCCAAAAATGTTGTGGAACACGAGATTGATAAAGTAAAGTAAGACCAGTTTCGACCACATGACGGTGACATCGCTCAACAAGTCCATTTTGTTCACTTGTGTGAGGGCATGAAAGACGATGAGTAATACCAAGGGATGAGAAAAAATGAGAAAGATTCCATAATTCACCTCACCAGTCTATTTGAGTGGATTTTAATTTGGTTTGGAATTGTCGTTCGACGGTGACAAGAATTTTTTTGAAAGTGTCATAGACATCAGATTTGGATTTTAAAGGAAAAATCCACATAAAGCGAGAAAAATGATCAACACACAAAGAGGTTGAGCCATCAACGTAGCCAAAGAGGTTGTTTGTGACCAGGAAGGGTTGTATCGTCGTCTTCCAGTAGCCATAGTTACTTGAAAATAAAGTAAACCCAAACTTGTGAGAGTTGTGGGTGGTCTTCTCCGAAGAGGAGAAAGTTGTGAGCGATGCCATTTTTTTGGCAGCCTGATGTTGAAAGAAAAAACAAAAGAAGAGGGAAAGAAGATCGACGTAGGGTAGAAGCCGTATTAGGGTTAGCCGACTCTAATACCAAAATAGACTTTGTAAAAGATTAAATTTTATTAAAAATGTGTATTAACGTGATTACAGAGGAATATATATATATATATATATATATATATATATATATATATATATATAATAGATATATTTACACTCTAACCCTCTAGAATCTGATATATAAATTATCGTCTAATAAGAAGGCACAAAGAAACTGGAATGCACCTCTTCGGATCTTCCTCCTCACTCGAATCAGTCTCAGAACATGTACTCTTGGATGTCAAAAGGACAAACATTGTCCTTATAAAGTCGCTATATCTCTCCATGGAACTGCTTCAAAAGTCAATCCACACCTACAAAAGCAATGTTGCAATTTCTAGCCAAAGGAAACAGGACCGTGAACGAATGGGTGAAGAAATTTTTTTGCGTATGAAAACTACAACTTGTTTGTTTGTTTTTTTTAATTTTAAGGTCACCAGTACTTCTCACATCTTTTGTATATCTCATATGGCAACTTCTTATGTAATATAAGAAAATATGCATTCCTCTTTTGTCTATCTCCATAAATAATCAGCCAGAAGTTTAAAGGACCAAGTGGTTCACACTTCAACATAACAACCATGCATAATGACATATGTGATCGGAACTTAACAATACCAAATGTTGGAGGATCCATATATATCCATGGTTTTGAGCATCTCTATCTACATTTTACATTTTAGTTGTTTGAATCTTAATTACATGTGAGATATTATTGATAGGTTTTATAGGTTAAAAAAATTCATGTAGTGGATAATAACTTAACTCTTAAGTTTACATGCAACCTAATTAGATATATGTTTTCACTATTGGAAACTATAATCCATGAATATCAAAGAACCCTACGGAAACCCTAGTATTTTTTAAAATCATAAATAACTTAGGGTTTACATACCTTTTGATTATTCTTGTATATAACCAATGAATTCCTTCTTCAATAGCTCTTGGAAGTAAACACCAGAAATCTCATGCCTTTGATGCTTCACACCCAAACCCTAGCAACTAAGGAAACTTGAAGAGAGAGGAGAGGGGAGGTAAAATTTCGGCTATTCTCTTGGGATAAGTAATGTCGAAAATGGGTAGCCAAAGGAACCTAGTTATAGCTGATAGGAAAACCCTAGATGACTCTTATTTGATTAAAATAATACTATTTGAAATCAGGTAATTATCTAGTTTGCTAATTATCCATATTATCTATACAGAATATTCCAAAAACCCTAATGTAGTTCCAGGAAATCGTTCACCACCCTAGAAGGTTCTGGAATCCCTTTTGTTCAACTATTGAACAATTACAACTTTAGTCCTTGCACTTTTAGTTAAACCAATTAATCCCAAAATTAATTCTAATTAATTTCTGATTAATTCTTAATTAAATAATACTATTTCTAATTGATATATTATTATCATAATATATTAATAAATCTTTTATTTCTATTTATTAATCATATAATAAATCAATAAATCGGTCTCTCTCTCTTTCTCTCTCTCGCTCTCTCTCTCTCTCCAAAAGGTATCATATTCAATTATCAGATTTGAGGGTTACCCAAAAGGACTTTGATAATAATTCAAATATATACCAATTTAGTTATTGGATTAGACACATAATCCAATACTCTCCCACTTGGATAAATCTATAACTACAATTTCCAGTATAACTTTTAAATTAAACAACAAAGGGTGCTTTCCAAAGCAACTTCAGACTCTGATGTGATCAGACAATATTCCAAAGATAAGTGATCAAATATTACTTCAGTTTATCAAATATCGTATGGACACGAGACATGGATTAGAATCAATCTCATTGTCTAAAATTCTGTTTTCGGATTTCCTGATTTGTGATGACCTCATAAGACTTACTAATTGAACACATAAATTTAGTCCTGGCTGTCAACGCCAAATCACTGAGGGGCCCAAAGATATCGCTTTTCCCGTTACGGAAAAAGGAACAAATAAACTTTGACTCATATGCTTGTATCCTTTACTCACCAAATCATGCATGACATCAAGTTACTGATGCGTTTACATAACATCGATGCACAACCGACTTGTATATTACAACTCATATATCTCCATTTTAAGAGTATAAGATATTATTGTATCAAAATTACTCATGATAGAGTCCATGAAGTAATTCTCTGAGTGTGGGTTTACCCAATACTCAAATCTCCATTTTCTAAGTACTCATGAACGTTGCGGCAACACAATTGCTATGTCTAATCTCCTTAGACAATGTACAATCTAATTCATGACAGTCTTCATTCACTACTTACTTCCTAAAGTATGAGCGACTGTGGAGTTTTGAATAATCAAATTATTCAGGAAGTAAAACATGCAAATGGAAACACATGAATAAATAATTGACAAAGGCAGTAAACAAACTCATAAATAATCTCTATTATTCAATCACCAAAATCAATTACATTTATTTTGTTACAAGTTTCAAACTAATCATCTAACTACTAAAACTAATATCATCTCTCAAACCAATGCTCCTAGCATGCTGATTATGCTTAACCCTACTCAGAGCCTTAGTGAAAGGATCTGCAGGATTGTCTTCTGATGACACGCTCCTTACTATGATATGACCTTATTCAACTCAATGTCTGATTTAATGGTACTTTATGTCGATATGTATGGATTTACCATGATTTCTCGGTTCTTTGGTCAAACAAACCACTCCTTTATTATCGCAGAAAAGGTCCATTGGCTCCTGAATGGTCGGAACTGCTCTGAGATCACTGATGAAATTCTTCAGCCAATCCGCTTCCTTTGATGTTTCACTTGCTGCTATGTACTTTGATTCACAAGTAGAATCAGCCATCGTGTCCTGATTGGAACTTTTCCAAGTGACTACTCCTCCATTTAATAAGAATACGCAGCCAAATTGAGAACAAAGGTTATCTCTATCTGTTTGAAATCTGGCTTCACTGTTGCCACTTACTCTTAGCATATCACTACCACCACGGATAAGATTCAAGTCCTTTGTCCTTCGCAGATACTTGAGAATGTTCTTCACTATTATCCAATGAGCTCTGCCAGTATTTCCCTGAAAGCGACTAACCATGTTTAAAGCAAAATACACATCAGGGTGAGTACATGTCATAGCGTACATGATTGATCCTACAACCAAAGCATATGGGACTCGACTCAATTCCGCTATCTCTTCATCTATACTAGGTCTTTGAGTCTTTCTCAACTTTGCATTGCTTTGAATAGGTAGCTCTCCTTTCTTGGAATTTTCCATACCATCAATCTCATTGTCTTAAATTTTGTTTCCCGATTTCCTGGTTTGTGATTACCTCATAAGACTTACTAATTGAACACATCAATTTAGTCCTGGTTGGGCCGAACACTATAAGACAACGCCAAATCACTGAGGGGTCCAAAGATATCGCTTTTCCCGTTAGGGAAAAAGGAACAAATAAACTTTGACTCATATGCTTGTATCCTTTACTCACCAAATCATGCATGGCATCAAGTTACTGATGCGTTTACAGAACACCGATGCACAACCGACTTGTAAATTACAACTCATATATCTCCATTTTAAGAATATGAGATATTATTGTCTCAAAATTACTCATGATAAAGTCCATGAAGTAATTCTCTGAGCGTGGGTTTATCCAATAGTCAAATCTCCATTTTCTAAGTACTAATGAACGTTGCGGCAACACAATTGCTATGTCTAATCTCCTTAGACAATCTATAATCTAATTCATGACAGTCTTCACTAACTACTTACTATCTAAAGTATGAGCGGCTGTGGAGTTTTGAATAATCAAATTATTCAGGAAGTAAAACATGCAAATTGAAACACATGAATATATAATTGACAAAGGCAGTAAACAAACTCATAAATAATCTCTGTTATTCAGTCACCAAATTCAATTACATTTATTTTGTTACAAGTTTCAAACTAATCATCTAACTACTAAAACTAATATCATCTCTCAAACCAATGCTCCTAGCATGCTGATTATGCTTAACCCTACTCAGAGCTTTTTTGAAAGGATCTGCATGATTGTCTTCTGATGACACTCTCCTTACTATGAGATGACCTTCTTCAACTTAATGTCTGATTTAATGGTACTTTATGTCGATGTGTATGGATTTACCATGATCTCTCGGTTCTTTGGTCAAACAAACCACTCCTTTATTATCGCAGAAAAGGTCCATTGGCTCCTGTATCGTCGGAACTACTCTGAGATCACCGATGAAATTCTTCTGCCAAGCCGCTTCCTTTGATAGTTCACTTGGTGCTATGTACTCTGATTCAAAAGTAGAATCGGCCATCGTATCCCGCTTGGAACTTTTCCAAGTGAGTGCTCCTCCACTTAATTAGAATACGCAGCCAAATTGAGAACGAAGATTGTCTCTATCTGTTTGAAAGCTGGCTTCACTGTCCCCACTTACTCTTAACATATCACTGCCACCAAGGATAAGATTCAAGTCCTTTGTCCTTCGCAGATACTTGAGAATGTTCTTCATTATTATCCAATGAGCTCTGCCAATATTTCCCTGAAAGCGACTAACCATGCTTAAAGCAAAATACACATCAGGGTGAGTACATGTCATATCGTACATGATTGATCCTACAACCAAAGCATATGGGACTCGACTCAATTCCGCTATCTCTTCATCTATACTAGGGCTTTGAGTCTTTCTCAACTTTGCATTGCTTTGAATAGGTAGCTCTCCTTTCTTGGAATTGTCCATACTATCAATCTCATTGTCTTAAATTATGTTTCCCGATTTCCTGATTTGTGATTACCTCATAAGACTTACTAATTGAACACATCAATTTAGTCCTGGATGGGCCGAACACTATAAGACAATGCCAAATCACTGAGGGGCCCAAAGATATCGCTTTTCTCGTTAGGGAAAAAGGAACAAATAAACTTTGACTCATATGCTTGTATCCTTTACTCACCAAATCATGCATGCCATCAAGTTACTGATGCATTTACATAACACTGATGCACAACCGACTTGTAAATTACAACTCATATATCTCCATTTTAAGAATCTGAGATATTATTGTCTAAAAATTACTCATGATAAAGTCCATGAAGTAATTCTCTGAGCGTGGGTTTATCCAATATTCAAATCTCCATTTTCTAAGTACTAATGAACGTTGCGGCAACACAATTGCTATGTCTAATCTCCTTAGACAATCTACAATCTAATTCATGACAGTCTTCACTCACTACTTACTTCCTAAAGTATGAACGGCTGTGGAGTTTTGAATAATCAAATTATTCAGGAAGTAAAACATGCAAATCGAAACACATGAATAAATAATTGACAAAGGTAATAAACAAACTCATAAATAATCTCTATTATTCAGTCACCAAAATCAATTACATTTATTTTGTTACAAGTTTCAAACTAATCATCTAACTACTAAAACTAATATCATCTCTCAAACCAATGCTCCTAGCATGCTGATTATGCTTAACCCTACTCAGAGCATTTGTGAAAGGATCTGCATGATTGTCTTCTGATGACACTCTCCTTACTATGAGATGACCTTCTTCAACTCAATGTCTTATTTAATGGTGCTTTATGTCGATATGTATGGACTTACCATGATCTCTCGGTTCTTTGGTCAAAGAAACCACTCCTTTATTATCGCAGAAAAGGTCCATTGGATCCTGTATGGTCAGAACTACTCTAAGATCACCGATGAAATTCTTCAGCCAAGCCGCTTCCTTTGATGGTTCACTTGCTGCTATGTACTCTGATTCACAAGTAGAATCAGCCATCGTGTCCGGCTTGGAACTTTTCCAAGTGACTACTCCTCCATTTAATTAGAATACGCATCCAAATTGAGAACGAAGGTTGTCTCTATCTGTTTGAAAGTTGGCTTCACTGTCCCCACTTACTCTTAACATATCACTACCACCAAGGATAAGATTCAAGTCCTTTGTCCTTTGCAGATACTCGAGAATGTTCTTCATTATTATCCAATGAGCTCTGCCAAGATTTCCCTGAAAGCGACTAACCATGCTTAAACCAAAATACACATCAGGATGAGTACATTTCATAACGTACAAGATTGATCCTACAACCAAAGCATATGGGACTCGTCTCATTTCCGCTATCTCTTCATCTATATTATGACTTTGAGTCTTACTCAACTTGGCATTGCTTCGAATTGGTAGCTCTCCTTTCTTGGAATTTTCCATACTAAAATGTTTTATTACCTTATCCAAGTATTTAATCTGACTAAAACCAATTAGTCTTTTCTTTCTATCCCTTGCAATTCTTATCCCAAAAATATAGGCAGCTTCCCCTAGATCCTTCATGGAGAAACACTTCCCGAGCCAAGATTTCACTTCTTGCAAGGTCGGAATGTCATTTCCCATAAGAAGTATGCCATAAACGTACAACAACAGGAAAGTTACTATACTCCCACTAGCCTTGACATACACACATGACTCATCCTCACTCCTAGAGAAACCAATTTTTTTTTACTTTCTTATGGAAACAAATATTCCAGCTATGAGACGCTTGTTTCAATCCATAAATGGATTTATCAAGCTTACAAACTATATTAGGATGTTTTGCGTCTACAAAACCCTTTGACTAACTCATGTAAACATCCTTAGCCAACTTCCCATTAAGGAAAGCAGTTTTGACATCCATCTGCCATATTTCATAATCATGAAAGGCAGCTATAGCGAGCATTATCCTAATAGAATTTATCTTGGCTACTGGTGAGAAGGTCTCATCATAGTCAATCCATGGGGTTTGAGTAAAGCCCTTCGCCACCATTCGTGCCTTGAAAGTGTGTACCTTTCCATCCATGTCGTTCTACTTCTTGAAGATCCATTTTCAAGCCACTGTCTTTGGACCAGGTTCTTGATCAACCAAATTCCAAACTTGGTTATCATACATGGAATTGATCTCGCTATCCATTGCCTTTTTCCACTTGGCAGCTTTAGGGCCTGCTATTGCTTCATTGTAGTTAGCTGGCTCATCCAAATTTACCAGTGTACGATCACTGACAACATGTCACCATCTGAATTTATATGGAAACCATAAAACTTAGGTGGTATGCTAACTCTTTTAGAACGTCGAAGAGGTAATGAATTGTCAATGGGCTCAACAGGAATCTCATCTTGTGGTTCAGCGCTAGTATCTTCTAAGGTTCCTTCATTGGTTGACTCTTGAATCTCTTCAAGCTCAAATGTACTTCCACTGTCCTCTTTTCATATCACCTCTATCTCGCGAAAGACTGCCCTTCATGCTACAAAGACCACGTTCTAACTAGGTATGTAGAACTAATATCTAAAATTTTGTGGGTAACCAATGAAAATACATCTCTCACTTCTAGGTTCTAACTTGTCATGAGTCTCCCGTTTAACGAAAGCTTCATAACCTCATACCTTGACATGTGCTAACGAGGTAACTTTCCCTTTCCATATTTCGTGAGGTGTTTTGGCAACCTTCTTGGTAAGGACAAGATTGAGTATATGGGCGACTATCTCTAAGGCATACCCATAAAGAAATGGGAAGAGAAGATCGACTCATCATAGAATGAACCATGTCTAACAAGGTCCGATTACGCCTCTCAACCACACCATTAAGCTGTGGTGTCCTAGGAGGAGTCAATTGTGAAACTATTCCACATTCCTTGAGATAGTCATGGAACTTGATACTAAGATACTCTCCTCCTCTATCAGATCAGAGCATCTTTATCTTCCTGCCTAATTGATCCTCGACTTCATGTTTCAACTCTTTGAACTTTTCAAAGGTTTCTGATTTATGTTTGATTAAGTAGATATAGCCATAATTGCTATAATCATCTGTAAATGTTAAATAAATTCGATTAGCATCCCTTGTGGTGGATCTGAAGGGTTCACACACAAGCATCTGTGTCTATGAGATCCAACAAACCTTCACCTCTTTCACAAGATCCAGTGAAAGGTGATTTTGTCATCTTTCCCAAAAGACAAGATTTGCATTCATCATCTGACCTTAAGTAAAACTATTCCAATACTCCATCCTTTTGGAGTTGGGCGATTTGTTTCTTCTTAATATGCCCAAGATGACAATGCCCACCATTACAAGGTAGAGATTCAAACATAAAAATACCATTTTTATAAACCAAAATCAAACTATTCACATCATTAAATGAATATAGGAAACCTTGTCTAAACAGTACATGAAAATAAATAATGTTTCGCGTCATTTCTGACGAATAGCAACAATCAACTAAATCTAATCTAACATCGCCACCAAGCACAAGACTATAAATTCCAATCTAGGTAATAGGAGAAGATCGCCCATTGCCCATGATCAGATTCATCCTTCCATGCTCTACCTCCTCACTTTCTCTTATCCTCTCCAAATAATAACAAATATGAAAACGACATCATGTATGAAGGACCAAAGAACGAGTAGATTGTGAGTGATTAGTTTGAATAGTGTAAATACCTGTTGACGATGGCTTCACTTTGCCATCCTTGTTGTCCTACAAGTACTTGGGGAAACATCGTTTCCAATGACCCTTATCGTTGCAATAGAAGCAAGTGGCCTCCTTGGGATCACAAACAGAAGGAATGTCAGAATTGGGCATTGCTTTTGTGTCATTGCTAGACGACCCAACATGGGCCTTGCCCTTCTAGTTCGTTTTAGGATTACCTTTCCTATTCTTTCCTTTGTTTTGCCCAATGGCAAGGACAGGAGCACTAGTAGGAGTAGAGTTTTGATTTTTATTTAAACCCCACTCAACTGTCTGCAATAGGTTGTGGAGTTGGGCCAATGTGGTCTCAGTATTGTTCAAATGACAAGCCAATATGAACTGAGCATAACAAGCTGGAAAGGAGTTAAGGACCATGTTAATGGCCAAATCCTCGTCGAAATTCACATTAAGCCTTTCAAGGCGCTCTACGTATCTTTGCATCCTTTTCACGTGATTGCAGACCGACTCTCCTTCCTACAACTTGCAAGCCATGATGGATTTGACGACCTCATACTTTTATTGATGAAATCTCTTGTGAAACTTTTCCACAAGATCCAAGTTCATCTCATATGGCCAGTAGTCCTCATAGAACCTTTGTAATTCAGGAATCATGGTGACGACCATGATGCAAGCAACCTTTGTTGCATCATTGTAATGTTTCTTATATGAGAGGATTTCTTCAGGAGTAGAAGTGGTTTCATCAATCTCAACAAGTTGTTTTTCAAGGATATACTCTTTGCCCTCGTATCATAGATCCATCTTGATGTTTCACATCCAATCATTATAGTTGGTGCCATCCAATGTCACCTTGGACATGATCGAGAGTAGCGAGAAGTTGTAGGTAGAGTTTTGAGAACCAGAAGCATCACCAGGAGTAGAGAACTATAGAGAAAAAGAATAGTTTTAGTTAGATGACATAAATCCTTAATATTTTAACCCATAATAAATATTTAAGGCTAGGATCCAAAATAACAATTCATGACTAAGAAGAGGGATGCCGTAGTCTTATTGAGAATTTATGAAGGTAAGTAAAGGAAATTTACCAATTTCAATCAAAATAATATTCCTAGATCTTTTAAGATTCATTAAATCTTATCAATGACATGTTTAATCTCAGATTATGATCTTCTATTTGTGACTGGGATGCTGAGGATCACAAACAAGATGTGAATAACCATGAAAATATACTTGGCAACCTCGATGTCATTTATCATCTCTAACTAATGTGCCGGTTAACCACACGCACTCCATTAACAATGATAATTTTCGAGATGCCCATTACTACTCTTTATAGTCACTATTAGTGTGCCGGTTGACCACACACGCTCCACTAACTATATATAAAGCATAATGTGCAATTTCATGGATTAGCATACTTTTCACATTTTTCCTAAAGTAACCAAGACCGAGATTTTAAAAAATCGTTTAGTTACTTTATATCATTATACTTATTAATGATATTATGTCCTATCAAATCCGTTCGGCTAAAGTCCCTCCACTACACAGGAGAGCGGTGGGTAAGAGTGGACACTCATTCAATGGCCATTTTATAGACCGCTTCCTTATACCCTCTTTATAGCATGATTTCGTGAATGAGACTTACTAGCTATTTGACTGACTTTTCTAAAATACTAAGTTTAATTTTAATAATAATATATTAAACTTTTAATAATATAAGTATAGGTTGTATTATAAAACTTTTGTAAAATACTAAGTTTAATTTTAAAATTTTCTAAAGTAATATAAAAAATTAATTTAATCTAAAATTCAATCAGTTATGATTTAATCTTTATATTTTAATTAACTATTATTTAAATTAATTTAAATCATATGAGGATTAAATAATTATTTACTATTAAACTATTAATTAAATAATTTGAATTTGGTCATAATCCTTACCCTACTAGATTGTCGAAAATTAAGGGTATAAGGATTATCCTATTTTAATTATTCTGTTTTAACCAATTAAAACAATAATTATCAAATAAGGAAACCCTAACATCCCTACCGATTTTCGAAACTTAGGGAGGAAGGCTAGGGTTTCAAGAACCCTAGCCCAAGTCGAAAATCCATACCTTTAGGGTTTAACTTTTATAAACCCTAATTTGACTTGGATTTTCGACCCTGAAGGTATGGATTTTTGACTTGGGCTAGGGTTCTTGAATAGGATGATTTTTCATTATTTTCTTTTAATATTCTATTATTATTAAATACATGAATGAACCACAATATCTCTCTCTCTCTTTCTCTCTCCCCTCTCTTTCTCTTTCTCTCCCTCCCACTCCCCCCCTTCTCTCTCTCTATTGTGTGATGTGTGTCGCTGTTTCCAAAGCTATTAATCTGTTGTCTCCCTCACCTCCAAATGAAGCGAATTTAATCTCCCAAAATTTACGTTTCTTTTTCTTTGTCTCTCCGCAAAACGAATTGAAGAATAAGATGGTTGAATTAATTGTCGACATTAATCCGGACAAGGTAGTCATCTCGGCCATGCTTCCCTCTCCATGTCTTCCCTCTCTGTCAAGTCTTGCTTTTTTGCACCCCATCGAAGTTGCAACATGTTTTATTTTTTTTTCTTCATGATGCATGGTGGTCACTTCTTCTCTAATGATTCCTCATACTCTGGTGCCTCCTTTTTCTCTGGTGACAGTGAGTCAACAACTCCTCTGCTGTGATTCGAAGATCAAACACCCTAATAATCATCACCGCTATTGATGTATTTAAGCAACACTAGTGTCATTGTTCATTGAATCTCCACCATTAGAGTCACCAATCCTACATATGTATGTAACACCCTGTTTCAGGTCATTTCTTAATTCAGGGTTGTTGACCGAAATTCGATCATGTGAAGGCTTTGGGATTTGACAAAGTAAAGTTTAGACCTTATTGAAGATTGCTAAAGCTGGTTGTGATATCTAAGCCCTTGATTTGTGTGCTAGAACCAAAGGGTAGAATGGGAAAAGTTATATGTCGGGCTTCTTGTAACACCCAACCAATTAGGTCTTTCCATTATTATCTTAAGTATAAAAATTATTGCAAAATGGTACTTACGTCGTGCGCACTTGAGGCATACGCATGGCGTAACTCATTAAAAGGAACGTGGATCTTCATGAGTACGCAAGGCGTACTCGTCAGATGAGCAAACCCAATTTTTTAGCGCTTGATCCCTATATAATGTCATTATCTTCCTTGAGACCCTCCCACCTTCAGCCTCCATTCGATCCTTTGCAAACCCTAATATCTATTTGAGAGCTTTTGAGTGTTTTGTGTTCATTCTTGAGAAGGAGTCCATTGGAGAGCATTTGAGGAGCATCAATCTTTGTGGATCTTGAACTTTCATCTCTCTAGCAACCACTAGAAGGTCTATGTTAACACACTGTCGTAGGCGTATTAAGCAAATAAAATTTCACTGCTGGATTGCACTAATAATATAACACAAGGAAGCAGGGTCGAATCCTCAGGGACACAGCCTAACGGTCAATGCCTTTTTGCATCAGGCACATTCTAGTCAATAAAACAGAAATTATAAAAGAGGGATTTTGAATTAAACTAAAAACTAAAATTTGTAGTGAAAATAAACTAAATGAAAATCAATAATAAACTTGATCTTTGTTCTGCTACGACTTTCCTAATTATGCAATCAACCCATATATGGTTATTCAGAATGTGTTCTATCTAAGCTGGTACTGAGAAAAACTAACAAGATCTAGTATAATATTTACCTAAATTAGTTAACCAAAACAAGCTATCCAGTTAACCCTAACTTTTTACTGTTAATTAAACAAGCTCTTAATTAAATCAGAAAAGCAGCTTTAAAATCTATGTAAAATTCCCAGCGATACCCAATACTTCTCACAAGCTCGGAAGCGTAACGATATGTTTTTTTTACAGTATATACCAAAGTTAAATCCCAAACACGGAACCAATCTGATACTTGTTACTTATTACCACTTGACAAGAACAATTACAGATTAACTGGAATGATAAAAACCCTAGCTAGGTGATCAGACTAACAAGAATCAAAATCAAATATTCATTAAGCTCAAAACTGAAAATCTGGATACAAACACAAAAAGAAAACAATAACTGATAACTAATCACATGAAAAGTACTAGTCTATTACAGAACTGAAAACCATGGTTTTAGCCTGACATGGCTAAAAACAAATCTAAACTAGTAAATAGAAACATTAACCGAATAATCTTCTAAACTAAATGAGATGATTCGCAACCTTCAGATCTCCAGAAGTCGCTAAAAGGTATCAAAAATCACCTTTAGAAGTGTACTTCGTCGCCTGGAACCGTCTAACCTTCTAATCTAATAATGAGGGTCTTGTTTATATGCGAGACGGAAGCTTCCGAAGAATAAAAACGAAAAATGCGATCATAGAAAATACGATTTTTCCAGATTCACCCTTAAATGATGTACGAGGCTATTTTCAACGTTTTCAGAACTTCGAGACAAAAATGCGATCGCAAATAGGCAAAATGAGATTGCAGTTTTTTTAGATTTCTTCCAGAACCGCGTTTAAATGAAGTACGATGCCAAATATGAAGTTTCATGGGTTGCGTAGCAGAAATGCAATCGTAGAATGGCCATATGTGATCGAAGAAATGAGTTTTTTTTTTCTTCAGATGACTTCCTGATGAATTATTTTGGAACGCCCTGTTTCGAATCGCTTTATTATTCGGGACCGTGGCCCGGTCATTAGTTATCATAAGGCTTAGGGCCGTGGGGAAGAAAGGTTTAGATCCATTTAGATGTGGGTGGTGTTGGTTATGTGATGATGGGGTTCAGTTTGTGTTTTAGAGCCCAAGGGTATCGGTAAAGGCGTTGGTCGGGCCTTTTATGAATTTTGGATTTAAGTTTGGTTTGTTTTCAGATTAAATAAAGTTGATAGAAGTGTAGGGCTTCTCGTTACCGTTCCGTGGATATAAAGAACTTCGAAAACAGATAAGGGAAGCAAAAGTTATGATCATTTGAAGTTAGAAGGGTTTGGACAAAACCAAGTACGCATGGCGTACACATGAATTTGGACGCGGAAGCATTTGGGAACGCACTGCATTCCCCAAGGGAACGCGTTGCGTTCATCAGGCCAGATTAAAACCCTAACTTAGGGTATTGGACCCTATTTAAAGACCTTAACTCACTAAGCTTTGTGCTTACAATTTTGTTTATGGTTTCAGGTTCTTTAGATGATTCGTGACAAGGCGAAGGAGTGGCCATACACATCCTTGGTTTTACGACAGATTGGATCTTGGGAGGCACTTATTTTAAATCATGTTTTGTAGACAATGTTTTTGTTAACACTTTTGTTAATAAATGGGTAGTTTTGAAAAGTTTTGATTTGCTGAAAATTTTGGGATGTTACATATTTTGACCCTGGAAAACTTCGTTGCATTTATGCGATCGCAGAAACTGAAAATGCGATCGTAGATATGAGTTTTTGACTCATTTCGGATGCGATTCTTCAGTTTAAGCACGACATGTTATTCCTTAATATCCTTCTTCAATTCTATCTCCATTTAAGCTCCAAACATGCATCCATCTGCTCCCAAAGTACTGCTCCACTCGAACTATCTGAAAACATCACAAAAATGCTAGCAGTATGGGAATTTTGATGATGACATGAGCTAAACATTATTTACACTAATGACATGCAAATGCACAAAATAAGATGGTAAATGCTAATAAAAACTACCTTAAAAGATGCATAAAATGACATCTATGAAATCTCCCCAAGCTTAAACCTTAATTGCCCTCAAGTAATATAAAGATTAAGCATTATAAACAAATGGAAAGATGTATATGACCTAAAAATAATTTAGAATAAAATAAAGGAAAATAAAAACTTGAAGTAAAATACTCCACTCTTTTTTTTTTCGCATGATCAGATTTCACAACAAGAAAAGCTCCAATGAAATCACTACCTAGATAACAGTCTCAATACCTTTATTGCAGATTCTGAATTCATATTTAATAAGTCAAACCAAACTTGAGCAATTAATTTTTTATGCCGAATTTAATTCGTGAAAACAGTGTATTTTTAAAAATAATTTCACGAAAATTCATTTATAAAAACTTAGCATGACCGACCCCTTCTTTTTTTTTTCCTAACTAGTCCGGTAAACGCGGTAAGCTCCATTATGGACAAAAAATCCAAGCTTACCCATATGATTTCACTATCGAGGGATCTATCTCATTATACCACACATCTTCTTTGTCTTGATCAACTCTTCAGATTTAACTTGCTTGGTTCTTGATTTTTACTTGAGTTTGACTTGGATTTTCACTTTGAATTTAAGATTTCTTCAAGTTGCTTGATGTACCATTTCTAATATATATTGACTTGGCGCGGATTTTACTTTGAGGCCCACCATATCTTCACTACTTCAAAAAAGATAATAAATTGTGTGGATATAACAAGAGTTCCCTCTCAACCTCAAAAGGCGCAGAAACTATAAGGTTCAGTTCTTCAAGGAAAGAAAATGGTTATTCAATCTAGGTTCTTTTTAAGGCATTTAAGGAAATTATCCTAAAACACTATTCGTTTTTCCATCCCACACTTCTATTGTAATACTTATCCGACTCTTATGTTGGTTCATATTTCAAAAACATTTAAAGCACTTTCTAACATGAAAATATAATTTTTAAAATTGATTGTAATGAGACTGTTTATTTTCAGTTCCTACCACACTTTTTTTTCAGAGCTATCGAATTTAAACAAAATATCCCCGTCTCATGTAAAATTTTTAATATTCTGATTTTTTTTAGAATTTTTAATATGCAGAAAATAAAAAACTAGAAATAAAACCTTTTTGAGTTTTTTTTATGAATATAGAAAAAATTAAAAGTAAAATATTTTTTGGATTTTTTAGATTTTTTTATATGCAAATGCAATGGAGAATATAAAATGCAAAAAGAAAAATAAAATTTTAAAAATTTAATCTAAAAAATAAACTGAAAAATTTAAATTTTAACTAAAATGCAAATTATCATACTAACACCCTCCCCAAGCTTAAAATGATGCATTGTCCTCAATGCTCAGAGAGGAATAAACATCTAAGTAAAACATATAAAAGCAAAAAGGTGCTAGGAATGAATGTACCTGATAAGTTTGCACAAATTCTAATTTTCACGATGATGTTGGCGAAAAATCTGAATTTCAACAACTTTGAAGATCCTCGGATTTCCCCAAGCTTGTTTGGAATTTCGAGTATCTCTTTATTGAAAGCATAAAAACTAAAAACTACTCATCGAGTTTCCTCCTAGAAAGTGGCCCATTTTAAAGTCGTTGGCTCAACTTTGCCCAACCAAATTTGCTAACTAGTAAGGTTGGGCTTCTCTGAAGCTCAACTATCTTCCGTGTCACTCGAGATCCCCTCAGATATGGCAAGACTGGTGGATCTGGAACTTATTCAGCAAACTAGAAAGACTACATATTTTGTTAAGATAAGTTTTTTTTAGATTTTTAAACTTTTTTCTTTGTCTGATCTTCTTTCCAGATATCTTCTCATTCTTTTCTTCAGATTTTTTTTTCTTTTCAGATTTTCTCTTATGTTTCCTTTGCAAAAATCAACTTCTCCTCTAGTACCTTCTCAACTGAAATCATTACTTTCTCCTATTCTTTTTCCAAAAGTTTGTTTCGTTTTAGTTTTTTATCTAATTCTTCCTCAACATATTTCAACTCCTCCTCTTCCCCAAGCTTATTTCTGTTCAACTTCTTATCAACAACTAATTTCTCTTCTTTTCCCTAAGCTTTCCTTTTTCCATCTCTTCTGATGTAGCAGATAATTTTCTGTCTACAATTTTTTCTTGCATAGAAACATTAGAAAACTCATAGCAGCCCTCAGATAAAGGACTGCTGGTACCCAGATAATTAACAGAAATATTATCAGAAGTATCATCATCATTCATTTTAATGTTCACCACATCCCCATCAAATTCCATAGAAAGTGTACCAGCAAAAACATTAATTTTCGTTTTAGAAGTTTTCAGAAAAGGGCTTCTGAAAATAATTGAGTTTTTATATGATACGTATAAACCATCCGTGTCCTAAATATAAAAATCGACAGGAAAAATAAGCTCACCCACTTGGACGAGAAAATCCTCCAATACACCTTTTGGGTGTACTGCCGAGTGATCTGCCAACTGAATGAGTGTCCCGGTCTTTTGTAAAGTTATCAATTTTAATTTTTCAACAATTGAGAAGAGAAGGACTGTAACATCCCAAATTCCGAGTCCAAAAATTTCATTTTAATTAACTGAGTATAAAACATTCATGAGAAAACTACGTGAAAATATATCGTTTCGTAAATCAACATAACATGTCTGCAAACCCAAATCATAAAGTAGCAACATGTCAGAGTACAATCCCAGAATATCTCAAGTGCGGAAAATCAATGCGTGTGTGTATGATGTGCTGCTACCGCGCCAGCTCCTTCCCCTTTGATGAAGAGGTACCTGAAACCAAAACTGTAAACTGTAAGCACGAAGCTTAGTGAGTTCCCCCATCGTACCGCATACCCTACAATCACATAACATACATATACTGTCAGGCATATCTGGGTGCCCGACCTACCCATTCGGTCCTCTCGACCGGATACTGCCTAGCATATCTAGGTGCTGGCCTCCCCTTCGGTCCTCTCGACCGGATACTGCCTAACACATCTGGGTGCTGGCCTCCCCTTCGGTCCTCTCGACCGGATACTGGGGACTATTTAACTCCTCTACTGCTACCACATAACATATAACACATAATCATATTCTATCTAGCATGACTGGGTAAGACTACCCCCTTCGGCCTTATCGACCGGAAATCTTGGGGACTATCTCCCCTACTGCTACTAGCATATAACATCATATCACACTAGCACATAACACATCAGGTAGTAGCAAACTTAGATGAATATCACAAAGACAATCATCCTCCGGCTATAATCCCCACAAAAACACTTAGTCAGAGTATGGTATCTATTCTTAGGGTAAAATGACCATTTTACCCCTGACCAAGTCCAAGACAAAGTCAAAGTCAACTTCCAGTTGACCCGACTCGCCGAGTTGGTCTGCCAACTCGTCGAGTCCCTATCCTTTCATCTGTCCTTCTTCACGCCTCTACTCGTCGAGTTTGGCAACGACTCGACGAGTTCTCCTTCTAGAACAACCCCGAATGAACCTTCATCCGAATCGCCGAGTTGTATGAACAACTCGTCGAGTTCATCTCCTTCCTATAAACAAGTCATGTCCTCGACTCGCCGAGTTGTATGGACAACTCGTCGAGTTCATCCTCAAGAGTTGGGAGATTTCCTTGGACTCATCGAGTCTGTTTATGTATTCGTCGAGTCCTATGAACTCTAGGACTATGGCTTATCTCAATACGTTGGGTCACTCCTCCGGACCCTCTAAGACCTTTCCAACACTCCACTGGGTCTCCTTGACCCCTAACAGAAAAGGGAAGTCTAACCTCGGACTCGCTGAGTCCCAAGAACGACTCGCCGAGTCGATACAGTCCAAGTCTTATTTCTTCGATTTCTGGTGTACAACCCTTGTCCAAATGATAGATCTAGGTCCCTAAACTCGATCTAGCACGTAAAGTTACGAACTTTACGTTCATGCATGGGACTTTGAGTCTAAAAGGCTCTAAAAGAGACTCTTGGGTTGCATGGGGGCTTCCATGGGTGCAAAAGCAGCCCCTTTCTGCCTTGTAATTCCTCCATGGACCTAGATCCGAAGCCTCAACCCCCAACCATGCTTGCAATCATGGTTGGTTACCAAGGATGGCTTATAAAAGCCCTAAATCTCCCCAAAAAGGGATCTAGCAAAAGAACAAGCAAGGTATCGGCTTTATACCTTCTGTGAACTGCAAATGGTGCACAAACTTGAACTCCCTTGGTCTCCTCTTGATTCCTCTAGGCTTTTCCTTCTCCTTTGAGTTCAAAATCACCAAAAAGCACCACAAATGCCTTATCTCTTTATACAAACGGCTAGGGTTTGCTATGGGGGTTTTCTGGAAGCAATAGGGATGAAGGGTGGCTGAATGAGATGTTTAAATAGGGTGCAAACCCTTAGATTAGGGTTTTGTCCAGTCGGAGTCTACTCGTCGAGTCTGGAAGCCGACTCGACGAGTCCGTCATTTAAATCCCGGATCAAATCTGTTTCTACTCGACGAGTTGGTCCTTCAACTCGCCGAATCCCAGGCCAAAAATACAAAATACTTAAATAAAATACATACCAGGAACCAGGTGCTACAAATCTCCCCCACTTATTTTAGACTTCGTCCTCGAAGTCTGCTGCTCGTTCCTAGAAAAGCTCTGGGTAATGCCCCATCATCTCATCCACCGGCTCCCAAGTCCATTCCGAGCCCTTCCGGTGCTGCCATTACACCTTTACCAGCTCGACCCTCTTGTTCCTCATATCCTTCGACTTCCGGTCGAGGATCGCTACAGGCCGCTCGATGTAATTCAGGTTGTCATCGACCTGAATATCCTCTAATGGTACCACTGTCGAATCGTCCACCAAACATTTCCGTAACTGAGAGACGTGAAAGGTGCTATGAATCTGACTGAGTTCAGCTGGCAGGTCCAGCCTATACGCCACCTTGCCCACCCGGGCTATAACCCTGAAGGGTCCAATATACCTGGGACCCAACTTGCCCCGCTTCCTGAATCGGATGACGCCCTTCCATGGCGACACCTTCAGGAGAACCATATCCCCGACCTGAAACACCAGGTCTGATCGGCGCTTGTCGGCATAACTTTTCTGCCGACTCTGAGCAGTCTGAAGTCTGCTCCGAACCTGCTGAATCCTCTCTGTCGTCTTGAGCACCACTTCGGTGCTCCCCATGACCCTCTGGCCAACCTCACCCCAACATATCGGGGTCCTGCACTTCCTCCTGTATAACATCTTGAAGGGAGGACGGTTAATACTCGCGTGGTAGCTGTTGTTGTACGAGAACTCAGCCAATGGGAGGTAAGCATCCCAACTACCACCTAAATCTAACACACACGCCCGCAGCATATCCTCTAGAGTCTGGATGGTCCGCTCGCTCTGACCATCTGTCTGCGGATGAAATGCAGTGCTAAAGTGCAGACGAGTACCCAGCTCGTCATGAAACTTCTTCCAAAACCTGGAAGTGAACCGCACATCCCTGTCTGAAATCACCGAAACTGGCACCCCGTGCCTCGCCACCACCTCCCTGATGTAGATATCGGCCAACTTTTCGGCCAAAATACTCTCCTGAATCGGAATAAAATGGGCGCTCTTGGTCAATCGATCGACGATGACCCAAATCGAATCTACGCCTCGCGCGGTCCTGGGAAGTTTGGTGATGAAATCCATGGTAATATCTTCTCACTTCCACAGGGGAATATCCAACGGCTGCATCTTGCCGTGTGGCCTCTGGTGCTCGGCCTTGACCTTCCTGCAGGTCAAGCACCGCTCCACATACCATGCTACATCCCACTTCATGCAGGGCCACCAATAGTCAAGACGAAGATCTCTATACATCTTCGTCGCTCCGGGATGGATAGAAAACCTGGATTTGTGCGCCTCCTCCATCAATGTCTGGCGCACGCCTCCATGATAGGGGATCCACACCCTACGGTGAAGAGTCAATAACCCTCGGCTATCATAGTCGAAGGAGGAAACCTGTCCCACTATACGCTCACTCTTCCGATGTTCCTCCTTCATAGCCTCCTGCTGGGCCTCCCGGATATGTTCCAACAATGGAGTCACTACTGTCATCCGCATGCAAATATCTCTGATCGGCGCTGCCTTACGGCTAAGCGCGTCGGCCACCACATTGGCCTTCCCTGGGTGGTAAAGGATCTCGCAGTCGTAATCCTTCACCACATCTAGCCACCGGCGCTGCCTCATGTTCAGATTCTGCTGATCCATGAGGTATCTCAAACTCTTGTGGTCAGTGTAAATGGTACAACGGACCCCATACAGGTAATGACGCCAAATCTTGATGGCGAACACAACAACCCCCAACTCCAAATCATGCGTCGGATAGTTCGTCTCGTGAGGCTTCAGCTGCCTCGAAGCGTAGGCGATGACATGCCCTCTCTGCATCAATATCGCGCCCAGACCCGAAATAGACGTGTCGCAGTACACAAAAAATCTTCTATGCCCTCTGGCAGGGCTAAGATCGGCGCCTCGCACAATCTCTGTCTCAGTGTCTCAAACGCTGCCTGCTGCTCAGGTCCCCAACGAAAGACTACGGTCCTTTTTGTCAGCCGCGTCAAGGGTACGGCTATCTTGGAGAAGTCCTGGATGAATCTCCGATAGTAGCCGGCTAATCCCAGGAAACTCCGAATCTAAGATGGAGACTTCGGAACCTCCCATCTCATCACGGCCTCCACCTTGGCCGGGTCGACCAGAATACCGTTCTGGTTTACAAGGTGCCCAAGAAACTGCACCTCGCGCAACCAAAACTCACACTTGGAGAACTTGGCGTATAAGCTCTCTCTCCTCAAAGTATCCAAAACCTCTCGCAGATGCTCCTCATGCTGCTCCTACATCTTGGAATAGACCAAGATGTCATCAATGAAAACTATCACGAACCGATCCAGCATCGGTCTACACACGCGGTTCATGAGGTCCATGAACGCGACAGGAGCGTTGGTGAGCCCGAAAGGCATCACCACGAACTCATAGTGGCCATAACGCGTCCGAAACGCAGTCTTCTGTACATCCTCCTCTCTGACCCTCATCTGATGATACCCCGAACGCAAATCAATCTTGGAGAACCAAGATGCTCCCTGTAGCTGGTCAAAGAGGTCATCAATCCTCGGGAGTGGGTAATGGTTCTTCACTGTTACCTTATTCAGCTCCCTATAATCTTTACACATCCGATGCGACTCGTCCTTCTTTTTCACGAACAGAATCGGGGCTCCCCAGGGTGAACTGCTCGGTCAAATGAACCCCTTGTCTAACAGCTCCTGCAGCTGCGTAGACAACTCATGCATCTCGGGAGGAGCCAACCGATACGGTGCCCTGGCTATCGGAGCCGCACCAGGGACTAGGTCGATCCTGAACTCCACCTGCCGCTCCGGAGGTATCCCAAGAAGCTCCTCTGGGAACACATCTGCGTAGTCTCGCACCACTGGAACATCGCTCACCGTCGCCCTACCCCCCGGGTATCCATAACATAGGCGACATACCCAGCACAGCCCTGCTGAAGGTCGCGCCTAGCCCTCGCTGCTGAACATAATATGGGTCCACGTTGTGGCCTCTCGCCGTGGATCACCAACTCTCCCCCACTTGGGGTCCTGACTCGCACTAACTGCTGTGCGTAGTCTATCACCGCCCCATTAGGGCTCATCTAATCCATACCTATAATCACCTTGTTCCTACGCAACGGAATGGGAACCAAGTCTACCAGGTAGTGCTCCTCGAATAGCCTCAGAACACAATCTCTGAAAACCGCCGATGCTCGCACCGATCGGTCGTCCGCAATCTCAACCTCTAGTGGGCAATCCAACATACGCGAGGACTCAGGAAACTTCTTGTTAAGCGCAAGAGAAACAAACGATCGGGTAGCGCCCGAATCAAACAACACATGAACTGGGATACCGTTCACATGGAACGATCCTAAACGAAACATATCATATGGCACATCAATATCACAAGCAACATAAAATAAAGCTAGGGAGAAGAAATCATACCCGTCACCACATCGGGTGCGGCGCGTGCCTCCTCGGCAGTCAACTGGAAGGCCCGGCTCCTCACCACTGGAGCCTCGGTCTTGCCCTGTCGGCCATCCGTAATCCGCAGGGTCGCTGGGACTGGCGCTGCTGCTGTCAACTGGGGGCAATTGGCCTTCTTGTGGCCCCTCTGGTTACAGTGGAAACACAGCAACTCGGATGTCTGAATAGTGGGTGTAGGGGCGGTACAATCCTTGCTGAAGTGCCCCAACTTGCCGCACTTATAGCAGCCCGACGATCCCAACCTGCACGCTCCCTCATGTGACTTGCCGCATTTCCTGCAGCGGCCTCGGTCCTGCTGGCCTTTCGGCCTAGCATCTGATCCCTTGGGCTTCTTCCCTGAAGCCCCAGTCGTCTGCCCCTCCTCTACCTTCCTCTTCTGGATATGCTCCAGATTAATCTCCCTCTCCCTTCCCCTGGCAATCATGGAATCCAGGGTAGGGCAAGCTGAAAAACTAACATGCTCCCGAATGTCAGCTAGTAACATGTCATGGTAGCGGGTCCTCCTCATGTCCTCATCTCCCGCATACTGGGGCACCAATAACGCCCTCTCCCGGAACTTAGCGGTGATCTCCGCCACTGTCTCAGTCGTCTGTCTCATATCCAGGAACTCCCTGGCCAACTGCTGAAGCTCCACCGCAGGTGCGAACTCAGCCCTGAACCGGGTCACAAAATCCGGCCATGTCATAGCCTCAACAGTCGAGGCTCCCAGAGAGTCACCAACCGACTCCCACCAATCTCTGGCCCTGTCTCTCAAACACCCTGTTGCATATCTCACCTTCGACCCCTCGGGGCAGAAGCTAGTCAACTGTGCAGACTCAATGTCTGCAATCCATCGCCTGGCCACAATGGGGTCCTTCGCCCCATGGAAATCCGGCGCACCACTGCCCCTGAAGTCCTTAAAGGACAGTGTGCGTGATCCTGACTGGCTGTTCGCCATGTCGCTCCTGAACGCCCTGAGGCGTTCCTCCATCAGCTTAATGATCCCCTCCTTGATCGACCCAAAGATGACCGGGGTCGCATCAAGGATGCCTATAGTGATCTCGGACGCGATGAACTCGCGTAGCCTCTCATCCACTGGTTCGGAACCTGAGCCCGAACCCGATCCCTCTCCTGAGCTGCCAACTGCTGGCCTCGGACGTAGTACCACCATTCTACAATACATAATGACAACCGTCAGTGATACTGATACATCTAGAGGGATCACATCCATCACAAGTTCCCTGGTCTTGCCTCAGCCTTCCTCGATTCAAGTACGAATCCTCTGCTTCCGGTAGTACGGGCCCATACTACCTTCCACATCTATCCGTACTTTCGTTAAGAACTGCCTTGACTCCACCAAGTCCCTTCTACTGGCACTAATAGCTGCTATTCTCTTCCTAGGCTTGCCCTAGTGTAATCACCAATCCAAACTCAGTCCTCAGCTACTGAAGGTATTCTCATGATGCCAATTAGCCGCTACCTGAACACCATCACATGCGACGAGGCTCGGATAATCCTTCGGGTAAGGGACCCGTCCCTACAACGGTTAGACTCAAACGAGAGTTGCGCAATAGGGCTAATTCCAGCACTCTGAGATTATTCAACCCTGATCACATGTGACTTAACGTATTCACCTAATGGCTAACTCCCATCACCCAGAGTCCCACAAAGCACAAAGCAAGTAGTATTTCGACGAAGGGAAACCTAACCACATAATCCAATTATACTGCTCTATCCTCTACTCAGGAATCTATACTAGCATGCCATTCATAAGGCTCATACACATATAACAGGCACATAAGGCATCCTCCTAGATCCTTAGTCCTAATCTAGCATGCTGTTCTACTGAACTGATAATCATAACATAAACTTGTATGGGTACTTTGGGGAAAAACTTACTTGAGCTCGGCCGGTCGCGCACATCACACACCTTGTTCTTTCTTAACACTTTTAACTTAGCTTTTAGAAAACCATTTTATTTGTAAAAACCTTTTAATTCCTCGCTTTGAGTCCAGACACCCCCGAGGGTGTGTCCGAATCCCTCAAACCAAGGCTCTGATACCAACTTGTAACATCCCAAATTCCGAGTCCAAAAATTTCATTTTAATTAACTGAGTATAAAACATTCATGAGAAAACTACGTGAAAATATATCATTTCGTAAATCAACATAACATGTCTGGAAACCCAAATCATAAAGTAGCAACATGTCAGAGTACAATCCCAAAATATCTCAAGTGCGGAAAATCAATGCGTGTGTGTATGATGTGTTGCTACCGCGCCAGCTCCTTCCCCTTTAATGAAGAGGTACCTGAAACAAAAATTGTAAACTGTAAGCACGAAGCTTAGTGAGTTCCGCCATCGTACCGCATACCATACAATCACATAACATACATATACTATCAGGCATATCTGGGTGCCCGACCTACCCCTCCGGTCCTCTCGACCGGATACTGCCTAGCATATCTAGGTGCTGGCCTCCCCTTCGGTCCTCTCGACCGGATACTGCCTAGCATATCTGGGTGCTGGCCTCCCCTTCGGTCCTCTCGACCGGATACTGGGGACTATTTCACCCCTCTACTGCTACCACATAACATATAGCACATAATCATATTCTATCTAGCATGACTGGGTATGACTACCCCCTTTGGCCCTATCGACCAGAAATCTTGGGGACTATCTCCCCTACTGCTACTAGCATATAACATCATATCACACTAGCACATAACACATCAGGTAGTAGCAAACTTAGATGAATATCACAAACACAATCATCCTCCGGCTATAATCCCCACAAAAACACTTAGTCAGAGTAGGGTATCTATTCTTAGGGTAAAATGACCATTTTACCCCTGACCAAGTCCAAGACAAAGTCAAAGTCAACTTCCAGTTGACCCGACTCTCCGAGTTGGTCCGCCAACTCATCGAGTCACTATCCTTTCATCTGTCCTTCTTCACGCCTCTACTCGTCGAGTTTGGCAACGACTCGACGAGTTCTCCTTCTAGAACAACCCCGAATGAACCTTCATCTGACTCGCCGAGTTGTACGAACAACTCGTCGAGTTCATCTCCTTCCTATAAAAAAGTCCTGTCCTCGACTCGCCGAGTTGTAAGAACAACTCGTCGAGTTCATCCTCAAGAGTTGGGAGATTACCTTGGACTCGTCGAGTCTGTTTATGTACTCGTCGAGTCCTATGAACTCTAGGACTATGGCTTATCTCAATACGTTGGGTCACTCCTCCGGACCCTCTAAGACCTTTCCAACACTCCACTGGGTCTCCTTGACCCCTAACAGAAAAGGGAAGTCTAACCTCGGACTCGCTGAGTCCCAAGAACGACTCACCGAGTCGTTACAGTCTAAGTCTTATTTCTTCGATTTCTGGTGTACAACCCTTGTCCAAATGATAGATCTAGGTCCCTAAACTCGATCTAGCGCGTAAAGTTACGAACTTTACGTTCATGTATGGGACTTTGAGTCTAAAAGGCTCTAAAAGAGACTCTTGGGTTGCATGGGGGCTTCCATGGGTGCAAAAGCAGCCTCTTTCTGCCTTGTAATTCCTCCATGGACCTAGATCCGAAGCCTCAACCCCCAACCATGCTTGCAATCATGGTTGGTTACCAAGGATGGCTTATAAAAGCCCTAAATCTCCCCAAAAAGGGATCTAGCAAAAGAACAAGCAAGGTATCGACTTTATACCTTCTGTGAACTGCAAATGGTGCACAAACTTGAACTCCCTTGATCTCCTCTTGATTCCTCTAGGCTTTTCCTTCTCCTTTGAGTTCAAAATCACCAAAAAGCACCACAAATGCCTTAGCTCTTTATACAAACGGCTAGGGTTTGCTATGGGGGTTTTCTGGAAGCAATAGGGACGAAGGGTGGCTGAATGAGATGTTTAAATAGGGTGCAAACCATTAGATTAGGGTTTTGTCCAGTCGGAGTCTACTCGTCGAGTCTGGAAGCCGACTCGACGAGTCCGTCATTTAAATCCCGGATCAAATCCGTTTCTACTCGACGAGTTGGTCCTTCAGCTCGCCGAGTCCCAGGCCAAAAATGCAAAATACTTAAATAAAATACATACCAGGAACCAGGTGCTACAAGGACATTGACTGAATCACCTAAATCAAGCATTACATTTGAAAACTTAAGGTTTCCCAATTTAGAAGGAATCGAAAAAATTCCCGGATCTTTGCACTTTGGGGGCAAACCTTTTTGCAAAATGGCAGAAATATTTTTGCCAGCTTTGATAGTTTCATTAATTTTCATTCTTTTCTTAGAAACACATAAAATTTTCAGAAACTTGGCATAACGAGGGATATGTTGGATAACATCCAAAATTGGAACATTTACCTCAACCATACGAAAAATTTCCGTGATGTCTTCATCCTCTCTTTCGCACTTCGTATTTCTCAATCGTGATAGAAATGGAGTTAGGGGCTTGTATTCCTTCAGATTCTGCTTATCCGGTTGTGTAGTTTCTGTTCTTTTATCTTCTTCATCATTTTATTCTTGATCCAGAAGAACTTCGTATTCTTCGGCTTCTTTTATTTGTATCTTTTACATTTCCTTCTTCAACCACAATTTCTTCATATTCCTCTTCAACTTCTTTTTCTTGTTCAGATATGCTTAGGCCTTCATAACTTTTCCCACTTCTCAAGGAACTAGCATTCATATTGTGCTTTGGGTTGTTTTCAGTGTGTCCCGGTAACTTTCCTTGAGATTCTAGACGACCCACAGAAGTGGCAAGTTGAGATGCCTGTTATTCCAAATTCTTGATACCAGCTATGGTTTCGTTCTGTAATGATTGGGTGCTCATGGCAAGACTCTTTACAATATTTTCTTTGGCCACACTAGAACTGATGGGTTGCTTATGCGAGTTCTGATTCTGAAAATTTTGACTCTGATAATTTTTCTGATTCGAATTCTGAAAGTTGGGTTGAAAATTCAGTTGCTGATAATTTCACTGCTGATGGAATCCCGGTGGCATCTGATATTGTTGTTTCTGCTGAAAATTACCGTTCCAACCTTGATTATTTTGTTGAGAAAATTTTTTATGCAGATATCGTCCAACAATGTTTACCCTAGCAGTGTCTTCTTGCAATAATGGGCACATATCAGTGGGGTGTTTAGTCTTCAAGCAAATCCCACACTGCTTCTTTGTAGCTGTTTTTTCGTTTGTCAGGAGCAGAACCGCTTTCGTGAGATCAGAAATTTAGGACTCCAAATAAGCATTTCTGATTTCCTTTACTCCTCTTGTTTGATCCATATACCACTCGTCTTCAGTTGCTGAATGCTTTGACTCTATTGTAAGTTTTTCGATCAGTTCTCAGATTTCTATTGGTGTCATATCACCTAAGGAACCACCACTGGAAGCGGTTATCAGACATCGCTCCATGGGTGTCAGACCTTCACAGAAACAACTGTTGAGATGGTAGTCACTGATCCCATGTTGTGGGCACCGAACCATAAGCTTTTTGAATCTCTCCCAGTAAATATGTAAAGCTTCTCTTTTTCCTCGTTTGATACCAATGGTTTCTCTTTTGAGATTGGAAACTTAAATTTCTGGAAAATACTTCTCTAAAAATAGCTTCGCGAGTTCTGTCCAAGTATTGATCGAACCGGATGGAATCTCATACAAACGCTCTTTCGATGAGTCTTGAGCTGAAAAGAGGAATGCCCTTAACTTTATCTGATCTGCAGTAACAACATGCGACTTCATTCCTAACCAAACCACATGAAATTCCTTAAGAAATTTATATGGGTCTTCGTTTTCTAGACCTCAGAATGTGGGAAGAAGATGTATCAACCCAGATTTGAGTTCGAAGTTCTAGGCTTCTAGAAACGTAATGTAGAGAGGTTACTGATTGACCTCTTGAGTGACCCACTCTATGAGAGTCTTTTACGCTTCTTCTCCCGTGTCACTCATGGCTGATTTTTTAGATTCTGAAGGTTCTAGAGTTTTATATTTTTCAAATTGGGTTTCAGAAGAATTTGTTCGCTTGGATTTAACTGGGGATGGTGGGGAGTATGTTTTATAGGGGTTGTTAGAAGGTGAAGATGGGGGTACTTTTGGAAAAGACAGAAAAGTTGGGCCTGGTTCGTTCCACAAGGGACTGCCTTGTGGTGTGGTAATTTCAGGTGGTAAGGGAGGATGATGATGAACCAAAGAAACCAGCTGATTGTTTTTCTTTGCTGCTTCTTTCTTCAGTTTCCTTGCAGTTCTTTCAATTTATGGATCAAAAACTAAAGGTGTACCTGTACGAAAAATTTCTTGGCATAAAACTATTAGAAAGCACTGCGTCCCCGACAACAGCGCCAACTTGTTAACATATTGTCGCAGGCGTATTAAGCAAATAAAATTTCACTGCTGGATTGCACTAATAATATAGCACATGGAAGCAGGGTCGATCCTGAAGGACACAGCCTAACAGTCAATGCCTTTTTTGCATCAGGCACATTCTAGTCAATAAAACAAAAATTATAAAATGGGGATTTTGAATTAAACTAAAAACTAAAATTTGCATTGAAAATAAACTAAACGAAAATCAATAATGAAAACGATTGAGTACGCAGGACGTACTCAGTCTATGTTAACTCTTTGACTTTTGACTTTGAACTTTGACCATGGGTTTGATCAAGTTTGACTTAAGGGCATTTTGTGTAATTTGAATAGTAGTTTGAGATTAGATCCCTGTTTACTGTATAGGTGACCGATAGAGACAACATTTGGAGCAGTGATCTGTTCAACTATTTTTCAGACTATAAAGTGAGTTTTCCTCACTGTACTTATGGGTCGAAGGCACCAATGCCCATAACACACTATGAAAATCTGAAGAATTGTGCGGTATGCCTATAACACGTTTGGAGTTCATCAACCCATTGTCCTTTGGCCTCGTTTAGTCTTGTTTCTAGGCCATGTATGATTTTCTTATTGGTGACTTTAGTTTGCCTATTTGCTTCTAGGTGTGTTGCTGAAGTGAACCTTTGATTTATTCAGAGCTCTTCACACCACTCCCGGAAGGGGTTATTCGCAAATTGTGCTCCGTTATCTGAAATTAATGTATATGGCACTCCAAAATGGCAAATGATTTTCTTCCAAAAGAATTTGATAATTTTTTAGATTGTTATTGTGGCCAATGGTTCTGCCTCAACCCGTTTGGTGAAATAGTCTATTGCTACTACTAAGAATTTGACCTTCCCTGGTGCTTCTGGGAACAATCCGACTATGCCTATTCCCCATTGAATGAAAGGCCAGGGGATACTAATACTAATCATTGGTGTTGTCGATTTTCTTGGGATTGGTGCATGTTTCTGGCACTTTTCACAACTGTAGATCACTCATTCTGTGTCTTGATACATAGTCAACCAATATTACCCTATCCACGATATTTTGTGTACTATTGTCCGTGCTCCTTCATATGCTCCTACCACTCCCTCACGTATTTCATTTATAAGGTATTCTGCATCCTTGCTATTTACACAGCGTAAGCGAGGTGGCAAATACCCTTTTTTGTATAATATTCCATTTTCCACTACAAAAGATGGTGCATTAACCCTTAGTTTCTAAGCTTCCTTGTCATCCGGAGGTAACTTGCCCTCCGTTAAGTATTCCATTATTGGTTTCCTCCAGTCGCTTGTTTATGCTATTACTGGCATTACCGACTTCTCCTCTATTGCTTTTACTTGCACTATTTCTACCAATACTTTCTTGGTTAAATAGGGAAAAGTAGATGATACAAGCCTACTTAACGCGTCTGTACGTTTGTTTTTTGATCTCGGCACATGTTCTAGCCTAAATCTCTTAAAGTGCTTTGTTAATGTTTTCACTTTGTCTGCATATTGTGCTAAATTTCCTCCTCGAATTTCATACAAGCCATTTGTCTTGTTGGCAATGACCATCGAATCTATAGAGGCGTGTATATGCTCACACCCCATATTAATAGCCAACTGCAATCCTATGATGAGTGCTTCATATTCTGATTCATTGTTTAATACTTGAAAGTCGAATCTTAATGCGTAGGTCATCTCTTCCCCCGTTGGGCTTGTTAATAAGCCAGCTCCCACACCTTCTATACAAGAGGATCCATCGGGAAATAATCTCCATTGATTTTCTTGTGTTGCGTTCGTGTCATTAATGTTGCTACTTGATTCGAGTATCGACGACACTTCCCTCTGTCCTGCTATTTCGGTGATAAAATCTACCAGTCCTTGTGCTTTTATGCTGGTTCATGGTTTGAAAATGATTTCATTCTCTCTTAGTTCCATTGCCCATTTAGCCAGTCTTCCTGACATCTCTCGTTTCAATAGTACTTGACGCAATGGGATATTTGTGAGTACTTCGATGGTATGTGCCAAAAAATATATTCACAGTCTTCTTGCTGCATTGACTAGGAACAATTCCAGTTTCTCCATATCTAAATATCCCATCTTCACTCTTTGTAGTATACGACTTACAAAATATATGAGTACTTGTTTTTCTTCTCTGTTTGCCACTAATACTACACTGGTTGTCGTTCTGGATGTTGATAAATACATGATTAAGACCTCACCTGGGATTGGCAATGTCAAAGTGGGTAGCTCGGCTAGCGCCATTTTGAGTTTATGGAATCGAATGATGCCGCGGATTGTCGACACGATCTCCCCAAACTTTCTCATTTCATTTCTTCCAAATATAATGTTGTATGGCGATGTTGATTGTACGATTGTGAAGGCTATTGTCTGTGTATTTTTGGCTGGTGTTGCCTGATCCATTAAAGTTAATGGAACAGATAATATCCCTTTTGGACAAACAAAATGTCCCACAAAAATTGTTAAATGCCCTGCTGGTTGTTGCATCCATTTTCTTATTTGTTATGGTAGTTGTGAAAAGCAAGGTTCATACATGATTTCAGTCAAACTCACAGTGTCACAGTATATTCTATGAATGCCCAGGTCGCATATTCGCCCATATATAAGTACTGGTCCGTCTTCCTAGAGGTGGGGAATATGATCTGCTTTTTTATCAAACAAACAAAGTAGTTTTCTGGTATCCCTTAACCGCAATGGGTAGCTCACTTGTGTTGCTTGACTATCTGGCTATCGGGTATTTCCTATGTTTGTCACATAGGAATACTTATAATACGGATGGCGACAATGTTGATATGGCGAACTCCAAGTTCATGGTGAGCTCTTTCACCCCGGAGGGTTTCGTCCTATAGGCGTCCGAGAATTCACTCTACGTAAGAATAACAAGAACTAGGTGAGACATCCATTCCGAGGGTCAGACCCCGGTATAGTTCTCCGATTCCTAAGTTAGATTGTGATTTTTTGGTATTGCCTTTGTGTCAAGGAATATGTGTTCTCCTTACTTACCTGGTTAGCATGTCTCACAGGGATATTTATAGGCTATCTGTGGTTAGTAAAGCCCATTTCTCAGACCGGTCCTCCACTCATTACCCGGTCCGCAAGCGGTCACACTTACTGTTATTTCCTTGTTTATTTTATTTGCTTTGTAGTATTTGGCACATTATCTGGGATACGATTCCATTGCTTGCGTATGATGTATTCGAATACATATTTTTCCGAAACAAGTGGCAATTTTTATAAAGATGACTAGTGAGTAACCGGCCGGTAATGGGTTTCCTCTGCCTTCCTATCCTTTCTTTTTTTATTTTATTTGCTTTGTACTATATGGCATATTTTATGGGATACGATTATGATGCTCGTGTACGATGTAGTAGAATACATATTTATCCGAAACAAGTGGCAATGTTTGTAAAGTCGACATGGTGAGTAACGGGCCGGTAGTGGGTTTCCTCGAACTATCGTCCTGGCTTACCATTAAGGGTAATGCTATGCTGTAGTGATCTATTAGATCTACATGATTATTTATTTGTTGTTATGTGTTTTATCTATTCCATTTGTCGACATAGTGTGGTTGGGTTGAGGCAATACTACTCTGTGTGGAAGCCAACAAACATGGGAGTAAGCCAAACATAAGTTGTGGGCCGAAAAGGCAAGCCAGACTTATGTTGTGGGCTCGGGAGCAATCCACAAATGATATGAGGGCTAGGTGGGCAAACCAGACTCATGCTGTTGGCTCAGGGGTAATCCATTATGATGGATGTGGACCCAGTATGCATGTTGTTATATTTTTGGCTTGTGTTTCCTGATCCATTAAAGTTAATGGAGCGGACAATATCCCTTTTTGCCAAACACAGTGTCCTACAAAGCTTGTTAAATTCCCGGATGGTTGTTGCATCCCTTTTCTTATTTATTCCGGTAGTTGCGAAAAGCAATGTTCATACATGATTTCGGTCGAACTCCCACTGTCACATTATATTCTATGAATGCCTACGTCGCATATTCGCCCATATATAAGTACCGATCCGTCTTCCTGGAGGTGGGGAATATGATGTGGTTCTTTATCAAACAGACTATGTAGTTTTCTGGTATCCCATAACCGCAATGGGTAGCTCATTTGTGTTGCTTGACTATCTGGTTATTGGGTATTTCCTCTGTTTGTCACCTAAGAATACTTATAATACAGATGGCGCCAATGCTGATATGACGAACTCTGGGCACATGATGAGCTCTTTCACCGAGGAGGGTTTCGTCCTATAGACGTTCGGGAGTTCACTCTGCGTAAGAATAACAAGAACTAGGTCAGACAGCCATACCGAGGGTTGGACCCCGGTATAGCTCTCCAATGCCTAAATTAGATTGCGACGTTTTGGTATTGCCTTTGTGTCAAGGAATATGTGTTTTTCCTTACTTACCTGGTTAGCATGTCTCCTAGGGATACTTATAGGCTGTCCGTGGTCAATAAAACCCATTTCTCAGACCGGTCCTCCACTCATTACCCGGTCCGCAAGCAGTCGTACTTCCTGTCCTTTCCTTGTTTATATTATTTGCTTTGTACTATTTGGTATATTTTATGGGATACAATTTCGATGCTCGCATACGATGTATTCGAATACATATTGGTCCGAAACAAGTGGCAATGTTTGTAAAATCGACCTGGTGAGTAACGGGCCGGTAGTGGGATTCCTCGAACTTCCGGCCGGTACAACATTAAGGGTATTGTTATGATGTAGTGATCTATTAGATATGTATGATTATCTGTTTGTTGTTATGTGTTTTATCTATTGCATTTGTCAACATAGTGCGGTTGGGTTGAGGCAATATTGCTCTGTGCAGAAGCCATTTAACCTGGGAGCAAGCCAGACATAAGCTGTGGTCGGGAAAGGCAAGCCAGACTTATGTTGTGGGATCGGGAGCAATCTAGACATAGATCTGTGCGCTTGGTGGGCAAACCATACTCGTGCTGTAGGCTCAAGTGTAATCCAATCTGATGGTTATTGACCCAATATGCATGCTCTTATATTTTTGGCTTGTGTTGCCTGATCCATTAAAGTTAATGGAACAAACAATATCCTTTTTGGCAAAATAAAATGTCCTGCAAAGCTTGTTCAATGCCTTGCTGGTTATTGCATCCCTTTTCTTATTTGTTCCGGTAGTTGTGAAAAGCAATGTCCGTACATGATTTTGGTTGAACTCCCACCGTCACATTATATTCTATGAATGCCTACGTCACATATTCTCCCATATATAAGTATCGGTTTGTCTTCCTGGAGGTGGGGAATATGATATGCTTTTTTATCAAACAGACTATGTAGTTTGCTGGTATCCCTTAACAGCAATGTGTATTTCATTTGTGTTAGTTGACTATTTGGCTATCAGATATTTCCTCTATTTGACACCTAGGAATACTTATAATACGGATGGCGCCAATGCTGATACGACAATCTCCAGGAACATGTTGAGCTCTTTCACCCAGGAGGGTTTCATCCTATAGGCTTCCTACAATTCACTCTGCGTAAGAATAACAAGAACTAGGTTAGACAACCATACCGAGGGTTGGACCCCAGTATAAATGTCTGATGCCTAAGTTAGATTGCGACTTTTTGGTATTGCATTTGTGTCAAGGAATATGTGTTCTCATTACTTACCTCGTTAGCATGTCTCCCGGGGACATTTATAGACTGTCTGTGATCAGTAAAGCCCATATCTCAGACCGGTCCTCCACTTATTACCCGGTCTGCAAGCGGTCCCACTTCCTGTCCTTTCCTTGTTTATTTTATTTAGCTGCACCTGATACCACATCGACTGGGAAGGAGAACTAAGCATTCCTTAAAGGGAGTGTGGATGCCTTCTCTGCCACAACTCGTTTTAAATCCTTGAGGGCAATAGATCCTATAAGAACTCTGCAGTTAAGCGTGCCCGAGTGAGAGGTATCCAGGGACGGGTGACCCCTGGGACGTTTTTGTGCTGGGATCCCAAAGCGGACAATATTGTGATACATGCCAGAGGTGGATGTTACAAATGGTATCAGAGCTAGGCCACGGGTCGATGTGTTCGACAGGGATGTCGAAACCTATAATGGGGGTGAAGATGGGGATGTTAGCTGCACCTGATCCTACATCGGTAGGGAAGGAGAACTAAGAATTCCTTAAAAGGGTGTGGATACCTTCTCTGTCACAATGCGTTTTAAATCCGTGAGGTCAGCAGATCCCATAAGAACTCTACACTTAAGTGTGATCGGGTGAGAGCAATCCAGGGATGGGTGACCTCCTCGGAAGTTTTCGTGTCGGGAGCCTAAAGTGGACAATATTATGATACGTGCCCGAGGGGGATGTTACAAATGGTATCAGAGCCAGGGCACGAGTCGATGTGTTCGACGGGGATGTCGGAACCTATAATGGGGGGGGGGGGATGGTGAAGGCGGGAAGGTTTGCTACACATGATCCCACATCGGCTGGCAAGGAGAACTAAGCATTCCTTAAAGGGGGTGCGTATATCTTCTCTATCACAACGCATTTTAAAGCCGTTAGGGCAGTGGATCCCATAAGAACTCTACAGCTAAGCGTGCCCGGGCGAGAGCAATCCAGGGATGGGTGACCCCCTGTGAAGTTTTCGTGCCTGGAGCCCAAAGCGGATAATATTGTGATACGTGCCAGAGGGGATGTTACAAGTAACAGGCCGATAGTGGGTTTCCTCGGACTACTGCTGCAGTTAAGTGTGCCCGGGCGAGAGCAGTCCACAGATGGATGACCCCCTGGGAAGTTTTCGTGCCGGAAGCCCAAAGTGGACAATATTGTGATACGTACCAGAGGGGGATGTTCCAAGTAACGGGCCAGTAGTGGGTTTCCTCGGACTACTGGCCTAGTACACCATTAAGGCTATTTCTTTGTTGTAGTGATGTATTAGATATGCATGATTATCTGTTTGTTGTTATGTGTTTTATCTGTTGCATTTTTCGACATAGTGTGGTTGGGTTGAGGCAATACACTCTGTACGGAATCCAACAAACCTGGGAGCAAGCCAGACATAAGGTGTGGGCCTAAAAGGCAAGACAAACTTATGATGTAGGATCGGGGGCAATCCAGACACGATCTGTGGGCCATGTGGGCAAACCAGACTCATGTTTTGGGCTCGAAGGTAATCCAGTCTGATGGGTGTGGACCCAGTATGCATGCTGCTATATGTTATGTGCTGGTATTTTGGGGGAACTCACAAAGCTTTGGCTTACAGTTTGGATTTTATGGTTTTAGGTACTTCATAGGACAAGGGAAAGGTGAAGGATTGATCATGCACATCATCCAGGAGTTATGTGTTTTGATGATTTTGGGATACTCTGATTCATGATAATGATTTTTGGGAACTTGTTTTGTAAAACGTTTGGACTTTTGGATGGTTTGTTAGACTTCTTTCATGTATTATGGTTTTAGTTCGACATGTGTTAATCCGAAAGTAACTAGATAGAATTGTGGGGATCCTCAATACCTTTCCGTGCATATAAAGAATGCCAAAAACTGAGTTGAAACGAAGAAGTTATGGTTGTTTGAAGTTGATCTTGAAAATAGGAGTTTTGCCCTACGCATGGCATAAGATAGCTACACATGGCGTAGTGGCTGATGGATTAACACATTTTTAACTAGCTACGCATGACGTAACTTCGGCGGACAAAAACCCTAATTCTAAGGTTTTGAGTCCAATTTAAGGGTTCTAACTTCATGGGATCCCTCCCATAACCAGCCTCCATCACCTCATACCATTCTTTTGAAACCTTAGCCACTATTTGTGAGTCTTGGAGCGTTTAGTGTATTTTTGGGTGAATTTTTTAAGAAAGAAGTCAATTGAAGAAGCTTTGGTGAGCTACAAGCTTTGTTGATCTAGAGCTTGCACTTCATCACCAAACTCCATAATGTATAAAGCTTGTATCTTGATGTTTCTATTGTTAGATCTTATTAGTTCATGGGTTTTTATGCTTTTTGTCCCTTAATCTTGGTTCTTATGAGTATAGGTTACTCCAGACCATTTGAGTGCCTCGTTCTGATGTTTATGAGGGTATTGAGCCATAAAAATGAGAGCTTGGACACTCTCATTCATCCATGCATGAGTTCTTGAGCAATGAATAACTTTATGGACCCAGGTTTTGGTATTGTGCATTTTTGTGACCATGAAAATGGATAAAGTCATAGACTTTATCCATTAAGACATTCATTTAGATTGGATCTGGGAGTTTGAGAGTTTGGCTTGTTGTATTAAGAGCTTAATAAAAGTTTTTGGGATCAGGGGCACTACACAGGACGTAATCTAAGTATACATGGCACAGATTAGTTACACAGGGCGTAAGTCAACTGAGCGTTGACCATTGACTTTTTGGCCAATTTGACTTTTGGACTTAGTATTGGAAGGGCAAAATGCTCTTTTTCCCAATGGAGACCTTTCGTGGGTTAGTCATTTACTTAATTGTTAGTTAGGGTTTTATTAAGGATATATTTAGAAAGAGGAGGCTTGATATCGTCGGCTCGAGTGAGTGGTTTATCTTGCCTTCAGGATTGAGGTGAGTCTCTTCACTGTAATCGTGGGTCGAAGGCACCAATGTCGGCCCACTGGATTATGTTTATAGGATGCTATATGTCTTTGTGACTCTTGTATGTGTTTGTATGTTTTATATGGGCAGGTCCCGATTATGTATGTTTTATATGGGCGAGGCCCGTTATATATCATTTTGGGTGGGGCCCGTTATGTAGTGGGTAGGGCCCGTTATGCAACTTGGGCGGGCCCGTTTATATGTATGTTTTATGTGGTATTTTGGGGAACTCACTAAGCATTGTGCTTATGGTTTTGTGGTGTAACATTTTCAGATACTTCCAGTTCCAAAGGGAAGGGCCCGACTTGACTGCACAATATCCCCTGGTGGCCCTTTCCACGTTGATTACTTTTGATTTAATTTGATGTGTGAGAAATATGTTTTATTATGTTTGGTTTTGGAATAAATGGTTGTATGACTTAATGGTTTTAAAAGAAAATTTTTATCGGTATTTTTAGGATGTTACAAGTTGGTATTAGAGCCTTGGTTTGAGGGATTTAGACATGCTCTCTGGTGTGTCTGAACTCAAATTGAGGAAGTGATAAACTTTTTGAAAGAAAATAAGTTTTTCTAAAAAAGGTTTTTACAAAGAATGGGGTGGGATGCGTGCAATTAGCCGAGCTCAAGTAAGCGACTCCCAAAATACCCATACATGTTGATATGTTATATGTGTTATGGAATCTTTAGTATGCTAGAGGTTAGCATAAGGATATGTTCAGTGTTGCATGATAGAATGCCTACTAGGAGAGATTGCCTATTATGAAGGATGCCTATTGTTGTTAGTGGCCTATAGATTTCTACTACTCGAATGTTGCTTTCTTTGTGCCTTGTAGGACTCATACTGATGTGAGTTAAATATTACATGCATATGTTAAGATACATGTTGTAGAGGTTAAATAATCTCAGAGTGATTGATTTGGCCCTATTACACAACTCTCGTTCGAGTCTTACCGTTGTAGGGTTGATTCTGTTAGTCAAACAATTATTTAAGTTTTGTTGCATGTAATTGTATTCATGTAGTAGTTAGTTGACATTAGTATGAGTTTTCAGCAGCTGATGGCAGGGTGAGGTGAAGGATCGCAGGAGAGCCTAAGAAGTTATTTGGTTTGGTTGGCGCACTGTGTAGCAGGTTTTGGGTATGAGTATGAGAAGGTGACTTAGAGTATTAGAGATGATTCTTAAAGAAAGTATGGGTAGGTGTGGAAGCTAGTACTGGGCTCGTACAACTGAAAGCACAAGATCCATACTTAAATCGGGGAAAGTCAAGAGGATTAAGAAGCCTGGAAAATGAGGATTTCATCGGGTATGATTATTGTGTGGTTTCTTTTCAGTATGGTGATGACCACTCATGGAGGAGGTTCTGGTTCGGGCTCTAGTGTCGAGCCAATCGATGTGAGGATCTGCGAGTTTGTTTCATCTGAGATCACTCGCGGTATTTTGGATGCGACTCCTGTGATGTCTAGTACTATCAAGAAGGGGATCATGAAGCTGTTGAATGAGCGACTTGTGGCTTTTCATGCAGAAATTGCGGCTGGTCAAATTGTGGCGCAAACTCTCTCTTTTCAGGAGTTCAGGGATTACGGAGCCCTAGAGTTCTTCGGGAAAAAGGGCCCTATTGCTAGTAGGTGGTGGATTGCTGGCATGGAGAATGCTCAACATGTTAGTTTTTTTCCTAAGGGATCGAAGGTAGGATCAGTATCATGCCTTCTGAGGGATGGAGCTTGTGATTGATGGGAGGAGGTTGGTCAATCTCTAGGAGTTGCGGCCATGGCGGCCATGCCTTAGAATGATTTCGTTTCAAGGTTCAGAGCTGAGTTTGCATCAGCTATTGAGGTAGAGCAGTTGGTGATGGAGTTTCAGGACCTTCGCCACATGACAAAGACTGTGGCGAAGATCACCGCCAAGTGTAGGGAGAGATCTTTTTTGATTCCATAGTATGATATAGATGAAGAGATGAAGAAAGAGAGGTACCATTATATGTTGCAGGATGATATTCAGGAGTTTGGAAGCCTGTCGAGCTACACGACCTTGGAGGATAAGATTGCTAGAGCCCGAGAACGGGAGATTGATTTGGGAATTTTGAAGAAGCGGAAGCCAATTCAGATGCCGACAATAGAGGGCTCAACTAATAAGCCCAAGAAGTTTGATTTGTGAGTTAGCATCCAACAGGGTCGGGGCCGTTGTGCCAAGTGTGGGAGAACTCACGAGGGGGAGCTGTCTTGAGAAAGGAAGGGGTTTCTTCAGTTACAACCAGGCTGGTAATTATAGTAGGGATTGTCCTCAGGGTTCTAGTCCGATATGTTTTTACTGCAATCAGGTGGGCCACAAGAAGGCCGATTGCCCGAGGTTGACAAGTGGAGAAGTGAGGGCACCTGCTCCAGCTACACTGAGGATCACCAATGGCCATGAGAGCGGATTGGGGGCTCCAATGGTGAGGAGACTCGGTTCCCATCAGATGTTGTTGTAGGTATGTATCGTATCCACTCCCTTCATGCCCGTATTAACTATTCTTATAAGCATTGTACATTCTTTGTATTTTTTACATTCAAGGTTGTTGAGACCTTTTATAGTGGTAAGAATTAATGAATTGGTCAGAAAGCAAGTGTATGGTTGGTTAGCTCGCTGAACCGATCGTTATCATAGTAGGGTAAGAACTGTTGTTGTCTATCAACTTTCAGGCATGATTGATGCATGTTTACCAGGGTTTTGCCCAGTAGAAATTGAGTTATTGGATTAGCTATCTATATTTTCCAATAATGGGTTTGTTAGTTCTTTTTCATCAGTTGAGGTTGTTCAAGGATTTTGAATTTTATTAGGGAAAGGTGCTTTGGATGCAACAAACTTTCGTCAAGAGTAGTGAAGTGCTTAATCTGGTTTTTGGTTAGGCGTACCCTGGATAGTTTAGTCTTGGAATCTTGGTTCTTGTAAGATCAGGATGGTAGTGGTAGAGTATTGAGGTTGTAAGATGGTTTAGAAATCCAATGATTATGAGCCTGGCAGAGTACAGTTGAATCCAAGTGGGGGGAGAATCGTTGGATTAATGGGAATATTTCCAAGTGAGAATCAATGGGGAATTTCATATTTTAGGGCAAGTGGAGATCCAGTTCTGGTTGTGGTGTGAGTCGGGGTTTATACTTGGAATAAGGTTCAATGTTTGGTTGTAATGAGGGAGGCAAATGCTAAAGGTTCAGGTTATCCTGTCCGAGGATAT
Source organism: Lactuca virosa (assembly GCF_052849685.1). NCBI lineage: Eukaryota > Viridiplantae > Streptophyta > Magnoliopsida > Asterales > Asteraceae > Lactuca > Lactuca virosa. The sequence goes on from NC_136431.1 coordinate 74,339,502, forward strand.
GAAGCATCAGTAGTGGCACATTATAGGTCTATGATTATGGTTAGGTGGAGGGTAGTGTTAGAACCTCTCTAATTGTTCTTGTCTGATGAAGGCTTTAGGGTTTGAAGAACAACCCGTACACATGATTGGGGGTTTGGATCGTGTTGACTTTGGTTGGGTATTTTGTGGATAGCTGACAAGACCATGGGTTAGGCCCATGGCAATCGTGGGAGTCTTTTAAATCTATGATTTGGGTTGTAGCATTCACTAGGATGCGTTGGCCATTAATGGAAAGGGTTGTAACACAGTGAGAGGATCACAAACTTCATTCGTGTTGAGTCAGGATCCTTATTGTTATCCAGCATGGGTGGGACCCCAAGTCCCATCTACATACGATATTTTGGGTGAGATCCATGGGCGAGGCCTTTTTGGTTATGTTAGTATGGGTGAGACTCATGAGCAAGGCCTGTCTGGTTAGGTTATCATGGGTAAGCGGACCATTTAGAAAGTTGAGGATATGCTCATGGCATGAGGTGTTGGTCGCAAGTCTTCGGACAAGTGTTGGAGTGATGGAAAGATCATTGTGATCTTCAATCTTAAGTGTTCTAGCAGGTTAGATGATGCCATGGTGTATCATGACTCAGTAAGTACGTGAATCATGAGAGTGGAACTCGGTAGTGATTGGCATAGTTGAGGTGTCAATCACGTTCGGAGTAGGGAAACTTTGTGATCAATAGATTGGATCCATGTGATAGATAGGCTAGGGTAGCCTTTATCAGTTAGACTCTTGGGTGGAGTCTCATTTGGCGAACATGCGTGAGATTGCCAATCTCAACGAACGGTTAAGGATTCTGCGTCCCAGTTTAGTAGAAGGTCAACATGGAATCACGAGATCGAATATGTGAATCCTTGGTTATCAAGATGTGACTTATATATTGGTTTGGCACCTATAGGTGAGACTCGTGTCGGGAGTCACCTTTATTTTCAGATGCAAGGTTTCAACAGTAATGAATGGTCAGGGATTCTATTTTTTTCAGTTGTCAGCAATATAAATCAGGGTCGGAAGGCTTTCGTTCAGTTCGGGTTGCGTATTGGAGTATTTATGGATGTGGGATGGGATGGTTCTATCTATCGGGAAGTCAGAAACGGTTTAGGGTTTTCAGTTTTTGGGCAGAGCAGATCATATGAGAGAGATATGGATTTTTAAAGATCCACGATTTTACCCGGCATGGGAGGACTAGAAACTGCCATGTGTCACGTCCGAGCACCAGCCCTCCCACCTACCACGGGCTTGTGGCACGCCTTGTAGGTAGGCGCGGGGTGCATTGCCTAATTATTGCCTATAAATTGATTTCAAACCTCCCATTGTTCCTCACACCATATTCTTTCTCCCCCTAGTTTCTTTGGTCCGGTTTTTGGAGTTTTTCGGGAGTTTAGGAAGTTTCACAGCAGTGAATCTTTGGAGCATCAGATGGTGGGAATTAGAAGCTCTCGGGTCAAAGTCCTGCCTGCAAAATTCCCGGTTTTTGCTAAAAACTCTTTGTAAGTTAGGCTACACTTATTACGGTTAAAGTGTAACTTATATTTATATTCATAGTTATTTTTATGAATGTATATATAAGATTTATCAGTAATTCCAGTTATATACTGGTTGATCTACGTACAAGAGAGGTGTCTAAAATTGTCATGTTGGCTTGATTGTTGGATTTCAGAAAGATTATATGCCTAAATGGTCCTAACTCACAACTGTCCGGCCTAGCTGATCATTATTTGATAGAACTCTTAGTATTCGTTGGGATTAGTGAATGATCTAGCTTTCATTAGCAAATTGTCATAGAAATCAATAAGTTATAGTATTATAAATTAATACTTGTTATAGGCGTTACCTGCCAGTTGGATCGCCAGTAGGATCACCCAGTTGTTGTCAATCATCTGAGTAATTGTCCAGGTGAGTTTTCTCACAATATTATGTGTTATAGTATATATCCTGTGTATGTTAAGATATAGTTGCCCTGTAGAATGCCATTAGGCTAGTTCTGTTGGTTGCATGTAGTATTGGATTATTGCTTATTGTCCAGATGAGTTTTCTCACAATATTATGTGCCATAGTATATATCCTCTATATGTTAATATATAGTTGCCCTGTAGAATGCCATTAGGCTAGTTCTGTTGGTTACATGTACTATTGGATTATTGCTTGTTTTGTTGTTTATATGTGTTGATATATTATGTGGGGAGTTGAGGGCAGCCCAGTCTTGGGCTGAAGGCCAATTGAATCGAGCGGATCAGCTTTATGCTGACGGCAAAAAGGGCGGACCAACTTTATGCTGAAGGCCAAGGGCGGACTAGATTTATGCTGAAGGCGATTATGTGTATGCATTGTATATTTATTGTGGTATATGGTATTTTGAGGAACTCACTAAGCTTTGTGCTTATCTAGTTGAATATCAATATTTTTCATGTACTTCATTGATTTGTGAGAAGGGCAATGTTTATCTGTACACATGTGCATTCGCAACATGTTTCTGCATAATGTAATTACACTATGATATATTTGAATAAATAAAAATGAAAAATTGGGTTAAAAATCAGGACATCACATTTTTGTAGGAAAAATAACAAACCAATATGTTCATAATAATATGGATACCATTTCAGACCGGTGTGCTACCTTTTAGACCCCGCCAAAGGCATTGCCCCTTGGAACCCCCACTAAGATTGTTGCCTTCCACACCTCCTAAACTCATAATATAGCTTAAATCAAGTTCATCATGTTTCAAATAATATAGCTGAAATCGAGCCCATCGTCTCTCTCTCTCTCTCTCTCTCTCTCTCTCTCCATACACACACAACATCTTCATGTCTCTCATGTCCTTACCACCGGCGTATTATGTCATTCGTCTTCTTAAAAGCTGATGACCCCTAACAAGGGGTAAAATCATCATTTGACCAGCAAAGTTTATTCCCTCCCCTTAAACTTGAGAACACATTTATCACCTCCTCATTATCCCTCAATCTCCTTCCTTTTCTTTCTCCTTTCCTCCCTTCCCTTCCCATCTTTAATTTTTAATCTTGAGAACACAATATGAACCTAATTTAACCAAATCCTATAAAATCTAAATAGAAGTATAAAATAAATCAATTCTTGATCTCTTTGTCCTTCTTTTAGGTGCTGTTTGTTTTTTTATAAAAACCTCTTCAAACCACTTATTGCTGCGCGGCGCAGCACACACGCAACACTTTCCCTTTCGCAGCAGTTTGTTTTTTGGAAGACTTCAGACTACAAAACCTCTGCGCGTGTGTTGCGTGGCGCAGCACTTGACTTGCTTCTTCTAACCTTTTCAGCTTTCATTTTTTCCAAGTGTTTTTTTAAGAATTTTTGTATAACTTATTTTTTTTAACTTTTTTTTTTTAACTTTGATTTTCTTAAATTCTTATTTACGGATGTGATACAATTTATTTTTATAGTTTCCACGATTTTTTTAACTTGATTTTTTTAATTTTTTTTACCGTTTCTATTAATAATATTTTCAATTTCAGTTGCATCTTTTTTAATGTGTGTAATTTTTTACGAACTTTGTAGACATTGTTTGCAATACTTTTTTAATTTTTTTATTATTTTCTTTTTTAATGTTTTTTAAATTAGTTTTTTTTCTAGAATAAAACTATTAGCTTCTTTTACATTTTTTTAAGTTTTTTTTTTTTAAAAAAAAGTTTTATATTTTTGTTTTTTTACATGTTCTTTTTATTATTATTTCAATGTTTTAAGACTAGAATTATTAAATTTCGGTGTTGAGAACTATTTTCAGTTTATAAAATTAGTTTATTTAAGTTTCAGTTTACTGCAACAGTCTGCAGATGTTAAAAAACAAACATGCTTCTTATTATAGGCTGCAGCCGTTTGTTCCACCTCTTCTGCTACAGAGGATTGCAGAGGTGGTCCGCAGACTTCATGAATTTTCGCTTCGAAAAAACAAACAGCACCTTAGTGTTTTACATACTTCTAATGTGAGTATTGCTCTTATAATCCTAAAATATGCATATAATATTGATGTTTTATACGAATTTAATGGTTGGGTGGTTAACTTAGATAGTGTATGAATGAAAATGTCGTGAAAAACATCTCACGGATAATATATGTAACTAAATTCTTCAAGAGATCATAATTATCATCATCTAACCAAAGCACCAAAGAAATAATGTATGCAAATAGTTGTTAGCAGTATTGCCTCCCCCTGATGACATAAAAGTAGATGAATGTTTTCATGGATGACAATTGACATACGAAGAGATGACCTATAATGATGCAATGGGAAAGATGGATTGGTATATTGTAACGTATTAAATAAACATCTAAAACAGTTAGAAATACAAGCAATACACTAGAGAATAGATACAAACAATAGATCTCAAAGTCTTATACATGCAATAAAATCAATATATTTGGGTTCATGTAACGCCTGCGTTTCTTGCTAGGCACTAATAAGATGATATATTGTAAGGGTCAACAATTGTAATCTTTTCATTAACAAATAAAGGAGAATTATTTAAGTATTACGTGATCTGTATATATATATATATATATATATATATATATATATATATATATATATATATATATATATATATATATATATATATATATATATATATATATATCATGTGCTTATAATGATATAATAAAATAAGAATAAAAAACGCGTCAAAAATAGAATAAGAATTAGGACGAATACCCTTGGTGAAAGATGAAGTATTCGTAACGAGGATTCCGGAGATATAAGGAATGCTTAAATCCAACTTAGAACGGAGAAGTTATGGTGTGTTGAAGTTTCGTGTTGGACCCGATACGACTACGAATATCGTAAATAGTGAATCAGAGATAGAACGCTTATTTGCCAAAGTGATCTAAACAAAATTCGTAGTATTCGTAAAAGCGAATTTGTGCATATAGAGAAACAAAAATCTGACTTCATATGAAGAAATTATGATTTTTCGAAGTTCCAGTGCAACAGTGCGGAGACAGAAATACATTCAAAATTTGTCGACGAAGTCTAAATGAAAGTTGTAGATATCGTCGATAGCTACGCGTGGATATAAAACGTGTCAAAAATGGATCTCGTATGAAAAAGATATGAATTTTTTAATATTTTATAAAAATTCGCGTGTAGCCGCTCGCACAGTCAAGAGGTACGGTGCGCCTCTGACAACCCATGAGATTGCTACATGTGTCAGGTCAGGAGAAGGCCACGTCATAACCCGACCATTTGCACGACACGCTCGATCAGAATGCATGGCACACTTTAGCTTTTTTCGCATATAAATAGCCTTCAAAGTTTAGCTCATTTCCCACACATTTCACTCATTTTTCTCTCGAAATTCTTTGCGTATTGGCCCAAAATTACCTTAGTATTAGTATTCTGGCGAACCCCTGTTATCCTTAAGTGCCCAACAAGTAGTAGCCATCGAGTAGGAGCTATGCCAATGTAATTTTCTAGATTTTTTTCTAGGGAATTTATGTAAGTTAAATTGAATTCTATATTATTTTAAGTGTAATTTATATTTATATTCATAGTCATTTTTATGAATCTATAAATAAGATTTATCAGTAATGCCATATCGTTATACCGAATGATCCACTTATGGGAGAGGTACCTAGAATGGTCATGTTAGCTTGGTTGTTGGATTTTAGAAATGCTATACGCCGAAATGGTCATGCCTTCCAACTTTCCTGCCTGACTAATCCTTATTTGATAGAACTCTCAGTATATATTGGGATTATGGAGGTATCTTGACTATTATTAGACATATGAAATATTAGACTAAGTCTTAGTGATAATTAAACTTAGGTCACATCAAAGGAAAAGCCAAGTACTAGAGCGAAGCGCTAGCCGAGTTTCGAGTCATCACTATAACAAGTGAGTGCATAGTTACTTTTAGCTTACACATAGATATAAAGTATCTAGAGGATTAAATGTTATGTGTGCCTACTATCTTTATTACTTGATATCAGTGTTAAATGAATTATATGATTTTTACTTGACTTAATCATATATGTATTTTCATATATTTATATAAAATATATTAGGTAGTGATGGGTGATGAAAATGATGAGATAATTATGAGAGGACTTGACTCTTGATGAACCAGTCATCTAGCAGAGTATAGATGACGACTACATACTATTAGAGACGGTCTAGTGGAACGCTGGCAGACTCACAACCTATAGGTGTTAATGAACTATCTGTTCATTTGATGTACTCTACCCCCACTTATGGACACATATTAGCTGTATTGTCTACCTGTTGATGATGTTGATCCTTAGGATAATTCCCTTGAGATCTGTATTTTAGGATCAGTATGTGAGAATAACGGTAATGTGTAATCGAGTAAATTATTTGATGTAAAATATATAATTAAAGAACTTAATTTTTGTGGTTTGAAAACCTTATGTGTTCACCATGCCCCAAGCCTGACCCACTCAGTTTCATTGTATCACATGTAGCGGTACGAAGATACTTGGATGATGAGCGATTTGAGGAGTTTGTAGGCCAGTAGTATATTAAGATGTTGTAAGGCCTATTAAGACTTGTTTATGCTTATGTATCTATATTAACGATGACATCCCATGGTTTTTAAATATAAATTAAATACATTTCTTCGAAAATGATTTGATAACAATATGATCATGTTTTGGGAACAAATTATGCATTAATTTTTACGCTCTGAAACAAATAAAGCATAAATAAAATGTTTAAATTGGTCATGAAAATGGGGATGTCAAAGTTTTTGTCATAGCATTAGTTTAAGAGAATTAGGAATTTTGAGGATTTCTAAACTTAAACATAGAATGCTAGGCAATGATTGTAAGATGAGTGTCTACTATATTTTAGGTAGTATGCCTGAAATGACACATGCACTAGGTTATTTTAGGAATGATGCCTAAATTGTTTTAATGTGCTAAATGATTTATGTTATAGCATGCCTTAGGTTTCCTACCTAGGTTGCTATTAATTGACTATATATGAGGTCTATTGCCGACCTAGATCTAGAAATTTTTTGTGTTCGGGTTTCCAAACATTTAATTACGGTATTAGAACTAACATGTAACTTTTCAGAGTAATAAGGATGATTATACGTCAAATAAAACCTTCTGTATCTTAATACTCTCGTCTCGGTACACTGAACACCTACTTTGGTGTACAAAACATAATGGTAAGAACACGCTGTGGACTAGGAAATGGTAACGGGAACCAGCAGCCTAAGCCTCGAGTGATTTAGCGTGCACCTAAAGCAGTGCCGGTAGCTGAACCAATTACCGTGGGGATGATTAGAGCTCTGTTAGCTGAACATAGCGAAGAGATGAGACAACTCATCCGAGAGAGAGGAATAGAACCCACTGTGCTTGTTGTGCAGCCCGAATTGAATGAACAACAGTATGAGGAAGGAAACTACAGTATGGTTGTTAATCGTATGGAACCCCAAGTGAATAAGAGAATATGAGGAAGGGAATGAAGGAAATGGTTGCAAATACAAGGACTTAATGGCAACCAAACCACCAAGCCTATCTGAGAACCTAATACTTATACAAGTCATGAACTGAATCTTCAAGATGGAAATGGTGTTCGACAGCTGTGACTGCAGTGAGAGGCAGAAGAGAATCTTCGCTGTCTGACAGCTGAAAACAGGGGTGTTGAGTTGGTGGAAGTTATTGACAGACTCGATGCCAAAAGGTGAAGCGAAAAGGATATTGTGGGAGGATTTCCTTGTGCAGTTGAAGAGGGAATACTGCTCTAAAAGAGACCTTCTGGAGACCAACAACGAGTTCTAGAATCTGAAGAATGGAAAAATGAGTGTCAGCAAGTACGCTGAAACATTCACTGAGAAGATGAAGTTAGTACCACATCTATTCCCTATCGAACTCGCCAAGTTTGACAAGTTTGCTAATGGACTGCGAGCGGACTTCGGTCCAATGGTGAAAATAGCAAGGACTTTGAAGGGGGTCATTTAGTTAATAAGGAACGTGGAGACCCAGATTAGGAGAAGGGTATGGAGAGAACAGATATAGGATAAAATAGGAAGTTTGAAGGGTCATTAAGATCCAACAAGAATAACATATTCTCAAAGTCTGTTCTCAACAAGTCTGGAGGAAGCAAGGAAGCGAAATGGTGTGAAAAGTGTAAGAAGAAACACTTCGGAAGATGCAACGAGGAGGTGACCTGTTATAAATGTAGAAGGACGGGTCACTACTCAAATGAATGTACATTCAGAAAGAAGATGTGTTATGGTTGCGAAGAGGAGGGGCATATTCTGAAGGACTGCCTGTAGAAGAAAGAGGCTGCAAAGCCTAATCTACTGCCGAAGCTAAAGGCGAGAGCATTCCAGATGACTCTTGAAGCATCAAAGGAGGAAGAAAATGTCGCTTCAGGTATATTTCTATTAAATGATTTTCCTGCCAATATTTTGTTTGATTTTGGAGCTAACTTGTAACACTTGAAACCTGGTATTTTTCATTATTTCCCTTGTATTATGTAAAAGTTGCAATCTGGTCATTATGTTGTATGTGGAGCGTACCACATGGTACACTTGGCGTACAAGCTACGAAGCGAGTATGTGGGGCATACCACATGGTACGCTTAGTGTACTCATGCGAGGCTTGGACGGGGTTCCGGAGGCATACTCGAGGCGTACAACCTTGTACGCGGGGCGTACGTAAGAATCTTAAAACCTTAATTTTCAAGGTTGGACACTATATAATCACCCTTATGGCTTATGAAACCCTTATTTCTTAGCCTCCTCTGACCCTTTAGCCTTATATTCGAAACCCTGATCCTCTCCTTGTGTTTTATGCTCATTGTGTCCATTTTGTTGTGCTTTAGTCCATATTCAAGTAGAAGCTTGGTGCAAGGTGGTGGATCAAGGAAGAGCTTGTGGATCTTGATTATTTGTTTCATTTCCAGCTTGTTTGAGGTATAAAGCTAAGAACTTGTTCATTTATGCCTTAGATCTATTATATACGAGTTTTTGTCCCTTTTTGACCCTAAGAATGAGATCTAGTGGTTTGATACCACTCCAGGAGCTATGAGTTTCCACTCTTGGTGTTTATGAGGTTCTAGATTCATAAAGTGGTCAACTTTAGGGTTTAAAATCCCCTATGCACGAGATTGTGTCCATTTGGTGAAAGTATAATGCTATATCTTGAATTTGGGTTCTTTTGGGGCATGCAAAGTCACCAAGTCAGTGAATTCATGGTTCTAGACACTTATTAGGACTCAGATATGTGGTTTGGACTTCTCGACTTAAGCATTAAGAGCTTAATGAAGAGTTTGGCTTAATGGATGAGTAAGTTGGGCGTACAAGTCTGTACGTGCGACGTACAAGCCAAATAGCGTGTACGCTTAGTGTACAACTGAGTACGCCCAACGTACTCAGTCGGGTGGAATTTTGCATATCGGGCTTCAAGTTGGGCTTTCTTTTGGGCTTGGGTGTTTGAGTTCTTATTGGACCATTTGAGTGCAAGTGTTTTTACTAGGAAAAATGGTTGGGCTTCAGGGTAAGGCCAATGTAAGGGGGTTGGGCCCAATTTAGAAAACTGGGCCATAATTGGGCCTTGGTTGATTATTTGGATTTTGAGCCTTTTAAATTGTGAGTTTGGGCCTTAGTTTTGGAAAAAAAAAATAAGTTAGAGGTAAAATGGTCTTTTTACCCCAAGTATGGACTTATGGTTATGGATTGGAGCCCAAATGTTAATTGGGTGTTGATTTGGTATTGATTAGCCCGGGGATTCGTTAGACCAACAGCCAGGGATTTTCAGTGAGATTCAGCAGTCGAGGTGAGTTTCCTCACTGGGTTTAGCATGTCTAAGGTACAAATGTCGACCTTTGGTGTTGATGTTAGGATGCTAGGAGTCTGCGTGACCCTAGCATGTGTTATGTGTTGATATGTATACCGGGCGGGGATTGATGCCATGCGAGGCCCGATGATTGAATCGTATGCTATTATTTATGATCATTGTATGTGTTAGCATGATTATGTGATATGTATTCTATGCGTATAGTGGGCGGGGCCTAAGAATAGCATATCTGTATACCGACTGGGGCTCGATGTCGGGCGGGGCCCGATGGAGTACGGGCCCGATGTAGGGCGGGGGCCTAGTATGTGATTTATTACGTATGGCATGGGGTAGTTTGTGGAACTCACTAAGATTTGTGTTTACGGTTTTCAATTTATGTTTCAGATACTTCTGATTCCAAGGGGAAGAGCTCGGGCTGACTGCATCGCACACACCACATGGATTCTGCTTGTGAGATATCACTCTAATTGTTATGATGTTTGATATACTTATTTTCATTTGGGTTATATGGATAATGTTTTTGGAATACCATTTTATTTAAATTCAAAATGAAATTTTTGGATCATATTTTTGGGACATTACATAACTACTCCTTTGTATCGCATAAATTTGGTAGAAGACTAACATTGCATGTAGATAAACTAGATAATGCTATAGTATTATAGGTTGCTAGTGGAAAATTCATACATGTTAGTGATTGTAATGAGAACATCGTCATTGACTTGAATAAGAGTAAGTTCCATGTGGAATTGTTGCCCATTGAGTTAAATGGCTTTAACATAGTATTAGGAATGGATTGGCTTAGTATGAACGACACTTATATACTATATAGAAAGAAGATGGTGAGAGTAAACCCGCCTGAAAGAGAATCATTTCTGGTGTACGAGGACAAACGCAAAGTGAATTCTGGAATCATCTCCTTGATGAAAACTAGTAAGTGGTTGTACAAAGGATGTACGTCATATTTATCATTCGTAATTGCTGCAAAGAAGGAAAAGAAGGAGATGCAAATGATACTTGTGGTGTATGACTTTTTGGAAGTATTTCCCAAAGATCTTCCTGGATTACCCCTTGATAGACAAGTGGAGTTTCGAATAGAATTGTTACCAGGAACAACACCAATAGCGAAAGCACCATACCAATTAGCACCGATGGAGATGAAGGAGCTATGATATAACTTCAGGAGTTGATGGACAAAGGTTTTATAAGACCTAGTTCATCACCCTGGGAGCTCTGGTGTTATTTGTGAAAAAGGATGGAAGTATGAGGATGTGCATAGATAATAGAGAGAGTTGACCAAGGAAACGGTGAAGAACAAGTATCCATTTCGAAGGATTGACGACCTGTTCGCTCAGCTGCAACGTACGAGCTATTTCTCAAGGATTGATCTCAGGTCAGAGTATCACCAACTGAAGGCAAGAGAGAAAGATATTGAGAAGACTGCGTTCAGAATGAGATGGACACTATGAGTTTTAGGTTATGGCATTCGGACTGACCAATGCTCTAGCAACATTTATGGATTTGATGAATAAGGTTTGCAAACCATTCCTTGATAAATTTGTAATAATGTTCATCGATTTGATATTCTTGTATACTCAAAGATCGAACAGGAGCATGGCAAACACTTGCGCGAAGTGTTAGAAGTTTTGAGAAAGGAGAAGATGTATGCAAAGTTCTCCAAATGTCATTTTTGGATCCGAGAGGTGCAATTCTTAGGCCATGTCGTTAAACAAGAAGGAATAATTGTCAACCCAGCAAATATCAAAGCAGTGATGAAGTTGGAACGACCAAAAGTTAAAGAAGCAATTGTTTGAAGCACCAATCCTTTCTTTACCCGAAGGAGTTGAAGACTTCACAATTTACAGTGATGCATCTGGAGTTGGGTTAGGTTGCGTTCTAACCCAGAGATATAAAGTGATAGCATATGCATCCAGATAACTAAAAGACCATGAGAAGAGATACCCCACTCATGATTTGTAGTTAGTAGAAGTGGTTTTTTGTAACACCGTAAATTTTCGAATAAATTTTTCATTTAAAATCGCATAATTCTCTTAACACATTTTACGAAAATCTCATTTATTTAATTTACAAATCGCAACTCCATAATTGTTTGATTCAAATCCGGGATCCTCAAAGCATAACTCCTTCACTGATGTGTACAATCAAGCCGATCCCTTCCCGCGATCCTGAGAAACCTGAAACACATAGCACATAACACGGTAAGCACGAAGCTTAGTGAGTTCCCCAAAACACCACCTACAACATATTAGCCACTCGAGGCTATAACTCTGTAAGACCCTCCGGTCAATGTGTCTCAGTGGGACCCTCCAGTCCCTAAGCTCGTTGGACCCTCTGGTCCGATCTGGTTGAGAACCCTCCGGTCTCATAGTTCGTTGGACCCTCCGGTCCAGTCTAGGTAACACATAATATAACATACAATACATATCATACAAACATGCATAACTCAAGCAAGCAAAGAAAACCCTCTGGTCACACATAGTTACCACTCTAGGTAAAGTATAGTGAGAAGACTCACCTGGCAAGCAGCAACTAATTAACCTCGCACCCGAATCTCGAACTAGCCTCCGCCTAACACAAGGAATGAATATCTCTAATCAATTCTCTATTCATGCTCAAATACACCAAAGGCCATTCTCTCTCTCTGTCTAACTCTTGAAGTGGATAAAAGACCATTTTACCCCTCCATGGTCTCCATTACTCATGTTGACCAAACCCCAGAGTCAACAGAAGTCAAACTCGAGTCAACAGTCCAAGTTTGACCCGACTCGTCGAGTGCACTTATGCAACTCGTCGAGTCCACTCGCATCCTCAGAAGTCTCGCGAAGGTCCAACTCAGCTCGTCGAGTTGACCCCCAACCCGCCGAGCTATCGCATGATCAAGCTCATCGGGACAAACCCTCACCGACTCGTCGAGTCAGCCCATGGACACGGCGAGTTCCTTCGATCTGATTTCCCATTCAGACGTCCAAAGTCAGATCTATCATTCCAAACCCTAGATCTAGCCTCCTGGGGTCCAAAAGTCACGTAAAGCTCTGATCTTTATTTCCATGCATGGCATATGATGCTCTAATTTCCCAAAACAATTCCAACAAGGTGCTTGCACACTATAACTCTTGTATGGCTGGGTAAAGCTTGTAACTTTGGGACTCTCTGGACCTCACAAGGTCTAGATCTGAAGTCTAGACCACAAAAGGGACCTTATGCACTCAAAGCCCCAACAATAGGTGGTAAAAAGCCCTAACTACCACAAACATGGAATCTAGTCACCATTAGGAGAAAGGTGAGCACTTTTTACCTTTCTCAGAAGCTTCTGGACAAGATAGCCTCAAATCTACTGGCCTCCTTCACGATCCTTGCTTGAATCCTCCCCTTTACTTCAATAAGTAATGCACCAAACACTCAAATGCAAGCTCAAACTCTCTCTTTAAGCTCTATTGATGTTTAGGGTTTCTCTCAGGGTGGAAGAATGGTTAGTGAGCCGCAATTGAGGCTGTAGGTTCCCTTATATAGGCCCGAACCCCAGGAAATTAGGGTTTCTCTACCCAGCGCCTACTCGGAGAGTCAGCTCTCTGACTCGTCGAGTCCACTCATTAATTCCACGCGGACAGCTCGACTCTACTCGACGCGTTGGACTGACAACTCGCTGAGTCACTCCATGAATCTCAAAGTTAAACACATGATAATGCACCTGAAAGTCCGGATGTTACAATTCTCCCCCACTTGAATCAGATTTCGCCCTCGAAATCGCTTCTCAACGTTACACAGATGGAACATAAAAACCCGAAAGGTACCACCGAAAGGAAAAGGACAGACCCTCTTGCCGCTACGTTACCTCTTCTGACTCTTCAAAATCTGAAAACTCTAGTGGTCTGTCTCTCTATCAGACCGCCCTTACAAGATGTCACCCTACTAATTTCTCCTTGAATAACAGACCCTGAAAACTCATTGCCCCACTGCTGCTCTCGCTGCGACTGCTAGAAACAAGTCAAAGCCCAAAAATTGTCGTCGATCACTCAAAGTAGACACACTAAGTGATCCATATCATACTCCAAGGAGTGGAAGTATTTACATCACACCAAGGACTCATCCACTGTTCTGCTATCAGAACCCAACTGAACAAAGAGCTCTCAACACTCTGTCCTTAGACATAGAAATCATCATACTCGTTCAGAAGTGTCCTCTGACATCTAAAATCATAAGCCCCAACTTCCTCTCCAATATCCCTTTTAACACTGAGTACCAGGTCAACCCTCGACCCAACTGTTGAACCTCCAAACGTTACCCGTTGCATACCCCAAAACGTCCACTGACTTCCTTTTCACAACCACTATCTCGGCCCATTGTGACGCACAAGTCACGAAGTTCGCTTTACCCCAAGCGAATACTACAATCCCAACTGAAATTGTCTCACCCTCGACCTCTGTCATTTACTACACATTAATTACATGCGCATCGCGGTCCTTCCCATTCAAACGAACTGACCCACTCAGGTCTAAGACATCAGATGACACCCAATACTCCTCAAATGAAACCCATCTCTGAACCCGAAATCTCATTCGTCTGCTCAAATCACCACCGAAGCTAGACTCAACTCAAGCGTTTGGTCCGACGCAGAATTGAAACCACTCGTCCCATTAAAGCACTCAACTCATGACCCATGACCCGCAACCCACGCGTACACCACTTCTCCAATTCCTTCCGGTTGCATCAACCACAACTCAACTCAAAATATAACGATTCCCGATAAATATGGAGACCCCAGTCTCGCCTCTAGTCCGACCACCAGGATCCTACAGACTCGAATGATGAGGCTACACAATCCTAGGACTCCCCTGTGTCATGCCCTGACTAGCGAATGCTACGGCTTCCCGTAGATTCACAACGCTTCTCGCTCGCTGCTTGGTGAATACTACGGCTCCCCGTAGTATCACCGCACCCTCTCGCTGACTGGTGAGTACTACGGCTCCCCACGGTATCACGACACCCTCTCACTGACTGGTGAGTACTACGGCTCCCCGTAGTATCACCACACCCTCTCACTGACTGGTGAGTACTACGGCTCCCCGCAGTATCACCATACCCTCTCACTGACTGGTGAGTACTACGGCTCCCTGCAGTATCACCATACCCTCTCACTAACTGGTGAGTACTACGGCTCCCCGCAGTATCACCACACCCTCTCACTGAATGGTGAGTACTATGGCTCCCCGCAGTATCACCATACCCTCTCACTGACTGGTGAGTACTACGGCTCCCCGCAGTATCACCACACTCTCTCTTATTTCCCCATAATCTCATCCTCACGCCGACACCACACTGCGTTCACTAACTCATGCTCCGCGGACCAACATAGATAGGCACACACACTTACCCAAATTATGCATCACTATTCTTGACGGAAACCGTCATAACAAAACACTTTTCTTCGTTGTAATCCACATTCTTAAATAACCCCGCTTGATGTCAATTGGCCAAAGAGCTCCCACTGGAACCGTAGATACTTGATACACCACTTGCCGTCTCAAGCTCAAGGCTCAAAATAATCCGAGATTCAGGGCATTATACTCGGATACCTCAGTACACCATCACATAACCTCATGATGTCTTGCCTCAGCCACTGATCTCTTACTTACAACGTCATACTCAGATATAGACACACATCCTTTTCAGAATCTCACAACTGATCCTCCTCTCACACAACTCGCAACTTCGTAGTACCCCAACTCTCAATTGGAACACGGAGGAATCGCCAATGACTCAGAACACGTTGACGACCATCCAAAACTCTCTCCTCTATTTCTCAAAACCCATGCAAGAATACGCATACCGACCCGGAAGTTGGCTGCCCGATCATCTCCTACCCTGCATATAACAACCCATTCATTGAACCAAAAATTCTCAACCGCCGAAACTATCCTTACAAGCCAACCACCTCAAATTTACCATCACAACCTCGGTGAATTTCTAACCATCACAGGGTCTCCGACCAACGGCCACCAGCTGTGGAGACACTTTCTTGAACATGTACAACATGAATTATCTCGCTCTGCACCTCGCCTCGACCACCAATAATCCTGGTCTCATGTAACCGTACCATAGGTCGCCATATCCAGTCCTCTATCCGCTGTTGAACAAATCTCTGATATCCTCAATAAATATCCGGTTCTTCCCCACTCAGGGCTCGAACCATCACCATTTGGCACACCAACAATCTATTCCACGGACTGTCTCCACCAGGTACATCACACTTACTCTTGGTTAGTACCACATACCCTCGATGATCCTTTCAGTAGAGACCAAGCAACTCCAAACATCCCGAACCTCAGATAAAATCCTCTAAAACTTCCCATCGTGTTATCCAAAATCTCATATTGACACACTATCAGACATCTGAACTGTCCAGTAGTAGTCATGACTCTCAGTATGAGAATAATGAATTCTCACACTCCTCATCTTTGACTCCCCAACCAACATCCCATTAGGATAATTATCATGAGAGCAGAAGCCTCACTCTTACACTCGATATCCATCATAGCCAATGAGAGCCACTGCCCCAATATAACCCTCTTGACCACTGAACGTTGCTGCTAACACATGCCCTATTATCCTCAAATAGGGTATATCCTTGTCCTTGACCATCTCGGTCATCACTGATGACCCTCTCATACTATAATACTACCTTGCAGTAGGCATACTGCCCAGATACTCTGGTGAAAGATTGCGGCCAATGCTACCCCACATGGTTTTACCCCAAGCTCAAAAACCGAAAGTCTCAATATCTCTCCTGTTTCCCACAGGAAACGAAAATAGTACTACTCAGGTCACAGAAGGTGACATCTCCACTATCGGCCGGTTGCTCAGCTTAGACCATATTCTCCCATAAAGCACCATCCTTACTCATCCCCGAGTCTTGCGACTCCAACTGGCATCTCCCAAAAATCCCTCGGAACTAACTCGATTTACCTCTCAAGGTATGCTCCATTGAAACTCGTTTGACGGGGCCCCCTGGCCCCATACTCTATCGCATCCGATCTCAGTCTAATCAATCACGATGGGATAACTGGAAAAAGGCACAAGCACTATCTGCTACGAATCATGGTACTCAACCCATGTTATCTCTTCTCAATCTACCTCAAATCATGGTACTCGAACCACGACATCACCTCTCGATCCGCTACAAATCATGGTACTCGAACCATGACATCACCTCTCGATCTGCTACAAATCATGGTACTCAAACCATGACATCACCTCTCGATCTGCTACTTAAAACCTCCGGAATGCTCCCTGCATCGAGTATGGGTCCTCTGCTTTCAGTAGTACGGGCCCATACTACCTGCCACATCTACACATACTTTCTACACGGACCATCCCAAAGTTCCTAAATAGCTGCTCAACCTTCTCGATCACTAATCCCGTCACGCGTGTTCGCTCCCCAGCGAAATGCTTTACTCTGTCAGCGTACTCAACTGACTAAGGTCGCCCCCTAGGCTCTTCCCAGGTTCTCTCACTTCTCTGCCATCAGCTGCTGAAAAACTCCTTACGACGCTAGCCATCTACCTCCTGAATATCGTCATATTCACTTGGTAGTTGACTCCCATCATCAAGAGTTCCACAAAGCACGAAGCAAGCAACATTCGGGCATCGAGTAGTCTCTACTAATACGTAAAACCATTCTAGGTTACAACTCCACTTGCTCTACTCACACTCAAAAGGTATCACCGAACTCAAGCAACTCTACCCCTCGCGGGTATTTAACTACTCTCTCAATAGGCTCCTCCAATGCTTGTCTAGGTATCTCTCCTAGATTACTCCTCTACTCAGAGCTCTCTCTCTAGGTGACTCCTGCTAGATACTCTTACTCATCACATACACAAAAGCACATAACAGATAACATCAACTCCTAGGCTAAGGCATCACAAATCAGGCCACTCTAGTCCTAAAATATGAAATACCTAGCCTATCCTCTAGCATGCATAATATCACAAAATATCTCATAACACAAAGTAGGGTATTTTCAGAAATCACCATTCGGGCTCTGGCTGATTGTACACACCGCTCCTTCTCGTCTTCTCTTAGAAACTCTTGCTTGTTTTTAGAAAAAAAATCATTTCCTTGAATTTTTTTTCTCAAATCCTCAGTTTGAGTCCAGATTTACCCGAAGGTGCATCCGAATCCCTCAAACCAAGGCTCTGATACCAACTTGTAACACCGTAAAATTTCAAATAAATTTTTCATTTAAAATCGCATAATTCTCTTAACACATTTTACGAAAATTTCATTTATTTAATTTACAAATCGCAACTCCATAATTGTTTGATTCAAATCCAGGATCCTCAAAGCATAACTCCTTCACTGATGTGTACAATATAGCCGGTGCATTCCCGCGATCCTGAGAAACCTGAAACACATAACACATAACACGGTAAGCACGAAGCTTAGTGAGTTCCCTAAAACACCACCCACAACATATTTGTTGGGTTTTGAGCATTCTAACACTTCCTAAGTGTACATGCAACCCTATTAAACCTTGGATCTATGTTTGTCTAAGATACATGCAAAATATTATTTTCCAAGGTTTATAACCTATCTAGCATGGCATGGGGTACTTTTAACCATAAAAGAACTAGATGAATTACATACCTTTTGTTGATTGTTGATTCCTTGGAGTTTGAGAGCCAAGCACCAATAATGTGAATGCCTCAAATGGAAATCACAAATCACCACAAACTTGGAAAATGTATGAGAGAGTATACTAACTCTTGATTTTGGCCACCACTCTTACACACACCTTAGGGTCCTATTTCATGCAACATGAGCTTGTTTATATAGCGTGCATGGTTAGGGTGAAACCCTAATAACCCATGTCTTTTCCTTTCCAAGGATCCATGGGTTAAAAGCTCCATGGATCATCCATGGACTTCCACATAAGCTTAGCCCATTAACAAATGAGTATTAGCCCACACCATATAAATATAATAGCCCATGATTTAATTAGTCTTCCTTTTAATCACTAAATTAATTCATAATTAATTCAAGATTAAAACTAATTAAATAACATGACTTTATATTAATATATTATAACTTATAATATATTAATAAATCGTAAGTATACAATTCTCATAAAATTATCCATAAACAGTTTGGGTGAAGTGCAACCCAAATGGACCATGCCGGGTCGGGTCAAGTATATACCAAATAAGTTATGGACTTAGACACCTTATCCAACAGTCTCCCACTTGGATAAGTCTAATAACTGTATTTGCGTATGTTACTTCAGGAACCAACCAGCAATCGTAGCTCTCGAAAACTCTGTTGAACTATGAAGCGCCATTTTAGATAAGTGATCATATAATCCTCTGCTCTCATGATATCAGCCGAACAAATACATGGAACAATGTCTTACTTATTGTCCAGCAGTTTGTTTCCCGATTTCCGATTTGCTTGACAAAGAACTAAATTGAACACATCAATTAGGTTCTGACCGGGCCCGGTACATAGGTCAAAAAAAATCATCGAGGGGCCCAGATATCGCTTCTAATCCTCCAAGGACTAGAAGGAACAGATAAACTTCGACTCATCTACTTGTTTCTACTACTTGTTGAATTATACACAAAGGCACGTTTTATAACATCAAGTTACTGATGCGTTTACGTGCAATCAATGCACAACCAACTCATAGGTAACAACTCATATCTCTAGGTTTGAAGACTTATATGATATTACCGTCTCACGATCACTCGAGATAAATTCCATGAAGTGATGCAAGTGAGCGTGGGTTGAATCCAATACTCATAACTTATGAGCACTCATGAGTGTTGTAGCCATGTCCAACATCTTAGACCTCTACAACCAACTCATGACAGTCTTGATTCATATCTACTTCCAACATATGACCGACTGTGGATGGTTTGAATAACTTAATCATTCGGAAAGAATAACCTAGTTATTATGGAAGTCAAAACATGCAAAGTGAAACACAATAATAATCGAATCCAATATGGTCTCAGAACCCTTTTGAATATAAATAAAACCACCTTTTATTTATCACCATATTGATTACACATTATTCATTGTATAATGTTTCAAATAATCAACTTAATACTTGAACAAAAACAACAGTCGTCCCATGCTCCTAGCATGTATAATTTGTTTTTCTAAACAATAGTTATGCCATACTCCAAGTATGCACACTATGTTTGTCTATGATCTTTATTTTGTGAAATAGATCAATTGAACATGATTCCAATGATGCTCATTTCACAATCCCAAATCCTTATTGTAAATGTAAGAATTCCTAATTCCTACCATTTACCAAAAAAACTGTTAGATTTTAAACTTATATGCATTGATCCTCTCGTAATGATTATGCACAAGGTCACCAAAACCTTGTCATCAGTCATTACAGAGGATTCCAAAGGAGATCAACTCTATGGAAACGAACTCTCATATTCAAAGTACATTGCTTTGAACATCCTTCTTGGATAAAAGTTTCTAACTTTCTCATAGATTCTTAATATCCAACTCCCAATATGGAAAACTTCCATATTCCTATTTTGATTATCATATCTGAACAAGAGCTACCTCTTTTCAGAATATATCCATAAGGTCCTTCCAAAATTTAACACTATACTTCCAACTGTCCCTGAGTAACCAATCTTTGGTGAGCCTTAGATAGTCCTCGACAATTGCTTAATCATTTTAGTCTTATCCAATTCTAGACTTTTCCTTTCTTAATGCTCTGAGCATTTGGAAAATTTAGAAAGGATGAATACTATAGCACATGTGACCGATCCTATACCCGAAGCATATGGGACACGATTCACGATGTCTCACATAAAGACCTGATACTGGATCAGTCTTTTGCTACAATATTTTTTTATTTTCCATGTTTTCAAAAATCGACTATGAAGAGGGATGCCGTAATCATAATTGAATTTGAGAACGCAATATATATAGAATTTCCTTATGTTGAACCATTCCAACATAAAAATCATATATATATCCTTGACTAAAGATGAAAAAAACTCAATCTAAGCTTTTAGAATTGAACAGAAGTATAATTTCCTCTCCCTTAATTATAGCAAAACAACTTTTTCAACCCCTACAACATTACGAATTGAAACTTTTGTTTTTCTATAATTAACATTGCTAACTTGCAACAATAAACATAATAATCATGCTCCCACTAACATGATGATTATCAGCATAACACTTATGCTCCCACTAGCTCTGACATATTTCCAGAAATC
This sequence comes from Lactuca virosa, assembly GCF_052849685.1. Lineage (NCBI taxonomy): Eukaryota > Viridiplantae > Streptophyta > Magnoliopsida > Asterales > Asteraceae > Lactuca > Lactuca virosa. The sequence goes on from NC_136431.1 coordinate 74,360,604, forward strand.
AGCTGGACTTCTGAAATTTAGATTCGTACACCCTTTCTTAGATAGCTCACATGTGTGTCTAAACAATTTCCAGAACTATGAAAAGGGATGCCGTAATCATAGTCTTAATTGTTTAGACCTTTCCATTTCTCACAAGTCCATGTTAGTGTGCCGGTTAACCACACACGCTCCACTAACGACTTTGAGAATGCAAACATCACAATTGCTATCTACTTAAAATCTTCTTAGTGAAAGCATTTCCTCACCATCATTTTCATGAATCGGAGAGAAACCTTATGACACTTAGATTTTATGGTGTATGAGTTCCTATCCATGTGAATTTGTCAAAACCATAATCACAAGACAAGGTTAGTAACAAATTCAGCCTTACATGGATTGAACTTGTTCAATCTTAATTTCTTGTCATCTGGTAGCACAAGGCCCACCAATGCTTCGAAGCTGTTATGCACACAGTTTAGAACTAACAGAACTCATATGCATAGTCAACTTAATAGGAACAGACACAGAAACAAGAATTATGTCAACTTAATAGGTTTCAAACCTTAAGTCGTGTGCTAGTGATAAAACTCAGGTTTTACTCTTGATTAAATCTTGAAATCCTTTCAGGATCTTTAAGACTCCCACTGTCCTCTTGACATATAAGTTTCCCTAGTCAAGAACCATTCCTTGACAAAACAAATATTCAAGGGATAGTGCAGATTCTTATTAAGATAAACACTTCACACAATTGGTCTTAGTTGGTCTTTGTCTTATCCAAGACATCACAACTTACCAATTTCAAATGTACAGGAGTAGAAAACATTTTACACTACATTTGATAAGTGTTTTAAACCTTACTTTATGCCACTCAATGTTACAATCTTGGATTATGACTCTAAGAGTTGTTTTGGAATGAAGTATGATCCATCTTCTTGATTTTAACCATTCCAACAATTCATGACCCCTCATCTTAGTCATAACAATGCACTAAGATGTCCTTAGAGTATGAATTTGTGATATGGTTTCATAATCATTAAGATGATCATAAAAAACATGTATGATCCATCTTCTTGATTTTAACCATTCCAACAATTCATGACCCCTCATCTTAGTCATAACAATGCACTAAGATGTCCTTAGAGTATGAATTTGTGATATGGTTTCATAATCATTAAGATGATCATAAAAACATGATACTAAAGTACTCTCCCATCTTTTCAGATTTGAGAAACTTTTATCTTTCTGCCAAATTTGATTCATCTCATCCGTTCTGCCATACATTGAAACTTTTCCAATGTTACAGAATTATACTTAACCTTATAAGTATAACCATATTTACTAATCTCTAGTAAATCATGACGAATTGATCTTTGTGGTGGACCTTGACCAGCACACACCCAGTGTACCTAATTCCTTAGTCCTTCAATTGACTCACATATGCATGTGATCAATGAATTAGTCTCAATTTTTACAAAGATGAAAATTCTCATTCATCATACAATACAACTTGTATGATTCCAAGTTTCTGTCTAACTGAAGCTTGGGTGATGAGAACCTTTCCTCATTTGGTAAATTCAGACACTACCACATATGAGAGAATCAAACTCATATTTCCAATATTGCTAGAAACATACAAACATCAATTTCCATAAATGCCATTGTAAGGGGATATAATATAAACTAAACTAAACAAAACTTTTATTTCTTTATTAAAATGCGAAAAAATATTCCTTACAATGCATCTTCAAATGAAAACTATGATATTACATATTTCCTAGCAATCTATCATAACTTTTAAGTAGTAGCTCAAAAATCCGATCCTCGAACCATGCGATAGAAATCCATCTTCGTGATCAGATTCAGCACACTCTTATTTTAACCTTCCTTTTGCTCGATCCTGTTAAACATCAAGATGCAACCTAGTCACATCATGTAATAAGAATCAACAATTAGGAACTTTAACAAAGTTAGATAGTGGACTTACCTGAAGCCGAGTCAAACATTTTGTCTCTACTTGCTTTCAAATATTTCAGGTATTCAGGGCAGCTTCGCTTCTAATGTCCCTTCTCATGACAATAAAAACATATAGACTCTTTGGGAATGGTACACGAGACAATCACAGACTTAGCCTTTCCCTTTACCTTTTGGTCAACCGGGTTGATCAAGGCCGATCCCCTTCCATTGGGACGAGAAAGCTTTTCTGGACTTCTAATGTTACCATTGTCCATGTCCATGGAAGTTTGAGAATTAGACCTTCCATCAATATTTGCTTGACCATTACGCCAAATAATTGCTGATTCAGCAGCAACAAGCAAATAAGAAAGATCTATTAGGGTTATGTCAGGATCTGTCATATGGTAGTCTTTAATAAACTCACCATACGACTCAGGAAGTGACTAAAGAACCCAGTCAACAGCGAACTTCCTTGAAATAACAGCACCCAACATTCTCAACCTGTCAATGTGTGACTTCATTCCTAAGACATGAGTGCACACAGGTCTTCGATCTTTATGTTTCATTTCTAGTAGAGCTTGAGTGATCTTGAACCTTTCAAGTCTTCGGGCTTGTGGGTCAGGGAGAATAAATGGAGGAGGTGGGGGAGTGAAGCATGATGTTGAGGGACATCATCTTCAAGAGGAAAGCTTGTTTCAAGCGATTTGGGAAGATCATAGTTGTCTGAACCAGACATCTACAATGGGAGAAAATCAAGTTAGTTGATTCAAGTCCTTAATATAACACCCAATATGAAATATTAAGGCTAGGACCCAACACAATATTTTATAACTTGGAAGAGGGATGCCGTAATCCAAGCTATAAAATATTTGAAGGTAGGTGAATGACGATTCACCAATTTCCACCATGAAAAACGAAATAATTTATTAGGTTTTAATTGGATTTGAAACTCCTAGATCTTTTGAGATTCATTGAACTTTTCAATGGCATGTTTCAATCTCGATTGTGCCCTTCAGGTTTTGTGACTGGGATGCCGAGGATCACAAAACAAGGTGTGAATAACCATGCAAACTCACTTGGTACCCTTAATATTATCACCTAATCGATGTGCCGGTTAACCACACACGCTCCACCGATCTATGATAAACATTAAGTCACCCTTCGTGATCCTTACTAGTCCAAGTTAGTGTGCCGGTTAACCACACACGCTCCACTAACGACTTGGTAAGGTACAAAGTGTGAATTTCATGGGTTAGCACCATATTCACATTTTCCTAAAGTAACTAAGATTGGGAATTTATAAAAGGTTTAGTTACTTTATAATATTCATTATACTTTTAATGAGAATTTAAAGTCATTGTCCTACCCGTTCGGCTAACGACCCTCCACCGATCAAGGAAGCGGTGGGTGAGAATGGACACCCATTAAGTTGCCATTTTATAGGCAACAACCTTATACCCCCCTTATAGACCGGCTTCGTGAATGAGGCCTACTAACGGTAAAACGACTTGATCTTATACATATATATAATAATTAACCATTAATGTTATAAATAGTATAAGGGTTGAATTTTAACTTTTAAAACTCTAAGGGTTTGGAATTAAAGTTTATTAAAGTGTGTGAAACTTTACAAATTCCAAAACTTGAGGGCAAGTTTTGTAACTATCCAAAACTTTTCATTTCATAACTTATGAATTAAAGGTTCATAAAAATGAAGGCTCTTCATTTTATGTAACTTATGTGTTTTAAGTGTGTGTTTAAAAGAAGTGACCTTTGGATATCCATAACTTGAGGACAAATTATGGATTCCATTAAAACACATAAATGATCAAGAATTAATCCTAAACAATTCAGCAAATAATTCCTATCATCTTCTAAATTCATAAGAACATGAACATGATCATCAAAGTTTCAAGAATTATATGAACACATACAAAGCATGAAATTTTGATATAAGCTATTGTAAATGGATTAGAACTACCATTACACCAACTAAAACAAGTTTTAAAACACCAAAACAGTTTAGGGTAATGTTTCTAGTCCATTTCCAGCAGCAAAAGTCGAAAATCTGCATTCTGAGGCTCCTACTCGCCGAGTGCACGAACCTACTCGGCGAGTAGGATGAGTTTACACATGAACTCGGCGAGTCCCCCCATGGACTCGGCGAGTTCATCAGTCAGACAGCAAAAAATCGACTTTTTATCACTATTTTGCATCAAGTATCAAACAAACAAGCCTAGGCTCTGATACCACTGTTGGGTTTTGAGCATTCTAACACTTCCTAAGTGTACATGCAACCCTATTAAACCTTGGATCTATGTTTGTCTAAGATACATGCAAAATATTATTTTCCAAGGTTTATAACCTATCTAGCATGGCATGGGGTACTTTTAACCATAAAAGAACTAGATGAATTACATACCTTTTGTTGATTGTTGATTCCTTGGAGTTTGAGAGCCAAGCACCAATAATGTGAATGCCTCAAATGGAAATCACAAATCACCACAAACTTGGAAAATGTATGAGAGAGTATACTAACTCTTGATTTTGGCCACCACTCTTACACACACCTTAGGGTCCTATTTCATGCAACATGAGCTTGTTTATATAGCGTGCATGGTTAGGGTGAAACCCTAATAACCTATGTCTTTTCCTTTCCAAGGATCCATGGGTTAAAAGCTCCATGGATCATCCATGGACTTCCACATAAGCTTAGCCCATTAACAAATGAGTATTATCCCACACCATATAAATATAATAGCCCATGATTTAATTAGTCTTCCTTTTAATCACTAAATTAATTCATAATTAATTCAAGATTAAAACTAATTAAATAACATGACTTTAAATTAATATATTATAACTTATAATATATTAATAAATCGTAAGTATACAATTCTCATAAAATTATCCATAAACAGTTTGGGTGAAGTGCAACCCAAATGGACCATGTCGGGTCGGGTCAAGTATATACCAAATAAGTTATGGACTTAGACACCTTATCCAACAATATTAGCCACTCGAGGCTATAATTCTGTAAGACCCTCCGGTCAATGTGTCTCATTGGGACCCTCCAGTCCCTAAGCTCGTTGGACCCTCTGGTCCGATCTGGTTGAGAACCCTCCGGTCTCATAGTTCGTTGGACCCTCCGGTCCGGTCTAGGTGACACATAATATAACATATAACACATATCACACAAACATGCATAACTCAAGCAAGCACAGAAGACCCTCTGGTCACACATAGTTACCACTCTAGGTAAAGTATAGTGAGAAGACTCACCTGGCAAACAACAAGTAATCAACCTCGCACCCGAATCTCGAACTAGCCTCCGCCTAACACAAGGAATAAATATCTCTAATCAATTCTCTATTCATGCTCAAATACACCAAAGGCCATTCTCTCTCTCTGTCTAACTCTTGAAGTGGATAAAAGACCATTTTACCCCTCCATGGTCTGCATTACTCATGTTGACCAAACCCCAGAGTCAACAGAAGTCAAACTCGAGTCAACAGAAGTCAAACTCGAGTCAACAGTCCAAGTTTGACCCGACTCGTCGAGTGCACTTATGCAACTCGTCGAGTCCACTCGCATCCTCAGAAGTCTCGCGAAGGTCCAACTCAGCTCGTCGAGTTGACCCCCAACTCGCCGAGCTATCGCATGATCAAGCTCATCGGGACAAACCCTCACCGACTCGTCGAGTCAGCCCATGAACTCGGCGAGTTCCTTCGATCTGATTTCCCATTCAGACGTCCAAAGTCAGATCTATCATTCCAAACCCTAGATCTAGCCTCCTAGGGTCCAAAAGTCACGTAAAGGTCTGATCTTTATGTCCAGGCATGGCATATGATGCTCTAATTGCCCAAAACAATTCCAACAAGGTGCTTGCACACTATAACTCTTGTATGGCTGGGTAAAGCTTGTAACTTTGGGACTCTCTGGACCTCACAAGGTCCAGATCTGAAGTCTAGACCACAAAAGGGACCTTATGCACTCAAAGCCCCAACAATAGGTGGTAAAAAGCCCTAACTACCACAAACATGGAATCTAGTCACCATAAGGAGAAAGGTGAGCACTTTTTTACCTTTCTCAGAAGCTTCTGGACAAGATAGCCTCAGATCTACTGGCCTCCTTCATGATCCTTGCTTGAATCCTCCCCTTTACTTCAATAAGTATTGCACCAAACACTCAAATGCAAGCTCAAACTCTCTCTTTAAGCTCTATTGTTGTTTAGGGTTTCTCTCAGGGTGGAAGAATGGTTAGTGAGCCGCAATTGAGGCTGTAGGTTCCCTTATATAGGCCCCAACCCCGGGAAATTAGGGTTTCTCTACCCAGTGCCTACTCGACGAGTCAGCTCTCTCACTCGTCGAGTCCACTCATTAATTCCACGCGGACAGCTTGACTCTAATCGACGAGTTGGACTCACAACTCGTTGAGTCACTCCATGAATCTCAAAGTTAAACACATGATAATGCACCTGAAAGTACGGATGTTACATTTTTACACTAAAGATAATGAGGCATTATCTTTATGGCACGAAGTGTAAACTTTTCACTGATCATAAGAGCCTCCATTATCTATTTGATCAGAAGGAATTACACATGAGGCAAAGACATTGGCTAGAATTACTCAATGATTATGAATGTGAGATACTTTACCACCCTGGTAAAGCGAATATGGTGGCAGATGCTTTGAGTAGAAAGATGGACTTGGAAAGGAGAAAGCCAAGGGCATTAAGAGTTGAAATTGTCTCGACAATTGTGGAAAGCATTAAGAATGGTCAGGAGGAAGCATTGCAAGAAAGCAACCGGAAGGAGGAACGTTTAGGAAAAACGTTAGTATTCAGTACAAACAGTAAAGGATTAAACGAATTCCAAAATAGGATTTTGGTGCCCAAAATAGGAGGAATGAGAGAACTTCTCATGGAAGAAGCTCACAAGACCATGTACTCTATGCATCCCGAAAACACCAAGATGTATAGGTATCTGAAACTTTCTTATTGGTGGCCGACGATGAAGCTCGATGTTACAAAGTATGTAGCTGAATGTGTGACCTGTGCGAAAGTTAAGGCGCCACATCAAAAATCATAAGCGAGTTTGGAGCCTTTACCAGTAACCATGGGTAAATAGGAAGACATCACCATAGATTGTGTGACCAAGCTACCTAGGATAAAGAGTGGTCATGAAATGATTTGGGTGATCGTGGATCGATTCATAAAGAGTGCACACTTCATATCGGCCAATGAGAGAAGGTCTACAGATAAGCTTGGAAATGTTTACGTGGAAGAGATAGTGAAACTTCATGGTGTTACTTTAACGATCGTGTCAGATCGTGACAGTCGTTTCACCTCTAGATTTCGGAAGAGCCTACAAGAAAAGATGGGTACAAAGTTATGTTTGAGTACAGCCTACCATTCATAGACTGATGGTCAGTGTGAAAGAACAATTCAAACACTAGAAGATATACTGAGAGCATGTACCCTAGAATTTCATGGTAACTGGGATGAAAATCTACCCCTCGTAGAGTTTTCCTACAATAATAGTTACCATTCGAGCATTAAGATGACAATTTATCATGCGTTGTACGGTTAGAAATTTCATACACCGTCTTGTTGACTCGAAGTTGGAGAAAAGCAGTTTATGGGTCCGGAGATAGTCCATCAGACTGCAGAGAAGCTGAACGTAATTAGAGAAAGGATGCTAGCAGCTCAAAATCATCAAAATAGCTATGCTAACAAGAAGCAGCAACCAATGACTTTTGAAGTTGGAGATTTAGTGTTGCTTAAAGTCTCTCCATGGAAGGGACTTATCATATTTAGAAAGCGAGGGAAACCGAGTCCAAGATTCATTGGATCATTCAAGTTCTTCACAGGATTGGGAACCAAGCTTACAAGTTGGAATTGCCAGAAGAACCGGAAGGTATTCATAAAACCATTCATGTGTGTTATATGAGGAAGTTCTCGAGAGAAGTACCCGATATAATTCCACTTACAGAGTTAAGGATCGACGAGAATAAGAGGCTGGTTGAAAACCTGAAGAGATTGTTGACCATAATGCCAAGAACTTACGACGTAAAATGGTTAAATAAGTGCTAGTGCGATGGAAGCATACGACTGGGCTGAACCTCATGTAGGAAACACAGGGCTGAACCTTATGTGCTTATAATAATATAATAAAATAAGAATAAAATACGCGTTAAAATAGAATAATAATTAGGATGAACAACTTGGGTGAAAGATGAAGTAGTCGTGATGAGGATTGTGGAGATATAAGGAACGCTTAAATCCGACTTAGAATGGAGAAGTTATGATGTGTTGAATTTTCAAGTTCGACCCGACACGGCTACGAATATCGTAAATAGTGAATCAGAGATAGAATGCATAGTTGCCTAATTGATTTCAACGAAAGTCATAATAGTCGTAAAACTGAATCCGTGCATATAGAGAACGCAAAAATCCGACTTCATATGAGGAAGTTATGATTTTTCGAAGTTCCAGCGCAACAACATGGACATAGAAATTAAATTTAAGATCGGTCGATTTTTAGCCGAAACAATTTAAACTAGAGATGAAGATCTAGTCAATACCTATTTAGCAATATAAGGACAATTGAGAATGGACGTCGGATGAGAGAGTTATGAATTCTTAAATGACTATAACAGTTTAAGCCTGTTAAAAATATAACTTAAAAAAAAAATTCAAAATTAGCCGACAAAGTCTAAATAAAAGTTGTAGATCTCGTCAATAGCTACGCATGGATATAAAACGCATCAAAAATGGAGTGATAGTTTATTTTATTTCCTTCTTTTTTATAGTTTATTTTAGAATTATTAGCCTTTTTTTATTAGTGTATTCTTTATTTTCTTTATCATGGATCATGTCGGGTACTTTTTATTTTGCATGATGTATTTTGCAGGGTTTTGGAGCTCGTTGTGGTTGTTGTTTGGCTTCGAGATGGGCTTGGTGGGATCTCAAGGCATTATTGGGGTTTCTGGATCCATCAAAGGAGATTTGGGCTTCAAAAAGTTGAATACTTGGGTGATGTGGGCTTATGAAGATGGGTCTTGGATTCTTATTTTGGGCTTAGACTATCCATATTTGAAGCTTGAAGATGATTGGCCAAATTTGAATCATATGAGGTGTGGGGCAAGGGAATCGTGAGTAGTGGGGTGGTGTAGTGGAGAAAAAAGAGCCAATAGCATTCCAACAACACTTTCAAATGTGGAGTCTCAGTCGCGCAACACTTGCGCGGGTACCCGCGCAACTGCACAATTTGGGGAATTTTGGTCATTTTTCTCATGATTTACTTTGGGGATTACGTCTAGCATCTCATACTTAGATTATCCGCCATTATAGGGCATTAGAGGCGATTTTTGAGAACTTGATACACATTCTTCTCATCTTTCTAAGTAATTGTTAGTTTCTTGATTCAAAAACACCTTTGTGATTGTTATCTTGTTGCCATGAGTGACTAGTTTCTTTATTTTGGTTAACTTTGGCTAAAAACTTTGGATATTTGTGGATTTTGAAGGATTCATGTTTGATTGTCATCTTATGTTTATGATTCTAGTTCATATTTCTTATGCTTGTTTAATACTTTGATCATGAGTTGGTACTTGAATGAGCTATTGTTGGTTTATTTCTTTGGTTTAGCATTGAATCATTGAATTTACTTAGAACAAGGGCTTTATGATCGTAGAAATCATTATCATAACTCCTTTATGGAAGTGTAAGCATTGATATCCTCTAGGAATTGGGGATTCCTTCATTCTTAAGGCTAATCAACTTTCTTGGGTTCAATTTCTTCAATTGAATCCTTGATTTTGATTAAGAAGGAGTGTTGTGGGCTTCTCGAACCTCCATACTACCTATGAGGAATCTTGGCATATCATGCTTCATGATACCAATTTGGGGTGAATGATAACCTTCATATTGAATCCTAATGATAAACACACAAATGTTCATTGTGTTGAATTACCTTGGTTGACAAATTCTCTCCAATATTTGAGCATCTCACCATCTTCCTTAATTTCAAGCTTTTTAGTTATTCAAGTCTTTTAGTTTTCAAGCAATCACAACCCCCCCCCCCCTTAGTTTAATTGTAGTTAATTAGTTTTATTACACTAGTTCTATTAGATTCCATTGGTGATTGAATACAACCATTTCCCCGAGGATCGATACCCCTTTTTACCATTATATTACATTTTATTTGTAATAAAAGTGTAATTTGCTTGGTGGACTTGACAGCCCACCACGGAGCTCGTATGAAGAATATATAAATTTTTTAATATTTTATAAAAATTCGTGCAGCCGCGCGCACAGACAGAAGGCGCGATGCGCCTCTGAAAACCCATGAGATTACGACATGTATCAGGTCAGGAAAAGGCCACATCATCACCCGACCATTTGCTCAGCGCGCTCCGACAGAGTGTGTGGCGCGCTTTAGCTTTTGTCTCATAAAAATAGCCTTCAAAGTCCAGTTCATTTTCCACACCTTTCACTCATTTCTCTCTCGAAGTTCTCTGCATATTGTCCCAAATTCTCCATAGTATTAGTATTCCGGCGAAGCCCTATGATCCTTGAGTGCCCAACAAGTAGTAGCCATTGAGTAGGAGCTCTGCCAGTTCAATTTTCTTGGGAATTTTTGTAAGTTAAATTACATTCTATATTATTTTAAGTGTAATTTATATTTATATTCATAGTCGTTGTTATGAATCTATGAAGAAGATTTATTAGTAGTTTCATATCGTTATACTGATTGATCCACTTACGGGAAAGGTGCCTAGAATGGTTACGTTGGCTTGGTTGTTGGATTTCAGAAAGGTTATACGCCGAAATGGCCCTGCCTCCCAACTTTCCTGCCTGTCTAATCCTTATTTGATAAAACTCTCAATATACATAGCGATTATTGTAGAATCTTGACTATTATTAATCCTATAAAATATTAGACTAATACTTATCAAAGGAAAAGCCAAGTACTAGAGCGAAGCGCTTTCCGAGTTTCGAGTCATCACTGTAACAAGTGAGTGCATAGTTACTTTCAGATTACACATAGATATAAAGTATCTAGATGATTAAATGCAACGTGTGCCTATTATCTATATTACTTGATATTTGTGTTATATGAATTATATGAATTTTACTTGACTTAATCATATATGTATTTTCATATATTTATATAATATATATTATAGTGATGGGTGATGAAAATGATGAGATGATGATGAGAGGAAGTGCTATTGATGAACCGGTCATTTAGCAGAGTATAGATGACGACCGTAGAGTATTATAGACAGTCCAGTGGAACGTTGGCAGGCTAACAACCTATAATATTAATGAATTATATGTTCATTTGATGTACTTTATCCCCTATGGTTTTCTTACGTACACGTATTGCTAAAGTAATCCCCAAGCAGTATTGTATACCCGTTGATGATGATGATCATTATGATTAGTCCCTTGATATCAGTATTTTAGGATCAGTATGTGAGAATAACGAGAATGGATAATCGGGTAAATTATTTGATGTAAAATATATAATTGAAGAACTTAATTATTACGGGTTGAAAACCATATATGCTCACCAGGCCCCCAAGCCTTCCCCACTCATTTTCTTTGTATCACAGGTAACGGTACGAAGACACTTGGATGATGAGTGATTTGAGGAGTTTGTAGGTCATTAGTATAAATATAAATGTGTCTGTGTTGACGATGTCATCTCATGGTTTTTAAATATAAATAAAATACATTTCTTCGAAAATGCTTTGATAATACTATTATCATGTTTTGGGAAAAAAAATCGCATTAATTTTTATGCTCTGAAATAAATAAAGCATAAATAAAAAGTTGTAAATTGGTCGTGAAAATTGGGATGTGACAGTTCATGACTTAAAATGAAACTTACTTTGTTTCGTGTTCACATTTAACCAATATATATATATTTTTTATACATTTGACCATTGAACTTTTTTCACATTTTAAAAAAAAGGGTAATATTGCCTATAACAAAGAGTACCATTATCCTTTTTAGCAGATAAAACAAATTCAATGGTTAAATATGTATAAAAATATATTGTTGCCTAAACATGAATACAAAATAAAGTATGTTACACTATTAAGTCATTAACCCCAGAAAAACAAAGATGTTTATTGTTGTAGCTCAAACTACATTATTTTTTAATTGATGTGATTTTTGAAAATTATCATTTTGATTTGATATATTATGTAAATAAAATATTAATTATAAGTAAATATTTACTAATAGTTGTTAATTAAGAAGAAAAAACCATTTTGTTGCTTAAAATTAATAAATCAACTTATTTTTCATAAAAATAAAAACTTAAACCATGTTTTTCCACTATAGTCAAAATGTTTGCTAGTGGAACTCTGCAAAATGAGTGTGGATCAAATGAGCATGGTCACAAATTTAAATGCATTTGAATTTAAGTGAATAGTTTTTTTTAGTATGAATTAAAATGGGATGGATCATGTTAGGTGAATCGTCGATACTGTTTAGAAATCTATAGATAATAAGAAAAAAATATATATATATAAGTAATATATGTCTGAGGTAAAAGAAAATATGTTATGATTATTAGACCACCCAAAAGTTGTCATGGATAAGAAAGACTATGGCCTACTAGCACTAAGTTAAAAACATAATTTTATTTTGTACAATTATATATGAAATAATAGAAAACAATATCAATAATGTTCAATACTACTACCAATTGAATGATAATAACTATTATACTCTAAATCAAATAGTACATGTTTATTTTTGGTATATAGTAAAACAAATGCATATCAATAATATTCAATGTTACTATCATTTTTGAAGGTATTGATGAAACTTTCTAAATAATAATATGTTAAAATAATACAAACTCTTTGTTATATATTTATGTTACATAAAGTTGATAAAAAAAAGTGTTAAATATATATAGTTTCATATCGTGCAAATTTTTAGTAGTTTTTTTTAATGTCAAATCTAACTCACTTCTAAACTACTCTTAGGTGCTATTTGTTTTTTCTGAGTCAAAATGTTTACAGTCTGCGGACCATATCTGTAGACCTCTGCAGTAGAAGAGGTGGACCAAACGTTTGCAGTCTGAAAAAAAAAGACTGTTTGTTTTTTAACATCTGCAGACTACCAAAATAAACTAAAATCTAAATAAACTGTTTTTTTTAACTTCAAAGTGATTTTTTAATATCTTTATGACTTTGTTATAAATAATTAACAAATCACGATCAACTTTTTATGTATTATTGTATAAAAAGTGAAAATAAAAATGATACGAATTAACGTATATATTTGATAAAAAACCAACAATTTTGCTCGCAATGTTATACCTAAAAATTATAATTAGGAATCAAAGAATTTGATAAATAAATGGATGGAAATAAACTTCGATTTTTTCAATTAAATCAATTAAAAATGTACCATAAATATTTTTCTAAATAAAAGACGATATTGTATTAAATAATGTTTTATAAAATTTGGCACAAAAAATATAAGTATATATTATGATTTTTTTTCATATTTATATAAACAACCTCAACGACCATTATTGTAATAAATCTTTATTTATATATTTGTCAAAAATATCATGTTTGTGTCATCGAACCATTTTTTTAAAGTATTGTAACTTTTTTTTCTTCAAATTCTTTATCTTTAATAAAGTTGGAATAAATATAAATTAAAAAAAACTAAAAAAATAAGATATATGTGTTTTTTTAGGCTATAGGATGTCTGAAGATGTTGCGCGCAAACATTTTTAGGTCTGCAGTCTTCAGAAAAACAAAAAGTCTGTGAAGGCTAATGTATGCGCGTGGTCTGCACGGCGCAGACAGGAGAGATCAAAAAGATATGCAAACAAAAAACAAGCAACACCTTAATTCCATCTATGTTTCAGACGATACTTGAACCTCCAACCTTAAGAAAAAAAGACAATACTTGATATCAAAAACACTTTGGTTATTTAATAATAATAATAATAATAATAATAATATATCTTTTTTAATAGTTTGTACAAAAAACACCTTTAAAAATAGTATATATATATATATATATATATATATATATATATATATATATATATATATATATATATATATAGGGTTAGGTTATTTTGTTTTTGATAAGTATTGTGTGCATGTATGGTTGATTGTGGACCAATCATTTTAGTTATTTTAAGTAAGTGATTAATAAATATTATTAAATTAAAGATAACACAAAAATACCATCTAAATTCATTAAAATGGTATTTTTGTCAATTAAGACAAATTTAAAAAAGGAAAATTCGAGATTTAGGGGATAATTAACACTCTTGATTTAAAAAATCTGATTTTTTTTAATTAGTTCAATTTCAAACGTAATTTGCAAACGTAAACCGATTTTATTCTATCAGAATGTTATTTTGTTAGAATGATATTTTATGATTCTGTCATAATGGTATTCTATTAGAATATTATTAAAGAATCATTTGTTTTGAACCCCCAATTGAATAATAACAACATTCTTATATTTATTCATACACATTGGAACTTAAACAAATTCAATACACATTCTTACAGAATAACAGTCTTATACATTTTAATATAATTACACATATTCTAACAAAATGCCATAAAAATTGAATAAAATTCTTACAAAATTGCATTCTTAAATATACAATTAGAAGAAATGCACTTGACCTTTCTTTAATGGTCCTAACAATCGACTTGATTCCAGCTATTCTTACGAAAATGTAATGTATTGTCGTAAGAATATAATTCTTCACAGATATACTTGTTTTTGAACTCCATTCCAAGTCTTTCTCTTGTATGATCAATATTTGATTCCTTCTTGAATTCATTCTGAATGAATAACATGTATTAATCGTTAGTATTACAAATTAAGCAAGTATACTTGTTAACAAACATTTTCAAAGACATTCTAATAGAATGCATTTATATAAATAAATTCTGAGAGAATACAAGCATTACTTATTTAATGGAAACTATATAATGGAGAATGATAGCATATTCTACTAGAATGTTTTTTAGTTTTCCTATCTTGACAAATAAGGAGATTGAAATAAAATTCTGACAGAATAATAAGCATTCTGAGAGTTTTGACAAAATATATACAACATGGTCAGATTCTCTTTCAGACATTTTCACAAACACCTTTTGTGCAACATATATAAATAATAGAGAATCAAAGCTGAAAGTATAAAAAAAAAGATCCAACAAGTGAAAAGGATTTAAAAAAGCAAAAGCAAAATTCTTTTTTAGGCACTTCCACAAACACCTATTGTGCAACTTATGAATATAAGTATTACTTCAATTCGTTGTTTACCAATAAGCTTTTAACACCAAACCCACTTGATTATTTATACACGCAGATTGTGAAATTAAGGTAAGTAAACAAAAACAATAAACAAATAAAAAAGAAATAAATAAAAAGCACTTAACCTAGAAACGATTTTGATCGATTATGCTTTGATTTAAATGAACTAATTTTGCTGCTGCGATTTGGATAGAATATCCTCTGATTTGGTTGTGATTTGGATCAAAATGATGGATTTATAAAAGCCTCCTGGTGATCGACTGTTGATGAAGACGCATAGGAGTAGGTTAATGAGATACATAAGTGATCTTTATTTCGGGGAAAGATGACAGCAACACTGGTAGCTGTAGGGAATAAGGAGGTTGCACAGGTGGAGAGGGATGAAGCCGTGAGCAAAGGAGATCAACAATTATGAACGTAGAGGCAAATGTGAATGTAGGGTTTTAAACTGATTATCCTTATTTAAAAGGGATATTAAATATATTAATCATTACTAAAATTAAATATGGTGAAGATTACTGTTATACCCTTTAACAATTTATTAATTATTTAATATTTGCTAATTTTTGATTGGTGCATTCCGGAGTACAATAGTTGCTAAAAACATTTGAACCTAGCTATATATATATATATATATATATATATATATATATATATATATATATATATATATATATATATATATATATATATATGATCAAATATATACAAAAGAAAGTTATTTATATCTAAATATAAACACAATATAAATTATATTATCATTTTAAATCATCTAAACCTCATATGACTTTAATTAAGATTTGGTCCGATATTTACCAAGTTGTTACCACACCTTAGATACTTATTAACACAATATATCTTCCAACATTTAATGGTTAAGATACACCAAATGTCTAAATTATGCATCCCATACATAAAAGCCAAATTGTATAAAAAAACATAAGATGGCTCTGTGGCCAAGTGTCAAGGCTACTACGACCATACACACTTCCCCTCTCTTTTGTTGTGCAACAAGCATGATGGCTCGTGGTATGTGGCACGACGGACCACAGCATATCGGATGAAGCTAGAAGCATTTATTCATTTAACTAGCCGATGGAAACAACTATATGTTAAAAAAATCCGGATTTTAAAAGTTAATATTATAAATTTACCCCTTCAATCTATTATTTTTTACAACATTTTTTTTCTTTTTCTATTAACATAATTTATTCAAAAATTATGTCTTCTTATCATCATACAACGAGTGGGATGACAAACGGATAACAAACTGCATTGCTAAGCTTTTTTGTATGGTAAAACCAATGCTTTTGAAGATTACATTCATAAATCTAGGGGATATAACATTGTCACGTATTTTGTCATCTTTCTCATCATAGAACAAAATAGCAACACCCCACCAACAAATCGATCTTGGAATTTCGACGGAGCATTTTCACTAGACGATGCAAATTATTTGCCACAATGTGGTTTCATGAATTATTGGAGAGCTCCCCTCTCACAACAAGCACACTACCAACACCTTTTTTTTTTTTAATTTTAGTGCATGTAATATTTTAAGTTTAAAGAAAATTTAGTATTTTTATTTCATTTAGTTAAGTAAAAAAATAAAAGTAATTATTTTGATGATGTGGTGTGATACGTATACCAAGTTCAATGTGACGTGGTTGTTATGATGAGGTGGAGGACATGTCAATATTTTTCATGCGACTATATGATAAGTATACCTCATAGTCTAATAACCAAAATGTCTTAGGATTATCTTACACTAGAATTTGTGCAACCCATACATATGGCTGAATTATCAATCTAAAACTATTGATTATCAAAATTGACCCTGTAATTCTCCACCCTGTTCCAAAACTAATATTTGGGTATTGTAACACATAAATAGACCGGTTGGCGTATAAACACGGTAGACCGATGCCCTATAAATTTAGTTATTAAAATATCAAATAACAATTACAAAATAAATAATTAAAATGTACAAATACTTGAAAAGTTAAAAAGGTTGAATCAATTTTCTGGTTGATTGGTTTGAAGACTTGTTCAAGACGGGACTGACACTCTTGATCGACTGCATGTACCCCTTCTGTGTGCAAGGATCCTCCTCAGTGAATCTCCTTTTTTTGGCTTCATTTTAATATGTCCAAACATTTTCCAAAGTATACCCTCCTTTCCATATTTGGAAAATATAAAATTAGGATTATTATCTATATCAAACTAATATATTTTTAGTCAATTTTAATTTTATATGCAACTTAATAATGGTAGTCCATAGTTTTAAATTTGAAAAATGAGTTGGTATGTTTTATTATTCAAGAACCTTGGCGTTTTAAGAAAAACATGTAACCTTTTTAGAATAATAACGTTATATATATATATATATATATATATATATATATATATATATATATATATATATATATATATATATATATATATATATATATATATATAATAAATGGTTCCATAGATATGAAAGATCACTATTACTTAAGAAGATATGGAAATTGTGTTAGATTTTCAAGACAGCCTTTTATCGAAGAAATGATGATTTTGAATTCAATAGACGGTTTCTTCTATTTTCCTCAATCATATTGATTATGATAAAATCCTTTTTTTAATACTATTATCATATTAATCTAAACATTGAGCAATAAAAGTTACTATATGTTACCGAAAACACAATTACTTATGTTTTAGAGTAAGACTAATCTTTTATGTTTATCTATCTGATTTTATGTTTATATCACCCTGATGATTTATTAAGTTATGTTCAAATCTCATTAGACTAATCTTCTCATTTATTTTCAAACTCGAAATCACTTCTGTCGATCATTTCTCTTGTTTCAAACTTTCAAAAACCAATCATTTCTATTCTATCTAAGAATTCATGAATTCCTACTTTGTCTAGTCATGGAAAATTGGACTCTAACTCAAAAAACTCAAGTAAAAAATTAATTCTCATTATGTTAATCTACCATGTAAATGTTATTCTTTCAACGTGTTATTGTGTTATGTTAGTCTTTGAATGTTTTATGTTGATTTATAAAAGTACATTGTTATTCTATTATTCGGGTTATAGAATACTAATACGGTTTATTTGGTTTTTTCGGTTATATTAGGTCCTTAATCATCTTGTACATGTTATTCAGGTAATAACTGAACCGAACCGATTAATTCCCGAACCGAACCGAACTCGTATTGGTTAATCGGTTCGGTTTTCGGTTCATGCAATTACCTTTATTCGGTTTTCGGGTTATTCGGGGTCGGTTCGGTCCGATTCAAACCCGAATAACATCCCTACTTGAGATCTTGTCATCCTCAAAGTTTTTTGGATGAGAGGACCAAAACCAGAATGTCTCTAATGGTATCACACCCAATGACACCAACGAGTGGAATAAAAATAACTAGGAGAATGGTCAATTTCAGAAACCCTCATAACGTTAGAAATCATCCCTATAGAGGAAGAAGGGAAGAGCCGAAACTTCAAGCCAATGTGCAAGGAAGAATTAGATCACTTAGGCCCTAGTTATAGCATTGGATTCTTTCTTATGTTTTGTACTCCATCCCACGTGGAACAAGGATCCAAAAACAAAATTCACTCCTCCCCAATGTGGGATGAGGATGTAACACCTAGCCAAATCAGACAATTTCTTTTTTTTATTCAAAATGTAAATTTGCTGCAAAAATGGTCCATATGTTGGGCGTACGGTGGGCATAGGTCATTAAATGGTGACGCGGGTGCATTTGAGTACGTAGGGCATACACAAGGAGTACGCAGGACATACTTGGCTGATGAGCAAACCCTAATATTGGAGGGTTTGAGCCCTATTTAAACAACCTTAGCTCCCATTAACCCTTCCACCTTCGACCTCCATCCTCCCAAATGACCCCTTGCAAACCCTAATATTCATTTGAGAGTTTTGAGCTATTTGAGTGTTTTATGTTCATCTTTGAAGGAAGAATGTCATTTGAGTGCACTTGGGAAGCTTCAAGCCTTCTGGATCTAGACATTTCATCTCCTTAGCAACCTTCAGAAGGTATAAAGCTATGAACTTCATGTATACTTCACTAGATCTTGTTAGTTCTTACGTTTTTGTGCATTTTGGTCCCATAATCTTGGTCTAGTTGAGTACGAGCTACTCCATACCTTATGAGTAACCTTTTTAGATGTTTTGAAGTGCATGGAGACATGGAGTCATAATAATGTGATTTTGATCCTTTCCTTTCATCCATGCATGAGTATTGGGGCTTAGAATCTTTTGATACGATAAGGTTTTAGATTTGGACACTTTCTAGTCATGCAAAGTCATAAAGTTGGAAACTTTATGATTAAGGAGGTTATTTGGGGTTAGATATCTGATTTGGATGTAAGAACTTATGGGAATAAGCACTTAATGAGGATATTGGGGCCAAACTAAGTACACAGGGTGTACCATAGGAGTACGCTGCGTGTACTGGATTTCTGCCCCATATTTTAGGAAGGCACTTTCTACGTCATGTGTAGAGATTGAGTAGGCAGGGCATACTCAGCCTAATGTGGGATTTTAACTTTTTGACTTTGAACAAGTTTCACTTTAGGTCATTTTGGTGACCACTAGAGTTAGTATTCAGAGTAGCTACAGTTCAGCTATCTTTCACACTGTGAGGTGAGTTTTCCTCATTGTACTTATGGGTCCAAGGCACCATTGTCGGCCCACTAAGTTATGTATCCTAGTGTATAGGTGGTTGTTATTTTGTAGTGATCTGTTAGATCTGCATGATTATCTGTTTGTTGTTATATGTTTTATTTGTTGCATATGTCGACATAGTACGGTTGGGTTGAGGCAATAATGATCTTTGTGGAAGCTAACAAACATGGGAGCAATCCAAATATAAGTTGTGGGCTGAGAGGGCAATCCAAACTTATATTGTGGGCTCAGGAGCAATCTAGACATAATTTGTGGGCCGGGAGAGCAATCTAGACTTATGGCTTGGGCTCGGGAGCAAACCAGACATGATTTGTGGGCCGGGAGAGCAATCCAGACTCATGTTGTGAGTTCAGGGGTAATCATATCCCATAGTCGTAGAACTAGTATGCATGTTGTTATATGTTTGTATGGTGGTGCCTTGGGGGAACTCACTAATCGCACACATCATCCTGGACTTTTATATGTTACTCTGATATATGATCGTAACTCTTAGAAACTTTGTTTTTGTAAAACTTATGGATTTGAAAAATAAAAAATTTGCCTCGATTTTGGGATGTTAGAGAGGAGTTTTCGTCCAACCCTAGATCCCATAAAGGTTCTGAAATATTCCTGATCAACCAACTATTAATTCAGTGATATTCAAGCCTTTAGTTAATTCCTAATATATTTTCCAATTAGTTTTTAATTAATTATTAACCATAATAATTAATAAACTAATTTCTCCTTTATTTATTCTACTCTATTTGGGTCTTGAGGGTAACCCAAAATGACCCTATTACTATTAGAAATACTACCAATATTTAATGACCCTTGACACTCTTTCCAATAGGGTTTGCTATGTATCTATAAATAGAATTTAGGCAACGAAAACAATTAATAAAAACTCTAAGTGTATATACACCTAGGATCTAGGTTTTACTATTATAGCAACCTACTGTCAAACCGATGAATTCAAACCACCAATAGCGATAAGATTACTAACCTTTAAATTAAAATCATATTTAATTTTGATTCCCTTGAAGATCTTGAAGTTTTGGTTGCTTTTAGAAGGATTTAGCACCCAAAGTAGGAATGCGTCTAAAGGTTCACATATAAATGTCTAAAACCCAAGAAAATTGAGGTGAGAGGAGAAGGATTGCATAAAATGAATTCTACACCTTACAAGAGTGTAGGATCAGATTTATGAAGGCCAGAGAAGTACTTATATAACTGAGGTAACTTGTACATAAAGCTGATTTGAATCAATTAAATAATCAGACTTAATCCAGATTCAAATCATTTCTTTATATCTTACCAGGAATGATTCCAGAAAGCTCCTAGACCCTCTCCAAAAAGTGTTCACCTCCTTAGGGTTTTCAGTATCTCCCTTTTGCTCAACTATTGAACAATTAACATTCAGTCCCAAAACATTTAATCAATTCCTGATTAATTGTAATTAATTTAAATTAATACTCAATTAGATATAATTAGCTTCCAATTAATTTATTAACCTATAATAAATTAATAAACTATTTTCCTCTCTCTTTTAAATCATTTTCTAGATTTTTTAGTTCTTGAGGGAAACCCTAAAAGGACTTTGTTATTATTTCCAAAGTTATACCAATTAGTTATGATATTGGACACCATTTCCAACAGTCTCCCACTTGGACAATTCATTAACTACTATTGGTCGAATAATCTTCGAATAACCAACAAAGGGTATCTTCAACAACAACTGTTGAATTCTGATCTTATCAAGAATCAACCCTTAGATAAGTGATCACTTATTCCTCTGTTTTCTAACAGTTTAATATTATGTTTATCAATTTCCGATTCTGATGATCATATCAGACTACTAATTGAACATATAATTCTAGTCTAGACCTGACCATGCACATGAGATGTAAGCATAATATCATTGAGGGGATCAAGGATATTGTTCCTCCTGTAAAGCTAGAAGGAACATATAAACTTTGACTACATAGGTTTTTGTCTACTTTTCAAATCATGCTTAGACTTACTCATTTTAACCACCAGTTACCGATAGTGTTAGAGCAAGACGAATTCACAACCAACATGTATGTAAAGGACTTAATGTCTCTCCATTTTAATATATATATATATATATATATATATATATATATATATATATATATATATATATATATTGAATACAACTCGTACTAAGAGAGATTACTTCATGGATTATATCACGAGTAATTCTGAGATGATTATATATATATATATATATATATATATATATATATATATATATATATATATATATATTATCATCTCAAAATTACTCGTGATACAATCCATGAAGTAATCTCTCTTAGTACGAGTTGTATTCAATATTTAAATCTCCATTAAATACTCATGAACGTTAGTTGAAATCTCCAAGTTATGTCTAATCACTATAGAAAATCTATAACACTTCACTACAATATTAACTCAATACTCACTCTGAGGACTATGATTGATTATGGAGCTTGAATAAATAAATATTCAGGAAGTGGGTTCTAAACATGCAAAGAGAACATAGTGATAAATTAATTGAAATGACTGATCTCCATCATATATTAAGATCTCTACTCAATAATCGCCAAATCATATTAAGACTTATACTGTTTAAGTTCTCAATTTAAAAAAAAATATTTCAAGTGGGCTCTAATCAAATCATTTACAAATCAAATGCCTCATGCCCAAATCTTACTAACAGACTTGTCGACTTAATGAATGGATCGACATTATTTTCTTTCGATATGATTCTTATTGATTATGATATCTTCACATTCGAACAACTATCAAATGTGATGATACTTATCGAGCATACGTCGTGTGAGCTGCGTGACTGTGGGATCCATACTCGAGGCACGTTCACCCTTTCAATCATAAGAACCTTCAAAAGGACCATCAATGATTGAATTTCAACAAATGTTGTCACTAATGAATCTCTTTTAGTCACATAGGTTCCTTTGCACTCTAACCAGGTGAAATAGACTCTAAGCTTATTCATAAATCCACTATAGTGTATTATTTGGTACTCTTCCAAGCTAATACTCTACCATTTAGAAAAAGCAAGAATTCCAACTAGAAACAAAATCGTCTTTATTAGTATGGAACTTAGCATCAATGTAACCTTTACATTGATCTCTTCCATACTACGATCATCTCCTTTTTCTGCCTAGGATACTAAGGAACATACTCAATTTCAATTAATTTGTTATTGCCAAGTTGATCTGATACGACCTGTCATGATCGAGGCATACGAATCATCAGATCTATTATATGTCACAGTATAAATTATTGATACTATAAGAAGTAGCATGTCGGTCACGATGCATTTCTTCTAACTCAATACTAGGACATTAGTGATGTTAAATGTCATGCCATACATTATGAACTATTTCGTGTTTCTTTGAGTTTTCATGTACTTTGGCTTAACCAAATAAATTACCGAGGTCTATCTCCATAAATCAACACATTAAGTATGTGTAATGTTTCTCCTACTAGCATTGGCACATACATGGATCATCATCATTTCTCGAAATTCAAACTCCTTGAACTTTCTCATTAAAATACATATCCCAATTGCTCCCACTGTCTTCGACATACATTATGGTCCATATTTGTTTCTCGGAATTCAAAACTCATTGAATTGTTTTATTAAAGTCAATATTCCATCTTGCAAGATGATCATTCAGTTCATAGATGAAGTCCATAAACTTACACATTATTCACAGCCTATCTTGGTTTGACTATGTGTTAGTTCCCATCCATGTGTTTCATTTCCTTGTATATTCACCAATACTTATGGTGTTAAGGTGAAGTGTTAGATCAACCAAGTTTTCTTCAAAAATCCGTAGACTGAATCTCGCTCTCCATGTTCTTCTCCTATTTTCCAACCTTATATGGTCTGCCATAGCTTCTAATACTTGACATAATCTGATTATTGTTTTCCAGTGACTCATAATACCTTATTAACATAAAATCTATACAACAAGGTATATGACGTCCTCTATCAAGTCTATTAGGAAGAGTTGGAGGTATTTTAGTTTCCTCAACAGCGCTTTCAATATTAAATTTAATGCTAGGACCAACTTTAGGTTCTTTGTTGGTTGACTCTTGAATCTTATCAAGATCAGTGTGACTCTTACTAGCTCTTTTTGGATATTAGCTCTCTCACTTAGAAGATTGTCCTTCGAGCAACAAACATTTTGTTCTCAAAAGTTTTGTAAAACGTTTACCCAAAAGTCTTTTTGGGATGTCAAACGGGACAACACATCTATATTCTATGTCCTAGATTGTTGAGCGATTCATGAAGAATTTAAGCCTCATAATCCTAGATTTCCATATATGTTAGTGAGGGATGAACCCTTACTCCACATCTCTAGAGTGATTCATAACATTCTAAGTTTGTACAAAACCAAGGACTCTTGTAACACTTATTCATGGTATAATCCATGAACTATTCTTTTAAGTATAATATGAATCATCGTGTATCAAACCAAACAATGATTTGTTTTCCCAGATACACTCCTTGTGGCAATGTTCTGGGAGGAGACAATTTATGAAACCTTTCATAATTCCTTAAATGATAAACATGGTTTTAACTAAGATGATCACTATCCCCATTGAATCTGAGTATCTTATCCTATTTCCCTGTTGATTCTTAACTTTGTTTTATGACAGTTCTAAACACCTTAAAGGTTCCAGTCTCATGTTCGAAGTTGCTTTTACTATGTATTGTGGTATATCTGAATGGTATATTAGTGTAAACTAATTCCAACATATATTCACATTACCAAGTAATGTGTTAATCATCTATCTTGATAAACATGATGTGTGTTTACCATAAGACTCACAATCAAGTGATATCCAAGATCTGATCCAACTAGATACTTGGTAATGCATTTCATGCTTACATGTTCAAGACAACGACTCTACAAATACATATTATCCTAACTTTTTTGAAGTATTAGAATGAGTACGTATTGTGGATAATCTGAATAGACCATTAACTAAAACTAACTCTAAGAGATATTCAAACTATCATATAGTGTTTTTATCATTTGTCTTAACAAATAGGACTTGAATTTATCATTAGGTTTTGCGGTCAAACGAATTCTAGTGTCCTATCCGAATGTCTTAAATTTATGTACTGATTAACCATACAAGCTCCATAAATAGACATTAAGGAATAATGTGAGTTTCTATTGGGATAGAAACTATTCACATTTTATAAATATAACTAAGACGAGAATTTGTTTAGTACTTTATATGTTATACTATTACCGAGACATCGTCCTATCAAAACCTTTTGACTAATGACAATCAACGATGCAAAGAAGCGATGAGTGAAAAGG
Organism: Lactuca virosa; assembly: GCF_052849685.1. NCBI lineage: Eukaryota > Viridiplantae > Streptophyta > Magnoliopsida > Asterales > Asteraceae > Lactuca > Lactuca virosa. The sequence goes on from NC_136431.1 coordinate 74,385,912, forward strand.
ACACTCATTCAACGGTCAGTTTGTAGGTCGTTTCTTTATACCTCTCTTATAGCATGGTCTCATGAATGAGGTTTACTCTTGATTCGACTAACAATATATAATCAAACATGTGAGGACACATGTTGCATGCTTGTCTTATATATAGTAATCATATTACATATATAAATCCTTGTTATCTTTTAGTTCTACATATACCATATATAAACTATTATAATTATATGTAAGGTGTATTTTAAAAAAATTTAGAACACGTGATTTAAACATATTATCTTTAATTAACTTTTAATTAATTAATTTTAAATCAATTATCTATAATTTCAAATTACTTAGACATATTTATCCTCCTAGTTTAATTATTCATGTTTAACAGATTAAAACAATATTTAAATCTAGAGATAAATCCTAAATTTCGAAATTATAGGCTAAATCTAGAGATAAATCCTAAATTTCGAAATTAGAATGAGTACGTATTGTGGATAATCTGAATAGACCATTAACTAAAACTAACTCTAAGAGATATTCAAACTATCATATAGTGTTTTTATCATTTGTCTTAACAAATAGGACTTGAATTTATCATTAGATTTTGCGGTCAAACGAATTCTAGTGTCCTATCCGAATGTCTTAAATTTATGTACTGATTAACCACACAAGCTCCATAAATAGACATTAAGGAATAATGTGAGTTTCTATTGGGATAGAAACTATTCACATTTTATAAATATAACTAAGACGAGAATTTGTTTAGTACTTTATATGTTATACTATTACCGAGACATCGTCCTATCAAAACCTTTTGACTAATGACAATCAACGATGCAAAGAAGCGATGAGTGAAAAGGACACTCATTCAACGGTCAGTTTGTAGGTCGTTTCTTTATACCTCTCTTATAGCATGGTCTCATGAATGAGGTTTACTCTTGATTCGACTAACAATATATAATCAAACATGTGAGGACACATGTTGCATGCTTGTCTTATATATAGTAATCATATTACATATATAAATCCTTGTTATCTTTTAGTTCTACATATACCATATATAAACTATTATAATTATATGTAAGGTGTATTTTAAAAAAATTTAGAACACGTGATTTAAACATATTATCTTTAATTAACTTTTAATTAATTAATTTTAAATCAATTATCTATAATTTCAAATTACTTAGGCATATTTATCCTCCTAGTTTAATTATTCATGTTTAACAGATTAAAACAATATTTAAATCTAGAGATAAATCCTAAATTTCGAAATTATAGGCTAAATCCTGAAACCTTAAAAATTGGCCAGGGCGCGCCACATCCAACACTAGGCGCACTGCGTCCTGCAATTAGCAGGTTTCTTTCAACTTTCTGTATTTTTTCAAGTAGTGCTCATAAGTAAAACCTAATGGATTTGATACCACTGTTGGGTTTATATGCATCTATACACGAAATGTTGCAAACAAAAGCAATTAATAAAAATCCTAAGTGTACATGCACCCTAGGATCTTGGTTTTACTGTTATAGTAATGTACTTTCAAAACTATGAATTTAAACTACCAAGAGGGATAAGATTACTAATATTTAAAGAAAAGTCATATTTACATTTGATTCCCTTGAAGACCATGAAGTCTTGATTGCTTCTACCAGGATCTAGCACCTAAAGTAGAAATAACTCTAAAGGCTCACACCCAAAAATCTAAAACCCTAGAATGCAGAAATCAAATTCTCCACCTTACATGAGAGTAGGATCGGATTTATGAAGGCCAAAGAGGTTTTTATATAGATAACGTCACTTGTAGATAAAGTTGATTTGAGTAAATTAAATAATCATATTTTAATCTTTTCCTTATCTGTTACCAAGAACGATTCCAAAGGCTCTTAGACCCATTCTCTTTTAAATCATTTTCTAGCTATTTTAGCACTTGATGCAAACCATAAAAGGAATTTGTTATTATTCCCAAAGTTATACCAATTAGTTATAACATTGGACACCCATTTCCAACAGGTATATCGTTAAACACACTTTTTCTTACTTCATGTTTTTAAATTGAATACATGCTTAAATCATTTTGAACTCAACCCAAATCCACGTACCACCAATGTAACTAATTTCCAACCCATCAAATACATCCACCTTACACATCTTATTTATATATGAATTAGAAACACATCTTTAACATTTCTTAATATAATTATTGATGCATGAATTATGAAAAATTAATCTGTAGGCGCAATGGTCACTTTGTTATTAAGTTACATACTTCTAACCCCAACACCTCTTGATTGGATATTCACTAAAATGTTTTCATATGACATGCCATTCACAGCTTTTACTTTTGCATATTAACTTATCCATTCATCTGATTTACAGTATTACCCAACATATAATGTTGCTTTTTGTCATCCTAATAAAACTTTGTAACACCTAGATTTTGGGGCTAGAAATTTTGGGTAAGTTTAAAATTTTAATGATATAAATTAAAAATAATGAATAACTATATAAACAATCTAGAATAAGGGGAATAATAATGTAATGCCTATTTTCTGGAAGTACTTTTTTGAGAATTCAAGAAAATAGAGAAATAATGGTTTTCGGAAAAACCCTAGTTCGCGATGTGCTTTAGAAAGTCACGTCACTTTCTATCACACCTTCCCTGACAGTTGGCGAAAATGTCGATTGGTGACAGAATTTACATAGATTACCCAAATCACAGAGCGCAAACCGTAACTATCTTTTTGTAAACGAATCTATTACAAGGAATTAAACGAGACCTATCTATCTTCAAGTTGATTGTCCTTCCTTGCCTTGATCCTTACTTCATCATAGGAATACATGCGGTTTTGAAAATGTCAACTTGATGTTGGTGAGTCCACAAGTTTTGAGATAAACATATAATAAACTCTTTTGAAAACTTTTTAGGAATTTTTACGATGATTATGATAATTTTACTTCGATTCCTTGTTTCATATGCTTTATTATATTATCTCTTTCAAAATTTCCTTTTTATCAGGTAACTTAATCCTATCTTATTATATTTGTAGGATACTTTATCGCTTTTATCTTATTATCTTTTTAGGATATTCTACAAATCATAACTTATCATTTCTATATGATACTTTACCAATCCTATCTTATTACCTTTTAGGATATTTTATCAATCTTATCTTACTATCTTTATAGGATACTTTACCGATCCTACTTTAATACCTTTTAGGATATTTTATCAATCCGATCTTACTATCTTTTTAGGATACTTCATTAATCCTAATGTATTTTATTTACTACTTTAAGGCATCCCACGAGGTAGTCAGATCTCTAAGGTGGTTGTAATGTATTACCATGAGCCCCCATAATCAACAATGTTTGACTAATAATTTCCCCGCATGATGCTTCATCGGACGTCAAATAGTGTCTAAGTAATAAAGAAAGTTATCTTATTGTGATTGTAGCTAGCAATCGTAGGTGGGGGTGTATAATAACAGGTCACTAATGCATCAACCTTAGGTAATTTTTATCTTTTATCTTTTCTTTCTTAGTGATTTCCTATAACTATCACAATATAAATCTTTTACTTTATATTTTATAATTAAAATTGTTGATCTGATAATTATCTTGTGTGTGCGTGTGTGTGTGTGTGTGTATATATATATATATATATATATATATATATATATATATATATATATATATATATATTAGTTTTCCACACATATATATACCCTAATTATGGTTAATTTAAAACAGGATATTTGGCAGAGAACGATTAGGTACATTGCATATCCCTATAGTTGAATAACATTACTTCTAGGTACTATGTTATCCTAGGGAATTGGCCATCATAACATCTAGGTAATATCTCTTCCTAGACTATCAGACATCATAACCCTTCGGCATAATATCATAGCTTACAATTAGGTATAGTATCTACGGCTACATTATCCTAAGGTTTTATGCTTTATATTGTAACATTCGAATCATGAGGTATAAAATATTAGTTTTTGCACTTGGAAAAGGCTCACGACGTGAGCCATAGTGGTCACGTCGTGGGTAGGGCAGTTGAATCTTTGACCTGCGTCCTCGAACCTCACGAAGTGAGGCATTATTTCTCACGACATGAGCCAGGCCTGATGCTCCTAAACCCTAATAATCGGGTATAAAAACAGAATGAGGATGCTAGGTGTCACACCCCCAAACCGGAACGGCGGAAACGTTCGGGGGTGGCTGACGTCATGCGTAGTATCACAACAATTGTATCATAGCAAGCATAGTAAACACAACCAGACATTGAATACATATATGAAAAAGGTTTACATTGTTTAATACATAGTTTTGTTCATATCAAAAGTAAAATATTAAAGACGCGACTTTAATGCTCCGACTTCTCCGAACTCCTCGAAGTACCTGTCTACTAATTCCCTGAGAATACAAGCAGTTTTGAAGAATATCAGCATAAAGCTGGTGAGTTCATAAGCGTTTAGTTTTTGGTGGAAAAATGTTTTTTGATCCTTTTGAAAAGTATTCCTCAAGAAAATCCTACATTTTCTTATGAAAATCATTTTTGAAAGCCCATTCATTCCATGACTTCCAGATTCGTACAAGATATGTACAATCCAAGGAGTCGTGGAATGAATATGAATATCCGTTGGTTGTAAAACGGTCCGTTTTGAATATTCGGTTTATCCCGGGAAAATCCTATATTTTCCCTAAAGGTTGATGGTTGATTATCCATTTTAAACTGAGGTTTGCAAGTATCTACCATACTCATGTTGATAAAAGCAGTTTTCTTTTAAAAACCCTGGTTACACCCAGAGAGGTATATTAGCCTTAAAAACTAAATAAAAGAAAAACTGTGATGAACTAAGTCCTAAAGATATTATTATTAATACCCTCCAGTAATTAAATCAGTTATTACTTTGAGGTTAGTTCACTTGATTCATTATTACAAAAGTAAATCTCTGCTACCTAGGTTTTGAGTTTCATGATCATAACTGACTGGATAAGGCCCGCAACGGCCGATATCCTTAATGACTTTGTCACCCGCAAACCTATCGGTCCGACTGTAGCTAGCAGTGAGGTGCGGGATTGTCAGTCCCGTATAGATCTATACACAACAGTCACGCTCTCCCTACAAGAGACTCTGGTCACAAGTGCTAGTCCTACACCCTGATTCTGTGGGAGTGTTACCAAGGACGGTTCTCAAACTTAGCCTAACAAATTTACAAGTAATAATACAGAAAATCCTGTTTATGATTTGCATGAATCCTTTATAAAATAATACATTTTACTACATGATTCACAAGTTCATTGTTCTAGTTTTGAACACTGTTTCTACGTGTTGATTTCTTAATCGGTTGGTAAAACTGTTTTCCGTGTTAAAAGCATACTGAAATATGATTATCTTAAACAAAATAATATATTTTGAGCACAAGTTTCCTTGTACTTTTGCTTGTATTCCCCCCCCTGAAAACATGAAAAACTCGGAAAAAGCGTAGGGATATGAACTCACCTTGGGTGATTTGAATGAAGGATCGACACGAAAAGTTGGGTGTTCAAGTGAAGTCTTGAACACGATTTGATCCTAATTAACATGCAATGATACATAAAGGAGTCAAATGAAGGTATTTCACCACCAAATGTGATGGAGAACCACTCTAGGAACTTGGGACTACTTGCACTAAGTGTTAGGACCTTAAAGGATTGCGTTAGGTGAGTGTATGGCCACCTTTAAGGTGTGTGCGGCCATGGGTGTGCGGCCGTACAGAGGGCGTGTGCGGCCGTACACAGGGGTGTGCGGCCGTACACCCTTCATATGTGCCCCAAGAGTCGATTTTCAGCGTTTTAAGGTTCAAACCAAGTCCAACTAGAAGATGGGGAATCAAACTCTCACTTTGGAGGTTCTTTGAGGTGTGTACAGCCACCTTATGAAGGTGTGCAGCCGTACACCTTCATGTGATGAAGAACATGATGAACTTTGATGGTTAAGGGCTTAGATCAATGGGTCCTTCATGTATGATAAGCTAGGTGATGGAAAACTCATGTTTTTGAGGCCTTGAGAGCGTTCTTGGATGAAGTTTTTAGAGAGAGAAAGTAGAGAGAGAAAGTAGAGTGCAGCCAAATGAAAGGAATGAGTGAAGGGGTCACCCTATATAAATAGGGATGAGTGTGCGGCTGGAGGATGGGTGTGCGGCCACACAGTCGTGTGTGCGGCCACACACTCATGTGTGCGGCCATACACTCGGGTGTGCGGCCACACACTCATGTGTGCGGCCATACACTCGGGTGTGCGGCCACACACTCATGTGTGCGGCCATACACTCGGGTGTGCGGCCATACACTCATGTGTGTGGCCACACACTCCTTTTGATGGAGTGTTTGGCCTATTTGCAACCCTAAATCTTAAACCAACCCATCCCTAATTCAAACTTTGGTTGTACAAGGCTTTAGATCATCCAAACAGGCTCAAAACGATGCTAAAAGATAGCTGAAACGAGTTTAGCATTGATAGAATTGGCTAAGTGTACAAGATAAAAGTTTCGGGTTGTCACATCATCCCCTCGTTAGAGGGAATTACGTCCCGAAATTCAAGAATAAAGTTGTAACTCGCGGACTTGGAAAAGATGGGGTATTTTTGTTTCCTTGGATTCTCGTGCTCCCAAGTGAATTCAAGTTCTCGTTTGGTATCCCAGTGAATCTTCACTATCTGGATACGACGTTCGTCTCGTGCGTTGGACTTCCTGGTCCATGAGTTCAAATGATTCCTACATGAAGTGTAGACTCTCGTTTAACTCGATATTGTTGAGGGGAATCGCAAGTGTCTCATCGGACATACACTTATTTAGGTTGACCTGTGAAGGACGGGATGTATGTTGCTAAGTTCTCGAGGTAACTGGAGTTTGTACGCTACGGGACCGATCCTAGCTAGGATCTCAGACGGTCCAACGTATCTTGGATTTAGCTTTCTACGCTTTCCGAAGCGTATCAGGCCTTTCCAGGGTGAGACCTTTAAAAGGACACGGTCACCAACTTGGAATTTCAAGGGTTTTTGTCTCTCATCGGCGTAGCCCTTTCGTATGATCCTTTCTGCCGTCTCTCGGATGATGACTTGCGAGAGTGCTATTGTGGACTTGACTCTTGTCTAGCTGTGTGTTGCCCACCTCAGCCCAGCGCAGATGGGGTCTGTACTTATGGCTGCAGAGAGCTTCGAACGGCGCAGCCTTGCTACTGGAAAGGTCGCCGTTATTGCAAGAAAGTTCAATTAAGGGTAGATGTATGTCCTACGACGCATCTTCAATTTTCCGGATGGTTCCCTTACTTTTTCCTTCTCTTTGTGGATGATACTCTTCGTATGAATACTTTCGGGTTTCGAAGAGAGATGAATTTTTCGAAGTTCGCATCTAGTTTGTCGTCACGAGCGACGGGAGTTTCGCGTTCGAACGATTTAAGACAAAAGGGTTTGATATAACATAGACTCAATCGAACTAGACAGGATGATGTCGTAGAATCGCGCGTTAAGTTAGTCCGGGAGGATCGTTTTGTTAGAACATTGATGTTCCTAGATGAACGTCTCTGGTGTTTTCTGTGTTTCATTTGAGCTTGGTGGGTGATACTAACGCGAGGGTCCTGATGTTTTGAAACTACGAACTCTCGATGGAATGGTTCTCACTAGATTTTCCTATGATTGCTTGGCGTATACAAGTCATGAATAAACACAACTGACTCTAATGTAACACTAGGCTACCATAATTTACCCATTAGGGCATCAACTTTTAAAAGTACGTCGTGATTAAATTTGGACAGGAAAGAAATAACGATTATGAATATTTATTGAGGTTTTCGGAACGTACCAATACACAGCAGGTTTCTTTGATGCTTCCTCATTCCCTGAGGTTAGACTCCTCCTGTTTCCTCATTGTTCTTCTCTGTTGGGCAGTCTCTTTTGAGATGTCCCATTTCGCTACATACGCAACACACTTGGACTATGCTAGCATCAGTAGTGGAAGTGATGTGTTGGGTCGGGGTCTTTGCGAAGCGGGCTTCCTTGCCATCCTTAGCCCTTGGACAATTTCTTTCGAAATGTCCGGGTTCGCCACAATTGTAGCAAACCTGACCCATCTTCGAGGTGTTTGGCTGTGCAGGTGCCCTGCAGTAACGGGTGGTGTGTCCTTGTTTGTTGCAGTTCTTACATTGAAGTGTTCGGCACTTTCCTACGTGGTGGAAGTTGCATTTCTCGCAGCTTGGAAGTTTTCCAGCATATTGCCGCACTGGCATTGGCACTGGTTTGGCGGATGTTGTGGCTGTAGGAGTTATCACGGGTTGTCGTCTCTTAGCTAGTTTCTGAGACGATTTGCGCTTCACCCCTATCCAGAATTTTCGTTTGGCGCTCTTGGGTCTGGGAGTTGGAGTGTCCTCCTGGATAAGTCCTTGTTGGTTTTCTGGTGTGCTGCTACAATTCGAGGTGTGGAAACTGTTCCCGTTCCCATTTGGGTTGTTAGCATTAAGAACAGCTAGAGCGGCTGCTACAGCTACTATGAAAGTAGCTTGGAACGTAGCTGAGTCCATCTGGAGGATTGGTGCCTTACTGGTGGATTGGTTCTGTTTCTTCGGAGGCATGATCTGCTATATGTCAAGAAAAGAAGCTTGTGAGCAACAATGGTTGCCTCTGGATATATCCTAAATGTTTATCTATGCATTAAGATTTCCCGTTTTGCTATCTGACTCTCATTGATTCGACCCACATCCCCATGATGTGGTCTTAGCAAGAATAGAAAATTTTGAACGCAGTAAAGTTCTCATACAATAAACTTACGAACTCCTTGTTGTTCAGCTCATTGCGCTGGCTGAATAACTCTCACATTTTCGTCGGCTCTTGACGATATGGAGATTTAGCTATACGGATAGTTCCGGGGGTCAAGTCGATACGGGATTCAACTTGACACTCGGAAGAAATCCCTTGACTGTCTTTAGGGAAAGCATCAGGAAAGTTGAAGACTTCGGAGATGCTCTCAAGGCCTTTAACTTTTTGCGTCTCATCGACAACATGAGCCAGGAATGCATGGCATCCCTTTCGCAGATACTTCTGGGCTTTGGCGCAGGAAATGATACGAAGGTTCGAACAAATTTTATTACTATGACCAGTGAGGACTTCTTCAGAAAGAAAGACTGAGACGAATCGCCCTCTCGAAGCAAAGGACATCGGCATGACTTGGGCTCAACCATCTCATGCCGATTATGACGTCGTAGCTTTTTATGGAGGCCGATATGAAATCGATGGGAAAAAGGAATGATCGTCTTAAGGTAAGAGTACTTCCTATGACGCATGCTTTTAAAGACAAAAGAGATGTTTACAAAAAAGAGCTACTTAGAACATAGATATGAAGGTTATTCCTTAGACCAAAAAGGGAGGATGAGTAGAGTGTTCTCCTATCGGCGACGGGCACTCCTCGGACGGATCCTTAAGTTAGCCAGTTGGCGCTCCATGTCAAGCAGGCGGCTCTCGTATACTATCTGGTGTGCTCGGAGCTCTATGACCTCAGCTCGAGTGGTAGCTAACTCTCGCTGTAGGGCTTCATTGTTCCTTGCAGCTCGCGCATGAGCAATATCGAAGCAACGGATGCGGTCCGTGCTGGTGTTCGAATTAGTTTCGAGCTCCATAGTTCGCTGAAGGGTTGCCATACATAGCTCCACATTACGAGCCACTCAGCGTATCAGGATTGGAAGGGCCCTGTCCGCGGGGCCTCCTTCGTTCAGATTGTAGAAGTTGCGGTTTCCGTCATATGGGAGGGGTTGGTCTTGCTCATAGCTCCACCTATTCAAACTCCCGACCCACATAGGCGTTGGACATTGGAGTTCAACTCGAGGGTTAAGATTTGGTATTGGAGTCACTTAAGGTAGGTTTTTGAATTCGGGTTCCGAGTCAGTCTCTTTGGGAAATGGTTCGGCAAGGTCATTTTCCAAAGGGATTTCATGGTTTCCTTCTGGCTCTGGCTCGATCCATCCATCATCTCTTTGGTTGGGAAAGTACGGGTTGCCAGGGAGGTGGAATCCAACCATGCTATCTACGCGAGGTGATGGTAAAGGGATAGGCATCGAATCTAATAATACTTCCAATGATGGATTCTTGGGTAAGTTTTTGGTTTGGTCGTTATAGCATCCTAAAATACTCCTATAGTATTTTAACCCTTATGTTTGGTTCTATAACTCTTCTGGTATCTAGGTAAGTTTTTAGGCTTGCTGCAACACCACAGTCACTCCCGAGCACATGTTGGTCATGTCTCGACTGAATATAGTTGATCAGGCTATATTCACCCTAGACATGATTACATAACTGCCCAGGTTTAACCGCAATGTCCAACATCCAAATACTTTTGTTTTGTTCTACTTACGACACGGATTCTAATACTCGGGTATACTTATATAAAAATACTTATATTTTTTTGAAAGTATACTTTTAGTTTAGAGCACTTAGGCCCCTTAATATTTATAGTTGTATACCATGTAAGGTTCGGTATACTTAGTTCGCTATAAACAAGGGCTCTGATACCAATCTGTCACACCCCCAAACCGGAACGGCGGAAACGTTTGGGGGTGGCTGACGTCATGCGTAGTATCACAACAATTGTATCATAGCAAACATAGTAAACACAACCAGACATTGAATACATATATGAAAAAGGTTTACATTGTTTAATACATAGTTTTGTTCATATCAAAAGTAAAATAGTAAAGACGCGATTCTAAAGCTCCGACTTCTCCGAACTCCTCGAAGTACCTGTCTACTAATTCCCTGAGAATACAAGCAGTTTTGAAGAATATCAACATAAAGTTGGTGAGTTCATAAGCGTTTAGTTTTTGGTGGAAAAATGTTCTTTGATCCTTTTGAACAGTGTTCCTCAAGAAAATCCTACATTTTCTTTTGAAAATCATTTTTGAAAGCCCATTCCTTCCATGACTTCCAGATTCGTACAAGATATGTACAATCCAAGGAGTCGTGGAATGAATATGAATATCCGTTGGTTGTAAAACGGTCCGTTTTGAATATTCGGTTTATCCCGGGAAAATCCTATATTTTCCCTAAAGGTTGATGGTTGATTATCCGTTTTAAATTGAGGTTTGCAAGTATCTACCATACTCGTGTTGATAAAAGCAGTTTTCTTTTAAAAACCCTGGTTACACCCAGAGAGGTATATTAGCCTTTAAAATTAAATAAAAGAAAAACTGTGATGAACTAAGTCCTAAAGATATTATTATTAATACCCTCCAGTAATTAAATCGGTTATTACTTTGAGGTTAGTTCACTTGATTCATTATTACAAAAGTAAATCTCTGCTACCTAGGTTTTGAGTTTCATGATCATAACTGACTGGATAAGGCCCGCAACGGCCGATATCCTTAATGACTTTGTCACCCGCAGACCTGCCGGTCCGACTGTAGCTAGCAGTGAGGTGCGGGATTGTCAGTCCCGTATAGATCTATACACAACAGTCACGCTCTCCCTACAAGAGACTCTGGTCACAAGTGCTAGTCCTACACCCTGATTCTGTGGGAGTGTTACCAAGGACGTGTCTCAAACTTAGCCTAACAAATTTACAAGTAATAATACAGAAAATCTTGTTTATGATTTGCATGAATCCTTTATAAAATAATACATTTTACTACATGATTCACAAGTTCATTGTTCTAGTTTTGAACACTGTTTCTACATGTTGATTTCTTAATCGGTTGGTAAAACTGTTTTTCGTGTTAAAAGCATACTGAAATATGATTATCTTAAACAAAATAATATATTTTGAGCACAAGTTTCCTTGTACTTTTGCTTGTATTCCCCCCCTGAAAACATGAAAAACTCGGAAAAAGCGTAGGGATATGAACTCACCTTGGGTGATTTGAATGAAGGATCGACACGAAAAGTTGGGTGTTCAAGTGAAGTCTTGAACACGATTTGATCCTAATTAACATGCAATGATACATAAAGGAGTCAAATGAAGGTATTTCACCACCAAAAGTGATGGAGAACCACTCTAGGAACTTGGGACTACTTGCACTAAGTGTTAGGACCTTAAAGGATTGCGTTAGGTGAGTGTATGGCCACCTTTAAGGTGTGTGCGGCCATGGGTGTGCGGCCGTACAGAGGGTGTGTGCGGCCGTACACAGGGGTGTGCGGCCGTACACCCTTCATATGTGCCCCAAGAGTCGATTTTTCAGCGTTTTAAGGTTCAAACCAAGTCCAACTAGAAGATGGGGAATCAAACTCTCACTTTGGAGGTTCTTTGAGGTGTGTACAGCCACCTTATGAAGGTGTGCAGCCGTACACCTTCATGTGATGAAGAACATGATGAACTTTGATGGTTAAGGGCTTAGATCAATGGGTCCTTCATGTATGATAAGCTAGGTGATGGAAAACTCACGTTTTTGAGGCCTTAAGAGCGTTCTTGGATGAAGTTTTTAGAGAGAGAAAGTAGAGTGCAGCCAAATGAAAGGAATGAGTGAAGGGGTCACCCTATATAAATAGGGATGAGTGTGCGGCTGGAGGATGGGTGTGCGGCCACACACTTGTGTGTGCGGCCATACACTCGGGTTTGCGGCCACACACTCATGTGTGCGGCCATACACTCATGTGTGCAGCCATACACTCGGGTGTGCGGCCACACACTCATGTGTGCGACCATACACTCGGGTGTGCGGCTACACACTCATGTGTGCGGCCATACACTCGGGTGTGCGGCCATACACTAATGTGTGTGGCCACACACTCCTTTTGATGGAGTGTTTGGCCTATTTGAAACCCTAAATCTTAAACCAACCCATCCCTAATTCAAACTTTGGTTGTACAAGGCTTTAGATCATCCAAACAGGCTCAAAACGATGCTAAAAGATAGCTGAAACGAGTTTAGCATTGATAGAATTGGCTAAGTGTACAAGATAAAAGTTTCGGGTTGTCACACTAGGGTCACCCATCCTCAGCCTCTTTCACTCTTAAGTTACTGAAGAAACCCTAAATTTGATCATTTTGATCCCTTGAACCATTTTTGGAGGTTTTGGTGTTAATGGTATTTTGTTTTATTTGAAGAAGAAGAAGAAGAAGAAGAAGAAGCTCTTGTGGTGACTCATTTTGGCAAGATAAGCTCATCTTTTTCGACTAGCTGAACTTGTGAGCTCCATTAATGTATAAAGATCCTACCTTTTTCACTTAAGGTTGCTAGATCTAGGTTTTGGATACCTTCTTTGCATGAGATATTGGCTTATCAAGCATGAGGTCCGTAAAGTTAGCAACTTTATGAACCACTGAGTCATTTACTGTATTAGAACCCATAGATCTGGACTTTGTTGCAAGTTATGGCCCCCAAGCTTGAATCTTTATGATTATATCAACTTTTGACCTAGCTAGTGATTAAGTCATGCATTGGACATGCATGGCTCAAAAGATATGATTTTTATGGTCTTTTAGACTAAATAAGGTATTATGGAAAGTTACAACGCTCATCTTAAAAGATTAAGAGCTTAATGCTTACAAAACAGTTCTCACGACGTGAGGGGTATAGCCTCACGACGTGAGCACGACGATTTCCCCAATCTGAGACCCTGAGACGAGTGAACCGGGTTGACTCGCTGTGTCTACCCAAGCCGAGCTGGCTCTCACAACGTGAGATGAGGAAGCTCACGACATGAGGACAGAAGGATAAGGAAGGTTGGGCCATTTCCTTGGATTATGCTACTAGGGGCCTATTGGATTATTCTTTTGGGGCTGATATTGGACTAAATCACTTGTTGGGCTTGATGAAGGGTCCATTCTAGGAGTTGGGCCCAATTTAGAAAATTGGGCCATAAGTAGGCCGTTAGTGGGCTTGGGCCAAGCCATAAAGAATTGGGCTTCATGCTATGGACTTGGGCCTAGGTCATGGACCAAAATAAATTAGGGGTAAAATGGTCATTTTACCTTAAGAAGAATTATTGGATTTTGACTAAGTATTAATTGTGATAATGATAGTCGGGGAGTCGCGGAAGTAGCCGTTATATATTCCTTACCGAGAGATTCAGTTTTCAGCTTTGCGAGGTGAGTTTGCTTAAGTAGGAACGGGTCTACGGCACCAAGCCCGGCTCGTATATACGATATGTTAGTAGCTGAGTGTGGGCGGGCCTGAATCTCATAGTAGCCAAGTATGGACGGGGCCGGATTCTCGTAGTATTATTTGAGTATGGATATATGACCGGTTGATAGAAATAGATATACTTGTTGTCTATGTGATACTTGTATGCATGTTTGTCACAACTAGCATTTTAGGGCTAGAAATTTCTATCCATGAACAACTAGCTTCCTTGTGTAACTAAGAGGCACTATGTGTAGTATAAATTAACTTCAGTGTTATGCAAGTTTATACATCCAAAATTTTGCTTCAAGTCGATACTTCCTCGTGTAAGCCCAAAATCTAACCCAATGAACTATATCCATTCAACTTTGGGCCTTAACCCAAGCCTTCTTGGTCCAAACCTTCTAATGGACCTAGACCTTCTTATTGGGCCCTTCTTGGGCCAAAAGCCCTAGTTAACCTTATTATGGGTCGAGAACCCGTATTTGGGCCATAGTTGGGCCGAAAACTCTTAATTAACATAGTTTTGGGCCGTAAGACCCTTATTGGGACTTATTGGGCCGTGAAGAACTATTTAAAGTCTTATTGGCCTTAATACACTTCTTTTTGCCTAGTATTGGACCAAAAACCATTATTGGGCCGATCCAAGCCCAAAAACTCGAGCAAACCGCAAACCTTTATTGGGCTTAGGGGTTCTCGGCTACACTTGGAAAACCCAAGCCCATTCTTTTTCCTTCTTCCTCGATAACCGATGAAAAAAAAAGAAAAAAAAAAGAAAGCAAATGCAAGAGTTGACTTTTGGAGTTCCACCTCCATATTATTCATCATGTAACTAAGCATTTGTTTTTCATACTTCCATGCAAGCTAGTATTACCCAACAAGTCTCTATACACCCTACTCTCTTCTCTCTCTCTCTTCTCCAAAGATCGGCCGACCCCTCCCCTTAACCCCCTCCTCACTCCTCATTTCAAACACACTTACATTTACCTCATCCTCTCTCTAAAACTCAAAGAAGAAAAACACTATTTTCTCTCTTCAAAAATCGTGTGAAGTAGGTGTGTGTTCAAGAGTTCCTCTTCAAAGATCACTAACTTGGTAAGTTATAATCACATCCATGTTGTTTTATTCCATTTTATGCTAAGATCATTCCTCAAAACCACTCTCTTTTCGTGTATGTGTTCTCTAGAGCCCCAAAACTTCGAAGATCCCCTCAAAGAAGCACCTTAGGCCAAAAAATTACTCCATTCTCTTCTTCAAAACCGAAAAAGGCCCAAGGTGAGCTTCATACCCCTATTTTCGAGCTTTTCTTTCTTTTGGGGGAGGATACAAGTCAAAGTCTTGTGTAAATATTTGTATATTTGCTTGTATGTGCATGTGTTGTATGATAGGTGTGTTAAATGTTGTGAAATCCATGCTAAGAGACTAAGAACTCGAGATTTTGGTTAGATCTCAAGTTGTTGGACTTAGTTAACTTAACATGTTGTTAAAAATGAAAAACTAGTTTCTACAAGAAATATATTTCCTTTGATTCATGATAAACATCTCAAGGATTAGTCCAAAAATTATGTTTAAACAAATTTTGACAAGAAAACATGGAAAATGATAAAAATGTAAGTTTTCATTAACAAGGGACCATTTTTGACCATTTTGGTAAAATGGGCCGAAAATTGGCCTTTTTAGTAAATATGGATCATTTTTTAACATTATGATAAACTTGGGCCTTTATTGAACATTTTAATATAAAAGGGCCGAAAATGGTCTTTTAATAAACTTGGGCCATTTTTTAGTATTTTTGTAAAAATGGGCCTTAAATGAATATTTTTGTAAAAATGGGTTATTTTTGACAAATCTAGTAAAAATGGGCCATATTTCGACATTCTTGATAATAATGGGCCATTATTGACACCTTGGATAATATTGGGCCATTTGTGAATATCTTAATAACAAATGGGCCTCTTATAACAAATTTAGCAAGATTGGGCCTTATGTGACAATTCTATTTTTATTGTGCCTTTAGTGACAATAATAGTAACAATGTAATATTTTGACACTTTCGGTAAAAACGATTATATTTTTATCACATATGGTTTGTAGTCAAAAATATACACCAGTAATATTATTTATAACGTTAAATAATGAAACTCAAAATTTGCGTAAATTCCGTTAAGGCTCTTGTGAGACACCCCTTCACTGGTATCCACTTAGTGTACACCGTAAATCCTGTAGTTATAACTAGAGTCTCCTAGAGGGAGAACGGGAGTTCGTGTATAGATCTATACGGGGTTGACACCCCACACCTGAGTTGCTCGCTACAGCTAGACAGGCCAGTCTAGGGTGACAAATATCTTCTTAGAAACTGACGCCTGGAGAACGTCAAGACAGACACTCCGTCATATTAGTATGGTTATAACGACTCACATAGAGAATAATAATGCTATATTAAAATATACGCAATATCTATACTCGACTCATGTTACGAAGTACGAACCCATGCATCAACTATTTTACATCTACTTTCACCACTCGGGTCTTAGGGTTTAAGACCACACTTTTTCATATAAAAGAAAATACAGGATTTTCTGGGAATCACTCTTTATAAATTTTCAAACAAGATAAACACAGAATTCACATGCAATTATACATAATTTGAAACAAGACTTACAAACTATTTTTACAAGAAAATATTGGATTTTCTAGAGATTTACAAACTACTACATAGTTTTCCTACCAACATGCTTATGGACTCACCAACATTTTATATGTTGACGCTTTTCAAACGACTTGTATTCTCAGGAACACAGTGAGTCGGACTCTTTACATCTATGGATTTGAATGAATGTTGTATTTTGGTTTCATCATACATTTGTTATTTTGGGATGTACTTTTTATGAACAAACACAATGCTGTAAACCATGTAATTATGTTATCTTGAATGTATGATGATGATGATGATGGCAATTTTTCATTTACATACATTATTATGATATTACAAGATGAAGTCACCCGCCCTCGGACGTTTCCGTCGTCCCGGTTCGGGGGTGTGACAATCTTAGCAGCGGAGTGTGGGCGAGGCCCGAATCTCCTAGACAACGGAATGTGAGCGGGGCCCGAATCTCCTAGACAGCGGAGTGTGGGCGGGTCCCGAGTCTCCATGAGAGTGGGTGGGGCCCGTATCTCCTAGTTGCATGTTATGTGTATGGTATGTGGTAGTTTGGGGAGACTCACTAAGCTTCGTGCTTACAGTTTTCAGATTTGGTTTCAGGTACTTCCACTAGCAAGGGGAAGAGCTCGGGATGATTGCATGACACACACCATAGCTTTTAGCTTGGGATGTTTAGACTCTGATGTTTTGACACGTGATTTTGATACAATACTTTGATATTATGTTTTGGGGATACATGACTTGTGATTTTATTATGATGTTGATGAATTATGGGTTTCCTAGATGATTAAAAAACGAAATTTTTGAACGATATTTTTGGGATGTTTCATATATTACGACTGATATTTATAGATATAGATATATTTTTGATAAAGCAGTTTTATAAGCATGTATCCCCACCCCTAAAACTTTTAAAATAGTGAAAAGGGGTCGTGAACTCACCCTAGTAGTATGATCAAAAGCATCCTTGCTACTTTACCCGAAGCTTCACGCCATTGGGAGGATTTTATAAATAGTTTAAGATATATATATATATATATATATATATATATATATATATATATATATATATATATATATATATATATATATAGAGAGAGAGAGAGAGAGGGGGAGAGAGGGAGAGAGAGAGAGAGAGAGTTTTGGGTGTGAAGAAATCAGAAAGTGAGCACCTTTATTTATAGTTGTTATGTGTGTGGTGCACTTCACGCACGACGTGCACACGACTTGTGGCTTCGTCCGTAGTTTGCCATGTGTCACACTTCTGATGGTCCACGTCTCTCCAATCTCAACGAATCTGGGTGTCAGATGTGCGCGTCCAGCATGGCGCGCACTTGGCGTGCAACTCTAAATCTTTTATAAAAATCCATATCTTCCTTATATGAATCTTGTTTCTTACCTTCTTTATATATTTGTGTGGCTCTCTACTAGTACTACAACTTTCCTTTAGGCCGTGTTGCCAAATTTGAAATTTTATTTTTAACCCGTATTTTATATTTTTCTAAAAATCGTATCTTCTTTGCATGAACTCCGTTTTTACCTTTTTCTTTTTAAAGTTGTTATCTCTCGGAGTACTGTGATTTTCTTTTTAGTGACGTTAGCCAAAACACAACCAATTTATATATACCATTTTGACGTTAATAGCGTGCAGTTGATTTTTAGTTTTTATAAAATCATAACTCCTCAATCGGAGTCAGATCTTTACAAGGTTTATATCATTGGGACCACTTTATTGTGTACTTTCCAAGTACACTGTCCATTATTAAAAGTGGTATGGTCACTCATTTTTTATCCGATTAACCTTATCGTATCGCATCTGATCATATTTTCCTGAAATATGAAAAACTCTATTATTGTCATTTATGGATGCTAATATCTAGTGACGGTTGATGATGGAAATTTACCAGTCACATCCCCCCTGTTTTGGGAATTTCATGCTGAAATTTAGACCTTAGGTTGATTTTATTAGGGGAGCCCGGTTTCTTACACAGGGGCGACCCTTTTCCTTTTTATTTGGGACAACTAAATTTCCTTTTTTTTTGTTCTACTTCTAACTCTTTAGCTTTGTCGCTATAATCTAATAATTGTCTCTTGAAATTCTATTTGATTTCATCCTTATTTTACACCAATAGGAAACCTAACCTTTTATCTTAATATTGGTGTGAATTTCTAGCAGAATTTCTATGTTTACTTGTCTATTAATATGTGTACTTAAAAGTAGAACTTTATATATATATATATATATATATATATATATATATATATATATATATATATAAGTACAACTTCAAAGTTACATATTCCCTTGTTAAACATTACATAATCATTCCTATGAGACTTTTCCGAAACTTCTTTATTCTAACACCGGATATTTCCTTTTACTGGCCTAGTTGACTCCTGCAAACTTTGTGATGTGTCCTGGTCTTCTTCAATTGTTACACCTATACTCCTCACATTTTCCCAGATGATAAAGTCCACAACTACTGCACAAGGGCAATCTTCCTAAGTATCCCCTTGGTGGAGTGGGTGATATCTTACGAGGCTTCCTTTCCTCTCTTTTCTTCCACAAGGGTTGTCTATAATTTCCCTTGGTGGTTCCTTCCCACTTGTTCTTGAGTTCTTTGGACTTCTTCTTAATCCTTCTTGAGTTATGGGGAACAGGTTCCTTGAGACTGAAGGCTAAATATTTCGCATCCTCGTAGGTATTGGGCTGGTGTGCTTGCACCTCGATCCTAATATGTGGAGCTAACCATTGGAGGTATGTGTTGATCTTCTGGATCTCTGAGTTGACCGACTGAAGTCATATGGTGACTAGATATTCAAAGCGTACCGTATAGAAGGCCAAACCTGATTCCTTGGTGATGAGATGAATGAATTCATGCTCTGCTCGTGCCACGTCTTTTCCAGAACGGAATTCCTTTATCATCTGTTTCTCTAGCTCTTCCCAGGGAGTTGCATAGGCTTCATCTACGCCTAAAGCCTTGACCCAGACACTCCACCAGAAGAGAGCTCTTCCCGTAAGCATGCATGTTGCAAACTTATCTCTATGTTCACCATAACACTTTCTCTTTATCTTTTTTTATCTAGTGGATCAAACTATCTACTCCTCTGTCTCCATAAAAAGATATCAGCTTATTGTTAATAAAGTTCTGATAGGTTTTCGTCATTTGACTACCTTCCTTATTGCTTCCCTCATCCTTAAATGCGCTGAGGGTCCCTAACGCATCAGAGACTTGACACTGAGTCATGGTCTGAATGGTGGTTGGGTCAATCAATGTTAGCATTAAAGAGTTGTTGTCCTGAAATGAAAACAAGGAGGTTACTTGTCATTCCTAGGTTTGACTAATGGGGTTGTCATTTTATCCTTGATTTACTGGGTCAATACTACTTTTTCTATTTGTAGCGTGCTAGAGTTGTTTTCCTAGCAATTTTTTTCTTATCGCTTGCTAAAATAAAGATTTTACTTTTATCATATGAACATTTTCTTTTATTGTTGTTACCTTTTCTATTACGACATGCTACTGTTGCATCTCTAGCAACTTATCTTAAGAATGTAATTTTCTTATTACAGCATGCTACTATTGCTTTCCTAGCAACTTATCTTGAGAATGGAATTTTCTTATTACGGCATGCTACAGTTGCTTTCCTAGCAACTTATCTTAAGAATGGAATTTTCTTATTACAGCATACTACTATTGCTTTACTAGCAACTTATCTTAAGAATGGAATTTTCTTATTACAACATGCTACTGTTTCTTTCCTAGCAACTTATCTTAAGAATGGAATTTTCTTATTACGGCATGTTACTGTTGCTTTCTTAGAAACTTATCTTAAGAATGTAATTTTCATATTATTCCAAGGATATTTCTCTTCTTTACCTTTAGGTTTCTAAATAGATTAAACCCTTAAAGGTTTTCATTATCTAGGATATCAATAAATTTTGGGTAAAAAGAGTCAAGTTTTGAAAATTTTGAACATGCGCGTCGGGTACACGATGTGCACCACACGCACCTACAACAATTCAGTATTAAAGTCGATTTTTGGCCTCATTCAACACTTTTCCAACATTCCTTTGGTCCCCGCCCCCCTCTTCTGTCTTGCCTGGGTCCCACCTGCACGATGTACGCATCGAGTGTCTACTCCCAAGTTTCGATTTCGGCATCTCTTTCGACTCCTCTACTTTCATGTATCCTTCTTACTTAATCCTATCTCCTATTTAAGCTAAATTTCATGTTTAGGTATTTTTGGAAGTTTTTATCAATTAATGGATTTTGGTTGAATTTTGTGATATGGATGAGTAATTTAGCTAGCTATACTACCAATTTTACTTCCTTGATACTTAATTTCGAGTTTATTTCATCCATTGATCTTCATTTTGAGCTTTTAGAATTTGAAATTTTTTCTAAACTTTTAGCTACATCCGTAAATTGGAAATGTGTTAAGCGGAATGAACTACCTATTTGTATCCTAAAATCTTATTCGAGCATCCCTATAAGTCTATTTGGTTGATTTTTGGGTGAAACAACAATTTTCTGAACTGTTGTTGGTCGTGTTCTTGCAGAACGTCGCGCAGAAGCAAGTGTGTTGCGTGCACTCGCATACAATGCACACTTTTGCGCGTGTGGTCCATTTCAACACCTTTTGTAGCATTTATCTTTTCTAACTCATCCCTAACTGTTTTTTTTTATATTTTTCATCAGATATGTCGAGACGAGGATGACAAGCTGCGGGTCAGTTACCTACTAAATGGCCATCACAACTATTCTTACAGTTCCCCGATTACCTTGCTAATCGAAGTTCCTTCGTCTCTTTCCTGATCGCTCTTACGTTCAAGAAGATTGTTGTTCCCCAGGATCTTTCCTGGTGAGTTGCAGACGAGTTTGGGTTGACGGCTCACATGGAGCCATTCCTTACTCGTGTCTTGCGGGATTATAATGCTCTTGAGCTTTTTCATTGCCATTGATAGAGGTGGGTTGTTGGGGTTCGGGAGGTGATTTACAAGGATCTCTGCTATGAGTTCTTTTTAACAGACCGCTTCGATAAGACATCAAAAGGGAGGGCTGATCGATTGGTATTTTCTTTCCGCCTGGGAGGGGTATCCTGCTCCTGTTGCCTGATTGAGCTGGGGAGATGTCTATGGATTTATACAGAGGAGGAGACTGTGAGTCTCATTTTTATGCTTATCTTGACACCTATATTACTGAGCCACCACAGGAGTACGACTACATATAGGTATAGGGTCACGCTAGGCGGACCTATGTTCTAGGACAACCAAGGAGAGTGTCTTCAGATCTCCTATTTATCGGTTGATCCACCGATTGGTCGCTTCTACTATTTGTCACCATGAGGAATGTGACAAGGTTCCTTCTGGCGACCTCTTCTATATGTGGTGCCTCACTGAGACTGAGGTTTGCCTCCATCTTCCTTTTGCTCTTGGTCTCTATTTATCTGGAATGGGTCTAGGTTCCATTTATTTCAACATGATTTGAGGAGGTCATTGGGTCGCTCGGTTGGCCCTATCTTATGAGATTGACACTAGCGGGATGGTTCCTATTCCTATTATAGACATGAGTACTACCGCTCTAGGGAAGATGTGGATATTGGTTCGGGGAGTTGGGCGGTAGTGGAGGATTCTGGACGATGATATTATGGAGCCGATCCAATAGGTGGAGCCGAAGCACATCCATGAGCCTACCTTTGAGAGCTGTCAGAGACCTAGGCATGGCAAGCCTGATTAGCAGGAGCAGACTCTACGAGATGTTATGTCGCGTTTGGATGCTATACAAGAGCAGCATTGCTGGATCATGGCTTTGATTGTTGGGGTGAGGCAACACCCTGGATTGGACCATCAACCTTTTCCTCAGGCAGGTCCTACTGTTCCACCTCCTGCTCAGCCAAAAGGTATCGGTCATGATGGTGCTGGTACTTCAGGCACACATCCTGGGGATGCTGGTGATGATAGCAAGGAGAGCACAGAGGATGAGGAGGGTGAGTATGAGAGCAGCGAGTAGGGATGATGCGTTTGCATTGTATATGTATATATAGTTTCTATTTTATCAATTACTGAGCCCAAACTTAGTTGATGTATTGGTTCATTCAAGACTAGACATATGTGACCAGGCTACGTTTAGTTATGACTCAACTTTTACACATTGAATTGGCCTAGATAACTTACTTACATATTTTGCATTTTGAATTTGTATATTTAATTGTTCTGGGTTAGCGATTATTATTGTTTTATACTTATAGACTATCAAATAGAGATTGGCCAAATGAGAAGTGTCGGAGGGTACAATCATATTAGCATATAGCCGTTCTAAAATCAAGCAACCCAAGCTAAAATTTAAACTAATCACCTCTCCCATAAGTCGTCTATCAGTAGGGTAATTAATAGTAATACTTTAATTTATAGGTTTGAGGGAAAACCTAGTCGGCGTATATGTTCTAAGCTATATTCGTAATTCCTAAAGAAATAGTAATTCGCTATAGAAAGTAGCACTGATACCATTCTGTCACACCTTCCTTGGCCGTTGGCATAAATGCCGAGTGGTGACGGTATTTACATAGATTACCCAAATCACAGTGCGCAAACCATAACTATCTTTTTGTAAACGAAATCTATTAGAATGAATTAAACCTATCTATCTTCAAGTTGTTTGTCCTTCCTTGCCTTGGTCCTTACTCCATCCTCGGAATACATGCGGTTTTGAAAACGTCAACTTGATGTTGGTGAATCCACAGGTTTTGAGATAAACATATAATAAACTCTTTTGAAAACATTTTAGTAATTTTTACGATGATTATGATCATTTTACTTTTATTCCTTGTTTCCTATGCTTTATTATATTATCTCTTTCAAAATTTCATTTTTATCTGGTAACTTAATCCTATCTTATTATATTTGTAGGATACTTTATCGCTCTTATCTTATTATCTTTTTACGATATTCTACTAATCCTAAATTATCATTTCTATAGGATACTTTACCAATCCTATCTTATTATCTTTTAGGATATTTTATCAATCTTATCTTACTATCTTTACAAGATACTTTACCAATCCTATTTTATTATCTTTTAATATTTTATCAGTCCTATCTTACTATCTTTCAAAGATACTTTATTAATCCTAACATATCTTATTTACAACTTGAAGGCGTCCCTCTAGGTAGTTGGATCTCTAAGGTGGTTGTAATGTATTACCATGAGCCTCCATAATCGATGTTGTTTGACTAATAATTTCCTTGCAAGACGCTCCATCTGACGTTGAATAGTGTATGAGTAATAAAGAAAGTTATCATGTCGGGATTGCAGCTAGCAATCACAGGTGGGAGTGTCAATCCCCGTATGGATCTATACATATCTTTCTAGCTCTCGCAAGACTAACGATTACTGGTTCGAGGTAGCCAAATTTAATCAGGCTAAGGATGAATAAGAACAGCTCACTAACACATTAACCTTAGGTAATTTTTATCTTTTATCTTTTCTTTCTTAGTAATTTCCTATAACTATCACAATATAAATCTTTTAATTTATATTTGATAAATAACACTTTTTGATCTCATAATTATCTTATATATATATATATATATATATATATATATATATATATATATATATGTGTGTGTGTGTGTGTGTGTGTGTGTGTATATATATATATATATATATAGTTCAAATAAAAACAGTAAATAATGTTAGAACGTAAAAACACTGTTTTTATATTATTATTCTGTAATGAATTTTGTATCTACAACTTTATGTCATTATTCAGCAATGAGTAATGAATAGTCACAGGTTAAAACTAAAACTAGAATTTACTACAAAAATACACATACATAAATTTATAATAGAATAAGAACATTCTAATGAATATATGAATAATCAAACGTTAATATTCATATTAGAATTATTTCCACAATACAAATATACAACATTCATTACAGAATAATAAAATAAACATAGTGTTTTTACGTTCTCACACTATTTACTGTTTTTATTTGAACTTACTTCTATTTATATATATATATATATATATATATATATATATATATTATTTCGCCATACATACATATACCCTAATTATGGTTAATTTGAAACAAGATATTTGGGGAGGGTAACAATTAGGTACATTGCAAATCCCTAAAGTTGATCAGCATTACTTCTAGGTACTATGTTATCCTAGGGAATTGGCCATCATAACATCTAGGTAATATCTCTTCCTACACTATCGGACATCATAACACTTAGGCATAATATCGTAGCTTACAACTAGGTATAGTATCTATGGCTACATTATCCTAAGGCTACATGCTTTATATTTTAAAACCACCTGAGTGACGGGTGTTATAATTTGGTACAGGTGAACATGGTATGGTCCCAATTTGATTTTCCCTAAACCGTATACCGTACCAATTATTAGTAGTACGAAAAAGTTTCTACCAGTACCGTACCAAGTATACTTTGTACCTGTTACAACTAGCATTTTTGCTAGGAAATTCTATTCTCATGCAATCATTCACCTAGTGTAATAACTTGTGCTCTAAGTGAATACTATACTCTATGCTCAATCAAAATCATCCATTTGAAATCAAAACTCACTCAAGAGGTTCAAGACCTAATTCAATACATCTCATATGTTCATCTATGAGTTGAAAACCCTAGACATCCCGGTTCAAGTTCACTATGGACTAGGATTCTCTTATTGGGCCTAATGGACCAATAAACCTTCAACTTGAACTATTTTGGGCCTAAAAACCCTAATTGGGTTCTAAATGGACCCACATTCATAAAACTTAACATATTGGGCTTTGTGGACCTAAAAATAATTTATGTTATCCCTATTGGGCCAAGTTGGGCCATAAACTCCATTTCCTTGACTCTAATGGGCCGTGAACCATCTTAACGGCCCAATGGGCCGAAAAATATTTATTGTGGGCCTCATAAACTCGAACTAAGACAAGAAAGGGGCCCAAACCCTCTCATTTCCTTTCTTCTTACCCATTCTCGGTCCAAACAATAATAATAATAATAATAAAAGAGAGATAATAAGGGGATGGAAGCCTTGACACCTCAATGTTGCATTGTGGTAATCCATGCACAAAACACCACCATACAACAATGTAAATCACATACTTCTAGGCAAGACTCTCTCACTTCCTCCTATCATTCTTAAATTCGGCCATAGAGCCAAAAATCACCAGCACACACTCATTTTACTTACAATTCTCTTAAGGAAAGCTCACAAGAACACTCCTACACTCTCCTCTAAATTTTCGAGAATTAGAGTATACTTCAAGAAATTTTTCTTCAAGATCATCAACTTTGGTAAGTTCTCACTTAGATCTATGATTTAACTTCTTGATCTCTTCAAATATCTCCTCTTACATCCATATATTTGTGGATCAAGTTCTTAGAACCATCTAAGTTCAAGATCTACTCAAGAAAGCTTGCTAGGATCAAAAATCTTCTTCCACTTCTTCACCAAAACCGATCCATCACCCCAAGGTGAGTTCATACCCCCTATTTTTGATTTTTACATTGTTTTAGGGGAGAATACAAGTTGTGTTGTGTAGATCTATGTGTGTATGAATGAATATTTGTGTTTTTCATGATTTATTTGGTGGTTATGTGCTAATTACTTCATAAATATAAAAATATGTTAAGAATATTAAGTTTATCACTTGGATCTACATGAAAACCTTGAGAAAAATATGTGTTATCACATATAATACATGTAAACTAGTAGATCTGGGATTTATACACTTAATTTAGTAAAAATGAGTGTTGTGTTCCAAGATCTATAAACTAAACTCAAAAATCAGCCTTTCACAGGAAAGTTTTGGCACAATCTCGAACTGTTTTGACCACCTAAATGATAATATTTTTCAAAACTGTTTTACATGCAAAAAGTTCAGGTTTATACCTTTAAAATGACTACTCTCACGTTTTCATACGATTTTTCTATAATTTTTGGCGAATTTTACAAAACTGCCTATCAGATTTGAAATAATTTCGGACCAGCCTGTGAAGGTGAGCAATTTCACACTTATAATAAGTATTTGGGCTATTATTATGAGTTATGCCTAACTTATCTTTAGTATAACTTATGTTTTAATATAGTAGTGTTATTAGGACCTTATAATAAGTATTTGGGCTATTATTATGAGTTATATAAGTGTCGTTATAATATCTTTTTAACCACTCGTGGTACGGGGAATCTGGTTTAAAGGGTCGCATAGGGTTGTTGGATTTCAGAAGTGCTATATGCCAAAATGGTCCTGCCCACCGGTGTTTTATGTCTGGCCCCTTTCTGTATATAGTGGTTGAGAAATATTGTTTCGTGCTTATATAATACTAATAATAGCAAGACTATTAATTAGTCTCGGTGAATATTAGACTAAACTTTAACGATAATAATGCTAGGTTTCGTCAAAGGAAAATAGAATCGTTAAAAGCGAAGCGCTCCCGAGTTTGGAATCATCACTTTAACAAGTGAGTGGATAGTTACTTTCATCTTACACATAGATATGAAGTATTTTATATAAATTACGTGCTATGTGTGCATATTATCTGTATACTTGTTATCTATACTGGATGAACGATTTTATACATGTTTTAAATAATTTAAAATGTATATGTATTTTATATCTACGAATATGTTGGGTAAAACATGGGTAGATGAATGATGAGAGATGAAAGATGATATGAGTGAACATCGGCAGCTATAGACTTAGTGCCTAACAAATAACATCGGCAACTATGGATTTAGTGCCTATTGAATAAACGATGGTAGCTCTGGACTTAGTACCAGTTAGATAAACGTTGGTAGCTATAGACTTAGTACCTGTTAGATAAACGTTGGTAGCTATGGACTTAGTACCTGTTAGATAAACGTTGGTAGCTATGGACTTAGTACCTGTTAGATAAACGTTGGTAGCTATGGACTTAGTACCTGTTAGATAAACGTTGGTAGCTATGGACTTAGTACCTGTTAGATAAACGTTGGTAGCTATGGACTTAGTACCTGTTAGATAAACGTTGGTAGCTATGGACTTAGTACTTGTTAGATAAACGTTGGTAGCTATGGACTTGGTACCTATTAGATAAACACTGGTAGCTATGGATTTAGTACCCGATGAATGAACTTTAGCAGCTATGTAATTAGTGCTTTACGAACGAGCATTGACAGCTATGGACTTAGTGCCTGTCATATAAACCCTGGAAGTAATGGACTTCGAAAAGAACGAATGCAGGATAGATGATTCTTAGGGTAGATCCTTAAGAGTAAGGAAGATAATGGGGATGGGTAATTGGGTTGATTGTTTGATGTTTAAACATAATAATTAAATTATTGTGGGTTGAAACCCCTATGTACTCACCAGGTTCCCAACCTGACCCACTCAAGCTTATTTGTATCACAGTTGTCGATATGAAGTTACATTACACTGAGAGATTAAAGAGATGTAGATCACTAGTGTAAATGAATGTAAGTTTTGTTTATGCTTATGTTTCTGTATTGACAATGACATCCCAAATGTTTTAAAATGAACAAAAATACATTTCTTCGGAAATGTTTTGAAAACGTATTAATCATGTTTTACTGGGAACAAATTCCGCAACATTTTTATTAAAAATGTACTCTGATTTTTATAAAGCATAAACAAAATTGGTCTTTTCTGGCCGTGAAAATGGGGATGTCACAATATATTTGTGGATCATGTTCTTCGAACCATCTAAGTTCAAGATCTACTCAAGAAAGCTTGCTAGGATCAAAAATCTTCTTCCACTTCTTCACCAAAACTGATCCATCACCCCAAGGTGAGTTCATACCCCCTATTTTCGATTTTTACTTTGTTTTGGGGGAGAATACAAGTTGTGTTGTGTAGATCTATGTGTGTATGAATGAATATGTGTGTTTTTCATGATTTATTTGGTGGTTATGTGCTAATTACTTCATAAATTTAAAAATATGTTAAGAATATTAAGTTTATCACTTGGATCTACATGAAAACCTTGAGAAAAATATGTGTTATCACATATAATACATATAAACTAGTAGATCTGGGATTTATACACTTAATTTAGTAAAAATGAGTGTTGTGTTCCAAGATCTATAAACTAAACTCAAAAATCAGCCTTTCACAGGAAAGTTTTGGCACAATCTCGAACTGTTTTGACCACCTAAATGATAATATTTTTCAAAACTGTTTTACATGCAAAAAGTTCAGGTTTATACCTTTAAAATGACTACTCTCACATTTTCATACGATTTTTCTACAATTTTTGGCGAATTTTACAAAACTGCATATCAGATTTGAAATAATTTCGGACCAGCCTGTGAAGGTGAGCAATTTCACACTTGTTAGAAGCCATTAAAAATTATGAGAAAAATTGTGAACAAAGTAGACTAAATTTCCAAACTTCTAGAATTTACGGATCCAAATTTCGACTTACGATGATTTTTCTACAAATTTTCCAACAACTAGGTCGGAAAAGCCCAAAACCAGAAAAATGTGTATTTTTACAAAAATCAAGCCAAAAATGATATTTTTGACAAAAATGGGTTTAAAATGTTATTTTTACCACAAACTAGTCATCAACACAAGTTTTGAACAAAAATGGAGACTAAGGTGTTATTCTTACAAAAATTGGGCATTAATTGTAATTTTTTGGCTTATAGGGCCAAGAACGTCATTTTTACAAAAAGTGGGCTTTTATGCTATTTTAGTGAATACTTGAACCAAAACCAACGATAAACTAAAAAACGGATTAATTTGATCATTTTCTAGGTTATTGGGCTTTAGTGGCCCGTTTATATGTTTGATAGGTCCTGTATACTATTTATATGTTTATTAGGCCTCATTGACCCATTAACATGTGCGACGGACCTTGGATACTATTTGTGTGCTATTTGGGCCTGTAAATAGCTTACATGTGAAATGGGCCTTAGTTGTCCTTTCATATATATTTCGGGCCAATGTTATATAATCTCATTCCAATTGGGCCTTGAAATGATTTACATGTTTAGCGATGCCTTAGTGGTTCACTTACATGGTTCATTGGGCCTGACATGAGTTTATACTTTTCTTCGCGTAAATTCGATTAAGGATCTAGTGAGTTTTGTCGGTTGGCACCTATTAAGTGTACGATCGTAGCCTGTAGTTATAACCAGAGTCTCTTGGAGGGAGAGCGGGGATTTGTGTATAGATCTATACGGAGATGACACCCCACACCTGAGATGTTCGCTATAGTTAGACTAACTCATTCTAGGGTGACGAAAACCTTATAATCAAAACCGGGGTCCAACAACGCCAAGACAGGCGAAATTGTCATTATTTAGTATGGTTATAATGGCTCACTTAGAGGAATTAACGTTATGAAGTTTACGGAAGACCATTCTCTTTTCTCTTGGATTACTCGGAAACATACTCTCACTGGTACTCAACCTCGAGGGTTGGTATGGCAGCTTTCTCTTTTACAGACAACATTGGGTTGTCTGGGGACATTCTCTTTACATTCTCTCTACGTTCTCTTTACCCTTTTATTCAAATAAACATTAACATACATGCATTAATACAAGATCTGACACAAACGTACTAAACGGTTTTCAGAAAATATAGGATTTTTTGGTGGTTTCAAAGTTATACAAATCATTTTCACAAACATGCTTATGAACTCACCAACATTTTTATGTTGACCTTTTTAAATTAACTTGTATTCTCAGGAAACCGTTGAAGCAGGATGAACGAAACAAACTAATGGATATTTTGTTATATTTTGTTTCATCATACTCTGACTATTTTGGCATGTAATATTCAAATACAATACTCGATGTAAACAATGAATGTTGTTATATTACATGTGTGATGATGATGATGTTATGATTCAATTATATACTCTGTAATGATACTACAATGTTGAAAGTCACACCAAGCCCCCAGACGTTTCCGCCGTCTGGTTCGGGGGTGTGACAGTACCAATATGTTTTGCTAGAATTTTGGTTCGTACAAATTGATAATGGTATATACCAACTATTTTATTTTTCTATTGTAATATTTAAATATAAACAAAGAAATTGGATAATTTTGGTGGTTAATAAATAAATTAGTTGTGTAGTTTTTTAATTTCCTAAACAATTCTAATGAATTAACACCAATGTAACGTTTTAATTTTGTAACTGAACGTGGTAATAACTATTTACTAATGCGATTAAATGATTTATATCATGTTCTTAAAACTGTAAACACTAAACACAATTGATGATTGAAATATACGATTTCGTTTATATATATATATATATATATATATATATATATATATATATATAGGTTATTGTATTCTAATTAATTATTATGTGGATGTGGGGATGAATGTAGATCAATGGTTTTAGTTATTTTAAGT
The DNA here is from genome assembly GCF_052849685.1 of Lactuca virosa. Classification (NCBI taxonomy): domain Eukaryota; kingdom Viridiplantae; phylum Streptophyta; class Magnoliopsida; order Asterales; family Asteraceae; genus Lactuca; species Lactuca virosa. The sequence continues at coordinate 74,417,046 of NC_136431.1, forward strand.
AATGATTTACATATCTTTAAATTAGGAGACACATGTTGAAATTAGGAAAAACATGTTTAATTAACGAAAATTTTGGATTTTAAGGGATATTGATTCTTTTAATTTTGAATTTTGATTTTTTTTAATTAATTCATTTTTAATTCTAACATAATTTTTAATTTTACTCGATTTATTCTTTCGGAATGCAATTCTGTTAGAACGATATACTATGAAAATGCTAGAATATATTCTGATAGAGTTCATATTTTTGATTGAAGTAACTTCTTATAGAAAAACAATATTTTTGAACCTTCAGTTGAAATATAACATGATCCTTATATATTCAGACATTAAAATAAAAATATAGATTCATACACACTCTTACAGAAGAACAAGATATGTGTTTTGTATAGTCGGTTAGGGTTTTTAATTCTTAAACTATCTTGCTTAAATTTAAAGGATTAATTAAATATTTATTTAATTACTAAAATTAATTAATAGATAACATTAAAAATTTACCTTATTTAGGTTTTGAAATGATTGGCTCATACTGATTTTTACATCCATACAATAGTTAGTTAGAATACTTGAACTTAGCTATATATATATATATATATATATATATATATATATATATATCTCTCTCTCTCTCTCTCTCTCTATATATATATATATATATATATATATATATATATATATATATATAATAAATGAATTGGTTTATACGGTATTACCATGGTATTTAAAATTTTAAACCATTATTGTACCAAGATTTTTCAATTGGTATAGTACTGCTAACCAAACATATTGGCTACCAATTTTCTTAGTTTGGTAGGTAACATGTTAGTTGGTTTTCTGTGGTATAATTTTGACAGCCCTACAATTTGATATGAGAGCATGGTGTAAGTGAAGCAGGTACTATGATTAGTACTTGGACTTAAACTAATATTGCTCTACAGATGCTTATAGGTATCATTGTTGACTTTTGAGTAAAGTGACATATTTATGTGTGTATACCTCTAGATTTTTAATTATTATCTTAAAGCTAGCATGTAAATATCTTGGATAGTGAATACCCACAGCAACCGTATCTCTTGAATAGTAGAAATATAACGGAAACTAATGTTTATAAAGGAAAAAAATCCATACATGCTTAAGAATATCAGGTTATACTCGATGTGGCAAGAATTTTTTCAAGATCTTCACAAACATAGACTAATGACAATGAGGCCGAGTTGGGATACCTTAGATTAAACTCATAGACTTAGCATTCTTATGGTATGGCCTGAGTGTATTTGTGAAATTTAAGAGGGATGGGTTTAGTTTGTGAATATAGATCTATGAGTATAATTTCTAAACTTTTAATTAGTATTTTGGAACTAAAAAATTTAAAATTCTAAGGATGGTGACAACTAGAATCCGTTGCCTAATTATTGTAAGAATTATAATAGAGGATGGTAATAAAGAGAAATCAATAATAACTGCATTAGAGAACGTAAACCTTGTTTATGATGCCTATTGGAACCTCATATTTTTAAATAACTAAACCTCTTGAATTATTTTTGGACCGTATAATTTCCACAAATGTTATGAACTCTGAAACTTATGATTTTAAAAACTAAAAATATGTTTTTAAAAAGACATTTTAAAACCACTTGGACGAGGCGTGTTACAAACTTTTCAATAAAAGCAAATATATGATAGTTTTCTACCCATACTAAGCAAAGTATTATTTTCAAGAAGTATTTCTTTATCCATCTTCAAGAATCAAGCAAAAGCAAACCATTTTTCTAACATTGGTAGCTTCCATGCATATATATATATATATATATATATATATATATATATATATATATATATATATATATATATATATATATATATATATATATATCCACAATTGTTCATTGCTTTCCATTTAGATTCCATAAAGCACGTGAAGGCATATCATCTGCCAAATTCCTAATATATCATGATAACGAAATATACTTAAACAATTTTAGGTTAGGGTTTAGGAGTGGCTCTTTCAACTTCATTCATTCCTCATGAACCCTATCCATGTTCGTACACATTACTCCTTTATTATCAATTCTCCACTCATGTTCTTGATCGAGTATCATCGAAACACCAATGCAGAATGACACAATCTTCAATTTAATATGTTCACACATTAGAAAACTATCCTTACTCCTAACTAAGGATAATAGTCCCACTCCAATAATCAAAACAACAATCAGACCAAAGCGACACGCAAAGAACCCCCCCCCCCCCCCCCACCCCCCCACACCCTCCTAACTGAAAACGTGGTTAGAAGGTCATGGTCTTAGCTAAACCCAAAGGTCAACACAAAATCTAGATAAAGATATCGTAAGGAAAGTTAATATGCAAAAAAGGTTATTATGATAGTTGATTTTGTTAAAAAAAATAGTTTTATACTTGTACCAAACTAGCTTAGTACTACTTTTGTTTTTGATTATCCTCGTTTGTATTTACTATTAGAAAAAAGGGGTAAGAAGATGACCGATATGGTAATAAAAAAGTTTATGGATATTTGATGTATCATGTGAGTTCAATTTCCGCGATTAATATTTCAACCCTACATGCCTGAGTTAGACGCAATTTAATATTGGATAATCCATCAAATACACTTTCAGTTTAGTCATTAAAAGAAAGACATCTTACTAGAGAGTATTTGAAATGTTTAAATTTCATGAGCGTCAAAACTCGCGAAATATGATAGTTCTTTTTGTTAAAGAAAAGTTCATACTTGCACCAATCAAGACTATTTTTGTTTTTGACTATCCTCATTTGTATTTTTTTTAATATAAAAAGCGGTAATAACATGATCGGTTTGGTAATCAACAAGTCTATGGATATTTGATGTATCAGTTCAATTTCCATAATTAATATTTCAACCCTACATGCCCAGGTTAGGCGAAATTTAATCTTCGAATAATCCACAAAATACACTTTCAATTTAGTCATTAAAAGAAAACTATCTTACTAGAGAGTATCAATAGGAGTGACAAAATACGATTTTTTAGGAAGATAATAGCGGTTATGAGGAAGTCACAACCATTTTCCAAAAATTGTATATTGTCAACAGGTCCGCTACTTCGAGCACTACATGTTTGAAGCTTAGACTACCGCATGACCGCTTATCGAGCAAGCCAACACTTCAGCTTCGCACTTAAAACCATAATATATTTTGAATGACTTAACGATCATTTAAAACATGTTAGAAATTTGCTAACAAAGGAAAAAAATTATAAAGAAAATGAAATAATTGGATTTTTTTTACCACATGATCCAGTTACTTTGAAATTTGACATTCCTATTCAGCCACAAACCATAGGTAAGAAAACTCTATAACCGAGTCTGTAATAATCTCTTTCTTCATTTTAACCATAGCAAAGAGGATATTGTTCAGATATATCCAAATCATCCACCACAATGCCATAATAATCCCCTCCAAAGCAACACGTTTCTAACACCACAACTTTCTACCTTAATTATTTTCCGAACATGTTTTTTTCACTGCTGGGACATCTTCCCATTGGACCTAAAAAGTGGATTTTGTCCACTTCACCCTCAAATTTCGTCATGTTTAGGATCAAACTTGTATTAGAAAAATGGGTTGTAACACCCACTTTATAGGTATTAATTTTATTTTGTCAATTTGAAAGTCTGGGTTAGCCACGATGTGGTGGTATGGATCACCACAACATGGCAGCCATTAAAGCGTCCACACATCATTGTGGTTGCCACGACATGGACATAAAATGTGCATGATTTGGTGACGCCAGAATGACAAACCCTAAATTTTCGGGCCTTGAATCCTATTTAAAAGAAGTGGTGGCTAGGGTTTCCTCCACCCTCAACCCGAATCACCTCCAAAGTGCTTTTGACAAAAAAAACCTAGCTTATTTGCAAGCACTTGAGCTTATTTTTGGGGTTTTGTGATTTTAGAAGGAAGATGAAGGAGTTCTAGTTAAGGAATCCAACAAGCAACTCATCTCCTCTCTTTTGTGCACCTTCTAGACTCTTTGTAAGTCCCCAAGTTTTCATCTTTTGGTCCCTTCCTTCTAGATCTACGTTTTGATGCTTAATATTCATGGTTTGATAATTTTAGTGAATGGATTCAATAAAGTTTGCAACTTTATTAATCCTTGACGTCCCAAACTGGTTGATTGCTTCAGATCTAGATTATTATGGAATTTTGAATACCTGCATGGAGTTATGACCCCATTTCTTCCATTTTTGACCTAGATAAATAAATGACATGCATTAGACATGCATGTCCACAAAGTAACGATTTTTACGGTCCGTTGTGAGGTAAGGATGCCTTCTGGAAGGTTTGAGCAAAGAACTTTGAGTGTTGAGAGTTTAATCAATTAAGTTGTTTTCAGACAGAAACCACGACGTGGCATGATGCTTGCCACGACGTGGTGAGAAATAATCATTATGGTTTTGTTGGTTTGTTGCCACGATGTGGTGGCATGCTTTCCACGACGTGGCAGTGGAGCTGGTCGCGACTGAGTTGAATAGCCACGACGTGGCCATAGGTTGGCCACGATGTGGAGATCTTTGATCGTTGACTTTTTTACCTGGTTGAGTGTTTGTTAAAATGTTGGTTTTAGAGTGTAGAATAATGTTTGAACTTGGTTGTTTCGGTAGGTGGATTGTAGCATCAATTTTACGACTGTATGAGTTGCGGTATACCCAACCCAGGTGTGAAGTGAGTGTTCTCACTATACTATGTAGGTTGCTAGACTGTCTTTGTGACTTTAGCATTAAAGACCATGGGAGGACCATGAAACTTGTATGAAAGACCATGGGAGGATCATGAAACTTGTATGAAACACCATAGGAGGACCATGGCATCCATACGGAAGACTATGGGAGGATCATGGCAACGACGACTGTAGGAGGACTACAACAATGAATGACTGTAAGATTGTGGGAGGACCACAAAATTCACACATTCTGTATGTTATGTATGATATGTAGTATTTTGGGGAAATCACTAAGCTTTGTGCTTACGATTTTATGTTTAAATGTTTCAGGTACTTCTAGTTCCAAAGGGAAGGGCCCGACTTGATCGCATTGCATCCGCTAGACATTTTTCCGCACTATATGTTATTGATTTTGTATTGATGTTTTGAGAACACCTTTCATACTCTGATTTCTTTATGGATGAATGAACGAGTGGTTTTTTGGGTTATCAAAAAATATTAAATTTTTACTTGAAATTTTGGGACGTTACTAGTTGGTATCAGAGCCTTAGTTTCAGGGATTTGGGCATACTCTCGGGTGTTTCTGAACTCAAATTGAGGAATTAATAAAATATTTTAAAAGAAAATGATTTGCTAAAAAGGTTTTTATAAAGGAAAGGGGTGCGATGCATGCAATCAGCCGAAGGCAAGTAAGTAATTCCCATAATACCCATACATAAATGTTATGTTTTAATATGAAATTATATGAGTTGTATGTTACAATAGGGCTAAGGATCTGCTCAGGATTGTATGATATGTATGCTCGTTATAAGAGATGCCATTATATGCTTGTTATGTATGGATTGTTTAGGTGCTTTAGGGTTTTGCTGATACTGGAAACTATTTGATGAATGCGCAAGGGTAGTACATAGTTAAGACTGAATAGCCTTAGAATGTTTGGTTTAGCATTATTGCCTGCTCTTATTTGATGAAGGTCTTATGGTAGTCACTATTCGAATGTCTATTTTATTGCGATTATGTGCAACCTGCATTCATGGAGTGGTTTTCGGTATCGACAAAGACCTTACCAGCACTTGTGAGAAGAGAGCTCCTAGGAGAGCCTAGGAAGTACAGCAGTACGTTGTATATGTTGTTTAGCGCAAGGACCTATAAGCATATGTGACATCCCTATTTTCCAAAACCAAAAAAAATTCTTTACAATTTAAAAATCAATATCATCTTTAATTGCGGAAAATCCCAGTATATTAAAACATTTTGTATACAAATGATTGTTTTAAAATATCAAATCCTAATGATGGCATAATCGATATACAACATATGTTACAACATAAAGACCTAATGGTCTTAAATGCTATTTCAGGTCTTCTCTCTAATCACTCGGCATCCTACTCAAGTCTTTAGCAGTCTTAGCACCGCTACCTGTGATGCACATAAATTGAGTGGTCAGGTTGCAAAACCTAGTGAGTTACATTGGGTTTTCAACCCCACAATGTTATATTCATCAATAACCTGCAAAACCAACTACCATCCAAGAACATATCATACACATCTATAAGACATTTTCCCTCAACTATCTATCCCGTCGATCCTCACATACTGATCATAATACAATGATCTTATGAGATCTATCCTGATGGATCACTGTCAACAGCTAGTTGACTATACTACTTTGGGGTGTCCTTGGTAGCAGGCGGTAGTCAATGATGATGGAAAATGGAGTACATAAAATGTAACACACAGTTCATTAATCATCTACGGGAATGATTACCTGCTAATATTCCAAAAGACTATATGTCATAGCAAGTGGTTGTCATCTTACTCCGGAAGATGACTAGTCATCCATGCACCTATCAGTTACCTGATATAGAGATACCGTTTCTGGCTGTCTATAGTGGAGGGGATACTAATATAGTACTCCTGTACGTGATACGTACCCCCCGCCAAATCATCAATGTCATCAAATATAGTTCTACTCTCCGTTCCTATCTCACATACACCCTTACTTGGATGGTACTCAATATCCAAACTTAATTGAACTAAACATCTCCTTTGGGTCTTCGGGTATAACTAAACAAGGTTACAATACCCATAATCATCACAAAGTTCTTTCCTATGTAATATCTTTACATTAAATGGTATATCTAACATCCCTTCAACTTAACTCAAACTGAACATCCTCTATAAGTCTCACTCCATCACTAGGCAAGACTATAACGTTTCTAATCATCATTCAAACTATTTTCCTGTTTATAAAATGTTATAGTATGTAACTGTATTATTATCCAACTTAATTGGATATAATCATCCTTTATACATCTCATTTTAGAAACTAGACTTGACTATAGTCTTTGTAATCGATATCTAACACCAACTCTGTTTAGACAACACTATCCTAATTTAGTGTATATCTTTAACACAGAGTGTTAGGTATTTAATATATATTACTCTTTCCAGTAATAACACTTCTATTATTATTATCATGTCATAATATTATATATACATCTTAACACATATGGAACAATATTGGTTCGCACAACATATGTCATCAAATATACATCCAACACATATTCTATTTAATAAACATATAATTCGCATATAAACTGTCAACATATATTTAATATTTTTAAAGATAATACATGTATTAAAGTCATGTTCATGAAAGTAATATGCATTCACTTGATTTAGGTGGAAGATCCTTGGGAAAGCTAGCTCTTCTTCTAACTCTTTAGCTTATCACTTTTAACGACCTAAATATAAGTAAACACTATATCTCAGTATTCGTTCGTATTTACATTATTTCTCGGATTCCTCAACAATCCCAATAAATACATTGAGATCTATCAAATAAGGAACAACCAGGTAAGATCACATCGAATGTATGATCCGTTTGGTATATATAATATATATACTGTTTGGAAAATCCACTTTAAATACCTCACTAGATCTACTGATCTAGCCTATACATGACTCCCGTAAGTAGACCAATTAGTATTTTGACTAGGAATCACAGATAAATATTATTTATAAATTCATAATAATGACCATGAATATAAGTATAAGTTACACTTAAAGCGTAATAAGTATAGCTTAACTTACGGACTTTTTAGCGAAAAATTGGAATTTGCACGGGAAACATCTCGACCCGAAAGCTCCTTTTCGTCGGGCTAAGAGTGAAAGAAATTATCAAGAGGAATGGAAAGAAGAGGTGTGAGCAAATGAGAAAATTTAGCAGCCATTTATAGGAGTTTTGGTGAGATGCATAGCGCCTGCCTATGGGAGGGTGTCGCATCCTTGCTTCATGGCTCCTACCAGATGCTGCCACATGTCGTTGTTCCGTTGCGCCATGTAACCTTGTCTCGGGTTGCCTACGACCATGCCATGTGTCACAATCTCAGTGGTGCAACATGATCTCTTATCAAGGTGTTACGTCATCTTGTCAGTCGGGAGACTCGGCCGCCGACTAGCCACATGGGGCACTCTCGGGACGCCACGTCGTCAAGTCAGGTATTTTCCCGAAATTTTCGAATGACCATAACTTTCGCATATGAGCTCCATTTTCGACGTTTCCTATATCCCCGGAATCTTCTCAACGAGAAATACATCTTTCCTTTAGACCACAACAACTAATTCTCACTCTATTTTAAATTCATATTTTTATAGAGATTACACTATTAACGTCCGTGCGAAAATCATAACTCCTTCATACGAAATCCGTTCACGACTGTCTTTATATCGGGGGTTTCGTATTTACGAGATCTTCAACTCTCGTTTACATTATTTTGTCTAATAATCAATCGATTTTAATTTCGATTTCAGTGTCACACACTGTTGTTCTGTGTCACATCAAAACTTTGGAAAAATATAACTTCCTTATACAAAGTCAGATTTAGGCGTTCTTTATATGTATGCTTTCACTTTTATGATTACTACTACTTTATTTTAGATTACTTAGGCTAATAAGCAAATTATCCGCGATTCATATTTTACGACACACTTGTCATATAGGGTTGAAAGCAAAACTTCTAACAATCATAACTTCTTCATACGAAGTCAGATTTGAGCGTTCTCTATACTCACATAATCGTCATCGTGACCATTAAAACTTTCATCAAGGTTATATATCCTAAATATTTTTTATTTTTAGATGCGTATGTATCATAATTCGTTAAATTTATGATACAATTTTATACAAATATTATAAGTCCATAATATTTTCCAAAAAAACATGCATGGATATATATATATATATATATATATATATATATATATATATATATATATATATATATATATATATATATATATATATATATATATGTGTGTGTGTGTGTGTGTGTGTATATGTGTGTGTGTGTGTTTGTGTGTGTGTATGTATGTATGTATGTATGTATTAAATCGTCTGGCCCTAACTTATGGGCGATACAACGTATGTATAGGGAGGTTACTTAGAGGATTCGTGATGATTCATGAGGAAAGTAGGGATATGTGTAAAAGGTAGTATTGGGCCCGTACTACTGAAAGCACAAGACCCATACTTGAATCAAGGGAAGTCACGAATATTCAAAGAAGCTTGTAGTATGAGAGATTTTCCGGGTATGTTCTGATCTTTTGTATTGTTGTCTTTCAGTATAGTGGTAATTACTCGATGAGGTTTACATTTTGGTTCTGGTTCCGATTCAAGCTCTAGCGCTAAACCAATTGATGAGAGGATACGTGAGTTTATAAGGTCATAGATAATGTGAGGTATCTTGGATGCAATGCATGTGATGTTCAGTACGATCAAGAAGGGGATTATAGAGGTACTGGATGAGCGTTTATGGGCCTTTAGTGTAGAGATAGTAGTCGGTCATTTTAGGACTCATACTATTCCCTTTTGGGAGTTCAAAGCTTATAGGGATCCATAGTTCTTCTAGAAGAAGGACCCCATTTCTAGCAAACAATGTATTACACACATGAAGAGTGCTTAGTAGACGAGCTTCCACCCTGAGGGGTCTAATGTGAGGTGTGCAACATGTCTTTTTAGAGATCGAGCTCGCGGCTGGTGGGAGGAGGTTGGTCAGGATTTGGGAGCAGAGGTCATTACGGACATGACTAGGACAAAATTTGTTACCAGGTTCATATTAGAGTTCGCACCAACTATTGAAGTGCATTAGTTGGCAAGGGAGTTTCAGAACCTTCGTCCGATGATAGAGATTGTGGCGGAGATCACCACAATGTTTAGGGAGAGGACGTTGTTGGTTCCACAGTATGTTGCGGACGAGGAGATGAAGAAGACGATATGTCATGATATGATGAGGGACGATATCAGGGAATTTGTTAGCATTTCGGGATGCCGGACCTTGGAGATTATGATTAAAAGAGCCCGGAGCGGGATATTGAGTTAGAGCTTCGGTTGAAGCGGAATCCAACTCTGATTTCAAACAACTGAGGGCTCATCGAAGAATGCCAAGACTTTTTATTGTTGTTCGAGATGCCAGCAGGGTCAGAGACGTTGTGGCAAGTACGACAAGATGTGAGATGGGGTTTGTCACTCAGGTGGTCCTTATTGCTTCAAGTGTGGTCAGCAGAAATTGCACCAGTAGGCCGTTGATTTGTTTTCATTGAAGCCATGTCGGCCTTCGGAGGGCTGGATGTTTGAGTCTGTCTGGTGGTACAATGAAGACACCCACTCCAGCTACTTTGAGGATCACAGATGGCCACCGGGGCTAGGTGGAAGCCCAGTGGTGAAGAGCTGAGCTTTTCAGCTGATGATCAAGGAGGCCCGAGCTGCACCAAATGTTGTCACTGGTATATATCCCTATCATATCTCTTATTTCTTTCATTATTTATGCTTATGTTTTATCTACTTGTGAATAGAGACGTTTTTAGTCAATGGTATAACTGCTCATGTTCTTTATGATTTGGGTGCTACCCGATCTTTAATATCTTTTGCACTTAGTAAGAAGTTGATGATGATCTGGGAGCATTGGATTACTCATTAGATGTTGAGATTACCGACAATTCTATAGTGAATGATATGAGGGTTCACCGGGGCTCCATTCTTGAGTTGTTCCATGAGAAGTATGTGATAGACCTAGTCCATATTCCTTTGTGAGGGACAAAGATCATTGTGGGCATGGATTGGTTGAGTCGGAATGTGGATTTAATTGAATGTGAGCATTAGTTGGTGAGATTTCGAACCATAAGTGAAGGAGAACTGGTCATTCATAGCGAGGGCAAACATCATAGACTGACTATCCACTCAACTGCGAGAGCTAGGAGGTACATTCGGTAGGGGTGTTTGGGGATTTTGTTGTATGTTGTGGATACTCGGGTTAAGGAGAAGAAGATTGTGGATAACGTACATATCATTCGGTACTACCCATACATCTTTCCTGATGATTTGTCGAGTATGCCTCTTGAGAGGAAGGTAGAGTTCCAGATTTATTTGGTTCCAAGTGCAGCTCTGATAGCCAAGGTGTCGGTATCGCCTAGCACCCCCGAAGATGCAAAAGTTGTCAACACATTTGCATGAGCTGTTGAATAAAGGATTTATCAGACCTAAAAGTTCACCATGAAAGAACCGATCTTGTTTGTAAAGAAGAAGGATGATTCATACATGATGTGTATCGATTACAAAGAGTTAAACAACTTGAGGGTGAAGAATCGTTATCTGCTTCTGAGGATTGTTGATTTGTTTGATCAGCTTTAGGGTGTGTATAGGTTCTCCAAGATTGATTTGAGGTCAGTTTATTATCAGATGAGTGTCAGGGATGAGGATGTGCAGAAGATGGGTTTCAACACTCTTTACGGTTATTACAAGTTTGCGGTGATGCCATTTGGGCTCGCCAATGCACTGGCAGCGTTCATGGATCTCATGAACTGGGTATGCAGGCCGATGTTGGACCTATCAGTGATTGAATTTATCGATGATATCTTTTTCTATTCTAAGACCAAGGAGAAGCATGAAAAGCACTTATGAAAGGTTCTAGAGAATTTGAGGATGGAGAGACTTTATGCAAAGTTCTCTAAATGTGTGTTTTGGTTGCGTGTGGTGCAGTTCTTGGGTCCCCCGTCAACCAAGATGGTATCCTGGTTGAACCGACCAAGATCGAGGCTGTGATACAGTGTGAGGTCCCGAGGTTTCCATCTGAGATTCAGATTTTCCTGGGTTTAGCGGCGTATTATCAGATATTCATCTAGGATTTCGCCAAGATCTCTGTTGCTTTGACCCGATTGACGAAGAAGAATGTCACTTTTTGGTGGAGGCCTAAGCATCAGGTGGCATTTGAGACTCTCAGACAAAAGCTTTGCGATGCTCTAATATTGACCCTCCCTGAGGGTGTGGGTGATTTTTTGCTATATTGTGATGCGTCGATTATGGATTTGGGTGTAGTGCTTATACATATGGGCCATGTGATTGCTTACGCTTTGAGGCAGTTGAATCTTCATGAGTAGAATTATCCTACTCATGATCTAGAGTTGGCAGAAGTGATACAAGCATGGTCCATTTGGGTTGTAACACTTTGGAACAATTTGATAGGATGGATATTTGAGAGAGAGGTTAATGTGCTTTATTAATATATTATAAGTATAATATATTAATTGAGAAATCATATTATTTAATTAGTATTGATCAAGAATTAGTTTGGAATTAATTTAGTGATCAAAAGAGACTAATTAAATTAACGGTGACTGATTGTGTAAACCAGTGATATATAGTTTGGGCTAATGATCCATATTGATTAGTAATTGACTAAGTTCATGTAAGACTCCATGAAGAGTTAATCCAAAGGGCTTATCATATGGATTATTAGATTAAGGCCCAAGGAAGTGGATTAGGGTATAACTCTTGGATTCTATACTACATAAATGTAACCCCTAAGCCAAAAATCATGCACTAGTGATTCCAAGAAGCTCTAGATGATTTTTGTGTCTCCAAACCTCTCTCTCTCAAGTTCCTCCTCTTGTTCTTGGTTTGTTATAAGACATTTGACGCATCACACTTGAGGTGCTAGGCTCTTGAAAGACCAATTCCTACAAGCTACAATTAAGATGTATTCTTTTAACTTACTTTTATGTTTCAATTACCAATATTGTATGCTAGTTGTAGGTTTCAAGCTTTGGAAATTTTATTGTATGCATACCTAGAGAAAACTTAGATCCAAAGCATTTAGGGTTGTATGTGCACCATAGGAGTGTTATAGTACCTTAAACCCAATAGTGGTATCTGAGCAATGGGTAGTTTTCTGTTATATTCATGCATAGCTAATTGTTCAAAGTTGAAGCAAAAAAAAAACAAAAAACTGTTTCTGTCAGCAAGAAATCGACGAGTCCACTATTGGACTCGACGAGTTGGATGATTTTGTTCATGAACTCGACGAGTCCATAGCCTGACTCGACGAGTTGGATCATCAGATGGCAGTTTTTCGGGTTTTTTTTGGCCTGAATTGGATTAGGATCGTTACCACAAATTGTTTTGTTTCATAAAATTTGATTTTACTAATATGGTAATGACTATCCCCATCCAATAACAAGATGATTGTCAAATTTTAAGATAATTACTTGATTTTATGAAAAACTAATTATTTGTAAAATTTAAATCATTTTGATATATGAACTTGAATTAGGTCAAATTAGTTAAAGATAAAATTATTTGATTATTTTATTAATTTAAAATATTGATCTAAGGAGTTCATGAAACCTCCATAAGTTATGGATATGAAAAGCCTCATTCATAAAACAAATTAACTCCTTAAGTTATGAATTCCAAGAGTCTTGAAAGGTTACAAAATTTGAACTAAATGACTTTGAAGAGTTTCATAACTTGCCCTCAAGTTATGGAACTTGGAAAGTCTCTTTTATGGAAAAAGGAGAGTTACAAAACTTGTCATCAATTTTTGGAATTTTAAAAGTCTTGAAGAGTTACAAAACTTACACTCAAGTTTTGGAATTTAAAATTTCATTAAAAAGATTTTAATTGTGAAATGTTAAATGCTAAACCATTTGGCTTCATAACTTAAGTTTAGAATTAAAAGTTTTTAATTATGGTTTTGTTGATAATTAATTAAAAGAGTATTAATAAATCCATAATTATATGGTTTGAGTTTAATTAAAAGTGTAGTTTAATTAATAGATTAGACCATCTAGTATTTTAAATGTGTAAAATACACCCTTATACAATATAAAATTAAAAGTCTAATATATTATATATGTATAATTACAAAGTCAGTCATACCGTTAGTAGGCCTCATTCACCAAGCCAATCTATAAGGAGGGGTATAAGGAAACTGCCTATAAAATGGCAGTTGAATGAGTGTCCACTCTCACCCACCGCTTCCTTGATTGGTAGAGGGTCGTTAGCCGAACGGGTAGGATAGGACACAAACTTCCATTAAAAGTATAATGAAAATACTAAGTAATTAAATACTTTATAAATTCCCAATCTTAGTTACTTAGGAAAAATGTGAAAATTGTGTTATTCCATGAAATTGCACTTGCACCTTGCTAACTCGTTAGTGGAGCGTGTGTGGTTAACCGACACATTAATTTGGGACTAGCAAGGGTGGCAAAGGGTAGCTTGATGTTAATCATGGATCAATTGAGCGTGTGTGGTTAACCGGCACATTGATTAGGTGATATCTAACATTGAGAGTACAAAAAATATTTGCATGGTTATTCACACCTTGTTTGTGATCCTCGGCATCCCAGTCACAAACTTGAAGGGCATAATCGAGATTAGACATGACTTTGAAAAGTTCAATGAATCTCAAAGAATCTAGGAATTTCAATTCATTTAAAACCAAAAAGAAATCATTTTTGTTTTTCATAATGGAAATTGGTAAATCGTCATTTACCTACCTTCAAATATTTTGCAATTGGATTACGACATCCCTCTTCTGAATTGTAAATTATTGTGTTGGGTCCTAACCTTAATATTTCATTTTGGGTGTTAAATTAAGGACTTAAATAAACTAAACTTGAATTTCTCCCTTGTAGATGTCTAGTTCTAACAACTATAATCTTCCTGAATCTTTTGGAAATAGATTTCCTTATAAAGATGATATTCCACAAGACGGTCGAGGTGAAAGATTAATGCCTTCTTCGTGCTGTCGTGGAACTTCTCTTCCTCCACCTCCTCCAATAATTCTCCCTGACCCACAAGTTCAAAGACTTGAAAATTTCAAGGTCACACAAGCCCTATTGGCTAGCAAACACCAAGATGGAAGGTATGTGTGTGCACATATCTTGGAGATGAAGTCACACATTGACAGGCTGAGGATGTTGGGTGTCGTTGTTTCAAGGAAGTTGGTTGTTGACTTGGTTCTTTAATCACTTCCTAAGTCATATAGTGAGTTCATAAAAGATTACTATATGACAGACCGCGACGTGACCCTTATTGATCTTACCTATTTGCTAATTGTTGTTGAATCAGCAATGATTTGGCGCACTGGTAAAGCAAATTTGATTGGAAGATTTACTTCCCAAACTCCCATGGACATTGACAATGGAAACATTGGAAGTCCCGAAAAGTCTTCTCTTCCCAATGGAAGGGGATTGGCCATAGTCAACCCGGTTGACCAAATAGTAAAGAGAAAGGCTAAGTATGAGATTGTCACATGTGTTATTCCAAAAGAATCTATTTGCTTCTATTACCAAGAGAAGGGGCATTGGTTGCGAAGCTGCCGTATCTACCTGAAAGATCGTAAGGAAGGTAAAGTCAAACTGTATGACTCTACTTCAGGTAAGTCCTCTATCTAACTCTATTAAGTTCCTATTTGAAGATTCTTAATACATGATGTGATGAAATCACATTTTGATGTTTTGTAGGATCGAAGAAAAGAAACGAAGCTTAAAGGAAAAGCATGTTGAGTCTGATCACGATGAGATAGATTTCGATCGCTTGGTTCGATGATCGGATTTTTGAGCTGTTACTTAAGAGTTATGATAGATTGCTTAGAAATATGTAGTAACATAGTTTCATTTATAATTGCATTGTAAGGACAAGTTTTTCCGCAATTTTATAAATAAATAAAATTTTGATTTATCTTGTTTTATGTTTATCCTTGCAATGGCATTTGTGAAAATTGATGTTTGTATATTTCTATTGTTAGCAATATTGGGAAATAGATTTGATTCTTTCGTTTGTGGTAGTGTCATAATTTACCAAATAAGGAAAGATTCTCATCGCCCAAGTTTCAATTGGATAGAAACTTGGAATCATGCAACTTGTGTTGTGTAATGAATGAGAACCTTCGTCTTTGGGAAATTAGGACTAATTCCTTGTTCACATGTATATGTGAATCAAGTAAAGGACTAGGGGATCGGGTACACTTGGTTGTGCGCTGGTCAGGTCCACCACAAAGAACGATAAGACTATTCGTTATGATTTACTAAAAGTTTAATAAACATGGTTATACTTAGAAGATTAAGTGTAATTTTGAATCATTGGAAAAGTTTCAATGTGTGGCATAACGAATAAGAAGAATCAATTTGGCAGAAATATAAAAGTTTCTCCAAACTGAAAAAGTAGGGACAATACTTTAGCATCTTGTTTTATGATCATCTTTATGATTATGAGAACCATATCACAATTGATCATCTAAGGACATCTTAGTGCATTTGTATGGCTAAGAAGAGGAATCTTGAATTGTTGAAATGGTTAAATCAATTAAGGTGAGTCATACTTTGTTCCAAAATCAAGTCTTAGAGTCATAGTCCAAGATTGTTCCTTGAGTGACATATCTTAAGTAGGTTTATAACACATTTAGAATTGGTAGTTGTGATGTCTTTAAGACAAAGACCAACTAAGACCAATTGTATGAAGTGTTTTTCCTTGATAAGAATCCGCACTAACTCTTGAATATTTGTTTGTCAAGGAGTGTTTTTTGACAAGAGAATCTTATATGTCAAGAAGTCAGTGGGAGTCTTAAAGATCATGAAAAGTTTCAAGAACTAATCAAGAATAACCTATTGTTTATTACTAGAACACGACTTGAGGTTCATAACCTATCGTGTTGACATATTCTTGTTTCTATGACCATTCCAATTAAGTTAACTACGCATGTGAGTTTTATAAGTTCTCAATTGTTTGCATAACAACCTGGAAGCAATGGTAGGCCTTTGTGCTGCCAGGTGGCAAGAAATTAAGATTGAACAAGTTCAATCCATATGAGTTTGGATTTGTCACTAACCTTGTCTTGTGATTATGGTTATGACAAATTCACATGGATAGGAACACATACACCATTAATCTAAGTGACAAAGGTTTCTCTTCGCTTCATGAAAATGATTGTGAAGAAACGCTTTCACTAAGTAGATTCTAAGGAGATAGTAATTATGACATTTGCATTCTCAAATTCGATTATGATTACGACATCCCTCTTCATAGTTCGAATTATGAGAAATGGCAAAAGGTCTAAACATTTGAGACTTATTGTTGTAAGTTCTAAAATTGTTTAGAAACACTTGTGAGGTATCTAAGGTAATGTGTATGAGTTTGAGAAGCCTAGATAAAGTCTTATCGAAGCATCTTGTATCAGAAATCTGAACTTTGGTAAGAAAGTCAACAAGTATTGATTTCTAGAAGTCCAACTAATTTCTGGGTACATGTCAAAGCTAGTGGGAGCATAAGTGTTATGCTAATAAGAATGTAATTATTATGCTAGTAGGAGCACAATTATTACGTTAAGTATTGCGAGTTAGTAATGTTAATTATAGAAAACAAAAGTTTCAATTCGCAAAGTTGCAGAGTTTAAAAAGTTGTTTTGCTATAATTAAGGGAGAGGATACTTATACTTTATTTCAAATCTAAAAGCTTAGATTGAAGTATTAATCAAACTTAGTCATGAGTATATATGAATATCATGTTAAAATGTTTGAACATTGAAAATTCTATATATGGAAATATTATAGCAAGAGACTGGTCAAGTATCGTGTCTTTATGTAAGACATTATGAATCGTATCCCATATGCTTCAGGTATAGGATCGATTTCATATGCTATAATATTTATGTGTTCTGATTTTTCCAAATGCCTAGGGCATTAAGAGGGCTAGAACCAGATATGACTAAAATGGTTAAATAACTGTCAATGACGATCTAAGGTTTGCCAAGGATTGGTCGCTTATGGGCAGTTGGAATTATAGTAATGAATGGATTGTATTGACATTATTATGAATAGACATGATTCTATTAATAATGAGTTGTCATATGACAAATATGGAAATGTTTTATAATGGGAGTTGGATATTAAAAATCTATGTGTAGGTTAGAAACTTTTATGAAAGAAGGATGTTCAAAGGAATGTACTTTGAAATTGAGACTTTGCTTCCATGAAATTGTTCTTGTAACAATCTTCAAAGGAACACTTTGTAATATCGTTGGTAAAGTCTCTATGACTTCTGTACCTCGACATTACGAAAGTAATCATTGCATAATATTTTAGAATCTGACACATTCCAATAGTGGCAAGAATTTGACATTCTTACACTTGTGATAAAGATTTGGAGTTGTGAAATGAGTTTCATTGAAGATGTATTCAATTGATTTATTTCACAAAAAAAGGAACATAGGTAAACATAGTTGCATTCTTGGAGCATGGGATAACTATTGTTTTAATTCAAGTATAAAGTTGATAAATCGAAACATTAGACAAAGAATGATGTGTAATCAATACGGTGACTAAATAAAAGGTATATTATTTATACTCAAAAGTTTTGAGACCATATTGGATTCGATTATTCATGTGTTTCACTTTGCATGTTTTGACTTCCCGAATAATAAAATGATTCAAACTATCCACAGTCAATCATACTTTGGAAGTAGGTATTGAAGCTAGACTGTCATGAATGGGTCTGTTGATTGTCTAAAGGTGTTTAGACATAGCACAAGTTTGTTGCAGTATTCATGAGTACTCCTTTAATAAGATTTGAGTATTGGACTAAAGTCACTGCCATTTGAATCACTTCATGGATTTTATCACGAGTGATCATGAGACGATAATATCTTATATTCTTGAAACGGAGAGATATGAGTTGCAGTTTACAATTCGGTTTCACATTGATGATATGTAAATGCACCAATAACTCGATGTTATAAAATGTATCATTGTGTATGATTTGATGAGTAAATAGAGAAAGCACATGATTCGAAGTTTATCCATTCCTTTTACCAAGGTTGTAGAAATCGCTCGACGTAGGCTAATCGGTGGAATGGGGTCAAGGGATTAATCGGCTAGGCGGGGATTAATCGGGGACCATTAATTATTAAAAAAATATTAAAAAATTAATAAATATAACATTAGTCATAATAATATAAGTAAACACAAATTATAACACACAAACATGAACCTGGAACTAAGAACAACATTTTAACCACATTAGGCATTTCATCGAGCACATTGTATGCATGTTGATAAACACAAATTATAACACACAAACATGAACTTCTTATTTCCAGTATACAAACAACTGCTTATTTCCAATATACAACCAAATAGAATCAAACCCAAACACAAATTATAAGTGATTACAGATTCACAAATTCATGAATTCACAACCAATATAGAACAAAAAGAAGGAGAACAAGGAGCCTAAGCTATTAAACTACAATCTGTTATTGTTACGTGTTTCGTGGTTTGATGGGGCAGGGGCGACTGGTTTCGATGAACGAGAGCAACAAAAATTATGATGGCAGTTGATTGCTTCTCAGTGTTTCGACAAACAACAAATTAACAATCACTTCGTCTGATTCAATCGCTAACGAGAGGGAGAGAGAGTCGATCAAGTGAAATCGACGAATTTCGATGAACCGATGAGCCGATGATACATGAAGCGATGGGTGAGGCTCCGTCGATTTCGAGCAGCTCTCAATTCCGACTATTTTGAGTTTGAGCAGCTCTCAATTCCGATGCTTGTTCTTCAGCCCTGTGTTTGATCCCGGATTAAAGAAAAAAAAACAATCCAATATCTTCATAAAAGCATATGAAATCGTTGGAGTAGGATTTTCCGATCAAACCGAGAATCCCAAACATCCTCTGAACATACGAATAAGAAAATAGAAGAAGAAGAGAGAATGAATTGTTGATTTTGAGTTTGAGCAGCTCTCGACTCTATTAACTGTGTTTATTCAATTGAGTATCCCACATCGTTGGTGGGATAAAAAACCAAGGGCAAACATTCCTATAAAAAGGTAGAAGGCCTTACTGAAATTCAGATCCAACCATGCTTTGGGGGCAGCGGTCTCTTTTGAGCCCAATTTTGGGTCCGATTTTGGATCCGATTTTGGGTCCGATTTAGTCCGATTTGGACCGAATTGGACCGGTTTTGACCGATATTGACCAAGGCCGATTTTTTTACCCTCTAACCCTTATTCGTAGGCGGTTGGAGGCCGCCAAGCGCCTAGGCGCCGATTAATCGGCCGCCTAGACCGATTTTTACAACCATGCCTTTTACCCTAAGAGGGATAAAAGCGTTATATGTGGGCCCCTCGATGATTTAGTGATGATAACCCTAAACGCTTGGTCAAGCCTGGACTGATTTGATTTGTTCAATTAGTCAGTCGTCATAAATCGAAAATTCGGAAACAACACATCGACAGAGAGAATGATTATAATCCATGTCTTATGTCCATACGATATCTAGAATGGAGGAGTATATGATCCCTTATCTAATGGACGCCTTACTAATAAGATAAGAGTTTGACAACGGTCTTTTTGAGAGCTACGATTGCTAATTGGATTTTGAAGTCGTACTTGCAATAATAGTTCTTAGACTTATCCAAGTGGGAGACTGTTGGATTAGGTGTCTAAGCCCATAACTATAATTGGTATGTAC
The DNA here is from genome assembly GCF_052849685.1 of Lactuca virosa. Taxonomy (NCBI): domain Eukaryota; kingdom Viridiplantae; phylum Streptophyta; class Magnoliopsida; order Asterales; family Asteraceae; genus Lactuca; species Lactuca virosa. Next base: position 74,437,575 of record NC_136431.1, read on the forward strand.
TTGACCCAATACAAGCATGGTCCATTTGGGTTGTAACACTCTGGAAGAATTTGATAGGATGGATATTTGAGAAAGAGGTTAATGTGCTTTATTAATATATTATAAGTACAATATATTAATTGAGAAATCATATTATTTAATTAGTATTGATCAAGAATTAATTTGGAATTAATTTAGTGATCAAAAGAGACTAATTAAATTAATGGGGATTGATTGTGTAAATCAGTGATATATATAGTTTGGGCTAATGATCCATATTGATTAGTAATGGACTAAGTTCATGTAAGACTCCATGAAGAGTTAGTCCAAAAGGCTTATCATATGGATTATTGGATTAAGGCCCAAGGAAGTGGATTAGGGTTTAACTCTTGTATTCTACACTATATAAATGTAACCCCTAAGCCAAAAATCGTGCACTAGTGATTCCAAGAAGCTCTAGACGATTTTTGTGTCTCCAAACCTCTCTCTCAAGTTCCTCCTCTTGTTCTTGGTTTGTTATAAGACATTTGAGGCATCACACTTGAGGTGCTAGGATCTTGAAAGACCAATTCCTACAAGCTACAATTAAGAGGTATTCTTCTAACTTACTTTTATGTTTCAATTACCAATATTGTATGCTAGTTGTAGGTTTCAAGCTTTGGAAATTGTATTGTATGTATAACTTGAGAAAACTTAGATCCAAAGAATTTAGGGTTGTATGTGTACCATAAGAGTGTTATAGTTGTTGGATTAGGTGTCTAAGCCCATAACTATAATTGGTATGTACTTGACCCGAGAGTAGCATGGTCCATTTGGGTTGCCTTCACCAAAACAATCTGATAGAATGGATATTTGAGAAAGAGGTTATTTATGATTTATTAATATATTACAAGTATAATATATTAATACGAAATCATAATATTTAATTAGTATTGATCAAGAATTAATTTGGAATTAATTTAGTGATCAGAAGAGACTAATTAAATTAACGGGGACTGATTATGTAAATCAGTGATATATATAGTGTTTGGGCTATTGATCCATGTTGGGATAAGTTTTATGTAAGTATCCATGAAGAGTTAGCCCACATGAGATATGGATCATAACCTAAGTGTGTGGATTAGGGTTTACCCATGACTCTTGGAATCCTACACTATATATGAGTCATCCCTTAGCCAAAATCGGTTACCTTAAGCATTCTAAGAGTTCTAAGAGAACCCTAGCCGATTTTGGTGGTGATTAACCTCTCTCTCAAAGTCCTCCTTTGTTCATGGTGTTTGTGAACCATTTAAGGCATCACACTTGAGGTGCTAAAGCTTTCTAAGGCCAAGAACTACAACTACATCAAGAGGTATTCATCTAACTTGATTTTATATGGTATATCCTCTATTGTATGCTAGTTAGGATGTATGCTTTGGAAAATTCAAATTGCATGTATAATTAGAGAAAACATAGATCCAAAACATCTAGGGTTGCATGTGCACCATAGGAGTGTTATTGTGCTTAAAACCCAACAATAGTACCTTAAACCCAACAATTTTCACCCTCAAGATTTGGCAGAACTACTTGTATGGGGTCCGGTATACTATGTACACTGATCACAAGAGTTTGAGGTATTTGATGGATCAGCTGAACCTAAATATGAGACAACATAGATGGTTGGATGTGGTGAAGGATTATGATTGTGAGATTCCTTATCATCCCGGGAAGGCCAATATGGTGTCCAATGCCTTGAGCCGCAAGTCGACTAGTACTCTTATCAAAGGCATATGCTTGAGGATAATTATCATTTCACCACTATTGGATTTGGTCAAAGAGATGCATGTTCAGGGATTAAAGAAAAATATTTGGAAGAAAGATAAGGTCAGGGGTCAGATTCATTCATTTGTTAGAGATATTCGGGCCTTGTTGACCCAATATGGCAGAGTGTGGGTTCATGTTTCTAGTGGGGTTAGGTAAACATTGTTGAAAAAAGCACACAAGTCAAAGTTTTCGATCCATCCGAACATGAGTTTTAGCTATTGATGGCCCTGCATGAAGAGAGATATAGCTTGGTATGTGGAGCCGTGCTTGAGTTTCCGGAAAGTCAAGGCGAAACATCAGAGATCCCATGACAAGATGCAGCTGTTAGACATTCCTATGTGGAAATGGGAAGATATCACCATGGATTTTATCACAAAGTTTCCCAGTACTGCACGTGGGGTTGATTCTTTATGTGTTATTGTTTATCGGTTAACTAAGAGCGCCTACTTCATCCCGATTTAGGAGAGTTCATCCTCTGAGAAGCTAGACGAGATCTACATCAAGGAAGTGCTTGCACTTCATGGGGTTCCGGTTTCAGTTGTTTCAAATTTTAACGTACGTTTTACTTCCATATTCTGGAGGAAGTTTCACGAGGAGTTAGGTACTCGATTTCTTTTGAGTAGTGCTTACCACTCGTAAACTGATGGAAAACTGAGCAGACCATTCACACACTCAAGGATATGCTTCGTGCATGCATATTGGATTTTGGTGGAAGCTGTGATACTTATCTTCTTTTTGTTGAGTTCTCTTACAAAAACATATATCACACCAGTATTGGTATGCTTCCCTTTGAGTTATTATATGGGCGGAAATGTTAGACCCTGATTTTCTAGGGTGAGGTTGGTCAGCGGGTGATGGGGAGTACAGAGGTAGTACTCAAAACCATGGAGTTTATTAAATAGGTGCATGGTAGGCTTCAGATCGTGCAGATCAAGCAGAAGAGTTATGTTGACTGACGTCGTTCCGACCTTGAGTTTTAGGTGGGGGATTTCGTGCTTCTGAAGGTGTCACCTTGGAAAGGTGTCATCTGTTTCCAGAAGCGAGGCAAGTCGGGCCCCAAATTCATTGGCCCGTTTTGAGTTATCATTTGTATAGGCAAGGTTATGTATTGACTGGGTCTACCTGTAGAGCATAGTCAGATCCACAACACATTCCATGTTTCTCAGCTATGAAAATATTTGGTCGATAATTCCACAGTGGTCATGTTGGATGGTGTTCAGGTTGATGAGCGCTTGAACTATATGGAGAGATCAGTTGTGATTTTGGACAGGAAGACGAAGGCCTTGCGCAGCAAGGTAGTGGATTTGGTAAAGGTGCAGTGCCAACACAGGAAGTGCTTAAAATATACTTGGGAACTCGAGGAGGAGATGAAAAAACATTACCTTGTGTTGTTTGAGGCAACGGATTTCAAGGGGCAAAATCTGATTCAAGTGGGGGAGAAGTATAACACCCGGTTTCCAGGTATTAATTTCATTTTTTCAATTTGAGAGTTTGGGTTGGCCACGATGTGGTGGTGAGGATCACCACGACGTGGCAACCAGTAAAGCGTCTGCACATTATTATGGTCGCCACGACTTGGACATGCAATGGCCATGACGTGGTGACACCAAAATGACAAACTGTAGATTTTCGGGCCTTGAGCCTTAATTAAAGGAAGTGATGGCTAGGGTTTCCTCCACCCTCAGCCTACATCACCTCCAAAGTGCTCTTGATAAAACCCTAGCCTCCTTGCAAGCATTTGAGCTCATTTTTGGTGTTTTTGTGATCTTGGAAGGAAGGGGAAGGAGTAGTAGTGAAGGAATCTATCAAGCAACTCATCTCCTTTCTTTTGTGCACCTTCTGGACTCTTTGTAAGTCCCCAAGACTTCATTTTTTGGTCCCTTCCTTCTAGATCTAGGTTTTAATGCCTATTTTTCATGGTTTGATGATTTGAGTCCTAAAATGGTTGAGTACTTCAGATCTTGATTGTTATGGGATTTTGAATTCATGAATCGGGTTATAACCCCAGAAATCCACGACGTGGCGGCGGAGTTGGTCGCGACTGAGTTAAATAACCACGACGTGGCCATAGGTTGTCCACGACATGCAGACCTTTGATCGTTAACTTTTTAACCTAGTTGACTTTTAGTCAAAATGTTGGTTTTAAAGTGTAGCTTGAGGTTTGACCTTGGGTGTGTCAATAGGTGTATTGTAGCATCGGTTTCATGACTGTACGAGCTGTGGTATACCCGACCCGATGAAGTGAGTCTTCTCATTATACTATGTAGGTTGCTAGAATGTCTTTATGGCTTTAGCATGAAAGACCATTGGAGGACCATGACACTTGTATGAAAGACAATGGGAGGACCATGACACTTGTATGAAAGACCATGGCAGTCGTACGGAAGACTATGAGAGGACCATAACAATGAAAACTACACAAGGACTGCATCAGTGAGTGGATGTAAGACTGTGGGAGGACCACAACATCAGGGCCGGTCCTGAGGAATTAAATATCTTTAAAGGCCTAGGACGAGACAGGAAAAAAAGGCATTTATCATTATTATAAGTTTTTATTTTTAAATAAATATATATAATAAAAATTGGGCCCTGTGCAGCTGTCCACTTACCCCCTCCCCCCCACCCCCTCTCAACGCCCCCTATGCACAACATTCACACATTTTGTATGTTTTTTTTTATGATATGTGGTATTTTAGAGAACCCACTAAACTTTATGCTTACGGTTTTATGTTTAAATGTTTCAGGTACTTCTGGTTCCAAAAGGAAGGGGCCGACCCGATCGCTTTGCATTCATTGGAGATTTTTCCGTACTATCTGTTATTGATTTTACACTAATGTTTTGAGAACACTTTTCATACTCTGCTTTCTCTATGGATGAATGAATAAATGGTTTTCTGGGTTGTCAAAAAATGAAAATTTTACTTGAAATTTTATGACGTTATATGGGCATTGTACACCGCCTAACTTGCAGTAGAGCATATATTTAATATCCAATGAAACCCATATTTGTTCCATTTACACGAACACTACAATCATTAATTTTTTCCGCAGCAAGTTGTGATCATATGATTACTCAAAAACCGTGTTTTCATAATCATATTCAGTTTTTGTAAACGAATAAGAAAACCACAACTTAAAATTTCTTTCATATGATCAGTGGCGAATTTAGAGGTCTGATAGAGGGGCACATGCCCCAATGACTAAAAATTTCTACATATAAATATTTCCGTTGTTTTAAAATTTACTTGCAAACCTTTATGTTTTTGAAAAAGATTAAATAGTGTCCCAACAAAAATAAAAACTTGAATCGCCCCTGCATATGATCATACGCATATTCACGGCAAATTAATACATAATACGCAATATTGAGATGCATTTCATTGTAAACAAACTTTAATCATGTAAATAAGTCAAAGTATATATATAGTTCTGAAAAGTCCCAATATTTTGGACAAATTTTTAATAAAGTTCTAAATTTTATTTTTTGAAGAAAAAAAGTCCTGACTTTTTCACCTTTTGAATAGAAAAGTCCAAGAAACCGACTAATTTATTCACTTTAGCCCTTTTGACATCTTCAGCAGGTATGAGACCAAATTGTTAATTTTTCGAAAATAATTGGACTTTTTTGCAAATTTCGTCAAAATTTTTATATAATATATAAACATATTTTTTACATATTTATATCTATTTTTACGTATTTTTGTATTTTTTATGTTTTTATATGTATTTATTTACGTATTTTTATGTATTTTAAATGTATAAACGTATTTTTAACCATTTTACATATTTTTATGTGTTTTTATGTATTATTTTTTAGGTATTATGTATTTATATGTTTCTTTATATATTTTTACGTATTTATGTATTTTTTAAAAGCTTTTTATATAGATGTTTATGTATTTTAAGTGTATAAACGTATTTTTCACGTATTTATATCTATTTTTAAGTATTTTACATATTTTTTATGTATTACGTATTTATGTATTTTTTAAAAGTTTTTTATATAGATGTATTGTATATTTATGTATTTTAAATACATAATACATAAAAAAACACATAAAACACACAAAAAATATGTAAAATACTTAAAAAATACATATAAATACGTAAAACGTCTATACATTTAAAATACATAAATATACAAAAACATCTATATAAAACACTTAAAAAAATACATAAATATGTAATACATAAAAAATATGTAAAATACTTAAAAATAGATATAAATACATAAAAATACGTTTATACATTTAAAATACATAAACATCTATATAAAAAGCTTTAAAAAATACATAAATACGTAAAAATACATATAAATACATAATACATAAAAAATAACACATAAAAATACATAAAAAAATATGTAAAATACTTAAAAATACATATAAATAAGTAAAAAAAATACGTTTACACATTTAAAATACATAAAAATACGTAAATATATACATATAAAACATAAAAAATACACAAATACGTAAAAATAGATATAGATATGTAAAAAATATGTTTATATATTATATAAAAATTTTGACGAAATCTGCAAAAAAATCTCATTATTTTCGAAAAATTAACAATTTGGTCTCATAACCTGCTGAACATGTCAAAAATAGCTAAAGTGAATAAATTAGCCGGTTTCTTGGGTTTTTCTATTCAAAAGGTAAAAAAGTTATTTAAAAAAATAAAATTTAGGACTTTATTAAAAATTTGCCCAAAATAGAGATTTTTCTGGAGATATCCCTTCTGAAAAAATTTCCTTTTAAAATTTAAGAATGTTTCAATCTTGTTATTTTCCATATTCAACTGTTTTGACTTTTGTGATACCTAAATAAGATAATATGATAAGGCGAACGCTCACCAAGAAATTTAACTAGATTTGACCTACAATTTGATCTATAAAAATGTATTTAACATTAAATCAATCAATGTACAAACACATAATGCACGAATGATATGACAAATTGATAGATACCCACTTCCAAAACTATTGTATATTACGTTCTAAAAGGATGAACCACATCCTTGAACGCCCACTAAAACTAAATTTGCATATGTTCTAAAATCAAGAAACGAAGGTACCAAATACAAATGCATACCAAATCCATATGGAAATAATTGCTTTAGCCTTTTCTGGGTCCAATAACTTCTCCTGGCCAATCATTGGTTTTAAAAAAAAAAGGAATAATTGGGTAAATGTCAAAATACCCAAAAGTGGTTGATGAAAACAACATAATATATTTTGCATATACCCCTTCTTGAAAGGGAGAGAGAGGGACACACAATCGGGTCCATCAGGTTTAATCCTTTTCGATGATATTTTTAAAATATTAAACTAATATAATATTTAGTTTGGTATGTAATTTAATAAATATAATTTGGTATGTAATTTTTTTTAAATATTAAACACAAATTTAAAACGAACTTATAACTCTATTTATTGACAAAAAATGTGAATTAAAACAAAAGGCTTATATATAGAATATCTTTAAACAGTGCAAAATAAAAGGTATTTCAATTTCTAGGACCATGTTTTTTTTTCTATCTCAAAGAGCATGTAATTCTTTTTGTGAATAAGATAAAACAAAGCTTAAACTTGTCCTTTTGTTGTAATAAAATTAGCTTGAAATAATATTTGTAAAAATGTTTAATATTGTTGTTGCCTATGAACTTTAGGTTTCAATTTTACTCATTAATATTTTGTTTTAGGTTTTTATGTGTTTAACCCGTGAAAGTAATGGTAGTTGATATGGATTCCTACATGGCTCAACTAATCTTTAAAAATTATAATATATATATTCTTTTATAAATGTTTATAGGCATGTGGCCACATCCCACCCCCACTCACACTTCAAACTATACCAACCCTTGACGAAACATCGAAATTGCTACCATTGTCGCTCGTTCTTCTCTCTATCTGCTACCACCAACACCACCAGGCGATGCCATATGCTACTTCTTTTGGAGTCATTGTGTGGCTAATATTTTTGGGTGGTGAGTTAGAAGATTGCAAAATGTGTTGGGTCAAATGTAAAAGGATTCTTGCTCCAAAAAAAAAAAAAGAAGCAAAAGTTGTCGGACGACCTATGACTTTTTCTACCCCTATGCCGACGACCTGTCGTCGGCAAAGCCTATACCAACGACATGTCGACGGTACAAAGTCGTCGGTATAAGTGGAAAATATCGTCAGGATAGGTCTTCCTATGCCGACAACAAGTTGTCGGAAGTGAGTTTTGAGAAAAAAGAAAAGTTTTATTATATACTTTTACAGACGACTTGTTGTCGGTATAGAGGCAATATATACCGACGACTTGTTGTCGGGACACATTCACCTACTCCGATGACATATCATCGGGAAAAATGTGTAACCGTTAGTTCCATTTTAGCTATAGCGACGACTAGTACTCGGTATAGTCTATTTTTCATATATTTTTCACATATTTTGTTATATATACGAAACCTATTTTTTAAAACAAATCCAGACAATATATATGCAGCATAATGTCAAACACTAAATAAGCATAATAGTTCAATTTCAAGATCTACTACATACCAAAATAACTAAAAAAAAAAAAACAATCTTTAACAAACATTGTTCAAAATAACATAAAAGATCAGTCACTACAATCTTGGCCCGTCTCCTCGGTCTCGTTGGTTGGTTCGGGGTATTTTGCGGAAACATATTAAGATTGATTTGAAAATGTGGCATTGGTGGTGGTTGGAAGTTAGGAATTACTGACGCCAATACGTTATTATACGTTTGTTGCATTTGTTGCATGTATTGTTGCATTTGTTGGCTTAATGAAACAATTTGGCTATTATCCATAATTTGAGATTGGGGTTTGAAAGATTTGGAAGGAGGTTGATTTGAAAGTAAATGATCGTTGGCTCTTAGTTTCCTTCCAACTCCGTGAATATGCCCGCGTCTCCCACCAAAGGCACAAGACAACAAGACTCATTTACATGTTTGCGTCTCTCACCGAGGGCACAAGTAAGACAATGAGACTCATGTACAAAATAAGAACATAGATTTACGAATGGCTTTGTACTTAATTGATAATCAACAGATTACATGTATTTATACAAGGAAATTTGAACTAACAACTAATCTATAAGCCTGTCATAATTAACGGGATATGATAGCTACAAACAACAAACTCCAAACTTACTTCTAATCTCATTTTATCTTATCTTGCTCTCGTTAACACCCCCCCTCAAGGTGGAGATTGTATATCCAACATTCCCAGCTTGACAAGAGAGCAATTAAACACTCTCCCACATACAGCCTTAGTTAACATGTCAGCGAGCTGGTCTTTTGATCCGGCATGTGGCAACTCCATAGTCTTCTTTTCGAGATGGTCCTTGGTACAATATCTGCGTATTTCAACATGCTTTGTTCTATCAGGTTTGACTGGGTTATTTGCGATCTTGACTGCAGCTTCATTGTCACAGTGTAACTTCATAGATGACTCCAATTTGATACCCAGATCTTGCATTACTCGTTTTATCCAAAGTAGTTCGCATATGCCATGTACCATTCCTCTAAACTCTGCTTCAACACTTGACCTCGAGACCACTTTTTGCTTCTTACTTCTCCATGTTACCAGGTTCCCTCCAACAAATGTAAAGTACCCCTAAGTGGACTTTCCATCCATACGGTCTCCTCCCCAACCTGCATCTGTATACCCCCATACTTGATGACTAAAGTTTCTTCCAAAGAACAACCCTTTACCAGGATATGCCTTGAGATATCTCAATATTTGATATACTGCCTTCATGTGAGTTTCACTTGGTGCTTGCATAAAGCGACTCACCACACTCACCACATACGCTATGTATGGCCTTGTGTGAGACAAATAGATAAGTTTTCCAACAAGTCTTTGATACCTATCTTTGTTCATGGGGACTTGACCCGACAATACAGTTAGATTGTGATTTACTTCTATGGGAGTATCCACTGTTTTACAATCCAGCATCCCCGTTTCAGTCAACAAGTCAAGTACATATTTTCGCTGACACATTGAAATTCCAGATTTTGACCTTGCTACCTTAATGCCTAAGAAATACTTTCAACTTCCAAGATCTTTTAATTCGAATTTTGTAGCCAAGATGGTTTGGAGATTATTCATCTCCTCTGGGTCATCTCCGGTAACTACCATATCATCTACATACACAATAAGGGCTGTCACTTTTCCATTGTTCTTTATGAATAGAGTGTGATCCGCATCGTTTTGCTTATACCCAATATTTCTCATAAACTTCGAGAACCGACCAAACCAAGCTCTTGGCGATTGTCTTAACCAATACAACGCCTTCTTCAATATGCACACTTTTCCATTACATTCGATGCCTGGTGGTGGGTCCATATTGAAAGAACCCCTTTCTATACTTTCATATTTCTGAAAGACCCAAACTTTCATATTTGACAATTGTTATTCCGAAACATGCTACATGCATATTCATAAAACAATATTTTATATTGATAAAACGGTTACAAACTACTGGATACAAACCCACTATCTCATAGTGTTATATATTACATAACTTCCCAGGATTCTATAGATTTATACATATGGGAGTGCAAAATACAATAGTTTCAAACTATTCAAAAATCTTCTATCAATACAGTAGTTTCAAACTATTCAAAAATCTGCTACCAGTATATAACTATACTGGATGCTTATCTCCTGCAAATTAGTTAAACATTGAGAGGGTAAGCGGTGGCGCTTAGTGAGTTCAATAATAGATACAATATAACGTTATGCCATATATATACTGTAATATGCCAGAAGCAAAGAGGAACAAGGAACAACAAAGGCATAATGCGAAAAGCTTTCCATATTAATCAATGAGACATAACAAATTCCATACTTGATATAAAATCAATAAAGTTTCAGCACAAATGGCACAGTAAATACTCAAGAATATCATTTTGCTAGAATATTTAGGCTTTCAGCCTTATCTTAGCATACTACCGAAGCCAAAGTGATGCCTATGTCATACACTTTATGGTCAACGGTTCATACCAATACCCAAGTGATGCTTATGTCATACACTTCAAGTCAGAGGTACAGCCTTGCTATAAAATAGCAGATACAACAACTCGAGATGATAACATGGAAAAGCACATAGCACATATAACACATAACATACAATTGTTCCTATATATTAAACTCACCGAGAAATAACCGGGGGTCAAAATAGTACTTCGGGCAGCACTTCGGCTCTAAATATGACTTTCTTCGTTGAAAACCGGGAGTTTTCTTGAAAACCGGGCTCTGCGAAGGTAGAGCTTCGAAACCGAAAAGATAAATTTTTCGGACTTCTCGGGAATCTCGGGGCGCGTTTCAGGCTTTGGAATAAGTACCGGGGCTTCGGGGGAAGTCGGAATGCAAGAAAATGTTGAAAAGGGGTGAAAAAGACCAAAATTCAAACTCTTAACCGGGAGGTCTCGCACCCCTTATATAGGTGCGAACCTCGGATCCGAAGCGAGGGGGTGAGGGCACGCGGCTGCGAGGTTCGGACCAGGTGGCAGCAGGGCGAGGCTCGGACGGACAGGTGCTTGCTTCGCATTGGTTGGATGATGCGGCTTCTGGCTTCGGATCGGGTCGGCTGCTTCGGTCCAATGGGAGGGGGACACGAGGGTCCGAGGAGTGTCCGCGGGGTGTCTCCTGCGAAGGTGTCCGGGGCTTAGTGGACCGCGGACTTGGTCCAATCAGAAGGCGACACAGCGAACCTCGGTCCTATCAGGAGGTGACACGTGGAGGCTGCATGCGAGGGATGACGTGGCAGCACTATTCATGCGATTTTTCTCGAAAATTGTGCCAAATCTTGTAAAATCCATAACTTTCTCATACGAGCTCCTTTTTTGGACGTTCTTTATATGCAGGCGTAGAGAAAATTATGCTCTACAACTTTCGTTTAGACTTCGTCGGAAAATTTTGAATTTATTTTTATATTATTATTTTTAACAGACCGGGACTGGAAAATCCGTTAAAAATTCATAACTTCTTCATCCGACGTCCGTTTTCGTCAGACTTTTTACGGTTGTACTACGAATGACGAGACATTCGATTCTCGTTTAGGTTGTGTCGGCTAAAAATCACTCGATCTAAAATTCGAGTTTTTTGGCTGTCTACTGCTAAGCTGAAACTTGTAAAAATTATAACTTCCTCATACGAAGTCAGATTTTGGCGTTCTTTTTATCGAACTTCTCGGTTTAACGAATACTACGACTTTCATTTAGATCACTAAGGCTAAAAAGTAGTTTATCGAAAACTCACTTTTTACGTCATTCGGCACCGTGTCGGTTTTATCGCGGATCTTCGATTAGTCATAACTTCTTCGTTATAACTCGGATTTCGATGCGGTTTTCGCCTATATGTTTCTAACGAGATTATCTACAACTTTCAACGATAAAATTTTACTTATTTCAAGTTTTATATTTTCGCTAAATTTCACTATTTTGCTTTTAATTGGAATCTCATAAGACTTCCAATAATTTATGAGTGATTCTAAACATAGTTTTACCTTATTTCTAGTAAAAACTATCTGTTAGAACTCAATACTCAATATCACATAATATATCATAATATTATTTATATAAAACACGATCTCAAAACGTGTATGTTACAAATACCTCCTCATTTTGAGAATTTCGTCCCCGAAATTACATAGATTAAAATAAATGGGGGTATTTCGCTCTTATCTCATTCTTATTTTCCCAAGTATAGTTCAGGCCTCGATGGTGTTTCCACTTGACAAGCACCAACTCTGCTTCTTTATTACGCAGCTTAGTCGTTCTTTCGTTTACGATCTCTTCAGACTCTTCTACATAAGTTAACTTATTATGAAATTACGATCTCTTCAGGCTCTTCTACAACTCTACATGTTCCAAAACTTGAGGGCAAGTTTTGTAAACTTCCAAAACTTTTCATTTCTTATAACTTATGAATTAATTGAGTAATAAAAATGAAGACTCTTCATTTTTATAACTCTTGTGTTCTTTTAATGGCTTTAATAAAAGTGAGACTTTTGGTTTTCCATAACTTGAGGACAAGTTATGGACTCCATTAAAACACATTATGATCATGAATTAAACTACCATGAAGGTTACAAACAATTCCTATGATCATCTAATCTTCATAAGTTCAAGAACATGAATATGAACACTTTCAAGAATCAAAAAATTACACTTAAAAAAACTTGTAATTTTAATAATTGCCATTGTAAATGGATTAGCATAAACATTACACCATCTAAAACAAGCTTTAAAACATCAAAACAGTTTAGGGTAATGTTTCTAGTCCATTTCCAGCAACAAATGTGCAAACTTTCATACGAGCAGAAAACAGAAAAACGATTTTTTTCAAGCTGTTTGCACAAAAAAAAAACAATAAACAAACCTAGGCTCTGATACCACTGATGGGTTTTGAGCATTATAACACTTCCTAAGTGTACATACAACCCTAATAACCTTGGATCTATGTTTGTCTAATAATCATGCAAAGTTGAATTCCAAGGTTATATTCCTATCTACCATACATGGGGAACATTTTTAACTTGAATGAAAGATAGAATAACTTACCTTGTTGTTGATTATGTTCCTTGAAACCTTGTGAGCCTAGCACCCCAAGTGTGATGCCTCAAATGCTTCACACAACACCAAATGCAAAGGAGTAAACTTTGAGAGAATCTTACACATGCAAAATCGGCTCTAGCCCTCTTGTTTCTTATGTGTCGCCAATTTTGGTGGAGAATGGGTTTCTTATATAGTGTTGACACATCTAGGGTTACACCATGTAAACCCTAATGTGTCATGACTCTTCATTTCCATGACCAATGGGTTTGTAACTCCCATGGAGCATCCATGGAGCATCCTATGGGTGGAACCCAACTTGATAATCCATGGAGCCTCTTAGCCCACTATATAAGATATGGAAGATTTACATAATCTACCCATATATTTAATTAGTTATCTTTTGATCACTTAAATAATTCTAAATTAATTCTTGATCAAACTAATTAAATAATATTATTAATATATTAGAACTTATAATATATTAATAAACCATAAGTGTTATTTCTCTCATTTTAGTTTATCCAATTGCATGGTGCCATGCAACCCAAATGGACCATGCCGGGTCGGGTCAAGTACATACCAGAAATAGTTATGGACTTAGACACCTTATCCAACAGTAAGTATTTATCCCAGTTACCACCGAACTCCAAGACACATGCACGAAGCATATCTTCTACAGTTTGGATTGTTCTCTCCGTCTGCCCATCTGTCTGGGGATGATAGGCTGTGCTGAGAGCAACTCGAGATCCCAATTCACGTTGCATACTCGCCCAAAAGTGAGAAGTGAAGCGAGTATCACGATCGGAAACGATCTTTAGTGGCACACCATGTCTTGCAACAATTTCATCCAAGTATACTTGTGCATATTTCTCCATTGGAGCCGTTTCACGCATGGCAAGAAAATGAGCGCTTTTAGTCAGGCGGTCGACGATTAACCAAATGCTATCATGCTGTCTAGCAGTCTTTGGCAATTTGGTAATAAAATCCATGGACAGTTCTTCCGATTTCCATATGGGTACACTAAGGCTTTCTGGGGTTCCGTAAGGCTTTTGGTGCTCTGTTTTGACTTGTAAACATACTAAGCATTCCTGTACATATCTTCCAATGTCTCTCTTTAATCCAGGCCACCAATAATCAGCTCTTACATCATAGTACATTTTACTTGTACCAGGATGTATTGACAGTTTAGACTTATGGGCTTCATCTAAAATCTTCTTTCTTAATTCACCAATCTTCGGAATCCATAGTCGATTCTTGAATACCTTCAATCCTCGTGGATCATCAAGTAAAAACATCGGTGTAATGTACCATTCCTTCTTTCTTCACATTTTTTGGCTTTAGGGCTTCTACTTGCCATTTCTCTAGTTCATCTAGAATAGTGAACTTTACTGTGGTGTGAGTAATAGCATAACACATACTATTACGATAAACCTTTCTGCTAAGTGCATCGGCAACTACATTAGCCTTTCCACGATGATATAGGATTTCACAGTCATAGTATTTGATCAGCTCCATGGCTCGTTGTTGTCTCATATTCAGAGTTTGCTGACTGAATATATACTTGAGACTCTTGTGGTCGGTATACAATTGACATTTTGTACCAAAGAGGTAATGTCTCCAAAGTTTTAGGGCAAATACCACTACAGCGAGTTCGAGATCATGAGTGGGATAATTCTTTTCATAATATTTCAGTTGTCTTGAGGCATAGGCTATCACTTTACCACGTTGCATCAACACACAACCGAGTCCTAATGTTGAAGCATCGCTATATACAGAGAAATCATCATCACCTTCTGGAAGTGATAAGATTGGAGCATGGGTCAAAAGATCTTTTAGAGTCGAGAAAGCTTTTTCTTGGGCTTCACCCCATTCGAACTTCACTTCCTTTCGTGTAAGACTCGTGAGAGGTACAGCTATACGAGAAAAATCCTTAATAAATCTCCGGTAATATCCCGCGAGACCCAAGAAACTACGCATTTCGGAAGCATTACGAGGAACTTCCCAATTTTGAATAGCTTCAATTTTAGTAGGATCTACGGATACACTGTCACCAGAAATAACATGGCCGAGAAATTGAACCTGGCGAAGCCAAAGTTCACATTTCGAGAATTTAGCATAAAGTTTCTCCTTTCGAAGAAGTTCTAATACCGCACGAATAGGAATGGCATGATCAGTTTCAGACTTGGAATATATTAGAATATCGTCAATCAATACGATGACAGATTTATCGAGCATTGGGCGGCATACCCGATTCATCATATCCATGAATACAACAGGAACATTCGTTAAACCAAACGACATAACAAGGAATTCGTAATGCCCATATCGAGTACGAAAAGCAGTCTTCGGTACATCCTGCTCGTGAACTTTCAACTGATGATAGCCAGATCTTAGATCAATCTTTGAGAAATAGCTAACACCCTGAAGTTGATCGAACAAATCGTCGATGCGAGGTAGTGGATATTTGTTCTTGATAGTCACCTTATTCAGCTCACGATAATCAATGCACATCCGCATCGATCCGTCCTTCTTCTTGACAAACAATACCGGAGCACCCCAGGGAGAGGTACTTGGTCGGATAAAGCCTTTGTCAAGTAATTCCTGCAGTTGGATCATAATTTATTTCATCTCAGTTGGCGCAAGACGATAAGGAGTCTTAGCAATCGGAGCAGCACCACACACAAGGTCAATTCGGAATTCTACTTGCTTGTCCGGAGGAAGTCCAGGCAATCCTTCGGGAAAAACATCTGGATATTCCTTAGCAATGGGAACATCATTCACCGTTTTCTTATCTTCTTTTGATACATCGACTGTGTAGGCCAGATAGATAGAACACCCTTTCGATATGAATTTATGGGCTTTAAGGAAAGATATTATTTTTAAGGTTTTTTGTTCACCATAGACATAGATAGGATTCTCCCCTTCAATGGGAATACGTACTATCTTTTCATAACACAAAAGGTCTGCGTGGTTCTTCGACAACCAATCCATGCCGAGAATAATGTCAAAGTTGGGCAAGGAGATAGGAATTAGATTAGCAAGAAAATTGTAGCCTTCAATTTCTATAACACAATTCCTATAGACTTTATCGGCAAGTAATGATATACTTCCAGCAGTCTCTACGTGAAAGGGCTGCGCGAGTGCATAGCAAGCAATTTGAAAAGAATGCGCAAATTCATAAGACACAAAAGAATCTGAGGCACCAGAATCAAATAAGATGTGAGCAGGTCTAGAGTTAACAAGAAATGTACCCGTCACAACATTCAGGTCCTCGCGTGCCTCTTCTGTGGTGATCTGGAATGCACGACCCTTAGCTTTTGGAACCTCCTCCTTTTTAGTTGGAGTACCCCTTGATTGTTGAACAGGAGCTTGACTTTTCGCCGGTTGTTGAACGGAAGCTTGACTTCCCGTCATCTGACTAGTAAGAGTGGGGCAAAAATGCTTCCTGTGGCCAGTAACACCACATGCAAAGCATGTAACACCTTTCATTGGACACACGGGCCTCTTGTGTCCTACTTCTCCACATCCAAAACAGACCACAATTCTTTCCTCTAGTCTGCATTCTCCCAGATGATTCTTTCCACAATTTCGACAAGCTGGCGACTGAAGAGAAAAAGATTGTGACCTGCCGCGGCCACGAAAAGCACTCTGAGATTTTACTTGCTTGCTAGGTTCAGATCGAACAGATTGAGTTGGTGGAATTAGGGAAGCAGGAGCAGTCCTTTCAGTACGCGGATGCTTCGGAACAGTAAGAGTGGCACCATGTAGTTCTAAGTCATGCTCACGCCTTCGAGCATACTCAACGGCTTTATCGAATGATAGAACCTCCCGATTGGCAACGAAATTGTGGATTTCGTGCCGTAGTCCCTCCATGAACAACTGAATTTTCTCATCTTCAGTTGGGATATACTTTGTAGCAAACCTTGCTCTTTGATTAAACTGAGTTTCATACTCATTCACAGTCATTCCTCCCTGTTTAAGCTCGAGGAATTCTTTCTACAACCTCCTCCTCATGTCTAGAGGACAGTACTTCTCTAGCACACGAGTTTTGAACATTTCCGAGGATAAATTCTCCTGGTCAAACTTGCTGAGAGCTTCATAGGTTGCTTCCCACCAGACCAAGGCTTCTCCGATGAGCATTGCGGAAGTATAGTTAGCCTTTTCTTCAGCATCTACATGAGAAATACGAAACACTTTTTCTGTGTTCTGGATCCAAGTAAGAACAACCATTGGATTAAGAACACCAGAAAACTCTATAGCACCGCTACTCTTGAAATCTTTAAACGAGGGACGCTTCACCTCTCCTCTCGAAGATTCTCCAGTGGCTTTCTCTTTTCCTTTATCACCACTCTTTTTGTGTTCTACGAGAGTCTGTCGAATAACTGTTGGATTAATGTCTAAGTCCATAACTATATTTGGTATGTACTTGACCCGACCCGGCATGGTCCATTTGGGTTGCACTTCACCGGCACAATTTATATGGATAGTCTTTTGAGAATAGTATATTTATGATTTATATTAATATATTATAAGTTCTAATATATTAATATATAATCATATTATTTAATTAGTATTGATCAAGAATTAATTTATAATTAATTAAGTGATCAAAAGGAACTAATTAAATATGGACTCTTAGATATATATGTGTAGTGGGCCAAGTTCATTTAGGTTGGGCTAAGTCTTCATGGATAGTCCATGGAGCTTTAACCCATGGATCCTAGGAAATGAAAGGTCATGGGTATTAGGGTTTAACCCTAATCCTCCACACTATATAAAGGGTCTTATGGTTCATGAAATTAGGCGAGTGGCTAGTGTGGATACACTAAAGAGGGCAATAACCGATTTCATAAGTGTGAGCCAAGTATCCATATTCTCTCAAGTTTTTCCAAGGTGTTTTGGTGATTTGTGATTCCACTTGAGGCTTCCACACTATTGGGGCTAAGCTCTTAAAGTTCAAGACTTCAAGCTTCATTAAAAGGTATGTATTCTAACTTGTTATATTACCCAAGTATCAAGGATTGTATGCTAGATAGGGTAATACCTTGGAATATTCATATTTGCATGTATAATAGAGAAAACATAGATCCAAGGTATTTAGGGTTGCATGTACAATTAGGAGTGTTAGAATGCTCAAAAACCCAACAGTGGTATCAGAGCCATGGGTTGTTTTCTGTTATATTGATGCAAATGTTTTATTTTCAAGTTGAAAAAAAAGGAAAAAAAACATGACGTTTGTCAAATTTAAGATAATTACTTGTTTTGTGAAAAACGAATTATTTGTAAAATTTGAATCATTTGTTATATGAGTTGAATTAGGTCAAATTTAGTAAAAGATAAAATGATATGATTATTTTATTAGTTTTAAAAGTTTGATCTAAATGTTTTAAGGAGTTACATATTTTGTCATAAAATTTTGGAGCTCAAAAGTTTTTTTTTAAAGTTGTGATCTTAAGGGTTTTTGAAACTTCCATAAGTTATGGATATGAAAGTTTTTTTTTTTTTAAAAATTTGATTCAAAGTTTTTATGGAGTTACAAAATTTGGTGTTAATGTTTTAAAGAATTCCATAACTTGTTCTTAAGTTATGGAACATGAAAAGTTTCATCATAAAACACCATTAATTCCATAAGTTATGGAATCCAAAGGTTTTCAAGAATTACAAAACTTGCCCTCAAGTTTTGGAATTTGAGAAAAGTTTTTTATGAAAAAAAGAATTGAATTCTAAAACTCTTGGGTTCATAACTTAAACAATTAATTAATGGTTTTAATTTTGAGTTTAATAATTGGAATTATGATGTTTTGTTGAATAGTTCAAATTAACTCTTATGGACTTTATTAATAGTTAATTAAAGCGTTTAATTAAAAGAGTATTATTAATCCATAAATATATGGTTTGAGTTTAATTAAATTAAAAGTCTAGTTTAATTAATATATTAAACCACCAAGTATTTTAAATGTCTAAAATACACCCTTATACTATTATAATATTAAAAGTTTAATATATTATATGTATAAGAGCAAGTCGTCTTACCATTAGTAGGCCTCATTCACGAAGCCGGTCTATAAGGGGGGTATAAGGTTACTGCCTATAAAATGACAGTTTAATGGGTGTCCATTCTCACTCACCGCTTCCTTGACCGGTGGAGGGTCGTTAGCCGAACAGGTAGGACAAGGACTATAATTCTCCCTTCATTATAAGTATAATAATAAATACTAAGTAACTAAACACTTATAAATTCCCAATCTTAGTTACTTAGGAAAATGTGAATAAGGTGCTAATCCATGAAATTACACTTTGCACTTTGTTTAAGCTGTTAGTGGAGCGTGTGTGGTTAACCGGCACACTAACCTGGACTTAACAAGGTAGGCAAAGGGTAACTTAATGTTTATCATAGTATCGTTGGAGCGTGTGTGGTTAACCGGCACATCGATTGAGGGGTAAATATTAAGGGTACCAAGTATATTTGCATGGTTACTTCACACCTTGTTTTGTGATCCTCGGCATCCCAGTCACAAAACCTGAAGGGCACACTCGAGATTGAAAAATGTCATTGAAAAGTTCAATGAATCTCAAAAGAATCTAGGAGTTTCAAAACCAATTAAAACCTAATAATACATTTCGTTTATCTTGGTGGAATTGGTGAATCGTCATTCACCTACCTTCAAATATTTTATAGCTTGGATTACGGCATCCCTCTTCCAAGTTATAAAATAGTTTGTTGGGTCCTAGCCTTAATATATAATATTGGGTGTTATATTAAGGACTTAAATCAACTTTACGTGAATTTCTCCCATTGTTGATGTCTGGTTTAGACAACAATGATCTTCCCAAACCAAGCTTTCCTAATGAATATGACTTCCCGAGTTTGGCTCATGGAAGTCATACTTCTCTTCCTCCACCTCCTCCAATTATTATCCCTAACCCACAAGTTCAAGGTCACTCAAGCCCTAATGGCAAGCAAGGTCTATGTGTGATCACATCTTAGAGATGAAGTCACATATTGACAAGCCGGGAGAGTTGGGTTTCAAAGTCTTGAGAAAGTTGGATGTTCAATCACTTTCTAAGTCACATAGTGAGTTCCTTTGGGACTACTATGAAACAGACTATGACATGAACCTTAATGATCATATTTATTTGCTTGGTGCTGTTGAATCAGCAATGATTTGGAACGATAGTAAAGCAAATTTGATTAGAAGATCAACTTCCCAAAAACTTTATGGACAGTGACAATGGTGACACTGGAAATCCAGAAAAAGCATTCTCTTCCCAATGGAAAGGGATTGGCCATAGTCAACCCGGTTGACCAAATGGTAAAGAGAAAGGCTAAGTCTGAGATAGTCCCATTACCAAAGGGTCCATATGTTTATTTTGCCAAAGGAAGGGGCGTTGATTGAAAAGCTGCCAAATTTACCTAAGGATGTTAAAGTCAATAAGTTTGACTCTACATCAGGTAGAGCTCATTATCTAACTCTGTTAAGTTCTATTCTGATATCCTCATTACATGATGTGACTGGGTCACATGTTGATGTTTTAAGAATCAAAGAATAGAGAGAAATCTTAAAGGAAGTATATGCTGATTCTGATAGCGAAGGTGGATTTCGATCGCATCAGAATTTTGAGCAGTTGCTTAAGAAGTTATGATATATTGCTAAGGAATAGATAACAACAATTTTCCATGTGGATTGTAAGGATAAGTTTTTCCGCAAAGTTTTAAAATAAAAGAAAATTGTTTAATTTTATTTATTTGAAGTATCCTTACAATGGCATTTGTGGAAAATTGTTGCTTATATGATTCCACTGACAGCAATATTGGAAAATGGATTTGATTCTTTCATTTGTGGTAGTGTCTAAATTTATCAAATCAGGAAAGTTCCTCATCACCCAAGTTTCAATTGGACCGAAACTTGGAATCATGCAAGTTGAATAGTATGATGAATGAGAACTTTCAAGCATTGGAAAATCAAGACTAATTACTTGTTCACATGGATGTGTGAGTCAAGTGAAGGACTAAAGGGATCGAGTACACATTCTTGTGCACTGGTCATGTCCACCACAAAGCTCGTTAAGACTATTTGATTTACTAAAGTTTAGTAAATATGGTTATACTTACAAGTTTAAGTATAATTCTGAAACATTGGAAAAGTCTCAATGTATGGCAGAACGAATGGGAAAAATCAAATTAGGCAGAAAGATAAAAGTTTCTCAAATCTGAAAAGATGGGAGAGTACTTTAGTATCATGTTTGTGATCATCTTAATGATTTAGAAATCATATCACAATTAGTCCTCTAAAGGTCATCTTAGTGCATTCTTATGACTAAGAAGAGGAGTCATGAATTGTTGAAATGGTTAGATCAGGAAGATGAGTCATACTTCGTTCCAAAACAATTCTTAGAGTCATACTCCAAGATTGTAACTTGAGTGACATATCTTAAAGAAAGGTTTAAAACACTTGTCAAATGTAAGAGTAAAAGTGTCCTATTCTTGTACATTTGAAATTGGTAAGTTGTGATGTTTTGGATAAAACAAAGACCAACTAAGGCTAATTGTGTGAAGTGTTTGTCTTGATAAAGAATCCGCACTATCTCTTGAATATTTGGCAAGATAGTCTTATATGTCAAGAGGATAGTGGGAGTCTTAAAGATCCTAAAAAGAATTTCAAGAACTAATCAAGAATAAAACCTGAGGTTCTGCACTAGCACACGACTTGAGGTTTATAACCTATCGTGTTGACATATTTTGTGCCCATTCTAGTTAAAGTTGGCTTTGCATAGGAGTTCTGAAAGTTCTCAATTGGTTGCATAACAACTTGGAAGCAATGGCAGGCCCTGTACTGCCAGGTGGCAAGAAGTTAAGATTGCATAAGTTCAGTCCATATGAGTTTGGATTTGTCATTATCCTTGTCTTGTGACTATGGTTTTGATGATTCACATGGATAAGAACACATACACCATAAAATCTAAGGGTCATAAGGTTTCTCTCCGATTCATGAAAATTATGGTGAAGAAACACTTCCACCAAGTAGATTTGAAGCAGATGGCAAAAGGTCTAAACAATTGAGACTATGATTACGACATCCCTTTTCATAGTTCTGAAATTGTTTAGCTACACATGCATGCTATCTAAGGAAAGGTGTATGATTTTGATAAAGTTTTATCAAAGCATCTCGTATCAGAAATCTAAACTTTGGTAAGAAAGTCAATAAAGTATTGATTTCTAGAAGTCCAGCTGATTTCTGAGTACATGTCAAAGCTAGTGGAAGCATAAGTGTTATGCTAATAATCATCATGTTAGTGGGAGCATGATAATTATTATTAGTGTTGCAAGTTAGCAATGTTAATTATAGAAAACAAAAGTTTCAATTCGTGAGGCTGCAGGGATTGAAAAAGTTGTTTTGCTATAATTAAGGGAGAGGATATACTTCATTTCAGTTCTAAAGGCTTAGATTGAGACCTTAATCATCTTTAGTCAAGAATATATATATATATATATATATATATATATATATGAATTTCATGTTGGATTGGTTCAACTTAAGGAAATTCTATATATTGCGTTCTCAAAATTCGATTATGATTACGGCATCCCTATTCATAGTCAAATTTTGAGAACATGGCAAATAAAAATATTGTAGCAAAAGACTGGTCTAGAATCATGTCTTTATGTGAGACATCATGAATCGTGTACCATTTGCTTTACGTACAGGATCGATTGCATGTGCTATAATATTTGTCATTTCTAAATTTTTCCAAATGCCCAGAGGCATTAAGAAGGGAAAAGGTCTAGAATTGGATATGACTAAAATGATTAAGCAATTGTCGAGGACAATCTGAGGTTTACCAAAGATTGGTTGCTCAGGGACAGTTGGAAGTATAGTGCTAATTTTGGAAGGACCATATTGACATATTCTGAAAAGAGGCATCTCTTATTCAGAAGTGATAGTCAAAATGAGAATATGGAGTTGTCTCCATAGGTGGAAGTTATCTGTGTAAGATTAGAAAACTTAATGCAAGAAGCATGTCCAAAGCAATGTACTTTGAATATGAGACTTAGTTTCCATGGAGTTGATCTCCATTGGAATACCTTATAATGACTGTTGACAAGTCTTTGTGACTTTGTAATATCCATTACAGGAGGGTCAGTGCATATAAGTTTAAAATCTAAACAGATTTCGATAAATGATAGGAATTTGAAATTCTCACATTTTTCGATAAGGATTTGGGAGTGTGAAATTAGAATCATTGAAATTATATTTAATTGGTTTATTTCACAAAGTAAGGATCATAGACAAACATAAAGTGCATACTTGGTGTATGGCAAAGCTATTGTTTAAGAAAAACATAGTGTACATTCTTGGAGGATGGGACAACTAGTGTTTTTAATTCAAGTATAAAGTTGATAAAACCGAAACAATGAATAATGAGTAATCAGTATGGTGATAAATAAAAGTGTTTATTTATATTCATAGGGTTTGATACCATATTTGATTCATTTATTCTTGTGTTTCACTTTGCATGTTTTGACTTCCAGAATAACTAAGTCGCTCTTCCAGAATGATTAAGTTATTCAAACCATCCACAGTCGGTCATATGTTGGAAGTAGATATGAATCAAGACTGTCATGGATTGGTTTGTAGAGGTCCAAGTTGGTGGACAAAGTGGTGCTACAACACTCATGAGTGCTCATATGTTCTGATTATTGGATTCAACGCTCGCTCATTTGAATCACTTCATGGATTTTATCACGAGTGATCATGAGACGATAATATCTTATATTCTTCAAACCTAGAGATATGAGTTGTTACTATAAGTTGGTTATACATTGATTGCACGAAAACGCATTTGGTAACTCGATGTTATAAAACGTGCCTTTCTGTATGATTCAACAAGTAGTAGAACAAGCCATATGAGTCGAAGTTTATCCATTCCTTTTACCTTCGGGATAAAAGCGATATCTGTGGGCCCCTCGATGATTTAGCGATGACACATGTGAGTGCTTGGCCAAGCCAGGACTGATTTGATTTGTTCAATCAGTCAGTCATCATAAATCGAAAATCGGGAAACAACAAATGGACAGAGAGAATGATTGATAATCCATGTCTCAGTCCATATGATATCTAGAATGGAGGAATATATGATCCCTTATCTAATGGACAAGTCATTGACAAAGGTCAGAGTTCGTTGACAAGATCAGAGTTCGACAACGGCTTTAAGAGCTACGATTGCCAGTTGGTTTTTGAAGTTATACTCAATAATAGTTTTAGACTTATCCAAGTGGGAGACTGTTGGATTAATGTCTAAGTCCATAACTATATTTGGTATGTACTTGACCCGACCCGGCATGGTCCATTTGGGTTGCACTTCACCGGCACAATTTATATGGATAGTCTTTTGAGAATAGTATATTTATGATTTATATTAATATATTATAAGTTCTAATATATTAATAGATAATCATATTATTTAATTAGTATTGATCAAGAATTAATTTATAATTAATTAAGTGATCAAAAGGAACTAATTAAATATGGACTCTTAGATATATATATGTGTAGTGGGCCAAGTTCATTTAGGTTGGGCTAAGTCTTCATGGATAGTCCATGGAGCTTTAACCCATGGATCCTAGGAAATGAAAGGTCATGGGTATTAGGTTTTAACCCTAATCCTCCACACTATATAAAGGGTCTTATGGTTCATGAAATTAGGTGAGTGGCTAGTGTGGATACACTAAAGAGGGCAATAACCGATTTCATAAGTGTGAGCCAAGTATCCATATTCTCTCAAGTTTTTCCAAGGTGTTTTGGTGATTTGTGATTCCACTTGAGGCTTCCACACTATTGGGGCTAAGCTCTTAAAGTTCAAGACTTCAAGCTTCATTAAAAGGTATGTATTCTAACTTGTTATATTACCCAAGTATCAAGGATTGTATGCTAGATAGGGTAATACCTTGGAATATTCATATTTGCATGTATAATAGAGAAAACATAGATCCAAGGTATTTAGGGTTGCATGTACACTTAGGAGTGTTAGAATGCTCAAAAACCCAACAATAACACCGGTAAGTTTACCCAAGAGTCGCTCCTGACGAGGAGATACTGGAGTATTCACTTCCTCAGGTTGAGGACCTTCACCAACCTCGGGGGTATGGATACTAACCTGTTCAGCCATTGCTCTGCAATAGGGAGTAATATTGTATTTTAGAATATTAGGGTTTACTATTACTTAATACTTTTATATATATATTTCCTATGGTTTGTATCCCTATACTTACAATGATTAAGTTCATATATTGAACTTCCAATAGTTTAAGTCTAAATACCAATCCGTGGAATTTAGTTCACTTAAACCACTGCTCTGATACCATGATTGAAAGAACCCCTTTCTATACTTTCATATTGCTGAAAGACCCAAACTTTCATATTTGACAATTGTTATTCCGAAACATGCTACATGCATATTCATAAAACAATATTTTATATTGATAAAGCGGTTACAAACTACTGGATACAAACCGACTATCTCATAGTGTTATATATTACATAACTTCCCAGGATTCTATAGATTTATACATATGGGAGTGCAAAATACAATAGTTTCAAACTATTCAAAAATATTCTATCAATACAGTAGTTTCAAACTATTCAAAAATCTGCTACCAGTATATAACTATACTGGATGCTTATCTCCTGCAAATCAGTTAAACATTGAGAGGGTAAGCGGTGGCGCTTAGTGAGTTCAATAATAGATACAATATAACGTTATGCCATATATATGATGGGTTTGAGCCATAAGAACTTTCCTATGTGCACATGCAAACCCTAATTGCTTGGATCTAGGTTTCTCTAATTGAACATGCATTGAATCCAAGACTTGCAATACTAGATCTAATGTAATATATTGAATCTAATCATATGAAATCAGATCTGAAAGAATACCTTGAATTACTTGCTTGATACTTCTTCTTCTTGGAGCTTAGAGTCACAATTTTCACTCCTCTAATGGCTTACAAACACCAAATAGCAAGAAGATGATCTTGAGAGAGAGGGAGGAGGGATAGAAATCGGCCCTAGGGTTCCTTGGCTTGCAAGAGTGTCGATTTCTCCATCCCAAGGGTCCTATTTATACTATGAGCTATTAGGGTTTCTCCTTTAACCCTAATTGAATGACTTAGGCCCTAAGCAATCCAAGATCCTTCTAGATACAAGGCTTGGACGAAATTAAGGTTCCCAAGCCCCTAAATTTCGTTCACCCTAATATCCATAAGGATACATAGCCCAAAATACAACTATCACACATTTGACAGTTTATGCCCCTTTATTCAATTAACCTCTTTAAGTCACCAAATTAATTCTCAATTAATATATGACTTATATTAATCAAATAATATTATTATTTCCTCAATATATTATTCTCATAATATATTAATAATATTTCTTCTCTCTTAACAAATCATCCTGTCAAGTTGCTATGGTGAAGGCAACCCAAAAGGACCATGCATAACCGGGTCAAGTACTTACCAAATATAGTTACAGCCTTAGAAACTAATCCAACAGTCTCCCACTTGGATAAGTCTAGTAACTATATATGCAAATATAATCCGATTAGCAATCGTAGCTCTCAAAGACGCTGTCAACTCTGATCTTATCAGTATCCTGTCCTTTAGATAAGGGATCGTATAATCCTCTGTTCTAGATATCGTGCGGACAATTACATGGAACATGGTCATACTTATTGTCCTGCAATTTGTTTCTCGATCTCAGATTCATTTGACATAGAACTTAATTGAACACATCAATTCAGTCCTGACCGGGCCCGGCACATAAGTCAAATCAAATCATCGAGGGGCCCTGATATCGCTTTTACCCTCTTAGGATAAAAGGAACAGATAAACTTCGACTTATATGCATTTATTATCCACTAATCAATTTACACACAACAATACGTTTTATAACATCAAGTTACTGATGCGTTTGCGTATTATCAATGCATAACCAATTAACAAACAATAAACCATATATCTAGGTTTTAAGACTATATGATATTACCATCTTGTGATCACTCGTGATAAATTCCATGAAGTGATTCCAACAAGTGCGGGTTTATTCCAATGCTCAAATCAAGTTCATAAGCACTCATGAACGTTGTAGCAAACCTTTGCTATGTCTAATACACTTTAGACAATCTACACACCAATTCATGACAGTCTTCATTCATATCTACTTCCAACATATGAACGACTGTGGACTATTCGAATAATTCGATTATTATCAAATAATTAATTACTCAGGAAGTCAAAACATGCAAAATGAAACAATAGTTAAACAATTAACATAAGACATAGCTTTACTTATAAATAATACTCCTTTATTTAATCATCAAATGTCAATTACATTTATCTATTACACGTTTCCAAACTATCTAATCTAAACTAATATCGTCCTTTAGCCCAATGCTCCTAGCGTGCTGCAAATGCTTAACCCTGCTAAGTCCCTTCGTAAGCGGATCTGCTGGGTTATCCTCTGACGATACCCTCTTTACCACGAGGTGTCCTTCTTCTACTCGATGTCTAATAAAATGATATTTTTTGTCGATATGTCGAGATCTACCATGATCCCTCGGTTCCTTGGTCAAGGCAACCGCTCCTTCATTATCACAGAAAATTTCCATAGGCTCCTTTATGGTAGGCACAACTCCAAGATCACCAATGAAGTTCTTCAACCACATAGCCTCCTTTGACGCTTCGCTCACTGCAATGTACTCTGATTCGCACGTTGAATCAGTTACTGTTTCTTGCTTGGAACTTTTCCAAGTCACCGCTCCCCCATTAAGGGTAAAGACCCAGCCCGACTGCGAACGGTAGTTGTCCCTATCGGTCTGAAAACTGGCATCACTATACCCTCGCACCTTTAAGTCATCACTCCCTCCAAGGACTAAAAACCATTCCTTGGTCCTCCGAAGGTACTTAAGTATATTCTTGACCGCAATCCAATGAGCTCTGCCCGGGTTCCCTTGATATCTACTGACCATGCTCAAAGCAAAGGCCACATCAGGGCGAGTACAAGTCATAGCGTACATGATTGAGCCAACTGCGGAAGCATAGGGTATTCGGCTCATCTCAGCTATCTCGGCTTCTATACTCGGGCTTTGAGTCTTACTCAATTTGGCATTTCTCTGTATCGGTAGTTCTCCCTTTTTCGAGTTTTCCATACTAAAACGTTTTAGTACCTTATCCAAGTAAGTATTCTGACTAAGTCCTATTAGTCTCTTACTTCGTTCTCTCACTATCCTTATTCCTAAAATATAGGAAGCCTCTCCGAGGTCCTTCATAGCGAAACACTTCCCGAGCCAGGACTTAACCTCCTGCAGAGTCGGGACGTTGTTTCCTATGAGCAGTATGTCATCGACATACAAAACGAGAAAGCTAACTATACTCCCACTGGCCTTGACATATACACATGATTCATCTTCACTTCGTACAAATCCAAACTCTTTGACTTTCTCATCGAAGCAAAGATTCATCTGCGAGACGCTTGCTTAAGCCCATAAATGGACTTCTCAAGCTTACACACTCTATTGGGATGCTTTGGATCGACAAAACCCTCTGGCTGAGCCATGTAAACATCCTCGGCCAACTTCCCATTAAGGAAAGCGGTTTTTACATCCATTTGCCATATTTCATAGTCATGAAATGCAGCAATGGCTAGCATCACCCTAATAGACTTTATCTTCGCAACTGGTGAGAAGGTTTCGTCGTAGTCAACTCCAGGAGTCTGAGTGAAACCCTTCGCAACCAATCGCGCCTTATAAGTGTGCACGTTCCCGTCCACGTCGGTCTTCTTCTTGAAGATCCACTTGCACCCGACCGTCTTACGACCTGGTACATTGTCAACCAAATTCCAAACTTGGTTGTCATACATGGACTGAATCTCGCTGTCCATCGCCTCTTTCCATTTTACAGACTCTGGGCCTGCCATGGCTTCCTTATAGCTATTAGGTTCATCTAGATTTATTAGTGTACCATCACTAATATACGTGTCCCCTTCGGTAGTAATATGAAAACCATAAAACTGGGGTTGAACTCTAACTCTTTCGGAACGTCTAAGAGGTAAGGACTCGTCAATTGGTTCAACTGGAGTTTCCTCCTCGGGTTGAGCGCCAGTGTTAGAGGTTCCTTCATCGCTAGATTCTTGAATTTCTTCAAGATCGACTTGCCTCCCACTGTCTCCTTGGCTTATGAGTTCTCGCTCTCGGAAAACCCCTCTCCTCGCAACGAAGACAACATTGTCACTCGGCCTATAGAAGAGATATCCAAAGGATTTCTGTGGGTAGCCGATGAATATACATCGCTCACTGCGAGGTTCGAGCTTGTCGTGAGTTTCTCGTCTTACGAAAACTTCACAGCCCCAAACCTTGATATGTGCCAACGAGAGAGCTTTCCCTGTCCACATCTCGTGAGGTGTTTTGGCAACCTTCTTTGTGGGTACTAAATTAAGGATATGGGCGGCAGTCTCTAAGGCATACCCCCAGAATGAGATAGGTAGTGAAGCACGACTCATCATGGAACGAACCATGTCTAGCAAGGTTCGATTACGCCTCTCAGCTACACCATTCAATTGTGGTGTCCTAGGTGGCGTCAATTGTGAAACTATTCCACATTCCTTGAGGTAGTCGTGGAATTCAAGACCTAGGTACTCTCCACCTCGATCAGATCGAAGCATCTTGATTTTCCTGCCCAATTGATTCTCCACTTCTTGTTTAAACTCTTTGAACTTTTCAAAGGTTTCTGACTTGTGCTTGATTAAGTAGATATACCCATATCTGCTATAATCATCTGTGAAAGTCACATAGAAGCGATTTGCATCCCTTGTGGTGGATCTAAAGGGTCCACATACATTTTTATGTATGAGATCCAATAAACCCTCACCCCTCGCACAAGTGCCAGTGAAGGGTGACTTGGTCATCTTTCCAAGTAAACAAGATTCGCACGTGTCATCTTCCCTAAGGTCGAACGACTCCAACACTCCATCCTTTTGGAGTTGGGCTATGCGCTTCTTGTTGACATGTCCAAGACGACAATGCCACAAGGATGCTTTATCCATACCATTGGAAGAATCCATACACAACACATCATTTCCTAGGTTATCTACAACCATAACAGTTTCATAAATTCCATTACAAGGCATTGCTTCAAAATATAAAACACCATTTAGATAAGCATAAATCGAACCATTCTCATTATTAGACGAATATCTAAATCCTTGTCTAAATAAACCATGAAAAGAAATGATGTTTCTTGCCATATCTGGCGAGTAGCAACAATTATTTAATTCTAAATTCAAACCATTCCTAAGCTCTAAAGAATACACTCCAATCTTTGTGACAGGCGACGTTCTTCTGTTTCCCATGATCAGATTTATTCTTCTAAGCTCCACATCCCTATTTCTTCCTAGTCCCTGCAAATCAGAACAAATGTGGTAACCACACCCTGTATCAAGAACCCAAGAAATAGCATGAGATGAATCATTAGATTTAATTGTGTAAATACCTGCAAAAGATGGCTTGATCTTCCCATCCTTGATGGCTTGCAGATATTCCGGGCAGCTTCTCTTCCAATGCCCTATTTTGTGGCAATGGTGGCACTCTGCCTCCTTTGGGTTTGGGTTGGGCTTAGCAGGATCAACCTTGGTCCCACTAGAGGAGGAACCATTTTGGGACTTTCCTTTGTGGTGGTTCTTTGAAAAAGCCTTCCTCTTCTTGCCCCTTCCCTGTCCAATAGCCAAAACAGGAGCAACGGGTGGATTGGGAGTTGGTGCAACAGACTTGTCCTTGAGGTTGCTCTCAGCAGTCCTCAGGAGCCCTTGGAGTTTGCTTAGGGTGACCTCTTCCTTGTTCATGTGGTAGGTCATCCTAAATTGGTTGTAGCATGAGGGCAAGGAGTGAAGAACAATGTCGATAGCTAAATCATCCCCAAAGTTGACATTCAACTTGCGAAGACGATCAACATACCTTTGCATCTTTTGCAAGTGCACAGTAAGAGACTCTCCACTTCCCATTTTAGCAGTAATCATATTCGTTATGATTTCATAGCGCTCTTGCCTCGCGCTTTGGTGATACCTCTCCATCAAGTCTAGATGCATCTCATAAGGATACATGTCCTCATAGGACTTTTGGAATTCTGAGTTCATTGTGGCTATCATGATGCAATGGACCTTCGTTGCATCACGCTCATGGTTCTCAAAGACAGCCATTTCTTCAGGAGTAGCAGTTTCTGGATTGATCTTTTCGAGCTTCTCATAGAGAACATACTCTTTGTCCTCGTAACGCGCGATTGTGCGAATGTATCTTATCCATTCGCTAAAGTTCGTTCCATCGAATGTCACTTTTTGACAAAGGCTCATTAGAGGAAATGAGCTAGCAGCTGTGTTGTTTGCGTTAGACATCTACAAATAGAAAGAACAAAGTTTGATTAGATTAAGTCCCTAATTAACACCCAAAATGAAAAATTAGGGCTAGGACCCAACAACGTTATTTACACATTAGAAAAGGGATGCCGTAATCCAATATGCAAATAATTTGGAGGTAAGTGAATGACGATTCACTAATTCTTCACCATGAAAAACATAAGCTTTAAGTTTTAAATGTATTGAGAATTCCTAGATTTCATTGAGATTCATTGAACCTTTCAATGACATGTTTAAATCTCGATATGCCCCTCTCGTTTGTGACTGGGATGCCGAGGATCACAAAGTGGGTGTGAATAACCATGCAAATGTACAAGGTGCCCCCACTGTTACAGTTACCTATTCAATGTGCTGGTTAACCACACACGCTCCATTGAACAATAACAAACAATGAGTCACCCTTTGCCACCTTTGCTTAGAACCCAATTAATGTGCCGGTTAACCACACGCGCTCCATTAATGTCTTAGCAAGGGTACAAAGTGTAATTTCATGGGATTGCATCAATTCACTTTTCCTAAAGTAACTAAGATTGGGAATTTTATAAAACATGTTTAGTTACTTTATATAGATTCATTATACTTATTAATGAGAGGAGGTTTTCCCTATCCTACCCGTTCGGCTAACGACCCTCCACCAGTCAAGCAAGCGGTGGGTGTGAATGTACACCCATTAAGCGCCATTTTATAGGCAGCAACCTTATACCCACCTTATAGACTGGCTTCGTGAATGAGGCCTACTAACGGTAAGACTAGCATTTTAAATTATACATATATATATATATATATATATATATATATATATATATATATATATATATATATTAAGCTTGTAATAATATAATAGTATAGGGTTGAATTTTAAACTTGTAAAATTCTAGGGATTGAAATTTAAAATTATCCAAATTAAACTTTTAATCACAAAATTTAAAATTTCAAAGCTTGAGGACAAGTCTTGAACTTTTTCAAGGCATAAGGATCAAATAGCAAATAATATAAATCATCTAATTAGATTATCTCAATTTGATCTTATTTAATGTTACTTGCAAAACAATTTACCAATTCAATTCAAATAATCAAGAATTATCATATAAGGAAATTATTATTCAACTAATTGGTAATTATCTTTTGTTAGGTCAAGAATATACTCATATATATGATTAAAATCGGATTTTAATGACCCAAAACAGTTAAGGCAAGTATCCTCAAGTAAAACAGCAAGAAATCCCGAAACTTCCTCCTTCTGACGCTTGAACTCGCCGAGTTCCTCTATGGACTCGTCGAGTTGGAGCTACTCGCCGAGTCCACAGTGGAACTCGCTGAGTACAGCAGTCAGAATCACAAAAATCGAATTTTGTAAGCAACAAGCAATCAACCAATGCATCAATTCAATAGAAATCAATCAAAGCTCTGATACCACTGATGGGTTTGAGCCATAAGAACTTTCCTATGTGCACATGCAAACCCTAATTGCTTGGATCTAGGTTTCTCTAATTGAACATGCATTGAATCCAAGACTTGCAATACTAGATCTAATGTAATATATTGAATCTAATCATATGAAATCAGATCTGAAAGAATACCTTGAATTACTTGCTTGATACTTCTTCTTCTTGGAGCTTAGAGTCACAATTTTCACTCCTCTAATGGCTTACAAACACCAAATAGCAAGAAGATGATCTTGAGAGAGAGGGAGGAGGGATAGAAATCGGCCCTAGGGTTCCTTGGCTTGCAAGAGTGTCGATTTCTCCATCCCAAGGGTCCTATTTATACTATGAGCTATTAGGGTTTCTCCTTTAACCCTAATTGAATGACTTAGGCCCTAAGCAATCCAAGATCCTTCTAGATACAAGGCTTGGACGAAATTAAGGTTCCCAAGCCCCTAAATTTCGTTCACCCTAATATCCATAAGGATACATAGCCCAAAATACAACTATCACACATTTGACAGTTTATGCCCCTTTATTCAATTAACCTCTTTAAGTCACCAAATTAATTCTCAATTAATATATGACTTATATTAATCAAATAATATTATTATTTCCTCAATATATTATTCTCATAATATATTAATAATATTTCTTCTCTCTTAACAAATCATCCTGTCAAGTTGCTATGGTGAAGGCAACCCAAAAGGACCATGCATAACCGGGTCAAGTACTTACCAAATATAGTTACAGCCTTAGACACTAATCCAACAATATATACTGTAATATGCCAGAAGCAAAGAGGAACAAGGAACAACAAAGGCATAATGCGAAAAGCTTTCCATATTAATCAATGAGACATAACAAATTCCATACTTGATATAAAATGAATAAAGTTTCAGCACAAATGGCACAGTAAATACTCAAGAATATCATTTTGCTAGAATATTTAGGCTTTCAGCCTTATCTTAGCATACTACCGAAGCCAAAGTGATGCCTATGTCATACACTTTATGGTCAACGGTTCATACCAATACCCAAGTGATGCTTATGTCATACACTTCAAGTCAGAGGTACAGCCTTGCTATAAAATAGCAGATACAACAACTCGAGATGATAACATGGAAAAGCACATAGCACATATAACACATAACATACAATTGTTCCTATATATTAAACTCACCAAGAAATAACCGGGGGTCAAAATAGTACTTCGGGCAGCACTTCGGCTCTAAATATGACTTTCTTCGTTGAAAACCGGGAGTTTTCTTGAAAACCGGGCTCTGCGAAGGTAGAGCTTCGAAACCGAAAAGATAAATTTTTCGGACTTCTCGGGAATCTCGGGGCGCGTTTCAGGCTTTGGAATAAGTACCGGGGCTTCGGGGGAAGTCGGAATGCAAGAAAATGTTGAAAAGGGGTGAAAAAGACCAAAATTCAAACTCTTAACCGGGAGGTCTCGCACCCCTTATATAGGTGCGAACCTCGGATCCGAAGCGAGGGGGTGAGGGCACGCGGCTGCGAGGTTCGGACCAGGTGGCAGCAGGGCGAGGCTCGGACGGACAGGTGCTTGCTTCGCATTGGTTGGATGATGCGGCTTCTGGCTTCGGATCGGGTCGGCTGCTTCGGTCCAATGGGAGGGGGACACGAGGGTCCGAGGAGTGTCCGCGGGGTGTCTCCTGCGAAGGTGTCCGGGGCTTAGTGGACTGCAGACTTGGTCCAATCAGAAGGCGACACAGCGAACCTCGGTCCTATCAGGAGGTGACACGTGGAGGCTGCATGCGAGGGATGACGTGGCAGCACTATTCATGCGATTTTTCTCGAAAATTGTGCCAAATCTTGTAAAATCCATAACTTTCTCATACGAGCTCCTTTTTTGGACGTTCTTTATATGCAGGCGTAGAGAAAATTATGCTCTACAACTTTTGTTTAGACTTCGTTGGAAAATTTTGAATTTATTTTTATATTATTATTTTTAACAGACCGGGACTGGAAAATCCGTTAAAAATTCATAACTTCTTCATCCGACGTCCGTTTTCGTCAGAGTTTTTACCGTTGTACTAAGAATGACGAGACCTTCGATTCTCGTTTAGGTTGTGTCGGCTAAAAATCACTCGATCTAAAATTCGAGTTTTTAGCTGTCTACTGCTAAGCTGAAACTTGTAAAAGTCATAACTTCCTCATACGAAGTCAGATTTTGGCGTTCTTTTTATCGAACTTCTCGGTTTAACGAATACTACAACTTTCATTTAGATCACTAAGGCTAAAAAGTAGTTTATCGAAAACTCACTTTTTACGTCATTCGGCACCGTGCCGGTTTTATCGCGGATCTTCGATTGGTCATAACTTCTTCGTTATAACTCGGATTTCGATGCGGTTTTCGCCTATATGTTTCTAACGATATTATCTACAACTTTCAACGATAAAATTTTACTTATTTCAAGTTTTATATTTTCGCTAAATTTCACTATTTTGCTTTTAATTGGAATCTCATAAGACTTCCAATAATTTATGAGTGATTCTAAACATAGTTTTACCTTATTTCTAGTAAAAACTATCTGTTAGAACTCAATACTCAATATCACATAATATTTCATAATATTATTTATATAAAACACGATCTCAAAACGTGTATGTTACACATATACACCTCTTCTTCCAAGTATCCGTTAAGGAACACATTTTTTACGTCAAACTGCTTTAGTGGCCAATCTCTATTTGCTGCGATGGACACTAGGATACGGATAGTGTTCATTTTAGCTACTGGTGCAAATGTGTCGCCATAATCAATCCCATATTTCTGGCTATATCCCTTTGCTACCAGCCTCGTCTTATACCGATCAGTGTTCCCCTTTGCATCCATCTTTACTTTGTAAACCCACCTGCATCCTACCGCTTTCTTTCCATGTGGGAGATTCACTAATTCCCATGTGTGATTCTTTTATAGTACTATCATCTCTTCATTCATTTCCTCCTTTCATTTCTCCTCTTTGACAACTTCTTGAACTTCATTCGATTTTCTCACAGATGGTAGTTTTTCCATAAGGAGTGCATGAGTACTTGCCAATCTATGAGTTGATACATAATTAGTAATGGGATATTTTGATTTTGCTTTGAGATCACCTTGGTATTGCTTCTTTGGCTTCCCGCGAGTGCTTCTTACTGGGAATTTTGGTTCCACCTCATTAGTGTTTTCCTGCAAAATAGAAGCAGACAACATGCCTGGATCGTAAGATGAAATAGATACTTCAGTTTCAGCATTAGCGACTCGTTCGGTGGCTGTGACGGTGGTTGTACTATCTTCTTTTGGTCCAAAGTCATACCCATCATCGGTTTCCAGTTGACCTTCATAATCAAAATGACTATCGTCACCGTCACTATCTTCGTTTCCTTCACTCCCATTACCACCACTGTCTTCGTTTCTCGTGCTTTCAGATGTATGGGGCTCATCAACCACATGGTTTTCTTCAAGTCCTTCATCAACAGTGATGTTAAACTCTCCAGTTCTAGAACTTTCATCGTATGTGTTAGCTTCACTTTGTTTCTCCCCCTGAAGCGGGCACGCACATTCAAAATATCGTACAGTCTCATGGAATACCACATCTTGAGTAACATGTACTTTGTGTGTGGTTGGATCGTAGCATCTATATCATTTCTTGGTGACCGCATATCCCACGAAAAAACATTTAAGTGCATGTGGTTCTAGTTTCCCTATGTTTTGATGAACATAAGTTGTACACCCAAACACTCTAGGTTCGAGTCCATTATTTATAGGTTGACTTGATAGTTCTTGTGCCTTCTGTAATGGAGTTTTGAATTCAAGCACACTAGACAGAGTTCTAATCATGATATAGGCCGCGGATCTAACAGCTTCACCCCAATATTTTTGTGGAACATTCATGTCGAATAAAGAGGCTCTAATAATCTCGAGGATTTGTCTGTTTTGTCTCTCCGCTAGCCTGTTCTGTTGGGGTGTTCTAGCGCATGAGGTTTGGTGATGAACTGCCTTATCTGTACAAAATTGTTTCATCTCATTACTAATGTACTCTCCGCCATTATCTGATTGTAGTACTTGTATTTCCTTCTTGTAGACAATTTTGATGGTGTGATACAGTTCCTTAAAGGCATGAAAAAACTCACTTTTAATTTTTTAAAGGGATATCCCAATCATACGTATACATTCATCTATTAACGTTACAAAATATCGTGCACCATTGGGAGTAGAAACCCCAGTTTGTCCCCATACGTCTGAATGAAACTTTACGAAAGGAACAAGAGTTTTATTATCACTTAAATAGTATGAAACTCGTTTTTTCTTTGCTAACTCACAGATTTCACACTTAAACTCATCTCCATTACATTCAAAAATAAATTTGGCTTAAGCTTCCTAAGATAACTAAACGATAGATGTCCGAGTCGACGATGCCACAACCATGCTACATACTTATTCACTTGAATTATTCCGGTGTGATTTGCTTGACCATGATGACTTTCTTCAATATAGTACAACCTCCTGCGTCTAGTACCATAGCCAAGAATCCGATGGGTCGCTATATCCTGAAAAACACAGTCATTCGGCCAAAAAATCACATAGTAGTTTAGAGCTTGAGTAATTTTACTAACAGAAAACAAATTCGATGATAAGGAGGGAACCACAAGGACCGTGTCCAAATCCATGGAGTTCGATAACTTTACTGGGCCTTCTCCTACTACCGGAGCCCTACTTCCATTTGTTGCATTTATGCTTTTTAGTTTCGGGTTATATGTTACTAACAGTTTTGAGGGAATATTAGTCATGTGGTCTGTTGATCCAGTATCAATTACCCAAGTGTCATCTAGGTATTGGTTATAGTGAGACATACCTGTATTTGCAGTTGTATGGGTTGCCATTGGTGTCACTTCTTCAGCCACTGTTGAGGTAGCTATAGACGCTTGCCCAATTTTCTTCCTTGGTTTCTTGGTGAAGTCTCACCAATCTGGGTACCCAATGATCTCATAACATTTAAGCTTTGAGTTCCCCTCTTCTCCACAGTGTGTACACGTAAAGGAATTACTCTTACTGTTCGAGTTTTTCCCTTTAAAAGGGCGATTTCGAGTGGTCATATTGACCATGCTGTCGGTTTCTAGCTTGGGTTCCTCCATCGTCTGCCTCCAAACTCAAAGGTGGTCTTTTCGAATATAGGCATAGCATGCCTCCAAACTCAAAGGTGGATATTTCCTCAGTACCTCACATCTGGCCTGATTGAACTCGGGGTCTAGTCCTGCCAGAAAGATATGTACGCGAAAACGTGATAGGATTTTCTTGCTGCCACAACTTCTTCAGTCGTATCTCCTTCGTTGCACAGACGAGTATCGATTTCTTGGAACAGACTTGCCAACTCATTATAATAAGTTGGCAAGGATCGTCCGGTTTGGCGGGTACTAAACGTCTTCCTGTTTAGTTCAAAGAGTTGGGTCCCATCGGTTCCGTCATAGAACTTTTTTGAGACTGGATCCTAAATTAATCTCAGCCGCCGTTCGGAGCCTGATGAATCGACGCATTAGGGTTGGACTCATGGAGTCGATGAGCCAACTCTTAACTCTATTATTGTCGATCAGCCAGGTTTCAATTGCTTTTTCATTCGTGGTTGGTTTCACTGATGTGCCGGTGAGGAAACCCGACTTATTTCGTGCTCCGATCCGCATTTCCATTAGTTGAGACTAAGGGTGAGCATTTGGACCGAACCGGACCGGACCAGACCGGACCGGCTCTTGGACCGGACCGATTATGGAGAAAATTGTGGACCGTGGACCGGACCGAATGAGTCGTGTCCGTGTCCGTGTCCGGGTCCAGGTCCGGGTTTTCCGGTTCTTGGACCCGTTTGGACCGGTACAACTTTAATTGCATAGAGTACAAGTCGTTAAGATAAGTTTTTAGGTTTGATAGAACTCGTTAAAACGAATATGTTATTGGGTTTGATACGATACAACGAATATATTACGTTTTCGTTTCATGCATAACTAATCTAACTTGATGTTATAATATTATAACTTGCAAAATTAATTTTCCAAATAAAAGCAACTAACATATAAATCAAGTTCACCAAGATCCCTTTCATATGATTTATCTGTCAAAGATACATAAAATTCAGAATTATAGTCTAAAATAATAGTTAAAAAGCTGAAATATTTCAGCTTTGATAGCTTAACTTTGAATGATTGTAACTCACTGAATATAATACCAAAATCAACAAAATTATAGTCTAAATTCATCTACAAACTGTAAACTAAATGTTGGAAAAAATGCAGGTCAATCCGACTTAAAACGAATGAGTTATGGTTGTTTAAAAATTTTCACAGATTACAAAATTTTAAAAATCTTGCTGAAAAGCTGAAAATTTTCAGCTTTGATAGCTCAACTTTGAAAGACTGTAACTCATTGCATATAATACCAAAATCAACAAAATTATAGTCTAAATTCATCTACAAACTGTAAATTAAATGTTGGAAATAACCGCGTGTTAATCCGACTTTAAATAAATGAGTTATGGTTGTTTAAAAATGTCACAAATTACAAAATTTTAAAAATGTTGCTGAAAACCTAAATTTTTTTAGCTTTGATAGCTCAACTTTGAAAGACTGTAACTCATTGAATATAATACCAAAATCAACAAAATTATAGTTTAAAATCATCTACAAACTGTAAATTACACGTTGGAAAAAACCGCGTGCTCAATCCGACCCAAAATCACGGCCAGAAAAGACCGGCTTCATTTATGCTTTTAAAATAATTTTAGAGTAAATCCATTGATTTAAAAGAGTTGCGGAAATTTTTCCCCAAAACAAAACATGATAAAATAAAGTTTTATCAAAGCATTTCTTAAAGAAATGTATTTTCATTATATATCAAAACTCGGGATGTCATGTTCCGATACAGACCAAAAGCATAAACAATACAAAATAGAGCTTACAACAGTTACATATAACTACTGGT
Source organism: Lactuca virosa (assembly GCF_052849685.1). Taxonomy (NCBI): domain Eukaryota; kingdom Viridiplantae; phylum Streptophyta; class Magnoliopsida; order Asterales; family Asteraceae; genus Lactuca; species Lactuca virosa. Next base: position 74,477,787 of record NC_136431.1, read on the forward strand.
CTATAATCCAAAAATATATTGACGATGTCATCCAACTTATGCTCTCGTACCACTACCTGTAATACAAAGAAAAACTGAGTGGGTCAGGCTTGTGAGCCTGGTGAGCATATAGGGTTTTCAACCCACAATAAATAATTATATTTAGTTCATCGACCAACAATAACCCGATTACCCATTCCCGTTATCCTCACTTTATGTCCCTAAAACAACAACTATTACAAGGGACCTAATCTAGGATTTTCATCGGGACGGACATTACTGCAAAGGGGTTTCCTTAACAATAGATGTCCTAAAGGCAACCATGAGGGGGATGGAGTACACCGGTGAACACATCGTTCACAAACACCTACAGGTTATGAGCCTGCTAGTGTTCCACTGGACTGTCTAGAAAGAGTCTGTGGTCATCATCTATACTCCGCTAGATGACTAGATCAACAACAACATCGAGGCCTCTCATCATTTTATTTCATCACACACCAACTGTCTACCCATGTTCTACCCAACATATTAGTAGATAAAATATATACATTTATATACAGCTTAAAACTTGTACAAAACATCCATTCAACAACTAGTTCAAATAAACAAATAATATATAAACACATAGCGCGTATTTTATAAAGAATACTTCATATCTATGTGTTAGAAGAAAACGAAAATACACTCACTTGATAAGAAAATGATCGGACAGCACCTCGCCTCTTAAAATAATCTTTTCCGATAAAACCGGGATGCTTTTCTTGAAAACAGGGCTTCTCGCAGGCAGAGTCTCGGCTCGAAAACTTTACTTCTCGGGATCCTCGGGGATTCGGAACTTGCTTCGGGTGTCGGGAATGATACCGGGGCTTCGGGGGTAAAGTTTGCACGTAAAACGAGGTAAAACGAGTGAGAGAGAAAGAAATGAGCACTAAAACTCGGCAGCCCACGACATCTATTTATAGGGTGCTGAACCCTGATTTACGATGGGCGTAACTCCTAATTACGCTGGGCGTAATGCCCCTACAAGCAGTACGCTGGGCATACGAAGATCTACGCAGGGCGTAGTTCGGATAAGCTTTGGTATGCGTGCCTCGAACTTCAAAAATTCATAACTTTCGCATACGAGCTCCGTTATCGACGTTCTTTATATCCACCTGTAGGTGAGACTATGCTCTACAACTTTCATTTAGACTCCGTCGGCTAATTTTGACTTTATTTTTATTGTATTATTTTTAGTAGGCCGGGACAGGAAAACTCCGTTATAAAATCATAACTTCTTCATCAGACGTCCGTTTTCGTCTGTCTTTTTACCGTTGGACTACTAACGACGAGATCTTCGATTCTTGTTTAGATTGTTTCGGCTAAAAGTCACTCGATCTCATATTCGAGTTTCGGGCTGCATACCGCTAAGTCGAAACTTAGAAAAATCGTAACTTCCTCATACGAAGTCAAATTTAGACGTTCTTTTTATGCACGCTCTCGGTTTAACGAACTCTTCGACTTCCGTTTAGATCACTAAGGCTAAATATCGCTCTATCTTAAATTCGTATTTTACGTCATACAGTGCCGTGTCGATCCTGTCACGAAACTTCGACAGGTCATAACTTCTTCGTTATAACTTGGATTTCGGCATTCTTTATATATTCGGAAACCTTGCCACGACCACTACAACTTCCTTCATAGATATCGGGCTTATCTAATATTTTATTTTATCGCTTATTTTTATCCTTAATTCATTTAAATCACACAATTAAGCAATAAACATATAATACTCAAATAATACATTCTTATTATTTCAAAATGAGTTACAAAGGTTAACCTAGACTATTACAACGACATTAATGCCTAGCCCATAAACACGGGCGTTAAAATTCTCTCCACCTTAGAATGATTCCGTCCCTGGAATCACACATCAACAAACAAATGTGGATAGCGACTCATCATGTCACACTCCGTTTCCCAGGTGAGATTTGGCCCATTCGTTTGTTTCCAACGGACAAGCACTAATTCGACCATCTTGCGTCGCAACTTCTTAGTCTTTCGGTCAACGATTGCCTCTGGTTCTTCAATTAACCTTTTGTTCTCATCAATTGCTAACTCAGAAATTGGAATTATATCGGGAACTTCTCCCGTGAACTTCCTCAAATAACACACATGGAAAGTGTTATGAATTCCATTTAGTTCTTCGGGTAATTCGAGCTTGTAAGCTTGGTTCCCAATCCTCTGAAGAACTTTAAACGGTCCAATAAACCTTGGACTTAACTTTCCCCTTTTGCCAAACCTTATAAGTCCCTTCCACGGCGAGACTTTAAGCAAAACCGAATCTCCAACTTCAAAAGTCATCGGTCTTCGCTTGTTGTCAGCATAGCTCTTTTGACGATCCTGAGCTGCTAACATTCTCTCCCTAATTATTTTCAACTTTTCAGCAGTTTGATGGACTATTTTCGGTCCCATAAACTGCTTTTCCCCAGCCTCAAGCCAACAAGACGGCGTACGACACTTTTGTCCGTACAAAGCTTGATAAGGTGCCATCTTTATGCTCGAGTGGAAACTATTATTGTAGGAAAATTCTACCAAAGGTAAATGTTCGTCCCAATTACCTTGGAATTCCAGGGTACATGCTCTCAGCATATCTTCAAGCGTTTGTATCGTTCGCTCTGACCATCAGTCTGTGGATGGTAAACACAACTTGGTACCCAATTCCTCTTGTAGACTTCTCCAAAACCTTGAGGTGAAACGGCTGTCACGATTTGATACAATTGTTAACGGAACACCGTGAAGCCTCACAATTTCTTTCACGTAAGAATTCGCAAGCTTATCCATAGACCATTTCTCATTGGCTGTTATGAAGTGCGCACTCTTAGTGAAGCGATCAACGACCACCCAAATCATGTCGTGACCATTCTTTGTTCTGGGCAGTTTAGTGACAAAATCCATAGCAATGTCTTCCCACTTAACCATAGGAACAGGTAAAGGTTCTAAACTCCCGTATGGTTTCTGATGTTGTGCCTTGACTCTCGCGCAGGTCAAACACTCTGCCACATACTTCGCAATGTCGAGCTTCATCGTTGGCCACCAGTAATAGGGTTTTAGGTCCCTATACATTTTAGTGCTTCCAGAATGAATTGAGTACATGGTTTTGTGAGCTTCTTCCATCAGAAGATCTCTTATTCCTACTGACTTGGGTACCCAAATACGATCTTGTAATACCTTCAGTCCATGACCGTTTGTACCAAACACTAACGTTTTGCCCAAACGTTCCTCCTTTCGGTCCTTCTTTTCTGAAGCTTCATCTTGAGCTTTCTTTATACTTTCCACAATTGTCGAGACAACATCTATTCTCAACGCTCTTGGCCTTTTTCTTTCAAGATTGCCTTTTCGACTGAGAGCATCAGCAACAACATTTGCTTTACCGGGGTGGTAAAGTATCTCACAGTCGTAGTCCTTAAGTAATTCTAGCCAGCGTCTTTGCCTCATATTCATTTCCTTCTGACTAAAGATATATTGGAGACTCTTATGATCAGTGAAAAGTTTGCACTTCGAGCCATAGAGGTAATGCCTCCATATCTTTAGAGCAAATACTACCGCTACCAACTCCAAATCATAAGTGGGGTAGTTCTTTTCATGCTCTTTCAGCTACCGAGACGCATATGCTATCACCTTTTCTCTTTGGGTCAAAACACAACCCAACCCAACACCAGACGCATAACTATAGACATCGAAGTCTTCAACTCCATCTGGTAGAGAAAGAATCGGTGCTTCACATAGCTTCTTCTTTATCAACTCGAATGCTTCTTTGTGTTTATCACTCCAAGCATAAGTAGCTCCTTTGTGAGTCAAAGCTGTTAATGGAGTAGCGATCGAAGAGAAGCCTTGGATAAACCTTCGGTAATATCCAGTTAATCCCAAAAAGCTTCGGATCTGTGTGGGACTTTTTGGTTGTTCCCACTTCATCACAGCTTCAATCTTTGCTGGATCAACCATTATTCCTTCTTAGTTGACCACGTGACCCAAGAATTGGACTTCTCGAATCCAAAAATCATATTTGAAGAACTTAGCATACAGCTTCTCCTTCTTCAATACTTCCAACACTTCACGCAAGTGTCTTCCATGCTCCTCTTGGCTTTTCGAATAAATCAAAATGTCATCTATGAACACTATCACAGATTTATCAAGGAACGGATTGCAAACTCTGTTCATTAAATCCATGAATGCTGCTGGAGTATTGGTTAGTCCAAACGACATAACCAAAAACTCGTAGTGTCCATATCGTGTTCTGAATGCAGTCTTCTCGATATCCTGTTCTCTTACTTTCAGCTGATGATATCCTGACCTTAGGTCGATCTTTGAAAAATAACTTGAACCTTGTAGTTGATCGAACAGGTCATCAATCCTTGGCAACAAATATCTATTCTTTATTGTTGCCTTGTTCAGCTCTCTGTAATCGATGCACATCCTCATACTCCTGTCTTTCTTTTTCACGAATAACACCGGAGCTCCCCAGGGTGATGAACTAGGTCTTATGAAACCTTTGTCCAATAACTCCTGAAGTTGCATCATCAGCTCCTTCATATCCGTTGGTGCTAATCGGTAAAGTGCTTTTGCTATTGGCGTCGTTCCTGGTAACAAGTCAATACAGAATTCTACTTGTCAATCAGGCAGTAATCCAGGAAGATCTTCGGGAAATACTTTCGGATACTCACACACGATAGGAATGCTCTGCATCTCCTTTTTCTCCTTCTTTGCGTCAATCACGAATGCCAAATATGATGTACATCCTTTGGCCAAACACTTTCTAGCTTTCATTAGAGAAATGATTCCAGAATTTACCCTGCGTTTGTCCCCATACACCATAAATTACTCCTTCCCTGGAGGGTTTACTTTGACTATCTTCTTTCTGCACAATATCTCGGCGTCATTGGCGCTAAGCCAATCCATTCCCAACACGATGTCGAAACCGTTAAGTTCGATAGGCAATAATTCCTCGTGGAACCTATTCCCATTCAGGTCGATTAAGATGTTTTTCATACGATGGCTAACAGGTACAAACTTGCCACTAGCAACTTCGACTAATAAAGCATTATCTAGTCTATCAACAAGCAAAACTAATTTTCTACCAAATTCATGCGAAATAAAGGAGTAGTTGGCTCCATAATCAAATAAAATTTGGGCAGGCAATTCGTTTACGAGAAAGGTACCTGAAGCGACATCGGCTTCTTCTTTAGCAGCTTCCAATGTCATCTGAAAGGCTCTCACCTTCGGCTTTGGTGGAATGTTGGGTTTTGCTGCTTCCTTCTTTTTCGGACAATCCCTCGAGATGTGCCCCTCCTCCCCACACCCATAACAAACTTTCTTGGCGAGGGTGCATTCGTTGGCATAGTACCCTGGCTTTCCACATTTGAAGCATGTGACTTCCCCGTCACATTTCCCATGATGCTTCTTCTTGCATTTGTCGCACCACTTCGCTTCGCCTCCTCCTCCTCTCGAACTAGACTTCGAGAATTTCTTTTTCTTGTTGGACCATGAAGGCCCATCAAACTTCCTCTTCTCACCACCCTCTAATCTCTCCAGACCCTTCTCCCTGATCTGAGTCTCAACATTCTTAGCAGCCCAGATGGCAGCTTTCAATGTGGTTGCTTGCTTAACCATTGGACCATAGTCCGCTGGTAGTCCGACGGCAAACTTATTGACCTTTGAGAGTTTTGTTGGAACTAGGTATGGGATAAGCTTCATCTTTTCCGTGAAACTAGCAGCGTATTCAGTAACGCTCATTTTTCCTTCTTCAAATTCTGAAACTCATTATTGATTTCCAGAAGGTCCTGCTCGGAGCAGTATTGCAGTTTCAGTTGTTCCACAAAGTCTTCCCAAGACATTTTGCTCGCTTCTCCCTTGGGCATAGAGTCAGCTAACAGCTTCCACCAGCTCAACACGCCTGATTTTAACAAAGGGATCGCAAGAGCGGTCTTCTGCCTGTTACTGCATTCGCAACTTTCAAACATTGTCTCCATTTCGGAGATCCAATCCCTAATTTGCACCGGCGTCGGGCTTCCGGATAGACACGGTGGCTTAGATGCCATAAAATCCTTGTATTTACATCCTCTTCAATCATTTCCTCCATCACGTTTGTTTTGTCTAACAATCGGTGGGTTGGCTTGACCAACAGTCCCACTGAAGTTTCCTCCTTCCGACGGCCCTCCATTCACTTCAGGCTCTTCAACTTGAATTGAAAGTTCTTCACGATTTTGTTGAAGCAGACGTCTAGTTTCTTCCATCTGACGATCCAACATCGTCTGAATCATCAATTGTACACCAGCCATTGTCATTGGCTCGGGTGTTGCTGCTACAACAGGTATTTGCTCAATCACTGGTGGTTGATTCCTATTTTCGTTCGCGTTTCCAACTCCGCTTCTTGTTCTTGCCATTCTTGATCTATACACCAAATAAGGTGAATTTAGATCTTCAATCACGATAGATAATCAAATCATCCTTATCACTCCGAAACGTTTACATGCTAGTTCTAATACCGTCATCATACGCTTAGAATCCTAAACACATAAGGTCTCCAGATCCGGTTGGCAACAAACCATAGATCCGAACAAATAATGTCATATATGGCAAACATATAACATTTAGCACATAAAAGCATTTTAGGCAACTTTCCTAAAATAACTAGTGCTCGTGTCTAAAATACAACTGACACTCCTCTCACAATCTTTACTTAGCATTCTAAGTTTAAGTCTAGAAATCCTACAAATTCCTAGTTCGCTTAAACTAATGCTCTGATACCAACTGTGACATCCCCAAAATCACGGCCAGAAAAGACCGGTTTCATTTATGCTTTTAAAATAATTTCAGAGTAAAACCATTGATTTAAAAGAGTTGCGGAAATTTTTCCCCAAAACAAAACATGATAAAATAAAGTTTTATCAAAGCATTTCTTAAAGAAATGTATTTTCATTATATATCAAAACTCGGGATGTCATGTTCCGATACAGACCAAAAGCATAAACAATACAAAATAAACCTTACAACAGTTATAGATAACTACTGGTCTATAATCCAAAAATATCTTGACGATGTCATCCAACTTATGCTCTCGTACCACTACCTGTAACACAAAGCAAAACTGAGTGGGTCAGGCTTGGGAGTCTGGTGAGCATATAGGGTTTTCAACCCACAATAAATAATTATATTTAGTTCATCGACCAACAATAACCCGATTACCCATTCCCGTTATCCTCACTTTATGTCCCTAAAACAACAACTATTAAAAGGGACCTAATCTAGGATTTTCATCGGGACGGACATTACTGCAAAGGGGTTTCCTTAACAATAGATGTCCTAAAGGCAACCATGAGGGGGATGGAGTACACCGGTGAACACATCGTTCACAAACACCTACAGGTTATGAGCCTGCTAGTGTTCCACTGGACTGTCTAGAAAGAGTCCGTGGTCGTCATCTATACTCCGCTAGATGACTAGATCAAAAACAACATCGAGGTCTCTCATCATTTTATTTCATCACACACCAACTATCTACCCATGTTCTACCCAACATATTAGTAGATAAAATATATACATTTATATACAGCTTAAAACCTGTACAAAACATCCATTCAACAACTAGTTCAAATAAACAAATAATATATAAACACATAGCGCGTATTTTATAAAGAATACTTCATATCTATGTGTTAGAAGAAAACGAAAATACACTCACTTGATAAGAAAATGATCGGACAACACCTCGCCTCTTAAAATAATCTTTTCCGATAAAACCGGGATGCTTTTCTTGAAAACCGGGCTTCTCGCGGGCAGAGTCTCGGCTCGGGAACTTTACTTCTCGGATCCTCGGGGCTTCGGGACTTGCTTCGGGTGTCGGGAATGATACCGGGGCTTCGGGGGTAAAGTTTGCACGTAAAACGAGGTAAAACGAGTGAGAGAGAAAGAAATGAGCACTAAAACTCGGCAGCCCACGAAATTTATTTATAGGGTGCTGAACCCTGATTTACGATGGGCGTAACTCCTAATTACGCTGGGCGTAATGCCCCTACAAGCAGTAGGGGCGTAGTTCGGATAAGCTTTGGTATGTGTGCCTCGAACTTAAAAATTCATAACTTTCGCATACGAGCTCCGTTTTCGACGTTCTTTATATCCACACGTAGGTGAGACAATGCTCTACAACTTTCATTTAGATTCCGTCGGCTAATTTTGACTGTATTTTTATTGTATTATTTTTAGTAGGCCGGGACAGGAAAACTCCGTTATAAAATCATAACTTCTTCATCCGACGTCCGTTTTTGTCTGTCTTTTTACCGTTGGACTACTAACGACGAGATCTTCGATTCTTGTTTAGATTGTTTCGGCTAAAAGTCACTCGATCTCATATTCGAGTTTCGGGCTGCATACCGCTAAGTCGAAACTTAGAAAAATCATAACTTCCTCATACGCAGTCAGATTTAGACGTTCTTTTTATGCACGCTCTCGGTTTAACGAACTATTCGACTTCCGTTTAGATCACTAAGGCTAAATATAGCTCTATCTTAAATTCGTATTTTACGTCATACAGTGTCGTGTCGGTTCTGTCGCGAAACTCCGACAGGTCATAACTTCTTCGTTATAACTCGGATTTCGGCATTCTTTATATATTCGGAAACCTTACCACGACCACTACAACTTTCTTCATTGATATCGGGCTTATCTAATATTTTATTTTATCGCTTATTTTTATCCTTAATTCATTTAAATCACACAATTAAGCAATAAACATATAATACTCAAATAATACATTCTTATTATTTCAAAATGAGTTACAAAGGTTAACCTAGACTATTACAACGACATTAATGCCTAACAGAAACACGGGCGTTACATATTGCTCTGATACCATGTACAAAATAAGAACAGAGATTTACGAATGGTTTTTGTACTTAATTGATAATCAACAAATTACATGTATTTATACAAGGAACTTTGAACTAACAACTAATCTACTAGCCTGCCATAATTAACGTGATATGATAGCTACAAACAACAAACTCCAAACTCACTTCTAATCTCATTTTATCTTATCTTGCTCTCGCTAACAACTCATTACCGACGACGTGTCATCGGTACAAATTTCACATGGATCGCCAGTTTATGTGCAGACGACTTGTCTTCAGGACAACTTACCTATTTTCTGCTAGATGAGTTATAAAAAATTGGAAATTATAATTTCATAACCTATACCGACGACTTGTCGTTGGCATAGGATTTCAGAAAACTGCAAAAAAAAATGTTGTCGTCTACCCTATGGTCAGAGAAGTTTTCGTTCCAGGTCAGAGAAACTTGGTCAACTCTATACCGACGACTTGTTGTCGGTATAGGTAAAGTTTTAGCGACGACAAGTGTCGTCAATATAGATGTTGTTGGCACAGATGGAGATTGTCGTCGGTATAGCTACAGTTTTAGCGACGACAAGTGTCGTCGGTATAGATGTCGTTGGCATAGAGGGAGATTGTCGTAGGTATAGCTAAAGTTTTAGCGACGACAAGTGTCGTAGGTATAGATGTCGTTGGCACAGAGGGAGATTGTCGTCGGTATAGCTAAAGTTTTAGCGACGACTAGTGTCGTCGGTATAGATGTCGTTGGCATAGAGGGAGATTGTCGTAGGTATAGCTAAAGTTTTAGCGATGACAAGTGTCGTCGGTATAGATGTTGTTGGCACAGAGGGAGTTTGTCGTCGGTATAGCTAAAGTTTTAGCGACGACAAGTGTCGTCGGTATAGATGTCGTTTGCACAGAGGGAGATTGTCATCGGTATAGCTAAAGTTTTAGCGACGACAAGTGTCGTCGGTGTAGATGTCGTTGGCATAGAGGGAGATTGTCTTAGGTATAGCTAAAGTTTTGGCGACGACAAGTGTCGTCGGTATAGATGTCGTTGGCACAGAGGGAGTTTGTCGTCGGTATAGCTAAAGTTTTAGCGACGACAAGTGTCGTCGGTATAGATGTCGCCGGCAGAGAGGGAGATTCTTGTAGTGTAGGGAGTTTGTCGTCGGTATAGCTAAAGTTTTAGCTAAACTTAGTTCCGTGGACACATTTGTTTAGGAGATCTTCCATTTTGTTTATGGATTTCATAGAATGTTTGTTCTTGGTTTGATAAGTATTTGGGGGGGGGGGGGGGGGGGGGTTGATTCTCTCGACCTTTTAACCAAAGGACCTTTTTTATGAGTAGCTTTGGATCTTAACAAAATCATAGTTTTTTGTATTGCGTCTACAAGATTAATGTTGCGGGTAGTGAATTAGTATAGACGGGCCGTTTATCAACAAAGTCTCAAATTATATGCGTCAGGAGTGGATGTTGATTCCATATTATGTCCAATTTGTGAAGGTTATATAAAGACTCTCGGTCATCTATTTTCTAATTTCCCATAGGTCATCTTTGTATGACAACATATTCATTGATGGTGGAATGTTTTCTATACGTGTTTCTCTTTGGCTAAAGATTGACTTTGTTTGACCAAATCAAAAGCAGATTAGTGTTACAATGTAGTTATTCAAACAAGTTTTTAGATTTTATGGTCTTTCCAAAATTCAACCCTTTTCAATGTGAAAAAAAAGACAAGAAAACATTTTATTTAACAATAGTGTGTCTCTATCATTTTTTGGTTTGCTAATACATAACTTAAAAAGAAATTTAATTGGATAGAATGGATCAAGGATCCAACTATGTCTTTTTGATACTTAGTATTTTTTCTAGCCTCTGACTATTTCTCAATAAAACATGTTCTTTAAAAAAAATGATGTCATGAAGCAAGCTTAGTCTCTGCCTCTATAACGATAAGGTCTTACCATGCAAATATTAGGGCTCGAAACTAAACAATCGCTAGTGCCGTTAATAAAATCCTAAACTAGGAACATTCAATGGAACCTAATCCCCAACCTATTAAGATAATATTAAATAAGTTAGTTATATTATTCTGTTGATATAATAAAGTAATATAAACTAATAAAAATTTGTTCAAGAAGATAACTTTATGTTATCTTGCATACATGCAAAAAAGGAAAAACATGGACTTACGATCATTTAAATAACTATAATACGATACAAATACAATATATGATCGATTGTGGGCATTGAGTTCTATTGAAGAGGGACATAAATGGAAGAAACTTCTATTGAGGGAAAAGAATCTTGATGTGGCAATGTAATAGGTAGTGACAAGGAATGGATGTTGACCCACCAACAATACCAAAAAAATTATCTTTGAAACCTTGGATGTGCTTTTTTATTAGAGAAAAAAAAAATCATAAAATGGCCACTTTGGGGGAAATTTCTTTAATAAATGGACCGTTTTTATATTTAAACCACCTTTTTAACAAAATAATATTTTGGTATTGCTTAAGTTTCGGAATACACATTGCAAAGTTTTGAAAAGTTTTTATACTTTGTTTTATGGTCATTATTTTTGTTAGATTTTGTTACTATATTATTAATTAGGATTAATATCACAAAAATAATTACTAGTAATTTTCAATTTGATATTTAAGTCATTATTAAATAGACTAATATTTTTTTTCTGTGTTTCATTACAAGAATTTCAATATTATATGACATCTCCTATATATTGTTAATTATTGAGTCTCGATAAATGGTAATTAGGATAAAATAACTATGTGAATAGAAATGTATAAATTCTATCATATTAGACACCACGATATATGCCATATAATGTATTAATGTGTTTAATATCATTTTACCTAGTCGAAATCTATTATAATGTTGCAATTAATCATAAAAACAATATTAAACTATTAAATACATTTAAAAGATAAGTGATTATCAGAAAATTAAGAGTTATTGAATGACATTGTATTACATCTGCCATATTAATTATTATAAGAAACTAGAAACCATGGTGGATTGATCGATTTCAACTTATACCATAAATTTGTTGATATTCGTTGACTTAATGTATTACAATCTGACAATCATATACAAATAATGGAGAGATAAATGTTTTTACAATTGAATAAATGTGATAGTGTAGATAGCATATCATAGCCTTTGTTGGTTTCATATCGAATTATATTGATTTATTTAATGATGATTACATATAAATATTAAAGCAAACGGTACACAATATATTATTTTTTTACAATTTTGACATTATACTATTTATTTATTTATTTATTTTTAATTGAAATCATAGAGTTTTGTTCAATTTTGACAATCTAATCGACACTCTCGCATGTACCAGAATTTTCATGTTGACTTGAAAAATACGATATCAAAGTCGTCAAAATAAAAAAATAAAAACAGTAGTGTTTTTAGAATAAAAATTGGACAACGCAATGTCAAAAAACAAAAAAACAAAGAAAAAACAAAAAACATAGTATCTTTTGTGCCGTTAAATGAAAATAAAAAATCAATATTGAACAAAATTGAAAAAATATAATTTTCAATTTAAAATAAAAAATAATACAATGCCAACACTGAAAAAATAAACAACAATATAGTTTCTTTGTGACATTTGCCCTAGCACCTTGGCTTGAAGAATTAGCCAACTCTTTCCTCCCTTTCTTACTTCTAACCCTTACAGAGTTTGTGAAATTGACAATTATCCTAGTTTATTTTTGGTTACTCTCATTGAGTCTTGGGTGTGAAGCAAAAGATGGATTCCTATTACTGGGTTCTTTCCATCCAAAACAAAGGTGGTTGTGACGAGATCTCAGTGAAGAGACCAAAATGACTAAAACTCTAGAGCTACAAGCATGGAGTTATAAAGATGTAAACATGAACACTTAAAAGAGGTTATAGAGATGAATGGAAAGGTTGGAACTCTCTAGATCTAGATTATCATACACCAAAACTACAATCTTCTTCTTCTTCTTCTTCAAGTAACATACCAAAGCACCAAGAACTCAAGAATGAAATGGAAGGTGGATAGGGTTTCTAGAGGATGGAGGTTGGTAAGAGAGGAAACCCTAAAAGTTGGTACCTTTAAAAAAGGTCCAAAACTCACGACATAGGGTTTTGAGCTGTGGCAGAGACGCGTCGCGACTTATCCAGTTGGCATGTGTCGCGACAAACACCTAGTCGCGTCGCGAATTCAAGTCCTTCCCAAAACCCTCTTTCATATTTCCTTAGAATAAATAACTTGGCGATCTAGAACATACTCAGAAAACAAACGGTACAAATTGTTTGATGGATATATGATGCGGTTGTATCATATTTGGTTGGTAGGCCATAAACTAGTTGAAGAACCAAACATTTGTTATTAATTATGGCATCTACATCTTTAATTAGATGTTCGGCCAAATCACATAGTCGTTGACCATGAGATTAGGCATTGCCTCTGGTTTAAGGTTGTTGAATTCTTATTCGAGTTCAACCGCTTGTGCTCCTTTGCTGTGAAAAATATTTTTCACACGGGTCCAAGCATCATAAGCCATGGATTTATCTTTAGGAACGTGAAGGACAAGATCGTAAGACAATATTCCATAAATCCACTAAAGGACATGGGCATTGATTTCAACCCATGATGCGAAAGTTGGATAATTGATCGTCAGGGGGGATGTGTTCCATCGATGTGGCGAATGACGAGTGAGCTTGTTTCCACAAGCATATAGTTCGAACAATGTCACCAAATATAAGTTAATTTTGTGTCATCAAGCATTTAAACCTTGTGTGGTATGTTAAATACTATATAGGCAGGTTGAAGATGAATCTTTTTCGAGATGTTGTCGTTGCCAACAATTTTTGTTATTATCAATCATTGCCCATACATAAGCGTGGGGGGGGGGGGGGTAGGAATCAAGTTTAGGATTTAGGGCGTGTTTGGCAAAACTAGCGGGTAGCGGGAAGTTGGTAACTGGTAGCAGGTAGTGGGTACCTGGTAGTTGGTAGCATTTTGTCAAAAGCTACGTGAGATAGCTATTAGATTTGGAGCGTTTTGTTTAAACTAAACGCTAAAAGTTTGTAGTGCCAAACGAGATTTTTTGTTCAAAACGGAGCGTTTTGTCAAACGCTAGAAGCTCCCAAACGCTCCGTGCCAAACATGCCCTTAGTCTGACAGCTCTAATACGATGACAATTTTGAGGAATTACCCCAACTTGGGATTTTGCCTTCCAAGATTTCATATAAACTAGTGATGCGACCCATGCTTCGCATGGATCTGAAAGGTTTTGGTGTTACTTTTCAATTTCTTTGTTTTTTAAAAAAGTATCTATTTATAGATATATAAACTTGCAATGTTATTCAATTGTCATGGGATGGGTTTTTTTTGTACATCTTGTAACAACTTTTTGTTTGAAACTTGAAGTAAAATTTAAATTTGTTTTTGTCAAACCAACAATTTAAACAAAAAAACAATAATGGAATGAGTCATTACATTTGATGATCATGTTTGAAGGAAACGAAGTGTTCCATTTTGTAAAATACGGATATTTAGGTATTTACCTTTTAACTCCTTAGCATGAGAACTAATTACATTTTCACCCTTAATATGAGAATTGGTTGCAAATTGGTCCATAATGGCATTTTCATAACTATTGGGCAAAGCTCGCGAACGTTGGGTGTTTGTTCCAGAATCCCAAAACCTAATATTTAGGGTTCGGACCTTATTTAAACTTCCTTAAGTCCCAAGCATCCCTTCTTTCATCAGCCTCCAGCCCCAACTTAGACCTTTGCAAACCCTAATCCATTTGAGAGCATTTTAAGCCTTAGAGTGTGTTTTGGTAATCTTGAAGGAGGGAGAAAGAAAAGAAGATCATATTGGAGGAGTGGAACACTTTGGATCCATAATATTAACATCATTTGACACCATTTGAAGGTAAAAAGCTTTGAACTTGATGAAGTATTGATTAGATCGTGTTTTGCCATGAAATTTTGTTCTTTTGGTCCCATAAGCTTGGTATTATGACTATAGATTACTCTAATCCATATAAGCTATCCTTTTAGACGTTTAGGAGCATCTAGAAGCATAAAAATTTGATCTTGGTTGTTAGTTTTCTTCCATGCATGAGTTACAAGGTCTTAATTAGAGTTTTTGTGTTTGGCCACTTAATGGTCATGCAAGACCATAAAGTTGGAAACTTTATGGTTAAGGACGTTAAGGCTAGATCTGGAATATAGGCAAAAGAGCTTAAGGATTAAGCTCTTAATTAGAAGGAAAAAGACTTTGTCGCGAACGTTGGGCATTTCCCTAGGAACGTTGGTGGTTCGTGGTCAACCATCGTGTTTCCAGTCAAACTCATGTATGCCAAGCGTACAAGTTGAATACGCTGGGCGTACTCAGCTATGTTGACCAAGTTTGACTTTTTGACTTTGACTACGATTTGACCAAGTTTTACCTAAGGATATTTTGGGTATTTTGAGTTGTATTTGAGATTGGTCATTGTTTGATGAATAAGTGACGGTTAGAGCTGATATTCGGAGCAGGGACCTATTCAGCTACTTGTTCGGATTAAGATGAGTTTTCCTCACTGTACTTGTGGGTCGAAGGCACCAATGTCGGACCACTAGATTATATATCCTGGTAAGGATCTTGATATGTTATAGTGATATGTTAGATCGGTATCCTGGTAAATAGGAAGAAGTATGTGGTAGTGATCTGTAGATCTGTCTGTTTGTCTGATGACTGGTTATATGTTTATCTGTCTGTTGGATATATGTTATAAGTTATGTATATGTCGACATAGTATGGTTGGGTTGAGTAGTCCTGTTTTGTGTGGAAGCCAACAAACCTGGGAGTAAGCCAGACATAATTTGTGGGCTCGGGAGCAAGCCAGACATGAGTTATGGTTCAGAAGGCAAGCCAGACTCATGTTGTGGGCTCAGGGTAATCCAGTATGTTAGTTGTGGACCCAATATATGATGTTATATGTTTGTCTGGGTTGGTACTTTGGGGGAACTCACTAAGCTTTGGCTTACAAATTTAGTTAATTGTTTCAGGTGCTTCAGATGACTGTGGCAAGGAGAAGGCGTGATCGTGCACATTCTTCGGTTTTATGTTATTTGGATTTTGGGATACTCTGATTACTGAAATACACTTTTTAAACACTGGATTTGTAAACATTTATGGTTTTCGGTTGTTTTTGAAAAGTTCAAATTTATTGTGATTTTTGGGATGTTACACATTTATTTTGGAATTACATTCACTCAATAATAGCTTATTCCATGGAGCAAACAATTTCATTGCTCCCCTAATTGCATAATACCAAACGGTGTCAAAAAACAATGGAATCATACATCATCATTGAAGATGTGAACAGGTGAGGGATACAACTTTGCACAAAAGTGAATTCTAACCAAGCAAGCTAACCTATCAACTAAAGCTGCAAAAACAAAAGCATACTTGTAGGGGAATGGATGTAACTTTCTCAGAGGACTACCCAAGGAAATCATTTACTAATATTACTAAAGAAACATATTGCAATTCCTTCCGCATTCGATTCACTCAACCTTTTTAAAAGACCCCTCCATGAATAATATGCTTCTCATGACAATGTATTATAGGTCGATGAACTTTATTGTTGATTATTAGGGCTACAACAGTGAGGAATTAGCATACCCTGGTTTAGATCCTCGATCTTCTTGGTTCTATACATCTGATGAAATAAAACACCCAAAAGATAAATAATTAGAATCCATTTTATGTTTCAATTCTATAAATATCAATCTATATTTGAACACTTTCATGTATATTAGCAGTAGAAGAACCTTTAAATGACTTTTGACATCAGTGATGTGAAGTCCTTTGATATTTATCAACTGAAGAACCAGTTTAAGAGTCGCTCCTGCACAGAATAGAAATAAAACTATCAAAGGGTAATTATGAAATTTCCCCTTGAGCCAATACATCCTTTATATGTAAAAATGTACACCATAATATTGTATCAAGTAAACATGGAAAACAAAGCTTTAATTTTTTTAAATAACCAAAATCTGATAAATGGAAAATATTCTTAGTTTGTTAAAAGACTTGAAATGTTGTGACTGACATATAGAATTAGGAACAAAAGGTGTGGAATATTGGATTGACTTCATGTTCAAAGAGTAATTATGAAATCTCCTCGTGTAAAAACTCATGGTCCTTTGGGAGTCTAAATCATTTGATTTTATACCAAAAAATGTTGAATTTTTGTGGGTTGATGTTGAATTCCATAAGTAACATGGTGTGCCTTCTAATGAAGAAAAGTAGGGTGGCCGTTATTGTTGTTGCTTTTGCTGACGATACTATTGTTGTCCATCAACACCCATATCAGCTCCACTAACATAACAATTATATCTAGGCATATAATAAAGAAGTGAACCAATATCAGAGTAAATAGCCCCATTGAAAATCATTTGACCAGATCCATCTACTTGACTATATGTTCCACTACGACCCGATATAAATAAACAATCAAACCAAATAAATAATTTTCTGAAAATTAAATAATACAAATTAAAGATAAATATGTATATAAATAACACATATGTAGCTATGAAACTTCTTTCCTAGATTTTGATAGTCATAACAACTAGTAGATGAATAGTAAACACCTTGAGTTTTTATAATGGAGAATGCAAAATCAAGGTAAGTGTAACATCTGGATTCTTTGAGGTTTTAGTTTTAATGTATTTTGAATTTTGGGAGTGACCACATCGTGATGAAGGCATCCCACGATGTTAGGATGCTGGAAGATTCGCGGATCATTTAATGACCCCCACGACGTGGCATCTATGAGCCACAAGGTGGTAACCCTATGTTGTGAAAACCATAAGGTTTCGGGTATTTAAAAGGAAAGTGGGGAGGCTTGGGTTGCCTATCTTCATCCTCCATCACTCTCAAGCCCCAGAAACCCTAACCCTAGCCTCCATTGCAATTATGAACTCATTCTTGGTGCTTTTTGGTGATCTCTGCAGAAGAAGGAAGCCATTGGTGTGATAGTTTACTTGGTAAGCATAGTCTACTTCAGCTGGCACATCTCCTGGACCTTGGTGAGTGTCCAAAATCCAACCTTTGCCTTGCTAAGTTGTTAGATCTCTTGATTTTGTCCCCTTTTTTCATGTCTTGATGGATTTAAGTGGTGAGATATCATAAAGTTTACAACTTTATGAATCTCGAGGTCACTTAGAGTATTTGGTGCCTTGGATCTAGGTTTTAAGTGAGCTTTGATGTCATGCATAGAAAATTGGTCATAAACCCTTAGTTTTGACCTAATAAGAGTTCAAGACATGCATTGGACATGCATGTCTGAAAAGCATGGATTTTTATGATAGTTTTGGTACTAGAAACCCTTTTGGAAACGTGGGTCATGAGACTTTCAAGATTAAGTACTTAATGATTAAGCCATGATGTGTTTTCACCCCCCCCTTGGACCTAGGGTGATATCTTTACCACTTGGAAGGTATTAAGGGATAAAGTTGGAAAATTTATCCATTTGAAATGGATTGGATCAGATATTAGCTTTGGAACTCTTAGAATCGAAGTAAAAAACTTAACCAGTTAAGTTGTTTGGACCCCATCGCCCACGGCGTGGCGACTGGGCTAGGGCCCATCTGTTATGGCGATTTGTGGCCACGACGTGGCCAAG
The DNA here is from genome assembly GCF_052849685.1 of Lactuca virosa. Taxonomy (NCBI): domain Eukaryota; kingdom Viridiplantae; phylum Streptophyta; class Magnoliopsida; order Asterales; family Asteraceae; genus Lactuca; species Lactuca virosa. Next base: position 74,496,329 of record NC_136431.1, read on the forward strand.
GAAGGCAATGACGTGGCAACCAGCTGGAGTTGACTTTGACGTTGACCGTTGACTTTGACCAAGTTTGACTTTAGGTCATTTGGGGTATTTTGAGTAGTAGTTTGAATCTTGAGTCCTTGTTATATGTATAGGTGATCAGTAGAGGTAGTATTCTGAGCAGTGATTTGTTCAACTATCTTTTCAGACTGTGAGGTGAGTTTTCCTCACTGTACTTGTGGGTCGAAGGCACCAATGTCGGCCCACTAGGTTATGTATCCTGGTATATAAAATGTTGCTATGCTATAGTGATCTGTTAGATCTGCATGATTATATGTTTGTTGGTTATATGTTTATTTGTTGCATATGTCGACATAGTGTGGTAGGGTTGAGGCACTATTGCTATGTGCGGAAACCAACTAACCCGTGAGAAAGTCAGACATAAGTTGTAGGCCAGAAAGGCAAGCCAGATTTATGATGTGGGCTCGGGAGCAATCCAAACATGAGCTGTGGGCAGAAAGGGAAAGTCGGACTCATGATGTGGGATTAGGAGTAATCCAGTCTGAAGACTATGGACCCAGTATGCATGTTGTTATATGTTGTGTGGTGGTATTTTGGGGGATCTCACTAAGCTTTGGCTTACAGTTTATGTGTCATGTTTCAGGTACTACTCATGATCGGGGGAAAAGAAAAGGCGTGATCGTACACATCATTTGGTGATATGTTTTGGAGATTTTGTGATATATTGGTTTTGAGATATTTGTATTTGATACTTGGTTTCTTATGACTTGGGTTTTGATGGAAACAATGATTTTACTTTAAATTGAAAATAAAAAATTTTACTGTGATTTTTGGGACGTTACAAGTTGGTATCAGAGCTCTGGTTTGAGCGAATTCGATGAGCATTCGTGTGAATCCAGACTCAAACTAAGGATTTGTAAAACTTTTCAAAATTGTTTTCAAGGGTAACCAAGGAAGGATGAGATGTATACGATTATCCAGAGCAAGAAAGTATGCCCCAAGCTACCCACATTATTATTTGCTTATGCTGATTATGATAGAATTGCATGCTAGTTGTAGCATAGGGATCTTCAGGAATTGCATGATAGAATTTCCTGAATTATGATGCCTTATTTGATGGGTTTTGTACATAACAAACAATCCTATGTGTGCATGCAACCCTAATTTGAGGATCTATGTTTTCACTATTAGACATACAAGCATTGAACACAAAAACTAGAAACCCTAGGAGGCACATGTAATTTTCGAAATTAACATATAATTAGGGTTAGGATACATACCTTGATTGTTATATTGTAATAACAATCAAATCTTTGAAGTCTTGAACTTTGGTAGCAAGCGTCACAAGTGTCGCGCCTCTAATGGCTCACAAACAAACCTAGCAACCAAGGATTACTATGGAGAGAGAGAGAAGTAGAGTAGAATTTCGGCCCTTAGCCTTTCTTGGAGTGCCTTGGACGAAATCCAACCCTTTAGGGGTTTATATAGGTGATAAGGAAGGTTTAGGATAAGGCAGGTGTATCTTAGATAACCCTAATCCCTTAACTTCCTCCCTAAGGCTTCCAAGGCACCCTTAGAGCCCAAGGAAACCCTAGGACACTCTAGATTTCGTTCCCCACCTCTAAGGGAGGTTCTAGAATGCTCAATGCTCAACTTTTGAACATTGTCACCTTTAGTCCCTGCAGTTTCAATTAATTCCTTTAATCCCAAAATTAATTCCAAAATAATTTCTGATTAAATATTAATTAAACAATATGATTTCTAATTAATATATTATATCCATAATACATTAATAAATCATTTATCTTGATTTCTAATTAATTTATTAACCAAGTAATAAATTAATAAATCATTTTTCTCTCTCTAACAGTTATCCTATTCAATTGCCAGCTTTGAAGGCAACCCAAAACGACATTGCTACTATCAATTCAAGTACATAACAATTATAGTTATGGGCTTAGACACCTAATCCAACAGTCTCCCACTTGGATAAGTCTAATAACTATAATTGCAAGTATAACTTCAAAAATTGACAAGCAAATTTTAGCTACCAAAAGCCGCTGTCGAACTCTGAGCTAGTCAATGACGTGTCCTTAGATAAGGGATCAAATATTCCTCCATTCTCAAGATATCGTATGAACTGAGACATGGATTTCAATCATTCTCTCTGTTCATCTGTTGTTTCCCGATTTCCGATTTATGACGATTGACTAATTGAACATATCAAATCAGTCCAGGCTTGGCCAAGCGCTTTGGGGTGTCATCACTAAATCATCGAAGGGACCACATATATCGCTTTTATCCAACTTTGGGTAAAAGGAACGGATAAACATCGACTCATATGCTTGCTCTATTTACTCATCAAATCACACACAACAATACGTTTTATAACACCAAGTTACTGGTGCGTTTACGTATTATCAATGTGCAACCGATTTGCAAACTGCAACTCATATCTCTTCGTTTCAAGAATATAAGATATTATCGTCTCACAATCACTCGTGATAAAATCCATGAAGTGATTCAAGTGAGCGTGGGTTTAATCCAATACTCTAATCTTATTAAAGCACTCATGAGCTCTGCAACAAACTTTTGCTATGTCTAAACACTTTAGACAATCTACAGACGGACTCATGACAGTCTTGCTTCATACCTACTCCCAATGTATGAGCGACTGTGGATGTTTGAATAACCTAGTTATTCTGGAAGTCAAAACATGCAAAGTGAAACACAATAATAATACTTAATCCTATATGACCCCAAAACTTTTGAGTATAAATAAAACACCTTTTATTTAGTCACCATATTGATTACTCATTATTCATTGTATACTGTTTCAGATAATCAACTTGACACTTGAATTATAACAACAGTTGTCCCATGCACCAAGCATGCACACTATGTTTACCTATCATCCTTTCTTTGTGAAATAGATCAATTAGAAAACATTTCCAATGAAACTCATTTCACAATTCCCAAAACTCATTGTTAGTGTAAGAATATAAAATTCTTGCCACTATTAGAATATGTTAGATTCTAACATTTTATGCAACGATCCTTTCGTAATGTCACTGCACAAAAGTCACTAAGACTCAGCCAATGAAATTACAAAGTTCTCTATCAGAGATTGTTGCAAGACAATTCCATAGACGTGAAGACTCACATTCAAAGTACATTCCTTTGAACATCCTTCTTGCATAAAAGTTTCTAATCTAGACATAGATTCTTATATATCCAACTCCCAATATGGAAACATTTCCATATTTGCCATATGACAACTCATTCATAATAGAGTCTTACTTATTCATAATGATGTCGATATGGTCCATTTAATAATTTACTTCCAACTGTCCACAAGCGACCAATCCTTAGCGAACCTTAGATTGTCCTTGACAGATGTTTAATTAATTTAGTCAAATCCGATTCTGGTCCCTTTTCCTCTTAATGCCCTAGGCATTTGGAAAATCAGAACGATCGGATATTATAGCATATGCAATCGATCCTATACCCAAAGCGTATGGGACACGATTCATAATGTCTTACATAAAGACGTGATACTTTACCAGTCTCCTACTATAATATTTCTATTTGCCATATTCTCACAATTTTGATTATGAAGAGGGATGTCGTAATCATATCCAAATTTTGAGAACGCAATTATCATTTCCATATATAGAATTTCCTTACGTTGAACCATTCCAACATAACATTCATATATATTTGACTAAATTTGACTAAAATATCACAATCTAAGCTTTTAGATTTGAAATGAAGTATAATATTCTCTCCCTTAATGATAGCAAAACAACTCTTCAACCCTTGCAACTTTGCAAATTGAAATTCTTGTTTTCTATAATTAATATTGCTAACTCGCAAATCATAATAATCATGCTCCCACTAACATGATAATTATCTTCTTACCAGCATAACACTTATGCTCCCACTAGCTTTGACATGTATTTAGAAATCAATTGGACTTCTAGAAATCAATACTTATTGACTTTCTTACCGAAGTTCATATTTCTGACACGAGATGCTTCGATAAGCTTTTATCTAATCTTCTAGAAAACAACTCATACACCTTTCCTTAGATAGCTCACATGTGTGTCTAAAAATTCTAGAACTTATATCAATAAGTCTCGAATGTTCAAACTAATTGCCAAATCTCACAATTCGAACTATGAAGAGGGATGTCGTAATCATAATCGAATTCGAGAATGCAATTTACATAATCGCCATCTCCTTAAAATCTCTCTTAGTGAAAGCGTTTCCTCACAATCATTTTCATGAAGGAGGGAAACCTTATGACACTTAGATTTTATGGTGCATGTGTTCTATCCATGTGATTTTGTCATAACCACAATCATAAGATAATGTTTGTGACAAATCCAAACTCTTATGGATAGAACTTGTTCATTCTTAATTTCTTGCCATCAAGGGTCCCACCATTGCTTCCCAGTTATTTAGCAGCTCACCTATGCCAGTCAATGTACTTTCATTGATCAAGGTGTTTGCCCTTATGCATTCAATTGAGAACTCGTAGAACTCATATGCATAATCACTCAACTGGATTGGCACAGAAATACAATTTTGTCAACACGATAGGTTATAATCCTCAAGTCGTGTGCTAGTGTTTAATAGGTTTACTTCTTGATTTGTTCATGAAACTTTTCAGGATCTTTAGACTCCCACTGACCTCTTGACATATTAGATTCTCTTATCAAGAAACATTTCTTGACAAAACAAATATCCAAGAGTTAGTGTGTGTCTATATCAAGACAAAACTACGCGTACTTTGGTACTAGTTGGTCTATGTCTTATTCAAGACATCACAACTTACCAAAATGTGAAAATGTAAGAACATTCCTACTTAAGATTATGTCACTCAAGTCACAATCTTGGAGTTTGACTCTAAGACTTGATTTTGGAACGAAGTACGATTCATCTTATTGTCTTAACCAATTTGACAATTCTCGACTCCTCTTCTTAGCCATACTAGTGCACTAAGGTGTCCTTAGAGGATGAATTGTAATATGGTTCTTAAGACGATCATAAACATGATACAAAAGTACTCTCCCTTCTTCTTAGATTGGAGAAACTTTTATTTTTCTTGCCTAATTGATTCTTCTTATTCGTTCTGCCATTCATTGAAACCTTTCAATGATTCAGAATCAAACTTAATCTTTTAAGTATAATCATATTTACTAATCTTTTAGCAAATCATGACGAACATTTTATCGATCTTTGTGGTGGACTTGACTAGCGCACAACATTGTGTACCAGATCTCATTATCCTTCACTTGACTCACATACTTATGTGAACAAGGAATTAGTCTCAATTTTCCATATACGAAGGTTCTCATTTGTCACACAATACCAGTTGCATGATTCCAAGTTTCTGTCCAATTGAAACTTAGGCGATGAGAATCTGTCCTCATTTGGTAAATTTCTGACATTTCCACAAATAACATAACTAAGAATCGAACCCATTCACAATATTGCTAACAATAGAACCATTCAAACACCAATTTTCATAAAATCCATCGTAAGGAAACATAAATAAGATAAATCAAAATTTATTTTATTGCGGAAAAATATTGTCCTTACAATGCGATTACTAATGAAAACTATGTAAACATTACTTAGCAATCTATCCTAACTCTAAAGTAGTAGCTTAAATATCTGATCCTTGAATCATGCGATCGAAATCCATTTCTTCGCGATCAGACTCAGCTTGCTCCTTCCTTTAAGCTTCCTTTCCTTTCTTCGATCCTTCAAACATCGAAATGTAATCTTATCACATCATGTATTAAGAATCTCCAAATAGGAACTTAATAGAGTTAGATAGTGGATTTTCACCTGAAGCAGAGTCATACATCTTGACTCTCCCATCTCTTAGATCTCTCAGGTAGTCAGGGCAGCTTCGTAACCAATGCCCCTACTTTTTGGCAGTAAAAACTTATGGACTCTCTGGAATGGCACACGGGACTATCTCAAACTCAGCCTTTCTCTTGCGTAGAGAAAACTTTTCTAGACTTCCAATGTTACCATTGCCCATAGAGGGTTGGGATATTGATTTACCAGATAAATTTGCTGACCAGTGCGCCAAATCATTTCTGATTCAGCAGCAATAAACAAATAAGTAATATCAACAAGGGTCATGTCGTGGTCCATCATATAGTACTCTCTAACGAACTTACCATATGATTCGGGGAGTGACTAAAGAACCAAGTCAACAACCAACTTCCTTTAAACATCGACACCCAACAATCCCAATTTATCAATATCTAACCTTTTATCCAAGACATGAGCACATATAGACTTTCCATTTTCGTGTCTTTTGCCAATAGCGCTTGAGTGACCTTGAACTTTTCAAGTCTTAGAACATGTGGGTCAGGGAGAATTATTGGAGGAGGTGGAGGAAATGAAGCATGATTTCTATTTCCACAATACAATCATGGAACATCATCTTCATGTGGAAAACTTTTTCCAATGGATTTAGGAAGACCATAGTTGTCAGATTTTGACATCTATAAATCGGGAGAAAATTCAAGTTAGTTGATTGAGTCCTTAATAAAACACTCAAATGAGATATTAAGGCTAGGATCCAACACAATATTCTACAATTTGGAAGAGGGATGCCGTAATCCAACTTGCAGAACATTTGAAGGTAAGTGAATGACGATTCACTAATTTTCCACCATGAAAAACGAAAAGGAGATTAAGTTTTAAATGTATTGAAAACTCCTAGATCTTTTGAGATTCATTGAACATTTCAATGGCATGTTTAAATCTCGATATGCCCCTCGATTTGTGACTGGGATGTCGAGGATCACAAAACAGGGTGTGAATAACCATGCAAACTTACATGGTGTCCCCAATGTTACAATCACCTATTCGATGTGCCGGTTAACCACACACGCTCCATCGAACTATGACAAACACCGAGTCACCCTTCGCTACCTTTGCTTAGAACCCATTTAGTGTGCCGGTTAACCACACACGCTCCACTAACATCTCAACAAGGTTACAAAGTGTAATTCCATGGAATTGCATCGATTTCACTTTTTCTTAAAGTAACTAAGATTGGGAATTTGGTAAAAACATTTAGTTACTTTATTCATTATACTTTTAATGAGGAGAGGGTTTGCCTTATCCTACCCGTTCGGCTAACGACCCTCCACCAATCAAGGAAGCGGTGGGTGAGAGTGGACACCCATTAAACGGCCATTTTATAGGCCATAACCTTATACCCTCCTTATAGATCGACTTCGTGAATGAGGCCTACTAACGGTAAGACTAGCAGTTTAAGTTATACATATATAATATTAGACTTTTAATTATATATATATATATATATATATATATATATATATATATATATATATAGTATAAGGGTGTATTTTACACTTTTAAAATACTAGGTGGTTTTATTAATTTTCTCTTTTAATTAAACTTTTAATTAACTTAATAAAACCATAAGGGTGTAATTTAAACTATTTTGATTTAATCATTATTCAAAAATTAAACAATTAATTAAATTATTAAATAAAATAAGGATTACTAATTTAAATTAAATATATTAACTTAATTTAATCATATATCCATGGATTTCAAAATTTAGGCAGGGATATCTTTAATTATCCAATTAAACAATTAACAAGATAATTACCAAATATAACAACCTACTAACAGATTCCTTAGATCTCGAAATCTTCTGCTTGGAGTGGAAGGCAAGGCTTTCAAACTTGCCTAAAAATCAAAAACCCTAGGGTTAGGAAACCCTAGATTTCGACTCCAAGGTGGCCAAAGGAAAGGGTTTGAAAACCCTTAGGGATTTTCGAAAAACAGGGTTCTTAAACCCTAATTTGCGAAAATTTAAAGGCCTTAGGGTTTAATAGCCATAAACCCTAATTTTGTCTAGTTCAATCAATTGTACCAAATCAAATTGAAAACAAAAACCATACGCTCTGATACCACTGATGGGTTTTGTACATAACAAACAATCCTATGTGTGCATGCAACCCTAATTTGAGGATCTATGTTTTCACTATTAGACATACAAGCATTGAACACAAAAACTAGAAACCCTAGGAGGCACATGTAATTTTCGAAATTAACATATAATTAGGGTTAGGATACGTACCTTGATTGTTATATTGTAAAAACAATCAAATCCTTGAAGTCTTGAACTTTGGTAGCAAGCGCCACAAGTGTCGCGCCTCTAATGGCTCACAAACAAACCTAGCAACCAAGGATTACTATGGAGAGAGAGAAGTAGAGTAGAATTTTGGCCCTTAGCCTTTCTTGGAGTGCCTTGGACGAAATCCAACCCTTTAGGGGTTTATATAGGTGATAAGGAAGGTTTAGGATAAGGCAGGTGTATCTTAGATAACCCTAATCCCTTAACTTCCTCCCTAAGGCTTCCAAGGCACCCTTAGAGCCCAAGGAAACCCTAGGACACTCTAGATTTCGTTCCCCACCTCTAAGGGAGGTTCTAGAATGCTCAATGCTCAACTTTTGAACATTGTCACCTTTAGTCCCTACAGTTTCAATTAATTCCTTTAATCCCAAAATTAATTCCAAAATAATTTCTGATTAAATATTAATTAAACAATATGATTTCTAATTAATATATTATATCCATAATACATTAATAAATCATTTATCTTGATTTCTAATTAATTTATTAACCAAGTAATAAATTAATAAATCATTCTTCTCTCTCTAACAGTTATCCTATTCAATTGCCAGGTTTGAAGGCAGCCCAAAAGGACATTGCTACTATCAATTCAAGTACATAACAATTATAGTTATGGGCTTAGACACCTAATCCAACATTATTTCCTATGGAGTTTTTCTGCTCGAATGTTGTTTGCTTGTTGCTTTATAGGACTCTTTCGGGTGTGAATTAACTACCAAATGAAACGTTAAGTCACATGCTGCAAAGTTTAAATAATCTTAGAGTGAAGGATTTGGTTCTATTGTGTAACTCTTGTCTGAGTCCAACCGTTTTAGGGTTGAGTCTTTTAATCTAAGATTATTTAAGTTATGTTGCATGTGATTATTTAAGTTATTCATGAAGTAGTTAACTGGCACTAATGGGGGTCTTTCGACAGCTGATGACAGGGTGTGGTGAGCATCCTAGGATAGCCTAGGGAATGTGTAGTACTCATGGTATGCTATTTAGCAGGTGTTGGGAGTATCATTATGAGGAGATAACTTAACAGATTCGGGATGATTCTTAAGGAAAGTATGGATAAGTGTGGAAGGTAGTATTGGGCCCGTACTACTGGAAGCACAGGATCCATACTCGAATCGAGGAAAGTCACGAGGAGTGTAAGAAGCCAGTAGAGGATGATGTGCATGTTTCTGTTTACTGGGTAAAGTCTGATGGATTAATGATGACGGTTTGGTCTTGTTTAATAGGATGACGACGTCTGGACGGGAAGTAGAGCCCTCTGAGATTGGTGTCGACTCAAGGTTACATGGTTAGATTGCTACTGAGGTTTCACAGATATTGTGGGAAGATTTTCCTGGTACCGTGCTTCGGATCAGGGGTTGGCTAATTGCTAAGTTCGAGGAGTGAACTGCAGCCTTGCAAACTGTGAGAGGGACTGATGAGGTGACTACTGGGGGAGATCTTGATGTGGGCACGTAACTCGGAAAGAGAAAGAGGGCTCATTTAGTGATGGACGAAGAGTTTGAGGCTGATAACCTGGGTACTGAAACTCAGGGGGGCTTTGATATCTGTAGAAAGTATGGCGGAATCCATGGGGTTGCTTTTCACAAGTTCAAATGCTACGAGTGTGGAGAGAAAGGGCATGTCATTCACGACTGCAAGAAGGATCAGACGTGTTTCCACTGTCACCAGTCGGCTCATCTCAAACCTAAATATCCTGCATGGGTAGCAGAGGGAGTGTAAGCCTAGATACCAACCGTCCGACAGGAGGTCAAGGTTGAATCCCAAGAAATCACAGGTATGAATTTTGATCCTTGGTTTTATCTTGAATGGATAGTCATTCGTATAGTTAGCTTGTTAGAACTATTATGTTAGAATCTGTAGGTTTTAGTGGGTCAGGGTTTCGACCTTCGGGGTGCTTCGTAAATCATAAAGTAAGAGGATCGTTCGTGAAGGGTTGGAACCTATAATGTTTGGAAAGCTTCTGACATCTCCATCTAGGGCTCAGCTTTTCCTTGCGATTGCTGGTTATTATTCAAGAATTGTCATATGCCATTTTGCATACCGAGAGATGTGTTTAGATATTACATAGACGAACCGGTTTTAGGCTTCGACGTGGAAGACGTCAGCCAATGAGGGAGCAAGCCATGATTGGGGGAGGCATGAGCGTTCTTCTTGAAGGATCAACAACCAGATTGATTTTGATGGTTCCCACGCAATGGGCCGGAGGAAGTAGCAGTGGAAGTTCGTTGGATTTCTAGTGTTCGAGAGATTGATCAGAAGCGGGTGCAGGGTGCGTTGTTTTTAGATTCCTACTCTCGGGGTTGTGCATGCAGTCCTTGTGTTGAAAGCTTCTAGAAAAGATATCGATGTAGCCGGTTGTCCTTTCTGGGACAATGAAATAGAGTTAAGAGGAGTGTGTTGCTTAGGTTGAATATCAGTTGGAGGGTGGGTTAGCTCGTTGAATCAATCCCTATCATTAATAGGGGTATATATATCGTTGATTTATCAATCTATTTCAGGGTGTAATGGATGCACTTTTGCACGAGTTTTGGTTCAGTGGATGAAATTGTTCGAGAATTTTCGAGTAGTATCAGTTAACGGTGCTATGTAAGCATGAATCTTTCTTTAAGTGTAGAGAAACAAATATTTTTGGACCTATGAATAGAGTGTCGGAGTAACGTTGGCCAGTTTCTGGAAGGACGCCGGATCTACACGGAATCCCTTTTCGGCAGGGTCGTGTCGGTAAGGTTGGAAATGAGTCAGTCTGATCTCGGTTCTGAAAGCATTAAAGAAGTTTGGTCTAATCAGTTGAATCATTTCTATAATTAATAGGGGTATAGATATCGTTGATTTATCAATCTATTTCAGGGTGTAATGGATGCACTTTTGCACGGGTTTCGGTTCAGTGGATGAAATTGTTCGAGAATTTTCGAGTAGTATGAGTTAACGGTGCTATGTAAGCATCAATCTTTCTTTAAGTGTAGAGAAACAAATATTTTTGGACCTATGAATAGAGTGTCAGAGTAACGTTGGCCAGTTTCTGGAAGGACTTCGGATCTACGCGGAATCCCTTTTCGGTGGGGTCGTGTCGGTAAGGTTGGAAAGGAGTCAGTCTGATCTCGGTTCTGATAGCATTAAAGAAGTTTGGTCCAATCAGTTGAGAAATTGTAGGATTGTTTCGATTATTTAAACTGGAAAGTTTATTTGAGAAGGTTTTGTGGCTAGGATGTTTATTGATATAAATGGTGATCAAGCTGGAAAGGTTAAGATTTGGACACCATGGATTGTGGATGTATAGTAAAAGTCTTGAAGTCGTTAGGGAAGGACTGATTCCAAGTGGGGGAGAACCGCTTGGAAATAACATAAATAATTTCAAGTGCGGATTGACTTGGAATCCATATCTAGGGCAAGACAATAGTTGGTTTTGATCGTAATTAGGAAATTAGAGATTAAGGATTTGGGTTATCTCGGTCGGGGATCCGGCTCATATTAATCTTCGCTTAGGTATTCTTGTAGATGGTTGGCAAAACCATGGGTTGGGCCCATGGCAGTTGTGGAAGTGCTATGAGACCGTGGGGTAACCGTAGCATTCACTATGTGGTAGACAGGCGTGGAAGTGTGGTAAGGCTACGACTTGACTTGTGACATTCTATGTGACAAGTTAGGTCATATCAGGAATGGTTGTGAGAATGTGGAAGGACTGTGCATTGTAGTATGTTATGGATCATGTGGTTTTAGTAAGTGTTAAGCAAGATGTTGTTTAGATTCCTACAAGTAGGTGGGATGATGGTTGCATGTCTATTGGCCCACCGGATGCTGGTCGAGAATCTTCATGGCTGAGATCGAGATTTGGCAAGAATGGTGAGGAATCATGAGCTTCTCATCTTAATGGTTGGATGGTTTCACGATGCATCGTGAACCAGTGGTTGTGTGATTCATATGGGTGGGGCCCCGTAGTCATTTGATTAAGACTCTTAAATCTTAGATCGTTAGTCTTATTGGCATGTTTGGGTGTTAGTGCATTGTTAGGAGTCGGGAGACTCAGTGACCAGCTGGATTGAGTCACGTGGGCAGTTAAAGGTTGTTGGGAGTAATAGCTTCGCATCAGAAGTCTCTTGCGGAGTGTTTTCATTATGAACCCCGTTTGCTTGCGGGCTATTTATTTGGAGTTTGGTTACCAATGTTAGGTATCGATTATGGAATCTCGAGTTATGATGTTCGTTGTAAATGTCTTGAGTGATTTGTCAGGTGGATGTATACTTAAGCTGATAATTGATTTGGATGCAACATGAATTCTTGGATGGACCATCATTATGCTCGTGGGAGCAATGGGTTGGTGATGACTTGTCAGAAAGTCAAGTGTGTATTTAAGGTCTTTGGGTACAATTTCTAGATTTGGGATTGGTTGGAGTTCATGATCGGTATGTTTTGAATATTCTTTCTGCGTGTTTTGGTGGTGTTCCTAGTCAGGGACTAGGGGTAGGTACGACAAATAAATCATCATCAATCTCAGAGTATGGTTTTTAAAGTTTAGATGTAACATCCAATTTTCAGTTATTTCCATTTTAGCTCTTGGCCTAATTAAACTTTACATTATTGGTCCCTTATTGTTAAAAGACTTGCACTTCAGCCCGTATGTTGGGCGTACATGAGGTATGCGCAACGTACTTGTGAGATACCTGGAACATGGAAACCATGCTAGTACGTTGGGCGTACATGTGATACGTAGGGCGCACTAGCTCAGCCTCTAAACCCTAAATTTTAGGGTTTCACCCCTACATAAAGACATTAACTCACCCTTGGACCTCCCATAATCAGCCTCCACTCCCTTTTAGCCTTAATATCGAACCCTAGCCTTGAGAGTGGAGATCTTGGAGTCTTTTTGGTGATTTTGTGCATTCTTGTTGAGAAAAAAGGCCCTTGAGGAAAGTGGTGTTGCAAATAAGCTTGTGGATCCAGAAACTCCATCATCTTGTGCATCTTTTGAAGGTATAAAGTCCATACCTTGCTAATGTTCTACTTAGATCTCTTTAGATGGGTTTTTATGAGCTTTTTGTCTCAAATCTTGGATCTTTGTGAGTATGGGTTACTCCAAAGTATTTTGGATGTCCTTTTAGATGTATTAAAGTGCTTAGATTCATAAAAATGGTTGCTTGATGGTCCCTTTCCAGTCATGCTAGAATTTGGTGGTGTTGAGTATGGATTAAGTTAGGGTTTTAAGGTTTAAGCTCTTTTCAGCCATGCAAAGGCTTAAAGTTATGGGCTTTATGGATTAGGATGTTCTATGGAGGTCAGATCTATGTTTGGATTGCATGTCTTAATGATTAAGACATTTTGGAGTGATTTTTGGGATCAGACGACGTACGCCCAACATACTTCTGGTTACGCCCAGCGTAGCCAGGCCTGACCCTGGCCCACCTGATTCTTCGAGTACGCTGCACGTAGGGGGAGTGTACACCCAATGTATGTGTTGGGCAGTTGACTTTTGATTTTTGGTCCAAATTTAGGGTTTTGGACCATGGAAGGGGAAAATGGTCTTTTTCCCCTTAAGGGGCATAGTTGTGGGATTTGGACTTGTGAGTTGAGTTATAGACCTTAATTATTAATTAGGGTTAGTTATTGTGTTATTAGGTGGAGTCTAGTTCCGGCAGTCCGGGTGTGAGATTTATTTGCTATCAATATCAGGTGAATCTCCTCACTTATTCTTACCTGTGTGGTAGAATAGTTGTATCGGTGATGACCAGCTGGGTCTAGCTGTTATTATGGTGTTATACTATTTATGTGTGACTGAGACTCTGGGTAGTCTCCAGGGTTGCTGATAACCTACAGGGCGTGTTGTTTGCCCACTGGGACTGCTGATAGTCCTCAGGGTTGCTGATAACCCATAATTGTTTATTTATGTTGTGATGTGTGTGGTATCTTAGGGAACTCACTAAGCTTCGTGCTTTCAGTTGTTGATTATATGTGTTTCAGGTACTTCTTAGGATCGCGGGAAGACGAAGGTCTGATTGTACACACTCACTGGGAGATTTGTTACTGGGCATTTTGTGGCACTCTGATGATTTGTGATGATGATTTCTCTTTGATACTTGTGTTTTTCTGATGACTTGGTTTATGAACAATATTTTGGGTAATTTTAAAAATAAAAATTTTGGTTTGAAATTTAAGGTGTTACATTAGAACTAATGGCTCCCCAGTTCTGAGAAATATATTCATAGAGTTGGTTTGTGGTTGTATTTTTGAGAGTTCTCGGTTGTGTGGTTCTCACTGGAAGTTGGGCCTTGCAGTTAGGGGGAGAAAGATAATCATTGCGATTGAGTATTTTCAAGTTATTGGTTTGTTTGTTGGCCGATGTGGATTTCTGAGTGGTCTCTCGAGTTTTCTTTATAATATGCCTTGATTTCGAAGTGGATAAAGGGAGTTTGTGAAATACGGTGACGTTATTCGTGTTCCACTACACCGGTTATTTAGCTCAGACTCGTGTTAGGAGTCGCCTTTGTTTTGACGTGGAGGGTTCATCAGCAGTGAATAGTCAGAGGTTCTATTTTCTAGTAGTATCAGCAAGATAATTCGGGTCGGAAGGGTTCCGTATGGTTCGGGTTGCGGAGTGAAGTCATATTGACAGTGTTCCGAGATGCTTTTTCCTGCTTGGGAGTCAGACAAGGTATTGGATTTCTGAATATCAGGCAGCGTAGTGATGGTTTTTCTTCATTGGTTAAAGTTAGTGGATCAAGGATTCATTATCCAGAGTTGTTTGCAGCAGCGGACTTCGAGGACGAAATCTGATTCAAATGAGGGAAAATTGTAACATCCAGATTCTTGGAGGTATTTAGTTTTAATGTATTTTTAATTTTGCGAGTGACCACGTCGTTGTGAAGGCATCCCATGAGGTGGCGATGATGGAAGTTTTGCGGATCATTTAATTACCCCCACGTCGCGACATCTATTAGCTACGACGTGGCGACCGTCTATCGTGAAAACCCTAATTTTTCGGGTATTTAAAGGAAAGTGGGGAGGCTAAGGTTGCCCATCTTCAGCCTCCATCACTCTAAAGCGCCATAAACCCTAACCCTAGCCTCTATTACAATTATGAACTCATTCTTGGTGCTTTTGGTGATATCTAAAGAAGAAGGAAGCCCTTGGTGTGATAGTTTACTTAGCAAGCATCATCTGCTTCAGCTGGCACATCTCTTGGACCTTGGTGAGTGTCAAAGTTCCAACCTTTTCCTTTCTAAGTTGTTAGATCTCTTGATTTTGTCCCTTTTCGTCACGTCTTGATGGATTTGAGTGGTGAGATCTCATAAAGTTGGCAACTTTATGAATCTCCAGGTCACTTAGAGTATTTGGTGCCTTGGATCTGAGTTATAAGTGAGCTTTGGTGTTATGCATAGAATCTTGGTCATAAACCCTTAGTTTTGACCTAATAAGAGTTCAAGACATAAATGTATGAAAAGCATGGATTTTTATGATAGTTTTGGTACTAGAAACCCTTTTGGAAACGTGGGTCATGCGATTTTCAAGATTAAGTACTTAATGATTAAGCCATGATGTGTTTTCACCCCCCCCCCTTTTGGACCTAGGGTGATATCTTTACCACTTGGAAGGTCTTAAGGGATAAAGTTGGAAACTTTATCCATTTAGACAATGGATTGGATCAGATATGAGCTTTGGAGCTCTTAGAATCAAAGAAAACGGCTTAACCAGTTAAGTTGTTTGGACCCAGTGCCTACGGCGTAGCCTCAGGTTTCAACGACGTGGCGACTGGGCTAGGGCCCGTCTGCTTTGCTGATTTGTGGCCAAGACGTGGCGACCGACTGCAGTTGACTTTGACGTTGACCGTTGACTTTGACCAAGTTTGACGTTAGGTCATTTTTGGTATTTTAAGTAATAGTTTGAAGCTTGAGTCCTTGTTAAATGTATAGGTGATCAGTAGAGGCAGTATTCAGAGCAGTGATTCGTTCAACTATCTTTTCAGACTGTGAGGTGAGTTTTCCTCACTAT
Source organism: Lactuca virosa (assembly GCF_052849685.1). Taxonomy (NCBI): domain Eukaryota; kingdom Viridiplantae; phylum Streptophyta; class Magnoliopsida; order Asterales; family Asteraceae; genus Lactuca; species Lactuca virosa. The sequence goes on from NC_136431.1 coordinate 74,512,512, forward strand.
ACTTGTGGGTCAAAGGCACCAATGCCGACCCACTAAGTTATGTATCCTGGAATATATAATGTTGTTATGTTATAGTAATCTGTTAGATCTGCATGATTATTTGGTTGTTGGTTATATGTTTATCTATTGCATATGTCGACATAATGTGGTAGGGTTGAGGCACAATTGCTCTGTGTGGAAGCCAACAAACTCGGGAGCAAGCCACACATAAGTTGTAGGCCAGAAAGGCAAGCCAAACTTATGTTGTGGGCTCTGGAGCAATCCAAACATGAGTTGTGGGCCAGAAAGGGAAAGTCAGACTCATGTTGTGGGCTCAGGGGTAATCCAGTACGACGAGTGTGGACCTAATATGCATGTTGTTATATGTTGTATGGTGGTATTTTGGGGGATCTCACTAAGCTTTGGTTTACAGTTTATGTGTCATGTTTTAGGTACTACTGATGATCGGGGGAAAGCAAAGGTTTGATCGTACATATCCTTTAGTGATATGTTTTGGAAAATTTTATGATACACTGATTTTGGGATATTTATATTTGATACTTGGTTTCTTATGACTTGGGTTTTAATGGAAACAATGATTTTACTTTAAATTGAAAATGAAAATTTTTACTATGATTTTTGGGTCGTTACAGTAAGTCAATTCATAAAACATTTGAGTAATGGAAGACAACTCAAACACATAAGCTGATTGCCTAAAACTCAATATCAACATAGTTTTTTCATTAAAGTCTTTCACTAATCATAGAAAGAAAATGGAACCCCCAAATTTCATCAGATTTGTTTCATGTTTGAGGGGATTATGAAAATAGTTTGGGTTTGTGAAGTATTTACTTCAGATTTGAATCTATATTTGGAACAAAATTTGAATAAGAAAGAGAATATACGAAGAAGAAAGCTAATCTAGGCTTAGGAACATTAAAAAGATGGACTTGAATCCCAATTTCTCCAGTCTTGCGTTCTTGAAAACGTTTGCATGTTCTTATAACTGAAACCATTCCTCGCCACTCTCACCACCATGAGACGTTGATGTTGCATCTGAAAATCCCTAATCGGAACTTCATATTAATCAGAAGTTACAAAGAAACTGAAGAAAGACAAGAAAATAATAATAATAATAATAAATTAAAACATGAGCCCAACAAACAACAACCAAAACCATGAAACCGTCATCAAATTTCTTGAATAGAAATTCTAAATAGAAGCTACAAACCATGGATACCTGAATCGATTAACTTTTGTCTGTGAACTCCATCCATCGACACCGAATCACAACAAATATCGAGCAAAACTATCAAATGTTCGTCGCATTGGTCGGTTACGTCCATACCTGAATCGATTAACCCTAAAAGTGAAATCAACAAACGACAAGTGGAGGTCACACGATTGGAATTTCAGATATATTTCATAGACAATCGACATCTGAACATAATTAATCATTGAAGTTGGAATACGAACCTGAAACAGAAACGAACGACGAATGTGGAAGCGGAATATATTCCCTTTATTTCAAATGTGTAAAAGCAACATAAAAGAATTGAAGGCAGATGTCGGTGGGTGGACATAAGAGGAGGACGGCCACTCCAAATCCAAGCAGCTGGAGGCGAAAGGGCATATGCCGATTAGAAGATAGAAGCGGTGGAGGGAGCAAAATCGTTGAACCCTCAATGAAAAGCAGGAATCCCCAAAAGTGGAACTCCAAATAATAACGTAATAGATGCACAAGACGATTCAATTGGTAGATGATGGCGGAAACGAATCTGAGAGAGAAGAATCGTATGCAGAGGGAATTAGGTAGAGTTTGAATCGTCGATCGGAGATGAGTTTAGAGGGGGTTTTTTTTTTGTAGCGGTGGTTCTCTTGAAGAACGCCACAGAACTAGAGTCAAGTAATTTGGTGCAGAGGTGGTGAAGCAGGCGGAAGAAACGTCGTTTTTATCACTACAAAGTCATCGGCTCCAAACTACCTGGTATTGAAGCTGACTCAATAGCGGCCACTGTGCATAAGCATGTTGGAAATTTATTGTATATATAATATATTATAAATGATAAATGAGATATACATGGAAAAGAATATACAAATATAAACTGAATAAATACAACTATATGAAAAATCTAACAAATACTTTTTCCATAAAAAACATAAACATGACAAGTTATATTTACATGTATTTCGTAAGAAACCTCATGCACATGCATAACATATAAACCCAAAATGGAAATATCTCAATTTTATGAATTTTGTTAATAGATAACATTATTCACCATGTGCATCTTTATTTACTCTCATATCAACCATATTACCATAATCACATCCTTATTTAAGAAACCTCATGCACATGTATAAACATATAAACCCAAAATGGAAATATCTCAATTTTATGAATTTTGTTAATAGAAGAACATTATTCACCATGTCCATCTTTATTTACTCCCATATCAACCATGTTACCATAATCACATCCTTATTTTTTCTCAATGACCCAAACATAATGATATTAAATAAAATTAATAAATATAATATACCATATCTATGGTAGTCAACAAAATTATTATCCTTTCTCTAGGTACAAATTATACTATTTGCATGTATACTTACTTGTACCTATTCCACTCATAAAGAATATGGTAAATTCTGAACGTGAAACAAAGACCTCCTTCATGAAATAAAACCTTATCTTATTTACTTTTCTATTGGCTTAAAAGCTAAACTTTTAATCATATTTTAATTAATAATTACTTTGTACTTGTGATACCCTGAGAAGCCCAAAAATACAACCAATAAGAAAACGTAGGCGGTTAGAGAGTGGAATAGGAGTCAGTGATTTCTAGTGGGTTCCTGCCAAGACGTTTTCTTCATTTTTATATACAAAACAAAAAAATACTTAAATTCAAAAACATTTCTTTATTAATTTCTACTTTGTCTTCAAACCCCACAATTTTTTTTATATTTTCTTGGAAGTATTTTATTCATTTATCGTTTGTCTTCAAACCCCACAAAGAGAAGAAGAAAGGGGATATGTTGCAAGGACAAGATTTGTGTACTAGCCTATATGAGCTTCAATATCTGTTGATAAATTAATTTATCAAAGGAAAGGAAACCCTAGCGAACAATCAAACCAGGTTTCTTCATAAAGAAGGTGAAAGAAAGAAGATTAAGACCCCATGAAAGATGAGATCAAAAGTTGAAATGCCAAAAGAGAGACAGAAAGTATAGAGATTAGAGAGAGAGAAAGAGACATATTTGAGAAAAAGACTCGTCCTTTCTTTAGTGGCTATTCAGATGTTACCTTGATATGATAGCTTTGATCTTCTTCTCCTTCTTCAACAAAAAACTCAAAACAGTGAGTCTTTTTGTAATTTTTCTTAAACCCTTTTGAGAGTTTGTGAATTATTTATGTATTTTTAATATGGGTTTTTGTTTATTTAACAGATTTTATAAATCTTGAATCAAAAATGGCGTGAACGAAAGCTTTGCATGGCGAGTCACCGAGTTGGAGAGACTGGTTTGTCAGACTCAGGACCTTCACACCATCACCATCACCACCAACACCTGCCATACTCTGTTTTTCCTGCCTTTAATCCTCCTAACACATCCTTCATGTACAAATTTCATAATCTTTTTTTTTTTTTTTTTTTTTTTTTTTTTACAATTTATCCAAAAATTTCGATCTTTTGGACGTTTTTCGACATGGGTTTCATGAAAGATTTAATCTTTTTTCTTTACATGACGTTACCCTCTGTTTTCTTGACATTTTTTTTAATTTCTTCATTCAGTAATCAAGAAGGGTCATCGTTTGATTTTGGAGAGCTAGAAGAAGCTATTGTGCTTCAAGGTTACAACAAGATCCATGGTGATGAAACCAAATTACGTATGGTTTTAATTTTGAATTCTTTCTTTCTTCATCTTCTCTTTTCTGACGTTTGCTAAAAGCATAACAAACTACACCCTCAAGAACACACACATAGTACGTAGTATGTGAGTGAGAAAAAAGGGTTTGAAAGTGTCAAAAGAAAAGGATTAGGTATCCCTTTTCTACCCACTTCAAGCTTCTTGAATGTGTGATTTTGTTTTGTGTTTTTGTTTTGTTTTAAAGTTCTTGAAGGCGATTGATTCTAAAAGATTTTTTATTTTAATTGTGTGATTTTGTTGCAGCTTTATACACAACAGTACCAAGGCCAGCAGCTACTCTGGACATGTTCCCTTCTTGGCCTATGAGAGTTCATCAAACCCCAAGAGTAGTTCTTTTTTGCCTTAATAACTTATCTTTGACCATTTCTTTATGCCATTTTATTTCATTCTCTTAACTACTAAAAAACAATTTTCAACTTCATTACCTCTCAACAAGTCATCCCTTTTTTGTACCCAATCAATCAATTTCATTTTCTTGTCCAAAATTGAATCTTTTAAGTCATTTTTGTGATAAAAAACGTGTTTCTAGGTTAACCAAGATGTTTTTGTTAGTTTATTTTGTCAAAAATTGAATCTTTGTGACATTATTAGCTATTTTTTCATAGTTTCTCACATACCCATCTTCCAAAGCTTAAATTGTTTAGCTTTATTTTGTGATTAAAGACATCTTTACGCAAATTCAAGATGAATTTTTATGCTTATTTATTCCAAACTCGAATTTTTAAGACACTTTATGTTTTTAACTTTCATATTTTCTCACATACCCACGTTTCAAAGATTGTATTTTTAACCTTATTTTGTGATTAAATACATCTTTAAACACATTCACGATGCTTTTTAAGCTTATATAGTCCAAAATCAAATATTTAAGACATTTTTAGCTTTCTTTCATAGTTTCTCCCATACCCATTTTTCAAAGATTACATTTTGAATCTACTTATGTGATAAAATGCATCTTTAAACACATTCAAGGAAAATTTTCCATCTTATTTTGTCAAAAACTAAAATCTTGAACACATTTTTAGCCGTTTCATCACAGTTCTCACATACCCATTTCTCAAAGATCAAAATTCTAACCCTATTTTGTGACTAAAAACATCGTTAAGCAAAATTCACAATGAATTCCAAATACCCACAAAGTAATTTTCTTAACTTTTTCCGTTTTTGGGTTTCGAAAAACAGGGGAGTAATTCAAGTACAGATTCAGGGTCAGCAGTAAATGTTGCAATTGCTAGTAAACCAGAGTCTCATTCGCATTTAGAACCAGAATCACCAATCAGCAGTAACAGTAAAAAAGCATCTTCAAATCCACAACAAGATCAACATCATCATCAACAACAAGCTATTTTTCGTCAACAATTGCAAAATCTGCAAATTCCAACACAAAATCTTGAAATGGAAAGTGAAGGTGGTAGTCCTGTTACTACAGGAGGATCATCACATTCTCAACAAACTCCAAAACCCTTCTCAGAAAAGGTTCGTTTTTTTTTTCCCCTTCTTTTTGTCTTTATATCGATAGATAATTTTTTTTTCGATATACCCATTTTATTAGGAGCAATATGTTAATCTTTAAATCGGGTAAATGTTACGTATTCCCTATTTTAGGCCCTCTCAATATGGCGTCGTTTAATGAATTTGACATTAAAACTTACCAAACATTATAAATGAAGTTGGAAATGAATGTCAATGTAGTCAAATATCCCAACAAACTAATAAAAAGATCAAGAAGAAGTCATTGTTTTTCAGATATGGTTCCCTGACATGTGTAAGAGTGTGTGATAGAGAGAGAAAAGATAAAATATTTCGTGTAATTTTCGTTTTCATTTTTATCTTTAAAATTGTGATTTTTAATTTACATTTTATTAATTAATAATCGTACTCACTACTCCCAAAAACTGTGGTTTATACATTTACATTGTTTTCTTTTTATGGTAATGATTACTCAAATCCCCATAACTTCAGTTTAACTATTTACCTTTCTTGGAGCTCTAATCTTTTATTAAAATGAATCATTTTTATCATATACCCACATTGAAATAGCAAAAAATTTAAAATAATCACAAAGATTGTAGTAAAAAAGTACAAAAAAAACCACCTAACCCCTTCTAGAAAATGTGGTAATTTTCCTCTTCCACTAAAAAATAAAAATATAAAAAAAGGAGTAATTTTTACTCTGTTCTTGATTTTGATGCAGAAAAAGGGAATTGGTTCGACATCAGAGAGAACACTGGATTCGAAGGTTCTTGTAGTTGTATAAATACACACATATATAATTATAAAAGTATCAAATATCGCGAAAGATATACGATTTTAGACAAATTATAGATGTATAAGAACCCAAAATTAAAAGCATCGTTCTTGATATTTCTTTTCCAATGTTATCTTGAAATTGTCGAATTTAGTGTTTTCATTGAATTTGTTTACAGACATTGAGACGCTTAGCTCAAAACAGAGAAGCAGCAAGAAAAAGCAGACTAAGAAAAAAGGTTTCTTGATTCATCAAACTATCATCACTTTCCCTCATTTTCATAAAAATCATGGGTTCAAATCCCAATTTCACAATCATAATCATCGTTTCAAATCCCAATTTCACAATCATAATCATCGCTTCGAGTCCCAATTTTTCACCATTCACTTTATGCAGGCATACGTTCAACAGCTAGAAACAAGCAGAATACGACTAACTCAACTCGAACAAGATCTTCAACGTGCTCGATCGCAGGTTTTTCTCGATTAATTTTTCAATTCTAAAAGTGGGTCGATCTTTTCTTTAATTATTACGTTGTTTTATTGACGAAATCGATTGTACTATTAGGGTTTGTTCGTGGGTGGTGGAGGCGCCGGAGGGAACCTTAGCTCCGGTGAGTCTTTAAATAACCAAAAATTAAGAAAATATTAATCGGTATTGACATTAGGATATGATCCTATGTGTGCAGGTGCAGCAATGTTTGATATGGAATACACGAGATGGCTTGATGAAGATCAAAGACACATGGCTGAATTACGAAAAGGGTTGCACTCACATTTATCAGATGGTGATCTTAGGGTTGTAGTTGATAGCTTTGTTGCACATTATGATGAGATTTTCCGGTTGAAAAGTGTGGCGGCTAAATCCGATGTGTTCCACTTGATTAATGGCATGTGGACTACCCCGGCGGAACGATGCTTCCTTTGGATGGGCGGTTTTCGTCCTTCTGAACTTATCAAGGTAACCTACTGTTATTCTGTCAGATGACATTGCGTCTAGCTGATATGAGATATTAAGACACGTGTCATATGAGACAATTAACGCATCTGTTAAACCCTAATCGTGTCTAGCTAATATAAGACACTAACACATGTTTATTGATACGAGTATATGACACATGTTAAAAAGTTGACTCTTATACAATGTTAGTTAGATATATGGACCTATAAATAAATTTCATTAATGATAGAAGGTGGACTCTAACATATAAAGAGACAGTAATATTGTGCCTAGTGTGACGCTAACAATCTAAAATATCTTATTTTCAAGATTTTGTATGTTTATTTACATTATTTTGATTTTATTTGCTAGATGTTAGCAATTCAATTGGATCCGCTCACGGAGCAGCAAGTTGTGGGGATTTATAGCCTACAACAATCCTCACAACAAGCAGAAGAAGCCTTAACACAAGGCTTAGATCAGCTACATCAGTCGCTAATCGACACTATTGCTAGTGGGTCTATAAATGATGGGGTCCACCATATGGCGGTTGCATTGGGAAAACTTACTAATCTTGAAGGCTTTGTTCGTCAGGTAAACCAAAAATAAATATTATTAATTTTTACATGAAAATATGTTACTTATATAACTATTTTTAATCAAATATATACATTTGACATTTTCTTAAAAAAATTGTCAAGACCTAGAAATGTTACTATCAATAGATTTTGAATTATTGGTATAGTTGACATTATAAATGTCAATGCTCTAGTTCTTATTATTATTTTTTTCTTTAATTGTAATGATTAACATTTGACAAACTTATCAAAATGTAGGCCGATAATTTAAGACAACAAACTCTTCATCAATTGCATCGAATACTGACTGTTCGACAAGCAGCAAAATGTTTCTTAGTGATTAGCGAGTATTATGCACGACTACGAGCCTTGAGTTCCCTTTGGGCATCTCGGCCACGAGAGTAAGATCTTGAAAAGAAATTTTCTTTTCCTATTAAATTTAAAGTATAATAATTAATAGTGAATAAAATTTTGAATAAATTGTTTTTGTAGGGCATTGATGAGCGATGAGAACTCTTGCCAAACGACGACGGATTTGCAAATGGTGCAATCTTCACAGATTCATTTTTCAAACTATGGATGAAGATATGAAGTTGGTGAAGTGTTGATGTCTCATGGCGGCCGTGGCTTTTGTTTGTTTAAGTACTTGATTTAGAAGGATATCATTAAATAGTCTATTGAGTTTTTATTTTATTTTAATTTAGTTTATTATCCTTTTTTTTTTAATTTAGAAATTAAATATTGAAATATTTATGATTATGTTATGTTGTAAATGAAAATCGTCTCACCGAGTTATCTTTTTTGGTTGTTTGAAAAACGAGGGTTTACATACTTAGAACGAGGACGAAGATTCTCTTTTTCAAAGTTTGCCAAAATGCTAGAAATTATAGAATTAACCACAAATAATCAAAATAAAGTGTGTTGATGCATTATGTATTACAATTAAGATAAAATAAATAGAAACCATTTTTTGTAAAGTAAATAGAAACTATTTTTTTTGTAAAGGAAAATAAAATTTTATCCTGCTTTTTTCTCCTATTCTGTCACTGTTACTCTATCTGTTTAACGATTACTTCTCTTTCCTCATTTAATTCTTTGATTTTGATATTTATCATGATCTAGTAAGTCTCAGGATGAATAGAAATATTTAATATGAGGATATTGAACCTTTTTTTGTAGAAAAAAATGGTAAATATGAAATTGAACCCAAAATAATAGATTTTGTGCAAAACGTTTGTGCGTCATTTAGACCCCACTTTGCTGTTTGTAGCATCAACACGTAATCGAAAGTTTAGGTTCATTAGCAAAATAACAACCGAATCCACAAATATTTTTCAAAATAAAGAACAAAAACTAAGAACTCTTATTAAATCAAGCTTTTATAGATCAAAATAACAAAACCCTCACAATGTGATACACTCAAGCTATCTAAGAATGTATGTGATCTTGAAGAACGATGTATAAAGGTGATACTCATATTTTCACACTAAGGCAAACAAAATAAACTATCTCTCAATATTCAGGATTGTACTTAAAAAATGTCATTGAATGATATCTACACTCATTTATTTACATGGGAGAGTTTATGTATGTCCAATGTGGATCACATGAATCATCTAATTTTATAAATTATATACCAAAAAATTTAGGACATACCTATAAATTTATGTTGTCTTTTTCATACTTGCACACCATGAAGCTTGTTAACTTGAGGACGGATTGAGACTGACTTTACTACAATTTTAAGTTGGTTTTAATAAAATAAAAAGTTAAGCAAGGACGAGTTTGGACTCCATCCTCGCAGAATCAGTTTTTATATATGTTGAACCGTTATTTTTTTGGTTGAATTGGCTTGGTTAAACTCGGTCTTCTCACTAACCTGATTGAACCTGGTTAGGGGACACACGGTTTTCTATTATGGAGTTTATTTATATCTCTGATAATTGCATCCAACTCCATGCAACTGCTTTCTATTCGGTACATATTTTTTTTATCAACTTTAGTCCTTAATATTCCAGCAGTTTAACACATTGCACCAATACAAACATGAAGTTAAAAAAATTAAGCTACAAATACATTTAACATATTAGTTTATTCTAGTTTTAGTTAAAATACACATAAAATTTATTGACTTTTCAACAACCTAAACTAAAAAACATTTGTACAAAATGACTTAGTAAATACAGTAGCCAAATGGATATCAATCACACTCTTATTTGTCCTTTCACATAGAAGATAATTATAAAAAATAAGAATATCGACAAATATGTTATCATAAAAGACACTAACATGCAAATCAATTTTAAGTTTAAAGCAGACATAACTTTAAAATCCAAACCTCTTTGGACTTCACATGTAACAATGGACAATGCCAAGTATTCTACCTCAATAGATTGCCCATACATGATAGACTATTTTTTTTTTACTTTGCTAGGACAACAAGAAGTACCTAATTAAAAATAAACAAAAACCAATAATTGACCTTTTAGAGCTACTACATGTCTCTTAATATGCATTTACTATACAAAATGTAACAGAGAACTACCTTTCAAAATTAGAACACCTTAACGAGAAGATAGAGTTTCATATACCCTAAAACTCTTATAGCAAGTTTAAGGTGTGATATCCTTGGTGAGTCCATAAATTGACATATTGTTTGGACAACAAACTAGATTTTAAGTATCATGTTTGTCAAATAGATCAATGTTCCAACCAACTTTTGGAATCCATTAATATTGATGAGAAAATCATCATTACATTTCCTTCGCTACTAACCATCACATCAAGGTCTAAATGAGTGACAATAGGTTTGGAGACCAATAACCCACATTTATGAAAAGTTCAGGGGGTTACTTCCTGTGTGAAAAACAAATACCATTAAGAGACTCAATAATTTTTTTTATGTAGAAAAATCCTATTATTTTGGAAAAACTTATAATATAGTCCTAAAAGATTTTTTTTTCAACAGAAATATCTCGATTATTTAATATTTTGCTCAAATTAAAGAAAAAAAAACATTTTTTATATTTTAACAGGAAATAACAGATTATGTGATTTTTCCAAAATAATATAACTTTTCTGTTAAAAAAAACTTTTAGGACTTTATTAAAAATTCCCAAAATAATGAGACTTTTCCGCATAAAACCCATAATTTCAATATTGAGAAAGAATTTTAAATACCCAAATCTTTATTTAAAAAAAATTATAACTTTTTTATAGCTTCAATCTATTTTTCATAACTACCTATTAAAACTATATCATTTATAAAAACTAGAAAAATAGTTAAAACATCATCTTTTTGGATGGTATATAAGAATCTAGCTTTGAAAGAACCCAAATTTCACTACATACGAAGTAAGCTTCTCATTCCACTTCCTATGAGTTTTTAAGCCCTACTTAATCAAAATTACAAACTCTTTTGTCATCTTAAGAAAAAATAACCTTGGGGAAGAGTCACTTAAACCTCTTCTTCAAGGGTTCTATATAAGGAAGAATTGGTCACATCAAATAGCCATACATACAATACACCTCACAATGATAAGCTTTGCAACATGTTAAAATGTCTCATCAAAATCAATATCATTCTTTTGATTATATCCTTTTGCAACTAAGCATGGAACCTCTCTATTTCACCATTAGATCTATACTTATTAGAATCCAATTTCATTTATATTTAAGCCTCAATTTTCATATACATTGTCAGGATGCAATTAATTTGATCAATAATTTCATTGAAATCTTAGGTTCTATACATTTATTTATTGCAATACAATAACCAGGGTCGGTCCAAAGATATAGTGGACCCACGACGAAAAGAAAAAATGGGCCCCTAAAGTCGAAAATAGACAAACCGTTATAAAATTCACTATGAATATTAAAAAGCAAAAATATGGCCACAATATTACAAAAATTTAAAGTAAAATATTTTTCGTAGCATTTTTAGATAAGTTGATTTTTTTTCTCTCTCTATATATACAATATATTCTAGGAATTTTGGGCCCCTTAGAGACATGGGCCTTGGGCGACCGCCCGGATTGCCCACCGTCTAGGCCGGGCCTAACAATAACTAGTGTAAAAACGAATAGAAACCAAATATTTCCAACATCAACGATTCTTATATCAATTTAGGACAAAAAATAAAAAGGTTTTCATATACTTACAAAATGAAACCTCACTACAAAATACGTACACTACTTTCAGAACAATACACTCAACCGAATCTATATCTATATTGAATGATAAACTGGAACAACATACACAAATCTAGAAACCCTAGATAGATTATCGTAAGAAACCTTAATACAAATATTAAAGAGAGTATTGAGAGTGTGAAGCAATGAGAGAATGAGAGAATGAATTATTTGCAAGCCAACTCTACCACATAAATATCCCGGGTAAACGGGTTGAAAGATTTGTGCACAAACCCGACAAACTAAGCAAATAGTGAGCCGCAACCCACAAGTATGAAGAAGATACACAAAATACCCATGTAAACAATAACCCTTGACAAACATGTTTAAAACTATACAAAAACAACCCTCAAAGTTAAGTTTGAAATAATAAACACTTTAATTCTTTCAACACCCCCACTCAAACTAAACATTTTTAACAAAAAAAACTTGTAACGCCCTTAGATCCGAACTAGTCATTATAGAGACAATAAGTGTTGAAAATGACTTTTTGGTAGAAAATTATTTAGAATGAATAATCATAATAAAAGTTGTAGTGTATGTTACAAGGATTCCGTACATATAAAGAACGCTGAAATCCGAGTTATAACGAAAAAGTTATGGTCTGTCGAAGTTTTACAGCAAAACCGGCACGGCACCGGGAGACGTAAATAGTGAATTTACGATAGATGAGTTTTTAGCCTTAGTAATCTAAACAAAAGTTGTAGTATATGTTAAACCGAGAACATACAAAAAAAAGACCGCCCAAATCTGACTTCGTATGACGAAGTTATGAATTTTCTAAGATTTGGCATAGCAGTGCACGGCCCGAAACTCGAATTTTAGTTTGAGCGGTTTTGGCCTACGCGACCTAAATGAGAGTTGAAGATCTCTTTAGTAGGAACTCAACGATAAAAAGACAGACGAAAACGGAGTCCGTATGTAGAAGTTATGAATTTTACGCGGACATTTAACAATCTAATCTCCTCCTACTGTTAAATTTAAGAATGGTCGAGAATTAGCAGACGGAGTCTAAATGAAAGTTGTAGATTATGATCCCACCTACGTGTGGCTATAAAGAAAGTTGAAAATGGAGCTCGTATGCGAGAGTTATGATTTTTCTAAGTCTGGCGGGTGTTGTGCGAGTTTGGGTGACGTGGCGCGATCACAGGTGTTGCTTTCTCCCCAAGAAAAGCCATCAGATGATGACACATGGCACTGACTCGGTGAGTCAGTGACCCAACTCGGCGAGTCCAGCTGCCTGGCAGCCTATAAATAGAGGTGTCGGGTTCCCTCATTCTTCACACCATTCCAACCTCTTCTCTCTCTCTCTCTCTCTCTCTCTAAACTCTCTCTCTAGCCCCCAAACCCCCCCCCCCCCCCCTAAGACTAGGTAAACCCCTAGCACCCGAAGGAAGCCCCAAGGCTCCCGAAGCCCCGAGAAAAAGAGTCTTTCGGCTCTGAAACGCTGCTCCAGCGAAGCCCGGTTTTGCGAAAAACCTGATGTAAGTGAGCTATGTCTACCCTATCTTTAGTATAGCTTATGTTTTAATATAGTAATGTTATTAAGACCTTATAATAAGTATTTGGGCTATTATTATGAGTTATATCAGTGTCTTTATAATATCTTTTTAACCACTCGCGGTTCGGGGAATCTGGTTTGGATGGTCGCTTGGGTTGCTGGATTTCAGAAGTGCTTTATGCCAAAATGATCCTGCCCTCCGGTGTTCCATGTCTGGCCCCTGCCTGTACATAGTGGGTGAAGAGTATTGTTTAACGCTTATATAATAGTAATAATATCTAGACTATTAATTAGTCTCGTCGAACCTTAGACTAAACTCTAGTGGTAATGGTACTAGGTTTTGTCGAAAGAAGCTGTTTTAAGTAAACGAAGCGATGTCCGAGTACCGAGTCACCACCTTATCAGGTGAGTGCATAGTTACTTTCATCTTACACATATATATGAAGTATTTTAATATAAATTACGTGCTATGTGTGCATATTGTCTGAATACTTGTTGTCTATGTTGAATGAAAGATTTTATACATGTTTTAAATGATTTAAACTGTATATGTATTTTATATCTACAAAATATGTTGGGTAAAACATGGGTAGATGAAATATGAATTGAATGTTGAGATAAGAGGTGATATAGACCATGAGATAAGGGTGAGAGGTGAACAATGAGAGAAGCCTTTTACCCAAGCGTGGCCCCGTCATCTAGCAGAGTATGGATGACAACCACGGACTATTCTAGACAGCCCAGTGGAACACTAGCAGACTCGCAACCTGTAGGTGTTGTGAACGATGTGTTCACCAGGTGTACTCTAAACCTTGGCGATCATGCAGACTTGGTGCCTAAACCTTGGCGATCATGCAGACTTGGTGCCTAAACCCTGGCGACCATGCAGACTTGGTGCCTAAACCCTGGCGACTATGCAGACTTAGTGCCCGTTGTGTAAACCGTGGCAACGATGGACTTCTAAACGTATAATTACGGTATTAGAACTGGCATGTAACTTTTCGGAGTAATAGGGAAATTTACACGTCGATCGTAAATAAAATCTTTCCTATCTTAATTCTCGTCATTACACACCGAACGTCTAAATTGGTGTATAGATCGAAATGGCAAGAACCCGAAGTGGAGTCGGGAACACAAATGGAAATAGGAATCAACAGTCCCCAGTGATTGAGCAAATAGATGTTGTAGTAGAAGCTGCACATGAACCAATCACCATGGCTGGAGTACAAGCCATGATTCGGGCTATGTTAGCTGAACAAAGGGAAGAAATGAGGAGGATGTTGCATGAAAATAGGGACGAACCTACCATGCCCATTGAGCAACCTGAGCTGATTCCTGAGCAATCGGAGGAAGGGAACTATAGCCGCCCTGTGAGTCAAGTTGGGACTCAAGGAGAACGAAGGAATGTCCTGGAGAGGGGAAACGACAAGGATGGACGAATGTATAAGAACTTCTTGGGTGCCAAGCCACCAACCCTTTCCAGAAGCCCGAAGCCGGTTGAGATTATGGATTGGATCTTCGAAATGGAGATGGTGTTTGAGAGCTGTGACTGTAGCGACAAGCAAAAGACCGTCTTTGTAGTCAAACAACTAAAGACTAGAGTGCTAAGTTGGTGGAAGTTGTTGGCAGATACAATGCCACGAGGAGAAGCCATGCGAATGTCTTGGGAAGCATTCGTGGAGCAGTTGAAAATGCAGTACTGCTCAGAGATAGATCTGATAGACCTAAGCAATGAATTTTAGAACCTAAATAAAGGAAAGATGAATGTGGATGAGTATGTCACCGCATTCACCGAGAGGATGAAGCTATTCCCCTACTTGGTGCCTACTGAACTCTCCAAGATCGATAGGTTTGCTAACGGACTGCCCACATACTTTGGCCCAACCGTCAATATGGCAACTACCTTGAAAACAGTCGTTAGTGCAGCCAGGAATGTTGAGACCGAGATTAGGGAAAAGGGTCTGGAGAGAGCTGAAGTTGGCGAGAAAAGGAAGTATGAAGGATCTTCAAAATACAACAAAGAAAGGAAATTCTCAAAGACTG
This sequence comes from Lactuca virosa, assembly GCF_052849685.1. Classification (NCBI taxonomy): domain Eukaryota; kingdom Viridiplantae; phylum Streptophyta; class Magnoliopsida; order Asterales; family Asteraceae; genus Lactuca; species Lactuca virosa. The sequence continues at coordinate 74,527,920 of NC_136431.1, forward strand.
AAAGAGGAGGAGGAGGTGAAGCTAAATGTAGCGAGGAGGTGACTTGCTACAAATGTGGAAAGACAGGGCATTACGCCAGCAAGTGCGCATCCAACAAGAGGGTGTTCTACAGATGTAACAAAGAAGGGCATGTTTCTAAAGACTGCCCGGAGAAAAACAAGGCAGCAAGGCCAGAAACGCCACTAAGGCCAATGGCATTCCACATGATCCTCGACGAAGCAGAAAACAACGCAAGGAATCGAGGATGAGGAATTCATACCCGAAGATCGAGTTATGAAGTAGCCAAGGGGATAGAATCATATGATGTAGCCTATTAGAGGCATAGTCTAGGGTGAACTTGAACACCTATGTAATAGTTTCCAGAAATAATAATAAAACCTTCGTTTTGTTATCTGGTGTGTTAAATTGTTATGTGATTTTCTTGTATGGTGACTTGGAAAACTGCGAGACAATACTTGGGACGAGTATGAGTAGGTGTGAATGGTAGTAGAGGCCTATACTACCGGAGCACAGGACTCACACTTGGATCAGGGAAAGTCACAAGGTTACCAAGAAGCTAGTAATTGATTCCGTTTTATTCAAGTATGTCGTTACCATCGTTTCGGTAATGACTAAGAAGATGATTGTTATTCTGACCCTAGTGGTCATATCAAATCGAGTCCGACTAAGACGAGTATGTTACGTGCTTCAGAGAACCAAGTTCAATGTCACATCTGACTTAAACCAGAAGATTGAAATCAAAGCGATCAATAGAAGTATCACGCTCGTTGTTAAAGAAGTTGGTAGCTAGAAATGCTACATGTTAAAATGTGATTATATCACATCAGAACATGAAGGAAGGTATATTCCATTCTGTAATTTGACTCTAAAAGACCTGAGTCTAAACGTTGCATTACACGATGATATGTCATTAGAATATGACGCATCGGTCCATTGCAGTAATCAAAGAACCCATCTTGAGTTTGTCTCCATTAAAGATCGAGATTGTGACGTGAAGGTCACAATTGAAAGTCTAACGTAAGATAGAGAGCGGGTGCAAGATCGAGCACCGCCTGCGGTCAAGAAGTCCAAGAGTTAGATACTCATTCGAAGGAACATAGAAGTTACGATTATTACCTAAGAGGAAGAGATAATGCATGGAGTCATTATACAGCCCTATTTCGTTGATGATTCCGGGACGTAATCATCCTAAAGGAGAGATAATTGTAACGCCCGTAGATCCGGGCTAGTCATTATAGAGACAATAAGTGTTGAAAACGACTTTTTGGTAGAAGATTATTTAGAATGAATAATCATAATAAAAGTTGTAGTGTATGTTACAAGGATTCTGTACATATAAAGAATGCTGAAATTCGAGTTATAACGAAGAAGTTATGGCCCGTCGAAGTTTTACGGCAAAACCGGCACGGCACTGGGAGATGTAAATAGTGAATTTACGATAGATGAGTTTTTAGCTTTAGTAATCTAAACAAAAGTTGTAGTATACATTAAACCGAGAAAATACAAAAAAAAAAAAGAACCCCCAAATCTGACTTTGTATGAGGAAGTTATTAATTTTCTAAGATTTGGCATAGCAGTGCACGACCCGAAACTCGAATTTTAGTTCGAGCGGTTTTTGGCCAACGCGACCTAATTGAGAGTTGAAGATCTCTTTAGTAGGAACTCAACGATAAAAAGACAGACGAAAACGGAGTCCGTATGTAGAAGTTATGAATTTTACGCGGACATTTAACAGTCTAATCTCCTCCTACTGTTAAATTTAAGATCGGTCGAGAACTAGCCGACGGAGTCTAAACGAAAATTGTAGATTCTGATCCCACCTACGCGTGGAAATAAAGAACGTCAAAAATGGAGCTCGTATGCGAAAGTTATAATTTTTCTAAGTCGGGAGGGTGTTGTGCGAGTTTGGGTGACGTGGCGCGATTACAGCCGTTGCTTTCTCCCCAAGAAAATCCATCAGATGATGACACATGGCACTGACTCGGCGATTCAGTGACCCAACTCGGCGAGTCCAGCTGCTTGGCAGCCTATAAATAGAGGTGTCGGGTTCCCTCATTCTTCACACCATTCCAACCTCTTCTCTCTCTCTAAACTCCCTCTAGCCCCCAAAACTCCCCTAAGCCTAAGTAAACCCCCTAGCACCCGAAGTAAGCCCCGAGGCTCCCGAAGCCCCGAGAAAAAGAGTCTTTCGGCTCTGAAACGCTGCTCCAGCGAAGCCCGGTTTTGCGAAAAAACCCGCTGTAAGTGAGTTATGTCTACCCTATATTTAGTATAGCTTATTTTTTAATATAGTAATGTTATTAGGACCTTATAATAAGTATTTGGGCTATTATTATGAGTTATATAAGTGTCTTTATAATATCTTTTTAACCACTCACGGTACGGAGAATCTGGTTTGGAGGACCGCTTGGGTTGCTGGATTTCAGAAGTGCTTTATGCCAAAATGATCCTGCCCTCCGGTGTTCCATGTCTGGCCCCTGCCTATACATAGTGGGTGAAGAGTATTGTTTAACGCTTATATAATAGTAATAATAGCTAGACTATTAATTAGTCTCGTCGAACCTTAGACTAAACTCTAGTGGTAATGATACTAGGTTTTGTCGAAAGAAGTTGTTTTAAGTAAACGAAGCGTTGTCCGAGTACCGTGTCACCACCTTATCAGGTGAGTGCATAGTTACTTTCATCTTACACATAAATATGAAGTATTTTAATATAAATTACGTGCTATGTGTGCATATTGTCTGAATACTTGTTGTCTATGCTGAATGAAAGATTTTATACATGTTTTAAATGATTTAAATTGTATATGTATTTTATATCTACAAAATATGTTGGGTAAAACATGGGTAGATGAAATATGAATTGAATGTTGAGATAAGAGGTGATATAGACTATGAGATAAGGGTGAGAGGTGAACAATGAGAGAAGCCTTTTACCCAAGCGTGGCCCCGTCATCTAGCAGAGTATGGATGACAACCACAGACTATTCTAGACAGCCCAGTGGAACACTAGCAGGCTCGCAACCTGTAAGTGTTGTGAATGATGTGTTCACCCGGTGTACTCTAAACCCTGGCGATCATGCAGACTTGGTGCCTAAACCTTGCCGATCATGCAGACTTGGTGCCTAAACCCTGGCGACCATGCAGACTTGGTGCCTAAACCCTGGCGACTATGCAGACTTAGTGCCCGTTGTGTAAACCGCGGCAACGATGGACTTCGTGCCGATTTCTTAGGATGATCCTTAGGAATGAATGAACGAGGAATAGCTGATTCTTAGGGTAGATCCTTAAGAGTAAAGAAGATAATGAGGATTGGTAATTGGGTTGATTGTTTGATGTTTAAAAATAATAATTATATTATTGTGGGTTGAAAACCCTATGTACTCACCAGGGTTCCCAACCTGACCCACTCAGTTTATTTGTATCACAGGTGTCTATATGAAGTTACATTACACTGAGGGATTAAAGAGATATAAATCACTAGTGATAATGAATGTAAGTTCTGTTTATGCTTATGTTTCTGTATTGACGATGACATCCCAATGTTTTAAAATGAAGAAAAATACATTTCTTCGAAAATGCTTTGATAACGTATTTATCATGTTTTTCTGGGAACAAATTCCGCAACATTTTGATTAAAAGATGTACTCTGATTTTTATAAAGCATAAACAAAACCGGTCTTTTCTGGCCGTGAAAATGGGGATGTCACAAAACTAATACTTTTTGAGAGGATCAATCAACCCAATCTTTTTGAAAGATAATCATGTTGAGAGCTCAACAATGAATTAGTTAAAATGTTAACATTTTAACTGGAAGAACCAATCTTGATAATTTTTAAAATTCCATTCATAACCTTTTCTCTAATAAAATGAATGTCAATTTTGAAATGTTTGGTTTTTTCAAGGAATACAAGATTTTGAGAAAACTTGATCGAAGAGTTATTATCACAATAGACATCAACTGGAGTTAAATCTGCAACTCCAAGATCAACTAATACTTTTAAAATCCACAAAATTTCACAAGAAATTGAATCCAAACCCCTGTATTCTGGTTCAGTAGAAGAACAAGAAACAGTTGCATGTCTCTTACTCTTCTAAGAAACTAAAGAATTTCTTATATAAATCAAGTATTCAGAAACGGAACATCTAGAAGTTTGACACTTAGCCCAATTAGCATCCACAAACCCATACAAATCAAAATTTTCAAATTTAATTATTGAAATTCCTTTCCTAGGACTACTTTTAAGATACCTAAGAAGTCTAACAGCAATTCTCAAGTGAGATTTATGAGACTTATGCATAATCTTACTGAAAATTTGAACACAATTAGAAATATCAGGCTTAGTTATTATTAAATAAATCAAATTTTCTACAAACTTCTGAAATTTTGTAACATTTTCAAGTAAAGCATCAGTCTTATCATTGTCACGATCAGGAACAAAATTAGCTTCCAAAGGAGTTCTAATAGGCTTACACCCAATCATTCCAAATTCATGTCATAACTCAAGACAACATTTCCTTTGATTTACTCAGACTCCATTATCCACATCAATAACTTCAATTCCAAGAAAATAACTCAACTTTCCAAGATCCTTAATCAAAAATTGAGGTTTAAGAAATTCTTTTACTTTCTTAATTTCATAAAGATTATTACCAGTTATTATAATATCATCTACATACACAAGAAGAACAATAATAGAGCTATTTTCCTTCCTAATAAATAATGAATAATCATTAACATTTTGATGAAAACCAAAGCTAACGAGAGAATTGCACAATTTTTCATTCCATTTTCATGGAGCCTATTTTAAACCATATAAAGATTTAACTAATTTACAAACCCTATAATCACCTTTAGTATGAGAAACCTGAGGAAGGGTCATATAAACATCTTCAGAAAGATCACCATATAAGAAAGCGTTGTTAATATCCAATTGAAAAATAGTCCAAGAATTATTAACAAAAAGAGCAATAACAATATGAATAGTTACAATCTTTGCAACTGGAGAAAATGTTTCTTGGTAATCTATGCATTCCCTCTGATTGTATCCCTTTGCCATTAATCCAGCTTTATAACACTTAACCTCTCCATTAGGTCTATACTTAATCTTATAGACCCACTTGCATCCTACTTCCTATTTAAGGTAACTCTGTGATAATCCATGTATGATTTTGATATAGAGCTTCCATCTCATCATTCATGACATTCACCCAATTAGGATCAAGAGAAGCTTCTTTGAACCCTTTTGGTTCAACAGTTTTATTTAGATTTTCAACAAAACACTTATTCTCAAAGTTCAAAAAAGAGTAATTAATGGTGTTTTCTATACAATACATATTATTCCCTTCAACAACACATTCATTGAATCTAATAGGCATACAAGACACTCTCCTAGCACTAAAAGGACGCAAAGATTGACCAAGAGATCGTAAAGAATTATCTTGACTATTTTCCTCAGACATAGAATTATTAGATGAACTAGACCTAAAATCACTAGACAAAGGCACATGTGCCTCGCTAGTCCGGTTGCTGACTTGTGTAATATATATCTCGGTCTCATCCAAAGACTGACCTATACTAGTACCATTCATCTGGTGGTTAATACTCAAGTCATCAAGATTAATAGAGTCATTAGTATATTCAGTAGAGTTAAGATCATCATAGGAAAAGGATAAAAATAGGAGGATCATAAAACATGTCAACAACAGTTGACTTCATCTTAAAAGGAAAAACAGATTCATAAAACTTCACATCTCTGGAAACAAAAATAGAATTTTTATCAAGTCTCAATAGTTTATATCCCTTTTTTTCAGAAGACTAACCAATTAAAACACATTTTCAGCCTTTTCAAAGAACTTATGAGAATTATTAAGTTTAGTAGCAAAACATAAACTTCCAAAAACTCTTAAATGATAAAAAAAACATGAGCTTTCTTAAAAACCAGTTCATATGGGGACAAACCTGTCAAAACAGAAGTTGGCATTCTGTTAATTAAGAATATTGAAGTAAGAAGAGCTTCTCCCTAAAACTTAACATGAAGAGTAGATTGAAAAAGTAAATATTGAGCAACATTAAGAATTTGCATGTGTTTTCTCTCAACAACTCCATTTTGTTTTAGAGTATAAACACAAGAAGTTTGATGAAGAATCCCATTAGAATTAAAAAAAATATTTCATTCGATTATTAACAAATTCAATACCATTATCAAAACGCACATTCTTAATTTTTGTTTCAAACTGATTTACAAGAATATTAAATAAGGAAATAAAACAATTGAAAACTTCTTCTTTATTTTTCAAAAGATAAACCCAATTATCCCTTGTGATATCATCCAAAATAGTCAAGAAGAATCTATAACCATCAACAATAGTCACCCTATAGGGTCCCCAAACGTCTAAATGGACTAATTCTCTTATCTTAGTGGAAGTATGATGACTAAGAGGAAATGACTCTCTAGTTTTTTAGCCTTGTGACATAAATCACAAGGAGGAAGAGACTCATCACCAATATATATATATATATATATATATATATATATATATATATATATATATTCTTTTAAGGAATTCAATGCTTGATCAATAGGATGACCAAATCTACAATGCTAAGTGAGCTTAGACACATTACACTTAGGAAAATTAGTTTTACCAAAAATATTACATGAGGGAGAAGAATCAAGATAATACAATCCCCCAAACTCTCTACCATTATCCACCATTTCCTTGGATTGTAAATCTTGAATTTTACAATTATGTTCATTAAAAACAACCTCACATCTAGTATCTTTACAAAGCTTATGGACATATAGAAGATTCACATTATAATCAAGAACATCAAAGATATCAAATAGGGTTAAGTGACTTGACAGCTGTAAGTTACCAATTTTCTCAATCTTAGCAGATTATCCATTAGGATGATTAAGAAGTAAATTTAATTTGGATACATCAATAGTTTCATGTAAAATAGACTTAGCAGAAGTCATATGTTGATTTGCTCCTAAGTTAATAATCCATTTTTGGTGATTAAAAGTATAGTTAAATTTTTTGGATAAAGATGTACCTACCACATTTCAAATGGTAGATGCATCCCCAGTCACAAAAGATTTTTCATTGATTAAGTGTAAGAACTTATTATACTGGTCACTTGTAAGGTAATGGGCATCTCCAGTCCCAACAGACTTCGAAGGAGAGCTAGAAGAAACAGTAGAAGGAACAGATGATGAATTCACAGAAAATGCTTTATTTTGATTATTTAAATCACTTCTAGGTTTAAAGTCTTTAGGATAACCAATCAATTTATAGCATTTTTCTATAGAATGACCTAAAATCCCACAGTTTTTACAAACAAGATTTTGATTTCTACCCTTGTTTTGATTAGTATTATAATTTATTTTCTCATTAAATCTACTATTGAAAGTAGAAGATTAGGTTTTAATTGCATTAGAAGAAACATGAGACCCATTTTTTTAAGAGACTCCTCTCTTAAAATAATAGGAAAAGCACTTTTAACATTTGGAAGAGGATCCATTAAAAGAATGTGGTTCTTAACTTGATTAAAGGAATTATCAGACCCATTCAAAAATTCCATTAACTTCATAAGTTTTGCATGGTCATTAAACTTAGCAGCTGCCTCACAAGTACACTTAGTAAGATTTATAAGACCATCAAATTCTTTCCAATTGTGTCTAGTTTATTAAAATATTAAGATAATGAAGAGACACAATGACTTTATTCGTTGGTGAACGTTAAAGATAACTTATCCATCAACTTTGTTATAAGTTTCAAAAAGTTTATTCCATATTTCCTCAGCGGATTCAGAATAAGCATGACTGGTATATATAGTTTAAGACAAAGACCCTAGAATCCAAGAACATACAACAGCATTAGCACGTTACCACTTAGAATATTTAGTTACATAAGAGGAATCTTTTTTAATAGACCCATCAACAAACCATAGTTTATTACGAGCTTTAAGATTCCTAATCATAGAGCTACGCCAAACATAGAAGTTTTCGGTCCCAAAAAGCTTAATAGTAGCAATATTAGTACCCGTGTTATCAGATGGATGAATATATAAAGGGTCATCAAAGTTCACAGAACCAGTTTTAGTTCCACTTTCAGAACCTTCATAAGGACCAACCATTTTTAACAATTAACAAGAAACAGATAAAGAACAATAAAAAAACCATACAAATAATGTCTATGAAGATCTAACGTCTAAATGGCGACCACAGTATGTCGGGGCCTAAGACAGATCAACACAGACAAAAAAAACATGCAAGAACATAAATATAATTGGTGTACTCAAGATAAACAGGATCTCCCACAACTACTACTAAGAAAGAGGAGGAAAGAAGGGAACAAGAATTGCTCACAAAAATCCCTTAGGGACTTTTTAGTGTAGAAGAAGAGGAACCAAGATCATTCTAGTTCCATTACCTACTAGATGTATTTCGGTGATCAAATCCGTTCTCTAGTAGAGTTATTTCAGAACTCTTTAGAGGCAAACAACTCTTCAGAGGCGAACAGTCAAATAATCTCCGAATAAGCACAAAGCAAAAGTGATCCAGAAACTGCAAAGAGAAAACCAAAAAACTCGTAGTAACCAAGATCAAAAGAAAGAACAGATCTACAAGGATCTGTAGATATGAGGAAATAGACAATCAAATTAGGTTTTTAAATAGAAAACCCTAGATCGAAAATAGTGATAACAAAATATATGCGATCAAAGGTTTTTCACACAAACTCAGGATCTAAACAGATCAACAAGAACCAAAAAGGATTTAAGAAACGAACCTATTCGTAAGACGAAGAAACAACGTCATTACTTGATGTAAAGTGAAATCGGAGCACCTTTATGCTCAGATACCATGTCAAAACATATAGAAACCAAATATTTCTGATATCAACGATTCTTATATCAATTTAGGACAAAAAATCAGAAGGCTTTCATGTACGAACAAAATGAAACCTCACTACAAAATATCTACACTACTCTCAGACCAATATACTCAACCTAATTTATAGATATATTGAATGATAAATTGGAACAATAGAAACAAATCTAGAAACCATAGATAGGTTCTCGTAAGAAACCCTAATACAGATTGTGAATATTAGAGACATTATTGGGAGTGTGAAGCAACGAGAGAATGAGAGAATGAATGATTTGCAGGCCAACTCCACCACACAAACCCGACAAACTAAGCAAATAGTGAGCTGCAACCCACAAGTTTGAAGAAGATACACAAAATAACCATGTAACAATACAACCTTGACAAACAGGTTTAAAACAATGGGAAAATGATGTATATGCCCTATTATGTTTCTAGGGTTTACCCATTTAGCCACTTAACTTATTTTGTGTCTTTATAAGGGAACAAAATATATGTTACATACCAATATAATCCCTTTCACATATTGTAGGCTGTTTACATTGCCACATAAGCCTAGCCTAACACGTATGCGACAACATGGCAAGAATTCAAAGCTTCGACTGTTCAGGCGCCTCCATATAAAATGAACACTTAGTTTCCCTAAAATGGCACATCTGCAAAGTTCATTACCCCAATATCGTCTTTAAGTTCACTCCAAAATTGGAAAATGCCTTCGATCGCACCTACAGAAGACAACTGGTCTCCAAACTATCGCCGTCACATGGAGGAGAATCATTCCAATGGTGTAACCAGCAAAGACATGGCCATCAATCTACTGCAAACCCAGCTGGAATTGTCTCTTATACGGGAGGACTTCCAAGACCAGTTGCGTGAGCTCCGACAGGCTGTTAATCGAGACTTAGATGCCATGAACCGTGAGGTCGATGACGTTCGCGCTGGTCAGCTGGATATCTCTAATCTCGTTGCTGATCTTAAGAATCATTTCGTTTCTCTACAAGGATCATATGTGAAGATGGTCTTGAAGCACAACAAACGTAGGAAAGTGAAGTATTGTCTTGGGATTGTTAGTGTTGTTACTGTGGGTGTGTTCATGTTCTTTTTCTTCAACTAAAAAAACTTGTGTAGGTTAAAGAATTTATGTCTTGGGTTTGTGTTTTGGTGTGTTATTTAAGTTGTTTAATGTCGATATTAGTAATAGATTTTGTGACTGGTGCTGGTAATAGTTTATGCTGCTGGTGCATAGATTTGGTGGTGGTGCATAGATTTGGTGGTGGTGTTGCCTGGGCTGGTGATGGTTATCGTTTTTTTATTAAGTTTTTTGTCGATGATCTTTGTAATAGGTTATGGAATAGGAAAAAAGTGATGTAAACAAACCCATGGCTGAAATGTTTTTTATATTATTATTAAAAAAATTGTCTTACACCTGTTTCTGTGTCTGTGCATGAACGAATGAAACATTTGGGGATTATATATGTTTCGGTAACTTGTTCCCACTCATGTGGATCTTCATCAATGGGATGGGACCACAAGCCAAAGAAAATTGAATATACCTTTTTTAAGCAGATACACACGGACCAAAAATGGTGCGGTTGGACAAAAGGGACAAAATTAAACAATACATTTGCACACAAAGCACAATGCTCCTTGTCTGTAACCCTTTTTTGGAAAAAAAAAACATTTCTAAAGTGCACTTTTTCTTGTTTCATTGTCAGTGCACTTTTTCCTTGTTTGATTGTTAATGGATTAATAGGCATATAACGTGGTACAGGAATAACTTAATGGATTAAGTCACAGCTATCCTGTTACAGAAAATGACTTAATTACCGCCACATCCAAAAAATTTAGTAATGACAAAAGTCGATCCGAAAAGGTCAATTTATGTATATGAAGAACATACCCACACTTGATTACATACTATAAATGGTTAAACCACCGTAAATGACAAAAATACCCCTACAAATTTGCTTAATTGATAATGAGTAAAATAATCCTGAAATCGTAACTCATTACAGTGGCTACAATTCTTGTATTTCTTAGTTCATCCACATGAGTAACATACAAATTCCGTAATTACTTAATGTAAATGCCCATAATACCCCTACATAGCATATACTAAATTACCATACCATAAACCAACATAACATACATCCTTTTTTTTATTGCAACACACATTCAATACATATTCCAAACAATTATCTAATCCAAATCCATGGCCATTGCAGGACTACTACCTTCACCTCCCACGTTTTTAGAAAGCTTCATTTTAATGATTCTTTCCGACTTCTTCCTTTTGTTAGGTGGTTTTGCATGCTGAACTTGATGAACACGAGCATTGACCTTAACCCCTTACACCTGTCCATTGACTCCCACCATTTTCTCTTCCTGAACAGTTGTCTCCAATGCATCCCCTGCATCAACCATTACCTCATCATCCCCACCCCCTTTCGTAACGTTCACAAACTCCTGTGAAGGTATAATCTTTTGTTTTTTTGTCCCATTTTGTTTGGATGACCCTGTAACTTGACTACAAGTAGCCTTGTTGTGACCTTTCTCTTTGCATATGCTACAAGAAACCTTCTTCCCTGCCTTTGAAATGGTGTGTTTTCCCATCTGTTCAGAAGCATCCCTTCTTCTCTTTATGGCTGGCCTGCCTGGCATACGTCTTTTCAAGGGAGGCAAAAGGGGTGTCAAGTCAGTATAAGGCCACATATTTTTTCCGTTCATCCCATGGATTGGTTGTTTGTAAGTATTATGGAAGAACGCAGCCAAGTACATTGGATCTACATATGGCCCATCAGGTGTGATATTTAAGTAGGCTAAGGTGGCAACTGAATGTATGCAGCCATATCCATTAAGTTGCCATAGCCTGCAACTTCATTCCTTTTTTTCAACATGAAAAATATATGCCTCGTCCATTTTCCTTACCTCAAACTTCATTCCCCCACAAGATACGACCTGCTAATGCCTACATAGATGAAAACCCAAAAAATTATGAGATCTGACCAGTAAGGTATGGATGTTATTGGATAAGTGTACAAACCTTTGCTCAGTCTGGAGCATATTCAACCGTATTCTAATATTTGGACAAACAGAATAACGATTCCATCCTTGTCCGGTTAGTTTCGTAGTCACCATCCTTTTGCGTAGGGGTGGAAAATCGGGTCATAGTGTCGTGTTTTTGTCTGACACGACATGACACGAAAAAGTTTTTTGTAACACGAACACGACACGACACGATATCATGTTTTTTTCAACTAACACAAAAACGAACCGATTAAAAAACAAAAAACACAACACGACACGACAAAGATGACATAATATAACAATTAATTAATTTAATTAATACTTAATCATACATAACACGACAAATACGACTGACAAATGCTAAATTGTGTCAATTTCGTGTCGAATTTTGAACATGAACACGACACAACACGACACGACGTCGTTTGTTTATACTTGACACGAACACGACACGAACACGAATTCAAATTTCAGTTTCGTCTCAATTTCGTTTCGTGTCATGTATTTTTCTTGTATCGTGTCATCAATTGCCACCCCTACTTTTGCATCACATATATCCGAATGTCCTCTAACATGCTTATGATTGGTTTCTTCCGGACATCCAAAATCACACTATTAAAGCTCTTTGAAAAACCATTCTCCACTGACTCACAAGATGAATTGTGAACTCTGAAAAAAGCTAAAGACCAAGTCTTTGGATCTCTATCCATAAGATGCACAACTGCAGCAGGATTTAACTTTTCAATCTCTTTCATAACTCCATTAAAATGTGCTTCAGTTGTTGCCTTGCTCCCTTTCTAAAACAAATTTTCAAACTTGGCTCCACTAAATCTCTTTCTAAAATTCGCATAGATATGTCTAGCATACTGCCTATGTTCAGCTGTTGGGAATACTTCTTTCACTGCCTCAATCAAACCCTACATATGACACATTAATGGTTGAAATTAGAATTGCAATTACTAATTTTAGAACATGAAATAATTTATGTACCATGACTTGTGTTGATCCGAAATTAGAACCAAACATTGTCCTTCATTCCAACATTGCAAATCTTCTGCAAGAGTTTCTATGAACCATTTCCAATTCTCCTTGTTTTCCACACAAACAACCGCCCAAGCAATCGGGAATATTCCATTGTTAGCATCCCTACCAACAGCACAAAGCAACTCCCCTTGGCAAACACTTTTCAGAAAACAACCATCCATGTTAATGATCCTCCTACATCCTCCCCTCCATCCCTCTTTTACTGAAGCAAAACATATGTACATCTTGCTGAAGTAATTCTTACCATCAGGCATTGCATCGACACAAATTTTAACTGTAGATCCTGGATTTGATCTTCTAATCTCCTCATCATATGACCATATTCTTGCATAATTTTTAGCTATTGTGCCTTCAACTAGAGTCAATGCATACTTCTTGGCTCTCCTACACTGACTCATACTTACATCAATGCCAAAAGTGGTTTTTACCTCCTCTCTAAGCAATCAGACACTCGTCTTTTGATTGTTATAAAATTGTTGCTTAAAGTGGGTCCATATCCATTTGTAAGTCACAATTGATCCGAATTTGAAATTCTTTGCACAACTATGCTCACCAATAAGAGACTTTATCTGGAAAGACTTATCATCAGTTATCCAAGAACCCCAAACCCTAAATGTACATTTTCCATCACAGCATTTGGCAAGTAATCGTCTACTATCATTCTTAACAAAACATAATTAATAACCATTCGCGACAACATAGTTACAAAGCATGTGTTTCAATTGTTTAGGACTCTCAAACTTCATACCTAACACAGGTTCCTGCTCCTTCCAATTGAGCTTATCATGGAAAAATTGACAACTCGAGATAAAAATCTTCATTTTCACATATGTCTTCTTGGAAAGACTCACCTACACCTGCATTCTCGCCCATGTCTACCTGAATCCCATTATCCTTTATAAAAAAATGAGGGTTCTCATGGTTATCCTCATCTTCATCAGCATCCTCATCCTCGTCGTCATCCTCATTGCCATTCTCTTCCTCATCATCAACGTCAGCCACATCTCGATGCCCTGTTGCAACTTCCTTAATCAATCCTGCACCATCAAGTACCTCTTCCTGTATGTTACCAACAACCTCGTCTTTGTGTTCATCCAACCATTCCTGCATGTTACTATTCCCAAATTGGTCTACATACATAGTGATTATAACACCACATTCATATGCAATTGCTATAAAGTCGAAATAATTCGGGTCATTGCTAATTAAAGTCAAACCTTTTGGAAAATCAATATTAGATTGGCAGTAATAGAGCTTCTCACACTTTTCCCCAGTGAACCTTTCGATGAACGCAACGCACCCGTCCTTGTCCATGCATGCGAAATCGATGTCTGAAAACCTCTAAGTAATTCCACCGGTGTAGCGTATGGGGTTTCTGGCGAACATTCCTTGGAAGTGCACATCTACTTGCAAGAATACAGGTTCCATGTTTGAGGTTTTAGAAGCAAAAAACAAGAAAGGGTTTATCGATGAAGTGATGAACAGTTGAAGTAAAATGGCTCTTTTATAAAGCATATGCCGACAGTAAGAAGGAAGCGACTAATTAATGACATGACATTACACGGAAGACACAATCAGCATCCAATGTGGTGTTAGTAGAGGGAGGTGGACTAAAAATGATCGGCTGAGCCCTTCACAAATGAAATAAGGACCTAATCGACCCGACAAAGTGTAATTTGTTCTCTTATAAAGCCACAAAATACGTTAAGTGGCTAAATGGGTAAACCCTAGAATCATAATAGGGCATATATGTCATTTTCCCTAAAACAATACAAAAATAACCCTCAAAATTAAGTTTGAAAGTAATAAACACTTTAATTCTTTCAATAACTAAAAACCATTTTTTTTTTTAATTTATAGGAATACTAAGTTTGAACCCGAAATAATAAATTTTGGCGCCTTTACATACATTTGGTCTACATTTGGTCTAAATGGTGTTTTTTTGTAATTTGACAGCTACTCATTGACTTTTTGTTTTAAATAAAATCAGTCAATTCTAAAAAAATTATAAAAGTGTTTCCAATGTTGCACCTCATTTAAAGGTATGTAGCATTGATATATTCACATTTGTATGTTACATCACCAAGATATTAACATCTACCTTTCTATATACCTATAATCAAATGAACCTTTTTAAAATTTATAAATAGGTATCACATGTTTATTTATTTATTTAACTTATCATATATATATATATATATATATATATATATATATATATATATATATATATATATATATATATATATATATATATATATATAGAGAGAGAGAGAGAGAGTTAGTTTCAAGTATTCTAACTAGTTATTGTGCGGGTGTGTAGACAATGTTATTCTATGAAAATTAGTAAGAGAATAAGTTGTTTGGCAATGCAAATACGTTCAACCTTACAAAAATATCGTCATTTTCATGCATTCTCGTTAATTATTATTTATTTTTGTTCTCACACATCGTTTTTCACTCATTTTCATTCGGACAGAATACGACCCAATAAACATTCTGACAACATTCTGGCAGAAATGAGAATAATAATAATAAGTGTATAATAACCTTATAGACGATTTAATTAATGAAAATGTGTGTTAATGACAATAGTTATGTAAGATTGAACGTAATTATATTATCAACCAACATATTTTCTTTATCATTATCAAAGAATAGCATTGTCCATACGTCCGCACAATAATTAGTTATAATAGAATAACCTATATATATATATATATATATATATATATATATATATATATATATATATATATTTGTGTATTTTCATAATGCATATTATCAGACTTGTCATCGGTATCTTGTTTTACTAATATACTTAGTCAACAGTTGGGATATTTTAGTTGAATTACTGTTGTAATAAGTCATCATAAAAACATTTGATAATTAAAATAATATTGCTCAGGCTTTGACTTATGCATCATATAGTGATATTACCATATCAACTGAACCAGCGATGTACATTAAAATAACCGAGGTCCCTTTGCTTTTGGTACTAGACTCCAAATAAGCAATATCACAACTACAAATATGTAGAAAAACAATGGGTTGGAATCTTTAAACTTTTAAAACAATTATGATTAAAAAGGGATCTAATAATTTGATTAAAATGCAAAAGGTGTTTGATCTTTGGTTTCATGAAGAGGTTATATGAGCTTTGGAGCCCAAACAAGTGCATGAATGGGAGACGATATATGGATTAGAATAACTAATTAAAGAATTAAAATGTAGTGGATGATATCCAACAAGAAGACATATTTTAATATCAAAGTAAAGGTATTGTGGTTGTTTGTTATTTCCCATCCATACTCAATGAACATAAATTCATAATATTATTTAAATATCATGTAATATGTTTGCGAGATAGCTTTTAAGAGTTTTTGAAAGCTTTTAGATTTTAGGTTTAAAAAAAATGTTCAAAACAAGTTGAAGTTTAATGAAACAAAACTTTTAGCTTTTATTTTAAAAAAATTGATTTGAATCCCAAAACTACTTCAAACAGCTTTTCAAAACTTTTAGTTTTTAATTTTTAACTAATTTTACATATTTAAAAACTAATTCTTATTTTTGTTAAACACTTCTGTATAAATAAAAATTACAACTTTCAACTATTCCCTATCCGTTAAAAACTAATTGTTATTTTTATCAATTACTTATTCATAAATAAAAACTAGAACTTTCAGCTACCGATTAGTTTTGCAAACACACCCTAAATCCAAAGTTCCAGACTAATAATATCCGGATAAATATTTCAAGTTAAAGTTCTCCGTATTGAGACACGTTGTTACAAGTTATTATATGTCAAAAACTAAATAGTTATAAATAAAATTAAAAGAGTTAATGAGTTTTATAATTATTAATTAATGATCGTATCTGTGTTTTCATTTCGAACTAATCATTATATTGGTTAAAACACAAAACAGACGCATCAATTTAGATTGAACATGTATGATTTAAAAGATAGTTGACAATGACTTATGTAATAAGTATTAAAATTTTAAATTATATAACTTTGTTTGAATCACTTAATCTATTAGGTTGGGGCCTCAACGCTTCTTTGGTTCGGTTGTTAATGAAACAGGTAGTAAACTTAAAAAACAAATTGGATGGCAATACATAAATACATAAACGGTCATCGTCAGCGTGCTTCTACGTTTTCCAATTTAATTATTCTGTTAAGTATTATATACATCATAATTATATAGTAATAAATGTGAGACTCATATTAAAACAAAATTAAATATCAAAAGTATAATACAAACGAAATACAATAAACATAAAATTAAATCCATATAAGGTGGGGATGAAATCCGTAGGATGATTCCCTTAATTGTGCAATAGATGTTAAATTGGAAAGCATTAAGAAATGGCCGTGTGATTTGAGGTAATTCTCTACCTTATTAAATGGAAATTATTTTGATACATGCTATTTTTTAAAGATTTTTATTGTGATATTTTTGAATTATTTAAATTTTACATATCATTATGTGGTATTTTAATTTTTTTATTAATAAAAAATTAATCAATTCTACTAATTAATATCTCTATTATATATGTAAAATATTCATTGTATTAAATGCATAAATCAATACTATTGTTATTGAAACTTATATTATTTAAGGTAAAAATATTTTTCTCCATAAAATGAATATAATATAAATAATTTGTGATTTTTCTATTATAATTTTTTTTGTTACATGAATTAAAATAATGAAACGTTATAAAACAATATTGTCAAAATTGAGATATAATAATGGTAGTGGTGGGTTTTAAGTTTTTAAATTTTTTGTAGCTATTTCGTTTTTAATATTGTTAAACTTTGAGATGATATAAGCATAAGTAAAAATTTGTCACTGACCTATTATTATAAGACTCTATTTTTTTGTAAGTATTTTATCCACATGCAATATCTATTTTTATATGTTATATGAGTATATATAATTTATATTTTAAACATGTAATCCAATTACAAACAAAGAAAAAAAATTGAATTTGCACTTTAGGCTAAGGTCATTTAAAAACACATTTTGATATGTTAATATTATTTTTATATAGCTATACATTTAAATTTATTATATTTTCATATTACTAATCGAACTTTTAAAATTTTATAACATTTTTTCATTATAGTTTTATTACATGAATTATTATTATTTTAAAGATACAAACACGATATGTATTCAAACGACCCTAAAGACAGACACAAATTAATATAGAAAATTATATTTGGATAAAAGAAAATCCAATGTTATGTCCACTATGTCAATTGGTAATTGTTTATCTACAAGTCAATTTAGTTTGATTGTCATTCATTCTTTTATATTTAATGTATTATATAAAAATATTATTTTATATCGTATCACTTTTTATGTCGCATAACCAAGACATTTTCTTATTAATTATTGTTACTATTAAACATCATATGTTGTCGGTCACAATGAATTCAAATATATCATGTGTATATCAGCATACAAGTTTCTAATCTATTTTCAATTTTAATATTACAAGTCTATTATCTAATGATGTTAAAGACAAAAGTAAAAAAAATATTATATTTGCATAAACGAATATCTAATTATATGTCCACCACACCAAACTGTATTTCTTTTTCTATAGTGTAATTTATTTGATTTTTCTTTCATATTTTTATGTTACAATTTAATGTTAGTTTATTGATTAGTTACTTTCATGTAAGCCTTTTGCGACATAACCAATGCATATTTATATGACTATTATTATTGCATGTCTAATGATCGTTGTGATAACTTAATACAAAAAATAGAATGATATATATTATAACTAAATGAATATACATCAGTTTTTCTAGAGATAAAAATTAAATGTAATTAGGATTAATTAGGGAAAATAATGAGATTTAAACATAAAAACCGTCACCTTGATTAGCAACATAAATTCGTGCATTTGAAGGGATTATAACGTCCAAAACCTTAGGCATTATAAAGAGCTCGATAAATCGAGTAGAATCCCCACTAGAATTGCTAGAAAATATTGAGAATCGAGGGAGAAAGCGGTGAAGTAAGGCTGTGAAATTTGTTTCGGTGTTCTTGAAAATTAAGATATGTTTCTTTGATTTAAGTTCAAATTTGTTGCATAAATAGTCTAAGGTTATGTGTCTCGTGATAGGGGTTGATTCCATGTCTTTGTTTCGACCAATGTAATCGTTAATTTAAAAGAAAAAAAAAACACGTATTGAGTTCTTGGAATAAAGTGATGAATTTAATCTAGTATTGTTAATTGAAAGACATGTTTATAGTTGTATTAATAAGAAGCGGAGATGATGAGTTTTAATATTACCAATTTATATTGCATAAAGAGTAAATTATAGAAACGGTCCCTGTGGTTTGGTTGAAATCACAATTTTGGTCCCTAAGTTTAAATTTTGATAGGTTATGTAACGCCCGCATATTCGGGCTAGTCAATTTAAAGACAGTAAGCGTCAAAAATGACTTTTTGATAGAAGGTTATTTAGAATGAATAATCTTAACTAAGTTGTAGCATATGTCGCAGGGATTCTGTACATATAAAGAACGTCGCAATCCGAGTTATAACGAAGATGTTATGGCATGTCGAAGTTTTGCGACAAAACTGGCACGACAATGTGTGACGTAAAAAGTGAGTTTATGATAGAATGCTTTTTATGCCTTAACGATCTAAACGAAAGTCGTATCATACGTTAAATCGAGAGCATGCATAAAAAGAACGCCCAAATCTGACTTCGTATGAGGAAGTTATGATTTTTTCAAGTTTCGGATTAGTAGTATGCAGCCTGGAGTTTGAATATTAGATCAACCGATTTTTAGCCTACACAACCTAAACGAGAACCGAAGATCTCATTAATAGTAGCTCAACGGTAAAAAGACAGACGAAAACGGACGTCGGATGAAGAAGTTATGAATTTTTAACGAACTTTTCATGTCCCGGCCTGTTAAAAATATAACTTTAAAAATAAAATCAAAATTAGCCGACGAAGTCTAAACGAAAGTTGTAGAGTCCGGTCCCACCTATGCGTGGATATAAAGATTGTCGAAAACGGAGCTCGTATGCGAAAGTTACGGAATTTAGAAGTTGGAGGTGGGCTGTTGTGAGAAGTGATGGCGTGGCATAATCCGGACCCTCCCTTGCTCCCCACATTCTCGCACTTGGATGCTGACACTTGCGACGCCCTGCGTACCGAGTACGCCCCGCGTAGACCAAAGCTACGCCCAACGGTCTTCTTTTGAGTGGTTCCGAAGCAAGCCATGTCGCCCCACCATATTTCGGACACGTGCCTCTACGAGCAGCGTACCACCGAGGGTACGCCCAGTGTAATGCCAAGCCTCGACCCTATAAAAGGGGGTGCGAGGCAGCCTCATTTCTCACACCTATAATCCATTTCTTTCTCTCTACTCTTTCTCTCTAGCCTCTCTAAACCCCCCTAAAGCCTAGGGAACCTCCCTAGCACTAGAAAAAAGCCCGGAGCGCCTGACGGTCCGAGAAAAAGAGCTTTTCGGCTCGGAAAACTCTGCCCGTGCCTACTGAACTCTCCAAGATAGATAGGTTTGCTAACGGATTGCCAGCAGACTTTGGTGCAACAGTAAAAATGACAACTACCTTGAAGACAGCCGTTAGAGCAACCAAGAATGTGTAGATCCAACTTAGGGAAAAGGGTTTGGAAAGAGCTGAGGTAGGCAAGAAGAGGAAGTTTGAGGGATCCTCAAGATCCGAAAAGAAAGATAGGTTCTTGAAGTCTGACACCAACAACAAGAGGTATGGGGATAGTAATGAAGAAAGGTGGTGCGACAAATGCAGAAGGAAGAACACCAGGAGATGTCCTAAAGAGGTGACCTGCTTCAAATGCGGGAGGACTGGTCACTATGCCCACGTATGAACAACCCAGAGAGAAGTCTGCTTTAAGTGTGGTGGAGAAGGACACTTCAAGAAAGACTTCCTAAATAGGGAAGGAGCAAAAAAGCCAAATGTGCCGCCGAAGCAGAAGGCAAGAGCATTCCAAATGATCCTCGACGAAGCAGATGACAATGCGAGGAATCAAGGATGAGGACTTCATATCTAAAGATCAAGATATGAAGTAGCCATAGTGACATGTGGTGAAGCCTATTAGAGGCATAGTATAGGTTAAACTTGAACGTTATGTAATCGTTTTAAGAAATAATATAAAGCTTCATTATGTTATCCGATGTGTTAAATGATTATGTGAAATTCTTGTATAGTGACTTGGAGGACTGCGAGACAATACTTGGTACGAGTATAAGTAGGTGTGAATGGTAGTAGAGGCCTACACTACCGGAAGCATAGGACTCGCACTTGGATCAGGGAAAGTCACAAGGTTACCAAGAAGCTAGTAATTGATTCCATTTTGTTCAAGTATGTCGTTACCATCGTTTCGGTAATGACTAAGAAGGTGATTGTTATTCCGACCCAAGTGGTCATATCAAATTGAGTCCGACTAAGATGAGTATGTTACGTGGTTCAGAGAACCAAGTTCGATGTAACATCCAGAAAATTGAAGTGAAAGATAATCAAAGCGATCAATAGAAGTATCGCGATCGTTATTAAAGTAAGAAGCTTATAGCAAGAGATGTTACATGCTAAAATGTGATTATATCACATTAGAACATGAAGGAAGGTATATTCCGTTCTGGAAATCTGACTTTAAAAGACCTGAGTCTAATTGTTGTATCATACGATGATAGGTCATTAGAATATGACACATCAGTCCATTGTTGTAAAAACCCGTTACTTTCCAAGTCAACAAAAGTCAAACCCGTCAAATAAAATCTCAAATTTTATTTAATTTAAATTCATAAGGGTTAGAAAACAATGTAAACTATGTAAATAATGTTTATGTAAGTTTTCGGAATAAATCACACTTGAAAATCAACATTTTTCCATATTTTTTAACCAAGAACCCTCGGACCGAAAATCCCTTTTTCGGCCGAGAACTCTTGGACAGCAAACCATTTTCGGCCGAGAACCCCTTTTCGGCCGAAAACCCAACCGTATATAAGTTTTTCCTTTGAAAACTTAGTTATTTCTCACCTTATACAATCGAAAACACTCTCATTTTGCTCTCAAGGATCATCTAAGAACATTCAAACCTTCAAGAGAAAACCTTCAAATCTTCATATTTTCACCAAGAACATCCTTCAACTCTTCAAGTGACCGAAAATACTCAGGACCGAAAACCTGTGTTCGGCCGAAAACCCGTTTTTGTCCGAGAACCCCTTTGGAACCGAAAACTCTCTTCAACACTTATACAATTTTCGGTAATCATTCTTAACATAAATCAAGTGTTCTCTAACACTTTAGTTAACTGTTTCGCTAATTTAAATACGATAAGTGTTTAAATATTATTAGGATACCGTTAATTCCACGTACGTTAGCCTGAGGATCATCTCTACAGTTCCACAATCACGATTCAAATACGCACTAGAGGTGAGTTCATACCCCTACATTTTACTGTTTTCAATGTTTTTAGAGGGGAATACAAGTAAACACAAGGATTTCTGTGTTTTTATACAAATGATTTCAAACGGCTTCAAAACCTTTGCAATTGATTCAAACAGAAAATTCACTACATTTTACAAAAATATTTATATATTTTAACCCTTTTGTACCACGTCGAGCATAAGGGTGTTTTTCCTTCATACAACTAAATTGCAACAGTTTTCAGTACAGTACAGAACATTACAATTAAACTATAATTGGTATAGTTGAGAACACTACATTACTTATACTGAGTTCAATACACACAACAAGAACATTCATACAAACTATAATAGGTATAGTTTGGGGATACATTACACTATCTTACTAGTTCAAGAACATTATTAAGAAACTAACATATAAACTATGGTAGATATAGTTTATGGAAAACGACACTATTTTTCCGAATACAAGGAAACATTACTAAATAGTTATTTAAGTATAATTATTTTGGAGTACAAGTACTTTACTACAAGGTCATACATACATATTCAAGTACAAAGGAACACTACAACAATACACGTAAACTAGTTAATACAGGGTTGTGAGGCACTACTTCATTGTACCCGTCAGGGTACAGGGCTAAATCCTTTACAATATAACCAGAGTCTTCTGGAGGGAGAGCGTGAATTTGTGTATAGATCTATACGGGACTGACAATCCCGCACCTAAACTGTTAGCTACAGTGAGGCCGGCAAGCCTGGGGTGACAAATATCATAACGTTTCCGACGCCTGAAGAACGTCGTAGAGGTCACTAGTCATATCAAGCATGGTTATACGAAACTGACAACAATATAAACTAAAACATTGTTTACGGGATTTCATTTCTTCAAACGGTTTTATTTTAAATAATAAAACTACACTACATTACAACTGGAGGATTCCAGGGATTACAAGCAAACGGTTTTATTTTAATTAATGAAACTACAGTACATTACTATACATTACAACTGGTGGTATCCAGGCTTTCATACAAAGGTTTTCACACAGTACACTATTATACATACAACTGGTAGTATCCAGGCAGTCATACCAAGGTTTTCATACAAGGGTTTCATAACAAACACTACTCTGTTATACTATTACAGAATTCAGTAACAAACGTACATTTTGGTCTTAAGACCTAAGACTACTTTTCACTACTAAAGAAACTATTGGATTTTCTTGAGGAACACATACGAACATTTTTCAAAGATCAATGACAAGTTTCCATTACAAAAAAAACATACTTACATACTCACCAACTTAAATGTTGATACACTTTCAAAATCACTTGTATTCTCAGGGAACCGGTAGACAGGTACACCCGCAGGTTTTGAGAAGACGGAGCTTTTAGAGTCGCGTCTTTTATACTTTTGTTATACATTTTTGATGTCATACAAACTATGTGTTGAAAGGATGTAAATACTATATTCAACCAATGTAATGGTTGTGTTTGCTTTGATTACTATTATGCAATTGTTGTGATACTGTACATGACGTCCTCCGCCCCCAAACGTTTCCGCCATTCCGGTTTGGGGGTGTGACAGATTGGTATCAGAGCATTGTTTATAGTGAACTAAGTATATCAAACCTTACCGGATATACAACTATAAACACAATGGGGCCGAAGTGCTCTGACTAAAAGTATACTTTTAAAATATAAGTATTTTATAAGAAGTATACAAACATACATACATACCGGAAAACAATATCACAGTAAGAACAAAACAAAAAGTATTTAGATGTTGGACACTGTGGTCAAACCTGGACAGTTTTGTACTCATATCTGGGATAAATATAGCCTGATCAACTATATTTATTTGAAATACGACCATCATGTGTTTGGGAGTGATAGCGGTGTTGCAACAAGTCTAAAACTTACCAACAATACATACAAGAGAAACTCTAGAACCAAACATGAAATTAAAATACTATAGGAGTATTTTAGGATCCTACAACATTAGAACAAGAACATTCAGGCCTTAATGGCTATTCATAGCTCGTCTACACTAGATATCTACAGAGTGGTCAGTGTGAGTCACACTATACATATTCTCTATAAGTGTTGCTATAAAATGGCGATTGTTTACTTGTATTAGTAGACTTCCACTGTAAATCGCTTACTAGAGCACTATAACTGTCAGGATAGGATATATCTTATTCAATATCACCTGACTCATGACCACTATAGAGGACTTATCATCATTTTCTCTTAAATCATTTTAGAGAAAGATGCCTCCAAAGAAGTCCAACAGGAAGAAAAACAACCCTTAAACAAATCCACCACCGCCGCCACCTCCTCAGTACAACCCTGCTGTCTTTCAAGCAGCAGTAACCGCCGTTGTGGCAGCTGCCATGTCGCAGATCAATGCAAGAGACAATAGCGGGTCGGGTAGTGGTGGAAACCCTTCTCATTACGGTGATAGCCATGGACACCCAAAGGAGTGTTCATACAAAGACTTCACAAACACTAAACCCAAATCTTTCGATGGTACTGGAGGTGTCATTGCCTTAACCCATTGGTTCGAGAAGACCAAATCAATATTCGAAATTTGTGCGTGCCCTGAATCCAGCAAGGTGAAATTTGCAGCATGCACTTTCACTGACAGAACCCTCACTTGGTGGAACAGCCAAGTCAAGTCCTTAACTCTCCTGGTAGCCAATGCCATGAGTTGGGACAATTTAAAAGAGCTTATGCTAGCGGAATACTGCCCGAGGGGCGAGATGCAAAAGCTAGAGGAAGAGCTCTGGAGTCTGAACATGAAGAGCTCAGATATCGCTGCTTACACAACTAGGTTCAGTAACGTGGCTCTTCTGTGTCCTGCGATGGTCACCCCGGAGAGTAAGAAGGTGGAAAGATACATATGGGGATTGACACCCCTACTTAACGAAATGTCCTAGCTGCCAACCCACTTACCTTCGATAGTGCCAAGCGTTTGGAACAGACACTAATAGATCATGGGGATCGCCAAGACTCAGTGAATGTCATCCCTGAACAGTCCAAAGAGGGTGGCAGTAAGAAGAAGTTCTGGAACAAGTGGAAAGGCCAATCTTCACAGGAACCCTCCAAGAAACAGCAAACAGTAGCAGTCCATGCTGCTACCACTCCTGCCATAGTTCCTGATGTTCCTACTGCACCAGCATCTCCCAGTCGTTACGCTGGAACCCTCCTACTATGCAACAAGTGCAACTTCCACCACCACAGGCCTTGCCGTGAGATGCAATGCACTAACTCCAACAAGAAGGGGCATATTGCCCGCTTCTATAAGACACCGGCACAACCCAATGTCCAGACCCCTGGAGCTGGAGTGGGCCAGGCTTGCTATGGGTGTGGTGAAACAGGACACTACAAGAGAGACTGCCTGAAGGCAAGAAATGTTGGCAATACAGGAAGAGTGTTTGCCATGGGTTAGGAGGAGGCTGTAGCGGATCCCACCGTAGTCACGGGTACGTTCCTCCTCGATAAATCTTATGCATGCATTCTCTTTGATAGTGGTGCAGAGAGGAGTTTCATTAGCCATAAATTCAAACAATTACTTAGACACAAACGACAATCACTAAACGAAACATTCACCATCGAGATGGCTAACGGGAAGAAAGAGAGTACTAACGTCATATTCATAGGCTGTACCCTCACTCTAAACGACTACTCTTTCTCAATTGACCTTATGCTGGTCTCCATAAAAAACTTCGACGTCATTATCGGAATGGATTGGTTAAGTCCTAACTGTGATGACATCCTTTGTAATGAAAAAGCGATTCGTTTCAATCTGCCGAATGGCGAAGCCCTCGTTATCTACGACGATAAACTCAGTTCGAACCTTCGCATCATATCTTGGATCAAAGCCCAAAAATATATGCGAAAAGAGTGTCACGCATTCTTAGCCCATGTAGATAATGAAAAACAAGAAGTAAAAGACCTCGAGAGCATTCCCGAAGTCTGTAATTTTCCTGATATCTTCCCCGAGGATCTTCCAGGAGTTCCTCCTGAATGTCAAGTCGAGTTCCGAATCGACTTAATTCCTGGAGCTACCCCCGTAGGCAAATCCCCGTATCGTCTAGCACCAGCAGAGATGCAGGATTTATCCAGCCAATTAAACGAACTGCTCAGTAAGGGATTCATTCGAACGAGCTTCTCACCCTGGGGAGCACCGATCCTCTTCATTAAGAAGAAGGACGGATCTTTCCGAATGTGCATAGACTATGGCGAACTGAACAAATTTACCATTAAAAACCGATACCCTCTTCCATGAATAGATGACCTCTTCGATCAACTCCAAGGAGCCAGCTACTTTTGAAAGATAGACCTGAGATCGGGGTATCACCAATTACGATTTCATGAGAATGATGTTCCCAAGACAGCATTCCGAACTCGTTATGGTCACTACGAGTTTGTAGTAATGCCCTTTGGTCTAACAAACGCACCCGGAATATTTATGGATCTAATGAATCGGGTGTGACGACCCTTCCTAGACAAATTCGTGATAGTATTTATAGATGATATACTTATCTATTCACGAAGTGAGGAAGAACATAGTCAGCACGTGAGGCAAGTCTTAGAAACTTTAAGGGCGGAAAAACTTTATGCTAATTTCTCAAATTGCGAGTTTTGGATTAGGAAGGTCAATTTCCTTGGTCACGTGGTCAACGAAGAAGGCATACATGTGGACCCCTCCAAAATAAAGGCAATCGAGAACTGGTCAACCCCCAGAATGCCAATAGAGATCCGCCAATTTTTAGGACTTGCTGGCTACTACCGCGGATTCATACATAACTTCTCCAGAATTGCTAAACCTCTTACTGCCCTGATTCAAAAGGGTGTAACTTTTAGGTGGGGAGAACAACAAGACACTATGTTCCAAACTCTGAAGCAAGCCTTGTGAAGCGCACCTATCTTATCCCTCCCTGAAAGAACTGAAGATTTCATTGTATACTGTGATGCATCCAATCAGGTGCTAGGCTGTGTGATTATGCAGCGAAGAAAGGTTATTGCCTATGCCTCGAGATAGCTCAAGACACACGAAGTCAACTACACTACTCACGATCTCGAGTTGGAAGCTGTGGTATTTGCTCTAAAAATCTGGAGACGTTACCTATATGGTACCAAGTGCACGATCTTCACCGACCACAAAAGCCTTCAACACATCTTTGATCATAAAGACCTTAACATGAGACAGCGACGATGGGTAGAACTACTCAATGATTACGAATGCGAAATTCGCTATCATCCTGGTAAATCCAATGTAGTAGCAGATGCCCTTAGTCGAAAGGAGTACTCAGGTCGTAAGGTGAAGGCACTAAACATGACAATCCATTCACATTTATCCACACAGATCAAAGAGGCTCAGCTAGAAGCCTTAAAACCAGATAATATGGCAAATGAAGCCTTAAGGTGAATGGAGAAGAACTTCGAAATCAAGGGTGACGGGGTTTGTTATTTCATGAACCGGATCTGGACACCAAGATTCGGTGGGTACAGAGATGTTGTCATGAATGAAGCCCACAAAACTCGATATTCCGTTCACCCAGTTCAGATAAGATGTATCTGGATCTCAAGAAACTGTATTGGTGGCCGAACATGAAAGCAGAGATTGCTACCTACGTGGGCAAGTGCCTAACATGCGCCAAAGTCAAGGTAGAATATCAAAAGCCCTCAGGTTTACTCCAACAGCCAGAGATACCTGAGTGGAAGTGGGAGTGGATTACAATGGACTTCATAACCAAGTTACCCAAGACATCGGGTGGTCATGACACCATTTGGGTAATCGTCGACAGATTAACCAAGTCCGCACACTTCTTACCAATCAGAGAAACAGACAAGATGGAGAAACTGACCAGAACCTACATCCGAGAGATCGTACGACTTCATGGAGTGCCGATATCTATTATCTCGGACAGAGGTAGTAGGTTCACTTCACGGTTCTGGCAGTCACTTCAGAAAGCTACGGGAACCAGGCTGGACATGAGTACAGCCTACCACCCACAAACCGACGGACAGAGTGAGAGAACAATCCAAACAATAGAAGACATGCTGAGAGCCTGTGTTATCGATTTTGGTAAAGCATGGGATAACTATTTGCCACTAATCGAGTTTTCATATAACAACAGTTACCACTCTAGCATCAAGGTTGCCCCGTTTGAAGCCCTTGATGGCCGTAAGTGCAGATCCCCTCTGTGCTGGGCTGAAGTGGGTGACACGTAGCTAGCTAAGGGACAATTCCCTGATAGCACTCTCACTGGTCCGGAGATCATACGAGAAACCACAGAAAAGATCGTACAAATCAGAGATCGACTGAAAGCCTCTAGAGATAGACAAAAGAGCTACGTAGACAAGAAATGAAAACCCTTGGAATTCCAGGTTGGTGACCACGTTTTATTGAAGGTCTCTCCCTGGAAGGGCATGATACGCTTCGGAAAGCATGCAAAGCTAAACCCAAGGTACATCGGGTCATTCAAGATTCTTGCTAGAATCGACCCAGTAGCTTACAAACTCCGTCTACCGCAAG
The DNA here is from genome assembly GCF_052849685.1 of Lactuca virosa. Classification (NCBI taxonomy): domain Eukaryota; kingdom Viridiplantae; phylum Streptophyta; class Magnoliopsida; order Asterales; family Asteraceae; genus Lactuca; species Lactuca virosa. The sequence continues at coordinate 74,556,880 of NC_136431.1, forward strand.
AACTTAACAACGTGCACCCGGTCTTCCACATGTCAAACTTAAAGAAGTGTCTATCCGACGAGACTCTTGTGATTCCACTCGATGAAATCGAGATAAACGAGAGCCTTAACTTCGTGGAAGAACCAGTAGAAATCATGGATAGGGAAGTCAAACGAACGAAACAAAGTCACATACCGATAGTGAAGGTTCGCTGGAATGCCAAGCGGGGACCTGAATTCACTTGGGAGCAAGAGGATCAAATGAAACAAAAATACCCGAATCTTTTCCCTAGTCCATAATCTACTCTCTAGAAAGAATTTCGGGATGAAATTCCCTCTAACGGGGGGATAATGTAACAACCCGTTACTTTCCAAGTCAACAAAATTCACACGTCAAATAAAATCTCAAATTTTATTTAATTTAAATTCATAAGGGTTAGAAAACTATGTAAATAATGTTTATGTAAGTTTTCAGAATAAATCACACTTGAAAATCAACATTTTTTCATTTTTTTTGAACCAAGAACCCTCAGACCGAAAATCCCTTTTTCGGCCGAGAACTCTCGGACAGCAAACCATTTTCGGCCGAGAACACCTTTCCGGCCGAAAACCCAACTGTATATAAGTTTTTCCTTCGAAAACTTAGTCATTTTTCACCTTATACACTCGAAAACACTCTCATTTTGCTCCCAAGGATCATCCAAGAACATTCAAACCTTCAAGAGAAAACCTTCAAATCTTCATATTTTCACCAAGAACATCCTTCAACTCTTCAAGTGACCGAAAATACTCAGGACCGAAAACCTGTGTTCGGCCGAAAACCCGTTTTCGGCCGAGAACCCCTTTGGAACTGAAAACTCTCTTCAACACTTATACAATTTTCGGTAATCATTCTTAACATAAATCAAGTGTGGTCTAACACTTTAATTAACTGTTTCGCTAATTTAAATACGATACGTGTTTAAATATTATTAGGATACCGTTAATTCCACGTATGTTAGCCCAAGGATCATCTCTACAGTTCCACAATCACGATTCTAACACGCACTAGAGGTGATTTCATACCCCTATATTTTACTGTTTTCAATGTTTTTAGAGGGGAATACAAGTAAACACAAGGATTTCTGTGTTTTTATACAAATGATTTCAAACGGCTTCAAAACCTTTGCAATTGATTCAAACAGCAAATTGACTACATTTTACAAAAATATTTATATATTTTAACCCTTTTGTACCACGTCGAGCATAAGGGTGTTTTTCCTTCATACAACTAAATTGCAACAGTTTTCAGTACAGTACAGAACATTACAATTAAACTATAATTGGTATAGTTGAGAACACTACATTACTTTTACTGAGTTCAATACACGAAACAAGAACATTCATACAAACTATAATAGGTATAGTTTGGGGATACATTACACTATCTTACTAGTTCAAGAACATTATTCAGAAACTAACATATAAACTATGGTAGATATAGTTTATGGAAAACGACACTATTTTTCCGGATACAAGGAAACATTACTAAATAGTTATTTAAGTATAATTATTTTACAGTACAAGTACTTTACTACAAGGCAATACATACATATTCAAGTACAAAGGAACACTACAACACTACACGTAAACTAGTTAATACAGGGTTGTGAGGCACTACTTCATTGTACCTGTCAGGGTATAGGGCTAAATCCTTTACAATATAACCAGAGTCTCCTGGAGGGAGAGCGTGAATTTGTGTATAGATCTATACGGGACTGACAATCCTGCACCTATACTGTTAGTTACAGTTAGGCCGGCAGGCCTGGGGTGAAAAATGTCATAACGTTTCCGACGCCTGAAGAACGTCGTAGAGGTCACTATTCATATCAAGCATGGTTATACGAAACTCACAACAATATAAACTAAAACATTATTTACGGGATTTCATTTCTTCAAACGGTTTTAGTTTAAATAATAAAACTACACTACTTTACAACTGGAGGATTCCAGGGATTACAAGCAAACGGTTTTATTTTAATTAATGAAACTACAGTACATTACTATACATTACAACTGGTGGTATCCAGGCTTTCATAAAAAGGTTTTCACACAGTACACTATTATACATACAACTGGTAGTATCCAGGCAGTCATACCAAGGTTTTCATACAAGGGTTTCATAACAAACACTACTCTGTTATACTATTACAGAATTCAGTAACAAACGTACATTTTGGTCTTAAGACCTAAGACTACTTTTCACTACTAAAGAAACTATTGGATTTTCTTGAGGAACACATACGAACATTTTTCAAAGATCAATGACAAGTTTCCATTACAAAAAAAAACATACTTACATACTCACCAACTTAAATGTTGATACACTTTCAAAATCACTTGTATTCTCAGGGAACCGGTAGACAGGTACACCCGCAGGTTTTGAGAAGACGGAGCTTTTAGAGTCGCGTCTTTTATACTTTTGTTATACATTTTTGATGTCATACAAACTATGTGTTGAAAGGATGTAAATACTATATTCAACCAATGTAATGGTTGTGTTTGCTTTGATTACTATTATGCAATTGTTGTGATACTGTACATGACGTCCTCCGCCCCCAAACGTTTCCGCCATTCCGGTTTGGGGGTGTGACAGATTGGTATCAGAGCATTGTTTATAGTGAACTAAGTACATCAAACCTTACCGGATATACAACCATAAACACAATGGGGCCGAAGTGCTCTGACTAAAAGTATACTTTTAAAATATAAGTATTTTATAAGAAGTATACAAACATACATACATACCGGAAAACAATATCACAGTAAGAACAAAACAAAAAGTATTTAGATGTTGGACACTGTGGTCAAACCTGGACAGTTTTGTACTCATATCTGGGATAAATATAGCCTGATCAACTATATTTATTTGAAATACGACCATCATGTGTTTGGGAGTGATAGCGGTGTTGCAACAAGTCTAAAACTTACCAACAATACATACAAGAGAAACTCTAGAACCAAACATGAAATTAAAATACTATAGGAGTATTTTAGGATCCTACAACATTAGAACAAGAACATTCAGGCCTTAATGGCTATTCATAGCTCGTCTACACTAGATATCTACAGAGTGGTCAGTGTGAGTCACACTATACATATTCTCTATAAGTGTTGCTATAAAATGGCGATTGTTTACTTGTATTAGTAGACTTCCACTGTAAATCGCTTACTAGAGCACTATAACTGTCAGGATAGGATATATCTTATTCAATATCACCTGACTCATGACCACTATAGAGGACTTATCATCGTTTTCTCTTAAATCATTTTAGAGAAAGATGCCTCCAAAGAAGTCCAACAGGAAGAAAAACAACCCTTAAACAAATCCACCACCGCCGCCACCTCCTCAGTACAACCCTGCTGTCTTTCAAGCAGCAGTAACCGCCGTTGTGGCAGCTGCCATGTCGCAGATCAATGCAAGAGACAATAGCGGGTCGGGTAGTGGTGGAAACCCTTCTCATTACGGTGATAGCCATGGACACCCAAAGGAGTGTTCATACAAAGACTTCACAAACACTAAACCCAAATCTTTCGATGGTACTGGAGGTGTCATTGCCTTAACCCATTGGTTCGAGAAGACCAAATCAATATTCGAAATTTGTGCGTGCCCTGAATCCAGCAAGGTGAAATTTGCAGCATGCACTTTCACTGACAGAACCCTCACTTGGTGGAACAGCCAAGTCAAGTCCTTAACTCTCCTGGTAGCCAATGCCATGAGTTGGGACAATTTAAAAGAGCTTATGCTAGCAGAATACTGCCCGAGGGGCGAGATGCAAAAGCTAGAGGAAGAGCTCTGGAGTCTGAACATGAAGAGCTCAGATATCGCTGCTTACACAACTAGGTTCAGTAACGTGGCTCTTCTGTGTCCTGCGATGGTCACCCCGGAGAGTAAGAAGGTGGAAAGATACATATGGGGATTGACACCCCTACTTAACGAAATGTCCTAGCTGCCAACCCACTTACCTTCGATAGTGCCAAGCGTTTGGAACAGACACTAATAGATCGAGGGGATCGCCAAGACTCAGTGAATGTCATCCCTGAACAGTCCAAAGAGGGTGGCAGTAAGAAGAAGTTCTGGAACAAGTGGAAAGGCCAATCTTCACAGGAACCCTCCAAGAAACAGCAAACAGTAGCAGTCCATGCTGCTACCACTCCTGCCATAGTTCCTGATGTTCCTACTGCACCAGCATCTCCCAGTCGTTATGCTGGAACCCTCCCACTATGCAACAAGTGCAACTTCCACCACCACAGGCCTTGCCGTGAGATGCAATGCACTAACTCCAACAAGAAGGGGCATATTGCCCGCTTCTATAAGACACCGGCACAACCCAATGTCCAGACCCCTGGAGCTGGAGTGGGCCAGGCTTGCTATGGGTGTGGTGAAACAGGACACTACAAGAGAGACTGCCTGAAGGCAAGAAATGTTGGCAATACAGGAAGAGTGTTTGCCATGGGTTAGGAGGAGGCTGTAGCGGATCCCACCGTAGTCACGGGTACGTTCCTCCTCGATAAATCTTATGCATGCATTCTCTTTGATAGTGGTGCAGAGAGGAGTTTCATTAGCCATAAATTCAAACAATTACTTAGACACAAACGACAATCACTAAACGAAACATTCACCATCGAGATGGCTAACGGGAAGAAAGAGAGTACTAACGTCATATTCATAGGCTGTACCCTCACTCTAAACGACTACTCTTTCTCAATTGACCTTATGCTGGTCTCCATAAAAAACTTCGACGTCATTATCGGAATGGATTGGTTAAGTCCTAACTGTGATGACATCCTTTGTAATGAAAAAGCGATTCGTTTCAATCTGCCGAATGGCGAAGCCCTCGTTATCTACGACGATAAACTCAGTTCGAACCTTCGCATCATATCTTGCATCAAAGCCCAAAAATATATGCGAAAAGAGTGTCACGCATTCTTAGCCCATGTAGATAATGAAAAACAAGAAGTAAAAGACCTCGAGAGCATTCCCGAAGTCTGTAATTTTCCTGATATCTTCCCCGAAGATCTTCCAGGAGTTCCTCCTGAATGTCAAGTCGAGTTCCGAATCGACTTAATTCCTGGAGCTACCCCCGTAGCCAAATCCCCGTATCGTCTAGCACCAGCAGAGATGCAGGATTTATCCAGCCAATTAAACAAACTGCTCAGTAAGGGATTCATTCGAACGAGCTTCTCACCCTGGGGAGCACCGATCCTCTTCATTAAGAAGAAGGACGGATCTTTCCGAATGTGCATAGACTATGGCGAACTGAACAAATTTACCATTAAAAACCGATACCCTCTTCCATGAATAGATGACCTCTTCGATCAACTCCAAGGAGCCAGCTACTTTTGAAAGATAGACCTGAGATCGGGGTATCACTAATTACGATTTCATGAGAATGATGTTCCCAAGACAGCATTCCGAACTCGTTATGGTCACTACGAGTTTGTAGTAATGCCCTTTGGTCTAACAAACGCACCCGGAATATTTATGGATCCAATGAATCGGGTGTGACGACCCTTCCTAGACAAATTCGTGATAGTATTTATAGATGATATACTTATCTATTCACGAAGTGAGGAAGAACATAGTCAGCACGTGAGGCAAGTCTTAGAAACTTTAAGGGCGGAAAAACTTTATGCTAATTTCTCAAATTGCGAGTTTTGGATTAGGAAGGTCAATTTCCTTGGTCACGTGGTCAACGAAGAAGGCATACATGTGGACCCCTCCAAAATAAAGGCAATCGAGAACTGGTCAACCCCCAGAATGCCAATAGAGATCCGCCAATTTTTAGGACTTGCTGGCTACTACCGCGGATTCATACATAACTTCTCCAGAATTGCTAAACCTCTTACTGCCCTGATTCAAAAGGGTGTAACTTTTAGGTGGGGAGAACAACAAGACACTATGTTCCAAACTCTGAAGCAAGCCTTGTGAAGCGCACCTATCTTATCCCTCCCTGAAAGAACTGAAGATTTCATTGTATACTGTGATGCATCCAATCAGGTGCTAGGCTGTGTGATTATGCAGCGAAGAAAGGTTATTGCCTATGCCTCGAGATAGCTCAAGACACACGAAGTCAACTACACTACTCACGATCTCGAGTTGGAAGCTGTGGTATTTGCTCTAAAAATCTGGAGACGTTACCTATATGGTACCAAGTGCACGATCTTCACCGACCACAAAAGCCTTCAACACATCTTTGATCATAAAGACCTTAACATGAGACAGCGACGATGGGTAGAACTACTCAATGATTACGAATGCGAAATTCGCTATCATCCTGGTAAATCCAATGTAGTAGCAGATGCCCTTAGTCGAAAGGAGTACTCAGGTCGTAAGGTGAAGGCACTAAACATGACAATCCATTCACATTTATCCACACAGATCAAAGAGGCTCAGCTAGAAGCCTTAAAACCAGATAATATGGCAAATGAAGCCTTAAGGTGAATGGAGAAGAACTTCGAAATCAAGGGTGACGGGGTTTGTTATTTCATGAACCGGATCTGGACACCAAGATTCGGTGGGTACAGAGATGTTGTCATGAATGAAGCCCACAAAACTCGATATTCCGTTCACCCAGTTCAGATAAGATGTATCTGGATCTCAAGAAACTGTATTGGTGGCCGAACATGAAAGCAGAGATTGCTACCGACGTGGGCAAGTGCCTAACATGCGCCAAAGTCAAGGTAGAATATCAAAAGCCCTCAGGTTTACTCCAACAGCCAGAGATACCTGAGTGGAAGTGGGAGTGGATTACAATGGACTTCATAACCAAGTTACCCAAGACATCGGGTGGTCATGACACCATTTGGGTAATCGTCGACAGATTAACCAAGTCCGCACACTTCTTACCAATCAGAGAAACAGACAAGATGGAGAAACTGACCAGAACCTACATCCGAGAGATCGTACGACTTCATGGAGTGCAGATATCTATTATCTCGGACAGAGGTAGTAGGTTCACTTCACGGTTCTGGCAGTCACTTCAGAAAGCTACGGGAACCAGGCTGGACATGAGTACAGCCTACCACCCACAAACCGACGGACAGAGTGAGAGAACAATCCAAACAATAGAAGACATGCTGAGAGCCTGTGTTATCGATTTTGGTAAAGCATGGGATAACTATTTGCCACTAATCGAGTTTTCATATAACAACAGTTACCACTCTAGCATCAAGGTTGCCCCGTTTGAAGCCCTTGATGGCCGTAAGTGCAGATCCCCTCTGTGCTGGGCTGAAGTGGGTGACACGTAGCTAGCTAAGGGACAATTCCCTGATAGCACTCTCACTGGTCCGGAGATCATACGAGAAACCACAGAAAAGATCGTACAAATCAGAGATCGACTGAAAGCCTCTAGAGATAGACAAAAGAGCTACGTAGACAAGAAACGAAAACCCTTGGAATTCTAGGTTGGTGACCACGTTTTATTGAAGGTCTCTCCCTGGAAGGGCATGATACGCTTCGGAAAGCATGCAAAGCTAAACCCAAGGTACATCGGGTCATTCAAGATTCTTGCTAGAATCGACCCAGTAGCTTACAAACTCCGTCTACCGCAAGAACTTAACAACGTGCACCCGGTCTTCCACATGTCAAACTTAAAGAAGTGTCTATCCGACGAGACTCTTGTGATTCCACTCGATGAAATCGAGATAAACGAGAGCCTTAACTTCGTGGAAGAACCAGTAGAAATCATGGATAGGGAAGTCAAACGAACGAAACAAAGTCACATACCGATAGTGAAGGTTCGCTGGAATGCCAAGCGGGGACCTGAATTCACTTGGGAGCAAGAGGATCAAATGAAACAAAAATACCCGAATCTTTTCCCTAGTCCATAATCTACTCTCTAGAAAGAATTTCGGGATGAAATTCCCTCTAACGGGGGGATAATGTAACAACCCGTTACTTTCCAAGTCAACAAAATTCACACGTCAAATAAAATCTCAAATTTTATTTAATTTAAATTCATAAGGGTTAGAAAACTATGTAAATAATGTTTATGTAAGTTTTCAGAATAAATCACACTTGAAAATCAACATTTTTTCATTTTTTTTGAACCAAGAACCCTCAGACCGAAAATCCCTTTTTCGGCCGAGAACTCTCGGACAGCAAACCATTTTCGGCCGAGAACACCTTTCCGGCCGAAAACCCAACTGTATATAAGTTTTTCCTTCGAAAACTTAGTCATTTTTCACCTTATACACTCGAAAACACTCTCATTTTGCTCCCAAGGATCATCCAAGAACATTCAAACCTTCAAGAGAAAACCTTCAAATCTTCATATTTTCACCAAGAACATCCTTCAACTCTTCAAGTGACCGAAAATACTCAGGACCGAAAACCTGTGTTCGGCCGAAAACCCGTTTTCGGCCGAGAACCCCTTTGGAACTGAAAACTCTCTTCAACACTTATACAATTTTCGGTAATCATTCTTAACATAAATCAAGTGTGGTCTAACACTTTAATTAACTGTTTCGCTAATTTAAATACGATACGTGTTTAAATATTATTAGGATACCGTTAATTCCACGTATGTTAGCCCAAGGATCATCTCTACAGTTCCACAATCACGATTCTAACACGCACTAGAGGTGATTTCATACCCCTATATTTTACTGTTTTCAATGTTTTTAGAGGGGAATACAAGTAAACACAAGGATTTCTGTGTTTTTATACAAATGATTTCAAACGGCTTCAAAACCTTTGCAATTGATTCAAACAGCAAATTGACTACATTTTACAAAAATATTTATATATTTTAACCCTTTTGTACCACGTCGAGCATAAGGGTGTTTTTCCTTCATACAACTAAATTGCAACAGTTTTCAGTACAGTACAGAACATTACAATTAAACTATAATTGGTATAGTTGAGAACACTACATTACTTTTACTGAGTTCAATACACGAAACAAGAACATTCATACAAACTATAATAGGTATAGTTTGGGGATACATTACACTATCTTACTAGTTCAAGAACATTATTCAGAAACTAACATATAAACTATGGTAGATATAGTTTATGGAAAACGACACTATTTTTCCGGATACAAGGAAACATTACTAAATAGTTATTTAAGTATAATTATTTTACAGTACAAGTACTTTACTACAAGGCAATACATACATATTCAAGTACAAAGGAACACTACAACACTACACGTAAACTAGTTAATACAGGGTTGTGAGGCACTACTTCATTGTACCTGTCAGGGTATAGGGCTAAATCCTTTACAATATAACCAGAGTCTCCTGGAGGGAGAGCGTGAATTTGTGTATAGATCTATACGGGACTGACAATCCTGCACCTATACTGTTAGTTACAGTTAGGCCGGCAGGCCTGGGGTGAAAAATGTCATAACGTTTCCGATGCCTGAAGAACGTCGTAGAGGTCACTATTCATATCAAGCATGGTTATACGAAACTCACAACAATATAAACTAAAACATTGTTTACGGGATTTCATTTCTTCAAACGGTTTTAGTTTAAATAATAAAACTACACTACTTTACAACTGGAGGATTCCAGGGATTACAAGCAAACGGTTTTATTTTAATTAATGAAACTACAGTACATTACTATACATTACAACTGGTGGTATCCAGGCTTTCATACAAAGGTTTTCACACAGTACACTATTATACATACAACTGGTAGTATCCAGGCAGTCATACCAAGGTTTTCATACAAGGGTTTCATAACAAACACTACTCTGTTATACTATTACAGAATTCAGTAACAAACGTACATTTTGGTCTTAAGACCTAAGACTACTTTTCACTACTAAAGAAACTATTGGATTTTCTTGAGGAACACATACGAACATTTTTCAAAGATCAATGACAAGTTTCCATTACAAAAAAAAACATACTTACATACTCACCAACTTAAATGTTGATACACTTTCAAAATCACTTGTATTCTCAGGGAACCGGTAGACAGGTACACCCGCAGGTTTTGAGAAGACGGAGCTTTTAGAGTCGCGTCTTTTATACTTTTGTTATACATTTTTGATGTCATACAAACTATGTGTTGAAAGGATGTAAATACTATATTCAATCAATGTAATGGTTGTGTTTGCTTTGATTACTATTATGCAATTGTTGTGATACTGTACATGACGTCCTCCGCCCCCAAACGTTTCCGCCATTCCGGTTTGGGGGTGTGACAGATTGGTATCAGAGCATTGTTTATAGTGAACTAAGTATATCAAACCTTACCGGATATACAACTATAAACACAATGGGGCCGAAGTGCTCTGACTAAAAGTATACTTTTAAAATATAAGTATTTTATAAGAAGTATACAAACATACATACATACCGGAAAACAATATCACAGTAAGAACAAAACAAAAAGTATTTAGATGTTGGACACTGTGGTCAAACCTGGACAGTTTTGTACTCATATATGGGATAAATATAGCCTGATCAACTATATTTATTTGAAATACGACCATCATGTGTTTGGGAGTGATAGCGGTGTTGCAACAAGTCTAAAACTTACCAACAATACATACAAGAGAAACTCTAGAACCAAACATGAAATTAAAATACTATAGGAGTATTTTAGGATCCTACAACATTAGAACAAGAACATTCAGGCCTTAATGGCTATTCATAGCTCGTCTACACTAGATATCTACAGAGTGGTCAGTGTGAGTCACACTATACATATTCTCTATAAGTGTTGCTATAAAATGGCGATTGTTTACTTGTATTAGTAGACTTCCACTGTAAATCGCTTACTAGAGCACTATAACTGTCAGGATAGGATATATCTTATTCAATATCACCTGACTCATGACCACTATAGAGGACTTATCATCATTTTCTCTTAAATCATTTTAGAGAAAGATGCCTCCAAAGAAGTCCAACAGGAAGAAAAACAACCCTTAAACAAATCCACCACCGCCGCCACCTCCTCAGTACAACCCTGCTGTCTTTCAAGCAGCAGTAACCGCCGTTGTGGCAGCTGCCATGTCGCAGATCAATGCAAGAGACAATAGCGGGTCGGGTAGTGGTGGAAACCCTTCTCATTACGGTGATAGCCATGGACACCCAAAGGAGTGTTCATACAAAGACTTCACAAACACTAAACCCAAATCTTTCGATGGTACTGGAGGTGTCATTGCCTTAACCCATTGGTTCGAGAAGACCAAATCAATATTCGAAATTTGTGCGTGCCCTGAATCCAGCAAGGTGAAATTTGCAGCATGCACTTTCACTGACAGAACCCTCACTTGGTGGAACAGCCAAGTCAAGTCCTTAACTCTCCTGGTAGCCAATGCCATGAGTTGGGACAATTTAAAAGAGCTTATGCTAGCGGAATACTGCCCAAGGGGCGAGATGCAAAAGCTAGAGGAAGAGCTCTGGAGTCTGAACATGAAGAGCTCAGATATCGCTGCTTACACAACTAGGTTCAGTAACGTGGCTCTTCTGTGTCCTGCGATGGTCACCCCGGAGAGTAAGAAGGTGGAAAGATACATATGGGGATTGACACCCCTACTTAACGAAATGTCCTAGCTGCCAACCCACTTACCTTCGATAGTGCCAAGCGTTTGGAACAGACACTAATAGATCACGGGGATCGCCAAGACTCAGTGAATGTCATCCCTGAACAGTCCAAAGAGGGTGGCAGTAAGAAGAAGTTCTGGAACAAGTGGAAAGGCCAATCTTCACAGGAACCCTCCAAGAAACAGCAAACAGTAGCAGTCCATGCTGCTACCACTCCTGCCATTGTTCCTGATGTTCCTACTGCACCAGCATCTCCCAGTCGTTATGCTGGAACCCTCCCACTATGCAACAAGTGCAACTTCCACCACCACAGGCCTTGCCGTGAGATGCAATGCACTAACTCCAACAAGAAGGGGCATATTGCCCGCTTCTATAAGACACCGGCACAACCCAATGTCCAGACCCCTGGAGCTGGAGTGGGCCAGGCTTGCTATGGGTATGGTGAAACAGGACACTACAAGAGAGACTGCCTGAAGGCAAGAAATGTTGGCAATACAGGAAGAGTGTTTGCCATGGGTTAGGAGGAGGCTGTAGCGGATCCCACCGTAGTCACGGGTACGTTCCTCCTCGATAAATCTTATGCATGCATTCTCTTTGATAGTGGTGCAGAGAGGAGTTTCATTAGCCATAAATTCAAACAATTACTTAGACACAAACGACAATCACTAAACGAAACATTCACCATCGAGATGGCTAACGGGAAGAAAGAGAGTACTAACGTCATATTCATAGGCTGTACCCTCACTCTAAACGACTACTCTTTCTCAATTGACCTTATGCTGGTCTCCATAAAAAACTTCGACGTCATTATCGGAATGGATTGGTTAAGTCCTAACTGTGATGACATCCTTTGTAATGAAAAAGCGATTCGTTTCAATCTGCCGAATGGCGAAGCCCTCGTTATCTACGACGATAAACTCAGTTCGAACCTTCGCATCATATCTTGCATCAAAGCCCAAAAATATATGCGAAAAGAGTGTCACGCATTCTTAGCCCATGTAGATAATGAAAAACAAGAAGTAAAAGACCTCGAGAGCATTCCCGAAGTCTGTAATTTTCCTGATATCTTCCCCGAAGATCTTCCAGGAGTTCCTCCTGAATGTCAAGTCGAGTTCCGAATCGACTTAATTCCTGGAGCTACCCCCGTAGCCAAATCCCCGTATCGTCTAGCACCAGCAGAGATGCAGGATTTATCGAGCCAATTAATCGAACTGCTCAGTAAGGGATTCATTCGAACGAGCTTCTCACCCTGGGGAGCACCGATCCTCTTCATTAAGAAGAAGGACGGATCTTTCCGAATGTGCATAGACTATGGCGAACTGAACAAATTTACCATTAAAAACCGATACCCTCTTCCATGAATAGATGACCTCTTCGATCAACTCCAAGGAGCCAGCTACTTTTGAAAGATAGACCTGAGATCGGGGTATCACCAATTACGATTTCATGAGAATGATGTTCCCAAGACAGCATTCCGAACTCGTTATGGTCACTACGAGTTTGTAGTAATGCCCTTTGGTCTAACAAACGCACCCGGAATATTTATGGATCTAATGAATCGGGTGTGACGACCCTTCCTAGACAAATTCGTGATAGTATTTATAGATGATATACTTATCTATTCACGAAGTGAGGAAGAACATAGTCAGCACGTGAGGCAAGTCTTAGAAACTTTAAGGGCGGAAAAACTTTATGCTAATTTCTCAAATTGCGAGTTTTGGATTAGGAAGGTCAATTTCCTTGGTCACGTGGTCAACGAAGAAGGCATACATGTGGACCCCTCCAAAATAAAGGCAATCGAGAACTGGTCAACCCCCAGAATGCCAATAGAGATCCGCCAATTTTTAGGACTTGCTGGCTACTACCGCGGATTCATACATAACTTCTCCAGAATTGCTAAACCTCTTACTGCCCTGATTCAAAAGGGTGTAACTTTTAGGTGGGGAGAACAACAAGACACTATGTTCCAAACTCTGAAGCAAGCCTTGTGAAGCGCACCTATCTTATCCCTCCCTGAAAGAACTGAAGATTTCATTATATACTGTGATGCATCCAATCAGGTGCTAGGCTGTGTGATTATGCAGCGAAGAAAGGTTATTGCCTATGCCTCGAGATAGCTCAAGACACACGAAGTCAACTACACTACTCACGATCTCGAGTTGGAAGCTGTGGTATTTGCTCTAAAAATCTGGAGACGTTACCTATATGGTACCAAGTGCACGATCTTCACCGACCACAAAAGCCTTCAACACATCTTTGATCATAAAGACCTTAACATGAGACAGCGACGATGGGTAGAACTACTCAATGATTACGAATGCGAAATTCGCTATCATCCTGGTAAATCCAATGTAGTAGCAGATGCCCTTAGTCGAAAGGAGTACTCAGGTCGTAAGGTGAAGGCACTAAACATGACAATCCATTCACATTTATCCACACATATCAAAGAGGCTCAGCTAGAAGCCTTAAAACCAGATAATATGGCAAATGAAGCCTTAAGGTGAATGGAGAAGAACTTCGAAATCAAGGGTGACGGGGTTTGTTATTTCATGAACCGGATCTGGACACCAAGATTCGGTGGGTACAGAGATGTTGTCATGAATGAAGCCCACAAAACTCGATATTCCGTTCACCCAGTTCAGATAAGATGTATCTGGATCTCAAGAAACTGTATTGGTGGCCGAACATGAAAGCAGAGATTGCTACCTACGTGGGCAAGTGCCTAACATGCGCCAAAGTCAAGGTAGAATATCAAAAGCCCTCAGGTTTACTCCAACAGCCAGAGATACCTGAGTGGAAGTGGGAGTGGATTACAATGGACTTCATAACCAAGTTACCCAAGACATCGGGTGGTCATGACACCATTTGGGTAATCGTCGACAGATTAACCAAGTCCGCACACTTCTTACCAATCAGAGAAACAGACAAGATGGAGAAACTGACCAGAACCTACATCCGAGAGATCGTACGACTTCATGGAGTGCCGATATCTATTATCTCGGACAGAGGTAGTAGGTTCACTTCACGGTTCTGGCAGTCACTTCAGAAAGCTACGGGAACCAGGCTGGACATGAGTACAGCCTACCACCCACAAACCGACGGACAGAGTGAGAGAACAATCCAAACAATAGAAGACATGCTGAGAGCCTGTGTTATCGATTTTGGTAAAGCATGGGATAACTATTTGCCACTAATCGAGTTTTCATATAACAACAGTTACCACTCTAGCATCAAGGTTGCCCCGTTTGAAGCCCTTGATGGCCGTAAGTGCAGATCCCCTCTGTGCTGGGCTGAAGTGGGTGACACGTAGCTAGCTAAGGGACAATTCCCTGATAGCACTCTCACTGGTCCGGAGATCATACGAGAAACCACAGAAAAGATCGTACAAATCAGAGATCGACTGAAAGCCTCTAGAGATAGACAAAAGAGCTACGTAGACAAGAAACGAAAACCCTTGGAATTCCAGGTTGGTGACCACGTTTTATTGAAGGTCTCTCCCTGGAAGGGCATGATACGCTTCGGAAAGCATGCAAAGCTAAACCCAAGGTACATCGGGTCATTCAAGATTCTTGCTAGAATCGACCCAGTAGCTTACAAACTCCGTCTACCGCAAGAACTTAACAACGTGCACCCGGTCTTCCACATGTCAAACTTAAAGAAGTGTCTATCCGACGAGACTCTTGTGATTCCACTCGATGAAATCGAGATAAACGAGAGCCTTAACTTCGTGGAAGAACCAGTAGAAATCATGGATAGGGAAGTCAAACGAACGAAACAAAGTCACATACCGATAGTGAAGGTTCGCTGGAATGCCAAGGGGGGACCTGAATTCACTTGGGAGCAAGAGGATCAAATGAAATAAAAATACCCGAATCTTTTCCCTAGTCCATAATCTACTCTCTAGAAAGAATTTCGGGATGAAATTCCCTCTAACGGGGGGATAATGTAACAACCCGTTACTTTCCAAGTCAACAAAATTCACACCCGTCAAATAAAATCTCAAATTTTATTTAATTTAAATTCATAAGGGTTAGAAAACTATGTAAATAATGTTTATGTAAGTTTTCAGAATAAATCACACTTGAAAATCAACATTTTTTCATTTTTTTTGAACCAAGAACCCTCAGACCGAAAATCCCTTTTTCGGCCGAGAACTCTCGGACAGCAAACCATTTTCGGCCGAGAACACCTTTCCGGCCGAAAACCCAACTGTATATAAGTTTTTCCTTCGAAAACTTAGTCATTTTTCACCTTATACACTCGAAAACACTCTCATTTTGCTCCCAAGGATCATCCAAGAACATTCAAACCTTCAAGAGAAAACCTTCAAATCTTCATATTTTCACCAAGAACATCCTTCAACTCTTCAAGTGACCGAAAATACTCAGGACCGAAAACCTGTGTTCGGCCGAAAACCCGTTTTCGGCAGAGAACCCCTTTGGAACTGAAAACTCTCTTCAACACTTATACAATTTTCGGTAATCATTCTTAACATAAATCAAGTGTGGTCTAACACTTTAATTAACTGTTTCGCTAATTTAAATACGATACGTGTTTAAATATTATTAGGATACCGTTAATTCCACGTATGTTAGCCCAAGGATCATCTCTACAGTTCCACAATCACGATTCTAACACGCACTAGAGGTGATTTCATACCCCTATATTTTACTGTTTTCAATGTTTTTAGAGGGGAATACAAGTAAACACAAGGATTTCTGTGTTTTTATACAAATGATTTCAAACGGCTTCAAAACCTTTGCAATTGATTCAAACAGCAAATTGACTACATTTTACAAAAATATTTATATATTTTAACCCTTTTGTACCACGTCGAGCATAAGGGTGTTTTTCCTTCATACAACTAAATTGCAACAGTTTTCAGTACAGTACAGAACATTACAATTAAACTATAATTGGTATAGTTGAGAACACTACATTACTTTTACTGAGTTCAATACACGAAACAAGAACATTCATACAAACTATAATAGGTATAGTTTGGGGATACATTACACTATCTTACTAGTTCAAGAACATTATTCAGAAACTAACATATAAACTATGGTAGATATAGTTTATGGAAAACGACACTATTTTTCCGGATACAAGGAAACATTACTAAATAGTTATTTAAGTATAATTATTTTACAGTACAAGTACTTTACTACAAGGCAATACATACATATTCAAGTACAAAGGAACACTACAACACTACACGTAAACTAGTTAATACAGGGTTGTGAGGCACTACTTCATTGTACCTGTCAGGGTATAGGGCTAAATCCTTTACAATATAACCAGAGTCTCCTGGAGGGAGAGCGTGAATTTGTGTATAGATCTATACGGGACTGACAATCCTGCACCTATACTGTTAGTTACAGTTAGGCCGGCAGGCCTGGGGTGAAAAATGTCATAACGTTTCCGACGCCTGAAGAACGTCGTAGAGGTCACTATTCATATCAAGCATGGTTATACGAAACTCACAACAATATAAACTAAAACATTGTTTACGGGATTTCATTTCTTCAAACGGTTTTAGTTTAAATAATAAAACTACACTACTTTACAACTGGAGGATTCCAGGGATTACAAGCAAACGGTTTTATTTTAATTAATGAAACTACAATACATTACTATACATTACAACTGGTGGTATCCAGGCTTTCATACAAAGGTTTTCACACAGTACACTATTATACATACAACTGGTAGTATCCAGGCAGTCATACCAAGGTTTTAATACAAGGGTTTCATAACAAACACTACTATGTTATACTATTACAGAATTCAGTAACAAACGTACATTTTGGTCTTAAGGCCTAAGACTATTTTTCACTACTAAAGAAAATATTGGATTTTCTTGAGGAACACATTCGAACATTTTTCAAAGATCAATGACAAGTTTCCATTACAAAAAAAACATACTTATGAACTCACCAACTTAAATGTTGATACACTTTCAAAACCACTTGTATTCTCATAGAATCGGTAGACAGGTACACCCGCAGGTTTTGAGAAGACGGAGCTTTTAGAGTCGCGTCTTTTATACTTTTGTTATACATTTTTGATGTCATACAAACTATGTATTGAACGGATGTAAATACTATATTCAATCAATGTAATGGTTGTTTTTGCTTTGATTACTATTATGCAATTGTTGTGATATTGTACATGACGTCCTCCGCCCCAGAACGTTTCCGTCGTTCCGGTTTGGGGGTGTGACAATTGTGGTGACCTAAGGAGTAATCTCAAGTTTGTTAAGAAGAAGAATGAGTCTCCAAAAAGGATCGAGATTGTGACTCGAAGGTCATGATTAAAAGTCTAACATGAGATAGAGAGCGGGTGCAAGATCGAGCACCGCCTACAGCCAAGAAGTCCAAGAGTTAAATACTCGTTCGAAGGAACATAAAAGTTACATTTATTTCCTACGATGAAAAGATAACGCATGGAGTCATTATACAAGCCTTGTTTTGTTGATGATTCCGAGACGTAATCAACCTTTAGGGGGGATAATTGTAACGCCCGCAGATTCGGGCTAGTCAATTTAAAGACAATAAGCGTCAAAAATGTAACGCCCGTGTTTCTAGGCTAGGCACTAATATTGACATAATGGTCTAGGTTAACCTTTGTAACTCATTTTGAATAAATGAAAGGGAATTATGTGAATATTATGTGAATTATGTGTTTTATGCTTAATTATTAGGGTTTAATTAATTAAGAATAAAAAAGATCGTCAAAATTAAATCTTAGATAAAGCCGATATCTATTACGAAACTTGTAGTGGGCGTGACAAGGATTACGGATATATAAAGAATGTCGAAATCCGAGTTATAACGAAGAAGTTATGACCTGTCGAAGTTTCACGATAAACCGGCACGGTGTCGAATGTCGTAAAAAGTGAGTTTTTGATAAACTACTTTTTAGCCTTAGTAATCTAAACGAAACTCGTAGTGTTTGTTAAACCGAGAGTAGGTATAAAAAGAACGCCCAAATCTGACTTCGTATGAGGAAGTTATGATTTTTCGAAGTTTCAGCTTAGAAGTAGACAACTAAAAACTCGAATTTTAGATCGAGTGATTTTTAGCCGACACGACCTAAACGAGAATCTAAGGTCTCATCATTAGTAGCACAACGGTAAAAAGACAGACGAAAACGGACGTCGGATGAAGAAGTTATGAATTTTTAACGGATTTCCTGTCCCGCTCTGTTAAATATAATAATTTAAAAATTAAAATCAAAATTAGCCGACGAAGTCTAAACGAAAGTTGTAGAGCGTAATTTTACCTACGCGTGCATACAAAGAACGTCAAAAACGGAGCTCGTATGCGAAAGTTATGAATTTTAGAAATTTTGGCGCGAAAATCGAAAATTTTCGCATGAATAGTGCCAGCCACGTCATCCTTCGCATGCAGCGTCCACGTGGCGTCTTCTGATTGGACCGCAGCCTCGCGGGGCACCTGCTGATTGGTCCGAAGTCGTCATCCCCTTTCCCCATTGGACCGAAGTTCGGTCCACTTAGAAGCGTCCACCTGTCCGAGCTTCGCACGTGGCCTTCGCAGGAGCTGCCGCGTGTCCGACCTTGCTGAGTCATCCGAATCGTGGCACGTCCGAAGACCGATGCGTGTTTGCTGACTCCTCGCATCCGAAGCCACCTGCCTTGCCTCGCATCGGACACCTGGCCTTCGGATCTGCTGCCACGTGTCCTCGGTGATGACTCCCTTCTCTCGGCCGACTTCGGATTCTCCCCTATAAATAGAGGGCATGCGAGATTGCCCGGGTAACTTTGGGATTTTGCCCTTTTTCACCCCTAAACTCATATTTTTAGCATTTTGACTTCCCCCGAAGCCCCAAGATCATTTCCAATGCCCGAAACACGTCCCGGAGTGCCCGAGAAGCCCAGGAAATTTATTTTTTCGGTTTCGAAGCCCGACCCTCGCAGAGCTCGGTTTCTCAATAAAACTCCCGATTTTATTAGAAACGATCGTTTTAGGAAACGAATTGCTGCCCGATTTTCATTAAATCAGGTGATTATATAGTTACTTTCACCTTACACATAGATATGAAGTATTTACCTTGAAATACGTGCTATGTGTAAAATATATTAATTGTTTATTTGAGGTGACTGTTGAATTGATGTTTTATACAAGTTTTAAACTGTATATGTATTTTTATCTACAAATATGTTGGGTAAAACATGGGTAGATGAATTAGATGATGTGTGATGAAATAAAAGTGATGAGAGGTACCGATGTTTAAGATGATCTAGTCATCTAGCAGAGTATAGACAACGGCCACAGACTATTTTAGATAGTCCAGTGGAACGTTAGCAGACTTGTAATCGGTAAGTATGTTTGAACTATATGTTCATAAGGTGTTCTCGAACTATATGTTCATTAGGTGTTTTTGAACTATGTGTTAATCCGATAGTTCTTCTTTTTGACACTATTATGTGTCGAGGTACGGGAACGTACGGGAGTACTTTATTAGTATTTTCCCTATACTCTTATTTTGAAGAGCTTTGGAGTCTTTGTTTCTTCTATGAAGTGATCAGACGAGCTTCATGAGTCAGCGTTTCCGATGCCGGATAGGACGCGTCTGGAGGTTATATACCTCACGATATTCAGACCACAGCCTAGGCATTAGTCGGTGTTTCCATTTTCGATGCCAGATAGGAGTGAGTCTGGGGGTTCAGACCACAGCCTAGGCATTAGTCAGCGTTTCCATTGCCGGATAGGGTGCGTCTGGAGGTTATATACCTCACGATATTCAGACCACAGCCTAGGCATTAGTCAGCGTTTCCAATGCTGGATAGGGGTGAGTCTGGGGGTTCAGACCACAGCCTAGGCATTAGTCAGCGTTTCCATTGCCGGATAGGGTGCGTCTGGGGGTTATATACCTCATGATATTCAGACCACAGCCTAGGCAAAGTTCGATGTTGGATAGGGTACGTCTGGGGGCTACATACCTCACGATATTCAGACCACAGCCTAGGCATTGATAACTACCCCTGACTTAATTGTCTTGTGGTTCTTTCTTTTACGAACAAAGGTTCGTGGTTAAACTTATTTCATTCATTCGATATCTTTATCGATCCTTGTTTGCTGCTAGGGGATTTTCGAAGCAGTTTCGTTAGTTGGTTGTTCATATCGATCCTTTAGGCTAGATCTAGTAAGATCATTGTATAGGATCAGTATGTGGGGATCGACGTTGTTAGTGCTTGTAGTATAAGCCTTGGGCAACGATGGACTTCGTGCCTATTCCTTAGGATGAATCCTTAGGAATGAGTGATAGTTGATTCTTAGGGTAAATCCTTAAGAAATAAATAAGACAATGGGGATTGGGTAATTGGGTTGATTGTTTGATGTTTAAGCATAATAAATTATTTATTGTGGGTTGAAAACCCTATATTGTCACCAGGCTCCCAAGCCTGACCCACTCAGTTTAATTGTATCACAGGTATCGATACGAAGTTGCTTTACACTAAGAGATTAAAAGAGAAGTAGATCACTAGTGTAAATGAATGTAAGTTTTGTTTATGCTTATGTTTTTGTATTGACAATGACATCCCAATGGTTTAAATGAATAAAATACATTTCTTCGGAAATGATTTGATAACATATTTATTATGTTTTTCTGGGAACAAATTCCGCAACACTTTTAATCAAATGATTACTCTGAAATTATTTCAAAAGCATAAATTAAACCGGTCTTTTCTGGCCGTGAATTTGGGGATGTCACAGTTGGTATCAGAGCATTATTTTAAGCGAACTAGGAATTTGTAGGATTTCTAGACTTAAACTTAGAATGCTAAGTGATGATTTTGAGATGAGTGTCTGCTATATTTTAGACACGAGCACAAGTTTATTTTAGGAAAGATGCCTAAAATGTTTTATGTGTTAAATATTTTATGTTAGAGCTATAAGGATGCCTTATATGCTATTATTTGTTCGGATCTATGGTCTGTTGCCGACCGGATCTGGAAACCTTATGTGTGTAGGATTCTAAACGTATGATTACGAGATTAGAACTAACATGTAAACGTTTCGAAGTGATAAGGAGATTTATACGTTTATCGTAAATAAAGCTTTTCTATCTTAAATTCTCGCCTGGTACACCGAACGTCTGCTTGGGTGTACAAAATGTTATGTTGAAGACTCATAGAGAATTGAGTAGATGGAGGAAATGAAAAGCTTATGATAGTGAATGATACCTATCATAAGATATCGTAAGAGTGGTATTTTGTTTTAGAATATGTTTGATAAAATAATGAAACGTTTAGAGGAGTATGGTACGTCTGAAGTACACCTTCGATTGGCAGGATGATGGAACGATTGGTGTAATTCCTGAAGTTGTTCCATCGTCTGGAATTTCCATCACCAACCAAGTTGAAGCAGAATTGATGACTGTAGATACGCATGGAAGAAGTCCTAGTAGAGTCTAGGAAAATTTTATGATTAATTGGACACATTCGTATGTGTTAAATTGTTTTGTGATTTTAGGGTTTGGGGACTGCGAGACAGTAGTTGGGACGAGTATGAGTAGGTGTGAATAGTAGTAGAGATCTATACTACTGGAAGCACAGGACTCACACTTGGATCAGGGAAAGTCACAAGGTTACCAAGGAACTCGTAATTGATTCTGTCTTATTCTAGTCTGTCGTTACCATCGTTCCGGTAATGACTAAGAAGATGATTGTTATTCTGACCCTAGTGGTCATATCAAATTGAGTCCGACTAAGGTGAGTTTATTATGTGGTTCAGAGAACCAAGTTCGATGTAGCATTTGACTTAAGCCAGAAGATTGAAGTGAAAGATGATCAAAGCGATCAATAGAAGTATCGCACTCATTGTTAAAGAAGTTGGTAGTTAGAAATGATACATGTTGAATTGTGATTGTATCACATTAGAACATGAAGGAAGGTATAGTTTGCTCAGAAATTTGTCCCTAGGAGATCTGAGTCTAAGTAGTGCAGTATACAATGAGAGATCATTAGAACATGACCCATCGGTCTGTTACAATAAACGAAGGAAAATACTTATTCTAAGAAGAAGAAGGAGTCCTCAATAAGGATTTATTTTGTAACTCGAAGGTTACGATTGAAAGTCCTATGGAGATCTGAAGCTTTTTAGGATTAGCTGGATATTATCGCTGATTTATCCAAGGCTTTTCTTTGATCGCGACTCCATTGACAACTTTGACCCACAAAGGAGCTGTCTATACTTGGAATAAGAAGCATAGGAAGCTTTGAGAAGTTAAAGAAGAAGTTGTGTGAAACACCGATTCTTTCGTTACCTGAAGGAGTTGATGACTTCACATTTTATAATAATACCTCTGGAGTTGGGTTAGGTTGTCTTCTGACCCAAAGGAATAAAGTGATAGCGTATGCATCGAGGCAATTAAAAGAGCATGAAAAGAACTACCTCACTCATGGTCTGGAGTTGGCAGCGGTAGTATTCGCCTTAAAGGTATGGAGAAGTAATTGAACATGAGGCAACGGCGCTGGCTAGAGTTACTCAAGGACTACGACTGTGAGATACTTTACCACCCTGGTAAAGCAAATGTTGTTGCTAATGCTCTCAGTCGGAAGGTAAATCTTGAAAAGAAAAGGCCAAGAGCGTTGAGAATTGAAGTTGTCTCGACAATTGTGAAAGCTCAAGAGGAAGCTTTAGAGAGAAATGACTGAAAGGAGGAACGTTTGGGAAAAACGTTGGTGTTTGATACAAACGGTCAAGGACTGAAGGTATTTAAAGATAGGATTTGGGTACCTAAGGTGGGAGGAGTAAGAGATCTTCTGATGGAAGAAGCTCACAAAACCATGTACTCGATTCATCCCGGCAGTACGAAAATGTATAGGGATCTAAAACCCTATTACTGGTGGCCGACGATGAAGCTCGATGTTGCAAAGTATGTGGCCGAGTGTGTAACTTGTGCTAGGGTTAAGGCACAACATCAGAAACCGTATGGGAGTTTAGAACCTTTGCCTATACCCATGGGTAAATTGGAAGATATCACTATGGATTTTGTGACTAAACTGCCCAGAACAAGGAACGGTCACGACATGATTTAGGTGGTCATTGATCGCTTCACTAAGAGTGCACATTTCATAGCAGCCAACGAGAAATGGTCTATGGATAAGCTTGCGAATTCTTACGTGAAGGAAATTGTGAGGCTTCACGGTGTTCCGTTAACGATTGTATCCGATCGTGACAGCCGTTTTACCTCAAGGTGTTGGAGGAGTCTGTAAGAGGAATTGGGTACCAAGTTGTGTTTGGATACAACTTACCATCCGCGAACCGATGGTCAGAGCGAATAAACGATTCAAACGTTGAAGGATATGCTGAGAGCATGTACCCTGGAATTCCAAGGTAACTGGGGTAAACACTTACCTCTAGTAGAATTTTCCTATAGTAATAGTTTCCACTCAAGCATCAAGATGGCACCTTATCTGTAACACCGTAATTTTTCAAACAATTTTTCACATTTTTAAAAGCATACTTTCATTCATAGATATTATAAAAATCTCATTGTATCACATATCAATCCATAGAAACACATCCCAAGATCATAATGTATAAAATCTCCTCATGTGTGTACTGATCATGTCGGCGCCTTCCCGCGATCCTCACTGGTACCTGAAACACATAACACAACACTATAAGCATAAATGCTTAGTGAGTTCCCCAAAATACCACATATAACACATATTAGCCACTCGAGGCTGTAACTCTGTGGACCATCCGGTCCTAACTCTGTGGACCCTCCGGTCCTAACTCTGTGGACCCTCTGGTCCTAACTCTGTGGACCTTCCGGTTCTAACTCTGTAACTCTGGAACATACACGGCATGAATCTCATAGAAATAATACAGTGTATCACAATCACATAAATAGCATACAAGATACTCAGTCACATAACTCTAATTACCACTCTAGGTAAAGTATAGTGAGAAGACTCACCTCGGGTAACTCGGTAAACCTCGAACTCTGAAATACTGCACTAGCCTTCGCCTAATCACATAAATAATTACTCTAATTAATACAACTTCTAAAGGCTAGGCCAACCCTCTCTTTAAGTTCTCTAAGAAGGGTAAAAGACCATTCTACCCCTCTAATGGCTCATAAGTCCAAACACTGACTAAACCCTAAAAGTCAACAAAAGTCAACGGTCAACATTGACCGGACTCGCAGAGTGCACTAGAGTGACTCGGCGAGTACACGCCTGTCCTCTTCGCCCCTGGTCCTCACTTGACTCGTTGAGTCAACCCTATACTCCACGGGTCGTCACAGGTCGCGAGTCGTGGTGCAACCCGACTTGACTCGTCGAGTCCCTTAAGGGCTCGGCGAGTTCCTCCCATGAAAACTCTCAAAAGATCTCTTGAGGTCAGATCTGGTTCACCAACCAGTAGATCCAACCTTCTAACACTCGAAAGTCACGTAAAGGTTCAAACTTTACGTTCATGCAATGCTTATAAGACCAAAAATGAAGAAATAACCATTTAAATGGGGTTCTACTCTCAATGCTCACATGAAAGCTCATAAAGCCGGAAGCTTGGGACCTTTTGGACCTCTCAAGGTTTAGATCTATCATCTATACCCAAAGGGACCTCATATGCTTCACAATCTAACTCAAAATTGTGCAAAGGAAATCCTAGATTCAAGGAATCTATCAAATACACGAAATGGGAAGGAACTTGTACCTCAAAACGTGAATCTCAGTGTGAACAACATAGATCCAAGCTCCACAATCAGCCTAGCTTGTTCTACCTACTTCCTTCTTGCTAAAACACACAAGAAATGGTGAGTTAGCCTTCCTCTTGCACCACAAACGATCTCTCTGCTCTCTAGGGTTTCTCAGGGGTGAAGTGGCCGCAAATGGAGGCCATAAAGGCCTTTAAATAGGGCTCATGCCCTGAGATTTAGGGTTTCACTTTACAGCGCGGACTCGCTGAGTCCACGCATCGACTCGTCGAGTCCCTCATTAATCCAGACAAGAATTCGCGATCCTACTCGGCGAGTCTGAGCGCCTACTCGCCGAGTCCCTCCCTAAAACTCAAGGTAAATACTTAAAATAAGATACCTGGGAATCCGGGTGTTACAATTCTCCCCCACTAGAATCAGACTTCGCCCTCGAAGTCTTGCTCAAACAACTCTGGATGCTGCTCCCACATCTCCAACTCCGGCTCCCAAATCAGCTCGGACCCTCTCCGATGTTGCCACTGGACCTGCACCAGGGGCACCTCCTTGTTCCTCAGAACCTTGATCTTCCGATCCCGGATCGCGATTGACCTTTCAGCATAATTCAGGTTCGCATTCACTTGAATATCCTCTAGCGGCACCACCACCGACTCGTCGGCTATACACTTCCTCAACTGAGACACGTGGAAGGTATGATGAATCTGGCGCAACTCCTCGGGTAGCTCTAGACGATATGCTACCTTTCCCACCCTCGCGGTCACCCTGAACGGGCCAATATACCGGGGGCCCAGCTTGCCCCTCTTCCTGAATCGAATCACTCCTTTCTAAGGGGACACTTTCAGGAGTACGAAGTCTCCCACCTGGAACTCAAGCTCGGATCGTCGCCTATCCGCATAACTCTTCTGGAGACTCTGAGCCGTCAACAACCTCTGTCTAACCTGATGTATCTGCTCAGTCGTCTGAAGCGCTATCTCAGTGCTGCCCATCACGCGCTGCCCTACCTCTCCCCAGCAAATGGAAGTCCGACATCTCCTCCCGTATAACAACTCGAAGGGAGGCATACCAATACTCGAATGGTGGTTGTTGTTATAAGAAAACTCAGCCAACGGCAGATACGTGTCCCAACTTCCCCCGAAGTCCAACACACATGCTCGGAGCATGTCCTCGAGCGTCTGAATTGTCCGCTCGCTCTGCCCGTCCGTCTGTGGGTGGTAAGCGGTACTGAAATGCAGCCTCGTACCCAACTCCTCATGGAACTTCTTCCACAACCTGGAAGTGAAACGTACATCTCGGTCTGACACAATCGAGATCGGTACTCCATGCCGCGATACCACCTCCCTCACATACAACTCTGCTAATCTCTTTGCAGAAGAGCTCTCACTGATAGCAAGGAAGTGAGCGCTCTTCGTCAGCCGGTCGACAATCACCCAAATTGCATCGACACCCCTCGTGGTCCTTGGCAATTTGGTGATAAAATCCATGAAAATATGTTCCCACTTCCACTGGGGAACCTCAAGTGGCTGGAACTTGCCGTGCGGACGCTGGTGCTCAGCCTTAACCCTGCGACAGGTCAAGCACCTCTCAACAAACCATGCTACATCCCTCTTCATACAGGGCCACCAATAATCTTTCTTCAAATCCAAATACATCTTAGTGGCCCCGGGATGGATCGAGAACCTCGATCGGTGCGCCTCCTCCATCAAAGTGGTGCGCGTCCCGCCTGCATACGGCACCCAAATCCGACCCTAAAATGTCATAAGCCCACGGCTATCGGTAACGAACTCAGGTATCTGTCCAATCACCCGCTCTCTCTTGCGGTTCTCCGGTCTCACGGCCTCTGCCTGGGCCTCCCGAATGGTGTCCAACACCGGAGTCATCACAGTCAATCTCAAACAAACATCTCGTATCGGGGCACTCTCCGCCCTGCGACTCAGGGCATCAGCTACAACATTAGCTTTGCCCAGGTGGTACAGGATCTCACAATCGTAATCCTTTACAACGTCTAACCATCTCCTCTGGCGCATATTCAGATTGGGCTGATCCATCAAATACTTCAAGCTTTTGTGGTCCGTGTATATGGTACACCGAACCCCATATAAATAGTGACGCCAGATCTTGAGGGCGAACACCACTGCCCCCAACTCCAAATTGTGGGTGGGATACCTCGTCTCATGAGGCTTCAGCTGCCTCGATGCATACGCTATCACATGCCCCCTCTGCATAAGTACTGCACCCAACCCTGATATCGATGCATCACAATACACCACAAAATCCTTCATCCCTTCCGGGAGGGCTAACACCGGGGCTTCGCATAACCTCTGGCGAAGTGTCTCAAATGAGGTCTGCTGCTCCGGTCCCCATGAAAAAGCCACACCCTTCCGGGTCAACCTGGTGAGAGGCACGACGATCTTGGAGAAATCCCTGATAAATCTCTGATAGTAGCCAGCCAACCCCAGAAAACTCCTGATCTCGGTGGGGGATCTCAGCACCTCCCAACTCATCACCGCCTCAATCTTGGCCGGATCGACCAATATCCCATTCTGGTTGACAAGGTGTCCTAAGAACTGGACCTCTCGTAACCAGAAATCACACTTGGAGAATTTGGCGTAAAGCCTCTCCGATCTCAGAACTCCGACGATCTCCCTCAAATGCTCCTCATGCTGCTCTCTGGATCTCGAATACACCAGTATGTCGTTGATGAATACAATCACCGATCGATCCAATATCGGTCTGCACACCTTGTTCATGAGATCCATGAACGCTGCACACCAAAAGCAAAAAGATTATTCCCATGGTCTCCCACTCACACCTCCCATCCACTTTCCTTTCTTTTTTCTCCCAACACATTATTCTCTTCACCACTTAAACCTTCTCTATTCTTTCTCTCACTCTCAATCTCGAAATTCATACAAGAAATACTCATATTCCAGCCAAGAACAATCTATTATACTCAAATATTCATCCCTCTTGAAGCATTCATCAAGGTATGTTGTTAAAAGTTTCAAATTCATACAAGAAACAAATTAAATCCACCAAACTATCTAAAACTCATTTTATGCATAAAACTGATTTTTCTCAGAGTCCCATCAATAAAATAAGAAGTTCTGGAAATTTTCAGAAAATAACTTATTTTTATTGAATTAGTATAATTATTGCAATAAAGTAGGGCAATAATTCACATAAAATACTTTTTGCATACAATAAATTCTGAGAAAATTCTGGGATGACCTATATATTGATTAAACATAATTTATGAAGTTTCATGCATTTATATTACTGTTTACTATTATTTATGATTTTATTGATTAATTAATAATGAAATATATAAAAAATACTTCCCATAGTCACAAATATCCGAAACTTATACAATGGGCTCTATATCATGTTATAAAACTATGGTTAATTTTACAGAATATTTGGGAATCATTTATTATTTTTCCCGGATTTTGTTGTTGTTTAATCATTAAAGTATTAAATAAATACTAAAACCGTTCAGAAAAATATAAAATTTTTACAGTAATTAATATTATATGAAATAATGATTTCCTAATAATTTCATAATTTTTCAATACTGTTTACTATTTAAAACCATTTTCCTAAGTATTTAAGTATGTAAAAAAATGCATTTTAATGATTATTTCATATAAATAATTGTTAAAATCTGTAAATAATTATAATTGGGCAAGTTATTATTTTAATAAGAAATTATTAAAATCTGGCCTAAATTGAAAATATAAATTAATTATGTAAAGTAATTAATTCAATTTAAAATTCATTTAACAAATGAATACCTTAATATTCTAATCAAAATGAGTTATTGTTAATTCATCTAATATAAGAATATGTGTCTAATTATTTGTATTAATACTCCATTCTCGTTTAGCAGTTCCTAAACCAAAACTATTAATTATATTAGGTTCTACGCCATTTTGACCCGAACCGTCTATCGTACGACACACGCATTTCGTTTTGGGACTAATGTGAGTAATCTACCCCATATTTTATAATTTTCAATACTTTTGGGGTGTATCATGTGGTTCTAATATGTTCCAACTTCATTTTATTGTTTTATCACAATTGAGACATTGTTGGGACATTTATACGTGAGTCATTAATTGTATAACTATTGTTTGTTTACGCTACATGTACTTGTAGTGCATTACCATTTTTAGTCTAATCTCCATGACTATGCCCGTATTCTTGAGGTACGTTATGGACAATAATAGCGCTATTGGGTTGACCACCCCGCCTTGGGACGCTAAGGTGATTGATCGCACGTGGTTGAGTGTGTTTGATGATTAGATGCTCCATCCTATATATATATATATATATATATATATATATATATATATATATATATATATATATATATATATATATATATAGGGTGAGGACTTATTGTTGTTGTTATCATTTGTTAATCAATTTTTGATTTATAAACCGTTATCTCAAATACAATTGTTTGCCGACTTCAAAAGAAAACAAATTTCAAATTATAAATGTTTCAACTTCACAATTTTCTCTACTAAAATTAGATTACTCACCAACTCTCGTAGTTGACCTGTTTTTACCCATGATGCAGATTTGAAGAATGAAGTTGATGAAAAATAGGTTGTGCCTTATAAATCCACAAGACTATTTAAATTTGATGTAATAAATGTTGTTCGTATTTGGATTTGTATTTGTATGTTGTGGATCTTGTTTGCATACTTAGTACTTAATTGAATCTAATCATATTATAACATAGTTGTCATGAGACTTTGAACAATATATCACGCCTTGATCGATTCCGACAAGGATCGGGGTGTGACAGATTGGTATCAGATCCCTTGACTATAGGGAATTAGGTTAATTGCCTTGACCTAGTCTATAGCCTCTAGGGTCCTCTCGTATGCTAGTTTATAAAATGCACACACAACTGCATGCAATTCACACTTAGAAAATCCTAGGAATACCTTTGTGTGTTAATTGCTCCCTTAAGTCCATACGTATTACTCCTGACACTTATATGTGTGCATACACTGGTGAATATTCTCCTCTTTCTCTGAAAATCACACACATATTCAAGTGGTTTTAAAAAAAAATGTATATACATATATATTCCTTAGAGCTCATAGGAAATTCAAAGTCAGCCACTCTAGTTGGGTAGGATCATAGTAATGGACGCGTAGTAACTGGAAGGGGGAGGTGCCGGTAGCCTGAAAGTCCTGACTAGGCAAGCATTCGTATACATCCCAATCAACCGAGGGACCAGTTTGCTTATCTGGGGACCAAAGGCGAGAGTTCCCAAACCTATAGGCCAAAGCGTGTCATTCACATTACCATTGAGCCATCAAAATACCCGACCTTATCAAACGTATCCGAAAGGATACACTCCAAAATGGCCAACTCATTGGACTATTAAGTTCCCTAATGGGCCTAGTAGTCGGAAAGACATGTGAAAACTTAGTTTTGTGGGGGCCCACCCAAGTGCTACATGTTTCACATTTAATAACCATGGAAAGCCCAAAAGGTGCCCAACACTCCTAACCATGGCCCAACAAGTGTTTTACAATTATTTTACCCAACAATGTCTAAAAACTTTATTTCCATAATCAATTTACAAATAACTCACAAGTCCATATGCGTGTTTCTCGTAGATGGCATTACGACCCCCATACGCTGCTCGCAACAACCGAAGGCTAGCTGCCCTTATCGCCAAGGAGGTAGCAAACGTCATCCCAACAATTGCAACCCAACTTCATTCTCTTCAGCCACAAGCTCCAGCAACCACTCCTCGTTGCTCGTTCAAGCACTTTCGTAACTGCAATCCGCCTTACTTCAAAGGCATCGATGGTGCCACCGCACTCCTCACATGGATTGAAGAAATGGAGAGTACTTTCATCCATAGCGAGTGTCCTGAGGACCTGATGGTCCGTCATGCTACAGGGTGCCTCCAAGGTCATGCTCTCACATGGTGGAACCTAGAAAAATGGGCAAAGGGAGAGGTTGTTGCCTTGGGATTGACCTGGTCAAAACTAAAGGAACGCATGATGGAGAAGTTATGCCCTGACAGCGAATTGCAAACTCTCGAGGATGAATTCTGGAATCTGAAACAGGTGGGATGCGACAACGCGACCTACACCAATAGATTCCATGATCTCTCGAGACTCCTACCTCACATGGTTCAACCTATGAAAACTGCAATACGTCGCTACATCAAAGGGTTACCACGCCAGATCTGTGATTCGGTGACCAGCAGCAGGCCATCTACCCTAGAATCCGCCATTGAAATAGCAGGTCAACTCAACGAGGACAATATGAACGATGGTGTCCTCCCACGCATGGGTTCAAAGATGTCAACTGAAAAGCCGACCCCTGAGACCCCCCTAATTGTCAAGTCCGAGTCCTCCCACCGACATGACAAAAAGAAGCGGAAAAGTCATCACCACAACCATGCTGTTATTACCCATGGTACTCCTATCACGCAAGTCACCCCACAAGCCCAACTGAATAAAAAGCCGTATACCGGACCTCACCCCTTCTGTAAACACTGTAACTATCACCATATGACCACCAGCCCGTGTCGCCTCTGTACGAATTGTGGTCGCTATGGCCACTTGGCGGACACATGTCGTGCACCAAAAACTCAGCGACCACTCTATCTACCCTCAAATCAGAAAACACAAACCCGATATCCAACTGGAACATGCTTCAACTGTGGTGACCCCACCCATTTCAGAAACGCGTGTCCTAGGCTAGTCAATATCATCAACACCCAAGCCCATGCAAATCCAACAATGCAGGTTCCAGCTCCCAAAGGCCGATCCTTTGTCATTACCGCAACCCAAGCAAAGACCGATAACAAGGTCGTAAATGGTACGTTTCTCATAAATGACTGCTACGCGTCAGTACTTTTTGATTCAGGTGCCGATAAAAGTTTTGTGTCTTTGGAATTTGAGCCCATACTTCACACATCTCGCACGATTCTTGATGAGTACTTTACCGTAGAAGTCGCCGATGGAAAATACGTTTCACTCAATGCAGTCATCCAAGATTGCACTTTCGATTTTTGCGGTC
Source organism: Lactuca virosa (assembly GCF_052849685.1). Lineage (NCBI taxonomy): Eukaryota > Viridiplantae > Streptophyta > Magnoliopsida > Asterales > Asteraceae > Lactuca > Lactuca virosa. The sequence continues at coordinate 74,589,164 of NC_136431.1, forward strand.
ATAAATTTTCTGTCAAGTTAGTTCCTATGGAACTTGGTAGCTTCGACATCATAGTAGGAATGGACTGGCTATCCCAAAACCATGCTGAAATAGTATGTTACGATAAGTTCATTCGTATTCCTCTCGCCGACGGTCAAAGTCTTCGTATTTATGGCGAGACTCATTCGAAAAAGCTTAGTCTTATGTCATGTACTCAAGCCCGATCATATCTACGAAAAGAATATATGGCTTTCTTAGCCCATGTGGTGGAAACAAAGGTCAAAGAAAAGAAGATCGAAGATATTCTGATAGTACGAGACTTTCCCGACATCTTTCCTGATGATGTATCTGGACTCCCTCCAGTACGTGAGCTAGAGTTCCGCATCGATCTTGTTCCTGAGGCTACTCCCATAGCCAAGTCTCCATATCGGTTGGCTCCAACCGAGATGCAAGAATTGGCAAGTCAGCTCCAAGAATTAACCGATAAGGGATTTATCCGCCCTAGTACTTCACCCTGGGGAGCCCCGGTTCTCTTCATCAAAAAGAAAGATGGTTCGTTTCGTATGTGTATCGATTATCGGGAGTTAAATAAATTAACCATCAAGAACCGATATCCGTTACCTCGGATCGACGACCTTTTTGATCAGCTTCAAGGAGCTTCATGCTTCTCCAAAATTGACCTTCGCTCGGGTTATCACCAACTTCGAGTACGGGAAGAAGACATCCCCAAAACCGCTTTCCGAACCCGCTATGGTCATTACGAGTTCACTGTTATGCCTTTCGGCCTAACAAATGCCCCTGCCGTATTCATGGATTTGATGAATCGGGTATTTAAACCTTATCTCGACCGTTTTGTTATCGTCTTTATTGATGACATCCTCATTTACTCCAAGACAAAGGCAGAGCATGAAAGACACCTTCGCCTAACTCTCCAAACGTCGCAAGGAAATCGGCTCTACGCCAAATTTTCGAAATGCGAGTTTTGGTTAAATGAGGTACAATTCCTTGGTCATATTGTAAGTGACAAGGGTATTTTAGTCGATCCCGCAAAAGTTGAAGCAGTCCAGAATTGGAAAGCCCCACGTACCCCCAAGGAAATTCGGTCCTTCCTCGGTTTAGCCGGTTATTACCGGCGTTTCATTTCAAATTTCTCAAAGATTGCTTTACCGCTTACTTCTCTCACTTGCAAGGGTACACCATTTGATTGGGGACCCAAGCAGGAATACGCTTTCCAAACCCTTAAACAAAGTTTGTGTAACGCTCCGATTCTTACACTCCCTGAAGGATCCGAAGATTTCGTGGTATTCTGCGATGCCTCCAATCTCGGTCTAGGTTGTGTTTTGATGCAAAAGGGAAAGGTTATAGCTTACGCATCACGACAACTCAAAATCCACGAAAGAAATTATACGACTCATGATTTGGAGCTCGGTGCCGTGGTTTTCGCTCTTAAAATTTGGAGGCATTACCTTCACGGCACTAAATGCGTAATTTTCACCGACGACAAGAGCTTGCAACATATTCTTAATCAAAAGGAACTCAATATGAGGCAAAGACGATGGGTCGAGCTCCTAAATGATTACGAGTGTGAAATACGCTATCATCCGGGCAAGGCAAACGTCGTAGCCGACGCGTTAAGCCGAAAAGAACATGCCCATGCATTTCATCTAATATGTTCTCCTATCTTGTCCAATCTCAACTACCGAATTCGAGGAGCCCAACACTCGGCAATTACCGAAAATGACATTCCCACGGGAATTGATGGGGAGTTGGAAACTAAATCTGATGGTATTTTCTATTATCAAGATTGCATCTGGATCCCAGATCGTGACAATCTTCGTATATTCCTGATGGAAGAAATCCATAAAACCCGATATTCCATTCATCCGGGCACTGACAAGATGTATCATGGCCTGAGAACCAATTATTGGTGGTCGGGAATGAAAAAGGATATTGCCTTATTCGTGGCCAAATGTCTTACATGTTCCAGGGTCAAAGTAGAACATCAACGACCCTCTGGACTATTGGTCCAACCAGAAATCCCCAGGTGGAAATGGGAAGCGATCGCCATTGATTTCATAACCAAACTTCCCCGTACCACAAAAGGACACGACAGCATTTGGATAATCATTGACCGTTTGACCAAATCCGCTCATTTCCTTCCCATCCGTGAAAATTTCAAAGTCGAAAAACTTGCTCGGATTTACATCAACGAGATAGTTAGTCGGCATGGCATTCCTCTCAGCATCATTTCAGATCGTGATGGGAGATTTCTCTCTCGGTTTTGGCAATCACTTCAAACAGCCATGGGAACCCGCCTCGATCTCAGTACCGCCTATCATCCTCAGACCGATGGTCAATCTGAGAGGACAATTCAAACACTCGAAGATATGTTGAGGGCGTGTGTCTTGGATTTCGGAGGAAACTGGGACTCTCATTTACCGTTGGTGGAATTCTCCTATAATAACAGTTATCATTCTAGCATCAAGATGCCACCATCTGAGACATTGTATGGCCGTAAATGCCGATCTCCTATTTGCTGGCATGAATTTGGTGAGTCCCACGTGATTCGCGCAACAGTGGATTCTCCAATCGTTGGTCCTGAGCTTATCCAGGAAACAACCGACAAAATCACTCAGATTCACGATAACCTTCTCGCAGCTCGTAGCCGACAAAAGTGTTATGCCGACAAGCGACGCAAACCGCTTGAATTTACCCTGGGTGACATGGTCATGTTAAAAGTGTCCCCATGGAAAGGTGTGGTTCGATTTGGACGCAAGGGTAAATTGGCACCACGCTACGTAGGCCCGTTTAAGATCATAAAAAGGATCGGACCAGTAGCCTACGAGTTGGATCTACCAACAGAGCTTAAGAAAGTTCACCCAGTATTTCATATAGCCAACCTCAAGAAGTGTTTAGCAGACGAGAACCTTCATGTTCCTCTCGAGGATATCCAAATCGACGAGGCAATGCAATTTATCGAGAAACCCTTGGAAATTGCCGACCGAAAGGAAAAGCAACTCAAAAGAAGTCGCATTCCCCAGGTTAAGGTCAGGTGGCAGTCGGCACGTGGACCTGAGTATACATGGGAGCGTGCGGATCATATGCGTACCAAATACCCACAACTTTTCTCTTAAGGTACTCTCTTCTTAAATTTCGGGACGAAATTTCGTAAAGTAGGGGAGACTGTGACATCCGCCTAAAATGGATTCGGGTCAACCCAACCCAATTGGAAATTTAATAAACCCTACTCAAGATTACTTGACGCTAATAGGATCAAAACCCATACACTACGATATAAATTGACGTTAATAGCAACATAGTATAGTACAACGTTATAACTATAATCAAATTAAATTATGATACCATATTAAAATCAAATCAAAGTATAATGCTCTAATTAAATTAAAAGAATCAAACTTGAATGCTATAATTAAACTTCAAATCAAAGTAGATTGTTATAATCAAATAATAACCTATCTTTTATAAAACTCCCTTTTTATAAACTTTACATTAAATTTTATAAAACTCTATTTTTATAAACTTTACATTAAATTTTATAAAACTCTTATATTAATTATGTAAAAGATGCTTGTGTTAGTGGGAAATTATGAAGACCACCAAAAGCAAAAAGATTATTCCCATGGTCTCCCACTCACACCTCCCATCCACTTTCCTTTCCTTTTTCTCCCAACACATTATTCTCTTCACCACTTAAACCTTCTCTATTCTTTCTCTCAATCTCAATCTCGAAATTCATACAAGAAATACTCATATTCCAGCCAAGAACAATCTATTATACTCAAATCTTCATCCCTCTTGAAGCATTCATCAAGGTATGTTGTTAAAAGTTTCAAATTCATACAAGAAACAAATTAAATCCACCAAACTATCTAAAACTCATTTTATGCATAAACCTGATTTTTCTCAGAGTCCCATCAATAAAATAAGAAGTTCTGGAAATTTTCAGAAAATAACTTATTTTTATTGAATTACTATAATTATTGCAATAAAGTAGGGCAATAATTCACATAAAATACTTTTTGCATACAATAAATTCTGAGAAAATTCTGGGATGACCTATATATTGATTAAACATAATTTATGAAGTTTCATGCATTTATATTACTGTTTACTATTATTTATGATTTTATTGATTAATTAATAATGAAATATATAAAAAATACTTCCCATAGTCACAAATATCCTGAACTTATACAATGGGCTCTATATCATGTTATAAAACTATGGTTAATTTTACAGAATATTTGGGAATCATTTATTATTTTTCCCGGATTTTGTTGTTGTTTAATCATTAAAGTATTAAATAAATACTAAAACCGTTCAGAAAAATATAAAATTTTTACAGTAATTAATATTATATGAAATAATGATTTCCTAATAATTTCATAATTTTTCAATACTATTTACTATTTAAAACCATTTTCCTAAGTATTTAAGTATGTAAAAAAATGCATTTTAATGATTATTTCATATAAATAATTGTTAAAATCTGTAAATAATTATAATTGGGCAAGTTATTATTTTAATAAGAAATTATTAAAATCTGGCCTAAATTGAAAATATAAATTAATTATGTAAAGTAATTAATTCAATTTAAAATTCATTTAACAAATGAATACCTTAATATTCTAATCAAAATGAGTTATTGTTAATTCATCTAATATAAGAATATGTGTCTAATTATTTGTATTAATACTCCATTCTCGTTTAGCAGTTCCTAAACCAAAACTATTAATTATATTAGGTTCTACGCCATTTTGACCCGAACCGTCTATCGTACGACACACGCATTTCGTTTTGGGACTAATGTGAGTAATCTACCCCATATTTTATAATTTTCAATACTTTTGGGGTGTATCATGTGGTTCTAATATGTTCCAACTTCATTTTATTGTTTTATCACAATTGAGACATTGTTGGGACATTTATACGTGAGTCATTAATTGTATAACTATTGTTTGTTTACGCTACATGTACTTGTAGTGCATTACCATTTTTAGTCTAATCTCCATGACTATGCCCGTATTCTTGAGGTACGTTATGGACAATAATAGCGCTATTGGGTTGACCACCCCGCCTTGGGACGCTAAGGTGATTGATCGCACGTGGTTGAGTGTGTTTGATGATTAGATGCTCCATCCTATATATATATATTTATATATATATATATATATATATATATATATATATATATATATATATATATATATATATACATATGTATATATAGGGTGAGGACTTATTGTTGTTGTTATCATTTGTTAATCAATTTTTGATTTATAAACTGTTATCTCAAATACAATTGTTTGCCGACTTCAAAAGAAAACAAATTTCAAATTATAAATGTTTCAACTTCACAATTTTCTCTACTAAAATTAGATTACTCACCAACTCTCGTAGTTGACCTGTTTTTACCCATGATGCAGATTTGAAGAATGAAGTTGATGAAAAATAGGTTGTGCCTTAGAAATCCACAAGACTATTTAAATTTGATGTAATAAATGTTGTTCTTATTTGGATTTGTATTTGTATGTTGTGGATCTTGTTTGCATACTTAGTACTTAATTGAATCTAATCATATTATAACATAGTTGTCATGAGACTTTGAACAATATATCACACCTTGATCGATTCCGACAAGGATCGGGGTGTGACAGATTGGTATCAGAGCCCTTGACTATAGGGAATTAGGTTAATTGCCTTGACCTAGTCTATAGCCTCTAGGGTCCTCTCGTATGCTAGTTTATAAAATGCACACACAACTACATGCAATTCACACTTAGAAAATCCTAGGAATACCTTTGTGTGTTAATTGCTCCCTTAAGTGCATACGTATTACTCCTGACACTTATATGTGTGCATACACTGGTGAATATTCTCCTCTTTATCTGAAAATCACACACATATTCAAGTGGTTTTTAAAAAAAAATGTATATACATATATATTCCTTAGAGCTCATAGGAAATTCAAAGTCATCCACTCTAGTTGGGTAGGATCATAGTAATGGACGCGTAGTAACTGGAAGGGGGAGGTGTCGGTAGCCTGAAAGTCCTGACTAGGCAAGCATTCGTATACATCCCAATCAACCGAGGGACCAGTTTGCTTATCTGGGGACCAAAGGCGAGAGTTCCCAAACCTATAGGCCAAAGCGCGTCATTCACATTACTTTTGAGCCATCAAAATACCTGACCTTATCAAACGTATCCGAAAGGATACACTCCAAAATGGCCAACTCATTGGACTAAGTTCCCTAATGGGCCTAGTAGTCGGAAAGACATGTGAAAACTTAGTTTTGTGGGGGCCCACGCAAGTGCTACATGTTTCACATTTAGTAACCATGGAAAGCCCAAAAGGTGTCCAACACTCCTAACCATGGCCCAACAAGTGTTTTACAATTATTTTACCCAACAATGTCTAAAAACTTTATTTCCATAATCAATTTACAAATAACTCACAAGTCCATATGCGTGTTTCTCGTAGATGGCATTACGACCCCCATACGCTGCTCGCAACAACCGAAGGCTAGCTGCCCTTATCGCCAAGGAGGTAGCAAACGTCATCCCAACAATTGCAACCCAACTTCATTCTCTTCAGCCACAAGCTCCAGCAACCACTCCTCGTTGCTCGTTCAAGCACTTTCGTAACTGCAATCCGCCTTACTTCAAAGGCATCGATGGTGCCACCGCACTCCTCACATGGATTGAAGAAATGGAGAGTACTTTCATCCATAGCGAGTGTCCTGAGGACCTGATGGTCCGTCATGCTACAGGGTGCCTCCAAGGTCATGCTCTCACATGGTGGAACCTAGAAAAACGGGCAAAGGGAGAGGTTGTTGCCTTGGGATTGACCTGGTCAAAACTAAAGGAACGCATGATGGAGAAGTTCTGCCCTGACAGTGAATTGCAAACTCTCGAGGATGAATTCTGGAATCTGAAACAGGTGGGAGGCGACAACGCGACCTAAACCAATAGATTCCATGATATCTCGAGACTCCTACCTCACATGGTTCAACCTATGAAAACTGCAATACGTCGCTACATCAAAGGGTTACCACGCCAGATCTGTGATTCGGTGACCAGCAGCAGGCCATCTACCCTAGAATCTACCATTGAAATAGCAGGTCAACTCAACAAGGACAATATGAACGATGGTGTCCTCCCACGCAAGGGTTCAAAGATGTCAACTGAAAAGCCGACCCCTGAGACCCCCCTAATTGTCAAGTCTGAGTCCTCCCACCGACATGACAAAAAGAAGCGGAAAAGTCATCACCACAACCATGCTGTTATTACCCCTGGTACTCCTATCACCCAAGTCACCCCACAAGCCCAACTGAATAAAAAGTCGTATACCGGACCTCACCCCCTCTGTAAACACTGTAACTATCACCATATGACCACCAGCCCGTGTCGCCTCTGTACGAATTGTGGTCGCTATGGCCACTTGGCGGACACATGTCGTGCACCAAAAACTCAGCGACCACTCTATCTACCCTCAAATCAGAAAACACAAACCCGATATCCAACTGGAACATGCTTCAACTGTGGTGACCCCACCCATTTCAGAAACGCGTATCCTAGGCTAGTCAATATCATCAACACCCAAGCCCAGGAAAATCCAACAATGCAGGTTCCAGCTCCCAAAGGCCGAGCCTTTGTCATTACCGCAACCCAAGCAAAGACCGATAACAAGGTCGTAAATGGTACGTTTCTCATAAATGACTGCTACGCGTCAGTACTTTTTGATTCAGGTGCCGATAAAAGTTTTGTGTCTTTGGAATTTGAGCCCATACTTCACACATCTCGCACGATTCTTGATGAGTACTTTACCGTAGAAGTCGCCGATGGAAAATACGTTTCACTCAATGCAGTCATCCAAGATTGCACTTTCGATTTTTGCGGTCATAAATTTTCTGTCAATTTAGTTCCTATGGAACTTGGTAGCTTCGACATCATAGTAGGAATGGACCGGCTATCCCAAAACCATGCTGAAATAGTATGTTACGATAAGTTCATTCGTATTCCTCTCGCCGACGGTCAAAGTCTTCGTATTTATGGCGAGACTCATTCGAAAAAGCTTAGTCTTATGTCATGTACTCAAGCTCGATCACTCAGTTTATTTGTGTCACAGGTGTCGATACGAAGCTACATTACACTGAGAGATTAAAGGATATGTAGATCACTAGTGTAAATGAATGTAAGGTCTGTATATGCTTATGTTTCTGTATTGAAGATGACATCCCAAATTTTTGAATAAAACAAAATACATTTCTTCGAAAATTCTTTGATAATATATTTATCATGTTTTTTTGGGAATAAATTTCGCAATGTTATTCTTTAAAAAGGATACTCTAATTTTCAAATAAGCATAAATAAAAGTTTTAAAATGACCGTGGATTTGGGGATGTCACAGTTGGTATCAGAGCATTAGTTTAAGCGAACTAGGAATAAGAATTTATTTCTAGACATGTTAAGCAATGATTTTGAGTTGAGTGTGTCTAATATAACTTAGGTAATACACCTGAATAAACACAAGCACTAGCTTATTTTAGGAAAGATGACTAAAATGTTTTTATGTGCTAAATGATTTATGATATGCTATGATCGGATCTATGGTTTGTTGCCGATCGGATCTGGAAATTTTATGTGTTCAGATTTCTAAACGTTTAATTACAGCATTAGAACTGACATGTAACTTTTCGGAGTGATAAAGAGATTTACACGTCGATAGTAAATAAAATCTTTCCTATCTAAATTCTCGTCGTTACACACCAAACGTCTATAGATCTAAATGGAAAGAACCCGAAGCGGAAACGCGAATGGAAACAGGAATCAACGGCCTGTGATTGAGCATGCACCAGAAGTAGCAGCTGCACCTGAGCCAATCACGATGGCAGGAGTGCAAGCGATTATCCAAATGATGATGGACCGTCAGATGGAGGAAACAAAGCGTTTACTTCAACAGAATGCGGACGAGCCTACTATGCCTGTTGAACAACCCGAGCTGAACATTGAGCAATCTAATGAAGGGAACTATAGTCAGACTGTGAGTCAAATTGAACCCCGAATGGTTAGGAGGAATGACCCGGACAGAAGGATTGACAGGGATGGGTGCATTTATAAGAACTTATTGGGTGCCAAGCCACCAAGTCTTTCTGGAAGCCCGAAGCCTGTAGAGATCATGGACTGGATCTCCGAGATGGAAATGGTGTTTGAAAGCTGCAACTACAGCGATAAGCAAAAGACCGTCTTTGCAGTTAGACAACTGAAGACCGAAGTGTTAAGTTGGTGGAAGTTGTTGGCAGATACAATGGCACGGGGAGAAGCCCTGAGGATGTCTTGGGAAGCATTCATGGAGCAGTTGAAAATGCAATACTGCTCAGAAATAGATATGATAGACCTAAACAACGAATTTCAGAACCTGAAGAAAAGGAAGATGAGTGTTGATGAGTATGTCACCACATTCACCGAGAAGATGAAGTTATTTCCCTACTTGGTGCCTACTGAACTCTCCAAGATAGATAGGTTTGCTAACGGATTGCCAGCAGGCTTTGGTGCAACAGTAAAAATGGCAACTACCTTTAAAAAGGATACTCTAATTTTCAAATAAGCATAAATAAAAGTTTTAAAATGACCGTGAATGTGGGGATGTCACAGGTTACATCCTTGTGGTTTGTGAATATTACACCGAAGGTCTTTTCTCCATATAAAAAGACCAAATTACCCTTATTTTCTTTTGACTTTTTCTTTAACAATTTATTATTATTATTATTATTATTATTATTATTATTATTATTATTATATATATATATATATATATATATATATATAAGTTATAGATTTTATTTGATCTTTATTTTAATAAAATTAATATAGATTATTTATAAAATTATTTTTTTTAAATCATTTATCTGAGTTATATAAAATCATATTATTATTCATTTCTAGAGATATTTATTTATCTTTCTTTTAGTGATTTAAAAATCTTTTAATATTTTTGATGTTTTATTTCAATATATATTATTTGATTTTGTTTTTTTAACGTTTTGTTTGTTTACATTATATAATGATTTTTTTTACATTTTGTTCGGATAGACAAATTAATATAATAACCCGAATATTTTTGACGTTTTATTTGAATATATTATTTGATATTGTTTTTTAATGTTTTGTTCGTTTACATTATATAATGATATTTTTTACGTTTTGTATGAATAAATAAATTAAAATAATAAACCGGATAACTATAAATCGTTAAATATAATTATTTAATATTGTTTTTTATGTGTTATTTGTTTATAACATTCACTTACATGTTAGTGTGTGCTATTTTATTTAGTCAAAATAAATTAATGAAATACATAAGTTATAAACCTATCAACAAAAAAAAGTATATTTAAAATATTATATCCGTACCCGTCGCTTGGCACGGGTAAACGGCTATATATATATATATATATATATATATATATATATATATATATATATATATATATATATATAGTTAAAAAAAAGAGCATTAAATAATTTTATTGGAAGACTAATAGTTATCCGAGTTATTGTTTTAATTTGTTTATTCGAAAAAAAAGTCAAAAAAATCATTATATAATTTAAATGAACAAAACATCAAAAAAATAACATTAAATAATATATTATAGTAAAACGTCAAAAATATTAAAAGATTTTAAAACCAAAAAAACAAAGATAAATAAATAAAGCAAATAATAATAATAATATGATTTTATATAATTTAGATAAGTGATTTAAAAAAAAAAAATTTGTAAATAATCTATTGTATTTCTATTAAAATAGAGATGAAAAACAATTATATATATATATATATATATATATATATATATATATATATATATATATATATATATATATATATGGGGGATGATCAAATAAGAACACCCAAAGGTTGAGAACGCCAGAACATAACTGAACCATCTAAATACATAGATCTAAGGCTTTTATCAAACAAGTTATATATATAAATTCTAAAATTGAATGGATTAAAGTGTAACTTTTAAATGGTGGAAAGGGTATAACAGTAATTACAACTTTATTTAATTCCTATATTTTTCACTCTCTCTCACCTCTTTCCTTTTTATTTTACCGTATCTCTCTTCATCTTTCTCTTTGTATACTTAGGGTACGCATTCATCATCACCGCCGCTAAGTAGCACCATTGCACACCATCATCATCTAGTGTTGCAGCAATACTCGACCCCTCTGGTCTAAAAGCCATCGCTTGCAAGAGGATTCAGAGAAAGATAGAGAGATCGTGAAGGAAAATAACGTTCGTCGAAAGGGTTAAGGGAATTGAAAAAAAAAATTTCCATTACAGTCGCACCCTTCTATCTCGATTAAAATTTTGTCTGATATTCTCATTCGTGTTTATGATGTTGGAGGGGTCTGGTTTAGCGGGTCTGTGATAGTGAAGACGAAGGATTGATAAAAAAAAACTCGTCAATGGTGATGATGGTCTAGTGTTTAGCGTAATATATACACACGCATACACAAATCAAAAAGGGCTCCTCATCATAACCACACCAACAATCCGATTTCTTTTGAGTATCATCACTCACGCCACAGTAAGTTCTCCCATGTTTGCCAATTTTGTTTTAAGTTACCTTGTTCATCATTTTTTCTAGGTGAAGGGGAAGACTCATATTTATCATTTACACACCAATTGTTTATTTAGGTGTAGAGGTAGGCCCCTGCTCTTCATTTACACACCAACTCTTTATTTCTTGGTTCTAATTAATATCATGTCGACTCTTACAATCAATGGAAAAGATAACTACACAAAGCTGTAATCCGATTTAAAGGAAAATGTAATGCACGAAAGTTGTCTGATGAAATGCACGAGAGAGATATGGTGTCTGAAACTTAATGATATATAGGTATTTTAACATGTGTTTTCTGGGTTCCTTTAGAATTGTTTGAGAAAATGGAAGGTGAAGGATTTGAGTTACATGAGAATGAAAACATATATTATGTTGTAGCATTTTTTAGATGTAAATTATATTCTATTTAGCTATATTCATTTGTGAATAAGAGTAGATTCATTTCTGATTACATGTATTTATTTGTGAAGAAATTAATTGATAATGAAAACATATATTATGTTCTATCGGTTTTTAGATGTAAATTATATTCTATTTAGCTATATTCATTTGTGAATAAGAGTATATTTATTTGTGATTACATGTATTCATTTATGAAGAAATGATAAATTTTTACACAAATTTTTTTTTAATTTCATTTGATGAATAAAAAGGATTTGATTCATGTTGTTTGTGTTTCATTTGTGAATAAAAGTGTATACTTATTTGTGATTATGAATACAAATGTATTAAAATGGGATGAAGTTGTATTGGTTTTTGAAAAAAAAAATCATTGTAAATAAAAGTGGATTCATTTGTGGTTTGAGTTGTATTGATTTCCTTTTAAAGAAAAAAAAAGCAGTCATAAATTATTTTTGGAAAAAATCATAAAAATAAATATTTATATATATTTCATTAACTAAAAAGAACTATTAATTTTTTTAGGTAATTAAAATCATTATCCCTAGATTTTAGGAAATCATTAATTAATATTTATATGTTACAATTTAATATAAATATAAAGTTACTAATATACCTTTATAAAATGATTGGTCCAGTACGTTCTCAATCTTTTAGATGTTCTCATTTGATCATCTTTTATATATATATATATATATATATATATATATATATATATATATATATATATATATATATATATATATATATAATTAAAATATTGTGTTAAACATAACTAATTTTTTCAAAAAGGAAAAGTGAAAGAAAAGGAAATAGTTGTTGTATGTTAAACCTAAATCGAAAAGTCAAATAAAACTAAAGTTTGTCTGAAAATTATTTTCTTAAAATTATTTAAAAAATATCCATATGTGAATTATATAAATTAACAAATCAAAATTTAAAGTTACATTATCTTGAAAGTGAATTATATAACTTAACAAATCAAAATTTATAGTTAATTAAAAGTTACATTATGTTGAAAATAATGGTTGATATATAAAGTGTTTATCATATGATCGAAATTAAAAGATGACAAGAAATAATGTTTAAATCAATTAACTATTTCAACATATAATAATAATATTAAATTTTATAATATATATAATTTTTTATTTAAACAATCCATGTTTAAAATAAATATTTATTTAAATTTTATTTTGTAAACTATATTAAATAATTATAACTATTATAACTACTTTATTTCAGATTTCTTTCTTATCATAAGAAAATGATAATATTTTATATCTCAATCTAATATAAGAATTTTTTAGTTCAAATGTCATCATAAATGATTTAATTAATTTTAAAAGAATATTTATCATTATATCAAATATATAACTTTATTAATACAATATGAAATGACATTGTCGGGCTTACTGCTTAGAAAGGTTTACAATACTTTACAGTTTAGACGTTAACTTTTAAGGGGCCTTTGTTACTATAAACTGCTACCAGAAGCCCATATCATAAAGTACAAAAAAACAATGCCCCTTGTTTATATAGTTCAAAGTTCTTCTTCAAAGTCCAAACCAAACACAAGTTGGGGGAATTATATCAGTTGATTTAAAGTACATTGACCTTTTAAAAGGTTAATTATATAATTTTTTTTAAAAAAATATTAGCTAAAAAAGACATTAAATGGTCGATTATGTCCAATATATGCAAATAGTCCAAAACGTATTTATATAACATATAATATTGACTCTATAATATTTTGATTTCTTTTAATGAAGAAAACAAATTGTAATATTTTAAATTAACTTTTAGAGTAATTTATAGAAATAATCCATGTGGTTTGGTTAAATTTACAAGTATCAACTCAACTCTAAAAAATTTGGTAGGTTGCATGCTTATTATTTCGAAATCTTACAAGTTTGGTCCTCAACCCATAAAAATGGTTTATTAGCCTGATGAAATATAAGGTTTTCTTTTTAAATAATTATATATTCTTATTTTAACAAAATAGACCCATCACCCACACCTTTCTTCTTCCTTATTCATTCTTCCTTTCTTTCCTTCTTTTCACACATGTAAATACCACAAAATTGCACCATATATACTACATCATCTATGACTTGGTATGTGTAACGTCCGTAGATCAGGGCTAGTCAATTAAGAGACGATAAGCATCAAAAATGACTTTTTGATGGAAGATTATTTAGAATGATTAATCTTAACTAAGTTGTAGTATATGTTACAAGGATTCCGTACATATAAAGAACGTCGAAATCCGAGTTATAACGAAGAAGTTATGACCTGTCGAAGTTTCGCGACAAAACCGGCACGGTGCCGAATGACGTAAAAAGTGAGTTTTTGATAAACTACTTTTTAGCCTTAGTGATCTAAACGAAAGTTGTAGTGTTCGTTAAACCGAGAGTAGGTATAAAAAGAACGCCCAAATCTGACTTCGTATGAGGAAGTTATGATTTTTCGAAGTTTCAGCTTAGTAGTAGACAGTTAAAAACTCGAATTTTAGATCGAGTGATTTTTAGTCGACACAACCTAAACGAGAATCGAAGGTCTCGTAAATAGTAGCACAACGGTAAAAAGTCTGACGAAAACGGACGTCGGATGAAGAAGTTATGAATTTTTAACGGATTTCCTGTCCCGGTCTGTTAAAAATAATAATATAAAAATTAAAGTCAAAATTAGCCGATGAAGTCTAAACGAAAGATGTAGAGCGTAATTTTACCTACGCGTGCATATAAAGAACGTCAAAAACGGAGCTCGTATGCGAAAGTTATGGATTTTAGAAGTTTTGGCGCGAAAATCGAGAAAAAATCCCCAAAACCGAGGAATCTCGCATACGTGGACTTCGGCCACGTGTCTTCGCCTCGCATCCGACGCGTGTCCGGAATACTGCTGAGTCATCCGAGCTGCTGATTCATCCGAAGTGGTCCAGTGAGAAGGCGACGCGTGCCCCCTTCCCTCGTGCATCCGAGCCTCGCAGAAGCCACGCACCCCCTATCTCGGACCCTAGACCTCGGTCCACTTAGAAGCTGCTAGCGAGGGCCTCGCATGCGCAACCCACGTGCGAGCCATAGGGACTACTCTTCGGATCTGTTGCCGCGTGGACTCTTCTCAACCGTCCGATCAGCAGCCTCGGGCCTATATATAGAAGGCTTGCGAGGCTTCCCGGGTACTTTTGGAAAATTGGCAATTTTGGCCCCTTTTTCAATATTTTGGCTATTTTCACATCCCCCGAAGCCCCGGTATCAATTATAACCCCCGGAATACGCCACAAAGTGCCCGAGAAGCCCGGAAAATTTATCTTTTCGGTTTCGAAGCCCGACCTTCGCAGAGCCCGGTTTCTCAATAAAACTCCCGGTTTTATTAGAAACGATCGTTTTAGGAAACGAATTGCTGCCCGATTTTCATTAAATCAAGTGAGTGTGTAGTCACTTTCATCTTACACATAGATATGAAATATTTTATATAAAATACGTGCTATGTGTATATATGTTGTTTGTTTATTCGAGATGGGTGTTGAATGAATGTTTTATACATGTTTAAAATGATTTAAAATGTATATATATTTTATCTTCAAATATGTTGGGTAAAACATGGGTAGATAAAGTATGAGGGATAAAATTACAGTATAGATGTACGTTGGTAGCTATGAATTTAGTACAGTATAGATGTACGTTGGTAGCTATGTATTTAGTACGTTGGCAGCTATGGACTTAGTGTCTGTGGTATAAACCTTGGCGACGATGTGACTTCGTGCCTATTAGATAAACTCGGGCGACGATGTGACTTCGTGCCTATTTGACATAAATTGCTGAGGGAAAGTAATGTTGTCACCCCGGTGTTTGTTTTATTTGACATAAATTGCTGAGGGAAAGCAATGTTGTCATCCCGGTGTTTGTTTTATTTGACATAAATTGCTGAGGGAAAGCAATGTTGTCACCCCGGTGTTCGTTTTATTTGACATAAATTGCAGAGGAAAGCAATGTTGTCACCCTATTGGTTGTCTTATTTGACATAAATTGCTGAGGAAAGCAATGTTGTCACCTTATTGGTTGTTTTATGTTAGGTTGTTTTGTTTGACATAAATTGTCGTGTAACGACGTAAATTTTCACACAATTTTTCATTTTTCAAACAACATGATTATCATTTAAACATTCTCAAATCTCATGTTCAACAATTTTCATCAAATAAAACATATCCCAAGATCACAAATAAAATCCTCGGTCTGTGTGTACGGATCATGCCGACGCCTTCCCGCGATCGTCACTAGTACCTGAAACACATAACACATAACACTGTAAGCATAAATGCTTAGTGAGTTCCCCAAAATACCACATACAGCACGTATTAGCCACTCGAGGCTATAACTCTGTGGACCCTCTGGTCCTAACTCTGTGGACCTTCCGGCCCTAACTCTGTAAACTCTGAACAATACATAGCATAAATCACATAGAAATAATGCAGTGTATCACATCATATATATATATATATATATATATATATATATATATAGCATACAAGTTACTATGTCACACAACTCTAATTACCACTCTAGGTAAAGTATAGTGAGAAGACTCACCTCGGGTAACTCGGTAAATCTCGAACTCGGAAGTACTGATCTAGCCTCCGCCTAATCACATAAAATAATTACTCTAATCAATACGACTCTTAAAGGCTAGGCTATTCCCTCTCTAAGTTCTCTCAGGAGGGTAAAAGACCATTTTACCCCTCCAATGGCTCAAAAGTCCAAACATTGACTGGACCCTAAAAGTCAACGAAAGTCAACGGTCAACTTTGACCAGACTCGTCGAGTGCACATAGGTGAGTCGGCGAGTCCAAGTGTGTCCTCTGGGTCTATCTAAAACTCACTCGACTCGCCGAGCGAACCTTCCACTCGACGAGTCACCACTGGTCATGACTCGCGGGTCAACCCGACTCGACTCGTCGAGTCCCCTTATGGACTCGGCGAGTTCCTTCCATGGCAACACTTAAACGACCTTCTGAGGTCAGATCTGCTTAACCAACTAGTAGATCTAACCTTCTAGCACTCAAAAGTCACGTAAAGGTTCTAACTTTAGGCCCATGCATCACACTATTATCTCTATATGCCAAAATAACCCTTAATATAATAACCTAGGCCCCAAAACTCATAAAGGATTGCATAAAGCTGAAGAATAGGGACTCTCTGGACATCTCAAGGTCCATATCTGATAATATTGTCACCAGGGGACATCACACACACTAGATCTCTTACCAAAGTGAAGAGATGAAACCCTAGATTCATGAAATCTATTACTCAAATGAAGATAGACATGAATCCTTACCTCCCACAGCAGCTCTGAACGAAATGATGGAAGATTTGAGTCCCACAAGTCAGCCTAGCTTGAAATCCTTCCTTCCCTTTGCTAAAACACACCAAAGAATGATGAATTAGCCCTCCTCCTGCACTACAAGCTTTCTCTCTGCTCTCTAGGGTTTCTCAGGGGAAGGTGGCCGCAATTGAGGCTATAAATGCCTTTAAATAGGTCCCAAACCCGGGAAATTAGGGTTTCTCTGCCCAGCACCTACTCGGCGAGTCCCTCCTCTGACTCGTTGAGTCCATTCATTAAATCCACGCGGAAATCTCGACTCGACTCGGCGAGTCGGTCCCTCAACTCGTCGAGTCCCTCCTTAAATCTCAAGATTAACATACACAATAATGTCCCTGAAAATCCGGATGTTACAATTCTCCCCCACTTGAATTAGATTTCGCCCTCGAAATTGCTCCTCCACAACGTATAGATCTAATCCAATAACCAAACAGAACCAGTGAAAGGGTCTCATACCACACAACTATCTTCCTCTCTGGACACCTGAATCCAAACAGGAACTCCTCCCTGGAAAAGGACAGACCCATCTGCCACTACGCTACCCCTTCTGACTCTCCAGAATCTGGAACTCTAGTAGCCTGACACACAACCAGACCGCCCTCTCCAGATGTCACCACGTTATTCGCTCCTCGAATAACAAACCCCGATAGCTCACTGCCCCTCTGATTCTCTAGTGGGGACCGATAAAACAAGTCCATGCCCAAAACTGGCTACCGATCACTCGTCCCAGACATGATAAACAATCCAAATCATATACCAAGGAATGGAAGGATCACATTACACCAGGGACTCATCCACTGTACTGCAATCACAACCCCTCTGAACAACGAACCCTCAACACCCTGTCCTCAGACACGAACAATGACCATGCTTGTTCAGAAGCGTCCTCCGACATCTGACAAGCATAAACCTCAGCTCCCTTCTCAATATCGCTTTCAAGACTGAGCACCAGGTCATCTCCCGACCCAGCAATTGAACCTCCAAAGGTTACCCATTGCGTGTACCAACACGCCTCACTGACTTCCTTATCAATGCAACTATCTCGGCTCTGTGTGACATACGAGTCACGAAGTTCGCTTCACCTCAAGCGAGTACGGAATTCGACTCGCTCTCGACCTCTGCCGTCTACTACTCATTAGTTCCATGTGTTTTGCGGTTTTCTCATACCAACGACTTGACCCTCTCCGGTATAAGACACCAGATGGAACAATACCCCCTTCCAAATGAAGTGCATCTCTGAATCTGGAATCTCATTCCGTCTACTCAATACACCACTAGAATCGGACTCAACTCAAGAGTCTGATCCGGCACAGAATTGGAACCACTCGTCCCAACGAACCACTCAACTCATGACTCATGCCCCGCAACTCATGCGTTACTCACTTATCCACTTCCCTTTGGTTGCGACAACCATTACTCAATTTCAGAATATAACGACTCCCGATAAATATGGAGTCCCCAGTCTCGCCCCTGGTTCAACCACCAGGCTCCCACAAAATCAAATATTAGGGCTACCCAAGCCCAAAACTCTTCTGCGCCACGCTCTGATCAGAAAGCACTCTGTCACAACATTCTCTTGCTGAATAGCGGGTACCACGGCTCCCCGCAGTATCACAACGACCTCTCATTGAACAGTGAGTACTACGGCTCCCCATAGCATCACCACAACCTCTCACTGAACGGCTCCCCGTAGCATCACCGCAACCTCTCACTGAATAGTGAGTACTACGGCTCCCCGCAGCATCACCACAGCCCCTCACTGAATAGTGAGTACTACGGCTCCCCGCAGCATCACCGCAGCCCCTCACTGAATAGTGAGTACTACGGCTCCCCGCAGCATCACCGCAACCTCTCACTGAATAGTGAGTACTACGGCTCCCCGCAGCATCACCGCAACCTCTCACTGAATAGTGAGTACTACGGCTCCCCGCAGCATCACCGCAACCTCTCACTGAATAGTGAGTACTACGGCTCCCCGCAGCATCACCGCAACCTCTCACTGAATAGTGCGTACTACGGCTCCCCGCAGCATCACCGCAACCTATCACTGAATAGTGAGTACTACGGCTCCCCATAGCATCACCGCAACTTCTCACTGAATAGTGAGTACTACGGCTCCCCGCAGTATCACAACACCCTCTCGCTGACTGGCAATTACTGCGGCTTCCCGCAGTATCACCGCACTCTCTCGCACTAACTCATGGACGCTACAGCTCTCTGTAGTCTTACCGTGCTTTCTCTTACCACTCCATGATCTCATCCTCAAGTCGACGCCATCCTGCGTTCACTCACTCATGCTCCGCGGTCGAGCGTAGATAGGTACACACACCCATCCCGGCTATGCATCACTACTTCGGATGACCACCGCCGTGACAAAACTTCTTTTTCTCGCTGCTATTCACATTCTCAGATAATCTCGTTTGGTGTGAATTAGCTGAAGGGCCCCCACCAGAACCATGGACACTTATACACCACTCGACATCTCATAACTCAAGTCTTGAAATAATCCGAAACTTATAACATTAAACTCGGATACTTCGGAATACTCCATCTCCCAAACTGAAACACGGAGAAATCGCCAACGGCTCAGAACACGAAAATGACCCTCCGAAACTCTTTCCTCTATTGCTCAAAACCAAGCGAGATTACGCATGTCGTCCCGGAAATTGGCTGCCTGATCATCTCTTACCCTTTCCAAAGAGCATAGAATAGTCCATTCATCGAACCAAAATCTCCCAACTACCGAAGTATCCCTATGAACCAACCACCTCGAAAAATTCTTATCTGCCACAAGGCCTCTGACCAACGGCCACCTGCCGTGCAGACACTCATCCTTTCTTGAACGCGGACAACATGCATTAACCCCCTCTGCAACTCACCTCGACCACCGATAACCCTGGTCTCGGGAATCCGAACCGCATGTCTCTATATCCAGTTCTCTAACCACTCTTGAACAAACCTCTGATCTCCTCAAAAAGTACCCGGTTCTCCCCCACTCAGGGTTCGAACCATCACCAATTGGTTCACCAACAATCTATCCCACAGACTGTTTTTACCAATAACATCGCACCTACTCTTGGAAGGTGATACACTATGCTCGATGATCTCCCCGATGGAGATCAAACAACTCCAAATACCCCGAATCTCAGATGGAATCCTCAGCAACTTCTCATCATGACTGCCTCTAGTCATTCAGAATCTCGCACCATCCCACTACCGGACATCTCAACTGTCCAGTAGTAACCCTGACTCTCTGTCTGAAAATAATGAACTAACATACTCCTCATCCTCGACTCCTCAACTGACGTCCCATCACGTGAATTATCATAAGAGCAGAGACCTCATTTCCATACTCGATACCCATCATAGACACTAAGAGCCACCGCTCCGATATACTCCTCTTGACCGTCCGTTGCTGCAGCTAACACATGCCCTACTATGCTCAAATAGGGTGTATCTTGGTCCTTGACCGTCTCAGTTCCCGCTGACAACCTGCTCCTGCTATATCCTTACCTCGCGGCAGACATACTGCCCCAGATACTCCGATGAAAGATCGTAACCAAAGCCACCCCACAGGGCTCACCCCCAACCTCGGAAACCGAATATCTCAATACCTCTCCTGCTTCCCACTGGAACAGAAATAGCACCGCTCAGGTCACAGAAAATGACATTTCCACTATTGGCCGGTCGCTCAGCCCAGACCGTATTCTCCCATAACACACCATCCATACTCATTCCTGAGTCTTGCGACTCCAACTAGCATCTCACCAACCATTCCTCGGAGCTAGGATGCTCCACTAAAATTCGTTCATCATGGCCCTCTGGCCCCATACTCTTTCACATCTGATCTCAGACTGACCAATCACAACAGAATAACTGGCAGAGCCAATAACACTAACCGCCACGGGTCATGGTACTCGAACCATGTGGCCACCTCTTGATCTGCTATGAATCATGGTACTCGAACCATGTTTTCTCTTCTCAATTCGCTACAATCATGGTACTCGAACCATGTTCTCTCTTCTCAGTCTGCTATGGATCATGGTACTAGAACCATGACATCACCTCTTGATCTGCTACAAATCATGGTACTCGAACCATGAAATCACCTCTCGATCTGTTACAAATCATGGTACTTGAACCATGAAATCACCCTGCGATCTGCTACAAATCATAGTACTCGAACAATGAAATCACCTCTCGATCTGCTACTTAAAATCTCCGGAATGTTCCCTGTATCGAGTATGGGTCCTCTGCTTTCAGTAGTACGGGCCCATACTACCTGCCACATCTACCCATACTTTCTGCACGGACCATCCTTGAGTTCCTAAGTAGCTGCTCAACCTTCTCGATCACCAATCCTGTCACATGTGTTCGCTCCTCTGCGAAATGCTCTACTCTGTCAGCATACTCATCTGACTAGGGTCACCCTTTCCTAGGCTCTTCCTAGGTTCTCACATTTCTCCGCCATCAGCTGCTGAAGAACTCCTTATGATGCCAGCCATCTACCTCCTGAATATCGTCATATTCACTTAGTAGGTGGCTCCCATCATCAAGAGTTACACAAAGCACGAAGCAAGCAACATTTGGGCATCGAATAATCTCTACTAACATGTAAAATCACTCTAGGTTATTACCCACTTGCTCTCCTCATACTCAAAGGATATCACCGAACTCAAGCAACTTTTCCCCACGCGGGCATCTGACTACTCTCTCAGTAGACTCCTCAAATGCTCATCTACGTATCTCGCCTAGATTACTCCTCTACTCAGATCCCTCTCTAAAAGGATTCCTGCTGGATACGCATACTCGAAGGCACATCACATATAACATCAACTCCTAGGCTAAGGCATCACAAATCAGGCCACTCTAGTCCTGAAATATGAAATACCTAGCCTATCTCTAGCATGTATAGTATATCACATAATATCTCATAACACATAATGTAAGGGTATTTTGGGAAATCACCGTTCGGGCGCTGGCTGACCATACACACTGCTCTGTTTTTCTCGTCTCAAAACCTTTTACTCTTTTTAGAAAAATTGTTTTATTGCGAAAAATTCCTCAAATCCTCAGTTTGAGTTCAGATACGCCCGAAGGTGCGTCCGAATCCCTCAAACCAAGGCTCTGATACCAACTTGTAACGACGTAAATTTTCAAACAATTTTTCATTTTTCAAACAACATGATTATCATTTAAACATTCTCAAATCTCATGTTCAACAATTTTCATCAAATAAAACATATCCCAAGATCACAAATAAAATCATCGGTCTGTGTGTACGGATCATGTCGGCGCCTTCCCGCGATCGTCACTAGTACCTGAAACACATAACACATAACACTGTAAGCATAAATGCTTACTGAGTTCCCCAAAATACCACATACAGCACGTATTAGCCACTCGAGGCTATAACTTTGTGGACCCTCTGGTCCTAACTCTGTGGACCCTCTGGTCCTAACTCTGTGGACCTTCCGGCCCTAACTCTGTAAACTCTGAACAATACATAGCATAAATCACATAGAAATAATGCAGTGTATCACATCATATATATAGCATACAAGTTACTATGTCACACAACTCTAATTAACACTCTAGGTAAAGTATAGTGAGAAGACTCACCTCGGGTAACTCGGTAAATCTCGAATTCGGAAGTACTGATCTAGCCTCCGCCTAATCACATAAAATAATTACTCTAATCAATACGACTCTCAAAGGCTAGGCTATTCCCTCTCTAATTTCTCTCAGGAGGGTAAAAGACCATTTTACCCCTCCAATGGCTCAAAAGTCCAAACATTGACTGGACCCTAAAAGTCAACGAAAGTCAACGGTCAACTTTGACCAGACTCGTCGAGTGCCCATAGGTGACTCGGCGAGTCCAAGCATGTACTCTGGGTCTATCTAAACCTCACTCGACTCGCCGAGCGAACCTTCCACTCGACGAGTCACCACTGGTCATGAATCGCGGGTCAACCCGACTCGACTCGTCGAGTCCCCTTATGGACTCTGCGAGTTCCTTCCATGGCAACACTCAAACGACCTTCTGAGGTCAGATCTGCTTCACCAACTAGTAGATCTAACCTTCTAGCACTCAAAAGTCACGTAAAGGTTCGAACTTTAGGCCCATGCATCACACTATCATCTCTATATGCCAAAATAACCCTTAATATAATAACCTAGGCCCCAAAACTCATTAAGGATTGCATAAAGCTGAAGAATAGGGACTCTCTGGACATCTCAAGGTCCAGATCTGATAATATTGTCACCAGGGGACATCACACACACTAGATCTCTTACCAAAGTGAAGATATGAAACCCTAGATTCATGAAATCTATTACTCAAATGAAGATAGACATGAATCCTTACCTCCCACAGCAGCTCTGAACGAAATGATGGAAGATTTGAGTCCCACAAGTCAGCCTAGCTTGAAATCCTTCCTTCCCTTTGCTAAAACACACCAAAGAATGATGAATTAGCCCTCCTCTTGCACTACAAGCTTTCTCTCTGCTCTCTAGGGTTTCTCAGGGGAAGGTGGCCGCAATTGAGGCTATAAATGCCTTTAAATAGGTCCCAAACCCGGGAAATTAGGGTTTCTCTGCCCAGCACCTACTCGGCGAGTCCCTCCTCTGACTCGTCGAGTCCATTCATTAAATCCACGCGGCAATCTCGACTCGACTCGACTCGGCGATTCGGTCCCTCAACTCGTCGAGTCCCTCCTTAAATCTAAAGATTAACATACACAATAATGTCCCAGAAAATCCGGATGTTACATGCTGAAGAAAAGCAATGTTGTCACCCTGATGTTTGTCTTGTTTGACATAAATTGCTGAGGAAAGCAATGTTGTCACCTTATTGGTTGTCTTGTTTGACATAAATTGTTGAGGAAAACAATGTTGTCACCCCTAATGAAAATCCTTAGGCTAGGTCCCTTGTGATAGTTGTTTTAGGGACGTAAAGTGAGGATAATGGGAATGGGTAATTAGGGTTATTTTTGTTTGATGTTTAAGTATAATAAATTTATTGTTGATTGATAACTTAATAAGTTTATTATTTATTGTGGGTTGAAAACCCTATATGCTCACCAGGCTTCCAAGCCTGACCCACTCAGCTTTTTATATTACAGGCAGTGGACCCCGAGCATAGTCGGATGATGATGAGTGATTTTTGGATTATAGGCCAGTAGTTATAAATAACTGTTGTAAGGCTTATAATGTCTTGTTTATGCTTTTGATCTGTATCAGAACATGACATCCCGAGGTTTTGATATAAAAAGAAATTATATATTTCTTAAAGAAAGGTTTTGACAAACTTTTATCATGTTTTGTTTTGCGGACCAATTCCGCAACATCTTTTAAAAAGATTTCTCTGATTTTATTTTAATAAGCATAAATTAAATCGGTCTTTTCTGGCCGAGAAATTAAGGGATGTCACAGTATGATCAACGGACACACCACTATGCTCGTAATAAGTCCCCAATCAAACCCTTAAAATTATTTATTAGAAATGAATGTGGTGTTTATTTTCAAATATTTTGTGTTTGAATGGTTTTGGTTGTATATTTTTAAAAAAGTACGATGTTTTGTTTAATAATTTATAGAGAGTGTTTTTAACAAATTAAAGTCTGTAAAATTTCAATCTATGTAATAATTTATAAATATAAATTAATTTCAATCTATGTTATTTTTTATAAATATAAATTATTTGATAAAATGGAGACCCTACTAGTTATTGGACCAAGGTGATCCAGGGCAAACCCTTAGTCCTACGCTTAGCCTAACCCTTGGCCCAACCTAGATTCAACCCAACTAAGGGGAACCCTTATCGGTGATAGAAAGGCAAAGCCCACTGCTATTGGCCCAACCCAAGTAGGGAAACTGCAACAAGGGCAATGGTTCCAAGTAGACCTGCACAAAAAGACTGGTTTTAGACCGGACCCGAAAAACAGACCGAGATCAAACTGGTCTAAAACGAGATCGGATCGAAAAATGACCGGCCTGAGACCGGTCCGAAAAAGTTCGGACCAGTTCCAAAAAAGACTGGAGTGTTTCGAAACCGATCTCAAAAAAGACATGTAGGCAAACTTTATAAATATATAATCTTTTTGTTAATTATACAATTTTTAATCATATGTTATCTAATTTATTATTTTTTTTCTTTTATTAAACTTAAATTATCATTTTCAATAATCTTAATCTATCATTTTGGTCTTAATCATATATTTGTTAACAGAAAAAACTCGAACCTAAAACAAAAAAAATCTAAAAATACCGAAACCTAACAAAAAAAACATGTAAATAGAACTGAAAAAGGCGCATGGAAAGACCTCGAGACCGGACGGAAAAAGACCGAATCCGGTCCCAAAAAAGGCCGGACCGAAAAAGGCCGGTTCGAAAAAAAAATGTCTGAGACCATCCAGGACCGGTCCGAAAAAAGACCGGACCATTCTGAAACTTACCCCAAAAAGATCGGATCGTGTCGAGACCGAACAGAGACCAGTCTGGGATCGCCAATCTACAACTCTTGTTCCAAGTGTCACACTTGGAGAGTTTCGTTTTTGACAAGACTTTTTTAAGGCGATTATAGTATTTTAATTTAAGAAAAATCTTCATAAATAGTCTTTATGGTTTCCTAGAATATCAAGTTTAATTCTTAGCTTTTTTTTAGTCTCGTGGAAGATCTACATGCTTTCACTTTCTATCGTGGTTGGTCCATCATTCATATAAATAAAATACTTTTATACCCTTCTTATTATATTTTAGAGTAAATTACACGAATAGTCATTAGTATAGGTGCCAAAGATGCACGTTTAGTCTCTATTTTCAAAAATTAACTCTCACAATCTTTTGTTAGTTTAAAAGTTACACGCTTCATCTCTGCCGAAATGAAATGAATATATTGCCCTTATTATTTTTTTTAATTCATTTATATTACCCTTAATCCACTTATATAATTATTTTATTATTAAAGTAGCAGGTCCTACCATCTTTTATTATTTCCTCCCTCATATTCCTCTCTCTATTGAACCAATCTATATCTATATCTATATCTATATATCTATATCATCATACTATCATACTATACTTATAAATGATACATTTTTCCTTGAACCTCATGCATTTGAAACCCCTCACAAAAATTTGCAAACACCTCATGCATTTGAAACCTCCTATTTTAATGAATACCACTCAAAAGTCTCTTAATAATGATTAACAATTCAAATGTTTTATAATTTATATAATATGTTTAATAAACAATTAACGGATAGTCTACTATAAAAAGACCAATCTTTTTAAGTAGACACACAAATACAAATCACATACAAAATTCACAAAGAAAACAAGTTTAAAGTTTTTTGTGTTGGTTTGAGGGTTTTGAACCGTTTTTCGAGCCATGTTATTATGTTGAAGTTTTTAATTTTTAATTTTGTTATATTCTAATTCTTTTTTATATTTTCTTGGTTTAAGTATTCTTTTAAGAATATCATTGTATGTCGTGGTTGAAATTTTAATGTAAATTAGATTAGATTCATGTTATCGATCATATGTTATGGAATGTGATATATATAATATTTAATTAACTATTGTATACATGTTTGTATGTTCGTGTTGCTTCAAAGCAATAATTAATTACAAATCATGGATATGTCATATTATCCATATTATCCATGTAAGTCTCTTTTAAAATGCAAATTGTCTATCTTATCACTTTATATTTTAGTATATGTTTTACATTTTAATTATAATAATAAGTGCTTTTTAAAAGTTTCTTTCACTTATTATTAATAATAAGTGGTTTTAAAATTAATGAACAATAATTATAAATAATAAAATAAAATTATAAAAATCATGGATACGTCATATTATCCATGCAAGTCTCTTTTGAAATGCAAATTGTCTATCTTATCACTTTATTATTTAATGTATGTTTCACATTTTAATAATAATATTAAGTGTTTCTTAAAAGTCTTCTTTAACTTATTATTAATAATAAGTGGTTTAAAACTAATGAATAATAATTTTAAATGATAATAACATCAACTTATAAATTACATTTAGCTACAAATAAATTGTCTTTTAAATAAACATCATTATTGAAATTAGAAAATTATCGCATAAGTAAAAATATAATGTCACACCCCGACCGACGGCGGAAATGCCGGGGTTGCGACGTTTACAATTGGAACCACAGTCAACCACATATATTGAACATTCATAAATTAATATATTACGAACTTTGGTTTTGTAAGCGTTATTACAATATAGTAATTATTCAAATACGAAACATTAAAATAGACCAAATTCATAATAATGAAGGGAACTACGATCTCCTTGAAACCGATGGTTTACCTCCAACTTCTTAGTTACCTGAGAATACACATTTAAAACACGTCAACAAAATTTGTTGGTGAGTTCCACAGGTTTGACTCCGTGAATTTTATATAAAATAAACAGATAAAATTTGGAGTATTTGCAAAAGGATGTTTAACCCAAAAATATTACTAGTACAACCTTGCCGAAGTTTGTATTAGTATTTATGTATCCAGGATGTTGTGGAGTAAATAACCGAGCTATGACGTGTTCAAACCTCTGTGAAGCACAAAAAGGTGCTTGTTGTCCCAACGACGCTTCATCGACGTCGTGATAAAAGAATGAGATAAAGAAAACAAGAAGTTATCGTCTGATTTGTCTCGTCATACGAAGGTTGTAGCTAGTAACCACACAGAAGGGGGTGTCAACCCGTATAGATCTATACACAACGTTCTTCGCTCACAAAGGATTAACGGTTATAACAGAGGACTTCACTAAGTTGGTTTTCTTAGTTTGATGAATAAGAGACTCCCCCAACAATTCCAAGTTTAGTTACCGTTCTAATATTTACGATATTTAGAAACATAATGTCGTACGTTTACCAACTTTAAAGGTAAGTTAATACCATTTCCCTGCAATGACTTGATCATACGAAAGATAATGTATATATTATTATTAACGAATAATACCCCTTTTTTTTAAAACATTTATTATCGGGCAGAAACATAACCGTAAATTTCAAGTTATTTATATAGTTTTGCTAAACCCTAGTTTATGTCGGG
The DNA here is from genome assembly GCF_052849685.1 of Lactuca virosa. NCBI lineage: Eukaryota > Viridiplantae > Streptophyta > Magnoliopsida > Asterales > Asteraceae > Lactuca > Lactuca virosa. The sequence continues at coordinate 74,617,662 of NC_136431.1, forward strand.
GCATAATTATAATTATATATAGTGGTATGTTAATATATTCACTTTTATTTATAGTAACAACACACACACACAGACACACACACACACACACACACACACATATATATATATATATATATATATATATATATATATATATATATATATATATATATATTGGACTTCGTTTTACAAAGTGAATCTTATAAATGTCCATTTTTTTAAATAATAATACATGTATATCTTTATAAATCATTTCATGTAAATTCTAACATGAAATGAATTGTGGTAGGTCTTTGTGATATGTTTAAGAAAGCAGTTTCAAATATTTAATATTAGCATAAAATGGAATATAAACCCAAATATAACATAAATTGTAAATAAACTTAAATAAGTGTTAATGAGTTTAAATGACATAATTGGTCATGTGTATTCTCCCCCATAAATTATTTAAAAGGTAAAATGGGGCCGTAGATACTCACCATCGTTGCGTATCGTTAGCTGTTTCGAGGAAAGCTCGTGAGGTTTCTGGGTTCACCAAAGCTTGAGTTTTGAGTGTAATATTTAGGAGAGCTTTTGGAAAGTAAAAAAAATGAAGGAAGGGAGTGAGGGCGGGTGGTCCATACTTATAGAAGAGAGGAGGTGATACTATGTAAGTGGTATAGCTTATCTGATGTCATGTAGTCAAGTTGTAGTCAAGTTGCCTAGAAGTTTCTTTATTTGTTTATTTATTTGTTTATCTATAATAGGATGTATTTGAAGAGAGATAGGGGTATAGGTTTTGAGTTTTTCCCAGGTGATAGAATAGTTAAATTCCTTATCTTCAATATATATTTTATATATATTCATTCTTTTCCCAGGTGATAGAATAGTTAAATTCCCAAATTTTAACTATTCATAATATATATTGATATTATGTTATATATATATATATATATATATATATATATATATATATATATATATATATATATTTATTTATTTATTTATTTATTTATTCTCACGTATTTTGTAACTTAATATTTATACAATAATATATCATTTATCATTATTGTATGTTTAATTGTTCGTAATATATATTCCTATTATATTTTTTTATACAAGTTTGAGATTGGTAATTTTATGTATAAGTATGTATTTGTAAACGAATAATAATATCATCACATATCTTCCGTCGTTTTGGTCTGTAATATCGCCCGTTTGACTACAAAAAAAATTTGAATACAAGTTCGTTGATGAACATTTAAGTTACTCCTCAGCCGGAGCCGTGTCGAGACGGTAATTTAAATTTTTCGTTCAAATGACTTTAATTGGGAGATTTCACGAATCGATTTTATGATTCAGAAATAACTCGTTGTCAACATATTTTAACGTAAAATCACCGGTTTTATTTTCACTAGACCTTTTCTAAACAAAATATGCTAAATCCATATGCCATTTTGAATAAAATGCTTATATTGTTTACGATCAACATATAATATCGTACAAACATTCATATTTTTTGCTAATTGTTACATTCTCCCCTCGTTAAAAGAATTTCGTCCCGAAATTCAACTTGTAGATGGGATATCGTTAAACAATTGGGGGTATCTCTGTCTCATATCGTCTTCGTGTCCCCAGCTGAATTTTGGTCCTCGATGAGAGTTCCAGCGCATCTTCACGATAGGAATTCGACTCTGTTTTAAACACTTGGCTTCTCGATCCATAATCTCCACAGGTTCTTCAACGAAGTGGAGTTTTGTGTTCAATTGAATCTCATCGAGAGGTATTACATTGGGATCATCTGACAGACACTTCTTCATGTTTGACACATGAAAGACATCATGCACTTTGTCTAGTTCTTGAGGCAACTTTATTCAATAAGCAACAGGACCAATTCTGTCGAGAATTTCAAAAGGTCCAATGTATCTTGGGTTTAACTTGCCCCTCTTGCCAAACCGAATCATACCTTTCCATGGTGAGACTTTTAACATCACTCGGTCTCCGACCTAGAATTCTAGAGGTTTACGTCTCACATCAACATAACTTTTCTAACGATCACGTGCGGCCTTAAGTCGATCTTTAATCTGAACTATCTTTTCGGTCGTTTCGTGAATGATCTCTGGCCCAGTACGCAGAGTGTTACCTGTGTGTTCTTGAGCTAATTATGTATCTCCGACCTCTGTCCAACATATAGGCGATCGACACTTGCGTCTATACAAAGCTTCGAACGGTGCAGCTTTGATGCTGGTGTGATAGTTAGTATTATAAGAGAACTCAATCAATGGTAGATGAATATCCCAAGAGTTTCCAAAGTCTATCACACATGACCGAAACATATCTTCCAGTGTTTGAATGGTTCGTTCACTTTGACCATCAGTCTGGGGATGGTAAGTTGTGCTCATATCTAAGCGGGTTCCCAGGGATTTTTGTAGTGATTGCCAGAACCTAGAAGTGAACCTACTATCTCTATCAGAGATAATGGAAATTGGCACTCCGTGAAGTTTGACAATTTCTCTGAGATACGTTCTTGTCAGCTTTTCCATTTTGTCAGTTTCTTTGATTGGTAGGAAATGGGCAGACTTCGTTAACCTGTCAACCGCCACCCAAATAGTGTCGTACCCGCTAGGGGTCTTAGGTAGTTTGGTGATAAAGTCCATTGAAATTTGTTCCCATTTCCACTCGGGAATCTCGAGTTGTTGTAGTAATCCCGAGGGCTTTTGATGCTCTGCCTTGTCTTTGGAACATGTCAGGCATTTGCTCACATAAGTGGCAATCTCAGCTTTCATATTAGGCCACCAATATAATTTCTTCAGATCCAAATACATCTTGTCGGAGCTAGGATGTATTGAATATCTTGATCGGTGAGCTTCTCCCAAGACTAAGTTCCTGATGTCACCAAACTTCGGTGTCCAGATTCTGTTCATGAAATAACGAGTTCCATCATCCTTAAGCTCAAAATTCTTATCCATTCCTCGTAAAGCTTCTCTTTCAACATTCTCTTCTTTTATGGCTTCCAATTGAGCTTCCCGGATTTGTGCATTGAGGTTGGAATGGATGGTCATAGTCAGTGCCTTTACCCGTCGAGGTTTCTTATGTTCTTTACGACTTAGAGCATCTGCTACAACGTTTGCTTTTCCTGGATGATACCGAATTTCGCATTCGTAATCGTTCATTAACTCGATCCATCTCCTTTGCCTCATGTTTAATTCTTTTTGATTGAATATGTGTTGGAGACTTTTATGATCAGTGTAAATAGTACACTTGGTTCCATAGAGGTAGTGTCTCCAAATCTTCAAGGCAAAGACTACTGCTCCCAACTCAAGGTCATGGGTTGTGTAGTTCTTTTCATGGATTTTGAGTTGACAAGAGGCATATGCAATGACCCTGTCTCTCTGCATTAATACGCACCCCAAACCCTGAATTGACGCATCGCAGTATACTACGAAATCTTCAGTTCCTTCAGGTAATGATAGGATTCGTGCGCTACATAACATTTGTTTTAACTTCTGGAATGCGGCTTCCTGCTTGCTTCCCCAGTCAAATCTAGTTTCTTTTTGTGTTAGTGTAGTGAGAGGCTTTGCTATCTTGGAGAAGTTTTCAATAAATCTCCTGTAGTAGCCTGCAAGGCCTAAAAATTGACGCACTTCCGTTGGCGTCTTTGGTGCGTCCCAATTCTTAATTGCTTCAATTTTTGCAGGATCCACGTGTATTCCTTTGTTACTCACTACATGCCCAAGGAAATGTACTTCTCTGATCCAAAACTCGCATTTGGAGAGTTTGGCGTATAATTTTTCTTTCCTCAGCAGTTCCAAGATTAAATTCAGGTGTTGGTCGTGTTCTTCTTTGGTGCGAGAATAGATTAGAATGTCATCGATGAATACTATCACGAACTTATCTAAGTATTGCTTGCACACACGGTTCATGAGGTCCATGAATACTGCTGGAGCATTGGTTAATCCGAAAGGCATAACTAGGAACTCGTAGTGTCCATATCGAGTCCTAAATGCCGTCTTCGGAACATCCTCCTCTACCACCTTCAATTGATGATATCCAGATCTAAGATCTATCTTTGAATAGTAATTGGATCCCTGAAGTTGATCAAACAGGTCGTCTATTACGGGGAGTGGATAACGGTTCTTGATTGTTAATTTGTTCAACTCCCGATAGTCGATGCACATCCTGAAAGACCCATCCTTCTTCTTGACGAATAAGACCGGTGCTCCCCAAGGCGAGAAGCTCGGTCTAATGAAACCTTTATCAAGAAGTTCCTGCAGTTGACTCGAAAGTTCTTGCATCTCGGAAGGGGCCAATCTGTAGGGGGATTTTGCTACTGGTGCTGCTCCTGGAATTAAGTCGATTCTGAATTCGACACTGTGATTTGGTGGTAGTCCAGGAAGATCTTCTGGAAACACGTCAGAATAGTCACATACTTGTGGTACGTCTTTGATTTCTTTCTTTTTGCTTTTCTTATCTATTACATGTGCCAAGATGGCATAATACTTCTTGTAGATATATTTTTGAGCTTTGGTGCAAGAAATAAGCTTTAAATTCTGACCCGACTTGTCACCGTAGATCATCATGGTCTCCCCGTTACTTAGAGTTAGACGTATTGCCTTTTCAAAACATAAAATCCCGGCATGGTGAGGAGACAACCAATCCATGCCGATAATAATGTCGAAGCTCCCAATTGGCATTGACATTAGATTAACAGGAAACGTATGGTCGTTTAGAGTTAGGATACAATCACATAGGATTTCGGTGGTGCTTTCAACCTGACCGTTTGCTACTTCTACTTCATATGCACATCTAATTTACTAGACTCGTGATTTAATAGTTGTTTAAATGATGGGGTTATAAAACTTCTATCAGCGCCGGAGTCAAAGAGAATCGTAGCATATAAGTTATTGATGAGAAACGTACCAGTAACCACCGAGGGATCTTGTATCGCATCCCTATTCCCAATCACAAAAGCTCGACCACAAGCCTGGCCATCGACTTTCTTCAGTTTCGGGCAATTCCTCTTGACATGACCTTTATCTCCACATTCGAAACAAGTTACTCCTCCTCCTGACCCTGATCCACTGCCCCTGTCTTGTACTGCTGCAGCAAGTGTCGTGCCTCGACAAAAGTTTGCAGTATGATCTTTCTTGTTGCATGCAGTACAATGGAAACATTCTCCAACATGGTGTCGGTTGCATTTGGTGCATAGTGGTTTGTTTCCAGCATAACTCTTATGTTGGGTATGAATAGGGGCCGGAGTCACAGCGTACACCTTTTCAATCTGTTGTTTCTTCTGTTGACCCTGGCTTCTTCCACTGAACTTGCGTTTGTGGTGATTATTTCCAGTTGTTGGGGTTTCAACCTTAGCTATCATCGTCCCTTGATCAATTTCATTCTTAGTCAATTGAAATGCCAGACGCTTAGCACTTAGATAGGTTGTAGGTTTCGATGAAAGAAGCATCCCCTTAATTTGAGGTGCTATGCCCCAAATGTAGCGTTCGACCTTCTTGCTTTCGGGGGTCACCATTCCTGGGCAGAGAAGTGCAAGGCCGTTAAACCTAGTTGTATATGCTTTGACTTCAGCACCTTTCATTTTCAAGCTCCATAGTTCGTGTTCTAACATCTGCACCTCATCTCGTGGACAATATTCTTCAATTAACAAAGCCTTAAAGTTCTCCCAAGACATGGAGTTTGCAATTGAAACTCCTAAGTTTTTACGTGATCGTTCAACCAAGTTAAGGCTCCATCCATCAAGGTACATGCGGAAAACCGCACTTTGCTACCCTCAGGGCAATAGCAGATCTCGAAGACTCCTTCCATCTTTTTGATCCAACGGGTAGACCGATGACTCCCTCATTTCCGTAAAAGTTCTTCGATTTGCAATTCATGAAGTCCTTGTATGAACAAGTCCTTTGAGGTTATTCAGGATTTGAGTTGAGAGTGCTTCCGAGTCCATTTCTGAGCCCATCCCCTTCCACGATAGGCCTTCCGGAGTCCAGGTTCCTAGCAGTTGCCAATGCGATTGAGAGGCGTTCAGATATTAGTTGTTCCAATTCTGCAGTGGTTTTGGGAAGCCCTGACTCAGGGGGTGGAGGCATTGGTGTGTTAGAAGATGGTGTTTCTACTACCGGGGTCACCGCTGGATTGGTTCGACCTTTTCTGGGGCGTCCAGCTCTCGTTCGTACCGTTGGTTGTGGAGTTGGTACACCTGGGTTTAAACGAGTGCTCTTTCTTGGAGGCATATTGTCGTCCTATAATAATCAGTAAGTTTGCGATGTTAGTGTTAGCCATTTTAAGAATTTATTTTGGAACGATTATTTCTGTTTGATTTATTTTTTTATTTTTTATTTTTATTTTTTTTTATTTTATTTATTTATTTATTTTTTATTTTTTTTAGCAATTGTTGTTTACAAAATGGTTCATATGATAGTTCGACAAGGTTTTGAAACTAAATACATCATATATTTCATTTTAAACATTAGTATCCGTTTACATCGGTCCTTACTTGTACAAAATGTAAAGACCTAAGTTTTCGGGGTACAAAAGCCCTAAATTTTGTTATAGTACAAGTGAAACAAACAAAACTAACGCATGCTCACATCACCTAACATATCCGAAGAGTTATATCAAAATTTGCAAGTTTAACAACTTGCCCTGCCACAACCCGATACTGCTTATCACCAGAAATTCATCCATTGGGCTACCGCATTGGACAACTCGGTGTGCCTTGCAACCAGTTCTGCGTGGTCTGCTGCGAGCGTTGCATGCCTTTATTCGAGTGTTTCATGGTTTTCTTCGAGTGCTACATGCCTTTCTTCAAGTGTTTCATGGCTTTCTTTGAGTGCTACATGCCTTTCTTCTATTCCATGTGCGAGAGAGAGAGAGCAATATCGTTTTGATTCTCCATAGCAGTCATCCTTGAATTGCAGTTCATCCAGTTGCTATGGTGATAGTTCATTCGTTGGTGGAGGTTATCCAGCTCAATTTGTCGTTGTTCTTGTTGTCTCCCCATACGAGTCATTCCTCCTCTGGTCTGTGCTACCTGTCCCTGCATGGTGCTCAGTTCATCACTGATGTGCCAGACTTGTCCATGCAAGCGGGTATTTTCTTCGAATAGGAGAAACAAGTCATCAATGTCCATGGGAGATGGAGGTGTCGTTCCTGACGCTTGACCTTTCTCGAAAGTTCCCGCGGCCTTCCATTCGGATATCCACTTGTTCACCTTGTTGCTCTCCCAGGCAGGTCGATCTACCCTCTTTTGGGTGTAAGAAAACCTCTTGCTTTGCCTCAGCGTTGTGGTTCTTCGATCTGGGATTGACATCCTGGCAGTTTTCCTAGGACATCGACTTGGAGCTGTAGTGAAAGAGTGAATTGGGGTGGTTGGAGGTGTGACAGATGATTCTGATTCAGTTATCATGATCAATTCGTCATCATCTTCCTCTTCCATGTCATCCTCAGGATCTTCTTACTCGGGATCCTCTTCCATGTCCTCCTCAGGATCTTCTTCGATATCGATCTCCTCCTGCTGTATCGATGCCTCCTCGACTGGTGGGATAGGGTTGTACGCCACAGGGAGCTCGGAATAGTATGGATCTCCAGGGATTACGGGAAGCACGGGTTGGTTTGCTGGGGGTTGAACTAACATCCATAGTTCGTCCATCTAGAATGGATTTTTTTAAGAAAATATTAGAACCCAAAGTACATCGATAAATATAAAAATATTATAATTATTTATTTGGTTCTATCAATTATTCGTGTCTATTGACTGGTTTTAGTTTCCTTAAAACTCCAAGCTTTTAGTTTATCAATTATTTCATTTAGGTTGGATAATGCACAAGGCCCGCTCATAATAAAACTTAGGTGCGCAAGCTAGGTCTAGTTGTGATAAAGCATATGTATTATGAAACCTATTTGATTAATTGATCTAAATTCTTGTGTTTCAAGCCTTTTTTTTATATGATAAATAAATATTAATTTATGTTTAATAAAACTCTATTTTTAAGTTTTTGTAGGATAGCGGTATATCTATACCAACTAGAGTAAGCCCTAGACTATAGTTGTATTTTTAGGAAAATACTTAGTTCTCTATAGTCGTTAGCTCTGATACCAATCTGTCACACCCCGACCGACGGCGGAAAGGTCGGGGTTGCGACGTTTACAATTGGAACCACAGTCAACCACATATATTGAACATTCATAAATTAATATATTACGAACTTTGGTTTTGTAAGCGTTATTACAATATAGTAATTATTCAAATACGAAACATTAAGCAGATAAAATTTGTTGGTGAGTTCCACAGGTTTGACTCCGTGAATTTTATATAAAATAAGCAGATAAAATTCGGAGTATTTGAAAAAAGATGTTTAACCCAAAAATATTACTAGTACAACCTTGCCGAAGTTTGTATTAGTATTTATGTATCCAGGATGTTGTGGAGTAAATAACCGAGCTATGACTTGTTCAAGCCTCTGTGAAGCACAAAAAGGTGCTTGTTGTCCCAACGACGCTTCATCGACGTCGTGATAAAAGAATGAGATAAAGAAAACAAGAAGTTATCGTCTGATTTGTCTCGTCATACGAAGGTTGTAGCTAGTAACCACACAGACGGGGGTGTCAACCCGTATAGATCTATACACAACGTTCTTCGCTCACAAAGGATTAACAGTTATAACAGAGGACTTCACTAAGTTGGTTTTCTTAGTTTGATGAATAAGAGACTCCCCCAACAATCCCAAGTTTAGTTACCGTTCTAATATTTACGATATTTAGAAACATAATGTCGTACGTTTACCAACCTTAAAGGTAAGTTAATACCGTTTCCATGTAATGACTTGATCATACGAAAGATAATGTACATATTATTATTCACGAATAATACCCCTTTTTTAAAAAAAAATTATTATCGGGCATAAACATAACCGTAAATTTCAAGTTATTTATATAGTTTTGCTAAAGCCTAGTTTATGTCGGGGCATAATTATAATTATATATAGTGGTATGTTAATATATTCACTTTTATTTATAAAACGCCCACGTGATTATATCAAGTCAATTTATAGTAACAACACACACACACACACACACACACACACACACACACACACACACACACACACACATATATATATATATATATATATATATATATATATATATATATATATATATATATATATATATTGGACTTCGTTTTACAAAGTGAATCTTATAAATGTCCATTTTTTTAATAATAATACATGTATATCTTTATAAATCATTTCATGTAAATTCTAACATGAAATGAATTGTGGTAGGTCTTTGTGATATGTTTAAGAAAGCAGTTTCAAATATTTAATATTAGCATAAAATGGAATATAAACCCAAATATAACATAAATTGTAAATAAACTTAAATAAGTGTTAATGAGTTTAAATGACATAATTGGTCATGTGTATTCTCCCCCATAAATTATTTAAAAGGTAAAATGGGGCCGTAGATACTCACCCTCGCTGCGTATCGTTAGCTGTTTCGAGGAAAGCTCGTGAGGTTTCTGGGTTCACCAAAGCTTGAGTTTTGAGTGTAATATTTAGGAGAGTTCTTGGCACATGTAATAGATAAGAAAAGCAAAAAGAAAGAAATCAAAGACATACCACAAGTATGTGACTATTCCGACGTGTTTCCAGAAGATCTTCCTGGACTACCACCAAATCGCAGTGTCGAATTCAGGATCGACTTAATTCCAGGAGCAGCACCAGTAGCAAAATCCCCCTACAGATTGGCCCCTTCCGAGATGCAAGAACTTTCGAGTCAACTGTAGGAACTTCTTGATGAAGGTTTCATTAGACCGAGCTTCTCGCCTTGGCGAGCACCGGTCTTATTCGTCAAGAAGAAGGATGGGTGTTTCAGGTTGTGCATCGACTATCGGGAGTTGAACAAATTAACTATCAAGAACCGTTATCCACTCCCTAGAATAGACGACCTGTTTGATCAACTTCAGGGATCCAATTACTATTAAAAGATAGATCTTAGATCTGGATATCATCAACTGAAGGTGGTAGAGGAGGATGTTCCGAAGACGGCATTTAGGACTCGATATGGACACTACGAGTTCCTAGTTATGCCTTTTGGATTAACCAATGCTCCAGCAGTATTCATCGACCTCATGAACCGTGTGTGCAAGCAATACTTAGATAAGTTCGTGATAGTATTCATCGATGACATTCTAATCTATTCTCGCACCAAAGAAGAAAACGGCCAACACCTGAAATTAATCTTGGAACTGCCGAGGAAAGAAAAATTGTACGCCAAACTCTCCAAATGCGAGTTTTGGATCAGAGAAGTACATTTCCTTGGGCATGTAGTGAGTAACAAAGGAATACACGTGGATCCTACAAAAATTGAAGCAATTAAGAATTGGGACGCACCAAAGACGCCAACGGAAGTGCGTCAATTTTTAGGCCTTGCAGGCTACTACAGGAGATTTATTGAAAACTTCTCCAAGATAGCAAAGCCTCTCACTACACTAACACAAAAAGAAACTAGATTTGACTGGGGAAGCAAGCAGGAATCCGCATTCCAAAAGTTAAAACAAATGTTATGTAGCGCACCAATCCTATCCTTACCTGAAGGAACTGAAGATTTCGTAGTATATTGCGATGCGTCAATTCAGGGTTTGGGGTGCGTATTAATGCAGAGAGACAGGGTTATTAGACCGAGCTTCTTGATAAAGGTTTCATTAGACCGAGCTTCTCGCCTTGGGGAGCACCGGTCTTATTCGTCAAGAAGAAGGATGGGTCTTTCAGGATGTGCATCGACTATCGGGAGTTGAACAAATTAACAATCAAGAACCGTTATCCACTCCCCAGACTAGAAGACCTGTTTGATCAACTTCAGGGACCAATTACTATTCAAAGATAGATCTTAGATCTGGATATCATCAACTGAAGGTGGTAGAGGAGGATGTTCCGAAGACGGCATTTAGGACTCGATATGGACACTACGAGTTCCTAGTTATGCCTTTTGGATTAACCAATGCTCCAGCAGTATTCATCGACCTCATGAACCGTGTGTGCAAGCAATACTTAGATAAGTTCGTGATAGTATTCATCGATGACATTCTAATATATTCTCGCACCAAAGAAGAAAACGGCCAACACCTGAAATTAATCTTGGAACTGCCGAGGAAAGAAAAATTGTACGCCAAACTCTCCAAATGCGAGTTTTGGATCAGAGAAGTACATTTCCTTGGGCATGTAGTGAGTAACAAAGGAATACACGTGGATCCTGCAAAAATTGAAGCAATTAAGAATTGGGACGCACCAAATACGCCAACGGAAGTGCATCAATTTTTAGGCCTTGCAGGCTACTACATGAGATTTATTGAAAACTTCTCCAAGATAGCAAAGCCTCTCACTACACTAACACAAAAAGAAACTCGATTTGACTGGGGAAGCAAGCAGGAAGACGCATTCCAGAAGTTAAAACAAATGTTATGTAGCGCACGAATCCTATCATTACCTGAAGGAACTGAAGATTTCGTAGTATACTGCGATGCGTCAATTCAGGGTTTGGGGTGCGTATTAATGCAGAGAGACAGGGTCATTGCGTATGCCTCTTTTCAACTCAAAATCCATGAAAAGAACTACACAACCCATAACCTTGAGTTGGGAGCAGTAGTCTTTGCCTTGAAGATTTGGAGACACTACCTCTATGGAACCAAGTGTACTATTTACACTGATCATAAAAGTCTCCAACACATATTCAACCAAAAAGAACTAAACATGAGGCAAAGGAGATGGATCGAGTTAATGAACGATTACGAATGCGAAATTCAGTATCATCCAGGAAAAGCAAACGTTGTAGCAGATGCTCTAAGTCGTAAAGAACATAAGAAACCTCGACGGGTAAAGGTATTGACTATGACCATCCATTCCAACCTCAATGCACAAATCCGGGAAGCTCAATTGGAAGCCATAAAAGAAGAGAATGTTGAAAGAGAAGCTTTACGAGGAATGGATAAGAACTTTGAGCTTAAGGATGATGAAACTCGTTATTTCATGAACAGAATCTGGACACCAAAGTTTGGTGACATCAGGAGCTTAGTCTTGGGAGAAGCTCACCGATCAAGATATTCTATACATCCTGGCTCCGACAAGATGTATTTGGATCTGGAGAAATTATATTGGTGACCTAATATGAAAGCTGAGATTGCCACTTATGTGAGCGAATGCCTGACATGTTCCAAAGACAAGGCAGAGCATCAAAAGCCCTCGGGATTACTACAACAACCCGAGATTCCCGAGTGGAAATGGGAACAAATTTCAATGGACTTTATCACCAAACTACCTAAGACCCCTAGGGGGTACGACACTATTTGGGTGGTGGTTGACAGGTTAACAAAGTCTGCCCATTTCCTACCAATCAAAGAAACTGACAAAATGGAAAAGCTGACAAGAACGTATCTCAGAGAAATTGTCAAACTTCACAGAGTGCCAATTCCCATTATCTCTGATAGAGATAGTAGGTTCACTTCTAGTTTCTGGCAATCACTACAAAAATCCCTAGGAACCTGCTTAGATATGAGCACAGCTTACCATCCCCAAACTGATGGTCAAAGTGAACGAACCATTCAAACACTGGAAGATATGCTTCGGTCATGTGTGATAGACTTTGGAAACTCTTGGGATACTCATCTACCATTGATTGAGTTCTCTTATAATAATAGCTATCACACCAGCATCAAAGCTGCACCGTTCGAAGCTTTGTATGGACGCAAGTGTCGATCGCCTATATGTTGGACAGAGGTCGAAGATACGCAATTGGCTCGAGAACACACAGGTAACACTCTGCGCACTGGGCCAGAGATCATTCACGAAATGAGTGAAAAGATAGTTCAGATTAAAGATCGACTTAAGGCCGCACGTGATCGTCAGAAAAGTTATGCTGATGTAAGACTTAAACCTCTAGAATTCCAGGTCGGAGACCGATTGATGTTAAAAGTCTCACCATGGAAAGGTATGATTCGGTTTGGCAAGAGGGGCAAGTTAAACCCAAGATACATTGGACCTTTTGAAATTCTCGACAGAATTGGTCCTGTTGCTTATCGAATAAATTTGCCTCAGGAACTAGACAAAGTGCATGATGTCTTTTATGTGTCAAACCTGAAGAAGTGTCTGTCAGATGATACCAATGTAATACCTCTCGATGAGATTCAACTGAACACAAAACTCCACTTCGTTGAAGAACCTGTGGAGATTATGGATCTAGAAGTCAAGTGTTTAAAACAGAGTCGAATTCCTATCGTGAAGGTGCGCTGGAACTCTCATCGAGGACCAGAATTCACCTGGGAACGCGAAGACCATATGAGACAGAGATACCCCCAATTGTTTAACGATATCCTATCCACAAGTTGAATTTCAGGACGAAATTCTTTTAACGAGGGGAGAATGTAACAATTAGCAAAAAATATGAATGTTTGTACGATATTATATGTTGATCGTAAACAATATAAGCATTTTATTCAAAACTGCATATGGATTTAGCATATTTTGTTTAGAAAAGGTCTAGTGAAAATAAAACCGGTGATTTTACATTAAAATATGTTGAGAACGAGTTATTTCTGAATCATAAAATCGATTCGTGAAATCTCCCAATTAAAGTCATTTGAACGAAAAATCACCGGTTTTATTTTCACTAGACCTTTTCTAAACAAAATATGCTAAATCCATATGCCGTTTTGAATAAAATGCTTACGATCAACATATAATATCGTACAAACATTCATATTTTTTGCTAATTGTTACATATAATTAATCAATCATAATAATTGTTAAAAATAATACTAAATAGATAATTATATTTAATTCTATTAATGGGGAAGGTGGGTTGATGTCAATGAATATTATTTTTCAAAATAATTAAGATTATATATAAAAATTAATTTAAAAATATTATCTCAAAGTTAATGTCAATAACATAACAATTTTAAAAATATGTATTTCAATATTTTAACAATATATTTTTAGCCTTCGCTGTGCAACGCGCGTGAATTCGTCTAGTCATTATATACTTATAAAGGAAGCATTTTCCTTTCACCACATTCATTTGAAATTCTCATTCATTTTTTCATTTACCACATTCATTTGAAACGCCCATGACTTTTCAATTTTTTCTGATAATAATTATAAGTTGGTTAATAAGGTTAAATAAATATCAAACCTAAAATGTAATCATATATAAACTAAATTTCAATATTAAAAGAATATATTTTCTTCTACTTATAAACTTATTGTTTTAACTTTTAACATATTATACTTAATTTATTAGGTCTAATATGTTGTAGTATGTAAACCATTATCGTTAAGCTACAACTTTTGAAAATTTTATATAAAATACTTAAACTGTTAATTTAAATATAACCTTACAAGATCAACTTAAACATAAATTTTAGTTCAACTTAAACAACCCAAAGAATATTTTGTAAATAGTTAAAAGTGATAAACTGTAGTGCCTTTCTAATAATGATTATAAGTTGGTTAATAATGTTAAATAAGTATAAAACCTAAAGTGTAATCATAAATAAACTAAATTTCAATATTAAAATAATATGTTCACTTTCACTTATAAAGTTATGTGTTTAACTGTTAACATATTATACTTAATTTATTAGATTTAATATGTTGTTGTATGTAAACCATTATCCGTTTAAAGCTACAACTTTTGAACAGTTTTGACAAAATACTTAAATTGTTAATTTAAATATAATATTACAAGGTCAACTTCAATATAAATTTCAGTTTCACTTAAAAAAAACCAAAAAATATTTTGTGAATTGTTAAAAGTGATAAATTTTAGTACTAAATGAAAAAAGTAAATTGCAATATCAATATAACTAAAATATTTCCTAAATATATTTTTATAATCGTTAAAAGTTTTTAAATAAGTAGTTTAAAATAACTTACAATAACAATAGTTACAAATAACTCTATATAAATGATTATATTGTTACCTTAAAAAAAATTGTTTGATGTTTTAAATAATTACAATGATAGATATTAAAACGTTAAGCAAATAAATTTTAAAAAATTAATTAAAAATAACAACAACTATAAATAACATTAAACCATATATTATATTTAATTTTATTCATGAGTAACCCGCAGGTATATACTTATAAAGGAAACATTTTTCCTTTCACCACATTCATTTGAAACTCTCATTCATTTTTTCTTTTATCGCATTCATTTGAAACTCCCATGACTTTTCAATTTCTTTCTCATAATGATTATAAGTTGGTTAATAAGATTAAATAAATATCAAACCTAAAATGTAATCATATATAAACTAAATTTCAATATTAAAAGAATATATTTTCTTCTATTTATAAAGTTATGTTTTAACTTTTAACATACTCAATTTATTAGTTTTAATATATTGTTGTATGTAAACCATTATCATTTTAAAGTTACAACTTTTGAAAATTTTGTATAAAATACTTAAATTGTTAATTTAAATATAACCTTACAGGATCAACTTAAATATAAATTTTAGTTCAACTTAAAAAACCCAAAGAATATTTTGTAAATAGTTAAAGTGATAAATCGTAGTGTCTTTCTAATAATGATTATAATTTGGTTAATAAGGTTAAATAAGTATCAAAAATAAAGTGTAATAATAAATAAACTAAATTTCAATATTAAAATAATATGTTTACTTTTACTTATAAAGTTATGTGTTTAACTCTTAATATATTATACTTAATTTATTAGATTTAATATGTTGTTGTATGTAAACCATTATCCGTTTAAAGCTACAACTTTTGAACAGTTTTGACAAAATACTTAAATTGTTAATTTAAATATAACATTACAGGGTCAACTTCAATATAAATTTCAGTTCCACTTAAAAAAAACCCAAAGAATATTTTGTGAATTGTTAAAAGTGATAATTTGTAGTACTAAATGCAAAAACTAAATTGTAATATCAATATAACTAAAATATTTCCTAAATATATTTTTATAATCGTTAAAAGGTTTCAAATAAGTAGCTTAAAATAACTTATAATAACAATAGTTAAAAATAACTCAATATAAATGATTATATTGTTACCTTTAAAATAAAAAAATTGTTTGATACTTTAAATAATTACAATGATAGAAATTAAAACGTTAAGAAAAAAAAAATTTAAAAATTTAATTAAAAATAACAACAATTATAAATAACATTAAACTATATATTATATTTAATTTTATTCATGAGTAACCCGCGGGTAGAGGTCATTCAAAAGATTGAGATTATGCAGCTTTAATAGATGTATATATATATATATATATATATATATATATATATATATATATATATATATATATATGGAAAAGTTGAATAGAGAACCATAATTATTGGTTCTTCAAGGAACCAAATTTTTTTTTAAATTTCTAGAGCTTATTCTTTATCGAAAAACAAATCTAAAAATATCTAAATTCATAAATTAACATTGTGAATGTGAAAAATATTTTTCGGATTCACCGTGTGAATCCGGATTCACATTGTGAATTTTCAAAGATTCACATTGTGAATTTGACGTAAAAAAAATCGAATTTGATATCATTGGAAAAAGGATAAAAAGTTATGAATTTTTGTATTTTTAGTTTTTTTTTTGATAAAAAATAAGTTCTAAAAGTTGAAAAAAAGATTGGTTCCTTGGTTAATTATGGTTCTCTATTGAACCTCACCCTATATATATATATATATATATATATATATATATATATATATATATATATATATTATCATATAATTCAAAATTATCAATATATTATATCAACTTAGTATATGAATTATTATATCAAATTTAACAACAACATTATTTTTATATTTGAAAAACCACATATTTGTAAAGATTTCAGCTATATAGATGTTTATGCGCAACGCGCGGACATTCGCCTAGTATACTTATAAAGGAAACATTTTTCCTTTCACCACATTCATTTGAAACTCCCATGCATTTTTCCTTTCATCATATTCATTTGAAAACTCCCATGACTTTTTAATTTCTTTATAATAATAATTATAAGTTGGTTAATAAGGTTAAATAAATATCAAAACTAAAGTGTGATCATATATAAACTAAATTTATGTATTAAAGTAATATCAATACATCTACTTATAAAGTTATATTTTTTAACTTTTAACATATTATACTTATTTTATTAGTTTTAATATATTGTTGGATGTAAACCATTATCATTTTAAAGATACAATTTTGGAACAATTTGTACAAAATACTTAAATTATTAATTTAAATATAACATTGAGGGTCAAATTAAATATAAATTTTAGTTTAACTTAAACAACCCAAAAAAATATTTTGTAAATAGTTAAAAGTGATAAATTTAAGTGTCTTTCTAATAATGATTATAAGTTGGTTAATAGGGTTAAATAAATATCAAACCTAAAGTGTAATCATAAATAAACTAAATTTCAATTTTAAAATAATATTTTTACTTCTACTTATAAAGTTATGTCTTTAACTTTTAGCATATTATACTTAAATTATTATATTTAAAATGTTGTTGTATGTAAACCATTATCAATTTAAAGCTACAACTTTTGAACAGTTTGGAAAAAATACTTAAATTGTTAATTTAAATATAACATTATAGTTTCAACTTAAATATAAATTTCAGTTCCACTTAAAAAACCAAAGAATATTTTGTAAATAGTTAAAAGTGATAAATTATAGTGATAAATGCAAAAACTAAATTGTAATCTCAATTTAACTAAAATATTTCCTAAAGATATTTTTATAATCGTTAAAAGTTTTCAAATAAGTAGCTTACAATAATTTACAATAACAATAGTTAAAAATAACTCTATACAAATGATTATATTGTTACCTTTAAAATCAAAAAACAATGTTTGATGTTTTAAATAATTATAATGATATAAATTAAAACATTAAGCAAATAATTTTTACAAAATTAATTACCAATAACAACAACTATAAATAACATTAAACCATATATTATATTTAATTTTATTCATGTGTAACTCGCGGGTAGAAGTCATTCAAACGATTGAGATTATGCAGTTATAATAGATGTATATATTATGATATAATTCAAAATAATCAATATATTATACCAATTTTGTATACGAATTATTATATCAAATTTAACAACAATGTTATTGTTATATTTAAAAACAAACATATATTTGTAAAGACTTCAACTATATAGGTGTTTCTACGCAACGCACGGACATTCGTCTAGTCTATATTTATATCTATATTTATCTATATATACTTATAAAGGAATCATTTTTCTTTTCACCACATTCATTTGAAACTTCTATGCATTTTTCCTTTCACCACATTCATTTGAAACTACCATGACTTTTCAATTTCTCTCTAATAATAACTATAAGTTGGTTAATAATGTTAAATAAATTTCAAACCTAAAGTGTAATCTTATATAAACTAGATTTCAATATTAAAATAATATCTTTACTTCTACTTATAAAATTATGTTTTTTAACTTTAAACATATTATACTTAATTTATTAGTTTTAATATATTGTTAGATGTAAACCATTATCATTTTATAGATACAATTTTGGAACAAATTATATAAAATACTTAAATTATTAATATAAATATAACATTACACGGTCAACTTAAATATAAATTTTTGTTTAACTTAAACAACCCAAAAAATATTTTGTAAATAGTTAAAAGTGATAAATTGTAGTATCTTTCTAATAATGATTATAAGATGGTTAATAAGGTTAAATAAATATCAAACCTAAAGTGTAATCATAAATAAACTAAATCTCAACTTTAAAATAATATCTTTACTTCTACTTATAAAGTTATGTTTTTAACTTTTAACATATCATACTTAATTTATTAAATTTAATATGTTGTTGTATGTAAATCATTATCAATTTAAAGCTACAAATTTTGAACAGTTTGAACAAAATATTTAAATTGTTAATTTAAATATAACATTACAGTGTCAACTTAAATATAAATTTCAGTACCACTTAAAAACCAAAGAATATTTTATAAATAGTTAAAAGTTATAAATTGTAGTGATAAATGCAAAAAACTAAATTGTAATCTCAATTTAACTAAAATATTTCCTAAATATATTTTTATAATCGTTAAAAGTTTTCAAATAAGTAGCTTAAAATAACTTACAATAACAATAGTTAAAAATAACTCTATATAAATGATTATATTGTTACCTTTAAAATAAAAAGACAATGTTTGATGTTTTAAATAATTATAATGATAAAAACTAAAACATTACTCAAATAAATTTTAAAAAATTAATTAACAATAACAACAACTATAAATAACATTAAACCATATATTATATTTAATTTTATTCATGTGTAACTCGTGGGTAGAAGTCATTCAAACAATTGAGATTATGTAGCTATAAACTTATAATAGATATATATATAGTATCATAAAATTCAAAATAATCAATATATTATATCAATTTAGTATACGAATTATTATATCAAATTTAACAACAACGTTATTGTTATATTTAAAAAAAAACATATATTTGTAAAGACTTAAACTATATAGGTGTTTTTGCGCAACGCGCAGACATTCGCCTATCATATCATACTATACTTATAAATGAGTCATTTTTTCAATCACCTCATGCATTTGAAACCCCAACACAAATTTCCAAAACCTCATGCATTTGAAACACCCACACATTTTCACATTCAAAGTAATTAATCACACATCACACATTTTATATAACTAAAATTTTGAAGCTACGAATGGAATTATGGATGGTGAATTTAAAGCATGGCATGAAGGAACAATTGATTTTGCTCCTATATTATTATAAATATGTTCCTACTTCTGATGAAAATTTAGCAAGAATGATGAAACAAAACCTTCTCCTGCATGGTAATTAAATCCTTTTATATCATTCATTTCATATATTCCACTCCTTTAGTTTGCTCTGTTGCATGATAATTAAATCCCTTTATATCATTCATTTCATAACTTCCACTCATTTTGTTTGTACAATTTCAAATACTCTAAACGAATTATGAATACCTGGCAGGTGTGATATTATAATATGGGCTTGGAATGAACTAAAGCAAATACTATATCCTAGAAATGAATAATGAATCCAAGTTGTCCGATCATCGGCTGGCGAAGGCGATATTTTCTACCGATGTTAAAGTCTCAAGATAGAATATCAAAACCATTGCACTTTAGATAGGTTTCCAGAACTATATTCATTCCAGTCTTACTAAAGAATGCAAGAATAGGAGGTCTACCCACAATTCTTAAAGAATCCGAAACTCTAAGAATGAAAGAAGATTTAAAACCTTTAAAAGTGAATGAGAAACTCGAACATAAAGATTTAATGGCGGAAATTCAGAAGTTCTACAATAGCTACAATGAAAATTTATATTTATATTGTTCAATTTTAACAAAATAATATTAAACAATTAATCAAATCGTGTTAATTAAAAGATTTGATTGCTAATTAAAAAGTTATTATATTTATAGTATATAGAATTTCGTTTAAATAAATATTTTATTAGATTTAATTTTCATATATAAGTTCAAAGAAATTTATGTCTATCTTTATAATATTATTTATATCATATTTATTTGAGACTCTCATAATTTTTGTAATGTTTTTTATTATTGATTCTAAAATTATTGATTTTAAAATGATTCATTAATATAATATAATTGCAAAAAAAAACAATATACCTAAAATTTAGTATCTAAATCATATTAATAATAATATGTGGTTTTTAAAAGTCCTTTATAATTTTTTTAGTAATAGTTAAATGCATACAGCCACAAATGAGAACTCATATTTAATCGATTATCGAATAATTACATTAGATACTAATGTGTAAATAAACATTACATTAATTAGAATTCTAAACTAATAATAATTTTGCATTATTTATTAGTATAAATTATTTGTATATCAAAAAATATACATATTATTTAATCGCATACAACCTTTATGTACAACCTACTTAGAATAAATTAAAACATATTAATTATAATCTAATAATTTTGTTAAGTGCATTATGTTAGTATCTGATTTGTTTTAAAATCATAACTTCTCAATTAACCATATGCTTAAAAAGAATGTTAACTATTTATTTTACCATAATATATATAACTATATTAAACTACATAATTATTCTACTGCGCAACGCGTGGGCATTCGTCTCATCTATATCTATATCATATCATATCATATCATACTATATTTATAAAGGAGACATTTTTCCTATCTCCTCATGCATTTGAAACCCCCACACAAATTTCCAAGCACCTCATGCATTTGAAACATCCACACCTTTTCACCTTCAAAGTAATTAATCACACATCATGAAAGGTTTTATAACTTATATAATATATTTAATAAGCAATTAATGGATAGTCTACTATAAAAATGTCATTATCTTTGAGTAGACACACAAATACAAATCACATACAAAATTCACAAAAAAAAAAGTTTAAAGGTTTTATGTTGGTTTGAGGGTTTTGGACCATTTTTCGAGTCATGTTATTATGTTAAAGTTTTTTATTTGTAAGTTTGTTATATACTAATTCTTTTTTTATATTTTTCTTGGTTTAATTATTCTTTTAAGACAATCATTGTATGTTGTGGTTGAAACTTTAATGTAAATTAGATTAGATTCATGTTATCGATCATATCTTATGGAAAGTGATATAGATAATATTTAATTAATTATTGTGTATATGTTTGTATGTTTGTGTTGATTCAAAGTAATAATTAATTAAAAATCATGGATATGCAATATTATCCAAAGTATCCATGTAAGTCTCTTTTAAAATGCAAATTGTCTATCTTATCACTTTATATTTTAGTATATTTTTAACATTTTTAATTATAATAATAAGTGTCTTTTAAAAGTTTTCTTTCGTTTATTAATAATAATAAGTGGTTTTAAAACTAATGAACAATAATTATAATAATAAAATCAAATTATAAAAATTATGGATATGTCATATTATCCATGCAAGTCTCTTTTGAAATGCAAATTGTCTATCTTATCAATTTATTATTTAGTGTATGTTTCACATTTTAATAGTAATATTAAGTGTTTCTTACAAGTCTTCTTTAACTTATTAATAATAAGTGGTTTAAAACTAAAGAACAATAATTTTAAATGATAATAACATCAATTTATAAATTACATAACGATAACAACAAATAAATTGTATTTTAAATGAACATCATTATTGAAATTAGAAAATAGTCGCATAAGTAAAAATTTAAATTAATCAATCATAACAATTGTTAAAAATAATATTAAATAGATAATTATATTTAATTTATTAATGAGGAATGTGGGTTGATGTCAATGAATAATATTATTCAAAATATTATGTCAAAGTTAATGTCAATAACATAACAATTTTAAACATATATTTTTCAACATTTTAACAATATATTTTTAACCTACACTGCGTAACGCGCGTGAATTCGTCTAGTATACTTATAAAAGAGGTATTTTTACTTGAACCACATGCATTTGAAACCCCATGACTTTTCAATTTCTTTCTAATAATTATTATAAATTGGTTTATAATGTTAAATTAATGTAAAAACTAATTTGTAATCATAAATTAACTAAACTATAATATTAAAATATAATATTTTACTTATATTTATAAAATTATGAATTCAACTTTTTAATATATTATAGTTAACTTATTAGTTTAATTAATTTGTCATATGTGAACAATTGTAATTTTAAAGTCACAACTTTTGTATAATTTATAATTTTATGCAAAATAGTTAAATTATTAATTTCAATATAATGTTAAATGGTTAATTTAAATTAAAATTTCAGTTAAATTTGAAAAATAATCGAGAGACTAACTTATAAATAATTAAAAGTTATAAGTTATAGTGTTAAACATAATTTGTAATCCTAAATTAACCAAAAAAACATGAAACTATTTTTATAATTATTAAGAATTTTCAAATAAATAGCCTAAAAGTAACTTATAATAAGATTAATTAAAAGTAATAATATATAAAAATATATAATGTTATCTTTAAATACAAAATTTTTTTTGTTATTTTAAATAATTACAATCAAAGAAACTAACAATATTCATCAAATAAATTTTAAAAAAGTTGAATTTCTAGAACCAAATTAAAATAATTAAGAATGCCCATATAAGTTATTCTAAATAATTTACAACAACAATAGTTAAAAGTAGCATTATATACAAAAATTATATTTTTACGTTTAAAAAAAATAATATTTGATGTTTTAAATAATTACAATGATAAAAAATAAAATCTAAAACAAATAAACTTTTTTAATTAATTAGTCATAACAACAACTATAAAAATCATTAAACTATATATTATATTTAATTTTATTCATACGTAACATGCATGTAGAGCCCATTGAGACAATTGAGATTATAGAATTTTAAAAGATGTTTATGTTATCATATAATTCAAAACAAACAACGTTTATACCAACTTATTATAAGATTTATTATATAAGAGCTAACAACAACGTCATTGATATATATTTAAAAAACATATATTTGTAAAGATTTCAAATATATTGTTGTATTCCGCGTAACGCACGGGTATTCGCCTCGTATACTTATAAAAAAGACATTTTTATTTACATCGCATGCATTTGAAGCCTCTATGACTTTTCAATTTCTTTCTAATAATTATTATATATTGGTTAATAATGTTAAATTAATGTAAAAACTAAATTCTAATCATAAGTTAACTAAACTACAATATTAAATAGACAAAACTGCACAAATGGTCCCTGTGGTTAGCTGAAAATTGCCATTTTGGTCCTAAAAGGTTTGGACTAGCACCAGAGGTCCATACTTTTAATTTTGTTACGAGTTTGGTCCAGTTTTCTATAAAAATTTTCATAATGACTATTTTGCCCTTATTTGTTTTTTCAGTTTTTTTATTATTTAAATACTTTTTTTATTAAAAGAAAAAATAAAAAAGAAAATTTGCATTTTCTATTTTATTTTTATAATTTTTTATAACAAAATAAAAAAAATGAAAATGAAATCTCTCTCTCTCTCTCTCTCTCTCTTGTTTCTTGTTTACCACCGGCCAAAGAAGAATAAATTGGTGGTTGTCGTCGGCCTAGGCTGCCTCTCCGCCTCCCACCGGTCAGGTAGCACCACCCCCAACACCCGCTTCGATCGTTGCTGCCCTTCATTTGAACCTCCACGAGAGAAAGGAGATGGAGATCTGAAAATTAGGGTTTCTTGGCGGCTAGGGTTTTCAAATAGGGCGTTTAATGACTAGAAATCGAGGGGGAGACACATGGGGTTGCTCCGGCGGCTTCTGCTGCTTCGTTCCACAGCAGCAATCAGCGACGGTGGCTCCACAACAGCGGCGTCGGTGGTGGCAAAGGTTGCTCCGGTGGCTTCTGCTGCTTCGTTCCTTGCTAATCCGACGAGCTCGACGAGTGGGAGGGCAGCGAGGCAATGGTTGGAGCTTAACCCCGTTCCAATTCAACAGAAAAAAAAAAGATTAGAGATGGTGGTGTCTTGAGGTGGGTGAGGAAGAACTCCGACTGCAGCAGTAGCGGGGGCTTTTGGTTGGTGTTTGTTTGACAGAACAGAAGGAAGTGGGTGGTTGGAGTGGTGGTTTTCGGTGGTGGTGAGTGGTGAAGTGGTGGGTTGTTCTCGGAGGGGGAAAAACAGCGGAGTAAGGGAGAGGGAGGTGGCACCGGTGATGGTGGGTGTTTCTTGGTGGCCGAAAAATAGCTCCACCTCCGGTGGAGTTCTCTTGCTCGAAAATGAAGAAGAAGGAGGGATAACCACCTCCTTTGACTGGTAGTATATAAATGAAAAGAAGAGAGGGATTTGTGGCGTTAGAGAGAGAGAGAGAGAGAGAGAGAGAGAGAGAGAAAGAGAGAGAGAGATTTCATTTTTATTTTTTTATTTTGTTATTAAAAATTATAAAAATAAAATAGAAAATGCAAATTTTCTTTTTTATTTTTTCTTTTAATCAAAAAAAAATATTTAAATAATAAAAAAAACTGAAAAAGAAAAAAAAAATAAGGGCAAAATAGTCATTATGAAAAAGTTTATAGAAAACTAGACCAAACTCGCAACAAAATGAAAAGTTTGGACCTCTAATGCTAGTCCAAACCTTTTTGGACCAAAGTGGCAATTTTCAGCTAACCACAGGGACCATTTATGCAGTTTTGTCTATTAAATATCATATTTTACTTCTATTTATAAAATTATTACTTTAGCTATTTAACATATTATAGTTAACTTATTAATTTAAATATGTTGTCGTATGTGAACAATTGTCATTTTAAAGTCACAACTTTTGTATAATTTATGATTTTATGTAATATATTCAAATTATTAATTTCAATATAATGTTAAACGGTTAACTTAAATCAAAGTTTCAGTTACACTTGAAAAAACTCGATAGACTATTTATAAATAGTTAAACGTTATAAATTTTGTACCTAAATTGTAGCTTAATCATTAAACAAAAAAACCATGAAACTATTTTTTTATAGTCATTTAAAATTTTCAAATAAGTAGCTTAAAAATAACTTACAATAAAAATAGTTAAAAGTTATATTATATAAAAAATTATGATGTCATCTTTAAAAATAAAAACAATGTTTGTTGTTTTAAATAATTACAATGAAAGAAATTAACAATATTCATCAAATAAATTTTAAAAAAGTTCAATTTCTGAAACCAAATTAAAATAATTAAGAGTTTCCAAATATGTTATGTTAAATAACGTACACCAATAATAGTTCAAAGTAACATTATATACAAAAGTTATATTGTTACCTCTAAAAACAAAAACAATGTTTGATGTTTTAAATAATTAAAATGATAAAATTAAAATCTTAAGCAAATAAACTTTTTAAAATTAATTAATCATAACAATAACTATACATATCATTAAACTATATTTATATTTAATTTTATTCATGAGTAATCTGCAGGTAGAGGCCATTGAGACACTTAAAATTATAAAATCTTAAAAGACATCTACATTATCATATAATTCAATACAAACAATATTTATACCAACTTATTATAAGATTTATTATATAAGAGCTAACAACAACATTATTGATATATTTAAAAAACATATATTTGTAAATATTTTAAATATAATGTTGTATTCTGCGCAACGCGAAGATATTCACCTAGTCTATATCTATCTATATCATATATTTGTAAATATTTGCCTTTTTTAACTTCCTCAGACCACATTCATTTGAAACCCCTTTTTTTAACTATTGCAACTCAAAAGTTTCTTAATTATGATTTAACACTCAAAAGTTTTATAACTTATATTATGTTTAATTAGCATTTAGGGAAAAGTTTACTATAAAAAGGTCAATCTTTTGGGAAGACATGCATACAAATTATATACAAATTTCAGAAAGAAAACAAACTTAAAGGTTTTTGTGTTGGGTTGAGGTCTTATGACCACTTTTGGAGATATGCTATTATATTAGAGCTTTTAATTTGTAAGTTTGTTATACTAATTCGTTTTTATATTTTCTTTGTTTTTGGATTATTGTAATACAGCCGTTGTATATTGTGGTTTAATCGTTAATATATTGATCATATGTTATATAGGGTGATGTCGAAAATATTTAATTAAATATTTTAAATATGTTTTTTTTTGTTTTGTAATTGTATCGTTTCAAAAAGATAATTAATTAAAACTCATACATATGTTATACTTTCCATCTCTCTCTCTCTCTCTCTCTCTATATATATATATATATATATATATATATATATATATATATATATATATATATATATATATATATATTAATAGAGGTCAAAAGACTTCAACCAAAATTCATTTAAAATCTAATATTTCAAATACTTTTTAATAATGATTGTAAATTTTTCAACATGTGTTACTTAATTGATTGATTAATAAAAATATTAATGTTTTGAAACTCCTAACTCTTAAACTTATATTATTTAATTTGTTAGTTAACTAAAATATTTTTCCTACATAGAGATAACATTTTTATGTCTGGTTACTCATATTTGTTTATGTAATTAGAAAACAAGGTGTACATAGAATGACTACTTAAATTTCACATAAGAATCGATACCACTAGAGAGGTATGTTGTCTTTAACCGGTGGTAGGAGATCCACATACCCTTTTTAATTATTTATATTAATGCTTAGTAATATCTATTTTATATTCCTATTCACTTTAATTTTTTAGGTACAAATTAAGGAAGAAGATTCTCGGCGCACCAACATAAAGTCAAACGTACGCCTTGCAAAATATGTAATTAAAATTAAATATCATATTTACTAATCGACTTATGTTAAAACTCTTGATGACATTTATGTATAATGATATATTTTGTATGACTTCATTCTTAATTTCAGTGCTTAATATTTGAAAGTTCATATATGAAACCTTGGATGTTTTGATATAATATAAATAGTGTAATACGAAGTTTATTAGTTCAATATTGTTTATTAATAGCTCATTCAAAACAACTTAGTTATTATTTTATCCAAAAAAATATTATCGGACATAAGAAAAGTAGATTATATTAATGTTATATAAAAACTTATAATATATATTGGATATAGTAAGTCCCCAAATCTGCTTGTGTATCAATCAGATCCGTTTGATGGTGCGGAATCCCAATCAAACGGATGATTTCAGATCTAGTAGAAGAGAAGGAGAAGAAGAAGAAGATGAATCTATGATGTATTCAAGATTGGAATGATGAACAATACACAAGATTCACACACACTCTCACACACACTGTAACACCCGGATTTTTAGAGGTATTATGGTGTAGGTTAATCTTGTGATTAAAGGAGAGACTCGACGAGTTGAGGGTCCAACTCGCCGAGTCGAGTCGGGTTTCTCCCGTGGATTTAATGAGTGGACTCGACGAGTCCAAGGAGAGGGACTCGCTGAGTAGGCGCTGATTAGAGAAACCCTAATTTCCGGGGTTTGGAACCTATTTAAAGGCACTTATAGCCTCATTTGCGGCCACCCTTTCCCTGGAAGCAAACCCTAAAGGTCATTTGAGCTAGAAAGTGAGAGAGAAGCTATCTTGGGATTTTTAGTGCATCATTTGAGAAGAAGAGAAGGAGATCAAGCAAGGATCAAGAGGGGGAAAGTTGGATCCAGTGATAGATCGTCCAGAGCTTCTGAGGAAGGTAAAAGTCTGCACCTTTCTCATTATTTTGGTTAGATCTCATGTGTTTGGAGTTCTAGGGCTTTTACCACCTTTGGTTTGGAACTTTGAGTAAAATGGATTAGCTAGAAGCCTAGTCCTCAGATCTGGACCTTGTGAGGTCCCTAGAGTCCAAAGGGCCCAACTTTATTCATCCAAATGAGGGTTGTTGTGCTTAACACCTTAAGAAGGGCTTGTTTTGGCATTTTGAGGCATTTATGCCATGTATGAACGTAAAGGTCGAGACTTTATGTGTCTCTGGTGTATTAAAGGGCTAGATCTAGGGTTTGGAATGAGAGATCTGACTTTGGACGTCTGAATGAGGAATCAGACCGAGGGGACTCGTCGAGTCCATGAGTTGACTCGACGAGTCAGTGAGGGTTTGTCCCGATGAGCTTGAGCATGCGATAGCTCGACGAGTTGGGAGTCAACTCGACGAGCTGAGCTGGACTGTCACGAGATTTCTGAGGAAAGTAAGTGGACTCGACGAGTCGCAAGGGTGCACTCGGCGAGTCGGGTCAGACATGGACTGTTGACTCGAGTTTGACTTCTGTTGACTCTGGAGTTTGGTCAACATAAGTAATGGAGACCATGGAGGGGTAAAATGGTCTTTTACCCAATTCAAGAGTTAGAGAAAGAAGAATAGCCCTCATTTATTGGGGCCGTGTGAAGAGTATTGATTGGAGATATTCATCTTTTGTGCTAGGCGGAGGCTAGTTCGAGTTTCGGGTGCGAGGGTATTTACTTGCTGCTTGTCAGGTGAGTCTTCTCACTATACTTTACCTTGAGTGGTAATTAGAGTTATGTGACAGAGTATCTTGTATGATATGTAGGTGATGTGTTGCACTGCATCATTTCTATGTGATTTATGCTGTGTGTATTCCAGAGTTTACAGAGTTAGGACCGGAAGGTCCACAGAGTTAGGACCAGAGGGTCCACAGAGTTAGGGCCAGAGGGCCCACAGAGTTATAGCCTCAAGTGGCTACTATGTGTTATATGTGGTATTTTGGGGAACTCACTAAGCTTCGTGCTTACCGTGTTATGTGTTATGTGTTTTAGGTTGTACTCAGGAATCGCGGGAAGGCACCGGTTTGATTGTACACACCAGTGAAAGAGTTATGTTTTGAGGATCCTGGATTTTTAATGGAGTTGTGTTTTGTAATTTGAATAAACGAGATTTCCATACAATATGTTATGAAAAGTATGCGATTTTAAAATGAAAAATCTGTTTGAAAAATTACGCCTTCGGGTATGTTACAAGTTGGTATCAGAGCCTTGGTTTGAGGGATTCGGATGCGCCTTCGGGTAAATCTGGACTCAAACTGAGGATTTGAGAAAAAATTTCAAAGAAATGATTTTTCTAAAGCGAACAAGAGTTTCTAAGAGAAAACGAGAAGGAGCAGTGTATACAATCAGCCAGAGCCCGAACGGTGATTTCCCAAAATACCCTTACGTTTGTATTATGAGATATTTATGAGATATGCTATGAGATATTGTGCATGCTAGAGATAGGCTAGGTATTTCATATGTTAGGACTAGAGTGGCCTGATTTGTGATGCCTTAGCCTAGGAGTTACTGTTATCTGTGATGTGCTTTCGAGCATGTGCTGAGCAAGAGTATCCAGCATGAATCCTCTAGAGAGGGATTTGAGTAGAGGAGTAATCTAGGAGAGATACCTAGATGAGCATTTGAGGAGTCTAGTGAGGGAGTAGTCAGATGCCCGCGTGGGGTAAAGTTGCTTGGGTTCGGTGGTATCCTTAGAGTATGAGGAGAGCAAGTGGGTAATGACCTAGAGTGGTTTTACATGTTGATAGAGATTATTCGATGCCCGAATGCTGCTTGCTTCGTGCTTTGTGGAACTCTTGATGATGAGAGTCAGCTACTAAGTGAATATGACGATATTCAGGAGGTAGATGGCTGGCATCATCAGGAGTTATTCAGCAGCTGATGGCGGAGAAGTGAGAGAACCTAGGAAGAGCCTAGGAAAGGGTGACCCTAGTCAGATGAGTACGCTGACAGAGTAGGATATTTCGCGGAGGAGCGAACACGCATGACGGGATTGGTGATCGAGAAGGTCGAGCAGCTACTTAGGAACTCGGGGATGGTCCGTGTGGAAAGTATGGGTAGATGTGGCAGGTAGTATGGGCCCGTACTACTGAAAGCAGAGGACCCATACTCGATACAGGGAACATTTCGGAGGTTTTAAGTAGCAGATCGAGAGGTGATGTCATGGTTCGAGTACCATGATTAGTAGCAGATCGAGAGGTGATTTCATGGTTCGAGTACCATGATTTGTAGCAGATCGAGAGGTGATGTCATGGTTCGAGTACCATGATTTGTAGCAGATCGAGAGGTGATGTCATGGTTCGAGTACCATGATTAGTAGCAGATCGAGAGGTGATTTCATGGTTCGAGTACCATGATTTGTAGCAGATCGAGAGGTGATTTCATGGTTCGAGTACCATGATTTGTTGCAGATCGAGAGGTGATTTCATGGTTCGAGTACCATGATTTGTAGCAGATCGAGAGGTGATGTCATGGTTCGAGTACCAAGATTCGTAACGGATTGAGAAGAGATAACATGGTTCGGGTACCATGATTCATAGCAGATCGAGAGGTGGCCACATGGTTCGAGTACCATGACCCGTGGCGGTTAGTGTTACTGGTTCTACCAGTTATTCCGTTGTGACTGTCTAGATTGAGATCAGATGTGAAAGAATATGGGGCCAAAAGGCCATGATGAACGAGTTTTAGTGGAGCATCCCTTAAAAGGGAAATCGAGTTAGCTCCGAGGGATTGTTGGTGAGATGCCAGTTGGAGTCGCAAGACTTAGGGATGAGTAGGGATGGTGCGTTATGGGAGAATACGGTCTGGGCTGAGCGACCGGCCGATGGTGGAGATGTCATTTTTTTGTGACCTGAGCGGTGCTATTTCTGTTTCTGTGGGAAACAGGAGAGGTATTGAGATTTTCGGTTTCCAAGGTTGGGGGGTGAGCCCTGTGGGGTAGCTTTGGTTACGATCTTTCATCAGAGTATTTGGGCAGTATGTCTGCCGAGAGGTAATGTTAGAGCATGAGCAGGTTGTCAGCGGGGACTGAGATGTTTAAAGACAAGGATACACCCTATTTGAGCATAGTAGGGCATGTATTAGCTGTAGCGGCAGACGATCAAGAAGAGGATATTGGAGCGGTGGATCTTATTGTCTATGATGAGTATCGAGTGTGGTAATGAGGACGCCACTCTTATTACAACCCACGTGATGGAACGTTGGTTGAATAGTCAAGGATGAGGAATATGTTAGTTCATTATTTTCAGACTGAGAGTCAGGGTTGCGACTGGACAGTTGAGATGTCCGGTAGTGGGATGGTACGAGATTCTGAATGACTAGAGGTAGTCATGATGAGAAGTTTCTGAGGATTTCATCGGAGATTCTGGGTATTTGGAATTGCTTGACCTCCATCGGGGGGATTATCGAGCATTGCGTATCACCTTCCAAGAGTAGGTGCGGTGTTATTGGTAAAAACAGTCTGTGGCTAGATTGTTGGCGAGCCAATTGGTGATGGTTCGAACCCTGAGTGGGGGAGAACCGGGTACTTTTGAGGAGATCAGAGATTTGTTCAAGAGCGGTTAGAGAACTGGATAGAGAGGCATGTGGTGCGAATTCCTGAGACCAGGGTTATTGGTGGTCAAGGAGAGGTGCAGATCGAGATAATGCATGTGGTACGTGTTTGAGAAAGGGTGAGTGTCTCCACGGCAAGTGGCCGTTGGCCGGAGACCTTGTGGTGGTTAGGAATCCTTCAAGGTTAAAATGGTGAATTCGAGGTGGTTGGCTTGCGAGGTTAGTTCGGTGGTTGAGAAATTCTGGTTCAGAGTATGGGCTATTATATGCAGTATGGGAAGGGAAGAAGTTGATTGGGCAACCAACTTCAGGGTCGTTATGAGTATTCTTGCATGAGTTTTGAGCATTAGAGGAGGAAGTTTCGGATTGTCATCTTCGTGTTCTGAGTCGTTGGCAATTTCTCCGTGTTTTAATTTGGAAGATGGAGTATTCCGGGGTTACAAGTGACACAAGGGAAAGATCGGTTGCGAGATTTCGAGGAAGCAATGCGATATCTGAGTATTATGCCATGAGTATGAGATCAGTGGTGGAGTCAAGACACTGCGAGGCGTTGTGATGGTATTACGGGGTATCTGAGTTTAATGTCCTAAATCTCTGATTATTTTGAGCTTTGAGTTTGAGAGGACGAGTGGTGAATCAAGTGTCTATGGTTCCGGTGGGGGCCCTTCAGCTAATTGACATCAAATGGATTTACTTGAGAAGGTGAATTGCATCGAGGAAAAGAGGTTTTGTCGCGACGGTGTCCGAAGTAGTGATGCTTAGCTTGGATGGGTGTGTGTGTACCTATCTATGCTGGGCTAGAGCATGAGTTAATGATCGCAGTGTGGTGTCAACCTGAGGATGAGATAGTGAAGTGGTAAGAGTAAATGCGGTAAGACTGCGGGGAGCTGCAGTTTCAATGAGTCAGTGCAGAGAGGTTGTGGTGATGCTACGGGGAGCCGTAGTACTCACTATTCATTGAGGGGTGTGGTGATGCTACGGGGAGCCGTAGTACTTACTATTCAGCGAGAGGTTGTGGTGATGCTACGGGGAGCCGTAGTACTCACTATTTAGTGAGGGGTGTGGTGATGCTACGGGGAGCCGTAGTACTCACTATTCAGCGAGAGGTTGTGGTGATGCTACGGGGAGCCGTAGTACTCACTATTCAGTGAGGGGTGTGGTGATGCTTCGGGGAGCCGTAGTACTCACTATTCAGTGAGAGGTCGTTGTGATACTACGTGGATATGTAGTACCCACTAGTCAGCGAGAGAATGTTGTGATGAAGTGCTCTCTGATCAGAGCTTGACGCAGAAAAGTTTTAGGCTTGGGTAGCCCTAATATTTGACTTGTGGAAGCCTGGGGTCAAACCAGGGGCGAGACTGGGGTCTCCATGTTTGTCGGAAGTCGTGATACTCCGAATGGAGTAGTGGTTTTCGCGGCCAAGGGAAGTGAATCAGTGAGGTACGCATGGGTTGCGGGTCATGAGTCATGAGTTGAGTGGTTCATTGGGACGAGTGGTTCCAATTCTGGATCGGACCAGACTCTCGATATTAAGTTTGACTCTAGTGGTGCATTGAGTAGGCGAAATGAGACTCTGGATTCTGAGATGGGTTCCATTTTGAGGAATATTGTTTGTCATAAGATGTTTTGGACCGGAGTGGGTCAGTTCGTTGGTGCGGGAGGTACCGCGAGGCGCTCATATCTAGGCAGTAGTGTTCGACGGGGGTCGAGGGTGAAACAATTTTGCAGGATTGTGGAATCCGTTGGGGTAAAGAGAACTTCGTGACTTGGGTGTCACTGGGCCGAGATAGTTGTTATGAGAAGGAAATCAGTAAGACATTTCGGGATATGTTATGGGTGACCTTTGGAGGTTCAACTGTGGAGTCAGAAGTTGACCTAGTGCTCAGTATTAAAAAGGGGTATGAGGAACGAATCTGGGACTTGGGATTGTGATGTCTGAGGAAACTTCTGAGCGAGCCTGGTTATTCTCTTGTGTCTGAAGGGCGGAGTGTTGAGGATTCTTGGTTCAGATGGGTTCTGATAGCAGTTTAGTGTATGATCCTTGGTGGGGTGTGGACCCTTCCGTTTCTTGGGGCGTGATTTGGATCATTAGCATGTTGATATGAGTGAGCGGTAGCCGATTGTCGGATTTGGTCTTGTGAGAATCGGAGGATCAGTGAGTTATCAGGGTTTGATATTCGAGGAGCGAATATCATGGTGATCGCTTGAGTAGGCGGTCTGGCGGTGGGTCAGGCCACTAGAGCTTCCGGATAGTGGGGATGAGTATATTAGCGACGGAAGAGTTGGTTCAGTTCTGGTCTTGGGAGTTTTGTGTGGTTTCAGGTGTCCATAGAGGAAGATATCGGGGTAGTATGAGATCCTTTCGGTGGTGCCTTTTGGATTGATGATTTCATTATGTGAGTGGTTAAGGAGTGATTTCGAGGGCGAAATCTAATTCAAGTGGGGGAGAATTGTAACACCCGGATTTTTAGAGGTATTATGGTGTAGGTTAGTCTTGTGATTAAAGGAGAGACTCGACGAGTTGAGGGTCCAACTCGTCGATTCGAGTCGGGTTTCTCCCGTGGATTTAATGAGTGGACTAGACGAGTCCAAGGAGAGGGACTCGCCGAGTAGGCGCTGATTAGAGAAACCCTAATTTTCGGGGTTTGGGACCTATTTAAAGGCACTTATAGCCTCATTTGCGGCCACCCTTTCCCTGGAAGCAAACCCTAAAGGTCATTTGAGCTAGAAAGTGAGAGAGAAGCTATCTTGGGATTTTTAGTGCATCATTTGAGAAGAAGAGAAGGAGATCAAGCAAGGATCAAGAGGGGGAAAGTTGGATCCAGTGATAGATCGTCCAGAGCTTCTGAGGAAGGTAAAAGTCTGCACCTTTCTCATTATTTTGGTTAGATCTCATGTGTTTGGAGTTCTAAGGATTTTACCACCTTTGGTTTGGGACTTTGAGTAAAATGGATTAGCTAGAAGCCTAGTCCTCAGATCTGGACCTTGTGAGGTCCCTAGAGTCCAAAGGTCCCAACTTTATTCATCCAAAGGTCCCAACTTTGAGGATCCTGGATTTTTAATGGAGTTGTGTTTTGTAATTTGAATAAACGAGATTTCCATACAATATGTTATGAAAAGTATGCGATTTTAAAATGAAAAATCTGTTTGAAAAATTACGGTGTTACACACACACTCTCTTCTTTTCTCTAGTTTCTCTCACACCTTAAAATGCACACACTTAAGCTCCTTACACTTCTTACCCTCACATGAACTCCTCACCCTATATATATATATATATGGACCTAAGGCCAAGCCCAAAATACAAATAATCCAATGCTAGACCGAAAACACATGGGTTTTCGGTCCAAGCTACAATTAATCCTATACTATTTTCGGCCCAAATAATTAAAACAATAAATGCTTAGAAAAGCAAAGTATAAACCATATTTTTGACCCAACAATCTCCCCCTTGGTTTATAGCTTTCTTTTCTAATTGACCCAACAAGCTCCCCCTAAAAAGGTAGCTGGCTTTTCTTGTTAATCTTCATTGTGAGCTTGGCTTCAGCATTTATCTTCAAATTCTTCACAACTTCAAGATGAACTTGATGAATCTTCAATGAATGACTTCATCTGGAGCAGTTGGGCATTTCTTCAGAATTTGGCTTTGAATGCACGTCGGGTGAGGAGGCTTGATGAAAAGATTCTTGAAAGATAGCACTTTCAGCTTGAGAATCTTCAGAGAGAACAACGGAGAGAAATAATCTTCTAGATCACTTTAGCAGGTACAAGATAACAGCAGACTGATTGAGGAGGCTTCAATGCAATCTGTCACATAATCTTCAAGTCATCTTGACCTTGCTTCTGGGGTTGAAAGATTGAATGTCGAAAGAATAATCT
Organism: Lactuca virosa; assembly: GCF_052849685.1. Taxonomy (NCBI): domain Eukaryota; kingdom Viridiplantae; phylum Streptophyta; class Magnoliopsida; order Asterales; family Asteraceae; genus Lactuca; species Lactuca virosa. Next base: position 74,653,369 of record NC_136431.1, read on the forward strand.
TCATTTCTTGCTCCTTCGAATGAGAATTCTTCGATGATCACGGATGAAGCCTTGGCTCAGAAATCTTCGATACAGTCTCCATGAGTCTCATCTACACCTGGATTCACTTTTCAAGACAAAACAAAAGCTAAAAGAAAACTTAGCACACAATATTTTTGGATTTTTCAAATTTTCTAAAAAAATAAAACAGAAACAAAAATATTTTTGGATTTTCTGATTTTTCTAAACAAGAAATAAAACAGAAATAACACTATTTTTGGATTTTTAATTTTTCTGATTTTTGTTTGATTTTTGAATTTTTTTTTAATTCTCCCCCTAAATTTGTGCATAGAGAAAAACTATGAACAAATTTAACAAAAACAAAAATATTTGGGATCAAAGTTGTCAAGCAATCCAATATCGTTTATCAGCACACGCATGCATGTCTAGATCTGGTCAATCACCGGTATTGTGGTCCACTTAAACACAAAGGATGTTGACAATTTGGACAGATTATAAGTGACAAGTCATTGTGATATAAATTCCTAAATGGACATTTAGCTGACGACGACCAAGGATATTATTGTCCACTTAAATTAAGCAGCAAGATCTACAGACAACCTATTAAATGGTTCAATTTTAGATGTACTAGAGCATGTTTCCCACTTCCTGATATACCCCGGTAATCAAGAACTTCCAAAGAACTCCTTACTTTAGGTGAGTATTCAATCATTAAGAAAGAAGTCAGATATAGAAGTGCATATGTTGTATCCCAGGTCGGATGTCTTCCAATCACACAGAGGGAACAACATATGACTAACAGAGATAGATGGATTGAGAGGTAGAATGTTGCATATGCTGTGTCCCAGGTCGGATCTTCCGATCACGCAGAGGGGACATCATATGGCTAACAGATAGAAAGAATTTCATAGATAAGGAGGTGCGTAGAATTAGAGTTGCATATGTTGCAATCCAGGTCGGATAGGTTCCAATCACGCAAAGGAAGCAACATATGACTGACAGATAGAAAGAAAGAAAATAATTTCCTACAGACCTACTTTATCAGAACCCCCCAGTTGCCCTATCAATACCGGAATTAAGGACATGAGTCCATACATCAAGGAAATGTTCAGCCACAGTTCTAGATAATTAACTTTTAGTGTATCTCGCAGGTTCCCATGTTTATCTCACTGCTCAATCTACCCGAGCGTCGTATGGTCAGTCCAAATGAAACTATCTAAGTCTATATTGTCTAGTCCTTTCATGGTCAATCAATGTCTAGTCCATTTGAATCCTTTGTGCCTACCAGCACATTGAATACAAATTCTAGACAATTCGGCTTTAGTGCATTACACGAATCATAAATTGCCTTTTAGCACTAGACTTCATATCACTTCCCAATAATAACTACTAACGAAAAACTATAAGAAAAAAAAGATTAACTTCAAAATGAATCAGTGTAAAATAAACTCAGGAGTATCGAGAAGAAAACTCAAACCGTAATTCACCGATTGAATTTGCATCCAGAAGGTCTGAGAACAACATGCGTAATCTCATAACAGATCCGAAAATTATTCATGTCATTAAGCACTAACCCCATGTGTGATCCCTTCCTTTCTTCCTTTCCCACAAAGGACACATACTCTCAAACAAAGTTCTGAATGTTGTACAGTTGAGAGATGCCTCCTATCAAGTGCCTGGAACAGCCACTATCAACAAACCGAAGTCTGATGATATGCCTCCATAGCTGCTCCGACACAGAGCGGGATTAGTTGGTCTTTGGAACCCAGTCCATTTTGAAATTGGGTTGACCTTTGTCATCCTTGCATATTACTCTCTCCCATGACATGTCCTGCTTATCACAAACAGAAGATGTAGAAATATTAGAATTGTTAGAAGATTTGGGAGAGCGAGCCTTTGGAACCCATTTGTAGTTGGGTTTAACCCATTTCTTTTTCGATCTGGTGGGTGGCTCAGTACTTGGTTTTGATCTTGATGTCGGCCGTTGAGATGACTTTGACCTAACCGGTCTTTGTTTCACTGGAACATCTCTTGGATTGGGCTTCTTGGCCGACATTCCCTTATTGCCCTTGGGATTCGGATTCTTGGCCTTGTGGGTTTGATTCTTGGCCTTCTGCGCGTTCCAGTCACCATTGTCTGAACGTGACCTTGATGGGTTTCTTTTGGAGTATCTCCCTCTTGGCGCGTTCTGCCACCCTTGTGCATAATAGGGAACGTATGCGCGATTATGACAATTTCTGGCAATGTGTCCAGGTGTTCCACAGTGAAAACATGTCTTTTTCTTCGCTGTGAAATTGTTTCTTCCTGCCCCTGGTGGCGTATCTTTGCCTTGTCTCTTATTTTTTCCACAAGCACAATTGCAGGAGGCACTCTGTTTCACTGGAATTGGTGGCCTGTATTTCTCAACAGCAGGTTGATCAGAAGCAGCTGAGTTCGAAGCAACAGATTCAGAGTTCAAGGAGATGTTGGTTTGTTCAATGGTGTTCTCTTTGTTCTCATCTTCTGCTACTTTACCTGCACATGAGGTGGAAACATTAGTATTTTCAACCTGAATACCTCCTGACACAAATCCAACTGGTTTGCCATATTGAAGATGTGCCTCCCTGTCAATTTCTTCCTGTGTCGTAGGGATGGATGTGTAGTTATGATTGAAAGGTGGATGAACACTATCATACCCTAGACCCTTGTTTTGATTATCTTTGAATTTTAATTGGTTTTCAAATAAGGACTCGACTGTCTTACTTGACGCAGTATAATTTTTGAAACTAACATCTGTTTTTCCACACTTAATTTTCAAAGCGTCAAGTTCTTCAGTTACAGCAACAAGTTTTTTCTTAATGTGATCGTAATTTTCACACTTGTTGCTGTAATCTTCTTGTAATTTCCTAAAGTCCTTAGTCTTGGCCTCTAATTGAGCTTTCAGAGGTTTCTGACCTTTCCTAAGGGTATAGCCTTCGTATTTGAGGTCCTCATTTTCTCCTTTTAATAAATCGATTTGATCTCGGAGAAATTTAATAGTTTTAATGCAAGTTTGAGAACAAGAAACTTCATTGACCGGAATGTTTGAGGAACTCATTTTTATCAAAAATGCCCTTTGACTGTAAACCTCAAAAGTCAACCCTAAAAGTCAAACTTAAAAGTCAAACTTAAAAGTCAAACCGAAAAGCTAAATTTGAAAATTTAAAAGTTAAACGAAAAAGTCAAAGTTTAAAGTCAAATGTCAAACTTGAAAGTCAAAGTCAAAATTTTAAGGTCAAAAGATAAAAATAAAATCAAAAATTAAAAACTAAAATTTTTTTTTGGGTTGAAAATGGAATTTTAAAATAAAAGAAATTGATTTTTGGGGTTAAAAGTGCCAATTTTCGAAAGTTGAAACCGAGAAGGAGAGCTTATGTTTTAAATTTCGAAGGGATGACACAAAGGGTTTGCTAGTCGAGTTGGTAAAGCGTAGACTTGATCAACTAGAGGTCCCGGGTTCGATCCCCGGCACCCCCAAATCCGTTTCCCCCCTTTTTAATATGCGAAGGAAGATGTGCGATGCGAGGACTTCTACTGCTGCTGACCGAGAACGAAGCGAAGACGCTGGACCGAAAGCTCGGATTGAAAACGTCGGACCGAACACATGACCGAGAACCTCGGACCGAACACGTGTCTTCGGACCGAAAACTCTGGCCGAGAACTCCGACCGAAAACTCCTCGGAAATCACTGGTTACAACGAAAAACAACGTTTTTTGCTCCTTTTTGCTCCAAAACTCGATCAAAAACTCGTTTTTATGAAAAACGCGAAGAACAAACCCCCCTATTTTGCCAAGATCTATCCAAAAACGCAAAAATCTCTTCAAAATAAGATCAAATAAGCTCCAGATCTGAAAAAATTGATTGATACAACCAAGCTCTGATACCACTTGTAAGTCCCCAAATCTGCTTGTGTATCAATCAGATCCGTTTGATGGTGCGGAATCCCAATCAAACGGATGATTTCAGATCTAATAGAAGAGAAGGAGAAGAAGAAGATGATGAATCTATGATGTATTCAAGATTGGAATGATGAACAATACACAAGATTCACACACACTCTCTTCTTCTCTCTAGTTTCTCTCACACCTTAGAATGCACACACTTAAGCTCCTTACACTTCTTACCCTCACATGCACTCCTTACCCTATATATATATATATATATATATATATATATATATATATATATATATATATATATATATGGACCTAAGGCCAAGCCCAAAATACAAATAATCCAATGCTAGACCGAAAACACATGGGTTTTCGGTCCAAGCTACAATTAATCCTATACTATTTTCGGCCCAAATAATTAAAACAATAAATGCTTAGAAAAGCAAAGTATAAACCATATTTTTGACCCAACAGATATTATAAAAGTAAAAGTAAAGTTTATAAGGTATGGAGTATATTAGATAGTATCAAAATATAAATTTGATGGATTTTTATGTTATTTGATAATTCAGTTAATGCCCAAAACATGACTAAAAACGTAAATTTCAACATATTTCTATTTTTTCCCATAATTATTTTAACCACTTAAATGTATTCTTGCGCAACGCGCGAGGTTACGCCTAGTATCTTATAAAGCTAACATTTTTCCTTGAATCTCATGCATTTGAAACCCCATGCATTTTTCCTTTCACCACATTCATTTGAAACTCCCGTGACTTTTCAATTTCTTTCTAATAATAATTATAAGTTGGTTAATAAGGTTAAATAAATATCAAACCTAAAGTGTAATCATATATAAACTAAATTTCAATATTAAAATAATATCTTTACTTCTACTTATAAAGTTATGTTTTTAACTTTTAACATATTATACTTAATTTATTTGTTTTAATATATTGTTGGATGTAAACCATTGTCATTTTAAAAATACAATTTAGGAACAATTTGTATAAAATACTTAAATTATTAATTTAAATATATAACATTACAGGGTCAACTTAAATATAAATTTTAGTTTACCTTAAACAACCCAAAAAATATTTTGTAAATAGTTAAAAGTGATAAATTGTAGTGTCTTTCTAATAATGATTATAAGTTGGTTAATAAAGTTAAATAAATATCAAACCTAAAGTGCAATCATAAAATAAACTAAATTTCAATTTTAAAATAATATCTTTACTTCTACTTATAAAGTTATGTCTTTAACTTTTAACATATTATACTTAATTTATTAGAATTAAAATGTTGTTGTATGTAAATCATCATCAGTTTAAAGCTACAACTTTTGAACAGTTTAGACAAAATACTTAAATTGTTAATTTAAATATAACATTACATTGTCAACTTAAATATAAATTTCAGTTCCACTTAAAAGAAACCAAAGAATATTTTGTAAATAGTTAAAAATGATAAATGCAAAAACTAAATTGTAATCTCAATTTAACTACAATATTTCCTAAAGATATTTTTATAATCATTAAAAGTTTTCAAATAAGTAGCTTAAAATAACTTACAATAACAATAGTTAAAAATAACTCTATATAAATGATTATATTGTTACCTTTAAAATCAAAAAACAATATTTGATGTTTTAAATAATTATAATGATAGAAATTAAAACATTAAGCAAATAAATTTTAAAAGATTAATTAACAATAACAATAACTATAAATAACATTAAACCATACATTATATTTAATTTTATTCATGTGTAAATCGTGGGTAGAAGTCATTCAAACGATCGAGATAATGCAGTTATAATAGATGTATATATTATCATATACGTCAAAATAATCAATATATGATATCAATTTAGTATACGAATTATTATATCAAATTTTAACAACAAAATTATTGTTATATTAAAAAAAACATATATTTGTAAAGACTTCAACTATATAGGTGTTTCTGCGCAACGCGCAGGCATTCGCCTATCATACATACTTATAAAGCTAGCATTTTTTCTTGAATCTCATGCATTTGAAACCCCCATAAAAATTTGCCAACACCTCATGCATTTGAAACCTCCACACCCTTTCACCTTCAAAGTAATTAATCACACATAATCCCATTCCTAGAAAATCACACACTCTATAAGTTCAACACCTCATGCATTTAAACCCCCACACCCTTTCACCTTCATTATATATGTAGTTATATTAGTACATTTTTCTTACAAAAAGTCGTCATTTGGTTAAAGATATTATGATTCAAAAGTTTTCATATAGTTGAAGCATTCACGATCCAAATATGATGATTTGAAGAAATGGGTTATGTCGCATCGATGGTAATTGTAATATGATTTTTTCTTTCAACCAAAACAAATGAAGCTTTTATATTCTTTCTTTATATTCAATTTCTCATTTGATCTTTATATATGATTTGTATGTATTACTCAATCTTGAATGTGACTCTCCAAACATCAATGTTTTGCTTGGAATATCTTTCTCATTCTTCTTTTTCAAGAAAAACATTTTGATTGCAGGTTAGTGAAGAATTGTCATCAAGTTTCTATGGTTGAATGGTGTTAAATAAAGAAAGAAGATTCAGAAAATGGATATAGATTGTTTTTTGTTTGAGCAAAGTAGACAAATGTTAGTTTTTTCTTTTGATTAAAACATATATTTATGTAACATTTTTATTTATATATTCAACTACCCAATGTTCTTATTTATTTGATTGTAGTTTTTCTATTTTGATTATGTTTATTTTCTATTATTTTTTTGTTGGGTTATCCTACACAACATATTTACAAGACAATATTTAATAGATAACATAATTTTTAACATTTGATATGTAATTATGATGACTTATCATTATATGTTCTTCATATGAAAGTAATTTATTCATATTACTATGACATGAATTACATATGACATTTACGGAAATATATATTATATGTGATTTGTTTAACATATATATGCACCTATGTATGTTATAAATTTATAATTAAATATCTTTATGTTTAATAATTGAAGGGATTAAAATGATGCATCAAAACCAATTATTTATACGAATACAATAATAATAATAATAATAATAATAATAATAATAATAATAATAATAATAATAATAATAATAAATACACATTTCCAAGTAGCGTATTCATTTGAAACTCACACTACAACTCAAGAGTTTTCTAATTTATGTATATTTATTAGTTACAACTCAAGAGTTTTTAACTTATGATTATTAATTAGTAAATAACTAATAACCTTTTATTTTCCTTTCTTTTATAAGGTTGTAAAGTTTTGCTCATTAAAAACATTAATGTATTTGAAGAGATTTGTGATTTAAATATGAAAAGTTAATATAAATGTTATAATAAATGTTTTAGTATTTTTATGTTATTAAAAGTTGCAGTGTTTATTTTTCATATTTTTTATTATTCGTTGTATATATATCTTTTTTAATACAAATGTTATGATTGATGTTTTTGTATTTTTATGTTACTAAAAGTTGTAGTTCATATTTTTGTTCATACATTTTGTTACCCGTTATATATAGATTATCATACGTTTGATATATAATTTACACAATTTTAAACGGTTTATAAAATTATCAAATAATTGTATACATCACAATGACTTAAAAATTAAAACTATAATCATCATATCATATCATACTATATTATAAAGAAAACATTTTTTCTTTTACCGCATTCATTTGAAACTCCCAACTTTTCATATTTCCATACAATATGCTTAATTTATTAACTTAAATATGTTTTTAGTTGTAAACATTATCATAAATGAAAGCATTTGTGACTTATCAATATGATATACTTAATTTGTTAACTTCAATATATAGTTAAATAAATAATCTACATAAATATATCAAATAAGCTTAAAAATTTAGTGTAAAATTTAAAACCGAAAGTAAAATATTAAATAATATTTAAAAAAATTCAATATATATATTTTAACATAATTAAAAGGAAAACATTAAATATAATAATAATAAAAGAACCTAAATTGATGAATCGAATTAACTAAAAGGTGTCTGAAAACTATGTTCTAACAATATATTTTTAATCTGCGTCGCGCAACGCGCGAGAATTCGTCTAGTCATTTCATTATCTATATCTATATATCTTATAAAGCTAGCATTTTTCCTTTCACCACATTCATTTGAAACTCCCATGCATTTTTCCTTTCACCACATTCATTTGAAACTCCCATGACTTTTCAATTTCTTCATAATAATGGTTATAAGTTGGTTAATAAGATTAAATAAATATCAAACATAAAGTGTAATAATATACAAACTAAATTTCAATATTAAAAGAATATATTTATTTCTACTTATAAAGTTATGCTTTTTTAACTTTTAACATATATAATTAATTTATTAGTTTTAATATATTGTTGGGTGTAAACCATTATCATTTTAAAGCTACAACTTTTGAACAATTTGTATAAAATACTTAAATTATAAATTTAAATATAACATTACATGATCAACTTAAATATAAATTTTAGTTTAACTTAAATAACCCAAATAATATTTTGTAAATAGTTAAAAATGATAAATTGTAGTGTATTTCTAATAATGATTATAAGTTGGTTAATAAGGTTAAATAAATATCAACCGTAAAATGTAATCATAAATAAACTAAATTTCAATATTAAAATAACATCTTTACTTCTACTTATAAAGTTATGTCTTTAATTTTTAACAGATTATACTTAATTTATTAAATTAAGATGTTATTGTATGTAAACCATTATCAATTTAAAGCTACAACTTTGGAACAGTTTGGACAAAATACTTAAATTGTTAATTTAAATATAACATTACAGTGTCAACTTAAATATAAAATTCAGTTATACTTAAAAAACTCAATGAATATTTTGTGAATAGTTAAAAATGATAAATTGTAGTGCTAAATGCAAAAACTGAATTATAATCTCAATTTAACTAAAATATTTCCTAAAGATATTTGTATAATCGTTAAAAGTTTTCAAATAAGTAGTTTAAAATAACTTACAATAACAATAGTTAAATATAATTCTATATAAATGATTATATTGTTACCTTTAAAATAAAAAAACAATGTCTGATGTTTTAAACAATTATAATGATAGAAATTAGAACGTTAAGAAAATAAACTTTAAAAAATTAATTAACAATAACAAAAACTATAAATAACATTAAGCCATATATTATATTTAATTTTATTCATGAGTAACTCGCGGGTAGAAGTCATTCAAACGGTTCAAATTATACGGTTATAATAGATGTATATATTATCATATAATTCAAAATAATCAATATATTATATCAATTTAGTATACGAATTATTATATCAAATTTAACAACAACGTTATTGTTATATTTAAAAAAACATATATATGTAAAGATTTCAACTATATAGGTGTTTCTGCGCAACGCGCGGGCATTCGTCTAGTATACTTATAAAGCTAGCATTTTTCCTTGCACCACATTCATTTGAAACTCTCATTCATTTTTCCTTTCACCACATTCATTTGAAACTCCCATAACTTTTCAATTTCTTTCTAATAATGATTATAACTTGGTTAATATGGTTAAATAAATAAAAAACCTAAAGTGTAATCATATATAAACTAAATTTCAATATTAAAATAATATATTTTCTTATATTTATAAAGTTATATTTTTAACTTTTAACATATTATACTTAATTTATTAGGTCTAATATGTTGTTGTATGTAAACCATTACCATACTAAAGCTACAACTTTTGAAGAATTTGTATAAAATACTTAAATTGCTCATTTAAATATAATCTTACAGGATCAACTTAAATATAAATTTTAGTTCAACTTAAACAACCTAAAAAATATTTTGTAAATATTTAAAAGTGATAAATTGTAGTGTCTTTCTAATAATGATTATAAGTTTGTTAATAAGGTTAAATGAGTATCAAACCTAAAGTGTAATCATAAATAAACTAAATTTCAATATTAAAATAATATTTTTACTTCTACTTATAAACTTTGTCTTTAACTTTTAACATATTATACATAATTTATTAGATTTAATATGTTGTTGTATATAAACCATTATCAGTTTAAAGCTACAACTTTTGAACAGTTTGGACAAAATACTTAAATTGTTAATTTAAATATAACATAACAGGGTCAACTTCGATATAAATTTCAGTTCCACTTAAAAAACCCAAAGAATATTTTGTGAATAGTTAAAAGTGATAAATTATAGTGCTAAATGCAAAAACTAAATTGTAATATCAATGTAACTAAAATATTTCCTAAAGATATTTTTATAATCGTTAAAAGCTTTTAAATAAGTAGCGTAAAATAACTTACAATAAAAATAGTTGAAAATAACTCTATATAAATGATTATATTGTTACCTTTAAAATAAAAAAAAAATGTTTGATGTTTTAAATCATTACAATGATAGAAATTAAAACGTTAAACAAATAAATTTTAAAAACTTAATTAACAATAACAACAACTATAAATAACATTAAACCATATATCATATATAATTTTATTCATGAGTCACCCGCGGGTAGAGGTCATTCAAAAGATTGAGATTATACAGTTTTAATAGATGTATATATATTATCATATAATTCAAAATAGTCAATATATTATATCAACTTAGTATACGAATTATTATATCAAATTTAACAACAACATTATTGTTATATTTTTTAAAAAAAACATATATTTGTTAAGATTTCAGCTATATAGATGCTTCTGCGCAACGCGCGGGCATTCGCCTAGTATACTTATAAATGAGACATTTTTTCTTGCACCATATGCATTTGAAACCTCCAAAACTTTTCATTTTCCACATAATTAATAACAATATTCAAAAGTTTTGTAATTTATTTACTTAATGGTATTTTATAAAACAAACTGGTTAAATCATGTTCATTTTTAACTTATATATACTGAGTAGTATTTCATGGTCATTGCACTCTCAAGGTTTCCTCATAACATCTCTTTACCTATGTGTATGCATTTCATTTCCTTGCATAAAATACCAATGGATGTATTGCCTGAAAGATCTAGTATGCTCAATAATCATATTAAAGTGATATTGCTAATTAACATATGATACTAAAGGGTCACACTAACAACATCTTGATATAATTGATTATTTATTAGAAATTGGTTTTTATAAATATTCAATAAACTCTTATAATTTATTTGAAATTATTTATTTCATGGAAATATTAATTTTCAATGGCAAGTAACATAATATATCATATGCTATGATTTATTAAGTCATGTACAACTTTTTGGATTAGAAAGACTTTTGTCTTTTAGCTAAAGAAATGAGGTTTTATGTCTTATAAAACTTGAAGAGAATTTAATATTTTTTGTCCTCTTCATTGGCCTCAAAAGCATAGGTATGGAGTGACAAGAGACAACAACTTGATATAATTGATTATTTATTAGAAATTGGATTTTATAAATATTCAATAAACTCTTATAATTGATTGGAAATTATTTATTTCATAGAAATATTAATTTTCAATGGCAAGTAACATAATATATCATATGCTATGATTTATTAAGTCATGTACAAGTTTTTGGACTAGAAACACTTTTGTCTTTTAGCTAAAGAAATGAGGTTTTATGTCTTATAAAACTGGAAGAGAATTTTATACTTTTTGTCCTCTTCCTTGGCCTCAAAAGCGTAGGTATGGAGTGACAAGAGACAAGATCTCTTTTGCATTAGTTTATTGTAGGAGATATGCTTTAGAAGCATGTCTCAAGATAATAATAAAAATAGGGCTAAAGGTATGGTGCATTAAGAACTCTTGGGTAATGTCTTTACTTTAAGAAGGCTTTCACTAGTTCCTCTTCTATAATGTAAAAATCCTAGACATGCATATGTGTATGTATTTCTGTAACGTCTCAAAAATCACAACAAATTAAAACTTTTCAAAACAATCCATTTTCTAAAAGGAAGTGTTTACATATGTTGGGTTTTTATTCAAAAATTAGTTTCAACAACATAAAATTTAGCAATGGAAGACTTTAAAATTAGAATAAACATAAACCAAGTTTATACCCACCAAGGATATTCTTGCAAAGTTTGGAAAGAAAACAAGCACCAAAGAGGAAAAAGTGTTTAACAACCTTTGTAGACTTTGAATCCTCAAGGGGAGGCTTGGAAGTTAATGGAGAATGTGGAACCTTTGAGACACCAACAAGTTTTCAACTTGATTTAAGATGTTAGTCTTGTAAGAAAACTTTTAACTCTTAAGCTTGAAGTTCATAACCAAAGTATGAACTTCAAGAGAGTATAAAATCAAGTAATATCTTCAAGAGGATGAACAAAATGGAGAGAGTATGCATAATCTCTCCAACTCAACGGTTTTGTGTCCAAAAGAAGAGCAAGAATGAAAGTCTCATGAAGCTAGTATTTATAGCATGAATAAAAAATCCATAAGTCCTTAACCATTTAGCACTTTAGACAAATATGTCTCCCATGCTTGTAAGACTAGCCATGATTTCATTTATTTTTATTAAACAATCATGAAAGCGATTCTTTTATTAAAATAATCAAAAGGCATGTATTCTTTTTTGTAATACTTTAATCCCATACTTCTAAAGTATGTTCCCTAGATTAAAATAAGCTACAAACAATACATCTCTTTCTTCTTCCTCAATTTCGAAATTAAGAAGTCCAAAAAGACAAAAACTTTATATTTTATAAACCAAGTTTATAAAATATAAACTTTAACTTTTTGGTAAAAGACAAAAGAATTTATTTAGTCCAAAATGTTGTGCTTGACTTATTAGTCATATGAATTATGTAATATTACTTGCTAATGAAAATTATTATTTCCTAGACATAAATAATTTCCAATTTAATTATAAAAGTTTATTGAATTTTTATTAAAATCATTTTCTAATAAATAATCAATTATATCAAGTTATTGTTAGTGTGACCCATTAGTATCATATGTTAATTAGCAATATCACTTTAATATGATTCTTAAGCATACTAGATATTTCAACATAACCATTGTTTTCAAAACATTATTAAAAATCAGAGTCTCCCAAGATCCAATCAATATAAACCAAGGATGTGTAAGGTCATGCCTTCGCCATGCCACGGTCCTCAGAAGTACCCGGACATACACATCGGCCAACTTTTCGGCTGCGGAGCTCTCCTGGATGGCCAAAAAGTGGGCACTCTTGGTCAATCGATCCATGATGACTCATATAGCACCAAATCCCTTGGCAGTCTTCGGTAACTTGGTGATAAAATCCATGGTGATATGTTCCCACTTCCACATGGGAACCTCCAAAGGCTGCAACTTGCGATGTGGCCTCTGATGCTCGGCCTTGACCATCCTACATGTCAAGCACCTCTCAACATACTAGGCTATCTCCCTCTTCATACATGGCCACAAGTAACCTAGTCTCAAATCCCAATACATCTTGGTGGTTCCCGGGTGTATTGAAAAGTGAGACTTATGAGACTCCTCCAACACTATCTGCCTGATCCCACCGGAAACTGGAACACAAACCTGACCACACCGGGTCATCTTAAGTACCCGAAACATAAAAATGAAACTATAAGAACGAAGCTTAGTGACTTCCCCCAAAGTACCACACACAACCATACAAATAATAACATGCATACATGAGCCTTTAGCCTGACTGGACCGCCGCACCAGGCCTACAAACTACCTGGACTACTCTTAGAGCCTTCATCATGACTGGACCGTCGTGCCAAGCCTACAACCTATGTGGACAGCTCTCTGGGCCTTCAGCCTGACTGGACCGCCTCGTAGGCCTTCAACCTATCTGGATCGCCCTGGGTATCTTGGCCTTCAACACAAAGAAGGGCCACCTCAACCCAACCGACCATAACACATCAACATATACCAATAAAATCAATAGACAGTAAATACAGGTAGACCTACAGATCTACAGTTTAACATATATCCAACAATGCAGGTAATCATATAGATCTACTAGTCTAACACGTATTGGTAATCATCAGGTAATCATACAGATCTACCACATATTCAACATAACATCAATCAATATACCAAGATATCAAATCCAGTGGGCCAGCCTTGGTGCCTTTTACCCACAAGTACAGTGAGGAAAACTCACCTTAAATCAAAGAACTTTGAAACACTGGGATTCGATACCTTTTTAGCACTTCTTTGCACCCGTGAATCCGCTAATCACCAAAACCAAGTAAAGCCTTAACCAATAGCCCAAAATCCTCAAGTTTGACCCAAAGTCAAACTTGGTCAAAAAGTCAACAAAATTCAAAGTCCAGTGTAGTTGTGTACGCCCAGCGTACGCCCCGTACGCTCAACGTACGCGACTTGTTCTTACTTTTCCATTAAGTACTTTATCACTTAATACCCTTTATCCAGAGATCAGATCTAGACTCAAAAAATTGACTTAAGTCATAAAGTTTCCAACTTTATGACTTTCCATGGCTAGAAAAGGTCCAAAAGCCAAAACCCTAACTTATTAACCCATTAAGACATTATAACTCTTTCATGGAAGGGATAGAAAGGACAAGATCACATTTTTATGGTTCCTAATAACTCCATTATAGATAAAGTTTCTAACTTTATCCATAGAATCGTCCAAACAACCAAGATCTATTCTTTAAGTCTCCAAGGGACCAAAAGTGCATCTTTTTCAACTTAATCCACTAAGTCCAAGTCTCCAACCTTCATATCTGAATCAATATGATGTTGAGATGGATGAAGTTTCCAAATTTATCCATGAAAAGGTCACAAACTTCGAAGATCTAAACTTTATGTACTTAAAGTGACCAAAAACTCATAACACCCAAAACTAGCTAAATCTAACAAATGCCTCATCAAGATTCAAACTTTATACCTCTAGAAGAAAGATCAAGGTGAACAAGGTCTGGATCTACAAGCTCTAGTGCAACCAACACTTCTATAATGAACTCTTTCTTCTCCAAGATGCACCAAGAACACTCCAAAGCACTTAAAAAACCCTTCTTTTGCTCACAAGGCTCAAACTAGGGTTAGGGTTTCAAGGGAGGATGTTGAAGGGGTGGAGGATGAGAATGGAAAGGGTTTGGGGGAGTTAAGGAACTTGAATAGGTCTCAAAACCATCAAATTAGGGTTTGGGGTCTGATCGCATACACCCAACGTACTCCTGGTATGCCAACATACTAGGTTGATCCCCCGCGATCCGCCTTGCCTAATACGCCCAACGTACGCAGCTTAACCTGAAACCGTCCTAACTTCAAATGGTCGCAACTTCTTCGTTCCAACTCCGTTTTCGACGTTCTTTATATCCACGGAAAGGTATTGAAGATACCCACAACATTATCTAAATATCTTGGACTAAAACGACTTGAACAAAAATCCATATTCATGCAAGAACCCGACCTATAACTTTTCCCTTTTTATACTTTGGCCCAAAATACAATTCAAGGGTTAAATCTCTTAACTATCATTATCACCTTCCATAAGGACTATACTTTGCCTCCTTAAGGCCCAAAGCCTTACACAATTGACTTCCGGTCCATGGCCTATAAATGGCAGGAAATAGGATGTTACAAAATCAATGCTAAGATCCCCAAATCTAGCCAGAAAACATACATACACACACTCATTTTGAAAATCGTTTGAATAATTCCTGGAAACCTTTTAAAGATATTTGAGTTCCAGAAACAAGAATATTGATGTATTTTTTGAACAAATCCTTGAAGTTATTTTTATAAATCCTGAAAAATCAGTCATCTAAATATGTAAACTCATGCACATCGATCCTTTAGATCTGTAAACTTGTGCCCATAAAATAGTTTGGGAGAATAAACCTACAAGAAACCCTAGAACTCTATGAACAAGATGGTATTGTATGTGTGTTCTTAACATGAACCCAAAAATTAAACACAAACGAAGAACACGGCAACTTAAATCGTATCCAATACTTCGATTTTGAACCCGTTTTAAAAAAACCTTAGTATCGAACCTAAATTACGTACATCCACGTCAGATTTGGAGCAAGAAGTTATGGTGTTTGGTTTGTTTTTCTGATATGGGTTTGTATGTATCTTAAGTTCTGGGTTTTGATTTTTGTGGCATACAATGGTAGATCAGAAAGGGAGTTTGGGAGGTGACGGTGGTATATGATATTCATTAAATTTGAGAGGGTGTGTATGTTGGTGGGGTTCGGTGTTATAGAGAGGAGAAAAATTGTTTCTTGATGCTCAGGGGAGGAAGATGAAATCGGTGAGGAGATGGTCATTGGAGGTAGTGGTTGTTGCTGTGGTTCTTCAGGTTTAGAGAGAAAAGGGGGATTTTAGACCTGGATTACGTGAGGTGAGCGTAAAGGATGGGGTGATGTGTAGTAGAAGTGGGGAGTTTTTTTAATTATAAATAATGATACATAATGTTAGATTAATAGAAAAATAAATACACAAGGGCATTATGGTCATTTTAGATATGACATGGACTTCAACTGTAACAAAATTGTCTGGTAGGGGTGAAGCGTGCAAATTCTAAACAAGTGAGGGACGTTATGAGTTAATTTTTTAAAGTTAATACTAAACATGTCTTTTAACACCTGCACGAGAGACTATTGTGTAATTTACTCCATATTTTATCCTTATTTTATGACAAAAAAATTCACAAATGGTCCTTAAGGTTTTATTTTTTTTCCCTAAAATGGTCCCTAAGAAAACGTTTTTGCAAGGATGGTCCCTAAGGAGCAAAACTTGCACACAAAAGGCCCTTCATGTGGATGTCCGTTTAATGCACTGTCAATATGCCCCATGTACCTTGCACATGAAGGAATTTTCTTCATTTCACCTATGAATGTATCTAAACATTAAGGTGGCATAGAGGTTGAGTTTAAAACAACATTAATCATTATCCTCCACCCTCTCTCTGTCATACCCCTGGCCAGCGACGGAGACGTTGGGCTATACGACGTAGTCATGGATCATCGTTATTGAACATACATTGAACAATACAAAATCAATATGAAAATATAAACTTCTATTATTATTATCAAAATAGAGATTACACTGTCTTTATCTACTAGTATATTATCAAAACACAATACAATCCTAATACTTTGGCATTTACGAAATATAGTGAAATAATCAAAATTTACATAGGTCTTCAGTGTACGTGTTATTACAACTGCTTAGGGTCTTGATAATACATTCGTTTTAAAGATACGTCAACGATAATGTTGGTGAGTTCCATGGGTTTTGACTCTATGTAATTTTATAACAAAACGTATCTATTTGAGGTGTATAGGTGTCCACCTGACTTATAAAATAAAAAGATACTTGCAGCCCTACAAGCATGTGTACATTGTGTGTAAGTGTGTACCTAACTTATCGACATTTTCAAAACCCTACAAGTGTGAGTGCGTATTTACTTGATTTTTATATTACATATTGTGATAATCCTGATTATAAGTTCTTACCTAACTTATTGAATATAAACCTAATTGTAAATTGTACAAGTGCTCGATAGATCAACTTAAGTCCTATTTAAACTTAATTAAATGCTTTTATAGTGTACTATGGGGATATCATGAGCCTATAACTGAGTTATATGACTAGGTCAAGCCTTTATATGGCACTGCAAGGGGACATGCCGAACAACATCACCAATGCTTCATCGAAGTCGTGAAAGAGTTAGATAAATAACAATTATCACTCATTTGACTCGTCAGACGGAGGTTGTAGTTAGCAACCACAGACGGGGGAGTCAACCCGTTTAGATCTATACACAATGTTCCTCGCTCGTTAAAGATTAACGATTATAGCATACAGGGCTTTACTAAGTTTTTATTCTTAGTTGATGAAGGATCAACTCATGCTGTACTCCTGAGTTTAAATAGTTCTAAAAGTGTGTGATTATGTGTCGTAAACTTTAAGTTATAAAGTTACTAGACTTATTATTCATTCATTGTATAAAAACTATAATAAGTCTCTAATGAAAATTGGGCAGTGTAATAGTTGTATTTTGGCCAAAACCAAGTCTTACCCAATGTAAAACCAACAATTTCCAATATATGTACAAGTTCAAATAGATGTATATATCATATTAATTTAACAAATGACTATAAAACAACTATTTTTTAATGTTATAACTACAATAGCTAACTATTATTATTAGTTATAAAATCATATTTAACATTTATAAATCAAATAAATATCAAATATAGACAAAGCATGTACTCTCCCTCGAAAGCGTTAAAATCTTAAAAGTAGACGTAGAACTCACTTTCGTAACATGCGTTGAAAAAATGGTGCGCTTGTTCCGAAAACCGGATTTGGATTACGACTCGGGATTTCAAAAACGTTACACCTTTTTCACAAAACGACAGTTGAGGGTTGTAGATCAGGTAAAAGCGAGTTGGAAAAACTATTTTTCACGGCTTTCAGGTTCGCCAAAAAGTCGTCGGAGCTTCACCGGAAAACTTGTCGTTGAACAAAAAGATGGTCGGAAAAATGGTTTTCCATTGTCGAATGGAGGTAGGAGTTGAAGTCGATTGTAGAGGGGTTTATGGGGGTTAGGTGGGTTGAATTTGGGTGATGTTGGTGGTGGTTGATAGCGGAAGCCAGCAACGGTGGGCGGTGTTGTGATGGTTCTAGGCTGCTGGAGATGGTAGACCAATATACCTGGGGCCCAACTTGTCCCGCTTCTGGAACCGGATGATACCTGTCCAAGGTGACACCTTCAAAAGCACAAAATCCATGACCTGAAACTGGAGGTCCAAATGTCTCCCATCAACATAACTCTTCTTATGACTTTGCGCGGTCTGTAGCCGATTGCGTGCCTGCTGTATCAACTCAGTGGTCATGATTAATACCTCAGTACTCCCTATAACTCGATACCCGACCTCGCCCCAACAAACCGGGGTTCGATATTTACTCTCGTAAATCATCTCAAAGGGAAGTCGATCAATACTGGTGTGATAACTATTGTTGTAGGAGAACTCAGTGAATGGAAGATAAGTGTCCCAACTTCCACTAAAATATAGCACACACACACACACACCTTGATCATATCCTCGAGCATCTGAATAGTCCACTCACTATGTCCGTCCGTTTGGGGGTGATTGTTGGATTATGAGCATTCTAACACTCCTAAGTGTACATGCAACCCTAAATACCTTGGATCTATGTTTTCTCTATTATACATACAATTATGAACATCCAAGGTATTATCCTAATCTAGCATACAAAATAATAAATATAACAAGATAGAATACATACCTCTTTGATGTAGAATGTCTTCATGAAGCTTGAGTGCCTAGTGCCCCAAGTGTGACACCTCAAATGGTTCACACAACACCAAATACACTTGGAATAACTTGAGAGAAACTTGAACACTCCTTGAAATCATCTAGCCCTCACACTCACACATTAGTGCCCGATTTCTTGAGCCATGGGATTCTTTTATATGGTGGCTATTAGGGTTACACCATGTAACTCATAACTTTACCCATTCCTTATGCTCCATGGATTTTAACCTCCATGGAGTATCCATGGGTCACCCCATGGACTTAGTCCAACATAAGGAATCTTGGATCACAAGCCCACATATATAAGAATGAATGATTTACACAATCAACCCATATATTTAATTAGTCTCCTTTTGATCACTTAATTAATTCCAAATTAATTCTTGATCAATACTAATTAAATAACCTTATTAATATATTAGAACTTATAATATATTAACCAACCTTAAGTGTTATTTCTCTCATTATAGTCTATCCAAATGCATGATGCCATGCAACCCAAATGGACCATGCCGGGTCGGGTCAAGTCTTACCAATTATAGTTATGGACTTAGACATTAATCCAACAGTCTCCCACTTGGATAAGTCTAAAACTATTATTGCGTATGACTTCAGGAACCGATCAGCAATCGTAGCTCTCAAAAGCTTCTGTCGAACTCTGACCTTGTCGATGAACTCTGACCTTTGTCAATGACTTGTCCATTAGATAAGGGATCATATATTCCTCCATTCTAGATATCATATGGACTGAGACATGGATTATCAATCATTCTCTCTGTCCATTTGTTGTTTCCCGATTTCCGATTCATGATGACTGACTGATTGAACAAATCAAATCAGTCCTGGCTTGGCCAAGCACTCACATGTATCATCTTTAAATCATCGAGGGGCCCACATATATCGCTTTTATCCCGAAGGTAAAAGGAATGGATAAACTTCGACTCATATGGCTTGTTCTACTACTTGTTGAATCATACACAAAGGCACGTTTTATAACATCGAGTTACCAATGCGTTTTCGTGCAATCAATGTATAACCAACTCATAGTAACAACTCATATCTCTAGGTTTGAAGAATATAAGATATTATCGTCTCATGATCACTCGTGATAAAATCCATGAAGTGATTCAAATGAGCGCGGGTTGAATCCAATACTCAGAACTTATGAGCACTCATGAGTGTTGTAGCACCACTTTGTCCACCAACTTGGACCTCTACAAACCAACCCATGACAGTCTTGATTCATATCTACTTCCAACATATGACCGACTGTGGATGGTTTGAATAACTTAATCATTCAGGAAGAGTGACTTAGTTATTCTGGAAGTCAAAACATGCAAAGTGAAACACAAGAATAAATGAATCAAATATGGTATCAAACCCTATGAATATAAATAAACACTTTTATTTATCACCATACTGATTACTCATTATTCATTGTTTCGGTTTTATCAACTTTATACTTGAATTAAAAACACTAGTTGTCCCATGCTCCAAGCATGTACACTATCTTTTTCTTAAACAATAGCTTTGCCATACACCAAGTATGCACTCTATGTTTGTCTATGATCCTTACTTTGTGAAATAAACCAATTGAACATAATTTCAATGATTCTAATTTCACACTCCCAAATCCTTATCGAAAAATGTAAGAATTTCAATTCCTATCATTTATCGAAATCTGTTTAGATTTTAAACTTATATGCACTGACCCTCCTGTAATGAATATGTACAAAGTCACAAAGACTTGTCAACAGTCATTATAAGGTATTCCAATGGAGATCAACTCCATGGAAACTAAGTCTCATATTCAAAGTACATTGTTTGGACATGCTTCTTGCATTAAGTTTTCTAATCTTACACAGGTTGAATAATTTCTAACTTTGAAACATTTCCATATTCCATTTTGACTATCACTTCTGAACAAGAGTTGCCTCCTTACAGATTATGTCAATATGGTCCTTCCAGAATTAACATTATACTTCCAACTGTCCTTGAGCAACCAATATTTGGTAAACCTTAGATTGTCCTCAACAATTGCTTAATCATTTTAGTCATATCCAATTCTAGACCTTTTCCCTTCATAATGCCCCAGGCATTTGGAAAATTTTAGAAAGGGTGAATATAGCACATGTAATCGATCCTATATCCGAAGCATATGGGACACGATTCATGATGTCTCACATAAAGACTAAACCAGTCTTTTGCTATAATATTTCCATTTCAATTTGCCAAGTTCTCAAAATTCAGATTATGAAAAGGGATGTCGTAATCATAATCGAATTTTAGAACGCAAATAATGGACCCATATATAGAATTTCCTTATGTTGAGCCATTCCAACATGAAATTCATATATATATCCTTGATTAAATACGATTAAAATCTCAATCTAAGCTTTTAGAATTGAAATGAAGTATAATTTCCTCTCCCTTAATTATAGCAAAACAACTTTTTCAACCCCTGCAACCTCACGAATTGAAACTTTTGTTTTCTATAATTAACATTGCTAACTTGCAACCTTTGTCATAATTATCATGCTCCCACTAACATGATGATTATTAGCATAACACTTATGCTCCCACTAGCTTTGACATGTACTCAGAAATCAGCTGACTTTCTTACCAAAGTTCAGATTTCTGATACTAGATTGTTTTGATAAAACTTTATCAAAATCATACACCTCTCTTAGATAGCTCACATGTGTGTCTAAACAATTTTAGAACTATGAAAAGGGATGCCGTAATCATAGTCTCAATTGTTTAGACCTTTGCCACTTCTCACAAGTCCATGTTAGTGTGCCGGTAAACCACACACGCTCCACTAACGACTTTGAGAATGCAAATATCACAATTGCTATCTAGCTAAAATCTACTTAGTGAAAGTGTTTCCTCACCATCATTTTCATGAATCGGAGAGAAACCTTATGACACTTAGATTTAATAGTGTATGTGTTCTTATCCATGTGAATTTGTCAAAACCATAATCACAAGACAAGGTTAGTGACAAATCCAAACTCATATTGATTAAACTTGTGCAATCTTAAATTCTTGCCATTTGGCATCTCAGGTGTCTGCCATTGCTTCCAAGTAGTTATGCAACCAATTGAGAACTCTCAGAACTCCTATGCAAAGCCAACTTGAATAGGCACAAAAATTTCAACACGATAGGTTATAAACCTCAAGTCGTGTGCTAGTGAAGGACTTTAGGTTTTATTCTTGATTAAGTCTTGAAACTTTCAAGAGCTTTAAGACTCCCACTGTGCTCTTGACATATAAGACTCCCTTGTCAAATATTCAAGAGATAGTGCGGATTCTTTATCAAGACTAACACTTTACACAATTGGCCTAAGTTGGTCTCTGTTTTATCCAAAACATCACAACTTACCAATTTCAAATGTACAAGAGTAGATAACCTTTTACTCTTACATTTGACTAGTGTTAACAAACCCTCTTTAAGATATGTCACTCAAGTTACAATCTTGGAGTATGACTCTAAGAATTGTTTTGGAACGAAGTATGACTCATCTTTTTGATTTAACCATTTCAACAATTCATGACTCCTCTTCTTAGTCATTAGAATGCACTAAGATGACTTTAGAGGACCAATTGTGATATGGTATCTTAATCATTAAGATGATCATAAACATGATACTAAAGTACTCTCCCATCTTTTCAGATTTGAGAAACTTTTATCTTTCTGCCATACTTTGATTCTTCTTATTCGTTCTGTCTCACATTGAAACTTCTCCAATGCTACAGACTTATACTTAAACTTATAAGTATAACCATATTTACTGAACTTAAGTAAATCATGACGAATAGTTTTCTTGATCTTTTGTGGTGGACTTGACCAGTGCACAAGAATGTGTACTCGATCCCTTAGTCCTTTCCTTATTCACATAAGGAATTAGTCTTAATTTTCCAAGCTGAAAGTTCTCATTCATCATACTGTACAACTTGCATGATTCCAAGTTTCGGTCCAATTGAACCTTGGGTTATGAGAATCTTTCCTTATTTGGTAATATTAGACACTACCACAACCGAAAGAATCAAATCCATTTTTCCAATATTGCTATCAATGGAATCTTATAAGCAACAACTTTTCACAAATGCCATTGTAAGGATACTTAAAATAAATAAAATCAAAACCTTTTTCTTTCATTTTAAAACTTTGCGGAAAAACTTATCCTTACAATCCATATGAAAATCTTGTTGTTATCTATTCCTAAGCAATATAAATATCATAACTCTTAAGTAATAGCCCAAAATTCTGATCACCGAACCATGCGATTGAAATCCATCTTCGCGATCAGAATCAGCATGTACTTAATAGAGTTAGACAATGGACTTTACCTGAAGTAGAGCCAAACTTATTGACTTTAACATCCTTAGGTAAATTTGGCAGCTTCGTAACCAATGCCCCTTCCTTTGGCAATAGTTACCTATGGACCCTTGATAATGGGACTATCTCTGACTTCGCCTCTCTCTTTACCATTGGGTCAACCGAGTTGACTATGGCCGATCCCTTTCCATTGGGAAGAGAGAGCTTTACTGGATATCCAATGTCATCATTGTCAATGTCCATAGTGTTTTAGGAAGTTGATCTTAGCAAATAGATAAGATCATTAAGGGTCTTGTCTTAGTCTGTTTCATAGGATTCCCAAAAGAACTCACTATGTGACTTAGAAAGTAGTTGAGCCACCAACTTTCTCAAGACTTTGACACCCAACTCTCCCGGCTTGTCAATATGTGACTACATCTCCAAGATGTGATCACACCTAGACATTGTCTTGCCAATAAGGCTTGAGTGACCTTAAACTTTTTAGGAACTTGTGGGTTAGGGAGAATAATTGGAGGAGGTGAAAGAAGTATGATATCCATGGGACATCATCTTCATTTAGGAAAGCTTGTTTCAAGAAATTTGGGAAGATCATAAATGTCTAGACCAGACATCTTTTTGGGAGATATTCAAGATAGTTGATTTAAAGTCCTTAATATGACACCCAATATGAAATATTAAGGCTAGGACCCAACAAACTATTTTATAACTTAGAAGAGGGATGCCGTAATCCAAGCTATAAAATATTTGAAGGTAGGTGAATGACGATTCACCAATTTCCACCATGAAAAACGAAATAATTTATTAGGTTTTAATTGGATTTGAAAGTCCTAGATCTTTGAGATTCATTGAACTGTTCAAAGGCATGTTTCAATCTCGAGTGTGCCCTTCAGGTTTTGTGACTGGGATACCGAGGATCACAAAACAAGGTGTGAATAACCATGCAAATATACTTGGTACCCTTAATATTTACCCCTTAATCAGTGTGCCGGTTAACCACACACGCTCCACCGATACTATGATAAATATTAAGTTACCCTTTGCCTACCTTGTTAAGTCCAGGTTAGTGTGCCGGTTAACCACACACGCTCCACTAACGACTTAAGCAAAGTGCAAAGTGTAATTTCATGGGTTAGCACCAAATTCACATTTTCCTAAGGAACTAAGATTGGGTATTAATAAGAGTTTAGTTACTTAGTATTTATCATTAATACTTTTAATGAAAGGAGAATTATAGTCCTTGTCCTACCCGTTCGGCTAACGACCCTCCACCAGTCAAGGAAGCGGTAGGTGAGAGTGGACACCCATTAAACTGCCATTTTATAGGCAGTAACCTTATACCCCCCTTATAGACCGGCTTCGTGAATGAGGCCTACTAACGGTAAGACTGACTTTACTCTTATACACATATATATAAATATTATTAACTTATAATATTATAAAGTATAAGGGTTGAATTTTAACTTTTAAAATTCTAAGGGCTAACTTGGAATTAAAGTATTCATAAGTGAAAACTTTTCAAATTCCAAAACTTGAGGGCAAGTTTTGAAACTATTCAAAACTAATTAATTCCATAACTTATGAGTTTAAAGTAGTTTTAATTAAAATAAAAAAAACTCTTCA
Organism: Lactuca virosa; assembly: GCF_052849685.1. NCBI lineage: Eukaryota > Viridiplantae > Streptophyta > Magnoliopsida > Asterales > Asteraceae > Lactuca > Lactuca virosa. The sequence continues at coordinate 74,678,560 of NC_136431.1, forward strand.
AGTTCCATAACTTGAGGACAAGTTATGGAAGACTTTAAACTAATTAATAAAAAAAAATAACTTTTTTTTTATTGTAACTTATGGAACTAATTAAGGTTACACTTTTTTTTTTTAATTTAATGAAGAGACTCTTGAATCTCCATAACTTGAGGACAAGTTATGGAGTCATAAAACCATTTAATTAGAACTAGACTCTTCATTTTGTAACCTTTGCCAACTTTTATGAGTTTTATGATTCTTAAATGTGACTTTTCATATAACTTGAGGACAAGTTACAAAAAACACACTTTGGAATCAACTCTTAGATTAAAATGGATTGAAAACAACTATTTCACACAACTTTTCTATTAATCTAAGAACCTCATAAGAACAAGATAATTCAAATCATCAATCTTCAAGAAATTAGCATGAACATACAAACTAATACAAATCTTGAAATTATGACAATTATCTTAGAAATTGGATTAGCATGAACATTACCACATCAAAAACAAGTTTATAAGTCCAAAAACATCTTAGGGTAATGTTCCTAGTCCAATTCCAGCCAAAACAATCGAATATATGCATCCAACTCGATTTTCAGCTACTTTTGCAAGTATAACAAGAAAACAAGCCTATGCTCTGATACCACTGTTGGGTTATGAGCATTCTAACACTCCTAAGTGTACATGCAACCCTAAATACCTTGGATCTATGTTTTCTCTATTATACATACAATTATGAACATCCAAGGTATTATCCTAATCTAGCATACAAAATAATAAATATAACAAGATAGAATACATACCTCTTTGATGTAGAATGTCTTCATGAAGCTTGAGTGCCTAGTGCCCCAAGTGTGACACCTCAAATGGTTCACACAACACCAAATACACTTGGAATAACTTGAGAGAAACTTGAACACTCCTTGAAATCATCTAGCCCTCACACTCACACATTAGTGCCCGATTTCTTGAGCCATGGGATTCTTTTATATGGTGGCTATTAGGGTTACACCATGTAACTCATAACTTTACCCATTACTTATGCTGCATGGATTTTAACCTCCATGGAGTATCCATGGGTCACCCCATGGACTTAGTCCAACATAAGGAATCTTGGATCACAAGCCCACATATATAAGAATGAATGATTTACACAATCAACCCATATATTTAATTAGTCTCCTTTTGATCACTTAATTAATTCCAAATTAATTCTTGATCAATACTAATTAAATAACCTTATTAATATATTAGAACTTATAATATATTAACCAACCTTAAGTGTTATTTCTCTCATTATAGTCTATCCAAATGCATGATGCCATGCAACCCAAATGGACCATGCCGGGTCGGGTCAAGTCTTACCAGTTATAGTTATGGACTTAGACATTAATCCAACAGTGATATGATGTGCTGAAATATAGATTAGTACCCAACTCCTCATGAAACTTCCTCTAAAACTTGGAAGTGAAACGAACGTCACGGTCACAGACCACTAAAACTGGAACCCTGTGATGCATGATCACCTCCTTGATGTAGACATCAACTAACTTCTCAATGGAAATACTCTCTGAAATGGGAATGAAATCAGCACTCTTGGTCAACCTGTTGACAATGACCCAAATAGAATCCACTGTCGTCTTCGGCAACTTCGTAATAAAATCCATAGTGATCTCTTCCCACTTCCACATAGGAATGGGTAACAACTACATATTTTTGTGGTGTCTTTGATTCTAGACCTTTACTTTCCGAAAAGTCAGGCACCACTCACCATACCATGCTATCTCCCTCTTCATGCAGGGGCAACAGTAGCTCAATCTCAAATCTCTATACATCTTTGTGGCCCCCGGATGGATAAAAAACTTTGACTTGTGAGCCTCCTCCAATAATTTCTATCTAACCCCACCAGCAACCGGGACCCACACTCTACCACATTGAGTTAATAATCCCTGACTATCTCTGAAAAATAATGAAATCTGACCCCTGATTCTTTTTTCCTTCCAATTCTCTTTCTTTAACCCCTCTACTTGTGCTTTCTTGATCAGATCTAAAAATGGTAAAAAAATAACCATCCTCAAACATAAATCTATGAGTGCACTCATTGCCTTGTGACTTAAGGCATCGGCCACCACATTGGCCTTCCCAGGATGATATATAATCTCACAGTCATAATCCTTCACCACATCTAACCATCTGTGTTGCCTCATCTTCAAGTTCATATGATCCATCAGATACCTCAGACTCTCGTGATCCGTATAAATAGTGCACCTGACCCCATATAAATAATGTCTCCAAATCTTGCGGGAAAAAACCATAGCCCCCAGCTCCATATCACGTTTAGGGTAATTCGCCTCACAAGGCTTCAATTGTCTTAATGCATAAGTAATCACATGGGCCCTCTACATAAGCACTACGCCTACACCCAAAGCTGATGCATCACAATAAACCACAAAGTCATCCATACCCTCAGGAAGGGTTAGAATCAGATCATAACACAATCTATATCTCAGGGTCTCGAAGATTGTCTACTGCTTAGGCCCCCACCAAAAAGTAACATTCTTCTTTGCCAATCGTGTCAAAGGAACACCAATCTAGGAGAAATCCTGAATGAATATCTTGTAATAACCTGCTAACCCAAGGAAACTCTGAACCTCAAATGGTTTCCTCGGGACCTCCCAATACATCACTGCCTCGATCTTGGACGGATCAACCAATATACCCTTCTAGTTGATGATGTGTCCCAAGAACTGTACCTCGCGCAACCAGAACTCAAATTTCGAGAACTTGGTATAAAGGCTCTCCCTCCTCAAGGTCTTCAAAACCTCCTGCAAGTTCTCCTCATGTTGTTCCTTGGTCTTAGATTTGACCAAGATATCATTAATAAACACTATCACTGACCGATCCAACATCAGCTTTCACACCCAATTCATGAGGTCCATGAATGTTGTCGGTGTATCGGTGAGCCCGAATGACATCACCACAAACTCGTAATGACCATAACGAGTCCTTAAGGTCGTTTTCTGCATATCCTCATACCGGACCCTCATATGATGATAAGCCGATCTCAAATCAATCTTGGAGAACCATGATGCATCCTAAAGTTGATCAAATAAGTCATAAATCCTCGGAAGTGAATAACGGTTCTTCACCATCAGCTTGTTCAACTCCAAGTAGTCAGTGCACATCATGCAACCCATCCTTCTTTTTCACGAACATAATTAATGCTCCCCATGGTGAACTGCTCGGTATGATGAACATCTTGTCTAACAGATCCTGCAACTGTGTAGACAACTCCTGCATCTCCAGATGTGCAAAGTGATAAGGCGCCTTGGCTATCGGTGCCGCGCCCAGAATCAAATCAATCTGAAACTCAGCCTACCTCTCGGGAGGCAGTCCCAGAAAATCCTTAGGAAACCCATTGGGTAACTCCCAAACAATGGTCATGTCATCCACAATATTCTTACCTTCTACTCGCGTATCCACCACATAAGCTAGGAATCCGGAGCAGCCCTACTAAAGGTATGTCCATTGACTAAACTTATTGCTAAGCGCAAGAGACACAAAGGATTGGATAGCACCCGAATCGAACAGAACATGAGCAGACATACCATTGACTAAAAACGTCCCTATATATGATCAGATAAAACATAAGCATAAACAAAGAACGAAGTAAAAGACATAGTAAAGATACATACCGGTAACCACATCTGGTGTTGCTCATACCTCCCTGGCTGTCAACTTGAATGCCCTTATATTCATTATGGGAGCCTTCACCTTGACCTAGCAGCCATTAGTTATCCTCAAGGTGGCTGGTGTGGATGTCGTTGCTTCCCCTCCAGTCAATATCACGAAATTGGCCTTCTTGTGGTCTGTTTGATTGAAGTGGAAACATAACAATGCTCCACAAGGGCAATCCCTACCAAAATGTCCAGTCTGAACGGGAATCAAAAGTATTGGGTCTCGTCGCATGGCCTGCTGCTATCTGTACCTACTCTAGCATGCAATTCATTTGAAGCTCTAACTCAATATATATGTTCCCGGGCTCTAGCAATCATGTCATCCAAGGTTCTACAACTTGACATACTCACAAACTCTCGGATGTCATCCCTGAGCATGTCATGATACCTCGTCTTCTTCATCTCATCATCCATGGAGTACTGCATAACTAGTAGAGCTCTCTACCAGAACTTGGCTGTGATCACCATCAGAGTCTTCGTAGTTTGGCAAAGGTCCTAAAACTCCCTTGCCAGCTGTTTCACCTTAATAGCATGTGCGAACTCGGCTCTGAGTCTCATCACAAAATCGGTCCAGGTCATGGCCATCACAGCCTTAGCCTAAAAGCGTGTGTGGCCAACCTCCTCCTACCAATCACGAGCTCGATCCCGCAAGGCAAGATACAAATTCCACATTTGACCCCTCAATTTAGAAACTCTTCTGCTGTGCATTCTCCATGTTAGTGATCCATTTTCGACTAGAAATAGGGTCTTTCTTCTCTGAAGAACTCTAGGCTCCATGACCCTTGAACTCCTGAAAAGAGAGAGTTTGCGCCCTCAACCGACCGACCGCAATCTCGGCACAAAAATCCCCAAATATATCATCAAATAGCTCCATGATCCCCTCCTTAATAGTATCAAACATCACAAGAGTCACATCCAAAATACTACGAGTGATCTCTGACGTGATGAACTCACGTATCCTTTCATCAATCAGTTCAAAACTAGAATCGGAAGTAGAACCTGAACCATAACCTCCTCTTCGAGTGCTCACCACTATAATGAAATAAAAACATATAAATGATCAGAATATACTTGAGGGAACTCTCACACTGCAAGATCTTTAGGATCTTTGTGATTTTCCTTGATTCGAGTACATATCCTGTGCTTCCAGTAGTACATGCCCAATACTACCTTCCACACCTATCCGTACTTTCCTCAAGAACCGTCCCGAATCCTCTAAGTCACTTTACTATGGCAACTCACATAAGCCATATGATAAACAACATACATGTCCTATTATAGCTCTCCCTAGGCTCTCCTAGGAATCATTGTCTCACTTGCTTCTATGATACTAGGAACTTTTACCAACACTGTTGGTTGCTTTATGCATGCAAATTATACATAATATGGGATCAAATAGACTGTCGAATGAATGATTCAAACATAAGCCCACAACCAGACAAGTAATAGAAAATAGTGCTAAATCAGTCATTCTAGGGTTATGTGATCCTAATCGTGTACACTTTTTGAACATTGACTTAGCAATTTACTTCGCCAATATAGATTCCATCTAATACATAAATTCAATTCCTCCTAGGCTATAAGGCATCACATAAACGATGCAATTACTGAAGGTATCCATAGCCCTATTCTAACATGCAATTCACATAAACACATAATACTCATGTATGAGTATTTTGTGAATCACTTACTTGAGCTCGGATGATTGCACGCATCATACCACTTTCTTTGTAAAAATATTTTTAGAAAATATTTTTTCTTTCAAAAAGATTATCAAATCCTCAGTTTGAGTTCGAACACACCTGAGAGTGCGCCCGAATCCCTCAAACCAAGGCTCTAATACCAACTTGTAACAATCCAAAAATACCAATAAAAAATTCTCATTTTCAAATCATCAAATCCATATAATGTTTGGTAAAAATTAAATCATAGGAAAATATATCTCAATCATCAGAGTAAAATAATAATCATCAGTCCGGAAAATCATCAGGGGATTCGGTGCAGTCAAGTTGGGCCCTTCCCTTTGGAACTGAAAGTACCTGAAAATGTTTAAACCACAAAACCATAAGCACAAATCTTACTGAATTTCCCCAAAATATCATATAACATACATATTACTGGGCCCAACCTTAGGGGTATTTCAACCCTTTGTGAAAGCTATGATCTAACCATACTCTTACAACCAGTTCCAGATTACAGCCCAACCATAACATTTCTGCTAAGATCTGTAACACTTGTGCCCTGGAATGTGGCTTTTGACCCTTGAGTATTCAATAATTTCATTTTGGTCCCTGAAGTAGTACGCGGGGCGTACCACTTGGTACGCTTAGCGTACTGGTTGTAAAGCCAGTACACGGGGCGTACCACTTAGTACGCTTAGCGTACTGGGTTGGTGGAGAGACAGGACTTAGGTCGCGTATGTTGGGCGTACGCATGCGTACACTGGGTGTACATAGACTTTAATGAAACCCTAATTGGGGGTGTTGCACCCTATTTAAGGATCGTTATCTTCTGGGATTGGCCTCTTTACCAACACCCAAAGCCTCCAAAACCTTAAAACGAGTTATAGCCTCTATTGTCAAGCATTTGAGTCTTTGAAGAGAGCTTGGTGTTCATTGTGGTCATTGTGAAGAGAGCTTGGTGTTCATTTAGGGGCCTCATGCATTCATTAAGTCCTTTTTGAGCTTTTGAGCTTCTTATGGTCATGCATGGACGTAAAGTTAGCAACTTTACATGATATTTCAGCTTAAGGGGTTAAATCTGCATTCTGGGGTGAAGTATTAACGAGTTAAGTGCTTAAAGTAGAAGGTGGATGATTTGGTTGAGTACGCTGGCCGTACAAGCCCTCGAGCCAGTACGCTTAGCGTACAAGCTTAGTACGCCCCGCATACTCTATTAGGTGGCCATTCGATGTTGGGCTTTAGGGTTGGTCCTTGTTTTGGGCTTAGAAGGATATGGATTAGTTGGACCATCTTTTTTTGGGAGTTTTTGGGCTAGGAATATTATTGGGCCTTGGGCTAAGGCCCATATGAAGGGATTGGGCCCTATTGGAAATAGGGCCAAATTTTGGGCCTTGATGAATTGTTTGTGAAGAAGAATGATGGATCTCATAGGATGTGTATCGACTACTGGGAGTTTAATAAGGTAACAGTGAAGAACCGTTATCCCCTCCCGAGGATTGATGATCTTTTCAACCAGCTTCAGGGTGCATCTTTGTTCTCCAATATTGATTTGCGATCGATTTATCATCAGATGCGGGTCCGGGATGAGGATGTGCAGAAGACGGCTTTCCAGACTCGATATGGTCATTATGAGTTCGTGGTGATACCTTTTGGGCTCACCAATGCTCAAGCCGTGTTCATGGATCTCATGAACCGCGTGTGCAGACCGATGTTGGATCGGTCTGTGATACTATTCATCGATGATATCTTGGTTTATTCCAAGTCTCAGGAGCAGCATGAGGAGAACTTGAGGGAGGTGCTGGAGACTTTAAGGAGGGAGAGACTTTTTGCAAAGTTCTCTAAGTGCGAGTTCTGGTTGCATAAGGTGCATTTTCTGAGGCACCTTGTCAACCAGACGGGTATTCTGGTCGATCCGGCCAAGGTCGAGTTCGTGATGCAGTGGGAGGTTCGGAAGTCTTCATCTGAGATTCGAAGCTTTCTTGGTTTGGCTGGTTATTATCGGAGATTCATTCAGGATTTCTCCAAGATCGTTGTTCCCCCGAATGACCAAGAAGTCGGTGACTTTTCGTTGGGAGCCTGAGCAACAGGCAACTTTTGTGACTCTTAGGTAGCGATTGTGTGAGGCGCCGATTCTGACCCTGTCATAGGGTGTTAATGACTTCGTGAATTAGTGTGAAGCATCGATCACAGGTTTGGGGGTAGTGTTGATGCAGCGGGGTCACGTGATTGCTTACGCTTCGAGGAAACTGAAGCCCATGAGGCGAATTATCCGACGCGTGATTTGGAGTTGGGGGTTGTGGTTTTCGCCCCCAAGATTTTGAGGCATTACCTCTATGGGGACCGGTGTACCATCTACGCGGATCACAAGAGCCTTAGATACTTGATGGATCAGCCAAATCTGAATATGAGGCATCGTCAATGGTTGGATGTGGTGAAGGATTATGATTGTGAGATCCTTTACCACCCGCGGAAGGCCAATATGGTGGCCAATGCTCTCAACCGCAAGGCGTTCGCGGCTCTGATCAGAGACCTATGTTTGAGGATGACCGTGATTACTCCGTTGTTGGAGCGGATTCATGAGGCACAAGTTGAGGCTATGAAGGAAGAGCACTGAAAGAGCGAGCACATTGTGGGTCAGGTGGCTTCCTTCGATTATGATAGCCGCGGATTGTTGAATCTGCATCGGAGAGTCTGGGTTCCGTATTGTGGCGGTGTGCGCCAAGTTCTGATGGAGGAGGCTCACAAGTCGAGATTCTTCATTCATCCTGGGGCGACAAAGATGTAAAAGGATCTTCGTCCTGAGTATTGGTGGTCGTGCATGAAGCAGGATGTGGCATGGTGCGTGGAGCGGTGCTTGACTTGCAGGAAAGTCAAGGCTGAGCATCAGCGACCTCACGGAAAGATGCAACTGTTGGAGATTCCCATATGGAAATGGGAAGACATCACTATGGATTTTATCACGAAGCTTCCCAGGACTGCCCACAGAGTGGATTCTATCTGGGTCATCGTGGATCGTTTGACCAAGATCATGCATTTCATTCTGATCCAAGAAAGTATTTCTGCAGAGAAGTTGGCTGAGATTTATGTCCGGGTGGTGGTGGCACGTCATGGGGTGCCGATATCAGTGTTTTCTGACAGGGATGTTCGTTTTACTTCTAGATTTTGGAAGCGGTTTCGTGACGAGATGGGCAATCGTCTCAATTTCAGTACAACATTTCATCCGCAGACCGATGGTCAGAGTGAGCAAACTATTTAGACTCTTGAGTATATGTTGCGTGCGTGCGTGTTGGAATTTGGAGGGAGTTGGGATACATATCTTCTGTTAGCGGAATTTTCGTATAACAACAGTTATCATGCCAGCATCGATCGACCTCCTTTTGAGATGCTCTACGGGAGGAAATGTAGGAACCCGATTTGTTAGGGCGAGGTCGGTCAGCGAGTTATGGGGAGTACCGAGGTGGTGCTCAAGACCACTGAGATGATTCAGCAGGTTCAGAGCAGGCTCCAGACATCTCAGAGTCGGCAGAAAATTTATGGTGACAAACACCGTTCAGATTTGGAGTTCCAGGTGGTAGATATGGTTCTCTTGAAGGTGTCACCTTGGAAAGGTGTCATCCGGTTCAGGACGCGGGGCAAGCTGGGCCCCATGTATATTGGTCCCTTCAGAGTTTTGGCTTGGGTGGGTCGGGTTTCATATCGTATTGATCTTCCAGCCAAGCTTAGTCAGATTCATAGCATATTTCATGTCTTTCTGCTGTGGAAGTGTTTAGTGGATGATTCTACAATTGTACCTTTGGAGGATATTCAGGTGGATGACCGCCTGAATTATATTGAGAGACTGGTGGCAATTTTAGATTGTAAGATGAAGACCTTGAGGAATAAGGTATTCGAGCTAGTGAAGGTACAGTAGCAGCACCATAAGGGGTCAGAGTGGGATTGGGAGCCTGAGGAGGAGATGAGGAAGCACTATCCAGAGTTGTTGGGGGCAGCGGACTTCGAGGACGAAGTCTGATCCAAGTGGGGGAGAATTATAACACGTGTGCCCTGGTATGTGCCTTTTGACCCTTGAGTATTCAATAATTTCATTTTGGTCCCTGAAGTAGTACGCGGGGCGTACCACTTGGTACGCTTAGCGTACTGGTTGAAAAGCTAGTATGCGGGGCGTACCATTTGGTACGCTTAGGGTACTCGGTTGGTGGCGAGACAGGAATTAGGTCATATATGTTGGGCATACGCATGCGTACGTTGGGCGTACATAGACTTTAATGAAACCCTAATTGGGGGTGTTGCACCCTATTTAAAGGATCCTTATCTTTTGGGGCTGACCTCTCTACCAGCACCCAAAGCCTCCAAAACCCTAAAATGAGTTGTAGCCTCCATTTTCAAGTATTTGAGTCTTTGAAGAGAGCATGGTGTTCATTTTGGTCATTGTGAAGGAGTTAGAAGATCTTGAAGTTGCTAAGCTTGGAGAAGGAAGTATTGGATCCAGAACCACTACCCATTTAGCAAGAAGTTTGAGGTATCAAGTTCTTATCTTGGTTGCTAGATGCATAGATCACTTTTTGGGTTAAATAGTTATGTTTTTAGCCATGGTTTGGATGGATGTTGGGATTAGGACGTAAAGGCTTATTCTTTCAGATCTATGGTCTTCATGGGCTCCTTAGGCATAAAAGTGCCAACTTTATGGAGAATAGGGGCCTCATGCATTCATTAAGTCCTTTTTGAGCTTTAGAGCTTCTTATGGTCATGCATGGACGTAAAGTTAGCAACTTTACCTGATATTTCAGCTTAATGAGGTTAGATCTGTATTCTGGGGTGAAGTCTTTACGAGTTAAGTGCTTAAAGTAGAAGGTGGCTGATTTGGTTGAGTACGCTGGGCGTACAAGCCTGTACATGCAGCGTACAAGCCCTCGAGCTAGTACACTTAACGTACAAGCTGAGTATGCCCCACGTACTTAGTCAGGTGGCCATTCGATGTTGGGATTTAGGGTTGGGCCTCGTTTTGGGATTCGAAGGATATGGATTAGTTGGACCAGCTGTTTTTGGGAGTTTTTGGGCCAGGAATATTATTGGGCCTTGGGCTAAGGCCCATGTGAAGGGATTGGGCCCATTTGGAAATTGGGTCATATTTTGGGCCTTGATGAATTGTTTAACTTTTGGGCCCATTAGATTGTGGTTATGGGCTTCATTCTTGGACCAAGCTAGGTTAGGGGTAAAACGGTCTCTTACCCCAAGTAGGGATTTTTGGTTATGACTTAGATCCCAATTGTTAATTGGTTTTATTTGGCAATTGATAGCTCGGGGAGCTGTAGGACCAACAGTCAGGGATCATTCGTTTCATTCAGATTTTCGAGGTGAGTTTTCCTCACTGGCTTTAGCGGGTCGAAGGCACCAATGTCGGCCTATGTTTATATTATGTAGTATGATAGTTGTCTGCATGACTATTTCATGTGTTATGTGTTTATATGCTTACCAGGCTAGGGCCTGATGCTGAGCGGGGCCCGATGACCATTTGTATGCTATGTATCTTTGTGATTATTGCATGTGTATGTGATTATCTGATATATGTTATATGTATGCTGGGCGGGGCCCGATCTATTACCGAGCGGGGCTCGATGCCGGGCGAGGCCCATTATATGTTTATTGTATGTATGATATGTGGTATTTTGGGGAACTCACTAAGCTTTGTTCTTACGGTTTTTAGTTTGTGTTTCAGGTACTTCCGGTTCCAAGGGGAATGTGACAACCCGATATTTCGAGTCAACGTAATGTTCGAAAAGTCAAATATTATAAACTATTTTGAATCAATAAAAATTAGCGTAAAAAACGAAGTGTTCTAAAGTCTCAATTGGAGTACAAAAAGTGATAGATATTGTATCAAGGTTTTCAAAAATATAGAGAACACTCAAATCCGAGTTATAACGAAGAAGTTATGACCAATCGAAGATTCGTAACAAAACCGGTAAAACGCTGTTAAGCGAGAAAAGTGAAATTTCAATAAAACACTTTTTAGCCTTAAGTATCTAAATGAAAGTCGTAGATTATGTTAAACCGCGAGCGTACATAAAAAGAACGTCCAAATCTGACTTCGTATGAGAAAGTTATGATTTTTCTAAATTTCAGATCAGCTGTAGACAGCTAAAAATTCGAATTTAAGATCGAGCGATTTTTAGCCAACGCAACCTAAACGGAAATTGAAGATCTCGACAATAGTAGTACAACAGTAAAAAGACAGACGAAAACAGAGATCGGATGAGGAAGTTATGGATTTTTAACGGAATTATCCTGTCCCGGCCTATTAAATAAAATAAAATTAAAAATAAATTCAAAATTAGCCGACGAAGTCTAAATGAAAGTTGTATAGTATATTCTCACCTACGCGTGGATATAAAGAACGTCAAAAACGGAGCTCGTATGCAAAAGTTACGCATTTTTGAAGTTTTTGGCACACACTTCGAGGCTTATCCGAAGAGTACGCCCAGCGTACCGAATGAGGGGTCTCGGACCGGCCACGTCGCCCCTACACCCTCTACGGCAGTCCCATCCGAAGACCAGAGACCGGAGATGTCATCGCTGACGTACGCCCAGCGTGTACGCCCCGTGTACTTGGGTGTACGCCTAGCGTACGAAGGCAGTTCCAGCTCTTATAAATAGCATGCGAGGGTTCCGGGAAAAATTGCTCATTTTCTCTCCTTCTCTCACATTTTTACCTCGTTTTGCGTGCAAGTAATATCCCGAAGTCCCGGTTTCATATCTAAGCCCCGACGAAGGTCCGAATCTCCGAGATTCCCGAAAAATTCGCCACTTTCCGGTCGTGGTGCCGCCCGAGAAAATCTTGTTCTCTTCAATTCACGCACTTTCCCGGTGAGTTCGTACCCCTATATTTTTACGTTTTCTTTAGTTTTCAGGGGGGAATACAAGTTCAAAATACCAAAACTATCTAATACATGTTTAAGAGTTTTCCTACACCTTGTAACATGCTGAGCAAGGTGTGTATACGGTTTATACTTATCATTTCAAATGTCGATTTATGGAAATACAATGACTTGCATAAAAAGGTTTCATCCAAACACACACAACACTTTTTGATAAACTATAATAGGTATAGTTTGAGCACTTCGTTAGACAAAGAAACAGTAACTCAATTGACTTACAAAACAAATATTTCATCGCACACTACGTGATCTTGTATTAGTTAAACTCGCGAGATATTCTACTTCCGGGTTCTCCTAAGTACCACAGAAAAGTCCTGTAGTTATAATCAGAATCTCCGGGAGGGAGAACGTGATAGTTGTGTATAGATCTATGCTGGGTCTGACAAACCCGCACCTAAGCTGCTTGCAACAGCTAGACCGGCAGGTCTGGGGTGACAAGTGTCATAACTTTCCGACGCCTGAAGAATGTCGTATTCAAGGCGATCTAGTCTTTAGTATGATTATAACATCTCGCATGGAATATGAACACAACATACAAGTCATGGAAATTCTAAGGTTTTATACAAAGGAATTTTATTTAAATATAAAACACACACATAAGTATGACGACTTACTTACACATACTAGGCCTTGTTTCAATTCAGTTCACAACAAATCTTTTAGAAAATATTGGATTTTCTGGAAACAAACTTGTAACAAACGTTAAGGAAACAACATTCATTTTTATAAAATACTTATGAACTCACCAGCTTTATGCTGATACTCTATTTTCAAAACAACTTGTATTCTCAGGTAATCAGTAATACAGGTAACCGCAAAATTTCTGAAGTCAAGACGCTAAGGCGTAGATTCTTTTGCTACATTTTATCATCATATGTAATTTAATTGGAAACATGTATTTTTGGAACATGTATTTTGGAAACAATGTAATCTTTTAAATTATATCTATGATGGTTGTGTTTTACTTTCTTCACTATGGTTATGATACTGAACATGACGTCATCCGCCCCTGAACGTTTCCGCCGTTCTGGTTTGGGGGTGTGACAGATTGGTATCAGAGCTTTGTTTATTGTGAACTAAGTATATCGAACCACGTAAGATATACAAACTATAAATACAACGAGACAAAAATTCTCTGACGTAGCTTTTCAAAAATACTTTAAAAATAAGAATTTATATTTTTATAAAAGTATTCGCACAATCGCACATTCAGTATCATAATGGCAATAACATAAAAGTATCAAGACAAGTTGGACACCATGGTCCAGCTTCGGGGTATGTAGTCAGATCTTGGATGAATATAGCCTGATCAACTATATTCAGCCAAGATAGGACCAATGTATGCCGAAGAAGGATCATGGTGAGCAACAAGTCTGCAACTTACCAAAAATTCCAAGAATCAAACTTAAAAAATACTATAGGAGTATTTTAACAACTTCGACAACTAACTTCTTGTTCCCAAGGTTTCTTGCGACATTCCTCCTTATCCCCATTCTCGTACAGGTACGATGGCAGGATTCCATTTACCAGGTGATCCCTACTTTCCCAACCAAGGGAATGCCGATTGGATTGTGGAAGACCCAGAGGAAGAACCCGAAGAAGAGCCCATGGAGGACGAGGAACCCATGGAAGAAGAAGAATCCGTAGACGGTGAAGAGGAAGAAGACTCAGATGGAACCGACTCCGAACCAGAAGTTTACAATCCACACCCTGCCCTTAATCCTCCGCGACACTTCCAGGGCCCGACGCCCCGATGGGCCGAAACAATACATCGATGAAGCCGAGAACAAGGTCAACGACCTCCCTATAGCATGCAACGAGGCTTCTACGATCTCAGCAGAGGAGGGTCAACCGACCGAGCTCTCCCTGTCATAGTTCACCATGTCACACGCCACGAAGAGCAAACAAGATTTAACACCCAACATCTCATGGAAGTTGGTGCTACCAGCCAAGTCAACTCCGTTCGCATTCGCCGGTTAGACGACGACCACGATCGGACTCGAGACCGCACTGAGCTTCTTCGACGGGAAATGGATGCAACCCGAACCGAAGTTCAAGAACTCTGAGAGCACCGAGCCACCCTAGAGGGACGTCTAGTTGAAGCAGAGCGGCAAGCGGCGGAATCCAGAGCCGAGATGTGGAACTTCGTATCTACACTTCGTGATCCTCAGAACTTCAACCACTACAAGTATTGCTTGCACTATTCGCCCCAGTTTAATTTAGTTTTGCGGATAAATATTACTTTCTAGTATTTTATGTTCAATCTCGCGATTTAAGTGTTTACACTTCCGGGATCAGTTAGGCGGCCAAAATTTTCCGTACATTGATGTAGCATAGGCCCCTAGTAGGGTCAAATTTTCCCAAGTATTGTATAATAAGTTATATCAATGATATTGGCACGCTATTTACTTTATTAACACTACTCCAATTTCATAACATGAGCTATTTTCAGATAAAAATTTATTGGTGACCAACCTATGATCGCCCGAGGTATAAATCAAAGTTGTATGTAATTATGGCCATGTCGACCTAGAAATGGTGGTTCCGCCTTGGATCCTGTTCCTTGTTTGGTTGTGGGCCCAGGGCAGACCCATCAGATTCGAAAGTTTATTTAATCTTAACTACATGTAAATATTATACATCAAGTGATTGTTGGTTGGACCCGGTATGGATACTATCACATACATTGCATAAAAATCAATACTACCGAAATTCATAAAGTCTATATTTAATTGTTTATAGACTTCTAGTATGAATGAATTCTTACAACATTCTTACAAGTCGGAATCATGATGCATACAAAGAACTAATAATGTTTAGTTTAACACTCGACTTGTATCAAAGACTTATTGTCTTTCCATTCTTGATAATGGCAGAAAATGCCACCTCGTAGAAATCCTAGGCGCGGCGACGCAGCTGAGACTGCACCACCCCCACCACCACCTCCTCAGTTCGACCCAACCATGTTCCAGGCTGCGGTGGCGGCCGCAGTGGCAGCCGTGATAGCCCAAATCAACCCCAGTAATTCAGGAGGTGCAGGCAGTGGTGCCTCGAATTCTAATAACGGGGACGGCCAGGGACGCTCGAGAGAGTGTACCTACAAGGACTTTACTAACGCCAAGCGCAAAACCTTCAACAGAAGCAGAGGTGTCATAGCGTTGCTGCAATGGTTCGAGAAGACCGAGACCATTTTCGAAATATGCACATGCCCTGAAGCAAGCAAGGTCAAATTTGCTTCATGCACATTCTCCGAAAGAGCCCTTACCTGGTGGAAGGGTCACGTCAAGGCACTAACACTCCCGGTGGCTAATGCGATAACATGGGAAGATCTGAAAACCATGTTAATGAAGGAGTACTGCCCCAGGGGTGAGATACAGAAGCTGGAAGAAGAATTTTGGGGTCTTAAAATGACAGGCTCTGACATCCTGTCGTACACCTCAAGGTTCAGCGATCTAGCCATGCTGTGTCCCGGTATGGTTCCTACTGAAAGCAAGAAGGTGGAAAGATACGTATGGGGACTATCTCAACAACTCCAAGGACACGTATTGGCCTCAAAGCCAACTACCTTCGACAGTGCCAAGGAATTGGCACAGCAACTCATCAACCATAACGCCAGTCATGGCACTGTAACGACCACCTCCGAGCAAGAAAAGGGGGGAAACAACAAGAGGAAGTTTTGGGATAAGAAGAAGGGCCAACCTGCCCAACACTCAGCCAAGAAGCAGCAAGTGGTTGCTGTGCACGCTGCCACGACCCCTACCAACCCTACTCTGATAAGGCAATACGCCGGGAACCTACCCAAGTGCAACAAATGCAACTACCACCACAACGGTGCATGCCGTGAAATGCATTGCACCAACTGTAACAAGAAGGGGCACACCGCCCGATTCTGTAGAGCTCCAGCCCAACCAAACGCACAAGCTGCCAACGCCGGAGCAAGCCGAACCTGCTATGGATGTGGAGAAGCAGGACACCTCAAACGTAACTGCCCGAAGGCAAGAAACCCCAACCCCGACGAAATGGGCAGAGTTCTGGCGATAGGTCATGAGGAAGCCATCGCAGATCCAACTGTGGTTACCGATACGTTCCTCCTCAACAATACCTATGCATGCATTCTTTTCGATAGTGGCACGGAGAAAAGCTTCGTGAGCCACCAATTTAAACGATTGCTTAATCAAACACCACAAACACTAAAAGACACATTCACCGTAGAAATGGCTAACGGAAAAACATAGAACACTAACGACATTTACATCGGGTGTACCCTCACTTTAAACAATCATTCCTTCCTAATAGACCTTATGTCGGTCACCATAAAAAGTTTTGATGTTATCATTGGCATGGATTGGTTATGCCCTCACCATGCTGAAATCCTATGTCACGAAAAGGCCATTCGCCTTAATCTGCCAATTGGCGAAACTCTAGTTGTCTATGGCGACAAGCCTAGCTCAAACTTTCAGATAAGGGTCAAGGAATGAAAGACATCAAGGACATTCCGGAGGTCTGCAATTTCCCCGATGTATTCCCAGAAGACCTTCCAGGAGTGCCCCCTCCTCAACAAGTCGAATTCCGAATCGACTTAATTCCCGGAGCTACCCCCGTAGCCAAATTGCCATACCGACTAGCCCCAACCGAAATGCAGGAACTGTCCAGTCAACTGAACGAACTACTGAGCAAAGGCTTCATTAGACCAAGCTTCTCACCTTGGGGAGCACCGGTTTTGTTCGTCAAGAAGAAGGACGGATCGTTCCGCATGTGCATTGACTACCGCGAATTGAACAAACTCACCATCAAAAACCGATATCCTTTGCCTCGAATCGATGACCTCTTCGACCAACTACAAGGAGCGAGTTTCTTCTCGAAGATTGACCTTAGATCTGGGTACCATCAGCTACGAGTTCAAGAGGAGGATATTCCCAAGACAACTTTCAGAACGCGCTATGGTCACTACGAATTTGTAGTGATGCCTTTCGGCTTAACCAATGCACCCGCAGCGTTTATGGATCTGATGAACCGAGTGTGTCGACCTTACTTAGACAAGTTCGTGATTGTTTTTGTCGATGATATACTAGTCTACTCCCGAAGTAAGGAAGAACACATCCAACATTTACGTCAAGTCCTAGAAACACTGAGGGCGGAGAGATTGTACGCAAAGTTCTCAAAGTGTGAGTTCTGGATTCGAGAGGTGAATTTCCTCGGACACGTAGTCAGCAAGGAAGGAATCCATGTGGACCCTTCAAAGATCAAGGCGATTGAAAGTTGGGCAGCACCAAGAACACCCATGGAGATCCGACAATTTTAAGGGCTCGCCGGTTACTATCGGAGGTTCATTCAAAGCTTCTCCAAAATCGCAAAACCACTCACCACCCTGACTCAAAAAGGGTTGACATTCGTCTGGGGAGATAAGCAAGAGGCTGCATTCCAAACACTAAAACGAACTCTATGCAGTGCTCCGATCTTGTCCCTACCAGATGGAACCGAAGACTTTGTGGTATACTGCGATGCTTCAAACCAAGGTCTAGGGTGTGTGTTAATGCAACGAGGAAAGGTCATTGCCTACGCCTCAAGACAACTGAAGGCACACGAGGTGAACTACACGACGCACGATCTCGAATTAGGAGCAGTAGTTTTCGCCCTAAAAATCTGGAGGCATCACCTTTACGGCACTAAGTGCACCATCTTCACCGATCACAAAAGCCTCCAACATATCCTCAATCAGAAGGAACTCAACATGAGACAAAGGCGATGGGTGGAATTACTAAACGATTACGAATGCGAGATTTGTTATCACCCCGGAAAGGCCAACGTGGTTGCAGACGATTTAAGCAGAAAGGAGTACTCGGGCCGCCGAGTAAAGGCATTAACCATGACCATCCACTCACACCTGTCCGCACAAATCAAGGAAGCTCAGGAAGAAGCCTTGAAGCCAGAGAACGTGACAGGTGAAGCATTGAGAGGAATGGACAAAAATCTTGAAGTCAAGGATGACGGAGTTCGTTGTCTCATGAACCGGATCTGGACACCAAAATTTGGTGGATTCAGGGACGTTATCATGAATGAAGCTCATAAAACTCGCTACTCCGTGCATCCCGGCTCAGACAAGATGTACTTAGACCTCAAGAAGTTATATTGGTGGCCGAACATGAAAGCCGAAATAGCTACCTTTGTGGGCAAGTGCCTGACTTGCGCCAAAGTTAAGGTAGAATATCAAAAGCCCTCGGGACTTCTACAAACAGCCAGAGATACCCAAGTGGAAGTGGGAGCGGATTACGATGGATTTCGTTACCAAGTTACCTAAGACCACAGGTGGACTTGACACCATTTGTGTAATCGTCGACAGATTGACCAAATCCGCACTTCCTACCAATAAAGGAAACAGACAAAATGGAGAAGTGGACAAGGATCTACATTAGAGAAATAGTGCGCCTTCACGGAGTACCGATATCCATTATCTCCGACACAGATAGTAGGTTCACATCACGATTTTGGCAGTCACTTCAGAAAGCTATGGGAACTAGGCTGGACATAAGTACAGCTTACCACCCACAGACTGACGGTCAGAGTGAAAGAACCATTCAGACGTTAGAGGACATGCTAAGAGCTTGCGTGATAGACTTTGGAAAAGCTTGGGATACTCATCTGCCTCTTATTGAGTTTTCCTACAATAATAGCTATCATACTAGCATCAAAGTTGCTCTGTTCGAAGCCTTCTATGGCCGTAAGTGCAGGTCACCCCTGTGCTGGGCTGAGGTGGGAGATACACAACTAGCAAAAGGGCAAGTCCCTAACAGCGCACTCACTGGCCCGGAGATCATCAGGGAAACAACCGAAAAGATCGTCCAGATTCGAGAACGAATGAAGGCTTCGCAAGACCGACAAAAGAGCTACGCAGACAAGAGACGGAAACCTTTGGAGTTTCAAGTTGGGGATCGTGTACTTCTGAAGGTATCACCTTGGAAGGGACTCATACGTTTCAGAAAACGTGGGAAACTAAATCCAAGGTACATCGGACCATTCGAAATCCTCGCCAGGATTGGCCCGGTGGCATACAAACTACGATTACCACAGGAACTCAATCACGTTCATCCTACCTTTTATGTGTCAAACCTGAAGAAATGTTTGTCTGATGAGACCCTTGTCGTTCCCTTGGAAGAAATTGAGATCAACGAGAACCTCCACTTCGTAGAGGAACCTGTTGAAATCATGGACCGAGAAGTGAAGTCGACAAAACAAAGCCGCATCCCCATCGTAAAGGTCAGGTGGAACGCCAAACGAGGACCTGAATTCACCTGGGAACGTGAGGATCAGATGAAACATATGTACCCGCATCTTTTTCCTAGTCCATAAACTCAGTCTTAGATTAACATTTCGGGATGAAATTCCCTCTAACGGGGGGATGATGTGACAACCCGATATTTCGAGTCAACGTAATGTTCGAAAAGTCAAATATTATAAACTATTTTGAATCAATAAAAATTAGCGTAAAAAATGAAGTGTTCTAAAGTCTCAATTGGAGTACAAAAAGTGATAGGTATTGTATCAAGGTTTTCAAAAATATAGAGAACACTCAAAGCCGAGTTATAACGAAGAAGTTATGACCAATCAAAGATTCGTAACAAAACCGATAAAACGCTGTTACGCGTGAAAAGTGAAATTTCAATAAAATATTTTTTAGCCTTAAGTATCTAAATGAAAGTCGTAGATTATGTTAAACCGTGAGCGTACATAAAAAGAACGTCCAAATCTGACTTCGTATGAGGAAGTTATGATTTTTCTAAATTTCAGATCAGCGGTAGACAGCTAAAAATTCGAATTTAAGATCGAGCTATTTTTAGCCGACGCAACCTAAACGGAAATTGAAGATCTCGACAATAGTAGTACAACGGTAAAAAGACAGACGAAAACGGAGATCGGATGAGGAAGTTATGGATTTTTAACGGAATTATCCTGTCCCGGCCTATTAAATAAAATAAAATTAAAAATAAAGTCAAAATTAGCCGACGAAGTCTAAATGAAAGTTGTAGAGTATATTCTCACCTACGCGTGGATATAAAGAACATCAAAAACGGTGCTCGTATGCGAAAGTTACGCATTTTTGAAGTTTTTGGTACACACTTCGAGTCTTATCCGAAGAGTACGCCCAGCATACTTCGGAGTACGCCCAGCGTACCGAATGAAGGGTCTCGGACCGCCCACGTCGCCCCTACACCCTCTACGGCAGTCCCATCCGAAGACCAGAGACCGGAGACGTCATCGCTGACGTACGCCCCGCGTACGAGGCTACGCCCCGCGTACTTCGGTGTACGCCCAGCGTACGAAGGCAGTTCCAGCTCCTATAAATAGCATGCGAGGGTTCCCGGCAAAGTTGCTCATTTTCTCTCCTTCTCTCACATTTTTACCTCGTTTTGCGAGCAAGTAATATCCCGAAGTCCCAGTTTCATATCTAAGCCCCGACGAAGGTCCGAAGCTCCGAGATTCCCGAAAAATTCGCCACTTTCCGGTCGAGGTGCCACCCGAGAAAATCTTGTTCTCTTCAATTCACGCACTTTCCCGGTGAGTTCGTACCCCTACATTTTTACGTTTTCTTTAGTTTTCACGGGGGGGGGGGGGAATACAAGTTCAAAATACCAAAACTATCTAATACATGTTTAAGAGTTTTCCTACACCTTGTAACATGTTGAGCAAGGCGTGTATACGGTTTATACTTATCATTTCAAATGTCGATTTATGGAAATACAATGACTTGCATAAAAAGGTTTCATCCAAACACACACAACACTTTTTGATAAACTATAATAGGTATAGTTTGAGCACTTCGTTAGACAAAGAAACAGTAACTCAATTGACTTACAAAACAAATATTTCATCGCACACTACGTGATCTTGTATTAGTTAAACTCGCGAGATATTCTACTTCCGGGTTCTCCTAAGTACCACAGAAAAGTCCTGTAGTTATAATCAGAATCTCCGGGAGGGAGAACGTGATAGTTGTGTATAGATCTATGCTGGGTCTGACAAACCCGCACCTAAGCTGCTTGCAACAGCTAGACCGGCAGGTCTGGGGTGACAAGTGTCATAACTTTCCGACGCCTGAAGAATGTCGTATTCAAGGCGATCTAGTCTTTAGTATGATTATAACATCTCGCATGGAATATGAACACAACATACAAGTCATGGAAATTCTAAGGTTTTATACAAAGGAATTTTATTTAAATATAAAACACACACATAAGTATGACGACTTACTTACACATACTAGGCCTTGTTTCAATTCAGTTCACAACAAATCTTTTAGAAAATATTGGATTTTCTGGAAACAAACTTGTAACAAACGTTAAGGAAACAACATTCATTTTTATAAAATACTTATGAACTCACCAGCTTTATGCTGATACTCTATTTTCAAAACAACTTGTATTCTCAGGTAATCAGTAATACAGGTAACCGCAAGATTTCTGAAGTCAAGACGCTAAGGCGTAGATTCTTTTGCTACATTTTATCATCATATGTAATTTAATTGGAAACATGTATTTTTGGAACATGTATTTTGGAAACAATGTAATCTTTTAAATTATATCTATGATGGTTGTGTTTTACTTTCTTCACTATGGTTATGATACTGAACATGACGTCATCCGCCCCTGAACGTTTCCGCCGTTCTGGTTTGGGGGTGTGACAGGGAAGGGCTCGGGTTGACTGCATCGCACACACCATATGGATTTTGTTTATGGGACAGACTCTGATTTTTATGAAGTTTGACATACTTATTCTATTGGGTTGTATGAACAATGTTTTGGAATACCGTTTTTACTTAAATTAAAAATGAAAGTTTTGGGTCATAATTTTTGGATGTTACAAGATCCAACCATGGTCTTCCATGAAAGTCACAAAGACAAATAGTGTTGTGATCTATCCACAATCTTTCATACCAATACTATGATCCAACCATATTCTTACATACTGGTCTTGTGATTTAACCACAATCTTTCTATAACATTCAGATTCTTGGATGTACTTAGTTTTAATGTATTTTGGATTTTGGGAGTGACCACATCGTGGTAAAGGCATCCCACAATGTGACGATACTAGAAGTTTCACAGATCATTTAATGACCTCCGTGACGTGGCATCTATTAGCCACGATATGGCACCCTCTGTCGTGAAAACCCTAATTTTTCGTGTATTTAAAGGAAAGTGGGGAGGCTAGGGTTGTCCATCCTTAGCCCCCATCACTCTTAAGCTCTAGAAACCTAACCCTAATCCACCTTGAAGCTTTTGAGCTCATTTTCAAGCCTCTTTGGTGATTTTGAAGGAAGTATAAGATGATTGAGTGCAAGAAGCAAGCAAACACTCTCCAATCTCCGGAATCATTTTGCTAGATCATTTGCAAGGATCTTTAATCTAGCTTTTCATATTTTCTCTATGGATCTAGAGTTATCCTTCATGATTGAACTCTTTGATGGATTTTAAGTGAAACAAAGTGATAAATATTGCAACTTTATGACTCTTAAGAGTCCCAAGGACACTATACTTTGTAGATATGAGAAATGGTTATGGTTTGGGGATCCTTACATAAATTTAGGTCCTTTTCTACTCTTTTGACCTAGATTTGATGGAGGACATGCATGTCCATAAAGTTTATGTCACACCCCCGAACCAGACGGCGGAAACGTCCGATGGCTCGCGTGACTTAAATTGAATATCATCAAAATGATTATACATGAAACACAACATAAACTTCACCATGCATTAATACATAACGATTGACATTGTTCACATCCATTACATTGTTTAAATGTTACATATCCATAGCATCAATTGTTCGAGTGTGTTCAAAACATAACATCCTAACATACTTGATATTACCCTTCAGCTTACCTGTTACCTGAGAATACAAGTTATTTTGAAAACGTCAACATATGAAATGTTGGTGAGTTCATAAGCAGGGTTGTGATAAAAATGATTTGTGTAGTTTATAAAACCCAGAAAATCCGATATTTTCTGAAAAGACAATTGTTTATACCGAAGTGTGAAGATCCATAAGTTGGTGCATGAATGATTTCAAAACGTGTATAAATGGGAAGTTTTGCATTATAGTTATTGAAAATACAAGCGAGTGGTGTTGATTTCCTCGAAAAACCCGATGTTTTCCGATAACATAATATAATTGGTTCAAATTGTTATACCGCCACACGAGTGATTTTGATTACTCTTCCTTGATTACTCGGATAGTATTGGATTTATTTAATTTTGTGAGTCGTTATAACCATGCATAATAATGACTAGTTCGTCTGTCTTGGCATCCTAATGAACGCCGGAATTGATCTTAAGATTTTGTCACCCTAGACTGGCCGAGTCAAACTGTAGCGAACAGCTGAGGTGTGGGGGAGTCACCCCCGTATAGATCTATACACAAACTCTCGCTCTCCTTCCAGGAGACTTTGATTATAACTACAGAATACGAACGACCCTTAGAGGTGTCGCCCGTTATTACTCACTTAATCCAAACGGAATTGATTACTATTGATTAACGACCTGTATTTGTTTACTTGAATTGAAGGTAAGCCTAACAAACGAGGAGAAGAGGATTACAAGGTCCTGCTAATTACGTGTGTTATTTAAGGCTGTTGGTTATACGAAGGACGCGTTGGCCCATTTCGCATTTGATTTATTTGGACCTTACTAGCAATGCTAATGGGCCACTGAGGCCCAATAGCACTTGAAAGCCATTGAGGGTCCCTTAAACATGTAATTGGGTCACAGGAGGCCCAATAAACGTTTATTTTCATCGTTGGGCTCAAAAGTTATGTTAATGGGTCACGAAGGCCCAATAAGCATGATTTGAGACTTTCAAGCCCAAGGATTTGAATATTTACTTGTTTTAGGTATAGTATAATTGTTGGAAAGTTTGATTGAACGATTGTTAATTTCGTATCGGCACGAGGCCGGTTGGTTGTTGTAACGATATTTGAAATTTTACGTATATTCATCTTTCTATTTTCATGAGTTGTAGTTTGGTATTTTTGACTCAAATATCTTAATAATAAAATAACTGGTTCAAAATATTAGTTTGACCCTTTTCAGCCCTTCTTTAATAAAATGACAATTTTAGTCCCTTATTTTAAAAAAAACATTTTAGGCCCTTAAACCATTTTCTTTGCATTTTTGACCCATAGACTTGTTTAAGTGATGTTTTTAGTTCAAAATTTACTCTTTGGCAGTTTCAGCCTCTCCAGTAAAGAGTTTTTCAGTTAAAGTCCACACTTTTCGCAACTTTTACTATTTTGGCCCAAAATCCAAAAAGTTTACATTTTTTATCCTTATTTGGAAAAAAAATCATTTTAACCCCTGAATTGGTTTTGTTTACCCTTTTACCCTTGTTTTGAGAAGTTTATCATTTCAATCCCTTGAAAATTATATTTTTCGCAATTTTTGGCTCAATGGGCCGAAAAGCCCAAAAATTGGCCCATTAAGCTACAAATTACATTTCTAGCACTTTTAAGAGTATGATATTCATAAAAACATTTATTTTTACTGTTTTGACTCTTTTAGTCCGTGAATGACAACTTTCAACTCGACTTTTAATTGTTTGACAAATTTAGCCCAAAAATGAGTTTTATGTTGCATTTTGTTTATTATGACTTAAGCTAGAAACTTTTCTTGACTTGTTTAATAAAAAGTATATTAGATCATGTTTATTTCCTCTTTTGTGCCATAGATCTTGAGATTTCTTCCCTTTTTGTTACATATTTACCACATAAACACATAAAATCACACATACATACATGAAATCATACATAACATACACATACGCATAGATCTACACATTTTACTTGTATTCTCCCCCATAAAACTTGTGAAAATAGAAAATAGAGGGGTATGAACTCACCTTTGTTTGTTGTTTTCGATTTTGAAGGAAGAAATGAAGAAATTTTGGTCCTAGCAAGCCTTCTTGGGTGGATCTCTATGTTAGAGGTTTCTAGGATGATGATCATGAGTTTATATGAGTTAAGAAGAGATTTTTGATAAAACAAGGAATATAGATCATGGATCCAAGCATCAACTTACCTAAGATGATGATTTTTGTGGAATAGCCTCCTTGAAAAGCTCTTAATCTCGAAAATTTTGAAGGAGAAGTGAAGAAGTGGTGGTGTGTTCTTGAGAGAGTTTGTTTTAGAGAGATGGATGTAATGTGTGTGTGGGTGTGTGTCTTCGGCCGAGGATAGAAAGGAGAGGGAGAAGAGAGATAATTGAGTTGACATGCATGGAAATATGGGATTTGCATGGATACCCCAAAGGTAATAAGGAGGTGGCTAATCCTCCTCAATCCTCTAATTTCCCCTTTTTTTTACTTGGGTCGAGAGAGAGAGAGAGAGAAGAGAGGAGAGGGTTTGGGCCTTGAGTGCTTAAGTCCAAGATATGGGCCCAATATACATCAAAGTATGAGTTTTATGGCCCTTTAGGGCTAATTAAATTTGTTATGGCCCAATAAGAGTATTTTATTTCATTCTAGGCCCATTATGGCCCAATATGTTAAAATAAAAGAAAGTGGGTCCAATTAGAGCCCATATAAGAGTTCTAAGCCCAAAATAGTCAAATTGGAAGCTTATGGGTCCATTAGGCCCAATAAGAAAATCCTAGTCCAAAATGGACTTGAACCGGGATTTTTAAGGTTTCCATCCTTTGTTGACTACTTGAATGTTTGTGTAGAGTATTTGATGGAATTTTTGTGATCATTGAACAAGCATCATACATGTTTTCCAAGCTTTAACTACAATGTTATCTTTGTTGGATTAATGTCTAAGACCATAACTATATTTGGTATGTACTTGACCCGACCCGGCATGGTCCATTTGGGTTGCACTTCACCGGCACAATTTATATGGATAGTCTTTTGAGAATAGTATATTTATGATTTATATTAATTTATTATATGTTCTAATATATTAATATGGAATCATATTATTTAATTAGTATTGATCAAGAATTAATTTAGAATTAATTAAGTGATCAAAAAGAACTAATTAAATATGGACTCTTATATATATGGAATGAGCCAAGTTCATTTAGGTTGGGCTAAGCTTTCATGGATGGTCCATGGAGCTTTTAACCCATGGATCCATGTAAATGAAAGGTCATGGGTATTAGGGTTTACATGGATGTAACCCTAATCCTCCATAATATATAAAGGGGTCCTTGACTCACAAAATTGGCACAAGTGTGTGAAAATAAGAGTGGGCCGATTTTAGTGTGCATACATATTCTCTCAAGTTCTTCCAAGGTGTTTTGGTGATTTGTGATTCCATTTGAGGCTTCCACACTATTGGGGCTAAGCTCTTAAAGCTTGAAGACATCAAGCTACATCAAAAGGTATGTCATCTAACTAGAACTTTGTAGTATAGGTGCTTCATAATATGCTAGTTAGGATGAAACCTTGGAATAGTTAATATTTGCATGTATAATAGAGAAAACATAGATCCAAGGTTTATAGGGTTGCATGTACACCATAGGAGTGTTAGAATGCTCAAAACCCAACAGTGGTATCAGAGCCATGGGTTGTTTTCTGTTATATTGATGCAAATGTTTTATTTTCAAGTTGAAAAAAAAAAGAAAAAAAAAACATGACGTTTGTCAAATTTTAAGATAATTACTTGTTTTTGTGAAAAACTAATTATTTGTAAAATTTGAATCATTTGCTATATGAGTTGAATTAGGTCAAATTTAGTAAATGATAAAATGATATGATTATTTTATTAGTTTTAAAAGTTTGATCTAAAGAGTTTTTTGAAACCTCCATAAGTTATGGATATGAAAAGGTTTTTAAAAAAATTGATTCAAAGTTTTTTATGGAGTTACAAAACTTGGTCTTAATGTTTTAAAGAATTCCATAACTTGTTCTTAAGTTATGGAACATGAAAAGTTTCATCATAAAACAAGTATTTAACTCCATCATTTATGGAATCCAAAAGTTTTCAAGAGTTACAAAACTTGCCCAAAAGTTTTGGAATTTGGAAAAAGTTTTTTATGATAAAAAAAAAAGAATTGAATTCTAAAACTCTTGGGTTCATAACTTAAACAATTAATTAAATGGTTTTAATTTTGAATTTAATAATTGGAATTATGATGTTTTTATTGAATAATTCAATTAACTCTTATGGACTTTATTAATAGATAATTAAAGTGTTTAATTAAAAGAGAATTAATAATTCCATAATGACATGGTTTAAATTTAATTAAATTAAGAGTATAGTTTAATTAATAGATTAAACCACCAAGTATTTTAAATGTCTAAAATACACCCTTATACCATTATAATATTAAAAGTTTAATATATTATATGTATAAGAGCAAGTCGTCTTACCATTAGCAGGCCTCATTCACGAAGCCGGTCTATAAGGGGGGTATAAGGTTACTGCCTATAAAATGGCAGTTTAATGGGTGTCCACTCTCACCCATCGCTTCCTTGACTGGTGGAGGGTCGTTAGCTGAACAGGTAGGACAAGGACTATAATTCTCCCTTCATTATAAGTATAATGATAAATACTAAGTAACTAAACACTTATAAATTCCCAATCTTAGTTACTTAGGAAAATGTGAATAAGGTGCTAATCCATGAAATTACACTTTGCACTTTGTTTAAGCTGTTAGTGGAGCGTGTGTGGTTAAC
Organism: Lactuca virosa; assembly: GCF_052849685.1. Taxonomy (NCBI): domain Eukaryota; kingdom Viridiplantae; phylum Streptophyta; class Magnoliopsida; order Asterales; family Asteraceae; genus Lactuca; species Lactuca virosa. Next base: position 74,706,564 of record NC_136431.1, read on the forward strand.
CAGCACACTAACCTGGACTTAACAAGGTAGGCAAAGGGTAACTTAATGTTTATCATAGTATCTTGGAGCGTGTGTGGTTAACCGGCACATCGATTGAGGGGTAAATATTAAGGGTACCAAGTATATTTGCATGGTTACTTCACACCTTGTTTTGTGATCCTCGGCATCCCAGTCACAAAACCTGAAGGGCACACTCGAGATTGAAACATGCCATTGAAAAGTTCAATGAATCTCAAAAGAATCTAGGAGTTTCAAAACCAATTAAAACCTAATAATACATTTCGTTTATCTTGGTGGAAATTGGTGAATCGTCATTCACCTACCTTCAAATATTTTATAGCTTGGATTACGACATCCCTCTTCCAAGTTATAAAATAGTTTGTTGGGTCCTAGCCTTAATATATCATATTAGGTGTTATATTAAGGACTTAAATCAACTTTACGTGAATTTCTCCCATTGTTGATGTCTGGTTTAGACAACAATGATCTTCCCAAACCAAGCTTTCCTAATGAATATGACTTCCCGAGTTTGGCTCATGGAAGTCATACTTCTCTTCCTCCACCTCCTCCAATTATTCTCCCTAACGCACAAGTTCAAGGTCACTCAAGCCCTAATGGCAAGCAAGGTCTATGTGTGATCACATCTTAGAGATGAAGTCACATATTGACAAGCCGGGAGAGTTGGGTGTCAAAGTCTTGAGAAAGTTGGATGTTCAATCACTTTCTAAGTCACATAGTGAGTTCCTTTGGGACTACTATGAAACAGACTATGACATGAACCTTAATGATCATATCTATTTGTTTGGTGCTGCTGAATCAACAATGATTTGGAACGATAGTAAAGCAAATTTGATTAGAAGATCAACTTCCCAAAAACTTTATAGACAGTGACAATGGTGACACTGGAAATCCAGAAAAAGCATTCTCTTCCCAATGGAAAGGGATTGGCCATAGTCAACCCGGTTGACCAAATGGTAAAGAGAAAGGCTAAGTCTGAGATAGTCCCATTACCAAAGGGTCCATATGTTTATTTTGCCAAAGGAAGGGGCGTTGATTGCAAAGCTGCCAAATTTACCTAAGGATGTTAAAGTCAATAAGTTTGACTCTACATCAGGTAGAGCCCATTATCTAACTCTGTTAAGTTCTATTCTGAGATCCTCATTACATGATGTGACTGGGTCACATGTTGATGTTTTAAGAATCAAAGAATAGAGAGAAATCTTAAAGGAAGTATATGCTGATTCTGATCGCGAAGGTGGATTTCGATCGCATCAGAATTTTGAGCAGTTGCTTAAGAAGTTATGATATATTGCTAAGGAATAGATAACAACAATTTTCCATGTGGATTGTAAGGATAAGTTTTTCCGCAAAGTTTTAAAATAAAAGAAAATTGTTTAATTTTATTTATTTGAAGTATCCTTACAATGGCATTTGTGGAAAATTGTTGCTTATATGATTCCACTGACAGCAATATTGGAAAATGGATTTGATTCTTTCATTTGTGGTAGTGTCTAAATTTACCAAATCAGGAAAGTTCCTCATCGCCCAAGTTTAAATTGGACCGAAACTTGGAATCATGCAAGTTAAATAGTATGATGAATGAGATCTTTCAAGCATTGGAAAATCAAGACTAATTACTTGTTCACATGGATGTGTGAGTCAAGTGAAGGACTAAAGGGATCGAGTACACATTCTTGTGCACTGGTCATGTCCACCATAAAGCTCGTTAAGACTATCTAATTAACTAAAGTTTAGTAAATATGGTTATACTTACAAGTTTAAGTATAATTCTGAAACATTGGAAAAGTCTCAATGTATGGCAGAACGAGTGGGAAGAATCAAATTAGGCAGAAAGATAAAAGTTTCTCAAATCTGAAAAGATGGGAGAGTACTTTAGTATCATGTTTGTGATCATCTTAATGATTTAGAAATCATATCACAATTAGTCCTCTAAAGGTCATCTTAGTGCATTCTTATGACTAAGAAGAGGAGTCATGAATTGTTGAAATGGTTAGATCAGGAAGATGAGTCATACTTCGTTCCAAAACAATTCTTAGAGTCATACTCCAAGATTGTAACTTGAGTGACATATCTTAAAGAAAGGTTTAAAACACTTGTCAAATGTAAGAGTAAAAGTGTCCTACTCTTGTACATTTGAAATTGGTAAGTTGTGATGTTTTGGATAAAACAAAGACCAACTAAGGCCAATTGTGTGAAGTGTTTGTCTTGATAAAGAATCCGCACTATCTCTTGAATATTTGGCAAGATAGTCTTATATGTCAAGAGGATAGTGGGAGTCTTAAAGATCCTAAAAAGAATTTCAAGAACTAATCAAGAATAAAACCTGAGGTTCTTCACTAGCACACGACTTGAGGTTTATAACCTATCGTGTTGACATATTCTGTGCCCATTCCAGTTAAAGTTGGCTTTGCATAGGAGTTCTGAAAGTTCTCAATTGATTGCAGAACAACTTGGAAGCAATGGCAGGCCCTGTACTTCCAGGTGGCAAGAAGTTAAGATTGTATAAGTTTAGTCCATATGAGTTTGGATTTGTCATTATCCTTGTCTTGTGACTATGGTTTTGACGATTCACATGGATAAGAACAGATACACCATACAATCTAAGGGTCATAAGGTTTCTCTCCGATTCATGAAAATGATGGTGAGGAAACACTTCCACCAAGTAGATTTGAAGCAGATGGCAAAAGGTCTAAACAATTGAGACTATGATTACGGCATCCCTTTTCATAGTTCTGAAATTGTTTAGACACACATGGATGCTATCTAAGGAAAGGTGTATGATTTTGATAAAGTTTTATCAAAGCATCTCGTATCAGAAATCTGAACTTTGTTAAGAAAGTCAATAAAGTATTGATTTCTAGAAGTCCAGCTGATTTCTGAGTACATGTCAAAGCTAGTGGGAGCATAAGTGTTATGCTAATAATCATCATGTTAGTGGGAGCATGATAATTATTGTTAGTGTTGCAAGTTAGCAATGTTAATTATAGAAAACAAAAGTTTCAATTCGTGAGGCTGCAGGGATTGAAAAAGTTGTTTTGCTATAATTAAGGGAGAAGATATACTTCATTTCAGTTCTAAAGGCTTAGATTGAGACCTTAATCATCTTTAGTCAAGAATATATATATATATATATATATATATATATATATATATATATATATATATATGAATTTCATGTTGGATTGGTTCAACTTAAGGAAATTCTATATATTGCGTTCTCAAAATTCGATTATGATTACGGCATCCCTCTTCATAGTCAAATTTTGAAAACATGGCAAATAAAAATATTGTAGCAAAAGACTGGTCTAGAATCATGTCTTTATGTGAGACATCATGAATCATGTACCATTTGCTTTGGGTACATGATCGATTGCATGTGTTATAATATTTGTCATTTCTAAATTTTTCCAAATGCCCAGAGGCATTAAGAAGGGAAAAGGTCTAGAATTGGACATGACTAAAATGATTAAGCAATTGTCGAGGACAATCTGAGGTTTACCAAAGATTGGTTGCTCAGGGACAGTTGGAAGTATAGTGCTAATTTTGGAAGGACCATATTGACATATTCTGAAAAGAGGCATCTCTTATTCAGAAGTGATAGTCAAAATGAGAATATGGAGTTGTCTCCATAGGTGGAAGTTATCTGTGTAAGATTAGAAAACTAAATGCAAGAAGCATGTCCAAAGCAATGTACTTTGAATATGAGACTTAGTTTCCATGGAGTTGATCTCCATTGGAATACCTTATAATGATTGTTGACAAGTCTTTGTGACTTTGTACATATTCATTACAGGAGGGTCAGTGCATATAAGTTTAAAATCTAAATAGATTTCGATAAATGATAGGAATTTGAAATTCTCACATTTTTCGATAAGGATTTGGGAGTGTGAAATTAGAATCATTGAAATTATGTTCAATTGGTTTATTTCACAAAGTAAGGATCATAGACAAACATAGAGTGCATACTTGGTGTATGGCAAAGCTATTGTTTAAGAAAAACATAGTGTACATGCTTGGAGCATGGGACAACTAGTGTTTTTAATTCAAGTATAAAGTTGATAAAACCGAAACAATGAATAATGAGTAATCAGTATGGTGATAAATAAAAGTGTTTATTTATATTCATAGGGTTTGATACCATATTTGATTCATTTATTCTTGTGTTTCACTTTGCATGTTTTGACTTCCAGAATAACTAAGTCGCTCTTCCTGAATGATTAAGTTATTCAAACCATCCACAGTCGGTCATATGTTGGAAGTAGATATGAATCAAGACTGTCATGGGTTGGTTTGTAGAGGTCCAAGTTGGTGGACAAAGTGGTGCTACAACACTCATGAGTGCTCATAAGTTCTGAGTATTGGATTCAACCCGCGCTCATTTGAATCACTTCATGGATTTTATCACGAGTGATCATGAGACGATAATATCTTATATTCTTCAAACCTAGAGACATGAGTTGTTACTATGAGTTGGTTATACATTGATTGCACGAAAACGCATTTGGTAACTCGATGTTATAAAACGTGCCTTTGTGTATGATTCAACAAGTAGTAGAACAAGCCATATGAGTCGAAGTTTATCCATTCCTTTTACCTTTGGGATAAAAGCGATATCTGTGGGCCCCTCGATGATTTAGCGATGACACATGTGAGTGCTTGGCCAAGCCAGGACTGATTTGATTTGTTCAATCAGTCAGTCATCATAAATCGAAAATCGGGAAACAACAAATGGACAGAGAGAATGATTATAATCCATGTCTCAGTCCATATGATATCTAGAATGGAGGAATATATGATCCCTTATCTAATGGACAAGTCATTGACAAGGTCAGAGTTCGACAGCGGCTTTAAGAGCTACGATTGCCAGTTAGGTTTTGAAGTCATACTCAATAATAGTTTTAGACTTATCCAAGTGGGAGACTGTTGGATTAATGTCTAAGTCCATAACTATATTTGGTATGTACTTGACCCGACCCGGCATGGTCCATTTGGGTTGCACTTCACCGGCACAATTTATATGGATAGTCTTTTGAGAATAGTATATTTATGATTTATATTAATATATTATAAGTTCTAATATATTAATATGGAATCATATTATTTAATTAGTATTGATCAAGAATTAATTTAGAATTAATTAAGTGATCAAAAAGAACTAATTAAATATGGACTCTTATATATATGGAATGGGCCAAGTTCATTTTGGTTGGGCTAAGCTTTCATGGATGGTCCATGGAGCTTTTAACCCATGGATCCTATGTAAATGAAAGGTCATGGGTATTAGGGTTTACATGGATGTAACCCTAATCCTCCATAATATATAAAGGGGTCCTTGACTCACAAAATTGGCACAAGTGTGTGAAAATAAGAGTGGGCCGATTTTAGTGTGCATACATATTCTCTCAAGTTCTTCCAAGGTGTTTTGGTGATTTGTGATTCCATTTGAGGCTTCCACACTATTGGGGCTAAGCTCTTAAAGCTTGAAGACATCAAGCTACATCAAAAGGTATGTCATCTAACTAGAACTTTGTAGTATAGGTGCTTCATAATATGCTAGTTAGGATGAAACCTTGGAATAGTTAATATTTGCATGTATAATAGAGAAAACATAGATCCAAGGTTTATAGGGTTGCATGTACACCATAGGAGTGTTAGAATGCTCAAAACCCAACAATCTTTGTTAAGGGTTTTACAAGGTATCAGAATTCCTGGTTGTGACATCATCCCCCCGTTAGAGGGAATTTCGTCCCGAAATTCTTTTTAAAGCTAATTTTGAGAATGCGAGAATAGGTGAGGGTACTTCTGCTTCATTTGGTCTTCGCGTTCTCATGTGAATTCTGGTCCGCGTCTCGCGTTCCATCGAACTTTCACAATCGGAATGCAACTTTGCTTAGTACGCTTCACTTCCCTGTCCATGATTTCGACTAGTTCTTCGATGAACAGGAGATTCTCGTTGATTTGGGTTTCTTCTAATGGAGTGACGAGAGTTTCGTCGGATAAGCACTTTTTTAAATTGGAAACATGGAACACGGGGTGTACACTGCTGAGCTCAGCGGGTAGCTGCAGTCTATAAGCCACTGAACCTATTCGGGCAAGAATCTCGAATGGTCCAATGTATCGAGGGTTTAGTTTTCCCCGCTTCCCAAAACGAATCACCCCTTTCCAGGGAGAGACCTTTAATAACACCCTATCCCCGACTTTAAATTCCAAGGACTTTCGCCGCTTATCGGCGTAGCTCTTTTGTCTGTCTCGTGATGATTGCAGTCGAGCCCTGGTCTGAATTATCTTCTCGGTCGTTTCGCGTATGATTTCCTGTCCTGTTAATGCATTGTCTGGTGTTTGTCCTTTTGCTAGCTGAGTGTCTCCTACCTCAGCCCAACACAACGGTGATCTACATTTACGCCCGTACAATGCCTCGAAAGGAGCGACTTTGATGCTTGAGTGATAACTGTTATTGTACGAGAATTCGATCAAAGGCAAGTGGGTATCCCACGACCGTCCAAAGTCTATCACACATGCGCGAAGCATATCTTCTAGCGTTTGAATGGTTCGCTCGCTTTGACCATCCGTTTGTGGGTGGTAGGCAGTGCTCATGTCAAGTTGTGTTCCCATAGCTTTCTGAAGCGATTGCCAAAAGCGTGAAGTAAACCTACTATCTCTATCTGAGATGATAGATATTGGCACTCCGTGGAGTCTCACGATTTCCTTGATATAGATCCTTGTCAATCGTTCCATCTTGTATGATTCTTTTATTGGCAGGAAATGAGCGGATTTTGTCAACCTATCAACTATTACCCATATGGTATCCAAACCATCAGTCGTCTTGGGTAGTTTGGTCACAAAGTCCATAGTAATCCTTTCCCATTTCCACTCGGGAATTACTGGTTGTTGTAGTAATCCCGAGGGCTTCTGATATTCCACCTTTACTTTAGCACATGTGAGGCACTTGCTAACGTAAGTGGCAATTTCTGCCTTCATGTTAGGCCACCAATAATGTTGCTTGACATCCGAGTACATTTTATCCGAACCCGGATGGATGGAGTATCGTGTCTTGTGGGCTTCATTCATGACTACTTCTCTGAATCCCCCAAGTTTAGGGACCCAAATGCGGTTCATGAAGTAATATGCTCCGTCCTCCTTCACTTCGAAATTCTTTTCCATTCCACGTAACGCTTCACTTGTTTTGTTTTCTGCCTTCATGGCATCGAACTGGGCTGCTCTGATTTGAGAGGTCAGGTGGGATTGGATGGTTATGGAGAGAGTCTTCAAACGACGATTCGAGTATTCTTTTCGACTCAAGGCATCAGCTACTACGTTAGATTTACCTGGGTGGTACTTGATCTCGCACTCATAATCGTTCAGCAGTTCAACCCATCTTCGTTGCCTCATGTTTAACTCCTTTTGATTTAAAATATGTTGGAGACTCTTGTGGTCAGTGAAAATGGTGCACTTTGTACCGTAAAGGTAGTGCCTCCAAATCTTCAATGCGAAGACCACAACTCCTAATTCAAGATCATGGGTGGTATAATTCACCTCGTGGGTCTTTAGTTGCCAGGACGCATAAGATATCACCTTTCCACGCTGCATGAGTACACAGCCTAAACCCTGATTCGACGCATCACAGTAAACTACAAAGTCCTCTGTTCCCTCTGGTAGTGATAGTACCGGTGCAATGCAGAGTGCTTGCTTCAGAGTTCGGAATGCAGCTTCTTGCTTATTCGTCCATTCAAAGGGTACGCCCTTTTGCGTAAGCGATGTTAGTGGCTTGGCTGTTTTGGAGAAGTTCTGAATGAACCTCCTGTAGTAGCCTGCGAGGCCTAAAAATTGGTGAATTTCTGTGGGTGTTGTTGGGATCGCCCATCCTTCAACGGCTTTGACCTTAGAAGGATCCACATGTATCCCTTCCTGACTAACAACATGACCCAAAAAGTTCACACTACGAAGCCAGAACTCACACTTAGAGAATTTTGCGTATAACTTTTCGGTTCGCAGGGTTTCCAGGATTTGTCGGAGATGTCGGCCGTGTTCCTCTTCGCTTCGAGAATAGACTAGGATATCGTCGATGAAAACGATGACAAAGTTGTCAAGGAATGGTCGGCAGATTCGATTCATTAGGTCCATGAATGTGGCAGGGGCATTCGTTAGACCGAAGGGCATTACGACAAATTCATAGTGTCCATAACGAGTTCGGAAGGCGGTTTTGGGGATATCCTCCTCCCAGACTTTGAGTTGATGGTATCCGGATCGCATATCTATCTTAGAGAAGTAACTTGCTCCTTGGAGTTGGTCAAATAGATCGTCGATTCTTGGAAGTAGATAGCGATTTTTGATAGTGAGCTTATTAAGTTCCCTGTAGTCAATACACATCCTAAAGGTACCGTCTTTCTTCTTAACAAAGAGAACCGGAGCTCCCCAAGGTGAGAAACTGGGTCGGATGAATCCTTTGTCCAAAAGTTCGCTGAGTTGGCTGGACAACTCTTGCATTTCCGTAGGAGCCAATCTGTAGGGCGATTTGGGGATGGGCGTAGCTCCTGGCACGAGGTCAATTCGGAACTCGACTTGTCTTTCCGGGGGTATTCCCGGAAGGTCTTCAGGAAATACATCCGGGAACTCACAAGCCACCGGGATGTCTCGAATATGGACCTCTTCTTTGGACTTATCCACTATGTGAGCCAGAAACGTCAAGTCCTTCTTTCGTAGATACTTCTGTGCCTTAATGCACGAGATAAGACGAAGGTTCGTGCTGGGTTTGTCTCCGTATATAATTAGGGTTTCGCGATTTGGGAGGTGAAGGCGAACGGCCTTCTCGTGACACATAATTTCAACATGGTGGGGGCTTAACCAGTCCATGCCGATAATCACATCAAAACTCCTAATGGAAACAGGCATTAAGTTTATTTGAAAGACGTGTTGGTTCAAGGTCAGGGTACATCCGATGTAGATTTCCCCAGTGGATTCTGTTTTCCTATTAGCCATTTCCACCGTAAAGGTTTCATTAAGCTTCTGGGGTTGTTGTTTTAACAAGTGTTTGAATTTATTACTCACAAAGCTTCGTTCTGCCCCGATATCAAATAGGATGCATGCATAAGTGTGGTTTAGGAGAAAGGTACCGGTAACAACAGCGGGATCCTGAACCGCTTCTCCCTGTCCCATGGTCAGCACTCTTCCTGCTCCTCCATCGCTAGGGTTGTTGATGTTGGGGCAGTTTCGACGGATATGCCCAGTCTTTCCACATCCATAGCAGGTGGGGCTTGATCTTGCATTATTGCCGCTGTTGTTGTGTTGTTGTTGTTGTTGCGGTTGTTGTTGTTGTTGTTGTTTCCTTGCTGCTGGTTTTGGGGAGGATAGGTCCTGCAATATTTTTCCGTGTGACCCTTCCGATTGCAACTGGTACAATGCATTTCCCTGCATTCGCCATTATGATGGAGACTGCACTTGTTGCACTTTGGGAGATTCCCGGAATACTGCCTAGGGGCACTTGGAGTAGCTGAGACTGGAGCATGTGGTGTGGAGGGAACTTGGGTGGTTGCAGCATTGACTGTCACTGTTTGTTGCTTCTTTGACGACTCTGAGCCTTGTCGCCCTTTTCTCTTGTTGTTCTTTCCTTTCTTGTTGTCACTCTCCTTCTTGCCTTCAGTCTCCACTGGCTTCTCGCCCTTCTTGTTGTTGTGGTCGTACAGTTTCTTGGCCAACCTCTTGGCACTGTCGAAGGTTTTGGGATTTGCAGCTATCACATTTCCTTGAATTGGGGAGGTTAATCCCCAGATGAATCGTTCGATTTTCTTTCCCTCTGAAGTAATCATGCCAGGGCACAACAGTGACAGTTCGCTAAACCTTGATATGTATGCATCTATGTCGGAGTTTCGGAAGGTGAGATTCCATAACTCTGTTGGATTAATGTCTAAGTCCATAACTATAATTGGTAAGACTTGACCCGACCCGACATGGTCCATTTGGGTTGCATGGCATCATGCATTTGGATAGACTATAATGAGAGAAATAACACTTAAGGTTTGTTATTATATTATAAGTTATAATATATTAATAAGATTATTTAATTAGTATTGATCAAGAATTAATCTAGAATTAATTAAGTGATCAAAAGAAGACTAATTAAATATATGGGTTGATTGTGTAAATCACCCATACTTGTATAGTGGGCTAATGCTCCATGGATTGTCAAGTTGGGCTAAAACCCATAAGATGCTCCATGGTATGTTTGAACCCATGGATCCAAGGAAATGGAAAGCCATGACAATTAGGGTTTACCCTAATTGTCACTAACTATATAAGCATCTTATTGTTGACAAAATCGGCCACTAGAGTGATAAAAAGGGCTAGCCGATTTTCATGAAGTGTGTATGTTCTCTCAAGTTATTCCAAGTGTATTTGGTGTTGTGTGAACCATTTTAGGTGTCACACTTGGGGCACTAGGCACTCAAGCTTCATGAAGTCATTCTACATCAAAGAGGTATGTATTATAACTTGTTATATTTCATATGAATCAAAGTTTTTGTATGCTAGTTAGTATAATACCTTGGATATTCATATTTGCATGTATAATAGAGAAAACATAGATCCAAGGTATTTAGGGTTGCATGTACACTTAGGAGTGTTAGAATTCTCAAAATCCAACAGTGGTATCAGAGCCTAGGCTTGTTTTCTTGTTATACTTGCAAAAATGGCTGAAAAATCGAATTTTGTTGCTGTCTGAACAGCAGACTCGCTGAGTCCATGAAGGGACTCGACGAGTCCAAGGCAAAATGCATCCAACTCGCCGAGTTGGTTCATGCACTCGACGAGTTGGACCCCCAGACAGCATATATTTGACTATTTTGGCTGGAATTGGACTAGGAACATTACCCTAAGCTGTTTTTGACCTTATAAACTTGTTTTTGATGTGGTAATGTTCATGCTAATCCAATTTCAAAGATAATTGTCAATAGATTCATGTTTTGTGTTAGTTTAAAAGTTATGCTAATTACATGGAAAAGTTTGATGTGAATTATTTTTGTTCATATGAGTTGCTTAGATTAATAGAAAAAGTTAATTGATAATGTGTCTTTAATCCATTTTAATCTAAGAGTTGATTCTAAAATGTGTTTGTGTAACTTGTCCTCAAGTTACATGAAAGGTCACATTTAAGTTTCTTAAAACTCATAAAAGTTGGCAAAGGTTACAAAATGAAGAGTCTTGTCCTCATTAAATGGTTTTATGACTCCATAACTTGTCCTCAAGTTATGGAGGTTCAAGAGTCACTTCATTAAATAATAAAAATGTGTAACCTTAATTAGTTCCATAAGTTACAAAAGAAGAAGAGTTACATTCTTTAATAGTTTAAAGTCTTCCATAACTTGTCCTCAAGTTATGGAACTTGAAGAGTTTTAATTAAAACTACTTTAAACACATAAGTTATGGAATTAAATGGTTTTGAATATTTTCAAAACTTGCCCTCAAGTTTTGGAATTTGTAAAGTTTCTCTCATGAATACTTTAATTCCAAGTTAAGCCCTTAGAATTTTAAAAGTTAAAATTTAGCCCTTATACTTTATAATATTATAAGTCAATAATATATATATATATATATATATATATATATATATATATATATATATATATATATATATATATATATATATATGTATAAGAGCAAGTCAGTCTTACCGTTAGTAGGCATCATTCACGAAGCCGGTCTATAAGGGGGGTATAAGGTTACTGCCTATAAAATGACAGTTTAATGGGTGTCCACTCTCACCCACCGCTTCCTTGACTGGTGGAGGGTCGTTAGCCGAACGGGTAGGACAAGGACTATAATTCTCCCTTCATTAAAAGTATTAATGATAAATACTAAGTAACTAAACACTTAAAATTCCCAATCTTAGTTACTTAGGAAAATATGAATAAGGTGCTAACCCATGAAATTACACTTTGCACTTTGCTTAAGTCGGTTAGTGGAGCGCGTGTGGTTTACCGGCACACTAGCTTGATTTAACAAGGTAGGCAAAGGGTTTCTTAAAGTTTATCATAGGTCGGTGGAGCGTGTGTGGTTTACCGGCACATCGGTTGGGTGATAAACATTTAAGAGTACCAAGTAATTTGCATGGTTACTTCACACCTTGTTTTGTGATCCTCGGCATCCCAGTCACAAAACCTGAAGGGCACACTCGAGATTGAAACATGTCATTGAAAAGTTCAATGAAGCTCAAAAGATCTAGGAGTTTCAAATCCAGTTAAAACTTAATAAATTATTTCGTTTTTCATGGTGGAAATTGGTGAATCGTCATTCACCTACCTTCAAATATTTTATAGCTTGGATTACGGCATCCCTCTTCCAAGTTATGAAATAGTTTGTTGGGTCCTAGCCTTAATATTTCATATTGGGTGTTATATTAAGGACTTTGAATCAACTTTCTTGAATATCTCCCAAAAGATGTCTGGCTCAGACATCGATGATCTTCCCAAATCTCTTGGAACTTTACTTCCTCCACCTCCTCCAATTATTCTCCCTAACCCACAAGTTCAAGGTCACTCAAGCCTTAATGGCAAGCAAGGTCTATGTGTGATTACATCTTGGAGATGAAGTCACATATTGACAAGCCGGGAGAGTTGGGTGTCAAAGTCTTGAGAAAGTTGGATGTTCAATCACTTTCTAAGTGACATAGTGAGTTACTTTGGGACTACTATGAAACAGACTATGACATGAACCTTAATGATCATATCTATTTGCTTGGTGCTGCTGAATCAACAATGATTTGGAACGATAGTAAAGCAAAATTGATTAGAAGATCAACTTCCCAAAAACTTTATGGACAGTGACAATGGTGACATTGGAAATCCAGAAAAAGCTTTCTCTTCCCAATGGAAAGGGATTGGCCATAGTTAACCCGGTTGACCAAATGGTAAAGAGAAAGGCTAAGTCTGAGATAGTCCCATTACCAAAGGGTCCATGTGTTTATTTTGCCAAAGGAAGGGGCGTTGATTGCAAAGCTTCCAAATTTACCTAAGGATGTTAAAGTCAATAAGTTTGACTCTACATCAGGTAGAGCCCATTATCTAACTCTGTTAAGTTCTATTCTGAGATCCTCATTACATGATGTGACTAGGTCACATGTTGATGTTTTAAGAATCAAAGAATAGAGAGAAATCTTAAAGGAAGTATATGCTGATTCTGATCGCGAAGGTTGATTTCGATCGCGTCAGAATTTTGAGCAGTTGCTTAAGAAGTTATGATATATTGCTAAGGAATAGATAACAATAATTTTCCATGTGGATTGTAAGGATAAGTTTTTCCGCAAAGTTTTAAAATAAAAGAAAATTGTTTAATTTTATTTATTTGAAGTATCCTTACAATGACATTTGTGGAAAATTGTTGCTTATATGATTCCACTGACAGCAATATTGGAAAATGGATTTGATTCTTTCATTTGTGGTAGTGTCTAAATTTACCAAATCAGGAAAGTTCCTCATCACCCAAGTTTCAATTGGACCGAAACTTGGAATCATGCAAGTTGAATAGTATGATGAATGAGAACCTTCAAGCATTGGAAAATCAAGACTAATTACTTGTTCACATGGATGTGTGAGTCAAGTGAAGGACTAAAGGGATCGAGTACACATTCTTGTGCACTGGTCAAGTCCACCACAAAGATCGATAAGACTATTCGTCATGATTTACTAAAGTTTAGTAAATATGGTTATACTTACAAGTTTAAGTATAATTCTGAAACATTGGAAAAGTCTCAATGTATGGCAGAACGAGTGGGAAGAATCAAATTAGGCAGAAAGATAAAAGTTTCTCAAATCTGAAAAGATGGGAGAGTACTTTAGTATCATGTTTGTGATCATCTTAATGATTTAGAAATCATATCACAATTAGTCCTCTAAAGGTCATCTTAGTGCATTCTTATGACTAAGAAGAGGAGTCATGAATTGTTGAAATGGTTAGATCAGGAAGATGAGTCATACTTCGTTCCAAAACAATTCTTAGAGTCATACTCCAAGATTGTAACTTGAGTGACATATCTTAAAGAAAGGTTTAAAACACTTGTCAAATGTAAGAGTAAAAGTGTCCTACTCTTGTACATTTGAAATTGGTAAGTTGTGATGTTTTGGATAAAACAAAGACCAACTAAGGCCAATTGTGTGAAGTGTTTCTCTTGATAAAGAATCCGTACTATCTCTTGAATATTTGGCAAGATAGTCTTATATGTCAAGAGGACAGTGGGAGTCTTAAAGATCCTAAAAAGAATTTCAAGAACTAATCAAGAATAAAACCTGAGGTTCTTCACTAGCACACGACTTGAGGTTTATAACCTATCGTGTTGACATATTCTGTGCCCATTCCAGTTAAAGTTGGCTTTGCATAGGAGTTCTGAAAATTCTCAATTGGTTGCATAACAACTTGGAAGCAATGGCAGGCCCTGTACTGCCAGGTGGCAAGAAGTTAAGATTGCATAAGTTCAGTCCATATGAGTTTGGATTTGTCATTATCCTTGTCTTGTGACTATGGTTTTGACGATTCACATGGATAAGAACACATACACCATAAAATATAAGGGTCATAAGGTTTCTCTCCGATTCATGAAAATGATGGTGAGGAAACACTTCCACCAAGTAGATTTGAAGCAGATGGCAAAAGGTCTAAACAATTGAGACTATGATTACGGCATCCCTTTTCATAGTTCCGAAATTGTTTAGACACACATGCATGCTATCTAAGGAAAGGTGTATGATTTTGATAAAGTTTTATCAAAGCATCTCGTATCAGAAATCTGAACTTTGGTAAGAAAGTCAATAAAGTATTGATTTCTAGAAGTCCAGCTGATTTCTGAGTACATGTCAAAGCTAGTGGGAGCATAAGTGTTATGCTAATAATCATCATGTTAGTGGGAGCATGATAATTATTGTTAGTGTTGCAAGTTAGCAATGTTAATTATAGAAAACAAAAGTTTCAATTCGTGAGGCTGCAGGGATTGAAAAAGTTGTTTTGCTATAAATAAGGGAGAGGATATACTTCATTTCAGTTCTAAAGGTTTAGATTGAGACCTTAATCATCTTTAGTCAAGAATATATATATGAATTTCATGTTGGATTGGTTCAACTTAAGGAAATTCTATATATTGCGTTCTCAAAATTCGATTATGATTACGGCATCCCTCTTCATAGTCAAATTTTGAAAACATGGCAAATAAAAATATTGTAGCAAAAGACTGGTCTAGAATCATGTCTTTATGTGAGACATCATGAATCGTGTACCATTTGCTTTGGGTACAGGATCGATTGCATGTGTTATAATATTTGTCATTTCTAAATTTTTCCAAATGCCCAGAGGCATTAAGAAGGGAAAAGGTCTAGAATTGGATATGACTAAAATGATTAAGCAATTGTCGAGGACAATCTGAGGTTTACCAAAGATTGGTTGCTCAGGGACAGTTGGAAGTATAGTGCTAATTTTAGAAGGACCATATTGACATATTCTGAAAAGAGGCATCTCTTATTCAGAAGTGATAGTCAAAATGAGAATATGGAGTTGTCTCCATAGGTGGAAGTTATCTGTGTAAGATTAGAAAACTAAATGCAAGAAGCATGTCCAAAGCAATGTACTTTGAATATGAGACTTAGTTTCCATGGAGTTGATCTCCATTGGAATACCTTATAATGACTGTTGACAAGTCTTTGTGACTTTGTACATATTCATTACAGGAGGGTCAGTGCATATAAGTTTAAAATCTAAACAGATTTCGATAAATGATAGGAATTTGAAATTCTCACATTTTTCGATAAGGATTTGGGAGTGTGAAAGTAGAATCATTGAAATTATGTTCAATTGGATTATTTCACAAAGTAAGGATCATAGACAAACATAGAGTGCATACTTGGTGTATGGCAAAGCTATTGTTTAGAAAAACATAGTGTACATGCTTGGAGCATGGGACAACTAGTGTTTTTAATTCAGGTATAAAGTTGATAAAACCGAAACAATGAAATAATGAGTAATCAGTATGGTGATAAATAAAAGTGGTCTATTTATATTCATAGGGTTTGATACCATATTTGATTCACTTATTCTTGTGTTTCATTTTGCATGTTTTGACTTCCAGAATAAACTAGGTCATTCTTCCTGAATGACTAAGTTATTCAAACTATCCACAGTCGGTCATATGGTGGAAGTAGATATGAATCAAGACTGTCATGGGTTGGCTTGTAGAGTCCTAAGATGTTGGACAAAGCGGTGCTACAACACTCATGAGTGCTCATAAGTTCTGAGTATTGGATTCAACCCACGCTCATTTGAATCACTTCATGGATTTTATCACGAGTGATCATGAGACGATAATATCTTATATTCTTAAAACCTAGAGATATGAGTTGTTACTATGAGTTGATTATACATTGATTTCACGAAAACGCATTGGTAACTCGATGTTATAAAACGTGCCTTTGTGTATGATTCAACAAGTAGTAGAACAAGCCATATGAGTCGAAGTTTATCCATTCCGTTTACCTTCGGGATAAAAGCGATATCTGTGGGCCCCTCGATGATTTAGCGATGACACATGTGAGTGCTTGGCCAAGCCAGGACTGATTTGATTTGTTCAATCAGTCAGTCATCATAAATCGGAAATCGGGAAACAACAAATGGACAGAGAGAATGATTGATAATCCATGTCTCAGTCTATATGATATCTAGAATGGAGGAATATATGATCCCTTATCTAATGGACAAGTCATTGACAAAGGTCAGAGATCATCGGCAAGGTCAGAGTTCGACGGAAGCTTTTGAGAGCTACGATTGCCAGTCGGTTCTTGAAGTCACACGCAATAATAGTTTTAGACTTATCCAAGTGGGAGACTGTTTGATTAATGTCTAAGTCCATAACTATAATTGGTAAGACTTGACCCGACCCGGCATGGTCCATTTGGGTTGCATGGCATCATGCATTTGGATAGACTATAATGAGAGAAATAACACTTAAGGTTTGTTATTATTATAAGTTATAATATATTAATAATATTATTTAATTAGTATTGATCAAGAATTAATCTAGAATTAATTAAGTGATCAAAAGAAGACTAATTAAATATATGGGTTGATTGTGTAAATCACCCATACTTGTATAGTGGGCTAATGCTCCATGGATTGTCAAGTTGGGCTAAAACCCATAAGATGCTCCATGGTATGTTTGAACCCATGGATCCAAGGAAATGGAAAGCCATGACAATTAGGGTTTACCCTAATTGTCACTAACTATATAAGCATCTTATTGTTGACAAAATCGGCCACTAGAGTGATAAAAAGGGCTAGCCGATTTTCATGAAGTGTGTATGTTCTCTCAAGTTATTCCAAGTGTATTTGGTGTTGTGTGAACCATTTGAGGTGTCACACTTGGGGCACTAGGCACTCAAGCTTCATGAAGTCATTCTACATCAAAGAGGTATGTATTCTAACTTGTTATATTTCATATGAATCAAAGTTTTTGTATGCTAGTTAGTATAATACCTTGGATATTCATATTTGCATGTATAATAGAGAAAACATAGATCCAAGGTATTTAGGGTTGCATGTACACTTAGGAGTGTTAGAATGCTCAAAACCCAAAAAACTCTTGCTCCATTTTCTGGATTTCGCCTCGCGGGCAGTACTCGGCCATCAGCATTTCTTTCAACTCCGCCCATGGCATGGCGTTGGCTACAGGGAGAGTCATGGCCTCCACATGTCCATTCCACCAGGTGAGAGCTTGGTCAACGAATGTGCATGCGGCGAACTTCACTTTCACCTCCTCGGGGCATTCACATATCTCAAATACCGATTCCACCTTTTCCATCCATCTCTTTAGGGTTATCATTCCACCCGTGCCATTAAAGGTTCGTGGCTTGGCATTGGTGAAATCCTTGTAAGAGAACGTCTTGGTAGGTCCTTGATTTATTCCGTTGTTCGAACTTCCAGCCCCTTGTCCATTGCCTCCACCATTGTTCCCTTGGTGGATTTGCGCCATGGCTGCGGTGACCGCAACAGATACAGCTGCTTGGAATGCAGCTGAGTTAACTTCGGGTGGGGTTGGTCCAGGGTTTCCACGGGTTGGTCGTTGAGGCATCTTTCTGTCATTGAACGGAAAGATGTTGAGTGCCTAAGATTTTTGTGAGTTTGTGGTCCTATAAACTAGGTGTATTGCGTGTACTTAAGTAGTTTCACATGTTAACATGCAATCATGGATACATAACACATAACAACATCACAATAGAGCACATAAAATTTTCCATTAATAATATCCGTACTTTGATACATGAAAATTTGCTCGAAGGAGCATACATAAGTGGTGCAAGTTCGGCAGCATAACGACTCCATGAGTAGTGTAATCACTTAAACATAGAGTCGATGGTACATAGCATAGATCATATAAGCATAATACTAAAGATAGATATGACTAGTCCTAACACTCTAAGGAGCGCTCGACGGCGGTAGTGAGGTCATATACAAAAATGTTGTGCCAACAACTGGGCCATCTCTGTCATTTCTCCAATGACTTCGTCTCTTTCCTGGTTGGCCTGCACCGCTCGTGCTTCCATGGTGAATAGATGTTGCCGCAAAGCGGCAATCTCAGCTTCCGGAGAACGATTCTTTCTTGTGGAATTTCCTGGTGGGGCAGGGGGTTTCTGATGCGTCTCGCTGGTAGGTGGTGTGACGGACTCCTCATTTGTGTCTTGTTCTTCCTCCATGTCGTCATCGGTCCCATCAAACTCGTTGTCCGTGTCTGTGTACTCGTCGGGCCCAACGTCGTGTGCTCCCCTTGATCTCCCTCGGGTTCGTCCTCGATCATTCTATGGGCCACTAAGGCCTGATGAAACTGAATGCCCTGGTGCTCCCCTTCCATGGTGACTGAGAGGAGGT
Organism: Lactuca virosa; assembly: GCF_052849685.1. Lineage (NCBI taxonomy): Eukaryota > Viridiplantae > Streptophyta > Magnoliopsida > Asterales > Asteraceae > Lactuca > Lactuca virosa. The sequence continues at coordinate 74,725,473 of NC_136431.1, forward strand.
ATATGAATAAACTATTATTACTCCTAAGATGTTTTAATTATTATGTAAATTGAGTTGATGTTCTTTTCTTGGTAACAAAGGGGTATGTTTTTAGGTTTACCGACCATCGAGGTTTCCCCGGGGCATATGATAGTTGTACCTTGGAGAAAAATGTAGTTGATCAGGCTACATCCATCCCCTTAATACAACTAGGAACAGTCCTGACTCAACCGAGATGTCGGTATCATCTTATTTGATTTGGTATTATGTTCTTTTTCCTATATCGCACAAGTAAAGATGTTTTATCGATGTGTTTTATTTGTTTTGTTCAGAGTTGTTTTTGTCCCTCTTTGGTTTATAGTAGCATATCAATGTGTGGTTAGATATGCTAGTTCACTATAAACAGACCTCTAATACCAACCTGTCACACCCCCGAACCAGACGGCGGAAACGTCCGAGGGCTCGCGTGACTTAAATTGAATATCATCACAATGATTATACATGAAACACAACATAAACTTCACCATGCATTAATACATAACGATTGACATTGCTCACATCCAGTACATTGTTTAAATATTACATATCCATAGCATCAATTGTTCGAGTGTGTTCAAAACATAACATCCTAACATACTTGATATTACCCTTCAGCTTACCTGTTACCTGAGAATACAAGTTATTTTGAAAACGTCAACATATGAAATGTTGGTGAGTTCATAAGCAGGGTTGTGATAAAAATGATTTGTGTAGTTTATAAAACCCAGAAAATCCGATATTTTCTGAAAAGACAATTGTTTATACCGAAGTGTGAAGATCCATAAGTTGGTGCATGAATGATTTCAAAACGTGTATAAATGGGAAATTTTGCATTATATTGAAAATACAAGCGAGTGGTGTTGATTTCCTCGAAAAACCCGATGTTTTCCGATAACATAATATAATTGGTTCAAATTGTTATACCGCCACACGAGTGATTTTGATTACTCTTCCTTGATTACTCGGATAGTATTGGATTTATTTAATTTTGTGAGTCGTTATAACCATGCATAATAATGACTAGTTCGTCTGTCTTGGCATCCTAATGAACGCCGGAATTGATCTTAAGATTTTGTCACCCTAGACTGGCCGAGTCAAACTGTAGCGAACAGCTGAGGTGTGGGGGAGTCACCCCCGTATAGATCTATACACAAACTCTCGCTCTCCTTCCAGGAGACTTTGATTATAACTACAGACTACGAACGACCCTTAGAGGTGTCGCCCGTTATTACTCACTTAATCCAAACGGAATTGATTACTATTGATTACCGACCTGTATTTGTTTACTTGAATTGAAGGTAAGCCTAACAAACGAGGAGAAGAGGATTACAAGGTCCTGCTAATTACGTGTGTTATTTAAGGCTGTTGGTTATACGAAGGACGCATTGGCCCATTTCGCATTTGATTTATTTGGACCTTACTAGCAATGCTAATGGGCCACTGAGGCCCAATAGCACTTGAAAGCCATTGAGGGTCCCTTAAACATGTAATTGGGTCACAGGAGGCCCAATAAACGTTTATTTTCATCGTTGGGCTCAAAAGTTATGTTAATGGGTCACGAAGGCCCAATAAGCATGATTTGAGACTTTCAAGCCCAAGGATTTGAATATTTACTTGTTTTAGGTATAGTATAATTGTTGGAAAGTTTGATTGAACGATTGTTAATTCCGTATCGGCACGAGGCCGGTTGGTTGTTGTAACGATATTTGAAATTTTACGTATATTCATCTTTCTATTTTCATGAGTTGTAGTTTGGTATTTTTGACTTAAATATCTTAATAATAAAATAACTGGTTCAAAATATTAGTTTGACCCTTTTCAGCCCTTCTTTAATAAAATGACAATTTTAGTCCCTTATTTAAAAAAAACATTTTAGGCCCTTAAACCATTTTCTTTACATTTTTGACCCATAGACTTGTTTAAGTGATGTTTTTAGTGCAAAATTTACTCTTTGACAGTTTCAGCCCCTCCAGTAAAGAGTTTTTCAGTTAAAGTCCACACTTTTCGCAACTTTTACTATTTTGGCCCAAAATCCAAAAAGTTTACATTTTTTATCCTTATTTGGAAAAAAAATCATTTTAACCCCTGAATTGGTTTTGTTTACCCTTTTACCTTTGTTTTGAGAAGTTTATCATTTCAATCCCTTGAAAATTATATTTTTCGCAATTTTTGGCTCAATGGGCCGAAAAGCCCAAAAATTGGCCCATTAAGCTACAAATTACATTTCTAGCACTTTTAAGAGTATGATATTCATAAAAACATTTATTTTTACTGTTTTGACTCTTTTAGTCCGTGAATGACAACTTTGAACTCGAGTTTTAATTATTTGACAAATTTAGCCCAAAAATGAGTTTTATGTTGCATTTTGTTTATTATGACTTAAGCTAGAAACTTTTCTTGACTTGTTTAATAAAAAGTATATTAGATCATGTTTATTTCCTCTTTTGTGCCATAGATCTCGAGATTTCTTCCCTTTTTGTTACATATTTACCACATAAACACATAAAATCACACATACATACATGAAATCATACATAACATACACATACACATAGATCTACACATTTTACTTGTATTCTGCCCCATAAAACTTGTGAAAATCGAAAATAGAGGGGTATGAACTCACCTTTGTTTGTTGTTTTCGATTTTGAAGGAAGAAATGAAGAAATTTTGGTCCTAGCAAGCCTTCTTGGGTGGATCTCGATCTTAGAGGTTTCTAGGATGATGATCATGAGTTTATATGAGTTAAGAAGAGATTTTTGATAAAACAAGGAATCTAGATCATGGATCCAAGCATCAACTTACCTAAGATGATGATTTTTGTGGAATAACCTCCTTGAAAAGCTCTTAATCTCGAAAATTTTGAAGGAGAAGTGAAGAAGTGGTGGTGTGTTCTTGAGAGAGTTTGTTTTAGAGAGATGGATGTAATGTGTGTGTGGGTGTGTGTCTTCGGCCGAGGATAGAAAGGAGAGGGAGAAGAGAGATAATTGAGTTGACATGCATGGAAATATGGGATTTGCATGGATACCCAAAGGTAATAAGGAGGTGGCTAATCCTCCTTATCCTCTAATTTCCCTTTTTTTTTACTTGGGCTGAGAGAGAGAGAAGAGAGGAGAGGGTTTGGGCCTTGAGTGCTTAAGTCCAAGATATGGGCCCAATATACATCAAAGTATGAGTTTTATGGCCCTTTAGGGCTAATTAAATTTGTTATGGCCCAATAAGAGTATTTATTTCATTCTAGGCCCATTATGGCCCAATATATTAAAATAAAAGAAAGTGGGTCCAATTAGAGCCCATATAAGAGTTCTAAGCCCAAAATAGTCAAATTGGAAGCTTATGGGTCCATTAGGCCCAATAAGAAAATCCTAGTCCAAAATGGACTTGAACCGGGATTTTTAAGGTTTCCATCCTTTGTTGACTACTTGAATGTTTGTGTAGAGTATTTGATGGAATTTTTGTGATCATTGAACAAGCATCATACATGTTTTCCAAGCTTTAACTACAATGTTATCTTTGTTAAGGGTTTTACAAGGTATCAGAATTCCTGGTTGTGACAGTTTACATTTTTAGGGATCAATAAAACCCCTAGATGTTTTCTAGAAAGTCTGGGTAAAAGGCTTTACGGATTAAGGACCTTGGAAAAAAATCTTCCTTCAGACGTTCTCCCATAACGTGGTAGTAGGGTGCCACGATGTGGCGAAGGGTTTTGCGCAACTGTTTTGAGAATGTCTCTGTCACGACATGATGGTTTGGGGCCATAGTGTGGCTATGTATTTTGGTACAAATTTGGATTTATCCGAGACCGTGTCCTAATCGGGTTAAACCCATCAGCCACGACGTGGTCGAAGGATGGACACGATGTGGAGGTCAATTGAGGTTAACTTTGACTTTACTTTTGGTCATTTGGGATATTTTGAATACTAGATTGAGGCTTGGTCCCTGGGTGCTGTACTAGTTACCCGTAGAGTCATTAGTTGGAGTAGTATTCAGTTCAACTATCTTCCTGACATTGAGGTGGGTTTTCCTCACTGTACTTGTGGGTTGAAGGTACCAATGCAAGCCCACCAGGTTATGTATCCTGGTGAATAGGATGTTACTATGCTTTAGTGATCTATTAGATCTCCATGATTATTTGTTTGTTATTATAGGCTTTATATGTTGCATATGTCGACATAGTGCGGTTGGATTAAGGTAATACTGCTTTGTACAGAAGCCAACAAACCTGAGAGCAAGCCATACTTATGATGTGGGCTCGGGAGCAATCCAAACATGAGCTGTGGGCCTGAACGGCAAGCCATACTCATGTTATGGGCTAAGGGGTAATCCGGTTCGATGACTGTGGACCCAACATGCATACTAATATTTGTTGTGTGTGGTGGTATTTTAGGGGAACTCGTTAAGGTTTGGCTTACGGTTTGGTTGTTATGGTTTCAGGTACTTCATAGGACATGGGGAAGGCAAAGGCTTGATCGTGCATATCCTTCAGATTTTATGAGCTTTGATCTTGGGATACTCTGATTTATGATTTGATGTTTTGGGAACCATGTTTATAAATAAAGTCAAAGTTAGCCAATGGAGTCTAAATGAAAGTAGTATATCCCATCGATAACTACACATGGATATAAAGAACGTCAAAAATAGAGTTCGTATGACGAAGTTATGCAATTTTGAAAATCAAAAAATCGGCTCGCGCGCGTGTGCGGAACGCATGCTTCTAGAAGAGGCCACACAACACCAGACATAATCCAACACGTGGCACCACACCAGGCTCATGTGTGCGGTGAGCATGGTCCTATATACGACACACATCTCCGAATTTGGTCCTATAAATACATGCCTTGCCTCATTTTCTCTCCACACTTCTCCAGTTCAATATCTCGAGTTTCTCTCAAAATTGGCCCCAAATTTCCCTAGTTTTTAGTCTGCGGTGAAGCTCTACAACCCTGAGTGCTTAGATAGCTGTAACCTTCGAGTAGGAGTTCCCAAATCAGTATTCTGCCCACTTAGATTCCGGTTTTCATCAAGAATCTCTATAAGTTAAGCTACACACTAGTCTTTTTAGTGTAACTTAGATTTATAGTCACAAGTCGTTATTATGAACCTATAAATAAGAACTATCAGTAATTCTAAGTTATAATATTGATTGATCTACTTACGGGAGAGGTGACTAGAATGGTCATGTTGGCTTGGTTGTTGGATTTCAGAAAGGCTATACGCCGAAATGGTCATGCCTCCCAAGTGTCCTAAATGGTTGATCCTTATTTTATAGAACCATCAATATTCTTTGGAATGATTGATATGTCTAGACTATTTTAGTCACATAGAATATTAGACCAAGACTTAATAATAATGATACTAGGTTACGTCAAAGGAAAAGCCAGTTGCTAGAAGCAAAGCGTTGTCCGGGTTTCGACGCATCACTTTAACAATTGAGTGCATAGTTACTTTTATCATACACATAGATATGAAGTATTTAAGATAATTACATGCTATATGTTCCTATTATATGTGTTCCAGATATCTATGCTAGATGAAGGATTTATATATGTTTTACTTGATTTAAACTGTATATGTATTTTTATACTTGTAAATATATTAGGTAGAGATGGGTAGATAAGAAATGAATTAGATGAGAGAGGCCTCGACTTTTAAGTACGACAGGTACTAGATGTTGAGTTATCTAGCGGAGTATAGATAGCGAACACCGACTATACTAGTGTAAACTATTGATCACGTCCTGTATTACTTAAATACTAACTAAGTCGGCTCACATTGTGTGCTAAATCTGGTCGTGTACAATTCATCAAATACATCAACTTACCAAGAAATTATGTATTTCCAATTGAGATACATCATCTACTTGATTTTTCTTAAGACGAGTTGATGGGTCAAAATGTGTAACTATAGGTTTATCATCAAAATGACCAAACCATCTAAGTATTTTTTTCCACATAATGTGATTGGTTTAGAACATATCCCTCTAAATTCCTTTGAATTTGGATTCCCAATATAACATCTACCGCTCCCATATCTTCCATACCAAATGAAGATCTTAGCACGTGTTTAGTTTGATTGATGACATCTATATTGCTTCCTATAACAAGCATATAATCTATATAAATATGAATGATAACACATGCATGTTTATATTATTTAATATAAATGTATTTGTCACAGTAATTTACATAAAGACGAATGGTCATGTGCGTGGAGTGCATCTCCGGATTTGGCCCTATAAATACCTGCCTTGCCTTATTTTCTCTCCAAACCTCTCCAGTTCAATATCTCGAGTTTCTCTCAAAATTGGCCCCAAACTTCCCTAGTTTTTAGTCTACCGTGAAGCTCTACAACCCCTGAGTGCGTAGCTAGTAACCTTCGAGTAGGAGTTCCCGAGTCAGTATTCTGCCCGCTTAGATTCCGGTTTTTATCAAGAATCTCTGTAAGTTAAGCTACCCTCTAGTCTTTTCAGTGTAACTTATATTTATAGTCATAAGTCGTTATTATGAACCTATAAATAAGAACTATCAATAATTCCAAGTTGCAATACTGATTGATCTACTTACGGAAGAGGTGACTAGAATGGTCATGTTGGCTTGGTTGTTGGATTTCAGAGGCTATATGCCGAAATGATGTTGCCTCCCAACTATCCTGACTGGTTGATCCTTATTTTATAGAACTATCAATATTCATTGGAATTATTGATAGGTCGAGACTATTTTAGTCATATAGAATATTAGACTAAAATTTAGTGATAATGATACTAGGTTACGTAAATGGAAAGTAAGTTGCTAGAAGCAAAACGTTGTCTGAGTTTCGATGCATCACTTTAATAAGTGAGTGCATAGTTACTTTCATATTAAACATAGATATGAAGTATTTAAGATAATTACATGTTATATGTGCCTATTATTTATGTTCCGAATATCTATGCTAAATGTACGAGTTATACATGTTTTACTTGATTTAAACTGTATATGTATATTTATACCTATAAATATATTGGGTGGAGATAGGTAGATGAAAGATGAAATAGATGAGAGAGGCCTTGAGTTTTTGGTATGACAGGAACTAGATGTACGATTTATCATGTTATTGGTAACAAATTCCGCAATATTATTCTTTAAAAAGAATATTCTGATTTTAAATAAGCATAAATAAATCGGTCTATTCTGGTCGTGAAATTGGAGATGTCACATCCTAATAAATGTAATTCGTGTTACTCATGAATAAGTATCAAAGAAATCTTGACCTTCCTTTTACCAAAAACCCTTGGCTATGAAACGAGCCTTATATTTTTTATAATACCATTTGTTTTGAGTTTTCGTTTGAGGATCCATTTATGACCTGTTGGTTTTTGCCCATGAGGCAAATCAACCAATGTCTATGTATTATTTTGTAAAATTGAATCATCCTTACTTTTTATAGCTTATTTCCAACACCGAGCTTCTGATGATTCAATAGCAACCTTATATGTATGAGACTCATTGTTAATGGAGAATGTCGTATAATCAGGTCCAAAGTATTTGACAACTGTGTTTACTTCTTCGAGGCTCTTGAGTTGGCTTATGAGCCTTAGAAGTGATGTCACCAAACTGTTGTACATTCTTGACTACTTCAAAGTGTTTTTGAACATCATCAAACAATCGTTTCCTTGATGTAGATACATTCATATCTTTATAAGGAAATATCGTTTCAAAGAATCCATCATCTATAGATTTAATGATTGTGTTTTGATGAATATCTGAATTTGAATTATAAACCCAAAATCTATATGCCATGCTATTTCTTGCAATACCAAGAAATACACAGTTAATAGTTTTTGGTCCAAGTTTAGTTTTCTTAGGAAAAGGAACTTGAACTTTAACAAGACCCCCCCACATTTTCATCACTTTGTATGATGGTAATTTTCCTTTCCATAATTCATAAGGATATTGAGGGATTTCTTATGAGGAATGTTATTTAAGATGTTATTTGCAGCAAGACATGCTTCACCCCAAAAATTTATGAGGTGCTCCAAAAGTAATCACATTGAATGTGTCATATTTTTTAATGTTCGATTCTTCCTTTCAACAATTTCATTTTGTTGTCGAGTATAATGGGTTGTAGTTCGATGCACTATTTCATGAGTAGAACAAAATTCTAAAAATCGTTTGACTCATACTCACCTCCTCTATCAGATCTAAGATTTTTGATCTTTTTATCAAGTTGATTTTCAACTTCAGCCTTATAAATTTCAAATTTATTTAAGGCTTCATCTTTTGTGTGCATTAAATAAACATAACAAAATTTTCTACAATAATCTATACATGGTATATAATAATTATTTCCTCCATATGTTGGGGTTGACTTAATGTCACACAATTCACTATGAATTAAACCAAGTACAACATTTGATTTCTCAATAGATTTATAAGGATGATTTGTGAATTTTGATTATGTACAAATTTCACATTTTGTTTGTTTGTTCAACAAACTTTTAACTAATATTCCAAGGTTTATCATTCTTTGCAATGAACGAAAATTAAGATGGCCTAATCTTGAATGCCAAAGAAAAGTTTAATCAAATATGTACATAGAAGTAGCAGCGCTTGTGCGTGCATTATTTTCAACGATATTTTAGTGTAAATCTTACTCACACACTCTTACGCTTCCGAGCTTGTGAGGAGTATTTGGTGTTGTTGGGAAAATTCACACAAAAACTTAATGTGACCTTTTGATTTCTATCTAAAAGCTTATTCATACTTAAATTAGAAGGTTATGTTACTTTCAAAGAGCTTATTTTGAATTTGATAACTTGGTGAATGGTAAGTATTACTGTATTAGATCTTGTTAATACTTCCAAGTACCAATTTAATTTGATTCAAAGAAGACATGATATTTACTCAATTCTACCTAAGTAGTTACTTAGAAGTATTAACAAGCTCTAATACTTCTCATTCACCAGGTTGTCAAATTCAAAATAAGCTTCTAATTTAAGTCTAAATAAGCTCTTAGATAGGAATCAAAATGTTGCATTATCTTTAATGTGAATGTTCCCAACAAAATCCAATACTTCTCATAAGCTTGGAAGCGTAAGAGTGTGAAAATTTACACTAAATTCATTCAATGGAAATCAGTTTAGTGTTTGTTACCTAGTCTAATTCATAAAACAATTACGGGTTTTGCAATTAGATAACTTAAATCACCTAACCCTAACTCAAACGGACAATAAGACCTAAAATTAGAATCAAACATTCGATTAAAAAAATCAAATTCACTAGATAGAAATTGAATTCATAACCAAGAAGTCAAAACATAAAGTTGGATAAACTAGGGTTCTAGCCACACTTGACTATAACAGAATCAACAAGTTTAAAATTGAAACTAAAGTACTAAAGTTGCTTACAAATATAAAATAAATTGTTTCCAAATTATTTCCAAATGAACCCTAGTAAGAACTTTTGGTAAAAATCGCATCCAACTCATCTTGGGTGACAGATAATCCTGAAAAGCCCTAAAAATCTCGTAACAAATCATCAGAAAAAACTGCCAAAAGGCAGTTTTGGGATCTACACGCCCCTGGGTGGTGGGTAAGTATGTTGCTTTTATCAGACTGTCTAATAAAGTACGATGTTGAGTTTTTCCTTTTTGGGATTCCACACGCTCCTGGGTGAAATCAATGCAAATCTACACGCCTTGTGTGGAAAGAAGTCAATCGATAGAGAGCTGGTCAAAACGCCCCTTGTGGAATTACATGCCTATTTTTGACAGCTTCACACGCCCTCGGTGAAATTCAATTTTTGGCCCGTCTCGATTTTTTCAACCTCTTTCTTTTTGTTCCATTTGCTTCCAAGTTTTTTCCTTGAGCTTCCTTTAGGTCCCCAAAGAGCATCCTGATCCTCAAATATACCTAAAAAACAACATAAAGTGTGGAAGTGAAAACGTACCCTCGATAGACTAGAAATAACCGAAAATATATAAAAATGCATGATTTTAGCTTATAAATAAAACACTCAAGATGACATATGTACACAAAATAGGTGCATGAAATGCACCTAACATCAACAGTCGGCTGTCATAAAATGCTTTCGTTGTGATTTAGGATGGGAATATACTTTACATGCTTTTACTAAATTACTTGCATCTGATGGCACTATACACCAATCCCAACTTCTTTGGCACAACTTGCACCGGGCTCACCCACTTGTTATCCGAGATTGGATAGATCATTACCGCATCAAGGAGCTTCAATATCTCTTTCTTGACAACTTCCATCAATTACGGATTCAACCTTCTTTGCGCATCCCGACTTGGCTTGCATTCATCCTCCATCAAAATCTTGTACATATAAGTGGAGGGCCTCAATCCCTTGATATCCGCAATTGCCCAACCTATTGCTTCTTTATGTTCCTTCAACACCTTGTGGAGTTGCTCTTCTTCACATTCGGTTAAGTGAGTTGAAATGATAATCGGAAGAGTCTTGTTGTTTCCCAAGTACACATACTTCAAGTGACGAGGTAGAACTTTCAATTCTAGTTTCAGTGGTTAAACAAGGGAGTGTGTCAATCTTGTATGAGTTTGAGGTAATTCAGATTGCTTCACATTGAATTGAGTAGTTTACTTGATCTCTAAATTGTTAACCAATCTTTCAACTTCCGAGTCTAATGAGTAGAGCTTCAACTTCTTGGCTAATTTTCCACAATCAAATCCTTTTCTCAAAATCATCTCCAACATGTCACCATTGGACAACTCAAACAATTCTTGGGTTAATGGTTCAACAACATTAACAAAATACAAGGATGAAACATCACTAGGATTCTCATAGCATGGTAGATATTAAAACTTATTGTTTCTCCATCAAACTCCATTGTTAAGCTTCCCGCATACACATCGATTTTCGTCCTAGCCGTCTTCAAAAATGGTCTCCCAAGTAAAATTAGAGCCGACTTGGAGGACACTTGTTGTTCTAAATCAATCACATAGAAATCCGCCGGAAAGACCAATTGGTTCACTTGCACCAAAACATCTTCTAAAACACCTCTAGGAAAGACACTTGAATTATCTGCAAGTGACATTATGACACCGCTTTCACTTAAAGTCCCGCCATTCAATGATTCATATACCGAATAGGGCATGACATTGATAGAAGCACCAAGATCAACCATGACACTACTAAAAGTGACATCCCCAATCTTGCAAGGAACTGTAAACATTCCCGGATCTTTGCACTTTGGTGGAAGTTTCCTTTGTAAGACCGCGGATGCGTTTTCATTCATTGAGATTTTCTCATTTCCCTTCAACTTCCTCTTGTTGGTACAAAGTTCCTTCAAGAATTTTGCATATCTAGGAATTTGTTTAATTGCATAAAGTAAAGGGATATTTACTTCCACCTTTCGGAAGGTGTCCAAAATCTCTTTTTCCTCCATATTCTTCTTTGAAGTTGCACATTGGGATGGAAATGGCAGCTGAGTGGCTATTGGATTCACTAGAGGGGTAGTCTTCTTTGGAACTCCGGCTTGTGTGTCATTCTTGACAATGGGATCCTCAATGGGAGTGATCTCAATTTCTTCCTCATATTCCTTTAACTTTTTCTTGGAACTACTCTCTCCTGTTTGTTTACCACTTCTCAAAGTCACTACATTGACATTTGGGTTCTTTTCGGTTTGAGAAGGTAGTTTGCCACGGGACTCCAACTTGCTTATAGATGTAACTATATCACCCATTTGTGCCTCAAGGTTGGAGATACTAGTCCTTGTCTCTTTTTTGGAATTGTTGGGTACTAGTGGCTAAGGATTTGACAATGTTTTCAAGAGACATTTCGAAGCTACTTGGTTGGGATTGAGGAGGTTGTTGGTGATGATGTGGAGGGGGTGGTTTGGATTGATAGTGTGGTTGTGGGTGTTGGTAATGAGGTTGTTGTGGTGGGTAGGAGGGTCTAACCAAAACATTTTGGGGCAATGGTCTTGGGTTGTAGCTCATATTGGGATTTGGCTTCCAACTTGAATTGTAAGCATTTTGGTAACCGGATGGTTTATTGTGGTAATTTTGGAATTCTCCCGTGGCATTCACGTGTTCCGCATCTTCTTGGAGAATGGGACACATATCCGTAGGGTGTCCCATTATTGCACATATTACACAAAGCATCACTTGTGGAGTTTGTCCCATGGCTAGCTTTTGAACAACGGATGTTAAATCTTTGATTTGAGACTCTAGGTTTGATGTCCCCACTTCATTGACTTTTTGTTGAGTGTCTCTCTTCATATCTTGGCGAGGGACAAAATGTTGTGAATTTGCGGCTATGGTGTTGAAGAGTTGTCTTGTTTTTTGTGGAGTTTTGCTAAAGACGTCTCCACCACTTGAGGCATCAACTAGTCTTCTCTCCATTGGCAATAATCCCTCATAGAAGTGTTGAATGAGGAGTTGTTCCGGGATTTGATGTTGTGTACAACTATAGCACAAGTTGTTGAACCTCTCCCAACAGTCATGTAAAGTCTCATTTTGACCTTGGCGGATTCCATAAATCTCATTTCTAGGACTTGAAACTCTTGAAGCGGGATAGAACTTGTCAAGAAAATCTCTTGCCATGTCGGTCCATGAGTTGATTGACCCCGGTGGAAGATAGAATAACCAATCATTTGATCTATCGACCAATGAAAAGGGGAATGCCCTTAACTTGATTTGGTCATCGGTTGGCCCTTGTGGCTTCATGCTAGTGCAAATAATGTGGAACATCTTCAAGTGCTTATGAGGGTCTTCATTCTCCAATCCATGAAAAGTTGGAAGGTGGTGGACTAAACTTGACTTCAATTCCGAACCTCCTTCCAAAATGGGGTAATTGATACCGGTTAGAGTTTGGGTAACATCGGTTTCCATCATTTGCCTCAAGGTTCTTTTGGAAGCTTCTCCTTCGTCCCCCATTGCGATTGGTTCTATGATGGGTGGATTTTGTTGTAAGGGTGGTGTTTCGGGAATTTCTTGGCAAGCGTCGGGGCTAGAATCGGGTTCCGTGTCACTTGATGAAGCGGTTTCAACCTCCGGATCCCCGTGAGGATTTGAAATTTGACCACGTTCTATTCTTTTTTCCTTCGCCAAACGCCTTGCTTCTTTTTCAATTTCCGGATTATAAATCACAGCACCTGTACGTTAAGATCTGGGCATAGAGAAATAAATTGATTAAAAATAAACCAATCCCCGGCAACGGTGCCAAAATTTGGTGGTTGTCGAGGCCAACAAAATAAATACCCTAAATATTACACACTAAAATAGTGTATAGCGATAAAGGGATCGTATCCACGGAGATTGGTTCAATTTAAATCTCTATGTAAATAACTTGTTCAAGTACTTATAAAACAAGAGTAAAAGTAAAATGGGGGGGGGGGGTTTATCTTTTTGATTGCTTAAGAAAATTAAAACTAAGCTAGAATGTAAATATGACAAGTAAACAAGTAAATGATTTGATTAAATTCAATGAAGTAAGGTTGGTTGATTTTGGGATACACCACATGGATATCTTAGTTGACTTATCATTAGACTAAATGGAATAACACTTGTGATTTAATTTAACTTGGCTATAGCAACTCATAAGCACAAATCACCTCAACTCTTCATTGTTGTTAAAATGTTTAGAGGAGCACTTAACACATTCCCTTAATTAAAGTCAGAAAATCAATGAAGCATATAATGTTGTGAAAATCAATTAGCTTTAAGTTCTAAGAGTTACCAAGTCCAAAAGATAATCAAATGCTTACATTATCATTATGGAAGAAACATTTCCATGGTTTAAATGAAATGAAAAAAAACATAGAAACCATTTGTTGCTTACTAATTTGAGGGTCCATTACTTAACCAAGAAATTAGTCAACAAAAATAAGCATTCATTCATCAAAGCTCATGATCAAGGATAAATAAACACAAGAAGATGTTTGACTAGAAAATATTTCCATAAACTTCAAACACAAGATAGCATAAGTCTTCAAAACAACAAATCATCCATGGGCTAAACCCTAATCAACCAAACATAAGTCTAGCCAAGCACGACCAAAATAAAAGAAATGCAAGATAGTTTAGAGGTACAACATGATTCAAGTTACAAGATGAAATGAAATTACACCAATCTTCAAAATTTTCAATTTCTTCCAAAAACTTCTTGAGAGCAAAAAGAGTTGTTCTTGAGAGTGTTCTCCTTGAACTCCATTCAAAATCTTCAGTAAAAAGGGGCTTATTTCTGGATCTAAAAGCTGGCCAAAAGTAATCCACCAACCTTCCCAAAGTAGAGAATCATGCTAAAAACTCGAGTCATTCACAACACGATCCACGCGGACCGCGTGGGTTTCGCTGAATGGGTGCCTTAGCTCATTTAATTAATACACCATACCAATCTTTTCATTAATGTTTCAGCCCATTTGCACAATTTCTTGGGAGCCCAATTATGCTTTTCCAAAGCCTTCAAAGATGATCCAATGTTTCTTTAATCTTCCTTAGCTCGAGTCCTCGTCGTCTCGTCCAAAAATTAAGTCCAACGCGCTTTCTAGTTTATATTGATACCAAGCCCAATCGCACCACTTCAAGTCCACAAGCAAATCGCAAGCCTCCGATAGTCCCGCACTCCTTCCATACCTCCAATGACAAATAGTCTTCAGTAAATCCTACAATTAAGCTCAAAAGACTGGAAAGCAACCCATAAAGGAGAAAAATAACAAAAAGAGAAAATATGCATGAAGATTAACTAAAATGAGATGATTTTAACTAAAAATAAACTAAGAAAATAAGTAATAAAATGAAACTATCATCTGCCGTGAAGCTCTACAACCCCTGAGTGCGTAGCTAGTTGTAACCTTCGAGTAGGAGTTCTCGAGTCAGTATTTTGCCCGCTTAGATTCCGGTTTTTATCAAGAATCTCTGTAAGTTAAGCTACACTCTAGTCTTTTCAGTGTAACTTATATTTATAGTTATAAGTCGTTATTATGAACCTATAAATAAGAACTATCAGTAATTCCAAGTTGTAATACTGATTTATCTACTTACGAAAGAGGTGACTAGAATGGTCATGTTGGCTAGGTTGTTGGATTTCAGAGGCTATACGCCGAAATGGTGCAGCCTCCCAACTGTCCTGACTAGTTGATCCTTATTTTATAGAACTACCAATATTCATTGGAATTATTGATAGGTCTAGACTATTTTAGTCATATACAATATTAGACTAAAATTTAGTGATAATGATACTAGGTTACGTCAATGGAAAGTCAGTTGCTAGAAGCAAAACGTTGTCCGAGTGAGTGCATAGTTACTTTCATCTTAAATATAGATATGAAGTATTTAAGATAATTACATGTTATATGAACCTATTATCTATGTTCCGGATATCTTTGCTAGATGTACGAGTTATACATATTTTACTTAATTTAAACTGTATATGTATATGTATACCTATAAATATATTGGGTGGAGTTGGGTAGATGAAAAATGAAATAGATGAGAGAGGCCTCGACTTTTTGGTATGACAAGAACAAGATGTTGAGTCATCTAGCATAGTATAGATGACGACCACATACTATTCTAGACAGTCTAATGGAACACTACCAGGCTCGCAACCTGTAGGTGTTTTTGAACTAAGTGTTCACCAGGTTTACTTCATCCCCCCATTGTTAACTTATTGACATACTGAGCACTACTTTCTATCCCGAAGATGATCCTTAGGATAGGTCCTTTGAATTAGATGATTTAGGGACAGAAAGTGAGGATAACGGGAATGGGTAATCGGGTTGAATGATTTGACGAAATTACATAATTAAAGAATTTAATTATTGTGGTTTGAAAACCCTATGTGCTCATCAGGCTCCCAATCCTTACCCTCTCAGTTTCTTGTATTATAGGTAGTGGCACGAGAGCACAAGTGTGATGATTAGATGAGAGATTTATAGAATATAGGCCAGTAGAATAATAGAAGTTTGTAAGGCCTATATTATTTCCGTTTATGCTTATGTATTGTATTGACGATGACATACCAAAGTTTTTAATATAAATAAAATATATTTCTTTGGAAATGATTTTATCATGTTTTTGGGAACAAATTCCGCAATATTATTCTTTAAAAAGAATACTCTGATTTTAAATAAGCATAAATAAATCGGTCTATTCTGGCCGTGAAATTGGAGATGTCACATCCTAATAAATGTAATTCGTGTTACTCATGAATAAGTATCAAAGAAATCTTGACCTTCCTTTTACCAAAAACCCTTGGCTATGAAACGAGCCTTATATTTTTTATAATACCATTTGTTTTGAGTTTTCGTTTGAGGATCCATTTATGACCTGTTGGTTTTTGCCCATGAGGCAAATCAACCAATGTCTATGTATTATTTTGTAAAATTGAATCATCCTTACTTTTTATAGCTTATTTCCAACACCGAGCTTCTGATGATTCAATAGCAACCTTATATGTATGAGACTCATTGTTAATGGAGAATGTCGTATAATCAGGTCCAAAGTATTTGACAACTGTGTTTACTTCTTCGAGGCTCTTGAGTTGGCTTATGAGCCTTAGAAGTGATGTCACCAAACTGTTGTACATTCTTGACTACTTCAAAGTGTTTTTGAACATCATCAAACAATCGTTTCCTTGATGTAGATACATTCATATCTTTATAAGGGAATATCGTTTCAAAGAATCTATCATCTATAGATTTAATGATTGTGTTTTGATGAATATCTGAATTTGAATTATAAACCCAAAATCTATATGCCATGCTATTTCTTGCAATACCAAGAAATACACAGTTAATAGTTTTTGGTCCAAGTTTAGTTTTCTTAGGAAAAGGAACTTGAACTTTAACAAGACACCCCTACATTTTCATCATTTTGTATGATGGTAATTTTCCTTTCCATAATTCATAAGGAGATTGAGGGATTTCTTATGAGGAATGTTATTTAAGATGTTATTTGCAGCAAGACATGCTTCACCCCAAAAATTATGAGGCGCTCCAAAACTAATCACATTGAATGTGTCATATTTTTTAATGTTCGATTCTTCCTTTCAACAATTTCATTTTGTTGTCGAGTATAATGGGTTGTAGTTCGATGCACTATTTCATGAGTAGAACAAAATTCTAAAAATCGTTTGACTCATACTCACCTCCTCTATCAGATCTACGATTTTTGATCTTTTTATCAAGTTGATTTTCAACTTCAGCCTTATAAATTTTAAATTTATTTAAGGCTTCATCTTTTGTGTGCATTAAATAAACATAACAAAATTTTCTACAATAATCTATACATGGTATATAATAATTATTTCCTCCATATTTTGGGGTTGACTTAATGTCACACAATTCACTATGAATTAAACCAAGTACACCCATTTGATTTCTCAATTGATTTATAAGGATGATTTGTGAATTTTGATTATGTACAAATTTCACATTTTGTTTGTTTGTTCACCAAACTTTTAATTACATTCCAAGGTTTATCATTCTTTGCAATGAACGAAAATTAAGATGGCCTAATCTTGAATGCCAAAGAAAAGTTTAATCAAATATGTACATAGAAGTAGCAGCGCTTGTGCGTGCATTATTTTCAACGATATTTTAGTGTAATTCTTACTCACACACTCTTACGCTTCCGAGCTTGTGAAGAGTATTTGTGTTGTTGGGAACATTCACACAAAAACTTAATGTGACCTTTTGATTTCTATCTAAAAGCTTATTCATACTTAAATTAGAAGGTTATGTTACTTTCAAAGAGCTTATTTTGAATTTGATAACTTGGTGAATGGTAAGTATTGGATCTTGTTAATACTTCCAAGTACCAATTTAATTTGATTCAAAGAAGACATGATATTTACTCAATTCTACCTAAGTAGTTACTTAGAAGTATTAGCAAGCTCTAATACTTCTCATTTACCAGGTTATCAAATTCAAAATAAGCTTCAAATTTAAGTCAAAATAAGCTCTTAGATAGAAATCAAAATGTTGGATTATCTTTGATGTGAATGTTCCCAACAAAATCCAATACTTCTCACAAGCTTGGAAGCGTAAAATTTACACTAAATCCATTCAATGGAAATCAGTTTAGTGTTTGTTACCTAGTCTAATTCATAAAACAATTACGGGTTTTGCAATTAGATCACTTAAATGACCTAATCCTAACTTAAATGGACAATAAGACCTAAAATTAGAATCAAACATTCGATTAAAAAAAATCAAATTCACTAGATAGAAATTGAATTCACAACCAAGAAGTCAAAACATAAAGTTGGATAAACTAGGGTTCTAGCCACACTTGACTTTAACAGAATCAACAAGTTTAAAATTGAAACTAAAGTACTAAAGTTGCTTACAAACATGAAATAAATTGTTTCCAAATTATTTCCAAATGAATCCTAGCAAGAACTTTTGGTAAAAATCGCCTCCAAGTCGTCCTGGGTGACAGATAATCCTGAAAAACCCTAAAAATCTTGTAATAAATCATTAGGAAAAACTGCCAAAAGGCAGTTTTTGGGATCTACACGCCCCTGGATGGTGGGTAAGTACATTGCTTTCATCAGACTGTCTAATAAAGTATAATGTTGAGTTTTTCTTGTTTGGGATTCCACACACCCCTGGGTGAAATCAATGCAAATCTACACGCCTTGTGTGGAAAGAAGTCAATGGATAGAGAGCTGGTCAAAACGCCCCTTGTGGAATTACATGCCTATTTTTGACAGCTTCACACGCCCTCAGTGAAATTCAGTTTTTGGCCCGTCTCGATTTTTTCAACCTCTTTCTTTTTGTTCCGTTTGTTTCCAAGTTTTGTCCTAAGCTTCCTTTAGGTCCTTAAAGAGCATCCCGGTCCTCAAATATACCTAAAAACAAAACATAAAGTGTGGAAGTAAAAAATCTCCCTCGATAGTCTTGAAATAACCGAAAATATATAAAAATGCATGATTTTAGCTAATAAATAAAACGCTAAAGATGACATATGTACACAAAATAGGTGCATGAAATGCACCCAACATCAACAGTCGGCTGTCATAAAATGCTTTCATTGTGATTTGGGATGGGAATATACTTTACTTGCTTTTACTAAATTACTTGCATCTGATGGCACTATACGCCAATCATCGTGTGCATATACTCCTCGACAAAACAATATTGTCAAAAGAAAACATTGCCACGATGTTGAAACTGCAAAATCCCTACTATTATACTCTCACGTCCCTATTACCGTTTGGGGAAAAGTCGTTCTTATTGCTACATATATAATTAATCGTATTCCCACTGCACACAATTCTAGGATGTCTCCTTATGAAAAATTATGTAGAAAACTTCCTGATTATTATTCATTGCATGTATTTAGTTGTACATGCTTTGTTCTACCTTCCACAATTCCCCACATGTTCCTCCCCCGCAAAAAAAAGTCTTCATAACATAACTCTAGTATGCATAGTTCTTGCCATCAAATTAGGTACTAATTGACTGAAGAGAATCATCTTTTGGAGCCATGTTGACAATAACAAGCAGAAAAGTTTTTCGAAAACTGCACTCTGAACAAAAATCACAGCGTAAATATAAAATTGCAGAGAGATACCGCCGAAACAAAGTGAAATCCTCGATAAATCATCAGATCGCGGCGCGAAGTACGATGAAAGATCCAAAAAAAACCCTCGAACAATCCTCAAATCGCGACATGAAGTACGATGAAAGATCCAAAAAAACCAAACAAATACCAACAATGATCAAAGCCCTCGAACATTCTAAACAAATCAAAACAAATCAAATACAGAAACAAAAGTGAAAGACATACCAAAAAACATCAAAATTTTCGAAATGCGGAATGTCACAGTTTTACGTACAACTCTCCTCAAACAATCATAAACAACAGACCAAATACGACTTTGATACCATATAAACTAATAAACATAATACTGCTAGGGTTTTATTATTGAATCAAAAGAAAGGTACAACACAAAAATGAAGAAAAACAATATAAATAGAAAAACTAAATCGGTCAAACCTAACTGTACGGTTAATGGGTTAAACATGGCCCAAACAAAAAAATGACCTAATAAATTTATCATGCTAACAACTTTTCTTTATTTATCTTTCTTTTAACGTCATTACTTAAGATGATAAGGTCTGTTAACGTCATTATTTAAGATGATAAGGTATGTTAAGTCAATGTTGAATTTCCATTTTATCCTTATTTCATATTTTCTCTTTTTTATTTGGGTAAAGTCAATAGGCCCATACAACCCCACAACCAAACAACGTTTATAAATCATAAGGGTATTAAAGACCGTTGATAATTTCAGCAAAACAAAAAGTCAAGCTTTAATAGTAAAACTTAACATCCATTAATTGAAGCCAAACTTAAATCAAGAAACTCATAACATTTAAAATATTGTGTTTTAATTATTTACATTCCATAAAATGATACAACTCCCTCCAAATAAACCAAACTTGTTCTCATAGTTATGAAGTCTAAAATATAAACCTATAAGAATGAACTTATACCACATACAAGAATGACCTCATATCACAAGTAAAACAACAAATACTCTTAATATCTCTTGGTACTAATGATGAAAATCATGAGATTTTTTTTTTGTGAAAACAAGGATCATAAACATTAACATAAAAATTTATGCGGATACAAAAAATCAAGAATTTGAGAAAAATTTCACATGAAACTCAATTTCTCAATGACCGTTCTTCCCAAAACCATAACAACTAACCACCTCCCACATTTCTTCACGCCCATTTCATGATCATTCGTTTGATATAACCAAATTCTCTTTGAGCAAAACTAATATTTTTATGTATAAATTGAACATTGCCATTTATAGGCAAACTTCATCACCATTCTCTTTATATTCACTTTGAATAATTTCTCCAAAATACAATAAACATGTGAGGTATTCCACGATGTTTCAAGGTGGTAGTGACGTGGATACCAAGGAATCTAGTAGCTCGCTTAACAACACTGATAGCCCATTTTAGGAACGATTTTGAGCAGGTTATCTAACCGGTTTTTCCCATGTTGGCCCACCCTTATGAACTAGTTTATAAAGATATGCTACAAGAGATCTAATGTCATTGAGCCTGGTGGTGATTTGGAAGGTGATTTGAAGAAGAAAACGATAATTAATGACATGAAAATAAAGATATGAAACGTGAGTTTTGCTAGATATGAATGTCGAAATTTATGAATTTTAAGGACTTTTCCATCTTGAATTTATATGTTGCAAGATATCTAATGGCATTGAGTTTGGTGGTGATGTGGATGATGACTTGAATAAGAAAATGACGATTAATGACTTGAAAATAAATCTCCAAAACATGAGTTTTGTTAGATATGAATATATGATTGTTTAAATTTCTGAATTTATGGGGATTTTTTCCTTATTGAATCTCTATGATGCAAGAGATCTAATGACATTGATTATGGTGGTGACGTAGATGGTGATTTTATGGAAAAAAAACAAGGATTAATGACATGCAAATACATAAAGCTCTAAAATGTGAGGTTTGCTAGATATGAATGTATATTCATGAATTTATGGTAGATTTCTCATCATGAATTTATACGTTGCAAGAGCTCGAATGGCATTGAGTTTGGTCGTGACGTAGATGGTATTTTGGAGAAGAAAATTGTAACATCCAAAGAAAAATCACGATAAATTTTTTCATTTTTGAAACCAATCCAAAACCATAAGCGTTTACAAACATAATTTCCAAAGTGTCAATAGTCACAAATCAAAGTATCCCAAAATCAATTCTCATAAAACTGAAGGATATGCATGATCAAGCCTTTGCCTTGCCCCGATCATCTGAAGTACCTGAAACATAAAACTGAAATTGTAAGCACGAAGCTTAGTGAGTTCCCCCAAAGTACCACCACACAAACAGATAACATATATAATCATGCATTCTGGGTCCAAGCAGTCATCAGGCTGGAATACCCTCGGGTCCAAAACCTCCCAGTTGGATTACCCCGGCCCAAAACCTCCCGGTTGGATTGCCCTGTCCCACAACCTCCTAGTTGGATTGCCATACATACTATATATTGGGTCCACAACTTCCCGGTTGGATTGCCCCGGGTTTGTTGACTGGCAACACAAAGCAGTATAGTCTCAACCCAACCACATCATGTCAACATATGCATTAGATGCAGATCTACAGTTCATTACCGCATAACATCATCCTATATACCACATACAGATCTAACAGATCACTACAACCTACCGACATCCTATATGCCAGGATACATAAACAAGTGGGTCGATGTTGGTGCCTTCGACCCGCATGTACAGTGAGGAAAACTCACCTCTCAGTCTGAACAGATAGTTGAATAGGTCACTACTCCGAATATCAGCTCTACCAGTCACCTACACATCGTTAGTGACAAATCTTAATTACCACTACAAAATACCCCAAATACCCTTAGGTCAAACTTGGTCAAATCCTGTTCAAAGTCAAAAATTCAACCGAGTCGACTCAGGCTGAGTACGCCCAACGTACTCAGCATGTACGCTTAGTGTACTCAATGTCCAGATCGGGCTTCCAAGGAAGTACGCCCAACGTACTCAGAAGTATGCCCAACATACTCGGCCAAAATTCACTTCCCCATTATGTGCTTATTTCATGAAGTCCTTTCGTCCAATTGCACATCTAGCCCCCAAATATCATTCCAAACCATAAAGTATCCATCTTAAGCTCTCTAACATTTGCATGGAAGGGAATAAGGGACCAAGATTACATTTTTATGATTCTGTGCCATACCCAAATTCACGGTCATTTTAAAATTTTTATTTATGCTTATTTAAAAATCAGAGTATCCATTTTAAAGAATAATATTGCAGAATTTGTTCTCAGAAAACACGATAAAGGTATTATCAAAGCATTTTCGAAGAAATATATTTTTATTTAAAACATCGTGACGTCATCGTCAATACAGAAACATAAGCATAAACAGACCTTACATTCATTTACACTAATTATTTACATATCCTTTAATCTCTCAGTGTAATGTATCTTTGCATCGATACATGTGATTCAAATAAACTGAGTGGGTTAGGTTGGGAAACCTGGTGAGTACATAGGGATTTCAATCCCACAATGCTATATCATATATATATTTTTTAGAACTAACAATGTATACAATTTCACCTCATATAAGCAATTTTACCCACCCCGTCGATCCTCACAACGAAACGATCCATATTCTAGGATCTAAAATTAACAAATTTACCTAATCCATACTCCCGGATCAAGTATGTCTAATCCATGCTCTCGGATCAATGACAAATGACTATGCCCACTCCATACTCTCGCACTAGGTACGAATGAATATGTCTAATCCATGCTCTCGGATTAATGACAAATCACCATGCCCTCTCCATACTCTCGGACTAAGGACGAATTACTATGTCTAATCCATGCTCTCAGATTAATGACAAATGACTATGACCTCTCAATACTCTCGGACTAAGGACGAATCACTATGTCTAATCCATGCTCTCAAATCAATGACAAATTTTAAAGTTCTACCATCTGTGTATATCTCACCCGTACCCATAAGAATATACTAACTGATATTCATCTTAATTAATTTAGGTTTATTCTATATCCTAAATCATCATATATTATTAGATATGCTCTTAACACATATTTCAGGCAATATCAAATATTTCATACATAAACATATATTTAATACTTTAATTAATACTTGTATTAAAGTCATGTTCATGAAAGGGACTATGCACTCACTTGTTAAAGTGATGACTCCAAACTTGGGCAGCCCTTCGCTTCTAACAATTTTCTTTTCCTTCGACGAAACCTAGTATCATTATTACTAGATTTTAGTCTAATATTTATTGCGACTAATTATTAACTACAAGCTATATTGTTTTATAAGTGTTAAACAATACTTTTCAAATATTATGTACAGACAGGGGCCAAACATGAAACACCGGAGGTCATGACCATTTTGGCATTTAAGCTGTTCTGAAATCCAACAACCCTATGCGGCCCTTCAAACCAGATTCCACGTACCGCAAGCAGTTAAAAGGTATTATAATAACACTTTGTATAATTTATAATACTTAGTATGTATATCGTTTATAGGTTCATAATAATGATAATGAACTTAAACATAAGATATACTTAAAGTAAGGTAAGCATAACTCACTTACAATGGAGTTTGGCTAGGAACCGAGCTCTTTGGGGGCAGAACTTTTGAGCCGAAAGCTCTTCTTCTCGAAGCCTTCTGACACTCCGGGACTCGCCTCTAACACTTGGGAAGTGCTAGGTAATGGTAGGGACTAAGAAGAGTGTTTTAGAGAGAAAGAATGGGAAAGGTGTGAAGAGAAATGAAGAAAAACACTTCTATTTATAGGCTGGGGGGCTGCGCATACGCAAGGCGTACTTCGGAGTACGTTGGGTATACTCGTTACGTTGCGTGTACGAGGACTTACGATGCACGTACGAGGGCTAGGTGTCACCAACCGAAGCGAAGCCGTGGAGAGAAAGTGAGGGTTCGGATCTAGCCACGTGTCAGCCTCACATCCTCTCACAATTTAATAAACTTATAAATTCCATAACTTTCTCATAAGAGCTCCGTTTTCAACGTTCTTTATATCCACGTGTAGGTAACAACATGATCTACAACTTTTGTTTACACTCCGTCGGCTAATTTTGAATTTATTTTTAAAGTTATATTTTAACAGGCTTAGACAGATAAAGTCCGTTAAAAATTCATAACTTTGTCATATGACGTCCGTTTTCATCTGTCTTTATATTGGTGAGTTCCTATTAACGACATCTTCAATTCTCGTTTAGATTGTGTCGGCTAAAAATCGATCGATCTAAAATTCGATTTTCGGGCTGCATACTGCTATGCCAAATCTTAGAAAAATCATAACTTCCTCATACAAAGTCAGATTTGGACGTTCTCTATATGGACAATTTCGGTTTAACGTCTACTACGACTTTTTTTTAGATCACTAAGGCTAAAAGGTGGTTTATCAAAAATTCGCTTTTAACGTTAGGCGGTGCCGTGCCGGTTTAGCCATAAAACTTCGACGGGTCATAACTTCTTCGTTATAAGTCGGATTTTAGAGTTCTTTATATGTACGGAATCCTTGTGACATATACTATAACTTGGTTAAAATTATTCATTCAAAATAATCTTCTATCAAAAAGTCATTTTTAATGTTTATTGTCTCTATATTGACTAGCCCGAATCTGCAGGCGTTACAACTTCCCAATAACTCCGTAATGGATAAAGTTTCCAACTTTATCCATTATAATGGTCCAAACAACCAAAATCTAGTCTTTAAGTCTCAAAGGGACCAAAAGTGCATCTTTATCAACTAAATCCATTAAGTCCAAGTCTCCAACCTTCAAATCTAAATCAATATGATGTTTAGATGGATAAAGTTTCCAACTTTATCCATGACAAGGTCACAAACTTTCAAGATCTAAACTTTATGCACTTAAAGTGACCAAAAGCTCATAACACCCAAAAGTAGATAAATCTAACAAATGCCTTATCAAGATTCAAACTTTATACCTTTAGAAGAAAGATCAAGGTGAATAAGGTATGGATCTACAAGCTCCAATACAACCATCACTTCTCCATTGAGCTCCTTCTTCTCCAAGATGCACCAATAACACTCCAAAGCACTTAAAACACCTTCTTTTTATTCAAAAGGTTCAAACTAGGGTTAGGGTTTCAAGGGAGAACGTTGAAGGGGTGGAGGATGAGAATGGAAAGGGTTTAGGGGAGTTAAGGAGCTTAAATAGGGCTCAAAACCATGAAAATAGGGTTTCTACCCTGAGGTCGTACCGCCAACGTACTCAAAGTTATGCCTAACGTAACAATCTAAAATCACGACTCCTTTAACCAATACGCTCAACATACTTCTAGTGTACGACCATCATACTGCTAGACCTTCTTATTCCAGCTTAACTTCAAACGACCATAACTTCTTCGTTTCAACTCTGTTTTCGGCGTTGTTTATATGCACAGAAAGGTATTGAAGAGCCCCAAATTCCCATCTATTTACTTTTAAATTAAATCATACCGAACTAAAATCCTTAATCCAAGAAAGAAGTCTGAAACATCATTTGTCCCGTTTTACCCTTTGATTCCAAATCACAAACCAAGGGCTTAGATCGCATAACCAATATTATTAACACCTAATAGGGTCTAAACCCTATTCCCTTCAAGTCCAAGGCCTTTACTTGATCCATTTATTGTCCATAATCCTGAAATAAGAAACTATTCGAAACAGGATGTTACAACTCTCCCCCCTTTTAAACTGGATTTCGTCCTCGAAATTCGTCATGGTTACGATTATCGAAACAAAACCAACATATTCCAGAAACTTCCTCTAAAAATTTAGAAATAAAGGAATATTATAAAGAAAACTCAAGAGACCGCTCGGAAATCCAAAACTGCCAACAAATAACCCAATAACTTGAAAATGCTCAACCGCAACAATTTATTTCTCTCTCTAACTGTATGACCCAACTTCCATAGAAAACCACACAAATCGAGAACTCTCAGAACTATAACCACAAATCAAATTCATCACCATACTCCCCGACACCGAAAACCCATCAGTCTATACTTTAAAAACCTTACCCTCAGATTGATGATCGTCCATTCTTTGAACCTACCCCAAGTCCCTGACTAGGAACACCACTAAAACATGTTGAAAGAATACTCAAAACATACTGATCACAAATTCCACCCAAACCTAAATCCGAAAATTATGCTAAAAAACTTTACACTCTTGTTTTCCTGACAAGTCATCACCAACCCACTGCTCTCTCGATCATATTGATGGTCCATCCAAGAACTTCACATTGCATCAAATTCCTTTATCTGCTCAGGTTTACCTCCACCTGAAAAATCACTTGAGACATTCACAATGAACTTCATGACTCGAGTCTCCATAACCGATACCCAACATCGGTAACCAAACTTCAAATAAACAGTCCGCACTCAAACGGGGTTCCTGTTACCACTACTCCGCAAGAGACTTCAAATGCACAATTATTACTCCCAACACCATTTAACTGCCCACATGGTCCAAACCAGCTGGTTACTAATTCTCCCGACTCCTAAAATGCACTAACACCCAAACATGACAAGAAAACTAACGATTCGAGACCTAAGAGTCTCAATCAAAAGACCACCGGGTCCCACCCCTATGAATCATACAACGACTGGTTCATGATACATCATGACGCCTGCTACCTACTAAACAAGAAGCTCACAGTACTAAGCTGATCTTGTCGTCATCCCATCAGTGTCCTGAAGACTCATGACCAACACTACAAGGGCCTAAAGATACCCAACCATCAATCCACCGATTTGCAGGAACCCAATCAACATCTCTCTTGATGCTAACCGAACAAAAATACGGGTCAATCCAGATACCAAACCTGCCAACACGACATGTCAAAACCTAATTTTGCACAAATCCAAATCCAAACCTGAATAACTAAACAACACTCCCCTAACATCCGAACTTCCGATAACCAAGGACGTTTGCCAAACTCGAGCCCGCTATGAACGATTCCACAATCAACGATTGAGGGTACCCATACCCAGGAACCGAAATGTACCATGAACAGAATTTGGCGATAGGTCGACGTATCCATTGAACTCCAAGTGATATAGCTTGAAACTTCCGAAGAACCTCTGCTATTGATGATGAACGACAAGACTAACGATCGAGAGTGCATTGACAACTAATCCATTAATCCAATACACTACTGGACAGATCCCATAATGTACTAAACATACCAAACTATGAAATTGATTGACTGATCAATAATTGCCCAACCTAGACTATGGGTATCAATCTATACAACAACCTGACAAATCCCTCAATGGTCGATACTCAACCTGAGCGATCCAACCGCCTCTTGACCTATTCCACGACGTTCCCAAAAGGAACCACTGGCTACATCGAGTTTCTTGGCCAACAACTTCTTGCCGCGAAGATGACTCTTACATTACTGAACACATACATCTTATGGCAACTTACTCTGCACCCCCGTCTTGATCAAATCTAAACCAAGGCCTCGCATACCCGAACTGCAGATCCCCATGAACCATTCTTCTGATACCATAAATTGAACATACCGATGTCCTCCAAGCAGAATTCCTAGTTCTCCCCCACTTAGGGTTCGAACTACCACCATCTGGCATTGCAAAAAGCTGATGGGTTTTATGTACTCTAACATTCCTATGATTCACATACAACCCTAATGCTTTAGATTAAAGTTTTCTCTAATTATACATGCAATAAACATTTTCCAAAGCATGAAACTTAAACTAGCATGCAAGGTGATATTTGAATCATAAAAACTAGTTACAATGTTACCTTGTGTAGTAGCTTGTAGAACTTGGCCTTAAGAAAGCTTAGCACCTCAAGTGTGATGCCTCAAATGGTTCACAAAACACCAAGAGCAATTGGATTAACATAGAAGAGATTAAGGAGATATTTATAGTGTAGAATTCTAAGAGTCACATGTAACCCTAATTCACACACTTAGGTTTATGATCCAATTAATTTGGACTACCGCTTCATGGATTAACTCATAAGCTTAGCCCATCAACAAATCAATCATGAATCATTAGCCCAATCCATATGTATGACTGATTTACATAATCAGTTCCCGTTAATTTAATTAGTCTCTTTTGATCACTAAATTAATTCTTGATCAATACTAATTAAATAATATGATTTCTCAATTAATATATTATAATTATAATATATTAATAAACCACAAATAACCTCTTTCTCAAATATTCATCCTATCAAATTGCTTTGATGAATGCAACCCAAATTGTCACACCCCGGCCGTCGGCAGAAACACCAGGCGGTGTAACGTCATTTCTCGTATCATAGTTATCAACTTCCTGAAAACACATGCAATTTAAAATACGTCAACATAAAGTTGGTGAGTTCACAGGTTTTGACTCCATATAAAATAACACTTTTTCCAAGTTTCAAAAGTATAGTTTCGAAAGTATCATTTTGACTCTCCAACATTTAGTATATATATTAGGTATAATGGTTTACTTATCAAATAAGTGATATACCTATACTTCATTTGAACCTAAGGTATAAGTATGGGGAAACTTATACTTAACATTAATACTTGTATATCGACGAAGTATAATGTTTCTAACAAGTTGCTACCATGAGTCTGTAACCGCTGCTTGACAACAAAACCTTTGACAAAACACTCATGATTTACCATGAGAAACAACACACTCATGATTTACCATGAGAAACAACACCGCGCGCTTCATCGATGCCAGAACAATAACAAATAAAAGGAACGGATCGTCACTCGCTTGTCTTGGGTTGTAATTAACAACCACAAGTGGGGTCGTCAACCCGTATCTTATTCATACACGACTTCATCGCTCACACGGGATTAACGGTTACAAGTTAGAGGACTTCCATTAAGATCCCCAATCTTAGTTGATGAATGAGGTAGCTCATGTAGACTTTGACGGCGTTCTATAGTCCTAAAAACAAAAGCATTTCCGTGTCTAAAACCCTAAGTTATTAGACTATGCTTTTAAACATTACTCCTAACTTCATAACATTTAGGCAGTATAACAGCTATAACTTGAGTAAAACCAGGTTTTATCTTGACATAAAACCAACAATATCATATAACATACTTAATAAACAATATATATAACTTTCGAGTATAACTCTGGGTCTATCACACCACATAGTATAAATAGAACTCCGAAGTATAACTCACAAGTTACATCACACACACACACACACACACACATATATATATATATATATATATATATATATATATATATATATATATATATATATAATTCTCGAGTATATATTAGTATACTTCTATAATACTAACATGCTTACAAGTTTAACATAGTTGTGTGATTTCAAAATATCATATATACTTTAGGTATATATGAGACAAAACAACTATATTCCGGTTAATATAATTATATATGTTGATACGAACATACTATTATATAGACATGATAATAGCGTATATACAATATTTAGCATGTGTTTTCCCCCGAAAACATTACAAAGTGGGGCCGTGAAACTCACCTTAATAGCGTGATTTTATGTAATCTAAGCAGAAACGGTCATCGTACAATGTCGTCGGGGCTCGGGATGCAAGAGGGATTCAGCAAAGGAGAGAGGAGAAAGGGAAATGGTGTAAGGAAGTGTCAAGGTCGGACCTGCTATTTATAGGAAGGATTTTGGACCCTCACAACGTGAGAAACTCATTGTTCACGTCGTGAGTTTGGAACTTATCTCTTCGTAGGCTTGCCATCCGTCTTCTAGCTTCCGAAGGTGGCCATATGACTACTCACGTCGTGAAAAACTCCTTGTTCACGTCGTGAGTTTGGATCTTATCATTTCGTAGCCTCGTCACGCACCTTCTAGATCCGAAATGTGGCAAAATGACTCCTCACGTCGTGAACATCTATGCTCACCTCGTGAGTTCAGTCAGATTAGGGTTTCTGACAGCTGTATCTTCAGAAGGTCGTAACTTTTGCATACGAACTTCGTTTTTGACGTTCTTTATATGCACGCGTAGGTATTTACGAGTACTACAACTCTCTTTTAGACTCCACTAGCTAATTCTAAGTCTATTTTAAATTTATCTTATTATAGATAGTTATAGTGTTCGGTTTATCATAACTTCTTCACGCGAAGTCAAATTTAGATGTTCTCTATATTTTTGGAATCGTATGGACGTATACTTTTATTTATACTATAAATTATGTATGAAAGTTCATATTTATATTAGAATTATAATGAAATACATAGTTAGTTTATCACATTACTAGTTTAACAAAATCACATTACATGATTGGCATAATCACATGTGATTGTTATTGACCTAATTTTGACTAGTGTTACATTCTCCCCCCGTTGAAGTAAATTTCGTCCCGAAATTTATTTTGTACCAGGTACCACCGAAGGGTCCTGGATAGCTTCCCTTCTTCCTAATACGAATGCCCTGCCACGACCTAATCTCCTTGACTCCTTAACTTTGGACATTCCTTCTTGATATGTGCAATTTCACCACACTCAAAACACGCTCTTCCTCCATCATAGCCTGTTCCAGTGTTTGTTCCTTGAGTTTCTGTTGTAGGTGTTGTGCTCCTGCAGTAATTCGTAGTGTGTCCCCTCTTTTTGCACTTCATGCAAATATAACAGTCACCTGCGTGCTGACGGTTACATTGACTGCACCATGAACAGTTACCTAGGTGATGACGGTTGCACTGAGTGCACCTTGGGAGTTTTCCAGCATACTTCCTTGGCTGCATGGGTATTGTTATTGTGGCTACATAATTAGTTGCCACATCTTGTCTCTCCTCATATGATTGTCTGGGATTCTTCCCATTAAATTTGCGCTTGTTCGTTCCAGACTCGGGAGACTCAGCCATAAATCCCACTTGGATTTCTATGCTGGTTAGTTGATGAGCTATACGTTTTGCACTGTCATATGTTGTAGGCTTCGATTCGATCACCATTCCTTTGATTTGTCATGCTAGACCCCAGATATATCGCTCAATCTTCTTATATTTGGGGGTTACAAGAGCTGGACACATCACCGCAAGATCATTAAAACTAGTAGTATAAGTATTTATCTCGGAACCGTTCATTGTTAGGTTCCACAGCTCCTGTTCTAAATTTTGTATTTCCTCTCTTGGACAATACTCTTCTATTAGCATCCTCTTCATCTCTTCCCATTGCATGGAGTTTGCAGCATCAATTCTTATTGTATTAACATGATTGTTCCACCATGTTAACGTTGCATCAGCAAAGGTACACACATCAAATCGTACCTTACATTCGTCCGGACAGAAGCTTATTTGAAATACTGATTCTGTCTTTTCAATCCACCGGGTCAAGCTAACGACCCCTTCCATTCCATGGAAGCTCTAAGGTTTGCAATTCATAAAATCCTTGTAGGTACACATTCTGGCGGTCCCTACATTGCCTTCATTTCTAACTCCTCCTCTTGTGACATTAGCAAGAGCTGCAGCGATTCTCTGAGCTATGATTTCTTCAAGTTCTGCTGAACTTATTGAGAGGTTTATTTCTGGTGGTGGTGTTTGCGGTTGTTGTTGTTGTGGTTCTGGTCGTTGGTTCAGGTTTAGACGAGCGCTATTTCTTCTAGGCATTTTGTTTAGTTCCTATACATTTTAGATCACCAAGTGTTTAGTCTATCAAATATTACTCCCAATTTAAATAGTTCATATGATCTGATCATAATAAAATATAGTTGTACACCTACACCTAGTTGTGATAAGATCTATGCACATATGAACTTTAGTTGGAATATCTGATCTAAATCCTTGAGATCAAAAACATTCCGGGTATTTAGGTGTATTCTCATCGCGGGTCTGAGTCTTCATATATGACTCTATATTTGTTATATTCATGCTCTATTAATTATTGTTCGTTACTTCAGGTCTATCTGATAAGGCACCATCCAGTCAGGACAGTCGGAGGGCAGGATCATTTTAGCATATAGCCGTTCTGAAATCCAGCAACCCAAACGACATGTCTATCCTGTCACCGCTCCCGTAAGTAGTCCTTCAGTAGAATAATTAATAATACTTTATATTGTAGGCTAAGGGATATACATAAACCTAACAGAGTAAGCTATAAACTATAGTCGTGCTTTCCTAAGAAAGTACTAATTCACTATAGTTAATAGCTCTAATACCAATTTGTCACACCCCGTCCGTCGGCGGAAACACCAGGCGGTGTAACGTCATTTCTCGTATCATAGTTATCAACTTCCTGAAAACACATGCAATTTAAAATATGTCAACATAAAGTTGGTGAGTTCACAGGTTTTGACTCCATATAAAATAACACTTTTTCCAAGTTTCAAAAGTATAGTTTCGAAAGTATCATTTTGACTCTCCAACATTTAGTATATATATAAGGTATAATGGTTTACTTATCAAATAAGTGATATACCTATACTTCATTTGAACCTAAGGTATAAGTATGGGGAAACTTATACTTAACATTAATACTTGTATAGCGACGAAGTATAATGTTTCTAACAAGTTGCTACCATGAGTCTGTAACCGCTGCTTGACAACAAAACCTCTGACAAAACACTCATGATTTACCATGAGAAACAACACACTCATGATTTACCATGAGAAACAACACCGCGCGCTTCATCGACGCCTAAACAATAACAAATAAAAGGAATGGATCGTCACTCGCTTGTCTTGGGTTGTAATTAACAACCACGAGTGGGGTCGTCAACCCGTATCTTATTCATACACGACTTCCTCGCTCACACGGGATTAACGGTTACAAGTCAGAGGACTTCCACTAAGATCCCCAATCTTAGTTGATGAATGAGGTAGCTCATGTAGACTTTGACGGCGTTCTATAGTCCTAACAACAAAAGCATTTTCGTGTCTAAAACCCTAAGTTATTAGACTATGCTTTTAAACATTACTCCTAACTTCATAACATTTAGGCAGTATAACAGCTATAACTTGAGGTAAAACCAGGTTTTATCTTGACATAAAATCAATAACAACATACAGGTTTTATCTTGACATAAAACCAACAATATCATATAACATACTTAACAAACAATATATATTGATGGGTTTTGAGTATTCTAACCCCCCTAAGTGTACATGCAACCCTAGAAAACCTTGGATCTATGTTTGTCTAAAATACATGCAAAATATGATTTCCAAGGTTCATAATCCTATCTAGCATACATGGGGAACTTTTAAACTAAAAGATGGCTAGAATTACATACCTTGTAGTTGATTTGATTCCTTGAAAACCTTGAGAGCCTAGCACCCCAAGTGTGATGCCTCAAATGCTTCACACAACACCAAATGCTTTGGAATAACTTTGAGAATGTATAACACTTGTATAAATCGGCCTAGCCCTCTTGCAACCACTTGTGTAGCCGATTTTGGTAGATGACATGTTCTTTATATAGTGTGTCACATCTAGGGTTACACCATGTAAACCCTAATGTGACATGACTCTTCATTTCCATGACCCATGGGTTTGTAACTCCCATGGAGCATCTCATGGGTTTTACCCAACTTGATAATCCATGGAGCCTTTTAGCCCACTATATAAGTTATGGATGATTTACATAATCAACCCATATATTTAATTAGTTATCTTTTGATCACTTAATTGATTCCAAATTAATCTTTGATCAATACTAATTAAATAATACTATTAATATATTAGAACTTATAATATATTAATAAACCACAAGTGTTATTTCTCTCATTTAGTTTATCCAAATGCATGATGCCATGCAACCCAAATGAACCATGGCGGGTCGGGTCAAGTACATGCCAGATATAGTTATGGACTTAGACACCTTATCCAACAGTCTCCCACTTGAATAAGTCTAATAACTATAACTGCAAGTATGACTTCAGGAACCGACCAGCAATCGTAGCTCTTTTCAAGGTCTCTCGGAACTGAGAAGATGATGATGCGCTATTTAAGATAAGTGATCATAGAATGCTCTGTTCTAGATATCAGCCGGACAAATACATGGAACAATGTCTTACTTATTGTCCAGCAGTTTGTTTCCTGATTTCCGATTTGTTTGACATAGAACTTAATTGAACACATCAATTTAGTTCTGACCGGGCCCGGTACATAGGTCAAGACAAAATCATCGAGGGGCCCAGATCTCGGTTCTAATCCAAGAAGGAACAGATAAACTTCGACTCATATGCTGTTCTACTACTTGTTAAATTACACACAAAGGTACGTTTTATAACATCGAGTTACCAATGCGGTTTCGTACGATCAATGCATAACCAACTCATAGGTAACAAGACATATCTCTAGGTTTGAAGACTTATATGTTATTACCGTCTCACAATCACTCGAGATAAATTCCATGAAGTGATACCAGCGAGCGTGGGTTGAATCCAATACTCATAACTTATGAGCACTCATGAGTGTTGAGGCCATGTACAACATCTTAGATCTCTACAACCAACTCATGACAGTCTTAATTCATATCTACTTCCGACATATGACCGACTGTGGATAATTTGAATAATATGTAAAACACAACATAAATATTCTGGAAGTCAAAACATGCAAAAGAAATAATAGTAAACGATTGACAAAAGATAGCAACACTTTACTCATAAATAAACACAACTTTTATTCATCATCAAATGTCAATTACACTTTACAAATTTCAAAGTTATCTAACTACTAAAACTAATATCATCCTTCAGCCTTATGCTCCTTGCATGCTGGAGATGCTTAACCCTGCCCAGTCCCTTCGTGAGGGGATCTGTCGGGTTCTCATCTGATGATACCCTCTTTGTCACGAGGAGTCCTTCTTCTATTCGATGTCTGATGAAATGGTATTTTCTGTCAATGTGTCTGGATCTCCCGTGATCCCTTAGTACCTTTGCTAAGGTAACTGCACTTTCACTATCACATAAGATTTCCATAGGCTCCTTAATAGCTGGTACAACTCCAAGATCTCCAATGAAGTTCTTCAGCCATATTGCCTCCTTTGCTGCCTCGCTTGCCGCTATATACTCTGATTCGCAAGTTGAATCAGCCACTGTCTCCTGCTTGGAACTTTTCCAAGTAATTGATCCTCCGTTTAAGGTAAAGACCCAACCCAACTGAGAGCGGAAATTATCCCTATCAGTCCGGAAGCTAGCATCACTATACCCTACAACTCTCAAGTCATCACTTCCACCGAGGGTAAGGACCCAGTCCTTAGTCCTCCGTAGGTACTTGAGGATATTCTTTACCGCAGTCCAGTGAGCCTTACCAGGGTTCCCCTGATACCTGCTGACCATGCTCAATGCAAAGGCCACATCCGGACGAGTACAAGTCATAGCATACATGATCGAGCCTACTGCAGAAGCATATGGTACTCGACTCATCTCTGCTATCTCAGCCTCGGTACTCGGGCTCTGAGTCTTACTCAATCTGACGTTACTCTGGATGGGTAACTCTCCTTTCTTGGAATCTTGCATACTGAACCTCTTCAGCACCTTATCCAAGTAAGTACTCTGACTAAGTCCAATTAGTCTTTTACTCCGGTCTCTTAATATCCTTATCCCTAGGATATAGGCAGCCTCTCCAAGGTCCTTCATAGCAAAACACTTCCCAAGCCAGGACTTCACTTCCTGCAAGGTTGGGATGTCATTTCCTATGAGTAGTATGTCATCCACATACAGTACCAAAAAGCTGACTATACTCCCACTAGCCTTGATATATACACAAGATTCATCTTCACTCCTCGAAAAACCAAACTCTTTGACTTTCTCATCGAAGCAAAGATTCCATCTGCGAGGTGCTTGTTTCAATCCATAGATGGATTTCTCAAGCTTACACACTTTATTAGGGTGTTCTGTGCTAACAAAACCCTCTGGCTGATTCATGTAAACATCCTCAACCAACTTTCCATTAAGGAAAGCGGTTTTGACATCCATTTGCCATATTTCATAGTCATGAAATGCAGCAATGGCTAACAATACCCTAATAGACTTAATCTTGGCTACTGGTGAAAAGGTTTCATCATAATCAACTCCTGGAGTTTGAGAAAAGCCCTTTGCAACCAATCGTGCCTTATACGTATGTACATTACCATTCATGTCGGTCTTCTTCTTGAAGATCCATTTGCACCCAACTGTCTTACGACCTGGTACATTGTCAACCAAGTCCCAAACCTGGTTGTCATACATGGATTGTATCTCGCTGTCCATTGCCTCTTTCCATTTAGTAGACTCGGGGCCTGCCATGGCTTCCGCATAGCTGTTAGGTTCATCCAGACTCACCAGTGTCTCATCACTGATAAGTATCTCACCTTTCGCAGTAATATGGAAACCATAGTAATGCTCATGTGCATTCCTAACCCTTGTGGAACGCCTCAGAGGCACAATTGGAGGTACAATTGGATCAACAGTAGTTTCCTCCTCAAGTTGATTGCTAGGGTTTGAGGTTCCTTCACCACTTGACTCTGGAATTTCTTCAAGGTCAATTTGTCTCCCACTGTCTCCTTGGCTTATAACTCTCTCTCTCAAAAGACAGCCCTCCTTGCTACAAAGACCACATTCTCACTAGGTCTGTAGAAGAGGTAAACAAAGGATTTATGTGGGTAGCCGATGAAAATACACCTCTCACTTCGAGGTTCGAGCTTATCGTGAGTCTCGCGTCTCACGAAAGCTTCGCAACCCCAAATCTTGATGTGGGCAAGATTAGGAACTTTTCCAGTCCACACCTCGTGAGGTGTTTTGGCAACCTTCTTTGTAGGGACCAGATTAAGGATATGGGCGGCAGTATCTGAGGCATACCCCCAAAATGAGATTGGTAGCGAAGCTCGACTCATCATGGAACGAACCATGTCCAACAGGGTTCGATTACGCCTCTCAGCCACACCGTTCAACTATGGTGTCCTGGGAGGTGTCAATTGTGAGACAACCCCACATTCCCTAAGATAGTCGAGGAACTTTGTACTAAGATACTCACCACCACGATCGGATCGAAGTATCTTAATGTTCATGCCCAATTGATTCTCTACTTCCTGTTTAAACTCTTTAAACCTTTCGAAAGTCTCTGACTTATGCTTGATTAAGTAGACATATCCATATCTACTAAAATCATCCGTAAAAGTCACATAATAACGATTAGCATCCCTTGTGGCAGTTTTGAAGGGTCCACACACATCTGTGTGTACTAGATCCAACAAACCTTCACCCCTAGCACAAGAACCTGTGAAGGGTGACTTTGTCATTTTTCCAAGTAAGCATGATTCACAACTATCATCTGACTTTAGGTCAAATGACTCCAAGACTCCATCCTTTTGGAGTTGGCCTATGTGTTTCTTGCTTACATGTCCAAGACGACAATGCCATAATGATGCTTTATCCAAGTTATTATCATTAGTAGAATCAATACACAACACATTATTTCCTAAGTTATCTACAACAGACACAGCTTCATACACACCATCACAAGGTAATGCTTTAAAATAAAACACATTATTATAGAAAGCATTTACTCCACCAACTTCATTATCAAAAGAAAAGGTAAAACCTTGTTTGTACAAAGCATGAAAGGAAATAACATTTCTTGCCATTTCAGGCGAATAACAACATTTATTCAAATCTAAAGTAAACCCACTACTTAGCAACAAAGTATAAACTCCAATCTTGGTGACAGGTGAAACTTTCCTATTCCCCATGATCAAGTTTATCTTTCCATGCTCCACATTCTCACTTCTTCTTAGTCCCTGCAAATCAGAACAAATATGAATACCACAACCGGTATCAAGGACCCAAGAGTTAGAATAAGGTGAGTTATTAGATAATATAGTGTAAATACCTGCATGGTTGGGTTTTACTTTTCCATCCTTCAAATCTTGCTGGTACTTTGGGCAGTTTCGCTTCCAGTGCGCCTTTTCATGGCAATAGAAGCATTCAGCCTCCTTGGGATCAGAAGAAGGAGTGACGAAACCTTTCTTGGTTCCGCTTGAAGAGGAGCCATCAAGGGTCTTACCCTTGGTACCCTTCGAAGGGTTCTTCCTCTTCTTCCCTCTACCTTTCCCGATTGCCAGGACAGGTGCGGAGTTTGGAGTAGGAGTAGGAGTGGTAACAACCGACTTACCTTTGAGACCTGTTTCTGCGGTCTTTAGGAGTCCTTGAAGTTTGCTGAGGGTGACTTCTTTTTTTTTTCATGTGATATGTCATGCAGAATTGATCATAACACGATGGTAAGGAGTGCAAAATGATATCTATTGCTAACTACTCGGGGAAGTTCACATTCAGCTTCATTAAATGGTCCACATACCTTTGCATTTTCTGCATGTGGCCCGTGATGGGTTCACCATCCTTCATTCGGGTTGTTATCATGGAGGAGATGATTTCATATCGCTCTTGACGAGCACTTTGATGGTAGCGGTCCATCAAGTCCTGGTGCATCTCAAAAGGATAGTAGTCCTCATACGACTTTTGGAGCTCGGCTGTCATGGTGGCCATCATGATGCATGCCACTTTGGTAGCATCTCTTTCATGTGCCTCATATTCAACAAGCTCTTTAGGAGTAGCAGTTTGCTCGAGTACCGTAAGCTCCTTGTCGAGAACATATTCTTTGTTCTCATACCAAGTGACCATCCTGATGTTTCTGATCTAATCTGTAAAGTTGGATCCATCAAAGATGACTCTCCCACAATGGTTCATGAGAGAGAAGGAGCCGGTAGGGTTTGAGCCAGAAGCAACATTGTTGGAAGACATCTGAAAAGAAGAAAACAAGTTTAGTTTAGATATAGAGATAGTCCTTAATAAAACACCCAAATGTAATATTAAGGCTAGGATCCAATCACAATATATTATAACTTAGAAGAGGGATGTTGTAATCCAAGCTATAACATAATTGAAAGGTAGGTGAATGACGATTCACCAATTTCCACCGTGAAAACGAAATATGGTTTATTAGGTTTTATTTGGTTTTAGAAACTCCTAAATTCTTTTGAGATTCATTGAACTTTTCAATGGCATGTTTCAATCTCGAGTGTGCCCTTCATGTTTTGTGACTGGGACATCGAGGATCACAAAACAAGGTGTGAAGTAACCATGCAAATTACTTGGTACCCTTAATGTTTTTCACTTAATCGATGTGCCGGTAAACCACACGCGCTCCACCGACCTTATGAAAAACCTTAAGTCACCCTTTGCCTACCTTGTTAAGTCCAAGTTAGTGTGCCGGTAAACCACACACGCTCCACCAACGACTTAAACAAAGTGCAAAGTGTAATTTCATGGATTAGCACCTTATTCACATTTTCCTAAAGTAACTAAGATTGGGAATTTATAAAAACATTTAGTTACTTTATAATAATCATTATACTTTTAATGAGAATTTTAAGTCATTGTCCTACCCGTTCGGCTAACGACCCTCCACCAGTCAAGGAAGCGGTGGGTGAGAGTGGACACCCATTAAGCTGCCATTTTATAGGCAACAACCTTATACCCCCCTTATAGACCGGCTTCGTGAATGAGGCCTACTTGCGGTAAAACGACTTGATCTTATACACACACACACACACACACACATATATATATATATATATATATATATATATTATTAAACTTATAATATTATAAAGTATAAGGGTTGAATTTTAACTTTTAAAATTCTAAGGATTGGAACTAAAGTTTACTAGGTGACTTTACATGTTCCAAAACTTGAGGGCAAGTTTTGTAACTTTACAAAGACCTTTCAATTCATAACTTATGAGATTAATTGGTTCATTAAAATGAGTGACTCTTCATTTTATGTAACCTATGTGTTTCTTTAATGGACATTAAAAGATAAAACTTTTGGTAATCCATAACTTGAGGACAAATTATGGATTCCATTAAAACACATAATGATCAAGAATTAAAACTAGCAAGAAGTTACAAATAATTTCTATGATCATCTAAACTCATAAGAACATGAATATGAATATCAAAATTTCAAGAACACATAAAATCATGGAATTTTGATATTAGCCTTTGTAAATGGATTAGAATAACCATTACACCATCTAAAACAAGTTTAATAACACCAAAACAGTTTAGGGTAATGTTTCTAGTCCATTTCCAGCAGCAAAAGTCGAAAATCTGCATTCTGAGGCTCCTACTCGTCGAAA
This sequence comes from Lactuca virosa, assembly GCF_052849685.1. NCBI lineage: Eukaryota > Viridiplantae > Streptophyta > Magnoliopsida > Asterales > Asteraceae > Lactuca > Lactuca virosa. Next base: position 74,766,188 of record NC_136431.1, read on the forward strand.
ATCGACTTTTTTCACTATTTTGCATCAAGTATCAAACAAACAAGCCTAGGCTCTGATACCACTGATGGGTTTTGAGCATTCTAACACCCCTAAGTGTACATGCAACCCTAGAAAACCCTGGATCTATGTTTGTCTAAAATACATGAAAAATATGATTTCCAAGGTTCATAATCATATCTAGCATACATGGGGAACTTTTAAACTAAAAGATGGCTAGAATTACATACCTTGTAGTTGATTTGATTCCTTGAAAAGCTTGAGAGCCTAGCACCCCAAGTGTGATGCCTCAAATGCTTCACACAACACCAAATGCTTTGGAATAACTTTGAGAATGTATAACACTTGTATAAATTGGCCTAGCCCTCTTGCAACCACTTGTGTAGCCGATTTTGGTAGATGACATGTTCTTTATATAGTGTGTCACATCTAGGGTTACACCATGTAAACCCTAACGTGACATGACTCTTCATTTCCATGACCCATGGGTTTGTAACTCCCATGGAGCATCCATGCAGCATCTCATGGGTTTTACCCAACTTGATAATCCATGGAGCCTTTTAGCCCACTATATAAGTTATGGATGATTTACATAATCAACCCATATATTTAATTAGTTATCTTTTGATCACTTAATTAATTCCAAATTAATCTTTGATCAATACTAATTAAATAATACTATTAATATGTTAGAACTTATAATATATTAATAAACCACAAGTGTTATTTCTCTCATTTAGTTTATCCAAATGCATGATGTCATGCAACCCAAATGGATCATGTCGGGTCGGGTCAAGTACATACCAGATATAGTTATGGACTTAGACACCTTATCCAACATATATAACTTTCGAGTATAACTTTGGGTCTATCACACCATATAGTATAAATAGAACTCCGAAGTATAACTCACAAGTTACATCACACACACACACACACACACACATATATATATATATATATATATATATATATATATATAATTCTCTAGTATATATTAGTATACTTCTATAATACTAACATGCTAACAAGTTTAACATAGTTGTGTGATTTCAAAATATCATATATACTTTAGGTATATAGGAGACAAAACAACTATATTCCGGTTAATATAACTATATATGTTGATACGAACATACTATTATATAGACATGATAATAACGTATATACAATATTTAGCATGCGTTTTCCCCCGAAAACATTAGAAAGTGGGGCCGTAAAACTCACCTTAATAGCGTGATTTTTTGTAATCTAAGCAGAAACGGTCAGCGCACGAGGTCGTCGGAGCTCGGGATGCAAGAGGGCTTCAGCAAAGGAGAGAGGAGAAAGGGAAATGGTGTAAGGAAGTGTCAAGGTCGGACCTGTTATTTATAGGAAGGATTTTGGACCCTCACAACGTGAGAAACTCATTGTTCACGTCGTGAGTTTGGAACTTATCTCTTCGTAGACTTGCCATCCGTCTTCTAGCTTCCGAAGGTGGCCATATGACTACTCACGTCGTGAAAAACTCCTTGTTCACGTCGTGAGTTTGGATATTATCACTTTATAGCCTCGTCACGCACCTTCTAGATCCAAAATGTGGCAAAATGACTCCTCATGTCGTGAACATCTATGCTCACCTCGTGAGTTCAGTCAGATTAGGGTTTCTGACAACTTTATATTCGGAAGGTCGTAACTTTTGCATACGAACTCCGTTTTTGGCGTTCTTTATATGCACGCGTAGGTATTTACGAGTAATACAACTCTATTTTAGACTCCAATAGCTAATTCTAAGTCTATTTTAAATTCATCTTATTATAGATATTTATAGTGTTCGGTTTATCATAACTTCTTCACGCGAAGTCAGATTTAGATGTTCTCTATATTTTTGGAATCGTATGGACGTATACTTTGATTTATACTATAAATTATGTATGAAAGTTAATATTTATATTAGAATTATCATGAAATACATAGTAAGTTTATCACATTACTAGTTTAACAAAATCACATTACATGATTGGCATAATCACATGTGATTGTTATTGACTTAATTTTGACTAGTGTTACACAAATGGACCATGCTACTATCTGGTCAAGTACATACCAATTATAGTTATGGACTTAGACACCTAATCTAAAAAGTCTCCCACTTGGATAAGTCTAATAACTATAACTGCTAATGTAAGTTAAAATCCGATTAGCAATCGTAGCTCTCAAAAAGCCGCTGTTGAACTCTGACGCGTCCATTAGATAAGGGATCATATAATCCTCTGTTCTACAAGATATCGTGTGGACAAAGACATGGAATAAAGTCATACTCATTGTCTAACAGTTTGTTTCCCGATTTTCGATTTATTTGACATAGAACTTAATTGAACACATCAATGGAGTTCTGACCGGCCCCGACACATAAGTCAAAATAAAATCACCGAGGGGCCCAAGATATCGCTTTTAATCCTCTTAGGATAAAAGGAACAGATAAACTTCGACTTATATGTTTGTACAAACTATTTGTTGAATCATACACAACAGCGCATTTTATAACATCGAGTTACTGATGCGTTTTCGCACTATCAATGTACAACCAACTCTTAATCGCCAACTCATATATCTTGGTTTGAAGACTATACGATATTATCGTCTCACAATCACCCGTGATAAATTCAATGAAGTGATTCATGTGAGTGTGGGTTTAATCCAATACTCAAATCTTATTTCAAGAGCACTCATGAATGTTTGTAGCAATCTTTTTTTATGTCTAACACCTTAGACAATCTTACAAAAACCCATTCATGACAGTCTGCTTTCATAACCTACTTCTAAAGTATGATCGACTGTGGATAGTTTGAATAATCTTATTATTCTGGAAGTCAAAACATGCAAAATGAAACAATAGTAAATAATTGACATAAGACAATAACTTTACTTATAAATAAAAAAACTCCATTTATTCAGTCATCAAATGTCAACTACACATTTTAGCTATTACAAGTTTCTAAATGTCTATCTAATCATTGAAACTAATATCGTCCTTCAGCCCGATACTTCTAGCGTGCTGCAAGTGCTTAACCCTACTCAGTCCCTTCGTAAGAGGATCTATTGGGTTTTCTTCTGACGATACCCTCTTCACCACGAGGAGTCCCTCTTCTACTTGATGTCTAATGAAGTGATATTTTCTGTTGATGTGCCTGGATCTGCCATGATCTCTTGGTTCCTTGGATAAGGCGACTGCACTCTCGCTATCATAGAAAATCTCCATTGGCTCCTTTACAGCTGGTACAACTCCAAGGTCTCTGATGAAGTTCTTTAGCCATATCGCCTCCTTCGATGCTTCACCTGTTTGGAACTTTTTCAAGTTATTGCTCCTCCATTTAGGGTAAATATCCAGCCCGACTGAGAGCAGAAATTATCTATTTCGGTCTGAAAGCTGGCATCACTATACCCTGTCACTCTCAAGTCATCACTCCTACCGAGGGTAAGAATCCAGTCCTTAGTCCTCCACAGGTACTTGAGAATGTTCTTTACCACAGTCCAGTGAGCTTTACCAGGATTCCCTTGATATATGCTAACCGTGCTTAACACAAAGGCTACATCATGGCGAGTACATGTCATAGCATACATGATCGATCCAACTGCAGAAACATATGCTATTCGACTCATTTATGCTATCTCAGCATCGGTACTCGGACTCTGTGTCTTACTCAGTTTGGCATTGCTCTGGATAGGTAATTCTCCTCTCTTGGAATTTTCCATGCTGAAACGTTTCAACACTTTGTCCAAGTAGGTACTTTGACTAAGTCCTATTAGTCTTTTACTCCTGTTTCTCAATATCCTTATCCTTAGAATATAGGCAGCTTCCCCAAGGTCCGTCATAGCAAAACACTTCCCAAGCTAGGACTTAACCTCCTGCAAGGTTGGAAAGTCATTTCCTATGAGTAGTATGTCATCTACATAAAACACCAGAAAGCTAACTATACTCCCACTAGCTTTGACATATACACAGGACTCATCCTCGCTTCTTGAGAAACCAAAATATTTGACTTTCTCATCGAAACAGAGATTCCATCTATGAGGTGCTTGTTTTAATCCATAAATGGATTTCTCAAGCTTACACACTCTATTAGGGTACTTCGCATCGACAAAACCCTCTGGCTGATTCATGTAAACATCTTCAGCCAATTTCCCATTAAGGAAAGCGGTTTTGACATCCATTTGCCATATTTCATAATCATGAAATGCAGCTATGGCTAGCATAACCCTTATAGATTTAATTTTGGCCACTGGTAAGAAGGTATCGTCATAATCAACTCCAGGAGTCTGAGTAAATCCGTTCGCAACCAACCGTGCCTTATATGTGTGTACTTTCCCATCCATGTCGGTCTTTTTCTTGAAGATCCATTTGCACCCGACCGGCTTACGATCTGGTACATTATCAACCAAGTTCCAAACATGATTATCATACATGGACTGAATCTCGTTGTCCATTGCCTCTTTCCATTTAGCAGACTCGGGGTCTGCCATGGCTTCCTTGTAGTTGTTAGGTTCATCCAAATTTACCATTGTACTATCACTGATAAATGTACCACCTTTAGCTGTTATATGAAAACCATATAACACAGGTGGAACACTGACTCTACTGGAACGTCTCAGAGGTATGGACTCGTCAATTGGTTCAACAGGAGTTTACTCCTCCGGTTGAGCACTAGTGTTTAAGGTTCCTTCATCACTTAACTCTTGAATCTATTCAAGGTCAATTTGCCTCCCAGTATCCTCTTGGCATATGAGTTCTCTCTCGTGGAAAACCCCTCTCCTCGCGATGAAGACAACATTGTCACTCGGTCAATAGAAGAGATATCCAAAGGATTTCTGTGGGTGGCCGATGAAAATACATCACTCACTATGAGGTTCGAGTTTTTCGTGAGTCTCTCGTCTTACGAAAGCCTCGAAACCCCAAACCTTGATGTGTGCTAACGAGGGAACCTTCCCTTTCCATATCTCGTGAGGTGTTTTGGCAACCTTTTTAGTTGGGACTAAATTAAGGATATGGGCGGCAGTCTCTAAGGCATATCCCCAGAATGATATAGGTAACGAAGCTTGACTCATCATGGAACGAACCATGTCTAACAAGGTTCGATTACGCCTCTTATCCACACCATTTAGCTGTGGTGTTATAGGTGACGTCAATTGAGAAACAATTCCACATTCCTTAAGATAGTCTAGGAACTCGACACTAAGATACTCACCACCTCGATCGGATCGGAGCATCTTTATCTTCCTGCCCAAATGATTCTCCACTTCTTGCTTAAACTCTTTTAACTTTTCAAAGGTTTATGACTTATGCTTTATTAAGTAGATATATCCATATCTGCTATAATCATCAGTAAAAGTCACATAGAAGCGGTTAGCATCCCTTGTGGCGGTTCTGAAGGGTCTACATACATCGGTGTGTATGAGATCCAACAAACCTTCACCCCTTGCACAAGAACCAGTGAAGGGTGACTTGGTTATCTTTCCAAGCAAACAAGATTCACATGTGTCATCTGACTTTAAGTCAAATGACTCCAACACTCCATCCTCTTGGATTTGGGCTATGCGCTTCTTGTTAACATCTCCAATACGACAATGCCATAAGCATGCTTTATCTAAACCATTGGACGAATCCATGTGCAACACATTATTTCCTAAGTTATCTATACCATCACAGTTTCATATATACCAATACAAGGCAATGCTTCAAAATAAAATGCACCATTATAATAAGCATTAATACTACCAATTTCATTATTAAACGAAAAAGTAAAACCTTGTTCATACAAACCATGAAAGGAAATAATATTTCTCGCCATATCAGACGAGTAGCAACAATTATTCAAATATAATTTTAATCCACTACTAAGCAATAAAGAATAAACTTCAATCTTGGTGACACACGACTTTTTCCTATTCCCCATGATCAAGTTCATCTTCCCGTGCTCCACATCCCTACTTCTTTTTAGGCCCTGCAAATCAGAATCAAGGACCCAAGAATTAGCATGTGATGAGTTATTAGACAGAATAATGTAAATACCTGCAAAGGAGGGCTTGATCTTCCCATCTTTTATGTCCTGCAAGTATTTGGGGCAGCTTCGTTTCCAGTGCCCTTTTTCATGACAATGGAACACTTGGCTTCCTTTGGATTGGAAGAGGGTTTAGCAGAACCAACTTTGGTCCCACTAGAGGAGGATCCATCATGGAAATTTCCCTTGTGGCTCCTGGAAGGAGTCTTCCTCTTCTTTCCCTTCCCATGTCCAATTGCCAAGACAGGGACAGTAGCAGTAGGAGTAGGTACGGCAAATTTACCTTTCAAACTGCTTTCAACAGTTCTCAAGAGACCTTGAAGCTTGCTTAGAGTGACCTCCTCCTTGTTCATATGATAGGTCATACGAAACTGATTATAACAAGGAGGAAAAGAGTGTAGGATAATGTCAATGGCCAACTCTTCATCGAAGTTAACATTCAACTTCAGCAAGTGGTCAACAAATATTTGCATCTTTTGCAAGTGGTTCGTGATGGACTCTCCATCCTTCATTTTAGTAGTGATCATGGAGGCAATGATCTCATACCACTCCTGCCGAGCACTTTGATGGTACTTTTCCATCAAATCTTGGTGCATTTCATAAGGCCAAAAGTCCTCATAGGACTTCTGAAGCTCAGCAGTCATGGTAACGATCATTATACACGACACCTTGGTCGCGTCCCTCTCATGAGTCTTATACTCAGCAATCTATTCAGGAGTAGCAGTGTTTTCAACAATCTCCTTTAGCTATTTGTCAAGGACGTATTCTTTGTCCTCGTAGCGGATGACCATGCGGATGTTTCGAATCCAATCATTGAAATTTGATCCATCGAAAATGACCCTCCCACATAAGTTAATGAGGGAGAAAGAGACGGAGGGAATTGGGTTGGAAGCATTGTTTGAAGTAGACATCTGAAAAGAAAGACAAAGTTTGATTACATAATAATCCTTGATATATCACCCAAATGAAATATTAAGGCTAGGACCCAACACAGTGTTCTACAATTCGGAAGAGGGATGCCGTAATCCAATTGTAAAATATTTGAAGGTAGGTAAATGACGATTTACCAATTTCCACCATGAAAAACGAAATTGAAGATTAAGTTTTAAATGAATTGAAATTCCTAGATTCTTTTGAGATCCACCGAACCTTTTCAATGACATGTTTAAATCTCGATTATCCCCTTCAAGTTTGTGACTGGGATACCGAGGATCACAAACATGGTGTGAATAACCATGCAAACATGCTTGGTACTCTTGATGTTACAAATCACTTGAATAATGTGCCAGTTAACCACACACGCTGATCCATGATTAACATTAAGCTACCCTTTGCTACTCTTGCCAGTCCCAAATTAGTGTGTCGGTTAACCACACACGCTCCACTAACGACTTAGCAAGGTGCAAAGTGCAATTTCCATGGAATAGCACCATTTTCACATTTTTCCTAAAGAAACTAAGATTAGGAATTTATAAAAGTTTAGTTACTTTAATAATTATCATTATACTTATTAATGAGAATTAATGTCCTATCCTACCCGTTCGGCTAACGACCATCCACCAGTCAAGGAAGCGGTGGGTGAGAGTGGACACCCATTAAACCACCATTTTATAGGTAGTAACCTTATACCCCCTTATAGATCGGCTTCGTGAATGAGGCCTACTAACAGTAAGAATGACTTGTCTTATACATATATAAGTATTAAACTTTAATATTATAATAGTATAGGGTTGAATTTTAAACGTTTAAAATTATAGGGATTGGAGTTAAAGTTTCATAAATGAGACTTCTCAAATTCCAAAACTTGAGAGCAAGTTTTGAAACTTTTCAAACCTCTTGAGTTGTAGAATTTATGTTATTTAAATGTGACTTTCCAAGTTCCATAACTTGAGGACAAGTTATGTAACTCTTCAAGACTTTTGGAATTCTATAACTTAAAGTTTTAATGTTTCATGAATGAGACTTTTCACATTTCATAACCTGAGGACAAGTTATGAAACTCTTCATGAACCATCTAGATCAAATTTAACTAACACAATTAATCATATAATTTATCATCTAACAATTTGACCTAATACTAATCATATAGCAATATAGTTTCAAAATTCACAAATAATTAGTTTTTCATAAAATCAAGAAATTATCTTAAAATTTGAAAATCATCATGTTATTGGATGAGGATAATCATTACCATATCATTAAAAATCGAATTTTATGAACCAAAACAGTTTGTGGTAATGATCCTAATCCAAAACAGGTCAAAAACTCAAAAATTCTGCTCACAGACGATCCAACTCGTCGAGTGCACTTATGAACTCGACGAGTTCATCTTCATAAGGCAGTTACTCGTCGAGTTCATTGATGGACTCGTCGAGTAGGCCCTGGCAAAATCCAGAATTGTCATTTTTCAGCTTTTGAAAAACACATAATTGCATCATTATAATAGAAAAAACCCATGTCTCTGATACCAGTGATGAGTTTTATGTACTCTAACATTCCTATGGTGCACATACAACTCTAATGCTGTGGATCTAAGTTTTCTCCAATTCTACATGCAATAAACATTTTCCAAAGCATGAAGCTTAAACTAGCATGCAAGGTGATATTTGAATCATAAAAACTAGTTAGAATGTTACTTTGTGTAGTAGCTTGTAGAACTTGGCCTTAAGAAAGCTTAGCACCTCAAGTGTGATGCCTCAAATGGTTCACAAAACACCAAGAGAAATTGGATGAATATAGAAGAGGTTAAGGAGACTCAAAATCGGTTATGCCTTCTTCTCATGCATGGGGTCACGATTTTGGACACTAGGGCACATATTTATAGTGTAGAATTCTAAGAGTCACATGTAACCCTAATTCACACACTTAGGTTTATGATCCAATTGATTTGGACTACCACTTCATGGATTAACTCATAAGATTAGCCCATCAACAAATCAATCATGAATCATTAGCCCAATCCATATGTATGACTGATTTACATAATCAGTCCCCATTAATTTAATTAGTCTCATTTGATCACTAAATTAATTCCAAATTAATTCATGATCAATACTAATTAAATAATATGATTTCTCAATTAATATATTATACTTATAATATATTAATAAACCACAAATAACCTCTTTCTTAAATATCCATCCTATCAAATTGCTTTGATGAATGCAACCCAAATGGACCATGCTACTATCGGGTCAAGTACATACCAATTATAGTTATGGGCTTAGACACCTAATCCAACAAAAACCATATCCCAAACCGGCTTAAACTTGTACATAGCATCATTGGCCCTTAGAATGCACAACGTAACATAAAATGATCTTCCAAATAAAGACCAAACATACCCAAAGAGCTTTTGAATCTCAGATGGAGACTTCGGGAACTTCCCTAAATCATGACCGCATCTAATAATAAGAATCCCATGTAGATGCACAACAATAATTCTGACAGTTCATTCATAACACCAACTCCCTATCTACAACAAACTAACTACCACACTCTTCGTTTGCAAATCCCTAACCGTCATATCACCGCGAAAATCATTCGCACATAAAAAAGGCATTATCCTCATAGTCGGGATACATTAAAGATAACAAAAGTTATCGCTCCCGATTCGCCTGAAACCATCAACTAGCACCTGACCTGCCAATATCCCAAGAAGTAGACCCTTGTTCTCATCTCAAGGCATCCATACCACAACAATCCTCCTGTGCATTCCCACACTGCCATATTGCCGCTAAAAACCACAGCCAACTAGTCTCCTATTGGGTTTACATCCCAACTCTGAAAGTCACATGCCTGCTCACTCCTTCCTCTGAAATCAGGAAAATTGAAGGACATAACCCTCGCCATAGATAGTGACATTCCAATCCATCTGTCGATCACTCATTCTCCGGCCGAAATCCTCGACCCGATCATGGCAACCGCTTCCTTCTTGAGTCTCGCGAATCAACTGGCATTACTTGATCAAGGCTCTCAAGACCTCAAAATCATCTAATTCACCTAGGTCTACACCATTCAAACCCAAACTAACATGGCCTTTAAAGCCCAAGCAATCACCAGACTCATCCTCATCCTGAACAATCATAACCAAAAGATTGGCAGATGCAGTAACACTGTCACGAATCATGGTACCAACCATGCATTCTACCATCTACCGGCTCCTTAGAATCATCGTGACTTCCCTCGATTCGAGTATGGATCATGTGCTTCCAATAGTACGGGCACAATACTACCTTCCACACTTATCCATACTTTCCTCAAGATTCATCCTGATTCCTCTAAGTTACCTACTCGTAATAGTACTTCCAACACCTGCTAAACAGTGTAACAACCACACTATATCACTTCCTAGGCTCTCCTAGGATCCCCTCACCTCCCCTGCCATCAGTTACTGAAGAATCCCTATTAATGTCAGTTAAACACTTCAAGAATACAATTACATGCAACAAAACTTAAATAATATTTTGACTAAAAGACTCATCCCTACCACGATTAGACTCAGACAAGAATTGCGCAATAGGACCAAATCCTTCACTTTAAGATTATTTAACCTTCTTAGCATGTAATTTTAACGTATTCATTTGATAGTTAACTCACATCAATAAGATTCCTACAAAGCACAAAGCAAGCAACATTCGAGTAGTGGAGTCGATGGGCACCTAGACACAATAAAATCAGGCAGATCCTCATACGAATCTTTTGACCGCTAGGCCCAAGATCTAGGACAAATTTATCTTGTCCTTACTCTCTCTAGAGAAGCTAATCATCCCCTCACGCTGACCTGGTATGAACTGCACCCATTCATGAAACTTCCACCAACCTGCAGCCACTCGTGTATGCTAATCATACATAACGTTGGATCCCATAGACAATCGAATAATTGACTCTACCCTAAGCCCTTAATCAGAAAATAACATGAAGTAAAGCTAAATCAAACATTCTCAGGCTATAGAATATTTGTTATGTACAACTATTATGCACACACTAAGAGACTACAGTAATGATGTCAATTTCATCTAACATATGAGAAGTCCTCCTAGGCTATCATGCATCATACATCAGACAATTCTATCATGCAATTCCTAAAGACCCCTAGCCTAATACTAGCATGCAATTCTATCATACTCATCAATAGCAATAACAGTATGGGTAACTTGGGGTAAACTTGCTTGCTCCGGCTGATCGTACACATCTCATCCATCCTTGGTTACTTTTGAAAAAAAATTCAGAAAACAATTTTAAAAACTTTTACAAATCCTTAGCTTGAGACTGGATTCACACGAATGCTCATCCAATTCACTCAAACCAGGGTTCTGATACCAACGTGTAACATCCAAAAAAAATCATGGTAAAAATTTTCATATTTGAAACCAATCCAAAACCATAAGCGTTTACAAACGTAATTTCCAAAGTGTTAATAATCACAAATCAGAGTATCCCAAAATCAATTCTCATAAAAACTGAAAAATATACATGATCAAGCCTTCGCCTTTCCCTGATCATCTGAAGTACCTGAAACATAAAACTGAAACTGTAAGCACGAAGCTTAGTGAGTTCCCCAAAAGTACCACCACACAAACAGATAACATATATAATCATGCATGATGTGTCCATGCAGTCATCGAACTAGAATACCCTCGGGTCCACAACCTTCTGGTTGGATTACCCCTGGCCCACAACCTCCCGGTTTGATTGCCCTAGCCTGCAATCTCCCGGTTGGATTGCCATACATACTACACATTGAGTCCACAACCTCCTGGTTAGATTTCCCTGGCCCACAACCTCCCAGTTGGATTGCCCCATGTTTGTTGACTGGCAGCACAAAGCAGTACAGTCTCAACCCAACCACACCGTGTCAACATATGCATCTGATAAACATATAACTAGTCAGAAGACAAACATGCAGATCTACAGATCACTACCGTAAACCATCATCTTATATACTAGGATACATATCTAACAGATCAGTACAACATATCAACATCCTATATACTAGGATACATAACCAAGTGGGCCGACATTGGTGCCTTCGACCCACAAGTACAATGAGGAAAACTCACCTCTCAGTCTGAACAGACAGCTGAATAGGTCACTGCTCCGAATATCAACTCTACCAATCATCTACATATCATTAGTGACAAATCTCAATTACCAGTCCAAAATACCCAAAATACCCTTAGGTCAAACTTGGTCAAAGTCAAAAAGTCAACTGATTCGACTCAGTCAGAGTATGCCCAGCGTACTCAGCATGTACGCTTAGCGTACTCAAGGTCCAGATCAGGCTTCCAAGGGAGTAGGCCCATCGTACTCGACCAAAAGTCACATCCCCATTAAGTGCTTATTTCATGAAGTTCTTTCGTCCAATTGCAGATTTAGCCCCCAAATATCATTCCAAACCATAAAGTATCCATCTTAAATGAGTTTGCATGCATAGAAAATGCCCAACACCAAAACCCTAACTTGAATTAAGCTCTTAAGCTCTCTAACATTTGCATGGAATGGAATAAGGGACCAAGATTACATTTTTATGCTTCCCAATAACTCCATAATGGATAAAGTTTCCAACTTTATCCATTATAATGGTCCAAACAACCAAGATCTAGTCTTTAAGTCTCAAAGGGACCGAAAGTGCATCTTTATCAACTTAATCCATTAAGTCCAAGTTTCCAACCTTTAGATCTGAATCAATATGATGTTTAGATGGATAAAGTTTCCAACTTTATCCATGACAATGTCACAAACTTTCAAGATCTAAACTTTATGCACTTAAAGTGACCAAAAGCTCATAACACCCAAAAGTAGCTAAATCCAACAAATGCCTCATCAATATTCAAACTTTATACCTTTAGAAGAAAGATCAAGGTGAATAAGGTCTGGATCTACAAGATCCAATACAACCATCACTTCTCCAATGAGCTCCTTTTTCTCCAAGATGCACCAATAACACTCCAAAGCACTTAAAACACCTTCTTTTTATTCAAAAGGCTCAAACTAAGGTTAGGGTTTCAAGGGAGAACGTTGAAGGGGTGGAGGCTGAGAATGGAAAGGGTTTGGGGGAGTTAAGGAGCTTAAACATGGCTCAAAACCATGAAAATAGGGTTTTTACCCTACGATCGTACGCGCAGCATACTCAAAGTTACGCCCAACGTAACAACCTAAAATCATGACTCCTTCAGCCAGTACGCCCAACATACTGCCAGACCTTCAAACGACCATAACTTCTTCGTTTCAACTCCGTTTTCGGTGTTCTTTAAAAAGGTATTGAAGAGCCCCATAATTCTATTTATTTACCGTTAACTTAAAACATATCGAACTAAAATCCTTAATCAAAGAATATCACTTTTCCCGTTTTACCCTTTGATTCCAAATCACAAACCAAGGGCTTGGATCGCATAACCAATATTATCAACATTCAATAGGGTCTAAACCCTATTCCCTTGAAGCCCAAGGCCTCTACTTGATCTATTTATTGTCCATAATCCCGAAATAAGAAACTTCTCGAAACAGGATGTTACAAAAACGATGATTAATGATATGAAAATAAAGCTCTCTAAAACATGAGTTTTGTTGGATATGTTGCAATGGATCTAATGAGATTGATTTTGGTGGTGATGTGGGCGGTGATTTGAAGAAGAAAACAATGATTATTGACATGAAATAAAGCTATAAAATATGAGTTTTGTTAGATATAAATATTTAAATTCATGATTTTATAAGGACTTTTCCATCTTGAATTTTCTAGATGATGAGGGGATGTTCTCCAAATGAGATAATGATACGAATTCGAGTTCAAAGTCGCTGAGTTCCAATTCTGTAACAACCCATTATTTTCAGATAATCAAAGTCAACAAAAGTCAACCCAAGGTCAACAAAAGTCAAACATGTCGAATAAAGGTCAAATTTATTTCTCTTTTATCTTGATAAGGTTAGTCTAATAAGTTATAAAGGTATAGACCTTGTATTCAAAGGTGTTGTATGTTTAAGGAGGAAACACTAGGAACCGAGAACCTTCATCTGAGCCGCAAACTCTCGCATGGGCTGCAAACGAAGTTCATGGCTGCATGCGAGGTTCACAACCGTAAACCTCGGTTCACAGCCGATAACCTAGGTCCGCAAACGGCTTTCACAGTCGAAAACTCCTTCGGATCGTAAACCAATTCAGAGGGTTTCCTCCTCGCATGCTTATCTCCTCGGGTAGTGTTCACAGCCTTATCCTTCCTCGGTTAGAGTGCAACCGCAAACCCTTAGTCGGTTTGAGTTTACGGCCAAGAACCGTTTACAGCCGCAAACTCACACATATATATACATGATACCTGAAATCATTCATCACTTATTCATTTCCAACCGAAAACACACCTTTCACTCTCAAGAACTCCAACCGTGAACACTTTTTCTCTCTCAACTATCGTCCTTCATCCTTTGAATCTTCTTAGGATCTTGCTTAGATCTTCAAGTGTTCTTCATTTCATTAATAACACTCAACCGTAAACCCAAGAACACCAAGATCTTCTTGGGCCGTGAACTCTTGGGGCTAGCCGTAAACTCATAGCAGCCTTCCATTTGCTTCTAACACTTTTATTTGTAAGTTAAACTTACAAATTAGTCCAATTCCTTATCATTCTTATGTTTATATACACTAATTGTATACATATATATTACATAAAATGCTAATTAGGACTCGATTTTGTTACGGGAACTAACTTGTGGAAATAACATCCTATGTCGAGCCTTCAATTGAATCACCACTTATCAGGTGAGTTAATACCCCTGCGTTTTTATTATATTTTACTGTTTTAGGGGGGGGGGGGGGATACAAGTCTAACATAAGAATATTGTGTTTACAAATAAAAGATTTCTAAATATTTTTAAAATAATTTTAAATGTTTTAGAAACTCTTTTTAATTTATATTTTGCCAAAATCATATATATATATATATATATATATATATATATATATATATATATATATATATATATATTAATATAAATAAGATTTAAAGGGCTTAGGACTGATAAATCGCTTTATTTCCCTTTTCCTTGTTTGGATGTGGGCTCAGGGTAGAATTATTTGTCCGAATGTCGTTTCAATTTTAATTATATTATATATATATATATATATATATATATATATATATATATATATATAAGTTAATACAGCCAGATTCATATTCCTTTTGTAACATGTCGAGAAAAAGAGATACTTTCATGAATATTGCATATCAAGTAGAAAACACATATAAATTATAATAGGTATAGTTTATGAATCGTATGATCTATTTTACAAAGTCCATGTTAAAACATGGAAATAAACTTATAAACTATAATAAGTATAGTTTATGGAACAAATGGATCTTTTTACAAATTACTTGTTATTTATAAAAAGGTTTTCGCATTATTACTTGTAAATTCGTTGAAGCTAATTGTGAGACACTTCTTCGTGTACTTACCTAAGTACCAAAGGAAGTCTAGTCTTAAGAACCAAAATCTCCTAAAGGGAGAGCGTGAGTTTGTGTATACAACTATACGGGATTGACAATCCCGCTCCCTGACTGTTAGCTACAGTTTGACCGGCAGGTTTGCGGGTGACAAACGTCATTTTTGCTATTGACAAACGATTCATGTCATATCAGGTTATCCGTCATATTAGTATGGTTATAAGAACTCACAAGGAGAAAACAAAGATATATTTACATAGTATTATACTTTTCCTAAACAGTCTCAAGGGATATTTGTAACATCCTGATTCGGATTGTCCATGATTAGGGTTCGTGGGCCACGAACCGGGCATGAGGAAATCTCGGGTTGTGGCGAGTTGCTGGAATCGTAAGGCATCTCATCACCTTCCCGTAGGTATGAGGATCTTTGGAATCGGAGTTATATCAAAGAAGCTATGGAAGTTTGAAGATTTGGCAAGATGAGTCCCTAAAGTGGAGAAGTGTGGCAGCGAAGTACGCTGGGCGTACGTATGCGTACGCTTAGCGTACAAATGCGCGTATTCCTTAAGCAAGAGCCACCTAGTATGCTGGGCGTACCAGATGGTACGCTGGGCGTACTAGGCACAGAAGGTAAACCCTAATATTTGAGGTGACCCTATATAAAGAATGAGATGGCCTCATTCCTGGCCACCTTTCTCAGAGAGCAAACCCTCCAAAACCCTAGTCCTTCATTCTTGGAGCTTGTATGTGTATTTAAGAGCTTTTGAGAGTTTTGGGTGCCCTTGAGGAGAAGTAGAAGCCTTGAAGAAGAAGGAGTTGGAGTACAAGCTTCTAGATCCGAGCATATCTGAGTTGGGAGCTTCTTTTTGAGGTATAAAGCTTCAAACTTTACCTCTCTTTTGTTTTAAGTATGTTAATGGGGTATTTTAGGTGTTGTCCCAAAAAGGTGGAGACTTGATGAGATCCTGAACTCCAGAGACTAAGACCCTCCCCTTTTGAGCTTATTAGTGGTGTAATGTCATAAAAATGAGACCTTGGGTGTTGGAACCAAGTTATGCATGAGATAAGAGCTTAATGGGTAAAGAGAATAAGTGTTTTGTGTGTTTGTGACTTCTTCAGCCATGCAAAGGCTTAAAGTCGTTAACTTTATTGAGTAGGAGATGTTAGGAAGTCCAGATCCAAGAGATGAGTTAAGGTCTTAACGGGTTAAGACCCAGAAATTAGTTTAAGCAAAACTGAGAGTACGCCCAGCGTACTTCTAGTACGCCCAGCGTACTTCTAGTACACCCCGCGTACTGGGCTGAGGTCCCCGATCAGAATTGTGCATGCTTAAGTACGCTGAGCGTACCAAAAGGAGGTACGCCCCGCGTAACTCCTCTGTGGGCTTTTGGGCTAAGTGATGTGTTGGGCCTTGAGTGTTGGGCCTGGGGTTCGGGCTTCACGCAATAGAGCCTTGGATCAGAGAATCATAGGTATGTGCTTTGGGCCCTTGAGTTGGGCTTGCCTTTTTGTTTGGGAATTGGGCCTTGTGTGGGCCAATTTATTATTGGGCCTTGGTGGGCCCAATGGATATAGGTCATTGATGGACTGGTTGGTGGTCTACCTTTAGACCCAACGAGTGAGAGTTTGGGTCGAGTTTCTAATTAGGATAATTTTGGGTTTGGCACAGAGTTAGGGGCCGGGGCGTAGCAGCAGCGTTTATAGGGGCTGATCATCATCCAAGGTGAGTCTTCTCACTATACTTTACCTAGAGTGGTATATAGAGTTATGTGACAGAGTATCTTGTATGCTATTTATGTGATTGTGATACACTGCATTATTTCTATGTGATTCATGCCGTGTATGTTCCAGAGTTACAGAGTTAGAACCAGAAGGTTCACAGAGTTAGGACCAGAGGGTCCACAGAGTTAGGACCAGAGGGTCCACAGAGTTAGGATCGGAGGGTCCACAGAGTTATAGCCTCGAGTGGCTAATATGTGTTATATGTGGTATTTTGGGGAACTCACTAAGCTTCGTGCTTACCGTGTTATGTGTTATGTGTTTCAGGTATCTCAGAGGATCGCGGGAAGGCACCGGCTTGATTGTACACACCAGAGAAAGAGTTACGTTTTGAGGATCCTGGATTTTTAATGGAGCTGTGTTTTGTAATTTGAATAAACGAGATTTCCATACAATATGTTATGAAAAGTATACGATTTTAAAATGAAAAATCTGTTTGAAAACTTACGGTGTTACAAGTTGGTATCAGAGCCTTGGTTTGAGGGATTCGGATGCACCTTCGGGTAAATCTGGACTCAAACTGAGGATTTGAGAAAAATTTTCAAAGAAATGATTTTTCTAAAGCGAACAAGAGTTTCTAAGAGAAAATGAGAAGGAGCAGTGTGTACAATCAGCCAGAGCCCGAACAGTGATTTCCCAAAATACCCTTACGTTTGTATTATGAGATATTCTATGAGATATTATGCATGCTAGAGATAGGCTAGGTATTTCATATGTTAGGACTAGAGTGGCCTGATATGTGATGCCTTAGCCTAGGAGTTACTGTTATCTATAATGTGCTTTTGAGTATATGCTGAGTAAGAGTATCCAAAAGGAATCCTTTTTAGAGAGGGATTTGAGTAGAGGAGTAATCTAAGAGAGATACCTAGATGAGCATTTGTGGAGTCTACTGAGAGGGTAGTCAGATGCCCACGTAGGGGTGAAGTCGCTTGAGTTCGGTGGTATCCTACGTGTATGAGGAGAGCAAGTAGGATAATAGCCTAGAGTGGTTTTACATGTTGGTAGAGATTATTCGATGCCCGAATGCTGCTTGCTTCGTGCTTTGTAGAACTCTTGATGATGAGAGTCAGCTACTAAGTGAATATGACGATACTCAGGAGGTAGATGGCTGGCATCATAAAGAGTTCTTCAGCAGCTGATGGCAGAGAAGTGTGAGAACCTAGGAAGAGCCTAAGAAAGGGTGACCTTAGTCAGATGAGTACACTGACAGAGTAGGATATTTCGCAGAGGAGCGAACACGCATGACG
This sequence comes from Lactuca virosa, assembly GCF_052849685.1. NCBI lineage: Eukaryota > Viridiplantae > Streptophyta > Magnoliopsida > Asterales > Asteraceae > Lactuca > Lactuca virosa. The sequence goes on from NC_136431.1 coordinate 74,784,686, forward strand.
AGGTTGGTGATTGAGAAGGTCGAGCAGCTACTTAGGAACTCAGGGATGGTCCGTGTGGAAAGTATGGGTAGATGTGGCAAGTAGTATGGGCCCGTACTACTGAAAGCAGAGGACCCATACTCGATACAGGGAACAGTCCGGAGGTTTTACGTAGCAGATCGAGAGGTGATTTCATGGTTCGAGTACCATGATTTGTAGCAGATCGAGAGGTGATTTCATGGTTCGAGTACCATGATTTGTAGCAGATCGAGAGGTGATGTCATGGTTCGAGTACCATGATTCGTAGCGGATTGAGAAGAGATAACATGGTTCGGGTACCATGATTCAGAGCAGATCGAGAGGTGGCCACATGGTTCGAGTACCATGACCCGTGGCGGTTAGTGTTACTGGTTCTACCAGTTATTCCGTTGTGATTATCTAGACTGAGATCAGATATGAAAGAATATGGGGCCAGAGGGCCATGATGAACGAGCATCCCTTAAAAGGGAAATCGAGTTAGCTCAGAGGGATTGTTTGTGAGATGCCAGTTGGAGTCCCAAGACTCAGGGATGAGTAGAGATGGTACGTTACGGGAGAAAACGGTCTGGGACGAGCAACCAGCCGATGGTGGAGATGTCATTTTCTGTGACCTGAGCGGTGCTATTTCTGTTCCTGTAGGAAACATGAGAGGTATTGAGATTTTCGGTTTCCAAGGTTGGGGGCGAGCCCTGTGGGGTAGCTTTGGTTACGATCTTTCATCAGAGTATTTGAGCAATATGTCTACCGATAGGTGATGTTAGAGCATGAGCAGGTTGTCAGCGGGGACAAAGATGGTTAAGGGAAAAGATACACCCTATTTGAGCATAGTAGGGCATGTATTAGCTACAGCGGCAGTCGATCGAGAAGAGGATATTGGGGCGGTGGCTCTTATTGTCTATGATGAGTATAGAGTGTGGTAATGAGGACTCCACTCTTACTACAACCCACGTGATGGTACGTTGGTTGAAGAGTCGAGGATGAGGAATATGTTAGTTCGTTACTTTCAGACTGAGAGTCAGGGTTACGACTGGGCAGTTGAGATGTCCGGTAGTGGGATGGTACGGGATTCTGAATGACTAAAGGTAGTCTTGATGAGAAGTTTTGAGGATTTCATCAGAGATTCGGGGTATTTGGGATTGCTTGACCTTCATCGGGAGCTCATCGAGCATTGTGCATTCCCTTCCAAGAGTAGGTGCGGTATTATTGGTAAAAACAGTATGTGGGTTAGATTGTTGGCGAATCATTTGGTGATGGTTCAAACCCTGAGTGGGGGAGAACCGGGTACTTTTGAGGAGATAAGAGAATGGTTCAAGAACGGTTAGAGAATTGGATAAAGAGGCTTGCGGTATGGATTCCTGAGACCAGGGTTATTGGTGGTCAATGAGAGGTGCAAAGTGAGATAGTGCATGTGTTACGTGCTTGAGAAAGGATGAGTGTCTCCACGGCAAGTGGCCGTTGGTCGGAGACCTTATGGGGTTAGGAATCCTTCAAGGTTAAAATGGTGAATTCGAGGTGGTTGGCTTGTGAGGTTAGTTCGGCGGTTGAGAATTTCTGGTTCAGAGTATGGGCTATTATATGCAGTATGGGAAGGGAAGAAGTTGATTGGGCAACCAACTTCAGGGTCGTTATGAGTATTCTTGCATGAGTTTTGAGCAATAGAGAAGGAAGTTTCGGATTGTCAACTTCGTGTTCTGAGTCGTGGGCAATTTCTCCGTGTTTTAAATTAGGGGATGGAGTATTCTGGGGTTACAAGTGGCACGAGAGAAAGACCGGTTGTGAGGTTCCGAGGAAGCAATGTGGTATCTGAGTATGATGCCATGAGTATGAGGTCAGTGGTAGAGTCGAGACCCTACGAGGCGTTGTGATGGTATTCCGGAGTATCCGAGTTTAATGTCCAAAAATCTCGGATTGTTTTGAGTTTGAGTTTGAGATGTCGAGTGGTGTATCAAGTGTCTATGGTTCCGGTGGGGGCCCTTCAGCCAATTGACATCAAATGGATCTATTTGAGAATGTGAATTGCAGCGAGAAAAAGAGGTTTTGTCACGACGGTGGTCATCCGAAGTAGTGATGCTTAGCCCGGATGGGTGTGTGTGTACCTATCTATGCTGGGCCGCGGAGCATGAGTTAATGATCGCAGTATGGTGTCAACCTGAGGATGAGATTGTGAAGTGGTAAGGGTAAGTGCGGTAAGACTGCGGGGAGCTGCAGTTTCAATGAGTCAGTACAGAGAGGTGTGGTGATGCTACGGGGAGCCGTAGTACTCACTATTCAGCGAGAGGTTGTGGTGATGCTACGGGGAGCCGTAGTACTCATTATTCAGTGAGAGGTTGTGGTGATGCTACGGGGAGCCGTAGTACTCACTATTCAGCGAGAGGTTGTGGTGATGCTACGGGGAGCCGTAGTACTTACTATTCAGCGAGAGGTTGTGGTGATGCTACGGGGAGCCGTAGTACTCACTATTCAGTGAGGGGTGTGGTGATGCTACGGGGAGCCGTAGTACTCACTATTCAGTGAGAGGTCGTTGTGATACTACGTGGAGCTGTAGTACCCACTAGTCAGCGAGAGAATGTTGTGATGAAGTGCTCTCTGATCAGAGCTTGACGCAAAAGAGTTTTAGGCTTGGGTAGCCCTAATATTTGACTTGTGGAAGCCTGGGGTCGAACCAGGGGCGGGACTGGGGTCTCCATGTTTTTCGGAAGTCGTTATATTCCGAATGGAGTAGTGGTTTTCATGGCCAAGGGAAGTGAATCAGTGAGGTACGCATGGGTTGCGGGTCATGGGTCACGAGTTGAGTGTTCGTTGGGACGAGTGGTTCCAATTTTGTGCCAGACCAGACTCTCGAGTTGAGTTTGATTCTAGTGGTGTATTGAGTAGGTGGAATGAGATGCCGGATTCAAAGATGGATTCCATATTGAGGGGTATTGTTTATCATCTGATGTCTTAGACCTGTGTAGGTCAGAACTCGGGTACGGTAAGTACCGCGAGATACATGGAACTATGAGCAGTGAACGACATAGGTCGGGGCTGAGTCGACCTTCAGTTGGGAGTATAGCATTCGCTTGGGGTAAGGCGAACTTCATGACTTGTGTGTCACAATGGGCTGAGGTAGTTATTGTGAGAAGGGAACCATTGAGACGGTTGAGATAATGCAATGGACCTTGGAGGTTCAACGGTTGGGTCGAGTTCAGACCAGGTGCACAATGTTAAAAAGGGGTATGTGAAATGGAGCTAAGGCTTATGGTTGTTTTTATGTCTGAGGACACTTATGAGCGAGCATGATTATTCTCTTGTGTATGAGGGCAGAGTGTTGAGAATTCACTGTTCGGATGGGTTAGTATAGCAGTTCAGTGGATGAGCCCTGGTGGGATGTGAACCCTTCCGTTCCTTGAGGCGTGATCCAGATTGTTTGGTACATTGGTATGAGTGATCGATAGCCAATTGTTGAATTTTGAAATCAGAGGAGCAGTGAGTTATCAGGGTTTGAGGTTCAAGGGGCGACTATCATGGTGACAGCATGAGTGGGCGGTCTGGCGGCGGGCCAGGCGACTAGAGTTTCCGATTTTGGGAAGGTCAGAAAGGGGTATCTTAGCGGCAGAGTGTTCGATTTTGGTTCTGGATTTGGGAGTGCCTGTTTGGACTCAGACATCCATGGAAAGATAGTGGTGGGATATGAGGTCCTTTTTATTGGTGCTTCTTGGGTTTTTTTGGTTTCAATCTGAGTGTTGATAAGAAGCGATTTCGAGGGCGAAATCTAATTAAGTGGGGGAGAATTATAACATCCTGATTCGGATTGTCCATGATTAGGGTTCGTGGGCCACGAACCGGGCATGAGGAAGTCTCGGGTTGTGGCGAGTTGCTGGAATCGTAAGGCATCTCATCACCTTCCCGTAGGTATGAGGATCTTTGGAATCGGAGTTATATCAAAGAAGCTATGGAAGTTTGAAGATTTGGCAAGATGAGTCCCTAAAGTGGAGAAGTGTGGCAGCGAAGTACGCTGGGTGTACGTATGCGTACGCTTAGCGTACAAATGCGCGTATTCCTTAAGCAAGAGCCACCTAGTACGCTGGGCGTACCAGATGGTACGCTGGGCGTACTAGGCACAGAAGGTAAACCCTAATATTTGAGGTGACCCTATATAAAGAATGAGATGGCCTCATTCCTGGCCACCTTTCTCAGAGAGAAAACCCTCCAAAACCCTAGTCCTTCATTCTTGGAGCTTGTATGTGTATTTAAGAGCTTTTGAGAGTTTTGGGTGCCCTTGAGGAGAAGTAGAAGCCTTGAAGAAGAAGGAGTTGGAGTCCAAGCTTCTAGATCCGAGCATATCTAAGTTGGGAGCTTCTTTTTGAGGTATAAAGCTTCAAACTTTACCTCTCTTTTGTTTTAAGTATGTTAATGGGGTATTTTAGGGTTTTGTCCCAAAAAGGTGGAGACTTGATGAGATCCTGAACTCCAGAGACTAAGACCCTCCCCTTTTGAGCTTATTAGTGGTGTAATGTCATAAAAATGAGACCTTGGGTGTTGGAACCAAGTTATGCATGAGATAAGAGCTTAATGGGTAAAGAGAATAAGTGTTTTGTGTGTTTGTGACTTCTTCAGCCATGCAAAGGCTTAAAGTCGTTAACTTTATGGAGTAGGAGATGTTAGGAAGTCCAGATCCAAGAGATGAGTTAAGGTCTTAACGGGTTAAGACCCAAAAATTAGTTTAAGCAAAACTGAGAGTACGCCCAGCGTACTTCTAGTACGCCCCGCGTACTGGGCTGAGGTCCCCGATCAGAATTGTGCATGCTTGAGTACGCTGAGCGTACCAAAAGGAGGTACGCCCCGCGTAACTCCTCTGTGGGCTTTTGGGCTAAGTGATGTGTTGGGCCTAGAATGTTGGGCCTGGGGTTCGGGCTTCACGCAATAGAGCCTTGGATCAGAGAATCATAGGTATGTGCTTTGGTCCTTGAGTTGGGCTTGCCTTTTTGTTTGGGAATTGGGCCTTGTGTGGGCCAATTTATTATTGGGCCTTGGTGGGCCCAATGGATATAGGTCATTGATGGACTGGTTGGTGGTCTACCTTTAGACCCAACGAGTGAGAGTTTGGGTCGAGTTTCTAATTAGGATAATTTTGGGTTTGGCACAGAGTTAGGGGCCGGGGCGTAGCAGTAGCGTTTATAGGGGCTGATCATCATCCAAGGTGAGTCTTCTCACTATACTTTACTTAGAGTGGTAATTAGAGTTATGTGACAGAGTATCTTGTATGCTATTTATGTGATTGTGATACACTGCAATATTTCTATGTGATTCATGCCGTGTATGTTCCAGAGTTACAGAGTTAGAACCGGAAGGTTCACAGAGTTAGGACCAGAGGGTCCATAGAGTTAGGACCAGAGGGTCCATAGAGTTAGGACCAGAGGGTCCACAGAGTTATAGCCTCGAGTGGCTAATATGTGTTATATGTGGTATTTTGGGGAACTCACTAAGCTTCGTGCTTACCGTGTTATGTGTTATATGTTTCAGGTATCTCAGAGGATCGCGGGAAGGCACCGGCTTGATTGTACACACCAGAGAAAGAGTTACGTTTTGAGGATCCTGGATTTTTAATGGAGCTGTGTTTTGTAATTTGAATAAACGAGATTTCCATACAATATGTTATGAAAAGTATGTGATTTTAAAATGAAAAATGTGTTTGAAAACTTACGGTGTTACTATATTAACTATATGATCACTCAGTATATATAATAGGGTTAGATAAAATTGAAGTCCGGTAGACAGTGGAATGTGTGATTTCCGCCTCATTTCTTGTTCCTTGTTTTGTTGTGGGCTTAGGGCAGATTCACCCATTCAATTGTCTGTCCGATCTCGGCTATATACAACTCGTATGTATTAAGTGGTCATAGGAGGGTAGTATAACATAAATGACCTTAAATGGTTAATTCTATAATTCATTAGTTTATACATCAGAGTTATATATAAATAATATCCGATAGGCAGTGGAATGTGTGACTTTCGCCTCATTTCCTGTTCCTTGTTTGGTTGTGGGCTTAGGGCATATTCACACATTCAACTGTCCGTTCGATATTAGGTTATATATAGTTAGTATAAACTAAGTGATTATAGAAGGAACTGTTGTGGTTACCATTCTACTAGAGAATCATTAATGTTAATTCTGTGATTACTTGATGAATACATTAGGATTATATATAATAAAGATACGATAGACAGTGGAATGTGTGACTTCCGCCTCATTTCCTGTTCCTTGTTTGGTTGTGGGCTTAGGGAAGATTCACACATTCAACTGTCTAATCGATCTGTATAATATATAATTTTTATTCACTAAATGATCACAAAAGAAATAACTACAGTCATATTACTTATTAAGAAAATATAGGATTTTCTGGAGGAACATGCGAACTTTTCCAAAGAACAAAGAGTATACTTTTTATAACAAAAATACTTATGAACTCACCAAATTTAATGTTGACACTTTTTCAAATCACTTGTATTCTCACGAACGTTAGTAGACAGGTACCCTCTTAGGCGCTGTGAAGACGGAGTTTTACTTCTGAACTTTTGTTATAGTTTTAATGTAAATCATGAAATGTTTTGAACATAATGTAAACTTTATATTATTAATACGGTGGTTGTTGTTACTTTGATTACTATGATGCATGTGTTGTGATACTTAACATGACGTCCTCCACCCCCGAACGTTTCTGCCGTTCCGTTTTGGGGGTGTGACAGATTGGTATTAGAGCATTGTTTATAGTGAACTAAGTATATCAACCTATAAAAGATATACAACTATAAATACAATGGGACTAAAACACTCTGATCAAGAACTATACTTTAAAATATAACAATATTTTATAAAAGTATATATAAATACTAGAACAAGTATCACAAGAAGAACAAAACAAAAGTATTTGGATGTTGGACACTATAGTCAAACCTAGACAGTTATGTAATCATATCTGGGATAAATATAGCCTGATCAACTATATTTATTTGAGATGCAACCAACATGTGCTTAGGAGTGATAGTGGTGTTGCAACAAGTCTAAAACTTACCAACTCCATATACAAAGAAATGCTAGAACAAAACATAAAGTTTAAAATACTATAGGAGTATTTTAAGTACAATAACTAACTCATGTAAAAACTAAAAGACCTTTACTGGAAGGCTATAATTACCGAGTGTATACGTTAAAGTTATATATAATTGGGGTCTTATAGACTTAGAATTGGTGATTTTCACTCTACTTCATGTTCCTTGTTTGGTTGTGGTTTTAGAGTAGGATCACTTATTCGAAGGTCTATATGATCTTGGCTATATATAATCTGTATACACTACGTAATTATAGAAAGACCCGGTAAGGATCATCCTCGTAAAAGTTTATTTTTATATAAATGTTTTATTAATCTCACAGATTCTTTAGACACTCCCATTCTTGCACAACCGGTACACCTACACATCGCAAACAGCCAATAGAGGGGTCGAGGCAGAACCAAAAAAGGGTTCACGAGGAGGATTCCGAGAAAGAATCAGACAAAGAGAAAGGCACTAGAGAGATCGTTAACAAACCTTACCTTATCAAAACAAACTAGAGAGCACCATATGCGTCACACTAATAACTAAGAAACTGATATAACTTAGTGAGTTAGTGACTACACTACTCACACTATGTGTTAAATTTATCACGTCATTCATCACAACTAATAACTGCAAATCAAGTCACAAAATTTCAGTGAGGGTAGTCACTGTTAAAAATTCATAAGTTTATTTTTCACATAAACTTCTATTATGAATTGATTACAAAACACTTTCGGAGCATAATACACTCAAACTACAATAACCTAGTTCGTATGACATTCGAATTATAACCACTACCGATATTTTACCAACCTTTCATCTTTAAACTTTATGACAGAAAGATGCCGCCTCGTAGATATATCAGGCGTAATAACTACATGACAACAAATCCACCACCGCCACCTCCACAATATGACACCGCTATGTTCCAAGCTGCGGTGACTGCCGCCATAACAGCCGCCATGTCTCATATCTACGCAAGTGGTACCAATGGGACAGGAAGTGGTGCTAACCCATCTAACCACGAAAATAACCACGGACACCCTAGGGAGTGTACATATAAAGACTTCATGAATTGCAAACCCAAATCCTTTAGTGGAAATGGAGGAGTCATTTCTCTAATGCAATGGTTCGAGAAAACAGAATCAATTTTCGAAATTTGCACGTGCCCAGAAGGGAGCAAAGTCAAGTTTGTTGCCTGCACTTTCTCCGATAGGGCCCTGACATGGTGGAATGGCCATGTCAAGTCACTAACCCTTACGGTGGCAAACTCAATGGGCTAGGAGAACCTAAAAACAATGATGCTAGGGAAGTATTGCCCGAGGGGAGAAGTACAAAAACTGGAGCAAGAGCTGTGGGAGCTTACCATGAAAGGTTCACACATAGTAGCCTACACTAATAGATTTAGTGATCTAGCGGTACTATGCCATGGGATGGTTACCCCGGAGAGCAAGAAGATAGAGAGATACGTCTGGGGACTATCTCCTCAGATTCAAGGAAACGTGATAGCTGCAAAATCTCTCACGTTTGACAGTGCCAAGCGTTTGGCACAGACACTCGTGGACCATGGGGTTCGCCAAGGAATAATGACACACGTTCCTAAGCCAACAAAAGAGGACGACTATAAGAGAAAGTTTGGGAGCAAGAAGAAAAGACAGTCAACACAAGAGGCCTCGAAGAGACAACAGATAGTTATTGTTCATGCTGCCACGACACCTGCCACTCCAGCACCTGCTAGTCGATATGCTGGAAATCTTCCGAAATGTAACAAATGTAAGTTTCATCATACCGGAGTTTGCCAGAAGATGCATTGCCAGAACTGCAACAGGACTGGGCACACTACCCGTTTCTGTAGGGCACCGGCGCAACCAATCTCCCAGGTTCTCGGCATTAGAGTAAGCCAGGCATGTTATAGGTGTGGCGAAACTGGACACTTCAAGAAGGATTGTCCAATAACAAAGAACTCCGGCGAAGATGGAAGAATACTGATGATTACCGCGGGAGAGACTATCCTGAAACCTTTGTGAACAGCGGTATGTTTTTCCAATAAAAATATTTAAAACTTAAAACTTTTTATAAATAATTATAAATTACACTTTCGTTCGAACAAAACATATCATTTATATAAAAATTAAGAACCCTTGCAGGTAAGCTATGATGGCTTAGTGTATACATTAGGGTCATTTATAATTAAGATTTGTAGGCTTAGAGTGAGTGATTATGCCTCATTTCCTGTTCCTTCTTTGGTTGTGGATTTAGGGCAGAGTCACTCAGTCGACTGCCTTCCCAATCTTAATTATACATGACTTGTATACACCAAGCGATTATAGAAGGATCTAGTAGGGATTATATTATGAAAGTTAATTTTTTCAATTATCAGAACACTCGTACTGCTAGTACTTGCTAAATGCGGTACAAAATGTTCGTAGTAGTAATAACAAGGATAAAACTGAAAACATATACATAGAATACTTCATCGTTCTAACAATCATATCTTCCAAATCAACCTAACATCTGTTGCGATAAGAAGTTCTAATGCCGTCTTTTAAAATGGATTGGTTTGGTCCTCACCATACCAACTTCCAGTGCTATGTAAATACCTTTCGTCTTAAACAACCATTTAACGAAATCCTTTCAACTTATAATGACAAATTTAACACAAACCTTCGTATCGTCTCTCGCTTCAAAATTTAGAAGTACCCATGTGAGGGGTACCACGCCTTTCTAGCATACCTCGTAGATAAGAAACTTAAAGTGAAACACACCGAGAATGTTCTGAAAGCCCGTAACTCTCCCAAAGTATTCCCAACAAACCTTTTGGAAATACCACATATGCAGCAAGTTATGTTCAAGCACAGAGGCTAGGGACAAATACGATTAACCTATCACTGTTAAGTGTATACGCAAGAGTGGTATATAATTAAGATTTTATAGACCTAGGATGTGTGCTTCCGCCCTATCTCCTGTTCCTTGTTTGGTTGTGGACCTGGGGCAGAGTCGCACATCCGACCGTCTTATTAATCTTAATTATATACCACTTGTATACACGAGGTAATGATAGATGGACCAGGTATGAATCTTACCATGAACTTCTAGACAAAAGCTGCCTAGAGCTACGAGTGGACATCCTACCAGTTGGATAAACGTAGTCAAGTAAGCCAAATCAGCACACTCTCTACCAATCAGAACAGAAGATCAGATAGAACCGAAATACTTACCTCTTTCTTAGTTCCTAGTAGACACTCAGAATTCGAATTTCAGGACGAAATTCTCTCTAACGGGGGGATAATGTAACAACCCGTTATTTTCAGTTAATCAAAGTCAACAAAAGTCAACCCAAGGTCAAAAAAAGTCAAACATGTCGAATAAAGGTCAAATTTATTTCTCTTTTATCTTGATAAGGTTAGTATAATAAGTTATAAAGGTATAGACCTTGTATTCAAAGGTGTTGTATGTTTAAGCAGGAAACCACTAGGAACCGAGAACCTTCGTCCGAGCCGCAAACTCTCGCATAGGCTGCAAACGAAGTTCACGGCTGCATGTGAGGTTCGCAACCGTAAACCTCGGTTCACAGCCGATAACCTAGGGCCGCAAACGGCTTTCACAGTCGAAAACTCCTTCGGACCGTAAACCACTTCAGAGGGTTTCCTCCTCGCATGCTTATCTCCTCGGGTAGTGTTCATAGCCTTATCCTTCCTCGGTTAGAGTGCAACCGCAAACCCTTAGTCGGTTTGAGTTTACGGCCAAGAACCGTTTACAGCCGCAAACTCACACATATATATACATGATATCTGAAATCATTCATCACTTATTCATTTCCAACCGAAAACACACCTTTCACTCTCAAGAACTCCAACCGTGAGCACTTTTTCTCTCTCAACTATCGTCCTTCATCCTTTGAATCTTCTTAGGATCTTGCTTAGATCTTCAAGTGTTCTTCATTTCATTAATAACACTCAACCGTAAACCCAAGAACACCAAGATCTTCTTGGGTCGTGAACTCTTGGGGCTAGCCGTAAACTCATAGCAGCCTTCCATTTTGCTTCTAACACTTTTATATGTAAGTTAAACTTACAAATTAGTCCAATTCCTTATCATTCTTATGTTTATATACACTAATTGTATACATATATATTACATAAAATGCTAATTAGGACTCGATTTTGTTACGGGAACTAACTTGTGGAAATAACATCCTATGTCGAGCCTTCAATTGAATCACCACTTATCAGGTGAGTTAATACCCCTGCGTTTTTATTATATTTTACTGTTTTAGGGGGGGGGGGGGGAATACAAGTCTAACACAAAAATATTGTGTCTACAAATAAAAGATTTCTAAATATTTTTAAAATAACTTTAAATGTTTTATAGACTCTTTTTAATTTATATTTTGCCAAAATCATATATATATATATATATATATATATATATATATATATATATATATATATATATATATATATATATATATATATATATAAGATTTAAAAGGCTTAGGACTGATAAATCGCTTTATTTCCCTTTTCCTTGTTTGGATGTGGGCTTAGGGTAGAATTATTTGTCCGAATGTCGTTTCAATTTTAATTATACTATATATATATATATATATATATATATATATATATATATATATATATATATATATATATATATATATATATATATATATGAATATAAAAGTTAATACAGGCAGATTCATATTCCTTTTGTAACATGTCGAGAAAAAGAGATACTTTCATGAATATTGCATATCAAGTAGAAAACACATATAAATTATAATAGGTATAGTTTATGAATCATATGAACTATTTTACAAAGTCCAGGTTAAAACATGGAAATAAACTTATAAACTATAATAAGTATAGTTTATGGAACAAATGGATCTTTTTACAAATTACTTGTTATTTATAAAAAGGTTTTCACATTATTACTTGTAAATTCGTTGAAGCTAATTGTGAGACACGTCTTCGTGTACTTACCTAAGTACCAAAGGAAGTCTAGTCTTAAGAACCAGAGTCTCCTGAAGGGAGAGTGTGAGTTTGTGTATAGATCTATACATGATTGACAATCCCGCACCCTGACTGTTAGCTACAGTTTGACCGACAGGTTTGCGGGTGACAAACGTTATTTTTGATATTGACAAACGATTCATGTCATATAAGGTTATCCGTCATATTAGTATGATTATAAGAACTCACAAGGAGAAAACAAAGATATATTTACGTAGTAATATACTTTTCCTAAACAGTCTCAAGGGATATTAACTATATGATTACTCAGTATATACAATAGGGTTAGATGAAATTGAAGTGTGATAGACAGTGGAATGTGTGATTTCCGCCTCATTTCTTGTTCCTTGTTTGGTTGTGGGCTTAGGGCAGATTCACCCATTCAACTGTCTGTCCGATCTCGGTTATATACAACTCGTATGTATTAAGTGATCATAGGAGGGTAGTATCGTCGCATCAAGTTTTCATGGCAAACAAATCTTTAACTAGTTAACTTATAAACAAAACTAGATATCATTAAAATAAGTATAGTAATTATACTTGTGCTTTTCGGTCTTAGAACAATTAAGACTACAAATCGGTTTAATAGAAAATATAATATTTTCTGTGATAAATATCGTTATTTTGAAGGTAAACAGTTTCGATTTAACTTTCTGAAAACAATAACAATTATTACTGAAAACAATGTTTTACAATAGAGTAAGTAGAACTAGGAACATATTTACAAAAGTTTCAACACTTATTTATAAACTAGTATAACATAAATGACCTTAAATGGTTAATTCTATAATTCCTTAGTTTATACATCAGAGTTATATATAAATAATATCCGATAAGCAGTGGAATGTGTGACTTCCGCCTCATTTTCTGTTCCTTGTTTGGTTGTGGGCTTATGGCAGATTCACACATTCAATTGTCTGTTCGATATTAGGTTATATATAGTTAGTATAAACTAAGTGATTATAGAAGGAACTATTGTGGTTACCATTCTACTAGAGAATCATTAATGTTAATTATGTGATTACTTGATGAATACATTAGAATTATATATAATAAAGATCCGGTGGACAATGGAATGTGTGACTTCTGCCTCATTTCCTGTTCCTTGTTTGGTTGTGGGCTTAGGGAAGATTCACACATTCAACTGTCTAATCGATCTGTATTATATATAATTTGTATTCACTAAATGATCACAGAAGAAATAACTACAGTCATATTACTTATTAAGAAAATATAGGATTTTCTAGAGGAACATGCGAACTTTTCCAAAGAACAAAGAGTATACTTTTTATAACAAAAATACTTATGAACTCACCAACTTTAATGTTGACACTTTTTCAAATCATTTGTATTCTCAGGAACGTTAGTAGACAGGTACCCTCTCAGGCGCTGTGAAGATGGAGTTATTTGTTGTTGGGCTTGGATGCGAACGACTTCAGAGTGATTACAATTATGAATGCGATTCTTGGAGACTAGATGCGAATCTTAGAAGTCAAGTGCGAATCTCAGAAGCCTGCTGTGATCCTAGGATGCGAAAGTTGCTTGCTGGGATCTATGGTTCAATGTGAATGCTAGATAACTTGCAAAGGAAGATTCTATATCGAATATTCTAGATTCTACTTTATTTTTAGAAACGATTTTATTTTATTTTTTTAGCATTTAATAGGTAGTTTATTTTTATTTGATACTTTCCTTTTTGTAAGCATTTACATATGGCCATCGTTGAACATTGTAGAATATGAATGACTGAAGTTGAATATTGAACGTTTGTTCTTACTTTCCTGAATTATTGCGTATAATTTGGATTTTCGTCATTGTTTGGGACGCGTTTCTCATTTGTGGCTTGATTTCAAGTCAATAGGTCTTGGCTTGTTATCAAATATCATTTGACGGATGATTTCCTGATGTTGATAAGAACTCAAGTTACTAGGTCTTAACTTGTTTTCACCCGATATTCAATCTATAAGTCTATGTTGTCTATCAAATCTATCATTTTTTTTGTTATTTTCTTATCGTTCTTGTTCCCGTTTCTTATTTTTCCGCTACATTCATATAATCAGAAAATCCAAAAGAAATTAAACCCCGCATTAGATAAAAGGTTCAAACCCAGGTTTTGATTTTTAAAAAGATGAGGGGTAGGAGATTGGCGTTGCAATGGTAAACGTAAATGAAAGTATGTACATGAGTGGTGATGAGGCTGATTAGAAAAAAAAAATAATAATAACAAATAACAAAAAGATGGATAATGATAGTAAAATATTCATACCTAACAGAGTAAAGAAATAGATGTATAGTGTAGGTACCAAATCCTCGAATAAACATTATCAAAATGATTTTTTCATACTAATAGCAAAAACAAGACGTCTCGATGTTTTCATCAAAATAATAAACCACCTCCAAGTCACCTAGGCGAAAATACCATTTAAAAAAATATAAAATGATATAAAAAAATCCAAAAAATCTAAAATTCGTGACAGATGACTTGGTATAAGAACAAAAAAAGAAAAGCAATATCTACAGAAAAAGTAAAATCAGAATTGGCTTCTTTTACCATTACCCTTAAGAATAGGATGAATCAAACTAGACAAAAAAGAAAGAAGAAAAAAAGAAAAAGAAAAAGAAAAGGATGCAGTATGTTCCTCTCTTCACAACCCATAACATAATATAAAATAAATTCTCTGTTTTATCAGTTTTTATTATTTTCTCTTTCTCGTTTATTCTTTCTGCTTTATCAAAAAGTTAAAAACCTTGCTTTGCTTTTTCACTTTTCCTGCTACTAGTATTGCTACAGAAAACAGTCTTTGAATTTTAAACCCTCAGATTTCCAGAAATGGCCGACGAAAATCCCACCACCGCCGCTCCAGAAGCGGCGGCACTAGTCCAAAACTCTCCACCGCGCTCCTCCACTTCAGAAGAAACCCTAGAACCCCCACCACCACCAGTCTCTGTAACTGAGAACGAAACCCCACTTTCACTACCTCTCATTTTAACATCCAAAGAAACAGCTATTTCACCACCGTCGTCGCCGCCGCCGTCCTCCACCGCAGCTACAACCAACACTACGTTGGGCGAGGTAATAGAACAACCCGAAAAAACTTTATCACATGACCACAAGAAAATCCCCCAATCCATGGTTTCTTTCAAAGAAGAGAGCAACAGAATCAGAGATCTATCAGGTTTGGAGAAGGTATCACTCGATGAGCTCAAACAGCTAGTTCAAGAAGCCATTGCCAACAAAGATTTCGCGTTTTCGTCTACATCAGAAGACCCCACTTCAGAAATCAAATCAAATCCGGACGAGATCTCAATTTGGGGGATACCTCTTCTTAAAGACGATCGAACTGATGTAATTTTGCTCAAGTTCTTGCGAGCTAGAGACTTCAAAGTGAAAGATTCTTTCACGATGCTCAAGAACACACTCCGTTGGAGAAAAGCATTTAGCATTGACGCTTTAGTTGATGAAAACCTAGGAGACGATCTCGAAAAGGTTGTGTTTATGCATGGATATGACACCGAAGGTCACCCAGTTTGTTACAATGTCTACGGCGAGTTTCAGAACAAGGAACTTTATCAGAAAACCTTCTCCGATGAAGAAAAGAGAACAAGGTTTCTGAAATGGAGGATTCAGTTTCTTGAGAGGAGCATTAGAAAGCTGGATTTTAGTCCCGGCGGCGTAAATACTATTTTTCAGGTCAGTGATCTGAAGAACTCGCCGGGGCCGGGGAAGAGGGAGCTCCGGCTCGCCACCAAGCAAGCTTTACAGCTTCTACAGGACAATTACCCTGAATTTGTCGCAAAACAGGTGAACTTAAATTAACTTACATTAATTACGACTTCCATTAATATTTTGAGATATTAATTGTTGTTTTTAATTCGTAATTTTAAAGTATGAAGTATGAACCCTAATCTGGCAATAATTTGGGCTTTAATTAATTGGTTCATAAAAATCAAACAATGAATTATGAGGTGGGTGTTAGTGCATCCTCTAAGATTAGAGACATGTCTTTTCTACTCAAACAATGACTTTGAAAATCGACTCCACTTAATGAATTGAAAATGACCTCTTTTAAACATGTTTTTTGTCATTTACATTAAAAGCTACATTGAACTAAATTGATAAATGAAGAAATAACCTTTAATCAAATAAGATATCACGATAAATAAATTGTATATACTATATGTATGCCAAATAGTCTAGATATTTATTATTTATCACTTTAAATAATTTGTTTACAACGTTAAAATATTAAACACGTTGAAATCTTTCAAAACATGATTATAATCAAATAAAAACATTTAGTTACTTCCAAAACTAAAAAAAAATTAATTTATTGAGATTTATATTTGAAGGTGTTCATCAATGTTCCATGGTGGTATTTAGCTTTCTATACAATGATGAGTCCATTCATGACTCAAAGAACCAAGAGCAAATTTGTATTTGCCAGCCCTTCAAGAACTTCCGAAACCCTTTTCAAGTACGAATTTACGATTCTACCCTTTTCGTTTCTTTAAATATTTCATTATAATTTTATAAAAAAAATCTCATTTTTGTTTATTTTTCATTTAGATACGTGAGTCCAGAACATGTTCCAATTCAATACGGCGGATTAAGTGTAGATTACTGTGATTGCAATCCCGAATTCACCATTGATGATCCAGCTGCTGTTGTTACTGTTAAGCCATGCACCAAACAAACCGTGGAGATTATCGTAAACGAGGTAAAATTACGATTTTACCCTTTTGAAAAATACCATGTTTTTGGTTATGAAACGGATTTTTTTTTTTTTTTTTTTTTTTTTTGTTGCAGAGATGTAATTTTGTTTGGGAGTTACGAGTGGTTGGATGGGAAGTGAGCTATAGTGCTGAATATGTGCCTAAGAATGAAAATAATTACACGATAATTATACAAAAAGCAAGGAAGATAAGTGCAAATGATGAACCTGTTATAAGCCATAGCTTTAAAATCAATGAGCTTGGAAAGATTCTTCTCACCATTGATAACCCAACATCAAAGAAGAAAAATCTGCTTTATAGGTTCAAGGTTGATCCCCTTAATGAATGAAGAAAGATGAAGATCTATAGTTATATGGTGGGTTTTGGTGATGTTATAGCTAGATTTGGAAAATTGGAATACTGGATCTTTTATTTTATTTATTTTTTTGTGTTTTTGTTGTGTTGTGTTGTTGACCTTTTTGGGTTCTTGGTGTATTATAACTTTACTTCCATAGTAGGCTCCCTTTTGTGGGTCTTCTTGGTGGTTTGATATGAACTTGGTTTTTACTTTAAAGAGTGTTATGCATCTTGATGCTATTTTTGGAAAATTTGTTGCTTGTTTTGCTCATACATGTAATGAGATTGTGATTGTTCATTTGCTGCTGTTGGTTACTACCATATGGTTCATTTATTTCTCCATGTAGTGCTTATTTGTTAACCATAGAGTTCTGATTTGATATGGTGCAACCAACATGGTACAAAGACTCCATAGGCGTTTACTCATATTGGTAGTGCTCTTGTCATTGTACGTTTAACGATAGAGTTCTCAGAGGCTCTTGTAAGAGTACTCTATTAGCATGTATTTTATGTTGATAGGCCCATTCTTTTGCTTTTATTGTGCAACCCAATTTCTCTGTACATCCTTTTCTCTTCTCAGATCAGCTCAAGTTGTCGGCCACCATTGTGTCATTGTTGTATTCTTCATCCACTTCTCCTCTTCTCATCATTGCGTCGGCCGTCGGATTTGGTGTTCTTGGACACCTCGATGGAACCTCAACCCTACCGACGAAAATGACTCCGAATGACACAACTTGACTCTTTAGTTAAAATGTGTATTTATGGAACCATAACTCAATGACTCCTCACGATGATCCTCAAAAAGAGTGTTACGGCTTGCTCGATTTGGAATATCTTGAAGAACTCTTCCGCGATAACAAGGATGCCCATGATGTCGAACTTGAAAACGAATTTTGGACCATGGTTATTGGTGATAAAACAATCACTCGGTATTGCGAAAAGTTGAAGTTGCTTGTCGATCTCTTGCCAATATTAATTCTCCCGTGCCTGAGAAAACCCTAGTAACTTGTATTCTGAACCATCTTGTCCGTGACATGCAAGAATGTTGCTACTATTATCCTTCATTACATGCCTTTGCCTAATTCCTACAAGCACATTCCATGCCTCTTTCTGCTTCTTCTTGAGGAACTAAGCTTAACAAGGACACACCACTAACAAGCCTCTCACCATGATCATTCACCTATTCCTATTGTGTTACACACGACTCCAACATGTCAACACTTGGGCTCTAATAGACGAGGGGGTCAAAATAACCGTTCCAACAACAACCGATGCCAAGAAAGCCTAAAAACCATCGCATATAGTCATCTTGAAAGCCTATTATCACTTGACAGCCACCAAACAACTCCATGCCAAGCTTCTCCTTTCCATGACAACATTATGGGTGACTATTCCCACCGTAGTAGGCATTTTAGTGATTACCACTGACCAACAACAACACCAAAACAGCCCCGCCGCCGCTTGCCAGCACATATAAGCACATCCTCGTGGCTACTTATTCCCGCTCCTTAGCAGAACCTCCACAAGTCACCTTTCAAACCACAACAACCATATCGTCACTGTTGCCACCATGGATCAAGTTCCCTCCAAACACACTCGATCAAGCTACCGACCTAACTCACGTTTTTAATACTCTATCGGGTGGTACATGGATAATGGTGCCATATCCCACCTTGCTACGACCCATGTGTTCTCTCGTATTCTAGAAATACAAAAAAATTAATTCGGTTATTGTTAATAATGGGTCCCTAATTCCGATCACTCAATTCGGTCACGCTAACCTTTCCATTAATATTCTTGTTATACCTCACATCATTAAAAACATGATTTTGGTCCGTTCATTTACTAAAACTAACAAGGTTTTAATTAAATTTGACGAGTTATGATTTTATGTGAAGGATTTTTGGACCAAAGGTATGAAAATTATGGTGATCTCTATCCTTTAACCAAATTTGTTTGGTCTCTTGTTGCCCTTCTTTCCCCCGGTTCTTCCTTATGGAATCAACGTCTCAGGCATCCCAGTGTTAATGTCATTAAAATGTGTAGTTTCCTCATATTCTATTTGTTGGTGATTTGTATCACTAATATTATTTAAGTTTAATGAGATTAATTTGTTGATCAATGTTGTCTTGATAAATATTAAACAAGTTAGGGTGGTGTGGAGTGCATACCTGTTTAAGTTTTTCTTGGTTGAAAGAACACTGTTATTTAGGGGCGAAGCACCTGAACCGACGGCGGCCATGGGAATCACCCCTGAAAGTGGGGTCCAAGGGGTGGCAACCCTTGGTGGAGTCCAAGGGGCAGAGCCCTTGGCTGAGATCGAAAATAGTTTTATCACAGTAGTAGTTTTGTGACAGTTTTGAAACTGCCTTGTGACAGTTTTGGCAGTTTTTAGACAAAGGGATTATATCCCGTTTTTGATCATTTTTTGTAGTACATACAAGATCATAACTTCTCACATTCTTTATTCTGGAACATCACCGAATCTTATCAAATTGAGATTTTGAGAGTACTATCGAAATACTTCAGTTTGATAGTGCAATCACGACTTTCTGTGAATCCAAGCAATCTCAATTCACCCAGATTTCTAACACTATTGTTTCCGAAACTTTTATATTGTTCATTCCGATTTTTGGACCTTTATAATTATAAGTATGAGTGGAATAAACTACTAAGTTTTATTTTTTATCATTGTTTGCATTTATTATGGGTGTATCCACTTCACCAAAAAACTGATCATTACTTGCATTTCTCATGGGTGTATCCACTTCGCCAAAAATATGCTATGTACACCAAATTTCTTCATTTTAGATCGTATGTCAAAACACAATTTAGCTGTGAAATTAAAACTTTTCAATAAAATCACGAGGCTGGGTTTGTCAATCATATTTTTATGACCTATTTGCTCCAAACTTATGGGTTTTATATGTTATAAAAAAAACTATTTTGGTAGAAAAAACGTAAACCCTAAGTCCACATGCACCCTGAAGGATCTATGTTCTCACTATAATTTGCAAACAACTATTGAATATCAAAAACCCTAAAAGTACATTGTTATTTTCGAAATTACTAAAGGGCTATAAGAAAATACATACCTTAGTTTATTATAGCATATAAACTAGTAATCCTTCCTTGTTGGTCTTTAGAAAACAAGCACCACAAGTCTCGTGCCTTTAATGGCTCACACCCAAACCCTATCAAATTGGAGGCTAAAGATGAGAAAGGAGGAGGAAGGGAATTTTTGAAATTCTCTTTGGAATGAGGTGAATTTTGAAATCCATAACCCAAGGGGGTTTATATAGGTGATAGGGAGGCTAAGGATAAGACATGTTTCCTTTTAGATTTTCTCATTGCTTCCTCCCTAAGGCATTCCAAGCTTCCTTAGAGCTCAAGAAACCTTCTAGAAACCCTATAACCATCTAAAATTTCATCACCGGTCAATGTTCAACTTTTGAACATTGTCACCTTTAGTCCTTCCACTTTTAATTAATCAAATTAATCCTAAAATTAAATCCAATTAATTTCTGATTAATTCTTAATTAAATAATATCATTTCTAATTAGTATATTATTCTCATAATATATTAATAAATTATTTATTTTGATTTCTAATTAGTTTATTAATCATATAATAAATTAATAAATCGGTCTCTCTCTCCAAATAGTATTCCAGTCCATTACTAGGTTTGAGGGCAACCCAAAAGGGCTTTGCTAAAAATTCAAGAATATACTAATTTAGTTATTAGCGTAGACACCTAGTCCAACACAAACGACATTACCTTTCGTTTTCCATGCCTAAAAACTTTCCTACAAAATGGCAATCCAAGCAACATATTACGTGGAAGCCCTTCTAAACCTCACAAAAGCAACACACTTTATAGGTTCAAAAAGCAAGGAAGATAAGTGCAAAAGATGAACCTGTTATAAGCCATAACTTTAAAATCAATGAGCTTGGAAAGATTCTTCTCACCATTGATAACCCAACATCAAAGAAGAAAAATCTGCTTTATAGGTTCAAGGTTGATCCCCTTAATAAATGAAGAAGATGAAGATCTATAGTTATATGGTGGTTTTTGGTTATGTTATAGCTTGATTTGGAAAATTGAAATACTGGATCTTTTATTTTATTTATTTTTTGTGTTTTTGTTGTGTTGTTTTGTTGACCTTTTTGGGTTCGTGGTGTATTATAACTTTACTTCCATGGTAGTGATGCGTAGTGATGATTTTGAATTTTGTACGTTATGCTTGTCGTTTTATTTAATACATGTAATGAGATTTGTGATTGTTCATTTAACGTTGTTACCACCATATGGCATATAGTTCATTTGTTGCTCCATGTAGTGCTTATTTGTTAACAATAGAGTTCTATTTGATATGGTGCAACCAACATGGCACAAAGACTTCAGAGGCGTTCACTCATATTGGTAGTGCTCTTGCCCTTGTATGTTTAACGATAGAACAGGTGACAAGCTTTGGTACGAGACCATCTGGTATACCTATTACTAACCACTAACGTGGTGGGTGCCATCTTACACCACATCCAACCATTAAACTCATAGGATACCTACCACTATAATATCACTACACATCATTTTTCTAATTAAAATTAAATAAAAAATAAAATAAAAACATGGATTTTTTTAAACTAGTTTTTTCATTCAATTAGAAAAAGACATAACATTAATTTAAAAAAATGTGTCTGTTAAAAAAACATTAAGATGACATACATAAATAAAAAAACTACCGCTTATTCATATATTTCGTTCGAACGAATTCTTTGGGTGCGAGAAAAATCTCCAAAACTTCTCCCTCACAGTCTTCCGCTTTCATTTTCAATATATCCAAATCGTTTTTCGTTTGAAACATTGTTTGTGCCTCTTGACATGACATTTGCACTTCTAGCATTTTTTGTTCTACCCGACTCATCATCGCTGCCTTGCTCTCTTATAGTTGGACGTATCGATCAATTTTTTTTCCAAAATGATCGATAACGCTAGATCCCGAAGCCGACGAAGTCGCTTTCTTTGGTTTATTTCTTCCTATCGGCCGACGAAGAGGTTGCTCATCTTCAAGATCTACTGGATCATCATTAATGTTAATGTGTTTTCACCCGCCCGATTGTTGCGAAGTTCCATCTTGGTTTCTGGAACGCTTCGAACTGGACGAGTTTTCTGAAGTCAAGGTTTGAGATATGGAAAAGGTTTGCGGTTTGCTGTTGTTTTTTCATATCGATCCATGGTAGCCTTAAACACATCAAAATCGTTTGACCCACTTTTGTGTAGGTTCCTAAGATTGTTGTAAATTATGCCGAATTCGGTACATTTTAGCCTCAAATTGCGCCACTTCGAACTAATTTTGTCGGGATTTCGACTCCAACATGTCAACACTGATGGGTTTTGAGCAAAAACATACATTCCTATGTGTGCATGCAACCCTAAATTGATTGGATCTAAGTTTTCTTTATTGAACATGCAAACAATAAACATAATACAAGAAACCCTAGGATCTATTTATTATAATCATAATTCACATCATAGGGATCGAAATACATACCTTGATTGTTATATTTTAATGACAATCTAAAACCTTGTAGATCTTGAACTTTGAGAACTTAGTGTCACAAGCGTCACACCTCTAATGGTTCACAAACACACGTAGCAAGAGGATGATTATGATAGGAGGAGAAAGGAGATAACTTTTGGTCTTCTTAGGGTTTAGGAACCTTATCCTAGCCGAAAACCACTAGGGGTTATGCCCTTTATATAGTTGTTGGTTGCTTAGAGCCAAAGCTAGGGTTAAGATAAGGAAACCCTAATCCCTTTGCTTAAGGCCTAAGCAACTCATGGATCCTCATCCATAAGGCCATGAACGAAATTTCTAGGGCCTTCCCTAGAAAATTTCGTCCATCCCTCCTAGGATGGTCCAAGAGCCAAATACCATAACTATCAATAAATTGCAAAACAGCCCCCACACTTTTAATTAATTCCTTTAATTCCAAAATTAATTCCAAATTAATTTCCGATTAAATATTAATTAATAATATGATTTCGAATTAATATATTATTTCCATAGCATATTAATAAATCATTTATTCCAATTTATTATTCCAAATAATAAATTCTTCCTCTTCCTCAATTAATCATCCTGTCAAGTTGCTAGTGTGAAGGCAACCCAAAAGGACCATGCCACTATCAATTCAAGTACATACCAATTATAGTTATGAGCTTAGACACCTAATCCAACAAACACTTGGGCTCTAATAGACGAGGGGGTCAAAATAACCATTCAAACAACAACCGACGCCAATGAAAGCCTAAAAACCATCACAGACAGTCATCTAGAAAGTCTATTGTCACTCGACGGCCACCCAAAAACTCCACACCAAAGCTTCTCCTTTCCATGACAACCTTATGGGTAGCCATTACCACCATTGTAGGGATTTTAGAGATTCCCACTGACTAACAACACCACCAAAACAACCCCGCTGACAGCATACATAAGCTCATCCACGGGGCTACCTTTTCCAACTCCTCAACAAACATCCACAAGTCGGCTTTCAAACCATAACAACCATATCGTCATTGTCGCCACCATGGATCAAGTTCCCTCCAAACATACCTTATCGAGATACCGACCTAACTCAAGTTTTAATACTTTATCGGGTGGTACATGGATAACGGTGATATATTCTACCTTGCTACAACCCATGTGTTCTCTCGTCTTCTATAAATACAAACAAATTAATTTAGTTATTGTTGGTAATAGGTCCCTAATTCTGGTCACCACTTCGGTCACACCAAACTTTCCACCACCCACCATGAATTACACCTACATAATATTCTTGCTATACCTCACATCATTAAAAACATGATTTTGGTCCGCTAATTTACTAAAAGGAACAAAGTCTTAATTGAATTTGATGATTTATGATTTTATGTGAGGGATTTTTGGACCAAAGGTGTGAAACTTATGGTGATCTCTATCCATTCACTAAATTTGTTCGGTCTCTTGTTGCCCTTCTTTCCTGTAGTTCTTCCTTATGGAATCAATGCCTTAGGCATCTCGGTGTTACTAGCATTAAAATAAGTAGTTTCCTCTTATTCTATTGTTTCCGAAATTTTTGATATTGTTCATTCTGATTTATAGACCTCACTAATTACAAGTATGAGTGGAATAAACTATTAAGTTTTATTTTTATATCATTGTATTCATTTCTTATGGGTGTACCCACTTCACCAAAAATCTGATCATTACTTGCATTTCTTATGGGTGTATCCACTTCACCAAAAATTTGATGTATACTCAAAATTTCTTCATTTTAGATGATATGCCAAAACACAATTTAACAGTGAAATTAAAATGTTTCAATATAATCACGAGGGTGAGTTTGTCAATCATATTTTTATAACCTATTTTCTCCAAGCAACATTACCTTTAGTTTTCCGTGCCTCAAAATTTCCCTAAAAATGGCAATCCGAGCAACATATTGGGTGAAAGCCCATCTAAACCTTACACCTTGCACCTCAATACAAAGTGACATCTCATTCACTAAATTGTTCAGCAAAACTCCAATCTTCTCTTACATACATGTTTTTAAGTGCTTATGTTACCCAAACATAACTATATACAAACTATCCCAGTGTTCTTCTTTGTGTATCGTACTTGGTTCTCCCACCTACTATCGGGGCTTCTGTTGTCTTGATCTCTCCTCCCGTAAGATAATCATCTCACATTATGTTGTTTTTGATGAGTCTATCTTTATATTTAAATCCATATCTCCTACATCACCTCCTCCATATATAATCTTTTGTATTATTCATACATCTCTCGGTCTCTACTTGATCCTGACCACCTTCCCACGTCATCGTTGCCCAACAATCACCTCTATCGGCGACCATGCTTCCCATCGCGGCTCACACTCCTAAACCACATAAAAAATATTGAAACACCCTCATCTGCATCATCTCTGCTACCCAATACCAACAAAATTGAAGCATCACAACCTACGCACCCTATGATCACTTGTGCCAAAAGTGAGATTTCTCGTCCCATATGATGACTTAACATGCACATGTCCATCGAATCAACCTTGCATATATCTCATATTTAAGCTTTTAATGAACGTAACCCGAACAAAGTCATGCAAGACTATGTTAATGCTTTTATTTCTAATGGTACATGGGAACTTGTTCCTTAGCCCTCTATGGTCAACACTGTTCGCCTATGAGGATTTTCTAGAAAAAGTATAAGGCAGATGGCTCTTTGGATCGCTATAAGGCTCAACTTGTAAAAAACGACAAATGTCAAAGACTTGAGATTGATTGTGATAAGACCTTTAGCCCGGTAGTGAAACTGTCCACCATACGACGATTCTAAGCCTTGGTATGTCATGTAATTGAAGTTTCCATCAATTGGACTTAAACATTTGTTCCTCCATGGGCAATCTAGTGAGACTATCTATATGCATCAACCATTGAGCTTCCGTGACAAAGCTTATCCTGAATTTTTCTATCATCTACAAAGGTCCCTATATGGTCTGAAACAAGCACCACGTGCTTAGTTTTAGCGTTTTGCTTTTTTCATTACACTTATTCGCTTCATATACAACAATATTGACTCCTCTTTATATATTAGAAAGGGAAATCTTTAACATATCTTCTTATCTATGTAGAAGACATTATACTACCGACATCTTCTGCCACTTTACTATGACCAATCATAGCTTCATTGGCAAATGAATTTTCCATGACCAATCTTGGCGACCTGTCGTATTTTCTTGGCATCTCAACTACCTGCTTAAGAATGTTATTTTCCTTGGTGAACATGTTGGATAAGGTGTCTAAGTCCATAACTATTTCTGGTATGTACTTGACCTAGTTGGCATGGTCCATTTGGGTTGCATGACATCATGATAATTGGATAGACAAAATGAGAAGAAGGACACTTATGATTTGTTAATATATTATAAGTTATAATATATTAATATGAAATCATATTATTTAATTATTATTGACAATAATTAATTTGGAATTAGTTTTGTAATCAAAAAGAGACTAATTAAATATATGGGGTTGATTGTGTAAATCATCCATTCTTATATAATGGGCTAATGATCCATGGTTATTGGATTGGGCTAAAACCCATAGGGTGCTCCATGGATGCTCCATGAAGGTTAAAACCCATGGATCATGGAGGAAATGAAAAGCCATGTCAATTAGGGTTTACATGGTGTAACCCTACTTGTGACACACTATATAAAGACCCCATAGGCTAGCAAAATATGCACTAAGTGAAGAACAAGGAGGGCTAGCCATTTTTGAGTGATAGTGTACTTCTCTCAAAGTTATTCCAAGAGTTGTGGTGTTGTGTGAAACATTTGAGGCATCACATTTGGGGTGCTAGGCTCACAAAGTTCTTAAGGAATCCAAGCAACAAGAAAGGTATGTTCTTCTACAAGCTTTTATGTTTCAAGTTCCCCATGCCATGCTAGTTAGGATAAGAACCTTGGAAAAATCAAATTTGCATGTATCTTAGTAAAACATAGATCCAAGGTTTCCAGGGTTGCATGTACACCATAAGAGTGTTAGAATGATCAAAACCCATCAGTGGTATCAGAGCCTAGGCTTGTTTTCTTGATATTTGATGCAAACTGGTTGAAAAAATCGATTTTTCTGTTCACTATACAGTGGACTCGTCGAGTCCAAGTGAAAATGCATCCTACTCGTCGAGTAGGTTCTTGCACTCGGCGAGTAGGAGCCCCTGTGTGCAGAATTTCGAGTTTTGCTGCTGGAAATGGACTAGAATCATTACCCTAAATTGTTTTGGACTTATAAAACCTGTTTTTGATGGTGTAATACTGTAATGATTATGCTAATCCATTTACAATGGTTATTATCAAAATTTTAGGTTTTATATGTATTTATATGATTCTTGAATTTGTTGATATGAATGTTCATACACTTATGAGTTTGGTAGATCATAGGAATTATTTGCAAATTGTTTGTTAGTTTAATTCTTGATCTAAATGTTTTTAATGGAGTCCATAATTTGTCCTCAAGTTATGGATTACAAAAAGTCTTTTCTTTTAAAGTCCATTAAAGAACTGATAGGTTACATAAAATGAAGAGTCTTCATTTTAATAAACCATTAACTCATAGGTTATGAAGTTGAAAAGTTTTGAATAGTTACAAAACTTTCCCTCAAGTTTTGGAACATGTAAAGTCACTTTAGAAAACTTTAGTTCCAACTCCTAGAATTTTAAAGTTAAAATTCAACCCTCATACTTTATAGTATTATAAGTTAATATATATATATATATATATATATATATATATATATATATATATATATGTGTGTATAAGATCAAGTCGTTTTACTGTTAGCATGCCTCATTCACGAAGCCGGTCTATAAGGGGGGTATAAGGTTGTTGCCTATAAAATGGCAGCTTAATGGGTGTCCACTCTCACCCACCGCTTCCTTGACTGGTGGAGGGTCGTTAGCCGAACGGGTAGGACAATGACTTTAATTCTCATTAAAAGTATAATGATTATTATAAAGTAGCTAAATGTTTTTATAAATTCCCAATCTTAATTACTTTAGAAAAATGTGAATCTGGTGCTAACCCATGAAATTACACTTTGCACCTTGCTTAAGTCGTTAGTGGAGAGTGTGTGGTTCACCGGCACACTAACTTGGATTTAACAAGGTTGGCAAATGGTAGCTTAAGGTTTATCATAGATCGGTGGAGCGCGTGTGGTTAACTGACACATCGATTAGGTGATAAACATTAAGAGTACCAAGTTAATTTGCATGGTTATTCACACCTTGTTTTGTGTTCCTCGGCATCCCAGTCACAAAACTTGAAGGGTACAATCGAGATTGAAACATGCCATTGACAAGTTCAATGAATCTCAAAAGAATCTAGGGTTTTCAAAATCAATTAAAACCTAATAATTCATTTCGTTTTCATGGTGGAAATTGGTGAATCGTCATTCACCTACCTTCAAATATTTTATAGCTTGGATTACGACATCCCTCTTCTAAGTTATAAAATATTGTGTTGGGTCCTATCCTTAATATTACATTTGGGTGTCTTATTAAGGACTATCAATATATCTAATCTAAACTTGTCTTTCTTCTTTTTCAGATGTCTTCCAACAATGTTGCTTTTGGCTCAAACCCTATCGGCTCCTTCTCTCTCATGAACCTTTGTGGGAGAGTCATCTTTGATGGGACTAATTTCAATGATTGGATTAGGAACATAAGGATGGTCACTCGCTATGAGGACAAGGAATATGTCCTTGACAAGGAGCTGAAGGAACTTGATGAGTCTTCTGCTACTCTCGAGGAAATCGCTGACTTCAGGACTCATGAGAGAGATGCCACTAAAGTGGCATGTATCATACTGTCCATGATAACAGTCGAGCTCCAAAAGTCCTATGAGGACTTTTATCCTTTTGAGATGCACCATGATCTGATGGAAAGATACCATCAGAGTGCTCGTCAAGAGCGATATGAAATAATCTCCCTCCTCCATGATAACAACCCGAATGAAGGATGGTGAACCCATCACGGGCCACATGCTGAAAATGCAAAGGTTTGTGGACCGTATGATGAAGTTGAATGTGAACTTTCCCGAGGAGTTGGCAATTGACATCATATTGCACTCCTTACCTTCTTGTTATGATCAATTCCGAATGACCTATCATATGAACAAAGAGGAGGTCACACTCAACAAACTTCAAGGACTTTTGAAGACCGCCGAAAGTGGTCTTAAAAGTAAATCGGTTGTTACCACTCCTACTCCGACCACTGCCCCTGTTCTGGCTATCAGGCAAGGTAAAGGAAAGAAGAGGAAGAGCCCTTCGAAGGGTACCAAAGGAAAGTCTCTTGATGTCTCCTCTTCAAGTAGAACCAAAGGTGGTTCTGTCACTCCTTCTGCCAACCCTAAAGAGGCTGAATGCTTCTATTGCCATGAAAAGGCGCACTGGAAGCGAAACTGCCCAAAGTACTTGCAAGATGTTAAGGATGGGAAAGTGAAACCCAACCATACAGGTATTTACACAATATCTAATAACTCACCATATTCTAATTCTTGGGTCCTTGATACAGGTTGTGGTATTCACATATGTTCTGATTTGCAGGGACTAAGAAGAAGTGAGAATGTGGAGCATGGGAAGATAAACTTAATCATGGGGAATAGGAAAGTTGCACCTATCACCAAGATTGAAGTTTATTCTTTGATGCTAAGTAGTGGGTTAAGATTAGATTTGAATAAATGTTGTTACTCGTCTGAAATGGCGAGAAATATTATTTCCTTTCACGGTTTGTACAAACAAGGATTTACTTTTTCATTTGATAATGAATGTGGTGGTATTAATGCTTTCT
Organism: Lactuca virosa; assembly: GCF_052849685.1. NCBI lineage: Eukaryota > Viridiplantae > Streptophyta > Magnoliopsida > Asterales > Asteraceae > Lactuca > Lactuca virosa. The sequence continues at coordinate 74,814,244 of NC_136431.1, forward strand.
ATAATAATGTTCTTTATTTTAAAGCATTACCTTGTGATGGTGTATGTGAAACTGTGTCGGTTGTAGATAACCTAGGAAATAATGTGTTGTGTATTGATTCTTCCACTAGCTTGGATAAAGCATCATTATGGCATTGTCGTCTTGGACATGTTAGCAAGAAACGCATAGGCCAACTCCAAAAGGATGGAGTCTTGGAGTCATTTGACCTAAAGTCAGATGATAGTTGTGAATCTTGTTTACTTGGAAAAATGACAAAGTCACCATTCACTGGTACCTGTGCTAGGGGTGAAGATTTGTTGGATCTTGTACACACAGATGTGTGTGGACCCTTCTAAACCGCCACAAGGGATGCTAACCGCTTCTATATGACTTTCACTGATGATTACAGTAGATATGGTTATGTCTACTTAATCAAGCATAAGTCAGAAACCTTTGAAAAGTTCAAAGAGTTTAAACAGGAAGTGAAGAATCAGCTGGGCAGGAACATTAAGATGCTTCGATCCGATCGAGGTGGTGAGTATCTTAGTATAGAGTTCCTTGACTATCTTAAGGAATGTGGGATTGTCTCACAATTAACACCTCCCAGAACACCACAACTTAATGGTGTGGCTGAGAGGCGTAATCGAACCTTGTTAGACATGGTTCGTTCGATGATGAGTCGAGCTTTGCTATCGATCTCATTTTGGGGGTATGCCTTAGAGACTGCCGCCCATATCCTTAATCTAGTCCCTACCAAAAAGGTTGCCAAAACACCTCACGTGATGTGGACTGGGAAAGTTACCAATTTGGACCACATCAAGATTTGGGGTTGCGAGGCTTTCGTGAGGCGCGAGACTTACGATAAGCTCGAACTTCAAAGTGAGCAGTTTATTTTCATCGGCTACCCACATAAATCCTTTGGTTACCTCTTCTATAGACCCAGTGATAATGTGGTATTTGTGGCAAGGAGAGGGGTCTTTCGCGAGAAAGAGTTTATAAGCCAAGGAAACAGTGGGAGGCAAATTGACCTTGAAGAAATTCAATAGTCAAGTGGTGAAGGAACCTCAAACCCTAGCAATCAACCTGAGGAGGAAACTCATGTTGATCCAACTGACGAGTCTGTACCTCTGAGGCGTTCCACTAGAGTTAGGAATGCACCTGAGCATTACTATGGTTTCCATATTACTGCGGAAGGTGATACACTTATTAGTGATAGTACACTGGTAAGTTTGGATGAACCTAATAGCTACACGGAAGCCATGGCAGGCCCCAAGTCTGCTAAATGGAAAGAGGCTATGGACAGCGAGATACAGTTCATGTAAGACAATCAAGTTTGGAACTTGGTTGACAATGTACTAGGTCGTAAGATAGTTGGGTGCAAATGGATCTTCAAGAAGAAGACCGACATGGATGGGAATGTACACACTTATAAGGCGCGACTGGTTGCAAAAGGCTTTTCTCAAACTCCGGGAGTTGACTATGATGAGACCTTTTCACCAGTAGCGAATATTAAGTCTATTAGGGTTATGCTAGCCATTGCTGCATTTCATGACTATGAAATATGTCAAATGTATATCAAAACCGCTTTCCTTAATGGAAAGTTGGCTGAGGATGTTTACATGAGTCAGGCAGAGGGTTTTGTCAGTTCAGAGTACCCTAATAGAGCGTGTAAGCTTGAGAAATCCATCTATGGATTGAAACAAGCACCTCGCAGATGGAATCTTTGTTTCGATGAGAAAGTCAAAGAGTTTGGTTTTTCGAGGAGCGAAGATGAGTCCTGTGTATATGTCAAGGCTAGTGGGAGTATAGTTAGCTTTTTGGTATTGTATGTGGATGACATACTACTCATAGGAAATGACATCCCAACTCTGCAGGAGGTGAAGTCCTAGCTTGGGAAGTGTTTCGCTATGAAGGACCTTGGAGAAGCTGCCTATATCCTAGGGATAAGGATTTTGAGAGACAGGAGTAAGAGACTAATTGGACTTAGTCAAAGCACCTACTTGGATAAGGTGCTGAATAGGTTCATCATGCAGGATTCCAAGAAAGGAGAGTTACTGATCCAGATAACGCCAGACTGAGTAAGACTCAGAGCCTGAGTACAGAGGTTGAGATAGCTGAGATGAGTCGAGTACCATATGCTTCCGCTGTAGGCTCAATCATGTATGCTATGACTTGTACTCTTCCTGATGTGGCCTTTTCTTTGAGCATGGTCAGCAGATATTAGGGGAACCCTGGCAAGGCTCACTGGACTGCGGTAAAGAACATTCTCAAGTACCTGCGGAGGACTAAGGACTGGGTCCTTACCCTCGGTGGGAGTGATGACTTGAGAGTAGTAGGGTATAGTGATGCTAGCTTCCAGACTGATAGGGATAATTTCCGCTCTCAGTCAGGCTGGGTCTTTACCTTAAATGGAGGAGCAATTACTTGGAAAAGTTCCAAGCAGGAGACAGTGGCTGATTCAACTTGCGAATCAGGGTACATAGCAGCAAGCGAGGCAGCAAAGGAGGCGATATGGCTGAAGAACTTCATTGGAGACCTTGGAGTAGTACCAGCTATAAATGAGCCTATGGTCTGTGATAGTGAAAGTACAGTTGCCTTAGCCAAGGAACTAAGGGATCACGGGAGATCCAGACACGTCGACAGAAAATACCATTTCATTAGACATCGAATAGAAGAAGGACTCCTCGTGGCAAAGAGGGTATCATCAGATGAGAACCCAACAGATCCCCTCACGAAGGGATTGAGTAGGGTTAAGCATCTTCAGCATGCGAGGCGCATTGGGCTAAATGATGATATTAGTTTTAGAAATTAGATAGCTTTTGAAATTTGTAAAGTGTAATTGACATTTGATCATAAATAAAAGTTGTTATTTATTTATAAGTAAAGTGTTACTATCTTCTGTCAATCGTTTACTATCATTTCAATTTTTGCATGTTTTGACTTCCAGAATAATTATGTTATGGTATATCATATTATTCAAACCATCCATAATCAATCATACTTTGGAAGTAGGTAATGAGGCAAGACTGTCATGAATGGCTCTGCAGTTTGTCTGGGACAAAGGGGCTGCAGTGTTCATGAGTACTCCTGGAATAGTGATTCGAGTATTGGATTCAACCCACGCTCACTTGTATCACTTCATGGAATTTATCTCGAGTGACCGTGAGACGGTAATATCATATAAGTCTTCAAACCTAGAGATATGAGTTGTTGACTATGAGTTGGTTATACATTGATTGTACGAAAACGCATTGGTAACTTGATGTTATAAAACGTGCTTTTGTGTATGATTCAACAAGTAGTTAGTACAAGCATATGAGTCGAAGTTTATCTGTTTCTTCTAGTCCTTGGAGGATTAGAAGCGATATATGGGCCCCTCGATGATTTTGTTTTGACCTATGTACCGGGCCCGGTCAGAACTAAATTGATGTGTTCGATTAAGTTCTATGTCAAATAAATCGGAAATCGGGAAACAAACTGCTGGACAATAAGTACGACATTGTTCCATGTATTTGTTCGGCTGATATCTTGAGAGCAGAGGATTATATGATCACTTATCTTAAATGGCAGGTCATCTTAGTTCTGCGAGACTTTGAAAGAGCTACGATTGCTGATCGGTTCCTGAAGTCATACTTGCAGTTATAGTTATTATACTTATCCAAGTGGGAGACTGTTGGATAAGGTGTCTAAGCCCATAACTATTTCTGGTATGTACTTGACCTGGTTGGCATGGTCCATTTGGATTGCATGGAATCATGATAATTGGATAGACAAAATGAGAAGAAGGACACTTATGATTTGTTAATATATTATAAGTTATAATATATTAATATGAAATCATATTATTTAATTAGTATTGAACAAGAATTAATTTGGAATTAGTTTTGTGATAAAAAAGAGACTAATTAAATATATGGGGTTGATTGTGTAAATCATTCATTCTTATATAGTGGGCTAATGATCCATGGTTATTGGATTGGGCTAAAACCCATGGATCATGGAGGAAATGAAAAGCCATGTCAATTAGGGTTTACATGGTGTAACCCTACTTGTGACACACTATATAAAGACCCCATAGGCTAGCAAAATCGGCACTAAGTGAAGAACAAGGAGGGCTAGTCGTTTTTGAGTGATAGTGTACTTCTCTCAAAGTTATTCCAAGAGTTGTGGTGTTGTGTGAAACATTTGAGGCATCACATTTGGGGTGCTAGGCTCACAAAGTTCTTAAGGAATCCAAGCAACAAGAAAGGTATGTTCTTCTACTAGCTTTTATGTTTCAAGTTCCCCAGGTCATGCTAGTTAGGATAAGAACCTTGAAAAAATCAAATTTGCATGTATCTTAGTAAAACATAGATCCAAGGTTTCTAGGGTTGCATGTACACCATAGGAGTGTTAGAATGCTCAAAACCCATCAGAACACATATATATGCCACATACATTATTGAACGGGCAAATATGGCGATCTACACGAATCTCGCTTTCATTATGCGTTGTGTTTGGGTGACCTTGTACTTCAGCTTACAGCTTCATGCCTCGACTACCACCAGTCTCGTTGCATAATCAGATGCTGACTGGGGGAGGGTCCCGCATCTCGTCAGTCTTTGAGTGGTTGTTGTGTAGTAGTGGTGTGCAAATGTCGTAACCGAAAAATGTTGGATTTTCAACTTGTTTAGATAGGTTCACTCTCCTCTCGGTAAAGCAACCAACATTTATTATGACAACATTAGTGGGGTCTATCTCTCCAACAATCACATACAACACCAACGAAACACATAAAGATTGATATATACTTTGTATACGATAAAGTTGTCACGATCAGATTTGCCTCCTTCATGTCCCATCAAGCCATCGTGATGGCGACATCTTCACAAAGGGCCTTCCATCGTCTCTCTTTATGGTTTCTAGAGACAACTTAAGTGTTCTCAATCTCCCGTTTAAATGTGGGGCGTATTAACATGTATTTTATGTTGTACATTAGGTGTTATGTTTTACATTAGATAGGCATGTTGCTTAACTTTCATTGTGCAACCCATGTACTTTATTCTTTGTACATTTACTCCAAAGAAATGGGAAATCCGATACAAAAACATTAAAAATTACAAGTTCACGGCTTTAAAACATGGCTTAAAGGGTATTCATCCACATTCTTATAAGGAACGTCTTGTCCCCCCTCAAGATTCAATTTTCCGTTTCTATTTCTTTCATGTAATGTCATCGGTTGAGTGGTTGAGTGTTGTGGTCCATTACGTATTAGACTCTATTAGATGCCTTTACCACCAATTCATATAGTTATGAATTTGCGAAAGCCTATTCAAGAATTAAGAAATTGGCTCAAAAATTAGGTAAAAACAATGACCAAGGTTTCGTTGCTTTTCTTGATTACGTAACAAGAAAAAGGAGCACGAGTATTAAAGAAGAAGAAACAAAGCACACCTTGTACCGAAAAAGCAAAGTGTTCGTATCTATATGGGTCATGTTCAAGATTCTTTTTCATATTTACAATATCAATCCCTAGACAATTGTTCAATGCCACTTTTTGAATCTAAGTTATACCAGGAAGAACGCAAGAATTACATCAAACAAACAAAATCAAATCAAACATATGATACATTTCTTAAACAATCATCTAATCTACTTCAAGAATCATTAGTTGAATCTAATTTAGGTTTATACAATGGAGTATCTTCACCAATCAAAAGAGACCTCAACATAGCTTCACATACATCACTATCATACACAAGCAAATGGCCACCATCATGAACTTCATGATACTTGATCCATGGCAACCTTTTCCAAACATACCTTTGTAGTTCAACAGGCACAACTTTATCTTCATAACCTTGCCATATATGAAGACGACATTGATTTTCACCAAATGGATTGATCATATTCAACGGATCAAAATCCCATTTCCCAAATGCCACAATGAAATCCTTTCGAAGACTATCAAATATCGGTTCTTCCTTCAGTTTGCTCTGTTAAATTCAAGATCAAAGATCAATTTTTTTTTTTGTTGATTGAATCTTGAAATTTATATGAGTTAATTCAAGATCAATGGTGTTTTTTGTCCATGTGTAGTTTATGTTAATTAAAATTTGAAATATAAAGACGATCGAAATTTAAGATTAATGGTCAGTTTTTTTTATGTTATCTAAAGTGAGCTTATTTTTTGATATTTTTACCTTGTTATGGTTTAAAAATTTTAAAATAGCTTATTAAAAAATTTACTTATTTACTTAGACTAAGGTTTCAAGAATTTATTGAAATTTTTATTAACTATAAAACATTTAATATTCTAAATGTATTTTTATGTCATTTTATATATTTAGCTTTAGGCCAACGGTTGATCCGTCAAGGTATAAATCTTCAAATATAAAGAGTCATATTCGAGATCAATGATTATATTTTTTTCTGAGTTGTTTTTATTGATTAAATCTTAAACTTTTAAGACCGATCAAATTCAAGATCAATGGTCATTTTTTCTGTTTTTTTGTTAATTAAATTTTGAAATCTAAACACGAGTTAAATTTAAATTTTGAAATCTAAACACGAGTTAAATTTGCATCTTAAAAAACACGAGTTAAATTCAAGACATTTGCATCTTAAAAAACACGAGTTAAATTCAAGATCAATGGTCAATTTTTTTTTGTTAGTCAAATCTAGGAATTTAAAGACAAGGTAAACCCAAAATCAATAATCATTTTCTTTCTGTTTTTTTTTTTCGTTAATTAACTCATGAAAATTAAAGACGAGTTCAACTCAAGATCAATGATTATTTTTCTGTTTGCTTGTTTTTTTTTTTTTTTTTTTTTTTTTTTTTTTTTTTGTTAACTAAATCTTGAAATTAAAAAACGAGAGGCTATTACTTCTTACCTTACAGAGCAATTGATACCCAGGAGTGTTTTTAAGAACTTCCAAATCTTTATTGCTGAAAAATTTAGGGTTCCGATCAAGAACAGAAGAAGACGGGAACATTTTCTGAGTCAACCACCAGTGTAACAACCCCGGCGTGTGACGCGCCACCCAAACCGCCCACTGTGAAAGCTTTTTCCGGTAATCATCTTGTATCAGATCACGAGGAAGCGACGGCCATCTGTAATTAACAAACGGAACCACCATAACAACTCCGGCTAACCTGCATCATGATACACCATTTCAGTAATAAATTTACACAACATTCAAATCAACTTCGAATTCTTCTCAGATTGCGACCTTTCTGGAATGTTCTTGATGCAACTCCATGTGGGATATGATCCAATCGAGACACCAATGAGATAGAATTTAGATCCAAGCTGTAATTGGTCTGCAAGTTCTTGAATATCTGATGATTCACTCTTTAACGAACGCTTTGGATTTGGGTCGCTATCTCCATATCCAGCTCTATCGAATTGTACAAGATAAATCCCCAATTCACCCATTAGTTTCTGAAATTTACGACATCTGGGTATCAATTTCGATACAAAAACTGTTAAAAATACACACAGATCTACATTCTACACACACAATATTGAAAACGAAAAGGGGTTTATCAATATGTACTTGGGTAGCCATGAAGTTCATCTCTTTGTTGCTAGCGAATCCATGAACAATAACGACTCTGTAAGTCGATTCATTCTTCGGGACTCCTCGTTCTTTGTAAGCTAAGTATCTTCCATCACTGAGTTTGATTCTACCTGATGAAGAAGACGATGACTTTTCGTTTTTCGGATCAATTGAATCGATAATATCTGATGAAGTAGGTGAATCACACTCTGAAGTTACTGGTCTTGTTGGTTGATCTGATATTCGCAAACAACTCATTCCTAAACACCCCATCATCAACCCCACAACTCTCTTCAACACCATTTCTGAAAAAAGATCGAAGCTTTATAATACCCATATCATCATATGTCTATATCCATTCCAATAAAGAATTCAAAAGCGTAAATTACAAGACTTCTGAGTTTTAGATTTTGGATTTTAGGGTTTACCTTAGTGAAAGAGAAAGGATCTTCAGATGGGTTGTTGATGACGGCTGCAACAATCAAATTGACACACTTGATTTGATAAAACGAAATGGAAAAATACACACACAAACACACACACAGTCTACGTGGATATGTACAGCTGAGATTGGTGATGCTTTTTGTCGTAAAGTTTCGGTTTTTGTAGTTAATTTCTTGCCTGAGTTAAACTCGAAATGGTCAACAGCCAGCACATGGCGATTCTGAAGGCATATTCTATTCGACAGCGGTGGATATTCAAGTTAAATGATATGCGAATAATGATTGCTTTCAGAAGAGGGTGATCTAAAATGAGTTGGTTTAGCAAGTATTTATGTCTTTGAAGAGGACTTATGATGAGATCATGGAAAAAATCTTACTAGAAATCGGAATAGATATGAAATATGTCATGCAACTTTGTGTTCGAAATCATACATGTTAAATTTGCCCAATATTGCGTCAGAAAATGGCAAGAGAATCATTATATCATTCAAAAATTTAAATTTATTGCTTGTTTGCAAAACTTACAAACGATTTGAGATTTTATTCTTTTAGGAATTCACCGTACTTACTACTTATGGACCATGTACTGATCACAACATATTATTATGGTACCATGGGTGCCTATTATGTTATAACCCGTGGAAATCACGGTTGTTAAAAAAATATAATAAAATAAATAATTATTTAATTATACAATTGATAATTAATATATAATTAATGTGAAAAGTAAAATAAACATAATATTTTAACATATATTTTGAAAGACTTATTTTTATATAACATTGGAAGTTTTATATGTCAAATTAACATCCTTATCCAAAATCAACAACATCAATCATTTTCTGCTCTTTACATAGAAAGTAAATGGTTTGTGTTTAAATATAATACATAAACGATGTGTTTAAATAAATTAACATAAATGAACCTTATTACACCAAATTTATATAAATGATAGCTTATAAAATAAAATTACAAAAATGAGTATAGTTAACTTTGTTTACAGAAATTAGTGTCTTCTCGACAGATGATGAATATTATTCGTTTAATGAATAGTTAAAATTCAACAATTAATTTCCTCTCAAAGATATGGCCTTTCTTATAATTACACCACTACTGACATTGATTCTGCTATTATTGACACAATATTACGATTGTTTTATGAAAATACATATTTTAAAATTATTAAGTGATGGTCTAGGAAACTCAAAAAAATAGTTTAAATTGTAAAATGAGTTAGTGTTGGCAAATAGTCTCTTTTGGAAACATGTCTAAAGTGAACAAAAAGTTCATCATTTTCAAATTGGTGATCTAAATAAGAATGGACATTAAATCGAAAAAATGGACATTAGACACCTATTTATATGCGTATACACAATCATACATACTTTATTGTTTTTTTTTTATTTTGTCACATTTGATATGTGAAACATTTGTGGCACACTCCAAATCCTCAAACTAATTTACTCCTATCGAAACCAAATATAATATTCTTCCAAATGTGGTCTCACTTCTACATATAAACGTATATTTATATTAAAAAAAGTAATGCAAATTAAAAGCAACTCATGCTAAGAGTTGTGGTCTATATCATTTACTAAAAAAAATCAAAACTATTTTATGAACGAAGATGAAAATGAACATTCAAAACAATATATTATTTATTTCATAATTAATCTAAACACGGACCAAAAACATATATATTAAAACCATAAAACATCCTAATTAACCTCAAGATTCACACCAGGAATGACATATACTCCTTATTCTTCACATGTGCCAACCTGAAAGCCAAGTTAAAAGCAAAGTCTAGTAAAAACTGAAGTTAAAGATGCATTAAAAACATTCACATGATAGGCAACTTTCACTACTTGTATAAGCCCATTACGACAATAGTATTGTACTTATACTTTTTACACATTAAAAACTTGCTTAGTTTGTTTACTGATAAAAGCAACAATATTTTATTTTGACCAATAATATCAATGTACTTACATTTCACTGTTATTACGGGTAAAAAATGTAAGTATATTTCTGTTACGTGTAAAAGATAAATTACTTCATATGTATAAACCACTAAAATGAATCTATAATCATTAACATGATTATTATGTTAATCACTTACACATTTATAACCACCAAGATAATGCAAAAAGAAAGAACTGCCAATGAAATGACTCTCAACCTGTTGGCAAAAAAACAACAAATGGGTAAGAAAAATTGAAGATATATATTATGAATGAATAATGCAAGAATCAAAACCAAAGCATCAAATGCCTGTGTTCACAAATTCAATTTTGCTTGGTTTATATGATGAATGAATGATACAACTAAAATTGTTCCTCATTAAGATAGTAATAAATCATATTTAAGTATGTTATTGGCGATCTCTTAGATTACCTTCATCAATACCTAAAATAGGAAACAACATTTTCATATATTTATGACGAATTGTGTATTAGTTACAATTGATAACCAACTAATATGTAGGACATCATTCTATAACAACTTGTATCTTTGTCTACATTTGCTTCACTTTATTTATATGTGCTCGTGACAGAGATGGACATGCGGAAACTGATAATACAATGTCTCATTTTGATACTATCTAACAACAATTAGCATATAGGCAAGGAAGATACCTTTAGTAGAGGGGCTTTCTCCAAAAAAAAATCTCATCCTCTGTAGCGGGTCCATCATCCATTTTTCTGAAAAAAAAAAGAATATATAAACCTACAATTATCACCCAATACACACTAATAGATGATTATCAAAAACCATTTCAATCCAACCTCCCAGCAAATGAGCATGCTAAGACGGCACCACCATATCTAAGAAGAGAGAGAAGAGGCATATTGATTTATCGTTGTCAAAAAATTACAAATTAATGGTTCACTTAGGCTTTTTATTGAACACATGGCAGGCGAAACAAATTTTACAAGTTAGTTGCATCAATAACTCAAACAATGACATATGCAAACAAACAAAGCAATATGAATAGCCTATACAACAATATGAATAGCCAGGGAAGAAGAATTTTAAGAACTAACTTGAAATCGATGGTTGTAGCTGAATAATCTTTAATTCCTTGGCATAAATCAAACGTATCTTCAAATAGTTGCGACTGAACTTGAGTTTGATGGGTTGAAGGTATATACGAACATGATTTTGATGCTACAAATAAAATGAATCTTCAATTACATGCCACTAAAATAGAGGTTGATGGGTTGGAGGTATATATGAACAGGAAGCCCTAGTCGTCGTTGTAATCTTGGATATAATTACGATCCTAATTTCTTTCCTAATGTAAATGAAATTCAAATTGGTTTGCTAATTTATTGGGATATATGGCGATTAAAATGGATTGTGGGATTAGCTATAGCTATACCAAATAAGCGGGAAAATATTTATGAAATGGCTATAGAGGTGACACGTGGCAAAAGAGGGCTTTATAAAAACGACATGTGGCAGCTAGAGGATTCATTTATTAGAAGAGAAGATTATGGACCATTAGGCTATGATCAAAATATGATTTTACAAAAACTTTTAAATATCTATAAGAACTTTTAAACTTTTGGTATTATAAAACTAATATCACAAGCATAGTAACCAAGGGAGCCCTAATCTCATTACGGTTGATAGGAGTCTATATCCCTCGACAACTATTTAGTGACAGGAGGTACCATTCAAAGAGTGTTTTATTCGTGTTGTTATGGGGGCATGTCCTAAACCATGAATGCATTCATAACATAACACATAAAACTCAAAACATGAGCAATTCAATCATCAATCAATAAACGTATCCATGCTAAAACTTTCATAACTAAAGCACTAGAAATGCCCTTTAAAATAATAAACATATGACATGGTAAGACTTTCATAACTAAACGAAAAGCAATTCCCTTTAAAACAATAAACATATGGCATGCTAAAACTTTCATGTTAAATTACTTGTATTTCCCTTTAAATCGTGAAACTTAGAACATAAAGATTTAAGTATCAAAACACTTGACATTAAACAAATTCATATAAAAAAGTTTGCTTTGCTATGTACCCACAAAAACCCACATGTACTCACCTTATTAGTTAGTGAAAACTAATTATAACCCCTTATCTTTCAATTGATTCCTTTTTAGGTAGTGAAAACTAATTATAATCTTTGTCCTTCAATTGAGTCCTTTTAACCAAAATACATTCAATTCATATTCAGTCAACACATAATGTTCTTAATAACATAACTTAACCCATTAAGAGCTTAATTCCATTTCTTACACAATATAATCACTGATTATAGCAATTTTTCCATTTACAACTTTTATCAATTTAACTAATCATACTTCTACAATATTACTTATATATGAATTAATTCAATATTACTTGTATATGAATTAATTCATTGAGTTCTTAACTCAATTTCAAGTTTCCAACCCTTTCATCAATTAGGGTTTATAACCCCTAATATTCAATTCAAAGATCTATCCATAAAATCTTAAAGCTTGGAATCATAGTTAAGACAATTACTATTACATCACACTAAATCTTTATAGCATCCAAACACGTTTCTAGAATTTCTTACCCAATCCATCATGGATGAACTAAAGAGCCTTAAGAAGAATAAGAAGGAGAATACCTTGACTCACCTTCTATTTGTTAATGCTCTAGATTCTTCACAATCTCCTGGTAGAAGCCTTAATCATGGATCCTCATCCAAAAATCACCTCTTACAACTTCTAAAATGGGAGTGTGTGTATGAATAAAAGATAAAAGGCCGACCATTAGTCCATTTAACATAATATGGAGTTGTAGCTTGTGTGCCACGTACATCACTTGTAGGAGTGACATTCTTCATTAAACGTGAACGTGTCATGTGACATCCCCATTTTTCACGGCCAGAAAAGACCGATTTGTTTATGCTTTGTTTTAAAATCAGAGTAATTGTTTAAAGAAAAACTATTGTGGAATTTGTTCCCAAAACAAAATATGATAAGAATCTATCAAAACTTTTCTTGAAGAAATGTATTTCATTAAATAACAAAATCTCGGGATGTCATGTTCCGATACAGACCAAAAGCATAAACGACACATTATAAGCCTTACAACAGTTATACACAACTACAGGCCTATAAACAAAATAGCTTGATGATTCATCCAACTTATGCTCTCGCGCCACTACCTGTAATACAAATAAAACTGAGTGGGTCAGGCTTGGGAGCCTGGTGAGCATATAGGGTTTTCAACCCACAATAAATAATTATATTAATTTCAATCATCAAACAATCAACCCAATTATCCACCCCCATTATCTCCTTTTATTTCTTAAAGATTTACCCTAAGAATCAGTTATTCCTCGTTCATTTATTCCTAAGGATTATCCTAAGGAATCGACACGAAATCCATCGTTGCCAGGGTTTTCTCAACAGACACTAAATCCATAGTTACCAAGGTTTTCTCAACAGGCACTAAATCCATAGTTACCAAGGTTCATCTACACAGTACTAAATCCATAGCTACTATTGTATTTATATAAAGCACTAATTCTATAGCTGCCAGGATTTTTAGAGTACACCGGTGAACATCAAGTCCACAACACCTACAAGTTGCGAGCCTGCTAGTGTTCCACTGGACTGTCTAGAGTCGTCCGTGGTTGTCATTCCTACTCTGCTGAATGACGGGGTCATCGTTTGGGTAAAGGTTTCACTCATTTTTCACCTGTCACCTTCATCTCATGATCTATATCATCTTTCGTCTCATCCTCAAACTCATCTTTCCTTACACGCCAACTATTTCATCTACCCATGTTCTACCCAACATATTTGTAGATATAAATTACATATATAGTTTAAATCATTTAAAAACATGTATAAAACATTCATTCAACATCCATCTCAAGTAAACAAACTATATATATATATATATATATATATATATATATATATATACACACACACACACACACACATATATATATATATATATATATATATATATATATATATATATATACACACATATATATATATATATATATATATATATATATATATATATATATATATACACACACACATAACACGTATTTTATAACAAATACTTCATATCTATGTGTAAGGTGAAAGTAACTACACACTCACTTGATAAGACGATTATCGGACATCACTACGACTCTTCAAGTAGTATTCTTTGATGAAACCGAGATATCTTCACAAACCGGGCTTCTCGCGGGCAGAGCTTCGGCTTAAAACTCTTTTCTTCTCGAGATCTTTGGGGCTTCGGGACTCGCTTCGGGTGTCGGGATGATACCGGGGCTTCGGGGGTACTTCAAGAGGGCTAGAGAGGGTATCAGGAGTGAGAGAGTGAAGGAATTAGCAACTATGGCCGGCTGCCCTTCGGTTTCTATGTATAGGGCCATTTTTCTGGATTCACGTCGTGAATCCCAAAATTCACGTCGTGAATCCCAAAATTCACGTCGTGAGTTCAGTAGTCATCAAGTGCGTCATCGCAACTTTGGTCTGTCAGGCTCCAGAAGACGTTATTATTGAGTTCACGTCGTGAACTCTGACACAGTGTCGGGGTTCGCGCCCCGAACTTCAAAAATTCATATCTTTCGCATACGAGCTCCGTTTTCAATGTTCTTTATATGCACACGTAGGTGAGATTATGCTCTACAACTCTCGTTTAGACTTCGTCGGCTAATTTTGACTTTATTTGTTTATTATATTAATTTTAGTAGGCCGGGACAGGAAAACTTCGTTAGAATTTCATAACTTCTTCATCTGACGTCCGTTTTCGTCTGTCTTTTTACCGTTGCATTACTATCAACGAGATCAACGAGATCTTCGATTCTCGTTTAGATTGTTTCGGCTAGAAACCAATCGATCTCATATTCGAACTTTGGGGTGCATACTGCTAAGCTGAAACTTAGGAAAATCATAACTTCCTCATACGAAGTCAGATTTAGACGTTCTTTTTATGCACGCTCTCGGCTTAACGTATTCTACGACTTTCGTTTAGATCACTAAGGCTAAATATCGCTCTATCGTAAATTCACTATTTATGTCACGCAGTTTCGTACCGGTTTGTTACGAAACTTCGACAGGTCATAATTGCTTCGTTATAACTCGGATTTCGGCATTCTTTATATATCCGGAATCCTTGTCACGACCACTACAACTTAGTTAAGATTATTCATTCTAAATAATCTTTTATCAAAAAGTCACTTTTGATGCTTATCGTCTCTAAATTGACTAGCCCGGATCTACGGGCGTTATAATTATCTCCCCCTTAGGATGATTACGTCCCAGAATCATCAACGAAAATAGGGCTTGTATAATGATTCCATACTAAGTAATAACCGTAATATATATGTTTCTTCGAACGTGTATCTAACTCTTGGGCTTCTTGACCGCAGGCGATGCTCAATCTTGAACCTGCTCCTCGTACTATGTTGGACGCTCAATCGTAACCTTCAAGTTACAAAATAAATCCTTATTGAGGACTCCTTCTTCTTCTTAGGATAAGTACTTTCCTTTATCTATTGTAACAGATCGATGAGTCATGTTCTAATGACCTTTCATCGGATGATGCAACGCCTAGACTCAAGTCTTTGAGAGTCATATTCCAGAATGGAATATACCTTCCTTCATATTCTAATGTGATATAATCACATTTTAGCATGTAGAATTTCTAGCTACTAACTTCTTTAACAACGAGCGCGATACAATTGATCGCTTTGATTTCAATCTTCCGGCTTAAGTCAGATGCTACATCGAACTTGGTTCTCCGAACCATGTAACAAACTCATCGTAGTCGGACTCAATTTGATATGACCACTAGGGTCAGAATATCAATCATCTTCTTAGTCATTACCGAAACAATGGTAATGACATACTTGAAAAAAAAACGGAATCAATCACTAGCTTCTTGGTAACCTTGTGACTTTCCCTGATCCAAGCGTGAGTCCTGTGCTTCCAGTAGTATAGATCTCTACTAGTATTCACACCTACTCATACTCGTCCCAAGTATTGTCTCACAGTCCCCAAGTCCTAAAATCACAAAACAATTTAACACATACGAATGTGCCCAAATAATCACAAAAATTTTCCTAGACTCTACTAGGACTTCTTCCATGCGTATCTTCAATCATCAATTCTACTTCAACTCGATTGGTGATGGAAATTCCAGACGATGGAATAACTTCAAGAATTACACCAATCACTCCATCATCCTGCCAATCGAAGGTGTACTTCAGACGTACCATACTCCTCTAAACGTTCCGTTATTTTATCAGTCATATTCTAAAGGCAAGATACCACTTTTACGATATCTTCCGATAAGTGTCATTCACTATCATAAGCCTTTCATTTCCTCCATTTACTCAATTCTCTACGAGTCTTCACCATGACGTTTTGTACACCTAAGCAGACGTTTGGTGTACTGGGCGAGAATTTAAGATAGGAAGACTTTATTTACGATAGACGTATAAATCTGATTATCACTCCAAAACGTTTACATGCTAGTTCTAATATCGTAGTCGTACTCTTAGAATCTTAAACACATAAGGTTTCCAGACCCGGTTGGCAAAAGACCATAGATCCGAACAAACAATATCATATATGGCAAACATATATCATTTAGCACATAAAAGCATTTTAGGCATCTTTCCTAAAATATACTAGTGCTCGTGTCTAAAATATGGTAGACACTCATCTCACAATCATTGCTTAGCATTCTAAGTTTAAGTCTAGAAATCCTACAAATTCCTAGTTCGCTTAAACTAATGCTCTGATACCAACTGTGACATCCCCATTTTTCACGGCCAGAAAAGACCGATTTGTTTATGCTTTGTTTTAAAATCAGAGTAATCGTTTAGAGAAAACTGTTGCGGAATTTGTTCCCAAAACAAAATATGATAAGAATCTATCAAAACTTTTCTTGAAGAAATGTATTTTCATTAAATAACAAAATCTTGGGATGTCAAGTTCCGATACAGACCAAAAGCATAAACGGCACATTATAAGCCTTACAACAGTTATATACAACTACAGGCCTATAAACAAAATAGCTTGATGATTCATCCAACTTATGCTCTCGCGCCACTACCTGTAATACAAATAAAACTGAGTGGGTCAGGCTTGGGAGCCTGGTGAGCATATAGGGTTTTCAACCCACAATAAATAATTATATTAATTTCAATCATCAAACAATCAACCCAATTACCCACCCCCATTATCTCTTTTTATTTCTTAGAGATTTAACCTAAGAATCAGCTATTCCTCGTTCATTTATTCCTAAGGATTATCCTAAGGAATCGACACGAAATCCATCGTTGCCAGGGTTTTCTCAACAGGCACTAAATCCATAGTTACCAAGGTTTTCTCAACAGGCACTAAATCCATAGTTACCAAGGTTCATCTACACAGTACTAAATCCATAGCTACCATCGTATTTATATAAGGCACTAATTCTATAGCTGCCAGGAGTTTTAGAGTACACCGGTGAACATCAAGTCCACAACACCTACAAGTTGCGAGCCTGCTAGTGTTCCACTGGATTGTCTAGAGTCGTCCGTGGTTGTCATCCCTACTCTACTGAATGACGGGGCCATCGTTTGGGTAAAGGTTTCACTCATTTTTCACCTGTCACCTTCATCTCATGATCTATATCATCTTTCGTCTCATCCTCAAACTCATCTTTCCTTACACGCCAACTATTTCATCTACCCATGTTCTACCCAACATATTTGTAGATATAAATTACATATATAGTTTAAATCATTTAAAAACCTGTATAAAACATTCATTTAACATCCATCTCAAGTAAACAATATATATATATATATATATATATATATATATACATATATATACACACACACATAACACATATTTAATAACAAATACTTCATATCTATGTGTAAGGTGAAAGTAACTACACACTCACTTGATAAGACGATTGTCGGACAGCACTACGGCTCTTCAAGTAGTATTCTTTGATGAAACTGGGATATCTTCACAAACCGGGCTTCTCGCGGGCAGAGCTTCGGCTTAAAACTCTTTTCTTCTCGGGATCTTTGGGGCTTCGGGACTCGCTTCGGGTGTCGGGATGATACCGGGGCTTCGGGGGTGCTTCAAGAGGGCTAGAGAGGGTATCGGGAGTGAGAGAGTGAAGGAATTAGCAACTATAGCCGGCTACCCTTCGGTTTCCATTTATAAGGCCATTTTTCTGGATTCACGTCGTGAGTTCAGTAGTCATCAGGTGCGTCATCGCAACTTGGGTCTGTCAGGCTCCAGAAGACGTTATTACTGAGTTCACGTCGTGAACACTGTGTTCACGTCGTGAACTCTGACACAGTGTCGGACAACACTACAGCTCTACAACTTTCGTTTAGACTCCGTCGGCTAATTTTAACTTTATTCTTTTATTATATTATTTTTAGTAGGTCGGGACAGGAAAACTTCGTTAGAATTTCATAACTTCTTCATCTGACGTCCGTTTTCGTCTGTCTTTTTACCGTTGCATTACTATCGACGTGATCTTCGATTCTCCTTTAGATTGTTTCGGCTAGAAACCACTCGATCTCATATTCGAACTTTGGGCTGCATACTGCTAAGCTGAAACTTAGGGAAATCATAACTTCCTCATACGAAGTCAGATTTAGACGTTCTTTTTATGCATGCTCTCGGCTTAACGTATTCTACGACTTTCGTTTAGATCACTAAGGCTAAATATCTCTCTATAGTAAATTCACTATTTACGTCACGCAGTTTCGTACCGGTTCTGTCACGAAACTTCGACATGTCATAACTTCTTCGTTATAACTCGGATTTCGGCATTCTTTATATATCCGAAATCCTTGTCACAACCACTACAACTTAGTTAAGATTATTCATTCTAAATAATCTTTTATCAAAAAGTCACTTTTGATGCTTATCGTCTCTAAATTGACTAGTTCGGATCTACGGGCGTTACATGTCACGTTCATGCATAACATATTGCCTATTCCAGAAATGGAAATATACATCATTGTTCTACATAAAACTTACTCAATCTGTCACGTACCTCCATTAGTAGAGTAACCTGCAGTTAGGCAAATTCCATTACTGCATCAATTTCCAAGTTTTGCACTAACTTATATTCATATTTACACTATCGTAACTCCACCATGTTAACTTCAAAATTCATGAACTTTATATCCACATGAAGATGGGAAAGAGCATAACAATTCCATTAAGACACTTTTGAATAAGCATTTATAAGTCCAAATCTATTAAGACATGAAGTTGGTGTTCAAAATTATAAAATTTCCCATTTTACCCTTATAATCAAAATACATAACTCCATTTCTAAATTCTTAATTTCATATTTCACTTTGTCACAAAGGATTTTATAACTTACATTAGCACACTGAAAAGACTCGAGAATTCAAAAGTTTATAATACTCATAACTTGACCAAATTACCCTTAAGATCACATGATATGTTAACATAGACAACGAGGCTTATTACCCACTTGTTTATTATTAGATATAAGAAATTTGTGGTTATTACAAATATCTACCCCTTAAAAGGATTTCGTCCTCAAAATCACTAACATAAATTAAGCGAGGTTAGATTCACTTACAAAAACATTATTTTTCCAAACATGGTTAATTCTTGAAAATTTTCTTTTCTTTAAACCTTTCTTTTTGTTCGACCAACTATTGGATTTCCCTAACCATGGTCAATCAACTTCTTTTACTTTATTCCTGCATAGTCATAGTTTATTCCTCCCTTTCTCGATTCTCATAGATGTGTTTGAGTCATATCATGATTGTATTCAAGCATTACTTCCCATGTTCTTTCTTTAATTATCTCCACATATCTATAACCTCTATTTTCTTAAGACTTCTTTACTTATACATTTTCCTTCTTGATCTTAGATTCATTTCTTAAATCAAACTTGATCTCAGTTGTTATTTAACTAGGAGGGTTATCTTAATATTGTTTCACATCATTATCCAATTGCCATTTAAACTGGATATTATTTTTCCTAAACTTCAACCCATTATTGTATTCTTCATGTTGTCAAATCTTTCTCAACAAGTTATAACATGTATACCCTTGTCGTTTGAATCTTCATATACTTAGATAAACTTTCTTTTCCTTCGAAACTCTTGAACTTTATCTTTCCTTGAATTCTTTTTTTCTTATGAACTTAGTTATCTGTATGTCCCCAAATTTGGAACCAACTAGTGATCAAACAAAAGAACAAGCTAAAGTCAATAAGAATAAGAAGGAGTAGAAACAGAAATGATCCAAATTGCACACGTTCTATTAGCCGTAAACGCCAGGTATAATGGAACACACACATACAACCGTTGACTACTCTGACAAGACTGACACATATTTATAGGGAACAGTGAACCGTAAACAGTTCATGGCCGCAAACAACCTTGCAGCCGCAAACACCAACTGAACCATAAACACCTTGTTTACGGTTCACCCAACCGTAAACACCCCAAAAACCCATACAAAGACTAATAAGACCTATACAAATGGATGCCTAGCCCAAACCAACAAAATATGACCTAACAGTCTCCCCCTTGGTTTGAGGCTAGCATGAATTTAGTCTTTTTCTATGACCAGCACATCAGACCTTCCCATCGCACCCAACCACATCTTCTTCTCAATAATCTCCGCAATCATGCTTGTAAATTCTTTCGCAGCAACCTCAAAGATCTCTTGCTTGCATATTATCACTATTAGACTACTTTTTGTCACCAGACATAGTTTCTTGTAGATTCTCATCCTTTCTCACTTGGTTTTCTAAAGTATTTTATGTTATCATGACTTCGATGGACTTTTCAATTTATTACATTGGAAGGCATGCGTTTGACATTTCTTTTTTCTTTCTTCAATATTACTTCTAACATTTAGATATACTTATACCATTTAGTCACTTTGTGGGATTAAATATCTTTGTCCCATTCTATCTCTACATTAAAAGAAAATGATGGGTGTTTTTTTGAAGGTTCCACTAACTAATACATCTACGCACTAATAATCATTTTTGCATTATTTCTTCAGGTGGCTTATAATCCTTATTTCTTTCTTCATGATTCCATTCAAGATTTACTATTCGCTTCTAATGTTTTCCATTTACCATTTTTGTCCATCCACTTGTCCTTAGACAAACCCATTATTTGATGTCTGCCATTCATAATATCTTATATTTCCATTAAATATGCTTCTTCTTTCAATGATATTTCTTTCAAACACAATTTATATGAGATAGAAATAAACCACTAGAGGACTGAGAATACTCGTAAGATTAAATAATCTTTCAAATTCCCAAAGTATTCTTATAAGTCTAGTTATAACTCATGGGAGTGAAATCCAACCCAAAACTAAAATATATTCCTAACAAGCATTCAAAATGTAATATATAGACATGTGTGGTATGATTCATGCGACTAATAGAAGACTCAAAGCATTTTCTATAGATCTTTCATTCATGCATTTATTTATCATTTGTCCATTCATCCTTGCCATATCCCTTGAGGTCATTTCTTGATCCTTTTATACCAATCACATATGGAATTCAGAACATGTCCAAAGGATATTTTATCATGGTAAAACATTGAACTTATTACATTAAGTTTTCATATTAACTGGTATGTGCATAATGTTTCAAACACTATCTACATTCGTTCCTATTCTCATATTTGATGTCTCGAGACTTGCACTAATACATGCTCTATTGATCTGATATTTCATGCGGTCAAACATTCTAACCATTACTAAAATATTACAGTAAGGTATTCTAGTTTTTATGAATTTGTAAAAATCTATAACACTTCTCTTTATCCTCTTATACATGAATAATCATACCCATAGTAACTGAAAACATTCAAAACATAAAATAGTGCTAGGACTCCCCTAGTCCACCTTGTGTGACCAATAAAAGTTGTAAGGGTTCACATGGTGCAACCAATCTTGACAAGACTGCCAGGGTTCCCCTAGACCAACCCAATCACAAGAACTACCAAGGTGCCCCTGGTTCACCTTATGCTAAATAATATGGTCATCATTTCTAGTTATCTAAACACTTAATAAAATATATTACACTATTTCACATTTCCTTTTTAATAATACATGACTTGAATAATCAATGATGGAAAACGATTTCATCTCCTCTTACCAAATTATTAGTCTTGCCATCACACTTATCTCTAAGAACTTATTCTTTCTTTTGTTCCTTCATTGTTCTTGTTGGATTAGGTGTCTAAGCCCATAACTATAATTGGTATATACTTGATTTGATTGTAGCATGGTCCTTTTGGGTTGCCTTCACCATAGCAACTGGACATGATAAGCTTTGGAGAAAGAGGTTAATAAATGGTTTATTAATATATAATAATAATAATATATTAATTAGTAATCATATTATTTAATTAGTGTTTAATCATAAATTAATTTGGATCTAATTTAGTGGTTAAAGGAACTGATTAAAAGAACGGGGACTGATTATGTAAATCAGTGATAGTTGCAGTTTTGGGCTGATCGACTCTATTGAAAGGGGGTGGACGAAAATCTATGGCAAGCCCCATAGAGTTTTCGTCCAAGGCCTATCATATAGGGGTCCATGGACTGTTTAGAGGAAATTATGGTTTCCAGCTGAAAACCCTAGCAGCCTTAACTATAAAAGGAACCCCAGTCTCTAGAAATCTGCCTACCAGCTTCCAAGAGAAACCCTAGCCGATTTCTACCTCCTTCCCCCTCATTCTTTTCTTGTGGTTTTTGTGACTCCATTAAAGGTGCAACGCTCGGGGCACTAGGCTTTCGAAGGTCAAGGAATTGAATAAGGATTACTTGTTATTACAAGATAACAAGAAAGGTAAGATCTAAACCCTATAAGTTCCGATTTTATATATCTTAGAATTAGGGTTATTGCTTTGGAAATCTTGTTTGCATGTATAACTTGAGAAAAACCTAGATCCAAAGCAATTAGGGTTGCATGTGCACATAGGAATGTTGTAATGCTCAAAATCCATCAGTGGTATGAGAGCCTAGGATGTTTTTCTGTTATATTTGATGCAATAGTGATTTGTCTAAAGCTGGATCAAAACTGTTTTTGCTTTCTGACTGCTGAACTTGACGAGTTCAAAGATGAACTCGACGAGTCCAAGCCCTGACTCGACGAGTTGACTCGCCTGACAGCAAATTTTCCGAATTTTTGATCTATTTTGGATTAGGATAATTACCACAACTTGTTTTTATCATAATAAATTAATTTTATTAAATGGTAATCTGATTTCCTTATCCAAATAGATGGATTTGGTCAAATTTTAAGATAATGGCAAATTATTTGATTAATTAATTATTTAAAATTTGATTTGAATAATTTTGAAAAAGTTTCAAATTGCACCCTCTAGTTTTGGAATTTAAAAATTAATTAAAAGTTTAATTTTGAGATATTAAATTCTAAAACCCTAGTATTTTAAAAGTTTAAAATACACCCCTTATACTATTATAATATTAAAGGATTAATATGTATATATATGTATAAGATGAGTCATTCTTACCGTTAGTAAGCCTCATTCACGAAGCTGGTCTATAAGGGGTGTTTAAGGAAGCGACCTATAAAATGATCGACATTGGGTATCCACTCTTACCCACCGCACTCTTGACTAGTGGAGGGTCGTTAGCCAAACGGGTAGGATAGGACATTAATTCTCTCATTAATAAGTATAATGATAATTACAAAGTAACTAAATGTTTTTATAAATTTACAATCTTAGTTACTTTAGGAAAATGTGAATTTGATGCTAATCTATGAAATTACACATTGCACCTTGTCAAGTCATTAGTGGAGCGTGTGTGGCTAACCATCACACTAACTTGGACTAACAAGGGTGGCAATGGGTAGCTCGTAAATTATCATAGATCAATGGAGCGTGTGTGGTTAATCGGCACATTGATTAGGTGGTAAATGACCTCGAGAGTACCAAGCTAATTTGCATGGTTATTCACACCTTGTTTGTGATCCTCGGTATCCCAGTCATAAACTTGAAGGGCATAATTAAGATTAAACATGCCATTGAAAATTTTAATGAATCTCAAAAGAATCTAGGAATTTCATTTCATTTAAAACCTAATTATCTTAATTTCGTTTTTCGTTGTGGAATTGGAAATTGTCATTTACCTAACTTCAAATAATTTACAATTGGATTACGACATCCCTCTTCCGAATTGTGAATTATTGTGTTGGGTCCTAGCCTTAATATTTCATTTGGGTGTTATATTAAGGACTCCTTATCTAATCAAAACTTTGTCTTTCTTCCTTTTCAGATGTCTGGCTCAAGCAACGCTCCCGGCTCAACCTCCAACAACAAAAACTCTTCGAACCCACTCTCGCTCCTAAACATTTGTGGGAGGGTTACTTTTGATGGATCCAATTTCAATGATTGGACCAGAAACATCAGAATGGCCCTGTGATACGAGCATAAGGAACACATTCTCGACAAGGAACTCGCTGAGATTGATGAAGCTACTGCTACTCCCAAAGAAATGGAGGACTATAGGGCCTGATGTGTAACGCTTGTGTTTCTAGGCTAGGCATTAATGTTGATGTAATAGTCTAGGTCAACCTTTGTAACTCTTTTTGAAGTAATAAGAATGAATTATGTGAAATTATGTGTTTTATAGTTGTTAGGATTTAAACATATGTTAGATAAACTCGATATCTATGAAGAAAATTGTAGTGGTTGAAACAAGGATTCCGGAGATATAAAAAATACCGAAATTCGAGTTATAACGAAGAAGTTATGAACTGTCGAAGTTTCGCGACAGAACCGGCACGACGCTATGTGACGTAAAAAGTGAATTTACGATAAAGTGCTTTTTAGCCTTAGCGATCTAAATGAAAGTCGTAGTATACGTTAAACCGAGAGCGTGCATAAAAAGAATGTCCAAATCTGAATTTGTATGAGGAAGTTATGAATTTTCTAAGATTTGGCATAGCAGTATGCAACGCGGAATCCGAATTATAGATCGAGCAATTTTTAGCCAACATAACCTAAACGAGAATCGAAGATCTTGTCGATAGTAGTTTAACTGTAAAAAGACAGAA
The DNA here is from genome assembly GCF_052849685.1 of Lactuca virosa. Classification (NCBI taxonomy): domain Eukaryota; kingdom Viridiplantae; phylum Streptophyta; class Magnoliopsida; order Asterales; family Asteraceae; genus Lactuca; species Lactuca virosa. The sequence continues at coordinate 74,839,314 of NC_136431.1, forward strand.
AAAAAAGGACATCGGATGAAGAAGTTATGAATTTTTAACAGACTTTTCCTGTCCCGGTCTGTTAAAAATATAACTTTAAAAATAAATTCATAATTAGCCGACGGAGTCTAAACGAAAGTCGTAGAGCACGGTCACACCTACGCGTTGATATATAGAACGTCAAAAACGGAGCTCGTAGGCGAAAGTTACAAATTTTTGAAGTTTGAAAAATCGGAGTACGCCCCGCGTACAAGATTACGCCAAACGTACTCGGAAGCTAGGCCTCGGATTGTCCACGTCGCCCTTACCCTCGCATGCAACACGTATCTCGCACACTTGACACGTCCGAAGCCATGTATCACGGTACACCCAACATATGAGAGTACGTCTGGCGTAGAGCCTTGCAAGGCAGTACGCCCCGCGTACCAGGAAGTTACGCCCAACGTAATGCCAGGCTTCGGCCACTATAAATAGCATGCGAGACCATCCGATTTTTATTTACAAATTTTATACCTTTCCACCCTCTATTTTCTTTTAAGTTGCAATAAATACCCCCGAAGCCTCGGGAACACCCCTAACACCCGAAGAAATCCTGGAGCCCCGAAATCTCCAAGAAAAAGAGTTTTTCGAGTCGAAACTCTGCTCACGTGAAGCCCGGTTTTTAAGCAAACCTCCCGATTTCATCGAAAAAGATTGTTTTAAGGGACGAAGTGTTGTCCAATCACCATCTTATCAGGTGAGTGTATAGTCACTTTCATCTTACACATAGATATGAAGTATTTTATATAAAATACGTCCTATGTGTATATATGTTGTTTTTTTTAGATGGATGTTGAATGAATTTTTTATACATATTTAAAATGATTTAAACTATATATATGTATTTTTTTTATCTACAAATATGTTGGGTATAACATGGGTAGATGAAATAGTTGATGTATGATGAAATAAAATGATGAGAGGTCTCGATGTTGACGATGTTCCAGTCATCTAGCAGAATATAGATGACGACCACAGACTTTTCTAGACAGTCCAGTGGAACATTAACAGGCTCGTAACCTTTAGGTCTTTTTGAACTATGTGTTCATTAGGTGTTTTTGAACTATGTGTTCATCAGGTATTTTGAACTATGTGTTCATCAAGTATTTTTGAACTGAGTGTTCACTAGGTGTTCATTAAGTATTTTTGAAGTAAATGTTCACCAGATATTTTTGAACTATGTGTTTACCAGATGTTTTAAACTACGTGTTCACCAGTTATAATTTAAGAACCCTGGCAGCGATGGACTTCGTGCCAATTCCTTAGGATAATCCTTAGGAATGAATGAATGAAGGCCATATGTTTCTTAAGATCTTTAAGAATAAAGAAGATAATGGGGATGGGAAATTGGGTTGATTTTTTGATGACTAAACTTAATAAATTTATTTATTGTGGGTTGAAAACCCTATGTGCTCACCAGGCTCCCAAGCCTGACCCACTCAGTTTTCTATATTACAGGTAGTGGAACAAGAGCATAGTTGGATGATGACGAGAGATTTTAGATTATAGGCCAGTAGATGTAAAGAACTGTTGTAAGGCCTATATCGTACTGTTTATGCTTTTAGAACTGTTGTAAGGCCTATATCGTACTGTTTATGCTTTTGGTCTGTATCAGAACATGACATCACGAGGTTTTCTAATATAATGAACATACATTTCTTAAAGAAATGCTTTGATAAATTTTTATCATATTTTGTTTTGGGGACAAATTCCGCAACACCTTTTGAAAGATTACTCTGATTTTATTTTAAAAGCATAAACGAAATCGGTCTTTTCTGGCCGTGAAAATGGGGATGTCACACGATGCAAGGAAGAAACAAAGGTGTCATGCATTATGGTGGCCACTATGACTCCAGAACTCCAGCGTTTCTACGAGCACTACTGGCCTTATGAGCTGTGCCAGGACCTAATGGAAAAGTACCATCAGAGAGCACGTCATGAGAGGTACGTGATAGTCACCTCGTTCATTACAACCAAAATGAAGGATGGAGATTCCATCACGACCCACTTGCATAGAATGCAAAGGAATGTGGATCGTTTGCTCAAGTTGAATGTCAACTTTGACGAAGAGTTGGCTATTGATATAGTCATACACTCTTTGCCTCCCTGCTATGATCAGTTCAAGATGACTTATCATCTAAGCAAGGAGGAGGTCACCTTGAGAAAACTTCAAGGTTTGTTAAGAACTGTTGAAAGTGGACTTAAAGGAAAAGTTGTTGAGTCCACTCCTGCTGCTGCCCCAGTCCTGGCTATTAGACATGGAAAGGGGAAAAAGAGGAAAGCTCCCTCGAAGAACTAGAAGGGAAAGTCTCATTATGGATCTTATTCAAGTGAATCCAAAGCAAAAACCGGTCCTGCTAATCCCTTCTCCGATCCTAAAGAAGCAGTGTGCTTCTACTTCCATGATAAGGGGCATTGGAAGAGAAGCTGCCCGAAGTACTTGCAGGACATCAAGGATGGGAAGATAAAGCCCTCCTTCACAGGTATTTATACTATTCTATCTAATAACTCATCACATGCTAGTTCTTGGGTCCTTGATGCATGATGTGGTTTTCACATTTGTTCTGATTTGCAGGGGCTATAAAGAAGTAGGGATGTGGAGCATGGGGGAGATGAACTTGATTATGGGCAATAGGAAGTCGTCTCCTGTTACCAAGATCAGAGTTTACTCTTTAATGCTTAATAGTGGGTTAGGGCTAGATTTAAATGAATGTTGCTACTCGTCAGAGATGACAAGGAATATTATTTCTTTTCATGGATTGTACAGACAAGGTTTTAGATTTTCATTTAATAATGAAGTTGGTTCTATTAATGCTTATTATAATGGTATATTTTATTTTGAAGCATTGCCTTGTAATGGTGTATATGAAACTGTGATGGTTGTAGATAACTTAGGAAATAATGTTTTGTATATTGATTCGTCTAATGGTTTAGACAATGCATGCTTGTGGCATTGTCGTCTTGGACATGTCAACAAGAAGCGTATAGCCCAACTCCAAAAGGATGGAGTGTTGGAGTCATTTGACTTAAAGTCAGATGACACTTGCGAGTCTTGTTTACTTGGAAAGATGACTAAATCACCTTTCACTTGTACTTGTGAAAGTGGTGAAGGATTGTTGGATCTCATACACATAGATGTGTGTGGGCCTTTTAGATCCACCACAAGGGATGCTAACCGCTTCTATGTGACTTTTACCGATGATTATAGAAGATATGGATATATCTACTTAATCAAACACAGGTCGGAAACCTTTGAAAAGTTCAAAGAGTTTAAGCAAGAAGTGGAGAATCAATTGGGCAGGAAGATAAAGATGCTCAGATCTGATAGGGGTGGTGAGTATCTTAGTATCAAGTTCCACGTCTATCTTAAGGAATGTTGAATTGTTTCACAATTGACGCCACCTAGAACACCGCATCTTAATGGTGTGGCTGAGAGGCGCAATCGAACCTTTGTTAGACATGGTTCGTTCCATGATGAGTCGAGCTTCGCTACCAATCTCATTCTGGGGGTATTCCTTAGAGACTGTCATCCATATCCTTAATCTAGTCCCAACTAAGAAGGTTGCTAAAACACCTCACGAGATGTGGACAGGGAAGGTTCCCTTGTTGGCACATATCAAGGTTTGGGGTTGTGAAGCTTTCGTAAGACGAGAGACTCACGACAAGCTTGAACCTCGAAGTGAGCGGTGTATTTTCATCGGTTACCCACAAAAATCCTTTGGATATATTTTCTACAGACCTAGTGATAACGTGGTCTTCGTAGAGAGGAGAGGATTTTTCCGTGAGAGGGAACTCATATGCCAAGAGGACGGTATGAGGACAATTGATCTTGAAGAGATTCAAGAATCAAGTGGCGAAGGAACCTCTAACACTAGCACTCAACCTGAGGAAGAGATTCCTATTGAACCAGTTGTTACCTCTTAGACGTTCCAGTAGATTTAGCGTTCCACCTGTATTATATGGTTTCCATATAATTACGGAAGGTGATGCATTTATCAGTGATAGTACACTGATAAATTTGGATGAACCTAATAGCTACAAGGAAACCATGGCGGGCCCTGAGTCTACTAAATGGAAAGAGGCAATGGACAATGAGATCCAGTCCATGTATGACAATCAAGTTTGGAACTTGGTTGACAATGTACCAGGTCGAAAGACAGTTGGGTGCAAATGGATCTTCAAGAAGAAGACTGAAATGGATGGAAAGGTGCACACGTTTAAGGCACGGCTGGTTGCGAAGGGCCTTACTCAAACCCTGGGGGTTGACTATGATGAGACCTTCTCACCAGTGGCCAAGATCAAGTCTATTACGGTCATGTTAGCCATCGCTGTGTTTCATGATTATGAAATATGGCAGATGGATGTCAAAACTATTTTCCTTAATGGGAAACTGGCTGAAGATGTTTACATGTGTCAGCCAGAAGGTTTTGTGGATGCTAAATACCCCAATAGAGTGTGCAAGATTGAGAAATCCCTTTATGGATTGAAGCAAGCGTCTCGCTGATGGAATCTTTGCTTCGATGAGAAGTCAAAGAGTTTGGTTTCTCTAGAAGTGAGGATGAGTCCCGCGTATATGACAAAGCTAGTGGGAGTATAGTTATCTTTCTAGTATTGTATGTCGATGACATACTGCTCATAGGAAACGACGTTCCAACCTTGCAGGAGGTTAAGTCCTGGCTTAGGAAGTGTTTCGCTATGAAGGATCTAGGGGAAGCTGCTTACATTCTGGGGATAAAGATCTTGAGAAATAGGAGTAAAAGACTAATAGGACTTAGTCAGAGTACTTACTTGGACAAGGTGCTGAAACATTTTAGCATGGAGAATTCCAAGAAAAGGGAGTTACCAATCTAGAAAAATACCAAGCTGAGTAAGACTCGGAGTCCGAGTACCGATTCCGAGATAGCAGAGACGAGTCTAGTGCCATATGCTTCCGCCATTGGCTCGATTATGTACGTTATGACATGTACTCGCCCTGATGTGGCTTTTGAGTTGACCATGGTTAGTCGATATCAAGGGAACCCAGGTAAAGCTCACTAGACAGCAGTGAAGAACATTCTTAAGTACCTACGAAGGACTAAGGACTGGGTCCTTATTGGGAGTGATGACTTGAGAGTGACAGGCTATAGTGACACCAGTTTTCAGACCGACAAAGATAACTTCCGCTCTCAGTCGGGCTGGGTATTTACCCTTAATGGAGGAGCAGTGAGTTGGAAAAGTTCAAAACAGGAGACTGTGGCTGATTTAACGTGCAAATCAGAGTGCATAGCTGCGAGCGAAGCGTCGAAGGACGCTATATGGTTGAAGAACTTCATTGGAGACCTTGGAGTTGTACCAGCCATAAAGGAGCCCATGGAGATTTTCTGTGATAACGAAGGAGCGGTTACCTTAACCAAGGAACCAAGGGATCATGGCAAATCCAGATTTATCCACAGAAAATACCACTTCATCAGACATCGGGTAGAAGAAGGACTCCTCATGGTCAAGAGGGTGTCGTCAGAAGAGAATCCTGCAGATTCCCTCACAAAGGGTCTAAGAAGGATCAAGCACGTTCATCATGCAAGGAGCATTGGACTGAAGGACGATATTAATTTTAGTGATTAGATATATTTTTAGAAACTTGTAATAGATAAATGTAATTGACATTTGATGATTAAGTAATGGAGATTTATTTATGAGTAAAGCTTACTATCTTGTGTCAGTTGTTTACTATTGTTTCATTTTTTGCATGTTTTACTACAAGAATAAATGGATTGTTCAAATTATCCACAGTCGATCATACGTTGGGAGTAAGTAATAAGGCAAGACTATCATGAATTGGTTTGTAGATTGTCTAAGTGCTTAGACATAGCAAAGGCTTGCCGCAACGTTCATGAGTACTCCTGAAATAGGATTTGAGTATTGGATTAAACCCACGCTCATTTGAATCACTTCATGGAATTCATCATGAGTGATTGTGAGACGATAATATCATATAATATTTAAACCGATATATATGATTTGTTGTTTACGAGTTGATTGTGCATTGATAATGCGTAAACGCATAAGTAACTTGATGTTATAAAACGTATTGATGTGTACGATTTAATGAGTAAATAGTACAAACAGATAAGTCAAAGTTTATCTGTTCCTTTTATCCTAAGAGGGTAAAAGCGATATCTTGGGCCCCTCGATGATTTTGTGTTGACTTATGTGTCTGGCCCGGTGAGGACTGAATTGATGTGTTCTATTAAGTTCGTTGTTAGACAAATCAAAAATCGGGAAACAAACTGTTGGACATCGAGAATGATTATGTTCCATGTCTTTGTCCACACAATATCTTGCAAAACGGAGGATTATATGATCCCTTATCTAAAGGACGCGTCATTGACTAGGTCAGAGTTCGACAACGGCTTTTGAAAGCTACGATTGCTAATCGGATTTTGAAGTCATACTTGCAGTTATAGTTATTAGACTTATCCAAGTGGGAGACTGTTGGATTAGGTGTCTAAGCCCATAACTATAATTGGTATATACTTGATTTGATTGTAGCATGGTCCTTTTGGGTTTGCCTTCACCATAGCAACTGGACATGATGAGCTTTGGAGAAAGCGGTTAATAAATGGTTTATTAATATATTATAAGAATAATATATTAATTAGTAATCATATTATTTAATTAGTGTTTAATCATAAATTAATTTGGAATTAATTTAGTGGTTAAAGGAACTTATTAAAAGAACGGGGACTGATTATGTAAATCAGTGATAATTGCAGTTTTGGGCTGATGGACTCTATTGAAAGGGGTGGGACGAAAATCTATGGCAAGCCCCATAGAGTTTTCGTCCAAGGCCTATCATATGGGGGTCCATGGACTGCTTAGGGCCTAAGCAAGGAAATTAGGCTTTCCAGCTGAAAACCCTAGCAGCCTCAACTATAAAAGGAACCCCAGCCTCTAGAAATCGGCCTACCAGCTTCCAAAAGAAACCCTAGCCGATTTCTACCTCCTTCTCCCTCATTCTTTGCTTGTGGCGTTTGTGACTCCATTAGAAGTGCAAAGCTTGGGTCACTAGACTTTGGAAGGTCAAGGAATTAAAGAAGGATTACTTGTTATTACAAGATAACAATAAAGGTAAGATCTAAACCCTATAAGTTTCGATTTTATATATCTTAGAATTAGGGTTATTGCTTTGGAAATCTTTTTTGCATGTATAACTTGAGAAAAACCTAGATCCAAAGCAATTAGGGTTGCATGTGCACATAAGAATGTTCTAATGCTCAAAACCCATCAGTTATCACTACTCTCGTATCCTTGAAAGGGTTTCCTATAACAATTTCCCTCCAACTCAAGTTCTTTTCTTCTGGTACGCCATCATTTGTTCATTCCTTCTTTTGCGCTATTCTTCTCATAACCAAAGTTACTCTTATTGTAAGCGTAAGTTCCATTATTAATTTTTGAAATCTTAGCCAATTGTTGTTATTTGGTGTGAAGTGTCTATGCCAAATGTTAAATCTATAAATAAAATTTTTGATTTGGTTGATTTATTTCATAAGTCCTGTACGAAAAAGGATTCTCTTGAAGCTATTACTTTGACAAAGATGTGGTTCTTGTAGAAGTATTAAAATCCAATCATTTTTTTGGAACGAAAACCATTAGAAAATACTCGTTGTTTGATAGCATTGTAACACGTTCTTTCAATTGGTTTGCTTTTAGATTTAAGAAACTAAAAAGAAACTAGTGACAATAAAACTCAATTATTTATATTACTTTCTAATTCGATCCCTTGCATCTTGCTACTTTTTTTTATCTATAATATTGAGCCACTAAAAAAATTACATTATTTTAATTCATTTAGTTGTAGACTAATACACACTTAATTCATTTTGATATATTTGTAATCGTGTTTTCTATTAAAAGAAAGGGTTAGTGTCTCAAAATAGTTATCAATAACTCTCAATTTGGTTTTAAAGTCTCTTATTTTCTAGTTGTATTCAATAAGTCCACAAGCTTCTTTTATGTTTCATTACAATATTGAAGTTAATTTCAACGTTATGTGGTGTGCACCTTGACTTGCTATTATCAATATCAATAGGTTGTAGCTAGGATGTAACACCCCAAAATTTTCAAACTTTTTAATATGCTATGTTTCTAAAATCTTTTCGGAAATTAACCCGTATTTAATAAAAATTTGGTCCCACAAAAACATTTACAATTAAAACATTGGGTGTTACCATTAAGTATCAATACAACCATACCAAGAAAATACGAATTACATCAATATCATTAATAATGACCTTGACAAGCTCCATTTCACTCTCTATCTCTTAACTTCTAACTTTCATCTATCACTTTTTTTCTTTAGTACAACTTCGGATACATGGCATTAAAAAGAGATACATAAAATAATAATGTCTCATGAGATACGTCGATTTGTGCCCAAAACACTTCAAGGCATTTACATAAAAATCATTTCATACTTATCATATCATATCATATCATATCATTTAATCCTTTTCCATTTTCAAGGCTAAGGTGAAAAGAACAAATCAATCCACCAATGTATCATATTTTCAAGACCAATGTGAAAAGTGTTGGATTAAGGTGTGTAAGCTCATAACTAAATTGTTATAAAGTAGAAAACAGAAGCAAAGTCATTTTTCGGTTGCCCTCATAATCACAAATAGCTAGAAATGATGTCAAAAGATATATATATATATATATATATATATATATATATATATATATATATATATATATATATAGAGAGAGAGAGAGAGAGAGAGAGAGATAATTTGTTGATATATTATGTGATTAATATATTAATTGAAAATAGATAATTGATCTGTTAAATTGTTTATGTGATAATAAATTAACATGAGATTAATAGTTAAATACTTGATTTGTTATTTTATATGGTTAATAAATTAATAAAAAATTAATTAGAATTAATTAATTATTAATCAAAATTAATCAGAAATTAATTGGAATTAATTAAAGGTGCAAGATGTGAATTAAAATTATTCAATAGTTGAACAAAAGAATGCAATTCTAGAACCATCCAAAAGTGGATGGTTTTGGAGGCTCTTCTAGTGTTTCTGGAAGCATACTGGATGCAGATAAGGAAAAGATTTGAATTGGGATTAAATTTATTATTTAATTCATTCAAATCTTGCTTTGCTTGCAAGGTACCTAAACTATAAATTATTTTCGTTCATGACCTTCCCAAGAAGCATAGGAACAAAATTTCTTCCTCCCTCGTCTCTTTCCTCTTCATTCTAGTGTTTCTAGGGTTTTGAGTGTGAGCCATTAGAAGCATCATACTTTTGATGCTTGCTTTCCAAAGACACAAAGGAAAGGATCAAAGATTTATTTGCTATAATAAATCTAAAGGTATGTAAACCCTAAATTCATGAATTTCGATTTTCATAAAGTTCCTTTAGGGTTTTTGAAGTTCATAGTATGTTGTTATCAGTTAGAGAAAACATAGATCTTTTATAGGTTGCATGTGAACTTAAGTGTTAAGATTTTCCATTTTACATGTTTTTGATAACCTATAAACCCATTAGTGGTATTAGAGCCATTGTTTTCTATTGATTGTGCATGAGGTGAATTGATCAAGATTAGGGTTATAAAAAACAAACCCTAGCCTTGCAAATTTAGAAAATTGCTAGGGTTTCTTGAAACCCTAGCCTCCATGCTTTGTTTTCGAAAATGCCTAGGGTTCCCTTAGGGTTTTCTAGTTTTGTTAATTATTATTTTAAAAGCCTTAAAATTTGAATAACTAAAACCAGATAACCCTACACCCTAATTTCGAAAATGAGAAGAGTTTTGGATTAGGATTAAATTTGAATTATTTTATTAATTGTTTAATAGAAAATAATTATTTAATCCCTAAATTATTTAATTTAATTTTATTAATAGTTTAATTAAAGATAAAAGATAAATCATAATTGGTTTAATATTAATTAGTTAAATGTGTAATTCAACATTGTATTTTGAAAAGTTTTAAAATACACCTTATATATATTATTAAAAGTTAATTACTATATGTATAAGAAAATTCAGTCGAATCAATAGCAGTCCACATTCATGAAACAATGCCATAAAGATGGTATAAGGAAACGACCTACAAAATGACTGTTGAATGAGTGTCTTTTTCACCCACCGCTCTCCTATAAGGTGGAGGGTCGTTAGCCGAACGGGTTCGATAGGACATAATCTCATTAAAAGTATAATGATATAAAGTACTACAACCTTCTTTAGAATCTCACTCTGGTTACTTTCAGAAATATGTGAAATGTATGCTAATCCATGAAAATGCACATAATTCTTTATAAGTCATTAGTGGAGCGTGCGCGGCTAATTGACACACTAATTTGGGACTATAAAGTTGAATGATGGTGCAAATCGTAAATTATCATTGTTGATGGAGCATGTATGGTTAAACGACACATCAATTTGAGATGATAAAAGACATCGAGGTTGTCAAGCGGGTTTGCATGGTTATTCACATCTCATTTGTGATTCTCGGCATCCCAGTGACAAAAGTGAGAGCATAATCTAAAATTTAAGCATGTCATTGATAAGATTCAATGAATCTCAAAAGATCTAGGAGTTTCATAAGATTGAAATTGGTAAAATCCTTACCTACCTAAAATAGATTCAAATTTGATTAGGGCATCCCTCTTCAAAGTTCGAATCGAAAATATGGATCCGGGCCTTGATTTAAATTTGGGTTAATAATTAAGGATTAAAATCATCTAACTTGACTTTTCTCTATTCCCACTTTTAGATGTATTATGAAGATAGAAATGGTCTTTGTCGTTCTTATGGAAATGGTTTTCCTCAATCTTTTGGAGATGGTCTTCCAATTTCAGGTCAAGGTGAAATTGTTTTCCCTTCCTTAGGAAAAGATGGAACTGGACATTATATATCTTCAACTCTTCCACCTCCTCCTCCCGTGACTCTCCCAACATCATGTTTTCCTCAAGTCGAAAGATATGAAACTACTAAAGCCTTATTGGCATGTACACATAAAGATGGAAATTTTATGTGTACCCATGTTATGAAAATGAAACTGTACATTGACAGACTAGGAAGAATGGGTGTCGTATTCCCAAAGGATCAAGCCATTGATTTGGTTCTTATCTCGCTTCCTAAATCATAAGATAAGTTTGTTATAAACTTTCATATGAGGCATCTCGACGTGACCTTAAATGATCTAACTGAGATGTTGATATCTGTAAAAGTAGAGATGCTTAAGAGTACAACTGAAGCATAAATGCTTGAAGGATCTAATCCGAAAAGTTCATTATACGTTGACAATGGTAATCAAGAAAAGGTTTGCAAAACTCCAAAAATCAAAATAAATTTAAAATTTTCAAAACCAACTATGAATCAATATTGTTTAAAAAAGAGTCATTGTTTCAAAAGCATTATTTCAAATAAGAGTTTCCCAAGACTCGGGGACATAAAAACAGGAAGTTGTGTACGTTCACGCCTTTGCCTTCCCACGATCCTCTAAAGTATCTGAAACGATAAACTAAAAACTATAAGCCAAAGCTTAGTGAGTTGCCCTAAAGTACCAGCACACCACAACAAACAAGCATACAATATGAGCAGCCAACCTGATTAGACCTCCTCCTAGGGCCTATAACTTATCTGGACCGCACTTTGAGTATTCGGCATGACTGGACCGCCTAACAGAGCCTACAACCTATCTGGATCGCTCCACGGGCCGTCGGCCTGACTAGACCCCCTCGCATGGTCTACAGCCTATCTGGTCGTCCCCGGGTGTCTTGGCCTACAACACAAAGCAGGTCCGCCTCAACCCAACACAACATGTCGACAAGTGGAACAAATAAACATAAACATGGAGCTAGCAAATACATATAATCATGCAGATCTACTACTCAGCCAAATACCAATATATCATTATCCTATTACTAGGATACATAAACTAGTGGGCCGGCATTGGTGCCTTTGACCCACGGTACAGTGAGGAAAAAATCACCTCTCAGTTTACATGCAAGCTGAATAAATCTTGGTCCTTAAAATCGGCTCAACGATCACCTAACCAAAACCAAGGACCTAATCTAAATTAATCGTCTCAAAATACCTAAAATACCCCTAGGTCAATTTGGTCAAAGGTCAAGGTCAACGGGTCAACTCGGTCCACTCAGCTGAGTACACAGGGTGTACTCAGATCCTACGTTGGGCGTACTCAGGCTTTGAACAGAGTCAGGCGGTTGACCCCGTATGCGCGGCGTACGCTGGGTTACGCACGACGTACGCACAAAATCCCTTTTTCCTCAATAAGAGCTTAATGCATTAAGCTCTCACATCCCAATTTCAGATCCAAGGCCAAAATACCACTAAGCGTCATGAAGTTTCCAACTTTATGACTTTGCATGCCCATTAAGTGCTTAATACATAAAATCCCAATTTCTTAACACATTAAGACCTTCTAGAGCATGAATGGGGAAAAACTAAGCATCAAGACCACATTTTTATGACACAAGACCTGACATTAAGTCTGAAAGGACGACTTATTCGACTAAGATCATGTCATGCTCAAGAATCATCATAGTTGGGACCAAAAATGCCCTAAATGAAGAAATGGCTAGATCTATAAGATAAGATGATCAAGCTATGAGCTTTTTACCTCATGGAGGTTGCTAGTAAGGAGAGAATCCCAGGTACAAGTTGCTTCCATGCTCCAAAGTATTCCCACCACCTTCTTCTTCTTCAATAATACCACCAAAACACAAAGATGAGCTCAAGATGCACTCTTCTCACTTAGGGTTAGCTAGAGAGACATTTTCTCAGGTGGAGGCTGATGAGGGAATGAGAAATGAGGAGTAAATGATGATTATAAATGGGCCAAACCCTAAAAGTTAGGGTTTAAGGATCCTTCACATACGCCCCACATACGTAGTGTATGCCTAGCGTACTAATGCTTGTGCATGTACGCCTAACATACTATGCCTTGCCCAGAATTTACAAAAATGCCACTGTGGGACCAATTTGCAAACAAAACTCATTCCAAGGGCTAAAATCATAAACCTTCATACTTAAGAGTTAATTTTGGAAATACCTCATTGTTGGAATGTTACAATTCTCCCCCACTTGAGCTAGACTTCGTCCTCGAAGTCAGCTGCTGCGAATAACTCAGGATAATGCTCTCGGATCTCCGCCTCTCGCTCCCAGATCCACTCGGAGCCTCTCCGATGTTGCTATTGGACCTTTAACGAACGTATCTCCTTGTTACGTAGGACCTTCATCTTTCTATCCACTATCGCTACCGACCTCTCAATATAATTCAGGCGCTCATCGACCTGAATATCATCCAAAGGGACCACTGCCTCCTTGTCTAACATGCACTTCCACAACAGTGAAACATGGAAAGTGCTGTGGATCTGGTTGAGCTCACTCAACAAATCCAACCGGTAGGCCACTATGCCTACCATGGCGATCACACATAATCGTACAGTATACCGAGGACCCAAATTTCCCCTCTTCCTGAAGCCTATCACTCCCTTCCAGGGTGAGACCTTCAGTATTACCATATAGCTGACCTGGAACTCCAACTCTGATCGATGCCGGTCGGCATAGCTCTTCTGCCGACTCTGATCTGTCTACAATCTCTGCCTGATATGTAGGATGAGCTCTCTAGTCTGGAGGACCACCTCTGTCTTCCCCATGACTCTGTGACCAACCTCCCCCGACATACTGGGGTACGACATCTCCAACCATTCAGAAGCTCGAAGGGCAGTGCACCAATGCTGGAGTGATAGTTGTTGTTGTAGGAGAACTCCACAAGGGGTAGGTAGGAATCACAACTCTGACCAAAACCTATGACACAAGCCTGCAACATATCCTCAAGTTTCTGGATGGTCCGCTCACTCTGGCCGCCAGTTTGCGGATGATAAGCAGTGTTGAAATGTAGCATCGTACCTAGTTACTAATGGAACTTCTGCCAGAATCGGTAAGTGAACCGAACATCTCGATCTGATATAATGGAAACCAGAACCCCAAGACAAGCAACAATCTCACAAACATACTCATCGGCCAACTTTTCGGCCGAGGAGCTCTCCCAGATGGCCAAAAATTGTGCACTCTTGATCAATCGATCCACGATGACCTAGATAGCATCAAAACCCTTGCCAGTCTTCGGTAGCTTGGTGATGAAATCCATGGTGATATGTTCCTACTTCCACATGGGAACCTCCAACGGCTACAACTTGCTATGCGGCCTCTGATGCTCGGCCTCGACCATCCTACATGTCAATCACCTATCAACGTACCAGGATATCTCCCTTTTCATACACTACCACCAGTAACTTAGTCTCAAATACCGATACATCTTGGTGGCTCCCGTGTGTATCAAAAATTGAGACTTATGTGCTTCCCCCAAAACTATTTGTCTGACCCTCCAGAAACCGAAACCCAAACCAAACCACACCAGGTCAACAATCCCCGACTATCGGTGAAAAATCTGTCGATCTCGCCCCTGATCCTCTCTTGTTTCCAGTTCTCCTTCTTAAATCCTTATGTTTGTGCCCCTATGATCAAATCCAAAAGTGGAGAATCAATGGATATCCTCATACACATATCCCCAGCCGAAGATCCAACCGACTTGTGGCTCAAAGCATCCGCGACCACATTCACTTTACCTTAATGGTAAAGGATCTCGCAGTCATAATCCTTGACCATGTCAAGCCACCTGCGCTGCCTCATGTTTAGGTTTTGTTGATCCATAAGATATCACAAGCTCTTGTGATCCGTATAAACGGTACATCGGACCCCATACAGATACTGTCTCCAAATCTTGAGGGCAAACACTGTTGCCCCCAACTCCAGATCATGAGTAGGCTAACGTGCCTCATGCGGATTCAACTGTCGAGAAGCATACATAATCATTTGCCCCTCTTCATAAGAACCGCCCCCAAACTAGTAATCGATGCATCACAAAATACAACAAAATCCTCAACACCCTCTGGAAGGGTCAATATTGGGGCCTTGCATAATCTCTATCGTAGTGTCTCAAACTTCATCTGCTGTTCAGGGCCCCATCGGAAATCCACGTCCTTCCTCGTCAGACGAGTGAGGGATACAACAATCTTGGAGAAATCATGGATAAATCTTCGATAATATCATGCTAACCCAAGAAACTCCTGATCTCTGAAGGAGACTTCGGAGCCTCCCACTGCATCACTGCCTCAATCTTGGCTGGATCGACCAAAATCCCATTCTGGTTAACGAGATGCCCCAGGAACTGGACCTCTTGTAACCAAAACTCACACTTTGAGAACTTGGCATACAACCGTTCTCGCCTCAACACTCCTAAAAGTTCTCGAAGGTGCTCCTCATGATGCTCTCTAGTATTGGAATACACCTTAATTTCATCAATAAAAACAATAACTGATCGATCGAGCATCGGCCTGCATACCCGATTCATCAAGTCCATAAACACCGCGGGCGCATTGGTGAGCCCAAATGGCGCATTGGTGGACCCTGAAACTGATGAAAGAGGTCGTCAATCCGCGGAAGTAGATAACGGTTCTTCACCGTCAACCTTTTCAACTCCTGGTAATTAATGCACATTCGGTGTGAACTATCATTCTTCTTCACGAACAATATCGGTGCTCCCCACGGCGAACTTCTCGGTATGATGAACTGCTTTCCTAACAGCTTCTGAAGCTGAGAGGATAACTCTTACATCTCAGGTGGTGCCAAACGGTATGACTGTTGGATATAGTGTCTAAGTCCATAACTATATTTGGTATGTACTTGACCCGACCCGGCATGGTCCATTGGGGTTGCACTTCACCCGAAAAATTTATGGATAATCTTTTGAGAATAGTATAAGTTATGATTTATTAATATATTATAAGTGCTAATATATTAATATAAAATCATATTATTTAATTAGTATTGATCTATAATTAATCTAGGATTAATTTAGAGATCAAAAGTATGATTAATTAAATATGGGCTCTTGTATTTATATAGTGTGGGCTAATGCTTATTTGGAATGGGCTAGGCTTGCATGGAAGGTCCATGGATACTCTATGGAGCTTTAACCCATGGATCTCATGGAAATGAAAAGACATGGGTATTAGGGTTTACATGGATGTAACCCTAATCCACCACACTATATAAAGGAGGCTTTGGTTCTTGAAATCACACTAGTTGTGGTGAGTAAAGTAAGAGGGCCGATTTCAAGAAAGGTGATTACTATTCTCTCAAAATTCCAAGTTTGTGGTGATTTGTGATTTCCATTTGAGGCATCCACACTATTGGTGCTAGGCTCTAAAACTCCAAGCAATCAACTACAACTACAAGGTAAGTAATTCTACTAGCTTTATTTGATTCAAGTTCCCCATGCCATGCTAGATAGGATAAGAACCTTGGAAAAATAATTATTTGCATGTATCTTAGTCAAACATAGATCCAAGGTTTCTAGGGTTGCATGTACACCATAGGAGTGTTAGAATGCTCAAAACCCATCAGTGGTATCAGAGCCTAGACTTGTTTACTTGATACTTGATGCAAATAGTTTAAAAATCAAATTTTTTTTGTTCACTGCCGTATGAACTCGTTGAGTCCATGGGGGGACTCGACGAGTCCATGAAGAAATGCATGCTACTCGTCGAGTCTGTTCATGCACTCGACGAGTAGAGGCTGCAGTGTCCAATTTTTCGAGTTTTGCTGCTGGAAATGGACTAGAAACATTACCCTAAACTGTTTTGGTGTTATAAAACCTGTTTTAGATGGTGAAATGTTTATGCTAATCCATTTACAATGGCTATAATAAAAAATTACAAGTTTTATGAGTAATTTTATGATTCTTGAAATGTTCATATTCATGTTCTTGAACTAATGAAGATTAGATGATCATAGGAATTTTTTTAAACCTACTTGGTAGTTTAATTCATGGTCATTATGTGTTTTAATGGAGTCCATAACTTGTCCTCAAGTTATGGAAAACCAAAGGTCACACTTTATTAAAAACCATTAAAAGAACACAAGAGTTAGAAAAATGAAAAGTCTTCATTTTAATACTCAATTAAATTCATAAGTTATAAGAAATGAAAAGTTTTGAAAGTTTACAAAACTTGCCCTCAAGTTTTGGAACAAGTAAAGTCATGATTAAAACTTTAGTTCCAACCCTTAGAATTTTAGGAATTAAAATTCAACCCTTATACTTTATAATATTATAAGTTAATAATATATATATAAGATCAAGTCGTCTTACCGCTAGTACGCCTCATTCACGAAGCCGGTCTAAAAGGGGGGGTATAAGGTTGTTGCCTATAAAAGGGCAACTTAATGGGTGTCCACTCTCACCCACCGCTTCCTTGATCGGTGGAGGGTCGTTAGCCGAACGGGTAGGACAAGGACTTATAAATTCTCATTAAAAGTATAATGATAATACTAAAGTAACTAAACCTTACTAAATTCCCAATCTTAGTTATTTTAGGAAAATGTGAATAAGGTGCTAATCCATGAAATTACACTTTACACTTTGTTTAAGTCGTTAGTGGAGCGTGTGTGGTTAACCGGCACACTAACTTGAACTTAGCAAGGTAGGTAAAGGGTGACTTAATGTTTATCATAGTATCGATGGAGCGTGTGTGGTTAACCGACACATCGATTGAGGGGTAATACATTAAGGGTACCAAGTAATTTGCATGGTTACTTCACACCTTGTTTTGTGATCCTCGGCATCCCAGTCACAAAACTTGAAGGGCACACTCGAGATTGAAACATGCCATTGAAGAAAGTTCAATGAATCTCAAAGAATCTAGGAGTTTCTAAACCAATTAAAACCTAATTAAATATTTCGTTTTTCATGGTGGAAATTGGTGAATCGTCATTCACCTACCTTCAAATATCTTATAGCTTAGATTACGGCATCCCTCTTCTAAGTTATAAAATATTGTGTTGGGTCCTAGCCTTAATATTACATTTGAGTGCTTTATTAAGGACTATCTCAAAATCTAATCTAATCTATTCCCTCTTCTTTTCAGATGTCTTCCAATAACAATGCTTCTGGCTCAAACCCTACTAGCTCCTTCTCTCTCATGAATCTTTGTGGGAGAGTCATCTTTGATGGGTCCAACTTTACTGATTGGATCAGAAACATCAGGATGGTCACTCGGTATGAGAACAAAGAATATGTTCTCGACAAGGAGCTGAAGGTACCCGAGCCAACTGCTACTCCTGAAGAGCTTGCTAATTATGAGGTACATAAAAGAGATGCTACAAAAGTGGCATGCATCATGATGGCCACCATGACAGCCGAGCTCCAAAAGTCCTATGAGGACTATTATCCTTTTGAGATGCACCAGGACTTAATGGACCGCTACTATCAAAGTGCTCGTCAAGAGCGATATGAAATAATCTCCTCCATGATAACAACCCGAATGAAGGATGGTGAACCCATCACGGGCCACATGCAGAAAATGCAAAGGTATGTGGACCGTTTACTAAAGCTGAATGTGAACTTCCCCGAGGAGTTAGCAATAGACATTATTTTGCACTCCTTACCATCGTGTTATGATCAATTCCGCATGACATATCACATGAACAAGGAAGAGGTCACCCTCGGCAAACTTCAAGGACTCTTGAAGACCGCTGAAAGTGGTCTAAAGGGTAAGTCGGTTGTTACTACTCCTACTCCTACTCAAACTGCGGCCAATGTCTTGGCAATCGGGCATGGCAAAGGGAAGAAGAGAAAGAACCCTTCTAAGGGTACCAAGGGTAAGACCCTTGAAGGGTCCTCTTCAAGCAAAACCAAGAAAGGTTTTGTCACTCCTTCTGCTAACCCTAATGAGGCTGAATGCTTCTATTATCATGAAAAGTCGCACTGGAAGCGAAACTGCCCAAAGTACCAGCAAGATTTGAAGGATGGGAAAGTAAAACCCAACCATGCAGGTATATACACTATATTGTCTAATAACTCACCTCATTCTAAGTCTTGGGTCCTTGATACAGGTTGTGGTATTCATATATGCTGTGATTTGCAGGGACTAAGAAGAAGTGAGAATGTGGAGCAAGGAAAGATAAACTTGATCATGGGAAACAGGAAAGCTTCACCTGTCACCAAGATAGGAGTTTATTCCTTAGTGCTAAATAGTGGGTTTACATTAGATTTGAATAAATGTTATTATTCGCCAGAAATGGCAAGAAATGTTATTTCCTTTCATGCATTGTATAAACAAGGTTTTACCTTTTATTTTGATAATAATAATGGTATTATTGATGCTTTCTTTAATAATGTTCTTTATTTTAAAGCATTACCTTGTGATGGTGTGTATGAAACTGTATCTGTTGTAGATAATCTAGGAAATAATGTATTGTGTATTGACTCTTCCACTAGCTTAGATAAAGCATCTTTATGGCATTGTCGTCATGGACATGTAAGCAAGAAACGCATAGGCCAACTCCAAAAGGATGGAGTCTTGGAGTCATTTGACCTAAAGTCAGATGATAGTTGTGAATCTTGTTTGCTTGGTAAAATGACAAAGTCACCTTTTACTGGCACTTGTGCTAGGGGTGAAGGTTTGTTGGACCTCATACACACGGATGTGTGTGGACCCTTCAGAACTGCCACAAGAGATGCTAATCGTTTCTATGTGACTTTTACTGATGATTTTAGTAGATATGGATATGTATACTTAATCAAGCATAAGTCAGAAACCTTTGAGAAATTCAAAGAGTTTAAGCAAGAAGTGGAGAATCAGTTGGGCAGGAACATTAAGATGCTTCGATCCGATCGTGGTGGTGAGTATCTTAGTACTGAGTTGCTTGACTATCTTAAGGAATGTGGGATTGTCTCACAATTGACACCTCCTAGGACACCACAGTTGAATGTTGTAGCTGAGAGGCGCAATCGGACCTTGTTGGACATGGTTCGTTCCATGATGAGTCGAGCTTCGCTACCAATCTCATTTTGGGGGTATGCCTTAAAGACTGCCGCCCATATCCTTAATATATTCCCTATAAAGAAGGTTGCCAAAACACCTCACGAGATGTGGACTGGAAAAGTTCCCAATCTAGACCACATCAAGATTTGGGGTTGCGAGGCTTTCGTGAGACGCGAGACTCACGATAAGCTCGAACCCCGAAGCGAAAGGTGTATTTTCATCGGCTATCCACAGAAATCCTTTGGCTACATTTTCTACAGACCTGGTGATAATGTGGTCTTTGTAGCAAGAAGAGGATTCTTTCGAGAGAGAGAGAGAATTCATGAGCCAAGGAGACAGTGGGAGGCAAATTGACCTTGAGGAAATTCAAGAGTCAAGTGGTGAAGGAACTTCAAACCCTAGTACTCAACCTGAGGAGGAAACTCCTGTTGAGCAGACTGAAGAATCTATACCTCTGAGGCGTTCCACCAGAGTTAGGACTGCACATGAGCATTATTATGGTTTCCATATTACTGCAGAAGGTGAGACACTTATCAGTGATAACACACAGGAAAATCTGGATGAGCCTAACAGCTACACAGAAGCCATGGCAGGCCCTGAGGCTGCTAAATGGAAAGAGGCTATGGATAGCGAGATACAGTCCATGTATGACAATCAAGTTTGGAACTTGGTTGACAATGTACCAGATCGTAAGATAGTTGGGTGCAAATGGATCTTCAAGAAGAAGACCGACATGGATGGTAATGTACACACTTATAAGGCATAACTGGTTGCAAAGGGTTATTCTCAAACTCCGGGAGTTGATTATGATGAGACCTTTTCACCAGTGGCCAAGATTAAGTCTATTAGGGTTCTGTTAGCCATTGCTGCATTTCATGACTATGAAATATGGCAAATAGATGTCAAAACCGCTTTCCTTAATGGAAAGTTGACTGAAGATGTTTACATGGTTCAGCCAGAGGGTTTTGTCAGTACATAGTACCCCAATAGAGTGTGTAAGCTCGAGAAATCCATTTATGGATTGAAACAGGCACCTCGCAGATGGAATCTTTGCTTTGATGAGAAAGTCAAAGAATTTAGCTTTTTAAGAAGTGAAGATGAATCTTGTGTCTATATCAAGGCTAGTGGGAGTATAGTAAGCTTCTTGGTACTGTATGTGGATGACATACTACTCATAGGAAATGACATCCCAACCCTGCAGGAAGTAAAGTCCTGGCTTGGGAAGTGTTTCGCTATGAAGGACCTTGGAGAAGCTGCCTATATCCTAGGGATAAGGATTTTGAGAAACATGAGTGAAAGACTAATTGGACTTAGTCAAAGCACCTATGTGGACAAAGTGTTGAAAAGGTTCAACATGCATAATTCCAAGAAAGGAGAGTTACCCATCCAGAGTAACGCCAGATTGAGTAAGACACAAAGCCCTAGTACTGAGGCTGAGATAGCAAAAATGAGTCGAATACCTTATGCTTCAGCTGTAGGATCGATCATGTATGATATGACGTGTACTCGACCTGATGTAGCCTTTGCTTTGAGCATGGTTAGCAGGTATCAAGGGAACCCTGGCAAGGCACACTGGACTGCGGTAAAGAATATCCTCAAGTACCTGCGAAGGACTAAGGACTGGGTCCTTACCCTCGGTGGGAGTGATGACTTGAGAGTTGTAGGGTACAGTGATGCTAGCTTTCAGACTGACAGGGATAATTTCCGCTCTCAGTCGGGCTGGGTCTTTACCCTAAATGGAGGGGCAATTACTTGGAAAAAGTTCCAAGCAGGAGACAGTGGCTGATTCCACTTGTGAATCAGAGTATATAGCAGCAAACGAGGCAGCAAAGGAGGCTATATGGCTAAAGAACTTCATCGGAGACCTTGGAGTTGTACCAGTTATAAAGGAGCCAATGGAGATTTTATGTGACAGCAATAGTGCGGTTGCCTTAGCCAAGGAACCAATAGATCATGGGAGATCCAGACACATTGACAGAAAATATCACTTCATCAGACATCGAATAGAAGAAGGAATCCTCGTGGCAAAGAGGGTATCATCGGATGAGAATCCAGCAGATCCCCTCACGAAGGGACTGACTCGGGTTAAGCATCTCCAGCATGCTCGGAGCATAGGGCTGAAGGATGATATTAGTTTTAGTAGTTAGATAGTCTTGAAATTTGTAAAATGTAATTGACATTTGATGATGAATAAAAGCTATTATTTATGAGTAAAGTGTTGCTATCTCTTGTCAATCGTTTACTATTATTTTTTTTTGCATGTTTTGACTTCCAGAATAATTATGTTATGGTTTATATCATATTATTCAAACTCTCCACAGTCGGTCATATGTTGGAAGTAGATATGAATCAAGACTGTCATGGGTTGGCTTGTAGAGGTCTAAGATGTTAGACAAAGCAGGGCTACAACACTCATGAGTGCTCATAAGTTCTGAGTATTGGAGTCAACCCACGCTCACTGGCATCACTTCATGGAATTTATCTCGAGTGATCGTGAGACGGTAATATCATATAAGTCTTCAAACCTAGACATATGATTTGTTACCTATGAGTTGGTTATGCATTGATTGTACGAAAACGCTTTGGTAACTCGATGTTATAAAACGTACCTTTGTGTGTAATTCAACAAGTAGTAGAGTAAACATATGAGTCGAAGTTTATCTATTCCTTCTTGGATTAGAAGCGATAGCTGGGCCCCTCGATGATTTTGTTTTGACCTATGTACCGGGCCCGGTCAGAACTAAATTGATGTGTTCAGTTAAGTTCTATGTCAAACAAATCGGAAATCGGGAAACAAATGCTGGACAATAAGCAAGACCTTGTTCCATGTATTTGTCCGGCTGATATCTAGAACAGAGGATTGTATGATCACTTATCTAAAATGGCGCTTCATAGTTCAACAGAGTTTAAAGAGCTACAATTGCTGATCGGTTCCTGAAGTCATACTTGCAACTATAGTTATTAGACTTATCCAAGTGGGAGACTGTTGGATACAGTGTCTAAGTCCATAACTATATGTGGTATATACTTGACCCGACCCGGCATGGTCCATTTGGGTTGCACTTCACCCGAACAATTTATGGATAATCTTTTGAGAATAGTATAAGTTATGATTTATTAATATATTATAAGTTCTAATATATTAATATAAAATCATATTATTCAATTAGTATTGATCTATAATTAATCTAGGATTAATTTAGAGATTAAAAGTATGACTAATTAAATATGGGCTCTTGTATTTATATAGTGTGGGCTAATGCTTATTTGGAATGGGCTAGGCTTGCATGGAAAGTCCATGGATACTCCATGGAGCTTTAACCCATGTATCTCATGGAAATGAAAAGACATGGGTATTAGGGTTTACATGGATGTAACCCTAATCCACCACACTATATAAATGAGGCTTTGGTTCTTGAAATCACACTAGTTGTGGTGAGTAAAGTAAGAGGGCCGATTTCAAGAAAGGTGATTACTATTCTCTCAAAATTCCAAGTTTGTGGTGATTTGTGATTTCCATTTGAGGCATCCACACTATTGGTGCTAGGCTCTAAAACTCCAAGCAATCAACTACAACTACAAGGTAAGTAATTCTACTAGCTTTATGTGATTCAAGTTCCCCATGTCATGCTAGATATGATAAGAACCTTGGAAAAATAATTATTTGCATGTATCTTAGTCAAACATAGATCCAAGGTTTCTAGGGTTGCATGTACACCATAGGAGTGTTAGAATGCTCAAAACCCATCAATGACGCCTTGGCAATCTGAGCTGCACCTGGCACTAGGTCAGTCCTGAACTCAACCTGCCTCTCGGGAGGCACACTGGGTAACTCCTCTGGAAACATATAAGCAAACTCCCTGACAACTAGCACATCTAAAACCGAGATGTGCCCCCAACCCGAGTATCAACCACATAGGGAAGATAACCCATACAACAATGTTGAATATACTGTCGAGCCCTGGCCGCCGAACAAAACCCTGATCATCTCCATATATGACCATTCCTCCCCCACTTGGAGTTCAAACTACTACTCGCTGACCCTCACAGTTAATCATAACACAAAAGTTGCTCAGCCAATCCATCCCCACTATAAAACATACATCCCCTATGGGGATGGGAATTTAATAAATAGAATAAGGAACCCCAGAAATCTCCAAGAAACAACCATGATACAATCTGGATGCAAGAATCCCATGTTCCTTGGCGATAGAAAACCTGTAACGCTCGTAGATCCGGGCTAGTCAATTTAGAGATAATAGGGGTCGAAAACGACTTTTCAACAAAAGATTATTTAGAATAAATAATCTTAACCAAGTGGTAGTATATGTTACAAGGGTTCCGTACATATAAAGAACGCCGAAATCCGAGTTATAACGAAGAAGTTATGACCCGTCGAAGTTTCGCGACGGAACCGACACAACACCGGGAAGCGTAAATAGTGAATTTACTATAGAGCGACTTTTATCCTTAGCGATCTAAACGAAAGTCGTAGAAAATGTTAAACCGAGAGCGTCCATAAAAAGAACGCTCAAATCTGACTTTGTATGAGGAAGTTATGATTTTTCGAAGTTTTGGCTTAGTAGTGTACAACCCCAAGTTCGAATATTAGATCGAACGGTTTTTAGCCGACACAACCTAAACAAGAATCGAAGATCTCGTTAATATTAGCGTAACGATAAAAAGACAGATGAAAACGAACGTCAGATGAAGGAGTTATGAATTTTTAACGGACCAATCCTGTCCCGGCCTGTTAAAAATATAACTTTTAAAATAAAGTCAAAATTAGCCAACGGAGTCTAAACGAAAGTTGTAGAATACATTTCCGCCTATGCGTGGATATAAAGAACGTCGATAACGGAGCTCGTATGCGAAAGATACAAATTTTAGAAGTTGAATGTGCAATTTGCGAAGCTGATGCATGAAGTGCTGATGTGGCGCACTCCCAACCGTTGATTGCTGATCACGAATGACCTTCGGATTCAGATACCTGGCCTCGCTACGCCCCGCGTCCGAGGTACGCCCTGCGTATAAGTTGACTACGCGCCGCGTATGAAATCTTTCCTCGGTCCAGCAAGCTCCACGTAACACCACCGAAGTCTCGCCACGTAGCAGCCTTATCCGAAACTACGCCCAACATAGCCTTTCTGAACGCCCAACATTCCGAGGTCTGAGGGCCTATAAAAGGCAGCGAAGGCTGCCGAGTTCCATGCATCATTTCCTCTTCTCTCTCTAACTTCTTTCTCTCTCTAAGGTCCCTAACCCCCCCTAAGCCTAGGTAAACCCCCTAGCACCCGAAGGAAGCCCCGAGGCTCCGGGAGTCCCGAGAAAAAGGGTCTTTCGGTTCGGAAACGCTGCTCCAAGCAAAGCCCGGTTTTCTATAAAACCCGTTGTAAGTGAGCTACGCCTACGCTATTTTTAATATAGCTTCTAATTAATTATAGTAATATTATGAGGACCTTAAAATAATTATTTGGGCTATTATTATGAGTTATATAGAGTGTTGTCTAATGCTTTTATAATAATAATAATAGCTAGACTATTAATTAGTCGCGGTTAACGTTAGACTAAACCCTAGTGGTATTGATACTAGGTTTTGTCAAGGGAAAATTGTTTTGAGATAACGAGGCGCTGTCTAATGCTTTTAAACTGTATATGTATTTATATCTACATAATATGTTGGGTAAAACATAGGTAGATGAAATATGAGTTGGATGATGAGTTGAGAGGTGATATAGACCATGAGGTAAGGGTGAGAGGTGGACGATGTGAGAAGCCTTGTTCCCAAATGTTGGCCCCGTCATCTAGCAAAGTATGGATGACAACCACGGACTATTCTAGACAGTCCAGTGGAACACTAGCAGGCTCGCAACCTATAGGTGTTGTGAACGATGTGTTCACCCGGTGTACTCTAAACCCTGGCGGTCATGCAGACTTGGTACCTAAACCTTGGCGATCATGCAGACTTGGTGCCAAAAACCCTGGAGACTATGCGGACTTAGTGCATGTTGTATAAACCATGGCGACTATGCAGACTTAGTGCCCAAACTCTGGCGACTATGCGGACTTAGTGCCTGTTGTATAAATCCTGGCGACTATGCAGACTTAGTGCCTAAACCCCGGTGACGATGGACTTCGTGTCGATTCCTTAGGATGATCCTTAGGAATGAATGAACGAGGAATAGTTGATTCTTAGGGTAGATCCTTAAGAGTAAAGAAGATAATGAGGATGGGTAATTGGGTTGATTGTGTGATGTTTAAACATAATAATTATATTATTGTGGGTTGAAAACCCTATGTACTCACTAGTGTAAATGAATGTAAGTTTTGTTTATGCTTATGTTTCTGTATTGACGATGACATCCCAAATGTTTTAAAAATGAATAAAAATACATTTCTTCGGAAATGCTTTGATAACGTATTTATCATGTTTTACTGGGAATAAATTCCGCAACATTTTTATTAAAAGAAGTACTCTGATTTTTATAAAGCATAAACAAAAAAATTGGTCTTTTCTGGCCGTGAAAATGGGGATGTCACAAAACCATAGCAGACACTCCAACTCGCTAAGGGTCATATCGAAATACCTACTAAAAGACTGGGCTACAAAGGACTGACTCGTGCCTGAGTCGGATAACACAAGAGCAGGCAAAGAATTCACTAAGAATGTACCTCTCAGAAACATAAACATAAGCATACCATAAAATAATTGACAGAATGATAAATAGAAACATACCAGTAATGATGTCTGGCGCCGCCCTGGCCTCCTCTGTCGTGAGCTGAAAAGCATGACCTCAAGCAATCGGGGGCTCTACCCTACCCTGGCGCCCATCGATGATCCTCAAAGTAGCTGGCACTGGAGCCTGCGCTGGTCTCGCAGTGAGCAAAGGACAATTGGCCTTAATATTGCCAACCTGCTCACAGTGATAACATATCCTGGTGGTCGGTGCGGGGACATGCTGGCGATAATCCTTGGCATAATGCCCATCCTTGCCACATTTGTGGCACCCGGGCGAATATCGACAAGAACCCTCATGAACCTTGCCGCACTTGACACAAGTGCGGCCCCTTTGACTCCCAAATCTCACATCAACGGCCTTGAATTGCTTTGTTGCAGGCTGCGACTGCACCAGAGCCTGCCTCCACTCCCTCGTCTGTAGCTCCAACTCGATCTCCCTCCTCCTAGTGGCATCCTATAACTCCACAAGTGTACCATAATGTTGAGTAGACACAAACTGGCGGATTTCCATCTTGAGCATGATCAAGTACCGGGTCATCTGAGCTTGCTCAGAAGCAGCAAACTCATGACAAAACAATTCTCTATCAGTAAATATCTTGGTGATCTCAGTCACCGACTCCGTCCCCTGCCTCAGATCTAAATACTCCTGGGCTAGTCTCTCCGTCTCAACCAAAGGAACATATCTCATGCGGAAAGAACTGCTCCCATGAAACAACAACCCTATGATTCGGACTATAAGAGCTAGTAACCAACCTCTACCAATCCTTCGCCCCTAACCTGAGAAGGTTCAGGGCACACTTTACCTTTTGGTCAGCTGGTTAGGAGAAAGTAAAGAAACATCCCTCAACATCGCACAACCACCTCATAGTAATGATCAGATCCTGAACCCCATCGAACGTCGGGGGCTTCATATTGTCGAAGTACCAATACTAGAAAGCTCTCTCTCCACGAATCCTTGCATCCGCAACGGTCGTGGTAGTTGCAAATACAATAGCCTTAGTAAGAGCTGCGTATCGGTCGTCAAAGTACTCAATCATGGTAGTCTAGATAGACCCAAATAGCTCTGGTATCTGCCCTCGGATAGCAGTCACAACCTCAAAAGAAATCAATGCCCTAATCTCATCATTAGACAACCCCGACCTATCCTGGCCACTCGACCCAACTCTTATCTCGAATCTCCTCGTGACCACCATACAGAAAATAAACCAGAAAATATCAGATGAAGCGCATTTCATACCATATGAGCTATTGTAAACAACAAACCTAGGGGTTGTGACTTCCCTGCTACGCGTACAGGTCCTGTGCTTCTAGTAGTACGGGCCCATACTACCTTCCGCAACTACCTGTATTTGTCTCAGAAGATCATCATAACAACCCTATTAGCACACACAAGAATACACATACATCCTATTCTAATTCCCTAGAGAAAGCTAGACATTCCTCAACTAGTTGGCTGCTCTCACATAACCCATCAGTGAAACTTCCACCAACCCTACAACACTTGTGTGTGCTAATCATACATAACATTGGATAATATAGACAGTCGAATAACTGATTCTACCCAAAGCCCTTCATCAAACAAGAATAAGAAATAAGGTTAAACCAAACATTCTCATACTATAGAATCTTAATTATGTACACCTATGATGCATACACTAAGCAACCACAATAATGATGTCAATTCCATTCAAGAAAGAATCCTAGGTTATTAGGCATCGATTATCAGGCAATCCTATCATGCAATTCCTGAATATCCCTAGCCCGTCACTAGCATGTTGTTCTAACATAGCATAATATCAAATAATAGTGTGGATAAGTTGGGGTATACTTTCTTGCTCCGGCTGATTATACACATCGCATCCTTTCTTATTTACTTTTGAAAACAATTTTGAAAATCAGTTTAAAACCTTTACAGTTCCCTAGATTGAGTCCAGATTCACACGAATGTTCGTCCAATTATCTCAAACCAAGGCTATGATACCAACTTGTAACACTCCAAAAATCACAATAAATTAATTTTTTTTCAAAACCAATCATGAATCAATATTGTTTACAAAAAGAGTCATTGTTTCAAAAGCATTATTTCAAATCAGAGTTTCCCAAGACCTAGAGACATAAAAATAGGAAGTTGTGTACAATCACGCCTTTGCCTTCCCACGATCCTCTGAAGTACCTCAAACGATAAACTAAAAACTATAAGCCAAAGCTTAGTGAGTTTCCCTAAAGTACCAACACACCACAAAAAAGAATACAATATGAGCAGCCATCCTGACTGGACTACCTCGCAGGGCCTACAATCTATCTGGACCGCTCTTTGAACCTTCAGCATGACTGGACCGACTTGCAGAGCCTACAGCCTATCCAGACTGCTCCACAGGCCGTTGGCCTGACTGGACCACCTCGTAGGGCCTACATCCTATTCGGTCGTCCCCGAGTGTCTTGGCCTACAACACAAAGCAAGACCACCTTAACTCAACACAACATGTCGACATATGCAACAAAGAAACATAAACACAGAGCCAAAAAATACAGATAATCATGCAGATCTACTACTCAGCCAAATACCAGTATACCACTATCCTATTACCAGGATAAATAAACTAGTGGGCCGAAATTGGTGCCTTCGATCCATGGTATAGTGAGGAAAAACTCACCTCTTAGTCTGAATACAAGTTAAATCAATCTTGGTCTCGAAAATCGGCTCAACGATCACCTAACTAAAACCAAGGACCCAATCTAAATTAATCGGCTCAAAATACCTAAAATACCCCTAGGTCAATTTGGTCAAAGATATGGTCAAAGGTCAAGGTTAACGGGTCAACTTGGTCCACTCAGCTGAGTACATGGGGCGTACTCAGCTCCTACCCTGGGCGTACTCAGGCTTTGACCAAAGTCGGGTAGTTGACCCCGTACGTGCGGTGTACGATGGGTTACGCATGACGTACGCACACCTTTTTCCTCAATAAGAGCTTAGTGCATTAAGCGCTCACGTCCCAATTTCTGATCCAAGGCCAAAATACCACTAAGCGTCATAACGTTTCCAACTTTATGAATTTGCATGCCCATTAAGTGCTTAATACACAAAATCCCAACTTCTTAACACCTTAAGACCTTCTAGAGCATGCATGGAGGAAAATAAGCATCAAGACCACATTTTTAGGACTCAAGACCCCTCATTAGGTCTGAAAGGATGACT
The DNA here is from genome assembly GCF_052849685.1 of Lactuca virosa. Classification (NCBI taxonomy): domain Eukaryota; kingdom Viridiplantae; phylum Streptophyta; class Magnoliopsida; order Asterales; family Asteraceae; genus Lactuca; species Lactuca virosa. The sequence continues at coordinate 74,869,177 of NC_136431.1, forward strand.
TATTTGACGAAGAGCATGCCATGCTCAAGAATCATCATAGTTGGGACCAAAAATGCCCTAAATGAAGAAATGGCTAGATCTATAAGATAAAATGATCAAGCTATGAGCTTTTTACCTCCTGGAGGTTGCTATCAAGGAGAAAATCCTAGATCTAATTTGCTTCCAAGTTCCAAAGTCTTCCCACCACCACCTTCTTCTTCTTCAATAATACCACCAAAACACAAAGATGAGCTCAAGATGCACTCTTCTCACATAGGGTTAGCTAGAGAGACGTTTTCTCAGGTGGAGGCTGATGAGGGAATGAGAAATGAGGAGTAAATGATGATTATATATGGATTAAACCCTAAAACTTAGGGTTTGAGGATCCTTCACATACACCCGACATATGCGGTGTACGCCTAGAGTACTAATGCCCGCGCATGTACGCCCAACGTACTAAGCCTTCCCTGTAATTTACGAAAATGCCACTGTGGGACCAATTTGCAAACAAAACTCATTCCAAGGGCTAAAATCATAATCCTTCATACTTAAGAGTTAATTTTGGAAATAACTCATTGTCGGGATGTTACAAGGTTTCTCTTCCCAATAGAAAGGGATTGGCCAAGGTTAAATAGTTTGATCGAATGGTAAGGAGCAAGGCTTGTTCTGAGATCGTTCCATGTGTTGACCCCAATGTGTCCATTTGTTTCTACTGCTAATTGAAGGGACATTGGAAATGGAGATGTCCAAAATACCTGAAAGATCTTAGAGATAGTAAAGTCAAGTCATGTGACTCTAATTCAGGTACATCCATTATCTAAATCCATTTTTTATAAGTTCCTATTCGTAGACTCTTAATACATGATGTGATGATCACATAATGATGGTATTACAAGATCTAAGAGAAAGAAGGAAGCTTGAGAAAATCAAGCAAAATCCGATCTTGAGAGATGGAATTTTGTCACATAGTTCGATGGTCAGAATTTTGAGCTGCTACTAAGGAGTTAGGATAATTTAATAGACTGTTATTCAAAAATGTCTAGAAACATAGTTTTTGATTTTATGCATTGTAAGGACAAGTTCCATTTTTTTGTTTATTTTTTCAATAAAAGTGAAATTTTGGTTTATAAAGTTGCCTTAGCTTACATTTCATTGCAACGACATTAATGAGTGTGTTTCTAATAATAGTAATATTAATTATGGATGTGGTTCTTATAGTATCGTGCTTGTGGTATTGTCATATTTGACCAAGTGAAAAGAAATCTCATCACCAAGTTTCAATTGGATATAACTTGGAGTCATGTAATTCGAATTGGATGATGTAAGAGAGTCTTTTTCGTTGGAGAAATTATGATTGAATCAATGGTCACATGTTTATGTGTAGCAAAGTGAAGGTTGATGAATCTAGTACATGTTCGCGTAGTCTCTTCAGATTCACCACAAGGGATGATAACATTGTTTGTCATGATTTACTGATGGTTTAGTTAATAGGGTTGTGTTTTTAAGATTAAGCATAATTCTAATATTTTGAAAAGATTCAAAGAGTAGTGGAATGAATAGAAGAATCTATTAGGTAGAAAGATAAAAGATTCTCTAATCCGAAAGGAAAGGAGAGTACTTTAGTATCAAGTTTTATGATCATCTTAGTGATTGTGGAATTATATCACAACTGATCCTCAAAGAACATATTAGTGTAATTGTATGACTAAGAAGAGGAATCTAACATTGTTGGAAATGGTTTGATCAAGAGAAGAGTCATATTTCATTCCCAATCGAGTTTTAGAGCTATGCTCTAGTAACTCTAAATCATATCTTCAAATTCATTTCAAACTAAGAAGATTGATAATGCCTCGTAGTATGTGGAGTAAGAACGCTTTCTCGCTCAATCAATTAAGAATTAGAGTTATGATGTTTTTCGACAGTCGAGAAACAAAAGATGAACTGAATCTAATTATGAAGAGTGTTATCATGTCGGGAATCTGTAAGAACTTTTGCATATTTTTTTTAGCTTGTCAAGGAATGTTTCTTGAGAGAAAACTTGATGGAAATGCTTATGAGTTCTATGATTTTCATTTAACTACAAAAGCAAAGAATGTTGGTCAGTGAAAGTACACTGATCAATACAGGTGAGCTGCTAACAGGAACAGAAGCACTGGTGGGCTTTGAGCAGCTAGAAAATAAGAAATGAGGAATAACGAAGTTCAGTCCATGAAGTTGACCTAAATGTGATTTTGGTTTGTCCTAAACCTTGCCTTTTGACTGTCGGTTGAAAATGAAAGTTCTACATGGATGGGAACATATGCACCTTCGAATCTAGATGGCAAAAGGTTTCGCTCTAATTCTAACACCCTGATTTTTTCATAGTCGTAGATTGTAATTATTATCAGACACATAGGAAACATCAATACAATTTCCATGGATATATAGAACTCCTAAATCTGACTTCGTATGAAGAAGTTATGTTTCGTCGAAGTTTTTCGATTAAACTGACACGACTCAGCGTATTGTAAAAAATGAGTTTTAGATAGGTGGCTTATTAGCTTAAGCAATCTAAATGAAAGTCGGAGTAGTCATTAAAATGAGAGCGTGCATATAGAGAATGTCTAAATCTGACGTCATTAGAGGAAGTTATGATTTGTCTAAGATTCATCATAGCAGTGTACAACTCAAAAATCGAATTTTAGATCGGTTGATTTTTAGCCGACACAATCTAAACGAGAATTGAAGATCTTATTAATAGGACCTCAACGATATAAAGACAATCGAAAACGGACTCCTAATGAGAAAGTTACGCATTTTATATGGACTTTAACAATCTAAGCCTATGTGAAAAAGACGAATTCAAAATTAGCCGACGGAGTCTAAACGAAAGTTGTAGATCTCATAGAGAGATTTATGTGGATATTAAGAATGTCAAAAACAAGCTCGTATGAAGAAGTTATGCAATTTTGAAAATTTGGAAATCGTCACAAGTGCGCGCGTCGCTCGTAGCTTGCACCCGAAGCTAGCCATGCTGCCTCACCCATTTCCAAAACATGTGTCAACCATCCTGAGGAGCCACATCACCCTAGTTCATGGCGTACATGCCTAGGGTGTGTGGCGTGCATATGGTTTTTTCCTCTATAAATAAAGTGCTCCATATAAGTTCCATCCTCCACACCCCTACAAGTGATCCTCTCGGGTTCTACCATGTTCTAGCCTATTTTTCCTTCGTTTTTGGCCTGCGACAACCATGAGTACTCAGTTGATGTAACACCCGTTTTCCTGGATGAATCGAATTAGGGTTTCAAGGAGTCAAAATTCTAGATTTTGGAAATGGAGCCTCACGACGTGACCTTTGAGTGGTCACGACGTGGGATGAGTTTATATGAAACTTTTGTTCGGGATTGGTCTCACGACGTGAGACATTGAGGCCCATGACGCGAGAACTGATGCAACCCATACCCATGATCTTTTAGAGGTTCCTTCATATTTAAGCTCCTCTAAACCCATTTCAGGGTTCATTATCAGCCTCCAAACCCTCTTTCACCTCAGAAAAACCCTAGCCTTCATCCCGTGATTGATTCTTGGCCATTTTGGAGCCTTTCTTGGTTTGAAGAAGAAGAAGAAAAAGGTAATCTTTTAAAGAGTCTTGAAAGGAATCATCATCTCATATTGTTTCTGGACCCTTGTAAATGTCAAAGCGTCCACCTTTATTGTTGTTTGTGGCCAGATCTAAATTTTGTCCCATTTTTCTCCTTCTTTGAGCAAGTTTGAATGAATGGAAACCATAAAGTTGGTAACGTTGTGGGTTATAAAGGTCCTTAGAGTGTCATGAAGTTCAGATCTAGTGAATAGTTGGATTTTGGAACCTTGCATGAAAGTTGGATGATATTTTCTTCAATCTTGCTCCCAAAAGAGATCTAGACATGTATTGGACATACATGACCATAAAGCATTGAATTTTAAGTGTATTATGGAGTTATAAGGCCATCTACAAAGTTAGAGTAAAAGGCATAATGTATTGAGGACTTAAATTGTTGGATTTTTGGCTTCAGACTGTGCTCACAACGTAAGACATAGGTTCTCACGACGTGAGGGTTGAATGATCACATCATCTGTTAAGCTTCTTGGAGCTCACGACGTGAGAGGAGGGTGCTCATGACGTGAGATCAGCTCCAGTGATTTTTTGTGTCTGAGTTGGCTGAGTTAAGTTGAGATGAGTTGGAATCAGACCGAGTGAACTCTCACGACATGACCAAGGGTTGGTCATGACGTGAGGCTGAATAATTGAAATTATGGGATGTTGACTGACTTTGACCGTTGACTTTTGACTTGGGTTGAATTTTGGCCAAGATGGATGATTTCAGTATGTAGTCTAAGGTTGGACCTTGTATGTTGTGATATAAGTGTTGTAGTGGTGGTTGTGTGGATTTGAGCTGAGTATTAGTCGGCTTTATGATTCAGGTGAGCTTCCTCACTGTACCCGTGGGTCGAAGGCACCAATGTCGGCCCACTAGGATATGTTATGTAGGATGCTAACTGTCTTCGTGACTCTTGCATTTGTATGTCGGGCTAGGCCCATGGTATATTGTGCTAGGCCCATTATATATATTGGGCTAGGCCCATTGTATGTTGGGTTAAGCCCATGGTATGACGGGCTAGGACCATTTTTATGCTGGGATGGGACCATTGATTAGGAAAGGTTAGACCCATTTGTATGTTGGACTGGGCCTATTGATTAGGAAGGGCTAGGCCCATTATTACGGGTTGGGCGCAATGTGAGGCCTAGTCCCACGGATATGTATGGTATGTGGTATTTCGGGGAACTCACTAAGCTTTGTGCTTACGGTTTCATATTTATGGTTTCAGGTAATTCCAGTAAGAGAGGGAAGTGCCCGGCGTGACTGCACAACATCCCCCCAGAGTTTATTCAGAATTTATAATTTTTGCTCTGATGTTTAAATTTCACTTTGAATGGTTTTGGGAACAAATTGTTATATGTATTATTGTTTTAAAAATGAAAATTTTAACTTGGATTTTTGGGAAGTTATATCTGAGTAGTAGCCTTTGAGTAGGAGATTCTGAGTCAGTATTCTACCCGCCTAGATCTCGATTCTCATCAATAGCACTCTGTAAGTGAACTACACTTACTCTATGTCCGTTTAATTTATAATAATAGTTATAAGTCATTACTAGGAACCTATAATTAAGATTTATCAGTAATTCCAAGTCGTTATACTGATTAATCTACTTATGGGAGACGTATCTAGAATGGTCATGTTGGCTTGGTTGTTGGATTTCAGAAAAGCTATATGCTGAAATGGTCCTCCTTCCCAACTGTCTGGCCTGGCCGATCCTTATTTAGTAGAACTATTGATATTCATTGGGATTAGTGTTAGGTCTAGCCTACATTATATATTCCCATTGAACTAAGAAAGTATAGTAATTTAGGTTAATCCTCGTTAAAAGTGTTAGTCGTCAGCTAATCTGTCAAGATGAGTTCTTTTAACTATATTGTATACTCCAGTATGTATCCTCTATATGTTAGGATATAGTTACCCTCTAGTATATGCTTAGGCAATTAGACTAGGATAGTTAGGTGTCTGTTATGTGGATTGTTGCTATATGTTGATATGAGGGAGGACCAGCCCTGTGCTGAAGGACAATAGACTCGGGCGGACTAGCTTTATGCTAAAGGCCAACATGCGGTCCAGCCATATGCTGGAGGCAAAGATCGGGTGGACCAGCTTTATGCTGAAGGCTAGGGGTGGACCAACTATATGTTGAAGGCCATTATATGTATGCATTGTATATGTGTTGTGGTATGGAATATTTTGAGGGAATTCACTAAGACTCGACTTACAGTTGTTGAATAACTTCTTTACAGGTTGTTCATCTGACCGTGGAAAGACTCACGCATGACTTTATCGGCATCAAAGCATCAATAAAGTTTTATAGACTTCCGCTAAGATACTATTTTATATAATAATAGGCTGTAATGTTTTGTAAGACTTATAATTTTATAATTAATAATGAAAATTTTTCCTTTGAAATTGGGGACGTAACAATTTGGTATCAGAGCCCTAGTTTGAGTGAACTGGATGAACACTCGTGGGATTCCAGACTCAAACTAAGGATCTGAATATCTTAAACAAAACTTCTCGTAAAAGAAATGATATAAATAGGAAAAGGATGTGATGCGTACAGTCAGGCGGAACATAGAAAGGAAAGTGATTCCCAAAATATCCATATTATTTTTAGCTATTGGTATATGATTTGTTAGAAATGCATGCTAGTGTAAGGCTAAGGACCTTTTTAGGAATTATTAGTTAGAATTGCCTTATGAGTAGGATGCCTTGTAGCCTTAGGGATTGCCTTTATGTGCTACTTGAAGCCTGTATTGATATCCTATAGTTACTAAGTGTATGCTTTAAAGTTACACCTAATTAGGATTCCATAGCCTTAGAATACTTAGTTCAACCTTACTTCAAGTTCCTTGTTTGGTTGTGGGCTTAGGGTAGAATTAATTATTCGACCGACTATCCAATCTTGGACTACATACCACTTGCATACACGAGGCGACTATTGATATTAGGAACGAATTCCTATAGTATAAGAGTTTGGATAGGAGGAACCCTAGAAGTAAATACATGAAGAGCTAGTAATCAGGTCTTAGTAACACTAGCTGTGTGAAAATACCTACCGATAAAAGAGAGTAGTTACTTAGAAACGTTAGGACAATTCTTGGATCTAGTATGGATAGGTGTGGAAGGTAGTATGTGCACGTACTACCGGAAGCACATGATCCATACAAGAGTCAGGAAGGGTCATAAAGTTACTAGGAAAATGGAAAAGGTTTGAGTGTTATCTCTAAGATTCGTATTAAACCACTCTCGTTGTCATCCTCAACATGGTGATGATCACAATAGCAAGCAATTCTGGTTCTAGATCAGAAGGGTCGAGACCAAGTGAGGCTGACATACGTGATTGGATAGAGACAACGGTAGCATCAGCTGTAAGAGAGATGATCCCAAAATTATTTGGAACTATCAAAACCGAACTAATCACTCTATTTAATGAGCGGTATGCTACCGTTTCTAGTACGGCTGTCACCACTGCCACCGTTGTTGTTGCTGCTACAGCCACATCTAAAAATAAGGACATGCCTTATCGAGAGTTCAACAAGACCAAGCCCCCAGAGCTTAACGGTTTAAGAGGCCAAATTACTACAATAAGATGGATATCTGATGTAGAAGGATGCTTCTACACTTGTGCCTGCCTAGAAAATCTGAAGTTTAGGTATGCACGGAATCTCCTACGTCATGGGGTGAGGATTGGTGTAAATTTGTCACTAAGGATTTCTCACTGGCGGAGAAGAGCGGGGTGACATGGGAACTATTTGTAGAAAAGTTCAGGGAGGAGTAGTACCCCTAGTGGAAAGGGAGTGACTAGCTCAGGAGTTTTTGTCGCTCAAGCAGACAACTGAAATGGTAATGGAAATCACCAAAATGTTCATAGAGAGAGCCTTATTTTGCCCCGAGTATGTATCCTTAGAACAAGTGAAGATGTCTAGGTATTTGAGGATACGCAAGACTGCATTAAAGATTTTGTAGCAAACAACCACTACAAGACCTTGGAGGAAATGCAATATTATGCTAGGAGGAGAGAAATAGAGTTGGAGACCCAGAAAAAGGAGAAGAGGCAGACTCTGGCTCCATCACATCCGACGGTCGAAAAGTTCAAATCTACTGGTTTATGGTTTGGAGGTCAGAAGGGATGCACTTGAATAAGTGCGGATGGTTCCATGATGGTCCATGTCGAACAGGACTAGGATGCCACAAGTGTGGCAAGGAAGGGGACTATGCCAGAGACTGCAAGCAAAACATGTGTGTTTGTTTCAATTGTAACCGACTTAGCCACTTCAAGGTTGAATTTCCTCTCCTAAAGAAGACGGGAGCAATGTAGGCTCCAATGCCTGGACCTTGAGGATAACTGATGGAAGACAAGGGAGAGTTGAAGCTCCCAGGTCTAAGGGGTGAGCTTTTCAGCTCACGACAGAGGAAGCCAAAGAAGCATTTGACGTCGTAGCTGGTACGTTTCTAAGCAACTCCATGCATGCATTATTATTATTCGATTATGGAGCAAGTCACTCTTTCGTATCACTTAGGTTTAGCAAAAACTTTAATCACGCCATAGGAAATTTAGATCATCCCTTAAGAGTAAAAATAGTTGATGATCGAATGATTAATGCATCAAAAGTTTACCATAGTTGTGCCTTAAAAATAAGTAACACTAGTTTCCCAAAAAACCTTATCCCCATTCTTATCTGAGAGATAAGCTTAATAGTAGGCATGGATTGGTTGAACGAGTGTGAAGTGCTATTCGATTGTAGGCAGAAGATAGTACGAGTTCAGACTCCAAGTTGGGGAGACTTTATGGGATTTATACATAGAAAACAATCCTATGTGTGCATGCAACCCTAATTGAAGGATCTATGTTTTCACTATTAGACATACAAGCATTGAACACAAAAATTGGAAACCCTAATATGCTTCTAGTATTTTCGAAATCAACATAAGAAGGATTAGAAGCATACCTTTATTGTTATTTAGTAGTAACAATGATTTCCTTTGAAGATCTTGACTTTGAGAACAAGTACCACAAGTGTAGTACCTCTAATGGCTCACAAGCACACCAAGGCAAGAGGATGATTATGAGAGAGAGGAGAGAGGAGAAACTTGCTCAAAATTTTGGCTCTTCTAGGGTTTCTTATGAGTAGCCAAAACTTGATGGGGGTGATGCTCCTTATATAGTTAGGTTGCTTAGCCCCAAAGCTAGGGTTTCAAGGTGCAAACCCTAATTTCCAGCTTAGGCCCTAAGCAGCCCATGGATCCCTCTTCTAGAAGCATTGGACGAAAATCCTTAGGGCTTCCCTAAGATTGCCGGCCAACCCTCTTTAGGGTGATCCAAGAGCCCAAACCACAACTATTAATTAATTGCAAAACAGCCCTGAACTTTTAATTAATTCCTTTAATCCCAAAATAATTCCAAAATAATTTTTGATTAAATATTAATTAAACAACATGATTTCTAATTAATATATTATTTTCATAACATATTACTAAATCATTTTATATACTAATTTATTATTCCAAATAATAATTTCAACCTCTTCCTCAATTAATCATCTTGTCTAGTTGCTAGTGTGAAGGCAACCCAAAAGGACTATGCTACAATCAATTTAAGTACATACCAAATATAGTTATGGCCTTAGACACCTAATCTAGTAGAACTTACCATCCGAGGCGAGGTACCGCAAGTAAGTCGTAAATTTGTTCTGCCGCGAAGGCCTAAAAATATCTACAACATGGATGCAAGGGATTCTTGGCCTATGTAATCGACAACCAAGAGGAGAAGAAGGGAACCTTGGAAGAAGTGCCAATAGTTTGCGAGTTCCCTGACGTGTTTCCCGAGGATCTACCTAGTGTGCCTTCGAAACGTCATGTAGAATTAAGGATCGACTTAGTTACTGGCGTGACACCTGTAGCCAAGGCACCCTATCGTTTTGCAGCTTCAGAGATGCAAGAATTGTCTAAACAGCTTCAAGAGCAGATGGACAAGGGGTTCATTCGACCAAGTAGTTCTCCATGCGGAGCACCAATTTTGTTTGTTAAGAAAAAAGATGGGTCGCACAGGATGTGCGTAGACTATAGAGAGCTTAACAAACTCACGGTGAAGAATTGTTATCCATTACCTAGGATAGATGACCTTTTCAATCAAATTCAAGGAGCGTCGTGGTTTTCCAAGATAGACTTACGTTAAGGATACCACCAGAAGCGTGTAAGAGAAGAAGATATATCAAAGATTGCCTTCAGAACCCGATATGGTCATTATGAGTTCGTAGTGATGCTTTTTGGGCTCACGAATGCACCCACCACATTCATGGACTTAATGAACCATGTATGTAGACCTATGCTTGATCGATCGGTAATCGTGTTTACTGACAATATTTTGGTCTTTTCAAAGACCTAAGAACAACATAAAGAGCACCTGAGAGAGGTACTCGAGGTCATAATAAAGGAGAAGTTGTTTGCAAAGTTCTCCAAGTGCCAGTAATTGGTTACGAGAGGTCCAGTTCCTTGTTCATCTTGTCAACCGGGGAGATATTCTAGTAGGACCAACCAAGATAGAGGCAGTAATGCAATGTCCGGTCCCGACTACTCCCTTATAAATTCAAAGATTTCTAGGATTAGTCGGATATTTTAGAAGATTCATTCGAGACTTTTCCAAGATTGTGGTGCCTATGACTCGTCTGACGAAGAAAGGAGTCATTCTTCGTTGGGGACCTGAGCAACAGTTAGCATTCAAGACGTTCAGGAAAAAGTTATGTGAAGCTCCAGTGTTATCCCTCCTAGAAGGTGTTGATGACATGGTAGTTTACTGCGATGCAGCGAGGTTGAGTAATCGCATATGCCTCCAGACAGTTGAAGCCTCACGAAGCTAACTACCCGACACACGATTTGGAATTAGGAGCAGTAGTCTTTGTCCTCAAGATTTATAGGCATTACTTGTACGGAGTCTAGTGTACCATCTACACCAATCATAAGAGATTGAGATACCTAGTGGATCAGCCCAACTTTAACATGAGACAACGTCTATTATTGAATGTAGTAAAAGAGTACGACTGCGAAATCCTTTACCACTCAGGTAAGGCCAACATAATAGCTGATGCATTAAGTTGAAAAACAAATAGTATGCCAATGAAGGGTGTCTGTTTAAGAATGACATTGATCACTTTAGTACTTGAGGTGATCAAGCAAGCTCAGAATGAAGCAGTCAAGGTAGAAAATCGGAAAAGCGAGAATTGCAAGGCATATCTCATCCTTCGACATAGACATTCGTGGGTTGTTGACCCTACATGGCAGGGTTTGGTTTGCATACTCAGGAGGAAATCGACAAATACTAATGGAAGAGGCATACACGTCAAATTTCTCAATTCACCCAGGAGCTACAAAGATGTACAGGGACCTTAGACACAGTTACTGGTGGCCCTGTATGAAGAGAGATGTAACATGGTATGTCGAAAGGTGTTTGATTTTTCGAAAGGTCAAGGTCGACCACCAGATGCCGCATGGAAGATTACAAACTCTTGATATCATAATGTGGAAGTGGGAACCGATAATGATGGACTTCATCACAAAGGTGCCAAATACTCCTTGTGGAGTACACACTATTTGAGTAATAGTGGGTAGATTAACCAAGAGTGCCCACTTCGTGCCTATCCAAGAAAGCTCCTCAGCTGAGAAGCTTGCAGAGGTATACGTCAAGGAAGTAGTCTCTCGGCACGGAGTACCAGTCTCGATAGTCTCTGATAGAGATGTCCATTTCACTTCTCGGTTTTGGAGAAAGTTCCATGATGAGCTGGGCACCCGATTGCATATCGACACAACTTATCACCCTCAAACCAATGGGCATATTGAAAGGACTACTCAAAATATTGAAGACATGTTGAGGGTATGTGTGTTTGATTTCAGTGGAAACCGGGGTACATATCTACCGCTAGCAGAATTCTCGTACAACAACAACTACCATTCCAGTATTAGTAGACCTCCCTTTAAGATGCTTTATGGAAGGAAGTGTTGAATGCATATATGGTGGGGATAAGTTGGCCAACAAGTCATGGGGAGCACTGATGTTGTGATCAAAACTACCGAATTTATTCTGCAAGTGCGAGAGAGATTGCAGACCTTCCAGAGTTGGCTGAAGAATTATACAGATCAACGTAGAACGGATCTTGAATTCATGGTTAGAGATCTGGTTCTACTTAAGGTTTCACCATGGAAGGTTGTCATCAGGTTCCGGAAGAGGGGAAATTTAGGCACTAGGTATATCGGACCTTTTCGAGTCATTGCTCGAGTAGGCAATGTTGCCTATCGTTTGCATCTGCTGGAAGAGCTCAGTCAGATCCATAATACCTTCCACATCTCCCAATTAAGGAAGTGCATCATGGATGAATCTATAATCATACCTTTGGAAGACATCCATGCAGACGAAAGTATGAACTACGTGGAAAAACCTATGGAAATTTTGGATAAGAAGATGAAGACCTTGCGCAAAAAGGTGATTGACTTAGTGAAGGTTCAATGGCAACACCGAAAACGATCGGAATGGACTTGGGAGCCAGAAGAAGAGATGATAAGCAACTACCTAGAGTTATTTAGTTAGATTTCAAGGACGAAATCCTTATAAGTGGGGAAGAGTTGCAACACCTCATTTTTTCCCTAGTTGTGGATTGTAATTATTATAAAATATATAAAATAAAATATATTACTCTAGAGCCAAAATAATTGTCATGGACACATAGGAAACACCGATACGGTTTCCATAGATATATAGAATGCCTAAATGCGACTTCGTATGAAGAAGTTATGCTTCTTCGAAGTTTTTTGATTAAACCGACGCGGCTTAGCATATCATAAAAAGTGAGTTTTAGATAGGTGGCTTATTAGTGTAAGCAATCTAAACGAAAGTCAAAGTACTCGTTAAACTGAGAGCGTGCATATAGAGAACGTCTAAATTTGACTTCATTAGAGGAAGTTATGATTTTTCTAAAATTCGGCGTAACATTGTATAGCTCAAAAATCGAATTTTAGATAGGTCGATTTTTAGCCGACACAATCTAAACAAGAAATGAAGTTCTCATTAATAGGAGTTTAATGATATAAAGACAGTCGAAAACGAACTCCGAATGATAAAGTTATGCATTTTATACGGGTTTTAACAGTCTAAGCATGTGTGAAAAAGATGAAGTCAAAGTTAGCCGACGGAGTCCAAATGAAAGTTGTAGATCTCGTCGAGAGCTTTCCATGGATATAAAGAAATTCAAAAACGGAGCACGTATGAAGAAGTTATGCAATTTTGAAAATCTGAAAAATTGTCACGAGTGCACGCGTCACGCGTAGCTTGGGAACTCACTAAGCTTTGTGCTTACGGTTTCATGTTTATGGTTTCAGGTACTTCCAGTATGAGAGGGAAGGGCCCGACGTGACTACACAACATCCTCCCATATTTTATTCAGTATTGATAAATTTTGCTCTAATGTTTAAACACTATTTTTCACCTTGAATGGTTTTGGGAACAAATTGTTATAGTGATTATTGTTTTAAAAATGAAAATTTTACCTTGGATTTTCGGGACGTTGCATCTGAAGAGTAGCCTTTGAGTAGGAGATCCGGAGTCAGTATTCTACCCGCCTAGATCCTAGTTCTCATCAATAGCACTCTGTAACTGAGCTACATTTACTCTGCCTCTGTTTAATTTATAATTATAGTTATAAGTCGTTACTAGGAACCTATAATTAAGATTTATTAGTAATTCCAAGTCTTTATACTGATGAATCTACTTATGGGAGATGTGTCTAGAATGGTCACGTTGGCTTGGTTGTTGGATTTCAGAAATGATATATGCCGAAATGGTCCTGCCTCCTAACTGTCCGACCTGTCTGATCCTTATTTAGTAGAACTATCGGTATTCATTGGGATTTGTGTTAGGTCTAGCCTACATTACATATTCATATTGAGCTAATAAACTATAGTAATTTAGGTTAATCCTCGTTAATAGTGTTGGTCGTTAGCTAAACTGTCCGGTTGACTGTTAATCCTTTGAGAATTTGTCAAGGTGAGTTCTTCTCATTATATTGTATACTCCATAATGTATCCTCTGTACGTTAGGATATAGCTACCATGTACGCTTAGGCAATTAGACTAGGATAGTTAGGTGTCTGTTATGTGAGTTGTTGATATATGTTGATATGTGGGCGGACAAGACCTGTGCTAAAGGCCAATAGACTCGGGCGGACTAGCTTTATGCTAAAGGCCAATATATGGTCCAACTATAAGTTGTAGGCAAAGATCGGGTGAACCAGCTTTATGCTGAAGGTCAGGGGCAAACCAACTATATTTTGAAGGCCATTATATGTATGCATTGTATATGTGTTATGGTATGGAATATTTTGAGGGAATTGACTAAGCCTCGACTTACAGTTATTGAATAACTTCTTTACAGGTTGTTCATCTGACCGTGGAAAGGCTCACGCATGACTGTATCATCATCAATGCATCAATAAAGTTTTATAGACTTCTGCTAAATTACTCTTTTATACAATAATAGATTGTAAAGTTTTGTAATACTTATAATTTTAATAAATAAAAATGAAAATTTTGCCTTTGTAATTCGGGACGTAACACTAATTCATGAAAATAGTTATGAGGAAACACTTTCGCTAGTAGATTTTAAGGATCTGATAAAGATCAATACGGATATTGGTTGTATTAATTGCATTCTCAAATTCACAATATGATTATGGCATCCTTCTTCATATCTCGAATTGTGAGGAATGGAAAGGAATTGTTTAGACTTTAAGGAGATATGTTTATCATGTCTTGGAAAGGGTTTGAACACATACACTATCCGGATAAAGTGCATAAGCTTAAGAAGCCTAGTTAGAGGCTTGACGAAGCATCACGAAGTAGGAATCTGCACTTCCATGAGAAAGTCAAAGGTATTGATTTCAAGAAGTCTAGTTGATTTCTACGTACATGTCAAAGCTAGTGGGAGCATAATGGTTATGATGGTATTGCATGTTGACAATACTATTCATAGGGAATAATGTCTCGAGTTTTCAAGATGTAAAACTTGGGAACTGTTTCGCTATAGTAGACTTAAGGGAGAGGGCACTCATACTTCGTTACGAATCTAAAGGTTTATATCGTATAGTTTAATAGAACCTAGTCAAAATAATGTATGAATTGTGTGTTGAAATGCTTCAACATAGAATATTCTATATGGAAATATTATAGCAAGATATTGAACAAATATCAAGTCCTTATATAAGATGTAATGAGTCGAGTCATATATGCTTCAGATATAGGATTGATTACTTATGATATAATATTCTCTTATTTTAAATTTTCAAATGCTCTGAGAATTGTGAGAAAATTCCTATAATTTTAGTGACTAGAGTTATTAAAAAAACTATTAAGAACATTCTAAGGTTTACTAAAGACTGGTTGCTTGTGGACAGTTGGAAGTGCGATATTGGTTTGGAGGGATCATAATGACATGTTTTAGATTGAGATGATTCTTGGTCGAAATTGATGGTCATATGGGAATATGGTAATGATTCCATAATGAGAGATGGATATATGGAAATGTTTCCATAATAAGAGTTGGTTATAAAGTCATTATGTGAGTTGGAAACTTTAATGCAAGAGAAGTGATCAAGGAGTGTGCCTTGAATTTGAGATTTCATGACCATGAAATTGTTCTAAGTAACAAAGTTCCAGTGAAACATTCAGTAATATTGGAGGCTTGGTTTCTATGACTTTAGAACCTTGACATATTAGAAGGACAATGCATGTAAAGAAGGAATTCCACTACATCATAGATAGCAATGATAATTAGGAATTATGAAATGAGTATCATTTGAGTAATGTCCAGTCGATTTGTTCACAAAGGAAGGACCGCAAATATGCATAGAATTCATGGTTATAACATAAAATGCATGATGCTATTTGATTCAAGTGGTTAGTTGATTACTCGAAACAATATACAATGAATAAATTCGTAATTATTGTGGTGATTAAATAATAGTGATTTATTTATAATAAAAGTTTTTGATGCCATAATTAATTAGTTTATTCTTGTGTTTCACTTTGCATGTTTTACTTCCTGAATAATTTTGTTATTATTCAAAATTTCACAGTCGATCATGCTTTTGGAAGTAAGCAGTGAATTAAGGCTTTCATGAATAGTTTGTAGATTGACTATAGGGATTAGACATTGCATAGGGATTGTTGCAAGATTCATGAGTACTTGGAAAATGGATATTTTGAGTATTGGATAAACCCACGTTTATATATTAATTCAAGGATTCAATCATAAGTAATTATAAGATGATAATAGTGATGGGTTTTGTGCATAACATACAATCCTATGTGTGCATGCAACCCTAATTAAGATCTATGTTCTCTCTAATTGAACATACAATATGAACAACCAAGTGTAAACCATAGATCTCTATAATATAATAGAAAATCACATGATAAGAGTAATGATACATACCTTTAAGATTATTATTGAAAACAATCTTGAATCCTTTCTTGAAAGACCTTTGGTAAGAAGTGCCACAAGTTTCGCGTCTGTAATGGTTCACAAACAAACCCTAGCAACCAAGGAAAACTATAGAGAGAGGGGGATGGGTCCAAGATTTCGTCCAATGCACTTAGAAAGAAGGAATAGACGAAATTCAACCCTAAGGAGGGTTTATATAGGTGTTAGGAAGGTATTGGATAAGGCAGGTATCTCGAAGATAACCCTAATCCTTTAACTTCCTCCCTAAGGCATCCAAGGCACCCTTAGAGCCCAAGGAAACCCTAGAGAAAATCCAGATTTCATGCCCCCCTCTTTAGGGAGGTTCTAGAATTGCCTAATGCTCAACTATTGAACATTTTCTCCTTAAGTCCCTGCACATTTAATTAATTCCTTTAACCCCAAAATTAATTCCAAATTAATTTCTGATTAAATATTAATTAACAATATGATTTCTAATTAATATATTATTTCCATCATACATTAATAAATCATTTATTTTGATTTCTAATTAATTTATTAACCATGTAATAAATTAATAAATCATTCTTCTCTCTCCAAAAGTCATCCTATTCAATTGCCAGATTTGAAGGCAACCCAAAAGGAATGTGCTACTATCAATTCAAGTATATACCAAATATAGTTATGGGATTAGACACCTAATCCAACAGTCTCCCACTTGGATAAGTCTAATAACTATAACTGCCAATATAACTATTGAATTGACTAGCAAATTGTAGCTACCAAAAGCCTCTGTCGAACTCTTACTTAGTCAGTGACATGTCCTAAGATAAGTGATCAAATATTCCTCCGTTCTACAAGATATCATATAGACATGAGACATGGATTATAATCATTATCTTTTTCCGAGATTTGTTTCCCAATTTTTGATTTATGATGACTGATATCAGACTACTCCTTGAACACATCAATTCAGTCCAGGCTTGGCCAAACGCTTTAGATGCCTTCATCAAATCATCGAGGGGCCCACATATATCACTTTTTCCCATTAGGGCAAAATGAATGGATAAACTTCGACTTATATGCTTGCACTATTCACTCATCAAATCAGGCACACCAATACGTTTTATAACATCAAGTTACTGATACGTTTACGTATTATCAATGCACAACCGACTTGTAAACAACAACTCATATATCTCCGTTTCAATTATATAAGATATTATCGTCTCAAAATTACTCGTGATAAAATCCATGAAGTAATTCTCTGAGCATGGGTTTATCCAATACTTAAAATCCCCATTTTCAAGTACTCATGAACATTGCAGCAAAACTATTGGTATGTCTAAACCCTTAGACAATATACAATTCAATTCATGACAGTCTTAATTTGCTACTTACTTCCAAAAGTACGATCGACTATGGAGTTTTGAATAATCGAATTATTCGGGAAGTAAAACATGCAAAGTGAAACACAATAATAACCTAATTAACTATGGTCTCAAGACTATTGAATATAAATAAAACTCTTATTATTTAATTTCCATGTTAACTAGACTTTATTCATTGTATTATTTTTCGAGTGATCAACTAAAGACTTGAATTAAACATCAGTCATGCCATGTTATAAACATGCATACTATGTCTCTCTATGGTCCTTTCTTTGTGAATAGGTCGATCAGATATTATTCCAATGATGCTCATTTCACAATTTGTTACTACTAAATGTGATAGAGTTCAACATTATACACAATATCCTTTTGTGATGTCGAGGCTTCAAAGTCACAAAGACTTTGTCGACGATATTACAAAATGTTCCATTGAAACTTTGTTACTTAAAACAAGTCTATTGAAACGAAGCCTTAAATTCAAGGTATACACCTTGAACACCTTCCTTTCATTAAACTTCATAACTCACATGTAGATCAACTCCCCCTATAAAAGCATTTCCATATTCCTATACGACCATCAATTTTGATCAAGAATCATCCCAATCTAAAACATGTCAATATGGTTATTCCAAACCAAACCATACGTCCAACTGTCCACAAGGAACTAATCCTTTGGTAAAACCTCAGAATGTTATTGGCAGTTTGTTCAACAACTTTAGTCACATATTGTTCTAGTCCTTTCCCTCTCAATGCCCTAGGCATTTGGAAAAATCAGAACAAGGGAATATCATGATAGCATACGAGATCGATCCGATATCCGAAGCATATGGGACTCGATTCATAACGTGTTATATAAAGACCTGATATCTGATCAGTCTCTTGCTATAATATTTCCATATATCAAATTTCCTATGTTGAATCATTTCAACATGACATTCATATATGTCCAAGACTAAGTTTTTATTAGAACTTTAATCTAAACTTTTAGATTTGAAATGAAGTATAAATGCCCTCTCCCCCAAATCTTATTATAGCGAAACAATTCCCAAACATTGCAACTTGCAAATTGAAAACTTTATTTCCAATAAATGGTATTGCCAACTTGCAACACTAAGCATAACAAATATGCTCCCACTAGCACAACAATTATACTCTTGCTAACATAGTATTTATGCTCCCACTAGCTTTGACATGTACCTAGAAATTCAGTTGGACTTCTAAAAATCAATGTTCTTGACTTCTTTACTAAAGTTCAAATTTCTGATACGTGGTGCTTTTGATAAGTCTTCAATTAGACTTCTCAAGCTTATACACCTTCATTAGATAGCATATGTGTGTGTTTAAACCATTTCAGAACTTATTGCAATAAGTCCTGAACGCTCAAACAGTTCCTTTCCATTTCTCACAAATCGAACTATGAAAAGGGATGCCGTAATCATATTACGAATTTGAGAATGCAATTACCACAACAACTAACCTTAATGATATTAATCAGATTTAAAATCTATTAGCGAAAGTGTTTCCTCATAACCATTTTCATGAATTAGAGTGAAAACTTTTGCCACCTAGATTTTATGGTGTATGTGTTCCTATCCATGTGAATATATCACTTTCAACCTACAGTCATAAGACAAGGTTTATGAAAAATTCAAATTTATCTTTCATGGACTGAACTTTACTTATTCTTAATTTCCTGCCATCTAGCCGCACAAGGGCCTACCAACGCTTCCAAGTTGTTAAGTAGTTCACCCATATTGATCAATGTACTTTCACTAACCAACGTGCTCTGCATTTTGCAGTCAAATGAGAACCATAGAACTGATAAGCATTGTCAACTCGACTGGAAGGTGCACATAAACAAGAATGTGTCAACTTAACATGATAGGTTATCAACCTTAGGTCGTGTTCTAGTGATAACTAAAAGGTTTATTCATGATTGACTCCTGGAACTATTCAAGATCATTAAGACTCCCACTGACTTCTTGACATATAAGTTTCTCTCTCAAGGAGCATTCCTTGACGATCAAAATAAATATTCAAAAGTTAGTATGGATTCTCATCAAGAAAAGCACTTCACAGAATTGATCTTGGTTCATCCTTTGTTTTAATCAAAACATCACAACTTCCAATTCCAAATGTGCTAGAGTAAGAAAACATTATTACTCCGCATTTTATGAGGTGTCATAAACATACTTAGTATGAAATAAGTTTGTAAAATACGACTCGAAGTAACTAGAGTATGACTCTAAAACTTGATTGGAAACGAAGTATGACTCATCTCTCGATTGTACCATTTCAACAATATCTGATTCCTCTTCTTAGTCAAACAATTGTAATAAGATTTCCTTCGAGGATCAACTTGTGACATGGTTCCATAATCATTAAGATGATCATAAAACATGATACTAATGTATTCTCCTCTCCTTTCAGAATGGAGAAACTTTTATCTTTCTGCCTTATAGATTCTTTTAAGGGTGAGCATTTGGACATGTGGATCGGACCGGACCGGACCGTTTATCTGGACCTCTGGGCCGGTTCTCGATTCTACGATTTGAAGGCGGTCCTGTCCGGTTTTTTTTACCGGGACAATTCGGCCGGTTCCGGGTAAAAACCGGTTGGACCGGCTTATTTATACAAAAAAAAGTTAAATTTTAAACAAATATATCTCATTCGTTTTAAGTCGGATTGATATGCGGTTTTTTTAACGTGTAATCTAGAGTTTCTAGATGATTTTAGACTATGATTTTGTTTTTTTTGGTGTTATATTCAATGAGTTACAATCAATCAAAGTTGTGATATCAAAGCTGAAATATTTTAGCTATTCAGCAATAAATTAAATTTGTGTATTCTGTAAAATTGTTTAAACAAACATATCTTATTCTTTTTAAATAGGATTGAGATGAGGGTTTTCCAATGTGTAATTTAGAATTTGTAGATGATTTTAGACTATAATTTTGTTGTTTTGGTGTTATATTCAATGAGTTACAATCAATCAAAGTTGGGATATCAAAGCTGAAATATTTCAGCTTTTCAGCAATAAATTAAATTTTTGTATTCTGTAAAATTGTTAAACAAGCATATCTCATTCGTTTTAAATCGGATTGACATGCGGTTTTTTCCAACATGTAATTTAGAGTTTTTAGATGATTTTAGACTAAAATTTTGTTGTTTTTGGTGTTATATTCAATGAGTTACAATCAATCAAAGTTGGGATATCAAAGTTGAAATATTTCAGCTTTTCAGCAATAAATTAAAATTTTGTATTCTGTAAATTTGTTTAAACAAACATATCTCACTTGTTTTTAGTTGGATTGACATGCGTTTTTTTTCAACGTATAATTTAGAGTTTATAGATGATTTTAGACTATAATTTTGTTATTTTTGATATTATATTCAATGAGTTACAATCAATCAAAGTTAGGATATCAAAGCTAAAATATAAAATAATTTTAGACAGTAATTCTGAATTTTATGTATCTTTTAAAAGATAAATCATATGAAAGTGATCTTGATAGAGTACCGGGTGCAATGGATAACGATTTACGAACCTATTTGAATGAGAATATAGTGAATTATAAAAAAGATTTTTCAATTCTCGGTTGGTGGAGAGTAAAACGTGATTAGGTTCCCAGCAGTTGCTCAGATGGCGAAAGATGATTACTTTTTTTAGTCTTACATAGTTTCTTTATAAATTAATGTCGTTACAATTTAATTCTTTTTTTGTTAGGTATATTGGCGATACAAATCTCAAGTGTGTCGTCCGAGTCCGCGTTTAGCACATGTGGTAGAGTTGTAAGTGAGTATCGGACTAGTTTATCGACGTTGATAGTTGAAGCAATCCAATAATTGATAACGTTGACGACATCTGGATGAATGATGATATAGCTTTGGGTAAAAAATTTATACTCGTTCTTTTGTATACAATTATTACTTTTTATTAAATGCTAACAACATTTTCATTTTGTGTTTATGTAGAGATTGCACAAGCTTTAAACATGTTAGATTTAGATGACAATGATATGGGGAGGAGGCCAATGGAAGGTTAGATTATGACATTTGCTAGTTGGATTAATTTTAAAGTTTAAACTATGATTTTTGGTGTTACGGTAATTACTTTTGTATGTTTGTGTTAAGAACTTAAAATTGTTAACTTTTGTTGGTAAACTTGATATATATGTTAGTTGGTAAACATGTTAGATTTAGATGACAATATATGTATGTTTGTGTTAAATTGTTACCGGTCCAAACGAGTCCAAGAACCGAAAAATCCAGACCTGGACCTGGAAACAGACACGGACCCAGACACGACTCATCCGGTCCAGTCCACGGTCCACAATATTCTCCGCAACCGGTCCGGTCCAAATGCTCACCCTAGATTCTTCTTATTCGTTCTGCCCACTCTTTGAAACTTTTCAAAATATCAGAATTATGCTTAATCTTATAAACACAACCATATTTACTGAATCATTAGTAAACCATGAATAATAGACTTATCGTCCTTTGTGGTGGATCTAAATAGTCCACATCAATGTGTACTGGATCCTTTAGTCCTTCACTTGACTTAAAAAAACATGTGATCAATGAATTAGTCCTGATCTTCCAACGATCAAGGTTCTCATACATCACATAATTCGAATTGTATGACTCCAAGTTTCTGTCCAATTGAAACTTGGAAGATGAGAATCCTTTTCACTTGGTCAATTATGACATTACCACAAATGATATAATGAAGAATTAAATCCATATTTAACATTTCTAGAAATGTAGCCATCAATTTTCATAAATGTCATTGTAAAGAAACATAAAGTAAGCGAATTAGATAAATAAAAAATTCACTTTTATTAATAATAAGAGGAAAAATTTGGAACTTGTCCTTACAATGGATAAAGTGAAAACTATGTATCTAGACATTTCCTAAGCAATATATTATCATAACTCTTAAGCAACAGCTCCAAATTCTGATCATCGAACCATGTGACTGAAATCCAATTCTCACAATCAGAATTAGCTTACTCTTATTAAGTTTCCTTCTTTATCTTAGATCCTACGAAACATCAAAATGTGACTATCACATCATGTATTAAGAATCTACGAATAGGAAAAAATAATGGAGTTAGATAGTGGATGTACCTGAAGTAGAGTCACACGACTTGCCTTTACTATCTTTAAGATCTTTCACGTAATCTGGGCATCTTCATATCCAATGCCCCTTCAATAATAGAAACATATGGACCTTTCAGGAATAGCACATGGAACTATCTCAGAACTAGCCTTTCTCTTTACCATATAGTCAAATGGTTTGACCTTGGTTGATCCCTTTCCATTGGGAAGAGAAACCTTTTCTGGACTACCATTGTTGCCATTGTTGATGTCCATGGAAATTTGGGAGACAGATTCTTCAAAAACTTTTGCTTGACTTGTGCTCTTAAGCATTTCTGCTTCAGCAACAATCAACATATGTGTCAGATCAATTAGGATCACGTCGTGGTCCCTCGTCTAGTAGTCTTTAATGAAGTGACTATATGATTCAAGAAGCAAAAGTAGAACCAAGTCAATGGCTAGCTCCCTTGGGAAAACGACACCCAACATCCCCAATTTGTCAATGTGCGACTTCATTTTCAGAACATGCGCACACACATACTTTCCATCTTGATGTTTACTTACCAACAGGGCTTGAGTGACTTCGTATTTTTTTAGCTTGAAGGAAACATGACTTGGGGAGAGTCACTGGAGGAGAAAGAATTGAAGAAGCATGACCTCTATTTCCACAATTGCTAAAAGAAGTGAATATTCTTTCACCTTGACCAGAATGTGGAAGGTCGTCTTCAGAAGGAAAAAAATTTCCAGAAGAACGAGGAAGACCATTGTTGTCTGAACTTGACATCTTTAAAAAGGAGAAAAGAGAATTCAAGTTAGTTGATTTTAATCCTTAATTATTAACCCATAAATTTGAATTAAGTCTAGGATCCATATTTTCGATTCGAACTTTGAAGAGGGATGCAGTAATCAAATTCGAATCTATTTTATGTAGGTAAAGCATTTACAAATTTCAATCTCATGAAACTCCTAGATCTTGGAGATTCATGGAACTATTCAATGGCATGTTTAATCTCAATTATGCTCTCACTTTTGTGACTGGGATGTCGAGGATCACAAACGAGATGTGAATAACCATGCAAATTAGATTGGTACTCTCGATGTCATTTATCATCTAATCAATATGATGGTTAGCCACACACGCTCCATTAACCAATGATAATTTACGAGACACCCATTTCCACCCATTATTAGTCCATATTAGTGTGCCGGTTAACCACACATGCTCCACTAACGACTTATATAAAGTGCAATGTGCAATTTCATGGATTACCATCAAATTCATATTTTTCCTAAAGTAACTAAGAGTGGGATACTTTATAATTTCATTATACTTATTAATGAAATTTAATCGTCGTATCAAACCCGTTCGACTAACGACCATCCACTAATCAAATGAACGGTGAGTAAGAGTGGATACCCAATGACGGTCATTTTATAGGCCGCTTCCTTAAACTCTCCCCTTATAGACCGGCTTCGTGAATGAGATGTATTAGCGGTTCGACTGACTTGTCTTATATATATATATATATATATATATATATATATATATATATATATATATATATATATATATTAAACTTTTAATGTTACATATTATATAAGGGTGTATTTTAAAATATTTTAAAATAGCAATGGTTTAATATTTTATTAAATTAAACTTTTAATTTAATTAAATTTAAACCATTTATAGATTTATTAATTATCTTTTAATTAATCACTTAATTAAATTAATAATAAGATCCATAAGGATGTATTTTAAACTTTTCAAAATATTAAGGGTTATATTTTAAAATTTCAAAATTAATATCCAATTAATTAAATTAAAAATAAAACCATCTATATCATATTTAGATAAGGATATTCACTTACATTTTAAAATATTCAAATTTATACAATTAAACATATTATAAAAGGTAATTATCCTAATCAATCCATGAGATAATTGAAAAATCGAATTTTTAGGATCTGACAGTTCAACATGCCGTGGTGAGCCATCACCACGCCGTGTTGAGTCGAATCCGCAGGCCAACACGCCGTGTTGCAAGAACAACACTGCGTGTTGGGTGAACAGAATGAGGATTTTGTTATCTCCTCTTTGTTCAAGTTCATATTAGTATCAATTCAATAGAAAACTAATCCTAGGCTCTGATACCACTGATGGGTTTTGTGCATAACATACAATCCTATGTGTGCATGCAACCCTAATTAAGATCTATGTTCTCTCTAATTGAACATACAATATGAACAACAAAGTGTAAACCCTAGATCTCTATAATATAATAGAAAATCACATGATAAGGGTAATGATACATACCTTTAAGATTGTTATTGTAAACAATCTTGAATCCTTGCTTGAAAGACCTTTGGTAGCAAGTGCCACAAGTGTCGCGCCTGTAATGGTTCACAAACAAACCCTAGCAACCAATGAAAACTATAGAGAGAGGGGGAAGGATCCAAGATTTCGTCCAAGGTACTTAGAAAGAAGGCATAGACGAAATTCAACCCTAAGGAGGGTTTATATAGGTGTTAGGAAGGTATTGGATAAGGCAGGTATCTCCAAGATAACCCTAACCCCTTAACTTCCTCCCTAAGGCATCCAAGGCACCCTTAGAGCCCAAGGAATCCCTAGAGAAACTCTAGATTTCGTCCCCCCCCCTCTTTAGGGAGGTTCTAGAATTGCCCAATGCTCAATTATTGAACATTGTCACCGTAAGTCCCTACACATTTAATTAATTCCTTTAACCCCAAAATTAATTCGAAATTAACTTCTGATCAAATATTAATTAAACAGTATGATTTCTAATTAATATATTACTTCCATAATATATTAATAAATCATTTATTTTGATTTCTAATTAATTTGTTAACCAAGTAATAAATTAATAAATCATTTTTCTCTCTCTAAAAGTCATCATATTCAATTGCCAGATTTGAAGGCAACCCAAAAGGACTGTGCTACTATCAATTCAATTATATACAAATTATAGTTATGGGCTTAGAAACTTAATCCAACAAATATCTACTATTCTTAAAGCAGAAATATATAGCTCATAGTTTACAAATCAGTTGTGCTTTGGTTTACTTAAAAGCATCTTGTAACTGGATGTTATAAAGGGGTATTCCATGTATGATTTGGTGAGTAAAAGGTATGACTATATAGTCAATGCAATTCTTTCCTTTTTCCTGAATAAGGAATTGCAATATATTTGGGCCCCTCGGTGATTTGAGTTGATCTATAGGAACTAGGCCTGGTCGGAACTGAATTGTTGTGTTCAATTTTGTAGTCTGACCTTGATCATAAATCAGAAAATGGGAAACAGAACAAATGAACATGAGGTTGATTATTTAATCCATGAATTTGTTCATAAGATATCTTGAAGAACGAATAAATAGCTGATCACTTATCTTAGGGCTGCTGTTTGATTTGAATCAAAGTTCGGCAGTGGTTTTGTAAAGCACTCTTTGTTGTTTGGTTATACTTGCAATTGTAGTTATAAACTTATCCAAGTGGGAGACTGTAGGATTAGGGTGTCTAAGCTCATAACTAAATTGGTGTAAACTTGCAAATAGAAGAAAAAACCTTTTTGGGTTGTCCTCATAACCAGAAATAGCTAGAAATGATATTATGAGAGAGATAAATAATTTGTTAATATATTATGTGATTAATATATTAATTAGAAGTAGATAATTGATCTATTAAACTTTTTATGTGATTAATAAATTAACATGAGATCAATAGTTAAATAAAAAATTTGTTAAATTATATGGTTAATAAATTAATTAAAAAAACAATTAGAATTAACTAATTATTAATCAAAATTAATATGGAATTAATTAAAGGTGTAAAGTGTGAATTTTAATTATTCAATAGTTGAACAAAAGAATGAAATTCCAGAACCATCCAAGGGTGGACGGTTTTGGAGCCTCTTATAGGGTTTCTGGAAGCCTTCTGGATACAGATAAGGAAATTATTTGAATTGGGATTAAATCTATTATTTAATTAATTCAAATCTTGCTTTTCCTACAAGTTACCTAAACTATAAATAGGACCTCTTGGCTCATTATTTTCGTTCATGACCTTCCCAAGAAGTATAGGAATGAAATTTCTTCCTCCCTCCTTTCTATCCTCTTCATTCTAGAGTTTCTAGGGTTTTGGGTGTGAACCATTAGAGGCATCATATTTTTTATGTTTGCTTTCTAAAGACACAAAGGAAAGGATCAAAGATTTATTTTCTATAATAAATCTAAAGGTATGTAAACCCTAAATTCATGAATTTCGATTTTCATAGAGTTCCTTTAGGATTCTTGAAGTTCATAGTATGTTGCTATGAATTAGAGAAAACATAGATCCTTTATAGGTTGCATGTGGACTTAAGTGTTAAGATTTTCCACTTTACATGTTTTTGATAAACTATAAAGCTCATAAACAAGAACTAATTATTCCACCAAGGTATCATTTATCCAAGGCCAAGGTGAAAATAACTAATCAATCCACCAAGGTATCATTTATCCAGGACATTTACTTCGCGAAGGGGAGGTACCACCAAGTAGATTCCTCTAGTGCCTCTTATGAGGTAGCATGGTTCAGACAGTTTTCACTACATCTTTACCTTCTTTCCTTTCAATTTTCACATTCAACATTATCAATGCTCATATCATCATTTATAATATAATATAATACTATAAAGATATACTTTGAAAAGACACATTTCACACACCAAAACATTCGTTCTTCCAAAACATTATTTTCTTTCAAAAATGTTTTTGCTTTCAAGGCATTCTTTCAAAACATAATTTTCAGAAGCATTAACACTTTCATTTCAAAACATTTCATGTATCAAAGCATTGATATTTCATTTTCATAAAGTCATTTTGTCATGTACCCCAAAGTGGGAAAAATGCCAACATGTACTTACCTTAATCACATGTAGGTTAGCTAGTCATTTTCTAGTTCATTTACTTAGAGAAACACTCTCAGATAACACCTATATAACAAGTAGGTGAAGGTTAAAAAAATGATGAAAATACTCCTCATATGTTCCATTATTCTACATAAATCTGAGTATGTATGGAAAGGTTGTGAGGAAAATACTAAAGTTCATGTTTTGGTTGAGTTTGGCATTCTGACCCTGAACACAGGTCACATGCCTGACCACGTGGGCCGCGTCCCGAGGCAGCCTAAACATACCTAAAAACTCATTTTTTGAGGCTTAAACTTTCTTGGATGGTTTTGGTCTTTTAGGTAACAATTTTTAACACATGTAAATGTTTCCAAACACTACTAAAGGACGTTTTATCACGTCAACACATTCAACTTAATGCATTAAGTCCTCAATCAAAATGGTAAGTTCGTAATGCTTACAAACACTCAAATGAAAGGGTTAAGAGCTCAAGTTGCTCAAAAACACGCGTTAGCATTCCAATTGGATTTGTTGTTACCAAATATCATCTAGGTCATAGAATACAATCCAATTTCATCATCAATTGCAATGTCCCAAATTTGGTTTTTCTAGGGACCATAAAGATTTTTTCCCAAGTCATTAAATCCATCAATGAGATGATTGAATTGAGATTAAAACCATTAAACCACTCAAGGGAGGTTAGAAAACCAAACCCTAATCATTGAATCCCACAAAACTCGACATTGGGGTTTTACCCACCTCACAAACTTGATTTGTAGGTTAAAGGGAAAGAGATTTTTACCTTGTAAGCCTTGATTCTTTCTCTTCTTTGCTTGGTTACTTAATTCCTCACTTGGAACAAAACCTAGATGGAGAAAGATGGAGAAATCGCCATGGGAGAGTTCTTGGCTACAAGAACACGGTTAGAAGAAGAGGTGGGGAGTATGTCTTTATGTGCCTCTTATTTCTTCAATAATTTCGCATTTGATCCCTCGAGATTACCTATTTTGGCCCAAACCCACCAAACATCAATATTTGTGATTTTAATTTAGGTTTTGACATAATAAGTCCTTCCTCACCCACTTTATAACTTTTATAGTCCATTCCATTAATTGAGTCGACCCAATGGTCAAACTTACTTTTCCAACTTAACAATTTTGGCCATTTATCTTTTAAAATGTTATTATTTTCATTTCTAACCATCTAAACTTCATATTACTAATGGCATAAGTACTCATTGATGATTTAACTATATAAATCATCTTTCATTTACTTCCTTTATTAATTTAATAACCTAATATTATTTTTTTTAGGATGTTACATAGGATAAAATAGTTATGTGAACAAAAATGAATAATCTATATCATATTGGATGACATGGTAAACGTCGCACGTTACTTTACCATGTTGAAATCCTCTAAATATGTAATTAAAAATAGAAGAAACTCTATTGACATATTAAGTACGATTAAAAAAATGAAATCCTTAAAAGAGAAAAATAAAAGTCATTAAATGTAGGAGGTTTGACTCAAATGACAATCAAACTCTAGAAAAAAAAAACTCGATTTAGCCACTAAACATCTGATCACGCTAAATTAGACCATAAAGTCTGAAATTTTGTTCGGTTTGACGGTTCTGACCTCCTGCTCCCCGTTAGCTGGTTCCTATGTCTGCGTAGCATCTTGCGTGGCCTAAAGGGGGGGGGGGGGGGGGGAGGGACGACTTGATTTTGCCACCAAACTTCTGATCATGTTAAATTTGACCTGAACTTTAAAATTTCTTGATTTTTTTTTGAAAATGTATATTGCGGTTTTTATCACCTATAACCATATTTAACATTTTCTTATATTAAGCTTATAAATTATTTAAAAGAGTAAATTACACGAATGGTCCCTATGGTTTAGGATAATTTGTATGTTTGGTCCCTAACTTATTTTTTTAACTCGGAAGGTCCATACTGTTTGTTTTTGTTAAGCACTTGGTCACTGTCTTACCTAAAAATATTATTTAGCCTTTGATTTTTTAATTTCTTTAAATAAACACACCCTCAACCCCACCCCTTTCACCTTACTTTACCTACCCCATCATTTTCTCATATTTAAATAATAGTCTTTTTAGGTAAGACAGAGACCAAACGTGTAACAAAAACAAACAGTAGGGATCAAGCACGTAACAAAAACAAACAGTAGAGACTTTTCGAGTTAAAAAAATAAATTAGGGACAAGCACGCAAATTACCCCAAACCATAGGGACCATTCGTGTAATTTACTCTATTCAAAATTTAGTAAATTATATGTTTGAGCCTTCAATGTACTTATATTTTGGATTTTATTGCAGTTTTTATAGTATTTTTTGTCTTTTACCAAAAAAACATATTTTTAGCAAAAAAGAAACATGTAAGAATAGGTGAAATAGCCATATTACTTGAATCAAAGAAAAAAAAAAGAAAAACATCATAAAAACCATGAATAGCTAAAATTTTAAAAAAATAAATAGAAAGAAAAGAAAAAAAATCAAATGCCAAAATTATAATATACTATAATATTTTCATACATTTTATGTTTTTTGAAATTTATAAAAAAAAGTTATCAAATTGATGAAAATAAAAAAATAAAAATAAAAGAAATAACAAAATAGAAAAACAAAACTTATAACCAAATTTAGTTTTGACTAAAAAAATAAAATAAATAAAATTTTAAAAATTAAGTTTAGTTTTATTAAATAAATTAAAAATTAAAAAAAACTTAAAGTTTAAGGTCTAGTTTAATATAATCATAATTTTAGTGGCAAAATCGAGTCATCCTACCCGTATTAAATACGCTAAGTAGGATGTCACGTAGGCATAAGGAACCAACTAGCTAGCTAGCTAACAGGGTGCAAGTAGTCGAAATGGTCGAAACAAACAAAAATTTTAGATTTTAGGGTCTAATTTAATGTAATCAGATATTTAATAGCCAAATCTATTTTTTTTTCTTTTTTCGATTTCGAGAGTTTGGTGGTTATTAGAAATTTAACCTTAAAGATAAGGTGTTGAATATCAATTACTATATTGAAATCCACTTTGAATGTGTAATTAAAAATAAAAAAACTCTAGTAACATATTAAATACATTTAAAAAGTAAAGACAAAACTTCAAAAATGGTCCCGATGGTTTCCGAAAATCTAAAGTTTAGTCCTTAATTTTTAAAAACATCACAGATGGTTCCTGTGGTTTCAAAACTTTTTACAAATGGTCCTTTTCGTTAAATCCGTTAGCTTTTGGCCGTTCAGTGAATGACATTTCTGTCATTTCACTACCACAGGGACAATTTATGAAGTTTTGTCTTATTTAAAAAAAAATTATAATTATTTAATATTAAAGTCTCTTTCTCTCTCTCTCTATCTCTCTGTGTATGTGTGTGTGTGTGATTGGTCTTCCTACCTTGAAATCGCAACCCTCGTTCCCGATTCTCAACCTCAAGAGAACACAAATCAATAATCAACAAACCAAAACCCCCTGAAATCTACTCAGAAATCTGCAAACAGACAAAGACATCTCTTTCTGATTGTAAAATTGGTTCTCAATCAAACTACCACATACTTGAGTTGGAAATTTGGTAAGCTTGATAGTCAGAACTCTTTGTCTGGTTGTCTTTGCATCAACTCAGCTAACGTCGGCGCCATTGGCATTCTCGTTTTATGTAACAACTTTCTTCCCTAATCTGAATCCACCATCTGAAAAGGGTCTTTTACCGGATTAAAAAGGGGAAAGAAGAAGAAAGCTTATGATGTTGCAGTGATATAATTGATTAGGGATTTAGAAATCGGGTTTTTTCGTTTGCTTATGTTTATCTAATTTCTAGAGTTTATTGTTTCTATAAGTATTGTAATGGGTTTATGCATTGTTTTTCTGTAACATTGTGTTCCTATAAACATGGTCGGTTTGTTTAGAGTGACAAAAGAAAATAGGGACGAATAAAGAAGAGGTGATGGTGTTGTTGGTGTTCGTCGGAGATGTTACCTGGTTTGGGTGATGGCGAGGTACGATGGATGATGGCGAGATATACTAGGTGACGTTGAGGGTCAAGCGGGTGGGTCAGGCAACATAAAAGCAGTGATTTCCGGCGATTGTATTCTCACATGGGTCACTGGTTGCAACATGTTTGATTTTGAAATTTTTTTGTACTGATTTCTTTGAACTTGTCGGAGAAGACATGTCAGATGGGCAGCGGAGGGTAGCTGTTGGTCGGAGATAAGATAAAAATGGTGGTGGTGGTTGTTCGTGGAAGAAGAGAAAGGGAAAAGGGTGAATCGGAAAAGCTGGAGCTCGAATTGAAATAACGGAAGTCTTATTTGTCCGATAAAGATGCAGATTAAGCTCAACTAGAGTAGGGAAAAGAAATAGAGAGATTTGGATTCAATTAAAACTCGAAACGAGGCTTTGAATTTTGATCTGATTTGGAATTTGAGGGTCGATTGATAACGAGATTCAAAACCCAGATGAAATCAAGCTTATGGAAATTTGATTTGGAATTTGAATCTTGATCTGATTAGGAAGAAGACGTACAAGAGAGAGAGAGAGAGAGAGAGATATAGAGAGAGAGAAAGAGAGAGAGAGAGAGAGAGAGAGAGAGAGAGAGAGGGTGACACCCTTTAATATTAAATAATTAATTATATTTTTTTCTTTTTTTTAGTAAGACAAAACTTCATAAATGGTCCATGTGGTAGTGAAATGACATAAATGCCCTTCACTTAACGGCCAAAAGCTAACGAAGTTAGCGAAAATGACCATTTGTTAAAAGTTTTGAAACTATAGGGATCATCTATGAGGTTTTTAAAAATTAGGGACTAAACTTCAGATTTTCGAAAACCATAGAGACATTTTTGAAGTTTTGTCAAAAGTACATGACTTAAAGGAGAAAATTAAAAGTTATTGAAGTCCATTTTCTTACATTAAGTCTAAAAAAATGCCATAGCATTTTATTGTATGTGAGTGCACCAAGTTGCATATCCTCTCTTGATGATGATCACAATAACATCAAATGCCAATTTAATGGCTTATAATTAAGCAACTAATAAGTTTTAAAAACACTCAAACTTTCCTATGTTTCTTATTATATCTTTAAATTGTCAACATGGTGTTTATTTTTTAGTTGGTAAAGAATGAAGATCTTAATATCATGTTATTCTTTTTTTAATTCAAACAAGAGTAATATTAACTAAAACAGTGAACCACAATAAGGGGTGGACTTAGTGTCCTGAAGTGATACGGAAAACTATTTGATTTTGTCGTAGAAGTGCAAATATTTGTAAATTCGTCAAAAATTCATTGGAAATTCGTCACAAATCCATCGGAAATCCATCACGGGACCATTGGAAATCTGTCACAAAGCCGATAAATGTAAATTTAGTGTAAATCCGTTAGTAAAACACTTTTGGTGACGAAAACTACAATCAAAAAATAGTTTTTCTTCTTCTATTAACGTAACTCCTAAAATTATTATACAACACCTGATTTTTCTTTCTAAGTCTGCCACTCACCATAACCCATTGTTCGGGGCTCGACGAAAGAGAAAATATTAGTATTAAGAAATTGATGAAAATATCAACTACTAAAACTTCATAAAATAAAGCCTCGTCGTAGAGTAAGGATTGAAATAAAAGGGAGGCTTCGATGATGTTATGACATCATATATATATATATATATATATATATATATATATATATATATATATATATATATAGGAATGATCATTTGAGAACTCAAAGTTTCCCGAGAACCCGAGAACTAAAGGTGGAACGTTGGATCAAAAAAATGAAGGGTCGAGATGTAAGGTGGCGTTTTTGTAAATAAGTAGACAAAAAAAGAAGGAAGGGTATCTTAATTAATTTAGTCAGGGGTATTATAGGAATAAAAGTATAATTAAATGATTTCTTAAATCTAATATCTGATAAAATAAATTTTCATCTCTCTCTCTCTCTCTCCTCCCTGTTTTCCTCTCTCGCTCAAACCTACGATCCATCCTCCGACGACTCACCTCCGTCGAATTGTCTCTAATCCTTCATCAAATTCCATGCTTTCGATTCTGAAATTGTTTCTACTCACACGAATACGGTGAAGATAAACGACCAACATGATTTATCGTCGATTTCCAGATCCCAATCGATCAAACTATCATCATCGATCATCAATCTATATGAAATCTAAAATCCCCCAACGATCGAAGTTTCATTGTTGCTGAACTCCTTGATCTCACGTTCTTCATATAAAAAACTCCAGTGAAGATGCTTTGAGTTTGAATCGTTTTATCCTCCATCAATTCGTTCCCCAAAGTACACTGTAATCGCCGACTTCATCTCGGCCTCCACTGTGGATTGAAGACCTGAACGAAGAAGATGATCCATTGTCGATCAAAATTTAGGTATCATCTGTTTCTATTGTTGACTCCTGACCTTTGTTTGACCTTTATGAATTTTTTTTGCCTAATCGTTAAGTTGAACCTGTTTAGTCAATATATTTTTTATAAAGAGTTAAATCCTTGTGTTGATTGTAGGTATAAAAATAGACACATGTCTTATTGAAAAATATAGATATTTGTTTGCACTCAACATGTTCGATGAAATGCCTCAATGAGAAATATCACATGTTAACTTCACTTTGACTTCATGAATGATAAACCAATTCCAATTTAGGTTTCTGTCCAAGTCAACATCGTAAATGTCGATGAACTCGTTTCCAATAAAGTCATCACACAGGTACTAACTATATCATTCTACCTAAAGTGGCTGAAATTTGAGTTATTGTTTTTTTTATAGTGCTATATGACTGGATAAATCTTCATGATATTCATCAAATATGTTAAATGTTAGTGTCTTGATACATTAATCGTGGTTCTTTTACTTAACTTAGTAATACATTGTGCCCAGATTAAGATTAAGTAAAAAAGAAAGTCATAATAGCTATCTGGATTGATTGAGTTAAAAGAAAAGGATCCTAAATCATTGAAACTTAGTAAAAAAGAGATATCCTGTAAATGTTTGAAATGGTTATGGTTGCAACATATTGAGGTATTGACACCAATGGAGAAACTCAACTACTATGTTGTCCTAAACCATTTGAGGTAATTTGTGATTCCATGAATCCATCGTTTTCTTTGAAAGGGGATTCATGTTATTCATTGTGTACTAATTTGAATTGAATCTATATCTTAAATTCATGTTCTCATTGTTACACAAATTAATAATTTCATTTCCAGAAACACCTTGTAAAAACTTCCAGTGGATTTGTTTCTGTTGCCATATATGGAGATCAAGAGAAGCGAGTTCTTATTACATATCCTGATTTAGCTTTAAATCGTAAGTGATTCTGTTTTTCATTCGTTAATCAACAAAATTTGTTGAAAATAAATGAAATCTTGCTTATTTGTTTGCATGTTTGAACAGATATGTCATGTTTCCAAGGTCTTTTCTTATGCCCTGAAGCATTTTCTTTAGTGATTCATAATTTTTGCATTTACCATATTAGCCTTCCCGACCATGAGGTCAGCAATCAAAACATCATTTTTATTTTTTATTATTCTTTTTTAAATATATAAACAATTCAATAGTAAAACAATTCGTATTCCTATCTTATTTTATACGTCTTTAAGAGCTTTTGCAGTTGGGAGCTGCAGCAATGTCATATAATGATCCATTGTTATCTGTTGATGACTTAGCTGATCAGGTTGCTGAGGTTCTTGAATATTTTGGATACTTTTATATTTTTTTAATTTTTCAACTAATAATTTGGATATAAAGAATCTTTACAAACATTCTAATATTTATATTATTTTTTGGACATAAACTAATTATATAGTGCACTAATAATCATCATCTGCTTCTTTAGTATTCTATTTTTGAATTTGTGTTTTGGAATTCAACAAATCTCATATCGTTATAGAAAAAAATCACATGTAATTCACATATGAATCACATGTGATTCACATGTAAATCATAAGTGAATCACATATGAATTACATGTGATTCACATGTAAATAACAAGTGATTCACATGTAAATCACAAGTGATTCACATGTTAATCACAAGTGATTCACATGCGACTCACAAGTTATTCACATTTGAATCACAAGTGATTCACATATAAATCACAAGTGAATCACATATAAATCACAAGTGATTCACATATGAATCACATGTAATTCGCATATAAAATCACATGTAATTCACATGTAAATCACAAGTGAATCCCATATGAGTTACATATGAATCACAAGTGATTCACATATGAATTACATGTGATTCACATGTAGATCACAAGTGAATCACATAAGAATTACATGTGATTCACATGTAAATAACATGTAACTCACATATGAATTACATGTGATTCACATGTAAATCACATGTAATTCACATATGAATCACATGTAAATCTTATATGATATATGTATGTGCATTTTTGTGAGTGTTCTTGCATTAATCATTTTTTTTTTAATTTTCTTGTAGATTTTGAAGAATTTGTGGAAAATATTGAAGATGTGAAAAGTGATAAATTGAAGAAAATATGAAAATCTTGATATGACGAAATGATAACATTGTGAATCTTCGTAGCATTTTTTAATTTTTATATTTTATTTTGTATCGAATAAAATACTTGTACTATTATGTTTATAGATCGATTAATAAAAATGACATTTTTTATGATTTACTTACGAATATTATAGTATAAGAAATATGCATATATTCATTTGAAAAAAATATGAATATATGCACCTAAAATGTTGATTTTTTTTGTTAAAAAAAGTAAAGCTTTTTTTAAATATTCTAGTTTTTTTTATATAAATTTACTGATTTTTAAAAATTTAAATATATATTTTTTTAAAATGCAGCTTTATTAAAAAAATTGCAGTTTTTTTTGAAAAAATTGTACTTTTTTTGAAAAAAATTGCAGTATTTTAGAAAAAAAATGCAGTTTTTTTGAAAAAAATTACAGATTTTTTTTTAAATTATTGTTTTATTAATAAATTTGCAGTTTTTTAAATACAGTTCTTTTTTCAAAAAAATTGCAATTTCTAAAAAAAAAATTCAAATTTTTTAAAAATTTATGCTTTCCAAAAAAGTTAAGAAAATCTGCAGTTAAAAAAAAAAAAAAACGAAATTTACTTTTTTTTTTATAAAAAAATCCAAAATTTTGTATTATAATGTTAATTTGAGAGCTTTTTATTAATATTTACAATAATACAAAAAATTAAGTGGGATTGGTATGATGACAATCATGCCCTTAATGATTTGATTTTGATCCAACGCTCCACCTTTAGTTCTTAGGTTTTCGGGAAACTATGAGTTCTCAACCGATCTCAACTCTCTCTCTCTCTCTCTATATATATATATATATATATATATATATAATGTTTCTAAATACACATTACATTGAGTATGTATCAATTGTTACATTACAATTAATCAATTTATTCACTTTTGACTTTTGAAGTCTTTATTATTTAACTTTGACCTAAAATATTTTTGTTTATGATATATAATATTTGATGCAAATATATAAATAAACTGTGTTTTAAATGTCTTTTTATTTTTATAAGTTTCATTAACTAATTTATAACACAAATACAAATATTTAAGATCAAAATTAAAGAATAAAATGCTAGTCATTTACGATTTAAACACTTTACAAAAGTTTATTCTGAGTTCAAATCTCCCTATTTCATAATAGGTTTAAAAATAGGATGCTATTATAACTACTCATTCACATGTATAAATAATCAAATCATGGAGTATATACAATATTCCACTCACAAAGAATGCACAAAACAACTTTTGGGTATATATATATATATATATATATATATATATATATATATATATATATATATATATATATATATATATATATATATATATATATATAGGGAGTGGTTCAAATGAGAACCACAAAAGATTAAGAACCCTAAAAACCCCCATTAGTTAGTAAATATTTACATGATATTCTTATTAAACATGTGAAAATCCAATTTTTTTTTTCTCTTTTTGATACAAAAAGGACAAAATGTTAATTTTTGCAGTATATTATTTTCATTCTTATATGCTCTCATATTTGAACACAAAACTTATATAAATTACAAGTTTATACAGTCCATTTATAGCTTAATTCACAAAATTCACAACTTAAGACAAACCATTTTACAATAATTCACAAACTCAAAGAAATCAAAAATTCAAACTCTACCACTACCACCACCACACGCTGCCACTAACCACCTGTACCAGCATCACAACCATCATTTTCTTCTGAATCAGATTTGTAAATAAAGTCATGCATGAATAACTTAAATACTACATTCACAGTTTAATAAAACCATTTATTTCACTCATTTTGAATTTAATGCAAAACTATTATTAAAACTAATGTATTCTTACATACTTATACAACACAAAAAATAAATATATTCAGAAAAAATTAACAAAAACATTTATACATAAATCATTCATATTTTAAATTGTGAAATTAATATATTAAGCCGTGAATAAAATTTTCATTATTTCAAAAGCAAACAAAAAAAATTATAAAATAGTCACAACTTAATGTCAATTCATTCACAACTTAATACAATCAATTCATAATTTAATACACAAAATTCACAACTTAATATAGTCAATTCATAGTCTAAGAAGAAAATTCACAGTTTAATACAGTTAATTCACAGTTTAAAACACAAAAATCACAGTTTAGTACACAAAATTCAAAGTTTAATACACAAAAAATAAGCATCCACAACCATATTTTCAACTTAACACTCTTTATATAGTCAATTCAAAGTTTATACACAAAGTTCATAACTTAACTTAATACAAGCAACTTCATAGCTTCATACATATAATTCACAGCTTAATGCAGTCAATTCGTAGCTTAAAAAGAAAATTCAAAGCTTAATGCAATCAATTCACAGTTTAAAACATAAAAATCACAATTTAGTACACTAAATTCACATTTTAATACAAAAAATATAGTATTCACATCCATATTATCAACTTAAAACACTTATTACAATCAATACACAATTTAATATAGAAATTTCACAAACTAGTATAATAAATTCAAAGTTTAATTCAAAAAAAATTATACATTCACAATTTAATATCAGTTAAAACTAAGATTAACAAAATTATACAACAAATGAGGGATTAAAACATCAAATTCACACTTTAACAGAAAAAACAAACAAAAAAAACTATATCATA
This sequence comes from Lactuca virosa, assembly GCF_052849685.1. Classification (NCBI taxonomy): domain Eukaryota; kingdom Viridiplantae; phylum Streptophyta; class Magnoliopsida; order Asterales; family Asteraceae; genus Lactuca; species Lactuca virosa. The sequence continues at coordinate 74,907,873 of NC_136431.1, forward strand.
GAGATCTACAACAGATGCAAGTAGAAAAACAAGTAGAAAACAAAACTTAAAGGAGATTTATTTATAAAAATCGACATACCTGATTTTTTTTTTGAAGATTTATCTTAAAAAATCAGATCTGATGCAAGCCAACATGAAATGCACCAGAGACACCTGATTCATACATAAAATGCATCGTACACATCAGATTTGATGAAGAATTGGTGTTAGGTAGTAGATCTGGCGTTCGAAACTTCGTTAATCTCAAGATCTAGTGTGCCAAACAGATCTGATATGAATTGAAAATGCACAAACACATCAGATCTAGTGATATCCGATGCAGATCTGATGAGATCTAATCCAGATCTAGAGAGATCTGATGTAGATCTATTAGTTCATAAGAAATCGAAGAGAAAATGATGGATATGGTTGTAGATGTGGTGGAGTGACGGTGGAGGATGAAGAAGATGATGTCGTCGGAGGAGGTATGTCGTCGGTGGTGGCGGATACTAGCAAAAATCATAGCTCTGAAGGTGGAGGAGGACGAAGCTAACGATGTATCTGGTGGTTGGATCAGGTGGATCTCGGGTAGAAATCACACATCTGGATGACCACGACGGTGCAAACTTGGATTCCGGCAAGGTGGACATCGGCAACGGCGACGACGACGACTGGAGGTTCCTGCCACCGGTGGAATGAGAGAGAGAATTGATGGGTTGATTTTTTGAGAACTATGAAAGAAAGAATCAGATCTAGCTTTTAGATCTAGTTTGCAACATCTGATAGATTGTCTGTGAAACTAAACTCAAATGTGTTGTTATTTACAATAATGCCACTATTTTATTTTAACAAGCTAAAATTAGAAGTTCTGAGGGTTTTTATTCTTTTGTGGGTCTCATTTGAACCTTTATATATATATATATATATATATATATATATATATATATATATATATATATATATATATATATATATATATATATATATATATATATATATATATAAAACTTCCAAAAAGAAAAATATATAGAGCCCAATCAAATTTGACACATGATTTTGTTATTACGTTTGAGTATAATCAAATCAACATAACGTTTACACTTTAAACCAATGGCTAAAACAATAAAAGCCATTAATTTTACAACCTAATTCTAAATTAGCCATAAGTTCTTTAAAAACCATTATTTTTTGCAAAACTTTTGATGTTTTCCATTTTAGCCGGTATCAATCCGGTCGTCCCATTTAGAAGGTTGACTTGCTAACTGGACGTAACACTTTAGCTGATAAGAAAAGAAAATTTATGAAGAAGTAAGCAGAAGACCAGGTTCGAACTCAGGACATAAAATAATTGGGGCAAAAACCCTAACCGTTACGCTAAATGATTTATTATCTTAATATTTCATAAATAGTTTATATATCCAAAATCGTTCTTGTATTTTATAGATGTAAATTGAAAAATATATTACATTTATTTTGTATGTATGATATACGTATTTTGTGTAAATAAAGTACATTTTATATACAAGAAATACTATCTATACATATATATATATATATATATATATATATATATATATATATATATATATATAATACCTTATAAAGCATATTTGGTCAAACGCTTAAAATTACGTCGTACAAACGATAATGCAATATATACAATCGCTTTATGCATATAGAAATATAAATCTAATCCGGTCCACAAGTCAAAAAGTCAAACATCATATGTTGAATTTTTAAATTAATTATGCTTTATCCCCTTTATTTCATAAGAAGTTAGCCAAACTCACGAAATTTGAATCGTTCAAAACTTGAAACAATATTACTTCTTAGACCGCCTATGAGACTCGTCTTAGTTATCATTTCAATATTGTAATATGTATAAGAATTAATTGCATTGGAATCGAATTATCCAAAAAACGAACACTTGAACCTAAAAGGGAACAATCCATGAAAAAAAAACTAATCTTCGGTTCTTGACAACCCCCTCTCCTGTATTAGTACCCGTCGCTTGGCGCATGTAAAATGGCTAGTGTGTGTATGAGTGTATATATATATATATATATATATATATATATATATATATATATATATATATATATATATCAAGGTTGCAGAAATCGCTCGAGGGTAGCTTGACGGTTGACTGGGGTCAAGGGATTAATCGGATAGGCGGGGATTAATCGGGAACAATTAATTATTAAAACAAATTATTAAAAATTAATAAATATAACATTTATCCTTAGAATATAAGTAAACAATTTAACAAATAATAAATATGTAATACATAATTTATTTTTCTTTTCAATTTGTAACTTTCTTCTCTTAAGCATTTACTCAAACACTTGGCATGCTAGTTAAGTTATTTCACAACAAACCCAAATCATATGAATACAATCGACCATTATTAAGATATTCCATTGATTAAACTAACAATATACATGTCTCATGAAAATAGAACTCAAAAACAATGTTATTGATGAATTTAAAACAACTCAGTCACCATCACCGGCCATTGCAGCCTAGAAACATCATATAATCGACCTCTGACTTAGGAATTAACTTCCCATCAATTACAATGCTGAAGGTGATTGCTGGATAAGCAAGATGAGACTTCCAGCTCCCACGAAACACACCACAGACCATAAAACCCATCACCAAAGTATGCCATTTGTGAGGAAACTTCAATGCTATTCTGTACCTACGCTTTTATTGTTTGATCAGGATTGGAATCTTGCTTCCAGGAATTGCAATACTTAAATGATGATTTACAACAATACATTTCTGTAATCAACACCAAGCCCAAAGCACGGAGTCGAAATTAACATTACATTGTCGAAGGGAGTCGGAACCAGGAGAGAGCCGGTTGCAGGGTAACTAAAATGGATGTTTTGAAACTCGATTTCCCCTATGATCATCAAGTAAATGAAACAAAAACAAGATCCTACAATGACGGTTTTGAAGAACTAACCTGCGAGGTTTGTGTCGACGGGAAAACTCGGTTCCTCGTTAAAATCAGCTTTACACTGTGTCGGAGATGGAATCAGGGAGAAGAACCTTCCTAGATCGAAGCAACTGAATCAGGGAGAAGAACTATCCTTTGTACACTTGAGGAAATGAGATTTTTGAGGTTTCCATTCCCACATCGCTCAAGATAAAGAAATTGAAGGCAAAATGCATCTATAAAATGGAATAAGTAGCAACTATCACAAACTACAAATCATAATTGGTGGCTTATTTGAGCTGGTTAGCTCCTTTGAGTTGGCTAGCCCCTATGAGCTGGCTAGCTTTGGCTAGCTTTTTGAGTGGTTTGATTCAGTCTGTTTTGGGTCGATTAGGTCCGGGTTGGACTGATTTGGTCTGAATTGGATCGATTAGGCGGTTGGACGCCGCCAAACGCCTAGGCGCCGATTAATCGGACGCATAGACCGATTTTTACAACCATGATATATATATATATATATATATATATATATATATATATATATATATATATATATATATATATATATATATATATATATGGATGGTTCCCTTAAGATTAATAAAAAATAGAGATTGTGAGATTAAAGATCAGCCAATGGAACTTAACCTGAACTTCCGTCAACTGTTAGATGATGCAGGGATATAACAGTAAATCTCAACTTAATGATTAGAAAGCGCACACATTCCTTCTCTAAAAATGATCTTATCGCTAAATCATCGATTCTCAGTATCAATCACGTAATCATATCATTCAAGCTTCAAAAATCATTCAATATCATCTTAAAGTTCCTATTTTTACTGAATCTGTTATCAAAATAATCGCAGTCTTCAAATCGAAAAAAACGATCGAAACAGAGTATTAATTCATATTTTCATAAATACATGACATAATCCTCAAATCGAAGAAACAAACACATCGCATTCATCAACGCAATTCAAGAGAGCGACATAACATTTGAAAATTGAATCAAAATGAGATCGAATTCAAAAGAAATTGACGACTTGATCGCAACTGATACTATTGTAGCTGAAATCAATTCATCTCGTAACGACGAACAAATCGATTCAATTTCTTTGACTTCTGAAAATCAACACGAAGAACTTCAAAATACGATTCGTATTGAAGGTAAAAATAATTCGTTTTAATACTACATATTACATTACAATTTATAAAGTTGATTCTGATTTTTTTTATTCAGTCATAAACAAAAAACATAACTGATATTGTATGAATAATATATTACAATGTATAATCATAAACGATTCTATGTTGTAACTTATTATACAGTACAAATTATGATTAATTATATATTAGGATGTATAATCATATACGATTATACATAATAATATTTGATTAATCGTATATAACAGTTTAAAAAAACATATGATTTATCATATGTATTCATAGATCTAAATATATGATTAATTATATATTAAATAGTATAATCATATATGATTATACAGTATAATATGTGATTAATCATATAAGACATTGTACAAAAAAATATAATTTATCATATGTGTTTTCAAATTGAAATATATATATTAATCATATATTAGGATGAATAATCATACATGATTATACATCATAAAATATGATTAATCATATATTACAAACTATAAATACATACGATTAATCATACATGATTAAACTGTAACGACCCAAAAATCAGGGGTAAAATTTTCATTTTTAATATATGTCACACCCCCAAACCAAGGATGGCGGAAACGTCCGGTGGTGGGAATGACTTCATGTATAGTATCACAACAACGAGTATAATAGTACTCATAGTAAATACAACCATCATAATTATAATTGAAAAAGTTACATCGTAGTATGAGTTTACATGTTTCACAATCAATTACACCATGATGACAAAATAAAATGTTTGACGATTTAACGTCCCATCCTCAAAAGCTGTTGATTTCCTGTTTCACTGATTTCCTGAGAATACAAGTAGTTTTGAAAGAGTGTCAACAATTAAGTTGGTGAGTTCATAAGCTTTTGGATGAAATGTTGGAAAAACATTTGTTTGTAAATGTAAATGAATACTCAAGAAAAATCCAATATTTTCCTTATAAAATGTTATGTAGCCTTAAATCCCAAGACCAAGAGTATGTGCGTATTTTGTACTTATAACGTGTTTGTAATTGTAATGTGTATTAAAGAAAATCCAATATTTTCCTCATACAAAGTCGTGTAGTCTTAAATCCCAAGACTGAGAGTATGTAGTTTTAGATAGATGAAACCTTTTTAAAGTAGTATTTTCCCGTAAACTTGAAATGTTGTTAACTCCCTATGTGAGTCGTTATAACCATACTATAACTAGAATGAACCTGCTACAACATTTTTCAGACGTCAAGATCCTATGACTTTTGTCACCCGTATACCTGCAGGTCCCGCTGTAGCTAGCAGCAAGGTGTGGGGTGTCAATCCCAATATAGATCTATACACAATTATCACGCTCTCCGTACAAGAGATTCTGATTATAACTAACATGAATTTTTAACTCGTACTCTAAGAGTACAATTGAAGAATTGTCTCACAGCTTACGTTAATGAGTTTACGTGTGAACTGAGTATAAAACCTTCTTGTGTGATGGAAATAAATCCCCTCTTTATGTAGTATGTTTGAAAAGTACAATCCGTAAACTATACTTTTTATGTTTCATCTAGTATGTTTGTAATGATAAAGGACTCTTAAAATTTAGTGAATCATTTCTGTTATTTAATGTAACTCAACAGAAAACACATGTAAAAGATAGAGTCATCAAAGATAAACACTTTGCTCAACATGTTACGAAGTGTAAGTTGAAAACTGTTAACTAGTTTTTAACCTTTCTGCACTGTTTTAAAATGACCATAGAAAATTCATACGGAGTCGAAAACTGAATCCGTAAACTCTGAGAGTTTAGTAAATTTGTCTAGTTTAACCATAATATTTATTATGATTTTTAGAAGTCTCTAACTTGTGTGAAATTGTTCATATTCGCAGACTGGTCCGAATTCGTTTCTGAAGTGATAGGCAGTTTTGTAAAAATCACCATAAATTGTAGAAAAATCGTATTGAGGTGTGCAAGTAGTCATTAGAAAGGTATAAACCTGGACTACTTGCATATTAAACAGTTTTTAAAGATATTAAGTCTAATATGGTTAAAACAGTCCGTGAATAGGACTCAACTTTTTTGATGAAAGCTGTTGTTTGAATTTAGTTAAGTTTTTGGTGTATTAACTTGTATTCCCCCCTAAAACTTGAAGAAAACATGAAAATTTAGGGGTATGAACTCACCTTGAGTGATTTACTGAGATGAATGTGGAAGAAGAGAGGTTTCCAAGTCAAGAACACTTGGGAGGTGCTTGAAGATTTGAAGATCTAAGAACAAATATGTCGATATTTATGTATGAATTCTATGATTTTGGTAATGTTGTGTAGAATATTTATATGTAGAAAGGAAAACTTACCAGCAACAGGGGAAGGACTTGGGCCTCCTGGAGGAACTCGAGTTTCTAGAGATAATATAAGAGGGAGTAACAGGGTGTCTTGGGAGGATGAGAGTGAGGTTTTATAGGTGGAAGAGTGAGGGATTAGAGAGTGAGCTGATGGAAGAGATTTAATGGAGGTATGGGAAGATCTCGAATTGACTAGAGCAAGGTGGGAATAGTGACATGGAGTGGTCATGGAGTGGGTGGGTGGTTGGTGTCATAGATTCTTGGCAAAGTCAACACTCTAAAGCCATACCTTGTACAAGATATTGTCCAAAGATATGATTTTCCCTCAAATATATGATTAAATTATGGGTCTATGGAGTTTAATATATTAAAATATGGGTTTGGGTGAAAAATTCCCGTCAAAATCATGAAAAACGGGCTTAAAACGCGAAAGTACTCGAAAACCGGACAAAGGAGGCGAACCTGCGGAGGTTCGGTTCTTAGTGTTGAGGACCGAAAGTGGGTTCGGTTCCTAGGAGCATGCGAAGGCAAGATATGTGAAGCGAAAGTGGCTTCGGCCCGGAGGTCCGATCCGGACTAAAAGCGAATAGGAGCGAAGGTACCCGAAAGCGAAATGGACCGAAGGCTCGGTTCATTTCGGTCCTAAAGAGGTTTCGGTACTTTGAGAGGTTTCGGATCCTAAAGGAGTTTCGGTCCTTTAAGAGGGTTCGGTTCTCATTAGTGTTTCGGTTCCTTAAGGGGTTTCGGTTCTCAAGAGGGTTCGGTTCCTTAAAGTTGTTTCTCCATTTATCTTCCCGTTTCGAGTTGTTTCGAATAAATTAAGGGTTGGGATGCCCCGGGTGATTATAAAAAGTTTGAAAGAGATTTTGAGAGAGATTTGGGAGAGATTTGGGAGAGAGAGATATAGCTAGAGAGATTGGGAGAGACTTTGTTTGTGACCTTTGCGAGTGTTTAACTTCGAAACGCAAGATTTGTAAACCCCGTTTTGCCTTGTTATGAGTGTTATACGCTCCCGCAAGGTATGTATTAATGTTCTATCGAGTAGTTACATCATTTTATTCTGATTAGGATCTAGATTTTCCAAACACGTGATATCCCAAAATGATAATTTTCGTTAAAATAGTGAGTTGTAATAGTAAGCATAAGTAGACCCTAATATACGAATATTAATTGAGTTGACCGGTTTGACTTGTTGACTTTATTTGACTTTGACTTGACCAGAAATTGACGGTTGTCACATCATCCCCTCGTTAGAAGGAATTACGTCCCGAAATTAGCGTTTTTGACTGGGACTTCAGGCGGTTGGGAAGAGGTGTGGGTATTTTTGTTTCATCTGATCTTCGCGTTCCCAGGTGAATTCGGGTCCTCGTTTAGCGTTCCAACGGACCTGCACTATAGGGATGCGATTTTGTTTTGTTTTATTGATCTCTCGATCCATGATTTCTACCGGTTCTTCCACGAAGTGGAGACTCTCATTGATTTCAATCTCGTCAAGAGGAAAGGATTTCGAACCATACTATAACTAGACAAACACTTCTTCAAATTGGACGCATGGAAGGTAGGATGTATACTATTAAGTTCTTGGGGTAGTCGAAGTTCGTATGCCACAGGCCCAATCCTGGAAAGGATTTCGAATGGTCTGATGTACCTTGGATTTAGTTTACCACGTTTACCAAAACGTATCGTTCCTTTCCATGGTGAGACCTTCAGTAGCACCCGGTCCCCAACCTGGAATTCCAAGGGTTTGCGTCGCTTATCGGCGTAGCTCTTTTGTCGATCTCGAGATGCTTTCAGTATTTATCGAATTTGAACAATCTTTTCTGTAGTTTCCCTTATGATTTCAGGTCCCGTGAGGGTGCTGTTAGGGACTTGACCCTTTGCTAACTGTGTATCTCCCACTTCAGCCCAGCACAGTTGTGATCTGTACTTGCGGCCATAGAGAGCTTCGAATGGCGTAACCTTGATGCTAGTATGATAGCTGTTGTTGTACGAGAATTCAATGAGTGGTAAGTGGGTATCCCACGCTTTACCGAAGTCAATAACACAAGCTCTTAGCATATCCTCTAAGGTTTGAATAGTTCTTTCGCTCTGCCCGTCAGTTTGTGGGTGGTAGGTCGTACTCATGTCTAGCCTGGTCCCTAGAGCTTTCTGTAAGGACTGCCAGAACCGTGAAGTGAATCTACTATCTCTATCAGAGATAATGGATATAGGCACACCATGTAGTCGTACAATCTCTTTGATGTACGTCCTAGTCAATTTTTCCATCTTGTCGGTCTCCTTTATTGGCAGGAAGTGCGCGGATTTGGTCAATCTATCGACGATTACCCAAATGGTATCAAGACCACCCGTTGTCTTAGGCAGTTTGGTTATGAAGTCCATGGTTATTCGTTCCCACTTCCATTCGGGTATCGCAGGTTGCTGGAGTAGACCCGAAGGCTTTTGGTACTCTACCTTAACTTTGGCGCAACTTAGACACTTGCTCATGTAGGTAGCGATTTCGGCTTTCATGTTCGGCCACCAGTAGAGTTTCTTCAGGTCCAGGTACATCTTGTCCGAAACGGGATGTACAGAGTATCGAGTTTTGTGTGCTTCGTTCAGGACGACGTCCATGAACCCGTCGAATTTTGGTGTCCAAATTTGGTTCATGAGATAACGAGCCACGTCGTCCTTGACTTCTAGATTCTTATCCATTCCTCTTAATGCCTCACCTGTCACATTCTCAGGCTTCAAGGCTTCCAGCTAGGCCTCTTTGATTTGCATGGACAGGTGCGAATGTATTGTTATGGTTAATGACTTTACTCGGTGACCCGAGTATTCTTTTCGACTTAAGGCGTCAGCTACCACGTTGGCTTTACCCGGGTGATAACGAATCTCACACTCGTAATCATTTAATAATTCTACCCATCGTCTCTGCCTCATGTTGAGCTCTTTTTGATTGAGGATGTGTTGAAGGCTTTTGTGATCGGTAAAGATAGTACACTTTGTTCCGTAAAGGTAGTGCCTCTAGATCTTTAGGGCGAATACTACTGCTCCCAATTCGAGGTCATGTGTGGCGTAGTTGACCTCGTGCGTTTTTAACTGCCTCGATGCATAGGCAATGACCTTTCCTCGTTGCATTAACACACATCCAAGGCCCAGGTTTGATGCGTCACAGTAGACCACAAAGTCTTCGGTTCCCTCGGGTAGGGATAAGATCGGGGCGCTGCACAGAGCCTGCTTCAATGTTTGGAAAGCGGTTTCTTGTTTCTCTCCCCAGCTGAAAGTCACACTCTTTTGGGTTAGGGTGGTAAGTGGTTTGGCAATCTTGGAGAAGTTCTGGATGAACCTTCGGTAGTAGCCAGCGAGGCCTAAGAATTGGCGAATTTCTGTAGGCGTCCTTGGTGCTGACCAGTTCTCGATTGCCTTGATTTTTTAAGGATCCACGTGTATCCCTTTCTCGCTAACCACATGACCGAGGAAGTCCACTTCTCGGATCCAAAATTCGCACTTCGAAAATTTTGTATATAACTTCTCCACCCTTAGTGTCTCCAATACTTGTCGTAGATGTTAGCTATGCTCTTCCTTACTCCTTGAATAGACTAGTATGTCGTCTATGAAGACAATCACAAACTTGTCTAGGTATGGCCGGCACACCCGGTTCATTAGATCCATGAACACCGCGGGTTCGTTTGTTGACCCAAAGGGCATCACTACAAACTCGTAGTGACCGTACCGAGTTCTGAACGCCGTTTTGGGAACGTCCTCCTCCTGAACCCGAAGTTGATGGTATCCCGATCTCAGATCGATCTTTGAGAAGTAAGATGCTCCTTGGAGTTGGTCAAATAGGTCGTCGATTCGGGGTAAAGGGTATCGGTTTTTGATGGTAAGCTTATTTAGCTCGCGGTAGTCGATGCACATCCGAAATGATCCATCCTTCTTTTTCACAAACAGAACTGGTGCTCCCCAAGGCTTGAAGCTGGGTCTAATGAACCCTTTGCTTAGCAGTTCGTTTAGTTGGCTGGATAGTTCCTGCATCTCGGATGGCGCTAGGCGATAGGGCGCTTTGGCTACGGGGGTAGCCCCGATGATTAGATCGATTCGGAATTCGACTTGTCGTGCGGGTGGAACTCCGGGAAGGTCTTCTGGGAATACGTCAGGGAAATTACAGACCTCCGGAATGTCCTTGACGTTCTTCACCTCTTGTTTCTTATCCACTACATGCGCTAAGAAGGCGTGGTATTCCTTGTGTAGATACTTTTGGGCGTTGGCGCAAGAGATGATTTGCAGGTTCGCACTGGGTTTGTCGCCGTAGACGAAAAGAGTTTCACCACTTGGCAGATTAAGGCGAACGGCCCTTTCGTAACACAAAATGTTAGCACGATTTGAACTTAACCAGTCCATGCCAATGATGATGTCAAAGCTTTTTATTGATACCGGCAATAAATCGATTTTGAATGAGTGATTGTCTAGAGTGAGGGTACACCCTGAGTATATGTCGTTAGTGCTTTCTGTTTTTCCATTAGCCATTTCTACGACGTATGTATCTTTTAGTGATTGGGGATTTTCTTTTAATAATTGTTTGAATTTGTGGCTAACGAAACTCCTCTCCGCTCCACTATCGAATAATATGCATGCATATGAGTTATTCAGGAGAAATGTACCGGTAACCACCGTGGGATCCTCCCTTGCTTCTCCCTTCCCTAAGGCCAAGACCCTTCCGACACCGCCGGTGTTTGCATTTCTAGCTTTTGGACAGTCCCTCTTGTAGTGCCCAGTTTCCCCGCAGCCGTAACAGGCTCGGCTTGCTCCGGTGTTGGCGGTCGGGTTGGATTGTTGGGCAGATGCCCTGTACAAACGGGCGGTATGCCCCTTTTTGTTACAGCGGTTGCAGTCCATTTCACGACAAGGACCGTTGTGGTGAAAGTTGCACTTGCTACACTTGGGAAGGGTTCCAGCATATTGTCTCAGCGGTGCTGGAGTGGAAGGAGTAGTGGCGGCATGGATGGCAACAGTTTGCTGCTTCTTGGCGGTGTCCTGCGCCAGTTGCTTCTTTTTATTATCCCATAACTTCCTCTTGTTGTTCCCTCCTTTTGCTTGATCGGAGGTGGTTGTCACATTGACATGGCTGGCCCGATGATCGATGAGCTGTTGTGCCAACTCCTTGGCACTGTCGAAGGTAGTTGGCAGTGAGGCCAACACGCTATTTTGAATCTGGGAAGATAATCCCCAGAGATATCGTTCCACCTTCTTGCTTTCCGAAGTGACCATCGCCGGACAGAGGAGTGCTAGATCATTGAATCGGGTAGTGTAAGCTGCAAGGTCAGAGCCCGTCATCTTGAGGCTCCACAGTTCTTGCTCTAATTTTTTCACTTCACCCCTTGGGCAATATTCCTTCAGCATCATAGTTTTCAAGTCTTCCCAACTTATCGAATTAGCCACGACGAGTGTCAGTGATTGTATGTGGTCGTTCCACCAAGTAAGGGCCCTGCCGGTGAAAGTGCAAGCTGCGAATTTGACTTTGTTTGATTCGGGGCACACACAGATCTCGAAGACAGATTCGATCTTCTCAAACCACTGCATCAAAGCGATGACGCCCCCCGCTACCATTGAAAGAATCGGGTTTGCCATTAGTGAAGTCCTTATAGGAACACTCTCTCGAACGCCCTTGGCTATCTCCTTGAGTGGAGTTATTAGTACCGCTCCCTGTCCTCCTGGCACCGCTAGTGCTGATTTGGGACATAGCAGCTGCCACTGCAGCCGTAACCGCAGCCTGAAACATAACAGGATCATACTGGGGAGGCGGCGGTGGTGGATTTGTTTGTGTTCTGCCAGTGCGTCTAGCAGATCTACGAGGTGACGTCTTTCTGTCATAGAATTTTAAAGACGAAACAAGTATAAGTCTTTTAGTAATGGTTATAAGTTGGGTGTCGTAAAACTAGTTTATTAGTTTTCAAGTATAATATTTCCCGATTTTTCAGATGTTGCAAACAATTCATAGTAGAAGTCTATATGAATAAACTCATGAATTTAGTAGTAATGACTCAAATGAAATCTTGTAATCTTTGTTCCATGCCTGATCTGCTCATATGACCACCCAATGTATACTAGTTGTATGTAACTAAGGTTCAATAGACCGTCGAACTAAATGAGTCTGCCCTGAGCCCACAACCAAACAAGGAACAGGATCCAAGGCGGACTCACCATTTCTAAGTCGATTGCCTCTTAATTACATATAACCTCGAGGTATATATTAAATAATCTTAGAGTTATCATAAGCAAATCGTTTGTAATGCTATGTTTTGCAATCTGAGGTAAACTCCCAATAAAATAAAATGCATGCCAATTTTCATTGATACAATTTAGTACATGTTCTTAGGAAAATTTGACCTTATAGAAGGTCTACATTGTATCAACATAACGGAAAATTTTGACAGCGCATAGACCCTTCGACTAGTGTAATCACTTAGGCGCGGGGTCAAAACTACATGCAGGAAAGAGTAGTCCCAACACATACTCGTAAACCTACTTTATAACAAAACGTGAGTAGTTGCAAACACTACTCGAGGCGGGTGGTATCAGGTGGTCCCTTGCGGGCCTGGAGACGAGGTCAAGGCTCCCTGTAGCTCCGCAATTTGGTGTTCGGCCATGATCACTCTCTCTTCGAGAGTCACGTGCCTTATCTGGTACTCCCTTACCTCCGCCCGAGCGGTGGTAAGGTCCTCGATGAGTTGGTCCATTAGATAGAAGTCTCTTTCCAAGTCTCTGGTACGAGCATCTGAGGCTTCTACAACAGCGTTGAGATCCCGAACTTGATTCTCCATTTCCCGATTCTGGTCCCCTAGACTCGTGATTTGCTGGATCACGAATGGGAGAGCTCTGTTAGCCGATCCCCCATGACTGAGGTCGTAGTAACCCCGTTGATCGCCAAATGGTGATCGTTGCCGCTGTTGATGGATCCATCTCTCGATCACTGTTGCCCAACGGGGCTCAGGCCCGTTGTAGCCAAAATGGTTCGCAGACACCCTGACGATGTAAGGAGGGTTGATGACTTCCTCCTCCGGCTCCTCCTCTTCTTCTTCGTCCTCTAATTCTTCTTCGATTTCTTCTTCGTCCACTTGTTCTTCCTCTTCGGGGTCTTCTTCGGGCTCCTCCTCGGATACTTCTTCGGGATCCTCTTCCGGTTCTGCTTCCAACCAACCACCGTTCTCCTGGTTTGGAAAGTAGGGGTCTCTGGGTAAATGAAATCCTGCCATGTCGTCTGTACGAGAATAGGGGTGTAAGAGGCACATTGTGAATCTAGAAATATTGTGCTTAGTTAACATAAAATACTCCTATAGTATTTTAACGGTTGTGTTTGATTCTTAACGTGTTTCTTGTATGGGTATTGGTAAGTTGATAGACTTGTTGTCCACTATGACTATCCCCCGGCATACACTAGTCACTTCTCAGACGAATATAATTGATTAGGCTATATTCCTCCCAGACTTGATTGCATATCCCAAGGCATATTCACATTGCACAACTCCTCTATTTTTTACTTTTGTGTTTTCCTTAGATGTGACACTATACCGGTATGCATGTATGTACTTATACTTTTTCATAAAAATAACGCTTTTATTATTTTTAAAAATATATTTGTAGGGAAAACCTTTAAATCAGAGAATCTCAGTCCCTTTGTGTTTATAGTTTGTATATCTTATGTGGTTTGATATACTATGTTCACTATAAACATTGCTCTGATACCAATCTGTCACACCCCCAAACCAAGGATGGCGGAAACGTCCGGGGGTGGGAATGGCTTCATGTATAGTATCACACCAACGAGTATAATAGTACTCATAGTAAATACAACCATCATAATTATAATTGAAAAAGTTACATCGTAGTATGAGTTTACATGTTTCACAATCAATTACACCATGATGACAAAATAAAATGTTTGACGATTTAACGTCCCATCCTCAAAAGTTGTAGATTTCCTGTTTCACTGATTTCCTGAGAATACAAGTAGTTTTGAAAGAGTGTCAACAATTAAGTTGGTGAGTTCATAAGCTTTTGGATGAAATGTTGGAAAAACATTTGTTTGTAAATGTAAATGAATACTCAAGAAAAATCCAATATTTTCCTAATAAAATGTTATGTAGCCTTAAATCCCAAGACCAAGAGTATGTGCGTATTTTGTACTTATAACGTGTTTGTAATTGTAATGTGTATTCAAGAAAATCCAATATTTTCCTCATACAAAGTCGTGTAGTCTTAAATCCCAAGACTGAGAGTATGTAGTTTTAGATAGATAAAACCTTTTTAAAGTAGTATTTTCCCGTAAACTTGAAATGTTGTTAACTCCCTATGTGAGTCGTTATAACCATACTATAACTAGAATGAACCTGCTACAACGTTTTTCAGACGTCAAGACCCTATGACTTTTGTCACCCGTATACCTGCAGGTCCCGTTGTAGCTAGCAGCAAGGTGTGGGGTGTCAATCCCAATATAGATCTATACACAATTATCACGCTCTCCTACAAGAGATTCTGATTATAACTAACAGGAATTTTTAACCCGTACTCTAAGAGTACAATTGAAGAATTGTCTCACAACTTACGTTAATGAGTTTACGTGTGAACTGAGTATAAAACCTTTTTGTGTGATGGAAATAAATCCCCTCTTTATGTAGTATGTTTGAAAAGTACAATCCGTAAACTATACCTTTTATGTTTCATCTAGTATGTTTGTAATGATAAAGGACTCTTAAAATTTAGTGAATCATTTCTGTTATTTAATGTAACTCAACATAAAACACATGTAAAAGATAGAGTCATCAAAGATAAACACTTTGCTCAACATGTTACGAAGTGTAAGTTGAAAATTGTTAACTAGTTTTTAACCTTTCTGCACTGTTTTAAAATGACCATAGAAAATTCATACGGAGTCAAAAACTGAATCCGTAAACTCTGAGAGTTTAGTAAATTTGTCTAGTTTAATCATAATATTTATTATGATTTTTATAAGTCTCTAACTTGTGTGAAATTGTTCATATTCGCAGACTGGTCCGAATTCGTTTCTGAAGTGATAGGCAGTTTTGTAAAAATCACCATAAATTGTAGCAAAATCGTATTGAGGTGTGCAAGTAGTCATTAGAAAGGTATAAACCTGAACGACTTGCATATTAAACAGTTTTTAAAGATATTAAGTCTAAGATGGTTAAAACAGTCCGTGAATAGGACTCAACTTTTCTGATGAAAGCTATTGTTTGAATTTAGTTAAGTTTTTGGTGTATTAACTTGTATTCCCCCCTAAAACTTGAAGAAAACATGAAAATGTAGGGGTATGAACTCACCTTGAGTGATTTACTGAGATGAATGTGGAAGAAGAGAGGTTTCCAAGTCAAGAACACTTGGGAGGTGCTTGAAGATTTGAAGATCTAAGAACAAATATGTCGATATTTATGTATGAATTCTATGATTTTGGTAATGTTGTGTAGAATATTTATATGTAGAAAGGAAAACTTACCAGCAACAGGGGAAGGACTTGGGCCTCCTGGAGGAACTCGAGTTTCTAGAGATAATATAAGAGGGAGTAACAGGGTGTCTTGGGAGTAGGAGAGTGGGGTTTTATAGGTAGAAGAGTGAGGGATTAGAGAGTGAGCTGATGGAAGAGATTTGATGGAGGTATGGGAAGATCTCGAATTGACTTGAGCAAGGTGGGAATAATGACATGGAGTGGTCATGGAGTGGGTGGGTGGTTGGTGTCATAGGTTCTTGGCAAAGTCAACACTCCAAAGCCATACATTGTACAAGATATTATCCAAAGATATGATTTTACCTCAAAGATATGATTAAATTATGGGTCTATGCAGTTTAATATATTAAAATATGGTTTTGGGTGAAAAATCCCCGTCAAAATCATGAAAAACGGGCTTAAAACGCGAAAGTACTCGAAAACCGGACAAATGAGGCGAACCTGCGGAGGTTCGGTTCTTAGTGTTGAGGACCGAAAGTGGGTTCGGTTCCTAGGAGCATGCGAAGGCAAGATATGTGAAGTGAAAGTAGCTTCGACCCGAATGTCCGATCTGGACCGAAAGCGAATAGGAGCGAAGGTACCCGAAAGCGAAATGGACCGAAGGCTCGGTTCATTTCGGTCCTAAAGAGGTTTCGGTCCTTTGAGAGGTTTCGGCTCCTAAAGGAGTTTCGGTCCTTTAAGAGGGTTCGGTTCTCATTAGGGTTTCGGTTCCTTAAGGGTTTCGGTTCTCAAGAGAGTTCGGTTCCTTAAAGCTGTTTCTCCATTTATCTTCCCGTTTCGAGTTGTTTTCGAATAAATTAAGGGTCGGGATGCCCCGGGTGATTATAAAAAGTTTGAAAGAGATTTTGCGAGAGATTTGGGAGAGAGAGATATAGCGAGAGAGATTGGGAGAGACTTTGTTTGTGAGATTTGTGAGTGTTTAACTTCGAAACGCAAGGTTTGTAAACCCCGTTTTGCCTTGTTATGAGTGTTATGCGCTCCCGCAAGGTATGTATTAATGTTCTATCGAGTAGTTACATCATTTTATTCTGATTAGGATCTAGATTTTCCAAACACGTGATATCCCAAAATGATAATTTTCGTTAAAATAGTGAGTTGTAATAGTAAGCATAAGTAGACCCTAATATACGAGTGTTAATTGAGTTGACCGGTTTGACTTGTTGACTTTATTTGACTTTGACTTGACCAGAAATTGACGGTTGTCACAATATACCCCAAACATATATATCATTTATTCCAATCATTCCAAAACATTGTTAATTAACAACATTTATCAGAGTTCATCCCAAAATCATTCATTGCGGAAAACATGGGTGTGTGCGCTGCGATCAAGCTAAGCCCTTCCTTTCCAAAACAAAGATACCTGAAACCATAAACAAAACTGTAAGCACGAAGCTTAGTGAGTTCCCAAGAGCATACCCTACATAATCCACATAATCACATAATCCATACCAGCTGTAACGGCTACATAAACCTTATTAATCACACAAGCCATGCATACAAACATATAAGGACGCCCTGGAAACCCTCCAGGGTCTTACTCCAGGTGCCATGGGAACCCCCACATGGTCTTAGCCCACTGTCATACCAACCATACATATAAGGATGCCCTGGAAACCCTCCAGGGTCTTACTCCGGGTGCCATAGGAACCCCCACATGGTCTTAGCCCAATGCCATGGAAACCCTCACATGGTCTTGACTAAGGATGCCATGGAAACCCTCCAAGGTCTTACACCCTAGTGCCTCGGGAACCCCCGAGGTATTCCATGCAAGCATTACAAAGACAACTAGCATATCACATACCACATAATCAACTAGCATACCACATAACACAAAATCAACTAGCATATCACATAATGCATAATGGGCCGGCATTGGTGCCTTAGACCCATTGGTATGGTGAGGAGACTCACCTCGAATGCAGAAGCTTCCCGAAAGAAATCCTTAGTTGCTGCCCTGTCCACTTCCTGAGATATCAATACCAATCAATATACCCAATTAGCAATTGGGTCCTATACCATAATCCTTAATCCATGCATGGGGGTAAAATTACCATTCTACCCATGACCGAGTATGATCCAAAACTAAGGCTCAAACCAAAACAAAAGCCCAATACAATAATGTCCATAAAACCATCAATGAAAATTGGGCCCGAACCTTTCAATGGACCTTATTCTAAAGCCCAATATTCTACTTAGTCAATAATCCTGACCCCAATTGGCCCACGAAGGCCCACAACAACCTAATCCAATAATTGGCCAAAACCGAGGCCCACAATGCAAAGTCCATTTCTATATTGGGCCACAAGGCCCAATAGGCCCAACTATTCCAATATTGGCCCAAGATACATTCAAGCCCAACAAACACAAGTCCATGCCCAAAACCATTAGGGCCCAAAGGTCCGAAGTCCACTAAGGCCCAAGTCCTCCTGAAAGCGTACGCCCAGCGTACCTCTTCTGTACGCTTAGCGTACTGGGCAAAAGGGTTGTATGCGTAGCGTACTACATTGTACGGCCAGCGTACAAATGGCTGATGCACAAAATCCATTAAGTGCTTAATGCTTCAAACCAAGGGACCAAATTACAGATCTGAGCTCTACCTAACGTCTTAATCGATAAAGTCACTGACTTGGTGACTTATATGACCCACATGAACCCAAAATCAAAGTATAACAATCTACTTCCATGAAAATGACCATAACTCTTGCATGGATCCATTAAGACCTCCAAGATGGAAAATTTCTGCCTTAGGGACTTAGTTAGCACCAAGGGTGGCAACCCTAAGCCTAAAAACATATTTGGAACCATAAAGCTCCATTCTTGGGACCAAAAAGATCCAAAAACTCAACATAATAGATCTAAGCATTCAATGGTCAAGTTCAGAAATTTATACCTTCGTCAAGCTGAAAATGCGTCACAAAAGCCAGATCCATATGCTTCTTCTTGATCTCCATCTTTGTATCTAACTCCACCTTCTTGAAAATGGGCCAAACACTCCAAAAATGGACTCCATAAGCTCGAAATGCCACCATGAATGGTATAAGATGATTTCTAGGGTTTAGAGGTGTGGAGGCTGAAGATATTAGGGTTAGGTTATGAGATAAGGAGTTTAAATAGGGTCCAAGACCCTAAAATAGGGTTCTGATCTGACTGGAGTACGCCCAACGTACATATGGTACGCCCAACGTAGTCCGAGGAACATTCGCAACCCTCTTGGTCAGTACACCCAGCGTACTCCAAGGTACACCTAGCGTACTACCTTCTTTGCTAGTACGCCTCGCGTACACTTTGTGTACGCCCCGTGTACTCAGCTTAGCCTGAAAACCACGAAACTTCCGAAGGCCATAACTTCTTCGTTATAAGCCTGATTCCGACGATCCTTATATCCACGGAAAGGTGAGGAGAAGCCCTACACTTATAACAATTCAAACCTTTCTTAAGACCTTCTGAACAAAAATACATTTTCCACAAAAGCCCGAACTGCCACTTTACCGAAATGCCCCTAGGCTCCAAAACCCGAACCGAACACCCGGATTACTTCTAATATATCACCCGCACCCAAAAGGGCCTAGATCTTACCTTCCTAAGAGCCATAATCCTGATAATGACCGACCTTCGAGCCACAGCCTCAGACTAGGAGTCAATTCGGAACAGAGCGTTACAACTCTCCCCCACTTAAATTAGATTTCGTCCTCGAAATCATGTATCACCATCCCCGACATACCAGACAACCTGAGCAACACAACCACAAACCCGAGAACCACAACCTTCCCAAGGCAACTGAAACTAACCCTCGTAGGGTTCTAGATAACGGAGATGAGCAAATTCCTTGCAACCTGATCACATCTGCTCCATCTGAAATCTTAAGTGTCGAGATGGTCTGTCTCCCTGACAGACTGCCCATATCGAATCATCGTCGAACTGATTTCACAAGAAACCAGTCTAGATAGAATACTTCCCACTCGAAATACCTTGAGGCTTCCAAAACGACAAAATCACCGGTCAACTGCGGCTACCGAATAACAAGCAATTCCACGCACGTACCCCAAATCACTGAAGTCGCTCCAACTCCTCTTGCTGCCCCATAGCTGCTTTCCTGAAGACCAACCGGGACCTCTCTGGTCCCAACTTGACTTCCACAGTCTGATACACCAGACATCTACCCGATCACTAAGATAGAAGCACACGTACATCAGTCCCATATGATCTTCGAAGGATACGTCGTCTGACAATAACTGACCTATCTATATAGCCACTCATGGCTCCTTCCATCCATTTGATCCATCCGATCATGATAGGCCGACAACCTGTCGCCACTGAATCCAACACAAAAGGTGAATGCTACCAGAATAATTGTAGTCTTACACAAAAGGGGCAGGTCTGACAATTATGTTGTGACCTACCCACAACTTTGCGAACTGGCCCACCCTGGCCTAAATCATCTGAACTAATCCGTGAATGCTACGGCTACACCCGCAGACTTACATCACTTCCCACAATATTTGGCTGCAAGTGAATGCTATTGAACCCCCGTAGTCTTACAACACTTCCCGCCCTAACATCAACACAGCCCAAATCCCTTACCCCTAACCTATCAATTCGATTTGCATACAGAGTCGAGCACGCACTCGACTGAACACCCAAACTAAACTCAATCCATGACCGGAACCCCAACTTGATTCCCAAAATTTTGCTATCAAGCACCAATGAGACGCGATTCATACGCTGGGAAAGTTTACCGAACTTCAAACTCACACAACCCTCAAACCAAATAGCTGCTTCGGCCGCCACTTTTCCTCGATGATGATGAGAAACCCATCCCGGTTTCATACCTTCCCCTCACCTGCACACCTGCGCGATTCTCCCCCATTTAGAATTGACTAAGTCCGCTTGGTTCATGGAAATTGAAGGATTCTCAATCCTTCTTAAGTTCCAATAATCAATCTGCTGACGACCGATGCTTACCAAACTAGTGCACCATAAGTAACCCTTCCCAAAACAACACAACTCTGAAAACCAGCTAACACTTATCGTATCCCAACAACATCAATGACTTCAAACGCGTAAAAGCGATATTACGATCAGATCTCGGAGTCCAATGAACGGATAGTCTAACCAAAACCTCCGCAACAACTCCCTCTTCCCTCGGCAAACCCGATGGCTCTTCCAAACATAAATACTAAGGCTACTGAAAACTAGTCATAACTCCCTCGTTCAAGCCCTTGAACCAACCCCGAAAATGATTGGAGTAGGTGCACTCACTGCTCCTCCCTGATCTTCAGACAGTTGACCTCCTTGTCGTCCACCTGATCACAACGAAAAATATAACGGGCTTGCTGCCTATGGGCAATCCCTGAAGACGTGGCCAAACCTGCTACACCCGTAGCAACCCAGATCCCTGAACAGATTCCAACAACGACTCGGAGCAATCACGGTACATGCGGAATCCGCTCCGCAATATAAATCCGTCTGAAGATCTCTCAAAGATTCCTCGACATGCTGAATGGCATATGAAAACCCTTGCTAACCCAGACGATAGCTGAAAACCAACCCGAGATCCAACTTATCACAATTCCCAAGCGATACAAATACCCGGTATCCACCGGAAATGGCCGAAGATAACATATCCGCAAACATCTGAAGGGATCCTGACCACCTCCTCCTGTGATACCTCGACCACCCTGAGAGCATGATGTAACACCTCATTCCGATCCCAATGACAATCCAAACCCTTGGAACGAAACTTCATCGCGCAGTTCCTACAAACGTTGCACTGGATCCGACCCTGTTGGCCTCTCAAAAGCTGATCCAAACTCTTGGATCTCTGCCCGAGACCCTCCAATAAATTCACCTGACCTGAGAGCATGATGTAACACCTCATTCTGATCCCAATGACAATCCAAACCCTTGGAACGAAACTTCATCGCGCAGTTCCTACAAACGTTGCACTGGATCCGACCCTGCTGGCCTCTCAAAAGCTGATCCAAACTCTTGGATCTTTGCCCGAGACCCTCCAATAAATTCACCTGACCTGAACCTCTCTCATTGAGGTACTCCTAATCAATCTTCCGTCCTTTGTTCTGAGATCCATATAATTCAGGGTCTCACACCCTGACACACTCACCAGCTCAATTGCCAACGGTTGAACTACAGTAGCTAGAGCAACCCTTTGCTCTAAACTGACTATAAACTATTCCCAATACATAGTTTCAAATCCCAAAGCGCAATAAATCGCACAATCAACCCTTGCCGCCTGATACAATAGATCCACGGCGAACTCGAAATCCTGGCAGTCCTTCCACTAACTGGCTCACCACCGGAGCTGGGACCAAACCCTGATCCCACCCATGCGTGCTCATCCTCATTCTACAAAGCAGCTATTCCCACGCTCAAGGCATAACCAAGAATTCTCCTTCCCATAAGCTTCTCAGATTCTCCAAGACTCTCACCGATTCGAGTATGGATCCTGTGCTTTCAGTAGTACGGGCCCAATACTACCTTCCACACCTATCCATACTTTCCTCAACAATCCTCCCGAATCCTCTAAGTCACTTACTCCACCGGTACACTAAATGTTTGCTAAACAGCAAGACGATCTCTACCGTAGCACCTCCTAGGCTCCCCCTAGGTTCCCAACCTTCCCCTGCCCTCAACTGCTGAAAGATTCCCATTAATGTCAACTAGCTACCTCATGAATATAGCCACATGTAGCAAAGATCAGATAATCTTTCAAGTAAAAGACTCATCCCTAGAACGGTTGGACTCATACAAGAGCAGCGCAATAGGGTTAAGTCCATCACTCTGAGATTATCCATTCTGTGCTACATGTGACTTAGCATATTCACTTAATAGCTAACTCACATTAATAAGAGTCTTACAAAGCACAAAGAAAGCAACATTCAGGTAATCGGTAAATCTAACCAACATACACTAAACAAGTCATTCTATCCGCACATACATTCCGCCAGCAGGTAACACCTGTCGCTAACCTCATCCTAGGCTTACCCTAGGGTAGTCTCCGTCCCATGAACTATCATAAAACATTCGGCTCACATACCACCACTCATCTTGTCCACATCCATCCATCCTCGCTGCCGTCTGCCTTATGCATGCAAATTATACACAGAACAAGATCTAATAGACTGTTGAATAATATACCCTACCCTAGGACCACAACCAGACAAAGAATATGAAATAAGGCCAAGTCAATCATTCTAAGGCTATAAGATCCTAACCGTATACAATTTTCAAAACATACACATTGCAGTTACAAATACCAATTATCACCCTCATTCCAGCATGACATCCAATATCCTCATGGCTACAAGCACCACATATCAGGCCAACCTATTGTTGACTACTCAGCACTAGCATGCAAGTCTACCAGCTCATACAACATGTACATGCATCTCCCCTAGCCCTAACTAGCATCGATTCACAGATTCATAATCAAATCATAACAGATAACAAATGTGGGTATCCTGTGGAAACTTACTTGAGCTCGGTTGATTGCATGCACCACACCCTTTCTTGTCTTAAAAATTCTTTACTTAAAACATTTTCCTTTAAATTTTTTTGAAAACCTTACATATCCTCAGTTTGAGTTCAGACACACCCGAAGGTATCCCCGAATCCCTCAAACCAAGGCTCTGATACCAACTTGTAACGACCCAAAAATCAGGGGTAAAATTTTCATTTTTAATATAACCCAAACATAGATATCATTTATTCCAATGATTCCAAAACATTGTTAATTAAAAACATTTATCAGAGTTCATCCCAAAATCATTCATTGCGGAAAACATGGGTGTGTGCGCTGCGATCAAGCTGAGCCCTTCCGTTCCAAAACAAAGATACCTGAAACCATAAACAAAATTGTAAGCACGAAGCTTAGTGAGTTCCCCAGAGCATACCCTACATAATCCACATAATCACAAAATCCATACCAGCTGTAACAGCTACATAAACCTTATCAATCACACAATCCATGCATACAAACATATAAGGATGCCCTGGAAACCCTCCAGGGTCTTACTCTGGGTGCCATAGAAACCCCCACATAGTCTTAGCCCACTTTCATACCAACCATACATATAAGGATGCCCTGGAAACCCTCCAGGGTCTTACTCCGGGTGCCATGGGAACCCCCATATGGTCTTAGCCCAATGCCATGGAAACCCTCACATGGTCTTGACTAAGGATGCCATGGAAACCCTCCAAGGTCTTACACCCTAGTGCCTCGGGAACCCCCCGAGGTCTTCTATGCATGCATCACAAAGACAACTAGCATATCACATACCACATAATCAACTACATACAACATAACATGAAATCAACTAGCATATCACATAATGCATAATGGGCTAGCCTTGGTACCTTAGACCCATTGGTATGGTGAGGAGACTCACCTCGAATGCAGAAGCTTCCTGAAAGAAATCCTTAGCTACTGCCATGTCCACTTCCCGAGCTATCAATACCAATCAATATACCCAATTAGCAATTGGGTCCCATACCATAATCCTTAATCCATGCATGGGGGTAAAATTACCATTCTACCCATGGCCCAGTATGATCCAAAACTAAGGCCCAAACCAAAACAAAAGCCCAACACAATAATGTCCATAAAACCATCAATGGCCCAATTTTCCAAATTGGGCCCGAACCTTTCTAATGGACCTTATTCTAAAGCCCAATATTCTCCTTAGTCAATAATCCTGACCCCAATTGGCCCACGAAGGCCCATAACAACCTAATCTAATAATTGGCCCAAACCAAGGCCCACAATGCGAAGTCCATTTCTATATTGGGCCACAAGGCCCAATAGGCCCAACTATTCTAATATTGGCCCAAGATACATTCAAGCCCAACAAACAGCAAGTCCAGGCCCAAAAATATTAGGGCCCAAAGGTCCGAAGTCCACTAAGGCCCAAGTCCTCCTGAAAGCGTACACCCAGCGTACCTCTTATGTACGCTTAGCGTACTGGGAAAAAGGGTTGTATGCGCAGCGTACTACATTGTACGGCCAGCGTACAAATGGCTGATGCACAAAATCCATTAAGTGCTTAATGCTTCAAACCAAGGGACCAAATTACAGATCTGAGCTCTACCTAACGTCTTAATCGATAAAGTCACTGACTTGGTGACTTATATGACCCACATGAACCCAAAATCAAAGTATAACAATATACTTCCATGAAAATGACCATAACTCTTGCATGAATCCATTAAGACCTCCAAGATGGCAACTTTCTGCCTTAGGGACTTAGTTAGCACAAAGGGTGGCAACCCTAAGCCAAAAAACGGATTTGGAACCATAAAGCTCCATTCTTGGGACCAAAAAGATCCAAAAACTCAACATAATAGATCTAAGCATTCAATGGTCAAGTTCAGAACTTTATACCTTCATCAAGCTGAAAATGAGTCAAAAAGCCAGATCCATAAGCTTCTTCTTGATCTCCATCTTTGCATCTAACTCCACCTTCTTGAAAATGGGCCAAACACTCCAAAAATGGACTCCATAAGCTCAAAATGCCACCATGAATGGTATAAGATGATTTGTAGGGTTTAGAGAGGTGGAGGCTAAAGATATTAGGGTTAGGTTATGAGATAAGGAGTTTAAATAGGGTCCAAGACCCTAAAATAGGGTTCTGATCTGACTGGAGTACGCCCAACGTACTCCGAGGAACATTCGCGACCCTCCAGGTCAGTATGCCCAATGTACTCCAAGGTACGTCCAACGTACTACCTTCTTTGCTAGTACGCCCCGCGTACACTTTGTGTATGCCCCGTGTACTCGGCTTAGCCTGAAAACCACGAAACTTCCGAAGGCCATAACTTCTTCGTTATAAGCCCGATTCCGACGATCCTTATATCCACAGAAAGTTGACGAGAAGCCCTACACTTCTAACAACTCAAATCTTTCTTAAGACCTTCCGAACAAAAATCCATTTTCCACAAAAGCTCAAACTGCCACTTTACCGAAATACCCCTAGGCTCCAAAACACGAACCGAACACCCGAATTACTTCTAATACATCACCCGCACCCAAAAGGGCCTAGATATTACCTTCCCAAGAACCATAATCCTTATAATGACCGACCTTCGAGCCACAGCCTCAGACTAGGAGTCAATTCGGAACAGAGCGTTACATAAACAGTATCAAGTATGATTACCTATAAATTAAGACGTATAATCATTTATGATTATACAGTACAATATATGATTAATCATATAAGACATTGTACAAACACATATAATTTATCATATGTGATTCTACAATGAAATATATAATTAATAATATATTAAGATCTGTAATCATATATGATTATACATCCTAATATATAATTACTATTATTTTAAAAAGTATAAATGCATATGATTAATCATAAATGATTAAACAAATATAACATATAATTACTTATATATTACAACGTATAATCATATTTATTATACATGATTGTGCATTGAAATATATAACTAATTATATATTAAACTTTATAATCATATATGATTTTTCATCCTAAAATATAATTAAAAATATATTACACTATATAAATACATATCATTAATCACATATAATTATTACAACATAAAATTATATAATAACATATTTGTCATTACCTTCTTTTATCAGGTGAAAGTTCCAATTCAACAAATGAATCATATTGCAGTAACGTAATTGAAGAATCTGAATATAAACCAGATGTCCCTCCAGAATTTGTACCAGTTGTAAACAACGTTTTCAAATCACTAAATTTGGCAGTAAAAATGTATACTTATTATGCAGAAATGACAGATTTTCATACAAGACTGAGTAGCCAATCAAAATACAATAGCAAAATAATAAAACCCAAATATGTTATATGCAATAGGGGTGACAAGGTTAAACCAAAACCTTATGATACGTTGGCTACAAGTTCTGTTAAGAGGAAACCAAATTCGAACAAGATAATTACTAGGTGTACAACAAAGATTATATTTGAAAATGTTTATGGAAAAACATATTACAAAGTTAAGCAATTCTTTGAATTGCATAACCACCCACTAGAAAGTATTGAGGATAGACCTTATATGAAAAAGGCAAGAAAGATGTCATATTCTGAAAAAGAGTTTGTAGTACGTGCATCAAAAGCTAAAATTAGTCCAACAATGGCTCACAAAATACAAGCAGTTTTGAACGGAGGATACGAATATGTAGGGGCAAAGGTAGCAAACTACAAAAACTTGATGAGAGGAGTAAATAGAATCTTATGTTACAAGGATGCTCAAATAATGATAAACAAAATGAATGATCGTAGAGATCATTATCCAAATTATTCATTTGAGTTCCTATGTGATGGAGATCAGTTGGATGCTATGTTTTGGGCAGATGAAAGAGAAAAGGCATTTTATGCAGAGTTTGGAGAAGTTATATCTTTTGATGCAACTTTTAGAACAAACAAGTAAGTTAATGTATATACTTTACATAATTTATACATTTATGATTAAAATAAAAAAGTATACAATTAAATTTAAACATACTATTAATCAAATACGATTGTACTAAACACATTTTCTTTATATATGTATAGAATGGTATTTGTTCCATTCACAACAGTTGACCACCACAAGAAATCAGTTACTGTTAGCGTTGGGTTGCTGAGTAGAGAGATAATTGAGTCCTATGAATTGCTACTTAAAGCTTTTCTTAGAGATCATGGGAAAGCACCAAAAATTGTTCTAACTGATCAAGATCCATCAATAAAACAAGCAGTGGAATCTGTCTTAACAAATTCAAGACACAGATTATGCATGTGGCACATAATGAAAAAACTACAAGAAAATGTATAATAAAAATAAAACTATAATATAAATCATATATGATTTACAAGAAAACTATGTAATCATAAATGATTAAGTATTCTAATAATATGAATTATCAGATATCATACTTTATAATCATATACGATTAATCATATATGATATATGATTAATCATATATGATTAAGTATTCTAAAAATATGAATTATCAAATATAATATTGTATAATCATATATGATTAATCATACATTACATACATAATCATATATGATTAATCATATATGATATATCCAAATAAGTATATAATTTATAATTATATAAGTAAAATTGTTCATTCATAGGTTACTGACGATTTATTTAAAAACAAGGACTTCAAGAAGAGATTTAACAAGCTTGTTTGGAACATGCATATCAAACCTGAAGAATTTGAGAAGAAGTGGGAGTTGATTATTAATGAATTCAATCTGGAAGATAAAAGATGGTTCAATGATATGTTTGAATTACGTGACAAATGGATACATGCATACTTCAGTGACACTAGAATGTCTGGATTGATGAAAACCATTTCAAGATCAGAAAGCATGAATTCCTTCTTCAACACTTACTCGCAATCTGGAAATTTACTTTTACATTTCATGATGAACTATGACATTGCAATTCAAAAACAAAGAAATACACAAAAGGAGCTTGATCATGAAACAAAGAAGGCGGTATATATATTTATTTCACCGCGACCGATAGAAAAACATGCTGCAAAAGTTTATACAAGCACATTGTTTTATGAAGTACAGAAAGAAATCTACAAAGGTTTCTGGTACTGCCATTACAAACATTTTGGAACAAAAAACGGATGGGGGTTATACAATGTGGAACAACTGAACAAAAACAACGATCTAAAAACAGAATTTGAGGTAATATATTATTATTTTAAATTTTGATGAATCAAAACGTAATATACAACTATATTCAGTTATGATTATAAAACAATATATACAACTATATTTAATTCAATAGAAAAAACACTTAATGCTTTAATTTTATTTTGAACCGGTAGAAATAAAACTTCCAGTAAATGATGTAAAATGTACTTGTGAACACTTCAACCGCTTTGGGACTTTGTGCAGACATGCATTCAACATACTCATGAAACATGGAATTAAGGAAATACATGAACAGTACATTGAGAATCGTTGGAGAAAGGATGAGATATCAATGCATTATCACTTTAGTAGGCATGTATATGATACATGAGACATTGAAATTAACAGATCTGTTAATCAAGCATAATACAACTTTGAAGCATGTTTGGAATACGTAAGAAAAAATAAAGACAAAATGGATTTGTTTGTTAAGAAAACAGAAAGCATGCTGAAGGAATACGCGAATGATCCTACAAATGAATTGCAGAAAAGTAGGACAGGTGTTGAAAAGGTAGGAAAGCTTATGGGCATTTCTATTCCAAAAGACATCGACATCAATGTTCCAAATGTTCAAAGCAATAAAGGAAGTGGAAAGAAATATAGAATTCAAAGTGCAACAAAAATAGCATATAAAAAATCAAACAAGCAAACAAGAAGATGCTCAGGATGTGGACAAAGGGCTCTTCATAACTTGCGTATATGCCCAATCAAACTTACAGCAGAACAATCATCAAAAGCTATATAGATAATTACTAGTTTAATCAGTAATGAATAAGTCAGGATTTTTTTTTCTAAATAATATACTTTTTGTTTGATGCATTCTACTCTTTTACTATGATTTTGTTTACTGAATTCTATCTACTTTGATAATTATTTCTTTGATTCTATTAGTAGTACAACAAATCAGTTTTCTTGAAATTTTTCTATCTTGAACCTTCTTCTATCTAAGTTTATGTATTTTATGATTACAAAAGTATATAATCACTTATGACTAAACAAAACATATGAAGTGGTATTACATAATCATTTATGATTATACAAATATAAATAATTAAGTAATTTGTTAACTGTTATTCAATACATATAATCATTTATATTACGTATAAACTGTTAGTCAATACATCTAATCATTTATGATTACATATAAATAACATCTAAGTTCTACTATAAATCTCATTACATATAACCATATACAACAATATTGTTCATAACAAATATACAACAACACTGTTCATAAAAAATATAAACATAACCATATTCATCTAGAAAAGCAACTTCTAATAATCCATCATAGAATAACTTTAAACATGATAAAATCTTCAATAACAAATAGTTTCACAAGCCTCAAATATCACGTTTCCCATTTCCAAGATTCTTGTTCTTTGTTTTCATAGCTAGATTTTCATACAGATTGTAGTTCACTCCAAGAACACTTCCACCATACTTAGAAATATTATCTCCATTGAAAATACAAAATCTTTACTACATATCTGATGTAAAGAAATGTTGTTCATTAAAAAGAAATCTTCTTTAAATGAACAACATTCCTCTACTTCAAAGACATCTAGTAAAGATCTGATATGTTCAATGAAGATAAACTTTTTAAGTAATCGAGGAAGTGGCGTTCTCAGAGTCAGCTATAATATCTATGAAAATCTAGCTACAAATATAAGAACAAGAATCTTCAAAAAATGGGGAACATGTTATTAGATATATCAAAATTAGTTCTTTTTGACTTATAGAGTCCATAATTTACCTGAAATGAAAAGGAAGTTGTTTACATCATAAATAAGTAATGGTAATATATAAAAAAATTAAATTAAAAGTGAAAAATTAATATAAAAAAGTAATCATTGGAGAAGTATAACCACTCATATCTAAGAGGTAGCACGAGGCTACCCCTTGATAAAAACAGATTCACAACTCAATCAAAAACCTAATTTGTTTTGATTTATAAAGTCAAGATTCTTCACTACAAACACTACAAAACAAAAATAAAATCTAAAAAATATAAGATTTTGCATGGTGATGTATTCAATGCACTCAAGATAAGCTCAATTATCAAGAAAAAATATAATAAATAATAATGTGTTGTTCAACATATGTAATCATTTATGATTACAAAAACAAAGAAAAAATTAATTGATACAATCACTAATGATTACATATAAACAACATATAATCGGTACTAAAAACATTAATATATGTATAAAAATATAACATAATCAATTATGATTAACATTCAATAACATAATTCATAGTAACAAATTTACATAATAAAATCCATCAAGCTACTTATAAATTTGTTTTCCATCACCATAAAAACAAACATTCTTCCAAATATCCATAACATAAAGACAACATAAACCAACATAAACAAACTTGTTATTAAAACATCATCCATTACTTCTAAAATCTTCAATCAAAAAAAATTTGACAGCCTTGTTTCTATATTCTATTGATCATGATATGAATGCTTACAACAAATCTTTGGATCAACATTTTGATACTTATACGCAACTTTCAACACATCATCACGCTTCATATTAATCTCATAAGTTAAAATTGATGATGCATATTTCATTCTCAACTTCTCAAGAATTTTTTCTTGAGCATGACCTTCTTTTGGAAGACCACATTTCCATTTAGAATATTTTTCTCCAAAATAACTCTCCATATGTCTCATAGCAAAAACACCACAATCCACTTTGTTGTAAACTGTCCTCCATGGCATTATCAATCTTACTGGTGTAAGATTTTTATTAGTCATTTCATTTGCTTTAACATGATTAATCTCTTTTAGATACTTAAAAAAAAACGTTTTCTGAAAATCATATATGATTTGAACTCAAAAAAATATAAGTATAATAATTATAAAACATATCGTATATGATTTCAAATCTAAAGATTAAATATGATTTGAATCTTACAAGAGGTTTAAAAACCGGACCATACTTATCATCGAAATCAGCATCATCTGCACCATTATCAATAACCTCAAAAGCAGGTTTCTTCAGATTGATAACAATAAGATATATGTGTTTTTGCCTCAAAACAGGGAAAAATACCTAACATCAACATGTATAATATTAGAAAGAAAACATTAATATATATATATATATATATATATATATATATATATATATATATATATATATATATATACACCATATCAACATCCATCAAAACCTTCAAGTCTCTATCACCAGAAACACTAAGAGAGAAGTTGTCCTTGAAAATTTTATATTTTCCAGTTTCCTTCAAATGATTACATTCAAATGACAAAGTCTGTAATATAAAAAAAAAATTAGAAATGATTATATAATAAAATGTAAATATTTAATAAAAAATTATTAATGATTATCAAAATATGAAAAGAAAAACAAAAAATAAAATCTTACAGTATCAACATTCATGAACAATCTGAGTGGAGAATTAACAACATCTCTGAATTTCTCTTCATGATTTAGTATACGAGACCACGAATCAAGAACACTTACATGCAAACAAGTTTTTTTTATAAAGACTTTCATAATTAGCTCTAAAACCCATAAGATCTGATTCCATAAGCAAGACCATATCACTGTAGATATTTATTTAAATGTTATTAAAAATAAAAAATTATAATTATAAAAATAAAAAATTATATTTAAAAAAATTACCCTGGATTTCCTTGAAGACTGAAAAGCCATTCACAAACAACATTTTCTACATGTGTCAAACTTGGTTTAAAATCAATTAACCTTTCCTTAAAAGGTGACTTATAAACATAAGAAAACTTCATTTCTCTATTTCCTTTGACATCTAGTTCAGATGTTCCTTCTTTATTTATATCTTTAGGTTTGCCAGACTTTGCTTTTGATGGACTTTTTTCATTTATCACTCTAGTATGGTTGGAAATTGGTTTTGATGGTCCTTATAATGTACCCAAAAGTGGTGCAAAAGAAACTAGACTAGCATCAATAACATCAACACTTGAACAACACACTTTGGCCCACCAAATGTTTTTTCCCAAATAAACTTTATCCTTAATCTTTTTCTTAGTCATCCGTTCAGTAGAACTTTGACTTTGAGATGCCTTATTGGAACCTTGAGAATCTTGATTAAATCCAAGACTAAAACTTGGACAAGAAAACTTCTCAACTTTCACTTCTGCATTGTCCTTTTTCAGTGATTGAGTCTCGTTTGAATCCTTCCATTGTATAATTTGTAAACCTTCTTTAGCAGTTTCTACCAAAAAAATTATAAAAATCATATATGAATAAACAACAATTATAAACACAATCATATATGAATAAAAAATAATTATAAACTAATTACCTCCATCTTTATTTTTATTTGAACAATCTTCTATTGCTTTCCCTAAATCCGAATGAACTTCAACACCTTCACTTTCTACCACACCTTCTCCATCCTTCTTTGCTTTAGAAAGTTCAACTAACACTTCAGCAAAACCTTTCAATAAACTTGGATGAATTAATTCATCTTCTTTCTTCTTTTCTACAATAACTTTATCAACAGTATGATCTGAAATTACTTCTTTCTTATGATCTTCCTCACCCAAATTTACAATCCCTAAATAATTAAAATCATAAGTGAATCAACTATATAACATATTCATATATAGTTTATGTATAAAAAATACATAAATAAATACTTACCATCATCAAATTCATTTTTCTCAAAACCAGTCAAATTGTCATTAACATCATCTTCAACTTGTTTCTGATTTATACAACCATCAACCAAGTTTTCGGTACCTATAAAATTCAAATATAAAAAATTAAAATCATATATGATTAAACTATATATAATACAAACATATGCTTACCTTGATCCAAAATTTTAAGAAAACTTTCAACAACTGGATCGCACATAAATTGACTAAAAGATACACCTTCCTAGCTATCAATTAGACTAACACTCTTACTAACATTTTCAACAACAAAATTTAAACTTATGGCCTCTTCTTCATTGAATCCACTTCCATTTTGTTGTTCATCATCTTTCTCATTCAAAAAATCATTATTTTTACCAATATCATCCTCATATGCATGATCATTAACATCACCATTACCTTCAACATCATTTTTACCAATATTGCCCTCATATGGACAACTCCCATCCCCCTAAGCACCACAACATTTCCCTTGATCATCATCTTCAACATTTTCATGATCATTCAGAAAATCACTCCCATAATCTTCATCATGATTTACTTCTGTGATTTTTCATCATCATTAACTTGAACAAAAGCAGGTGTCAATATCGGTTCTTTATTTTGTTGTGAAACATAATGGAAATCAAAACTTTTTGTGCTTAAATCTTCAACAGGAAATAATAATTTCCAATTTTTCAAATTTTGACTTTGAGGAAACTTCAACACTCCCTCATCTATCTTTACAACAAGATCCTTTTTCAAATCCTCCATCTTCTGATACATATATGAAATTTTATTTTCATACACCTACATAAGAAAAAATATACTTAAAAAAAACTACTTAATCATAAAAAGTCATAAATAAATACACTAATAAAATAATAAATGAATAATACTATAAAATTACCTCCACAACACTAACCTTATTAACATCAAACTCTTCTTCATCCTCATCACATAAATCCTCATCACCATCATATTCATCCTCATCACCACCAGATTCCTCCTCATTATACTCAGATTCTTGACATTCTTCTTCAAGAAACCTTATCTTCTCTGACGTCCAATAAAAAATAATTGGACGTTTACGTGTGACTTGCAAATGATCAAACTTGAAACTATCAACATACTACAACTACAAAAAACATATATAACAAATAAGTTAACTTTCTAAAAATATTTACTTATATAGTTTAATATATCATTAATCATAATATATATGAATAATCATATATGATTATAATGTGTAATATATAATTAAACAAAAATTATACTATATAATCATATATGATTATACAATCATATATGATTTATACAAATCAAATATATCATTAATCAAAATATATATGAATAATCATATATGATTATGCTGTGTGATATATAATTAATCGTAATATATATGAATAATCATATATGATTATGATGTGTAATATATAATTAAACAAAAATTAGACTAAATAATCATATATGATTATACAATCATATATGATTTATACAAATCAAATATATCATTAATCATAATATATATGAATAATCTTATGCGATTATGCTGTGTGATATATAATTAATCATATATGATTATACAATCATATACGCTTAAAAATAAAAACAAACATATTTTGACAACTAAAAAGAAGATTTAATATTAAAAATTAGCTCACGTACCATAAGGTATGCTGCTGGTCCATAATAGAAAGAAGATTCTTTCTTTGAGTTGTAAACCTTCTTCGTCCTAACCAAACAATCGACAATGAAATCGTACCAGTCAATGCTACTTAAATCTGTATCTCTTCTGATTAAACACAATGGATTCAAATCACATCTACCCATGCTTGTAGACTTACATAATGTATTAATAAAAAGAACCAAAAAATTGATTCTAAAGTTATCATCCGCTGCACTAGTTCAAACAAGTTCATTCTTTAGCTGTTTCGATCTCAATTTATCAAATATTTCCATACTATTTCTTCCACTCAAACATACAATCTCTTCATTATTCTCGGAAATGTAATCCATGTTTGAAAGTAATGAGCCACCAGATGGTAATCCTAACATCTCATGAACAGATTTACTATCAACACTAAGTTGACAATTCTCAAACTCCACCTTCAAAGTTTCAAAATTAAAATGACCAAGAACATAATAAACAATCTTTAACGGTTTGTCAATCATCTTCATCTGTAACAAACTCCCAAATCCCATAGCCCTAACACAATCCTTCTATTCTCTACTTAAACCTTGAATAACACCCAACAATGACCCGGGTGAACATTTGTTCTTCAATGAAGAAAATTCTTTTATAACAACATCTTTTTTTATCTTTCTTCAAACCTTTAGCTTCTCTCTTTGGTTTCTTTGAACATCCAGGAAGACTCTGAAAATCAGAATCATCTTCATCAGATAGTTCACGTTTCTTGCTTACAGTTTTGACCTTCTCAAAAACTAATTTCTTTCCCTTAGCAGTTAGGTTCACTTTTGGTTGTTCAATAACTGTTTTTGGATTTCTTTGACCGTGTTTGCACCACCTCCTTGGCCTTTTATTTTTTGGAAGATGATCGTGTCTGTCTTAAGCTCTCTAAATTACCTTTTTTAACTACAATTTTTATTAGAAAAAATAGTGTTAGTAAAAAAGAAAACATAATACATAAAATCAGTTACAAATGAAGAAACATAATCACCTGTGATTGCAAAAACATAACTTTATCATATTTAACCTTGAAATTTTTCTCTAAAATATCTTCGCTTTCCTTCTCATAAACAGAAGCATTTACTACAAAAAAAATTAACATAATTAATAATTAATACAGAACAAAAATGCATATAACTAGTAAACTATGATTTTAAATCACACAATCATTAATGATTATACAAACATACATTTATCATTATTATTTACTAATGATTAGAAACAAACATATAAAATCATTTATGATTAGAACTAGAAAAAAACATACAACTAAATGTTATGTTCAACCCACTGAAAAAATCACAAAAATCAGTTATGATTACAACAAATACCTTTAACATTTTTTCTCTTTGAAAATTTCTATTTAACTTCTCCAGAAAGATCTTCATATTCACGTTTGATAAATAGAAATACATAATCACAAAATATGATAATCAATTATGAATAAAAAATAAACTATGATTTTAAATCACACAATCAATAATGATTATAAAAACATACATTTATCATTACTATTTACTAATGATTATAAACAAACGTATAAAATCATTTATAATTAGAACTAGAAATAATGTTCAATCCACTGAAAAAATCACAAAATCAGTTATGATTACAACAAATACCTTTAACATTTCTTCTCTTTGAAATTTTATCTTTAACTTCTCTAGAAAAATCTTCATATTCACGTTTGATACATAGAAATACATAATCACAAAATATGATAATCAATTATGAATAAAAAAATTATAGAAGAAAATGAGACAAAAAGTATCACAGAAACGTCTTTGAACGTCGATTATTTGAACTGTGCCTTCCGAAATAACAACACTTCTACCGCCTTCGAGATTTTTTTGATTTTTGAACTTTTTTCGAACATAGTTTCTTTTGAAATCCTTATCTATAAGAATATAAACAACTACTTACATCGAAAACCACAACAAACAAATATAATAAAAAACAGATGAACTGTAAACGAGAAAAACATCAAAATCAAGTAAAAATGACGAAAAAACTACTGAATCAAAACAAAAATCATCATTATCAACATAAAACTATAGTTAACTAATTAAAACAAACATGCATTATCAATAAAATGAAAAATTACTCGCATTCTAACCTTTCATTCGGATTAACGAAGATGCGACTTCGTTTATATTTTCTCCTGAAGACATTTACTGATTTTCCAAACATAATTTGCACAACTAACAAACGAAAACTAGGGCAAAATGCGATAAAGAAAGAAAAAAAGGGTTTCCGTGAGAGTTTCTAAGTGAGATTTTGATCGAAAAACAAAACAAGAGTATAGAAGGTTACAGTATCGCAGCCTCTGCAAAACTGAAATGATTCTTTGCAAAATTACAATACTAGCTCTACAATGGTTACTAACGACGTTAATTTGAAAAGTTACCAATATATTTACAATTATGCCACCGCCGTATTTTATAAATAAAGATCATAACATCAAAGGGTTATCCACCTATCTCACAATCTCAAATTTTTTATTAATCTGAAGAGAACCAACATATATATATATATATATATATATATATATATATATATATATATATATATATATATATATATATATTTATTGTTACTTTAATCAAAGTTCGAAAAGATGTAATCATTTTATTATACCCAATAATTCACAAT
Source organism: Lactuca virosa (assembly GCF_052849685.1). Lineage (NCBI taxonomy): Eukaryota > Viridiplantae > Streptophyta > Magnoliopsida > Asterales > Asteraceae > Lactuca > Lactuca virosa. The sequence continues at coordinate 74,945,504 of NC_136431.1, forward strand.
TTGAAGTTTTCAAATATGAAAATCCGAATTAACAAATTGTGTTAGGTCTTATTCAACTAACAAAGGAAGAAACCTAGACGACCTCCAAATGAATGTCATCTAACTTGAGTGACTTGCATAAGACCTAACATTGAGAAGAAAAATACATCCAAAATTCTTCCTTTATTACCTATTGATGGTTTCTGGTTTCACATTCCATTCTTCTTTATTATTTAGTCTTTTCCTCGACATGGAAGACGGTAAAAATTTAAACCCTTGGAATACGAGATTTAGAATTTAGACAACATATATTTTATTTTACCAGTACATAGTAAGAAATCTAACATAACAACAATATTTTAAGAGAATTATAAGTCATAAGTATATATATATATATATATATATATATATATATATATATATATATATATATATATATATATATATATATATTATGTTCCCTTAGGAACAGTAAAGTTCCTAAGAGTTTGACATAATTGGTCCTTCTTTTTACCCATTTTTACACTTTTGGTTTCCTTTTAATATTTAAAGTTTGGCCACAAAGCTTTAAGGAATTAACAACTTTGGTACCTTTTCCAAAAACTTGCTAATTCGAACCCCTTATAGTAAATTTGTCTTTTTTTTTTGTCAACTTTGCCCCTTCTTTTTTACCCATTTTGACACTTTTGGTCATTGGAATCAAAAATTTTTCATTTTTAGGAACCTTTTAATATTCAAAGTTTGGCCACAAAACTTTAAGAAATTGACGACTTTGGTCCCTGTTCTAAAAACTTGCTAATTCCAACCCCTTTAATTATTTAGCCATTTTGACACTTTTGATTTTGACATTTTTGGTCATTGGAATCAAAATTTTTACATTTTTTAGGAACCTTTTAATATTCAGATTTTGGCTACAAAACTTTAAGGAATTGACAACTTTGGTCAATTTTCTAAAAACTTGCTAATTCAAACTCATTTAATTCTTTAGCCATTTTGATACTTTTGGTCCTTACAGTCAAAACTTTTATATTTTTTCATAAAAAACACAAAAAACGGCCTGGGACGAAGCCCGGGTTTTTCCGCTAGTTTCTATAATGAATATTTGACTGAATCATCCATGCATCCATCATTATCTTTTTCTTAAATTATATTTTTCTTACTATAGTTACTCATTGGTTTGAATACCATATAATTTTCCAATGAGGGTTTTGCTGAATAGGAATTAATTTCTTTAAAATATATTCCATGGCGTGATGAATTCATTTTGAAAAAAAAAACTTAATTGTTTCACAAACCGATAAAAATAAATTAAATGATGCGTTGATTTGGAGAAGGATGGAAAATTGAAATACCATTGATTTTGACCAAAAGTCAACTAAAACATCAAAATTTCTGAAAAATGATGAAGCATGTGTTGACTAAAATTCAAAGTAATAAAACTCCCTTTTAGCAGCTATTGTTGAAGGAAAACTTATTTTAAGCATTGTTTATCCACACTTATTAATTTCAGGACTTATATATTTTCCAAGAAATAGGTATCTCTTATGTTGTTGTAATATGTTGTACCATATGCTTATTTTGTTGTACGTACTTTCAAGCACTTTTTGCTGATTACATTGTATTCTGAAGTAGGCATTGACCATTACTTCTTTGACCAAGTATTTTTGCGTTCCAATTACTTGAAGTGCTCGATCTCATTTTCTTTGTAGTGGCAAAAAAATTAAAATTGTCTTTAGTTTTGGTTTAATTCCATGATAACTACTTAGCTTATGTTACCTCAAGACTCAATTTTCAAAGTGGAACCCAGGCTTGTAAGTTTTTGCTTTTTAAGCACCAACCTTTTTTGATTTAAAATTTTGTGGTTTTGCATCTCCTTATAAGCAATATGATATTTGTTTACACTTCTATATATTTTGATTTGGTTATTCGTTTCTACTCAAGCGAATATAAAGATATTTAGTGTTTGTTTAGAGTAATTAGGTTATAACTCGTGAAAAACCATAGGTAGCAACAAATCGATAAAAAATTATTTAATTATACACTTGGTAGAAAAAGATACATAATTCATTATTAACAAACAAATTATAAAATATAGAAGGATTATATTTATAAAGGTAAGTTGAATAATCTATTTTTGATTTTAGGATACATTAAAAATTACATAATTAAAAACATATTGACTTTATTAAATAAGAAAGAATTCAAAATTATAGGATTTATTTTTACAATTTGAATGCCATTTCAAATCTAGAAGCAATAATATGGGATTGCGTTTAATCTTAACCGGAAATAAAATGAGAAGTTTAATAAAGGTGACACGTGTCAAAAATGAATCTAGAAAAGCGACGTGTGTCATGATTAAGTTTTGTTTATTAAAATACTAATTTATAACCCGTGAGAACCACGATTATAAAATTAATTAAATTTTCATAGTAAAAAAATCAAAATTATTAATAAATTAATTTAAATAAACTGTTAATTAAGAGATAAGTTTTTAGTTATATATAAAATTATAATCATTGATTTAAATAAATACGTGATATTATAATTTTTATTAATGTTATTTTAATTTTTTATTATAATGTTATTAATTTAATGTAATTAAAGCGAAAAATTTAAAATTTAAAATTTGAAATAGAGAATCAATAGGTTGACAAATAATATGACATTAATTAGGTAACCTAATAGGATAATATATGGCAAAAGAAGAATAAATCTATTCTTTTATTAGAATAGAGAGACTAGTTTATAACTCGTGGGAACCATTGTTACAAAATTAATTAAATTTTCATAATAAAAATTTATAATTATTAATCAATTATTTTAAATAAATTATTAATTAAGAGATATAACAAAATTTTAAAGTTAGTTATAACTTCATATTTAACATATAATTACAAAATGTAAATGTTTCTATAAAAAAGTTAAAATCTATTATTTAAAACCTTAACGTCATTAACTGTGATAGTGATTTGTCTAATATATCTTCCTAACACATGATATAATATTAATGAGCAGTTGTATTATAATGTCACATATCAAAAAAAGATTAAAACTATTCATTTATTAGTATAGAGAGATATTTAAGTTAGATGTAGATAGAATTACCTGTCATGTAAATTCTAATTTCACATATGATTAAATATCAATGATGACAACGAACTTAATATACATTATTATTCTTAAAATACTATATATATATATATATATATATATATATATATATATATATATATATATATATATATATATATATATATATATATATAGGGAAAGGATCAAATGACAACACTTAAAAGGTTGAGAACGCGAGAACAGTTCTAGACCAATCAATATATAAGGGCATATTAGTAATTGTATATTTAAATTAAATTAAAATAAAATAAAATCAATCAAATTCCCTTAAATTTAGGATCAGTTACCAAAATAGAAGGAAATATATGATTTTTTATTTTTCTTATTAATGAAATATAAAAAAACATTTTTATCAAAAAAAAATTAAAACTAAAAAATTTAATTTTTTTTTCTTAAAAAATATTTTTTTTCTCCAATTTCACGTCTATTTTTAAACAATCAGATTATTAAAAAAACGTTTTTACCATGATTAAAAATGTTTTTTATTTTTTATTTTTTACCAATATATCAAAAAGATTAATCATTTCAACCGAATATTTTTAATCATACAAAAATAAAAACATATTTATAGTCATATATGAATCTGTTGTAATCGTGAATGAATAGATGAATTAAATTATAATAATAAACAAATATAACACAATTTATAGAGAAAAACTACAATACAACTATAATCATAAATAAATAAAAATATTAGATATTTATATCTAGATTACACATCTATTCATAAATAATAAAACAACAAGTTACAATGTAATACCAATCTATTTTTCTATAATCACATTTGAATACAACATAACCAAAAATTATAATAAAAATAATTAATTATTCATAAATGAATATATATCGTTAATCACAAATGAATACAAATCCAATCATAATGAATACCACTCTAATCATAAATAAATACCATAGCTGCCGATCCCATGAGGCACATGACAAAACCCATTGCTAACTTAGAGAGTGTCACAAATAAGATCAGAAGAATCATAAGAATAACTCAACCAGTCAGCAAAAAAAAGCCTCAAGTCAAAGTTAACCCTGGGGAAATCAAAAGAGGCAGCAGCCTCTTGGCTTTTCCCCCTCACCTCGAACGCTTGTAGAGGAAAGGATAACAGAATGTGACGCGAGCCAGAGGAGCACCACGGTCGGGATCGTGGATGATTTCGGTGATTACACCCTTGAGGTAACCATTGTGTTCTCCAAAGTCGAGGCTGCGGAACCTAGCAGGCCCCTTCCGGTGGTGGGTATGGGGCTTAAAGAACGACCCTGCTCCCTTACGTTGTGACCTAATCACACGCCTGATTTCTGGTATTCTCTTACCTCTCTGTCTCTCTCTCTCGCACACACTCGGTGGCTAGGATTTGGGGACGACGGCAGGTTCTGGGGAGTGAAGATCCTGATATAGGGTTTGGCAATCGACAGTAAGTAGTAATATGGGCCGAGCTCTGTTGTATGGATAATTTAGATGGCTGTTACAGGCATCAAGAATCCGTAGACTAATCTTCAAGAGTCAAATTTCAAACAAAATTGAACCATGATAAATTCGCAGCAACAAACCAGCATAACCGGTGGTCCTTTTTCCCCCTCCTCTTTGCGATCAATCTGCCACCACCGAGCCCCCTTCTTTCCCTTTCTTCTTCTTCATTCGCTGCCAAGAATAACCACCGTGAGGTTCTGATTTAGATGAAACGATTGAGACCGATGTACAGGCGAGGGAGGCGTACCCTAGGTATAGAGAGAAAGATGAAGTCGAAAATAGTGGAGTGAATGATGAAGTCATAGGTTTATAGAGAGAATGAGAGATTTTAGGAGTTGTTTAAAATAAGGGAATGATTAATTACCATGATACCCTTTTCTTATTTTTAATTCAAATTAATTGAATTTAAACATTTTAATAATAACAAAATTTCTAATTAATTATAGCCTTAGATCTAAGATAATAGATGGATGGGATCTGTTCTCGCGTTCTCAACCTTTTAGGTGTTCTCATTTGATCCTACTCCTATATATATATATATATATATATATATATATATATATATATATATATATATATGTTTTTGTGTGTGTTATAATTTTAACAATGAAATAATGTTGTTGCTTATTTTTTATTAACTTTGATAGTGCATTGTTAACAAAAGTTAAATTTTGTGGCTAGTTTGGAGATACAAGAACTATAGCTATTAATTTGGTGCATAGAACTGAAAGTGGAGTTAATGGGGGTACAAGGGCTAAAGTTGAGCTAGTTAATAAATTTTTGGTATATGAGTTTGATTATCCACAATATATAGTTTAATGGTAGAGTTTAATGTCTAATTGACATTTAAAAGATTAAATTAAATAATAATTGGATTTAGCGTTGGAGTTCAATGAATATTTAAAGTCATTGAACTTTTTAATGGGATTTTCTTTTATGTTTAAAATAAACGTTTATCGAATTTTCATAGAATTCAATGTGTTTTAGAAAAATTAATACACTTATATGAAAACTAAAGATAATGATAATATAATACATTAAATCCATAAGTTTAATGTATTGTGGAGATTTTTGGGCTTTAGTTTTCATTATGTATAGGAACTTAGTGTGCGATATTCTCACTATAGAAATCCACTTTGATGGCGATGTCAAATTTTAACCCTATGTCGACGACTATTCGTCGAGGTAGCCTATACCGACAAACGAGTCGCCGATATAGCCTAACCGCGATAGGTGGAAAAAGTCGTCGAATAGTTACCCCCTATACCGACGACAAGTTGTCGACCCAGAGTCCGTCGAGAATGATTTTCGAAAAAAAGTTTTATTAATTACTTGTACCGACGAAGTCTTCGCCATAGATCAACTCTATACAGACGACTTGTCTTCAGTATAGATCCACACTATAGCAACGATATGTCGACGACAAATATAACCGTTTTTATAGTTTGAGCTATAACGACGACATGTTGTCGGTATAGGTCAAAATCATTTTTACAATTAAGACCTATACCGACGAAATGTCATCAGTATAACCAATTTTTTTAAAAAAATATTTTTCATAGATTTTGTAATTATGCTATTTACAACAAATACACTGCATTAAAAAATTTGAAACCACTTGGGTTGTGGTGACTTGGTAAGGCATGTGGAAGATATGGTGGATAACCTATTGACCAATGTTCAAATCCTGGCACTACTCACCCCTTGTGGCTATGGAGGTTCGCCTGCAGTGACTCCAGGGCATGAGGCAAAGTCTCATGTTTGCAGCGGGGGATTAGTCGGTGCACGAAAGCTGGACCGGAAACCCTCGTTAGGGAAGTTCCCTTTCCAAAAAAAAAAAATTTGAGAAATCAAAAAATCTTACGTGAAGGTCCTACTGTGGTGGCCGGAAGTAGCTGATTGGTGGAACTCGTTGTCATCGTCGGTGGTCCTCTGGTTACTGCCTTACCGTGAAATAAAGCAAAAACTGAAAAAAAAACACGAAAATCTCCGAATCGAACCCGAAAAATAGTGAAATCAGAAAAGAGGAATTACATGAGGTCAACGGTGAAGGGGAGTGGCGGGAAGGGTTGTCGGTGGAGAATCGTGTTGGAGAGATCGAGAGAGAATGATTATGTGTGCGGTGCTGCAAATGAGAGTTGACTGACCTGTTCGTTGAGTTTAATTCCCGTGTCGACGACATGTCGTCGGTATATGGTTAAAGTAAACGACGTCGTTTCGTACTTCTTGCAAATTAAAAAAATAATATCAAAATTATTTTTTGTCGACATGTCGTCGGGATAGAGTGCACTCAGATTGTCTTCCCTCTATATCGACGACAAGTCGTCATCGGTACAGCTTACAAAAGACATCATTTTCTTTATTCTGCATCATGAATTATAAATAAATAAAATTTATATTTTCGTAACATATATTAACGACATGTCGTCGACATAAGTTTTCAAAAAACGTGTAAACCATTTTGTTCTCGCCTAAGCTATGGTGACGACAGTCGTCGGCATAGAAACTCTGGTCAAACAAATTTGGTCAACCCTATATTGACGACATGTCGTCGGGATAGAGCACGTTGTAACGACGACTGTTGTTGTCGCCATAGATGTCCTCGGCACATGGGTCTTTTCTTGTGGTGTCTCTCCTTCCCATATTCATCGTTGTCTCAGTTTACATCAGGTTTGGTATAGAATATTTTTTAATTGTTCAATATATAATGTTGTATAAAATAGTTGATTAAGAACGATTCCTATTTCTGATCAATTATGGTCAATTCTTTAATCTTTTTACTATGTTAACATTTTTTGTTTATAATGTTAAACTTTATAATAGTTAAATTAAAAAGTAAGACAAAGTTAATTGCCATTCTTTATGATTAACATTATGTTATACAAATAAAAGTAGGAAATCTCACAATTTTGGTTGCTCCTAGGGTCCTTTTTTGTCAATCAACCATTTTCCCTAATTGACCACCACCACTCATGTCTTTTTCTCGAACACACACGCACCTTAAAGGCATGAATAAAGATAGAAAGAAAGGCAAAAGGACTTAACCAAACCACCTTACTTTGATAAGTAAAATCCACCCTTTCACACCCATTTAATCTCCCTTCTCATTCCCCTCTTCATGGCCATAACACATTATGTGCTTTGAAGCTCCACCGTTCTTTGAATGGCTCAAGCCATCTCCTCCTTCTACTTCATCATCCTCTTCATATGACACTATGACGTTCTCTAAAGAACAAGATTTTAGCCACGAAACCATTCAATGCTTACCCCTACTCAGTCAACTTATCAACCAAGATGATAAAGATAGGGTTTTGACGATCAAAGAAGAAGATCATAACATCGAGAAACTGACAGTAACACTGCATATCGGATTGCCTAGTTACGCAGAAGATTCAGTGGTCACTAAAGAACTTTTTGAGGAGTTTAAGCAAGAAGATGAGATTAAATCGGATATGAAGATGGTAAAGTTCAATAATGATCATAACAGCGATCATGATCAGACTAGGTTTTGGATACCAACACCATCGCAAATCCTAGTTGGACCTATGCAGTTTGTTTGTTCCTTATGCAACAAAACGTTCAATAGATACAATAACATGCAGGTAAAGCTTTTTATATTATATATACATATTTTATCCGATCATCTCTATCGATGCATCTTATTTTATTATTTTGCATTTAGTTTCGTAAAACAGAAAAAAAGTTAACCATTTGTAGCGTTATTGCGATGGTTAGATGGTTAAGTTTTTCATGTTCATATATACAAGCATACCAAGATTCATGCATCATGAGAATTAATTAGATAATAAAATAAAATAAAATTCTAAAAATTAATCGGAAAGGAAGGAGATATATACTGTACATTACTGTGTCACTTTTTTGAAATCCTTTGAGTAGTTTCAAACTGGGAAAACATTGGGTAACTTTATTGTAGTGGAAGACTGACTGATTGATCAAAGTTTACGTTGAAAATGTTGTCCATTTTTGTAATTTATTACTGATCCCATAAATTTTGGTCATCATTTGGGATGATTAAAGATTTAAAGGTGCCTAATTTTTCTTTGTTCATTTCTTCCATTGGAGTAGGGTCATAGGTAAATGACTCTTGAAATGGTCATAAAATCAATCAGTCAATCAATGAATTTTTTGTCAATACAACTCTATAATGCTTTAATGATTGGAATGATTGGTTTTCTTAGTTACACCCGATGTTTGTATCTCGCAATGAATACACTTCTACCATTTCATGCTTTAAAATCAATCTGAATACCTTGACCAAAAGTCAAATTAGAGACTTTCAAGGGTTGACGTTTACGATTCTTGAAATGGTTACAGATGCACATGTGGGGACATGGATCTGAATACAGGAAAGGACCAGAATCGCTAAAGGGTGCACAACCAGCAGCCATGTTAAGGCTTCCATGCTATTGTTGTGCTCAAGGGTGCAAGAACAACATCAACCACCCTCGAGCCAAGCCCTTGAAGGATTTTCGTACTCTTCAAACACACTACAAGAGGAAGCATGGGGTTAAACCGTTTACATGCAGGAAGTATTGCACAAAAAAGTTTGCGGTCAAGGGAGATTGGAGGACACATGAGAAAAACTGTGGCAAATTGTGGTATTGCACTTGTGGATCGGATTTTAAACATAAAAGATCACTCAAGGATCACATTCGGTCTTTTGGAAAAGGCCATTCTCCACATCCTTGTCTTGAAGGGTTTGATCAAGATGAGAAGGAATGTCTTACGGGTTCTGAGGATGAAATTATGCATTAATGGTAGCTAATCGACGAAATTATGTAGGGTTGATGTTATTGGCACTTTGAAAATTGTTAGAAACAATTGTTAAAGTTCTAATAGGATCACCTCTTTTAAGTATACAAGTCTGAGTGTTGTAATAAGGAAGGAAGATTTTCGTAAAGCCATGAAGTCGATAAATTTTCATCAATTTACAAGTGAGAGGAAAAATACGTGAAATGCCTCTCCTCTATAGAGAAAATTTATTGGCTTCATAGCTAAATGTTGATCTCCACCAAATGGATTTTTCAGGTTTTGTTAAATTACAATTACAATTTTAATTCTTTGTTCACTAATGGTTGAGCTAATAATTTTATGGGTTATGTTTGCATGTTAACGAAATACTAGTATATGTTAGAAATTATTTATGTTAATAATAGAGTGTGATTACTAAATCTTGGATATTGAGAGGATTGTGTAAAAAGTCACTTGTCGTAGCAAATATTTCAACCGTGTAGGGCCTCAATTTCACGAAATTTGTAGGAGACGAACGATACAAAGGACAATAACAACTTCGAAATTGATATGGGAAGTCTAGAATAGATTAGTTAAAGGCATTGATTCAGGAACGGACCCAATACGTTGTACGAGCTATCTCGGATCCGATCCGGGATACCCTCGATTTTTCCGGCCTAGTGTAATTTTTTTTTAATTTTTTCTGGTGTAATGCAAAATTTTCGGCATGGTACCCCTAAAATCATATGCGATACCCTTCATGTTTTGTTCTCACTCCACCACAACTTTTAATCGGTTTGAGAAAGCGAATTATTGGTACAAAACATGTATTTATGTCATTAATTACACTACAAGAGGATTGGGATCACAAATGATAGTTTTATAACATTTGGAAAATAATTTAGGACACTTTAAAAGAGGTATGTTTGGATCAATGATCAATCGAAGCGGACCTCATTGAACCAAAAATTGTTGTTTCTTTCAACAATAGACCATATCTATTAATGTGCATCTTACTCCGCTATGTGGGGAACCCTTTGTGATTTGATGTGTTCATAAACAAACGAGCTCTTCCACATATGCACTCTTTACTTCTTCGCACATACTCAAGTATACCTTAAAATCTTACTTGTTACTCATGAATTCTAACAGCCTTAAATGATTGATGACCCTAAAATGTCAAACACTATTTTTTTTTGTATGGAATAAATCCATTTTAACTTGATTTGAATATTTTATCATCTAAAATTGTTGAAAATCAAATGCAATATCAATTTGACAGAAATCCATTTTATCATCGATTTTATGTGTTGTTTATAAAGTATAAATAGGAAATAAGAATATGTGTTATGTATGGATATATAAATACACATTTCGTTAGGGATCTTAGTGTTACCTTATCATTTTGTGTAATCGTATATGATACAAGCTCCAAATAGGATCTAGATAGCGATCTAATGCAAGAAATGTGGTTTTGAGTGTGCACTTTATAAGGTTAGTTTAACATGAACATGACAAATGGTTGGAGTCAAGGTGTTGCCCCTTGCGGTGGGAAAACATTATTAGAGGTAGTAGATCAGTATCAAGGGACGAAATTTGACTACGACAAAATCTACTTAAGTCCATCTTGTAAATACGTTCCAGAAACCCCTTTGAACCATTGAATGATTTCGAAATTCGTTTTCATCTGAAATTATGATTTGGAGTTACCTTTTGGACTTCTGAAGAAGTGCCTTATATTCTTCCTCAATATTGATGTTTAGGCACCTTATATACTCTTCAGAATGTGAGACACTTTCTAAACAAGTTATATCATAGTAGTTCGCTGAAACTGTTTGTAACTTTTGAACCAACATTTCATCGTACTCGTCCATTTAATGGATATTATGGACTAAATACTACATATTTTACTCTTTTACGTATTTAAACATTCATTACATTTTTTTGTTATGTTGCTTCATTTTTATATCTAAAAATTCGTTATCTTGTAGATTATTATGCATCAAAGTTTAGGAAACCAAAGCATTAGGACAAATTATGGAGTTGAGAAAATGAGTTCTACTCGATCAACAATGATATCCAGAAACATCAATCATTAATTTGCCACCTTCATCTTCTTGTTTTCTAGCACCTTCTTGGTAATAGAATGAACTATAATGTGTTTGAAGTGGTTTCAATGAAACGTCCCTCCTATGAGGCATTTGAAATAGTCGTTTAAAATAAACATTTCAGTTAATTTACAAAACATTAATAGTTTTAGAAAAATATTTTGCGGAACTTGGTCTTAAATAGTCAAGATTTTAACAATGTCTTTTAAATATCCAAGAGGTAAATTTGTCCTTAGTCTTCAAAAAGTCTTCTGATCTAAATACATATCAAAATATAAGTGTTAAGTTTGGAAAATTCTAGTAGGCTGTCATGAGGTCAACACTTCAAGGGATTTGGATGAGAGTGATCATCCATACCCAAAGTAAAAACCTCGAAAATAAGTTATAAAACTTGCAGATATATACCAAGCTCAATAAATAGGGAAGGAGAACTTCAATAGTAGCATAACACAATCTCAACAGAATCTTAAGATAAAACAACAATCAAAATATCTAATACAATGCAAATGCTTCTACTTCCAAATTCTCATGTATATCTCAAAGTCCAAACTCTTAAATGATGGGAAAACATTCTCAAACCATCGTACGTGGTTTCTCATGTTCATGATCAAAACCAAGTTCAAAGTATGCGTGTAATAAATCTCTTTTCAAAATACATTTACTTAATGAAATAACATAATTATAATATTAGTATGTCATATAAATAGGTTATCATAAAGAAAAAGAACTTTAAAAGGAAAAAAGTATAGGGGTATTTTTTGGTAAATATTCACCTTAGCAACTATAGTCGCACCATTTTACTCGTAGTATGTATTAAACACCTAGTGGTCACCTAAGTTAACATTAGTTTTATTGGATCACGAAAGATCCAAAAAACAAAATAGCAATGGAAGCATGTATAATAAAATCCATCATGATTCATCCATGTAACCCTATACATAATGTCTCGAAGAAAAATAAACATAGAGAAATAAGGGAATAAATGCCATAAATAGCTTGGATGATTTCTAGCTAGATCCTAAATAATAACTCTTCTACCGCATATGCACACCACACTAACAATCCTTCTTTTTTTTCAATGTTAGTCCACAAAAACACCAAGAAAAAAACCCTTTTGTCTCCCACAATACCAAACAAGATATATTGGAATGTTTCAATTTCTTGAGAAGGAAGAACACCAAAACCCTAGTTTGTGTGTGATAGATTTTAAAGAGAACCAAAATGGGGAAATTAAAATTATATATATAGGGATGGAGTCAAGGAGGGTTTTAATGATTATCCTTATCTTACCAAATAGTTTAAATACTTAAATAAGATTTTATTCAGTCGTATTCAAATTAGCTATAAGTTAAACCCCTCAAGTTATACTAGTTTCTAATAAGTCACTATATACGTGATGAATTAATAAACTAGTCTCTGCATAATATTATTCTTTCCTTTTAGAACTTGGATTGTACTTTGTGTGTAACCCCATAAACCCATGCATCATGAGTAGTATTAATAACTTGTTGTGTCAAAGGGCATATCCCCATTAGACTCCACTTGGACATGAGAGAAAAACTATATAGTAACCCCGAAAATGGTTTGTATCTAAAAATAAATAACTACTCATAAGTGATCATAGGGTATGCCATCCATGAAAAGTACTTAAATCAAAACCATAAGGTATAAGATAGTCATATAGGTAAGTGAACAAATGTCTTGATATCCATATGAACGTGAGACACCGAATGATGTCAATCTCAAAACGTTCAAGATTTTGTTTCTTGATAGGCAATCATGGAGACCACAAATACAGCAGATCCAATATCAGTCAATATTTAGCATTGTTGTGCATTTAGTTTTAGCACTGAATTATCAAGATGCATATATTGTAACACCTCAAATCCCAAATATTTATATTTTCAACCCTTATTATGTAATTAGTTTGCAAGTTGGTCCTAAGGAGCCTTAAATGAGAAAAACGCCTTGCCTAGTACGCTGGGCGTATGTGGCCGAAGGCCAAACCCTAATTTTTATGGTTTGGACCATATTTAAACATCTTTAACTCCTAAAAACCCCTTTATTCATCAGCCTCAATCCCCATTTTTTACCTTAGCTAACCCTAACCTCTTATGTGAGCATTTTTGGCCTTGAGTGTGTATTTTGGTGATCTTGAAGGAGGAAGAAAAAAGTGGAATCATCTTGGAGCTCAAAGACAACCTAGATCCAGAAGCACATCATTATTTTGCACCACTTGGAGGTAAAAAGCTATGATCTTTATGAAGTTTTTCTTAGATCTTGTTAGCCATGGATTTGCGTTCATTTTGGTCCCATAAGCTTGGTGTTTATGGGTATGGTTTAATCTAAATCATTTGAGATGTACTTTTAGATGTTTTGGAGTGTTTAGAGTCATAAAAATACAATCTTCATCCTTAGTTTCCTTCCATGCATGGGCTATGAGATCTTAATGAGTTAAGGAGTTAGGGTTTTTGATATTGGGCACTTTCTACCCATGCAAAGTCATAAAGTTGGAAACTTTATAACTTAAAATGTTATTTTGGTATTAGATCTGGGTTTTGGACGAAGTTTCTAAATGGATTAATAACTTCGTAGAAATGGAAGTTGGCAGACAAGTAAGCTAGACGTACCTGATTGTATGTTGTGCGTATGTGATAAACTCCCAGTAATTCGGTCAAGGTGCATTACGTAACGCGTACGAGCTGAGTACATTGGGTGTACTCGACTGAGTTGACTCGGTTGACCCCTTCTGACTTTTGACTTTGACCAAGATTTTGACTGAGTTTGACCTAGGGGTATTTTGGGTATTTTGAGCTGTGGGTTGAGATTTGGTCACTGGTTATTGTGAAGGTGATTGGTAGAGTTCGTATTCAGAGTAGCGTGTTATTCATCTATTTCGTCGATCTGTGAGGTGAGATTTTCCCTCACTATACTTGTGGGTCGAAGGCATCAAGGCCGGCCACTGTATCATGGATACTGATATATTGGTTTGATGTTATGCTGAGTATGTGCTAGATTTGTAGATTTATATGATTACATGTGTTAATTGAGTATACGTTAGACTGGTAGATCTATATGATTATTTGTGTTACTGGTTATTGATTATTATTGTATATGTCGACATGTTATGGTTTGTTGGGTTGAGGCAGCCCAGCTTTGTGCTCAAGGCCAAGACACCCGGGGCGGTCCGGATAAACTGAATGCTTGCGTGGCGGTCCAGTCAGGCGAAAGGTCTGGAGAGATGTCCAAATAGACCGAAGGCCCAGTGTAGCTGTCCATTGATGTTGAAGGCTCTGAGAGCAGTCCAGATAGGTTGCAGGCACTGATATGCGGTCCAGTCGGGCTGAAGGCTCATGTATGCATGCTATTATTTTTTTTGGTTATGTGTGTGGTATTGGCGAAACTCACTAAGCTTTGCCTTACAGTCTCAATTTATTGTTTCAGTTACTTCAGATGATCGGGGGAAATTTAAGGCAAGATCGTGCACATCCTTCTAATTTTATGATATTGGATTTTGGGATACTATGATTTTTATTATTACTTTTGGAACAATGTTTCGTAAACAATTATGGTCTTTGGACTGGGTTTTGGACAAATGAAAATTTTATTCTGTTTTTTGGGATGTTACAAGTTGGTATCAGAGCCCTGGTTTAAGAGATTTGGATGAACATTCATGTGAATCTAGACTCAGAATAAGGATCTGTAAAAGTTTTCAAAAGTAACAAAGGAAGGAAGAGATGTGTACGATGAGCCGGAGCAAGCAAGTTTACCCCAAGTCACCCACACTTTTATTTATTGATGATTATAATAGAAGTGCATGCTAGTGGTAGGTTAGGGATCTTCTGCAATTGCATGATAGAATTGTCTGATGTATGATTCCTGATAAGCTAGGAGGACTTATTGTATGTTAGATGAAATTGACATATATTGTAGTTGTTTAATGTGTGCATCATAGTTATACATAACTAAGATTCTATAGCCTGAGAATGTTTAATTTATCCTTATTTCATGTTCCTTGTTTGGTTGTGGGCTTAAGGTAGAATCAACTATCTGAACGTCTATGAGATCCAGTGTTATGTATGATTAGCATGAACGAGCGGTTACAAGGTTAGCAAAAGTTTCTTGAGTGAGTATGTGGGTGTAGCATGCCAGTTAAGGAAGGATTAGCCACTCGAGAGAGAGTAAGGATAGGATGGATGTATCCTAGATGTGGGTTTGTGTTCGGGTAGGTGTGGAAGGTAGTATGGGCCCGTACTACTGGAAGCACAGGACCCGTATGCGTAGCAAGGAAGTTAGAACCCTGAGGGTTAGTCTTTTCATGTTGGTTATAGCGGTATAAACTGTGACCTTTCTGATGTATATCTTGGTTTATTTTCAATATGGTGATGACGAGAGGTTTTGGTTCTGGAGCTGGTGGCCAGGATAGGCCGATATTGACAAATGATGACATTCGTGAGTTGATCGCTACTAAGGTGGATGCTGTTGTCCGGAATTCTATTTCGGAGCTGTTTGGGTCTATCAAGACTGCTATGATTGAGATATTTGATGATCGCTATGTTGTAGTGACTGAGGTTGTTGTTGCTGTAGTTACCGCGGCTGTTCCTGCTACGAGGATTTAAGGGGAGAGATCATTCCAGTATCGGGACTTCGATAATACGAAGCCCCCGGGGTTTGATGGGGTCAAGGAACTGATTGTGGCGATGAGGTGGCTGTCTGATGTGAAGGGTTGTTTCTTCACATGTTCTTTCTGTTGGATTAATGTCTAAGTCCATAACTATAATTGGTAAGACTTGACCCGACCCGGCATGGTCCATTTGGGTTGCATGGCATCATGCATTTGGATAGACTATAATGAGAGAAATAACACTTAAGGTTGGTTAATATATTATAAGTTCTAATATATTAATAAGGTTATTTAATTAGTATTGATCAAGAATTAATTTGGAATGAATTAAGTGATCAAAAGGAGACTAATTAAATATATGGGTTGATTGTGTAAATCATTCATTCTTATATATGTGGGCTTGTGATCCAAGATTCCTTATGTTGGACTAAGTCCATGGGGTGACCCATGGATACTCCATGGAGGTTAAAATCCATGGAGCATAAGGAATGGGTAAAGTTATGAGTTACATGGTGTAACCCTAATAGCCACCATATAAAAGAATCCCATGGCTCAAGAAATCGTGCACTAATGTGTGAGTGTGAGGGCTAGACGATTTCAAGGAGTGTTCAAGTTTCTCTCAAGTTATTCCAAGTGTATTTGGTGTTGTGTGAACCATTTGAGGTGTCACACTTGGGGCACTAGGCACTCAAGCTTCATGAAGACATTCTACATCAAAGAGGTATGTGTTCTATCTTGTTATATTTATTATTTTGTATGCTAGATTAGGATAATACCTTGGATGTTCATAATTGTATGTATAATAGAGAAAACATAGATCCAAGGTATTTAGGGTTGCATGTACACTTAGGAGTGTTAGAATGCTCATAACCCAACAGTGGTATCAGAGCCTAGGCTTATTTTCTTGTAATACTTGCAAAAGTAGCTGAAAAATCGAGTTGGATGCATATATTCGATTGTTTTGGCTGGAATTGGACTAGGAACATTACCCTAAGATGTTTTTGGACTTATAAACTTGTTTTTGATGTGGTAATGTTCATGCTAATCCAATTTCTAAGATAATTGTCATAATTTCAAGATTTGTATTAGTTTGTATGTTCATGTTAATTTCTTGAAGATTGATGATTTGAATTATCTTGTTCTTATGAGGTTCTTAGATTAATAGAAAAGTTGTGTGAAATAGTTGTTTTCAATCCATTTTAATCTAAGAGTTGATTCCATAGTGTGTTTTTGTAACTTGTCCTCAAGTTATATGAAAAGTCACATTTAAGAATCATAAAACTCATAAAAGTTGGCAAAGGTTACAAAATGAAGAGTCTAGTTCTAATTAAATGGTTTTATGACTCCATAACTTGTCCTCAAGTCATGGAGGTTCAAGAGTCTCTTCATTAAATAAAAAAAAAGTGTAACCTTAATTAGTTCCATAAGTTACAATAAAAAAAAGTTATTTTTTTTATTAATTAGTTTAAAGTCTTCCATAACTTGTCCTCAAGTTATGGAACTTGAAGAGTTTTTTTTTTTTTTTTTTTTTTTTTTTTTTTTTTTTTTTTAATTAAAACTACTTTAAACTCATAAGTTATGGAATTAATTAGTTTTGAATAGTTTCAAAACTTGCCCTCAATTTTGGAATTTTAAAAGTTTTCACTTATGAATACTTTAATTCCAAGTTAGCCCTTAGAATTTTAAAAGTTAAAATTCAACACTTATACTTTATAATATTATAAGTTAATAATATTTATATATATATGTATAAGAGTAAAGTCAGTCTTACCGTTAGTAGGCCTCATTCACGAAGCCGGTCTATAAGGGGGTATAAGGTTACTGCCTATAAAATGGCAGTTTAATGGGTGTCCACTCTCACCCACCGCTTCCTTGACTGGTGGAGGGTCGTTAGCCGAACGGGTAGGACAAGGACTATAATTCTCCTTTCATTAAAAGTATTAATGATAAATACTAAGTAACTAAACTCTTATTAATACCCAATCTTAGTTACTTAGGAAAATGTGAATTTTGTGCTAACCCATGAAATTACACTTTGCACTTTGCTTAAGTCGTTAGTGGAGCGTGTGTGGTTAACCGGCACACTAATTAAGGGGTAAATATTAAGGGTACCAAGTATATTTGCATGGTTATTCACACCTTGTTTTGTGATCCTCGGCATCCCAGTCACAAAACCTGAAGGGCACACTCGAGATTGAAACATGCCTTTGAACAGTTCAATGAATCTCAAAGATCTAGGACTTTCAAATCCAATTAAAACCTAATAAATTATTTCGTTTTTCATGGTGGAAATTGGTGAATCGTCATTCACCTACCTTCAAATATTTTATAGCTTGGATTACGGCATCCCTCTTCTAAGTTATAAAATAGTTTGTTGGGTCCTAGCCTTAATATTTCATATTGGGTGTCATATTAAGGACTTTAAATCAACTATCTTGAATATCTCCCAAAAAAGATGTCTGGTCTAGACATTTATGATCTTCCCAAATCTCTTGAAACAAGCTTTCCTAAATGAAGATGATGTCCCATGGATATCATACTTCTTTCACCTCCTCCAATTATTCTCCCTAACCCACAAGTTCCTAAAAAGTTTAAGGTCACTCAAGCCCTATTGGCAAGGCAAGGTCTAGGTGTGATCACATCTTGGAGATGTAGTCACATATTGACAAGCCGGGAGAGTTGGGTGTCAAAGTCTTGAGAAAGTTGGTGGCTCAACTACTTTCTAAGTCACATAGTGAGTTCTTTTGGGAATCCTATGAAACAGACTAAGACAAGACCCTTAATGATCTTATCTATTTGCTAAGATCAACTTCCTAAAACGCTATGGACATTGACAATGATGACATTGGATATCCAGTAAAGCTCTCTCTTCCCAATGGAAAGGGATCGGCCATAGTCAACTCGGTTGACCCAATGGTAAAGAGAGAGGCGAAGTCTGAGATAGTCCCATTATCAAGGGTCCATAGGTAACTATTTCCAAAGGAAGGGGCATTGGTTACGAAGCTGCCAAATTTACCTAAGGATGTTAAAGTCAATAAGTTTGGCTCTACTTCAGGTAAAGTTCATTGTCTAACTCTATTAAGTACATGTTGATTCTGATCGCGAAGATGGATTTCAATCGCATGGTTCGGTGATAAGAATTTTGGGCTATTACTTAAGAGTTATGATATTTATATTGCTTAGGAATAGATAACAACAAGGTTTTCATATGGATTGTAAGGATAAGTTTTTCCGCAAAGTTTTAAAATAAAAGAAAAAGGTTTTGATTTTATTTATTTTAAGTATCCTTACAATGGCATTTGTGAAAAGTTGTTGCTTATAAGATTCCATTGATAGCAATATTGGAAAAATGGATTTGATTCTTTCGGTTGTGGTAGTGTCTAATATTACCAAATAAGGAAAGATTCTCATCACCTAAGGTTCAATTGGACCGAAACTTGGAATCATGCAAGTTGTATAGTATGATGAATGAGAACTTTCAGCTTGGAAAATTAAGACTAATTCCTTATGTGAATAAGGAAAGGACTAAGGGATCGAGTACACATTCTTGTGCACTGGTCAAGTCCACCACAAAAGATCAAGAAGACTATTCGTCATGATTTACTTAAGTTCAGTAAATATGGTTATACTTATAAGTTTAAGTATAAGTCTGTAGCATTGGAGAAGTTTCAATGTGAGACAGAACGAATAAGAAGAATCAAAGTATGGCAGAAAGATAAAAGTTTCTCAAATCTGAAAAGATGGGAGAGTACTTTAGTATCATGTTTATGATCATCTTAATGATTTAGATACCATATCACAATTGGTCCTCTAAAGTCATCTTAGTGCATTCTTATGACTAAGAAGATGAGTCATGAATTGTTGAAATGGTTAAATCAAAAAGATGAGTCATACTTCGTTCCAAAACAATTCTTAGAGTCATACTCCAAGATTGTAACTTGAGTGACATATCTTAAAGAGGGTTTGTTAACACTAGTCAAATGTAAGAGTAAAAGGTTATCTACTCTTGTACATTTGAAATTGGTAAGTTGTGATGTTTTGGATAAAACAGAGACCAACTTAGGCCAATTGTGTAAAGTGTTAGTCTTGATAAAGAATCTGCACTATCTCTTGAATATTTGACAAGGGAGTCTTATATGTCAAGAGGACAGTGGGAGTCTTAAAGCTCTTGAAAGTTTCAAGACTTAATCAAGAATAAAACCTAAAGTCCTTCACTAGCACACGACTTGAGGTTTATAACCTATCGTGTTGAAATTTTTGTGCCTATTCAAGTTGGCTTTGCATAGGAGTTCTGAGAGTTCTCAATTGGTTGCACAACTACTTGGAAGCAATGACAGGCACCTGAGCTGCCAAATGGCAAGAATTTAAGATTGCACAAGTTAATCAATATGAGTTTGGATTTGTCACTAACCTTGTCTTGTGATTATGGTTTAGACAAATTCACATGGATAAGAACACATACACTATTAAATCTAAGTGTCATAAGGTTTCTCTCCGATTCATGAAAATGATGGTGAGGAAACACTTTCACTAAGTAGATTTTAGCTAGATAGCAATTGTGATATTTGCATTCTCAAAGTCGTTAGTGGAGCGTGTGTGGTTTACCGACACACTAACATGGACTTGTGAGAAGTGGCAAAGGTCTAAACAATTGAGACTATGATTACGGCATCCATTTTCATAATTCTAAAATTGTTTAGACACACATGTGAGCTATCTAAGAGAGGTGTATGATTTTGATAAAGTTTTATCAAAACAATCTAGTATCAGAAATCTGAACTTTGGTAAGAAAGTCAGCTGATTTCTGAGTACATGTCAAAGCTAGTGGGAGCATAAGTGTTATGCTAATAATCATCATGTTAGTGGGAGCATGATAATTATGACAAAGGTTGCAAGTTAGCAATGTTAATTATAGAAAACAAAAGTTTCAATTCGTGAGGTTGCAGGGGTTGAAAAAGTTGTTTTGCTATAATTAAGGGAGAGGAAATTATACTTCATTTCAATTCTAAAAGCTTAGATTGAGATTTTAATCGTATTTAATCAAGGATATATATATGAATTTCATGTTGGAATGGCTCAACATAAGGAAATTCTATATATGGGTCCATTATTTGCGTTCTAAAATTCAATTATGATTACGGCATCCCTTTTCATAATCTGAATTTTGAGAACTTGGCAAATTGAAATGGAAATATGATAGCAAAAGACTGGTTTAGTCTTTATGTGAGACATCATGAATCGTGTCCCATATGCTTCGGATATAGGATCGATTACATGTGCTATATTCATCCTTTCTAAAATTTTCCAAATGCCTGGGGCAATATGAAGGGAAAAGGTCTAGAATTGGATATGACTAAAATGATTAAGCAATTGTCGAGGACAATCTAAGGTTTACCAAAGATTGGTTGCTCAAGGACAGTTGGAAGTATAATGTTAATTCTGGAAGGACCATATTGACATAATCTGTAAGGAGGCAACTCTTGTTCAGAAGTGATAGTCAAAATGGAATATGGAAATGTTTCAAAGTTAGAAATTATTCAATCTGTGTAAGATTAGGAAACTTAATGAAAGAAGGATGTTTCCAAGGAGCTGATCTCCTTTGGAATGCTCTGTAATGATTGTTGTCAAGTCTTTCTGACTTCGTGCATAATCATTAAGAGGATCAATGCATATAAGTTTAGAATCTAACAGATTTCAGTAAATGGCATGAATTTGGAATTCTTGCATTTGCAGTAAGCATTTGGGACTGTGAAAAGAGGATCATTGGAGTGATGTTCAATTGATCTATTTTACAAAGTAAAGATCATAGACAAACATAGTATGCATACTTGGTGTATGGCATGACTAGTGTTTAGAAAACATAGTGTACATGCTTGGAGCATGGGACAACTATTGTTTTAAATTCAAGTATAAAGTTGATAAAACCGAAACAATGAATAATGAGTAATCAGTATGGTGATAAATAAAAGTGTTTATTTATATTCATAGGGTTTGATACCATATTTGATTCATTTATTCTTGTGTTTCACTTTGCATGTTTTGACTTCCAGAATAACTAAGTCGCTCTTCCTGAATGATTAAGTTATTCAAACCATCCACAGTCGGTCATATGTTGGAAGTAGATATGAATCAAGACTGTCATGGGTTGGTTTGTAGAGGTCCAAGTTGGTGGACAAAAGTGGTGCTACAACACTCATGAGTGCTCATAAGTTCTGAGTATTGGATTCAACCCGCGCTCATTTGAATCACTTCACGGATTTTATCACGAGTGATCATGAGACGATAATATCTTATATTCTTCAAACCTAGAGATATGGGTTGTTACTATGAGTTGGTTATACATTGATTGCACGAAAACGCATTGGTAAATCGATGTTATAAAACGTGCCTTTGTGTATGATTCAACAAGTAGTAGAACAAGCCATATGAGTCGAAGTTTATCCATTCCTTTTACCTTCGGGATAAAAGCGATATCTGTGGGCCCCTCGATGATTTAAAGATGATACATGTGAGTGCTTGGCCAAGCCAGGACTGATTTGATTTGTTCAATCAGTCAGTCATCATGAATCGGAAATCGGGAAACAACAAATGGACAGAGGGAATGATTGATAATCCATGTCTCAGTCCATATGATATCTAGAATGGAGGAATATATGATCCCTTATCTAATGGACAAGTCATTGACAAAGGTCAGAGTTCATCGACAAGGTCAGAGTTCGACAGAAGCTTTTGAGAGCTACGATTGCTGATCGGTTCCTGAAGTCATACGCAATAATAGTTTTAGACTTATCCAAGTGGGAGACTGTTGGATTAATGTCTAAGTCCATAACTATAATTGGTAAGACTTGACCCGACCCGACATGGTCCATTTGGGTTGCATGGCATCATGCATTTGGATAGACTATAATGAGAGAAATAACACTTAAGGTTGGTTAATATATTATAAGTTCTAATATATTAATAAGGTTATTTAATTGGTATTGATCAAGAATTAATTTGGAATTAATTAAGTGATCAAAAGGAGACTAATTAAATATATGGGTTGATTGTGTAAATCATTCATTCTTATATATGTGGGCTTGTGATCCAAGATTCCTTATGTTGGACTAAGTCCATGGGGTGACCCATGGATACTCCATGGAGGTTAAAATCCATGGAGCATAAGGAATGGGTAAAGTTATGAGTTACATGGTGTAACCCTAATAGCCACCATATAAAAGAATCCCATGGCTCAAGAAATCGTGCACTAATGTGTGAGTGTGAGGGCTAGACGATTTCAAGGAGTGTTCAAGTTTCTCTCAAGTTATTCCAAGTGTATTTGGTGTTGTGTGAACCATTTGAGGTGTCACACTTGGGGCACTAGGCACTCAAGCTTCATGAAGACATTCTACATCAAAGAGGTATGTATTCTATCTTGTTATATTTATTATTTTGTATGCTAGATTAGGATAATACCTTGGATGTTCATAATTGTATGTATAATAGGGAAAACATAGATCCAAGGTATTTAGGGTTGCATGTACACTTAGGAGTGTTAGAATGCTCATAACCCAACACTTTCCTAGATGACCTGAAGGTCAAGGGCACCCTGAACCTTCTCCGGTTAGGGGCGAAGGATTGGTGGAGATTAGTAATCGGCTCGTATACTCCTGAGGAGAGTGTTGTTGTTACTTGGGAGCAGTTCTTAGAGATGTTCCATACGATATATGTTTCCTTGGTGGAGAAGGAGAGATTGGCTCAGGAGTACCTGGATCTAAGATAGACGACTGAGACGGTGACAGATATCACCAAAATGTTCACAGAGAGGGCTCTTTTCTGCCCTGAGTTTGTTGCTTTGGAGCAGGCCCAGATGACTCGGTACTTCAGCATGCTCAAGATGGATATCTGTCAGTTCATGCCCACCCAACGTTACAGTACCCTCGCCGAGCTTCAGGATGCCGCGAGGAGGCAGGAGATTGAGATGTAGATCAAGATGAGGGAGCAACGTCAGGCTCCCGTTCAATCGCCGCCAGCAGTAAAGCGGTTTAAGCCCACTGATTCACGATTAGGAGGCCAGAGTGGCCGAACTTGTGGCAAGTGTGACAAGGTTCATGAGGGTGTTTGCTGATCCTCTTCTTCTTGAAGTCAAAAATGTGTCAAGGAGGGGCACTATGCGAGGGATTATCGCTAGTAAGCCCCAATGCCGAGTACCAGGATTTGGTACCATTACGAGTAGGTGGGCCATGTGAAGGCCTAGTGTCCTTTGCTTATCGCCAGGCCCGTAAAGACACCATCTACTTCTACCCTTCGGATCATGGATGGACGCCAGGGTAGGGCGGAGCTCCCGAGGGCTTGGGGTTGTGCTTTCCATCTCATAGCGGAGGAGGCCATAACGGCGCCAACAATCATTACTGGTATGTTTTCATTTATTATTTTGCCTGTATTTTATGGTATGCTTATGTTTATGATTTTGCTAGGTACCTTCTTAGTGAACTCCATGCCTGCTCTTGTGCTTTTTGACTCGGGTGCGAGTTGGTCTTTTGTGTCTCAGTCTTTTAGTAGGATTTTTGAGAAGACTCTAGGAGAGTTGGAGTGTCTGTTGCAAGTTTCTATTGCCAACGAACACGGGATTTATACATCAAGTGTTTATTGGGGTTATGTTATGGAGATTTTCAGGGTGTCTTATCTGTTTCATCTAATCCCTATCCCCATGGGGGATGTATGCGTGATAGTAAGGATGGACTGGTTTATTTTTATGGTACCAGGGTTAGATTAGCCTTTTGTTCGGCAATCAGGGCTCGGAAGTATCTTCAACATGGGTGTTTGGGTTACCTCGTGTATGTGGTTGACACTCAAGTTGGGAAGGAGGTTTTCTGTTGCGGATGTCCCTGTAGTTAGAGAGTTTGCAGATATGTTCCCAGAGTGTCTGTTGCGGGTTTCTATTGCCAACGAACACGAGATTTCTACATCAAGTGTTTATCAGGGTTATGTTATGGGGATTTTCAGGGTGTCTTATCTATTTCATCTAATCCCTATCCCCATGGGGGATGTATGCGAGATAGTAGGGATGGAATGGTTGATTTTTAGGGTACCAGGGTTGGATTAGCCTTTTGTTCGGCAATCAGGGCTCGACAGTATCTTCAACATGGGTGTTTGTGTTACCTCGTGTATGTGGTTGACACTCGAGTTGGGAATGAGGTTTTCTGTTGCGGATGTCCCTGTAGTTAGAGAGTTTGCAGATATGTTCCCAGAGGAGTTAACCAATGTGTCTCCTGAGAGGCAGATTGAGTTCATGATAGATTTGGTACCCGGTGCGGCTCCGATTGCTAAGCCACTGTACCGATTGTCACCACTGGAGATGCAGGAGTTGTCCTCTCAGCTTTAGGAGTTGTTGGGCAAGAAATTTATTAGACCAAGAAGTTTACTGTGGGGAGCACCAATCTTGTTTGTTAAGAAGAAGGATGGTTCACACAGGATGTGCATTGATTACCGGGAGTTGAAACAGTTAACGGTGAAGAGCCGTTATCCATTTCTGCGGATTGATGACAACTTCCATCAGTTGCAGGGTGCATCTTGGTTTTTCCAAGATCGATTTAGGGTTAGGGTATCATCAGATGAGGGTTATAGAGGTGTGACTTAGTTACTGGTGGTCGTACATGAAAAAGGAGATAAACTGGTATGGTGAGAGGTGCTTGACCTATCGGATGGTCAATGCCGAAAACCAGAGGTCGCATGTTAAGCTTCAGCCTTTGGAGGTTCCCATGTGGTAATGGGAACAGATCACCATGGATTTCATCACCAATCTACCTTGGACGGCTAAGGGGTTCGATGCGATATGGGTGATAGTGGACCATCTAACCAAGAGTGCCCACTTCTTAGCTATCTGGGAGAGCTCCTCGACCGAGAAATTGGCTGATGTGTATGTGCGCGACATCGTCGCCCGACATGGTGTTCCATTTTCTATTGTATCGGATCGGGATGTATGGTTCACTTTGCGGTTTTGGCGGAGGTTCCACGAGGAATTAGGCACGGTGTTACTTTTTAGCAGTACTTATCATCTACAGAATGACAACTGTGGATTGTTGACCCAATGTGGTCGGGTTTGGGTACCAGATTTTGGTGGGATCAATCAGACTATGCTGGAGGAGTCACACAAGTCTAGATTTTTGATACACCATGGAGCCACCAATATGTATCGAGATTTGCAACAGAGCTTATTCAGCAGATCAGATATAGGTTGCAAACAGCTTAGAGTCGGCAAAAGAGTTATGATGACAGACGTCGATCGGAGTTGGTGTTCCAGGTTGGTGATATGGTACTATTGAAGGTATCATCCTGTGAGGGTGTAATACGCTTCAGGAAGATGGGCAAGTTGGGACCCTGGTATATTGGGCCGTTTCGAGTGATTGTAAGTTTTGGCAGGGTCGCTTATCGGTTGGATTTTCCTGTGGAGCTCCGTCATATTCACATCACCTTTCATCTTTCTCAGCTTCGGAAGTGTGTGGCTGATGATTCAACGGTTGTTCCTTTGGATGATATTCAGGTCAATGATCGCCTGAATTATGTTGAGAGACCATTGGCGATTTTGGGTAGGAAGACGAAGGCCTCGCACAACAAGGTGGTGCCTTTGGTCAAGGTCCAGTGGCAGCATCAGAAGGGTTCTAAATGGACTTGGGAGCCTGACGTAGACATGCAAGAGCACTACCCTGAGTTATTCATTGCAGCGGACTTTAAGGATGAAGTATGATTCAAGCGGGGGAGAGTTGTAACACCTCGATTCCCATGTATTTACATTTTCAACCCTTATTATGTAACTAGTTTGCAAATTGGTCCTAGGGAGCCTTAAATGAAAAAAAAAAACGCATTGCCTAGTACGCTAGGCGTACATGGCCGAAGGCCAAACCCTAATTTTTAGGGTTTGGATCCTATATAAACATCGTTAACTCCTGAAACCCCCTTCATTCATCAGCCTCCATCCCTATTTTCGACCCTAGCTAACCCTAACCTCTTGTGTGAGCATTTTTGACCTTTACTGTGTATTTTGGTGATCTTGAAGGAGGAAGAATGAAGTGGAATCATCTAGAAGAACATCATCATTTTACACCACTTGGAGGTAAAAATCTCCGATCTTTATGAAATGTTGCTTAGATCTTATTAACCATGGATTTGTGTTGATTTAGGTTCCATAAGCTTCGTATTTATGAGTATGGTTTACTCTAAATCATTTGTGTAACGCCTGCAGATTTGGGCTAGTCAATTTATAGATAATAAAGGTAAAAATAACTTTTGATAGAATGTTATTTAGAATAAATAACCATAAACAAAGTTATAATGTATATGACAAGGGTTCCGTACATATAAAGAAAGCTGAAATCCTACTTCGTAGGAAGAACTTATGCTTCTTCAAAGTTTTGTGATTAAACTAGCATGACTCTGCGTATCATAAAAAGCGAATTTTTGATAAATTGATTTTTAGCCTAAGATGGCTAAATGAAAGTCGTAGTAATCGTTAAACCGAGAGCGTGCATGTAAAGAACACCAAAATCTGACTTCGTAAGAGGAAGTTATAATTTTTATAAATTTTGGAGCAGTAGTATACGTCTCAGAAACCGAAGTACAGATCGATTGATTATTAGGAAAAACAATTTAAACGAGAGTTGAAGATCTTGTCCATATGGTGCTGTCGATATAGAGACAGTAGAAAACGAATATCATATGAGAAAGTTATAAATTTTTAACGGACTTTAACAGTATAAGCCCGTTAAAAGTATAGCTTTAAAAATAAATTCAAAATTAGCCGACGGAGTCTAAACGAAAGTGGTAGATCTCGTTGTTAGCTACGCATGAATATAAACAATGTCGAAAACGGAGCAAGTATGAAGAATATATGATTTTTTGAAAAATCATAAGTTCACACACGTACGCGCGAGGGCACGGTGGGCAGTACACTACAAGAAAAACGCGTTTTTGCTACAGAAGGAATCCGTTGCGAAAAGCTGAAATTCCGTTGCAAAAGACGAATAGCGACAAAATTTGCAACGACCTATTTTCGTCCCTAAAAACGCCGTAGCGAGGGTTTGCAACGGAAAAGATAATTCCGTCACAAATGTGACAACAGAATGAAATCCATGGTAGGTGGTATTTCGTCGTGTATTGCGTAGTAGGATTCCATCGCACAATCCGTGGTAGTTATTCCATCACAAATTCCGTGGTGGTGATTCCCTAGAAAATTCCGTGGTGGTGATTCCCTAGCAAATTCCGTGGTGGTGATTCCCTAGTAAATTCCGTGGTGATGAATCCCTAGCAAATTCCGTGGTGGTGATTCCCTAGTAAATTATGTGGTGATCATTCCCTAGTAAATTCCATGGTGGTCATTCCCTAGTAAATTCCGTGGTGGTGATTCCGTTGCAAATTCCGTCGTGCTGAATCCCTAGCAAATTCCGTTTGATGATTTCCTAGCAAATTCTGTGGTCATGAATCCCTAGCAAATTCCGTTTGATGACTTCCTAGCAAATTCCGTGGTCATGAATCCCTAGCAATTTTAGTGGTGTATATTATATACCAGATTCCATATGGACCGATGGATAATTGATTTATAAATTATATCCAAATTATTTTGTAGTAATATATGAAAAACAAAAAAAAAACAAAAAAAATCAAAACCATTATTTCATAAAATAATACAATAATTATTTATTACATGGAAAAAAGAAAGTCGCTACTCTAAAATACATAATCTGCAATAAACATATATCAACCTACTACTGTTGTTGTTTTGTAAAGACATTAATAAGATTCAATGCCGTTTGAAGTTGTTTTTCAAGATGTCCGACCCTTGCTTTGTTTTCCTCTTGTTGGGCGTTCATCATTTCTTTAAGCTCTTCGTTTTGCTGTTTTTGTTTAGCAACAAGCTCCCTCATTTCTTCTATTTCATCATTTTCTTCGGAATGTAACATACATCCGTTTTACCGTTCCTATTGGGAACCGTCTTTGCAAAAGAGCCTAATCCATAAAGTCTTCTTTTTTTGTCATGACCACCAATAACAGAATACAATAGATTGTCCTTCTCAAATTCAACACCTTCAGCTTCCAACTCTTCCCGTTTTTCTGTATAGGCCGCCTACAAAATAAAAATAATATAAGTTAAAAGATATCAAACTTATGAATGATATTATGGAGTAGCCACAATATAAAAGTTTAACACTGAAATGAATATTACATGAATTTGTCTATCTTTTTCATTTGTGAAAGTGACTCCATCGTGATTCTTCGTGTGTTTATACAGGAACAATTCACTATGGGGTGGATCACGTCCTAATTTCCTCTTCTGCATAAATACCATATAAAATGTCAAACATACAGATAAACATATATAAACATTGATACAATGTACCATTAAAAAAATTACCAAATCAGAAGCTATCTTCAAATGACTTGCGGATCCAGTGTTATGTGTAGGTTTTGCTACTCCATCAACCACACCGTTACGCCTATTTTTCTTGTTCTGCTCAGATTTTAGCTTGTATTCTTCTACATTTCATTTCAATTGCCACGAGTTTCAGACTTCCTGTGGAATATATATGAGCTGGTTTAAAGTCATGTTTGTTTCTTTTTGGGCTTCGCATGTTGAAGAGATATTGACCATAACTTTGTGTCGCTTTCCTTGCCCAAGCTTGCCTCACCTGCGAGTCTATTGTTTCATCCCAAAAACATTTTTTCTACACATTAACAATATAAACATAAGTTTAAGTGTAAATGTTTACCAAACAACAATTTATCACATATAGTTAATTACCTGAAACTCCTCCCAATATAATTCGCACATTTCTTTGCTTACTTTCCCCAAGCGTACCCTTCTGGATCTACTCTTTGTAAAAAGGACCGACTAATAAAGTGTGCACAAGGGCCTGGTGGCATTAGCCTGCAAGTAATTAATCATGTGATGTGTTAAGTTATGAATTGATATATAAAAGGTTATACATAGAACAAGTTGTAATTAAAATTTGATTGGTAACTCACATTTTTTTTCCAAACATGAACAGTTAAACGTCCATATGGTCCACAATCTTCAGAGGAATTGTTTTCACCTTCTACACTTTCCACTACAGATCCATTCATGGTTGGTTGTGTTGGTGATGGGATATATTCTGGGATAGGTGTTGTTGATGGGGTATATTCATGGGTAGGTGTTGTTGATGGGGTATATTCTGGGGTAGGTGTTGGGATAGACGTATATGTTGAGGATGTGGTAGTTCCTTTACTTAAGGAGGGTGTGGTAGTTACTGTAGTTATGGAGGATGGTGGTGTAGATGCAGGTTTTGAGGTTGTGGTAGTAGATGTAGGTGTTGATGATGTGGTAGTAGGTGTCGGTGTTGAGGATGGTTTAGATGATGTAGGTGCTGAAGATTTGGTTATTGATGTAAGTGTTGAGGATTGTATTGTTCCAGTTTCTGAAGTTTTAGATGTATTTTCTAAGGAGGGTGTGGATGTTGTAAGTGATGCCAAGGAGGTGGTAGTCATGGGTGATGTTAATGATATAGGTTTAGGGGTTTTGTTGGTAGATGTTATAGGTGCTTTGGATGTGGTTGTTGGTATTGGGAATTCGATTTCTTCATCTTGTATCTGTCTGTTTATGAATTTTGCAGCTGAAATCCTATTGCGTTTCATAACCTGTGGTGCAATGAATTTAGTTGGCTTCACACCGGATGCTCCTTTTGCTTTCGAGTTCTACATCTTTCTTGCTTAAAAATTAACAAAAAGTGTAGTCAATACTAATGTATTAAAGATGATAAACTACCGATGACAAGAGAGACACAAACAATAAAAATAAATTATATATGAAGGCATTACTATGTATGCAAACTATTGAATACAATCAAAACCAATTTACTTGTAATTTAAGATAATAATATACATGAAGATGACTAGAGAACAAAAAACGATCGATCATCACGATAACAGTAAATTAAATAAAAATAAATTTTAGATGAGTGACAACCTATATCGCCAAAGTCAGTGCACAAACGTATAATGAACAAAGATTTCGATCAATTAGCCGCCGGAGATGATGATTACAGAAAATGTAAACCCTATTTCTAATCAGTAAACTTACCCTAATATGCACCATAAACGTGTGTAGGTTGGAGGGAAAGGAATTGCGAAATATTTTGAACCTCCTCTAATAAAAAATTCGAACTGTGCTAATTACCGCTAAATATTTAGTAATTCAAATTTATTAAAGTAGTTACAGATTGATAGATAGGGTATATACATATAGGTAACGTCAAGAAAGAACATAGACTAACAATATGCTCATAGTATAATTTTAATTTAAAATTATAAACGAGGATTAAACATTAATAAACTATACATCTTTATGCTTTTAAGTTTAAACTAAAATTTATATACAAAAGACGTACGGGTCATGTCAAAATATATGGTAGTTGCTTATGGTGTCCATGGTATACCCATGTATAACATATGGATGAAATATGGGTCATTGGTCAACATGGTAGTTGCTTATGGTGTCCATGGATGACATATGGGTCATTGGTCAACATGGTAGTTGCTTATGGTGTCCATGGATGACATATGGGTCATTGGTCAACATGGTAGTGGCTTATGGTGTCCATGGATGACATATGGGTCATTGGTCAACATGGTAGTTGCTTATGGTGTCTATGGATGACATATGGGTCATTGGTCAACATGGTAGTGGCTTATGGTGTATATGGATGAGATATGGGCCATTGGTCAACATGGTAGTGGCTTATGGTGTCCATGGATGACATATGGATGACATTAGGGTCATTGGTCAACATGGTAGTGGCTTATGGTGTATATGGATGACATATGGGACATAGGTCAACATGGTAGTGGCTTATGGTGTCATGGATGACATATGGATGACATATGGGTCATTGGTCAACATGGTAGTTGCTTATGGTGTCCATGGATGATATATGGGCCATTGGTCAACATGGTAGTGGCTTATGGTGTCCATGGATGACATATGGGCCATTGGTCAACATGGTAGTGGCTTATGGTGTCCATTGCTGACATATGGGTCATTGGTCACCATGGTAGTGGCTTATGGTGTATATGGATGACATATGGGCCATTGGTCAACATGGTAGTGGCTTATAGTGTCCATGGATTACATATGGATGACATATGGGTCATTAATCAACATGGTAGTTGCTTATGGTGTCCATGGATGACATATGGGCCATTGGTCAACATGGTAGTGGCTTATGGTGTCCATGGATGACATATGGATGACATATGGGTCATTGGTCAACATGGTAGTGGCTTATGGTGTATATGGATGACATATGGGCCATTGGTGAACATGGTAGTGGCTTATGGTGTCCATGGATGACATATGTATGACATATGGGCCATTGGTCAACATGGTAGTGGCTTATGGTGTCCATGGATGACATATGGGTCATTGGTCACCATGGTAGTGACTTATGGTGTATATGGATGACATATGGGCCATTGGTCAACATGATAGCGGCTTATGGTGTATATGTATGACATATGAGCCATTGGTCGACATGGTAGTGACTTATGGTGTCCATGGATGACATATGGGTCAAAGTTACAAAAAATATGTGGCAAAAATCTTAATGCCCAAAAAGTTCCTATTGCTAACTCTTTTGTGATTATATATATATATATATATATATATATATATATATATATATATATATACTAATGTATTAGGTTATAGATTATGATATATATGTTATTTTTGTCTTTTCCATTTCAACAATCAAAATTACAATTCCATTTCAACAATCAAAATTCCACTGTTACCTATAAAAGGTTATAATATTTGAATAATGTGTTTTGACACAAATATCCTTAGTATTCACATATTTGGAATGATTTCAAGGGCACTTTGGTCTTTTTGCACTCTAAAGCGTTAAGGCGCCATCATACCTCTGACGTCACACCGGCGTTATCAGTTCTTCAAGCATTCAGAACTTCTCAACTTTTCCGTACGATAAATCTCCATACAAACACTAAAACCCCAAATCGTCGAAGGGTAATCGTTCTTAAAATCGATTTTCTCCGATAATAGACACTCCTATACTCCTCGCGACCAGATCATCATAAAGTAAGTTTTTTTTTTCCATACCCTGTTACACTGTTTTTCATAGTTACGCTTATTTTTTAAAAAGGAATTGAAATCAACTACTCTAATGTCTATTTTGTAAGTAGAATGTCGAATACTAGAAGTCGCCGTTCGTTAGATGATCTCCCATTAGAGATTTTGAGTCGGATATTTCTAGTATTAGGGTCAGAATCTGCGAAAGACATAGTCTCTGCAAGACTTTGGTAATTCTCAATAAACATCAACTAATGAATGTATATTTGATGAAATACAACTTTATTTATTTGTTATTTACTTTGTATTTAAATTTTTGAAGTTCAAAGAAGATGTATGAAGCGGGGGGTGATCCTCAAGTGTTCAGAACAACATGCATTGACATGATTGAAGGAATGGGTCCCAAAAATCTGAATGCTGATTCATTTATACGCACATGTGCATTGCATAATAATAGTGAAGCCATGTTCAGACAAGGAATTGTATGTGTAATTTCATTAATTATATGTAATCTATACCATTTCTTAATATTTTGTGTCATTGATGTTATATATTGATATTGTTATTCTGTCAACAGAATGAGTGCTTTTATTATGGCAATTTTGATTTAGGATTGTCTTTGTTGAGACAAGCAGCAAATGAAGATCATCTTGAGGCAATTTATTTGCTTGGAATGATCTACATTTCAAGAGGTCCTCATCAATGTGATGAAGGTATGTATATATGGTATATATGTAAATTAAATTATATATATAGTTAATTAAGGCATGTTTGTAGTTTGGGGTTAGTATTTAGTTGTGTTGTGTTGTATAATATTTACTGTTGTATTGAAAAGGATATATTGGATTAATTGATGGATATTTTAATGTGTAGGTTTACAATTACTTGATGCCTATTTTGGTTGGGCAGTTTCAGATGATGGGGAGTACACGGGTGTTGTTGATAGTGCCAAAGAGTTGTTGCGGGCTGTTGATGTTTTCATAGACTTACAACGAATAACATCACATTCCAATGTGAAGACCCACGTCATTCTCTTAAAGGTGCATTTGCAATAGGCCATGAAGAGGATGAGGATCGAGAAAGATATTGCACGGTTTGTCGTTGGTATATCGAGTATGGTAGGTTTTGTATATTTTTTAAAAATATTAATGGTTGATAATAGATTGGACATTGAATATTAGTGTTCTTATTGTGATGTATATGAAGTTGTATAGTACTACTATAATTTTATTTTGGTTTTGTGTTTACATCATTCTGTTAAAAGGGCATTTTAGTCATTTTTGCTTGCTATGTTGTTTGAGTAGGATGAAGTATACGTAAAACCCATGTTATTTTGTGATGAAGTATAGTTAATGTAATTAAAAATAAGTTTGTAATGAATTCGTTATTAAGGAAAATAATATACATAGATTACATACTTTAACATGGCCGGTTAATGTAATTAAAAATAAGTTTGTAATGAATTCGTTGTTAATTATTCATTATATACTATGTTTTCAAGAAATTATACACAACTTGATTAGCACAACTGGCTAACCGCGCCCTTTTCTAGCATAAGCTTAAGTTCGAGTCCGCTTGCAAGCAATATCTACTTTATAATTCATTTTTACATTTTTTAGCCATTAGTTTATGACACATATTACCAATTCAAAAAGATTTCATTCAAACCATATCTTACAAATTCCATTGATCATAATAATAATTCATCCATAGTATAAGAAGATTAATTAAGCATACAACATCCCAACAAATGCCGTCACAAATTAGCTACGTGTTTTGTTCCATAGCAAAACAAGCAAACGAAATCATATTCCATAGCAGAATTCCCTAGCAAATACCTACGAATGGTACTTCCATAGCAATTCAACAATGGAATTGGTTTCCGTCACAAACTCCGTTGCATAGTAACCATGATAATGAATTCAATAGCAGCAGTACAACGGAAAGTGATTTGGTAACAAATGTCGTTGGAAAATTGCTACGAATTTTTGTTCCATAGAACTATCGGTAGCATAATACCAACGGATATGGAGTCGGTAGCATTTTCCCTAGCAAGTCCCATTCTCGCTACCATAAATAAAATGCGTAGAGAATGTGGTAGCAACATTGCTATGGAACGACATTCCATAGCACGATCCATTGCAAATTAACAACGAAAATACGTTCCATAGCGACCTTCCCTAGAAAAATCGCGTTTTTCTTGTAGTGGTACACTGCCGACATAGGGATGCAGACAAATCTTGACCTGACACGTGTCACAAAATGAGAGGATCGACGTGGCTGGAGTGCATGGCGAGCACCTCATGTACGGCGTGCATTTGGTCTATAAATAGATGTGGTCAACTTCATTCTCATGTACACTACCCACACTTTCTCTTTCGATTTACTTCGATTTTAGACCCATTTTCCTTTTAGTTTTAGGTTTCGGGGAAGCCCTACGATCTCTTATTAGTAGTAGCTATCAAGTAGTTACCCTGCGGTGTTAGATAGCCGGTGAATAGAAGCTCCCGGATCAGAATTCAGCCCGCATAATTCCCAGTTTTTCGCTAAACTATCTGTAAGTTAAGCTACACTCTATCACTTTCAGTGTAACTTATATTTATGGTCATAAGTCGTTATTACGAACCTATAAATAAGATTTATCAGTAATTACATGTCATTATACCGATTGATCTATTTACAGGAGAGGTGTCTAGATTGGACACGTGGGCGTGGTTGTTGGATTTCAGAAAAGCTATTATGCCAAAATGATCATGCATCCCAACTCTCCTGCCTGGTTGATCCTTACTTGATAAATCTTGATGTATACATTGGGATTAGTGAGGATCTAGACCATTATTAGTCTCCAGGATAATCAGACTAAAACTTTGTATTAATATTACTTAGGTCGCGTCAAGCAATATCTAAGGTGTTAGGCGAAACCCTGCCCAAATAATCAGTCACCCACCTAAGTTAGATGAGTGCATAGTCCCTTTAATGATCATCATTTAATACAAGTATAATTAACGTATTAAATATCTGTTGGAAGTCATACGTGAATTATATGCTTATTGCCTGGATTATATGTATATACTATGCTTTGTGCGAACTAGATATGGTTTTATTTTATGTTAGGATTATATAGATAACACCATATACCAAAAGTAGAATTGCTAAGAAGATAAGAGATTAATAATACGTAATACTCTGTAGGGAATATAAATACACTAGAGATAGGTTAGTGTCGCCCACGTATAGAGTTGGTATTAAAAGTTGGTTTTAGACATTATAATCCAGTCTAGGGATAAACTTAGACTCATAGAAGATACCTAGCTCAATTAAGTTTGATATTAGGTAGTCTCATTAGGAGAATGTGTGTAAGCTAGGAACGGAGAGTAAAGTTCTGTTCCATGACACTATCAGGTGTCGATGTATGGTAGCTCCGTACGAGATGACCAGAAATGGTGGTTCCCGATTAGGAAACAGTTAGTGGTATGTGTAACATCCCAATGATGAGGTACTTCTAATTTTGACCCTATAATTAAATATAAATGCATTTTGACCCACCTGAAGTTGAAAAGATTACAAGATTGCCTATAGTGGAATTGTGGTAGTTTTGGGCAAGAGGTTAGTATGTTGGGCGTACGATGTGTACGCTGAGCGTACTAGGGCGGACCCTAGTACGTTGGGCATACATCTCGTACGCTAGGTGTACGCATAAGATGTCCAAACCCTAATTTTTAGGGTTTTGGCCATATATAAACACCATTGTAACTTCATGTCTCATATCCTCAGTAGCCCCCCTCTGTGAAAAACGTCTTCAAGCAACCCTAAGTGGGAAGATTCCATTTTTAAGCCCATAGGAGTGTTTTGGAGGCATTATTGAAGAATAAGAAGAAGGTGGTGAGAAGAACTTGGAGCTTGAAAGCATTGTGGATCTGAGATTCCCTTCTTGTTTGCAACCTTCAGGAGGTATAAAGTTTGCATCTTGATCACTCCATCTTGTAAATCTAGACATTTCACTCCTTTAAGTCACTTTTTATCCTAAAATGGTGATTCTTGAGCATGACATGTTCTTGACCCATTAAGTCGTCCTTTCAGACATTAGGAAGGGTCTTGATTTAAAAAAAATGTAGTCTTGATGGTTGGTTTTGCTCCATACATTCTTGAGAAGGTCTTAATGCATTAAGATTTTGAGTTAAGCACTTACTGGACATGCAAAGTCATAAAGTTGGAAACTTTATCAATCTTAGTGATATTTTGGCCTTGGATCTTCAATTGGACGTATTAAGTCGAA
The DNA here is from genome assembly GCF_052849685.1 of Lactuca virosa. Taxonomy (NCBI): domain Eukaryota; kingdom Viridiplantae; phylum Streptophyta; class Magnoliopsida; order Asterales; family Asteraceae; genus Lactuca; species Lactuca virosa. The sequence continues at coordinate 74,982,956 of NC_136431.1, forward strand.
GTATTAAGATCTTAATGAGAGAAGAGAAGTTATGTGAGTACTCCGTGCGTACCTATGTGCACGTCGAGCGTACTCGGTCAACCACCCCGATCACAGTCAAGCTAGAGTGCGCCCCGTGTACCTCTGGAGTATGCCCCGCGTACGTGTTCTGTGTCGAATCGGATGAGTTGACTCGGGTGGGTTGACTCGGCTTGGTTGACTTAGTTGACTTTTTAGTTTGACCAAGGGTAATTCTGAAAATTGTGATTATTTTATTAATGGGAAATGTTGGACATTTAGGACTTGGGTGGAGTCGGTATTCGGGATTAGAGTATTGATAAACTTTTTGTCAGCTTGTGAGGAGAGTCTTCCTCACTGTACTTACGGGTCGAAGGCACCAAGGTTGATCCAGTGGATTGGATATCCTGTTATATGATAGTATGTTATTATGATGTAGAGATCTGTTAGATCGGTATCCTGGTATATAGGATGTTAGCATGTGGTAGTGATCTGTAAATCTGCCTATTTTTTGATGCATGGTTATATGTTTATCTGTTATTTGTATGTGGACATGTTATGGTTGGATGGGTTGAGGCAGTCCTGCTTGGTGCTGAAGGTTAAGATACCCACGATGGTTCGGATAGACTGTAGGCCCTACGAGGCGGTCCAGTTAGGCCGAAGGCTTGGTGAGCGGTCCGGATAGGCTATTGGCCCTACGAGGCGGTCCACTCATGCCGAAGGCTAGGGAGCGGTCCATATAGGCTAGAGGCCCTACGAGGCGGTCTAGTCAGGCTGAAGGCTCAGTTATGCATGTTGTTGTTTGATATGTTGTATGTGGTGGTACATTGGGGAAACTCACTAAGCTTTGGCTTACGGTTGTAGCTTATTGTTTCAGGTACTTCTGATGATCGCGGGAAGGAGAAGGTGTGACCATACACATCCTCTACTTTATGGCTTTATGATTTTGGGATACTCTGATATTGATTAACAATTTAGAAATAATGATTTTGTAAACATTTTATGACTATGGGTTGTTTTTAAAAGTTTAAATTTGTTGTGATTTTTGAGTCGTTACAAGTTGGTATCAGAGCCTTGGTTTGAGCGAATTGGAGGAACACTCGTGTGAATCCAATCTCAAACTAAGGAAATACAAAGGTTATAGAAATGATTTTCTAATTTGTTTTGAAAAATAATCAAGAAAGGATGTGATGTGTACGATCAGCCGGAGCCAGTAAGTATACCCCAAGTTACCACACAATTAAGTGTTATTATGTTATGTAGAACATGATGCTAGTGATAGGCTAGGGATTTTTCAAGAATTGCATGATAGAATTTCAAGATTATATGATGCCTGATATCCTAGGGTTCTTCCTTATATGAAATTGACATCATTATTGTAGTTGCTTAATGTATGAATCAAAATTGTACATAACTAAGATTTTATAGCCTGAGAATGTTTGATTTAGCCTTATTTCTTGCTGCTTGTTTGGTTGTGGGCTTAGGGTAGAATCAAGTATTCGACTGTCTATAGGATCCAATGTTATGTATGATTGGCATACGCGAGTGCTGCAGGTTTGGTGGAAGTTTCATGGGTGTGTTATGTGTTGTCAGTCGATCAGTCAAAGAATGTCTAGCCTTTCTCTTGGAAGTGAGAATAAGGTGTATGTGTTTTTTAGGGAGTGTAGTTAGCGTTGTTGTGATGATCTTCTGAGACAAATATGGGTTGGTATGGAAGGTAGTATGGGCCCGTACTACTTGAAGAATAGGACCCGTACGTGTAGCAGGGAAGCTACAACCCCTATGGTTTTGTTGGAAATGGTTCCTATGGTATTATATGTGTTTTATCTGATATCTCCCTGGTTTTTTTTAGTATGGTGGTTACAAGATGATTTGAGTCAAGATCCGTATCAGGAGCCGGAGCAGGTGGCCAGGATGGGCCAGGATTGACTGAGGATCGGGTTAGGGAGGTCCTTCGTGAGGAGGTTGTTTCTATTGTCCGGGAGAAGATACTGGAGCTGTTTGGGTCTATCAAGACTGCTATGATGGAGTTCTTCGATGACCGATATGCTGCACTTTCTGAGGTGACTGTTGCTGCTACAGCCACCGTAGCCGTTGTTTCTGCGGGGATTGGCGCTGGGAGGGCTTTTGATTACCGGGACATCGACAATACGAATCCCCCGGTGTTTGACGGGGTTTAGGATCCAATCATTTCCATGAGGTGGCTATCAGATGTTGAGGGATGTTTCTTCACTTGCTCTTGCCCAGCTGACCAGAAGGTTAAGTGCGCTCTGAACCTTCTGCGGTCTGGACCGAAGGATTGGTGGAAGCTGGTTACTAGTTCATATACCCCAGATCAGCGAGTTGCAGTATCATGGGAGCAGTTCTCTAAGATGTTTTGCTCGGGATATGTTCCGTTGATGGAGTGGGAGAGTATGGCCCAGGATTATTTGGACCCAAGGCAGGGGACCGATTCGGTGACGGAGTTCACCAAGATGTTCATAAAGAGAGCTATGTTTTGCCCTTAGTTTGTTGCTTCTGGGCAAGCTCAGATGACTCAGTACTCGAGCATGCTCAATATGGACATCTGCTAGTTCATATATACTCAGCGCTACGGGTCACTCCTTGATTTGCAAGAGGCCGCGAGGCAGCATGAGATTGAGATGGAGCTCCAAACAAGGGAGCAGAGGCAGGTCCATGTGCAGTCGCAGCCTACGACAAAGCGGTTTAAGGTTGCTGATGTGAGGTCGGGGAGTCAGGGGGTCCGCACTTGTGAAAAGTGTGGCAAGGTTCACGAGGGTCCCTATCTGCTTATTTCTGGATGCCACAAATGTGGCAAGGAGGGGCACCATGCGAGGGATTTCACCAACCGGCCCCGGTTTTGAGTACCAGGATTTGCTACCATTGTGATAAGGTTGGCCATATGTAGATCAACTGTCTATTGCTCATCGCCAAGCCGACGCATGCCCTGACGCCAGCCACTCTAAGGATCACCGATGGCCGCCAGGGGAGGGTGGAGCCTCCGAGGTCTCGGGTCCGTGCTTTTCATCTCACTATCGAGGAGGCCAGAGCAGCACCAGACGTCGTGACCGATATGTTTCTATTTATTGTTCCGTTGATTATTTTATGGCATGCTTATTTTTATGCTTCTAATAGGTACGTTCTTAGTGAACTCTTTTCCTGCTTTTGTGTTATTTGACTCGAGCACGAGTCGGTCCTTTGTGTCTCGATCTTTTAGTAGGGAGTTTGGTATGCCCCTTAGTGAGTTGGAGTATCCGTTGTGGGTTTCTATCACCAATGAACACGGTGTTTCTGCATCCAGACTGTATCAGCGTTGTGTATTAGAGATATTCGGGGTGCCTTATCCAATTGATTTAATCCCTATCCCCATTGGGGATGTGTGCGTGACAGTAGGGATGGATTGGCTGAGCAGGTTTGGTGCTATGATCAATTGCAAGGGTCAGCGAGTGGTAGTTCGAACCCCAAGTGGGGGAGAACTGGTTATCTGTGGAGAGGGAACTAGGGTTGGTTCAGGGTTTTGTTCGGCCGCCTGGGATCGACAGTATATTCAACATAGGTGTGTGGGTTACCTTTATTATGTTGTTGATACTTCGGTCAGGGAGTAGACTTCAGTTTCAGAGGTGACAGTTTTCAGGGAGTTTGATGATGTGTTTCTGGAGGAGTTACCCGGTGTGCCTCCCGAGAGACAGGTCGAGTTTAGGATTGATCAAGTGCCTGGTGCGGCTCTGATTTCCAAGGCGTCGTACCGCTTGGCACCGCCTGAGATGCAGGAGTTATCCTTTCAGCTTCAGGAGCTGTTAGGAAAGCAGTTCATCAGACCGAGCAGTTTTCCGTGGGGAGCGTCGATACTGTTCGTCAAGAAGAAGGATGGTTCACACCGGATGTGCATTGATTACTGGGAGTTGAACAAGTTAAAGGTGAAGAACCGTTATCGACTTTGGCGGATTGATGACCTCTTTGATCAGTTGCAGGGTGCGTCTTTGTTCTCCAAGATCAATCTGAGGTCCGGGTATCATCAGGTGAGAGTAAGAGAGGAGGACGTGGAGAAGATCGCGTTTCAGAATCGATATGGGCATTACGAGTTTGTGGTGATGCCATTTGGGCTCACCAATGTGCCTGCAACGTTTTATGGACTTGATGAATCGGGTGTGCAAGCCGATGCTTTACCAATCTGTTATCGTGTTCATTGATGATATCTTTGTGTATTCCAAGAACAGAGAGTAGCACGAGGAGCACCTTCGAGAGCTTCTGGGAGTGTTGAGATGGGAACGGCTGTATGCCAAGTTCTCAAAGTGTGAGTTTTGGTTACGAGAGGTCTAGTTCCTAGGACATCTCGTTAACCAAGATGGGATTTTGGTCGATCCGACAAGATCGAGGTGGTTATGCAATGAGAGGTTCCGAAATCTCCCTCAGAGATCAGGAGTTTCTTGGGTTTGGCGGGATGCTATTAGAGATTTATTCAGGACTTCTTCAAGATCGTGGTACCCCTCACTCGTCTAACGAGGAAATGAGTGTATTTCTAATGGGCCCCTGAGCAGCGGACGACATTTGAGACTCTACAACGAAGGTTATGTGAGGCCCTGGTATTGACCCTGCCAAAGGGTGTCGAGGATTTTGTTGTATTTTTAATGCATCCATTACTGGTTTCGGGGTGGTCCTTATGCAGAGGGGACGAGTGATTGCTTATTCTTCGTGGAAGCTGAAGCCGCATGAGACGCGATATCCTACTCATGACATGGAGTTGGGGGCAGTGGTGTTCACCCTTAAGTTTTGGAGACAATATCTTTTTTGGGGTCCATTGTATTGTTTACACTGATCACAAGAGTTTGAGTTATCTTATGGATCAGCTGAACCTGAACATGAGGCAGCACAGGTGGCTGGACGTGGTCAAGGATTATTAATGCGAGCTCGTTTACCATCCGGGTAAAGTGAATGTGGTAGTGGATGCTTTGAGCCGCAAGTTGGTTGGATCTTTAGTTGGGGAGATGTGTATGAGGATATCCGTTGATTCTACGCTTTTGGGTTTGATCAGAGAGGGAGAGGCAGAGGGAGTTCGAAAGGAGAACTGGAAACAGGAGAGGATCAGGGGCGAGATCGATAGGTTTGTCACCAATATTCGGGGGTTGTTGACCCGGTGCAGTCGGGTTTGGGTTCCAGTTTCCGGTGGGATCAGGAAGATAGTGCTGGAGGAGGCTCATAAGTCTCGTTTTTCTATACACCCCAGAGCCACCAAGATGTATCGATATTCGATATTGAGCTACTGGTGGTTGTGTATGAAGAGGGAGATAGCATGGTATGTCGAGAGGTGCTTGACCTGTAGGATGGTCAAGGTCGAGCATCAGAGGCCGCATGGGAAGCTGGAACCTTTGGAGGTTCCCATATGGAAGTGGGAACAAATCACCATGGATTTTATCACCAAGTTGCCGAAGGCGGCCAAGGGTTTTGATGTTATTTGGGTCATCGTGGATCGATTGACCAAGAGTGCCCACTTTTTGGCCATCCAGGAGAGCTCTTCGGCCAAAAGTTGGCCGATGTGTATGTCCGGCAGATTGTTGCTCGTCATGGGGTTTCGGTCTACATTGTTTTAGACCGAGATGTTCGGTTAATTTCCCGCTTATGGCAGAAGTTCCACGAGGAACTGGGCACGAGACTACGTTTCAGCACGGCCTATCACCCGCAGACCAACGGTCAGAGTGACTGGACCATCCAGACCCTTGAGGATATGTTGCGGGCTTGTGTTATAGATTTCGGTGGGAGTTGGGATTCCTACCTACCTCTTGCGGAGTTTTCCTACAACAACAGTTATCACTCCAGCATTTGGTGCCCCACCTTTTGAGCTCTTGTATGGTCGGAGATATCGTACCCCGATATGTTAGGGAGAGGTTGGTCATAAGGTCATGGGAAGGACCGAAGTGGTCCTTCTGACCATGGAGCTTATTCAGCAGATCAGGCAGAGACTGCAGACAGCTTAGAGTTGGCAGAAGTGTTATGTCGATCGGCGCCGATTAGAGTTGGAATTTCAGGTCGGCGATATGGTATTACTGAATGTCTCACCCTCGAAGGGTGTGATACGCTTCATAAAAAGGGGAAATTGGGTCCCTGGTATATTGGACATTTCCGTGTGATTGCCACGCTGGGCAAGGTGGCCTACCGATTGGATTTGCTGAGTGAGCTCAGTCAGATCCACAACACTTTCCATGTCTCTCAATTGCGGAAGTGTGTGAGGGACGGTAAGGCAGTGGTTCCTTTGGATGATATTCACGTCGAAGAGTGTCTGAATTATATTGAGAGGCCGGTGGCTATATTTGAGAGGAAGATGAAGGTCCTGCGCCACAAGGAGATACCTTTGGTAAAGGTTCATTGGAAACATCAGAGAGGCTCCGAGTGGACCTGGGAGCCGGAGGCTGAGATGTGGGAGCATTATCCTGAGTTATTTGCCGCAGCCGACTTCGAGGACGAAGGCTAGTTTAAATGGGGGAGAATTGTAACATCCCAATGATGATGTACTTCTAATTTTAACCCAATAGTTGAATAATATTGTATTTTGACCCCCTAAAGTTGAAAAGATTCCAAGATTTTCCCATAGTGGCGTTGTGGTAATTTTAGGCAGGAAGTTAGTACGATAGGCGTACGATGTGTACGTTGAGCGTACTAGGGCGGACCTTAGTATGCGGGGTGTACATCTCGTATGCAGGGCGTACGCGCATGATGTTCAAACCCTAATTTTTAGGGTTTTGGCCATATATAAACACGATTATAACTTCATGTCTCATATCCTCAGTAGCCTCCCTCCGTGAAAAACGTCTTCAAGCAATCCTAAGTGAGAAGAATTCATTTTTGAGACCATAGGAGTGTTTTGGAGGCATTCTTGAAGAAGAAGAAGGTGGTGAGAAGTACTTAGAGCTTGAAAGCACTTTGGATATGAGATTTCCTTCTTGTTTGCAACCTCCAAGAGGTATAAAATTTGCATCTTGATCACTCCATCTTGTAGATATAGACATTTCACTCCTTTAAGTCACTTTTTGTCCCAAAATGGTGATTCTTGAGCATGGGATGTTCTTGACCCATTAAGTCGCCTTTTCCGACCTTAGAAAGGGTCTTGAGTCATAAAAATGTGGTCTTGATGGTTGGTTTTGCTCTATGCATTCTTTAGAAGGTCTTAATACATTAAGATGTTGAATTAAGCACTTATTGGACATGAAAAGTCATAAAGTTGAAACCTTTATGACTCTTAGTGAAATTTTGGCATTGGATCTACAATTGGACGCATTAAGTCGAAGTATTAAACTTTTAATGTGAGAAGAGAAGTTGTGTGAGTACGCTGTGCATACCTATATGTACGTTGAGCGTACTCAGTCAACAACCCTGATCACAGTCAAGCTAGAGTGCCACGTACCTCTGGAGTACGCCCCGCGTACGCGTTCTGTGTCGACTCAGATGAGTTGACTCGACTGGGTTGACTTGGCTGGGTTGACTCAGTTGACTTGTTAGTTATGACCAACTTTGACCAAGGGTAATTCAGGAAATTGTGATTATTTTATTAATGGGAAATGTTGGACATTTAGGACTTGGGTGGAGACGGTATTCGGGATCAGAGTATTGGTCAGTTTTTCGTCAGGCTGTGAGGTGAGTCTTCCTCACTGTACTTATGGGTCGCAGGCACCAAGGTCGGCCTAGTGGATTGGATATCTTATTATATGATAGTATCGTATTATGTTGTAGAGATCTGTTAGATCGGCATCCTGGTATATAGGATGTTAGCATGTGGTAGTGATCTGTAAATATGCATGTTTGTCTAATGCATGGTTATATGTTTATCTGCTCTGTGTATGTCGATATGTTTTTGTTGGTTGGGTTGAGACGGTCCCGCTTTGTGCTGAAGGCAAAGATACTCAGGGCGGTCCGGATAGACTGTAGGCCCTACAAGACAGTCCAGTCAGGCGAAACGCCCGACGAGCGGTCCGGATAGATTGAAAGCGCTGCGAGACGGTCCAGTCATGTCGAAGGCTCGGGAGTGGTCCAGATAGGTTGTAGGCCCTGCGAGGCGGTCCAGTCAGGCTGGAGGCTCATTTATGCATGTTGTTGTTTGATATGTTGTATGTGGTGGTAGTTTGGGGGAACTCACTAGGCTTTAGCTTACGGTTTTAATTTATTGGTTTAGGTACTTCTGATGATCGCGGGAAGGCGAAGGCGTGACCGTACACATCCTCTGCTTTATGGATTTATGATTTTGGGATACTCTGATATTGAAAAACAATTTGGAAACAATGATTTTGTAAAATTTTTATGACTATGGGTTGTTTTTAAAAGTTTAAATTTGTTGTGATTTTTGAGTTGTTACAATATGTTTGGTCACCCCCACAGAGTAGGTGACAACACTAGATCATTCTATACGATCTTGTGAATTACGTTGCTAGTGTGAGCTCGTTACTCACAGACGTAGGTGAATTGGAAAACCATACTCATCAATTACTCTAACGGATCATAGGCCTTTACGACTTACACTGGCAAAGGAAGTCACTAGCTGTGTAGTCAATTTTTTAAAGATTCATCAGCCAAGATAATTTCTCCTTGATAATCTTGAACTACGATCTGTGAAGATCAGTAGGAATAGATATGTACGAATGTAAGCCAATATGGATTTAGTATGGTAATGGTTGGTTTTGTGGGTCTGATAATTAAAGAATATTATCATATCAATATTGTGGGATTGAAATCCCTATATATCTCACCAAGTTTCCTCAACCTAACCCACTCATTTTATATGCATTACAAGTATCAAGACTCAAGCTAGTGGAACTTGATTATGATGCTGAGTGTTTAATAGACAACCCGCAATAGTATTCTGGACCATCAAGTCTTTATGCTATAACTTATGTATCTGTATTGATTATGATATCCTTAGAGTTTTAACATTTTAGATAAAAACATTTGTAAATCAAAATGATCTTTTGTACTGGGATTTTCCACAAATATAAATAAATGATTTTAAAAGCATAAAGAAAAGTTTTAAATGGTTCTGAAAATTAGAGGATGTCACAGCCGGTATCAGAGCATTAGATTAAGCGAACTAGGAATTAGTAGGATTTCTAGACTTAAACTTAGAGATTAAGCAATGATGGTGAGGTGTGTGTCTAGGATATTTTAGAATAGACACAAGCACTAGAATATTTTAAGGTATAAGTATTAAATAATATTAAGTGCTAAAATAGAAATTAATATATATAGCATAACGTAGGTTAAATACCTTATTTGCTATAACACGAACTAGCTTATTTTAGGATAAAATGCCTAATTAGCTTTTATGTGCCAAATGAATTGTAGTATAACATGCATTAGATTTCCTTTTAGGTTGCTATTATTAGATTTAAGGTTTGTTGTTGACCTAGTATTAGGAAATTTTATGTGTTTAGATTTCTAAACGTTTAATTACAATATTAGAACTGGCACATAACTTCTCGGAGTAATAAGGGGGATTTCGCGTCTAAATATTCCCTATCTATATTCTCGTCTCGGTATGTTGAACACCTTCTTGGGTATATAGAACATCGTGACCATCACAAGGAGCGCGAGAGTTATCGCAAACGAAGGAGGTCCATCACCTTAGAACATCAGAAAGGGAGTTGCTCAAATCCCGATTATTGAAGCCTGCACCATGATGCAAGAAATGCTTGATCAACAACGACGCGAGTTCAGGGAGATTTTAGCTCAAGAATTGAAGGAATCAACAATGGACCAGTTCCCATGCATACAGTCCAAGAAGGAAATAATGATGACTTGGAAAGTTATCAGAGGTCGGAACAACCAGAGGTCCAGATAAATGACGAACCCATAGGCTACTGCAAGTATAAGGATTTCATGAATTGCAAGCCATCATCAATTAATGGGAAGGAAGATCCTGTAGGACTCATGGATTGGATATCAGAGATGGAGTCGACCTTCATAACATGTGGATGTACAGACTAGCTACAAACCCCCTACGTTGTGAAGCAGTTCAAGGGCACAACACTTCGTTGGTGGAACACATTAGGGAAGATTGTGAGCCTCAAAAAGCCACTACATCTCACACAGGATGAATTGTTGACCCATTTCTAGAGGAAGTTCTGTTCATATGAGAAACGTTGTAATTGGAGAATCAATTCCTGGCTTTGACAAAAGGAAGCATGTCAGTGGATGAGTACACCAACACCTTCACTGATAAAATGGAGTTTGCCCTACGAATTATTCCGGATGAACTAACCAAGATTGATAGGTATACCAAGGGGCTACCTTGGGAGTATACTGTGATGGTTAAGTAGGAACGTACATTTGAGTCGAACGTCTAGGCTGCAAAGTCTGTCGAAGGGATGATGAAGAAAAGGATAAACGACAAAGCAGAAGTTGGTGAGAAGAGGGAAGCTAAGGGAAGCAACAAAAACAAAAACGAAAAGAAGAAGAAGTCAAGCAACGAGTCTAGGAGCAAACATGAAGGGAGGTGGTGCGACCAGTGCAAGAAGAGGAATTTTGGCGACTGTGTCGTCTGCTACAAATGCAAGAAGTTGGGGCATATCTCTACAAACTACCTAGTAAAAGGAAAAGCTTGATTCACTTGTTGAGAAGAATGGCACATGAAGGCGGAGTGCCCTAAAGCTGAGGAGCAAACCCCAAGGATCCTACCAGCAAAGCCCAAGGGCAGAAGCTACCAAATGATCCTTGATGAAGCGGATTCCATTATAGGAAATGAAGAGTAGGAAGCTTCTTGTCCGAAGATCGATATATGTGTAGTCGTCCTATACAGATAGTAATAGGATGTGAAGCACGATATAAGGTGCATATTGTATGAATAAATGTTGTAATCATTTTCGAAAGTTATAAAATTTCTAGTTATGATACATCGTTGTGTGGCATTAAGAAATTATGATTTTAACAAAAATGGATTGGTTAAGAATAAATTATGGTATAGTGTGCCTTCTAAAGTAGGACACTACATGAGAAAGAATTTAGAACAGAGGTTGGAGAGTGAAATTACGGTTGAGGATACGTATGGAAGAAATCCTAGTGGAGTCTAGGAATATGGTGTATATGATTACTTGGACTCATCTATATGTGTTAAATTTCTTTAGATATCTTTATGAAATAGTGACTTGGGAAAACTGCGAGAAACTTTTGGGACGAGTACGAGTCGGTGTGAAAGGTAGTATGGGCCCATACTACCAGAAGCACATGACTCGTACTTGGATCAGGAGAAATCACAAGTGTACTAAGGCACTAGTAATTGGATACATTCTTGTTCATTTCCATCATTATCTCTTTTTCGGTGATTATTTCTATTCTGACACTAGTAGTCAAAGCGAATTGGGTCCGACTAATCTCCGAAGTAAGTTGGTCATCGTGTCCGACTTTAGATTGAAGGAAGAGATATTCAAAGCGATCGATAGAAGTATCACAGTAGCCGTAGCATGTAGCTAGAAGTGTTACATGCTAGGATGTGATTATATCACATTAGAACATGAAGGAGGGTATTGTAACATCCGTTTTCCAGGATGAATCGAATTAGGGTTTCGAGGAGTCAAAAGGTTGAATTTTGGAAGAAAAGGAGCCTCACGACATGAGATTGGAGGCTCACTACGTGAGATGGGTTGTATGAAAACTATTGTTTGGGACTGGTCTCACGACGTGAGACATGGAGCTCACGACGTGTGCTAATGCAGCCCAAGCCCATGATCATTTTAGGGTTTTGTTTGTATTTAAGCATCTTTAAATTCATTTTAGGGTTTCTTATCAGCCCCAAACCCTCTTTCACCTAAAAAAAACCTAGTCTTCATCCTTGCTTGATCTTTGGTCATTTTAGAGCTTTTGTTGGTTTGGAAGAAGGAAAAAAGAAGAAGAATAAGGTGATCTTGAATTCAGGATTGCAAGGAATCTTCATCATCATCATCTTACATTGTTTCTGCATTATTGTAAGTATCACAGATTCCTCTTTTATTGTTCTATGAGGCTAGATCTAGGTTTTGTCCCACTTTTCCTCTTGATTGTGCAAGTTTGATGGATGGAAACCATAAAGTTGGCAACTTTGTGAGTTATTAGGGTCTTAAGAGTGATATGGAGTTTAGATCTAGTGATGAATGGTTGAGTTTTGGGAACCTTGCATGGAAGTTGGATATCGTTTTTTCAACTTTTGACCCAAATGAGATCTAGACATGTATTGGACATATATGTATGAAAAGCATTGACTTTCTAGTGCATTATGGAGTTATAAGACCTTGTGGAAAGTTAGAGTTCAAGGATTAATGGATTAAGGACTTAAAAGTTGTACTTTTGACTTCAGACTGTTCTCATGATGTGAGACTTGGGTCCCACGATGTGAGGGTTGAATGACCTCGTTTCTGGTTAGATTCTTGGTGCTCACGGCGTGGGACGAGGCTCTTACGACGTGAGGTTAGATTTTGGAAGAAAATGAGACTCACAGCGTGAGACTGGAGGCTACAATACCTTACGACGTGAGATTGGAGGCTCCAAGGAGACAATACCTTACGACGTGAGATTGGAGGCTCCAAGGAGACAATACCGCAGTCTAGTGAGCCTTGTCAGGATTCCCTTGATATCTGCTAACCATGCTTAAAGCAAAGGCCACATCAGGGCGAGTAAAAGTCATAACATACATGATCGAGCCAACTGCGGAAGCATATGGTAATCGACTTATCTCAGCTATCTCAGCCTCTGTACTCGGACTCTGAGTTTTACTCTGTTTGGCATTGCTCTTGATCGGTAAGTCACCTTTCTTGGAATTATGCATGTTGAACCTCTTCAACACTTTGTCCAAGTAGGTACTTTGACTAAGTCCAATTAGTCTCTTACTCCTGTCTCTCAATATCCTTATCCCTAGGATATAGGCAGCTTCTCCAAGGTCCTTCGTAGCGAAACACTTCCTAAGCCCGGATTTCACCTCCTGCAAGGTTGCGATGTCATTTCCTATGAGTAGTATGTCATCCACATACAGTACCAAAAAGCTAACTATACTCCCACTAGCTCTGACATATACACAGGAATCATCCTCACTTCTCGAAAAGCCAAACTCTTTGACTTTCTCATCGAAACAAAGATTCCATCTGCGAGATGCCTGTTTCAATCCATAAATGGATTTCTCAAGCTTACACACTCTATTAGGGTACTTAGCATCGACAAAACCCTCTGGCTGACTCATGTAAACATCCTCAGCCAACTTCCCATTAAGAAAAGCGGTTTTGCCATCCATTGGCCATATTTCATAGCCATGAAACGCAGCAATGGCTAGCATAACCTTAATAGACTTAATCTTCTCTACTGGTGTGAAGGTCTCATCATAGTCAACTCCTGGAGTTTGAGTAAAGCCCTTCGCAACCAGTCGCGCCTTGTATGTGTGTATTTTCCCATCCATGTCGGTCTTCTTCTTGAAGATCCATTTGCACCCGACTGTCTTACGACCCGGTACATTGTCTACCAAGTTCCAAACCTGATTGTCATACATGGACTAAATCTCGTTGTCTATCGCCTCTTTCCATTTAGCAGACTCGGGGCCTGCCATGGTTTCCTTGTAGTTTCTAGGTTCATCCAAATTTATCAGTGTGCTATCACTGATAAATGTGTCACCCTCAGATGTTATATGGAAACCATATAACACAGGTGGAACACTAACTCTACTGGAATGCCTCAGAGGTACGGACTCGTCAATCGGCTCTACAGGAGTTTCCTCCTCAGGTTGATCGCTAGTGTTTGAGGTTCCTTCACCGCTTGACTCTTGAAGTTCTTCAAGATCAATTTGCCTCCCACTGTCCCTTTGGAATATGAGTTCCCTCTCTCGGAAAACCCCTCTCCTCGCAACGAAGACAACATTGTCAATCGGAATATAGAAGAGATAGCCAAAGGACTTTTGTGGGTAGCTGATGAAAATATACCGCTCACTCCGAGATTCATGCTTGTCGTGAGTCTCGCGCCTCACGCAAGCCTCGTAACCCCAAACCTTGATGTGTGCTAACGAGGGAGCCTTCCCTGTCCACATCTCGTGAGGTGTTTTGGCAACCTTTTTAGTTGGGACACGATTAAGGATATGGGCGGCAGTCTCTAAGGCATACCCCCAAAATGAGATAGGTAACGAAGCTCGACTCACCATGGAACGAACCATGTCCAACAATGTGACAACCGTCAAATTTCGGTCAATTCAAAGTCAAACAAAGTCAACAAGTCAAACCGGTCAACTCCAATAACCCTTGTATGTTAGGGTTTACGTTATGTAATCACTATACAATTCGCTATTTTAATGAGAAATCATCATTTGGAAAGTTCATGTGTCTGATTTTCCTTAGCCTTAACAGTGCTAAACAACGAACCAAAGCGATAAAACACTATTGCACAATCATCGGGATTGTGTAGGACACTAAATCATGGCTTAACGGGGTTTACGGACCTTGCGTTTCAAAGCCAAACACTCAAAAAGGTCTCAAAAGAACTCTCTCTCAATCTCTTTCACTCAATCTCTCTCTATTAGAAATCTCTCCCAAATCTCTCTCAAAAGTTCCTTTAACTTTTTGTAATCATTCGGGTCATCACGACCCTTAACCGGGTCAAAAACCACTTGAAACGGGGTAAAAACGGGTAAAATAGCCTTAAGGACCCAAAACCGAAGCTTCAGGACCGAAGCCTTGCATCCGAAGTGCTCAGGACCGAAGCCTCGGACCGAAGCCTCGCATCCGAAGTGCTCAGGACCGAAGCCTCGCACCGAAGCCTCAGGTCCAAAGCCTCAGGTCCGAACCTCGGCCCAGGACCGAGCAACTTCGCAGATTCAGCCTTTTTTCCCGGTTTTCGACTACGACTTCGTTTTAACTCCGTTTTTCATTATTTTAACGTGGGATTTTCACCCAAAACTTTATTTTATAAACTAAGGCCCCAAAATATATAAATCTCCAGGGTTTTTATAAAATATATTAAAAGAATTAGTGGTTGAACTAATTATTGAGGGAATATTTGCTTTTCCTTAATTTATGGCAAAAGCAAACCACCACCACCTCACTCTATGATTAGCCACTCTTTCCTACTACCCCTTGTCTCCTTAGTGGACCTTTACACCCAATCTCCAGCTCTTCCCACGTTCTAAGAGCTGGAGGATTGATCCTCTCTCCTCATTCTCCATAAAACTCTTTCATTCTACACTTAGCAACCAAGAACACTCTCCAAAATTCTCTCATCTTTTCTCTCAACTTCAAGAACTTCAAGGCTTTCTCCAGGGATTTCTTTCTTCAATTAGTAAGTATCTTCATCATTCACATAATTATTAAACTCCATTCTACTCAAATCATTGATATCTTACACAAGTTCCATCTTATTCGGTGTTAGATTCTCGAATCATCAAGACATCTTCTTAGTGTTCTTGGGTTGAACACTTCCTCTCTCTCACTTTCATCTACTGAAACCACATAAGGTGAGTTCATACCCCTACATTTACATGTTTTTCTTAAGTTTTAAGGGGGGAATACAAGTAAAATCATCAAGAACACAATTAAACTTTTTCTAACAGATTACATCAGAAAAGATGGACGTTAATCACGGACTATTTTGGTCAACTTAAATATTTTAGTTTTCAAAACTGTTCCAGGTGCAAGTAGTTCAAACTCTTAGCTTTAAAATGGCTACTTTCACATCTCCATATGATTTTTCTACAATTTATGGTGATTTTTACAAAACTGCCTGTCATTTCAGAGGCAAACCCGGACCAGTCTGTGATTATGAACATTTTCACCTCTGTTAGAGATCACTAAAAATCATGATAAAATTTACAAACAAACTAGACTCATATTCGAAACTCTCAAAATTTGCGGATTTGGATTTAGAGCTTTGATGATTTTTCTATAAATTTTCTAAGAACAGTAACAGAAACTGTTTTCAACGAAAAGTTGCTGTTAATTTCATTTCACCTTGTAACATGTTGAGCAAGGTGTATATCTTTATGTGATTATATGTTATTGCAATATATGACATTTTATCTTAATATTTAGACACACATAAGTTTACAAATGGATTTGGTCATATAAAATATAAAGAATAAAAAGTGATTATAATCAAAGTACAATCGATACATTTAAACATTTAATAAACTATTTTGAATATAGTTTGCATACATTACCACGTACTACCCTTGGTTGATAAACTATAATAGGTATAGTTTATGATACATTACATAACACATACATTTAAAAAAGGGTACATTTATACAAAGGATATTTTCATTAAGCAAGGTACGGCCATACGGTACCAAGTCTTCATAACACGTAATTCCGTTAATGACTTTGTGAGACATTTACTTCAAATTACCATTAAGTCATGTATTGTAACCAGAGTCTCCTTGAGGGAGAGCGTGATACTTGTGTATAGATCTATATTGGGTTTGACAAACCCACACCTAAACTGCATGCAACAGTTAGACCGATAGGTCTGGGGTGACAAATGTCATAACATTTCCGACGCCTGAAGAACGTCGTTTTAGGCAACCTTGGTCATAGTATGGTTATAATAAACTCACATAAAGTATTAATAAACATTGGAATTTACGGGAACTTCATTAAAATTTAACGAGTTTATGTCGATTTAAACTTGCATTGTTTTACTATAAATATGACAAATTACTTGTACATTTCGGTCTTTGGGTTTTAAGACTAGATTTACACATTAAGGAAAATATTGGATTTTCTAATACAAATACTAATTTTACAAACGAAAGGCTTTTAATAATACCAAACAAAAGCTTATGAACTCACCAACCTTTGTGTTGACACTTTTTCAAACAACTTGTACTCTCAGGAAATCATTAAACAGGTAATCAAGTGCTTTTGAGGATGGGACGCTAAGGCGTCTACTATTTCATATTTTGTCAACATATTGTAATTGATTCGTAAACATGTAATTCATACAATGATGTAACTTTTTCAATTATATATATGTTGGTTGTGTTTGCTTGAATTACTATTACAATTGTTGTTATGATACTATACATGAAGTCCTCCACCACCGGACGTTTCCGCCATCCTTGGTTTGGGGGTGTGACAGATTGGTATCAGAGCACAGTTTATAGTGAATTAAGTTTATCAAACCACATAAGATATACAAACTATAAACACAATTGGGACTAATAGTCTCTGATTTGTGCATTTTTCAAATAAATATACTCTTAGAAAATAAATGATTTTCTTGATTAAAGTATACATACATACATTACATGCTCGCATGGTATCATAACTAGCGAAAACATAAAGCAAAAGAAGAAGAGTTGAACATTTTGAGTATGCCTTAGTATATGTGGATTAAATCTGGGAAGGATATAGCCTGATCAACTATATCTGTCCGGGAATTTACTTGCATATACCGGGGGATGGTCAGGATGGACAACAAATCTAACAAACCTAATAACATACTACAAAGGATACTTTAAGAACTCAAAACTAAACATTTACAAATACTATAGGAGTATTTTGTGTTACTATAATAAATTATCTGAGAATTAAATAGGTCTTTATTTATAGATCAATAGCTGCTAAGTGGATGCGCTAAGGTCATATGTAACTAAGATGCTATAGACTTAGAATTTATGTATCTTTGTTTCACTTCCTGTCCTTGTTTGGTTGTGGTCTTGGAGTTAGGGTCATCTATTCGAAGGACTATTATATCTTAATCACATATGACTGGTATGCACTTTGCAACTAATTAAGTAACCGATAAAGATCATTTTAAAATATAATATATTAATTATGTCCCGACTAAATTAGTATATGTGAAACTTCTACAAACAGTCATATACTTGGAAACAAGGAAACTCAAATAAAATATTTTATACTTTCATTTTACCTCATAACCCAATGTATTGGGTCAATTAAAAGTATAAAATCGTATGTATCGTAAACATACCGGAAAACAACGTAATAATATACTTTATGTATAAAAGATTTCTCTTCCTATAAATACACTTTTACTAAAAGTACATTGGTTTACGACTTATGACAGAACCATGCCGCCAAGGAGAAGACCAAGACCTTCCAGCAACACAGCAACACCTCCTCCGCCGCTGCCTCCACAGTTTGATCCTGCGATGTTCCAGGCTGCAGTAACAGCAGCCGTAGCGGTCGTAATGTCGCAGATAGGGACAAACGGAGCTGGTGGTTCTGGATCGGGGGCTACAAACTCTAACCACGGAGACAGTACGTGGCGTGCAAGAGAGTGTTCATACAAAGACTTCACCAATGGCAAACCCGACAACTTCAATGGGAGCGGGGGAGTCATCACTTTGATGCAATGGTTTGAAAAGACCGAAGTAGTCTTTCAGGTGTGCTCTTGCCCCGAAGCGAGCAAAGTTAAGTTCGCAGCCTTCACTTTCACCGGCCGGGCCCTTACTTGGTGGAACTGCCGGATTAAGTCACTTACTCTCGAAGTGGCTAGCTCCATAACCTGGGCAGAACTAAAAACGTTGATGATGAAGGAGTACTGCCCGAGAGGTGAAATTCAAAAGCTGGAACAAGAACTTTGGAACCTCAGGATGACGGGCTCCGACCTTGAAACCTACACCACCCGATTCAATGAATTGGCTCTCCTCTGCCCAACAATGGTTACTCCGGAGGAGAAAAAGGTGGAGCGATACCTTTGGGGACTGTCTCTCCAAGTGCAAAGTAGTGTCCTGGCTTCAAGGCCAACTACTTTTGACAGTGCCAGGGAGCTGGCACAACAACTTGTTGACCACCGAGCCGGTCATAATACTACAACCACCACCACTGATCAATCAAAAGGGGGAAACAACAAAAGGAAGTTCTGGAACGAAAAGAAGAGCCAACCAGCACAGGACCCTGCTAAGAAGCAACAAATTGTTGCTGTCCATGCTGCCACTAATGCTGCCACTACTGCTACCACTCCAGCACCACCGAAGCCATATGCGGGAACCTTACCTAAGTGCAACAAGTGCAACTTTCACCACAATGGTGCTTGTAGGGAGATGCACTATAACAACTGCGACAGGAAGGGGCACACTGCTCGTTTCTGTAAAGCGCCGGCTCGACCAATCAACCAAGTCGCCAGTACGGGGGCAACCCGAACCTGCTACAACTGTGGAGACGCAGGTCACTTCAAAAGAAACTGCCCCAAAGCACAAGCCCCTAATGCTGGTGGAGTAGGAAGAGTCCTGGCAATAGGACATGGGGAAGCAGTCGAGGATCCCACGGTGGTTACCAGTACGTTTCTCCTCAATAACTCTTATGCATGCGTACTATTCGATAGTGGAGCGGAGAGGAGTTTTGTGAGCCACCAATATAAACAATTACTTGAACAAAATCCCCAATCACTAAAGGATACTTATGTAGTAGAAATGGCAAATGGGAAAGTAGAACGCACTAGCGATATATACTCAGAGTGTACTCTCACTCTATACAACCATACATTTAAAATTGACCTGATGCCGGTCACCATAAAAAGCTTCGACGTAATCATCGGGATGGATTGGTTAGTTCCTCACCGTGCCGACATTCTATGTTACGAAAGGGCCGTTCGCCTCAATCTACCAAATGATGAAACCCTTCTCATCTATGGTGACAAACCTAGTGCGAATTTACAAATCATCTCATGCATCAAAGCCCAAAAGTATCTCCGGAAGGAGTACCACGCCTTCTTAGCCCATGTAGTAGACAAGAAACAAGACGTGAAAGACATCAAAGACATCCCCGAAGTGTGTAACTTCCCGGATGTGTTCCCAGAAGATCTTCCTGGTGTACCACTCGCACGACAAGTCGATTTCAGAATTGACTTAATACCCGGAGCTACCCCCGTAGCCAGAGCTCCATACCGCCTCGCACCATCAGAAATGCAAGAGTTGTCCAGTCAGTTGAACGAGCTTTTGAGCAAAGGGTTCATCAGACCAAGCTTCTCACCTTGGGGAGCACCAGTCCTTTTTGTAAAGAAGAAGGACGGATCCTTTCGCATGTGCATCGACTATCGGGAACTAAACAAACTCACCATCAAGAACCGATATCCTCTACCCCGAATCGACGACCTTTTCGACCAACTCCAAGGAGCAAATTTCTTCTCAAAGATCGACCTAAGGTCAGGTTACCATCAGCTACGAGTTCAAGAAGAAGATATTCCCAAAACTGCATTCAGAACTCGCTATGGGCACTACGAGTTTGTGGTGATGTCCTTCGGTTTAACAAACGCACCTGCGGTATTCATGGACCTAATGAATAGAGTATGTCGACCCTATCTAGACAAGTTTGTAATCGTATTCATCGACGATATCTTGATCTACTCGCGAAGCGAAGAAGAGCATCGCCTACATCTACGCCAAGTGCTAGATACACTAAGAGCGGAGAAGCTTTATGCTAAGTTCTCTAAGTGTGAATTCTGGATTAGAGAAGTGGATTTCCTTGGACATGTGGTAAGTGAGAAAGGCATACATGTGGATCCCTCCAAGATCAAGGCAATCGAGAATTGGTCAGCACCCAAGACGCCAACCGAAATTCGACAATTCCTTGGGCTTGCTGGCTACTACCGAAGATTTATACAAAACTTCTCCAAGATTGCGAAACCACTCACCACCTTGACGCAGAAAGGTGTGATATTCAAGTGGGAAAATAAACAAGAAACTGCTTTCCAAACGTTAAAACAAGCCCTATGCAGCGCACCGATCTTGTCTCTCCCAGAGGGAACCGAGGACTTCGTACTGTACTGTGATGCTTCGAATCAAGGCCTCGGATGTGTGCTCATGCAGAGAGGGAAGGTTATCGCGTATGCATCAAGACAGCTTAAGACGCACGAGGTTAATTATACTACGCACGACCTGGAATTAGGAGCAGTGGTATTCGCTTTGAAGATCTGGAGACACTACCTCTACGGCACGAAATGCACTATCTTCACTGATCACAAAAGTCTTCAGCATATCCTCAATCAGAAAGAGCTCAACATGCGACAGAGGAGATGGGTAGAGTTGCTGAATGACTACGAGTGCGAAATTCGTTATCATCCGGGCAAGGCCAATGTAGTGGCCGATGCTCTAAGCAGGAAGGAGTACTCGGGCCGCCGAGTAAAATCCTTAACAATGACAATCCATTCCCACCTGACCATACAAATCAAGGAAGCTCAACTGGAAGCTTTGAAACCAGAAAAGGTGGCAGGAGAGACATTAAGGGGAATGGATAAAAACTTAGAAGTCAAGGATGATGGAGCACGTTATATCATGAACCGGATTTGGACACCGAAGTTCGGTGGACTCCGAGATGTTGTCATGAATGAAGCACACAAGACTCGATACTCCATCCATCCCGGGTCGGATAAGATGTATCTGGACCTCAAGAAATTATACTGGTGGCCGAACATGAAAGCTGAGATTGCTACCTATGTGAGCAAGTGCCTGACTTGCGCTAAGGTCAAAATCGAATACCAGAAACCATCCGGGCTATTACAACAGCCGGATATACCTGAGTGGAAGTGGGAACGAATAACCATGGACTTCATAACCAAGCTGCCTAAGACATCGGGCGGGCTTGACACCATATGGGTAATCGTAGACAGATTGACCAAATCAACACACTTCCTACCGATAAAAGAGACCGACAAGATGGAGAAGCTGACTAGAACGTACATCAGAGAGATTGTACGACTCCATGGTGTGCCGATATCCATTATCTCCGATAGAGATAGTAGATTTACCTCACGGTTTTGGCAGTCTCTACAAAAATCATTGGGAACTAGGCTTGACATGAGTACGGCCTACCACCCACAAACCGACGGACAGAGCGAACGAACCATTCAAACGTTGGAGGACATGTTAAGAGCTTGTGTGATAGACTTCGGTAAAGCATGGGATACCCATCTACCGCTTATCGAATTCTCCTACAATAACAGCTATCATACTAGCATCAAAGTCGCTCCATTCAAAGCTCTTTACGGTCGCAAATGCAGATCACCCCTGTGTTGGGCTGAGGTGGGGGATGCACAGCTAGCTAGAGGGCAAGTCTCTAATAGCACCCTCACTGGCCCTGAAATCATAAGGGAAACCACAGAAAAGATCGTTCAAATTCGAGAAAGACTGAAAGCGTCTCGCGATCGGCAAAAGAGTTACGCAGACAAACGACGCAAACCCTTGGAATTCCAGGTGGGTGATAGAGTACTACTAAAAGTTTCCCCTTGGAAAGGAATGATACGATTCGGCAAACGCGGGAAACTAAATCCAAGGTACATCGGGCCATTCGAAATCCTTGCTAGGATTGGGCCAGTAGCATACAAACTTCGATTACCTCAGGAACTCGACAAAGTACATCCCACATTTCACGTGTCGAACCTAAAGAAGTGTTTGTCTGATGAGACACTCGTAATACCACTCGACGAAATCGAAGTTAACGAAAATCTCCACTTCGTGGAGGAACCAGTCGAAATCATGGATCGGGAAATCAAACGAACGAAACAAAGTCGTATTCCCATCGTGAAGGTCCGTTGGAACGCTAAACGAGGACCCGAATTCACCTGGGAACGCGAGGATCAGATGAAACAAAAGTTTCCACATCTCTTCCCAAACTCTTGAAATCCCAGTCAAAATGAAATTTCGGGACGAAATTCCTTCTAACGGGGGGATGATGTGACAACCGTCAAATTTCGGTCAATTCAAAGTCAAACAAAGTCAACAAGTCAAACCGGTCAACTCCAATAACCCTTGTATGTTAGGGTTTACGTTATGTAATCACTATACAATTCGCTATTTTAATGAGAAATCATCATTTGGAAAGTTCATGTGTTTGATTTTCCTTAGCCTTAACAGTGTTAAACAACGAACCAAAGCGATAAAACACTATTGCACAATCATCGGGATTGTGTAGGACACTAAATCATGGCTTAACGGGGTTTACGGACCTTGCGTTTCAAAGCCAAACACTCAAAAAGGTCTCAAAAGAACTCTCTCTCAATCTCTTTCACTCAATCTCTCTCTATTAGAAATCTCTCCCAAATCTCTCTCAAAAGTTCCTTTAACTTTTTGTAATCATTCGGGTCATCACGACCCTTAACCGGGTCAAAAACCACTTGAAACGGGGTAAAAACGGGTAAAATAGCCTTAAGGACCCAAAACCGAAGCTTCAGGACCGAAGCCTCGCATCCGAAGTGCTCAGGACCGAAGCCTCGGACCGAAGCCTCGCATCCGAAGTGCTCAGGACCGAAGCCTCGCACCGAAGCCTCAGGTCCGAAGCCTTAGGTCCGAACCTCGGCCCAGGACCGAGCAACTTCGCAGATTCAGCCTTTTTTCCCGGTTTTCGACTACGACTTCGTTTTAACTCCGTTTTTCATTATTTTAACGTGAGATTTTCACCCAAAACTTTATTTTATAAACTAAGGCCCCAAAATATATAAATCTCCAGGGTTTTTATAAAATATATTAAAAGAATTAGTGGTTGAACTAATTATTGAGGGAATATTTGCTTTTCCTTAATTTATGGCAAAAGCAAACCACCACCACCTCACTCTATGATTAGCCACTCTTTCCCACTACCCCTTGTCTCCTTAGTGGACCTTTACACCCAATCTCCAGCTCTTCCCACGTTCTAAGAGCTGGAGGATTGATCCTCTCTCCTCATTCTCCATAAAACTCTTTCATTCTACACTTAGCAACCAAGAACACTCTCCAAAATTCTCTCATCTTTTCTCTCAACTTCAAGAACTTCAAGGCTTTCTCCAGGGATTTCTTTCTTCAATTAGTAAGTATCTTCATCATTCACATAATTATTAAACTCCATTCTACTCAAATCATTGATATCTTACACAAGTTCCATCTTATTCGGTGTTAGATTCTCGAATCATCAAGACATCTTCTTAGTGTTCTTGGGTTGAACACTTCCTCTCTCTCACTTTCATCTACTGAAACCACATAAGGTGAGTTCATACCCCTACATTTACATGTTTTTCTTAAGTTTTAAGGGGGGAATACAAGTAAAATCATCAAGAACACAATTAAACTTTTTCTAACAGATTACATCAGAAAAGATGGACGTTAATCACGGACTATTTTGGTCAACTTAAATATTTTAGTTTTCAAAACTGTTCCAGGTACAAGTAGTTCAAACTCTTAGCTTTAAAATGGCTACTTGCACATCTCCATATGATTTTTCTACAATTTATGGTGATTTTTACAAAACTGCCTGTCATTTCAGAGGCAAACCCGGACCAGTCTGTGATTATGAACATTTTCACCTCTGTTAGAGATCACTAAAAATCATGATAAAATTTACAAACAAACTAGACTCATATTCCAAACTCTCAAAATTTGCGGATTTGGATTTAGAGCTTTGATGATTTTTCTATAAATTTTCTAAGAACAGTAACAGAAACTGTTTTCAACGAAAAGTTGCTGTTAATTTCATTTCACCTTGTAACATGTTGAGCAAGGTGTATATCTTTATGTGATTATATGTTATTGCAATATATGACATTTTATCTTAATATTTAGACACACATCAGTTTACAAATGGATTTGGTCATATAAAATATAAAGAATAAAAAGTGATTATAATCAAAGTACAATCGATACATTTAAACATTTAATAAACTATTTTGAATATAGTTTGCATACATTACCACGTACTACCCTTGGTTGATAAACTATAATAGGTATAGTTTATGATACATTACATAACACATACATTTAAAAAAGGGTACATTTATACAAAGGATATTTTCATTAAGCAAGGTACGACCATACGGTACCAAGTCTTCATAACACGTAATTCCGTTAATGACTTTGTGAGACATTTACTTCAAATTACCATTAAGTCCTGTATTGTAACCAGAGTCTCCTTGAGGGAGAGCGTGATACTTGTGTATAGATCTATATTGGGTTTGACAAACCCACACCTAAACTGCATGCAACAGTTAGACCGATAGGTCTGGGGTGACAAATGTCATAACATTTCCGACGCCTGAAGAACGTCGTTTTAGGCAACCTTGGTCATAGTATGGTTATAATAAACTCACATAAAGTATTAATAAACATTGGAATTTACGGGAACTTCATTAAAATTTAACGAGTTTATGTCGATTTAAACTTGCATTGTTTTACTATAAATATGACAAATTACTTGTACATTTCGGTCTTTGGGTTTTAAGACTACATTTACACATTAAGGAAAATATTGGATTTTCTAATACAAATACTACTTTTACAAACGAAAGGCTTTTAATAATACCAAACAAAAGCTTATGAACTCACCAACCTTTGTGTTGACACTTTTTCAAACAACTTGTATTCTCAGGAAATCATTAAACAGGTAATCAAGTGCTTTTGAGGATGGGACGCTAAGGCGTCTACTATTTCATATTTTGTCAACATATTGTAATTGATTCGTAAACATGTAATTCATACAATGATGTAACTTTTTCAATTATATATATATGTTGGTTGTGTTTGCTTGAATTACTATTACAATTGTTGTTATGATACTATACATGAAGTCCTCCACCCCCGGACGTTTCCGCCATCCTTGGTTTGGGGGTGTGAACAAGGTTCGGTTGCGCCTCTCAGCCACACCATTAAGCTGTGGTGTCCTAGGTGGTGTCAACTGTGAAACAGTTCCACACTCCTTAAGATAGTCTAAGAACTCGATACTAAGATACTCGCCACCTCGATCGGATCAGAGCATCTTAATCTTCCTGCCTAGCTGATTATCCACTTCTTTCTTAAACTCTTTGAATCTTTCAAAGGTTTCTGACTTATGCTTGATTAAGTAGACATAGCCATATCTACTGTAATCATCAGTAAAAGTCATATAGAAGCGGTTAGCATCCCTTGTGGTGGTTCTGAAGGGCCCACACACATCGGTGTGTATGAGATCCAACAAACCCTCATCCCTTTCACAAGAACCAGTGAAGGGTGACTTAGTCATTTTTCCAAGCAAACAAGACTCGCAAGTGTCATCCGACCTTAAGTCGAATGACTCCAAAACTCCAGCCTTCTGGAGTTGGCCTATGCGCTTCTTGTTGACATGTCCAAGACGACAATGCCACAAGGATGCCTCATCCAAATCATTAGAAGAATTGATATGCAACACATTATATCCTAAGTTGTCTACAACCATCACAGTTTCATATACACCATTACAGGGTAATGCTCTAAAATAAAAAACACCATTATAATAAGCATTTATTGCACCAATTTCATTATCAAACGAAAATATGAAACCTTGTTTGTACAAACCATGAAAGGAAATAATATTTCTCTCCATATTAGACGAGTAGCAACAATTATTGAAATCTATTTCTAACCCACTACTAAGCAATAAAGAGTAAACTCCAATCTTGGTGACAAGTGAAACCTTCCTATTCCCCATGATCAAGTTTATATTCTCATGCTCCACATCCTTACTTCTTTTTAGGCCCTGCACATCGGAAAAAATGTGAAATCCACAACCTGTGTCAAGCACCCAAGAGTTAGTATGTGATGAGTTTTTAGATAGAATAGTGTAAATACCTGCATGGGTGGGTTTAACCTTCCCATCCTTAACATCCTGCAAGTACTTGGGGAAGCTTCGCTTCCAGTGCCCTTTTTCATGGCAATAGGAACACTCTGCTTCTTTTGGGATGGTCGAGGGAGTAGCAGAACCTTCTTTGGTTCCACTTGAAGAGGATCCATCAAGAGACTTTCCCTTGCGGCTCTTGGAAGGAGCCTTCCTCTTCTTCCCCTTACCTTGCCCAATTACGAGAACAAGGGCATTAGCAGTAGGAGTGGTTAAAACAGATTTACCTTTGAGACCACTTTCGGCAGTCCTCAAAAGGCCCTGAAGCTTGCTCAGAGTGACTTCCTTCTTGTTCATATGATAAGTCATGCGGAACTGATAATAACATGGAGGTAAGGAGTGTAGAATAATATCTATAGCCAGCTCCTCATCAACATTCACATTCAATTTGAGCAGACGGTCCACAAACCTTTGCATTTTCTGCAAGTGGCCCGTGATGGGTTCACCATCCTTCATCTTTGTTGTAATCATGGAGTAGATGATTTCATACCGCTCTTGACGAGCACTCTGATGGTATCTCTCCATCAGGTCCTGGTGCATCTCAAAAGGGTAGAAGTCCTCATAGGATTTTTGGAGTTCAAGAGACATGGTGGCAAGCATGATACAAGCTACCTTGGTGGCATCTTTCTCATGTGCCCTGAAATCAGCAATCTCCTGAGGAGTAGCAGCAGACTCATCGATTTCCTTAACCTCCTCGTCGAGGACATATTATCTGTCCTTGTAGCGAGTGACCATCCTGATGTTCCTAATCCAATCATTGAAATTAGTCCCATCAAAGACGACTCTCCCACAAAGGTTCATGAGAGAGAAGGAGCCGGCAGGGTTTGAGCCAGAAGCAGTGTTGGAAGACATCTGAAAAGAAAGAAAGACAAAGTTTATCTATAACCCTTATAGATTTTATCTTCGCTACTGGTGAGAAGGTCTCGTCATAGTCAACTCCATGAGTTTGAGAAAAGCCCTTCGCAACCAATCGCGCCTTATAAGTGTGTACTTTCCCATCCATGTCGGTCTTCTTCTTGAAGATCCATTTGCACCCGACCGTCTTACGACCAGGTACACTGTCAACCAAGTTCCAAACTTGATTGCCATACATGGATTGAATCTCACTGTCCATTGCCTCTTTCTATTTTGCAGACTCGGGGCCTACCATGGCTTCCTTGTAGTTGTTAGGTTCATCCAAATTTACAAGTGTACTATCACTGATAAAAGTATCACCTTCAGTAGTAATATGGAAACCATAAAACTCAAGTGTCATTCTAACTCTACTAGAACGTCTCAGAGGTAAGGACTCGTCAACAGGTTCAACTGGAGTTTCATCCTCGGGTTGAGCGCTAGTGTTTGAGGTTCCTTCATCACTTAACTCTTGAAGCTCTTCAAGGTCAATTTTCCTCCCACTGTCCTCTTGGCATATGAGTTCTCTTTTGTGGAAAACCCCTCTCCTCGCAATGAAGAAAAAATTGTCACTCGGTCTATAGAAGAGATATCCAAAGGATTTTTGTGGGTAGCCGATGAAAGTACAACGCTCACTACGAGGTTCGAGCTTGTCGTGAGTCTCTCGTCTTATGAAAGCCTCGCAACCCCAAACCTTGATATGTGCTAACGAGGGAACCTTCCATGTCCACATCTTGTGAGGTGTTTTGGAAACCTTTTTAGTGGGGACTAGATTAAGGATATGGGCGGTAGTCTCTAAGGCATACCCCCAGAATGAGATAGGTAATGAAGCTCAACTCATTATGGAACGAACCATGTCCAATAAGGTTCGATTGCGCCTCTCAGCCACAGTATTAAGCTGCGATGTCCTAGGTGGCATCAATTGTGAAACAATTCCACATTCCTTAAGATAGTCGTGGAACTCGATACTAAGATACTCACCACCTCAATCGGATCGGAGCATCTTTATCTTCCTGCCCAATTGATTCTCCACTTCTTGCTTAAACTCTTTGAACTTTTTAAAGGTTTCTGAGTTATGCTTGATTAAGTAGGTATACCCATATCTACTATAATCATTAGTAAAAGTCACATAGAAGCGGTTAGCATCCCTTATGGCGGATCTGAAGGGTCCACACACATCGGTGTGTATGAAATCCAACAAACCGTCACCCCTTGCGCAAGAACCAGTGAAGGGTGACTTAGTCATCTTTCCAAGAAAACAAGATTCGCATGTGTCATCCGACTTTAAGTCAAATGACTCCAACACTCCATCCTTTTAGAGTTAGGCTATGCGCTTCTTGTTGACATGTCCAAGACGACAATACAACAAGAATGCTTTATCCAAACCATTAGACGAATCGATATGCAACACATTATTTCCTAAGTTGTCTACAACCATCACAGTTTCATACATATCATTACAAGGCAATGCTTCAAAATAATATTTACCATTATAATAACCATTAATACCACCAATCTCATTTTTAAATGAAAAAGTAAAACCTTGTTTATACAAAACATGAATAGAAATAATGTTTCTCGTCATATCTGGCGAGTAACAACAATTATTCAACTCTAAATTTAACCCACTACTAAGCAATAAAGAATAAACTCCAATCTTGGTGACAGGCGACACTTTCTTATTTCCCATGATCAAGTTCATCTTCCCGTGCTCCACATTCATACTTCTTTTTAGACCCTGCAAATCAGAACAAATGTGAAAATCACATCCTGTATCAAGGACCCAAGAATTAGCATGTGATTAGTTATTAGATAGAATAGTGTAAATACCTACGAAGGTGGGCTTGATCTTCTTATCCTTTATGTCCTGCAAGTATTTGGGGCAGCTTCGTTTCCATTGCCCTTTTTCATGACAATGGAAGCACTGTGCTTCCTTTGGATTGGAAGAGGGAGTAGCAGAACCACCTTTGGACCCACTAGAAGAGGATCCATCATGGGACTTTCCTTTGTGGCTCTTTGAGGAAGCTTTCCTCTTCTTTCCCTTTCCCATGTCCAATTGCCAATATAGGGGCAACAGTAGTAGGAGTAGGCACAACAGATTTGCCTTTTAAACTGCTTTCAACAGTCCTCAAAAGGCATTGAAGCTTGCTAAGAGTTACTTCCTCCTTGTTCATATGATAAGTCATTCAGAACTGATCATAACAAGGAGGCAAAGAGTGTAGGATAATGTCAATAGCCAACTCTTCATCGAAGTTAACATTCAATTTCAGCAAGCGGTCCACAAACCTTTGCATCTTTTGCAAGTGGGCCGTGATGGACTCTCCATCCTTCATTTTTGTTGTGATCATGGAGGCAATGATTTCATAACTTTCCTGCCGGGAACTTTGATGGTACCTTTCCATCAAGTCTTGGTGCATCTCATAGGACTTTTGAAGCTCAGCAGTCATGGTAGCAATCATGATACACGACACCTTTGTCGCGTCCCTCTCATGAGCCTTATACTCAGCTATCTGTTCAGGAGTGGCAGTGTTTTCATCAATCTCCTTCAGCTCTTTGTCGAGAACATACTCTTTGTCCTTGTAGTGAATGGCCATTCGAATGTTTCGAATCCAATCATTGAAGTTCAATCCATCAAAGATGATCCTCCCACATAAGTTCATGAGGGAGAAAGAGCCATAAGCATTTTAGTTTGAATCAGTGTTCGAAGTAGACATCTGAAAAGAAAGACAAAGTTTAGATTAGATAATGATCCTTAATATAACACCCAAATGAGAAATTAAGGCTAGGACCCAACACAATATTCTACAATTCGGAAGAGGGATTCCGTAATCCAATTGCAAAATATTTAAAGGTAGGTAAATGACGATTTACCAATTTCCACCATGAAAAACGAAAATGAAGATTAGGTTTTAAATGAATTGAAATTCCTAGATTCTTTGAGATTCATTGAACTTTTCAATGGCATGTTTAAATCTTGATTATGCCCTTCAAGTTTGTGATTGGGATACCGAGGATCACAAACAAGGTGTGAATAACCATGAAAATGTGCTTGGTACTCTTGATGTTACTTATCACCTAAACAATATGCCCGTTAACCACACACGCTCCATTGATCTATGATAAACATCAAGATACCCTTTTCCACCCTTGTTAGTCCAAGTTAGTGTGTCGGTTAACCACACATGCTCCACAAACGACTTGGCAAGGTGCAAAGTGCAATTTCATGGAATAACATCATTTTCACATTTTTCCTAAAGTAACTAAGATTGAGAATTTATAAAAGTTTAGTTACTTTATAATATCATTATACTTATTAATGAGAATTAATGTCCTATCCTACCCATTCGGCTAACGACCCTCCACCAATCAAGGAAGCGGTGGGTGAGAGTGGATACCCATTCAACCACCATTTTATGGGCAGTTTCCTTATACCCCCATTATAGATCGGCTTCGTGAATGAGGCGTACTAACGGTAAAACTGATTTTTCTTATACATATATATTAGTATTAATCTTTTAATATTATAATAGTATAAGGGTTGAATTTTAAACTTTTAAAATTCTTGGGTTTAGAATTAAAGTTTCATAAATGAGACTTTTCAAGTTCCAAAACTTGAGGGCAAGTTTTGTAACTCCACTTTTTGAATTCCATAACTTATGGATTTAATGTTTCATGAATGAGACTTTTCACATTCCATAACTTGAGGAAAAGTTATGAAACTCTTCAAAACCATTTAGATCAAATTTTAAACTAATACAATTATCAAATAATTTATCATTTACCAATTTGACCTAATTTAATTCATATAGCAAGATAATTTCAAATTCTACAAATAATTAGTTTTTACAAAAATCAAGTAATTATCTTAAAATTTGACAATCATCATGTTATTGGATGGGTCTAATCATTACCATATCAGTAAAATCGAATTTTATGAGCCAAAACAGTTTGTGGTAATGATCCTAATCCAAAACAAGCCAAAAACTCGAAAATTCTGCCATCAGATGATCCAACTCGTCGAGCCAGGCAATGGACTCGTCGAGTTCATCATCATATGATCCAACTCGTCGAGTTCCCTTATGGGAATCATCGAGTTCAGCCTGGCAGAATCCAGAATTGCAATTTTTCAGCTTTGAAAATAACACAATTGCATCAATATAACAGAAAACACCCTAGGCTCTGATACCACCGATGGGTTTTATGTACTCTAACATCCCTATGGTGCACATACTACCCTAATGCTTTATATCTAAGTTTTCTCTAGTTACACATACAATATTTTCATTTTCCAAATCATGAAGCCTAACTAACATGCAACTTAGATATATGAATCATAAAAACTAGTTAGATGATTACCTCTTGTTGTAGCTTGTAGAACTTAGCATTATAAGATCTTAGCACCTCAAGTGTGATGCCTCAATCAAGTCAAAAACACAAAGAAAAATTAGAGGAATATGAGAGAGGTTTAAGAGACACCAAAATCGGCTAGCTTCTTCTTGGAATACTTGTGTGTCGATTTTGGAGCTAAGGGAACACATTTATAGTGTATAATCTCAAGGGTCACTTGTAAACCCTAATTCACACACTTAGGCTTCTAATCCAATAACACTTCATGGACTCTCATATGAATTTAGTCCATTACTAATTAATCATGGATCATTATCCCAAATTATAGGTATCACTGATTACATAATCAACCACTGTTAATTTAATCAGTCTCTTTTGATCACTAAATTAATTCCAAATTAATTCTTGATCAATACCAATTAAATAATATGATTTCTCAATTAATATATTATTCTTATAATATATTAATAAATCACAAATAACCTCTTTATCAAATATCCATCCTATCAAATTGTACTGGTGAAGGCAACCCAAAATGGACCATGCTACTATCGGGTCAAGTACATACCGGTTATAGTTATGGGCTTAGACACCTAATCCAACAAATTATACGAATGACTATCATTTGTTGGCACCACAACAATCAAGTACATAACTATTCCAGATAAAACTGAAGATCAAAATTCATACCTGTGATTTCTTGCGACCCAACCATGACCTCTTGTCGGACGATGAGTGTTGGGCTTGCACTCCCTCCGCTACCCATGTAGGACAATCGGGTTTGAGATGACCCGACTGGTGATGGTGAAAACATGTTTGATCCTTCTTGTAGTAACGAACGACATGCCCTTTCTCTCCATACTTGTAGCATTTGAACTTATAGCAAGCAAACTCGTGGGTTACACCACACTTTCCGCACATATCAAAGTCCCTCCGACTTCCACTATCCAGGGTAGCAACATCGAACTCTTCGCCCATCGCTGAAAATGATGAATCATGAGCCCTCTTTCTCTTTACTTGTCGCATTCCCATATCGAGATCTCTCCCCGTAGTCTCCTCAGCAATCTCTCCCACTGTCTGCAAGGCAGTAGTTCGCTCCTCGAACTTGGCAATCAACCTGTCAATGATTCGACCAACGACACCAGGCAACTCTTCCAGTAATATCTGTGAAACCTCAGTAGTAATCCAACCACATAACCCTGTGTCATCTATATAATCCTCGGAGGACTCTACTTCGCAACCAGACATTGACATCCTATTAAACAAGACCAAACTATCATCATTAAACCATCACACTTTACCCACTATACAGAAAACTGCACATAGATCCTCTACTGGCTTCTTAGAATCCGCATGAATTTCCTTAATTCGAGTATGGATTATATGCTTCCAGTAGTACGGGCCCAATACTACCTTCCACACCTATCCATACTTTCGTCAAGAATCATCCTTAATCTTCTAATTCACATCCTCATAATGATACTCAAAAACCTGCTAAACAACCACCATTCATACTAAAGCACTTCCTAGGCTCTCCTAGGACCCCCACCTCATGGTGCCATCAGCTGCTGAAAACCCCTATTAATGTCAGCTAACTACTTCCTGAATAGAATCACATGCAACAAAACTTAAATTATCACAGACTAAAAGACTCAACCCTGCAACGATTAGATTTAGACAAGAGCTACGTAATAGGACTAAATCCTTCACTCTAAGATTATTTAACCTTTGCAGCATGTAACTTAACGTATTCATTTAATGATTAACTCACATCAATATTAATCATAAAAATCACAAAGCAAGCAACATTCGAGCAATAGAACTCTATAGGAAATAAGGTATCATAAAGATCAAGCAATCCTCACGTATAAATATTGAAGATCCTTAGCGTATTCACTATCAGGCATATCTACTAGTTCACATATCAGTTATAAAATGCATCTCTCCTAAACAGGCATTCTAGCATGAAACCCTAAGCAGATCCTTATTCTAACTTCTAGCATGCAATTCTAACATATCACCAATACACATAACAAGTGTGGGTATTTTGGGGAATACTTTTCATGGCTCCGACTGATTGTACACATCACATCCTCACTTTCTGTCTTTTTAAAGTTAAATTTGAAACATATTTTACAGATTCTTAGTTTGAGTCTGGAATCACACAAGTGTTCAACTAATTCTCTCAAACAAGGGCTCTGATACCAACTTGTAACATCACAAAAATCATGAAAAAAAATTTATTTTTAAAACCATCACAAAATCCATAATTCACACAAAACATAGTTCCAAAACCATAAGTATAAATCAAAGTATCTCAAAATCATAAGTCAAATAAATATCCAGGATGATGTGCACAATCACGCCTTCGCCTTGCCCCAATCCTCTGATATACCTGAATCCATAAAATCAAACTATAAGCCAAAGCTTAGTGAGTTCCCCCAAAGTGAAGGGTTTTGAGCATTCTAACACTCCTATGGTGTACATGCAACCCTAGATGTGACAACCCGAAAATTTTATTTTTGTAAAAGTCAAACTTCTCATTTTGATCTATCGTATTTCAGTAGGTTTGAAACCTAAATTTGGTTTAAAACCTTTAATTAGAAGAGTTGCTTGAATTATAAGTGAAATATTAAGGAGCCTTGTCCGAACCACAAACCTTACATAGGCCGCAAACGAGCCTTCGGGCCGTGAACGGACTTCGGACCGTGAACCCTCGGTTTGCGGCCGTGATCTCGCCTCGGCCGTGAACTCTCTTCGGACCGTGAACTCTTCGGACCACAAACTGTGAGGAGGTTTCTAGAAGGCTTATCACCTCGGGCTGTGTTTACGGCCGTGAACCCTCACCTATATATTAAAGAAGTTCGAAATTTTCTCTCATTTCTTCACACTCAGCCGAAAACTACCCATTCTCTCTTAAACACTTCAACCGTGAATACTCTTTTCTCTCTCAACTATCATCTAACTCCTTTGATCTTATTAGAAAATTGCTTAGAATCTTCAAGTGTTCATCATTCATCAAAATTGTTGGGCCGTGAACACCCAAGTTGGCCATAAACTCAAGAACACTAAGTGTTCTTGGGCCGTGAACACCCAGCTGGCCGTGAACAGCTTACAGCCTTCAAACTTTGCATCTAACACCCTTATTTGTAAGTTAAACTTGCAAATTAGTTTGATTCCCTATCATTCTTATGATTATATTCATTAATAAATATACATATATATTATATGAATCGTGTTTAGGACTCGTTTTGTTAGCGAGACTTCACTTGTGGAGCAAACGTCCTATAACGAATCTTCTATCGAATCCCTAAATAAGGTGATTTCATACCCCCATACTTTTCCAAGCTTTTTAAATGTTTTTTTTTGGGGGGGGGGGGATACATGTAAAACACAAGAAATCTTGTGTTTAAAAATGTAATTTTACTTATTTCGTTATCTTTCCGTCAATGTGAATGAAAACATGAAACTTGTTAAAACATGGAAATAAACTTATAAACTATAATAGGTATAGTTTATGGATCATATAAACTATTTTACAAAGTCCAGGTTAAAACAGGGAAATAAACTTATAAACTATGATAAATATAGTTTATGGAACAAAGAGATCTTTTTACAAAATCACTTGTTATTAAAAAGGTTTTCGCATTATTACTTGTAAAGTCGTTAATCTAGTATGTGAGACAAGTCTTCGTGTACTTATCTAAGTACCAGAGTAAGTCTACCCTTATGAATAAGAGTCTCCTGGAGGGAGAGCGTGAATTTGTGTATAGATCTATATGGGACCGACAATCCCTCACCTCTACTGTTAGCTACAGTTGGACCGGCAAGTCTACGGGTGACAAACGTCATTAAGGATATCGCGTCCGATTCACGTCATATCAATCAATATGGTCATAAAACTCACAAGGAGAAAATAACAATATATTTACGTAGTAATATACTTTTCCTAAACTTTCCCAAGGGATATTAACTGTATGATACTCAGTATATACAATAAGGTTAGATAAAATTGAAATCCGATAGACAGTGGAATGTGTGACTTCCGCCTCATTTCTTGTTCCTTGTTTGGTTGTGGGCTTAGGGCAGATTCACCCATTCAACTGTCTGTTCGATCTCGGTTATATACAACTCGTATGTATTAAGTGATCATAGGAGGGTAATATCGTCACATCAGGTTTTCAGGGTAAACAAGTCTTTATTCAGTTTAACTTATCAACAAAACTAGATATCATTAAAGTAAGTATATTAATTATAGAAAATATAGGATTTTCTATGGTAAACATCGTTATTTTAAAGGTAAACAGTTTTCGATTGAACTTCTGAAAACAATAACAATTATTGTTGAAAACAATGTTTTACAATAGAGTAAGTGGAACTAGAAACTTATTTACAAAAGGTTTAATACTTATTATTAAACTAGTATAACATAAAGGACCTTTAATGGTTAATTCTATAATTCCTTAGTTTACACATCAAAATTATACATAAATAATATTCGATAGGCAGTGGAATATGTGACTTCCGCCTTATTTCTTGTTCCTTGTTTGGTTGTGGGCTTAGGGCAGATTCACACATTCAACTGTCTGTTCGATATTAGGTTATATAGTTAGTATAAACTAAGTGATTATAGAATGAACTATTGTGGTTACCATTCTGCTAGAGAATCATTAATGTAAATTTTGTGATTACTTGATGAATACATTAGGATTATATATATTAAAGATCCGGTAGACAGTGGAATGTGTGACTTCCGCCTCATTTCTTGTTCCTTGTTTGGTTGTGGGTTTAGGGCAGATTCACACATTCAACTGTCTAATCGATCTATATTATATATAATTTGTATTCACTAAATGATCACAGAAGGATTAACTACATTCATATTACTTATTAAGAAAATATAGGATTTTCTGGAGGAACAGACGAACTTTTCCAAAGAACAAAGAGTATACTTTTTATAATAAAAATACTTATGAACTCACCAACTTTAATGTTGACACTTTTTCAAACCACTTGTATTCTCAGGATCGTTAGCAGACAGGTACCCTCTCAGGCGCTGCGAAGACAGAGTTTTACGTCTTAACTTTTGTAGTACTTTTAATATTATTCAAGTAATGTTTTGAACACAATGTAAATATTATATTATCAATACGATGGTTGTTGTTACTTTGATTAATATGATGCATGTGTTGTGATACTTAACATGAAGTCATCCACCCCCAGACTTTTCCGCCGATCTGGTTTGGGGGTGTGACACTAGATGCCTTGGATCTATGTTTTCTCTATTATACATGCAAACTTTCAATTTTCCAAGGCAACATCCTAACTAGCATACTATGGAGTATATAAACTACAAAAATCTAGTTAGATGACTTACCTTTGTTGTAGTTTTGAAACCTTAAGCCTTTAAGAGCCTAGCACCCCAAGTGTGATGCCTCAAATGCTTCACACAACACCACCAACAATGGAGAACTTGAGAAGAAATTGTCTTGCACACACAAAATCGGCTAGCCATCTTGTATCTCACTTAAGTGCCGATTTTGGTCGCTATGAGGTTTCTTATATAGTGTGACACAACTAGGGTTACACCATGTAAACCCTAATGTGCATGACTTTCCACATTCCATAGGCTCCATGGGTTTTAACCTCCATGGAGTATCCATGGGTTACTACATGGGTTTAGCCCAACATAAAGAACTATGGATCATAAGCCCACTTTATAAGAATGAATGATTTACACAATCAATCCCCATATATTTAATTAGTCTCTTTTGATCACAAATTTAATTCCAAATTAATTCTTGATCAATACTAGTTAAATAATGTGATTTAATATTAATATATTAGAACTTATAATATATATTAATAAATCATAAATGTCCTCTTCTCAAAAGTCCATCCTTACAAATTGTTCTGGTGCCATGCAACCCAAATGGACCATGCTACTCTCGGGTCAAGTACATACCAATTATAGTTATGGACTTAGACACTAAATTCAACAGTCTCCCACTTGGATAAGTCTAATAACTATAACTACAAGTACGACTTAATACACCGACTAGCAATCGTAGCTCTTAAAAGCCTCTGTCGAACTGAGACACTCCATTTTAGATAAGTGATCATATAATCCTCTGTTCTCAAGATATCAGCCAGACAAATACATGAAACAATGTCATACTTATTGTCCAGCGGTTTGTTTCCTGATTTCCGATTTGTTTGACATAGAACTTAATCGAACACATCAATTTAGTTCTGACAGGGCCCGACACATAAGTCAAAAAAAATCATCGAGGGGCCCAAGATATTGCTTTTAATCCTCCAAGGACTAAAAGCAACAGATAAAATTCGACTCATATGCTTGTACTAACTACTCATCAAATTGTACACAACAACACGTTTTATAGCATCAAGTTACTGAAACGGTTTCGTACTATCAATGCACAAACAACTCATTGTCAACAACTCATATCTCTTGGTTTGAAGACTTATATGATATTATCGTCTCACAATCACTCGAGATAAATTCCATGAAGTGATACAAGTGAGCGCGGGTTTAATCTAATACTCAGACCTTATGAGCACTCATGAATGTTGCAGCAAACCTTGCTTTGTCTAACAGAATTCAGACAAATCTACAAGCCAAATTCATGACAGTCTTGATTCAATACCTACTTCCAATGTATGATCGACTGTGGATAGTTTGAATAATATAATTATTCTGGAAGTCAAAACATGCAAAGTGAAACAATAGTAAATGATTGACACAAGACAATACCATATTAGTAAATAAAAACACCTTTTATTTAAGCATCAAATGTCAATTGCATTTCAACTATTACAAGTTTCGAAAGCTATCTAATCATTAAAACTAATATCGTCCTTCAGCCCGATGCGCCTCGCATGCTATAGATGCTTAACCATACTCAGTCCCTTCGTGATGGGATCTGCTGGATTCTCATCAGACGATACCCTCTTTGCCACGAGGATTCCTTCTTCTATTCGATGTATAATGAACTGGTATTTTCTGTCGATGTGCCTGGATCTGCCGTGATCCCTTGGTTCCTTGGCTACGAAAACTGCACTCTCGCTGTCACAGAAAATCTCCATAGGCTCCTTTATAGCTGGTACAAATCCAAGGTCTCCAATGAAGTTCTTCAGCCATATTGCCTCCTTCGCTGTCTCGCTTGCTGCTATGTACTCTGATTCGCAAGTTGAATTAGCTACTGTCTCCTGCATGGAACTTTTCCAAGTTATTGCTCCTCCATTCAGGGTAAAGACCCAGCCCGACTGAGAGCGGAAATTATCTTTGTCGGTCTGAAAGCTGGCGTCACTATACCCCACCACTCTCAAGTCATCACTCCCACCGAGGATAAGGACCCAGTCCTTAGTCCTCCGTATGTACTTGAGAATGTTCTTTACCGCAGTCCAGTGAGCCTTGCCAGGATTCCCTTGATATCTGCTGACCATGCTAAAAGAAAAGGCCACATCAAGGTGAGTACAAGTCATAACATACATGATCGAGCCAACAGCGAAAGCATATGGTATTCGACTCATCTCAGCTATCTCAGCCTCTGTACTCGGACTCTGAGCTTTACTCAGTTTGGCATTGCACTGCATCAGTAAATAACCTTTCTTGGAATCCTGCATGCTGAATCTTTTCAACACGTTATCCAAGTAGGTACTCTGACTAAGTCCAATTAGTCTCTTACTCCTGTCTCTCAATATCCTTAACCCCAGAATATAGGCAGCTTCTCCGAGGTCCTTCATAGCGAAACACTTCCCAAGCCAGGACTTAACCTCCTGTAAGGTTGGGATGTCATTTCCTATGAGTAGTATGTCATCCACATATAATACCAGAAAGTTAACTATGCTTCCACTAGCTTTGACATATACACAAGACTCATCCTCCCTTCTCGAAAAGCCAAACTCTTTGACTTTCTCATTGAAACAAAGATTCCATCTGCGAGATGCTTGTTTCAATCCATAAATGGATTTCTCAAGCTTACACACTCTATTAGGGTACTTTGCATCAACAAAACCCTCTGGTTGACTCATGTAAACATCCTCAGCCAACTTTCCATTAAGGAAAGCGGTTTTGACATCCATTTGCCATATTTCATAGTCATGAAACGCAACAACGGCTAGCATAATCCTAATAGACTTAATCTTCTCTACTGGTGAGAAGGTATCATCATAGTAAACTCCTGGAGTTTGAGTAAAGCCCTTCGCAACCAATCGTGCCTTATAAGTGTGTACCTTACCATCCATGTCGGTATTCTTCTTGAAGATCCATTTGCACCCGAATGTCTAACGACCCGGTACATTGTCAACCAAGTTCCAAACTTGATTGTCATACATGGGCTGAATCTCGCTGTCCATAGCCTCTTTTCATTTAGAAAACTCAGGGCCTGCCATGGCTTCCTTGTAGTTGTTAGGTTCATCCAAATTTACCAGTGTACTATCACTGATAAATGTATCACCTTCAGTAGTAATATGGAAACCATAAAACTCACGTGTATTTCTAACTCTATTTGAACGCCTTTGAGGTAAGGAATCTTCAATTGGATCGACAACAGTTTCCTCCTCATGTTGATCGCTAGTGTTTGAGGTTCCTTCACAGCTTGACTCTTGAAGTTCTTCAAGGTCAATTTGCCTCCCACTATGTCCTTGGCCTATGAGCTCTCTCTCGCGGAAGACTCCTCTGCTCGCAACAAAGACAACATTGTCACTCGGTCTGTAGAAGAGATAACCAAAGGATTTATATGGGTAGCCGATGAAAATACACCGCTCACTTCGAGGCTCGAGCTTGTCATGAGTCTCACGTCTCACGAAAGCCTCGCAACCCCAAACCTTGATGTGGTCTAATGTGGGAACCTTCCCAGTCCACATCTCGTGAGGTGTTTTGGAAACCTTCTTAGTTGGGACTAGATTAAGGATATGGGTGGCAGTCTCTAAGGCATACCCCCAAACTGAGATAGGTAACGAAACTCGACTCATCATGGAATGAACCATGTCCAACAAGGTTCTATTACGCCTCTCAGCCACACAATTGAGCTGTGGTGTCCTATGTGGCATCAATTGTGAAACAAT
Source organism: Lactuca virosa (assembly GCF_052849685.1). NCBI lineage: Eukaryota > Viridiplantae > Streptophyta > Magnoliopsida > Asterales > Asteraceae > Lactuca > Lactuca virosa. The sequence continues at coordinate 75,023,812 of NC_136431.1, forward strand.
CCCACATTCCTTAAGATAGTCTAGGAACTCAATACTAAGATACTCACCACCCTGATCGGGTCGGAGCATCCTTTGTGGCGGTTCTGAAGGGCCCGCACACATCAGTATGTATGATATCCAACAAACCTTCACCCCTTTCACAAGTACCAGTGAAGGGTGATTTAGTCATCTTTCCAAGCAAGCAAGATTCGAAAGTGTCATCCGACCTTAAGTCGAATGACTCCAAAACTCCAGCCTTTTGGAGTTGGCCTATGCGCTTCTTGCTGACATGTCCAAGACGACAATGCCACAAGCATGCTTTATCCAATTTATTGGAAGAATCAATGTGCAACACATTATTTCCTAAGTTGTCTACAACCATCACAGTTTCATATACACCATTACAAGGTAATGCTTTAAAATAAAAAAACACCATTATAATAAGCATTAATAGCACCACATTCATTATCAAATGAAAAACTAAACCCTGGTTTGTACAAACCATGAAAGGAAATAACATTTCTCGCCATTTCAGACGAGTAGCAACATTTATTCAAATCTAACTCTAACCCACTACCCAGCAATAATGGTGATAGGTGAAACCTTTATATTCCCCATGATCAAGTTTATCTTCCCGTGCTCCACATCCTTACTTCTTTTTAGGCCCTGCAAATCATAACAAATGTGAATTCCACAACCTATATCAAGGACCCAAGAACAAGAATGTGATGAGTTATTAGATAGAATAGTATAAATACCTGCATGGGTGGCCTTAACCTTCCCATCTTTGACATCTTGCAAGTATTTGGGGCAGCTTCGCTTCCAGTGCCCTTTATCGTGACAATAGAAACACTCTGCTTCCTTAGGAATGGAAGAGGGAGCAGCAGAACCAGCCTTGGTCCCACTTGAAGAGGATCCATCAAGAGACTTTCCATTGCGGCTCTTTGAGGGAGCCTTCCTCTTCTTCCCTTTCCCTTGCCTAATTGCCAGAACAGGGGCGGTGGTAGGAGTAGTAACAACCAATTTACCTTTAAGGCAACTTTCGGTAGTCCTCAAAAGACCTTGAAGTTTGCTAAGTGTGACCTCCTCCTTGTTCATATGATAGGTCATGCGGAACTGATCATAACATGGAGGTAAGGAGTGTAGAATGATATTTATAGCCAGCTCCTCAGGGAAGTTCACATTCAACTTTAGCAATCGGTCCACAAACATTTGCATTTTCTGGAAGTGGCCCGTGATGGGTTCACCATCCTTCATCCTGGTTGTTATCATGTAAGAGATGATTTCATACCTCTCTTGACGAGCACTCTGATGGTATCTTTCCATTAGGTCCTGGTGCAACTGAAAAGGGTAGAAGTCCTCATAGGACTTTTGGAGTTCAGCTGTCATGGTGGCCAACATGATACAAGACACCTTGGTGGCATCCTTCTCATGAGTCCTAAAGTCAGCGATCTCCTCAAGAGTAGCAGAATACTCATCGATTTCCTTAAGCTCCTTGGGTAGGACATATTCCTTGTCCTGATAGCGAGTGACCATCCTGATGTTCGTAATCCAATTATTGAAGTTGGAACCATCAAAGATGACCCTCCTACAAAGGTTCATGAGAGAGAAAGAGCCAGTAGGGTTTGAGCCCGAAGCAGTGTTGGAAGACATTTAAAAAAGAAGAGAACAAAGTGGAAGAGGGATGTCGTAATCCAACTTGAAATATTAAGTCTAGGACGCAACACAATATTTTACAAATTGGAAGAGGGATGTCGTAATCCAACTTGCAAAATATTTGAAGGTAGGTAAATGACGACTTACCAATTTTCACTATGAAAAACAAAATTGTTATTAAGTTTTTAATTGGATTGAAATTCCTAGATCCTTTGAGATTCATTGAACAAATCATTGGCATGTTTAAATCTCGATTATGCCCTTCAGGTTTGTGACTGGGATACCGAGGATCTCAAACAAGGTGTGAATAACCATGCAAAATGTGCTTGGTACTCTCGACTTTATCACCCAATCAATCTGCCGGTTAACCATACACGCTCCATTGATCTTATGATAAACACCGATCCACCCTTTTCCATCTTTACTAGTCCAAGTTAATGTGCCGGTTAACCACACACGCTCCATCAACGACTTGGTAAGGTGCAAAGTGCAATTTTCATGGATTAGCATCAATTTCACATTTTCCTAAAGTAACTAAGATTGGGAATTTATAAAAGGTTTAGTTACTTTATTACTATCGTTATACTTAATGAGAATTATAGTCCTATCCTACCCGTTTGGCTAACGACCCTCCACCAGTTAAGGAAGCGGTGGGTGAGAGTGGACACCCATTAAACTGCCATTTTATAGGCAGTAACCTTCTACCCTCCTTATAGATCGGCTTCGTGAATGAGGCCTAGAAACGGTAAGACTGACTTGATCTTATACATATATATATATATATATATATATATATATATATATATATATATATATATATATATATTATTAACATATAATACTATAAAGTATAAGGGTTGAATTTTAAACTTTTAAAATTCTAAGGTTTGGAATTAAAATATGCAAAAGTGTAACTTTACAAATTCCAGAACTTGAGGGCAAGTTTTAAAACATGTCAAAACTTTTCATTTCCATAACATATGAGTTTAATGATCTCTTAAAAGAAAAACCTTTCATTTTCCATAACTTGAGGACAAGTTATGGAGTCCATTAAAAGCATTTAACCAAATATTTTAATTAACACAATAATCAAATAATTCATACATGATTCAATTAAACTCATATGAACAAGATAATTCACATCAAACAAATTCCTTGAAATTAGCCTAATTAAATAAACTAATACAAAACATGAAAATTTGACAATTATCTTTGAAATTGGATAAGCACAATCATTACCACATCAAAAACAAGTTTATTTATTCAAAAACAGTTTAGGGTAATGATTCTAGTCCAATTCTGGCTTTAAAACTCGAAATTTTGCATTCTGGAGCACCAACTCGTCGAGTGTATGAACTGAATCGGCGAGTTGGTCAGTGTTTAGGGTGGAATCGGCGAGTCTGTCAGTGGACTCGGCGAGTTCACTGTTCAGAAAGCAGAAAATCGATTTTTTTCAAGCTTTTAAAACAAGTAGCATCAAGTATAATGGAAAACAAGCCTAGACTCTGATACCACGGAAGGGTTTTGAGCATTCTAACACTCATATGGTGTACTTGTAACCCTAGATGCCTTGGATCTATGTTTTCTCTATTATACATGAAAACTTTCAATTTTCCAAGGCATCATCCTAACTAGCATACTATGGAGTATATACACTACAAAAATCTAGTTAGATGACTTACCTTTGTTGTAGCTTTGAAACCTTAAGCCTTTAAGAGCCTAGCACCCCAAGTGTGATGCCTCAAATTCTTCACATAACACCACCAACAATGGAGAACTTGAGAAGAGATTGTCTTGCACACACAAAATAGGCTAGCTTTCTTGTATCTCACTTAAGTGCCGATTTTGGTAGCTATGAGGTTTCTTATATAGTGTGACACAACTAGGGTTACACCATGTAAACCCTAATTCGCATGACTTTCCACATTCCTTAGGCTCCATGGGTTTTAACCTCCATGGAGTATCCATGGGTCACCACATGGGTTTAGCCCAACATAAAGAACTATGGATCATAAGCCCACTTTATAAGAATGAATGATTTACACAATCAATCCCCATATATTTAATTAGTCTCTTTTGATCACAAAATTAATTCCAAATTAATTCTTGATCAATACTAATTAAATAATGTGATTTCATATTAATATATTAGAATTTATAGTATATTAATAAATCATAAATGTCATCTTCTCAAAAGTCCATCCTTACAAATTGTTCTGGTGACATGCAACCCAAATGGACCATGCTACTCTCGGGTCAAGTACATACCAATTATAGTTATTGTTGGATTAATGTCTAAGTCCATAACTATATTTGGTATGTACTTGACCCGACCCGGCATGGTCCATTTGGGTTGCACTTCACCGGCACAATTTATATGGATAGTCTTTTGAGAATAGTATATTTATGATTTATATTAATATATTATAAGTTCTAATATATTAATATGGAATCATATTATTTAATTAGTATTGATCAAGAATTAATTTAGAATTAATTAAGTGATCAAAAAGAACTAATTAAATATGGACTCTTATATATATGGAATGGGCCAAGTTCATTTAGGTTGGGCTAAGCTTTCATGGATGATCCATGGAGCTTGTAACCCATGGATCCTATGTAAATGAAAGGTCATGGGTATTAGGGTTTACATGGATGTAACCCTAATCCTCCATAATATATAAAGGGGTCCTTGGCTCACAAAATTGGTACAAGTGTGTGAAAATAAGAGTGGACCGATTTTAGTGTGCATACATATTCTCTCAAGTTCTTCCAAGGTGTTTTGGTGATTTGTGATTCTATTTGAGGCTTCCACACTATTGGGGCTAAGCTCTTAAAGCTTGAAGACATCAAGCTACATCAAAAGGTATGTCATCTAACTAGAACTTTGTAGTATATGTGCTTCATAATATGCTAGTTAGGATGAAACCTTGGAATAGTTAATATTTGCATGTAAATAGAGAAAACATAGATCCAAGGTTTATAGGGTTGCATGCACACCATAAGAGTGTTAGAATGCTCAAAACCCAACAGTGGTATCAGAGCCATGAGTTGTTTTCTGTTATATTGATGCAAATGTTTTATTTTCAAGTTGAAAAAAAAAGGAAAAAAAACATGACATTTGTCAAATTTTAAGATAATTACTTGTTTTGTGAAAAACGAATTATTTGTAAAATTTGAATAATTTGTTATATGAGTTGAATTAGGTCAAATTTAGTAAAAGATAAAATGATATGATTATTTTATTAGTTTTAAAAGTTTGATCTAAATGTTTTAAGGAGTTACATATTTTGTCATAAAATTTTGGAGCTCAAAAGTTTTTTTTAAAGTTGTGATCTTAATGGTTTCTGAAACTTCTATAAGTTATGGATATGAAAGTTTTTTAAAAAAAAAAAAAATTTGATTCAAAGTTTTTATGGAGTTACAAAATTTGGTGTTAATGTTTTAAAGAATTCCATAACTTGTTCTTAAGTTATGGAACATGGAAAGTTTCATCATAAAACACCATTAATTCCATAAGTTATGGAATCCAAAGGTTTTCAAGAATTACAAAACTTGCCCTCAAGTTTTGGAATTTGAGAAAAGTTTTTTATGAAAAAAAGAATTGAATTCTAAAACTCTTGGGTTCATAACTTAAACAATTAATTAAATGGTTTTAATTTTGAGTTTAATAATTGGAATTATGATGTTTTGTTGAATAGTTCAAATTAACTCTTATGGACTTTATTAATAGTTAATTAAAGCGTTTAATTAAAAGAGTATTATTAAATCCATAAATATATGGTTTGAGTTTAATTAAATTAAAAGTCTAGTTTAATTAATAGATTAAACCACCAAGTATTTTAAATGTCTAAAATACACCCTTATACTATTATAATATTAAAAGTTTAATATATTATATGTATAAGAGCAAGTCGTCTTACCATTAGTAGGCCTCATTCACGAAGCCGGTCTATAAGGGGGGTATAAGGTTACTGCCTATAAAATGACAGTTTAATGGGTGTCCACTCTCACTCACCGCTTCCTTGACCGGTGGAGGGTCGTTAGCCGAACAGGTAGGACAAGGACTATAATTCTCCCTTCATTATAAGTATAATGATAAATACTAAGTAACTAAACACTTATAAATTCCCAATCTTAGTTACTTAGGAAAATGTGAATAAGGTGCTAATCCATGAAATTACACTTTGCACTTTGTTTAAGCTGTTAGTGGAGCATGTGTGGTTAACCGGCACACTAACCCGGACTTAACATGGTAGGCAAATGGTAACTTAATGTTTATCATAGTATCGTTGGAGCGTGTGTGGTTAACCGGCACATCGATTGAGGGGTAAATATTAAGGGTACCAAGTATATTTGCATGGTTACTTCACACCTTGTTTTGTGATCCTCGGCATCCCAGTCACAAAACCTGAAGGGCACACTCGAGATTGAAACATGCCATTGAAAAGTTCAATGAATCTCAAAAGAATCTAGGAGTTTCAAAACCAATTAAAACCTAATAATACATTTCGTTTATCTTGGTGGAAATTGGTGAATCGTCATTCACCTACCTTCAAATATTTTATAGCTTGGATTACGGCATCCCTCTTCCAAGTTATAAAATAGTTTGTTGGGTCCTAGCCTTAATATATCATATTGGGTGTTATATTAAGGACTTAAATCAACTTTACGTGAATTTCCCCCATTGTTGATGTCTGGTTTAGACAACAATGATCTTCCCAAACCAAGCTTTCCTAATGAATATGAGTTCCCGAGTTTGGCTCATGGAAGTCATACTTCTCTTCCTCCACCTCCTCCAATTATTCTCCATGACCCACAAGCTTAAAGACTTGAAAAGTTCAAGATCACTCAATCCCTACTCACAATAAAACATCAAATTGGAAGTCCTGTGTGCACTCATGTCTTAGGACTGAAGTCACACAGTGACAGGTTAAGAATGTTGGGTGTCGTTGTCCCAAGGAAGTTGGCTATTGACTGGGTGTTTCAGTCACTTCCTGAGTCATATAGAGAGACTACTATGTGACAGATCACGACATGACCCTAATGGATCTTTCTTATTTTCTTATTGCTGCTGAATCAGAAATGATTTGGTGCAATAGTCAAGCAAATATGGATGGAAGGTCTATTTCTCAAACTTCCATGGACATGGACAATGGTAACATTGGAAGTCCAGAAAATCTTTCTCTTCCCAATGGAAAGGGCTCGGCCTTGGTCAACCCGGTTGACCGGAAGGTAAAGTGAAAGTCTAAGTCTGGAATAACCTTTTGTACCATTCCCAAAGAGTCTATATGTTTTCAGTGTGAAGAAAAGGGGCATTGGAAGCGAAGCTGCCCAAGCTACCTGAAAGAAAGAAGAATCAACAGTTTGACTTGGCTTCAGGTAGGTCCACTATCTAACTCTATTAAGTTACCATTTGATGATTCTTAATACAAAATGTGACTCGGTTGCAATTTGATATTTAGTAGGATCAAGCAAAGGGAAGGAAACTTAAAGAAAAGAGTATGCTGAATCTGATCGCGAATATGGATTTCTATCGCTTGGTTGAAGATCGGATTCTTGAGCTACTTCTTAGGAGTTATGATAGATTGCTAGGAAACATGTAATAGCATAGTTTTCATTTCAATTTGCATTATAAGGAAAAGTTTTTCCGCATTTTTATAAATAAATAAAAGTTTTATTTTATTTTATATCTCCTTGCAATGGCATTTATGAAAACTTGATGTTTGTATGTTTCTAGCAACATTGGAAAAATGAATTTGATTCTTTCATTTGTGGTAGTGTCTAAATTTACCAAGTAAGGAAAGATTCTCATCACCCAAGTTTCAATTGGACCGAAACTTGGAATCATGCAAGTTGTATAGTATGATGAATGAGAAGTTTCATTTTTGGAAAAATTTAAGACTAGTTCCTTGTTCACATGTATATGTGAGTCAAGTGAAGGACTAAGGGATCAAGTACACATCCTTGTGAACTGATCAGAGTCCACCACAAAAGATCGATAAGACTACTCGTCATGATTTACTAAATTTTAGTAAATATGGTTATACTTACAAGCTTAAGTATAAGTCTGAGACATTGGAAAAGTTCCAATGTATAGCAGAACGAATAAGAAGAATCAAATTAGGCAGAAGGATAAAAGTTTCTCAAATCTGAAAAAATGGGAGAGTACTTTAGTATCATGTTTAATGGTCATCTTAAAGATTATGAGACCATATCACAATTCATCCTCTAAGTGCATTCTGATAGCTAAGAAGAAAAGTCATGAATTGTTGAAGTGGTCAAATCAAGAAGATGAGTCATACTTCGTTCCAAAACAATTCTTAGAGTCATACTCCAAGATTGTAACTTGAGTGACATATCTTACAGAAAGGTTTTAAACACTTGTCAAATGTAAGAGTAAAAGTGTCCTACTCTTGTACATTTGAAATTGGTAAGTTGTGATGTTTTGGATAAAACAAAGACCAACTAAGGCCAATTGTGTGAAGTGTTTGTCTTGATAAAGAATCCACACTATCTCTTGAATATTTGGCAAGATAGTCTTATATGTCAAGAGGATAGTGGGAGTCTTAAAGATCCTAAAAAGAATTTCAAGAACTAATCCAGAATAAAACCTGAGGTTCTTCACTAGCACACGACTTGAGGTTTATAACCTATCGTGTTGACATATTATGTGCCCATTCCAGTTAAAGTTGGCTTTGCATAGGAGTTCTGAAAGTTCTCAATTGGTTGCATAACAACTTGGAAGCAATGGCAGGCCCTGTACTGCCAGGTGGCAAGAAGTTAAGATTGCATAAGTTCAGTCCATATGAGTTTGGATTTGTCATTATCCTTGTCCTGTACTGACTATGGTTTTGACGATTCACATGGATAAGAACACATACACCATAAAATCTAAGGGTCATAAGGTTTCTCTCCGATTCATGAAAATGATGGTGAGGAAACACTTCCACCAAGTAGATTTGAAGCAGATGGCAAAAGGTCTAAACAATTGAGACTATGATTACGGCATCCCTTTTCATAGTTCTGAAATTGTTTAGACACACATGCATGCTATCTAAGGAAAGGTGTATGATTTTGATAAAGTTTTATCAAAGCATCTCGTATCAGAAATTTGAACTTTGGTAAGAAAGTCAATAAAGTATTGATTTCTAGAAGTCCAGCTGATTTCTGAGTACATATCAAAGCTAGTGGGAGCATAAGTGCTATGCTAATAATCATCATGTTAGTGGGAGCATGATAATTATTGTTAGTGTTGCAAGATAGCAATGTTAATTATAGAAAACAAAAGTTTCAATTCGTGAGGCTGCAGGGATTGAAAAAGTTGTTTTGCTATAATTAAGGGAGAGGATATACTTCATTTCAGTTCTAAAGGCTTAGATTGAGACCTTAATCATCTTTAGTCAAGAATATATATATATATATATATATATATATGAATTTCATGTTGGATTGGTTCAACTTAAGGAAATTCTATATATTGCGTTCTCAAAATTCGATTATGATTACGGCATCCCTCTTCATAGTCAAATTTTGAAAACATGGCAAATAAAAATATTGTAGCAAAAGACCGGTCTAGAATCATGTCTTTATGTGAGACATCATGAATCGTGTACCATTTGCTTTGGGTACAGGATCGATTGCATGTGCTATAATATTTGTCATTTCTAAATTTATCCAAATGCCCAGAGGCATTAAGAAGGGAAAAGGTCTAGAATTGGATATGACTAAAATGATTAAGCAATTGTCGAGGACAATCTGAGGTTTACCAAAGATTGGTTGCTCAGGGACAATTGGAAGTATAGTGCTAATTTTGGAAGGACCATATTGACATATTCTGAAAAGAGGCATCTCTTATTCAGAAGTGATAGTCAAAATGAGAATATGGAGTTGTCTCCATAGGTGGAAGTTATATGTGTAAGATTAGAAAACTTATTGCAAGAAGCATGTCCAAAGCAATGTACTTTGAATATGAGACTTAGTTTCCATGGAGTTGATCTCCATTGGAATACCTTATAATGACTGTTCACAAGTCTTTGTGACTTTGTGCATATTCATTACAGGAGGGTCAGTGCATATAAGTTTAAAATCTAAACATATTTCGATAAATGATAGGAATTTGAAATTCTCACATTTTTCGATAAGGATTTGGGAGTGTGAAATTAGAATAATTGAAATTATGTTCAATTGGTTTATTTCACAAAGTAAGGATCATAGACAAACATAGAGTGCATACTTGGTGTATGGCAAAGCTATTGTTTAAGAAAAACATAGTGTACATGCTTGGAGCATGGGACAACTAGTGTTTTTAATTCAAGTATAAAGTTGATAAAACCGAAACAATGAATAATGAGTAATCAGTATGGTGATAAATAAAAGTGTTTATTTATATTCATAGGGTTTGATACCATATTTGATTCATTTATTCTTGTGTTTCACTTTGCATGTTTTGACTTCCAGAATAACTAAGTCGCTCTTCCTGAATGATTAATTTATTCAAACCATCCACAGTCGGTCATATGTTGGAAGTAGATATGAATCAAGACTGTCATGGGTTGGTTTGTAGAGGTCCAAGTTGGTGGACAAAGTAGTGCTACAACACTCATGAGTGCTCATAAGTTCTGAGTATTGGATTCAACCCACGCTCATTTGAATCACTTCATGGATTTTATCACAAGTGATCATGAGACGATAATATCTTATATTCTTAAAACCTAGAGATATGAGTTGTTACTATGAGTTGGTTATACATTGATTGCACGAAAACGCATTGGTAACTCGATGTTATAAAACGTGCATTTGTGTATGATTCAACAAGTAGTAGAACAAGCCATATGAGTCGAAGTTTATCCATTCCTTTTACCTTCGGGATAAAAGCGATATCTGTGGGCCCCTCGATGATTTAGCGATGACACATGTGAGTGCTTGGCCAAGCCAGGACTGATTTGATTTGTTCAATCAGTCAGTCATCATAAATCGAAAATCGGGAAACAACAAATGGACAGAGAGAATGATTATAATCCATGTCTTAGTCCATATGATATCTAGAATGGAGGAATATATGATTCCTTATCTAATGGACAAGTCATTGACAAGGTCAGAGTTCGACAGCGGCTTTAAGAGCTACGATTTCCAGTTAGGTTTTGAAGTCATACTCAATAATAGTTTTAGACTTATCCAAGTGGGAGACTGTTGGATTAATGTCTAAGTCCATAACTATATTTGGTATGTACTTGACCCGACCCGGTATGGTCCATTTGGGTTGCACTTCACTGGCACAATTTATATGGATAGTCTTTTGAGAATAGTATATTTATGATTTATATTAATATATTATAAGTTCTAATATATTAGTATGGAATCATATTATTTAATTAGTATTGATCAAGAATTAATTTAGAATTAATTAAGTGATCAAAAAGAACTAATTAAATATGGACTCTTATATATATGGAATGGGCCAAGTTCATTTAGGTTGGGCTAAGCTTTCATGGATGGTCCATGGAGCTTTTAACCCATGGATCCTATGTAAATGAAAGGTCATGGGTATTAGGGTTTATATGGATGTAACCCTAATCCTCCATAATATATAAAGGGGTCCTTGGCTCACAAAATTGGTACAAGTGTGTGAAAATAAGAGTGGGCCGATTTTAGTGTGCATACATATTCTCTCAAGTTCTTCCAAGGTGTTTTGGTGATTTATGATTCCATTTGAGGCTTCCACACTATTGAGGCTAAGCTCTTAAAGCTTGAAGACATCAAGCTACATCAAAAGGTATGTCATCTAACTAGAACTTTGTAGTATAGGTGCTTCATAATATGCTAGTTAGGATGAAACCTTGGAATAGTTAATATTTGCATGTATAATAGAGAAAACATAGATCCAAGGTTTATAGGGTTGCATGTACACCATAAGACTGTTAGAATGCTCAAAACCCAACAGTTATGGGCTTAGACTTGTCCATTTTATGGTCTAGATGGATAAAATTTCTAACTTTATTCCTTAAGGATCTCCAAGAGATAAAGACCTCAACTCCTAGGTCCAAAAAGACCAAAAACACAACAAGGCTTAATCAGTAAGCACTTAATCTTGAAGGCCTCTTATCCAACTAATCCATATGGCTTTTCTATCACCGTAATAACATAAAAATCCATGCTTTTCAAACATGCATGTCTAATTCATGTCTTGAACTTCCTTTAGGTCAAAATAAGTGTTTATGACCAACATTCCATGCATGACACCAAAACTCATTTCTAAATCAGATCCAAAGCACCAAATAATCCAAATGGCCTAGAGATTCATAGAGTTGCAAAGTTTATGAAATCTCACCACTCAACCCACCCATATATGAAGAAAAGGGACAAAATCTAAATATCTAGCAACTTAGCAAGGAAAAGGTTGGGTCTTGGACACTCACCAAGGTCCAGAAGCTGTACTAGCTAGTGTAGATGATACTTGCAAGGTAAACTACTACACTAAGGGCTTCCTTCTCCTTCAAAGATCAGTACAAACAGGAAGAATGAGCTCATAATTGTAATGGATGATAGGATTAAGGTTTCTGGTCTTGAGATGGTGATGGAGACTGAATGATCATGAAACCCTCGCCTTAATGTTCTTTAAATAGGGCGAAAAGTCCAAAGACTAGGGTTTTTCCCCCAAAACACATGCCACACCGTGACACCTATGGCCACGTTGTGGCGGGTGATTTAAATCCGCGACCCAAATCAATACCGCCATGCTGTGATGAAACTCCACCACGCCGTGGCCACCCAAAATAAAAGTTTCATATTTAAAAATTAACTCATATTCTGAACGGGTGTTACATATCATGTTTTTGAACAACTGGATCAATATATCTACTATGCGTATGCTTGTGCTTTGTGCATGTTAAAATAATCTTGTTAAAATACTGAAAAATATATGTTTAAAATTGTTATGTTATTGAACTTTCATATAATAGTTTTTACACTAATTTTATATATAAAATCTAAACTATATTGAACAACAATATTCAATTTCCTCTACCCGCTGCTTGTGCATAAATATAACTAAATATAATTATCGATTTAGTGATATTTTTAGTAATTGTTATGAACCATTAATTTAAAATTTTACTAATACGACCATCTTTTCATTTCATTCATGATGTTTATTTAAAATACAAATCACTTTTATGTAATGTTATGTGGTTTATAATTTGATGTTATTGTTATTTATAATTATTATTCATTAATTTTAAGATCACCTATTATTATTATTATCAAGTTAAAAAGGACTTTATAAGAACCACTTATTATTATTATTAAAAAGTTCAATATATACTAAAATATAACGCGATAAGTTAGACGATTTATATTTTAAAAAATAATCGTATGGGAAGCATGATATATCCATGTTGTAAAATAGGTTTTTCAAATATTATTCTTTTGGGTTAATTGTTTGAAGTCTTGAAGTTTTTAGAGCTTTGATTGACCACGACGTGGAAGTGGAGGATCACCATGACGTGACCACGTCATTTAATGAATCGCGACATGTAAGTTAACCATGGAGTGGTAGAGTGTTGGCCAAGGTACAGTGGAGGTTAGGTTCAAAACCTTAGGTCTCGGGCCTTGGGCCCTCTTTAAGAAACCTTATGATTAGGGTTGCCCTTATTTTCCAGCCTCCAACCCCAAAGAGTGAAAACCTAGTGTGTATGTATGTGTGTGTTATTGGTGTATTTGTGTGTGTGTTCTTGGAAAGATCAAGCTCTTAAAGGCTATAGGAAGAAGGGGAATGTGTTCCAAGCTTGTTGTTGAAATATAACTGATCTTTCTTCACTTCAAGACTCCAGAGGGTATAAAACTCATACCTTTCTCCTTATTGAGCTACTTTTCATGCTTAAGAGTTCATTTATGGTATTTATGAAAGGATCCTTTGGAGTTGAAGAAACTACAGGGCCTTGGATGTTGTTTTAGGTAGTACCTGGACCTTAGGGTCCCATAAAGTTTGATTCGTGCTTAAACACAGCCATACATGGACCTTTTGGCTAATTTTAGTCCCTTTAAGTGTTAGGGTTTGATATCTAAGCTTCTTGAGGTTAGGGAATGGATAAAGTTGGAAACTTTATCCATGCATGGCCTAAATCGATCTAGATCTGAGCTTTTTGAGCTCTGGAAATAAGGATTAAGAGCTTAATGGAATAAGTTGGTTGGACATCGTCACGGCGTAACGGAGACCTTGACACGGCGCGATACGTGCTGAGTTTCACCATTGATACGTCCTCTTGTTACCATGACGTGGTGGTTTGGAAGGTTGACCATTTACTTTTAACCAGTTTGACTTTGGTCAAACTATAATATAAATGGGTATTTGACTAAAGGTTGGTCCCTGTTTGGCAATAGGTAGCTTGTGTTAGTGGTTTTGTCATTCAGATTGTTGTTTAGCTTTTATTGCTTAGCTCATGTGAGTTTCATCACTATACTATATGTTACAATGTATATACTTGTCTGATAGGAAGTATAGGAGTGATGTTATTTTGGTTAGAGTATCAATAGGGTTGGTGATCATCGAAGTGAATGTCGTAGGGGTTGTATGTAGTCATGTAAAATAGCCTGAGAACTCTTGATCTATGCTTTCTTGTCTTTTTCGTTGTTTGGTTGTTTCTTTAAAGTAGGATTATCTGTTCGAATGTCTATCTTATATCTAATTACATACAACTATAAATTCATTTGGTGATCTGACAGTTGTAGTTTACCGTGCAATATGAGCCCTAAGTTTGATGTAGTGAACTGTTAGACAAGTAGACTATTTTACACAGTTGTCTGTGTTGTTGGATTGTTTGTTTGCATGTTTGTTATATATATCAACATATATTGTGGTGAGTTGATAGCGATCATGCTTTGTACAACAAGCTAAGATACTCAGGCGGACCAACGATATGTTGAAGGCTAGGCGCGGACCAGCTTTATGTTGCAGGCGAGTGGGGTAGACTGGACTGAAGGCCAATGCTTGTATGTGTGTATGTATATTATAGTGTATGGTATATTCGAAAAATCACTATGCTTTGGCTTATATTTGTGAATTAAATGTTTCAAGTCCTTTAGATGATCAGGGGAAGGAAAAGGCGTGACTAAACACATATCGACAAATTTATTATTTTGTTTTTCTGCATTTATAAACATACTCCGATTTTTGGGATGTGAACTTTTGGAACAAATGATTTTATGAGGTTACCATATGAAAATGGCTTCTTTATTTAAATTAAAAAAAATCGAATTTTTTGCCTTGGAAATTGGGAAGTTACACATGACTTTTGATGATTACTTTTTGAAAAAACACAAAACAAATAGTCACATGTGACATATTTAATTAAATATTATCCACGTCACCATAATATATAAGATATGATTGATAACATGTAATGATCTAATTTACTTTGTTTTTACTTCCTTCGATAAGACTAATTTACGAAGCCAAAAATATAATTTTTAGGTTTTATTTTTATAACATTCGATAAACATTTTTAAAAAGACAAGAATAAAAAGGTATTTGATGTGAGATGTTTTCAAGTGAATTGTAATGTATCAATAGATTTGTGTTTCAAATAATTTAACTAGTATATATCTTATATAGATTATATATACAATTAATTCTTAAAGCACATGTGAACAGTGACTTTTTTAGCCGGGGTAACTTTCTCGGCTTCGTTTTTAGTTTTTATCGGCTTCCTATTTTTTTCACCGCCTTGCTTTAGTTTTTACAGTTTCTTTACTTTCTACCTGGTATTCGCTGCAAAATTATGGGTCATCGGAATGATATCTTCCTTTTGCTTCCGCCATTGCTTCCTTTCACTTCATCCCGGTGCCTCCCTTCCCTTCTTGCGACATCCAAAGATCGAGTGAGAGAGGGGCGAAAAGCAGAAAACATTGGAATACCAACACTTGTTCACCGTTGAAGTTCTATTCCTCTCTTTCTCTATATCAAAACACAAATCCTTGATGTATGAGGTGTCGTCGTCGTTGGTTTGGGTCTTCGAATCCATTGTTTTTTCACTGACTAAAGTCATTAGCTCCTACCATCTTCGATTAATACGTCTCGATTTTGGGTCGACTGACTTGTCGGTTCAAATACCTGTACCAAAAGGTATGAGATTTCTCTCCCCTCACCTCACCTCCCTTTCTCATTTTTCTGTTTTGATATAGATATGGATTTTTTTTATTCTACAACCTATTGAAAGGTTCTTTCATGCTTAATCAACCTGTAGAATCCGATCGACACGGGAGGTGGTGAGGTCGGCAGAAAAGGTGGTTCAACCGGTCACGCCACCCTCATCACATCAAGCACTTCGATAAGGGTTTAAATCCCCTAATTTCACCTCGCTTTATCTGTATTTTATCATCGGTTAATTTGGTTTCTTAGTAAACTACTTTCAAGTAATTAATGGCTACCATTCAAGAGTTTTTTGAACTTATATCTTATAATTACTAAGTAATTGATTTACTTTTTTTAACCAAGAAACTAACCTACTCCTAAAACCACATATGTCTCCTAATGAGACTTGAACCCACGACCTCTCATTTGAGACTGTCACTTCTTACCGCTAAGCCAAATGCCTTTGGATACTGAGTAATTGATTGATAGTTGAAAAGTTTCTATTTACTATAAAAATGTCCATCATATGAGTTACATACAAATATAACTCACATAATGAAAAAATAGAAATATTTTTGGCTATATAATAACATTACTAATGCTTTTCTACTCTTAAAGTTATTGTTTTATAGAGTGTTATTAGCACCCAAAAATTCTTTGAAATCCATTTGAGATTTCTTCGTCTCTTATAATATTTTTTACTTTGGTTAAATCTTTCTTCCATGATCACCAATATGATATTGGTTATGATTCTCTGTAATGGTAAATTTTAAAGCGACTAAGATGTTACATTCTTTCTCTTCTCTTTTATCATTTGTTATCTAAATTGCATGAAATTGGAAAAGATACATATGTAGGAGAGTTGCTTCAACTTTACATATTAAAATCGATACAACTAAAGAGGTAGGTGGTCGTTGACTGGTGGTGAGAAGATCTAACTATATTTTTAATTATTTTGATTCATGCTTTATAAAATCAATTTTTATATTCTTGTTCACTTTAGTTTTTTAGGTACAAAGTACGGAAGGGGGTTCTCCGCTTACCGACAAAGTCAAATGTAGGTTTTCCAAAATATGTATTTGAAAATCAATATCATATTTTACTAATCAATATATTAAAACTCTTGATGATATGTATGTATAATGGAATATTTTATGTGACTTTATTCTTAATTCACTGTTTAATATTTAAAAGTTCGTATCTAAAACTTTGGATGTTTTTGTATAATATAAATAGTGTAATACAAAGTCTATCTGGTCAAAGTTATTTATCAATAGTTCATTCAAAACAATTTATTTTTTTATCCTAAAAATATTACCGGATAATAGATAAAAAATATTAAATAGTATTTTAATTATATTAATGTTATAAAAACTTATAATATTTATTATATGGTATAAAAATAAAAAACTGAAGTTTTGAAATGGTCCGACTATATTAGATAGCATTAAAATACCAATTAATGAACTTTTTTTATTGTTTGTTAATTCGGTTAATGCCGAAAATGATGAATAAAATGTTAAATTTCAACATATTTTACATTTTTAACCACGATTATTTTAACCACTTAACGACATTCTTGTGCAATGCGCGAGGTATCGTCTAATAATAAATAATATGAGAGAGAGAGAAAGAGAGAGAGAGAGAATAAATAAATAAAAATTTGACCGACGTATTTGATGAATTAGTTTTCAAGAAACATTAGGATGGTAGAGATTTATATACTGCATTTGTTTCGATTGCAAAGAAGATCATCGAACATATTTCATCATTGGAAAAAAAAATTAAACATAAAAAAAACTACAACCTTGTTCTTCATTTTCAAGCATTCTGTATAACAAAAACAAAAAAAAAGAAAAAAAATATGTGTAACCAATAATGGAGGACAATGTGCAAAATCTTGTAATTAGTCATTCAATTAAGTTGAATAAGTTGAAGAGTTTAGAAGTTACTAAAAAATATGTTTTAATACAATTAAGTAAAAAAAGTTGAAAGTTTAGCCAGGGAGTTTCAAATTAATATGTTTGAAGATAGAAGACATACTTGAACGTTATTGATTTGAATGACCTCTTTTATAAGAGTTATATAGATAAAGACATTAATCAATCATTATTATTTATAATGTCAAAAATACTACCAAATGCAAAAGTATTAGAAAAACATATTTTTTTGACATATTTTACATAGAATTCATTTACTTAGTAAATAAAACTATTGCAGACCCTTAAACAAAATTATAATTTTTTGTTAGAAAAAAACAAACTTAAGAGTTTAAAAAACAATATTTTTTTATTCATTTTATAAAGGTTTCGCATAATGTCGAACACTTTAATGTAAATAAAACATATTGATATAATATTTATAAATATAATTATAAATATTTAAATAAGTTACAATTTAGTAGAAGTCTCGTAACTTACATAAATAGTAACATATATATTTAACATAAGGGTACTCATGACATTCAACTATAGTGTAATAGTTTATACATATAAATATTCAAAGTTTGCTAGATCTAAGAGAACTTCAGAAATTTAATTGACGGGGTTCACCTCTTTCTTGCCTTGGATTTTTTCTTTATACGTTTCACCAAATGAAAAAATAATAACAAAAAACAAACTATTTTAGCCTAACACTCATCGTCACTCAATACACCAAATTCAACCATTTTCTAAGAATAAAAAGGTAAAAACAAAAAAAAAACAAAGTTCTAAAAAACCTTGGATTTTTTCTTTATACGTTTCTACAAATGAAAAAAAAATAATAACAAAAAAATATTATATTAGCCTAATACTTATCGACACTAAATACATTAAATCCAACCATTTCATAGGAAATAAAAAAATGTAACAAACAACTTTCTAAAAATATATCATCATATTACATCTTCATTGCAATTCATATATTCTGGAAAACTCACTAAAGTGGACAATACACAAAAATAAACATCATAATTATGCCAATAAAATAATAATAATATCGATACAATTGTAGAAAAATCCGATAGAAAACTTGGAAATAATTACATGTGTCTCACATACGTCTTGACATCATATACCTTCATATGATTTTGCCACCTTAATTTTTTTTTTTTTAATATTTTAATCTACTATACAACAATTTGTAATTCTTAAAACTCTACTACCATAATTTACCAATATGACATATATATATATATATATATATATATATATATATATATATATATATATATATATATATATATATATATATATATAGATTAGTGTCATTAGTACAATTAACTATCCTAAGTTAAATAAACTCTTGAGTGGTTATGAATTAGGTGAAAGTGAAGAGTTGTAAATTTCAAATGAATATAGTGCAAGGATATGACATATCTTGAAGCATATTCATTTGGATGACCTTCTTTATAAGATTTATAAAGATAAAGATCTATATCTATATATCTATATCTATCTATATCTATCTATATCATATCATACTATACTTATAAATGAGACATTTTTATCACAATCATTTGAAACTTCAATGTCTTTTCATATTTCTTTATACTAATGATTACATAATATCTATTTAAACCTACATAACTTTTCACTAGCATCTAATTAACAACTACCACTCAATAGTTTTTTAACTTATGATACTTAATGGTTCTTATGACACCAATTGATTTAAAATTGATATATATATATATATATATATATATATATATATATATATATATATATATAGTTCATAATGGTTTATTTTTATTAGAATGATTTAAAGAGTTGTGTGAGTGGTTGGGAGGTAGATTAGAAACTCCATACAAAAAAATTATCGATGGAGAGCATAAGTAATAAGAAAGAGGAAGATGATGATGAGAAGGAAATATGAAAGTTTATGGTAAGATATATTGTTTCATTTTCTCCGTTCTTATTATCCAAATTTATACTGTATAATTATGATTTTGGTTGGAATAAAAAATATTATATATGAAGATGCTCTAATCATTGCATCTAGATTCACATGAACAACAAGACTACTTTACAGGGGCGGAGCTAAAATTTTCGATTAGCGGGGGCTAAGACGTACATTGTACTATATATATATATATATATATATATATATATATATATATATATATATATATACATATGTATAATAAACCATTTGAATGAGATATCTGTTTACACTTTACGTGAGTATATAGTCTTATATCATAAAAAAATTGTAATAAGAAAAGTAATAATACATACTGCAATGTTACTTGTAAAGTTATATATTTGATGTTTTCTGAAAAAGTAAAATAATAAATAATGTATAATTTATAACAAAACATTAATATCCACTAACATTAATTACAATTAAATGCATACAAAAGGAGATGGAATATAGTTGACGGCGGGCTTTAACTGGTAATACACTAATACCAATGGAGTTAGTGGGGGGGGGGGGACACCTACTAGCCCCCCTCCTGGCTCCGCCCCTGCTACTTCACAACAATACAAAACAATAATGGATAAAACTAGCGTAGTTCATACTTCATGATTTTAGAATTTTGGTGGTTTAATTTATTTTAAAGTTTTGCATTTCCTTTTCATGAAATTTATAATCATGTTCAGCGGGGTCCCAAAAGGAAGCTATGCAACTAACCGTATAATGGAGTGCATGTCGGCGTTTAATTTTATAGGTCTTCATGCTGTGTTGGATGTTCACAATCGCTTACATGGAAATGGTCCTATAGATGACAGTTATGTAGTTGATAAAGCTTATTAAAATGGATTTTGTTATATTCCATAAAAATGGTAAATTTGAATTGTTAATATATCAATACAAGCTATTATTTGATTATAAATCTTTTAATCATTCATGATGTTTTTAAACGAGACGTTTATGATTTAACTGTAATGTAATTAAAAGTGAAATAAGATTTAGTCATTGCAATTTGCATCTCTAATTTTATGTTATGCTAATGAAAAGCACAATGACACGAGACTCTCCCAAAATACAAATTGTTTAATTGTTTGTAACTTATGTTTTCTAATAACATATGAGGGCTAAACTCATTTTAGGTTTTATAATTTTTATTAGTCTGGTTAGAATCTATTACAGAATATTTTGACATCAATTATAAACATCTTTTATTTTAACTTTCCTTTAATTCATCGTATTTACATGATCAATAATTTATATGGTTAATTATTTATCATATGTTGTAATAGTTAATCAATTTATTCCGTAATAAAAAATTAGAACCCCAATATGGACAAATTCAGGAGCGGTTTTGACATATTAAAAACCGACATAACATGTTCCAGGATCGGTTCCAATATTCTAGGGTCGTAGGTTCCACTTTTAATAGGCCTATATATAAAAAATGACTAAAAACCATAGATAAAATTATAAATTTCAATATATTTTAACCATATATTTGTTTTACTGTGCAACGCGCTGGAATACGCCTAGTATACTTATAAAGGAAACATTTTTTCTTTCACTACATTCATTTGAAACTCCCATGACTTTTCAGTTTCTTTCTAATAATGATTATAGGTTATGTTTAACTTAAAATGTAATCATAATGTAGCACCCGATTCCTGGTACGTATATAATTTCATTGAAATGTTACAATTTACTCTAGGACTCGGCGAGTTGGAGGCCCAACTCGTCGAGTAGACTCGACTTATGATCAGGGGTTTAAGTGACCTACTCGACGAGTCAGAAGACCGACTCGACGAGTAAGAGTTGTTTGGATAAAACCCTAATATTTAGGGTTTGCACCCTATTTAAACACTTTATCTCGTCCCAACCTAGCCTCCATCACCCTCCTAACTCAGAGAAACCCTAGATTGAAACCCCAAACCATTTTTGAGTGATTTTGAGCTCTTTTGTGCCTTTTTGTGTGTGTTTGAAGTTGAAGGAGAAGAAGAAAGCTTAGGAGATCAAGAGGAAGCTAGCAGATCCCAAGGTTTTGCTTCATTCTCAGTCCATTCAAGGTAAAAAGCTTGAACCTTGACCATCTATTTCCTAGATCTTGTTTTGGGGCTATTTCTCCACCTTTTCTAAGCTTTTGAGAAGCTATGTTCAGTTTTGCTTGTATATGTGGGTTGTGCTTCAGATCTGGAACCATTGAGGGTTCCCATGGCATAAAGGTGCCAACTGTATGGCCATGGGAGACCCATGCATCATATAGACCCCATTTTATAGCCTTTTGAGCCAAAAACCCCATGCATGGACATCAAGTTCGTAGCTTTACGTATAAAAGGGACCCTAGGAGGTCAGATCTATGATTGGGATGCATTAAGTCCCACTGAAATTGACTGTATAGTTTTGGGCAAAGAGGGACTCGGCGAGTCACTTAGGTGACTCGGCGAGTCGGGACGCTTTGTCCCCCCAAAGTGTCTCCTGTAAATGGTTTTGGTTGAGTGGAAGGAATATTCAGCCTGATAGCGCTTTGTTTTGGACCTGGAACTCATGGGACTCGACGAGTGTATGAACAGACTCGGCGAGTCCAAGGCAATCTCCCAACTTATGAAGACGGACTCGGCGAGTTCAAGAGGAACTCGGCGAGTCATAGACTGAACGTTTTCTTATGGATGAAGATGAACTCGGTGAGTTCAAGAATGAACTCGACGAGTCGGTTGAAGATTGTCCGATGTGTTGTTGAAGGCGAACTCGTCGAGCTCTTGCTAGACTCGACGGGTAAGGACGGGATTATGGCATTGTGTGGTCATGAGGACTCGGCGAGTTGGCGGGCCAACTCGGCGAGTCGAATCAACCAGATGTTGACTTTGACCAAAAGTTGACTTTGACAATGGGTATGACTTTGACATTGACTAGGATTGCGTGACCCTTGTAAGGGTTACGAGTATGAGTATGAGTTGATAACTTGGAAGAGTTGTCGTGTAGGGATTGAGGAGTCGAGGAGAGTCGATTTCGACATCGAGATCTGTGCAGACACTACGCGACATTGAGGTGAGTTACCTTCCAGTAGAAGTGGGTCTACGGCCACAATGTCGGCCCACTAGTAGGAGTTGTTTGTTAGATGATTGTCTTCGTGATATTCATCTAGGTTTTCAACTACCTGATGTGAGTATATGCTAGCAAGTTATGTTATATAGAGGTAGTAGGAGGGGATTAGTCCTCTAGTTCGGTTGTTTGGACCGAAGGGTAGGTCGGGCACCCCAGATATGCCTGACAATATGTTTATGTGATATGATATTATGTGGTAGTAGTAGGAGGCGAAACAGTCCTCGTATTTCGGTTGTTAGGACCGAAGGGTAGGTCAGCACCCCAAAATGGCTTGACATGGGTAGGTCAGCACCCCAGAATGGCTTGACATCAGTTGGTCAGCACCCCAGAACGGCTTGACATGGGTAGGTCGGCACCCCAGAATGGCCGGACCGGGTAGGTCGGGCACCGCATAATTGCTCGACAGTATGTATGCTATGTGACTGTATGGTATGCGGTATGATGGGGGAACTCACTAAGCTCCGTGCTTACATTATTCAGTCTTGTTTCAGGTACCTCTTCGGCAAAGGGGAAGGAGTTGGCGCGGTAGCGACACATCACACACACGCATGATTTCCGCACTATGGGATTTCTTGGGATTGTACTCTGATTTTTATTACTATTGATGATATGGTTTTGAGACACGTTGTTACAGTTTTATAAATTGATTTGACATTGGTAATGTTTTTGGTAAACTGTTTTATGAGTTACTTAATTAAAAATGAAATTTTTGGCTTTGAAAATTGGGATGTTACACATAAATAAAGTAAATTTCAAACCTAAAATGTAATCATATATAAACTAAATTTTGATATTAAAATAATATATTTACTTCTACTTATAAAGTTATGTCTTTAACTTTTAACATATTATACTTAATTTATTAGTTTTAATATGTTGTTGTATGTAACCATTATCATTTTAAAGCTACAAATTTTGAAGATTTTGGATAAAATACCTAATAGTTAATTTTAAAAATAATATTACAGGGTCAACTTAAATATAAATCTCAGTTTCACTTAAAAAACCTAATGAATATTTTGTAAATAGTTAAAAGTGATAAATTATAGTGCTAAATGCAAAAATTAAATTGTAATCTCAAATTAACTAAAATATTTCAAATAACTAGCTTAAAATAACTTACAATAACAATAGTTAAAAATAACACTATATAAATGATTATATTGTTACTTTTAAAAACAAAAACAGTATTTGATGTTTTAAATAATTACAATGATAGAAATTAAAACGTTAAACAAATAAATTTTAAAAAATTAATTAACAACAACAACTATAAATAAAATTAAACCATATATTATATTTAATTTTATTCATGAGTAACCCGTAGATAGATGTCACTCGAACGATTGAGATTATGCAGTTTTAATATATGTGTATATTATAATATAATTCGAAATAATCAATATATTATATCAACTTAGTATATGAATTATTATATCAAATTTAACAACAATGTTATTGATATATTTAAGAAAACATATAATGTAAAGATTTCAACTATATAGGTGTTTCTACGCAACACGCGAGAATTCGCCTAGTAAATATTATAATAGAGGCCAAATAACTTCAACTACATTCATTTGAACCCACAATGACCTTTCAAGTTACTACTAATAATGATAGTAATAATTTTAATGTATTCTACTTAATTGATTGAATAATAAGAATATAGATGCTTTGAAACCCCTAACTCTTCAACTTATGTTATTTAATTGATTATTTAACCAATATAAGTAGAACATTTTCATGTTTCGTTACTAATATTACTTCTCTTCTCTTATCATTTTTGGTATCCATGGTGCATGAAATCCGAAAATAAGACACACAAAGGATGGTTGCTTTAGTTTTACATATTGGAATCGATACCACTAGAGAGATATATGGTCGTTCACTGGTGTTGAGAAGATCTAGATACTTTTCTTTTAATTATTTTTCTTCATGCCTTGTAAAATCTATTTTTATATTCCTGGTTCATCTTAGTATTTCAAGTACAAATTAACGAAGAGGTTTATTGATGAGTTTTATGTATAATGGTATATTTTGTGACTTCATTGTTAGTTTCAATGTTTAACATTTAAATGTTCATATCTAAAACCTTAGATGTTTTGGTGTAATATAAATAGTGTATTACAAAGTCTATTTAGTTAATATTATTTATCAATAGCTCATTCAAAACAATTTATTTCTTTTTTATCCTAAAAATATTATCAGTTACTAGAAAACAAATATTAAAGAGTATTGCAATTATATTAATGTTATAAAACAGTTGATAGTGATTATTGGATAGTATAAAACTAAAAACAAAGTTTGAAAATTTTAAGACTATCTTAGATAGTATCAGAATACTGGTTAGTAGACATATTTTATTTTTTGTTAATTAGGTTAATGTCCAAAAACATAAGTAAAAACGTCAAATCCAACATATTTTTAATTTTAACCCATGATTATTTTAACCACATAATTGCATTCTTACGCAACGCATAAAGTTACGCCTAGTTTGTTATATACTAGGAAGAAAGAAGATGACAAAAAATGAATAAAACCACAAAGAAAAGCCAATAAATATTTTTATAACCACCGAACTTGATTGAATTTAAGTCTACAAAATATATATATATATATATATATATATATATATATATATATATATATATATATATATATATATATATAAAAGCAAGCCAGTTAAAAAAATAAAACAATACTCTCAAAAATAGAATTTATACCAGTTAAAAAAATAAAACAATATTCTCGAAAATAGAAATTATACCGAAGTTTTTTTAGCGGAACAACTTCACATGAAGATAACTTCAAAATCATCCATATAGTCATCATGAACACTACAAGAAAAGTTGATATTTTCAAACTATTCAGACTCCGAGAATAAATTCACATACAAATGTCTATAACAAAGTCATAAGTCGGGATTGCAAGCTTTGTCCATCAACAAATACTAGCCTTAGATTGGGTTGCCACTTCACACTTAATAAACAAGTGTTGAAGATCTTCATTATGATTACTGCAACATGGACATAACACCGTCACCATGTCACTTTCCTTATTAACCAAATTTGATCTCATTGGGACCTGCTTCAACAACTCTCTCCAAATCAAAAGATTAATCCTTTTAGGAATAAATGTAGTAGAATTACTTTGCAGTTCCAAAATCTTGTTATCAACGTAGAATCTAGAGTTTGGTGAAATTAGCTGAAAAATCAGCAAAGTAATTAAGATCTTAAATATTGTCCACTTGATTCGATGGCACGAACAACTAACAAGTGCCTTCAAATCTGAGCGTTGACAAGATCCCCCCCCCCCCCCCAAATTGTTCTAAGCCAATTCCAACTCCAACTATGAGTCGAACAATTTTTATTTCTTTCAAGATAATATAATCTCAGGAAACAATAAAAAAGCATTTCTTCACTAATCCAAACATCTTTCCAAAAGAAAGGCATTGAATCATCGGCAACATGCTTCATGATGATAGTTAAGAATAATACGTTAATCACGCAGTTGATTAAAGAATTCAACTATTTTATGTCAAACACCATTCAAATTAGTGTACTCACCATCCAAAGACAATCCATCTGTAACACCCGGATCCCAAGGTACTTTATATTTTGAAATTTTGTCATTTTAAGGTTTGCCACGGCGTGGTGGGGAGGCACCACGACGTGGAAAGTCAAAGATCAGTCCGTATATTTCATTTAAGCCGCCACGGCGTGGCAATTGGCAAGTGAAAAACCTTAATTTCTATGTTTTGGTCCCTATTTAAAGGAATAAGGAGGCTAGGGTTTTCTCTCCATCAGCCTCCTTGAGATCTAAGAAACACAAAATCCCTTCCTTTCTTATTTTGACCCCTTTTTGGTATTCTTTGAAGCCCTTGAACAAAGAAAGAAGAAGAAGTGAGTTATGATTCAGCAAGCTAGTTCTCATCCTTGGTTTTGGCACTCCTCTGAACCTTTGTAAGTGTCTAAGACTTGATTTTTATCATGATAGGTTGCTAGATCTTATGTTTTGTCCCTAAATCTTCATGTTTGTGTATGTTGGAGTGAGGGGATCTCCTAAAGTCTGCAACTTTATTAATCTATGGGTCATTTCACATGATTATTGGTTTGCATTCATATTCTAGTTGGGTTTTGAGCCATGCATGAGAATTCCATGGAAAAAGCCATATTTTTGACTTATTATGGCTTAAGGACATGCATTGGACATGCATGTCTATATAGCACCAACTTTTATGTTGGTTTTGATATTAGAGACTGATTTGGAGTAAATGATCAATTGACTATTCAAAATCAGTGCTTAATTGGGAAAGTCATGTCTTATTTTAGCCCATTTGAAACCTAGGGTTTGAGATTTCGACGTTTTGTGTGGTCTTAACGGATAAAGTTGGAAACTTTATCCATTCTAGACCTGGTTTCAGACCAGATCTGAGCTTTAGAGCTCTTAGGATCGAAGAAAATAGCTTAACCCATTAATCTGCTGAAAACCCAGTGCCCATGACATGGCATTAGGTCACCGTTGCATGGCGATGGGAAAAATCGTGACGAACTGTTTACTGGAGGGCCACAACATGGCCATAGGTGGCCACGACGTGGAGGTTAACTAAAGTCAACGTTAACCATTAGCTTTGACCATTGACTTTTGACTTGAGTTAACTTTTGGTTAAGCACCTAGTCTGGATGAAGAACTCAAGGTTTATCTAGTTCGACTGAATAGGTGGTGCGTAGCACCGATATTCTATCAGTGAGAGTGATATCAGTCGAGCATTTTCTGTGAGGTGAGTCTTCTCACCACACTGGTGGGTCGAAGGCACCATTGTCAGCCCACTTATTTGTATATGTAGGATGTATGTGTTTATATGACTATCACTGGCTATGTTATATGCATGGAGCGAATCTGGGATCAGAGTCATTATGGACTGAAGGTTGAGACCTACTTGGGGGTTGATACAGACCTGACATGGCTACGTCCTGTTAGATGGATTCATTAAGGACTCGGGGTTGATACGGACCCGTGGGTTGACACGGACTCGACACAACCACGTGTTTTTACATTTGTTCATGTATATGATCTATGTGGTATTTTGGGGAAGTTCATTAGGCTTTGTGCTTACAAATATGTTTGTGGTTTTAGGTACTTCCAAATGAAAAGGAAGGGTGTCACGTGATGGCACAACATCCCCCCTTATGTTTCCGCATTTATGATTTTTGTTACTTTGATGTTTTGGACAATTTGGATCATGGCTGTTTCTAAGATATATGATGTATGGGATTAATGATTTTAAAAATGAAATTTTGTATCACTATTTTGGGACGTTACAAGTTGGTATCAGAGCCTTGGTTTGAGGGATTCAAACACACTTCCAATTGTGTCCGAACTCAAATTGTGGAAATGATAATCATTTCAAAAGAAAAATGAATTTTTAATAGAATTTTACAAATTGGAAAGGGGGTGCGATGCGTGCAATCAACCGAGCTCGAGTAAGTAATTCTTAAATACTCATACCCCATGTGTTATGATTAGTATATCTGATATGTGAATTGCATGCTAGAGTAGGGCTACAAATGCTTTTAGGAATCGTATGATAGAATTACCTGATTTGTGTGATCCCTTATAGCCTAGTAGAATTGGATGTTATGTATTACATGGGTTTGATATCCCCTCAGTTACTTCCTAAGTGTATGTTTTAAAATTGTATACGATTAGGTTCATATAGCCTTAGAATGACTGGTTTTGCCTTATTTCCTTATCTTTGTTTGATTGTGGACTTAGGGCATAACCATTATTCGACAGTCTATGTGATTCCCCTTTGTGACAATTTACATGCACAAGGCAACCAACAGTGTTGGTTGAAAATTCCTAGGAGAACCTAGGAGATGCCATAGTAGAATATGTATGTTGTTTATAATAGGGATGGTGCATGGACTTAGTGTGGTTACTTAGAGGATTCAGAATGGTTCTTGAGGAAAGTACAGATAGGTTTGGAAGGTAGTATTGAGTCAGCACTAATGAAAGCACAGGATATGTACTCGATGCAAGGACGATCTTGGAGATTCTAAGGGGGCTTGTAGAGTGGAAGTTCCCTCGAGTTTATGTTGATTGTTTATATGTTTACTATGATGACCACTCGAGGTGGAGCTTCTAGATCTGGTTCTGGCTCTGGTGTCGAACTGCTAGATGAGGGACTATGCGAGTTTATCACATCAGAGATTACCCGAGGTATCATGGAGGCCACCCCTGTAATTTTCGGTACCATCAAGCAGGCGATTATAGACCTTGTGGATGAGACTCGGGGGCCTTCGGCTAAAGATCGTTGCAGGGCATATAGGAGTGCGGACTCCCTCATTTCGGGAGTTCAAGGTATGTGGAGCTCCAGAGTTCTTTGGGGCTAAGGATTCCATCGCTAGCTACCGCTGGATCGCTGACATGGAGAATGCTCAGCGAACGAGTTTTTTCCCTAGGGGCAAAGGTAGGGTTTGCATCCTACCTTATGAGAGACCGAGCACATGAATGGTGGGATGAGGTCGGCCAAGCTTTGGGATCTGTGGCGGTGGTGGCCATGACTTAGGAGGAGTTTGTTACAAGATTTAAGGAGGAGTTTGCACTAGCGATCAATGTACAGCAGCTGGCGAGCGAGTTTCAGGACTCGCCAAACTACTGAGACTGTGGCGGAGATCATTACCAAGTTCCGCGAGAGGGCTCTGTTGGTTCTGTAGTATGATGCGGATGAGTAGATGAAGAAGACGAGATATCATGACATGTTGAGGGATGAAATCAGAAAGTTTGTGATCTTTTCGGGGTGCAAGACCCTGAATCATGTGATTAAGAGCGTCTGTGAGTGGGAGATTGAGCTGGAGCTTCGTACGAAGCGCAATCCGGAGCAGGTACGTACAATAGTTGGCTAGGCCAACAAGCCTAAGACTTCTAATTCGCATACTAGGGCCAGCAGGGTCAGAGCCGCTATGGAAAGTACGGCAAGCCGCACAGTGGGGCATGTCGAGCAGCGGGTTCGGGTTGTTACAGATATGAACAGACCGGTCATATAAGTAGAGATTTCCCCCAGAGTGTATTGATTTTCTTTCATTGCAATTAGACAGGCTATAAAAAGGTTGATCGTCCCAGGTTTTCATGAGGAGCAGTGGTGGCGCCTGCGCCGACCACCATAAGGATCACTGATGGCCGCCACGTCAAGGCGGAGGCAACTGTGGTGAAGAGCAAGGCGTTTTAGTGGATGGCTGAGGAGGCGAGAGCAGCACCTGATGTGGTTGTGGGTATGTCTCCTTATATTATTTATTATTATTTCCTTTGCTTATGCTTATGTTTTATTTGATCATGTATAGAGACTTTCTTAGTCAATGGTATGATTGCTCATGTTCTGTTCGATTCGGGTGCTATCAGATCCTTTGTATCTATTGCACTTAGAAAGAAGTTTAGTGATGCTCCTGGGATTTTGTATTACCCATTAGACGTAGAGATTGTTGATGACTGCTCAGTGAGTGCCTCGAATTTCCATCGAGGGCGTGTTCTGAATCTTCTCAGCGAGAGATATCTGTTTGATTTGGTTCTGATTCTGTTGCGAGGGTCGAAGGTTTTTATAGGGATGGATTAGTTGGGTCCTAATGGGGTCATGATGTATTGTGAGCACCAGTTAGTGAGAGTTCGAACCCCAAGTGGGTGAGAACTGATTATGCAGGGTAAGGGTGCTCATCGCGGACCGACTCTTTGTTCAGCCATGAGGGCTAGGAGATATATTCAACAAGGTTGCTCTGGGTTTTTCTCCTATGTGGCTGATACTCGAGTTAAGGAAATGGAAACTGTGAGTAATGTGCCCATCGTATGGGATTTTCTAGACACGTTTCCTGAGGATTTTCCTAGAGTGCCTCCCGAGAGGCCGTTTGAGTTCTGGATTCACTTAATCCCTGGTGCGGTCCCGATAGCCAAAGCACCATATCTTTTAGCACCAACGGAGATGCAGGAGTTGTCTACGTAGCTTCAGAAGCTGCTAGAGAAGGGGTTTATCAGACCGAGTAGTTCTCCATGGGGAGCACCGATCCTGTTTGTGAAAAATAAGGACAGTTCTCACAAAATATGCATAGATGAATGGGAGTTGAATAAGATAACAGTGAAGAACCGTTACCCACTTCCGAGGATTGATGATCTGTTTGACCAACTTCAGGATGCATCTTGGTTCTCCAGGATTGATTTGCAATCAGGTTACCATCAGATGCGGGTCATAGATGACGATGTACATAAGACGACCTTCAAGACTCATTATGATCATTACGAGTTCGTGGTGATGCCCTTCGGGCTTAATAATGCACCAGCAACGCTCATGGATCTCATGAACCGGGTATGCAAACTGATGCTTGATCGGTCAGTGATCATTTTTATTGATGATAATCTGGTTTACTCAAGACCAAGGAACAACACACGAATCATTCGCGGGAGATATTGGAGACTCTGAGGAGGGAGAGGTTGTATGCTAAATTCTCCAAATGTGAGTTTTGGTTATGCGACGTGCAGTTCTTAGGGAACATTGCTAACCAGAAGGGTATTTTGGTCGATCCGACCAAGATTGAGGCTATATCGAGATGGGAGGTTCATAGGACCCCATTGGAGATTCAGATTTTTCTAGGTCACGCGGGTTACTATCTAAGATTTATCCATGATTTCTCCAAGATTGTTGTGCCTTTGACCAGCTTGACGAAGAAGAATGTTACTTTTCGGTGGGGTCCCGATGTAGAGAGGACATGTGATTGCTTATTGTAGTTTATTTTGATGCGTCTATCTTAGGTTTAAGAGTTGTTCTCATGCAGAGAGGACAAGTGATTGCTTCTGCCTTAAGGCAAATTATCCTACAGACGATTTCGAGTTAGGGGTTGTAGTTTTTTCTCTCAACATTTGGAGGCACTATTTGTATAGGGTTAGGTGTACTATCTTCACTGATCACAAGATCCCGAGATATCTAATGGATCAGCCGAATTTGAACATGAAGCAACGGAGATGGCTGGATGTGGTAAAGGATTATGATTGTGAAATCATGTACCATCCCTGGAAGGCCAATGTTGTGGCCAATGCCTTAATCCGCAAGGTAATGAGTGCACCTATTGGGACTTATGTCTGAGGATGTTTATTGTTTCTCCACTTTTAGATATGATCAAAGAGGCTCATGTGGAAGGATTAAAGAAGGAAAATTGGAAGGCGGAGCGAATCACAGGGCATATTACATTGTTCTTCAGATATAGTCGAGGTTTGTTGACTTAGTGTGGAAGGGTTTGGGTCCCGACAACTGTTGGGGTTAGGCAGACAGTGTTGGAAGAAGCACATAAGAAGTATTCGATCCATCTAGGGGCCAAAACGATGTATAAGGATATGAAGTTGAGCTATTGGTGGCCCTGTATGAAGAGGGAGATAGCATGGTTGTGGAGCGGTGTTTGACTTGCCAGAAAGTCAAGGCCGAACATCAGAGACTCCATGACAAGATGTAGTTGTTACCCATTCCCATTTTGAAATGGGAATAGATCACTATGGACTTCATCACAAAGTTGTCGAGGACGGAACATGGGGTTGACTCTATATGGGTCATTGTTGATAGATTAACCAAGAGTGCACATTTCATTTTGATTGCCGAGAGTATATCAGCCCAGAAACAAAACATTTTATGGATTTTTAGTATTATAGCAACATATATATGAAACAAAACTAAACCCTATTGAAATCGAATATCATAGACTAGAAAACATACCTTTGCTTAAATCAAATTAAGCTAGACAAATCTCTATGTAGTCTCCTTGGAAACTAGCTCCAATTGTGTGTTAGCCTCTAATGAGTCACACCGAAAACCTTCGGAAACCCTAGGCTCAAATATAGGTGAGAAGGGAGAGGATAAGTCTGAATTCTTCTTATGAAAGGTGTTAGGACCGGATTTCCAAGGGGTTATGCCTCTTTATATAGCTGTGAGATAATCCGTGAAACCCGAGATTTGAATTTAAAATTAAAATATTTTAATTCAGTGCGTATCTAGTTTCCTTATCTGACTAGGAGGGTTCCAGAAACTCTAAATAGGTCTCCTAGAATCGTCCACCCTAGGAAGGTTCTGGATTCTCTCATTTGCTCAACTTTTGAACAATTACAGTACAACCATTGTACCACTAATTAATTCTAATTAACCCAGAATTAATTCCAAATTTATTCTGATTAATTCTTAAAAAATTATTACTATTTTGTAAATAATATATTAATCATATAATATATTAATAAATCATTTTATCTCTCTCTTATTATCAATCCAATGTATTTCCTGTTTATGAGGACAACCCAAAAAGGACTTTACTTTTATTCTTCAAAATTACACCAATTTAGTTAAGACCTTAGACACTTAATCAGAGTCTCCTACTTAGATAAGTTGCTATCTACAAGTTCAAGTATAACTCTGAATAACCAGTAAACTGTAAGTTCCAAATACACGACCAATCTTTGATCAGATCAGACATCATCCCTGTGACAAGTGACCAACTATCCCTTTGTTCTTCCTGATATGGAATGGGCATGACACATGGATAAGATTCAATCTTATGGTCCAAGATTCTGCTTCCCGATTTCCCGATTTGTGATGAAGTCATTAGACTACTAATTGAACACATCATTTTAGTCCTAGTTGGGCCCATCACTACAATGTCAACATCAAATCAACGAGAGGCCCATAGATATCGTTTTTCCTAAATATGTAAAATAACGAATAAACTTTGAATATATAATCATACATTTTACTCCTCATGTTATACAAGGAATTACACTTTATAACATCCAATTACAGATGTATTGATGCAAACCAATACACAACAGATTTCCAAACTATGACTTATATATCTCGGTTTTAAGTATAGAAGATATTGTCATCTTAGAATTATTCGTGATTGTTTCAATGAAGAAATATCTAAGCGTGAGTTTAACCAATACTCAAAATCCCCATTTTCTAAGTACTCATGAATATTGTAGCAATCTCTATGAAATGTCCAATCCCTCTGTACAATCTACAAATATTCCATGACAGTCTTAAATTAATACTTACTCCCTAAAGTATGAATGAGTGTGGCATTTCAAATAAGTTAATATTCAGGAAGTAAAACATGCAAAGTGAAACACAAGAATAAACTAATTGACTAATGGTATAACACACTTTGAACATAAATAAATCGCTATTACTTAATCACCATTCAATTCCGATTTATTGTTGCTACAATATTTCAAAACTATCTATTATGTACTATAATCTAGAATCTAATATTGTCTCTTAGCCCAATGCTCCTAGCATGCTTCAAGTGCTTGATGATGCTTAAACCCTTAGTGAGCGGATCAACAAGATTCTCCTCTGATGATACACAATTCACCACAAGTTTTCCTTTTTCAACTTGATGTCGGATGTAATGGTATTTCCTTTCGATGTGCCTCGATCTACCATGATCCTTTGGATCTTTGATCAAAGCAACCGCACCTTTATTTTCGCAGAAAATCTCCATGGGGTCTTGAGTTGATGAAACAACTCCAACATCTCCAATGAAATTATTTAACCATGCTGCTTTTTTTTCGCCTCGCTTGTTGCGATGTACTCTAATTCATAAGTAGAATCAGCCACCATCTACTTCTTGGAACTCTTCCAAGTTACTAATCCACTATTCAATGGAAATACCCAGTCAGATTACGAATAACTATTATCCCGATCTGTTTGAAAACTGGCATCACTATAAACTAAGATCACATCCTTTGTTTTTTCGCAAATACTTAAGTATGTTTTTCACTGCCGTCTAATGAGCCATGCCAGAATTTCTCTGATATCTATTCACCATGATCAAAGCATAAGCCACATCAAGTCGAGTACATGCCATAGTACACATTATCGATCCTATAGCTGAAACATATGGGACTCGACTCATCGTACCTATTTCCTTATCACTACTGGGACATTGAGCCTTACTCAACTTGATAGTATGATGCATTAGTAAATTCTATTTCTTGGATTTCTTCATATTGAACCGTTTCAATACTTTATCCAAGCAATTACTCTGGCTAATTACATATTTATGTAAATCCTTATTCCAAGAATGTATATAGTCTCTCCTAGATCCTTAATAGTGAAACATTTCCCAAGCTAAGATTTCACCTCTTGCAAAGTTGGAATATTGTTTCCTATAAGGAGTATGTCATCAAAATACAGCACTAGAAAGGTGACTACACTCCCACTAGCTTTGACATACATGCAAGACTCATCTTCACTTCTAGACAACCCAAACTCTTTGACCTTTTCATGGAAGCAATGATTCCAGCTACAAGATGCTTGTTTCAGTCCATAGATAGACTTCCCAAGCTTGAAAACCTTATTAGGGAATTTGGCATGTTCAAAACCTTTTGGTTGAGACACATAAACATCCTCCGTCAGTTTCTCATTAAGGAAATAATTTTAACATCCCTATGCAACCAACCTTGCCTTGAAGGTGTGTAAATTACCATCCGTGTCGGTTTTTTTCTTGAAGACCCATTTACACCCTATTGTCTTTCGACCAGGTGTGTGATCAACAAACGTCCACACTTGGTTATCATACATGGATTGGATCTCACTATCTATTTCCTCCTTCTATTTTGAAGCCTCAAGGCATGTCATCGCTTCCTTGTCGTTAGCTGGCTCATCCAAATTTACCAGTGTACTGTCACTGATAAATGTGTCCCCATCTTTCGTTATATGAAAAACATAAAAGAAAGGTGGCATACTAACTCTATTGGATTGATGAAGAGGCAATAAATTGTCAATGGGCTTAATAGGTTCTCCGTCAGGTTGAGAGCTAGTGTCATCAAAGGTTCCTTCATTGGATGACTCTTGAATCTTTTGAATATCAATCATACTCCCACTGTCCTCATTGGATATAAGCTCTCTCTCTCTCTCTCTCTCTCTCTCTCTCTCTCTCTTTCTCTATTTCTCTCTCTCTCTCTCTCACTCACTCTCTCTCTCTCTCTCTCTCTCTCTCTCAAAAGACTCCTCTTTGAGATAAAAACACCACATTCTCACTAGTTCTGTAGAACAAGTATCCAAAGGACTTTTGTGGATAACCAATGAAAATACATCTCTCGAGTCTAGGTTCCAGTTTATCTTGGATCTCGCGTCTAACGAGAGCCTCACAACCCCATACCTTGATATGTGCTAGTGAGGGAGGTTTCTTTTTCCGCATCTCATGAGGTGTTTTGACAACCTTCTTTGTAGGAGCTAGATTAAGGATATGGGTGGTTGTCGCTAAGCATACCCCTAGAACAATATAAGGAGTAAATTTCGACTCGTCATGGTACATACCATGTCAAGCAAAATACAATTACGCCTCTCAGCCACACCATTAAGTTGTGGTGTCCTAGGAGATGTCAATTTTGAAACGATTCCACATTCCTTAAGATAGTCATTGAACTCGATACTAAGATATTCTCCACCCCTATCAGATTGGATCATCTTTATATTCTTGCCCAATTGATTCTCTACTTCATGCATAAACTCTTTAAACTTTTCAAAGGTTTATGATTTATGCTTAATTAAGTAGATATACCCATATCTACTATAATCATCAGTAAATGTCACGTAGTAGCGATTAACATCCCTTATGGTGGATCTGAAAGGACCACATACATCAGTATCGATGAGGTCTAACAATCCTTCACCTATTTCACAAGTACCAGTCAAAGGTGACTTAGTTAACTTGCCTAATAGACAAGATTCACATTCATCATCTGATTTTTATGTCAAACGATTTCAATACTCCATCCTTTTGTAGTTGGGCGATTCGTTTCTTGTTAGTATGCCCAAGATGAAAATGCCATGAGAATGCCTTGTCTAAACCATTACAAGAAATAATATTATAAACAAGTTCATTCACATACACAACTGTTTCAAACATGTTATTACAAGGATAAGCTTTGTAAATAAATGCACCATTTTTATAAACTAAAATTACACCATCATTATTATCAAAACCATAAAGATAACATTGTCTAAATAATACGTGAAAAGAAATTATGTTTCTAGTCATTTCCGACGAATAATAGCCATTGTTCAATTCAACCGTAACATTATCAAACATAAGCTCATAAGTCTCAATCTTAGTAACAACTGACTTTTGCCTATTCCCCATGATCAGGTTCATCTTCTCATGCTCGACTTCTTCCCTTTCACTTAGTCCTTGCATATTAGAACAAATACGGAAACCACATCCAATATCAAGGATCAAAGAGTTTGAAACATTAATGTGTAACTCTTGGTTCCTGGTATGCATTTAACTCCTTAATTTATTTATTTTGAAAGGGTAACTCGACGAGTTGGTGGCCCTAACTCATTGACTAGAGGGCAGAATATGTGCGGGGTTTAAGCTATCTACTTGACGAGTCAAGAGCCCTCG
The DNA here is from genome assembly GCF_052849685.1 of Lactuca virosa. Taxonomy (NCBI): domain Eukaryota; kingdom Viridiplantae; phylum Streptophyta; class Magnoliopsida; order Asterales; family Asteraceae; genus Lactuca; species Lactuca virosa. Next base: position 75,061,009 of record NC_136431.1, read on the forward strand.
ACTCGACGAGTAGATCAGCCAGAGTGAAACCCTAATTTTGGGGTTTTGCACCCTATTTAAGCTCATTAACCCCCACCCCTTGGCCTCATTTCCAGCCTCCCTGTCCCAAACCCTAATCCACGAAACGCTAGACCGTTATTTGAGAGTGTGAGCCATTTTGAGTGATCTTTGTGTACTTTTGAAGCTTGTGGAAGAAAAAAAGATAGAGGGCTCAAGAGGGAAAGAGTAGATCCAGAAACTACACACCATTTGCTACATTTTTTGGTAATCAAGTTTCTATCTTGGCTATTAGTTCATTAGATCTCCTTATGACCATCTTTATGAGGGTTTTTGGTCCAATAATGATAGCTTTTGGAGAATGATCGACCCAAGTGTTGGGTTTAGTATACTACAACATCCTATGGTGCACATACAACCCTAGAAGCTTTGGATCTATGTTTTCACTAATTATACATGCAAATGGTTTCCAAAGCTTTAAGCCTACAACTAGCATACAAATCATATAAACTACATAAAATACTAGTTAGAAGTTTACCTCTTTGTGTAGCTTGTAGAACTTGATGAATTTGGCCTTAAAGAGCTTAGCCCCAATAGTGTGGAAGCCTCAAATGAAGTCACACCATATCATGGACAAAGGTGGAACTTGAGAGAGAATTCCATGCACCCAAAAACACCCATGAACTCCAACAACAAGCATGTAGTCGCTTTTTAGGTTAAGAGCATGTATTTATATGTTGGATTTCAAGGGTCATGGGTATAACCCAAATCCATACCCATGGGTTTATGATCCATGGTTCATGTGGCCCAACTCTTTATGTATCCATACATAAACTTGGTCCAACATGGATCATAAGCCCAACACATATAAATATAACTAATTATCATAATTAGTCCCCATATATTTAATTAGTCTCTTTTGATCACTAAATAAATTCAAATTAATTCTTGATCAATACTAATAAAACATATGATTTCATATTAATATATTATAAATTAAAATATATTAATAAATCATATATAACCTTTCTCTCAAGAGTCCATCCTAACAAATTGCCCTGATGATATGCAACCCAAATGGACCATGCTACTCTCGGGTCGTGTAACGTCCGTAGATCCGGGCTAGTCAATTTAGAGATAATGAGCATCAAAAATGAGTTTTTTATGGAAGATTATTTAGAAGGAGTAATCTTAACCAAGTTGTAGAATATGTCACAAGGGTTCCGTACATATAAAGAATGCCGAAATCTGAGTTATCACGAAGAAGTTATGGCACGTCGAAGTTTTACGGCAAAACCGGCACGCCACCGGGAAGCGTAAATAGTGAATTTACGATAGAGCGACTTTTAGCCTTAGTAATCTAAAAGAAAGTCGTAGAATACGTTAAACCGAGAGCATGCATCCTAACAAATTGCCCTGATGATATGCAACCCAAATGGACCATGCTACTCTCGGGTCGTGTAACGTCCATAGATCCGGGCTAGTCAATTTAGAGATAATGAGCATCAAAAATGAGTTTTTGATAGAAGATTATTTAGAAAGAGTAATCTTAACCAAGTTGTAGAATATGTCACAAGGGTTCCGTACATATAAAGAACGCCGAAATCTGAGTTATAACGAAGAAGTTATGGCCCGTCGAAGTTTTACGGCAAAACCGGCACGACACCGGGAAGCGTAAATAGTGAATTTTTGATAGAGCGACTTTTAGCCTTAGCAATCTAAACGAAAGTCGTAGAATACGTTAAACCGAGAGCGTGCATAAAAAGAAGGCCCAAATCTGACTTCGTATGAGGAAGTTAAGATTTTTCGTAGTTTCGGCTTAGCAGTGTACAACCCGAAGTTCGAATATTAGATCGAGCGGTTTTTAGCCAACGCAACCTAAACGAGAATCTAAGATCTCGTTAATAGTAGCGTGACGATAAAAATACAGACGAAAACGGACGTCGGATGAAGAAGTTATGAATTTTTAACGGACCAATCCTGTCCCGGCCTGTTAAAAATATAACTTTTAAAATAAAGTCAAAATTAGCCGACGAAGTCTAAACGAAAGTTGTAGAGTACATTCCCGCCTATGCGTGCATATAAAGAACGTCGAAAACGGAGTTTGTATGCGAAAGTTATGATTTTTAGAAGTCAGAAAGGAAAATTACGAGACTGATGTGAAATTGATGATGTGGCATGATCTAGGTTGTCGCTTGCTGATCACGCCTCGCTTCGGATGGATGACACGTTGCCTCGCATTGCGCCCCGTGTCCAGAACTGGTTACTGTTGGATAAGATGTCTAAGTCCATAACTTATTTGGTATATACTTGACCCGACCCGGCATGGTCCATTTGGGTTGCACTTCACCCAAACTAGTTATGGATAATTTTATGAGAGTTGTATACTTACGATTTATTAATATATTATAAGTTATAATATATTAATATAAAGTCATGTTACCTAATTAGTTTTAATCTTGAATTAATTATGAATTAATTTAGTGATTAAAAGGAAGACTAATTAAATCATAGGATATTATATTTATATGGTGTGGGCTAACACTCATTTGGGAATGGGCTAAGCTTATATGGAAGTCCATGGATGATCCATGGAGCTTTTACCCATGGATCCTTGGAAGAGGAAAAGACATGGGTTATTAGGGTTTCACCCTAACCATGTACACTATATAAACAAGCTTATGTTGCATGAAAAAGACACTAATGTGTGTGTAAGTGTGGTGGCCAAAATGAAGAGTTAGTATACTCTCTCATATATTTTCCAAGTTTGTGGTGATTTGTGATTTCCATTTGAGGCATTCACATTATTGGTGCTTGGCTCTCAAACTCCAAGGAATCAACAATCAACAAAAGGTATGTAATTCATCTAGTTCTTTTATGGTTAAAAGTACCCCATGCCATGCTAGATAGGTTATAAACCTTGGAAAATAATATTTTGCATGTATTTTAGACAAACATAGATCCAAGGTTTAATAGGGTTGCATGTACACTTAGGAAGTGTTAGAATGCTCAAAACCCAACAGTGGTATCAGAGCCTAGGCTTGTTTGTTTGATACTTGATGCAAAATAGTGATAAAAAGTCGATTTTTTTGCTGTCTGACTGATGAACTCGTCGAGTCCATGGGGGGACTCGCCGAGTTCATGAGTAAACTCATCCTACTCGGCGAGTAGGTTCGTGCACTCGGCGAGTAGGAGCCTCAGAATGCAGATTTTCGACTTTTGCTGCTGGAAATGGACTAGAAACATTACCCTAAACTGTTTTGGTGTTTTAAAACTTGTTTTAGTTGGTGTAATGGTTGTTCTAATCCATTTACAATAGCTTATATCAAAATTTCATGCTTTGTATGTGTTCATATAATTCTTGAAACTTTGATGATCATGTTCATGTTCTTATGAATTTAGAAGATGATAGGAATTATTTGCTGAATTGTTTAGGATTAATTCTTGATCATTTATGTGTTTTAATGGAGTCCATAATTTGTCCTCAAGTTATGGATATCCAAATGTCACTTCTTTTAAACACACACTTAAAACACATAAGTTACATGGAAATGAAGAGTCTTCATTTTTATGAACCTTTAATTCATAAGTTATGAAATGAAAAGTTTTGAATAGTTTCAAAACTTGTCCTCAAGTTTTGGAATTTGTAAAGTTACACACACTTTAATATACTTTAATTCCAAACCCTTAGAGTTTTAAAAGTTAAAATTCAACCCTTATACTATTTATAACATTAATGGTTAATTATTATATATATGTATAAGGTTAAAGTCGTCTTACCGCTAGTACGCCTCATTCACGAAGCCAGTCTATAAGGTGGGTATAAGGTTGTTGCCTATAAAATGGCAACTTAATGGGTGTCCACTCTCACCCACCGCTTACTTGACTGGTGGAGGGTCGTTAGCCGAACGGGTAGGACAAGGACTTATAAATTCTCATTAAAAGTATGATGAATATTATAAAGTAACTAAACCTTTTATAAATTCCCAATCTTAGTTACTTTAGGAAAATGTGAATATGGTGCTAACCCATGAAATTCACACTTTGTACCTTACCAAGTCGTTGGTGGAGCGTGTGTGGTTAACCGGCACACTAACTTGGACTAGTAAGGATCACGAAGGGTGACTTAATGTTTATCATAGATCGGTGGAGCGTGTGTGGTTAACCGGCACATTGATTAGGTGATAATATTAAGGGTACCAAGTGAATTTGCATGGTTATTCACACCTTGTTTTGTGATCCTCGGCATCCCAGTCACAAAACTTGAAGGGCACAATCGAGATTGAAACATGCCATTGAAAAGTTCAATGAATCTCAAAGGAACCTAGGAATTTCAAAAACCAATTAAACCTAATAATTCATTTCGTTTTCATGGTGGAAATTGGTGAATCGTCATTCACCTACCTTCAAATATATTATAGCTTAGATTACGGCATCCCTCTTCTAAGTTATAATATATTGTGTTGGATCCTAGCCTTAATATTACATTTGGGTGTATTATTAAGGATTCGATATATCTAATCTAAACTTGTTTTCTTCTTTTCAGATGTCTTCCAACAACAAAGCTTCGGGCTCTAACCCTACTGGCTCCTTTTCCCTCATGAACCTTTGTGGGAGGGTCATCTTTGATGGTTCCAACTTCATGGATTGGATCCGGAACATCAGGATGGTTACTCGTTACGAGGACAAGGAATATGTCCTCGATAAGGAGCTAAAGGAGCTTGATGAGTCCACTGCTACTCCTGAGGAGGTCGCTGAGTGTCAGGCACATGAAAGAGATGCCACCAAGGTGGCATGCATCATGATGGCCACCATGACAGCTGAACTCCAAAAGTCCTATGAGGACTATTACCCTTTTGAGATGCATCAGGATCTGATGGAAAGGTACCATCAGAGTGCTCGTCAAGAGCGGTATGAAATAATCTCCTCCATGATCACTACCCATATGAAGGATAGCGAACCAATCACGAGCCACATGCAGAAAATGCAAAGGTATGTGGACCGTCTAATGAAACTGAATGTGAACTTCCCTGAGGAGTTGGCAATTGATATCATTTTGCACTCCTTGCCATCGTGTTATGATCAATTTCGTATGACATACCACATGAACAAGGAGGAAGTCACACTCAGTAAGCTTTAAGGACTTCTGAAGACTGCCGAAAGTGGTCTTAAGAGTAAGTCGGTTGCTACTCCTACTCCTACTACTACCCCTGTTTTGGCTATCGGGCAAGGCAAAGGGAAAAAGAGGAAGCACCCTTCGAAGGGTACCAAGGGAAAGTCCCTTGAAGGCTCCTCATCTGGAACAAAAGGTGGTTCTATCACTCCTTCTGCCATCCCTAAGGATGCTGAATGCTTCTACTGTCAAAATAAGGGGCACTGGAAGCGAAACTGCCCAAAGTACTTGCAGGATGTCAAGGATGGGAAAGTGAAACCATCCCATGCCGGTATTTACACTATATTGTCTAATAACTCACCATATTCTAATTCTTGGGTTCTTGATACAGGTTGTGGTATTCACATCTGTTGTGACTTGCAGGGCCTAAGAAGAAGTGAGGATGTGGAGCACGGAAAGATAAACTTAATCATGGGGAACAAGAAGGTTGCACCTGTTACCAAGATTGGAGTTTATACTTTGTTGCTAGATAGTGGGCTAAAGTTAGATTTGAATAAATGTGTGTACTCGTCTGAAATGGCGAGGAATATTATTTCCTTTCATGCTTTGTACAAACAAGGTTTTACCTTTTCTTTTGATAATGAAGGTGGTAGTATTAATGCTTTCTTTAATAATGTTCTTTATTTTAAAGCATGACCTTGTGATGGTGTGTATGAAGCTGTATCGGTTGTAGATAATTTAGGAAATAATGTATTATATATTGATTCTTCTACTAGCTTGGATAAAGCATCTTTGTGGCATTGTCGTCTTGCACATGTAAGCAAGAAACGCATAGGCCAGCTCCAAAAGGATGGAGTCTTGGAGTCGTTCGACCTCAATTCGGATGATAGTTGTGAGTCTTGTCTACTTGGAAAAATGACAAAATCACCCTTCACTGGTACTTGTGCAAGGGGTGAGGGTTTGTTGGACCTTATACATACTGATGTATGTGGACCATTCAAAACCGCCACAAGGGATGCTAATCGCTATTATGTGACTTTTATTGATGATTTTAGTAGATATGGTTATGTCTACTTAATCAAACATAAGTCAGAAACTTTTGAAAGGTTTAAAGAGTTTAAACAGGAAGTAGAAAATCAATTGGGCAGGAACATTAAGATGCTTCGATCCGATCGAGGCGGTGAGTATCTTAGTACTGAGTTCCTCGACTATCTTAAGGAGTGTGGGATTGTCTCACAATTGACACCTCCCAGGACACCACAGCTGAATGGTGTAGCTGAGAGGCGCAATCGAACCTTGTTGGACATGGTTCGCTCTATGATGAGTCGAGCTTCGCTACCAATCTCTTTTTGGGGGTATGCCTTAGAGACTGCCGCCCACATCCTTAATCTAGTCCCTACAAAGAAGGTTGCCAAAACACCTCATGAAATGTGGACTGGGAAAGTTCCCAATTTGGACCACATCAAGATTTGGGGTTGCGAGGCTTTCGTGAGGCGCGAAACTCATGACAAGCTCGAACCTCGAAGTGAAAGGTGTATTTTCATCGGCTACCCACAAAAATCCTTTGGTTACCTCTTCTACAGACCCAGTGAGAATGTGGTCTTTGTGGCTAGGAGAGGAGTCTTTCGAGAGAGAGAATTTATAAGCCAAGGAGACAGTGGGAGGCAAATTGACCTTGAAGAAATTCAAGACTCAATTGGTGAAGGAACCTCAGACACTAGCAATCAACTTGAGGAGGAAAATCCTGTTGATCCAGCTGACGAGTCTATACTTCTGAGGCGTTCCACAAGGGTTAGGAACACACCTGAGTTTTATTATGGATTCCATATATTGCTACGGAAGGTGATACATTTATCAGTGACAGTACACTGGTAAATCTGGATGAACCTAACAGTGTTAAGGAAGCCATGGCAGGCCCAGAGTCTGCTAAATGGAAGGAGGCTATGGACAGCGAGATACAGTCCATGTATGACAATCAAGTTTGGAACTTGGTTGACAATGTACCAGGCCGTAAGACAGTCGGGTGCAAATGGATCTTCAAGAAGAAGACCGACATGGATGGGAAGGTGCACACTTATAAGGCTCGACTGGTTGCGAAGGGGTTTACTCAGACTCAGGGAATTGATTATGATGAAACCTTTTCACCAGTAGCAAAGATTAAGTCTATTAGGGTTATGCTAGCCATTGCTGCATTTCATGATTATGAAATATGGCAAATGGATGTCAAAACCGCTTTCCTTAACGGAAAGTTGGCTGAGGATGTTTACATGAATCAGCCAGAAGGTTTTGTCAGTGCAGAGTACCCCAATAGAGTGTGCAAGCTTGAGAAATCCATTTATGGATTGAAACAAGCATCTCGAAGTTGGAATCTTTGTTTCGATGAGAAGGTCAAAGAGTTTGGTTTCTCAAGAAGTGAAGATGAGTCCTGCGTGTATGTCAGAGCTAGTGGGAGTATAGTTAGTTTTTGGTACTGTATGTGGATGACATACTACTCATAGGAAATGACATCCCAACCTTGCAGGAGGTTAAGTCCTGGCTTGGGAAGTGCTTTGCTATGAAGGACCTTGGAGAAGCTACCTATATCCTAGGGATAAGGATATTAAGAGAAAGGAGTAAAAGACTAATTGGACTTAGTCAGAGTATCTACTTGGATAAGGTGTTGAAAAGGTTCAACATGCAGAATTCCAAGAAAGGAGAATTACCGATCCAAAGCAATGCCAAACTGAGCAAGGCTCAGAGCCCGAGTACAGAAGATGAGATAGCTGAGATGAGTCGATTACCTTATGCTTCCGCTGTTGGTTCGATCATGTATGCTATGACTTGTACTCGTCCTGATGTGGCCTTCGCTTTGAGCATGGTCAGCAGATATCAGGGGAACCCTGGCAAGGCTCATTGGACTGCGGTAAAGAATATTCTCAAGTACCTACGGAGGACTAAGGATTGGATCCTTACCCTTGGTGGGAGTGATGACTTGAGAGTAGTAGGGTATAGTGATGCTAGCTTTCAGACTGATAGGGATAACTTCCGCTCTCAGTCGGGCTGGGTCTTTACCTTAAATGGAGGGGCAATCACTTGGAAGAGTTCCAAACAGGAGACTGTAGCTGATTCGACTTGTGAATCAGAGTACATAGCAGCGAGTGAAGCGGCAAAGGAGGCGATATGGCTGAGGAACTTCATCGGAGACCTTGGAGTTGTACCAGCTATTAAGGAGCCTATGGAGATTTTCTGTGACAGCAATAGTGTGGTTGCCTTAGCCAAGGAACCAAGAGATCATGGCAGATCCCGACACATTGACAGAAAATATCACTTCATAAGACACAAGATAGAAGAAGGACTCCTCGTGGCAAAGAGGGTATCGTCAGATGAGAACCCTGCAGATCCCCTTACGAAGGGACTGACGAGGGTTAAGCAGTTGCAGCATGCGAGGCGCATCGGGCTGAGGGACGATATTAGTTTTACAGATTAGATAATTTTTCTGAAACTTGTAAAATGTAATCGACGTTTGATGATGAATAAAACGTGTGATTTATTTATGAGTAAAGTGTTACTATCATTGTCAATTATTTACTATTGTTTCAGTTTTGCATGTTTTGACTTCCAGAATAATTAATTTATTCAAACTTCCACAATCAGTCATACGTCGGAAGTAGGTATGAATCAAGATTGTCATGAATTGGGTTTGTAGATGGCTAAAGGTGTTTAGACATAGCAATGGTTGCTACAACGTTCATGAGTGCTCATAAGTTATGAGTATTGGAATAAACCCACGCTCACTTGTATCACTTCATGGAATTTATCTCGAGTGATCGTGAGACGGTAATACCATATAAGTCTTCAAACCTAGAGATATGAGTTGTTACCTATGAGTTGGTTGTGCATTGATTGCACGTAAACGCATCAGTAACTTGATGTTATAAAACGTGCCTTTGTGTGCAATTCAATAAGTAGTAGAACAAGCATATGAGTCGAAGTTTATCTGTTCCTTCTAGAAATAGAAGCGATATCTGGGCCCCTCGATGATTTTGTGTTGACTCATGTACCGGGCCCGGTCAGAACTAAATTGATGTGTTCAGTTAAGTTCTTTGTCAAACAAATCGGAAATCGAGAAACAACTGCTAGACAATAAGTAAGACATTGTTCCATGTATTTGTCCGGCTGATATCATGAGAGCAGAGGATTATATGATCACTTATCTAAAATGGCGCTTCATAGTTCACAAGAGTTTTTGAGAGCTACGATTGCCGGTTGGTTCCTGAAGTAATATAGGCAAATACAGTTATTAGACTTATCCAAGTGGGAGTCTGTTGGATAAGATGTCTAAGTCCATAACTTATTTGGTATATACTTGACCCGACCCGGCATGGTCCATTTGGGTTGCACTTCACCCAAACTAGTTATGGATAATTTTATGAGAGTTGTATACTTACGATTTATTAATATATTATAAGTTATAATATATTAATATAAAGTCATGTTACCTAATTAGTTTTAATCTTGAATTAATTATGAATTAATTTAGTGATTAAAAGGAAGACTAATTAAATCATGGGCTATTATATTTATATGGTGTTGGATAACACTCATTTGGGAATGGGCTAAGCTTATATGGAAGTCCATGGATGATCCATGGAGCTTTTACCCATGGATCCTTGGAAGAGGAAAAGACATGGGTTATTAGGGTTTCACCCTAACCATGTACACTATATAAACAAGCTTATGTTGCATGAAAAAGACACTAATGTGTGTGTAAGTGTGGTGGCCAAAATCAAGAGTTAGTATACTCTCTCATACATTTTCCAAGTTTGTGGTGATTTGTGATTTCCATTTGAGGCATTCACATTATTGGTGCTTGGCTCTCAAACTCCAAGGAATCAACAATCAACAAAAGGTATGTAATTCATCTAGTTCTTTTATGGTTAAAAGTACCCCATGCCATGCTAGATAGGTTATAAACCTTGGAAAATAATATTTTGCATGTATTTTAGACAAACATAGATCCAAGGTTTAATAGGGTTGCATGTACACTTAGGAAGTGTTAGAATGCTCAAAACCCAACAGTTACGCCCAGCGTACTTCGGTCTTGTGTGGTCCGAGAAGTGAACATGTAGCCCCATCCGAAGAGCACCACCTGGCACCCTTATCCGAACTACGCCCAACGTACGTCCGAGGCTGGCGCCTATAAATACCCTGCGAGGGATGCCGACTTTCTTGCACCTTTCTCACTTCTCTCTCTAGTTTCTTTCTCTCTCTAAGGTCCCTAACCCCCTCCTAAGCCTAGGTAAACCCCCTAGCACCCACAGGAAGCCCCGAGGCTCCCGAAGTCCCGAGAAAAAGGGTCTTTCGGTTCGGAAACGCTGCTCCAAGCGAAACCCGGTTTTCTATAAAACCCGATGTAAGTGAGCTACGCCTACGCTATTTTTAATATAGCTTATAATTAATTATAGTAACATTATTAGGACCTTAAAATAATTATTTGGGCTATTATTATGAGTTATATAAGAGTGTTGCTTAACGCTTATATAATAGTAATAATAGTTAGACTATTAATTAGTCGCGGTTAACGTGATACTAAACCCTAGTGGTATTGATATTAGGTTTTGTCAAGGGAAAATTTTTTTGAGATAACAAAGTGTTGTCCGAGTACCGAGTCACCCCCTTTTCAAGTGACTGCATAGTTACTTTCATCTTACACATAGATATGAAATATTTAATGTAAATTACATGCTATGTGTGCATATTGTCTGTATACTTGCCGTCTATGCTGGGTGAAAGATTTTTATACATGTTTTATATAATATAAACTGTATATGTATTTTATATCTACAAAATGTGTTGGGTAAAACATGGGTAGATGAAATAATTGTTGTGTGACAAAAACAAAATGATGAGAGGTGATATAGACCATGAGATAAGGGTGAGAGGTGAACCATGAGAGAAGCCTTTTACCCAAGTGTTGGCCCCGTCATCTAGCAGAGTATGGATGACAACCACGGACTATTCTAGACAGTCCAGTGGACACTAGCAGGCTCGCAACCTGTAGGTGTTTTGAACTGTGTGCTCGCCAGTTGTACTCTAAAAACCCCTTGACATGTGTTGTGAGAAGAGTCTCGGAAACGACACTGTCGATAGACGAGATTAACCCTGGCGACTATGCAACGTAATGGGTATTTCCTATCTTAATTCTCGTCGTTTCGCACCGAACGTCTGAATTGGTGTATAGATCGAAATGGCAAGAACCCGCAGTGGAGCCGGGAACGCGAATGGAAACAGGAATCAACGACCAGTGATTGAGCAAATACCCATTGTAGTAGCCGCTCCTGAGCCAATCACGATGGCCGGGGTACAAGCGATGATCCAGATGATGTTGGATCGTTAAATGGAGGAAACAAGGCGGTTACTGCTACAAGAGAGGGATGAACCTACGATGCATGTTGAAGAGCCTGAATTGAATGATGGGCAGTCTGAGGAGGGAAACTACAACATGACCGTTGGTCAACCTGATCCGCCGATGATTAGGAGGAACAACCAAGATGATGGAGTCGAGAGGAATGGATGCAAGTACAAAGATTTTCTAACTTGCAAGCCATCGACTTTCACTGGGAAAGACTCTGAGCCCCAATGTGGTTGCAAAGGCAAGCTACAAACCACGTTTGCAGTGCGTCGGTTCCAAGGAGGCACGGTTCGTTGGTGGAACACCCTGGGGAAGACTCTGAGCCCCAATGATCCCCTGCAACTAACATGGGCAGAGTTTTTGGTGCAATTCAAACGCAAGTACTGCTCAGCCCAAAACCTGCTCAAGCTAGAGAACCAATTCCTGACCTTGAAGAAAGGAAGCATGTCAATTGATGAATACACCAACAACTTCATAAAGAAGATGGAGTTCGCCTTCCATCTTGTTCCGGATGAGCTGACGAAAATCGACAAGTAGGCAAAGGGACTTCCATGGGAGTACGCGGTGCCAGTGCGTCAGGAACCTACAAGTATGGGAAGACCGGGCATTACGCCAACGAGTGCACCGCCAACAAAAGGGTGTGTTATGAATGTCGTGAAGAAGGGCACGTTGCTAAGGATTGCCCGAAGAAGAAAGAGGCGGCAAGACAAAACATTCCACCGAAACCGAAGGCAAGAGCGTTCCATATGATCCTTGACAAAGTAGATGGAAATGAAAGGGATCAGGAATGAGGATCTATGAAGTAGTCGTGTAGATAGTACCACGTGGTGTAGCCTATTAGAGGCATAGTATAGGTTGAACTCGAACACCTATGTAATCGTTTCAGGGAATAATAGAAAACCTTCGTTTTGTTATCTGATGTGTCAAGTTGTTATATGATTTTCTTGTATAGTGACTTGGGTGAACTGCGAGACAATACTTGGGACGAGTATGAGTAGGTGTGAAGGGTAATAGAGGCCTATACTACCGGAAGCACATGACTCACACTTGGATCAGGGAAAGTCACAAGGTTACCAAGGCACTAGTAATTGATTCTGTTTTGTTCATGTCTGTCGTTACCATCGTTTCGGTAATGACTAAGAAGATGATTGTTATTCTGACCCTAGTGGTCATATCAAATTGAGTCCGACTACGATGAGTATGTTACGTGGTTCAGAGAACCAAGTTCGATGTAGCATCTGACTTAAGCCAGAAGATTGAAATAAAAGATAATCAAAGAAATCAGTAGAGGTATCGCGATAGTTGCTTGTAGCTAGAAATTCTACCTTTTAAGACGTGATTAGAACATGAAGGAAGGTATAGTCTATTATGGAATTTGACTCTAAGAGGCCTGAGTCTAAGCGTTGCAACATGCGATGACAGGTCATTAGAATATGACACATCGGTCCATTGTAGTAATAAAAGAACTTATCTTAAAAAGAACAAGCAGTCTCCAGTAAGGATCGAGATTGTGACTTTAAGGTCATAATTTGGAGTCTAACGTGAGATAGGGAGCAGGTGCAAGATCAAGCATCGCCTGCAGTCAAGGAGTCCAAGAGTTAAATACTCATTTGAAGCAGCATAGAAGTTACGATTATTACCTAGGATGAAGAGTTAACGTAGGGAGTCATTATACAAGCCCTGTTTCGTTGATGATTCCGGGACGTAATCATCCTAAGGGGGAGATAATTGCAACGCCCGTAGATCCGGGCTAGTCAATTTAGAGATAATGAGCATCAAAAATGAGTTTTTGATGGAAGATTATTTAGAAGGAGTAATCTTAACCAAGTTGTAGAATATGTCACAAGGGTTCCGTACATATAAAGAACGCCGAAATCTGAGTTATAACGAAGAAGTTATGGCCCGTCGAAGTTTTACGGCAAAACCGGCACGGCACCGGGAAGCGTAAATAGTGAATTTACAATAGAGCGACTTTTAGCCTTATCAATCTAAACGAAAGTCGTAGAATACGTTAAACCGAGAGCGTGCATAAAAAGAAGGCCCAAATCTGATTTCGTATGAGGAAGTTATGATTTTTCGAAGTTTCAGCTTAGCAGTGTATAGCCCGAAGTTCGAATATTAGATCGAGCGGTTTTTAGCCGACACAACCTAAACGAGTATCGAAGATCTCGTTAATAGTAGTGTGATGATAAAAATATAGACGAAAACGGACGTCGGATGAAGAAGTTATGAATTTTTAACGGACCAATCCTGTCCCGGCCTGTTAAAAATATAACTTTTAAAATAAAGTCAAAATTAGCCGACGGAGTCTAAACGAAAGTTGTAGAGTATGTTCCCGCCTACGTGTGGATATAAAGAACGTCGAAAACGAAGCTCGTATGCGAAGGTTATGATTTTTAGAAGTCGGAAAGGAAAATTTCGAGACTGATGCGAAATTGATGATGTGGCATGATCTAGGCCGTCGCTTGCTGATCACGCCTCGCTTCGGATGGATGACACGTCGCCTCGCATTACGCCCCACTTCCGGAACCGGGTACGCCCAGCGTACTTCGGTCTTGTGTGGTCCGAGAAGTGAACACGTAGCCCCATCCGAAGAGCACCACCTGGCACCCTTATCCGAACTACGCCCCGCGTAGCCGAGCACTACGCCCAGCGTACGTCCGAGGCTGGCGCCTATAAATACCCTGCGAGGGCTGCCGACTTTCTTGCACCTTTCTCACTTCTCTCTCTAGTTTCTTTATCTCTCTAAGGTCCCTAACCCCCTCCTAAGCCTAGGTAAACCCCCTAGCACCCGCAGGAATCCCCGAGGCTCCCGAAGTCCCGAGAAAAAAGGTCTTTTGGTTCGGAAACGCTGCTCCAAGTGAAACCCGGTTTTCTATAAAACCCGTTGTAAGTGAGCTACGCCTACGCTATTTTTAATATAGCTTCTAATTAATTATAGTAACATTAATAGGACCTTAAAATAATTATTTGGGCTATTATTATGAGTTATATAAGAGTGTTGCTTAACGCTTATATAATAGTAATAATAGCTAGACTATTAATTAGTCGCGGTTAACGTTAGACTAAACCCTAGTGGTATTGATACTAGGTTTTGTCAAGGGAAAAATTTTCTGAGATAACAAAGTGTTGTCCGAGTACCGAGTCACCCCCTTTTCAAGTGAGTGCATAATTACTTTCATCTTACACATAGATATGAAATATTTAATGTAAATTACATGCTATGTGTGCATATTGTCTGTATACTTGCCGTCTATGCTGGGTGAAAGATTTTTATACATGTTTTAAATGATTTAAACTGTATATGTATTTTATATCTACAAAATGTGTTGGGTAAAACATGGGTAGATGAAATAATTGTTGTGTGACAAAAACAAAATGATGAGAGGTGATATAGACCATGAGATAAGGGTGAGAGGTGAACCATGAGAGAAGCCTTTTACCCAAGTGTTGGCCTCGTCATCTAGCAGAGTATGGATGACAACCACGGACTATTCTAGACAGTCCAGTGGACACTAGCAGGCTCGCAACCTGTAGGTGTTTTGAACTGTGTGCTCGCCAGTTGTACTTTAAAAACCCCTTGACATGTGTTGTGAGAGGAGTCTCGGAAACGACACTGTCGATAGACGAGATTAATCCTGGCGACTATGCAACGTAGTGCCTAAACCCCTTGACATGTGTTGTGAGAGGAGTCTCGGAATCGATAAAAGAGAATAACACTGGCGACTATGAGACTTAGTGCCTATTGAGTAAACCATGGCAATGATGGACTTCGTGTCGATTCCTTAGGATGATCCTTAGGAATGAATGAACAAGGAATAGTTTATTCTTAGGGTAGATCCTTAAGAGCAAACAGATAATGAGGATGGGTAATTGGGTTGATTGTTTGATGTTTAAACATAATAATTATATTATTGTGGGTTGAAAACCCTATGTACTCACCAGGTTTCCCAACCTGACCCACTCAAGCTTATTGCATCACAGGTGTCGATATGAAGTTACATTATACTGAGAGATTAAGGGGATATGAATCACTAGTGATAATGAATGTAAGTTCTGTTTATGCTTATGTTTCTGTATTGATGATGACATCCCAAATGTTTTAAAATGAATAAAAAATAATTTTCTTCGGAAATGCCTTGATAACGTATTTATCTTGTTTTACTGGGAACAAATTCCGCAACATTTTTATTAAAAGAGGTACTCTGATTTTTATAAAGCATAAACAAAATCGGTCTTTTCTGGCCGTGAAAATGGGGATGTCACAGGTCGCGTACATACCAATAATAGTTATGGGCTTAGACATCTAATCCAACAGTCTCCCACTTGGATAAGTCTAAAATTATTATTTCAAGTACGACTCCAAAATCCCGACTAGTAATCGTAGCTCTTAAAAGCCGCTGTTGAACTCTGACCTAGTCAATGACATGTCCATTAGATAGGGGATCATATATTCCTCCATTCTAGATATTATATGGACTGAGACATGGATTATAATCATTCTCTCTGTCCATCTGTTGTTTCCCGATTTCCGATTTATGACGACTGACTAATTGAACAAATCAAATCAGTCCAGGCTCGGCCGAGCACTTATGTTTGTCATCACTAAACCATCGAGGGGCCCATAGATATCGCTTTTATCCCTCTAAGGGTAAAAGTAATGGATAAACTTCGACTCATATGTTTGCTCTATTTACTCATCAAATCACACACAACAATGCGTTTTATAACACCAAGTTACTGGTGCGTTTTCACATTATCAATGTGCAACCGACTTGTAGACTGCAAATCATATCTCTCTGTTTGAAGAATATAAGATATTATTGTGTCATGATCACTCGTGATAAAATCCATGAAGTGATTCAAATGAGCGTGGGTTTAATCCAATACTCGAATCTTATTCCAGGAGCACTCATGAATACTGCAGCTATGTCTAAAACATCTAGACATACTACAGACCCATTCATGACAATCTTGCCTCAATACCTACTTCCAAAGTATGATCGACTGTGGATGGTTTGAATATCCTAGTTATTCGGGAAGTCAAAACATGCAAAGTGAAACACAAGAATAATACTAATCCTATATGGCCCCAATACTTGTGAGAGTAAATAAAACACCTTTTATTTAAACACCATATTGATTACTCATTATTCATTGTATAATGTTTCGAATAATCAACTTTATACTTGAATAAAAACAATAGTTGTCTCATGCTCCAAGCATGCACACTATGTTTACCTATGGTCCTTTGTTTGTGGAATAGATCAATTGACAACATTTTTATGATGCTTATTTCACAATTCCAATTCCTTATCGTAAATGTAAGAATACAAAATTCTTGCCTCTTACCAAAATCTGTTAGATTCTAAACTTATATGCATTGATCCTCTTGTAATGACTATGCACAAAAGTCATAAAGACTTGGGAACAGACATTACAAAGTATTCCGATGGAGAGCAATTCCATGGAAACAATGTCTCATATTCAAAGTACATTCCTTTGAACATCCTTCTTGCATTAAGTTTTCTAATCTTACACAGATTTAACGAATAACTTCCACCTATGGAAACATTTCCATATTCCCATTTTGACTGTCACTTCTAAACAATAGTTTCCTCTTTTCAGAATATGTCAATATGTTCCTTCCTAAATTTACACCATACTTCCAACTATCCATGAGTAACCAATCTTTGGTAAACCTCAAATTGTCCTCGACAATTGCTTAATCATTTTAGTCATATCCAGTTCTATTCCTTTTCCCTCTTAATGCCCTAGGAATTTGGAAAAATTAGAACGGATGAAAATTACAGCACATGTAATCGATCCTATATCCGAAGCATATGGGACACGATTCATGATGTCTCACATAATGACACGATGCTAGACCAGTCTTTTGCTATAATATTTCTATTTCTATTTGTCATGTTCTCATAATTCAGATTATGAAAAGGGATGCCGTAATCATAATCGAATTTTAGAACGCAAATAATGTAATCATGACTAACTTTGATTAAAAACTCACAATCTAAGCTTTTAGAATTGGAATGAAGTATAATTTCCTCTCCCTTAATTATAGCAAAACAACTTTCCAAACCCTGTAACTTTGCAAATTGACACTTTTGTTTTCTATAATTAACATTGCTAACTTGCAACACCTAACATAATAATCATGCTCCCACTAACATGATAATTATTAGCATAACACTTATGCTCCCACTAGCTTTGACATGTATCCAGAAATCAGCTGAACTTCTAGAAATCAATACTTATTGACTTTCTTACCAAAGTTCAGATTTCTGATACGAGATGCTTTGATAAGACTTTATCAAAATCATACACCTTTCCTTAGATAGATCACATGTGTGTCTAAACACTTACGAAGAGGGATGCCGTAATCATAATGTTTAGACCTTTTTCCATTCTCACTAGTCCATGTTAGTGTGCCAGTTAACCACACACGAAATATCACAATTGCTATCTACCTAAAATCTACTTAGTGAAAGCGTTTCCTCACCATCTCTTTCATGAATCGGAGAGAAACCTTATG
The DNA here is from genome assembly GCF_052849685.1 of Lactuca virosa. NCBI lineage: Eukaryota > Viridiplantae > Streptophyta > Magnoliopsida > Asterales > Asteraceae > Lactuca > Lactuca virosa. The sequence continues at coordinate 75,079,060 of NC_136431.1, forward strand.
ACACTCAGATTTTATGGTGTATGTGTTCCTATCCAAGTAAATCTGTCATAATCATAATCACAAGATAAGGTTAGCGACAAATCCAAACTCATATGGACTGAACTTGTTCAATATTAACTTCTTGCCTCCTGGCAGCACAAGGGCCTACCATTGCTTCCAAGTAGTTATGCAAACAACTAAGAACTAATAGAACTCACATGCATAGTCAACTTTAACTGGAATGATCACAGAAACAAGAATATGTCAACACGATAGGTTATAAACCTCAAGTCATGTGCTAGTGATAAACAATACCCTTGATTAGTTCTTGAGACTTTTCAAGATCTTTAAGACTCCCACTGACCTCTTGACATATAAGATTCTCTTGTCAAGAACCATTCCTTGACAAAGCAAATATTCAAGAGTTAGTGCGGATTCTTATCAAGGCAAACACTTCACACAACTGGCCTTAGTTGGTCTTTGTCTTATCCAAGACATCACAACTTACCAATTTCAAATGTACAAGAGTAGAAAACATTTTACTCTATGTTTGATAAGTGTTTTAAACCTTTCTTAAGATTATGTCATTCGAGTTACAATCTTGGAGTATTACTCTAAGACTCAATTTTGGAACGAAGTATGATTCATATTTTGATTTAACCATCTCAACAATTCACGATTCCTCTTCTTAGTCAAACAATTGCACTAAGATGTCCTTAGAGGATCGATTGTGATATGGTTTTTGCTAATCATTAAGATGATCATAAAAGATGATACTGAAGTACTCTCCCATCTTTTCAGATTGGAGAAACTTTTATCTTTCTGCCTAATTTGATTCTTCCATTTCGTCCTGCCATACATTGAAACTTTTCCAATGTTTCAGAATTATACTTAAACTTGTAAGCATAACCATATTTACTAAACTTTAGTAAATCATGACGAATAACCTTATCGTTCTTTGTGGTGGACCTGATCAGGCACAACCAAGTGGACCCAATCTTCTAGTCCTTCACTTGACTCACATATACATGTGAACAAGGAATTAGTATTAATTTCCCAAAGATGAAAATTCTCATTCATCATACAATACAAGTTGCATGATTCCAAGTTTCTATCCAACTAAAACTTGGGTGATGAAAATCTTTCCTTATTTGGTAAATTATGACACTACCACAAACGAAAGAATCAAATCCATTTTCTAATATTGCTATCAATGGAATCATATAAACAACAAGTTCCACAAATGCCATTGTAAGGATACTTAAAATAAATAAAAACTTTTCTTTATAAAATTTGCGGAAAACTTATCCTTACAATGCAAATACAAATGAAAACTATGTTGTTATCTATTCATAAGCAATTTATCATAACTCTTAAGCAGCAGCTCAAAATTTTGATCTTCGAATCATGCGATCGAAATCCATCTTCGCGATCAGAATCATCTTACTCTTCCTTTAAATTCCCTTACATTTCTTCGATTCTACAAAACATCAAGATGCTACCTAGTCACATCATGTAATAAGAATCTCCAAATAGGAACTTAATAGGGTTAGATAGTGGACTTTACCTGAAGCATAGTCAACCTTTTGACTTTTACCATCCTAGTGAACTTCCAGGTAAATAAGGCAGCTTCGCAACCAATGCCCCTTCTTTTGGCAATAGAAACATATGAACTCTTTAGTAATGGTACATAGGAGTATCTCAGACTTAGCCTTTCTCTTTACCATTTGGTCAACCGGGTAGACTATGGCCGATCCCTTTCCATTGGGAAGAGAAAGCTTTTTTGGACTTCCAATGTTACCATTGTCAATGTCCATGTAAGTTTGGGAAGTAGATCTTCCAATCAAATTTGCTTTACCAGTACTCCAAATCATTGTTGATTCAGCAACATCAAGCAAATAGGTAAGATCATTAAGGGTCATGTCATGGTCTGTCACATAGTAGTCCTTAAAGAACTTACTATGTGACTTAGGAAGTGATTGAAGAATATAGTCAACAACAAACTTCCTCAAGACTTTGACACCCAACTCTCCCGGCTTGTCAATATGTGACTTCATCTCCAAGATGTGAGCACACATAGACTTTCCATTAGGCTAATAGGGCTTGAGTGACCTTGAACTTTTCTGTTGGGTCAAAATTTGGTTTATACTTTACTTTTCTAGGAAAATGTATTTTTATGTCTAGGACCGTAAACAGCTCGGAGTTTACGGCTATATATGTGTTTATGGTTGTGTGTACGGCCGTACACGGGTTTATGGCCGTAAACCCGTGTACGGACAACTGTCTCATATATATATAGTGAGGAGTGCATGTGAGAAGAAAAGGCTTAGAGAAGGAGAGCATATTGTAGAGAGAGAAAGTTAGAGAGAAGAAGAGTGTGTGTGAGAGAATCTTATGTGTATTGTTCATCATTCTAATCTTGAATACATCATAGATTCATCTTATTCTTCTTCTCCTTCTCTTCTATTTTGATCTGGCATTATCCGTTTGATTGGGATTCCGCACCATCAAACGGATCTGATTGATACACAAGCAGATTGGGGACTTACAAGTGGTATCAGAGCTTGGATTGTATCAATCAATTTTGTCAGATCTGGAGATTATTTGATCTTATTTTTAAAAGGATTTCTACTTTTTTGGATAGATCTTGGCAAAATAAGGGGGGTTTGTTCTTCGCGTTTTTCATAAAAACGAGTTCTGGATCGAGTTTTGGAGCAAAAAGTGTGAAAAACGTCGTTTTTCTTCGCATCTGTTGAAGGTGTACGGCCAGTTGAAGGTGTACGGCCGTAGACCCGTGTACAGCCGTAGACCCATGTGCGGCCTCGGTGTACGGTCCTCGGTGTACGGCTCTCACTTGTACGGCTCGGTGTACGGCTCAGCAGCCTCTCACGTGTACGGCTCAGTGGTTTGCAGTCCAGCAGCGTTTCTGGTTCGCTTCGTTCTCGGCCTCGCACCTCGCACCTCGCACGTGTTCGTTCAGCAGCCTCGGTATCGCATCGCACCTCGTCCTCGCATCTCAGCAACCTCGCACGCGCATCAGCAAAAGTAGTAGACGAAATTGAGGGTGCCGGGGATCGAACCCGGGTCTCCTCCCTAATCAACCAACGCCTCTTCCACTTGATCTACCAATGAACTTGTTATTCAGCCACCGTTTTTAAATCTTAAGGATTCGCTTTCTCGGTTCCTTTTTCGCATTTTGGCATATTTAGCCCAAAAAAATCAATTTCTTTTATTTTAAATTCCATTTTCAACCCAAAAATTTTAGTTTTTAATTTTTGACTTTTAATTTTGACTTTTTACTTAAAATTTTGACTTTGACTTTAAAGTTTGACCTTTGACTTTAAACTTTGACTTTCTCGTTTGACTTTCAAATTTTCAAATTTAGCTTTTCGGTTTGACTTTGAAGTTTGACTTTTCAAGTTTGACTTTTAGGTTTGACTTTTTAAATTTGACTTTTAAGGTTGACTTTTGAGTTTTTAGTCAAAGGGCATATTTTTTATAAAAATGAGTTCCTCAAACATCCCGGTCAATGAAGTTTCATGTAATCCATCTTGTGAAACTACTATTAAGTTTCTTCGTGAACAAATCGATTTATTAAAAAGAGAAAATGAGGAACTCAAATAAGACGGATATCAACTTAGGAAAGGCCAGAAACCATTGAAAGAACAACTAGAGCCCAAGACTAAGGACTTTAGGAAATTACAGGCATAGTACAGTGACAAGTGTGTCCATTATAAATATCTTAAGAAAGATTTTGACACTGTAACCGTTGAACTTGACACATTGAGAACTCGTTTTACAAATGCCGACTTTAATTTCAAAAAGTTTGATGTGTCAAGTGAAAGGGTTGCAAAAATAATTGAACTTCAAATGAAATGGAAGGATCAACAACAAGTAGGAATAGGATATGAAGGTGTCCCTCCCCCATTCAATCACACTTATACTAACACTCCATTAACTCAAGCTGAAATTGACCGAGAACCATTTATGGTATACGGTAAACCAGCTGCTGAACAGGCAACTGAGGGTGTTGAGATGAAAGATACTAATGATTCTGCTTCCTGTGCAGGTAAAGTAGTAGAGGATGAGAACAAGGAGAAAACTATTGAACAATCCAATGACTCCTTGAACTTTGAATCTGTTGCTTCATATTTTGTTGCTACTAACTCAGTTACTCCTAACGAACCTGCTGTTGAGAAGTACAGGCCACCAAATCAAGTTAAACAGAATGTCTGCTGCAACTGTGCGTTTGGGAAAAGCAAGAGACAAGGCAAGGATACGCCAGCAGGGGCAGGAAAAAACAACTCCTACGTGAAGAAGCAGACTTGCTTTCACTGTGGAACACCTGGACACATTGCCAGAAATTGTCCAAATCGCACATACATTCCCTACTATGCACAAGGGTGGCAGAATGCGCCAAGAGGGAGATTTTCCAAAAGAAACCCCTCAAGGTGTAATGCCCGTGTTTCTAGGCTACGCATTAATATTGATATGATAGTCTAGGTTAACCTTTGTGACTCATTTTGAAGAAATGAAAAGGAATTATGTGAATATTATGTGTTTTATATGTTTTATGCTTAATTAGGGTTTAATTAATTAAGAATAAAAATTAGCGTCAAAAATAAATATTAGATAAAGCCGATATCTATTAAGAAACTTGTAGTGGGCGTGACAAGGATTACACATATATAAAGAATGCCGAAATCCGAGTTATAACGAAGAAGTTATGACCTGTCGAAGTTTCGTGACAAAACCGGCACGGTGCCGAATGTCGTAAAAAGTGAGTTTTTGATAAACTACTTTTAGCCTTGGTGATCTAAATGAAAGTCGTAGTGTTCGTTAAACCGAGAGTATGTATAAAAAGAACACACAAATCTGACTTCGTATGAGGAAGTTATGATTTTTCGAAGTTTCAGCTTAGCAGTAGACAGCTAAAAACTCGAATTTTAGATCGAGTGATTTTTAGCCGACACGACCTAAACGAGAATCGAAGGTCTCGTAAATAGTAGCACAACGGTAAAAAGTCTGACGAAAACGGACGTCGGATGAAGAAGTTATGAATTTTTAACGGATTTCCTGTCCCGGTCTGTTAAAAATAATAATATAAAAATTAAAATCAAAATTAGCCGACGAAGTCTAAACGAAAGTCGTAGAGTATGATTTTACCTACGCGTGCATATAAATAACGTCACAAACGGAGCTTGTATGCGAAAGTTATGATTTTCGCAAGTTTTTGGCACAAAAATCAAGAAAATGTGGAAAACCGGGAAATTTCGCTGAGTCACCTCGGACACGTCATCCCTCGCATGCGAGGCCTCCACGTGGCACCTCCTGATAGGACTGAGCTTCGCGTGTCGTCTTCTGATTGGACCAAGTCCGCGGTCCATTCGCATTCGGACAGCCTCGCAGGAGACACCCCGCGGATGCTCCTCGGACACCCTTTCGCATGCGTGTAGCCTCCTAATTCGACCGAGGCTGCTGACCAATCCGAAGCTCGCAGATGTCCGTCCGAGCCTCGCCTTGCAGCCAGCTGGTCCGAGCCTCACACTGCCTTAGCCTCCGAACCTCGCAGACTGTGACGCGTGTCTTCTCCTCGCTGCTTCGGGTCCGAACCTCGGGCCTATATATAGAAGGCATGCGAGCCTTCCCGGGTAATTTTGGGAAATTGCCCATTTTTACCCCTTTTTCAATATTTTGGCTATTTTCACATCCCCCGATGCCTCGAGATCATTTCCAACGCCCAGAACACATCCCGGAGTGCCCGAGAAGCCCGGGAAATTTATTTTTTCGGTATCGAAGCCCGACCCTCGCAGAGCCCGGTTTCTCAATAAAACTCCCGGTTTTATTAGAAATGACCGTTTTAGGCAACGAAGTGCTGCCCGATTATCGTTAAATCAAGTGAGTGTATAGTCACTTTCACCTTACACATATATATGAAGTATTTTCTTTAAAATACGTGCTATGTGTAATTATATTAATTGTTTAATTAAGGTGACTGTTGAATAGATGTTTTATACAAGTTTTAAACTGTGTATGTATTTTTATTTACAAATATGTTGGGTAAAACATGGGTAGATAAATTAGATGATGTGTGATGAAATAAAAGTGATGAGAGATATCGATGTTTAAGATGATCTAGTCATCTAGCAGAGTATAGACAACGGCCACAGACTATTTTAGATAGTCCAGTGGAACGTTAGCCGACTTGTAATCGGTAGGTATGTTTGAACTATATGTTCATAAGGTGTTCTCGAACTATATGTTCATTAGGTGTTTTTGAACTATGTGTTCATCCGTTAGTTCTTCTTTTTGACACTATTACGCGTCGGGGTACGGGAGCGTACGGAAGTACTTTATTAGTATTTTCCCTATACTTTTATTTTGAAAGAGCTTTGGAGTCTTTATTTCCTTTATGAAGTGATCGGACGAGCTTCATGAGTCAGTGATATAGATCATGAGTTAAATAGTGGGTGTGTGATGAAAGGTGAGTTGGATAGATGAGATGATCAGTGATATAGATCATGAGTTGAGAGTGAGTGGTGAAATATGAGAAAAGCCATACCCAAACGTTGGCCCCCGTCATTCAGCAGAGTATGGATGACAACCATGGACTATTCTAGACGGTCTGTGGAACACTAGCAGGCTTGCAACCTGTAAGTGGATGGACTACATGTTCATCAGCTGTACTCTAAAAACCCATTGACATGTATTGCGGGGGGGGGGGGGGGGGAACTCCCGTGGGAAATACCGTCACTGAATAAGAGCTATGGACTTAGCATATGGAAATCCCACTGACATGTATTGCGGGGGGAACTCCAGTGGGAAATACCGTCGATGAATAAGAGCTATGGGCTTAGCACATGGCGACGATGTGACTTCGTGCCTATTTGACAGAAATTGTTGAAGGAAAGCAATGTTGTCATCCCGATGTTTGTCTTATCTGACATATATTGCAGAGGGAAGCAATGTTGTCACTTTATAGGTTGTTTTATGTTAGGATGTCTTGTTTGACATAAATTGTTGAGGAAAGCAATGCTGTCACCCCTTGTGAAAATCCTTAGGCTAGGTCCCTTGTGATAGTTGTTTTATCGACGTAAAGTGAGGATAATGGGAATGGGTAATTAGGGTTATTTTGGTTGATGAAATTAATAAATTTATTGTTGATTGAGAACTTAATAAGTTTATTATTTATTGTGGGTTGAAAACCCTATATGCTCACCAGGCTCCCAAGCCTGACCCACTCAGTTTAATTGTATCACAGGTATCGATACGAAGTTGCTTTACACTGAGAGATTAAAAGAGAAGTAGATCACTAGTGTAAATGAATGTAAGTTTTGTTTATGCTTATGTTTTTGTATTGACAATGACATCCCAATGGTTTAAGTGAATAAAATACATTTCTTCGGAAATGATTTGGTAACATATTTATCATGTTTTTCTGGGAACAAATTCCGCAACACTTTTAATCAAATGATTACTCTGAAATTATTTTAAAAAGCATAAATTAAATCGGTCTTTTCTGGCCGTGAAATTGGGGATGTCACACAAGGTCACGTTCAGACAATGGTGACTGGAATGCCACGAAGGGCAAGAATCCAACCCACAATGCCAAGAATCCGAATCCCAAGAACAAGAAGGGATCGTCGGCCAAGAAGTCCAGCTTAAGAGATGCTCCTATGAAGCCAAGACCGGTTAGGTCAAAGCCATCTCGACGGCCGGCTTCAAGTTCTGAAACAAGTGCCGGGCCACCCATCGGATCAAACAAGAAATGGGTTAAACCCAACTACAGATGGGTACCAAAGGTTCAATCTCCCAAATCACTTAATGATTCTAATATTTCCACATCTTCTGTTTGCGATAAACATGATATGTCATGGGAGAGAATACCGTGCAAGGATGACAAAGGTCAACCCAGTTTCAAAATGGACTGGGTTCCAAAGACCAGCTAATCCCGCTCTGTTCTGGAGCAGCTATGGAGGCATATCATCAGACTCCAGTTTGTTGATAGTGGCTGTTCCAGGCACATGATAGGAGGCATCTCTCAACTGTACAACACTCAGAACTTTGTTTGAGAGTATGTGTCCTTTGCGGGAAAGGAAGAAAGGAGAGGATCACACATGGGTTTTGTGCTTAATGATGTGAAGAATTTTCGGATCTGTTATGAGATTATGCGTGCTGTTCTCAGACCTTCTGGATGCAAATTCAATCAGTGACTTACGGTTTGAGTTTCTTCTCGATACTCCTGAGTTTATCTTACATTGATTCATTTTAAAGACAATTTTCTTTAATTTCCTTATATGTCTTTCTTTGTAGGTGTTGTTTGGGAAGTGATATGAAGTATAGTGCTAAAGGGCAATTTATGATGCGTGTAATGCACTAAAGCCGAATTGTCTAGACTCTGTATTCAATGTGCTGGTAGGCACAAAGGATTCAAAAGGACTAGACTCAGTTTGAAAAATTGAAAGAACTTGACTAATATGAACTTACATAGTTTCATTTGGACTGACCATACAACGCTCGGGTAGATTGAGCAGTGAGATAAACATGGGAGCCTGCGAGATACACTAAAAGTTAATTATCTAGAACTATGGCTGAACATTTCCTTGATGTATGGACTCATGTCCTTAATTCCGGTATTGATAGGGCAACTGGGGGGTTCTGATAAAGTAGGTCTGTAGGAAATTATTTTCTTGCTTTCTATCTGTCAGTTATATGTTGCTTCCTTTGCGTGATTAGAACATATCCGACCTGGAATGCAACATATGCAACTCTATCTCTATGCATTTCCATATCTATGAAATTCTTTCTATCTGTTAGCCATATGTTGTTCCCTCTACGTGATCGGAAGATCCGACCTGGGACACAGCATATGCAATCTACTATCTCTCTAAACCCCTATCTATGTTAGTCATATGTTGTTCCCTTTGTGTGATTGGAAGACATCCGACCTGGGATACAACATATGCACTTCTATATCTGACTTCTTTCTTAATGATTGAATACTCACCTAAAGTAAGGAGTTCTTTGGAAGTTCTTGATTACCGGGGTATATCGGGAAGTGGGAAACATGCTCTAGTACATCTAAAATTGAACCATTTAATAGGTTGTTTGTAGATCTTGCTGCTTAGTTTAAGTGGACAACAATATCCTTGGTCGTCGTCAGCTAAATGTCCATTTAGGAATATATATCACAATGACTTGTCACTTATAATCTGTCCAAATTGTCAACATCCTTTGTGTTTAAGTGGACCACAATACCGGTGATTGACCAGATCTAGACATGCATGCGTGTGTTGATAAACGATATTAGATTGCTTGACAACTTTGATCCCAAGTATTTTTGTTTTTGTTAAATTTGTTCATAGTTTTCCTCTATGCACAAATTTAGGGGGAGAATTAAAAATATCAAAAATTAAACAAAAATCAAAAAATCAAAAAACAATAGTGTTATTTATGTTTTATTTCTTGTTCAGAAAAACCCAAAATCCAAAAAATATTCTTGCTTCTGTTTTTATTTTTCCAGAAAATATGAAAAATCCAAAAATATTGTGTGCTAAGTTTTCTTTTAGTTTTTGTTTTGTCTTGAAAAGTGAATTCAGATATAGATGAGATTCGTGGAGACTGTATCAAGAATTTCTGAGCCAATACTTCATCCGTGAGTGTCGAAGAAATTTCATTCAAAGGAGCAAGAAATGAAGATTATTCTTCCAACATTCAATCCTTCAACCCCAGAATCAAGGTCAAGCTGTACTTGCAGATTATGTGACAGATTGCATTGAAGCCTCCTCAATCAATTTGTTGTTATTCTTGTACCTGCTGAAGTGATCCAGAAGTTTCGTTCTCTACTCTCTCTGAAGATTCTCAAGCTGAAAGCGCTATCTTTCAAGAATCAGTACATCAAGTCTCCTCACCCAATGTGCGTTCAATGTCAAATTCTGAAGAAAATCCCAACTGCTCAAGATGAAGTCATTCATTGAAGATTCATCAAGTTCATCTTGAAGATGTGAAGAAATCGAAAATAAACGTTGAAGCCAAGCTCCAAATGAAGATTAACAAGAAAGGCCAGCTACTTTTTTAGGGGGAGATTGTTGGGTCAATTAGAAAAGAAAGATATAAACCAAGGGGGAGATTGTTGGGTCAAAATTTGGTTTATACTTTACTTTTCTAGAAAAATGTATTTTTATGTCTAGGACCGTAAACAGCTCGGTGTTTACGGCTATATATGTGTTTATGATTGTGTGTACGTCCGTACACAGGTTTACGGCCGTAAACCCGTGTATGGCCAACTGTCTCATATATATAGTGAGGAGTGCATGTGAGGAGAAAAGGCTTAGAGAAGGAGAGCATATTGTAGAGAGAGAAAGTTAGAGAGAAGAAGAGTGTGTGTGAGAGAATCTTATGTGTATTGTTCATCATTCCAATCTTGAATACATCATAGATTCATCTTATTCTTCTTCTCCTTCTCTTCTATTTTGATCTGGCATCATCCGTTTGATTGGGATTCCGCACCATCAAACAGATCTGATTGATACACAAGCAGATTGGGGACTTACATTTTCAAGTCTTTGAACGTGTGGGTTAGGGAGAATAATTGGAGGAGGTGGGGGAAGTGAAGTATGATTTTCAGTCCCATTAATGCACAACAAAAGGATTAATCTTTCACCTAGATCGCCATTTGGGATATCATCTTCATTAGAATAGCTTTATCCAAAAGGATATGGAAGACCATAGTTGTCATAACTAGACATCTATGAGGGAGAATTTCAATTTTAGTTGATTTAGGTCCTTAATATAACACCCAATATTAAATATTAAGGCTAGGACCCAACATAATATTTTATAACTTGGAAGAGGGATGCCGTAATCCAAGCTACAAAATATTTGAAGGTAGGTAAATGACGATTTACCAATTTCCACCATGAAAAACAAAATTTAACATTAGGTTTTAAATGAATTGAAACTCCTAGATCTTTTGAGATTCATTGAACTATTCAATTGCATGTTTAAATCTCGATTGTGCCCTTCAGGTTTGTGACTGTGATGCCGAGGATCACAAACAAGGAGTGAATAACCATGCAAATTAACTTGGTACACTTAATGTTACAACCACCTAATCAATGTGTCGATTAACCACACACGCTCCATTGATTTATGATTAACATGAAGCTACCCTTTGCCACGCACTGTTAGTCCCAGATTAGTGTGCCGCTTAACCACACACGCTTCACTAACGACTTAATAGGGTATAAAGTATAATTTCATGGGTTAGCACCAAATTCACATTTTCCTAAAGTAACTAAGATTGGGAATTTAATAAAGTTTAGTTACTTAGTATTTATCATTATACTTTTAATGAAGGGAGAATTAATTAACTGTCCTACCCGTTCGGCTAACGACCCTCCACCAGTCAAGGAAGCGGTGGGTGAGAGTGGACACCCATTAAACTGTCATTTTATAGGCAGTAACCTTATACCCCCTTATAGACCGGCTTCGTGAATGAGGCCTACTAACGGTAAGACCGACTTTTTACTTATACATATAATATATTAAACTTTTAATATTATAATAGTATAAGGTTGTATTTTAGACATTTAAAATACTTGGTGGTTTAATCTATTAATTAAACTAGACTTTTAATTTAATTAAACTCAAACCATATATTTATGGATTTAATAATACTCTATTAATTAAACGCTTTAATTAACTATTAATAAAGTCCATAAGAGTTAATTTGAACTATTCAACAAAACATCATAAATCCAATTATTAAATTCAAAATTAAAACCATTTAATTAATTGTTTAAGTTATGAACCCAATAGTTTTAGAATTCAATTTTTTTTTCATAAAAAACTTTTTTCAAATTCCAAAACTTGAGGGAAAGTTTTGTAACTCTTGAAAACTTTTGGATTCCATAACTTATGGAGTTAAATGCTTGTTTTATAATGAAACTTTTCATGCTCTATAACTTAAGAACAAGTTATGGAATTCTTTAAAACATTAACACCAAGTTTTGTAACTCCATAAAAATACTTTCAATCAATTTTTTTTTAAAAACTTTCATATCCATAACTTATGGAGGTTTCAAAAAAAAACCCTTTAGATCAAACTTTTTAAACTAATAAAATAATCATATCATTTTATCTGTTACTAAATTTGACCTAATTCAACTCATATAGCAAATGATTCAAATTTTACAAATAATTAGTTTTTCACAAAACAAGTAATTATCTTAAAATTTGACAAACTTCATGTTTTTTTTTCTTTTTTTTCAACTTTGAAAATCAAACATTTGCATCAATATAATAGAAAACAACCCATGGCTCTGATACCACTGTTGGGTTTAGTATACACAACATCCTATGGTGCACATACAACCCTAAAAGCTTTGGATCTATTTTTTCACTAATTATACATGCAAATGGTTTCCAAAGCTTTAAGCCTACAACTAGCATACAAATAATATAAACTACATAAAATACTAGTTAGAAGTTTACCTCTTTGTGTAGCTTGTAGAAATTGATGAATTTGGCCTTAAAGAGCTTAGCCCCAATAGTGTGGAAGCCTCAAATGAAGTCACAACACATCATGGACAAATGTGGAACTTGAGAGAGAATTCCATGCACCCAAAAAACCCATGAACTCCAAGAACAAGCATGTAGTCGTTTTTTAGGTTAAGAGCATGTAATTATATGTTGGATTTCAAGGGTCATGGGTATAACCCAAATTCATACCCATGGGTTTATGAGCCATGGTTCATGTGGCCCAACTCTTTATGTATCCATACATAAAATTGGTCCAACATGGATCATAAGCCCAACACGTATAAATATAATTAATTATCATAATTAGTCCCCATAGATTTAATTAGTCTCTTTTGATCACTAAATTAATTTCAAATTAATTCTTGATCAATACTAAAAATACATATGATTTCATATTAATATATTATAACTTATAATATATTAATAAATCATATATAACCTTTCTCTCAAGAGTCCATCCTAACAAGTTGTCCTAATGATATGCAACCCAAATGGACCATGCTACTCTCGGGTCGAGTATATACCAATAATAGTTATGGGTTTAGACATCTAATCCAACACCAAGTGGGTATTCTTCCAGATCTAGTACCTAGAGGGGCTGATATGACATAAAGGTGCAAACTTTATGCCATTGGAGCCCCCATGCAAGCCATAGAGTGTCATATTGGCTTTTTTAGCCCCAAAAGGCCATGCATATGGAAAAAGGTGGGAACTTTACGTGTCCAAGTAATTTTAGGGGTTTAGATTAGAGGTTGTAAGCTTTAGTTGGGTGTATGGATGGCTTAAGGACCAATTTCTAGGTCCTAAGGAATTAGGGTGTGAGTTAAACCCTTTAAGAAGAGGTATTAATGGGTAAAGTTAGAAACTTTTACCCTTAAAAGGACATTTTCAGGGTTTATGTGAAGTATGAAGCTTGGATCTGAAGTGTAGGGGCTTAATCCATTAAGATAGCCCAAACAGACAGGGGAACTCGGCGAGTCCAGAAAGGGACTCGACGAGTTGAAGTCGGGTTTTCCCGATTCTATGCCAGGTAGAACTCGACGAGTTTGTGAAGGGACTCGACGAGTTGACTTGGTTGATAACGAGTCTGAGTAGTATAGGAACTCGTCGAGTTAGGAGGTAACTCAATGAGTTGAGTCGACTGGGAGTTGACCTTGACTTTCACTTTGACCAGGATGTTGACTTTGACCCAAGGTAAAATGGTCATTTTACCCTAAGAAGGATTATCAGATTTTGATTAAGTGTTATTGTGAAATTTATAGCCGGGGAGTCGTTGGAGCAGCCGTCAGAGATTCCTCACACGAGATTTCACAGCTAGCATACGAGGAAAGTTTCCTCTAGTAGGAACGGGTCTAAGGAACCAAGGCCGACTCGTTTAGTTAGTAGTAGTTCCGGACTATGGCCTGATGTCGGGCGGGGCCCGATTTAGGTTTATATGCTTTTCCGGATTTCGATCCTATGTCGGGGTGGTCCCGAGGAATGTTAGTATGTTTCCGGATTACGGTCCGATGCCGAGCGGGGCCCGAGGAATGTTTAAATGTTAATGATCAATGCTTAGGTTTATGTGTATTATTTGATTATGTTCACATGCATTCCGAGATGTGCTCGATGTCGGGCGGGGCCCGATGCTGAATAGGGTTCAATGTCGGGAAGGGCCCGATGCCGGGAATGCCGATGCCGAGCCTAACTCGATGTAGCAAAGGCGGGGCCCAAGATATGGTTATGTAATATGTGTATGGTATGTGGTAGTTGGGGAGACTCACTAAGCTTCGTGCTTACAGTTTTTAGTTTTGGTTTCAGGTACTTCCGTTAGTAAGGGGAAGAGCTCGGGATGACTACATGGCACACACCACAGTTTATGACCTGGGATGTTTTAGACTCTGAAATTTTGATACACGGTTTTGATACAATATTTGGATATGATGTTTTGGGTACATGACTTGTGATTATTTTATGGTGTGGATCCATTATGGCTTTTTTAAATGATTTTAAAACGAAATTTTTGGTCTATAGTTTTGGAATGTTTCATAGTGTTACTGATTTTAATAGAATACATACTAGATGTGGAGCCCGACACTTTTCCCTTTGCTTCACTCATTTCTTGTAATTACTTGGGGCAACTTCTCTTCCAATTTCCCTTTTGGCCACAATGAAAGCACACAACTTCTTTTTGGATCACTGAAAGGAGGAGTATCAAAGCTGGCCTTTCCCTTTGTCCAACTGGACTCTCCAATGTGGGCTTTCCTTTCCACTTGGGTTGGGAATGAGACTTCTTCATTCTAGCTTTAACGGTTTACAAGAGATTATGAAGCTCAGTCAATGTGGTTTCAATATTGTTCAAATGATAAGTTAGGATAAACTGAACATAACTACTTGGTAAGGAGTTGAGCACCATGTCAATGGCAAGCTCCTTGTCAAAATTCACATTGAGATTTTCTAACCTCTCTATGTGGCTCTACATCTTTTTCACATTAGCATACATAGATTCCCCTTCTTTCAACTTGCAAGCCATTAGGGCCTTGAAGACTTCATAATGATTTTGTGGAACATTTGATAAAGTGCCAAGTTCATTTCAACTTGCAAGCCATTAGGGCCTTGAAGACTTCATTCTGTTTACTCGATGCTCGAATGTTGTTTGCTTTGTGATTTTAGGAGTTCTAGTTATCTTTTACTAACTAGTAAATGAATATGTTAAGTTACATATTGCGAAAACTAAATAATTTCAGAAGGTTAGGTCTAGCTCTATTGTGCAACTCTTTTTTGAGTCCAACAGTTGTAGGGTAGGATCTCTCATTCGAAGAATTATCTAGTCTTACTGATATGTAATAGTATTCACGAGCTAGTTGGGGGAGATAGCAGGGACTTCTTATGCAGGTGATAGCGGAGAGTGGGTTGGTGATTAGCCTAGGGCAAGCCTAGGATGAGATTAGCATGAGATAAGCAGTAGTAGTAGAAGGGACATGGTGGAGTCAAGGCAGTTCTTGAGGAAAGTATGGATAGATGTGGAAGGTAGTATGGGCCCGTACTACTGAAAGTAGAGGATCCGTACTCGAATCAAGGAAGGCTAAGATAAACCCAGGAAACTTGTAGAATGTGAGATCCCTCGAGTTATGATGAGTATACTGATGTTTGTTATGGTGTATTTTCAGTATGGTGGCGCTACGCACTAGGCCAGTTGGCACTTCAGGCACTGGTGAGGGATCAGGCGTGGGTTCTGGAGCCGGGCAGCTGGATGAGCAGAGGAGGGAGTTCATCTTGTCTGAGATCACACGTAGAATTCTAGACCAGACTCCTGTGATCTTTGGTTCGGTCAAGGAGGGTATTTTGGAGCTTCTAGATGAGAAGTTGAGCGCTTTCCGTACTGAGGTGGCGGCCATGATGGGGTCATGCACACTGAATTTCAGGGAGTTCAGGGCTTGTGGAGCTCCCGAATATCATGGGGCTTTGGACCCCACAGCTAGCAGCAGATGGTTGGTTGATGTCGCCAATGCGTTCCGCACGAGCAGATGTCCTGAGGGGGAAAAGGTCTAAATTGCATCCTGTCTTCTGAATAATAGGGCACGTGATTGGTGGGAGGAGGTCGGGCGAGCCATTGGGGATGATATACTTCTAGATGCTATGACCCGGAGTGATTTCTTGGCCAGGTTTGGGGCCGAGTTTGCACCTGTGATTGAGGTGCAACAGCTTGCGAGGGAGTTCCAGGATCTTGAGCAGACGACAGAGACAGTGGCGGAGATCACCGACAAGTTTAGGGAGAGGTCCCTTCTCGATCCGCAGTATGTGGCGGACGAGGAGATGAAAAAGGCCCAATATCATGAGATGTTGCGGAGTGATATCCGCCAGTTTGTGAGCCGCTCCAGCTGCAAGACGCTGGAGGACATGATTTCTAGGGCTCAAGAGAGGGAGTTGGATTTGGAGATGGAGAGTAAGAGAAAACCAGATGGGGTTCAGACAGGCAATTCATGCAAGAAGCCCGAGTTATCAGATCACAGATCACGGAGCCAGCAGGGCTGCAGCTGGTGTGGCAAGTGCGGCAAGATGCACGAGGGGGAATGCATGGCGGGGAGTTCGGGCTGCTTCAAGTGCGGCCGAACTGGTCACATGAGCAAGGACTGTACAGTTACCACTACCACCACAGTAGTTTCAGATCTGATTTACTTTCAGTGCAATCAGAGGGGCCACAAGAAGGCCCAGTGTCCGAGTCTAGCAACTGCAGAACAGGTGGCGGCGCCCGCTCCTGCCCCGTTGAGGATTACAGATGGTCGTCAGGGCCGGTCAGAGGCGCCTACAACGAGGAGCAGGGCTTTCCAGCTTACTGCATAGGAGGCGTGTGCGGCTACCGATGTTGTGAGGAGTACGTATTATCTCCTTATCTCTTTAATTGTTTTGATTATTGCTTATGTTTATGTGTTTGTTATAGGATCGTTCTTAGTGAACGGTATATCAGCCTTGCTACTGTTTGATCTGAGTGCAACCCGATCTTTTGTGTCGCTCACGCTCAGCAAGCGATTCGTAGGAGCTCCGGGGGAGCTGGATTGCCCACAGGATGTGGAGATAGCAGATGACATGACCATTAGGGTTTCGAGGGTTCACAGAGGTTGTACACTACAGTTATTCGATGAGCAGTTTTCTGTGGATCTGGTTCCTATTCCCCTGCGAGGGAATAAGGTTATAGTGGGTATGGATTGGTTGAGCCCCAATGGGGAAGTGATCGACTGCGAGCATCAGCTAGTGAGGGTTCGGACTCCTAGTGGGGGAGGGTTAGTGATCCAGGGCGAGAGGCCACAGCGCGGACCGGTTTTATGTTCAGTAGCGAGGGCGAGACGTTACCTTCAGCAAGGTTGCGCAGTGTGACATCCCCATTTTCACGGCCAGAAAAGACAGATTTGTTTATGCTTTATTTTGAAAATCAGAGTATCTTTTAAAGAAACATGTTGCGGAATTTGTTCCCAGAAAAACATGATAAATATATTATCAACTCATTTCCGAAGAAATGTATTTTATTCCTTTTTTAAAACATTGGGATGTCATCGTCAATACAGAAACATAAGCATAAACAGACCTTACATTCATTTACACTAGTGATCTACATCTCCTTAGTCTCTCAGTTTAATGTAGTTTCGTATCGACACCTGTGATACAAATAAACTGAGTGGCTCAGGTTGGGAAACCTGGTGAGTACATAGGGATTTCAATCCCACAATGTTACATATATATATATATATATATATATATATATATATATATATATATATAATTGAGAACTCACAAAATATACAATTTCACCATATATATATAAGCAACTCTTACCCCACCTCGTCGATCCTCACAACGACACTATCCATACTCTCGGACCTTAAAATTTATCTCTTTACTTAATCCATACTCTCAGATCTAATCCATGCTCTCGGATCAATAACTATGCCCATTCCATACTCTCGTACTAGGGACAAATGTCTAAATCCATACTCCCGGATTAATGTCAAATAACTATGTCCTATCCATACTCCCGGACTAAGGACAACTGACTATGTCTTAATCCATACTCCCGGATTAATGACAATTGACTATGTCCAATCCATACTCTTGGACTAGGGACAATGACTATGTCTAATCCATGCTCCCGGATCAATAACATATTTTAAAGTTCTATTCTCTGTGTATAACTCATTCGTACTCATAAGAAGATACTACCCAATATTCCCCATAATTAATTTAGGTTTACTCTTTATCCTAAATCATCATATATAATTAGGTATGTTCTTTAACACGTATTTCAGGCAACATCAAATAACTCGCATATAAAAATATATTTAATAAATCAATCAATACTTGTATTAAAATCATGTTCATGAAAGGGACTATGCACTCACTTGTTAAGGTGGTGAATCCGAACTCAGACAACGCTTCGCTTCTTAAAAATAATTTCCTTCGACGAAACCTAGTATTATTACCACTAGATTTTAGTCTAATATTTACCGTGACTAATTATTAGTCTTATTATTATTATTATTATATAAGCGTTTAACCAATATTTTCCAACCACTATGTACAGACAGGGGCCAGACATAAAACACCGGAGGGCATGACCATTTTGGCATATAGCACTTCTGAAATCCAACAACCCTATGCGGCCCTTTAAACCAGATTCACCGTATCGCGAGTAGTTAAAAAGATATTATAACGACACTTATATAAGTCATAATAATAGCCCAAATATTTATTATAAGTTCATAATAACAATACCAATTTTAAATATAAGCTATATTTAAAATAGGGTAAACATAACTTACTTACAAGGGGGTTTTAGCTAGGTGCCGAGCTCTGCAGGGGCAGAACTTCGTCGCTGAATCTTTCTAAGAAAGATTTGTGTAGCGCTTCAGCACTCACCTTACTATACTAAAACTACAGAAAGAGATCTCGAACACGAGGGATCGAAATGCTCGGGGGATAAGAAGAGAAAGACTCTTGAATCAAGAGAATGATGCAAGAAATATGAGAGCCCAAGGCTCTTATTTATAGTAATTGAATTTTCAAAAACTACCATCATAGTTACTTAATGACCTTATAGTTATATAAACAACTAAACACCCCTTTATAATACTATTTTAAATAGATTTAACGATATTTGTACTAAACTAATGTCGAAAGTATTCAACACTAGTCTTATAATGACCGCATCGTCGATACCTTTCTAATGATATATACATATGTATATATATGTGTACGTATATATGATTTATACTTTTTTTAATACGTAAATATGTTATTATAATTTGTAACTCGTTCATACAAACTCCGCTTTTGACGCTCTTTATATCCACGCGTAGGTGGAGACGTACTCTACAATTTTCATTTACACTCTGTCGGCTAATTTTGACTTTATTTTTAAAGTTATATTTTTAACAGGCCGGGACAGGAAAAGTCCGTTAAAAATTCATAACTTCGTCATCCGACGTCCGTTTTCGTCTATATTTTTACCGTTGCGCTACTATTAATAAGATATTCAATTCTCATTTAGGTTGCGTTGGCCAAAAATCGATCGATCTAAAATTCGAATTTCGGGCTGTGCACTGCTATGCCAAATCTTAGAAAAATCATAACTTCCTCATACGAAGTCAGATTTTGACGTTATTTTTATGCACACTCTTGGTTTAACGTATATTACAACTTTCATTTAGATATCTAAGGCTAAAAATTAGTTTATCAAAAAATCACTTTTTACGTTACGCGGCGTCGTGCCGATTTCACCGTAAAACTTCAACGGGTCATAACTTCTTCATTATAACTCGGATTTCGGCGTTCTTTATATGTACGAAACCCTTGTAACATATACTATAACCTGGTTAAGATTAATCCTTCTAAATAATCTTCCATCAAAAACTCATTTTTGATGCTCATTGTCTCTAAATTGACTAGCCCATATCTGTGGGCGTTACAATTATCTCCCCCTTAGGATGATTACGTCCCGGAATCATCAACGAAACAATGATTGTTTAATGACTCCATATGTTATCCTAGGTAATAATCGTTACTCTATGTTTCTTTGAATGAGTATCTAACTCCTGGTTTTCTTGACTGCAAGTAGTGCTCGATCTTGCACCTCCTCTCTATCTCATGTTAGACTCCAAATTATGACCTTCCAGTCATAGTCTTGATCCTTATTGGATACAAACTTAAGATAGGTTCTTTTATTACTACAATGGATCGTTGTGTCATATACTAATGACCTATCATCGTATGTTGCAAAGCCTATACTTAGGTCTCTCAGAGTCAAATTTCCAGAACAGACTATACCTTCCTTCATGTTCTAATGTGATATAATCACTCCTTAAAAGGTAGAATTTCTAGCTACAAGCAATTATCGTGATACCTCTACTTATCACTTTGATTATCTTTTATTTCAATCTTCCGGCTTAAGTCAGATGCGACATCGAACTTAGTTCTCTAAACCATGTAATATACTCATCTTAGTCAGACTCGATTTGATATGATCACTAGGGTCGAAATAACAATCATCTTCTTAATCATTACCGAAACAATGGTAACGACATACTTGAATAAAACAAAATCAATTGCTAGCTTCTTGGTAACCTTGTGACTTTCCCTGATCCAAGTGCGAGTCCTGTGCTTCCGGTAGTATAGGCCTCTACTACCATTCACACCTACTAATACTCATCCCAAGTATTGTCCCTCAGTTTATCCAAGTCACCATACAAGAAAATCACACAATCATTCAACACATCAGATAACAAAATGAAGGTTTATATTATTTCTTGAAATGGTTACATAGGTGTTCAATTTCACCCTATACTATGCCTCTAACAGGCTACACCACGTGGTACTACCTGCATGGCTACTCGATCTTTGGATATAAAATTCTTATTACTGATTCCTTGCATTGTCATCCGCTTCGTGAAGGATCGTTTGAAATTCTCTCGCCTTTGGTTTTGGCGGCACATTTGGCTTTGTGGCGTCTTCTCTCCCTAGGCAGTCTTGCTTGAAGTGTCATTCTCTACCACACTTAAAGCAAACTTCTCTCTTGGTTGTGCATTCGCTGGCGTAATGACCAGTCTTCCCGCATTTGAAGCAGGTAATCTCTTTAGAGCATCTCCCAATGTGCTTCCTTTTACACTTGTCACACCATTGTGCTCCTTCTTCAAACTTCTTCGAACCAGACTTCGAGAAATTTCTCTTCTCGTCGGACCTTGTGGATCCTTCAAACTTTCTCTTCTCACCAACTTCAACCTTGCTGGCGGCTCTTCCCTTGATCATATCTTCAACAGACTTGGCAGCCCAGATAGTTGCCTCTAGAGTAGGTGCCTGTCGTACTGGCACCGCATACTCCCAGTGAAGTCCCTCTATGTATTTGTCGATTTTTGTCAGCTCGTCTGGGACAAGGCGCAAAGCAAACTCCATTTTGTCTGTGAAGTTGTTGGTGTATTCATCGATGGACATGCTTCCTTTCTTCAAAGTCAGGAATTGGTTTTCTAGCTCGAGCAGATTTTGGGCTGAGCAGTACTTGCGCTTGAATTGCACCAAAAACTCTGCCCAAGTCAGTTGCAGGGGCTCATTGGGGCTTAGAGTCTTCCCCAGGGTGTTCCACCAGCGAACAACGCCTCCTCTGAACTGACGTACTGCAAACGTGGTTTGTAGCTTGCCTTTGCAACCACAGGTCATGAAGGCTAATTCTATCTCCGAGATCCAATCCATGACTTCGATCGGATCTTCCTTCCCAGTGAAAGTCGATGGCCTGCAAGTTAGAAAATCTTTGTACTTGCATCCATTCCTCTCGACTCCGTCATCTTGATCGTTCCTCCTAATTACATGTGGATCAGCTTGACCAACAGTCCTGCTGTCGTTCCCTTCCTCAGACTGCCCGTCATTCAGCTCGGGCTGTTCAATAGGCACCGTAAGTTCCTCTCGATTTTGTTGAAGTAAACGCCTTGTTTCCTCCATTTGACGATCTAACATCATCTGGATCAACGCTTGCACTCCGACCATCGTGATTGGCTCAGGAGCGGCTACTACAACAGGTATTTGCTCAATCACTTGTGGTTGATTCGTGTTTCCATTTGCGTTCCCGACTCCACTTCGGGTTCTTTCCATTTTGATCTATACACCAAATCAGACGTTTGGTGTGTAATGATGAGAATTAAGATAGGAGAGATTTTATTTACGATCGACGTGTAAACCTCCCCATCACTCCGAAAAGTTACATGCCAGTTCTAATACCGTATTTAAACGTTTAGAAATCTGAACACATAAAGTTTCCAGATCCGGTCGGCAACAGATCATAGATCCGATCATACATTTAGCATCATAAAGCATCATAAATCATTTAGCACATAAAAGCATGTTAGGCATTTACCCTAAATTAGCTAGTTCTTGTGTCTATTCAGGTGTATTACCTAAATTTTATTAGACACACTCCTCACGATCATCGCTTAGCATTCTAAGTTTAAGTCTAGAAATAAATCCATATTCCTAGTTCGCTTAAACTAATGCTCTGATACCAACTGTGACATCCCCATTTTCACGGCCAGAAAAGACCGATTTGTTTATGCTTTATTTTGAAAATCATAGTATATTTTAAAGAAACATGTTGCGAAATTTGTTCCCAGAAAAACATGATAAATATATTATCAAAGCATTTCCGAAGAAATGTATTTTATTCCTTTTTAAAACATTGGGATGTCATCGTCAATACAGAAACATAATCATAAACAGACCTTACATTCATTTACACTAGTGATCTACATCTCCTTAGTCTCTCAGTGTAATGTAACTTCGTATCTACACCTGTGATACAAATAAACTGAGTGGGTCAGGTTGGGAAACCTGGTGATACAAATATAATTGAGAACTCACAAAAATATACAATTTCACCATATATATATATATATATATATATATATATATATATATATATATATATATATATATATATATATATATATATATATATATATATATATATATATATATATATATATATATATATAAGCAACTCTTACCCCCACCCCGTCGATCCTCACAACGACACTATCCATACTCTCGGACCTTAAAATTTATCTCTTTACTTAATCCATACTCCCGAATCTATTCCATGCTCTCGGATCAATAACTGTGCCCATACCATACTCTTGTACTAGGGACAAATGTCTAAATCCATACTCCCGGATTAATGTCAAATAACTATGTCCTATCCATACTCCCGGACTAAGGACAACTAACTATGTCTTAATCCATACTCCCGGATTAATGACAATTGACTATGCCCAATCCATACTCTTGGACTAGGGACAATGACTATGTCTAGCCCATGCTCCCAGATCAATGACATATTTTAAAGTTCTATTCATAAGAAGATACTACCCAATATTCCCCATAATTAATTTAAGTTTACTCTTTATCCTAAATTATCATATATAATCAGGAATGTTCTTTAACACGTATTTCAGGAAACATCACATAACTCGCATATAAACATATATTTAATACTTCAATCAATACTTGTATTAAAACCATGTTCATGAAAGAGACTATGCACTCACTTGTTAAGGTGGTGATTCCGAACTCAGACAGCGCTTCGCTTCTTAAAAATAATTTCCTTCGACGAAACCTAGTATTATTACCACTAGATTTTAGTCTAATATTTACCGTGACTAATTATTAGTCTTATTATTATTATTATATAAGCGTTTAAACAATATTTTCCAACCACTATGCACAGACTGGGGCCAGACATAAAACACCGGAGGGCATGACCATTTTGGCATATAACACTTCTAAAATCCAACAACCCTATGCGGCCCTTTAAACTAGATTCCCCGTACCGCGAGTAATTAAAAAAGATATTATAACGACACTTATATAAGTCATAATAAATGCCCAAATATTTATTATAAGTTCATAATAACAATACTAATTTTAAATATAAGCTATATTTAAAATAGGGTAAACATAACTTACTTACAAGGGGGTTTTAGCTAGGTGCCGAGCTCTGCAGGGGCAGAACTTCGTCGCTGAATCTTTCTAAGAAAGATTTGTGTAGCGCTTCAGCACTCACCTTACTATACTAAAACTACAGAAAGAGATCTCGAACACGAGGGATCGAAATGCTCGGGGGATAAGAAGAGAAAGACTCTTGAATCAAGAGAATGATGCAAGAAATATGAGAGCCCAAGGCTCTTATTTATAGTAATTGAATTTTCAAAAACTACCATCATAGTTACTTAATGACCTTATAGTTATATAAACAACTAAACACCCCTTTATAATACTATTTTAAATAGATTTAACGATATTTGTACTAAACTAATGTCGAAAGTATTCAACACTAGTCTTATAATGACCGCATCGTCGATACCTTTCTAATGATATATACATATGTATATATATGTGTACGTATATATGATTTATACTTTTTTTAATACGTAAATATGTTATTATAATTTGTAACTCGTTCATACAAACTCCGCTTTTGACGCTCTTTATATCCACGCGTAGGTGGAGACGTACTCTACAATTTTCATTTACACTCTGTCGGCTAATTTTGACTTTATTTTTAAAGTTATATTTTTAACAGGCCGGGACAGGAAAAGTCCGTTAAAAATTCATAACTTCGTCATCCGACGTCCGTTTTCGTCTATATTTTTACCGTTGCGCTACTATTAATAAGATATTCAATTCTCATTTAGGTTGCGTTGGCCAAAAATCGATCGATCTAAAATTCGAATTTCGGGCTGTGCACTGCTATGCCAAATCTTAGAAAAATCATAACTTCCTCATACGAAGTCAGATTTTGACGTTATTTTTATGCACACTCTTGGTTTAACGTATATTACAACTTTCATTTAGATATATAAGGCTAAAAATTAGTTTATCAAAAAATCACTTTTTACGTTACGCGGCGTCGTGCCGATTTCGCCGTAAAACTTCGACGGGCCATAACTTCTTCGTTATAACTCGGATTTCGGCGTTCTTTATATGTACGAAACCCTTGTAACATATACTATAACTTGGTTAAGATTAATCATTCTAAACAATCTTCCATAAAAAAACTCATTTTTGATGCTCATTGTCTCTAAATTGACTATCCCAGATCTGCGGGCGTTACACGCAGGTTATGTCGCTTATGTTATAGATACTCGGGATAAGGGTAAGACGACAGTGGATGATGTACC
Source organism: Lactuca virosa (assembly GCF_052849685.1). NCBI lineage: Eukaryota > Viridiplantae > Streptophyta > Magnoliopsida > Asterales > Asteraceae > Lactuca > Lactuca virosa. Next base: position 75,104,271 of record NC_136431.1, read on the forward strand.
GGTCGTGCAAGAGTTCCCGGATTTATTCCCGGAGGATTTGCCTGGGATACCTCCGGAGAGACAGGTTGAGTTCATGATTAACTTAGTCCCAGGTGCGGCTCTGATAGCCAAGGCACCATATCGGTTGGCTCCTCCCGATATGCATGAGTTGTCTACGCAGCTGCAAGAGCTGCTAGACAAGGGATTTATCAGACCGAGTAGTTCTCCATGGGGAGCCCCGATCTTATTTGTGAAGAAGAAGGATGGGTCGCATCGGATGTGGATAGACTACCGGGAGCTGAATAAGGTAACGGTGAAGAACCGTTACCCCCTCCCGTGGATTGATGATTTGTTTGATCAGCTACAGGGTGCATCTTGGTTCTCCAAGATTGATCTACGATCGGGTTATCACCATATGCAATTCAGAGACGAGGATGTCCAGAAGACAACTTTTAGGACTCGCTATGGACACTATGAGTTTGTGGTGATGCCGTTTGGGCTCACCAATGCTCGAGCCACGTTCATGGATCTCATGAACCGAGTGTGCAGACTGATGCTGGATCAGTCTGTGATCGTTTTCATTGATGATATCTTGGTCTATTCCAAGACTCAGGAGTAGCATGAGGAGCACCTTAGGGAGGTGTTGGAGACACTGAGGAGGGGGATACTTTTTGCAAAGTTCTCCAATTGTGAGTTCTGGTTGCGCGAGGTGTAGTTTCTTGGGCATCTTGTCAACCAGAAGGGTATTTTGGTCGATCCGGCCAAGATAGAGGCCGTGATGCATAGGGAGGTTCCGAGGTCTCCAACTGAGATTCGGAGTTTCTTGGTCTAGCGGGTTATTACCGGAGATTCATCCAGGATTTCTCCAAGATCGCTGTTCCTTTGACCCGACTGACCAAGAAGTCGGTGACATTTCGCTGGGGGCCTGAGCAGCAGGCAACCTTCGAGACCCTTAGAAAGCAGTTGTGCGAGGCACCTATTTTGACTCTGCCCGAGGGAGTTGATGACTTAGTGGTTTACTGTGACGCTTCGATCACGGGCATGGGTGCATTTTTTATGCAGCGGGGTCATGTGATAGCTTATGCTTCGAGGCAGCTGAAGCCTCACTAGGCTAACTATCCGATGCATGATTTAGAGCTGGGGTTGTGGTTGTCGCCCTCAATATTTGGCGGCATTACCTCTTCGGGTCCGTTGTACCATTTACACGGACCACAAGAGTTTGAGGTACCTCATGGATCAGCCGAATCTGAACATGAGGCAGCATCGGTGGTTAGATGTGGTGAAGGATTATGACTGTGAGATCCTCTACCACCCGGGCAAGGCCAATGTGGTGGCCGATGCCCTGAGCCGCAAGGCAGTGACGGCTCCGATTTGAGATATATGTCTGAGGATGACAGTGATTAATCCATTACTGGAACAGGTTAGAGAGGCGCATGTCGAGGGCCTGAAGGAAGAGCGCTAGAAGTGCGAGCGGATTGTAGGCCGGGTGGCCTCGTTTGATTATGACAGTCGAGGATTGTTGAACCTGGATGGGAGGGCCTGGGTTCCGTATTGGGGCGGAGTACGACAGGTTCTGATGGATGAGGCCCACAAGTCGAGGTTCTCCATCCATCTCGGGGCAACGAAGACGTATCGGGATCTTCGCCCTGATCACTGGTGGCCCTGCATGAAGCGGGACGTTGCTTGGTACGTGGAGCGGTGCTTGACCTGCAGGAAGGTCAAAGCCGACCACCAGAGACCACACGAAAAAATGCAGCCGCTAGACATTCTCGTGTGGAAATGGGAAGATATCACCATGGATTTCATCACCAAGCTTCCCAGGACCGCACGTGGAGTAGATTCGATATGGGTCATCGTGGATCGGTTGACCAAGAGTTTTCATTTTATCCCGATCCAGGAGAGTATCTCGGCCGAGAAGCTGGCCGAGATATACGTGCGTGACATAATGGCACGACATGGGGTGCCTGTCTCGGTGGTGTCAGACCAAGATGTCCGTTTCACTTCCAGGTTTTGGAAGCGATTTCACGAGGAGATGGGTACTCGTCTCCACTTCAGCACCGTTTTCCACCCTCAGATAGACGGACAGAACGAGAGGACGATACAGACTCTCGAGGACATGCTACGCACATGTGTTTTGGATTTTGGTCGCAGTTGGGATACGTATCTTCTGTTAGCGGAATTTTCGTATAACAACAGTTACCATACCATCATAGACCGACCTCCCTTCGAGATGCTCTACGGGAGGAAGTGTAGGACCCCAATCTATTGGGGCAAGGTCGGTCGGAGAGTCATAGGGAGTACTGAGGTAGTACTCAAGACTACAGAGCAGATCCAGCAGGTCCGGAGCAGGCTCCAGACTGCTCAGAGTCAGCAGAAGAGCTACGCCGATAAGCGGCGTTCAGACTTGGAGTTTCAGGTGGGCGATATGGTCCTCCTGAAAGTGGCACCTTGGAAAGGTGTCATCCGGTTCCGGAAATGGTGCAAGCTGGGCCCCAGGTACATTGGTCCTTTCAGGGTTATAGCCCGGGTGGGCAAGGTGGCGTATCGGTTGGATCTACCATCAGAGCTCAGTCAGATCCACATCACTTTCAATGTTTCCCATTTGCGGAAGTGCTTAGTGGATGATTCAACGATTGTGCCCTTGGAGGATATTCAGGTTGACGACATCCTAAACTACATTGAGAGGCCGGTGGCGATTCTGGATCGCAAGACGAAAACCTTGAGGAACAAGGTTGTTCAGTTAGTGAAGGTGCAGTGGCAGCGCCGCAAGGGTTTAGAGTGGATGTGGGAGCGCGAGGAGGAGATGAGGGAGCACTACCCGGAGTTGTTTTCAGACGCAGCAGACTTTGAGGACAAAGTCTAAGACAAGTGGGGGAGAATTGTAACGTCTGATTCCTGGTATGCATTTAACTCATTAATTTATTTATTTTGAAAGGGTAACTCAACGAGTTGGTGACCCTAACTCGTCGAGTAGAGGGCAGAATATGCGCGAGGTTTAAGCTATCTACTCGACGAGTCAAGAGCCCTCGACTTGGCGAGTAGATCGGCCAGAGTGAAACCCTAATTTCGGTGTTTTGCACCCTATTTAAGCTCCTTAACCCCCACCCCTTGGCCTCATTTGCAGCCTCCCTGTCCCAAACCCTAATCCACGAAAACCTAGAGCTTTATTTGAGAGTATGAGCCATTTTGAGTGATCTTTGTGTACTTTTGAAGCTTGTGGAAGAAGAAGAAGATACAGGGATCAAGAGGGAAAGAGTAGATCCAGAAACTACACACCATTTGCTACATTTTCTAGTAATCAAGTTTCTATCTTGGCTATTAGTTCATTAGATCTATTTATGTCCATCTTTATGAGGGTTTTTTGTCCAAGAATGATAGCTTTTGGAGAATGATCGACCTAAGTGGGTATTCTTCCAGATCTAGGACCTAGAGGGGCTGATATGACATAAAGATGCAAACTTTATGCCATTGGAGCCCCCATGCAAGCCATAGAGTGTCATATTGGCCTTTTTAGCCCCAAAAGGCCATGCATATGGAAAAAGGTGGGAACTTTATGTGTCCAAGTAATGTTAGGGGTTTAGATCTGAGGTTGTAAGCTTTAGTTGGGTGTATGGATGGCTTAAGGACCAAGTTCTAGGTCCCAAGGAATTAGGGTATGAGCTAAACCCTTTAAGAAGAGGTGTTAATGTGTTAAGTTAGAAACTTTACCCTTAAAAGGACATTTTCAGGGTTTATGTAAAGTATGAAGCTTGGATCTGAAGTGTAGGGGCTTACTCTATTAAGATAGCCCAAACAGACAGGGGAACTCGGCGAGTCCAGAAAGGGACTCGACGAGTTGAAGTCGGGTTGTCCCGATTCTATGCCAGGTAGAACTCAACGAGTCTGTGAAGGGACTCGACGAGTTGACTCGGTTGATAACGAGTCTGAGTAGTATAGGAACCCGTCGAGTTAGGAGGTAACTTGACGAGTTGAGTCGACTGAGAGTTGACATTGACTTTGACTTCGACCAGGATGTTGAATTTGACCAGGGGTAAAATGGTCATTTTACCCTAAGAAGGATTATCAGATTTTGATTAAGTGTTATTGTGAAATTTATAGTCGGGGAGTCGTTGGAGCAGCCGTCAGAGATTCCTCACACGATATTTCACAGCTAGCATACGAGGAGAGTTTCCTCTAGTAGGAACGGGTCTAAGGCACCAAGGCCGGCCCGTTTAGTTAGTAGTAGTTCCGGACTAACGTCTGATGTTGGGCGTGGCCCGATATAGGTTTATATGCTTTTCCGAATTTCGATCCGATGTCGGGGCGATCCCGAGGAATGCTTGTATGCTTGATGTCTTTATGATTCTTGCATGTGTTTGTACTTGTATGTTTCCGGACTTCGGTCCGATGCTGGGGTAGTCCCGAGGAATGTTAGTATGTTTCTGGATTACGGTCCGATGTCGGGCGGGGCCCGAGGAATGTTTAAATGTTAATCATCTATGCTTAGGTTTATGTATATTATTTGATTATGTTCACATGCATTCCGAGTTGTGCTCGATGCCGGGAAGGGCTTGATGTCGGGCAGGGCCCGATACCGGAAAGGGTTCGATGCCGGGCGGGGCCCGATGCTGGGAAAGCAGATATCGAGCCTAACTCGATGTAGTAGGGGCGGGGCCCAAGATATGTTTATGTGATATGTGTATGGTATGTGGTAGTTTGGGAGACTCACTAAGCTTCGTGCTTATAATTTTCAGTTTTGGTTTCAGGTACTTCCGCTAGTAAGGGGAAGAGCTCGGGATGACTGCATGGCACACACCACAGTTTATGACCTGGGATGTTTTAGACTCTGATATTTTGATACAAAGTTTTGATACAGTATTTGGATATGATGTTTTGGATACATGACTTCTGATTATTTTATGGTGTGGATCCATTATGGCTTTCTTAAATAATTTTAAAACGAAATTTTTGGGATGTTTCATACTATTACTGATTTTAATAGAATACATACGAGATGTGGAGCCCGACACTTTTCCCTTTGCTTCACTCATTTTTTGTAATTACTTGGGGAAGATTCTCTTCCAATTTCCCTTCTGGCCACAATGAAATCACACAACTTCTTTTTAGATCACTGAAAGGAGGAGTGTCAAAGTTGACCTTTCCCTTTGTCCGAATGGACTCTCCAATGTGGGCTTTGCTTTCTACTTGGGTTGGGAATGAGACTTCTTCATTCTAGCTTTAACAGTTTGCAAGAGATTATGAAGCTCAATCAATGTGGTTTCGATATTGTTCAAATGATAAGTTAGGATAAATTGAACATAACTACTTGGTAAGGAGTTGAGCACCATGTCAATGGCAAGCTCCTTGTTAAAATTCACATTGAGCTTTTCTAATCTCTCTACGTGGCTTTGCATATTTTACACATTAGCATACATAAATTCCCCTTCTTTCAACTTGCAAGCCATTAGGGCCTTGAAGACTTCATAATGATCTTGTGGAACATTTGAGAAAATGCCAAGTTCATTTCATATGGCCAGTAATCCTCATAGGAATTTTGAAGATCATGTGCCATAGTTGCAATCATAATGCAAGCGACCTTTATGGCGTCGTCAATGTGTTGGTTATATTCAACAAGTTCCTCAGGAGTAACAGTTTCTATATCAATTTTAGGAACGAGATTCTCAAGAACATACTCCTTGTTCTCGTATCGTAGTGTCATCTTCAAATTTTGCATCCATTCCATATGGCTTGGACCAGTAAGCTTATCTTTTGAGAGGACCGACAGTAGAGTGAAGTTGTGCGTGGATGGAGGAGGATGAGGAGGAGGAAGATCATCATTTCCAGACATCTAAAATAATAGACAAGATTTTAGTTTGTTGATTAAATCCTTAATATTTTAACCCGATTAAAATTCAAGGCTAGGATCCATACATACAATTAGAAATTAAGAAAAAGGATGTTGTAATCTAATTGCCACTTTATTTTAGGTAGGTAAAGCATTTTACCATTTTCAATAAATTATGAAATTCCTCGATCTTCTGAGATTTATTGAACTATTCAATGAAATGTTGAATCTCAGATTATGCTCTTCGATTTATGACTGGGATGTAAAGAATCACAAAAAAGATGTGAATAACCTTGCAAACCCATGTGACATCCTCAGGCTCGTTTATGATCTCACATTGATGTGTCGGTTAACCACACACGCTCTGTGAACAACCATAAATATCAAGTATGTAACATCATTTCATCTTTGTAGTCCCACAGTAGTGTGTCGGTTAACCACGCACGCTCTACTAACGAGTTACAAAGAAATTGTATGTGTTTTCATGGATTAGCATACAATTTCACGTTTTTTGCTAAAGTAACTATAGTGGGATTTATGGAAGGTTTGAGTACTTTATATTATACTTTTAATATGATTATGTCATATCAATCCCTTTCGGTTAACGAGCATCCACCACACAAAGAAGCGGTGGGTGAAAAGGACACCCATCGGTCATTTTATAGGTCGTTTACTTATACCCCTCTTATAGTGTGGCTTCGTGAATGATGCATACTCTTGATTCGAATGAATTTTATAGTATACATATAATATTATAATTCATATATATGTATAGGGTGTATTTTAAAACCTTTTAAAAATACAAGGTATAAATTTAACTATTTTGACTTTTAAATTAATTAATCTTTTAAACTATTAAGATTTGATATTTATCTTTTAATTAAACTATAAGTTAATTTATATTAAATCCTATTAAGGATATTCCATTATCTAAATATCTCATAATTGGATAATTATCTTTTTTTTAAACTTCCTTATTTTCAAATTAGGATTTCTTAATTATATAGTTTTTAATAATGAAATTTTAACCATTTAAAATAATATCAGGAACTAATAATTCTCCTACAAATTTGAAAAGGCAAGCAAATCCCGAATTTTAATTTCTAGGATATCACCACTACGTGGAAGAGGACTGACCATGTCCTGGGCTGACAAATTATCGATTTCAGGTTTCTTTTTTGTTTTCTTGTTTCATTATTATGCACTTATAATTGAAAGCCCTTGGCTCTGATATCACTATTGGGTTTTTAGGTTACAAAATCATTGTATATGTGGAATTTCACATAACACTTACGAGTACATGAAACCTAAAACATTGTATGGCTTTTTACTATTATTGCAATATACTTTATGAAACAAAACTAAACCCTATTGAAATAAAAAATCATAGACTAGAAAACATACATTTTCTTAAATCAAAGAAAAAACATCATAAATGGTCCCTGTGGTTTCCCAAAATCTGAAGTTTAGTACCTGTGGTTTAAAAACGTCATAGATGGTTCTTGTGCTTTCAAAACTTTTGACGATTGGTCCTTATTGCTAACTCCTTTAAATTTGTCCGTTAACTAAAGGGCATTTTCGTCTTTTCACGATCACAGGGACCATTTATGAAGTTTTTCTCTTATTTAATATAATTATTATTATTATTATTATTATTATTATTATTATTATTTAATATTAAAGGTCTCTCTCTCTCTCTCTCTCTCTCCATGACCACCATCAACCTCCCAAGATCCACACAACCATCGCCACCTTCTACCATCATGAATCACCTTATTCCTCCATTCACCATCACCGAACACCGTTCCTAGCTCCACAATCTCCATTCCAGCCACCGCTTCACCACCATGACCACCAAAACCACCACCCATCACCACCCTTATTTCCTCAAAACTTCCAGCCACCTTACCCTACAGTCCTACTCCATAAACCCATAGCAATTGACCTTCAAACAAACCTTCACAACTTTCTAATTCCAGTCTCCGTTCACTTACCTTCATCAAATTCTTCTCTCCTCTTCACCCCCCTACACCACCCACACAAACATCACTACCCAACGTCACCTTCAATCACCAAAGACCTCCCATATTCCTTCATTATCATCATCCCTAATAGCTGCAAATGTAAAAAATAAAAGATAAAAGAAGAGGCTAGTCTATTCAGAAAAGGAGAAAAAGGAGAACTGTCATCGAGATTAGAAGAAGGAGAAGGAGGATGCGACGTTGGGTGACTGTGTTTGTCGATCGGATTCTATGAATCGAAGGGGGGGTCCGATTTCTAGTTTGATACTATTTTTAGTTCCTTGGTTGTCTCTCTCTGGTATGTTTAATGGAATCAACCACCGCCAGTCGTCCTTCTCCGATTATCCCTCTCACCGTTGATGTGAAACCTCGTCGATCTAACCCTTGTCGGTGTTTCAAGGTCCGGTTTTATTGATCTAACCCTTATCGGAGTTGCCTATTAAAGAAAGCCCAAGCACCGCCGGACCCACACCGACGATGAACAGATTTGAAAGGGGTTGACGATTGGAAGTCAACTGAATGGAAAAGGGTTGACGACTCAGATTTGCCAGAGAGGGAGAAATCAACATCGATCTAGTAGTTGTTGAGCCCAGCAGTTGTTGAGCATGGTGGGCTGGGTATGGTGGGGCGTTTGATTTACCACGATGGGTGCAGTCGGTAGCCGATGAATCACGACACCATGAAAGCTTCAATTTTTTGTACACTGTGTGAGAGAGGGAAACAAAGGAGGGGGAAGCAGGCGTCAAAGAGAGAGAGAGATAGATAGATAGACCCCTTTGTAAATAAGAGAAAAACTTCATAAATGGTCCCTGTGATCGTGAAAAGACGAAAATGCCCTTTAGTTAACGGACAAATTTAACGGAGTTAGCAATAAGGACCAATCGTCAAAAGTTTTGAAAGCACAGGGACCATCTATGACGTTTTTAAACCACAGGGACTAAACTTCAGATTTTGGGAAACCACAGGGACCATTTATGATGGTTTTTTCTAAATGAAATTAAGCTAGACAAATCTCTTTGTAGTCTCCTTTGAAAACTAGCTCCAATTTTGTGGTAGCCTTTAATGCGTCATACCTAAAATCCTAGGAAACGCTAAGATCGAATATAGGAGAAAGGGAAAGGAGAAATTTGAATTCTTCTTATGAGAGGTGTTAGAATCGGATGTCCAAGGGGTAATGCCTCTTTATATAACTGCCAGATAATCCCCGAAACTTAAATTTGAATTCAAAATAATAATATTGTAATTCAATGCATATATAGGTTCCTTATCCGATTAAGAGGCTTCTAAGAACCCTAAAGAGGGCTCCTAGAACCTTCCACCACAGGAAGGTTTTGGATTCTCTCGTGTGCTCAACTTTTGAACAATTATAGTTCAGCCGTTGTATCTATAATTAATTCTAATTAACCCAAAATTAATTTCAAATTAATTCTAATCAATTCTTAATTAATTATTAGTATTTCTAATTAAAATATTAATCATATAATATATTAATAAATCATTTTATCTCTTTTTTATTACCAATCCAAGCTATTTCATGGTTATGAAGGCAACCCAAAAATGACTTTGCTTTTATTCTTCCAGATTACACCAATTTAGTTAAGACCTTAGACACTTAATCCAACACTTCATTCAATTGATTATAATGATCCTTGGATTGGGAATTATCAGTATGAAAACCTCCATAAAAACTTTATGAAGGAAAATATAAATACATCAAATTTATCCTCACAATATCACTTCAAAACCTTCACAGAGGCTTAAGTAATACGGACGTCGGATTGAGAAATTCCAAATATTCGGAAGAAATCATTTACAAAGTAACAACAAAATAAAATAAAAACTAGTGCTAAATTAGTAAGGGAGAATGAAAACTCAGATGAAACTAACCTGGAATTTGGCGAATGAAGTGACGGGGTTGAACAAAGGTGATGATGACGGTGAAGCCAATCGTTGGAGTGTAGACGGTGGGTATATGTACGAAATTTGATCCAGGAAATTATATTCATCACTTGTGTTATTCCCATATCACGATCCTCTCTTCCATCCACTACTACTGGCAGCCCATGTCATCGCACCACCAGCAGCTGCACTGCTGGTGTGCATTGTTGCTTCTTCCTGGTTACCTCTCGAACTCATCCAATCTCTCTAAGTGGATCGTTCTTTTATAGTGGCTGAAAACACACACAATCTATTTTATGTGTATAATTTCTTTCTTGAATATATATGGTGTTTTTCTTGATTTTTGTTGGACAATCTTGGCGGTGGAAGGAGTAAATACAGGCTCACAAGGATGCAAAACGTTGCAAAAGGGGCAATTTGGTCCAACTTGAAAATCAGATAAAAAGGTTCAAAAGCAGATGAGAAGGAGATGAATTAAGAAGATTTGAAATCAGAGGAAAAGTCGATGTCTTGAAAATCATATGAGAAGTCGATAACCTGAAAAGCTTTAAAATCAGAGGAGAAACTGATGAATAGTAACATGTTGAGCCGGTTACTGTTCATAAGCATGTTGTGTATTATTATTATTATTATTATTATTATTATTATTATTATTTTATATATATATATATATATATACACACACAAAGAGAGAGAGAGAGAGAGAGAGAGAGAGAGAGTAAGAATCAAATGTTTCTCACATCAATTGTGTGCTAGAATGCACCAATAAGAATTCAGTAAAAATTAAATTATTATTTAATCAAATAAAGATAGATATTAAATGATTTCCATAATTATATGTATATTAAATGACATCCATAATTATAATACATTTTTTATGGAAACTAAGAAATGTGTCATTAATATCAGCAATGATATTCTTTCAGAATGAATTCACATCTAATTTTTTATTTATAGGTGCGTATTTTGGTTCGTGACCCACTCACTCAAAATACAACAAAGTTGCTTAAAACATAGAGAACGAAAGTGTATTCTAGTAGAATGATAGTTTATTCTAGAAGAATGAGAGTATATTCTAACAGAATGCGAGTGTATTATAGTAGAATACACTATCGTTCTTCATATTCCATACAACTTTGTTGTATTTTAAGTGAGTGAGTCCATAAACAAAACACGAACCCATACATGAAAACCTAGATGCGAATTCATTATGAAAGAATGTGATTGCCAACATTAATGACGAATTTAATTAGTTTCCACAAAAAAAAAGAATTATAATTATGGATATCATTTAATATAGATACAATTATGGAAATCATTTAATATCTATCTTTATTTAAGTAAATAATTATTTCAGAATAGACAAATTTTCAACACTACTCTTTATATATAATCTTACTCCTTAATATATATATTTTGTCCACCCTGATACTTGAACCATCAATCATTTCAGAATAGACATATTTTCAACACTACTCTTTATACTGTTATGCAAAAGGCTTTTTGGTCCTCCTCTTTTTAGTATTTAATTTATAATAAAATCTTTCTTTTTTCATAACTTTAGGAATTTTTCATATGTGCTAATTCAGCTAAAATTTGAGCTACAAAAATTCGCTCATTTAACTTGAAATTGAGCTTTGCAGGTCATTAAAATCCTCATCGAGCATCCGAATTCTACCCGTTTATCTCAAATTAGGTTAGAATATCACACCGTACATGCTAGTCCGTTTATGATTTTTTTTGCATTTAGACAATGGCGGACGCATAAATTATGGTTGTAGTTGCACCTTACATTAGTTGTTGCAAATATTATTTTTGTTGGTGCACGATTAATAGAATTTGTTTTTTTACACTCCGACATAAAATCGAGTGGTGGCTCGGGACCCCGGGAAACCCCAAACCTGCCACTGCATTTAGATGTTCATAATGATGGTAATCTTGTTTTTTTAATAAAATGTTTTCTTCGTAATTGTTTTGGTTTGTATTTGCAAGAATTTTGGTTAATGCTTAAAAATATAAAATTGATTTCATCCTAAATGTATTATTAATCAACATTAATGGGTATTACACAAACAAACTTTTACAAGCAAATTTGAAGACTAGTTCAATTTTTTAAGATCTTGCCTCTTTCAAAATATAAAACGATTACTTGTGAGATCTTAATTTTGACAACTTTATCCAACTTATTTGACTTATTACATCAAATTTTATACGATTTTTTTTACATATTTAAATTAGAATGTAAATCGAATAAAGTCACTTTATTCGGTCATAAACCATAGAAAAGTTGTATAAAAGAAAAGGTTTATCACGAGAATAGAAGTGTCCAATCATCAAAAATCAACATTTCCGGTATCAACGGCATTCACCTCTCTATTATTCTATCTTTTTCTACTACAGCCTTTTCAATTTTGAAGTGTGAACAACAGGGTTAAATTGACAAAAAGTCTATTATGGAGGGTTGAAATGAAAAAGGTGTCCAACTGCTTCAACTAACTCTTGTTACCTAAAATTGTAATATGTTGAAATTTGAAATTTTTATTCAAATAAAATAGCATGCATAACAAAAAGGACAAGGCATATTACTGTCCAAAGGGTCGTCCAAAATAGTGCGTCCCTTCACCAAGGTTTTGGCAGTATCGAATAGCTCATGAATTCAATGAGTTATCATTATCGTCAAACACAAAAATACCTATCAAGATGGAAGTTTTGTTTAATTTTTCTTATATATGGTCTCATGTTAGATTAATTTCACAGGTATTGAGTAAGAAGTAAATCATGAAAAATCATTGGTTTAAATAGCATGCTAGGATTTTAACAGAAAGATATTTATTATGGAATTCTACTTTCCAATTCCTGACTCATACAACATCAACAAATTTTCTACAAAGTTATCTAAAACCTAAACAATGATATTATAGTATTATTTCTTTCTTTTTAGAACCATGGAATTTTATTGATAAAAAAACTAGCAAGGTTAATGCAGAAGCTACAATTTACAAGCCTAGATCAGAGAAGAATACCAAACATTCCAATCTAAGGAAAGAAAAATTCAGCTCTATGTTTAATCCAGTGCAAAGAAAATAAAAGGATCTCTTCCGACATTTTCAAAGTGGTGTACCTCTTGGACACGAGCGCAATATGCAAATAATAGAAAAAAACCAAGGCCATCAAGAGATGTATGTCACGGGACTACTCGATCACCGTGTGCCACTTAGTGTTTCTTCTACTAAGTCAGGCTTACTACGATTCCACGAAGGTGTACTAACGACTTGGAAAGCAATAGACAAAGGTTAAGAGTTACAACAAACGAAAGAGAGCTTCTATTAAATGAACTCAAGAGAATACAAGACAACTTCCGATGATCTTGGAACAAATGGCTACACCCCTATTTATAAGGTCATTACACCTCCTCATTGGAATATTCTAGATGCTACTACTTCTTTCTTTATAGAAGTTATTCAAGAATAATCTATCTAGATATTTACATGTTTGCATGATTCCATAAAGATCAAGATAAGTCTTTGATGTCCTAGATAATTCTAGGACGCTTTAGGATCTTCTGGGTCAAATTAGCAAACTCCACCAGCTTCTCGAGTACTTCGGAAAATTCTAGATACGGTCCGTGACACCCTCCCCCACCAAAGTCCTTGACGCCCTCATCAAGCTTTAGTTCTGTAAGCGTCGATCTTGTCACGGAACTTCCATAAATCTTGTTCTCGCTCTCAGGTGATCCTTTCCACCGTACATAATACTCTGTCGAGTTGGGCGATCCTCTTTTGTGAACCACTCTGTCGGCCAGATTTCATCCACCTCCTTATCATACGAGACGACATTGGCGACTGGGGCACAGTGTGATTCACTTCTAGATGGGTCCTCCTTGTCTCGATTGTATTGTTTGAGGAGACTTACGTGGAATACGGGGTGGATCTTCAAGTTGGATGGAAACTCGAGTTTGTATGACCGTGTCCTGGCCTTTTCAACAATCTTGTAAGGCCCCTCGTATCTTCGAGTTAAGCCTTTATGTACTTTTCGGGTAGATTTGAACATTCTTTGGGAAAGCTTTACCATTACTTCGTCCTCCATAATGAACTCTCTTGGCTGCCTTTTTTCATCCGCCCATTTCTTCATTCGTTTGGCTGCCTTACTCAAGTAAGACTTTGCTATGTCGAGTTCTTCATTCCACCCTTTTGTGAATTTATATGCAGGAGGTCTTGATCCTTTGTAGCTTTAGTTAGTCTGTGTGGTGTTAACAGTTGTTGACCCATAGCAAGTTCAAAAGGACTCCTTCCTGTAGCCTCGCTTAGTTGTAAGTTATAAGAAAATTAGGCCACATCAATCAACTTGACCAAATTTCACTGGTTTGCACTCACAAAATGTCTTAGGTAAATCTTGAGCAAGTGATTCACCCTTTCATCCTCTCCATCGATCTGAGGGTGAAAACTACTTGAGAAGTGGAGATTTGATTCCATGAGTTTAAATAACTCTCTCAAAAACTTTCTAGTAAAGCACGAATCTCTGTCACTTATAATGTTCTGTGGGAGTCCCAAATACTTCACGACATTCTTGAAGAATAGTCGTCCGGATTCTTCGGCCGTACAATCTCGTGGGGCTGGAGTAAACGTTCCATATTTTGAAAACCGATCTATAATTACCGATATGGAGCCACATCCTTCAGACATAGGTAATGCTGAGATGAAGTCCATCGATATACTCTCCCATGGACGTTCGACAATCGGTAGTGGTTCTAATAGACCTATCGGCTTTGCTTGTCTACCTTGTCTTGTTGGCATATAAGACAAGTTGTCACATATGCATCCACATCGCTTCGCATACTTGGCCAGTAATATGATCGTTCTATAAGTGCCCTTATACGATGGGTGTCCGGATGTCCAGCCCACTTAGAGTCGTGGCATTCCTTCAGGACTTCACGCCTTAAGTTCTCCCATTTCGGAACATACATGCAGTTGCCAACTGTGAGTAGGAGTCCTTCAACCCAAAATTTTTGTGTCTTGCCCTCTCCAACCATCTCCATCAAGTTCTTGGCTAGTGGTTCGTGACTCAACCCTTATTTTATTCGATTAAAAAGGTTACACGTCACCAAGGTGAGAGCTGCTAGTTCTGCCTTGTGACTTAAAGCGTCGGCAACGACATTGGCTTTTCCGGGTTTGTACTCCATGACATAATCGAACTCAGCTAGAAAATCTTGCCAACGTTCTTGCTTGGGACTGAGTTTCCTCTAATTTTGAAAGTAACTGGTGGCCACATTGTCAGTTTGAATTATGAACTGTCTTCCAAGCAAATAATGCCTCCATACCCGAAGAAAATGGATGATTTCTGTCATTTCCTTATCATGTACATGATACCTTTGTTCTGTCTCATTCAATTTCCGACTTTCATAGACCACCGGATGCTCTCCTCGTATCAAGAAAACTCTTATCGTAAAGTCTGATGTGTCGGTTTGTACTAAGAAGGGTTTGGAGTAGTCTGGAAGCTTCAAGACAGGTAATTTCGTGACTGCGTTCTTTAAGTCATCAAATGTTCTTTGAGACTTCTGGGTCCATTCCCAATTTACTTTCTTTTTTAGAAGGTCGGTTAGTGGTGTAGCTCTAGACGAGTACCTTGAGATGAATCTGCGATAGTAGTTTATTAGGCCTAAGAATGATTGTAGCTCGGATACATTCTTAGGCGACTCCCACTTAGCGATGGCTTGTACTTTGCTTTCATCCATATGGATCCTTCCGTCAACAAACCTATGCCCTAGAAATGATACCCCAGTTTGGGCAAAGGAGCACTTCTCCATCTTAACATATAGTTTGTTTTCCATGAGTACTCTGAAGACTGAGCGTAAGTGATCAATTTTCTCTTCCAACGACTCTGAGTACACCACAATGTCGTCCAAATACACCACAACGAATTTATCCAAGAATGGATGAAAGATCTTATTCATTAAGGTGCAAAATGTGGCAAGTACGTTGGTTAATCCAAAGGGAATTACTAAGAACTCGAACAATATGTACCTTCTTATGCATGTCGTCTTTGGTTCATCGCCTGTCACGATAAGTACTTGACAATATCCGGATCTCAGGTTTAGCTTCGAGAAAGAGCATGTCTTTACTAGTCGGTCGAAAAGATCTACCATTAAAGGAATGGGCACTTGTTTTTCACCATTACTTTGTTTAATGATCGGTAGTCGATGCACATTCTCAAGCTATCGTCATTCTTCTTTTAGAACAACACCAGTGCTCCAAATGGGGCCTTTGAAGGCCTTGTGAATCTGGCGTCTAGTAACTCTTTCAATTGTTTCTTAAGTTCTTCCAACTCAGAAGGTTCCATTCGATAAGGCCCAATGGCTGGTGGTCTTGCTCCCGATTCCAATTCTATCTCATGATCTACCTCTCGCCTAGGAGGTAGATCTCATGATCTCATGATCACATCTATCAACTCTTCAAGCATATTTTTTTATCTCTGTGGGTACTACTGTTTGGGGCGTGTGCTCGTTCTCTTTGAGTGTCACCAAGAAAGTCATTTCACCTTTTCGGAATCCCTTATTAAGTTCAATGGCTGATAGGGTTCGAGACTCTGTCTTGTTCCTTTCTACATGTATAATATGTATTGCCGAACCCTTAGTTATACGCATGGTTTGTTCTTTTAACGAGAAAGGGCGTACCTCGTCTAGGAATTCCATTCCTAGCACTAGTCGATGATCATCCATGGGCACTATTGTTAAGTGGACCGTGCCTTTCCATCCTCCAAACTCGATCGGAATTCCATGAGAAACTCCAAGTATAGGTTCGGACGGAGAGTTTAGTGCTTTCAACCAGCCTATCTCTTTTGTATATTGAATATTCATCTTCGTGGCCTTGTTTTCAGATAGGAAGTTATGAGACGTGCCTGTGTCGATCAGGGTTTTAACATGTTCTTCGTTCAGCTTGGCATTGACGAACATTAGACCACGTCCCTTTTTCTTGTTTCCTTTTCATGTCTTAGTTTCTTTTTTAGCCACGGAGTTGAGAAGTCGCATTGAGCTTAACTCGACTTCTTCATTGTCATCTTCAAATACCATGGTGTTGACGCTTTTCTTCTTTGGATAGTCCCTGATTAAATGGGGTCTGTCACATAGATAACACTTCACCTCCTTTTAGGGTCCTGATTCAACCCCCTTTCCTTTGAAAGTTGAGGGTTTGGCTACGGGTAGGGTTGTAAACGAACTGAACGTTCAACGAACTGTTCGTGAACCGTTCGGCGGGAAGTTCGTTTATGTTCGTTTATTTAATAAACGAATGAACATGAACACAAATTATCGTTCGTTTAGTTAAACGAACGAACATGAACAATGGTCTCGTTCGTTCAATTAGGTTCATGAACGTTCGTTTATGTTTTTCGTTTACGTTCGTTCATATAAGTTCATTTTATGTTCACATATGTTTGATTGTGTTTGATTACATTAGTGTATTATATGTTCATTTATGTTCATATATCTTCAATTATGTTTTTTTTTTATCTTTGTTCATTTATGTTCGTTTGTTTATGATCGTTTAGCATGTTCACGAACATAAACGAACGAACATGAACAATGTAATTTGTTAAGCAAACGAACATGAACAAGGAAACTCGTTCGTGTTCGTTTATTTGTTCGGCTAACTTAAACAAACGAACATGAACAAGCCCCGTTCGTGTTCGTTCGGTTCGTTTACAGCCCTAGCTACGGGTCTATCTTCCCTTTGTGGCGGTCGTGGTGTGGGTTTATCTCCACCACTCGTCCTTCTTACCGAAGCATTTCTTCGAAAGTCCATAAGGTCTTCTGCCATAGCTATTGCTTCGTCGGCATCTTGCACATTCCTCCTCTTGATCTCATTGTAAGCCCAAGATTATAGCCTGTCTTGGAAGTAAAACAACTTATCCTTTTCCTGTAGGTCGGGTAGTTCGAGCATCAAATAGGTGAATTCTACTACATAGTCTTTAATTGACCCGACATGCTTGAGTCCTCAAAGTTTCTTCATGGCTACATCTTCAGCATTTTGAGGACAAAATTTCTTCTTGAGTTTCCTCTTAAAATTTTCCCATGTATCTATTACGTAAAGACCTTTTTCAATTCCCCCATTCTTCTGCCTCTACTATAGAGCAGCATTTTCACATAACTAAAGGACGGTTGTGTTTATCTTAGACTTGTCACCCTTTACTCTGATAGCATTGAAATAGCACTCTAGGGACCAGAAAAATCATCGAGTTGTTTAGGATCACACCTACCTCCATACTTCACTGGTTTGGGTGCTTCCATGTGTGGTGTGGCTTTCACAATAGCTCCTCCAGTAATACTCGCCTTGCATAAATTTACTTCAGCTTCCAAAGCACCTATCTTCTTGCGTAACTCGTTTCACAAGGTGTTGATCAATCCAGGGACATCTTCCTTGATGATATTGATGGACTCCTTCATTCCATCACATGTATCGTTAATATCACCAATGGATTGCTCGACGGTATCCTTCCATTCAAGGACCTCACCGACGTTCATTTCTACCCTTATAAGCTTGTTTTCTAAGCTTGCCAAGGCGTCTATCGACTAGTCCCTCTTTCGATGATCTTGGAATACAAGACAACTTCCGATGATCTTGGAAAAAATGGCTACACCCCTATTTATAGGGTCATTACACCTCCTCATCGGAATATTCTAGATGCTACTACTTCTTTCTTTATAAAAGGCTATTCTAGAATAATATATCTAGATATTTACATGTTTACATGATTCCATAAAGATCAAGATAAGTCTTCGATGTCCTAGAGTGTCACACCCCCAGACCGGAACGTCGGAAACGCCTGGAGGCGGGTGACGTCATTGTGCAGTCTCATAACAATTAAATATAAATGAAACATAGCAAATCCAAACATCATACATTGAGATAACAAACTTACATTGTTTTACATCATGTTTATGTTCTTGAATTACACAAAAGAGACAACATTGAGTACATTTCAAACTACATCAAAATAAACTTGAATCCGCATCCCACTACCTACTTACTGAATTCCTGAGAATACAAGTCGTTTGAAAAGCGTCAACATAAAATATGTTGGTGAGTTCATAAGCATTTTGTATAAAAATCTGTGATAGTTAGAAAAACAGAAAATCCCATATTTTCTTATCAAAATAGTTGTAAGTCTTGTTTCCAGTCGAGTACAGTTGCATGTGTGTCTTAGTTTATCGTTTTCGAATTCGTATAAAATCGTTTTCCCCAGAAAATCCTATATCTTCTGATGTATAAAATAGTAGTCTTGAAACCCTAAGACTTTGTGTTGTAGTCTTGAAACCCTAAGACTTTGTGTGGCAAAAGCTTCGTTTAACTTATCCAAACAATAGTTGTTTATAATCGAAAGGTGTAACTTGCGTAAACTTCTAAATAATAAGTGTTATATTCTAAGTGAGTCGTTATAACCATACTAATATGACAGAGTGTCTATTCTGACGTTCTTCAGGCTTCGGTTTCGTTTAAGACATTTGTCACCCTAGACTGGCCGGTCTAGCTGTAGCGAACAACGAAGGTGCGGGTTGTCAACCCCGTATAGATCAATATACAAATTCCCGCTCCCCCTCTAGGAGACTCTGGTTATAACTCTTACAGGACTTTAAGCGTACACTATTATATATATATATATATATATATATATATATATATATATATATATACTGTGAAGATGCGTCTGACTAGAATACTAACAGATGTTTGTGCAAATATCGTTGTAATTCGTTATTTACTACACAATAACATTAGTGTATTCGTTGACTAGATATTTCGTTTTCGTTTATAGAAAATATTCCTTTTTAAATCAAGCTTGTCAAAAATGACCCAATATTCTTGATGTTGGCAAAATGGTCCTTCATTTTATAATATATCAAATAAGACTCATATTTGTCAAAAGGTGGCTCAAAGCTATGTGAATTATTGAAAGTGGTCCATTTCCTCCAAAATACTTGTTTAAGCAATTTTTTGACGTAAATACTTATGGTTTTTGTCATAGAAGCTTGTAACTTATATCTTGTAACATACCAGTTCTTGTTTCTTTGTATAATTTGTGAAATATGGTTCAAACTCTTGAGACTTGCCCAAGATTTCGAGTTCTTAGAGTTTTCATAACCTTAGCACATATAATTTAGCATACAAGCATAACAAGCAAATAAATCAAGGTTTAAAACAAGGTTTTGACTTGTATCCTACCCCAAAAACAATAAAAACTCGAAAAAGTAGGGGTATGAAGCTCACCTTGGTTTAGCTTGTTGGATGATTTGAAGAGGTGTTCATGAGTTTCCAAGTTCTAACACTTGAAGGGTTTGATAATTCTTGAACTTTAGAATATCCTAAGAATATGTACCCATAATTTTTATGTGTAAATATAATGAAATTTACATCATAATGTGGAGAATCACTAGTCAAGAAAATGAGATACTTACTAGAATCTAGGAATTGCTTTGAAGGAATATGAGTTGAAGCTTGAATAAGTTTGAGAGCACACTTTGGAGTTCACAGAATATGGATATGAGAAGTGGGATATGGGAAGTGTAGTTCACGTTTCTAAATAGAGAGGATAAGGAGTGACTTGACACTTGCTTGGAGTACTGGTGGACAAAGCCTTTTTATCTATGGTTATTTTGTGTTTTACTGGGATTTTCATGGGAAATGGGGGATCACATCAAATCATAAAGTCAAACCCCCTTATCACTTTATGAATTAATATAATACTTTTATAAATATTAATTATTATTTTATTTAAATATGTTTTAAATATTCAAATTTGGCATAAAACAGAGGTTTAAGGGGTCTAAGTTATGAAAAATATGAGTTTGGTGGGATTCCTGACGTCAAAATACCTTAAAATGAGGAAAAGGTCGGAAATGGTCTAAAATCCGGAGCCAAATAGTGAGTTCCGGAGTCACTTGGTTAGTTTCCGAAGCTCAACTCAAGTTCCGGAGTCAGTTCTCAATTTCCGAAGTCAGCTCTTATCCGGAACCACTTCCTTCCGAGACTGCGAGGGTTCTGAGGCTACAATGCGTCCGGTCTGAAGTCGGAGGTCTTCCGGATTAGGTTCAGTCCGGAGCATGCGAGATCTTCCGTAGCAAAACAGGAGGTTTCGAAATAGGGGGGGGGGGGGGTTCCGGAGCGAGATTGTCCGGGTGGGAGGGTCCGAAGCCTCCAAAGGATTCTGAACTGGGCTTGCTCCTTCAAGTTTTCTCTTTTCGTTTTGAGTTGGTTTCGACTAAGAAAACTTCATAGGAAGATTTAGGAGAGATTTGAGATACATAGAGATATTTGGGAGAGATTTGAGATACATAAAGAGATTTGGGAGAGATTTGAGATATATAAAGAGATTTGGGAGAGATTTGAGATACATAGAGAGATTTGGGAGAGATTCGAGATATATGGAGAGATTTGCATTATAACAATACATGGTTCATTAGGAATCATAATGTAACTTTAATGTGTTGACACAAGCCTTACAATGGTTGATGCTTACATGAGAACAGAATTTCCTAGCTAAAAATGCTAGTTGTGACATCATCCCCCCGTTAGAGGGAATTTCATCCCGAAATTCTTCTGAAAGGTAGGATCATGAACGCGAGAATAAGTGAGGGTACTTCTGCTTCATCTGGTCTTCGCGTTCCCAAGTGAATTACGGTCCACGCTTAGCGTTCCATCGAACCTTCACAATCGGAATGCGACTCTATTTCGTGCGCTTCACTTCCTTATCCATTATGTCGACTGGTTCTTCGACGAACAGGAGATTCTCGTTTATCTTAATTTCTTCTAGAGGGATAACAAGGGTTTCATCTGATAAGCACTTCTTCAAATTTGATACGTGGAACACGGGGTGTACGTTGCTGAGTTCCGAGGGTAGCTGTAGCTCAAAGGCTACCGGAAAAATCCGGGCAAGAATCTCGAATGGTCCAATGTATCGCGGGTTTAACTTTCCTCGTTTCCCAAAATGGATCATCCCTTTCCAGGTAGAGATTTTTAATAGCACTCGATCTCCGACTTGGAACTCCAGAGGTTTTCGTCGTTTGTCAGCGTAACTCTTTTGTCGGTCACACGATGCTTGGAGTCGGGCTTTGATTTGGATTATCTTATCTGTAGTTTCTCGGATGATTTCTGGTCCCGTAAGGGTGCTGCTTGGTGATTTCCCTTTGACCAGCTGCGTGTCACCCACTTCAGCCCAACAGAGGGGCGATCTGCACTTCCGGCCATACAAGGCCTCAAAGGGAGCGACTCCCTATGCTCGTGTGATAGTTGTTGTTATATGAAAATTCAACTAGGGGCAGGTGAGTGTCCAATGCTTTGCCAAAATCTATTACACATGCTAGGAGCATGTCTTCTAGAGTCTGAATAGTTCGCTCGCTTTGGCCATCAGTCTGAGGGTGATAGGCAGTGCTCATATCCAGTCGGGTTCCCAATGCTTTCTGGAGCGACTGCCAAAAACGAGAGGTGAATCTACTATCTCGATCTGAGATGATAGATATGGGGACTCCATGAAGTCTCACCACCTCCTTTAGGTATATTCATGTTAGCCTTTCCATTTTGTACGTCTCCTTTATTGGCAGGAAATGGGCGGATTTTGTTAAGCGGTCAACGATCACCCAGATAGCATCCAGACCGTCTGCCGTCTTGGGTAATTTGGTTATAAAATCCATTGTTATCCTCTCCCATTTCCACTCGGGTATTTCGGTTTGTTGAAGTAGACCCGAGGGCTTCTGATTCTCCACTTTAACTTTGGCACAAGTGAGACACTTGCCTACATAAGTGGCAATCTCCGCTTTCATATTCGGCCACCAATAGTGTTGTTTGATATCAAGGTACATCTTGTCGGAACCCAAATGGATAGAGTACCTTGTTTTGTGAGCTTCATTCATTATCATGTCCCGGAATCCACCGAACCTCGGTGTCCAGATTCAGTCCGTAAGATAATAGGCTCCGTCTTCCTTGACCGTCAGGTTCTTTTCCATTCCGCGTAATGCCTCATTGGCGACGTTTCCTGGCTTTAAGGCTTCCTGCTGAGCCTCCTTGATTTGTGCAGATAGATGGGAGCGAATGGTCATTGTAAGCGTATTTACTCGGCGACCCGAGTATTCCTTTTAACTTAAGGCATCAGCTACCACATTTGCTTTGCCTGGATAGTATTTGATTTCACATTCGTAGTCGTTTAGCAGTTCGACCCATCTCCGTTGTCTCATGTTCAATTCCTTTTGATTCAGAATGTGCTAGAGGCTCTTGTGGTATGTGAAAATGGTGCACTTTGTACCATATAGGTAGTGCCTCCAAATCTTTAAGGCGAAGACCACAACTCCCAGCTCGAGATCGTGGGTAGTGTATTTTACTTCATGGGTCTTTAGTTGCCTAGATGCGTAGGTTATCACCTTTCCGCGTTGCATAAGCACACAGCCTAACCCTTGATTAGAAGCATCGCAGTATACTACGAAGTCTTCCGTTCCCTCTAGCAAGGATAGCACTGGAGCACTACAGAGGGCTTGTTTCAGAGTTTAGAAGGCAGCTTCTTTTTTGTCATTCCAATGGAAGGGTACACCCTTCTGGGTGAGAGTGGTGAGAGGCTTGGCGATTCTGGAAAAATTTTGGATGAACCTTCAGTAATAACCAGCAAGGCCTAAGAATTGTCGGATTTCGGTTGGGGTTCATGGGGTTGCCCAGCCCTCAATAGCTTTGATCTTGGTAGGGTCCACATGTATTCCCTCTTCACTGACTACATGACCCAAAAATTCTACTCTGCGAATCCAAAATTTGCATTTGGAGAACTTTGTGTAAAGCTTCTCTGCTCTCAGTTTTCCCAAAATCTGTCATAAGTGCCAGCTGTGATCTTCCTTACTCTTAGAGTAAACGAGTATATCATCGATGAAAACAATCATGAAGTTGTCGAGAAATGGCTGACAGACTCCGTTCATCAGGTCCATAAAGGCTGTTGGTGCATTTGTGAGACCAAAAGGCATGACTACAAATTCGAAATGCCCATAACGGGTTCGGAAAGCAGTCTTTGGGATATCCTCCTCTCGGACTCTTAGTTGGTGGTATCCAGACCTCAGATTTATCTTGGAAATGTAACTGGCTCCTTGGATCTGGTCGAATAGATCATCGATTCGAGGGAGTGGGTATCGATTCTTGACGGTGAGCTTGTTTAACTCTCGATAATCTATACACATTCTGAAAGATCCGTCTTTCTTTTTGACAAACAGGACCAAAGCTCCCTAGGGTGAAAATCTCGGCCTGATGAATCCCTTGTCGAGAAGTTCGCTTAGTTGGCTAGATAACTCTTGCATCTCGGCAGGAGCTAATCTGTAGGGTGATTTGGCGATTGGAGTGGCTCCCTGTATAAGATCGATTCGGAACTCAACTTGGCACTCGGGAGGTATTTCGGGCAAATCCTCAGGAAATACGTCAGGAAAGTCACGTACTTCAGGAATATCTTTTATGTTTTTCTCTTCCTTTGTTTTATCCACGACATGAGCAAGGAAGGCGTGATTCTTTTTGTGCAAGCACTTTTGTGCTTGGATGCAAGAAATGAGTCGGAGGTTTGCGTCGGGTTTATCGCCATAAACTATTAGGGTTTCGTTGTTGCGGAGGTGAAGGCGAACGGCCTTCTTGTGACACATAATTTCAGCATGGTGGGGGCTTAACCAATCCATGCCAACAATCACATCAAATCTCCTAATATTAACAGGCATCAAATTGATTGGGAAGGAGTGATTATTTAATGTTAGTGTGCACCCTACGTAGATATTGTTGGTTGATTCTGTTTTACCATTGGCCATTTCGACCGTAAAAGTTTCGTTCAATTTGTGGGGATTTTGATTGAGTAGGTGTTTGAATCCGTGACTTACAAAGCTCCACTCAGCACCACTATCAAATAAAATGCACGCATAAGAGTTGTTGAGGGGAAACGTACCAGTCACCACTGTTGGATCTTGCACTGCCTCTCCTTGCCCCATGGTTAGGACCCTTCCTGCATTCTGATTGTTGTTCTTGGGTCAGTTGCGTTTAAAATGGCCGGTTTCTCCGCATCCGTAACATGCACGGCTGGCTCCGACGTTGTTGTCAGTGGGCTGCTTGTTTTGTTGTGGGGGCATCTTGCAATATCGGACAGTGTGTCCTTTTTTATTGTAGTTGGTGCATTGGAAGTCCTTGCATGCCCCAAAGTGGTGGTAGTTACACTTGTTACACTTGGGATTGGAGCCCGCGTATGACTTTGTTGGCGCTGGTGTGGTTGGGGCTGGTGCGGTAGCAGAATGGACTGCTACTGTCTGTGGTTTCTTGGATAGTCCGGAATTCTGTCGTCCTTTACGATTGTTCTCCCAGTTCTTCTTGTTCCCTCCTTCTTGTTTGCTTTCTCCCTCGATCGCTTTGGTACTTTTCTTGTCGCTGTGATCATAAAGCTTCTTAGCTAGGCTCTTTGCACTGTCATAGGTCTCGGGTTTTGAGGCAATCACGTTACCTTGAATGGGAGGTGTCAACCCCCAGATGAGTCGTTCGACCTTCTTTCTCTCGGACGTAATCATACCAGGACACAAAAGGGCTAGTTCATTAAACCTAGAGATGTACGCGTCAATGTCCGAGTTCTGCACTGTAAGGTTCCACAGTTCTTGCTCGAGTTTTTGTACCTCCCCTCGGGGACAGTTTTCGGCGATTAACATTTCCTTGAGTTCCTCCCAGGACATGTTGTTTGCAACGGGGAGTGCCATGGCCTCAATGTGACCGTTCCACCATGACAATGCCTGGTCGATGAAGGTGCAGGCCGCGAATTTGACTTTACTCCCTTCCGGACATTCGCATATCTCGAACACCGACTCCACCTTCTCGATCCATCATTTCAAAGCTATGACTCCTCCACTCCTATTGAAAGTGCGGGGTCTTGCACTGGAAAATTCCTTATAGGTACAGGCCTTTACGGGCCCTTGATTCATCCCTTGGTGGGAGCTTCCTGTCCCTTGGCCATTTCCACCACCATTATTTCCGTTTTGAATGTGGGCTAGAGCTGTTGTCACTACGGCTGAAACTGCCACTTGGAAGGCCGCAGAGTTCATCTCCGGCGGGGGCGGCAGTGGTGGTGCTGCGTTGTTATTCTTACGGATAGGTCTCGTTGGCATCTTTCTGTCATGAAACAGAAGGGCAATGAGTATCCAATGCATTTCGTTTCACGATTTCTTGATTATAAAATAGTATCGGTGATTCGGTTGCATACAAGCAAGTGTGTGCATAAAATTAGCATGTAATAATAGTAATGGAGCACATAACAGGTAACACATCATGAGAAAATATATAGTCGTTTTCATTGATGATAATCTTTTGAGTACATGAAAATTTGCCTTCATAAGGCATACAATACATGAAGTAAAATAAAATTTGACAAAGTAACGACTTCATGAGTAGTGTAAACACTTAATCATGTAGTCGATAGTACATAAAGTAGTGCATAAAAGAAGGCCAACGCGGTAGCGAGTAAACGGGCACTAGCTGCGACGAGTAGGGTCTGGTGGTGCTGACGACGAGGTAGATGCGCCCTGAAGTCTAGCCAGGTGGTGCTCGGTGGCCTGAAGCCGGCCTTCCAATTTTGCCTGGCGCGCTTGGTAGTCCCTGACTACCTCATGTGTCATCCTCTCCGCGCGCTCAACCGCAACCCTCATGGCTACCATCTGGCCAGATATTGCCTGTGTCTGCTCGCCAATGTCGCGTGTCCTTCTTACCATCACTGGCAGGGCTCGGTCGGCAGGTCCATCGTGACTTAGGTCGTAGTAGTCCCAGTTCATACCAAATGGAGGTCGTACTCCTTGTTGACGACCCACCTCCAGATCTCGTGCGCCCATGGGGGCGTAGGATCATTGGGACCCATCCGGTATGGGGGCACCCTTGCCATATAAGGCGGATTGATAACTTCGGACTCAGCGTTCGAGTCATCTGCGTCACTGCCATCCTCCTCCTCGTCCGAGTCGGCCACCGGTTCTGCCGGTCCTCCCATAGGCTCCTCCTCCTCGAGCTCTTCTTCTAGTTCCTCCTCGGGTTCTTCCTCTGGTTCCTCCTCGGGTACTTCCTCTGGTTCTAACCTTCCACCATTCCCCTGGTTGGGGGAAATAGGGATCTCCAGGATGATGAAATCCAGCCATAGCGTCTACACAAGGGTGAGAAACGTGTAAGGAGAGTATGTGTAAATAGGCTCCAAAATACTCCGATAGTATTTAAATTGTTTAGGTTTGGCTCTTAAAACTTTTGGATATCGAATTGGGAAGTTTTAGACTTTTTGCAACACCACTACCACTCCCAAACACATGTTGGTCATATCTCAAATAAATATAGTTGATCGTGCTATATTATCCCAGATATGATTACATAGCTGTCCAGGTTTGACTGTAGTGTTCAACCTTTAAGTTCTTTTGTTTTGCTCCTGTTATGATACGGTCCTAGCAAGTATGTATACTTTTAGTCAGAGTGTTTTAGTCCCATTGTATTTATAGTTGTATATCTTGTACGGCTAGATATACTAGTTCACTATAAACAATGCTCTGATACCAATCTGTCACACCCCCGGACCGGAACGGAGGAAACGCCCGGAGGCGGGTGACGTCATTGTGCAGTATCATAACAATTGAATATAAATGAAACATAGCAAATCCAAACATCATACATTGAGATAACAAAGTTACATTGTTTTACATCATGTTATGTTCTTGAATTACACAAAAGAGACAACATTGAGTACATTTCAAACTACATCAAAATAAACTTGAATCCGCATCCCACTACCTGCTTACTGAATTCCTGAGAATACAAGTCGTTTGAGAAGCGTCAACATAAAATATGTTGGTGAGTTCATAAGCATTTTGTATAAAAATCCGTGATAGTTAGAAAAACAGAAAATCCCATATTTTCTTATCAAAATAGTTGTAAGTCTTGTTTCCAGTCGAGTACAGTTGCATGTGTGTCTTAGTTTATCGTTTTCGAATTCGTATAAAATCATTTTCCCCAGAAAATCCTATATCTTCTGAAGTATAAAATAGTAGTCTTGAAACCCTAAGACTTTGTGTGGCAAAAGCTTCGTTTAACTTATCCAAACAATAGTTGTTTATAATCGAAAGGTGTAACTTGCGTAAAGTTCTAAATAAAAATTGTTATATTCTAAGTGAGTCGTTATAACCATACTAATATGACAGAGTGTCTGTTCTGACGTTCTTCAGGCGTCGGTTTCGTTTAAGACATTTGTCACCCTGGACTGGCCAGTCTAGCTGTAGCGAACAGCGAAGGTGCGGGGTGCCAACCCCGTATAGATCAATACACAAATTCCCGCTCCCCCTCTAGGAGACTCTGGTTATAACTCTTACAGGACTTTAAGCGTACACTATTATATATATATATATATATATATATATATATATATATATATATATATATAGGTACTGTGAATATGCGTCTGACTAGAATACTAACAGATGTTTGTGCAAAAATCGTTGTAATCTGTTATTTACTACACAATAACATTAGTGTATTCGTTGACTAGATATTTCGTTTTCGTTTATAGAAAATATTCCTTTTTAAATGAGGCTTGTCAAAAATGACCCAATATTCTTGATGTTGGCAAAATGGTCCTTCATTTTATAATATATCAAATAAGACTCATATTTGTCAAAAGGTGGCTCAAAGCTATGTGAATTATTGAAAGTGGTCCATTTCCTCCAAAATACTTGTTTAAGAAATTTTTTGACGTAAATACTTATGGTTTTTTATCATAGAAGCTTGTAACTTATATCTTGTAACATACCAGTTCTTGTTTCTTTGTATAATTTGTGAAATATGGTTCAAACTCTTGAGACTTGCCCAAGATTTCGAGTTCTTGGAGTTTTCATAACCTTAGCACA
Organism: Lactuca virosa; assembly: GCF_052849685.1. Lineage (NCBI taxonomy): Eukaryota > Viridiplantae > Streptophyta > Magnoliopsida > Asterales > Asteraceae > Lactuca > Lactuca virosa. Next base: position 75,132,892 of record NC_136431.1, read on the forward strand.
TATAATTTAGCATACAAGCATAACAAGCAAATAAATCAAGGTTTAAAACAAGGTTTTGACTTGTATCCTCCCCCAAAAACAATAAAAACTCGAAAAAGTAGGGGTATGAAGCTCACCTTGGTTTAGCTTGTTGGATGATTTGAAGAGGTTTTAAGGAGTTTCCAAGTTCTAACACTTGAAGGGTTTGATAATTCTTGAACTTTAGAATATCCTAAGAATATGTACCCATAATTTTTATGTGTAAATATAATGAAATTTACAGAATAATGTGGAGAATCGCTAGTCAAGAAAATGAGATACTTACAAGAATCTAGGAATTGCTTTGAAGGAATATGACTTGAAGCTTGAATAAGTTTGAGAGCACACTTTGGAGTTCACAGAATATGGATATGAGAATTGGGATATGGGGAGAGTAGTTTACGTTTCTAAATAGAGAGGATAAGGAGTGACTTGACACTTGCTTGGAGTACTGGTGGACAAAGCCTTTTTATCTATGGTTATTTTGTGTTTTACTGGGATTTGAATGGGAAATGGGGGATCACATCAAATCATAAAGTCAAACCCCCTTATCACTTTATGAATTAATATAATACTTTTATAAATATTAATTATTATTTTATGTAAATATGTTTTAAATATTCAAATTTGCCATAAAATAGAGGTTTAAGGGGTCTAAGTTATGAAAAATATGAGTTTGGTGGGATTCCTGACGTCAAAATACCTTAAAATGAGGAAAAGGTCCAAAATGGTCTAAAATCCGGAGCCAAATAGTGAGTTCCGGAGTCATTTGGTGAGTTTCCGAAGCTCAACTCAAGTTCCGGAGTGAGCTCTTATCCGGAACCACTTCCTTCCGAGGCTGCGAGGGTTCCGAGGCTACAAGGCGTCCGGTCCGAAGTCAGAGGTCTTCCGGAGTGGGTTCGGTCCGGAGCATGAGAGATCTTCTGGAGCAAAACAGGAGGTTCCAAAATATGGGGGGGGGGGGTTCCGGAGCGAGATTGACCGGGTGGGAGGGTCCGAAGCCTCCAAAGGATTCCGAACTGGGCTTGTTCCTTGAAGTTTTCTCCTTTCGTTTTGAGTTGGTTTCGACTAAGAAAACTTCATAGGAAGATTTGGGAGAGATTTGAGATACATAGAGAGATTTGGGAGAGATTTGAGATACATAAAGAGATTTGGGAGAGATTTGAGATACATAAAGAGATTTGGGAGAGATTTGAGATACATAGAGATATTTGGGAGAGATTCGAGATACATAGAGAGATTTGCATTATAAAAATACATGGTTCATTAGGAATCATAATGTAACTTTAATGTGTTGACACAATATTTACAATGGTTGATGCTTACATGAGAACAGAATTTCCTAGCTAAAAATGCTAGTTGTGACATAGAGAATTCTAAGACACTTTAGGATCTTCTGGGTCAAATTAGCATACTCCACCAGCTTCTTGAGTACTCCAGAAAAGTCTAGATACGGACCGTGACATGTAGGTATTTATATTTAACCGTTGCGTCATTAATTAGCATCAATGAGTCTTGAAGAAAAGAATGGAGTACCTTCCAAAGTCGCTCTGTGAATAAAACCATGCCCACACAGATTAAGATAGCATACAACCAAAGAATGTGTGTTCTGATGACTATACTTCAGCCGAGAAAAAAGAGAATAAAGAACATGAAGTATCAATAGATATCAATTTACTTTCAATGGGACCCAATTCAAGCATCTAAATTGAGGAATAAATTCTGAAAACACAACTGCATCTACCATTTTCCTTATGTTATGGACCGAGAAAACTCACAAGACATGCCTTGACCACCTCCACGTATCTTGATTTTTTGAGAATGTGAACTCTCCATGTTCTTGGCAAGGATCCCCAAGTTTCAGTGCCTTCAAAACTCTCCTCGTCGACCACTTCCAATCCTTAGAACACTAAATCCCATAGCTTATATCGTGTTGTACCATATAAGATATTAAACAATTCTTTTGATTCCAAGGAAAAAAAGTCTAGGGTACAGTTCTTGATAGCCATATTCCACAACCATATATCCTTCTAAATGTAAGTATTACCACCAGACCTCGTTATCCTTTTAAATAGCTAATCTAGCGAAAATTCCAATCTAACAAAACATCCTTAACTTGCATTATGTTAAGCAACACCCATCCGTACAATTTGTTTAGGAAATGGATTTCCATCATTTAAGCTGGGACTATGAAAAGGTTTAATGGAACCTATCTAAAATGAGTCTAATGCCACATTTTTCATAACGCTCTTAAATCAAATTTTGTTTATATATGGTTGTTAGAACATTTCAAGTTGCGAAATTTGGTCCTGATTTAAAAAAATTTCTTAAAAGTTCAGAACATATTTCGTGGGGATTACAAACCAATATACACTCACAGGAAAACAAAAACATAATTCTTGTTATTATAATACATCACTACAAGAAAAATCACTTACAGTCACACCAAAAAAGTGTGACTATATGCGTATAGTGACATTTTATTTTTTTCACTGAAAGTGTGACGGAAGGTGACGCCATCGTATGGGTCTTATGGTCACTTTAAAATGTAGTGTCTGTATGATATGAAAACATGTGGCCGTATTATAAAAGTGTGGCAAATGTGTACGGAATTTTGTTCCTTAAATATCCAATATTGTAGCGTTAAACCGTCAGTAGACACATTTATTTAGTAACTGTGGTGACTGTATATCACCAACTTGCGACATTCATGATGTTTTAGTGTAGTTGTTTTCTTTTATATTGTCACACAGTTTAAATTTATTAAGACTGTTGTGTATCCTTTGTAAACATGTAATTACGGTGAGCATGACCATGTTTGCTAAATGGCCACATGTAATTAATTCCATAAGTGGCGAATTGCTAATAATTAGTCACAAAAAACAATCAAATTTTGTGACTATAGTCTACCGTATAGAGACACACAATTAAGTGAAATACAATCATAAGTATTATAAATACATACATTTTGTTAAATTTATGGACTATTCGGTATCGTATTAAGACTATTGAGTATATTTTAGACACATATAATTACGGTGAACATGTCCATGTTCGGTAAATGGACACATATAATTAATGATGTAAGTGACGATTTTCTAGTATTTAGTCTCAACAACAATCAATTATGGTATTTATTTGTCACATAAATTGTTTTTCATGTTGTTATTGTTTAACTTAGTCACAAAACCTTTAGAATAAACATCATTTTAAAACAACTGTAGACTCATAATTCTTGTATATTATGGCTATTGTTAACCATATAGCCACACGTTAAAAAGTGATATAAAGTAACCATTGTATAATTTTAGAGACATTGAAAACCTATAAAACATGGCCAAATTTATATTAAAGCCACAATAATTCAATTTTTATTGTTACGTTTTCTACATCGTAGACACATCAAAATAATTTAAATTAAAGTAACCAAACCCAACAATATCAAAATTCATAATTTGATATTAGTAATAATTGAATTCCAAATCCATACATTAAATTCCTAATTAAAATACCAAAAAAAGGAAATTGTACTAATTGCAAGTATTTAAATTATGGTAAAAAAAGCAAACACATCATAAACCAAAACGTAGACATAACTAGGCATTCATCTTATTGGTATTGCTCCTTGTCTTCTTGAGAAGGGTATCAGATGATATGTAAGTTGATTTCCTTTTCTTTGAGTTTTGAAGTTGATGGTCTTGATGTGATATAATATCTGGTACCTATATCAACAACATTGAAACAAGAAAATGAGTTCATTAAAAACTTAGCATACTAGTTTATGAAGAAAAAAAAGTGTAATGCACAAAGAAGTTAACATAAACAAACCTTTGAATCGGCTTGCACAAGGTATTTTGGTCATGGAACAAAAATTTATATGCCTCCTCAACGGTTGTGAATTCTCCAGTTTTAATATACAATCTTTCTACCTAGTTTTATCATTATCACAACAAACAAATGCACAACAATGATGTAATTTGTTCTCTAACCCTATCAAATAATGCTCCATTAGCATACACTTACAAAAACCCAAAAAAATAGTGGATTAATTTATAAACTATAAACATAGACCAACCTATGAAAAAGATGGTCTTGATAGTTCATTCGCATGTTCAAGAAAGATGGATAAGTTGGTTTTGAATCATTAGTTTAAGGAAGAATGATTAAATTAGAGTAATTGTAATTACTAATTACCATATCAGATATAGTTCCTGAGAAGAAACTATAACGAAATCACCAACACAAATTATTCAAGCTCAATGATAGCATAAGAAAAAAAAAGCATATAAGACAATGAAAGAAAACTATACCTTCTGCTGCCTCTAAAAACTCAGACAAACAAATAAACTAAAAATAATAGAAATTGGAATGAGAAAAAAAAAGACAGAAAAGGGACCACAAATCAGATAAAAAAAACAGAAAAGAGATACAACCTGAATTCGATGACCAGTAGCCTGTTATTCACTATTTAGAAATCAAAAAATATCAACTTCTTCTGACTTTGGGCTACCAGTTACCTGTTATTCAAAAATTAGATAAAAAAAACAAACTCAATATCAGAATTCAGAACCCAAAACTCAGAAAATAGAATGAGAAGTACAGAAAATGATAAAAGAAAACAGAATTATAGAAACTATGAAAGCTAAGAAATCGAAAAGATCAGAAATTATGAAGCAGAGAATGAAAATTCAGAACTCCTAACTTACCCAAAACCAAACTAGAACTCAAAAACACCAAAATTCTTCAGATTTTCGGTGATCCTATCACTTTATTCTTCAGAAATCACAATACCAGGAAGTTTATAGTAGAGAAATCCCATATTAGTATGCAAAGTAAAGAAATCAGCTGGCATTAACAACTAGGTTTAGAAGAGTTAGAGAGAAGTAGAGAAATTATAATGAGAGATTGAGAATGATGAATTTACCCGATACTTCAGACAATCATACGCAGTCGATTAGAGAGACATCGGCGTCTCCAGTCTCCTCGATCTCGGCAGTCGACGATTGGTTTCTCAAGACGTTGGCGCCCACGTTTTTTGTTTCCTCAGTCAATCTCATTCGCTATTCCTCAAACGCATATCAATAATCAGTTATAGATTGTATCCAACTTTTTCAGTAGGCGTCTGGAGATGGCGATGAACATGGCGACGATGGTAAACATTAAATATTGATGAGCAGGGTCAACGAGAAGGATGACGGTAAGAGGAGACATTAGGCGTTAGAGTCTGTGATAGCGACAGTTGAAGGCCGGAGATGTCGGTTGTAGACGGCCGATGATGGCGACGGCAATAAGCATGGAACGAGACAATGAATGGCGATACGATGAGAGGTGTGTTCGTGAATCTAAGATTGAGACAATAAGAGTCTGTTGGGCTTTAGGTAATTAGGGCTAAATGCTTAAATGTTTAAAGGGGGGAAATGAAATTTTATAGAAGTTCAAATTTTGGGGAAAATAAACATGGAGGGAAAATGATTTTGTAAAAATGTATAGAAAAATATAATTTTAAGTAAATATATTTATATATCTATCTATTTGTAATTATGTTTTTTTTAACTTGAAATTTTATAAAAAGCAATGCTAGAAGATTACACAATATAATTAAAATATCTAATAGAACAACACCAATCATACCAATATAAATATTTACAGTTGGATATATATTTTAACAATTTAAAAGAGATTATTAGTATATCATCTTTCGTCTTCATCGAAAACTCATGAACGTGCTTGAACACCAAATCTTTACTTGTCTTCCAAACTTATCAAAATAAACTGCAAATCAAAGACTAACCTAATTTCCTATCTAAACAAACCCTGCAAAAGAACAATACATAAAGAGATGATCAACACTTTCCTCAACTTCCCTACAAGGGAAAAAGATTATATGTTACATCCACCTCTGAATATATTAAAAATGAATATTCTTTAAAACTAATATATTAAAGTAGAAATTGAAAAGAATGATCATAATGCGTGAAATGCAGTTCTAAAAATGGTATTTAGTATTATCAATGTGTAACACCCCGAACTCAGGAGACCTTTAAAGAGAAGGAAAACCTCAAATAAGGAAGTGACTCGTCGAGTAGACGGGTGACTCGACGAGTAGGAGCGCGTTTTGGTGTCGCGGATTAAGTGACCGACTTGACGAGTCGGGGAGACTGACTCGACGAGTCTGGTATGGGTTTGGAAACCCTAATTTCGGGACTTGGTGCCCTATTTAAGCAACATTTCAGGCCTCCACCCCAGCCTCCATCACTCCCCTCACCTACTCTTGAAACCCTAATCAACCTTGTGGAGTATTGAGCTAGTTTCTTGCCTTTGTGAGTGAATTGAAGCTTGGAGAAGGAAGGAGACTCTTAGTGGTGCAAGAAGGAGCTATAGATCCGGAGTTGGTGTGGCATTTCAGACCATTTGAAGGTATAAAGATTATACCTTGACTGTTAATCACCTATATTCCCTTTCTAGCTTGTATTTTTCCCACATTTGGGCCATTTCCAAGGACAATCCGAGTATTAAGCCCTTGAGGATGTATTGGACTTCAGATCTGGGCACTCTTGAGCTTTAGAAGCTCAGAGTTGCTAGCTTTATCCAGCTATGGCTCCATTTCATGTCCTAGACCTTCATTTTAGCTTGGATTAAGAGTTTTAGCCTCATAGCACCTTGCATGCATGTAAAGTTAGCAACTTTACGTGTAATGCTAGCCATAAGAGTCCAGATCTATGAGTTGGAAGCAATGAAATGGACTGTAATCGACAGAATTGAGATGTCACAAAGCGAACTCGGCGAGTTGGTTCATGGACTCAGCGATTCGGGTCGCAAACCCAAATCCCTTCTGGTTATGAGTTAGAACAGTGAGTTGAGTTGGTGAAGGACTCGGCCAGTCTGGGTCCATAATGGGCATGAGGATCATAGTACTCGACGAGTTCGAGGAGTAATTCGGCGAGTCCAAGGCAATCTCCTTAGTTATGAAGGTGGACTCGACGAGTTGTTCATACAACTCGGCGAGTCGGTTGAGGATGGTCCCGAATTGTATGGTTGAAGGAGAACCCGTCGAGTTCTTGCTAGACTCGACGAGTTAAGTAGGGGGTTGTAATGGATCGGAGGAGTATGGACTCGACGAGTTGGTAGAACAACTCGGCGAGTCAAGTCAACTGGAAGTTGACTTTGACCGTTGACTTTGACCAAGTTTGACCAGGGTTGACCTTTGGATTATTGTGGTAGACATGTTGTTTTGGGTATTGAAGTTTGGGAAGCCAAAGGGTCAGCGGTTCAGAAGTGCCGGTTAGCAGTCAGAAGTGTTCAGTGAGTCTTCAGCAGTGCGAGGTGAGTCTCCTCACTGTGTGCATGGGTCTACGGCCACAATGTCGGCCCATTATGTTTATGCTTATGGTTATGTGTAGTAGGAGGACCTGGGGGTTAGCCCTAGGCACTTATTGTGATTTGTTCGGATTTTGGTCTGATGTCGGGTGGTACCCGAGGCAGTAGTGTATGAGTAGTTATACTTGTTGTCTTTGTGATACTTGTATGTGCCTGGCAGGGAGGTGAGTCGGGCGAGGTCCCGTATCTCATCACTAGTCGACTATGGACGGGGTTCTGTATCTCATTAGTAGTAGAGCAGGGGCGAGGCCTGAGTTAGTAGGGAGGTGAGTGTGGGCGGGGGCCCGTATCTCGCTACCAACAGGAGCGTGGACGGGGTTCCATGACTCATCGGTAGTTGGACATGGGCGAGGCCCAAGATAGGCGAGGCCTTAGATCAGAAGTACAGTAGAGTATGTTTAGCTTTATGATATGTGTTATGTTATATCCTCATATTTGTTAGTAGCGGGCGAGGCCCAGAGGCAGGCGGGGCCTAAGAGAACAGATCTGTATACCAAGCGGGGCTCGATGCCAGGCGGGGCCTGATGCCGAGCGGGGCCCGATTCCGGAGCTAGTCCGATGTCGGGCAAGTCCCGATGTAGCGGGCGGGGGCCCAGTATGTGGATATGTATGTGGTATGTGGTAGGTTGGGGAACTCACTAAGCTTCGTGCTTACGTTTTTCAGCTTTAGTTTCAGGTACTTCCGGTAGCGGAGGGAAGAGCTCGGGATGATCGCATGGCACACACCAAAGAAGTTTAGCCTGGTATGTTTACTCTGATAAAATGAACAACTGTTTTGAAACGATACTCTGATGTGTTATATAACCCTTCTATTATGTTGAAACGATTTGATACTATGATTTAGTAATGTTTAAAACAAAATTTTTGGACTGTATTTTGGGACATTTCACAATGCAATCATACTCCTCCAAACCTTTGCAATACCGGGAATTATAATGGATTGTTGGATAACCCATTTTTATTTTTACAAATGACTTTTAACTTAATTGATCATCCAAGTTAAAAATTCATCATCATTTAGTCATTTAAGTTTAATTATGATAATTAATTCATTGGAACCTAAAAATATATATTTTTTTAAATATTTTTATACAATTTTTATACTTATTTAAAAATAATTATAAATTTATTTTTACAATTTTAATATATTTTTAAATATTTTTATACAATATAGTTTTCAACGGTCTTACATAAAAATTAAATAATATGTTTTATTTTCAAACAATAATTAAACCTATAAGCCATAATACATAATCAATAAGTTATAAGCCACAAGCTATAAACCACAAGATACAAGCCATAAGCCTTAAACCATGTGCCTTAAGCCCTAAACTATAAGCTATAGGCCTTAAATCCCAAGTTAGAACCCATAAGTTTCAAACCATATACCTTAAGTCCTTAGACATATTTCATATTCCATAATCCTTAAGCTATAACCATAAGACATAAGCCATGAGCCACAAGCAATAATTCATAAGCTATAATATGTAAACCATATGCAATAACCCATAAGCCATACACCTTAATACCTAAGCCCTAAGCAATAAGCATAAGACATAAGTTATAAGCCTAATTAAGTTCTGAGCTCTAAGTTATAGGCCATAAACCCTAAGCCATAAGCTATAAACCTAAGCCCTAAGCCATATACATTAATCCATAAGCCATAAGTCATAAGCCAAAAGCAATACACCACAAATCATGACCCTTATGTATTAAGCCATAAACCATAATCTGTAAGCCATAAGTCACAAGCCATATTCCATATGACCAAACCCTAGATCGCCATTCATAGAAGGATGAGAATAGATTCACCTGCCAAACTTGATCTTGACTTTCAGTTCTCATCCCCTAACTTGGTTCTTTAAAAAATTAACCCAAACTCCTATTTCAAGCTTCAATGGTGATCATAGAGTTCTCCCCATATTGAAGTCTCTCTCTCTCTCTCTCTCTCTCTCTCTCTCTCTCTCTCTCTCTCTCTCTCTCTCTGATATGGGAGAACCCTCACTTAAATATTTCCCTTACTATTGGTTATTATCATAACTCGTCCCATATTACTTTTATTTTGGAAACGGAAAATGATATAACGGAAGCCTTTACCCAATATTCCAAAGTAGACTCCGAGTTCGAGATCCGCAAAGCGGGCAAACCCAGCCCCCAAGGGGATTTCCAGGGAAAATTCCCACACACATAGGGCATATTTGCAATAGGCACACAAATTGTGCTTTACCGGGTTTGAAACCCCGACCTCAAACCCACATGGGATTGTAAACCCAATGCATCAAGCCAGTTGAACTGGCCATCACTTGCCCTTATTACTTAAAGTCTGAATATTTAACACAATTTCCATCAACTTCCATATAGACATTAAAATGTTTCATCTATGGCCCATCCCAACATATTATATAAGCTTCAAGTCCTATTTGGTCAACAAGAATCAAATTTCAACTTTCATAAACGAGCAGCTTCAATCCTTCTAATATGATTTAATAAATTCGACTCTAATTAATAAACTTCTATTTGATTTTTACCACTACATTTATTATCAATATCTATTTTATTATATTTAATTGATTGATTTTAGTTATATTTTATTATTTCAAAATGTTATTTTACTAAGATTGACCTAAACTGCTAGGTTTATGGCTTTGGACTTAAGGAATGAACATGTTGCATTTATGTCATTACAATGATAAATATTAGTAAAATAGTCATTTATATTAATAAATGTTACTAAAAATCGTAAAATTATGTCATATAATAAATTATAATATATACCACTAAATGTCTATCGTGATTTATCTCATTTATAAAATTAATAGAAATTAATAAACTGAAATTTTAATTTTTAATTTTCAAATCTGTTTTACCTTATTTAATCACATCCATTTGCGTCGCTTCCCGCTTAACCCAAAAATTGACTTAAATTTTCCCTCGAACAAACTTAATTCCACCCACCCCTAAAATCCCTCCACCGTGCTTCAATCTACTTAACTCCTTCGTGCTCCAAGCTGACTTTCTCTCCCGTGTGCACTTTCCACCGCTGGTGATTGTTTCCGCCACTAAAGTTTCTCAAATCGTTGATGTGTATATCGAAGTCATAAACGAAAATACAAGAGGGATATTGGGCGCTTATTCATTACAATCTAATCTTGAAATTCAATTCCCTCAATCCCATTTTTCATAAAATCAAACTTCAGTTCATCACTTTCCAAAAATATACATGAATGCCCTCTTAACTTTTGTTTCCTATATAACCTGATTTGTTGATCGCTGCCATACCGACCCCTTCTCAATCCCCGATTTAATTTTTATATATATTGTTTCGTTTGAGTGATTGCTTGTGTGAGCACGGCCTTGATTCGACTTCATCTTAATATTGGTTTACTTTGGTTTTGTCAAATATCTAAAATTTCGTTATAGGTAGACGATAGTATTATCTTGGTTGCTTACAAAGTGTTTGATGATATTACCCAGTGAAATGTTACTTCATTGAAAGAAAAAGGATCACTATTTAGGTATCCTATATACCCTGGACTCCAAAAAAGTTAATAAAACCACGTCAAATCATTTTGACGATTATCACTCAAGAAGTACCATACATGCATTCAAGTATTTTATGTTTGTTGATGCTAGAAACCATCTAGTAATTATTTGGATCTATATTTCTTTCTTTATCCTTTTTTCTCTTACCATCAGTTACTTACTATATTGCAGATCAAATGATTTAGTTGTTTTTTAAGCATGAGAAAAGCATACAACTATTTCTGTTCAGAATTGCGACCATTGCTGGTGGGTTTTCTATTTCTTTATATCGATGAAGATTCTTATTGACTAAAGTAGAGATCTCATGGTTGGTTTGGGAATATTTCCTTCGGTTGGTAAGGCATGAGGATACTTTGTATTTCTAGAAATGGTGTCGAAAATATAGGATTAAATCAATCCGCCACTATGCGGGGCCATGAGGCCATCCCACTAGTTAATAACATTAATCATAATCTATTCACTCAAGTTTCTACCAATTATCAACATACTTATATTTATTGACATAAATAACAACCTACTTATATTTTTTTAACAAAAAGTAGCAATATACTTATATATATTTTTTTTACAAAAGTGGCAACCTACTTATATCAAACCCAAAGAGATTAGCTATGGAACTAAGGTTAAATTGATGAAACATTGGTTTATAGAAAGGCTGTTGAGAATATCTAAGTATTGGTATATATGGATAATTCAACAATCTATTATTGTGAAAAAACTTTGAAAAGTTTATTCAAAGTATGTTTCTATTTTATTGCATTTAACCTTATATTTTTCTTTTGATATCAACTAATTACTCTTATTTTTAAAGCTTGCATAATTTGTATTTAAGATCATCATCACCAGTCTTAAGTTGTGATTAACAAAATAGACAATTTGCTCATTTTATTCAGGTTAATAAAAAAATCAGAATTTTGGTAATTTAATACTTCACAATTTAGGTCCAAAGTTTTCCATTGGGACTGGTTTTTGTCATTTTCACTACTTAGGTTGTTGTTTGACCTGTTCGTCAAAATGACCATTGCAGTCATTTTTTCTCGATATGATCAGCTAGTAAAACAGAAAAAAAAAACAGTACCTTGCACCTTGCTCATCTACAACTTTGTATTTCACGTTTTTTCTCATTTATCATTTTTTGTGTTAAATTATTGATTTTCCGTTGGGCTTATACAGGTCTTCACAGCGCTAACAATTTCTTTCCATTGCCTTCAGGCTCTCAAAGTTCATGCATTAAAAGTCATAATTTGCATTTTGTTGTTTGATGCTTGAAACACCAAAGTTAGTTTCCTAAATGAGAAAAAAGGTTTCTTGGAAATTTGCTCGGAACTGCAGACTAGTAGCTACTGGTTCTCCTTAGGAAAAATTGTGAATTGGTTGATGTCTATTTTGAATTGGAAATTCTCTGTCTGATTGGTGTTTTGGCACAAAATGACAATAATACCCTTATTATTGAACCGCTTTTTTAAAAAAAATGGTTGTGAGATCTAATTATAAGATTGTACATTATATTTATTTCCTTGTAATTGTATTATTCTCAGTTCTTTGTTGGCATTATTATTTGATAAAATTTATTTCCTATTCAAATTATATGAATTTATATTTTTTCTCAGTTCTTTGTAATTTATCTCTTTGTAATTTATTTCCCATCTTTATATTTATTTTGACTATTTTAGAAAGGTGCATGGAGTTTAACTATTAAACATTGAGTATCAGTGACAAAAAAGTACTTATGGTTATATCTTAATTTCTTTTATCATATAAATTCTTCATTTTTCGACACGTATAAGAATTAAACTCTGACAATGAAATACTGATAGTCATATGTTTCTTCTTTTAGTACAATGCTTGTTTACTTTTAGGGGCATGTAAAAATTTAAACCGTGATCACATTTGTTATGTTACTGATCAGACATTATTGTTCTTTTATAACTATATTTACATATAGACACATATAATAACTATAATCATAACTAAATGCTACCTACACTCATAATATTTGTTTCTTCTCAAAGCCAATTCATCATTTTTTGGCACACATAATAAAAGGTACATGACCATAAACAACCAATACTAACTTGTTTTACTGCGTTTACTAAGTACAACTAGTACAGAACCGCCCTGTGGACACACAAATATTTAGTGTGACCATATGTATCACCTTTTAGCTACATTGTCTGTTATGTGGCTAAAAAGGCACCAGATTATAGACACACATACAACTGACTCATGTCACAATACGTTTACCTTTTGGTCTCTCATTAAAAAAAGTATGACAATCTTAATCGATAGTTGTGGCTGATTGTGACGTATGACCTCAGTGTTCGAGTGTGACTAATATTTGTCACATTTGGTATAATTAAGTGTGGTTAAAGTTTTGATTATCTATATAATGGCCACACAAACTAATTTAAATATATCCAAAAACAGTCTCTAAATTTTAAGTGACCTTTGGCCACACTTTTAATAAAAAGTGTCACAGGCCGTTTTTCGGAAAGTGTGACCGTAGGTCTTTTTTGTACTAGTGCATGTCAAATTACTAGAGTATGTTTTCTGCCTCTACTTGCATTATAAGTCTTCTAGTATTTGTAATCTACTCTAGTGTAACTAAGTAACTATATCTTTTCTTTGGTACTTGAGTACAAGTCAAATCAAAAACATATAATATGTAAGACAAAAATCGACTCGTGACTAAATGGGTTTAATATATATATATATATATATATATATATATATATATATATATATATGAGAACAAGATCTTTGCGCAGGGACAAGGTTTAAGAACTCAAACCTTGAGTGAATGCTTGAGATCAATGTCTGCTTAATAATGGATGTTCAAGTCGAGACTGGAAAGACCAGTCAAGTCTTAGATAATCGATTCAACAAATAATCAAGACATTAATTGAGAACAAGTAAATAGTGATCAAGGTAAAGTTAATAAATGAGGAACAAGAAGAATGTTTTTTATGTGATAAGTGTAAATGCCAAAAGTGAGAGAAAGATCCGTTGTTGACTTGTATTGAATGCTCCTATATAAAGGAGAAAATGTTACAGCGAATTAACCCAAGTGTTTACACAGGACCGGACAAAAGATACAAGTCTGACATTCTGATTGTCCTAAATCAACTTTAGACTAAGTCCTATGAAACGTTACATCAAAATACAAGACAAAGTAATAAATGCATAAGAGACAAAATAACTTCATTCCGGACAAGCAATGTTCCGGAGATGAAAGTTTGGTTCCGGATCAGCATGCATTCCGGACTTCAGGATTAGCTCCGGAATGCGTTCCTCTTCAAAATACTTTACTCCTTTCCTTCAGCTCCGGACAGGTTCCGGATCACATCTTCCTTCGGAACCAACAACCTTCGGAATATGTTCTTAGGATTGCTAGAGGTTCACTTTCAGGTTCCAACAATCTCCCCCTAAGTGAACTTAGCAATCCATCGAGATTAGTTCATTTTTTCCTTGATGAAGGTGTATGCTCGGAACAACCATTCTCGCACCGCAATGTACCAAGTCAGTTGACTTACAAACTTCGCCTTAACCTGTTCCGGAGCATCAGACTTGGACGCCCGGGATATGAACTTCTGCAGAGCTTTGGTAGGAACCAGGTGTTTGTCAAGGACTCGGAAGAAGTCCTTCTTGTTTGCTCTTCTGGTGGTGTAGACAAACCCTAGAACCGGTTCTTCGATTGGACCATCTGCAAGAATTTCAGCTTCCGGAAGAACAAAGTCTATTTTGGCAACAAATTGTTCGGTTCCGTAGAGGTGAGCGAGTTCGTAATCACAGCGGCAGAACTCAGCAACATAGTCCTTGAGAAAGCTAAAAGTTGCGTGGTAGGCACCCATACTGATGTCATCTTTTTGATTTTCTCTGAAGTGCGCAGCAAGAGTAAGGATGTCGTTCGGATTCATAGAAGGAAAATCCGCATCAGTAACAGTCTTTGGAGTTGGTTTGTTCCGGAGAAGATGGAAACGGAACAGAGGACAGTTCAGCTCAAATTTTACCAAGATTTTTCTTTCGAAGCCATGAACCTTAGTGATCCTCTTTCTTGTCCATACTTCCTTGAAAGGTTGAGCATTCTTGTCGTAAAAGGTTTTAAGCCTTTCACGTTCGGTCCGGATGATCATTTCCGGATCATCGGTTGGGTGGAGCGGAGCAAACTTCGTGTAGAATTTGCTAAAAGGAGAGAGAGGAAGATCCAGTTGATCAACATCATTTGAGGGAAGTTCATAGAAGAGAGTTGGGATGATTTCCTTTGCTTGAAGTATGCCTTCACGGCAAAGAGGAGAAATACCATGCATCGGATCAGGATGATCTTTTAAGGCTTGAATCCGGATGCTGTCCTCTAGTGCCTTTTGAATTTCTTCCTCAGACCATCCAAATTTTTGTTTGAGGGGAGGTCCGGAGTGAAAGGCTTGTGGTTCGGAAGTCATCGGTTTCTTCCCTTTGTCTCTCTAAAGGGCATCAATAACCATTTTCATGCTCTCGTCAATGACGAATTCCGGAGTAGGAGTTGGAAGTGGTTCTTCCGGAATTTCATCTGGAGTACAGAGAGGACAGCCTTGATTAATTGGGGCTATTTTTGGTTCCAGAATGAGAGCAGGAGGTATCATGGAGGGAGTGGCTTGGAAGGCTTGAGCGGTAAGGAAGGATTTTGCCTTAGCCATTTTAACGACCATTTCAAAAACATCCGGAAGAGAGGATGGCCATGAGACGGCGAACCAGATCCTCTTCTGTTCTTCTGATAATACTTTCGGAGCAGTCAGCTTTGGGGCTTGAAGGCCAAGAATCCCTTCGGGAGCTTCATCCGGAATGTAAATATCATAGTCTTCATCTCCTTCATTTCCTTCAGTAATACCCAGGACTCCAGAGACAAATTGGACATCTTCTTCGAAATCAAGGTCCTCATCCCGGAGTGAGAATTCCGAGGCTGGCTTCCATCTCTTGCTTGGGCCTTCTCCCCCTCTTGCATCGGTGACCCTGGAAACTGGTGCAAGCGATAAGTCCTCCTTGATATCATCAAGTTTGGAGAACACCTTCTGAAGACCGGTGGAGAGTTGAAGAGTCAGGGTGTCATAGGCTTCAGAAGTGGGAGCTTGTTCGGATAGATGCTTGAAGGTGCTGCTAAGGATTTCAATCATCTCATCAAACTTCCTGTTCGGAACATCAACAATGTTCCAGGTTGAGTGCAGGAGTTTGATGAGGACTTCTTGGATGATCAGATTCATCTCATCCTTCTTCCGGATCTCCTTTTCCAATCGTTGAATTTGTTTCTCATGACGAACATGAGTCTGCTTGATTAGATCGTTGGAAGCAGACACAAGATCGTCATGAACCTTGAGCATGGAAGAGATGGTGTTGAGGTAGTTGTCGACAAGAGCATCGTATTTGGAATCAATCTACTCAACAGTGTGTTTCACCCGGATGGAAATCAGCTGGTCAAGTTGAGCTTCTCTCTCTGCTATGGTTGGTCCGGACTGGTGGGAGAGAGACTGAAGGATGACATCAAGTTTTGAATCAAGTCCGGAGACTTTTTGATCCAGTTTCGAATTCAGCTCTGTTACAGAAGTCTCTACAGATGACACTTTAGCCATAGTGTCAGAGACATTGGTGCGGATCTCCAGTAGGGCGAATGGGTCAACATGATCACCAGCGGAGGATTCGGAATCTGAATCTGAGTGTTGCGGAGGAGGCTGGTGAGCATCCGGAATGGAGGAGGGACCCGGTTTGGTAGCATCAACGTCTTCTTGAAGTTTTGAGTTGGAGCCGTCGTCCGGAGTGGAAGTGGAGGAGGTTCCGAAGTCAAAGGTAGACTTGGATAAGGATGCTTTGGACTGATAATGAATGGATGTCATGAGATGAGCATCCGGAACTGTTGTTTCTTCTTCCTCCAACATAACCTCTTCGGAAATCTCTTCTTCCGGATCAGTATGGAAGATGCTTTGGTGAATGACTATTGGGGGCAGTTCCGAAGTAAGTTCCTTGATGGCGTCATCGTCTGAGGGAAGGACATAGGGCATGTTGCTTTGGATAGCCCGGTTCCTCATGGAGATGAGAGTGGATTCAACTTGAGCACGAGTCAGGTCCGGACGCCTTGAAGCAACCCTGTTCACATAATCTTCCCACAGAGGATCATTAGAACCTGATCGTCCTGTACGCCTTCCGGGTATCAGACCAGTTGTGGCATCGGAAGTTGGAGAGACTGCTCCTCCTTCCGGATGATTGGGTTCTGGAACAACGGTTCCGGAGTGTGTGCATGTGGAAGAAATAATGGGATTGTCAAATGTGACACGTGGTTGTGTTCCAGGGGGCTGCAAGGAACTTTGTTCAACACCGACATCACCCTTTTGGGAGGGTGAGGGTGGAATATGTGTAGACTCCCCGTGAGTGTGTGCTTGTGATGATGAAACATTGAGGGGTACCTCAGATGAGTGGACAAGAGGGGTGTGCGGACGGCCAGAATCAGCCAGAATGTCATGAGTGCCCTCCTGTTAAGAGGGGGCACTGACTTTGGCTTTCTTTTTGGTCTTGGGTTTGGTGGGTGAGGCCTTTCGTTTGGCCGGTTGCTTAACCCTGGGTCCGGACTTAGTGTGAGTGGCCTCTTCCGGAATAGGCTCAACTGAGACCGGGGCAGGATGTGTTGGGTCGAACACAACCGAGGTCTCAAGATGGTGTTTCAGAAAGGGAGATCCGGAAGGAATGAGGGCCAACATATTGTCCGGAAGTCGTCTGACCGGACCAAAAGATGATTGGTCCGGAATTCTGTAGGTCTTAACAAGTTTGAAAGATACACATACCTCCGGAGGAATGGTGCTCACCGGAATGGGGATGTTAAGTTCCTTGAAGATCTGTTCTATCGTCAGGGCCCAAAATCTAGGGCTCGAAATCTCGTTCGGTTTCCTCTTGATGGAAAACTTGCAAAAGTCTTGACATAACACTTCCGGAAGGTCGACAGCATTGTTTCGTCCGGAATAGATGTTGAATACCACATTCAGCCAGTCCTTGCTTAGAGTATCAGTGCCGCCATGCTTGCCCGATAATCCACGGATGATGAAGTGCATAAGAACGGTCCAGAGCCCTGAAACTGCAGTCTTCTTAAAATCCTTTGCCCTATAGTCTTGATTGTATCCGATGAAGTTAAAAAATGTCTGGAACTCTTCAGCAGTTGGTTCCACCACTTTGAAACCAGCAGGGTTGGGTGAAATTCCAATGGCCTTGAGAAAGGTCGCTTTGTATACGGGAATGGTGCGATCATCGATGATGGAGGCTAACAGAACATCATCTTCAAGTTTGATGCTTGTGAATGCACGATCAAGATGAGAAAGAGGGAGTGGAGGATCTGGGATTTTGGTAAGTGGAATGGAAAGAGGATGATGAGCAAGGAACTCAATCATGATCCTGATTGATTCGTCGTAGTCAAGGGGGTTTAAGGAAAACAGTTGGGTAGTGTCCCTAAGAAAGGGTTCTTGATCTGCCGACGATGATGATCCCTTCGATCCTTTCGATGATTTCTTCCTGGCAATGGATTTCTTTGGAGTTTGAGCAGTAGAGGCCTGGTTCTTGGAGGACTCCATTGTTGAAGATGATGAAGGCTTGAAGAACACGAAGAACTGTGAGGGTTTTAGAGAGGTTTGTGAATTGAGAGATCGTAAAGAGGTAAAGGTAAATGTGAAAAGGTATTTATAGGTAGGAAAAGTCAGGTCGGGTCGAAAAATGGTAATGATGAGG
Organism: Lactuca virosa; assembly: GCF_052849685.1. Lineage (NCBI taxonomy): Eukaryota > Viridiplantae > Streptophyta > Magnoliopsida > Asterales > Asteraceae > Lactuca > Lactuca virosa. Next base: position 75,151,564 of record NC_136431.1, read on the forward strand.
ATCCGAGATCCATCGGGTCGCATTTAATGTTGGGAAATTGAGATTAGACACTTGAGGCGAAAGGGTAAGGTAATTGGTCTAAAAGAGGGGAATGTAACCGTCAATTCGTTTTCCATCATAGAGGGCGTGCAATCGTGTCACGCAAATCGAGGAAGATTGGATAAGGATCTCCCTAAAAGGTAACCGTTGAGAAAAACCTTTTCACCTTATTATCTCTTGGTATTCCGGTGAATTGTTCCGGACAGTGCATGATCCGGAGGATAAAAGGAATGTTCCGGAATAGATGATAAAAGGAGTTTCCGGAGCATATTTGAAAATTCCGGAGCATTTTGAGAATTCCTGAGCACTTGAATTTTCCGGAGCAAGTTTGAAATTCTGAAGCAGATTTTTAAAAATTCCGGAGCACTTTGAAATTTTCGGAGCAAGTTTGAAATTCCGGAGCAGATTTTTAAAAATTCCGGAGCACTTTGAAATTTCCGGAGCAAGTTTGAAATTCCGGAGCAGATTTTTAAAAATTTCGGAGCACTTTGAAATTTCCGGAGCAAGTTTGAAATTCCGGAGCAGATTTTTAAAAATTCTGGAGCACTTTGAAATTTCCGGAGCAAGTTTGAAATTCCGGAGCAGATTTTTAAAAATTCCGGAGCACTTTGAAATTTCCGGAGCAAGTTTGAAATTCCAGAGCACTTTATCCGGATGATGGTTGATCATGATAGTCGTGAAGAATAAACTGTACAGCTTAAAAACTCAAGGGATAATTAGTAAAAAAGACAGGTAAAAGGATCCTATGTATTTAGAGGAAAAATAGTTCCGAAGCAAAAATAAATGAGTTCGGAGCATATTTTTTCTTCTGAATACTTCTATCAAAGAGAACATGTCTCCTGAAAGAATTGAGGATCAGGCATCATCATACCCATTTTCTTCAGAAAACCATTAAATTTGGTTTCGTCTAATGCTTTAGTAAAGACATCAGCAATTTCATCGTCAGATGGAACAAAAATAAGTTCGATGTTACCATTTAGAACATGATCTTTAATAAAGTGGTACTGAATGTCAATGTGCTTCGTCATGGAGTGCTGAATTGGATTGTGTGAGATTGCAATGGCACTTTGAGAATCACAGTAGATAGGGATGCGTTGAAAATGGTAACCATAATCCAAGAGTTGAGATTTCATCCAGAGAACTTGAGAGGTACAGCTGGCAGCATCAATGTATTCAGCTTCGGTTGTAGAGAGAGCAATGCAGTTCTGTTTCTTGGATGACCAGCTGACTAAACGACCACCTAGGAATTGACATCCTCCTGATGTACTTTTCCTATCGAGTTGAAGACCACCATAGTTCGAATCAAAGTAAGCTTACAGAAGGAAACTTTCATTTGCTGGATACCAGATTCCGAGGTTCTTTGTACCTTTAAGATAACTGAATATTTGTTTCACAGCCAAAAGATGAGACATATTCGGATTGACTTGAAATGTGGCACATAAGCATGTTGAGAACATTATGTCTGGACAACTTGCAGTGAGATAGAGTAAGGATCCAATCATTCCACGGTACTTCTTTTCATCTACTGAAACACCCGAAGGGTCGGCAAAGATTTTGTGACCGAAGCCCATAGGTACCTTGGCTGAGGCACAGGTGTCCATAGAGTATTTCTTGAGAAGCTCAGAAATGTATTTTTCTTGGTGAATGAAAATACCTTTGTTAGTTTGTTTGACTTGAAGGCCAAGAAAGAAGCTTAATTCTCGATTCATGCTCATTTGAAAACGACTGACCATAAGTTTGGCAAAATCAGCAACCATAGATGGATCCGTAGATCCAAAAATGATGTCGTCCACATAAATTTGTACCAGCATGAGATGCTTTCCATTTGATCTTCGAAATAAAGTGGGATCAAGAATACCTCTTTGAAAACCTGAGCATTTGAGAAAATCGGTGAGTGTCTCGTACCAAGCCCGAGGAGCTTGCTTGAGTCCGTAGACAGCCTTTCGGAGTTTATAACAGTAGTTCGGAAAGGAAAGATTAATAAATTCGGGGGGCTGTTGAAGGTATACTTCAGTGTCAAGTTCACCATTAAGAAAAGCACTCTTAACATCCATTTGATAAACTTTGAAACCTTTGTGGGCTGCATAAGCAAGAAAGATTTTGATAGCTTCAAGTCGTGCAACAGGAGCAAATGTCTCGTCGTAGTCAAGACCTTCAATTTGAGTGAAACCTTCAGCTACCAATCTTGCCTTATTTCGGATGATAACTCCTACATCGTCTAGCTTGTTGCGAAATACCCATCTTGTACCAACAATAGGGTGATGTTGAGGAGGAGGTACGAGAGTCCAGACTTCACTTCGGTCAAATTCTGCCAGTTCGTCTTGCATGGCTGTAATCCAATCAACATGCTCTAATGCTTCCTTGATGGATTTGGGTTCAACCATGGATATGAATGCTGAAAAATGGCATTCATTTTGGATGTTGGTAGCTGAGCGAGTTTGTACACTAACATTTGGATTGCCTATCACTTGGTTCGGAGGATGATCCTTCGTCCAAACATGCAGTCGAGGAAGTTCTTGTGCAGCCGCGGATCCTACATCAACAGTAGAATTGATTTGCTCCCCCTGAATGATTTGAATATTGGGATGATGCTCCCCCTGAACTTCTGAACCGGAGAGGTTTACATCATCATCAAAAGGAAACTCAAAGAAATTTTCGTTTTCATCAATGTTGAGAGGATTTGAGTCATCGACATCAGCAGCTGCATCTTGGAAGCCATCCACATTTGATTCAAGAGAGGGATTTGCATTATTCACCCCCTCAATCTGAGAAGGTTGAAATGGTTCGGAATCAAATGGAGGTAGGCTCGGAAGAGAACCGGAGAGGTTGTGAGAAACTGGGGCTTCCGAAGGAGGAATTGGAATCAGAGATGGTCGTGATCGAGATTCGGAATCAAGAGCTATTTCGGAAGGACCGAAGAGGGTTTCAAAGTCAACCTCGAGAATGGTTTGAGGGTTCGGACATCCTGGTGGAGGAGCATCAGACTCCATGATGTGAGTTGTGATGTGAGTGGGGCCAGAATTCCGAACAAAGTTGTCATCAAAGGTAATATCGAAGCTTTCTTCCAGAACACGAGTTCTTCGGTTGAGAACTCTGTAAGCTTTGGATTTGGAGGAGTACCCTAGAAAGATCGCTTCATCAGCTTTAGGTTGGAACTTTGTAAGCTAATCACGGTTGTTTTTGATGAAGCATCTGCATCCAAAGACATGTAGAAATGAGATCGTTGGTTTTCGACCATTCATTGCTTCGTATGGAGTCATGTTGAGCCGCCGATTGATAATACTTCGGTTTTGAGTGAAGCAAGCGGTGGATACAGCTTCAGCCCAAAGATAGAGTGGAAGGTTTGCATAGTTCAGCATGGATCGAGCAGCTTCAACGAGTGTTCTATTACGTCTTTCAACTACACCATTTTGTTGTGGAGTGTAGGGAGCTGAGAAGTTGTGATCGATTCCTTTTTCTGTCAGGAACTTCTCAATGGTGGAATTAACAAATTCCGAACCATTATCACTTTGGATTCTTCTGACCGGGAGTTTGATAAGAACTTATATTCCTTTGATAAAATTGATGAGCTCAGAGGCTGTTTCGGATTTCAGCCTTAGGAGGAAGACCCAGGTGAACCTTGTAAAGTCGTCAACAATCACAAGAATGTATTTCTTATGATGAAGACCTTCTACAGTGGATGGTCCACAAAGATCAATGTGTAGAAGTTCTAAGGGATCCGAAATGGATTTTTCGATGATAACAGGATGACCCTTCTTTGATTGCTTACCACACTCGCATGCAGCACATAAATGATCATTTTCGAATTTGAGAAGAGGTAAACCTCTTACCATTTCACCTGATACAAGATCATTCATGTACCGAAAGTTCAGATGTGCGAGCCTTCGATGCCATAACCAACTAACGTCAGGAACAGCTTTGGAGAGAAGGCAGAGTTGCGGTTTGCCAATGATCATATTGATGTCAAGTGGGTACATGTTTTTGTTGCGAAGAGACTTTATTAAACATTCTTTTCGATCTTCAGTCATCACATAGCTATATTTTTTGCAGAATTCCACACGCCGGCTTGAGTCAGTGAGCTGAGCAACACTTATCAAATTATGTTTCAAGTCAGCTACATAAGCAACATGTAAAATAGAGAAGTTTCCATTGGTGAGAGTTCCATAACCACGAATTTGAGAATTGGAGTTGTTGCCATACGTCACGTAACCAGCATTTAGAGAAAGCTTTAAATCTCGCAGAAAATCCTTCTGCCCCGTCATGTGCATGGAGCAAGCACTATCAATATACCATATTGTTTCTTGCTCCGAAGCACAAAGTTACTGCAAAATTAGTGAGCAATGGAGCTTTTAGGCTCCGAGTTAGACTTTGGGACGTAGGCATGGACTTTGGACTTTGTTCGTGACTTTGGGACAACTACATGTTTCTTGGTGAGATTACTTGAGTTCTTTGGAAACAGACAAAATGCTAAAGTCTTTTCATCTATCCAGTAGTCATATTAAATACTTGTGGGTTCGGAGCTAACTTCTTCGGAACGGTGGTATCCGAAGGATTGACACTTTTTGTTATTTCCGAGTCAGTTGTTTTGTTAACAGATGATTTGACTTTCCACACAAGATTTTTGTTTGAAGATTTTGAAACAGTGGTTTTTGAAATTGTGGATTTGTTTGATGACACATTGTTCTTAGAAATTTTTGGTTTAAAAATTGTGCCATCAGATTTTGCAATAAAGACAGATGAAACATTTCGAGACGCTGGTGAAGTGTTTCGGATTGTTTTGACATTAGCATGAGCTTGAGGTGATTTGGAGCTAAGGACTTTCTTTGGTTCCGAACGAACAGGAGGTTCGGAAGATCTTTTTAGGATTCTTGTGGGAACAAACGAATTTTGACTATGGTTTTCACACAAGGACTTCCTTGTGTTGTTCCGAGATGAGTTAGCAAGGAACCTGGAATTTTGTCTTTCCTTAACTTCCTTTTTATTAGAATTCCTAGCTTCTACCTTGGGATCTATAACATCTTTTCTATTCAACATTGGTTTTTTCTTAGGATGAGAAGAGGATCCAGAGGATTGTCCTTTGGATGGATTTGAAAACTTAGGAGTAATGGGAACCAATTTGGTTTTTGAAAGAACTACAGAGTCCGATTCACATGACTCAGAGGACACATTGCTTGAGACTTCAACTTTATCATCTAGAGATGCCCATACAAATTTCGAGGCATTGACTTCAGTTGTTTCCGGAATAATTTCCTCAATCACACAGTTGTTGACGTGATTCCTTATAGGAACATGGTCTACACAATTTAGAAGACTATAATGATATTCCATGGTCCGATTCAGGTCCAGGTTTATCAGAGGCGGAAGAGGCGTGGAATCAGGACATTTGACAACTATTGGTTGAAACTCAGAAATTAGGGACTCAAAAGATCTTTTAGCCTTCGGAAGGGGTGACAACGGAGAAACAGGAGTGTCCGAATGTTTAATGTTCGGAACCTCTCCCATGAATGTCAGATTTTGCAAATCCTTCAGGGGACTAACAATTGGTTTCGGAAACTCGCTTCCGAGACTAGGAGCTTTGGACCATGGATGACGAAAATTATGAGTCATCCGAATGTCAGCTTCAAGCATGTCAATAGAGTTATGCAAAGCATCTATTTTGGCATTGAGACGTTTGTTATCAGAAATCAAAATATTTCGTTCGGAATAAGTGATTTCACATTTATCTTTCAAAATGATACATTCATCTTTTGACATTACAAGTTCATGCTCTAAAGACTCGATTTTCAATTTCTTATCCTCAAAACGTAATCTAAGACGACTTAGTTCACAGTCTTTCTTCTCACTGGCTTCTATGGTGGACTCATAGGCTTTATAGATGGTGTTCATATCTGTTTGGATCTGGGTCAGATAAGGTTCACATAAAGTCAAATCAAAATTATTATCAGAGATCATGGATTTTACCTGCTGAACAATGGTTCGACCTGGTGGATCGTTAGTGGCCATGTAGCAGTAGTGAGGTTCAGCAACATCATCTTCATCTTCGGATCCAGAAGACCAATAACCTTCATCACTTACAACTGTTTGTCTTGCCATCAAACACATGTTTCTTCCAGTCACTAAATCATCATCATCTCCGTATGACCAATAACCTTCGACATCTCTTGAAACGGTGGTAACAAATGCTTTTTCACTTTCAGCCATTTCTTGTGCTCTTCGGATATAATAAGCCGAGTCCTTGGCTTTTGGTTTTTGTGGAGCATCAGCTAGACAATCTTTGGCAAAGTGATTTGCATGACCAAATTTATGACACAAGATCTTGGGTTTGTCTGATTTGGAATTTTGAGAAGATTCCGGAGCTGAGTTTGGTTTAGTGAGGTTAGGCTTGTATGCAGGAGGATTTTCGGAAGTGTGTTTAGATTCCGAAGGAGAATATGGTTGAGGATGGTTTTGGTGAGGGGCGTTGAATCTGTTTTGGTATGGTTTGTAAGAAGGATTGAAAGGTCGTTTGTATTTCATGGAGAGTAAGGCAAACTCTTGTTGAAAGCGGAGTTCAGAATCCAAGGTTTCTGAATCATCGTCAGGATAGATGTGTGTGGGTAAAGAAGTTAAGGATGACTGAGTTAATGGAACAGTGGGTTTGTAAGGTTCCGGAGCAGGTGGGTTCGGAATGGTTGATTCAAAAGAACTGACTAGAGCAAGTGGTCCTCCAGAAAGTTCTCTTATGGTTTGAGCAACGTTTGATTCATGTCCTTGAAGCTCATCAAAAAGTTGATAGAGTTTCGATTTTTTTAAGGAACCATTGCTTTGAAGACAGGACTTTACATTTCCCCATCCCTTACCGAGACTGTTAATAAACTTGAGATTGTACTCGAGAGGAGTTCGAACAATCCCATGAGCAGTCATGTTGTTGACAACGATTCGATATCGGTTGGAGGCTGAGGCTACAGATTCACCTGCAGTAGTAGTGAAGGTGTCAAAGTCATTGACAACGGAGGTGAGGCGTTTGTCCTTCATATTTTCGGAACCTTCAATCAGATCTTGAAGAGTGTCCCAAATTTCTTTGGCTGATTTGCATAGCTTGATGTGCTCAAAGAGTGATGGAGGAACACCAAACACCATTTCAGAGAAGGCGACTTGATCAGCATGCAGTTTCTCAATATCATCAGTAGTTAAAGGGGCTGGACGAACTTCATCTTCTCGCATGAGTTGAGCAGCTGCATCTCTTACAACTGTTCTTGCAGGAACATGAGGGCCTTCTTTGACGGATCTCCAGATTTGTTCACATTTCTCTTTGGCTAGTAAAAACCTTTCCATTCTAACTTTCCAATGATCATATTCTTCCACAACTAGCAATGGGGCACGTGTAGGGCCACCCACGCTATTTGCGATTTGCATTGAAATCATTAGTTGAGGATTTGAAGCAGCCATTGAAGTCAAGATATCTTCAAGCTTAAGTGGTATATAGAAGAACTTTTATCCTTAACACAGAAATGGTTGAAATACCAAGGTAAATTCTAACCAACTATAATCTGATCTTATGGATTCAAAGGACAACCACTCGAGCTCTGATACCAATTGTGAGAACAAGATCTTTGCGCAGGGACAAGGTTTAAGAACTCAAACCTTGAGTGTATGCTTGAGATCAATGTCTGCTTAATAATGGATGTTCAAGTCGAGACTGGAAAGACCAGTCAAGTCTTAGATAATCGATTCAACAAATGATCAAGACATTAATTGAGAACAAGTAAATAGTGATCAAGGTAAAGTTAATAAATGAGGAACAAGAAGAATGTTTTTAATGTGATAAGTGTAAATGCCAAAAGTGAGAGAACGATCTGTTGTTGGCTTGTATTGAATGCTCCTATATAAAGGAGAGAATGTTACAGCGAATTAACCCAAGTGTTTACATAGGACCGGACAAAAGATATTAGTCTGACATTCTGATTGTCCTAAATCAACTTTAGACTAAGTCCTATGAAACGTTACATAAAAATACAAGACAAAAGTAATAAATGCATAAGAGACAAAATAACTTCATTCCGGACAAGCAATGTTCCGGAGATGAAAGTTTGGTTCCGGATCAGCATGCATTCCGGACTTCAGGATTAGCTCTGGAATGCGTTCCTCTTCAAAATACTTTACTCCTTTCCTTCAGCTCCGGACAGGTTCTGGATCACATCTTCCTTCGGAACCAACAGCCTTCGGAATATGTACTTAGGATTGCTAGAGGTTCACTTTCAGGTTCCAACAATATATATATATATATATATATATATATATATATATATATATAGAGAGAGAGAGAGAGAGAGAGAGAGAGAGTTAAGATCAAATAAGAAGGAAAATTTCGGTAGGAAGGTAAGAAGTTTTTTTTCTACATGTTTTTTTAGCGAACAAACAGAATGAATCATTAGATGATTCAAAAGTTAGATGATTCAGAAGAAAAAATTCCCAAAAAAAACATCTTCATGATTCATTTTTAAGTAAATTAAGAAAAAAATTCACTTTTATGACAATTTTAGTGAATAACAACAAAATTATTGTATATATGAATCATCGAGATGTTTTTTTGAGAATTCTTTTTGTGAATAATGTTATTTTTGATTCATCTAGTGATTCATTTGTTTTGTTCGTCAAAAATATATGTAGAAAAAAAACTTCTTACCTTCCTACCGAAAAAATTTTCTATATATATATATATATATATATATATATATATATATATATATATATATATATATATATATATATATATATATATATACTGAGATTTAATAGACAACCATTATTAACAAGGAACCAATGAACCAATCGTGAGCCATGGAAATTTGAACGATCAATGGCCAAAGAAATGGTTGTATATTTGTCCATTGGACATACATGCACCAAATTATATCAAAAAACTCGCCTCTTTTTTCCGTTTAATTTTTTTAGGCGTGTTTTTTTTATCAAAAAAAATAAATATACCAAAATTCATAATTTTTTATCCTCTTTTCATAAAGACCCATCTTTATATATAAAAAACAAATTTTTTTTTTCGAAAAAAGTCACTTTGTTTGGTTGTTTTTTTTTCAATATTTTGGTTTATTTTTTATCCCAAAAAACTAAATATACAAAATTTTTAAATTTATTGTCCTTTGTAAATAGACAACAACATCAATTAGAAAAAAAACATATTGATCTGTTCAAATTCACACTATGAATCTGAACTGAATTTTTTTAGTTTTAACATTCACCATGCGAATTTATTTTATTATTTCAACTCTTTGATCATTCACAAATAAATTTATGAAATTTACATATGAATCGAAATATATTTTCACGTAATTTTATAATAGTTCAACGTATGATTACTCATAAATTAGTTTTGTAAAATCAACAAGTGAATTTATTCACATTGTGAATCTGAACTGTATATAATTTAGTTTTCAGAATTCAAAATGTAAATCGAACTTATTATTATTCACACTATGAATCTGAGCTGAATTTTGATATATCTATGTGAATAGAGTACCAAAAAAAATATGAATTTTGATATATTGATTAATTTTTTCGATAAAAATAAAACTTAACTTTTCAAAAAACAAAGAAAATGAAATTGGTTTTTTTAGAAAAAAAAATTGTTTTTTATTTATTAATATTGTTCTCTATTTAAAGAGGATGAAAAATCATGAACAATGATATATTCTGGATTTTTTGGACAAAAACATGGCCTAAAAAACTAAAACTAAAAAAAAGGAAGTGGATTTGTTGTATAATTTGATACATGCACGTCCAATGTACATATATACAACCCTTCCTTTGGTCATCCATCGCTTTAAATTCAGACGTTTGGGATTGGTTCATTGGTTCCCTGATTAATAATGGTTCTTTGTTCAACTTTTCCATATATATATATATATATATATATATATATATATGTGTGTGTGTGTGTGTGTGTGTGTGTGTCTTATATATATATATATATATATATATATATATATATATATATATATATATATATTGCTGCTACGTCGTCTTCCAGTGTGCATGGTAGATGGCTATTGTTCGCCTTTCCTAATGTGTACTCTAGAAGATACACTACAAAAATACGACAACTGCTAGGTTAGAAAGCCATAGCCAGGGTTGGACCCTGGTATTGCTCTTTGATGCCTAAGTTAGACTTTGTTTTATGTTGTAGATATGAATTGCAAAGAGTTTTAAGTTCCTACAGAAAACTTACATTGTTGCTTTGTCCTCGGAAGTTCTTATAAGCCTTCCCATATATTTGGGTATAAGGCTTTATCCGGTCTTCCTTCATTACTCGAATAAATACAGCTATCTTGTGTGTACAACTTTTATATTTTATTGTCAGGATCTTGTATTTGTTTAACTTAAAGGATATGCCTTGTTTCTTGCTTCTTTATTTGTTGTGTATTGGTATTGATTTGTGGATCAATTATTAACGGTTGTCTTTTGTAAGTTATAGGTTGATTCATGATGGTTGGATCGGTATGGATTACTTTTGGGCTAAACGGTTGCTCTTTGTTTCTTATGTACCGATCTGTTATAACCGGGCCGATCTTGGGCTGATCAACTGACCCGGGTACATCATTAAGCCCCCAGTCTGAAGGGTAAAAGAATGGCGCCCAAATTTTATGTCTTTTAGACTTTATAATCTTTCTTGATAGCTGAAACGTCTCGCGTGTGATGAGTGTAGGATTGCATTAAATGTCCTGCCGTTGGGTAGTCACATCAGTTTAGGTGATTGGTTTGGTTAACTAATGCTTTAAACGATCTTCTTAATTATATATTGGGTAAACATTATGTAAGGTCATACCTTATAATCTGATGAGTCAATCACTCTAATCTATCTTTCAGCGTCAGCATCAACTACATCGATAGCGCCAGCGTATCAAGCTTATCAACGTCAACGTATAGCTTAGTTATACTATGTAATCTTCTGTATATTAGGTAATGATAAGGATAAGTGTATAATAGATCTTAGAATTGGTATATTTGTGATAAGATCGGTTCTTAGCAAAGATTAGATACAATCCCTTGAATCATGGGATTGATATGTATAGATTAGTATATATACAACATTAGGCGTAACTCTAATGTTGAACAGCACGGCTTAGTGTCGTAATTGTCTTTGTGCAAACCATCTTCTTGGTGAAGACAAAACTCTTTCTTGGTGAAAGAAGAATTTGGAGAACTCTCTGTGTCATTTAATTTATGTTCTTTATTTTCTTTGATTAAGTTTCTCGTTGGTCTTTATACTTGAAGTGTATCCGATCGACACAAACCTTTAATTGGCATCAGATCAGGTTTGTGATACACTCAAGTAATGATGTCGACCTCCCTCACTCGATAATCAACTGTCTACAACAAGATTCCTCCATTTTATAAACAAAACTTTTCTACTTGGAAATCAAAGTCCATGGAAGCTCTCGAGTTCATGGACTTTTACATGCTCGATGTCATCAATAAAGGTCCTATCGCCGCTATGCATTAATCAACCAATGATGGTGCATCTGGTAGTAAGTTGAAAGGGAAATATGTTCACGGATAAGACAAGGAAGAGAAAAGGGTGTTGAATCTTGATGTGAAGGCGAGAACTGCTATTGGGAACTCACTTCCTTTTTCTGTCTATCGCTTAGTCAAAAACGGCTCAACCACTCAAGAGATGATGATCACTTTATCATCAGCCTTTGAAAAGGAAAACTCTTCAGAAGATGAAGTTAAGTGTCTCATGGATAAGATTGTTGAATCTCACGCTAACGATTCACATAACAGCATTCGAACCCTTGATGTTGATCTTACGCTGATAAGGATCTCAAGTCAGAATGGAACGACACCTCAGCGTATCATGTAAAGAATCTTGTTGAATTTTCTTCTGTTGATCATATTGAAAAAGATGACACAATAGATATCTTATGTTTTGATTTATTTGTCTCAAATAAACAAAAATCTGCTCTTAATCTTGAGCTAAGGAAAATCAAGGAAAATCTCTCTTTTCTTGAAAAATCTCTTTCTATATTAAAAAGGGAAAACACATGTATCTCGCTGAACAATAACTTTCTTCACACTGAAAAAGAAAAAGCCGTTGATCATGATAAAAGCATTCAACTTATTTTAAAAAAACTACGCATCTTCTCACTTTAATGTCAAAAGAAGTATTAATGCTCGGATTCCACATATGTGTGAGAAAATATTGGAGGTGACACTACTACAAAAACACCCTTTAACGACACACAATGTGTGTCGTAAAACGCTCAGACAACACGCAAATACGTGTCAAGGAAGTCTCTGTCATAACGAAAGACGACTCGCTTTTACGCGTCGTAAACTTACGACGTGCATTTACGACGCGCATTTATAACATGCACTTACGACGTTCCTTTATGACACACAATGAGTGTCAAGGAAGCCCCTGTCATAAATGAAGATGACACGCCCTTGCGTGTCGTAAGCTTATGATGCGCGTTTACGACTCACAATGCATATCATTAAATCTGTGACATCCCCAATTTCACAGCCAGAAAAAACCGATTTGTTTATGCTTTATTTGAAAATCAGAGTATCATTTATAAAGAAAATGTTGCGGAATTTGTTCCAAAAAAAATATGATAAAGATTTTATCAAAGCATTTCCGAAGAAATGTATTTCATTATATTAAAACTTTGGGATGTCATCGCCAGTACAGAAACATAAGCATAAATAGACGTTACATTCATTTACACTAGTGATCTACATCTCCTTTAATCTCACAGTGAAATGTGTCTTCGTATCAATACATGTGATACAAATAAACTGAGTGGGTCAGGTTGGGAAACTTGGTGAGTACATAGGGTTTTCAACCCATAATAATGTAATTATTATGCTTAATCATCAAACAATCAACCCAATTACTCATCCCCCGTTATCTTCTTTATTCATAAGGATCTACCCTAAGAATCAGCTATCCTTCATTCATTCATTCCTAAGGATTATCCTAAGGAATAGACACGAAGTTCATCGCTGCCAGGGTTTATCTAACAGGAACTAAGTCCATAGCTGCCGATGTTATCTGTTAGGCACAGCTGCCGGAACTGTCCTTTAGGTACTAAGTCCATAACTACCAATGTCCATTCATAAGGCACTAAGTCCATAGCTACCAGGGTTTTTAAATTACAATTGGTGAACACATAGTTCAAAGGTTAGGCACAACTTCCAATGTTATCCTTTAGGCGCAACTGCCAGGATATTTAGAGTACATCTGGTGAACACATAGTTCAAAAACATCTACAGGTTGTGAGCCTGTTAGCGTTCCACTGGACTGTCTAGAATAGTCTGTGGTCGTAATCTATACTCCGCTAGATGACTGGATCATCGTAAACATTGAGGCCTCTCATCATTTTATCACACACCGACTATTTCATCTACCCATGTTCTTCCTATCTATGTGTAAGATGAAAGTAACTATGCACTCACTTGTTAAAGTGATGACTCCAAACTCGGACAGCACTTCGCTTCTTAACAATACAATTTCCTTCGACGAAACCTAGTATTATTACCACTGGATTTTCGTCTATTAATCGTGACTAATTACGAGCGTTATTATTTTATAAGTGTTAAACAATACTTTTCAACCACTATGTACAGACAGGAGACAGACATGAAACACCAAAGGGCAGGACCATTTTGACATTATAGCACTTCTGAAATCCAACAACCCTATGCGGCCCTTCAAACCAGATTCCTCGTACCGCGAGTAGTTAAAAGACATTATAATAACACTCTATATATTATATTTTATTATATATATATATATATATATATATATATATATATATATATATATATATATATATTGTTTATAAGTTCATAATAACGATAATAAATTTAAACCTAAGCTATACTTAAATTAGGGTAAGCATAACCCACTTACCGGGAGGTTTGCTAGAAACCGGGCTCAGCGGGGGCAGAACTTTCCGAGCCGAAAAGCTCTTTTTCTCAGACCCTTCTGGTGCTACGGGGCTTTCCTCTAGCAATTAGAAGATACTAGAGGTTGGGAGGGCTTAGAGAGAAGTTAGAGAGAGAGAGAGAGAGAGAAATGGCTTTGGTGTGGAAAAGAATGGAGACCCTCGCATGGTATTTATAGGAGCTGGAACCTCGGTTACGTTGAGCGTACTCCTCAGAGTACGCTACGTGTACTCACTACGCTATACGTACGAGGCGACGCTCCACGTAAGAAGGGACAGGTGGCGAGCTTCGGGTGGGGCGACGTGGAGAATCAGGAGCCTAGTATTGCGAGACCGCGGGGTGTACCCTGTACCTTCGCAACAGCCCACTTTCGTCTTCTAAAATCTGTAATTTTCGCATACGAGCTCCGTTTTTTTACGTTCTTTATATCCACACGTCGACAACTTTCGTTTAGACTCTGTCGGCTAATTTTGACATTATTTTTAAAGTTCTATTATAACAGGTCTGGACAGGTAAAGTCCGTTAAAAATTCATAACTTTGTCATCCGACGTCTGTTTTCGTCTGTCTTTTTATCGTTGAGCTCCTATTGATGAGATATTCGATTCTCGTTTAGGTTGTGTCGGCTGAAAATCGGTCGATCTAATATTTGAATTTCGGGCTACATACTTTTATGTCAAATCTTAGAAAAATCATAACTTCCTCACACGAAGTCAGATTTGGGCTTTCTTTTTATGCACGCTCTCGGTTTAACGTATACTACGACTTTCATTTAGATCGCTAAGTCTAAAAAGTACTTTATCATAAACTCACTTTTTACGTCACACAGCGTCGCGCCGGTTTTGTCACGAAACTTCGACAGGTCATAACTTCTTCGTTATAACTCGGATTTTAACGTTCTTTATATGTACGGAATCCTTGTGACATATATACTATAACTTAGTTAAGATTATTTATTCTAAATAATTCTATCAAAAAGTCATTCTTAACGCTTATTATCTCTAAATTTACTAGTCCGAATCTGCGGGCGTTACAAAATCCACAATCATAAATGAAGATGACACGCATTTCCGTGTCATAAACTTCAGCTGCCAGTGACGATACACATTTATGACGTGCATTTACGATACGCATTTACAACATGAATACACATAATAAAAAAACAAATATATACCAAAACATTCAATTTCATCTAAATGTCAAACAAGTTACCTAACATTACATGCCAAACAACACTACATGTCAAACGAGGATGCTAAGTAACATTTGACAAAGTTAACAAAAACATTGTACACCACATGTCAAAAGACCATACCTAACATTTCACTGCTAACAAAAATATTTTTTTTATTGATACAAAATATCACCGATAAATGAAGCCTGAAACAAACTCTGACCATTCTTCACGGATTTTATCGATATCATCAGCTGTGTACTCAACTTTGCCACCCTCGACCTGAGAAAAAATTTGCATATTGTTTCTATTATAAAAAAATTGCATATTAACATATTCTTTAACAGTGAGTTGCTAAATTAACAAATAAACATAAATGTAAATTCTTCTTTCTTAATAGAGCATTGTACTTTCAAATGAATGAAAGCACATTGTTATTTCTGCATGTAAGCTAATATTTCAATTATAAGTGTGGGAGTAGGATGCCATAAAATGATCCCTTTTCAATTCCTTTCCTATTAAATTTTAGTAGTGCAAGTAGAATGTTATATCCTTCTATTGTCTTTGACCAACACTTCAATTCCTTCATCAACTATCTCCTTCACGAACTTTAACATGTAGTAGCCACATTCGGTAGATCCGGGCTGAATTGGACACTATATAATTACATATAAATGATCATTGCAACATTGATCCATAAAATAAAGTTAAAGCTGCAATTTCAATAAGGAATTAAGTGTTGACCGTAACATTGACCCAGTTTCGTTTAACCCTCTTGTTGGATCCACTTTGTGTAGCGTACAAAACCATTGCCCTATAAAAAAACATTAAAAAATAGGTATTTATTGTATTCACATCAAATGTTTTGATAATTTATATTACTTACGAATCAACAATTTGCTTCAACTGCATATTGAAATTGCCAGAACTCAGGGAATCAAGATAATAGCAAGTATCCGATTTCATGTCTAGTACACCCAACACCCAATGTCTTCTATAAAAACCACAAACAAAATTAAGTCAAATAACATAATTGCAGTCATTTTCAAAATAAAATGGGAAAATCAAACCCGGGATTATAGGGCAATAGGATGATGTCATTGCCCTTTCTAGTAGACAACCGATCTGCAACACCTCTACTTGCATCATCAATATTCTTAGATTTCCCTTTATGTGTACTTGGAGATATTATAGTCGGGTTCACAAAGCAAGTTCCATGATCTCCTTCTGGCGGGCCATACTTGATTTTGTTAAACAACACCCTGTTATCATACAAACACTAAATTGATTAACCAAATTTCGTTTTAAGAACAGTTATTTAAATTAAATTTCTTTCACTTACATCATATAAGACACAAGGACAACACCGGTCAGCTCATCCAATGTAAGAACTGCTTCAAAATCATCCCAACTTAAGTAGGTGTAACTATTGTACCCAAAAAGACCGTTCTCACACTGCACGTTTATAGAATCAACCTTTGTAACTTATCCATTCGCCATCGTTGCAGTCATTTTCAAAATACTACTCTTATCAATTCTTATCCTTGTCTTCATCTGTACAGGATCATTTCGTTTTTATAGACACTGAGTTCATGCACCTCCGATGGAAGTTTACACAAGACGAAACCATGAAAAGATTAGCTATAATCGACAATCGGAGGAGAAAACCCAACTAAGTGCAAGCATATACATGAGGAGAAAACCCAACTAAGAGCATATGTTTGAATAACACAAATATCCAGTTTTCTTGAAATTTTACCTTGTTTTCAACTTTAGAAGCTTCAAAAGGTGAGAAACCCTTGAATGTGTTCAGCTTAGCATCAGATTCACGGTTACCAGGCGCTTCTTCCCCTTGTGTTGCCTTTCTTTTGCTCTTTCTATTATGCTACTTGGTTCTCTGGCCAACCGGAGAAGTTGACTTTGCCTTGATCATTTCAACAGGAACACCAAGCTCAACAAGTGACTTCTCTAATACCTTAATAGGACCTAGGGCACGTAAATTTGAGCAGTCTCCAATGATATCAGGTGAGCCCAAGGTCGTCGGCGAGACGAAGTCAGCTAGAGGAGAAGTAACCTAACGTCGTTGGAGGAGATGTTGTCGGCAAGGCAAGGCGAGGTTGCAGAGCTGATCGATTGTATAGAGTGTACTGACTGAGTGAGTGTTTTGATTTTTGTTTGAAAAGCCCTCGAATATTTTAGTAGTACCAACGATTTTTGTAACAAGAGATACGCGTTTCATTAAAATTATAAAGCGACAGTTATAGAGAACGTGCGTTTAAGATAAAGCGCCCTCCGTGTTTTTAATTTTTTTTTTCTTGAGACACTTATTTAAGCGCACGCAATAATGTGTGACCTAAATCCTTAAAGTTTTTGAAGAGATGACACTATTTAGGTCATTCTCTTTTGCGTAACATAAATCAATGTGTGTCGTGGTTTGCGTGTCATTAAAGGCATATATTCTGGTAGTGTGATATAGAAGGTGTTGTTTCCTTAACCAAAGTCATTGAGACTAAACAAACCTTCTATAAAGCTGACTGTTTAACAGAAGATTGTAAGTGTAGATGTGGGAGTTCTTATTTTATAAATCAAACTTTAATTGATACTCATTGCGCTACTGATTCTAATGGCATTACTAAATGTGTTTCTAAATTATCTGCTCTTGATCCTTCTCACCAACCTCCACATCATGAGTATGTTCTTCCCTCCACTAAGATTTTACTAAAGTTTCCTATATGTAATGGTGATGTTCATTTTGTGAACGAAATTCTTTGCATGTTTTTTCAGTGCTCAATTAGCAAATCTAAACCTGAAGATCAATCAAAGTCTTCTACTTCTAATGAATCTTCAATGCATCATGAGCCTCATGACAAAGTAATATCTGAGCATACCATCGATGACATTCCTTTTTCCAGAACTAAATCAAGAACTCTTGAATCAAAAAATCAAAGTTCTTAGACTCAGTAGTTAAAAAGAAATCAAAATCTAATGTTAAGGGAAAGAATTATGAAATCAACGTTTGTTCGATGTGGTGATGCCTCTCACAAAGCCAGCGAGTGCACATTTGAAAAGAACTATGTTCGCGCTGACAACATCATGACTCGCAAGGATAATTGGATCAAAAAGGGAAACTTGTTGAACTTTTCCCCGATGACTGTTATAATATCTTTTCTTGAGTGACCCTTTGAAAATGGGTCAGTATATATTGTGTACATTTTGTAGGACTTATTGTGTATTTTAGTTTCAGGGTAAAGAGAATATTTGGTATTTAGACAGCGGATTCTCAAGACATATGACCGAATTCAAGTCACTTTTGGTTGATTTATAAATAAAGATGATTTGAATGTTACATATGGAGATAATGGAAAGGGAGCTAAAAAGGGATTTGGATCTATCAACTGTAACTTCACTGTTTTCAAGAATGTCTCTTATGTGAATGGTGTTCATCTTAATCTCATTTCTATCAGTCAACTATGTGACGTTGGCTATGAAGTTCTCTTTAACAAGAGAGAAGGAAAGGTGGTTGATCAAAAGAGTGTCAATTTTCTTACTACAAATTGAAAAAACGACATCTATGTTCTAGATATGTTTTCTGCTGACAACTTTCTTCGTTGTTTCTCTTCTATTGTCAAACCTTTTCATCTTTTTCACATGGAACTGTTTGGACCAGTTTCGGTTAAGTCAAGGGCTTGAAAGAAATACACTCTTGCCATTATGGATGAATTTTCAAGGTTTACAAGGGTTGTCTTTTTATGAAAGAAGATTCATACTGCTGGTGATCATGGAACTGAATCCAGAAACTCCTCTCTGGAATATTTTTGCTTAATCTCAAGAATTTCTTAGAACTTTTCGGTAGTTAGAAATCCTCAACAAAATGGTATTGCAGAGAGAAGAAATAGAACTCTCATTGAATCTGGAAGAACTATGGTCATTGAAGCTGGTCTTTTCTTGTCATTTTGGGCTGAAGTTGTCAATACAACTTGCTACACCGAAAACCGGTCTATCATTGTTAAGCGTCATAGGAAAACTACTTATGAGCGACTGAAAGGAAGGAAACTAAACATCTCTTATTTTTCATGTGTTTGGATGTGTTTTTTATATTTTGAATCAAAGAGATATACGTTCGAAGTTTGAAGCTAAAGCTGATGAAGTAGTATTTTTAGGTTACTCCAGTGTATCCAAGGCTTTCAAGGTATTCAATTTTTCAAGGAAAATTGTTGAAGAAACAGTTCATGTTACCTTCGATGAAGATTCATTCATTCATGATCGAGTTGAGCATCCCTCATCAAACATTGATCAATTAATCACTTCACAACCTATCTTTGAAGATCAGCCTTCCATCCCTGAAGAAGTTGAACCATCAAATCTGAATGAATCTGCTCAAAGTAATACAAACGAAAGTTCAAATATAAGAATTCTTCGAGATCATCCTGAATCTCAAATCGTTAGAGATGTAAATTCTGGAATTCTCACTCGTAGTAGAGTCAGCAACAACTTCTGCATGTTTGTTAATTTTAGGGCAAGGATTGAACAAAAAAATGTCACTAATGCATTGATAGAAGCTGACTGGATCACGCCTATGCAAGATGAGCTGAATAAATTTCAAAGATATCATGTGTGGACTCTTGTTCCAAAACCTCAAGGGAAGACTATCAATGACACTCGTTGGGTTTTCAGGAACAATATGGATGATGATGGGATTGTTATAAGAAACAAAGTTAGACTTATGGATCAAGATTTATGTCAGCTTTAAGGTATGGACTATGATGAAACTTTTTTTCCCGTTGCTAGACTTGAAGCAATTTGCCTGTTTCTTGCGTTTGCTTCTTTCAATAACTTCAAAGTTTATCAGATGGACGTCAATAGTGCTTTTCTACATGGTGATCTTCAAGAAGAAGTTTTTCTAAAGCAACGTCCAAGGTTAGAAAGTGAAGAGTTTCCAAACCATGTGTATCGTCTTGATAAAGTTTTCTATGGCTTAAAGCAGGCGCCTAGGGCATGGTATGACACATTGGCAGGCTATCTTCTTTCAGATGGATATAATCGAGGAAATATTGACAATACTTTGTTCATAAAGAATTGAGGATCCCATATCATTCTTGCCCAAGTGTATGTGGATGATATCATCTTTGGATCCACTGATGAAAAGCTTAGTTCATAATTTGCAGATATCATGTCTAGAAAGTTTGAGATGAGCATGATGGGTGAACTAACTTTTTTTTGGGTTTGCAGGTCAAACAACTAACTGGTGGTATTTTTGTTTGCCAAGCTAAATATATTACAGATATGCTGAAGAAGTATGGATTCTCTGATTTTAAGCCATCCAAGACTCCAATGTCCTCATCAGCATCTATCGGCGCTGATCTAAATGGCGTTGATGTGAATGCAACTCTGTTTCGAGGAATGATAGGCTCTATACTTTATCTTACTTCCAGTCGCCCTGACATTATGTTTTCTACTATATTATGTGCTTGTTATCAGGCCAATACTAAGGAATCTCATCTACTCGCTGTGAAAAGAATCTTTCGGTATTTAAAGCATACACCCAATCTTGGGTTATGGTATCCTCGTGATTCTGAGTTCAAGCTGGTGGGATACACTGACTCCGATCATGGTGGATGTGGCATTAATCGGAACAGTACTTCAGGAGGAGCTCAAATGCTTGGAAATTGATTGGTAAGCTGGTCCAGGAAAAATCAGACATTAGTGGCTTGTTCTAATGTTGGAGCTGAATATGTTGCCTCTGGAAGGTGTTGTGCCCAAATTCTTTTGATTAAGAATCAGCTCTTAGACTATGGTCTAAATTTCTCGAAAACTCCCATTTGTTGTGACAATACCAGTTCCATTCAGATGATACATAACCCAATGCAGCATTCCAAGACCAAGCACATTGACATATGTCATCATTTCATCAGGGACATAGTTGAAAATGGAAAAGTGGAGTTGTTCTACATTCCATCCATTGATCAGTTGGATGACATTTTCACTAAGGCGTTGGATGAAAAGACTTTGAACAAATTGATTGTAGATCTTGTCATGCTTTCAATGACTTAATTGCTCCCTAACTTTTAATTTAGTATTGCTTCTGTTTGCTTGTTGAAAAAAAATGCTACTTTTATTATGTTTATAGACGATTACATAGTATGTTTTAGCTTTGTTTATAATATTTACAAGTATTCTTTTCTCTCTTATACATCTTTCTGTCCTATTTAAGATTTATCTACATCTCATTTCTTCAGATTTTGCAAGAACTGAAAGATCTCAATGCTCTTGGTGTTGAGAAACAGAGTGGCATATACCCTCCTTCTCCTCCACTCACTGTTATGGATGAAAAGAGCAACCATCAATGTAGTAAGTCTTGTTTTCATCTACTGGCCCATAATCCAATAAAACCTCGAATGCCCTCGTGTTGATCTTAAAGACACAATGGTTTTATGGATTCGAGTCAGTTAACTCATTGGTTACAAAGACTGATCTCTACTTCTCTTTTTCTCTTGATAAATATAAAGCTTGGAGTTCATCTGGAATGTTTCAGTGATTAGTGGCTTCATCTTTCTTAATTTATAGTAAGATGTATTGTATATTTATCTTCACTTGTGTTCTCTTTAATAGATAAAAATTCAAGGGGTAAATATCTTGGAAAATAGAAAATCATTTATGATCATTCAATTCCAAATATTTGATGGAACGAGTCTTTATCTCCTTTCTGAAAAAAATGAACATATTTCGTTGTTAGGAATATTTTTTTGTTTGACTAACTCTTTTTTTTTGTATTCTTATATTGTTTATTCTTTTATAAAGGGAATCTGACGGTGGCAACTCTAAGCCTAGTATGCAACTTTTCACATCAGTGAGACCACCTGCTGAGAACATTGAGTCACCTCCTTAAGCTGACTGTCTAGCAATGTCTAAACTTTCTAAGTGAGATTGCCTGGTCCAAATAAAAAAATCGATAAAAAAGCTTAGGTGTTCATTTTTTCTTCAAATTATCTCTCACCTGACTCTGTCCTTGGAAGTATTCTTGTCATATGCATCAAGTCTCATGTTCTGCTGAAACATTGAGCAAAACCCAATGGCTTACCCTAATTGCATAGTCATCAGCGTAAGAGATACTTGTCTAGTCCGTAAATGACAAAGGTTTGTTCATGTCCATGACCTCCTAGTATGAGGTATGACATGGTACCATTATAATTTAACGGTGAATCTTTGATTCTAGATTACAATTTACTCTATGCCACAAAAGTTTAAACCAATCTGGTTGATGAGTTAAATTATTAATGCTTCACAATGATTTCACCTCAGCGTAACTAAAAAAATCCATTTTATCCACAAGTCGTCTAATATAGAACTTGATGATTCACTGTATAAAACCACATACTGATAAAAGTTTGAAAGTATGTGCTGATGGTTAGTCTATGTACAGTAGGCTATCACATGCACCAATCCATTCTTGCCCTTATATTCTTCTTTAAATTTTTATGATTCAACGTAATGTACCCTACACTGATGAGAGCTTGACAAATCTGTGTCGATAGGTATATCATTATCCGAGATATGTTACACATACCTATCCACTCTTGTCATTTATCTTCTAATAAAAGTGATTTATGATTCAGTGAATGAAACCAAATGCTAATGAGATCTCGCAACACTATGTCGATGAATGATAGTTTAAACCCACACTATTAGAAGACATTACAATCCTATGCTACACTACAAAGCTGCATCACTGATACTCTCCTTCAGTTTTGTTCACCTGCTAATGTCAAAAAGGGGGAGAACTGGATATTCAACCAAGAGTAAATCTAAAGGGGAGTTAATCTAAGGGGCAGTAAAGCTGATTTAAACATTCTCAATTTATATTCATCCTTAGCTTATAATATCTTCGTTCGTCTGCTGCTCTTCATAACCAATCCGGATCTACTGTCTCAACAGCTTGAAAAATCAAAAAATAGGAAGTCACTTTTATTCTCATGGGGAGCATTTGTTAAAACTGAAGAGTTAAAAATTCATTCTTATTCTCAAGGGGATCACGAGCTCATTGAAGATTAGTTTTGACATCATCAGATAGGAGAGATTGTAAGGTCACGCCTTATGATCTGATGAGTCAAACACTCTACACTATCTGTCAGCGTCAGCATCAACTACAGCGACAGCGCCAACGTATCAAGCTTATCAGCGTCAGCGTATAGCATAGTTATAATATGTAATCTTTTGTATATTAGGTAATGATATAGATAAGTATAGAATAGATCTCCGATCCGGTATCTTTGTGATAAGATCGGTTCTTAGTATAGATTAGATATAACCCTTTGAATCATGGGATTGATATGTATATATTAGTATATATACAACATTAGGGTAAACCCGGATGTTGAAAAACAAGGCTTGTTGTCGTAATCGTCTTTGTAACAAACCATCTTCTTGGTGAAGACAAAACTCTTTCTTGGTGAAAGAAGAATTTGAGAACTCTCTATGTCATTTAATGTATGTTCTTTATTTTGTTTGATTAAGCTTCTCTTTCGTCTTTATACTTGAAGTGTATCCGATCGACACAAACCTTCACATTGTTTTAGAATCTTCCATTTCTTTATCCTTCTTACTTTTCACATCATTTATTTCATGGCTTGTGACATGTCATCCATTTCTTTTAAATTTGACAACTTTATGTTGGATCGTTACATACATGAGTACCAACTTTCTCAAATTCATGGTATTATTCTTCCATCTTCATCCTCATGAATTTTTGATGTGCCTAATTGCAAAGTGGGATTTTACCTTAGACACCTCGTATATGGTTTAAGACTTCCTCTTACATCGTTTTTCTTGGGGATCTTATGTTTTTATGGGATCCATCTTATTCAACTTTTCCCAAACACTGAGTCCAAACTCTACCTTTGAAGCCTTTTGTGTATCTCGTCACATTTCTTTACGTGTTTTGTTATTTTGATATTTCTATTGGTTGAAAAAATATGGAGATTGGTACTCTTTCAGTCATCATCACTTTCCACTCTCTCCTGACCTTCCTGGCACTAATGGTGGGTGGAAAAAGAAAGTTTGTTGGATAGATTCAAATAGCCTTTGTCTTCCTTTTGTTCTTGGGCATATGCCCAAGCTAGGTAATTCATTATCATTGACAGTCGACTTGTTTGAATATATTCCTTTATTTTCTATTTTTTGTATAAAAAGGTCTTTTCTCCCTAAGGCTGTAATGGCATTATGCCATATGAGTCCGATTTGGAAGGCTCGAAATCAGCTGCCAATTTTATAAGTTTGTCATCCAGGTTGGTAATAAATGTGTTTTTGTCTTAATTTAGTCATGTCTCATTGCTTCTTGTTCGTATATTCACCTGATATAAATGTTGTTCTTTTTGTGAATTAAATGTTTCAGGGGGTAATAAATGCTCGTTTAATTTGATTGCGTATCTCTATGGTGAAATATCTCGTCAGGCAATCATGTTGGAAGACGTGATTCCTAATAAAAAATTACACTTAGTTGATTCTTCTCCTGGGACGCCTCTAAGACTTCTTGGATTCGGGTTGGATGCTTTTTCCATTGAACATATTGTTGGATTAGGTGATGCAAAGCAATTAGGGTTGCATTTGCACCATATGAATGTTGTAATGCTCAAAACCCATCACAAATCCTAGGGGCTTCCCATAGTCAATCCGTCGATGCCTTGCCCCATCTTTCTTTGGATGCTCGTTTCGATGTTGGGCCTTCATCATCCCCTCCTCCCGTTCGCAAATGCAAACGCTCGTTAACACCTCATCCATTTGAAGATTTTTTACGTGAAGTGACAGCGACTCCTGTTACTTTGTCGCCCCCTTCGCATGATCATCAATTTTCCATTGTTATTGTCAAAAGGAAATCCTCCCATCGTCTCTCTCTCTCTCTCTCTCTCTCTATATATATATATATATATATATATATATATATATATATATATATATATATATATATATATATATATATATATATATGTATATATATATATACACACACACACACACATACTCATATCCCTTGGCCTTTGGATATCTATTATTGTTATTTTTTGTACTTTATGTTGTTCTTCTCTTTTGTTTGTAGAAGATTTTGCTTCCAATATTCTATTTCTAGAAGGGCTAAATGAAGCTTGTCGTTCTATAGCTCATGCAAGGCTACCCTTTCAACCGTGAATGGTAAAAAATCCAAGTTCTTCGATGGGTTCTTGACTTTTCATGACCATTATCTTTCTGTTGAAGTCAACCTGCAGGCTGCTGAGGGCATGAATTTTGTCGGTGAAGATATTCTTTTTTAGGATGGCAAGATGAATGACGGGTTGTCTAATCTGTATCGTGTTGCGCCGAAGAGGATTTTTATATTGGAAAATTAATGATTACTTTTAGAGGCTGATTATTAAATGTGTCTGTGAGAAAACGAAATTCTTCGGGTTCAGCTTACTTCCAAGTCTTTGTAGGTATTTATCTTCGAGTTTGTAATGCTTCTTCTTTTTTATCGCAACCACCGGCTACGTGGTTGCTTACAAGTGTAACCAAATTGTTTCTCAAATTACCTGATTTTGTGTAATATTGACTATTTTGGTATGATATTTTGTTCTCATCATGCTTTATGTTCGCCAAACATTTTTGATTTTCATATAAGTTGTTTTGAATATCCCTTATCATGGCTCTTCTTGAAGTTGTGCTTTTATGCCTATAAGGTTGTTATTTGTTATGTGTAGGTTGTATTGCTTTTGTTGGAAATGCAATGGTATGACTTGCATCGAGACCATGCTAAACGTATGCCAGGATGTTGTTTCTACCGTATAGGTTATATTGCTTTTTTGGAAATGCAATGGTATGACTCGCGTCGAGACCATGCTATACGTATACTGGGATGTTGTTAGTCCATTATAGGTTATATTGCTTTTGTTGGAAATGCAATAGTATGAATTACGTCGAGACCATGCTATGCGTATACCGTGATATTGTTTGTCCTATATAGGTTATACTAATTTTATTGGAAATGAAATGGTATGACATGTGTCGAGACCATGTTATGCGTATACTGATATGTTGTTTGTCCCATATTGAAACATCCCAAAATATGGTCCCAAAAATTTCATTTTTTTTATAATAGATAAAATAGTATTTCCAATATCATCCAAATATTTCAAATAGAAACCAATGTATCAATGTCACAAAATTAGAGTAAAACATCATATGCGGAATCTTAATGGTGTGTGCGATGCAGTCAACCCGAGCTTTTCCCTTTGCAACCGGAAGTACCTGAAACATAAACTGAAAACAGTATGCACAAAGTTTAGTGAGTTCCCCAAACTACCACATGCCATACATATCATGAAATAATGAGATACAGACCCCACCCACACTCGGTGAGATACGGGCCCCGCCCACACTCGAATAACGGGCCCCACCCAAATAGATACAAGCCCCACCCATACTCGGATAACGATGAGATACGGGCCCCGTCCACACTCGGATAATAATGAGATACGGGCCCCACCCACACTCACATACATATACAAGCACATACAAGTATCATGCAGACAACAAGTATAATAACCTAACAAACGAGGGTCGGCCTTGGTGCCTTAGACCTACTAAACCTAGTGAGGAAACTGACCTCGGATGCTGAAAGATAGCTGAACAAATCCCGGCTCCAAATATCGGCTCTACACAACTCCTAAACAGAAAAGATTTCCTTAAATACAACCTAAAAATGCCCAAAAGCCCCTTATAGGTCAAACTTGGTAAAAGACTAAAGTCAAAGGTCAAAGTCAACGGCCCGAGTTGTCCTTCAACTCGCCGAGTTTCTCCATTAATATGCAACGTCGGGAAGAAACCGATCCAACTCACCGAGTTTATCAATAAACTTGTCGAGTTTGTCAGAAACCCAATATCTTAATCCATTAAGCTGACATTATCGAAACTAAGAGCTTCAAAACTCAGATCTCAACCAAAAAGGACATCTAGAATGGTAAAGTTTCCAACTTTACCCCTAAGAACCATCAAAATGGGTTCAAAACCCAAACCCTGGGCTTAAAAGGTTGAGGGCTTAATTATTAAGCACTTAATCGCCAAAGGCATAGCCCCAAACTGCAGATCTGACCCTTAAAGTTGAATGGCCACGTAAAGTTTCCAACTTTACACTCATCCATTAATAGGAGAGGCTCAAATGCTCAAAAGAGGCCATAAGAAGGACTTAATGAATGCATGAAGCCCTCAAGACCATAAAGTTGGCACCTTTATGCCAAAAGAGCTCATGAAGATTCAGATCTGAAAGAATAAACACTTGGGACGTCCTATACCCCCATCATCCACCCAAACATGGCTAAAAGCATACAATCTAACCCAAGAAGAGATCTAAGCAACTATTAAGCAAGGTGGGAACTTGATACCTCAAAAACTTGACAAATGAGCTAGAGATTCTGGATCCAAAACTACTTCTTCAAGCCAAGCCACCTCCCAATTCCTTAGCTCCTTCAACATGCACCAAAAATGAACACTTAAGGCTCTCCCCAACCTCACACACTCAAGAATGGAAGGAAATACTCGATTTTAGGGTTTCTAGACAGAGGATGTTGGTAATGAGGCCAGCCAAAGGACTTAAGGTCTATACATAGGGTGTACAACCCTAAAAGTTAGGGTTTCCTTCCCAGATGCCAACTCGCCGAGTTGAGGCACCTCAACTCGCCAAGTTGACTCATTAAACTTTGCGGCCAAAAACCATTCGACACGCCGAGTTGAGGCTTCCAACTCGCTGAGTCCTCCAAGAAAATATAAATAATTGAAAAAATAAATTCATACCAAAAACCAGGTGTTACACATATAGTGTATATATATATATACACACTCGTATCCCTTGGCCTTTGGATATCTATTATTGTTATTTTTTTTTTACTTTATACTGTTCTTCCCATTTGTTTATAGAAGGTTGTGCTTCCTATCTTCTTTTTCTAGAAGGGGTAAATAAAACTTGTCGTTCTATAGCTCGTGTCGAGGCTATCCTTTCTACCGTAAATGGTAAAAATCCAAGTTCTTCGATGGGCTGTTGACTTTGCATGACCATTATCTTTCTGTGGAAGTCAACCTACAGGATGTTGAAGGCATGAAGTTTGTCGGTGAAGATATTCTTTTTAAGGATGTAAAGATGCATGACTAGTTGTCTAATCGGTATCGTGTTGCGCCGGAGAGGATTTTTATATTGGAAAATTAACGATCACTTTTAGAGGCTGATTATTAAACGTGTCTGCGAGAAAACGAAATTCTTCGGGTTCAACTTACTTCCAAGTCTTTGTAGGTCTTTTTCTTCGAGTTTGTTATGCTTCTTCTTTTTTATTGAAACCACCGGTTACATGGTTGCTTGCAAGTGTAACCAAATTGTTTCTCAAATTACCCGATTTTGTGTAATATTGGCTATTTTGGTATTGATGTCAAACTTTGTTTTTCCTATTTTATAGTGTCATCCTTATACATAGAAATTTCTTATATTTTTCACATGACAGGACCTTGATGTCATTTCTTCGTCCACTGTATGTAAGATATATGACCCTCTCTATTTGCCTCGTGAATGTTATATATACCTTCCCATATTGGTCTCATCTTTCCTTGTGGTTTTTGTCGGCTTGCTTCATTGTTCATAAGACTTGTTCACCTACTTTAAAGATGCATCTTTGAATCGTTGGTTGTAATGGTTCTCGGTCCGCTTCTTATAGTGTTCTTGTCATATTTCTGCTATCTCTCACCCTTCCGTGGATAGTTCTAGGTTGGTCCCCAACCCATTATTGTTATCGAGCTGATGAAATGCGTTGTCAGGTCGGTAAGGACTATCAGTTCTAGCAATATGACTACTTCCGACCCATATACCAAACTAAAAGGTGTCTTATTTGTTGTTGTGTGTAGTGTCATCCTGTATGCCCATAATACACTTGGTAATTCGTCCAACCATCGTCCTTTAGTCGCGTATAGCCGAGTTGCTAGGCTATGAACTATTGTTCTATTGGTAACCACCATCTGACCATTCACTTCCAGGTGAACTACAGACGCGAATCTTTGCCTTATTCAGAGATCCTCACACCACTCCCTAAATGGGTTATTCGCAAACTCTGTGTCATTGTACGAGATAAGTGTGTGTGATATCCCAAATTGACATATGATTTGTTTCCAAAAGATATTTATGATATTGCGCACGGTTATTGTTTATAAGGGTTATGCCTCTACCCAATTTATGAAATAATTTACTGCCACTATGAGGATTTTTACTTTTCTCGACGCTTACGGGAATGGTCCTGCTATATTAATACCTTATTAAGCAAACAATCATGGGCTGTTGATTCCAATCATTGGTGTTGCTGCTTTTCTCGTTATTGATGCATGTTTCTAACATTTTTCGTACTTATAGATGATATCTTATGTATCTTGGTACATGGTTGGCCAGTAATACCCTAACCTTGTTATCTTCTGGATAATTGTTCTTCCCCCCTCATGCACTCATATTATTCCTTTATGCATTTAAATTATGAGGTACTCTGCCTCTTTCATATTGACATACCGCAACTTGGGTGCTAGGTAGCCTTTTTTTGTACAAGATCCCATTTTGTATTACAAAGGATGGTGCCTTAATCCTTATTTTCCTATATTTCTTTTCATTTTGTGGTAGCTTGACCTCAAATAAGTACTCCATTATTGGTTTTCTCCAATCATTAAATTCTTCCACCATCAATATTGTCGGTGGCTCTTTTATTGTCTTTGCTTGCACTACTTCCACCAACACTTTCTTAGCAAGATGGAAAAACGTTGATGACGCTACCTTTCTTAAAGTGTCTGCTCACTTATTCTTTGACCTGGGTACATCTTGCAATTTGAATGTTTTAAATTGTTTTATCAATGTCTTCACCTTGTTTGCATATTGCATGAGGTTTCTTCGTCTAACTTCATATAAAACATTTCTTTAGTTAGCTACAATTATGGAATCTGTGAAGGAACGTATATGCTCGCATCCCATTCTAATTGCTAGTTGTAGCCCTGCAATGAGTGCTTTATATTCCAACTCATTGTTCGAGGCAGGAAATTCGATCTGCAACGCATATTTCATGACTTATCCTATACTATCAGATGATTAGTATTATTACCAGTTTATCAAAACGATTACTGATTTCAACAATTGATTAACTATATTGATTTAATCCTAAATTAGGTGATCAAGCTAAAAATAACTATAATCGAACATTCATTAAGCGCAAAATTGAAACAACTAGATAGAATCACACAATAAAAACCAAGTCTAATGATTAATTACATAAAAATTATTAATCTTTGTATAAATGAAATCTAGGGTTTAGCCCGACGTGGCTAAAATCTGATCTCGAACAATGAAAAGAGACATTAAATTAATAATCTTACTAAACTAAGGGGTTGTTTGATATTGATGTTAATCCAGTCAGAAGGAGGGAGTCGGTCCTCGGTCGGAAGTTGTTGTGTTTGAATTGGCTTTTTCATCGTCGGACTCGGTCCAAAGAAAGGATTCGGTCCAAAGAAATCTGATGATTCGGTCCTTGTTTCAAAACCTCCTGACCGAGTTTGATTTGGCTTCAGTCGGCCCCAATTGGCAAGCTTTGCCCCCTTTGTCCTTGACGCAACTCTTCATCTCTTTCAATCGATCACACAGATTCTAATGGCCAAAGAAATCGGATGGTTCCAGTCTAAATCGTTATATCAAAGCTAATGAAGGGATGACTTCTTTTTAATGGGGATCGATCAAGGGGTGAAAGACAGAGATGCACAATCAAGAACAAGGCAAAACTTCACAACATTTTAGTGTGTTTCTTTTTGGAAGTTTTCTTGGAAATTTTGCAAATTCGAATTGAGGTAATAATACGTTCAAATTATTTTCTATTTTGGTTGAGTTATCATTCTTTGAGGTTTGTAATTTAATTTTAGGGTACTTCTACCAATAATGCTTGTAAAGAGGTGGAGTTCAAAACATTGCACACAATGTGTTTGATAAAAATCCTCAGTGAGATTACATTGTTATTGATGGGTTTTCTTGCATAGATTATGGCTGTTTAGTGTTGAATTTCAATCTATGACAGGTAACAGGAGTATAGGACAAAGGATATGTAACAAGAGTATAAGAGCAAGGATAAGAAATTGCGGCTTGAATAAAACATACTTTTGTTTGTTTTTGTATTTAGTCTCGTTTGGAGTTAAATTTTGAAGCAAGCAGCTATTTTAATCTGTAAATATATTTGGACTTTGTCATGTGTTTGGTGGGTAGGATTTGGAATTGATTTTTTTTTTTGAAAAATGATTTGGAATGGAATTAAGATCCATTGTTTTTATAAAACATATATGGTGTTTAGTATATGGAGATAATCTATTAGTTGGTCCTGGTTGTTGAATGTTTTTATAAAAAAAATGTTGTTTGAGGGTAATATAATCAGTTTACACAGTCAGTCAGAAGTAAAATCAAACAATAAGTTTGGGTCAGAAGTTAACTCAGTCAGAACTTCTAACTCAGTCAGGATCTAACCCGGTCAGCTCTAACCCAGTTAGCAACTATCAAACGACCCCTAACTGAATGAGATGATCTACAGCCTTCAGATGTTCAGGAATTGATGAAAAAGTGTAGAAATCACCTCCAACAGTAATTTTCTTCATACGTAAGCCAGCTACATCAAACAAAATTTTTTAGAAGACACGATAGCGCTTTCTGAGGAAGCACAATTGCGTTTATGCTTCGAAGTCCTGTTTTTCGTGTTTAATGAAGTGTGTTGCTATTTTGGACATTTTTACCAAAAACAAGATCGTGCTTCTATAAGAAACGCGATTGTGTAAGTGCTTCGAGGTCTCAAAAACTGATTTTTGGCTCAAAAAAATTGAGAACAAAAAGCGTGATCAGAAATAGAATCTCGGCAAAAAAACACAATTGTGTTTTTTCGAAAATATGCATTTCAGACACGAACGCTTCAGTTTCAGCAAATTAAACCCATGTTCCAGGATCCTCAAGTATTTTAGCTCCATTAAGGTCCAAATATGCATCCAAGCTGCTTCTAAATTTCCGCTCCACTAGGAATATCTGAAAAGACATAAAACATGAGTAGTACGTGAATTCTGACGAAACACATGAGTTGAACATTATTTAAATTAATGTATATGAAAAAAGCATAAAATATGATGCAAAATACTAATAAAGACTATTATATAGGATCCATAAATGACATCTAAAATTTACCAATTGAAGCCCAATTTTACATTTTTGACAGAATTATTCTGCCTAATTTATTAAATTAATAATTCATTCTTTCAAAATAATAAATAAATAAATAATTATATTTATTAATTTATTATTTAATTCTTTTTTTTCGAACAAAATTAAACTTTTAGCCCTAAAATAAGGATGTTACATGGGAGGCTACATAACACCAATTTCACAATAGATAGACCCCTTCATGAGAAATTTTTAGTTTTCCATTTATTCAACTTGGAAATATGTTTATCTATAATAAATCTCCAATGTTTTGCTAATTTCATATTTATGCCAATTGGTAAGTCCAAGACAAATGTAAGAGAAACTAGCACTCACAGCTCAATATATTAGCAAGTATCAAAACCTACAAGTGATATATTCCTAAAAACTTTTTTTTTTGCAAATTCATATCGAATCTAGATGCGAGGAAAAATATCTAAGGATCCTATTAAGCTTGATGATTTTTGAAACATCCAAAAATTTAGACTGGGTTCTTAAATTATTAAAATAAATAAATAAAATATGATTTATATAGATAAATAATTATGGTATAATCTTATCATTAGTTGATATGAATTATAGAAATTAAGAAATGAAAATAATAACATTTTAAAGTTAAAGGGCCAAAAGTGTCGAGTTAACACAGTGAGTTGACTAAAGGGTTAACTCAATTAATAGAAGATGGACCACCAAGTTTATAAAATGTATGAGGAAGGACTTATTGTTGGGTTATGAGCATTCTAACACTCCTAAGTGTACATGCAACCCTAAATACCTTAGATCTATGTTTTCTCTATTATACATACAATTATGAACATCCAAGGTATTATCCTAATCTAGCATACAAAATAATAAATATAACAAGATAGAATACATACCTCTTTGATGTAGAATGTCTTCATGAAGCTTGAGTGCCTAGTGCCCCAAGTGTGACACCTCAAATGGTTCACACAACACCAAATACACTTGGAATAACTTGAGAGAAACTTGAACACTCCTTGAAATCGTCTAGCCCTCACACTCACACATTAGTGCACGATTTCTTGAGCCATGGGATTCTTTTATATGGTGGCTATTAGGGTTACACCATGTAACTCATAACTTTACCCATTCCTTATGCTCCATGGATTTTAACCTCCATGGAGTATCCATGGGTCACCCCATGGACTTAGTCCAACATAAGGAATCTTGGATCACAAGCCCACATATATAAGAATGAATGATTTACACAATCAACCCATATATTTAATTAGTCTCCTTTTGATCACTTAATTAATTCCAAATTAATTCTTGATCAATACTAATTAAATAACCTTATTAATATATTAGAACTTATAATATATTAACCAACCTTAAGTGTTATTTCTCTCATTATAGTCTATCCAAATGCATGATGCCATGCAACCCAAATGGACCATGCCGGGTCGGGTCAAGTCTTACCAATTATAGTTATGGACTTAGACATTAATCCAACAGTCTCCCACTTGGATAAGTCTAAAACTATTATTGCGTATGACTTCAGGAACCGATCAGCAATCGTAGCTCTCAAAAGCTTCTGTCGAACTCTGACCTTGTCGATGAACTCTGACCTTTGTCAATGACTTGTCCATTAGATAAGGGATCATATATTCCTCCATTCTAGATATCATATGGTCTGAGACATGGATTATCAATCATTCTCTCTGTCCATTTGTTGTTTCCCGATTTCCGATTCATGATGACTGACTGATTAAACAAATCAAATCAGTCCTGGCTTGGCCAAGCACTCACATGTATCATCTTTAAATCATCGAGGGGCCCACAGATATCGCTTTTATCCCGAAGGTAAAAGGAATGGATAAACTTCGACTCATATGGCTTGTTCTACTACTTGTTGAATCATACACAAAGGCACGTTTTATAACATCGAGTTACCAATGCGTTTTCGTGCAATCAATGTATAACCAACTCATAGTAACAACTCATATCTCTAGGTTTGAAGAATATAAGATATTATCGTCTCATGATCACTCGTGATAAAATCCATGAAGTGATTCAAATGAGCGCGGGTTGAATCCAATACTCAGAACTTATGAGCACTCATGAGTGTTGTAGCACCACTTTGTCCACCAACTTGGACCTCTACAAACCAACCCATGACAGTCTTGATTCATATCTACTTCCAACATATGACCGACTGTGGATGGTTTGAATAACTTAATCATTCAGGAAGAGCGACTTAGTTATTCTAGAAGTCAAAACATGCAAAGTGAAACACAAGAATAAATGAATCAAATATGGTATCAAACCCTATGAATATAAATAAACACTTTATTTATCACCATACTGATTACTCATTATTCATTGTTTCCGTTTTATCAACTTTATACTTGAATTTAAAACAATAGTTGTCCCATGCTCCAAGCATGTACACTATGTTTTCTAAACACTAGTCATGCCATACACCAAGTATGCATACTATGTTTGTCTATGATCTTTACTTTGTAAAATAGATCAATTGAACATCACTCCAATGATCCTCTTTTCACAGTCCCAAATCCTTACTGCAAATGCAAGAATCCCAAATTCATGCCATTTACTGAAATCTGTTAGATTCTAAACTTATATGCATTGATCCTCTTAATGATTATGCACGAAGTCAGAAAGACTTGACAACAATCATTACAGAGCGTTCCAAAGGAGATCAGCTCCTTGGAAACATCCTTCTTTCATTAAGTTTCCTAATCTTACACAGATTGAATAATTTCCAACTTTGAAACATTTCCATATTCCATTTTGACTATCACTTCTGAACAAGAGTTGCCTCCTTACAGATTATGTCAATATGGTCCTTCCAGAATTAACATTATACTTCCAACTGTCCTTGAGCAACCAATCTTTGGTAAACCTTAGATTGTCCTCGACAATTGCTTAATTTTAGTCATATCCAATTCTAGACCTTTTCCCTTCATAATGCCCCAGGCATTTGGAAAATTTTAGAAAGGATGAATATAGCACATGTAATCGATCCTATATCTGAAGCATATGGGACACGATTCATGATGTCTCACATAAAGACTAAACCAGTCTTTTGCTATAATATTTCCATTTCAATTTGCCAAGTTCTCAAAATTCAGATTATGAAAAGGGATGCCGTAATCATAATCGAATTTTAGAACGCAAATAATGGACCCATATATAGAATTTTCTTATGTTGAGCCATTCCAACATGAAATTCATATATATATCCTTGATTAAATACGATTAAAATCTCAATCTAAGCTTTTAGAATTGAAATGAAGTATAATTTCATCTCCCTTAATTATAGCAAAACAACTTTTTCAACCCCTGCAACCTCACGAATTGAAACTTTTGTTTTCTATAATTAACATTGCTAACTTGCAACCTTTGTCATAATTATCATGCTCCCACTAACATGATGATTATTAGCATAACACTTATGCTCCCACTAGCTTTGACATGTACTCAGAAATCAGCTGACTTTCTTACCAAAGTTCATATTTCTGATACTAGATTGTTTTGATAAAACTTTATCAAAATCATACACCTCTCTTAGATAGCTCACATGTGTGTCTAAACAATTTTAGAACTATGAAAAGGGATGTCGTAATCATAGTCTCAATTGTTTAGACCTTTGCCACTTCTCACAAGTCCATGTTAGTGTGTCGGTAAACCACACACGCTCCACTAACAACTTTGAGAATGCAAATATCACAATTGCTATCTAGCTAAAATCTACTTAGTGAAAGTGTTTCCTCACCATCATTTTCATGAATCGGAGAGAAACCTTATGACACTTAGATTTAATAGTGTATGTGTTCTTATCCATGTGAATTTGTCAAAACCATAATCATAAGACAAGGTTAGTGACAAATCCAACCTCATATTGATTAAACTTGTGCAATCTTAAATTCTTGCCATTTGGCAGCTCAGGTGCCTGCCATTGCTTCCAAGTAGTTGTGCAACCAATTGAGAACTCTCAGAACTCCTATGCAAAGCCAACTTGAATAGGCACAAA
Organism: Lactuca virosa; assembly: GCF_052849685.1. Lineage (NCBI taxonomy): Eukaryota > Viridiplantae > Streptophyta > Magnoliopsida > Asterales > Asteraceae > Lactuca > Lactuca virosa. Next base: position 75,187,994 of record NC_136431.1, read on the forward strand.
AATTTCAACACGATAGGTTATAAACCTCAAGTCGTGTGCTAGTGAAGGACTTTAGGTTTTATTCTTGATTAAGTCATGAAACTTTCAAGAGCTTTAAGACTCCCACTGTCCTCTTGACATATAAGACTCCCTTGTCAAATATTCAAGAGATAGTGCGGATTCTTTATCAAGACTAACACTTTACACAATTGGCCTAAGTTGGTCTCTGTTTTATCCAAAACATCACAACTTACCAATTTCAAATGTACAAGAGTAGATAACCTTTTACTCTTACATTTGACTAGTGTTAACAAACCCTCTTTAAGATATGTCACTCAAGTTACAATCTTGGAGTATGACTCTAAGAATTGTTTTGGAACGAAGTATGACTCATCTTTTTGATTTAACCATTTCAACAATTCATGACTCCTCTTCTTAGTCATAAGAATGCACTAAGATGACTTTAGAGGACCAATTGTGATATGGTATCTTAATCATTAAGATGATCATAAACATGATACTAAAGTACTCTCCCATCTTTTCAGATTTGAGAAACTTTTATCTTTCTGCCATACTTTGATTCTTCTTATTCGTTCTGTCTCACATTGAAACTTCTCCAATGCTACAGACTTATACTTAAACTTATAAGTATAACCATATTTACTGAACTTAAGTAAATCATGACGAATAGTCTTCTTGATCTTTTGTGGTGGACTTGACCAGTGCACAAGAATGTGTACTCGATCCCTTACTCTTTTCCTTATTCACATAAGGAATTAGTCTTAATTTTCCAAGCTGAAAGTTCTCATTCGTCATACTATACAACTTGCATGATTCCAAGTTTCGGTCCAATTGAACCTTGGGTGATGAGAATCTTTCCTTATTTGGTAATATTAGACACTACCACAACCGAAAGAATCAAATCCATTTTTCCAATATTGCTATCAATGGAATCTTATAAGCAACAACTTTTCACAAATGCCATTGTAAGGATACTTAAAATAAATAAAATCAAAACCTTTTTCTTTTATTTTAAAACTTTGCGGAAAAACTTATCCTTACAATCCATATGAAAACCTTGTTGTTATCTATTCCTAAGCAATATAAATATCATAACTCTTAAGTAATAGCCCAAAATTCTGATCACCGAACCATGCGATTGAAATCCATCTTCGCGATCAGAATCAGCATGTACTTAATAGAGTTAGACAATGGACTTTACCTGAAGTAGAGCGATTGACTTTAACATCCTTAGGTAAATTTGGCAGCTTCGTAACCAATGCCCCTTCCTTTGGCAATAGTTACCTATGGACCCTTGATAATGGGACTATCTCAGACTTCGCCTCTCTCTTTACCATTGGGTCAACCGAGTTGACTATGGTCGATCCCTTTCCATTGGGAAGAGAGAGCTTTACTGGATATCCAATGTCATCATTGTCAATGTCCATAGCGTTTTAGGAAGTTGATCTTAGCAAATAGATAAGATCATTAAGGGTCTTGTCTTAGTCTGTTTCATAGGATTCCCAAAAGAACTCACTATGTGACTTAGAAAGTAGTTGAGCCACCAACTTTCTCAAGACTTTGACACCCAACTCTCCCGGCTTGTCAATATGTGACTACATCTCCAAGATGTGATCACACCTAGACCTTGCCTTGCCAATAGGGCTTGAGTGGCCTTAAACTTTTTAGGATCTTGTGGGCTAGGGAGAATAATTGGAGGAGGTGAAAGAAGTATGATATCCATGGGACATCATCTTCATTTAGGAAAGCTTGTTTCAAGAGATTTGGGAAGATCATAAATGTCTAGACCAGACATCTTTTTGGGAGATATTCAAGATAGTTGATTTAAAGTCCTTAATATGACACCCAATATGAAATATTAAGGCTAGGACCCAACAAACTATTTTATAACTTAGAAGAGGGATGCCGTAATCCAAGCTATAAAATATTTGAAGGTAGGTGAATGACGATTCACCAATTTCCACCATGAAAAACGAAATAATTTATTAGGTTTTAATTGGATTTGAAAGTCCTAGATCTTTGAGATTCATTGAACTGTTCAAAGACATGTTTCAATCTCGAGTGTGCCCTTCAGGTTTTGTGACTGGGATGCCGAGGATCACAAAACAAGGTGTGAATAACCATGCAAATATACTTGGTACCCTTAATATTTACCCCTTAATCAGTGTGTCGGTTAACCACACACGCTCCACCGATACTATGATAAATATTAAGTTACCCTTTGCCTACCTTGTTAAGTCCAGGTTAGTGTGCCGGTTAACCACACACGCTCCACTAACGACTTAAGCAAAGTGCAAAGTGTAATTTCATGGGTTAGCACCAAATTCACATTTTCCTAAGTAACTAAGATTGGGTATTAATAAGAGTTTAGTTACTTAGTATTTATCATTAATACTTTTAATGAAAGGAGAATTATAGTCCTTGTCCTACCCGTTCGGCTAACGACCCTCCACCAATCAAGGAAGCGGTGGGTGAGAGTGAACACCCATTAAACTGCCATTTTATAGGCAGTAACCTTATACCCCCCTTATAGACCGGCTTTGTGAATGAGGCCTACTAACGGTAAGACTGACTTTACTCTTATACATATATATAAATATTATTAACTTATAATATTATAAAGTATAAGGGTTGAATTTTAACTTTTAAAATTCTAAGGGCTAACATGGAATTAAAGTATTCATAAGTGAAAACTTTTCAAATTCCAAAACTTCAGGGCAAGTTTTGAAACTATTCAAAACTAATTAATTCCATAACTTATGAGTTTAAAGTAGTTTTAATTAAAAAAAAAAAAAAACTCTTCAAGTTCCATAACTTGAGGACAAGTTATGGAAGACTTTAAACTAATTAATAAAAAAAATAACTTTTTTTTATTGTAACTTATGGAACTAATTAAGGTTACACTTTTTTTTTAATTTAATGAAGAGACTCTTGAACCTCCATAACTTGAGGACAAGTTATGGAGTCATAAAACCATTTAATTAGAACTAGACTCTTCATTTTGTAACCTTTGCCAACTTTTATGAGTTTTATGATTCTTAAATGTGACTTTTCATATAACTTGAGGACAAGTTACAAAAACACACTTTGGAATCAACTCTTAGATTAAAATGGATTGAAAACAACTATTTCTATTAATCTAAGAACCTCATAAGAACAAGATAATTCAAATCATCAATCTTCAAGAAATTAGCATGAACATACAAACTAATACAAATCTTGAAATTATGACAATTATCTTAGAAATTGGATTAGCATGAACATTACCACATCAAAAACAAGTTTATAAGTCCAAAAACATCTTAGGGTAATGTTCCTAGTCCAATTCCAGCCAAAACAATCGAATATATGCATCCAACTCGATTTTTCAGCTACTTTTGCAAGTATAACAAGAAAACAAGCCTAGGCTCTGATACCACTGTTGGGTTATGAGCATTCTAACACTCCTAAGTGTACATTCAACCCTAAATACCTTGGATCTATGTTTTCTCTATTATACATACAATTATGAACATCCAAGGTATTATCCTAATCTAGCATACAAAATAATAAATATAACAAGATAGAATACATACCTCTTTGATGTAGAATGTCTTCATGAAGCTTGAGTGCCTAGTGCCCCAAGTGTGACACCTCAAATGGTTCACACAACACCAAATACACTTAGAATAACTTGAGAGAAACTTGAACAGTCCTTGAAATCGTCTAGCCCTCACACTCACATATTAGTGCACGATTTCTTGAGCCATGGGATTCTTTTATATGGTGGCTATTAGGGTTACACCATGTAACTCATAACTTTACCCATTCCTTATGCTCCATGGATTTTAACCTCCATGGAGTATCCATGGGTCACCCCATGGACTTAGTCCAACATAAGGAATCTTGGATCACAAGCCCACATATATAAGAATGAATGATTTACACAATCAACCCATATATTTAATTAGTCTCCTTTTGATCACTTATTTAATTCCAAATTAATTCTTGATCAATACTAATTAAATAACCTTATTAATATATTAGAACTTATAATATATTAACCAACCTTAAGTGTTATTTCTCTCAGTATAGTCTATCCAAATGCATGATGCCATGCAACCCAAATGGACCATGTCGGGTCGGGTCAAGTCTTACCAATTATAGTTATGGACTAAGACATTAATCCAACACTTATTATGTCAAAACTTAAGTTAAAAATCACAAATACAAATTTATGGTGGAATTTAGCAAAATAAGCAAATGTAGGGGGACCAAATTGTAAACTTTGGAGAAATAAGATGCATCAATTCTCCCATATGGAGAAAACGTAAATGAGCTTCATATCATCTCCTATAATGATGATTTTGACCATAAGAGCTTCTAGGGTTTGATTCAAGTAGATATTTGAACATCCAAGCAAAGAAAGAATGGACTTACAATGTATAATTTCTCTTCCTTTGAACCTAGATATCGATTTTGTGAAGTGGGTAAATCCAGAAGTCAAAATTATATTCTTTAAATGATTAGTGTTTGGTTTTCTAACCTTCCTTGAGTAGTTTTGATGGTTCTAATCTCAAACCACTAATTTCATTGATGGTTTTGATGATTTATGTAAAAAGACCACCAAGAACCCTAAATCCCAAATTAAGAGATATTTTATTTTTATGTGAAGTTATGTTGAATTCAATGACCTATACTATTTTTTGGCAACAATAAACCCAAAGGCAATGCTCAAACTCATCAATGTTGGTAGAATCATGAATAAGCTTGGATTGAAATGGATTTTGGGGAAATGGTGATGAAAACAATGCAATTCTAAGTATTTAGGAATTTGATGGGTAAACAAAGTTCATTATCATGAATGCATACTCATGGAATGATTTGAACTAAAAATCATAAGGTGTTGCTTGAATCCTAGATTGATATACAGAATTATTGGCAATAAGGGCAATTTGGGAACAAGTAATGGAATTGAGAATTCCATAGTTAGATTAGGAATTTACAATGGGATTGGGTGTGGTATCACGTACTTAACAACATTCATTTGAATGTACAATAAGTTGGGTGCAAACTTTGTGAACTTTGGAATGTCTAATTTCATTATAGCCTAGCTAACTCTTCTTTTAGAAAAGATGAGAATCACTATGTTCTTTAGAAGTTCAATGAGCACTTGATGGATTAAGTGGAATGTTTTGGGATGATAAATAACTTAATAATCATGTGTGAGAACTCATACAAGTTCTTTAGAATGATGTTGGATGAGAACCTTGGTCATTAAGAGGTTAATTGCTAACTAGGATGAAAAGATGTCATTTAACGCTATCCTATATCTTTGATGACATCTAAAGGTCTTAATGATTAATTCATCATAAGTATAGGGATTAATTTAGTATTTGAGAAGTTTATAACCTTTATTTAGTCCTTAATAACCAGTTGGTAAAGTTTAGTGGCCATTGGAGGTCTAGGGAACAAGTTACATAGCTTTTAGCAAAATTTTGCACAAAATGGTGAACTGCACTTGTGACATGGGGCGTGTCACATAAGGCATAAATGACACGGGGTGTTTCCATTCATGACACCGGGGTGTATCTGTCACACCCCAAAACCGGAACGGCGGAAACGTTCGGGGGTGGAGGACGTCATGTTTAGTATCACAAGTCATGCATCATAGTAATCAAAGTAACAAACAACCATTTCATTAGAAAGAAAGTGTTTACAAAGTATGTGGTTCACATAACATAGACTACAAAGTAAATAACAAAACAAGACATGAAGCTATTATGCTCCATCTTCTGAATCCCAGTGCGCGTACCTGTCTACTGGTCTCCTGAGAATACAAGTTATTTTGAAAGAGTAGATCATCATTTAAGCTGGTGAGTTCATAAGATTTTAGTCATGTAAGTAAGTTGTAAGAAAGTTGTAGTAAGTTGTAAGTTCTTTTAGAAAAGTTCGCCTATTCCTCCAGAAAATCCTATATTTCCTGCTTTGATGAGAGATAAGTAAAAATGACTCTACAATCCTTTCCATGAGTACTAAATGGATACAAGTTATATAAAACCCAGAGTAAACAAACAATCGGTTGTGTGTATCTGCCCTAAGCCCACAACCAAACAAGGAACAGGAAATGAGGCGGAAGGCACACATCCCATTGTTTGTTAGATCATCGTTGTATATAACCCTGGCGTATTCACTTGGTACTCACGGAGTTAACTGTAATAGTTCCTTTATATTTGATGAAAAGATCCTTTAAGAAAACCCTTATATCTTTTAGTAAAAATGGTAACCATAATAGTTCCTTCTATAATCACTTAGTTTATACCAGCTATATATAATCTAATGTCGAACAGATAGTTAGTTGTGTGAATCTGCCCTAAGCCCACAACCAAACAAGGAACAGGAAGTAAGGCGGAAAGTACACATCCAACTACCTATCGGATATTAATTATATATAACCCTGATGTATAAACTAAGGTATTATAGAATTAACCACCTAAGGTCCTTTAAGTTATACTGGTCTAATAAAATGGATTAAACCCTTACTGGTAAGTTTCTAGTTTTGTCTACCAAATGTTCTATTTGAAAAGTATGTTTTGTACTAGAAAACGGTGCATTGAATTAGTGTCCTATGACTGACCCATACCTGGTACTCCTTATGATTACTTGGTGTATACGGAATATATATATATATATATATATATATATATATATATATATATATATATAGCTAAGATCGAATAGATAGTAGGCTAGGTGAATCTGCTCTAAGCCCACAACCAAACAAGGAACAGGAAATGAAGCGGAAAGCGCACATCCTACTACCTGTCGGAACCGATTAATATATATCCCTGATGTATAAACTAAGGACTCATAAAGTTAGCATTATAGGCCCCTTTCTACTGAATGTACTAGACTCGACTGTTCTGTTTGTCGCTTGAAAAGATGTAAGTTTTCCCTAGTTTATAACTATCTAAACTCGAAAATAGTTTGCATTAACTTTCAAGTGGAACTGTTACAATATGAAAGTAATGGGAAAATGTAAGTGTTGGATAAGGTGTCTAAGTCCATAACTATTTCTGGTATGTACTTGACCCGACCCGGCATGGTCCATTTGGGCTGCATGGCATCATGTATTTGGATAGACTAAATGAGAGAAATAACATTTGTGGTTTATTAATATATTATAAGTTCTAATATATTAATAATATTATTTAATTAGTATTGATCAAGAATTAATCTAGAATTAATTAAGTGATCAAAAGGAGACTAATTAAATATGTGGGTTGATTGTGTAAATCATCCATACTTGTATAGTGGGCTAGATGCTCCATGGATTATCAAGTTGGGCTAAGGTCCATAGGATGCTCCATGGGAGTTACAAACCCATGGGTCATGGAAATGAAGAGCCATGTTACATTAGGGTTTACATGGTGTAACCCTAATGCAACATACTATATAAGCATACTTCTAGCAACCAAAATCGGCTACACTAGTGAGACAAGAGGGCAAGGCCGATTTCAAGTGTTATACAATTCTCTCAAAGTTTATTCCAAGAGCATTTGGTGTTGTGTGAAACATTTGAGGCATCACACTTGGGGTGCTAGGCTCTCAAGGTTTTCAACGAATCAAATCAACTACAAGGTATGTAATTCTAGCCATCTTTTACGTTTAAAGTTCCCCATGTATGCTAGATAGGATTATGAACCTTGGAAAAAGTATTTTGCATGTATTTTAGACAAACATAGATCCAAGGTTTTCTAGGGTTGCATGTACACTTAGGAGTGTTAGAATGCTCAAAACCCATCAGTTGTATCAGAGCCTAGGCTTTTTTGTTAGATACTTGATGCAAAATTGTGAAAAAAAAAACTCGTTTTTATGCATTCTGAAGCATGAACTAGCCGAGTCCATGGGGGACTCGACGAGTCCATGAGAAAACTCATCCTACTCGTCGACTAGGTTCTTGCACTCGACGAGTAGGAGCCCCTGAGTGCAGTTTTTCGAGTTTTGTTGCTGGAAATGGACTAGAAACATTACCCTAAACTGTTTTGGTGTTTTAAAACATGTTTTAGATGGTGTAATGGTTGTTCTAATCCATTTACAATGGCTAATATCAAAATTACATGATTATATGTGTTCACATGTTCTTGAAATTTTGATATGATTATTCATGTTCTTATGAGTTCTTGATAGATCATAGGAATTACTTGTTTAACGTTGAATTCATGATCTTTATGTGTTTTAATGGAGTCCATAACTTGTCCTCAAGTTATGGATAACCAAAAATCACTTTGTATTAATTCCATTAAAAGAACAAATAAGTTACAAAAGTGAAGAGTCTTCATTTTAATAACTCATAAGTTATGAATTGAAAGGTTTTGTAAAGTTACAAAACTTGCCCTCAAGTTTTGGAACATGCAAAGTCATCTAGTAAACTTTAGTTCCAACCCCTAGATTTTTAAAAGTTAAAATTCAACCCTTATACTTTATAATATTATAAGTTTAATAATATATATATATATATATATATATATATATATATGTATAAGATCAAGTCGTTTTACCATTAGTAGGCCTAATTCACGAAGCCGGTCTATAAGGGGGGTATAAGGTTGTTGCCTATAAAATGGCAGCTAAATGGGTGTCCACTCTCACCCACCGCTTCCTTGACTGGTGGAGGGTCGTTAGCCGAACAGGTAGGACAATGACTTAAAATTCTCATTAAAAGTATAATGATTATTATAAATAACTAAATGTTTTATAAATTCCCAATCTTAGTTACTTTAGGAAAATGTGAATAAGGTGTTAACCCATGAAATTACACTTTGCACTTTGATTAAGTCGTTAGTGGAGCGTGTGTGGTTAACCGGCACACTAACTTGGACTTAACAAGGTAGGCAAAGGGTGACTTAAGGTTTTTCATAGGTCGGTGGAGCGCGTGTCGTTAACCGGCACATCGATTAAGTGAAAAACATTAAGGGTACCAAGTAATTTGCATGGTTACTTCACACCTTGTTTTGTGATCCTCGGTATCCCAGTCACAAAACATGAAGGGCACACTCGAGATTGAAACATGCCATTGAAAAGTTCAATGAATCTCAAAAAGAATCTAGGAGTTTCTAAAAACCAAATAAAACCTAATAACTTATATTTCGTTTTTCATGGTGGAAATTAGTGAATCGTCATTCACCTACCTTTCAAATATGTTTTAGCTTAGATTACGGCATCCCTCTTCTAAGTTATAATATATTGTGATTGGATCATAGCCTTAATATTACATTTGGGTGTTTTATTAAGGGCTATCTTTATATCTAAACTAAACTTGTCTTTTCTTCTTTTTCAGATGTCTTCCAACAATGTTGCTTCTGGCTCAAACCCTACCGGCTCCTTCTCTATCATGAACCTTTGTGGGAGAGTCATATTTGATGGATCCAACTTTACAGATTGGATCAGGAACATCAGGATGGTCACTCGGTATGAGAATAAAGAATATGTTCTCGACAAGGAGCTTAAGGTACCTAAGCCGACTGCTACTCCTGAGGAGTTTGCTGAATATGAGGCACATGAAAGAGATGCTACCAACGTGGCATGCATCATGATGGCCACTATGAAAGCCGAGCTCCAAAAGTCCTATGAGGACTACTATCCTTTTGAGATGCACCAGGATTTGATGGACCGCTACCATCAGAGTGCTCGTCAAGAGCGATATGAAATCATCTCCTCCATGATAACAACCCGAATGAAGGATGGTGATCACGGGCCACATGCAGAAAATGCAAAGGTATGTGGACCGTTTGATGAAGCTGAATGTGAACTTCCCCGAGGAGTTAGCAATAGATATCATTTTGCACTCCTTACCATCGTGTTATGATCAATTCCGCATGAAATACCACATGAACAAGGAAGAAGTCACCCTCAGCAAACTTCAAGGACTCTTGAAGACCGCCAAAAGTGGTCTTAAAGGTAAGTCGGTTGTTACCACTCCTACTCCTACTCCAAACTCCGCACCTGTCCTGGCAATCGGGAAAGATAGAGGGAAAAAGAGGAAGAACCCTTCGAAGGGTACCAAGGGTAAGACCCTTGATGGCTCCTCTTCAAGTGGAACCAAGAAAGGTTTCGTCACTCCTTCTTCTGATCCAAAAGAGGCTGAATGCTTCTATTGCCATGAAAAGGCGCACTGGAAGCGAAACTGCCCAAAGTACCAGCAAGATCTGAAGGATGGGAAAGTAAAACCCAACCATGCAGGTATTTACACTATATTATCTAATAACTCACCCTATTCTAACTCTTGGGTCCTAGATACCGGCTGTGGTATTCATATTTGTTCTGATTTGCAGGGACTAAGAAGAAGTGAGAATGTGGAGCATGGAAAGATAAACTTGATCATGGGGAATAGGAAAGTTTCACCTGTCACCAAGATTGGAGTTTATACTTTGTTGCTAAGTAGTGGGTTTACTTTAGATTTGAATAAATGTTGTTATTCGCCTGAAATGGCAAGAAATGTTATTTCCTTTCATGCTTTGTACAAACAAGGGTTTACCTTTTCTTTTGATAATGAAGTTGGTGGCATAAATGCTTTCTTTAATAATGTGTTTTATTTTAAAGCATTACCTTGTGATGGTGTGTATGAAGTTGTGTCTGTTGTAGATAACTTAGGAAATAATGTGTTGTGTATTGATTCTACTAATGATAATAACTTGGATAAAGCATCATTATGGCATTGTCGTCTTGGACATGTAAGCAAGAAACGCATAGGCCAATTCCAAAAGGATGGAGTCTTTGAGTCATTTGACCTAAAATCAGATGATAGTTGTGAATCATGCTTACTTGGAAAAATGACAAAGTCACCCTTCACAGGTTCTTGTGCTAGGGGTGAAGGTTTGTTGGATCTAGTACACACAGATGTGTGTGGACCCTTCAAAACTGCCACAATGGGTGCTAATCGTTATTATGTGACTTTTACAGATGATTATAGTAGATATAGATGTGTCTACTTAATCAAGCATAAGTCAGAGACTTTCGATAGGTTTAAAGAGTTTAAACAGGAAGTAGAGAATCAATTGGGCAGGAACATTAAGATGTTTCGATCCGATCGTGGTGGTAAGTATCTTAGTACAGAGTTCCTCGACTATCTTAAGGAATGTGGGGTTGTCTCACAATTGACACCTCCCAGGACACCACAGTTGAATGGTGTGGCTGAGAGGTGTAATCGAACCTTGTTGGACATGGTTCGTTCCATGATGAGTCGAGCTTCGCTACCAATCTCATTCTGGGGGTATGCCTTAGAGACTGCCGCCCATATCCTTAATCTGGTCCCTACAAAGAAGGTTGCCAAAACACCTCACGAGATGTGGACTGGAAAAGTTCCTAATCTAGCCCACATCAATATTTGGGGTTGCGAATCTTTCGTGAGACGTGAGACTCACGATAAGCTCGAACCTCGAAGTAAGAGGTGTATTTTCATCGGCTACCCACATAAATCCTTTGGTTACCTCCTCTACAGACCTAGTGAGAATGTGGTCTTTGTAGCAAGGAGGGGTGTCTTTCGAGAGAGAGAGAGTTCATAAATCAAGGAAACAGTGGGAGGCAAATTGACCTTGAAGAAATTCAAGAGTCAAGTGGTGAAGGAACCTCAAACCCTAGCAGTCAACTTGAGGAGGAAACTCCTGTTGATCCAATTGACGAGTCTGTACCTCTGAGGCGTTCCACAAGGGTTAGGAATGCACCTGAGCACTACTATGGTTTCCATATTACTGCGGAAGGTGAGAAACTTATTAGTGATGAGACACTGGTAAGTCTGGATGAACCTAACAGCTATGCGGAAGCCATGGCAGGCCCCGAGTCTGCTAAATGGAAAGAGGCAATGGACAGCGAGATACAGTCTATGTATGACAATCAAGTTTGGAACTTGGTTGACAATGTACCAGGTCGTAAGACAGTTGGGTGCAAATGGATCTTCAAGAAGAAGACCGACATGGATGGTAATGTACACACTTATAAGGCGCGAATGGTTGCAAAGGGCTTTTCTCAAACTCCAGGAGTTGATTATGATGAGACCTTTTCACCAGTAGCCAAGATTAAGTCTATTAGGGTATTGTTAGCCATTGCTGCATTTCATGACTATGAAATATGGCAAATGGATGTCAAAATCACTTTCCTTAATGGGAAGTTGGCTGAGGATGTTTACATGAGTCAGCCTGAGGGTTTTGTCAGTACAGAGAACCCTAATAGAGTGTGTAAGCTTGAGAAATCCATTTATGGATTAAAGCAAGCACCTCGCAGATGGAATCTTTGCTTTGATGAGAAAGTCAAAGAGTTTGGCTTTTCGAGGAGTGAAGATGAATCTTGTGTGTATGTCAAGGCTAGTGGGAGTATAGTTAGCTTTTTGGTATTGTATGTAGATGACATACTACTCATAGGAAATGACATCCCAACCTTGCAGGAAGTGAAGTCCTGGCTTGGGAAGTGTTTCGCTATGAAAGACCTAGGAGAAGCTGCCTATATTCTAGGGATAAGGATTCTGAGAGACCGGAGTAAAAGACTAATTGGACTTAGTCAGAGTACCTACTTGGATAAAGTGCTGAAGAGGTTCAGCATGCAAGATTCCAAGAAAGGAGAGTTACCTATCCAGTGTAACGCCAGATTGAGTAAGACTCAGAGCCCGAGTACCAAGGCTGAGATAGCATAAATGAGTCGAGTACCTTATGCTTCCGATGCAGGCTCGATCATGTATGTTATGACTTGTACTCATCCTGATGTGGCCTTTGCCTTGAGCATGGTCAGCAGATATCAGGGGAACCCTGGCAAGTCTCACTGGACTGCGGTAAAGAACATTCTCAAGTACCTGCGGAGGACTAAGGACTGGTTCCTTACCCTTGGTGGGAGTGATGACTTGAGAGTTGTAGGGTATAGTGATGCTAGCTTCCACACTGATAGGGATAATTTCCGCTCTTAGTCGGGCTGGGTCTTTACCTTAAACGGAGGAGCAATTACTTGGAAAAGTTCCAAGCAGGAGACAATGGCTTATTCAATTTGCGAATCAGAGTATATAGCGGCAAGCGAGGCAGCAAAGGAGGCAATGTGGCTAAAGAACTTCATTGGAGACCTTGGAGTAGTACCAGCTATAAAGGAGCCTATGGAAATTTTCTATGATAGTGAAAGTGCAGTTGCCTTAGCCAAGGAACCAAGGGATCATGGGAGATCCAGACACATTGACAGAAAATACCATTTCATCAGACATCGAATAGAAGAAGGACTCCTCGTGGCAAAGAGGGTATCATCGAATGAGAACCCAGCAGATCCCCTCACGAAGGGACTGAGTAGGGCTAAGCATCTCCAGCACGCAAGGAGCATAGGGATGAAGGATTATATTAGTTTTAGTAGTTAGATAGTCTTGAAATTTGTAAAGTGTAATTGACATTTGATGATGAATAAAATTTGTGTTTATTTATGAGTAAAGTGTTGCTATATTTTGTCAATCGTTTACTATTATTTATTTTGCATGTTTTGACTTCCAGAATATTTATGTTGTGTTTTACATATTATTCAAATTATCCACAGTCGGTCATATGTTGGAAGTAGATATGAATTAAGACTGCCATGAGTTGGTTGTAGAGGTCTAAGATGTTGGACATGGCCTCAACACTCATGAGTACTCATAAGTTCTGAGTATTGGATTCAACCCACGCTCGCTGGTATCACTTCATGGAATTTATCTCGAGTGATCGCGAGACGGTAATATCATATAAGTCTTCAAACCTAGAGATATGACTTGTTGTCTATGAGTTGGTTATGCATTGATCGTGCGAAAACGCATTGGTAACTCGATGTTATAAAACGTGCATTTGTGTGTAATTTAACAAGTAGTAGAACAAGCATATGAGTCAAAGGTTATCTGTTCCTTCTTGGATTAGAAGCGATATCTGGGCCCCTCGATGATTTTGTTTTGACCTATGTACCGGGCCCGGTCAGAACTAAATTGATGTGTTCAACTAAGTTCTATGTCAAACAAATCGGAAATCGGGAAACAAACTGTTGGACAATAAGTAAGACATTGTTCCATGTATTTGTCCGGCTGATATCTAGAACAGAGGATTATATGATCACTTATCTTAAATGTCGTATCATCATCTTCTCAGTTCCGAGAGACCTTGAAAAGAGCTACGATTGATGATCGGTTCCTGAAGTCATACTTGCAGTTATAGTTATTAGAGTTATCCAAGTGGGAGACTGTTGGATAAGGTGTCTAAGTCCATAACTATTTCTGGTATGTACTTGACCCGACCCGGCATGGTCCATTTGGGTTGCATGGCATCATGCATTTGGATAGACTAAATGAGAGAAATAACACTTGTGGTTTATTAATATATTATAAGTTCTAATATATTAATAATATTATTTAATTAGTATTGATCAAGAATTAATCTAGAATTAATTAAGTGATCAAAAGGAGACTAATTAAATATGTGGGTTGATTGTGTAAATCATCCATACTTGTATAGTGGGCTAGATGCTCCATGGATTATCAAGTTGGGCTAAGGTCCATAGGATGCTCCATGGGAGTTACAAACCCATGGGTCATGGAAATGAAGAGCCATGTTACATTAGGGTTTACATGGTGTAACCCTAATGCAACATACTATATAAGTATACTTATAGCAACCAAAATCGGCTACACTAGTGAGACAAGAGGGCAAGGCCGATTTCAAGTGTTATACAATTCTCTCAAAGTTTATTCCAAGCGCATTTGGTGTTGTGTGAAACATTTGAGGCATCACACTTGGGGTGCTAGGCTCTCAAGGTTTTCAAGGAATCAAATCAACTACAATGTATGTAATTCTAGCCATCTTTTATGTTTAAAGTTCCCCATGTATGCTAGATAGGATTATGAACCTTGGAAAAAGTATTTTGCATGTATTTTAGACAAACATAGATCCAAGGTTTTCTAGGGTTGCATGTACACTTAGGAGTGTTAGAATGCTCAAAACCCATCAGTAAGTACACAGTTGTCTTTTGAATTGACATTCTGAAGTACGTATTACCTTAAAACAAGTTTGTTTTATTAAGGTCATAATGTGATGAGTAGTACCCATACTATACGCTCTCCCTGCAAGAGATTCTGGTTACCAAACGTGACTTCCGCAAACATATTGCTAAGCCGTGTAAATTCACATTTAATTTATATGATCATGTACACCCAATTTATTATCACCTTTTGTTTAGAACAATGAGTTAGTGATCATTGGTATAACTAGATCCTGGTTTGTTCTTCTGCTATAGCATCTTAGTATGTTCTTTCTGTTATCGTGTATTGTATCTACCTCCCTGTTTCTCTTTATAGTATGTTCTAGTATCTAGTATGAACTGAACCCCTAAACTATACCTATTATAGTTTACTAGTATGTTTACTGGAACTGTTACTGAAATGACTCATTTATCTACTAAGTTATGATTGTACTTTAAAAACGGAGTTTTTATAAACTATAAAGTAACATAACTTAAAGAGTTTTTGAAATGTTTTGATCACTTATAAATACATAAGCAATCCTTTAAACGATGTTTATAGCAAAACATTTACACAATTATCATTTTGTTCAACTTGTATTCCCCCCCCCCCTTAAAAGCATTTAAAACAGTTAAAAGATTGATTATAGGGGTATGAACTCACCTTATGTTGGTGATTCAAACGAATGTGTGCGTAAGGATGAGAAGTTCCACGAATGAAGTCCCGAGACACAAACGAGTCCTAAATGACATATATGGCATATAATGGCATGAATATAGTGTTTAGAAGCAACTACATGCAAGGAAACACCTTTAGGGACTAGGAAACACTTGGACCAAGTGTTAGAATCACATGTGTATCATCATAGGGGAGTGTACGGCCACAATAGGGAGTGTACGGCCATGGGTGTACGGTCGTACACTCATGGTAAAAAGTGCACAAAAGTGTGTTTGAATGATAGGGAAACTTGTGGGACTATTGCTCAACAAGGATGTGAACTAGATTCTCACTTTGGAGGCCCTTTAGGGGTGTTTTGAGGGGTGTACGGCCACACATGGGTGTAGGGCCGTACACTCCTTATGTTCCAGTTTGAATGTCGATTCTAGGATGTTTAACATGAGATCCTAACATGTACTAAGCATAGGGAAAGGGTACTTACAATTTAGAGGCTTAAAAGGGTTCACAGCCACCAAGAACAAGTGTGTGTTCTTGGTGTTTTTGGTGAAAGATGAAGATCTAACATAAAAATATGTTTTCATGGATGAATCAAGAGATGTTTACAACACCAAGGAAGATATCAAGAAGGGTAGAAGAATCACTTACGATTTTGGAGGATTTGGATGAAGAACTTGATGATAGTTGAGCGAGAAATCTGATTTCTAGACTTGGGAGTTGAATAAATGGCAAGACATGAAGGGGATATCATATTTATGGAGGTGGTGTACGGCCAACATGGGTGTACGGTCGTACACTCATGTGTACGGTCGTACACTCCCTCTGACGGAGTGTTCGGCTCGATTTCAACGCGAAGAACTTTAGCTGACACTTCCCTAAACCCAATGCTTGAATGTACTGAGCTTAGAACCCTTAAACAGACTCTAAACAATGCTAACTGATAGCAGAAATGGGTCTGACACTCGGTTGAGTTGAATGGCTGGACTTTACAAGGCAAAAAATTTCGGGTTGTCACAGTATCTGTTTGGCACAGGGAGTGTCAAAAGTTATGGTAAGTATATTATTTTTCGTGGAAAACCTAGTAAATGACCTCCAATTACCCTTAAAATTTATATATAAGATAAAAGGAGGTAAATAAGCTTATAAGGAATATCTAGATGTCAAAAATATTAGAGGGTATTTTTTTGCATTTTGTTGGCCTTCATCTACATTGTATAAGTTGTGTCTAAGGGGTGATTGCTTGTGAAGTTGATCTAGAAGAGAGTAGCAAACTACATTACAGAACTAGGTAGTACGTGTGGACTATTCCCACTTTGGGGTACTTGGAAAAATTATTTTATGATAATTAAATACTAATTCTTTTATATATAAAGGCTTTGAAATGAAAGTGTTAATTTCTTTTGTAAAGAATGCTTTGAAAGAATTCCTAGAAAGCAAGAACGTTTTTGAAAGTAAAGATTGTTTTGGAAGAATGAATGTTTTGATATGTGAAATGTTTCTTGTCAAATTATATCTCTCTATTAACATATGCTAATATAAATGATGATATGAGTAATGATAAGGTGGAATGTAAACACTAAAAAGAAAGTAAAAATGCATAATCAAAATTTTTCGGACCATGATACCACATAAAAGGCACTAAAGCAATCTATTGGGGTGATACCTTCCCTTCGCGTAGTAGATGACCTGATCATCATGATACCTTGGTGGATCGATTTGCTCTTTTCACCTCGGAACTGGACTTGGATAGAAATACAAGGGAATGATACCATGATGAATTGATTTTGTTCTTTTCAGCTTGGCAATTGAAGCATGATACCTTGGTGAATTTATTTATTCTTTCCACCTAGGCCTTGGAAATGAAAAAGGAATTCAATGATATGATTAGATATGATAGTTTATGTTATGTAAGAAAATAACTTCTTTGAAAATTCTTTGAAATGTTGTATGGTCTAAAACCCACGTGACTCATGAGACATTATTGTCTTACATAACTGTTTTTAATACCTTGTATCCATGGTTATACTTAAGGAGAAAAGATGATAAATTTTAGTTAGAAGTTAATAGATAGAGAATGGAGTGGAGCTTATCAAGTTCCATATACATTGATTGATGTAATTCTTATTTTCTTGCTATGGTTGTGTTGATGCTTAATGATAACACCCAACGTTTTTTATTGTAAATGTTTTCGTGGGACCGAGTTTTTATTAAATGTGGGTTAATTCCCGAAAGGATTTTATAACCATAGAACTTTAAAAAGTTTGAAAATTTTGGGGTGTTACAGTTTGGTATCAGAACCATATTTTAAGTGAATTATGATTGGATCATTCCACTCCTAGGCTTAGAGTTTTGTTATAGAAATTATGAATGACTCATACGATTGCTATGCCTTAATTTAGGTAGAATCTTGTGCAACAAGTGATAGTAAGGAATTTCCATGCTAGATGTTTATGAAGCTCTAGATAAGTTAGATGAACTTGTAGAATTCCATATTGGGTGCCTCTAAAGTGAGCAATAGAAGTAGAACTAGTGAATGGACAGTCTAAACCAATGGATCAAAATCTCATAAGTTGTGAAGTCAAGGTTGGTAATATATGATGTGGGTGTAATAGTATAGGGCATGTACTATTATAAACACATGATACATACTCGAACTCGGTGGAAGGAGGGAAGGGTTTTGTGAAATATGGTAAGGAATAGAATGAGTTAGGGAATTACTAAACACATACCTTGTGACAAAATAAGAGTCATGAAGAAGTTAAAAGCATGTTAATGGATAATGGAAACTTTTGATAGCTTTAACTTTTTTGTCAAAGTCAAACAACTAGTATAAGAATGAAAATTACTTTGTATGCATTTGATATATGTTGAACTTGAGTTTGTAACCTTTTAGTACCATTGGTAGTGAGTCAGAAACACCAAAGAATGAAGCAATTTGACCTATTTAACTTATTAACAATCAGTTAGCTAAAAAAAGGACATAAATGAGTTTTGGTAAGAGTCTAAAATGGTACAAGAATGGGAACTCCATACTTACGATTAAGAAACTAGTTGAATTTGGTAATTTGGAACAAGCTTATGTTACTACATAGGAATGATAACTTCAAACTACAAGCAAGTTGATTGAGAAAATAATAAAATGGAACCATGAATTCCATCTTTAGATGAAAGTAAATACTCTGATATGATTAATGACACCAGAAGGTGAGCCAATGACCTAATTGGTGAAATAGTGATATGATGATGAAAGTGAGATGGTACAAGGAAGCGCGACCGAGATAGCTTAGGAAGGATGTGACTGTTGAATCAATGAGATCTTTTGGGATCCTAATGAGTTGCAGACTAGATGACGATTAGATTAGGTGTTGAGTGTGATCGTAGTTGTGGAAGAATGGTTCCCTTATGAAACCAAGACATTGGTAAAATGAGAGAAAGGTTGCATTAACCTAATGCACTAGACTGGTGAGTGAAGTCACTACAAGGAATGTAGAGTAGTGTGAGATACATGAATGTATTTCTTGAGCTTGAAAGGAGACAAAACATTATGAAGACCGTATTGAATCATCAAATAATGGAAACTAAAAAGTGATGATTATAAGTCCATGAGAGTACCTTAACCTAGGGTACTAAACTACCATGATTAACAATTTAACATGAGGAACTTTGTAAACCCTACTTACAAGTTTAGTGAAGTGTGATGAAAAAATTAAGATTACGCGGAGAACGTGATGAATGAGTCAGAAGGAATAAGACTTCCAGATGATATAACTTGATGATGAAAGAGAAATATATGGAAGATGGTTTATTACTTATCAAGGAGGGAGACGATTTCACACGATGGAATATCGGAGAATGCAAATTGAAAATCAAAGACCTTATAGTACTAACAAGGTGTGGAAAAGAATAAACACTTGAAGTTTGTTAAAATGGAATGTCAATAAGACGATGATGAGTATAGGGAATTTTTGAAATTCCCATGAATAAGTTAGAGAGACGAGCTGCGACCGTGTGAGAATCATAGAGTGATTTGGACCTTAAAAATGCCCTCATTTATTTTAAGGGGTAGATGGCAAGAAAGATACAGAAGTGTGATGATGCAATGTTACAAGAGCTCACAAAACTCTGCAGGCCAAGTAAGAATAAAACATGATGATTTGAATTATAAGTGACACAAACGAACCAAGGATACAAGATTTAGAGCTTCCATGTTGTGTAATCTGATGACGCAGACCAAGCACACTCAAGTACAATTGGGTACTAAGTTTGAGTAATACTGCTAAACCAAATTCGAAAACCAGATATGGAGCAGGAAAACTTATGATAATGAGATCTACTTTGATGACTTCACATAGAAGATAGAACCTTGACTCAAAGCATTATGGGTCACTTGACTGTGACTAAAGAACGCGCAAATTAATTGATATAAAAGTTGGATGTGTATTTATAAGGAAGTAGCAAGAAACAAAATAAAGTAAGTTGAATAAGTGCTTCGTTATACACTATATTGTAAGGATATTATGTAAAGTAGGAAAGTTTTATTGGGAGTTGACTACAGATATTGTAGACTTGTCTAGTCATAAACTAATACTAAAAAGGGATGCTTAGACCAAATAACCTGGATATTGGGTAGTCTCCTTATGGGATAAGATGTGAGATTAAAGTAGAGTGTACTAGTCCTGCTCTTTTGGACAACTAGAAATGGTAGGTTTGTATCAAACAACCAGTTAGGTATGTCTCGTCATCTACCAGAGTAAGATGACAACACTTGATCATTCTAGAGAATCTTGTGATTTACGTTGCTAGTGTGGATTTATAACCCATAGACATAGATGATATGGGATACCATATTCGTCAAATACTCTGATGTATCGGGTTGCCTTTATGACTTACATCGGCCAAGGAATCCCCTAGTTGTGTAGTCAAACCATCATCTGGTGAGGTGAT
Organism: Lactuca virosa; assembly: GCF_052849685.1. Taxonomy (NCBI): domain Eukaryota; kingdom Viridiplantae; phylum Streptophyta; class Magnoliopsida; order Asterales; family Asteraceae; genus Lactuca; species Lactuca virosa. The sequence goes on from NC_136431.1 coordinate 75,208,593, forward strand.
TCCTTATGATGATCGTGGATTAGGATCTTTGAGAATCGATTGGGTTGGGTAAGTATGGGTGTAGTGACTTATAGATATCTTCATTGGATTATATATCTATAATGTTTGGTAATAGTTGGTTTTGCAGGTTTGATAATTATGGATTATTATCATAATAATATTGTGGGATTGAAAATCCTATGTGTCTCACCAGGTTTTCCCAAACCCGATCCACTCAAACTATATGCATCACATGTAGGAGGATTAAAGTTGCTCGAACTGGATTAGGATGCCGAGTGATTAAGAGACAACCTGTATTAGTGTTTAGGATCGCTAGGTCTTTACAATGTAACTTATGTATTATATTGATTATGACATCCTTAAGGTTTTTTATTTTGAAACAACATCTTTACTCAAGATATTTTAATAAAATGAGACAGTTTCCGCAAAATGTTTGATTGTACTGGTATTTTCCGCAAACAAAGATAATATGGTTTTGAAAGCGTAAAGAAAAGTTTTTTTGGTTTTGAAAATAGGGGATGCCACATATACCACACTACTATCTTTCATTTTTCACTTAAACATTCCATATTTGTGAAAAATGGTTTCCCCTTCCAACCCAAAAACTAGCAAGAAAAATACCCAAAACAGAAACCCAATCTCACCTTTATCACCTACCTTCATCTAAAATCAAAGTGATCGCTTTATTTATTCACCTCCTAGTTACCATTATCTCGGTGCATGCTACCTATATCTTATCCATATGCAACCAAAATTCCAATCTCAATCTTACTCTCAATCCCAAACCCAATTTCGGTTCTAACCTCAAGTGCAATCCCAACTGGAAAATGAGTTCAACCCATTTGACCACCTTCCCAACTCGCAATTCCAATTCTAATCCCAAACCCAATTTGAAACTCACTCACAACCTGAAGTCGTACCCGAAACAAAATCTGACCCGGAAGAGATTCGACATCAACCGTAACCCAAGAAAAAAGGGCAATGCACCTTCCAAGCAGTTTACACTAGAGGAAGAAACGTTGTTAGGCCGTGCGTATGTAGATGTTTTGGAAGACCCAAAGGTACGGAAAATCAAGATGTGCCAACTCATTTCCGGAAAGTTACTAGTTGTTTTCTCTCGAAAATGAAGCTTGGAGACTAAAGAAACAAAGATCACGTTTACTCGAAGTGGATGAACACTAACAAAGTTGTCATGGAGTTTAATGCAATATTTTCGAATGTGAAACGACAATGGCAAAGTTGTGCAAATGATAAAACAATCTTGCAAAAAGTTGTAGCAAATGTTATGAAGGTGTAAAAAAAGTGGCAAGATATCCAAACTTCAGAATCATTCATGGGTGGTTTTTCTAAAAGAACCAAAACATCTGAAACCACTCATAGCCAATCTTCGGAAATGCATGTCGGGATTGACCTCAACGAAGATGGGTCTATTGAGATTCCAAGAGCTAGTCGTCCAGAGGGAAAATACAAAGCTAAGTCAAAGGGTAAAGGGGCCGCAAGTAGTTCGAGTGACATCGAGAAAATGACAAGCAAAATGGACAACTTGAAGGCTACTTTGGAGCAATACTTGAGTGTCGTAAAAGAGAATGAAAAATCTTGTGACATGACGATATTAACAAAAAAACTACTAGCAACCTTACCGGGCGCGGAAAAAAATTGGGGTTAAAGGCCACAAGATTGCAAAAAAATATAATATATAGGTCTATCTAGGTTTCGTATTTTAATTTCTATGTTTTGTATTTTTAATTTCTATGTATTTTTTTAAGTGTGTTGTAATTTTATTTCAAGTTAGTGGAATTTAAGTTTTTATAATAATTAAATTGTTTAAATTGATTAATTTTATATAAACAACATGTCGAAAGTGACAACGAGGGCTGTCGCTAAGCATTCACAAGGTGGGTCCTAGGACTTACCTTTTTTTTCAATACAACAAATATATATAGAAAAGTTATAGGATCTATTTTATTTTTGCTAAAAGACCTTAACTTTCATTTTTTTTTTTCAGTTTCATTTAAATGAAGAACCACGTTGCTTTTGGTTTTAGATTCGCCACTGGTGACAACCCATGCTTTATAAATGACAAACTTTTAAAAAGTGTAGCACATGACGCCTACATAACAGTAAAGCGTGATACCACTCTTTCTAACGCAACTGTCAAATATGAAATGAAATATTTTTAGGAAGGAAAAGAAGGATTTATCTTATCTTCTATAGAATAGTCGAGGTGAACCGCAAAAGCTAAATGTTGAGTGGGTGGCCGGAGTGGTTCGCTTCTTTCCCACATGACAGGCTCTGGACATTTTATCCTCGAGTTAACTGATCTTTGTATCCTTTTTCTCATTGACTAGACGGTCAAATGGAAGGCCGAATCGTGGCAGACCATACCAAAAGTTCCTCTCGGTGTGACATATGCTCCTTGGTTTTCTTGGACACATGTGTAAATTTTATTTTAGCAATAATGCCTTCTTTCATCAATTTTTACATATTTGACACCTATTGATCGTGGGTGGTGGTTGTAATATCTTTTAGGATTAAACATGCATAAAAAAAGATTATTTATGTACAGAAAAATAATTATTGGCTAAAAGTATACTACGAAATTTATATCGGCCTTATAGGTGTTTTATGAATGCTAAAAGTCTACAATGAAATTTATATTGACTTTAATAAGGTATTTTATGAACAAGTTAAACAAATTTAATAATAAAATATGTATAAAAAAATATTAAGGTGGTATTTGTTTTTTAAAAGGTAAAGTATTTTTAGTATTTTTTTTTCATGTTTCTGAATAAAATAAGGACAACTTTTTTTTTTCTCTCTAACTTTAGTCTTCATAAAAAAAAGACTTGTGGTGTTGGTGGTGGACATGGCGGAAATGATAGTGGTCGTGGCGAAGATGGTGCTGGTGGTGGCGGAGGTGGTGGCGGCAGCGGTGACGGTGGCGATGGTGGCATCAATGATGGCGACGTCAGTGGCGGAGCCAGATATTTTGATATGGGGGTACAAACATTGTCAATATATATTATATGTAGTTATCTTATCCTGGACATTAAAAACATGATACAATCTCTTTAGATGGAGGTACAATAACATATAACATTTTTACAAATAGTTTATATATATATATATATATATATATATATATATATATATATATATAATAATTTTTTTGGGGATGTTATAGTACCCCAACGCCCCATGTAGCTCCGCCACTAGGCGACGTTGGTGGTGGAAAAAGAAATATTACATATGGTTAATACTTAGACGGAGGGTATGTAGCGGGAAGGATAGTGCGCGAGCCGGAATCGCGGTCGAAACACTATGCCGTGACCGTGGTTTGGCTGGGGCGGTTTCCGACTGAGAGGAGACTTCCCCGCATCCTCTCTCTTCATCTAATTGACATATTTTTTTTACTTTTCTTATTCCAACGGTCATAAATGGTAAAAATAGATTTTTTTTTATTTCTTATTTTTTCAAGCGGCAACAACATTAAATTTTCTTAAAAAAATTTAATTCATTTATCACCCTATAAATACCAAACCAACCCAACTTAATTTTCACACTTATTTCTACATATTCTCTCAATAAACCCACTAAAACACAATGTCGTCATCTTCATCCTCCGATTCGACGGTTCAAGAAGTGACATTATTTGTCGGTTCCGTCATGGCAAAACTGTGTCATATTTCTGAAACCGACAAGGTCAAAATTCACGTTCACGACAAGGGCACAGACAAATGGGACGAGTATTTGAGGATCTCCGATCGTATCATGTGGGAAAGTGTGTACAAGTTCGCAAAAGCTATTACTTTGGTTTGTGGGCAACGGCATTTGCGCAAACCAGCCATCAACAATGTCCACCAATTGTACACGGTGCATGAAACTAAGCATGGGTTTTCGGGAATGCTAGGTTGTATCGATTGCATGCATTGCTCTTGGACATTATGCCCCAACGCCTGGTGTGGTCAATACATGTGAGGCGACCACAGAGAGTCGACGATTGTTCTAGAAGCAATCACATCACATGATCTTTGGATATGACATGCATTCTTTGGTCCAGCTGGTGCAAACAACGCCATCAATGTTCTAGGCCAGTCGTCGTTATTCAACATCTACCTTGGAAAGTCGCACAATGTACTTTTTCAAGCAAATGGGATAGCATATAAGCGCGGGTACTATCTTACTGACGGGATATATCCTATCTTATCTGTTTTTGTGAAATCGTTCACATGTCCAAGCAATGAAAAAAGAAAAAAGTTTAAACAGGAACAAGATTCAGCTAGGAAGGACGTGGAGCGAACATTTGCTGTACTCAAGAGGCGTTGACAAATACTACAAGTCAGGGCACGGTCATATGAAGTGAAAAGGATGTGTGCATCATATTGCATAATATGATTATAGAAGATGAAGGAAGAGCGATATGTCAATATAACGAAAACAAAGTTTTGCCAAATGTCGAAGGAGTAGTTGTTGGTACCCAAGAGTATAGGACAAATAGAATAGAAGTACAAGACCGCGACATTTATCACGCACTCCGTGTGGATTTGGAGGAGCACGTTTATAAGGCTCACATACAGCCTCAGATAGAGTATTGGTGCGATGATTTGTTTGGCGAATAAGATAAAGATTCAGATATGTTTGTCGAGGACTCGAACGAGGATTCAGATGACGATGACGAGGATGATACTTTCGAGTGACTTATTTTGTTTTTTTTTCAAATTCAGATATTATTTAATTCTTAATTATATTTTCTTGGTCTTTTTTAAAAAAAAAAATAGGTTGTGTTTTTTTAATATTGGTTGTTTTCAAGGGTTTTTTTTTAATCTTGATTGTTTTTTTATGTATTATTTTTATGTATCTTTTTTTTAAGTAATGAAGCAGTTTTATTTTAATTAATTGTGTTTATTAATAAGTTTTAAATAATTATATTTATTTTTTGAATTATAAATCTTAAAAATCAATTATTTTTATATAAAATATAAAATAAAAGTGAAAGGTAGTGAAAAATGGTCATTTCCGGCCTTTAGGTGAGTGAAAAGGAGAGTGATAGGAAACCTAACGTGACACTCAAAAAGTAAAAAAAGAAAGATGACCATACCATCCGGTCTTAGAAAACATCTTTCAAAATAAAAAAAAAATTTGGTTTTTTAGAAAAATGTCTAAAAGACTTTTTTATGTCTTGTTTTCTGAAAAACAAACTGTTTTTTTTTCAAATAGCTTTCCGTCCAAATACATAAAAGGTCAAAGACTTTTGCCAAAAAATAATACACAACCTTAGTGACTATATATATATATATATATATATATATATATATATATATATATATATATATATATATATATATATATATATATATATATATATATAGGGTTAGGTTATTTTGTTTCTTACATTTATTGTGTGCTCGTAAGCACAATTCTCGACCAATGGATGACTAAAATCAATGGTCATGATCTGAGGGTATACGATATTATAATAGTGTAACATCCATAAAAATCATGCCAAATTTGAACTTTTTAAAACATTTAAAATCATTAAGTTATTACAATTCGTTTTCAAAATAGTATCATATCAAAGTTCCCAGAAATCATAATCATAAATCGAGGAAGTGTACGATCACGCCTTCACCTTCCCGCGATCATCCGAAGTACCTGAAACAATAATCGATAAATGTAAGCTCAAAGGCTTAGTGGTTACCCCCAAAATACCAACGCCATACAAATATAATCATATCATATAAACATATAAGCAAACAACATGCATAATGAGCCATCAGTCTGACTGGACCGCCTCGCAGGTCTTCAGTCTATTTGGACCGCTCTCTGAGCCTTCGGCATGTCTGGACCGCCTCGCAGGGCCTACAGCCTATCCGGACCGCTCGTCGGGCCTTCAGTCTGACTGACATGCCCTCCTGGGCCTGTAGTCTATCCGGACAACCCTGGGTATGTTGGCCTTCAGCACAAAGCAGGTCTGCCTCAACCCAAACCCCAATCAAACAAACATGTGCACATAATATCATACGCTAGCATATATAACAGTCAAACCGATCTAATAGATCATCAATCATAGCAACATCCTATAACCAGGATACAGACCTAACCGGTCACTAACATAGCATCATCCTATATACCAGGATACCGACCTAACCAGGTCACTAAGCATCTCACCATCCTAATTACCAGGATGTAAATCAATAAGCATATCATGCAATAAAACCGGATACAAATCCGATAATGGTTGTGTAACGCCCCGTTCCTGGTACGTATTTAATTTGATTAAATGTTTCTTTTTGTAAGAGCTACTCGGCGAGTTGTAGCCCTAACTCGCCGAGTAGATGTCAAATTGGGCGCGGGCTTTAAGTGATCTACTCGGCGAGTCCACGCCTAGACTCGGCGAGTAGGCCAGTCAGGAGGAAACCCTAATCCTTAGGGTTTGCACCCTATTTAAACGTCCTTATAGCCCCATCTCAGCCTCCATCACCCTCAGAGCATTCCTTATCGAAACCCTAGTCTCCATTGGTGAGTTTGAGTGATTGTTGCCTTGTGAAGGGACTTTTGGTGCACATTGGAGCAAGTGGAAGAAGGAAGGGGTTGAAGAGCTCAAGGAAGGGGACTTAGATCCAGAACACATTCATATGTGGTCACCCATTCTGGTAATAAAGTTTCCATCTTGATTATTGATCTATTAGATCTTGTTTGTCCCTAAATTGTTGCTTTTAAGCCCTAAAACCCAAAATCCTTGGTAGAGAAACCTTATGGTTGGGCTATACTTCAGATCTGGACCCTCATTAACTTCTAGACTTGTAAAGTCTCAGTTATGTTCGTGATTGAGGTCCCTCTTGAGCTTAGAACCCCATTAAGAGCTTAGTTTTGACATTTGGAGCCCTTAAAGCTATGCATGCATGAAAAGTTTGCAACTTTACGTGATAAGCATGCCCTAGAAGCCTAGATCTGTGGTTTGGAGCCGCTGCATGGCTCAAACCAGGTCTGTATGGAAAAAGGACTGAATGAACTCGGCGAGTAGAACGCTGGACTCGGCGAGTCCTATGAACATAGCCGTGAACTCGGCGAGTTGGTTGAGCAACTCGGCGAGTTCGTTGAAGATTGCCTTGAACTCGGCGAGTTGTTAGAAGACTCAGCGAGTTGGCTAGGGTTTCTTCCAAATCTTGGCCACGTATGAACTCGACGAGTTAAAAAGGGAACTCGACGAGCCAATCAAGGATTTCACGACTTCTCGAGTTCAGGAAGGACTCGACGAGTCGGTGATCTGCACTCGACGAGTCGAGTCAACATAGACTGTTGACTTTGACTGTGGACTTTGACTTGGACCAAGGGTTGACCAGTTGACTTCTGATGGTTTCTGGTAATTGGGAGGTTTATGAAAAAGGTTTGTATGGTACCTATAGGTGGTGGAGTTCGTGTTGGACCCGGGAGTTGAGCCTTCTTATTTCCGACGACAGTTGCGAGGTGAATTATCCTCACTATACTAAGGGGTCTAAGGCACCAAGGCCGGCCCATTGGATATGATATCCTAGTAGTTGTATTATGTTGAGTATGAGTTAGTTATGCATGCTAGTTTGATACGCTAGAGGGTAGGTCTGTAGGACTACCTGTGATACTGATTGATTGTCTGCATGTGCATTATCTGTTACATGTTGATATGTTATGTGGGATGGGTTGAGGTTGTACTGCTCCGTGCGGTAGCCAACAAACCCTAGAGTATTCCAGATATGAGCTGAGGGCCCGATAGGCATTCCAAACTCATACTGAGGACTTGGGAGCATTCCAGATACGAGCTGAGGGCCCGGTAGGCATTCCAGACTCGTACTGAGGGCTCAGTGGCATTCCAGATACGAGCTGAGGGCCCGGTAGGCATTACAGACTCGTACTGAGGGCTCGGTGGCATTCCAGATACGAGCTGAGGGCCCGGTAGGCATTCCAGACTCGTACTGAGGGCTCGGTGGCAATCCAGATGTGAGCTGAGGGCCCGGTAGGCATTCCAGACTCACACTGTGGGCCCAGGGGTATTCCAGTCTGTAAAGCTGTGGACCCTTTATGTGCTGTTCTGCTCAGTTTGTTATGATATGTCATGGTGTGACATGGTTATGTGGACTGTATGTGTATCGGTATTTTGGGGGTAACTCACTAAGCTTTCGGGCTTACAGTTTCAGTTTATTGTTTCAGGTACATCAGGGGATCGCGGCAAGGCGAAGGCATGATCGTACAGCTCCTCCCATTATGTTATGTTTCTGGGAAAACTCTGATATAAATGTATTTTGAAAACAAAGTTGTAATGTTTTGATAAATTCGACATGTTTTGAAAGTTTAAATTTGGCTTGAATTTTTGGGTGTTACAGGTTGGCATTGGTGCCTTAGACCCTGTTGATATAGTGAGGATAAATCACCTCGCAATGTCGATCTGAACTGAAGAATCGAACTCCCCAATCGCTGTCTCACCAAAAATCCCGAACTATCTAACTAACGAATATTAAGTCAATAAATGGGAATATCAATCTTGACCAAGAGTCCTACAACTAATCATAGTCCATTTTGCCTTTTCCCTAATTTGGGCCAAGGCCCAATGACAAATCCATGATCCACAAGTCCACATATATAAGGCCCAACATTGGCCCAATTTTCCAAATTGGGCCCAACTCCCTAATTGGGCCTCTTTCAAAGACTCACTACCAAAACTGGCCCAAAATACTCTTATCTAGAGAGCCCATCAAGGCCCAAGTCCAAGTAGTCCAAAAGTGGCCCAATCCCGAAGCCAAAAATGTCAAAAGCCCAACAGAGGGCGTACGCGGGGCGTACTCCTCTGGTACGATGGTCGTACTTCCATTTTGCGTTGACCACCATCAGGGTGGTTGACTCAGTACGTTGGGCGTACACAAACTACGTGGGGCGTACGCTGGGTTTCACCAAAACTCTAATAAGTGCTTAATGGCTTAAGCACTTAAGCCCATATTGCAGATCCATCCACCAAAAGTGTCTTAGAACCATAAAGTCTCGAACTTTAAGGCTTTGGACGTCCAGAAAGCTCTTAATACATGGTCTTAATCCATTAAGACCTTTCTACTACATGCATGGAACATCTTAAGCCATTGGGACCTCATTTTTATCACTTAGGACCCTCTCTAATGTCTGGAAGGACGGCTTATTTCGTCCAAATCATATCATGCACCAACTTGGGGACTTTGGGACAAGAAATGGTTCCTTAAAGCTAAAATGGCAAGATCTATTACATACAAGCATAAAGTTTGAAGCTTTTTACCTTCTGGAACTTCTAGGGCACCAAACAACTTCAGGTCTACAAGCTTGTTCTACTTCTCCAACTTCTTGATGCAACACCTTCTTCTCCAACTACTCAAAACACACTCTATAAGCTCACACACTCAAGGAAAGGGCTAGGGTTTGGGGAAAACGGCTCAAAACAGTGGAGGCTGAGGTAAGGGAGGGTTATGAGCTCATAAGGATGTTTATATAGAACTCAAAACCTATATATTAGGGTTTCCACCTGACGTGAGTACGCCCAGCATACACAAGTGTACGCCCAGCGTACTATGGCGCGCCTAGTACACTCAGTGTACCTTATGTATGTTGGGTTTTATGTACTAGAACATTCCTATGGTGCACATACAACCCTAAATGCTTTGGATCTAAGTTTTCTCTACTTATACATGCAACAAAAATTTCCAAAGCTTGAAACCTACCACTAGCATACAATATTGGTAATTGAAACAAAAACAATTTAGAAGAACTACCTCTTTGTTGTAGCTTGTAGACATTGGACTCTCAAGAGCTTAGCACCCCAAGTGTTGTGCCTCAAACAAGTCACAAACATCATGAACAATTGGATAATATTGAGAGAGAAGTTATGAAGCACAAAATTTTCCATCTCATGTCATTTCACTCTTAGACACTATTTTAGCTAAAGAAGGGTTACATTTATAATATGGGCATCCTAAGGTTTAACTTGTAAACCCTAGTCCATTCACTTAAGCCTTTAAGTAATCCAATAATCCATATGATGGGCCTTATGGACTAACTGTTCATGGACTTCCACATAGAATTAGTTCATCCTAATCAATATGGATCATTGGTCCAAACTATAAATATTACTGATTGACTTAATCAGTCCCTGTTAATTTAATTAGTCTCTTTTGATCACTAAATTAATTCCAAATTAACTCTTGATCAATAATAATTAAATAATATGATTTCTCAATTAATATATTATACCTATAATATATTAATAAATCACACATAACCTCTTTCTCAAATATCCATCCTATCAAATTGTCCTGATGAAGGAAACCTGAAATGGACCATGCTACTATCGGGTCAAGTACATACCAATTATAGTTATGGGCTTACACACCTAATCCAACAGTCTCCCACTTGGATAATTCTAATAAATATAATTGCAGGTACGACTCCAAAATCCGATTAGCAATCATAGCTCTCAAAAGCCGCTGTCGAACTCTAAACAAATCAAATGACGTGTCCATTAGATAAGGGATCATATATTCCTCCATTCTAGATATCGTATGAACTGAGACATGGATTATAATCATTCACTCTGTTCATGTGTTGTTTCTCGATTTCCGATTTATGACGACCGACTAATTGAACAAATCAAATCAGTCCAGGCTTGGCCAAGCGCTTAGGGTTGTCATCACTAAATCACCGAGGGGCCCACAGATATCGCTTTTATCCCACATCCGGTAAAAGGAATGGATAAACTTCGACTCAAATGCTTGCTTGTACTTACTCATCAAATCACACACAACAATATGTTTTATAAGACCAAGTTACTGGTGCGTTTACATATGTCAATGTGCAACCGACTTGTAAACTACAACTCACATGTCTTGGTTTCAAGAACATAAGATATTATCGTATCATGACATTCTAGCTTCAATACCTACTTCCAAAGTATGATCGACTGTGGATAGTTTGAATAATCTAGTTATTCGGGAAATCAAAACATACAAAGTGAAACACAAGAATAATCAAATCCAATATGGTCTTAAAACTTCTGAATATAAATAAAACACCTTTTATTTAATCACCATATTGATTACACATTATTCATTGTATAATATTTCGATTTATCAACTTTATACTTGAATTAAAACAATAGTTATCCCATGCTCCAAGCATGCACACTATGTTTATCTATGGTCCTTACTATGTGAATTAGATCAATCGAAAACATTTCAATGATGCTCATTTCACAATTCCAAATCCTTATTGCAATTGTAAGAATACCAAATTCTTGTCACTGCTAGAATGTGTTAGATTCTAAACTATCATGCAATATAACCTTTTGTAATGTCATGGTACTAAAGTCACAGAGACTTTGCCAACGATATTACAAAGTATTCATTCGGAGATTGTTACAAGAACAATTCCATGGAAGCGAAGTCTCAATTTCAAAGTACATTCCTTTGAACATCCTTCTTGCATAAAAGTTTCTAACTTCCACATAGATTCCTAATATCCAACTCCCAATATGGAAACATTTCCATATTTTCCATATGACAATCCATTCTTAATAGAGTCCTATCTATTCATAATAATGTCAATATGGTCCATCCACTACTATACTTCCAACTACAAGTGACCAATCCTTGGTGAACCTTAGATTGTCCTTGACAGTTGTTTAATAACTTTAGTCATATTCAGTTCTAGTCCCTTTTCCCTCTTAATTCCCCATGTATTTGGAAAATTAGAACACCCGAAAATATTATAGCATATACAATCGATCATATACCCGAAGCATATGGGACACGATTCATAATGTCTTACATAAAGACCTGATGCTTTACCAGTCTATTGCTATAACATTTCCATATATATAATTTCCTTATGTCGAATCTGTTCAACATAACATTCATATATGTACTTGACTAAATTTGATTAAAATCTCAATCTAAGCTTTTAGATTTGAAATGAAGTATGAGTTCCTCTCCCTTAATTATAGCAAAACAACTTTTCAAACTCTACAACTTTGCGAATTGAAACTTTCGTTTTCTATAATTAACAGTGCTAACTTGCAACACTTACCATAATGATTATGCTCCCACTAGCATAATAATTACATTCTTATTAGCATAACACTTATGCTCCCACTAGCTTTAACATGTACCCAGAAATAAGTTGGACTTCTAGAAATCAATACTTGTTGACTTTCTTACCAAAGTTCAGATTTATGATACAAGATGCTTCGATAAGACTTTATCTAGGCTTCTGAAACTCATACACCTTTCCTTAGATAGCTCACATGTGTGTCTAACCAATTTCAGAACTTACAGTAATAAGTCTTAAATGTTTAGACCTTTTGCCATTTCTCACAATTCGAACTATGAAGAGGGATGCCGTAATCATAATCGAATTTGAGAATGCAAATATCACAAATGCTATCTCCTTAAAATCTACTTAGTGAAAATGTTTCCTCACAATCATTTTCATGAAGCAGAGAGAAACCTTTGTCACTTAGATTAATGGTGTATGTGTTCCTATCCATGTGAATTTGTCATAACCATAATCGCAAGACAAAGTTAGTAACAAATCCAAGCTCATATGGACTGAACTTGTTCAATCTTAATTTCTTGCCACTTGGTAGCACAAGGGCCTACCATTGCTTCCAAGTTGTTATGCAAACGATTTGAGAACTCATAGAACTCACATGCGTAGTCAACTTAACTGGAATAGGCACAGAAACAAGAATATGTCAACACGATAGGTTATAAACCTCAAGACGTGTGCTAGTGATTACCAATAGGTTTACTCTTGATTAGTTATTGAAACTTTTTAAGATCTTTAAGACTCCCACTGACCTCCTGACATATAAGATTCTCTTTATCAAGAAACATTACTTGACAAACAAATATTCAAGAGTTAGTGCGGTCTCTTATCAAGATAAACACTTCACACAATTGGTCTTAGTTGGTCTTTGTCTTATCCAAGACATCACAACTTACCAATTTCAAATGTACAAGAGTATGAAACATTTTTATTCTACATTTGATGAGTGTTATAAACCTTTCTTAAGATTATGTCACTCAAGTCACAATCTTGGAGTATGACTCTAAGACTTGATTTTGGAACGAAGTATGACTCACCTTTTGATTTAACCATTTCAACAATTTCCCGATACCTCTTCTTAGCCATACAAATGCACTAAGATGTCCTTAGAGGATCAATTTTGATATGGTTTCTTAATCACTAAGATAATCATAAAATACGATACTCAAGTACTCTCCCTTCTTTTCAGATTGGAGAAACTTTTATCTTTCTGCCTATTTGATTCTTCTTATTCGTTCTACTATACATTGAAACCTTTTCAATGATCCAGAATTACACTTAATCTTGTAAGTATAACCATATTTACTAAACTTTTAGTAAATTATAACGAATAGTCTTATCGTTCTTTGTGGTGGACCTGACCAGCACACAACCAAGTGTATCCGATCCTGTAGTCCTTCACTTGACTCACATATACATGTGAAAAGGGAATTAGTCTTAATTTCCCAAAGACAAAAGTTTTCATTCATCATACAATACAAGTTGCATGATTCCAAGTTTCTTTCTAATTGAAACTTGGGTGATGAGAATCTTTCCTTATTTGGAAAACTTTGACACTACCACAAACGAAAGAATCAAATCCATTTTCAACATTGATAACAATAGAAACATACAAACATCAATTTTCACAAATGTCATTGCAAGGAAATGCAAAATAAGATAAAATCAAAATTTTATTTATTTATAAAATGCAGATAAAATTTTCCTTACAATGCAATTACAAATGAAAACTATGTCGCTACATATTTTCTAAGCAATCTATCATAACTCCTAAGTAACAGCTCAAAATTCTGAACATCGAACTATGCGATCGAAATCCATCTCTTCGCGATCAGAATCAGCTTACTTTTCTTTCAAGCTTCCTTTCTCTTCTTTGATCCTGCAAAACATCAAAATGTAATCTTATCACACCATGTATTAAGAATCTCAAAATAGGAACTTAATAGAGTTAGATAATGAATTTACCTGAAGTAGAACCATACAATTTGATTCTATCATCTCTTAGATCTATCAGGTAGTCAGGGCAGCTTCACTTCCAATGTCCCTTTTCTTGGCAACAGAAACAAACAGACTCTTTTGGAATGGTACACGAAACAATCTCAGACTTAGCGTTTCCCTTTCCCTTGGAAAGAGAAATCTTTTCTGGACTTCTAATGTTTCCATTGTCAATGTCCATGGAAGTTTGGGAAGTAGATCTTCTAATCAAATTTGCATTACCAGTGCGCCAAATCATTTCTGATTCAGCAGCAATTAGCAAATAGGTAAGATCAATAAGGGTCACGTCGTGGTCTGTCATATAGTAGTATTTAACAAACTTACTATACGACGCGGGAAGTGACTGAAGAACCAAGTCAACAGCCAACTTCCTTGGGAAGACGACACCCAACATTCCCAGCCTGTCAATGTGTGACTTCATCTCCAAGACGTGTGCACACACAGACTTGCCATCTTTGTATTTTCTAGCCAATAGGGTTTGAGTAACCTTGAACTTTTCAAGTCGATGAACATGTGGGTTAGGGAGAATTATTGGAGGAGGTGGAGGAAGTGAAGTATGATATTTAGGAATATCCTCTTCATGTGGAAAACCTTTTACAAAATATTCGGGAAGACCATAGTTGTCTGAACTAGACATCTATAATGGGAGAAATTCAAGTTAGTTAATTTAAGTCCTTAATATAACACCCAAATGAAATATTAAGGCTACGACCCAACACAATATTTTACAATTCAGAAGAGGGATGTCGTAATCCAATTGCAAAGTATTTGAAGGTAGGTAAATGACGATTTACCAATTTCCACCATGAAAAACGAAAATGAATTTTAGGTTTTAGATGAATTGAAATTCCTAGATCTTTTGAGATTCATTGAACTTTTCAATGGCATGTTTAATCTCGATTATGCCCTCTCAAGTTTGTGACTGGGATACCGAGGATCACAAACAAGGTGTGAATAACCATGCAAATTAGCTTGGTACTCTCAATGTTACAAATCACCTAATCAATGTGTCGGTTAACCACACACGCTCTATTGATCCATGATTAACATCAAGCTACCCTTTGCCACACATTGTCAGTCCCAAATTAGTGTGTCGGTTAACCACACACGCTCCACAAACGACTTAACAAGGTGCAAAGTGCAATTTCATGGAATAGCATCAATTCACATTTTTCCTAAATAACTAAGATTGGAAATTTATAAATGTTTAGTTACTTGGTGTTTCCATTATACTTATAGTGGGAGTTTGTGTCCTATCCTACCCGTTCGGCTAACGACCCTCCATCAATCAAGGAAGCGGTTTGTGAGAGTAGACACCCATTCAACTGTCATTTTATGGGCAGTTTCCTTATACCCCCCTTATAGATTGGCTTTGTGAATGAGGCCTACTAACGGTAAGACTGGCTTTTTAATTATACATATATAATATATTAAACTTTTAATTTTATATAGTATAAGGGTGTATTTTAAACATTTAAAATACTTGGTGGTTTAATCTATTAATTAAACTAGACTTTTAATTTAATTAAACTCAAACCATATAATTATGGATTTACTAATACTCTTTAATTAATTATCAACAAAGCCATAATTAAAACTTTTAATTTTTTAATTTAAGTTATGAAGCCAAAAGGTTTAGTATTTAATATTTCTCAATGAAAACCTTTTTAATCAAATTTTAAATTCTAAAACTTGAGGGCAAGTTTTGTAACTCATGAAAACTTTAAGAATTCCATAAAATAGACTTTCCAAGTTCCATAACTTGAGGACAAGTTATGAAACTCTTCATAGCCATTTAAAACAATTTTGTAACCTTTGAGGACTCTTGGAATTCATAACTTAAGGAGTTAATGAATGAGACTTTTCACATCCATAACTTATAGAAGTTTCATAAACTCTTTAGATCAAACTTTAAAAAAAAAATTCATATCCATAACTTATGGAGGTTTCATAAACACTTTAGATCAAACTTTTAAAACTAATAAAATAATCATACCATTTTATCTTTTAATAAATTAACCTAATTCAACTCTTGTAGCAAAATGATTCAAATTTTACAAATAATTGGTTTTTCATAAAATCAAGTAATTATCTTAAAATTTAGCAATCATCATGTTATTGGATAGGGATAATCATTACCATATCAACAAAATCAAATTTTATGAACCAAAACATTTTGTGGTAATGATCATAATCCAATTGAGGCCAAAAAACTGCAAACAGCCTATCCAACTCGTCGAGTCTGATAATGGACTCGTCGAGTTGGTTGATGTTCTTCATGGACTCGTCAAGTTCATGTATGGACTCGTCGAGTCCACTGTCCAGAGTGCAGATTTTCATTTTTCTAACATTGAACAATTAGTTATGCATCTATATAACAGAAAACAACCCATGGCTCTGATACCACTGTTGGGTTTTATGTACTAGAATATTCCTATGGTGCACATACAACCCTAAATGCTTTGGATCTAAGTTTTCTCTACTTATACATGCAACAAAATTTTCCAAAGCTTGAAACCTACCACTAGCATACAGTATTGGTAATTGAAACAAAAACTAGTTAGAAGAACTACCTCTTTGTTATAGCTTGTAGACATTGGACTCTCAAGAGCTTAGCACCCCAAGTGTTGTGCCTCAAACAACTCACAAACATCATGAACAATTGGATAATATTGAGAGAGAAGTTATGAAGCACAAAATCGTCCATCTCATGTCATTTCACTGTTAGACACTATTTTAGCTAAAGAAGGGTTACATTTATAGTATGGGCTTCCTAAGGTTTAACTTGTAAACCCTAGTCCATTTACTTAAGCCTTTAAGCAATCCAATAATCCATATGATGGGCCTTATTGACTAACTGTTCATGGACTTCCACATAGAATTAGTTCATCCGAATCAATATGGATCATTGGTCCAAACTATAAATATTACTGATTGACTTAATCAGTCCCTGTTAATTTAATTAGTCTCTTTTCATCACTAAATTAATTCCAAATTAACTCTTGATCAATACTAATTAAATAATATGATTTCTCAATTAATATATTATACTTATAATATATTAATAAATCACAAATAACCTCTTTCTAAAATATCCATCCTATCAAATTGTCCTGATGAAGGAAACCTGAAATGGACCATGCTACTATCGGGTCAAGTACATACCAATTATAGTTATGGGGTTAGACACCTAATCCAACAGTCTCCCACTTGGATAATTCTAATAAATATAATTGCAGGTACGACTCCAAAATCCAATTAGCAATCATAGCTCTCAAAAGCCGATGTCGAACTCTGAACAAATCACGTGTCCATTAGATAAGGGATCATATATTCCTCCATTCTAGATATCGTATGAACTGAGACATGTATTATAATCATTCACTCTGTTCATGTGTTGTTTCTCGATTTCCGATTTATGACGATCGACTAATTGAACAAATCAAATCAGTCCAGGCTTGGCCAAGCGCTTAGGGTTGTCATCACTAAATCACCGAGGGGCCCACAGATATCGCTTTTATCCCACATCCGGTAAAAGGAATGGATAAACTTCGACTCAAATGCTTGCTTGTACTTACTCATCAAATCACACACAACAATATGTTTTATAAGACCAAGTTACTGGTGCGTTTACATATGTCAATGTGCAACCGACTTGTAAACTACAACTCACATGTCTTGGTTTCAAGAACATAAGATATTATCGTATCATGACAGTCTAGCTTCAATACCTACTTCCAAAGTATGATCGACTGTGGATAGTTTGAATAATCTAGTTATTCGGGAAGTCAAAACATGCAAAGTGAAACACAAGAATAATCAAATCCAATATGGTCTCAAAACTTCTGAATATAAATAAAACACCTTTTATTTAATCACCATATTGATTACACATTATTTATTGTATAATGTTTCGATTTATCAACTTTATACTTGAATTAAAACAATAGTTATCCCATGCTCTAAGCATGCACACTATGTTTATCTATGGTCCTTACTATGTGAATTACATCAATCGAAAACATTTCAATGATGCTCATTTCACAATTCCAAATCCTTATTGCAATTGTAAGAATACCAAATTCTTGTCACTGCTAGAATGTGTTAGATTCTAAACTATCATGCAATATAACCTTTTGTAATGTCATGGTACTAAAGTCACAGAGACTTTGCCAACGATATTACAAAGTATTCATTTGGAGATTGTTACAGGAACAATTCCATGGAAGCGAAGTCTCAATTTCAAAGTACATTCCTTTGAACATCCTTCTTGCATAAAAGTTTCTAACTTCCACATAGATTCCTAATATCCAACTCCCAATATGGAAACATTTCCATATTTTCCATATGACAATCCATTCTTAATAGAGTCCTATCTATTCATAATAATGTCAATATGGTCCATCCACTACTATACTTCCAACTACAAGTGACCAATCCTTGGTGAACATTAGATTGTCCTTGACAGTTGTTTAATAACTTTAGTCATATTCAGTTCTAGTCCCTTTTCCCTCTTAATGCCCCATGCATTTGGAAAATTAGAACACCCGAAAATATTATAGCATATACAATCGATCCTATACCCGAAGCATATGGGACACGATTCATAATGTCTTACATAAAGACCTGATGCTTTACCAGTCTATTGCTATAACATTTCCATATATATAATTTCCTTATGTCGAATCTGTTCAACATAACATTCATATATGTACTTGACTAAATTTGATTAAAATCTCAATCTAAGCTTTTAGATTTGAAATGAAGTATGAGTTCCTCTCCCTTAATTATAGCAAAACAACTTTTCAAACTCTACAACTTTGCGAATTGAAACTTTCGTTTTCTATAATTAACAGTGCTAACTTGCAACACTTATCATAATGATTATGCTCCCACTAGCATAATAATTACATTCTTATTAGCATAACACTTATGCTCCCACTAGCTTTAACATGTACCCAGAAATAAGTTGGACTTCTAGAAATCAATACTTGTTGACTTTCTTACCAAAGTTCAGATTTATGATACAAGATGCTTCGATAAGACTTTATCTAGGCTTCTGAAACTCATACACCTTTCCTTAGATAGCTCACATGTGTGTCTAACCAATTTCAGAACTTACAGTAATAAGTCTTAAATGTTTAGACCTTTTGCCATTTCTCACAATTCGAACTATGAAGAAGGATGTCGTAATCATAATCGAATTTGAGAATGCAAATATCACAAATGCTATCTCCTTAAAATCAACTTAGTGAAAATGTTTCCTCACAATCATTTTCATGAAGCAGAGAGAAACCTTTGTCACTTAGATTAATGGTGTATGTGTTCCTATCCATGTGAATTGGTCATAACCATAATTGCAAGACAAAGTTAGTGACAAATCCAAGCTCATATGGACTGAACTTGTTCAATCTTAATTTCTTGCCACTTGGTAGCACAAGGGCCTACCATTGCTTCCAAGTTGTTATGCAAACGATTTGAGAACTCATAGAACTCACATGCATAGTCAACTTAAGTGGAATGGGCACAGATTCAAGAATATGTCAACACGATAGGTTATAAACCTCAAGACGTGTGCTAGTGATTACCAATAGGTTTACTCTTGATTAGTTATTGAAACGTTTTAAGATCTTTAAGACTCTCACTGACCTCCTGACATATAAGATTCTCTTTGTCAAGAAACATTACTTGACAAACAAATATTCAAGAGTTAGTGCGGTCTCTTATCAAGATAAACACTTCACACAATTGGTCTTAGTTAGTTTTTGTCTTATCCAAGACATCACAACTTACCAATTTCAAATGTACAAGAGTATGAAACATTTTTATTCTACATTTGATGAGTGTTATAAACATTTCTTAAGATTATGTCACTCAAGGCACAATCTTGGAATATGACTCTAAGACTTGATTTTGGAACGAAGTATGACTCACATTTTGATTTAACCATTTCAACAATTTCCCGATACCTCTTCTTAGCCATACAAATGTACTAAGATGTCCTTAGAGGATCAATTTTGATATGGTTTCTTAATCACTAAGATAATCATAAAATACGATACTCAAGTACTCTCCCTTCTTTTCAGATTGGAGAAACTTTTATCTTTCTGCCTATTTGATTCTTCTTATTCGTTCTGCTATACATTGAAACCTCTTCAATGATCCAGAATTACACTTAATCTTGTAAGTATAACCATATTTACTAAACTTTTAGTAAATTATAGCGAATAGTCTTATCGTTCTTTGTGGTGGACCTGACCAGCACACAACCAAGTGTATCTGATCCCGTAGTCCTTCACTTGACTCACATATACATGTGAAAAGGGAATTAGTCTTAATTTCCCAAAGAAAAAGTTCTCATTCATCATACAATACAAGTTGCATGATTCCAAGTTTCTTTCTAATTGAAACTTGGGTGATGAGAATCTTTCCTTATTTGGTAAACTTTGACACTACCACAAACGAAAGAATCAAATCCATTTTCAACATTGCTAACAATAGAAACATACAAACATCAATTTTCACAAATGTCCAGTTAGATCCCCTCTGATGTCGCCACTGCACCTTTACCAGAGGTACCTCCTTGTTGCGCAGAACCTTTACCTTCCTTTCCAAAATAGCCACCGGTTGATCCACATACTTCAGGATTCGTCAACCTGAACATCATCTAGTGACACTACCGCCTCCTCGTCCAATATGCACTTCCGCAACTGGGAAGCGTGGAAAGTGTTGTGTATCTGACGGAGCTCCTCTGGAAGATCCAGTCTGTATGCAACCTTGTCAACCCTGGCAATAACCCGAAATGGTCCAATGTATCGGGGACCCAACTTTCCCCTCTTTCTGAAGCGAATCACACCCTTCCAGGGTGAGACCTTCAGTAATACCATGTCACCTACCTGGAACTCCAACTCAGATTGACGTCTGTCGGTGTAACTCTTTTGCCGACTCTGAGCGGTCTGCAGTCGCTGTCTAATCTGCTGAATCTTCTCCGTAGTTTGCAAGACTACCTATGTCCATCCCATCACCCTGTGACCAACCTCACCCCAATAGACCGGGGAGCGACATCTCCGCCCGTACAACAGCTCAAAAGGTGGGGCGCCAATGCTGGAATGATAGATGTTGTTATAGTCGAACTATGCAAGGGGTAGGTGGGAATCCCAGCTCCCACCGAAATCGAGGACACAAGCCCTCAGCATGTCCTCGAGGGTCTGTATAGTCCGCTCACTCTGGCCGTCGGTCTGCGGATGGTAAGCTGTGTTAAAGTGCAGCCGCGTGCCCAGTTCCTCGTGGAACTTCTGCCAGAATCGGGAGGTAAACTGAACATCACGGTCTGAGACGATAGAGACAGGAACCCCATGACGCGTGACAATCTCGCGTATATACACATCGGCCAACTTCTCGGCCGATGAGCTCTCCCTAATGGATTGAAAATGAGCACTCTTGGTCAATCGATCCACGATGACCCAAATAGCGTCAAACCCCTTCGTCGTTCTCGGCAGCTTGGTGATGAAGTCCATCGTGATCTGCTCCCATTTCCACATGGGAATCTCCAGAGGCTGCAGCTTGCCATGCGGCCTCTGGTGCTCGGCCTTGGCCATCCTGCAGGCCAAGCACCTCTCAACATACCAAGCGATTTCTCGCTTCATGCATGGCCACCAGTAACTTAATCGCAGGTCCCGGTACATCTTGGTGGCCCCTGGGTGAATAGATAAATGAGACTTGTGAGCCTCTTCCAATATAGTCTGTCTGACCCCACAATACATCGGAACGCAGACCCTACCACAACGGGTAAATAATCCCCGACTATCCTGAACAAATCGGGTGTTCTCATCCCTAATCCTCTCTAGCTTTCAATTCTCCTGACGTATACCCTCTTCCTGGGATTCCCTGATCAAGCCCACAAGTGGAGAATCCACAGATATCCTCATACATATTGCCGTAGTGGAAGATCCAGCTGACTTGCGGCTCAGAGTGTCCGCAACCACGTTCGCTTTACCTGGGTGGTAAAGGATCTCACAGTCGTAGTCCTTGACTAAATCTAGCCATCTGTGCTGTCTCATGTTCAGTTTCAGCTGATCATGTGTCTCAGGCTCTTGTGGTCCGTGTAAATGGTACAGCGGACCCCATAGAGTTAATGTCTCTAAATCTTGAGAGCAAATACCACCGCTCCCAACTCCAGATCATGAGTAGGGTATCTCGTCTCATGCGGCTTCAACTGCCGCGATGCATAGGCTATCACACGTCCTCTCTGCATGAGGACCGATCCCAGTCCTGCGATGGACGCATCACAAAACACCACAAAATCCTCAACTCCCTCCGGAAGAGTCAATACTGGAGCCTCGCATAGTCGCTGTCTGAGGGTCTCAAACGCCCTCTGCTGCTCGGGGCCCCACCGGAAATCCACCCCCTTCCTCGTCAGACTAGTGAGGGGTACTGCAATCTTGGAGAAATCCTGTATGAATCTCTGGTAGTACCTTGCCAATCCCAAAAAGCTCCTGATGTATGAAGGAGATTTCGGAACCTCCCACTGCATAACCACCTCGATTTTGGTCGGATCGACCAAAATCCCCTCCTGGTTAACGAGATGTCCCAGGAACTAGACCTCTCGTAACCAAAACTCGCATTTCGAGAACTTTGCATAAAGTCGTTCTCGCCTCAGAACTCCCAATAACTCCCAAAGATGCTCCTCATGCTACTCTCGGGTCTTGGAGTACACCAAGATATCACCTATGAATACTATGACCGAGCGATCGAGCATCGGTCTGCAGACCTGATTCATCAGGTCCATAAATACTGCTGGCACGTTGGTGAGCCCAAACGGCATCACCACGAACTCGTAATGTCCATAACGAGTTCGGAACGCGGTCTTCTCCATGTCCTCCTCTTTGACCCTGACCCGATGGTACCCGGACCTCAGGTCTATCTTGGAGAACCAAGATGCTTCCTGCAACTGATCGAAAAGATCATCTATCCTCGGGAGCAGATAACAGTTCTTCACCGTCAGCTTGTTCAACTCCCGGTAGTCGATGCACATCCGGTGTGAACCATCCTTCTTCCTGACGAAGAGTATCGGCGCTCCCCACGGGGAACTGCTCGGACGAATGAACTGCTTTCCCAGCAGTTCCTGCAGCTGTGATGACAGCTCCTGCATCTCTGGTGGTGCCAACCGGTACGGCGCCTTGGCGATAGGGGCCGCACCTGGCACTAGGTCGATCCTAAACTCGACCTGCCTCTCCGGAGGCACTCCGGGTAACTCCTCCGGGAACACATCAGCAAACTCCCTGACCACCGGAACCTCTGAAACTAGAATCTGATCTCTGAGTCGCGTATCTACCACATACACTAGATAACCCGCACACCCGTGCTGAATGTACTGTCGAGCCCTGGCAGCTGAACAAAACCCTAATCCCAATCTGGTACCCTCGCCATAGACAATCAGTTCTCCCCCACTTGGGTTTCGAACCACCACTCGCTGACCCTCGCAATCGATCATAGCTCCAAAGAGACTAAACCAGTCCATACCCACAATCACACATACATCCCCCATGGGAATCGGGATCAGGTCTATCGGAAAAGATACTCCGAAAATCTCCAATACGCAACCCCGATCGACCGAAGAAGCGAAAATCCTGTGTTCGTTGGCGATGGAGACTCGCAACGGACACTCTAACTCTCCCACTGGCAACCCGAACTCCCTACTAAAAGTCTGAGAAACAAACGACCGACTCACCCCCGAGTCAAATAATACCAAAGCAAGTTAGGAGTTCACTAAAAATGTACCTAATCACAGGTGCAAACATATAAGCATAAAACAGATATAATCAGTAAGATAAGGGATAGAAACATACCAGCAACCACATCCGGTGCTGCTCTGGCCTCCTCGGCTGTAAGATGGAAGGCGCGTCCCTGGACCCTCGGGGGCACTGCTTGACCCTGACTCTCGTCAATAATCCTCAGTGTAGTCGGCACTGGAACCTGTGTCGGCCTATCTACGAGCTGTGGACAGTTGGTCTTCACGTGACCAACCTGGTGACAGTGGTAGCAGATCCTCATATCCTGAATCGGGGCTCTCTGGCGACAGTCCCGTGCAAAATGCCCCTCCTTGCTGCATTTGCAGCATGCACTGCTAAACCTGCAAACCCCCGAGTGACCCTTCCCGCACTTGCCACAAGTGCGGCCCTACTGTCCCTCTGACCTGGAATCAGCGGTCTTAGACCGCTTTGGCGCCGGTTGTGATTGTGTCGGGGCCTGCCGCTGCTCCCTCAACTGCAGCTCAATCTCCAACTCATGCCACCTAGCGGCCTCCTCTAGATCCAAAAGCGTATCACAATGCTGGGTCGCCACAAACTGCCGAATATCGGTCTTGAGCATGCTCAGATAACGAGTCATCTGAGCCTGCTTAGAAGCAAACTCTGGGCAAAATATCGCCCTCTCCGTGAACATGCGGGTGATCTCCGTCACCGTTTCACCGTCCTGTCTTAGATCCAGAAACTCCTGAGCCAAACGTTCCCGCTCGACTCGTGGAATGTAGTGAGCGCGGAACATATCCCTGAACTGATCCCAAGTAACCGCAGCTCTCTGGTCATCCGAATAAGACCCAATCATCAGTCTCCACCAGTCCTTTGCCCCGTACCTCAACAAGTTCAGGGCACATATGACCTTCTGGTCAGTAGGACACGAGCACGTGAAGAAACACCCCTCCACGTCAGACATCCACCTCATGGCTTTGATGGGGTCCTGAGTCCCATCAAAAGTAGGGGGCTTCGTGTTGTCGAAGTCCCGGTACTGAAAATCCCGACCGGCTCCCAACCATGCCGCCAATACAGCTGATGTGGCTGCTGCGGCAGCCGCCTCAGTGAGGGCTGCATATCAATCATCAAAATACTCCACCATAGCGGTCTTGATAGACCTAAACATCTCCAGTAACTGAGCCCGTAACATAGCAGCAACCTCATCATGCAGAATCTCCCGGATCCTGTCGTCCATCTCGTCTGGCCTCATCTGGCCGATAGTCTCGGGCGCTGTCGGTGCCTCCTGTCCGCCCTCTCCTGATCCTGACCAGGATCCAATCACGAATCGTCGTGTAACCACCATGCTAAAAACATACCAAAAAGATATCAGATATTCCACATAACAATCTGGGAACCAACTCCCAACCAAAACCCTACGGGTTGTGACTTCCTTGCTACGCGTATGGGTCCTGTGCTTTCAGTAGTACGGGCCCATACCACCTTCCACACCTACCCATATTTATCTCAAGTATCATCACAATGCCCTACAACTATACATAAGCATGGCGTGCGTTCAGTCCTCACTCCTAGAGGAAGGATAAATATATCATAACTGGCGGACTCGTCCAAACAACCCATCCATCCATGAAACTTCCAACAACCCTGAAGCACTCGTGTATGCTAACCATACATAATGTTGGACCCTATAGACTTTCGAATACATGATCCTACCCTAAGCCCTTCATCAAACAAGAACAGGAAATAAGGCCAAACCAAACATTCTCAGGCTATAAGATCTTAATTATGTACGGTCGTGATGCATACACTAAGTAACTACAGTAATGATGTCAATCTCATATAAGGAAAACCCTAGGCTACCAGGCATCATATAATCATGCAATTCTATCATGCAATTCCTGAAGATCCCTAGCCTAGTACTAGCTTGTTGTTCTAACATATCACATAAATCAAATAATCCGTAAGGTATTTTGGGGTCTATCCACGAGCTCTGGCTGGC
Source organism: Lactuca virosa (assembly GCF_052849685.1). Classification (NCBI taxonomy): domain Eukaryota; kingdom Viridiplantae; phylum Streptophyta; class Magnoliopsida; order Asterales; family Asteraceae; genus Lactuca; species Lactuca virosa. Next base: position 75,234,429 of record NC_136431.1, read on the forward strand.
CGTACACTTGCATCCTCCTTTATTATTTTGAAAACATTGTAAGAAAATTGTTTTAAAAATCTTGTCCTTAATTTGAGACTGGAGACACGCGAGTGTTTCCTCCAATTCACTCAAACCAAGGCTCAGATACCAACTTGTAACATCCATAAAAATATGCCAAATTTGAACTTTTTAAAACATTTAAAATCATTAAGTTATTACAATTCGTTTTTCAAAATAGTATCATATCAGAGTTCCCAGAAATCATAATCATAAATCGAGGAAGTGTACGATCACGCCTTTGCCTTCTCGCGATCATCCGAAGTACCTGAAACAATAATCGATAAATGTAAGCTCGAAGGCTTAGTGAGTTACCCCCAAAATACCAACACCATACAGATATAACCATATCATATAAACATATAAGCAAACAGCATGCATAATGAGCCATCAGTCTGACTGGACCGCCTCGCAGGCCTTCAGTCTATTTGGACCGCTCTCCGAGCCTTCGACATGTCTGGACCGCCTCGCAGGGCCTACAGCCTATCCGGACCGCTCGCCGGGCCTTCGGTCTGACTGACATGCCCTCCTGGGCCTGTAGTCTATCCGGACTGCCCTGGGTATGTTCGCCTTCAGCACAAAGCAGGTCCGCCTCAACCCAAACCCCAATCAAACAAACATGTGCACATAATATCATATGCTAGCATATATAACAGTCAAACCGATCTAACAGACCATCAATCATAGCAATATCCTATAACCAGGATACAGACGTAACCGGTCACTAACATAGCATCATCCTATATACCAGGATACCGACCTAACCAGGTCACTAATCATCTCAGCATCCTAACTACCAGGATGTAAATCAATAAGCATATCATGCAATAAACCCGGATACAAATCCGATAATGGTTGGCATTGGTACCTTAGACCCTGTTGATATAGTGAGGATAACTCACCTCCAATGTCGATCTGAATTGAAGAATCAAACTCCCGAATCGTTGTCTCACCAAAAATCCCGAACTATCCAAATAACGAATATTAAGTCAATAAATGGGAATATCAATCTTGACCAAGAGTCCTACAACTAATCATAGTCCATTTTGCCTTTTCCATAATTTGGGCCAAGGCCCAATGCCAAATCCATGATCCACAAGTCCACATATATAAGGCCCAACATTGGCCCAATTTTCCAAATTGGGCCCAACTCCCTAATTGGGCCTCTTTCAAAGACTCACTACCAAAACTGGCCCAAAATACTCTTATCTAGAGAGCCCATCAAGACCCAAGTCCAACTAGTCCAAAAGCGGCCCAATCCCAAAGCCCAAAATGTCAAAAGCCCAACAGAGGGCGTACGCGGGGCGTACACCTCTGGTACGCTGGGCGTACTTCCATTTTGCGTTGACCACCATCGGGGTGGTTGACTCAGTACGTTGTCCATACAGAAACTACGCGGGGCGTACGCTGGGTTTCACCATAACTCTAATAAGTGCTTAATGGCTTAAGCACTTAAGCCCATATTGCAGATCCATCGACCAAAAGTGTCTTAGAACCATAAAGTCTCGAACTTTAAGGCTTTGGACGTCCAGAAAGCTCTTAATACATGGTCTTAATCCATTAATACCTTTCTACTACATGCATGGGACATCTTAAGCCATTGGGACCTCATTTTTATCACTTAGGACCCTCTCTAAGGTCTGAAAGGACAGCTTATTTCGTCCAAATCATATCATGCACCAACTTAGAGACTTTGGGACAAGAAATGGTTCCTTAAAGCTAAAATGGCAAGATCTATAACATACGAGCATAAAGTTTTAAGCTTTTTACCTTCTGGAACTTCTAGGGCACCAAACAACTTCAGATCTACAAGTTTGTTCTCCTTCTCCAACTTCTTGATGCAACACCTTCTTCTCCAACTACTCAAAACACACTCTATAAGCTCACACACTCAAGGAAAGGGCTAGGGTTTGGGGAAAACGGCTCAAAACAGTAGAGGCTGAGGTAAGGGAGGGTTATGAGCTCATAAGGATGTTTATATAGCACTAAAACCCTAAATATTAGGGTTTCCACCTGACGTGAGTACGCTCAGTGTACACAAGTGTATGCCCAGCGTACTAGGGCGCGCCTAGTACGCTTAGCGTACCTTATGTACGCTTAGTGTACTCTCTTGATCCCAAAGTTGCAACTTTAGCCCTTAGGCTTCTCATGGGTCGACTCTTCTAACCCCAAGGACTACAAATCACAAAATAATAATAGAAGAGAGGATTCGGAAATACCTGCAAAATCTTGTGATGTTACAAATAGGGTAACATGTACCATATAATCACACAAATTTCAGTAGAAGGGTGTTTTGGTTAATTAACCTTCATTAAAAAAGGAAATTTCAGGATTTTAAGGGATAATTAATTTCCTTTTTTTAAATCTGAATTTTTTAAATTAATTCAAATTTAATTCTATTATAATTTCTAATATTAACCGATTTTATTCTGTCAGAATGACAGAGAGTCAAACATAAACTAGTAAATATATTTTCGATTTTATTCTTGCAGAATATGGTTCATTCAATATATTTTTTATAATTAACATGCTTAAAAAATGATACAACATATTATCAAGAATAACATTTTCTAAAGAATACAGATTTTATTTTTTAAGAATCATTAATTACATTAATTCCTAAAGAATAAGACTAAACAATTATTACATTCATTCTGGAAAAAAAAATGATTAATAATGGTTTAAGAATTACATTTATTCTTAAAGATTAAAACTAAGAATGGTTAAAAAAATAAAAATAAAAACATCAAAATCTAACAAAAACATTAATCCATTCTGAAAGAATACATTCTGGCAGAATACATTCTGCTAGAATACTCTCGTTCTCCATCTTTTCTTCTTTTTCCATATCAATGGCAGTCTCTTCAAAATCTATATCCACAAAGAAAACATAATCAACTTTAAAATATTAAAACTTTTAGTATATTCTAAAAGGATAAAACTATAAATTCTAATAGAATGTGTTAGACATTAAAGACTTTGAATTTATTCTAACATAATGTAATACTCGAGTCACTTGATTTAGTATTCCCCGAGTCACTTGATCCAAATAATCGGGTTAATCTAATTACAATAATTCTAGAGCCTACATTGTAGCTAACACAGAGAACAATACGTTGGAAAAAGGTCATATTGTTACAAGCAAGAATGTGGGAAATATGACAATTCAAAGATCACAAAAATTTTCTGAACAAAGTAAAAGTGCTAAAAATATAGCTGTAACATCCAATGTTCAAAGGACTGTAACTCAGCCAATATTAATCCAATTAAAATGACTTCAGAACCTAACTTGTAGCTAACACAAAGGAGAACATGCAGAAAAAAATCCAAATCATTCCAAGCTAGTATGAGAGAGATATGATAGTTCAAAGATTACAAAAAAATTTGCTGAAATATTTGATTCAATCATTTTAGCAAACAATTGGCTGGCAAAATCGGATGCTCAAATCTTCTCATAGATGAGGAAATCCATAAGCCACTTGATATGAAATTGAAAACTACTCTAGAAAAAATCTTAAAATGTAAGTACAGATAGGAAAAATAGAATAAGAATGATTGGAAACGAACTGATTTTGTGCCAGGTAAATTCATCCCATCCTCTTCGTCTAAACTCAATCACAGGTCCTACTTCCCCTTATTTCTTTATCCGAGATCTCTTTGCAGATGAACAGGTCCACTGTGGAACAATCATATTTTTTTTAAATATCGTTGAAGCCTTTCTCGATGTTGGGTGGCGATGGTGGATCGATGGTGTCTGATGGTGTTGGCTGGCGAATGAGTCCAACTCCGACCCTCCTGTCTTCTTCGATCACATAGTTTCTCGATTCTTATTTCTGTTCTCGAAGTCTTTCCCTCCGGTGCTCCTGTCATCTTTGACCATGGGTGGTTTAGGATCGATCGCATAGCACGAAGAGTCGGCGATGGAGATGATGACGGTGGTGGTCGGCAGCCAAGATGATGATGTTTGTGGACGATGGGTTTTAGAAAAAACGGGGAAAGGGTGGTGGTGTTATAGGGTTGTAAAACTGATAACCTAATTTAAAGGGGATATTATTTGATTTTATCAATTTACCATAGTTAGTTATAGTATAGATCACTATTATACCCTTATATTTATTATTAATGATTTATTTTTTCTTAAATTCTCATTGGTCCATAGATGCATATAATAGTTGTTGGAAACATTTGAACCTAGCTCTCTCTCTCTCTCTCTCTCTGTATATATATATTGGCATCGCATAACAAAAATCTGTACTTTAGTAAGAAAGTCAAGAGTATTGATTTCTAGAAGTCAATACTAGTATTGCATATTGTTCGTGGGGAACAAAGTTTTTCAATTTGTAAATTGCAAAGTTTGGAAATCGTTTCGCTATAATAGACTTAAGGGGGAGGGCACTCATACTCTTTTCGAATATAAAGGTTTACATTGTATAGTTTAATAGAGCTTAGTCATAGACATATATGAATATCATGTTGAAATGGTTCAACAAAGGAGATTCGATATATGAAAATATTATAGCAAAAGACAGAACAAATATCAAATCCTTATGTGAGACATAATAAGTCGAGACCCATATGCTTCGAATATATTATCGATTACATATGCTATAATATTCACTTATTCTAATTTTTCAAATGCTCAGAGCATTGTGAAGAAAATGACTAGAACTTTGTGTGACTAAAGTTGTTAAACAACTGACAAGAACATTCTAAGGTTATACCAAAAGACTGATTGTTTGTGGACGGTTAGAAGTATGATATTAATTTGGATGGACCATAGTGACAAGATTCTGTATTGAGATGATTCTTGATCAAAATTGATGGCTATATAAATATGAAAATGTTTCCATAATGGGAGATTCTTGAAAAATCTACATGTGAGTTGGAAACTTTGATGCAAGAGAAGTGTTCAAGGAGTGTACATTGAATTAGATATTACCATGTAATTGTTTCTAGTAACAAAGTTCCAATGGGATATTCTGTAATATCAAAGGATCAGTCTTCGAGACTTTGGAATCTTGATATCACAGGAGATTAATGCATGTTAAGTTGAAATTCCATCACATATTGGATAATGATAAGAATTTGGAATTGTGAAATGAGCATCATTAGAATAATGTCCAGTTGATATGTTCACAAAGTAAGGACCATAGAGAGACATAATATGCATGTTTATAACATGGCATGACTGATGCTTAACTCAAGTGATTAGTTGATTACTCGAAACATTATAGAATGAATAAAGTCGTAATTATTATGGTGATTAAATAATGGAGATTATTTATATTCAATAAATTTGAGACCATAGTTAATTACTTTATTATTGTGTTTCACTTTGCATGTTTTACTTCCTGAATGATTTGATTATTCGAAATTTCATAGATGTTCATACTTTTGGAAGTAATGAATTAAGACTGTTATAAATTGAATTGTAGATTGTCTATGGAGATTAGACATTGCAATGGTTGCAACAATATTCATGAGTACTTAGAAAATGGAGATTTTGAGTATTGGATAAACCCACGCTCAAAGAATTACTTCATGGATTTTATCACGAGTAATTGTAAGACGATAATATCTTTCTTAAATGGAGATATATGAGTTGTAATTTATAAGTCGATTGTACATTGGTATTGCAAAAACGCATCAGTAACTTGATGTTATAAAATGTAGTGTCATGTATAATTTTGTGAGTAAAGGGTACAATCATATGAGTCAAAGTTTATTCGTTCCTTTTGCCCTAACGAAAAAGCGATATATTTGGGCCCCTCGGTGATTTGGTGTTGACTTATAGTGTTGGGCCCAGCCAGGACTAAATTGATGTGTTCAATTAGAAGTCTTATGATGTCATCACAAATCAGGAAACCGGGAAACAAAATTTTGGACAATGAGATTGATTCTAATTCATGTGTCATATCCATACGATATTTTGTTGAACGGAGGAATATTTGATCACTTATCTAAGGACCAATATCTGATCGGATCAAAGTTCGGCAGTTACTTTGGAAAGCACCATTTGTTGTTTAATTTAGAAGTTATACATGTAATTTAGTTTTTAGACTTATCAAAGTGCGAGTCTGTTGGATTAGGTGTCTAAGCCTATAACTAAATTAATATAATCTTGAATTATTAGCAGAGTCCTTTTTGGTTGCCCTCAAACCTAGTAATTGACTAGAATGCTTTTTGAAGAGAGAGAGAGATAGAGAGAGAGAGAGACTGATTTATTAATTTATTATATGATTAATAAATTAATTAGAACTCAAAATAAATGATTTATTAATATAATATATTAATTAGAAATAGTATTGTTTAATTAGAAATTAATCAAAAATTAATTGGAATTAATTTTGAGATTAATTGGATTAATTAAAAGTAGAATGACTAAATGTGACAGTGTTCAAAAGTTAAGCATTGACCAATTCTAAAACCTCCCATAGAGGGGACGGTTTCTAGAGGTATTTTTGGGCTATAAGGAAGCTTGGAATGTCGTAGGGAGGAAGCAATGGGGTAAGGGTTATTTAAAAGGAATTTGCCTTATACACAACTTTCCTAACACATATATATAAACCCCTAAGGGTTTAGAATTTTGAAATTCATCTCATTCTAAGAGTTTAGATTCGAAATTCTTCCTTATTCTCCGCTCTCCTCTTTAGCTTCCAGTTGCTAGGGTTTTTGTGTGAGCCATTAGAGGCACGAGACTTCTGGTGCTTGCTTTCTAAAGACCAATCAAGAAGGAATATTTGTTTATTTGTTATAATAAACAAACGTTATGTTTTTCTAATAACCCTTTCCTAATTTTGAAAAATAGCATTGTACTTTTAGGGTTCTTGATATTCAATTGTTTGTTGCAAATCATAGTGAGAACATAGACACTTTAGGTTGCATGTGAACTTAGGGTTTAAGTTTTTCCGCCAAAATAAGATTTTTGTAACCTATAAAACTCATCACGTTCCCCACCAAAACCACTTCACAAATGTATAAAATGATTTTCTATTTCTAGAAAATGAATTTCTGCCTTTGGATTTGGCATCAAAAGTAGAACCACTGTTGACAAAAATAGCAAATCTTGGGGGTAAAATATCATCAGTCTCTTCTGTTTCAGAAGTGCAGCTTTCTAAGTACATTCATGCTTTGGAAAAAAAATATTAACCTTAAGACTGCTACAACAGGTAAAATTTTGAAAATTACTCCTATTTTTTGTATACAACTTTTAGAAGGTTAAATACAATTTTTTGGTTAGTCAATAAAAATAATGTTACGGAATCCATTCATTACTTTCATCCTAATATTCATTCAAGTAGGGAGGATCCTACTTTACTCTCCCTATCACTATTGAATTAAAACGGTCATTTTCCCCATAGATTCATTAGTACTTTTTGTAGAGTTTGTGAAAGTAATATTATATTGCTAATTTACCCATGTTGTTGAGCTTCTTGGACATCGACACTAAATAGCTTATCATTTTGGGTGATCTGATTACTAATTTTTTTCATTCGACTCTTATATTTTCATTCTTTTTATGCAGACCTTCTAGACATGATGAAAGGGTAAAATGATCAGCAAATGAATGCAAATGATCGAGAACCTAAGATGTTAGGCAAATGTCAATAGGTACATAGTACCTTTTTTATCTTGATTTATATCATTAGCATGTCAATAAAGTTGGGGACCAATATATAAAATTTTAATATCTGATTTCTTGTAACACTTCTTCTTAGAGCTGATGAAAGTTCCACGTTTAGAAGCGAAGATTGTACTTTTTTTATATAAGATTCAGTTTAGTATATTGGTCAGGAAATATTATTCTTTGCATTTCTTGTTTTCTTATATTTACCATATTTTATCTTTGCTGCCGGTTCTCTTTGCAAATTTAGGTTGCAGATCATAGGAAAAACGTAAATGATTTATATTCATTAGAAGAATGAACCATTGGAAGAACACGCAAGTTATTAGTTATCTGTCACTTTAATTACCCATTTATTCCGAAACAAAAGATTGGTTTAATTTTTTCTTTTTTATATATGTCATATCAGATTAGGAGTTTTGTAAAGTTGAGAAGAGTCATGCAGACAATTATTTCTCTTGGAAATGCTTTGAAACCGGGAACTACAAGAGGTGAGTTATTACTATTAGTTTTATTTTATTTATTTTATTCGGAGTTACAGAAAATTGTTTTGGTTTTAGGTGTTGTTCGGTTTGGACAGCCTCTTCATACTTAATGAAACATCTAGTAGTAGCAATAAAATCACTCTCATGCATTATCTATGTAAGGTAAAGACTTTTTATTTATTTGTTTGTGTTTCTTTCACTTTGTTTGTGGTTTTGACAGCCTCTTTCACTTTCGTTACTTTATTTTAAATTTTTTTTCTGCTTAAAGCATTACACTTTAAAAAAAAATATGTCCAATTATAATATTGTATTTTGATGACATTGTTATAACTGGATAGATTTTTCTAAATACGATATTGTAATATGAAGAAATGAAAGTAGAATGATATAATAGACAAATCAATGAAAGTAACTTGCTATCTCTTACATCTAACCCTAATTACTTTCTCATACATATGTCGATCGAATGGAAAATTTGTTCAAAGACTTTGTGAAATCGTTCATTCGAACCCGCAGCGTAGTGCAGGCGGATTTTCTACTACTTTTGTATCATTTCCGTTAGCATAAAAAAATTCTCAAATGCCCATCATAGCATATTGGTGACCAAACATTTTTATAAAAATTCATCTATTATGATTCATAATACAAAAATAAAAATAATAATAATAAACATATATGATCCCATATATCTTTTTAAGGATTCCAACTCATAAATATCTTTTAAGGATTATAAAAAAATGCCTATTCAACAAGTGAGAAAGAAACCAGAAAGTGTTTATAGTAAATATGAAATGAAAAAAAAAAAAAAAAAAAAAAAAAGATAAAACCACAAAATCTTTCACGTTTATAAAGATAAAATAAAAAATTACATGAAAATTAAAGAATATATATCCTCTTGCAAAATTCGATAATGTCGAAAAGGAGTAATGGCAATAACGTCGACTAGAGACTTCGCTTTAATTACACTTGCTAATGGGGATTATCCAAAAAATTCAAGATCCACTTTTTTTAATACAAAACAAAGAGAGAGTAAAAACGGCGGAGACGTGTCACTACAGAAATACAAATGTCAACACAGGGAGAAGACACATACAGCCTACGTGTCTTCACCTCTTCTTCTCCACCTCCAGAAAGAACACAATAAATTTAACCCCGCCATTGTTGCTTCAAATCTTATGTTCTTCAAGGAAATCACTACACTCACACACTACCATGAAGGTTGATACAAGATCACAGAATCATCCTCCAGGAGACGAAGAGAAAATCATGACCAGAAAGCAGAAAGCGGAGAAGCAAGAACACGAGCAATCGCCAAACAAGAAACCAAAATCAGAGGACCACAACAACAACAACAACAACAATGGAAATAAGTCGAATAACAAATCTCTAACTGACATTGTCGCTGAGTTTGATAAGTTCTGTAAAACCACAAGTCAACATCTCTCGATTAAGCAGATGCGTGAGATCCTCGAAGCTAACAACGCCGATAGTTCAGGCTCAGATGATGCCGTTGTGCCTAGATGGTAAGTTCTAATTTCTATTCGCTATTTAACTCTCATAGGCATAAACACAAACACTTGGCATGCATTGAGATTTTTATTGTGTATGTTTCACTTCTTCAGTCAAGATATGATGTTCTACGGAGTGTTAAAGGAGTGTCCTATCTGCGGTGGAACACTGCATCACGATGGTCATAATTACATCTGCGAAGGATCATACAGTGAGTGGTCGACATGCACGTATAGCACCAATGACCCTCCTAGAATCGAAGAGCCTATCAAATACCCTGATTTTGTGCAGGATTCTCCCATTTCTGATGTAATTCTCTCTATCTCAGGTTCCTTGATTCTGTATGTGTTTTTTTGCTATGAGATCCAACCGATTACATTATTTTTGTATAGTTACTGATGGAGCATCGAGACCCAAAGGGGAAACCGAAGAGGGATATACAGTCAAAAGATAAGCCTTTTGCAGGAATGATCATATCTCTCTCTGGTCGACTCTCTCGCACACATGTATGTAATATTTTCTTCTCGTTGTTCTTAGAGTTTTACAACTTCTATATCCTTTTCTCACTGTTTTCATCATCTTCTGAAGCAATATTGGAAGACTAAGATCGAGAAACATGGAGGAAAAGTCGCAAATTACGTCATCGGAGTGACGTGTGTAGTCGTGTCGTCCTCTGAACGAGATCGAGGAGGATCGTCGAAAGTTGCAGAAGCATTGTTAGTGTTCTCTTATCTTACTTCTTTCTCCCTCTCTCATCGGATCTAAAATATTCGCATAAATGAAACAGAGAACGAAGTATAGCAGTGGTACGTGAAGCATGGCTGAACGACAGCATCGAGAAAGACGAACCACAGCCACTGGACGCTTACGACGTCGTTAGCGATCTCGCTGTTGACGGAAAACAGATCCAATGGGACATGCAAGATCGAAGTCAAGAAGCCCTAGAATCTCTAAACGCCGAAGTAAACGATTCTGATTCTTCATCTTCCTTCCATAACTTCCGTTACCTAACTTCACTTATCTCTGTTATTCAACTTCTCGCAGATCAAGATGTATGGAAAGAGAGGCGTACACAAGGATAGCAGATTAGACAAAGATGGAGGTGTGATCTTCGAGAAAGACGGAATCATATACAACTGTGCGCTTTCTGTAAGCGATAGAGGAAGAAAAATCAACGAGATCTGCGTGATGCAACTGATAATGGTGCCGGAGGATCGGATCCATTTATATTACAAAAGAGGGAAAGTCGGAGCGGATTCAAGAGCAGAGGAAAGAGTAGAAGAGAAGAAGAACGTCGATGAAGCAATCAAAGAGTTTGCTGAAATTTTCGAGGAGTTAACTGGTAATGAATTTGAGCCATGGGAACGAGAGAAGAAGATTCAGAAACAACCTCGAAAGTTTTACCCGATTGACATCGACGATGGTTATGACGTCAGATATGGAGGTCTAGGGTTACGTCAGCTTGGAGCAGCTGCAGCTCACTGCAAGCTTGATCCGTTTGTCGCTAATTTCATGAAAGTGCTTTGTGGTCAAGAGATTTACAGGTATGCGTTAATGGAGATGGGAATTGATGCACCTGATCTTCCCGTCGCCATGCTCACTGATTTCCATATAAAAACATGTAAGTTTCCTGTTTCTTGTTTCCAATCTCAAGTTCAATTACTACTAAAAAAAAGCCACTTTTTGATGTGAAAAATCGAATTCAGGTGAGGAGACTTTACTTGAATTTGTTGAGAAACTATTCAAGACGATTGAAGGGGAAGAAGACAAACCTAGCGCTGTGTGGTCAGACTTTAGTCAACGATGGTTCACACTGTTGCATTCTACAAGGCCTTTTATCTTTAGAGATCATCAAGATCTTGCAGACCATGTAAGCAAAATTTAAAATTAAAAAATCCATCGTTATTTATTGATTTATTCAGTTCTTAATCTGTAAAGTTATGGACTTATTATGGTTATTGTGTTAGGGTGCATCTGTGCTTGAAACTGTGAGGGATATAAATGTGGCTTCAAGGATTATAGAAGATATGAGTGGATCCACCATTGATGACCCTTTGTTTGATCGATACAAGAAACTCGGTTGCTCAATTTCAACTTTGGAAAAGGAATCAGATGACTACAATATGATTCTTAAATACGTTGAAAAAACCTACGAGCCTGTGAAAGTTGGGGAAATTGTAAGATCCATTTTTTATATATATTTTCTAATCATTGATCCAACGGTTGTAAATTTGTAATCTAATCTTTGTAATTTTCAGAGCTATGGGATATCTGTTGAGAATGTGTTTCAAGTGGAAGTGGGTGCAGGACCTTCTTATGATGAAATCAAAAAACTCCCAAATAAAGTTCTTCTATGGTGTGGTAAGTAAGAGACTTTCCACTTTCGAATCTTTCAAGGGTATTATGGTAATTTGCTAAAGATCATCTTATTGTGTTGTAACTTTAGGGACACGAAGTTCGAATCTATTGAGGCACTTGCATAAAGGATTCTTGCCAGCTGTATGCACACTCCCGGTTTCTGGATACATGGTACGGAGTTGCATACTATGTTGTTTTTTGTTTTGTACTATGATGATGTCAGCAAGTGTGGTGTACAGTTTGGTAGGGCGATTGTGTGTTCTGATGCGGCTGCAGAAGCTGCAAGATATGGGTATACAGCTGTGGATAGGCCAGAAGGGTTTCTAGTTTTGGCTGTGGCTTCTTTGGGGAAGGAAATTACAGAAATAACCTCGGTGCCTGAAGATACGGAGCCTTTAGAGGAGAAAAAAGCAGGAGTGAAGGGTTTAGGAAGGAAGAAAACCAATGAAAAAGAGCATTTTGTTTGGAAGGATGATATCATGGTGCCATGTGGTAGTTTGGTTGAATCTGAGCATAAAGATAGTCCTCTCGAGTATAATGAGTATGCTGTTTATGATCCTAAACAGGTAATAAACTAATAACTGTGGGTTTTGAAAGTATTTGGGTAAAATGGTCATTTGTTCTTTGGGTTTTGGGTTTGCAGGTGATGATAAGGTTTTTGGTTGGAGTGAAGTTTGAAGAACAAGATGTTGTGTATGAAGAAGTTGATCCAGCTGATGCTCCTGTTGAGTAAAGATGGTTGATGTGGGTAAAGGGTTTTTTGGTCTTTTCTAGAAGGATAGGAACTTTAGGGGTAGTATGGTCTATTTTGATGTAAAAATCATTGATGTCATTTTGCAATATGTTTGGGCATCATGTAGTAGTAGTATACTATCGGCTATATATATGTTATGTACTGGGTTCTATGAATATATATCTACTCATTGTATATATTTTGGTTTTTACTTCATTTCAATGACTAGAAGTAATTTAATGTCTACATATGTTTATCTCTAAACAATTAAAATGTTTCATATAGAAATGTAAGAAAAGAAGAGTGGGAATTGGGAATTGAGTAACGTGTGTAAAAGAAGCTACAATGAGTCGATGACAATGTGTCATCTGTGAATAGTTGCAGGAGGGAATTTGAACTTATCTGAAACGAAAGGGATGGCTACAGGGTTGTTGACTAAATCTTCATACAAATCATATTCTGCTTCATAATCGTGTAAACTAAGTTCTTTTTTCTGATTTGTATGGTAATGATGTTTGGCTGAATCTGATTTACCGAATCCGTAGATGCTAACTTTGTCACATATCCCCAAAGCAAGCATGATTGCTTGCATACCGGAGGAATAATGGAACTCGGATCCTCCATGAACGGAGCTCCATGTTTCCAATGGCTTCCCGGTTTGTTTCAAGTACCTTTTGATTGAATAATACTTGATGATTCTTGCACATAGAACGTCAAGCTTTGGATCTGTGATCATCAATGGCGATTTGTGAGATGAATTGCAAAGAGCGTAATCGAGAAAATGAACTGGCTGCGACATGTACATCATTATAGGCACTTTCTCGCCGTATGGATGACAAAAACAACCTCCTCTACGTGAACATAAATGGAGAATGTTGCTGTTCATGAATGAGAGACTGGTTTTTGAGCCAACAAATCGTTCATAGCCACCGATTCTAGCATTGTTCAATCGGATCACAAACTCATGGCTATCGATTTCTCCACCTAGATTACGCCTGAGCAAAATCCCACTGTTACCGACCACCGCGCACGTCCTGTACTTCCGCCTGGATCCCAAACCTCCGGTCATGTTTACAGTCTTCAACACGTTGACTACCTCGAACATCACATCAGGATCAAACCGACGGTGGCGCCACCAATCCCGCAAATACCGTCTGAATTTCAACCACAGAGTGTAGAACTCCGGCGACCTGAGATCCATAGGCCCACGCCTAACGGACCTAGCACCAGTATCCATACGGTACCTACCCGCCGACAAAAACGATCGCTGGCGATTGAAGTTATCGCTTCGGAAATCCATGTCCACCAGCTGCTCGACGTTTTGTCTGAGTGACTTCTCAGCTAAATCAACCGCAGCAAACGACAACAAAGCTGAATTAAACACTGAGGGAACCTTCTCTGTAGCTTCTGTATCGCTAATACTAAGAATGTCTCCAAAGGCGCCGGATACAATGATCCGAAAACACAGAGTTGCGGCGGCGGCAGCAAAGACGAGCAGAACGCTGAACAATGGACGCACTGATCGCTTCATCATCGTTACGTTTATGTAGGTGTGGTCAAAGGCGTTCGTAAACAGATCGAGATCGGAAGAATCTAATCGCCGGCGTCATAGGTTGTAGAGAATGGATTTCAAGTAGATTAAACTTCGTCGATTCTTCTTCATTGGTCTGCAATAGGCTTGATGAATCGAGTGATGTTGAAATGCAGATGGGATGTTGTAGGTACGTTATCGGTTGAATCTAGTTGGCATGTGCGTATATGTGTTTGTGATTGAGATGGGTGATTATTAAACTTCAATCTTTCTTTGGGGAGGTGGATTTCCAAAGAGAAAGTGGGTTAGATATCATGGGAAGGTCCGCTTCCATTTGAATGGTATTATACTATGTTTAGATAGTCGATTAATTAAATGGCGGTATAATTTTATTTTTTTTTTTTAAAAATAGCAAAAATGGTCCCTGTGGTTGGCAAAATTATGTGGTTTTGGTCCAAAAATAGTTGGTGGTGCATCAGTGGTCTAATTTTGAATACCTTGTGTGTTTTTGGTTCCTATGGTTGACATTTGTGTGTGGTTTTAGTCCACACCCAACCTAAAATGACGATTATTCCTTAGAATTGTTTTTTTATTTATTTTTATATATTTTCTTATGATTTTTTATTTTTCAATTAAATAAACCAAAAAATTCCTAAAACCCAGTCATCGTCCCCAGTCCATGCCCCTCTCACTCTGTCGATCTTCCTTCTTACTCTCTCACACGACCTACCCTCCATCGTCGGCCTTGCCTTCGCCGATGACAGCAGCCCACCTCCCACCGCCTAAAATATCAATTTCTCACCCCTACTTCCCATTGTCTCTCCCTTAAACCATACATTCCCTATTCTATTATAGAGACTGACTTTTCTAGCTCTCGTTAGTAATTCGGTCATCATCGGTCACCGATGAACTACTCCCATCCATCGCCACCACTAACACCGGAGAAGGGCGACGATGTCGTAGCGGAGATCGGAGTTAAGGTTTGTACATATTTTTGTCGAATCTGTTCACCACGGTAGGAGTGAGCGACAACCAAGCCTAAGAGAAATTCAACAATAATGGTCGATGCGGCCTGCCTTCTCCGTCGTCACCTGCATCACATGCCTTCGTCTTCCTTCTCTGTTGCCACCTCTTTCTGCATTCAACTATTGTAACTACGATTATCGTCCTCCATCAACGATTGAGAAAAAATATTGAAATCAACACACAAACACACTCATGCACACATGTAAATCCCTGGCAAAAACACTTGAAATCGACACCCACACTAAATTAGTAAATATAGAAAAAAAAGTTCGTGATGATTGGTTTGAAATAGAGGTAGACACAGGTGGTGGTTGTGTAGGTGTTCGCCATTTTTGTTTTGCGAACCCTAGCTTTGATATGTAGATCATGGCTCCGGCAAGGACTACGTTTAGCAAACCATAGCTCCGGTGGAGGGCGGTTGAAATACTACACGGTTTTTGGTTTTGTTGTCTAGATCCGGCTATAGGAGGGAGGTGGTGGTCGAATTGAACTACAAGAGGGGGAAGAAGTTGTTGAAGGGGATCGTATAGAGATATAGAGGGGGCAGCCCCTTTATTATTTTTATTTAATTAAAAACAATAAAATAAATACAAATTAATTAAAAAACAAATATAATGGGTATAATAGTCTTATCATGTTTATAGGGACCAAAAACAATAAAAAGATCCAATTTTGGACCATTGGTGAACCACCAAAACTTTTTGGACCAAAACGACATAATTTTGTCAACCACATGGACTATTTTTGCAATTTTGTCTCTTTTTTTCAAGTTTTTGTTTTAAATCCAAACATTTTTTAAATCAGTGGTCTTTTTGAGATAATTTCGTTGTATTTTTTGTCCTTCAAAAAATTGAAAAGACTAAATTACCTTCCTAATATTTTTTTTATGTTTGTTTTATTTATTTTAATTTTTTATTAATAATAAATATGGTATCTCTCTCTCACACACACACACATCATGTATAGATGCATACGACCAAAGATTTATCAAGAAATATCACACCACATCTTTGTAGATGTCATCGAAATACACACAACCCAAGTTTAATTATGTATCGAATATTACCACAATTAACAGAGATGACGACCATTGTGCTATTGTGGGTTTTCCGTTTCTAAGAGAGACTATCCCTTCACAATTTTGGACACCACCAAAACTTTTTGAACCAAAACGACATAATTTTGTCAACCACATGGACTATTTTTGCAATTTTGTCTCTTTTTTTCAAGTTTTTGTTTTAAATCCAAACATTTTTTAAATCAGTGGTCTTTTTGAGATAATTTCGTTGTATTTTTTGTCCTTCAAAAAATTGAAAAGACTAAATTACCTTCCTAATATTTTTTTTATGTTTGTTTTATTTATTTTAATTTTTTATTAATAATAAATATGGTATCTCTCTCTCACACACACACATCATGTATAGATGCATACGACCAAAGATTTATCAAGAAATATCACACCACATCTTTGTAGATGTCATCGAAATACACACAACCCAAGTTTAATTATGTATCGAATATTACCACAATTAACAGAGATGACGGCCATTGTGCTGTTGTGGGTTTTCCGTTTCTAAGAGAGACTATCCCTTCACAACCACTAACTGAAGCATTGAAACTCAATCCCATTCAAAATTTGGTACTTGAAATTAATGCTAAAAACCATATGACTCAAAACTCAGATCCATCTCTTCATCTGGATGAATCCATTTAATAGAAAATCCCCATCGATTTATTACAAATAATAAACACAAAATCTGATTTTAAGGAAGGTGGTGATTCGAAGAACACTCTTGAAATCGAGATTCATAACCCTAAACTTTGATATGTGCGAGCGGAGGTGTAACGCCCGCAGATCCGGGCTAGTCAATTTAGAGACAATGAGCATCAAAAATGAGTTTTTGATGAAAGATTATTTAGAAGGATTAATCTTAACCAAGTTTTAGTATATGTTACAAGGGTTCCGTACATATAAAGAACGCCGAAATTCGAGTTATAACGAAGAAGTTATGGCTCGTCGAAGTTTTACGGCAAAACCGGCATGACACCGGAAGACGTAAATAGTGAATTTACGGTAGAAGACTTTTTAGCCTTAGTGATCTAAACAAAAATTGTAGTATACGTTAAACCGAGAACATACAAAAAAAGAACGCCCAAATCTGACTTCGTATGAGGAAGTTATGAATTTTCTAAGATTTGGCAAAGCAGTGCATGACCCGAAACTCGAATTTTAGTTCGAGCGGTTTTTGGCCTACGCGACGTAAATGAGAGTTGAAGATCTCATTAATAGGAACTCAACGGTAAAAAGACAGACGAAAACGGAGTCCGTATGTAGAAGTTATGAATTTTACGCGGACATTTAACAGTATAATCTCCTCCTACTGTTAAATTTAAGATCGGTCGAGAATTAGCCGACGAAGTCTAAATGAAAGTTTTAGATCTTGTTTTTACCTACGCGTGGATATAAAGAATGTCGGGAGTAGAGCCCGTATGTTAAAGATATGGACGAAACTTGGTCCCTACTCTTCGAGCGCGATAAATTCGATACAGTTTTGTAAATCTAAGATATAATGAGAATTAGCTGACGGCGTCTAAATGAAAGTTGTAGTACTTGTAAATACCAACGTGTGGATATAAATAAAGTCAAAAATGGAGTTCGTATGAACGAGTTACAAATTATAATAGCATATTTATGTATTAAAATAAAGTATAAATCATATATACGTACACATATATATACATATGTATATATCATTAGAAAGGTATCGAAGATGCGGTTATTATAAGACTAGTATTGAGTACTTTCGACATTAGTTTAGTATAAATATCATTAAATCTATTTAAAATAGTATTATGAAGGGGTGTTTAGTCGTTTATATAACTATAAGGTCATTAAGTAATTATGGAGGGTAGTTTTTGTAAATTCAATTACTATAAATAAGAGGCTTGGGCTCTCATATTTCTTGCACCATTCTATTGATTCAAGAGTCTTTCTCTTCTTATCCCCCGAGCATTTCGGTCCCTCGTGATTCGACTTCTCTTTCTGTAGTTTTAGTATAGTAAGGTGAGCGTTGAAGCGTTGCACGAATCTGTCTTAGAAAGATTCAGCGACGAAGTTCTGCCCCTGTAGAGCCCGAATCCTAGCTAAAACCCCCTTGTAAGTAAGTTATGCTTACCTATTTTAATATAGCTTATATTTAAAATTAGTATTGTTATTATGAACTTATAATAAATATTTGAGCTATTATTATGACTTATATAAGTGTCGTTATAATATCTTTTTAACTACTCGCGGTACGGGGAATCTGGTTTAAAGGGTCGCATAGGGTTGTTGGATTTCAGAAGTGCTATATGCCAAAATGGTCCTGCCCTCCGATGTTTTATGTCTGGCCCCTGTCTGTACATAGTGGTTGGAAAGTATTGTTTAAACGATTATATAATAATAATAATAATAATAATAATAATAATAATAATAATAATAATAATTAGTCACGGTAAATATTAGACTAAAATCTAGTGATAATAATACTAGGTTTCGTCGAAGGAAATTATTTTAAAGTAAACGAAGCGCTGTCCGAGTACCGAGTCACCACCTTATCAAGTGAGTGCATAGTTACTTTCATCTTACACATAGATATGAAGTATTTTATATAAATTACGTGATATGTGTGCATACTATCTGAATACTTGTTGTCTATGTTGGAAGAATGATTTTATACATGTTTTAAAATGATTTAAACTGTATATGTATTTTATATCTACAAATATGTTGGGTATGACATGGGTAGATGAATAATGAGAGATAAAAGATGATGTGAGTAAACATTGGCAGCTGTAGACTTAGTGCCTAATAAATAACATCGACAGTTATGGATTTAGTGCCTATTGGACAAACACTGGTAGCTATGGACTTAGTACCTATTAGGTAAACACGGGTGGCTATGGACTTAGTGCTTGTTAGATAAACGTTGGTAGCTATGGACTTAGTACCTACACTGGTAGCTATGGATTTAGTACCTGATGAATGAACTTTAGCAGCTATGGATTTAGTGCATTGGCAGCTATGGAATTAGTGCATGTCTTATAAACCCTGGAAGTAAGGGACTTCGAAATGAACGAATGCAGGATAGATGACTCTTAGGGTAGACCCTTAAGAGTAAGGAAGATAATGGGGATGGGTAATTGGGTTGATTGTTTGATGTTTAAACATAATAATTATATTATTGTGGGTTGAAAACCCTATGTACTCACCAGGTTTCCCAACCTGACCCACTCAGTTTATTTGTATCATAGGTGTCGATACGAAGCTACATTACACTGAGAGATTAAAGAGATGTAGATCACTAGTGTAAATAAATGTAAGTTATGTTTATGTTTATGTTTCTGTATTGACGATGACATCCCAAATGTTTTAAAATGAATAAAATACATTTCTTAGGAAATGCTTTGATAACGTATTTATCATGTTTTTCTGGGAACAAATTCCGCTACATTTTTATTAAAAGAAGTACTCTGATTTCTATAAAGCATAAACAAAATCGGTCTTTTCTGGCCGTGAAAATGGGGATGTCACAGTTGGTATCAGAGCATTAGTTTAAGCGAACTAGGAATAAGGATTTATTTCTAGACTTAAACTTAGAATGCTAAGCGATGATCGTGAGAAGAGTGTCTAATATATTTTAGGTAGTACACCTGAATAGACACAAGCACTAGCTTAATTAGGGAAGTTGCCTAAAATGCTTTTATGTGCTAAATGATTTAAGATATGCATTATATTATCGGATCTATGGTCTGTTGCCGACCAAATCTGGAAACTTTATGTGTTCATATTTCTAAACGTTTAATTACAGTATTAGAACTGACATGTAACTTTTCGGAGTAATAAGGAGGAATACGCGTCTAAATATTCCTTTATATATATTCTCGTCTCGATACACCAAACGCCTGCTTTGGTGTATAGAATGTCATGATAAGGACTCATAGCAAACTGAGAAAATGGAGGGAATGAGAAGGCTTACGATAGTGAATGATACCTATCGGAATATATTTTAAGAGTGATATCTTGCCTTTAGAATACATCTAATAAATAATACGTCTAGTATGGGAGAAGTACACTTTTGATTAGCAGAAAGAAAGATTTTTGGTATAATCCATGAAGTTATCCCATCGTCTGACACTTCCATCACCAACCGAGTTGAAGCAGAATTGATGATTGAAGATACGCATGGAAGAAGTCCTAGTAGAGTCTTCTAGGGAAAATTATATGATTGTTTGGACACATTTCTATGTGTTAAAATTGTTTTTGTGATAATGACTTAGAAAACTACGGGACAATACTTGGGACGAGTATGAGTAGGTGTGAAAGGTAGTAGAGGCCTATACTACCGGAAGCACAGGACTCACACTTGGATCAGGGAAAGTCACAAGGTTACCAAGGAGCTAGTAATTGATTTCATTTTATTCAAGTATGTCGTTACCATCGTTTCAGTAATGACTAAGAAGATGATTGTTATTCTGACCCTAGTGGTCATATCAAATTGAGTCTGCCTACGCTGAGTATGTTATGTGGTTCAGAGAATCAAGTTCGATGTAGCATCTGACTTAAGACGGAAGATTGAAATAAAAAGCGATCAGTAGAGGAATCGTGAAAAGTTGCTTGTAGCTAGAAATGCTACCTTTTAAGATGAGATTAGAACATGAACGAAAGTATAGTCTGTTCTGGAAGACTCTAAGAGACCTGAGTCTAAGCGTTGCAACATACGATGATAGATCATTAAAATATGACACATCGTTCCATTGTATTAATAAAAAAAAACTTATCTTAAGTTCGTATCTAGTGAGGATCGAGATTGTGACTTGAAGGTCATAATTTGGAGTCTAACGTGAGATAAGGAGCAAGTGCAAGATCGAGCACCGCCTGCAGTCGAGAAGTCCAAGAATTAGATACTCATTCGAAGGAACATAGAAGTTACGATTATTACCTAGGATAAAGAGATAACGTAAGGATTCATTATACATCCCTGTTTCGTTGACGATTCTGGGACGTAATCATCCTAAGGGGGAGATAATTGTAACGCCCGCAGATCCGGGCTAGTCAATTTAGAGACGATGAGCATCAAAAATGAGTTTTTTATGGAAGATTATTTAGAAGGATTAATCTTAACCAAGTTTTAGTATATGTTACAAGGGTTCCGTAGATATAAAGAACGCCGAAATCCGAGTTATAACGAATAAGTTATGGCCCGTCGAAGTTTTACGGCAAAACCGGCATGACACCGGAAGACGTAAATAGTGAATTTACGGTAGAAGACTTTTTAGCCTTAGTGATCTAAACAAAAATTGTAGTATACGTTAAACCGAGAACATACAAAAAAAGAACGCCCAAATCTGACTTCGTATGAGGAAGTTATGAATTTTCTAAGATTTGGCAAAGCAGTGCATGACCCGAAACTCGAATTTTAGTTCGAGCGGTTTTTGGCCTACGCGACGTAAATGAGAGTTGAAGATCTCATTAATAGGAACTCAACGGTAAAAAGACAGACGAAAACGGAGTCCGTATGTAGAAGTTATGAATTTTACGCGGACATTTAACAGTATAATCTCCTCCTACTGTTAAATTTAAGATCGGTCGAGAATTAGCCGACGAAGTCTAAATGAAAGTTTTAGATCTTGTTTTTACCTACGTGTGGATATAAATAATGTTGAGAGTAGAGCTCCTATGTTAAAGATATGGACGAAACTTGGTCCCTACTCTTCGAGCGCGATAAATTCGATACAGTTTTGTAAATCTGAGATAGAATGAGAATTAGCTGACGGCGTCTAAATGAAAGTTGTAGTACTTGTAAATACCAACGCGTGGATATAAATAAAGTCAAAAATGGAGTTCGTATGAACGAGTTACAAATTATAATAGCATATTTATGTATTAAAATAAAGTATAAATCACATATACGTACACATCTATATACAAATGTATATATCATTAGAAAGGTATCGACGATGCGGTTATTATAAGACTAGTGTTGAGTACTTTCGACATTAGTTTAGTACAAATATCATTAAATCTATTTAAAATAGTATTATGAAGGGGTGTTTAGTCGTTTATATAACTATAAGGTCATTAAGTAATTATGGAGGGTAGTTTTTGTAAATTCAATTACTATAAATAAGAGGCTTGGGCTCACATATTTCTTGTACCATTGTCTTGATTCAAGAGTCTTTCTCTTCTTATCCCCCGAGCATTTCGGTCCCTCGTGATTCGACTTATCTTTCTGTAGTTTTAGTATAGTAAGGAGAGCGCTAAAGCTGTCACACCCCCAAACCAAACGGCGGAAACGTCCGGGGGTGGAGGACTTCATTTGTAGTATCACAACACATGCATCATAGTAATCAAAGTACAAACAACCATTGTATTTAAAAAGTATAAGTATTTACATCTGTTCAATCATTGTATATTGAAACCAAAATAGTTATACAAAAGAAGAAGATATGACTCAAAGTAGCTCCATCTTCTCAAAAAAAACTCAGGGAGTACCTGTTTATTGTTTCCCTGAGAATACAAGTAATTTGAAAAGGGAGTATCAACATAAAGTTGAGTGAGTGCATAAGTGTTTATGTTTGAAAGGGTGTCTCTGTATCTTGCATATGTAAACTGTTCCAGAAAATCCTATATTTTCTGTTGTATATGAAAAGTAGTTTTATTCCCATAAAACCGTTCTCTTTGTAAATCAATGTTTTGTATTTGTATTCCTTTATGTAAAACTTGTAACTGAGAGTGTGCCTGGCTTCACCAGCTGTTATTGAAAACTGTATTGTACTATTGTAGTTTGTATGCTGTAAACTGGTACTTTGAAAGTGTACTTACGTTTAGTTGATTATACACTAACGTATTGTTAATATATGTTTAATGAGTTATTATAACCATACTAAGACATGATGGCCTGAAACAAACGCTTTGTGGGCGTTTAAACTGTTGATAACAATTGCCACTCATTGGCGTGTATGTCTGACTGTAGCTAGCAGCCTGAGTGTGGGGTTGTCAAACCCAATATAGATCTACACACAACTTGTTTCGATCCCCTGACTGGAGACTCTGCTTATAATATCAGGACTTTACCTTGGTTGTCTAAATGAATTAAACAACCTGAATTGAATGACTCATAAAAAGCATATAAACGTTACATGTATATTAGTCATGAAAACCCAATCATTCTGAAATAAATGATTGACAGTATGTTCTTGAATTAGTATTCCGAACATGTATTTGACAATTGTAAACCCTTGATTTGTTTTGAATCAAAACCCTTGTTTCTTGTAAAACAGTGTAGTCTAGTATACTTGAATCATGAATTATTGTTCTATGTATCATAAATTATACCTATTATAATTTATATGTACTTTCTGAATCGGTATTTAACTGTTTTTGCATGTAACCCCTTGCTCAACATGTTACAAAGGTAGTTGAACTGATGAAATAACTTTTATATTTATATACATACACAATTCTATATATAAGTAAAATTTAAACGACACTCGGACAAATAACCAGTACTATAAGCCCACATCCAAACAAGGAAAAGGACCTAGAATGAGTTATCAGTCCTAAACCTTTTAAATCTTATTTACATATATATATATATATATATATATATATATATATATATACATATATATATATATATATATATATATACAAATATGAATTTTGGGGAAAAATATAAGTTTATAAAAGAGTTTAATGTTTTGAGTATTTTTGATGATTTAATGTCGTTTTATCATGATTTGAAATCATGCTTTTATAACACAAAGTTCTTGTGTTATACTTGTATTCCCCTCCCCCCCCCCCCCCCCTCACCCCTTAAAACAGTAGAAATTATGAAAAATACGGGGGTATGAACTCACTTGATAGGTGGTGATTTGGACAACGTTTCGTTTCCTCGAAAGGAGTTTATTTGACGAAAAATCGGCTTAAATCGAGCAGAGTTTCGACTGGAGAAAGTTGTTTTTCTCGGTAATCTCGGGGCTTCGAGGCTTGCTTAGGGTTTTAGACTTGATACCGGGGCTTTAGGGGTCGTATGTAAGTTTGTGGAAGTGAAAGAAGTGAAAAGAAATGGAAAATGGGGTGAAAAAGTGTAAAAATCTGGAGAGTCTCGCAACTCCTATTTATAGTCCGAAGTCTCGGACGGCGAGGGGGAGGAGGAGTCATCCTGCGAGGTGGCAGCAAGGGAAGGTAGCCACGTGTTCGGTTCGCAAGGCGCCACGAGGCCGAAGTCAGAAGCAGCGGTGCGAGGCTCGGAAGGCGCCACCTGTGCGAGGCGTGTCGGATACCCATTGGACCTCGGTTTCGGAAGAATCAGAAGGCGACACGGACAACTTCGGTCCAATCAGAAGGTAACACGGGGAAGCCTCGCATGCGAGGTGACGTGGCCGAAGGTACACCATGCGAAATTGTCCGGTTTTCAATATTTCTCGAATTTTGTGCCAAAAACTTGCGAAAATCATAACTTTCGCATACGAGCTCCGTTTTCGACGTTCTTTATATGCACGCGTAGGTAATCTTATACTCTACGACTTCCGTTAAAAATTTGACTTTATTTTTAATATTATTATTTTTAACAGACCGGGACAGGAAATCCGTTAAAAATTCATAACTTCTTCATCCGACGTCCGTTTTTGTCTGTCTTTTTATCGTTGTACTACTATTGACGAGACCTTCAATTCTCGTTTAGGTTGTGTCGGATAAAAATCACTCGATCTTTATTTCGAGTTTTTAGCTGTACACTGCTATACTGAAACTTAGAAAAATCGTAACTTCCTCATACGAAGTCAGATTTTTCCGTTCTTTTTATGAAAGTTCTCGGTTTAACATAAACTACAAATTTCATTTAGATTGTTATGGCTAAAAAGCCTTTTATTGAAAATTCAATTTTTACATTGAACAGTGTTTTGCCGGTTTTGTCGCGGATCTTCGATTGGTCATAACTTCTTCGTTATAACTCGGATTTTAGTGTTCTTTATATTTTTGGAAACCTTGTTACAATCTCTACCATTTGGTTCATCCCAATCGAGATTGTTTAATAATTTATTTTTGAGGGTCAATTATGTAAATATACACAATATGCTAAAATTTCTCTTTATTATTTTAAAAAGAACTACAAATTGACCTACATTATTACATAGGCTTGAAATAACGGTTTGTTCCATTATCCCCCCGTTAGATAGAATTTCGTCCCGAAATTAGCATTACAGATAGACTAGGGAAAAAGATGTGGATATTTCTGTTGCATTTGATCATCCCGCTCCCAAGTGAATTCAGGTCCCCGTTTTGCATTCCAGCGAACCTTCACTATCGGGATACGGCTTTGTTTGGTTTTCTTAACTTCCCTGTCTAGAATCTCTACGGGTTCTTCCACAAAATTGAGGCTCTCGTTTAACTCGATTTCCTCGAGTGGGATCACAAGAGTCTCGTCGGATAGACACTTTTTCAAGTTCGAAATGTGTAAGGTAGGATGAATGTTACTTAGTTCTTGGGGTAGTCGAAGTTTGTAAGCTACAGGACCGATTCTGGCAAGAATCTCGAATGGTCCTATGTACCTTGGATTCAATTTTTCACGCTTTCCAAAGCGTATTATGCCCTTCCAGGGTGAGACCTTTAACAAGACGCGGTCACCAACCTGGAATTCCAAGGGTTTTCTCCCTTTGTCAGCGTAGCTTTTCTGTCTATCTCTGGAAGCTTTAAGTCGCTCCCGAATTTGTACGATTTTCTCGGTAGTTTCTCGAATAATTTTCGGACCAGTGAGAGCACTGTCAGGAGTTTGACCTCTAGCTAGCTGCGTGTCACCCACTTCAGCCCAACACAGAGGGGATCTGCACTTGCGGCCATAGAGGGCTTCAAATGGAGCAGCCTTTATGCTAGTGTGATAAGTGTTGTTATAAGAGAATTCAACAAGGGGTAAATGAATATCCCATGCCTTTCCAAAGTCTATCACGCAAGCTCGCAACATGTCTTCTAATGTTTGAATCGTCCTCTCACTTTGTCCGTCGGTTTGTGGATGGTAGGCTGTACTCATGTCCAGCCTAATTCCCAGAGAGTTTTGTAAAGACTGCCAGAAACGAAAGGTGAATCTACTATCTCGGTCCGAAATAATAGATATTGGCACACCATGCAGTCTAACAATCTCCTTGAGGTAAGTTCTTGTTAGCTTCTCCATCTTGTCGGCTTCTTTTATTAGCAAGAAGTGTGCGGATTTAGTTAATTTGTCGACGATTACCCAAATAGTATCATAACCACCCGAAGTCTTGGGTAATTTGGTTATGAAATCCATTGTAATCCGCTCCCACTTCCATTCAGGGATTTCAGGTTTTTGTAATAAACCTGAAGTTTTTGGTACTCTACCTTGACTTTGGCACAAGTAAGGCACTTGCCCACAAAGGTAGCGATTTCGGCCTTCATGTTAGGCCACCAGTATAGTTTCTTGAGGTCCAGATACATCTTGTCCGAACCTGGATGAATGGAGTATCGGGTTTTATGTGCTTCATTCATAACCACGTCTCTGTAACCACCAAACTTTGGTGTCCAGATCCGGTTCATGAAATAATAGACTCCATCATCCCTGACTTCGAAGTTCTTATCCATTCCTCTCAGGGTTTCACTTGCCACGTTTTCGGGTTTCAAGGCTTCAAGTTGAGCTTCTGTGATCTGCGTGGACAGATGTGAATGGATTGTCATAGTCAACATCTTTACCCGGCGTCCCGATTATTCTTTCCTGCTAAGGGCGTCTGCTACTACGTTTGCTTTACCAGGATGATAAAGAATTTCACATTCGTAGTCGTTCAGTAGCTCCACCCATCTTCGTTGCCTCATGTTCAGCTCTTTCTGATCGAAGATGTGTTGGAGACTTTTATGGTCCGTGAATATTGTGCATTTCGTGCCATATAAGTAATGTCTCCAGATCTTCAGAGCAAACACCACCGCTCCTAGCTCAAGGTCATGTGTTGTATAGTTGACTTCATGCGTCTTAAGCTGTCTTGAGGCGTAGGAGATAACCTTTCCTCTTTGCATAAGAACACACCCAAGCCCTTGATTTGAAGCATCGCAGTACACTACAAAGTCCTCTGTCCCTTCGGGTAGAGACAAGATCGGTGCACTGCACAAGGATTGTTTGAGCGTTTGGAATGTTGTTTCTTGCTTTTCTCCCCAGCTAAAGGTTACACCCTTTTGCGTCAGGGTGGTAAGAGGCTTAGCTATTCGAGAGAAATTTTGGATGAATTTGCGATAGTAGCCAGCAAGACCTAAGAATTGTTGGATTTCTGTAGGTGTTTTGGGTGCTGGCCAGTTTTCAATTGCTTTGATTTTGGAAGGGTCCACGTGTATTCCTTCTGAACTGACCACGTGACCTAGGAATTCAACCTTCCTAATCTAAAACTCGCACTTTGAAAACTCTGCATGATTTTTTCTGTCCTAAGGGTTTGTAATACTTGACGAAGATGTTGGCCATGTTCCTCTTTGCTTCTTGAGTAGATAAGGATGTAGTCAATGAAGACTATGACGAATTTGTCCAGGAATGGACGACACACTCTGTTCATTAGGTCCATGAACACAGCCGGTGCATTCGTCAATCCGAATGGCATCACTATAAACTCGTAATGACCATAACGAGTTCTAAACGCGGTCTTGGGAATGTCTTCCTCCAAAATTCGTAACTGGTGATACCCGGATCTTAAGTCTATTTTCGAGAAGTAGTTCGCACCTTGAAGTTGGTCGAACAGATCGTCAATGCGAGGCAGATGATATAGATTCTTGATGGTAAGTTTATTCAGCTCGCGGTAGTCTATGCACATGCGGAATGATCCATCCTTCTTCTTTACGAACAAAACCGGTGCTCCCCAAGGTGAGAAGCTTGGTCTTATGAAACCTTTGCTAAGCAGTTCGTTAAGCTGGATGGATAATTCTTGCATTTCAGAAGGTGCAAGACGATAGGGGGATTTGGCTACAGGGGTAGCTCCGGGGATTAAGTCGATTCGGAATTCGACTTGTCGTTCGGGAGGTACTCCTGGAAGATCATCGGGAAAAATATCAGGAAAGTTGCAGACCTCAGGAATGCTCATGATATCTTTCATTTCTTGCTTTTTGTCTAACATGTGAGCTAAGAAATCACAGTACTCTTTGCGAAGGTACTTCTGTGCCTTGATGCAAGAAATGATCCGAAGGTTCGTTCCGGGTTTGTCGTCATAGATAATAAGAGTTTCATTAGTTGGCAAGTTCAAGTGAATAGCTCTTTCATAGCATAGAATGTCGGCATGGTTGGGGCATAACCAATCCATACCTATTATGATGTCAAAACTTTTGATAGAGACCGGCATAAGGTCTATTGGGAAAGACAAGTCATTCAAGGTAAGGATACATCCTATGTATATATCATTGGTGGATTCGGATTTCCCATTAGCCATTTCTACTGTGAAAGTTTCATTTAGTGGTTGAGAGTTTTGATTTAGTAGATGTTTAAAATTATGGCTCACGAAGCTCCTCTCAGCACCACAATCAAATAGAATGCATGCATAAGTATTGTTGAGAAGGAACGTACCCGTGACCACTGCAGGGTCTGCCACCGCTTCTTCGTGACCTAGTGCTAGAATCCTCCCAACTCCACCGACATTTCCAGCTTTTGGACAATCTTTCTTGAAATGCCCCACATCACCGCATTGGTAGCATGCTCGACCTACTCCAGCGGCAGGTACTTGGTTAAGTGGTTGGGGTGGTATTCAACAGAATCGGGCAGTATGCCCTTCCCTGTTGCAGTTACGGCACTGCATTTCTTGGCAATTTCCGTTGTGGTGAAAATTGCACTTGTTTCATTTAGGGAGGTTACCAGCATAGGGCTTAGTTGGTGCAAGGTTATTAGGGACAGCCGCAGTAGCAGGTATGGTAGCAGGTACAGTAGTAGCATGGACTGCCACTACTTGTTGCTTCTTTGCAGATTCCAGAGGAGATTTGCCCTTCCTCTTGTTCCAACCCTTCTTCTTGCTGTTGTTGTTGTTCTCCTTAGGTTGTTCTGGAGCAGTAACCACATAATTTTGACGATTTCTGTGGTCAATAAGTGACTGTGCCAATTCCTTGGCACTGTCAAAGGTGACAGGCCTAGAAGCAATGACACTTGCCTGTATCTGGGGCGACAGTCCCCAAATATACCTTTCGATCTTTTTGCTCTCCAGAGCAACCATTTCAGGACACAGAATCGCCAAGTCACAGAACCGATTCGTGTAAGTGGTTATGTCTGCACCAGCCATGATAAGACCCCAGAACTCCTGCTCAAGTTTTTGAATTTCCCCGCGCGGACAGTATTCCCGCATTAGCATGGCTTTTAAGTTCTCCCAGTTCATCGAATTAGCCACTACCAAAGTTAGTGACTTAACATGACCATTCCACCATGTTAGGGCCCTATCTGAAAAAGTACAGGCAGCAAATTTAACTTTGCTACCCTCCAGACAGGAGCAAATTTCAAAAATTGCTTCCGTCTTCTCAATCCATTGCCTTAAGACCATCACTCCTCTAGTTCCATTAAAGGTCCTGGGTTTGGCGTTCGAGAAGTCTTTATAAGTGCACTCTCACGAGTGCTCATGACCCTCGCCATGGTTAGAAGGACGTGCACCAGCTCCCGACCCACTAGCACCAGGAGCATTGATATGAGACATGGCAGCCGCTACAGCTGTCGTGACCGCTGCTTGTAACATAGCAGCATCGAATTGAGGAGGTGGTGGTGGGGGTGGCGTCGGTGCTTCATTGTCACGTCTTGGATTTCTACGAGGATGCATCTTTTCTATACCAGTTAAAAGATAAAAAATGATAAGATATCAAGAATGAATATGAATTTGATATCTCTGAACGAAGCACTTAATTCAACATGAATCTTGTAAAAGATTGGAAATAGAAATCTATTGCAAAAACAATTTGCAACAGGATAATATGAATTTTAGTGGTTATTTTTCAAAGAGTATGAAATTACATGTCGACTGTATTGATATATTAAGTATATGTAATCTGGAACACTTGACCTTAAAGCAGGTCTATAATATACCACAATACTGAGGAAGTGTCGACATCAAACCAACCTACCGAAAATAAAATTTCCGCGGTCGTATCGAAAAACATGAAAAATAACACTAGAACATATCTGTAAACCAAAACTTTGGAATAGAATGTCTATGAGAATTGTAATAACTCTTGTTGAAGTAAAGTGTTTATTGTTTTATTGATACCCGATTTTGTACATATCGTGAAAAGTAGTATATACATTCGATATAGAAAGTAGAAAGTAGAAGTAGTGCGAACACTACTTGCAACGGTTGCTACGACGGTTGCTGGGTTCCGCTTCGTCTTATGCTTTCCAGCGCCTTTCTTGGGCAGCTTGATGTTCTCTCAATTCTCTTATCTCTGATTGAGCAGCATTGACTTGCCTTTGAAGGGCTTCTGTATGATGTTGGGTGTCATCCTGCATTTCATCAAGACGAAGGATATTTGCAATGTTAGCCTGCGCAACCGTATTCACTTGGAGGATTCGATTGATCGAAATCCTTGATTGATCGGCTTGCCGGGCTATTCGGTTTACTATAACTGGAAGAGCTCTATCGGCTGTTCCTCCTCTAGAGACGTTATAGAAACCTCGTGCCATTCCGTAGGGAGGGCGTTGGACGTCTTTCCGACTCCAATCGTTTATATATTGGCCCCACTCGGGTATGGGTTCTGCTTCATCTTGTCTCAGGGGACGTTCCCCAGGGTTGCAAACTTGTGGCTCTGTATCCGTACCACTTGATTCGCTGTCTTCAAAGGGTTCTTCATCTGAGTCTGAGATCCATCCTGCATTTTGTGGATTGTAGGGGTCCCCCGGTAAATTATGTTCAGCCATAGGTTCTGTATTAGAAGTAAGGTTAGTAAAATACTCCCCGTAGTATTTTAATCTTTGTGTTCTGTTCTATAGTTCTTCTGAATATGTATGGTAAGTTTTAGACATGTCGCAACACTACTATCACTCCCAAACACATGTTGGTCATATCTCAAATCAATATAGTTGATCAGGCTATATTAATTCCAGATATGATTACATAACTGTCCAGGTTTGACTATAGTGTTCAACATCCAAATACTTTTAAGTTCTTATGATTGTGATATTGTACTTGTAGGTATGAGTGTTAGTATACTTCTTGTAAAAATACTTAAATATTTAAAAAGTATACTTGTAGTCAGAGCTCTTAGCCCCGATGTATTTATAGTTTGTATATCTTCTATGGATTGATATATTGAGTTCACTATAAACAATGCTCTGATACCAATCTATCACACCCCCAAACCAGACGGCGGAAACGTCCGGGGGTGGAGGACTTCATTTGTAGTATCACAACACATGCATCATAGTAATCAAAGTACAAACAACCATTGTATTTAAAAAGTATAAGTATTTACATGTGTTCAATCATTGTATATTGAAACCAAAATAGTTATACAAAAGAAGAAGATATGACTCAAAGTAGCTCCATCTTCTCAAAAAAAACTCAGGGAGTACCTGTTTATTGTTTCCCTAAGAATACAAGTAATTTGAAAAGGGAGTATCAACATAAAGTTGAGTGAGTGCATAAGTGTTTATGTTTGAAAGGGTGTCTCTGTATCTTGCATATGTAAACTGTTCCAGAAAATCCTATATTTTCTGTTGTATATGAAAAGTAGTTTTATTCCCATAAAACCGTTCTCTTTCTAAATCAATGTTTTGTATTTGTATTCCTTTATGTAAAACTTGTAACTGAGAGTGTGCCTGGCTTCACCAGCTGTTATTGAAAACTGTATTGTACTATTGTAGTTTGTATGCTGTAAACTGGTACTTTGAAAGTGTACTTACGTTTAGTTGATTATACACTAACGTATTGTTAATATATTTTTAATGAGTTATTATAACCATACTAAGACATGATGGCCTGAAACAAACGCTTTGTGGGCGTTTAAACTGTTGATAACAATTGCCACTCATTGGCGTGTATGCCTGACTGTAGCTAGCAGCCTGAGTGTGGGGTTGTCAATCCCAATATAGATCTACACACAACTTGTTTCGATCCCCTGACTGGAGACTCTGCTTATAATATCAGGACTTTACCTTGGTTGTCTAAATGAATTAAACAACCTGAATTGAATGACTCATAAAAAGCATATAAACGTTACATGTATATTAGTCATGAAAACCCAATCATTCTGAAATAAATGATTGACAGTATGTTCTTGAATTAGTATTCCGAACATGTATTTGACAATTGTAAACCCTTGATTTGTTTTGAATCAAAACCCTTGTTTCTTGTAAAACAGTGTAGTCTAGTATACTTGAATCATGAATTATTGTTCTATGTATCATAAATTATACCTATTATAATTTATATGTACTTTCTGAATCGGTATTTAACTGTTTTTGCATGTAACCCCTTGCTCAACATGTTACAAAGGTAGTTGAACTGATGACATAACTTTTATATTTATATACATACACAATTCTATATATAAGTAAAATTTAAACGACACTCGGACAAATAACCAGTACTATAAGCCCACATCCAAACAAGGAAAAGGACCTAGAATGAGTTATCAGTCCTAAGCCTTTTAAATCTTATTTATACACACACACACACACACACATATATATATATATATATATATATATATATATATATATATACAAATATGAATTTTGGGGAAAAATATAAGTTTATAAAAGAGTTTAATGTTTTGAGTATTTTTGATGATTTAATGTCGTTTTATCATGATTTGAAATCATGATTTTATAACACAAAGTTCTTGTGTTATACTTGTATTCCCCCCCCCCCCCTACCCACCCCTGTAAAGGAGTTTATTTGACGAAAAACCGGCTTAAATCGAGCAGAGTTTCGACTGGAGAAAGTTGTTTTTCTCGGGAATCTCGGGGCTTCGAGGCTTGCTTAGGGTTTTAGACTTGATACCGGGGCTTTAGGGGTTGTATGTAAGTTTGTGGAAGTGAAAGAAGTGAAAAGAAATGGAAAATAGGGTGAAAAAGTGTAAAAATCTGGAGAGTCTCGCAACTCCTATTTATAGTCTGAAGTCTCGGACGGCGAGGGGGAGGAGGAGTCATCCTGCGAGGTGGCAGCGAGGGAAGGTAGCCACGTGTTCGGTTCGCAAGGCGCCACGAGGCCGAAGTCAGAAGCAGCGGTGCGAGGCTCGGAAGGCGCCACCTGTGCGAGGCGCGTCGGATACTGTGACAACCGTCAAAATTCGAGTCGGTTCTAGATTTGAATAAACTTAGTTGCACATATAGGCACGACACATAATAGACTTAGTAACTAGAAGCTAAGTTATAACCTACTAGAAACTTGGAAACAAGTAGGATCGGATGATAGTGTACTTAGATTTCACATGGATATGTGAATTCTACTACTACTTAACTGTAGTGACTATCCATATTTGGGTCACTCTTTGAGTCAAACACCTTTTCATGAATCATATACACACATTATGCACTTGACCTAGCAGTAGAAATTAGGTTGGAGCCTCATAGAAACTTAAGTCAGAGTTGAAAACTATGACTAGTATACTTGATTCCTCAATTTCGTTTGAATCTCGAAACCACTACATAGAATGCCAATAAACCGATAAAATAAGTTACAAATATTATTTATAACTATAAAAGAGTTATAATACCATAAGATAATTTGAAGTCTCAAAGATTCTATTGATTTTGATATCTAAAGATTTATTAATTCTCAAAACCCTAAAAACCCTAAAACCTAAATTTTATAAAATATGACATCAAGAATTCTATAAAAATAGTTATGAAACTCATAATATTATCCTAAAACAATTAAATTCAGGGAAATATAATCAAGGAAAATAAAATTTAACTCATTAACATTTACCCTTAATTTATAAATCAAAAATCAAGGTTTTATGAATAAAAACTTGATTTTAGTGCACATTTTATATAAAAATTGAGATATTTTATAAAAGAACTTAAATTTTATAAAAGAAAATGAATGAGAAAGGGGTATTATACTAAAAAATTCGGATCCCTCTCTCCCCATATCTCTCTCTCACACTCTCATTCTCCAACACACACACATCTCTCTTCTTTCTCTCTCTAGAAAACTCTCTCTACCTTCTCTCTAATTTTTCTCTCCAAACACCACTCCATTCTCTCTTCCTCCCTCTAAGAACCATGAAATTTTCCAGAAAACAAACCCAAGAACACTCCTCAAACTCGAAATCTTCATCATCTTGTGGTATTCTTGAAGGTAAAATTGATTTCTACTTCACTTTTCCTTCAAGTTTTGCTCTTTTTCTTACACTTTCTCCTTCTTCATCTTCTTCAAACTTGTTTTATTTTTGTTAAAATGGTTTTTAGAACATGATGGATGCGTTTTAACACCATGCATGTATGATAAACAAGGTTGCATGTTCATGATCTTAGTGCAAAAATCGATTTTAAGGATTAAAACATCAAACTCAAGTTAAGAGTTTTTGAGAAACAAAATTTTGTTCATAAATGCATGTATACATTTTGATAAGTTTTAATCTTTTGATCTCTGGAAACATGACTAAAATATGAGTTTATAATGATATATTTAAAATACTTCAAAAGATTTACTCAAGGAAATGATGAAAACTCATTTTTCTAACCAATCATCATGCATGCAATCTGCCAGATTTCTTTACCTGACTTTAAACTGTCATATCTCACTCATTTCTTAACCAAAATTCGTGATTCTTTTTCTGAAATATAATATTTTGAGTTAGCTTTCAAACCCATCTGACCTCACTGGAAAATTCCAATATTTCGATTTTTACAAATTTTTACAAAACTGTTGCTCAAACAGCACTTTCCTTATGAACATTTGTTTTGTGTTGCATGTTCAAATGACTTATTTATCACTAAAAGTCATTCAAAAACTATTTTGAACTCTTAATATCATGTATTAATAGGTACAAAAAGATCTTGATTCAAAAGTCTTTGTAACATGTTGCAAAAATTGTCATAGTAACATCAATAATCATTACATAAATCACAAGAACCAAGTTTTCTCTATAATTTATTGAGCCTTTAGGCATGGTTTTCAACATCAAAAATAAGAAAACAATTTTTTATTGTTATTAAATTGTATGAAGATGCATTCTGGAAATTTTCAGCTCAATATATATTTTCTTTATTTTTATATGAAAATAATAAGAAAATAGAGTGTTAAATCATATAAAATACTTACGCTAGTAAATAAGTTCTGGAAAAATTCTTGGATGATCCTTTAAGTTAATAAACATTCCCCATGAAGTTTCAATGACTTTTGTTACTGTTTAGTATTGTTTTTAATTTTCTTTTTATTTAGCTCTAATAAATCATAAAACCACTTTAGGGAATGTGAAAATATTATTTCTTATTTTTCGGAGCTTGTACCCTGTATTTAAAACTCAGAAAAATATTTTGGGAATTTTTCAAAATGTATATCTATTTTTCCATGATTTTTGTGTTTATAATGGATTAAAAACAGGAAAAATAGTTTTACTCATCCAAAATTAATAAAAATTTACCAGAAACTCTTATAATATGTTAGGATGATAAATAAAATTTTTGATGATTTTTATCTTCTGTATGCTATTTTTCTTCTATTTTCCCAAGATTTAATACACTTAAATGTACAAAAATCATAAAAATTGTGTTAAACTTTTTGAAAACACATATTAATAATTTTCCCAGATTATGTACACTGTAAAACAGTTACACAAAAATTATAAGAATTTTTCATGATAATTTACTATTTTTCCATGATTTTATGATTATTCAAGGAATTAAATGGTGAAAAATAGTTAGACAAATCAAAAATTCAAGAAAATTTACCTTAAGGTCTTTGACTTCAATTAAAAATGAAATACAAAGTTTGGGAAAGTTTAGAACTAAATTGATTTCGTTTTGAATATTTAATCATTGGAACACCTCTAAAATGTTAAATATTAACATTTCAATAATCGAAATTTTCCACTTAAATTGTTATATAACAATTGATTCTTTGAAACTTAATTTCTACAGAAAAATGTTTGTAACTTATCAATATTAAATTTTGACACATTATTGGCATAATTCTATTGTAGTAGTAAGTATACTAGTATTAGATTTCGATTAGAGACTCACTAGCGAATACCATTATTGTAGGAATCGATAGTGGTACTCGTGGAACGTAGTTCAAGGCACCATTTGCATCATCTCAATGCATTGTGAGTATTCACGTACTCCCCTATTTTCAGTTTTTATGTTTTGGGGTGGAAAAGCATGTCCCGAAAAACTATTATTTGAATGTTGTATTTAAATTGATTTGTATCAAACATGATTGCTATTTTATTGCTATGTCTCTCTATGTATGACTATGCAACACGGAACATGAGAACTTATCGTACTAAGGCCCTTCCCTTATCTCTAACCATTAACTCTTTGAGCCAATGGTCATTATGGATAGCGCTATTAGGAATTGACAACTCCTCACTCGCCCTATTGCTGGAGTGCATGATACCATGTTCATCTATGGAACGATAAGCATAGATCTTGATAGGGCTTCAGTCATAGGTTTGGTTGAGACTCATTGTTTGCTCATACACATACAGACTCGTTTCTCGTTATAGCAATAAACTTGTTATTAATTATAGCAATGAACTTTGTTTCTCATTACAACAACGAACTTTTATTACTGAAAACTTATATACATGTTTTAGCAATGAAATTGTTTGCTCCTTGTAGCAACGAAATTGATTGCTCATTTTAGCAATGAAACTTGTTTACTCGTTTGAGTAACGAACTTTATCTTCCATGAGAATATGAATGTTGCATCTTAATTGGGCAACATACTTTATCTCTCATGATGACAAAGAACTTTGTTTTTACAAACTTATTTACTCATTTTAACAATATACTTTTATTATTGGAAACTTTTATCAAAACTTTGATTTCAATTCATGGAACCAATATTATTTTGTTTATCTGTGAGTACTCACCAACTATTTTTATAGTTGACGCTCGTTTTACATGCTTTTTCAGGAATCATCGAGTAAGTGGCACTTAGAGACACTTCACTTTTAGGAGCATTCGCATGTGTTGTATTTCAATTTACATTGTAATTTCTTTTAAAAGTTGTTCAAACCCATTGTAAAATTGTAATGATTTTTAATACTATGGTTGGTGTTGTCTTTTAACTTTTGCTATGAAACCCTTTATACTGCCACGCCTCGTGTTTCCGCTTTAGCGGGGTGTGACAGATACCCATTGGACCTCGGTTTCGGAAGAATCAGAAGGCGACACGGACAACTTCGGTCCAATCAGAAGGTGACACGGGGAAGCCTCGCATGCGAGGTGACGTGGCCGAAGGTACACCATGCGAAATTGTCCGGTTTTCAATATTTCTCGAATTTTGTGCCAAAAACTTGCAAAAATCATAACTTTCGCATACGAGCTCTGTTTTCGACGTTCTTTATATGCACGCGTAGGTAATCTTATACTCTACGACTTTCGTTTAGACTTCGTCGGCTAAATTTGACTTTATTTTTAATATTATTATTTTTAACAGACCGGGACAGGAAATCCGTTAAAAATTCATAACTTCTTCATCCGACGTCCGTTTTTGTCTATCTTTTTACCGTTTATTCCGAATTTTTAGATGTACACTGTTATACTGAAACTTAGAAAAATTGTAACTTCCTCAGACGAAGTCAGATTTTGCCGTTCTTTTTATGAAAGTTCTCGGTTTAACATAAACTACAAATTTCATTTAGATTGTTATGGCTAAAAAGCGTTTTATTGAAAATTCAGTTTTTACACTGAACAGTGTTTTGCCGGTTTTGTCGCGGATCTTCAATTGGTCATAACTTCTTCGTTATAACTCGGATTTTAGTATTCTTTATATTTTTTGAAACCTTGTTACAATCTCTACCACTTGGTTCGTCCCAATCGAGATTGTTTAATAATTTATTTTTGAGGGTCAATTATGTAAATATACACAGTATGCTAAAAGTTCTCTTTATTATTTTAAAAAGAACTACAAATTGACCTACATTATTACATAGGCTTGAAATAACGGTTTGTTATAGAAGCGCTGCACAAATCTTTCTTAGAAAGATTCAGCGACGAAGTTCTGCCTCTGTAGAGCCCGACTCCTAGCTAAAACCCCCTTGTAAGTAAGTTATGCTTACCTATTTTAATATAGCTTATATTTAAAATTAGTATTGTTATTATGAACTTATGATAAATATTTGTATCATAGGTGTCGATACGAAGCTACATTACACTGAGAGATTAAAGAGATGTAGATCACTAGTGTAAATAAATGTAAGTTCTGTTTATGCTTATGTTTCTGTATTGACGATGACATCCCAAATGTTTTAAAATGAATAAAATACATTTCTTAGGTAATGCTTTGATAACGTATTTATCATGTTTTTCTGGGAACAAATTTCGCAACATTTTTATTAAAAGAAGTACTCTGATTTCTATAAAGCATAAACAAAATCGGTCTTTTCTGGCCGTGAAAATGGGGATGTCACAGGGGGGAGCTTTCCCTGTCCACACTCATGAATTCTTTTGACAACCTTCTTTGTTGGAACAAGATTCACGATATGGGTAGTTGTCTCTAAGGCATACCCCCAGAAATGAATATGCTTAGAAGTTCGACACATCTTGGAACAAACCATATATAGTAAGGTTCAATTACGCCTTTTAGCCACACCATTGAGTTTTGGTGTTCTGGGAGGAGTCAGTTGTGAAACAATTCCACATTCCTTAAGATAGTCGCAGAACTCGATAGTAAGATACTCACCATCTCTGTCAGATCTAAGCATCTTTATCTTCCTGCCCACTTGATTCTCGACTTCGTGCTTAAACTCTTTGAACTTTTCAAAGGTTTCATATTTATGTTTGATTAATTAGATATAACCATATATGCTATAATCATTTGTAAATGTCACATGATATCGATTAACATCCCTTGTGACAGATATGAATGGTCCACACACATCCATATGGATAAGGTCCAATAATCCCTCACTTCTTTCACATACTCCAGTGAAAGGTGATTTTGTCATCTTGCCTAACAGACAAGATTCACATTCATCATCTGTTAGTAGATCAAATGATTCGAACACTCCATCCTTTTGGAGTTGGGCAATGCGTTTCTTGTTTATGATCCCAATACGACAATGCCACAAACATTCCTTGTCCACACCATTGGATGAATCAATATGAAACACACTATTGCCTAGGTTATCAACACAAGTCACAATTCCATACACACCATTACAAGGTAAAGCTTTAAACATAAAAAACACCATTATGACAAGCAGAAATGGATCCAATATCATTATCAAATAAATATCTAAAACCTTGTATGAACAATGCATGAAATGAAATAATGTTTTGTGTCATATCTGACGTATAACAAGAATTCAACAAATTAACCCTAACACCACTACCGAGCATAAGTTCATAAGTCTCAATCTTGGTAATAGGTGAAGATTGCATATTCCCCATGATTAGGTTCAACCTTCCATGCTCCACTTCCTCACTTTCTCTTAGCCCCTGCAAATCAAAATAAAATGTGGAAACCACATTCTGTGTCAAGGACCCAAGAATGAGAAATTAGTGTGTTATTAACTTGAATGGTGTAATTACCTGACGAGGATGCCTTGATCTTTCTATCTTTCAAATCCTGCAAGTATTTGGGGAAGCTTCTTCTCCAATGACCCTTTTCGTCACAATGGAAGCAAGTGGTCTCCTTGGGATCACTGATCATGATCACACGGACATCAAAGTTAGGCTTCGTCTTGGACCCATGACTGGACCCTCCAGTATAGGCCTTCCTTTCCAGTTGTGTAACACTCCATTTTTACTGTTCTATAGGATTCAATATAAACAAATGTTTACATAATTCGAAGTAGAAATATATTACTCTTTAGCTCAAGAAAAATAGGACAAATAAACCGAATCGTCCGTAAATCGTAAAAATGAGTGTGTAAAACATATATATATATATATATATATATATATATATATATATATATAAAGTACACGTCGTCCCGATCCTGAAAATATAACTTTCGTTTTCGTAGAAATCTGACTCCGTATGAATTAGATATGATTTTTATAAGATATAAAATCCAGTCGCGCACAAGAACTGTGTGACGTAAAAAGCTACGAAGAAAACGGTTGACCTTTAGATAAAGTCACCAAAAGGAAAATCATAGTACTCTTTAAGATAGGAATTTTGAGAAAAAGAATGTCAAAAAATGGAGTCTGTACGAGAGAGTTATGATTTTAGCAAAATCATTTAATTATATAAAAATATGGACAAAAATCAAGTAAGAATTAGTTGTTGGGGTATAAAGGAAATTCGTAGATCTCGTCGAGAGCTTTCTGGGGATATATATAAAGAATGTCAAAAATGGAGTTGGTATGATGAAGTTACGGAATTTACAAAATCTGTGTTTTGCACCGCGCGCGATGCGCGCTTCTAGAATGTGAAAACGCGGACCACAGAGAGGCCGACACGTGGCACAAAGCGGCTGGGGATACGTCACCTTATGCACGCGACGCGCACTCCATTTGCACGAGGCGCAGGTCCGGTTTTGGTCATATAAATAGCCATTGAGCCTCCATTCTTTCCCCACACCTTCCAGATCGATTCTCTCAAGTTTTACTCAATTTTAGCCTATTTTCTTGAGTTTTTGGCCTACGGCGAAGCCCTGCAACACCCCTGAGTGCTCAACTAGTTCTAACCTTCGAGTAGGAGATCCCGAGTCAGTATTCTTCCCACTTAGTTACCGATTTTCATCAAGAACATCTACAAGTTAAGCTACACTTAGTTTATGTTAAGTGTAACTTTTAATTATAGTCACAGTCTTTATTATGAACCTATAATTAAGAACTATCAGTAATTCCAAGTTGTAATACTGATTGATCTACTTATGGGAGAGGTGACTAGAATGGTCATGTTAGCTTGGTTGTTGGATTTCAGAAAGGCTATACACCGACATGGTCCTGCCTCCCAACTGTCCGGCCTGGCTGATCCTTACTTGATAGATCTATCAATATTTATTGGGATTAGTGATAGGTCTAACTCCAAATTCAGTTTATTGATTTGCTTGAGAAAAATTAGAAGGCGGTTTCTGTGGGGACGTATCGATGACAAAAGTAAAATTAATTGGGTAGGCTGGATAGTTGTGTTAGGCCCCACAGATAAAGGCGGGCTTGGAGTTGGCTCCCTCTCGTCTCTTAACCTGGCTCTCTTGGTTAAATGGTTATGGAGATTCAAAATGGAGTATTCTAATGTTTGGTGTAAGGTTGTGAGCGGGATCCATAACTGTTACAGAAAACCACTTCACTCCCTTGGTAAAAAAATCTTTGTCTGGTACATGGTTTAAAATTATCAATGTGGTTTGTGAATTACAAGATATGGGAATTGAGTGCTCTTCTTTATTTGATATCAAAGTTAATTCGGGTTCTAATACGTTATTCTGGTTAGAGAACTGGAGTGGTGAAGGAGTTTTTGCCTTTCGTTTCCCTAATATCTTCGAGCTCGATAAAAGGGAGTCTTGTTTCATTAACGAAAGGGTGGGGCCTAATAAGTTGTCTTGGGATTGGAAGGAATCCCCCATCAACCTTTAAGAGAAACTAGAACTTGATTGTCTTCTTGTGATAATTTCTCAATTTCTGATTTCTACTGGTCATGACAAGTGGTTTTCTAAACTCTCTTCTAATGGGATTTTTTATGTTAGCGACCTCAGGGCTCTCATTGACTCGGTATTAACTGTTCTTATTTCAAATCCTACTATTTGGTGTCATTTAACTCCTCTGAAAGTGATTGGATTCGTGTGGCGTGCTTGTATGGACCGGAATCCGACTGCTATGACTCTTTCGCATTGTGGCATTGCTCAATCTTCTTCGCTTTGTCATTTATGTTCTAATGGTTTGGATGAGACTGACCACTTCCTAGCAAGGTGCCCTTTTTCTAAGGAAGCGTGGAGTGGGTGTTAAAATGGTGCGATATTCCACTTATTCATTTTTCGTCGGTAGTCGGTTTCGTGAAGTTCGTTGGGAACTGGGGAAATTGCCCCAAAAAAGGGAAATTTTACCGGCTATTTTTTACGGGTTTTTGTGGTGTGTTTGGAAAGCGAGAAACGACAAACTATTCAACAAAATTCATGTTTCGGCGATAAAAACAATGGATAATGTCATTACTTTAGTGCATAGTTGGGTTAAAAATAGAGAATTTTGATGATCGTAAGTGGACAGATTGGTATTGTTCGTCTTTCAACATTTTGTAATTGGTTGTATTATTTTTGTTTTCTTTTTGTCATGCCTTGTTCTTTATATGTAGTGGTCTTATAAAATTCCGTCGGTTCCAAAAAAAGATAAAAATATATTTAATTTTTTTCTAAGGTTTGCCCATTATAATTTAAAGAAATAAAAATGGGATATATACACTAGAATCCCAATATTTTCATCTATTTAACAAGAAAGTCCTAAACTTTATTTTTTTGACAGTAAAGTCCAAACTACCGGCAATTTTTGACACTTTTACCATTTTTTCCCGGTTAGTCGGTAATTAGGACTTTTTTGTCAAAAAAATAAAGTTTATGACTTTCTTGTCAAATCGTCAATTAGGACTTTACTGTCAAAAAAATAAACTTTAGGTCTTTTTTGTCAAATCGTTGAAAATATTGAGACTTTAGTGTATATGTCATTTTTTGTTAGAAATTTAATGATATGATACTCTTTAAGCATAAGAGTTATTGAAACATTCTCTAGTCAGCTAGATCCTATTGAAATCCTTAATGTTTGCTTCTTGTTAAATCGTTTTTTAATCTCAACAAACCGACATTGAAAAAAATGGAGATAATCAAGAAAGAAAGAAAGAATCAGGGTTGTGTTGACTTTTTGCAGTCCCAAAAATGAAGAAATAAGAAACCGAAAAAAAACAAAATTGCCATTTTTTCCCTTCTCCACATTCACACCCTTTTTACTAGGTATGTGTTGTTTGTGTTTGTATAATCTGTCCCCACTTTTTAGTTCAATATTTGTCGGCGAAGTAAGAAGAAAGTTTTACAAGTCTTTTCACCCTTGTAAAAGTTTCTTCTTACTTCGCCGCCAAATCTTGAACTAAAAAGTGGGGACAGCTTATACAAACACAAACAACACATGCCTAGTCAAAAGGGTGTGAATGTTGAGAAGGGAAAGAAGGGCAATTTCGTTTTTTTTCGGTTTCTTATTTCTCCATTTTTGGGACTGCAAAAAGCCAACACAACCCTGGTTATTTCTTTCTTTCTTGATTATCTCCATTTTTTTCAATGTCGGTTTGTTGAGATTAAAAAACGATTTAAAAAGAAGCAAATATTAAGGATTTCAATAGGATGTAGCTGACTAGAAAATGTTTCAATAACTCTTACGCTTAAAGAGTATCATACCATTAAATTTCTAACAAAAAAAATGATATATACACTAAAGTCCCAATATTTTCAACGATTTGACAAGAAAGTGTTAAACTTTATTTTTTTGACAGTAAAGTCCTAATTGACGATTTGACAAAAAGTCATAAACTTTATTTTTTTGACAAAAAAATCCTAATT
Organism: Lactuca virosa; assembly: GCF_052849685.1. Classification (NCBI taxonomy): domain Eukaryota; kingdom Viridiplantae; phylum Streptophyta; class Magnoliopsida; order Asterales; family Asteraceae; genus Lactuca; species Lactuca virosa. The sequence goes on from NC_136431.1 coordinate 75,278,385, forward strand.
ACCGGCTAACCGGGAAAAAATGGTAAAAGTGTCAAAAATTGCCGGTAATTTAGACTTTACTGTCAAAAAAATAAAGTTTAGAACTTTTGTTGTCAAATCGATGAAAATATTGGGTCTTTAATGTATATATCCCAATAAAAATTGAATCACAAATAAAGGTCAAATACAATGTTAGTAAAATGTCAAAATTGCTCGTCTTGCAAGAAACACATCTCAAAAGTCAATGGGCCGGTTTCAATTAGAAATAGGCTCCATCTCCAATAAAGCGAAAGGTGTTTTACACGTAGGCGTAGCCGTAAAGATTCAACTTTGACTCCATGGTCAAACATGGTAATTATCATCATCAAAATTACATAACATTCTTATAATTATCAAATAAACTCAACAAATGAATATTACTTTAACTTTGTCACAATATCCTAATCATTAATCATACGATAAATGCCAAACTTTGACCTCAAAAATCGAAGTCTATGTTTTTGATGGATCTATTAATGTTTTAACAAATCCACCATGTTGATCAAGTACATAACATCTAAAGAATCCAAAGAAACCATCTTTTTAATCATCAATCACTATGAAACCCCAACAATATAAGCATTCCATGAATCTTTTTGTTGAAAATTTGTAACTTCTTCATATTTGACATCTTTACCCCCACCAAATCCTTCAATACTTTTGATGTTCTCACTATCTGGCATTTGACGTATCCAGAAATGAATAGACCTAAATCCGGCTTCTTCCATACAATCTTTAATCTCCGGTAATGACCACCTGATAAATATGTCTGACTATTAGTCAAATGTCTAAAATACCCTCATCAATGATCAAAAGTCATCAACCTTTTGTGACGAAATCTTGTAACAAAACCTTTGCTTGAAAGGAAATCTTGTTTTTTTTTTTCTTGGCAAAGTTTTATATATGAGAAAATCACAAAAATAACATAAAGAATGAGCATTTAACAAAATGCCTTTTTGGTGTTTTACACAAATGCCCACATGTGAAATCACTTTTACACAAATCAGCAAAATGACTATTTGACTTTTTGTGGTGGGGACCATTAAAAAAGCCATTTTGCGTGATTTCACAGTGGGCCCATGTGGTGAGAATGCAAAAGGTCAAAAATATGGTCATTTTGTTAAAAAAACGCCATACACGATGGTCATTTTAGTGATTTTCTACAAATAAATTGTAGCATTTTTATAAATTGCATAAAGTAACGATCTTTACAATCTCCAGCTATACGAAAAAGCATGACGAAGCTTCTTCTTTTGATGCTTTTGCAGAGTAAAATGGAGACTTATCCGTGTTTTCCTTTGAATAATGTCAAACCCAGCTTGCTCCCAAGTATACTGAAAACATATTGATGTTAAAACAATGCAAAATAACCAAAAAACGACATGAAAGTAAGATGAAATTATCAAGAATTATAGTTTTGGTACAAAAGAACATGTAACAGCCGAAAAATATCAAATAGTTGATGACGACTTTCATTTATAAGATGAAATATATGTAATTAATTAAAGAAATTACCGTAAAATTTGGGAATTTTCTTTGCATCCTAAGTTCACATTCGGATGATGTGCCTCCATAAAGATCCATCACAAAAATTCCACCTTTTTTAGATAAACAACTAAGCGCATTTTTGAAATATGAAACCAATTCTTGACGACTATGGAGGCAGCAACAACTGTAGTTGAAAGCACATACAATGTCGCGAGGTGGAAGTTTTTCAGAATTAGCAACAGATTCAATCCCATTTTCATCATCTTCAAGTGTTACATTATTCATGGTGTTTTGAAAACTGGATTTTACTAGTAAAGCTTCTTGAGGTTGCAACACATTCCCATGGAAAAGAACGATTCTTGAAGATAAATCGGCTCCGACTTTGTTCACATTGTTCTCCATGCACCAATCAAGAGCCTCCACGTCCAAATCCAAACCTACGGCTGTTCTTCTTGAATCACTCCGAAGCCATTCTGTACTGTAGTTCAATTGATCGAAAAATTAGGGTTTCTTCATGTAATTAACAAGAAATGCAATCAAACTTGAACCATAGATTCATTCATTCACAGATTCATCGAAGTACCTGAGAAGAGCAGTGCCGCAGAAGTCTTCTTGAAGATGGAGGGGTGCCCTGCCACCAACGTAAGTCAAGAAGAACTTCTGTAGATAACTAATGTCTCCTTTAGGCGACTGTAACAAAAATTGAAGAACACCCAATAAATCCCCACATTAAAATCAAGTAGAATGCTGATGAAATTGAGGGTTTAGTTAGGTTATTTGTACCTGTACTGATTGTTGATATAGTGAGAACTTTGAAGGGAGGCTATTGTCGTCATCTGGTGATGGGTTTTGGTCGTTTTTGTCGTCTGATTCTGATTCTTCGTCGGAGAGAGTGAGATTAGGATCGGATTGAGAAGAAGGGGCTGGATTATTTGAGGGGTAAGTTTGTTGTTCGTGGTCTTCGAGGTAGTAAGATGCGGACCTCTGATTACGTTGGTTTTTTTGCTTCTTCCCGTTCTTCCCCATTTTCGGGTTTCTTCTTGCAGTGGATTTCAGTAGGCGGCTGTGAAATTGGATTACGATTACTGTTCTTTTGTTTTTGTACTTTTTAATTTTCCCCCTTTACTTTGTGGTATTTTCGGTTGTTACCCTATGAAATAGAGTTACATCATTGTAACATACTTTTTAGTTTTTAGGGTTAACTTAACAAGTTTCTCTTTAGGAATGAAAGCTAACTCAGTAAAGGCTCAAGGAAGCGAAGAGGGGCTGATGTGGCGACTAAGTGGTCCCGAATTGTAGTGGGTATAACCGGTTGTGTTGTATCTTGTATCAGCGATAACACAATTCCATAGCTTTGATAGCTAAACTGGCGGGATGCACGACATCCGTCCACCCTTAGGGTTAACTTCAAAAGTTACCTAAAGGTTTTTCAGTTTAAATCACAAGTTTTTTTTTTCAAACTAAAACCTACAAGTTTTTCAATTTTTTTCACATTTCTCTGTTAACCAGTTTATGGGTTAACTTCGGTGTAAATAAGGAAAATAAAAAAGCTGAGAAAATTGTAGGTTTTCTTGTAAACATACAGTTTTAATTTAAACTGAAAAATCATTAAACATACAAGTCTTCTAAACATCTCAGGAGTGTGTGGGACTAAAATACATCGAATCAGTCCCAGTTGACTTGGTCTAACATCTTTGATCCTGACACCAAGCGCTACCTGAAAGTTTATGGAACGATAATCACCAATATTCTCCACAAGAGCATTCACCATCTTTAAAATGATGAAACCGAATCGAATCCCTAACAATAATCTCCCTCTCTTCAATCTTCGATATAAACTTTAAAACAGTATGACAATCACCACAAACTCTCAAATTCTTCATAATTTGCAACAAAACACCACGACCCGTTGCAATCAACCCAAACCCAACAGCCAATCTCTCACTATGCCCATTCAAAATCTCCTCTTTTCCCTCATCTTCAACATCATGAAGCACATAACTCATATCCGCTACATACCCTTCATCCCTCATCTTCAACCCTAATTCCCTCAATTTCCCATATATCAAATCCGATAAAGGATGCGACACATCACCAGCCACAAACCAATACGTCTTGTTCTTAATCTCAATCCAACTGGATCCCGCTTCCTTCTTCACATTCCTCTCATCCATCAACTTCCTAACCTTCTCTCTCTCCTTCCAATCGCCACTTGTCGCATATAGATTGGATAACAACACGTAAGAAGCCGAATCTTGTGGCGATAATTCCATCAACTTATCTCCTGCAATTTTCCCCAATTCCAAATCCTTAAAAACGCGACACGATGCAAGAATCGAACGCCAAATCGTTGCTCCTGCAACAATCGGCATATTATCTATAAAATTCATGGCTTTTTTTATAAAACCAGCTCGACTGTATAAATCAACCATACATGAATAATGCTCCGATGTTGCCTCAATTCCATGGTCAACCATCAAGTCAAAGTATTTTTCACCTTCGTTAACTAATCCTGCGTGTGTACATGCGGAAATTACACCGATAAATGTTATATCATCCATTTTTATGTTTTCTTTTCGCATTTCTTCAAATATTTCTAACGCTTTTTTTCCATATCCATGTTGTGCGTACCCTGAAATCATCGAATTCCATGACACTAAATCCTTTTCCGATTGTTTTTCAAAAACTTTGTTTGCACTTTCGATGTTTCCTTTTTTTGCATACATTGTAACAAGAGCACTACTTACACATAACGCGATTTCATATCCTGATTTCAATACTCTCCCATGAAACTGTTTCCCATGTTCAATTGCTGCATTTGGAGTTGCACATGCGTTGAGGATACTGGAAAATGTGAATTCATTTGGTGTGATTTTGTTGTTTTGTAACTCAAGAAACACTCGTATAGCTTCATCAATGTCTCCTGATTGTGCATATCCTGATAAAATAGCTGACCATGTGACTATATCTTTTTCTTGAATTTGATGAAAAACTTTGATCGCGTCACTCATGTTTCCTAGCTTTGTATAAGCATCTAAAAGAGCTGTTCCAACTGAAGTTGATGATTCATAATTTGTTTTTATAACTTCTGCATGAATTTGAGAAGGAGAAATTATCTGGTGAGAAGTAAGGATAGTGGAATAGGTGAATTCATTAGGCCAAACATTTTGCTTTCTCATTTGTTGAAAGATATTCACTGCTTTTATCATGTCCCCGTTTTTTATGTATCCACCAATCATAGCTGTCCATGTCACCACATTCTTGATTCCACTCATTGAGTTGAATAGTTTCAATGTGTCATCCATTTCGAAGCTTTTTGTGTAGGAAACCATGAGTGCAGTTCTAAGATTAGGATCTGATTCCATTCCGTTTTTCCAAAGAATGGAATGAAGTTGTTTAGATAAACGTATTTCTTTGATGTTAGCACATACTTTTAGTATTGTAACAAAGATGGGTTGTGTCAGTTTTACCCCTGAAAGTCTCATTTTAAGGAAGAGATCAAGGGCAGGTAAATCTTGCAAGTTTTTAACAAGACCTGCTATCATTCCATTCCATGAAACTGCATCTCTAACCTCCATATAATCAAATACTGATCTTGCACTTTTGATCATTCCTGATTTTGAATACATACTAATCAAAGAATTACACACATATGTAGTTAGCTCAAAGCCAAATTTGACAACCATGGTATGAACTTGCATCCCTTTCACAACTGCACCATTGTCAGCTAAAGCTCCAAGAACAGTAGCAAATGTGAATGGGTTAGGCTTGATTCCTTCAATTTGCATTTGTAGAAAAAGGTCTATAGCTTGATCATGAAGCCCCTTTAGTGAATACCCGGTAAGCATTGAAGTCCAAGACACCACATTTCGGTCAGGCATTTCATCGAATACCTTCTCAGCCATTGAAATCGATTCAGTTTTTGTGTACATATCAATGAGGGAAGTGCCAACGCTAACATCCTCAACAAACCCGTGTTTAATACAATCACAATGTATTTGCTTGCCTATTATTTGATCGCAGAAGCTTCCGCATATTTTAAGAACACAAGAAAAGCTTGCCCCGTTAACTGGTAAACCCAAACGACGAATTCCTAAAAAGTGTTTTAGAGCTTGAGCGTTGTTATTGGTTCGAGCATATTCGAAAAGCAGGTGGTTGTGATTAGAAGCATCAATATCTCTCTGGGGCATTCCGTCGAGCGGGTCGAGTGCATCACGGAAGACACCATGTTCGAAGAAATCATTATGAGCTTTGGGCTCAGTTGTAGAAGCAAAGCACTGTAGCGAACAGGATTGATTGTTATAAGATGTTTGAAGCTTTCTAAAAGATTTGAGCTTTTGTAAATTCATAGTCTTGATTGAACTCAGGCAGCATCGAAGTTGGCTTGAAATTTTTATAACATATCAAAGCGTTGACTCGCACTAACCATGTTTTTGTTTTAATAACTTAAATAAACATCCCATTTGGCTTCTAATTTGTAGTTTCGTACTAAATTCATTAAACAAGAACCTAATAATTTAACAAATCTTGCCAAAAATAAACAAAACCTAATAATTTAAGAAATCTTTCCAAAAATAACCAAATGACACACTTTTTGTACTGCAGACTCGTCTTTCATATTACAGATTCATACCAACGGTCAAATAATAAGGTGTTTTCCGTAATTTTGCTTGAGTTCGCAGTAAGAACGGATGATACATTCTACAAACTTGTCAAACTTATTAGTATAGATATCAATAATTTGTTTTTTTTTCTATACTTTTGTAGAATTTTATTTGAATTTTATTTTGTATTTTATTTATTTATCGATATGATAGATAAAACTATAAAAGTAGGATATCGATATATCTCTTGATTTGTTAACTTTAGAAAGTTTGTCGAAAACTAATCTTTTATGTGAAAGTTATCAAACAAGAGATAAATATTCATTGTACGATTTCATCTTCTGTAAAATAAATTATGTAATAAAAGCAATGCTTACATCTTGCGCGCGCACACACACACACACACACACACACACACACATATATATATATATATATATATATATATATATATATATATATATATATATATATAGAGAGAGAGAGAGAGAGAGAGATATGTTCATTTATAAATCTTAATTATTGTGTGAATGCTTGAACCAATAAGAATTTAGAAATAAAATAAATGATTAATTAAACAAATACAGGTATAATGGACACTTTCCTTTTATCTACCCAAATAAAAATAGTAATATATATGGAAACAATTTAACAGCCGCTTCAAGTGCTAATATGTTTTTCAATCATTATTTTACATTTTTAGTGTAACTGATGCCAAATATCGGACAATATTCCTGCAAGTTGTAAATAATTTAACTTTCATAAGAAAATAATACTAATTGTTAATTATTTCAGAATATTTATACTAGGAAATGCCATATTACTTAATTCTTTAAGATTTAAGTAATATTATTAATCATTACAACCTCATATACCTCACGTCAACATTCTTTAGGAATTTTAAACTATAAACATCTCTTTCTTAAAGAATGTGTATTACAGAATTCCAAAGTTGATTATCATGTCTGCATTCTAACCTCACTACCAATAAATAGAAATTTTTGTAATAATTATTTACAAATCAGTTTCGAAAGAAAAATTAACAATGTATAATGTTTTATCTCCTCCTCCGCAAACTCTCTTTCAACCGTTTCCAACTAACTCCCTATCCGTGTGTCACTACTTTCATCTTCATGCTCATCATCTTCCCTTCTTATAAACTGCTCCATCCCAAGAGCATTTGCATTCACCTCAAAGTCCTCAACCTGTTTCAACTTATCTCGACTAACATGTGTTATAAAATGAGTCTTTTTTTGTCAATTTAATGCTTTTATTGATGCGGATATTAAACACAAAAACCAACTGCATACAAATTTGTAATTTGATAGCAAAATTTAATATACAACATAAACTAATAGTCAATTGTATTTAAAACAATTATAATGAAATTCATACCAACAATTCAGTAATAGGCCCCGAGTAATAACAAAACTGGTCCTCCTGATTCCACAATTGCTTCCTTGTCATCAAGCTTTCAACAATGTACTGACACAAATAGATACTTAAATAGTCTTCTAACAGAGTTAACCTTTCAACAACTTCTATTTGACATGTCCTCATTTGCTTTGAATCAATAAAAGTGTTGATAAACATTATTATATAACTAAGTCTAAATAGAAGGTCATCAACTTTCGACTCCTTTATTTTTCTTAATATGTTGTACTTGAATACTTTTTTTTGGGATATTGACCTCTCCATAGATATACTCATAACCTCATGTATCCTTTCATTAATTATGGTCCATTGACAAATAGACTGGTGTGTTGCTACATCACAGTTCATTTTCGATCTACTTTCACCAACATTTCCACCATCATTTTTTCTTTTTTACCTTTTTACCCTTTTTGTTGATTCTACATTGTGTTTCTTCCTTCTTTGTTTCTAATTTACATTCCTCCTTCAATCATAGCTCCATCCTGTTCTACAACGATTTCTACCTTGGGTAATTCTTCATCGGCTTCCGGTTCTTCTTGGAGAGGTTGTGCTACCACAACACCGTCTGTCAATGAAAACAAGTTAAAAATTGAATATTAACTTACTTGAACCATATGAATTCTTTTAGAATTTTATAAACTAAACCATTATACGACCATACTTTATTTATTTTATTCTACAAGAATACCAAAGTAAATAATCCGTGCACATCAAAAAACCAATGTACCGACCCATCAATCAATACACAACATAAAACATGCTTTTACACAAATAATACGTGTATATTCATTCAGAATTTATTATGCTATCAGAAATTATGATGTTATACCTTATGTCGTAAACAGTGAAAACACCTCCAAGAATCATAACTACACTCAAACCCTAACTTCTTAAAAATAAAATACACTCTATATTTTCAACGATTACATGTGCATTCTGACAGAATGTCTGATGATTATAATTATTCTTGCTGAATACATTGATGCTTATACTTATTCTTACATAATACATCACAAACAATACAAAAACCTAGAAGAATCATAACTACACTCCAACCCTAACTTGTTATTAACTGAAATTCAATCTACGTTCTCAAGGATTACATGTGACTTCTCACAAAATATGTGCTGCTTATCTGAATTCTTGAAGAACAAATCATAAACAATAAAACAATACCTGGTATCAATGGATTAACAAAATCCTCGTCTTCGTCATCGAGCCTCAGTGGCGAAGATGTTGTGTTTGTGAAATTTGTTTTTATGTTCTTTCCTAATCTTGAGCTTGATCGCCTTCTCATTCTTCGAATTTTGAGTTCCTAGCCGATTCCTTTCTTTGATTGTAAACCCTCTGTCGATGGTTCTTATACGTCTACAGTCAGTAGTTGGAATAATAAATCTTTTAAAAAGGATAATTGATTTGGTTTGAGAGAAATCATATAATCATATGATAATATCATCAATCTTTCCCTCCTAAAAACATGGAATGTTATTAACCGGTGACACAAAAGAATCCGGTTCTACGCTTGTAATATGTCGACTTCCATTTTTAAAATAGTAATAACGCTTTTATCACCAATTTAATTAAAACAAAATATCATTAATTAATTAAATCAGGATCCATTCTTAACCACAACATTTTCCAAATCCACATTGAGTCATACACTCACACAATAATCATCATTCACATTTAATGCTGACTATATATACATATATATATATATATATATATATATATATATATATATATATATATATATATATATATATATATATATATAGGAGTAGGATCAAATGAGAACACCAAAAAGATTGAGAACGCGAGAACAGATCTGAGCTCTTCAGATATTATGATCTAAGGCTAATATAATTTATAAAAGTCATGAGATGAAATTGTAACTTTCTAAAAGTCATGGGATGAGATTGTAACTTTCTAAAAGTCTAAAGGGTAATAAGGTCATTACTTGTTCACCTATTTTTGTCAAGTTGCTGGAATCTCTCTATCCCCCTCTCTCTCTATCTCTCACTCACGTATCCTTCTTCCTCTCACTCTCTAAATACAAATTTCAAACCTTTAAACCCTAATTGAGCCGTCACCACCATACACTTCCAAAACCATCATCACAACCTTCATCTTGAGATTCCAGACTTGCAAATTGATTTTAATCAGATAGGATTGTTCCCGATTTTTCTTAAATGTGCTACTGTGAAGGTCTTGATGAATGGAGAAGATCAAGATGCTCGAGGTGTTGAATCGATTTTCAGGGCATCACTTGTTCAAAATTATCAATCACCTTGATTCCTGCAGCCTCTTTGTGCGGCTGCTGTTACAAGCGACCAATCAAGGTTTGAAAGGCCCACTTGCGATCAACGTAGGGTTATCGATTTCTGCAATTATATTCAGATCGTTTGTATCTAGGGTTAGTATCGCAAGTTGTGATTCCACACCTGATTAATTCCCATCATTATAAGAGACGATAGGAACTTGGGTTTAGAGAGAATTGGGGAAATGGGTTGAATTCATGCCTGGAAGGATTCCGATGTAAAGTTTTCCTTGAATGTTGAGCGGATTAATGAAGGCTTCTTGAAGGATATCTTGAAACTTTTTATTTGATGCATGTTGTAGATTTCAGGGAGAGAATTGAATCATTGAATCATTGAAGAAGAAGAAGAAGAGGCAGGTGAATCAAAGGAATATATGTGCACTATTCTTGCCACAACACATGTTCGACCAAATGCTTCAATGACTATGTTTGAATAAGTGTGATTAGTTTATCCCTCATAAATTGATCATGATTTTTGTTTTGTAATTTTTAATTATGTCGCTCATTTGTTTCAGGGAAAGTTCATCGTCCCAATTTGATTGAACCAAGAGGTTATAATAGCTCATTAGATTCAACTCCATGCTCCTTAATCGTTACAAGCTTCTGAATCTTGTTATTGTTAAAGATTCAAATGAAAAGGATCCAAATCAAGATATTAAAAAGGTAGACTTTATATTTTTTTTTCAATCCCATTTAATTATGAATATGTTAAAATTCACTAATGATTATGAAATGAAGATAAAAACTAATAGATTTTATTTCATCAGTATTAATTATTTATGATTTTCAGCTCTATTCAATTTATTCATCAGTGTTAATACATGATTATATTTATCATCATACATGATTTTAGTTATCATCATACATGAATAAATCTTTATTCATTATAAGATTTATGGTAAAAACTAAAAAAGTTTTTTTCCTTTCTCTGCCATCAAAAGACAAACATACATTCATTTGTGAATGTGAAGATGTATACACAACGCTATTATCTGATTTTTTTTAATTATCTTTGAACTTGATTTTGCAGGTGTGAACCCAAGAACAACAATGATCACATGTGCCCTTCTTTGTTTTGGTGTGAGCTGGTAGCAACAAGAAGAATCACATCAAACTAGATTTTTTTATATTTTTCAGTCATTTGTTATTACAACTAAAGTAGATTTTTTTATCTTTACATTTTCCTTTATTCATGAAAGACCCACACTTTCATATTTCTGAAAGACCCAAACTTTCATACTTGACAATTGTTACTCCAAAACATGCTACATGCATATTCATAAAAACAATATTTTACATAGATAAAGTGATTACAAACGACTGGATACAAACCGACTATTACAAAGTGTTATATATTACACAACTATCCAGGATACTATACTTTTATACATACATGATCCCTAAATACAAAAGTAATATTATAACTATTCTAAACCTTCAAACAGTATACGACTATACTGGTTACTTATCTCCTGCAATTTGTTAAACATTGAGAGAGGTAAGCGGTGACTCTTAGTGAGTTCAATAATAGATACAATATAACGTTATGCCATATATATACTTCAATATGGAAGAAGCAAAGAGGAACAAAGAACAACAAAGGCATATGTGAATCATGTGACAAACTTTCCATATCAATCAATGATTTGATTCAAATATATACAATCAATGAGACATAACAATTTCCATACTTGATATAGATCAATAAAGCTTCGGCCAAAATGGCACAGAAGACATATACTTTCTGATTAAAAATTTTGGTAGATTTCAGGCTTTTAGCCCTATCTAACCTTCTGCCAATGCCATAGAATGGAAGTCATTCTCTTTCGAGACATGCTCTACATGGCCAGAGGCTACATACCAGTACCACCGTGAATCTAAGTCCTTTCACTGATCACATGGTCAAAGGTATAGCTTTGCTATCATAAATAGTAGAAATAATAACAACGGAAAAGCACATAGCACATATAACACATAACATACAATTGTTCATATATATTGAACTCACCGTGAATTAATCGGGGGTTAAAATAGTAATTTGTGCAGCACTTCGTTATAATAGATAGCTTTCTTCGCTGAAAACCTGGAGCTTTATTAAAAACCGGGCCCTGCGAGGGTTGAGCTTCAAACCGAAAATATAAATTTATCGGGCTCCTCGGGCACTTCGGAACGTATTTCGGGTGTTGGGAATGATCTCGTGGCTCGATGGATTAAAATTGGCTTAAAATAGGGTTTAAAGTGAAAAAGTGTCAAAAATCCCAACATAAACCGGGAGGGTTCGCACCCTCCCTTATATAGTGCGAGGTTCAGATCCTCGGTCGGAGGAAGAAGGGCACGCGTCGGCCTCGGATTGGTCCAGCGTTGGGCACGCGTCGGACTCAGGAGCTTCGGACGCTACACGCGTTGGTCGCTGGTTGGACCGCGCTTCGGATGCAAGGGGTGGCGACACGCGGGTCGGACACGGGGCGAGCTGCGAGGATCCGATGACGTGGCCGCTTCTTAGCCTTACACATGCGAAAATTCTCGGAAATTGTGCCTCGAACTTCTAAAATCCATAACTTTCGTATACGGGCTCCGTTTTTGACGTTATTTATATGCACGCGTAGGCGAGAATATACTCTACAACTTTCGTTTAGACTCCGTCGGCTAATTTTGACTTTATTTTTAATGTTATTATTTTTAACAGACCGGGACAGGAAAATCCGTTAAAAATTCATAACTTTTTCATCCGACGTCCGTTTTCGTCTATCTTTTTACCGTTGTACTACTATTGACGAGACATTCGATTCTCGTTTAGGTTGCTTTGGCTAAAAATCGCTCGATCTTTATTTCGAGTTTTTAGCTGTCTACTGTTATTCTGAAACTTAGAAAAATCATAACTTTCTCATACGCAGTCAGATTTTGACGTTCTTTTTATGAAAATTCTCGGTTTAACAAATACTACGACTTTCATTTAGATCACCAAGGCTAAAAATTAGTTTATCAAAAACTCACTTTTTACGTCATTCGGCGCCGTGCCGGTTTTGTCGCAGATCTTCGATTGGTCATAACTCCTTCGTTATAACTCGGATTTCGATGAGGTTTCCGCCTAAATGTTTCTAACGAGATTCTTTACAACTTTCAATAATAAAATTTTACTTATTTCAAATTTTATATTTTCATTAAATTTCGATATTTGTCTTTTGATTGAAATCTCATAAGACTTCCAATATTTTCCGATTGATTCTAAACATAGTTTTACTTCATTTCTAGTAAAACCATCTGTTAGAACTCAATACTCAAATTTCATATAATATTTCATAATATTATTCACTTTTAAAATTACATAACACGATAACTGAACGTGTATGTTACAATTCATTAATGATTCCAGATGTATTGGTTTTTTATATTTGTAAATGTACTTTATACGTTTATGATTACGACTGAATTGAGTTTTTATTTTTAGTTTTTTTTTTGGATGGTGCTTTACTCATTCCATCTTTTATTGTTATATATAATCATTCACAATTAACATAATCAAATCAAATAAAATTCTTAAAAAAAATAATTTAATCTATGTTTTCGTTCATTTATGAATACAAAAGAAAAAAATGTTTTTTCAATCTTTATACATATAATATCTGATGAATGATAAATTAAAAAAAATGACTTTTTTAACAAAAAATTAATAAAAATTATTTTTGTCATAAATTAATAAAAAAAATAAAATAAAAATTGGTTAATCTATTAATTTAAGTAACTGTAATTAATATTGCTAAAATTTAGGAGATTAAGATTTGTTATAATTTAAATTAAATATGCAATTACTAATATAACCTTGTAAAATGATTGGTCCAGAAGTGTTCTCGCGTTCTCAACCTTTTTGGTATTCTCATTTGATCATTTCCATATATATATATATATATATATATATATATATATATATATATATATATATATAGGGAAGGGTTATTTGGAAAACAAAAAAACCCTAAAAATCATAAAAATGCATAAAAAAATACTTAGAGATCACAAAACTTTTTTTTGAATTTTTTTATGAAAAAATCGCAACTTTTTTAATAAAATCGCTGAAAAAAAATAAAAAATCAAAAGAAAATTGGTTTTTTTTTCAAAAAATTTTTCAGCGATTTTGTAGTAAAAGCTATGATTTTTTCATAAAAAATTCAAAAAAAAGTGCTGTGATCTCTAAGTATTTTGTATGCATTTTTATGATTTTTTGGGTTTTTTTAGGGTTTTTTGTTTTCCATAGAACCTAAACCTATATATATATATATATATATATATATATATATATATATATATATATATATATATATATATAATTCAATGTTTACATCTTGTATATATATTTCAACCAATGTTTACATATTGCATACAAATTCTAAATAAAAATAGTTAAAAAAAACTTAAAAAGAACCTAAATTATGGTTGCCAACTTTGCCATCTTCTTCATCACAAGTATAAGTCTTAATACATCTTGTAAATATCTTCATGGGTAATTATCACCAAATCATAGGTAAGAACCAACCTAGATCTCACCATCCGATAAATTTGTTTCTCTTGATTTGTTAATTTCCTTGTTTAAAAAAAACCATAAATGGGAATACAAACATTAGAAGTCATCTGAAATTTAGAAGCTATTTGGAAATGAGTGGGAGTTTTGATGTTACCATTGGACCATTTTATAATGTAAAAAAAGCTAGAGTAAAAAAAGTAAAATCTAAAAATGTAAAAAAATAAAAATACTTCAGATAAATTCGCAGTATGAACCCTAAGTTCGTAGTACAAAACCTATGATTTCACAGTACAGTGAAGACTGAAACCTCTCCGTCTTTGATAACAAATCCGCAATGTGGAAGGCGAGTTCTCAAAGGACATCTGCGTACTTGGTAGTCATTGCAAGAGGGCATTTTTTTGGCAATGGGGTATGTCATTCGGTCATTTTGACAAATCTCTTAATTTAAATATTCTAATCAACTATTGACTATGAAGTCTTCCCTCTACTCATCTTTTGTTTTGTTTTAAAAAATATGAAGTTCCTCTTGTCTCTATTTGTGTTAGCTAAAATGAGAACATACCATGACCAAATAATGGCCCTAAATTGTACGCGATTTATGCCTATGTTTTTTTTTTTTTTTTTTTTGGGTAAAAAAGGGCAAACATATACACACTCAAAATATTATTTTGTGACAAGAGATACAATGGATTTGATTAGTTTAGTCAATTTGTTGACTTTAATTTAAAATTCATTTTTTAAACTACAATAATAAGCTTAAACTTTAAGATCTAGTTTTACTATTAGAGTTTTACAGTGTTACTATATTTTAGGCAATGTCAGTCAAGTTTATAAAATTCTTCTTTTGTTGATGGATTTGTATTTAATCGTTTAATTAAATTTGGATGAAATGCCTTTACTTGATTTGTCTCATGAAATTTAAAAGAAATTATGTTTTATGATAAAGTCACTTGTAGTCATGTAAAATGCTTTTTAGACCTGAATTTTTCTTTTTGTTCAGTTACATGTTTAATGTATAAATTAGAGCATGTCATATCATCTTACAAGACTTGACTTGAACTTTAAAGATAAATGCACAATTTGGATATTTGACAACTATAATTTATCCCGGACATTTGTACCAAGTATTAGAACTCAATTGACCAAGTTTTTTTTTGGAACGGCTGAAATATTTAACCCAGTAGTCTATGGTAATTCATATTTTGCAAAAGATTAAACATAGGTTCTTATTGGTAAACTAATTGGTAAATTATCTGAACATAAGGGAAAAAAACAAAGGGAACTTATTATCTGAATACAAGTGAATTTGTAAATCATTATCTGAATACATGGTATACAAGTGAAAGTGATGAAAAATAATGAATATGTCCTGCGTCTCATTAAAAAAAATAGGATTATCTATGGAAGGGCTGCAAATCTCAAAGGATGCACCAAGCCTACAAAGTCATTTTCGTCTGGCAGGTGACCAATGGCCTGAATTGGTCACATACGCTTTTATGTGGTAGGAGATGAGCCTTTCTTTAGATGTCGAAGAGAATCTCGTAGAATATGTATTCGTTCCAGAGAATCGTGTCAATAAGTAGCCTCAAAAACGGACCATACGACATGAGATGTAGTATGGCCAAGGGTTTCGGCCATGAATTCTTCACAGAGATAAGATTGGATCAAAGTCAAAGCATGTTGATCAACGGATACCCATGAGGAATAAGCCGGATTCGGGATGGTGGTTTCGCTGGAAATAATGGTGGTGGGCGGTGCAGGGATGGATCCATAGACATAAACTGTAAGTTTCTGATAAGCTAAAAGAGACAGCATCTTCTTGTTCCATAAGAGATAATTGATAGATGAGAGTTTAATTGTAAGCATGTGAAGGATGATGGAGAGGGGAGGAGGGATCAATAGAGTCGCCGACCATGATGAACACGAAGAAGAAAGTACCATATTAGGGTTGTATTAGACCAAATATATATAAAAAGATTACAGCAACTTTCCTTATAGTACATGATATGCACAATCAATTCTTAGGATACTTTACAACCATTCCTATTAAAACCATTGCAAATTACGGTGGCCAAATGATAAGAAAAACATATCACTTTTATGAACTTTTGTTTTAATATATATAATAATAACATAGAGATATACAGTTCTTGATTTTGAAGATATGTCTTGGATTATGCGTTCCACAAAAGATATATAAAAATACAAGACAACAAAAGAATAAACAAAATCTTAGTTTCCCCCTATATCTCAAAACATCCATAGGACTCATAGCTAACATTAGCAAGAATGTCTTAGTAAATCAAACTATGACAGCCTTCTAGTGTCCCAATAAATGAGTTATAGACCAAATAGATCATTATGGAATGTAAACAACGAGCTGGTGTATACACACTATTTAACCAAACAAATCATGCACTTTATGCTACTAAATAATTCACAACATAAATGTGGGCTCAAAAGTAGTTATAATTCCATATATTCGTGATAAAGTATTTTTTTTAAAAGATGAAAATAATGGCTAAAGGTTGTACCATATCATGTCAAAAGTGAAAATTAAGTTATCTAAAGGTTGTACGCCTTAATTTGTTTTGGTAAAATAGAAGTTGCTCCTGGATAACCACTTAGGATGAACTACCCATTAAAAGTATATAAAAAGCTAAAAAAAATAATATTTAAATAGTTAATATCATAAAATACATTATATATTGTACTAGTGTATTTTGTATAATACCCGATAATCAGTTTAAACAATATAAAAACAATAGATCAAATTTTATTTTTGTTTATAGCACCCTACTTTCATTTATTCTCATTATATCGTCATTGCATGATAAATCTACCCAATTATATATATACATCAAATCTTTTGTTTTTTCCAAACTATGTTCTTGAAAATAAAAAATATTTTAAAATAAATGCTTTCCTAGTTTTAATTAAAAATTTATATATTTTAATTTTAAATAATTTTTTTTACTAAAAACATAGAACCATGAATTCATTTTCAATTGGTCACACATTTTCAATTTGCTTTCTCACGCCCCATAATATTAAAAAAAATGTAATTAATTTGATCTATTTTCTTATTTATTCTAAAGATTGGATTTAAAAAGAAGATATTTATTTCATTCGTTTATTTAAATAATAATAATATATAATTTCTAATATTATTTCATTCATTTATTTTTTTATTTAAATGTAATTAATTTTATGTGCGATTGTATGAAGTGGTTGAATAAATTGATACAAAAATAAGAAGATATTTATTTCATCCTCTTATTTTAAATAATAATAAGATAAAATATCTAATAACAAGTGCCTTCAAAACAAAATTACATTATATTAAAAACGGGATTCAAAATTACATCTGATATGGAAATGGTAAAATATTAGGGATTTTAAATTAAATATTGTAACCATATCCTCAATTAGATGTATAATACTATAATATATCCTTCATAAATTAGGAAAATAAGGGTAAGTTGCTAATTTAACTTTTAGGTTAAATGAGAGGGAAGAAGACATGTAACAAAAATTGATTCCTTTATTAGAATAGTGAGATATTTTTTTCTTATTATTTTTTATGGAAAATAAATTTCGTTTTTCATTTTTATTTTATTTAACCCTTTAGCAGTTTTTTTCTGAAAAACTCGTTAAATGTGAGAGTTTTTTTTTGGAAAAAATAAAGTATTTTTAAGGAAAATAAAATAAAATGAAGATTTAATCTGGAAAAAAATCAATATATAAGGTTTTTTATTATATTAACTCATATTTAAATATATGACGAAAAAACGATAATAATTTAATTATAAATGTGAAAAGGGCTAGCAAATAGCTAAATAAAGAAGCCAAAAAAGTCTACAACAAACTTACAAGTTATATCAAGTTTGAACAAGTCAAAATCGGATTCAACAATAATCATTCAAGTTAAATAAAATCTTATCTAGTGTTAATTAGTTAGCTAAAATGTTTAGAAAATAAAACAAAAGAACAAATGTTAAAATTAAGGACTTCGACAAAGAAACATGATAATGAAGATGTGAACAATAATAAAAACACAATGATTTAACATGTTTCATTTGATCAAAGTAATTAAACGAACTAAAGATAAATTTTATTAGTAATTATGAAAACACATTTTCTGCATTACAGTTACAATCATGTATTATAATTACAATCATGCTTGGAGATCAATTTAGAATAAACATTTGACCTAATTTTTTCTAAGATTGGGCCCATGGGCATATCGCATCACCAACATAATTTTATAACAAATTAATAAGTGTGGTGTGATGTTTTTAGGTACAAAGTTGACTATAAACTGTTGAAGATTTTGAAATGTGCTTAAGATCTATTGAAGATTTTGAAATATGCTTAAGATCTTTGATGCGTCCAAGATCTTGGAAATAAAACAATAAAATTAAGATTTGCAATGTGATAATGATTGTGATTGTGATTGTTTGACTTATACCAGAGTGTAGATATGTGTATATTCTTAAAATGGGGGCAAAAGTGATACTTAAGGTGTAAACTCATTGAATAAAGTGATTAATCTTAAGATATTTTAAAAAGGTCAAGATATCTCAAAATATCTTGAGGTTGTAATCGTCAAACAGTTGTATAAGTAAATAAGTGATCAAGTGAGTATAGATATTGATCAAATAACAATAAGTAAATAAAACAAATGTAAGAACACAACGATATATGATCCTTTATGATTTCCGGCATAAAACTTTGGGAAGTGACAATGTCACACTGCCTTAGAACTTTAATTAAATAAAAATGAGTTATAGGTGCTAGTTGCGAAAGATCTTTATGCTAAAGAGTCATTATATAATGATATTGCTAGATAATATATAATTTTAAAGGGTCACACTAACAACAACTTGATGCAAATAATATTTATAAGAAATTGATTATTGATAAGTAAATACAAATCTTGTAATTAATTGGAAATTATTTATTTCATGAAAATAATAATTTTCAATGTTAAGTATCAAAATATATCATAAGGTATGATTTATTATGTCATGTATATCTTTTTGGATAAAAAAATGTTTTTTTCTTATATGGATTTATATGTCTTTATAAGTTATAAAAATTAGAAAAGTTTTTATAAAAAAAAAACTAGCTTCTTCTTTTTATAAATTATCCAAGGAGACCATAAAGGGAAAAGAAACATGCTTGCATTTATTTAGTCATAAACCCATGTTCTTACACTTGTAGCCTTTTGTTGCTAGAGGCATTATGTCTTAAAGCATCAAAACTCAATGGGTAAGGACTTGGATTAAAATGATTAAAAGTCTAGCGTGTATCTCTTCTTTAACTAGCCAAAAACCACAAAATTTTGGGCTTTCCATCTCCATATTTTCTCTACTTTTTGTCTATTAAAGTGTTAAGATCAAAATAGGAAGTAGTTGATACTTTACTTGAACTCTCTTTTAGAACAAAAGCTTTGCTTTATTCTTAAAGGCTTAAGAGTATTATTATTATAAGAAGGACTAGCATCCACGTTAAGTTGAAGAGTGTTGGTGTTTCTAACTAAGGTGGGGTTTTACTATACATTATTCATCTACTTTCAACCTCCCAAGAGGATCAAAGTCTTTAAAGGCTGTATTCTTTTCTTAAAGGCTTAAGAATATTATTATTACAAGAAGGACTAGCATCCATGTTAAGGTGAAGAGTGTTGGTGTTTCTAACTAAGGTGGGGTTCTACTATACATTCTTCATCAACTTTCAACCTCCTAAGAGGATCAAAGTCTTTAAAGTTAGTATTTTTTTCTTCCTATTGTTGTATTAATCTTTCCATGTTTGCACAATGATCCTTGGTGGGTTAAACTAGTTTTAAGTTTATTCAACAACTTTAAAGCTTCCGTTGCGGTTTTACCGTTTATGAAACCAGATTTTTTGAATAAAAACCCCACAAGTTGATCGTATAGTAAGTGTAATTGTGCTCAAGAATGTTCAGAGAGAAGATGAGAGTTAGAGTGCATGTCCCCGTGTTATGATCAACTACTCTTTAAAAATAAGGATCTTATAACTAATTCTCCTAGAATATTGGGATGTTCCTTGATTCTTGCTTTACCAGGTTTTTAAGAGAGAATTCAACGTCTATTTTGGTTTGACCACGTGCCCTTTGACTTAGTCCATACTCTTTTAGATAAGTCTTCATCCCTACTATTGTGGGTAGAATATTTATCATACCACTTTTAAAATCTTGAACTCATGCTAACATCCTACGTAGCCCAAGATCTTGGACTTACTCAATATCTTGGTAATGCCTTTGTTTTCTTGCAATATATTATGCAAGTATCACACGATCGACTAGGAAAGAATAAGATCATGTCAATAGCATGTGTTCAAAGCCTTGTGAACGTTGAAGACCATCGAGAAAACTAGGTCAAGCATGGATCAAGGAAGATCCTTAGAATATTGGACTAGTTGTTATTATGGATATGTATAAAAGCCTAGCTAATCAACATTCACATAAACACGATCAACTAGCACTTGTAATTTTATTTCAATTAATATACGTCTTAAAGCAAGTGATTTCATCACCTCCCGAGGTTTTATGTCGGAGATCCAAAAGGATTAAGGGTTTTCCTATTATATCGTTGTGTTCTTGCACATGCTTTTAATTATTTAATGTTGTTTGATCAATTACAACATTTTCTCATATTTACTTGATTGTTTATCTGATTTAGTTGTCAAAACTATCAAGATATTATGTGGTATCTTGGTACATTTTTTAGTATCTTGAGATTTGTTATACGAATTTACTTATTAAACAACTTTAACACTATATTTGTCTCAAAAACTTCAAATACACTTATTTACACTTTAGAACATATCAATTCTATTAAACAGTTTCCTGAATATTATAGTTTTCTTCCTAAGATCTCGGGCACAATCAAGATCTTCGATATATTTCAAGATTTCGAGCACTTTAGTTTTACACATCTTATTATTATTATTATTATTATTATTATTATTATTGTTATTATTATATATCACACCAAACTTACTAATTTGGTTACGAAATTAGTCTATCAATGTTTTACCAAAACAATTTGGCGTCATCCGTGAGACAAGTGGTGTTATTACATTTTTTCGTTAAGGTTATTAAAAAAGAATTTTCACATATTTTCAATCACTTACACCTTTTGCTTTAAAAATGTCTTCTTTACCAAAATCCACTTCTAGCACTATTCCATCCATCTCCACTAGTCAGAGCCTATCCCCAACTCCGGCTTGTTTTGGTCAAAAATTAACAAACTAAATTCATAACCAAATTAGTATTTATGGTTTGACGTTTGAAATAAGATGTTGAAAATTGAAGTGTTGAAGATATTGAAATATGTTGAAGATCTTGGTCATGCCCAAGATTTTGGGAGGAAAATGATGATATCTAAAAGACTGTTTACAAAAATTATTTTATCTGTATATGTAAATAAGTGTATTTGAAGTATTTTGGGACAAAATAGTGTTAAAGTAAGTTGATAACTGAATTCATATAAGAAATCTCAAGATAAAAGTTACCAACATATTGTGGAATATCTTAGTAGTTTTAGCAATGAAAATAGATTAACAATCAAATGAATAAGAGAATAAGTTGTGATCAATCAAACAATAAAAAATAAATGAAAGTAAATGCAAGAATACAACGATATACGAGGAAAACCTTCAATCCTTTTGGATCTCCGACATAAAACCTCAGGAGGTGATGAAATCACCTGCCTTAATTGAAATAAAATTACAAGTGCTAGCTGATCATTAAGTTATGTTTCTAAAAAAAATTAAAAGTATTTAACATTCAGGAACTATATCAGATCTAAGCATGCAAACTAAATTAAACCTACAGGAACGGAAAACCTAAATTGCAATAAACGTGTACAGACCTCTCTAATACTACTGATGGGTTTTAAGGATCCTTAAACAACATTAAAGGGACATCGAAAGCAACAATTTTAATCCTCAATAAGTCCATAAATCGGATCTCCATACAACCTATATAAAGCAATTTGATTATGTAAGAAAACATGCCTTTTAGGGTTTGTCAAAACCCTTGTAGATATTCAATTGATTGATGAGTGTTAAGAGTCCAACATAGAACTCCTCTTTCGTAGTCGCACCCAAGGAACTCAGATTAGCAAAACTTGACAAAAACCCAAGCAACCAACACCATGAACGAGGCTTCACAAACCCGAATCTGCTGGAACTACAAGTTTCACGTTGTGGCATGGAAGCCACCACGATGTGGCATCGTGATTTGAGGGTTTCGGGAAAGAGGAGGTATGACTGGATTTCTCTTAGGGTTTTGTGTAAAACTCATCATCAATTTTGTCCATAAGGTCTCTCTATTTATAGGGAAGGGTAGAAAACCCTAGAAGATAATTATCTAGTCAACTAATAATTATCCATATAAATGGTAGTTATCTAACTACTTAATTATCCTCTTTTATCCTCTAGAATATTCAATAACTTCTAGATTTCATTTAATTAAATCAAGTCTCTATAATTTTCCTATGTTATTGCTTATTTATGTCATTGCGTGTAACCCAAAAGGATCCTACTATTAGTAGTAATATTACTAACTGTTCTAAATGTGTTGGGACTATAGGCACCATTTTCCATCAAGATGTACATAAAATGAAATAGAATAATACATATATACATAACTCAGAGTAAGATTTGGGCAGCCCAAAAGGTTGCTTTGTTAATTCTTCCTAGGTGTACTCTTCAAGTGTTCAGACCCAAGAATAGGCAAGAAAGTAGGTCTAGCAATAGAAAGTCTTTGCAACATCGTAATATCCTTAGCGCATTAGTTACTTGGGGGACTAAAGATGGTATCGCCAAGCTAGTTAAAAACTTAGTTGACAATCCAAGACTGGAGCAACAAAGCATAAAAGAAGAGTACATTCAGGAGGAAAGAACACTGGGCAACACCAATGTCAGACAATGTCTTCGTAAGGTTGCTAATGGACATTTTACAACAGCAACGAAAGTTTTATGTTCTTTTGGGGTTGCTACATTTGGGGGTGATACCACGAAGACATTAGAGGATAAGTATCCATACAAGCCACCACCTTCCATGCCCAGCACCATATTTTAAGAACCTCCCCTTATAGTGGATGTTGGCAATGTCTTGGGGAATTAAATCCTTCCCTAACGGTACCTCGTGTGGGAGAGACGGGTTGAGAGCTCAACACATTTTGGATGCTCTTTGTAGAGAAGGTTTTGATGGGTTTTATACAAACAATCCTATGTGTGCATGCAACCCTGATTGGATCTATGTTTTTACTATTAGACATACAACTTTATGAACACAAAAAGAAACCTAGCATGCATATATTATTTTCGAAATTCACAAACAAGAATAGAATACATACCTTTTGTTGCTATATAGTAATAACAACTAGTTCCTTGAATTTCCTTAGCTCTTGAGATCAAGTACCACAAGTGTAGTACCTCTAATGGCTCACAAACACACTTGAGTGATAGGATGAATATAAGAGAGAGGAGGGAGGGTAACAAGCTCCAAAATTTGGCTCTACTAGGATTTCTCCAAGGTGTGTCGAATTCTAGTGCCTTAGGGGTCTATTTATACTTGAGGCCAACTAGGGTTTCAGGGTGGAAACCCTAATCCCTTAGCTTAGGGTCTAAGCAAGTCCATGGACCTCCGATCCTTTAGACTTGGACGGAAACTCCTAGAGCCTTCTAGGATTTTCGGCCCTTGCCTAACAAGATGATCCATTGGCCCAAAGTCTCAACTATCAAATAATTACAAAACAGCCCCTGCACTTTTTATCAGTTCCTTTAATCCCAAAATTAATTCCAAATTAATTTCTGATTAAATACTAATTAATAATATGATTCCAAATTAATATATTATTCATATAATATATTAATAAATCATATTTATACCCCAATTTATTATTCTTAACAATAAATCAGCCTCTCTCCTCAACAATCATCCTGTCTAGTCACCAGTGTGAAGGCAACCCAAAAGGACCATGCTACTATCGGGTCAAGTACATCCTAATTATAGTTATGGGCTTAGACACCTAATCCAACAGTCTCCCACTTGGATAAGTCTAATAACTATAACTGCCAATGTAACTTCAAAATCCGATTAACAATCATAACTCTCAATAGCCGATGTCGAACTTTGACCTAGTCAATGACACGTCCTTTAGATAAGGGATCGTATAGTCCTCCATTCTCAAGATATCGTGCGGACAATTATATGGAAGATAGTCATACTTATTGTCCACCAGTTTGTTTCTCGATCTCTGATTTTTCTGACATAGAACTTAATTGAACACATCAACTTAGTCCTAACCGAGCCCGACACATAAGTCAAACCAAATCATCGAGGGGCCCAAGATATCGTTTTTAGCCTCATATGATAAAAGGAACAAATAAAATTTGACTTATATGCATTTACTATTCACTCATAAAATCATACACAACAATGCGTTTTATAACATCAAGTTACTGATGTGTTTACACATTATCAATGCACAGCCAACTTGAAAACAATAAACCATATATCTAGGTTTAAAGACTATATGATATTATCATCTTACGATCACTCGTGATAAATTCCATGAAGTGATACAAGTAAGCGTGAGTTTAATCCAATGCTCAAACCTTATTTTGATAAGCACTCATGAACGTTGCAGCAAACTTTTGCTATGTCTAATACACTTTAGATAATCTACAAGCCAATTCATGACAGTCTTCTTTCATATCTACTTCCAACATATGAACGACTGTGGGCTGTTCGAATAATCTTATTATTCAGGAAGTCAAAACATGCAAAGTGAAACAATAGATAAATAATTAACACAAGACAGTAACTTTACTTATAAATAATACTCCTTTATTTAATCGACAAATGTTAATTACAATTTATCTATTACACGTTTCAAAACTATCTAATCACTAAAAATTATATCGTCCTTCAACCCAATGCTCCTAGCATGCTACAAGTGCTTAACCCTACTCAGTCCCTTCGTAAGGGGATCTGTTGGGTTATCCTCTAATGATACCCTCTTCACTACGAGGAGTCCCTCCTCTACCCGATGTCTAATAAAGTGATATTTCCTGTCGATATGTCTGGATCTGCCATGATCCCTCGGTTCCTTGGTCAAGGCAACCGCTCATTCATTATCACAGAAAATTTCCATAGGCTTCTTTATGGATGGTACAACTCCAAGGTCTCTGATGAAGTTCTTCAACCATATTTCCTCCTTCGACGCTTCGCTCGCTACTATGTACTCTAATTCGCACGTTGAATCAGCCACGGTCTCTTGCTTGGAACTTTTCCAAGTCACTGCTCCTCCATTCAGGGTAAAGACCTAGCCCGACTGAGAGCGGAAGTTGTCTCGATCGGTCTGAAAACTGGCGTCACTATACCCTCGTACCCTTAAGTTATCACTTCCACCGAGGATAAGAAACCATTCCTTGGTCCTCCGAAGGTACTACAGAATATTCTTGACTGCGGTCCAATGTGCTCTACCAGGGATCACTTGATATCTGCTGACCATGCTCAAAGCAAAGGCCACATCAGGGCGAGTACAAGTCATAGCATACATGATCGAGCCAACTGCGGAAGTGTAAGGTACTCGACTCATCTCTGCTATCTCGGCTTCAGTACTCGGGCTTTGAGTCTTACTCAACTTGGTATTGCTTTGGATCGGCAACTCCCCCTTCTTGGAATTCTCCATACTAAAACGTTTTAGTACTTTATCCAAGTAAGTACTTTGACTAAGTCCTATTAGTCTTTTACTCATATTTCTCACTATCCTTATTCCCAGAATATAGGCAGCCTCTCTGAGGTCCTTCATAGCGAAGCACTTCCCAAGCCAGGACTTAACCTCCTGCAGAGTTGGGATGTCGTTTCTTATGAGTAGTATGTCATCTACATACAATACGAGGAAGCTAACTATACTCCCACTGGCTTTGACGTATACACATGACTCATCCTCACTTCGCAGGAAGCCAAACTCTTTGACTTTCTCATCGAAACAAAGATTCATCTGCGAGATGCTTGTTTCAATCCATAAATGGATTTCTCAAGCTTACACACTCTATTAGGATGCTTTTGTTGGATAATGCGTCTAAGTCCATAACTATATTTACTATGTACTTGACCCGATTTGGCATGGTCCATTTGGGTTGCATCTTCATCTCAGCTGTTGGATAGACAAAATGAGAATAAGGACACTTATGGTTTGTTAATATATTATAAGTTCTAATATATTAATATGAAATCATATTATTTAATTAGTATTGATCAAGAATTAATTTGGAATTAATTATGTGATCAAAAAGAGACTAATTAAATATATGGGGATTGATTTGTAAATCATTCATTCTCATATAATGAGCTTATGGTCCATGATTCACTAGATTGGGCTAGGACCCATTAGGTGCTCCATGGAGGTTAAAACCCATGGATCATGGGGGAAATGAAAATCCATGCACATTAGGGTTTACATGGTATAACCCTACATGTGACACACTATATAAGAAACCTCATAAGGAGCAAAATCGGGACACTAAGACAAGAATAAGAGGGCTAGCCGATTTTGAGTGAAAGTGTTCTTCTCTCAAGTTATTCCAATAGTTGTGGTGTTGTGTGAAACATTTGAGGTGCTAGTCTCACAAGGTCTTAAGGAATCCAAGCAACTACAAAGGTATGTCATTCTACTAGTTTTTATATTACAAGTACCCCATGCCATGCTAGTTAGGGTGTAAACCTTGGAAAATTCTTATTTGCATGAATATTAGAGAAAACATAGATCCAAGGTTTATAGGGTTGCATGTACACCATAGGAGTGTTAAAATGCTCAAAACCCGTCAGTGGTATCAGAGCCTAGGCTTGTTTTCTTGATATTTGATGCAAACTGCTTGAAAAAGTCGAGAATTTTGCAATCTGTACAGTTAACTTGCCGATTCCATGGGGGGACTCGATGAGTCCATGACAAAATGCATCCTACTCGTCGAGTAGGTTCTTGAACTCGACGAGTAGGAGCCCATGTGTGCAGAATTTCGAGTTTTGCTGCTGGAAATGGACTAGAATCATTACCCTAAACTATTTTGGACTTATACAACCTGTTTTTTGATGTGGTAATGATTATACTAATCCATTTTCAATGGTTATTATCAAATTTTCAAGTTTTATGTATGTTTATATGATTCTTGAAATTGTTGATATGAATGTTCATGCTTATGAGTTTTAGTAAGATCATAGAAATTATTTGCAAATTGTTTGTTTGTTAATTGTTGATCTAAATGTTTTTTAATGGAGTCCATAATTTGTCCTCAAGTTATGGATTACCAAAAGTCATTTCTTTTAAAGATCCATTAAAGAGTCTTACATAATTGAAGAGTCTTTCTCATAAATAGTTTTATGGACTCCATAACTTGTCCTCAAGTTATGGATGTTCAAGAGTGTCTCCATTAAAAGTTTTTAAAACCTTAATTAAACTCATAAGTTATGAAAATCCAAAAGTTTTTGAATTGTTCAAAACTTGCCCTCAAGTTTTGGAATATGTAAAGTCACTTTAGAAAAACTTTAATTCCAAACCCTAGAGTTTTAAAAGTTAAAATTCAACCCTTATACTTTATAGTATTATAAGTTAATAATGTATATATGTATAACAACAAGTCAGTCTTACCGTTAGTAGGCCTCATTCACGAAGCCGGTCTATAAGGGGGGTATAAGGTTGTTGCCTATAAAATGGCAGCTTAATGGGTGTCCACTCTCACCCACCGCTTCCTTGACTGGTGGAGGGTCGTTAGTCGAACGGGTTTGACAGGACTATAATTCTCCCTTCATTAAAAGTATAATGATAAATACTAAGTAACTAAACACTTATAAATTCTCAATCTTAGTTACTTAGGAAAATGTGAATTTGGTGCTAACCCATGAAATTGCACTTTGTACCTTACCAAGTCATTGGTGGAGCGTGTGTGGGTAACCGGCACACTAACTTGGACTAGTAAGAGTGTCAAAGGGTGACTTAATGTTTATCATAGATCGGTGGAGCGCGTGTGGGTAACCGACACATCGATTAGGTGATAAAATTAAGGGTACCAAGTTAATTTGCATGGTTACTTACACCTTGTTTGTGATCCTCGGCATCCCAGTCACAAACTTGAGAGGGCACAATCGAGATTTAAACATGCCATTGAAAAGTTCAATGAATCTCAAAAGATCTAGGAGTTTCAATCCAACTAAAACCTAAATTCCCATTTCGTTTTTCATGGTGAAAACTGGTGAATCGTCGTTCGCCTACCTTCAAATATTTTGTAGCTTGGATTACAACATCCCTCTTCCAAGTTATAAAATATTGTGTTGGGTCCTAGCCTTAATATTTCATATTGGGTGTTCTATTAAGGACTTAAATCAACTAACTTAAATTTCTCCCATTGTAGATGCTTAGATCAGACAACTATGATCTTCCCAAATCTCTTGGAACAAGCTTTCCTAATGAAGATGATGTCCCACGATTGGATCATGGAAATCATACTTCTCTTCCTCCACCTCCTCCAATTATTCTCCCTGGCCCACAAGCTCAAAGACTTGAAAAGTTCAAGGTCACTCAAGCCCTACTTGCAATGAAACATGAAGATGGAAGCCCTGTGTGTTCTCACGTCTTAGAGATGAAGTCACATATCGACAAGCTGAGAGTGTTGGGTGTCGAAGTCTCAAGGAAGTTGGCTGTTGACTGGGTTCGTCAATCACTTCCTGAGTCGTATAGTGAGTTCATTAAGAACTACTATGTGACAGACCACGACATGACCCTTATTGATCTTACTTATTTGCTTGTTGTTGTTGAATGAGAAATGCTTTGGCGCACTGGAAAAGTAAAATTGGGTGGAAGATCTACTTCTCAAACTTTCATGGACATTGACAATGGTAACATTGGAAGTCCGGAAAAGCTTTCTCTTCCCAATGGAAAAGGATCAGCCTTAGTCAACCCGGTTGACCAAAAGGTAAAGGGAAATGCTAAGTCTGTGATAGTCCCGTGTACCATTCCCAAAGAGTCTATATGTTTTTATTGTAAAGAGAAGGGGCATTGGTTGCAAAGCTGCCCTGACTACTTGAAATATCGGAGAGAAGGAAGAATCAAAAAGTTTGACTCTGCTTCAGGTAAGTACACTATCAAACTCTGTTAAGTTTCTAATTGTTGATTCTTAATACATGATGTGACTAGGTTGCATTTTGATGTTTGGCAGGATCAAGCAAAGGTAAGGAAACTTAAAGGAAGAGTATGCTGAATCTGATCGCGAAGATGGATTTTAATCGCATGGTTCGAAGATCGGATTTTTGAGCTGCTACTTAGGAGTTATGATAGATTGCTAGGAAATATGTAATAGCATAGTTTTCATTTAAAGTTTCATTGTAAGGAAAAAGTTTTTTTCGCATTTTATAAATAAATAAGATTTTGTTTTATTTTATTATATCTCATTGCAACGACATTTATGAAAAATTGATGTTTGTATGTTTCTAGCAATATTGAAAATATGAATTTGATTCCTTATTTTTTGGTAGTGTCTAAATTTACCAAATAAGGAAAGATTCTCTTCACGCAAGTTTCAATTGGATAGAAACTTGGAATCATGCAAGTTGTATTGTATGATGCATGAGAATTTTCATCTTTGGAAAATCAAGACTAATTCCTTGTCCACATGTATATGTGAGTCAAGTCAAGGACTAGAGGATCGAGTACACACTCTTGTGCACTGGTCAAGTCCACCACAAAAGATTGATAAGACTATTCGTCATGATTTACTAAAGTTTAGTAAATATGGTTATACTTACAAGTTTAAGTATAATTCTGAAACGTTGGAAAAGTTTCAGTGTATGGCAGAACGAACGAGAAGAATCAAATGAGACAGAAAGATAAAAGTTTCTCAAAATCTAAAAAGATGGGAGAGTACTTTAGTATCATGTTTTATGATCATTTTAATGATTATGAAACCATATCAGAATTGATCCTCTAAGGACATCTTAGTGCATTCTTATGGCTAAGAAGTGGAGTCATGAATTATTGAAATAGTTAAATTAAGAAGATGAGTCATACTTCGTTCCAAAAAAATTCTTAGAGTCATACTCCAAGATTGTAACTTGAGTGACATATCTTAAAGAAGGTTTAAAACACTTGTCAAATGTAGAGTAAAATGTTCTCTACTCTTGTGCATTTGAAATGGGCAAGTTGTGATGTTTTGGATAAAGCAAAGACCAACTAAGGCCAATTGTGTGAAGTGTTCATATTGATAAGTATCCGCACTAACTCTTAAATATTTGTTTTGTCAAGGAATGGTTCTTGACAAGAGAGTCTTATATGTCAAGAGGACAGTGGGAGTCTTAAAGATCCTGAAAGAGTTTCAAGAACGAATCAAGAATAAAACCTGTAGTTTATCACTAGCACACGACTTGAGGTTTATAGCCTATCGTGGTGACATATTGTAGTTTTTGTGCCCATTCCAGTTAAAGTTGGCTTTGCATATGAGTTCTGAGAGTTCTCAATTGGTTGCATAACAACCTGGAAGCAATGGTAGACCCTTGTGCTGCCAGGTGGCAAGAAATTAAGAATGAACAAGTTCAGTCCATATGAGTTTGAATTTGTCACTAACCTTGTCTTGTGATTTTGGTTTTGGCAATTTCACATGGATAGGAACACATACACCATAAAATCTAAGTGTCATTAGGTTTCTCTCCGATTCATGAAAATGATGGTGAGGAAACGCTTTCACTAAGTAGATTTTAAGTAGATAGCAATTGTGATATTTGCATTCTCAAAGTCGTTAGTGGAGCGTGTGTGGTTAACCGGCACACTAACATGGACTTGTGAGAAATGGCAAAGGTCTAAACAATTGAGACTATGATTACGACATCCCTTTTCATAGTTCTAAAAATTGTTTAGACACACATGTGAGCTATCTAAGGAAAGGTGTATGATTTTGATAAAGTCTTATCAAAGCATCTCGTATCATAAATCTGAACTTTGGTAAGAAAGTCAATAACGTATTAATTTCTAGAAGTCCAGCTGATTTATGGATACATGTCAAAGCTAGTGGGAGCATAAGCGTTATGTTAATAGTAATTATTATGCTAGTGGGAGCATAATCAATTATGATAGGTGTTGCAAGTTAGCAATGTTAGTTATAGAAAAAAAGGCTTCAATTGGAAAAAGTTGTTTTGCTATAATTAAGGGAGAGGAAATTATACTTCATTTCAATTCTAAAAGCTTAGATTGAGATTTTAATCATCTTTAGTCAATGATATATGAATTTTATGTTGGAATGGTTCAACATAAGCAAATTCTATATATATTGCGTTCTCAAAATTCGATTATGATTACGACATCCCTCTTCATAGTCAAATCATGAAAACATGGAAAATAAAAAAATATTGTAGCAAAAGACTGGTCTAGGATCATGTCTTTATGTGAGACATCATGAATCGTTTCCCATATGCTTCGGATATAGGATCGATTACATGTGCTATAATATTCATCATTTCTAAATTTTCAAAATTCCTAGGGCATTAAGAGGGGAAAAGGTCTAGAAATGGATATGACTAAAATGATTAAGCAATTGTTGAGGACAATTTGAGGTTTACCGAAGATTGGTTACTCATGGATAGTTGGAAGTATGGTGTTAAATTTTGGAGAGGAACCATACTGACATATTCTGAAAGGAGGCGACTCTTGTTCAGAAGTGATAGTCAAAATGGAATATGGAAATGTTTCCATAGGTGGAAGTTATTCATTAAATCTGTGTAAGATTAGAAAAACTTAAAGCAGGAAGGATGTTCAAAGGAATGTACTTTGAATTTGAGACTTCGTTTCCATGGAATTGATCTCCATTGGAATACTCTGTAATGTATGTTGACAAGTCTTTGTGACTTTGTGCATAGTCATTACAAGAGGATCAATGCATATAAGCTTGGAATGTAACAGATTTCGGTAAATGGTAGGAATTTGGAATTCTCACATTTACGATAATGATTTAGATTGTGAAATAAGCATCATTGGAATCATGTTCAATTGGTCTATTTCACAAAGTAATGATCAGAGACAAACATAGTGTGCATGCTTGGAGCATGACATGACTATTGTTTTAATTCAAGTATTAGGTTGATAAATCGAAACATTATACAATGAATAATGTGTAATCAATATGGTGTTTAAATAAAAGGATGTTTTATTTACTCTCAAAGGTGCTTGGGGCCATATAGGATTAGTATTATTCTTGTGTTTCACTTTGCATGTTTTGACTTCCCGAATAACTAGTTTATTCAAACTCTCCACAGTCAGTCATATGTTGGAAGTAGATATGAATCAAGACTGTCATGAATTGGGTTTGTTGATGTCTAAGATGTTAGACATGGCAAAATTTGCTACAACATTCACGAGTGCTCATAAGTTCTAAGTATTGGATTCAACCCACGCTCACTTGTATCACTTCATGAAATTTATCTCGAGTGATCGTGAGACGGTAATATCATATAAGTCTTCAAACCTAGAGATATGAGTTGTTGATTATGAGTTGGTTGTGCATTGATTGTACGAAAACGAATCGGTAACTCGATGTTATAAAACGTACCTTTGTGTATAATTCAACAAGTAGTAGAACAAGCATATGAGTCAAAGTTTATCTGTTCCTTCTAGTCCTTAGAGGATTAGAAGCGATATATGGTCCCCTCGATGATTTTGTTTTGACCTATGTACCGGGCCCGGTCAGAACCAAATTGATGTGTTCAGTTTAGTTCTATGTCAAACAAATCGGAAATCGGGAAACAAACTGCTGGACAATAAGTACGACATTGTTCCATGTATTTTTCCGACTGATATCTAGAACAGAGGATTATATGGTCACTTATATTAAATGGTGCATCATCATCATAGTTCTGCGAGACTTTGAAAGAGTTACGATTGCTGGTCGGTTCTTGAAGTCATACATATAGTTATTAGACTTATCCAAGTGGGAGACTGTTGGATAAGGTGTCTAAGTCCATAACTATATTTAGTATGTACTTGACCCGATTTGGCATGGTCCATTTGGGTTGCATCTTCATCTCAGCTGTTGGATAGACAAAATGAGAATAAGGACACTTATGGTTTGTTAATATATTATAAGTTCTAATATATTAATATGAAATCATGTTATTTAATTAGTATTGATCAAGAATTAATTTGGAATTGATTATGTGATCAAAAAGAGACTAATTAAATATATGGGGATTGATTTGTAAATCATTCATTCTCATATAGTGGGCTTATGGTCCATGATTCACTAGATTGGGTTAGGACCCATTGGGTGCTCCATGGATGCTCCATGGAGGTTAAAACCCATCGATCATGGGAGAAACGAAAAGCCATGCACATTAGGGTTTACATGGTATAACCCTACATGTGTCACACTATATAAGAAACCTCATAAGGAGCAAAATCGGGACACTAAGACAAGAATAAGAGGGCTAGCCGATTTTGAGTGAAAGTGTTCTTCTCTCAAGTTATTCCAAGAGTTGTGGTGTTGTGTGAAACATTTGAGGTACTAGGCTCACAAGGTCTTAAGGAATCCAAGCAACTACAAAGGTATGTCATTACACTAGTTTTTATATTACAAGTACCCCATGCCATGCTAGTTAGGATGTAAACCTTGGAAAATTCTTATTTGCATGAATATTAGAGAAATCATAGATCCACGGTTTATAGGGTTGCATGTACACCATAGGAGTGTTAGAATGCTCAAAACCCGTCAGCTTTGCATCAACAAAACCCTCTGGCTGACTCATGTAAACATCCTTAGCCAACTTCCCATTAAGGAAAGCGTTTTTGACATCCATCTGCCATATTTCATAATCATGAAACGCAATTATGGCTAGCATAACCCTAATAGACTTTATATTCGCAATTGGTGAGAAGGTCTCATCATAGCCAACTCCGGGAGTTTGAGTAAAGTCCTTCGCAACCAATCACGCCTTATAAGTGTGTACTTTCCCATCCATGTCGGTCTTCTTCTTGAAGATCCACTTGCACCCGACCGTCTTACGACCCGGTACATTTTCAACCAAATTCCAAACTTGGTTGTCATACATGGACTGAATCTCGCTGTCCATACCCTCTTTCCATTTTGCAGACTCCGGGCGTGCCATGGATTCCTTGTAGCTGCTAGGTTCATCCAAATTTACTAGTGTACTATCACTAATAAACGTATCACCTTCAGTAGTAATAAGAAAACCATAAAACTCCGGTGGAACAGTAACTCTACTGGAACGTCTAAAAGGTAGGGACTCGTCAACAGGTTCAACAGGAGTTTCCTCCTCAGGTTGAACGCCAGTGTTGGAGGTTCCTTCATCGTTCGATTCTTGAAGCTCTTCAATATCGATTTGCTTCCCACCGTCTCCTTGGCTTATGATTTCTCGCTCTCGGAAAACCCCTCTCCTCGCAACGAAGACAACATTGTCACTCGGTCTATAGAAGAGATATCCATAGGACTTCTGTGGATAGCCGACGAAAATACACCACTTACTACGAGGTTCGAGTTTGTCGTGAGTCTCTCGTCTTACGAAAGACTCGCAACCCCAAACCTTGATATGTGCCAACGAGGGAGCTTTCCCTGTCCACATCTCGTGAGGTGTTTTGGCAACCTTCTTTGTAGGGACTAAGTAAAGGATATGTGCAGCAGTCTCTATGGCATACCCCCAAAATGAGATAGGTAACGAAGCATGACTCATCATGGAACGAACCATGTCCAACAAAGTTCAATTACGCCTCTCAGCCACACCATTCAACTGCGGTGTCCTAGGTGGCGTCAATTGCGAAACGATTCTGCATTCCTTGAGGTAGTCGTGGAATTCAAGACTAAGGTACTCACCACCTCGATCGGATCGGAGCATCTTAATTTTCTTGCCTAGCTGATTCTCCACTTCCTGCTTAAACTCTTTGAACTTTTCAAAGGTTTATGACTTGTGCTTGATCAAGTAGATATAACCATATCTGCTATAATTAGGCCTGGCAATGGAGCGGGTTTTGACCCTGATCCGATCCAAACCCTTAACAATTATACGGGTTTGGAGCATAGTTTTTGATCCGTTTACCCATTAACGACCCGTACCCGCTAACCCTTTTATTAAAAGGGTCGGGTATGGATCATCACCGATCCGCTCCATTTATAACCCGCCCCATATAAACTTTAGAATTATACATTTATATTTTATACTGCCTAAATTTTACTTTAAATTCCAATCAAAAGTCCAAAGAGAAAAGGCCAAAGACTAAACTATTTATACATAGGACTCGGGGACTCAACTTCTAGACTTCCAGTCTTCTCCCAAGAATCATGATGTCATTTCATTTATATGTCATCATGTAATCACCAATTTCATTTATAAATCAATAAATTCATTTATCAACTGGAAGAAAGTTTGTAATTGTTATTCTCTATCAATGCAATCGAGGGTCAAAAACCAATTGGAAGTAACTACAATAATGATTTTAATTCTAATCGAAAGTCTTCGAGTACATAATGTGTTTTCTAAATTAACATTTGTTTTATTTAACAAATGTGATTTTATGATTTAAGTAAAATGTGTTTGATTATTCAAAAAACCTACGGGTTACGGGGCGGGTTTGGATATCTGCTGATTCGGTGGATAAGGGTATGGGTTTGATTATTCAAAACCTTGCGGGTTATGGAGCGGGTTTGGATCGGGTTTTGGAATTTGTTAAAAGGGTTTGGATCAAGTTCGATTTGCTCCAAACCCGCTCCATTGCCAGGTCTAGCTATAATCATCAGTGAAAGTCACATAGAAGCGGCTTGCATCCCTTGTGGTGGATCTAAAGGGCTCACACACATCGGTGTGTATGAGATCCAATAAACCCTCACCCCTTTCACATGTACCCGTGAAGGGTGACTTGGTCATATTTCCAAGTAAACAAGACTCACACACTCATCGTCCCTAAGGTCGAATGACTCCAATACTCCATCCTTTTGGAGTTGGGCTATGCGTTTCTTGTTGACATGTCCAAGACGACAATGCCACAAGCATGCTTTATCCGAATCATTGGAAGAATCGATATACAACACATCATTTCCTAAGTTGTCTACAACCATCACAGTTTCATATATTCCATTACAAGGCAATGCTTCAAAAAAGAAAACACCATTAAAGAAAGCATTAATAGAACCCTTTTCATTATCAAACGAAAATCTAAAACCTTGTTTACATAAACCATGAAAAGAAATGATGTTTCTTGCCTTTTCTGGCGAAATAACAACAATTATTCAACTCTAGTCCTAACCCACTACTAAACACTAAAGAGTAAACACCAATCTTGGTGACATGCGACACTCTTCTGTTCCCCATGATCAAGTTTATCGTCCCATGATCCACATCCCTACTTCTTCTTAGGCCCTGCAAATCTGAATAAATGTGAAAACCACATCCTGTATCGAGAACCCAAGAAATAGCATGTGATGAGTTATTAGATTGAATAGTATAAGTACCTGCGTAGGATGGTTTTATCTTTCCATCCTTGATGTCCTGCAGATACTTCAGGCAACTTCGTTTCCAATGCCCTTTGTCATGGCAGTAGTAGCACTCTGCATCCTTCGGGTTGGAGGAGGGCGCAGTGGAACTAGCCTTGGTTCTACTAGAAGAGGTGCTATATTGGGACTTTCCCTTGTGGTGGCTCTTGGAAGGAGCCTTCCTCTTCTTACCCTTCCCCTGTCCAATAGCCAAGACGGGGGCAGCAACAGTAGGAGTTGATGCAACAGATTTGTCATTGAGGTTGCTCTCAGCAGTCCTCAGCAGGCTTTGAAGCTTGCTCAAAGTGACATCCTCCTTGTTCATGTGGTAGGTCATGCGGAACCGGTTGTAACACGGAGGCATGGAGTGAAGAATGATATCAATCGCCAGCTCCTCATCAAAGTTAACATTTAACTTCAGCAGGCGGTCGACATATCTCTGCATTTTCTACAGATGGGTCGTGACGGACTCTCCGTCCCTCATCTTAGTAGTGATCATCGAAGTGATAATCTCATACCTCTCCTGCCTGGCACTTTGGTGGTACCTGTCCAGCAAATCCTGATGCATCTCATAGGGGTATAAGTCCTCGTAGGACTTTTGGAGTTTGGCAGTCATAGTCGCGAGCATGATGCAATGGACTTTGGTATCATCGCGCTCATGTGCCTCAAAGGCAGCGATCTCCTCGGGAGTAGCAGTGTTGACATTCACTTCATTCAACTCCTTGTCGAGGACATACTCCTTGTCCTCGTAGCGGGTAACCATTCGAATGTTGTGGATCTAATCATTGAAATTGGTCCCATCGAAAATTACCCTCCCACACAAATTCAAAGTGAGAATGAGCCCGAAGAGTTCGAGCCATAAGCGTTGTTGTTGTTTGAGTTAGACATCTGAAAAAGAAAAGAGACAAAGCTTGATTAGATAAAAATCCCCAATTAAACACCCAAATGAGAAATTAGGGCTAGGATCCAACAACATTATTCACAATTTAGAAGAGGGATGTCGTAATCTAAATCGCAAATACTTTGAAGGTAAGTGAATGACGATTCACTAATTTCCACCATGAAAAACGAAAAGGAAATTAAGTTTTAAATGTATTGAAAACTCCTAGATCTTTTGAGATTCATTGAACTTTTTAATGACATGTTTAAATCTCGATATGCCCCTTCAAGTTTGTGACTGAGATACTGAGGATCACAAACAAGGTGTGAATAACCATGTAAATGTACTTGGTGCCCTCAATGTTACAGTCACCTAATCAATGTGTTGGTTAGCGACACACGCTCCATTGATCTATGACAAACATCGAGTCACCCTTTGCCACCTTTGCTAGACCCAAATTAGTGTGCCGGTTAACCACACACGCTCCACTAACGTCTTGACAAGGGTATAAAGTGTAATTTCATGGAATAACATCATTTTCACATTTTTTCCTAAAGTAACTAAGATTGGGAATTTTATAAAAAAAACATTTAGTTACTTTATTAGCCATTATACTTTTAATGAGGAATTAGTTGCTCTATCCTACCCGTTCGGCTAACGACCCTCCACCAATCAAGGAAGCGGTGGGTAAGAGTGGACACCCATTAAACTGTCATTTTATAGGCAGCAACCTTATACCCCCTTATAGATCGGCTTCGTAAATGAGGCCTACTAACGGTAAGACTAGCTTGATCTTATACACATATATAATAATTAATCTAATATTATTATAATAGTATAAGGGTGTATTTTAAACATTTTGAAATACTAGGGTTTTAATCAAATTCAAAATTTTCGAAAATTAATACCTTTTAATTTTAAAATCTTAAATATTGAAACTTTGACTTAATAATTATCCAAAATTAAACAAATAATTTAAATTATTAAATCTTGGAGGATTATCCATTAAATTAAACAATTAATTTAACCTAATCCCTTTATCCCCTAAAATTCGAAAATTTGGGATGAGATAATTCAAGGATCTTTAATTATCTATTTAAACAATTAAAGGGATAATTACAAAAGATGACATTATCCTAATCCTAAAATCTTGGAATCTTATCTTGGGGGATAAGGCATTTTCGAAAACCCTAGGGTTAGACAACCCTAATTTCGAAATTTTGATGTCAATGGAAAGGGTTTAAGAAACCCTAGCAAAATTCGAAAACTAGGGTTTTGGAACCCTAATTTCGAAAATTCAAGCCCTAGGGTTTATTAGCCATAAACCCTAATTTGTCAAGTTCATACTCTTGTATCAAATCCAATTGAAAACAAAAACCAAAGGCTCTAATACCACTGATGGGTTTTATACAAACAATCCTATGTTTGCATGCAACCCTAATTGGATCTATGTTTTCACTATTAGACATACAAATTTATGAACACAAAAAGAAACCTAGCATGCATCTATTATTTTCGAAATTCACAAACAAGAATAGAATACATACCTTTTGTTGCTATAAAGTAATAACAACTATGTCACAACTCGAAATTTTTGACTCAGCAAAGCGTAAACCCTAACCTAGTACAAGCGAAACCACAATGTAATCCTTGTTGCATTTTATCATGTATAGCCTTAGGGCTTCTTTAAAAAGTTAACAAAGAGGTATGAATTGAAATCTTAAGCTAAATTAGGGTGTTATAAATGAAAATAGGTTGAAAGACTAAGGGTTTAAAACATAAATAACCCCATTAAATGAGTTTTCACCAATAAATCAATGCATTAAAGGAGTTTACGCCCCAAGTATTCGATGCATGTATGGTTTACGGTTTGGATTTAATTCCAAAATTGTGTTTTCGTTTGCCAAGATCCGAAAACACATTTCCCTTTGACCCAAATCCAAAAACACCTTTTCCTTGTTGACTTTAGGGGCGAAAACTCAATAGGAAGCCCATTAGTGAATCGAAAACCCAATGCCAAAGCCCTTTAAGGCCGTAAACCCCAATTATATATAAGTGTTTTAGGCGTAAACACTTTCATTTCACTCATTTTCATTCGTAAACACTCCTCAAAATCCTCTCAACTATCATCTGTGAACCTTCAAAACTTCATAGTTTTCACCCAGAATCTTCAAATCTTCAACCAATTCCTCAAGAACATTCAAGCCATCTTCAAATCTTCAAGGGATCTTCAAATCCTCATAATCCTCTCAAGAACACCAAGCCTCAACCGTAAACACCATAACCCTCATCCGAAAACCCCATTTCTCAACCGTAAACCCATTTCAACAATTCCAAATAATTCCTATTTAATTGGAAGTCTCCTTGTATAATTAATTAGTTATTTAATACAATATTTAAATTAGTTTCTTATTAATTTGAATACGACGTCGTAAATAATTATTTTAGGATAACGTTATTTCGTATATACGCTAGCCCGAGGATCGCTTCTACCACTTCGCTATCCCAAACTCAAACGCACATACAAGGTGAGTTCATACCCCTACATTTTAAACGTTTTTAATATTTTAGGGGGAATACAAGTAAAACACAAGGACTATTGTGTTTATACAAATATTTTTAAATATTTTAAAAACCTTTGCAATTGTTTCAAAATGAGCCTTCGCTACACTTCCTAAAAATATTTTATATATTTTAACCCTTTTGTAATATGTCGAGCATAAGGGGGATTACTTATACAATTAAATTGCAAATGTTTTTATTTCACTACGAAACATACATTTACACTATAGTCGGTATAGTTGGGATTCATTACAATATTTTACTAAGTACAATACACGAAACAAGGACGTAAAATCAAAACTATACTAGGTATAGTTTGGCAAACACTACTCTATTTCACTACTACAAGGATACACTACTAAAATAATTATTTAAGTATAATTATTTTACACTACAAAGTAATACATATAGTTTCAATTACAAGAGAACACTATAAAATTACACGTAAACTAGTTACTACAGGGTTGTGAGACACTACTTAGAGTACCCACCAGGGTACAAGTTCAAGTCCTATAAATTATAACCAAAGTCTTCTGGATGGAGAGCGTGAGGTTTGTGTATAGATCTATACGAGACTGACAATCCCACATCCAAACTGCTAGCTACAGTTAGGCAGACATGCATGGGGGTGACAAATGTCATAAAATACCGACGACTGAAGAACGTCGTAGAGGCCACTAGGTCATATTAGCATGGTTAATGAAACTCACAATAGTATAAACAAGGTTTACGGGATTAACACTACTTCAAAGATTTTATTTTAAGATTAGATCTTCTCTACACTGCTTTCCTAGTACAATACACTTACATTTTGGGAAATCATTCATACAAATGTTTTTGATAATTAATCAAACTACAATACACTACTTCTGGTGGATTTCATGCACTATTACAGACACTACAGTACACTACTTTACACTACATCTGGTGGATTCCAGGCACTATTACAGACGCTATGGATACTACAGACACTACTACGGTATAAACACTACTATTGGCACTACTGAAATTCACTATTTTCTAGCACCAAGTACACTGATATAATTTACAATTTAAGTACAAGTACAACCAAGATCACTAAATACAAGTACAATTTACTACTTTTTAGTACAAAACATACTTTTCCGAAAGAGCTTCTAACTAGGGGAATACATACAAATAGAGTTGCATACATACACAATAGTAATACATCATTTTTATAAGTACGAATCAGTAGAACATACATTTCATTACAACAGAAAATATAGGATTTTCTGGAAGAACAAACTAAGGTTTTCAAGGAACAAAGAACATACTTTCCAAATACAAATGCTTATGAACTCACCAACTTTAATGTTCACTCTTTCAAAACCACTTGTATTCTCAGGTCACTAGTAGACAGGTACACGTACAGAGTTCCAGATGACGGAGCATAGTAGTTTCAAGTCTCGTATTGCTATTTACTTTTGGAGTCAATCATATGTGATTCAAATACAATGTAAATACTATATTATCAATACAATGGTTGTTGTTACTTTGATTACTATGATTCAATTGTTGTGATACTATACATGATGTCCTCCACCCCCGAACGTTTCCGCCGTTCCAGTTTGGGGGTGTGACAAACTAGTTCCTTGAATTTCCTTAGCTCTTGAGATCAAGTACCACAAGTGTAGTACCTCTAATGGCTCACAAACACACTTGAGTGATAGGATGAATATAAGAGAGAGGAGGGAGGGTAAAAAGCTCCAAAATTTGGCTCTACTAGGGTTTCTCCAAGGTGTGTCGAATTCTAGTGCCTTAGGGGGTCTATTTATACTTGAGGCCAACTAGGGTTTCAGGGTGGAAACCCTAATCCCTTAGCTTAGGGTCTAAGCAAGTCCATGGACCTCCTATCCTTTAGCCTTGGACGGAAACTCCTAGAGCCTTCTAGGATTTTCGGCCCTTGCCTAACAAGATGATCCATTGGCCCAAAGTCTCAACTATCAAATAATTACAAAACAACCCCTGCACTTTTAATCAGTTCCTTTAATCCCAAAATTAATTCCAAATTAATTTCTGATTAAATACTAATAAATAATATGATTCCAAATTAATATATTATTCATATAATATATTAATAAATCATATTTATACCCCAATTTATTATTCTTAACAATAAATCAGCCTCTCTCCTCAACAGTCATCCTGTCTAGTCACCAGTGTGAAGGCAACCCAAAAGGACCATGCTACTATCGGGTCAAGTACATCCCAATTATAGTTATGGGCTTAGACACCTAATCCAACAGGTTTAGCTATAGCTAAAGACTCCTACGTTCTATTACATCTGAGGTTAATCTATGGCTAGGGGGAAAATGCCTTCGAGTTTGGCAGAATTTGTTGCCTCTGCTCCTCTCACGCCGCTCTTAAAACCTGACAAGGGAATACGACCTATTGTGGTAGGCACTATATGGAGCCGTTTGGTTTCTAAGTTGGCTATGAAAGGCGTTGGTAAAGAAATGACCAAGTATCTCAATGATTTTCACTTCGGGTTTGGGTTGTCGGGTGGTGCTAAGGCCGTATTACATAGCGCCAATAGGGTGTTGAGTGAGCGCTACGATGATGGATCTCTTTCCATGCTTACCGTGGACTTCTCTAATGCCTTTAACCTTGTCGACATATCCACATTACTTCATGAGGTCAGATTGATGTGTCTTTATATAGGTAACACACATATTTGGTCCATTATTGGGGTTCAACAAGGAGACCCTTGGGACCACTTCTCTTTGCCCTTGTGTTGCACCCGCTCTTGCATAATATTAGAGACAATTGAAAGCTTCTTTTCCATGCATGGTACCTTGATGATGACACACTTATTGGAGATTCGGAGGAGGTGGCCAAAACGTTGGATATCATTACGGTGAGTGGCCCAAAATTGGGCCTTCAGCTGAATATCAAGAAAACCGAGATCTTTTGGCCTTCGTGTGATGTTAGGAAGCTACGTGAAGGGCTATTCCCACCTGACATCGGGATGCCACCTTTTGGGGTGAAACTTCTTGGGGGACCTGTTAGTAGAGATGCTAGTTTCATTAGCAGCTTAGCCATAAAGAGAGCCGAAAAGGTTGTGAATTTGATGCGCATTCTTCCACAATTTTCTAACCCCCAGGGTGAGCTCCTTCTGCTTTAGTCTTGTATAGGTATTGCTAAGCTTTTCTTTGGGCTGAGGCATGCCAACCCGTTCACATAGAGGAGGCGACAATATTCTTTGACAATGGGTTGCACGGGGCGATTGAGGACATTCTGGTTTGTGGTGGCCATTTCTTTGGTGACATATAGTGGGGGATTGCTTCCTAACCCATCAGGTTTGGTGGTTTAGGTTTATACCCGACAGTAGAGGCTACCTCATATGCTTTTGTTGCCTTAAGGGCCCAATCTTGGGTATTGCAAGACCACATCTTACGGGAT
Organism: Lactuca virosa; assembly: GCF_052849685.1. Lineage (NCBI taxonomy): Eukaryota > Viridiplantae > Streptophyta > Magnoliopsida > Asterales > Asteraceae > Lactuca > Lactuca virosa. Next base: position 75,322,187 of record NC_136431.1, read on the forward strand.
AGTGGCATATATGGTATGGATTCTGATTATGATTGTGCCTTGGCTTCTCTTCAAAACAAGCTTCCGCATATTGACCTTAGAAGTTTTACTACTAAAGACACCACCCCCTAAATCCCAGAATACACTGGCGAGTGCCCTTTTTCGTAAAATTGTCCAAGATATGGAAGTGCATCTCGACATGACGGCTCGACAGAAAGCGGTTTTCTAGTGCTTACGTGTACCACATGCTCAAGATTTCTTCTAGCTACCCCCATAAATGGGCTTGGCCAACATATGTCTCGTGTGGAGTATCGTACTATCCTCAAATATCGACTCATGATTCCAATATTCCCAACCGACGAGATATGTCCGGTGTGTCACAAGGCATGTTTGGAATCTTTTGGAGAGCATGCAGTTCATTGTAAAGAACTCCCGAGGTTCAAATACAAGCAATATATGGTTAGGGATATTTTGTTTGACATATTTAAGCGTGCCGAAATTTTCGCCAAGAAAGAGGCACCTGTGAATTTCTTGACTGACCCGACAAAAGGAAGGTCAACCTTTAGACCGGCTGGCATTTTGATTTTTGGATGGGTCGAAGGGAAACACACATGTGTGTTGGGGGTTTCACGGCGGGACAAGCTGCTTTAAAAGTTGCTACATGCAAAGTCACCAAACATGAGAAATCGTACATGGAAAATCAACACGTGTTCATACCATTTGCATTTGATACGTTTGGTTTCCTCACGCCGGATGCGGTGAAGCTTCTTAATAGAGTACACCGGATTATGCACAACAATGTTATATCCCCTAGATCTATGGATGTAGTTTTTAAAAGAATTAGCTTTACCATACAAAAAAGCTTAGCGGCGCAGCTAGTTGCCCATTTGCCATCTCACTCGTTGTATGATGATAATTAAATTAGCTTAACTTTAAATACATGTGCTTTGTAATTAAAAAAAAAAAAAATTCAAACTACGAACAAAATTTCAAAGATTAAAAAATGCAAACATTTTTTCTTTTGAGGGATGAAATATGTAGATCAATGAAAAGTAGAGGGATTTGAAATTCATCGTGTATAATTGCGACACTAGTAGAGTCCTCATCGACTCATCGCGTACCATCGGCTTATGACCGTTTAAAGAACATAAAGCTCGCAAACACCCAAAACTCTAGGGTTTTTGTCAAGGAAAAAGGGCACCAAAATTTCGAAAAAGGGGTTTATTCCATTTTCTCTAATTTTCCAATTCTGACAAGGGTTCTTTCTGGGCTTTTCTTCTTGATGGAATTTTTGTAGAGATATCGTATTATGATTCTGTTTTCCTTTGTTAATCAAGCTCATTTCGGTTTCGCTTGAAGATCAACATATATCTGAAGATGATTGCAGAAAAACCAAATTGGGTTAAACATGAAGGCATGCAAATCTTCTCAATTGATATACAGCCTGGAGGGCTTAGATTTGCCACCGGCGGTGGCGATCACAAGGTATCAGTAACAAATGCGCTTTCAATTTCTTGTTTTCTTACTGTTACTCTATAAAAAAGATCGTATTTTTTTTATGTTTGCTAGGGTTCGAAGAGAAATCACAATTGTATGAAGTTGTAAGAGTTGATTGACCTATAGTAACATTATTTCACGTTGTTAACATAAGTTATATCAGTTCCACTCTTACTCACATGCTTGTCTTCAATTACATGATAAATTTCGAAACTTCTGATCCCTAAATCAATGAAAAACACTTGAAGGCATACATCTTTTGCTCTATATGTCCATAGAGAACCAAGTACATGGGATAATTATAGGATATAATGCTATAAGATGTCTTTACATATGAATATCCTAATTTGTGCCTGAATATAGTTCTAGTGGAAGAATTTGCCAATTACTCTGGTCTTTGTGGATTTCAATCATAATTCTAATGAAATCGTAGGATGAATTTACATATCATGTGGTTGTGTTAGGAAGATTCTCATCACTCTCTATGCCACTTATATGCATGGCCATGACCTTTCTTCATCAATCATCATGTAGGTAAGGATTTGGAACATGAAATACGTTGCCAAAATCCTGCACTTGGATCCAGATAAATCAAAGTTAGAACTTCTTGCTACACTTCGTGATCATTTTGGATCTGTGAATTGTGTTAGATGGGCCAAACATGGAAGATACATTGCATCAGGTTCAGATGATCAAGTGATTCAAATACATGAAAGAAAACCTGGTTCTGGAACCACTGAATTTGGTAGTGGTGAGGCACCTGATGTTGAAAACTGGAAAATCGCCTCCACTTTAAGAGGACATACTGCAGATGTGGTAATTAACTAATTGTATCATCTTAAATTGAGCTGTTAACATTTTTCTAACAATGGAGGTTTTCTTTATTGTGCTTAGAGTAGGTGGATCTAAATTGGTCACCAGATGATTCAACTTTAGCCAGTGGGAGTTTGGATAACACTATTCATATATGGGATGTGACCAATGGGATTTGCACTGCTGTTTTAAGGGGTCACTCTAGTCTTGTTAAAGGGGTAACTTGGGATCCCATTGGCTCATTTATAGCAAGTCAATCGGATGACAAAACTGTAATTATTTGGCGAACATCTGATTGGAGTCTTGCACATAGAACAGATGGACATTGGTCAAAATCAGTATGTATTTCAAATTTTCAAAATTCAAATAAATGAGATTGTTTCCCACTTTCCCTTAGTATAGATCATTAGGTCCTAGTTTCTTTCTTATATGATTGTGCCTTTTGTACAACATTTACTTGCATAATGTTTTTCCCTATTTGCTATCTCCTTTTTGTTCCCCTTTTCTCTTTTAGACTTAGAGCATCCACAATGTAGAGTTCAATTAGAGAGTTGAATGAGGTGAGGTGGCAAGCCTAGTTGTCATTCAATGGATGAAACTCTACCATTGTGAGATGCCACATTGGCATTCAATGGCCAGTGAACCCTTCAATGGGAAAAGGAAAGTTTTATGATTCTTAAATAAATATTTAAATATGTTCCATTGAACTTTGTAGAGGTTAATGCATTGTAGGAAAAAAAATTAATAGAGTTGCATGGAATATAAAATGGTGGTGTGACAATCCATTGAACTCTATGGAGTATGCATTGTGGATGCCTTTATTGTTAGTTCCTGCTTTATGCTTTATTCCCTTATTGCCTGTTTACCTGCTTTATGCTTTATTGTTTTATTGTCTGTTTACGTGCTTTATGCTTTATTGCCTGTTTACTTGCTTTGTGCTTTATTGCCTGTTTACGGTTTACCTGCTTTATGCTTTATTGTCTGTTTACCTGCTTTATGTTTTATTGTATCTGTTTACCTGCTTTATGCTTTATTGTATCTGTTTACCTGCTTTATGCTTTATTGTTTGTTTACCTGCTTTATGCTTTATTGTATCTGTTTACCTGCTTTATGCTTTATTGTCCTGTTTACCTGCTTTCTGCTTTATTGTGTCTGTTTACCTGCTTTATGCTTTATTGTCTGTTTACCTGCTTTATGCTTTATTGTCTGTTTACTTTCTTTTGGCAGCTTGGATCCACTTTCTTCAGGCGACTAGGGTGGTCTCCTTGTGGTCATTTCATAACAACAACACACGGTTTTCAAAAACCAAGGCATTCGGCACCTGTTCTAGAGAGGGGAGAGTGGACTGCAACCTTTGACTTTTTAGGACACAACGCCCCTATTATTGTGGTGAAGTTTAATCACTCTATGTTTAAAAGAAATCCAACAAATACCCTTGAAGGAAAAGCTACTTCGGGTGGATGGGCTAATGGTTTTTCAAAAAATAATGGAAAAGAATCACAACCGTATAATGTTATTGCAATAGGAAGTCAAGATCGAACCATTACTGTGTGGACTACTGCAAGTGCTCGCCCTTTATTCGTTGCCAAACACTTCTTTTCTCAAAGTGTTGTGGATTTATCTTGGTAAATCACATTATTTACTCAAAAATTAAACACAAGTTTATGTTTTTCTTTTGTTTTAGTTTAGGTAGTGTTTGGTATGCAGTAATCAAAGAAAGAATGGAATCAAGCATTCCCATAGAATGTGATTCCTCCTCCTTCTCCTTAGATGTTTTTCCTTCCATGAGGGAGGGTTGTTTTTTTATTTTATTTATTTTTTTCTTATTCCATGGTGGAATGGAATAATACATTAAAATCACAAGTTACTTTTGTTTATATAATCTTCAATAACACTAGAGTTCTTGAAAAGATTTCCAAATTCCAACTAAATTAGTTTTTTTTTTGGGGGTTAATTTCATAAAAGACCTTATATTTTGTGTTTTTTCCGGATTAAACCTCAAATTTATTTTTTGCCTGAAAAGGACCTTGAAATGTTTCATTTTTTCCGATCTGGCCCTTTTAGTCATTTTTTACAAAAAATTGTAAAATGCGAGGGATTTTTCGAGAAAAACTAAAAAAGTTGAGGGTTTATTTGAAAGCATTTAGAAGGTTGAGGTTTTTTTTTTTCGAAAAAAAAAACAAAGTCGAGGGGTTTTTCGTAAAAAATGAAAAAATACAAGGTCTTTTTCAGGCTAACAATAAAGTTGAGGCTTAATCCGGAAAAAAAACACAAAATACAAGGTCTTTTATGAGATTGTTTGTTTTCAAATAACCAAAATTATTTTTTATTATAATTCTATTTCAAGGTTTCATGATATTAATATTTTATCTCTCCAACACCGTTTATTTTTGTAAAAGAAAACATTCTTTTCCTTATACATCAATCTAACATCATTCACTTTTCTTCATACATAACAAACACGTTTAATCCAATCCAATTCAATGATCCATTCCATTCCATTCCCTTGTTCATTCCATTCCATCATATCAAACAAACCCATAAATCTTTTTTTTCATTTCTTTTTTCAGGAGCCCAGATGGATATTCCCTATTTGCATGTTCTTTAGATGGAACAGTTGCCACTTTTCACTTTGAGGTGAAAGAACTCGGTCATAGGTTGACCGAAATCGAATTAGAAGAATTGAAAAAAAGCCGATATGGTGATGTCATCATCCGCCAATCAAATTTAGCAGAATCTCCCGCCCAATTACTCCTCGAAGCCGCCTCCAAAAAGGTCACCGGAGCCACCACAAACCACAACACCTCCACCATCAAATCATCATCTTCTTCAATAATTCCATCAAAAGCATCCGAATCTTTACATGAACTTGATAACAACACCAACACAACCACAAACACCAACAACATCAATATCAATATTTCTTCATCCACCATTAAACCTTCTCCCCGAGTTTCAAGTCCAGTGAAGCAAAGAGAATACAGGCGACCCGATGGAAGGAAACGGATCATTCCGGAAGCTGTTAGAGTCCCAGAAAACATCCCTCAAACGGTTGACTTTTCCACAAAGTCAACCGAAAATAATGGTGTAATTGTACATGACTCAGGGTTTCATGAGGGGCCTCCTAGTAAAAGAGCAATGGTGGGAGTGGGACCCGTTGATGTGAGGGAGCGATCTGGTGTGGCTGCACGTGCTACTGTTAGTGAGAGTCTTGTGATTGAAAAGGTGTCACCTTTAAATGATAAAGATGGGAATATTAGTGTTGAACAAATTGGAGGTGTGAAAAAGTTGGGATCTTTGAAAGGTATTTCAATAAGGGTGTTTAGTAAAGAGGGAGGTGACTCACCACATGTTTGTTTGGAAGCTCGACCTAAAGAACATGCACCAAATGACCTTGTAGGGGTAGGAACGTCATTTACTATGAAAGAAACAGAAATTTCTTGCACGAAAAATGGTCAAATGATTTGGTCAGATCGTATTTCTGGGAATGCCATGGTTTTGGCGGGAAATGCAAATTTTTGGGCTGTTGGTTGTGAAGATGGTTCTCTTCAGGTTAGTTTTTTTAATAATTATTTCATTAACAAAATATATTTTGAATATTTTTCTTGAGCAAATTACATAAAAACCACTATATTTTGGGTGGTTTTGTGGTTTAACCACTAATACTTTTTTTTTTTTTTTTTTTTTTTTTTTTTTTTTTTCCAATTAAGCTATAAAAGTTTCAAACTTTTTCTAAATTAGCCATTTTGAACTTGGGATCTTGATCCGAGGTCAAATTGGTCAATTTGAAAAAATTTGAAAAAAGTGCAACATCATCTTTTTTATGGTGAAAGAATAATGGTCACAACTTGAAAAATTATGATTAGGTGGAAAAAATAATGGTTAGTATGTTTAATTGTAAAAGTGTTTTTATTTTTGTATGATTAGTATGTTTAATGTTAAAATCTTGAAAAGGTTTATATTTTTAATATTTTTCATGAGTAAATTACATAAAAGGCACTATATTTTGGGTGGTTTTGCGGTTTAACCACTAATACTTCTATTTTTTCCAATTAAAAACCATAGAAGCTCCAAATTTTTCTAAATTTTAACCCTTTTGACCTAAGATCTTGAATTCTTGATCCGAGGTCAAATTGGTCAATTTGAAAAAAATTGAAAAAAATGCAACATCATCTTTTATATGGTGAAAGAATAATGTTCACAAATTGAAAATTTGTGATTTAGGTGGAAAAAATGATGGTTAAATTGAAAAAGTGTTTTTATTTTTGTATGATTAGTAGTTGTTGTGTTTAATGTTAAAAATCTTGAAAAGGTTTACACAAAATGTGGGAGAAGATCTATGCCAACTATGATGATGGGGTCCACACCTGTGTTCATTGATTGTGATGAATCTTGGAAGTTGTTGCTTGTTACAAGAAAAGGGGCATTATATGTGTGGGATCTTTTTAATCGAAAATGTATCCTTCATGATTCATTGACCTCTCTTATGGCTTCTGACCCAAAGTCAACGGGTAAACATTTAAAGTCAAACATGAAAAATTTACATAGTGTTCGGTATGCAATAATCAAAGTGGGAATGGAATCCACCATTATGGTGGAATGAAAACGAAAAAAATTCATGTTTGTTTGCCACATCGGAATGGAATGGAGCATTCCGTATTTTTTTTTAAAAGTTTTTCATTTCTTTTATACTATAGTTATAAATTACTTCTATTTATATAATTTATACTAATAATATTATAATAATGTCGCAAAAAGTTTCAAAGCTTCAATTAAATTATTTATTGTAGTTTCCGAAACATACCCTATTTATAATTCTATTCTAAAATTTAATGGTATGGGATTTTTTATTTTTGTGAAACATTTTTTTCTTATGTGATTAATAATTTTTTTTTCAACTAATTGAAATACATAGAGTATATATTTCAAAGGGAAATCTCCGATAAAGTCCCAATATTTTGGACCAGTTTACAGTTTAATCCCAACTCTTATTTCATGAACAAAAAAGCCCCGATTATTTTATATTTTGCCCAAATTAACAAAACAATCCTTATTTTTTTTCAACAGAAAATGACATAATTATCGTATAAACTAAATAACCGGGACTTTTTTTTTGTTTTCAAAAAATTAAAATGTTGGGATTAAACCGTAAACTGACCCAAAATATTGAGACTTTATCAGAGATTTCCCTATTTCAAATAACAGAAAATATGTTGACAACATATGTAATTAGTGATACATAATTATTTGATTAAAGCTTAATTTTTTCTACTAATGTATTTTTTCTTTATTTATCAACATGTTTCCGATTCCATTCCATTACTTTGTTCATTCCATTCCTCTGTGATTCCATTCCATCATACCAAACAGACCCTTATAAGATTTTCTCGTCTCTAACCTTATAAATTATGCATTTTTTTAATTTTTTTTTTCAGGCACAGTTAAAGTGATATCCGCAAAGCTGTCAAAATCCGGATCGCCACTTGTCACTCTAGCAACGCGCCACGCGTTCATGTTCGACATGAACCTCATGTGTTGGCTACGTGTTGCGGACGATTGCTTCCCTGCTTCCAATTTTGCAAGTTCATTCAATTTAGGGTTTCCCCAAAACGGTGAATTGGCAGCTTTGCAAGTCGATGTCAGAAAGTTTTTAGCCAGAAAGCCTGGCTGGAGCAGGTTCAAATTCAAATTCAATCCCTTGAAATTTCATAATTTACATATTTGGTCTCTATTCCTATTCGGGGGTATTTACGTCATTTGGCTTTGCAGAGTGACTGATGATGGGGTGCAGACACGCGCTCACTTGGAATCTCAGTTGGCGGCTGCGTTATCCTTAAAGTCTCCAAATGAGTATCGACAGTGTCTCCTTTCGTATATACGTTTTCTTGCTAGGTTCTTTTCTCATCTTTTCTTGTTATTTGGATTATGGAGGAAGTTACATTTTTAGTCCTTAAGTTTGTTCAAAAATTTCAATTTTGGTCCCAAATAGTTTCCTCTTGCATTTTTGGTTTTTATTTTCAGTTGTTTTAACGATTTTGTTCAAAAAATGTGTTTTCAATAGTTTCTTCTTGCAGTTTTTGTGCCTGTAGGGACCAAAATTGTTACAATAATTGAAAATAGGCACCTAAAATTGCAAGTGGAAATTATGTGGGAACAAAATTGAAAATTTTGAACAAACTCAAGGACTAAAAAAAATTATCTTTCACATACAGAACCCAACTATTTTATTTTTTTTAGTTTATTAGTAACCCAACCCAACCCAATCTTTTATTAAAAATGTTAAGAGTAAATTACTAATTTGGTCCCTATGATTTACTCAAAATCGCAATTTTGGTAAAAAATTGTAAAATCTTCCGAAAGTTGTCATTAGTTTGCATTTTGTTGCGGATTTGGTCCGTGTGAATTTTAAGTATAATCACTAGTTTCTTCCAATTATAATAAGACTTGCATTTCGTTGTTAGAGGGACTAATTTGCAACGAAACGCAAACTTAGGGACTGACTTTGGAAAGATTTCAAAAATGGGACCCAACTTGCGGATTTGAGTAAAGCACTTTGACGAAGTATGTAATCACCCAAAATGTTCTTATTTATAACTTTTATCATTTTAAAGTTATAAAATATATTAAAAAGATTATTTCATTATAAAACAAACTAAACTCTTATTATTTGCCATGGTCTTTATTTGTAGAGAGAATAAGTTACGAGTTTTTCTGTATTTATAACAAAGTAACTTTTGTTAAAGAATATGACATGTGTATGAGCGACATCTGTTGAACAATTTTAAATATTTTTCATTTTTTAAATGTTTTTAATTTTTTGACTTTATTAGAGAAGCTGATGAGTCACGACTACGTGAAGTGTGTGAGAATTTTCTTGGACCTCCAACAGGAATGGCAGAATCTGCAACAAATTCATCATGGGATCCTTGTGTTCTTGTTGGTTTTTTTTGTCTCCTTTTTGATTTTATATACTAATTACACAAATTTTTTTTATAGATTATTTAAAAACTTAATTTGTATATATTTTATAGGGAATGAAGAAGCATAAACTTCTCAGAGAAGATATTCTTCCAGCAATGGCATCAAACCGAAAAGTTCAAAGGTTGCTTAACGAGTTCATGGATCTTCTATCTGAATACAAAACCACCACCACCACCACAAATCTTCAACCTCCCACCACCACCACCACCGGAAACACAAACTCACCACCACCATTACCAGATCAAACCGCCACTGAACCACCAATGACAAATCAAGTGGCTCAAGATTCAGGCTCACAACCCATGGATGAAGAACAACCAGGGAACAACAACAATCCAGCTACTTCTGATCAAATGGATGTGGACCCACCTGGAATTGACAAATCCGATGCAGTCTTGATTCCGATTCCGGTGGCTGATGAAATGGCATCTTGAATTCTGATGTGTTTGATTTAGTTTGTAGTAGTCACATTGTTTATGATCTTTGTAACTTTTTTTTTAATTTTGTTTCAAAAATTTTATAGGCTGTGTTTCTCAAACATTATTATATGGATTTATATTAGTCACTCCATTGTTCTTGTATGTCTCCTTTCAAGAATGATCATGGTAAAACCATATTTTTGTTAAAAGACATTGAGATTTTGTGGGTTAAGTGATATTTTGGATTAGACCATTCTATGTACGACTGTCAGGTTCATACTTTGTAGTGGTGATACGGAGTCACGGACACACGTTCCGAACAGTTATTCCGGATTAAAAAAAATCAATTTTCCTCCCTTGTATACAAATGTTACCGCATGTCCTTAGATGTTTACTTCGGATCATTCGTAATTATCTCTTATAACTGCTTCAAAATGAATTTCTCAGAGAGTGAACACAAAGAAAGCTTTACCAAACTGTCTGTTTACCTACACAACTTTAGGCGAATCAACCCGTATATTTACACGAACATCAAAACTGATGTGATAGATCGTTTCCAAGTCTGTTTTGTGGCTATTGAATGTGTGGTATACTTTTTTTTCCATATTTTTATTGTTTCTTTAAAACTGATAAAGTTTTTACACATAAACTAATTGTTTTGTGTTCCCAAAAAAATACAGCTCCTAGCATTCATAGGTTGCTTGCTGTCGGTCATCTGTATAGGCAGTGTCCGTCTAAGAGGGGACTACCTAAAGATAATATTTGTAGTGGTTACTATGAACGAGAGATACCAGACCCTGTTGGATTAAGGTGTCTAAGCTAGTAACTAAATTGATATATTCTTGTAATTAGAAACAAAGTCCTTTTTAGGTTGCCTTCATAACTAGAACTTGATTAGAATGACATTTATAGAGAGAGGATGATTTATTAGATTATTATATGATTAATAAACTAATTGGAAATTATGAAGAAATGATTTGTTAATATATTATATGATTAATATATTAATTAGAAAGAGATAGTTGATTTATTAATTTATTATGTGATTAATAAATTAATATGAGATCAGTTGTTATAATAATTGTTTTGTTATTATATGGTTAATAAATTAATAGGACATCAATTGTAATTAGTTAATTATTAATCAGAATTAATTCGAGATTAGAATTAATTAAAGGTGCAAATGGTGAATTGTAATTGTTCAATAGTTGAACAAAAGAGACAATTCTAGAACCATCCAAGGGTGGACGATTTTGGGAGCCTTTCTAGGGTTTCTAGAAGTCTCCTAGATGATAATAAGGAAATGATTTGAAATGGAATTAAATCTATTATTTAATTATTCAAACTTTGCTTTGTCCTGTAGTTATCTAAACTATAAATAGAACCCCTTGGGCATCAGTTTTTGTGACTACTATTTTTTAGAAGCTTATGAATGAAATTTATACCTCTTTTCCCTCTTCTCAAGTGTCTTCTGATTCTAGGATTTGGGTGTGAGCCATTAGAGACATCATCCTTTTGGTGCTAGCTTTCCAAGCTCTTCAAAGGAAGGATTGAAGTAACTTGTTTGCTACAACAAGTTTGAGGTATGTATCTCTAGTTTATGATTTTCGAAATTACACGGATAAATATTAGGTATTTTGTTATTCAAAGTATGTTGCCTTAATGTGAATACATAGATCCTTTTAGGCTGCATGTGCCATTCTTAATTCTTAAATGTTTTTTTTTTCACATTATGTATATTGTTGTAACCTAGTAAACCTATTAGTGATATTAGAGCTAATTGGCGTGTCTAACATTGAAATCACATTAGTTGAATTGATTTTTTTTTTGAAAAGTTGTCTGTCATGATGTGGCATACCTTCTACCACGACGTTGCATTAGCCTAAAACCGATTCTAGGGATTTTCTGTCTAATTTGATTTATGTGATTATTATTTGGTAATTATCTGTTTTGATATCTGCTAAAATCTGATTTTCCTTGTCTTAGATGATTAAATAAAATCCCTAAATATTAGGAGATAACCTTAGACAAGATAATGATTGATTACAAGATGAATTAATATTATCCTAATGGATCTAATAATTAATTTAATTATAAGACCAATTAAAAGATAATTATAAATCCATGAATGGTTTAAATGATTAATTAATTAATTGATTAAATAATTAATTGTAAATGTTCAAATGTTTAATTAAATATTCAATTAATCTAGATAATTAATTTTAAACTTTGTATTTTGATATGTTTTGAAATACACCCTTATATATGTATTATAAGAATAATCACTATATGTATAAGAAAAGTCAGTCGAATCAATAATAGGCATCATTCACGAAACCATGCTATAAATAAGGTATAAGGAAACGACCTATAAAATGACCGTTGAATGAATGTATTTTTCACCCACCGCTCTCTGTGGTGGATGGCCGTCAGCCGAACAGGCTCGATAAGACATAATCAGATTAAAAGTAAAATCTATAAAGTACTAGAACCTTCTTTAAAAATCTCACTCTAGTTACTTTAGGAAAAATGTGAAATTGTATGCTAATCCATGAAAACGCACATCGTTTCTTTATGAGTCGTAAGTGGAGCGTGTGTGGTTAACCAGACACTAATTTGGGACTATAAAGATGAAATGATGAATAAATCGTGCTTATGATTATTGATGGAGCGTGTGTGGTTACCCGACACATCAGTGGGAGATTATAAATCGATCGAGGGTGTTTGAGCGGGGTTGCATGGTTATTCACATCTTAATTGTGATTCTCGACATCTCAGTCACAATTGGTAAGAGCATAATCGAGATTAAACATGCCATTGATAAGATTTAATGAATCAAAAGATCTATGAGTTTCATAAGATTGAAATTGGTAAAAGCCTTACCTATCTAAAATAGATTCAAATTTGATTACGACATCCCTCTTCAAAGTTCGAATCGAAAATATGGATCCTAGCCTTGATTTAAATTTTGGGTTAATAATTAAGGATTAAAATCAACTAACTTGAATTCTCTATTCTCCCAATTTTAGATGTATTATGAATATAGAGATGATCTTTTTCGTTTTTTTGGAAATGTTTTTCCTCAATCTTCTGGATACGGTATTCCACTTTCAAGCCAAGGTGAAAATGTCTTCCCTTCCTTAGGAAATGGTGGAATTGGACATCTTCTCTCTTCAAATCTTCCACCTCCTCCTCACGTGACTCTCCCAACATCATGTTTTCCTCGAGTTGAAAGATACGAAACTACTCAACCCCTATTGGCATGTAAACATGAAGATGAAAATTCTATGTGTGCGCACGTTCTGAAAATGAAGTCGTACATTGAATGGGTGTCGTATTCCCAAATTAGCAAGCCATTGATTTGGTTCTTCTTTCGCTTCCTAAGTCACATGGTCAGTTCATTGAGAACTTTCATATAAGGAATCTCGATATGACCCTAATTGATCTGACCTATATGTTGATGGTTACTGAAGCAGAAATGCTTAAGATCATAACTAAAGCATAAATGCTTATAGGGTCCAATTCTAAGAATTCCATGGACATTGACAATGGTAACATTGGTGATCAAGAAAAGATTTCTCTTCCCAATCGAAAGGGATCGACCAAGATTAAACCGTTTGATCATATGGTAAAGAGAAAGGCTCGTTCTAACATCGTTCAAAATGTTGACCCCAATGAGTCAATTTGTTTTTATTTCCAATTAAAGGGACATTGGAAGCGAAGCTGCCCACATTACCTGAAAGATATTAGAGATGGTAAAGTCAAGTCGTGTGACTCTACTTCAGGTACATCCATTATCTAATTCCATAAGTTCCTATTCTTAGACTCTTAATACATGACGTGATGATTACATTTTGATGGTATTGAAGGATCTAAAAGAAAGAAGGAAGCTTAAGTGAAGTGAGATAAATATGATGATGGGAAATGGACTTTGATCGTGTGGTTCCATGGTCAGAATTTGGAACTACTTCTAGGGAGTTAGAATAATTGAATAGATTGTTATTACTCTTCGGATATGTTTATAAATATAGTTTTTAATTTTATGCATTGTAAGGACAAGTTCCAAAATTTCATTTATCTCAATAAAAGCGAAGTTTTGGTGTACTTAGTTGCGTTATCTTATTTCCTTGCAATGACATTAATGAAAGTGTTAGTTATGTTTCTAATAATAGCAATATTAATTATGGATTTGATTCTTATGATACCACTTGTGGTAAATCTCATCACCAACTGGACATATACTTGGTGTCGTACAAGTCGTATTGTATAATATTTGAGAATCTTGTTCATTAGAAAATTATGATTTAACTCATTGTTCACATGCTTATGTGAGGCAAGTGAAGGACTAATGGATCTAGTACATGTTGATATGGACTCTTTTGATCCACCACAAGGTACGATAACTCTACTCGTCATGATTTACCGATGTTTTAGTAAATATGGTTTTGTTTATAAGATTAAACATAATTCTAATACTTTTGAAAAGTTCATGAGTAGCAGAACGAATAGAAGAATCTATTAGGTGGAAAGATAAAAGATTCTCCAATATGAAAAGAAAGGAGAGTGCTTTAGTATCATGTTTCATGATCATCTTAGTAATTGTGGATTTGTATTACAATTAATCCTCCAAGAACATCTTAGTGCAATTGAATGACTAAGGGGTCGTTTGATAGTTGTTGACTTGGTTAGAGCTGACTGGGTTAGAAATGCTGATTGGGTCCACATCTGACTGAGTTTATGCTGTTTGATTACTTCTCTGACTAATTGTGCTGAATGATGAAAATGACCATATTACCCTTAAGTTGTCTCTTGTGCGGAATAAAATAATTATAAAAATACAAACTATCACATAAAAGCCAAATTAAACATACATCATTTAAAATTCAAATACAAAGTGTCATACAAAATCCAAATACAAATTGTCATACAAAATCAAAAAGTACATAATAAATTACATACAAATTTAACGCTAACAATATGAAAGTAACTGATTAGCAATTTGGTCACGCAAAGTAGTCATATAGTCAACGACTTTTGAACCCCATTCTGTCCACAACAAATTTATGATATTTTTTCAGTTTCTCCGCGACTATAGCCCACGAGCTTCCTTTTAGGCCACTGCCCGCCCGACCATTTGTTGTTAGTTCGTGGATACATGCTTCCAAAATAGTTTTATCCACAATATCCGAAGCCCAACTTTTTCTAGTTCTTTTATCTGCCATGTCTATTATAACCAAAAAGATAAATCATCCAACTTAACACACATATACAACATAAATTTTTGATTTCATTCGAATAAATTCTTATTTCATAACAAGATCATACAAAATTTCAATAGATTCTAAATTCATACAGAAATCATACAAACTTTCAACAATTTCTGATTTAAGAAGTAAATAGAGGTATACAAAAATCATACAAACTTTAAACATAAACATATACCAAATCAAATTTCATACATTAAGAAGTAGTACACATCAGAATTCATGTTACATGTATCATATATGAACAATAAACAAGGAAGAAATCAGAAAGTATCAAACAAGTAGCAAATCAATAGTAGCAAAAAGTTATTAGATTTCACACATTTTATTGTAAAATGTAGCATATTTTGACATCATCATAGGAAACAAAATAAAGAAAAAAAGGAAGAAACAAATTAGAAAATAAAAAACTAAAAATTCAAACTAAAAATCGTATGAACTGAAAACAGAAAACAAGGAAAATGAATTCCACCAACATCAATTATCAGTTTATAGAAGTCTCCTGGATGATAATAAGGAAAATATTTGAATTGGAATTAAATCTATTATGTAATTATTCAAATCTTGCTTTGTCCCTAAGTTACCTAAACTATAAATAGGACCCATTGGGCATCAGTTTCCGTGACTACTCTTTCTTTGAAGATTATGAATGAAATTTATACCTCTTTCCTCTCTTCTTAAGTGTCTTCTAGGTCTAGGGTTTGGGTGTGAGACATTAGAGGCATTATCCTTTTGGTGCTAGCTTTCCAAGTTCTTCAAAGGAAGGATTGAAGTAACTTGTTTGCTACAACAAGTTTGAGGTGTATATCTCTAGTTTATGATTTTTGAAATTACTAGGATGCATATTAGGTATTTTGTTATTCAAAGTATGTTGCCTTAATGTGAAGACATAGATCCTTTTAGGTTGTATGTGCCATTATTAGTTGTTAAGTGTTTTTCCGTATTGTGCATATTGTAGTAACCTAATAAACCCATCAGACCCTCCCTATAGCATTTGGTCTGGGCGTGGAAAATAATGTCAACTCTTGTTCCTGGTTCCTGATGAGGTTAAAGGAAACTCTTAGATAAGCTAGAGAAGTATCGTTCATAACAAATATGGATGATGTCGTTAGTTCTTGCATAGGTAAGGTATTCCCTGATTCTAATCATGGGCATTGTTCTATGAGTACATTGATATATTTGCGAACAAGAATTGGTGAGAACAAACAATTCGTAAATTGGTTCTTCCCTGCATGCAAATCATATACAATGTCTGATTTTCAACAAACATTCAGTCAACTCCCGCATGCTGCACATGAGGTGCTTGCCATCGTCAATGCGAAATGGGCAAGACCCTATTTCCCTAACATCCGTTGGAATGTAATGGATATTGATATTCTATAATTTCTATTGGTTTTTTCGGTTAATTAACCCAATGTACCGATATTAACGCTTACTGAGGCAATTCGTGAGTAATTCAACAAACTTTTGTTGAATGCAGTTTCATGGGAGGTAAAATACCATAAAATATTGAATTATTTGTCACCTGTACAATAACCGTAAATGATAATATTTACTCCCCGTATGCAGATATTATGCTTCAGAGGAGGATGAAAAATTCTGTTCGGTGGAAAGCAACAAAAATCCGGCCCGAGATCTCGCCTCTGTTCACGTCCGACATTTTTCGAGTTTTTGGTTTTAAAAAACATGTGTTGTAGATCTGAACCGCCATACATGTTCATGTGGGAAATGGCGCAGTTTGGGTATGACGTGTGGTCATGCTATTGCGACATTACGTTATTCAAACATCACTAAATTAGTTGATATGGTTCATATATATTACTAGACTGATGTGTTTCGAACTACTTACCACACACAAAATGTGCACCCTTTTCCCCCTCAATCCGAATAGGAAATACCGGACCCATTGATGGTCATTTTATTGCCTATGTAATCACAATTAGTTATGTTTGTAATCAATTTTTCGCGACTAACGAAAAATATTATTTCCCTAATATTTGTTACATATTACAAAGATAGAAAAAACATAATGTATAAGCACCATAACCTTATTAGAGCTAATTATAACAAAATACATAATTTAAAAATATATGATATTTTTTAAAAGATGCCAAGCATGTTGGTATGGAAAATCAACCCCGTTATGTTTATGTCTGTATTCCACCCTTGCTAGCTGCAAAATTACTTGTTCATCTTCATCCAGTAACTCGTTGTCGATCTTGTGATAAATTTTGATAAACGTCTTCACCTTTTCCCAAATGTCTTGAAACTTAATCTTCACTTCGATACTTTACAACATATACATAATAGTGAAACATATTTTTCAATCGGACCCAACGTGAGGCGTACATGAGATGTGGCAGACCGATGACAACCTTGTCATCCATAATGGTTATCCAAGCCTCAACGAGCGCAATCTCTTCTTGTCTAGTCCACGGCTGAGGTTCATTTAGTGCCATTCCGGAGTTCTAAAGGTTCTACAATTCCATTATGTTATTTATAGTGGTTCATTCTGGATTACATGTCATTTCAGAATTCCATTCCGGACCGAAATTCCGAACATCATATTAATCATTCATGTCTAGTCAAATCAATCATACATGTCATAGATTCTCGACGCACAGAGCCACATACATATATTCCGGACACATATTCCGGAGAACACATTTCAGACATAACATTTCAGACACTCATTTTGGCCATAGTAAATTTTGTTACAAATTCACCCTATTAATATGCAATAGCATGCATCGTAAACGTAGAAAAAACTTTAGAATTAGTTCATATAAGTTTGGTGTTTGGAATTTTGAAGAAGAAGATTGCTATGTTTGTTCAGATATTAACCCGTTTTCGGAAGACCCAGATTTCCCATTCCCGGATAAAATGTCTGATGACATTTTTCAAGCTATAAAGGCTGCTGAAGGAGTAAACGAAAGGAACTATGGAATAAGTCAGACACTAAATCCACGTTCATACGATCTAGCGAAACAAGTAAATGAAAAAGAAAATGGGTTGCTGAAGCTATGAAAAAAGCCAAAGAAGTTGAGAAGTGGATTCAAGATGCAAATTCAGAGATTGATAAGCTTCGTGTAGAACTTGACCGTCTAACAGATGTTGTTAGAATTATAGGATATTTTATTGACCGCCAACAAAATATGCATCCATTAAAATTTCCAAATTGGTGGAAACCGATCTAATTTGTGGAAGATGACAAGGACAACTTATGTTCACAGTCAGGATAAGTGTCCTTGCTGAATAAAGGAGCAGTAACATGGAAAAGTTCCAAGCAAAAGACCGTGGAAGAATCAACGTGTGAGTCAAAGTATATATTACAGCTAGTAAAGTGATAAATGCCATTTTATGCATCTTTTAGGGTAGTTTTTATCAGCATTTAACATCATAATTTGTACATTTGCATGTCATTAGTTTATTTAATTTTAAGTTCATGTCTTTTACCAGAATTCTCGTACTGCTAACATTTTTGTGTCGTTTTTAGATAATTCGAGTGGAGCGGTACTTTGGGAGCAGCTGGATGCATATTTGGAGCCTAAATGGAGTTGGAACTGAAGAAGGATGTTGAGGAACGAATTGGAATGCTTAAACTGAAGAATCGCGTCCGAAACAAGCTGAAAGTCAAATATTTGATCGTAGATTTGGACATCTGTGATCTTATAAATGTGTGGAGGATTTGCAAGGTCGAAAAAGTCATGTGGAAGAAAAAAAACAAAATCTGCGATCGCATATCCTATTTCTACGATCCCATTTATGTGACGCAACTCCAAATATGCTGAAAATAACATCGTACTTCATTAACTATCAAATCTGGAAAAAAATACTATTTCTTCGATCGCATATCCTGTTTCTGTGATCGCATTTTCTGATAACTTGTTCCGAAAGGTTCCTGCTTGCATATAAATACGACCCTCCTGATCAGATTCAGAGGTGAGACGGTTCTAGACTACCAAAAACCCTTCTGAAGACGATTTCTGATACTTTTAAGCACTTTATGAAGATCTGAAAGTTGTGAATCATCTCCTACACTTAGTTTAGCAAGATTAATCAGTTCGTTTCTCTTTTTATTAGTTTTAATTCGTTTTTAGCCATTTCTGGCTAAAACCCTAGTTTCAGTTCTGCAATAGACTAGTACTTTTCATGTGATCAGTTATCAGATTTGGTTTTCAATGTATGCTTCTATCTAGTTGTTAAAGTTTTGAACTTAATGAATGTTTGATTTTTAATTCTTGTTAGTCTGATCACCTAGCTAGGGTTTAATAATTCCAATTAATCAGTTAATAGAATTTGTAATTGTTCTTGTCAACTGGTAATAAGTAACAAGTATCAGACTGGTTCCGTGTTAGGGATTTAACTACGATATAAACTGAAATTTCATACCTTTACACTTCTGAGTTTGAGATAAATATTGGGTATTGCTGGGAATTTTACACAGATCTTAATGCAACTTTTTTGATCTTAATCAAGAGCTTATATAACTGGACAATAAAAAGTTAGGGTTAACTGAAGAGCTTGTTTTGGTTAATTTAACTAGGTAAAAGAGATTATACTAGAGCTTGTTAGTTTTTCTCAGTACCAGCTTAGATAGAATGCATTTTGAATAACCAGATCTGGGCTGATTGCATGATTAGGAAAGTCGCAACATAACTAAATTCTTTTTTATTATTGAGTTTTATTTAGTTTATTTTCACTGCAATTTTAGTTTTTATTTGATAATCAAAACCTTTTTTTTATTTTCTGTTTTGACTACTATGTGCCTTATGTAAAAAGGCATTGACTGTTAGGCTATGTCCTTGAGTGCAACCATCAGTGATTATTTTATTTGCTTAAATTGTGCGCGACATCGGTTTAACAAATTGGCGCCATTGCCGGGGACACGGTGATTCTACTAGTTTTATGCCAAGAACTTTTCGTACAGGTACACCTCTAGTTTTTGATCAATAAATTGAAAGAACTACAAGAAACTTGAAGAAAGAAGCAACAAAACAGAAGCAATCAGCTGGTTTCTTTGGTTCATCCTCTTCAGTACCACCAAAAAATCACCACACCGAAAGGCAATCCCTTATGGAACGAACCAGATGCGACTTTCCCATTTTCCCGAAAGTACCCCCCATCTTCGCCTTCAAACAACCCCTATAAAACTTACTCCCCACCACCCTCTGAAAAATTTAAAACACCAGAACCTTCAAAATCTGAAAAATCAACCATGAGTGACGTAGGAGACGAAGTAGAAAAGACTCTCAAAGAGTGGGCCACCCAAGATGTCAATCAACAACCTATTTATATCACTTTTCCAGAAGCCCAAAATTTCGAGCTTAAACCTGGGTTGATACATCTTCTTCCCACATTTCAAGGTCTAGCAAACAAAGATCCACATAAATTCCTTAAGGAATTTCATGTGGTTTGTTCTGGAATGGAACCACATGCTGTCACTGAAGATCAGATAAAGTTAAGGGCATTCCCCTTTTCGCTTCAAGGATTCAACAATAGAATGGTTGGAAGAGCTCCCATCCGGATCGATCACCACTTGGACAGAACTCGCGAAGTTATTTTAGAAATATATGTTCCAGAAACGCGAGTTTTGAGTCTTAGAAGAGAAATCCTTGGTATCAAACAAGGAAGAAGATAAGCCTTACACACCTACTGCGAGAGGTTCAAAAAGCTGCTGGTTTGGTACCCACAACACGAGATCAATGATTATCAGTTGTACAACTGCTTATGCGAAGGTATGACACCCATGGAGTGAAGGCTGATAAATGCTTTGAGTGACGAATCCTTAGGTGACATGACACCAACTGAAAACTGTGAGCAGATTGAAAAACTTGCCATTGAGGCAAAGCATTCGGAAACAAAGACTAGTGGTGTACGAATCAACCACGAGGTGATAAAGAAGTGAACAACACTCATCTAGAGTCCCAGATTTCTAAACTGACAAAATCGGTATTGTTGCTGACGAAAGAAAAAGTAGCTACAAAGAAACAATGTGGAATCTGCTTAAAGACAGGCCATCCAACTGATATGTATCCCTTACTGCAAGAAGACAGTGCTACGGTAAAAGCTGTTAGGGGGGTATCAACATAAAACTTTTTATCAGCAAAATAATCAAGGCTAGAACGGTAATTTTTAGTAGAAACAACAATTTCAGCATCCGTCTGGATTTCCACAACAGTCGAATTTTCAGCATCAGTAGAACTTTCAGAATCAACAACAACAAAATTATCAGAGTTCGAATTTTATGAACCAAGCTTCGAATCAGCAAGCCAGTAGTTCCAGTGTGGCCTTAGAGGATATTGTAAAACGTCTTGCCACGAGCACCCAAGCGTTGTAGAATGAAACCGGAGCTAGTATCAAGAATCTGGAACAACAGGTGTCTCAACTTGCCACTTCTGTGGGTCGGCTAGAATCTCAAGGAAAGTTACCGGGGCACACTGAGAACAATCCAAAGCACAATGTGAGTGCTATTTACTTGAGAAGTGGGAAGAGTTATGAAGACCCAAGAAAATCTGAACCAGAAAAGGAGGATGAAGAAGAATCTGAAGAAGTTTTGGGTGACAAAGAAGCGGAAAAAGATAAAGGAATAGAAACTCCAAAACCAGTGAATCCGAATCTGAAGGAGTACAAGCCATTTGTACCATTCCCATCACGACTGAGAAGCATGGAGCGCAAGCAAGAGGATGAGGACATCATGGAAATCTTTCGCAAGGTGAATGTAAATATTCCACTTTTAGATGTTATAAAACACATCATTCGTTATGCCAAAACTTTAAAGGAATTATGTGTTTCAAAGAAAAAAATTTAAAACTAAAGAAACATTAAAAGATGGTGAAAATATTTCAACAATTTTGCAAAAGGGTTTACCTCCAAAGTGCAAGGATCCGAGAGTTTTCTTAATTCCTTGTAAATTGGGTGACCTTAATTTTCCAAAAGCCATGCTTGACCTAGGAGCTTCATTCAATGTCCTTCCCTTTTTTGTTTTTGAAAAATTAAAATTGGGGACTTTAAAAAAGACCGAGACTATTATCCAGTTGGCTGACCATTCAATAGTACACCCAAAAGTTGTACTGGAGGATGTTCTTGTCCAAGTGAATGATTTGATCTTTCCTGCTGATTTTTATATTTTTTTCCATGGGTAATTTGGACATATCAGATACAAACTCTATTATTTTAGGCATGCCATTCATGAAAACTGCAAAAACAAAAATAGATGTTTTTAATGACACAATTTCAATGGAGTTTGACGTGGATGTGGTTAATTTTAAAATGAATGATGATGATTTTCCAACTGATAAAGTTTCTGTTAATTATGTGGGTACCAGCAGTCCTTTATCTGAGGACTGTTGTGAGATTTCTAATGTTTCTATGCAAGATTTATTTTTAGACAGAAATTTATCTGATAATACCTTAAAGGAGCTGAAACAAAATAAACTTGGGGAAGAAGATGAGAAACTGATTTTTGCTAAGGAAAAATCAGAGAAAAAATTGAAAAGAAAAATGCTTTTGGAAAAAGAAAATGTGGGAGAGGTGATTTCTGATGCGAATCTGAAAAGAAGAAAATCTGAAGGGAATGATGAGATTACTGGGAAAAAGAGGATCAGAAAAAGAAAGAAATTTAAAAATCAGAAGAAGGACTTATCTGATAAAAATCTGAAGCTTTCCAGCTTGCTGCACAAGTTCCAGATCCACCAATCTTGCCATATCTGAAGAGATCTGGAGTAAAAAAGAAAAAGATTGAGCTAAAGGAGAGCCCCACTATGACATCCCCATATTTCTCGGCCAGAAAAGACCGATTTAGTTTATGCTTTTAAAAAAAATCAGAGTAATCTTCCAAAAGATGTTGCGGAATTTGTCCCCAAAACAAAATATGATAAAAAAAGATTTATCAAAGCATTTCTTAAAGAAATGTATTTTTATTATATAACAAAACCTCGGGATGTCATAATCCGCTACAGACCAAAAGCTTAAACAGTATATTATAAGTCTTACAACAATTATTTACATCTACTGGCGTATAATTCAAAATTCCCTCGTCATCATCCAACTATGCTCGGGGTCCACTACATGTAATATAAAAAGCAGAGTGGGTCAGGCTTGGGAGCCTGGTGAGCATATAGGGTTTTCAACCCACAAATAATAATAAATTTATTAATTTCATCAACCAACAACAAATTTATTAATTTCATCAACCAACAATAACCCTGATTACCCGTTCCCGTTATCCTCACTTTACGTCCCTAAACACCTATCATAAGGGGCCTAGTCTAAGGATTTTCATCGGGGTGACAACACTGCTTTAGGGATTCCTCAGCAATTAATGTCAAATAAGGCAGCCATGAGGGGGATGGAGTACACCAGCAAACATATAGTTCACCAACACCTACAGGTTGCGAGCCTGCTAGCATTCCACTAGACTGTCTACAAAGGTCCGTGGTTGTCATCTATACTTCGCTAGATGACTACAACAACAACAACAACAACAACAACAACAACATCGAGGTCTCTCATCATTTCAACACACATCAACTATTTCATCTACCCATGTTTTACCTAACATATTTGTAGATAAAAATACATATACAGTTTAAAACTTGTATAAAACATCTATTCAACACCCATCTCAAATAAACAAACAATATAATTACACATAACAAGTATTTTATAGAAAATACTTCATATCTATGTGTAAGATGAAAGTGAATACAAACTCACCTGATAAAACGGCGGTTGGACATCACTTCGTCCCTTAAAATAATCTTTTTCGATGAAACCGGGATGTTTTCTTAAAAACCGGGCTTCACGCGGGCACAGTTTCGTCTTGAAAAACTCTTTTCTCGGGATCTTCGGGCTCTCCGGGCTTGCTTCGGGTGTTAGGGATGTTCACGAGGCTTTGGGGGGTTCAGGATAGGCTAAAATTGGTATAGAGAGTGAGAGAGAATGAGAATTGTAAACCATTTCCGGAAAGTCTCGCATCCTATTTATAGGAGGCTGATGCCTCGCATTACGCTGGGCGTAATCTTCATGTACGCGGGGCGTACTAGCTTGTGAGCCACTACGGTGGGCGTAACTTCGTACGATGGGCGTACGAAGTGGATCAGATCGGACGCATCAAGGCTACGACACGTGTCTCTCATGCGAAGGAGTAGGGAGGGTGACGGACTCCGGATCACTTACACGAGTACGCTGGGCGTACTCCTTCGGACCAGCCTCGAAGTTTGTGCCCAAAACTTCAAAAATTCTAACTTTCGCATACGAACTCCGTTTTTGACGTTCTTTATATCCACGCGTAGGTGAAATTATGCTCTACAACGTTCGTTTAGACTCCGTCGGCTAATTTTGAATTAAATTTTAAAGTTATATTTTTAACAGGTCGGGACAGGAAAAGTCCGTTAAAAATTCATAACTTCTTCATCTGTTCGTCTGTCTTTTTTACCGTTAAACTACTATCGACGAGATCTTCAATTATAGTTTAGGTTGTTTCGCCTAAAAATCACTCGATCTAAATTTCGAGTTTCGGGCTTCATACTACTAAGCCGAAACTTAGAAAAATCATAACTTCCTCGTACGAAGTCAGATTTGGGCATTCTTTTTATACACGCTCTCGGTTTAACGAACACTACGACTTACGTTTAGATTACTAATGCTAAAAAGCACTTTATTGTAAATTCACTTTTTACGTCACATAGCGTCGTGTCGGTTCTGTCCCGAAACTTCGACATGTCATAACTTCTTCCTTATAACTCGGATTTCGGTATTCTTTATATCTCCGAAATCATTGTTTCGACCACTAAAACTTTCTTCATAGATATCGGCTTCATCTAACATTTATTTTCGACGCTTATTTTTATCCTTAATTTATTAAATCATAATATTTAAGTATAAGACACATAATAATCAAATAATACATCTTATTATTTCAAAACAAGTTACAAATGTTGGCCTAGACTATTACATCATCATCATTGCCTACCCTAGAAACACGGGCGTTACACCCACATTTACCAAAAATATGGTTGGGCAAAGTCGAGCCAACAAATTTAAAAATGGCGGGTTTCTGGGAGGCAACCCGATAAGTAGTTTTTAGTTTTTTTATGCTTTAAATAAAGAGATGGCCGCAGTTCCAAGCAAGCTTGGGGAAATCAGAGGATCTTCAAAGTTGTTGAAATTAAGATTTTTCGTCAACATCTTCGTCGAAATCAAAAATTTATGTAAACTTATCAGGTACCTTCTTTCCTAGCTGCACCCAGTTTTCTTTTATATGCTTTATTGAGTTGGTCAATCCTCTCTTAGCATTGAGGGCAATGCATCATTTTAAGCTTGGGAAGGGAATTAGTAAAAAAATTGCATTTTTAGTTAATTTTTTTTTTCAGTTTTTTAGTTTAATTTTTCCAATTTTAATTTCCATTTTGCATTTTACATTGCATTTGCATTTAAAAATTTTGACAAATCCAAAAATATTTTAATTTCATTTTTTGTCTTTATTTTCTGCATTCATAAAAAAAACCAAAAAAATTTTATTTTCTAGTTATTTTAGTATTTATTTTCTGCATATAAAAAATTAAAAAAAAATCGAAAAAAAAAGAAAAAAATAATTACATGCTATGATGACTTTCTTGCATTCGATAGCTC
The DNA here is from genome assembly GCF_052849685.1 of Lactuca virosa. NCBI lineage: Eukaryota > Viridiplantae > Streptophyta > Magnoliopsida > Asterales > Asteraceae > Lactuca > Lactuca virosa. The sequence goes on from NC_136431.1 coordinate 75,347,775, forward strand.
TGTATAAATGGAAAATGAAAATCCGAAACGATCGGATCGATAATGGTAAGTTTAGTAATAGTTATCATAACTAGGAGTCGCAAAACACCGTGATCCGAGACACCGACTGTAAAAAAATAACAAAAATGGCGTACTTAAACATTATGTGGGCGGAAATAATAGTTCCAAATTTTTTGCTTTGGAATGTTTAAAAAGAACTTTGCTTAAAAAGTCTAGACCCACAGAACACATACCTATTTGTTGACACACGTTACCTTCGCAGTAACAAAGAGCCCTTATATCAGAACCATACAGTAAAAAAGAAAGGAAGCGTACAACTGTCATATCTGATACCCAAGTCAAAGCTCAAGTACTTAATCAGATAGATCTCAAGCATTTAAAAAAGTTGATTGAAGAACTCCAGCTGAAGATAAAAATACAAAAACTCAAGATCAATCTATTCATAAGCCATCTCAAAGTAAAATCTAGCACGAATGAAGAATTGTGTGATATGATATTTATTGTTGTCAGAAAAGTGAAAGCATAGGAGCTGGGACCCTACGGGTGTGGCCCACTGCTTCAACAAAAACTGATTTGACATGACGGGTTCTTAAGGATGCGTCGAGCTTGGTTCTAAATTATGTAGTCTTGAGGACATGAAATTCTGAAATATGTTATTTTCGCTTGCAAGGCTAATTAAGGTATAAAGTTTAAATAAAAGTAACAATTGGTTATTGGTTCTCATCATCAAGTTTCTTCTTGACTTTGGGAATCTGTGAAAGATAGAAGTTATCGTGATGATTGTCTATGTAGTGATTTCATTGAAGCTTCCCTCGATGTTAAGTCTGATCATGTGAAAAAAAGGAGTGAAGTATTTTTAGTTCAAGTTTTTTAGTTTCTTTCATTTTATTCTAAATTCTTTTTAGGTCATCTACATGTTTCCATTTGTTTACAATGTTTAATCTTTTTATTACTTGAGGGCAAGTAAGGTTCACGCTTGGGGAGATTTGATAGATGTCATTTTATGCATATTTTAGGTTAGTTTTTATTAGCATTTAGCATCATAATTTGTACATTTGCGTGTCATTAGTTTACATAATGTTCTGCTTATGTCTTTTATCAGAATTCCCATACTGCTAGTGTTTTTGTGTTGTTTTCAGATAATTCGATTGGAGCTGTACTTTGGAGCAGCTGGATGCATATTTGGAGCCTAAATGGAGTTGGAACCGAGAAGGATGTTGAGTAATGACTTGGAATGCTTAAACTGAAGAATCGCTTCTGAAACGAGTCGAAAAGTCAAATCTACGATCACAGATTTGGATATTTGCGATCGTATAAATGTGTCGAGGATTTTCAAGGTTGAAAAAGTCATCTAGAAGAAAAAAACCAAAATATGCGATCACATATCCTAGTTCTCCGATCACATTTATGTGACGCAACTACAAATATGTTGAAAATAGCATCATACTTCATTAACTGACAAATATGGAAAAATCACTATTTCTGCGATCACAAATCCTGTTTCCGCGATCAAAGTTTTTGATAACTTGTTCCGGAAGGTTACTGCTTGCATATAAATACGACCCTACTGATCAGATTCGGAGGTAAGACGGTTCCAGACGATGAAAAACACTTCTGAAGGCGATTTCTGATACTTTTTAGCACTTTATGAAGATCCGAAGGCTGTGAATCATCTCCTACACTGAGTTTAGCAAGATTAATCAATGTGTTTCTCTTTTTTGGTTTTAATTTGTTTTTAACCATGTCTAGCTAAAACCCTAGTTTTCAGTTTTGTAACAGACTAATACTTTTCATGTGATCAGTTATCATATTTGGTTTTCATTGTGTGCTTCTATCTAGTTGTTTCAATTTTGAACTTAATGAATGTTTGATTTTTAATTCTTGTTAGTCTGATCACCTAGTTAGGGTTTTATCATTCAAGTTAATCAGTTAATAGAATTTGTAATTGTTCTTGTCAACTGGTAATAATTAACAAGTATCTGGTTTCGTGTTAGGGATTTAACTATGATATAAACTAAAATTTCATACCTTTACGCTTCCGCGCTTGTGAGAAGTATTGGGTATTGCTAGGAATTTTAGACAGATATTAATTCAAATTTTCTTATCTTAATCAATAGCTTATTTAATTGGACAGTACAAAGTTAGGGTTAACTAAAGAACTTGTTTTGGTTAATTTAACTAGGTAAAAGAGATTATACTAGAGCTTGCTAGTTTTTCTCAGTACCAACTTAGATAGAACACATTCTGAATAACCAGATCTGGGTTGATTTCATGATTAGAAAGTCGTAGTAAAACTGAATACATTTTTATTACTGAGTTTTAGTTTATTTTCACTGCAATTTTAGTTTTTATTTAATAATCAAAAACCTTTTTTTTATTTTATGTTTTTACTAGTATGTGCCTTATGCAAAAAGGCACTGACTGTTATGCTTTGTCCCTGGGGATTCGACCTTGCTTCTCTTTGATACCCAATAGTGCAACCAACAATGATTATTTTATTTTCTTAAATCGTGCGCAACGTCAGTTTAACATAAAGCAACAAAGGAGGCTACATGGTTAAATAACTTCATCAGTGATCTAGGAGTTGTACCAAGGATTAAAGAACCTTTAGAGATATTATGTGATAATGAGGGTGCCATCACGTTTACGAAAGAGCCCAAGGACTATGGGAAGTCAAGACACATACTCATAAAATACCATTATTTTTTGAAAAAAGTTAAGTATGGCGACATCATCATGAGTAGAGTATCATCTGAGGAGAATCCTAATGATCCTTTCACGAAGCCATTATCAAGAGACAAGAATGATGGTCACACTAGGACCATTGAGACGAGACTTCCTGATGAATTGGTGCAATTATTTAGTTGTTAGTTTTATTATTTTTGAAACATGTAATAGTATGAATTGTAACTGATTTGATGTTTATTTCGTGGTGACTTAATAAAGATCTTGTGTTGCTATCAAAGTTGTGTTCTTTCATTTGTATTTTTCACTTTTGCATGTTTTGAGCCCACTTCCAGAATAAAGATATTCAAACCTCTCGGTCACACTTTAGGAAGTGACTTATTGATTTAAGATTGTCATGAGTATTATTACATTGTCCATATAGAATTGACATTGCATAGTGATTGTGCTAACACACATGGGTACTTGAAATGGAGATTTAAGTATTGAAACTGCAACGCCAAAAAATTTCTATGTAAAAATTTCATTTTTAAACCAACAGAAACATCATTCATTCATTTTAAAAACTCCTCAAAACATGATAATGTATAAACTAGTTATAAGAGTACAAATCAAATCATAAAATGCGAAATAATGGTGGATGCGGTGCGATCATGTCGGGCCCTTCCCTTTCGAACGGGAAGTACCTAAAACCATAAACATAAAACTGTAAGCACAAAGCTCCTGAAACCATAAACATAAAACTGTAAGCACAAAGCTTAGTGAGTTTCCCCAAAATACCCCATACCATACATATATAACAGTCAAAACATAACTGGGTCTATTTCAACCCCCTTCGGTCTCTATCAACTGGTATTGGGTCTATTTCACCCCTTTCGATCTCTTTCAACCGGTACTGGGTTTATTTTACCCCTTCGGTCTCTTTCAACCGATATTGGGTCTATTTCACCCCCTTCCGTCTCTTTCAATCGGTGTCGGGTCTATTTCACCCCTACAGCTAAGCATACAATCACATCAATAAGAATTACAAATATAACAAGCACATACATGTATATGATGGGTTTTGAGCATAACAAAAAAAACCTATGTGTGCATGCAAACCTACTTTTCCGATCTATGTTTTCTCTGATTGAACATACAACATTTGAACATAAATTAGGAAACCCTAGGAATCCTATATTATCTTCCAAATTCACTAATAGGGTTAGTAAACATACATTCGATTGTTATATGGTAATAACAAGAAACCCTTGTGTTGTTGAAGCTTAGAGAGGAAGCACCACAAATGTCGTGCCTCTAATGGTTTACACCCAACACTAGCAATAGGATGAGAGAGGAGAGAGGAGAAAGAGAGAACAAAATTCCGGCTTCCTCTTCTTAAGATACGATTGCCGAAAATATGAGAGGTCAAAGCCCTTTATATAGGTGAGGTAGCTTAGAGCCAAAACTAGGTTTTTAGGAGGAAACCCTAATTCCTTAGCTCAAGGACCACACAGCCCATAAACTCCCATCCAAGAGCCCTTGGACGAAAATTCTAGGGCCTTACTATAGGTTTTCGTCCAACCCCTTCTAGGGAGGTTCAAGAGAATGTTTCCTTAACTATCAATAAATTGCCAAACAGCCCCTCCACTTTTAGTCAATTCAATTAATCCCAAATTTAATTCCAAATAATTTCTGATTAATTATTAATTAACTAATATGATTTCTAACTAATATATTATTTACATAATACATTAATAAATCATTTATTTCAATTTATTAATCAAATAATAAATTCAACATCTCTCTCCAAAAGTCATCCTGTCCAATTACCAGCCTTGAGGCCAACCCAAAAGGACTGTGCTACTATCAATTCTAGTATATACCAAATATAGTTATGTGCTTAGACACCTAATCCAACAATCTTCCACTTGGATAAGTCTAATAACTAAAGTTGCGAGTATAACTTCAAAAACTGATTAGCAAATTGTAGCTATCAAAAACCGCTGACGAACTATGACCCAGTCAGTTACGTGTCCTAAGATAAGTGATAAAATATTCCTCCATTCAATAAGATATCATACATATATGAGACATGGATTATAATCAATCTCATTGTCCAAGTTTTAATTCCCGATTTCTGATTTATGACGACTGAAATCAGACTACCAATTGAACACATTAATTCAGTCTAAGCTTGGCCAAACACTTTAGATGTCGACATCAAATCATCGAGGGGCCCACATATATCTCTTTTCCCGTTAGGGCAAAAGGAACAGATAAACTTCGACTTATATGCTTGCACTATTCACTCATCAAATCACGTACAACAATACGTTTATAACATCAAGTTACTGATGCGTTTACGTATTATCAATGCACAGCTGACTCGTAAACAACAACTCATATATCTCCGTTTCAAGAATACAAGATGTTATCATCTCAGAATTACTCGTGATAGAAGCCATGATGTAATTCTCTGAGCCTGGGTTTATCCAATACTCAAAATCCCCATTTTCCTTCTCAGTACACAAGACATTTTGAAAAATCAGAACAAGTGAATATTATAGCATATGTAAACAATCCTATATCCGAAGCATACATGACTCGACACATAATGTCTTACATAAAGACCTGATGTCTGATCAATCTCTTTCTATAATATTTCCATATATCGCATTTCCTATGTTGAACCATTTCAACACGATATTCATATAAGACCAAGACTAAGTTTTATTAAAACTTCAATCTAAACTTTTATATTTGAAATGAAGTATGAATGCCCTCTCCCCTAAATCTTTCTGTAGCGAAACAATTCCCAAACTTTGCAATTTGCAAATTTGAAATATATGTTTCCTATAATTACTATTGCCAACTTGCAACACTTAGCATAACAATTATGCTCCCACTAGCTTTGACATGTACCCAGAAATCAATGGGACTTCTAGAAATCAATACTTTTTGACTTTCTTACTAAACTGTAGATTTCTGATACGTGATGCTTCGATAAGTCTCCATCTAGACTTCTCAAGCTTCTACACCTTCATTATATAACATATGTGTGTGCTTAAACCCTTTCAGAACTTATAGCTATAAGTCCTGAACGTTCGAACTGTACCTTGCCATTTCTCACAATTCGAACTATGAAAAGGGATGTCGTAATCATATTGTGAATTTGAGAATGCAATTATCACAATTACTAACTGTAACGACCCAATTTTCAAAAGATTTTTTTCAATTTTAAACAGTCAAAAACACTTTCCATAAACCATAAAATCTCAAATACATTTGTTTTCAAATTCATAACAATAACAATATTATTCCAATCATCAGAGTGTCCCATAAAAACTCCTGAGAGAGAGTGCATGTCGTGTCATCAAGCCTTGCCCTTTCCCTTAGGCTCAGATGTACCTGAAACAAATCCACAAACTGTAAGCTAATGCTTAGTGAGTTCCCCAAATTATACCCTACACAATCCATATAATCACATAACCATATTAGCTATAAAAGCTACATAACCACATAAGCCATGCATACAAATATATAAGGATGCCATGGGCTCCCCCACATGGTCTTACACCGAAGTGTCATGGGCTCGCCCCATGGTATTTAGCTGACAAGCCATCGGCTCCCCCACATGGTTTTTTATCCAAGTGCCATGGGCTCCCCCATGGTCTTTAGCTGACAAGCCATGGGCTCACCCACATGGTCTTATATCCAAGTGCCATGGGCTCCCGCCATGGTCTTCCCTGCAAGTATCGCATAATAACTAGCATACCACTTAGCATGTAGCTAACTATCATACCATATATCTCTACATCAGCTAGTGTACCACATATCACATAATGGGCCGACCTTGGTGCCTTAGACCCATTGCTATGGTAAGGATACTCACCTCTCAAGAATGCTGAACTGATACGACAAGATCAAATAAGTCCCAACACGCAGCTCCAACTTAACTGCCTATAATCATCTTGTGATTAACTTGTCAAAATCCTGAAATACCATAAATACCCTCAGAGTTAACTCTGGTCAACCCTGGTCAAAGTCAAGGTGAATAGTCAAGGTCAACAGTCCATGTTGACCCCAACTCGTCGAGTGCATCCAACAACTCGTCTAGTTCCTTCAGAGTCCAGAAAACAGGGACAAACCCTAGCCAACTCGTCGAGTTGTCTCATCGACTCGACGAGTTCACTCAATGTCCAGTCAGACGGGGAAACCCGATCCAACTCGTCGAGTTGCCAGGGCAACTCGTCGAGTCCCCCCTGTTTGCTTATTCCGATGATACGTCGAATGCAGGGACTCCAACGCTTAGATCTGAAACCTAAAGGTGTTTAGAAGGATAAAGTTTCCAACTTTATCCTCTAGAACCATTCTGAATGCTCTAAGGCCCTTAACAAAGGTTGGAAAGCTCAAAATCTTAGCCATGTGGTCCAAGACTCTAGGGATGCGGAATCCCTCCTTTCCAGAAGAGATTCTAGTCCTCAAAAAGTTCCAAAGATGGAGGCTTTATGGACATGCATGTCCAATTCATGTCTTGAAGTCAAAATGGCCAAAAAGGGGAAATATACTCTAAAAACCCTTGCATGGCATCCTTGCTTGACCAAAAGCTAGATCTAGCCCACCTTGGGACCATTTTTCCCTGGAGATTCATAAAGTTGCAAACTTTATGAACCCCATGCATGCAATCAACACGAATGATAGGAAATGAAGAGTAAAATCAAGATCTAGCCATATTCTAAGATAAAAATCGAATCTTTAAGACTTACAGCAGTCCACAAGATGGTGAAGCTCAAGAGTGAGGGCTTTATTTGCTGGATCTTCTCCTTCTTCTCACTATCTTCTTTTTCTTAAGCTCCACAAGTCACTCTAGCTCACAATATGAGATAAAATGGGGATTAGGGTTTAACACAGACGTTCTTAGGGTGTGGAGGCTGACGGAAGGTCAGCCTCAAGGTTCTTAAGGAGATTATATAGGGTGCAAACCCTAAAATTAGGGTTTTTTGTTAACAACACCTACTCGTCGAGTTGGGCCTTCCGACTAGTCGAGTAGGTCTTAGATCCCGCGTCCTCATAAATGATCTCTACTCGACGAGTTGGAGCTCCCCAACTCGTCGAGTCCCAACACAAAACCCTAAAACTTAGAAAATTAAATAATACCTGGAACAGGTGTTACAAATCTCCCCCACTTGAACTAGACTTCGTCCTCGAAGTCTGCTGACGCAAATAAGTCCGGGCAGTGATCCCACATCTCATCCTCCGGCTCCCATGTCCATTCGGAGCCCCTTCGGTGCTGCCATTGCACCTTTACTAACGTCACCTCCTTGCTTCGAAGAACCTTGCTCTTTCTATCCATAATCACAAAAGGCATCTCAGTGTAGTTCAGGCTCTCGTCCACCTGAATTTATTCCAGAGAAACCACCGCGACCTCGTCTGTGACACACTTCCGAAGCTGAGACACATGGAAGGTGTTGTGTATCTGACTAAGCTCGTCCGACAGATCCAAGCGATAGGCCACCTTTCCTACCCGGGCAGTAATCCTGAACGGGCCAATATATCGTGCCCCTAACTTGCATCTCTTCCGAAACCTGATGACTCCCTTCCATGGCGACACTTTTAGTAACACAAAGTCCCCCTCCTGGAACTCAAGATCCGTCGCTGCCGGTCAACATAGGTTTTCTGACGGCTCTGTGCGACTCGCAGCCGGTCGCGCACCTGCTGAATCAGCTCAGTAGTCTTGAGCACTACTTCGGTGCTCCCCATGACTCGGTGTCCAACCTCGCTCCAACAAACCGGGGTTCTACACCTCCGACCATATAACATCTCGAACGGTGGTCGGTCGATACTAGCATGATAGCTATTGTTATATGAAAACTCAGCTAGTGGGAGGTATGTATCCCAACTCCCTCCAAAATCCAACACGCATGCCCGAAGCATATCCTCAAGTGTTTGGATCGTCCACTCACTCTGGCATTCTGTCTGAGGGTGGTATGTCGTGCTGAAATTAAACTGAGTGCCCAGTTCCCCGTGGAACTTCTTCCAGAATCTAGATGTAAATCGAACATCTCTGTCAGAGACTACCGACACTGGCACCCCGTGTCTAGCCACACCTCTCGCACGCAAATATCCACTAATTTCTCAGCGGAGATGCTCTCAGAGATCGGAATAAAGTGGGCAGTCTTCGTCAGCCTATCCACGATAACCCATATGGCGTCCACACCCCTCGCTGTCCTTGGTAACTTCGTGATGAAGTCCATAGTGATCTCTTCCCACTTCCATATAGGAATGGGTAGCGGCTGGACCTTGCCATGCGACCGCTGATTGTCACAACTGGAAATTTCCTAGAACAAACTAGGTCTAAACTTTAAATCATGTACTAGTAGATTCACAATGTAATTTGATACAACAGGATTATGACTTTCATGAACCATACTTATATGGGTTATATTTAAGTATATGTGGTGAAAACCCATGTTAATTTAAGTTATAATAACTTAATACAAGTTAACAAGACATTAAGGAGTAAAAAGGTTCAACAAAAGTCAAAGGAATTACATTGTTTTAGTGAATTCGACTTTAGACATTCTACCCTTGGGTTTGCGGTCACATAGGACCGAAATCTACTTCTTGGACTCACACATGACCGAAAACCCAACCTTTTGGGACCGAAATCCTGTCCTTAAGATCCATTAGGACCGAAATCATCTCTTTGTGAATGATTTAGGATGATTTCGGTCATGGTTGGCAGCAAACACTTCCTTTTGGCCACAAACACCTTCAAATACACAGTAAACCTCCTTAAATATCTTGATATCTTATCTTGATTCAACTTCCCAATGTGATATAATTCAATTACCACCGTAACAATCACCTCAACTGCCTACCTTTTTCCTTCTTACCTAAGATACAAATGGGATTCATTTAACACATACAGTAAACACTTTTAATCTCATATGCTCTCAAATATCAAAGCCTCATTTTCCTTTCAATTCAAAGAACATCTTCAAACTCATCCCAAAAAGTAGTTCTTCAAAGTTTTCTTAAGGATTCGCAGTAAGCATCCTTCATTAATCTAGTGACTTATATACAATACTTTAATATTCATTTACTAATATGAACACAATATTATGTGTTTGTGTATTATTAGGAATTCGGAAAATATACGTATTCTAATCTAAAGATCATCGCAACCACACCGTACCTAACCAAAAACACGCACTCAAGGTGAGTTCATACCCCTATGTTTTCATGATTTTCACTGTTTTAGGGGGGAATACAAGTGTAACACAAGAAATTTTGTGTTAATATCAAAATGATTTCAAATATTGTCAATCACTGTCGTTTTAAAAACATATATATATATATATATATATATATATATATATATATATATATATATATATATATATATATATATATATATATATATATAAGGTTCAACAGGCTTAGAATTGATAATTTTGCTCTATTTCCTGTTCCTTGTTTGGTTGTGGGCTTAGGGTAGAATTATTTATTCGACTGCATTTTTAATCATAATTATATAAATAGTATATTTATATAAGTATAAAACCATTTAAAACTTGTTAAACAAAAATATTATTTTTGCAATCTATTTTAGTACCATTTGGACATAAATGTTAAATTTCACGGAACAACTTTATCACAGATTTTACGATTTAAACTTGCCAAATAATTAACAATACAAAAGTTATTCGATTCAGTAGAACACATAAATATAAACTATAATAGGTATAGTTTATGGAACTTACATATCATTTAACACAGTTAAGATACAATACGGAAAACAAACATATAAACTATAATATGTATAGTTTATGGATCATATGCACTATATTACCAAGTTCAGAATACACTACAGAAAACAAAGATATAAACTATAATAGATATAGTTTATGGAACTTACATACAGTTATTTATCATAAAAAGGACTTTTCATTATTCTACACGTAACCGTCAATATAGCATTTGTGAGACACACTTCACGTACTTATTTAAGTACCAACCAAGCCCTGAAATTATAACCATAGTCTCCTGGAGGGAGAGCGTGACACTTGTGTATAGATCTATACGGGACTGACAATCCCACACCTTAACTGTTCGCTACAATGGGGTGACAAATGTCGTACCGATTGTGACTCCTGAAGAACGTCGTGTTCAGGCCATCTTAGGTCATCAAGCATGGTTATGATAACTCACAATTTGGTATTGAACTATACGATTAGTGTATGAATAAGTAAACAACTTCACATAGTTTTATTTATAATGAAACTACAATATAATATTTTACAATACAACTGGTGAATCCAGGCACTTACAATTACAGAGTTTTTATACAAGTACAAATACAGAATACTATTCCTAATACAGAGAAAACATACATTTTATGGTTTTATGTGAATTAAAACTACATTATACAATTTCAGAGTACAATAACATTTACACGTTTTGGTGTTAGGGTATTAAGACTACAACACAGTTACAACAGAAAATATAGGATTTTCTAGGAAAACATACTTGCATTTTCAAGGAACAAATGACAGATTTCAATTACAAACATGCTTATGAACGCACCAACTTAATTGTTGACACTCTTTTCAAACCTACTTGTATTCTCAGGAAATCAGTAAACAGGTATCCACAGGTTTTGAGAAGATGGAGCTTCATAGACTCATGTATTTTCGTTTTTGCTATACATTTTGGGGTCAAGTATACATTGATTTGGGCACGAATGTAAAACTATACTTTATCATGTAATGGTTGTTGTACTTTGATTACTATTATGCAATTGTTGTGATACTGTACATGACGTCATCTGCCCCCGAACGTTTCCGCCGTTCCGGTTTGGGGGTGTGACACTGATGTTCGGCCTTGACCTTCCTGCAGGTCAAGCACCGCTCCACGAACCAAGTGATCTCCTTCTTCATGTAGGGCCACCAATAGATCAGTCTCAAATCTCTATACATTTTTTGTAGCCCACATATGTATAGAGAACTTGGACTTGTGTGCCTCCTCCAATATCTTCTGTCTCACTCCCCCAGTCACCGGTACCCACACCTGGCCACACTGTGTCAGGAGAACTCGACTATCCCGAACAAACAAGGGGTACTGACCCCGAATCCGCTCTATCTTCCAATTCTCCTTCTTCACACCCTCGACCTGAGCTTGTTTGATCCTATCTAACAATGGAGAGATCAACGTCATCCTCAATCAAACGTTCCCAATCGGGGAACCCGCCGTCTTGCGGCTCAAAGCATCGGCCACCACGTTGGCCTTCCCTGGATGGTACAAGATCTCGCAATCATAATACTTCAGTACATACAACCACCTCCTCTGCCGCATATTCAGGTTCTGCTGATCCATCAAATACTTCAAATTCTTATGATCGGTATAAGTAGTGCACCGTACTCCATACAAGTAGTGCCTCCAAATCTTGTGGGCAGGCACCACTGCCCCCAATTCCAGGTCGTGAGTGGGGTAGTTCGCCTCATGAGGCTTCAACTACGTTGAGGCGTACACGATCACATGCCCTCTCTGCATAAATATAGCGCCAAACCACGTGATAGACGCATCTTAGTACACCACCAAATTATCCAACCCATCGGGTAATGCTAAAATCAGGGCCTCACATAACCTCTGTCTCAAGGTCTCAAAATCCAACTGCTGATCCGGGCCCCACCTAAAAGTTACATTCTTCTTGGTTAACCGTGTCAAAGGCACCGCAATCTTGGAGAAATCCTGAATGAATCTCCGATAGTACCCTACTAGACCCAAGAAGCTATGCATCTTTGATGCATTCTTCGGCACTTCCCACCGCATCACTGCCTCAATCTTGGCTGGATCAACCAAAATACCCTCTTGGTTGATGATGTGCCCCAAAAACTGTACCTCTCGCAGCCAGAAATCACACTTGGAGAACTTGGCATAAAGCCTCTCCGCTCTTAGTGTCTCCAATACCTCCCTCAGATGCTGCTCATACTGTTCCTTGGTCTTATAATAGATCAGAATATCATCAATAAAACGATCACCAACCGATCTTGATCGTGAAAAAGAAGGACGGGTCACACAGGATGTGTATTGATTATCGAGAGATGAACAAACTAACGGTGAAAAACCGTTATCCGTTACCGAGGATTGATGATTTGTTCGATCAGCTGCAGGGTGCGTATTGGTTTTGCAAGATTGATCTTCGGTCGGGGTACCATCAGATGAGGATTTGGGATGAGGATATACCGAAGACAGCTTTCAGGACTCGGTATGGGCACTATGAGTTTGTGGTGATGCCATTCGGGCTCACCAATGCCCCAGCATCGTTCATGGGTGGGGTTGCACCTGATCCCACTTCGACTAGGAAGGAGAACTAAGCATCGCCTAATAAGAGGTGTGGATACCTTCCTTGTCACAATGCGTTTTAAAGCCGTGAGGGCAGCAGATCCCATAATAACTCTACAGTTAAGCGTGCCCGGGCGAGAGCAATCCAGGGATGGGTGACCCCGTGGAAAGTTTTCGCGCCGGGAGCCCAAAGCGGACAATATTGTGATACGTGCCATAGGGGGATGTTACAAATGGTATCAGAGATGGGGCACGGTTCGATGTGTTCGACCGGGACGTCGAACCCTATAATGGGGGGGGGGGGTGAAGGTCACAACACGTTTTAAAGCCGTGAGGGCAGCAGATCCCATAAGAACTCTGCAGTTAAGCGTGCCCGAGCGAGAGCAATCTAGGGATGGGTGACCCCCTGGGAAGTTTTCGCACCGGGAGCCCAAAGCGGACAATATTGTGATATATGCTAGAGGGGGATGTTACAAATGGTATCAGAGATGGGGCACGGTTCGATGCGTTCGACCGGGACGTCGAACCCTATAATGGGGGGGGGGGTGAAGGTGGGGTTGCACCTGATCCCACATTGACTAGGAAGGAGATCCCATAAGAACTCTGCAGTTAAGCGTGCCCGGGCGAGAGCAATCCAGGGATGGGTGACCCCCTGGGAAGTTGTCGCGTCGGGAGCCCAAAGCGGACAATATTGTGATACGTGCCAGAGGGGGATGTTACAGTTTTCTAAACCCTAATTACGGTTTCCAACCTAATCACGTGCCCATTAGTCCAATGGTTAGATTTTAAGACCATGTGGGGAGCCCATGACTTTCCTATTAAAGACCATGGGGAGAGCCCATGGAACTTCGATGTAAGACCATGTGGGGAGCCCATGGCTTTCCTATTAAAGAACATGGGAGGAGCCCATGGCACTTAGGTGTAAGACCATGTGGGGAGCCCATGACATCCTGGAGTAAGACCCTGGGAGGAGCCCACGACATCCTTATATGTTTATATGCATGACCTATGTGATTGATATGGTTTATGTAGCTAATATGGATTATGTGGTTATGTGGATTATGTGGGGTATGCTCTGGGGAACTCACTAAGTTTCGTGCTTACAGTTTTGTTTATTGTTTCAGGTATCATTGGTTTGGAAAGAAAGGGCCCGGCTTGATCGCAACGCACATACCCATGTTTTCCGCAATGAATAATTTTGGGATGAACTCTGATAAATGTTTTAATTAGCGATGTTTTGGAATGTTTGGAATAAATGATATCTATATTTTGGCTATGATAAAAATGAAATTTTTACCCTTGATTTTTGGGTCGTAACAAGTTGGTATAGCAACTTGTAATGACCCAATTTTCAAAAGAAAACTTTCATTTTTGAATAGTCAAAAACACTTTCCATATACCATAAAATCTCAAATACATTTGTTTTCAAATTCATAACAATAACAATATTATTCCAATCATCAGAGTGTCCCATAAAAACGCCTGAGAGAGAGTGCAGGCCACGTCATCAAGCCTTGCCCTTGCCCTTATGCTCAGATGTACCTGAAACAAATCCACAAACTGTAAGCTAATGCTTAGTGAGTTCCCCAGAGCATACCCCACACAATCCACATAATCACATAACCATATCAGCTATAAAAGCTACATAACCACATAAGCCATGCATACAAACATATAAGGATGCCATGGGCTCCCCCACATGGTCTTACACCGAAGTACCATGGGGTCCCCCATGGTCTTTAGCTGAAAAACCATGGGCTCCCCCACATGGTTTTTTATCCAAGTGCCATGGGATCCCCTCATGGTCTTTAGCTGGCAAGCCATGGGCTCCCCCACATGGTCTTATATCCAAGTGCCATGGGCTCCCCCCATGGTCTTCCCTGCAAGTATCACATAATAACTAGCATACCACTTAGCATGTAGCTAACTATCATACCACATATCTCTACATCAGCTAGTGTACCACATATCACATAATGGGTCGGCCTTGGTGCCTTAGACCCATTGGTATGGTGAGGAGACTCACCTCTCAAGAATGCTGAAATGATACGACAAGATCAAATAAGTCCCAACACGCAACTCCAACTCAACTGCCTATAATCATCATGTGATTAAGTTGTCAAAATCCCGAAATACCATAAATACCTTAAGAGTCAACTCTGGTCAACCCTGGTCAAAGTCAAGGTCAACAGTCCATGTTGACCCCAACTCATCGAGTGCATTCATCAACTCATCGAGTTCCTTCAGAGTCCAGAAAACTGTGACAAACCCTAGCCAACTCGCCGAGTTGTCTCATCGACTCGACAAGTTCACTCAATGTCCAGTCAGACGGGGAAACCCGATCCAACTCGTCGAGTCCCCCCCCCTGTTTGCTTATTCCGATGATACCTCGAATGTAGGGACTCCAGGGCTTAGATCTGAAACCTAAAGGTGTCTAGAAGGATAAAGTTTCCAACTTTATCCTTTAGAACCACTCTGAATGCTCTAAGGCTCTTAACAATGGTTGGAAAGCTCAAAAGCTTAGCCATGTGGTTCAAGACTCTAGGGATATGTAATCCCTCCTTTCGAGAAGAGCTTCTAGTCCTCAAAACGTTCCAAAGATGGAGGATTTATGAACATGCATGTCCAATGCATGTCTTCAAGTCAAAATGGCCAAAAAGGGGAAATATACTCTAAAAACCCTTGCATGGCATCCTTGCTCGACCAAAAGCTATATCTAGCCCACCTTGGGACCATTTTGCCCTGGATATTCATAAAGTTGCAAACTTTATAAACCCCATGCATGCAATCAACAAGAATGATAGGAAATGAAGACTAAACTCAAGATCTATCCATATTCTAAGATAAAAATCGAATCTTGAAGACTTACAATGTGACAACCATCAAAATTGAGTCAAGTCAAAGTCAAACAAAGTCAACAAGTCAAAACCAATCGACTCAATTAACCCTTGTATATTAGGGTTTACACTATGTAATTACTGTACAATGCAATATCTTAATGAGAGAAACATCATTTGGAAAGTTTGTGTGTTGAATTTCCTAAGTAAACATTGAACCAAAACGATAAAACATTATTGCACACTCATCGGGAGTGTGTACGACACTAAAACACGGTTTAACGGGGTTTACGAACCTTGCGATGTGAAGCCGGACACTCAAATTAATCACAAACGAAACCTCTCTAAATCGTTTTCACTCTATCTCTTTCTATTTGAAATCTCTCCAAAATCTCTCTCAAAAAGTTACTTTAACTTTTTGTAATCATTTGGGTCATATCGACCCTTAACCGGGTCAAAAATCGCTTGAAACGTGGTAAAAACGGGTAAAATAGCCTTAAGGACCTGGAACTGAAGCTTCAGGACCGAAGCCTCTCATCCGAGGCCTCGGATCCGAAGCCTCTCATCAGGACCGAAGTTGAAGCCTCTCAGGAGACCGAATCCGAAGCCCTCAGACAGCAGCCTCGCATGCGAGGGTCCGAAGTCTCGGCCCCCATCCGAGAGGTCTCGCAGACGGCCCCTTTTTACCGGTTTTTCGACTACGACTTCGTTTTAACTCCGTTTTTCATTATTTTAACGTGGGATTTTCACCCAAAACTTTATTTTATAAACTAAGGCCCCAAAATATATAAATCTCCAGGGTTTTTATAAAAATATATTAAAAGAATTAGTGGTTGAACTAATTATTGAGGGAATATTTGCTTTTCCTTAATTTATGGCAAAAGCAAACCACCACCACCTCACTCTATGATTAGCCACTCTTTCCCACTACCCCTTGTCACCTTAGTGGACCTTTACACCCAATCTCCAGCTCTTCCCACGTTCTAAGAGCTGGAGAATTGGTCATCTCTCCTCATTCTCATTAACTTCTTTCATTCTACACTTAGCAACCAAAGAACACTCTCCAAAATTCTCTCATCTTTTCTCTCAACTTCAAGAACTTCAAGGCTTTCACCAGGGATTTCTTTCTTCAATTAGTAAGTATCTTCATCATTCATATAATTATTACACTCCATTCTACTCAAATCATTGATATCTTACACAAATTCCATCTTATTCGGTGTTAGATTCTCGAATCATCAAGACATCTTCTTAGTGTTCTTGGGTTGAACACTTCCTCTCTCTTACTTTCATCTACTGAAACCACATAGGGTGAGTTCATACCCCTACATTTACATGGTTTTCTTAAGTTTTAAGGGGGGAATACAAGTAAAATCATCAAGAACACAATTAAACTTTTTCTATCAGATTACATCAGAAAAGATGAACTTCGATCACGGACTGTTTTGGTCAACTTAAATATTTTAGTTTTCAAAACTGTTCCAGGTGCAAGTAGTTCAAACTCTTAGCTTTAAAATGGATACTTTCACATCTCCATATGATTTTTCTACAATTTATGGTGATTTTTACAAAACTGCCTATCATTTCAGAGGCAAACCTGGACCAGTCTGTGATTATGAACATTTTCACCTCTGTTAGAGATCACTAAAAATCATGATAAAATTTACGAACAAACTAGACTCATATTCCAAACTCTCAGAATTTGCGGATTTGGATTTGGAGCTTTGATGATTTTTCTATAAATTTTCTAAGAACAGTAACAGAAACTGTATACAATAAAAAGTTGCTGTCAATTTCATTTCACCTTGTAACATGTTGAGCGAGGTGTATATCTTTATGTGATTATATGTTATTGCAATATATGACATTTTATCTTAATATTTAGACACACATCAGTTTACAAATGGATTTGGACATATAAAATATAAAGAATAACAAGTGATTATAATCAAAGTACAACCGATACATTCAAACATTTAATAAACTATTTTGAATATAGTTTGCATACATTACTACGTACTACCCTTGGTTGATAAACTATAATAGGTATAGTTTATGATACATTACATAACACATACATTTAAAAAGGGTACATTTATACAAAGAATATTTTCATTAAGCAAGGTACGGCCATACGGTACCAAGTTTTCATAACACGTAATTCCGTTAATGACTTTATGAAACATTACATAACACATACATTTAAAAAGGGTACATTTATACAAAGGATATTTTCATTAAGCAAGGTACGGCCATACGGTACCAAGTTTTCATAACACGTAATTCCGTTAATGACTTCTGTGAGACATTACATAACACATACATTTAAAAAGGGTACATTTATACAAATGATATTTTCATTAAGCAAGGTACGGCCATACGGTACCAAGTTTTCATAACACGTAATTCCGTTAATGAATTTGTGAGACATTTACTTCAAATTACCATTAAGTCCTGTATTGTAACCAGAGTCTCCTTGAGGGAGAGCGTGATAGTTGTGTATAGATCTATATTGGGTTTGACAAACCCACACCTAAACTGCATGCAACAGTTAGACCGATAGGTCTGGGGTGACAAATGTCATAACATTTCCGACGCCTGAAGAACGTCGTTTTAGGCAACCTTGGTCATAGTATGGTTATAATAAACTCACATAAAGTATTAATAAACATTGGAATTTACGGGAACTTCATTAAAATTTAACGAGTTTATGTCGATTTAAACTTGCATTGTTTTACTATAAATATGACAAATTACTTGTACATTTCGGTCTTTGGGTTTTAAGACTACATTTACACATTAAGGAAAATATTGGATTTTCTAATACAAATACTACTTTTACAAACGAAAGGCTTTTAATAATACCAAACAAAAGCTTATGAACTCACCAACCCTTGTGTTGACACTTTTTCAAACAACTTGTATTCTCAGGAAATCATTAAACAGGTAACCAAGTGCATTTGAGGATGGGACGCTAAGGCGTCTACTATTTCATATTTTGTCAACATAATGTAATTGATTCGTAAACATGTAATTCATACAATGATGTAACTTTTTCAATTATATATATGTTGGTTGGGTTTGCTTGAATTACTATTACAATTGTTGTTATGATACTATACATGAAGTCCTCCACCCCCGGACGTTTCCGCCATCCTTGGTTTGGGGGTGTGACAGATTGGTATCAGAGCACAGTTTATAGTGAATTAAGTATATCAAACCACATAAGATATACAAACTATAAACACAATTGGGACTAATAGTCTCTGATTTGTGCATTTTTCAAATAAATATACTTTTAGAAAATGAATGGTTTCTTATTAAAAGTATAAATACATGCATACATGCTCACATAGTGTCATAACTAGAAGAACATAAAGTAAAAGAAGAGGAGTTGTACATTATGGGTATGCCTTGGTATATGTAAATCAAGTCTGGGAAGGATATAGCCTGATCAACTATATCTGTCCGAGGAGTGACTTGCATATACTGGGGGATAGTCATAATGGGCAACAAATCTAACAACCTAACTACACCCTACAGGGAATACTTTAAGAATCGAATCTAAACACCTAAAAATACTATAGGAGTATTTGGTGATACTATAACCAACTTATGTGAAAACTAAAGACCTCTATTAGTAGGCCTATGATAACTGAGTGCATACTCCAAGGTTATACATAATTAAAGATATTATAGACTCAGAATCTATGACTATTGCTCTACTTCCTGTTCCTTGTTTGGTTGTGGACTTAGAGTAGAGTCATTTATTCGAAAGTCTATTCTATCTCAAATTATGTATAACTGATATGCACTACGTGATTATAGACGTAATTAATAAGGATCACCCCTATAAGTAATTATAGGATTAGGCGTCTATTAATTATCTCTTCTACCCCTATTCTCGCACGAGCAACATGATGTGTAAATTTTAACGGCCGTACAAAACCTACTTCTACCCACTACCATAACTCCGTCTCCAAGACGTTAACAGAAACACCAAGAATAGTTCACTAAAGTGCGAAATTATACATGTGTATATAAATGGTAAGGATATTTACTAAAAGGTTTATCAATGAAATAGGCATGTATTTTATTTCATTGAATCTCACTACTTGGTATTACAAACAATTTACAACTGGTAACTCTAAGATTCTTTAGGTGTACCTCGAAGTTATGTGTAATTAAAAAATGATTGACCTAGAAATGGTGAGTCCGCCTTAGGACCTGTTCCTTGTTTGGTTGTGGACTTAGGGTAGACTCATTAGGATTAACAGTCTAATAAAATTTTAATTACACATAACTGGGGGCATGTCAAGTGAATCTTAGGAGTGGATCAGACATGGAACAAATCACAAGATTATAATCAAGTTATTCCTCCTAAATTCATAAGTCTATTTATATAGACCTCTGGTATAGAGTCGTCGGCGTAGTCGTGTCAGCAATCTAGAATATGGCTAAATACATAATACAAACTATAATACCCAAATTATACAAAATTTTCTGCATTAAAAATCAATAGACAAATACATAAAATGAAACTAAAAAGGGTATCAAACTATCAAGAGAAAAACACATACAATGTAGATTAAAATCCACTAATTATAACAAAATGGCTAAGGATTGTTAAGTCCTCTCTTCTTATAAATAGCTTTGAAGCAAGCTTGCCTAAGCTTCTTTGTTCTTTCTGTCAATTCCATACCTGGCAATTTCTCCATCATCTTCTTGTGCCCTTCTAACGTCTCTATCTCCTCCTTTAATCCCAACTCCTAAATTTTTTTGAAAGGTAGATGCAATATATTTTTCATGTGAGTTCACAAAATTTACAATGAGTTAAGTTTATATAAATATAAATCAGGAGATCGTAGTAAATCAATTGATTTGATGTGGCATATGCCTAGGACCTATGTTTAGTTATAAAGAAACTAACAATTAAAATTTTAGAAAATACCAAAACTACTTTGGTTACCAAGTGCATGAGTAATGTATAGAAGGTTATTATCATAATTTACCTTGGAATTTTCAATGAGGGATTGAAGGCTCTTAAGTTTTCTATGAGGCCATCTGTTTATGTTTAGCTCTCTGCATCTTTTCTTCAACACTCTTAAACTTATCCCTAGTTCCTTTGCTGCTATGATTATCGGCATCTCAAAGTACTTCTCTATCTCTTCAAACTCCAATGTTCTCAATCTCTTTGCCACCTTCCGGCCACCGTGATCAGTGGTGGCAGCACTAGAACTACATGTAGCCTCACCACCGGATTTACAGTCTTCACTGAAACTAACCAATGGTAAATTACCATCCTCCCAACAATCCCATAAGCTTATATCTTCAAGGGGATCAAGATCGTGAAACTCATTTCTAGAAATGATGTTTTGATCTTTGTTAAGTACTGTGGAAACGTTCTGATCGAGCACTTCATGCAATTTTTCCGACAACTCGTAATCATGATGGTTGAGCATGTCACCACTGCAAAAATCAAAAAAAAACTCAAGATAACCAAATCCAACACGATGAAAGACTCTTTTTGATCACTACAAATCCAAACCATGTTTTGATCAATGTCGACAAAATCACTTTTCTGTGCGTAAGATGGTGTAATGAGTGACGTTTATATATACCTGAAAAGATCTTGATGATCAAAGTACTGAAACCAATCGAGGTCATCTATGGGGTTTTGATGATCTACAGGTGGATCCATTTGTGAGGGAGAAGTTAAAAGTCGCGGTAAGAATGTGATGATTTATATAAGTAAAGTGGGAGAAGTAATTAATAGCAAATTGTTGGGAATGCAACAAAACAAGTTAAGCACTTCTGAAAAATTGATAAATGATTTCGGTAACACTCGCGGAATATAAACTAGTGAAAATTACAAATGAAATTGAATATATATAGTCTATGATGTTATGGTTATTGTGTATCTAACAAATGAAGAGAAAATGAATATATATATATATATATATATATATATATATATATATATATATATATATATATTCTTTGAGCCGTAACCTTCTTCTTCAATTCACACACATATACGTATATGTTGCTGCAAATTATGACTTGTGTGCCTCATGCATTTAATGCATCACATGCCTACTGCATATTCTTGACTTTGGAGCTACGTACCAGTTTCCAATTTCCCCAGTAGCACAGTTTTCATTAGAAAGTACTCCAAGTCTTCACACATGAACCAGTTAGAAAGTACTCCAAGTCTTCACACATGAACCAGTTAGAAAGTACTCCAAGTCTTCACACATGCAAATTAGGAATTGTGTGTCGCTATAGGTATGTCGTTGGCTCTTGTTAAAAACCTATAGCGACAACAAGTCATCGTAATAGATTAAACCTGTGGTGACGATAAGTCGTCGCTATAGGTAACTAATAAAACTTTATTTTTTTAACCCCGAAAATATGATTGACAAAATCTATCCGACGAGACCCTCATAATACCACTCGACGAAATCGAAGTTAACAAAAATCTCCACTTCGTGGAAGAACCAGTCAAAATCATGGATCGGGAAATCAAACGAACGAAACAAAGTCGTATTCCCATCGTGAAGGTCCGTTGGAACGCTAAACGAGGGCCTGAGTTCACCTGGGAACGCGAAGATCAAATGAAACAAAAATACCCACATCTTTTCCCAAACTCTTGATGTCCCAGTCAAATGCAAATTTCGGGACGAAATTCCTTCTAATGGGGGGATGATGTGACAACCGTCAAAATTGAGTCAAGTCAAAGTCAAACAAAGTCAACAAGTCAAAACCAATCGACTCAATTAACCCTTGTATATTAGGGTTTACACTATGTAATTACTGTACAATGCAATATCTTAATGAGAGAAACATCATTTGGAAAGTTTGTGTGTTGAATTTCCTAAGTAAACATTGAACCAAAACGATAAAACATTATTGCACACTCATCGGGAGTGTGTACGACACTAAAACACGGTTTAACGGGGTTTACGAACCTTGCGATGTGAAGCCGGACACTCAAATTAATCACAAACGAAACCTCTCTAAATCGTTTTCACTCTATCTCTTTCTATTTGAAATCTCTCCAAAATCTCTCTCAAAAAGTTACTTTAACTTTTTGTAATCATTTGGGTCATATCGACCCTTAACCGGGTCAAAAATCGCTTGAAACGGGGTAAAAACGGGTAAAATAGCCTTAAAGACCTGGAACTGAAGCTTCAGGACCGAAGCCTCTCATCCGAGGCCTCGGATCCGAAGCCTCTCATCCGAGGCCTCGGATCCGAAGCCTCTCATCAGGACCGAAGTTGAAGCCTCTCAGGAGACCGAATCCGAAGCCCTCAGACAGCAGCCTCGCATGCGAGGGTCCGAAGTCTCGGCCCCCATCCGAGAGGTCTCGCAGACGACCCCTTTTTACCGGTTTTTCGACTACGACTTCGTTTTAACTCCGTTTTTCATTATTTTAACGTGGGATTTTCACCCAAAACTTTATTTTATAAACTAAGGCCCCAAAATATATAAATCTCCAGGGTTTTTATAAAAATATATTAAAAGAATTAGTGGTTGAACTAATTATTGAGGGAATATTTGCTTTTCCTTAATTTATGGCAAAAGCAAACCACCACCACCTCACTCTATGATTAGCCACTCTTTCCCACTACCCCTTGTCACCTTAGTGGACCTTTACACCCAATCTCCAGCTCTTCCCACGTTCTAAGAGCTGGAGAATTGGTCATCTCTCCTCATTCTCATTAACTTCTTTCATTCTACACTTAGCAACCAAAGAACACTCTCCAAAATTCTCTCATCTTTTCTCTCAACTTCAAGAACTTCAAGGCTTTCTCCAGGGATTTCTTTCTTCAATTAGTAAGTATCTTCATCATTCATATAATTATTACACTCCATTCTACTCAAATCATTGATATCTTACACAAATTCCATCTTATTCGGTGTTAGATTCTCGAATCATCAAGACATCTTCTTAGTGTTCTTGGGTTGAACACTTCCTCTCTCTTACTTTCATCTACTGAAACCACATAGGGTGAGTTCATACCCCTACATTTACATGGTTTTCTTAAGTTTTAAGGGGGGAATACAAGTAAAATCATCAAGAACACAATTAAACTTTTTCTATCAGATTACATCAGAAAAGATGAACTTCGATCACGGACTGTTTTGGTCAACTTAAATATTTTAGTTTTCAAAACTGTTCCAGGTGCAAGTAGTTCAAACTCTTAGCTTTAAAATGGATACTTTCACATCTCCATATGATTTTTCTACAATTTATGGTGATTTTTACAAAACTGCCTATCATTTCAGAGGCAAACCCGGACCAGTCTGTGATTATGAACATTTTCACCTCTGTTAGAGATCACTAAAAATCATGATAAAATTTACGAACAAACTAGACTCATATTCCAAACTCTCAGAATTTGCGGATTTGGATTTGGAGCTTTGATGATTTTTCTATAAATTTTCTAAGAACAGTAACAGAAACTGTATACAATAAAAAGTTGCTGTCAATTTCATTTCACCTTGTAACATGTTGAGCGAGGTGTATATCTTTATGTGATTATATGTTATTGCAATATATGACATTTTATCTTAATATTTAGACACACATCAGTTTACAAATGGATTTGGACATATAAAATATAAAGAATAACAAGTGATTATAATCAAAGTACAACCGATACATTCAAACATTTAATAAACTATTTTGAATATAGTTTGCATACATTACTACGTACTACCCTTGGTTGATAAACTATAATAGGTATAGTTTATGATACATTACATAACACATACATTTAAAAAGGGTACATTTATACAAAGAATATTTTCATTAAGCAAGGTACGGCCATACGGTACCAAGTTTTCATAACACGTAATTCCGTTAATGACTTTATGAAACATTACATAACACATACATTTAAAAAGGGTACATTTATACAAAGGATATTTTCATTAAGCAAGGTACGGCCATACGGTACCAAGTTTTCATAACACGTAATTCCGTTAATGACTTCTGTGAGACATTACATAACACATACATTTAAAAAGGGTACATTTATACAAATGATATTTTCATTAAGCAAGGTACGGCCATACGGTACCAAGTTTTCATAACACGTAATTCCGTTAATGAATTTGTGAGACATTTACTTCAAATTACCATTAAGTCCTGTATTGTAACCAGAGTCTCCTTGAGGGAGAGCGTGATAGTTGTGTATAGATCTATATTGGGTTTGACAAACCCACACCTAAACTGCATGCAACAGTTAGACCGATAGGTCTGGGGTGACAAATGTCATAACATTTCCGACGCCTGAAGAACGTCGTTTTAGGCAACCTTGGTCATAGTATGGTTATAATAAACTCACATAAAGTATTAATAAACATTGGAATTTACGGGAACTTCATTAAAATTTAACGAGTTTATGTCGATTTAAACTTGCATTGTTTTACTATAAATATGACAAATTACTTGTACATTTCGGTCTTTGGGTTTTAAGACTACATTTACACATTAAGGAAAATATTGGATTTTCTAATACAAATACTACTTTTACAAACGAAAGGCTTTTAATAATACCAAACAAAAGCTTATGAACTCACCAACCCTTGTGTTGACACTTTTTCAAACAACTTGTATTCTCAGGAAATCATTAAACAGGTAACCAAGTGCATTTGAGGATGGGACGCTAAGGCGTCTACTATTTCATATTTTGTCAACATAATGTAATTGATTCGTAAACATGTAATTCATACAATGATGTAACTTTTTCAATTATATATATGTTGGTTGGGTTTGCTTGAATTACTATTACAATTGTTGTTATGATACTATACATGAAGTCCTCCACCCCCGGACGTTTCCGCCATCCTTGGTTTGGGGGTGTGACAGATTGGTATCAGAGCACAGTTTATAGTGAATTAAGTATATCAAACCACATAAGATATACAAACTATAAACACAATTGGGACTAATAGTCTCTGATTTGTGCATTTTTCAAATAAATATACTTTTAGAAAATGAATGGTTTCTTATTAAAAGTATAAATACATGCATACATGCTCACATAGTGTCATAACTAGAAGAACATAAAGTAAAAGAAGAGGAGTTGTACATTATGGGTATGCCTTGGTATATGTAAATCAAGTCTGGGAAGGATATAGCCTGATCAACTATATCTGTCCGAGGAGTGACTTGCATATACTGGGGGATAGTCATAATGGGCAACAAATCTAACAACCTAACTACACCCTACAGGGAATACTTTAAGAATCGAATCTAAACACCTAAAAATACTATAGGAGTATTTGGTGATACTATAACCAACTTATGTGAAAACTAAAGACCTCTATTAGTAGGCCTATGATAACTGAGTGCATACTCCAAGGTTATACATAATTAAAGATATTATAGACTCAGAATCTATGACTATTGCTCTACTTCCTGTTCCTTGTTTGGTTGTGGACTTAGAGTAGAGTCATTTATTCGAAAGTCTATTCTATCTCAAATTATGTATAACTGATATGCACTACGTGATTATAGACGTAATTAATAAGGATCACCCCTATAAGTAATTATAGGATTAGGCGTCTATTAATTATCTCTTCTACCCCTATTCTCGCACGAGCAACATGATGTGTAAATTTTAACGGCCGTACAAAACCTACTTCTACCCACTACCATAACTCCGTCTCCAAGACGTTAACAGAAACACCAAGAATAGTTCACTAAAGTGCGAAATTATACATATGTATATAAATGGTAAGGATATTTACTAAAAGGTTTAACAATGAAATAGGCATGTATTTTATTTCATTGAATCTCACTACTTGGTATTACAAACAATTTACAACTGGTAACTCTAAGATTCTTTAGGTGTACCTCGAAGTTATGTGTAATTAAAAAATGATTGACCTAGAAATGGTGAGTCCGCCTTAGGACCTGTTCCTTGTTTGGTTGTGGACTTAGGGTAGACTCATTAGGATTAACAGTCTAATAAAATTTTAATTACACATAACTGGGGGCATGTCAAGTGAATCTTAGGAGTGGATCAGACATGGAACAAATCACAAGATTATAATCAAGTTATTCCTCCTAAATTCATAAGTCTATTTATATAGACCTCTGGTATAGAGTCGTCGGCGTAGTCGTGTCGGCAATCTAGAATATGGCTAAATACATAATACAAACTATAATACCCAAATTATACAAAATTTTCTGCATTAAAAATCAATAGACAAATACATAAAATGAAACTAAAAAGGGTATCAAACTATCAAGAGAAAAACACATACAATGTAGATTAAAATCCACTAATTATAACAAAATGGCTAAGGATTGTTAAGTCCTCTCTTCTTATAAATAGCTTTGAAGCAAGCTTGCCTAAGCTTCTTTGTTCTTTCTGTCAATTCCATACCTGGCAATTTCTCCATCATCTTCTTGTGCCCTTCTAACGTCTCTATCTCTCCTCCTTTAATCCCAACTCCTAAATTTTTTTTAAAGGTAGATGCAATATATTTTTCATGTGAGTTCACAAAATTTACAATGAGTTAAGTTTATATAAATATAAATCAGGAGATCGTAGTAAATCAATTGATTTGATGTGGCATATGCCTAGGACCTATGTTTAGTTATAAAGAAACTAACAATTAAAATTTTAGAAAATACCAAAACTACTTTGGTTACCAAGTGCATGAGTAATGTATAGAAGGTTATTATCATAATTTACCTTGGAATTTTCAATGAGGGATTGAAGGCTCTTAAGTTTTCTATGAGGCCATCTGTTTATGTTTAGCTCTCTGCATCTTTTCTTCAACACTCTTAAACTTATCCCTAGTTCCTTTGCTGCTATGATTATCGGCATCTCAAAGTACTTCTCTATCTCTTCAAACTCCAATGTTCTCAATCTCTTTGCCACCTTCCGGCCACCGTGATCAGTGGTGGCAGCACTAGAACTACATGTAGCCTCACCACCGGATTTACAGTCTTCACTGAAACTAACCAATGGTAAATTACCATCCTCCCAACAATCCCATAAGCTTATATCTTCAAGGGGATCAAGATCGTGAAACTCATTTCTAGAAATGATGTTTTGATCTTTGTTAAGTACTGTGGAAACGTTCTGATCGAGCACTTCATGCAATTTTTCCGACAACTCGTAATCATGATGGTTGAGCATGTCACCACTGCAAAAATCAAAAAAAAAACTCAAGATAACCAAATCCAACACGATGAAAGACTCTTTTTGATCACTACAAATCCAAACCATGTTTTGATCAATGTCGACAAAATCACTTTTCTGTGCGTAAGATGGTGTAATGAGTGACGTTTATATATACCTGAAAAGATCTTGATGATCAAAGTACTGAAACCAATCGAGGTCATCTATGGGGTTTTGATGATCTACAGGTGGATCCATTTGTGAGGGAGAAGTTAAAAGTCGCGGTAAGAATGTGATGATTTATATAAGTAAAGTGGGAGAAGTAATTAATAGCAAATTGTTGGGAATGCAACAAAACAAGTTAAGCACTTCTGAAAAATTGATAAATGATTTCGGTAACACTCGCGGAATATAAACTAGTGAAAATTACAAATGAAATTGAATATATATAGTCTATGATGTTATGGTTATTGTGTATCTAACAAATGAAGAGAAAATGAATATATATATATATATATATATATATATATATATATATATTCTTTGAGCCGTAACCTTCTTCTTCAATTCACACACATATACGTATATGTTGCTGCAAATTATGACTTGTGTGCCTCATGCATTTAATGCATCACATGCCTACTGCATATTCTTGACTTTGGAGCTACGTACCAGTTTCCAATTTCCCCAGTAGCACAGTTTTCATTAGAAAGTACTCCAAGTCTTCACACATGAACCAGTTAGAAAGTACTCCAAGTCTTCACACATGAACCAGTTAGAAAGTACTCCAAGTCTTCACACATGCAAATTAGGAATTGTGTGTCGCTATAGGTATGTCGTTGGCTCTTGTTAAAAACCTATAGCGACAACAAGTCATCGTAATAGATTAAACCTGTGGTGACGATAAGTCGTCGCTATAGGTAACTAATAAAACTTTATTTTTTTAACCCCGAAAATATGATTGACAAAATCTATCCGACGAGACCCTCATAATACCACTCGACGAAATCGAAGTTAACAAAAATCTCCACTTCGTGGAGGAACCAGTCAAAATCATGGATCGGGAAATCAAACGAACGAAACAAAGTCGTATTCCCATCGTGAAGGTCCGTTGGAACGCTAAACGAGGGCCTGAGTTCACCTGGGAACGCGAAGATCAAATGAAACAAAAATACCCACATCTTTTCCCAAACTCTTGATGTCCCAGTCAAATGCAAATTTCGGGACGAAATTCCTTCTAATGGGGGGATGATGTGACAACCGTCAAAATTGAGTCAAGTCAAAGTCAAACAAAGTCAACAAGTCAAAACCAATCGACTCAATTAACCCTTGTATATTAGGGTTTACACTATGTAATTATTGTACAATGCAATATCTTAATGAGAGAAACATCATTTGGAAAGTTTGTGTGTTGAATTTCCTAAGTAAACATTGAACCAAAACGATAAAACATTATTGCACACTCATCGGGAGTGTGTACGACACTAAAACACGGTTTAACGGGGTTTACGAACCTTGCGATGTGAAGCCGGACACTCAAATTAATCACAAACGAAACCTCTCTAAATCGTTTTCACTCTATCTCTTTCTATTTGAAATCTCTCCAAAATCTCTCTCAAAAAGTTACTTTAACTTTTTGTAATCATTTGGGTCATATCGACCCTTAACCGGGTCAAAAATCGCTTGAAACGGGGTAAAAACGGGTAAAATAGCCTTAAAGACCTGGAACTGAAGCTTCAGGACCGAAGCCTCTCATCCGAGGCCTCGGATCCGAAGCCTCTCATCAGGACCGAAGTTGAAGCCTCTCAGGAGACCGAATCCGAAGCCCTCAGATAGCAGCCTCGCATGCGAGGGTCCGAAGTCTCGGCCCCCATCCGAGAGGTCTCGCAGACGGCCCCTTTTTATCGGTTTTTCGACTACGACTTCGTTTTAACTCCGTTTTTCATTATTTTAACGTGAGATTTTCACCCAAAACTTTATTTTATAAACTAAGGCCCCAAAATATATAAATCTCCAGGGTTTTTATAAATATATATTAAAAGAATTAGTGGTTGAACTAATTATTGAGGGAATATTTGCTTTTCCTTAATTTATGGCAAAAGCAAACCACCACCACCTCACTCTATGATTAGCCACTCTTTCCCACTACCCCTTGTCACCTTAGTGGACCTTTACACCCAATCTCCAGCTCTTCCCACGTTCTAAGAGCTGGAGAATTGGTCATCTCTCCTCATTCTCATTAACTTCTTTCATTCTACACTTAGCAACCAAAGAACACTCTCCAAAATTCTCTCATCTTTTCTCTCAACTTCAAGAACTTCAAGGCTTTCTCCAGGGATTTCTTTCTTCAATTAGTAAGTATCTTCATCATTCATATAATTATTACACTCCATTCTACTCAAATCATTGATATCTTACACAAATTCCATCTTATTCGGTGTTAGATTCTCGAATCATCAAGACATCTTCTTAGTGTTCTTGGGTTGAACACTTCCTCTCTCTTACTTTCATCTACTGAAACCACATAGGGTGAGTTCATACCCCTACATTTACATGTTTTTCTTAAGTTTTAAGGGGGGAATACAAGTAAAATCATCAAGAACACAATTAAACTTTTTCTATCAGATTATATCAGAAAAGATGAACTTCGATCACAGACTGTTTTGGTCAACTTAAATATTTTAGTTTTCAAAACTGTTCCAGGTGCAAGTAGTTCAAACTCTTAGCTTTACAATGGCTGCTTGCACATCTCCATATGATTTTTCTACAATTTATGGTGATTTTTACAAAACTGCCTATCATTTCAGAGGCAAACCCGGACCAGTCTGTGATTATGAACATTTTCACCTCTGTTAGAGATCACTAAAAATCATGATAAAATTTACGAACAAACTAGACTCATATTCCAAACTCTCAGAATTTGCGGATTTGGATTTGGAGCTTTGATGATTTTTCTATAAATTTTCTAAGAACAGTAACAGAAACTGTATACAATAAAAAGTTGCTGTCAATTTCATTTCACCTTGTAACATGTTGAGCAAGGTGTATATCTTTATGTGATTATATGTTATTGCAATATATGACATTTTATCTTAATATTTAGACACACATCAGTTTACAAATGGATTTGGACATATAAAATATAAAGAATAACAAGTGATTATAATCAAAGTACAACCGATACATTCAAACATTTAATAAACTATTTTGAATATAGTTTGCATACATTACTACGTACTACCCTTGGTTGATAAACTATAATAGGTATAGTTTATGATACATTACATAACACATACATTTAAAAAGGGTACATTTATACAAATGATATTTTCATTAAGCAAGGTACGACCATACGGTACCAAGTTTTCATAACACGTAATTCCGTTAATGACTTTATGAAACATTACATAACACATACATTTAAAAAGGGTACATTTATACAAAGAATATTTTCATTAAGCAAGGTACGGCCATACGGTACCAAGTTTTCATAACACGTAATTCCGTTAATGACTTCTGTGAGACATTACATAACACTGTAAGCACGAAGCTTAGTGAGTTCCCCAAAATACCACTCTAACACATATTAGCCACTCGAGGCTATAACTCTGTGGGCCCTCTTGCCCTAACTCTGTGGACCCTCTGGTCCTAACTCTGTGGACCCTCTGGTCCTAACTCTGTGGACCCTCGGGTCCTAACTCTGTAGACCTTCCGGTCCTAACTCTGTAAACTCAGAACATGCACAACATAAATCACATAGAAATATAGCAGTCCAACATATAACATACATAACATACAAGATACTCTGTCACATAACTCTGGTTACCTACTCAAGGTAAAGTATAGTGAGAAGACTCACCTCGGGTAACTCGGTAAAGCTCGAACTCTGTAAAATCTGGTCTAGCGCCCGCCTAATCATATGAAATATACACTCTAAATCAATACATCTCTCAAGGCTAGACTATTCCTCCTCTTAGTACTCTCAGAAGGGTAAAAGACCATTTTACCCCTCCCATGGCTCAAAGGCCCTAAAGTTGACCAAACCCTAAAAGTCAACAAAAGTCAACCCTCCAGGTTACGCTGCGCGTACCAAACACGTACGCTGGGCGTACCCGGCGTCCTCACAGAAACGGGGTGCGCGACCCCTTACGCTGCGCGTACTGAGATTACGCCCCGCGTAACTCTCAGTTTCAGTCCCTTAGCTCTTGAGGTCTTAATCAGTTAAGACTCTCGTCCAACTTTTAGATCTGACCGTTTCTAAGCCTCTTAATCCATAAAGTCGATAACTTTAAGCCTTTGCATGGCTGAACAAGTCACTAACACCCAAAATATACCACTTCTAGCCCTAGAAAGCTCAAAACTCTAGCATGTCCTCATATCAACGACCAAGATAGACACTTTATGGATCTAAAACATAAATATCACTGAAAGGGAACAGATCTTGGACCATGGAGCACCTTACACTCATAAAGTCCCCACCTTTGGGACTTTTAACCCTAGAAATGGCCCATGCAACAACAAACCAAAAGAAGAGGAAAGCTTTGAACTTTATACCTCTAAAAGCAGCTCCTTCCTCTGTAGATCTCAGATCCAAACTTGCACTTCAAGCTCTAGCCTCCACAAGCTCCTCTCCTTCTTCTTCACTAACACCCCAAGGCACTTTTAGCTCCAAAATCACACATACTCACTAAGGACGATGGGAAGTTCTCTCTTAGGGTTTTACTCACTGCTAGGGAGGCTGAGAAATGAGCCTTAGCATCCAATATATAGGGCACAAGTCTGAAATTAGGGTTTGCACCTGGACACATTACGCCCAGCGTAACCCTGAGTACGCCCAGCGTACTCAGGCGAGTCCGCGTCCAAAAGAAGCGCATGAGTACGCGCAGCGTACTCTTGAGTACGCCCAGCGTACTCATTTGCTACCAATTCCTCTTAAGGGCTTAACTTGACACTTTGAATAAAAGAAGGGCTAAATAGTTGTACCTGAATTTCGGGATGTTACAATTCTCCCCCACTAGAACTAGACTTCGCCCTCGAAGTCTCACTCAACAAATAACTCTGGATACTGCTCGCGCATCTCTAACTTCGGCTCCCAGGTCATTTCAGAACCCTTCCGATGTTGCTACTGGACTTGAACCAATGGCACCTCCTTGTTTCTCAAAGTCTTGATCCTTCGATCCACAATCGCAACCGGTCTCTCAACATAATTCAGGCTCGCATCCACCTGAATGTCCTCTAACGGAACCACTGCCGACTCATCAGCGATACACTTCCTCAACTGAGACACGTGGAAGGTATCGTGAATCTGGCTCAACTCCGTAGGTAGCTCCAAACGATATGCTACCCTGCCCACCCTGGCAGTCACCCTGAAAGGACCAATATACCGAGGTCCCAACTTACCCCTCTTCCTGAATCGGATTACCCCCTTCCAAGGAGATACCTTCAGGAGTTCTAAATCACCAACCTGGAACTCAAGCTCGGATCGTCGCCTATCCGCATAACTCTTCTAGCGACTCTGAGTGGTTCAACAACCTCTGTCTGACCCGCTGAATCTGCTCAGTCGTCTGAAGTACTGTCTCTGTACTACCCATCACACGCTGCCCGACCTCACCCCAACAAATGGGAGTCCGGCAGCTCCTCCCATACAACAGCTCAAAGGGTGGCATACTGATGCTCAAATGATGGCTGTTGTTATAGGAAAACTCAACCAAGGGTAAATACGTGTCCCAACTTCCTCCGAAGTCCAATACACATGCCCGAAGCATGTCCTCGAGCGTCCGAATCGTCCGCCGGCTCTGCCCGTCTGTCTGTGGGTGGTAGGCGGTACTGAAATGCAACCTCGTACCCAACTGGAGATCGACTCAACCCCGACCTCTATCATCTGATACTCATCGTTGGACCCTTCGGTCCGGTCTATATCGTTGGACCCTTCGGTCCGGTCTGTACAACACATCACCAGGACTCAACTCAACTCAAGAGTTTGGTCCGCCCGTAGTTGGAATCGCTCGTTCCAATGACTCATTCAACTCATAGCTTGGGGACCCGCAACCCATGCGTACTTTACTTATCCAATCCCTTCGGATTGGATGTCCACACTTACTCAGAATGTAATGATTCCCAATCATTGAGGAGACCCCGGTCTCACCCCTGGTCCGACCACCAGGCTCCTAAAACTCATGCGTAGGGCTTTTCAAGCCTAAAACCCTCCTGTGTCATGCTCAGATCAAGAAGGCTTCCTCATAACAACCTCTC
This sequence comes from Lactuca virosa, assembly GCF_052849685.1. Lineage (NCBI taxonomy): Eukaryota > Viridiplantae > Streptophyta > Magnoliopsida > Asterales > Asteraceae > Lactuca > Lactuca virosa. The sequence goes on from NC_136431.1 coordinate 75,382,027, forward strand.
GCTAATTAGTGCGTATTACGGCTCCCCATAACATCACCACAACCTCCTACTGACTAGTGAGTACTACGGCTCCCCATAGTATCACAATAACCTCTCTCTGACTAGTGAGTACTACGGCTCCCCGTAGTATCACAACAACCTCTCTCTGACTAGTGAGTACTACGGCTCCCCATAGTATCACAACAACCTCTCTCTGACTAGTGAGTACTACGGCTCCCCATAGTATCACAACAACCTCTCTCTGACTAGTGAGTACTACGGCTCCCCATAGTATCACAACAACCTCTCTCTGACTAGTGAGTACTACGGCTCCCCATAGTATCACAACAACCTCTCTCTGACTAGTGAGTACTACGGCTTCCCGTAACATCACAACACCATTCCCTAGTAGCTCCTGAAGCTGCGAGGATAACTACTGCGTCTCTGGCGGCGCAAGGCGATAAGGCGCCTTGGCGATAGGCGCTGCCCCCGGAACCAACTCGATGCGAAACTCTACTTGCCTCTCGAGAGGCACACCCGGCAACTCCTCGGGAAAAACATCTGAGGACTCTCGCACTATCGGAACGTCATCCATCGAACTTGGCCTCCCAGCGGCCTCTCGTGTGTCCATCACATAGGACACATACCCGCTGCAGCCTTGCTGAAAACTCTGTCTCGCTCTGGCGGTTGAACAAAACGCCGACCCACATCGGTTACCCTTGTTGTACACCGTAAGTACTCCCCCACTGGGGTCTCGTATCGTCACCAACTGTCGCTCGCAGTCTATGACAGCCCCAAATCGGCTTAACCCAACCATGCCCACTATGACACACACGTCCCCCATCGATATCGGGACCAGATCTATCGGGGACTCAACACCGAAGATCTCGAGTACACATCCTCGACTCACATTCATAACATACTCCGCTCGCTCGTCCGCTATGGAAACTCGTAGAGGTCGACTCAACGCCTCTCGTCGGCTACTGAGGTACCAACCAAACGTTATTGACACAAATGATCGACTCGCTCCCGAGTCAATTATCACCAAAACAGGTACGGAACCCACAAAAAGTACCAGCCACAACATCGGGCGATGCGCGGAACTCCTTCGCTGTCAACTGTAAAGCTCTCCCGCGAGCCTTCGGTGCCTCGACCTTCGCTGGCCGAACCTCAGTAACTCTAGCAGCAGGTGCGGATTCCTCAATTTAAATACTCGGTTCTTCCCTGCTTAGGGTTCGAACCACCACCAATTGGTGCACCAACACTCTATCCCTCATGCTGTCTCCACCAGTAACATCGCACCTAATTCCGCAAGGTGCTATGCAACGCTTGATGATTTCTCTGACAAGGATCAAACAACTCCAGATACCAAGGTCTCGTATGCAACCTTCAGAACTTACCATCGTGACTACCTCTAGTCATTCAGGACCTCACACTATACTCTCACTGGACCTCCCAACTGTCCCGTGTTAACACTAACTCTGGATCTGGAAATAATGAACCATCATACTCCTCATCCTTGACTCCTTGCCCAACGTTCCAACATGCTCCTTATCATAAGAGCCGAAACCACATTTCCACCCCTTATACCTCTCAGAAATAATAGGAGTCACTGCCCTGATATACCCTTCTTGATCGCCCAATACCGCACCTAACACCTGCCCTATTATACTCAATTAGGGTGCATCCTGATCCTTAACCATTTCAGTCTCCACTGTCAACCTGCTCAAACTATATCACTCCCTCGCGGAAGACCTACTGCCGGATACTCTGATTGAAAAGTCACCATCAGTGCGATCCCACAGGGTTCACTCCAACTCAGAAACCGAAATCTCAACACCTCTTACGCCCCCCACAAGAAACGGAAATAGCACCACTCGGGTCACGGGAAGTGACATATCTACTATCGGCCGACTCTCCAGCTCAGACCGTATCCCTCCATAACACACCGTCCCTACTCTACTCTGATTCTTGCGACTCGAATGGCATATCACCAACAATCCCTTGGAGCTAACTCGGTTTCCCTATCATGGGATGCTCCACTAAAACTCGTTCTTCCTGGCCTTCTGGGCCCATACTCCTTCACATCCGACCTTGGTCTAGATAATCGCTGCGGAATAACCGGCAAAACCAGAAGCACTCACCGCCACATTTCATGGTACTCGAACCATGTCCTCTCTTCTCAACCCGCCTCAAATCATGGTACTCGAACCACGAAATCACCTCTCGATCTGCCACCAATCATGGTACTCGATCCATGACATCACCTCTCGATCTGTTACCAATCATGGTACTCGAACCATGACATCACCTCTCGATCTGTTATCAATCATGGTACTCGAACCATGACATCACCTCTCGATCTGTCGCCAATCATGGTACTCGAACCATGACATCATCTCTCAATCTGCCATCAATCATGGTACTCGAACCATGACATCACTCCTCAATCTGCTCCGATGTATGGTAATCGAACCATAACATCACTCCTCAATCTACTCCGATGTATGGTACTCGAACCATAACATTACTCCTCAATCTGCTCCGATGTATGGTAATCGAACCATAACATCACTCCTCAATCTGCTCCGATGTATGGTACTCGAACCATAACATCACTCCTCAATCTGCTCCGATGTATGGTAATCGAACCATAACATCACTCCTCAATCTGCTCCGATGTATGGTAATCGAACCATAACATCACTCCTTAATCTGCTCCGATGTATGGTACTCGAACCCTAACATCACTCCTCAATCTGCTTCGATGTATGGTAATCGAACCATAACATCACTCCTCAATCTGCTCCGATGTATGGTACTCGAACCATAACATCACTCCTCAATCTGCTCTGATGTATGGTAATCGAACCATAACATCACTCCTCAATCTGCTCCGATGTATGGTACTCGAACCATAACATCACTCCTCAATCTGCTACTTAGAACCTTCAGAATACTCCCTGTATCGAGTATGGGTCCTCTGATTTCGGTAGTACGGGCCCATACTACCTACCACATCTACCCATACTTTCCACACAGACCATCCTAGAGTTCCTAAGTAGCTACTCAACCTTATCGTTCACCAATTCCGTCGCACGTGCTCGCTCCTCAGCGAAATACTCTACCCTGCCAGCGCACTCATCTGACTAAGGTTTCTCCCTAGGCTCTTCCTAGATTCCCACTCTTCTCCGCCATCAGCTGCTGAAGAACTCCTAATGATGCCAGCCATCTACCTCCTGAATATCGTCATATTCACTCAGTAGCTGGCTCCCATCATCGAGGGTCCCACAAAGCACAAAGCAAGCAACATTCGGGCATCGACTAATACATAGAACTCACTCTAGGTGATAACTCCACTTGATCTGCTCATTCTCATAGATATCACCGAACTCTGCAACTCTACCCCTCACGGGTTCTAACTATTCTCTCGATAAGCTCCACAATAATCATCTAGGCATCTCTCCTAGATTACTCCTCTACTCGAATCCCTCTCTACTTGGGATTCCTGCTGGATACTCTTACTCAACATATACTCGAAAGCACAACTCGGATAACCACAATCCTAGGCTAAGGCATCACAAATCAGGCCACTCTAGTCCTAAAATATGAAATACCTAGCCTATCTCTAGCATACATAATATCTCATAAACATTTCATAACACAAAGTAAGGGTATTTTGGGAAATCACCGTTCGAGCTCTGGCTGATTGTACACACTGATCTTTCTCGTTTTCTCTTTGAAACTCTTATTCACTTTAGAAAAATCATTTCTTCGAAAAATGTTCTCAAATCCTCAGTTTGAGTCCAGATTTACCCGAAGGCGCATCCGAATCCCTCAAACCAAGGCTCTGATACCAACTTGTAACACCGTGATTTTTCAAACTAAAAATTTCATTTAAACTCATATAAATTCTCATGTCACCTTCTATTAAAATCTCATTTGCTCTTTAAGTTACAAACATAACTCCATATTCAATTAAATAATACTCCAGGATCCTCAAAACATAACTCTTTCTCTGGTGTGTACAATGAGCCGGTGCCGTCCTGTGATCCTGAGAAAAACCTGCAACACATATCACATAACACTGTAAGCACGAAGCTTAGTGAGTTCCCCAAAATACCACTCTAACACATATTAGCCACTCGAGGCTATAACTCTGTGGGCCCTCTTGCCCTAACTCTGTGGACCCTCTGGTCCTAACTCTGTGGACCCTCGGGTCCTAACTCTGTAGACCTTCCGGTCCTAACTCTGTAAACTCAGAACATGCACAACATAAATCACATAGAAATATAGCAGTGCAACATATAACATACATAACATACAAGATACTCTGTCACATAACTCTGGTTACCTACTCAAGGTAAAGTATAGTGAGAAGACTCACCTCGGGTAACTCGGTAAAGCTCGAACTCTGTAAAATCTGGTCTAGCCCCCGCCTAATCATATGAAATATACACTCTAAATCAATACATCTCTCAAGGCTAGACTATTCCTCCTCTTAGTACTCTCAGAAGGGTAAAAGACCATTTTACCCCTCCCATGGCTCAAAGGCCCTAAAGTTGACCAAACCCTAAAAGTCAACAAAAGTCAACCCTCCAGGTTACGCTGCGCGTACCAAACACGTACGCTGGGCGTACCCGGCGTCCTCACAGAAACGGGGTGCGCGACCCCTTACGCTGCGCATACTGAGATTACGCCCCGCGTAACTCTCAGTTTCAGTCCCTTAGCTCTTGAGGTCTTAATCAGTTAAGACTCTCGTCCAACTTTTAGATCTGACCGTTTCTAAGCCTCTTAATCCATAAAGTCGATAACTTTAAGCCTTTGCATGGCTGAACAAGTCACTAACACCCAAAATATACCACTTCTAGCCCTAGAAAGCTCAAAACTCTAGCATGTCCTCATATCAACGACCAAGATAGACACTTTATGGATCTAAAACATAAATATCACTGAAAGGGAACAGATCTTGGACCATGGAGCACCTTACACTCATAAAGTCCCCACCTTTGGGACTTTTAACCCTAGAAATGGCCCATACAACAACAAACCAAAAGAAGAGGAAAGCTTTGAACTTTATACCTCTAAAAGCAGCTCCTTCCTCTGTAGATCTCAGATCTAAACTTGCACTTCAAGCTCTAGCCTCCACAAGCTCCTCTCCTTCTTCTTCACTAACACCCCAAGGCACTTTTAGCTCCAAAATCACACATACTCACTAAGGACGATGGGAAGTTCTCTCTTAGGGTTTTACTCACTGCTAGGGAGGCTGAGAAATGAGCCTTAGCATCCAATATATAGGGCACAAGTCTGAAATTAGGGTTTGCACCTGGACACATTACGCCCAGCGTAACCCTGAGTACGCCCAACGTACTCAGGCGAGTCCGCGTCCAAAATAAGCGCATGAGTACGCGCAGCGTACTCTTGAGTACGCCCAGCGTACTCATTTGCTACCAATTCCTCTTAAGGGCTTAACTTGACACTTTGAATAAAAGAAGGGCTAAATAGTTGTACCTGAATTTCGGGATGTTACATTTCCAACCTACAATAATAAGACAAGGTTTATGACAAATTCAAATTCTGTTATTGCTTTCACGGATTAAACTGTACTTGTTCTTAATTTCTTGCCTTCTGGTAGCACAAGGGTTACCAGCACTTCCATTGCGTTTAAGTAGCTCACATCCATTGACCAATGTAATATCACTGATCAAAGTGCTCTGCTATTTTGCAGTCAAATGAGAATCATAACACTCATAAGCATTGCCAACCTAACTGGAAGGCGTACATAAACACGAATGTGTCAACTTAACACGATAGGTCATCAACCTTCGGTCGTGTGCTAGTGATAACTAAAAGGTTTATTCTTGAATGACTCCTGAAACTCTTCAAGATCATTAAGACTCCCACTGACTTCTTGACATATAAGTTTCTCTCTCGAGGAACATTCCTTGACGAGCAAAAACAAATATTCAAAAGTTAGTGTAGATTCTTGACAAGAAAAACACTTCATGGAATTGGTCTTAGTTTATCCTTCGTTTTAACCAAAACACCACAACTTCCAATTTCAAATGTGCCAGAGTAAGAAAACATTATTACTCCACATTTAAATGAGGTGTTATAAACCTAATTAGTACAAAACAATCTTTCAAGATACGATTTGTAGTTACTAGAGTATGACTCTAAAATTTAATTGGATACGAAGTATGAATCATCTCATGATTGAACCATTTTAACAATATCTGATTCCTCTTCTTAGTCAAACAATTGCACTAAGATGTTCTTCGAGGATCAATTTGTGACATGGTTCTACAATCATTAAGATGATCATACAACATGATACTAAAGTACTCTCCTTTCCTTTATGATTGGAGGAGCCTTTTATCTTTCTACCTAACACATTCTTCTTATTCGTTCTGCCACTCTTTGAAACTTTCAAAGTATCAGAATTATGCTTAATCTTATAAACACAACCATATTTACTGAAAGCATCAGTAAATCATGACAAATAAAGTTATTATCCTTTGTGGCGGATGTGAATCGTCCACATTAATGTGAACTAGATCCTTTAGTCCTTCAACTGACTCACATAAATATGTGATCAACAAATTATTCATAATCTTCCAACGAATCAAGATTCTCATACATCACACTATTCAAATTGCATGACTCCAAGTTTCTATTCAATTGAAACTTGGGTGATGAGAATTCCTTTTCACTTGGTCAATCATGACACTACCACAAATGATATAATTAAGAATCAAATCCACATTTATCATTGATAATAATAGAAATGTAACCACCGATTTTCATAAATTCCATTGCAAGGAAAACTAGATAAATCAAAAATTCACTTTTATTAATAATAAACGAAAAATTTGGAACTTGTCCTTATAATGCAAAAAATGAAAATTATGTTTCTAAACATCTCCTAAGAAATATATTAAGTTATCATAACTCCTAAGCAGTAGCTTCCAAAATCTGATCCTCGAACCATGCGACCAAAGTCCATTTCTCACGATCAGATTCAACTCACTCTTCTTAAGCTTCATTCTTTCTCTTAGATCCTGCAAAACATCAAAATGTGATCATCACATCATGTATTAAGAATCTACGAATAGGAACTCATTAAAATAATGGAGTTAGATAATGGATGTACCTGAAGTGGAGTCTTACGACTTAACTTTACCATCTCTAAGATCTTTCAGGTAGCCAGGGAAGCTTCACAACCAATTCCCCTCTAATTGGCAATAGTAGCATGTCTTTTAGGATTATCGCATGGAACTATCTCAGAACTAGACTTCCTCTTAACCATATGGTCAAACGGTTTGACCTTGGTCGATCCCTTTCCATTGGGAAGAGAAACCTTTTCTGTACTACCATTGTTTCCATTGTCAATGTCCACAAAAATTTAGGAGACAGATACTTCAAACACTTTTGCTTCACTTGTGCTCTTAAGCATTTTTGCTTCAGCAACAATCAACATATGTGTTAGATCAATCAGGTTTACATCGTGGTCAGTCATATAGTAGTCTTTAATGAACTGACTATATGACTCAAGGAGCGAAAGTAGAACCAAGTAAATGGATAGCTCCATTGGGAAAACGACACCCAACATACCCAATCTGTCAATGTACAATTTCATATTCAGAACATACGCACACACAGACTTTCCATCTTGATGTTTGCATGCCAACATGGCTTGAGTGACTTCCTTTCTTTCAACTTACAGGAAACATGAATTGGGGAGAGTCATTGGAGGGGGAGGATGAAGAATTGATGAAGCATGACCTCCATTTTCCACAATTGCTAGAAGAAGGGAACACAGTTTCACCTTGACCAGAATGTGGAAGATCATCTTCAAAAAGAAGAGGAAAACCACTTCTCAAAGAACGAGGAATACCATTTTTGTCTGAACTTGACATCTATAATAGGAGAAAAGAGAATTCAAGTTAGTTGATTTTAATCCTTAACTATTAACCCATAAAATTAAAATAGGGCTAGGATCCATATTTTCGATTCGAACTTTGAAGAGAGATGCCGTAATCAAATTCGAATCTATTTTAGGTATTTAAAACATTTACCAATTTCAATCTCATGAAACTCCTAGATCATTTGAGATTCATTGAATCTAATCAATGGCATGTTTTATCTCAATTATGCTCTCACTTTTGTGACTGGGATGCCGAGGATCACAATGCAAATTAGTTTGGTAGTCTCGATGTCATTTATCATCTCCTTTTAATGTGCCGGTTAACCACATGTGCTCCATTAATCAACGATAATTTTTGAGACACCCATTACTACCATTTATTAGTCCCATATTAGTGTGCCGGTTACCCACACACGCTCTACTAACGACTTATAAAGTGTAATGTCCAATTTCATGGACTAGCATCAAATTCACATTTTTCCTAAAGTAAATAAGAGTGAGATTTTAGAAAATAGTTTAGTTACTTTTCATCATTATACATTTAATGAGGTTATGTCCTATCAAAACCGTTCGGCTAACGACCCCCCACCAATCAAGAGAGCGGTGGATAAGACTGGATACCCAATGTCGTTCATTTTATAGGCCACTTTCTTAAACTCCCCTTATAAATCGGCTTCGTGAATGAGACGTACTAGCGGTTCGACTGACTTAGTCTTATATGTATAGTAAATATTAAATATTTAATTTTATATATAGTATAAGGTGTATTTTAAAACATTTTAAAATTCCAAGGGTTTAATCTTTTAATAAATTAAACTTTTAATTTAATTGAATTTAAACCATTTTATGGATTTATTGAATATCTTTTAATTAATCATTTAATTAAATCAATAATAAGATCCATAAGGATGTATTTTAAACTTTTCAAAATACTAGGTTTTTTAAATTTTAAATTTAAATTTCAAAATTAAAAGAATTTAATTTAAATTTAAAAATTAAAAACAAATGATTTAATAATTATCTCATAAATTAAACATTTAATTAATTTATTAAATCAATTTGAGGATTATCCAGTTAAATTAATCAAGATAATTTAATCCTAATCCTCTCCCACTAAATTTCGAAAATCATAGGAGGGATAAACCAAATCTTATAATTATCCAATTAATCAAATAAGGAGATAATTACCAAAAATAAGATATCCCTACCAAAAACCCTAATTTTGGAAAAATGCAAATCTTGAGGAGGAAGGGAAGGGTTTTAATCCTTACCAAATTTTGAAATCTAAGAGGGTTAAGGAAACCCTAATTTCAAAACTTCTAGGGTAAGGGAGAGGGTTTCAACCCTTTCCTAAAAATTGAAACCGTAGGGCCAAAGGAACCCTAATTTCGAAAACCCTAGTCCATTAGGGTTTAGTTGCCATAAACCCTAATTTGATCAATTCAACAATTGTAATCCATTAAATAGAAAACAAGCCAGGCTCTGATACCACTGATGGGTTTTGAGCATAACAAACAAAAACCTATGTGTGCATGCAACCCAAATTTCCCGATCTATGTTTTCTCTGATTGAACATACAACATTTGAACATCAATTGGGAAACCCTAGGAATCCTATATTATTTTCGAAATTAACTAATAAGGTTAGTAAACATACCTTTGATTGTTATATAGTAATAACAAGAAACCCTTGGGTTGTTGAAGATTAGAGTGGAAGCACCACAAATGTCGTGCCTCCAATGGTTTACACACAACACTAGCAATAGGATGAGAGAAGAGAAGGAGAGAACAAAATTATGGTTTTCTCTTCATAAGATATGATTGCCGAAAATATGAGAGGTCAAAGTCCTTTATATAGGTGAGGTAGCTTAGAGCCAAAGCTAGGGTTTTAGGAGGAAACCCTAATTCCGTAGCTTAAGGACCAAGCAGCCCATGAACTCCCATCCAAGAGCCCTTGGACGAAAATTCTAGGGCATTCCTAGAAGTTTTCATCCAACCCTTTCTAGGGAGGTTCAAGAGCCTCTTTCCTTAATTATAATTATATTGTCAAACAGCCCCTGCACTTTTAATCAATTCAATTAATCCCAAAATTAATTCCAATTAATTTCTGATTAATTATTAATTAAATAATATGATTTCTAATTAATATATTATTTACATGATACATTAATAAATCATTTATTTCAATTTATTAATCAAATAATAAATTCAACCTTTCTCTCTAAAAGTCATCCTGTCTAATTGCTAGTTTTGAGGGTAACCCAAAAGGACTGTACTACTATCAATTCAAGTATATACCAATTATAGTTATGAGTTTAGACGCCTAATCTAATAGTATAACAGTAAGTGTCACAAAGACAACTATCATCCTACAAACATAATCCAGTGGGCTGACATTGGTGCCTTCGACCCACGGATATAGTGAAGGAACTTACCTATCGAACGATGAACAACTACAACTGCTACTCCTGTTGTGAACACATATGCTACCAATCACGTATATAACCATATAAATTACACCCTTAGCTTCTCCTCCAAGACTAGGGGTTTGACCAAAAGTCAACGCAAGTCAAAAGTCATAGTCAACGGTCAACATTCACTCGCCACATCGCGGCCATCCTTGGCCACGTCTTGGCCCCTGAAGGACAAAACAGAAGATCTGACCCCAGTCGCCATGGCGTGGCGACCTGATGCCATGTCATGGGAACTGGGTTTTAAACAACTTAATTGATTAAGCTGTTTTTTTAACCTCACGAGCTTCAAAGCTCAGATCTAACTCAACATGATCCAGAAGGATAAAGTTTCTAACTTTACCCATTAGAACCATCCAAAAAGGTTCAAAACTCAAACCGTAGGTTCTACAAGGCATGAACTTAATCATTAAGTACTTATTCCTTTAAGTCCGAAGTCCATCTTTTCCAGAAGTGTTTCTAACACTAAAACCAACATGAAAGTTGGTGCTTTATATACATTCATGTCCAATGCATGTATTGAACCCTTATTAGGTCATAATGGGAGTTTATGACCTAAATCTCATGCATGAATTCAAAATACAACCAAACTTCATATCCAAGCCACAAAGTACACCAAATGTCCCAGCGATTCATAAAGTTGCAAACTTTATGAGATCCTACCATTCTGACTGACTACAAAAGGAAGATTATAGGAAAAAGCTCAAGATGTAGCATCCTAACATGCTAAAATTCGATTTTAGGATACTTACAAAGGTCCATAAGAGTGCAAAGGTAAAGAATGCAAACTTGTTTGCTGGATCCTAGATCAATAATTCCTCATTCTTCCTTCAAAAGCTTCCAAGAGAAGAAAAAAGAGCTTCAACAATGGAGAGAAGAGATTAGGGTTTCTTTAAGGCTTGAGGAGGCTGATGGAGGCTGAGGATGAGCTAACCCTAGCCTCGTAAATAGGGAGCAACCCGGAAAATTAGGGTTTTAGCCATCAGGCGGTTGGCATGCTGTGGCCACATGCTGCCATGCCGTGGCGGCTAAATGAAACCCGTGTTTTAATTTTGTGTAACATCCCAAAAATCAGGTCCAAAAATTTCGTTTTTAAACCATTAAATAAACCATAGTTATTAAAATCATTTCCTCAAAACATAAGTCATAGCATTCCAAACATCAATCAGAGTATCATATCAAAACATCAGAGTAAACATCCCAGGCTAAACATAATGGTGTGTGTGATGCAGTCATCCCGAGCCCTTCTCTTTGCAACTAGAAATACCTGAAACCAAAACTGAAAACCGTAAGCACGAACTTAGTGAGTTCCCTATACTACCACATACCATACACATAACCACATATACTGGGCCCCCGCCCCTACATCGGGCCCCGCCCGACATCAGACTCTATCCGACATCAGGCCCTTCCTGGCATCGAGCCCCGCTCGGTATACATATCTGTTTCTCTTAGGCCCCGCCTGTCTCTGGGCCTCGCCCCATATACGCATACAACAATATCACATAATCATACTAGCACATAAAGAAACATACACAATACTATATACTCCAGTACTAAAGGCCCCGCCTAACTTGGGCCCCACCCCTGTTTTGCTACTGAGGAGTCATGGAACCCCTTCCATACTTCGGCTGATAGTGAGATACGGTCCCCCGCCCATACTCACTTCTCTCCTATCACAGGCCCCGCCCTTACTCTGCTATGGATGAGATATGGAACCCCATCTATACTCAGCTAGTGATGAGATACGGGACCTCGCCCACACTCACCTCCCTACCAGGCACATACAAGTATCACATAGACAACAAGTATAATCTAACATGCAAACATTCCTCGGGCACCGCCCGACATCGGACCTTGGTCTAGAATAACATACCATCATACAATACATATGGCTAATCCCAGGGTCTTCCTACCATACATAAACTAAATAGGTCGGCATTGTGGTCGTAGACCCATGCAAACAGTGAGGAGACTCACCTTGCACTGCTAAAGTCCTGCAGATAATCCTCTGGCTGCTAACTGGCAATTCCCCGAACTGCTAATCCTTCATCTCCCCAAGCTATAAATACCAAAATAACACTTAGTCCAAAATGCCTTCAAAAGTCAAAATAGGTCAACCTTGGTCAAAGTCAAAGTCAACGGTCAAAGTCAACGCTCCGAGTTGACTCAACTCGTCGAGTTATCTCCTAACTCGTCAAGTTCCCATGCTAATCAGAATCGATGTATCGCGACCCAACTCATCGAGTTTACACCCAACTCAGTGAGTTCTTCCTTTTCAGGATCGGGACATTTCCAAGCCAAGTCGTCGAGTTCCTTCATGAACTCGTCGAGTTCTCTAGTTTGTTAGCTCTTCTTGATGCCTTAAGCCCTTATCCTTCAAATCTACACTCTATACTCTGATTCCAGGCTGGCAATGCTACTAGAAGGGTAAAGTTTCCAACTTTACCCATTAATACCTCTCCTAAAGGGATTAAGCTCAAACCCTAACCCAAAAAGGTCAAGGTCTTAATCCAAACTTCACCAAAACTGCAAGCTAACCAATGGGGTTGTAGATCTGGACACTAGGGGCAAGAAAGTCATGTAAAGCTTCAAACTTTATCCACATGCATGGCCCTTTGGAGCTAAAAAGGCCAAAATAGAGGATTAGAGGTTGCATGGGACTTCCATGGCCATAAAGTTGGCACCTTTATGCCATGAGAGTCCCTCTAGACACTAGATCTGAAGTGTTCCTCACTTGGGACGTCCAAATACCAAGAGTCAAGATTCTTGGACTAAAACCCACTAGAAAGGGTGATAAGAAGATCTAAGTACTCACTGATCAAGGTGAAGACTTTCTTACCCAGAAATGATGAGAAAGGCAAGGTGTTTCCGGATCTACTAGCTTCTTCTTGGATCCCCAAGCTTCTCCTTCTTCCTCAAGCTTCAACACTCACAAGAACACTAAAAAATGGCTCACTATAGCATTAGGGTTTCGAGATCTAGGGTTTGGACAATGGAGGCTAGAAATGAGGCTGAAAGGTGGAGATTAGGATGCTTAAATAGGGTACAAAAACTCGGATTTAGGGTTTCCCAAACCCAGACCAACTCGTCGAGTAGGTCCCTCCACCCGCGTCCCAAATTTGCTCCTACTCATCGAGTTATCCCCCCTTGGACTCGACGAGTTGCCTTTTTGATTTGGGGTTTCTCTTTCCTTAATTGGCCTTCTGGATTCCGGGTGTTACAAATCTCCCCCACTTAAACTAGACTTCGTCCTCGAAGTCACCTGCAGTTACCTACCCCTGATACTTCTCACGCGTCACGCCCTCAGCTCCCGCATTCTACCCCGGACTAACTAATGCCTCTCATGGGATACAATTGCCACTCTAGACTAGCCTGAAAGCTCACAACAACTCCTATACAATGTAAAACCTTGTCTGCTCGGTCCAATCCTCGAAAGGACCACTTTAATTGGCCCTCCATCCTGCTTCTTGAGCAAAATGCTACTCTTTGGAGGTAAAATCTTGAGACCAATTTAATCACTATAAACCCTGAATACATTGCTCTCACCCTAGCCGACAATCCTTCCGGTACTCCCTGAGTACTTATACTTGGCATCCCAGGGGTACAATCATTACCCTACGCAGTCAATGGCCTGTTGGATTAGGTGTCTAAGCCCATAACTATAATTGGTATGTACTTGAATTGATAGCAACACAGTCCTTTTGGGTTGCCCTCAAACCTAGCAACTGGACAAGGAAATTATGAAATGAGAGATATTGTTTTATTATAAGATTAATAAATTAATATAAATGATTTATTAATATGTTAAAAGATTAATATATTAATTAGAAATCATAAGGTTTAATTAATAGTTAGCCAGAAATTAATTAGAATTAATTTTGGGGTTAATTGTGTTAATTATAAAGTGTAGGGACTAGTTTGCAATTATCAAATAGTTGAGTGGAAGGCTGCAGAACCCCCTTGGAAGGGGGTGGACGAAATCTATAGGGGAAACCCTAATGATTTCGTCCAAGGGGCTTGGATAAGGCCTTTGGATTAGCTTAGGCCCCAAGCAAAGGAGTATTAGGGTTTTCCCTAAACCCTAGATCCCTCAGCTATATAAGGAGCCTCCCAGCTCCTAAATTCGGCCACTCCTTCCCTTGTGAAACCCTACGGCCGATTTTTGCATACCCTACTCTCTCTCCTTCAAGTTTCCTTCTTGCTAGCTTTTGCGTGTGACTCCATTAGAGGCATTACATTTGTGGTGCTAGGCTTCCAAGAAGATCAAGTTCAAGAGGATTAACAATTGTTTGCTATAACAATTGTAAGGTATGTAATTCTAAAACCCTAGTTTGTTAATTTCGAAAATAGCCTCTCTCCTCTAGGGTTCTTGTTTTGCAATTCAAAGTTATATGTTCAATAGTTAAAACATAGATCCAAAGTAGGTTGCATGTGAAATTAGGAATTGTTTTCTAGTTTATTTGTTTCCCTAAAACCCATCATGGCCTTCCCAAGGCAACTGTACATAAACAACAAAACCTTTTTCCTATCTCTATGAAGGAAACGTCCTCTGCCGTTACTGAAATCCCAGCCACTCCCAGTGCCGGTCATTTCGTTATTACCCACTAAATGATTCCACTTACTATATCTAGATGTTGAACGCATAACTCAGTGTGTGAATCAAATAATCCTTCGAGTAAAAGATTCGTCCCTGCAACGGTTAGACTCATACAAGACCTGCACAACAGAGTCAAATAATCCACTCTGATATTATTTAATCCCGCTGTGAGTGACTTAACATCTCTTGGTCAACTAGCTGATCCACACAAGAATTCTCTTATCACTACCTGTCCGAAGATCTTGCTGCCTCTTACCCACTTCCAACCGATCTGAGACCTCCCAAGTCCCAACTTAACTGCCAATTATCAGAAATACCGGATTGTCACCCGGTTTCTGAACTAAATAACACCCTCTCAGTCGCTCCCAGCGACCTCCGAAGAAAAATTCTGGCTATCGAAAACTGTTCTATCTACATTGCAACTTATGGCTCTATAGTCTTGGGATCTCCGATCCCCTACCTTCACCCTACGGTCTCTGCCAAGTCCCACCTGCCTTGCTATGATCGTACGGGCCTCGCCCACGGGTCTCACCCAAACCATGCTACAGAGTGGCCTTGCTCACAGTTCTCACCTATCTAGGGTTACACAGGTCCAACTCCACCTCGACTCCCCTTTACCTATCCTTACCTGATTCCGATCACGCTAACTAGGAGATACGGGCCTCGTCTACACTCTACTGACTACGAGAGATGGGCCCTCGCCCACACTCCTCCATCTAACCGCTAATGAATGCTACGGCTATCCCGCAGTCTTACAACACTTCCCATACTATCTATCTACATGAAGAATGCTACGGCTGCCCCGCAGTCGTACCATACTTTCCCTCGCTATCTATCTACTAGTGTATGCTACGGCTATCCCTCAGACTTACAACACTTTCCACACTGTCTCAACCGCTGATCGCCAGCACGAACACATCCGTCGTTGAGCATGCACACGACCTAACATCTTGTCTCATCTCGCGTCCTGACAGGAATCCCCAACTTGTTTTCCCAAAACCAGCTATCAAACATCAAAATTAAGAGACCCCAAGGTTGGGATGTTTCCCAAACTCCCAACTCACACACTCCTTAATCCAAACAGCCACTTGAACCATCTTCCTCCCTAGTGGGAGTGCGAACTCATCCTAGACAGTCCAGTGGAACGCTAGCAAGCTCGCAACCTGTAGGTGTTTGTGAACGATGTGTTCACCGGTGTACTCCATCCCCCTCATGGTTGCCTTTAGGACATTTATTGTTGAGGAACCCCCTTAGCAGTAGTGTCCATCCCGATGATGATCCTTAGGCTAGGTCCCTTATGATAGGTGTTTAGGGACGTAAAGTGAGGATAACGGGAACGGGTAATCGGGTTATTGTTGATTGATGAAATTAATAAACTTATTTATTGTGGGTTGAAAACCCTATGTGCTCACCAGGCTCCCAAGCATGACCCACTCAGTTTTATGTAATACAGGTAGTGGCGCTCGAGCATAGATGTGATGTTTTGGATGAGGGATTACGGATATAGGCATGTAGATATGAAATAATTGTTGGGTTTTGAGCATTCTAACACTCCTATGGTGTACATGCAACCCTATAAACCTTGGATCTATGTTTTCTCTATTATACATGCAAATATTAACTATTCCAAGGTTTCATCCTAACTAGCATATTATGAAGCACCTATACTACAAAGTTCTAGTTAGATGACATACCTTTTGATGTAGCTTGATGTCTTCAAGCTTTAAGAGCTTAGCCCCAATAATGTGGAAGCCTCAAATGGAATCACAAATCACCAAAACACCTTGGAAGAACTTGAGAGAATATGTATGCACACTAAAATCGGCCCACTCTTATTTTCACACACTTGTGCCAATTTTGTGAGCCAATAACCCCTTTATATACTATGGAGGATTAGGGTTACATCCATGTAAACCCGAATACCCATGACCTTTCATTTACATAGGATCCATGGGTTAAAAGCTCCACGGACCATCCATGAAAGCTTAGCCCAACCTAAATGAACTTGGCCCATTCCATATATATAAGAGTCCATATTTAATTAGTTCTTTTTGATCACTTAATTAATTCTAAATTAATTCTTGATCAATAGTAATTAAATAATATGATTCCATATTAATATATTAGAACTTATAATATATTAATATAAATCATAAATATACTATTCTCAAAAGACTATCCATATAAATTATGCCGGTGAAGTGCAACCCAAATGGACCATGCCGGGTCGGGTCAAGTACATACCAAATATAGTTATGGACTTAGACATTAATCCAACAGTCTCCCACTTGGATAAGTCTAAAACTATTATTGAGTATGACTTCAAAACCTAACTGGCAATCGTAGCTCTTAAAGCCGCTGTCGAACTCTGACCTTGTTAATGACTTGTCCATTAGATAAGGGATCATATATTCCTCCATTCTAGATATCATATGGACTGATACATGGATTATAATCATTCTCTCTGTCCATTTGTTGTTTCCCGATTTTCGATTTATGATGACTGACTGATTGAAAAAATCAAATCAGTCCTGGCTTGGCCAAGCACTCACATGTGTCATCGCTAAATCATCGAGGGGCCCACAGATATCGCTTTTATCCCGAAGGTAAAAGGAATGGATAAACTTCGACTCATATGGCTTGTTCTACTACTTGTTGAATCATACACAAAGGCACGTTTTATAACATCGAGTTACCAAATGCGTTTTCGTTCAATCAATGTATAACCAACTCATAGTAACAACTCATATCTCTAGGTTTGAAGAATATAAGATATTATCGTCTCATGATCACTTATGATAAAATCCAGGAAGTGATTCAAATGAGCGCGGGTTGAATCCAATACTCAGAACTTATGAGCACTCATGAGTGTTGTAGCACCACTTTGTCCACCAACTTGGACCTCTACAAACCAACCCATGACAGTCTTGATTCATATCTACTTCCAACATATGACCGACTGTGGATGGTTTGAATAACTTAATCATTCAGGAAGAGCGACTTAGTTATTCTGGAAGTCAAAACATGCAAAGTGAAACACAAGAATAAATGAATCAAATATGGTATCAAACCCTATGAATATAAATAAACACTTTTATTTATCACCATACTGATTACTCATTATTCATTGTTTCGGTTTTATCAACTTTATACTTGAATTAAAAACACTAGTTGTCCCATGCTCCAAGCATGTACACTATGTTTTTCTTAAACAATAGCTTTGCCATACACCAAGTATGCACTCTATGTTTGTCTATGATCCTTACTTTGTGAAATAAACCAATTGAACATAATTTCAATGATTCTAATTTCACACTCCCAAATCCTTATCGAAAAATGTGAGAGTTTCAAATTCCTATCATTTATCGAAATCTGTTTAGATTTTAAACTTATATGCACTGACCCTCCTGTAATGAATATGTACAAAGTCACAAAGACTTGTCAACAGTCATTATAAGGTATTCCAATGGAGATCAACTCCATGGAAACTAAGTCTCATATTCAAAGTACATTGCTTTGGACATGCTTCTTGCATTAAGTTTTCTAATCTTACACAGATAACTTCCACCTATGGAGACAACTCCATATTCTCATTTTGACTATCACTTCTGAATAAGAGATGCCTCTTTTCAGAATATGTCAATATGGTCCTTCCAAAATTAGCACTATACTTCCAACTGTCCCCGAGCAACCAATCTTTGGTAAACCTCAGATTGTCCTCGACAATTGCTTAATCATTTTAGTCATATCCAATTCTAGCCCTTTTCCCTTCTCAATGCCTCTGGGCATTTGGAAAAATTTAGAAATGACAAATATTATAGCACATGCAATCGATCCCCAAAGCAAATGGTACACGATTCATGATGTCTCACATAAAGACATGATTCTAGACCAGTCTTTTGCTACAATATTTTTATTTGCCATGTTTTCAAAATTTGACTATGAAGAGGGATGCCGTAATCATAATCGAATTTTGAGAACGCAATATATAGAATTTCCTTAAGTTGAACCAATCCAACATGAAATTCATATATATATTCTTGACTAAAGATGATTAAGGTCTCAATCTAAGCCTTTAGAACTGAAATGAAGTATATCCTCTCCCTTAAGTATAGCAAAACAACTTTTTCAATCCCTGCAGCCTCACAAATTGAAACTTTTGATTTCTATAATTAACATTGCTAACTTGCAACACTAACAATAAGTATCATGCTCCCACTAACATGATGATTATTAGCATAACACTTATGCTCCCACTAGCTTTGACATGTACTCAGAAATCAGCTGGACTTCTAGAAATCAATACTTTATTGACTTTCTTACCAAAGTTGAGATTTCTGATACGAGATGCTTTGATAAAACTTTATCAAAATCATACACCTTTCCTTAGATAGCATGCATGTGTTTCTAAACAATTTCAGAACTATGAAAAGGGATGTCGTAATCATAGTCTCAATTGTTTAGACCTTTTGCCATCTGCTTCAAATCTACTTGGTGGAAGTGTTTCCTCACCATCATTTTCATGAATCGGAGAGAAACCTTATGACCCTTAGATTTTATGGTGTATGTGTTCTTATCCATGTGAATCGTCAAAACCATAGTCATAAGACAAGGATACTGACAAATCCAAACTCATATGGACTGAACTTATGCAATCTCAACTTCTTGCCACCTGGCAGTACAGGGCCTGCCATTGCTTCCAAGTTGTTATGCAACCAATTGAGAACTTTCAGAACTCCTATGCAAAGCCAACTTTAACTGGAATGGGCACATAATATGTCAACACGATAGGTTATAAACCTCAAGTCGTGAGCTAGTGAAGAACCTCAGGTTTTATTCTTGATTAGTTCTTGAAATTCTTTTTAGGATCTTTAAGACTCCCACTATCCTCTTGACATATAAGACTATCTTGCCAAATATTCAAGAGATAGTGCGGATTCTTTATCATGACAAACACTTCACACAATTGGCCTTAGTTGGTCTTTGTTTTATCCAAAACATCACAACTTACCAATTTCAAATGTACAAGAGTAGGACACTTTTACTCTTACATTTGACAAGTGTTTTAAACCTTTCTTTAAGATATGTCACTGAAGTTACGATCTTGGAGTATGACTCTAAGAATTGTTTTGGAACGAAGTATGACTCATCTTCCTGATCTAACCATTTCAACAATTCATGACTCCTCTTCTTAGTCATAAGAATGCACTAAGATGACATTTAGAGGACTAATTGTGATATGATTTCTAAATCATTAAGATGATCACAAACATGATACTAAAGTACTCTCCCATCTTTTCAGATTTGAGAAACTTTTATCTTTCTGCCTAATTTGATTCTTCCCATTCGTTCTGCCATACATTGAGACTTTTCCAATGTTTCAGAATTATACTTAAACTTGTAAGTATAACCATATTTACTAAACTTTAGTAAATCAAATAGTCTTAACGAGCTTTGTGGTGGACATGACCAGTGCACAAGAATGTGTACTCGATCTCTTTAGTCCTTCACTTGACTCACACATCCATGTGAACAAGTAATTAGTCTTGATTTTCCAATGCTTGAAAGTTCTCATTCATCATACTATTCAACTTGCATGATTCCAAGTTTCGGTCCAATTGAAACTTGGGTGATGAGGAACTTTCCTGATTTGGTAAATTTAGACACTACCACAAATGAAAGAATCAAATCCATTTTCCAATATTGCTGTCAGTGGAATCATATAAGCAACAATTTTCCACAAATGCCATTGTAAGGATACTTCAAATAAATAAAATTAAACAATTTTGTTGTTTTAAAACTTTGTGGTGGACATGACCAGTGCACAAGAATGTGTACTCGATCTCTTTAGTCCTTCACTTGACTCACACATCCATGTGAACAAGTAATTAGTCTTGATTTTCCAATGCTTGAAAGTTCTCATTCATCATACTATTCAACTTGCATGATTCCAAGTTTCGGTCCAATTAAAACTTGGGTGATGAGGAACTTTCCTGATTTGGTAAATTTAGACACTACCACAAATGAAAGAATCAAATCCATTTTCCAATATTGCTGTCAGTGGAATCATATAAGCAACAATTTTCCACAAATGCCATTGTAAGGATACTTCAAATAAATAAAATTAAACAATTTTCTTTTATTTTAAAACTTTGCGGAAAAACTTATCCTTACAATCCACATGGAAAATTGTTGTTATCTATTCCTTAGCAATATATCATAACTTCTTAAGCAACTGCTCAAAATTATGATGCGATCGAAATCCACCTTCGCGATCAAAATCAGCATATACTTCCTTTAAGATTTCTCTCTATTCTTTGATTCTTAAAACATCAACATGTGACCCAGTCATATCATGTAATGAGGATCTCAGAATAGAACTTAACAGAGTTAGATAATGGGCTCTACCTGATGTAGAGTCAAACTTATTGACTTTAACATCCTTAGGTAAATTTGGCAGCTTTGCAATCAACGCCCCTTCCTTTGGCAAAATAAACATATGGACCCTTTGGTAATGGGACTATCTCAGACTTAGCCTTTCTCTTTACCATTTGGTCAATCGGGTTGACTATGGCCAATCCCTTTCCATTGGGAAGAGAATGCTTTTTCTGGATTTCCAGTGTCACCATTGTCACTGTCCATAAAGTTTTTGGGAAGTTGATCTTCTAATCAAATTTGCTTTACTATCGTTCCAAATCATCGCTGATTCAGCAGCACCAAGCAAATAGATATGATCATTAAGGTTCATGTCATAGTCTGTTTCATAGTAGTCCCAAAGGAACTCACTATGTGATTTAGAAAGTGATTGAACATCCAACTTTCTCAAGACTTTGACACCCAACTCTCCCGACTTGTCAATATGTGACTTCATCTCTAAGATGTGATCACACATAGACCTTGCTTGCCATTAGGGCTTGAGTGACCTTGAACTTGTGGGTTAGGGAGAATAAATGGAGGAGGTGGAGGAAGAGAAGTATGACTTACATGAGCCAAACTCAGGAAGTCATATTCATTAGGAAAGCTTGGTTTGGGAAGATCATTGTTGTCTAAACCAGACATCAACAATGGGAGAAATTCACGTAAAGTTGATTTAAGTCCTTAATATAACACCCAATATGATATATTAAGGCTAGGACCCAACAAACTATTTTATAACTTGGAAGAGGGATGCCGTAATCCAAGCTATAAAATATTTGAAGGTAGGTGAATGACGATTCACCAATTTCCACCAAGATAAACGAAATGTATTATTAGGTTTTAATTGGTTTTGAAACTCCTAGATTCTTTTGAGATTCATTGAACTTTTCAATGGCATGTTTCAATCTCGAGTGTGCCCTTCAGTTTTTGTGACTGGGATGCCGAGGATCACAAAACAAGGTGTGAAGTAACCATGCAAATATACTTGGTACCCTTAATATTTACCCCTCAATCGATGTGCCGGTTAACCACACACGCTCCAACGATACTATGATAAACATTAAGTTACCCTTTGCCTACCTTGTTAAGTCCAGGTTAGTGTGCCGGTTAACCACACACGCTCCACTAACAGCTTAAACAAAGTGCAAAGTGTAATTTCATGGATTAGCACCTTATTCACATTTTCCTAAGTAACTAAGATTGAGAATTTATAAGTGTTTAGTTACTTAGTATTTATCATTATACTTATAATGAAGGGAGAATTATAGTCCTTGTCCTACCTGTTCGGCTAACGACCCTCCACCGGTCAAGGAAGCAGTGGGTGAGAGTGGACACCCATTAAACTGCCATTTTATAGGCAGTAACCTTATACCCCCCTTATAGACCAGCTTCGTGAATGAGGCCTACTAATGGTAAGACGACTTGCTCTTATACATATAATATATTAAACTTTTAATATTATAATAGTATAAGGGTGTATTTTAGACATTTAAAATACTTGGTGGTTTAATCTATTAATTAAACTAGACTCTTAATTTAATTAAACTCAAACCATATATTTATGGATTAATAATACTCTTTTAATTAAACGCTTTAATTAACTATTAATAAAGTCCATAAGAGTTAATTTGAACTATTCAACAAAACATCATAATTCCAATTATTAAACTCAAAATTAAAACCATTTAATTAATTGTTTAAGTTATGAAACCAAGAGTTTTAGAATTCAATTCTTTTTTTTATAAAAAACTTTTCTCAAATTCCAAAACTTGAGGGCAAGTTTTGTAATTCTTGAAAACCTTTGGATTCCAAAACTTATGGAATTAATGGTGTTTTATGATGAAACTTTCCATGTTCCATGACTTAAGAACAAGTTATGGAATTCTTTAAAACATTAACACCAAATTTTGTCACTCCATAAAAACTTTGAATCAAAATTTTTTTTTTTTTTAAAAAAAAAACTTTCATATCCATAACTTATGGAAGTTTCAAAAACCCTTAAGATCACAACTTTAAAAAAAACTTTTGAGCTCCAAAATTTTATGACAAAATATGTAACTCCTTAAAACATTTAGATCAAACTTTTAAAACTAATAAAATAATCATATCATTTTATCTTTTACTAAATTTAACATAATTCAACTCATATAACAAATGATTCAAATTTTACAAATAATTCGTTTTTCACAAAACAAGTAATTATCTTAAAATTTGACAAACGTCATGTTTTTTTTTTCCTTTTTTTTCAACTTGAATATAAAACATTTGCATCAATATAACAGAAAACAACCCATGGCTCTAATACCACTGTTGGGTTTTGAGCATTCTAACACTCCTATGGTGTACATGCAACCCTATAAACCTTGGATCTATGTTTTCTCTATTATACATGCAAATATTAACTATTCCAAGGTTTCATCCTAACTAGCATATTATGAAGCACCTATACTACAAAGTTCTAGTTAGATGACATACCGTTTGATGTAGCTTGATGTCTTCAAGCTTTAAGAGCTTATCCCCAATAGTGTGGAAGCCTCAAATGGAATCACAAATCACCAAAACACCTTGGAAGAACTTGAGAGAATATGTATGCACACTAAAATCGGCCCACTCTTATTTTCACACACTTGTGCCAATTTTGTGAGCCAAGGACCCCTTTATATATTATGGAGGATTAGGGTTACATCCATGTAAACCCTAATACCCATGACCTTTCATTTACATAGGATCCATGGGTTAAAAGCTCCATGGACCATCCATGAAAGCTTAGCCCAACCTAAATGAACTTGGCACATTCCATATATATAAGAGTCCATATTTAATTAGTTCTTTTTTATCACTTAATTAATTCTAAATTAATTCTTGATCAATACTAATTAAATAATATGATTCCATATTAATATATTAGAACTTATAATATATTAATATAAATCATAAATATACTATTCTCAAAAGACTATCCATATAAATTGTGCCGGTGAAGTGCAACCCAAATGGACCATGACGGGTCGGGTCTAGTACATACCAAATATAGTTATGGACTTAGACATTAATCCAACAGATCTGGCCCTGCTGGCCCCTCAAAATTTGATCCGAAATCTTGGGTCCCTTCCCTAGACCTTCCAGTATATGCAACCGATCTAGTTCTCTCTTCCCAATGTGCTTCAAGTCAATATCCCGTTCTCGGGTTCTAGAAGTCATATCCTTCCGGGTCTTGCACCCCGCGGTACCCGCGATCTCTTTGATATCATTTTGTTGTATATCATGATACCTTACCTTCTTCGTTTCCTCATCTGCTGCATGCTGCAGTACCATATAAGCTCTTTCTCGAGACTTGGCAGTGATCTCTGCCACATTCTCAGTAGTCTGGCGGAGATCTAACAACTCTTGCGCCAACTACTGCGCCTCAATCGCCTGGGCAAACTCTGCCCGGAATCTGGTCGAAAAGTCATCCCATGACATAGCATCAACCACATCATCATCCAACTCACTACCCACCTATTCTCTCTTTCAACACGTGCCCCGTCCTTCAGGAGACAGGAGACGATTCGGACCTTGTCCCCCTCGGGACACCAGCTAGAACGAAAGGCGTTGGCGACATCTGCCAACCACCGGCTGCTAGCAATGTAGTCCTTAGCCCCATGATAGTCTGGAGCTCCACAGGCTCTGAACTCCCTAAATGTCAACGTGCGCGCCCCCATCATGGCCGCCATCTCGGTGCGGAACTCACCCAACCTCTCGTCCAGAATTCCCAAAATGCCCTCCTTGACCGTACCGAAGATCACATGAGTCTGGTCCATAATACTGCGCGCAATCTCATTTGATATAAACTCTATCATATGCTCCTCGAGCTGCCCGACTCTTGAGCTCGAGCCTGATCCCTTGCCTGCGCCAGAACTGCCAACTGGCCTATCACGTAACATCACCATGCTCGAAACATACCATAATAACCATCAGAATACTCATCACTATCGAGGGATCACACACACACACTACAAGTTTCCTGGTTTTATCTCAGCCCTCCTTGACTCGAGTACAAATCCTCTGCTTTCAGTAGTATGGGCCCATACTAGCTTCCACAGCTATCCGTACTTTCCTCAAGAATTGCCTTGACTCCACCAAGTCCCTTTCACTACTACTGCTCCCAGCACTAATCTCATCTTAGGCTTGACCTAGGGTATCCTCCATCTCACTCTCTGCCATCAGCTGCATAAGAAGTCCCTGCTATCTCCCCCTAACTAGCTTGCGAATACCATTACATATTACTAAGACCAGATAATTCTTCGAATGAGAGGTCCTACCCTACAACGGTTAGACTCAGACGAGAGCTGCGAAATAAGGCTAGACCTAACCTTCTGAAATTATTTAGTCCTCGTAATATGTAACTTAACATATTCGTTTACTAGTTAGTTAAAGATAACTAGAACTCCTAAAAGCACAAAGCAAGCAGCATTCGGGCGTTGGGTAAACAAAACCAAGCATATCCTAATCAGGCCACCATATCTCTGACTAATCAGTACTAGCATTCAGTTCATAAAGCTCATACACATATAGAAGGCACATAAGGCATACTTCCTAGATCCTTAGTCCTAATCTAGCATGCACTACTCATAAGCATATCATAACTAAAAAAACATGTATGGGTAATTTAGGAGAACTTACTTGAGCTCGGCTGATTGCATGCACCACACCCTTTTCTCTTTTAAAAATTCTTTTCTCTTTTAAAAGTTCTTTTTATAAAAATGATTTTCTTTTGAAATTTTTTATACCAAGTCCTTAGTTTGAGTTCAGACATACCCGAGAGTGTGCCCGAATCACTCAAACCAAGGCTCTGATACCAACTTGTAACATCCCAAAAATCAGGTCCAAAAATTTCGTTTTTAAACCATTAAATAAACCATAGTTATTAAAATCATTTCCTCAAAACATAAGTCATAGCATTCCAAACATCAATCAAAGTATCATATCAAAACATAAGAGTAAACATCCCAGGCTAAACATAATGGTGTGTGCCAAGGTTGTAGAACTCGCTACCCGGTACCTGCTCGACCGACTGGGGAGTAGCGAGTACTCGGGAGTACTCGGGGAGTACTCGGATTCGGTAATTCATGTAGAAATATTTTTAGGAAAGTTATATATGTCAAAATCATAAATTAAAATCACAATTTGATTGAAATATATAAAAAAATTAGATACATGTGAATACATAAAAACTGAAATACACACAAATGTCTCACTTCATAAATAATTACTGAAAATTTAAGATATATATGTAGTAGTAATCACATGTGTGTGTTAAATAATAAATCATTAAGTGTATTATACATATTAATATTGAAATTCTTGATTTGTTTTCTCTTTTTATGATAATTTTGACCCTTTGACCGATTTTGACCGAGTTGGCCGAGTTTGACCGAGTAGGCCCGAGTAATACCGAGTAGGCCCGAGTTAGAGAGATTTTGACCGATTTTTGACCGATTTTTGACCGAGTTTGACTTAATCCGAGTTTTTTTGCCAAGTTCACATTACTCGCCTCGGTGGAGGGGCGATTCCGAGTAATCGGCCGAGTACTCGGCTGAGTAGGCCGAGTTTTGCAACACTGGTGTGTGCGATGCAGTCATCACGAGCCCTTCTCTTTGCAACTAGAAATACCTGAAACCAAAACTGAAAACCGTAAGCACGAAGCTTAGTGAGTTCCCCATACTACCACATACCATACACATAACCACATATACTGGGCCCCCGCCCCTACATCGGGCCCCTCCCGGCATCAGGCCCCGCCTGGCATCGAGCCTCGCTCGGTATACAAATCTGTTTATCTTAGGCCCCGCCTGTCTCTGGGCCTCGCCCGCTATACGCATACAAGAATATCACATAATAATACTAGCACATTAAGAAACATACACAATACTATATACTCCAGTCCTAAAGGCCCCGCCTAACTTGGGCCCCTGTCCTGTCCTGTCGTGCTACTCCAGTCCTCGAAGTCTGACGCCGCAAATAACTCGGGGTAATGCTCTCTCATCTCCTCCTTAGGCTCCCATGTCCATTATGAACCCTTTCGGTGCTGTCATTGCACCTTCTACAATCCCACTGTCTTTTTTCACAGAGTCTTCGTCTTCCTGTCTAGGATCGCAACCGGTCTCTCTATGTAGTTCAAGCACTCGTCCACCAAAATGTCCTCCAAAGGAACCAATACAGAGTCATCAACTAAACACTTCCACAACTGAGAGACGTGAAAAGTACTGTGGATATGACTCAGCTCCTCGGGTAGATCTAATCGATACGCAACCCTACCCACCCGGTCAACCACCCTGAAAAGTCCAATATACATGGGGCCAAACTTTCCCCTCTTCCTGAATCGGATGGCACCTTTCCACGGTAACAACTTCAGGAGTATCATATCCCTGACCCAAAACTCTAAATCTGACCGCTGCCTATCAACATAACGTTTCTGGCGGCTCTATACAGTCTGCAACCTCATGCACCTGTTGGATCAACTCAGTAGTCTGGAACACCACCTCCGTGCTACCCATGACTCGCTGACCGACCTCACGCCCAACATATCGAGGTCTGATACTTCCTATCATATATCATCTTAAAAAGAGGTCGATCGATATTGGTATGGTAGTTGTTGTTGTAAGAAAACTCAGCCAGTGGAAGATATGTATCCCATCTACCGCCGAAATCCAACACACAAGCCCGCAACATATCCTTTAAAGTTTGGATAGTCCGCTCACTCTGACCATCAGTCTACGAATGAAAATCCATGTTGAAGTGCAGGCGAGTACCCAACTCCTCATGAAATCTCTTCCAAAATCTAGAAGTAAAGCGTACATCCCGATCCGAGACTACTGATACCAGAACCCCATGCAGTGCTACAACCTCTCTGATATAAACATCTGTCAACTTCTCCCCAGAGATGCTCTCCTGAATGGGAATAAAATGTGCACCTTGGTCAATAGATCCACGATGACCCAAATCGAATCCACCCCTCGTGTTGTCCGTGACAACTTCGTGATGAATTTCATCGTGATCTCATCCCATTTCCAAACGGGAATACCCAACGAATCCATTTTGTCGTTAGGACACTGATGCTCAACCTTGACTATCCTGCAAGTCAAGCACCTCTCCACTACCAAGCCACATCCTTCTTCATGCAAGGCCACCAATAATCGGGTCGGAGATCTCTATACATTTTCGTCGCACTCGGATGAATAGAAACTATTGAATTGTGCGCCTCCTCCATCAGTACCTGCCGTACACCACCCCAATATGGGACCCAAACCCTTCGATGTAAGGTCAACAGTCCCCTACTATCGTTATCAAAAGAGGACACTTGCCCCAAAATGCGCTCACTCTTGCGGTGCTCCTCTTTGATGGCCTCGACCCGAGCCTCACGAATCTGATCCAATAATGGAGTAATCACCCTCATCCCTCGACATAGATCTCAAATAGGTGTGCTTGCCACCTTGCGACTGAGAGCGTCAGTCACCATGTTGGCCTTCCCGAGGTGATAAATGATCTCACACTCATAATCCTTCACCACATCAAGCCACCTGTGTTGCCTCATATTCAGAATTGGATGATCCATCAAGTACCTCAAGCTCTTGTGATTCGTGTAAATGGTACAACAGACCCTATAGAGTTAATGTTTCCAAATATTGAGGGTGAAAACAACCACTACCAACTCTAAATCATGAGTGGGATAGTTCGCCTCATGAGGCTTCAGCTGCCTCGAAGCATAAGCAATAACCCGACCCCTATGCATCAAAACCGCACCCACTCCCGAGATCGATGCATCACATTATACTACAAAATCATCCACACCCTGTGGAAGAGTCAATATCGGAGCCTCACACAACCTTTGTCTCAAATTATCAAATGTCACTTGCTGCTTAGGCCCCCATCGGAAAGTAACTGCCTTCATTGTCAACCTGGTCAACGGAATTGCAATCCTGGAGAAATTATTGATGAACCTCTTATAATACCCTGGTAAACCCAAGAAGCTCTGAATCTCAAGTGGAGACTTCGGAACCTCCCACTGCGTTACGACTTCGATCTTAGCCAGATCAACCAATATCCATTTCTCATTGACAAAGTGCCCCAAAAACTGCACCTCGCGCAACCAGAACTCGCACTTGGAGAACTTGGCATAAAGCCTCTCCCTCCCCAGAGTCTCCAGATGCTCTCATAGGTGATCCTCATGTTGCTCCTTGGTCTTAGAATAGACCAAGATATCATCAATAAATACAATGATAGTTTGATCTAGCATTGGCCTACACACGCGGTTCATGAGGTCCATGAACGAGGCTTGAGCATTGGTGAGCCCGAAAGGCATCACCATGAACTCGTAATGGCCATAACGAGTCCTGAAAGCAGTCTTCTATATATCCTAATCTCTAACCCTCATCTGATGGTAGCCTGAACGCATATTGATCTTGGAGAACCAAGACGCACCCTGTAACTAGTCGAATAAATCATCAATCTTTGGAAGCAGATAACGGTACTTCACCGTTAGCTTGTTAAGCTCCCAATAATCAATGCACATCCTGTGGGAGTCGTCCTTCTTCTTCACAAATAAAATCGGCGCTCCCTATGGTGAACTACTCGGTCTGATAAAACCCTTGTCTAACAGCTCCTGCATCTCCGGTGGTGCCAACCGATAAGGTGCCTTGGATATCGGAGCCGCGCTTGGTACCAGATCAATACGAAACTCCACCTGTCTCTCCGGAGGCACTCCAGGAAAGTCCTCCAGAAATACGTCTGAATACTCTCGAACTACCGACACATCCTTAGTCATCCTCTCTCTCTCTCTCTCTCTCTCTCTCTCTCTCTCTCTCTCTCTCTCTCTCCATCCTGGTGTCCAATATATAGGCCACAAAACCTGAACAGCCCTGCTGATGATATCATCCTAGCTCTTGCATCTGAACAAAGAGTCGGTCCGTGTTGAGAACCTTCGCCATGAATAACTAGTTCTCCACCACTTGAGGGTTCCAACCCGCACTGACTGGTGACCACTATCAATCATTTGCCCATTAGGGCTCAACCGATCAATCCCCATAATTACTTTTCTCTCGCGCAAAGGGATAGGAACCAAATCAATCGGGTACCTCTCTCGGAATAGCTCAAGAGTACAACCCCGACGAATCCTCGATACTCTCATTGAACGATCACCATCGATCTCTACCTCCAACGGATAATCCAGCTCCCCAGGAGCATCATCAAATCTCTTGCTGCGTGCAAGAGATACAAACTATTAGGTAGCACCTGAATAAAAAAGAACCAGAGCAGGCAATCCGTTCACTAAGAACGTCCCTAAACATTACAACATGAAACATAAGCATAAACAATAACGAAAGCGCATAAATAAATGAAAATAAAAATACCCGTAACCACGCCAGGAGTCGTATGCGCCTCCTCGACTGCCAATTGAAAATCCATGCTCTTCACTACGGTCATCGCCTACATGCCTTCTCGGTCATCAATGATCCTCAACATCGCCGAAGCGGGTGCCGCGATTGCTCCTCCAGTAAAACTCGGGCAACCAGCCTTCGTGTGTCCCTCTGATTGCAATGAAAGCAAATCAGACCTAAAATATGGGTGGTGGTGGTGGAAATACAATCCCTGCCGAAGTGCCCCGTCTTGTCGCACTTATAGCAGCCCGAACCACCCATCCTGCAAACTCCGTCATGCGTTTTTCCGCACTTGCCACAGTGGCCCCGTGTTAGGGGTGTCAAACCCAACAAATAATAGGGGTACGATATACTCCAAAACAATCCCACTATATTGCACTAAAAGGTAGTACAAGGCAAGCAGGGTCGATCCACAGAGACACGGGATAATTAGTCTATACCTCTTTGCGCAAGGTACTATGGTCACCAACAGTAAAGAGGGGGGGTTTGAGTGTAATGATGTGGCAAATCAATTTAAAACACGAGTAAACAACTAAACCAATGAATTAAGTTCAGATTTTGTAAGGACTCCAACTCCATGTATGACAATCTAGCAATGTGAATCAAAGATGACAAGACATTTGTTTCATTCTATCTAAGTTGGTACTTGAAAGTGTTAACAAGCTCTAACACTTTCCATTCACCACATTAATCAATCAAAACAAGCTCTTTGATTAATCCTAACCTTACTAACCTAATCTAAACAAGCTCTTAGAAGTAGATTAAAAGATTGCATTAAGCTTATTGTGAATGTTCCCAACAACACCCAATACTCCTCACAAGCTCGGGAGCGTAAGAATGTGTGAAAAGATTTACACTAAATTCATTCATAAGAAATCAATTTAATGCTTGTTACTTAGTTCAATTCAAAAAACAATTACGGATTTTGCAAAATGAATAGCTTGAATGACCTAACCCCAATTCAAATGGCCAATAAGAATCATTATTAGAATCAAACATTCGATTGAAGTAAAATCAATTTCACTAGATAGAAATTAAACACAAACATCAGGTCATATGATTTGATTCACAACCAAAAAGTCAAAACATGAAATGGGAGAAGTTAGGGTTCTAGCCACACATGGCTAGAACAAGATCACAAGTCTAAAGATGAAATTAAGTGTAATTACAACTTACAAAAACGAGAATTAATGTTTCCAAATGATTAACGGACAAACCCTTGCAAAAACCTTCGAAATCTCCTCTCCAATGGTGCTCTGATATGTTGTGTGTCTGTAAAAATGGCCCTCAACCCGTAATATGAAAGATAGGAAAAACTGCCAAAAGTTGGTTTTTGGGTCGAACACGGCCCGTGTTAAAATAGGCTAAACTGACACGGGTCGTGTTCAGCAGCCAACACGCCCCGTGTCAGCATGGTCAACAGCTCCCATTTTGGTCAAACACGCCCCGTGCCCACTTTTCAGTGTAAATTCAACACGCCCCGTGTACCTCTCTGACTCCAATTCCAAACTTGATTTTTTCAACTTTTTCGTTCTTCGCCCGATCATCCCGAAATCTTCACCAATGCTTCCCGACACTTCCCAAAGCGCGTTCCAACCTCCGGTTTACCTGAAAAAGACATGAAAGTGTGCAAATAAGGTTGTTCTAGACACTAACATGAATATGATGAAATGCAAGAAAAAGGAAGAACAATTGTGCTAAATAGATGCATGAAATGGGACTAAAAGGTGTGCAAAAAGGTGCACAAATAGCACCTAACAAATCTCCCCAAGCTTAGACCTTTCTTGTCCTCAAGAAAGAACAAGAACCGGACAAACAGGACGATTTCTAGATGGCAAAGAGAAACATAGAAAAAATGTGGACAGAAAGATCCTAAAAGCTAAGAATGAATGCATGCGATGAAAACCATGAAAATGAAACATATGTACAAAAGATACTTAAGGAACAAAAATTGAACCAACGAAAGATTTAAGAACACAAGTAATCTTTTTATTTATTTTTATAAATATGGACATATACGATCAGACTTTACATCAATGGGGCTCCAATCATTAATACCTAGGCGACCATCCTGCTTCCTTCCACATATCACAGACTCCCAAGGTGAGGAAGACCCGAAACGGTGTAATCCAATAATCCAACCCTAGTTTTATTAAAACTTTATACCTTACTAAGCTTTATGGGCGAAAATAACATAGTCCGGATCTCATGTCCTTAAGACTAGATGGCCAAGAATCAGAATCGACGCATCCTTAAGAACCCGTCACGGCGAATCAGCTTTCGCTGAAACAGTGAGCCAACCCGAAGGGGCCCAGCTCCTATGCTTTCACTTTTTCGAGAGCCACAAGTATCATATCACACAGTTCTTCTTTCGCCAGATTTGACTTTGAATTGGCTTTTGATTTGATTGAACTTTGATTTGTACTTCGTTTTGAATTTGGATTCTTCAATCTTCATTTTTGGAATTTCTTGAGATTTCTTCGTTTTGGCACTTGAAATTCTGATTTGGGTACTAGATATGACAATTGTACCCTTCCTTCTTTCTTGACTGTGTGGATCTGATACTTAGGGGCCGTTTGATAGTTGCTGTCAGGGAAAGTGCTGTATGGGAAAGTGCTGTCTGGGAAAGTTTTCTGACTGGGAAAGAAACAATGCTGTTTGATTGTACATATGACTGACTGTGCTGAATGATGAAAAATGACCATATTACCATGTTGTTCTATTCTGTGATGGATGAAGTTGTTGAATGATTATAAAAACATATAAATTATCATACAAAATCAAAATTACACAATAATCATTTAAAAATCCGAATACAAATTGTCTTACAAAGTAATTAAACATAAATCAATCAAAATCCAAATTGAAACATACTGAAATTGAAAATAACATACTAATTTGCATACATCTCTAAAGTAAACCGGGTGAAAGTAGTTGATTAGCAATCTGCTCACGCAAAGTAGCCATGTATTCAATGGCTTCTGAACCCCATTCTATGCCTTGTGTGTTTTCGTCTTCAATTCCTCCACCGTGCACATCAAGACTAACCATAACGTTCTCTTCAAAATTTTCAAATAACTCATCTTGGATATTGTATTTCCTTATAAAATTATGGACCGCGACACAAGCAATGACGATGTCTCTTTGTATCGGAAAAGGATAAGGAGCCATTTGTTTTAAGATTGGGAATCTCGCCTTCAATACACCATAAGCACGCTCAATAATATTTCTAAGTTGTGCATGAGCAAGATTGAACCTTTCTTCTTTAGTTAAAGGTCGACGTCCTCGAAAATCGGCTAACCAATACCTAGTGCCACGGTACGGAGCCATGAACCCACGAGTGTTGGTATATGCGGCATCACAAATATAATATTTATCTGTAGGCGAGTGACATTTGTTATATAAAGAATATAGATAATAAAACTTATATAAAGAATATAAATAAACTTATATAAATATTAGAAACCTGGTGGAGGGAATGGAAATCCGGAAGACGGATTGAATGCAACTTCTTTCAAAACTCTTGAATCATGTGCTATGCCTTCCCATCCAGCCCATACAAAGGTGAATATCATATCAAAATCACAAATTCCTAATACATTTTGATAACATTCACCTTTTCCTCTTCCCCTATACCTCGTTTGTTGATCAACGGGCACAACTACATGTACAAGAGTTCCATCTAGTGCACCTATTGCTCCGGAAAATATAGCTTTTAACCGTCTTTGTCGTTCTGAGGCATGTCTTGTTGGATTAGGATTTGTTGGTACTATAATTTCTTTTGCAAAACACATCATTGCATTTAAGACCTCATGAAAACATTGATGAATGGTTTGTGTGGAGTGATGAAATCTTCATTTAACAGCTCGAAAACATTCATTATGTCCTATAACATGTAAAAACATAGCCATCTTCTCTTCAATGCTTATCGTTCTACTAGCTTGCAACCAACTTCTTTGCGTAAAATGATTGCATAATAATACAAATGCCTCTTGTGTAAGACGCATCATATCGTAACATTCGATAGGGTCCCCGTGTATCAAATCTTGCGTATACGCATAACCGCTCGAATCGTTATCTCTTATTCTATGAATTTTTTTTAGCCTTGGCCGGTTTAACCTCAACCAATACAAGACAAGTAAAAGAAAAACTAAAGCTTCACCATTAGAAATCATACTTGACCTGTAAAATACAATTACATATAACATGTCAAATATAAAATAAACAACCAAAATATTTATAACATGACAAGTATAAAGTAAATAACAAAAAAATATTTATCTAATAACACAAAAGTGATGCACCAAAAATTATCCAATAAAAAAACCCATGCATATAAAATTCATCAAACGTAACATAACAAAAGTCATAGAAAAAGCCATCAAACCTAACATCCAAAAGTCATGCAACAAAGAAATAGTAAAAGTAATCAAATGTAACATCTAAAAAGTCATCAAAGGTAACCAAACTTCATTCCTGCACTCCTCACCCACGACTCACAAGTAGTAGGCGTAAGTCGTAACCAAACTTTCCTAATATCGGCACTTTCAGCAAATAACAAAAGAGCGGTCTTGTGTCTTTCATCTTCTTCTCCCCATCCCATTTTTGCCAATTTCTCCATACATGCATCTATGTCCTTATCCATTTCACTTCTTTGGTTTTGTTCCACAAGCGTCCTTGCAAACTTGATGATTTCCTCCTCAACTTCTAGTGCCCTTGCGTTTCTCTTGTTTCCACCAGCTCTTTTGTTTCCACCCATTCTCCTATTTTTCGAATGTCCAGAGGATTCTTCACTTGCAGCTACGTGTTGGGTTGAGTCGGGAGTTTCCATTTGGGTGCATTGAACCTCATCAAAGTCATGCTCAGTGTATTCAGGAGTAGGACGGGGGAGTGTAGAAGATGGCCCCCAACTATCAAAGCCGGTAGAGGTTGAACCTTCAAATAATTGTGTGCACAGATCAGGGAAAAGGAGGGGCACGGTTTTCAAAGCTCCTACAATCTTGTTCAACTGTTTAACATTTTGAAATTATCAAACCATTAAAAGAAAATAATCATATTTCTACTATTTTGTTTTATAATTAGACGAATATATATTACCTTCGTCTCCGTCTCCCATTGTTCGTCAGTTAAATTAAATTTATTTGTTAGAGGATCATATATATTTCCGGTTTTGCTTTTATGTTTCACCCAAGCTTGATACTTTCCTTTGTAGTAGTCGTAGTGGTTTCTCATCTGTTTTTGGTCAACGACTAAACCGTGTTCCTTTAATAATTTTTCGGCTATAGTTTTCCATGAATTTGGTTTTAGGGCACTACCCTCACGACCATATGTGGTTACTTCTTGGATACAAGCATCAAGAAAAGTTTTGTCTAAACTTTGGTCCCAAATGATTCTAGATTTTCTTTGTGACATGTCTATAATAAAAAACAGCAATAACTATGAAATTTCAGCATATATATTCAAAAAAACAGCATGTATATACACAATTCAGCATATATATTCAAAAAAACAGCATGTATATACACAATTCAGCATATATATTAAAAAAAACAACATGTATATACACAATTCAGCATATATATGAAATTCAACATGTATATTAAAAAAAACAGCATATATATACACAAATCAGCAAGTATTTTCAAAAAGCAAAAAACAAAAAACAAAATCAGCATGTATATACACAAATCAGCATGTATTTTCAGCATCTATGTAAAAAATACATCATATATCGGCAGAAAAAAAAAACAAAAAACAACATGTTTCAACATTTTTGTTCATCTTTCCGAATCAACACGTATTTTCTTCACCTATGCACGAAAATCAGAAGAGAAAAGAAAACAAGATGAAAAACATGAAACAAATTCTGATTTTGATACAAAAAGATGAACAAAAATCAGATTTCTAACATACAACTGAAAGAGATGAAGCATAAAAAGCAGAAGAAAAAAAACATAACACAAATGAAACATACAATCGAAATACAATCAAAAGAAATCATAATTTCTGATTTTAATCCCCAGAAGAAATCGACAAGAAATCGGCAGAAAAAAAAGGAAGAAATTACCTGTGGGAGGAGCTACAGGGCGGAGCCGGTAGCGATGGAGGCTGCTGGCGGGGGGAGGCTGGCCGGAGAAGACGAGTGATGAAAATCGACGAAGGGAAGACGATGATGACGGATGGAGGCGACGCAGGGAAAGGGAATACGCTTCTTTTTTTTGCTAGGGCATAATTGTCCAACGCCTTTTCTTTTCCATACAGACTTGGGTTTATTGCTTTGTGGGAAAGACCCATCTTAGCGAGAAAGATGATTTTTTTGGTCCAAATCAAACGGTCTTTCCGGCCCATTCAGCTGGAAAGATCTTTATGGGTCAGGAAAGACGTTTATCAAACGGGACCTTAAGCTCTCTGTCACCGCGAGGGTGACGCGTCTCAACAAATAGGTCCGTGTTCTGTGGGTCCAGAGTTGCCGATAAAGATTCTTTTTAAACATTCAGAAGCAAATCATCCTAAAGCTGTTATTACCGCCCAAAAAACGTTTCAATATAATTTCTTTTTATTATCTAAGGCTAGGGTCTCGAATTACGGTGTTTGGGTCCCCTAGTTATGACAGCTGATTCTACACTTCCGGTAACTATCCGGTCGCCTCGGGTATTTTGTTTTTTTTCATTTGATTTCTCGTTTTCCCAATTCATGGAGCTGTTGTATGTAAAGAGTGTCATCATCTCGTACATATATATATTTTTTTGAAAATGCATGCATGAATATGAAATGCAAAAAATGGTAAAATGCAAAAACTTGAAATAAAAACCTTTTTTTTTTGAAAATGCATGAATGAACCTAGTTTACAACTCTACCCCTCCCCAAGGTTAAAGATAAGCATCGTCCCCGATGCTCGGAAAGGGCGGAACAACCTATCTAATCACCGGAAGGTGGTGGGGGATGGTAGTCGGGTTGGGTAAGAGTCTAAAACAGTCACAAGTGCATACATATTGAATTTTAAAGCAAAATATGAACGATTAAAGATATGGAAAGAATTTACCGAATCGTTCTTGGAGCCTTGCAGTTGGTGGTGAGAACCTCCTCTTCAACCTCCCCAAGCTTGCCTACATAAAGTATCAAGCCCAAAAGCACAAAACATATTGTGAAAGTTTCGGACCTAGGGGTTCTTGGAAGAGAGAAATTGTTTTGGGGGTGAGTTATGGGTGAATGGGGGTGATAAAAACCGACTTTTAGACTTAAAACACATTTGTTCAGCAGCCAACACGGCCCGTATTCTTTTAGTGTAAAAT
Source organism: Lactuca virosa (assembly GCF_052849685.1). NCBI lineage: Eukaryota > Viridiplantae > Streptophyta > Magnoliopsida > Asterales > Asteraceae > Lactuca > Lactuca virosa. The sequence continues at coordinate 75,420,128 of NC_136431.1, forward strand.
CACACGGCCCGTGTTGGGGGTTTAAAATTCTGCAAATGGCTGAACACGGCCCGTGTTGGGCATAAGGTAAAAAAAAGACACGGGTCGTGTACCCCTCTGACTGCGAAAATGTTTGCTTCGCTTGAACACGACCCGTGTTCAATATAAGGCAAAAATGAACACGGGCCGTGTACGACTTTGTTTTCCACTTCCCACTTTTTGAACCCAAAAAATCCCCTCTCATTCAAACGAAATAGTTTTGCATCCCGAGGTCCGTTTGGTGATTTAAAACCATGCTTAAATACATTTGGAACATTAAAAACCAAAAACTCAAAGAAATGGAAATGTTTTTAAAGAAAAAGACAAAAATACCCCCGGGTTGCCTCCCGATTAGTCGCCCTTGTTTTAAGTTGTTGGCTCGACGTTGCCCCCGAATATGCTTCGTTCTAAGTATGTGGGCCTCTCCAACACATCAATCTTCTTGCCACCTCCTTCAACGGAACCTTCAACCTTCCTTTGGCTTTCTTTTTGCGCATAAACCAAAAAGGACTTAACCCTTTAATATCAGAGATTGTCCACTCAATCCGTTTTTGGTATTTGTTCAGCATGGTTATCAACTCACTCTCTTCCTTCTTCGATAGTTTATTTGAGTTGATGACCGGTTGAGTGCTCTCCTTCTTGACATGTATTAGCTTTAAAGGATCCGGTGGAGTTTTTGCTCCCGGATCTAGTGCTTGTTCCACCGGTGGAAGGAATTTGGCTTTGGTGGTAGGTGGCTTGGGTTTCATATCATCAGTCCTCATATGCTTCTTGTCATCAATAAACTCCAAAATCTCTAGCACCTCATTATTCATATCGAACTCCTTTGCAATCTCCTTGGCTTTGTCCCTGTCTAGTTTTTGTGACAAAATTAACTCTAGAAATTCATTGTTAGACAACTTTAAGCCCTTTTTAGTTGAGGGCTGGATCAAATTGACAAAATTAACAGATTGAACATCAGAAGGAACCTTCTTTGCTTCATGAACATTGAAGTTGATAACTTCACCATCAAATTCCATACTCAAAGTTCCATTGTAGACATCAATTTTTGTTTTAGAAGTTTTAAGAAAAGGTCTACCCAAAAGTATGGAACTTGAACTTGGAGAGTCATCATCTCCCATATCTAAGACATAAAAATCAGCTGGGAAGACAAATTCATCGACTTGCACTAACACGTCCTCTAATACTCCCTTTGGGTGTACCAAAGACCGGTCAGCAAGTTGGATGATCACACCGGTTTTGCTCAATGTTCCTACACCAATTGATTTGAAAAGAGAATATGGTAGGACATTTATGGATGCACCTAGGTTAAGCATAGCTTGGGGTACATAAAGATTCCCCAACTTGCAAGGCACGGTAAAGACACCGGGATCCTTGCACTTCGGGGGCATCCTCTTTTGCAAAACCGTGGATACATGCTCCCCAACTGTTACGACTTGATTTCCTTTTAATTTCTTTTCAGATACACAAAGATCCTTAAGGAACCTTGCATATCTAGGTACCTGCTTGATGGCCTCGAGGAGTGGAATGTTGATTTGAACTCTCTTGAACATTTGCATGATCTCACTCTCCTCCCGTTCTTTCTTCGTGCTCTTTAATCTTTCGGGAAATGGAGCAGGTGTGGCTTTAGACTCAGTGATGAAGGGCTTCTTTTCGATTGTTTTCTCTTCCTCCTTCATTTCTTTGGTTGCCTCTTCGACCATTATTTCTTCTTCCTTTTGATCAACCGACACTTTTGGATCATCATAGCTCTTTCCACCTCTCAAAGTGATGGCACACACATTGTGCCTTGGATTCTTTTCAGTTTGGGCGGGCAACTTTCCTTGAGATTCTAGTTTGCTTACGGAAGTAGCAAGCTGTGAAACTTGTTGCTCTAAGTTCTTTATTCTTGCTTTTGTCTCTTGTTGGAAAGTTTGGGTGCTAGTGGCCAAACTCTTCACTATGTCCTCTAAGGACATGCTTGATGAACCCGCTTGTTGGGGAGGGTGTTGTGGCTGCCTTGGCTGAAAGTTCTGTGGTGGAAAAGGTGGTCTCTGTTGGTATTGATTTGGTTGACTTGGTTGATAACTTCCCTGTTGATTTCCTCCCCAACCTTGATTGTTGTTCCATCTTTGGTCATTCTGTGGCTGCTCAAATCCTCTTTGATTTGATCCGGAATAGACTCCCATGACTTTTGCTTCTTCATATTCCTCATCTTGAAGTTGAGGGCACATATCGGTTGGGTGCCCCACTTGAGTGCAAATACCGCATGGGCGGGGTGTGGGATGCACACCTTTGTCTTTGGCCAACATCATTACTACTTTTGTGAGCTCGGACAATTGAGCTTCAATCTGAGGAGTTTGAACTTCCTTTACACCTCGGGGTGCATCCGTGTACCATTCTTCATCATGGCTTGAATGTTTGGAATCTTCAGCCATGTTCTTGATTAGATTGCGGATTTCGGTTGGAGTCTTATCGGGTAAAGATCCGCCACTAGAAGCAGTGAGTAGTCTTCTTTCCATTGGGGTCATGCCTTCAATGAAGTACTGTAGGAGCTGATACTCAGTAATCCCGTGCTTTGGACAACGGGCACATAGTTTCTTAAATCTTTCCCAATATGTGTGGAAAGCTTCTCTTTTGTGTTGCTTGATTCCGATAATTTCCCTCCGTAGGGCTGAAGCTTTCATCTCGGGAAAGTACTTATCCAAGAACAACCGTGCAAGGTCTACCCAAGTAGTCACCGTCCCCGGTGGGAGGTCATAGAGCCAGTCTTTGGCTGCGTCTTGCACTGCGAAGGGGAATGCCCTAAGCTTGATCTGATCCTCCGTGACATTGTGTGGTTTCATACCCACACATACTACATGGAACTCTGTGAGAAACTTGTGAGGATCTTCATTTTCCAGGCCCCTAAATGTTGGGAGTAAGTGAATGAGCCCGGATTTTAGTTCCAAGTTGGTGGCGGCTGGGTATGTGATGCAAAAAGGTTGTTGAGTAACCTCTTGTCTTGACCATTGACGGAGAGTTTGTTCGGGTGGGGGGTTTGGAGGTGGATTTCCTCCATGGTTATCTCCCATGGTGTGAGTAGTGGTTGAAGTTTCTGTGGGTATAGTGTTTGGGGTATTATAGGTAGGTGAAGATGGTGGAGTGGTATTGTTGGGTGAGGATGGTTGTGATGAGAGTGAGAGACTTTCTGTTTCTGATGCGGATACACTTGAGAGGGGTATGTCCTCCCAAATGTTGATGATCGGGGGAGTAGATGACGAAGAAGTCCCGGAACCCGGTTGCTTCTTACGAAGCTTGGCTTGCTTCCTTAGCTTCTTTGCAGTCTTCTCTATCTCCGAGTCAATTGGCAATGGCGTACCTGTACGAAAAGATCTTGGCATAAAACAATTAGTAACATCGTGTCCCCGGCAACGGCGCCAATTTGTTAGGGGTGTCAAACCCAACAAATAATAGGGGTACGATATACTCCAAAACAATCCCACTATATTGCACTAAAAGGTAGTACAAGGCAAGCAGGGTCGATCCACAGAGACACGGGATAATTAGTCTATACCTCTTTGTGCAAGGTACTATGGTCACCAACAGTAAAGAGAGGGGTTTGAGTGTAATGATGTGGCAAATCAATTTAAAACACGAGTAAACAACTAAACCAATGAATTAAGTTCAGATTTTGTAAGGACTCCAACTCCATGTATGACAATCTAGCAATGTGAATCAAAGATGACAAGACATTTGTTTCATTCTATCTAAGTTGGTACTTGAAAGTGTTAACAAGCTCTAACACTTTCCATTCACCACATTAATCAATCAAAACAAGCTCTTTGATTAATCCTAACCTTACTAACCTAATCTAAACAAGCTCTTAGAAGTAGATTAAAAGATTGCATTAAGCTTATTGTGAATGTTCCCAACAACACCCAATACTCCTCACAAGCTCGGGAGCGTAAGAATGTGTGAAAAGATTTACACTAAATTCATTCATAAGAAATCAATTTAATGCTTGTTACTTAGTTCAATTCACAAAACAATTACGGATTTTGCAAAATGAATAGCTTGAATGACCTAACCCTAATTCAAATGGCCAATAAGAATCATTATTAGAATCAAACATTCGATTGAAGTAAAATCAATTTCACTAGATAGAAATTAAACACAAACATCAGGTCATATGATTTGATTCACAACCAAAAAGTCAAAACATGAAATTGGAGAAGTTAGGGTTCTAGCCACACATGGCTAGAACAAGATCACAAGTCTAAAGATGAAATTAAGTGTAATTACAACTTACAAAAACGAGAATTAATGTTTCCAAATGATTAACGGACAAACCATTGCAAAAACCTTCGAAATCTCCTCTCAAATGGTGCTCTGATATGTTGTGTGTCTGTAAAAATGGCCCTCAACCCTTAATATGAAAGATAGGAAAAACTGCCAAAAGTTGGTTTTTGGGTCGAACACGGCCCGTGTTAAAATAGGCTAAACTGACACGGGTTGTGTTTAGCAGCCAACACGCCCCGTTGTTTATTTGCACTAAACTGACACGCCCCGTGTCAGCATGGTCAACAGCTCCTATTTTGGTCAAACACGCCCCGTGCCCACTTTTCAGTGTAAATTCAACACGCCCCGTGTGCCTCTCTGACTCCAATTCCAAATTTGATTTTTTCAACTTTTTCGTTCTTCGCCCGATCATCCCGAAATCTTCACCAATGCTTCCCGACACTTCCCAAAGCGCGTTCCAACCTCCGGTTTACCTGAAAAAGACATGAAAGTGTGCAAATAAGGTTGTTCTAGACACTAACATGAATATGATGAAATGCAAGAAAAAGGAAGAACAATTGTGCTAAATAGATGCATGAAATGGGACTAAAAGGTGTGCAAAAAGGTGCACAAATAGCACCTAACACCCCGACCCTACTAGCCACTCGATCTAGAATCAAAACCCTTGGGTTTCTTCGTTGAAACCCTAGTTGTCTGCACCTGCTCTGCCTTCCTCTTCCCGATGTGCTCCAAATCAATTTCCCATTCCCGAGCCTTAGATCATGTCATCCAATGTCGGACAGGATGAAAAGATAACAAACTCCCTGAAATTTGATCTTAGCATGTCATGGTACTGAGTCTTCCTTATCTCATCGTCTCTAGCATACCGGGGTACCAATAAAGCACACTCTCAGAACTTGGCGGTGATCTCTGCCATGGTCTCAGTTGTCTGCCGCATATCCAGGAACTCCCTCGCTAGCTGTTGCACCTCAACAGACGGTGAAAACTCTGTTCGGAACGGGGTCACAAAATCTGACCACGTCATGGCCTCAATGGTTGGGGTTCCCAGAGCATAACCGACCTCCTCCCATTGATCCTGGGCTCGCTCCCTCAGAAATCCTGCAGTGAACCTCACCTTCAACCCCTCGGGGAAGAAGCTAGTCATCTGAGCACACGCCCATGTCTGCTATCCATCGTCTAGCGACAATGGGGTTCTTCTCCCCAACGAACTACGATGCCATACATCCCCTGAAAATCCTTGAAGGATAGAGTGTGGGCTCTGTACTGACCAGTAGTTAGATCGGCCCTAAAGATCCAGAGACGATCCTCCATAAACTCGATGACACCCTCCTTGATCAACCCGAACATCACCGGGATCGCATTACAGATTCCTCTCGTAACCTCATACACAATGAAATCATGCAATCCCTCGTCAAGTGGTTCGGTGCCCGAGCCCGAACCAGATCTTGAACCTCCTACTTCGCCACATATCATCACCATGCTGAAACATAATACATAAATAATCAGTATGTGCACGAAGAGGTTCACACTCCTGAAGTTTCTCGAATTCATCAAGGCCTTCCTTTTCTTGGGTATAGATCATGTGCTTTCAGTAGTACGGGACCAATACTACCTTCCACACCTATCTATACATTCCTCAAGGACTGTCTCAAATCTTCCAAGTCAATTCCCTACTATCAGTTACTTCACTCGTACTATAGATCACCTTACACACTATGACATTTCCTAGGCTTTCCTAGGGTTTTTCCCACACCGCTCTATGCTATCAGCTGCAGAAGAGACTCCCCTCCAATGCCTTCTAACTATCTCACGAATACAATTACATATTACCAGCACCAGATACTTTTCGACTGCTAGGTCCCACTCTACAACGGTTGGAATCAAACAAGAGCTGCACAATAGAGTTGAACCTAACCTTCGAGAATTATCTAATCCCCACCACCTGTAATTTAAAGTATTCGCTTAATAATTAGCCGACACTAGTGGAGTCCCTATAAGCGCTAGTGGAGTCCCTCCAATGCCTTCTAACTATCTCACAAATACAATTACATGTTACCAACACCAGATAATTTTCGACTGCTAGGTCTCACTCTACAACGGTTGGACTCTGACAAGAGCTGCACAATAGATTTGAACCTAACCTTCTAGAATTATCTAATCCCCACAACATGTAATTTAAAGTATTCGCTTAATAATGAGCTGACACTAGTGGAGTCCCTATAAGCACAAAACAAGCAGCATTCGAGCATTGAGTTCTAAACCAGAGCACTACCTAACCAGGCCACTCTATCTAATTATCTGAACTCCATACTAGAATGCAGTTCTAAGGGTTCATACAACTGGAATATAAAGGAATCTCTCCTAGCATCCTACTATGCAATTCTGAGCAGATCCTTAGCCCTAGTGTAGCATACTATACACATATGCATATACTGAAACAGTAACATGTATGGGTAGTTTGGGAATACTTACTTGATTGGCTGATTTCACGCATCGTACCCTTTTTCTTTATAAAAACTTATTTAGAAAGCTCTTTTTCTTTCAAAAAGATTATCAATTCCTCAGTTTGAGTTCAGACACAGCCGAAAGTGTGCCCGATTCCATCAAACGAAGGCTCTGATACCAACTTGTAACGTCCCAAAAATTTCTAAGTAAAAAATTTCATTTTTAAACCAACAGAAGCATCATTCATTCATTTCAAAAACTCCTCAAAACATGATAACGTATAAATTAGTTATCAGAGTACAAATCAAGTCATAAAATGCGGAATACTGGTGGATGCGGTGCGATCATGTTAGGCCCTTCCCTTTCGAACGGGAAGTACATGAAACCATAAACATAAAACTGCAAGCACAAAGCTTAATGAGTTTCTCCAAAATACCCCATACCATACATACATAACAGTCAAAACATAACTAGGTCAATTTCACCCCTTTCGGTCTTTTTCAACTGGTACTGGGTCTATTTCACCCCATTCGGTCTCTTTCAACCGGTATTGGGTCTATGTCACCCCATTCGGTCTCTTTCATCCGATATCGGGTCTATTTCACCCCTATAACTAAGCTATAATCACATCAACAAGAGTCACACAAAGAGAACAAGCACATACAAGCATAACAATAAGTGTCACAAAGACAACTATCATCCTACAAACATAATCTAGTGGGCCGACATTGGTACCTTCGACCCACGAGTATACTGAGGAACTTACCTATCGAACAATGATCAACTACAACTGCTACTACTGCTTCGAACACATATTCTACCAACCACCTATACAACCATATAAAGTATACCCTTAGCTTATCCTCCAAGACTAGGGGTTTGACAAAAAGTCAACACAAGTCAAAAGTCAAAGTCAACCGTCAACGTTCACTCGCCACGTCGTGGCCCCTAAAGGAAAAAACAGAAGATCTGACCCCATTTGCCATGGCGTGGCGACCTGATGCCACGTCGTGGGAACTAGGTTTTAAACAACTTAATTGATTAACCTATTTTCTTTAACCTCACGAGCTTCAAAGCTCAAATCTAACTCAACATGATCCAGAAGGATAAAGTTTCTAACTTTACCCATTAGGACCATCCAAAAAGGTCCAAAACTCAAACCCTAGGTTCTACAAGGAATGAACTTAACCATTAAGTACTTATTCCTTTATGTACGAAGTCCATCTTTTCCAGAAGTGTTTCTAACACTAAAACCAACATGAAAGTTGGTGCTTTATATACATGTATATCCAATGCATGTCTTGAACCCTTATTAGGTCAAAATGGGAGTTTATGACCTAAATCTCATTCATGACTTTAAAATACAACCAAACTTCAGATTCAAGCCACAAACTACACCAAATGTCCCAGAGATTCATAAAGTTGCAAACTTTATGAGATCTCACCATTCTAACTAACTAGAAAAGGAAGATTATAGGAAAAAGCTCAAGATCTAGCATCCTAACATGATAAAAGTTGAGTTTAGGACACTTACAAAGGTCCATAAGAGTGCCAAGGTAAAGAATGGAAACTTGTTTGCTGGATTCTAGCTCAATAATTCCTCATTCTTCCTTCAAAAGCTTCCAAGAGCACTAAAAACAACTTCAACAATGGAGGGAAGAGATTAGGGTCTCTTCAAGGCTTGAGGAGGTTGAGGATGAGCTAACCCTAGCCTCCTCATTCCTTTAAATAGGGAGCAACCTGGAAAATTAGGGGTTTAGCCATCAGGCGGCTGCCATGTCGTGGCGTCTAATTGAAACTTGCGTTTTAATCTTGACTTGCCACGTCGTGGTGGTCCTTCACCACATTGTGGCAGCCCTAAACATAAACGAAAAATAATTCCAAAGTACCTCAAAATCCGAATGTTATAAAAACAACTCGTACTTAGAGATTACTTCATGGATCAAGTCACAAGTAATTCTAAAATGATAATATCTTTTATTTTTCAAACCAAGATACATATGGGGTTTTGTTTGCAAAATTTGTCATGCATTGGTCTGCTAACATTATCCGTCACTGGTAGTCATAAAGGGTATGTCAATGTATGATATGACGAGTAGACAAAAGTTATGTATTCAAAGTTTATTGTTCCTTTTCATAACCGAGAAGCGATATCTATGGGCCCCTTAATGATTTGATGTTGACATCTGAAGTGCTTGGTTGAGCCCTGAATAAAATTGATGTGTTTAATTTAAAATTCAGAAATAATCGTTAGAAATCTTTATCGGGAGCAGAATTTTGAACAATGAGATTGACCCTTATCCATGTCTCATGTATATACATATATCTAGAACAAAGGAATGACTAATCACTTATCTAAGGACAAAATTTTGATTCAGATCGAAGTTTAGCAGTTGGATTAGATGACTACTCTTTGTTGATTGTTAGGGAAGTATTAGACCTTAAAAGTTAATGACTTGTCCAAGTGGGAGACTCCACGATCATTAACTATTTGGTAATATTTCTAATAATAACATGGACTGATAACCTTGTACTTTTTGATTGCCTTATTTTCACTCCTAATCGATTTGAGTTGGTGCAGGCCTTAGACTCTACTCAGTCGAGTAAGAACTAAAAACTATTTTTTTTTATATAACTTCCTTTTAGACTTGGCCTTGCTACACATTATAACATATAAATTACTGATATTGTGTACTAAAACCTATTTTTATAGACATATTCAAGTGGTTTCCCACACTCCTTTCACTTGTTTTCATTTTAACTAATGTGACTAGATACATGTCAACACTCTTACTCTTAGGTATTCTAAGCTTTGTTGTGTTACAAAAAACTTTAATATAATGTTTCAAATTAGTAATAAAGAAATAAATTTTGTCTCCACGAGTCTTTCATTTAATTCTCATTTATGTCCCACAATTTCACAATTAGCAACATACTTTGGATTTTGTATCCAATGCTAGATATTATCATATGTATTATTGTATCATTACCATTTAAATATGTATTATACCATGTATATGCAGGGCCGGTCCATTAATATTGAAAGGCATATGCTAAAGATAAAAATGGGTCCTTAAATAAAAAAATTCTATGTACAAACATAATTAATTTAAGGGTTGAACTTTCGTCATGTAAAACTAAACAGTAAATAAATTAATTAAAAATACACAAATGCAAATTTAGATCTATAAATGTAACTTTTAGAAACCGATTTAGCTAAAAAGTTAAAAGGAGGGGTAGATTGTGAAAATTGTAGAATAATAAAGGGTTACTACGTGTATCTTGGATTTGAAATTAAAGGGGTTGAATGTCTACACATGATTGAAAATATGTAGATGGTACAAATGGGAGTCGAACAAATAAATCTTCTTTCATTAAGCTGATATACAAACAAATAAATCTTCTTTGATTGTAGCTAGAGACGTGCCTTAACAACTGAACGACACAACAGTTACGATCTTCTTTCATTAAGCTGATATACATTAATTTATAATATATAAACAAATAAATCTAGACACGGGCCCTATTTTTTTTGGGACCTATGCAGCCGCACACTCAGCAGCCCCTCAAGGGGTCAGGCGTGTCTATATGCAAAATCCTCAACTTTCACCACACACAAAACATGATAAATAATAATATCTTAGGGTGCGTTTAGTTGCGTAAAAATGGACCGTTTTCCCGAAAAATTTTCCAAGAAAAATGAGAATTTTGAAAACGCGTTTAGTTCGTCTATTTTTCTAAATTTTTCACGGAAAATGAAAATTTTTCGTTTTCTAAAACTACAAAGAAGTTGGAAATTTTTGGAAAACTGATAATCATTGTTTTCCACATTTTTCTAATTCCAAAATTTTTCCAAAATATAAACACACACCCACTCCCACCCCATCCACCTCTACCTACCCCCACCTTAACACCCCCCACCCACGCACACACACATACATACCCACCCCCACACACACCCACCCGCACACACACATACATACCCCCCCCCCCCCCACACACACACCCACCCGCACACACACACACACACACCAACCCACAAACACACACACATACATACCCACCTACACACACACACACCCACCCACAAACACACACACACACCCACACACACACCCACCCACAAACACACACACACACACACACACACACCAACCCACAAACACACACACACATACATACCCACCCACACACACACACCCACCCACAAACACACACACACACATACATACCCACCCACACACACACCCACCCACAAACACACACACATACATACCCACCAACGCACCCCCACACACACAAACACACTCACACACATACCCACCCACACCCCCACAAACACACACCCACACACACACAAACCCACACCTACCCCCACCCCCACCCTCACAGACACACACCCCCACACACACACAAACCCACACCTACCCCCACAAGCACATACATACACACACAAACACACACTCGCACTCCCACCCACCCAACACCACCACCATAATCACCGACCTACCATCACCATCACCACCACCACCACCACTAACCCGTCACTAGCACCACCACCACCGCTGCCGCCGCCATCACCATCACTTACACAATTGCCGCCGCCGCCACCATCGCCTGTCATCACCACCACCGCCGCCGACCCGCTACCGTCACCGCCCCCACCCACACCCTACCACCGCTACCGTTTTCTTAAAATGAAAACCGATAGAAAAATACACATCTAAACACGTTTTCTAATTTTCTAAAACTGAAAATGAAAAATGAATAAGTTTAACTAAACGCGTTTTCTTAATTTTTCAATGAAAAATGAAAACGGAAAACGAAAATCGAAAAGGGAAAACAAAAAACGGAAAATGAAAATTGTTTTTCCATAACTAAACGCAACCTTAATATTTCAACTTATATCCAACATTAGAACAAAATAACAATGTACTTTCTTATTTGCCATCTCTTGCATAATAATATTTCCGAGTATATGTTTTCATCCATAAACACTATATGACTTTCCCAACCATAGATTTCACTAAAATGTGATTATTGGGTGCATTTTGGTATTGGTCACAAATTGTCCCAATTTCATTACTTCGTAAGGACTTTGATCCTTCTAACAAATTTCATAAGTCCAAACAATTACATTAAGCTATCTTAACATCCTAAAAACTTAAATCTTATGGATGTTACATGTATATCCATACAACAAGCCTTATGGTATGTACAAGTCCAATAGTGTGGAAATTTGTGATAAATTTCATTTTAGAGTTACATAAGCCTTATACTTGATCAATAATCATTGACTTATAGGTTAACACTCTAGAGAATTAAGAGAATTCATCACAAGGCTATCAAAGTGAGCACCTAATACTTTGAATACATGTAACGCATAATGTCGTATTTTCATATCTCGTTGCACTACAAGTATTTATGATACGTATTACTAGTTTATGTATGTTTTTCATTGTGCATCTTATATGTTATTAGTTTTTTATAAATACTTTTATAAAGAGGACATATTTTGCACTGTTTTATCATTTCTAATAATATGTGTAAGTTTTAAAAATCATAATCATCTTGCATTTATTCATACGGGGTATGGTTGAAATGACTAGTATGTTCCTGACACTTAGTGTTCTTGAGTTTTTTTTTTTTTTTTTTAAGACTGAAAGGGGAGAAAATGAAAGGATTGAGAAGGAGAGAGGTGTTCTTAAGTTTTTTTTGAAGGAGAGAAAGGAAAGTGGAGGAGAGGATTGAGAGGAGGGAAGGAAGAAGAAAATAAGGGTCTCTCTTTCCGCTCATATTTGGGCGGATTCCGAAGGAAAAGCAAAAAAGATAATGATCTTACAACTTTTTATTTTTTTAACACTCCAACTATATTTAACCAGGGGTAAAAATGTAATTTGACAATAATACACCTCCCTTTCTTTTGCAAATGGAGACGTCAACTGAATTTTTTTCTCCTTCTATCTTCTTCCGTCTCTTTCCCCTCCCCTCCCTTTCCTCTCCTTCTTTAAAATTTTAACTCAAGAACATAGTCTTCTTCCCTCTCTTTCCCCTCCCCTCCCTTTCCTCCCATTCTTTAAAATTTAAACTCAAGAACATAGTGTTATAGAGACTTACATATCCATTTCAGATAGAGTTTGCCAGTGGCATTATAGAAAGACTTCCTGAGACTTTTAAGTCTTGTAAAACTTTCATGTGGTGAATGTGTGATTGTTTGTGTGTACCGAGTATTTGAGATTATAAGCCACTTAGTATGCTTTATGTTAACTTAGATAACATGCTATGGTTAACCATAATAACCAGAGAATTATTTTAAAGAGATAGGGGGACATAGCAATTGTGAGACAAATATGACTTTTTGAAATTGGCACGGATGTCAATATTATACATTGCATGTATTATATACACAACTATAATTTTTGGTGAATTGGTACTTCCAATTTAATTAAATATGTTTTTATCTTTAAATTATATTTATGAATATTAATATTTCAAATTGGTCAATACGAAGGTTGTTACACTAAGCATACATGGTGTTTGGTCTAACTACTTTCATATATTGTTTAACTATCCAATATTATTATTCAATTTGTTGATTACGACATTCACAATAATTTTAATCCATTTTTAATACCACAACGTATATTAATATCATTAATGCCAACAATCTTCAAATTACACACCAAATATCCGTGAATATTCTTTTTAGTTAATTACCTATATATCGTTAATTTTTATATTAATTCGTGGAAATAAAAAAAAATTAAGAGGTTATATTCTGAAATCATAAAATTGTGGTTGTTGGATTTATTATTTAGCATAATTAAAAGAAAAATAAATACACAAGAAGCGCACAAGGAGAGATCAATCCTGGTACCTCCTCGTGGTATGAGGTGACATTCATTAATGAACTAACATATGACTTTTGGTTGTGATTCCTACAATTATTTTCATTTTCATATACATCAAGTCTGATGTGAGGTGGGTTCAAAATGTTTATAATACGGGATATATGTTTCAAAATAATATTTGTATCATTGATTTTCTTATATATACTTTATATATGACAGAGCATAAATACTATATATGATGTTACACATGACATATATATGGGACTTAATGACTTATAAATGCTATGATCAACATTTTGATTAAACAAAATTGTGTCGTGATGATTTCATGAACTTGTCTTATTCATATCATATGGATCATAGGATGTTTTATTGACTTCAATGTTGTCTATATATTGTGATGTAGAGGTCAAGTTTTGACATTCTTGTCGATATTAGCTTAAATGCGTGTGGATACAGTGCTCTAAGGATGCACTTGGGCAAGTGTGTGACAATAACCACTTTCTAAAACACTTGTTAATTCATTAAATTGGGGGCATTCACGAGTGTTCTTATGGACTTTAATAGTTGTAATGAAGGTGAGGGCAAGTTGATTTGTAAATCTCCTACCTAGGTGTCATCAATATCCAACAACTGGTATGGACGTAGTGGGGGATAGATGTGAAACGGTACCGACTTGTTTTTCTCCAAATTGTGTACCAATTATAATTGTTAAATTATTAAATTAGGATTGACTCATTAAGGCTCGTTTACCCGTAACTGGATCGACTCGTTATTTTTTCCATATTTTATTAATATATAACTTAAATAATAATAATAATATATAAAATAAAAGTATCTTATACAAAAGCTCGGGAGCTTAAATGAGCCCGTAAGTGCAAGCTCGAGATCAGACTCGTTTGTTAAATGAGCTTTATTCTAGGCCCGAGCTCAGGCTCAGACTCATTAAATCTCAACTCGTTTCGAGTTTTTAACGATCCAATCTCGTAGCTCGCGAGTAGCTCGACTCGTTTACATCCCGAGGTATGAAGACTATCACCTGTATCTTGGTAACATGTATCTCAAGTTGAAAGAACTAGATGATGAGTGTTTAATAAGGAAAATAAGATTATGTTTAGTTTATGAAAGAAGTATTTTTTTTCAGATAACACAATAAATGTAGGAAACACATTAACCTAGCCCTATATATATATATATATATATATATATATATATATATATATATATATATATATATATATATATAACAATTACATGGTGTGTGGTGTGTGTTGTGTGTTGTGTAAAAAATTAAGTCTTATATATGTTTGTGTAAAGGAAGTAAAGTTTGTTTAAAGGAATATCTAAAAGTGAAAATATGAGTTATCCCATATTGTTTGTGGGAAAAACATTGAAGTAGAAGAGACTCTAAAAGAAGCATGGATCACCGCATTAGAGAAAACGCTCAACTGCCTTTGAGCGGGCACACCTGTTTTCGCCTGCGGGTTCCTTTTGAGCCCCAATGAGCTGTTTGGGCCAACTTGCTTTGCTTTTGGACTGAGTTGGTCCGATTTGGTCTGGACTCGTCCGAGTTATGCTGATTTAGTCTGATTTGAACCATTTTTTTATTGAGTTAGAATTTTTTTCTTAGTTTTTGGCTGAGTAGGCATAACTCGCCTCGGTTGTAGTCCGATTCAAAGTAATCAGCCGAGTACTCAGTCCAATTGGCCGAGTTTTACAACCTCTGTTGAGCTCTCATTTTGATGTATATATCATATAATTGTCTGTTTTATGAAGTTTTGAGTAATATATTTAGTGTTTGTCAATATTAATCAAGTTTAAATCGTAATATATCTAATTTTCACTGTATTTGTTAATGTTAAAGAATACAGTGCAACGTTATCTCAACGGAAATTTTCAAATTTTCCAATAAATCAATAGATTTAATTATGGAAAAAGAAAATATGAAATAAATTATATTTGGTAATTATCGGATTACATTCCACTTTTATAAAAAAACATTCAAATGAACGAATGTTGTGCAACGTGTCTATTGGCATATTTTTTGAAATATTTATTGATATTTGCCAAGTGTTAATTATAGAGCTTTATCTTTTTTTGTTTTTTGACAAGTAGTTATCTGAAAAAAAAAAAAAGGATAAGTAAATAGGGGTCTTTTGTGAAAGTCCTTTTTCAAAAGTTACAAAAAGAAAAAGAAGGTATTACATTGTAGAAAACAACTTTACATTATAATTAGTTGTTGACTAGACAATATTAATCCTAAACCAACAAATATTTAAATTGGAGCTAATTATTTTGTTCCAGCAAGTTGGTCTACCTAACAATTACTATGATATATTTTTTTAACCTCTCCTACTTTAATTCTAAACTACTCACGATGTGTGTAACTTCTGCTATATGTCCCTTATATGTTAGTGTGGTTGAAAGTATGGATCACTTTTTATTTTATTTTATTTTATTTTTATTTTATTTTATTGTAACTTTGAGATAGAGGTTTGGAGATGCTGCATCTGGTCGATTTGGGGCTTGAGTTGATATGGTCCTTAGTGTACACACTGTTTTGGTCGATTTGGATGATATTCAAATCAACTTTTTCAGATAGTTAAAATATAGATCGAAATGTGTTTCGTCTGATGCGTTTGATTGATGTTGGTGTTCGTTCTACTTTTCTCTAACTATATTTTGTAATATTCTACTTTTCTCTAAATGTGCTAGTTTGTTACCCTGATCATCACATAAAGTGCAAAAAGCAGATTAAACAACTCCTCTATTTGTTGGATGTTCGTAATTAGTTGTTAACCTGTAAAGATTAATATTCAAACCAAATAAAAATTTGGTTTTAATTGGAACTAATTAATCTGTCCCACTAAATAGGTGTACCTAACAGGCTAACACCGAGGATATTTAATTTCTCTATTGATAATTTTGTTTGTTAGCATTATTTGTACATTCAAAGCTAAAAAGTCGTACTTAGAAGTCATTACGGAGTTGATAATTTCTTTAACCATTTAAAACAACTATTTTTATAAGCTAATTCTGCCATTTAAAACTAAAAACTGATTTTTATAGCAAACGTTTGCAACAACTGTTTACGCATTGTTAAAAATCCAAAAAATTAAATATTCTCCTATATTTTCTTTCTATTACCTTCCTAACCATATTTATAACAAGTAGATTAAAATATCATCCATTTTATTAAATATGTCATTAAAAATGACACATATCAACATTTAATACTGTATATAAGAAGATAAATAGAAATAAAATATTTAATTTCTCAATCAATCCTTTATCAATTCACACTTATAAGTTCTATCACACTCAAGTAGGAGCGTATTTATGTTATGTTTGATCAACACTCATATTTTTAACATAGTTAGGCATACTTTAATTTCTTTGTATAGAAATAAGATAAAATATATGATAACATATTTAATATTTTTTCCTTCGTTCTTTGCTTCTTTGTTTCTAATCATTCTATAATTCCCCGAGATGATATGTAAAATTAATTAAAAGCCAAAAGGTTTCAAAATTCCTATCAACTCGAACAAAACCCAATTAAATAGTATTTTTTGAAAAAAAAAATGGAGAAATAACATCTAACATCATGGTCTCTTTTTTTGTTTCATATCCGTCATCCATCTTTGGTTATTTAAGACTATCATAACCAACTAGACAATCCTAATTATTATAACATTTATAAACGATGGATTCAATCAATTTCTTAATATACACTATAAAAAAAAAAAAAAAAAATCAACATCGGCGACATACCCGACGTTACTGCTACAGCCTTGATTTTTTGTAGTGATATAATAAACGCAACAATGAAAGAATTTATTATTATTGTTATTATTATTATTATTATTATTATTACTTTATGCTATAAACATAATGTTTTTAAAAATGATAATAACTTCTAGATACTTATGAGTTTACAGATGATAATCTATTAGAAGTGACTTAATGGCACATGCATATATAGTGTCAAATGGATCTATAATAATTTATTTTTCTAGGTTATTTCTAGTCATTATTATATATATATTAAAGTTGTGGAAGAAAGGAATATTAAAGTTGAGTAACTTTGTCCAGGTTTGGTCCCTTGATTTACATATCCGGTCCCTGTACTTCTTTAATTAATTTATTCATGTCCTTTTGTTTGTGTTCCATTCAACTTCCCATTTTTTTGGCAGAATTGGTCCCTGTATTATTGTTAGAAGTTAGGAATACTAAATTTGGATATTTTTTGGCAACTTTGCTCATTATTCTTTACCCATTTTTATACTTTTGGTCCTTGCAATCAATATTTTTACACTTTTTTGGAACCTTTTAATATTTAAAGTTTGGTCACAAAACTTTAACGGTTTAACAACTTTGATCCCTTTTCTAAAAAGTTGATAATTCCTACCCCTTTAATTCTTTAGCCATTTTCACACTTCTGGTCCTTGCAGTCAAAACTTTTACATTTTTTGTCCGGGGCAAAGCCCGGACTTTTCATCCTTGCACTTTCTATGTCTGTCATATTTATCAATTCGGAAACAACATTGAAAGCTTCTGGCCCCCGCGTAGCGGGGATAACCTTTCTAGTTTATATATAAAATAATTCACTCGTTCAAAAAACTAAAACTAAAGGCATGCAGAGTATATATCTTCTTCGGGGTAGGTTTCCTTAAGATGGTAGGGGCAAATTGCAGATTAGTTGTAAAATATAATAATTCAGGAACTATCAATTATTGAGTACTACCTCTGCGAATTTTTGTTAATTTGACCTTTTAAATAATTATATCCAAATTGTTATACAAATATTTATCTTCTTTAGTATAAATATAATAGAAAATACTGTCGCTTCTAACGATAAGAGATTATGGCCAAATTAGGAAACTTATAGATAAAAAAAGCAAACGTAGTTGACACTTAATGTTCAAAGTTACGTGTTCTTGAAAGTATAATCTTTTCTAAAAAAACTATTTTTTTTTCAACAATGATTCCAACCATTGTAATATGGGTTTCTCATATCTTTCTAAATTCAAGATTTTGTTTTATTGCTCATCTTGATCCTAGTTGCGTGTGACCTTAATATATATGGCCTTATAACTTAATGAAGACCAGGACCTAAATCTTAAATAGCTTTTCACGTAAAAAAATAAATAAAAAGTTTGATCTACCGACGTTTTTTTGGGTACCATATATGATATAGACACGTTAGGTTTGCTACTTGGGATCCTTTCTGAAAAACACTCTATATAAATAATAATTATAAAAAATGCAAATTATCATTTATCCATTTACAAAAAAAAAAAGTAAAAAAAAAAAAAATACCCCAAACAATAATTATACATGAATATTTCACAGTTGTACTGATTGTTGACCACGGTTAAAACGCATACATAAAAATATCGGTCCCCATAAATTTTATGGAGTGTTAACAGTGGTATGGGCCATATTAATTACGAGGGCCATTTCAATCTTTAAGTGGCGTAATTAAACTTTATGTTTGTTGGTGGATTAGAGTTATTTTCATGACAGTCAGATTCCAAAATGCATGAAAAGTGGCTTATTATAAAGATTATATTACAAACCTACCTTTGTCATGTAATTCTCTTTCTAAGTGTATTTATGATAACTTGTATGATAATTATACATTAGAAAAGAAGGAATCCCAATCCCACGATGGCCTTAATCTTTTCAGTTGTGTGGTTCATTTCGAAAACTTGTAATGTTTTGGTATTCAATAAAAATAGATGTTATTTGTTAAGAAGGAACTCTTTCAAACCATCCATTTCATTATCACATCAGTTCTATATTAGCTCCACAACAAATTTTTTTTTTTTTCATCTTTTCCAACTTACAACGTATGAAAATGATATATTTCACAACCCACTTGCCACCTCATTATTACTATTTTAATTGATTAGAAAATTACAAATAAAACATATTTTTAATTCAAAACAATTTAAAAAATATCATATATATATATATATATATATATATATATATATATATATATATATATATATATATATATATATATATGTGTGTGTGTGTGAAAATAAAAAGAAAAAGAAATAAATAATACGAAGAGAGTAGAGAAAGAAAGAGAAAGAAGATACATTTGAATCATTGGATGAGTGCAACAACCTACTAGAATAGTGAGACATTTTTCCGGTCGAATTGTTCCACCTGCAGCACTGCTAACCCAAACACCCTAACCTGTCACCACTACGTTCATTCTTAAAAGAGGCGGATGTGATTTAGTTACTTAGTTGTGTTGAACTAAATCAAGATTAGATCTTTTTTATGTATCTATTTGTTGGTCCGATTAGTATAGTTCCCCGTTTATTGGTTGTAATTTGTAATGCTTGCATTTTTGTTGTACTAGCATCTTACTCGTCTTTTAATGCATCCGTCCGTTAAAAAAAGGTTAATATTATAAATAGATGAAAAAAATGGTTGTTTAAATTTTCAAAAGCGTCATTGGTTAAATTTTAAATAAACTCATATCAAAGAGTAAGTAACTGCAAAAGTTTTTTTTAAAAAAATATCTATCTTCTGATTGTATCATGCAAACAAAACTTTTTAATTGGTTATTTTATGATAATATTTTTTTAAAACAATAATTTCGCTACCCATGTTAAGCCTTATATATTTTTATGTAAAACTTTTAGTTTTTTATGTTGTAAACAATAAGTAGCCATTACATTATTACAACATGATATTTTTAAAGATTTTATCTATCTAGGTCATGAAAAGTAGATAGAAAATAGGAAATTCTCATCTTTGCTATAACATTAAGTAGGTCTTCACCTTTTTGGTTATCTTTTAGTACAAACTAGGTAACACTGTTAGGCCCCTTACAAAACAATTAAAAACTGGATAAATCAAATACAAGTAAGATACTCATAAATCGATTATTGAATTAAGTGCAATAAATAGCAATGTACTTTGGTATTTCTTGTATTTAAGGTTCTTTAGCAGAAAAATAATAGATTATTTAATTTCAAAGTTTCATGTATCTATATAATTACCAACAAATACATGTTGATTTGGTAATTATGTTTGTAATTGTGTTTATGTTTTAAGTGTAAAAAATAGCAATGTACTTTGGTTTTTTGTCCATAGTTTAAAAATAGCAATGTACTTTGGCGTCAATAAATGCATGTTGATTTGGTAATTGTGTTTGTAATTGTGTTTATGTTTTAAGTGCAATAAATAGTAATGTACTTTGGTATTTTGTCGCTAGTTTAAAAATAACAATGTACTTTGATAGCTTTTTGTTTATGTTTGATAATTTAACTTATAAGTTTATATATGTTGTTATTTATTATGTAGTTGGAAAATATTCGGGCAATGCTCAACAATCCGTTGTGTAGGGATGAGATTTATGCATTTTTCTATCGGGGAAAGATCAAGGAGGAAACGACGGGAACAGAGGTGCATGGGCGAAGCCATATTGAGACAAGGCCCACCCACACATATTTGTTTATATGTAATATGTATATGTTTTATTATATATAAAAAAAAACGATTGGGCTTCTTAAGTAGAATTGGCCCACCCTAAATTAAATTGAAATTGCATATGCAGCTTTGTCTCCTGAATATTGTCTCACACATATATATTTTTCAGATTCAAGAAGCACTTTTTTCAATAGTTATTTTAAAGTTGATGATCGTTATTTCTTATTCAAATTATTAATTGTTATTCATCAATCGGCAATTCGTCGCCATCATCAAGTTAGTTATTTTTTTTTCTGTTATCCTAATTACTCAATTACTTCATTATTGTTTTTATTTTCATTATAGATTTTATATTTTTATCACAAATTTCTAATAAATTAGGTTATTACATCTTACTATGAATTAATTAATTGTATTATTGTAAGTTTGTAATTGTATAAAAATATAAGAGTGTGTTTGTAATTGAAATTTTTTGTGCTTAGTGAATTTGTTGAGCAATGGGGCCAAAGTAAAAAAAGGTTAGATTCGTTTTTTACGCGTAATGTTTTACCAAGAGGTAAAGAGAAAGCCACAACAGAAATGGATAATCAAGTATCTTCAAAGGATAAGAACCCATCATCATCATTACCTATTGAGAACCCTCAACCACCTCTAGAAAATGGTAACCCTCCACCATATTTGACAGTTGAAAATCCTAGCTTTTGTTCTATTGAACATGATCCTGGCCTACATCTACCTATATTGAAATATGTAGCCAATATGCGGGATGAAATCAGACGGGCATACTTGAGATCTGGGCCACATCAACCAATGTTACCTAAATATCCTGCATCTAGGTCAAAAAGTCATCCACGACGCTTTCAGTCTAAATGGTATTCCGAATTTCCTTGGCTTGAGTATTCTCAAAGTAAAAATAGAGCATATTGTTTTTATTGCTATCTTTTTCTTGAAGAATCAAATACCCATAATGGTCACGATGCATTCACAATCAGTGGTTGTTAAAACTAGAATAAAGTTAAAAGGAAATATTGCTCATTTTTGAAACACATAGGAGATGGACCAAACTCTCAGCATAATAATGTTATACGGTTTTGTGATTATCTGATGGATCAATCAGGACATATTGATAAAGTGATGAAAAAACAATCTGCTGATCAAATTGAAAAGAATTGGTTAAGGGTGAAAACATCAATAGATGTTGTTCGTTTTCTTTTATTTCAGGGGATTGCTTTTAGGGGGCATGATGAGAAAACTGATTCAAAAAACCGTGGGAACTTCATTGAGTTGATCAAACACACAACTTCTTACAATGAGGATGTTGCAGGTGTCGTTTTGGAAAATGCCCCTGGCAACGCAAAATACACTTCACCTGAGGTCCAGAAAGAAATTATAAATATTTTTGCTAAGAAAGTGAGAAAAAAGATAGTTAAAGATATTTGTGATTCTAAATATTGTATAATCGTTGATGAGGCAAGTGATGAAAGTAAGAAAGAGCAGATCGCCATTGTTCTTCGATATGTTGACAATAAAGGTTACATACAAGAACGGTTTTTTGATCTCGTCCATGTCAAAGATACATCATCTTCCACTTTGTATTCTTCTATATGTGCAACTCTTACTTGTAACAAACTTGTTGAGAATCTTTGTGGACAAGGGTATGATGGAGCTAGCAACATGCGTGGTGAATGGAAGGGATCACAAGCATTATTTCTCAAGGATTATCCATGTGCTTATTATATACATTGTATGGCTCATCGGTTACAACTTGCATTGGTTGCAGCAGCTAGAGAAGTAGACTCTATACATGAATTTTTTGGAAATTTAGCTTTCATTGTAAATGTCATAGGTGCTTCTTGTAAACGCCAAGATGAACTACAAGCTGCTCAAGATGCTGAAATTGCAGAAATGCTAGAATCTGGTGAAATTGAAACTGGAAAAGGGGCTAATCAAATTGGTGCTTTAAACGTGCTGGAGACACTCGTTGGAGCTCACATTTTACTTCTATTAGCAGTCTTCTTCGAATGTACAATCCAACTTGTACAGTTTTGGAAAACATAAAAAAGGGGGCTCTAATTACAAAACAAGAGGTGATGCTATTACTGCATTGAAAAGAATGACATCTTTTGAGTTTGTTTTCATTTTACATATGATGAAACAATTTTTGGGAATTACTGATGTTCTTTGTCAAGATTTACAACAAAAGTCTCAAGACATCATAATTGCAATGGCAATGGTTTCCCATACAAAGAAATTGATTGAAACCCTTAGAGATGATGAATGGGGCTATTTTCTCGATGATGTCATGGAATTTTGTAAGAAGCATGATAGTGGTATTCCTGAATTTAAAGATCCATATTTAGAAGGAAGAAGAAAAAGGAGGGAGGTCTTATTACTACCGAGCATCACTATCATTTTGATATATTTAATGAAACAATTGATTTTCAGTTACAAGAAATTGACTCGAGGTTCCATGAAAGAGTTGTAGAGCTTCTAAAACTTAGTGCTGATTTGGATCCACAAGAGGGATATAAATGCTTCAATTCTGATTCTATTTGCAAACTTGCAAAAAAATATTATTATCTTGATTTCACTGACCAAGAAATAGATGTTTTAAAATTTCAGTTGAAGCACTTTGAAGCTTATGTAAAGGGTCATCCATTTTTGGGAAAGTCGTCATCTATTGTTGAAGTTTGTTAAGGTTTGGCAAAGACAGGAAAAACAAGTCACTACTATCTTGTTGACAGATTGATTCGGCTTGTGTTGACCATTCCAGTGTCTACTGCAACTACTGAGCGTGCATTTCCTGCTATAAAAATTGTAAAGAATAGACTACATAATAAAATGGATAATGATTTTATTGCTGATAGTCTGGTTCTTTACATCGAGAAAGATATCGTTAAGCTTTTCAGTTTAAATTCAATTTTAAATGTTTTTAATGTTGTAAGAGAGCGTCGTGTGCAACTTAAATGAACAATTTACTTTAAAATGCATACATTGTCACATTTTGGTATCATATGATGTATTTTTCTACTAGTTCATATTTTATAAATTATTTGGCTACCCTAAAACAAAATCCTAGCTACGCATTGCGGAGGTGATGGTTCTTCGGATAATTAGTTTGTGTTTTGTATGTTAGAATTGTCATGACACTTTGGTACTAGCTTGTTGTAATTATAAAATCTTGGTTGTTTATTTTGGTATGAAATTAATTATATATAATGTCGTTACACTATTTCGTACCTAATCCGATATTATATAATTTTCTTTTCTGCTTTAATGTCGTTATGTATCGGTTTTTTTGCACAAAAATCGTTGATTAATAGCGACAGTAACATTAGCGGTGACAAATATCTTTACCGACGACATTTTGATCAATAGCGACATAGCAGTCGCCGTTATTCCCTTTACCGACGACTTTTCTACTCTTATTAGCGACTTTTGTCACCAATAATTCCCTTTTTTCTTATAGTAATATATATATATATATATATATATATATATATATATATATATATATATATATATATATATATTCATTTTATTAAATTTAATATAGTATTTAAATGTAATAATTGTAATAAATATACTAATAAATATATATCAATTCAATTTTCCTTTAAATTTCAAAATTCTTAAATTAAAGCCCAATTATTTTATTTGTTTATTTATTTAAATTATTTGTTTAATTTCAAAAGAGAAATAATCACTTGAATTTTGATAGTTCAATATTTTTTAAATGTTACTATCTTGTTATTGAACCCATTTTTTTTTATGAATAACTCATTTTGTACACATGTCTTTCAACTAACTAGTATATATAAGTTTATGATTTTTTTTTAATAGCCCGTTGAAAACCACTCTTAAGACACACCGCACAGACACTCCACAAGATGTCCTCAAATGTAGTCATCGGTAGGCTTGCACAAAAAAACCGGTTTACGATCCGACGGTGGCCGAACCGAAAACCGGTTCACCCTTGAACCGGTCCACTGTTGAACCGATCCGATGTCAAACCGAACCGCCGGTTTGTAGTAATTAGGACTTCTAGCCATTCGAACCGGTTTTGAACCGGTTTATGCTGAACCGATCTAGAAAACCGGTTTTGAACTGATTTTGAACCGGTCTAGAGAACCGGTCTTGAACCGGTCTTACAAACTAACGATGCATATATTAGCCATGATATCCTAAGAAACAAAACAAACATTGTAAAAAAGAAGCAATTCCGTCCGATTTTTTTTGAAATGGTTCACCGAACCGGTTTAGGAACCGGTTTATGGTGAACCGATTTGAGGTGAACCGGTTTGTATAGGTTCGAATTATTTTGGTGGTGAACCGGTTTGAAACCGAACCGGTTTAGGGGTGAACCGGTTTTTGACTTCGTTGACCAGAACTGAACCGGTTTTTTGAACCGGTCCGGTTAAAAAAAAAAAACGGTTTGTGCATGCCTAGTCATCAGGATGGTTTGGTTTGCACTTTGCACAACGTGGGATTGTCGCTATGTTACCACATGATCAATGGCACAGTGTAGTGGTTTGCACTTTGCACAACGTGGGATTGTCGCTATGTTACCACATGATCAATGGCACAGTGTAGTACTCCGAATAGCCTAATCTATACATATCATATGATTTCAAAAAATAACACTCATGTATGAATTTTAATCAAAAGTTATTTTAATAATAATAATAATAATAATAATAATAATAAAATTATTAGTTGTATAACATATGAATTGATTCGCAACAAAATAATTTTAATTATTAATAATTAAAATTTGAAAAAAAAACAATGTTATTAAAGAGCTGGTAGGCGTTGAAGTGACTTACAATGTTTTTTTTTTTTTTTTTTGAAAATGAAGATTACCTAACATAAATCATCTTGTTTTATAAGAAAATCCATACTGCCAGCGTAGCTACATTCCAGAACAATTTTACTTATTTTAATTTGATACATACTTATCTTCTTTTTAATTATTCTTAAATTTTTGTGATTAGTAAAACCACCGATCGAACAATAACCACCCAACCACCGTATTGTATCATAGTGTGGAAACTACACATCGCCTTAAATATCTTGAAGTTTCATTTTCTTACGGTTTTGGAAATTTTGCATTTTTTGTTTCTTTGCATGTTGAAGAAATGAGGAAATATAGTTTAAAGCAAAATCACACACCTAACTGATTTATAGATTATTTTGCTGGGTAACACAAACATAATCATTAATTCATTCGAAAAATAAGAAATCATTTTTTAATAATAAGCCCCGTTCTTTGATGTCCAACCCAACAGAGTTTTTAAGATAATCGAGATAATCAATTTGATTACTTCCATCATATATCTCTCCCCACCTCATTTAAATCGATGGAGACTAAACACGCTATTTGTTCACATGCATGGGCTTAGAGCATTGCTAATCAATTTACCTTACAAAACTGGTCATCTTTCTTGTCGCAATTCCAAGCGAATGGGGTGCGGAATATTTTATGAGATACAAAAGCTGCCTAACATCTTTAATTCCAAAATTTTGTTTTTTGTAATAATTCTAGTCTGTTTATGTTTGTTTGAAAGCGAACTGTTAGGAGCATTTAGATGTACGCTTTTAATAAAAATCTCGAATTAAAGAAATAGTTTCGTTTAGAATATGAGCTTTTAACTTTGAATATAAAAAAAAAACATATATTATGAAAGCTATTTCAAATAGCTATGGGGCTTATAAAAAAATATTTTTGGGAGCTCTTAACCTATAAAGTTTTTATTTTATATAGTTTACTGTTTATATATTTCAAAAATTTGCACTGTCAGTAGAAGAATCATCTCCACTTTTCGTGAAGGAGTTGAATGACTACAAAATTCCAAGTACTACATGTTTACTGAACCTCAAAACCTACTATGCGATCATTGATCGTGATGATCACATTGATACATATGTGTGAGACATGCGTTCTCTATATCTAGACTAGAAATTTTGGTGCACTTACTTTGCAAGACCCTAGACGGAAACGTCAAATCATGGTTGCAAAGTTTGGCACCGGATCATATATACTTATAAAGCTAGCATTTTTTCTTAAATCTCATGCATTTGAAACCCCCATAAAAATTTGCAAACACCTCATGCATTTGAAACCCCCACACCCTTTCACCTTCAAAGTAATTAATCACACATAATCTCATTCCAAGAAAATCACACACTCTATAAGTTCAACACCTCATGCATTTGAAACCCCCACACCCTTTCACATTCATTATATATGTAGTTATATTAGTACATTTTTCTTACAAAAAGTCGTCATTTGGTTGAAGATATTATGATTCAAAAGTTTTCATATAGTTGAAGCATTCACGATCCAAATATGATGATTTGAAGAAATGGGTTATGTCGCATCGATGGTAATTGTAATATGATTTTTTCTTTCAACCAAAATAAATGAAGCTTTTCTATTATTTCTTTATATTCAATTTCTCATTTGATCTTTATATGTGATTTGTATGTATTACTTAATCTTGAATGTGACTCTCCCAACATCAATGTTTTGCTTAGAATATCTTTCTCATTCTTCTTTTTTCAAGATAAACATTTTGATTGCAGGTTAGTAAAGAATTGTCATCAAATTTCTATGGTTGAATGGGGTTAAATAAAGAAATAAGATTCTGAAAACGGATATAATAATTGAAGGGATTAAAATGATGCTTCAAAACCAATTATTTAGACGAATATAATAATAATAATAATAATAATAATAATAATAATAATTATTATTATTATTATTATTATTATTATTATTATAATAATAATAATAATAATAATAATAATAATAAATACACATTTCCAACTACCGTATTCATTTGAAACTCACACTACAACTCAAGAGTTTTCTAATTTATGTATATTTATTAGTTACAACTCAAGAGTTTTTAACTTATGATTATTAATTAGTAATCACTAATAACTTTTTATTTTCCTTTCTTTTATAAGGTTGTAAAGTTTTGCTCATTAAAAACATTAATGTATTTGAAGAGATTTGTGATTTAAATATGAAAAGTTAATATAAATGTTATAATAAATGTTTTAGTGTTTTTATGTTATTAAAAGTTGTAGTGTTTATTTTTCATATTTTTTATTATTTGTTGTATATATATCTTTTTTAATACAAATGTTATAATAGATGTTTTTGTATTTTTATGTTACTAAAAGTTGTAGTTCATATTTTTCTTCATACATTTTGTTACCCGTTATATATAGATTATCATACGTTTGATATATAATTTACACAATTTTAAACGGTTGATAAAGTTATCAAATAATTATATATATCACAATGACTTAAAAATTAAAACTATAATCATCATATCATATCATATCATATCATACTATATTATAAAAGAAACATTTTTTCTTTCACCACATTCATTTGAAACTCCCAACTTTTCATATTTCCATACAATATGCTTAATTTATTAAGTTAAATATGTTTTTAGTTGTAAACATTATCATAAATGGAAGAGTTTGTGACTTATCAATATGATATACTTAATTTGTTAACTTCAATATATAGTTAAATAAATAACCTACATTAATATATCAAATAAGCTTAAAAATTTAGTGTAAATTTTAAAACCTAAAGTAAAATATCAAATAATGTTTAAAAAAAATTCAATATATATTTTTTAACATAGTTAAAAGGAAAACATTAAATATAATAATTATAAAAGAACCTAAATTGATGAATCGAATTAACTAAAAGGTGTCTGAAAACTATATTCTAACAATATATTTTTAACATGCGCCGCGCAA
Organism: Lactuca virosa; assembly: GCF_052849685.1. NCBI lineage: Eukaryota > Viridiplantae > Streptophyta > Magnoliopsida > Asterales > Asteraceae > Lactuca > Lactuca virosa. The sequence continues at coordinate 75,448,951 of NC_136431.1, forward strand.
CGCGCGGGAATTCGTCTAGTAGTATCCATAATTTCATGCAACTCAAGACAAGATTTCTTTTCAACTTAATACAATTGTCGATATTTCAAGCTAATGAGCATATCATAATTAGTTGAAGACAACGAAAAGAAGAATCCATTAAAGCATACTTAATATATTTAATGAAGCAATAATGAACATGTGAAGGCAAAATGATAGAATAACTATACGATCCTTCACATACAATTTGAGACTAGGGAAACTCTCTTGGAAACTGTTGGGTAAAATGGCTACAACAAGGGAGAATAGAAAAAAGAGTTGAAAGGTTCATTAGGTTGGAAGAAGCAACTTTTGAGAAGTAAGGTTACATCAAGTTACCCATAGAGAATAGCCATAAGATGTACGACAACCAAAGTAACCGTTCCTCGTCCCAAATGGGCCATACCATGGATGATGTCATCAACCAAATAAAAGTCGAAAGTAGCCCTTTAGCCACAAGGAAACGACATCGACAAAGTCGAAAATCGTAGCAATCACCAACAAACAAAAGCCCCCGACTAAGCATATAGATAATCCTCCACCTAGACACAACACAAAGTATTGTGAGTACCATGAAATATATGGGCATGGAGCCCATTTTGTGATCCTAAAAAGGGAAATAGAACAAATAATGTGAAATAGAACAAATAATGCAATAAGGAAAGATGCATGAGTTTATACAGAGCATCCGAACAAAGCCAACAACCATGCAGTCCACAATACTCCCTCTAACAAAGAACAAAGGTGTCATACATACATGCCAAGAAGCAACCCAAAATGCTTGTTGTCGGCACTAATCCTGAGTTAAGTCGAACTTGAAATACAGAAAGCAACATAGGGACAAATTTGCATTTTTCCTCAATCGACCCTAGTTCATCTCACTATACAAGTATCCAACCACTCTATATAGTTTGATATTAAACGTAAGAATCCATCGTGTTTAGTCGATGACGGAAGCATTGTATATATTATGTATGGATATTGCTTTAGGCAACCCCCGAGCACCGATTGTAACGCCCAGTTTTTTTAGGTAAATTTCTTAATTATAAAGTGTTTATTTATTTTGCTTGAAGGCCAAGTAAGTTGGGCATAAATGAGGTACGTTGGGCGTACCTCGAAGGATCTTGCACACACAGTTAACCCTCCTGGTACGCTGGGCGTACCTTTGGTACGTTGGGCATACGTAAGCCAGAGGCAAACCTTAAATTTTAGGGTTAGCATCCTATTTAAACAACTTATGCCCCAAGACTCTCTTATGACAACCTCTTTTGTCCCCAAAAGTGTTATCTCAAAACCCTAATCCATTTTTAGAGAGATTTGATCCTTGTTTGTGCTTTGATGTGGGTTTGGAGCATCTTGAAAAAGAAGAGCTCATTGGAGTATGAATAGTTGGCTTAGAGCTTGAAGATCCATCAATCTCTTCAGCTTTGCAAGTATCTGGAGGTATAAAGCTTCAAACTTTATGGCTCGATAGCTTAGATCTAGATTTGGGGAAATTGGAATGTTTTGGTCCCTTGTTTTGGTTCTTATGTCTAGGAGTTACTCCAGAACATGTATTGGTCATTTCTTGGTATTTACGAAGTTATAGAATCATAAAAATGGCATCTTCATGGGTTAAGCTCAACCATGCATGAGTTGATAGTCTTAATATGAAGTTAGAATGTTAGAAATGCTAGTTTGGGTCTCTTTTTGCCATGCAAAGGCATCAAGTTGATGAGTTTATCGTTTAAGACATTCCCCAAGGGCTAGATCTGCAATTTGGATGTTTGGAACTTAAGAATTAAGTGCTTAATGAGATTTTGGAAAGTTGGGGTGTACGTGGGGCGTACATAAGCATACACTGAGCGTACGTGCCTGAGTCCCCGTTTTCTTTTGGCTAAAGCTAGTACGCGGGGCGTACTCACCAGGAACCCTTTTTCGGTTTTAGGTTCTCTGGGCCATTATTGGGCCTTATGCCTTTTTGGGTCGTTGTTAATCTTTAGGTCTCTTGGGCCTTGTTGGACCTTAGGTCTTTTAGGCTTGTGTCATGGGCTGAGAGGCTAATTAAGGGAAGGGTAAAATGGTCTTTTACCCCCTTAGCATGTTGGATGGTAGTTTGGACCATTTACGGGTTAAGTATTTATTAGGGTTAATTTGGAATTGATGGTTTGTATTGATCGAATACAATTCAAGTATAAAGACGAAAGTGAAACTTAAACAACGAAAAATAAAGAACATAAATTAAAAGACACATAGAGTTCTCCAACTTGTTTCTTTCACCAAGAAAAAGGTTTTGTCCTCACAAAGAAGACGTTTGTCACAAAGATGATTACGACACCAAGTTGTGTTCACAACATTAGGGTTTTCTCTAATGTTGTATATATAATAATCTATACATATCAATCCCATGATTACAGGGATTATATTTAATCTATACTAAGAACCCATCTTATCACGAAGATACCGGATATGTGATTTATTCTATACTTATCTATATCATTACCTAATATATAAAATATTACATAGAATAACTACGCTATACGCTAACGCTGATAAGATTGATATGTCGGCACTGTCGTCGTAGTTGAGGCTGACGCTGACAGATAGTGTAGAGTGTTTGACTCATCAGATCATAAGGTGTGACCTTACAATCTCCCTCTATCTGTTTATGTCAAAACTAATATTCAATGAATTATTTAGCTCGTGCTCCCCTTGAGAATAAGAATGAATGTTTAACTCTTCAGCTTTAGCGAATGCTCCCCCTGAGAATAAAAGTGACTTTTATTTTTCAAGCACTTGAGGCAACATATTTGACTTGATTATAAAGAACAGCGGACGAACGAAGACATGATTAGCCGAGGATGAAAATATCAGCAATCAACTTAACTCCCCCTTAAATTGAGCATAGTTCCCTATAACTCTGAGTTGAATATCTAGTTCTCCCCCTTTTTGACATTAGCAAGAGAAGAAAACCGAAGGAGAGTATCAGTGATGCAACTTTGTAGTAAAGGATTGTGATGGCTCCTAATAGTGTGGGTTTAAACCATGATTCATCGACATAGTATTGCGAGATCTCATCAGCGTGTGGTGTCATATGATGAATCATAAATCACTTTTATTAGAAGAGAAATGGAAAGAGTGGATAGGTGCATGTAACATATCACAGACAATTATATACCCATCGGCACAGATTTGTCAAGCTCTCATCAACGTATGATACATTACGCTGAATCATAAAATTTAAAGAAGAATATAAGGGCAAGAATGGTTTGTTTCAGTTACACTGAGGTGCAATCAGCGTGAATCAGTAACAGTTTAACTCATCAACAAGAAGTGGTTTAAGCTTCTGTATCATAGAGGAAGTTGCAATCTAGAATCAAAGATTCACCGTTAATTCATAATGGTACAATGTCATACCTCAAACTAGGATGTCAAGGACATGAACAACCCTTTGTCATTAAGGACCATACAAGTATCTCTTACGCTGATGAATACACAATCAGGGTAAGCCATTGGGTTTTGCTCAATGTTTTAGCAGTACATAAGACTTGATCCATACGGAAAGCATGCTTCCAGGGATAGAGTCAAGTAAAGATGATTAGTTTTAAAATAAACACCCAAGCCTTAAGATAATTTTTCTGATTAGGACGAGGAAATCTCACATTGAAAGTTTAGAAAATGCTAGAAAATCAGCGTGAGTGGGTGACTCAATGTTCTCAGCAGATGGTCTCACTGATGAGAAACTTAGAGAGATTTTGTCACATACAACAACATGCTTATAGGGACGATGATGTGTCAAAATTTGTATACTAGGCTTAAAGTTGCCACCGTCAGATTCCTTTTCATAAAAGATTGTACAAAATAAGAATACCAACAAAAGAATTAGTCAAACAAGAAAATAGTTTAAACAGGAAAATATGTGCAACTTTTTCAGAAAGGAGAATAAGACTTATTCCATCAAATATTTGGAATTGAATGGTCATTAATGCATTTCCATTTTTCGATATATCTACCCCTTGAATTTTTTAGCTATAAAAGAGAGTACAAGCAAAGATAAACTCATCAGTAAACATCTCATTATGAATCAAGAGTGATGAGGCCATTTATCACTGAAGCGATTTAGATGCTTTCCAAGGTTCATGTTCATCAGGGGAAAAAGAAGAGCAAGAAGCAGTCTTTCCAAGGTTAACTGACTCGAATCCATAACACCATTGTGTCTTCAAGATCAACACGAGGGAATTCGAGGTTTTATCGGATTATGAGTTAGTATATGAAAACAAGACTTACTACTTTCATGGTTACTCTTTGCATCCACTACAGTGAGTGGAGGAGAAGGAGGGTATCCTCAAGAAGAAAAGGACATGATGTCTCTCTTTTTCTTAGCTTCAAGAGCATTAAAATCCTTCAGCTCTTGCAAAATCTGAAGAAAGAACATGTAGATAAATATTAAATAGGCCAGAAGTATGTATAAGAAAAAGAATACTTATAAATAAATAAATATTAAACAGATTATGTAAACGTCTATAAACATAATAAAAGTAGCATTTTTTTTTTGTGTTTTTATTGTAAGCAAACAGAAGCAATGTTAAATTAAAATTTAAAGAACAATTAAATCATTGAAAGAATGCCAAGATCCGCAATTAATTTGTTCAAAGTCTTTTCATTCAACGCCTTAATGAAAATATCATCCAGCTGATCAGTGGATGGAATGTAGAACAAATCTACTTTTCCCTTTTGAACTATGTCCCTAATGAAATGATGATGGATGTTGATGTGTTTGGTCTTGGAATGTTGCACTGGATTTTTTATCATCTGAATGGCGTTGGTGTTGTAATAACAGATGGGTGTCTTCGAGAAGTTTAGACCACAATCCAAGAGCTGATTTTGAATCCGTAGAATCTGAGCACAACACCTTCCAGCGACAACATATTCAACTTCAACGGTAGAACAAGCCACTAATGCCTGCTTTTTGCTGGACCAACTTACCAATATATTTCCAAACATTTGAGCTTCTCCTGAAGTACTTTTCCGATCGATGCCACATCCGCCATGATCGGACTCAGTATATTCCACCAGCTTGTGTTGGGTTTTTATTCAAAAATTAGTTTCAAAACCATAAGATTTTAGCAACGGAAGACCTTAAAATTAGAATAAACATAAAACAAGTTTATACCCACCAAGTAGTTTCTTGCAAAGTTTGAAAGAGAACAAGCATCAAAGATGAAGAATTGTTTAACGACCTTTGTTGACTTTGAATCCTGAAGGGGAGGCTTGGAAGTTGATGGAGAATGTAGAACTTTAGAGACACCAACAATGAATAATGTTGACGTAGAATGCTAGTTCTTTTGTATAAAACTCTTAAGACTCTTAAGCTTTATGTTCTTATCAAAATAAGAACATAAAGAGAGCATTAGAAAGAGTGTGATCTTCAAGTATTCAACTAAAACTATAGAGAAACACACATACATACATAGTTATGATTTTTTTTGCATGAGTGGTGAAAGGGACATGAAAGCCTCACTTCATATATAAAATATTTGGTCCATAAGTTCTTAACACTTTAAGAACCCATGCCCCTAATGCCTATGTGTTCCCCTATGATTCAAGCCATGCCTTTCTTTTGAAAAAATTAACCAAATGACCAACACTCCTTATTTTAATCATATTGTCCATGATTGTCCTTTTAGAGGAGTGTTATTTTCATTAAACAAATGAAAAGCCCATACCCTCTTTTGTCTAGCCATATTTCTAAAATATGAAGGCAAAAGAAGACAAAAGCCTTTTATATTTTATAAACCAAGTTTATAAACTTTAACTTTTTGTTAAAAGACAAAAGAATTTATCTAGTCCAAATTGTTATGCATGACTTATTCATTCATACCATATGAATTATATATAATGTTACTTGCTAATGAATATTATTATTTCCTGGAAATAAATAATATCCAATTTAATTATAAGAGTTTATTGAATATTTATTAAAATCAATTTATGATAAATAATCAATTATATCAAGTTGTTGTTAGTGTGACCCTTTAGTATCATATGTTAATTAGCAATATCACTTTAATATGATTCTTGAGCATACTAGATCTCTCAATCTCTCACTTGCGTAAGATTCATATTACACTGATATAGATAGTGATGAACTTCTAGCCACATTTCACTGCCCCCATCAACATACGACTTTGTACCAATCTATCAACACCTAATTCCCAAAAAAACGCCTAGCTACAATTGGTGTATAAAGTAAGTTTATCAGTTATCCCTTTATCACAGACATCATGTTAAACATGAGATAAGGATCACAATCAAACTCATATGGTGTTCAACTTTTGGTAAGTTTCCTTAGATGTCTACCTCTCAACATATAAGAGGAACAAATCCCATCTTGACTACATAAGCCTCTTGCATAGTTCATACCATAACTGAAAATGGCTTTTATAACTGCCCGATTAAGGACCGACGTTTCACCATATCTAAGCATAGTACTCCCTACACTTAAGTCCCACTATGTGTCTCAGGTGTTACGGATACAAAGATAGTACCTTTTAATCAAGTATCATTAATGATAGTGATCCATGAGATGATCTTGATGCGGTTCACTTCAATACTAGTTCTCTAACAAGTACATATGAAACTTGGTTACAACCCATTGCCTACCTTCATTTAGTGAAATTCAACCAATCCAATTCATATTAGTCTTACTTCATAATTGCTCCTACAATTATAACCGACTATGAACTTTTAGGATAATAATATTATTCATGGATTAAACATGTTAATATAGAACACACCAAATATTGATGTGATGATCATATCCCAGTATATCAAAACAATATATAATAGTTGTTGTCATAATGTTCCAATATCCAAATACTAAATCCAGATCAAAATCCAATTTTTAGAATAATAAAGTCTTATAGCTGAAGCGTGACCATTCATAATTAGCTTTAGAAGAAAGGCTTAATTAATGGGTTCGACTAAAATTAATTTGTGTGAATTCTGTGAATACTATCATCTCTATATTTAACTTTACTCTAGGTATAGTTAAATATCTTGGACTATATGATTCATGTTCTTTCGTGACATAGAGTTTCTTAGCTTGATTAAGTATACTCTCGAAGTCACAAAGATTTCTATGTGATCCTTGAATGGCAGAGATCAACATAGCTTCTCAATGTACTTGTTCATCCAATCATATTAGATTTCAACTTATAAAGTAGTGTATTCTTATTTTGTAGTATATTGTGTCATTTTGTTTTGGTTGGACCTCATTCCAACAAAACTTACTCTTAATCCCACAATGAAGTCATAATCAAATCATAATTCATAATTATATATATTTGTTTAGAAATCAAAATCTTATGTAGCTATTTACATGAAGATTTTATTCTAAACTATATGTTTCATATACATTCTCTTAGTTCTTCCAAAGTACACTTAGAATGTTTCTATGGTCATCCGGTGCTTAACCATGTACTCAATTGGTGCATTATGATATGCTCAAAGCATGATCATATACTAGGTCTTATGCATAATATGACATAAATGATGGATTCATTTGCCAAGCAAATCGAATACAAATCATTTCAACTAGTTCAAACCTATGAGCTAGGTCCTTTTGAGGGTGGCTCAAACTTAGTGCCATGTGAAAATGCTAAGGTTCCTCCAATGGAATCTTCTATCTTGATCTCTTTTAAGATATTGTCAATATATGCATAAGTATATAAAACTTTTAAAATTCATTTTATCTATCTCTATAGATTTTACATTCCAAGAATGTATCTTGTCCTTCCTAAGTCTTTCATTTTTGAAACACATTCCGAGTCAAGGTGAAAAAGCGTGGCATGGTCAGAGTGTAATTTCTTATGATTAAGTATGTCTCATTCATACAAGATTAGGAATGTCACACTTCTCCCACTAGTTCTTAGTAAACGCATATGTTATATTTATATTGATAAAAAAGAACATCTTGTGGTTTCAGACTAAATGATGATTACAACATTGAGATGTTTGCTTTGTATTCACAAGTGGATTTCAAGCTCTACACATTTTCTTAGGATAACACGGATTAAGAAAACCTCCATGCTAATCTATATAGATATGTTCTAGTAGATGTCTATTAAGAAAATCGATTTTTCTTGAAATCTATTTGTTATATCACATATTTAGAATACGAATTTATAGTAAACAATATCCTTGTTGATCTAATCATAACTACTTGTCAAAAAGGTTTGATCATAGTCAATGTTATGAGTATAATAAGGATCATAGTAAATGACATGAGTATGAGAAAATCCTTTTAAAAGAATTCTTGCTTTAAATGTGTATGGTTATCCATGTAATATATTCTTTCTAGAAGAATCACCTTCTCCTTCTAGCCTTGCTATAGGGAGAAAGTTCAATCACGACCATACTTGATTATCATACATTAATTACATCTCATGTTCAAGACTCTAACTCATTTATCAGATTCGAGATCTGATTAGCATGTTGGTATTGATGGATTTTGCCATAAACCATCAATAAAAGCTCATCAATGATAGATTCCACATTTCTCAAGACATAGTTGATTTCCACCACTAATGCGAACATTTTGTGTTTGTGAACATCTATTATTCAAGTTTAACAATCCTTGTTAAAAACTAATACCAACTATTACTACATGAGGTTATGGTTCTTGATCTCGCTTTGTCATTAGAAACTTGCTTTCCGCTAATCAACAATCAGAGGAATAAGAGAACTTACTCTTGGTAGGTTTTCATATAATAATCTAAGCCACATTTATGGCATTATAAAAATATATATTTAGTAGATTTTGGGTTTATAAGCTTTAGTCCAACATAGGCTTCAAATCCACAAAACATTTAAATAAGATAGGGATGGAGCCTTTCCATACAAAATCATATCAATAAGATGTTATATCTACTTGTTAGTTGGTGTTTGTAATCGAAATATAATTAATAGTGTTCTAGGTGTTATCTCAAGGAAATAAAAGGAGGACATTTCTATCGATTAGAGAGTAAACCATACCAAGTAAGATTTAATTCATCATTTATTATCATTAATGCCTTAGATAGTTCTTAACAGTTTGTGTCTCAACTTTATATTTGAAAACTTAAACAAAGGTTTCACAATTATGTTTTATCATGTAAAATATAATTGAAACTACTATAGTTATTAATAAAGTTGATTTGGTATCTTGTGCTAAACCTTAGACATTTATTAGAAAGGAAGTCATACACCATAGTGTATACTTCCTTAGTAATTTATTTTCACAACTACTTAGTGAAAATATTATTTGGAATCTTTTATATATAAATAAGATTTATATATGTCAAATAAACTACATTATTTGCCTTCAAAGATCATTTCCTTGAAGTTGGAAAATGTGAATGTTATTTATATAATAAAGATAACAATGTTAGAGATGAGTTTGATTTAAAACAAGTTTAAGTCAAAAGTATTTTGCATATAGAACTTGTTATTTATAAAATATTGATATTTACTTTATAATTCTTATTAAGAGATATAGTCTCATAAACATGATTTTAATCATTTCCGAACATGAAGGTGATCGTTATGAAAAACGATTTAAGCAAATAGTCAAACATTCATAAATTAACTGAGACAAATGCTTAGACAAGCTAAATTAAAACATACATTCTGTTGGATTCGATGTCTAAGCCAATAATTGAATTAGTATAATCTTGAATTATTAGCAAAGTCCTTTTGGGTTCCCTCAAACCTAGTAATTGAATAAGATGAGTTTTAGAGAGAGAGACTGATTTATTGATTTATTATATGATTAATAAATCACAATAAATAAATTTATTAATATATTATGAAAATAAAATATTAATTAGAAATAGTAATATTTAATTAAGAATTAATTAGAAATTAATTACAATTAATTTTAGGATAAATTGGATTAATTAAAAGTGCATGTACTGTTTGGTTATTTATTGAAACTTGAAGCAAGAAGACTCTAGAACCCTATGGGATGGGGTAGATGAAAATTGGCTAGAGATAGTGTAGAATTTTCATCCAAGGGGGCTTGGATGAGGTGATAAGGCAGCTTGATTATTATATTGATTACTCTAGGCCTTATCCCAAAAATTCTAGCTTTGGCCCCAAGTTTCCTTCAGCTATATAAAGGGTCCTGTGGTCATCAAATTTCGGCCACTCATTCTTCTGTAGAGATAGCCTAAAATTTACTCACCCCTCTCCTCTCTCTTCAAGTTTCCTAGCTACTAGGGTTGGGTGTGAACCATCAGAGGCACGATACTTGTGGTGCTCGCTTCCAAAAGCTTTAAAGAAGGATTTTAGATTTGTTTACTATAACAAATCAAGAGGTATGTAATCTTCCTTTTTGAATTCAGATTCCATTAAGTTTTGTAGTTTGATAGTTCATAGTATGTTGTGTGACAACCGTCAATTTTTGGCCAAGTCAAAGTCAACTAAAGTCAACAGGTCAAACCGGTCAACTCATCTAACCCTTGTACATTAGGGTTTCCATTATGTTCCTTATTGAACTACTCACAATCTTAATACAAAGTATCACTTAAAGTTTCCACGTGTTCGGAAAAATCTAAGCCCTAATCAGGGCAAGTGATGAAACTACTCGATAAAACATTATTCCATACCCCTCGAGAGTATATAACAAACATAACAAGACTTAACGAGGTTTACAAACCTGGCGTTACAGAGCCAAACACTCAAAAAGGTCACAAAAGAAGTCTCTCCCAATCTCTTTCACTCTAACTCTCCCAAAACTCTCTAAGTAGGAGAAATCTCACCAAGTATGTGAAATCTCTCCTAAATCTCTCTCTCTCTATGAGAAATCTCTCCAAGAATGTGAAATCTCTCCCAAATCTCTCCAAGTATGTGAAATCTCTCCCAAATCTCTCTCTGTATGATAAATCTCTCCAAGAATGTGAAATCTATCCCAAATCTCTCCAAGTATGTGAAATCTCTCCCAAATCTCTCTCTGTATGAGAAATCTCTCCAAGAATGTGAAATCTCTCCCAAATCTCTCCAAGTATGAGAAATCTCTCCAAGTGTGTGAAATCTCTCCCAAATCTCTCTCAAAAGTTCCTTTAACTTTTTATAATCATTTTGGGCATCCCGACACTTAACTTGGTGAAAAACTACGCAAAACGGGGAGTTTATGCGAAAATCAGCCAAATAGGAACGAACCTTCTTAGGGCCGAAACCCTAAGAAGCGAAACCCATAAGAACCGAACCTTCTCGGACCGAAGCTGCTGAGCCGAACCTTCTCGAACCGAAGCCTGCTGAACCGAACCCAAACCTCGCTTTCGCTCCTAACTTTCGCCTTCGGCCCATATCACCTTCGGTCTATTTCGCCTTCGGGTCCATAGCAGAAGGGACCGAACTTCGGCCCTATCCGAGCAACTTCGCAGGAAGCCTTTTTCTTCCCGGTTTTCGACTAGTTTTGCGTTCTAAGCCCGATTTTAATTATTTTAACGTGGGGTTTTCACCCAAAATCATATTTTAACATATAAAACCCCATACCTCATGAATAATCACGTTTTTTAGTGTAAATCTTATCCAAGGAGAGTGGGTGAAGTACTTGAGGTGGAGTGTTGACTTTACTTTAGTTTATGACACAAGCAACCACCCACACCCACTCCATGACCAGCCCACACCCCCCCACCATACCTGGCCATTCATCGTCCTTTTCCCATCATTTCCCAGCCCCGTTCCTTGTCTAAGGCTGAAATCTATCCTCTCTCCTAACACTCTCTCTCATTTTCTCATTCTTCCACCAAAGATCAAGCACATTTTCTCTCTCACTTCTCTCTCTAAATTTCGAGAGTTCAAGGCTGATTTTCAAGTTCTTCATCTACCTTGGTAAGTAAATCTCTTCCCACACTTGATTTCCTTACACTTCTCCACTCAAATAATGAGTTCCTTACACAAATATCGTCATATTTGTTGTTAGATCTTCGAATCATCAAGCATCTTCTAAGTGTTCTTGAGTTGAACACTTCTTTTCTCCATCATCCATCTACTGAAATCACTCAAGGTGAGTTCATACCCCTATCTTTTCATGTTTTTCTTAAGTTTTAAGGGGGGGGGGGGGAATACAACTTAAAACACCAAGAACACAACTAAACTCATTTAACAGCCTTCATCAGAAAAGTTCAACTCCATCACGGACTGTTTTGGTCAACTTAAACATTTTAGTTTTCAAAACTGTATTAGGTGCAAATAGTTCAGGTTCATACCTTTAAAATGACTACTTGCACATCAACATACGATTTTTCTACGATTTATGGTGATTTTTACAAAACTACCTATCATTTCGAAAACGAATTCGGACCAGTCTGTGAATATGAACATTTTAACACAAGTTAAAGACTTCCAAAAATCATAATAAAAATTATGAATAAACTAGACACATTTTATAAACTCTCAGAATTTACGGATTCAGTTTTCGACTTCGTATGATTTTTCTAAAACAGTGCAGAAAGCTTAAAAACTAGTTAACAGCTTATAACTTTCATAACACTTTGTATTATGTTGAGCAAAGTGTATAACAATAAGTTCTAAATATTGAATGTAATTTCTTGTTAGTTTATCATCATAAACTGAAATTTAGTCATTCATGATAAGATTTTTAATTTATTTCGAACACATATAATAAGCTATAATAAGCATAGTTTATGGATTCATAGCACTAATGTATTTTCATAAAAGAGTTCTTTTTCAATACAAACATTTTGGATAAACTATAATAGGTATAGTTTATGTATCATTTACATTTTAAACTCATTTACCAAAGGTTTACAGTTAAGTTCACGTAAATATGTTAATGAATAAATTTGTGAGACATTCGCTTCTTGTTACCTTCATGGTAACAAAGTCAAAAGTCCTGTAAATTGTAACCAGAGTCTCTTGTAGGGAGAATGTGATAGTTGTCTATAGATCTATATTGGGTCTGACAAACCCACACCTGAGCTGCATGCAATAGCTAGACCGGCAGGTATGTGGTGACAAGTGTCATTTAACTTGCGACGCCTGAAGAACGTCGTATTACGAGGCCGTCTGAGTCATAGTATGGTTATAATAACTCACATGTGGTATTAACAAATCATAAGATTTACGGGTTCTTACTTTTAAATTAGCGAGTTATGTCGATTTAACTCACAGGAAATACTTTAAGTATGGAAAAATACTTGTTTATCTTCGGTCCTGGGATTTAGGACCACCTAACTTTAAAAAGGGTTTTATGCCGATTTAAAATCGCTTTTATATCTTTAAGTATGGAAAAAATACTTGTTTTCGGTCCTGGGATTTAAGACCACCTAACTTTAAAAAGGGTTTTATGCCGATTTAAAATCGCTTTTATATCTTTAAGTATGGAAATATACTTGTTTTCGGTCCTGTGATTTAGGACCACCTAACTTTAAAAATGGTTTTATGCCGATTTAAAATCGTTTTTATATCTTTAAGTATGGAAAAATACTTGTTTTCGGTCCTGGGATTTAGGACTACCTAACTTTAAAAAGGGTTTTATGCCGATTTAAAATTTTTATATCTTTAAGTATGGAAAATACTTGTTTATTTTCGGTCCTGAGATTTAGGACTACCTAACTTTTATAAGGAAAATATAGGATTTTCTTTGGAACATATTTCTATTAAAACTACATAAAGCTAGAATTGTTAGATTTCAGCTAGAATTGTTAAGTGTATATGATAGAGTTATATAAGAATCTAGTCACAATCGACTTAGAATTGGTGGGCCCGCCTCATCTCCTGTTCCTTGTTTGGTTGTGGACCTAGGGCAGACCCATACCGACACACTAGTTTTGGTTGTCATTTATTAGAGGGATGTCTTAGGGGTTGTATGTAGTCACATAGGATATACTGAAGACTCTTGATCTAGGATTTCTTGCCTGTTCCTTGTTTGGTTGTGGCTCTAGATTAGGATCATATGTCCGAGTTTCTGTCTCATCTCTAGATACATATGGATATGCATACCTTGTAGATTTTGTTATGTGTAATTATGTATAGGATGTTGTTGTGCTGTAGTGAGATGTTATATATATATATATATATATATATATATATATATATATATATATGTGTGTGTGTATCCTTGTGTGTTAGGATGTAGTAGTAGTGGTATGCCGGTTCGAGTACCATAGGCTGGTTATCATCTAGTGGAATGCCCTAGGGGCTGTACGTAGTAACGTAGGATAGCCTGAGAACTCTTGATCTAGGCCTTCTTGCATGTTCCTTGTATGGTAGTGGCTCTAGAGTAGGATCATCTGTTTGGTTGCCTATCTCACCTCTGGTTCCTTATGGTTATTCATTCCATGGAGACACAACAAGAAAACGCGATTTTGCTAGGCAAGGATTCCGTTGCGAAAAGCTGAAATTCCGTTGCAAAGGACGAATAGCAATGGAAATTACGACGATCGATTTTCGTCCCAAAAAACCCCGTAGGGAGCGTTTGCTAGGGACACAATCATTCCGTCACAACTGTGACAACGGAATGAAATATGTGGTAGATGGTATTCCGTCGTGTATTCCGTAGTAGGATTCCATCACAAATTCCGAGGTAGTTATTCCATCACAAATTCTTTTGTAGTTAATCCCTAGCAAAATCCGTTGTAATGATTCCCTAGCAAATTCTGTGGTGGTGAATCACTAGTAAATTCCGTGGTGGTGATTCCCTAGTAAATTTTGTAGTGGTGATTCCCTAGCATTCCATTGTGATGAATCTGTAGCAAATTTCGTGGTGATGATTCCCTAGCAAATTCCATGGTGATGAATCCCTAGCAAATTCCATGGTCGTGGATCCCTTGAAAATTTGGTGGTGATGAATCCCTAACAACTTCCGTTTGATGACTTCCTAGCAAATTCCGCGGTCATGAATCCCTAGCAATTTTCGTGGTGTATATTATATATCAGATTCCATATCAAAGATTCCATATGGATGGATGGATAATTGAATTATAAATTAGATCCAAATTATTTTGTAGTAATATATGAAAAAAAAATAACAAAAAAATCAAATAACATTATATCATAAAATAATACAATAATTATTTATTACATGGAAAAAGGAAAGTAGCTAATCTAAAATAAATACTTTGCAATAAACATATCAAAACTTTATGACTACTAGTGTTGATGTGTGTGAAACTAACTCGTTTTATCCTACTTTTAATTTATGAATTTGACACACAAAAGGCAGTGGACCTGTCAATTGGTAATATGAATTAGCAAGTAGGGTATCGAACTCAGGGAACGGAAATTAATCTAACCACTAGAATTATCTAAAACAATTAGTAAAATAGAGGGGTTTTCTCTAGTTTTGCAAGACTAGAAACTTAACTAATCAACTAACAGCTGAAAACACGTAAAAACCAACTAAATTCAATGATCAAAAGGGTTTCTGTTTAGGTTCAACTCATTTACTCCTATGGTTAATTTTTATGGTGATGTAATGGATTAATTGTTATTGGCTACCGACTAAGGTGATTAGATTCACATTCGTTATTACCAATCCTTAGAAAATAAATTAATTTAAGCAGTGATCAAGTGATTAACCTAATAAATTCCCTAGTTTAATTATTCGGGTTAAATAAGACTTGTAATTAGCTAATTAAATTGGTGATTCAATTAACCTCTTGTTGATGGTGTATCACACAAGCTCACACATTAATTTACCCATTCTCTAATTAATCCTAGTTTCATATTCACTAATCCTAGGCATATAGCAATGTGTTCACATAAATCATATGAGATAAGCAATTAAGAGATGTTCATGCAGCTTAATTACTTAGCTATTAACAGAAAATAGTTATGGTTAATGCATAAGGGTCTTTAACAAGCTTAATTTAACAAGATTCACCACATAACAATTAATCAAAATAGTAAATTAATCCATAGGAGCAAACTTGTATACCCTAAACAGAAACTAACGAAATCAGTTCATAACTACAGTTGATAAAAACCTAAAAACGAATTCAAACAAGCTAGACATACTTCTATTCAAAGGTAAAGTGGAAAATTAAACCTAAGTGGCCTTATTCTTCTTAGAATTTAGGATTAGGGTTCTTCTCACGTTCTTCAGATCTCCAGCAGTCTCCTTTGTTGCCAAGTAAGCTTCCCAAAAGCCAGAGAGAGAGTCAATTCGGGTTTGTTGCTTCTATTTATAGATTTCTCAAAATAGGGTCTACTCGTCGAGTAGACAACTGATTCGCCGAGTCCCCTTGAAGAATCCGTATACGGCAAGGACTTTACGTATTGCTTCTCGAATCTTCGTATGTACCCGTCGAGTAGACGTCCCTACTTGCCGAGTAGCTTCAGGATATAGCATTTTCCTTCTTTCTTCAGTTCCCGAGCTTTCGATCGTATCTCATGCTTCCTTTTACCTCCGAGCTTCTCTTTTGAACTGAAAATACAATTTGAACACTATTAAGTACCTTTTGTCCATAATATGTAAATAATTAGCTAACAAATAATGAAAATCTATACTAAATACATAGCTAAATATGCACATATCAAAATACCCCACACTTGACTTTTGCTTGCCCCCAAGCAAAACTGAATTTTAGTACACTAATATTACATAAAACAATCCCAATCAAACCCAGGCATTATGTCAAGACCGCAACGCATGCATTTGTGTCTAAAATTTTCCTAAGAACCCCCCTTAATTCTAAATACTCACAATCCTCATAAACACTCGCCCACTTCTTTTGAACAATGCTCATTTTTTGCATCCCTCCGAATCCATCCGCAGAAAACCTCCTAGCCTCAAGGTATTTTTGGTTGAGCAACCCAAGCATACATAATCTAGACAATTACAACTTTTTCGATACCACTTATGGAGCTATTTTTGAAATTCTTCACTCTTTGATAACCTGATCTTTATTTCTTTGAATTCACCAATTTTTGGTTTTTGGTATCTTCAACTTTTGATCCTTCGGAATTTTGATCTTTTGATCTTCACTTTAATTGCTCCAAAATTCTTCAAACTTTTCTTGTAATTCTCTTTTTTTTTTGTTTTTTAACATGTAACTAAATTTTTTTCCACTCAATACCTACATGCTTAAGCAGGGGCGCTCAACTTCAACCTTTATTGATTAAAGATAAAAATTTTCCTGGATACATTTCTGGTACACGATGCTAAACATATTGCATCCCTCAAACTAAGCGAGGTTATGTTTTTGTCCCATGATTTCACTAGTATAAAGGGGGCCACAAATGCACTATAACGTGTATAGGCTCAACTAAACATTTGGGTCTTCATGCAATCATCAAACATAACACTAGCATGATTCCTAATTGCTTTTTACCAAAATTTCTAAATTAAGTCCTAGCAATTTTCATTTATGCAAAAAAAATTTAAAATTTAACTAGTGTAATAACCAACCCCCTACCCCACACTTAAATTATGCAATATTCCCATTGCATGTTGTGCATAAAAAAACATAAAAGTAAAGAGAGAATTGGAACAAACTCCCCTGGGATAGTAGTCGCGAGGTTGATTTTCTTCTTTGAAAGCTCCATCTTCAATTGACTTTAAACATGGGAACAAGTCATCCATGTCTTGGGTGTCAAATCTCGTGTGGTACAGCTCCAAATATGTAGGAAAATAGTCTCGCAAAATCTTCGGGAATTATCCTTTAAAGAATATGAGTAAACTCGTATCATATAGGGCTGACAAATATGTACCACGGAGAACCAACCAACATGTTACCAACCGAACCAATAAAATCGGTAGCCAACATGTTTGGTAGCCAATATGTTTGGCCGGTAATACCATGCCAATTAAGTAGTCTTGGTACGGTAACGGTACAAAATTTTGAATACCACGGTTGTACCATACCAACCAATATATATATATATATATATATATATATATATATATATATATATATATATATATATATATTCTTACATTTTCAAGTTTTAAATAGGAGTAACAACTCACAAGTAATAGTCGGAGTTAGTAATATAATTCTATTGATATTGATTCTTTTTTGAACGAAACATTATAATTAAAGAAATTACTAACACAAGGTTAAGGAAGGTACATGACACTAAAATGATTTACTAAAACAAGTGACGACCACAACTTCAACTCACGTTCATATTTGGAAAACTTTCTAACCATTAAGTGATGATTATAATGTGAAGTCTTATATAGATTATAGTCTCAAACTCTTCAAGTATAGATATTATTTAAATATTTTGTTATATATCAATACCAATATGTACCAACCAAATTTGTTGGTAACTAACTAAATTGGTACCAAGTATCATTGGTATGGTATTGGTAGGTAAAACTTTATGTTAATTATAATTGGTACGGTACACGGTTTGAAGGAAAAAAACTTGGTACCGTACCAATTCCACCCCTAGTATCATATGTGGTCAGAATCCAAAGTTTGATAGTGGAAAATTGACTGACTCGTCGAGTTAATACGGCTGCTTGATGAGCAGAAGTGCTTTTAGCAGAAAAACGTGGTTTCGTAAGCGGACTCGCCGAGCTCGTGATATGCACTCGGTTAGTACATCGTTGAGTGATAAATAAATCTTCTGCTTCTGAGTCCGTTCCTGATGTGATTGGGTATGATAATTTAGTGTCTTTCCTTCATTTTTCTGTAATAAGCAGCACTCTTAAACCCTCTTTGATAACGGACTCGACCTTAAACTCAAAAATTGCACATTCTCTTCTAGACCCGACCCTTACTCTAGCCTTGACAATTGAGACTCTTGCATGCATCCTAGCCTCAATCTGAAAAGATAAGAGCAACCACAAGTGATAAAAACAAATTCCTACTTTATCGTCCTAAGAGCAAATAAAAATTCAAAACACAAAAAACAAATAAAAATTGTCTTCAAACAACCAAATAAAACCATAAAAGTATCAATCTTCATCTTCCTCCTCATTTCCTCCTGCTCCACTCCCACTAGCTTGATTCCTCCTTGCTTGCACTCTTTCCTCCCAACTTGGCACATAGGGAAATCCGGGTCCGGGCCTTGGTGCGATATTCATTTGTTCAAATAAATAAACAAATGACTCGTTGTTATAGTTCATGCTTCTCCCAAGGTCGTCTTGCTACCTTCTTGCTTCAATGTTGTACCAATCCATGGGTAACTCTTCATCCACCGGAATGACCAGTGGGTCTTCCCGCACTTGCTCCCTCCTTTGCCTTACCCTTCTTCCCGGCTCCTCCGGTACCAACACCTCATTCGCATTAGGGATGCTAAAATGCCCCCCACCAAAATCCTCCATGATTCTTGCCCTCCTAAACAAAGTGGTGCTGAAAGGAGGAGTAGGAATCATGGTTAACATTCGAGCTTCCCCTTGGTCAAAAATACCATATGTTCTTGCAAGCTTCGTAACAAACATTCCCCCGTTAATTTTTGAAGTTATCCGCTCCTTTACCGCCCCTCTGCTAAATATTTCGCCAAGCAATATGGGAAGTTGCAGAAAACATCGGGAGTGATAATGCTCCACATGTAGAAAATGTCAAGAGTAGCGACCTTATCGTCATCCTTTCGCATGTTAATAGTACTTGCGATCAGACGATGTATCAAGCGGTGAATTGGGGAACGGATACTCCCCTCTTGAGCAGATGACGGAATGTAGACCCGGTTGGCGATTGTGTTCCACCAAGTCGATGCAACCACTCCCTCTGGCAAGTCTTTGTGACAATGTTCTAGGAATGTTTCAAAATTTTCAGACATAATCACATTTTGATCATATATCCCCATCCTCCATGCGAGCTCTGCAATGTTGCATTGACGCAGCTCCCCTCCAAGACAGAAAGTAATAGTGTTTGGATTGTAATAGTCACTACCACCTCGGAAGGAGATGGTAGCAAAGAACTCCCAGCATAATTCCTGATAAACATGTTCTTGAATCTTAAAGAGTCTGCTCCAGCCATCACAAATTATTGCCGTCCCATCATTGTTGAAAGACTTGACCAAATAAGGGGTCAACTCTTCCTCCAACCCAGTTTGACCAATCCAATGCCAGTCAATACCATTGGGGACATATATTTCCTTGCGCTTTAACGCTTCCAGTTTGTTTTTTGCGCGATCAAGTGACGGCTTGGAGGTTATTTGTGGAAAGGTTAACCACGGGAGGTCCCCATATCCGCCTCCCCTTGAACTTTGTCCCATCCTAGACATAATTCATGCAAGACATAATCAAGAAAACCACAAACAAAACACAAAGCAGTTAAGAACATCAAAATTTCTGAGCATCTGTGACCCGGACTCGCCAAGTCCACGAATCGACTCGATGAGCAGGACGAACTGTGCGAGTCCAATCCAGTCGGGTGAAATTAACCGTTCGATTCAATAAATTAATCCAGGGGTTTGCTTCAGAATGTTTACTAAGCATAAATATATAAGAAATTTTGTTTAAAACGCCCTAATTTACCAAGAAATCGAAACCCTAAAGTCCAAGTTTAGTCAAAATCGGGATTTGTTTCAGAAATTAAGGATGCAGCTACACCAAAGATCGAAAATTAAGAGTGAAAATGGTTACCTTTTAGTTGGATTTGTAAGAAAACGGAAGAAATCAAGATGAGAGCTTGAGAGAATCTTGCTCGTCGTGTATGGGCGGCGGCTGTAGAAAATGTTGAAGTGTTTTACAATTAGGGTAAAAACCCCTTTTAATCGGAACTTCTTAAATGGACTCGCCGAGTAGGTTTAGGGAGTCGTCGAGCCTTTCATTATGTTTGATAAGAAATTGAGTTTTTAAAATTGTATGCCACCAACCCCACTCTTGAGCATTGCTTGCCCTCAAGTAATCATCATAAGCACAGAAGATGATTGATCAAAGCAGATCCTAAGAAAAACTACAATAAAAATGAAAAAGAAAGGAAAAAGAAAGCAAACTCTAAACTCGGGTTGCCTCTCGGAAACGCTTCTTTTTAAGGAGTCATTAGCTGGACTCCTTCCCGCTTTAAGTTTCTGTAATTCCTCCTAGAAGCAGCCCTTCTTCAAGACCTTCATCTCTTGGAATTCCTTCTTAATATCTCTTCACTCTATGTCCATTAACCTTGAAAGGAGTTCCGTCTCTCTATATAAGCTCAATAGCTCCATGTGGAAAAACTTGCTTCACTATAAATGGACCATCCCATCGTGTCTTCAGCTTGCCCGGGAAAAGTTTGAACCTTGAATTGAAGAGTAACACCTTTTGTCCTTCATGAAAGTCCTTATTACCCTTCAATCTTTTATCATGCCAATTCTTTGTCTTTTCTTTGTATATCAAGGAACTAGTGTAGGCCTCATTTCTAAGCTCTTCAAGGGCATTCATTTGCATCAATCGGTTGGTTCGAAGTTCAGCCAAATCAAAATTGCACATCTTTAGAGCCCAAAAAGCTTTATGCTCTATTTCTAACGGTAAATGACAATTTTTTCCATATACTAACCTATATGGTGTAGTACCAATGGGTGTCTTAAAAGCTGTTCGAAAGGCCGAAAGTGCATCATCTAATTTATCCGACCATTCCATTAGATTTCCTCCGACCGATCTTTCTAAAATCCTTTTTAATGCCCTATTCGTCACTTCAGTTTGCCCACTAGTTTATGGATGATAAGATGTGGAGAACCTATGATGTACCCCATATTTTTTCAACACTTTGGCTAATTGATCATTTGCAAAGTGAGTGCCCCGGTCACTAATAAGAGCTTTAGGAACTCCAAATCTTGAGAATAGCTTCTTTAGAAATCGTACCACCACCCGAGCATCATTAGTTGGTAATGTCTGTGCCTGCGCCCATTTAGACACGTAATCGACCGCCGCCAAGATGTATTTATTCCCTTTGGACATTAGGAAAGGTCCCATAAAGTCAATCCCCCACACACATCAAATACCTCACATATTTGAATACTATGTTGGAGCATTTCATTTCGGGATGATATGTTCCCCGCTCGTTGGCACGAATCACATTCTTTGACAAATTGAGCAGCATCTTTAAAAATGGTGGGCCAATAAAACCCAATATCAAAAATCTTCCTAGCTGTGTAGTGTGCTCCATGATGTCCTCCAACGGGCCTGCTATGACAGTGTGCCAAGATTTCTCGACTTTCTTTCCCGAATACACATATCCTTATCATTCCGTCGGCGCAGCTTCGGAAGAGATACGGCTCATCCCAAAAGTATTACTTGATTTCTGAAAAGAATTTCTTCTTTTGTTGGCGGGTTAAGTCTTTCGGAATGTATTTGGTTGCTAAGTAGTTAGCTATATCCGCAAACCATGGCATTTCTCCGGATACTACTAAAAGATATTCATCGGGAAAATCGTCTCCAATCTGGTTTTCTTCCAACTCCTCCAAATGCGGGTTCTCTAATCTTGACAAATGGTCGACAGCTACGTTTTCCATTCCCTTTTTATCGCGTATTTCAATGTCAAACTTTTGCAAAAGTAAGACCCAACGTATCAATCGGGGCTTAGCATCTTGTTTAGTAAAAAGATACTTTAGGGCTGAATGGTCGGTAAAAACTATGGTCTTGGACAATACCAAATAAGGGCGGAACTTATCAAAAGCGTATACCACAGCTAACAGCTCCTTCTCGGTAGTAGTATAATTCTCTTGGGTAGGATTCAATGTCGTCCTTACATAGTAGATCGGCTGAAAATGCTTGTCAACTTTTTGTCCCAAAACTGCTTTCACCGCATAGTCACTAGCATCACACATTAGCTCGAAAGGAAGATTCCAATTTGGTGCTATCATGATAGGATTAGTGGTTAACCTTTCCTTTAACAAATGAAATGCTTCATGACATTCCTTGGAAAAATCAAATGGGGCATCCTTCAAGAGTAATTGAGTTAACGGCCTAGTAATCTTCAAAAAATCTTTAATGAAGCGGCGATAAAATCCTGCATGGCCAAGAAAACTCCTTACCCCTTTTACATTAGTTGGAGGGGGTAGCTTAGCTATTGTGACCACTTTTGGTCTATCCACTATTATCCCTTTCCTTGAAACTTTGTGACCCAATACAATTCCTTATTTGACCATGAAGTGGCACTTTTCCCAATTAAGGACAAGGTTTGTCTTGTCACATCTAGCTAGTATCAAGTCCAAATTAGATAAGTAATCTTCAAAAGATGACCCGAACACCGAGAAATCATCCATGAAAACCTCCATAAACTTCTTGATCATATCATGAAAAATGGCCATCATGCACCTGTGGAAAGTAGCTGGTGCATTGCATAACCCAAAAAGCATACGTCTATATGCAAATGTTCCACTTGGACATGTAAAAGTGGTCTTCTCTTGGTCTTGTGGGTCTATTGGAATTTGAAAATACCCCGAAAACCCATCAAGAAAACAATAATATAAATGACTGGAGAGTCTTTCGAGCATTTGATCGATGAATGGCAATGGAAAGTGATCCTTGCATGTGGCATCATTCAATTTCCTGTAGTCAATGCAAACACGCCACCCGGTTACTGTTCTCGTTGGAATTAATTTGTTATTTTCATTTGCCACCACCGTCATTCCTCCTTTCTTTGGTACCACTTGCACCGGACTCACCCATGGACTATCGAAGATAGAGTAAATGATTCTGGCATCTAGTAGTTTAACCACCTCCTTTTTCACAACCTCTTGCATTTTCGGGTTAAGTCTTCGTTGGCGTTGTACTACAGCTTTAGCTCTATCTTCTAAGTTAATCTTGTGAGAATAATAAGCTGGGCTAATTCCTTTTATGTCGGTTATTTGCCATGCTATAGCACCTTGTCTCTTCCTTAGTACACCCACAAGGCTTTCTTTCTCATGTTCGGCCAAATCAGCGACTATAATAACAGGTTTTTGTTGGCCATCTTCAAGAAACGCGTACTCCAAGTGATATGGTAGTGCCTTAAGTTCAGTTTTCGTGTTTTGAATGTTGAACACGTCGAGTCCAGTGAGGGGACTCGTCGAGTTCTTTGTAAAATCTGCGACTGATCGGGTTTCTTCGGATGGACTCGTCGAGTCTGTCGAGGCGACTTGGCGAGTCGGGTGTTCTGCACTTCTGATTAAATCATTATACTCAGCTTCCTCGAGCAGTCTTTCTAATTCCAGCAGGTCTCTTTCCGCATCAAATTCTTCTTCATGTGTGACGGTGGACTTGTTTGGCTCATTTTCGTTCCATTCCTCCATCAATTTTTCCAACATGTCAACCGAAAATGCTGTGTCATTGCTATTCCTTGGATGTTTCATGGCTTGATCAACTCCAAAAGTGACTGATTCGTCTCCTACCCGAAGGGTAAGTTTAGAATCTCGCATGTCAACTATAGCACTTGCGGTGTTAAGAAAAGGTCTTCCAAGTATTATCGGGACTTGAGGATCCGCTTCCATGTCTAAAACTATAAAGTCCGCGGGAAACACGAATTTATCAACCTTCACCAATAGATCTTCACATATTCCTCTCGGAAATATGACCGTTTTATTTTCTAGGTGAATCGCCATTCGAATTGGCCCTGGCTCCGGAAGATCTAATTTCTTGAAAAATGAGTATGGCATGAGATTTACACTTGCCCCTGAATCGGCCAATGCATAAATGGTAGCTAAGTTTCCAAATTGGCAAGGCAATGTTAAGCTTCCCGGATCACCCTTCTTCTTAGGTAGTATATTCAACATGGCAGCTGAACAATTCTCATTTAGGACCACTTTCTTCACCTCTTCCATCTTCTTTCTATTAGTTAGAAGCTCCTTGAGGAATTTGGCATATTTCGGCATTTGTGCAACCGCTTCTATGAATGGCATATTAATCTGGAGAGACTTTATGTGTTCCAGAAACTTCTGGTAGTCAACTTCATTTTTTTTGTCTAGCCCGAGCTGGAAAGGGAAGTGGAGGTTGATTGGCTTAACAGGAGGCTGGCTTTTCTGTTCAGGTGTGGGACTCGTCGAGTCCGTAACGTCGACTCGGCGAGTCGGATCGGGATTTTGTGATTCTTCAAGATCTTCTTTATCCTCTTGCACCAGCTTAGGGTCTTCTTGCTGAATAGGGGTCAGAGGAGTTATAATCTTCCCACTCCTGGTTGTCACGATATTTATATGTGCACCTTTCGGGTTACTTTCGGTATTACTAGGAAGTCCACCTAGTCTTCTCTCATTCACTTGTTGAGCAAGTTGCCCCAGCTTCTTTTCTATGTTGAGAATAGATGCTTGCTGATTCCTAAGCAAGGCTTGTTGATCTTTCATCATAAGTTGGTGTTCTCTCAACATATTTTGTTGATCTTTGAGTGTAGCATCGGTATCATTATGTCTTTTCTCGGATGCGGCGACGAATCTTGTAAGCATGTCTTCCAAATCTGATTTCTTTTCATGCACCGGTTCCTCCTTTTGATAAAAGCCTCTCTCCTTTTGCTTATACTTTTCCTCCCTTGTCTTTTTGTACTCATCATAAGGTAGCCATTCCTTCCTTGGTTTTCGCCAATTGTCATCAAACCTATCACCACTTGAATAGCACACTTGCACCTTCCGATTCTCGTTCTCGTCAAGATCACAATCTTTAGTTAGATGAGGTCCTCTACAGTTTTCACAACCCACTCTAATGGCGTGGATGGATTGGTCCATCTTTGTCATTCTTCGATCCATGCTTTCCAATTTTGCCATCATTGCTGCCATGTCATCAGTAATAGAGCTCACCGCCCCTCGAGTCAAGTCATTTCTTGGGTTATAATATTCTCTAGAGTGTTTAGAGAATTCTTCAATTAGGGCCTTTATCACCGGGGGTGCTTTCTTTGTGAGTGGTCCTTGCGAATCAAGGAGTTGCCTAGTTGTCACATTTACTCCATCATAGAAAATGGAGACTTCTTGTTGGCTGTTTAGATCATGATGTGGGCAATTCCTTAGTAAGCCTTTGTACCTTTCCCACGCCTCATATAGTGACTCTCCAGCTTGTTGTTCAAAATTAGCTATGGCTTTCTTCAACTTGGCTATTTTTGAAGGAGGGAAAAACTGGTCTATGAATTCTTCTTTCATTTTAGCGCATGTAGTGATGGATCCTGGGGGAAGTGATTTCAGCCAATCCTTTGCAGCTCCCTTGAATGTGACAGGTAGCATACGAAGCAAGACAGTGTCGCGAGCCACATTAGGGACATTGAAGTAGTCGGCTTTGTCATTGACTTCGTCAAGATGCTTGTATGCGTCTTAATGATCCTTCTCGTAGAATGGAATCTCCTTAAGTTGAGCAAGTATGTGGCCTTTAAGTTCAAAGGTGGCAGTTACGGGAATCGCGGGTTGCACGAGTCCCGGGTCAGTGTCGTCACGCATCCTTTTCTTCTATTCACCCATGGGAACTTTATCAATGTTAGCCATGGGGTCAGCTAGTTCGCCGTCGATGTCGCTTCCTTCTTCGGATTCGATTTCTTCTTTTTCGAATTCGTACACGATATCATCCTTGTTTGGGTCTTCATTCGCCTCAGAAAAATTTCTGGATTCACCCACTTTCTTGTCCTTTTTCTTACTAAAAACAGATTTGAGATTCTTCAATGGTGAATTCTTTGATGTTGCGGTTTCTCCTACGGTTTTGCCTTTGTTTTTCTTCAAGGTTGCTTCCGGGTCTTCAAGTGGTGGAATCAAAGGTGTACCTCCTCCCCTGGTCATAAACGAACTGTAAACAAAACAGAAAACACGCGTAAAAAGAACAAAAATAAAATAAAAACGAAACTGAGTTTCAACGATGGACTCGTCGAGTAGCTTCGATTGCACTCGGCGAGTTCAAGGCTAAAACTAAAAAAAAATCAAACAAAACTTCTAACAAATCAGATAAAATTAAAACTAAACCTAATACCTAGACTACTAAAGCAGTAACTTTGTGCAAGATTAATCTCACACAAAGGGTCGGTAATACTAGAAATTATAATTAATTTTTGAACCGTTCCCCGGCAACGGCGACAAAAACTTGATGTCTGTGAAACTAACTAGTTTTATCCTACTTTTAATTTATGAATTTGACACACAAAAGGCAGTGGACCTGTCAATTGGTAATATGAATTAGCAAGTATGGTATCGAACTCAGGGAACGGAAATTAATCTAACTACTAGAATTATCTAAAACAATTAGTAAAATAGAGGGGTTTTCTCTAGTTTTGCAAGACTAGAAACTTAACTAATCAACTAACAGCTGAAAACACGTAAAAACCAACTAAATTCAATGATCAAAAGGGTTTCTGTTTAGGTTCAACTCATTTACTCCTATGGTTAATTTTATGGTGATGTAATGGATTAATTGTTATTGGCTACCGACTAAGGTGATTAGATTCACATTCGTTATTACCAATCCTTAGAAAATAAATTAATTTAAGCAGTGATCAAGTGATTAACCTAATAAATTCCCTAGTTTAATTATTCGGGTTAAATAAGACTTGTAATTAGCTAATTAAATTGGTGATTCAATTAACCTCTTGTTGATGGTGTATCACACAAGCTCACACATTAATTTACCCATTCTCTAATTAATCCTAGTTTCATATTCACTAATCCTAGGCATATAGCAATGTGTTCACATAAATCATATGAGATAAGCAATTAAGAGATGTTCATGCAGCTTAATTACTTAGCTATTAACAGAAAATAGTTATGGTTAATGCATAAGGGTCTTTAACAAGCTTAATTTAACAAGATTCACCACATAACAATTAATCAAAATAGTAAATTAATCCATAGGAGCAAACTTGTATACCCTAAACAGAAACTAACGCAATCAGTTCATAACTACAGTTGATAAAAACCTAAAAACGAATTCAAACAAGCTAGACATACTTCTATTCAAAGGTAAAGTGGAAAATGAAACCTAAGTTGCCTTATTCTTCTTAGAATTTAGGATTAGGGTTCTTCTCACGTTCTTCAGATCTCCAGCAGTCTCCTTAGTCGCCAAGTAAGCTTCCCAAAAGCCAGAGAGAGAGTCAATTCGGGTTTGTTGCTTCTATTTATAGATTTCTCAAAACAGGGTCTACTCGTCGAGTAGACAACTGACTCGCCGAGTCCCCTTGAAGAATCCGTATACGGCAAGGAATTTACGTATTGCTTCTCGAATCTTCGTATGTACTAGTCGAGTAGACGTCCCTACTCGCCGAGTAGCTTCAGGATATAGCATTTTCCTTCTTTCTTCAGTTCCCGAGCTTTCGATCGTATCTCCTGCTTCCTTTTACCTCCGAGCTTCTCTTTTGAACTGAAAATACAGTTTGAACACTATTAAGTACCTTTTGTCCATAATATGTAAATAATTAGCTAACAAATAATGAAAATCTATACTAAATACATAGCTAAATATGCACATATCAAGTGTTGTTGTTTTGTAATGACATCAATAAGATCCATTGTCGTTTTAAATTGTTTTTCAAGTTGCCTAACTCTCGCGTTGTTTTGTTCTTCTTGGGCCTTCATGATTTATTTAAGCTCTTCGTTTTGCTCTTTTTGTTTAGCAAGAAGCTCCCCCATTTCTTTAATTTACTCATTTTTTTCTGGAATGTAAGATACATCCGTTTTACCGTTCCTATTGGGAACCGCCTTTGGAAAAGAGCCTAATCCATAAAGTCTTTTTTTTATCATGACCACCAACAACATCATAAAATAGCTTGTCATCCTCAAATTCAGCACCTTTAGCTTCCAATTCCTCCTGTTTTTCTGTATAGGCCGCCTACAAAATAAAATAATATAAGTTAAAATATATCAAAGTTATGAATGACATTATGGACTAGCTACAATATAAAATTTTAATTTCACTGAAATGAATATTACATGAATTTGTCTATCTTTTTCATTTGTGAAGGTGACTCCATCGTTATTCTTCGTATGTGTATATAGGAACAATTCAGTATGAGGCAGATCACGTCCTAATTTCCTCTTCTGCATAAATACCATAAAATGTCAAATATAAAGATAAACATAAACATTGATGTACCATTAAAAAAATTACCAAATCAGAAGCTATCTTCAAATAACTTACAGATCCAACGTTATATGTAGGTTATGCTACTCCATTAGCCACACCGTTATACCTGTTTTTCTTGTTCTGCTCAGATTTTAGCTTGTGTTCATTTGTATTCCATTTTAATTGCCAGGAGTTCCAGACTTCATGTGGAATATGAGCGGGTTTAAATCCATGTGGGTTTCTTTATGGGCTCCGCATATTGTAGAGATATTGTCCATAACTTTGTGGGCTTCTTTATGGGTCAGTGGTCAACATGGTAGTTGCTTATAGTGTCATGGTAACACCTATGGATGACATACGGTTCATTGGTCAACATGGTAGTTGCTTATAGTGTCATGGTATACCCATGGATGACATACGCGTCATTGGTCAACATGGTAGTTGCTTATAATGTCATGGTAACACCCATGGATGACATACGTGTCATTGGTCAACATGGTAGTTGCTTATAGTGTCATGGTAACATCCATGGATGACATACTGGTCATTGGTCAACATGGTAGTTGCTTATAGTGTCATTGTATACCCATAGATGACATACGGGTCATTGGTCAACATGGTAGTTGCTTATAGCTAGTGTCATGGTAACACCCATGGATGACATACAGGTCATTGCTCAACATGGTAGTTGCTTATAGTGTCATGGTAACACCCATGGATGACATATGAGTCATTGGTCAACATGGTAGTTGCTTATAGTGTCATGGTATGCCCATGGATGACATATGGGTCATTGGTCAACATGGTAGTTGCTTATAGCTAGTGTCATGGTAACACCCATGGATGACATACGGGTCATTGGTCAACATGGTAGTTTCTTATAGTGTCACGGTAACACCCATAGATGACATACGGGTCATTGGTCAACATGGTAGTTGCTTATAGTGTCATGGTAACACCCATGGATGACATATAGGTCATTGGTCAACATGATAGTTGCTTATAGTGCCATGGTAACACCCATGGATGACATACTTGTCATTGGTCAATATGGTAGTTTCTTATAGTGTCATGGTAACACCCATAGATGACATACAGGTCATTGGTCAACATGGTAGTTTCTTATAGTGTCATGGTATACCTATGGATGACATACGGGTCATTGGTCAACATGGTAGTTGCTTATAGTGTCATGGTAATACCCATGGATGACATACGGCTCATTGGTCAATATGGTAGTTGCTTATAGTGTCATGGTAAAACCCATGGATGACATACGGGTCATTGGTAAACATGGTAGTTGCTTATAGCTAGTGTCATGGTAACATCCATGGATGACATACGGGTCATTGGTCAACATGGTAGTTGCTTATAGTGTCATGGTATACCCATTGATGACATACAGGTCATTGGTCAACATAGTAGTTGCTTATAGTGTTATGGTATCACCCATGGATGACATATGGGTCATTGGTAAATATGGTAGTTGCTTATAGTGTCATGGTATACCCATGGATAACATATGGGTCATTGGTCAATATGGTAGTTGCTTATAATGTCATGGTATACCCACAGATGACATACATGTCATTGGTGAACATGGTAGTTGCTTATAGTGTCATGGTAACACCCATGGATGACATACAAGTCATGGTTGTGATGGTAACACCCATGGATGACATATGGGTGATGGTAACACCCATGGATGACATATGGGTGATGGTAACACCCTTGGATGCCATATGCTTCATGGTTGTGATGGTAACACCCATGGATGACATATAGGTGATGGTAACACGCATGGATGACATATGGGTGATGGTAACCCATGGATGACATATGGTTCATGGTTGTGATCATAACACCCATGAATGACATATGGGTCATTGGTTAATGTGGTAGTTGCTAGATTAAAAAGGCATATATCAATTGTGCGGGTTATGTTTTAAAATAGATTGATTTTTCTTTTATGATTTTTGACAAAACTACCCTTACTAATCAAATATGAGTCATTGTATGTATGAGGACAATATGGTCATTTTATAGTCAGCATCTTGTGGGCGTCATAATTTTTCCGACGAATCACGTCATTTTAGTTCTTTAGTCTTATTTCAGTTAGCTTAGTGTATGTTACTTTAATGAATCTGGGTGAATTTTGTATACAATTGTTGAGGTTGTTATTTTGTGTTAATAAGTATAATAAAGTTTCTATATTTTTTATAATATGTAATTATGAATACAAAATATTAAAGTTATACAATTTTAAGAAATATATGGTACTTTAGTTCAGCCAGATGACGCGTCTTTCTTTTTTCCCGAATTCGCAGGTTCGAATCCTACTACCTTCAATCTTTTTATTTAACTAGTCAAAGTTCCACTTTGACCCATAAAAGGTTATAATGTTTGAATAATGTGTTTTGACATAACTACCCTTATTAATCACATATTTGGAATGATTTCAAGGGCACTTTGTCTTTTTGCACTCTATATCGTTTAGGTGCCATGATGTTTCTGATGTCATGCCGACGTTTCAGTTCTTCAACCACTCAGAACGTCACAAATCTTCCCGACAATAAAACTGCAGACGAACACTTAAACCCCAAAATCGCCAAAGGGTAATCGTTCTTAAAATCGATTTTCTTCGATAATAGTGACTCCTGTATTTAGTCCTCGCGACTAGAGCATCATAAAGTAAGTTTTTTTCCATACCCTGTTACACTATTTTTCACAATTACACCTAATTTTTTTAAAAAAAATTGAAATCAACTACTCCAATGTATATTTTGTAAGTAGAATGTCGAATACAAGAAGTTGTCGTTCGTTAGATGATCTTCCAATAGAGATTTTGAGTCGGATTATTGTAATAGTAGGTTCAGAATCTGCGAAAGAAATCATCTCTACAAGACTTTGGTAATTGTCAATAAACATCAACTAATGAATGTATATTTGATGAAATACAACTTTATTTATATCCTGTGTATTTAAAATTTTGAAGTTCAAAGAAGATGTATGAAGCGGGGGGGGGGGGGGGGGGGGTGATCCTCAAGTGTTCAGAACAGCATCCCTTCACTTCATTGAAGGTATGGGTCCCAAATATCTTAATGCTGATTTATTTATACGCACATGTGCATTGCATAATAACATTGAAGCCATGTTTAAACAAGGAATGGTATGTGTAGTTTCAGTAATTATATGTAATCTATTTTATTAATATTTAGTTTCATTGATGTTAATGATATTGTTATTCTGTAAACAGGAGGAGTGCTTTTGTAATGACAATTTTGATGTAGGAATGACTTTGTTGAGACAAGAAGCAGATGAAGATCATTTTGAGGAAATTTATTTACTTGGAATGATCTACATTTCAAGAGGGCCTCCTCAGTGTGGTCAAGGTATGTATGGTCTATATGTACATTAAATTTTGTATATAGTTAATTAATGCATGTTTGTAGTTTGGGGTTAGTATTTAGTTGTGTTGTGTTGTATAATATTTACTGATGTGTTGAAACGGTACATTGGATTAATTTATAGTTATTTTATTGTGTAGGTTTACAACTCCTTGATGCGTATTTTGGTTGGGCAGCTCCGGATAATGGCGAGTACACGGGTGTTGTTGATAGTGCCAAAGAGTTGTTGCGGACTGTTGATGTTGTTCATATACTTACAACGAAAAACATCACATTCCAATGTGAAGAGCCAAATCATTATGTTAAAGGGGCATTTGCGGTAGGCCATGAAGAGGATGACGATCGACAAAGATATTGCATGGTTTGTCGTTGGTATGTGGAGTACTGTAGGTTTTGTATGTTTCTTAAAAATATAAATGGTTGATAATATTGGACTTTCAATATCAGTGTTTATATTGTATTTTATATGTAGTTGTATATAATTTTATTTTGTTTTATGTTTTTATTTTCTGGTAAATGGGCATTTTAGTCATTTTTGCTTGCTATGGTGTTTGAGTATAGTTGAATATCCAATTAAGTAACCATTTATGTTACAATCCAGTTTTTTTACATTGAAATGGTAAAAAATTATTCAAGATAACATAAACATATATAATAGAAAATGTTTGTTCTTTCTAGTATTAAATACATATAAAATACAATAAAACAAACAAAGTATATTACCAATTCAAAACATCTCATTCAAACCATATCTTACCAATTCCATTGATCATAATAATAATTTATGCATAGAATAAGAAAATTAATTAAGCATACAACATCCCAACAAAGAAACAAACCAAACACACCATCATGAACTTGATGATTCCACGAGTTTTATTGCCGGCGCAAATTTCCATAGCTAAATATCTATGAAATTGAACTACTCCTTATCAACGTTGCTATGGAATATAGCAAAACAAGCAAGCAAAATCAAATTCCATAGCAGAATTCCCTAGCAAATACCTATGAATGGTACTTCCATAGCAAAACAACTATGGAATTGGTTACCGTCAAAAAGTTTGTTGCATAGTAACCACGATAATTAATTCCATAGCAGCAGTACAACAGGAAAGTGATTTCGTAACAAATTTCGTTGGAAAATTGCTACGGATTTTTTTTCCATAGAAATATCGGTAGTATAATACCAACGGATATGGAGTCGGTAACATTTTCCCTAGCAAGTCCCATTCTCGCTACCGGAAATAAAATCCGTAGACAATGTGGTAGCAACCTTGCTATGGAACGACATTCCATAGCACGATCCATTGCAGATTAACAACCAATATACGTTCTATAGCGACCTTCCCTAGGAAAATCGCGTTTTTCTTGTAGTGATAGTTTCCGGCAGTGGAGTAGTGTGCTATGAAGGGTCTACTAGGCGGTAGTCAGATGTATGATTGGTAGTTGCCTGTATTTATATGCCTACTTGATCTCTTGTTTTTTATATGTCAACATATTGTGGCAGCTGAGGTTGAGGCGGTCCTGCAGTGTGCTGTAGGCCAAGAGACCAGGTGCGGGCTGGTTGTAAGACGTAGGCACGGAGGCTCGAGAAGATCGGTTGGGTTGAGGCGGCAGGCCAACATACCCTGGGTAATCCAGTTCGATGACTGTGGACCCAATATACTTGCTTGTATATGTTCTGTTGTGTGACGTATTTCGGGGAAACTCACTTAGCTTTATGCTTACCTAGTTGTTTATGTTTTCATGTTTTATCGGTGATCGTGGGAACACGAAGGCGTGACTGTACACACTCATTAGCAGCTTTGAGGATTCCACATTTATTTTATTAGTCTGATTTTCAACAAAATGTAATTTGGAATAAACGATTTTCTTAAAACGGATTTATAATTCTGAAGTTTTACCTTATTAAAAATGAAAATTTTTAGTTGTGCAAACAGGACATTGCAATATTTATCCATGATCACACAACCATGTGGCGTAACGTGATTACCCCAATAGCACAAGTTGAACTTCGGGGAAGAAATTCTTTTAACTGGGGGAGAATATGACAGCTGAGGCAAAACATTACCAACCACTGTTAGGAAATAACATAAACAGGCAAACATAATAAGGTAATAATGAAGTACTACAATATATTAACAAATATTATCGACATCGTCCATACCAATTACAATTAATTTAACTAATAAACTAAAAATAAGCACACGAAAGATCATCTCAGCTCGTGATCATGTTAACGTGTTCGGAATTTAGGCATCATCATGATTTCAAAAAAACAAACTTCGTAAAAATCTGACCTAGTATTGAAAAGATATGGCTTTTTATTGAATACAAAAAACTTAACCATGCATAAGAAGATACAATGTCAAAATCTACAAAGAGAATGGTTGAATTTTAGCTAAACTCACATAAAGTAGAATCGCAGTTCTCCTAAAAATAGGAATTTCGAGGCAAGGAATACCGAAATCAGAATCCATACGAGAGTTATGACTTTTATAAAATTATCACGAGTATAAATTATAAGCAAAAAATAACACCTAAAATTAGCGTAAATGCCATAAGGAAAGTCGTAGTACACATCAATACCTACGCAGGGATATATGAATCATCGAAAAAGGAGTTCATACGCAGGAGTTACGAAATTTAGAAAACTATGTGTTCGTCACACACGCACGACTACGAGTCATGCACAACCTACCTTTTTGAATTCTAGATACGTCAGGATACTGGTGACATGGCACACTGTAAAGAGGACACATGGCAGCTCACTGATGGAGCCATGTGCATAACCCGCAGGGCGTGACGCATAGTGCACCCCCAAAATCTCAGCTATAAATAGAAGTCTCCACCACCTCTTTTCCCCACACCAAATCCACTGATCTCTCTCTCTCTCTCTCTCTATCTCTCTCTCGATGGACTTTGCCTTCCCTTCAAGCATTCTTCTAGCTCAACACACTGAGTACGCAAAACATGCTTCAAGGGTGAGTTAACGGCCCCACATTTGCAACTTTTCAAATATTTTATGAGGGGGAATACATGTTATAATACTTTGCTATTTTCATAATATTCCTAATTTTATAGTCTTAGTGATATAACTATACCTAGAATGTTAGGGTAATATTATACCTGGTAGTTACCTTGTGTGACAACCCGTTATTTTCTATCTTGTAAAAGTCAACCAAAGTCAAACAGGCCAAATAAAAGTCAAAGTTATTGTTTTGTTAATTTAATTAAGTTAAATTAATAATATTGGTATGCAAAAACCCCTTTAGTAAAAGTGTTACAAAAATTAGGAGTGGAATGCCTTGAGCCGAGAAGGCTCGCAATTCCTTTTTTTCTTCGGACCGCAAACCGGAGGGCAGCAAACCGTTTACGGCCGAGAACCCTCGGACCGCAAACATGATTTCGGCCAAGAACCCTCTTTTCGGTCGAAAACTCAACTGGATATATATGTTCCATCCGAAAACTAAGGCTCTTTCTCAAATTTTCACTCGAAAACACTCCTTTTTCTCACTCAAGTATCATCCAAAAACATTCATACCTTTAAGAAACATCCTTTGAATCTTCATATTTTTCACCAAGAACACCAAGAACAGCCTTCAAATCTTCATGTGGCCGAAAACCCTGGACCTAGAACTCATTTTCGGCTGAAACCTCTCCAAGACCGAAAACTGATCTCGGTCAAGGGATTTTGGTTGAGCCTGGACCGAAAACCCTCCTATTCACTTCAAACAAGTCTCGGTAACTATTCCTAACACAAAAACAAGTGTTATCTAACACTTTAATTAATGGTTTCACTAATTTTAAATGCAATTATGTGTATAATTATCATTACGATACCGTTAATTTCGTGTACGTCAACCCGAGGATCATCTCTACAGCACTATCATCCTTACACAAACGCATAGTAAAGGTGATTTCATACCCCCATATTTTCCAAGCTTTTTCAATGTGTTTTTTTTGGGGGGGGGATACAAGTAAAACACAAGTACTCTTGTGTTTAAAAACATAATTTTGCTTATTATATTTCTTACCGTTAACATGCATTTGAATGTGAAACGTATTAAATACGGCAAACGGTGTGACTACTAGACTTACAAACAAACTACGAAACATGTTAAGACATAACTATTTTACAAGCACAGATTATAACACGGAAAACAAACTTATAAACTATATTAAGTATAGTTTATGGAACGAACGAACTACTCTTACAAAGATACATGCTGATCATAAAAAGATTTTTCATGGACTTATTCATGAACTGTTGAGGGAACAAATTTGTGAGATACGTCTTCAAGTACTTACCTAAGTACCAAGAGAAGTCTAGCCTTATGAACCAGAGTCTCCTGGAGGGAGAGCGTGAGTTTGTGTATTGCTCTATACGGGACTGACAATCATGCGCCCTGACTATTAGCTATAGTCATTTGGGGTGACAAACGTCATTAACAATAGCGACGTCCGAAGAACGTCGTGGGGTTTAACGTCCATTAGTATGGTTATAAGAACTCACATGGATATAACATGGCCTCGTTCACGTAATAATATACTTAACAAACAGTCATCATGGTTAGTAACTATGTGATTACTTACTTAGTATATACATCAGGGCGATATGAAATTAACATTTGACATGCAGTGGGATGTGTGACTTCCACCTCATTTCCTGTTCCTTATTTGGTTGTGGGCTTAGGGCAGAATGACCCAATCGACTGTCTGTTCAATCTAGATTTCTGTAACTCGTATGTACTAAGTGATCACAGGAGGGTATTAACATCACTACCAGTATACATAACAAACACGTTTTCGACTAGGATTTGATAATAAAGCAACATCTTAACAACTTAAGTATGGGAAAATACTTGTACTTTTCAGTTTTGGAACAGTTAAGACAACAACTCACTTTTATGGTAAATGTAGGATTTTCCAGGACAAACACCAGTATTTTACAAGCAAACGGTTTATCATTCAACTAACGAACAATCATTGTTAAATCTATAATTTCCTTAGTTTATGCATCAAAGTTATTTATGAAGAATATCCAATAGACAGTTGAATGTGTGACTTCCGCCTCATTTCTTGTTCCTTGTTTGGTTGTGGGCTTAGGGCAAATCCACACAATTAATTGTCCATTCGATATTGGTTTATATATAACTAGTATAAATTAAGTGGTCATAGAAGGAACTGGTATTATCATACTCTCACTAAGAAAATATAGGATTTTCTTAAGGAACACTTTCATCACATCTTAAAGAACCATTACAGTTAACTCTGTAAGTACTTAATGAATACGCTAGAGTGATATACAATGAGGATCCGACATGCAGTGGAATGTGTGGCTTCCGCCTCATTTCCTGTTCCTTGTTTGGTTATGGGCTTGGGGGTAGAACCACACAATCGATTGTCTGTTCGATCTGGATTGTATATAACTTGTATACACTAAGTACTCGTGGAAGGAACTAATACGATTCATTTTACTTATCTTTCATCACATCATAAAATATAGGATTTTCTGGAGCAACACCTCATGTTTTACAAAGAACAAAGAACCCGTTTTCTAAAACAAAACGTTTATGAACTCACCAACTTTAATGTTGAAACTCTTTAAAAAACCACTTGTATTCTCAGGGCACTAGTAGACAGGTACACACACTGGGTTCCTAGAATACGGAGCATAGTAGCTTCAAGTCTTTACTTTTCTATTTACTTTTGGAGTCAACCATATGTAATTCGAATACAATGTAAACATTATAATATCAATACAATGGTTGTTGTTGCTTTTATTACTATTATTTAATTGTTGTGATAATGTACATGACATCCATCTCCGAACGTTTCCGCCGTTCCAATTTGGGGGTGTGACACCTTGCCCAACTTTTCGGATAATATTATGCGTAGTCGTTACGCTGAATAAATCCTTGTGAGAGCGTTATACCTAGTCGTTATCTTGACCAAATTTTCTAGGAAATAATATACCTAGTCGTTACCCTGAACAAACTTTTGGATAGCATTCTACTTAGTTGTTAGTATGCTCGAATATCCTCCCAACATAACTATACCAACTTATTTATATATAGGAGGATATACACACACACACACACATATATATATATATATATATATATATATATATATATAGATTAAGTGCAACACATCCTATTCCAACTTAATTATATATATGATAGTATATATAGAATAAGCATAACACAACCAAACGAGAAAAGCGAAACTATCAACACAACTACACATCAACAATTGTTAAATGAGGAAATTTTCATCCCTTAGCTAAATAACCTATAGCTAACCCAGGTTATAATCGAAATCTTAAGTGAACGAGAAAGATATGTATAGATCTATACATGGTAGACACCACCACATGTCGTTGCTAGCTACAAACTTGACGGTCAAGTCACACCAGTCACAACTTTCTAAAGATGGCGACGTTTGATGAAGCATCGGTTCCGGGAAAGCAACATCATAGCTCGATTATTGGAACCCATTGTAAGAACGTTACACTAAACTAACCAGAACTACCTCCAAAGGGACGCCTAGTAGAAGTAGAAATAAACGCACAAAGTCTCACAAAAACGAGTCAACGAAATCAATAGTATCCATAAAACTATAAACAAAGTAGTGACTTTTCATACATAGGAAGGATATGGGCTACACCCTTAGTAATTATAGGTAATCATGTTCCAGTTATCCATCCGAATATCCCTAAAGTATTATAAGACATTATAAATTCAAAAAGTTGAGAATATAGGATGGAGAATAAAAAGTCAAATATAACACTATATTCATATATAATGATCCTACCTAAAGTAAAATAAATATTTTCAATATCATCAAAAACCTATGAACTCACGAACATGATATTGACCTTTTAAAATCCAAATGTATTCCTAGGAAACTAAAAGAGACTGAAGATTTCATAGTCCACCACAGCTGTTGACTGATCGAATTACTCGAAGCCAATCGAGATGCCAACCTATCCAA
This sequence comes from Lactuca virosa, assembly GCF_052849685.1. NCBI lineage: Eukaryota > Viridiplantae > Streptophyta > Magnoliopsida > Asterales > Asteraceae > Lactuca > Lactuca virosa. Next base: position 75,488,230 of record NC_136431.1, read on the forward strand.
GACTTATTATCATTTTTAGAAGTTTAGTATTTTTTATCATGTTATCTATACTTTAAAAATGGAAGTGATATTTATGTCACATATTATTTTGTACTGTTCAATGTATATTCAATGAATATGGTCCAACACCCCAACGTCGCAGCACCCAGCGTATTCCACCGCCGGTCGAGGGTGTGGCAACGCTCATCTAACATTCATCATTGGTATTTTGATGATCACGAATTGAGCTGGTAAATCAACCATGCAAAACCACTATGATATCTAACCCAAGTTCCGTTTAAGTTATCACAAATGTCATTACCTATTTATAATCTAACTAACATGTTGGCTACAATTACTTCCCCACCTTAAAAGATTATAACAAAGTGTGTGTTTTCATGGGTAACGTGATATTTACCTTTTCATAAAATGGAATTTTGTTTTGTTTGTCTAGTTAAAACATCTTAACTTGATCATTTCAAAATGATTCGATTTTTAGCCAATTTATAAACTTTTCTAAAAGTTTATTCTTTATTAACTTTTAACAATTTGTGAGCTTCCAATTTTATGAAAGAAAATATGCAAAAGTAAAATGACCACACAATCATAATGAAAGTATTGATACCACCAACTTCAATCCTATGCGTCTCCTTTATGAGTCATCTAATGAGAGACAAGTGATACAAAGGAAAAAGGAAACTTCAAAGCTCCCATTGGCATACCCACCAAAATTTGATGTTAGCAAGAGTACCATACGACTCCAAACTCGTAGATCCTTCTCTTGGTCTCTAGTGTTTAGTAAATTACATTTTTTCTGTTCTAATACAAATTTCCTAACTAAAATATTACAATTAAAAAAATTACATATTACAAAAGAAAATAAATTACATGTAGGTCGCAAAGACCAAAAGCACAACCAAATATACAACACATAGTTCAAGTTAAGGTTCAGTGTATAGGATCGATACAAAAATAAAAAAAACAACTATTTTCTACTTGGATTGCAACTTTTAGATTAAATGGATAATCATAAAGTTGAAAACAAGTTGACATACTAGATTTTCTATGATCTCACATGCAAGGGATCATCCAAACAACAATTTCATGATTTTATTATTAATTAAAAATTAGATTAAACAATCAAAATAATAAAAAAACGATATCCAAATTTTGTAAAACCAACATATTAAAACGAGATTCGATTCAGATGCGTAAGTGTGACCAAAACATAAAAAATAAAACAAAACAAAACAAAACTTCATACGTGAACAATGACCAGTGTGTTGGGTAGAAGAGCTCTAAGCGCCGCGAATGATTAACTTACATGCCATGTCACATAGGGTGTGACACAGATACATACAAGTCTACACACGTTCGCAAAATCCATAAAACCCTAATTCGTTTTAAATATCTAAGCAATTTAAAAAATTTAAACTCTTTTTTACAATCTGATCTAATCAGATTACTAACATGCAAATTGGTTAACACAAAAATAACAAAAAACAATGTGTATTATATGTTAACAACCAATCTTTGATACTATTGTTGGGTTATGTAGATGTAAAAGGCCATGAAGGTGCACATCAAAAGCAATATACAAATTAACCTCATAAACAAAAAGACGGATCCAAGTTCAACAAGATCTAATGTAACAAAACATAAATAGAAGAAACAAAAAAAATATATCCTTGTAGTCTTTTGGAACCTTCTTGGATCCTGATGTAGAGTGGATTGCTTAGAGTCTAAAGTAAAACTTCACTTCCGGATCTCATCCAAGGGATATATCAACAATATCCGACTTCACCCCAGGTAGCGAATAACTTGAATGCCCAACACAAATATTGGATTCGACATGGACGCGCCACGTGAAGCCGTGGATGCACCGCGTCCGTAATGAAATCTTACGGTCTCGAGAATACGGAGAGGCTCCCAAATTTAGGGTTAGGTCTTTGTGAAAAACTCATCATCAAATCCGACCATTGACCCCTTTATTTATTGGGGAGGATTTTGAACTCTTGAGGATAATTACTTGGTTACTAAGTAATTATCCGAAAAGATACGAGTTTCCAAATTTTACATTTTAAAATCATTAAGTCTACAAGTTTCTTATTAATTAATTAAATACTTAATTAATTAACAAAGTAGACCCCAATAAAACACTCGTGTCATTAGTTGCTTATTTATGTCCTTACATGTAGCCAAAATGACCTTATAATTAATGGTAATATTACCAATTCTCATGAGCGTGGACACTATTTCTAATAATAACCCTCCTCTATATTAAAGTATACATATATTTTCTCATGTTACTAGTAGACATGATCGCAGCTCCCAGAGAGCTAGGGCATCATGGGTTGAATATCTAGCCCGATAATGACCTTGTGTGCCAGAAAGAGGGAGCAGGTGGGGTACAGAAATGCCGCGATCAACACAAAAGTCGATAAACTACATATTAAAGTCGGACATTTTGCGATTAGCTATACTCCCAACTTAGATTACCAATAGTGTAATGGCTATGAAGGGAAAAACACTTGGAATGTGTATCAATTATAAATATATACTTATGCCTAAAATATTGTTACATCCCACTTCTATTTGTATAAGTTTATGGCGACGAATGTATATGTTCTTACAAAGAAAGTGTGATAGTGTGTCTTCATTCCTTTGTAATCATATAAATAAGCCCTAAAGTAGAAGTGTAAACTCCAAATAATTAACAAGCAATACCTAAAATAATACGTCATTAACTATTTCATGTAATTTACCAATAAAACAAAAAAACATTAACTTATATAGAAAACATAAATTGCTTATGTCAAATCTTAAATTTAATTAGTATTATGTATCCCGCCCACGGGCCAAATTTTCCAAGGTTGTTTTGCTATAGGTCGGACCGTATAAGATATTTTTATTGGCAGTTTGTCGACTCGGTAGTACTCCAAACTTATGTTTATTTCAGGTTATCAAACTTTCTCACGTGTTTACGATGTTCTCATCAATCCATGAATATATATCGGCAGGTTAGTTGCTAAAGTTGATTTCCATCGGTTTCGTTGAGTGAAGGAAATGAAGAAACTTAGCTCAACTATTAATATCTAACTAATATGCTGCACATATTAATACCAAGTGGGTCAAATATACATAGATATAAATATAATATGATGTACAAGGGAACGAGTGGAGAAAAGCTTAGTTTCGTGTACTCTATCATTGTTCAGCATTTCACCCTTCCCAGTTTACAATTATTTCGCGTATGCGACATACTACTTCAACCATTATATCGTCTACATAGATCCTCATCCACCATCTCTATACTACTCCGGGTAAAATTTACTCTCTCTCGCTCTCTCCCTCTCTCTTTTTCTCTCTCTATCTCTCTCTCTCTCTCTCTCTCTCTCTCTATCTCTCTCTCTCTCTAATACACGCAAATGTGCACACAGGACTCTGCAGAACAAGGAATATACAATATATAAACATATTGAGCCATATCGAACCATGGAGCTGGGTAGCATTGTTGACTTTCTTGAGAACAAAGTCGTATTAATCACTGGTGCTACTGGTTTTCTTGCCAAAAGTATGTCCGTTCTTTCTCTCTCTCTCTCTCTCTCTCTCTCTCTATATATATATATATATATATATATATATATATATATATATATATATATATATATATATATATATATTCCCAGAATAAATGTCGGTAATCAGGATTGTTGGGCAACTCTAGCTTCACAGATTTAATATGGAAATGCTGACAATAAATTTAATTGGATTCCGACGATGCATGGTTCAATGACTTATCACGGGTGTTTTGATGAAAGCAGCTACAAAAGCTCTATTGTTTTACATAGTCGTTTCACGAGTTTTTTAAAATATTTTATGCTACCCAACGCCTGCTTAATTTTGATCACATGTTAGTGCACTCATAAAAGTGCATAGAGGCCGATCGACAAGAACAGAAAAAAATTAAAAATGATTTACATAATTAATGAGTGTACTAAAACAGTCTTATTCTAACAATGCAAATGCTAAAATTTTCGTTAAACTAAGTAGATCTAACAAAATGTTATGATGGATAGCTTCAAATCCATCTCTATGTTAGTAGAACTTCAGATGCCATGTCGGTGTGGAAACTGGCTTATTAATTTCTAAACATAATTATCTATGACTATCTGTAAATGTAGTTTTTGTGGAGAAAATACTCAGAGTTCAACCAAATGTGAAGAAACTCTATCTTCTGATTAGAGCACCTGATACTGAATCTGCCTTGCAACGCTTCAATACTGAGGTACTTCTGCATGAATTTATGACATACTTTTTGGTCATAATAACTCTCACAGTAGGCAGATAATATAATGTCTTCTTTTCCATAAATATCAATAGGCTGTAGCTAAGGACTTGTTCAAGCTCTTGAAAGAGACACATGGTGAAAACCTGCAAAAGTTTTTATCCGAAAAAGTTACTCCGGTTGCTGGAGACATCACTTATGAGGATATGGGAATACAAGACAGCACTTTGAAAGAAGAAATGTGGAGAGATATTGATGTTGTTGTTAATGTAGCTGCAAGCACCAACTTTGATGAAAGGTATTGAGATCATATAGATTAGCTGAATCAGATAGATCTATGTTAAAAAAAATAAAGAAAAAGTCAAAGAACAAGAAGTTTTTAATTGTATATTCCCCGAATGGGCAATGTTATAAATGATTTAATCATGAGTATGTACAGATGTACCAGTGAATGGATTTGGTTCTATATTTGGCATGTAACGTTAACTTAAATTTGGATTTAACTTCATGTATTGTTGTTTTTCTTTGGAAAAAATTTACTAATGCTTACTTGGTTTTTTGTAGATATGACGTTGCCCTACCCCTTAATACGTTTGGCGCTAGATACGTTATGAACTTCGCTAAGAAATGTGTCAACATAAAGTTGTTTCTCCATGTGTCCACTGGTTAGCTTAAACATGCTTTGGGTTAATATTATTTAATAGTAGTAAAGTTTATAATTTGTGTGTTTTTTCTTATCTACAACGAGTTGGAAAAATGAATTAATGAGAATGAAGATGATTTGCTAAATAATATAATTGTATAATATAAACTTTTAAAACATAAATTATTATATATATTAAAAAAATTATGTACAAATCACTACTACTAATGATCAGAAAACTATTTCACTCATCTACATAATTTTTTTTCACCTTTTTATTCTTAATATATATATATATATATATATATATATATATATATATATATATTATTTTCAAGACTATATAATGTTGTCAATTCTATATATAACAATAAAATATAAAATGAAATTTTTTTATTTTTATAAATATATAAATACAAATTAAAATGTTGGAATTCCCGTATTTATTAATATTATTTTTAATGTTATATATGGTCATGTCATTGTCAAATTAATAAGCAGTTAAGCACAACCTTAAAATTGCTAAATGTTTCTTTTTTTAGATAAGTAAGAAAAAAAATTAAATCTAAGTGAAATAAGTTTGAGATTATAGACGGAGAAAAACTAAATTTTGGTTAAATTAACCTTTCTCTTTTATTATGCAGAGCTAAGATAACAAAACATAGTAGTTTTGACTTTCTACTCTTGATGATAGAAAACATTTAATGCTTTTTTCTCTGCCTTCTACCTAGTAATTGTCTAATTAATTCAATTGTATTAAATTTGTAGTCATGTCATTCTCAAATTAATAAGCAAGATGACAATCTGTACATTATATGTTATTCATTTTAAATATATTAAACAAAAATAAAATAAAAGTGATCATTTATAATTGTTTGAGATAAGGTCATATGAATACCCATCAATATATAAATATCCATCAATGATCACAAATATAATAGATGTCACATCATCACCACATACAATCATTAAAAATCGTTATACTTACTGTTCTATATCATTTTATCCTCTTACATTTTTAATATATATATATATATATATATATATATATATATTAATTATTTAAATTTTAGAGCGAGGTAGAGAGTAGGTAAAAATAGAGAGGAAGAAATTAATTCTATGTTGTCAATAGTCCTCCCCACTATAAATAACCACCACCACTAATTAAGAACCACTAGCCATCATATAGGTGTTCATGTTAGATTGTTAGCGATTGTGTGCCAAGTGGACAACAAAGCCCTCTATTTACAAGTGAGGTGTTCAATGGTTGGGTGCCAAGTGGACAACAAAACCCTTTGTGGAAACTATATCCGAAGGCCTAATATAATAGATGGAGAACAAAATTAACCTCTTTTAATTATTATTATTATACATAACAAGTCATTATGCTTCAATAATCGATCGTCTAATTAATTTATATGTATTCAGCCTATGTTTCCGGTGAGAAGCCAGGACTAATGCTTGAAACTCCATACCATCTGGGAGAGTCACTCAATGGAACAACTGGGCTCGACATTGACCAAGAGAGGAAGATTATTGAAGAGAAACTGAAAGAATTGAAATGTGATGATAATGCAAACGAGAAATCTATTAAAATCGCCATGAAAGATTTGGGCATGGAAAGGTATAGTATCTAACTTTCATCTTTGATGAATACATGATTAATTCGGTACTAACTCGACTCTAATAATTTGCGTTATAAAATTTGTAAGAATTTATATCTGCATTCTATCTAATAATTTATATAATTTTCTATTTACTTTCAAAACTAGTGTTATTTTTGACATTCTCTTTTTTACATAATAAAACTTGATTGTTTTTAAAGAAATCTTAAAAGCAAAATCAAAATCAAAATTTTCAAATATTCCATAGTTAATTCTTAGTTCTCTTACAGCAATTTCTAACTAGCTAGTCCTGGTAATTTTAAATTTTAATTTTAGTATTGTCATGTAGACCTTTTATTACGATAGTTATTAAATAGACACTAATTTTATTTGTCACTTTTAGATATTAGGGTAAATAGTTAGTTACTTTTTTTGGAAAAGGCAAATAAAATAGTTACTTACTAATATTCATTCTCATTCGCTATAAAAATAAAATAGTTTTTACATGTACAAGACCTAATCCATAAATAGATCATTATCTGTTGAACTTATTTTACCCGTTCAACTTAATCTATCCACATAGAACTTGATCGGAAAAAAGCCCCAACTTATCTTTTATTTGTTATACTAGGGCAAATCACTATGGTTGGCCAAATACCTATGTTTTTACCAAGGCCATGGGAGAGATGATTATCGGGCACTTGAAAGGAGATATGCCGGTGGTTATTCTTCGTCCGACCATTGTCACCAGTACCTACAAAGAACCCTTCCCCGGCTGGGTTGAAGGCATTAGGTAAATGATTACCGTTTGGTTTATCTTTTTTGAGAAGTCGATCGTCAAAGCACGTACAATCAAATAATTAAGCGTATATATTCCCATGAGTCTTAAAATCTATAATATCTTGAACGAGAATACTTAATAGGTAGGTATTACTTTGACCGATATAAAAGGTGAAAAATAATAATCCTTGTTTAATTTTGACATTTACAGGACCATTGATAGCTTAGCTCTTGGTTATGGAAAAGGCAGGTTAACTTGTTTCCTTGGTGATCCTCAAGCTGTATATGATGTGGTGAGTTCCTCAAAACATCTTTAACAAGTTGTAACATTCATTTGGAAATTCAATTCTTTGTAATCAATTATTGACGTGGAGAAAAACATTAGGTACCCGCTGACATGGTGGTGAATGCTATGATCGTGGCAATAGCGGCTCATGCAAATCAAACTTTTTCTGAAACAATTTACCATGTGGGATCTTCAGTGTCAAACCCTTTAAAATTCACAAGAATTCAAAAATCTGGTTACCTCTATTTTACTGAGCATCCATGGATTGAAAAAGATGGTACGCCTGTCGTAGTGGGTGAAGTTACAGTGTTGAAATCAATGGCTAGCTTCCATAGATATGTAGCACTTCGTTATTTACTCCCATTGCAGGTTTGTGATTTCATATTTTCTTTCTATCACTTCTTATCATTTACATATTAACAAACTTATATTTCGTTCATTAGGTACTTTGGTTTATAAATCTTTTATTTTGCCAAGCTTTCGCGAGCACATATAAGAATCTTAAACGGAAGATCAATTTTGTGCTGCGACTAGTTGACCTTTACGAACCCTACCTGTTCACAAAAAGCTTGTAAGTACTCATTAATAACTCATGGTTTAAGATAATGACCAACCTTTGCAGCATAACTGCTTTGTCATCTGAATTTACAAAACTTAACTTGCTACAGCTATGACGATATGAATACTGAAAAGTTACGTAGGGCTGTCAGAGCCAGCGGAGATGAGGAGAAATACTTCTACTTTGACCCAAGGATAATCGATTGGGAAGACTACTTCCAACATACACACCTTCCTGGTGTTGTAAAACATGAATTTAAATGATTTAAATGATCAAATTTATCATAAGTATGAGTGCTTTCATATATTTGAGGCACCCAACAGTACTCTCGTGGAACTAATGTACAACGGACGAAAAAGGAAATTCGTTCCTTGTACAAGTCGTATTAGTAGATTATATATGTTGTTGATTGAGCAACGATACAAACTGCATTTAAGAACCATTTATTGTCTTTTTCCATGTAAATTTTCTTAAAATTATATTTGTACGAGTCATGTATACCTTGTGGTCATATACTTGGTGAATAATGAAGTGTGCATCAAATAATAACAAAATATTGCTTACAAACTGCGAGCAAAGCAACATATTGATGAAGTATTATAATTTGCAAAGGGAAATCCAGAAATGTGTAAAGTTTTCTTCTCACTTTTTAATGTCAAAACAAGTAATGCTATATACAAATATTATCCTACACATGAGAAGCTAACATACGTCTAATTACCAAACGGTAAGACTAACTATTAATGGAGCATCCCCTAACTAACTTAACTACCATTTTTAACTACTCATAAATACATCCAATATCCCTCAAGATGGACTCTAATATATGTGTTAATTAAAGAGACATATTTGAAATAAGTGGTAGAATTTTTTTGATTTTAGAGACATTTTAGTGAAAAGGTCTACAAACTGATGTTGGGTACCAAAGATCCTTTACCTAGCGGTAAAGAGTTACTCTTTCAATTGAGAGGTCATAGGTTCAAGTTTCGTTTGAGATATAAGTGATAATTTAGAAGTAGATTAGTTTTCCATTAAAAAAAACAGGTGTTAGGTATGTATTAGCGTGAGCTTGATCGTGCGATCCAAAACTTTGTCTCAAATAAATTAATCGTCAATTTCAATATATTTCTTCCTTTCGTGAAAGGTTGGACCGGATTCGATTTGGATAGTCTGAGCATTGTCATAAAACGCTAGTGTATGCTCACTAGAAACAATACCAAAGTCTCGTAGCAAATAATGAAGCCAACCAATTCCATTAGTGGTGGTTGTAATAACATAATATTTTGCCTCTATTGATGATCTTGACATTGAAGTTAGTTTTTTTTGCCTCTAAGGAGATTATATATTCACCAATAAAATTAAACAAAAATCCTATTGTAGACATTTGTGTTGACCGCCTATGCGGTCTAAATCATATTAATAGAGGCACCTAGTTGAAAAAAGATTTAGAGGACGCCATAGCCCTAGGGGTTGCTATTACATTGTCTTTTTCAGCTTCGTTTTCCTTCTTTTGCATCCAAACTCTCATTTTAACAATAAATAAATATATCAAAACATATTAAGTATCATATATTTAAAATATAACATTTTTATCCAATATATTTAAAAAAATGGCCGAAAATATTGTGTGTTATTTCTGCACTAGTTTTTTATTTATAAAGTCTTATAAAATCTCAACTAGTCTTAAACACAAATAGGCAGTGTATCTAGTCGTGAAGTAATATAGTTTAAGGTAAGAAATGGTGTCGAACACAGGGAACGAGAATGGTTTAGATCAAATAATTAAGATGTCAAATTAATTTATAACAATTAAGTAAATGGGAGGGGGGTTGTTGTTTAAAATAACTAACTTGTTTTAACTCTCAATTAATCAATGAAACTAAAGAACTAAATCGAAACAATATATAAGAAGTACTTCCACTAGAATATGAATCCCCCAAGTTTCTATGTTTGATTTATTAGAAGTGAAATTGATTAATGAGTAGATTACTGAATTGTAACATGACTAATTATCTTGGTCATATCTCCTAGTATTAATAATTAAATAACAACTAAGACAATGATCATGCAATTAGTGAACACAAAAAATAATTAAATGTATTCAAACTATGAACGATATGATCTAATTATTTCTTGCAAATGGTCATGACAGTCAGTCTAAGCATAACATAGATATCTAATACTCTCTAACACAGTCAATGTCTCTGACTAATATTACCTAACCCTAGGATTTGATCAATCTCTAGTCCCAATAGTTGAATGGTCATAAACTACTTAAGATTCAAGCTAATGTAATTAGGTTGGTCGTCTTAACTACATATAACTCAATAACAGGCAATACAAATCATCACTTTAACATGAAAGGTAAGGCAATCACTCCAACACAAGTATTAACCCGAATCATATAATCCAACTAATGAAATCAAAACATATTCAACTAAAGGTCGTCAAGATGTAGTGAAAGTAATTGTTTTTACACCATATTGAGTAAACAAATCCATAAAAACATCACCAAAATATTGCAAGGCACAATCTTCAAGCAAACTTGAACTGAAATCTTGAAACAATAGAGCTTGAATCTTCAAATCCTTGCTCCAATCGAATCGCTGGCTTTAAAATCGACCCCTAGAGGGTTTCTGGACATCAAAACAAAGTAAAAGTTACATATATATGCTGCCAAAGGATGCACACAGATGAGGGTTAGAAATCTCGAGTTTTTGTAAATTCAGCGGCTTCACGACGTGGAAAAGGTCTAGCCACGCCGTGGAAGATGGAATCTTCACGTCCATAATTTATTTTGATTTTAGACGCCGTGGAGTGGGAACAAGGAACCATAATTTGGAATAAACATGAAAATCGCCCGAAATTGTGTCTAGTTTCCGGAACATCTTTAATCTCCTCAACCGGGGTTATGAGTCATTAGATATGGTCAAAATACCGACAAGGGGTCAAGTTCTCCAACAACATCATTTTTGCTATTTCATTGTCTTTTTCAACTCCGTTCTCCGCCTTTTGCATCTTAGCTCTCATTTTAACTATAAATAAAGATTTTCAAGCATATTAAGTATCATATATCTAAAAATATATCATTTTAATCAAACATATTAAGAAAACAGCATAAAATATATAGTTAAATAAGGTCATATCAAAATACCCCACACTTATCTTTTGCTTGTCCTCAAGCAAACTAGATTTTTATTATGTCATATCAAAACTTTGCTCACCAACATCACATAGAATACCCCAATTTGAATTTGCAAATTATATCTCTCGTCAATGCATATATTTTTGTCTAATTTCTATATAATGCACAAATTCTAAATACTCACAATCCTCATAAACGTTTCCCACTCATTTTGAACAACATTCATTTTTAGAATTCCTACCATCTATACCCTTTTATTTACCCCATTCTGTTTCAAAAGTTATTGTCAAATTCCAAGTGACACGACTTTAAAATGAAAAATATTATATATTATAATTGACCTAAAAATAGAACTACACTTTTATTGCAACATCTTTATATTTTTGTGGAACTTTTTCTCTTTTTCAATATTTTTTCTCACAACTTTTTCCATTTTTTTGTTTTTCTCATAACTTCAACTTTCACATAAATAAGCGAACAAATAACTTTAACTTTATTGCTATTATACTATAGTTCGTGACATTCTAAGAAATTCATTGGGGTACTTGGAATTCTTTAGGCCACTATTGGAACCCATGACTTACGATGAAACCCATGAAGCGATTTTCTTCCCATCCATCTAAGCTTGTTACAATTAGGTAGATAGATATAAATATCCCCGGGGGAATACTTACTGAGTCTCAAAGGCCACAGATTGTTCACACTCCTAAACAATTAATTATTTATTTTATATAACAAGACTCAAAAAGCAGAAATTAAACAGATGTACCCAGGAGATAAATCGTCACCGGTAGGCTTTTATTGGGTCTATATATTCACAAATCAAAACTTATTATGTCTCTCAAAATACATAAGGTCGCGTTTTTATCTCAAGATTTCACTAGGACTGGGAATGCACAAATATACTATAACATATTAGCTAAACAAAACCTTTAAATTCACATCAAATTATCCTACACAATACTAGCAAACTTATTTCCAACACTAGAAAAGAAAATTGAATTTTCTATATTTTTTAATTTAGACCATTTTTCAAGTCTTTATTTTTCTTTTTTTTCTAGCATTTTTAGATTTTATTTAAATCTAGCATGTTATTTTCCTTTTATTTGATCCCCTACCCGACACTTAAATCATACAATGCCCTCAATGAATAAAAACAATTTAATGCTTGTAAAATAAAAAATGGTGAAAGGAAAAAACTCGCCTTATTTGTGTAGTCACGAGATATGATGACTGTTGTGGGTTGCTAATCGATATTAAGTTTGACTTTGTCTGTTGGAACACTCCGAAATCTGAACATCCTTGCTGAAATTGGTGGACTCTTGGCAAACAAATATGAGGTGGACAGCTAAACTTCAACGCTAAAAAATAATCCGAATTAGGTGTTGCCACGTCATCGAAATTAATGGGACACAACGTGGTTTCTGGAATAAAATGGAGAGTAATCATGTAAAAAATCTTCTTTGCAACACACATTGAGAATTGGCGCAAAGCGGCCTTCTGAGAATAATTTCGTGATGTAAAATAACGTCGAAACATGCACACAGGATTGACGAGTTTCAACCTTCATGTTGTGAAATTATTCGCGATGTAATAAAAAGTCACGTCTCGAGGTAGCTAGGCTCATGTCGCATCTTTGTGAAAATCTGAATTTTTCATCGCTAAAAATAATCGACCAATCAGAAGTAGCTAATTTCTCAACCACTCCATCGTATTAATTTTTCCCAAATGGAGCATTGAAAGCTCAATAGACTCCTCATTTTATTTTTGCTCCATGTCGAATGTATACCCCATAAATATACCCCACCTTATTTGTGTGTCACACATGTTGCTTTCTTCCCGTAATAATCCACTCTGTTCTTGCATTTTTCCCATCATCAATTTCTTAGCTTAAAGTTTCTTGCATCAAAAATTAGAATCATCAACATCACTTTTATTCAAAATAAAACTAAAAGTAAAAAATAAAAACTAAAATTAAAAAGAAAATGCAAACTAATTTAAAAGTCGGGTTGCCTCCCGATAAGCACTTATTTTTGTTCGATTTCTTGAGCTGGACTCCCAACTTAATAAACTATTAATATGTCCATTGTCAATCCAATCATTGCACTTAATACTCCTTTTGTACCAATTCAAAAAATTTCACTATTCGTTTCTAAAATCGGCCAATCGATCCTGAATCCTTAAAATCCTAAAAAATCGACAAGGGTTGGAACCAGTTCGATACTCTTCAGAAATGGATGCCACATCATAACTCACTCCAAAGATTAAGTCTTCACCCTATTCTCTGAAACACAATCTGGAAAAAAACAGGTTTCCACGTCATGGTAATAGTCAAACCACGACTTGGTTCCTATAATTCAGCTCGTTCATGTTCTTCGTCTGACCCTTCCGCTAGCAATCTTTCGAGCTCATCAAAACCTTTTTCTGGATTAAATTCTTCATCTTCTTACTCTAGTTCCTGTAATTCAGTTTCTTCTGGTTGGTCAGGAAAAATGTTTGGTAACCATCTTCCCATTATTTTCAAATCTTTATCTGATTCATGTCCTTCATCTTCAAACTCTGATTCATGTTCCACTTCCTGAAGAAAAGCAACAAGACAATTGAGGTTTAAAAAATACATAATAACAAAAAAAAACTAAAGACTAAAAACTAAATTATAAAGAAATTTTAATCAACAAATGAATAATCTGAAATAAACGCAACCGTTCCCCAGCAATGTCGTCATAAACATGATGTGTTATTTATGCACTGGTTTTTTATTTATAAAATCCTATCCAATCTCAGTTAGTCTTAAATACAAATAGGAAGTGTACCTAGTCATGAAGTAATATAGTTTAAGGTAAGAAATGGTGTCGAACACAAGGAACTGGAATGGTTTAGATAAAATAATGCAAAGGCCAGTTAAATTTATAACAATAAAGTTTTAGTTGGTTTTTGTTGTTTAAAATAACTAACTTGTTTTAACTCTCAATTAATCAACATAACTAAAGAACTAAATGGAAACAATAAATAAGAAGTACTTCCACTAGAATATGAATCCCTCAAATTTCTATGCTTAATTTATTAGAATTGCAACGGATTAATGAGTTCATTACCGAATTATAATATGACTAGTTATCTTGGCCAAATCTCCTAGTATTACTAGTTAATGAACAACTAACACAATGATCATGCAATTAGTGAACACATAATTAATTAAATATATTCAAACTATGAACAATATGATCTAATGATTTCTTGTCGATGGTCATGACAATCAATCTAATCATAACATGGATATCTAAAACTCTCTAACACAGTCATGGTCGCTGATTAATGTAACGCCCACAAATTCGGGCTATACATTTAAGATATAATATATAATATTAGCTAAATACGTAGTATTCTTAATGAATTTCTCTTAGATATAAAGAGGGCTTAAATCCGAATTTGTATGAAGAAGTTGTGTTTCTTCGAAGTTTCGTGATCAAAACCGGCACAACTATGTGCGACAAAAAAAGTAAATTGGAGATAGCTCTCTTATTAGCCTCGGTAATTTAAACAAATGTCGTAGTTGTCATAAAAGCCAGAGTGTGCATATAATGAACGCCTAAATCTGACTTCACATGAGGAAGTTATGATTTTTCAAATATTCAACAGAACAGTGTGCGACACAGAAACCGAAATTAGAATAGGCCAATTGTTAGTCAAGACAATCTAAATGAGAGTTGAAGACCTCATTAATAGGAATTCTTCAATATAAAGAGAGTCGTGCACGAACATCATATAAAACTGTTATGATTTTTATATGGGCTTTAACAGTCTAAGCATGTTAAAATTATAACAATAAAAATAAATTGAGAATTAACCGGCATACTCAAAATGAAAGTTGTTGTACTTATCGATAGCTACGCATGGATATAATGAACTGTAACACTCCATTTTTTACTTATAGTATAAATGACCAATAACATACATAAACGTCCTTGATAGAAGACTATTTACGATAGATAGTCTTGAAAAAATTTGTAGTAGTCAAAAAAGCGAGACCGTACATATAAAGAACACCTAAATTTGACTTTGTATGAGAAAGTTATGATTTTTAGATGTTTCAATGCAACAGTGTACGACGCAAAAACTGAAAAAGAAATTGATCGATTGGTAGGAAAAACAATCTAAACAAGAGTTGAAGATCTCGACCATATGATTTCATTGATATAAAGGTAGTCGAGAACGGAATTCATATGAGAGAATTATGATTTTTATATAGGCTTTAATAGTCTAAGCATGTTAAAAATAAAGTGAGAATTAACCGACAGCGTCTAAAGGAAAGTTATAGATCTTGTCAATAGATATGCATGGATATAAAGAACATCGAAAACGTTGCTCGCGTGAAGAAGATATGAATTTTAAAAGAATCTAAAAATCTGTATATGTGTGGGTGCGCGCCGACAAGGTGCACGACGCGTAAAGACAACACAACGCGGCCCACCAGGTTTTTGCCATGTCCTACCCTCTGACTGAAACCACGCCACCAGCCCAGACAAGATGCACGACATGCATATGCGGTGCATGGAGCACACCCCTACTATAAATACCTCTCAAACTTGGACCATTTCTTCACATTCATCCCTTTCTTCTATCTGAATTCGTCTTAAATTTGGAGCTCAAGTTTCTCTAGTTATTTAGGTATATTCGTAAAACTCTAAGGTATCTAGAAGCCCATAAAATAGAAGCTTTCAGGTCAGAGTTATGCCAACACAAATCCCAGTTTTCACTAGGATTCTTGTAAGTTAAGTTACACTTCAAATGTAACTTATATTTATATTCATAGTCGTTATTATATATATATATATATATATATATATATATATATATATATACATAGGCATATCATGAGCCATTGTTTGTATTACTGGGAACTCACTATGCCTAGCGCTTACTTAGGGTGCGTTTAGTTGCGGAAAAAATGGACCGTTTTCCGGAAAAATTTTCCAAGAAAAATGAGAATTTTGAAAACGCGTTTAGTTCGTCTATTTTTCTAAATTTTTCACGGAAAATGAAAATTTTCTATTTTCTAAAATTACAAACAAGTTGGAAATTTTTGGAAAATTGATAATCATTGTTTTCCACAATTTTCTAATTTCAAATTTTTTTTCTAAAATATAAACACACACTCACTCCTACCCCACCTACCTCTACCTACCCCACATTAACACCCCCAACCCACCACACCCCTACCTACCCACACCCACACCCACCCACTCCCAAGTCCACCCCCACAAACACACACACACACACACACCCACAAACACACACACATACACACACACACCCACACCCATCCCCACCCCCACCCCTACCATCACCCCCACAAACACACACACACACACACACACCCACACCCACACCCATCCCCACCCCACCCCCCACAAACACAAACACACACACACCCACCCCCACAAACAAACACACACACACACACACACACAAACACATACACACACACCCACCCCCACCTCCACCCCCACAAACACACACACACACCCAACACCACTACCACAATCACCAACATACCATCACCACCACCACCACTACCCCATCACCAACACCACCACCGCCGCCGCCATCACCACCACTGCCACAATTGCCGCCACCACCTCTGCCACCCCACTGCCCCCGCCGTCGCCACCCCCGCCCCCACCTTACCACCGCTGTCGTTTTCTAAAAATGAAAACGGATAGAAAAATACACATCTAAACACATTTTCTAATTTTCTAAAACTGAAAATGAAAAATGAATAAGTTTTAACTAAACGCGTTTTCTAAATTTTCCGATGAAAACTGAAAACAGAAAACAAAAACTGAAAAGGGAAAACGAAAAACGGAAAATGAAAACTGTTTTCCGTAACTAAACGCAACCCTATTTATTTATAAATGTTTTTAACGAACTTCATGAGAAGGGCAATGTTTGACTGTACACAAGCGCATTCGACAAATCTTAAGAAGCGCACCTTCTAGCAGCAGGGAGCGTGGATCAGGCAGAAAGTGACACGTGGAAGCAAGCTGGAAGAGCGATGTAGCTGGAGTGTGCGGTGCGCACCTCTATAGGAATGACACGCGTGGTCAAAATCTGGTTATAAATAGTAGTTGCAGTCCCATTCCATTCCTCAAATCTTTCCAACTTGTCTCTATGATTCTATGAGATTTTAGTTTGATTTACCCTTAGATTTTAGAAGTTTATAGCAAAGCCCTGAGTCCTCGAAGAGATAGAAGTGCTCTGGTTGAAGTTTTGTGTAACATCCCAAAATTCATGACAAAAATTTTGTTTTTAAATAAGTAATTATAAAAACCAATAGTCTGAAACATCAATAGTATCATCTCATATCATAATGAAAACCAATATCTCAATAATCAAAACATGTCATAAGAAAACATCATCAAAGTTCAACTCCCAAAGATCTCATGTGCGGAAAATCATAGTGTGATGTGCTGCAATCATGCCGGCTAATTTCCCTTTGAAGAAGAAGTACCTGAAACCAAAACTGAAAACTGTAAGCACGAAGCTTAGTGAGTTCCCCCATCATACCACATAATCACATACTGCCAGGCATATATGGGTGTCCGACCTACCCTGTTAGGCATATATGGGGTGCCCGACCTACCCATGTTAAGCATATTTGGGTGCTCGACCTACTCTGTCAGGCATATCTGGGGTGCCCGACCTACTCATGTCAAGCATATATGGGTGCTCGACCAACCCTGTCAGGCATATCTGGGTGCCCGACCTACCCTCCGGTTTATTCCAACTGGTTACGGGGTCTATCTTACTCCCTACCACTATCACATAATAACATATCATAACATACTGTCAGGCATATCTGGGTGCCCGACCTACCCTCCGGTTTATCTCAACCAGCTATGGGGTCTATCTCATCCCTCCTACCACTATCACATAATATCATAGCATACTAACACATAAATCATAGCAGATAGTGGCATATCGGACAATTATCACAAAGACAATCATCCAACTACAAACTCCTACTAGTGGGTCGGCCTTGGTGTCTTAGACCCACTGCTACCGGGAAGGTAACTCACCTCGAAAATTGGAAGTAGTTGAATAATCCTCGGCTCTGGTTATCAACTCAACTCAAACCCCTACACATAAAAGATTTCCTTAATTACTGTAACACCCCATTTATTAAATAAATAAATGAGCAAATTTATGAATGAACAGTAGCCTAAAATCAATAATATCAGTGGGGTGTTGGTTTTGGGGAGCCAAGTATTACAATTTAGATTATTCGGGGGCTAAAGTGTAGTTTCGGAATTTAATCTGAAATGATTTTTAGAAGCTGGGGGCTGAATCGTAAATGTCGAATTAAAGATGAAAAGATTTTATGGAGGCAGGGGCTAAAAGGGTAACTTATGGACTCATTTTGAAGAAAAGGGGGAGGGAGGGACCGAATATGTAATTATGGGGAAGATGCTTAACGACTGCCTCCATATATAAGGAAGCGAACCCTAACCCTAATGGGGAGCTGCAGCCGTCACTTACACCCTCAACCCTTCAGCCGCCACCTCCTAGCCTCGCCGTAATCGAGGAACGCCGCCACGCACGCTCTTTCGGTCAGCCGTGGCTACCAAGGGACTGCTATTCCCAGCCGACAACGGTGCCATTAGCTTGAGTCGTCAGCCTCCAGCGTCCTCGTCGCCACCTTGTAGTCAAACGCCACTACCACCTCCGTTTCAACGACCTCCAGTGCCGCCACCACCATTGTTGAGGTCACAAACCACCACCGATAACTGCTTGTGACCCCGACGATGGACGAGGACGATTCCACGGCTGCTATAGCTGTTCTAAATCGCAACTCTTCTTCTTCTCTTATTTATTCCGCCGCTTGCCGCCTCGCTGCCGTCGCTGCGGTCATTTTCGATGAGAAAGCGAAGCCACCGTCGTCCGCCGCTGCTTGCTAATGACCGCCACCACCGTAGTTCGTTTCCAGTGACGCTGTGAGCAACGGGGACGACCACCGGGGGCCGACGAAGGGTCGGATTCGTTGCGGTGTGGTCATGAACGATTGGGAATCCTCAGGGATCAAGACACCACCGCCACCACCGTGAGGTGGTGGATGCCATCATGAAACAGCTGTTGCCACCGTCGTGAGCCACCAGGTGGGTGGGTGGACCTTGTGAGCAAATCAGAATCGTGTAGGTGTATGTGTTTTGTAGTGTGAGGGTTTTGTTGGCCGAAAAACCAAGAACAGCCACCACCACCACCGTGAGGTGGTGGCAGCCACCATGTGCCACCATGCATGTGTGTTTATGTTAGTTAGTGTGTGTATTTATTTTTGGATTTTGCGTTGTAAACTGTAATCATGCCGGAATAATGAAAAGGAAAACCCTAACCACCACCATGAGGTGGTGGCTGCCGCCCTCTACCGCCACCGGCCGCCGTGTCGGATGGCGGTGTGCCTCGTTTGTATTGTGACTCGTTTGGTATGCTTGGACAGAATGGGCCCAATGAAACCCTAGTGGGACCAATGAAACCCTAGTGGGCCCAATGAAACCCTAATGGGCCGAATGAATCCCTAATTGACCTAAAAGCCCAAACATGTGACTAATGGGCCTAGTGAAACCCTAATGGGCCTAATGAACCCTGATTGATCAAAAGACCTAGCTATTGGGCCTATTGGGCTAAGATGGGGTTGGAAACCCTAATTAAGGTTTAGAAAACCCTAATTTTGGATATATGGGCCTTGGACGTATCGGGACCCACATTTAGGCCATTGGAATGGAATTGTGAATTACACCCAATCACACCATATAACTTATCTAGTAGAGTGATGGACTTAATGGATTAAGTCCTTAATGGGTTAAGTGAGAAACACTTAACCTTAATTGTCATTTTATGCGAAACCCTAGTTTTGGGAATATGATCGGGACCGCACTTGAATTATTCACTAAACTTAATATATTAACTAATAATCATTTGCAATCAACCTATGTCAATATTGGACTTAATGGATTAAGTCCTTAATGGGTTAAGTAGGAAAACTTAACCCTAATCATCATTTTATGTGAAAACCCTAATTTCACTTGGGCCTTGAGTTGGGCCTTTCCATTGGGCTTTGGTAATTGGATTATTAATGGGTCATCCAAGAATAATCATATGGACTAGAATATGTTGATGGGCTTAGGGTAAGGCCCATATGAGGGTTTGGGCCTAATTTGGAAAATTGGGCCATAGTTTGGGCCTTAATGATTATATGATATTGGGCCATTAGAATGTCAAATGTTGGACTGGAATAAATGGTTGGCCTTAGAGTGAGACCATGTAAAGGTTTGGGCCCAATTTGGAAAATTGGGCCATATGTTGGGCTTTGACTCATATTTGACTGTTGAGCCTTTGGATTGGGCCTTGGGCTTGGATCAAGCTAAGATTGGGGTAAAGCAATCTTTTACCCCAAGCATGGACTTATGGTTATGTATTGGAACCCAATTATTAATTGGGTGTTATTTTGATGTTGACGGTTCGGGAACCTGTCATCCAGCAGCTGGGGTTGGGTCTTTGGGACTTCAGCAGTGTGAGGTGAGTTACCTTCCAGTAGAAGTGGGTCTAAGGCCACAATGTCGGCCCATTAGTAGGAGTTGTTTGTTAGATAATTGTCTGTGTGATAATTGTATGGTTAGCCATTATCTGATATGTTTTATGTGCTAGCATTATATGATGTTTTGTGATAGTGGTAGTAGGGGAAATAGTCCCCGATTATCGGTCGATAGGGCCGAAGGGGTAGTTTAGTACCCAGTTATGCTAGACAGATTATGATATATGTGATATGATATTATGTGGTAGTAGTAGGGGGTGAAATAGTCCCCGGTTACCGGTCGGCATGACCGAAGGGGTAGGTTGGGCACCCAGATATGCCTGACAGGGGTAGGTTGGGCACCCCGGTATGCCTAACAAGGGTAGGTTGACCACCCCGGTATGCTCAGCAGGGTAGGTCGGGCACCAAGATATGCCTAACATGGGGTAGGTCGGGCACCCCGATATGCCTGACAGTGTGTGATTTGTATGGTATGTGGTAGGATGGGGGAACTCACTAAGCTTTGTGCTTATGGTTTTCAGTTTTGGTTTCAAGTACTTCGTTTTCAAAGGAAATGAGCCGACTCGATCGCAGCGCATGACACTATGGTTTTCCGCACATGAGATCTTTGGGATTACACTCTGATATTGTTTTATGATAACATGTTTTGATTATTTCTACTTTGGTTTTGACATCAGGTGTTATTATGGATGTTTTATTACTTACGGTTTTATAATAACTTATTTAAAAATGAAATTTTTGGTCTTGAATTTTGGGGATGTTACAAGTTGGTATCAGAGCCTTGGTTTGAGGGATTCGGACACACTCTCGAGTGTGTCTGGACTCAAACTAAGGACTTGGTATGGAAATTTTCAAAAGGAAAATCATTTTCTAAAAATAATTTTGAAAAGAGAAAAAGGAAATTTGAAAAGAACAAGATGTGTGATGCATGCAATCAGTCGAGCTCAAGTAAGTTTTCCCCAAGATACCCGTACATGTTATGATATGTGATGTTATGATATGATTATGAGAACTGCATTCTAGATTAGGGCTGAGCATCTAGGAGGATGCCTTATATGCCTATTGTATGTGCTTGTAAACTTGAATGCTAGTACCGATCAGTTAATGATAGGATAGCCTGTTTAGATTATGCCTGATTGTATGAGCCTTTGAATTGCATGTACAGATTCCTGATTAGAGGATATAATGATTTGATTGGAATATGATGGTTAGATTTTCCATTGTCTGAATGTTGCTTGCTTTGTGCTTTGTGGGACTATTAGTATTGTGAGGTAACTATTAAGTGAATATGCTAAGTCACATGTGGCACAGGCTGTATAATCTCAGAGTGATAGATTTGACCCTATTGCGCAGCTCTTGTTTGAGTCCAACCGTTTGAGGAAGTGACTTGGAGGATTCGGGAGGATTGTTGAGGAAAGTATGGATAGGTGTGGAAGGTAGTATTGGTCCCGTACTACTAAAAGCATAGGATCCATACTCAAATCGGTGAGAGTCTTGGAGAATCTGAGAAGCTTCGTGGAGAAGTTTGTGACCCGGTTGGGGACAGAGGATGTTCCAGTTGTTGCAGCTTAGCCATTGGCAAGTGAGCTAGTGAGCGTGGCAGGGTGTCAGGCCCTGAAGGATATGATTTCCAAGAGGTTGCAGATGCGATATCGATTTGGAGCACTTTGAGAAGAGAGGTTCGTGCTAGGTGCATATAGTAGAGGGTCCCGGGAAGAGACCCATGACTTCTGATCATCGGGTGAAAGGCCAGCAGGGTCGGAGTCAGTGCAGCACGTACGAGAAAGTGCACAAGGGAGTTTGACATTCCAAGGGTTTAGGCTGCTACAAGTGTAGCGGGGTCGGTTATGTCAGAAGAAGGTGACTAGGATTCCTCCAGATGTTGCGGGTATGTCATCTTCTACTACTATTAGGTGGATGTTGGGAATATGTATCGCTTTGGAATTGTGAGTGAGTTTGGATAAGTTAGATCTCGTGTCGGTTCTCTGTCGTTGCCTGAGTTATCAAGAATTGTTATATGCCATTCTGCATGCCGAAAAGTCCTTGATGAACCCACAGAGGGACGCATCTTGCGGAGTGGGTTCCGTGTGCATCGTTATCATTCTGGATCTTTGTCGGGATCTGTGTAGGAGTATTATTTAGAGGATAGTCGGCCAGGGTTAGAGCGATACTTCTCCAGTGAAGTCAGCGTTCAGTGGTTCTATCATGGTTTAGGTACGGTCGACAATTGTCTATGGATGAGCTTCGGAGTTCAATGCACTACCGTTGCTAGGGGAGGATTGGTAGCATGAAGATAGTGGAGTCAGTTGCGAGTGTTAGACGCATGGGCGTTCAGTCATTGGATGTTCAAGAGAATTGCATTTTTCGCATGGGTTGTGTTCGGTTAAAGTTCAGTGGTGCTGCAAGATTGGAAGTGGGAACGAGGACTCGTCAGCCAGAGTGAAGATTAAGGCCTCTAGTTGTCAGCATGGGAGATGGATTGAGGTGTCAGACTGGACCAGATCTCAAGGGTACTCCTCAGGATTTCAGATAATGGACGATCTTGAGGCTTGACTGGTAATTGATCGTTAGCATTGGTAAGCTCAGATTGTTGACAGTGGACTATTAGAAAGTAAGAAGGATTGGGAACCCTTCGACTCTCACGTGCAGTGAAGACTTAGTCGAATCTAAGTGAGGGAGAGACTTTTTGTAAAGTTCTCTAAATGTGAGTTCTGGTTGCGCGAGGTGCAATCTCTTGGGGACCTTGTCAACCAGAAGGATATTCTGGTCGATCCGGCCAATATAGAGGCCGTGATGCAGTGGTAGATTCCGAGGTCTCCAACTGAGATTCGGAGTTTCCTGGATCTAGCGGGTTATTACCGGAGATTTATACGGGACTTCTCCGAGATTACGGCTCCTTTGACCCGACTGACCAAGAAGTCGGTGGCCTTCCGTTGGGGGCCTGAGCAGCAGGCAGCCTTCGAGACTCTCAGACAGCAGGTTTCAAGAACCAGGTTAGAGCTCCAGTTAGGACTCAAGTTCAGTTGCGTGTTAGGTCGAGCGTGTGTTCGACTAGTATGGAAAGTGTTGTAAGACTGCGGGGGTAGCCGTAGCATTCACTAGCGATCAGGTACTATGGAAAGTGTTGTAAGATTGCGGGAGTAGCCGTAGCATTCACTAGCGATCAGGTAGTATGGAAAGTGTTGTAAGACTGCGGGGGTAGCCGTAGCATTCACTAGCAGCAGATAGTGTGAGAAGTGTTGTAAATCTGCGGGTGTAGCCGTGGCATTCACAAGGTTAGCAGATAGTGATAGAGTGTTGTAAGTCTGCGGGTGTAGCCGTAGCATTCACTAGGTTGATAGATAGCATGAGTGCGTTGTTAGGACGCGGAAGAAACAGTAGTACCCACCAGTCGGGTGTAGCAGTGAGGGCGTGGCAAATCCACGGATTGGTTTATGGATTTCCCCAGAGGGATTAGACCAGGTTAAGCCAGTGATAAGACTGTAGGAGCGCCACTACAGTTATGAGATCAAGGAAGCAGTGGACTGCTTAAGATCGTTAGTGATATAAGGCTACCATTGGTCATGTAGCAATCACTTTTAGCCTTGGATTTGGACGTCAAGATTCGACGCATGGACCCGATCGGTTAGATCAGAAGGTTGTTAGAGCGACAGTGGCATGATAACTAGTGGCAACTAGTTCCAGAGAAGGATTTCGTTCAGAAGTTGTGGCAGACGACTAAGTGGGAGTCCTTTGGCTCCGTAGCCGGGGCGGAAACCGGTATTTTAGATGACTGGCGAATGAATTGAGACCAGGAAGGTCTCGGTAGATTTTGGCAAGCATCCATGTGGCAGCATGTTGTCTCGAGCGGTATTAGTGTCTCATGTTTGCAGGTGCGGACGGAGAAACTGATTGGTTGGGAAGTGATAAGACACTCACAGTGGGATCAACTGAGCCTTGGCCAAGTATAAGTGATCTGTATGGATAATTGGGTCTGTGACCCTGTTTTATAGTGGGAACCTCGAGTTATCAGAAGTTGAGTAGTCAGTTGAGGGATAAGCGGGCTGGTTTCATCGTTAAATGATTAAGTATGAGTGGTCTGTCAGGGAATCAGACCATCTCAAAACAGCAGATTTCAGACGGAGTAGATGTGAACTTGTTGCGAGGAATTCGTTCACCTGTGGATTTTAGGGCTTTGCGAAGATTGGTCACGGCTACCCTGGGAAGGCTAGGGTGTGCCCAGGATGGTGACCATGTTACTAGAGTGGTTGGGCATGTAAGGAATGGTTTCGAGGACGAAATTTAATTTAAGTGGGGGAGAATTGTAACACCCCATTTATTAAATAAATAAATGAGCAAATTTATGAATGAACAGTAGCCTAAAATCAATAATATTAGTGGGGTGTTGGTTTTGGGGAGCCAAGTATTACAATTTAGATTATTCGGGGGCTAAAGTGTAGTTTCGGAATTTAATCTGAAATGATTTTTAGAAGCTGGGGGCTGAATCGTAAATGTCGAATTAAAGATGAAAAGATTTTATGGAGGCAGGGGCTAAAAGGGTAACTTATGGACTCATTTTGAAGAAAAGGGGGAGGGAGGGACCGAATATGTAATTATGGGGAAGATGCTTAACGACTGCCTCCATATATAAGGAAGCGAACCCTAACCCTAATAGGGAGATGCAGCCGTCACTTACACCCTCCACCCTTCAGCCGCCACCTCCTAGCCTCGCCGGAATCGATGAACGCCGCCACGCATGCTCTTCCGGTCAGCCGTGGCAACCAAGGGACTGTCGTTCCCAGCCGACAACGGTGCCATTAGCTTGAGACGTCAGCCTCTAGCGTCCTCGTCGCCACCTTGTAGTCAAACGCCACCGCCACCTCCGTTTTAACGACCTCCAATGCCGCCACCACCATTGTTGGGGTCACAAACCACCACCGATAACCGATTGCGACCCCGACGACGGACGAGGCCGATTCCACGGCTGCTATAGTTGTTCTAAATCGCAACTCTTCTTCTTCTCTTATTTATTCCGCCGCTTGCCGCCTCGCTGCCGTCGCTGCGGTCATTTCCGACGAGAAAGCGAAGCCACCGTCGTCCGCCGCTGCTTGCTAATGACCGCCACCACCGTAGTTTGTCGCCAGTGACGCTGTGAGCAATCGGGACGACCACCGGGGGTCGACAAGGGTTGGATTCGCTGCGGTGTGGTCATGAAGGATCGGGAATCCTCGGGGATTAAGAAACCACCGCCACCACCGTGAGGTGGTGGCTGCCATCGTGAAAGAGTTGTTGCCACCGCCGTGAACCACCAGGTGGGTTGCTGGACCTTGTGAGCAAATCAGAATCGTGTAGGTGTATGTGTTTTGTAGTGTGAGGGTTTTGTTGGCCGGAAAACCAAGAACAGCCACAACCACCACCGTAAGGTGGTGGCTACCACCATGTGCCACCATGCGTGTGTGTTTATGTTAGTTAG
This sequence comes from Lactuca virosa, assembly GCF_052849685.1. NCBI lineage: Eukaryota > Viridiplantae > Streptophyta > Magnoliopsida > Asterales > Asteraceae > Lactuca > Lactuca virosa. The sequence goes on from NC_136431.1 coordinate 75,514,555, forward strand.
TGTGTGTGTGTTTATTTTTGGATTTTGCGTTGTAAACTGTAATCATGTCAGACTAATGAAAAGGAAAACCCTAACCACCACCGTGAGGTGGTGGCTGCCGCCCCCTGCCACCACCGGCCGCCGTGTCGGGTGGCGCTGTGCCTCGTTTGTATTGTGAATCGTTTGGTATGCTTGGACAGAATGGGCCCGATGAAACCCTAGTGGGCCCAATGAAACCCTAGTGGGCCTAATGAAACTGTAATGGGCCCAATGAAGCCCTAATTGACCTAAAGGCCCAAACATGTGACTAATGGGCCTTGTGAAACCCTAATGGGCCTAATGAACCCTGTTTGATCAAAAGACTTAGCTATTGGGCCTATTGGGCTAAGATGGGGTTGGAAACCCAAATTAGGGTTTAAAAAACCCTAATTCTGGATATATGGGCCTTAGACGTATCGGGACCCACATTTGGGCCATTGGAATGGAATTGTGAATTACACCCAATCACACCATATGACTTATCTAGTAGAGTGATGAACGTAATGGATTAAGTCCTTAATGGGTTAAGTGAGAAACACTTAGCCTTAATTGTCATTTTATGTGAAACCCTAATTTTGGGAATTTGATCGGGACCGCACTTGAATTATTCACTAAACTTAATACATTAATTAATAATCATTTGCAATCAACCTAAGTCAATATTGGACTTAATATATTAAGTCCTTACTGAGTTAAGTAGGAAAACTTAACCCTAATCATCATTTTATGTGAAAACCTTAATTTCACTTGGGACTTGAGTTGGGCCTTTCCATTGGGCTTTGGTAATTGGATTATTAATGGGTCATCCAAGAATAATCATATGGACTAGAATATGTTGATGGGCTTAGGGTAAGGCTCATATGAGGGTTTGGGCCCCATTTGGAAAATTGGGCAATAGATGGGTCATAGTTTGGGCCTTAATGATTATATGATATTGGGCCAATAGAATGTCAAATGTTGGACTGGAATAAATGGTTGGGCCTTAGAGTGAGACCATTTAAAGGTTTAGGCCCAATTTGGAAAATTGGGCCATATGTTGGGCTTTGACTCATAGTTGACTGTTGGGCCTTTGGATTGGGCCTTGGGCTTGGATCAAGCTAAGATTGGGGTAAAGCAGTCTTTTACCCCAAGCATGGACTTATGGTTATGTATTGGAACCCAATTATTAATTGGGTGTTATTTTGATGTTGACAGTTCGGGAACCTGTCATCCAGCAGCTGGGGTTGGGTCTGCGGGACTTCAGCAGTGTGAGGTGAGTTACCTTCCAGCAGAAGTGGGTCTAAGGCCACAATGACGGCCCACTAGTAGGAGTTGTTTGTTAGATAATTGTCTTTGTGATAATTGTCTGGTTAGCCACTATCTGATATGTTTTATGTGCTAGCATGATATGATGTTATGTGATAGTGGTAGTAGGGGGAATACTCCCCGATTACCGGTTGATAGGGACGAAGGGGTAGTTTAGTACCCAGCTATGCTAGACTAATTATGATATATGTGATATGATATTATGTGGTAGTAGTAGGGGGTGAAATAGTCCCCGGTTACCGGTCGGCAGGACCGAAGGGGTAGGTTGGGCACCTAGATCTGCCTGACAGGGGTAGGTTGGGCACCCCGGTATGCCTAACAGGGGTAGGTTGAGCACCCCGGTATGCTCAGCAGGGTAGGTCGGGTACCCAGATATGCCTGACATGGGGTAGGTCGGGCACCCCGGTATGCCTGACAGTGTGTGATTTGCATGGTATGTGGTAGGATGGGGGAACTCACTAAGCTTTGTGCTTACGGTTTTCAGTTTTGGTTTCAGGTACTTCGTTTTCAAAGGAAAGGAGCCGGCTCGATCGCAGCGCATCACACTATGGTTTTACGCATATGAGATCTTTGGGATTACACTCTGATATTGTTTTATGATAACATGTTTTGATTATTTCTACTTTGGTTTTGACATGAGATGTTATTATGGATGTTTTATTACTTACGGTTTTATAATAACTTATTTAAAAATGAAATTTTTGGTCTTGAATTTTGGGGATGTTACAATTACCCTTTCATACTCATAACCCTTAAGGGTCAACTTTGGTCAAAGTCAAAGTCAAGGTCAAAGTCAACGCTCCGAGTTGACTCGACTCGTCGAGTTTTCCCCTCAACTCGCCCAGTTCCCATAAATCATAAAATCATGAAATCACAATCCAGCTCGTCAAGTTCTTCCATGAACTCGTCGAGTTCTTCCTTTCCAACAGAATCGAGACTTTTCAAATCAACTCGTCGAGTCCATCCTTGGAGTCGTCGCGTTCCTGAGTCTGTTAGATCCTTCTTAACTCATTAAGCTATTATCCTTCACACTAAGGCCTCATCTTCTGGATCCAAGCATGAAATACGTCTAGAAGGGTAAAGTTTCCTACTTTACCCATTACGGACCTCTCCTAACACATAAAACTCAAACCCTAACCCAAAAGGGCTTAGATCCAACTCCAAAAGCCATCAAAACTTCAAGATATGCCATGAGGTCATAGATCTGGACTCTAGGGACAATTTGGTCACGTAAAGCTCCCATCTTTACTTGCATGCATGACCTACTAGAGCTTAGAAGACCAAAATGGTCATCTAAAAGTTACATGGGACTTCCATGGCCATAAAGTTGGCACATTTATGCCATGAAGTCCCCTCAAGGCCCTAGATCTGAAGGGCTTGCCCAAGTGGGACGTCCAAATCCCAATCATCAACAAACTTGGACCAAAACATGAAAGAAAGCATCATAAAACTAGATCTAAGCATGCCATGGACAAGGTTGAAGCTTTATACCTCAGATGATTTAGAAATGAAGCCCAACTTCTGGATCTACTCTCCTCCCACACGTCCTTGCTCCTCCTTCAAGCTTCTTCTTCTTCAAACTCAACAAGAATGCACAAGGTTAGCTCACAATCACCAAAAATGGCTTAGGGTTTCGTGATTAGGGTTTTGGACAGTGGAGGATGGAAATGAGGCCAGCTTATGGGGGTTAAGGTGTTTAAATAGGGTGCAAAACCCTGAAAATTAGGGTTTCATTCTGCCAGCCTACTCGTCGAGTTGAGGCCTCTCAACTCGTTGAGTAGGTTTCTTAACCCACGTCCCAATTCATCCCTACTCGACGATTCTAGGGCTCCCAACTCGTCGAGTTTCACTACAAAAGTGAATAATTTATAAATTTAAATACATACAAGAAACCAGGCGTTACATTTTGCCTGTGAGCTATCCGAACTTTTGTTAGAAATGGCTATAAGTTAAGCTACTCTTATTATGCTTCAACTGTAACTTATATTTATATTCATAGTCGTTATTATGAATTTATTAATAAGATTTATCAGTGATTCAATGTCATAATACTGATTGATCTACTTACAGGAATGATGTCTAGGCTAGATTTAGTAAGGTCTTTAAAGTGTGATTTCCAAACAGTATACTCAGTATACCAAACAGACCCCACCTTCGATATGATCTTACATGGTTATTTATTATTTGATATATCTAGATGTAGACATTGGGATTATTGAGGAATCTAGACTATCATTAGTCACATTGAATACAAGACTAAGACTCAGTGAGTGCATAGTTACGTTCATCTTACACATAGATATTAAGTATTTAACTGCTTAGATGCTATGTGTGCCCATTATCTATATTTACAAATACTTGTGCTCAATATAGCTTACTTGGTTAAAGTATATTTTTATAAGTTATGAACCTATTTATCTTATCATACCTAAAGTATATTGGGTAATGAAGGGTCATAGAAAATAAAATATGATGAGAGGTTGTAGCCAACATGGTATTATTGTACTAGTGGGGATTATTCATCTAGTAAGGTATAGAGGATGGGCCACAAACTATTGTAGACAAGTATGGTGAAACACAGAAAACCGTGCAAGTTGTAGGTGTTTATAAGATATATATGGCTAGGTTTACAACCTGTGTGTGTTAATCGGTCATAGATGGACTGGTTTACGACCTGTAGATGTTAATAATTTGTATGCGGACAGGCTTACGTCCTATATGCATTAATGAATCGTACACGGACAGGTTCTGTAGGTCTTACTGAACTACACATGGACAGGTCTCTAACCTATAGATGTTAAGGAACAACATATGGACAAGACTACGGCTTGTAGGTATAAATAAATTGTTCATGAGGGTACTTTGCTTACCCCATGGTTGTCTTATTAACACATATTCATAAGGAATTGTTGAGGGAACATTTTTTACTTAGAGATCCTTTAGGATAGATCCCTTGAGATCATTGATTTAGGAGCAGGGAGTGAGAATAACGGGAATGGGTAATCATGTTATTTTCTTGATGCAAAATATATAATTAATTAGTTATAATATTGTGGGATGAAAACCCTATGTGCTCACCAGGCTCCCAAGCCTAACCAGCTCAGCTTCTTTGTATCACAAGTAGCAATACAAAGGTACATGGATAGTAATGTTTGGATCTGAGGAGAGTTTCGAGGAGGTGTAGGCCATGGTATAATATTATGTTGTAAGGCCTGTAACTGCATTTATGCTTATGTTTCCTGTATAAGTTATGACATCACAAGTTTTTAATAATCAATGAAAAAAATTCTTCGGAATTACTTTTATGGGACATGTTCCACATTTACAAAGAATACTGTAACACCCAGAATCAGGAAGATCAGGAAAGGGAAGAAAAGCTCTAAGTCAAAGGAGTCAACTCGTCGAGTCCAAGGAGGAATTCGACGAGTCTGGGAGACTGACTCGGCGAGTCTGGTCTGGGTTGGGAAACCCTAATTTTGGGACTTGGCACCCTATTTAAGCATCTCATTCCCATTTTTAGGGTTTCATTTACAGCCCCCACTGTCCAGAGCGAAGCCCTAGTGCCCTCCATGAAAGTGTGAGCTATTATTGTGTGTTCTTGAGTGATTTGAAGTCTAGAAGAAGAAGAAGGAGTTGGAAGAGCTAAGGAGTGATTGTAGATCCAGAAGGAGTCCCTCTTCCTCATCACTTTCTGGTAATCAAGCTCTTACCTTGATCTATGGTTTCTTAGATCTCTTCATGTCCCTTTTATGAGACTTTTGGGACCATTCCCAAGGCCAACCCGAGTATTGAGCCTTTGAGGACGAATAGAGACTGGATCGGAGTATCTTTGAGCCTTAGGAGCTCTGAGGAAGAAGCTTTTCTCAGCTGTGGTTTCCTTTCATGGCTTAGACCTCCATTATAGCTTGGATTTGGTGTTCTAGCCCCACAACCCCTTGCATGTACGTAAAGTCAGCAACTTTACGTGCAATGCTAGCATAACGAGTCTAGATCTATGAGTTGGAAGTGTTGGAATAGGCTGAAAGAGACAGAATAGAGTTGTCACAAGGAGGACTCGGCGAGTCAGTTCATGGACTCGGCGAGTCGGGTCGTAAAACCCAAACCCTTCCGTTTATGAGTCGGATCAGTGAGTGGGGTTAGAAAAGGACTCAGCCAGTCTGTGTCCATGATGGACATGAATATCATGGTACTCGATGAGTTCAAGGAGGAACTCGGCGAGTCCAAGGCAATCTTCTTAGCTGATGAAGATGGACTCGGCAAGTTGTAGAACAACTCGGCGAGTCGGTTGAAGATAGTCCTGAAGTGTTAGATGAAGGGGAACTCGTCGAGTTCTCGCTAGACTCGACGAGTGGAGTCGGGGTTGTTTTGGGATTTGAGGAGCATGGACTCGGCGAGTTGGTAGAACAACTCGGCGAGTTGATTCAACTGGAAGGTTGACTTTGACCAGGACCTTGACCAGAGTTGACTTAGTTGACCTCTAGAGGACAGCTTAGGCTAAGTTCAATTATTTGGTGTTGGTAACCCGGTGAGCTAGGAGAGCAGCGCTTCAGAGAATAGTCGATTAGCAGCCAGAGGATTATCAGCAGAGTTCAGCAGTACAGGTGAGTTTCCTTCCAGTAGGAACGGGTCTACGGCCACAATGCCGGCCCGTTTAGATAGCAGTAGTTCCGGACTTTGGTCCGATGCAGTAGTACAGTATGCTTGATGTCTTTATGATTCAGACATGTTTATGTGTTAGTTAGTCCGGACCTCGGTCCGATGCAGTATGCAGTATATGTGTTTATGCTAGTAGCTATGATTATGTTATGCTATGTTCAGTTAGTCCGGACTTCGGTCCGATGCAGGGGGCAAGGCCCCAGTTAGTCCGGACTTCGGTCCGATGCAGGGGGCAAGGCCCCAGTTAGTCCTGATTTCGGTCCGATGCAGGGGGCAAGGCCCCAGTTAGTCCGGACTTCGGTCCGATGCAGGGGGCAAGGCCCCAGTTAGTCCGGATTTCGGTCCAATGCAGGGGGCAAGGCCCCAGTTAGTCCGGATTCGGTCCGATGCAGGGGGCAAGGCCCTAGTTAGTCCGGGCTTCGGTCTGATGCAGTGGGCAAGGCCCAATATGTGATTTATATGTTATTGTATGGTATGTGGTAGTTTGGGGGAGCTCACTAACCTTCGTGCTTACAGTTTTCAGTTTTGGTTTCAGGTATTTCCGGTAGCGGAGAGTAGAGCTCGGGATGATCGCATGGCACACACGATAACTAGTCAGCCTGGGATGTTTTACTCTGATAAGAAGATTATGTTTGAATTCACATTATGATTTTATGTTATGATTTGTGTTAGGAATTGACAATTGTGGTTTAAGTAATGTTTTTAAAACGAAATTTTTAGTCATGATTTTTGGGTCGTTACAAGTTGGTATCAGAGCCTTGGTTTGAGGGATTCGGGCGCACTCCCGAGTGTGTCTGAACTCAAACTAAGGAAGTGGTATAAAGTTTTCAAAAGAAAAGAGTTTTAGAAAAGCAAAAAAGAAACTTAAAAAGGAAAAGAGTTTTAGAAAAGCAAAAAGAATTTTTAGAAAGAAAAGAACTCTGAAAAGAGAAAAAGGGTGTGGTGCATACAATCAGCCGAGCTCAAGTAAGTACTCCCAAATTACCCATACAAGTTTATGTTATGATTATCAGTTTCAGTTTCAGCAGAACAACATGCTAGAATAGGACTAAGGATCTAGGAGGATGCCTTATGTGCCTGCTATATGTGTTTCAGCTTTATGAGAATTACATGCTAGTATTGAGTAGACAGTAGTAGGATAGCCTGTTTAGGTTATGCCTGATAGTATGAGCTTAACATAGTATGCTAGTACAGTTTCTTCTTATGAGGATAGAATTGCTTGAGTAGTTTCCTGTGTCTGAATGCTGCTTGCTTTGTGTTTTGTGGGACTCTGAGTGATGGGAGTTAGCCATTAGGTGAATACGTCACGTCACATGTGATCAGGGTTGAATAATCTCAGAGTGCTGGATTTGGTCCTATTGCGCAGCTCTCGTTTGAGTCTAACCGTTGTAGGAACGAGTCTTTTACTCGAAGGATTATCTAAGCCTCGTCACTAGTGATGGTATTCAGGTGATGACTAATTGGCATTACAAGGAAGCTTTCAGCAGCTGAGGACTGGTTTGGGTAGAGTCGGAGATTTGCCTAGGTCAAGCCTAGGATGAGAGTAGCAGAGATCAGTAGCAGTAGAAGGGACTTGGTTGAGTTAAGGTAACTCTTGAGGAAAGTGCGGATAGATGTGGAAGTTAGTATGGGCCCGTACTACTGAAAGCAGAGGATCCGTACTCGATTCAAGAAGGGCCAAGACGAAACCAGGGAAATTGTAGAGTGTGTGTGAGATCCCTCAGCAGCAATGAGTATTCTGACAGTTAATGCGATATGTTTTCAGCATGGTGACGTTGCGCAAGATACCAGTTAGCAGTTCAGGTGCCGGGGAGGGATCTGGCTCAGGCTCTAGAGCCGGACAGCTTGATGGTCAGATGAGAGATGTCATTTCCACAGAGTATATGCGCAACATCATTGATCAGACTCCTGTGATATTCGGTTCGGTTAGGGAGGCCATCGTGGAGCTTTTGGACAGTCGTCTTGAGGCCTTTAGGGCCGGGATAGTTTCAGGGCAGTTTGGGGCTTGTCTAGAGCCCGGCTCTTATGGATCCCAGGGATCCATCAGGGAGGGGGATCCCATTTTTAGCTCTTGCCATCAGGGGTCGGGAGTGAGTGGGGCACCCTGTCCCCAGGAGAGTTCTCTGCGTGATTGGGTTACTGCGGAGGTTTCACGAGTCGTTCGCGAGGAACTACCCGACATCATCGAGAGGGTCACTGATAGGTTGACCGAGAAGCTCCAGGATCAGACAGCGGTTGTTCAGACGATTGATGGGGACGATGGGGTAACGCAGGAGCGAGAGATTGACCGGGAGTCAGAAAGGAAGAGGAAACCGGATGAGGTTCAGGGGCCCACAGGTTCGGGTAAAAGAACCAAAGGGCCGAGTTCGAGATCGAGAGACTTCCAGGGTCGCAGCCGATGCGGTAAGTGTGGCAGGACGCATGGGGGTGCGTGTAGGAGTAGTAGAGGTGGTGATCCTGGTTGTTTCAAGTGCGGCCGGACTGGTCATTTTAGCAGAGATTGTACTGCTACCATCGCCCAGGGACTTGACCCAATATGTTTCCATTGCAGTCGAAGGGGCCACAAGAAGGCCCACTGTCCGAGTTTGTGTTCAGCAGGGCAGGTGACAGTTCTTGCCCCTGTGACTTCGAGAACCGCCAGCAGACGTCAGGGTCGGGCAAGGGCGCCCACGGCTCAGAGCAGAGCATTCCGGTTGATTTCAGCAAGGATTCGAGCAGCACGGGAGGTTGGAGGTACGTATCTTTTACCCTCCTGTCAGTTATTATTTATGATGTTGTTGTTATGTTACTGCACCGATTTAGTAGGTACATATGTTGGAATATTATATTACCTACTTGTGAGTGATTCATATGCCATCTGCATATCTTGGATTTGGAATGATAGCTGGAGGACGTCCCCTGTAGAGCAGGTTACTTCGGATGCAGTAACTATAGCAAGTATGAGTAAGACTCGGTAGTATCTCACTACCTTTGGGAAGGTGTAGTTCGGGTATAGATCGGTTATATTCCAGCACGAGGATCACCTGAGGGAGGTGCTAGAGACTTTGAGAAGGGAGAGACTTTTTGCAAGGTACTCCAAATGTGAGTTCTGGTTGTGCGAGGTGCAATTTCTTGGGTACCTTGTCAATCAGAAGGGTATTCTAGTCGTTCCGGCTAAGGTAGAGGCCGTGATACAGTGGGAGTTTCCGAGGTCTCCAATTGAGATTCGGAGCTTCCTGGGTCTAGCAGGTTATCACCAGAGATGTATTCAGATTCTCGAAGTCATGTGATCTTTTGGATTGGTTAGTAGTGACACGCTAGCAATGGCAAGCATGGTTTTCAGCAGATTGGGCATAGAATGGTAAGAAGGATTGAGGATCCTTCCAGCATCGTGTGCTGTAAGACGATAGTAGAATCAAAGTGGGGGAGTATCATCCAAGGATTCAGAAGTAGGAGCAGTTTTGAAACTGAGATAAGTTTCACTTCCTTATCAGAAAGGAAGACAGCCTAGGCAGCTGTGTGGTTTGAGGATAGTGTGAGATGGAAGTTTGGAAAAACTTGCCAGAAGGGAGATCGCATTCCCGTAATGGTTGCCAGCAAGCCTTAGGGAATCAGGTTGGGGACTCCAGTCAGGACCTGGGTCCAGTCTTGAATGATACGTCGAATGTATACTAGCAGTCAGATAGTGTTAGAGTGTTGTAAGTCTGCGGGTGTAGCCGTAGAATTCACTAGCAGTCAGATAGTGTTAGAGTGTTGTAAGTCTGCGGGTGTAGCCGTAGCATTCACTAGCAGTCAGATAGTGTTAGAGTGTTGTAAGTCTGCGGTTGTAGCCGTAGCATTCACTAGCAGCCAGATAGTGTCAGAATGTTGTAAGTCTGCGGGTGTAGCCGTATCATTCATTAGCAGTTAGGTAGTGCTAGAGTGTTGTGAGACTGTGGGCGTAGCCGTGGAATATTCTTGGCTGGTAGACAGCTTGAGCGCGTTGTTAGGATGTGGAAGGAACATTAGCCCCCAGTTCGGGCGTAGCAGTAAGGATGTGGAAATCCACGAGGTGGATTTCGGAATCATCTGGATGGATTAGACCTAGTTGAGCCAGCGATAAGAGTGTAGGAATGCCACTACAGCTTTGAGATCGAGGAAGCAATGGATTGCTTCAGATTACTTGTTATATAAGGCTACAATTGGTCACGTAGCAATCACGCTTAGCCGCGGGTTGGTAACATCAGGATTCGACGCTCGGACCCGATCGGTTGGATCAGGAGGTTGTTAGAACCTCAGTGACATGATAACTCGTGGTAATTAGTTCCAGGGAAGGTTTTTGGTTCGGAGGTCGTGTGAGGCGACTAAAATAGGGAGTCCTTGGCACTACAGTCGGGTTGGAACCCGATATTTCAGATGGCTGACGTATGAATTGAGACCAGGAAGGTCTCGAGAGATATTGGAAAGCAGCCATGTAGCAGCATACCGTTTCAGGCAGCTCAGTGCTTCAGGCAGTTCAGTGTTTCAGGCAGTTCAGTGTTTCAGGCAGTTCAATGCTTCAGGCAGTTCAGTGCTTCAGGCAGTTCAGTTTTTCAGGCAGTTCAGTGCTTCAGGCAGTTCAGAGCTTCAGGCAGCTCAATGTTTCAGGCAGTTCAGTGTCTCAGGCAGTTCAGTGCTTCAGGCAGTTTAGTGTTCCAGGCAGATCAGTATTACAGACAGTGTTGGGCCTCCAGCAGTAATGGTATTTTGGACTTTCATGGATAGCTTGGGGAGTGGCAAGTCACACATAGCACGATTATCCGAGTTATGGCCAAGTATAAGTAGATCGCAGTGATAAGTGGATCTATGAATTCTGTTGTTCTAGTGGGAACCTGGAGTAGTCAGCATGTAAGGAATGGTAAGGAATGATAAGGAATGATTTCGAGGATGAAATCTAATTTAAATGACTGGAGTAATAGATAGCGTGAAAGGAATGTTCTTCGCAGTGGCAGGGGAGATGGTTAGTTATGGAGAGTTGCCTTGGGGAAGCCAGAAAACGCTCAAGGAAAAGAGGGTGAGTCCCTAGGATGTTCATCATAAGTACCCGGGGAGTACCAGATGGATGGTCAGTTGGGTAAGATGGGTTCTCAGGATTGATGAGAATTAGAGTGCACTTAAGGTGATTAGCTACAAGAACTAATTTTATTCTGAGTGACCGGGCGGAAGGTCCAAGGAAGTGGTCGGCCGGAGTTATACTCATCAGGCAAGGGTGATGCGAACGGATTGCAGGACAGTTGGTCGTAGCAGACTTCGAGGACGAAGTCTAGTTTAAGTGGGGGAGAGTTGTAACACCCAGAATCAGGAAGATCAGGAAAGGGAAGAAAACCTCTAAGTCAAAGGAGTCAACTCGTCGAGTCCAAGGAGGAACTCGACGAGTCGGAGCGTGACCCGTGTCGCGGAGTAAGTGACCGACTCGGTGAGTCTGGGAGACTGACTCGACGAGTCTGGTCTGGGTTGGGAAACCCTAATTTCGGGACTTGGCACCCTATTTAAGCATCTCATTCCCATTTCTAGGGTTTCATTTACAGCCCCCACTGTCCAGAGCGAAACCCTAGTGCCCTCCATGAAAGTGTGAGCTATTATTGTGTGTTCTTGAGTGATTTGAAGTCTAGAAGAAGAAGAATGAGTTGGAAGAGCTAAAGAGTGATTGTAGATCCAGAAGGAGTCCCTCTTCTTCATCACTTTCTGGTAATCAAGCTCTTACCTTGATCTATGGTTTCTTAGATCTCTTCATGTCCCTTTTATGAGACTTTTGGGACCATTCCCAAGGCCAACCCGAGTATTGAGCCTTTGAGGACGAATAGAGACTGGATCGGAGTATCTTTGAGCCTTAGGAGCTCTGAGGAAGAAGCTTTTCTCAGCTGTGGTTTCCTTTCATGGCTTAGACCTCCATTATAGCTTGGATTTGGTGTTCTAGCCCCATAACCCCTTGCATGTACGTAAAGTCGGCAACTTTACGTGCAATGCTAGCATAAGGAGTCTAGATCTATGAGTTGGAAGTGTTGGAATAGGCTGAAAGAGACAGAATAGAGTTGTCACAAGGAGGACTCGGCGAGTCAGTTCATGGACTCGGCGAGTCGGGTCGTAAAACCCAAACCCTTCCGTTTACGAGTCGGATCAGTGAGTGGGGTTAGAAAAGGACTCAGCCAGTCTGTGTTCGTGATGGACATGAATATCATGGTATTCGATGAGTTCAAGGAGGAACTCGGCGAGTCCAAGGCAATCTTCTTAGCTGATGAAGATGGACTCGGCGAGTTGTAGAACAACTCGGCGAGTCGGTTGAAGATAGTCCTGAAGTGTTAGATGAAGGGGAACTCGTCGAGTTCTCGCTAGACTCGACGAGTGGATTCGGGGTTGTTTTGGGATTTGAGGAGCATGGACTCGGCGAGTTGGTAGAACAACTCGGCGAGTCGAGTCAACTGGAAGGTTGACTTTGACCAGGACCTTGACCAGAGTTGACTTAGTTGACCTCTGGATGACAGCTTAGGCTAAGTTCAATTATTTGGTGTTGGTAGCCCGGTGAGCTAGGAGAGCAGCGCTTTAGAGAATAGTCGATTAGCAGCCATAGGATTATCAGCAGAGTTCAGCAGTACAGGTGAGTTTCCTTCCAGTAGGAACGGGTCTACGGCCACAATGTCGGCCCGTTTAGATAGCAGTAGTTCCGGACTTTGGTCCGATGCAGTAGTACAGTATGCTTGATGTCTTTATGATTCAGGCATGTTTATGTGTTAGTTAGTCCGGACCTCGGTCCGATGCAGTATGCAGTATATGTGTTTATGCTAGTAGCTATGATTATGTTATGCTATGTTCAATTAGTCCGGACTTCGGTCCGATGCAGGGGGCAAGGCCCCAGTTAGTCCGGACTTCGGTCCGATGCAGGGGGCAAGGCCCCAGTTAGTCCTGATTTCGGTCCGATGCAGGGGGCAAGGCCCCAGTTAGTCCGGACTTCGGTCCGATGTAGGGGGCAAGGCCCCAGTTAGTCCGGATTTCGGTCCGATGCAGGGGGCAAGGCCCCAGTTAGTCCGGATTCGGTCCGATGCAGGGGGCAAGGCCCCAGTTAGTCCGGGCTTCGGTCCGATGCAGTGGGCAAGGCCCAATATGTGCTTTATATGTTATTGTATGGTATGTGGTAGTTTGGGGGAGCTCACTAACCTTCGTGCTTACAGTTTTCAGTTTTGGTTTCACGTATTTCCGGTAGCGGAGAGTAGAGCTCGGGATGATCGCATGGCACACACCATAACTAGTCAGCCTGGGATGTTTTACTCTGATAAGAAGATTATGTTTGAATTCACATTATGATTTTATGTTATGATTTGTGTTAGGAATTGACAATTGTGGTTTAAGTAATGTTTTTAAAACGAAATTTTTAGTCATGATTTTTGGGTCGTTACAAATACTTTGTTTTAAATAAGCATAAAGAAAATGTGTTTTTGGGACATGAAAATGGGGATGTCACAGTTGTTATCAGAGCATTATTTTAAGCGAACTACGAATGTGGAGGATTTCTAGACTTAAACACAGAATGTTAAGAAATGATCATGAGGTGTGTGTCCATTTTCTTTTAGGTTGTATACCTAATTTGGCACAAGCTCTAGCTTACATTAGGATAAGATGCCTAATTTTCTGTTATGTACTAAATGATTTAAATTAGAGCAGCTTTTGAATCCAAGCTTTGTGCACCTAGATTTATCTTTTGGAGGTATAAAGTTTCAACCTTGACAACTCTTTCATGTAGATATAGCTAGTTGGTTTTTGGTTATGGTTTTGGTCCCTTTGAGGTGGTTCTTGTGAGTAGAAGTTACTCCAGAACCTTTGAGCTTCATATTTGGTCCTTGTTGAGGTTATGGAGTCATAAAGCTTGGATCTTGATGGGTGTAGATCTTCCATGCATGATTTGGTAGTTATTTGATGAAGTTTGGGACTTAGGGTTTTGATTTGGGTCCCATTGAGTTATGCTAAGTCATAAAGTTGGAAACTTTATGACTTGAGAAGTCCCTTTGAATCAGATCTGGAAGTTTGGACTAAGGTATTAAGGTAAAAGCTTGCATCTTGGCCTCTTTATGGAGTTAGAAGGCTTGAAATCATGATTGGGTCCTTTTGGACCATGCAAAAGTTCCAAGTTGACAACTTTATGGACTAAGTCACCGATATGAAGCTATTTTGAGGACTTGAACGTTGGACTTAAGGTATTAAGACGTTTGGGATATTTTTTGGATAATGACCGGGAATGTCGTGATTTCATCTCGGGAACGCGGAGCGTTCAGGCAAAGGGTCCCGATCGGTGGTCCGGCAACGAACGCCCTGCGCTCCACTAGGAAACGCAACGCGTTCGGTTCATCAGAGGGCTTTTTGCGCTTTTGGTCATGGACCTGTGTTGGCGTTCGGGCTTGTTTCTTTGGGCTATAAATTATCTGTTTGGGCTCTGGTTGGGCCTCAGGACTTTGAGTGGACCTTAGGTTTGGTTTGGGCCTCGAGTTGGGTTGTTGGGCCATTAGTGCGCCTTGGGCCAAGTTGGGTTGGACCCATTAAGGAAAGGGTAAAATGGTCTTCTACCCTAGGAGTCGGGACTTATGAGTTGAGGCCGCGGTTATGGATTATGGCATAATTACTAATTGAGATTTATTTGTTGTTAGTGTGGGATTTCCGGTTCGGTAGCCGAGTGTTATCAAATTTCAGCGGATCGAGGTGAATTTCCTCCTGTAGGAACGGGTCGAAGGCACCAATGTCGGCCCGTATATGTATGTTAGTATGTTCCGAACCGAGGTCCGATGTCGGGCGGTGCCCGATGTATGTTTATATGTTTTCCGGATTACGATCTGATGTCGGGCGATGCCCGAGGAATGTTTGTATGCTTCATGTCTTTGTGATTCTTGCATGTGTCTGTAATTTGTATGTTTCCGAATTTCGGTCCGATGTCGGGCGATGCTCGAGGAATGTTTATATGTTTTCCGGATTTCGGTCTGATGTCGGGCGGTGCCGGATGAATGTTTATATGTTATGTTATGTGATATTTTATGTGTATTGAGATATGTTTATATGCATGCCGAGCTCAGCTCGATGCCGGGCGGGACCCGATGCCGGACATTGTCTGATGTTGGGCGGGGCCCGATGCCGGACATTGTCTGATGCCTGGTGGGGCCCGATGAAGGGGCGGGGCCCATGATATGTTTATATGTGATTAGGTTTATGGTATGTGGTAGTTTGGGGAGCTCACTAAGCTTCGTGCTTACATTTTTCAGTTTTGGTTTCAGGTACTTCCGGTAGCAAAGGGAAGAGTTCGGGATGACTGCATTGCACGCCATGATGTTTTAGCTTGGGATGTTTACTCTGATATATTTACATATGTTTTTGATATGGATACTCTGATTTTTATTCTTATGAATATATGATTCACGCTTTTGATGGAATGTTTTGATAACTACCGTCTATTTAATGATTTAAAATGAAATTTTTGGGACGTTATTTTATGAGTGTTACAACTTGGCATTTGAATATTATTCGTATCAAATTTTGATTTAGTTTTAATATCAAAAACTAACGATACATTGCATAACAATATATTTTTACATTTTAATCAACTTTTATATTTTATTAAATAGAAGTATAATTAAATAATTATATTTATTTATTATCATATATTAAAAATAAACAAATTGTAATGGTTGTTTCAACAAAAATAGATTGTAATTTAATCTTAAAATAGATAAGACTTGAGATTAAAGATTATTATGCATTGAAAAAAAAATTACTTATATTTTGCTCTATTGACAAAAAAAAAACACTCTTGACACTTTATTTACAATTTAACCATCGAACCATGCTATTTTTTGCGGTAAACTACTAATTGAGCCAAGTTGTAAATGATAGCCGATTCTAATGGTTAAATTGCAAAAAATTAAAATAAAGAATATATATATATATATATATATATATATATATATATATATATATATATATATATATATATATATATATATATATATATAAATATAAGCTTAGGTTATTATATTCTAACTATCTATTATGTAGATGTAGGATTAATTGTGGACCAACAATTTTAGTTATTTTAAGAAAATGCTTAATACATATTATTGAATTAAAGATAATTGAAAAATAACATCTAATTTCATGATAAGGGTATTTTAATCAATTATCATAAATTTAAAATAGGAAAATTGCAGATTTTATGGAATAACTAATTCTCTTAACTTTAAAAATCTAACATTTTTTTATAATAATTTTATAATTCGGACATTTTAACAGAATGTGATTATGGTTATATTGAAAAAAAACATTTTATTATGATATTATCAATATTACTAAAATCATTAATTACATTTATTTTTAACGAATACAACTATGAATATAAATTACATTTATTCTAAAATTGTTGATTATCACCAGAACATTCTTGAAGTTGTTGTAAGAATCATCATCTCCTTCTTGTAACGACTTCATCTTCTATCGGAATCCAGAATACACTTGATCCTATTCCAGAATCCAAAATGCGTTTGATCTTCTTTTCGAATCCAAAATACACTTTAGAAAAATTATTTTTGCAAGCTCATTTTATTCCAACCATAATAGAAAATTTCCACGTCACTTGATCTTCTTTAAGAATCCTGAACAAATGAACCAATTTGTTTGTAATAAGAAGATTAGAACTAACGAATTATTTATATACATATAAACACATTCTAATGGAATACATTTATAACAGACATTCTGACAGAATAGACAAATACCAACTGACAGAATAGACATGTTCATCCATAACTTGAGACATGGATCTTGCAATTGCCTATTACAGAAAAAGAAAACCATAAAAAGTTACTACAATTGAAAAAAGAGAGAGTACATTAAGATAAGAACAAATTGGGGTCCTTCTTTTCCTTGATAAACTCGAATAATCCATTTGTCCATATCATCTTTAAATAATAACTTCCAATGGAGCTTTGTTCTTTACTTCCTTCACTATCAAAGGACACGAATAATCTGCCACATACAACAATATCAACCAACAATGAAAAAGAAATAAAAAATAAATAAAAATAAATAACTTATTTCACATACCACAAGGAAATGTTGCAATTGCTTATGAAACATTTTCCAAGCACGTCATCTAGAAAACAATTGATATCTATTTTTTTTTTCATAAAAGAGAAATACTCAGTCTCAGGGTTGTAGTAAATATAACAAATTGATTGCCAAGAAAAGAGCATTACATTTTCAGAATTAGGGAGCTGTTGAAGCCTACTTTTAAGCAAAGGAATCCCACTCTGAAAACTTGGTAACACATTATCATCAAAGTAGAATCTTTCCTGCAAAAACCCATGAATAGGAAAAAGATATGAATACTTATATCCAAGCTAGTTGACATAGGCAAGGAATAAAACCAACCAAAGATAACAAGATCAAATTTTGAATAATGGAACCGACCTGCAGGAAGGACGAAAATGAAGGAAGAAATGACCAATAATCTAAAATTAGGTGAAATATAATCAGTTTTATTGAAATTGAGGATTGGATTCTCACTGAAACATCCATTGAGGAATCCTCGTTGCTTTAACTAAAGAGGGAGATAAGAGAGGGGGAATATACATACCATGGTTTCAATAAAATTCAATAATCTGGTAATCAGTAGTAAATGATATATAGAATCGAAAAATACCCAATTCAGGTTGATTTCCTAAGACAAAAGAAAGCCCTAGATTGTAAAATCATCATCGTAGGAAAGATACCACCAGATGTTGGTCTATATGAAACCACCCATAACTCCAATTAAACCCCTGCAGATCATCGTTGAGCCCTATCCTTGGCTTTGGCTTTATTCTAGCAAAATTGTGGCTGTATTCCTTGGTCACCGGGAATGAAGGCTTTGGGTATAAGAGTTTGATGTGCGACTAGCGTTTATCATATTCGACCACCGGACGCCCTAACACCACCACAGTTTCGCATCACAATCTGTGCAAGACACGATGAACACATAGGTAAGCCGTCAATTCGGAAAAAAAAATTACCTTTGATTTCCAATTATTTGAACGAAATGGAAATAGAAAAGCAGGATGTGGAAAAACGCGACGCTATATAGTATCCAATTCGTTATCTCGGTTTTCACTGAGGATTATTCATATAAAAGAAAAATAAGAGGAATATTGGAATGGAGCAAACGTTCGTGGGCAACAGTATCACTGCCAGAATTGGCCCTCTTTTTTCCGATCGCAGGAGGGTTAGGGATTTCGAATGGGAAAATACGATGTTGTTGACTGTTTTAAAGAGACAGGAGGATGGCACGATGATTATAAGAGATTAATTATGGAATTTATTTTACCTTTAATTCAAATGACAAAATTACTTTTATCCATGATTTTAAATTGATTGGCCCACACTATAAAGATACTTAGAATATATAAACCTAGTTTTTTGTGCTACCATCAATTTTCTTCTACTATAATAAATTAAGATAATTTGCCACATGTCAATCTTTAATGAGTTTTGACACTTGTCATTTTGTGATAATTTTTAAATAAATAATATTTACATGTCAATTTATGATTTTTTCTAATTTTTAAAATTAAAAAAGTCACGTAATACTTATAGTTATATATGTAAAGTATCAAATGTTATACTAAATTGCAATTATATATGTTTCTTCATTTTTTATTTCAAAATTTTATTTTAAAAAATACTTATTATTTATATTTTAATATTTTATTTTTTTTAATAAACCCGTGTAATACACGGGTTTTACACCTAGTGTCCTACAATTCTACTATAATTTTATCGGTAGAAAAAGAAAGTAAATGAAACAGAAATTCCTCCCTTGGTAATTAGTAGGCTAAATTTTCTATTAATGGTAGGTTTTTGCATTTTACTTCTTATTACTTTCTTGGGCCATTACAGCTTTTGGACTTTTTTAAATTGGTTTAGTCGTGTAGGCCAATTATATCAATAATAACCTTTCTTTTGAACCAGCATAATTAAGTATCCCACATTTGGTTTGTTTAACAAGTTGTTTCCAACTGCAATTCATTGCTCATTTATTCATTAGACCAACCAACCGTTAGACCTATATAACATGTGTTAATTGTAAAGGCTATTTACAAGCTTTCTTCGTCTGATATCTAATGGAAACGGAAAGCATTATTGAGTATCTTGAAAATAAAACTATCTTAGTCACAGGAGCATATATGTTATAGTTTTTAATTTATGTTTATATACTGCAGTTTTTGTTGAGAAGATACTAAGGATACAACCAAACATAAATAAGCTCTTTCTTCTTATAAGAGCTTCAGATTCAAACTTAGCCATGCATCGGTTACACACGGAGGTACCTATAATATATCATATGTATGAGCGAACTGAATATGGGGTTATTATACATCCACCATTATGTGTGGAAACCATAAAAACTAGGTAGTTTTTAATAAATAAATTAAAAAAAAACGATTATTTGACGCTGGGTAATAACCTACTGATTTCAATGTGATTTGTTTCTCTCATAAAATAAATTAAAATCCGTAAAACCATTCCGAAGTCGAAACTATGCTTTTTTTCATCTTAAAAAATTAGAACCCCATAGTTAAAACTTAAAACCTATTCCAACAAAAAAAAAAAGTTCTTTGCAAAAAGAAATATAAATTTATTTAGATAGAATAAATTCTTGCAAAAATATGCTACTCCTTTCTTTCTCACATTTTGAGATCTTCTCGTGCTTTTCCATTGGAATTAAATTGAAATAACAGCATAATTTTTTTTTAAATAACTTTTGTATTCAGATAGATATATATTCCAATCAAGTAGAACTGAACACGAACATTAAAAGTAGGGGGACGAAATCAAACGCTTCAAAACATAACTACATAAACAAATTTTATTTGATTCAAAACTACAACAATTCAAGATGAATATTTTTAGATCAGTTTTCAAGAACATCGTGAAATTTTCAACCAAAACATTTGTGAGTAGTTTTTTGAGGTTTTCTTCCTAGAAACCCATAACAATAATTGTTTTTTGATGTTGTTGTATAATACTTCCTTGCAAAGTTAACTAATAATTAACAAACAACAAAATAAAATATCAAGTTAACTAATAATTAACAAACAACAAAATAAAATATCAAATAACATGTATAGTTTGATAACAACTAACTTAAATTTTATAAAATATCAAATAACGTATATAGTTTAACAAAAAAAAATAATAAAATAAAAAAATAAAAAATTGAATACTCTGGATGAAAACCAACATATAAATTTTTATTTTAAAAACAATATTAAATTCATCTAAAATCAAAAATATCAATCTACAATCACTGCATAATTAATTTCCTGTGAATTTGGTATTAATAAAGTAAAATACATAATAGTTATTTCACTCTCATTCTCAAATTATAAATATACATTTAAGTGATATTTTTATTGTTATCAAACTTTTCAAAATAAAGAAAAGGTAATATCTATCTTTTGCTTAATGTCTTGCAGATTTACAGTTTAGTTTAGTCTTTTCATATCATCATCTATTAGGTTGGTCTTTTCATATCACCTACTAGATGACTATATATAATATTTTTCATTTATAATGATAGAGAGAAAGGAAGAGAAAAAGAGAGGGAATATACTACATACTAGCTTAGTTAGGCGGAGGAGACACTAGAGAAAGCTACAATAGGCAGAGCACACGACGAGGTTTAGTGTTGAATACTCTGGCGACCGCTCGGAGACGAGGGAGAGTATATGGAGGAGATCACATTGGCGACCGGCGGAGAGGAGACAAAGAGTTCACAAAGAAGACGAGCTAGTCCGGCGACGGTGTTACTCTTTTGGTGAGTTTGATAATTTCTTTTCCGGCGGCGGCAATAAGTTTGTAGGGTTTACTGCTTTCTTAAGATTATGTAAAAATGGTAAAAGAGATTAGATATTTGTTTTTTATATAGTTTTCTTACTTAATTTCCTAACGAAAGAAGGTTAATTTTGATCCAGTGTGTGAGTTTTTGACTTTTGGTTGTAATTTCCTATCTTCAACCCACGCTACTAAACTTAAAATTGGAAGGGTAATTAGTCATTGAATTGATTAGAATTAATAAATAAACATATTTAAAGGTATTAGAAACCAAAAAAGCAGGGGGGCCATGACTCCTCCTGGCCTCCATGAGCCTCCGTCACTGCTGTCATGCTATCAGTTCCCCATATCATACCCACAAACCAAAAAGCCAACAAGCAACATATAAAGCTTATAGTTTATGCTAGGGATGTTATTCGGGTCGGAACCGAACCGACCCGAACCCGAATAAACCGAATAAGGGTAATTGTATGAACCGAAAACCGAACCAAATAAGCAATACTGGTTCGGTTCGGGTATTATTCGGTTCGGTTCGGTTCCGGCCCGAATAACCCAAATAACATGTACAAGATGATTAAGGAGCCGAATAACCCGGATAACCCAAATAACATTTAGAATGTGATTATAAATATTGTATTTTGTATGACTTTTGTAGCTTATGATTTCATAACAAATCTTTTAAAGAAACAAATTAAAAGATTGAGTAATAGATTAACACATTCAAATTTCAATGAGTAACATACATAATAACACATTGAAAGATTGAGTAGTAGATTAAGATACAAATACTTACTTGAGTTTCTTGATTTGGAACCCAATTTTCCATGACTTGAATGGAGTTTGATCACACTAGAAACTAGAAAACAAGGATGAGGAGACGATTATTTTTTCCAGACGCAAGGGCCGACTTTTTTTTCTTATCGTGAATGGACTTTGAAGTATGAACTTTGAACTAGTGATGATCGATCAATGAGTCCAGGTTATCGCAAGTCGCAAGGGCAGCAGCCGCAACTTTCGATCAAAGAGTAATGTCGCAAGGATGAGAAAAACCTCAATCGATCAAAGAGTAATGTCGTCGACTCGTCGATTTGGTGTAATACGCTACTGTCGATTTGGTGTAATACGGATGATCGAATTCGATTTCGTTGATTTTTTTGGTGTATTACATGGGTTTTGTTGGGTAACAATCGATAGAAAAGAAGACCGAATAAGAAATCGTGTTAGGAAAAAAAATGTGACTTTTCATATTCGGTTCGGTCCTTTTGGACCCAAATAAGCCCTTATTCGGGTAACCCGGACCGAATAACCCGAAAACCGAATCGAATTGCTTATCCGGGTCTAATTCGGTTCGGTTCGGGTTTTCGGACCAAATTCTCATCCCTAGTTTATGCATACATTACATCTCAGATAATACAACAAAATCGGACAAAAACAATTAGTTAAAAAGACATTCAAAAATGTGAAAAAAAATCCAAGTTTCTAAGGAGATGAAGATCTTTCTTTTCTTTTACCAGTTATACCAACATGTGTATTGGAAGTTTCTTCAGAACAAGTTTTACAGAGGTCTGAATGGGAAATGCAAAGCCATGTTCTTAATGACTCATCATTGTGATCACTCACTAAGGGCACATGCCATGTTCCTTTTTCAGATTCCTGATACAATGAATGTTGATTTATATTAAGCCACAATTTTGTAGTTTGAAAATGAAATCAAATGGTGATGTTTTATAGTTTTTTGAATCGGATTTAGAGATTGAAAGTAATACCTGAATAAGAATGGAATATGGTGGTGGCATTTGAAGTTGAAGTTTACCTTTTGGAAAGGTGTAATGAACCTTTATAGTGGAAAACAAAGCAACATAAGTTTAACTAACATTGTATCTTAAAATGGTCAAAAAAAGTCAAACTCTTTGAAATTAACAAAACATATTTACATACCTGATGTCTTTCTTTCCACCTGGGAAAGAAATTGCCTCCTAAAAGTTCAAAAATATGGTCTCTCATTTCATCATTTGTCACAAGCATACACTTGAGTTTTACAGAAGCATAAAGCCAATACCTATATTAAAAAAAAAAAAAAAAAAAAAAAAGTATTATAATTAGTTAATTACAAATAACATGAACAAGAAAAGTCAATTTTAAACATTGTTAGTTTATTACCAGTCATCATTTGATCCAACTGGTGTTCCATAAAGAACTCCTCTTTCAATCCACTCTTCAAGTAGCTCTCGATTTGAAGGATTAGCTAAAAGGGCACGAATTCTCTTGTCATGTAGAATAACAAGTGGCCATTTCTTGCTTCTGTTATACAGTTCCTTAACCACAATTTCAACCTGAGAAACACTAAATCCACCTTCTGCAAAGTTTTGTTGGTAAAGTCCAATATTTGCTCCATCAACTATAGCTTCAAAATCATTATGTTCATCGAGCCAATTCTTCAGTATTTGAAATGCAAGTTTATAGTTAGTAAGAATAACAACAACCAGTGATCTCAAAGAAAACTTTGTTCACCTGAAACTGAGTAAAATTTGATCGGGTCTCCCTTTCAATGGCCAACGCCATTAACGACTGTGCAAACTTCTCTGTTTCTTCTCTACCAATATCGACACAAGCCAACTGATCTTTACAAGCACAGCAAACTCCATTTGAATCGATGGTTGTTCTCTGTAACACCCATTTGCCTTTCGTTATCCAACCAAGCCCATGCCACCCACCTCCATTCTTCAAAACCATATCTTTAACCCGACCCATATCACAGTCTTTCAAACGACTGACCACTTTCTCCCCCGTTTCTCCTTTGAACCAATTGTTAATGATCTCTGCTGTTGATTCATTCACACATTTGACACCCATTCTTAACTTATGCAAATACTCATACACCTTCTCTTCATTTCCTGTCTCAGCACTGACTTTCAGCAATGCAGCGATCTCTGGTTCTTCCAAGCACAACCCCATGCTCAATATGTCTTTCTCCACCAAATACGCCTTTTCTGCATCCGATTTCTTCACGTAACAGAATAACGCTGGATCGTAGGTTCGCAACCGAGGCTTGTCATTGTACTTGAGCAAACTTTTAACCAACTCAAATGACAAATCAGCGTCGTCTTTTGCTGCGGCTAACCTAGAAACGGCTGTGATAGTGGCTTCATTGGGGTTTATCTTGCTCGATATCATGTGATTGAAAATGCTGAAGCCTTTATCGATTGCAACGTCTTTATTGTCTTCGATGGAGTTGGAACATATATAAAGGAAGCAATTCAAGTGGTGGAGATTGAGTTTCAGGTTTTGAGAAACTGCAGAATCGAAAAGGGAGATTGCGCCGGCTAAATCTTTCTCTTTGGAGCAAATGCTGAAATCAGAGCGGAATTTGGATTCCGGTGTTGGGGATTTGTTGTTACCCATCTTTTTCCTCTGATTCTTCATTGTTGAGTAAGTTCTCCTTGCTACAGACTACAGAGGTAACCGAAAGGAAAAACCCTAATTGCTGTAATATGTTTCGATAATCAACTAGGAAGGCTAAATTATATGAATGGTCCTATGGTTTTGGGTAGTATGTATGGTTGGTCTTTAGAATAAATTTTTAACTCGGTCCCTGATGTTTAAGTTTTTATTGCGATTTTGATCCCCACCAACATGAAAAGATCAATAAATATACCCTTATGCATTATTTTAATTTATTGTTTATTATTAACTAAATTATTATAATATTTTTTTATACGTGTGGGTCCCGCTCGTTCTTTTCTTCCTTCATCATCGACACCCCCTCCTTCTCCGGCCACCGTCCCTCCATTCCCATTATGTCGTACACCTCTGCCCCTTTGTGTTTCCGATGATTACATACACAACACAAGGCTCTGAAACAAAACTGGATTTCAAGCTCTATCCTCAAACCCGCAAATCGGATCTCACTTTGGGAGATTGGATCTTCAAACCTGCAAATCCCACATCCTCTCCGCCCAAGAAATCCCAACACCACCTCCCTCTTCGACACCACTTCCACCCATCATCGCTACCATAACCTGTCGTCACTGCAACTTCCACCATTACACCCTATACCACATGAACATCGTCACCGAAACTTGCAAAAACAACATAAAATATTATCTAAAAACTCCACCACCTGCATATCCGGTAGTTTAGTCAAATAAATCAAAATCCAAACAATTTAGGGAAACTTGGAAATAGAATGATTAGTCCACTGGCGAACATATCATGATTCACGTGCATCTAGGTCTTTCTCTCATGTCCCTCTGTCGTCTGAGAAAATGAATCGAACGAGTGGTGAGAATCAATTTTCAGAAAATCCCGCCAACCATCGATATTTTTTCCTTCTTCCTGTTGTCTATTTTCATTATGTTTCACACTGGTTTAGTTCTCAACTGCATTGAGTTTTAGATTGGGTTATCGAATTGAACGAGTGGGTATGAATAGACGATTGGAGAGGGTGTGAGAAGGAAATAGAAGGTCAAAAGGAGGCGGCGACAGAAAGACAATCGTCGGAGGAAAAAGATGGGGTCACCAGAATCTAGAACGGAAAAGAGACGAAAAGGGTGAGAGGCGGTGATGGAGGGAGGTGAAGCGTGAAGAACTGGGAGAAGGAACGATTAGCTTTAGGATTTTTATTCTTTATTATTTTATTTTATATTATATTTAGTTTATTTATAAATAATGAATAATTAAAAAATATTAAAATGGTTAAAAAGTATAAGGGCATAATAGTCGTTTTAGAATGGTTAAAAAGTACAAGGGCAACAAAATTATGAAATAAGGATGGTTCGAATTAAAAAAAAGTTGTTAAGGACCAAACATATAAATTACCATAAACCACAGGGACCATCCGTGTAATTTACCCTACTTGTTACTTTTAATAGTTTTGGAACAATAATTTTTTGAGTAAATTATAGTTTTGATCCCTGTGTTTTAGGTAGATTCGTACTTCTAGTCCAACCTTAGGAAAATGGACAAGACGCATCCTTATCGTTTCCCAATCTTGCAGTTTTGGTCCTTGATCCATATAAATAGACTATATTGTCCTTTTTAATTTCTTTTTCTATTTTCTTTTACTTGCTTATAAATTTTGATAATATAAAAAATAAAAAATGTCCAATACACCCACCCACCCCCACCCCACCACAACCTATCATGTTCATCTCTATCATTCACCACCAGAAACATCCCCAAAGCTTTAGTGGTCGTTGTTACTTCATATCTCACTATCATCAATCAATACCACCATAAGAAAATCGAAATAAGAAGACAAGGCACACACAATTTCTTGTCAGTAAGTACCTCCCTTCCCATCGACTCCTTTCCCAATTTCCTTTAGAAACCACCCATCACCGTCCCTTTGCCTTTGATTCATCACATGCAGATATCACATATCCTCCTACTCCCTTTGATTCATCACCTTCAGATCTCATGGATCCTCTGTCCCCCCCCCCTCCCACCTTCAGTGTCTCAGCCTCTCTCCCTCCAACGACGTGTAGATATCTCATCTTCATCGCCAATTTCTATTTCTAACACTAGTAACATACCAATTATGACAAATGGCTCATCGACTCAAAGTCACATTGTCCAAACTCCAAAACTATCATATCCTTGACACGGTATCAACCATCTTCTTCATCATCGCCATCCTATTCTTCATCGTCGTCCCCCCCCCCCAAATCTTGGTAACTCCGCTACTTCCTATAGTAACCAAACCCTCAACTGCTCCACCACTTCCAATCTCAAACATCTACCATTACTATGATTTTATGTTGATTAGGATGAAGAAGGAAAGGATAAATGGGAAGAAGAAATGTGGGGTAGAGCGATACTCTTGAATAGAGTGAAAGAAGAACAAAAAAGGGAGAAGAAGGGAGAAAGACGGTGAGGTTGGGGTGGAGGGTTAGGGGAGGTGGGCCTAAAAAAATAACAATCATTATATACATATCATTATATGGGTTATCCGAGGAAACAATCATTATATACATATCATTATATGGGTTATCTGAGGAAAAAAATAACAAAGCTTTAGAGGGCGTTTGGCGGTGTTTATTTAAAATAATGAACACTTTTTAATTTATTAGTTTATTAGCTTATAGTGATATCAAAATTAAGTTTTTAGAAAAATGTTTAGAAGTTTTAATAAGTTAAGGAGAGAGAGAGAGAGAGAGAGAGAGAGAGAGAGAGAGATGGTAAAAAAAATTACTTATCTCGTGTGTGGAATGCTATAAATTGTTTTTAAAAAAGTTTTTATCCAAACATTCACCTAAACTTATAACTATATGGAATCAATAATAATTTAAAAAACTCATTTTTAAGCTTTCCCAAACACCCTCTTAGTCCATGTATACAGAGTAACAATATTTTTGTAAACTTAATTTGATATACAATCATATCATATTGATTGTTGGATTATCATAAAATTACTGATGAGTGCAAATCACACACACCACTACAAAAGCGACCTAGTTTTCCTTGACGTAGAGCGTGTTAGGCAAAACTAGTTGGTAGTTGAACATTGTAATTTTTATTTGTTGTATAAATGTTTGACAAAAGTAACCAGGAGCTTATGAACTATGTAAAATTACATAAAATGACTATTGTTTAAAAAGACAATTATAACTATATATATATATATATATATAGGGCTATGTTCAAATGTGGATGGGCATCTATTATGCGGAAGTGTGGACAATGTTATTTTGTGAGAATGATTAAGAAAATATGTAGTTTGGTAATGTGAATACGTTAAACTTCACATAACTATTGTCATTATCATGCATTTTCACTAATTAAATTGTTTATAAAAGTATTATAGATTTTTTTTATAATTTTTATTTTGTCAGAATGTTTATCGATAATTGTATTTTGTAAGAATGAAAATGAGTGAAAACGATATGTGAGAACAAAAATGAATAAAAATTAATAAGAATACATGATAATGACGATAGTTGTGTAAGGTTAAATGTATTCACATTAACAAACAATCTATTCTGTTAGTCATTCTTATAAAATAGTACTATCCACATATGTACGTACAATAGATGTACATCCACATTTTATATATATATATATATATATATATATATATATATATATATATATATATATATATATATATATATATATATATATATATATATATATATATATATATATATATATGGGCAATTCTAAAACTTGATTAAAAACATCAATAACTTTTTCTTAAATGCTACATAAAGTATCTTCTAAATTTAAATTTTTTTGTTTAAATTAAAAGCTAAACATTCATACTCTTAAACAAAATTTATTGTTTAAATAGAGTTTTTTGTTAAAATCCTGGAAGCTCTCAAACGATCGGTGTCAATTACATGTGTAATCTACAACTTGACTATATAAACATGTGGTAAATTGCTCAAATAAGTTTTAATGTTAAAACTTCATAAACTTCTTTGTTGAAGGAAATTGTTGTATTAGCATAATACAAATATACAATACTTTTAATGATCAAATTCTAGTTAACCTAACTCCACTCGTTTATTATGTACTATTTTCTTCACCTATTTTATTTGGTTTAAACCGATCTCATGTCTTTTCAGAGAGTTTATCTTAATCTAGTATTTATTCCGAATCAACAACTTTTTAATCCTGCAAACCCCCAATAAACATTATAAATAAATTAAATGTTGTAGGAGACAATTGCATTCAAATAAAATTCCAACATGAATGGCAAGATATGTTCTGGATGTACTATGAACTTTTTTTCACGCTGCACTCGGACTACTCACAAACCAACCATTACCAGAAAGCAATGTTGATAAAGTTTTTATTTGCACTTTATATTAATTTTAAAGTGAATATGATAAAAAAAAGCTTAGGTAGATGGTTCATTGTTGTTTCCAACAGTTAAACAAATAAAATGAAAATTTTAGGTAAAAGAAAGTGTTGAACAAATCAAAATTCATCAAAAATGTATTCATATGAAAAGACGATTCTCATACTTAAGATTTTGATTTATTCGCATAAAATACATGTTTCTTTGACACAAAACTTTCGTATTTGTTTTTTTATTTCATGCTTCTAATGTGTAGCACTACGTACTCATATCTAACAGATTGTATTCGATATTTAAAAATATATAAAAAAATAGTGGTTAACCCAACTTGTTTTTGACTTCGAGACACACTCCATTCCTAATCAAAATCATCTTTGACCCACGACCCAACCAAGTGACACTATTAAGTGGACTCTAACAACATATGAATGGCCCAAATTGCTATATCTTGTTTTGACTTTTTTGTGCATCGTGATTCTTGATTGTTAAAAAGCCTCGTTAAACGTATTTTTTTAATATTCCATTTTATACTGCAATCTCTTAAATATATCATTTAAATTAGATAAAAAAATAAATTTCGATAATTATCTATACTTTGTAAAACTTAGTTTATTTTATTTTTATAAATGCTAATTAAACTTTGTAAACTTAAAATCAAGTCTCTTTTGTGGTTAGTAACCAAGTTTCGAACAAAACTAGAATATGTAATTTTACATTAAGATTTCAAACAAGTTGAAATATTATTTCTCTTTTTCGCAAAGATTTGATCATATTACCATCTACACTATTCCCTTTCCTTTACTTCACAAACAACAAAAACAACAAAAACAACAATATAATAATTATTAATATGACCATATGATCATTTGATATGAAATACTTAAAATAAAATTTACTTAATTTCGAATTCCACATAATTCAACTATAAGAAGGTTTGCTGTCAAAATATAAAAAACAAACACAAAAATGACAATATTGATTACGGTTTAGCAACATAATAAGAGTATTATAAGATACACAGCATGCCAACATGGTATTACTAGTGAGGTTAGGCATAAATATCATCATAAACATCATGATTAACATGTTTTTGATATGTTTGTTTTTTTGGTTTGGTAAGATATTAGATTTTTGTTAACGGTATTTTGATTAGACTTTGGATATTTATATTTTTATTTCATTTTTCGGTAGGATTTTAGATTTCTTTTTGTTTAAAATATGGGTACATTTTGGATTTTCTTCAATTTGTATTCTTTTATTTGGCTTACATTTCGGATTTTCCTCACTGTATATTCTTTTATTTGGTTTTGTTGTTGTGGAAAAATGGTGGTGGAGATATTTTTTTGTTGCCCAATTTAAAAGGGTAAATATGTTCGTGGTGGTATACTGGTATTGCTATAAATGTTGAAAATCATATAAAAAGTTAAAATTAAGATATTTAAAAAAGTGTAGGATGTTTATAGGGACGGACGTAGGAATATATGTTAGGTGTTGCCGGGATGAACAGGTGTTGCCGATACACGAAAAATAGGTAGAAAAAACTGAAAAATCGAAAAAAATTTCACTACGGCCAGAAAAGTTAGGGCTTGCCGGTGCCACACTGGGAACCCCTTAGAACCGTCCTTGGATGTTTATATATATATATATATATATATATATATATATATATATATATATATATATATATATATATATATATATATATCATTAGTAAGTATTTTTAGTTCTATAAATATGTAATAAAAAACTTGTGTATAATTTTTCTGTTCATTAGTGTTTTACAATTAAAATATAGAAACTACTTTAACTAATGACACAAAGAGCTAATAGCATCACTCTTTTTTTCTTGATAGTATTTTCATGTCAACATAACATATAAGTTCTCAAATATAATCATCACTGATCTTGATTTTTATGATACGAAAAGAGTTTTTGTTGGATAAAAAAGTGCTCTGCACTTTAAAACCATATTTATTTTTCCTTGATCAAAACAATCAAAGAGATTTTTAAAAGATGAGCAATTAAATCGTTGAACAGCACCACTTATCGTGTTAGCGTCTGAAGTTGTAGCTAAACACAAACCTTGGCCAATACCACTTAAAAATCTAATCAGTTAACTTGCAAATTTGATCATAGAATTAAAACAAATACAATTCGCTATAAAATCAGCTTCAGAGTTGAAGAATCAAATTAATACATAGATTCAAGTCCAAGCTTGACCAACTACAAAAATGTCTAAAGACTAAGTGAACTCCTTATATTAAAAATTGTAACATAAAAATAGTAAAACTTCAACACAAAACCAATTTTGCAATCGGTACAAAGAATATGTACCCTTTAAAATACTGCACCCCATTTCAATGATGCATACGTATGTACAATATTATGCCCAACTTCAGCCTAATAGACGATAGTCTTTTTTGCAATTGTCCACATACATCTCAAAGATAATTAGATAAAATCTTTGTGAGAACTCATTCGTTCACTTTTTCATAGCTGCAATGAAAGAAATTCGAAAAATACAAACCAAGAATCACATATAGTAATTAATGAAATTAGGATTCTCTCTCTCTCTCTCTCTCTCTCTCTCTCTCTCTCTCTCTCTCTCTCTCTCTCTCTCTCTCTCTCTCTCTCTCTCTCTCTCTCTCTCTATATATATATATATATATATATATATATATATATATATATATATATATATATATATATATATATATATATATGTGTGTGTGTGTGTGTGTATGTGTGTGTTTTCACCCTGAATTAATTCATTTCCCCATTTCTCAACCGTGAACCACTCCAAAATCCTCTCAATCTTCATATGTGAACAATCTCATTTCCTCTCAATCTTCAAGAGTTTACGCCCAGCTCCTTCAAATCTTCATATTCCCCACTAAGAACATTCAAATCTTCAAGCGATCTTCAAATCTTCATAATTCTCAAAGATCCAACCGTGAACCCTAACCCCCCAACCGTAAACCCCATTTTCCAACAAAAAACTCATTTCCAACACTTCCAATTAATTTTAATTTAATTGTAAGTCCTTCTTATATAATTAAATTATTATTTAACCCCATTATTTAAATTAATATATTATTAATTTAAATACGACGTCGAATATAATTATTTTTAGAATAACGTTATTCGCGCTTACGCTTACCCGGGGATCGTCTCTACAACTCGCTAATTCAAGTTAACTGTAACATCCCAAATTTCGAGTCCAAAAATTTCATTTTAATTAACTGGTTATAAAACATTCATAAGAAAACTACGTGAAAATATATCGTTTCGTAAATCAACATAACATGTCTGAAAACCCAAATCATAAAGTAGCAACATGTCAGAGTACAATCCCAGAATATCTCAAGTGCGGAAAATCAATGCGTGTGTGTATGATATGCTGCTACCGCGCCAGCTCCTTCCCCTTTGATGAAGAGGTACCTGAAACCAAAACTATAAACTGTAAGCACGAAGCTTAGTGAGTTCCCCCATCGTACCGCATACCATACAATCACATAACATACATATAATGTCAGGCATATCTGGGTGCCCGACCTACCCCTTCGGTCCTCTCGACCGGATACTGCCTAGCATATCTGGGTGCTGGCCTCCCCTTCGGTCCTCTCGACCGGATACTGCCTTGCATATCTGGGTGCTGGCCTCCCATTCGGTCCTCTCGATCGGATATTGGGGACTATTTCACCCCTCTACTACTACCACATAACATATAACACATAATCACATTCTAACTAGCATGACTGGGTATGACTACCCTCCCCCCCTTCGGCCCAACCGAACGGAAATCTTGGGGACTATCTCCCCTACTGCTACATCATATCATACTAGCACATAACACATCAGGTAGTAGCAAACCTAGATGAATATCACAAAGACAGTCATCTAACATACAAATCCTACTGGTAGGCCGGCATTGTGGCCGTATATACCCACCGCTACTGGAAGGTAACTCACCTTGAACGAAGCTGCTGATAATCTGCACGGGGAAATCTCTGTCTATTGCTGCTCCGGAAATCCTCCGACTATAATCCCCACAAAAACACTTAGTCAGAGTCTGATATCTATTCTTAGGGTAAAATGACCATTTTACCCCTGACCAAGTCAAAGACAAAGTCAAAGTCAACTTCCAGTTGACCCGACTCGCCGAGTTGGGCCGCCAACTCGTCGAGTCCCTATCCTTTCATTTGTCCTTCTTCACGCCTCTACTCGTCGAGTTTGGCAACGACTCGACGAGTTCTCCTTCTAGAACAACCCGGACGAACCTTCATCCGACTCGCCGAGTTGTATGAACAACTCGTCGAGTTCATCTCCTTCCTATAAACAAGTCATGTCCTCGACTCGCCGAGTTGTATGAACAACTCGTCGAGTTCATCCTCAAGAGTTGGGAGATTGCCTTGGACTCGCCGAGTCTGTTCATGTACTCGCCGAGTCCTATGAACTCCAGGACTATGGTTTATCCCAATACTTTGGGTCACTCCTCCGGACCCTCTAAAACCTTTCCAGCACTCCACTGGGTCTCCTTGACCCATAACAGAAAAGGGGAGTCTAACCTCGGACTCGCCGAGTCGATACAGTCCAAGTCTTATTTCTTCGATTTCTGGTGTACAACTCTTGTCCAAATGATAGATCTAGGTCCCTAAACTCGATCTAGCACGTAAAGTTATGAACTTTACATGCATGCATGGGACTTTGAGCCTAAAAGGCTCTAAAAGAGACTCTTGGGTTGCATGGGGGCTCCCATGGGTGCAAAAGCAGCTCTTATCTGCCTTGTAACTCCTTCATGGACCTAGATCCGAAGCCTCAACCCCCAACCATGCTTGCAATCATGGTTGGTTACCAAAAATGGCTTAAAAAGCCCTAAATCTCCCCAAAGAGGGATCTAGCAAATGAACAAGCAAGGTATCGACTTTATACCTTCTGGGAAGTGCAAATGATGCACAAACTTGGACTCCCTTGGTCTTCTCTTGATTCCTCCAAGCTTTTCCTTCTTCTTTGAGTTCAAAATCACCAAAAAGCACCACAAATGCCTTAGCTCGTTATACAAACGGTTAGGGTTTGCTATGGGGGTTTTCTGGAAGCAATAGGGACGAAGGGTGGCTGAATGAGATGTTTAAATAGGGTGCAAACCCTTAGATTAGGGTTTTATCCAGTCAGAGTCTACTCGTCGAGTCTGGAAGCCGACTCGATGAGTCCGTCATTTAAATCCCAGATCAAATCCGTTTCTACTCGACGAGTTGGTCCTTCAACTCGCCGAGTCCCAGGCCAAAAATGCAAAATACTTAAATAAAATACATACCAGGAACCAGGTGCTACAAATCTCCCCCACTTATTTTAGACTTCGTCCTCAAAGTTTGCTGGTCGTTCCTGGAAAAGCTCTGGGTAATGCTCCATCATCTCATCCACCGGCTCCCAAGTCTATTCCGAGCCCTTCCGGTGCTGCCATTGGACCTTTACCAGCTCGACCCTCTTGTTCCTCAGATCCTTAGACTTCCGATCGAGGATCGCTACAGGCCGCTCGATGTAATTCAGGCTGTCATCGACCTGAATATCCTCTAATGGTACCACTGCCGAATCGTCCACCAAACATTTCCGTAACTGGGAGACGTGAAAAGTGCTATGAATCTGACTGAGTTCGGATGGCAGGTCCAGCTTATACGCCACTTTGCCCACCCGGGCTATAACCCTGAAGGGTCCAATATACCTGGGACCCAACTTGCCCCGCTTCCTGAATCGGATGACGCCCTTCCATGGCGACACCTTCAGGAGAACCATATCCCCGACCTGAAACTCCAGGTCTGATCGGAGCTTGTCGGCATAACTTTTCTGCCGACTCTGAGCAGTCTGAAGCCTGCTCCGAACCTGCTGAATCCACTCTGTCGTCTTGAGCACCACTTCGGTGCTCCCCATGACCCTCTGGCCAACCTCACCCCAACATATCGGGGTCCTGCACTTCCTCCCGTATAACATCTCGAAGGGAGGACGGTCAATACTCGCGTGGTAGCTGTTTTTGTACGAGAACTCAGCCAATGGGAGGTAAGTATCCCAACTACCACCGAAATCTAACACACATGCCCGCAGCATATCCTCCAGAGTCTGGATGGTCCGCTCGCTCTGACCATCTGTCTGCGGATGAAATGCAGTGCTAAAGTGCAGACGAGTACCCAGCTCGTCATGAAACTTCTTCCAAAACCTGGAAGTGAACCGCACATCCCTGTCTGAAATCACCAAAACTGGCACCCCGTGCCTCGCCACCACCTCCCTGATGTAGATATCGGCCAACCTTTCGGCCGAAATTGTAACGCCCCGTTCTAAGAGTAATTATTCATGGATCCCCGAGATCAAGAGTAAGGGCGTTTCGGTCTTTTATGGGCAATAAGTTTTATTCGAGTAGGTTTCGGGTCGGGGTGTGTTGCTAGAAGCGTAGGGCTTCTCGCCACCTTTTCGTGGATATAAAGTTCATCGGAAATGGGCTTAGAATAAAGGAGTTATGACACTTTGAAGATAGTGTCAATAATGGTCCCTAAAGGAAATATTTGGCAAAGGGGTCCTAGGCATGCATGGAGTGCATGTGTGTAATTGGCTGGGTACGCCCAGCGTAGAGCGGTTAAATGAACGCGGGTGTTGGGGGCGTACGCCCAACGTACGTCCAGTGTCCAGAAACCCTAATTTTAGGGCCATCCACTATATAAGGAACATTACGGTTCCAACCCTAGCCTCCATATCTGCCCTCTTACTCTCAGAAACCCTAAGTAGCCGTTTTCTTCCATGATTGTGGATATTTGACCTTGGGGAGCTTGGTTTGGCAAAGGAGAGCCTAGGAGAAGTAAGAAGTTGTCAAGGAAGGAGTTGGGTGGCTGGAGCTCGTAGATCTGGGAAGGCCTCATCTTCTGGAGCCCTTTTGAGGTATAAAGTCTCTTGCTTGACATCTATTTTGTGTAGATCTAGGTGTTATGAGGTTTTGACACCATTTCTTGTCCTAAAAACCCCAAAGTGATGCATGATGCGAGTTGGTTGAGATTAGTTGTCCTTTCAGACCTTAGGAGAGGTCTTGAGTGAGAAAAATGAGGTCCCAAAGGCTTTGATTGTCTCATGTGTGATGTAGGTGGGTCTTAATGGATTAAGACCTTGAGTTAAGAGCTTTATGGACGTCCCAAGTAATAAAGTTTGAGACTTTATGAATCCTAGGCATGTTTGGTCGATGGATCTGAAGTTTGGGCTTAAGAGCTTAAGCCATTAAGAACTTATGTGGAATTTTAGTTCAGCGAGATTACGCCCCGCGTAAGCTGATGTACGCCCAGCGTAGTGGGTCAGTGTCCCGTTCCCAGTCCGCGAGAATCGAAGTACGCCCAGCGTACCAAGAGGGGTACGCCCAGCGTACTCCCTCTGTTGGGTTTTTGATTTTGGGCCTTAAGTGATTGGGCTGTTTATGGGCTAGTGGGGCTTGGGCCGTGACTGAACATTATGGATGGAGTAATTTAGACCCAATAATTATTATGGACCTTGGATCTAGGCCCATTTGGTGAGGTGGGCCCAATTTAGTAAATTAGGCCAATATTGGGCTTTGCATGAGGATTTGGTTTTGGGTCTTGGCCCACTAAGAGGATAATGGACTTAATGAGTGT
Organism: Lactuca virosa; assembly: GCF_052849685.1. NCBI lineage: Eukaryota > Viridiplantae > Streptophyta > Magnoliopsida > Asterales > Asteraceae > Lactuca > Lactuca virosa. The sequence goes on from NC_136431.1 coordinate 75,550,816, forward strand.
TGTGGGCCCTTGGCCTAGAAAGTCATGTTGGATTCTAACTTGGTGATTATCATGTGATATTTGGGAGTCCCGGTGAGTCAGCGGTCAGAGATTTGCAGGATTTCGGCAGTTGCAAGGTGAGTTATCCTCACTATATCGACAGGGTCTACGGCACCAAGGTCGGCCCTTTATCGGATGGAAATTCGGGTATTGTTTGTTATGTTATTGTTTTGCTAGATCTGCATCCTGGTATTTAGGATGGTGTTATGTTAGTGACCTGGTTAAGGTCGGTACCCGGGATATAGGGTAATGTTATGCTAGTGACCGGTTAGGTCGGAATCCTGGTTAGGATGTTGATATGCTATGTGATCTGTTAGACTGTTTGTCTGGTTGAGGATTGTTATGTGATTAATTTTTGTATGTGCACATGGTTGTTTGACGGGGGTTGGGTTGAGGCGGGTCCTGCTTTGTGCTGTAGGCCAACATACCCAAGGCGGACCGGATGTTCCGAAGGCCCAACGAGCGGTCCGGATAGGCTGAAGGCCCCAAGAGGGCGGACCAGACGTGCCGAGGCTCGGAGAGTGGACCAGGCCGACTGAAGGCCATGTGCGGGCGGACCAGTCATACTGTAGACTCAGAGAGTGGAGCAGGTGGATTGAAGGCCCGGTGCGGGCGGACCAATCACACTGTAGACTCGACGTACATGGCTAGACTCGGAGGGTGGATCAGGTGGACTGAAGGCCCGGTGCGGGCGGACCAGTTACACAGTAGACCCAATGTGCATGGCTGTTCTATTTAAGATATGTTATGAGTATGATATGTGTGGTTGGTATTTTGGGGGTAACTCACTAAGCTTTCGGGCTTACAGTTTCAGTGTATTGTTTCAGGTACATTAGGAGATCGTGGCAAGGCAAAGGCGTGATCGTACCGCTCCTCATGTTTTATGATTTATATGATATGGTTCTGGGGGATACTCTGATGTTTAAACTATTTTGAAAACGAGTTGTATGAACGTAATGGTTTTTGAATGATTTAAAATGTTTTAATTTGGCTCAAATTTTATGGGTGTTACAGAAATACTCTCCTGAATCGGAATAAAATGGGCGCTCTTGGTCAATCGATCGACGATGACCCAAATCGAATCTACGCCTCACGCGGTCCTGGGAAGCTTTGTGATAAAATCCATCGTAATGTATTCCTATTTCCACATGGGAATATCTAACGGCTGCATCAAGCCGTGTGGTCTCTGATGCTCGGCCTTGACCTTCCTGCAGGTCACATCCCGCTTCATGCAGGGCCACCAATAGTCAAGACGAAGATCCCTATACATCTTCGTCGCCCCGGGATGGATAGAAAACCTGGATTTGTGCGCCTCCTCCATCAATGTCTGGCGCGCACCTCCATCTCCATGATAGGGGACCCACACCCTACGGTGGAGGGTCAACAACCCTCGGCTATCATAGTCTAAGGAGGAAACCTGACCCACAATACGCTCGCTCTTCCGATGTTCCTCCTTCATCGCCTCCTGCTGGGCCTCTCGGATCTGCTCCAGCAGCGGAGTTACCACGGTCATCCGCATACAGACATCCCTGATCGGCGCTGCCTTGCGGCTAAGCGCGTCTGCCACCACATTGGCCTTCCCCGAGTGGTAAAGGATCTCGCAATCATAATCCTTCACCACGTCCAACCACCGACGCTGCCTCATGTTCAGATTCGGCTGATTCATGAGGTACCTCAAACTCTTGTGGTCCGTGTAAATGGTACAACGGACCCCATAAAGGTAATGACGCCAAATCTTGAGGGCGAACACAACACCCCCCAATTCCAAATCATGCGTCGGATAGTTCGCCTCGTGAGGCTTCAGCTGCCTCAAAGCGTAGGCGATGACATGCCCTCTCTGCATCAATACCGCGCCCAAACCCGAAATAGACGCATCGCGGTACACAACAAAATCCTCTACGCCCTCTGGCAGGGCTAAGATCGGCGCCTCGCACAATCTCTGTCTCAGTGTCTCAAACGCTGCCTGCTGCTCAGGCCCCCAACGAAAGACTACAGTTTTATCCGTCAGTCGCGTCAAGGGTACGGATATCTTGGAGAAATCCTGGATGAATCTCCGATAGTAGCCGGCCAATCCCAGGAAACTCCGAATCTCAGATGGAGACTTCGGAACCTCCCATCTCATCACGGCCTCCACCTTGACTGGGTCGACCAGAATACCGTTCTGGTTGACAAGGTGCCCAAGAAACTGCACCTAGCGCAACCAAAACTCACACTTGGAGAACTTGGCGTACAAGCTCTCTCTCCTCAAAGTATCCAAAACCTCTCGCAGATGCTCCTTATGCTGCTCCTGCGTCTTGGAATAGACCAAGATGTCATCAATGAAAACTATCACGGATCGATCCAGCATTGGTCTACATACGCAGTTCATGAGGTCCATGAACGCGGCAGGAGCATTGGTGAGCCCGAAAGGCATCACCACGAACTCATAGTGGCCATAACGCGTCCGAAACGCAGTCTTCTGCACATCCTCCTCTCTGACCCTCATCTGATGATACCCTGAACGCAAATCAATCTTGGAGAACCAAGATGCTCCCTGTAGCTGGTCAAAGAGGTCATCAATCCTTGGGAGTGGGTAATGGTTCTTCACTGTTACCTTATTCAGCTCCCTATAATCTATACACATCCGATGCGACCCGTCCTTCTTTTTCACGAACAAAATCGGGGCTCCCCAGGGTGAACTGCTCGGTCTAATGAATCCCTTGTCTAACAGCTCATGCAGCTGTGTAGACAACTCCTGCATCTCGGGAGGAGCTAACCGATACGGTGCCCTGGCTATCGGATCCGCACCAGGGACTAGGTCGATCCTGAACTCCACCTACCGCTCCGGAGGTATCGCAGGAAGCTCCTCTGGGAACACATCTGTGTAGTCCCACACCACTGGAACATCGCCCACCGTCGCCTTACCCGCCTCCCGGGTGTCCATAATATAGGCGACATACCCAGCACAGCCCTGCTGAAGGTAGCGCCTAGCCCTTGCTGCTGAACATAATGTGGGTCCACGCTGTGGCCTCTCGCCGTGGATCACCAACTCTCCCCCACTTGGGGTCCTGACTCGCACTAACTGCTGTGCGCAGTCTATCACCGCCCCATTAGGGCTCAACCAATCCATGCCTATAATCACCTTGTTCCCACGCAACGGAATGGGAACCAAGTCTACCAGGTAGCGCTCCTCGAATACCCTCAGAACACAATCGCTGATGCTCGCACCGATCGGTCGTCCGCAATCTTGACCTCTAGTGGACAATCCAACATACCCGAGGACTCAGGAAACTTCTTGCTAAGCGCAAGAGAAACAAACGATCGGGTAGCGCCCGAATCAAAAAACACCTGAACTGGGATACCGTTCACATGGAACGATCCTAAACGAAACATATCATATGGAACATCAATATCATAAGCAACATAAAATAAAGCTAGGGAGAAGAAATCATACCCGTCACCACATCGGGTGCGGTGCGTGCCTCCTTGGCAGTCAACTGGAAGGCCCGACTCCTCACCACTAGAGCCTCGGTCTTGCCCTGCCGACCATCCTTAATCTGCAGGGTCGCTGGGATTGGCGCCTTCACTGGCGCTGCTGCTGTCAACGGGGGGCAGTTGACCTTCTTGTGGCCCCTCTGGTTGCAGTAGGAACACAGCAACTCGGATGTCTAAATAGTGGGTGTAGGGGCGGTACAATCCTTGCTGAAGTGCCCTAACTTGCCGCACTTATAACAGCCCGACGATCCCAACCTGCACGCTCCCTCATGTGACTTGCCGCATTTCCTACAGCAGCCTCGGTCCTGCTGGCCTTTCGGCCTAGCGTCTGATCCCTTGGCTTCTTCCCCGAAGCCCCAGTCGTCTGCCCCTCCTCTACCTTCCTCTTCCGGATATGCTCCAGATCAATCTCCCTCTCCCTTGCCCTGGCAATCATGGAATCCAGGGTAGGGCAAGCTGAAAAACTAACATGCTCCCGAATGTCAGCTCGTAACATGTCATGGTAGTGGGTCCTCCTCATGTCCTCATCTCCCGCATATTGGGGCACCAATAACGCCCTCTCCCGGAACTTGGCGGTGATCTCTGCCACTGTCTCAATCGTCTGTCTCATATCCAGGAACTCCCTGGCCAACTGCTGAAGCTCCACCGCAGGTGCGAACTCAGCCCTGAATCGGGTCACAAAATTCGGCCATGTCATTGCCTCAACAGCCGAGGCTCCCAGAGAGTCAACAACCGACTCCCACCAATCTCTGGCCCTGTCTCTCAAACACCCTGCTGCATATCTCACCTTCGACCCCTCGGGGCAGAAGCTAGTCAACTGGGCAGACTCAATGTCTGCAATCCGTCTTCTAGCAGCAATAGGGTCCTTCGCCCCGTGGAAATCCAGCGCACCACTGCCCCTGAAGTCCTTAAAGGACAATGTGCGTGATCCCGACTGGCTGGTCGCCATGTCGCTCCTGAACGCCCGGAGGCGATCCTCCATCAACTCGACAATCCCTTCCTTGATCGACCCAAGATGACCGGGGTCGCATCAAGGATGCCTCTAGTGATCTCGGACGCGATGAACTCACGTAGCCTCTCATACACTGGTTCGGAACCTGAGCCCAAACCCGATCCCTCTCCTGAGCTGCCAACTGCTGGCCTCGGACGTAGCACCACCATTCTGCAATACATAATGACAACCGTCAGTGATACTGATACATCTAGAGGGATCACATCCATCACAAGTTCCCTGGTCTTGCCTCATCCTTCCTCGATTCAAGTACGGATCCTCTACTTCTGGTAGTACGGGCCCATACTAACTTCCACATCTATCCGTACTTTCCTCAAGAACTGCCTTGACTCCACCAAGTCCCTTCTACTGGCACTAATCGCTGTTCTTCTCTTCCTAGGCTTGCCCTAGGGTAATCACCAATCCAAACTCAATCCTCAGCTACTGAAGGTATTCTCATGATGCCAATTAGCTGCTACCTGAACACCATCACATGTGACGAGGCTCGAATAATCCTTCGGGTAAGGGACCCGTCCCTACAACGGTTAGACTCAAACGAGAGCTGCGCAATAGGGCCAATTCCAGCACTCTAGGATTATTCAACCCTGATCACATGTGACTTAACGTATTCACCTAATGGCTAACTCCCATCACTCAGAGTCCCACAAAGCACAAAGCAAGTAGCATTTAGACGAAGGGAAACCTAACCACATAATCCAATTATACTGCTCTATCCTCTACTCAGGAATCTATACTAGCATGCAATTCATAAGGCTCATACACATATAACAGGCACATAAGGCATCCTCCTAGATCCTTAGTTCTAATCTAGCATGCTGTTCTACTGAAGCCGATAAACATAATTATAAACTTGTATGGGTACTTTGGGGAATACTTACTTGAGCTCGGCCGGTCGCGCACATCACACACTTCGTTCTTTCTCAAAACTCCTTTAACTTATCTTTTAGAAAACCATTTTCTTGTAAAAGCTTTTAATTCCTCGGTTTGAGTCCAGACACCCCCGAGGGTGTGTCCGAATCCCTAAAACCAAGGCTCTAATACCAACTTGTAACATCCCAAATTTCGAGTCCAAAAATTTCATTTTAATTAACTGAGTATAAAACATTCATAAGAAAACTACATGAAAATATATTGTTTCGTAAATCAACATAACATGTCTGAAAACCCAAATCATAAAGTAGCAACATGTCAGAGTACAATCCCAGAATATCTCAAGTGCGGAAAATCAATGCGTGTGTGTATAATGTGCTGCTACCGTGCCAGCTCCTTCCCCTTTGATGAAGAGGTACCTGAAACCAAAACTGTAAACTGTAAAAACGAAGCTTAGTGAGTTCCCCCATCGTACCGCATACCATACAATCACATAACATACGTATACTGTCAGGCATATCTGGGTGCCCGACCTACCCCTTCGGTCCTCTCGACCGGATACTGCCTAGCATATCTGGGTGCTGGCCTCCCCTTCGGTCCTCTCGACCGGATACTGCCTAGCATATCTGGGTGCTGGCCTCCCCTTCGGTCCTCTCGACCGGATACTGGGGACTATTTCACCCCTCTATTACTACCACATAACATATAACACATAATCACATTCTAACTAGCATGACTGGGTATGACTACCCTCCCCCATTCGTCCCTACCGACCGGAAATCTTGGGGACTATCTCCCCTACTGCTACATCATATCATACTAGCACATAACACATCAGGTAGTAGCAAACCTAGATGAATATCACAAAGACAATCATCTAACATACAACTCCTACTGGTGGGCCGGCATTGTGGCCGTAGACCCACCGCTACTGGAAGGTAACTCACCTTGAACGAAGCTGCTGATATCTATTCTTAGGGTAAAATGACCATTTTACCCCTGACCAAGTCCAAGACAAAGTCAAAGTCAACTTCCAGTTGACCCGACTCGCCGAGTTGGGCCGCCAACTCGTCGAGTCCCTATCCTTTCATCTGTCCTTCTTCACACCTCTACTCATCGAGTTTGGCAACGACACGACGAGTTCTCCTTCTGGAACAACCCGGACGAACCTTCATCCGACTCGTCGAGTTGTATGAACAACTCGTCGAGTTCATCTCCTTCCTATAAACAAGTCCTGTCCTCGACTCGCCGAGTTGTATGAACAACTCGTCGAGTTCATCCTCAAGAGTTAGGAGATTGCCTTGGACTCGCCGAGTCTGTTCATGTACTCGCCGAGTCCTATGAACTCCAGGACTATGGTTTATCCCAATACTTTGGGTCACTCCTCCGGACCCTCTAAAACCTTTCCAGCACTCCACTGGGTCTCCTTGACCCATAAGAGAAAATGGGAGTCTAACCTCGGACTCGCCGAGTCCCAAGAACGACTCGCCGAGTCGATACAGTCCAAGTCTTATTTCTTCGATTTCTGGTGTACAACTCTTGTCCAAATGATAGATCTAGGTCCCTAAACTCGATCTAGCACGTAAAGTTACGAACTTTACGTGCATGCATGGGACTTTGAGCCTAAAAGGCTCTAAAAGAGACTCTTGGGTTGCATGGGGGCTCCCATGGGTGCAAAAGCAGCTCTTATCTGCCTTGTAACTCCTGCATGGACCTAGATCCGAAGCCTCAACCCCCAACCATGCTTGCAATCATGGTTGGTTACCAAAAATGGCTTAAAAGCCCTAAATCTCCCCAAAGAGGGATCTAGCAAATGAACAAGCAAGGTATCGACTTTATACCTTCTGGGAACTGCAAATGATGCACAAACTTGGACTCCCTTGGTCTTCTCTTGATTCCTCCAAGCTTTTCCTTCTTCTTTGAGTTCAAAATCACCAAAAAGCACCACAAATGCCTTAGCTCGTTATACAAACGGTTAGGGTTTGCTATGGGGGTTTTCTGGAAGCAATAGGGACGAAGGGTGGCTGAATGAGATGTTTAAATAGGGTGCAAACCCTTAGATTAGGGTTTTATCCAGTCAGAGTCTACTCGTCGAGTCTGGAAGCCAACTCGATGAGTCCGTCATTTAAATCCCGGATCAAATCCGTTTCTACTCGACGAGTTGGTCCTTCAACTCGCCGAGTCCCAGGCCAAAAATGCAAAATACTTAAATAAAATACATACTAGGAACCAGGTGCTACATTAACGCATATTTGAGGTGAGTTCATACCCCTACTTTTTCAATGTTTTTAATATTTTAGGGGGGGGAATACAAGTAATACACATGGACTTTTGTGTTCATTCAAACATTTTTAAATAGTTTTAAAACTTTTGCAATTGTTTCAAACCGAGCAAGTCGCTACATTTCCTAAAAATATTTTATATATTTTAACCCTTTTGTATTATGTCGAGCATAAGGGTAATTGCTTTCATACAATTAAATTGCAAATGTTTTCATTTCACTACGAAACATACATTTTGTGACAACCCGAAATTTACTCCGTCACTGTAACCCGTTTCCGTTAATAAAAGTTGATTCTATTAAAATTTTCCGTTAACTTTTATTATTAAAATAATTCATTTTGAGTTATTAAAATAATATATATTTAATGACGGAATAAAAACAACTAAGTCGGGTTACGGTTAGTTTACCCGGTAAAAACAATTAGCTCCGTTTAAACGACAGTGTATGGTGGGTCCCCACTAGGCAGCCATATATAAAGGAGGAGTGTCCACCTTTAGAGCCTTTTCCCACCTTGGAGCTTTCTCTCTCTACTCTCTCTCTCTCTAAAATCGGGTTTGGCTCAAGAACACCACTTTCAAGCCTCAAAAATCAAAGGTAATCTTCCTAACTTGATTTTCTAGCTTAGTATTCATGCTATTTCGAGTTGGATCATCCAAATACCCCAACATGCATGCGTTTACGGTTTGGGGAGCCTCCCAAAACCGTGAACTCCCAAAAAGGGGTTTAGAAGCCCCAAAAACACTTCCAAACCTCTTCTAATGCTTAGATCCTTACATGCATGGAGTTAGAACCACAAGATCATGAGTTTTTGGCCATGAACATGAGTTTACGGTTTTTGAATGTTCAAAAACCGTAAACACCCTTTCAAGGGGTTTTGATGCTCCTTAACCCTTCCAATGCATGTCTAATGGCCTTGAAACTTGCTTGGATGATCTCAGAACCCTAAAACATGTCCAAAGAAGTGTAAACATGAGTTTACGGTTTGGGAACGTCTCCCAAAATCGTAAACACCTTCCAAGGGTGTTTTAATGCTCCAAACACTTTGCATGGCTTGTATTTGAGTCTAGAACTTGCATGAATGGCCTACAAACCACCAAAACACTTGGAAAATGGACAAACATGGACAAAGGTGGGTTTACGGCCGTAAACCCATGAGTTTACGACCGTAAACTCCCCAAGGGTGGTCCAAGGACTGTAAACCCTAGAGTTTACGACCGTAAACTCCCAAGGAGTGGTCCAAGGACCGTAAACTCCAAGGGAGTACCCAATTGAACCCTAATCACTTCCAAAGCCCTCGAATTGATCCTAGGAACCTTCCTTGTGATGCATGAGACCTTTAGTCACACAAACTCACCATTTCCATGAGTTTACGGCCGTAAACTCATGGGGGAAATGGTCTCCCAACCGTAAACACACTTAAGTGTGGCAAAGTGAAGTGTAAACTCCATAGTGAGGCCATACACTCCTTAGGTGCAACCTTTAGCACTCCTAACACTTGAAACAAAGTGTTTGCATACATTAAAGTACCTTTACTCACTTAATTAGTGATTACACAACTAATTAGATACTTTATACATCACTACATGTTACATAGGATCCGTGTGTGTGTTCAAGTCCTCACTTGACACCTAGCATCCTACCCGGCGTTTCCATCCACTTCACTCACTACAGGTGAGTTCATACCCCAAAATGAACCTTTTAAATGTTTTTAACTGTTTTATGGGGGGGGGGATACAAGTTGAACCAAATAAGTTATAGTAACAATCGCATGTGAATTATAACTTGCAACCAAAAGGATTTTCTACACTATTAACTGTTTTTACCACCAAAAAGGGATTTTCTATGTTTTCAACTATATTGCCAATTAAACTGTTTTCAAATGCTTACCAAATTCATTTTCATGTTAAATCACTATAAAACTATTTTCCAAAATTCGTTTAAACCAATTTTTGTCTCAAACCATATCTACACCAATATATTTATATAAGTAAGACTTGAAGGACTTAGGACTAATAGCTCACCTTATTTCCTGTTCTTGTTTGATTGTGGGCTTAGGGTATTTTGTTATTAGTCCGACTCTCGTTGAATTCTTAGTTATATATCTTATATATTTGTGTCAGATATAAAAGTTTTCATATCAGTTCAATGCCTTTGGATATCAAAGACACGCAACCAATAACACTATTTAACTATAATAGGTATCTACACCAATATATTTATATAAGTAAGACTTGAAGGACTTAGGACTAATAGCTCACCTTACTTCCTGTTCTTGTTTGATTGTGGGCTTAGGGTATTTTGTTATTAGTCCGACTCTCGTTGAATTCTTAGTTATATATCTTATATATTTGTGTCAGATATAAAAGTCTTCATATCTTAACTATAATAGGTATAGTTAAGGGACACTACTCAATGCTACTATTGCCATGACAACTACTAGAGTCAGTTCAGTTGTGAGTCAATATACACTATATACTATACAAGAGAACACTACATACTATACAAGGAGAACATTATGTACTATACAAAGAGAACACTACATACTATACAAGAGAACTTACTAAAATAGAATGTGACATACTATTTCTCGATACGACACATCTTTGTGCTATCACCGCGTAACCAGAGTCTCCTGGAGGGAGAGCGGGCATTATGTGTATAGATCTATACGGGACAGACACTCCCACATCCCTACTGCTAGCTACAGTCCGAGCCGTCTAGGCCCAGGGGTGACAAAATGTCACATCTACATATGACTCGGAGGGTCAAAGGGATTCGATCGTCAATCAGCATGGTTACGTACGAGTTCACATTCAAACCTTTAATTAATACTTTAAAAATTAAAGGCAACGGACTCCCTGAGGTGTATTGTACATTTAATACTACCTGGAGTCTGCATTTCATTACATATGGCCGACAGTGATACTGTTGGGGTAAAACATTTTTCTCATTACTATACATGGATAAAGTCAAACTATATTTTCAAACTAATAACTACTGGGAAACCTTGTACATTATCAAAGGAACAAACAAACCATCGGGTCTTGGTGAAGACTACTTTTTCTGGAAAACATAGGGTTTTCTAGGGCTCATACTATTTTCGAACACCGAAACTTTCTTTTACAAATGTATAACTGTGAATATTTTTATACAGGAAAATGACACTAAATACTTATGAACTCACCAGCTTTATGCTGATAAACGTTTTCAAAATAACTTGTATTCTCAGGTCATCAGTAGACAGGTACGGATGCAGCCTTCGAGAAGACGGAGCACACATAAGACTCCACTTTATTTTGATTGTATTTTTGGTGTCTAACATTGTACTGAACACGTTTGTATTACAATTATTATCTTAATGCAATGGATGTTGTTGCTTGTCTTTACTATTATGCTTTGTTATGATACTGTACATGACGTCCTCCACCCCAGAACGTATTCCGCCGTTCTCGGTTTTGGGGTGTGACAGATTGGTATCAGAGCACTGTTTATAGTGAATCAAGTATATCAACCCATAAAAGATATACAAACTATAAACACATCGGGACTAAAACACTCTGAACAAGAATATATACTTTTAAATAATAAAAATATTTAACTAAGTATATATATACATTCATTCATACAAAGGGTCAGTATCATACTAGAACAGAACAAAAGTATTAAGATTGTTGAACAGCACAGTTAGGCTTAGAGACATATGGCCAAAACTAGGCGGATGTAGCCTGATCAACTACATTTTCCTAGGAGTGGCTAGCATGTGCCTAAGAATGGTTGTGGTGTTGCAACAAGTCTAAAACTTACCAATACTGCTACAAGAACATCAGAACAAGAATACTATAGGAGTATTCTGCATTCTAGTTACAACATATGTAAGAACTAAAAGGGTCGTTACTAGTAGGGCAATAGTTGCTAAGTGGATACACCACGGTTACATGTGACTAAGGCGTTATAGACTTAGAATCTGTGACCTTTGCTTCATTTCCTGTTCTTGTTTGATTGTGGGCTTGGAGTTAGGGTCACTTATTCGAAGGTCTATTCTGCTTCGATTACATGTAATTGGTATGCACTATGCAAATATTGGGTCGACTAATAACGATCATCTTATAAGTATCATAGATTAGCGCGCCTATCAACTTTCTTTCCCCATTCTCGCGTAAATGGCATAACCGCATCCCGAGCGGAAGTCATGAAACTCTGAGCACGTCAGAGGACGCACGAGCAACATCTTCAGGGAGTTGTGCGCCAACTGGCTGATCTTAGGGTTTGCCCCAAAGGATCCCCGTCGCCAGTAAAAGATGCCAACTCATCCTTCCCTTTTCATTAAGGAATAGCTTTCTTTTCTATAGTCAATAGAGTACATGCCTGTAACCATTCGTAACTTTGGAAGTACTCTAACTAGACTACTAAACTGCCAACATTTTCCTTAATGGTTTGATGTAAGACCTCCTGCTAGGTCATTCCCTTTCCCGAACTCATTATACGTCAGTAATACTAGTAATATTGGCAGTAATCAAATCGATGGAGAAGTTGTACTTTTGGGTGTCCCTAACCTAGCAGTACATTTCCCTTTGTTTGTTAGACTATAGAGAGTTAGTCCAAGAAACACTCTTATCATGTTTACAAATCGATTCTTACTATTGTTATCGTTTTCGTAATCTTTCAGTACAGGATGCCGCCTCGCAAGCGTCCAACCAGGAAAACTCCCGCAACTCGAACTCCACCCCTACCACCTACACCGCCGGTTCCTCCGCAGTTCGACCCGGTGTTGTTCCAAACAACCGTGACTGCATCCGTGACCGCCGCTCTGGCGCAAGTCAATTCTGGTGGTGCCAGTGGAGGTGGACTGGGAACTAACTCTAGCCAGGGTGAAACCCACCCCCGTGCTCGGGAATGCACCTACAAAGATTTCATCAGTTGCAAGCCTACCTACTTCAACGGGACCGGGGGAATCCTCGCCCTAACCCAATGGTTCGAAAGAACCGAAGCAGTATTCGAAATGTGCTCCTGCCCCGAAGGAAGCAAGATAAAGTTTGCTACTTGTACCCTTACCCAAAGGGCCCTAACATGGTGGAATGGCCATGTCAAAGCCCTCTCCCTGGTAGCAGCTAACGCCATGGGTTGGGATACACTGAAAGACCTAATGATGACAGAGTACTGCCCAAAGGGAGAAATTCAGAAATTGGAGGAGGAACTCTGGAATCTCAAAATGCAGGGTTCCGATATAGTAGCTTACACCACCCGGTATTGCGAGCTGGTAGCCCTATGCCCTAACATGATTCCCTCAGAAGCTAAGAAGATTGAGCGATACATAGGGGGCCTAGTGCCTCCGTATCGTGGGAACGTTCTATCATCAAGACCAACGACATTTGAAAGTGCTAAGGAGTTGGCCCAAATGATTATCGATCATGAAGTTCCCCGTGCTCCATCAACAACTACAACCATCACTACTGCTCCAACTCACGCCTCCGACAACAAGAGAAAGCGGGGAGATCGAAAGAAGGGTAAATCAGTCAAATCCTCTTCCAGTAACCAGCAAATGGTGGCTGTCCATGCTGCCACTACTCCTACTGCCCCTGTGCCCACCAAAACATATGCGGGGAATCTACCTAAGTGCGATAAGTGTGCCTTCCATCATAACGGCCCATGCCGTGAAATGCACTGCACCAATTGCGACCGAAAGGGCCACACCATCCGGTTCTGCAGAGCACCTCCCAAACCTATTTCCCAAATTCCCAGTTCGGGAGCGAGCCAGGCCTGCTATGGCTGTGGCGAAGTCGGACATTTCAAAAGAAATTGTCCAAAGGCTGGCAACGCGGGAGGAGCAGGTAGACTACTTGCTATTGGCCATAATGAGGCTGTAGCAGACCCCACCGTAGTCACGAGTACGTTCCTTCTCGATAACTATTATGCTTGTATTCTATTCGATAGTGGGGCAGAAAGAAGTTTCGTAAATCAAAACTTTAAACACTTACTCAAACAATCACCGCAATCACTGAAAGAAACCTTCGTCGTAGAAATGGCTAACGGCAAGACGGAAAGTTCTAACGAAATCTACATAGGTTGTACCCTCACGCTAGATAATCATTCGTTTCCTATCGATCTCATACCAGTAGCGATCAAGAGCTTTGATGTCATCATAGGCATGGACTGGTTGAGCCTCCATCATACCGACATCCTGTGTTTCGACAAAGCCATCCGTCTAAACCTGCCCAACAATGAAACATTGATGATCTACGGAGACAAACTCAGTACGAGCCTTCGCATCATCTCGAGCATTCAAGCTCAGAAATACTTGCGCAAGGAATATCGCACATTCCTTGCACACGTTGTCGACACGAGCCGGAAAACGAAAGAACTCAAAGATTTCCCCGTCGTGTGCGACTTCCCTGACATCTTTCCAGAGGAACTGCCAGGCCTACCTCCCAAACGTCAAGTCGAGTTCAGAATCGATTTAATTCCAGGAGCTACCCCCGTAGCTAAATCGCCCTATCGTCTAGCGCCTGCTGAGATGCAAGAACTATCCGGCCAACTTAACGAACTGCTCAGCAAGGGCTTTATAAGACCAAGCTTCTCACCCTGGGGAGCACCAGTCTTGTTCGTAAAGAAGAAAGACGGATCGTTCCGCATGTGCATCGACTACAGAGAACTCAACAAGCTGACAATCAAGAACCGTTATCCCCTTCCTCGTATAGACGATTTATTTGACCAACTGCAAGGGGCGAGTTACTTTTCCAAAATTGATCTAAGGTCCGGGTATCACCAGTTGCGAGTGCTCGAGGAGGATGTTCCGAAGACAGCCTTCCGGACTCGTTACGGGCACTACGAGTTCGTAGTGATGTCGTTCGGACTGACCAATGCGCCCGCAGTCTTCATGGACTTGATGAATAGAGTATGCCGTCCTTACTTGGATCAGTTCGTCATCGTCTTCATTGATGATATACTTATCTACTCTAGAAGTGAGGAAGAGCATAGCGATCATCTGCGACAGGTCCTGGAAACTCTACGATCGGAGAAGCTTTACGCAAAGTTCTCATAGTGCGAATTTTGGATCCGAAGGGTCGAATTCTTAGGACACGTGGTTAGCAAAGAAGGAATCCACGTGGACCCATCCAAGATTAAAGCTATTGAGAACTAGTCAGCACCGAAGACGCCTACATAAATTCGCAAATTTCTAGGCCTCGCTGGCTACTACCGAAGATTCATTCAGAATTTCTCTCGGATTGCGAAGCCTCTTACGGCATTGACCCAGAAAGGCGTGGCCTTTGACTGGGAAGAAAAACAAGAGAAGGCATTCCGAACCCTGAAGCACGCCTTGTGCACCGCACCGATATTGTCCCTCCCCGAAGGGACAGATGACTTCGTAGTATATTGCGATGCATCCAATCAGGGGCTCGGCTGTGTTCTGATGCAACGAGGTAAAGTCATCGCCTACGCCTCAAGACAGCTGAAGACACACGAAGTCAACTACACCACGCACGACCTCGAGCTAGGAGCGGTCGTGTTCGCCCTAAAGATATGGAGACACTACCTGTATGGTACAAAGAGCACCATCTATACCGACCACAAAAGCCTCCAGCACATCTTCAACCAGAAGGAGCTCAACATGAGACAACGACGGTGGGTCGAGCTACTCAATGACTACGAATGTGAAATTCGTTACCACCCGGGTAAAGCCAATATAGTAGCAGACGCCCTAAGTCGGAAGGAATATTCTGGGCGAAGAGTCAAGTCCCTAACCATGACTATCCATTCGCATCTACCCGCACAAATTAAGGGAGCACAGCTTGAAGCTTTGAAACCGGAAAATGTGGCGGGAGAGTCCCTGCGAGGAATGGATAAAAATCTGGTAGTCAAGGATGACGGAGCTTACTACCTCATGGACCGGATCTGGACACCATGTCACGGTGGCTTCAGAGACTTGGTCATGAAAGAAGCGCACAACACTCGATATTCCATCCACCCAGGCTCAGATAAGATGTACCTGGATCTTAAGAGATCGTACTGGTGGCCTAACATGAAAGCGGAAATCGCTACCTTCGTGAATAAGTGCCTTACTTGCGCAAAGGTCAAGGTCGAATACCAGAAACCCTCGGGTCTTCTCCAACAGCCAGAGATACCTGAATGGAAGTGGGAGAGAATTACTATGGATTTCATTACCAAATTGCCCAAATCTCCGAGTGGGTACGACACCATTTGGGTAATTGTCGACCGGCTAACCAAATCCGCCCACTTCCTTCCTATCAAGGAAAATTTCAAAATGGAGAGACTTACGCGAATTTACATCCAAGAGGTAGTCCGACTGCACGGTGTACCTGTGTCCATTATTTCCGATCGGGATAGAAGGTTCACCTCAAGGTTCTGGCAGTCACTACAGAAGGCTCTTGGAACTAAGCTGGATATGAGCACAGCTTACCATCCTCAAACCGATGGACAGAGTGAGAGAACTATTCAAACCTTGGAGGATATGCTGCGAGCCTGTGTAATCGACTTTGGTAAGGCGTGGGATACCCACTTACCCCTAGTCGAGTTTTCCTACAACAACAGTTATCACACAAGCATCAAAGCTGCCCCATTCGAAGCCCTATACGGCCGGAAGTGCAGATCCCCTCTGTGCTGGGCCGAGGTAGGCGACACTCAATTAGCTAAGGGACGAGTTCCTGACAGCTCTCTCACCGGTCCAGAAATCATCCGTGAAACCACCGAAAAGATCGTACAAATCCGAGCACGACTTAAAGCCTCAAGAGACCGACAGAAAAGCTACGCAGACAAACGGAGGAAACCCTTGGAATTCCAGGTGGGAGACCGAGTCCTTTTGAAAGTCTCACCCTGGAAAGGCTTGATACGCTTCGGAAAGCGCGGAAAGCTGAATCCAAGATACATAGGTCCTTTTGAGATTCTCGCTAGAATCGGCCCCGTAGCTTACAAACTCAATCTACCCCGCGAACTTAGTAATGTGCATCCTACCTTCCACGTCTCGAACTTGAAAAAGTGCCTATCCGATGAGACTCTCATAATTCCACTCGATGAAATCGAGGTCAATGAGAGCCTCAACTTCGTGGAAGAACCTGTGGAGATCATGGACCGAGAGGTCAAACGAACGAAGCAAAGCCGCATCCCGATTGTGAAGGTTCGTTGGAACGCCAAACGAGGACCAGAGTTCACTTGGGAGCGCGAGGATCAAATGAAACTTAACTATCCTCATCTCTTTGCTTAGTTGTGTTGTAATAACGTAACTACTTGAATTCTGAATTTCGGGACGAAATTCCCTCTAACGGGGGGATGATGTGACAACCCGAAATTTACTCCGTCACTGTAACCCGTTTCCGTTAATAAAAGTTGATTCTATTAAAATTTTCCGTTAACTTTTATTATTAAAATAATTCATTTTGAGTTATTAAAATAATATATATTTAATGACGGAATAAAAACAACTAAGTCGGGTTACGGTTAGTTTACCCGGTAAAAACAATTAGCTCCGTTTAAACGACAGTGTATGGTGGGTCCCCACTAGGCAGCCATATATAAAGGAGGAGTGTCCACGTTTAGAGCCTTTTCCCACCTTGGAGCTTTCTCTCTCTACTCTCTCTCTAAAATCGGGTTTGGCTCAAGAACACCACTTTCAAGCCTCAAAAATCAAAGGTAATCTTCCTAACTTGATTTTCTAGCTTAGTATTCATGCTATTTCGAGTTGGATCATCCAAATACCCTAACATGCATGCGTTTACGGTTTGGGGAGCTTCCCAAAACCGTGAACTCCCAAAAAGGGGTTTAGAAGCCCCAAAAACACTTCCAAACCTCTTCTAATGCTTAGATCCTTACATGCATGGAGTTAGAACCACAAGATCATGAGTTTTTGGCTATGAACATGAGTTTACGGTTTTTGAATGTTCAAAAACCGTAAACACCCTTTCAAGGGGTTTTGATGCTCCTTAACCCTTCCAATGCATGTCTAATGGCCTTGAAACTTGCTTGGATGATCTCAGAACCCTAAAACATGTCCAAAGAAGTGTAACATGAGTTTACGGTTTGGGAACGTCTCCCAAAACCGTAAACACCTTCCAAGGGTGTTTTAATGCTCCAAACACTTTGCATGGCTTGTATTTGAGTCTAGAACTTGCATGAATGGCCTACAAACCACCAAAACACTTGGAAAATGGACAAACATAGACAAAGGTGGGTTTACGGCCGTAAACCCATGAGTTTACGACCGTAAACTCCCCAAGGGTGGTCCAAGGACTGTAAACCCTAGAGTTTACGACCGTAAACTCCCAAGGAGTGGTCCAAGGACCGTAAACTCCAAGGGAGTACCCAATTGAACCCTAATCACTTCCAAAGCCCTCGAATTGATCCTAGGAACCTTCCTTGTGATGCATGAGACCTTTAGTCACACAAACTCACCATTTCCATGAGTTTACGGCCGTAAACTCATGGGGGAAATGGTCTCCCAACCGTAAACACACTTAAGTGTGGCAAAGTGAAGTGTAAACTCCATAGTGAGGCCATACACTCCTTAGGTGCAACCTTTAGCACTCCTAACACTTGAAACAAAGTGTTTGCATACATTAAAGTACCTTTACTCACTTAATTAGTGATTACACAACTAATTAGATACTTTATACATCACTACATGTTACATAGGATCCGTGTGTGTGTTCAAGTCCTCACTTGACACCTAGCATCCTACCCGGCGTTTCCATCCACTTCACTCACTACAGGTGAGTTCATACCCCAAAATGAACCTTTTAAATGTTTTTAACTGTTTTATGGGGGGGGGGGATACAAGTTGAACCAAATAAGTTATAGTAACAATCGCATGTGAATTATAACTTGCAACCAAAAGGATTTTCTACACTATTAACTGTTTTTACCACCAAAAAGGGATTTTCTATGTTTTCAACTATATTGCCAATTAAACTGTTTTCAAATGCTTACCAAATTCATTTTCATGTTAAATCACTATAAAACTATTTTCCAAAATTCGTTTAAACCAATTTTTGTCTCAAACCATATCTACACCAATATATTTATATAAGTAAGACTTGAAGGACTTAGGACTAATAGCTCACCTTATTTCCTATTCTTGTTTGATTGTGGGCTTAGGGTATTTTGTTATTAGTCCGACTCTCGTTGAATTCTTAGTTATATATCTTATATATTTGTGTCAGATATAAAAGTTTTCATATCAGTTCAATGCCTTTGGATATCAAAGACACGCAACCAATAACACTATTTAACTATAATAGGTATCTACACCAATATATTTATATAAGTAAGACTTGAAGGACTTAGGACTAATAGCTCACCTTACTTCCTGTTCTTGTTTGATTGTGGGCTTAGGGTATTTTGTTATTAGTCCGACTCTCGTTGAATTCTTAGTTATATATCTTATATATTTGTGTCAGATATAAAAGTCTTCATATCTTAACTATAATAGGTATAGTTAAGGGACACTACTCAATGCTACTATTGCCATGACAACTACTAGAGTCAGTTCAGTTGTGAGTCAATATACACTATATACTATACAAGAGAACACTACATACTATACAAGGAGAACATTATGTACTATACAAAGAGAACACTACATACTATACAAGAGAACTTACTAAAATAGAATGTGACATACTATTTCTCGATACGACACATCTTTGTGCTATCACCGCGTAACCAGAGTCTCCTGGAGGGAGAGCGGGCATTATGTGTATAGATCTATACGGGACAGACACTCCCACATCCCTACTGCTAGCTACAGTCCGAGCCGTCTAGGCCCAGGGGTGACAAAATGTCACATCTACATATGACTCGGAGGGTCAAAGGGATTCGATCGTCAATCAGCATGGTTACGTACGAGTTCACATTCAAACCTTTAATTAATACTTTAAAAATTAAAGGCAACGGACTCCCTGAGGTGTATTGTACATTTAATACTACCTGGAGTCTGCATTTCATTACATATGGCCGACAGTGATACTGTTGGGGTAAAACATTTTTCTCATTACTATACATGGATAAAGTCAAACTATATTTTCAAACTAATAACTACTGGGAAACCTTGTACATTATCAAAGGAACAAACAAACCATCGGGTCTTGGTGAAGACTACTTTTTCTGGAAAACATAGGGTTTTCTAGGGCTCATACTATTTTCGAACACCGAAACTTTCTTTTACAAATGTATAACTGTGAATATTTTTATACAGGAAAATGACACTAAATACTTATGAACTCACCAGCTTTATGCTGATAAACGTTTTCAAAATAACTTGTATTCTCAGGTCATCAGTAGACAGGTACGGATGCAGCCTTCGAGAAGACGGAGCACACATAAGACTCCACTTTATTTTGATTGTATTTTTGGTGTCTAACATTGTACTGAACACGTTTGTATTACAATTATTATCTTAATGCAATGGATGTTGTTGCTTGTCTTTACTATTATGCTTTGTTATGATACTGTACATGACGTCCTCCACCCCAGAACGTATTCCGCCGTTCTCGGTTTTGGGGTGTGACACATTTAAACTAATTGACATAGTTTGGAAATCTCTACACTATGTTGCTAAGTACAACACACGGAATCAAAACATTTATCAAACTATAATAGGTATAGTTTGGGAAACACTACTCTAATACATTGGTACAAGTATACAGTACTAAATAATTATTTAAAAATAATTATCCTACATTACAAGTACATTACTACAAGGATATTCATACATATTCAAATACAAGAAAACACTACTACACTACACTACACGTAAACTAGTTAATACAGGGTTGTGGGGCACTACTTCACTAGTATCCACCAGGGTACGGAACTAAATCCTATACAGTATAACCAGAGTCTCCTGGAGGGAGAACGTGAGATTTGTGTATATCTATACGGGACTGACAATCCCACACCTCGACTGTTAGCTACAATCAGGCCGGCAGGCCTGGGGTGACAAATGTCATAACTTTCAGACGCCTGAAGAACGTCTTAGAGGTCACTAGGTCATATCAAGCATGGTTATATGAAACTCACAACAATATAATTTAACACATATGTTTACGAGATTAATACTACTTCAGTGATTTTATTTTATTTAATAAAATTTCAGTACTATATGATACACTACCCTACACTACAGCTGGGGGTGCCCAGACATTCATACAAGGTTTTCATACAAATACTACAATGATACACTACTTTACACTACAACTGGTGATATCCAGACATTTATGCAAGGATTTTCACACACATATAGTTACAATACACTATTTTCTAGTACCAAGTACACCACTACAATATACATTTTTAAGGAACATTCATGACTACATTTCTATCACTATAGAAAATATTGGATTTTCTGGAGAAACATACTAGTATTTTCAAAGTACAAAGACGAGTTTTCCATCACTAAAACATACTTATGAACTCACCAACTTAAATGTTGATACACTTTCAAAATCACTTGTATTCACAGGAAATCAGTAGACAGGTACACCGCATGATTTTGAGAAGACGGAGCTTGTATAGTCGCGTCTTTTATACTTTTGTTACACCCGTTTTGATGTCATACAAAGTATGTATTGAACAGATATAAATACTTTACCTTATCAATGTAATGGTTGTGTTTGCTTTGATTCCTATTATATAATTGTTGTGATACTGTACATGACGTCCTCCGCCCCCGAACGTTTCCGCCATTCCGGTTTGGGGGTGTGACATAGTTTGAGCTTGTAAGCTACCGGACCCACCCTTTTCAGGATCTCGAAGGGTCCGATGTAATGGGGGTTTAGTTTTCTTCTTTTTCCAAATCTGATAACACCTTTCCATGGAGCGATCTTTAGTAGGACATGGTCTCCTACTTTTAATTCCAAAGGTTTGCGTCTATTGTCAGCATAGCTCTTTTGTCGACTACGAGCAGCCTTTAACTGTTCTTTTATTTGAACAATCTTTTATGTTGTCTATTGAATGATTTTCGGACCCGTGAATAGTGTATCCCCACTATGTTTGCAAGCTATTTGGGTATCTCCGACTTCCGCCCAACATAACGGGGAACGACATTTGTGCTCGTAAAAGGCATCGAATGGTGCAGCCTTTATGCTAGTGTGATAGTTATTGTTGTATGAGAGCTCAACTAGTAGTAAGTGAGTATCCCATGCGTTACCGAAGTCTATTACACAAGCGCGGAGCATATCTTCCAGAGTTTGTATCGTTCTTTCGCTCTAGCCATCCGTTTCGGGATGGTATGTTGTACTCATATCAAGCTTTCTTCCTAGGGACCTTTGCAGTGATTGCCAAAATCTGGAAGTGAATCTACCATCTCTTTCTGAGATGATAGATATTGGCATGTCGTGTAGTTTGACTATCTCCTTGAGATAGGTTCTGGTAAGTTTCTCCATCTTGTTAGTCTCTTTGATGGCTAATAAGTGGGCAGATTTGGTCAAACGGTCAACCACTACCCAGATGGTATCATAACCGCTTGGTTTTTTTGGCAGTTTTGTTATGAAGTCCATTGTTATCTATTCCTACTCCATTCTGGAATTGATGGTTGTTGTAGTAGACCTGACGGCTTCTGGTACTCTTCCTTAACCTTGGAGAAGGTCAAGGACTTACCAACATAGGTGGCAATCTCTGCATTCATATTGGGCCACCAATAAAGCTTTTTGAGATCGAGATACATCTTGTCTGATCCATGATGTATTGAGTGTTACGATTTATGAGCTTCGTTTAACACCAAATCCCTAACTTCTCCAAATATTAGAGTCTAAATTCGGTTCATGAAGTATCGCGTTTCGTCTTCTCTAAGGTCGAACTGTTTGTCCATGCCTCGTAGGTTTTCTTCCGCGATATTCTTAGGTTTGAGTGCTTCTAGCTGAGTATCATGAATTTGGGTAGTGAGGTTCGAATGGATGGTTAGGGTTAGAGCCTTTACACGAAGAGGTTTTGCTCGTTCTTTCCTGATTAAAGCATCTGCCACGACATTTTCTTTACCGGGATGATAACGAATTTCACATTGGTAATCGTTTAGCAATTCGACCCATCTTCGTTGTCTCATGTTAAGCTCTTTCTGATCAAAGATGTGTTGAAGGCTCTTGTGGTCGGTGAATACAACACACTTTCTCCCATACAGATAGTGCCCCCAAATATTCAAGGCAAACACTACAACTCCCAGCTCTAGGTCATGGGTAGTGTAGTTCGTCTCTTTTGGCTTCAGTTGTCGGGATACATATGCAATAACCTTATTGCTCTAGCTCTAGGTCATGTGATGTGTCACAGTATACTACAAAGTCTTCTGTTCCCTCGGGAAGAGACAAAATCGATGCATTGCACAACAATTCCTTTAATTTTCGGAAGGCAGACTCTTGACGGTCTCCTCAATCGAATTTTTTGTCCTTCTGGGTTAATGTTGTGAGAGGCTTGGCTATCTTGGAAAAGTTCTCGATGAATCTCTGATAATAGCCTACAATCCCTAAGAATTGGCGTACTTCGATTGGTGTTTTTGGGGCTTTCCAATTCTTGACCGCTTCAATCTTCGTAGGATCGACATGAATTCCTTTACTGCTGACCACATGACCTAGGAAATGAACTTCGTTAATCCAGAACTCAGATTCAGAAAACTTTGCATAAATTTTCTCTTTTCTTAATATTTCCAGAATTAAACGCAAGTGTTGGCCATGTTCTTCCTTGGTTCGTGAGTATATCAATATGTCGTCGACGAAGACAATCACGAATTTATCCAAGTAAGGTTTACACCCCCGATTCATAAGGTCTGTGAATACGGCTGGTGCATTGGTCAGTCCAAATGGCATAACTAGAAACTCGTAGTGACTGTATCTAGTTCGGAATGTCATCTTTGGAATATATTTTTCTTGAACTCTAAGTTGATGATAGCCATATCGTAGGTCGATCTTTGAGTAGTAGCAGGATCCTTGCAATTGGTCGAACATGTCATTGATCCTCGGGAGTGGACACCGGTTCTTGATAGTGAGCTTGTTCAACTCTCGATAGTCGATGCACATCCTGAACGATCCATCCTTCTTTTTGACAAACAATATCGGGGGTCCCTATGGAGAGAAGCTTGGCCAGATAAAGCCTTTGTCGAGAAGTTCTTGAAGTTGGTTGGATAGTTCTTGCATTTCCGATGGAGCCAGACGATAAGGAGATCGCGCCACTGGTGCTGAACCCGAGATAAGGTCGATTCGAAACTCAACCTGTCTTACGGGAGGTACTCCGGGTAGGTCTTCTGGAAATACATTCGGGTAGTCACACACTTGCGGTATGTCTTTGATTTCCTTACCCTTGTCTTGCGTATCCATTACGTGGGCCAAGAAAGCGTAGCATTTCTTCTTCAAATGCTTCCTTGCCTTCATGCAAGTGATGATTCTTAGGTTCTTCCCTACCTTATCTCCGTAAATCACAAGGGCTTCATCATTTGGTAAAGGTAATCGCACATCCTTGTCGTAACATTGAGTCTCCACTTGATGGGTTGATAACCAAGCCATTCTGATGATCACATCGAAACTTCTAATGGTCATGGGCATTAAGTCGACAGGGAACACGTGATTATTCAAGGTGAGAAGACAGTTGGTGAGTATTTATAAGGTGCTTTCTATTTGACCATTTTCTACTTCTATAGTGTAAGCATCATTAAGTTTGCATGATTCATGATTTATCATTTTTCTAAACTTGTAGGAAATAAAGCTCTTATCGACACCAGTGTCAAATAATACGGAAGCATAAATATTGTCGATAGGAAACGTACCAACAACCACAGTTGGTTCCTGGCGTGCGTCTCCCACACCTATCACAAATTCCCTTCCTTGACCACCTTGATTCTTCAGCTTAGGACAGTCTTTCCTGAAATGTCCTGGTTGGTTGCACTCGAAGCAGGTTCGACTTCCTCCTGTAGTAGTAGCTGAGACTGTGTTGTCTGGGGTCTTTCTGCAAAACTTGGCGGTCTGACCTCTTAATTTGCAGTTGCTACAGATCATGCAGTTTCCAACATTATGATAGTTGCACTTAGGGCAGCGAGGTAGGGTTCCAGCGTAGGGCTTTGTCGAAGTGGGAGCGTTTGAGACTGCAACATATACTGTTGCAGGTTCTGGATTTGGCTTGTGATGCTTGAAGTTCCCCTTCGTATTTCCTTGTAACTTCCTTTTAGTACTCCCAACTCTATCCTTCTCCTTCGATGGGGTCATGGTACCCCGTCAGATGCATTGCCCAGTCAACTCATAGGCCAGTTGTTTGGCGCTGTCAAAAGTGGAGGGTCTGGATGCAGTAACCAGACCTTTGACTGGCGATGCTAGTCCCCAAATGTATCTCTTCGTCTTCTTTTCTTTTGAGGGCACCATTCCAGGAGAAAGAGTTGCAAGATCTTCGAATCGGGAGGTGTAAGCAGCTACCTCTGATCCTTGCATGGTTATATTCCAGACCTCTTGTGCTAGTGCCTGAATCTCCTGTCGTGGGTAATACTCCTTGGTCATCATCTGTTTCAGCTGTTCCCTTCCCATGACATAGGCTTCATCAATTCCAATGGACTTGGCATGGTTGTTCCACCAAGTTAAGGCGAAATCCATCAGTGTGCAGGTAGCATACTTAACCCTACAGTCATCTGGACAAGAGCTAATGTGAAAGACAACCTCAATCTTTTCTATCCAATGGACAGACCAACAGCTCCTTCAGTGCCGTAGAATCATCGAGGTTTACAACCCATGAATTCTTTGTAGGATCAGTGCTTGGGATTGTTTTGGGTAACTACAGGGGTATCACTTTCACTATTTCCAGTATTCCCGTTTCGAGCAGCCTCATATGTCGCCAAGGCTGTAGCAATCCATTATGCAAGAATATTTTGCATCATAGTGGGATCCATCTGGAAAGTTGGATTGATATTTGTCATGCTTGGGGCTTCTTCAGGGTCTAGAGTTCCTTCCGTTGTTTGAGTTATTTCTGGAACACCTCCCCTCTTAGTTCGGGGAATCGGTGGTGGACGAACTCATGGTTCTTTTCGGCGAGGCATTGTCCTAATATGTTAAATAAGTAATTTGATTATTTTACGCCATGTAGTTATAATAAGCATTTAAGAATTGTATTGCATGATAGGGTATTAGTATAATTTATTCCTATAATCCCATAGATTTCCAAGTCATAGAGTGAGATTGATTCCTGAAATCCTACCGATTTTCAAATGACAGAGGAAAGGTGATTGGTTCAGAAATCCTCTAGATTTTCGAATGATGGAAGGGGATCTTAATTGCTAATGATTTTGAAATGTATTAGTGTTTTAAAATGTATATATGGATTCTAAGGTACTAGGTTGCTGCAGCGAATCTGGAGAACATTCTTCAATCTCTAAAACTCTCAACCGTTGTAGTCTGTCAAACTCCGTGCTCAAGGTTGGTTGTGCACCGGCCCGACCATAAATAACATAGGCGCGCGTTACAGGTTTATTTATGTTATGGCTTATGTACGATACTAACCTTTAATTGAGGCGTCTGACCTCAAGGGTTGAGTTGGTAGTTTTAGTTGAACGGATGTTTAGAATTTCTATTAAGTGTTCTCATCACAGGTCAGCGTATATATAAACTCTCATATATTATGGTTGGTGGGGTTTTTAGTATTATTAAATTTTGTTTTGTAGTTCCCAACTACCGAGCACAGATAGGGGCCATACATGAAACACCGGAGGGCAGGACAATTTTGGCTTTTAAGCTGTTCTGAAATCCAACAACCCTATGCGGCCCTTCAAACCAGATTCCTTGTACCGTAAGTAGTCGAGAAGTATTTTTTTATTATTAATGATACTTTTATTAGAAACTAGTTGCTATAGTTGTATTCCTCTTTCGAGGATACGAGTTCTCTATAGCCAATTTAGTTTTGATACCAATCTGTCACACCCCCGGCCGAGGCGGCGGAACACGCCAGGATGTGTGACTAAGTTCATGGATCACAGATAAATTGAATATGCAGCACAAGTACAACAATAAACAAAGCAATATTTGCATTATAATATTTTTTCATACAAGGTTCTTACAGATAATCATAATAATACGAGCATGAGTTTGCGTTAACAGTTAGGCATAACAGTACAAAAGTAGAAAATTAAAGTACTTGCAAGCCATGTTTTCGAACGTCTAAGTGTGCCCGAAATTTCACTGATTTCCTGAGAATACATGTATTTTGAAAGTCAACACGAGGTTGGTGAGAGTCACATGTTATCTGTTAGCCGCAGTAATGATGCTTTTATGAAGTCCAAAAGTATTTTCTTTGCATAACAATAGTAAAAAAAAGTGTTTGCAATGGGTCTTTATAAGCCCAAAATTAATTTTTGTATAAGTAAATCCATGCTTTGTAATGTACTTGCAATAATTCCTTGAAAGTAAAAATGTATCCTTTGTATAAGTAATTTCCATACTTAAAAATAGTTTTGAAAGCAACCAAACATATGGCTGTAGTGAGATATATATATATATATATATATATATATATATATATATATATATATTCCTGTTAATGCTTATAGTGAATCCTATAATCGAGCTATTGACGAAAAGTACCCATCCCAACAATGCTTCATTGGACGTTGTAGTAATGATCGTAGACACATATCACCTGCTACGATTGATCAGTCGAAGGTTGTAGCTAGCAACCGCAGGTGGGGTTGTCGACCCCATATAGATCTATACATATGTACCTTGCTCCAAATATTAACAATTATAGTAGTGTGGGGTAGGCTAAGTGTTTAGACTCAGCTAATGAATAAAGTATCGTCTCACTAAAAGCCATTAACTAAAAGTTTGTGAATAACCCTCAGCCCTAACTTAATTATAATTAAGTACCAGACATAATGAATTTCATAGTATAACATTCATAAAAGTCGAGTATGGTCGACGTATTTATAAAAGTATAAATTACTCGCTTTTATAGAGAAATGTATTTCAACGTAACGAACTTGTATATGTGTGTAAAGCCTTATGCATAAAAGTATTCATGTGTAGTAGTCTTTGAAACTTTGAAATACTTTAGACTTGTAGCATGCATATCATATCAGACTTATGTATTTTTTATCATAAATACTATTTAGCATATGTATTCTCCCCCAAAACGAATATATAAAAGAGGGGCCGTAACTCTCACCTTATCGAGTGGTTAACGAGTAGTTCTGAAAGTCGGGAAGTATTGTCGAGAGGTTGTGATCTCCGGGATTAATTCGATTTCCTAAAAATTTCAATATATATTAATATGTGGTCGTGATTTGGCATTTTGCCTAAGTATAATGATTTATTAATTTTTCCAAGTTTTTATTATTCCAAAATTTATTTAAATAACCATTTTAAATAAATTTTATTTTAAAAATTAAAAATTTAGTTTATTATTTTCCCAAAATACTTTAAATAAACCTAAAATTTTAATTGAGATTTAATTAATAACTTCAAAAAGAATTTATTTATTCTAAATATTATTTAATAAATTAATATTTATAAAATTATTTATTTATTTTTGTATTAAAATAGGATTTGTTTTGAAAGTATTTTTCCAGCTTAGGGTAAGTTTTAAACATTTTGATTAAACTTTCATTGTTTAAAACTTAAATTTGAAATAATTTTCGTGAGGGGGGGACTATTGCTGGGCAAATTCAAAGTTGAGGGGCTGAATTCATTAAAATGTTATATAAGTTTGAATTACACAGGAGATGCCTCCTGTGTTTCTTCCTCACTCGACACAGGTAAGAAAAAAGAAACAAAAGTCGTATACTAGCTCGATGATCAGTCAATGATGCATGGAGAATTTGAAATCGAATTTAAGAGGGTGGAGATGCTTACTGGTGGAGTAATGGAGGCCAGAGGTGGTGGTGACCGATGGTGAGGGAGGGTGGCAGTTGGACGTTCGGTGAATGCAGGTGACAGAGCTTACTGCTTCATTTCCTCTTTGATTCTTTGACAGCCATGTAAACTAACAAGTGAAATACATATAACGGCTAGGGTTTCATATTATTATCAAAGAGAAGTGCAAATACAATGAAAAGGAAAGACATAATATATAAACAAGCTAATTAGGGTTTCCTAGCGAAAGGCCCAATCATAAAACCCAATACAAAATAAAGCCCAAAATCTTATTAGGCTAACATCCCCCTTCAAACTCACAATGCAACAGTAATAAGCATTGAGAGTTTGTCAGACAGAAAATGGAAATGAGGAGCAGTCAACGGCTTCGTAAGAATATCAGCAATCTGCAAAGAGGAAGGAACATAAGGAAGGGAGATAGTGCCCTTTTGGAGATGATGACGTGTGAAATGACAGTCAATCTCAATGTGCTTTGTGCGCTCATGAAACACTGAATTCTTGGCAATCATTATCGCACTCTCGTTATCACAATACAAAGGGGTAGGCTGAGAGATGTGAACGCCCATATCTGCAAGAAGCCATCTCAACCAAACAATCTCACAAGTGGCGATAGCCATGTCTCGATACTCAGATTCTGTAGAAGATCGAGAAACAACATCTTGTTTCTTGCTTTTCCATGATATCAATGAATCTCCAAGAAAAACACAATACCCAGTAGTGGACTTACGATCATAAATATCACTATCCCAATTTGCATCACTATAGGTACGCAAATCAAGAGAGGATGAAGAAGGAAACATAAGAGTGCGGAACTGAGTACCACGTAAATATATCAAAATACGAAGAACAGCTCCCCAATAAACAGTAGTAGGAGCAGTGACAAACTGGCTAACCACATGAACTGCATGAGCAATATCCGGTCTAGTGACAGTCAGGTAAACCAAACTCCCAACAATGGTACGATAAAGACTTGAATCTGATAATAGGACACCATCCGTGAGTCGTGCACGTTCAAACAAATCTGAAATATACTTCGTTTGAGATAAAAGATAACCCTTTGGAGATTGAGCAACTTCAATCCCCAATAAATAACGAAGTAATCCCAAGTCTTTCATAGCAAAACGGTGAGCCAAATCACGCTTTAAAGACTCTATACCATCATGATCATCACCAGTAATAATCATGTCATCAACATATAAGGAAAGAATAATCCGACCTGCATTCGTACATCAAATAAATAGAGCCGAATCATGGTTACTTGGTTGAAAACCAAGAGAAGTAATCACCGTAGAAAATTTCTCAAACCAAGCACGCTGGGCTTGTTTGAGGCCATATAGAGCCTTCCGAAGTCGACAAACTTCACCTGGTCGGTGAGCAATACCAGGGGGAAGAGACATGTATACTTCTTCATGAAGATCACCATTCAAGAAAGCATTCTTGACATTCATTTGATAAATCTTCCATTGGCGAATGGAAGAAACTGCAATCAAGGTGCGAACAGTCGTCATTTTTGCAACAGGAGCAAACGTCTCCTCATAATCCATACCATACTTTTGCGCGTACCCTTTCGCAACAAGTATGGCTTTATAACGCTCAACGGATCCATCAGACTTTGTTTTGATTTTATAAACCCAACGACAACCAATCGTGTGTTTTCCAGGTGGAAGCGGAACCAGATCCCATGTATGAGTCTGATAAAGAGCTGCAAGTTCCTCAGCCATAGCGGTCTGCCAAAGGGGATCAGAAATGGCCTCTTTATAGGATGTTGGCTCAGAGAGACAATGTACATTAGCAATAAAGAGGCAAAAGACGGTGAGTAAGAGGAATAGACAAATTCAAGAAGCTTTGTGGAGTTCTTATTACGATAAGGTCTCGATGGAGGGGGTTCTTGATGATTTGCAGGCAGAGGATCAACGATAGGTGCTGGATCAGCCACATGTGGTGGATCAACAGCAAGTGGTGGATCAGTGACATGTGGTGGATCATCAATGTCAATGCTAAACAGATCAATAGTACGAAGATCCTCTCGGGTTGCATCATGTGACTGAACAGGAATGCTATAGAATGGAATATGCTCCAAAAAGGTGACATTGCGAGATACATACAGTTTCTGATTTGAAGGATCATAGCACCGATAACCTTTCTGACCAATACCATATCCCAGAAAAACACAAAGAGCTGATTTTGAAGACAACTTATCTCTTTCTACATGAGGCTTCAAGACAAAACATGTACACCCAAACACTCGTAATGAAGAATAATCTGGGAGTTGTCCAAACAACATTTCATAAGGAGACTTCCCCGAAGTGTACGCAGTAGGAATGCGATTAATAACATAAGTAGCGGTATGAACAGCTTCTCCCCAAAGCATATTGGGAACTTGAGCAGAGAGTAGTAAGGATCTAGCAGTTTCTAGGAGATGTCGATGTTTTCTTTCTGCAACACCATTCTGCTGAGGAGTGTCTGTAAAAGATGATTGATGTATAGTGTCATCAGATGCCAATAAATGTTTAAAATCATTGGAGGTAAATTCTCCTCCCAGATCACACCGAAAACATTTTATGATAGCAGAGTGTTGAGTCTTGACAAGAGCTCTGAATTCACTATATATGGTGAAAAAGTCAGACCTGCGCTTCATAAAATAAACCCATGTATAACGAGTGTAATCATTAATGAATGAAACATAATAGTTAGCTCCTGACTTGGAGGTTATCGGAGAGGGACCCCACACATCAGAATGCACAATATCAAAGGGAGCAACAGAACGAGTGACACTTTTATTAAACGGTAAAGCAGAAAATTTTCCCAGTTTACAACCACAACAATCAGAAACATCATCAAATTTCAAAGAGCCTAACACACCAGTGGAAACCAAAAACTGTAAACGAGACGCTGAAACATGTCCCAAACGAGAATTCCAAAGATAAAAAGGAGACGATGAAGGGTTTAAACGAAAAGACGACAAATCGACACTAGATGCAGCAACATCAGTAACATGTACCTGCTCCAAGACATAAAGCTCCCCAAGTCTACGGCCTATCCCAATCACCCTCCGAGACCGAATGTCTTGTACACAGCAGAATGAATCAGAAAAGAAGACCCAACAACCAGATTTACACAACTGACTGACCGATGCAAGATTCAAAGCAAGTGTAGGAATGTAATACACATCTGTTAAAGATATATAAGGAGTGACAATAGAACCAACACCCTCTACTGACATGGGTGTAGCACTAGCAGACATAACAGAGACAGGTGTACGAGAAGATAATGAAGCAAAAGATGAAAAATGTGGTGACATGTGATGAGATGCACAAGAATCCAATATCCACAAGGATGAAGGAATACCTGACATGTTGGATGAAGACAGACCTGAATGAGACATGGAAGCTGACATGGCAGTTGGATTGGTAGCTAAGAACTGTCTGAACTGCTTAACAATCTGTGGATCCAAGGCTGATGGTGGTGTGAAATCTGTTTCATTCTCAACTGAAGGTGTAGCAGCAGCGTACTGTGGTGGCCTAAAAGATGAAAAAGAGGGACGTGACTGTCCAGAAGACTTGTTCTGCTGTGAAGACTGAGAGTGTGCTGGAGATCTTGTTTGTTGTTGCTGCTGATTTCCCTTGCTTGTCAGCAAAGGACAATTTGCCTTCCAATGGTTCTTCTTTTTACAGAAAGCACACTCATCAAATGCAACTATGGGACGATTTTGGTTTGAAGATTGGGGTCGTTGTGAAACAGCAAAGACAGCAGGAGTGGCTGTCTTGGGAGCTTTGTCAGCATGGGACTTGATACGAGTTTCTTCAGCAATCAACTCATGAACAACCGAATCAACAGTGGGAAGAGGTGTACGATGCAAGATTGATCCACGCAGACCTTCAAAATTTGAACGTAATGCCATCAAGAACTGAACCAAACGTTGCTCTTCCCTTCTATCAATATAAGGCTTAAAAGCCTTCAACACATCAGGTTCTGTAAGAGCTAACTGATCCCACAAATCATACATAGCTACATAAAATTCCTGAACACTGAGATTGTTCTGTTGGAGGGCTCGAATATCAAACTCTAACTGATACTGCTTTGCAAAGTTAGACTGAGTATACAACCTAGCCAAGTGATCCCAAACCTCCTTTGACGTGTCATACTTCTCCAACTGAGTACCAATAGACTGGATGACAGAATTATTAATCCAAGTAATGATCTTGGAGTTATCAGTCTCCCATGAATCCAGTAAGGTTGCATAATTAGCGGCCTTCTCGTCTGTTGGTTTCTTCTTGTCACCAGCAACAATCCCCCACATAGTCTTGCCCCGCAAGAAATTTTTCATAACATAACTCCAATAGGCATAGTTCTTTCCATCAAGTTGAATACTAATGGACTGAAGAGAATCATCTCTTGGGGCCATATTTCAATATCAGTCAAATAGTAAATACGAGTAGCAGCAAAAAACGATCAAGATCTCGAAATCAACAAAGCTAGATGAAAACAAAACCCTCAAAACTGACAAACGAACAAATCAAACCAAACCAAATACAGAAACGAGCAAAAAAGGCATACCCCAAAATTGCAAATGGTGGCAATGAACAGTGCATGTGAACAGTACCGATGAATAGTGCGATGAACAGTACCCGTGAACAGTAGTCGTGTTGAACAGTACCCGTGAACATTATCGATGAACAGTAACTCCGATGAACAGTAATCGCGATGAACATTAATCCATGAACAGTATCGCCAATGAACAGTAATCGATGAACAGTGACGATGAATAGTACTCGCCCCTAAAAAAACGAAAAACTACAGATAATCAACCGAGCTCTGATACCATGTAAACTAACAAGTGAAATACATATAACGGCTAGGGTTTCATATTATTATCAAAGAGAAGTGCAAATACAATGAAAAGGAAAGACATAATATATAGACAAGCTAATTAGGGTTTCCTAGCGAAAAGGCCCAATCATAAAATCCAATACAAAATAAAGCCCAAAATCTTATTAGGCTAACAAGCCACACAATGGAAGGGAGTGAGGGGAGAGTGGGAGAAGGTTTCCCAGCAACATTGCATTTCACAACGGGTGGTGGCGGTGATCCTTGATGGGAGCGGAAGTGGGTGTCAATGGGCAGCAACTGGTGGTCTTTCAAGGTGGCAGAGTTGTGTGGGCAGCACTCTTTGTTGCTTCCTTCATCGTTTCTATTTGTTTTGTATGTCGAGGGAGGGAAGAGAAGACATGGGCTGGTGGGTGGTGGGCCGATTGATGATGGTAGGAGGGTAAATGGGTGATTTAGGGTGGTTTAGTAGTGGTGTATGGTGGTGATTAGGCTAGAGAGATATGGAGGGGGGAGAGAGAGATTTGAGAGAGAGCTGGAGTTGTTGTATGAAAACGGAGGTGGTGTGAGCTTCCTTTTATAGTTGAAGTTCCCACACACAACACAAGTGAACCATACCTCCAACTCATCTTGTACTCTCTTGGTGAAACTTGCACACAAAGAAGAGGGGGAGAAGATATAGTCACATGAAATGATACAAGGGAGGGAAATATCAGATTTTTGGGCTTCTTAAGTCACATGTTGGCCCCAGATCGGTTATTCCTCCATTAATTGCCCAAAAACCCACAAAACCGGGTGTGTGGGGATCCGTGTATCGAGAATTTTTTCGAGAATATCGTTGGATAGATTTTAATTCAAGGATTCCTGAACATCAAACGGATTAATTTTTGGAGTTACGGATCTCCGGGAAATTGTGTTTGAAGTTTCGCGTCTTAACGGCTCGCGTTGTCCGTTTTCGCGACTTTTGTAAATATTTTCGTATAAATTATTTCGAGTATGAAATTAAATAATAGACTATAACCTGAGTCCAAAAACTCTCTCGGAAATCCCGTCAGCAAAGCATAAGTACTTCAACGGATCGATTCGGTTTTACGCGATTAAAGAAAAACCGTGTTTTACTGTTTGTTTTCTTAAAACTGTCGTATCTTTTGCATACGAACTCCGTTTTGGATGTTCTTTATATTTTTGGAAACAGGGGAACATGTAGTATCATATTTTAATGTTTGTTTTTCTAAAAACTGATTAATGCAAAATTTCAGTTTTTCAGACGCCTTAATCAGCGCTGCAGTTGAGCAGTTTGATTTGGTTACCAGTTTACACGTTTGGGCGTAAAAATATCATCTAATATTATATAATAATTGAATTGAACTCATTTATATTTCATTATATGCACTAAAACTGAACGAGTTAAATTTCAAACAAGTTTACTGTAATTTAGTCGTTTGAAACCTATGCCCTAAATTTCGGGATGTCACACAGTTGTACAAAAACTTTAGTCACACCAAGTTCTAGTCCTTTTTCCCTCTAATTCCCTAGGCATTTGGAAAAATCATAACAAGTGAATATTATAGCATATAATCAATCCTATATCCGAAGAATATGAGACTCGATTCATAATTTTTTACATAGATACCTTGTATCTCTTGCTATAATACTTCCATAAATCGAATTTCCTATGTTGAACCATTTAAACATGATATTCATATATGTCCAAGACTAAGTTCTTTTAAACCCTTCAATCTAAACTTTTAGATTTGAAACAAAGTATGAGTGTCCTCTCCTTTATGCCTTACTGTAGCGAAACAATTTCTAAACTTTGCAACTTGCAAATTTTTAGACTTTGTTTCCTACAAATAGTATTGCCAACTTGCAACACTTAGCATAAAAATTATGCTCCTACTAACATAACACTTATGCTACCATTTGCATAACAATTATGCTCCCACTAGCTTTGACGTGTACCAAAAAATCAATTGGACTTCTACAAATCAATACTATTGACTTTCTTACTAAAGTGCAGATTTATGATACGTAATGCTTCGACAAGTCTTCAACTAGACTTCTCAAGCTTATACACCTTTCATTAGATAGCGTATGTGTGTGTGTTCAAACCCTTTTAGAACTTATAACCACATGTCCTGAAAGTTCAAACAATTCATTGTCATCTTTCACAATTCGAACTATGAAAAGGGATGTCATAATCATATTGCAAATTTGAGAATGCAATTAACACAAATACTAACCATAATGATATTTATTAGGTATTTAAAATCTACTAGTGAAAGTGTTTCCTTATAATCAGTCTCATGAATTAAAGCGAAACTTTTTGCCACCTAGATTTTATGGTGTACATGTTCCCATCCATGTGAATCTATCATTTCCAACCTACAATCATAAGACGAGGTTTATGAAAAAACAAATTCAAATTTAGGTTTCATGGACTGAACTTTTCTTATTCTTAATTTCTTGTCATCTGGTAGCACAAGGGCCTACCAGTGCTTCCATGTTGTTAAGCAGTTCACCCATATTGATCAATGTACTTTCACCGACCAACGTGCTCTGCTTTTTGCAGTCAAATGAGAACCATAGAACTCATAAGCATTGCCAACCCAACTTGAAGGTGCACAGAAACAAGAATGTGTCAACTTAACATGATAGGTTATCAACCTTAGGTCGTGTGCTAGTGATAACTAAAAGTTTTATTCTTGATCGAATCCTGAAACTCTTCAAGATCATTGATACTCCCACTAACTTCTTGACATATAAGTTTCTATCTCAAGGAACATTTCTTGATGAGCAAAAACAAATATTCAAAAGTTAGTGTGGATTCTTGACAAGCAAAACTTCATGGAATTAGTCTTAGTTCATCTTTTGTTTTAACCAAAACATCACAACTTCCAATTACAAATGTGCTAGAGTAAGAAAACATTATTACTCCACATTTCATGAGGTTTTATAAACCTACTTAGTATAAAACAAGTTTTCAAGATACGATGTGTAGTAACTAGAGCATGGCTTTAATACTTGATTAGAAACAAAGTATGGCCCATCTCTTGATTGAACCATCTCAACAATATTCGATTCCTCTTCTTAGTCAATCAAATGCACTAGGATGTTCTTCAAGGATCAATTCAGACATAGTTCCACAATCATTAAGATGATCACAAAACACGATACTAAAGTGTTCTACTTTACTTTCAGATTGGAGAAACCTTTATCTTTCTACCTAACAAATTCTTCTTATTCGTTCTGCCACTCTTTGAAACCTTTCAAAGTATCAGAATTATGTTTAATCTTATAAACACAACCATTTTTACTGAATCATCAGTAAATCATGACGAATAGAATTTTCATCCTTTGTGGCAGATATGAGTCGTTCATATCAATGGACTAGATTCATTAGTCCTTCACTTTGAATCACATAAAACATATGATCAATGAATTAGTCATAATCTCCCAAAGATCAAGATTGTCATACATCATACAATTTGAATTGTATGACTCCAATTTTCTATCCAATTGGAACTTGGGTGATGAGAATTCTTTATCACTTAGTCAATTATGACATTTACCACATGTGAAATAATAAGAATCAAATCCACAATTAATATTACTAATAATAGAAATGTAACCAACACTCTCATAGACACCATTGCAAGGAAATATAAATTAATCCAACTATATAAACCAAAATTTCACTTTTATTGATAATACACAAAAAATTGGAACTTGTCCTTACAATGCATAAATGAAAACAATGCTTCTAGAAATTTCCTAAGCAATCTATTAAATTATCATAAATCCTAAGTAGTAGCTTCCAAAATCTAATCATCGAACCATGTGACCGAAATCCATATCTCACGATCAGATTCAGTTCACTCTTCTTAAGCTTCCTTCTTTCTCTTAGATCCTTCAATACCATTAAAATATGATCATCACATCATGTATTAAGAATCTATGAATATAAACTTGTTAAGATAATAGAGTTATATAATGGATGTACCTGAAGTAGAGTCACACGACTTGACTTTACCATCTCTGAGATCTTTCAGGTAGTCTGGGCAGCTTAATAACCAATGTCCCTTCAATTAGCAATAGAAACATATGGACCTTTTAGGGTTAGCACATTGAACGATATCAGAACTAGCCTTTCTTTTTACCATACGATCAAACAGTTCAACCTTGGCCGATCCCTTTCCATTGGGAAGAGAAATCTTTTCTGGAACACCATTGTCAATGTCCATGGAAATTTTGGAATAAGATCCTTTAAATACTTTTGCTTCACTTGTGCTCTTAAGCATTTCTGCTTCAGCAACAATCAACATATGTGTCAGATCAACTGGGGTCACGTCGCGGTCACTCATATAAAGGTCCTCAGTGAACTTACTATATGACTTAGGAAGCGAAAGTAGAACCAAATCAATGGCTTTCTACCTTAGGAAAATGACACCCAATCTATCAAATTTTTCAATGTACGATTTCATTTTCAGAACATGCGTACACACAGAATTTCCATCCTCATGTTTACATGTCAATAGGACTTGAGTAATTTCGTATCTTTCTACTCGAGGGAATCATGACGTGGGGAGAGTCATTGGAGGAGGAGGAGGAAGAGTTGGAGAAGCATGATATCCATTTCCACCATTTCTTGAAGAAGGCAACATACTTTCACTTTGATCAGAATGTGGAAGATCATCTTCATATGGTAGAGGAAAACCATTTATAAAAGAATTAGGAAGACCATTGTTGTCTTGACTTGACATATATAAAGGGAGAAAAGAGAACTCAAGTTAGTTGATTTTTAATCCTTAATTATTAACCCATAAGTTTTAAATTAAGGCTAGGATCCATATTTTCGATTCGAACTTTGAAGAAGGATGTCGTAATCAAATTCGAATCTATTTTAGGTAGGTAAGGCTTTTACCAATTTCAATCTTATGAAACGCCTAGATCTTTTGAGATTCATTGAATTTAATCAATGGCATGTTTAATCTCAGATTATGCTCTCACTTTTATGACCGGGATGCCGAGGATCACAAACGAGATATGAATAACCATGCAAATTAGCCTAGTACTTTCGATGTCATTTATCATCTCGTTTTAATGTGCCGGTTAGCCACACACGCTCCATTAATCAACAATAATTTTCGATACACCCATTACCACCCTTTATTAGTCCCTCATTGTTGTGCCGGTTAACCACACACGCTCCACTAACAAGTTATAAAGTGTAATGTGCAATTTCATGGATTAGCATACAAATTCACATTTTTCCTAAAGTAACTAAGAGTGTGATTTTAGAAAATAGTTTAGTTACTTTATGTCATTATACTTTTAATGAGATTTAACTTGTCCTATCAAACTCGTTCGGCTAACGACCCTCCACCACACATGAGAGCGGTGGATGAGAGTGGACAACCATTCAATGACCATTTTATAGGCCGCTTCCTTATACCCTCTTTATAGCATGGTTTCGTGAATAAGGCGTACTAGCGATTTGACTGACTATTCTTATACATATAATATATATTAAACTTTTAATTATATATACATAGTATAAGGTGCATTTTAAAACATTTTAAAATAGCAGGGGTTTAATCTTTAAATAAATCAAACTTTTAATTTAATTAAATTTAAACCATTTTATGGATCTATTAGTTGTCTTTTAATTAATTACTTAATTAAATTAATAATAAGATCCATAGGGATGTATTTTAAACTTTTCAAAAATACCAAATATTATTTGAAATTAACTATTAAGTTCAGTTAATATCTAGATTTATTATTTAAACATTTAAAAAATCAATCATATTAATCACAAAACAATTAATCAAGTCAAATGCTAATCTCCTAACTTCTAGGATTTTAATTTATCATCATGGATACACCAAAATCGGATTTTGGGATAAACATAGCAAGTAAATATCACATAAAAGTTGTTAAGGCAGATTAGGCATAAAATTATGTCCAGACTGAGCTCATGTCGTGTGCATCAGAAGCTCGCGTCGTGAGCTCCGACAGATCCAAAACATGTTTCTTTTTTTATTCACCAGTGTGAAAATACAAGAAAGACAACCCTAGGCTCTGATACCATTGATGGGTTTTTAGGGTTACATCTATAATGCCTTAAGCGGAAAACAATTACAAATTCAATTGATTAGGGCACATGCAACCTAGTTGGATCTATGTCTTTCACATATAACAATATACTATGAATCATCATATTACAAAACTTTCCTATGAAAAACTAATTTATAAGACAAAGAAACTTACGTTGAAGATTGTTATAGCAAACTATCTTGAATTCCTCCTTTAAAGACTCTTGGAAGCAAGCGCCACAAGTGTCGCATCTCTAATGGTTCACACCCAAACCCTAGCAACCAAGGAGCTTGAAGAGAGAGAAGAGAAGAAGAAGAATTTCGGCCCTAATCCTCTAGGAAGAGTCATTCACGAAATTCTTAACCCTTATGAGATATATAGAAGTCTAGGAAGGTGTTGGATAAGAAGGTATCTCCAAGATAACCCTAAACCCTTAGCTTCCTCCCTAAGACGTCCAAGGTACCCTTAGAGCCCAAGGAAACCCTAGAAAGCTTCTAGAGTTCGCCCCCCCCCCCCTTATAGGAGGTTCTAGAATTCCTCAATGCTCAACTATTGAACATTGTCTACCTTTAGTCCTCCTACTTTTATTAATCCAATTAATCCCAAAATTAATTCCAATTAATTTCTGATTAATTATTAATTAAATAATACCATTTCCAATTAATATATTATTTCATAATACATTAACAAATCATTTATTTTGATTTCTAATTAATTTATTATCCAAATAATAAATTAATAAATCAATCGTCTCTCTCTAAAAGTCATCATATTCAATTATCAGGTTTGAGGGCAACTCAAAAGGACTGTGCTACTATCAATTCAAGTATATACAAATTATAGTTATGGGCTTAGACTAAAATATACCTTTTAGGTATATTTACTTTTCATATATATATATATATATATATATATATATATATATATATATATATGTGTGTGTGTGTGTGTGTGTGTGTGTGTGTGTGTGTGTTGGGGGGGTGTTAATGAGAAAACCTATTTATTGGGATATATACCTTTTTTGAAACGTTGAATTTGAATCATCAATGGTTCTATAGGCCTAACTACTGAGAGGGGGTCTTTCTATTCTGCATCTATTTTATGTTGATGACGCGATTTTCGTTGGGGAATGGGATTGTGTCAGCATCAGAAATTTGTCTCGTATCCTTATTTGCTTTCACATATCATCTGGTCTAAAGGTGAACTTTTACAAATCTCGTATATTTGGAGTTGGAGTTTCTAATGCAGAATTATACGCAACTGCCCGTATTCTTGGCTGCTTGGAGGGTTCTTTCCCTTTCAATTATTTGGGCGTCCCAGTTGGAGCTAATATGGCATTGAAAAAGAACTGGAAGCCGATTCTTGATAAATTTAGCTCCAAACTATCAGTTTGGAAAGCTAAATCTTTATCGTTTGGTGGTCATCTCACTCTCATGAAATCTATCCTTGGTTCCCTTCCGACCTACTACATGTCTTTATTCAAAGCTCCTCAATGAATCATTGACAAGCTTGAAATGATCAGACACAGATTTCTTTGGGGGAACTATGGTGAACCCAAAAAGAAAATTCATTGGGTGGAATGGTCAAAAGCAATCACACCAATATCTGACGGAGGTGTTCAAATCGCCTGTTTATTTGCGCAAAATACAGCTCTCCTAATCAAATGGTGGTGGGGGATGATGAATGAAAAAGACAGTTTGCGGAAGATGGTTATTGATAGCATTCACAATCTGCACAATAAACCAACCTCTTATATTGCTAGGAAATCCACAAATGGCGTTTGGTGCAATATCTCCAACGCTGTAAATTCCATCCTGAACCTAAATATTGATGTGAATTAGATATTTAAGCTTATTCCAGGTTCTGGTGTCAAAATTCTGTTCTGGAAAGACAGTAGGTGTGGTGATACTTCTTTTCAAAAAATATTCCCTAATTTGTACTCGTTAGAAACAGTAAAATGTTCTGCTCTAGAGGACCGACTATCTAGCAATGGCTTCTCATTGATGTGGAAGTTTGAGCCGATGGGCGCTATCGAGACTAATGAACTTCTATAATTATACAAGGATATTGGAATGTTGACAGTTGTGAAATCTTCCAAATATGGTTTTGAATTCACTCTGAACCCTAATGCGGAATACACCGTCAACTGTCACACCCCCAAACCAGATTGGCGGAAACATTCGGGGGTGGATGACTTCACGTAGTATCATAACAATTGAATATTTGTAAAGAAAGTAAACACAACCATCATAAATATAATTTAAAAGTTACATTGTTGAATACAATACATGTCTCAAAATAAATTACAATATGATGAGTTAATAAGTTTTTAGACTGACATCTCTTCTCCAAAAGCTGATGATTTACCTGTATTACTGAATCCCTGAGAAATACAAGTAGTTTTGAAAAAGTGTCAACAATTAAGTTGGTGAGTTCATAAGCGTTTTTGTTTAAGAATAGAATCCTTTTTGGCATAAAATAACCGAGTTTGTTCCTAGAAAAATCCAATATTTTCCATATATGTGTGGTAGTTTGAAAAGGTTCCAAAGACTGAATGCATAAGTGTTTTCCATACTTGAAATAGTATAAGTAGATTTATATAAGTATATATAATCACTAAGGCGTTTAACAGCCCCGTAAACCGAGATGTATTAATACCCCATGTGAGTTTTTATAACCGTGCTATTGACCCAGACTGCCTGTAACAACGTTCGTCAGACGTTGGAATGATATGACGTTTGTCACCCCAGACCTGCCGGTCTAACTGTAGCTAACAGTTTAGGTGTGGGATTGTCAGTCCCATATAGATCTATACACAAATATCACGCTCTACCTACAAGAGATTATGGCTGATAAAACAGGACTTAATCTGCGAACTGAACGGTTCGATGAATTCAGATACCTCACAAAATTTGGTATCACAGGTTTACGTATGAAAAGTCCATTTTCCTTGTGAATATAAATATTTCCTCTTTTGTTTATAGTATGTAAAAATATCATGAATATCTCGTAACTATACCTATTATAGTTTTAAAAAGGGTGTTCCGTTAGGATGAAAAACCTTGGTGTATTACCAACCTTGCATGAAAAGTAGTCTTTAACTTTAGTAGTTACGTTATTTTATGTATTTAACATTTATACATAAGATGTAGGTAAAACATTTGAACTTATAAGCATTTCAACGTAAGTTTTTCTTGTGTTTCACTTGTATTTCCCCCCTAAAACATAAAAAAGACGTGAAAATATAGGGGTATGAACTCACCTGGAAAGTGTGGTGATTTGAAGAAAACGGGATTTTTCTCGGGCAGCACTTCGACCGGAAAGTGGTAAGTTTTTCGGGAATCTCGGAGCTTCGGACCTTCGTCGGAACTTGGATACAGAACCGGGGCGCCGGGATAGTTTTGGGAGGCTCGAGAGTGAAAAAGTGGGAGAGAAAATGGTGAATTAGCAACTTAAAATCGGAAGCCTCGCATTTTATTTATAGGGGGAGAACCTGGCCTCGTACGCTGGGCGTACTCCGAAGTACGTGGGGCGTACCTCGTCCGCAGCTCGTACGTTGGGCGTACCCTCGTACGCGGGGCGTACGTCAGCGATGACGTCATCGGTCGCCGGTCTTCGGATGGGACGGGAGTAGAGGGCATAGGGGCGACGTGGCCGATCCGAGGCCTTGTATTGGGTACGTTAGGCGTACTCCGAAGTACGCGGGGCGTAACCCTTCGGATAAGCCTCGAAGTGTGTGCCCAAATCTTCTAAAATGCGTAACTTTCGCATACGAGCTCCGTTTTTGACGTTCTTTTTAGCCAGGCGTAGGTGAGAATACACTCTACAACTCCCGTTTAGACTTCATTGGCACATTTTGACTTTATTTTTAATTATATAATTTTTAATAGGCCGGGACAGGATAAATCCGTTAAAAATTCATAACTTCCTCATCCGATGTCCGTTTTCGTCTGTGTTTTTACCGTTGTACTACTATTGTCGAGATCTTCAATTCTCTTTTAGGTTGTGTCGGCTAAAAATCGTTTGATCTTTATTTCGAGTTTTTAGTTGTCTACTGCTGTTCTAAAACTTAGAAAAATCATAACCTCCTCATACGAAGTCAGATTTGGATGTATTTTTTATGTACGCTCACGGTTTGTTATTATCTACGACTTTCTTTTAGATACTTAAAGCTAAAAAGTCTTTTATTGAAATTTCACTTTTTACGTTTAACAGTGTTTTACTGGTTTTGTCGCGGATCTTTGATTGGTCATAACTACTTCGTTATAACGTCGAATTTGAGTGTTCTTTATATTTCTGGAAACCTTGACACGATATCTAACATTTTATGTATCCCAATTGAGAATTTAGAACATTTTATTTTTGACGCTATTTTTAATATATCAGAAGTAGATTACAAATCTTTGACTTTTAGGTCATTACTTTGACTTGAAATATCGGGTTGTCACATCATCCCCTCGTTAGAGGGAATTTCGTCCCGAAATTTTAGTCTAGGATAAGTAGTTATGGACTAGGAAAAAGATGCGGGTATTTCTGTTTCATCTGATCTTCGCGTTCCTAGGTGTATTTAGGTCCTCGCTTTGCATTCCAGCGAACCTTCACAATGGGTATGCGACTTTGTTTTGTTCTTTTTATTTCCCTATCCATTATTTCTACCAGTTCTTCTACGAAGTGGTGACTCTCGTTGATTTCGATTTCGTGCAGAGGGACAACGAGGGTCTCATCGGATAAGCACTTCTTTAAGTTTGACACATGAAAGGTATGATGTGCGTTATTTAGTTCCTGCGGTAATCGAAGCTTGCATGTTACCGGGCCGATCCTGGCAATGGTCCGATATACCTTGGATTTAGTTTCCTACGTTTTTCCAAAATGTATTAATCCCTTCCAGGGTGAGACCTTCAACGGTACTCGGTCTCCAACCTGAAATTCCAAGGGCTTCCGTCTTTTGTCCGCATAACTCTTTTGTCTGTCTCTTGAAGCTTTTAGTCGTTCCCGGATTTGGACAATCTTCTCGGTCGTTTCTTTTATGATTTTTGTGTTAGGAATTGAGACAGGGTACACGCAGCGGAAACACTATCACACACACAAACGAAACGAGAAAATAAAGCAATAAAGGAACACAAGGATTTTACGTGGTTCGGATTCGGTGTAAATCCTACGTCCACGG
Organism: Lactuca virosa; assembly: GCF_052849685.1. NCBI lineage: Eukaryota > Viridiplantae > Streptophyta > Magnoliopsida > Asterales > Asteraceae > Lactuca > Lactuca virosa. Next base: position 75,595,419 of record NC_136431.1, read on the forward strand.
GCTGCAACTAGATTTTCTTATTAACTCAATAAGATTAAAATTTATAACTCTACAAGTTATATTTGATGCACACATACAAAGGGTTACATCGCACATATATATATAGGAGAGAGAGCCGTACTTTCTTTTGTTTACACAAATTGCCGTCCAAAATTTTCCTTCAATTCACATATTGTGAATATAATATTGCGGCCGTCCATTACCGACCATGCAAAAAATGCGTCCAATAATAAACAATTGATTTGCCGACATGTACGTCCATTCAATATTAAACAATTGAATTGTTTAATAATTGTCAAGTTACATTTATGGCCCTTGAACTCTTAGGAACTTGTCAATTTGTTCAAGACTCCATAAATCTTAACAATCTCCCACTTGGAGGCTTGAACAAATTAGTCTTTCTCCGCCATCCAACTCTTAATTACTCCAGTAATCTTAAAAACAACCAAGTCCTTTTAGGCTTCCAGTTCCAATGAACAAGCTAAAACTTAGTCTGATTTCTCTAGTTGCAGCCGCCCCTCATCATCAATTACTAGAAGGGCCAGTTGAAGCTCCCACTAGCTCCAACTCAGCCGTGGCTAATCCCACCACCGACTCATCCTCTGTCTCAACCGGTTTGGACACTCCACTAGATCCAGAGATACACCGAGGACCACTAACACTCTCCAAACTTTGCAAACATTCAACAGGAGAGAATTTTTCAGTCTTAGTCTTCAAAACCCAACGGCTCTTTGTAACTGTACCAGGAACACGTCTCGTGCTCCCACTGTCACAGAATCCCCTGAATGGTTTAGACTTTTGAACTCGTTCAGCTAACATCTCTTTGGCTCCAGAATTCATGTTTGCAAAATGAACTCTCTTAGCCGTACATTTAGCGAACCAGATTTTGTCTTGCTTAACAGGGACGGTCATAATTCCCTCATCAGGTACCTCAACCATATACAATGACCCACACTTCATACCACGAGCAATCACCAGATCACCATTGACCACCCTCCATTTACCACTTCCAAACCTTACTTCCAGTCCTTGTTTATCCAGCTGACCAACAGAAATCAATTTCTTCTTCAGCTCCGGAATCACCCTGACATCCTTCAGGCTCCATGTAGTTCCCAATGAAGTAACCAAATCAATATCTCCCATGCCCGTTACTTGAAGCATCTCGTCATTTGCTAACCGTACCTTTCCAAAATCTCTTTCTTTTAGATTCACCATCGTTTCCCCGTTGTCCATGGCGTGAAACGAAGCCCCTGAATCCATGACCCAAGAGTCTACAGAACTTTCCATACTGAGTATCAATGCACCATCCTCAGACACACTCTCAGCACCGGTAATGTTCAATTCTTTCTTTGGACATTGACTCTTAACATGTCCCACCTCCTGGCAGTTCCAGCACTTCACATTCTTCTTAGTTCTAGATGAACTTCTTCCCCGACTCCCACTGCTTCCACTATTCCTGCTATTCCCTCTACCTCTTCCGACATTTAATAAATCAGAAGAGGAAGATCCACCTTGATTCTTGCGTCTGATATCCTCGCCTAGAACCAAATCTCTAACCCCTTCAAAAGTCATACCACTGGTCCCCACGGAACTCGTAACAACGGTAACTATTCCGGACCAGCTATCAGGTAGAGAAGCTAGTAGCAGCAAAGCTTGAGTCTCATTATCAAATTTAATTCCCATAGATGATAATCTGGACAGAATTGAATTTAGATTATTAATATGAACCGTAACTGAGCCTTCCTCATTCATCCTTGTAGTGAACAACTCCTTCATCAAGAACACCTTGTTAGCCGCCGATGGTTTCTCATACATATTTGACAAAGCCTCCATCATACCACGCGCCGTGGTTTCATTCATGATGTTGAAAGCAACGCTCTTCGTCACTGACAATGTAATAACCGCCTTGGCTTTCTTGTCCTTTGAGTTCCACGCATCTTCAAAAGCTTTTTCCATTTTCTCCGGTTTGTCTCCGAGTACCATGTCCAAGTCTTTCTGACATAGCAATGCTTCTAATTGCATTTTCCACCAGCTAAAATCAGAACCATTGAACCTTTCGATTATAATCTTGTCTTCAGCCATTACGACAAACAAGAGACAAATCAGGTACACTCGTGCGTGATAAAAAAAAACGATCGTACCCTCCAAACCTTGCTAACCAGGCTCTGATACCAGTTGTTAGGAATTGAGACAGGGTACACGCAGCGGAAACACTATCACACACACAAACGAAACGAGAAAATAAAGCAATAAAGGAACACAAGGATTTTGCGTGGTTCGGATTCGGTGTAAATCCTACGTCCACGGGCTGCAACTAGATTTTCTTATTAACTCAATAAGATTACAATTTATAACTCTACAAGTTATATTTGATGCACACATACAAAGGGTTACATCGCACATATATATATATATATATATATATATATATATATATATGTATATATATATATATATATATATAGGAGAGAGAGCCGTACTTTCTTTTGTTTACACAAATTGCCGTCCAAAATTTTCCTTCAATTCACATATTGTGAATATAATATTGCGGCCGTCCATTACCGACCATGCAAAAAATGCGTCCAATAATAAACAATTGATTTGCCGACATGTACGTCCATTCAATATTAAACAATTGAATTGTTTAATAATTGTCAAGTTACATTTATGGCCCTTGAACTCTTAGGAACTTGTCAATTTGTTCAAGACTCCATAAATCTTAACATTTTGGGCCTGTGAGAGTGCTGTCCGGTATTTGTCCTCTAACTAGCTGCGTGTTACCCACTTCAGCCCGGCACAGAGGTGATCTGCACTTGCGGCCATAGAGGGCTTTGAATGGGGCAACCTTGATGTTAGTGTGATAGCTATTGTTGTACGAGAACTCGACTAGTGGTAAATGAATATCCCATGCTTTACCAAAATCGATCGCACAAGCCCTCAACATATCTTCCAAAGTTTGAATGGTCCTTTCACTCTGACCGCCAGTTTGTGGATGGTAATCTGTACTTATGTCCTAGCCTAGTTCCCAGAGATCTTTGTAAATGTTGCCAGAAACGAGGGGGGTGAATCTGCTATTCCGGACTGAGATAATAGATATTGGTACACCGTGCAGTCTAAAAATCTCTTTGAGGTAAGTTCTTGTTAGCTTCTCCATCTTATCAGTTTCTTTTATTGGTAGAAAGTGTGGATTTGGTCAATCTATCGACAATCACCCCAAATGGTATCATAACCACCCGTTGACTTGGGTAAAATAGTTATGAAAATCATTGCATGGATTATGCCTGATTCATCTAATATAGTTCCGTGTATACGAGTCGTATATAGTTAAGATTGAAAAGGCGGTCGAATAAATGATTCATCTCTAAGCCCACATCCAGACAAGGAAAAGGAGTCAAAGTGGAATCATCAATTCTAAGCCTGTAGAATCTTAATTACGTAGTACTCTTATGTATACATTTGATAGTATTAAATCAATCGCATAAATTTTTGGGGTCTTTGTTGGTGAACTTGACTTTCTGTGCGAATAGTATTCCTGGAAACCCTGTTGGCAGTACTTGAGCAAAGTTATAGAAAATTTGGTGCTCCTTACGTGACTACTTCGTCGGAGGTTTTTGTTGGTTTCCTTGATTGTCATTAGGGTTCGAAGTGTCGACCCCGTTTTCATTTTCTTTTGTGTTGTTATGGTTGAATTGCGCCATGACAACTGCCACTGCTGCCGATACAACGGCTTGGAACGTAACGGAGTCTATGTGTAGGATCAGGGTTTCGTCGGTTGGTTGATCAAATTAGTCATCTACACGAGGTAGTGGGTAACTATTCTTAATGGTATGCTTGTTCAGTTCTCGATAGTCGATGTACATACGAAACGATCCGTCTTTCTTCTTGACGAACCAGACCGGTGCTCCTTATGGGGAGAAGCTTGGTCTAATAAATCCTTTATTGAGAGGTTCGTTAAGTTGACCGGAGAGTTCCTGCATCTCTGTTGGAGCAGGACGGTAAGGTGATTTAGCTATAGGGGTAGTTCCTGGGATTAAGTCGATTCGAAACTCGGCTTGACGTTGCGGTGGAAATCCTGATCGTCCTTCTGGAAAAATGTTGGGAAGGTCGCGTACTTCTGGGATATTATTTGGTGTTCTTCTTTCTAAGTCTAAAAACTATTGGTTAGGTTAGAAGGGCGTGGTACCCCTCGCATGGGTACTTCTGAAGGGTTTTGCGTTATGGGTCGGAAAAATTTCATCTGACGGTTGTTTAAGGGAAGAGTTCTTTTCATCTAGCACATAAACTTTGCATGGTAAGAACCAAGCCAAACTATATCGGATGATGATGTCGTAACTTTTTGATGATTTTAATATTATGTTGGTCTGGAAGAAGAAATGATTACTAGGATAAACAACTAACCTTGGTATTAATACTACGAACCCTATTATATCACAAATTACAAGTAAAAACTAAACGAGGGTTCTGATAATTTGAAATAATGAACTTTCGTGAAGTAATCCCTACTAGGTTTTTCTATTATCGTCCGGTGTGTGCAAGAAGGTATAATTATAACGTAACGTGTAAAATTATGTAAAATTTTCAGGGGTCTAATTATTGAGGTTTAGATACGCACCAGAACTTCCTAGTAGAGTTCTTTGTTGCATTTTCATATTCCGTTGTTACACTCCCCCTGTTCCCCGTCATTCCTCTCCGTTGGGCAGTCCCTCTTGAAGTGTCCTATTTCACCACAAATGTGGCATATTAGACTGGCGCCCACATTGGTGGTTGAAGTGATGAGCTCGACCGGGGTCCTACAGAAACGGGTCGTGTGCCCCTTCCTGTTGCATCTATTGCAATGCAGCACTCGGCAGACTCCATAATGATGGTAGTTGCACTTACTGCAGAGTGGGAGGTTTCCTAGGTACGGTGTGGTCGGTGTTGGGATAGCAGGGTTGATGGGGATATTGACAGCCCCAACTTGATACTTTTCTGAAGGCCCTTGAGTTGAACTGCTCCCTTTCTCGCTCTCGAACTTTCGTTTCAGGATGTTAGGTTTGAGGTCTTGAGTTTCTTTACAAACAGGCACTCGTTGTTGTACTTGGTTATCACCATGATTGGGGTTGTCGATAACATTTCCACTAACATTTGCGTTGTTAGCATTTAGGTGAGTCATGACAGCTGCTACGGCAGCTGTGACCGCAGCTTGAAAAGTAGCCAAATCTATCTGAAGAGTTGGTGCTTTGCCAGCGGTTTGGTTATGTTTCTTCGGAGGCATGATTATGTTATATGATAAGAAAATAAGTTTGTGAGCGACTATGGTTGGCTCTAGATGTATTCTGATCATTCATGTGATTGTAAGTTTTTCGTTTTGTTATACTGTTCTCGATGGTTCGACCTACATCCCTATGATGCAGTCCTGGTAAAGAGTAGGAGTAAGTTTCTAAAATGGTTACAAGACGAGTGTTTATCCAACTAAATCATCTTTGATTGGAGGTATAATGCTTTCCACCTTCGAAAAGATTTGAAAGCGATACATGATCGAGTCTACACAAGGTAGACTTATGAGTTTGATAATTATTCACTCTCGACTGGAATTCCGTGATCCGATATATTGCTATTAGTCATAACGGAAAGACGATAAGCTTAAAACCTAACGCGAGAAAGGTAATCACTAAATCACTAGGTGGCATTAGTAGTCATCACTATGACGAAGGGTATTCAAGCACTTCGTATGGAACACGCGTGGTTTTTCCTTGGTTCTATGATTTAATCCGAGCGGTAATGGTTCATTCTCCCTTGGTATCTACATGGTGTCCTTCTCCTCTGTAGGTACATGGAATTTCTGTGTCGTCTTACTTCCGATTCTAACACTGATCCCCGTTACTTCATAACGGAGAGTTCGAATCCCGAAAGTTCACGCGAACGTTTCCTCGCTGTCTTTAACAAGGTAGCGTCATGTTGTGGTTTCTATAGTTTCCTCTGGGTTGCGAGTACAGACGGTGTTAATTTCAGAGGCAACATCTATCAACTAAGTTTACGAAGATGGAGATAATGGTAAGAATTCAAGAGTGAGAGTAATGAAAGTGATCCATGAACTCAATCACCATAGCTTAATCATTAAATGAGAGTGTGATTTTGGTAGATTTCTAACAATAGAAGGATGAAAGTATTTGGACAATGATTTCCCTAGGAGATTAGACGTTTGCCAATGTCATTGGTAGCAAAGATGTGATAATTTCGGGAAAAATCGACCTTGGAGTAGGTCTTACATCACATCAGGATTGAGAAAATTTTGACAGTACATAGACCTAACTGACTGAAAGTTCAAGGTCTTAACATAAGCATGAAATTAATACTAGAGTCTATACATAGACCTAACTTATATCCAAAAGAGAGAGTAGAGTATACTCTACTTGCAGCGAGAACCGCTCGAATGAGTCCTTGATTCTGCCAGACGATGCTCCATGTCCAACATGCGTCTTTCAAACGTTGCCTGATGACCTCGAAGTTCCCTGACTTCAGCTTGGGTTGTAGTTAGTTCTCTCTGCAGGGTCATATTCTGGTTTAGGGTTCTTCCATGAGCAGCCTCTAGATGGCGAATGCGAACTGTATTGACTCCCGCATCGACATCAACCTCCATAACCCGGTTGATGGCTGCCCTTCCCTGTTCCTCATTACGAGCAACCATGCGAACCAGAACAAGCAGGATTCTGTGTGTTGAGCCTCCCTCGCTCAGATTGTAGAAGCTTCGGTCTCCGTTGTAGGGTAAGGGTTGACCTTGCTCGTGACTCCATCTGTTCAAGTTTGCTGCCCACAGAGGTGTGGGGCCTTGAAATCCTGGTCGAGGGTTAGGATTTGGGATAGGAGCCACCAGGGGTAGATTATTGACTTCTGGCTCGGAGTCAGAATCTTCTGGGAAATTTTCTACGAAATCGGCATCCAATGGAATTGCATGATTCTCTTCTGGCTCGGCATCGGTCCACCCACCATTATCTTGGTTGGGAAAGTACGGGCCACAGGGGAGATGGGGTCCAGTCATGAAATCTAAGCGAGGAAAGGGATGTAAGAAACATCTAATAGGCGTATAACTTAGAAAATTTTAGGGTGATCCTTACTAGTTACTTCAATACTTGCGTAGTGCATACCAACCATATGTAATCAAGATAGAATAGACCTTCGAATAAGTGACCCTAACTCTAAGTCCACAACCAAACAAGGAACAAGAAGTAAAGCAAAGATCACAGATTCTGAGTCTATGACACCCAAGTCACACATAACCTTAGCGTATCCACTCAACAACTATTGACCTATTAATAAAGACCTTTTTGTTCTTAAATAAGTAATTATAGCAACACAAAATACTCCTATAGTATTTTAAATTTGTAATTTTGATTCTAGTGTTTTCTTTGGTAAGTTTTCGACTTGTTGCTCACTATGACTATTCCCCGACAAACGTTGGTCATATCTCGGATAAATATAGTTGATCAGGCTATATTTATTCTCAATCTGATTACATACCCCGAGGCCTAATCGTAGCGTCTCAACTTGCCTTAATACTTTTGTATAGTTTTGACTATGATACTAGATCGTTGTGCATGCATGTACTTATACTTTTATGAAACTAGCATTTTAATTTAAAAAGTATAGTTTGTGTGAAAACGTTTAGTCAGAGAGTTTTAGTCCATTTGCATTTATAGTTTGTATATCTTATGTGGTTCGATATACTTAGTTCACTATAAACAATGCTCTGATACTAATCTGTCACACTCCCAAACCAGAATGGCGGAAACATTCGGGGGTGGATGACTTCACGTAGTATCATAACAATTGAATATTCGTAAAGAAGGTAAACACAACCATCATAAATATAATTTAAAAGTTACATTGTTGAATACAATACATGTCTCAAAATAAATTACAATATGATGAGTTAATAAGTTTTTAGACTGACGTCTTAGCGTCCCTTCTCCAAAAGCTGATGATTTACCTGTATTACTGAATCCCTGAGAAATACAAGTAGTTTTGAAAAAGTGTCAACAATTAAGTTGGTGAGTTCATAAGCGTTTTTGTTTAAGAATAGAATCCTTTTTGGCGTAAAATAACCGAGTTTGTTCCTAGAAAAATCCAATATTTTCTATATATGTGTGGTAGTTTGAAAAGGTTCCAAAGACTGAATGCATAAGTGTTTTCCATACTTGAAATAGTATAAGTAGATTTATATAAGTATATATAATCACTAAGGCGTTTAACAGCCCCGTAAACCGAGATGTATTAATACCCCATGTGAGTTTTTATAACCGTGCTATTGACCCAGACTGCCTGTAACAACGTTCGTCAGGCGTTGGAATGATATGACGTTTGTCACCCCAGACCTGTCGGTCTAACTGTAGCTAACAGTTTAGGTGTGGGATTGTTAGTCCCATATAGATCTATACACAAATATCACTCTCTCCCTACAAGAGATTATGACTTATAAAACAGGACTTAATTTGCAAACTGAACGGTTCGATGAATTCAGATATCTCACAAAATTTGGTATCACAGGTTTACGTATGAAAAGACCATTTTCCTTGTGAATATAAGTATTTCCTCTTTTGTTTATAATATGTAAAAATATCATGAATATCTCGTAACTATACCTATTATAGTTTTAAAAAGGGTGTTCCGTTAGGATGAAAAACCTTGGTGTGTTACCAACCTTGCATGAAAAGTAGTCTTTAACTTTAGTAGTTACGTTATTTTATGTATTTAACATTTATACATAAGATGTAGGTAAAACATTTGAACTTATAAGCATTTCAACGTAAGTTTTTCTTGTGTTTCACTTGTATTTCCCCCCTAAAACATAGAAAAGACGTGAAAATATAGGGGTATGAACTCACCTGGAAAGTGTGGTGATTTGAAGAAAACGGGATTTTTCTCGGGCAGCAATTCGACCGGAAAGTGGTAAGTTTTTCGGGAATCTCGGAGCTTCGGACCTTCGTCGGAACTTGGATACGGAACCGGGGCATCGGGATAGTTTCGGGAGGCTCGAGAGTGAAAAAGTGGGAGAGAAAATGGTGAATTAGCAACTTAAAATCGGAAGCCTCGCATCTTATTTATAGGGGGAGAACCTGGCCTCGTACGCTGGGCGTACTCCGAAGTACGCGGGGCGTACCTCGTCCGCAGCTCGTACGCCATCGATGACGTCATCGGTCGCCGGTCTTCGGATGGGACGGGAGTAGAGGGCATAGGGGCGACGTGGCCGATCCGAGGCCTTGTATCGGATACACTGGGCGTACTCCGAAGTACTCAGGGCGTAACCCTTCGGATAAGCCTCGAAGTGTGTGACCAAATATTCTAAAATGCGTAACTTTCGCATACGAGCTCCGTTTTTGAAGTTCTTTATATCCACGCGTAGGTGAGAATACACTCTACAACTCCTATTTAGACTTCGTCGGCAAATTTTAACATTATTTTTAATTATATAATTTTTAATAGTCCTGGACAAGATAAATCCGTTAAAAATTCATAACTTCCTCATCCGATGTCCGTTTTCGTCTGCCTTTTTACCGTTGTACTACTATTGTTGAGATCTTCAATTCTCGTTTAGGTTGCGTCGGCTAAAAATCGTTCGATCTTTATTTCGAGTTTTTAGCTGTCTACTGCTGTTCTGAAACTTAGAAAAATCATAACTTCCTCATACAAAGTCAGATTTGGACGTTCTTTTTATGTACGCTCACGGTTTGTTATTATCTACGAATTTCGTTTAGATACTTAAGGCTAAAAAGTCTTTTATTGAAATTTCACTTTTTACGTTTAACAGTGTTTTACCGGTTTTGTCGCGGATCTTTGATTGGTCATAACTACTTCGTTATAACTCGGATTTGAGTGTTCTTTATATTTATGGAAACCTTGACACGATATCTAACATTTTATGTATCTCAATTGAGACTTTAGAACATTTTATTTTTGACGCTATTTTTATTATATCAGAAGTAGATTACAAATCTTTGACTTTTAGGTCATTACTTTGACTTGAAATATCGGGTTGTCACATCAACACTATGAGGAGGTTGCTAGAATCTAAATTGATTTTGTATAAAGGTTTATCCATCTGTTGGTCAAAACTGATACCTTTGAAAGTAAGATGATTTATTTGGAGAACTTCATTGGCTAGAATCCTTGTGGCCAATGCTTTGATGGTCAGGAGTGTTAACACTACAAATATTATTTTCCATTTATGCAACAAGGAGAATGAATCAACAAATCATCTACTCGTTACTTGTGACTATACTCGGGATGTACAATATTGGATCCTTAAATGGTGTGGAGTACAAAGGAGAAGATTCTTGAATGTTAAGGAATTCATTGATTATGCAGCTATTTGGCGAAACTGCCCTAGAAAAAAAGAGATTCTAAACTTGGTATTCTATTGTCGTCTGTGGAATATTTGGTTGGCCAGGAATGAGAAAATTTTTAAGAAAATTGTTGCACCACCGACAAAAACTTCGGACAACATTATATCCTCATCCTAAGTCTGGTATAAGTATAGAAGCAAATGTGGATGTGGAGTGTGGACCGATTTGTGTATTTCACATTTCTCTTACTTTTTTTCGTAGTTATGTTCATTTGTTAGATACTTATTCTCTTTACTTTTCTACTTGTATATGTATTATTGCCTCGTTTTAGATTCTTGCTTGCGAGTGTTTGTTTTTTTATATATATTTGCCGTTTAAAAAAAAAAGTTAAGTATAAACGTAAACCCTAATTAGAAAAGAGTCTTGCCCAACCATTCAGGTCAAGCATGTACAAAGGAGGGGGCGGTGCCCCCTTATCCCTAGTGGTTAAGTTTTTGTCGTCTACAACTTCGGACCTAAAGACCTTCGATATACTCCAAACACTTATCTGAAGAAATTTTCTATTATCATTTAGCATTCTTAAACGTCCTAACATCTCCGAAGTTATGTTTTTCTATATCATCTAAAATTGAAAGTATAAAATTTTAAAAATAATGAAGAAAATAGTGTAAAAGGGAAAAGGGAAAACAAAACGTAAACCAAGATAGAAAAGATAAATGGTAGGCGATGTTGTGGACCAAGGTGTTGATTGATACTGATCAGATACTTTGGAGGTTGGACCAGTGACGTCGACTTGTTTACATTCCACAACTTCCTTCCTGAACTGCTTCCTTATCCTCAGGTACGTCGGCTACTGCTTTACCACACGGTCGTACTAGACTACTAGTTGTCACTTGTTTTTTTTATTAAACATTGCCAGCGTATCTCACACGGATACGGGTGGCCCATCATAACTCCTTGCTTTTCTCTATTATAGTTTTTGATTTTGTCTGCAAATACCGACTCAATAGAACCATGGATTACACGCTCTAACACTGTCGGCCACCGCCGCCATACATTTGAGGGTCATTTTCTATTTTCAGTTTTATTATATAAAATTTAAAAACATGAATAATAAATTTTCGTTACTGTCATATAATCCATTAAATGATAAATTAGTTCAGGTTTTAACGAGAAATGGTAATGTTTTTCTAGATAGGTATGTAACCAATAAACAAAGGGCTTTTAGCCCAGCGGTATCAGGTGGTGCCCTCCCTCCTTGAGGTTGAGGGTTCAAGTCCCATGGTGGACATATGTGGAATTAAGTGTTAGTTTAGGAGTAGATTATAATATTTGTATTTGCCGGTTCAAAAAATAAAAAATAAAAAATAAAAAAAATAAAAATAAAAAATGTAACCAATAAACTTTTTATTTCTACTAACAAATCGATAATAATAGATACATTGACATCTTCATCGGTTATATTCTAATCTTATGACAAATGATTAAATTCGAAACATATAGTACTTCTCGAGGTGTGAATGTCAAGACAAAGAACGCCCACATGGAGTCCATATGAAGAAGATTTGATTTTTAGAAACAATCTAAAGGAAAGTTGTAGTACTAGTTGAGACTATCACATAGATATAAAGAGGGTAAAGATTGAAGCTCGTACACAGGAGATATGATTTTTACAAAATCATTTATGCACGCATGAGGTGCGCGCCATGCTCGGTGTGCACTCTGATCCCTGATTCGTGAAGATTGCGGGTGACGTGACCCACCGAGAGAGTGACACGTGGCGACTCCCAGATGGAGCCACGAAGCTCAAGGAAAACGCGCACAGATATTCGCGTCATGCGCACCCAAAATCTCAGCTATAAATAGAAGTGTCTACAGACCCCATCCGCACACCAATTTAAAGCAAGTTCTCTCTCTCTCTCTCTCTCTCTCTCTCTCTCTCTCTCTCTCTCTCTCTCTTTCTCTCTCTCTGATCGAAGCCACTCCATCCTAAGGCGACCTCCGAAGTCCCGAGCCTGAATCTACCCTACATCAAAGGATCACGCTATTTGGGTGAGTTTCACGACCCCACTTTTACCGATTCAAATGTTTTATGGGCGGCGGCGCGGGGGGGGGGGGGTGGGGGGGTGGGGGTGGGGGGGTATACATGATATAAAACTATTTCAAATATTTTACAGAAGTATTATTATTTATAATATATGAACAGTTTTGATAATACATGCAACGTTAAGATAATATTATGGCCGGTAGTTACTCTGCCTAAGATTTGAAAATGATATTATGTCTAATCGTTATAATGCCTAGGATTACAATAGAAGATTATACCTAGTGATTACGTTGGTCAATTTCTAAGAATAACCTAGTATCTAGTTGTTATGTTGGCCTAGTTTAAGAATATGAAATGTACTTAGTAGTTACTCTGACATAATATTCTATCAATATCAAGAACATAATAATTATTTTATGGATATGGTGTAATATATATATATATATATATATATATATATATATATATATATATATATATATATATATATATCATAATAATTATGGAATAAAACTATATTAAAGGAAAACCTACGGATAGGCAATGTACTTAACTATACAATATGCGAACATTCTATCAATGATATATATATATATATATATATATATATATATATATATATATATATAGGGCTAGGTTATAATGTGGATGATAAGTATTGTGTGGATGTAGGGATTAATGTGGACCAGGAGTTTAAAATACATATTCTAATAGAATACATATTCTGATTTAATACAAATTCTGACAGAATACATATTATGATTGAATGAACATTTTGAAAAATAACAAAATTTTGAACCATGAGTTGAAGAATAATAATAAAAATTACATTAATTCTTATAGAATACGGGTAACAATTACTAAGAATTACATTTATTGTTAAAGAATAAGACTAAAAAAAACTTTCAAATCGGGAAAGAAAACGTCAAAATCTAACAAATAAACTAATTCATTCTAAAAGAATAATGTTGCTTAGAATCACTTTCAATTTTGTGGTCCGATCTTCAAACATCAACTTCTGTGAAAACAAAACCAAATTATAGTTTCGAATCCAATAATGCATTAGCAAATGAAAAATAAAACACTAAATTCCTTTGGAAAAATATGCGGACTTGTGAATTGCACCAAAACCAATAACCAATAATTGTAGAACATGCATAAATCAGTAAGAAAATATTCATATTCCATTCCAACAGAATTGTAATTCGTGATTCCATTCCAATAGAATTGGAATTCAAGATTCAATTACCGTATGCATTCTGTTGGAATTAACTCATAAGTTTTACTTCATGTAAAACAAAATTCAAATATTTAATTACCTCACCTCACATTATTCATATTGTAGTATAGATTCTACAAACAAATTCATTGTCACATTACCAGTTATCAATTAAGCTTGCAAAAGGTAAAACCAATAAATCATATAACTTATTACTAAAAAAAAAAACAATAAGGCTTCAAGTATATGAAGCTAAGAATTTCAGCGAACAATTCAAATATCAATAGTTTGAATAGTCAAAAGAACAATACAAATTTATTACCTTAATCTAAGAAGTTTACGGTAAAAAGGCAGTGCATCCTCAAAATTGAAGTAATTTGAAATTGATTGTTATGAGAATCAAAAGTGGACGTGGTGGTGGAATTGTAAAAAGAAAAAAAAAGATTTCTATTAATCTATACTTTGTGTGTCAATGTCAGGTCCCAATATAACAATTGAAACACCATAAATAAATTTCAAACTAAACTCATACACACAACCGAAACTAAGATTTTAATTGAAATCCAGGAAGAACTTCAAAGGAACACTTACCGTATCCAATCAAAACCCAGAAGTAGAACTCATTGATCAATAGTTACATATGAACAATCTGTGAATTGAATTCACAAATCAAGAACCTTGAATTGAAATCCTTAAGAAATCGTCTTAAGATTCAGCCTCGATTCAGAGTTTCAAGATTGTCGCTGTAATATTTCTTTTCCATGGGGTCGGTCGATCGAAGCGGGAGGGATACGGCCGAAGGTTTGATAGGGTTTTAAATAGAGTAATTTGCCTAAATTAAAGGGTAGATGATTTAATTAAATATTTATTAAAATTAAATAATATTTGGCCCATATTAATCCCTACATCCACACAATTTGTTCATCCACATTTGAACTTACCTATATATATATATATATATATATATATATATATATATATATATATATATATATATATATATTAATCATATTTAAAAATAATATATTAAAGGAAAAACTAAAGAAATAATAACAAAGATAAATAATCATATTTAAAAAGGTTTATCAAAGTAAGTGTTAAATGAGACGTATTATTCATCCATAGTTGATTTATACTCGGCTACACCGGACCTATAATCGTAATCTTAAGTGAGTGTCAAAGTTATGTATAAATCTATACGGAATTGATCCTCCCACCTAAGGTTGCTAGCTACGACCCTGGCAGGCATAACTTTATAGTCTTTTTTCATGATGTCCGATGAAGCGTCATGGCGGGGAAATCTCAAGTCATATAGCTTATAGGGACTCCTTGTAACATTACTCGCCATGAGGAGAATGTCTATAGAGTAGTTAAAGTATGAAAAGATGAGAAAAAAAAAGAAACATAAATCTATAAAAGAGAAAGCTATAGGAAAATGCTAAAAGGGTAGTTTATCCTAGGAAAACCAAATACAAAGAATAGAAACCCTTTTAAAAAGGTATACAAATATTCTAAAAAGTATAAAACCAAAAAAAAAATATGAACTCACCAACGTTACGTTAACGTTTTCAAAATCCATGTATTCTTAGGAAATGAGTAGCTGTGGAAGTAGAGTGTCGAAGGAAGTCGTCACCTGGCCGATGGAGTTTTATTTTGTTTTCTTGTTGTTTCTTTTATGTTTAGGGAATGTTTGGAAATTGAACAATGTAATCATTTTAAATAATGAGTAAAAAAATAGTATTTGTATTATGTTTTTATGTACTGTTCAGTATACTTGTCTTCAGATCCAACATGCCTAAACGTCACACAGCTCGACGTTTCCGCCGTCAGCCGCCGATGTGACATCACCAAGCTTATTCTTCAACAAAACACACCAAAAGAACCAAACTTCAATGAAACAAGTCAATGTAAGCTAAGGGTTCCCACTTGGGTTGAGGCTGATAATGAGAAAAAACCCAAGACGTTAGAGCCATCGGATATGACCCAAAGCCCTTGATTTAGGGTTTTGTGCAAATATTGAAGTCGCGATAAAATTTGTTTAATTAAATATCATGTTAATGCTTTTTTAAATGCTATTTTTATATATGTTTGTTTTTCTATTTATACGTTTTAAATTGCTTTTACTTTTAAAAAGCATAAAAATACATATTCATATTTTTATAAAATGGTGAAAACAAACTTTTGAAAAAACATTTTTTAATATTTTTAAAGATATCAATACTTATTAATTTATTTTTAATGTTTAAAAAAATAGAAATACAGATTTTTATTTCTTTATAAGGAAAGATACATTTTTGGAAGTATATATATATATATATATATATATATATATATATATATATATATATATATATATATATATATATATATATATATATATATATATATCCTAGTAGGGAACCCGCGCGATGCAGCGGGACGCGAATGCAATGGTGGTTAATAATTTCATTTTTCCGATTAATTTCCTTTTGACGTGTCGAATCGTTATTTTCTGGTGAATAGTCTCATTGTATCCATTAGTTTTCTTTCGAAAACATTTTATTTTCCAAAGAACACGTCATACATCGACAATGTATGCATGTTAGTTGGTATTTTATTATTTGTAACTGTCATATTTATCAAAAGAAAAAGTAGACCGTGTTCCGGTGTTTTTGTAAAATCAATTTGGCATCATATTGGGAGCTCAGTTTCATAGGGTGTGTGGTGATTATTTGGCAACTTGGTAACGCATGAACTCCACCCATCATATATGTGGAGGTGGCGTAGCATGGTGTTCCTAACACTCCTTAACGCAAAAAACCCTTATTAATTATTATGCTTCTTCATTATACAAGTCCATGTGCTTAGAATACAATAAATTTGGGGTTGATAAGAATGATGTATTTCCTAGGGTAGTAGTTGGAAAGTGGTGTTCTTATGTTATTGAGATGACTGCACTTTTGACGTTATGGGGTTATGGATATATCTCATAGCCTAAGGATTAATAACCTTAAGCATATGAAGATTATATGTGGACAAATTAAAGACATATTATTTGCTAAAACATTTTTGAATATGGTTGTTAATGACATTAGATAGTATTTTTTGATATATTTTTTTTCCAGTTCTTACATTGATAGATCTTGTTTATGAAGAAATCATTTAATATGAAATATCAAACAAATAAATTAACTAATATTAGAAAAAATAGAAACACAAAAAATATTAATGCTTGTGCATATTATTATTATAATAAATATTTTCAGTGTTTGCTTGTTTTAATCGGCAAAATCAGTATTTCATTTATGTTTTTTGTTTATACAAAATATATGTTCATAATTATATCCATATTTAAATACTTATATACAAATTTAAAAACCTAAAAAGATACTTTTAAACTCATTTGAACCCTATTTTTTGAACTTAATACTTAATGAACATAAAATTTTAAAGGTTTAATATTTAAAGTTACTTTGAATTGTCATCGAACTTTGAATAATTGGTTATGGCTATTTTATTTAAAAATATAATTTGTTTTATAATACTAAATATACAATATACATTAATTCTTAACCGGACAAAGAAGTTGGGGATCATTAAAAAAAAAAAAAAAAAAAAAAAAAAAAAAAAAAAAAACTAACATTTTCATTTATATCAACATTGTTGTTTTGTTGATAATTTTTTCTATTTCTCAAAAAATTAGTCAATTTATTAAATAGGATTAGAAAAAATAATATGAATGTCCCTTTACTGAATAAGAAAAAAGAGTATATGTTCGTATAGAAAAAATTAAATATGGTTATTAAAAATCTTAATCCTTAATTCCTATTACGTTAAAATGTATTTTGTTTACCATAACATAATGAGTAATGGTGATATTTTTTTTTTGATAGGCATCTTTTTCTTGTTATATTGTAAATATGTTCGAGCATTTTATATATGAAAATTTTTACATAAGTCTTTTTTCCGTAAAATTTTGTATCCTAATTTACATTTTTTAAATTAGAAGGGTTGAAGCTTAAATTTAAAATCAGTGAACAATTCAATTTAAGTAAATATATTTATTAAAACTCAAAATACCTGCAATTAATTTGATAGGTCATGTCAAGTATACTATGGGGCATGGTATGTAAAAAGTCCCTTTATTTATTACTTCATGTATTCCGATAAAGTTTTTTTTTTTATCTTTTACGGTACAGCCGTCAGAAAGAAAAAAGGGTGTTGCTAATAAGACATTCATTGGACACCTCATTGACCACTTTTTAAAAAGTCAACCTATAACTAACTACTTAGAATCAGCTTTTTCGGAAAACAATACAATTTCAACCAATAAAAATATTTCAAAATTAAATAAGGGTGTCTATATGATAAAATGGAGTGTCTTTTTAGGCAACCCCAAGAAAAAATCTGTGACATCCCCAATTTCTCGGCCAGAAAAGACCGATTTGTTTATGCTTTGTTTTATAAATCAGAGTAATCTTTTAAAGAAAACGGTTGCGGAATTTGTTCCCAAATAAGATATGATAAAAATTTATCAAAACATTTCTCAAAGAGAATGTACTTTTCATTAAATAATAAAATCTCGGGATGTCATGTTCCGATACAGACCAAAAGCATAAACAGTACCATATAGGCCTTACAACATTTATTTATATCTAATGGCCTATAATCCAAAATCTCTCGTCAAGTCCACCAACTTATACTCTTGTGCCATTACCTGTAATGCAAAGAAAACAGAGTGGGTCAGGCTTGGGAGCCTGGTGAGCATATAAGGTTTTCACCCCACAATAAATAAATTTATTATGCTTAAACATCAAACAATCAACCCAATTACCCAAACCCCATTATCTTATTCATTTCTTAAGGATTTACCCTAACTATCATTCATTCCTGAGGATTTATCCTAAGGAATAGGCACGAAGTCCATCGCTGCCCAAGGTTTATACTACAAGCACTACCAACGTCGATCCCCCACATACTGATCCTATACAGTGATCTTACTAGATCTAGCCTAAAGGATCGATATGAACAACCAACTAACGAAACTGCTTCGGAAATTCCCTAGCAGCAAACGAGGATCGAAGAAGACATCAAATGAATGGAATAAGTTTAACCACGAACCTTTGTTCGTAAAAGAAAGAACCACAAGACAATTAAGTCAGGGGTAATTATCAATGCCTAGGCTCTGGTCTGAATATCGTGAGGTATGTAGCCCCCAGACGCACCCTATCCAGCATCGAATTTTGCCTAGGTTGTGGTCTGAATATCGTGAGGTATGTAACCCCCAGACGCACCCTATCCGACAATGGAAACGCTGACTAATGCCTAGGCTGTGGTCTGAACCCCCAGACTCACCCTATCCGGCATCAGAAATGGAAGCACCGACTAATGCCTAGGCTGTGGTCTGAACCCCCAGACTCACCCCTATCCGGCGTCGGAAATGAAAACACTGACTAATGCCTAGGCTGTGGTCTGAATATCGTGAGGTATATAACCCCCAGACTCACCCCTATCCGGCATCGAAAATGGAAACATTGACTAATGAAGCTCGTCCAATCACTTCATAAAAGAAACAAAGACTCCAAAGCTCTTCAAAATAAAAGTATAGGGAAAATACTAATAGAGTACTCCCGTACGCTCCCGTACCCCGACACGTAATAGTGTCAAAAGAAGAACTAACGGATGAACACATAGTTCAAAAACACCTAATGAACATATAGTTCGAGAACACCTTATGAACATATAGTTCAAACATACCTACCAATTACAAGTCTGCTAACGTTCCACTGGACTATCTAAAATAGTCTGTGACCGTTGTCTATACTCTTCGAGATGACTAGATCATCTTAAACATTGATACCTCTCATCACCTTTATTTCATCACACACCATCTAATTCATCTACCCATGGTTTTACCCAACATATTTGTAGATAAAAATACATATACAGTGTAAAACTTGTATAAAACATCTATTCAACAGTCACCTTAATTAAACAATTAATATAATTACACATAGCACGTATTTTAAAGAAAATACTTCATATATATATGTAAGGTGAAAGTGACTATACACTCACTTGATAACACGATGATCGAACATGCATCTCGTCTCTTAAAAAAATCTTTTCCGATAAAACAGGGACGTTCTCTCTAAAACCGGGCTTTACGCGGGCAGAGTCTCAGCTCGGAAACTTTGCTTCTCGGGATCTTCGGGGCTTCGGGACTTGCTTCGGGGATCGGGATTAATACCGGGGCTTCGGGATATTTCTTGCACGCAAAACGATGCAAAAATGAGAGAGAAAGGAAGATTTGAGCAAATCAATTCGGCAGCCCTCAACATCTATTTATAGGGTGCTGAAACTGGGATTACGCTGGGCGTACGCTTCGGATAAGCTTTGGTATGCGTGCCACGATCTTCAAAAATTCATAACTTTCGCATACGAGCTCCGTTTTCGACGTTCTTTATATCCACGCGTAGGTGAGACTATGCTCTACAACTTTCATTTAGACTCCGTTGGCTAATTTTGAGTTTATTTTTATTATATTATTTTTAGTAGGCCGGGACAGGAAAACTTCGTTATAAAATCATAACTTCTTCATCTGACGTCCGTTTTCGTCTGTCTTTTTACCGTTGGACTACTAATGATGAGATCTTCAATTCTTATTTAGATTGTTTCGGCTAAATATCGCTCGATCTCATATTCGAACTTCGGGGTGTACACTGCTAAGCCGAAATTTCGAAAAATCATAACTTCCTCATACGATGTCAGATTTAGACGTTCTTTTTATGCACGCTCTCGGTTTAACGTATTCTACGACTTTCGTTTAGATTGCTAAGACCAAATATTGCTCTAACGTAAATTCACTATTCACGTCGCGCTGTGTCGTGCCGGTTCTGTCGCGAAACTTCGATAGGTCATAACTTCTCCGTTATAACTCGGATTTTGGCATTCTTTATATTTTTGGAAACCTTGTGACATATACTTCAACTTGGTTAAGATTATTCAATCTAAACAAACTTCCATCAAAAAGTCATTTTTAATGCTTATCGTCTCTAAATTAACTAGCCCGGATTTACGGGCGTTATAAAATGTAATAAAATCAATATGGGGAAAGATTTAAGAAGAATAATAATGAACAACTCTATGCTGCTAAAGAAGGCTCGTAATGTGACCAATCAAATATTCAGTCGTGTACCATTAAACTTATATTTAATATTTAGTGTTTATAACTAAATCAAATTGTATATCAAAGGTGTGATGCATACATAGGTGTGATGGGGGGAATTTAAACACACCCAATAAAAAGTCAAAACCACCTGCACAAAACCATTGATAGTAAATTCAATTAAATTAATATTAAAAATATAATGATTGTATATCGTGAATGACATCGTGTCTACTTTTCAAAACCATTTTGATGCTTTTTTAAGTAACTTACAAAGTGGTCCTTGTGCTTTGTTTTGATTTAAAGTTTTGGTTCCTAAATTTACAAATTAGTATGTTATATTGCTGTAGTTTATAAATATTACGGTTTTAGTCCTTATTTCATATAAAAGAATAACTTATTATTATTATTTTTTTAACAATTTATTATTATTATTATTATTATTATTATTATTATTATTAATATTATTATTTAATAATTTTATTTGTTCTTTATTTTAATAGAATTTGTATAGATTTCTTATAAAATTATTTTTATTTTTTTAAATTAATTATACAAATTACATATATCATATTGTTATTTATTCTTATCTTTATTTATTCGTATTTGTTTTTGTAGTTTAAAAATCTTTTAATATTTTTGACGTTTTAATCGAATATACAATTTAATATTTTTTTTACGTCTTGTTCGGTCACAATATACAATGGTTTTTTTTATTTACTTTTTGCTCGAATAAACAAATTAAAATATAACCCTGGATAACTATTAAACATCAAATATAATTATTTAATGTTATTTTATGTGTTTTTCGTTTACATCATTCGTTTATATCATTTACTTTTTTTATTCAGCTTTAAGAGATTTTATTGTTACTTTTTAAACGAATAATCTTAAATATAAGAAAAAACTACTATTAATAATAAAAGGCAGCAGTAGACACACATATAGTTGTAATTGAGCTTTTTTAATATGTTTTTTCTTGACGTTAATAATAATAAAAGAAAAAAGACTATGCCCTGTCGATATATGATGAATATCATAACTTTACGAATTGTCTATGTAGAGATTAATCAATTAGGTGTGGCCAAGACGTCGACTAATCCCCTAAAGAGTTATCAGATATTAATACGAGCTTAATCAATATAAAAAATAAAAACAAAATATTGAGATGAAACTAATCAAAGGTAAATAAAAATACAATGATTATAATAGTTTAAAGCAAATCTTTTTTTATTTTAAGAAAATTTAATTTAAATATTATAATATAAATAACTGAAAAATAAAATATGTTTAGTAATGGTTAAAAAGTTAAATTATATAATTATAAATAATAATATAAAAAATAATATTAATGTAACTACATGCAAAATTGATGAGTTTTGAATAAATATACTAAAAATAATTTATTAATATTTTTTTTATGTTTATATATATATATATATATATATATATATATATATATATATATATATATATATACTCCCTCCGTCCCAATATTATTGACCACAGACAAAAAACACACATATTAAGAAAATCATTAATTACCACTAACTCTATTTAATAAAATGACAGTTTTGTCCTTACTTTGCATTTAATGTTCCATTAAATGCTTAGTTGGTTAAGTAATAATGAATGAGTATTTTGGTAAAAATGTTATTTATTTTTGAACAAATTACTGAAATCGTCCCTGTGGTTTAGTTAAAATTGCGTGTTTGGTCCTAACTTTTATTTTGCACTCGGACCGTCCTTACTGTTTGATTTTGTTGCATTGTTGGTCCCTCGTAAACATAAAAAGACTATAATACCCTTACCAGAATTTAATTATATTTTAAAAAGTATTAAAGATTATTTCATAAAGTGTTTTATATATTATTAAAAAAGTTGGGTCCCACACATAACACATAACACATAACACATCCCACCACCTCCACCTCCAAACCCCCAGTTGAGCCCTTCCCTTCTACAACTAGAAGCAATCGATCGTATTCAATCCATACATTTCTTCTCCCTCCGAACTCAACCCTAGAGCATTGATCTTCACCTTAACTCCTCGTCGATTACATTCTCCAAGTTTTCCCAAACCCTCTTTCGGGCGAGAGACCATCGTCGCTTTTCCGATGATCATCGTCACTTTTCCGACACACAGTTTTCGCCTCTGTAACCATCTCTTCTCACCAGCCTCACCAGAACCTCAGTTCCTCCCTTCCCGTCACCACCGTTCACCTTTTCTTCTATTTTCTTCAAAATTATCTTCACATACCATTTCAAACCACAACAAACAAATCATCCATCATCCCTCTCCATCGTTCTCTATACTCAATGTGAAACAGAGTCGCTGCCACCTCCATCTTGCAACAAATTTCTTCATTTGAAATCTGTCTCTTTGGTTTAAATCAGTGTTTTCCAGAGATTAACGAAGTTTGTGAAACCATTGTGTTCCAGAAATTGTTTCATGAAATCGGTGCGTTCAAGTAATCGATTGTCGTTTGGGAACACCGCTTATGATTTTGGTTTTCACAAATTGATCGCAAGTGGAGAACCGTGTCCGCCAAAATCCTCCGGCCACCACATCTCTCCTTCACAAATTGGTCGTTTGGGAATCCCGCTTATGAATTTGGGGTTTCATCAGTTTTTTCTTTCATCATCGATTTCATGTTAGGTTTTGCGTTTTGGACTTTGATTTCCATATCTGATTTTCATTTCACCTTACTGATTTGATCGATTTGATCTCATTATGGTTTTGATTTCTATTTTTAAGTTTGATTTTTGGGATTTGATCTTGGATTGTGACCTGATGAAATCGATTATGTAGTTGTAGTGGAGCTAGAATCAGTGTATGGTGGTGATTTTGGAATTGATGGGTAGCGGTTTGTGATGGCCGGTAGTGGTTATCAGTGGCCGGTGGTGGTTGTTGGTGGCCGGTAGTGGTATTCAATGAACCGTAGTGGTTGTTGGTGGCCGGTAGTGGTATTCAATGAACTGTAGTGGTTATCGATGACATGTGGTGTTAGTAGTGCAAGTGAGAGAATGAGTGGGTCCCACATGCCTATAAATTGATTTTCTTTAATTAATAAATAATAAAGAAAATAATAAAAAAAAGAAAAAAATAATACAAAGGGTAATATAGTCTTTTCATCTCGCAGAGGGACGAAACGCGTAACAAAATCATACTATGAGGACGGTCCGAGTGCAAAACAAAAGTTAGGGACCAAACACGCAAATTTGACCAAACCACAGGGATGATTTCAGTAATTTGTTCTTTATTTTTAGAAGTGGACTATTATTTTGGGACAAACCAAAAAGGAAAGATGGATTATAATTTTGGGACGGAGGTATATATATATATATATATATATATATATATATATATATATATATATATATATATATATATATATATATATATAGGGGAGGGTTCAATTGAGAAAAAAAAAGGTTGAGAATGGGGGAATCATTCTCAGCCACTCATTTATTTTTGCCGCAAAAGCCTCCGTCGTACCAGCGGAAATGAGAAATTAATAGACATGTGTTTTCCAACAAAACATATTTCCTTAAACTATGCTAATCATTACCTTAATATATACAAAAACATAGTTTTTTTCGTTTTTTTTTTAATTTTTAGAAACTATTTTTATCAAAAAATGATTTTAAATATACCAAAATTCATGATTTTTTATTCTCTACAAATAAAAATGCATCAAGTTTTATTACAGTACATTCGTTATTCACTTATGAATAAAAAGTATGATTTATTTTTTTTACAATTTAAGTATCATTCATATATGAATATAGCATATAATAAACATAGTATATTCATATTTAAATATTGGACGATGTATTTGTTGGATTAGTGTCTAAGTCCATAACTATTTTGATATGTACTTGACCCGATGGTGCATGGTCCTTTTGGGTTGCCTTCACCAAAACAACTTGATAGGATGAATTATGGAGAGAAAGGATTAAATATGATTTATTAATATATTATGAGAATAATATATTAAAGAAGAAATCATATTGTTTAATTAATATTAGTCAAGAATTAATTAGTAATTAGTTTTGTGACTAAAAGAGATTAATTGAACTTAAGGGACTGGAATTGTAATTATAAGATAATTGCAATTTGGGCTATGGATTGCCTTATATTAAGGAGTGGACGAATTCTATGGGGAAACCCATTAGAAATCGTCCAAGGCCCTTAAGGAAAGGAGTCTATGGGTTGCTTAGGGCTTAAGCATCCAAATTAGGGTTTCCTTGTTAGATAACCCTAATAGCCTCACTATATATAGAGCCCTTATGCCTCAAAAACGTGGACAAGCTTTCTTCTAGGGTTTCCATACGTTTTTGAGAGCCTCCTTCTCTTCTCCTCTTCATCCTCTTGCTCTTGGTGTTTGTGAACCATTAGAGGAGTGACACTTGTGACTGTAAGCTTTCTAAAGCCATTACAAGGAGGATTTGAGATTGTTATTGCTACATAACAATTAAGGTATGATCTAAACCCTAATTCATATGTTAATATTGATTATCACATGCTAGATCTAGGGTTTATAGTCTTGGATGAATGCATGTACAATAGAGAAACCTAGATCCAAGCATTAGGGTTTGCATGAGCACATAGGATGTTCTTATGGCTTATACCCATAAGTGGTATCAGAGCCTTGATTGGTTTCTATTGTATTGATGCCTTGGTTATTTGTTCAAGCTTCAAAATCGATTTTTTGGCTCCCTGACTGATGAACTCGGCGAGTTCCAATGTGGACTCGGCGAGTCCATAGAGGAACTCGGCGAGTTCGAGCGTCAGAAAGAGGGAAATTCGGGATTTCTTGCTGTTTTGCTTGAGGATACTTAGGGCTTAAGCATCCAAATTAGGGTTTCCTTGTTAGATAACCCTAATAGCCTCACTATATATAGAGCCCTTATGCCTCAAAAACGTGGACAAGCTTTCTTCTAGGGTTTCCATACGTTTTTGAGAGCCTCCTTCTCTTCTCCTCTTCATCCTCTTGCTCTTGGTGTTTGTGAACCATTAGAGGAGTGACACTTGTGACTGTAAGCTTTCTAAAGCCATTACAAGGAGGACTTGAGATTGTTATTGCTACATAACAATTAAGGTATGATCTAAACCCTAATTCATATGTTAATATTGATTATCACATGCTAGATCTAGGGTTTATAGTCTTGGATGAATGCATGTACAATAGAGAAACCTAGATCCAAGCATTAGGGTTTGCATGAGCACATAGGATGTTCTTATGGCTTATACCCATAAGTGGTATCAGAGCCTTGATTGGTTTCTATTGTATTGATGCCTTGGTTATTTGTTCAAGCTTCAAAATCGATTTTTTGGCTCCCTGACTGATGAACTCGGCGAGTTCCAATGTGGACTCGGCGAGTTGCTCCAACTCGGCGAGTCCATAGAGGAACTCGGCGAGTTCGAGCGTCAGAAAGAGGGAAATTCGGGATTTCTTGCTGTTTTGCTTGAGGATACTTGCCTTAATTGTTTTGGATCTTTAATATTCGAATTTTATCTTATATTTGAGAATATCCTTGATTAAACAAAAGATAATTACCAATTGATTAGATAATAACTTCCTTATATGATTAAAGATTAATTATTTGTATTAATTGGGTAACTTATCTTGCAAGAAATTGAAATTAGGTCAAATTTAGATAATCATTAAATTAATTGTTTAATTTAAATTATTTGCTATTTGATCCTTGTGTTTTTGAAATGTTTCAAATACTTGCCCTCAAGTTTTGGAATTTAAATTTTGATTAAAAGGTTTGATTTGAAATATTTAAATTCTAAACCCTAATGTTTTGAAATGTTTCAAAACTTGCCCTCAAGTTTTGGAATTTAAAAGTTGATTAAAAGTTTAATTTAGAAATGTTAAATTCTAAAACCTTAGTATTGTTTTGAAAAGTTCAATTCACACCCTTATGGTTTTATTAATTAATTAAAGTGTATAATTAAGAGAGATTTAATAAATCCATAAAAGTTTTGGTTTACAATTTAATTAAATTAAAAGTGTAATTATTAAATTTGACCACCAAGTATTTTAAAAGTATAAAATACACCCTATACTATATATAACATTAAAAGTCTAGTATTATATATGTATGAGTAAAAAGTCAGTCTTACCGTTAGTAGGCCTCATTCACGAAGCTGGTCTATAAGGGGTGTTTAAGGAAATTGCCTATAAAATGGCGATTGAATGGGTATCCACTCTTACCCACCGCACTCTTGACTAGTGGAGGGTCGTTAGCCGAACGGGTAGGATAGGACAGAAACCTTCCATTATATGTATAATGAAGTACAAAAGTAACTAGATGCTTTTACAAAATTCCCAATCTTAGTTACTTTAGGCAAAAGTGAATTGATGCAATTCCATGAAATTACACTTTGTGCCCTTGCGAAGACGTTAGTGGAGCGTGTGTGGTTAACCGACACACTAAATGGTTCTAAGCAAAGGTAGCAAAGGGTGACTCATTGTTTGTCATAGTTCGGTGGAGCGTGTGTGGTTAACCGGCACATCGAATAGGTGACTGTAACATTTGAGGGCACCATGTAAGTTTGCATGGTTATTCACACCCTGTTTTATGATCCTCGGCATCCCAGTCACAAATCGAGGGGCATATCGAGATTTAAACATGCCATTGAAATGTTCAATGAATCTCAAAAGATCTAGGAATTTTCAATAGATTTAAAACTTAAATTTTTTTTCTTCGTTTTTCATGGTGGAAATTAGTGAATCGTCATTCACTTACCTTCAAATGTTCTGCAATTTGGGTTACGGCATCCCTTTCCCAAGTTGTAGAGTATTGTGTTGGGTCCTAGCCTTAATATCTCATTTGGGTGATTTATTAAGGACTCAATCAATCAACTAACTTGAATTTTTCTCCCGTTTTGTAGATGTCAAAGTATGACAACTATGGTCTTCCCAAATCCCGTGGAAAAAGCTTTTCACATGAAGATGATATTCCACGATTCGATCGAGGAACACGAGATCATGCTTCACTTCCTCCACCTCCTCCTATTGTTCTCCCTAACCCACAAGTTCAAAAGATTGAAAAGTTCAAAATCACTCAAGCCCTTTTGGCAAGTAAACATGAAGAAGGAAAGTCAGTGTGTGCACACGTCCTAGAGATGAAGTCACACATTGATAGGTTAAGAATGTTGGGATCTATTGTCTGTGAGGAGCTGGATGTTGACTGGGTTCTTCAGTCACTTCCTGACTCATATAGTGAGTTCGTAAGAGAGTACTATATGATAAACCACGACGTAACCCTCATCGATCTCACCTATATGCTTATTGCTGCTGAATCAGCAATGATTTGGCGCACTAGAAAAGCAAAGTTGATTGGTGGATCTGCCTTCCAGACCTCTATGGATATAGACAATGGCAACGAAAGGCATGCCATGATCGAAAAGTTTGATCATAAAAGAAAGGCAAAGTCAGAAGTAGTTCCGTGTGTAGTTCCAAAAGAGTCAATTTGCTTTTATTGCCAAGAGAAGGGGCATTGGAGACGAAGCTGCCCTATTTACCTAAGAGATCTAAGAGATGGGAGAGTCAAAACGTATGGCTTTACTTTAGGTAAAATCCATTAACTAACTCTTTTAAGTTCCTATTCTAGATTCTTAATACATAATGTGATAAGATTACATTTCGATGTCTTGCAGGATCGAAGAAAAGAGAGGAATCTTAAGGGAAGAAGTGAGCGGAATCTAATCGTGAAGAAATGGATTTCGATCGCATTACTTGAAGATTAGAATCTTAAGCTACTACTTGGAGTTAGAATAGATTGCTTAGGAATATTTAACAACATAGTTTTTCAGTTGAATTGCATTGTAAGGACAAATTTTTCCGCAATAATATAAATTTTGATTTTATATTATTTATTTATCTTTGCAATGGCGTGTATGAAAAAATTGATGTAAGTTTCTATTATTAGCAATAATGGATTTGATTCTTAATTATGTTATTTGTGGAAAGGTCAAGAATTTACCAAATAGGGAAAGTTTCTCATCGCCCAAGTTTCAATTGGACAGAAACTTGGAATCATACAACTTGGTTGCATGATGAATGAGAAATTTCATATTTGGAAATTAGACTAATTCATTGACAAAGTGTCAGGTGAAGGACTAGGAGATCGAGTACACAAGGTTGTGTGTTGATCAAGTCCACCACAAGAGTAACAAAGATATTCGTCATGATTTACTAAGGTTAAGTAAATATGATTATACTTATGAGATTAAGTGTAATTCTCAATTGATTGAAAGAGTTTCAATAAATAGCAGAACGAATAAGAAGAATCAAGTAGGCAGAAAGATAAAAGTTTCTCTATTCTAAGAAGAAGGGAGAGTACCTTTTTATTATGTTTTATGATAGGTCTTAATGATTAAGAACCATATCTCAATTGATCCTCTAAGTGAGTCTTAAGTGTAATTGTATGTCTGAGAAGAGGAATCAAGAATTGAAGAAATGGTTAAATCAAGAAGTCAATCATACTTCGTTCCAAAACCAAGTCTTAGAGTTAAGATTGTGAATTGAGTGACAAGTCTTAAGAAGGTTTATAACATTCATCAAATGTGAAATTTGAAAAGGTTTTCTTATTCTTGCACAATTGGAAAGTTGTGATGTCTTGGATAAGACAAAGACCAACTAGGGCCAATTTAGTGAAGTGTTTTGTCTTGATAAAAACTACACTAACTCTTGAATATTTGTTTGTCGAGAAATGTTTATTGACAAAAGAATCTTATATGTCAAGGAGTCAGTGGGAGTCTTAATGGTCTTGAAAAATTTCAAGAACTAATCGAGAATAAACCTTATCGATCATCACTAGCACACGACTTGAGGTTTACAACCTATCGTGTTGACATTATTTTGTTTCTGTGCCATTCCAATTAAGTTAATTATGCATGTGAGTTCTATGAGTTCTCATTTGAACGCATAAAAGGCAAGCACCTTGATCAATGAAAAGTACGTTGATATGAAAGGGTGAGCTGCTTAACTACTTGGAAGACATGGTGGGCACTCGTGTTACCATAAGGCAAGAAATCAAGATTGAGAAAGTTCAGTCTATATGAGTTTGGATTTGTCGCAAACTTTGGTTTTGACAAATTCGCATGGATAGGAACACATACACCATTAAAATCTAAGTGTCATAAGATTCCCTCCTTCATGAAAATGACTATGAGGAAATGCTTTCACTAAGAGAGATTTTAAGAAGATAGTGATTGTAAAATTGTATTCTCGAATTCTATTATGGTTACGACATCCCTTTCCATAATTCGATTGTGAGATTTGGCAATTAGTCTGGATTGTTTAGACACACATATGAGCTATCTAAGGCAAAGGTGTAAAAGTTTAAGAAGCTTAGATAAAGGATTATCAAAGCATTAGGTATTAGAAATATGAACTTCAGAAATTCAATAAGTATTGTTTTCTGGAAGTTCAGTTGTTTTCTAAAACATGTCAAAGCTAGTGGGAGCATAAGTGTTATGCTTATATGATAATAATCATCGTGATAATGGGAGCATAAATGTTGTGCTTGTATGATTATTAAAGCAAGTATTGCAAGTTAGCAATATTAATTATAGAAAACAAGAGTCATACTTTGCAAAGTCGTAAGGGTTGAATAGTTGTTTTGCTATAATTAAGGGAGAGAATATTGTACTTCGTTTCAAAATCTAAAGCTTAGATTGAGAAATTTTAATAAATTTAGTCAAAGGATACATAGTGTGTTCTTAAATTTCGATTATGATTACGGCATCCCTCTTCATAGTTCGAATTGTAAGAACGAGACACATAAAATATTATGGCAGAAGATGGATAAAGCATCATATCTTTATGTAAGACATTATGCATCGTGTTCCATACGCTTCGGGTATAGGATCGATTGCAAGTGCTATAATATTTGACCATTCTAAAAATTTTCCAAATGTCTAGCACATTTAGAGGGAAAAAGGACTAGAATCGGTTTTGACTAAAATAATTAAACAACTATCAAAGGACGATCCAAAGCTCGTTGAGGATTGATCGCTTGTGAGTAGTTGGAAGTATGGTATTGGATGACATTATTATGAATAGATAAGATTCTATTAAGAATGAATTGTCATATGGCAAATATGGAAATGTTTCCATATTGGGAGTTGGATATTGAGAATCTATGTCTAGATTAGAAACTTTTATGCAAGAAGGATGTTCAAAGGAATGTACTTTGAGTGAGAGACATCATATCTATAGAATTGTTTCTGATAGAGATTGGCCGAGTCTTGATGATTTTGAGCTGTGACTTTACGAAAGAATCATTGCATAAAATGTTAGAATCTAGCATAAGTAACAAGAATTTGATATTCTTATACTTGTGATAAGGATTGGGAGTTGTGAAATGAATATGATTGGAAATGTGTTCATTTGATCTATTTCACAAAGAAAGGACCATAGGTAAACATTGTGTGCATGCTGAGAGCATGGGACAAGTGTAGTAATAATTCAAGTAAGAAGTTGATTACCCGAAATAACAAATAATGAGTAATCAATATGGTGATTAAATAAAATGTTTTATTTATACCCAGAGTTTGGGGCCATATGGGATTAGTATTATTCTTGTGTTTCACTTTGCATGTTTTGACTTCCTGAATAATTAAATTATTTCAGAATAATCAAATTATTCGAATGGTCCACAGTCGTTCATATGTTGGAAGTAGGTATGAATGAAGACTGTCATGAATTGGTTTGTAGATTGTCTAAAATGTATTAGACATAAGCAAATGTTTGCTGCAACGTTCATGAGTGCTTATGAATATGATTTGAGCATTGGATTAAACCCACGCTCACTTGGATCACTTCATGGATTTTATCACGAGTGATTGGTGAGACGATAATATCTTATATTCTTGAAACCAAGATGTGTGAGTTGTATCTTGTGAGTCGGTTACACATTGATAATATGTAAACGCACCAGTAACTTGGTGTCATAAAACATATTGTTGTGTGTGATTCGGTAAGTGAGTGCAAGCAAGCATTGAATCAAAGTTTATCCGTTCCTTTTATTCAAAGTAGGATGAAAGCGATATCTGTGGGCCCCTCGATGATTTAGTGATGACAACTAAGCGCTTGGCCAAGCCGGGACTAATTTGATGTGTTCAATTGTAGTCTGTTGTCAGTCGTCATAAATCGGAAATCGGGAAACAACACATAGACAGAGAGAATGATTTAAATCCATGTCTCAGTCTATATGATATCTAGAATGGAGGAATATATGATCCCTTATCTAAAGGACACGCGAATCTGATAGGATCAGAGTTGACAGCGGCTTTGGAAAGCTACGATTGCAGATCAGGATCTGAAGTCATACGCAAAATAGTTATTAGACTTATCCAAGTGGGAGACTGTTGGATTAGTGTCTAAGTCCATAACTATTTTGGTATGTACTTGACTCGATGGTGCATGGTCCTTTTGGGTTGCCTTCACCAAAGCAACTTGATAGGATGAATTATGGAGAGAAAGGATTAAATATGATTTATTAATATATTATGAGAATAATATATTAAAGAAGAAATCATATTGTTTAATTAATATTAGTCAAGAATTAATTAGTAATTAGTTTTGTGACTAAAAGAGATTAATTGAACTTAAGGGACTGGAATTGTAATTATAAGATAATTGCAATTTGGGCTATGGATTGCCTTATATTAAGGAGTGGACGAATTCTATGGGGAAACCCATTAGAAATCGTCCAAGGCCCTTAAGGAAAGGAGTCTATGGGTTGCTTAGGGCTTAAGCATCCAAATTAGGGTTTCCTTGTTAGATAACCCTAATAGCCTCACTATATATAGAGCCCTTATGCCTCAAAAACGTGGACAAGCTTTCTTCTAGGGTTTCCATACGTTTTTGAGAGCCTCCTTCTCTTCTCCTCTTCATCCTCTTGCTCTTGGTGTTTGTGAACCATTAGAGGAGTGACACTTGTGACTGTAAGCTTTCTAAAGCCATTACAAGGAGGATTTGAGATTGTTATTGCTACATAACAATTAAGGTATGATCTAAACCCTAATTCATATGTTAATATTGATTATCACATGCTAGATCTAGGGTTTATAGTCTTGGATGAATGCATGTATAATAGAGAAACCTAGATCCAAGCATTAGGGTTTGCATGAGCACATAGGATGTTCTTATGTCTTATACCCATCAGTATTCACTTGTGAATATTAACATAGTAAATTTACTTGTGAATATTAGATGGTATATTCACTTATGAATATTAAATGATATTTCATATGTGAATATTACATAGTATTACATGGTATATCACATGTGAATATTACATAGTATATTCACTTGTGAATATTAGATGATATATTCACTTATGAATATTACACAGTATATTCACATATGAATATTACAAGGTATATTCACTTGTGAATATATTCACTTATGAATATTAGAAGGTATTTTGACAAATATATATAATTTTTATATGTTATTCACATATGAATAACATACAGAATTGCATATTTGTTTTGTCTTTTTAATAATCATATATTGATTTAGGTGAGAAAACATATTAATATGTGAATATAACGTGGTAATTTAGTTTATGCATTTCATCAAATAGTTGGAGTGCATACAAGTTAACTATTTTAAAAATGTTAAAAACATCAAGTTATCAATTCCAAAATCATCATATACTTCCGATTTCAACTTCAGATGTGACATCATATGTCTGATCGATTTCTCATTTTGATTTTGATTTCCGAAAATCCGATTGGGAACCTGTGAGTACCAATTCTGAGTCCTTCAATGTCGACTGTGAGTGCGAGTCCAGAACTCCGATTCCAATTTCATGAACAACGAAGAAATTCCGATTCCAACTGATTTCGTTTGCGAATCTGGGAAATTCCAGTTCCAAATTCGTTATGAACTTTAACAAATGCTTGCAAGCTACGAACATTCTGAGTATTCAACAAAGAAATCGATGAAATTGATGAATTTGGGTTGCGAATCTGTCTTGAACGGCGAACCTCCCAGCTACGAATATCGATGATTGATTAACACTGGATGATTGTTGAAGGTTGGAGGAGAAATTTTGATGATGAACGAACTGTTATCGAATTCTCTATAGTTACGTATTTGAGATTGAAGGTTATTAACATATTTACAAGTTTGCCACCGTGTCTTTTTATGCTTAGATTAAATGAGTGGCTGAGAATAATTCCCCAATTCTCAACCTTTTTTATTTTCTCAATTGAACCCACCTATATATATATATATATATATATATATATATATATATATATATATATACACGCGCTAGCTTTGAGGTATGAAGAAACTGAAATTGCCGACTATCATTTAATATTGTAAAAAAAATATATTTAAAAAAGAAGATAGGTAAAGGTAAAAAAGAAAACAATAAAAAATTAATATGTCAATGGTTTTGACTTTAAGGTAGTAATGGTTTTGACCAAAATTTTGGGTGCCATTAACAACACCCAGGTGTGATCAATCGCATACCTAGATTCAGTACAATCAATTTCAACAAATGTATAAAAGACAAAAATACCAGATCATACACAAAAATACCAGATCATACACAAAAACACAATTAAACAAAAAATTAAATAAATAAAGTTATAGCTCGTTTCAAAGTTTTAACGCTCTTCTTACTTTATAAATCTCATATAGCTATACTACTAATGTATTAGAATACTTAACATACTTGCTTCGTCTAAAAATAGCCAATGATTACACTTTTGGTTAATATATTTGAATATATCTAGAACCAGATAGAAATTAAATTAAAACAAATCGGGAATATAATAATAGATAGGGCACATGAAGAGTTTTATGCTAACAAATTACATAAATTAACAAATCAGAACTTTCAGGTCATACTGATGAAGGTGGTGCTACAAAATCCAAAATAGAAAGGTTCTAAGAAAGAAGGATCGAACCAGATCTTAAACAAACATACACACATGTACTATCTATCACAAACAAACACACATACAGGTCTAAAAATACAACAATATCTTGTAGAGAAATCTTGTAAATGGTGGTGATTAACGTCATGGTGAATGGTGTGAGGCTAAGAGCAATGACTACACAGTGTTGGCAGAGATGTAGCAATGATGATGACGATGTAGCAGTGGTAGTGTTGTGCTGCATTCGTGACTATGTTAATGTTGGTATTTATGGTCTTTCCAAAGAGTGAATAGATAGTGGTACTGAAGGTGGATGCGGGAGAGGTGGTCGATGACAGTGAAGACGGTGTAGCACTGGCGGCGGTTGTTGGTGGTGAGGGTGATGGCCATGTTGGTTAGAGTTTTCACCCGTGAGTGTTTTCATAGAGAGTTTTTCAGATCTGAGGTTTTCAGTAATTGTTATGGAGCAAATGAAGGTCGTGGCTTTTTAGCAAACTTGACGGAGGATGCTGGTGAAGAGGGCGAGAGCAAAATGTGGTTTTAAGGTGTCATTTGGTTTTATAGTGTGATTTTCTTATGAGTGTTTATTGTAGGTTAAGTATGATTGGTTAGTTTCATATCACATGGATCACTACTTATCTAATCTACATCACCCATCATAAATTCAATGGCCAATAAACCT
Source organism: Lactuca virosa (assembly GCF_052849685.1). Taxonomy (NCBI): domain Eukaryota; kingdom Viridiplantae; phylum Streptophyta; class Magnoliopsida; order Asterales; family Asteraceae; genus Lactuca; species Lactuca virosa. Next base: position 75,630,757 of record NC_136431.1, read on the forward strand.
TCTCCTTGTTTTTAAGACAATTATCTTAAAAAAAACGGCCCACCAACATGTATACATTATTTATATATATATATATATATATATATATATATATATATATATATATATATATATATATTTAGGGGTGAGATCCGTTGAGAACTCATAGTTCCCGAGAACCCGAGAACTAAATGTGGAGCGTTAGATCAAAATTAACTTATTAAGGGCATGATCGTCATCTTACATATCTCATTTGATGTTTAATTTTTGTGTTATTAGAATTAAAATTAAAATTATCTAAAAATTAAGATAATTAATTTAATTTTCGTATTTTTTTTAAAAAACTAGTAATTTTCGTTTTTTTTAAAATGCAGATTTTTTTAAATTTTTTTTAGAAAACATGAGTTTAAAAAAAAAACTTGAAAAAAATTATTTTATTAAAAAAAACTGCATTGTTTTTAAAACAGTAAATTAAAAAAAAATTAGACTATTTAAAAAAAAACTATAATTTTTTTAACAATAAAAATCAACATTTTAGGTGTATATATACATATCTTTTCAAGTGCATATATGCATATTTCTTATACTATAATATTCATAACTAAAACATAACAAAAAAAACTCATTTTTATTATCAATCTATAAAAACAATTATATAAGTATTTTATTCAATACAAAATTAAATATACAAAAATAAAAATGCTACAAAATTTCAAAACCTTTTCATGTCTTCGTGTGAATATTTACATATTTTCTTCAATTTATCACTTTTCACCTCTTCAATATTTTTCATAAATTCTTTCAAATTTACAAGAAAATAAAAAAAAATTGATTAATGCAAGAACACTCATAATATATATATATATATATATATATATATATATATATATATATATATATATATATATGTGTATATATATATATATATATGTATATATATATATGTATATATATGTATATATCATGTAAGATTCACATGTGATTATATAATGTGATATTCACATGTGACTGTATCTTTTAAGATTCAAATGTGAAATTCACAAGATTTTTTTTTTAAAAAAAATGGCAAATAACACCCACACAAAATGCATGTGTGCATATAGACGTAATTCATATGTGATTCACTTGTAATTTACATGTGAATCGCATGTAATTTATATGTAATTTACTTGTGATTCATATGTCAATTACATATGATTTACATGTAATTCATATGTGAATTACATGTGATTTACATGTGAATCACATGTAATTCATATGTGAATTACATGTTATTTACATGTGAATAACATTTAATTCATATGTGTTCACTCGTGATTTACATGTGAATCACATGTGATTCATATGTAAATTACATGTAATTTACATGTGAATCACATGTAATTCATATGTGAATTACATGTGATTTACATCTGAATCACATGTGATTCATATGTGAATTACATGTGATTCATATGTGAACTACATGTGAATAACATGTAATTCATATGTGTTCACTCGTGATTTACATGTGAATCACATGTGATTCATTTGTGAATTACATGTAATTTACATGTGAATCACATGTAATTCATATGTGAAATACATGTGATTTACATGTAAATCATATGTCAATTACATGTTATTTACATGTGAATCACATGTAATTCATATGTGTTCACTCGTGATTTACATGTGAATCACATGTAATTCATATGTGATTCACGTATGATTTACATATAAACTAACATAACATAACAATTCTAAAACATGAATCCCAAAAGCTACCTGGTAACAAAAATCAAATGCATAATAAAAATCTCGAGCTATATCAAAATATACACCTTATAATCCATCCAAATACTCTCATTTATAACCATAGAACCCTAGAGAAAAAAAGTCTATGTGCCAAACGATGACTATATTGTAGTTATGATTTAATCGAGTATGAAAAACGAGATCAGATTCAAGTATGAATTAAGAACACGAGATCTAAATAGAATCTGTTTGGCTCATTTATGCTTTCGAAGAATACAAGAACAATTTTAGAGAGAACAATATGAAAGCAAAAGCTAGTCTCTAACTCTAGCATTCATCCCATATTTATAGGGATCGAGAAAGCATACAAAAAATATAAGGGACCGGACATTAAAACCTTCGATACAATGTGCCCTTATAATAAACTTACATTCAAAACATTCGATACTACAAAAGACATAGATGACCTTCGACACCTCACAATAACATTCGGCCTTAACATATATTGGGGAAATTGAACACAAAAATAAAGGAAACGATAATAAGGCCAAATTCATAAAACGTTTGGGATTTAAAGCGGAAAGCCTCCTTTCCCGAATTTTCTCTATTATAACTTCTTTCTACGTTAAGTATAAAAGAAACACCCATATAAAATTTACCAGATTATGTCGCATTCCCATTAATCCCAATGAAGCATCAGAAATATTTTTGTTTGCTAGATGATTAAAGCTCTAAAAAGAGAATAACAAGTTTAATCACACCTTCTAATGAACCATTTGGCATTTGAAATTGTAAGTTTTGTGGTCTTCCCCTCTTTCTTTTCTGTGTGCTATTTCTATCTTGTGTTTCATTCGTTCCTGTTAAGAACAAATGAACAAATCAAACATTGAGCTAAAGTTATACAAATGTAATCAATGTTTTTTTACATTTACTTTTTGTGCCAAAAGAATCAGATTCCAAAATCAAACATTAAGCTATATGTTTAATCTTCCTAAACTATCTTACAAACCACTTCTTCTTTACGTATGATATAAAGCACGACTTAACAGAGAATATAAATGTGGATTTCCAAGTTAACTTCTAATAGTTAACAAATATTCCCCTAATTTGGCGTTGTAGCATCATCTTTAGTGATTAGCTGGTCAGCAAAATCTTGCCAATCATTTGGTTTGGAAATATCCTTAGGTGGCAGGTCACAAGAACCATAGTCAGTGGGATGAGATTACCGATAGAGAAGCACAATTAACAAAGGTAAAGGGTGAAAACATCCTTTGAAGCATTTCAACAAACACGTTGTGTGCTAAAAACAAACAAAATATATTTTCCAACTCCGAACGGTTAAAATCCATTAAGGTGAAGAGCTCAAATAAAAGAATAATAAAAGCTCCAACCAGCCACTCGCCCATAGATTAAAAAGGTTTATGTGACAAAGGTGATTGTTTTTAACAAATGCAATGAAAGTGGCGTCTAGAGATCTCCAATAACCATGAACATTGAGAATCTCCTGCAAAATGATACTTATAAAAAACATTGAACATCTCCAATAATGATTATGATCTATTGGTGTAAAAATCACCTAAAAACTATAATTACTACTAATAATCAGGCACAAAACAAGGAGCAAAAGCAGAAAACAACAATATATACAAATTTCAACAACTTACACAAAGGCGGATAGCTTTCAACAGTCTCAAACCACATTCCAGCTTCACGAGCTTCTACCGTCGACTCTTCCCTTGTAAAATCAAAGAACCGTGTAGGCAACAGATTTGACCATTTTTACAACGACATGATTCCGTAAACCGGTAGAATGATTTCGTCAAAGAACTCAGGAGATTGACATTCTTAATTAAGTCTAGTTGACCTAGGAAACCGATCTCGGCTATAAAAACTAGGACTAGGAACACATGCAACAAATTGGACCATTTTTTCCTCAATTATAGATCTCTGAACACATGACTATCTCAGGAGCATCGTCTGGTTTGCCCACACCACTGAAATTTAGTCGGGATTAGAAGGCATTACAGAGGGAGAAAAGGAAGAGATCTTTGATAATATGGAGATGGGATGTTGGAGAGAGAGAGAGAGAGAGAGAGAGAGAGAGAGAGAAAGAGCTTCGACGTTCACCTTCCTCGATTCAATGAATAAGGGAGATAGTAGACGGAGGAGACCATTGATAAATCCAACATTGGTTCTGGATTGGGGAACGAACGACGATGAATCTATGAGAGTAATAGGGATGATGAGATGATCGAGGGATTTGGTAGAGAAAGAGGGCATCGATTGATTTGGGGGGAATGATTTTCAGTACCACAAATGCCCTTAGATTAATTTCAGTATCATACCCCCGTGTTTAATTTTTTCAAATATTTACAACAATGCCACAAAACATCTCAGCCTTCTATTATTTTAACCTAACGGCCCTCGTTTGATTCTCAGGATACAATAAGTTCTCAAATGATCCTTCCTATATATATATATATATATATATATATATATATATATATATATATAAGGCTAGGTTATAATGTGGATGAATAACTATTGTGCGGACGTGTGGACAGTCCTATTCTATGAGAATTACTAAGAGAATAAGTTGTTAAGTAATGTGAATACGTTCAACCTCACACAACTATTGTTATTTTAATGCATTTTCACTAATTCTTATTCATTTTTGTTCTCATGCATCGTTTTTCACTTATTTTCATTCTTACAGACTACGACTCAATAAACATTCTGACAGAATGAAAAGAAATAAATAAGTTTATAATAACCTTCTAGACGATTTAATTAGTGAGAATGCGTGATAATGACAATAGTTATATAAGATTGAACGTATTCATATTATCAAACAACATATTTTCTTTGTCATTCTCACAAAATAGCACTGTCCACACATCTGCACAGTATATATATATATATATATATATATATATGTGTGTGTGTGTGTGTGTGTGTGTGTGCGTGCGCGCGTGCGTGTGTGTGTGTATTTATACGTCCAAAAACATATTTACTTCTAAATACTTATATATATATATATATATATATATATATATATATATATATATATATATATATATATATATATATATAGGGAAGGGTTATTTGGAAAACAAAAAAACCCTAAAAAAACCCTAAAAATCATAGAAATGCATAAAAAAAATACTTCGAGATCACAAAACTTTTTTTTGAATATTTTTTATGAAAAAATCGCAGCTTTCTATACAAATTTGCTGAAATTTTTTTTGAAAAAAAACAAATTTATAAAAAAAAAGATTGATTTTTTATTTTTTTTTCAGCGAATTTTAAAAAGTTTTGTGATCTCTAAGTATTTTTTTTATGTATTTTTATGATTTTTAAGGTTTTTTGTTTTCCATAGAACTTAAACATATATATATATATATATATATATATATATATATATATATATATATATATATATATATATATATACTTCTAAAATACATATTTATTATTTTAAAGACGTAAATATATTTTTACATCAAGAAAACATAAAATTACATATTTATACGCTAGAAACCCTATTTATACTTTTAAATACATAAACATATGTAATTATATTTGATAAAATTTAATTTTTTTTATATAAAGACGTAAAAAAATATATTTTTACTTCTAAAAAACGTACATTTTAGGTTAATAAACTTGGAATCTTCTAGTCTTTTTCTACTATTACCCGTAAGACTTGCTATAATAAACTTTTAGGTGATCATGAGAAAACATTCCGCAACAAAAACCTTTAAGTTTGCGATTATTTTATATTTTTAGCTTCAATATTTTTTTTTGTATATTATACTTAATCAATCGGAATATGTATTTTAGTAATTATACACAAAAGATTGTTTTATTAAATTTCATACTTATATTTTATTAAATAATATTTTTATGTACGTTTTTTCTCTCTATACGTTAAAAAAATTTTGTTACTTAAAAGAAAATAAAAATATGTATTTACATGTTTTATAAAATGGTAAAAAGTGGTGTGCATGTGTGTAACACCCGCAGATTCGGACTAGTCAATTTAAAGATAATAAGCGTTAAAAATAAATTTTAAAGAAGATTACTTAGGATAAATAATCATAATCAAATGTATGGTGTACATGACAAGGATTTCGTATATATAAAAAACGTTAAAATCTGACTTTGTCTGAAAAATTATGCTTCTTCGAAGTTTCACGATTAAACCGGCACGACTCTACGTATCGTAAAAAATGAATTTTTGATAAATTACTTTTTAGCCTAAGTGATCTAAACCGAGATCGTGCATATAGAGAACGTCCAAATCTGACTTCATGGGGGGGGGGGGGGAGGAATTATGATTTTTCGAAGTTTCAGCGTAACGGTATATGACTTAGAAACCGAAGTAGAGATCGGTTGATTGTTAGGAAAAACAATCTAAACGAGAGTTGAAGATCTCGTCCATATGATTCTGTCGATATAAAGACAGTCGATAACAGATATCGTATGAGAGTGTTATCAACTTTTAACAGACTTTAACAGTCTAAGCTTGTTAAAATATAACTTTAAAAAATAAGTTCTAAATAAGCCGACGGAGTCTAAATGAAAGTTATAGATCTCGTCGGCACCTACGTGTGGATATAAAGAACGTCAAAAACGGAGTTCGTATGAAGAAGTTACAAAATTTTAAAATATTTCGAGTGCACCTTATGCAATAGAGGCGCGTCGTGCACCTTCTAGAAGCCTCCACACTGCTCCAGTCAAAACTGAACACATGTCAGCGTCTGGAAGGGCCGACTAAACCAGTGCACGACGCGCAACTGGCCTGGGCGCGGCTCACAAATGGAGTTTTGCTCAATAAAGGGCTTCTAGCCCTCCATTTGAATCCCACACCTACCATGTTCTTCTCTCTCGAATTGCTTTCGATTCTAGCTTATCTTTTTCCTTAGTTTTTAGTCTCCGGATAAGTTTTGAGATCCCTGAGAGCCCGACATTAGTAGCTAGCAGGCCGGAGTCCTGCAGGTGCAATTTTTTCGGTTTTCACTAAAACCTCTAGAAGTTAAGCTACACTCTTTTACTTTGTCACAACTAGCATTTTTAACTAGGAAATTCTATTCTCATGTAAACATCATCTATTGTAAAGCATGTACTCTAAGTGAAAATCATACTCTATGCTTAATCAAAATCATCCATTTGAATCGAATCTCATTCAAGAAGCCCATAACCTAATACAATACATTTCGTATAGTCAACTATGGGTTGAAAAACCTAGAAATCCCGATTCGAGTTAATATGGACTAGGATCCTCTTATTGGGCCTAATGGACCAATAAACTTTCAATTTGACTACTTTGGGCCTAGGAAACCTAATTGGGCTCTAATTGAGCCCACATTCATGAAACTAAAACATTTTGGGTAATGTGGGCCTAGAATAGTTCATTTTATCCCTAATGGGCCATGTTGGGCCATAACTAGTTTCATAAGCCCTAATGGGCCGTAAACTACATCCTTGGGCACCATTGGGCCGTGAACCCTCATAAAGGCCCAATAGGCCGAAAAATATTCATTTTGGGCCTCATGATTTCGAACTAAGTCAAGGAATGGCCCAAACTATCTCATTTCCTTTTCTCCTAGCCCATTCTCGGCCCAATTAAATAAAAAAAGGGGGAGATTAAACTTGCAAGTGCCACCTCATCTTTGCATGGTGGACTTCCATTCTATAACACACCAAATAACAAGGACATCTCATGCACCCATGCAACATCACCTCAACATTTTCCCTCTATCTTCTCTCTTCATTTTAACTCTCGGCCATAGAGCCTTCATCACCACCCTCACTTTTCATCTTCAAACTCAAGAAATCTCTCACTTTTTCCCCTCTAGCACAAGAAACTCTCCTCTTCCATCCTTCTAATTTTCGAGAATTTCAAGGGCACACCAAGATCTCTTCATCAAAGCCCATCACTTTTGGTAAGTTTTTGGTTAGACTCCATAGTTTAACTTCAAGTTTACACCTTAAATCTCTTCTTAACCCACATTATTTTATGATCTATGCTCTTAGAACACCTTAGATCTCGAAAATCATCTCAAGAACACATCTACGGCCGAGATCTCCTCATCTCATCACCAAAAACCGAAAACATCAAAGCAATATGAGTTCATACCCCCTTGTTTTTCGGTTTTACAATGTTTTGGGGGAGGATACAAGTTGCTTATGTGATAGATCTATGTATTTGTGTATGTTTATGTGTGTTTTCTAAGTTATATGTTGTGATTATGTGAAGAAACTTCATAGATCTCGAAAAGTCTATCAAGTCTTGGCAATATTTGTAAACTAAAACACTTTATACAACTTACCATAAGGATGAAAGTGCTAAACATGTTAAGGATGTTGAAAAACTAAACAAAATCTTGTAAAGAGACCATTTTTGACAAATAAACAAAAAGAATGAAGCTTTTATGATACTTACGGTTTTTCAAGGACCAAAGAGTCATTTTTGTATAAAAATGGGTTTTTATGACATTATGGTTTTAGAAAGGGCCAAAAGAGTAATTTTTTCACAAAATGGGCTTAAATTGGGCGTTCACGGTTTTATGGGCCAAAATCGGAAAAATTATGACTTTTGTGGACTAAATTGTCATTTAACACAAATTTGAGCCAAAAATGTTAATTTACGGTTTTATGGGCTGAAGATGTCACTTTATTTGGATTTGGGCCTAAAATGTTATTTTCACAAAAATTGGGCCGAAAATGTTATTTTTATCAAAAATGGGCTGAAAACGTAAATTATACATATAAATAGGCCAAAAATGTAAATTTTTATAATGATGGGCCGAAAACATCAATTTATATATAAATGGGCCGAAGATGTCAATTTTTATGATAATGGGCCAAAAATGTTATTTTTAACCAAAGTGGGCTAAAAATGTCATTTTATTTGAAATGAGCCCATAAAGGAAAATTTTGGTCTTGAAGGACCTAAAGTGTCAATTTCATCAAAAATATGCGTAAATTGTAAATTTCGGCTTAATGGGCCAAAACTGTCATCATTACACAAAGTGAGTTTTTTATGCCATTTTAGAAAACAATCAAGCTAAAACAAACAATGTAATAACAAACGAACTAAATTCATCGATTACATGTTTATTGGGCCTAATACCTACAATCCATGTTATTGGGCCTTAGTGGCCCATTTACATGTTTATTGGGCCTGGATTATACATTACATGTTTATTGGGCCTTAGTGGTCCATTTACATGTTTATTGGGCCTGGATTATACATTACATGTTTATTGGGCCTTAGTGGTCCATTTACATGTTTATTGGGCCTGGATTATACATTACATGTTTATTGGGCCTTAGTGGTCCATTTACATGCTTATTGGGCCTAGACTATACATTACATGTTTATTGGGCCTTAGTGGTCCTTCTACATGTCTGTTGCGCCTCGTACATTCACTTACATACTCGTTGGACTTTTCAAACATAAACGTACACGGAAAACATTATATATAACATAATACAATATTCACGTAAACTCAGTTAATGATTCTAGTGAGACATGTTGGTTGACACCTCTCGAGTGTACAATCGGAGCCTGTAGTTATAACCAGAGTCTCCTCGAGGGAGAGCGAGAGTTTGTGTATAGATCTATACGGGGTGACACCCCACACCTGAGCTGTTCGCTACAGTTAGACTAGGCCAGTCTAGGGTGACAAACCTTACCTTAAACAAGCCGGCGCCTGAAAACGCCACGACATGCGAATTCGTCATAATCAAGTATGGTTAAAACGGCTCAAATAGAGATTCTCTCCATCAAAATTTTACGGAATACATATAAAATCTTGTTGATACGAAAACAGACATACACTGATATTCGGTCTTAGGGTTGAGACCACGACACTTTTATAAACATAAAATATCGGATTTTCTGGGGAACAGTTAAACAATACCTTCTACTTACAACAGAAAATACAGGATTTTATCCGGATTACATTTTTATATACATTCCAAAAACAGAAAACACACATGCATTAATACTTGATTTTGATACATCACTTTCAAACCATTTTACAGAAAATATTGGATTTTCTGGTGTTTTATGAACAATACAAAACTTTTCATTTAAACATGCTTATGAACTCACCAACATTATATATGTTGACATTTTCAAAATAACTTGTATTCTCAGGGAATCGTTAAGCGGAAAGGTCTACAAGAACATGTGGAATTTGTCATATTTTGTTATCATCATACATTAAACATTTTGGCATGTAATTTATGATACTATACTTGATGTAAACAATGTTGGTTGTAATTTGATATGTATGATGATGGTGTTGTCTTGTTTCAATTATATACATTGTGATGATATTACAAGATGAAGTCACGCGCAAGCCCCCGTACGTTTCCGCCGTCTGGTTCGGGGGTGTGACAGATTGGTATCAGAGCATTGTTTATAGTGAACTGGCATATCTAATAATACTTGATATGCAACTATAAATACAATGAGACAAAAACACTCTGAATAAAAATGATACCTAGGTATACATTAGAACTATAACACTAAAAGTCTCTGGAGGAAATTGAACACTGTGATTAAACCCGGACAGTTATGTAGTCATATTGGGGATAAATATAGCCTGATCAACTATATTTATTCAAAATATGACCAACATGTGTTTGGGAGTAATCATGGCGGGAAATGGATCTAGAAGCTTACCTCGTATCCAAAACTTCTAAGTTACTCAAACTTAAATCATTAAAATACTATAGGAGTATTTTGGAAAACTTATTTGCACATACCCCCTTTACACACTTCTCACTCCCAGTTTCTCGTGCAGTCGCTATGGACGAGGCACAACAGGGTGTCCTTTTCTATCAGGCCCTAGTGGCCCACGGAGTGATCGAGGAGGACCCCATGATGGGTCAGGAGGCAGCCCCCAGTGTTGGGCCCGAGGAGTACATGGAGACGGACTATGAGTTTGGAGAATCCGATGAGATCATGGAGGAGGATGTGGACACTAATGAAGTCCCCAGTGAGCCTCCCACTTCAGATATAGTACAGGATCACTCCGCAGCACCACGTGATCCCATCGATAGAACTCGCTCCTTAGAGGAGGAGGTTACCACCCTTCGGCGACAACTATTAGCAACAGAGGCCCGAGCGGTATAGGCAGAGCACGAGAGGGACGAGGTCATCAGGGAGATGACCGAGATGGCTGATCTTGTAGCACGACATTTCGACATGTGATTTCGTCGTCAGACCCATCCCGTCGTAGCTAGTGTCCGTTCACTTACTATCGCCATGATTTTACTTATGCATTACCTTATGTACTATCGACTACATGATTAAGCGACTACACTACTCATGGAGTCGTTACTCTGTCGAATTTTATTTCACTGCATGTATTGTATGCCTTATATAGGCAAAGTTTCATGTACTCAAAGGATTATCATTAATGAAAACGGCTATATATTTTATCATGATGTTGTTATCTGCTATGTGCTCTATTACTCTTACTACATGTTGATTGTATGCATTCACTCACATATACACAACTGAATCACTGACATTGTGCTATAACTAAGAAATCGTGAAACTAAATACATTGGATACTCAACATCTTTCCGTTCCATGACAGAAAAATGCCTCAAAGACCAAACCGCGGAAACCACACGACACCGACGCCACCAGAAATGAACTCAGTCGCATTCCAAGCGGCAGTGTCAGCTGCGGTCATTGCAGCACTGGAACTGATTCGCAACGGAAATAACGGTGGAGGTGACAGGCAGAGAACCGGAAGCACAAATCAGGGAACAAATCACGGACCCACAAGAAACTGCACCTACAAGGACTTCACAAACGCCAAGCCTCGAACCTTCAACGGGACGGGAGGCGTTATAACCCTGTAAAGATGGATTGAAAAGGTGGAATCAATGTTTGAGATCTGCGGATGTCCGGAGGGGTGCAAGGTCAAGTTTGCGGCCTGCACATTCGTTGATCAAGCTCTATCTTGGTGGAATGGTCACGTGGAGGCCATGACACTACCGGTGGCAAACGCTATGCCATGGGAGGAGCTTAAGGAAATGATGTTGGCCGAGTACTTTCCAGGGGGCGAAATCCAGAAAATGGAGCAAGAGCTGTGGAACCTCACGGTTCAAAACTATGACATCGATGCCTACATATCAAGGTTTAGTGAGATGTCTCTCTTGTGTCCAGGAATGATCACATCTGAAGGGAATAAGATTGAAATATTTATTTGGGGATTGACCGCGCCAATCCAAGGGAATGTGATAGCAGCAAACCCGACCACATATGACAGTGCTAAAAGGCTAGCCAAGAAGTTATACGACCATGTGTTGTGGATAAGACCAAAGAAGAAGTAAACATTCAAGACATTCCAGTGGCATGTGACTTCCCGGATGTATTTCTAGAAGACCTTCCGGGAATACCCCCAGAAAGTCAGGTCGAATTCTGAATCGACCTAATACCAGGAGCCACATCAATTGCCAAATCACCCTACAGGTTAGCTCCCACCGAAATGCAGGAGTTATCCAGCCAACTAAGCGAGCTGCCGAGCAAGGGATTCATCCGACCAAGCTTCTCACCTTGGGGAGCTCCGGTCTTGTTTGTCAAGAAAAAGGACGGATCCTTCAGAATGTGCATCGACTATAGAGAATTAAACAAGCTCACTGTCAAAAACCGATACCTACTTCCTCGGATTGACGATATATTTGACCAGCTTCAAGGAGCTAGTTATTTTTCAAAAATAGATCTGAGATCCGGTTATCATCAACTCCGAGTTCGGGAAGAGAACATTCCAAAAACTGCCTTTCGAACTCGATACGGTCATTACGAATTTGTCGTGATGCCCTTCGGTCTAACAAATGCCCCCGCTGCATTTATGGACCTCATGAATAGAGTCTGCCGCCCATTCCTTGATAAATTCATGATTGTCTTCATCGACGATGATCTTATCTGCTCTCGAAGCAAAGAAGAGCATGGTCAACATCTCCGTCAAATCTTGGAAACCTTAAGAGCTGAAAGATTATATGCGAAGCTCTCCAAATGCGAGTTCTGGATCCGCAATGTAAACTTTTTGGGTCACGTAGTCAGCGAGGAGGGGATTCACGTAGATCCTTCCAAGATAACGGCCATTGAAGGTTGGGCGATCCCGAGAACCCCAACGAAAATCCGACAATTCCTGGGTCTCGCAGGCTACTACCGAAGAATTATCTAGAATTTTTCTAAGATAGCCAAACCCCTTACCACATTGACACAAAAGGGTGTGTCTTTAAACTGGACGGAAAAGCAAGAAGCTTCCTTTCAAACCTTGAAACGAGCCCTTTGTAGTGCACCAGTGCCATCCTTACCGGAGGGAACCGAATATTTCGTAGTCTACTGTGATGCTTCGAATCAAGGGTTAGGTTGTGTCCTCATGCAACATGGAAAGGTGATAGCTTCTAAAGATTTGGAGGCACTACCTCTACGGTACAAAGTGCACCATCTTCACCGATCACAAAAGCCTCCAGCACATTCTAAACCAAAAGGAGTTAAACATGAGTCGGCGAAGATGGGTTGAGCTGCTAAATGATTACGAGTGCGAGATCAAGTACCACCCATGCAAGGCTAACGTGGTAGCCGATGCCCTGAGCAGAAAAGAATACTCAGGTCGCCGGGTGAAAACCTTATCAATAACCATCCAATCCCACCTAACCTCACAAATCAAGGAAGCCGAAACATATGCATTGAAACCGGAGAATGTCGCGAATGAGCCACTGTGTGGGATGGATAAAGATTTTGAAGCAAAAGAGGACAGAGCTTATTATTTCATGAACAGAATCTGGGTCCCTAAATTTGGGGGATTCAGAGAAAAGATTATGAACGAAGCCCACAAGACGCGATATTCCATCCATACAGGTTCGGATAAGATGTACCTGGACATTAAGCAACATTATTGGTGGCCAAATATGAAGGCAGAGATCGCCACTTACGTGGGCAAGTGTCTCACTTGCGCCAAGGTGAAAGTGGAATACCAAAAGCCCTCGGGCCTATTACAACAGCCAGTAATACCTGAGTGGAAATGGGAAAGGATTACTATGGACTTCGTAACCAAATTACCTAAGATGGTAGACGGATTGGATTCTATCTGGGTAATCGTCGATAGGTTAACTAAATCCGCTCATTTCCTGCCAATAAAAGAATCTTACAAGATGGAAAGACTGACACGGGTTTACATCAAAGAGATCGCGAGACTTCACGGAGTGCCGATGTCTATTATCTCGGATCGAGATAGTAGATTTACCTCACGATTTTGGCAGTCACTTCAGAAGGCAATGGGAACACAACTAGACATGAGCACCGCTTACCACCCTCAAACCGATGGCCAAAGCGAATGAACCATCCAAACACTCGAAGACATGCTCCGAGCCTGTGTGATTGATTTCGGCAAGTCATGGGATACCCACTTGCCTTTGGTTGAATTCTCATACTGTTGGATTAGTGTCTAAGTCCATAACTATAATTGGTATATACTTGACCCGACCCGGCATGGTCCATTTGGGTTGCATGGCATCAGAACATTTGGATAGACCTTTTGTGAGAAGAGGATATTTGTGACATATTAATATATTATAAGTTCTAATATATTAATATGAAATCATATTATTTAATTAGTATTGATCAAGAATTAATTTGGAATTAATTTAGTGATCAAAAGAGACTAATTAAATATATGGGGATTGATTGTGTAAATCATTCATTCTTATATATGTGGGCTTATGATCCATGATTCCTTATGTTGGGTTTAACCCATGTGGTGACCCATGGATACTCCATGGAGGTTAAAACCCATGGAGCATAAGGAATGGATAAAGTCATGAGTTACATGGTGTAACTCTAATAGCCACACTATATAAAGACCCAATTGGTTGGTGAAATTGGCACTAGTGCATACACAAGAGGGCAAGCCGATTTCTAGAGTGAAGTATCTCTTCTCATGGTTATTCCAAGTTGTTTTGATGTTGTGTGAACCATTTGAGGTGTCACACTTGGGGCACTAGGATCTTGAGCTCCATGGAATCAAGCTACAACAAAGAGGTATGTAATTCTACTAGATTTTATATTACATGTACTTTATATTATGCTAGTTAGAACAATACCTTGGAAAATTGATATTTGCATGTATAATAGAGAAAACATAGATCCAAGGTATTTAGGGTTGCATGTACACCTTAGGAGTGTTAGAATGTTCAAAACCCAACAGTGGTATCAGAGCCTAGGCTTGTTTTCAAGTTATACATGTTGAAATAGCTTAAAAATCGAAAATTCTGGCTTCCTGGGCACTGGACTCGCCGAGTCCATGAATAAATTCATCCTACTCGTCGAGTAGGTTCATACACTCGACGAGTAGAAGCCCCTGACAACATATTTTCGACTTTTAAGGCTGGAATTGGTCTAGAATCATTACCTTAAACTGTTTTGGACTTATAAAACCTGTTTTTAATGTGGTAATGATTATGGTAAACCAATTTTAAAGTTATTATCAAAGTTTCAAGTTTATATATGTTTATATGATTCTTGAAAATTGTTGATATGGATTGTTCATGATTATGAGTTTTGGTAGATCATAGGAATTATATGCAAATTGTTTGTTAGTGTAATTCTTGATCTTAATGACATTGTATGGACTCCATAACTTGTCCTCAAGTTATGGATTACCAAAAGTTTTTTTTGTGTTACCTTGTTTTATGAGTTAATTTAGATTAATGGAAAAATTATGTGTTAGTTGTTTTCAATCCAAATTGATCTAAAAGTAGTTCACAAAATGTGTTTTTGTAACTTGTCCTCAAGTTATATGAAAAGTCACATTTATGAATCTTAAAACTCATAAAATTGCCATAGGTTACACAAATGAAGAGTCATATTTGTCATAAATAGTTTTATGAACTGCATAACTTGTCCTCAAGTTATGGATGTTCAAGAGTCTCTTCATTAAAGTTTTTAAAACTTTAATTAAACTCATAAGTAATGAAAATCCAAGAGTTCTGAATAGTTTCAATACTTGCCCTCAAGTTTTTGAATTTGTAAAGTTTTGCTTATGAATGCTTTAATTCCAAATTAAACCCTAAAATTTTAAAAGTTTAAAATTCAACCCTTATACTATTATTATAATTTTAATTATATAGATATGTATAAGATAAAGTCAATCTTACCGTTAGTAGGCCTCATTCACGAAGCCAGTCTCTAAGGGGGGGTATAAGGTTACTGCCTATAAAATGGCAGTTTAATGGGTGTCCACTCTCACCCACCGCTTCCTTGACTGGTGGAGGGTCGTTAGCCGAACGGGTAGGATAAGGACTATAATTCTCCCTTCATTAAAAATATAATGATAAATACTAAGTAACTAAACACTTATAAATTCCCAATCTTAGTTACTTAGGAAAATGTGAAAAGGTGCTAACCCATGAAATTGCACTTTGCACCTTTGTTAAGTCATTAGTGGAGCGTGTCTGGTTAACCGACACACTAACATGAGACTGATAATGTGTGGCAAAGGGTAACTTAATGTTTATCATAGATTGGTGGAGCGCGTGTGGGTAACCGACACATCGATTAGGTAATAAAATTAAGGGTACCAAGTTAATTTGCATGGTTATTCACACCTTGTTTGTGATCCTCGGCATCCCAGTCACAAACTTGAGAGGGCACAATCGAGATTTAAACATGTCATTGAAAGTTCAATGAATCTCAAAAGATCTAGGAGTTTCAATCCAATTAAAATTTAATAGTTTATTTTGTTTTTCATGGTGGAAATTGGTAAATCGTCATTTACCTACCTTCAAATATTTTATAACTTGGATTACGGCATCCCTCTTCCAGTTATAAATAGTTTGTTGGGTCCTAGCCTTAATATTTCTTATTGGGTGTTATATTAAGGACTTAAATCAACTAAACTTGAATTTCTCCCTCATAAATGTCTATTTCAGACAACTGTGGTCTTCCCAAATCTTTAGGAACAAGCCTTCCTAATGAAGATGATATCCCACATGGCAATCAAGGTGAAAGATTAATCCTTTTGTTGTGCATTAATGGGACTGGAAATCATGCTTTACTTCCTCCACCTCCTCCAATAATTCTCCCTATCCCACAAGTTTCAAGACTTGAAAAGTTCTAAGTCACTCAATCCCTATTGGCAAGCAAAGACTATATGTGCTTACATCTTGGAGGTTAAGTCACATATTGGCAAGCCGGGAGAGTCGGGTGTCGAAGTCTCGAGGTAGCTGGATGTTGACTTGGTTCTTCAGTCACTCCCTGATGACAGATCACGACATGACCCTTAGTGATCTTACCTATTTGCTTGATCTTGCTAAATCAACAATGATTTGGAGCATTAGTAAAGCAAATTAGATTGGAAGATCTACTTCCCAAACCTATTTGGACAACGACAATGGTGACAATGGAAGTCCAGAAAATATTTCTCTTCCCAATGGAAAGGGATCGGCCATGGTCAAGTCGTTTGACTCAATAGTAAAGAGAAAGGCTAAGTCTGGACAATCAAGTGTACCATTTCCAAAGAGTCCATATGTTTCTTTTGCCAAAAGAAGGGGCATTGGTTGCGAAGCTGCCAAATTTACCTGAAAGTTCATAAGGATGGTAAAAGTCAAAAAGGTTTGACTTTGCTTCAGGTTAAAGTCCATTATCTAACTCTATGAAGTCTCTTTTGGAGATTCTTAATACATGATGTAATGTAATTACATTTTGATGTTTTTGAATAATCATAGGAAACATAAAGAAAGAGTATGCTTATTCTGATCGCGAAGATGGATTTTGATCGCAAGGTTCGGTGATTAGAATTTTGAGCTGCTACTTAAGAGTTATGATATAATGCTTAGGAATAGACAACAACATGTTTTTCATATGTATTTGTTGGATAAGGTGTCTAAGTCCATAACTTTATTTGGTATATACTTGACCCGACCCGGCATGGTCCATTTGGGTTGCACTTCACCCGAACTATTTGTATGGTTAAACCTTTGAGAATTGTATGTTTATGATTTGTTAATATATTATAAGTTATAATATATTTAAATATGAAATCATATTATTTAATTAGTATTTGATCATAAATTAATTTATAATTAATTTGGTGATAAAAAAGGTGACTAATTAAATATGGGCTCTTGTATTTATATAAGTGTGGGCTAATACTCATTTGGAATGGGCTTGGCATGCATGGGAGTCCATGGATAGTCCATGGAGTTTTTAACCCATGGATCCTTGGAATGGAAGAGTCATGGGTATTTGGGTTTACATGGATGTAACCCTAATTCCCCACACTATATAAAGGAGCTTATGATGCTTGAAATGACACTAGGTGTGTGTGTGTGTGAAAGAAGGTGGCCGATTTCTACAAGCAAACATACACTCTCATAGTTTTTCTAAGTTTGTGGTGATTTGTAATTTCCATTTGAGACATCCACATTATTGGTGCTTGGCTTTCAAACTCCTAGGAATCAACTCACTATTGAAAAGGTATGTAATTCATCTAGCCTTTATGTTTAAAGTTCCCGATGCCATGCTAGATAGGTTATGAACCTTGGAAAAACAAATTTGCATGTATTCATAGTAAAACATAGATCCAAGGTTTCTAGGGTTGCATGTACACCATAGGAGTGTTAGGATGCTCTAAACTCAACAGTGGTATCAGAGCATAGGATTCTTTTCTTGAATACTTGATGCAAACTGTTGAAAAATCAAAAAATTGAGCTGTCTGGGCAGTGGATTCGCTGAGTCCATGGGGGGACTCGACGAGTCCAAGTGAAAATTCATCCTACTCATCGATTAGGTTCCTGCACTCGACGGTAGGAGGCTCTGACTGCAGTTGTTCGACTTTTGCTGCTGGAAATGGACTAGAAACATTACCCTAAACTGTTTTGATGTTTTAAAACTTGTTTTAGATGGTGTAATGGTTATGCTAATCCATTTACAATGGCTAATATCGAAATTCCATGTTTTATATGTGTTCATATGATTCTTGAAGTTTTGATATGATATTCATGTTCTTATGAGTTATTGTTAGATCATAGGAATTACTTGCTAAATTGTTTAATGATTAATTCTTGATCAATTATGTGTTTTAATGGAATCCATAATTTTTCCTCAAGTTATGGATTTCCAAAGGTCACTTTCTTTAATGTACATTTAAAACACATAAGTTACATAAAAATGAAGAGTGTTCACTTTTATGAACCATTAACTCATAAGTTATGAAATGAAAAGTTTTGAATAGTTTCAAAACTTGCCCTCCAGTTTTGGAATTTGTAAATTCACACACACTTTAATTCCAACCCTTAGGATTTTAAAAGTTCAAATTCAACCCTTATACTATTATAAGATTAATGGTTAATATTTATATATGTATAAGATCAAGTCGTTTTACCGTTAGTAGGCCTCATTCACGAAGCCGGTCTATAAGGGGGGTATAAGTTTGTTGCCTATAAAATGGCAGCTTAATGGGTGTCCACTCTCACCCACCGCTTCCTTGATCGGTGGAGGGTCGTTAGCCGAACGGGTAGGACAATGACTTTAATTCTCATTAAAAGTATAATGATTATTATGAAGTAACTAAATGTTTTTATAAATTTCCAATCTTAGTTACTTTAGGAAAATGTGAAAATGGTGCTAACCCATGAAATTCACACTTTGTACCATACCAAGTCGTTGGTGGAGCGTGTGTGGTTAACCGGCACACTAACTTTGACTAGTAAGGATAACAAAGGGTGACTTAATGTTTATCATAGATCGGTGGAGCGCGTGTGGTTAACCGGCACATCGATTAGGTGATAATATTAAGGGTACCAAGTGAGTTTGCATGGTTATTCACACCTTGTTTTGTGATCCTCGGCATCCCAGTCACAAAACTTGAAGGGCACAATCAAGATTGAAACATGCCATTGAAAAGTTCAATGAATCTCAAAAGAATCTAGGAATTTCAAAACCAATTAAACCTAATAATTCATTTTGTTTTCATGGTGGAAATTGGTGAATCGTCATTCACATACCTTCAAATATGTTATAGCTTAGATTACGGCATCCCTCTTCTAAGTTATAATATATTGTGTTGGATCCTAGCCTTAATATTACATTTGGGTATCTTATTAAGGACTCTATATATCTAATCTAAACTTGTCTTTCTTCTTTTCAGATGTCTTCCAACAATGCTTCGGGTTCTAACCCTACCGGCTCCTTCTCTCTCATGAACCTTTGTGGGAGAGTCATCTTTGATGGTTCCAACTTTATGGATTGGATCCGGAACATCAGGATGATCACTCGTTACGAGGACAAGGAAGATGTCCTTGACAAGGAGCTTGAGGAGATCGCTGAATACATGACACATGAGAGAGATGCCACCAAAGTGGCATGCATCATGATGGCCACGATGACAGTCGAGCTCCAAAAGTCCTATGAGGACTATTACCCTTTTGAGATGCACCAGGACTTGATGGAAAGGTACCATCAGAGTGCTCGTCAAGAGCGGTATGAAATAATCTCCTCCATGATAACAACCCGAATGAAGGATGGTGAACCCATCACGGGCCACATGCAGAAAATGCAAATGTATGTGGACCGTTTGCAGAAATTGAATGTGAACTTCCCTGAGGAGTTGGCAATTGACATCATTTTGCACTCCCTACCCTCGTGTTATGATCAATTCCGCATGACATACCACATGAACAAGGAGGAAGTTACACTCAGCAAGCCTCAGGGACTTCTGAAGACCGTCGAAAGTGGTCTTAAAGGTAAGTCAGTTGTTACTACTCCTACTCCTACAGCTACCCCTGTTTTGGCTATCGGGAAAGGCAAAAGGAAGAAGAGGAAGACTCGTTCGAAGGGTACCAAGGGAAAGTATCTTGATGGCTCCTCATCAAGTGGAACCAAAGGTGGTTCTGCTACTCCTTCTGCCATCCCTAAGGATGCTGATTGCTTCTATTGCCAGAATAAGGGGCACTGGAAGCGAAACTGCCCAAAGTACTTTCAGGATGTCAAGGATGGGAAAGTGAAACCATCCCATGCAGGTATTTACACTATATTGTCTAATAACTCACCATATTCTAACTCTTGGGGTCCTTGATACAGGTTGTGGTATTCACATATGTTCTGATTTGCAGGGCCTAAGAAGAAGTGAGGATGTGGAGCACATGAAGATAAATTTAATCATGGGGAATAGGAAGGTTTCACCTGTTACCAAGATTAGAGTTTATACTTTGTTGCTACGTAGTGGGTTAAAGTTAGATTTGAATAAATGTGTTTACTCGTCTAAAATGGCGAGGAATATTATTTCCTTTCATGGTTTGTACAAACAAGGGTTTACCTTTTCTTTTGATAATGAAGTTGGTGGTATTAATGCTTTCTTTAATAATGTTCTTTATTTTAAAGCATTACCTTGTGATGGTGTGTATGAAACTGTGTCGGTTATAGATAACCTAGGAAATAATGTGTTGTGTATTGATTCCTCTACTAACTTGGATAAAGCCTCATTGTGGCATTGTCGTCTTGGACATGTAAGCAAGAAACGTATAGGCCAACTCCAAAAGGATGGAGTCCTGGAATCATTTGACCTAAAGTCAGATGATAGTTGTGAATCTTGTTTGCTTGGGAAAATGACAAAATCACCCTTCACTGGTACTTGTGCAAGAGGTGAGGGTTTGTTGGACCTTATACATACTGATGTATGTGGACCCTTCAAAACCACCACAAGGGATGCTAATCGCTATTATCTGAATTTTACTGATGATTATAGTAGATATGGTTATGTCTACTTAATCAAGCATAAGTCAGAGACTTTTGAAAGGTTTAAAGAGTTTAAACAAGAAGTAGAAAATCAATTGGGCAGGAACATTAAGATGCTTCGATCCAATTGAGGTGGTGAGTATCTTAGTACAGAGTTCCTCGACTATCTTAAGGAGTGTAGGATTGTCTCATAATTGACACCTCCCAGGACACCACAGTTGAATGGTGTGGCTGAGAGGCGTAATCGGACCTTGTTGGAAATGGTTCGTTCCATGATGAGTCGAGATTCGCTACCAATCTCTTTTTGTGGGTATGCCTTAGAGACTGCCGCCCATATCCTCAATCTAGTCCCGACAAAGAAGGTTGCCAAAACACCTCATGAGATGTGGACTGGGAAAGTTCCCAACTTGGACCACATCAAGATTTGGGGTTGCGAGGCTTTTGTGAGGCGCGAGACTCACGATAAGCTCTAACCTCAAAGTGAGAGGTGTATTTTCATCGGCTACCCACATAATTCCTTTGGTTACCTCTTCTACAGACCTAGTGAGAATGTGGTCTTTGTGGCAAGGAGAGGGGTCTTTGGTGAGAGAGAGTTCATGAGCCAAGGAAACAGTGGGAGGAAAATTGACCTTGAAGAACTTCAAGAGTCAAGTGGTGAAGGAACCTCAAACCCTAGCAAGCAACCTGAGGAGGAAACTCCTGTTAATCCGACTGACGAGTTTGTACCTCTGAGGCGTTCCATGAGAGTTAGGAATGCACCTGAGCATTACTATGGTTTCCATATTACTGCGGAAGGTGATACACTTATCAGTGATAGTACACTGGTAAATATGGATGAACCTAACAGCTACACGGAAGCCATGGCAGGCCCTGAGGCTGATAAATGGAAAGAGGCTGTGGACAACGAGATATAGTCCATGTATGACAATCAAGTTTGGAACTTGGTTGACAATGTACCAGGTCGTAAGACAGTCGGGTGCAAATGGATCTTCAAGAAGAAGACCGACATGGATGATAATGTACACACTTATAAGGCACAACTGGTTGCAAAGGGCTTTTCTCAAACTCCAGGAGTTGATTATGATGAGACCTTTTCACCAGTAGCAAAGATTAAGTCTATTAGGGTTATATTAGCCATTGCTGCATTTCATGACTATGAAATATGGCAAATGGATGTTAAAACCGCTTTCCTTAATGGGAAGTTGGCTGAGGATGTTTACATGAGTCAGCCAGAGGGTTTTGTCAGCACAGAGTACCCTAATAGAGTGTGTAAGCTTGAGAAATCCATCTATGGATTAAAACAAGCACCTCGCAGATGGAATCTTTGTTTCGATGAGAAAGTCAAAGAGTTTGGCTTTTCGAGAAGTGAAGATGAGTCTTGTGTATATGTCAGAGCTAGTAGGAGTATAGTTAGCTTCTTGGTGCTGTATGTGGATGACATATTGCTCATAGGAAATGACATCCCAAGTTTGCAGGAGGTGAAGTCCTGGCTTGGGAAGTGTTTTGCTATGAAGGACCTTGGAGAGGCTGCCTATATCCAAGGGATAAGGATATTAAGAGACAGGAGTAAAAGACTAATTGGACTTAGTCAGAGTACCTACTTGGATAAGGTGTTGAAAAGGTTCAACATGCAGAATTCCAAGAAAGGAGAATTACCAATCCAAAGCAATGCCAAACTGAGCAAGGCTCAGAGCCCGAGTACAGAGGCTGAGATAGCTGAGCTGAGTCGATTACCATATGCTTCCACTGTTGGCTCGATCATGTATTCTATGACATGTACCCGCCCTGATGTGGCCTTCGCTTTGAGCATGGTCAGCAGATATTAGGGGAACACTGGCAAGGCTCACTGGACTGCGGTAAAGAATATTCTCAAGTACCTGCGGAGGACTAAGGATTGGATCCTTACCCTTGGTGGGAGTGATGACTTGAGAGTAGTAGGGTATAGTGATGCTAGCTTTTAGACTGATAGGGATAACTTCCGCTCTCAGTCGTGCTGGGTCTTTACTCTAAATGGAGGGGCGATCACTTGGAAGAGTTCCAAGCAGGAGACGGTAGCTGATTCGACTTGTGAATCAAAGTACATAGCAGCGAGTGAAGCGGAAAAGGAGGCGATATGGCTGAAGAACGTCATAGGAGACCTTGGAGTTGTACCAGCTATTAAGGAGCCTATGGAGATTTTCTATGACAACAATAGTGCGGTTGTCTTAGCCAAGGAACCGAGAGATCATGGCAGATCTAGACACATTGAAAAAAAATATCACTTCATAAGACATAAGATAGAAGGACTCCTCGTGGCAAAGAGGGTATCGTCAGAAGAGAATCCTGCAGATCCCCTCACGAAGGGACTGACGAGGGTTAGGCATTTAGAGCATGCGAGGCGCATCAGGGTGAAGGATGATATTAGTTTTACAGATTAGATAGCTATTTCTGAAACTTGTAAAATGTAATCGATATTTAATGATGAATAAAAGGTGTGTTTATTTATGAGTAAAGTGTTACTGTCTTTTGTCAATTATTTACTATTGTTTTAGCTTTGCATGTTTTGACTTCCAGAATAAATTACTTTATTCAAACTTCCACAGTTGGTCATATGTCGGGAGTAGGTATGAATTAAGACTGTCATGAATTGGGCTTGTAGATGACTAAAGGCGTTTAGCCATAGCAATGGTTGCTACAACATTCATGAGTGCTCATAAGTTCTGAGTATTGGAATAAACCCACGCTCACTTGTATCACTTCATGGAATTTATCTCGAGTGATCGTGAGACGGTAATATCATATAAGTCTTCAAACCTAGAGATATGGTTTGTTGCCTATGAGTTGGTTGTGCATTGATTGCACGAAAACGCATCAGTAACTTGATGTTATAAAACGTGCCTTTGTGTATAATTCAACAAGTAGTAGAACAAGTATATGAGTCGAAGTTTATATGTTTCTTCTAGTCCTTGGAGGATTAGAAGAGATATCTGGGCCCCTCGATGATTTTGTTTTGACCTATGTACCGGGCCCGGTCAGAACCTAATTGATGTGTTCAATTTAGTTCTATGTCATACCAATCGGAAATCGGGAAACAAACTGCTGGACAATAAGTACGACATTGTTCCATGTATTTGTTCGGCTGATATCTTGAGAACAGAGGATTATATGATCACTTATCTAAAATGGCGCTTCATAGTTCAACAGAGTTTTAAGAGCTACGATTGTCGGTTGGTTCTTGAAGTAATATAGGCAAATATAGTTATTAGACTTATCCAAGTGGGAGACTGTTGGATAAGGTGTCTAAGTCCATAACTTTATTTGGTATATACTTGACCCGACCCGTCATGGTCCATTTGGGTTGCACTTCACCCGAACTATTTGTATGGTTAAACCTTTGAGAATTGTATGTTTATGATTTGTTAATATATTATAAGTTATAATATATTAATATTAAATCATATTATTTAATTAGAATTTGATCATAAATTAATTTAGAATTAATTTAGTGATCTAAAAGGTGACTAATTAAATATGGGCTCTTGTATTTATATAAGTGTGGGCTAATACTCATTTGGAATGGGCTTGGCATGCATGGGAGTCCATGGATAGTCCATGGAGCTTTTAACCTATGGATCCTTGGAATGGAAGAGTCATGAGTATTAGGGTTTACATGGATGTAACCCTAATTTCCCACACTATATAAAGGAGCTTATGATGCTTGAAATGGCACTAGGTGTGTGTGTGAAGGAAGGTGGCCGATTTCTACAAGCAAACATACACTCTCATAGTTTTTCTAAGTTTGTGGTGATTTGTAATTTCCATTTGAGACATCCACATTATTGGTGCTTGGCTTTCAAACTCCTAGGAATCAACTCACTATTGAAAAGGTATGTAATTCATCTAGCCTTTATGTTTAAAGTTCCCGATGCCATGCTAGATAGGTTATGAACCTTGGAAAAACAAATTTGCATGTATTCATAGTAAAACATAGATGCAAGGTTTCTAGGGTTGCATGTACACCATAGGAGTGTTAGGATGCTCAAAACCCAACAATATTTGCATTGTAAGAATAAAATTTTTCTGCAAGTTTTAAAATAAAAGAAAAGGTTTTGATTTTATTTATTTTAAGTATCCTTACAATGGCATTGGTGGAAAAATTGTTGTTTATATGTTTTCATTGATAAGCAATACTGGAAAATGGATTTGATTCTTTCATTTGTGGTAGTGTCATAACTTACCAAATAAGGAAAGATTCTCATCACCCAAGTTTCAGTTGGATAGAAACTTGGAATCATGCAAATGTATTGTATGATGAGTGAGAATTTTCATTTTTGGGAAACTAAGACTAATTCCTTGTTGACATGTATGTGTGAGTCAAGTGAAGGACTGAAGGATTGGGTACACTAGGTTGTGCGTTGATCAGGTCCACCACAAAGAATGATAAGATTATTCGTCATGATTTGCTAAAGTTTAGTAAATAAGGTTATGCTTACAAGTTTAAGTGTAATTCTGAAACATTGGAAAAGTTTCAATGTATGGCAGAACGGTTGAGAAGAATCAAATTAGGCAGAAAGATAAAAGTTTCTCCAATCTGAAGAGATGGGAGAGTACTTGAGTATCTTGTTTTATGATTATCTTAGTGATTATAAAACCATATCATAATTGATCCTCTAAAGAAACCTTAGTGCATTTGCTTGGCTAAGGAGAGGAATCATGAATTGTTGAAATGGTTAAATCAAAAGATAAATCATACTTCGTTCCAAAAATCAAGTCTTAGAGTCATACTCTAAGATTGTAACTTGAGTGACATAATCTTTAAATGTAGAGTAAGATGTTTCCTATTCTTGTACATTTGAAGTTGGTTAGTTGTGATGTTTTGGATAAAATAAAGACCAACTAAGACCAATTGTATTAAGTGTGTAACTTGATAAGAATCTGCACTAACTCTTGAATACTTGTTTTTTCAAGGAATGATTCTTGACAAAGGGAATCTTATGTGTCAAGAGGTCAGTGGGAGTCTTAAAAGATATTGAGATAGTTTCAAGAAATAATCAAGAGTATTGTTAATCACTAGCCCACGACTTGAGGTTTGTAACCTATCGTGTTGACATATTCTTATTTCTGTGTCTGTTCCAGTTAAAAGTTGACTTTGCATATGAGTTCTATGAGTTCTCAATTGGTTGCATAACAACCTGGAAGCGATGGTAGGCCGTTGTGCTGCCGGGTGGCAAGAAAAATGAGATTGGGCAAGTTCAGTCCATATGATTTTGGATTTGTGACTAACCTTGTCTTGTGATTATGGCTATGACAAATTCACGTGGATAGGAACACATAC
Organism: Lactuca virosa; assembly: GCF_052849685.1. NCBI lineage: Eukaryota > Viridiplantae > Streptophyta > Magnoliopsida > Asterales > Asteraceae > Lactuca > Lactuca virosa. Next base: position 75,657,561 of record NC_136431.1, read on the forward strand.
ACCATAAAAATCTAAGTGTCATAAGGTTTCTCTCCGATTCATGAAAATGATGGTGAGGAAATGCTTTCACGAAGTAGATTTTAAGTAGATAGCAATTGTGATGGTTGCATTCTCAAAGTCATTAGTGGAGTGCGTGTGGTTAACCGACACACTAACATGGACTTGTGAGAATGGCAAAAGGTCTAAACATTATGATTACGACATCCCTCTTCATAATTGTTTAGACACACATGTGAGCTATCTAAGGAAAGGTGTATGATTTTGATAAAATCTTATCAAAGCATCTCGTATCAGAAATCTAAACTTTGGAAAGAAAGTCAATAAAGTATTGATTTCTAGAAGTCCAGCTGATTTCTGGGTACATGTCAAAGCTAGTGGGGGCATAAAGTGTTATGCTAGTTAGATTATTATGTTAAGTGTTGCAAATTAGCAATGTTAATTATAGAAAACAAAAGTTTCAATTCGCTTCGAACAGTTGTTTTGCTATAATTAAGGGAGAGGATTTTATACTTCATTCTAATTCTACAAGCTTAGATTGAGATTTTAATCAACTTTAGTCAAGGATATATATGAATGTTATGTTGGAATGGTTCAACATAAAGAAATTCTATATATGTTGCACTCTCAAAATTCGATTATGATTACGGCATCCCTCTTCATAGTTCGAATTGTGAGAACATGGCAAATAAAAATTTTATAGCATGAATCGTGTCCCATATGCTTCGGGTATAGGATCGATTACATGTGCTATAATATTTATCCTTTCTAAATTTTCCAAATGCCCTGGGGCATTAAGAGGAGAAAAGGTCTAGTATTGGATATGACTAAAATGATTAAGCAATGGTCGAGGACAATCTGAGGTTTACCAAAGATTGGTTGCTTAGGGACAGTTGGAAGTATAGTGTTAAACTTTGGAAAGGACCATATTGATATACTCTGAAAAGAGGAAACTCTTGTTCACAAGTGATAGTCAAAATGGGCATATGGAAATGTTTTCATAGGTGGAAGTTATTCTTTAAATATGTGTAAGATTAGAAAACTTAATGCAAGAAGGATATTCAAAGGAATGTACTTTGAATGTGAGACTTCGTTTCCATGGAATTGATCTCCATTGGAATACTTTGTAATGTTTGTTGTCAAGTCTTTGTGACTTGGGCATAGTCATTACAAGGGGATCATTGCATATAAGTTTAGAATCTAACAGATTACAGTAAATGGCAAAAATTTGGTATTCTTACATTTACAATAAGGATTGGGACTGTGAAATGAGCATCATTGAAATATTGTCAATCGATCTGTTTCACAAAGTAAGGATCATTAGACAAACATAGTGTGCACACTTGGAGTATGGCATAGCTATTGTTTGGACAAACATAGTGTGCATGCTTGGAGCATGGCATGACTATTGTTTTAATTCAAGTATTAAGTTGATGAATTGAAACATTATACAGTGAATAATGAGTAATCAATATGACGCTTAGATAAAAAGTGTTTTATTTACTCTCAAAGTGTTGGGGCCATATAGGATTAGTATTATTCTTGTGTTTCACTTTGCCTGTTTTGACTTCCAGAATAACTAGGTCGTTCTTCCTGAATGACTAAGTTGTTCAAACCATCCACAGTCGATAATACATTGGAAGTAGGTATTAAGGCACGACTGTCATGAAGCTGGTTTGTAGATGTCCAAGGTAGTGGATATAGCAAGCGTTGCTACAACATTCATGAGTGCTCATAAGTTCTGAGTATTGGATTAAACCCACGCTCATTTGACTCACTTCATGGATTTTATCACGAGTGATCATGAGACGATAATATCTTATATTCTTCAAACCTAGAGATATGAGTTGTTGCCTATGAGTTGGTTATACATTGATTGTACGAAAACGCATTGGTAACTCGATGTTATAAAACGTGTCTTTGTGTATGATTCAACAAGTAGTTAGTACAAGCATATGAGTCAAAGTTTATCCATTCCTTTAACCCTTAAAGGGATAAAAGCGATATCTGTGGGCCCCTCGATGATTTAGTGATGACACCCTAAGTGCTTGGCCAAGCCTGGACTGATTTGTTTTGTTCAATTTGTCGGTCGTCATAAATCAGAAATCGGGAAACAACAAATGGACAGAGAGAATGATTATAATCCATGTCCCAGTCCATATGATATCTAGAATGGAGGAATATATGATCACTTATCTAATGGACGCGTCATTAATGTGTTCAGAGTTCGGCAACAGCTTTTAAGAGCTAAGATTGATGGTCAGGTTGGAGTTGTACTTGCAATAATAGTTATTAGACTTATCCAAGTGGGAGACTGTTGGATTAGTGTCTAAGTGCATAACTATAATTGGTATATACTTGACCCGACCCGGCATGGTCCATTTGGGTTGCATGGCATCAGAACATTTGGATAGACCTTTTGTGAGAAGAGGATATTTGTGACATATTAATATATTATAAGTTCTAATATATTAATATGAAATCTATTATTTAACTAGTATTGATCAAGAATTAATTTGGAATTAATTTAGTGATCAAAAGAGACTAGTTAAATATATGGGGATTGATTGTGTAAATCATTCATTATTATATATGTGGGCTTATGATCCATGATTCCTTATGTTGGGTTTAACCCATGTGGTGACCCATGGATACTCCATGGAGGTTAAAACCCATGGAGCATAAGGAATGGATAAAGCATGAGTTACATGGTGTAACCCTAATAGCCACACTATATAAAGACCCCATTGGTTGGTGAAATTGGCACTAGTGCATACACAAGAGGGCAAGCCGATTTCTAGAGTGAAGTATCTCTTCTCATGGTTATTCCAAGTTGTTTTGATGTTGTGTGAACCATTTGAGGTGTCACACTTGGGGCACTAGGCTCTTGAGCTCCATGGAATCAAGCTACAACAAAGAGGTATGTAATTCTACTAGATTTTATATTACATGTACTTTATATTATGCTAGTTAGAACAATACCTTGGAAAATTGATATTTGCATGTATAATAGAGAAAACATAGATCCAAGGTATTTAGGGTTGCATGTACACCTTAGGAGTGTTAGAGTGCTCAAAACCCAACACATACAACAACAGTTATCACACGAGCATCAAGGTTGCTCCTTTTGAGGCTTTATATGGTCGTAAATGCAGATCGCCTCTATGCTGGGCTGAGGTGGGTGACACCTAACTAGCAAAAGGACAATCACCAAAAAGCACTCTCACAGGGCCAAAAATCATTCGAGAAACGACCGAAAATATAATTTAAATCAAAGCCCGACTTCAAGCATGGAGAGACCGACAAAAGAGCTATGCTGACAAACGGCGAAAGCCTCTGGAATTCCAAGTCGGGGATCAGGTGTTATTAAAAGTCTCTCCCTGGAAAGGAATGATCTGTTTTGGGAAACGGGGAAAACTGAACCCGCGATACATCGGACCATTCGAGATCCTTTCCCGAATTGATCCGATAGCTTATAAGTTGCAGCTACCTTCAGAGCTCAGCAACGTACACCCCGTGTTCCACGTCTCGAATTTCAAAAAGTGCTTATCAGATGAAACTCTTGTCATTCCTTTAGAAGAGATCGAAATAAACGAGAATCTCCTGTTCGTCGAAGAACCAGTCGAAATAATGGATAGGGAAGTGAAGCGTACGAAGAAGAGTCGCATTCCGATTGTGAAGGTTCGATGGAATGCCAAGCGTGGACCGGAATTCACATGGGAACGCGAAGACCAAATGAAGCAGAAGTACCCTCACTTATTCTCTCATTCATGATCCTACCTTTCGAAAGAATTTCGGGACGAAATTCTCTCTAACGGGGGGATGATGTCACAACTAGCATTTTTAGCTAGGAAATTCTATTCTCATGTAAACATCATCTATTGTAAATCATGTACTCTAAGTGAAAATCATACTCTATGCTTAATCAAAATCATCCATTTGAATCTAATCTCACTCAAGAAGCCCATAACCTAATACAATACATTTCATATAGTCAACTATGGGTTGAAAACCCTAGAAATCCTGGTTCGAGTTAATATGGACTAGGATCCTCTTATTGGGCCTAATGGACCAATAAACTTTCAATTTGACTACTTTGGGCCTAGGAACCCTAATTGGGCTCTAATTGAACCCACATTCATGAAACTAAAACATTTTGGGTCATGTGGGATTAGAATAGTTCATTTTATCCCTAATGGGCCATAACTAGTTTCATAAGCCCTAATGGGCCATAAACTACATCCTTTGGCACCATTGGGCCGTGAACCCTCATAAAGGCCCAATAGGCCGAAAAATATTCATTTTGGGCCTCATGATTTCGAACTAAGTCAAGGAATGGCCTAAACTATCTCATTTCCTTTTCTCCTAGCCCATTCTCGACCCAATTAAAAAAAAAGGGGGAGATTAAACTTGCAAGTGCCACCTCATCTTTACATGGTGGACTTCCATGCTATAGCACACCAAATAAAAAGGACATCTCATGCACCCATGCAACATCGCCTCAACATTTTCCCTCTCTCTTCTCTCTTCATTTTAACTCTCGGTCATAGGGCCTTCATCACCACCCTCACTTTTCATCTTCAAACTCAAGAACTCTCTTACTTTTTCCTCTCTAGCACAAGAAACTCTCCTCTTCCATCCTTCTAATTTTCGAGAATTTCAAGGGCACACCAAGATCTCTTCATCAAAGCCCATCACTTTTGGTAAGTTTTTGGTTAGACTTCATAGTTTAACTTCAAGTTTACACCTTAAATCTCTTCTTAACCCACATTATTTTATGATCTATGCTCTTAGAACACCTTAGAGCTCAAAAATCATCTCAAGAACACATCTAGGGCCGAGATCACCTCATCTCATCACCAAAAACCGAAAACATCAAAGCAATGTGAGTTTAGACCCTATGTGAAGAAACTTCATAGATCTCGAAAAATCTATCAAGTCTTGGCAATATTTGTAAACTAAAACACTTTATACAACTTACCATAAGGATGAAAGTGCTAAACATGTTAAGGATGTTGAAAAACTAAACAAAATCTTGTAAAGGGACCATTTTTGACAAATAAACAAAAATAATGAAGCTTTTATGATACTTACGGTTTTTCAAGGACCAAAGAGTCATTTTTGTATAAAAATGGGTTTTTATGACATTATGGTTTTAAAAAGGGCCAAAAGAGTAAATTTTTCACAAAATGGGCTTAAATTGGGCGTTCACGGTTTTATGGGCCAAAATTGGAAAAATTATGACTTTTGTGGACTAAATTGTCATTTAACACAAATTTGAGCCAAAAATGTAAATTTACGGTTTTATGGGCTGAAAATGTCACTTTATTTGGATTTGGGCCTAAAATGTTATTTTCACAAAAATTGGGCCGAAAATGTCATTTTTATCAAAAATGGGCTGAAAACATAAATTATATATATAAATAGGCCAAAAATGTAAATTTTTATAATGATGGGCCGAAAACATCAATTTATATATAAATGGGCCGAAGATGTCAATTTTTATGATAATGGGCCAAAAATGTTATTTTTAACCAAAGTGGGCTAAAAATGTCATTTTATTTGAAATGAGCCCATAATGGTAAATTTTGGTCTTGAAGGACCTAAAGTGTCAATTTCATCAAAAATATGCCTAAATTGTAAATTTCGGCTTAATGGGCCAAAACTGTCATCATTACACAAAGTGGGTTTTTTATGCAATTTTAGAAAACAATCAAGCTAAAACAAAGAATGTAATAACAAACGAACTAAATTCATCGATTACATGTTTATTGGTCCTAATACCTACAATCCATGTTATTGGGCCTTAGTAGCCCATTTAAATGTTTATTGGGACTGAATTATACATTACATGTTTATTGGGCCTTAGTGGTCCGTTTACATGTTTATTGGGCCTGGGTTATACATTACATGTTTATTGGGCCTTAGTGGTCCATTTACATGCTTATTGGGCCTAGACTATACATTACATGTTTATTGGGCCTTAGTGGTCCTTCTACATGTCTGTTGCGCCTCGTACATTCACTTACATACTCTTTGGACTTTTCAAACATAAAACATACACGGAAAACATTATATATAACATAATACAATATTCGCGTAAACTCAGTTAAGGATTCTAGTGAGACATGTCGGTTGACACCGCTCAATTGTACAATCGTAGCCTGTAGTTATAACCAGAGTCTCCTGGAAGGAGAGCGAGAGTTTGTGTATAGATATATGCGGGGTGACACCCCACACCTGAGCTGTTCGCTACAGTTAGACTAGGCCAGTCTAGGATGACAAACCTTACCTTAAACAAGTCGGCGCCTGAAAACGCCACGACAGGCGAATTCGTCATAATCAAGTATGGTTAAAACGGCTCACATAGAGATTCTCTCCATCAAAATTTTACGGAATACATATAAAATCTTGTTGATACGAAAACAGACATACACTGATATTCGGTCTTAGGGTTGAGACCACGACACTTTTATAAACAGAAAATATCGGATTTTCTGGGGAAATATACAGTTAAACAATACCTTCTACTTACAACAGAAAATACAGGATTTTATCCGGATTACATTTTTATATACATTTCAAAAATAGAAAACACACATGCATTAATACTTGATTTTGATACATCACTTTCAAACCATTTTACAGAAAATATTGGATTTTCTGGTGTTTTACGAACAATACAAAACTTTTCATTTAGACATGCTTATGAACTCACCAACATTATATATGTTGACATTTTCAAAATAACTTGTATTCTCAGGGAATCGTTAAGCGGAAAGGTTTACAAGAACATGTGGAATTTGTCATATTTTGTTATCATCATACATTAAACATTTTGGCATGTAATTTATGATACTATACTTGATGTAAACAATGTTGGTTGTAATTTGATATGTATGATGATGGTGTTGTCTTGTTTCAATTATATACATTGTGATGATATTACAAGATGAAGTCACGCGCAAGCCCCCAGACGTTTCCGCCGTCTGGTTCGGGGGTGTGACATACTTTTAGTGTAACTTATATTTATAGTCATAAGCCATTATTATGAACCTATAAATAAGATTATCAGTGATTCAAAGTCATTATATTGATTGATATACTTATGGGAGAGATGTCTAGAATGGTCATGTTGACTTAGTTGTTATATTTCAGAAAGTTTGTATGCCAAAATGATCCTGCCTCCCAACTATCCTGGCTAGATGATCCTTACTTGATAGATCTTAATGTAGACATTGAGAATAGTGAGGAATATTGATTATAATTATTATAGTCACCAGGATTACAAAGTTGGACTAAGGCTTACTACTTTATGCGTCTAGGTCTTTTCAAAGTACGAAGCGAAGCTCTGCCGAAATCGTCGGTCATCCACTTTTATTAAGTGAGTGCATAGTTAATTTCATCTAACATATAGATATGAAGTATCTAATTAATTAATTGATATATGTGCTTATGTACAAAGATGTCATGTGTTAGATGAAGTATCACGAAGATAAGTTATATGATTTATACCATATATGTATTTTATAAATATAATATATTGCGTAACAAATGATAGTAGTAGATGCCATAGTATAATGAAAGATGTCGGCAATGATAGAATGCCAAAATTGTAGAAATGGTACGAGTGTACCAACGATGTAGGAATGGTACTAGTGTACCAATGATGTAATCAACGAACAAAGTATAGTTGCCAACCATCAGACTATTCATGACCGTCCCGAGGAACTCATGAAGCGATGGACTTCATGCCTATTAGATAGATTCACGCAACGATGGACTTCGTGCCTATTAGATAGATTCAGGAAGCGATAGACATCATGCCTAATAGATAGACTCAGGCAGCGATAGACTTCATGCCTGTTTGATGAGCATGGGTAGTGATGGACTTCTTACCAATTTGAAATTCTCGTGGAACTTAGGCAGCGATGGACTTCATTCCTATTACTTAGGACAAACCGTTAGGAATAAATATACAAAGAAAACCTACTGACATGTATTGCGGAGCAATCCCTATAACAATATTGTCAGCAACGATGACAAAGATAATCCTTAAGATAGATCCTTAGGGAAAAATAAATAAGAAAATGGGGGTGGGTAATCGGGTTAATTGTTTGATAATTAAACATATTAACTATATTACTGTGCGTTGAAAACCGTATGTACTCACCAAGTTTCCCAACCTTACTCACTCAGTTTCTCCGTATCACAGGTACTATGCATAATGAGATATTCAAGGAGATATGGATTGTTAGTCTAAGATATTGTAAGGCCCATTTATGCTTTTTTGTATCAGTTATGACATCCCAAGATTTTATAAATTAATGAAAAAAATTTCTTCGAAAATACTTTTACGGTACCAAATTTCGCAATTTTATAAATAAACTCTATTTTAAATAAAGCATAAACAAAAAGTTTTAAAATGGTTGTAGATTTGGGGATGTCACATTTGGTATTAAAGCATTAGTTTAAGCGAACTAGGAATTTAGAGGATTTCTATACTTAAATTTAGAATTCTAAGCGATGATCGTAAGATGAGTGTCTATTATAATTTAGGTAATACACCTAAATTGGCACAAGCATTAGCTCGCTTTAGGATAAGATGCTTATTTTTCTCTTATCTGCTAGATGGTTTTGTATTATATGATGCCTTAAGTTGTCTATCTAATTGCTAGTATTAGGTTTATGGTTTGTTGTCGACCTAGAATCAGGAAATTTTATGTGTTCAAGTTTCTAAAGGTTTGATTACAGTATTAGAATTGGCATATAACTTTTTGGAGTAATAAGGAGGACTACGCGTCTAAACGTTCCCTATCTATATTCTCGTCTCGGTACACTAAACGCCGCTTTGGTATACATAACGATATGGTAAGAACTCATAGTAGATTAGGAAATGGTAATGGGAATCAGCAGTCTAAGCCCCCTATAGTCGAGCGTGCACCTGAAGCGATACCGGTAGCTGAACCTGTTACAATGGCAATGATTAGGGCTCTTGTAGCAGAATAGAGGGAAGAAATAAGACAGCTCCTTCAAGAAACTAGAAGAGAGCCTATTGTGCATGTCACGCAGCCTGAGCTTAATAAGGGACAATCTGAGGAAGGAAATTACAGTAGTATAGTTATTCGTATGGGACCTTAAGTGGTTAGGAGGAATAACCCGAAATTAGAAATTGAGGGAGATAGATGCAAGTACAAGGACTTTATGGCTGCCAAACCTCCAAGTCTTTCTGGTAGCCCGACACTAGTAGAAGTTATAGAGTGGATCTCCGAGATGGAAATGGTGTTCGAAAGCTGCAACTGCAGCAACCGAAAGAATACCATCTTAGTCGTCAGACAACTGAAGACTGGAGTGTTAAGTTGGTGGAAGTTGTTGGCTAATTCTATGCCAATGTGAGAAGTTGGGAAGATGTCTTAGGAGAACATCTTGGAAGAGTTGAAGATGCAGTATTCCGCTGAACAAGATCTTCTGGAAATCAAAAATGAATTCCAGAATTTGAAGAAGGTCAAGATGAGCATCAGCGAGTATGCTGCAACTTTTACAGAAAATATGAAGCTAGTTCCTTACCTGGATCCCATCGAGCTTTCCAATGTGAATAAGTTTGCTAATGGACTACCGGTGGACTTTGGTCCAATATCAAACAAGCAATCACTTTGAAAGCCACTATCTGGGCAGCTAGGAATGTTGAGACCCAGATAAGGGAGAAGAAACTAGAAAAAGTGGAGGCAGGAGAGAAGAGGAAGCTGGAGGGATCTTTAAGATCCAATGAGAATGGGAGATTCACGAAGTTTGACCCTGACGACGAGAAGTTTGGAGGTAGCGATGAAGCCAAATTGTGCGATAAGTGAAAGAAGAAGCACTTTGAGAGATGTGACGAGGAAGTAATATGTTACAAATGTGGAAGAGCAGGTCACTATTTCAGAGATTGTACATTCGATGACAAAAAGTGTTACGAATGTGGAGATGGTGGGCATATTTTGAAGAACTTCCCAAAGAAATATGAAGCAGTAAGGCAAAATAAGCCACCAAAGCCGACGGCAAGGGCATATCATATGATCCTCAAAGAAACAACAATAGGTCGAGAATAAAGAGTGGCTTATCCAGATTTTAAATGAGTAGCACTAGAATTAGTGGCCTGATGTAATAGGCATGTAATATAAATAAATCTTGAAACTGTTTTCGGAGATAATGCAATTTCCTAAGTAATGTTATGTGCTTTCCGTGTGATTTCCTTCTGTGATAACTTAGTGGACTGTGAGACAATACTTGGGACGAGTATGCGTACGTATGAAAGGTAATAGAGGCATATACTACCGGAAGCACAGGAATCACAATTGGATCAAGGAAAGTCACAAGGTTACTAAGTCTCTAAGTAGTTGAGCTATTTTTTCATTTCCATCATTACCTTTGTTTCAATAATGACTATAAAGATAAATATTATTCCGGACTTAGTGGTCATATCAAATCGAGTCCGAATAATATACGAAGTAAGTTCGATGTAGCATCCGAATTTAGTTAAACGATCGAATGAAAAGATAATCGAAGTGATCAATAGAAGTACCGCGATCGCTGCTAAAATTAAGCACCCTGTAGCTAGAAGTGCTACATGCTAGAACATGATTATATCACATTAGAACATGAAGAAATGTATCTTTCATGCTAGAATCTGAATCAAAGAGGCCTGAGTCTAGCTATTACATCATGCGATGAAAGGTCATCATCCATTGGTCTTCTAGGGTAGTTGAGGTAAAGACCTGATCTTAGGTTAAGTCCGTTTTAGAAAGAGCAGGAGCCTCCAATGGAGATCGAATTTAGAAGGAAGAGTAGATGCAACACCGCCAGCAGTCAAGAAGTGTAAGCGTTAGAAACTCGATAGAAAAGACATAAAGAGTTACGGTAATCACCTAGAATGGAAAGGTAACGTGCGAAGTCATTATACAAACCCTGTTTTGTTGATGATTATGGGATATAATCATCCTAGGGGGAGATAATTGTAACACCCACTGATTCGGACTAGTCAATTTAGAGATAATAAGCGTTGAAAATGACTTTCAATAGAAGATTATTTAGGTTAAATGATCTTAACCAAAGTCATGGTGTGCATGAGAAGGATTCCGTACATATAAAGAAAGCTAAAATCTGACTTCGTATGAAGAAGTTACGCTTCTTCGAAGTTTTGCGATTAAACTGGCACGACTCTGCGTATCATAAAAAGTGAATTTTTGATAAATTACTTTTTAGCCTGAGTGATCTAAACGAAGGACGTAGTAGTCGTTAAACCGAGAGTGTGCATATAGAGAATGGCCAAATTTGACTTCGTAAGGGGAAGTTATGATTTTTCGAGGTTTCAACGCAACACTATACGACTCAGAAACTGAAGTAGAGATCTGTTGATTGTTAGGAAAAACAATATAAATGAGAGTTGAAGATCTTGTCTATATGATTATGTCGATATAAAGATAGTGGAGAATCAATATCATATGAGAGAGTTATGAATTTTTAAAAGAATTTAACAGTATAAATCTATTAAAAATATAACTTTAAAAATAAATTCAAAATTAGCCAATGGAGTCTAAATGTAAGTTGTAGATCTCGTCGATAGCTACATTTAGATATAAAGAATGTCAAAACTGGAATTCATATGAAGAAGTTTAGAATTTTTAAAGATTTCCGAGTTCACCTCTCACAATAGAGGTACGACGCGCACCTTCTAGAAGCCTCGACGCTGCTCCAACCAAAATCGAACACGTGTCAGCGTCTGGGAGGGCCGACCAGAGTTATGTCGGTTTAATCGCAAATGGTTTTTTTCTTAGTTTTTATTTTTTTGGAAAAACTCCAACATCTCTAATAACTAGTAGCTAGCAGGCCGGAGTGTTGCCAATGCAATTTTTTTGATTTTCGCTAAAACTTTTATAAGTTAAGCTACACTCTTTTTCTTTCAGTGTAAGTTATATTTATAGTCATAAGTCATTATTATGATCCTATAAATAAGATTTACCAGTGATTCTAAGTCATTATACTGATTGATCTACTTATGGGATAGGTGTCTAGAATGGTCATGTTGACTTGGTTGTTGGATTTCAGAAAGCCAATATACCGAAATGATCTTGCCACCCAACTATCATGTGTAACACTCGGTTTCAGATTTGCTTCTTTATTCTGGGCTGCGGACCAATCATCAGTTGTCATGAGGCTTAGGGCCTTGGGGAAGGAAGGATTTGGCCAATTTAGGATGTGGGTGTCATGGTTTAAGTGATCCAAGTGTTCGATTGTGTCTTCGGAGGCCAAGGGTATGATTATAATTTGTTAACTCGGTCTTTTATGGATTTTGGGTTTTGTTCAGGAAGTTTTAAGGCTTGGGTGTGTTGTTAGAAGTGTAGGGCTTCTCGCCACCTTTCCGTGGATATAAGGTTCGTTGGAAACGGACCTAAGATGAGGAAGTTATGGAATTTTGAAGATATTGGCAGAATTAGCCCCTAATGGAAATAATTGGCAAATTGGTCCCATGCATGCCAGGAGGGAATGCGCTTGTCTGGCTGGGTACTCCCAACGTAATGGTCAGAGTGCCACACCCTAATTTTTAGGGTTTGGGCACTATTTAATCATCTTTATAAGCTCAAGGCTCATTCCTTTCTCAGCCTCCATTGCATTCTAGTCTCATTTCGGAAACCATAATCTCATTTTGAGTATTTGAGAGATCTAAGTGTGCTTTTGTTGTGTTCTTGCTCATTTCCAAGAAAAGGGTGCTTGGTGCTAGCTTGTGGTTCAAAGGAGGAAGTCTAGATCCGGACTTTTGGCTTCATTTCCAGCTCATTCAAGGTATAAAGTTCTCATCTTGACTTTTTCTTATGCTGGTTTGACTTTAGGGCAGTATTAAGGGTTTTTATGGTGGCTTAAGTTCTCCTTGTGAGTTTGAGCCAGTCTAGGAGCTTGGAGTGATAGATCTTGCCTCTTTTGATGTTTCTAGTTCATAAAAATGCTTGCTTGATGTTTAAGAATGGTCCATGCATGTTATTGTTAGACTAGAATGGGTCTTAATGGATTAAGTTGGTTGTTGGGTACCATTGAGTCATGCAAATGCATAAAGGTGCCGACTTTATGCATCAATAGCTTTATTTTAAGGTCCTTTGAAGTTTGGGTGCAAAGTGCTTAAGTGGTTAAGCCATAAAGTCGAAATTGGGTTAAGCCATGTTACGCCCCGCATAACTGGCCGTACGCCCTATGTACCAATTTGAGATCGCGATCTACATTCCTCGAGTACGCCCAACGTAGTTGAGCGTATGCCCCGCATTCGGCGTGGAGTGGGCTTGGTGTGTTTTTGGGCTTCGCACCTTTGGTCCACCTTAGTGGACTTGTTGCTTGGGCCTTTGGGCCATCTGAGATCAGTTATTGGACTAAGGGATGTTTTGGGCTTTAGGATAAGGCCCATATGGGGGTTGGACCCAATTTGGAAAATTGGGCCATTAGTGGGCCTTTTTGGATCTTATAGTTTTTGGCTTGTTTGGTTTTGGGCTTGGGCCTCGATTGTGAATCTAGTTGGGATAGGGGTAAAATGGTCATTTTACCTCAAGTATGGATTATGGATCATAGTTTGGAATCCAATTGCTAATTGGGTGTTATTTTGGTATTGATAGCTCGGGAAGTCCTCAGGGCAGCAGCTAGGGATTTCTATCAGTGAGCTTCTGCATTTGAGGTGAGTCTCCTCACTGTTTAATGGGTCGAAGACACCAATGCCGACCCATTCGGTTTATGTATTGTCGGAAGACCCGAGGGTAACCCTTGGCAGTTTGTATGAAAGACCAGGAGGCGGTTCCTGGAAAACTGTATGCAAGACCAGAGTCTGAACTCTGGCAGTTAATTAGTTAAGTAGTGTAGATTGTATGCTAGTTGTTTTTATGATGCTTGCATAAAAGACCCGGAGGTGGCTCCTTGCACTTGGCTGTAAGACCCAGGGTTTTGGCCCCCGACCAGGCAAAGAAGACCACGAGGCGGCTCGTGGCATAATGGCAAGACTATGGTTGGCACATAACACTTTTATTGATTGATTAGTCATGTATGTCCTGTATGGCTCGTATGATATGTATGGTAAGTGGTATTTGGGGAACTCACTAACATGTGTGCTTACAGTTATGGTTTATGGTTTCAGGTACTTCCGGTTCGAAAGGGAAGGACCCGGCTTGATCGCATCACATACACATGTGTTTCCTGCAATATGTGATCTTAGGGAATGAACTTTGATAATTATTTTATTTTGAAATGCTTTTAGATGTTTGGATAAAGTTACAATAGTGTTTTTATTGTAATAAAAATGAAATTTTTACCCTTGATTTTCGGGATGATACATCATGCCCGACTGATCCTTACTTGATAGATCTTGATGTAGACATTTGGATTAGTTTGGAATCTAGATTATAATTATTATAGTCACTAGGATTACAAAGCTATACTAAGGCATAATACTTTATGCGTCTAGGTTTTTTCGAAGTACGAAGCGAAGCTCTGCCAAAATTGTTGTCATCCACTTTTATCAAGTGAGTGTATAGTTACCTTCATCTTACACATAGATATGAAGTATCTAATTAATTAATTGCTATTTGTGATGATGTGCAAAGATGTTATGTGTTAGATGAAGTATCATGAAGATAAGTTATATGATTTATACCATATATGTATTTCATAAATATAATACATTGGGTAACGAATGATTGTAATAGATGCCATAGCATGATGAAAGATGTAGGCAATTCTAGAATTCCACAACTATAGAAATGGTACTAGTGTGCCAATGATGTAGGAATGGTACTAGTGTACCAATGATGTAGTTACCTAATGATGTATAGGTGATATCCACCGGACTATTCATGACCGTCCCGAGGAACTCAGGCAGCGATGGTCTTCTATTAGATAGATTTAAACAACGATGGACCTCATGCCTATTAGATAGATTCAGGCAGTGATGAACTTTGTGCCTAATAGATAGACACAGGCAACGATGGACTTCATGCCTATTTGATGAGCACAAGTAGCGATGGACTTCTTACCTATTTGACAGTCCCGTGGAACTTAGGCAGCGATGGACTTCGTGCCTATTCCTTAGGACAAACCCTTAGGAATAAATACAGAAAGAAAACCTACTAACATGAATTGCGGGGAAATACCTGTAACAATACTGTTAGTAATGATGACAAAGATAACCCTTAGGATATATCCTTAGGGAAAAATAAATAAGAAAATGGGGTTGGGTAATCGGATTAATTGTTTGATAAATAAACATATTAATTATATTATTGTGGGTTGAAAACCCTATGTACTCACTAGGTTTCCCAACCTAACCCACTCAGTTTCTTTTTATCACATGTCGCATGCATAATGAGAGATTAAAGGAGATGTAGATTGTTAGTCTAAGATACTGTAAGACCCGTTTATTCTTATGTTTTGTATCAGTTTTGACATCCAAAGATTTTAGAAATTAATAAAAAACATTTCTTCGTAAATACTTTTAAACGACCAAATTATGGATTTTATAAAATAGCTTTGTTTTAAATAAAGCATAAACAATTTTTTTTAAAAATGGATGTGAATTTGGGGATGATACAATGTGTGTGTATGTATGTGTGTATATATATATATATATATATATATATATATATATATATATATATATATATATACAATTAACATATCCACATGTTGCAGAGGTGACGATTGGTTTCTTTTTTAAAACCAATATTAAATTATCCATAAAGTATTATATTGTTATGGTTAAAAAATATAATTACATTGATGTTTTTATTAAGAAAGCAAAAGAACATGTTACAAAAAATGGTGTTAGAATATCTAAAACTAATACTGGCTGTATGTAAACAATAATTTATATGTATTGATTATAAACTTTTTCCGCTTTCTAATGTATTTATAATTAAAACATACATATAATGAACACCACAAATTATACTTTATAATATCATAATTGTAACATTGTGTTTAATTAAAATTTTTAATTAACAATATATACCTTATATATTCCTGGTCCCCTTTATCTCCCCCACATTCTTCCCTCCATATCCCAATCCCAACACGTGAAAGCTTAGACTTCTAACATCTTTTTGTTGCTTGTATTTGTAATTAAAAATGTATATAATACATATTCCAAAATAAACTTTGATAACATTATGAACTTCTAATGTTACAAAACAAATTTACTTAAGAATAACAAAAGAGAAAACATCTTCGTGCCTTCAAGATTCTCCTCAGAAAACCATTTCTTTATTTCATCCTTTCATCAATAAGATCGAAAATTTCCAGTAAACACTCTAAGACATGTATGTCTTTTTCCTTACAAGTCCAAAGATGTCCTTTACGTATATACCAAACCTTTTTTCTTGGTTAAGTGCTTAAGCTGTGTGGTTAGGTATAGATTTTCATCAAAATTGTTGTTAATTATACCCCATACATGTAGCACTTTCTTCCTCATATCAAAATCCATGGACATATCATGCCTCACTTCTTGAATGAGATCATTTATCGATAGGATGACAATTACCGTACTTATTTCTAATATATTTTTAATTCATTTCCTTACTTATTTGTCTGCGAAGTGGCAATATATTGTGACATAGTTAACGATAAGAAAGCAAATCACTAAAGAAATAATGAAATAAAATTAATAACAAAATAAAGATTACGGTACCTTGTCAAATCTATCTTCATGATGAGTAGTATCATTTGTCAAGTCCTCGATAATTTCTTCCATTATAAAAAAAAGATGAGATCACGTTTACACTCAATTTGGAGACATTATTTAAAGGGACATTAGACTTACATGGTTTTAAATTATTATATTAACAAAACTGCTTACAATTGCTTAAAACTGCTCCATTATCAAACATGTGAATATGGTTATATTTATAACTATTCCTACTGCTGAGAAAAATAAAATGTAAAGATTCATCGACATTTCTGCAAATTGCACAACGTAATTAAATATCCATAAAACACAACTTTTCAAATTACCATAAACAAATATAAATACGAACCAGATAGCGAAATAAAATAAATAAAATAATTTTGCAACAACTTAATCAAAGAAAATATATACGAAAATTTAATAAAATATAAAAGAACATTTTTCTGGGTTTAAGTCATTTGAAGTGGAACTATATAGTATCCGATAATTATGCATTACAAGACCAACACATTACAACAGAGAGTTACATCATTATCATATGTGAAAACAACTTAAACAATATAAACTCTATTTCTAACCCTTAATTATCATCAACACATTACTGTCTTCAGAAACCCCCTCTTCTTTTTTATGTTTCTAGCCAAGATTAACATATAATCTATTAAATGTTCATTTTTTCTTCTCATTTCAGGCTTGAAAACATCCAACAGGTATTCAACATCGCATATATTCTCCGATAATTCCTCCTTCGA
Organism: Lactuca virosa; assembly: GCF_052849685.1. Classification (NCBI taxonomy): domain Eukaryota; kingdom Viridiplantae; phylum Streptophyta; class Magnoliopsida; order Asterales; family Asteraceae; genus Lactuca; species Lactuca virosa. The sequence goes on from NC_136431.1 coordinate 75,674,997, forward strand.
AACAATATCTAGAAGGATGTTGTTATTTCTCTCATCATTCATCAACCGCTTGAGAAGAACCTCCATTGTTCTCATCCGTGATTCCAAACATGCGAGGTCTTCACGAATCGTAACGATGAAATCTTCCATCAAGGCGACATCTAATGTAAGATAAGCCATTGATTTCAGATGCTAGATATCAATTTAATTCAAATTCTCCAATGATATATGTTGACTTAAAAAGGAAAAGAAGATGGTTTACAAAATAAAGGATTAGACGTCTATTTATATCCCTGAAAAGACGATTGCTGATGGCTAGCAAGTCATTCTGACATCGTTTGTTCTTCCTCAAGTCGTGCATAATACGTAAGGAACATCTTATGATATAAATGATGCATTTAAGTATTCAATACTCTAACAGACACCCCTATAATAATAACTCCGAGATCTTTCAAGAAATTACTCCATCTTTAATCCTATAAAATTCATCGTAATAGGAAAAGTTTCTCACACAACATTTTATACAAATATCATTTAAAATTAACTTCATACCACAAGATGGTGTCTTCTTCCAATGACAATAGCCCTTCAGATATCTTCTCAGAAGTAAAGATGTTCGCAATCACCAAAAGTATTGATGATCAATACTCACAACTTCACGTCCAGGCAATTAGATCAAGGCATGATAAAGCCAATGATGGTCGTCAGGAGATCGAAGACGTAACGAATCAACTGAATTGATTCACAAGGATATTGTCTGCAAATACCACTCTACGAAGATTCTGATGTAACAACAAAAGCTCAAGTATCCTGAAGACCTCCAGGACAAGATTAAAGATATAAAGAAGAAATGTAATGATATTAGTAAAGAAGATTAGATACTTTTACTTAAGTTGTCTATGTTTATTTATATAAAATTGTTTACACGTTGTCATGGGCGTATTAAGCGAATACAATTTCAGTGGCGGTTGCACAAAAAATATAGCACATGAAAGCAGGGTCGAATCCTCAGGGACACAGCCTAACGGTCAATGCTTTTTGCATCAGGCACATTCTAGTCAAAACATAAATTATTAAAGGGGGATTTGGAATTAACTAAAAAAACTAAAGTTACGGTGAAAATGGATTAAACAAAAATCAATAATAAAAACGATTTCAGTTCTGATGCGACTTTCTTAATCATGCAATCAGTTCAGATCTGGTTATTTGAGATGCGTTCAATCTAAGCTTGTACTGAGAAAAACTAACAAGCACTAGTATAATCTCTTTAACCTAAATTAGTTAACCAAAACAAGCTCTTTGAATTAACCCTAACTTTTTATTGTTCAATTAAATAAGCTCTTAATTAAATCAGAAAAACAACTTTATGATCTGTGTAAAATTCCCAGCAATACCCAATACTTCTCACAAGCTCGGAAGCGTAAATATATGATTTTTATAGTTAATATCAGAGTTAAATCCCAACACGGAATCAATTTGATACTTGTTACTTTTACCAGTTGACAAGAACAATTACGGATTCTATTAACTGATTAATTGGAATGACAAAACTCTAGCTAGGTGATCAGACTAACAAGAATTAAAAATCAAACATCCATTAAGCTCAAAGATGAAAAATCTAGATAGAATCACAAAAAGAAAACCAGATCTGAAAACTAATCACATGAAAAGTACTAGTCTATTAAGAACTGAAAACTAAGGTTTAGCCAGACATGGCTAAAAACAAACTAAAACTAGATAAAAGAAACATTAACCAAATAATCTAGATAAACTAAACGTATGAGATGATTCGCAGGTTCAGATCTTCAGAAATCATAGAAAGGTATCAGAAATCGTCTTCAGAAGTGTCTTCTGTCGTCTGGAACCGTCTAACACCTGGATCTGATAATGAGGGTCGTATTTATATGCGAGACGGAAACTTCCGGAAAAAGAAACAGAAAAATGTGATCGCAGAAGTGGAAAATGCGATCGCATATTTTCTATTTTTTTTTCCAAATTGCCCCTGAGTGATGCAGAATACTATATTCAACGTTTTCAGGACTTCAGGACAAATATGCGATCACAGAAGTGAAAAATGTGATCGCATATTTTGGTTTTTTTTCTTCAGATGACTTCCAGATGGCTTATTTCGACCCTGAAAAACTTTATGGCAAAAATGCAATTCCAGAAACAAATGCGATCACTTATGCGATCTCATTTTTGACCTATGTGATCACATTTTTGTCCTTTTTCACAAACATTAAAGTCGTCCAAAATTTTGTCTAGTTTTCAGAAAATTTTGAATCTCATCATTCGGAGTTACGAGTCATGAGATATGGTGAAAATACTGACGGGGGTTCAAAACTGCCAACAACATACTTTAGGCTTCAGATTGTAGTAATCTATCTTCGTATGATCAACTCGATCGAATGTTTCTTGACCCAAACATATCCCAAGCATTCCTCAACATCCTCCTTTAGTTCCAACTCCATGTAGGCTCCAAATAGGCATCCAACTACTCCCAAAGTACTGCTTCACTCGAACTATCTGAAATTGACACAAAAAATGCTACCAGTACGGAAATTCTGATAAAAGACATGAGCTGAACATTATTTAAACAAATGACATGCAAATGTACAAATTATGATGCTAAATGATAATAAAAACTACCCTAGAAGATTCATAAAATGGCATATATCAAAAATCGTTGTCACTTCTCTGTGTAATCGGTTATTTTTTATTGATATATGATGTTATAACTTGTTTGTCAATATTCTATATTTGGTTTTTTGCATCATATTTCAACCATAAATTCATTAACAAAACACAAACGTCAAATTCGTAAATACAAATACACAACCTTATATATGTTATATATTATAAATTTTATTTATATCGAACATGATCGTTAATTGTTTCAAGATATCAAAACCATAATATAACATCTGGATACAATTAACAACTTAGCACAAAATGCTAGGACACACTAATAGACTATATTATTTTTAAAACGTGTCATAGTATGGAAAAAAGTTTTATTGCATACAACATAGCACATCTGTGGATACAATTAACAACTTTTTATAATATCACTAATTAAATAAGTAACGTTTGTGTTTAAACTTATGAGCAATGTCAAAGAACTACCAAGATATAAAAATAACATTAAACTGATATTAATTCAACAAACATTGCAACTTAAGTAAAACACCAAACATATTGAAACTAAGAACAAATGAAAATTATAATTTATCCATCCCACAGCATGATATTCCCAATCAGACTCATCAATAACTTCCAAGCATTTTGTACGTTTTTTACAGATGACATGAGGAATTTTTATCCTTTTGTAAAACGAGAAGATGAGTCACCCTTGACCTTCAATTTCACATCAAAAGGACGACCTTCAGAACTATCATCTTCAATGTCATAATCCCATTTCAAAATTGCATCAGACCAATCACGTTTGTTATGTTTATTAATCTGAATAAGATTGCTAAATAATCACCTACTAAAGTACATAAATTAATGAAAATCAAACCAAAAATACCTCAAAGTATAATTCACTCTCAAACTCTAATTTGTAAACTTCAAAATGTCCACCATATGACATTATATCCACACTTACTACATTTGCTGGCTATAAAAACACAAAATTAAACACAAAATTAACTTCAGTTTATTGCACTCCTTCTTTAAAGTATTAAGCAGAAACTATAGTATATATTATAAAATATTAATACCAATAAGTAAAACTAATTATTATAACTAATGTTTTTAAAAGATTATAAACAATAACACCATAAACGATGAATGCATTAAATTGCTCAAAAAATTTACCTTATGAGGTCCATCATCTTCTTCTTCATGATTGCTTTTAGAACTAACATCCTGCATCAAACTAACAAATGTAAATATATGAAAAATAACACTAAGCTATTAAACCTAAAGTATACAAAAGTATTTACATTAACTTTGTCATCATGATCATTCTCTTTTTCATTCTTCTCATACGTAACCGTCTGCATCGTAGAATTATAATTATACATGTGACTAATAATATTAAACGAATGTAATAAAACATAAAAGTAACTTCAATTTAATGCACTTCGTTTTATAAGGCCTAAGCAAAGACAATGGTATATTTTACAAAAAATATTACGACCAATAAATAAAACCATTTATGCCTACAAATATTGTAAAAGTTTATAAACAATAACATCATAAATCAATTCATTAAATTGATTAAACAAAATTACCTTATGAGGTCCATCATCTTTTTGCTCATGATTGCTTTTAGAAGTAACGTCTTGCATCAAACTAACAAATGTAAAAACATGACTAATAACATTAAAGAAATATATGCAAAATAAACAAACATATTTACATTAAATTCTTCATCATGCTCTATCTCCTTTTCATTATTACTATACGTAATCATATGCATCATAGAAATACAATTATACATACTACTAATAATATTAACATCATGTGATAAAAACATAAACTAATAATACCAACATACTTTACACATAAGCGAATATTATTTCATCATATTTTAACTAAATATTAATAAAAGAATATAATACACATTAAGAACTTAAAAACGTTGATGCACATTTTAATTATTGGATCCATAAACTCTTTAATAAAAAATTAAATTTAAGGTTTTAAGTTATTACACTAATCAGAACTGAATTCATCGATACCAATTAAATAATCCACTTTAACAAACACGTGAAATATGAAAATCAATCGAAACCATTAAATTTAAAAATCAAGTAAATGATAATCAAACAAAGATAGTAAAAAGTGAATTTTGAATGAAAATAATACAACATAATACATTGGATTCCTCTTATTGTTTTTGCTGATTCTTCTGAAACAACAAAACATGCTTCATTGGTAAATAAATATAAAACACAAATTAGACAACAAATAGTGTTACCATTATCTGGAATTGAAAGAATTACCATTAAATACCAGTTTGAATTTACACATAGTGGATATGTGGGATCGTGGTCGGTTATTATAGATGAATATTAGTGATTGGTTATTATAATGGAATATCAGGAAAAAAAATAGCACGTATCTTTCAAAACGGGAACCGAAAATCACAAAAAATGACACTACGGGCAGGGGATCCGGAAAAAAGGGGAACCGGAAAAAATGGATTGTGTAACAATGGGCTATAGAAACATGGTCTGCAGAAAATAAAGTATGTCACAAGAGCATATATATATATATATATATATATATATATATATATATATATATATATATATATATATATATATATATATATATATATATATCAAGGTTCTAAAAAGCTCGCCATGGCACGTCATGGCTCAAAGGCTTGTATGTGTCGCCAAGCTTTACCAAAACGCCGCCATAACTCATATATGTGTATAAAAATGAATAATAGTAGAAAATACATATAAAAATATGAATTATATACAAAATTGCCGCCTTAAATCACGCCTTACAAACGACGTGACTCGCCAAGCCTCGGAAAAGCTTGAGGCTTGACATTGCCGCCAAGTCACGCCTTACGTTATTTAGAACCTTGATATATATATATATATATATATATATATATATATATATATAACTTTTAAAAAAAAATCAATTACATAATTCGTTTTATAAAATTTTAACTTAATTACAAAATATAAAATGCATTAGCATCATACATACTTCATGTACTATATTAAAAAAACATATCAAACATCACCTTCCTTTCACATCAATCTTGTTATCTTCATTCTTCCACATACCATCTTGACACTGTTTCCCTTGCAAGATCAATTGCATTTTTCATTTTCCTTCCATTAATTTCCACACCATACTTATTGACCATAAAGTGTATTGCTTCTTCCATAGTTGCGTTTGCTTTGTGTTCCACAAATTCCAAAATATACTTTTCAATCTTTCTTATCGGTGCATTTTTTAATGAGTTGGGGTCAATAGATGTAACAGTAGATTCATCTTTCTGAACATAAACACTATGGATAATAGTGAAGTCTTTTCTTATCTATTTTTTTAATCAGAAAAGTCTTCTTCTGTTAGCAATCTAATAAGCCCAAAATCGAAGTCCTCTTTAGGGTTCCAAGCGTAGAAGAAAACATTGTTTGGGTGATATCCGAAAACACACACTACATCTTCAATACATTCAACAGTAAACTTGTTTATATCAAGGTGATCAACGAAATGTACAGTCTCTCACACATAAAATTGATAGGGGGTTGCTGTGAATTTACCTCCATGGATAACTTTTATGGAGAAAAACGTTTCATTGACTTTCCAATACTCTTGGTGCCCTTCAAATTTTGTATTAGTTGGACGAACATTCCACCTTTTTGTTGGATTAGGTGTCTAAGCTCATAACTATAATTGGAATGTACTTAACCCGATAGTAGCATGGTCCTTTTGGGTTGCCTTCACCATAACAACTGGATAAGATGAATTATGGAGAAAGAGGTTAATTAATTATTTATTAATATAATATAAGAATAATATATTAATTGAGAAATCATATTATTTTATTAGTATTGATCAGAAATTAATTTGGAATTAATTTAGTGATCAAAAGAGTCTGATTAAAAGAACGGGGACTGATTATGTAAATCAGTAATAGTTGTAGTTTGGGCTAATGGATCCCATTGGTATAGGATGAACTAAAAATCTATGCGAAGCCCATAGAGTTTTCGTCCAAGGCTTGCCATAAGGAGGTCCATATGTTGCTTAGGGACTAAGCAAGGGAAATTAGGGTTTCCAGTTGGAAAACCCTAGCAGCTCAGCTATATGAGGAACCCTAAGGTTACAGTTTTCGGCTATGCATTCTTAGAGAACCCTTTGGCCGAAAATTATGAAGCTCTAAAACCTTTCTCCTTCTTCCTCTTTGCTTGTGGTGTTTGTGACTCCATTAGAGGTGCAACAGTTGAGGCACTAAGCTCTTGAAGGTCAAGATCAAGCTATCAACAATAAAGGTATTCTTCTAACCCTAGTTTATTTGTTAAATCCGAAATTTGTATGCTAGATTAGGGTTATTGCTTTGGATAATTGAATTGCATGTATAACTTGAGAAAAACCTAGATCCAAAGCAATTAGGGTTGCATGTGCACCATATGAATGTTGTAATGCTCAAAACCCATTAGTGGTATCAGAGCTTAGGGTGTTTTTCTATTATATTTGATGCTATTGTGTTTTGCCAAAGCTGGTACAAAATCGATTTTGGCCTTCTGACTGATGAACTCGACGAGTCCTCAGATGGACTCGACGAGTTGGACCTACTTGACGAGTCCATGCCCTGAGTCGACGAGTTGGTTCGTCTGTTGGCAGATTTTTCGGGTATCAAGCCTAAATTAGATAAGGATCATTACCTTAAATTGTTTTAACTGTTAAAATTCGAAGTTTTTGTTATGGTAATGATTATCCTCATCTAATTGAAAGATAATGGTCAAATTTTAAGATAATGTCCATAATTATGTGATTAGTTTAATTATTTAAAACTTGATCTACAAGTTTTGAAAAGTTTCAAAATTTACCCTCAAGTTTTTGAATTCAAATTTTTGATTAAAAGTTTTAATTTTGAAAGATTAGATTCTAAAACCCTAGTGTTTTAAATGTTAAAAATACAACCCTTATATTATTATAATATTAAAAGATTAATATATATATATATATATATATATATATATATATATATATATATATATATATATATATATATATATATATATATATATATATATATATATATATATAAGATGAGTCAGTCTTACCGTTAGTAGGCCTCATTCACGAAGCTGATCTATAAGGGGTGTTTAAGGAAGCGGCCTGTAAAATGACCGCCATTGGGTATCCACTCTTACCCACCGCACTCTTGACTAGTGGAGGGTCGTTTGCCGAACGGGTAGGATAGGACATTAAATCCTCATTAATAATATAATGATTATTATAAAGTAACTAAATGTTTTTCAAAAATTCCCAATCTTAGTTACTTTAAGAAAATGCGAAAATGATGTTATTCCATGAAATTGCAATTTGCACCTTGCCAAGTCGTTAGTGGAGCATGTGTGGCTAACCGGCACACTAACTTGGACTAACAAGGATGGCAAATGGTAGCTCAAGAATTACCATAGATCAATGGAGCGTGTGTGGTTAACCAGAACATTGATTAGGTGGTGAATGACTCGAGAGTACCAAGCTAATTTGCATGGTTATTCACACCTTGTTTGTGATCCTCGGTAACCCAGTCACAAACTTGAAGGGCATAATCGAGATTAAACATGCCATTGAAAAGTTCAATGAATCTCAAAAGAATCTAGGAATTTCATTTCATTTAAAACCTAATTCTTCATTTCGTTTTTCGTGGTGGAATTGGTAAATCGTCATTTACCTACCTTCAAATAATTTGCAATTGGATTACGACATCCCTCTCCCGAATTGTGAATTATTGTGTTGGGTCCTAGCCTTAATATTTCATTTGGGTGTTATATTAAGGATTCTTTATCTAATCAAAACTTTGTTCCTTTTTCTTTTCAGATGCCTGGCTCAAACAACGCTTCTGGCTCGAACTCCAACTCCTCAAGCTCATTTTCTCTTATGAACATTTGTGGGAAGGTCACCTTCGATGGATCCAATTTCAATGATCGGATTCGCAACATTCGCATGGCCCTTCGATACGAGGAGAAAGAATAAGTCCTCGACGAAAAGCTCAAAGAGATAGATGAAACCAAAGCAACTTAAGAACAAATAGTTGAGTATAGGGCTCACGAAAAAGACGTGACAAAGGTGTCGTGTATTATGGTAGCCACTATGACTCCTGAGCTCCAACGGTTCTACGAGGACTACTGGCCTTACGAGATGTGACAAGATTTGATGGAAAAGTACCATCAAAGTGCGCGTCAAGAAAGGTACGAGATTGTCGCCTCGTTGGTAACAACCAAGATGAAAGATGGAGAGTCCATCACAAGCCACTTGCAAAGAATGCAAAGGTATGTGGATCGTTTGCTCAAGTTGAATGTCAACTTTGATGAAGAGTTAGCGATTAATATTATCCTACACTCTTTACCTCGTTGTTATGATTAGTTCAAGATGACTTATCACATGAACAAGGAGGAAGTCACCTTGAGCAAACTTCAAGGTTTGTTGAGAACTGCTGAAAGTGGACTTAAAGGCAAGGCTGTCAAGTCCGCCCCTACTGCTGCTACCCCAGTCCTAGCTATAGGACATGGAAAAGGGAAGAAGAGGAAAGCTCCCTCCAAGAACCACAAGGGAAAGTCTCATGATGGATCTGCTTCAAGTGGATCCAAAGGTAAAACAGGTTCTGCCACTCCTTCATCCGATCCTAAAGAAGCATCGTGCTTCTACTGTAACGAAAAAGGGCATTGGAAGCGAAGTTGCCCAAAATAATTGCAGGACATCAAGGATGCGAAGATAAAAACCTCCTTCGGGGTATTTATACTATTCAATATAATAAAATCATCGCATGCTAGTTCTTGGATCCTTGATACAGGATGTGGTTTTCACATTTGTTCTGATTTGCAGGGGCTAAGAAGAAGTAGGGATGTGGAGCATGGGAAGATGAACCTGATAATGGGAAGATGAGCCTGTCACCAAGATCGGAATTTAATCTTTAGTGCTTAGTAGTGGGTTAGGATTAGACTTGAATGATTGTTGCTACTCGTCAGAGATGATGAGGAATATTATTTGTCACACCCCAAAACCGGAACGGCGGAAACGTTCTGGGGTGGAGGACGTCATGTTTAGTATCAGAAGATATGTATTATAGTAAGCAAAGTAATGAACAACCATTTCATTAGAAAGAAAGTGTTTACAAAGTGTGTGTCCACAAAACACCGAATACATAAGCAAATAACAAACAAGACTTGAAGCTATACTGCTCCATCTTCTGAATCCCAGCACGAGTACCTGTCTACTAGGCTCCTGAGAATACAAGTTATTTGAAAGAGTTGATCAGCAATTAAGCTGGTGAGTTCATAAGATTTTAGTGATGTAAGTAAGTTGTAAAACGTTGTGGTAAAATGTTGTTGAAAATGTAGTTGAAAAATGTAGTTGAAAAATGTAGTAAGTTGTAAGTTCTGTTTTAGAAAAGTTCGCCTGTTCCTCTTAGGAAATCCTATATTTCCTACTTTGATGAAAGACACGTAAAAATGATCCTACAATCCTTTCTATGAGTACCAAACAAGGAACAGGGAGTAAGGCGGATAGCACACATCCCATTGTTTGTTAGATCATTGTTGTATATAACCCTGGCGTATTCACTTGTTACTCATGGAGTTAATTTTAATGGTTCCTTTATGTTTAATGAAAAGATTCCTTAAGAAAACCCTTATTTCTTATAATAAAATGGTGACCACAGTGATTACTTCTATAATCACTTAATTTATACTGGCTATATATGATCTAATATCGGATATAGAGTTAATTGGGTGAATATGCCCTTAGCCCACAACCAAACAAGGAACAGGAAGTAAGGCGGAAAGCACACATCCAACTACCTATTGGGTACTAATGATATATAACCGTGATGTATAAACTAAAGTATTATATAGGTAATCACCTAAGGTCCTTTAAGTTTATACTGGTTTAATAAAATGGATTAAACCCTTAACTAGTAAGTTTCTAGTTTTGTATACCAAAAGTTCTGATTTGGAAAGTATGTTTTGTACTAGAAAACTGTGCATTGGCTATGTGTCCTATGACTTGACCTATACCTGGTACCCTTATGATGACTCAATGTATACTGGACATATATATATATATATATATATATATATATATATATATATATATATATATATATATATATATATATCTAGAATCGAATAGATAATAGACTGGGTGAATCTGTTCCAAGCCCACAACCAAACAAGGAACATGAAATGAAGCGGAGAACACACATCCTATTACCTGTCGGATCCTATTAATATATATGTATCCTTTGATGTATACATTAAGGAATCATAAGGTTAGCATTATGGTCCTTTCTACTAAACGTAGCCTTCTACCAAGGCCTCAAATGTTATGTATGTTTGTTTCTTGTATGAGTGTGTATTTTCCCAAATGAGACTATCATTAACTAAATATAGTTTATACATTAATGGATATGTGAGAAGATCACAAAGTAAATGCAATAGGGAAAATAATGTTTTTCCTCAACACTGACACTGCTGGCTATAAAGTGATAAAATACAGACTCCAGGTAGTATTAAATGTACAATACACCCCGGGGAGTCGTTTTTCCTTTAATCCCATTTTGGTTAATTAAAGGTTTAAATGTGAACCCGTATGTAACCATGCTGATCGACGACTGAATAAAAGATGACCCTCCGGTGTCATATGTAGTGAGGTGACATTTGTCACCCCTTGGCCTTATCGGCTGAGACTGTAGCTAGCAGTCAGGGTGTGGGAGTGTCTGTCCCGTATAGATCTATACACAAGATGCCCGCTCTCCCTCCAGGAGACTCTGGTTACAATATGATACAACACTGTATTGTTGTATCCTTAAATAGTGTGTCACATTAATTTATCGTATAACAGTGTTTGTATAGTAAGTTATAGTGTAGTAATGTTCTTTCCATACTAGTGTATAATATACTCTCTTGTATAGTGTATAGTGTGAAATGTTTCTCAAAATAGTGTGTTATGACTCATGTATGAACTGACTCTTTGTATGCTTCATTGTACTACAAGTAATGAGTAGTGTCTTCCTATACTATACCTATTATAGTTTACTAGTGTTTTACTTGAATTGTTATTGAAAAGACTCTTTTATCTACTAAGTTATGCATGTACTTTAAAAACGGAGTTTTGTAAAACTATAAAGTAACATAACTTTAAAAGAGTTTTTGAAATGTTTTGATCACTTATAAAAGACATAAGCAATCTTTTGAAAGATGTTTATAGCAAACATTTACACAATTATCATTATGTTCAACTTGTATTCCCCCCTTAAAAGCATTTAAAAACAGTTAAAAGATTCATTACGGGGTATGAACTCACCTGATGTGGGTGATTCAACGAATACGCGCGTAAGGATGAGAAGTTCCACGAATGAAGTCCCGAGACACAACAAGTCCTAAATGACATACATTGGCATATATTGACATAAATATTGTGCTTGGAAGCAACCAAATGCAAGGAAACACGTCACGGGACTAGGAAACACTTTGACCAAGTGTTGGAATCACATGTGATTGACCTAAAGGGTGTTTATGGCCATGGTTTGGTGTTCACGACCATGTGTTTACGACCAAGGGAGTTTACGGCCGTAAACTCATGGTCAAAGATGCATATGAGGGTGTTTGAAGGCTAGGGAAGCTTGAGGGACTTTTGCTCTACACAAGGATGAGAAAGACCAACTCAATGGAGAGTGTTGAGGTGTTTACGGCCAAGGGAGTTTACTCCTGGCTGTAAACTCTCTAAATGGTCACGTTTAGGGTCTTAAAGGTAAGGAGCCTCAAGGGTTCAAGTGTTCTAAGGTTTAGCAAGAGCCTAGATGTGTTTAAGGCTCAAAACACCACACTTGTAAGGGTTTACGGCCAAGGGAGTTTACTCCTGGCCGTAAACTCTCTTTGATGATGAGTTTGGTGATGATTCAAGGTCTTACAAAGCACATGGGAGTGTTCTAGCCTCAAATCCAAGCCTTAGGAAGAGTTTATGGCCAAAATGGCATACTTATAGGGGTTTACGGCCATGGGAGATGGCTTGGCCGTAAACTCCTTTTGGTCTTGCATTCTTGATGTTTTCAAGGCTCTAAGCATGAGTCTTAGCTAGATATCAAGTATAGGGAAGAGTACTTACGATATAGAAGCTTGAAATGGTCGGTTTTGGCCAAGAACACTAGTGTGTGTTCTTGGTGAAACTTGAAGATCTAAGAAAAGTTGATTTTCATGGATGAAATCAAAGAGTGTAACTAGGAGATGAAGTGTAACAATAATTCAAAGAAGAACACTTACCACTTTTGAAGATCTAGGATGAAAATCAGGATGATAGTTGAGAGAGAATTGGAGTGTTCTTGAGGTTGGAATGCAAGAAATGGCTAGAAATGACCAAGGGCCATATATATGGACTTGAGTTTACGGCCACATGAGTTTACGGCCGTAAACTCATTGGCATTGTGGCCGTGAACTCCTTATGATGAGGTTAAAGCCCTAATGTTACACAGTGTCTCTAGCAGGTACATTCTAACACGCATTCCTTAAGTGTACTAGGCTTAAAACTCCTTAGAATAACCTTTAACCAGGCTAGAACTCATTACAAATGAGTCTGACACTCAACTGAGTTGACTGACTGAGCTTTCAAAGCCAACAATTTTCGGGTTGTCACATTATTTATTTTAATGGTTTGTACAGACAAGGTTTTAGATTTTCATTTAATAATTAAGTTGGTTCTAATAATGCTTTCTATAATGGTACTTTATATTTTGAAGCATTGCCTTGTAATGGTGTATATGAAACTGTGATGGTTGTAGAGAACTTAGGAAATAGTGTTTTACATATCGATTCGTCTAATGGTTTAAACAAGGCATGCTTGTGGCATTGTCGTCTTGGACATGTCAACAAGAAGCGCATAGCCCAACTCCAAAAGGATGGAGTCTTGGAGTCATTTGACTTAGAGTCAGTTGACACGTGCAAATCTTGTTTACTTGGAAAGATGACTAAATCACCTTTCACTGGTACTTGTGAAAGAGGTGAGGGTTTGTTGGATCTCATACACACAGATGTGTGTGGGCCTTTCAGATCCACCACAAGGGACGCCAACCGCTTCTATGTGTCTTTTACCGACGATTATAGCAGAGATGGATATATCTACTTGATCAAGCATAAGTCGGAAACCTTTGAAAAGTTCAAAGAGTTTAAGCAAGAAGTGGAGAATCAATTGGGCGGGAAGATAAATATGCTCAGATCCGATAGGGGTGGTGAGTATCTTAGTATCGAGTTCCACGGCTATCTTACGGAATGTGGAATTGTTTCACAATTTACGCCACCTAGGACACCACAACTTAATGGTGTGGCTGAGACGCGTAATTGAACCTTGTTGGACATGGATCGTTCCATGATGAGTCGAGCTTTGTTACCTATCTCATTCTGGGGGTATGCCTTAGAGACTGCCGCCCATATCCTTAATCTAGTCCCAACTAAGAATGTTGCCAAAACACCTCATGAGATGTGGACAGGGAAGGTTCCCTCATTGGCACATATCAAGGTTTGGGGTTGCGAGGCTTTCTTAAGACAAGATACTCACGACAAGCTTGAACCTCATAGTGAGCGATGTATTTTCATCGGCTACCCACATAAATCTTTTGGATATCTTTTCTACAGGCCTAGTGACAACGTGGTCTTCATAGCAAGGAGAGGGGTTTTCCGCGAAAGAGAACTCATATGCCAAGAGGACATTGGGAGGCAAATTGACCTTGAAGAGCTTCAAGAGTTAAGCGATGAAGGAACCTCTAACACTAGCGCTCAAACTGAGGAAGAGATTCCTGTTGAACCAGTTGACGAGTCCTTACCTCTGAGACGTTCCAGTAGAATTGGTGTTCCACCTGTGTTGTATGGTTGCCATATAACTGTTGAGGGTGATACGTTTATCAGTGATAGTACACTGATAGATTTGGATGAACCTAACAACTACAAGGAAGCCATGGCAGGCCCAGAGTCTACAAAGTGGAAGGAGGCAATGGAGAGTGAGATTCAGTCCATGTATGACAATCAAGTTTGGAACTTGGTTGAAAATGTGTCAGGTCGTAAGATGGTCGTTGCAAGTGGATCTTCAAGAAGCATACCGACATGGATGAGAAAGTGCACACGTTCAAGGCACGACTTGTTGCGAAGGGCTTTAATCAAACCCCAAGGGTTGACTATGATGAGACCTTATCACCAGTGGCCAAGATCAAGTATATAAGGGTTATGCTGGTCATAGCTTCATTTCATGATTATGAAATATGGCAAATGGATGTCAAAACTGCCTTCCTTAACCGGAAACTGGCTGAAGATATTTACATGCGTCAGCCAGAGGGTTTTGTAAATGCGAAGTACCCTAATAGGGTGTGCAAGCTAGAGAAATCCATCTATGGATTTAAACAAGCGTCTCGCAGATGGAATCTTTGTTTCGATGAGAAAGACAAAGAGTTTGGATTTTTGAGAAGCGATGATGAGTCATGTGTGTATGTCAAGGCTAGTGGGAGTATATTTAGCTTTCTAGTTTTGTATGTTGATGACATACTGCTCATAGGAAATGACATCCCTACCTTGCAGGAGGTTAAGTCCTGGCTTGCGAAGTGTTTCGCTATGAAGGATCTAGGGGAAGCTACTTATATTCTAGGGATAGGGATATTAAGAAACAGAAGTAAGAGACTAATAGGACTTAGTCAAAGTACTTACTTGGACAAAGTGTTACAACATTTTAGCATGGAAAATTCCAAGAAAGGGGAACTGCCAATCCAAAGCAATACCAAGCTGAGTAAGACTCAGAGTCTGAGTACCGATGCAGAGATATCGAAAATGAGTCGAGTACCATATGCTTCCGCCGTTGGCTCGATCATGTACGCTATGACATGTACTCTCCCTGATGTGGCTTTTGCATTGAGCATGGTTAGCCGATATCAAGAGAACCCAGGTATAACTTGAGAAAAACCTTTCTCCTTCTTCCTCTTTGATTGTGGTGTTTGTGACTCCATTAGAAGTGCAACAATTGAGGCACTAAGCTCTTGAAGGTCAAGATCAAGCTATCAACAAGAAAAGTAATCTTCTAACCCTAGTTTATTTGTTAAATCCGAAAATTGTATGCTAGATTAAGGTTCCTGCTTTGGATAATTGAATTGCATGTATAACTTGAGAAAAACCTAGATCCAAAGTAATTAGGGTTGCATGTGCACTATAGGAATGTGGTAATTCTCAAAACCCATCACTTTTTCCTGCTTCCGCCTTAGCATTGATAATATTGAATAAACTGTTATCTTTTCACTAAAACTGATAATTCAGTATAGGAAAAATTTGCTTTTGATCTGAAAATGTATCTAAAGAAATCTTTTTCCGCAAAAATTTATTGCACCGTTAGTCAAAGGTCATTTCCTCATTAATATCAAGGCAATAATAATTGTTAGGTCAAAAATATGGTTTATACTTTGCTTTTCTAGGAAAATGTATTTTTGTGTCTTGGACCGTAAACAGCTTGGTGTTTACGGTGGTATACGTGTTTACGGTTGTGTTTACGGCCTTAAACAGGTTTACGGCCGTAAACCCATTTACGGCCCATGTTCACCAAGCTCATCTTTCTTATGTATAAATATAGGTGTAAGGGGTGAGGAGTAGAGTGATGAACACATAGAATAGAGGAGCTTAAGTGTGTGCATTTGAAGGTGTTCTAGAGAGAGAGAGAAAAGAGAGTGTGTGTTAGTGTGTGTGAATCTTGTATCCGGATCTTCATTCATATCAATACATACAAGATTCATCATCTTCTTTTTCTCCTTCTCTTCTATTTGATCTGACATCATCCGTTTGATTGGGATTCCGCACCATCAAACGGATCTGATTGATACACAAGCATATTGGGGACTTACAAGTGGTATCAGAGCTTGGATTGTATCACTCATCTTTATCAGATCTGGAGCCGATTTGATCTTATTTTGGAAAGATTCTTGCGTTTTTGGATAGATCTCTGAAAATTAGGGGGGTTTGTTCTTCGCGTTTTTCGTAAAAACGAGTTTTTGATCGAGTTTTGGAGCAAAAATGGTGAAAAACGTTGTTTTTTTCGCGATCTGAAGCTGTGTTTACGGTCTTTGAAGTGTTTACGGTCGCCGAAGTTTACGGTCGCCGGAGTTTACGGCCGGGGTTTACGGTCGCCGGAGTTTGCGGCCTCGGCTCGGTGAACGGCTTGAAGGACGGCTCGGTCAGCAGCAGTTTCCGGTTCGCACCAAGTCCTCACATCGCTTCGTCGGTCTTCGCTTCGGATTTGATCCTCGCACGTCCTTGCATCGCGCCTCGTCCTCGCAAGCAGCAGCCTCGCCTTCGGACTTCAAAAATTGAAACGGATTTCAGGGGTGCCGGGGATCGAACCTGCGACCTCTAGTTCATCAACTCAGCGCCTTAACCAACTCCTCTAGCATCACCTTTGTTCCTTTCCTTCACATTCTTTATTCAAAAACATTCCTTTTCGGATCTAAGTTTCGCAATTTTGACAAATTCAGCCCAAAATTCAATTTCTTTTCATTTTAAATTCCAATTTCAACCAAAAATTTTAATTTTTAATTTTTGACTTTTAATTTTGACTTTTTACTTAAAATTTTGTCTTTGACTTCCAAGTTTGACCTTTGACTTTAAACTTTGATTTTCTCATTTAACTTTTAAATTTTCAAATTTAGCTTTTCGGTTTGACTTTTCAAGTTTGACTTTTGAGTTTGACATTTTTAATTTGACTTTTAAGGTTGACTTTTGAGGTTTGTAGTCAAAGGGTTTGACTTTTGAGTTTTATTTTGGCTTCTAGTTGTGCTTTTAATGGTTTTTGAGGTCTACGAGGGAATTGAAGACATGAAAGAGAGTCGTCAGGAGATGTTAAGACAAAAGTTCAACATGTTCGATTATATCCCTAGAGAAACCCTGGAAGCTCAGTTGCAGCGATTTACCACACTCACTACTGAGATGAATATAGCTGGGATCTTCTTGACCAAATCTGAGATAAACAAAAAGCTATTGAATTCACTTCCGAAATCGTGGGATATGAACGTGGCTGTCATCAAGAAGACAAAAGATCTCAATCGTCTTAGTCTTGCTGATATAATTGAAGAACTTGACGCTTTGAATTGTCGAAAAACAATGAGTTCCGCAAACATCCCGGTCAATGAAGTTTCATGTTCTCAATCATGTGAAGTTTCATGCACACTATCAAGTGAAGATACGATTAAATTTCTTCGGGAACAAATTGATTTATTAAAAAGAGAAGTTGAGGACCTGAGATATGAAAGATATCAACTTAGGAAAGGACAGAAACCCATGAAGGCTGAATTAGAAACAAAAATAAAGGACTTTAAGAGAATTCAGCAAGACTACAGTGAAAAATGTGAACATTATGATTATATCAAGAGATAGAATGCTGAGTTAATTACTGAGCTTGATACATTAAAAGGGCAATTTGAAACTGCAAATTTTGATTTTAAAAAGTTTGATGTATCAAGCGAAGTAGTTGCCAACATGATAGACCATTGCATGCAATTTAAACATAATCAATCAAAGGGTTTAGGATACGATAATGTACCTCCTCCTTTTAATCATACATATCAGTATCAACCTTTGTCTAAAGAGGAGATTACCAACAAACCATTCATGGTTTATGGAAAGCCATCTGGTTTTGTTTCAGGAGGATTTATTAATGTTGAAAATGCTAACGTTTCTACTTCCCCTGCAGATCAATCCTTAAATCAATCCAAGCAAGCAACTGAAGAGAGTGTGTCAGATAGTAAAGTAGTAGAAGATGAGAACAAGGAGAAAACCATTGAACAAACCAACATCTCCTTGAGCTCTGAATCTGTTGCTTCAAACTCAGTTGCTTCTGATCAACCTATTGTTGAGAAGTACAGGCCACCAAATCAAGTTAAACAGAATGCATGCTGCAACTGTGCGTGTGGGAAAAGCAAGAGACAAGGCAAAGACACGCCACCAGGGGCAGGAAGAAACAATTTCCCAGTGAAGAAAAAGACTTGTTTTCACTGTGGAGCACCTGGTCACATTGCCCGAAACTGTCCAAATCGCGCATACGTTCCCTACTACGCACATGGATGGCAAAACGCGCCAAGAGGGAGATATTCCAAAAGAAACCCCTCAAGGTCACGTTCAGACAATGATGACTGGAATGCGCAGAAGAGCAAGAATCAAACTCCAAAGGACAAGAATCAAAATCCCAAAGTCAAGAAGGAAATGCCGGCCAAGAAGCCAAATCCAAGAGATGCTCCCGTGAAGCCAAAATCAAAGTCATCTCAACGGCCGACATCAAGTTCAAAATCAAGTACCGAGCCACCCATCAGATCGAAAAAGAAATGGGTTAAACCCAACTACCAATGGGTTCCAAAGGCTCACTCTCCCAAATCAACTAATGACTCTAATATTTCTTCATCTTCTGTTTGTGATAAACAGGATATGTCATGGGAAAGAGTACCGTGCAAGGATGACAAAGGTCGACCCAGTTTCAAAATGGACTGGGTTCCAAAGACCAACTGATCCCGCTCTGTGTCGGAGCAGCTATGGAGGCATATCATCAGACTTCGGTTTGTTGGTAGTGGCTGTTCCTGGCACATGATAGGAGACATCTCTCAACTGTACAACACTCAGAACATTGTTTGGGAGTATGTGTCCTTTTCGGGAAAGGAAGAAAGGAAGAGATCACCAACGGGGTTAGTGCTTAATGACATGAAGAATTTTCGGATTTGTTCTGAGATTACGCGTGCTGTTCTCAGACCTTCTGGATGCAAATTCAATCGGTGACTTACGGTTTGAGTTTTCCTCTCTATACTCCTGAGTTTTTCTTAAGCTGATTCGCTTTAAAGACTAATTTTTGTTTTAGGATAGTTTAAATTTGTGCATTTACTTTCGTTTCTCTCCTATGCACAAATTTAGGGGGAGAAATAAAAACAAAACAAAAATTAGAAAATTTTAAAAAATCCAAAAACATTAGAAAATCAGAAAATCAAAAAAAAATATGTTGGTTATGGAATGTGCTTGAGGGAGATGTTTTGGGAAGTGATATAATCATGTGATAATAGGCAATCTGAATCTGTGTAAGGGACTGAATCTGAATTGTCTAGGCTCTGTGTTCGATGCGCTGGTAGGCACGAGAGATTAAAATGGACTTGACTAGGCATTAATGAACTTAAGGAATTCATAGACTTGACAAATTTATTGTAAGTCCCTAATCTGCTTGTGTATCAATCAGATCCGTTTGATGGTGCGGAATCCCAATCAAACGGATGATATCAGATCAAATAGAAGAGAAGGAGAAGAAGAATAATATGAATCTCAATGTATTAATGAATAGAATGATGATCCTTTACATGAGATTCACACACACTAACACACACTTGTTCTTCTCTCTAGTTTCTCTCTCTAGAACACCTTCATATGCACACACTTAAGCTCCTCTAGTGTTCATCAATCTCTTCCTCACACCCCTCACCCCTATATATATACATGAGAAACATGGGTCGTAAATGGGTTTACGACCGTAAATGGGTTTACGGTCGTAAACACCCATTGGGCCGTAAACAGGGTTTACGGTCGTAAACCTGTTTACGGCCGTAAACACTGAGCTGTTTACGGTCCTAGACATAAAATTACATTTTCCTAGAAAAGCAAAGTATAAACCATATTTTTGACCCAACAATCTCCCCCTTGGTTTATAGCTTTCTTTTCTTTTCTTAAATGACCCAACAAACTCCCCCTAAAAAGTAGCTGGCTTTCTTGTTCATCTTCATTGTAAGCTTGGCTTCAACATTTATCTTCAAATTCTTCACAGCCTCAAGATGAACTTGATGAATCTTCAATGAATGACTTCATCTTGAGCACTTGAGATTTTCTTCAGAATTTGGCGTTGAACGCTCGTTGGGTGAGGAGGCTTTTTGTACTGATTCTTGAAAGATAATGCTTTCAGTTTGAGAATCTTCAGAGAGAACATCAGAGAGAACAAATCTTCTGGATCACTTCAGCAGGTTCATAGATAGTAGCAGACTGATTGAGGAGGCTTCAATGCAATCTGTCACCTAATCTTCAAGTGTAGATTCACCTTGCTTCTGGGGTTGAAAGATTGAATGTCGAAAGAATAATCTTCATTTCTTGCTCCTTCGAATGAGAATTCTTCGATGATCACGGATGAAGCCTTGGCTCAGAAATCTTCGACACAAACTCCATGAGTTTCATCTTCACCTGAATTCACTTTTCAAGACAAAACAAAACTAAAAGAAAATTTAGCACACAATATTTTTTGGATTTTTCATATTTTCTGAAAAAGAAATAAAACAGAAATAACACTATTTTTGGATTTTTTTTTAATTTTCTGATTTTTGTTTGGATTTTAAATTTTTAATTCTCCCATAATATTTAAATTAGAAGAAAACTATGAACAAATTTAACAAAAATAAAATGATATCTAACTTTAAGAGTGATTTGGGATCAAAGTTTTTAGACAGCCTTTATCCGTTTATCAGTACCTCTCCCTTCATGAATAGATCTGGTCAATCGCCGGTATTGTGGTCCACTTAAACACGAGAGATCGTGACAAAATTAGGACATACTATAAGTGACAAGACAATGTGATCCTAAGTTCCTAGATAATATTCCTTAGGGACCATTCAGCTGACGACGACCAAAGATATTGTTGTCCACCTAAATTGAGCAGCGAGATCTACAGACAACCTAGTGATTGTTTAATTTTAAATGTACTAGAACATGTTTCCCGCTTCCTGACATACCCCAATAATCAGGAACTTCCAAAGTACTCCTTACTTTAGGTGAGCAGACAATTATTATGAGAGAAGTCAGATTTAGAATGCATATGCTATACACCCAGGTCGGATCTCTTCCAATCTCGCAGAGGGTGAAACATATGACTAACTGAAGTTTTAGAGGGATTGAGAAGAAGAATGGTGCATATGCTGTGTACCAGGTCGGATGGTTAATCACGCAAAGGAGACAACATATGGCTAACAGGCAGGAATAATTGCATAGATAGAAGATGCATAGAAATAGAGTTGCATATGTTGCAGTCCAGGTCGGATGTATTTCAATCACGCAGAGGAGGCAACATATGACTAACAGAAGGAAAGCAAGAAAATAATTTTCTACAGATCTACTTTATCAGAATTCCCAGTCGCCCCATCAGTACCGGAATTAAGGACAAAGTCCGTACATCGAGGAAGAGTTAAACCACAGTTCTAGATACGGATAACTTTAATGTGACCGGTGGATTATCATGTATATCTCCCTGCTCAACCTATTTGAGCGTCGTATTTTCAGGCTACATGGATCTATCTAGGTCAAGATTTTTCAAGTCTCTAGATTCCTTAAGTTCACCAAGCCTAGTCAAGTCCATTTTAATCTCTCGTGCCTACCAGCGCATCGAACACAGAGCCTAGACAATTCAGATTCAGTCCTTTACACAGATTCAGATTGCATGTTATCACATGATTATATCACTTCCCAAAACATCTCCCTCAAGCACATTCCATAACCAACATATTTTTTTTGATTTTTTGATTTTCTAATGTTTTTGGATTTTTTAAAATTTTCTAATTTTTGTTTTGTTTTTATTTCTCCCCCTAAATTTGTGCATAGGAGAGAAACGAAAGTAAATGCACAAATTTAAACTATCCTAAAACAAGAAATGAAGATTATTCTTTCGACATTCAATCTTTCAACCCCAGAAGCAAGGTGAAGCTGCACTTGAAGATTAGGTGACGGATTGCATTGAAGCCTCCTCAATCAGTCAATCATCGAAGAATTCTCATTCGAAGGAGCAAGAAATGAAGATTATTCTTTCGACATTCAATCTTTCAACCCCAGAAGCAAGGTGAAGCTGCACTTGAAGATTAGGTGACGGATTGCATTGAAGCCTCCTCAATCAGTCTGCTGCTATCTATGAACCTGCTGAAGTGATCCAGAATATTTGTTCTCTCTGATGTTCTCTCTGAAGATTCTCAAACTGAAAGCATTATCTTTCAAGAATCAGTACAAAAAGCCTCCTCACCCAACGAGCGTTCAACGCCAAATTCTGAAGAAAAGCTCAAGTGCTCAAGATGAAGTCATTCATTGAAGATTCATCAAGTTCATCTTGAGGTTGTGAAGAATTTGAAGATAAATGCTGAAGCCAAGCTTACAATGAAGATGAACAAGAAAGCCAGCTACTTTTTAGGGGGAGTTTGTTGGGTCATTTAAGAAAAAAAAAGAAAGCTATAAACCAAGGGGGAGATTGTTGGGTCAAAAATATAGTTTATACTTTGCTTTTCTAGGAAAATGTATTTTTGTGTCTTGGACCGTAAACAACTTGGTGTTTACGGTGGTATACGTGTTTATGGTTGTGTTTACGGCCGTAAACAGGTTTACGGCCGTAAACCCATTTACGGCCATGTTCACCAAGCCCATATTTCTTATGTATAAATATAGGTGTAAAGGGTGAGGAGTAGAGTGATGAACACATAGAATAGAGGAGCTTAAGTGTGTGCATTTGAAGGTGTTCTAGAGAGAGAGAAAAGAGAGTGTGTGTTAGTATGTGTGAATCTTGTATCCGGATCTTCATTCATATCAATACATACAAGATTCATCATCTTCTTCTTCTCCTTCTCTTCTATTTGATCTGACATCATCCGTTTGATTGGGATTCCGCACCATCAAACGGATCTGATTGATACACAAGCATATTGGGGACTTACAATAATTATTTGGCAGTCTTTTAAAAAATTACTTACATATGTGTACACACGAAGGAAAATAATTATAGCAATATTTAGTATTAAAATTGTATTAAAGTTTAACATATACGATATATGTAAAACACAAATATTTGTAAATATTCAACTAATACAATTTTATTTAAAACATAAAACGAACATGACACATACAAATATAAACAATGTCATAAAACAAAATACAACAAATTCAACAAAAATAACTCGTAACGATACCTTTAATTTAGTTTTCTACTACTATTTTTATATTTCATAACACATACAATAATGTTTGCCTCAACCATTTTCGGATTCATCACGATACTCGTCAAATCCGTATACCTAAAAATATTCACTTTAAATATGATAAATACACAAACAATATATATTATCATAAAATAAATAACATAAGAACATTCCAATACTACTAGCTTTCGACAGGATCTTGATAAGATAAAATTACCGGTATTGTTTTTCCTTTGATTTAAAAGTGGTTAATCAGAAGACATAATGATTTATTTTCATAAAAAATGTATATATGATAGGGGTTGCCTAAAAACAAACCACATTATACCATATAGACACCCTTTTCAGTTATCCAATTATTGGTAATAATTAAAATTCCATTTTTTTACGAACCAAATTATTTATAAGTAGATAATCAAATGTTGCATTTTGATAAAGCTGTCCTTGAGATGTCTATTTTGTGACATCCCCAATTTCACGGCCAAAAAAGATCGATTTGTTTATGTTTATTTAAAATCAGAGTATCCTTTTGAAGGGTAATATTGCAGAATTTTTTCCTGAAAATATGATAAAGATATTATCAAAGCATTTCCGAAGAAATATATTTTAATTATATTGAAAACGTTGGGATGTCATCGTCAATACAATACATAAGCATAAACGGAAAATAACATAGGCCTTACAACATCTATTATTCTACTGGCCTATAACCTATAATTCTCTTATCTAATCATTACACCGATGCTCTTGTGCTACTACCTGCAATACAAGAAACTGAGTGGGTCAGGCTTGGGAGCCACGTGAGCATATAGGGTTTTCAACCCACAATAATGAAGTTCTTTAATTTCAACAAATCATTCAACCCGATTACCCATTCCCGTTATCCTCGCTTTCTGTACCTAAAACATCTAATTTAAGGGACCTAGCCTAAGGATTATCTTTGGGATTGACAATAATGCGTAGGGGATTCCTTAGAAATATATGTCAGTAAGGCAACCATGAGGGGGATGGAGTACACCTGGTGAGCACGCCGTTCACAAACACCTACAGGTTGCGAGCTTGCTAGCATTCCACTGGTCTGTCTAGAATAGTCTGTGGTCATCATCTATACTCCGCTAGATAACTGGATCAACTTTAACATAAAGGTCTCTCATCATTTATCTCATCTTTCATTTTTCATCATCCTTCATCTACCTATGCTTTACCCAACATATTTATAGGTATAAAATACATATACAGTTTAAATCAAATAAAACATGTATAAATCGTTCATTCAACATAGATATCAAGAACACAGATAATAGGCACATACAGCACGCAATTTATATTAAATACTTCATATCTATGTATAATATGAAAGTAAATATGCACTCACTTGTTAAAGTGATGACTCGAAATTTGGGTAGCGCTTCGCTTCTAGCAACTGTCTTTTCCTTTGACGTAACCAGTGTCCTTATCACTAAGTTTTAGTCTAAAATTTATTGTGACTAATTACTATTCTAGATTCATCATTAATTCAAAGTCTACTTCGAGATCTATCAGGAAAGGATCAACCAGGTAGGACAGTTGGGAGGCAGGACCATTTTGGCGTATAGCCTTTCTGAAATCCAACAACCAAGCCAACGTCACCATTCTAGACACCTATCGTGTAAGTAGCTCAATCAGCATAACGACTTTGAATCACTTATAAATCTTTTTTGTAGGTACATAATAACGATAATGAACTTAGACATAAGTCATACTTAAAGTACGGTAATCATAACTCAACTTACAGGTGGTTTAGCGAGAAACCAGACTCTGTGCGGGCAGAACTTCTCAGCTAAAATCTCTTCTTCTCTAGGATTTCTGGTGCTCCGGGCTTCGCTACTAACACCTGGGAGGTGCTACATAAAAGCTTAGAGGGTTTGGGGTGTTTGAAAGAGAATTGGTTGAGAAGGTGTGAAGAAATGAGTGAAAATGAGCTCTATTTATAGGCTGGAGGAAGTGCGTACACGGGGTGTACTAGAACACTACGTTGGGTGTTAGATGCATTTCATGCATTCATTTTGTAGTTTTAATCCATAAAAGTACATTGCATTTAGGTCTAAACTCATGGATTTTGCATATTTTTCGGGATTTTTCATGATGCAATTCCATTCACACACTTTTGTGATATCTCAGGGACTTTTGAAGGTAGGATCTTAGTTGAGATGATGAATAAGGGATATGGACGAAGTTTCGGGACTATTAGAGCATCGAGGAGGAAGTTATGAAGAAAATGAAGATTTTGGCTTTACAGGAGTTTACACGGCCGTGTAAATGTAAACCTTGAGTTTACAAGGGCCGTGTAAATGCATACTCTTTGGCAATATACTTCAAAGACCTGTCCGATTTGAGCATTCTACTTTTGTGTATTTACACGGCCGTGTAAATGGTCAGTTATAGTTTACACGGGCCGTGTAAACGTGGTCGCCAGTTTAAATCAGTTTTCTCCTTTCCAAAAGGAGGGAACCGGTTCCAGAAGAAAGGGGGATCGTTTTGGGGAGTTCTAGGAGGCGATTTTGGGAGCTTTTTGAAGACAATTGTTGCTTGAAAACACTTGGATTTCACTTGGATTTTAATTTGTAAGACTTTAATTTCAATTTCTAGGTTTGTGTTTGTTCTAGTCATGAGTGGCTAGAAACTTATTTCTCCAACTTCATGTCTTGACTTCTTAGTTGTGATTTCAATCATATGACTTGATGTTTGATTTTAATTTCTATCTAGTGAATTTGATTTTGCTTCAATCGAATGTTTGATTCTAATTGTGATTCTTATTGGCTATTTGAATTAGAATTAGGTCATTCAAGTTATCTCTTTTACAAAATCCGTAATTGTTTTGTGAATTGAACAAGTAACAAGCACTAAACTGATTTCCATCGAATGAATTTAGTGTAAATCTTATTCACACACTCTTATGCTCCCGAGCTTGTGAGGAGTATTGGGTGTTGTTGGGAACATTCACATAAAGTTTAATGCAATCTTTCAATAAAATTCTAAGAGCGTGTTTAGGTTAGGTTAGTAAGGTTAGGGTTAATCAAAGAGCTTGTTTTGGTTACCTAATGTGGTGAATGGGAAGTGTTAGAGCTTGTTAACCCTTTCAAGTACCAACTTTGATAGAATTGAGCAAATATCATGTTGTCTTGGAATCGCATTGCTAAGTTGACATACATAGAGTTGGAGTACTTACAAATTCTGAATTTAATTCACTCATTTAGTTGATTACTTATGTTTTTAATTGTTTGTTTAATCATTGCGTTCTAAACCCCCCTCTCTTTACTCTTGGTGACTATAGTACCTTGTGCAAAGAGGTATAGACCAATTGTCCCGTGTCTCTGTGGAGCGACCCTACTTGCCTTGTACTACCTTTTAGTGCAATATAGTAGTGTTATTTTGGAGTATATCGTACCCCTTTATTTGTTGGGTTTGACACGCATAACAAATTGGCGCCGTTGCCGGGGACACGGTGTTACTAATTGTTTATGCCAAGATCTTTCCGTGGAGGTACATCATTGCCAATTGACTCGGAGATAGAGAAGACTGCAAAGAAGTTAAGGAAGCAAGCCAAGCTTCGTAAGAAGCAATCGAGCTCCGAGACTTCTTCATCTTCTAACCCTCCAGTAATCAACATTTGGGAGGACATACCTCTCTCAAGTGTGTCCGCATCTGAAACAGAAAGCCTATCACTCTCATCTCATCCATCCTCACCCAAAAATACCACTCCACCATCTTTACCTACTTATAATATCCCAAACACTACACCCACAGAAACTTCAACCACTACTCACACCATGGGAGATAACCATGGAGGAAATCCACCTCCAAACCCACCACCCGTGCAAACGCTCAGTCAATGGTCGAGGCAAGAGGTTACTCAACAACCTCTTTGCATCACATATCCAACAGCCACAAATCTTGAACTTAAATCCGGACTCATCCACCTCTTCCCTACCTTTAGAGGTTCGGAAAATGAAGATCCTCACAAGTTCCTCACTGAGTTCCATGTTGTATGTGTGGGCATGAAACCACACAATGTCACGGAGGATCAAATCAAGCTTAGGGCATTCCCCTTCGCAGTACAAGATGCATCCAAAGACTGGCTTTATGACCTCCCACCGGGGACGGTAACTACGGTGGGAACGGTAACTACTTGGGTAGATCTTGCAAGTTTGTTTTTGGATAAGTACTTTCCCGAGATGAAAGCTTCAGCCCTACGGAGGGAAATCATTGGAATCAAGCAACACAAGAGAGAAGCTTTTCGCACATATTGGGAGCGATTCAAGAAACTTTGTGCCCGATGCCCAAAGCATGGAATCACCGAATACCAGCTCCTCCAGTATTTCATTGAAGGCATGACTCCAAAGGAAAGAAGGCTTCTTAATGCCTCCAGTGGCGGATCTTTACCCAACAAGACTCCCACTGAAATCCGCAACTTGATCAAAAACATGGCTGAAGATTCTAAACATTCAAGTCATGATGAAGAATGGTACACGGATGCACCCTGAGGTGTAAAGGAAGTCCAAACTCCTCAAATTGAAGCTCAGTTGTCCGAGCTTACAAAAATTGTAATGATGCTAGCCAAAGGGAAAAGGTGTGCAACCCACACCCCGCCCTTGCGGTATTTGTACTCAAGTGGGGCACCCAACCGACATGTGCCCTCAACTTCAAGATGAGGATTATGAAGAAGCGAAAGTCATGGGAGGTTATTCTGGGTTAAACCAAAGGGGATATGAGCAGCCATGAGGTGATCAAAGATGGAACAACAATCGAGGTTGGGGAGGAAATCAACAAGGGAGTTATCAACCAAGTCAACCACATCAATACCAACAAACACCAACTTTTCCACCACAAAACTTTCAGCCAAGGCAGCCACAATACCATCCTCAACAAGCGGGTTCATCAAATATGTCCTTAGAGGACATAGTGAAGAGTTTGGCAACTAGTACACAAGCTTTCCAACAAGAAACAAAAGCAAGCATAAAGAACTTAGAGAAACAAGTTTCACAGCTTGCTACTTCCGTAAGCAAACAAGAATCTCAAGGAAATTTGCCTGCCCAAACTGAAGCAAACCCAAGGCACAACGTGTGTGCCATCACATAGAGAGGCGGAAAGAGCTATGATGGTCCAAAAGTGTCGGTTGATCAAAAGGAAGAAGAAATAGTGGTCGAAGAGGCAACCCAAGAAGAGAAGGAGGAAGAGAAAACAATAAAAAATAAGCCCTTCATCACTGAGTCTAAAGCCACACCTGCTCCATTTCCCGAAAGATTAAAGAGCACGAAGAAAGAACGGGAGGAGAGTGAGATCATGCAAATGTTCAAAAAAGTTCAAATCAACATTCCACTCCTCGAGGCCATCAAGCAGGTACCTAGATATGCAAGGTTCCTTAAGGATCTTTGTGTATCTAAAAAGAAATTAAAAGGATATCAAGTCGTAACAGTTGGGGAGCATGTATCCGTGCTTTTGCAAAAGAGGATGCCCCCGAAGTGCAAGGATCCCTGTGTCTTTACCGTGCCTTGAAAATTAGGGAATCTTTATGTACCCCGAGCTATGCTTGATCTAGGTGCATCTGTAAATGTCCTACCATATTCTCTTTTCAAATCAATTGGTGTAGGAACATTGAGCAAAACCGGTGTGATCATCCAACTTCCTGACCGGTCTTTGGTACACCCAAAGGGAGTATTAGAGGACGTGTTAGTGCAAGTCGATGAATTTGTCTTCTCGGCTGATTTTTATGTCTTAGATATGGGAGATGATGACTCTCCAAGTTCAAGTTCCATACTTTTGGGTAGACCTTTTCTTAAAACTTCTAAAACAAAAATTGATGTCTACAATGGAACTTTGAGTATGGAATTTGATGGTGAAGTTATCAACTTCAATGTTCATGAAGCAAAAAAGGTTCCTTCTGATGTTCAATCGATTCTCGGCAATGGGTACTTGTTCTTTATCGTCACTTTATTCAGCTCTCTGTAATCGATGCACATTCTCATGCTCCCGTCTTTCTTCTTTACAAACAACACAGGGGCTCCCCAGGGTGATGAACTAGGTCGAATGAAACCTTTGTCCAATAACTCCTGAAGTTGTGTCATAAGTTCTTTCATTTCGGTTGGCGCTAATCGATAAGGTGCTTTGGCTATCGGCGTCGTTCCTGGTAACAAGTCGATACGAAATTCTACTTGTCGATCAGGGGGCAATTCGGGAAGATCTTTGGGCAATTCGGGAAGATCTACTTGGTTATCGGCCTCAGGTTCTTCAATCAACCTCTTGTTTTCATCCAACCTTAACTCAGAAATCGGAATTATGTCGGGCACATCTCCCGTGAACTTCCTCAAATAACACACATGAAATGTGTTATGAATACCCTCCAGTTCTTCCGGTAATTCTAGCTTGTAAGCTTGATTCCCGATCCTCTGAAGAACTTTAAATGGTCCAATAAACCTTGGACTCAACTTTTCCCTTTTTCCAAATCTTATAAGTCCCTTCCACGACGAGACTTTAAATAAAACCGAATCTCCAACTTCGAAGGATATCGGTTGTCTTTTCTTGTCAGCATAGCTCTTTTGTCGATCTTGAGCATCTAACATCCTTTCTCTTATCACCTTCAACTTTTCAGCAGTCTGATGGACTATTTCAGGTCCCATAAACTGCTTTTCCCCAGCTTCCAGCCAACATGATGGCGTTCAACACTTTTCCCCATACAAAGCATGATAAGGTGCCATCTTAATGCTTGAGTGGAAACTATTATTATAGGAGAATTCTACTAGAGGTAAGTGTTCATCCCAGTTACCTTGGAATTCTAGGGTACATGCTCTCAGCATATCCTCTAATGTTTGAATCGTTCGTTCGCTTTGGCCATCGGTTTGAGGATGGTAAGCTGTACTCAAACACAACTTGGTACCCAATTCCTCTTGTAGACTCCTCCAAAACCTTGAGGTAAAACGGCTGTCACGATCGGATACAATCGTTAACGGAACACCGTGTAGCCTCACAATTTCCTTCACATAAGAATTCACAAGTTTATCCATAGACCATTTCTCGTTAGCGACTATGAAATGCGCACTCTTAGTGAAGCGATCAACGACCACCCAAATCATGTCGTGACCGTTCCTTGTCTTGGGCAGTTTAGTCACAAAATCCCTAGTAATGTCCTCCCATTTACCCATGGGTACAGGTAAAGGTTCTAAACTCCCATACGGTTTCTGATGTTGTGCCTTAACCCTAGTACAACTTACACACTCGGCCACATACTTAGCAACATCGAGCTTCATCGTCGGCCACCAGTAATAGGGTTTTAGATCCCTATACATTTTCGTACTGCCGGGATGAATCGAGTACATGGTTTTGTGAGCTTCTTCCATCAGAAGACCTCTTACTCCTCCCGTTTTAGGTACCCAAATCCTATCTTTGAATACCTTCAACCCTTGACCGTTTGTATCAAAAACCAACGTTTTACCCAAACTTTCCTCCTTCCGGTCATTTTTCTCTAAAGCTTCCTCTTGAGCTTTCTTTATACTTTCCATAATTGTGGAGACAACTTCAATTTTCAGCGCTCTTGGCCTTCTCTTTTCAAGATTTACCTTCCGACTGAGAGCATCAGCAACAACATTTGCTTTACCAGGGTGGTAAAGTATCTCACAGTCGTAGTCCTTGAGTAGTTCTAGCCAGCGCCGCTGCCTCATGTTGAATTCCTTCTGATTAAAGAGATATTGAAGACTCTTATGATCAGTGAAAAGTTTACATTTAGTACCATAAAGATAGTGTCTCCATATCTTTAAGGCGAATACTACTGCTGCCAACTCCAGATCATGAGTGGGGTAGTTCTTTTCATGCTCTTTTAACTGCCTCGATGCATACACTATCACTTTGTCCCTTTGGGTCAGAACACAACCTAACCCAACTCCAGAGGCATCACTATAGACTGCGAAGTCATCAACTCCTTCAGGTAACGAAAGAATCGGTGCTTCACACAATCTCTTCTTCAAATTCTCAAAGGCTTCCTTATGCTTCTTATTCCAAGCATAAATAGCTCCTTTGTGGGTCAAAGCTGTTAATGGAGTAGCGATCGAAGAAAAGCCTTGGATAAATCGGCGATAATATTCGGCTAATGCTAAAAAGCATCGAATCTCCGTGGGACTTTTTGGTTGTTCCCACTTCATCACAGCTTCAATCTTTGCTGGGTCAACCATTATCCCTTCTTGGTTAACCACATGACCCAAAAATTGGACTTCTTGAATCCAAAATTCACATTTGGAGAACTTTGCATACAACTTCTCCTCTTTTAGAACTTCTAGCACTTCACGCAAATGCTTTTCATGCTCCTGCTTGCTTTTCGAATAGATCAAGATATCATCTATGAATACTATCACAGATTTATCAAGGTATGGTTTACAAACCCTGTTCATCAAATCCATGAAAGCTGCTGGGGCATTGGTTAATCCGAACGACATAACCAAAAATTCATAGTGTCTATATCTTGTTTTGAACGCAGTCTTCTCGATATCCTGCTCCCTCACCTTTAGTTGATGGTACCCCGACCAAAGATCGATCTTCGAAAAATAGCTCGATCGTTGCAACTGATCGAACAAGTCATCGATTCTCGGCAATGGGTACTTGTTCTTTATCGTCGCTTTATTCAGCTCTCTGTAATCGATGCACATTCTCATGCTCCCGTCTTTCTTCTTTACAAACAACACAGGGGCTCCCCAGGGTGATGAACTAGGTCGAATGAAACCTTTGTCCAATAACTCCTGAAGTTGTGTCATAAGTTCTTTCATTTCGTTTGGCGCTAATCGATAAGGTGCTTTGGCTATCGGCATCGTTCCTGGTAACAAGTCGATACGAAATTCTACTTGTCGATCAGGGGGCAATCCGGGAAGATCTTCGGGAAACACTTCCGGATAATCACACACCACCGGAATATCCTGCACCTCCTTTTTTTCCTTCTTAGCATCGATCACGAACGCTAAATATGATGTACACCCCTTGGCTAAACACTTTCTGGCTTTCATTAGGGAAATGATTCCAGAATTTACTTTGCATTTGTCTCCATACACCATAAACGACTCTTTCCCTGGCGGGTTTACTTTAACTGTCTTCTTCCTACACATTATTTCGGCATCATTGGCGCTAAGCCAATCCATTCCTAAAACTATGTCGAAACCATTTAACTCGATAGACAATAATTCCTCGTGGAACTTATTCCCATCCAAGTCAATGATGATGTTTTTCATACGATGGCTAACAGGTACAAACTTGCCACTACCAATTTCGACTAATAAAGCATTAACTAGTCTATCAACAGGCAAAGCTAGTTTTCTACCAAATTCATGCGATATAAAGGAGTAATTGGCACCAGAATCAAACAAAATTTGGGCAAGCAATTCGTTTACGAGAAAGGTACCTGAAGCGACATCGACTTCTTCTTTCGCAGCTTCGAGTGTCATCTGAGAGGCTCTCGCCTTCGGCTTTGGTGGAAGATTGGGTTTTGCTGCGTCTTTCTTCTTCGGGCAATCCCTCAAAATATGCCCTTCTTCATGGCACCCATGACAGACGTTATTAGTGAAAGTGCATTCATTGGCATAATGCCCTGGCTTTCCACACTTGTAACAAGTCACTCCCACGCTGCATTTCCCAGCATGTTTCTTCTTACACTTGTCACACCACTTGGCTTCGGCTCCTCCTCCGAATTTTCTCGAGCCAGACTTCGAGAATTTGTTCTTTTTATTGGAACCTGACGTTCCTTCAAATTTTCTCTTTTCGCTAACTTCAACCTTGCTGGCGGCTCTCCCTTTGATCATATCTTCAACAGACTTGGCAGCCCAGATAGCTGCCTCCAAAGTAAGTGCCTGACGTACTGGCACCGCATACTCCCATGGAAGTCCCTTTGCGTACCTGTCAATTTTCGCCAGCTCATCTGGGACAATACGCAAAGCAAACTCCATTTTGTCTGTGAAGTTATTCGTATACTCGTCAACGGTCATACTCCCCTTCTGCAACGTTAGAAATTGGTTTTCTAACTCAAGTACGTTTTGGGCCGAGCAGTACTTGCGTTTAAAGTGCACCAAGAACTCTGCCCAAGTCATTTGCAATGGCTCATTAGGGCTTAAGGTTTTCCACAATGTGTTCCACCAACGAGCAGCACTACCCCTGAACTGACGTACTGCAAAGGTGGTTTGTAACTTGCCTTGGCAATCACAAGTCATGAAATCCAACTCCATTTCCGAGATCCAGTCCATTACTCCGACAGGATCTTCTTTTCCAGTGAAGGTCGATGGCTTGCAAGTCATAAAATCCTTATACTTGCACCCATTTCTCTCCACTCTATCCTCGTGGTTATACCTCCCAACCACAAGCGGTTCACTATGACCAACCGATCTGCTGTTGTTCCCTTCTTCAGATTGATCGTCATTTAGTTCACGTTGTTCAACAGGAACTGAAGGTTCATCCCTGTTGTTCAGTAACATTTGCCTCAATTCCTCCCTCTGTTCAGCCATCATGGTCTGAATCACAGCTCGTACTCCAGCCATGGTGATGGGTTCTGGTGCAGCTCCTACTATAGGCACCTGTTCCACCACTTGAGGTTGAGGTTGTTGGTTTCTGTTTGCATTTCCCGCTCCACTTCTAGTTTTTTGCCATTACAATCTATATACCGAATAAGGCGAATTTAGGTCTTTATCCTTGTTAGACATGTCAATTCCCTTATTACTCCGAAACGTTTACATGTTAGTTCTAATCTCGTAATCATACGCTTAGAATCCTACACACATAAGGTTTCCAGATCCGGTGGGCAACAGACCATAGATCCGAACAAATAATAGCATATATGGCAACATATAACATTTAGCACATAAAGGCATTTTAGGCACCTTTCCTAAAATAAACTAGTGCTCGTGTCTAAAATATGGTAGACACTCACCTTACAATCATCACTTAGCATTCTAAGTTCAAGTCTAGAAATTCTACAATTTCTTAGTTCGCTTAAACTAATGCTCTGATACCAACTGTGATATCCCCTAATTTCTCGGCCAGAAAAGATGGATTTAATTTATGCTTTTTAAAATAAAATGAGAGAAATCTTTTCAAAAGATGTTGCGGAATTGGTCCCCAAACAACATATGATAAAAGTTTATCAAAACCCTTCTTTAAGAAGGTATATATTTCCCATATATATATATCAAAACTCGGGATGTCATGTTCCGATACAGATCAAAAGCATAAACAAGACATTATAAGCCTTACTACAGTTATTTACAACTACTGGCCTATAATCAAAAATCTCTCATCGTCCTCCGACTATGCTCGGGGTCCACTACCTGTAATCATGAAAAGCTGAGTGGGTCAGGCTTGGGAGCCTGGTGAGCATATAGGGTTTTCAACCCACAATAATAATAACTTATTAAGTTCATTAATCAACAATAACCCTGATTACCCAATTCCCATTGTCCTCACTTTACGTCCCTAAACACTTAACACAAGGGACTTAGCCTAAGGAATATCATCGGGTTGGACACTACTGCTAAGGGGACTCCTCAGCCATACATGTCCTAAAGGCAACCATGAGGGGGATTGGAGTACACCAATGAACATTTAGTTCATCAACACCTACAAGTTGCGAACTTGCTAGTGTACCACTGGACTGTCTAGAAAGGTCCGTGATCGTCATCTATACTCCGCTAGACGACTACAACGATAACACCAACAACAACACCGACACCGAGGCCTCTCATCATTTTAACACCCACCGACTATTTTGTCTACCCATGTTCTACCCAACATATTTGTAGATAAAATACATATACAGTTTAAAACTTGTATAAAACATCAATTCAACAGTCACCTCAAATAAACAATTAACATATTTACACATAACACGTATTTTAAGGTAAATACTTCATATCTATGTGTAAATTGAAAGTAACTACACACTCACTTGTTTTGATGATAATCAGGCAGCAATTCGTTTCCTAAAACGACCGTTTCTAATAAAACCGGGAGTTTTATTGAGAAACCGGGCTCTGCAAAAGTCGGGCTTCGAAACCGAAAAGATAAATTTTCCGGGTTTCACGGGCACTTCGTGGCGTATTCCGGGGCTTATAATTGATACCGGGGCTTCGGGGGATGTTAATATGAAAGAAATATGGGCTTAGGGGCTAAAAGTGACAAGTTTTCAAAATACCCCCGGGAGGTCTCGCACCCTCCTATCTGTAGGGGCCGAAGCTCCTGATCCGACGGCTGAGAAGCCTCCAGGTGTGCTGATCCGAGGACTCGCAGGGGATGGCTTGCACGAGGCTGCACTTGCGAAGTGGCTGCTGGCTTCTTGTGATTGGACCGAAGCCTAGGTCCGAGGTAGGGGGGTTGTGGCAGCTTGCGAGGGTTCGGTCTCGTGCAAGAGGGTACGTGTCGCACCGCTACTGGACCACTTCGGATCAGGTCAGGAGCTCGGATGAGTCATCAGATTTTCGGACACATGGCACCTTCTAAGCGAGGGTGAGGTGGCCGAAGTCCACCTTGCGAATTTTCTCGGTTTTAGCAATTTTTCTCGTTTTTCGCGCCAAAACTTCTAAAATCTATAACTTTCGCATACGAGCTCCGTTTTTGACGTTCTTTATATGCACGCGTAGGTAAAATTATACTCTACAGCTTCCGTTTAGACTTCGTCGGCTAATTTTGATTTTAATTTTTATATTATTATTTTTAACAGACCGGGACAGGAAATCCGTTAAAAATTCATAACTTCTTCATCCGATGTCCGTTTTCGTCAGACTTTTTACCATTGTGCTACTATTTACGAGACCTTCGATTCTCGTTTAGGTCGTGTCGGCTAAAAATCACTTGATCTAAAATTCGAGTTTTTAGCTGTCTACTGGTAAGCTGAAACTTCGAAAAATCATAACTTCCTCATACGAAGTCAGATTTGGGCGTTCTTTTTATCGAACTTCTCGGTTTAACGAACACTACGAGTTTCATTTAGATCACTAAGGCTAAAAAGTAGTTTATCGAAAACTCACTTTTTACGACATTCAGCACCGAGCCGGTTTTGTCGTGAAACTTCGACATGTCATAACTTCTTCGTTATAACTCGAATTTCGGCATTCTTTATATATCCGTAATTCTTGTCACGACCACTACAATTTTCTTAATAGATATCGGCTTTATCTAAAATTTATTTTCGACGCCCATTTTTATTCTTAATTAATTAACTCCTAGTAATTAAGCATAAAACACATAAAACACATAGAATTCACATAATTCCTTTTTCATTTCTTCAAAATGAGTTACAAAGGTTAACCTAGACTATCACCTTAATATTAATGCCTAGGCTAGAAACACGAGTGTTACAAAGTTTGATATGGATAATGAGGTGTTGGAGATTTTAGAGTTTATTGATGACAAGAAGCGTATGAGGAGTGATGATATGAAATCCAAGCCACCTACTACCAAAGCCAAATTCCTTCCACCAGTGGAACAAGTGCAAGATTCAGGAGCAAAAACCCCACCGGACCCTTTAAATATTATACATGGCGCGATGGTTGATGTATTGGAGAGTCCCACATACTTAGAATGAAGCACATTAAGGGGTCTAAGTCGAGCCAACGACATTAAAAAGGGGCGGCTAACCGGGAGGCAACCCGGGGGTACTTTTGTCATTTCTTATTTTCCATCATATTTTCTTCGTTTTCAAGTTTACAAGTTGCTTCTCATGTTTAAAGAGGGTAAAAAATCATTTTCCGGGCAGTAGTGGATTAGCGGGTTGCAATTTCAAAAACTGAAAAAATCAAAATTTTTTGGCCTTCTCAGAGATTTACAAGGCCGTGTCAACTTATGCTTATGGTTTACACGGGCCGTGTAAACGACCAACCACCACAGTTAAAACGCAGCATTTACACGGCCGTGTAAATTTTGCCATTCTGTTTACACGATCCGTGTAAACGTAAAATCTGAGCTGGACGAGTTTAAAGGCTAAAATCGATTTGTTTTGTTCATTCTCATCACAATACCTGCGACTCCTATTCTCCCTTCTGCCCTCTTTGAAAAAACCCTTAAAAACACTCTATCTTCCTCAATTTTGCTCCAAAAATCAAGCTCCAAGGTATGAAATTCTTCTCTTTTCTTCATCTTCTTTGTCTTGCATCTCAAATTCACCCTCTCGTGGCCGATTTTGGGGGTTTTGAGCAAACCCTAGAATTTTTGGGTCTCCAAATTTCGACCTAATGCTTGTACTTTCTTGTAGGATAAGCTTGGGGAAAGCTTGGGGAAGCATTGGACATCACCCTACCACCATTTTCAAGCACAAATTGGTATAATTGTTCCAAACTCTTTACTTGTGCATATAGTTAGATTTTGGGGTGATTTTGGTGATATTGCTAGTTTTTGTGCATACTCTAGAGTTTAAATTGTCCTACATTGTGTGCAAAACTTTGTTGAACTCAATTGGACAATGGCTTCCCGTGGAAAAAGGGCTAGAATTGGGACCTCACATATAGGTGGTCAAGAAACCAATGATGAACAAGTCCAACAACCCATGGAAAATCCCTATGAATTTGGTCTTATTTTTTAGTCCAATTCACAAGAGATTTTGTATGCAAGCCTTATTCAAAGGGTAAAAGGGGCACAAAAATTTTGTGGACATCCAAGCCCTCAAGGACCTTCATATCTATAAAGGTGTCCACAAGCTCTTGAAGAACATTGGTTGGGAAGGGTTATTGAATCTCCATGCTGTAAGCTATCAAACACCCATGTTGGAATTCTTGTCATCTATCACCTTCGATTACCAAACACATATCCTCACCTTCCGTGTGCTCAATCAATCCCATAAGATTCATGATGATACTCTCTGTGATATTATTGGTGCTCCAAAAGCGAAAAGGGATGTATATACAGCAAAGGGCAGAAAAAATGTTGTATTTGAGCAAAACTGTGGAAGGTTTTGGAAAAGTATCTCTTGTGAAGATGAGTATCAGTCAGGCACAACAAAAGCTTCTAGCATTATTCATTCGGTCCTGAAGGTCACCCTCCGGATTATTGCTTCTCTCTTATTTCCTCAAGAAGAGATTAGCAAGGCGAACAAAAAAAGAATTAGAAGTTTTATGGTGCATGATTAACAAGCCCGAGGGAGTCCCTCATTTCGGATGTTGGGTAGTTCAGAAAATGCTCAGAAATGCCATGAGCAATGGTGGCCAGCTTCATTATGGAGGCATGGTTTCTATTATAGCTGAATATCTTGGCCTCCATCTACCCAACAATCCAACCAATATAATTCCGGGTGGTACTCGATTA
The DNA here is from genome assembly GCF_052849685.1 of Lactuca virosa. Lineage (NCBI taxonomy): Eukaryota > Viridiplantae > Streptophyta > Magnoliopsida > Asterales > Asteraceae > Lactuca > Lactuca virosa. The sequence continues at coordinate 75,713,947 of NC_136431.1, forward strand.
TCACTTGAGGTTTTAGAAATCATGCACCTTTTCCACCGCAACCCCATTGGGTATGTTCATTGGACCGTCGATGGTAAGGAATATCTACGCATCGACAGCCGAAATAAGAAGATATTAGCCTTAGCCAATGACATCCCATCTACCAATTGGCACCTCCAATCCAACTTGGGTGTTACTGCAACCCGTAGATCTCCAACCACCATTCCTAATCCTCCTGCTCCAACTGCAACTGCAGGTGCTTCCAGCTCATCTTGCCACATTCCTTTTCCTGAACACAATCTTTACATGGGAGAATTTGCACGCTTGGACCACCATTACACGAGCTTACAGCAGGAGGTAGGAGAAATTTACACGGGTGTTGCTGAAAATACTTCCGAATTTCAAGACTACCGTAATCTTCAGGAAGAGCGTTGGGCCCAACAAGAGCTGCGATGGGCCGAGCAAGATCAACGGTGGGCCACTCAAGAGCAGCATAACCGCAACATTCATCACTTGATGAGCGATATCCACCGAGTACTTGTGCTTCCTACCCAGCAGCAGCAGCATCCATCATCATCCCAACCCCAGTGGCCTCCATATTATCCTACTGATTATCCTTCACAGTTCCCTCGACATCCACCACCGCCTGGCCCTCAATAGGCCGGCTACGCCTCTCTCCAAGCATCGAGGATGATGCTTATTTTAAGCTTGGGGAGGGGCATCCATCCATGCATAAATCCCGTTGCATGTAGGTTGCATGTAATTTTGTACATATTACGTTAATTTTCATTTTCTTTTTCTACATAGAAAATTTTTCAAAAATCAAAAAGATTTTCTTTCTATTCTATTTTTATTATTCTTTGCATTTTGTATCTAAATTTTTGCATTGCATAAAAAAAAATTTGATCCAATCCCAAGCAACCGAATCTTTTCAAAACAGCTGAGCTGGTAAGTGAGTCATGTGCCTTGAGATTAGCTTGCTCTTTTACTGAAAAATATTAAAGCAAGTTAATCGCACACGAACACACCTCCCGAAGCTACTTGTGCAAAACATAAAGTGAGAAGATTGTCAACATTGGAGCATAACAGCAGGTATGAGTCAATTCTTTGGGACATATGATTGGTCTTATGAGTAGTAAATGCTCAATTGAACTTAAAATGCCAAATTCAAAAATTCATAAAAAGAATATAAAATCTTAATGTCCCGAGCCTTCCAGCGCTCTAAAAGTCCTTCATGCTAATTCCCTTTTATATACCTTGCTTGGGGACATAGTTTCTAACTATACTTACGGGTCTTTTCATGTTAACTTCAGTCCCCCGAAAAATGTCTAGAAGCCCCTCACGGTAATAGAGCGCGAGATGTCCCACAATAGAAAAGTCAAGGACGAAAGTATAAAGAAATATGCCAAACAAATAAATTAACTAGAGTGTTATGTGTTATCTTAGTTAGTGAATATGTCTTAATTAAAAAAAAATATATAAAATAATAATAATAATAATAATAATAATAATAATGATAATAATAATAATAATAATAATTGTTATTAAGTTAATCTGTGACCTTTGGAACTCGAATAAGTAAACTCCGAGGGGTGTTCTACACCTAATCGCCTAAAGCAAAATTGTTTGGGGCTGATTGGGTTGAAAGTTCGCTACACGGGTTCCATAGAAAGTCATACACTTAATAACCAAATAAAGCTAATCTGTGGCCTTTGAGGTTCGGGCAAGTAAACCCGATGGATCCCTTTTAAATCTAGCACACTAAGGTCATCTGGTCTGGATGTGTTGGTTGGTGTAGGAAAATGTAATTAGGAAGTTTGTATGTATTTGTGTTTATATCTTTATTGAATAATATGTTTAGGAAAAATATTTGGCTGCCAAAAGATTCCCTTGGACTTGGATTTGAACTTATGACATTGGGACTGAACGTTAATTACTTTCACTGGAGTAAGTGGTTTGAAACTTGTAACCAATTTTGGTAAATATTAGGGAATTTTTAGAAAAGATTTTTTCAGAAAAAGATTGTTGTTGATCAACAAATAGCTGGAGTCGGTCATTGTTATAATTTGTGAAACAAAGATGATTGAGCATGTTTTGTCACATACAATTTCACGAGAGCAAGACCATAATTTGTTCCATGAATTGACTTGATGATATTGAGTGGGAACAAATATTGTGATCTTTGATTATGTGAAGTTGCATTAGGGAGTGGCCAAAGTCTTATTTCTATTGATATATAATTTGAGACTAAAGTCAAGTTGACTCAAGGCACGACAGGTACATTCTCAGCTATGGTACAAAAACAGGGTTAATTGGGTTGGATTCTTTTTCATGTTTGTTTTGATTTCTTGCATTGAGTTTCAAAAAGTTTTGACTTTGATTTTCTTTTCCTCTCCTTTATTCTATTTTTTCTAGTTTAAATTTTTCTTGTTCTTTCTTGAGGACAAGAAAGGTTCAAGCTTGGGAGATTTGTTAGATGCATTTCATGCATTCATTTTGTAGTTTTAATCCATAAAATTACATTGCATTTAGGTTTAAACTCATGCATTTTGCATATTTTTCGCGATTTTTCATGATGCAATTCCATTCACACACTTTTGTGATATCTCAGGGACTTTTGAAGGTAGGATCTTAGTTGAGATGATGAATAAGGGATATGGACGAAGTTTCGGGACTATTGGAGCATCGAGGAGGAAGTTATGAAGAAAATGAAGATTTTAGCTTTACAGGAGTTTACACGGCCGTGTAAATGTAAACCTTGAGTTTACACGGGCCGTATAAACACATACTCTTTGGCAATGTACTTCGAAGACCTGGCCGAATTGAGCATTCTACATTTTTGTATTTACACAGCCGTGTAAATGGCCAGTTATAGTTTACACGGGCCATGTAAACATGGTCGCCAGTTTAAATCAGTTTTCTCCTTTCTAAAAGGAGGGAACCGATTCTAGAAGAAAGGGGGATCGTTTTGGGGAGTTCTAGGAGGCGATTTTGGGAGCTTTTTGAAGACAATTGTTGCTTGAAAACACTTGGATTTTAATTTGTAAGACTTTAATTTCAATTTCTAGGTTTGTGTTTGTTCTAGTCATGAGTGACTAGAAACTTATTTCTCCAACTTCATGTCTTGACTTCTTAGTTTTGATTTCAATCATATGACTTGATGTTTGCTTTTAATTTCTATCTAGTGAATTTGATTTTGCTTCAATCGAATGTTTGATTCTAATTGTGATTCATATTGGCCATTTGAATTAGGTTTAGGTCGTTCAAGTTATCTCTTTTACAAAATCCGTAATTGTTTTGTGAAATTGAACAAGTAACAAGCACTAAACTGATTTCCATTGAATGAATTTAGTGTAAATCTTATTCACACACTCTTACGCTCCCGAGCTTGTGAGGAGTATTGGGTGTTGTTGGGAACATTCACATAAAGTTTAATGCAATCTTTCAATCTAATTCTAAGAGCATGTTTAGGTTAGGTTAGTAAGGTTAGGGTTAATCAAAGAGCTTGTTTTGGTTAATTAATGTGGTGAATGGGAAGTGTTAGAGCTTGTTAACACTTTCAAGTACCAACTTAGATAGAATTGAGCAAATATCATGTTGTCTTGGAATCGCATTGCTAAGTTGTCATACATAGAGTTGGAGTACTTACAAATTCTGAATTTAAGTCACTCATTTAGTTGATTACTTATGTTTTTAATTCTTTGTTTAATCATTGCATTCTAAACCCCCCTCTATTTACTATTGGTGACTATAGTACCTTGTGCAAAGAGGTATAGACCGATTGTCCCGTGTCTCTGTGGATCGACCCTACTTGCCTTGTACTACCTTTTAGTGCAATATAATAGTGTTATTTTGGAGTATATCATACCCCTTTATTTGTTGGGTTTGACACGCCTAACACTGGGCGTACTCAGTATGATGGGTGTACTTTGAGCTACGCTGGGCGTACTCCGTCCAAATGTCGCGATTTCGTTCCAAGCCGTACGGAAGATGTTGTGGCCTAGATCTTGCCACGTGTCACTTGCTGGTTTAATCCAAAAATTAATTATCTTCTAAAATCCGTAAGTTTTGCATACTAGCTCTGTTTTTGACATTTTTTATATCCACACATAGGTATCAACATGATCTACAATTTTCATTTAGACTCCGTCGACTAATTTTAACTTTATTTTTAAATTTATATTTTAACAGACTTAGACAGTTAAAGTCCGTTAAAAATTTATAACTTTGTCATCCGACGTCCATTTTCGACTGTCTTTATATCGTTGAGCTCCTATTAACGAGATCTTCAATTCTCATTTAGATTGTGCCATCTAATAATCTATCGATCTAAAATTTGATTTCTGAGTTGTGTACTGTTACGCGGAATCTTAAAAAATCATAACTTCCTCAAACGAAGTCAGATTTGGACGTTCTCTATATGCACGCTCTCGGTTTAACGTCTACTACGAATTTCGTTTCGATCTCTAAGTCTAAAGAGTATTTTATCAAAAATACACTTTTTACGATATGCGGCATCGTGCCGGTTTAGTCGCAAAACTTCGACAGGTCATAACTTTTTCGTTATAAGTCGGATTTCAGCGTTCCTTATATCCCCAGAATCTTTGTTAAGACTAATTCAACTTTCTTCAAAGATATTGGGTCTAATTATTAATTTATTTTAAAAGCGTACTTTATTCCTTTTTTATTATATCGTTATAAGCACGTATATTGCACATAAATCACATAAATCACATAATACTCAAATAATTCTTCTTCATTACATAAAACAGTTTACAATTGTTGACCCTAACTATTACATCATCATAATAATGCTTAGCCAGAAACACGGGCGTTACAATTCTCTCCTCCTTAGAAAGATTCCTTCTCGGAATCATGCATCAGCAAACAGATGTGGATAGCGACTCATCATGTCACTCTTTGTCTCCCAAGTGAGGTTCAGCTCATTCGAATGTTTCCATCGCACTAGCACTAATTCGACCATATTGCATCACAACTTCTTTGTCTGACGGTCAACAATTGCTTCAGGCTCTTCAATTAACTTCTTATCTTCATCAATCCTTAACTCCGAAAGTGAAATGATATCGGGAACTTCTCCAGTAAACTTCCTCAAATAACACACATGGAACGTGTTATGAATACCATCCAGTTCGTCTGGCAATTCTAGCTTGTAAGCTTGGTTCCCAATCCTCTGAAGAACCTTGAATGGCCCAATAAATCTTGGACTTAGCTTTCATCTCTTTCCAAATCTTATAAGTCCCTTCCACGGTGAGACTTTGAAAAATACCGAATCTCCAACTTTGAATGTCATTGTTCGTTGCTTCTTGTCAGCATAACACTTTTTTGTGAAGCTCTACAACCTTTCTACTTCTTCCTCTTTGATTGTGGTGTTTGTGACTCCATTAGAAGTGCAACAATTGAGGCACTAAGCACTTGAAGGTCAAGATCAAGCTATCAACAAGAAAAGTAATCTTCTAACCCTAGTTTATTTGTTAAATCCGAAAATTGTATGCTAGATTAAGGTTCCAGCTTTGGATAATTGAATTACATGTATAACTTGAGAAAAACGTAGATCCAAAGCAATTAGGGTTGCATGTGCACCATAGGAATGTTGTAATGCTCAAACCCATCACTTTTTCCTGCTTCCGCCTTAGCCGTGATAATATTGAATAAACTGTTATCTTTTCACTAAAACTGATAAATCAGTATAGGAAAAATTTGCTTTTGATCTGAAAATGTACCTAAAGAAATCTTTTTCCGCAAAAATTTATTGCACCGTTAGTCAAAGGTCAATTCCTCATTAATATCAAGGCAATAATAATTATTTGGCAGTCTTTTAAAAAATTACTTACATATGTGTACATACGAAGGAAAATAATTATAGCAATATTTAGTATTAAAATTGTATTAAAGTTTAACAAATACGATATACGTAAAATACAAATATTTGTAAATATTCAACTCATATAATTTTATTTAAAACATAAAACGAACATGAAACATACAAATATAAACAATGTCATAAAACAAAATACAACCAATTCAACAAAAATAACTCGTAACGATACCTTTAATTTAGTTTTCTACTACTATTTTTATATTTCATAACACATACAATAATGTTTGCCTCAACCATTTTCGGATTCATCACGATACTCGTCAAATCCGTATACCTAAAAATATTCACTTTAAATATGATAAATACACGAACAATATATATTATCATAAAATAAATAACATAAGAACATTCCAATACTACTAGCTTCCGACAAGATCTTGATAAGATAAAATTACCGGTATTGTTTTTCCTTTGATTTAAAAGCGGTTAATCAGAAGACATAATGATTTATTTTCATAAAAAATGTATATATGATAGGGGTTGCCTAAAAACAAACCACATTATACCATATAGACACCCTTTTCAGTTATCCAATTATTGGTAATAATTAAAATTCCATTTTTTTACGAACAAAATTATTTATAAGTAGTTAATCATATGTTGCATTTTGATAAAGCTGTCCTTGAGATGTCTATTTTGTGACATCCCCAGTTTCACGGCCAGAAAAGATCGATTTGTTTATGTTTATTTGAAATCAGAGTATCCTTTTGAAGGGTAATATTGCAGAATTTTTTCCTGAAAATATGATCAAGATATTATCAAAGCATTTCCGAAGAAATATATTTTAATTATATTAAAAACGTTGGGATGTCATCGTCAATACAGTACATAAGCATAAACGGAAAATAACATAGGCCTTACAACATCTATTATTCTACTGGACTATAACCTATAATTCTCTTATCTAATCATCACATTGATGCTCTTGTGCTACTACCTGCAATACAAGAAACTGAGTGGGTCAGGCTTGGGAGTCACGTGAGCACATAGGGTTTTCAACCCACAATAATGAAGTTCTTTAATTTCAACAAATCATTCAACCCGATTACCCATTCCCGTTATCCTCGCTTTCTGTACCTAAAACATCTAATTTAAGGGACCTAGCCTAAGGATTATGTTCGGGATTGACAATAATGCTTAGGGGATTCCTTAGAAATATATGTCAGTAAGACAACCATGAGGGGGATGGAGTACACCTGGTGAACACGCCGTTCACAAACACCTACAGGTTGCGAGCTTGCTAACATTCCACTGGTCTGTCTAGAATAGTCTGTGGTCATCATCTATACTCCGCTAGATAACTGGATCAACTTTAACATCAAGGTCTCTCATCATTTATCTCATCTTTCATTTTTCATCATCCTTCATCTACCCATGTTTTACCCAACATATTTATAGGTATAAAATACATATACAGTTTAAATCAAATAAAACATGTATAAATCGTTCATTCAACATAGATATCAAGAACACAGATAATAGGAACATATAGCACACAATTTATATTAAATACTTCACATCTATGTATAATATGAAAGTAAATATGCACTCACTTGTTAAAGTGATGACTCGAAATTTGGGTAGCGCTTCGCTTCTAGCAACTGTCTTTTTCTTTGACGTAACCTAGTGTCCTTATCACTAAGTTTTAGTCTAAAATTTATTGCGACTAATTACTATTATAGATTCATCATTAATTCAAAGTCTACTTCAAGATCTATCAAGTAAGGATCAGCCATGTAGGACAGTTGGGAGGCAGGACCATTTTGGCGTATAGCCTTTCTGAAATCCAACAACCAAGCCAACGTCACCATTCTAGACACCTATCGTGTAAGTAGATCAATCAGTATAACGACTTTGAATCACTTATAAATCTTTTTTGTAGGTACATAATAACGATAATGAACTTAGACATAAGTTATACTTAAAGTACGGTAAGCATAACTCAACTTACACGTGGTTTAGCGAGAAACCAGACTCTGCGCGGGCAGAACTACTTAGCTAAAAGCTCTTATTCCCTAGGATTTCTGGTGCTTCGGGTTTCGCTACTAACACCTGGGAGGTGCTACATAAAAGCTTAGAGGGTTTGGGGTGTTTGAAAGAGAATTGGTTGAGAAGGTGTGAAGAAATGAGTGAAAATGAGCTCTATTTATAGGCTGGAGGAAGTGCGTACACGGGGTGTACTAGAACACTACGCTGGGTGTTAGATGCATTTCATGCATTCATTTTGTAGTTTTAATCCATAAAAGTACATTGCATTTAGGTTTAAACTCATGCATTTTGCATATTTTTCGGGATTTTTCTTGATGCAATTCCATTCACACACTTTTGTGACATCTCAGGGACTTTTGAAGGTAGGATCTTAGTTGAGATGATGAATAAGGGATATGGATGAAGTTTCGGGACTATTGGAGCATCGAGGAGGAAGTTATGAAGCAAATGAAGATTTTGGCTTTATAGGAGTTTACACGGCCGTGTAAATGTAAACTGTGAGTTTACACGGGCCGTGTAAACGCATACTCTTTGGCAATGTACTTCGAAGACCTGGCCGATTTGAGCATTCTACTTTTTTGTATTTACACGGCCGTGTAAATGGTCAGTTATAGTTTAAATGGGCAGTGTAAACGTGGTCACCAGTTTAAATCAGTTTTCTCCTTTCTAAGAGGAGGGAACCGGTTCCAGAAGAAAGGGGGATCGTTTTGGGGAGTTCTAGGTGGCAATTTTGGGAGCTTTTTGAAGATAATTGTTGCTTGAAAATACTTGGATTTCACTTGGATTTTAATTTGTAAGACTTTAATTTCAATTTCTAGGTTTGTGTTTGTTCTAGTCATGAGTGGCTAAAAACTTATTTCTCCAACTTCATGTCTTGACTTCTTAGTTGTGATTTCAATCATATGACTTGATGTTTGCTTTTAATTTCTATCTAGTGAATTTGATTTTGCTTCAATCGAATGTTTGATTCTAATTGTGATTCTTATTGGCCATTTGAATTAGGTTTAGGTCATTCAAGTTATCTCTTTTACAAAATCCGTAATTGTTTTGTGAAATTGAACAAGTAACAAGAACTAAACTGATCTCCATTGAATGAATTTAGTGTAAATCTTATTCACACACTCTTACGCTCCCGAGGTTGTGAGGAGTATTGGGTGTTGTTGGGAACATTCACATAAAGTTTAATGCAATCTTTCAATATAATTCTAAGAGCGTGTTTAGGTTAGGTTAGTAAGGTTAGGGTTAATCAAAGAGCTTGTTTTGGTTAATTAATGTGGTGAATGGGAAGTGTTAGAGCTTGTTAACACTTTCAAGTACCAACTTAGACAGAATTGAGCAAATATCATGTTGTCTTAGAATCGCATTGCTAAGTTGACATACATAGAGTTGGAGTACTTACAAATTCTGAATTTAATTCACTCATTTAGTTGATTACTTATGTTTTTAATTGTTTGTTAATCATTGCGTTCTAAACCCCCCTCTCTTTACTATTGGTGACTATAGTACCTTGTGCAAAGAGGTATAGACCAATTGTCCCGTGTCTCTGTGGATCGACCCTACTTGCCTTGTACTACCTTTTAGTGCAATATAGTAGTGTTATTTTGGAGTATATCGTACCCCTTTATTTGTTGGGTTTGATACACCTAACAAATTGGCGCCGTTGCCGGGGACACGGTGTTACTAATTGTTTATGCCAAGATTTTTCCGTGCAGGTACACCATTGCCAATTGACTCGGAGATAGATAAGACTGCAAAGAAGTTAAGGAAGCAAGCCAAGCTTCGTAAGAAGCAACCGGGCTCCAGGACTTCTTCATCTTCTAACCCTCCAGTAGTCAACATTTGGGAGGACATACCTCTCTCAAGTGTGTCCGCATCCGAAACAGAAAGTCTATCACTCTAATCTCAACCATCCTCACCCAAAAATACCACTCCACCATCTTTACCTACTTATAATATCCCAAACACTACACCCATAGAAACTTCAACCACTACTCACACCATGGGAGATAACCATGGAGGAAATCCAACTCCAAACCCACCACCCCTGCAAATGCTCCGTCAATGGTCGAGGCAAGAGGTTACTCAACAACCTCTTTGCATCACATATCCAGCAGCCATAAATCTTGAACTTAAATCCGGACTCATCCACCTACTCCCTACCTTTAGAGGTTTGGAAAATGAAGATCCTCACAAGTTCCTCATTGAGTTCCATGTTGTATGTATGGGCATGAAACCACACAATGTCACGGAGGATCAAATCAAGCTTAGGACATTCCCCTTCGCAGTGCAAGATGCAGCCAAAGACTGGCTTTATGACCTCCCACCGGGGACGGTAACTACTTGGGTAGATCTTGCAAGGTTGTTTTTGGATAAGTACTTTCCCGAGATGAAAGCTTCAGCCCTACGGAGGGAAATCATTGGAATCAAGCAACACAAGAGAGAAGCTTTTCACACATATTGGGAACGATTCAAGAAACTTTGTGCCCGATGCCCAAAGCATGGAATCACCGAATACCAGCTCCTCCAGTATTTCATTGAAGGCATGACTCCAATGGAAAGAAGGCTTCTTAATGCCTCCAGTGGCGGATCTTTACCCGACAAGACTCCCACTGAAATCCGCAACTTGATCAAAAACATGGCTGAAGATTCTAATCATTCAAGTCATGATGAAGAATGGTACATGGATGCACCCCGAGGTGTAAAGGAAGTCCAAACTCCTCAAATTGAAGCTCAATTGTCCGAGCTTACAAAAGTTGTAATGATGCTAGACAAAGACAAAGGTGTGCAACCCACACCCCGCCCTTCCGGTATTTGTACTCAAGTGGGGCACCCAACCGGCATGTGCCCTCAATGAGGATTATGAAGAAGCGAAAGTCATGGGAGGTTATTCTGGGTTAAACCAAAGGGGATATGAGCAGCCACGAGGTGATCAAAGATGGAACAACAATCAAGGTTGGGGAGGAAATCAACAAGGGAGTTATCAACCAAGTCAACCACATCAATACCAACAAAGACCACCTTTTCCACCACAAAACTTTCAGCCAAGGCAGCCACAACACCCTCCTAAACAAGCGGGTTCATCAAATATGTCCTTAGAGGACATAGTGAAGAGTTTGGCAACTTGTACACAAGCTTTCCAACAAGAAACAAAAGCAAGCATAAAGAACTTAGAGACACAAGTTTCACAGCTTGCTACTTCCGTAAGCAAACTAGAATCTCAAGGAAAGTTGCCTGCCCAAACTGAAGCAAACCCAAGGCACAACGTGTGTGCCATCACATTGAGAGGCGGAAAGAGCTATGATGGTCCAAAAGTGTCGGTTGATCAAAAGGAAGAAGAAATAGTGGTCGAAGAGGCAACCAAAGAAGAGAAGGAGGAAGAGAAAACAATCGAAAATAAGCCCTTCATCACTGAGTCTAAAGCCACACCTGCTCCATTTCCCGAAAGATTAAAGAGCAAGAAGAAAGAACGGGAGGAGAGTGAGATCATGCAAATGTTCAAAAAAGTTCAAATCAACATTCCACTCCTCGAGGCCATCAAGCAGGTACCTAGATATGCAAGGTTCCTTAAGGATCTTTTTGTATCTAAAAATAAATTAAAAGGAAATCAAGTCGTAACAGTTGGGGAGCATGTATCCGCGGTTTTGCAAAAGAGGATGCCCCCGAAGTGCAAGGATCCCGGTGTCTTTACTGTGCCTTGCAAATTGGGCAATCTTTATGTACCCTGAGATTTGCTTGATCTAGGTGCATCTGTAAATGTCCTACCATATTCTCTTTTCAAATTAATTGGTGTAGGAACATTGAGCAAAACCGGTGTGATCATCCAACTTGCTGACCGGTCTTTGGTACACCCAAAGGGAGTATTAGAGGACGTGTTAGTGCAAGTCGATGAATTTGTCTTCTCGGCTTATTTTTATGTCTTACATATGGGAGATGATGACTCTCCAAGTTCAAGTTCCATACTTTTGGGTAGACCTTTTCTTAAAACTTCTAAAACAAAAATTGATGTCTACAATGGAACTTTGAGTATGGAATTTGATGGTGAAGTTATCAACTCCAATGTTCATGAAGCAAAAAAGGTTCCTTCTGATGTTCAATCTGTTAATTTTGTCAATTTGATCCAACCCTCAACTAAAAAGGGTTTGAACTTGTCTAACAATGAATTTCTAGAGTTAGTTTTGTCACGAAAACTAGATAGGGACAAAGCCAAAGAGATTGCAAAGAATTTTGATATGGATAATGAGGTGTTGGAGATTTTAGAGTTTATTGATGACAAGAAGCGTATGAGGAGTGATGATATGAAATCCAAGCCACCTACTACCAAAGCCAAATTCCTTCCACCGGTGGAACAAGTGCAAGATTCGGGAGCAAAAACCCCACCGGACCCTTTAAAGATTATACATGGCGCGAAGGTTGATGTATTGGAGAGGCCCACATACTTAGAATGAAGCACATTAAGGGGTATAAGTCGAGCCAACGACATTAAAAAGGGGCGGCTAACCGGGAGGCAACCCGGGGGTATTTTTGTCATTTCTTATTTTTCCATCATATTTTCTTCGTTTTCAGGTTTACAAGTTGCTTCTCATGTTTAAAGAGGGTAAAAAATCATTTTCCGGGCAATAGTGGATTAGCGGGTTGCAATTTCAAAAAATGAAAAAATCAAAATTTTTTGGCCTTCTCAGAGATTTACACGGCCGTGTAAACTTATGCTTATGGTTTACACGGGCCGTGTAAACGACCAGCCACCACAGTTAAAACGCAGCATTTACACGGCCGTGTAAATTTTGCCATTCTGTTTACACGATCCGTGTAAACGTAAAATCTGAGCTGGACGAGTTTAAAGGCTAAAGTCGATTTGTTTTGTTCATTCTCATCAAAATACCTGCGACTCCTATTCTCCCTTCTGCCCTCTTCGAAAAAACCCTTAAAAACACTCTATCTTCCTCAATTTTGCTCCAAAAATCAAGCTCCAAGGTATGAAATTCTTCTATTTTCTTCATCTTCTTTGTCTTGCATCTCAAATTCACCCTCTCATGACCGATTTTGGGGGTTTTGAGCAAACCCTAGAATTTTTGGGTCTCCAAATTTCGACCTAATGCTTGTACTTTCTTGTAGGATAAGCTTGGGGAAAGCTTGGGGAAGCATTGGACATCACCCTACCACCATTTTCAAGCACAAATTGGTATAATTGTTCCAAACTCTTTACTTGTGCATATAGTTAGATTTTGGGGTGATTTTGGTGATATTGCTAGTTTTTGTGCATACTCTAGAGTTTAAATTGTCCTACATTGTGTGCAAAACTTTGTTGAACTCAATTGGACAATGGCTTCCCGTGGAAAAAGGGCTAGAATTGGGACCTCACATATAGGTGGTCAAGAAACCAATGATGAACAAGTCCAACAACCCATGGAAAATCCCTATGAATTTGGTCTTATTTTTTAGTCCAATTCACAAGAGATTTTGTATGCAAGCCTTATTCAAAGGGTAAAAGGGGCACAAAAATTTTGTGGACATCCAAGCCCTCAAGGACCTTCATATCTATAAAGGTGTCCACAAGCTCTTGAAGAACATTGGTTGGGAAGGGTTATTGAATCTCCATGCTGTAAGCTATCAAACACCCATGTTGGAATTCTTGTCATCTATCACCTTCGATTACCAAACACATATCCTCACCTTCCGTGTGCTCAATCAATCCCATAAGATTCATGATGATACTCTCTGTGATATTATTGGTGCTCCAAAAGCGAAAAGGGATGTATATACAGCAAAGGGCAGAAAAAATGTTGTATTTGAGCAAAACTGTGGAAGGTTTTGGAAAAGTATCTCTTGTGAAGATGAGTATCAGTCAGGCACAACAAAAGCTTCTAGCATTATTCATCCGGTCCTGAAGGTCACCCTCCGGATTATTGCTTCTCTCTTATTTCCTCAAGAAGAGATTAGCAAGGCGAACAAAAAAAGAATTAGAAGTTTTATGGTGCATGATTAACAAGCCCGAGGGAGTCCCTCATTTTGGATGTTAGGTAGTTCAGAAAATGCTCAGAAATGCCATGAGCAATGGTGGCCAGATTCATTATGGAGGCATGGTTTCTATTATAGCTGAATATCTTGGCCTCCATCTACCGAACAATCCAACCAATATAATTCCGGGTGGTAATCGTTTATCACTTGAGATTTTGGAAATCATGCACCTTTTCCATCGCAACTCCATTGGGTATGTTCATTGGACCGTCGATGGTAAGCAATATCTACGCATCGACAGCCGAAATAAGAAGATATTAGCCTTAGCCAATGACATCCCATCTACCAATTGGCACCTCCAATCCAACTTGGGTGTTACTGCAACCCGTAGATCTCCAACCACCATTCCTAATCCTCCTGCTCCAACTGCAACTGCAGGTGCTTCCAGCTCATCTCGCCACATTCCTTTTCCTGAACACAATCTTTACATGGGAGAATTTGCACGCTTGGACCACCATTACACGAGCTTACAGCAGGAGGTAGGAGAAATTTACACGGGTGTTGCTGAAAATACTTCCGAATTTCAAGACTACCGTAATCTTCAGGAAGAGCGTTGGGCCCAACAAGAGCTGCGATGGGCCGAGCAAGATCAATGGTGGGCCGCTCAAGAGCAGCATAACCGCAACATTCATCACTTGATGAGCGATATCCACCGAGTACTTGTGCTTCCTAACCAGCAACAACAGCATCCATCATCATCCCAACCCCAGTGGCCTCCATATTATCCTACTGATTATCCTTCACAATTCCCTCGACATCCACCACCGCCTGGCCCTCAATAGGCCGGCTACGCCTCTCTCCAAGCATCGAGGACGATGCTTATTTTAAGTTTGGGGAGGGGCATCCATCCATGCATAAATCCCGTTGCATGTAGGATGCATGTAATTTTGTACATATTGCGTTAATTTTCATTTTCTTTTTCTACATAGAAAATTTTTCAAAAATCAAAAAGATTTTCTTTCTATTCTATTTTTATTATTCTTTGCATTTTGTATTTAAATTTTTGCATTGCATAAAAAAATTTGATCCAATCCCAAGCAACCGAATCTTTTCAAAACAGTTGAGCTAGTAAGTGAGTCATGTGCCTTGAGATTAGCTTGCTCTTTTTATTGAAAAATCTTAAAGCAAGTTAATCGCACACGAACACACCTCCCGAAGCTACTTGTGCAAAACATAAAGTGAGAAGATTGTCAACATTGGAGCATAACAGCAGGTATGAGTCAATTCTTTGGGACATATGATTGGTCTTATGAGTAGTAAATGCTCAATTGAACTTAAAATGCCAAATTCAAAAATTCATAAAAAGAATATAAAATCTCAATGTCCCGAGCCTTCCAGCGCTCTAAAAGTCCTTCCTGCTCATTCCCTTTTATATACCTTGCTTGGGGACATAGTTTCTAACTATACTTACGGGTCTTTGCATGTTAACTTCAGTCCCCCGAAAAATGTCTAGAAGCCCCTCGCGGTAATAGACCGTGAGATGTCCCACAATAGAAAAGTCAAGGACGAAAGTATAAAGAAATAGGCCAAATAAATAAATTAACTAGAGTGTTATGTGTAATCTTAGTTAGTGAATATGTCTTAATTAAAAATATATATATAAAATAATAATAATAATAATAATTGTTATTAAGTTAATCTGTAACCTTTGGAACTCGAATAAGTAAACTCCGAGGGGTGTTCTACACCTAATCGCCTAAAGCAAAATTGTTTGGGACTGATTGGGTTGAAAGTTCGCTACACGGGTTCCATAGAAAGTCATGAACTTAATAACCAAATAAAGCTAATCTGTGGCCTTTGAGGTTCGGGCATGTAAACCCGATGGATCCCTTTTAAATCTAGCACACTAAGGTCATCTGGTCTGGATGTGTTGGTTGGAAGCTCGTTACACGGATTTCAAAGAAAGCCATGAGCTTTATTTGTAGGAAAATGTAATTAGGAAGTTTGTATGTATTTGTGTTTATATCTTTATTGAATAATATGTTTAGGAAAAATATTTGGCTGCCAAAAGATTCCCTTGGACTTGGATTTGAACTTATGACATTGGGACTGAACGTTAATTACTTTCACTGGAGTAAGTGGTTTGAAACTTGTAACCAATTTTGGTAAATATTAGGGAATTTTAAAAGATTTTTTCAGAAAAAGATTGTTGTTGATCAACAAATAGCTGGAGTCGGTCATTGTTATAATTTGTGAAACAAAGATGATTGAGCATGTTTTGTCACATACAATTTCACGAGAGCAAGGCCATAATTTGTTCCATGAATTCACTTGATGATATTGAGTGGGAACAAATGTTGTGATCTTTGATTCTGTTAAGTTGCATTAGGCAGTGGCCAAAGTCTTATTTCTATTGATATATAATTTGAGACTAAAGCCAAGTTGAATCAAGGCACGACAGGTACATTCTCAGCTATGGTACAAAAACAGGGTTAATTGGGTTGGATTCTTTTTCATGTTTGTTTTGATTTCTTGCATTAAGTTTGAAAAAGTTTTGACTTTGATTTTCTTTTCCTCTCCTTTATTCTATTTTCTCTAGTTTAGATTTTTCTTGTTCTTTCTTGAGGACAAGAAAGGTTCAAGCTTGGGGAGATTTGTTAGATGCATTTCATGCATTCATTTTGTACTTTTAAACCATAAAATTACATTGCATTTAGGTTTAAACACATGCATTTTGCATATTTTTCGGGATTTTTCATGATGCAATTCCATTCACACACTTTTGTGATATCTCAGGGACTTTTGAAGGTAGGATCTTAGTTGAGATGATGAATAAGGGATATGGACGAAGTTTCGGGACTATTGGCAATGTACTTCGAAGACCTGGCCGATTTGAGCATTCTACATTTTTGTATTTACACAGCCGTGTAAATGGCCAGTTATAGTTTACACGGGCCGTGTAAACGTGGTCGCCAGTTTAAATCAGTTTTCTCCTTTCTAAAAGGAGGGAACCGATTCCAGAAGAAAGGGGGATCGTTTTGGGGAGTTCTAGGAGGCGATTTTGGGAGCTTTTTGAAGACAATTGTTCCTTGAAAACACTTGGATTTCACTTGGATTTTAATTTGTAAGACTTTAATTTCAATTTCTAGGTTTGTGTTTGTTCTAGTCATGAGTGACTAGAAACTTATTTCTCCAACTTCATGTCTTGACTTCTTAGTTTTGATTTCAATCATATGACTTGATGTTTGCTTTTAATTTCTATCTAGTGAATTTGATTTTGCTTCAATCGAATGTTTGATTCTAATTGTGATTCATATTGGCCATTTGAATTAGGTTTAGGTCGTTCAAGTTATCTCTTTTACAAAATCCGTAATTGTTTTGTGAAATTGAACAAGTAACAAGCACTAAACTGATTTCCATTGAATGAATTTAGTGTAAATCTTATTCACACAGTCTTACGCTCCCGAGGTTGTGAGGAGTATTGGGTGTTGTTGGGAACATTCACATAAAGTTTTATGCAATCCTTCAATCTAATTCTAAGAGCGTGTTTAGGTTAGGTTAGTAAGGTTAGGGTTAATCAAAGAGCTTGTTTTGGTTAATTAATGTGGTGAATGGGAAGTGTTAGAGCTTGTTAACACTTTCAAGTACCAACTTAGATAGAATTGAGCAAATATCATGTTGTCTTGGAATCGCATTGCTAAGTTGTCATACATAAAGTTGGAGTACTTACAAATTCTGAATTTAATTCACTCATTTAGTTGATTACTTATGTTTTTAATTGTTTGTTTAATCATTGCGTTCTAAACCCCCCTCTCTTTACTATTGGTGCCTATAGTACCTTGTGCAAAGAGGTATAGACCAATTGTCTCGTGACTCTGTGGATCGACCCTACTTGCCTTGTACTACCTTTTAGTGCAATATAGTAGTGTTATTTTGGAGTATATCGTACCCCTTTATTTGTTGGGTTTGACACGCCTAACACTGGACATACTCAGTATGATGGGTGTACTTTGAGCTACGCTGGGCGTACTCCGTCCCCGTGTCGCGATCTCGTTCCAAGCCGTGCGGAAGACGTTGTGGCCTAGATCTTGCCACGTGTCACTTGCTGGTTTAATCCAAAAATTAATTATCTTCTAAAATCCGTAAGTTTTGCATACTAGCTCTGTTTTTGACATTTTTTATATCCACGCATAGGTATCGACATGATCTACAACTTTCATTTAGACTCCGTGGGCTAATTTTAACTTTATTTTTAAATTTATATTTTAACAAACTTAGACAGTTAAAGTCCGTTAAAAAATTATAACTTTGTCATCCGACGTCCGTTTTCGACTGTCTTTATATTGTTGAGCTCCTATTAACGAGATCTTCAATTCTCATTTAGATTGTGCCGTCTAATAATCGATCGATCTAAAATTTGATTTCCGAGTTGTGTACTGTTACGCGGAATCTTAAAAAATCATAACTTCCTCAAACGAAGTCAGATTTGGACGTTCTCGATATGCACGCTCTCGGTTTACCGTGTACTACGACCTTCGTTTCGATCTCTAAGTCTAAAGAGTAGTTTATCAAAAATCCACTTTTTACGATATGCGGCATCGTGCCGGTTTAGTCGCGAAACTTCGACAGGTCATAACTTCTTCGTTATAAGTCGGATTTCAGCGTTCTTTATATCCCCAGAATCTTTGTTAAGACTAATTCAACTTTCTTCAAAGATATTGGGTCTAATTATTAATTTATTTTAAAAGCGTATTTTATTTCTTTTTTATTATATCGTTATAAGCACGTATAATGCACATAAATCACATAATACTCAAATAATTCTTCTTCACTACATAAAATAGTTTACAATTGTTGACCCTAACTATTACATCATCATAATAATGCTTAGCCAGAAACACGGGCATTACAATTCTCTCCTGCTTAGAATGATTCCGTCTCGGAATCATGCACCCACAAACATATGTGGATAGCGACTCATCATGTCACTCTTTGTCTCCCAGGTGAGGTTCGGCTCATTCGAATGTTTCCATCGCACTAGCACTAATTCGACCATATTGCGTCACAACTTCTTTGTCTTACGGTCAACAATTGCTTTTGGCTCTTCAATTAACCTCTTATCTTCATCAATCCTTAACTCCGAAAGTGAAATGATATCGGGAACTTCTCCAGTAAACTTCCTCAAATAACACACATGGAACGTGTTATGAATACCATCCAGTTCGTCTGGCAATTCTAGCTTGTAAGCTTGGTTCCCAATCCTCTGAAGAACCTTGAATAGCCCAATAAATCTTGGACTTAGATTTCATCTCTTTCCAAATCTTATAAGTCCCTTCCACGGTGAGACTTTGAAAAATACCGAATCTCCAAATTTGAATGTCATTGTTCGTCGCCTCTTGTCAGCATAACTCTTTTTGTGAAGCTCTACAACCTTTCTCCTTCTTCCTCTTTGATTGTGGTGTTTGTGACTCCATTAGAAGTGCAACAATTGAGGAACTAAGCTCTTGAAGGTCAAGATCAAGCTATCAACAAGAAAAGTAATCTTCTAACCCTAGTTTATTTGTTAAATCCGAAAATTGTATGCTAGATTAAGGTTCCAGCTTTGGATAATTGAATTGCATGTATAACTTGAGAAAAACCTAGATCCAAAGCAATTAGGGTTGCATGTGCACCATAGGAATGTTGTAATGCTCAAAACCCATCACTTTTTCCTGCTTCCGCCTTAGCCATGATAATATTGAATAAACTGTTATCTTTTCACTAAAACTGATAAATCAGTATAGGAAAAACTTGCTTTTGATCTGAAAATGTATCTAAAGAAATCTTTTTCTGCAAAAATTTATTGCACCGTTAGTCAAAGGTCAATTCCTCATTAATATCAAGGCAATAATAATTATTTGATAGTCTTTTAAAAATTTACTTACATATGTGTACATACGAAGGACAATAATTATAGCAATATTTAGTATTAAAATTGTATTAAAGTTTAACAAATACGATATACGTAAAATACAAATATTTATAAATATTCAACTAATATAATTTTATTTAAAACATAAAACGAACATGAAACATACAAATATAAACAATGTCATAAAACAAAATACAACCAATTCTACAAAAATATCTCGTAACGATACCTTTAATTTAGTTTTCTACTACTATTTTTATATTTCATAACACATACAATAATGTTTGCCTCAACCATTTTCAGATTCATCACGATACTCGTCAAATCCGTATACCTAAAAATATTCACTTTAAATATGATAAATACACAAGCAATATATATTATCATAAAATAAATAACATAAGAACATTCCAATACTACTAGCTTCCGACAAGATCTTGATAAGGTAAAATTACCGGTATTGTTTTTCCTTTGATTTAAAAGGGGTTAATCAGAAGACATAATGATTTATTTTCATAAAAAATGTATATATGATAGGGGTTGCCTAAAAACAAACCACATTATACCATATAGACACCCTTTTCAGTTATCCAATTATTGGTAATAAGTAAAATTCCATTTTTTTACGAACAAAATTATTTATAAGTAGTTAATCATATGTTGCATTTTGATAAAGCTGTCCTTGAGATGTCTATTTTGTGACATCCTCAGTTTTACAGCCAGAAAAGATCGATTTGTTTATGTTTATTTAAAATCCGAGTATCCTTTTGAAGAGTAATATTGCAGAATTTTTTCCTGAAAATATGATCAAGATATTATCAAAGCATTTCCGAAGAAATATATTTTAATTATATTAAAAACGTTGGGATGTCATCGTCAATACAGTACATAAGCATAAACGGAAAATAACATAGGCCTTACAACATCTATTATTCTACTGGACTATAACCTATAATTCTCTTATCTAATCATCACATTGATGCTCTTGTGCTACTACCTGCAATACAAGAAACTGAGTGGGTCAGGCTTGGGAGTCACGTGAGCACATAGGGTTTTCAACCCACAATAATGAAGTTCTTTAATTTCAACAAATCATTCAACCCGATTACCCATTCCCGTTATCCTCGCTTTCTGTACCTAAAACATCTAATTCGAACAAATCATTCAACCCGATCAGCCATGTAGGACAGTTGGGAGGCAGGACCATTTTGGCGTATAGCCTTTCTGAAATCCAACAACCAAGCCAACGTCACCATTCTAGACACCTATCGTGTAAGTAGATCAATCAGCATAACGACTTTGAATCACTTATAAATCTTTTTTGTAGGTACATAATAACGATAATGAACTTAGACATAAGTTATACTTAAAGTACGGTAAGCATAACTCAACTTACAGGTGGTTTAGCGAGAAACCAGACTCTGCGCGGGCAGAACTTCTCAGCTAAAATCTCTTCTTCTCTAGGATTTCTGGTGCTCCGGGCTTCGCTACTAACACCTGGGAGGTGCTACATAAAAGCTTAGAGGGTTTGGGGTGTTTGAAAGAGAATTGGTTGAGAAGGTGTGAAGAAATGAGTGAAAATGAGCTCTATTTATAGGCTGGAGGAAGTGCGTACACGGGGTGTACTAGAACACTACGCTGGGTGTTAGATGCATTTCATGCATTCATTTTGTAGTTTTAATCCATAAAAGTACATTGCATTTAGGTCTAAACTGATGGATTTTGCATATTTTTCGGGATTTTTGATGATGCAATTCCATTCACACACTTTTGTGATATCTCAGGGACTTTTGAAGGTAGGATCTTAGTTGAGATGATGAATAAGGGATATGGACGAAGTTTCGTGACTATTAGAGCATCGAGGAGGAAGTTATGAAGAAAATGAAGATTTTGGCTTTACAGGAGTTTACACGGCCGTGTAAATGTAAACCTTGAGTTTACAAGGGCCGTGTAAATGCATACTCTTTGGCAATATACTTCAAAGACCTGTCCGATTTGAGCATTCTACTTTTGTGTATTTACACGGCCGTGTAAATGGTCAGTTATAGTTTACACGGGCCGTGTAAACGTGGTCGCCAGTTTAAATCAGTTTTCTCCTTTCTAAGAGGAGGGAACCAGTTCCAGAAGAAAGGGGGATCGTTTTGGGGAGTTCTAGGAGGCGATTTTAGGAGCTTTTTGAAGATAATTGTTGCTTGAAAACACTTGGATTTCACTTGGATTTTAATTTTTAAGACTTTAATTTCAATTTCTAGGTTTGTGTTTGTTTTAGTCATGAGTGGCTAAAAACTTATTTCTCCAACTTCATGTCTTGACTTCTTAGTTGTGATTTCAATCATATGACTTGATGTTTGCTTTTAATTTCTATCTAGTGAATTTGATTTTGCTTCAATCGAATGTTTGATTCTAATTGTGATTCTTATTGGCCATTTGAATTAGGTTTAGGTCATTCAAGTGATCTCTTTTACAAAATCCGTAATTGTTTTGTGAAATTGAACAAGTAACAAGCACTAAAATGATTTCCATTGAATGAATTTAGTGTAAATCTTATTCACACACTCTTACGCTCCCGAGCTTGTGAGGAGTATTGGGTGTTGTTGGGAACATTCACATTAAGTTTAATGCAATCTTTCAATATAATTCTAAGAGCGTGTTTAGGTTAGGTTAGTAAGGTTAGGGTTAATCAAAGAGCTTGTTTTGGTTAATTAATGTGGTGAATGGGAAGTGTTAGAGCTTGTTAACACTTTCAAGTACCAACTTAGATAGAATTGAGCAAATATCCTGTTGTCTTGGAATCGCATTGCTAAGTTGACATACATAGAGTTGGAGTACTTACAAATTCTGAATTTAATTCACTCATTTAGTTGATTACTTATGTTTTTAATTGTTTGTTTAATCATTGCGTTCTAAACCCCCCTCTCTTTACTATTGGTGACTATAGTACCTTGTGCAAAGAGGTATAGACCAATTGTCCCGTGTCTCTGTGGATCGACCCTACTTGCCTTGTACTACCTTTTAGTGCAATATAGTAGTGTTATTTTGGAGTATATCGTACCCCTTTATTTGTTGGGTTTGACACGCCTAACAAATTGGCGCCTTTGCCGGGGACACGGTGTTACTAATTGTTTATGCCAAGATTTTTCCGTGCAGGTACACCATTGCCAATTGACTCGGAGATAGAGAAGACTGCAAAGAAGTTAAGGAAGCAAGCCAAGCTTCGTAAGAAGCAACCTTGCTCCGGGACTTCTTCATCTTCTAACCCTCCAGTAGTCAACATTTGGGAGGACATACCTCTCTCAAGTGTGTCCGCATCCGAAACAGAAAGCCTATCACTCTCATCTCAACCATCCTCACCCAAAAATACCACTCCACCATCTTTACCTACTTATAATATCCCAAACACTACACCCACAGAAACTTCAACCACTACTCACACCATGGGAGATAACCATGGAGGAAATCCACCTCCAAACCCACCACCCGTGCAAATGCTCCGTCAGTAGTCGAGGCAAGAGGTTACTCAACAACCTCTTTGCATCACATATCCAGCAGCCACAAATCTTGAACTTAAATCCAGACACATCCACCTACTCCCTACCTTTAGAGGTTTGGAAAATGAAGATCCTCACAAGTTCCTCACTGAGTTCCATGTTGTATGTGTGGGCATGAAACCACACAATGTCACGAAGGATCAAATCAAGCTTAGGTCATTCCCCTTCGCAGTGCAAGATGCAGCCAAAGACTGGCTTTATAACCTCCCACCAGGGACAGTAACTACTTGGGTAGATTTTGCAAGGTTGTTTTTGGATAAGTACTTTCCCGAGATGAAAGCTTCAGCCCTACGGAGGGAAATCATTGGAATCAAGCAACACAAGAGAGAAGTTGTTCACACATATTTGGAGCGATTCAAGAAACTTTGTGTCCAATGCCTAAAACATGGAATCACCGACTACCAGCTCCTCCAATATTTCATTGAAGGCATGACTCCAATGGAAAGAAGGCTTCTTAATGCCTCCAGTGGCGGATATTTACCCTACAAGACTCCCACTGAAATCCGCAACTTGATCAAAAACATGGCTGAAGATTCTAAACATTCAAGTCATGATGAAGAATGGTACATGGATGCACCCCGAGGTGTAAAGGAAGTCCAAACTCCTCAAATTGAAGCTCAATTGTCCGAGCTTACAAAAGTTGTAATGATGCTAGACAAAGACAAAGGTGTGCAACCCACACCCCGCCCTTCCGGTATTTGTACTCAAGTGGGGCACCCAACCGGCATGTGCCCTCAATGAGGATTATGAAGAAGCGAAAGTCATGGGAGGTTATTCTGGGTTAAACCAAAGGGGATATGAGCAGCCACGAGGTGATCAAAGATGGAACAACAATCAAGGTTGGGGAGGAAATCAACAAGGGAGTTATCAACCAAGTCAACCACATCAATACCAACAAAGACCACCTTTTCCACCACAAAACTTTCAGCCAAGGCAGCCACAACACCCTCCTAAACAAGCGGGTTCATCAAATATGTCCTTAGAGGACATAGTGAAGAGTTTGGCAACTTGTACACAAGCTTTCCAACAAGAAACAAAAGCAAGCATAAAGAACTTAGAGACACAAGTTTCACAGCTTGCTACTTCCGTAAGCAAACTAGAATCTCAAGGAAAGTTGCCTGCCCAAACTGAAGCAAACCCAAGGCACAACGTGTGTGCCATCACATTGAGAGGCGGAAAGAGCTATGATGGTCCAAAAGTGTCGGTTGATCAAAAGGAAGAAGAAATAGTGGTCGAAGAGGCAACCAAAGAAGAGAAGGAGGAAGAGAAAACAATCGAAAATAAGCCCTTCATCACTGAGTCTAAAGCCACACCTGCTCCATTTCCCGAAAGATTAAAGAGCAAGAAGAAAGAACGGGAGGAGAGTGAGATCATGCAAATGTTCAAAAAAGTTCAAATCAACATTCCACTCCTCGAGGCCATCAAACAGGTACCTAGATATGCAAGGTTCCTTAAGGATCTTTGTGTATCTAAAAAGAAATTAAAAGGAAATCAAGTCGTAACAATTGGGGAGCTTGTATCCGCGGTTTTGCAAAAGAGGATGCCCCCGAAGTGCAAGGATCCCGGTGTCTTTACCGTGCCTTGCAAATTGGGGAATCTTTATGTACCCCGAGCTATGCTTGATCTAGGTGCATCTGTAAATGTCCTACTATATTCTCTTTTCAAATCAATTGGTGAAGGAACATTGAGCAAAACCGGTGTGATCATCCAACTTGCTGACCGGTCTTTGGTACACCCAAAGGGAGTAGTAGAGGACGTGTTAGTGCAAGTCGATGAATTTGTCTTCTTGACTGATTTTTATGTCTTAGATATGGGAGATGATGACTCTCCAAGTTCAAGTTCCATACTTTTGGGTAGACCTTTTCTTAAAACTTCTAAAACAAAAATTGATGTCTACAATGGAACTTTGAGTATGGAATTTGATGGTGAAGTTATCAACTTCAATGTTCATGAAGCAAAAAAGGTTCCTTCTGATGTTCAATCTGTTAATTTTGTTAATTTGATCCAACCCTCAACTAAAAAAGGTTTGAACTTGTCTAACAATGAATTTCTAGAGTTACTTTTGTCACGAAAACTAGAAAGGGACAAAGCCAAAGAGCTTGCAAAGAAGTTTGATATGGATAATGAGGTGTTGGAGATTTTAGAGTTTATTGATAACAAGAAGCGTATGAGGAGTGATGATATGAAATCCAAGCCACCTACTACCAAAGCCAAATTCCTTCCACCGGTGGAACAAGTGCAAGATTCGGGAGCAAAAACCCCACCGGGCCCTTTAAAGAATATACGTGGCGCAAAGGTTGATGTATTGGAGAGGCCCACATACTTAGAATGAAGCATATTAAGGGGTCTAAGTCGATCCAACGACATTAAAAAGGGGCGGCTAACCGGGAGGTAACCCGGGGGTATTTTTGTCATTTCTTATTTTTCCATCATATTTTCTTCGTTTTCAAGTTTACAAGTTGCTTCTCATGTTTAAAGAGGGTAAAAAATCATTTTCCGGGCAGTAGTGGATTAGTGTGAGAACAAGATCTATGCGCAGGGACAAGGTTTGAGAACTCAAACCTTGAGTGAATGCTTGAGATCAATGTCTGCTTGATAATGGATGTTCAAGTCTAGACTGGAAAGACCAGTCAAGTCTTAGATGATCAGTTCAACAAATGATCAAGACATTAATTGAGAACAAGTAGATAATGATCAAGGTAAAGTTAATAAATGAAGAATAAGAAGAATGTTTTTAATGTGATAAGAGTAAATGCCAAAAGTAAGTGAAAGATCCATAGTTGACTTGTATTGAAAGTTCCTATTTATAGGAGAGAATGTTGCAACGAATTAACCCAGATGTTTACATAGGACCGGAAAAAAGACATAAGTCTGACATTCTGATTGTCCTAAATCAAATTTAGACTAAGTCCTATGAAACGTTACATCACATACAAGACAAAAGTAATAAATGCACTAAAGACAGAAAGACTTCATTCCGGACAAGTATTGTTCCGGAGATGAAGGTTTGATCCGGATCAGCATACATTCCGGACTTCAGAATCAGTTCCGGAATGTGTTCATCTTCAAAATACTTCTCCTCTTCTTTTCTCCAGCTCCGGACAGGTTCCGGATCACATTTCCTTTCGGAACTAACACACTTCGGAATATGTACTTAGGATTACTAAGGTTCACTTCCAGGTTCCAACAATCTCCCCCTCAGTGAACTTAGCAATCCAGCAAGCTTAGTTCATTTTTTCCTTGATGAAGGTGTATGCTCGGAACAACCATTCACGTACCGTAATGTACCAAGTCAGTTGACTTACAAACTTTGCCTTAACCTGTTCCGGAGCATCAGACTTGGACGCCCGGGATATGAACTTCTTCAGAGCTTTGGTAGGAACTAGGTGTTTGTCAAGGACTCGGAAGGAGTCCTTCTTGTTTGTTCTTCTGGTGGTGTAGACAAACCCTAGAACCGGTTCTTCAATCGGACCATCTGCAAGAATTTCAGCTTCCGGAAGAACAAAGTCGATCTTTGCAACGAATTGTTCGGTTCCGTAGAGGTGAGCAAGTTCGTAATCACAGCGGCAGAACTCAGCAACATAATCTTTGAGAAAGCTGAGAGTTACGTGGTAGGCACCCATACTGATGTCATCCTTTTGATTTTCTCTGAAGTAAGCAGCTACGGTAAGGATGTCGTTCGGATTCATTGAAGGAAAATCCGCATCAGTAACGGTCTGGGGGGTTGGCTTGTTCTGGAGGAGATGGAAACGGAATAGAGGACAGTTCAGCTCAAATTTTACTAAATTTTTTCTTCCAAAGCCATGAACTTTGGTGATCCTCTTTCTTGTCCATACTTCCTTGAAGGGTTGAGCATTTTTGGCATAGAAGGTTTTGCGCCTTTCACGCTCTGTCCGGATGATCACTTCCGGATTATCGTTTGGGTGGAGCGGAGCAAACTTCGTGTAGAATTTTCTGAAAGGAGAGAGAGAGAGAGGAAGATCCAGTTGATCAGTGTCATTTGTGGGAAGGTCATAGTAGAGAGTTGGGATGATTTCCTTTGCTTGAAGGATGCCTTCACGGCAAAGAGGAGAGATGCCACACATCAGATCGGGATTGTCTTTTAAAGCTTGAATCCGGATGATGTCCTCTAGTGCCTGATGAATTTCCTCCTCAGACCATCCATATTTTTGTTTGAGAGGAGGTCCGGAGTGGAAGGCTTGATGTTCGGAAGTCATCAGTTTCTTCCCTTTGTCTCTCTGAAGTGCATCAATGACCATCTTCATGTTCTCATCAATGATGAATTCCGGAGTGGGAGTTGGAAGCGGTTGTTCCGGAATTTCATCCGGGGTCCGGAGAGGAGAGCCTTGGTTAATTGGGGCTATTTTTGGTTCCGGAATGGGAGTGGGAGACAACACAGAGGGAGTGGCTCGGAAGGCTTGAGCTGTAAGGAATGATTTTGCCTTAGCCATTTTGACGACCATTTCAAAAGCGTCCGGAAGAGAGGATGGCCAGGAGACTGCGGACCAGATCCTCTTTTGTTCCTCAGTTAGCTCCTTTGGAGTGGTCAGCTTTGGAGCTTGAAGACCAAGAACTCCTTTGGGAGCTTCATCCGGAATATAGGCTTCATTATCTTCATCATCTTCGTTTCCTTCAGTGATTCCCAGGATTCCGGAGACAAATTGAACATCTTCACCTTCAGAATCGAGGTCCTCATCCCTAAGTGTGAATTTCTAGGCTGGTTCCCATCTTCTACTTGGGCCTTCTCCCCCTCTTGCATCGGTAACTCTTTAGATGGGTGCAAGGTTCAAGTCTTCCTTGATATCATCAAGTTTGGAGAAAACCTTCTGAAGACCTGTGGAGAGTTGAAGAGTAAGAGTGTCATAGGCTTCGGCAGTGGGAGCCTGTTCGGAGAGATGATTGAATGTGCTGCTGAGGATGGCAATCATCTCATCAAACTTCCTGTTCGGAACATCAACAATGTTCCAAGTTGATTGCAGGAGTTTGATGAGGACTTGTTGAATAATGAGGTTCATCTCATCCTTCTTCCGGATCTCCTTCTCCAGGCGTTGAATTTGTTTCTCATGACGAACATGAGTCTGCTTGATTAGGTCGTTGGTGGCAGACACAAGATCGTCATGAACCTTGAGTATTGAGGAGATGGTGTTGAGATAATTTTCGACTAGAGCGTCATGCTTGGAGTCAAGTTGCTCAACAGTGTGCTTCAGCCGGATGGAAATCAGCTGATCAAGTTGGGCTTCCCTTTCTGCCACTGATGGTCCGGATTGTTGGGAGAGGGACTGGAGAATGGCATCAAGTTTCGAATCAAGTCCGGAGACTTTTTGATCCAATTTGGAGTTTCGCTCTGTTACGGATGCCTCTACAGATTACACCTTATCCATAGTGTCAGAGACATTGTTGCGGATCTCCAGAAGGGCGAAAGGGTCAATATGATCACCAACTGAGGATTCTGTATCAGAATCAGAGTGATTCGGAGGAGGTTGAGGTGCGTTCGGATTTAAGGAGGGACCTGGTTTGGTTGTATCATCATCTTCTTGAAGGTTTAAGTTGGAACCATCGTCCGGAGTGGTAGTGGAAGAGGATCCGAAGTCAAAGGCAGACTTGGATACAGATGCTTTGGATTGGTAGTGAACGGAGGTCATGAGATGTGCATCCGGAATGGTTGTCGCCTCTTCTTCCAACATAACTTCTTCAGAGATTTCTTCTTCCGGATCAGTGTGGAGCACGCTTTGATGAGTGGTGATTGGGGTAGCTCCGTAGTGAGTTCATTGATGGCGTCAGCGTCAGTGGGAGGGACATAGGGCAGATTGCTTTGGATGGCCCTGTTCCTCATGGAGATGAGATAGGAATCCACTTGAGCTCGAGAAAGGTCCGGACGTCGAGATGCGGCCCTGTTCACATAATCTTCCCACAAAGGATCATTAGTGCCTGGTCATCCTGTACGCCTTCCGGGTATCAGACCAGTTGTGGCATCGGAAGTTGGAGAGACTGCTCCTCCTTCCGGATGCTTGGGTTCCGGAACAATGGTTCCGGAGTGTGTGCGTGTGGAAGAGATAATGGGAATATCAAATTTGACACGTGGGTGTGTTCCAGGAGGCTGCAAGGAACTTTGTTCAACACCGGCATCACCCTTTTGGGAGGGTGAGGGTGGAATATGTGGAGACGCCCCGTGAGTGTGTGCTTGTGATGATGAAACATTGAGGGGTACCTCAGATGAGTGGGCAGGAGGGGTGTGCGGACGGCCAGAATCAGCCAGAATGTCATGGGTGCCCTCCTGTTGAGAGGGGGAACTGACTTTGGATTTCTTTTTGGCCTTAGGCTTGGTAGGTGAAGCCTTTCGTTTGGCTGGTTGCTTAACTTTGGGTCCGGACTTAGCATGAATGGCCTCTTCCGGAGTAAGCTCAACAGAGACCGGGGCAGGTTGTGTTGGGTCGAACATAACCGAAGTCTCAATATGATGTTTTAAATAGGGAGAATCTAAGGAATGATGGCCAACATATTATCCGGAAGACGTCTGACCGGACCAAAAGATGATTGGTCCGGAATTCTATATGCCTTAACAATTTTAAAAGAGACTCATACCTCCGGAGGAATTGTGCTAACCGGAATGGGTACGTTGAGTTCCTTGAAGATTTGTTCAATAGCCAGAGCCCAAAATCTAGGGCTCGAAATCTCGTTCGGCTTCCTTTTGATGGCGAACTTGCAGAAGTCTTGCCACAGGACTTCCGGAATATCGACGACATTGTTGCGTCCGGAGTAGATGCTGAAGACTACATTCAGCCAATCTTTGCTTAAAGTATCAGTACCGCCATGTTTGCCAAATAACCCTCGGATGATGAGATGCATAAGAACGGTCCATAGCCCAGAAACAGCTGTTTTCTTGAAATCCTTTGCTCTAAAATCTTGTGTGTACCCAATGAAGTTTAGAAACGTCTGAAACTCTTCATCTGTTGGTTCAACAACTTCGAAACCAGTAGGATTTGGTGTAATTCCAATCGCCTTGAGGAATGTCGATTTGTAGACAGGAATGGTGCGATCACCAATAATGGTGGTTAACAGAACACCATCTTCGAGTTTGATGCTAGTGAATGCACGATGAAGATGAGAGAGTGGGAGTGGAGGATCAGGGGTTTTGGTAAGTGGAATGGAGAGAGGATGATTTGCTAGGAACTCAATCATTATCCTGATTGATTCATCGTAGTCAAGAGGGTTTAAGGAGAACAGTTGAGTTGTGTCCCTAAGAAAGGGTTCTTGATCGGCAGATGAGGATGATCCCTTTGATCCTTCAGATGATTTCTTCCTGGCGATTGATTTCTTGGAAGGAGGCGTAGATTGAGTTGGGTTCTTTGAAGACTCCATTGATGAAGAAAGAAGGAAGCTTGATGAACACGAAGAACAGTGAGGGATGTTTGGAGGTTTGAGAGTCAAGAGAGCGTAAAGAGGTAAAAAGGAATGTGAAAGAGTATTTATAGGTAGGGAAAAATGGGTCAGGTCAAAAAAGGTAATGATGAGGGTCCGAGATCCATCGGGTCGCATTTAATGTTTGGGAGTGAGATTAGACAGGTGAGGTGAAAGGGCAAGGCAAATTGGGCTAAAAAAGGAGAATGTAACCGTCAATTCGATTTCCAGTTTAGTGGGCGTGCAATCGTGTCATGCAAATCGAGGAAGATTAGATAAGGATCTCCCTGAAAAGTAACCGTTGAGAAAACCGTTTCGTCTTATTACCTTTTGGAATTCCGGAAGAGTTGTTCCGGACAGTGCATGATCCGGAGGGTAAAAGTTGTGTTCCGGAGCAGATTTGAATTTCCGGAGCAAATTTGAAATTCCGGAGCAAGTTTTGAAATTCCGGAGGAAGTTTTGAAATTCCGGAGCAAATTTTGAAATTCCGGAGCAAATTTGGAATTCTGGAGCATTTTGAAATTCCGGAGCAAATTTGAAAATTCCGGAGCAAGTTTTGAAATTCCGGAGCAAGTTTTGAAATTCCGGAGCAATTTTTGAAATTCCGGAGCAAATTTGAAATTCCGGAGCATTTTGGAATTCCGGAGCAAATTTGAAAATTCCGGAGCACATTTGAAATTCCGGAGCAAAGAGAAGATTACCTTTCCGGAATGGATTTCCGGAATTCCTTTATGAAGTGAGTTCCGAAATAAAGATTCGGATGATGGTTGATCTTGATAGTCATGATGTAGAGAATGAACTGTACAACTTAAAAAACTCAAGGGATAATCAGTAATAAAGACAGGTAAAATGATCCTATGTATTTAGAAAAAAAATTCCGAAGTAAAAATAATTGAGTTCGGAGCAAAATTTTCTTCTGAATACCACTATCAAAGAGAACATGTCTCATGAAAGAATTGAGGATCAGACATCATCATACCCATTTTGTTCAGAAACCCATTAAATTTGGTTTCGTCTAATGCCTTAGTAAAGACATCAGCAATTTCATTGTCAGATGGAACAAAAATAAGTTCAATGTTGCCATTTAGAACATGATCTTTAATAAAATGGTACTGGATGTCAATGTGCTTCGTCATAGAGTGCTGAATTGGATTGTGAGAGATTGCAATGGCACTTTGAGAGTCACATTAGATAGGAATGCGTTGAAATCGGTAACCATAATCCAAGAGTTGAGATTTCATCCAAAGAACTTGAGAGGTACAGCTGGCAGCAACAATGTATTCGACTTCAGCTGTAGAGAGAGCAACGCAGTTCTGTTTCTTGGATGACCAGCTGACTAATCGACCACCTAAGAATTGACATCCTCCTGATGTACTTTTTCTATCGAGTTGAAGACCACCATAGTTTGAGTCAGAGTAAGCTTGCAAGAGGAAACTTTCATTTGCTAGATACCAGATTCTGAGGCTCTTTGTACCTTTGAGGTATCGGAATATTTGTTTCACAGCCAGAAGATGAGACATCTTCGGATTGACTTGAAATCTGGCACATAAACATGTTGAGAACATAATGTCCGGGCGACTTGCGGTGAGATAGAGTAAGGATCCAATCATTCCACGATACTTCTTTTCATCAACGGAAACACCCGAAGGGTCGGCAAAGATTTTGTGTCCGAAGCCCATAGGTACCTTGGCTGAGGCACAGGTGTCCATTGAGTATTTCTTGAGAAGTTCAGAAATATACTTCTCTTGGTGAATGAAAATACCTTTGTTAGTCTGTTGTACTTGAAGGCCAAGAAAGAAGCTTAATTCTCGATTCATGCTCATTTGGAATCGACTGACCATAAGTTTGGCAAAATTAGCAACCATAGATGAATCCGTAGATCCAAAAATGATGTCGTCCACATAAATTTGTACCAGCATGAGATGTTTTCCATTTGATATTCGGAATAGAGTGGGATCAAGTATTCCTCTTTAAAAGCCTAAGCATTTGAGAAAATCGGTGAGAGTCTCGTACCAAGCCCGAGGAGCTTGCTTGAGTCCGTAGACAGGCTTTCGGAGTTTGTAACAGTAGTTTGGAAAGGAAAGATTAATAAATTCGGGGGGCTGTTGAAGATATACTTCAGTGTCAAGTTCCCCATTAAGAAAGGCACTCTTAACATCCATTTGGTAAACTTTGAAGCCTTTGTGAGCAGCATAAGCAAAAAAGATTATGATAGCTTCAAGTCGTGCAACAGGAGCAAATGTCTCGTCGTAGTCAAGACCTTCAATTTGAGTAAAACCTTTAGCTACCAATCTTGCCTTATTTCGGATGATAACTCTTGCATCGTCTAGCTTGTTGCGAAATACCCATCTTGTACCGACAATGGGGTGATGTTGAGGAGGAGGTACGAGAGTCCAGACTTCATTTCGGTCAAATTCTGCTAGTTCTTCTTGCATGGCTGTAATCCAATCAGCATGCTCTAATGCTTCCTTGATGGATTTGGGTTCAACCATGGATATGAATGCTGAAAAATGACATTCATTTTGGATGTTGGTAGCTGAGCGAGTTTGTACACCAACATTTGGATTGCCTATCACTTGGTTCGGAGGATGATCCTTCGTCCAAACATGCAATCGAGGGAGTTCTTGTGCAGCCGAAGATCCTACATCAACAGTGGAATTGATTTGCTCCCCCTGAATGATTTAAATATTGGGATGATGCTCCCCCTGAACTTCTGAATCGGAGAGGTTGACATCATCATCAGAAGGAAACTCAAAGAAATTTTCGTTTTCATCAATGTTGAGAGGATTAGAGTCATCAAAATCGGCAGCTGCATCTTGGAAGCCATCCACATTTGATTCAAGAGAGGGATTTGCATTATTCTCCCCCTCAACCTGAGAAGGTTGAAACGGTTCGGAATCAAATGGAGGGAGGCTCGGAAGTGGACCGGAGAGGTTGTGAGAAACTGGGGCTTCCGAATAAGGAATTGGAATTAGAGATGGTCTTGATTGAGATTCTGCATCAAGAGCGGTTTCGGAAGGACCAAAGAGGGTTTCAAAGTTAACCTCAAGAATGGTTTGAGGGTTCGGACATCCTGGCGGAGGAGCATCAGACTCCATGATGTGAGTTGTGATGTGAGTGGGGCCAGAATTCCGAACGAAGTTGTCATCAAAGGTAATATCAAAACTTTCTTCCAGAACACAAGTTCTTCGGTTGAGAACTCTGTAAGCCTTTGATTTTGAAGAGTACCCAAGAAAGATGGCTTCATCAGCTTTAGGTTGGAACTTTGTAAGCTGATCACGGTTGTTTTTGATGAAGCATCTACATCCGAAGACATGCAAGAATGAGATTGTTGGCTTTCGACCATTCATTGCTTCGTATGGTGTCATGTTGAGACGTCGATTGATGATACTCCGATTTTGAGTGAAGCAAGCAGTGGATACAGCTTCAGCCCAAAGATAGAGTGGTAAGTTTGCATAGTTCAGCATTGATCGAGCGGCTTCAACAAGTGTTCTATTGCGTCTTTCAACTACACCGTTTTGTTGTGGAGTGTAGGGAGCTGAGAAGTTGTGATCGATTCCTTTTTTTGTGAGAAATTTCTCAATGGTGGAATTAACAAATTTTGAACCATTATCACTTCGGATTCTCCTGACTGGGAGTTTGATAAGAACTTCTATTCCTTTGATAAAATTGATGAGCTCAGAGGCTGTTTCCGATTTCAGCCTTAGGAAGAAAACCCAGGTGAACCTTGTAAAGTCATCAACAATCACAAGAATGTATTTCTTATGATGAAGACTTTCTACAGTGGATGGTCCACAAAAATCAATGTGTAGAAGTGCCAATGGTTCCGAGATGGACTTTTCTATGATAACGGGATGACCCTTCTTTGATTGCTTACCACACTCACACGCAGCACATAAATGATCATTTTAGAACTTGAGAAGAGGTAAACCTCTTACCATTTCGCCTGATACAAGATCATTCAAGTACCGAAAGTTCAGATGAGCGAGCCTTCGGTGCCATAACCAACTGACGTCAGGAACATCTTTGGAGAGAAGGCAGAGTTGCAGTTTGCCAATAATCATGTTGATGTCAAGCGGATACATGTTCTTGTTGCGAAGTGACTTTATCAAACATTCTTTTCGGTCTTCAGTCATCACATAGCTATACTTTTTGCAAAATTCCACACGTCGACTTGAGTCAGTGAGCTGAGCAACACTTATCAAAATATGTTTCAAATCAGCTACATAAGCAACATGTGAAATAGAGAAGTTTCCATTGGTGCGAGTTCCATAACGACGAATTTGAGAATTGGAGTTGTTGCCATATGTCACGTAACCAGCATTTGGAGAAAGCTTTAAATCTCGCAGAAAATCCTTCTTCCCCGTCATGTGCATGGAGCAAGCACTATCAATATACCATATTGTTTCTTGCTCCGAAGCACAAAGTGCCTGCAAAATTAGTGAGCAACGGAGTTTTTAGGCTCCGAGTTAGACTTTGGGACGTAGGCATGGGCTTTGGACTTTGATTGTGACTTGGGAACAACTTTGTGTTTCTGGGTGATGTTACTGGAATTCTTTGGAAACAGACAGAATGCTAATGTCTTTTCATCTATCCAGTAGTCATATTCAGTTACTTGTGGGTTCGGAGCTGACTTTTTCGGACCTTTGGTATCCGAAGGATTGACAATTTTTGTTACCTCCGGGATTGTTGTTTTGTTAACAGATATTTTGATTTTCCACACAAGATTTTTGTTTGAAGATTTTGAAACAGCGGTTTTTGTACTTGTGGATTTGTTTGATGACACATTGTTTCTTGAAATTCTTGGTTTAAAACTTGTGCCATCAGATTTTGCAATAAAGACAGATGAAACATTTCGAGGTGCCGGTGAAGTATTTCGGATGGTTTTGATATTGACATTAACATGAGCTTGAGGTGATTTGGAGTTAAGGACTTCCTTAGGTTCCAGACGAACAAGAGGTTCGGAAGGTCTTTTTAGGATTCTAGTAGGAGCAAAAGAATTTTGACTATGAGTGGAGACACGAGAATTCTGGGATGAATTTGTTTTAGAGTTAGCAAGGAACCTGGAATTTTGTCTATTTTTAACTTCCTTTTTGTAAGCATTTCTAGCTTCTACCTTGGGATCTACAACATCTTTCCTATTCAACATCGGTTTTCTTTTAGGATGAGGAGAGGATCTAGAAGTTTGTCCTTTGGATGGATTTGTAAACTCAGGAGTAATGGGAACCAATTTGGTCTTTGAAAGCACTAAGGAGTCCGATTCACATGAATCAGAGGACACATGGCTTGAGACTTCAACTTTATCATCTAAAGATGCCCATACAAATTCCGAGGCATTGATTTCAGTTGTTTCCGGAATAATTTCCTCAATCACATAGTTGTTTACGTGATTACTTTTAGGAACATAGTCTACACAATTTGGATGACTATAATGATATTCCGTGGTCCGATTCAGGTCCAGGTTTATCAGAGGCGGAAGAGGCGTGGAATCAGGACACTTGAAAACTATTGGTTGGAACTCAGGAATTAGGGACTCAAAAGGTCTTTTAGCCTCCGGAAGAGGTGACAAGGGAGAAACAGGGGTGTCCGAATGTTTGATGTTCGGAACTTCTCCCATGAATGTCAAATTTTGCAATTCCTTCAGGGGACTAACAATTGGTTTCGGAAACTCGCTTCCGAGACCAAGAGCTTTGGACCATGGATGACGAAAGTTATGAGTCATCCGAATGTCAGCTTCAAGCATGTCTACAGAGTTATGCAAAGCATCTATTTTGGCATTGAGACGTTTGTTATCAGAAATCAAAATATTTCGTTCAAAATAAGTGATTTCACATTTATCTTTCAAAATGATACATTCATCTTTTGACATTACAAGTTCATGCTCTAGAGACTCGATTTTTAATTTCTTATCCTCAAAACGTAATCTAAGACGACTTAGTTCACAGTCCTTCTTCTCACTGGCTTCTATGGCAGACTCATAGGCTTTATAGATGGTGTTCATATCTGTTTGGATCTGGGTCAGATAAGGTTCACATAAAGTCAAATCAAAATTATTATCAGAGATCATGGATTTTACCTGCTGAACAATGCTTCGACCTGGTGGATCGTTAGTGGCCATGTAGCAGTAGTGAGGTTCAGCAACATCATCTTCATCTTCGGACCCAGAAGACCAATAACCTTCATCACATTCAACCGTTTGTCTTGCCATCAAACACATGTTTCTTCCAGTCACCAAATCATCACCATCTCCGGATGACCAATATCCTTCGACATCTCTTGAAACCGTAGTAACAAATGCCTTCTCACTTTCAGCCATTTCTTGTGCTCTTCGGACATAATAAGTTGAGTCTTTGACTTTTGGTTTTTGTGGAGAATCAGCTAGACAATCTTTGGCAAAGTGGTTTGCATGACCACATTTATGACACAAGATCTTTGGTTTGTCTGATTTGGAATTTTGAGAAGATTCTGGAGCGGAGTTAGGTTTAGTGAGGTTAGGCTTGTATGCAGGAGGATTTTCGGAGGTTTGTTTTGGTTCCGGAGTGGAATATGGTTGAGGATGGGTTTGGTGAGGAGCACTGAATCTGTTTTGGTATGGTTTGTAAGAGGGATTGAAAGGACGTTTGTATTTCATTGAGAGTAAGGCAAACTCTTGTTGGAAACAGAGTTCGGAATCCAAGGTTTCGGAATCATCGTCAGGGTAGATGTGTGTGGGTAAGGTGGTTAAGGATGACTGAGTTAATGGAACAGTGGATTTGTAAGGTTCCGGAGTAGGTGAGTTCGGAATGGTTGATTCAAAAGAACTGACTAGAGCAAGTGGTCCTCCGGAAAGTTCCCTTATGGTTTGAGCAACGTTTGATTCATGTCCTTGAAGCTCATAAAAAATTTGATAGAGTTTCAATTTTTTTAAAGAACCATTGCTTTGAAGACAGGATTTTACATTTCCCCATCCTTTACCAAGGCTGTTAATGAACTTGAGATTGTACTCGAGAGGAGTTCGAATAATCCCATGAGCAGTCATGTTATTGACAACGATTCGATATCGGTTAGAGGCTGAGGCTACAGATTCACCTGGAGTAGTGGTGAAGGTGTCAAAGTCATTGACAACCGAGGTGATGCGCTTGTCCTTCATATTTTAGGAACCTTCAATCAGATCCTGAAGAGTGTCCCAAATTTATTGGGCTGATTTGCATAGCTTGATGTGCTCAAAGAGTGATGGAGGAACACCAAACACCATTTCTGAGAAGGCAACTTGATCAGCATGCAACTTTTCAATATCATCTGCAGTTAGAGGGGCTGGACGAGCTTCATCCTCTCGCATGAGCTCAGTAGCTGCATCTCTTACAACTGTTCTTACGGGAACATGAGGGCCTTCTTTGACGGATCTCCAGATTTGTTCACCTTTCTCTTTGGCTAGTAAAAACCTTTCCATTCTAACTTTCCAATGATCATATTCTTCCACAACTAGCAATGGGGCACGTGTAAGGCCACCCACGCTATTTGCGATTTGCATTGAAATCATTTGCTGAGGATTTGAAGCAGCCATTGAAGTCAAGATATCTTCAAGCTTAAGTGTGATGAATCATAGAATCAAGTATAAAACGAATCAGAGTATGAAATCAATTAAGAATGCGAGATTGAACACCAGATGTAAATATGATTTTGTTTCAGCTCTATTACGCTTTCGAATGTTTACAGAGTACAAAGACAGGTCTGTAAAAACTCTTATCTAACTCTAGTACATATCCCTATTTATAGGGAACTGAAAGCGTACAAAAAATATACTAAGGCATAGACACTTAAGCTTCGAATAAAAGCGCCTCAGTAAAATAGATTACAAAACATTTGAAGAGTTCAAAATACATTTCGACTAATTACAACAATTCGACCCTTACAATCTCCCCCTTTGTAATCATAGTCGAACTCTTTAATTTGTAAGAAGCTGGATGGAATACAGCGTCACTCTTCGAATCTCCGTGTACCAGGAGATTATCTTCTTCAGCTCTTTCTTATCTCCTTCATTATTCTTCCTACAATGATTCATACGAACAATTAAGTTCGTATATTGAGACGTTGAATATCTCTCCACTTCGCATGCTTGGAATAAGAAACTTTTAGCTTTTCCAGCTTTGTCTTTTCCTGCGAAGACCATTCTTAAAGGCTTCAAACAAATTTCACCATCATCATACTTTTTCAATTCTGCTTGAGTCTTCGTAGGAGCCATTGGTGCTTTTATTTCCATGCCTTTAGCTGTAGCTAACAACACATCTGTTAGTGCCAAGCACTCATAATAATTTTCGATGAAAATCTTGATGTGAGCAACCCCAAGCTTCAATACATCCGGTTCAGTGTTTTGAAGATACGAAAATGATTTATCTTTCAAAATCAATGCAACTTGTATAAGATCATACAAGCTCATTAATGGAAAATCTGCAATTGTAAATTCGCAAATATTTCCATTTGCCCTGGCAACCACATACTTGATGTTATGGACTGTGTTTTCGAACACCACATCCTTTTTCATACTTATAACTTTATTGATCTTTATCAAATACCAAACTTCCTCAGGGGCTTTTGCAAGAACAGCATGAAATTGAATTTTCATGTGTGTACCTTCATCCTTTTCTTTAAAATTTCCTTCTGCTTTGAACTGAGGCATGATGAACATCATTTCGTTTATTGGAAAATCCAGCTGGCTTGTATCAGTATTCGTGACCAAATAACTTTGTTTTGGTTTCTTCTCAAATGAATACATATGATTAAAAGCCACCTTGGCCTCAATTGTTTCATAATTGTAATGTTTGGCCGGATCACCCTTGTCCATTCCCTTCGGATCACTTGCACGCTTAGTCATTATGCTTTGAATCAATCTTATCTTTTCGATTTCAGCTTCTGCTTCGGCTTTCCTTTCTTCTTTTGATTTTTCTACAACAATCGATTTCCCTTTATCTTTCAAGGCTGAGTTATCAATTACCTCTTTTGGTTTCGAACCACTCTCACCAGTCTCCGTAGTTTTACCAATCACAATTCCTTTCGAAATAGGTCTTGTAATAGGTATCGTTGTAACGACTGTTGAAGTAACCAACCCAGCAGAAACTATAACTGGCTTTGTTGTTGGGATCTTTGAAGAAAATACCTTTCCTACAACTTTCGCATCTTCATCACTCACTTTCGACTCACTAGTTTTTCTTTCTCCCCCTTGCACCCCTGTGAAAACAGGTGGGGCATATGCTCTTGGAAGAAGGCTTGTAATGCGAAATATAGGAGCAAGTTGCTTGTTGAGAAGTGCTTCGAATTGTATGAATTTTTGAGATAAAAATTCAGGAGTAATCAGGGAAGAAGAAATCGGCTGGACTGATAGATCTTTTAACTCCTTTAACAAAGTAATCACTTCCAAAAAGTTGGCACTTTCAGATGATGAAAGTTGAGTAAGTTGAGGACTCAAACTTTCATATAATTTGACAAATCTTGTGACTGCGTCACAAATAATATCAACTTTCTGATTCAGAGATGCATAATCTTGTTGAACATTTGCAATCTCTTTTTGCATTTCTTCACGAAGTTCATGAATCTGCAAATTGACATCCTCCCTGACTTTCTTTACATCTTGAATAAAGAGAACATGCCTTTCCTTTGTTGTATTCTTTAATTCTTTCAAATCTCCGGCAAACTTCAAATTTTGAGAATTAATTTGTAGTTCATTGTTTTGATCACTATGATCAACTTTCTCCAAAATTCGAGATTCAGAGTCTGTAATCATCCCAGATACTTTACTTACAACTCTGGCTTCGAACGTTTTCAACAATGAATCAACCTCTAAACTGGAAACAGACGAACCACCCCCCAGATCAGCTTGAGATTGAATTATAGAATTCAACTTCTGATTCAAAATCTTAAATTGCTTCATTGTCATCGGCATATGATCTGGAAAATCCTCTTCTTCGTCAGGAAACTCTAATTCTTCAAACATGCCCCCAAAACCCTCATTATCAGTTTCTGTCTCCATAAAAACAGTTTCTTGAGCGGTTGAATTAGGTGTGGGTGTATCAGTGGTTTAAGAAGAAAAAATCAAAGTAAAGGGTTGATTGATAATATGTTCGAATGTAGGAGAATCAGTGGTTGAAGTAATGGGTATAATTGGTGGTGGTAAAGAAACAATACTTTCAAAGGGAGCCGAAGTAGATTGACCTTGAGCTTCATTCTTCGCATCTCTGTCACCCATATTGACATTTGCATCCATATCAGATATGTTTGCAGGGATGCCTGAAGTTCGTACCTCCTCAGAAACTGATTTGGCAACCGAATCTTCGGGTGGTATGACGATTGTCTGCTCAGGAGTTGAACTTTGTACATGAAGAGCGACGTCTGGTGTTTCAGGAATTCTTTCATCATCATATTCTGTAGATTCAGTAGAAAGCATAAGCTTTCGTGTCTTCTTCTTCTTCTTCTTATATATGTGTTTAGCCATATCTGTAGCCCTTCACTTCTTTGATGATGGAGAAACAGGCGCTGGCATTTCCCAAAACAAAATACCCTGATGAGTAACCTGAGGCTTTCGTACTACATGAGATGTTGGAGACTTACGTAGATGTGAATACATCTTTTTGATTCTTCGAAACATACCAGTCTTCGAAGGAATAACCACTTTCTCTTGAGACTCAGGAACAACAGGTTTAATTATTTGAGTTTCTGCAATTGAGACTTCTTGAACCACAGACTCTTCAACTGTAACTGGCTTCTTCTTTGGAGATTTCAAAGGTTTCGAATCCTTGGTGTGCTTTTCAGAAGAATCTTGTTCAGGCTTCTTCGATCGTTTAGATTTCTTTTCTTCCCTTGGCAACAATTTCCCAGTTGGAACAGTAGAATCAATAGTTTGCAAATATGCCACTAAGACTGAATTCGAAGGATCAACTCTATTGAGCATAGCATCATGAATACGAGCAACAGATGGAAAATCCTCAGCACTATCTGTGACTTCCTTCGAATAGTGATACGATTGAAAAACAAATTTTTCCTCATCATTGGGTACCAAAATCCCTTCCTTGTTGTAAAAGTATTGCAAAATCAAGCTCCAGTATCTTGCACACGAAATACCATGTATAGCATTCTTGTGTTCTACACTC
Organism: Lactuca virosa; assembly: GCF_052849685.1. Lineage (NCBI taxonomy): Eukaryota > Viridiplantae > Streptophyta > Magnoliopsida > Asterales > Asteraceae > Lactuca > Lactuca virosa. The sequence goes on from NC_136431.1 coordinate 75,755,746, forward strand.
TTTTGGAATTCCTTCCACAATTGTGTAGAATAGTCCACTTGAAGATCATAATATATACCAGCAACCATTGCATAAACCTCCATTCTTCCTTTATCAAGACCAACTGTTCTCCCAGTTAAACATCGTAGAAAAATACCAAATAAGAAATTCCATAGTCGTGGAAGACCAGATTTCTTAAAATCACCGATCTTTGATAGTGGAGGCTGATATCCCATCTCATTAAACATATTAACGATTTGAGGGAATGTGAAAGCAACATATGGAGGTGAATTCGGAATTTCAAGAATTTGGCAAAAGAGTTTCTTGGATAGCCTGACCTTTTTGTCATTCACCAGATGGAAAGTAATTGTATCAGAAGCTTTGTTGTAAGTAGCAGTTGATCCTGCTTGAGAAAGCCATGACAGTGGAACAGAGAATGAACTGAACATCGCCTTAGACAAAACAGAGTTCTTCAAGGCAACGATTAGCATCTTCAATTCTTCTGGGTATTGAGAAACATCACCCTCCAAGTAATAGTTTGTTGCTTGAATCTTCATTATTGGCAATGAAGAGACATCTTCAGTGGTTTGAGAAGGATCAGCATCAACATGAACAGAAGTCGCCATTGTTAGGGTTTGAAGACTTTGATGATCAGAGAATTTGGGAATTTTTCTTTTTGATCGCGTAAACTGATAATGAACCCTTGAATCCCCTTTTATATGTAACCCTGAAGTTTGAATTTGAAGAGGGATATGTATTTAATGATATCCGACGTGGCACCTTGAAAATCGGACCATTACTGCGTAAAAGTAGCCATGCGTCAAAAAGTAGCTGTCACATCTCCTTGAAAACCGGACAGAATACCATACGTCATTTATAAACAGCTTGTATTGTTATCCCCAAGAAGATTGTAACCGTCAGAACCCTTCGTATGGAAGCAAGGCTCTTTCACTTTTGGGATGAAAAGCGAAGTCATATGCCAGAAGTTTGAAATCATCAGCCTGAGTTGGTATTACTCAGAGCCTCAAGGATTTCGTGAGTGCAGTGTTCCAAAGAATATAGACGAGAAACAAAGATAAGAAAAATTTGGGATATTTTGATGTCAAATTATCAATTTGACACAAAAGCAGATGAAATCTCGGGCAAAGATTGCTTCATTAATCATTAAGAAAAATGATCAACAGCTTGTGTAGGTTCCCGTGAATTACAATCGAGTACTTGTTGATAAGTATCGAAGGGCTTCTTTTATATGTCATCCTAAACATAAGGTGAGAAATTGTTAAAAAAAAATCTCGGGCAAAGATTGCTTCATTAATCATTAAGAAAAATGATCAACAGCTTGTGTAGGTTCCCGTGAATTACAATCGAGTACTTGTTGATAAGTATCGAAGGGCTTCTTGTGTAGGTTCCCGTGAATTACAATCGAGTAGTTAAAAAAAATTTCGTTACATGTCATCCTAAACATAAGGTGAGAAATTGTAACATAAATTACTTGTTTGACCAGTGTAGTCAGTGACAAGTTTTCTTTGAAAAATTTTAAGTGACATTGAATTTCGAATGAAACTCACACGGAAATCATATTCCAGAAAAAATTTGTGCTGGATCTTGTTAGGTAACAAACATCATGGGTTTCGAATGTTTGATCAAGACCACTCATTCAAAGTGAATATGATTTGGAGTTTCGAATTTTGGTACTGAAGCAAATGTTTCGTGAAAATCTGGAACATTGTTCCCCGTCAATTCCTTAAAAGTGTAGTGAAAATTGGGTTTCACTTTCATCACGTTCTCATGATGTCAGATCATAAACACAGATTTTTGATATGTCTAAGTCTCGATAGATTTGATCGTGTGTGATCGTGTAAGAACTTTATAGGTGAAAAAGATTGATGTAAGACACGAAAAGTACCTCTTTTATTTTTGGACAAAACAGTAAACTCTTAACTCATTTTGAGAAGAGTCAGGTAGCTCAGAGACTAATGTGAATATAAGCCTGATTGGGAAGAAGTTTTCGTATGAATGATTTCATTAAGGCTTTTTGGAGGCTTTGGACAACATGCAGCAGCATGCTTCTAGGGACAACTTAGCTAGTTCAAGTGATGAAAAATGTATAGATTCATACGAAAAATGTACCTGACCCTAGAACTGCAAGCATAATCCACTGTATATCTTCATGATTATCTGCAACAAAATACTAAAAAGAAATAAGAATCAAAATATTTTTGTTGTTTTGATTTTTCGAAAGTAGAGACAGAACAAACAAAAATCTTTTTGGATTTTTTTTTTAAGTTTTCGAAAATTAAATGACAAAGCAAAAGAAAATCTTTTTGGATTTTTAATTTTTCGAAAATTGAATGACAAAACAAAAGAAAATCTTTTTGGATTTTTGATTTTTCGAAAATTGAATGACAAAACAAAAGAAAATCTTTTTGGATTTTGGATTTTTCGAAAACTGAATGACAAAACAAAAGAAAATCTTTTTGGATTTTTGATTTTTCGAAAATTGAAAATAAATTGTACTTGTTGCAAAAATACAAAATTTTATCATCCCCTTATAAGTGACAAATGTACGAATTCGAAGGGGTCGAAGCGTTGACTATGAACAGCAACCTCTGAATCAACCCTTAAAATAAGTGACAAATTTACGAATTCGAAGGGGTCGAAGCGTTGACTATGAACAGTAACCTCTGAATGCTGACGGTTATTGCTTTGTCTTTCATTCAGCGCCTCTGAATCATTCCTGGTCATTCATCAATCGCCTTTTTCATGTGGAACAGAATTTCCATCGATCATTCCAAGTCCTTCTATAATTTTCACAAGGGATTTTTCATCTAAAGGTTTCGTGAAAATATCAGCTAACTGATCAGTTGTTTTCACGAAATGTACTTCAATATTTCCATCCTCCACGTGATCCTTGATGAAATGATAACGAAGTGCTATATGTTTTGTCTTCGAATGCTGCACATGATTATGACAAATTCTTATCGCACTTTGAGAATCACAATATAATGGAATCTTTTTCATATTGATTGCATAATCACGCAATTGACTTTGAATCCTTATAATTTGTGAAGTGCAAGCAGCAGCAGCCACATATTCTGCTTCAGCTGTTGAAATTAATACACATGTTTGCTTTTTCGACTGCCAGCTCACTAATTTGCCATCGAGAAATTGACATCCACCACTTGTGCTTTTTCTATCAAGATTACACCCAACCAAGTCTGCATCCGAATATGCTTGTACAAAGAACCCAGTTTTCGAAGGATACCACAATCCTAACAAAATTGTTCATTTAAGATAACGAAATATATTCTTCACAGCAGTGAGATATGGTTCTCGTGGATGTGACTGATACCTTGCACAATTACATACAGAAAACATGATATCAGGTCTACTTGCTGTAAGATAAAGTAATGAACCAATCATGCTCCTATAAAGAGTTATGTCAACTGCAGGTTTATCTAACGAAGGTGTCAACTTTATGCCAGTTGCCATTGGAACTCGTAACTTTGTGCTATTCGTCAATCCAAACTTTTCTAGCAGATTCTTCGTATATTTTTCTTGATTAATAAAATTTCCTTCTCTGCTTTGACGAATATTCAGTCCAAGAAAATTATTGATTTTTCCCATCATGCTCATTTCGAACTTACTTTTCATCAAATCTTCGAATTCGCTAGATAAAGCAGGGTCAGTTGAGCCAAAAATAATATCATCAACATAAATTTGAACAAGCATTAGATGATTCCCAACTTTCTTTCGAAATAATGTGGGGTCAACAGATCCTTGTTTAAATTTAGATTGTTTCAAAAATGAAGTAAGAGTTGCATACCATGCTCGTGGTGCTTGTTTCAAACCATAAACTGCCTTATCTAAAATATAAACATGATCTGGATATTCCTCGTTAATAAAACCTGGGGGTTGTTCCACGTAAACTGTTCCTTCAAGCTCTCCATTTAAAAATGCACACTTCACGTCCATTTGATAAACATCGAAGTCTTTGTGAGCTGCATAAGCCATAAATATACGAACCGCCTCGAGTCTTGCGACAGGAGCAAAAGTTTCTTCATAGTCGATTCCTTCTTGTTGTGAATATCCTTTAACAACAAGTCTGGCTTTGTTTCAAACAATATTTCCATCTTTGTCGGTTTTGTTTTTAAAAATCCATTTTAACCCGACAATCGAAACATTTTCAGGTTTAGGAATTAATCTCCAAACCTTGTTTCGTTAAAATTCAGACAATTCAGATTGCATCACAACAACCCAATCTGAGTGTTCCATTGCAACCTTAACTGTTTTTGGTTCAATTTTAGAGATGAAAACATTGAACATGCAAAATTCTTGATGAGTATTCAATACCTCATTCTTTGCACGAATTTGAGCTCTTGTTAAAACACCCTCTTGTGGATTCCCAATTACTTGATCCTTTGGATGATCTCTTGTCCACTTTTCCATTGGCGGATATGCTGGATCAAATTCCAAAGGTGCATCTTCGTATATATCATCATTCTCTGAACCTGCAATCGAAAAACATCATCAAAATCATTATTATTCTTAATGTTTTCTAAATGCTCCCCCTGAAAATTATGCTCCCTCTCAACATCATGCTCCCCCTCAACATCAGCATTCAATCTTTCATTCTCCCCCTCGAAAGAATGCTCTCCCTCAACTAGAGTATTCGAATCCAAGTGCTCCCCCTCAACTGGATTGTTTTGCATACTTTCGCCTTTCTCTGGAGAAGTTGATGTTGAATCATCAGTAAGCTTCGTTAGTTAAGAGATATGATTATCAGTTGCATTTATTTCAGCATCAACAGCATGATCTGAAATTCCAAAAATTAAATCATAATCAATATCTAAGGTTTGTGAGGATTCAGATTCATCTTGTATGTTTTTCAGAATAGGATGATTTTCAAGTTGCGATGTAGTTTGTTTAATGTAGTAATCATCGAATGTAATATTAAAAGTTTCTTCAACTTTTCGTGTTCTTTTGTTCAACACACGATATGCGACTGAATTATGCGAATATCCTAATAAAATCCCTTCATCTGCTTTAGCTTGAAATTTCATAAGATTATCCTTGAGATTCATAATGAAGCACCTGCATCCGAAAACATGGAAAAATTTAACGTTAGGTTTTCGATTGTTGAGAATTTCATACGGAGTAATGTTAAAACGACGATGAATGAAAGATATGTTTTGAGTAAAACATGGGGTGGATACGACTTCAGCCCAAAGGTATTATGGAAGATTCGCATATGCCAACATAGTCCTTGCTGCTTCGCATAGAGACCTATTTCTTCGTTCAACAACACCATTTTGTTGTGGTGTGTATGGAGATGAAAAGTTATGTGAAATCCCTTTGTCCACCAAAAATGAATCAAGGACATTGTTCTTAAATTCAGTTCCATGATCACTCTTAATTTTTCGAACAATCTTCTTCAATGTTGTTTCCATCTTTTTGATAAAGTCAATCATGATTTGTGCAACTTCGGATTTAAACCTGAGAAAATAAACCCACGTAAATCTGGAAAAGTCATCAACAATAACCAAAATGTACCTTTTCTTGTTGAGAGTTGAAACTGTTGAAGGACCACACAAATCAATATGTAAGAGCTCCAAAGGTGCGACAATTTTCGAATCTATCGTAATTGGATGACCTTGTTTATGTTGCTTTCCAACTTCACAAGCTGCACATAAAGAATCATTGTCAAATTTAAGTACAGGTAAACCTCTTACCAGATCTTGTACCACAAGTTTATTGATGTTTCGAAAATTGAGATGAGAAAGTCTTCGATGCCAAAGCCAACTTAAGTCTGATGTTGCTTTCGAAAGAAGACATATAGCAGGTTTCCCTACTATCAGATTGATGTCCAAAGTGAACATGTCACCTTTCCTTTTGGATTTCAGTAACACTTCTTTAGTGTTGACATTCGAAATAACACTTCCTTCTTCATTTAAAAGAACTTGATTGCCAGTGCCCACAACAAGTTGGGAAACACTTATCAAGTTATGTTGAAGACCTTCAACATACACAACACGATTCACTATGAATTGGCCGTTCGTGATCTTCCCATATCCTTTGACTTGACATTTTTTATTGTTCCCAAACTTCACAACTCCAGCATTTTTTAGGCTTCGAAAATCACGTAAATTCTCCTTCTTCCCAGTCATGTGATGAGAGCAACCACTATCAATGTACCGTTTATTATCATATTGCTCGTCACATCAGTGGAAAATTTTAGGTACCCAAGGCTTTTTGGGTCCTTGGAAATTAGATTTCAATTTCGAATGTAATGAAGAACTTTTAACCCAATCACAAACTTTGGTTTTGAGACTATCAATTAAGTTCACATCTTCATTTAAAGAAACCGAAACATAAGATTTTGATGGTTTCGAATGTTCACTGACATTACCCTTCGAATTCTGAGTTTATGAATGGACATTCTTTGCTTTTATTACTGGTTTCCAAGCTTTGACTGATATGTTCGAATCCTTAGAAGATGAACTGCCGTTTGATGAAGTATTCACATACTTCTCATATGCTTCGTGAATTTGCTCCTTTGAAAATGTATTCGACTGATACATCTTTCCTTTGCCTTCAAGCCAATGATCAATGTTCTTCCTTGAAGTCATTCCTTTTTCACGTGAAATTATCCTCCTCAACTAACTTCTTTAATTCAGATTTTATATTCTCAACATTTCCAGTAGTTACGAAAACTTGATTTGAAAAAATGACATCATCTGTACACTTGAAATTTGGATAAACCACAGTATTCGTTTCAAGGTAATGTTCACCTTTTTCAGTCATTACTTTTTCGAACTTTTGTGTATCACTATACACTTGATCAACCACTATTCGTGGAGTTTCTTCTTCCTTTGAAGATTTCTTTCCCTTCGAAATTTTCTCTTCATCTTCATCATCGCTATCATCAGTTTGACTGTCTTTGAGATCCACGGAGTTCATATCACAAACTTTCGAAGTTGAAGGTATATCAGTTTCTTTCTCATCCATCAAATCCTTAAGTTTTTCTTTCCCTTTAAATGTTGATGCAATATTAACAACAGACAACTGGGAACAATCAACATCCTCAAGTTCACTAATTTCACTAATATTGTCAGAATTATTTTCAATATCAGCAAAATTAGATTGAGAATCAGATGTTGAATTCTCAGTCTTTTTCAAAATTTGAATTTGTTCAGATTTAGTCAAAGTATCATTCACTATGTTAACTAATTCATTCGCATCAAGACATTCATCAATTTTTGACAATTCCATATTTATATCTATCATCAGGAATTTTGTCAAAATCAGCTATTATTTGCTCACAATCATACGAAATATTATCTACCTTAGCTCTTTCGTATGCTAGAAACGGTAGTAATTTTCTATGTTGCTCTTTACTTATTTCACATGAATGATGTAAATCAGTTAATTTTCCATAAAGTCTTTTAGCAGAATTACAATAAATGTTTCTTTGTGCTAGCAAAAGTTTGACTTCACTTGATAAAGTATCCCTATCACACATAATATTTGTTATTTGTAATTCCAAACAATCAATTTTACTTATTTTCATGTCTAATCGCTTTTTGGTCTCTAACAACTCCATTGACAACTTGTTGGCCTCATTGCTAGCAGACACAACAATTGAATCAAAATAAGTAACCGTCTCATCAAAAGATATTAGTTCAGAATCATAAGCATGTGTAGGAATATTAAAAGATTCGAGAATTTTACGTACCTTTGTTGTCATTGGAGATTTGTCTGCTGTCTTGGATACGAAGCATCGTCCTTTCACTTCAAATTCCTCGTCATCTGAGTCCTCCTCCATTTTCGCATTCATTGCTCCATGTGTTGGATTCCTCATTTCTTCATCGTCTGATCCGGATGACCAGATTTGATAAGTTCCATCCTCCTCCTGTTCACCCTTTGCAACCAGTGATAAGTTTTTGGCTTTCGCACGAACCTCCTCAAGCCTCTCTGCATAATACGCCTCATCTTTAACTTTATTCTTCCTCTCATCCTTCTTCCGAAGCATACAATCATTCGCAAGATGATTAGCTCCGTTGCAATAATGACAATCTATACCAGCATCACCTTTCAGCTTTTTCTCGATCTTTCCTTCAGACATTTTTGAATCTTTCTTCTCAACATTCTTTTTCTCCTCAACAGCAGTTTTACTCACAGCACTTCCTTTTACTTCAACAAGCTTGGCCTTTGGATTGAACAGCTTTTTGAAAAACTTCTTGACACGATTATTCGAGTAAAATGCTATTGCCTCATCATCCGAATTCATGATGAATCCCTCTTCTTCCTCAAAATCACCATTTTCAGTTTCTTTCTCAGATAACTTTGACACAAGTGCTAATGGACCTCCCAAATTCAGCTTCGATTCTTCAGCAATTTCATTTACCTCATTTTCGTTTGTCTTCAACTGATTGTACAAATCATTGAGAGTTGATGTATCAAAACTTTGTTGATTCTTCACCATCATACTCACGCTTCTCCATTCTTTTCGAAGACCCATCACAAAAATGAGATTGAATTCCATTGAAGTCCTGGTAATTCCATAGTGATTACAACGATAGATTAACTCGTTCAGTCGATCATAGTAAACTTCAATTGTTTCACCTTCTTTTTGTTTGAAATCTTTCAGCTCAACCAAACACTATTTAATTGAATTGATTTTCGTCTTCTCACTTCCTTGAAACTTATCTTTCAGATTGTTCCAGATCTCTTTTGTAGTTGTACAACTCCTTACATAATTGTACACAACTGGAGGTAAAGCTCCTCGCAATTCTGTCATACACCTCCTCTCCAGTTTCTTCAGACGATCAGTTTGATTATCAACATCAGAACTTGTTGAAGATGATCCAATTGCTTGAACATTCAACGGAGCATTGACATTTCCAGTGATACATGACCATAATTCTTCATCAAGACCATTCAGATAATCCTGCATACGATCAGACCATTGATCATAATATTCAGGGATTAGCATTGGAATTTTGGTTGATGATCCTAACAAATGAGAAAACGAGGTCATCGAATTGAGATTGAAACTCGCCATTGTTGTACATAAGATGATTTTGAAAATTTTTAAGAAAATTTGGATATTTGAAATCAAACTAGTTGAATCAAATCAGAATCTCAATAAGAACACTCGATTCAACAATTCAAGTGCAGAATCAAATCACAATCTAAAATCTAGAAAAAAATTTCACGATCAAAAAGTGCGGAAACTTTTGAACCAAAAATTTGATTCAAAAACTTTTTGAATGGATGAAAATCAGATCACAGATGTGATTCCTGCTCTGATACCAATTGATGAATCATAGAATCAAGTATAAAACGAATCAGAGTATGAAATCAATTAAGAATGCGAGATTGAACACCAGATGTAAATATGATCTTATTTCAGCTCTATTACGCTTTCGAATGTTTACAGAGTACGAAGACAGGTCTGTAAAAACTCTTATCTAACTCTAGTAAATATCCCTATTTATAGGGAACTGAAAGCGTACAAAAAATATACTAAGGCATAGACACTTAAGCTTCGAATAAAAGCGCCTCAGTAAAATAGATTACAAAACATTTGAAGAGTTCAAAATACATTTCGACTAATTACAACAATTCGACCCTTACAAAGTGGTATATAGAAGAACTTTTATCCTTAACACAGAAATGGTTGAAATACCAAGGTAAATTCAAACCAACTATAATCTGATCTTATGGATTCAAAGGACAACCACTCGAGCTCTGATACCAATTGTGAGAACAAGATCTATGCGCAGGGACAAGGTTTGAGAACTCAAACCTTGAGTGAATGCTTGAGATCAATGTCTGCTTGATAATGGATGTTCAAGTCTAGACTGGAAAGACCAGTCAAGTCTTAGATGATCAGTTCAACAAATGGTCAAGACATTAATTGAGAACAAGTAGATAATGATCAAGGTAAAGTTAATAAATGAAGAACAAGAAGAATGTTTTTAATGTGATAAGAGTAAATGTCAAAAGTAAGTGAAAGATCCGTAGTTGACTTGTATTGAAAGTTCCTATTTATAGGAGAGAATGTTGCAACGAATTAACCCAGATGTTTACATAGGACCGGACAAAAGACATAAGTCTGACATGCTGATTGTCCTAAATCAACTTTAGACTAAGTCCTGTGAAACGTTACATCACATACAAGACAAAAGTAAAAAATGCACTAAAGACAGAAAGACTTCATTCCGGACAAGTATTGTTCCGGAGATGAAGGTTTGATCCGGATCAGCATACATTCCGGACTTCAGAACCAGCTCCAGAATGTGTTCCTCTTCAAAATACTTCTCCTCTTCTTTTCTCCAGCTCCGGACAGGTTCCGGATCACATTTCCTTTCGGAACTAACACACTTCAGAATATGTACTTAGGATTGCTAGAGGTTCACTTTCAGGTTCCAACAATTAGCGGGTTGCAATTTCAAAAAATGAAAAAATCAAAATTTTTTGGCCTTCTCAGAGATTTACACGGCCGTGTAAACTTATGCTTATGGTTTACACGGGCCGTGTAAACGACCAGCCACCACAGTTAAAACACAGCATTTACACGGCCGTGTAAATTTTGCCCTTCTGTTTACACGGGCCGTGTAAACGTAAAATCTAAGCTGGACGAGTTTAAAGGCTAAAATCGATTTGTTTTGTTCATTCTCTTCCCAATACCTGCGAATCCTATTCTCCCTTCTGCCCTCTTCGAAAAAACCCTTAAAAACACTCTATCTTCCTCAATTTTGCTCCAAAAATCAAGCTCCAAGGTATGAAATTCTTCTCTTTTCTTCATCTTCTTTGTCTTGCATCTCAAATTCACCCTCTCATGGCCGATTTTGGGGGTTTTGAGCAAACCCTAGAATTTTTGGGTCTCCAAATTTCGACCTAATGCTTGTAATTTCTTGTAGGATAAGCTTGGGGAAAGCTTGGGGAAGCATTGGACATCACCCTACCACCATTTTCAAGCACAAATTGGTATAATTGTTCCAAACTCTTTACTTGTGCATATAGTTAGATTTTGGGGTGATTTTGGTGATATTGCTAGTTTTTGTGCATACTCTAGAGTTTAAATTGTCCTCCATTGTGTGCAAAACTTTGTTGAACTCAATTGGACAATGGCTTCCCGTGGAAAAAAGGCTAGAATTGGGACCTCACATATGGGTGGTCAAGAAACCAATGATGAACAAGACCAACAACCCCTGGAAAATCCCTATGAATTTGGTCTTATTTTTGAGTCCAATTCACAAGAGATTTTGTATGCAAGCCTTATTCAAAGAGCAAAAGGGGCGCAAAAATTTGTCGACATCCAAGCCCTCAAGGACCTTCATATCTATAAAGGTGTCCACAAGCTCTTGAAGAACATTGGTTGGGAAGGGTTATTGAATCTCCATGTTGTAAGCTATCAAACACCCATGTTGGAATTCTTGTCATCCATCACCTTCGATTACCAAACACACATCCTCACCTTCCGTTTGCTCAATCAATCCCATAAGATTCATGCTGATACTCTCTGTGATATTATTGGTGCTCCAAAAGGGAAAAGGGATGTATGTACAACAAAGGGCAGAAAAAATGTTGTATTTGAGCAAAAATGTGGAAGGTTTTGGAAAAGTATCTCTTGTGAAGATGAGTATCAGTCAGACACAACAAAAGCTTCTAGCATTATTCATTCGGTCCTGAAGGTCACCCACCGGATTATTGTTTCTCTCTTATTTCCTCAAGAAGAGATTAGCAAGGCGAACAAAAAAAGAATTAGAAGTTTTATGGTGCATGATTAACAAGCCCGAGGAAGTCCCTCATTTCGGATGTTGGGTAGTTCAGAAAATGCTCAGAAATGCCATGAGCAATGGTGGCCAGCTTCATTGTGGAGGCATGGTTTCTATTATAGCTGAATATCTTGGCCTCTATCTACCCAACAATCCAACCAATATAATTCCGGGTCGTACTCATTTATCACTTGAGGTTTTGGAAATCATGCACCTTTTCCACCGCAACCCCATTGGGGATGTTCATTGGACCGTCGATGGTAAAGAATATCTACGCATCGACAGCCGAAATAAGAATATATTAGCCTTAGCCAATGACTTCCCATCTACCAATTGGCACCTCCAATCCAACTTGGGTGTTACTGCAACCCGTAGATCTCTAACCACCATTCCTAATCCTCCTGCTCCAACTGCAACTGCAGGTGCTTCCAGCTCATCTCGCCACATTCCTTTTCCTGAACACAATCTTTACATGGGCGAATTTGCACGCTTGGACCACCATTACACGAGCCTACAGCAGGAGGTAGGAGAAATTTACACGGGTGTTGCTGAAAATACTTCCGAATTTCAAGACTACCGTAATCTTCAGGAAGAGCATTGGGCCCAGCAAGAGCTGCGATGGGCCGAGCAAGATCAACGGTGGGCCGCTCAAGAGCAGCATAACCGCAACATTCATCACTTGATGAGCGATATCCACCGAGTACTTGTGCTTCCTACCCAGCAGCAGCAACATCCATCATCATCCCAACCCCAGTGGCCTCCATATTATCCTACTGATTATCCTTCACAGTTCCCTCGACATCCACCACCGCCTGGCCCTCAATAGGCCAGCTACGCCTCTCTCCAAGCATCGAGGATGATGCTTATTTTAAGTTTGGGGAGGGGCATCCATCCATGCATAAATCTCGTTGCATGTAGGTTGCATGTAATTTTGTACATATTGCGTTAATTTTCATTTTCTTTTTCTACATCGAAATTTTTTCAAAAACCAAAAAGATTTTCTTTCTATTCTATTTTTATTATTCTTTGTAGTTTGTATCTTAATTTTTGCATTGCATCAAAAAAAATAATAATAAATTGATCCAATCCCAAGCAACCGAATCTTTTCAAAACAGTTGAGCTGGTAAGTGAGTCATGTGCCTTGAGATTAGCTTGCTCTTTTTATTGAAAAATGTTAAAGCAAGTTAATCGCACACGAACACACCTCCCGAAGCTACTTGTGCAAAACATAAAGTGAGAAGATTGTCAACATTGGAGCATAACAGCAGGTATGAGTCAATTCTTTGGGACATATGATTGGTCTTATGAGTAGTAAATGCTCAATTGAACTTAAAATGCCAAATTCAAAAATTCATAAAAAGAATATAAAATCTCAATGTCCCGAGCCTTCCAGCGCTCTAAAAGTCCTTCCTACTCATTCCCTTTTATATACCCTGCTTGGGGACATAGTTTCTAACTATACTTACGGGTCTTTGCATGTTAACTTCAGTCCCCCGAAAAATGTCTAGAAGCCCCTCACGGTAATAGGCTGTGAGATGTCCCACAATAGAAAAGTCAAGGACGAAAGTATAAAGAAATAGGCCAAACAAATAAATTAACTAGAGTGTTATGTGTTATATTAGTTAGTGAATCTTAATTAAAATATATATATATAAAAATAACAATAATAATAATAATAATAATTGTTATTAAGTTAATCTGTGACCTTTGGAACTCGAATAAGTAAACTCCGAGGGGTGTTTTACACATAATCGCCTAAAGCAAAATTGTTTGGGACTGATTGGGTTGAAAGTTCGCTACACGGGTTCCATAGAAAGTCATGAACTTAATAACCAAATAGAGCTAATATGTGGTCTTTGAGGTTCGGGCAAGTAAACCCGAGGGATCCCTTTTAAATCTATCACACTAAGGTCATCTGGTCTGGATGTGTTGGTTGGAAGCCCGTTACACGGATTTCAAAGAAAGCCATGAGCTTTATTTGTAGGAAAATGTAATTAGGAAGTTTGTATGTATTTGTGTTTATATCTTTATTGAATAATATGCTTAGGAAAAATATTTGGCTGCCAAAAGATTCCCTTGGACTTGGATTTGAACTTATGACATTGGGACTGAACGTTAATTACTTTGACTGGAGTAAGTGGTTTGAAACTTGTAACCAATTTGGGTAAATATTAGGGAATTTTTAGAAAAGATTTTTTCAGAAAAAGATTGTTGTTGATTAACAAATAGCTGGAGTCGGTCATTATTATAATTTGTGAAACAAAGATGATTGAGCATGTTTTGTCACATACAATTTCACGAGAGCAAGACCATAATTTGTTCCATGAATTGACTTGATGATATTGAGTGGGAACAAAGGTTGTGATCTTTGATTCTGTTTAGTTGCATTAGGGAGTGGCCAAAGTCTTATTTCTATTGATATATAATTTGAGACTAAAGCCAAGTTGACTCAAGGCACGACAGGTACATTCTCAGCTATGGTACAAAAACAGGGTTAATTGGGTTGGATTCTTTTTCATGTTTGTTTTGATTTCTTGCATTAAGTTTCAAAAAGTTTTGACTTTGATTTTCTTTTTCTCTCCTTTATTCTATTTTCTCTAGTTTAAATTTTTCTTGTTCTTTCTTGAGGACAAGAAAGGTTCAAGCTTGGGGAGATTTGTTAGATGCATTTCACGCATTCATTTTGTAGTTTTAATCCATAAAAGTACATTGCATTTAGGTTTAAACTCATGCATTTTGCATATTTTTCGGGATTTTTCATGATGCAATTCCATTCACACACTTTTGTGATATCTCAGGGACTTTTGAAGGTAGGATCTTAGTTGAGATGATGAATAAGGGATATGGACGAAGTTTCGGGACTATTGGAGCATCGAGGAGGAAGTTATGAAGAAAATGAAGATTTTGGCTTTACAGGAGTTTACACGGCCGTGTAAATGTAAACCTTGAGTTTACACGGGCCGTGTAAAAGCATACTCTTTGGCAATGTACTTCGAAGACCTAGCCGATTTGAGCATTCTACATTTTTGTATTTATACGGCCGTGTAAATGGCCAGTTATAGTTTACACGGGCCGTGTAAACGTGGTCACCAGTTTAAATCAGTTTTCTCCTTTCTAAAAGGAGGGAATCGATTCCAGAAGAAAGGGGGATCGTTTTGGGGAGTTCTAGGAGGCGATTTTGGGAGCTTTTTGAAGACAATTGTTGCTTGAAAACACTTGGATTTCACTTGGATTTTAATTTGTAAGACTTTAATTTCAATTTCTAGGTTTGTGTTTGTTCTAGTCATGAGTGGCTAGAAACTTATTTCTCCAACTTCATGTCTTGACTTCTTAGTTGTAATTTCAATCATATGACTTGATATTTGCTTTTAATTTCTATCTAGTGAATTTGATTTTGCTTCAATCGAATGTTTGATTCTAATTGTGATTCTTATTGGCCATTTGAATTAGGTTTAGGTCATTCAAGTTATCTCTTTTACAAAATCCGTTGAATTAGGTTTTTGTAAGACCATTGATCATAACAAGCACTAAACTGATTTCCATTGAATGCATTTAGTGTAAATCTTATTCAC
This sequence comes from Lactuca virosa, assembly GCF_052849685.1. Lineage (NCBI taxonomy): Eukaryota > Viridiplantae > Streptophyta > Magnoliopsida > Asterales > Asteraceae > Lactuca > Lactuca virosa. The sequence continues at coordinate 75,771,083 of NC_136431.1, forward strand.
ACACTCTTACGCTCCCGAGCTTGTGAGGAGTATTGGGTGTTGTTGGGAACATTCACATAAAGTTTAATGCAATCTTTCAATCTAATTCTAAGAGCGTGTTTAGGTTAGGTTACTAAGGATAGGTTTAATCAAAGAGCTTGTTTTGGTTAATTAATGTTGTCACAACTAGCAAATTAGGGTTAGATCTTAAATAGTGTACAAGATGATTCCTCCATGTAAACTTACAAGGACCCAGCTAGTAAAATTCAAACTACGGCGCCATTTAAGTTCATACGTTCATATATTGTGATTCAAACCCAAAACTCGATCCAATAAGCCAAGCCCAATAATTTTTGGGCCATAACCCATAAATTCTCAACCCAATACCCTTATTGGACCAAGACTTCCTTATTGGGCCCTATTGGGCCGATAACTTCTTCAATTGGTCTTTTTGGGCCGAAAACATTTATTAGACCTTATATTGGGCCGAAAACCCTTCCTTGGGCTCTAATGGGCCGAAAACTTCTTAATGAACCAAGAACTCTTTTAGGCCAAGCCCAAAACTCGAAACCAATCCTTTTTGGGCCGAGAAACCTCTTGGGCCGGTTGGGCCTTTAAAAAAAAGAAATAAGGAATTAATCGAAGGTGACACCTCACAATTATCTTGCATGTAAACATGCACATTACACCTCATACATCTATGCAATTAAATGTTAACCAACAAGTAATGACCATTAACCTCTCTCTTCTCTCCTCCTTATCTAGGCCAAAACCCCCACCATCACTCTCATTCCTCACTTCAAACTTCACTCCCATCCTCCTTTCTCTCTAATCTTCAAGTGCTCTCTCACATTTCCTCCAAAAATTTCGTGGTTAAGAGTGTTCATCCAAGAGTTCTCATCAAAGATCATAACTTGGTAAGTTTACTTCACACTCAAGTTGTTTATTCCTTCTTATGCTAAGATCATTCCTCAAAACCACTCTAAATTTCGTGATTATGCTCTTAGAACACCAAAACTACACAAATCTCATCAAGAACTCAAGCTAGGTTCAAAGTTTCATCTTCTTCTTCTTCTTCTACATCTCAAAAACCCCCAAGGTGAGTTCATACCCCCTTGTTTTCGGTTTTATAATGTTTTTGGGGGAGGATACAAGTGCTTTTGTGTTAGATCTATGTATATATGCATGTTTATGTGTTTAACTTTTAGATCTTTACTTGAAAATGAAGTTTATCACTTGGATCTTCATATAAACCTTGAGAAAAGTATGTGTCCTCACATATAATACTTGTAAACTTGTAGATCTGGGATTTATCCACTTAAAATAGCAAAAACAAGTGTTGTGAACAAACTTAGATAACTTAAACTCAAAAATCAGCCCTTGACAGAAACGTTTTAGTCTAATCTCGAACTGTTTTGACCCCCTTAATGCTAATATTTGTAAAAACTGATTTACATGCACAAAGTTCAGGTTATTACCTTTAAAATGACTACTCTCATGTTTTCATACGATGTTTCTACTATTTGTGGCGAATTTTACAAAACTGTCTATCAGATTTGAAATAATTTCGAACCAACCTGTGAAGGTGAGCAATTTCACACTTTTTAGATGCCAATAAAAATTATGAGAAAAATTGTGACCAAAGTAGACAAAATTTCCAAACTTCCAGAATTTACGGATCCAAATTTCGACTTACGATGATTTTCTACAAATTTTCCAACAACTAAGTCAGAAAAGCCAAAAACCAGAAAAATGTGTATTTCACAAAAATCAAGCCAAAAATGATATTTTTGACAAAAATGAGTTTAAAATGTTATTTTTACCACAAACTAGTCAAAAACACAAGTTTTGAACAAAATGGGGGCTAAAGTGTTATTTTTACTATAATTGGGCCTTAATTGAAAATTTTGTGGCTTATTGGGCCAAGAACGTCATTTTTACAAAAAGTGGGCTTTTTATATCAATTTTGTAAATAGTCGAGCTAAAATAAACAAAACAATAACAAACGGGTTAAAAACGATATTCTTATCCTTATTGGGCCTGGAAATAATATACACGTTTAGTGGGCCTTAGTGTCCTTTTACATGTATATTGGGCTCAGGGTAGACATTCACATTCCTTTTGTGCCTGGAAATAATAGATACGTATAGTGGGCCTTAGTGGTCCACTTACATGTTTATTGGGTCTGGGAATGAGTTTTATATGTGTTCTTCTTTCTTTTCCGTGTAAATTTTCGATTAAGGATCTAGTGAGACCTGTCGGTTGGCACCTTTGAGTGTACAATCGTAGCCTGTAGTTATAACCAGAGTTTCCTGGAGGGAAAGCGGGAGTTTGTGTATAGATCTATACGGGGGTGACACCCCACACCTGAGCTGTTCACTACAGTTAGACTAGGCCAGTCTAGGGTGACAAAAACCTTATCCTATTCCGTCGGCGTCCCAAAGACGCAAAGACAGGTGAAATTGTCATTATTTAGTATGGTTATAACGACTCACTTAGAGGAATTAACGTTATAAGATTTACGGGAAACCATTCTATTTTCTTTTTGCGATAAAACAGGAAACCATTCTATTTTCTTTTGGGGATAAAACGGGAAACCTCCTTTTTGATAAAACGACAATTTATAAGCACCGGTACTCAACCACCGGGGTTGAGATTCCAGCATCAGCTATCGTAGACAACATCGGGTTGTCTGGAAATCATTCTCTTTCTATTTTCATAAACATTAACACACATGCATTAATATAAGATCAAACACAAATATTTCAAACCATTTCTTTTTAGAAAATATCGGATTTCTGAAAGCGTTATGAAAATTATTCTAAACAAGTACAAAAACCATTTTTATACAAAACTGCTTATGAACTCACCAACTTTTTAGTTGACGCTTTTCAAAACGACTTGTATTCTCAGGGATCCAGTAACAGGTAGTAAGTTCGACTAGGAGATCAAGTGGTGCAACTTCAAGAAATTTTACTTTCTTATTTTTGTGTAACTAATGAACAAGTTCAATATGTAAACTATGTAAGTGTGTATTTCTAATGTATGATGTTTGGTTGCTATGCTTCATTTATATTCAATTGTTATGATAATGTACACGAAGTCATCCGCCCCCGGACGTTTCCGCCGTCCAGGTTCGGGGGTGTGACAGGTTGGTATGAGAGCATTGTTTATAGTGAACTAGTATATCTAACCATACAAGATATACAACTACAAATACAATGGGACTAAAACACTCTGACTAAAAGTATACCTTGAGAATATAAGTATCTTCTAAAAGTATACATACTTGCTAGAACCGTATCATAATAAGAACAAAACAAAAGTATTTAGATTTTGAACACTACAGTCAAACCTGGGCAGTTATGTAATCATATCTGGAATAAATAGAGCCTGATCAACTGTATTTATTCGAGATACGACCAACATGTGTTTGGGAGTGATGGTGGTGTTGTAACAAGTCTAAAACTTACAAATCCTACATGAAAAGGAGCATTAGAACCAAACCTAAGGTTTAAAATACTATAGGAGTATTTTATGATACTAAACAATAACAACAAGTCTAAAAACGTATCGATTTCGTACATCAGGAAGCCCTAGGATCAAACATGTAATACTATAGTAGCATTTTAGAATACCATATGACCTCCACACTTAAATCTTCTACATATATCTCATACCTCCACTCTCTTGAAGACAACATGACTGAGCTTCACCCCGAAGACCCCTACTACCCTACGGTAATAGCCAACGAATGGGTCGAGGGAGAACCAGAGGAAGTGCAAAGGGAGAACCCATAAATTGGTCTTAAAGAATACCAAGAGATGGACCACGAGGGAGAGGATTCTGATGAGGAGTCAGACATGGATGAAGGCGTCGGAGAGATCCTTAGCGAGCCTTACCCCTCGGAAGCAATACCGAACCAACACATAGAACAGGAAGACCTTACCAATCATCTCCGCCCCTTAGAAGAGGAGGTGACCTCCCTAAGGCAACAGCTCATGGAAGCTGAGGCTAGGGCAGCCTTAGCAGAGCAGAGAGCAGAAGAGGCCACTCGTGAAATGAGCGAAATGGTTGGACACCTTTACGCTATTTAGGCATATGAGAGTCATCACACTATTCACGTTAAGTCCTAGGTTTACCATGTAATTCGTCACAACTAGTAGTAGTAAATCAAGAGAGGTACGCCCTACAAGAACTCATGTAACCTGAGCCAACTTAAGGATCTGATATCTATAATATATTAGGGTAACTTAACATTTGTACAATACCTATTTCTACATACTACCATTAATACATCATAGGGATGTAGGTCGAAACAACGAGAATCGTACAACAAAACATGTGATTCATAGGCGTACATGCTAAAGTTCATATCTATAATCATAGATGAGATACGAGTAGAAATAACCATAGTTACTCATGAACCTGTTTCTCATCACGCAACAGAATCATGTCTTTCCATGGAAACAACCAGCTAGCCGACGAAACACCAGTTCTTCAGATGAACCCCGCAACCTTCCAAGTCGCTGTAACAGCTGTCGTGGCAGCCGTCATGGCGCAACTCAATGCCAACACCCCAAATGGAAATGGAAACGGTGTCGGCAACTCCAACTGTAGTAACAACCAAGGAAACCAACGAGGGACAACTTACCAAGACGCCCCAAACTCCAAACCTAAGTTCATGAAGCAAAAGCTAGGGAACAAGAAAGGAAGTGGATCGACTCAAGAGCCTACCAAAAGGAAACAAGTTGTAGCAGCCCCTAATCCCACTAGCCCCCCTACCCCAGCACCGAGAAAACCGTATCATGGAAACCTCCCGCTCTACAGCAAGTGCCGCTACCATCATCATGGAGTCTGCCGGGAATTGCATTGCAATAGGTGCAACAAGAAGGGCCACATCTCCCGCTACTGTAGGGCCCCGGCCCATGCGTCACTCCAACCCTCAACCCAGAAGTAAGTCCAGTATGCCACACATGCGGTGAGACGGGACACTTCAAGAGGAATTGTCCAATAAAGAAGAATGACGGAGGACCAGGAGGAGTTTAACAACAGGACATGATGAAGCAACAAGGAACCCTACTGGGATTACCGGTACGTTTCAAAACAACAAAAATTAAGCATCGCATTTTCACAAAATTTTTGCCAATTAAAATTCATAATCATAAAGTACTCCCTCATCCGAACTAATCATAACCTTCGTAGGAAAACTAAAGATCCTTGCGAAAGTTATGATAACTTAGTGTAAACGTAAGGCCGTGTGTAATTAAGATTCTACAAACTTATAGTGCGTGGACCCGCCTTAACTCTTATTCCTTGGCTGACTGTGGATTTAGGGCATAACCACTCAGTCTACAACCTTTTCAATCTTGAATTACGTATGACTAAGCTACATCGAACCATCATAGAGAGGTCTAATAGAAATCAGACTATGAAATCACATCATTTATACCAAGGCACTCGTATTGCTAGGGCACCCAAAAATTCAGACTGAGACAACCACAGTAGTAATACCAAGAACGAAATGGGTAACATTACAAATGTGTACATAGAACACACTATCATTTCAAACAATTATCCCTTTCAGATCAATCCAGCACCTATTACAATAAAGAGCCCAACGGTGTCAATTGACATGGGCTTACTTGATCCTCACTATACGAAATTCATGTACCAACGAGATTCTTCACCTTAACCAATCGATTAACGGAACCCTTACAATTTGTAACGACAATACTCGAATTATCTCGGGCATCTAGACCCTTAGGTACCGGTGCAAGTAATACCACACTCTTTCCTAGCCCTTAATAGGGATAAGGAAACAAGAAGCAAAGGCCACCGAGGGTAACCTAGAGATTTATAACACCCCTAAGATGTTTCCAACATTCTTTTTGGAGATATCACCAACATGACAAGTTGAGTTCGGAGATCGACTCATCTCATGGAGCCATTCTCGTAGCCAGACCACCAAGACCACTTAGCACCAACATAAACACCGAAGGTATCCGATTGATGGAACGACCCAGTAAGTATGAAGTTATTAAACCAAGACTTGAACCTCAGAGAAAGCCTATCCAACTCATAAATAGGAAAGGCTAAGTGTCCATAGGACCACTGCCTACTAAGGATCAAATGAACCCATCCTCAAGGATCGATATCTCCTATCCCAAATCAAGGATTTACTCGACCTACTCGTAGAAACAAGATAAGATCAACCTCCCACTAGTTCAAAATCTCTTGGTAAGAAACTCCCATGGCAACTTAAGAAGTATGAGGCCAACTATACCACACGCAACCTTAAATTGGTGACAACGGTGTTCGCCTTAAGGTTTAGAGGCACTACTATTGGGACGCCAAGTACACAAATCCTCAATTCACCTCACCATATAGGACGCAAAAGCAGGATTCCTCTAAGTGGGGATGAGATGACCAACACCCAACTAGCTGAAGGGCAAGTACCCAATGACACTGTCACCTGCCCTGAGAACACCAGGGAGGCAACGGAAGAGATCACACAAACTCGAGCGTGACTAAAGACATCTAGGAACTGACAAAAGGACTATGCAGTAAACGACAGAAGTCTTTAGGATTCCAAGTCAGTGACCTTGTGCTACTAAAAGCCCTATTTGGAAAGAGATAATAAGCTTTGGGAAGAGCATAGGAAAGTGAACCTGAGATACCCGCACCTTTTCCTTGATGCTTGAAATGCTGCTTTAGAATGAATTTCGGGACGAAATTCCCTCTAACGGGGGGATGATGTCACAACTAGCAAATTAGGGTTAGATCTTAAATAGTGTACAAGATGATTCCTCCATGTAAACTTACAAGGACCCAACTAGTAAAATTCAAACTACGGCGCCATTTAAGTTCATACTTTCATATATTGTGATTCAAACCCAAAACTCGATCCAATAAGTCAAGCCTAATAATTTTTGGGCCATAACCCATAAATTCTCAACCCAATACCCTTATTTGACCAAAACTTCCTTATTGGGCCCTATTGGGCCGATAACTTCTTCAATTGGTCTCTTTGGGCCGAAAACATTTATTAGACCTTATATTGGGCCGAAAACCCTTCCTTGGGCTCTAATGGGCCGAAAACTTCTTAATGAACCAAGAACTCTTTTAGGCCAAGCCCAAAACTCGAAACCAATCCTTTTTGGGCCATCATTTTGGGCCGAGAAACCTCTTGGGCCTGTTGGGCCTTTAAAAAAAAAGAAATAAGGAATTAATCTAAGGTGACACCTCACAATTATCTTGCATGTAAACATGCACATTACACCTCATACATCTATGCAATTAAATGTTAACCAACAAGTAATGACCATTAACCTCTCTCTTCTCTTCTCCTTATCTAGGCCAAAACCCCCACCATCACTCTCATTCCTCACTTCAAACTTCACTCCCATCCTCCTTTCTCTCTAATCTTCAAGTGCTCTCTTACATTTCCTCCAAAAATTTCGTGGTTAAGAGTGTTCATCCAAGAGTTCTCATCAAAGATCATAACTTGGTAAGTTTACTTCACACTTAAGTTGTTTATTCCTTCATATGCTAAGATCATTCCTCAAAACCACTCTAAATTTCGTGATTATGCTCTTAGAACACCAAAACTACACAAATCTCATCAAGAACTCAAGCTAGGTTCAAAGTTTCATCTTCTTCTTCTTCTTCTACATCTCAAAAACCCCCAAGGTGAGTTCATACCCCTTGTTTTCGGTTTTATAATGTTTTTGGGGGAGGATACAAGTGCTTTTGTGTTAGATCTATGTATATATGCATGTTTATGTGTTTAACTTTTAGATCTTTACTTGAAAATGAAGTTTATCACTTGGATCTTCATATAAACCTTGAGAAAAGTATGTGTCCTCACATATAATACTTGTAAACTTGTAGATCTGGGATTTATCCACTTAAAATAGCAAAAACAAGTGTTGTGAACAAACTTAGATAACTTAAACTCAAAAATCAGCCCTTGACAGAAAAGTTTTAGTCTAATCTCGAACTGTTTTGACCCCCTTAATGCTAATATTTGTCAAAACTGTTTTACATGCACAAAGTTCAGGTTATTACCTTTAAAATGACTACTCTCACGTTTTCATACGATTTTTCTACTATTTTTGGCGAATTTTACAAAACTGCCTATCAGATTTGAAATAATTTCGGACCAACCTGTGAAGGTGAGCAATTTCACACTTGTTAGATGCCAATAAAAATTATGAGAAAAATTTTGAACAAAGTAGACAAAATTTCCAAACTTCCAGAATTTACGGATCCAAATTTCGACTTACGATAATTTTTCTACAAATTTTCCAACAACTAAGTCAGAAAAGCCAAAAACCAGAAAAATGTGTATTTCACAAAAATCAAGCCAAAAATGATATTTTTGACAAAAATGAGTTTAAAATGTTATTTTTACCACAAACTAGTCAAAAACACAAGTTTTGAACAAAATGGGGGCTAAAGTGTTATTTTTACTATAATTGGGCCTTAATTGAAAATTTTGTGGCTTATTGGGCCAAGAACGTCATTTTTACAAAAAGTGGGCTTTTTATATCAATTTTGTAAATAATCGAGCTAAAATAAACAAAACAATAACAAACGGGTTAAAAACGATATTCTTATCCTTATTGGGCCTGGAAATAATATACACGTTTAGTGGGCCTTAGTGTCCTTTTACATGTATATTGGGCTCAGGGTAGACATTCACATTCCTTTTGTGCCTGGAAATAATAGATACGTATAGTGGGCCTTAGTGGTCCACTTACATGTTTATTGGGTCTGGGAATGAGTTTTATATGTGTTCTTCTTTCTTTTCCGTGTAAATTTTCGATTAAGGATCTAGTGAGACCTGTCGGTTGGCACCTTTGAGTGTACAATCGTAGCCTGTAGTTATAACCAGAGTTTCCTGGAGGGAAAGCGGGAGTTTGTGTATAGATCTATACGGGGGTGACACCCCACACCTGAGCTGTTCGCTATAGTTAGACTAGGCCAGTCTAGGGTGACAAAAACCTTATCCTATTCCGTCGGCGTCCCAAAGACGCAAAGACAGGCGAAATTGTCATTATTTAGTATGGTTATAACGACTCACTTAGAGGAATTAACGTTATAAGATTTACGGGAAACCATTCTATTTTCTTTTTGCGATAAAACAGGAAACCATTCTATTTTCTTTTGGGGATAAAACGGGAAACCTCCTTTTTGATAAAACGACAATTTATTAGCACCGGTACTCAACCACCGGGGTTGAGATTCCAGCATCAGCTATCGTAGACAACATCGGGTTGTCTGGAAATCATTCTCTTTCTATTTTCATAAACATTAACACACATGCATTAATATAAGATCAAACACAAATATTTCAAACCATTTCTTTTTAGAAAATATCGGATTTCTGAAAGCGTTATGAAAACTATTCTAAACAAGTACAAAAACCATTTTTATACAAAACTGCTTATGAACTCACCAACTTTTTAGTTGACGCTTTTCAAAACGACTTGTATTCTCAGGGATCCAGTAACAGGTAGTAAGTTCGACTAGGAGATCAAGTGGTGCAACTTCAAGAAATTTTACTTTCTTATTTTTGTGTAACTAATGAACAAGTTCAATATGTAAACTATGTAAGTGTGTATTTCTAATGTATGATGTTTGGTTGCTATGCTTCATTTATATTCAATTGTTATGATAATGTACACGAAGTCATCCGCCCCCGGACGTTTCCGCCGTCCAGGTTCGGGGGTGTGACAGGTTGGTATGAGAGCATTGTTTATAGTGAACTAGTATATCTAACCATACAAGATATACAACTACAAATACAATGGGACTAAAACACTCTGACTAAAAGTATACCTTGAGAATATAAGTATCTTCTAAAAGTATACATACTTGCTAGAACCGTATCATAATAAGAACAAAACAAAAGTATTTAGATTTTGAACACTACAGTCAAACCTGGGCAGTTATGTAATCATATCTGGAATAAATAGAGCCTGATCAACTGTATTTATTCGAGATACGACCAACATGTGTTTGGGAGTGATGGTGGTGTTGTAACAAGTCTAAAACTTACAAATCCTACATGAAAAGGAGCATTAGAACCAAACCTAAGGTTTAAAATACTATAGGAGTATTTTATGATACTAAACAATAACAACAAGTCTAAAAACGTATCGATTTCGTACATCAGGAAGCCCTAGGATCAAACATGTAATACTATAGTAGCATTTTAGAATACCATATGACCTCCACACTTAAATCTTCTACATATATCTCATACCTCCACTCTCTTGAAGACAACATGACTGAGCTTCACCCCGAAGACCCCTACTACCCTACGGTAATAGCCAACGAATGGGTCGAGGGAGAACCAGAGGAAGTGCAAAGGGAGAACCCATAAATTGGTCTTAAAGAATACCAAGAGATGGACCACGAGGGAGAGGATTCTGATGAGGAGTCAGACATGGATGAAGGCGTCGGAGAGATCCTTAGCGAGCCTTACCCCTCGGAAGCAATACCGAACCAACACATAGAACAGGAAGACCTTACCAATCATCTCCGCCCCTTAGAAGAGGAGGTGACCTCCGTAAGGCAACACCTCATGGAAGCTGAGGCTAGGGCAGCCTTAGCAGAGTAGAGAGCAGAAGAGGCCACTCGTGAAATGAGCGAAATGGTTGGACACCTTTATGCTATTTAGGCATATGAGAGTCATCACACTATTCCCATTAAGTCCTAGGTTTACCATGTAATTCGTCACAACTAATAGTAGTAAATCAAGAAAGGTATGCACTACAAGAACTCATGTAACCTGAGCCAACTTAAGGATCTGATATCTATAATATATTAGGGTAACTTAACATTTGTACAATACCTATTTCTACATACTACCATTAATACATCATAGGGATGTAGGTCGAAACAACGAGAATCATACAACAAAACATGTGATTCATAGGCGTACATGCTAAAGTTCATATATATAATCTAGATGAGATACGAGTAGAAATAACCATAGTTACTCATGAACCTGTTTCTCATCACGCAACAGAATCATGTCTTTCCATGGAAACCACCAGCTAGCCGACGAAACACCAGTTCTTCAGATGAACCCCGCAACCTTCCAAGTCGCTGTAACAGCTGCCGTGGCAGCCGTCATGGCGCAACTCAATGCCTACAACCCAAATGGAAATGGAAATGGTGTCGGCAACTCCAACTGTAGTAACAACCAAGGAAACCAACGAGGGACAACTTACCAAGACGCCCCAAACTCCAAACCTAAGGTCATGAAGCGAAAGCTAGGGAACAAGAAAGGAAGTGGATCGACTCAAGAGCCTACCAAAAGGAAACAAGTTGTAGCAGCCCCTAATCCCACTAGCCCCCTACCCCAGCACCGAGAAAACCGTATCATGGAAACCTCCCGCTCTGCAGCAAGTGCCGCTACCATCATCATGGAGTATGTCGGGAATTGCATTGCAATAGGTGCAACAAGAAGGGCCACATCTCCCGCTACTGTAGGGCCCCGGCCCATGCGTCACTCCAACCCTCAACCCAGAAGTAAGTCCAGTATGCCACGCATGCGTTGAGACGGGACACTTCAAGAGGAATTGTCCAACAAAGAAGAATGACGGAGGACCAGGAGGAGTTTAACAACAGGACATGATGAAGCAACAAGGAACCCTACTGGGATTACCGGTACGTTTCAAAACAACAAAAATTAAGCATCGCATTTTCATAAAATTTTTGCCAATTAAAATTCATAATCATAAAGTACTCCCTCATCCGAACTAATCATAACCTTCGTAGGAAAACTAAAGATCCTTGCGAAAGTTATGATAACTTAGTGTAAACGTAAGGCCGTGTGTAATTAAGATTCAACAAACTTATAGTGCGTGGACCCGCCTTAATTCTTATTCCTTGGCTAACTGTGGATTTGGGGCATAACCACTCAGACTACAACCTTTTCAATCTTGAATTACGTACGACTAAGCTACATCGAACCATCATAGAGAGGTCTAATAGAAATCAGACTATGAAATCACATCATTTATACCAAGGCACTCGTATTGCTAGGGCACCCAAAAATTCAGACCGAGACAACCACAATAGTAATACCAAGAACGAAATGGGTAACATTACAAATGTGTACATAGAACACACTATCATTTCAAACAATTATGCCTTTCAGATCAATCCAGCACCTATTACAATAAAGAGCCCAACGGTGTATAGATCTATACGGGGGTGACACCCCACAGCTGAGCTGTTCGCTACAGTTAGACTAGGCCAGTCTAGGGTGACAAAAACCTTATCCTATTCCGTCGGCGTCCCAAAGACGCAAAGACAGGCGAAATTGTCATTATTTAGTATGGTTATAACGACTCACTTAGAGGAATTAACGTTATAAGATTTACGGGAAACCATTCTATTTTCTTTTTGGGATAAAACAGGAAACCATTCTATTTTCTTTTTGGGATAAAACGGGAAACCATTCTATTTTCTTTTTGGGATAAAACAGGAAACCATTCTATTTTCTTTTTGGGATAAAACGGGAAACCTCATTTTTGATAAAACAACAATTTATAAGCACCGGTACTCAACCATCGGGGTTGAGATTCCAGCATCAGCTATCGTAGACAACATCGGGTTGTCTGGAAATCATTCTCTTTCTATTTTCGTAAGCATTAACACACATGCAATAATATAAGATCAAACACCAATATTTCAAACCATTTCTTTTTAGAAAATATCGGATTTCTGAAAGCGTTATGAAAACTATTTTAAACAAGTACAAAAACCATTTTTATACAAAACTGCTTATGAACTCACCAACTTTTTAGTTGACGCTTTTCAAAACGATTTGTATTCTCAGGGATCCAGTAACAGGTAGTAAGTTCGACTAGGAGATCAAGTGGTGCAACTTCAAGAAATTTTACTTTCTTACTTTTGTGTAACTAATGAACAAGTTCAATATGTAAACTATGTAAATGTGTATTTCTAATGTATGATGTTTGGTTGCTATGCTTCATTTATATTCAATTGTTATGATACTGTACACGAAGTCATCCGCCCCCGAACGTTTCCGCCGTCCAGGTTCGGGGGTGTGACAAATGTGGTGAATGACAAGTGTTAGAGCTTGTTAACACTTTCAAGTACCAACTTTGATAGAATTGAGCAAATATCATGTTGTCTTGGAATCGCATTGCTAAGTTGTCATACATAGAGTTGGAGTACTTACAAATTCTAAATTTAATTCACTCATTTAGTTGATTACTTATGTTTTTAATTGTTTATTTAATCATTGCGTTCTAAACCCCCCTCTCTTTACTATTGGTGACTATAGTACCTTGTGCAAAGAGGTATAGACCAATTGTCCCGTGTCTCTGTGGATCGACCCTACTTGCCTTCTACTACCTTTTAGTGCAATATAGTAGTGTTATTTTGGAGTATATTGTACCCCTTTATTTGTTGGGTTTGACACGCCTAACACTGGGCGTACTCAGTATGATTGGTGTACTTTGAGCTACGCTGGGCGTACTCCGTCCAGGTGTCGCGATCTCGTTCCAAGTCGTGCGGAAGACGTTGTGGCCTAGATCTTGACACGTGTCACTTGTTGGTTTAATCCAAAAATTAATTATCTTCTAAAATCCGTAAGTTTTGCATACTAGCTCTGTTTTTGACATTTTTTATATCCACGCATAGGTATCGACATGATCTACAACTTTCATTTAGACTCCGTCGGCTAATTTTTACTTTATTTTTAAATTTATATTTTAACAGACTTAGACAGTTAAAGTACGTTAAAAATTTATAACTTTGTCATCCGACGTCCGTTTTCGACTGTGTTTATATCGTTGAGCTCCTATTAGCGAGATCTTCAATTCTCATTTAGATTGTGCCGACTAATAATCGATCGATCTAAAATTTGATTTCCGGGTTGTGTACTGTTACGCGGAATCTTAAAAAATCAGAACTTCCTCAAACGAAGTCAGATTTGGACGTTCTCTATATGCACGCTCTCGGTTTAACGTCTACTACGACTTTCGTTTCGATCTCTAAGTCTAAAGAGTAGTTTATCAAAAATCCACCTTTTTTACGATATGCGGCATCGTGCCGGTTTAGTCGCGAAACTTCGACATGTCATAACTTCTTCGTTATAAGTCGGATTTCAGCGTTCCTTATATCCCCAGAATCTTTGTTAAGAATAATTCAATTTTCTTCAAAGATATTGGGTCTAATTATTAATTTATTTTAAAGGCGTATTTTATTCCTTTTTTATTATATCGTTATAAGCACATATATTGCACATAAATCACATAAATCACATAATACTCAAATAATTCTTCTTCATTACATAAAACAGTTTACAATTGTTGACCCTAACTATTACATCATCATAATAATGCTTAGCCAGAAACACGGGCGTTACAATTCTCTCCTCCTTAGGATGATTTCGTCTCGGAATCATGCATCAGCAAACAGATGTGGATAACGACTCATCATGTCACTCTTTGTCTCCCAGGTGAGGTTCGGCTCATTCGAATTTTTCCATCGCACTAGCACTGATTCGACCATATTGCGTCACAACTTCTTTGTCTTACAGTCAACAATTGCTTCAGGCTCTTCAATTAACCTTTTATCTTCATCAATCCTTAACTCCGAAAGTGGAATGATATCGGGAACTTCTCCCGTAAACTTCCTCAAATAACACACATGGAATGTGTTATGAATACCATCCAGTTCGTCTGGCAATTCTAGCTTGTAAGCTTGGTTCCCAATCCTCTGAAGAACCTTGAATGGCCCAATAAATCTTGGACTTAGCTTTCATCTCTTTCCAAATCTTATAAGTCCCTTCCACGGTGAGACTTTGAGAAATACCGAATCTCCAACTTTGAATGTCATTGTTCGTCGCTTCTTTTCAGCATAACTCTTTTTGTGATCCTGAGCTACTAACATCCTTTCTCTAACCAGCTTTAGCTTTTCAGCAGTCTGATGGTCTATTTCGGGGCCCGTAAACTGCTTTTCTCCAGCCTCAAGCCAACAAGATGTTGTACGAAACTTTTTTCCATACAGGGTTTCATAAAGTGCCATATTAATGCTCGAATGGTAACTATTGTTGTAGGAAAACTCTACCAAGGGTAAATGCTTATCCCGGTTACCTTGAAATTCTAGGGTACATGCTCTTAACATATCCTCCAATGTTTGAATTGTCCTTTCGCTCTTACCATCAGTTTTGCAGATGGTAGGTTGTACTTAAACACAACTTCGTACCCATTTCATCTTGTAGACTCTTCCAAAATCTTGATGTGAAACGACTGTCATGATCCGATACAATCATTAAGGGAACACCGTGAAGTCTTACTATTTCCTTCACGTAGGCATTTGCAAGCTTATCCATAGACCATCTTTCATTGGCTTCTATGAAGTGTGCACTCTTTGTGAAACGATCCACGACTACCCAAATCATGTCGCGACCGTTCTTCATCCTCGGTAGTTTAATCACAAAATACCTGGTGATGTCTTCCCATTTACCCATGGGTACAAGCAAAGGTTCTAAAGTCCCATACGGTTTCTGATGTTGCGCTTTAACTCTTTCACATGTTACATACTTTGCAACATCGAGCTTCATCGTCGGCCACCATTAGTAAGGTTTCAGATCCCTATATATATTAGTGCACTCGGGATGAATCGAGTACATGATGTTGTGAGCTTCTTCCATCAGAAGATCTCTTGTTCCTCCCATCTTAGGAACCCAAATCCTATCTTGGAATACATTCAATCCTTGACTATTCGTGTCGAATACCAACGTTTTGCCTAAACGTTCTTCCTTTTGGTCTTTTTTCTCCAAAGCATCTTCCTGATCTTTCTTGATGCTTTACACAATCAGCTACGACATTTTCTTTACCAGGGTGGTAAAGTATCTCGCAGTCAAAATCCTTGAGCAATTATATCCAGCACCGTTGTTTCATATTCAATTCTTTTTTATTAAAGAGATACTGGAGACTTTTATGATCAGTGAAGAGTTTGCACTTTGTGCCAGAAAGATAATGCCTCCATATCTTTAATGTGAATACTACCGCTGCCAACTCTATATCATGAGTGGGGTAGTGCTTTTCATGCTCTTTCAATTGTCAAGATGCATACGCTATTACTTTATCTCTCTGGGTCAGAACACAACCTAACCCAACTCCAGATACATCGCTATAGACTGCGAAGTCTTCAACTCCGTCAAGTAAAGAAAGAATTGGTGCTTCACATAACTTCTTATTTAATTTCTCGAATGCTTCTTCATGTTTCTCACTCCATGTATATGTAGCTCCCTTATGGGTCAAAGCTGTTAATGGAGCAGCTATCAAAGAAAGGACTTGAATAAACCTTCGGTAATATCTAGCTAATCCCAGGAAACTTCGAATCTCATTGGGACTTTTTGGCCGTTCCCATTTCATCACAGCTTCAATCTTTACTGGATCAACCATTATCCCTTCCTGGTTAACTACATGACCCAAGAATTGGACTTCTCGAATCCAAAAATCACATTTGGATATCTTTGCGTACAACTTCTCATTCTTCAAAACTTCTAATACTTCTCGCAAGTGCTTGCCATGCTCTTCCTGACTCTTTGAGTAAGATAGAATGTCATCTATGAACACTATTATAGATTTATCGAGGAATGGTTTACAAACGTTGTTCATTAAATCCATAAATGCTGCTGGAGCATTGGTTAGTCCAAATGACATAAGCAAGAACTCATAGTGTCCATATCTCGTTCTGAATGTGGTCTTCTCGATGTCTTGCTCTCTCACCTTCAAATGATGATATCCTAACCTAAGATCGATCTTTGAGAAATAGCTCGAACCTTGCAGCTGATCAAATAGGTCATCAATCCTTGCCAATGGATACTTGTTCTTTACCGTTGCCTTGTTCAGCTCTCTATAGTCTATGCACATCCTCATGTTCCCATCCTTCTTCTTCATGAATAACACCGGAGCTCCCTAGGGTGAAGAACTAGATCTAATGAAACCGTTGTCTAATAACTCCTGAAGTTGCATCATAAGATCTTTCATCTCCGTCGGTGCTAATCGGTATGGTGCTTTCGCTATTGGCGCCGATCCTGGCGAAAAGTCTATTTGAAACTCTACTTGTCTATCAGGGGGCTATCCAGGAATATCTTCAGGAAAGACTTCCGGATAGTCACACGCCACTGGTATTCTTTTCATTTCTTTGTTCTCCTTCTTCGCGTCGATCACAAATGCCAAGTTTGATGTACATCCTTTGGACAAAAACTTTCTGGAATTCTTCAGGGAAATGATCCCAAAATTTACTCTACGTTTGTCCCCGTACACCATAAACGAATCTTTTCCAGGTGGGTTTGATCTCACCATCTTCTTCATACATTGTCTCAAGACATCTTTTGCACTAAGCCAATCCATACTTAGTACAATGTCGAAACCGTTCAACTCAATGGGCAACAACTCCTCGTGGAATTTATTCCCGTTCAATTCGATGACGATGTTTTTAATGTAATCGCTAATAGGTATGAATTTGCCACTAGCAACTTCTACAAATAGAGCATTATCAAGTTTATTTACAGGCAATGCTAGTCTTCCACCTAATTTATGCGATATAAAGGAGTAATTTTCTCTAGAATCAAACAATATGTTGGCAGGCAATCCATTTACAGGAAAGGTACCTGAAGCGACATCTGCTTCATCCCTTGCTGCTTCCAGGGTCATCTGGAATACTCTTGCCTTTGGCCTTGGCGGAACATTAGGTCTTGCTGCCTCTTTCTTCTTCGGGCAGTCCCTAGAAATATGCGCTTGTTCATTACATCCGTAACACACCTTCTTGTTGAATGTACACTCGTTGGCGTAATGCCAAGTCTTCCCACACTTGAAACAAGTCACCTCCTTGCCATATTTTCCAGAGTGTTTCTTTTTGCACTTCTCACACCATTTTGCTTCTCCTCCTCCTCTTCCAAACTTCTTAGAACCAGACTTTGAGAACCTGCTTTTCTTGTTAGACCTTGAAGATCCATCAAACTTACTCTTCTCTCATACCTCAGTTCTCTCCAGACCCTTTTCCTGAAGCTGCGTCTCCACATTCTTGGCTGCTCTAACGACTGTCTTCAAAGTAGTTGCCATTTTGACCATTGGTCCAAAGTCTGATGGCAATCCGTTAGCAAACTTCTATATCTTGGAGAGTTCATTAGGCACCAAGTAGGGTAATAACTTCATCTTCTCGGTGAATGCGGTGACATACTCATCAACACTCATCTTTCCTTTCTTCAGGTTTTGAAACTCATTGTTTAGGTCTATCAGATCTACCTCTGAGTAGTATTGAGTTTTCAACTGCTCCATGAAAGCTTACCAAGACATCCTTAGGGCTTCTCCCTGTGGCATTGTATATTCCAACAACTTCCACCAACTTAAAACTCTGGTCTTTAGTTGTCTGACTGCAAAGACGGTTTTATGCTTGTTGCTGCAGTTGCGGCTTTCAAATATCATCTCCATTTCGGAGATCCAGTCCATAATCTCTACAGGCTTTGGGCTTCCAGAAAGACTTGGTGGTTTGGCACCCAAGAAGTTCTTATACATACGCCCATCCCTTTCAGTCCCTCTATCCGGGTCGTTGCTCCTTACCACTTGGGGTTTAACTTGACTCATAATATGGCTATAATTTCCTTCCTATGATTGTTCAATGTTCAGTTCAGGTTGTATAATGGGTACAATAGGTTCATCCCTATTATCATGCAACATTTGTATCGTCTCCTCCCTTTGTTCGGCCAGCATAGCCCAAATCATTGCTTGGACTCTTGCCACCGTGATTGGCTCGGGTGCAGTTGCTACCTTTGGTGCACGCTCAATCACTTGTGGTTCAGGCTATAGGTTTCCATTAGCGTTTCCTAATCCGCTGCGAGTTCTCACCATGTCGATCTATACACCAAAGCAGGCGAATTAAGATCTTTATTTAGAAATTTGAACACATAAAGTTTCCAGATCCGGTCGACAATAGACCATAGATTCGAGCAAATAAGAGCATCATAAGGCATTTTATATAAATTATTTAGCACATAAAAGCAATTTAGGCATCTTTCCTAAAATAAGCTAGTGCTCGGGTCTATATATTTCCTAAATATAGCAGACACTCATCTCACAATCATCGATTAGCATTCTAAGTTTAAGTCTATAAATCCAACAAATTCCTAGTTCGCTTAAACTAATGCTCTGATACCAACTATGATATTCCCAATTTCACGACCATAAAAGACCGATTTGTTTATGATTTATTTAAAATCAGAGTATCCTTTTGAAGCATAATATTGCGGAATTTGTTCCCAAAAATATGATAAAGATATTATCAAAGCATTTCCGAAGAAATGTATTTTAATTATATTAAAAACGTTGTGATGTCATCGTCAATACAGTACATAAGCATAAACGGAAAATAACATAGGCCTTACAACATTTATTATTCTACTGGCCTGTAACCCATAATTCTCTCATTTGATCATCACATCAGTGCTCTTGTGCCATTACCAATAACACAAGAAACTAATTCGGTCAGGCTTGGGAGCCTGGTGAGCACATAGGATTTTCAACCCACAATAATTAAGTTCTTTAGTTTCATCAAATCATTCAACCCGATTACCCGTTCATGTTATCCTCACTTTCTGTCCCTGAAGCATCTAATTTAAGGGACCTAGCCTAAGGATTAATTTCGATATTGACAACAATGCTTAGGGGATTCCATAGCAATATATGTCAGTAAGGTAACCATGAGGGGGATGGAGTACACCTAGTGAACACGTCGTTCACAAACACCTACAGGTTGCGAGCCTGCTAGCCTTCCACTGGACTGTCTAGAATAGTCCATGGTCGTCATCTATACTCCGCTAGATGACTGGATCAACTTTAACATCAAGGCCTCTCATAATTTATTACATCTTTCATTTTTCATCATCCTTCATCTACCCATTTTTTACCTAACATATTTATAGGTATAAAATAGATATACAGTTTAAATCAAATAAAACATGTATAAATCGTTCATTCAACATAGATATCAAGAACACAGATAATAGGAACATATACCACATAATTTATATTAAATACTTCATATCTATGTGTAATATGAAAGTAACTATGCACTCACTTGTTTAAGTAATGACTCAAAATTCGGGCAGCGCTTTGCTTCTAACTATCTTTTCCTTTGACATAACTGTAACACCCCGTTTATTAAATAAATAAATAGATAAAATTAAAATGAATAGTAGCTCTACAATCCATAATATTTAGTGGAGTTTTTGTTATCATTTGGACTTAATATGAAATGATTTATGGAAGCAGGGGCTAAAGAGTAAATTCTAGACCTAAGTTGAAAAGATTTTGTAGAGAAGGGGGCATTTGGTAACACAATGACTTTAGTTGTAAATAATTTGTAAGGGAGGGGCTGCATGGTAATTATTGGGACTTAAGTTGAAGGGTCCTTGGATGGATGGGGTTAAAAAGGTAAATTATAGACTTAGTTTGAAAGAAAAAGGGAAAGGAGGGACTGTTTTCATCATTATGGAAATAAGTTTAAGGGGACCGGGTATATAAACCCGTCACCCTCCCGGGAACCCTAACCCTAATATGAAGCAACATCCGCCGCTTATACCCTCCATCCTTCATCCGCCACCTCCTAGCCATCATTGAAGCCGGAAACCGCCGAAACCCAGCTGCCATTGCCGCCACACCTCCACCGTTCTCCTTCCCCTTCTTTCTGTCACCACCCGTAGCCACCAAGACGATCGCCGGTACTGTCCCATCTGTCTTCGCCTCCGACTCCATTCCACAGCGACTGGTCGTCGTCGTTGCCGTCGTGTTGCTTCAAGCTACCAGCGAAGTTGTGAAACGCAAGGACAGACCGCCGACTGCTGCCTTGCCCTTAAAGCGCCAATGTTACCCTAGCTGTCGGTGACGTCGCGAACAGACAAAAAAACCACTATGGACGACGCGAAGGCTGTTGAAGACGACGTCAAGGCTGTGTTTCGCCATTCCCGGACGCGCCTACTCCGACTGCCTTATGCCGGCGCGAGGTGGTTGTGTTGGTGTGTATTTTCTTGGGGTCCTACCTCTTATTTGGATTGTATGTTCATTTTTCCTGTAGGCCGGAAGCTGTAAGGGAACCACCATGGCGGCCAACCATGGTGGTTGCCACCCTCTTCCACCGTCGGCCACCACAAGGGTGGATGTGTGGGTGTGTTTATCTTATTGTGTGTGGGTTTATTTCGAGATATTGTGTTGTAAAATTGTAATCGGTGAAGGAATAATATAAGAAAATTCATAACCACCACCGTGAGGTGGTGGCTTCCGCCTTCTGCCACCACCAGCCGCCGTGTTGGGTGGCAGTGTGCTTTTGCTTGTGTTTAGACTGCTTTTGGGATGTTTGGACATAATTAGACTAGAACCATAACCACCACCGTGAGGTGGTGGCCGCCGTTGACCACCACTACCCAAGGTGGTAATGGGTGGTGCCCGACTTATGAAACCCTAGTTGACCTAATGAAACCCTACTTGATCTAAAGACTTGGCTTTTGGGCCTAATTGATGTGTTTTGGGTTGGAAACCCTAATCTTGGAGATTTTAATTTGGACTTATCGGGACCCACATTTTGGGCCATTGGAATTGAATTATGAATTACACCCAATCACACCATATGATTTATCTTGTAGAGTGATGGACTTATTTGATTAAGTCCTTAATGGGTTAAGTGACAAACACTTAACCCTAATCGTCATTTTATGTGAAAAACCTAATTTTGCTTGGGCTTTGAGTTGGGCCTTCCTATTGGGCTTTGGTGATTGGGCTATTGATGGGCCATCCAAGAACAAGCATATAGACTAGAATATTTGGATGGGCTTTAGGGTAAGGCCCATGTGAGGGTTTGGGCCCAATTTGGAAAATTGGGCCATAGATGGGCCATAACTGGGCCTTAAGGATCATGAGAGGTTGGACCATTGGAATGCTAAATGTTTGGACTAGAAGAAATGGTTGGGCCTTAGGGTAAGACCATGTAAAGGTTTGGGCCCAATTTGGAAAATTGGGCTATATGATGGTCTTTGGTTCATAGTTTGACTTTTGGGCCTCTGGATTGGGCCTTGGGCTTGAATAAAGCTAAGTTAGGGGTAAAGTAGTCTTTTACCCAAACATGGACTTATAGATATATGATGGAACGCAATTATTAATTGGATATTGTTTTTATGTTTACAATTCGGGAATCTGTCATCCAACAGCAAGGGTTTTGTTTGTAAGACTTCAGAAGTGCGAGGTGAGTTACCTTCCAGTAGAAGTGGGTCTAAGGCACCAATGCCAGCCCATTAGTAGGTGATTATAGTTAAGATGATTGTCTTTGTGATAATTTTCTGGTATGATATTATTTGTCATGCTTTACATGCTAGTATGTTATGTTATTATGTGGAAGCGGTAAGGGGTGAAATAATCCCCAGTTACCGGTTGAAAGATACCGAAGGGGAGACCAGCACCCAAATATGCTAGGCAGTATATATGATTTATATGTATATGTTATGTTATTATCTGGTAGTGGTAGGGGTGAAATAGTCCCCAGTTAACGGTTGAAAGATACCGAAGGGGAGGCTAGCACCCAGTTTTGCTAGGCAGTTACCGGTTGAAAGATATCGAAGGGGAGGCCAGCACCCAGTTATGCTAGGCAGTTACCGGTTGAAAGATACCGAAGGGGAGGCCAACACCCAACTATGCTAGGCAGTTACCGGTTGAAAGATACCGAAGGAGAGGCCAGCACCCAGTTATGCTAGGCAGCTACTGGTTGAAAGATACCGAAAGGGGAGGCCAGCACCCAGTTATGCTAGGCAGTTACCGGTTGAAAGATACCGAAGGGGAGGATAGCACCCAGATATGCTAGGCATTATGTGTTTATATGGTATGTGGTATGATGGGGGAACTCACTAAGCTTCGTGATTAAGGTTTTCAGTTTTGGTTTCAGGTACTACGTTTTCAAAGGGAAGGAGTCGGCTTGATCGCAGCGCATCACACTATGTTTTCTGCACATGAGATTTATGGGATTACACTCTGATATTATTTTATGATAACATGTTTTGATTATTGTCACTTTGGTTTGACATGGTATGTTATTATGGATGTTTTCTTATACTGTTGGTTTTATAATAACTTAATTAAAATAAAATTTGTGGTCTTGAATTTTGGGATGTTACAAGTTGATATCAGAGCCTTGGTTTGAGGGATTCAGACACACTCTCGGGTGTGTCTGGACTCAAACCGAGGACTTGGTATGAAAATTTTCAAAAGAAAAATCATTTTATAAAAAGAGGTTTGAAAAGAATTTGAAAAGAGAAAAGAACTTTGAAAAGAACAAGGTGTATGATGCGTGCAATCAGCCGAGCTCAAGTAAGTTTTCCCCAAGATACCCATACATGTTATGTTATGATATGATATGATTATGAGAACTGCATGCTAGATTAGGGCTAAGGATCTAGGAAGGATGCCTTATATGCCTACTGTATGTGCTAATAGATCTGCATGCTAGTACTGATCAGTCAGTGATATGATAGCCTGTTTAGGTTATTCCTGATTGTATGAGCCTTAGAATCTCATGCCAGTATAGATTCATGATAAGAGGATAAAATGGTTTGATTGAAGTATGTTGGTTAGATTTTCCATTGTCTGAATGTTGTTTTCTTTGTGCTTTGTGGGACTCTTGGTGATGTGAATTGACTACTAAGTGGATATGCAAAGTCACATGGGGCACAAGTTGAATAATCTCATAGTGAAGGACTTGGCCCTATTACGCAGCTCTTGTCTGAGTCCAACCATTTTAGGATTGAGTCTTTTACTCGAAGGATTATCTGATCATTGTTGCATGTGACTATTTTCGTTTGGTAGTTAGTTGACATTGGTAGGAGTCTTTCAACAGCTGAGGACTGGGTGGGTTCGGGAACCTAGGAAAGCCTAGGATATGCTTCGGTGGGTTAGAAGTGAGGTTTAGTGAGACTTAGGTGCATCAGTTTGACGAAGTGACTTGGAGGATTCGGGAGGATTGCTGAGGAAAGTATGGATATGTGTGGAAGGTAGTATTGGGCTCGTACTACTGAAAGCACAAGATACATACTCGAATCGGTGAGAGTCTTGGAGAATCTAAGAAGCTTCAAGGAGGAGTTTGTGACCTGGTTTGGGGACAGAGGATGTTCCAGCTGTTGCAGCTCAGCCATTGGCAAGTGAGCTAGTGAGCGTGACAGGGTGTCAGACCCTGGCGGATATGACTCCCAAAGTCTGAGGATGCCAGATCGATTTGGAGCACTTGGAGAAGACAGGGTCATGCCAGGTGCATATAGTAGAGGGTCCCGGGAAGAGACCCAAGACTTCTGATCATCGGGTGAAAGGCCAGCAGGGCCGGAGTCAGTGAAGCACGTGCGGGAAAGTGCACAAGGGAGTTTGTCGTTCCAGGGGTTTAGGCTGCTACAAGTGTGGCGGGGTTGGTCATGTCAGCAGAAGGAGTCAGGCCCTGCAGTGTTAGATAGGAGAAGTCAGAACTCCAACAGGCGATGTTGCGGGTGTGTAACCTTACCTTCTTTCAGTTTTATCGGCACATTGTTGTGAGAATTTTGCTTTAGTTTGGAATATTGTAGCGGGTTGGGTAATTGTATCCCTGGTTTATTTCTTTGCTCCTGTTGGGTTAGATCATCAAATATCGTCATATGCCAATTCCATACCATGAATTACTGAGTAGTTAGTAAAAGGTCGTTCCCCTTTTTCTGGATTGCGGTGTTCAGTGTTCTCTCGGTTTGGAGTGGAGATCAGTCAGGGGTGCTATGTGGAAGGCATGTGGTTAGTTTCATCAAGCTAGTACACCCGTATCGATGGGATATAGTGGTTTTATCATCTGTTTCGGTATGATCGGTGGTGGCCTAAGGGAGAACTTCTGGGTTCTAGCACTGCTGACACTAGGAGAGGAGTGGTAGCAGGAATATACGGGTGTTAGACGCAGATGTGTTTGATTATTGGATGTTCCAAGAGAATTGTATTTTCGCATGGGCTGTGTTCGGTTAGATTTCAGTGGTACTGCGAGATTGGAAGTGGGAACGAGGATTCGTCAGTCGGGGTGAAGATTAAGGCCTCCTGTTGTCAGCATGGGAGGTGAATTGAGGTATCAGATTGGACCAGATTGCAAGGGTACTCTTCAAGATTTCAGAGGATGGACGATCTTAGGGTTTGACTGGTAGTGGAACGCTAGCATTGGTAAGCACAGGTTGTCGAGAGTGGACTATTAGGAAGTAAGAAGGATTGGGAATCCTTCAATTCTCACGTGCCGGGAAGACTTAGTAGAATTTAAGTGAGGGAGAATCGATCAGGTATCCAGGAGCATAAATAGGTGTGAAACTAGGATGAGTTTCGCATCCCCGATAGGGCGAAAGGCGGTCGAGTGGCCGTCTAGATTCAGGATTGTGAGTTGGGAGTTCGGAACACGTTCCAATATTTGGTTCACGCTTTTCCTTGGCATTGGATAGCTGGTTTCGGGGAGCAGGTTAGAGCTCAATTTATTACTCGAGTTCAGTTGAGTGTTAGGTCGAGCACGTGTTCGACCCAGTATGGAAAGTGTTGTAAGACTACGGGAGTAGCCGTAGCATTCACTAGCGGTCAGGTAGTGTGGGAAGTGTTGTAAGTCTGCGGGTGTAGCCGTAGCATTCACGAGGTTGGCAGATAGTGCTAGAGTGATGTAAGTCTGCGGATGTAGCCGTAACATTCACGAGGTTAGCAGATAGTTTTAGAGTATTATAAGACTGCGGGTGTAGCCATATAATTCACAAGGTTGGCAGATAGTGCTAGAGTGTTGTAAGTCTGCGGGTGTAGCCGTAGCATTCACAAGGTTGACAGATAGTGCTAGAGTGTTGTGAGACTGTGGGTGTAGCCGTAGCATTCACTAGGTTAGTAGATAGCATGAGCGTGTTGTAGAACGCGGAAGGAACAGTAGTACCAACCAGTTCGGGTGCAGCAGTGAGGATATGGAAATCCATGGATTGGGTTACGGAATTACCCAGATGGGTAGATCTGGTTGAGCCAGCGATACAACCGTAGGGACGCCACTACAGTTATGAGATCAAGGAAGCAATGGACTGCTTAAAGTCGTTTGTGATATAAGGCTACCATTGGTCATGTAGGAATCACTTTTAGCCTTGGATTTGGTGACGTCAGGACTCGACGTATGGACCCGATCAGTTAGATCAGAAGGTCGCTAGAGCCACAATGGCATGATAACTAGTGGCAACTATCGACAGAGAAGGATTTCGTTTGGATGTCGTGTGAGGCGACTACATGGGAGTCCTTTGGCTCCGCAACCGGGCCGGAACCCGGTATTTTTGATGGCTGGCGAACGAATCAAGACCAGGGAGGTCTCGGTAGATTTTGGAAAGCAGCCATGTCGCAGCATACTGCTTCAAGTAGTTTAGTGTTTCGGGCAGTTTTGGGGTCTCGGGCAGTATTAGTGTTTCAGGTTTGCAGGTACGGACGAACAAACTGATTGATTGGGAAGTGATAGGTCACACACAGCGGGATTATCTGAGCCTTGGCCAAGTATAAGTGATCTGCAAGGATAATTAAATTTGTGACCCCGTTTTCCAGTGGGAACCTCGAGTTATCAGAAGTTGAGTAGTCAGTTGAGAGACAAGTGGACTGGATTCAACAATAATGATTCGGTATGGGTGGTCTGTCAGGGAGTCAGACCATCTCGAGACTACAGATTTCAGGTTGAGTAAATGTGATGGTTGCAAGGAATTCGTTCATCTGTGGATTTTAGGGCCTTACGAAGGTTGGTCACGGTTACCCTAGGAAGGCTAGGGTGTGCCCAAAATTGTGGCCATGTTACTTGAGTGGTTGGCGTGTAAGGGATGGTAAGGAATAATTTCGAGGACGAAATCTAATTTAAGTGGGGGAGAGTTGTAACACCCTGTTTATTAAATAAATAAATAGATAAAATTAATATGAATAGTAGCCCTAAAATCCATAATATTTAGTGGGGTGTTTGTTATCATTTGGACTTAATATGAAAGGATTTAGAAGCAGGGGCTAAAGAGTAAATTCTTGACCTAAGTTGAAAAGGTTTTGTAGAGGAGGGGCTATTTGGTAACACAAGGACTTCAGTTGAAAATAATTTGTAAGGAAGGGGCTGCATGGTAATTATTGGGACTTAAGTTGAAGGGTTTTTGGATGGCTGGGGTTAAAAAGGTAAATTATAGACTTAGTTTGAACGAAAAAGGGAAAGGAAGGACTGTTTTCATCATTATGGAAATAAGTTTAAGGGTACTGGGTATATAAACCCATCACCCTCCCGGGAACCCTAACCCTAATATGAAGCAACATCCGCCGCTTATACGCTCCATCCTTCAGCCGCCACCTCCTAGCCACCATTGAAGCCGGAAACCGCCGAAACTCAGCCGCCATTGCCACCACACCTCCACCGTTCTCCTTCTCCTTCTTTCTATCATCACCCGCAGCCACCAAGACGATCGTCGGTACTGTCCCAGTTGTCTTCGCCTCCGACTCCATTCCACAGCGACTAGTCATGCCGCTGCCGCCGTATTGCTTCAAGCTACCAGCGAAGCTGTGACATGCAAGGACCGACCGCCGACTATTGCCTTGCCCTTGAATCGCCAACGTGACCCTAGCTGTCGGTGACGTAGCGAGCGGACGGAAGAACCACTATAGACGACACCAAGGTTGTTGAAGACGACGTGAAGGCTGGGTGCCGCCATTTTTGGACGCGCCTACTCTGACTGCCTTATGCCGCCGCGAGGTGGTTGTGTTGGTGTGTATTTTCTTGGGGTCCGACCTCTTGTTTGGAGTTTGTGTGCATTTTTCTGTAGGTCGGAAGCTGTAAGGGAACCACCATGGCGGCCAACCATGGTGGCTGCCACCCTCTACCATCGTCGGCCATAATGAGGGTGGCTGTGTGGGTGTGTTTATCTTATTGTGTGTGGGTTTATTTCGAGATATTGCATTGTAAAATTGTAATCGGTGACAGAATAATCAAAGAAAACTCATAACCACCACCCTTAGGTGGTGCCTGGCGCCTTCTGCCGCCACCAGCCGCCGTGTTGGGTGGCGGTGTGCTTTTGCTTGTGTTTAGACTGCTTTTGGGATATTTGGACATAATTGGAATGGATCCATAACCACCACTGTGAGGTGGTGCCCGACGCTGTGAGCCGCCGTTGACCACCACTACCCGAGGTGGTAGTGGGTGGTGCCCGACTTATGAAACCCTAGTTGACCTAATGAAACACTAATTGATCTAATGACTTAGCTTTTGGGCCTAATTGGTGTGTTTTGGGTTGGAAGCTCTAATTAGGGTTTAGAAAACCCTAATCTTGGACATTTTAATTTGGACTTATCGGGACCCACGTTTTGGGCCATTGGAATTGAATTATGAATTACACCCGATCACACCATATGATTTATCTAGTAGAGTGATGGACTTAATGGATTAAGTCCTTAATGGGTTAAGTGAGAAACACTTAACCTTAATCGTCATTTTATGTGAAAACCCTAATTTTACTTGGGCCTTGAGTTGGGCCTTCCTATTGGGCTTTGGTGATTGGGCTATTGATGGGCCATCCAAGAACAAGCATATAGACTAGAATATTTGGATGTGCTTTAGGGTAAGGCCCACGTGAGGGTTTAGGCCCAATTTGGAAAATTGGGCCATAGATGGGCCATAACTGGGCCTTAGGGATCATGAGAGGTTGGACCATTCGAATGCCAAATGTTTGGACTGGAAGAAATGGTTGGGCCTTAGGGTAAGACCATGTAAAGGTTTGGGGCCAATTTGAAAAAATTGGGCCATATGATGGGCTTTGGTTCATAGTTTGACTTTTGGGCCTCTGGATTGGGCCTTGGGCTTGAATAAAGCTATGTTAGGGGTAAAGTAGTATTTTACCCCAAACATGGATTTATGGATATATGTTGTAACCCAATTATTTATTGGGTATTGTTTTGATGTTGACAGTTCGGGAATCTATCATCCAGCAGCCAGGGTTTTGTCTGCGGGACTTTAGCAGTGCGAGGTGAGTTACATTCCAGTAGAAGTGGCTCTAAGGCACCAATGCCGACCTACTAGTAGGTGATTATAGTTGAGATGATTATCTTTGTGATAATTGTCTGGTATGCTACTATTTTTCATGCTTTACGTGCTAGTATGTTATGTTATTATGTGGTAGCGGTAAGGGGTGAAATAGTCCCCAGTTACCGGTTGAAAGATACCGAAGGGGAGGCTAGCACCCAGATATGCTAGGCAGTATATGATTTATATGTATATGTTATGTTATTATGTGGTAGTGATAGGGGTGAAATAGTCTCCAGTTACCGGTTGAAAGATATCGAAGGGGAGGCCAGCACCCAGTTATGCTAGGCAGTTACCGGTTGAAAGATACCGAAGGGGAGGCCAGGACCCAGTTATGCTAGGCAGTTACCGGTTGAAAGATACCGAAGGGGAGACCAGCACCCAGTTATGCTAAGCAGCTACCGATTGAAAGATACCGAAGGGGAGGCCAGCACCTAGTTATGCTAGGCAGTTACCGGTTGAAATATACCGAAGGGGAGGCCAGCACCTAAATATGCTAGGCATTATGTTTTTATATCGTATGTGGTATGATGGGGGAACTCAGTAAGCTTCATGCTTGATCGCAGCGCATCACACTATGTTTTCCGCACATGAGATCTTTGGGTTTACACTCTGATATTATTTTATGATAACATGTTTTGATTATTGACACTTTGGTTTGACGTGGGATGTTATTATGGATGTTTTCTTATACTGTTGATTTTATAATAACTTAATTAAAATGAAATTTTTGGTCTTGAATTTTGGGATGTTACAATAACCTAGTGTCATTATCACTAAGTTTTAGTCTAGTATTTATTCTGACTAATTATTAGTCTAGATTCATCATTATTTCAAAGTCTACTTCAAGATCTATCAAGTAAGGATCAGCCAGGCAGGATAGTTGGGAGGCAGGACCATTTCGGCGAATAGCCTTTCTGAAATCCAACAACCAAGCCAACGTGACCATTCTAGACACCTCTCCCGTAAGTAGATTGTAACATCTCAAAAACATGATCCAAAAATTTCATTTTAATTTAAATAAAACAGTATTCCAACATCATCCATACTGTTAACATGTTCTCGCGCGTCTATTAAACAAGTAAATTATCACTGTTTGTTGCACTAAAAATATAGCACAGGGAAGTAGGGTCGAATCCTCAGGGACACAGCTTAAAAGTTAATGCCTTTTTGCATCAGACACAATCAAGTCAAGAAACATAAAATATAAAAGGGGGTTTTAATTAAAACCTAAAACTAAAAACGCAGTAATATTAAACTAAATGAAATCAATAATAAAAACGGTTTCAGTTCTGCTGCGACTTTCCTAATCATGAAACTAACCCATATCTGATTATTTGAGATGCGTTCTGTCTAAGCTGGTACTGAGAAAAACTAACAAGCTCTAGTATAATCTCTTTTACCTTATTTAGTTAACCAAAACAAAATTAACCCTAACTCTTTACTGTCTAATCAAACAAGCTTTTAATTAAGATCAGAAAAGTTGCATTATAATCTACGTAAAATTCCCAGCAATACCTAATACTTCTCACAATCTCGGAAGCGTAAATATATGATTTTTATAGTTTATATCAGAGTTAAATCCCAAAACGGAACCAATCTGATACTTGTTACTTTTACCAGTTGACAAAAATAACTATGGATTCTATTAATTGATTAACTGGAATGATAAAACCCTAAATAGGTGATCAGACTAACAAGAATTTAAAACCAAACATTCATTAAGCTTAAAACTAAAAAATATTGATAGAAATACAAATCAAAAACCAGATCTAATGATCAATCACATGAAAACTACTTGTCTATGCAGAACTGCACACCAGGGTTTTATCCAGACATGGCTAAAATCTTATCTAGAACAATAAAAAGAAACATTAAACTACTAAATCTTAATAATCTACTTGAAGGAGAAGATTCACAGTCTTCAGATCTTCATAAATCGTTGAAATCGGGGAAGAAACACCTCCAAAATCGTATGTTCGTCGTCTGGTACCTCTGGAATCGCCAACTTAGGTTACTGGAAGGTTATGAGGGTCTATTTATACGTCCATCAGCAAAAACGATGCACATGCGATCGCATGTTTCAAAGTTGCGATCGCATGTTTTGAGAAAACAGGTCACGTGACCTTTTTAATGAAGTAGGATGCTATTTTGGCACTTTTTGGGATACTTACGATCGCATAGACTGAAGTTGCGATCGAATAGACCCATATTCTTCTTCCAGACGAATTTTTGGCACGAAAAAAACCTCGAAGACGAGTTGCGACCAAACTTTCGATCGCATAAAGGCTCCATGTGATCGCATGGACCATAGTTGCGATCACATGTTTTGTCTAAGACGTCCGAAATTTCGTCTACTTTTCAGATCATTTTCAATCGCGTCAATAGAAGTTACGGTTCATGAGATATGGTCAAAATACTGACACGGGGTCAAAGCTGGCAGCAACATCCTTTAACTTTAGATTGCAGATTCTATCTTCGTGTAATCAATTTGATCGAATGTTTCTTAACCAAAGAATCTTCCAAGCATTCCTCATAACCCTTCATAAGTCCCAAGCTCCATTTTAAGCTCCAAACATGCATCCAGCTGCTCCCAAAGCACTGCTCCACTCGAACTATCTGAAATTGACATAAAAACATGAGCAGTAGGAGAATTCTAACGAAAGACATGAGCTGAACATTATTTAGACAAATGACATGCAAATGTACAAAATATGATGCTAAAATGATAATTAAAACTACCCTATAAGATGCATGAAATGGCATCTAACAAATTTCCCAAAGGTTAAACCTTACTTGCCCTCAAGTAAGAAAAATGATAAAACATTATAAACAAATGGAAAGATGTAGATGGCATAAAAAGAATTTAGAATAAAATAAAAAGAAAATAAAAACTTTAACTAAAATACTTCACTCTTTTTTTTGTCACATGATCCGATTTCACAACGAGGAAGCTTCAATGAAATCACTACCTAGACAACAGTCTCAATATCTTATATTAACGATTCATATTTATATTTAATGAGTTAAACCAAGCTTGAGCAAATACTTTTTACGCCAAATTAAATTTGTGAAAACAGTGTATTTTTAAAAATCATTTCACGAAAATTTGTTTATAAAAACTTAGCTTGACCAACCCCTCCTTTTTTCCGAACTCGTCCAGTAAACGCGGTAAGCTCCATTATAGATAGAAAATCCAAGCTTACCCATATGATTCCACTGTCGAGGGATCAATCTCATTATACCACACATCTTCTTCGTCTTGATCAACTCTTCAGATTTAACTTTCTTGCTTCTTGATTTCGACTTAAACTTGACTTGGATTTGACTTTGAATTGCAGATTTCTTCAAGTTGCTTGATGTACCATTTCTAACATATATATATATATATATATATATATATATATATATATATATATATATATATATATATATATATATTGACTGGGTGTGAATTTTACCTTGAGGCCCACCATATCTTCAATACTTCAAAAATGATAATAAATTGTGGGTATAACAAGAGTTCCCTCCCAACCTCAAAAGGCGCAGAAACTATAGGGTTCGGTACTTCAAGGAATGATAAGGGTTATCCAATCTAGGTTCTTTTTAAGTCACTCAAGGAAATTATTTCTAAAACACTGTTCGTTTTCCATCCCATACTTCCATTGTAAAAATTATCTGGCTCATATGTTGGTTCATATTGAAAACATTTAAAACACTTGAAAAGAAAATTCTTAAAATTGAGTGTAATGAGATCGTTATTTTCGGTAACTGTCACATTTCATCCTAACAGAGCTATCGAATGTAAATAATATCCTCATCTCATGTAATTTTTTTAAAAAAATTCGATTTTTTTAATAGATTTTTAAGATTTTTTTTATATGTAGAAAATAAAAAATAAAAATAACTAGAAATAAAATCTTTTTGGGTTTTCTCCTCTTATTTATGAATGCAGAAAAATAAAATATTTTTTTGGATTTTTTTAAATTTATATATGTAAATGCAATGCAGAAAATAAAATGCAAAAGGAAAAAAATTAAATTTGAAAAACTGAAAAATTAAGTTTTTTTTAACAAAAAATGCAAATTTTCATACTAACCCCCTCCCCAAGCTTAAAATGATGCATTGACTTCAATGCTCAGAGATAAATGAACAACTCAATAAATAATATAAAAGCAAAAGGGTACAGCTAGGAAAGAATGTACCTGATAAGTTTGCAGAAATCTGATTTTGACGAAGATGTGGCAAAAAAATCTGAATTTCAGCAACTCTGTCGGTCCTCTGATTTCCCCAAACTTGTTTGGAACTACGACCATCTCTTTTTATGAAAGCGTAAAAATTAAAACTACTCATCGGGTTTGCCTCCCGGAAAGCCGCCCATTTTTAAAGTCGTTGGCTCGACTTTGCCCAACCAGATTTATGAACTGGTGTGGTTGAGACTTCTCTGAAGCTCAACTCTTTTTCTTGTGACTCCAAATCCCTTCAAATATGGCAATATGGGTGGATCTGGAACTTGTTCAGCAAATTGGAAAGACTCAAGATTTACTTCAAATAAGTCTTTCAGATTATTATATTTCTTCCTCTTTCTAATCTTCTTTTCCTTTCCAGAAATCTCCTCATTATTTTCTTTAAACTTTCTTCTTTTCAGATTCGTATCTGAAATCAACGCTTCCACCTTTTCTTTGCCCAAAAACATTTTTCTTTTCAGATTTTCATCTGATTCTTCCTCAGATTCCAGCTCCTCCTCTTCTTTTTCCAAAAGTTTGTTTCTTTTCAAAATTTGATCAGATTTTTCTTCAGCAAGAATCAGATACTCATCATTCACCTCCCTGAGCTTATCTTCTGCCAGCTCCTCTAATGTGTATGATAAATTTCTGTCTGCAAACTTTTCTTGCACAAAGACATTACAAAACCCACAACAACCCTCTAATAAAGGACTGTTGGTACCAAGATAATTGACATAAATATTTTTCAGAAGGAAAATCATCATTATTAATTTGAAATTTAACCACTTCTTCATCAAACTCCATTGAAATCATGCCATTAAAAACATCAATTTTCGTTTTTGCAGTTTTGAAAAAAGGCCTTCCCAAAATAATAGAGTTCGCATCAGAAGTGTCCAGGTTTCCCATGTCCAAAATGTAAAAATCAGCGGGAAAAATCAGATTATCCACTTGGACAATAACATCATCCAACACACATTTTGGGTGTACTGTCGAGTGGTAAGCCAACTGTATAATTGTCCCGGTCTTTGGCAAAGATCCAAATTTTAATTTTTCAAAAATAGAAATGGGAGGACATTAACTTATGCACCTAAGTCAAGCATGGCTTTTGGAAAATTTAGGTTCCCCAATTTACAAGGAACTGAGAAAATTCTCGGATCCTTGCACTTTGGAGGCAAACCTTTTTGCAAAATTAAAGAAATATTTTTGCCAGCTTTTAAAATCTCATTAAATTTCAGTTTTTTATTTTAAACACATAATTCTTTTAAAAACATAGCATAACAAGGAATGTGTTCTATAACATCAAGTAACGAGATATTTACCTCAACTTTGCGAAAAATGTCCATGATATCCTCATCCTCACGCTCGCGTTTCGTGCTCCTCAGTTGCGATGGGAAGGGCGGTAATGGCTTGTACTCCATCAAAAATTGGCTTGGGTAGTGTTGGAGTTTCTTTTTCTTTATCTTTTTCATCATCTTCGTCGACCATAACCTCTTCATACTCTTCTACTTCAACTCCTTTTTCTGTCTCTTCTACATTTCCTTCTTCAACAGAAACTTCTTCAAATTCTTCTTCATCTTTGTCTTATGGTTCAAATAAGTTTTGGCCTCCATATGTTTTCCCGCTTCTCAAAGAAATAATACTTACATTGTGCTTTGGATTGTTTTCAGTGTGTCCCGGTATCTTTGTCTTATGATTTCTGTCTGGAATGCTTGGGTGCTCATGGCAAGACTCTTCACTATATCTTCTAAGGCCACGCTGGAACTGTTGGGTTGTTGTTGTGTGTTCTGATTCTGGTAATTTGAATTCTGGAAGTTGGGTTGAAAATGAGAATTCTGTTGAAAGTTCGTTTGCTGAAAACCCGGTAGCTGAAAATTTCGTTGCTGATGGAATCCGGGTGGGATCTGATATTGCTGCTTCAGCTGAAAATTATTTTGGTAATTGTTCTGATAGCCTCCAACAGCTTTTACTGCAGTTGTATCCTCTTGCAGTAACGGACACATATCTTTCGGATGTTCCGTCTTCAAACAGATCCCACATGGTTTCTTCGCAGTTGCTTTTTCTTTCGTTAGGAGCAGAACAACATTCGTCAATTCAGATATTTGCGCTTCCAGATGAACATTGTTGACTTCCTTGACTCCCCTTAGCTGATCTGGATACCACTCGTCTTCATTTCCGGAATGTTTAGACTCGATCGCCAGCTTTTCGATCAGCTCCCTGATTTCAGTTGGTGTGTTATCACCCAAAGAACCACCACTAGAAGCATTTATCAGGCGCCTCTCCATGGGTGTTAGGCCTTCACAAAAGCAATTGTAGAGTTGATAATCATTGATCCCATGTTGGGGGCACCGAACCAGAAGCTTGTTGAACCTTTCCCAGTAAGTATGTAAGGCTTCTCTCTTTCCTTGTTTGATCCCAACGATTTCTCTTCTGAGACTGGAGACTCGCATTTCTGGAAAGTATTTCTCGAAGAACAGCTTCGCGAGTTCTGTCCAAGTGGTGATGGAACCAGATGGGAGTTCATATAATCATTCCCTTGCTGAATCTTGAAGTGAAAAAGGGAATGCCCTTAGCTTAATTTAGTCTTCTGTAACAACATGTGGCTTCATTCCTGAATAAACCACATGAAATTCCTTGAGGAATTTATGTGGGTCTTCGTTTTCCACTCCTCTGAAAGTGGGAAGAAGGTGAATCAGCCCAGATTTGAGTTCGAAGTTTTGGGCTTCTGGAAACGTAATGCAAAGGGGCTGCTGGTTGACCTCTTGGGTGACCCATTCGCAAAGAGTCTTTTTAGCATCGTCTCCATTTTCGCTCATGGCTGATTCTTCAAATTCGGATTTTGAAGAATCTGTGCATTCAGATTTAACGGAAGAGGGTGGGGAGTAAGTTTTATATGGGTTGTTTTGAGGAGAATATGGGGGTACTTTCAGAATAAATGGATCTGATTCGTTTCACAAGGGAGTGCCTTGTGGAGTGGAGGTTTTTGGAGGTACGGAAGATTATGAACCAAAGAGACCAGTTGATCGTTTCTTTCTTGCTTCTTCTTTCTTCAGTCTCCTTGCAGTTCGCTCAATTTTTGGATCAAAAACTCAAGGTGTACCTGAACGAAAAAATCTTGGCATAAAACTATTAAAAAGCATTGTGTCGTCGGCAACGACGCCAATTTGTTAACACGTTGTCGCGCGCATATTAAGCAACTAAGTTATCACTGCTGGTTTGACTAAAAATATAGCATAGGGAAGCAGGGTCGAATCCTCAGGGACATAACCTAAAAGTCAATACCTTTTTGCATCAGGCACAATCTAGTAAAGAAACAGAAAATATAAAAGGGAGTTTTAATTAAAAACTAAAACTAAAAACGCAGTGATACTAAACTAAACGAAAATCAATAATAAAAACGGTTTCAGTTCTGTTGCGACTTTCCTAATCATGCAACTAGCCCATATCTGATTATTTGAGATGCGTTCTATCTAAGCTGGTACTGATAAAATCTATCAAGCTCCAGTATAATCTCTTTTACCTTATTTAGTTAACCAAAACAAGCTCTTCAATTAACCCTAACTTTTTACAGTCTAATCAAACAAGCTCTTAATTAAGATCAGAAAAGTTGCATTATAATCTATGTAAAATTCCCAGCAATACCCAATACTTCATTAAGCTCAAAACCTAAAATACCCAATACTTCTCACAAGCTCGAAAGCGTAAAGATATGATTTTTACAGTTTATATCAGAGTTAAATCCCAAAACGGAACCAATCTGATACTTGTTACTTTTACCAGTAGACAAAAACAACTACGAATTCTATTAATTGATTAACTGGAATGATAAAACCCTAGATAGGTGATCAGACTAACAAGAATTTAAAACCAAACATTCATTAAGCTCAAAACTGAAAAATCTAGATAGAAACACAAATCAAAAACCAGATCTAATGATCAATCACATGACAAGTACTTGTCTATGCAGAACTGAAAACTAGGGTTTTAGCCAGACATGGCTAAAATCTGATCTAGAACAATAAAAAGAAACATTAAACTACTAAATCTTAATAATCTACTTGAAGGAGATGATCCACAGTCTTCACATCTTCAGAAATCGTTGAAATCGGAGAAGAAACACCTCCAAAATTGTATCTTCGTCGTCTGGTACCTTTGGAATCGCCAAATTAGGTTACTGAAAGGTTATGTGGGTCTATTTATACGTCCAACAGCAAAAAGGACGTGCATGCGATCACATGTTTCAAAGTTGCGATCGTATGTTTTGAGAAAACGAGTCATATGGCCTTTTTAATGAAGTAGGATGCTATTTTGGCACTTTTTGGGATACCTGCGATCACATAGACTGAAGTTTTGATCGCATAAACATAGGTTGCGATCGCATAAACCCATTTTCTTCTTCCAGGCGAATTTTTGGCACGGAAAAAACCTCGAAGACAAGTTGCGACCAAACTTGCAATCGCATAAAGGCTCCATGCGATCGCATGGACCAGATTTGTGATTTCATGTTTTGCCTAAGACATTTGGAATTTCGTCTACTTTTCATATCATTTTGAATCGTGTCAATCGGAGTTACGGTTCATGAGATATGGTTAAAATACTGACAGGGGGTCAAAGTTGGCAGCAACATCTTTTAACTTTAGATTGTAGATTCTATCTTCGTGTGATCAGTTCGATCGAATTTTTCTTGAGCAAAGCATCTTGCAAGAATTCCTCATAATCCTTCATAAGTTCCAAGCTCCATTTTATGCTCCATACATGCATCCAGCTGCTCCCAAAACACTGCTCCACTCGAACTATCTGAAATTGACATAAAAACATGAGTAATACGGGAATTCTAACGAAAGGCATGAGCTGAACATTATTTAAATAAATGACATGCAAATGTACAAAATATGATGCTAAAATGATAATAAAAACTACCCTATAAGATGCATGAAATGGCATCTAAGACATACATCCCAAATAAACACAAGTATATCAAATACCATAAAATCAGAGTGAAATATCAAGTGCGGAATCCATGTGGTGTGTGCAATACAATCATCCCGAGCTCTTCCCCTTGGAATTGGAAGTAACTGAAACATAAATTGAAAACCATAAGCACAAAGCTTAGTGAGTTCCCCAAACTACCCCATACCATACATAATAAACCACATACTGGGCCCCCGCCCGACATCGGGCCCTGCCCGGCATCGAGCCCTGCTCGGTTTACAGATCTGTTATTCTCAGGCCTCGCCTGTCACTGGCCCTTGCCTGCTACACATATACATTATATATAACATAGTCATGCTAACACATATAATGATCATAAACACTAGCATAAGTTCCAGTTATCGGGCCTCGCCCGGCATCGAGCCCCGCCCGGTATACATAGCATCACACAACATATGCAAGGATCACGCAGACTCCTAACATCCTAGTATAATCAATAAGGGTCGGCATTGGTGCCTTAGACCCAATAAAGCCAGTGAGGAAACTCACCTCGAATGTTGAATCTCACTAAAAGAAATCCCTAGCTGCTGCCTTGACGACTCCCGGAGCTCTCAGTACAAAATAACACCCAATTAACACTTGGGTTCCATTTTATATCCAATAATCCATACTTGGGTTAAAATGACCATTTTACCCCTGACCTAATTTGATCCAAGAATAAGGCCCAAATTCTCAAACAAAAAGGCCCAAAACCAATTGTTTCTCTAAGGCCCACATATGGCCAAATTTTCCAAATTGGGACCAAACCCCTCATATGGGCCTTACCCTAAAGCCCAATAATTTCCTTAGTCCAAAAGCTGGATTTCAGATGGCCCAATAAGGCCCAAAGCAACAAGGTCCAAATAAGTGGCCCTACCGAGGCCCAAAAGGTGTGAAACCTAAACAAACCGAGTACGCAGGGCGTACGCAGATGTACGCTAAGCGTACATGCTGCATGGCTTGTACGCTGTGCGTACTGGCTTGTACACCTAGTGTACTCCTTTATTAATCCATTTTCCATTAAGCTCTTAATGCTTAAGTTCAACGGTCCAAAACATAGACATGTGTCCCAAAGAGTAACTAGAATCATAAAGTCGCTGACTTGGTGACTTTGCATGCCCCAAATGAGCCGAAACTCAAAATATAACATTCTACTTCCATGAAATGAACTCAAACTCATGCATGGGTGACATCCAACCCAAAAGATGCTAACTTTAAGACTTATAAACCTCAAAAACATCAAGAGGGGCAACTGATAACTTCTGGATTTGCATCAAACCACCAAAACTCACTCATGGGACCAAAAGTTAACCAAAACCAAGCTAGAACTAGATCTAATCTATAACACAACAACTTCAGAGCTTTTTACCTCAAATGAGTTCCAAATGATGATGATATCCCGGATATAAAAGCTCCCATTCTTCCAATGAAGCTTCAAGATGATCTATTTCC
Organism: Lactuca virosa; assembly: GCF_052849685.1. Lineage (NCBI taxonomy): Eukaryota > Viridiplantae > Streptophyta > Magnoliopsida > Asterales > Asteraceae > Lactuca > Lactuca virosa. The sequence continues at coordinate 75,810,844 of NC_136431.1, forward strand.
TTCAAAACACCAAAAAATACACCCAAAAGACCTTCTAAACTCAAAAACACTCAAATATGGAGTTAGGGTTTCTAGTATAGGGCTAGGAGGAGAAAGGAGGCTGAGTAAATGAGGGTTTCATATCCATAAGGATGATTATATAGTGGCCAACCCCGGAAATTACGGTTTTCAAAAATCATTATTTACGCCCCGCGTACTCTTCACTACGCTCAACGTACGCCTCCGGATCCCCGATCAAACCTTCGCATGAGTACGCTAAGCGTACTACTTGGTACACCCCGCGTACTCGCTTTACAGCTTGTACGCCAAGCGTACCTTGTGGTACACCCTACGTATAACTCGAGGACTAAAATGGACAATTTAAATAATTCAAGGGCAAAAGAGAAACTTACCAAGATTCAAGTGTTACAATTCTCCCCCACTTGAATCAGAATTCGTCCTTGAAGTTCGCTGCCCCGAACAAATCCAGATATTGCTCTCTCATCTCATCCTCGGGCTCCCAAGTCCACTATGACCCTTTGCGGTGCAGCCACTGCAACTTCACTAGCTCTATAACCTTGTTCCTCAAGGTCTTCGTCTTTCGATCATAAATTGCCACCAGTATCCCAATATAATTTAGGCGGTCATCGACCTGAATATCCTCCAATGGTACAACTGCGGAATCATCCACCAAACACTTCCGCTGCTGAGAGACATGAAACATGCTATGAATCTGACTAAGCTCGGCTGGAAGATCTAGACGATATGCAACCCAGCCCACCCGAGCCAAAACCCTGAAGGGACCAATATACCTGGGGACCAGCTTTCCCCGCTTCCTGAAACGGATGACACCTTTCCAAGGTGACACCTTCAGAAGAACCATATCTCCCACCTGAAACTCCATTTCTGACCGACGCCTGTCAGCATACCTCTTTTGCCTACTTTGAGCTGTCTGGAGCCTACTTCGAACATGCTGAATTAGCTCAGTGGTCTTGAGTACCAACTTAGTACTCTCCATGACTTGCAGACCGACCTCACCCCAACAAATCGGGGTCCTGCATTTCCTCCCGTAGAGTATCTTAAAAGGAGGTCGATCAATGTTTGCGTGATAACTGTTGTTATATGAAAATTCTGCTAACGGAAGAAACGTATCCCAACTCCCACCAAAATCCAACATGCATGCACGCAACATATCCTCAAGAGTCTGAATAGTCCTGCCACTCTGACCATCGGTCTGCGGATGAAATGTTGTACTAAAATGGAGACGAGTACCCAATTCATCATGAACCGCTTCCAAAACCTGGAAGTAAAGCGAACATCCCTGTCTTAAACCACTGATATCGGCACCCCATTACGTGCCACCACCTCCCTGATATAAATCTTTGCCAACTTCTCTGCTGAAATACTCTCCTGGATCGGAATGAAATGCGCGCGCTTGGTCAAACGATCCATGATGACCCAAAGAGAATCCACTCCACGCCCAGTCCTGGGAAGCTTCGTGATAGAATCCATAGTGATGTCTTCCCATTTCCATACGGGAATCTTTAACGGCCGCATCTTGCCGTGAGGACGCTGATGCTCGGCCTTGACTTTCCTGCAAGTCAGGCACCACTCGACATACCATGCCACATCCCTCTTCACACAGGGCCACCAATAATCAGGACGAAGATCCCCATACATCTTCGTTGCCCGGGGATGAATGGAGAACCTCTACATGTGAGCCTCCTCCATCAGAACGTGGCGTACACCGCCCCAATACGGCACCCAAACCCGCTGATGTAGAGTCAATAATCTGCGGTTATCATAATCGAAGGAAGCCACCTGACGCAAAATACGCTCACTCTTCCGGTGCTCTTCCTTCAAAGCCTCGGCCTGAGCCTCACGAATTCGCTCTAACAATGGAGTAATAACGGTCATCCTCAAACATATATCTCTGATCGGAGCTATGACCTCCTTGTGGATGAGAGAATCGGCCACCATATTGGCCTTCCCCGGGTGATAAAGGATCTCACAGTCATAATCCTTCACCACGTCCAACCATCGACGCTGCCTCATGTTCAGATTCGGCTGATCCATTAGATAACTCAAGCTCTTGTGATCTGTGTAAATAGTATAACGAACCCCATAGAGATAATGCCTCCAAATCTTGAAGGCGAAAACCACAGCCCCCAACTCCAAATCATGCGTCAGATAATTCGCCTCATGAGGCTTCAGCTGCCTCGAAGCGTAAGCAATCACGCGAACCCGCTGCATCAAAACTGCCCCCAGATCGGAGAACAAAGTATCACAATAAACCACAAAGTCATCAACACCCTCAGGCAGGGTCAGAATCGGCGACTCACACAATTGCTGTCTAAGAGTATCAAAAGTTGCCTGCTGCTCAAGCCCCCAACGAAATGTCATCGACTTCTTGGCCAGTCCGATCAATGGAACATCGATCTTGGAGAAATCCTGTATGAATCTCTGATAATAACCAGTCAGACCAAGAAAACTCTGAATCTCAGATAGTGACCTCGGAACCTCCCACTGCATCACGGCCTCGACCTTGGCCGAATCGACCAGAATACCCTTCTGGTTGACAAGGTGCCCCAAAAAATGCACCTTGCGCAACTAGAACTCGCACTTGGAGAACTTTTCTAAAAGTCTCTCCCTCCTCAATGTTGCTAGTGATGGGTTGAGAGCATAAAAAACAATCCTATGTGCTCATGCAAAACCCTAAATCTTGGATCTAGGTTTCTCTATTGAACATCCAATTCATCCAAGAATTATAAACCCTAGATCTAGCATATATTTTTCGAAATTAACCTAATATATCAAATCTAGATGATTACCTTTCTTGAATGGATTGAATCTTCTACTCTTTGGAGCTTAGTGTCACAAATGTCACACCTCTAATGGCTTACAAACACCACAAGCAAGAGGATGATGTTTTAGGAGAGAGGATGAGAGGCAAAAGTCGGCTCCAAGATTCCAAGGGATCAAGTGTCCGATTTTGCTAGCCCTAGGGGTCCTTATATACTTGAGCTTCTAGGGTTTCAGTCAAAACCCTAATTGGATGACTTAGGCCCTAAGTAACTTGAGAACCTTTTGGAATAAGGCCCCCTTGGACGAATTTAAGAAGGACTCATCCTTAATTTTGTCCATGCCCTAATCCATAAGGATTCTCAGCCCAATATCAACTATTATACAATTGACAGTTCTAGTCCCCTTTAATTAATTAATGTCTTTTAGCTACAGAATTAATTCTTAATTAATTCTTGTCTAATATTAATTAAACTATATGATTTCTCTTTTAATATATTATTCATATAATATATCAATAAACCATAATAACCTCTCTTTCTCCATAAATCATCCTATCAAGTTGCTTTGGTGAAGGCAACCCAAAAGGACCATGCACAACCGGGTCAAGTACATACCAAATATAGTTATGGGCTTAGACACTAATCCAACAGTCTCCCACTTGGATAAGTCTAGTAACTATAGTGCAAGTACAATCCGATTAGCAATCATAGCTCTCAAAGACGTTGTCGAACTCTGATCTTATCAGTAACCTGTCCTTTAGATAAGGGATCGTATAGTCCTCCATTCTAGATATCATGCGGACAATTACATGGAACATAGTCATACTTATTGTCCAGCTGTTTGTTTCTCGATCGCTGATTCGTCTGACATAGAACTTAATTGAACACATCAATTCACTCCTGGCCGGGCCCGGTACATAGGTCAAAGCAAATCATCGAGGGGCCCAGATATCGCTTTTACCCTCTTAGGATAAAAGGAACGGATAAACTTCGACTTATATGCATTAACGATTCACTCATTGAATCACACACAACAATGTGTTTTATAACATCAAGTTACTGATGCGTTTACGCATTATCAATGCATAACCAACTTGCAAATAATAAACCATATATCTAGGTTTTAAGACCATATGATATTATCGTCTTGAGATCACTCGTGATGAATTCCATGAAGTGATGCCAGCAAGCATGGGTCTAATCCAACGCTCAAATCTTATTCATAAGCACTCATGAACGTTTCAGCAAACCTTTGCTATGTCTAATACACTTCAGACAACCAATTCATGACAATCTTCTTTCATACCTACTTCCAAAGTATGAGCGATTGTGGAATGTTCGAATAATCTTATTATGCAGGAAGTCAAAATATGCAAAGTGAAGCAATAGGTAAACAATTAACATAAGACGGTCACTTTACTTATAAATAATACTCTTTTATTTAATCATAAAATGTCAATTACATTTATCTATTACACGTTTCTAAGCTATCTAATCTAAACTAATATCGTCCTTCAGCCCAATGCTTCTAGCGTGCTGCAAGTGCTTAACCCTACTCAGTCCCTTCGTAAGGGGATCTGCTGGGTTATCCTCTGACGATACCCTCTTCACTACGAGGAGTCCCTCTTCCATCCGATGTCAAATAAAATGATATTTCTTCTCGATATGTCGAGATCTGCCATGATCCCTCGGTTCCTTGGTCAAGGCAACCGCTCCTTCATTATCACAGAAAATCTCCATAGTCTCCTTTATGGCTGGCACAACTCCAAGGTCTCCAATGAAGTTCTTCAACCATATTGCCTCCTTTGACGCTTCGCTCGCTGATATGTATTCTGATTCACACGTTGAATCAACTACGGTCTCCTGCTTGAAACTTTTCCAAGTTACTGCTCCTCCAGTTAAGGTAAAGACCCAGCCCGACTGTGAACGATAGTTGTCTCGGTCGATCTGAAAACTGATGTCACAATACCCTCGCACCCTTAAGTCATCGCTCCCACCGAGGACTAGAAACCATTCCTTGGTCCTCCGAAGGTACTTAAGAATATTCTTGACTGTGGTCCATTGTGCTTTGCCAGGGTTCCCTTGATATCTGTTGATCATGCTCAAAGCGAAGGCCACATCAGGGTGAGTGCAAGTCATAGCATACATGATCGAGCCAACTGCGGAAGCGTAAGGTACTCGGCTCATCTCTGCTATCTCGACTTCGGAACTCGGACTTTGAGTCTTACTCAACTTGGCATTAATTTGGATCGGTAACTCCCCTTTCTTTGAATTCTCCATACTAAAATGTTTTAGTACCTTGTCCAAGTAAGTATTCTGACTAAGTCCTATTAGTCTCTTACTTCTGTTTCTCACTATCCTTATTCCCAAAATATAGGCAGGCTCTCCAAGGTCCTTCATAGCGGAACACTTCCCAAGCCAGGACTTAACTTCCTTCAGGGTCGGGATGTCGTTTCCTATGAGTAGTATTTCATCGACATACAGTACGAGGAAGCTTACTATACTCCCACTGGCTTTGACATATACACATGATTCATCCTCGCTTCGTATGAAGCCAAACTCTTTGACTTTCTCGTCGAAACAAAGATTCCATCTGCGAGATGCTTGTTTCAATCCATAAATGGATTTCTGAAGCTTACACACCCTATTAGGATGCTTCGCATCGACAAAACCCTCTGGCTGACTCATGTAAACATCCTCAGCTAACTTCCCATTGAGGAAAGCGGTTTTGACGTCCATCTGCCATATTTCATAGTCATGAAATGCAGCAATGGCTAGCATCACCCTAATAGACTTTATCTTTGCAACTGGTGAGAATGTCTCATCATAGTGAACTCCGGGAGTTTGAGTAAAGCCCTTCACAACCAATCGCGCCTTATAAGTGTGTACTTTCCCATCCATGTCGGTCTTCTTCTTGAAGATCCATTTTGCACCCGACCGTCTTACGACCTGCACATTGTCAACCAAATTCCAAACTTGGTTGTCATACATGGACTGAATCTCACTGTCCATAGCCTCGTCCAAATTCACTAGTGTACTATCAATAATAAATGTATCCCCTTCAGTAGTGATATGGAAACCATAAAACTGGGGTGGAACACTAACTCTTTCGGAATGTCTAAGAGGTAAGGACTCGTCAATCGGTTCAACATGAGTTTCCTCCTCAAGTTGAGCGCCAGTGTCAGAGGTTCCTTCATCGTTCGGTTCTTGAAGCTCTTCAAGATCGATTTGCCTCCCACTGTCCCCTTGGCTTATGAGTTCTCGTTCTCGGAAAACCCCTCTCCTCGCAATGAAGACAACATTGTCACTCGGTCTATAGAAGAGATAACCAAAGGACTTCTGCGGGTAGCCGATGAAAATACACCGCTCACTACGAGGTTCGAGCATTTCGTGAGTCTCTCATCTTACGAAAGCCTCGCAACCCCAAACCTTGATATGTGCCAACGAATGAGCTTTTCCTGTACACATCTCGTGAGGTATTTTGGCAACCTTCTTCGTAGGGACTAAGTAAAGGATATGGGCGGCAGTCTCTAAGGCACACCCCCAGAATGAGATAGGTAGTGAAGCACTTACTCATCATGGAACGAACCATGTCGAGCAAGGTTCGATTACGCCTCTCATCCACACCATTCAACTGCGGTGTTCTGGATGGCGTCAATTGCGAAACTATTCCGCATTCCTTGAGGTAGTCGTGGAATTAAGGACTAAGGTACTCTCCACCTCGATCGGATCGAAGCATCTTGATTTTCCTGCCTAACTGATTCTCCACTTCTTGCTTTAACTCTTTGAACTTTTCAAAAGTTTCTGACTTATGCATGATTACGTAGATATAGCCATATCTGCTATAATCATCGGTAAAAGTCACGTATAAGCGGCTTGCATCCCTTGTGGTGGATCTAAAGGGTCCACATACATATGTATGTATGAGATCCAATAAACCCTCACCCCTTTCACAAGAACCAGTGAAGGGTGACTTGGTCATCTTTCCAAGTAAACAAGACTCGCACACGTCATCGTCCCTAAGGTCGAATGACTCCAATACTCCATCCTTTTGGAGTTGGGCTATGCGTTTCTTGTTGACATGTCCAAGATGACAATGCCACAAGCATGCTTTGTCCAAACTATTGGAAGAATCGATACACCACACATCATTTCCTAAATTGTCTACAACCATCACAGTTTCATATATTCCATTACAAGGCAATGCTTCAAAATAGAAAACAGCATTAAGATAAGCATAAATAGAACCCTTTTCATTATCAAATGAATATCTAAATCCTTGTCTAAATAAACCATGAAAAGAAGTGATGTTTCTTGCTATATTTGGCGAATAGCAACAGTTATTCAAATCTAGTCCTAATCCATTACTAAGCACTAAAGAGTAAACTCCAATCTTGGTGACAGGTGACGATCTTCTGTTCCCCATGATCAAGTTTATCTTCCCATGCTCCACATCCCTATTTCTTCTTACGCCCTACAAATCCGAACAAATGTGAAAACCACATCCTGTATCAAATACCCAAGAAATAGCATGTGATGGATCATTAGATTGAATAGTGTACATACCTGCGAAGGACAGCTTGATCTTCCCATCCTTGATGTCTTGCAAGTACTTTGGGCAGCTTCGTTTCCAATGCCCTATGGCGTGGCAGTAATACCACTCTGCATCCTTTGGGTTTGAGGTGGGTGCAGTGGGACCAACTTTGGTTCCACTAGAAGAGGTGCCATTTTGATACTTTCCCTTATGGTGGCTCTTTGAAGGAGCCTTCCTCTTCTTACCCTTCCCTTTCCCAATAGCCAAGACGGGGGCAGCTGTAGCGGGAGTTGATGCAACAGATTTATCCTTGAGGTTGCTCTCAGCAGTCCTCAACAACCCTTGAAGCTTGCTCAACGTGACCTCCTCTTTGTTCATGTGGTAGGTCATGCAGAACTGATTGTAGCATGGAGGTAAGGAGTGAAGAATTATGTCAATTGCTAGCTCCTCATTGAATTCCACATGTAACTTCTGCAGGCAATCAGCATATCTTTGCATCTTCTGAAGATGAGCAGTGACAGACTCTCCGTCTCTCATCTTGGTTGTGATCATCGAAGTGATGATCTCGTACCTCTCCTGCCTCACGCTTTGATGGTACATATCCATCAAATCTTGATGCATCTCGTAGGGGTAGAAGTCCTCGTAGGACTTTTGGAGTTATGCGGTCATGGTAGCGAGCATGATGCAATGGAATATCATAGCATCACGCTCATGAGTTTCATAACCAACAATCTCCTCGGGAGTAGCAGTTTCGTGGTTGATCTCCTTCAGCTCCTTGTCGAGGACATATTCCTTGTCCTCGTAGCGGGTAACCATCCTTATGTTGCGGATCCAATCATTGAAATTGTTTCCATCAAAGATAACCCTCCCACACAAATTCATGAGTGAGAACGAGCCTGAAGAGTTTGAGCCTGAAGCGTTGTTGTTGTTTGAGTCCGACATCTAAAAAGGAAAAGAAACAAAGTTTGATTAGATAAGAATCCCCAATTAAACACCCAAATGAGAAATTAGGGCTAGGATCCAACAACATTATTTACAACTTAAAAGAGGGATGCCGTAATTTAAATTGCAAATAATTTGAAGGTAAGTGAATGATGATTCACTAATTTCCACCATGAAAAACGAAAACAATTAAGTTTTAAATGATTTGAAAACTCCTAGATCTTTTGAGATTCATTGAACTTTTCAATGGAATGTTTAAATCTCGATATGCCCCTCAAGTTTGTAACTGGGATACCGAGGATCACAAACAGGGTGTGAATAACCATATAAATATACATGGTGCCCCCAATGTTACAGTCACCTAATCGATGTGCCGGTTAACCACACATGCTCCATCGATCTATGATAAACATCGAGTCACCCTTTGCCACCTTTGCTTAGAGCCAAATTAGTGTGCCGGTTAACCACACACGCTCCACTAACATTTTAACAAGGGTACAAAGTGTAATTTCATAGAATTGCATCAAATTCACTTTTTGCCTAAAGTAACTAAGAGTGAGAATTTTATAAAACATTTAGTTACTATATAAATTCATTATACTTTTAATGAGGAAAGGTTTTCCCTATCCTACCCGTTCGGTTAACGACCCTCCACTAGTCAAGGGTGCGGTGGGTAAGAGTGGATACCCAATGGCGGTCATTTTACAGGCCGCTTCCTTAAACACCCCTTATAGACCAGCTTCGTTAATGAGGCCTACTAACGGTAAGACCAGCATTTATGTTATACATATATAATAATTACTCTTATAATATTATAATGGTATAGGGTGAATTTTAAACTTGTAAAACTCTAGGGTTTGGAATTTAATTATTTCAAAATTAAACTTTTAATCCAAAAATTTAAATTCCAAAACTTGAGGGCATGTTTTGAAACATTTCAAAACAGACTAGATCAAAATTCAAATAAATAATTAAACAATTAATTATGGTGATTATCTAATTTTGACCTAATCGAATTTCATGCAAGATAATGATCAAATAAATTCAAATAATTAACATTTATCATATAAGGAAATAATCATTCAATTAATTTGATGTTATCTTTAATTTTGGCAAGGATAATCTCTCAATATCAATAAAATTCGTATTTTATCAGTTAGAAACGATTTGGTAATTATCTCACAGCAAAATAGGCATAAAATGCCGAAAATTCCTCTGTCTGACTCGTCAAGTCCCTTACTGGACTCGTCGAGTTCATCCTACTCGGCGAGTCCTCTTTGGGACTCGGCGAGTCTGTCAGACAGAAATCCAAAAATCGAATTCAAGCAAATAAACAAACATGCATTGCATCAAATACAACATAAACGAATCAAGGCTCTGATACCACTGATGGGTTTAGAGAATAAAAAACAATCCTATGTCCTCATGAAAAACCCTAAAGCTTGGATCTAGGTTTCTCTATTGAACATGGAATTCATCCAAGACTTATAAACCCTAGATCTAGCATACATATTTCGAAATTAACCTAATATATCAGATCTAGATGATTACCTTTCTTGAATGGCTTGAATCTTCTACTCTTTGGAGCTTAGTGTCACAAATGTCACACCTCTAATGGCTTACAAACACCACAAGCAATAGGATGATGTTTTAGGAGAGAGGATGAGAGGTAGAAGTCGGCTCCAAGCTTCCAAGGGATCAAGTGTCCGATTTTGCTAGCCCTAGGGGTCCTTATATACTTGAGCTTCTAGGGTTTCAGTCAAAACCCTAATTGGATGACTTAGGCCCTAAGTAACTTGAGAACCTTCTGGAATAAGGCCCCCTTGGACGAATTTAAGAAGGACTCCTCCATAATTTCATCCATGCCCTAATCCATAAGGATTCTCAGCCCAATATCAACTATCACACAATTGACAGTTCTAGTCCCCTTTAATTAATTAATGTCTTTTAGCCACAAAATTAATTCTTAATTAATTCTTGTCTAATATTAATTAAACTATATGATTTCTTTTTTAATATATTATTCATATAATATATCAATAAACCATAATAACCTCTCTTTCTCCATAAATCATCCTATCAAGTTGCTTTGGTGAAGGCAGCCCAAAAGGACCATGCACAACCGGGTCAAGTACATACCAAATATAGTTACGGGCTTAGACACTAATCCAATAGCTAGCACTTCCCTCAAGTTCTCCTAATGTTGCTCCCGAGTCTTGTAATAAACCAAGTTTTCATCAATAAATACTATCACAGACCGATCCAGCACCGGTCTGCACAGGCGGTTCATGAGATCCATGAATGCGGTTGGAGCATTGGTGAGCCCAAAAGGCATCACCACGAACTCATAATGACCATATCGAGTCCGGAAAGCTGTCTTATGCACATCCTCATCCCTGGCCTGCATCTGATGATAACCCAATCGCAAATAAATCTTGGAGAACCAAGATGCACCATGAAGCTGGTCGAAAAGATCATCGATCCTCGGGAGGGGATAACGGTTCTTCACCATTACCTTATTTAACTCCCGGTAGTCGATACACATACAATGAGACCCGTCCTTCTTCTTCACAAACACAAACGGTGCTCCCCAAGGTGAACTGCTCGGTCTAATAAATCCTTTGTCTAATAGCTCCTACAGCTGTGTACACAACTCCTGCAACTCGAGAGGAGTCAACCAATATGGTGCTTTGGCTATAGGAGTCGCACCAGGAACCACATCAATCATGAACTCCACCTGTTTCTCCGGATGTACCCCAGGAAAATCCTCCGGGAACACATCCGAATAATCCCGCACAATCGGCACATCATCCACAATCGCCTTACCCTTATCCCGGGTATCCATGACATAGGCGAAAAAACTGAGCAACCCTGATGAAGATAGCGTCTGGCCCTCGCTGCAGAACACATAATCGGCCCATGATGCGGTCTCTCACCCTAAATCACCAACTCTCCCCCACTTGGGGTCCGGACCTGAACTAACTGTTGCACACAGTCTGTCACTGTCCCATTAGGGCTCAACCAATCCATGCCCACGATAACCTTGTTGCCATGTAGAGGAATGGGAACTAGTTCAATCGGATACTGCTCGCTGAATAACTGGAGAGTACAACCTCGATGAACCCTCACAACCTGGACCATCCTATCATCAGCAATCTCAACATCAAGAGGACAAACCAGCTCCCCCGGAGCTCCAACAAATCTCTTGCTAAGCACAAGCGATACAAAGGATCGGGTAGTCCCCGAATCAAATAATACCAAAGCAAAGATACCATTCACAAGGAACGATCCTAAAATGAAACACATAAACATAAGCAAGCAATTGAATATAAATAAAGAGATAAAGCGAAGATATATACCCGTCACAACATCGGGAGCTACATGTGCCTCCTCTGCCCTCAGCTGGAAAGCCCTACTCTTCGTCGTAGGTGCATCTGCCCAGCCCTGGCGGTCGTCAGTAATCCGAAGAGTCGCAGGAGCGGCAGCTGACACCGGTCCTGCTGCAGCCAAACTCGGACAATGTTTGTGGCCCCTCTGATTGCAATGAAAGAAAATTAGGTGTGATCCCTGGGTGGTGGTAGCAGTACAATCCCTGCTATAATGACCCATCCGGCCGCACTTGAAGCAGCCCGAACCACCACCACCACCACCACTCATGTACGGACCCACGTGCGTCCTGCCACACTTGCCACAACGGCTACGGCCATGATGGCCCCTGGATCTGGAATCCGATACCTTGGGCCTCTTGTCTAAACCCCCTGATGTCTGAACCTCATATGGCTTCCTTTTCCTCTCCATCTCCAGGTCAATCTCCCTCTCCCTGGCTCGAGCTATCATATCCTCCAACCTCTTGCATCTGGATCGGCTCACAAACTGTCGAATGTTGCTCTTAGCATCTCATAATATCGGGCCTTCTACATCTCCTCATTCACCACATACTGCGAAACCAGAAGTGCCCTCTCCCTGAACATCACGGTGATCTCAGCCACCGTTTCCGTAGTCAGGCGGAGATTCGGGAACTCTTGCGCCAACTGCTGCACCTCGATCACCGGTGCAAACTTAGCTCGAAACCGAGTCAAGAAATCATCCCATGACATCACATCCACCGCATCATCACCCAACACACGCCCTACCTCCTCGCACCAGTCTCTTGCCCTGTCCTTTAAAAGGAGGGAAGTTAATCTGACCATGTCCCCTCGGGACAACGACTAGTAAGGAAAGCATTAGCAATATCTGCTAACCATCGACTGCTTGTAATGGGGTCCTTTACCCCATGATAATCCGAAGTTCCACAAGCCCGGAACTCCCTGAATGTCAAAGATCGAGCTCCTGCTAGTGCCATCATCTCAGAACAAAACAAGCTCAATCGCTCATCCAAAACCTCCAGGATACCCTCCTTGACCAAGCCGAAGATCACAGGAGTCTGATCGAGAATGCAACGAGTAATCTCTGATGAGAGAAACTCCCTAGTCTGCTCATCGAGCAGCCTAGCTCCAAATCCTGAGCATGAACCCTCACCGGCACCAGAACTGCCAACAGGTCTACACCGCAATACCACCATACTGAAAAATAGACCATATAAACAATCAGAACACACACATTGAAATACATATCAGGGGAATCATAACTCTACAAGCTACCTGATTTTATCACAGCTCTCCTTGAATCGAGTACGGATCCTCTACTTCCAGTAGTACGGGATCTTAAGGATATGTTGCGTGCATGCGTGTTGGATTTTGGTGGGAGTTGGGATACATATCTTCCCTTAGCAGAATTTTCATGTAACTGTTGTTGTATGAAAATTCCGTTAATGGAAGATATGTATCCCAACTCCCACCAAAATCCAACACGCATGCATGCAACATATCCTCAAGAGTCTGAATAGTCCGCTCACTCTGACCATCAGTCTGCGGATGAAATGTTGTACTAAAATGGAGACGAGTGCCCAACTTGTCATGAAACCGCTTCAAAAATCTAGAAGTAAAGCGAACATCCCTATCTGAAACCACTAATATCGGCACCCCATGACGTGCCACCACCTCCCTGACATAAATCTCGGCCAACTTCTCTGTTGAAATACTCTCTTGGATCGGAATGAAATGCGCGCTCTTGGTCAAACGATCCATGATGACCCAAATAGAATCCACTCCACATGCAGTCCTGGGAAGCTTCGTGATAAAATCCATAGTGATGTCTTCCCATTTCCATACGGGAATCTCCAACGGCTTCATCTTGTCGTGAAGACGCACATGCTCGGCCTTGACTTTCCTGCAAGTCAGGCACCGCTCGACATACCATGCCACATCCCGCAACCCCGTTGCATCAAAACTGACCCCAAAACGAAGATCGAATCATCATAATAAACCGCAAAGTCATCAACACCCTCAGGCAGGGTCAGAATCGGTGCCTCACACAACCGCTGTCTAAGAGTCTCAAAAGTTGCATGTTGCTTAGGCCCCCAACGAAATGTCACCGACTTCTTAGTCAGTCGGGTCAATGGAACAACGATCTTGGAGAAATCCTAGATGAATCTCCGATAATAACCAGCCAGACCAAGAAAACTTCGAATCTCAGATGGAGACCTCGGAACCTCCCACTGCATCACGGCCTCGACCATGGCCGGATCTACCAGAATACTCTTCTGATTGACAAGGTACCCTAGAAACTGCACCTTGTGCAACCATAACTCACACTTGGAGAACTTTGCGATAACATAAAACAAAGATTTTCATTAACATTTTATTTCATTTACATCCTACAACCAGCCAATATGTAACTATACTTCTTACATATTTCAACGCGGATAACAAGTAAAATACAGGAATCTGAACAACATAGTGTTCCCAAATCTAGTTAATTGCAAACTTAACCTAAATTAACATAAAAACACAATTCATTATAAAAAAATCAGTATAAGTATTTGCCTTTTATACAATGTTAAATTGTAACGCCTTTGTTTCGAAGCTAAGCATTAATTCGATGATGTAATAGTCAAGGTCAACCATTGTAACCTATTTTGAAGTAATAAAGATGAATTGCTTGAATATTATGTGAATTATGTGATTATATACTTGTTTGTAAAGATATAATAAAAATAAGCGTCAAAATAAAATGTTAGATAAACCCGATATCTATGAAGAAAGTTGTAGTGGTCGTGACAAGGATTCCGTACATATAAAGAACGCCGAAATTCGAGCTATAACGAAGAAGTTATGGCATGTCGAAGTTTCGCGACAAAACCGGCACGACACTGTGTGACGTAAAAAGTGAGTCTACGATAAAGTGCTTTTTAGCCTTAGCGATCTAAACGAAAGTCGTAGAATACGTCAAACCGAGAGTATGTATAAAAAGAACGCCCAAATCTGACTTGGTATGAAGAAGTTATGATTTTTTTAAGTTTCGGCTTAGCAGTATGCAGCTCGGAGTTCGAATAGCAGATCGACTAATTTTTAGCCAACATAACCTAAACGAGAATCGAAGATCTCGTTAATAGTAGCTCAACAGTAAAAAGACAGACAAAAACGGACGTCGAATGAAGAAGTTATGAATTTTTAACGGACATTTCCTGTCCCGGCCTGTTAAAAATATAACATTAAAAAAAAGTCAGAATTAGCCGATAGAGTCCAAATGAAAGTTGTAGAGTACGGTCCCACCTACGCGCGGATATAAAGAACGTCGAAAACAGAGCTCGTACACGAAACTTACGAATTTTTGAAGTCAGGTGTGCAAATTGCGAGACTGTCCGAAGAGAACGCCCCACGTAGAGGAGGAACGCCCCACATTCTCGCAACACTAGGTCCGAAGTGAGCCACGATGCACCATTTGTTGGTTGACACGCAAATAGTACGAACGTGTTGTGTACCCTCGTACACGCAGCATTCTGTGGAACGCCCAGCGTACCACCGAAGGTACGCGCAGCGTAGATAGCAGCCTCATCTATAAATAGGATGTGAGGTCATGCGTTTTTCTCACAACTTTCACCACTTCTTTCTCTCTCTACTCTCTCTCTCTCTCTCTAAACCTCCAAAACCACCCCCAAGCCTAGTAAACCTCCCTAGCACTAGAAGAAAGCCTAGGAGCGCCTGAAGACTCCGAGAAAAAGAGTTTTTCGGTTTGAAACTCTGCCCGCGCAGAACTCGGATTTTAGCAAAACCGTTGTTTCGTCAGAGGAAATTATTTTAAGAAGGGAAGCGTTTTCCGAATCACCACCTTATCAAGTGAGTGCAGAGTTACTTTAATCTTACACATAGATATGAAGTATTATATAATAATTACGTGCTATGTGTGCATATTATCTGTTTATCTTGAAGATCTATGTTGGCTGAAAGATTTAAACTTTTTTTTAGATCTCAGACTTTTTCTTCAGATCTGAACTGTATATGTATTTTTTTATCCTATCTAGACCTTTTTCTCTAGATCAAAACTGTATATGTATTTTTTTGTCAGATCTAAACTTTTCTTTTAGATCTAAAATGTATATATGTATTTTATACTTTGAGATCTATGCTGGATGAAAGATTTGAACTTTGTTTTTTAGATCTAGACTATACATGTATTTTATATCTACATATATATGTTGGGTAAAACATGGGTAGATGAAATAGTTGATGTGTGATGAAATAAAATGATGAGAAGCCTCGGTGCTGACGATGATCGAGTAATCTAGCGGAGAATAGATGACGACCACAGACTTTTCTAGGAAGTCCAGTGGAACGCTAGTAGGCTCGCAACCTGTAAGTGTTTGTGAATGATGTGTTCACCGGTGTACTCCATCCCCCCACATGGTTGCCTTGCGGACATATATGGCTGAGGAATCCCCTTAGTTGTAGTGTCCATCCCGATGAAATTTCTTAGGATAGGTCCCTTATAATAGATGCTTTAGGGACGTAAAGTGAGGATAACGGGAACGGGTAATCGGGTTGAATTATTGTTGAAAATAATAAACTTATTTATTGTGGGTTGCAAACCCTATGTGCTCACCAGGCTCCCTACCCTGAACCATTTAGTTTCTTGTATTATAGGTAGTGGCAAAGGAGCATAGTTGGATGACTTGACGAGGGATTATGGATTATAGGCCAGTAGATATAAATAAATGTTGTAAATCCTATTTTGTACTGTTTATGCTTTTGATCTGTATTAACAATGACATCCCGAGGTTTTAATATAATGAAATAAATTTATTCGGAAATGCTTTGATAAATCTTTATCATGTTTTCTTTTGGGAACAAATTCTGCAACACTTTTCTTTAAAAGGTTACTCTGATTTGAAAATAAAGCATAAACAAATCGGTCTTTTCTGGCCGTGAAAATGGGGATGTCATAGTTGGTATCATAGCATTACGTTAAGCGAACTAGGAATTTGTAGGATTTCTAGACTTAAACTTAGAATGCTAAGTGATGATCGTGAGACGAGTGTCTACTATATTCTAGACACAAGCACTAGTTTATTTTAGGAAATATGCCTAAAATGCTTTTATGTGCTTAATGCTTTATGTTTTCCTTATGCTATTAGTTGTTCGGATCTATGGTCTATTACCGACCGGATCTGGAAACCTTATGTGTTCAGGATTCTAAGCGTTCGATTATGATATTAGAACTAACATGTAAAGTTTCAGAGTGATAATGAGGATTTAAACGTCTATCGTAAATAAAGATCTAAATTCACCTATTTTGGTGTATAGATCGAAATGGCAAGAACCCGAAGTGGACTCGGAAATGCATATGGAAATAGGAATCAGCGACCTCAACCCCAAGTGATTGAGCAGGTGCTGATAGTAGAAATTTCACCTGAGCCTGCCACGATGGCTGGAGTACAAGCCATGATTCGGGCTACGATGGTCGAACAGAGGGAAGAAATGAGGCAATTGTTGTTGAATAATAGGGATGAACCTTCGATGCCTGTTGAACAACCAGAACTGAATGACAGACAGTCAGAAGAAAGGAACGACAGTAGGATCGTTGGTCAAGCTGAACCGCCAGTGGTTAGAGGAAATAACCAAGGTGGAGGGAATTAAAAACGTCGATGCCAATACAAGGATTTCATGGCATCCAAACCATCGTGTCTTTCTTGAAGCCCAACACCGTTGGAAGTTATGAACTGGATCTCCGAGATGGATACAATGTTTGAGAGTTGCGAATGCAGCGACAGACAGAAGACTACTCTCGCGGTTCCCATGTTAAAGTCTGGAGTACTGAGCTGGTGGAAGCTACTAGCTTATTCAATGCCCAAGGGAGAAGCTAGCAAGATGTCTTGGGAAGATTTCTTGTTGCAACTGAAGATGCAGTACTGCTCTGAGCAGAATCTTTTGGAAATCAACAACGAGTTCTTGAATCTGAAGAAGGGAAGAATGAGCATCACTGAGTACGCTAAAGTTTTACAGAGAAGATGCAGCTTGTTCCTTACCTAGTTCCAACTGAACTCTCAAAGGTCAACAATTTTGCCCACGGATTACCAGCGGACTTTGGTCCGATGGTCAAGCAAGCAACCACTCTGAAAATCTCCATCTGGGCCGCTAAGAATGTTGAGAGCCAGATAAGGGAAAAGGGTCTTGAGAAAGCAGAGGTTGTTGAGAAAAGGAAGTTCGAGGGATCTTCGAGGTCCAACAAAAAAGGTAAATTCTCGAAGTCTGGTTCGAGAAGAGGAGGAAGCGAAGCGAAATGGTGCGAGAAGTGCAAAAAGAAGCACTGTGGGAAATGTGGCGAGGAGGTCACATGTTTTAAATGTGGAAAGCCCGGGCACTATGCCAATGAGTGCACCTTCAACAAGAAAGTCTGTTATGGGTTCAATGACGAAGGGCACATCTCGAGGGACTACCCGAAGAAGAAGGAGGCTGTAAGGCCTAATGTTCTGCCGAAGCCGAAGGCAAGAGCATTCTAGATGACACTGGAAGCCGCAAAGGATGCAGCGGATGTCGCTTCAGGTACCTTTCTTGTAAATGGATTGCCTGCCAATATATTGTTTGATTCCGGAGCGAATTACTCCTTTATATCGAAAAAAAATTGGTGGAAGACTAGCATTGCCTATAGAAAAACTTGATAATGCTCTAGTTGTAGAAGTTTCCTGTGGAAAATTCATACCTGTTAGCGATTTCATTAAGAATATCGTCATCGACTTGAACGAAAACGAATTCCACGAGGAGCTGTTACCCATTAAGTTGAATTGTTTCGACATCGTACTGGGAATGGATTGGCTTAGCACCAATGATGCCGAAATTCTATGCAAGAAGAAGATAGTAAGGGTAAACCCACCTGGAAGAGAATCATTTATGGTGTACGGAGACAAACGTAGAGTAAATTCTGGAATCATTTCCCTGATGGAAGCCAGAAAATGTTTGTCTAAAGGATGCACATCACACTTGGAATTTGTGATCGATGCAAAGAAGGAGAAGAAGGAGATGCAAAGTATACCAGTGGTGTGTGACTTGATGGGTTTTGAGCATTCTAACACTCCTAAGTGTACATGCAACCCTAGAAAAACCTTGGATCTATGTTTGTCTAAAATACATGCAAAATACTTTTCCAAGGTTCATAATCCTATCTAGCATACATGGGGAACTTTAAACATAAAGATGGCTAGAATTACATACCTTGTTGTTGTTTTGATTCCTTGAAAATCCTTGAGAGCCTAGCACCCCAACTTTGATGCCTCAAATGTTTCACACAACACCAAATTCTCTTGTAATAAACTTTGAGAGAATTGTCTAACACTTGAAATCGGCCTTGCCCTCTTGTCTCACTAGTGTAGCCGATTTTTGGTTGCTAGAAGCATGCTTATATAGTATGTTGCACTAGGGTTAGACCATGTAAACCCTAATGTAACATGGCTCTTCAGTTCCATGAACCATGGGTTTGTAACTCCCATGGACATGGAGCATCCTATGGACGTTAGCCCAACTAGATAATCCATGGAGCATCTAGCCCACTATACAAGTATGGATGATTTACACAATCAACCCATATATTTAATTAGTCTCCTTTTTTGATCACTTAATTAATTCTAGATTAATTCTTGATCAATACTAATTAAATAACATTATTAATATATTAGAACTTATAATATATTAATAAACCATAAGTGTTATTTCTCTCATTTTAGTCTATCTAATTGCATGATGTCATGCAACCCAAATGGACCATGCCCGGTCGGGTCAAGTACATACCAGAAATAGTTATGGACTTAGACACCTTATCCAACAGTCTCCCACTTGGATAAGTCTAATAACTATAACTGCAAGTATGACTTCAGGAACAGATCAGCAATCGTAGCTCTTTTCAAGGTCTCTCGGAACTGAGAAGATGATGATACGCCATTTAAGATAAGTGATTATATAATCCTATGTTTTAGATATCAGCCGGACAAATACATGGATCAATGTCTTGCTTATTGTCCAGCAGTTTGTTTCCCGATTTCCAATTTGTTTGACATAGAACTTAATTGAACACATCAACTTAGTTCTGACCGGGCCCGGTACATAGGTCAAAACAAAATCATCGAGGGGCCCAGATATCGCTTCTAATCTAAGAAGGAACAGATATACTTCGACTCATATGCTTGTTCTACTACTTGTTAAATCACACACAAAGGCACGTGTTATAACATCGAGTTACCAATGCGTTTTCGCACGATCAATGCATAACCAACTCATAGACAACAAGTCATATCTCTAGGTTTGAAGACTTATATGATATTACCGTCTCGCGATCACTCGAGATAAATTCCATGAAGTGATACCAGCGAGCGTGGGTTGAATCCAATACTCAGAACTTATGAGCACTCATGAGTGTTGAGGCCATGTCCAACATCTTAGACCTCTACAACCAACTCATGACAGTCTTAATTCATATCTACTTCCAACATATGACCGACAGTGGATAATTTTAATATTATGTAAAACACAACATAAATATTCTGGAAGTCAAAACATGCAAAAGAAATAATATTAAACGATTGACAAAAGATAGCAACACTTTACTCATAAATAAACACAACTTTTATTCATCATCAAATGTCAATTACACTTTACAAATTTCAAAAATTATCTAACTATTAAAACTAATATCATCCTTCAGCCTTATGCTCCTTGCATGTTGGAGATGCTTACCCCTACCCAGTCCCTTCGTGAGCGGATCTGGCGGGTTCTCATCCGATGATACCCTCTTTTCCACGAGGAGTCCTTCTTCTATTCGATGTATGATGAAATGGTATTTTCTGTCAATGTGTCTGCATCTCCCGTGATCCCTTGGTTCCTTGGCTAAGGCAACTACACTTTCACTATCACAGAAAATCTCTATGGGCTCCTTTATAGCTGGTACAACTCCAAGATCTCCAATGAAGTTCTTTAGCCATATCGCCTCCTTTGCTGCCTCGCTTGCCGCTATATACTCTGATTCGCAAGTTGAATCAGCCACTGTCTCCTGCTTGGAACTTTTCCAAGAAATTGCTCCTCCGTTTAAGGTAAAGACCCAGCCCGACTGAGAGCGGAAATTATCCCTATCAGTCTGGAAGCTAGCATTACTATACCCTACAACTCTCAAGTCATCACTCCCACCAAGGGTAAGGACCCTCCTTAGTCCTCCGCAGGTACTTGAGAATGTTCTTTACCGCAGTCCAGTGAGCCTTACTAGGGTTCCCCTGATACCTGCTAACCATGCTCAAAGCAAAGGCTACATTAGGACGAGTACACGTCATAGCATACATGATCGAGCCTACAGCTGAAGCATAAGGTACGCGACTCATTTCTGCTATCTCAACCTCGGTACTCGGGCTCTGTGTCTTACTCAATCTAGCGTTACTCTGGATGGGTAACTCTCCTTTCTTGGAATCTTGCATGCTGAACCTCTTCAACACTTTATCCAAGTATGTACTCTGAATAAGTCCAATTAGTCTTTTGCTCCAGTCTCTCAAAATCCTTATCCCTAGGATATAGGCAGCTTCTCCAAGGTCTTTCATAGCGAAACACTTCCCAAGCCAGGACTTCACTTCCTGCAAGGTTGGAATGTCATTTCTTATGAGTAGTATGTCATCCACATACAGTACCAAAAAGCTAACTATACTCCCACTAGCCTTGACATATATACAAGATTCATCTTCATTCCTCGAAAAGCCAAACTCTTTGACTTTCTCATCAAAGCAAAGATTCCATCTGCGAGGTGCTTGTTTCAATCCATAGATGGATTTCTCAAGCTTACACACTCTATTAGGGTTCTCTGTACTGACAAAACCCTCAGGCTGACTCATGTAAACATCCTCAGCCAACTTTCTATTAAGGGAAGCGGTTTTGACATCCATTTGCCATATTTCATAGTCATGAAATGCAGCAATGGCTAACAATACCCTAATAGACTTAATCTTGGCTACTGGTGAAAAGCTCTCATCATAATCAACTCCCGGAGTTTGAGAAAAGCCATTTGCAACCAGTCGCACCTTATAAATGTGTACATTACCATCCATGTCGGTCTTCTTCTTGAAGATCCATTTGCACCCAACTGTCTTACGACCTGGTACATTGTCAACCAAGTCCCAAACCTGATTGTCATACATGGACTGTATCTCGCTGTCCATTGCCTCTTTCCATTTAGCAGACTCGGGGCCTGTCATGGCTTCCGCATAGCTGTTAGATTCATCCAGACTTACCAGTGTCTCATCATTGATAAGTGTCTCACCTTCCGCAGTAATATGAAAACCATAGTAATGCTCAGGTGCATTCCTAACTCTCGTGGAAAGCCTCAGAGGTACAGACTTGTCAATTGGATCAACAGGAGTTTCCTCCTCAAGTTGATTGCTAGGGTTTGAGGTTCCTTCACCACTTGACTCTTGAATTTCTTCAAGGTCAATTTGCCTCCCACTGTTTCCTTGGCTTATGAACTCTCTCTCTCTCTCGAAAGACAGCCCTCCTTGCTATAAAGACCACATTCTCACTAGGTTTGTAGAAGAGGTAACCGAAGGATTTCTGTGGGTAGCCGATGAAAATACACCTCTCACTTTGAGGTTCGAGCTTATCCTGAGTCTCGCGTCTCACGAAAGCTTTGCAACCCTAAATCTTGATGTGGGCTAGATTAGGAACTTTTCCAGTCCACATCTCGTGAGGTGTTTTGACAACCTTCTTTGTAGGGACCAGATTAAGGGTATGGGCGACAGTCTCTAAGGCATACCCCCAGAATGAGATTGGTAGCGAAGCTCGACTCATCATGGAACGAACCATGTCCAACAAGGTTCGATTACGCCTCTCAGCGACACCATTCAACTGTGGTGTCCTGGGAGGTGTCAATTGTGAGACAACCCCACATTCCTTAAGATAGTCGAGGAACTCTGTACTAAGATACTCACCACCACGATCGGATCGAAGCATCTTAATGTTCCTGCCCAATTGATTCTCGACTTCCTGTTTAAACTCTTTAAACCTTTCGAAAGTCTCTGACTTATGCTTGATTAAGTAGACATATCCATATCTACTATAATAATCTGTAAAAGTCACATAATAACGATTAACATCCCTTGTGGCAGTTTTGAAGGGTCCACACATCCGTGTGCACTAGATCCAACAAACCTTCACCCCTAGCACAGGAACCTGTGAAGGGTGACTTTTTCATTTTTCCAAGTAGGCATGATTCACAACTATCATCTGAATTTAGGTCAAATGACTCCAAGACTCCATCCTTTTGGAGTTGGCCTATGCGTTTCTTGCTTACATATCCAAGACGACAATGCCATAATGATGCTTTATCCAAGTTATTATTGTCATTAGTAGAATCAATACACAACACATTATTTCCTAAATTATCTACAACAGACACAGCTTCATACACTCCATCACAAGGTAATGCTTTAAAATAAAACACATTATTAAAGAAAGCATTTGTTCCACCAACTTCATTATCAAAAGAAAAGGTAAACCCTTGTTTGTACAAAGCATGAAAGGAAATAACATTTCTTGCCATTTCAGGCGAATAACAACATTTATTCAAATCTAAAGTAAACCCACTACTTAGCAACAAAGTATAAACTCCAATCTTGGTGACAGGTGAAACTTTCCTATTCCCCATGATCAAGTTTATATTTCCATGCTCCACATTCTCACTTCTTCTTAGTCCCTGCAAATCAGAACAAATATGAATACCACAGCCGATATCAAGGACCCAAGAGTTAGAATAGGGTGAGTTATTAGATAATATAGTGTAAATACCTGCATGGTTGGGTTTCACTTTCCCATCCTTCAAATCTTGCTAGTACTTTGGGCAGTTCCGCCTCCAGTGCGCCTTTTCATGACAATAGAAGCATTCAGCCTCTTTTGGGTCAGAAGAAGGAGTGACGAAACCTTTCTTGGTTCCGCTTGAAGAGGAGCCATCAAGGGTGTTACCCTTGGTACCCTTCGAAGGGTTCTTCCTCTTTTTCCCTCTACCTTTCCCGATTGTCAGGACAGGTGCGGAGTTTGGAGTAGGAGTAGGAGTGGTAACAACCGACTTACCTTTAAGACCTGATTCTGCGGTCTTTAGGAGTCCTTGAAGTTTGCTAAGTGTAACTTCCTCCTTGTTCATGTGGTATGTTATGCGGAATTGATCATAACACGAAGGTAAGGAGTGCAAAATGATATCTATTGCTAACTCCTCTAGGAAGTTCACATTCAGCTTCATCAAACGGTCCACATACCTTTGCATTTTCTGCATGTGGCTCGTGATGGGTTCACCATCTTTCATTCGGGTTGTTATCATGGAGGAGATGATTTCATATCGCTCTTGACGAGCACTCTGATGGTAGCGGTCCATCAAATCCTGGTGCATCTCAAAAGGATAGTAGTCCTCATAGGACTTTTGGAGCTCGGCTGTCATAGTGGCCATCATGATGCATGCCACTTTGGTAGCATCTCTTTCATGTGCCTCATATTCAGCAAACTCCTCCGGAGTAGCAGTCGACTCGGGTACCTTAAGCTCCTTGTCGAGAACATATTCTTTGTTCTCGTATCGAGTGACCATCCTGATGTTCCTGGTCCAATCAGTAAAGTTGGATCCATCAAAGATGACTCCCACAAAGGTTCATGAGAGAGAAGGAGCCTGTAGGGTTTGAGCCAGAAGCAACATTGTTGGAAGACATCTGAAAAGAAGAAAATGACAAGTTTAGTTTAGATATAAAGATAGTCCTTAATAAAACACCCAAATGTAATATTAAGGCTAGGATCCAATCGCAATATATTATAACTTAGAAGAGGGATGTCATAATCTAAGCTAAAACATATTTGAAAGGTAAGTGAATGACGATTCACCAATTTCCACCATGAAAACGAAATATATAAATTATTAGGTTTTATTTGGTTTTTAGAAACTCCTAGATTCTTTTGAGTTTCATTGAACTTTTCAATGGCATGTTTCAATCTCAAGTGTGCCCTTCATGTTTTGTGACTGGGATACCGAGGATCACAAAACAAGGTGTGAAGTAACCATGCAAATTACTTGGTACCCTTAATGTTTTTCACTTAATCGATGTGTCGGTTAACCACACGCGCTTCACCGACCTATGAAAAACCTTAAGTCACCCTTTGCCTACCTTTTTAAGTCCAAGTTAGTGTGCCGGTTAACCACACACGCTCCACTAACGACTTAATCAAAGTAAAAAGTGTAATTTCATGGGTTAGCACCTTATTCACATTTTTCCTAAAGTAACTAAGATTGGGAATTTATAAAACATTTAGTTACTTTATAATAATCATTATACTTTTAATGAGAATTTTAAGTCATTGTCCTACCCGTTCGGCTAACGACCCTCCACCATTCAAAAAAGAGGTGGGTGAGAGTGGACACCCATTAAGCTGCCATTTTATAGGAAACAACCTTATACCCCCCTTATAGACCGGCTTCGTGAATTAGGCCTACTAACGGTAAAATGACTTTGATCTTATATATATATATATATATATATATATATATATATATATATATATATATATATATATATATATATATATATATATATATATATATATATATATATATATATATATATTAACTTATAATATTGTAAAGTATAAGGGTTGAATTTTAACTTTTAAAATTCTAGGGGTTGGAACTAAAGTTTACTAGATGACTTTACATGTTCCAAAACTTGAGGGCAAGTTTTGTAACTTTACAAAACCTTTTCCATTCATAACTTATGAGTTATTAGAATGAAGACTCTTCATTTTTGTAACTTATGTGTTCTTTTAATGGAATTAATACAAAGTGACTTTTGGTTATCCATAACTTGAGGACAAGTTATGGACTCCATTAAAACACATAAAGATCATGAATTCAACATTAAACAAGTAATTTCTATGATCTATCAAGAACTCATAAGAACATGAATAATCATATCAAAATTTCAAGAACATATGAACACATATAATCATGTAGTTTTGATATTAGCCATTGTAAATGGATTAGAACAATCATTACACCATCTAAAACAAGTTTTAAAGCACCAAAACAGTTTAGGGTAATGTTTCTAGTCCATTTCCAGCAGCAAAACTCGAAAAACTGCACTCAGGGGCTCCTACTCGTCGAGTGCAAGAACCTACTCGACGAGTAGGATGAGTTTACTTATGGACTCGGCGAGTTCATGCTTCAGAATGCATAAAATCGAGTTTTTCACAATTTTGCATCAAGTATCAAACAAACAAGCCTATGCTCTGATACCAATGATGGGTTTTGAGCATTCTAATACTCCTAAGTGTACATGAAACCCTAAAAAAACCACCTTGGATCTATGTTTGTCTAAAATACATGCAAAATACTTTTTCCAAGGTTCATAATCCTATCTAGCATACATGGGGAACTTTAAACATAAAGATGGCTAGAATTACATACCTTGTTGTTGTTTTGATTCCTTGAAAAACCTTGAGAGCCTAGCACCCCAAGTGTGATGCCTCAAATGTTTCACACAACACCAAATGCTCTTGGAATAAACTTTGAGAGAATTATCTAACACTTGAAATCGGCCTTGCCCTATTGTCCCACCAGTGTAGCCGATTTTTGGTTGCTAGAAGCATGCTTATATAGTATGTTGCATTAGGGTTACACCATGTAAACCCTAATGTAACATGGCTCTTCATTTCCATGACCATGGGTTTGTAACTCCCATGGAGCATCTATGGAGCATCTATGGAGCATCCTATGGACCTTAGCCCAACTAGATAATCCATGGAGCATCTAGCCCACTGTACAAGTATGGATGATTTACACAATCAACCCATATATTTAATTAGTCTCCTTTTTTTTATCACTTAATTAATTCTAGATTAATTCTTGATCAATACTAATTAAATAACATTATTAATATATTAGAACTTATAATATATTAATAAACCATAAGTGTTATTTCTCTCATTTTAGTCTATCCAATTGCATGATGCCATGCAACCCAAATGGACCATGCCGGGTCGGGTCAAGTACATACCAGAAATAGTTATGGACTTAGACACCTTATCCAACATGACTATCCGGAAGTCTTTCCCGAAGATCTTCCTGGGTTGCCCCCTGATAGACAAGTGGAGTTCCAAATAGACTTGTTGCCAGGATCGACACCAATAGCATAAGCACCATACCGATTAGCACCGACGGAGATGAAGGAGCTTATAATGCAACTTCAGGAGTTGTTGGAAAACGGTTTCATAAGACCTAGTTCATCACCCTGGGGAGCTGTGGTGTTATTCGTAAAGAAGAAGGATGGAAGCATGAGGATGTGCATAGACTACAGAGAGCTTAACAAGGCAACGGTGAAGAACAAGTATCCACTTCCAAGGATGGACGACCTGTTCGATCAACTGCAAGGTTCGAGCTATTTCTCAAAGATCGATCTCAGGTCAGGATATCATCAGCTGAAGGTGAGAGAGCGGGATATTGAGAAAACCGCATTCAGAACGAGATACAGACACTATGAGTTCTTGGTTATGTCGTTTGGACTAACCAATGCTCCAGGGGCATTCATGGATTTGATGAACATGGTTTGTAAACCATTCCTCGATAAATCTGTGATAGTGTTCATAGATGACATTCTGGTTTACTCAAAGATCCAGCAGGAGCATTGCAAGCACCTGCGAGAAGTGTTAGAAGTTCTAAAGAAGGAGAAACTATATGCAAAGTTCTCTAAATGTGATTTTTGGATTCGAGAAGTCCAATTCTTGGGTCATGTGGTCAACCAGGAAGGGACAATGGTTGATCCAGCAAAGATTGAAGTTGTGATGAAGTGGGAATGTCCAAAGAGTCCCACGGAGATTCGAAGCTTTCTAGGATTAGCTGGATATTACCGAAGGTTTATCCAAGGATTTTCTTCGATAGCTGCTCCATCTACAGCTTTGACCCATAAAGGAGCTACATATACTTGGAGTGAGAAACACGAAGAAGCATTCGAGAAGCTAAAGAAAAAGTTGTGTGAAGCCCCAATTCTTTCTTTACCTGACGGAGTTGAAGACTTCGCAGTTTATAGCGATGCATCTGGAGTTGGGTTGGGTTGTGTTCTGACCCAAAGGGATAAGGTGATAGCATATGCATTGAGACAACTGAAAGAGCACGAAAAGAACTACCCCACTCATGATCTGGAGTTGGCAGCGGTACTATTCTCCCTAAAGATATGGAGGCATTATCTTTACGGCATAAAGTGCAAGCTTTTCACTGATCATAAGAGTCTTCAGTATCTCTTTAATCAGAAGGAATTGAATATGAGACAACGACGCTGGCTAGAGTTACTCAAGGATTACGACTACGAGATACTTTACCACCCTGGAAATGCAAATGTCGTAGCCGATGCTCTAAGCCGAAAAGTGAGCCTTAAAAAGAGAAGGCCAAGAGCGTTAAGAATAGAAGTTATCTCGACAATTGTGGAAAGCATTTAGTAAGATCAGGAGGAAGCTTAAGAGAAAAATTACCGAAAGGAAGAGCGTTTGGGAAAAACGCTGGTGTTCGCTACAAACAATCAAGGATTGAAGGTATTCCAAGATAGGATTTGGGTACATAAGACAGGAGGAATAAGATATCTTCTGATGGAAGAATCTTACAAGACCATGTACTCGATTCATCCCGGCAGCACAAAAATGTATAGGGATCTGAAACCCTAGTACTGGTGGCTGACGATGAAGCTCGATGTTGCAAAGTATGTGGCCGGGTGTAACTTGTGCGAGAGTTAAGGCATAACATCAGAAACCGTATGGGAGTTTAGAACCTATATATGTACTCATGGGTAAATGGGAAGACATTACCATGGATTTTGTCACTAAACTGTCCAGAATGAAGGATGGTCACGACATGATTTGGGTGGTCATTGATCGGTTCACTAAGAGTGCACATTAATAGAAGCTGATGAGAGATGGTCTATGGATAAGCTTGCAAATGCTTACGTGAAGGAGGTAGTAAGACTTCACGGTGCTCCTTTAATGATTGTATGAGATCGTGATAGTCGTTTCACGTCAAGGTTTTGGAGGAGTCTACAAGAGGAATTTGGTACGAAGTTGTGTTTAAGTACAACTTACCATCCGAAAACTGATGGTCAGAGCGAAAGAACGATTCAAACGCTGGAAGATATGCTAAGAGCATGTACGCTAGAGTTCCAAGGTAACTGTGATGAGCACTTACCTCTGGTAGAATTTTCCTACCATAATAGTTTCCACTCGAGCATCAAGATGGCACCTTACCAAGCTTTGTATGGACAGAAATGTCATACGCCGTCATGTTTGCTTGAAGCTGGAGAAAAGCAGTTTATGGGCCCCGAGATAGTCCATCAGACTGCTGAAAAGCATAAAGTGATTAGGGAAAGGATGTTAGTAGCTCAGGATCATCAAAAGAGCTATGCTGACAAGAAGAGGCGACCGATGACATTCGAAGTTGGAGATTCGGTTTTGCTTAAAGTCTCACCTTGGAAGGGTCTTATAAGATTCAGAAAAATAGGAAAGCTGAGTCAAAGGTTCATTGGGCCATTCAAAGTTCTTCAGAGAATTAGGAACCAAGCCTACAAGCTAGAACTGAAGAACTAGATGGTATTCATAACACTTTCCATGTGTGTTATTTGAGGAAATTCACGGGAGAAGTTCCCAACATAATTCCAATTTCTGAGTTAAGGATGGACGAAAATAAGAGGCTAATTGAAGAGCCGAAGGCGATTGTTGACCGTAAGACGAAGAAGTTACGACGCAAAACGGTCGACTTAGTGCTTGTGCGATAGAAACATACGAATGGGCCAAACCTCACCTGGGAAACGGAGAGTGACATGATGAGTCGCTATCCGCATTTTTTTGCTGATGCATGATTCCGGGACGGAATCATCCTAAGGGGGAGAGAATTGTAACGGCCGTGTTTCGAGGCTAAGCATTAATTCGATGATGTAATAGTCAAGGTCAACCATTGTAACCTATTTTGAAGTAATAAAGATGAATTACTTGAATATTATGTGAATTATGTGATTTTATGTGATTATATATTGTTTGTAAATATATAATAAAAATAAACGTCAAAAATAAAATGTTAGATAAACCCGATATCTATGAAGAAAGTTGTAGTGGTTGTGACAAGGATTCCGGACATATAAAGAACGCCGAAATTCGAGCTATAACAAAGAAGTTATGGTCTGTCGAAGTTTCGCGACAAAACCTGCACGACACTGTGTGACGTAAAAAGTGAGTCTACGATAAAGTACTTTTTATCCTTAGCGATCTAAACGAAAGTCATACCACACGTCAAACCGAGAGCATGCATAAAAAGAATGTCCAAATCTGACTTCGTATGAAGAAGTTATGATTTTTCTAAGTTTCGGCTTGGCAGTATGCAGCCTGGAGTTCAAATAGTAGATCGACCGATTTTTAGCCGACATAACCTAAACGAGAATAGAATATCTCGTTAATAGTAGCTCAACGATAAAAAAAATACAGACGAAAACGGACGGCGAATGAAGAAGATATGAGTTTTTAACGGACTTTTCCTGTCCCGGCCTGTTAAAAATATAACTTTAAGAATAAAGTCAAAATTATCCGACGGAGTCTAAACGAAAGTTGTAGTGGATGGTCCCGCCTACGCGTGGATATAAAGAACGTCGAAAACAGAGCTCGTATGCAAAAGTTACGAATTTCTGAAGTCAGGTGTGCAAATTGCAAGGCTATCCGAAGAGAACGCCCTGTGTAGAGGAGGAACGCCCCGCATTCTCTCAACACTAGGTCCGAAGTGAGCCAAGATGCACCATCCGATGGTTGAAACACAAACAGTACGAACGCGCTGCGTATCCTCGTACGCGCAACGTTCCGAGGAACGCCCAGCGTACCACCGAAGGTACGCGCAGCGTAGACAACAGCCTCAGCTATAAATAGGATGTGAGGCCATGCGTTTTTCTCACAACTTTCACCACTTCCTTCTCTCTCTACTCTCTCTCTAAACCTCCCAAACCACCCTGAAGCCTAGGAAACCTCCCTAGCACTAAAAGAAAGCCCCAGCGCCCGAAGGCTCCGAGAAAAAGAGTTTTTCGGTTTGAAACTCTGTCCGCGCAGAACCCGGTTTTTAGCAAAACTATTGTTTCGTCAGAGGAGATTATTTTATGAAGCGAAGCGCTGTCCGAATCACCACCTTATCAAGTGAGTGCATAGTTACTTTCATCTTACACATAGATATGAAGTATTATATAATAATTACGTACTATGTGTGCATATTATCTGTTTATCTTGAATATCTATGTTCGATAAAAGATTTAAACTTTTTTTCTTAGATTTAAGACTTTTTCTTCAGATCTGAACTGTATATGTATTCTTTTTTCAGATCTAGACCTTTTTCTCCAGATCTAAACTGTGTATGTATTTTTTTGTCAGATCTAAACTTTTCTTTCAGATCTAAACTGTATATGTATTTTATACTTTGAGATATATGCTGGATGAAAGATTTGAACTTTGTTTTTCAGATCTAGACTATATATGTATTTTATATCTACAAATATTTTAGGTAAAACATAGCTAGATGAAATAGTTGATGTGTGATGAAATAAAATGATGAGAGGGCTCAGTGTTGACGATGATCCAGTCATCTAGCGGAGTATGGATGACGACCACGAACTTTTCTAGGGAGTCCAGTAGAACGCTAGCAGGTTCGTAACATGTAGGTGTTTGCGAACGATGTGTTCACCGGTGTACTCCATCCCCCACATGGTTGCCTTACAGACATATATTGTAACGTCCATGTTTATAGGCTAAGCATTAGTATGATAATATAATAGTCAAGGTCAACCATTGTAACTCATTTTGAAATAATAAAGATGAATTACTCGAATATTATGTAAATTATGTGCTTATATACTTGTTTATAAAGATATGATAAATTAAAAATGAAAATAAGCATCAAAAATAAAATGTTAGATAAACCTGAAAGTTGTAGTGGTCGTGACAAGGATTCCGGAGATATAAAGAACGCCAAAATCCGAGTTATAACAACGAACTTATGGCATGTCGAAGTTTCGCGACAGAACCGGCACAACGCTGTGTGACGTAAAAAGTGAGTTTACGATAAAATGCTTTTTAGCCTTAACAATTTAAACGAGAGTCGAAGCATACATTAAACCGAGAGCGAACATAAAAAGAACGTCAAAATCTGACTTCGTATGAGGAAGCTATGATTTTTCCAAATTTCGACTTAGCAGTATGCAGCTCGGAGTTCGAATAGTAGATCGACCGATTTTTAGCCGACACAACCTAAACGAGAATCAAAGATCTCGTCAATAGAAGATCAACGGTAAAAAGATAGACGAAAACGGATGTCGGATGAAGATGTTATGAATTTTTAACGGACTTTTCATGTCCCGGCCTGTTAAAAATATAACTTTAAAAATAAAGTCAAAATTAGCTGACGGAGTCTAAACGAAAGTTGTAGAGGACGTCTCTACCTATGCGTGGGTATAAAGAATGTTGAAAACGAAGCTCGTATTCAAAAGTTACGAATTTTAGAAGTTGAAGGTGTAAAATGTCAGCTGGGTGCGAGGCTACGCCCAACGTACAGTCGGACTCCCCGCGTTGACCGAAGTACGCCCTGCGTAAGAATTTGGTACGCCCCGCGGTCTCTTTTCCTTCTGTAGTCCGAAGTGTGCCACGTCGCCCCACCAAAACTCGGACACCTGCCTCTACGCGCAGCTTACCACCGAGGGTACGCCCAGTGTAATACGAGGCCTCCCGGCTATAAATAGGATGCAAAGCCAACCTTCCTTCTCACAACTTTCACCACTTCTTTCTCTCTCTATTCTCTCTCTAAACCTCCAAAACACCCCCCCCCCCCCCAAGCCTAAGAAACTTCCCTAGAACTAGAAGAAAGCCCCGGAGCGCCCGAAGACTCCGAGAAAAAGAGTTTTTCGGTTTAGAAACTCTGCCCCCACAGAGCCCAGTTTTCTAGCCAACCTCCCGATTTCGTCAAAGGAAATCATATTTATATGAAGCAAAGCATTGTTCAAGTTGGAATCACCACCTTATCAATTGAGTACGTAGTTACTTTCATCTTACACATAGATATGAAGTATTTTATATAAATTACATGCTATGTGTGCATATTATCTGTTTACTTGAGATATGTGCTGGATGAAAGATTTAAACTTTGTTTTTCAGATCTAAACTGTATATGTATTTTATACCTTGAGATCTATACAAAATGAAAGATTTAAACTTGGTTTTTCAGATCTAGACCTTTCTCTTCAGATCTGAACCGTATATATATTTTCTTTTCATATCTAAATTTTTTCCTCAGATCTGAATCGTATATGTATTTTCTTTTTAAATCTAAACTTTTTCTTCGGATCTGAATCGTATATGTATTTTCTTTTCAGATCTAGACTTTTTCTTCAGATCTGAACTATATATGTATTTTATATCTACAAATATGTTGGGTAAAACATGGGTAGATGAAATAGTCGGTGTGTGATGAAAAAATGAGTTGGAGGATGAGATGAAAAGTGACATAGATGATGAGATGAGGGTGATAGGTGAAAAATGAGAGAAACCTTTTACCCAAGCGTTGGCCCCATCATCTAGCAGAGTATGGATGACAACCACAGACTATTCTAGACGGTCCGTGGAACACTAGCAGGCTCGCAACCTGTAGGTGTTGTGAACGATATGTTCACCCGGTGTACTCTAAAAATCCATTGGCATGTATTGAGGGTGGATTACCGCAAATAATACTGTCGATAAATGAGATAAACCCTGACAACTATGGACTTAGCGCCCGTTGGCTGAACCCTGGAAACTATGGATTAATGCTTGTTATATAAACCCTAGCGACGATGGACTTCGTGCCTATTCCTTAGGACAATCCTTAGGAATGAGTGATAGATGATTCTTAGGGTAGGTCTTTAAGAAATAAAGAAGATAATGGGGATGTGTAATTGGGTTAATTGTTTGATAAAACATAATAACTTTATTATTGTGGGTTGAAAACCCTATGTACTCACCAGGTTTCCCAACCTGACTCACTCAGTTTATTTGTATCACAGGTGTCGATATAAAGCTACACTACATCGAGAGATTTAAAGAGATGTAGATCACTAATGTAACTGAATGTAAGTTCTGTTTATGCTTATGTTTTTGTATTGACGATGACATCTCAAAGTTTTAGAATGAATAAAATACATTTATTCGGAAATTCCTTGATAACATATTTATCATGTTTTTCTGGGGACAAATTCCACAACATTTTTCTTTAAAAAGTTACTCTGATTTGAAAATAAAGCATAAACAAATCGGTCTTTTCTGGCCGTAAAAATGGGGATGTCACAGTTGGTATCAGAGCATTAGTTTATGCGAACTAGGAATTTGTAGGATTTCTAGACTTAAACTTAGAATGTTAGGCGATGATTGTGAGATGAGTGTCTACCATATTTTAGACACATGCACTAGTTTATTTTAGGAAATATGCCTAAAATGCTTTTATGTGCTAAATGATTTATATTATAGCTATAAAGATGCCTTATATGCTATTATTTGATCGGATCTATGATTTTTGCCGACCGGATCTGGAAACTTTATGTGTTCAGATTTCTAAAAGTTTAATTACGGTATTAGAACTGGCATACAACTTTTCGGAGTGATAAGGAGATTTATACGTCTACCGTAAATAAATCCTTTCTATCTAAATTCTCGTCACTAAACACCGAACGTCTGATTTTAGTGTATAGGTCGACATGGTGAGCACTCGGAGCGGATTCGGAAACGGTAACCCGCAGCCTGAGCCACAAGTGATTGAGCGTGCACCAGAAGTAGCAGCTGCACTTGAGCTAATCACGATGGCAGGAGTACAGGAAATGGTGTGGATGATGTTCGATCAATAGATGGAAGAGACAAGTCGTTTACTTCAACAAAGTAAGAACGAACTTACTTTGCCAATACGCCAGGCACCTATTCTTGAGGCAACCATTTGGGTTGCTAAGTCCGTCGAAGAAATGATCAACGATAGGACAACCAACAAGGTTGAAGTTGGAAAGAAGAGGAAATTTGAGGGGTCTTCAAGATCCAGCAAGAGCAACATGTTCTCAAAGTCTGGCAAAAGAGGAGGTAAAGAAAAATGGTACGAGAAGTGCAAAAAAAACACTCTGGAAGGGAGGTGACTTGCTTCAAATGTGGAATGACTGGGCATTACGCCAATGAATGAACATTCAATGAGAAGGTTTGTTACGGAGGTAGGGAAGAAGGGCATTTATCTAGGGATTGCCTGAAGAAAAATGAAGAAGCAAGAGCAAATGCACCTCCAAAGCCAAAAAGCATCTCAGAAAATCCTTGACGAAGAAGGTGACAATGCAAGGAATCACGAGTGATGATTTCATATCCGAAGATCAAGATATGAAGTAGCCGTAGTAACATGTGTTGTAACCTGTTAGCGGCAAAGTATAGGTTAAACTTGAAACGTTTATGTAATCATTTCAGGAAATAATATAAGGCTTCGTTTTGTTATCTGATGTGCTATATGATTATGTGAAATTCTTGAATGGTGACTTGGAAAACTGCGATACAATACTTGGGACGAGTATGAGTAGGTGTGAATGGTAGTAGAGGCCTATACTACCGGAAGCACAAGACTCACACTTGGATCAGGGAAGGTCACAAGGTTACCAAGAAGCTAGTAATTGATTCCGTTTTGTTCATATCTGCCATTACCATCGTTTCGGTAATGACTAAGAAGATGATTTTTAATCCAACCCTAGTGGTCATATCAAATCGAGTCTGACTAAGATGAGTATGTTGCGTGATTCAGGGAACCCAGGTCGATGTAGCATCTGACTTAAACTAGAAGATTGAAGTAAACGATAATCGAAAACGATCAATAGAAGTATCGCAATCGTTGTTAAAGTAAGAAGCTTGTAGCTAGAAGTACTACATGTTAGAATGTGATATTATCACATTGGAACACGAAGGGAGGTATATTCCGTTCATAGACTTGACTCTAAAAGACTTGAGTCTAAGCAGTGCATCATACGATGAGAGGTCATTAGAACATGACCCATCAATCTATTATGGTAATCGAAGGAAATAACTTATCTTAACTTTGTTAAGAAGAAGGAGGAGTCTCCAATAAGGATCGAGATTGTGACTTGAAGGTCATGACTGAAAGTCCAACATGGGATGGAGAGCGGGTGGAAGATCGAGCACCACCTGCAGACAAGAATTCTAAAAGTTAGATACTCATTCGAAGGAACATAATAGTTACGACTATTACCTAGGATGAAGAGATAACATATGGAATCATTATACAATCCCTGTCTTATTGATGATTCTGGGACGGAGTTGAAGACTTCGTAGTCTATAGTGATGCGTCTGGAGTTGGGTTGGTTTGTGTTCTAACCCAGAAGGAAAAAGTGATAGCATATACATCGAGGCAACTAAAATAGCACGAAAAGAAGTACCCACTCATGATCTGGAGTTGGCAGTGGTAGTATTCGATCTAAAGATACAGAGACATTATATTTATGGCACAAAGTGCAAAACTTTTCGATGATCATAAGAGTCTCCAGTATCTCTTTAATAATAAGGAATTGAATATGAGACAACGACGTTGGCTAGAGTTACTCAAGGATTACGATTGTGAGATACTTTACCACCCTGGTAAAGAAAATGTTGTGGATGATGCTCTAAGTCGAAAAGTGAGCCTTGAAAAGAGAAGGCCAAGAGCGTTAAGAATTGAAGTTGTGTCAACGATTGTGGAAAACATCAAGAAAGCCATTGAATAAGCTTCAGAGAAAAATGACCGAAAGGAAGAGTGTTTGGGCAAAACGTTGGTGTTCGGTACAAACAATCAAGGATTTATGGTATTCCAAGATAGGATTTGGGTACCTAAGACGGGAGGAGTAAGAGATCTTTTGATGGAAGAAGCTCACAAGACCATGTACTTGATTCATCCCGGCAACACTAAGAGGTATAGGGATCTGAAACCCTACTACTGGTGGCCGACGATGAAGCCCAATGTTGCAAAGTATGTGGCCGAGTGTGTAACTTGTGTGAGAGTTAAGGCACAACATCAGAAACCATATGGGAGTTTAGAACCTTTACATGTACCCATGGGTAAATGGGAAGACATCACCATGGATTTTGTCACTAAACTTCCCAGAACGAAGGACGGTCACGACATGATTTGGGTGGTTGTTGATTGGTTCACTAAGCGTGCACACTTCATAGCAGCCAATGGGAGATGGTCTATGGATAAGCTTGAAAATGCTTACTTGAAGGAGGTAGTAAGACTTCACGGTGTTCCTCTAACGATTGTATCAGATCGTGATAGTTGTTTCACATCAAGTTTTTGGAGGAGTCTACAAGAGGAATTGGGTACAAAGTTGTGTTTAAGTACAGCTTACCATTCGCAGACCGATGGTCAGAGCGAAAGAACGATTCAAACACTTGAAGATATGCTAAGAGCATGTACCCGAGAGTTCCAAGGTAACTGGGATGAACACTTACCTCTGGTAGAGTTTTCCTACAATAATAGTTTCCACTCGAGCATCAAGATGACACCTTATCAAGCTTTATACGGACATAAGTGTCGTACGCTGTCTTGTTGGCTTGAGGCTGGAGAAAAACAGTTTATGGACCCTGAGATATTCCATCAGACTGCTGAGAACTTGAAAATGACTAAAGAAAGGATGTTAGTAGCAAAGGATTGTTAAAAGAGCTATGCTGACAAAAAGCGACGACCGGTGACATTCGAAGTTGGAGATTCGGTTTTGTTTAAAGTCTCACCGTGGAAGGGACTTATCAGATTCGAAAAGAGAGGAAAGTTGAGTCCAAGGTTTATTGGACCATTCAAAGTTCTTCATAGGATTGGGAACCAAGCCTACAAGCTAGAACTACCAGAAGAACTAGATGGTATCCATAACACTTTCCATGAGTGTTATTTGAGGAAGTTCACGGGAGAAGTTCCCGACATAATTCCGATTTCTGAGTTAAGGATGAATGAAAATAAGAGGCTAATGGAAGAGCTGGAGGCGATTGTTGACTGTAAGACTAAGAAGTTGTGACGCAAGATGATCGACTGAGTGCTTGTGCGATGGAAACATACGAATGGGTCGAACCTCACCTGGGAAACAGAGAGTGACATGATGAGTCGCTATCCACATCTGTTTGCTGACGCGTGATTCTGGAACGGAATCATCCTAAGGGGGAGAGAATTGTAACGCCCGTGTTTATAGGCTAAGAATTATTATGATAATATAATAGTCAAGGTCAACCATTGTAACTCATTTTGAAATAATAAAGATGAATTACTCGAATACTATGTAAATTATGTGCTTATATACTTGTCTATAAAGATATGATAAATTAAAAATGAAAATAAGCGTCAAAAATAAAATGTTAGATAAACCCGATACCTATGAGGAAAGTTGTAGTGGTCGTGACAAGGATTCCGGAGATATAAAGAACGCCAAAATCCGAGTTATAACAAAGAAATTATGGCCTGTCGAAGTTTCGCGACAGAACCGGCACGACGTTGCATGACGTAAAAAGTGAGTTTACGATAAAGTGCTTTTTAGCCTTAAAATTCTAAACGAAATTCGTAGCATACGTTAAACCGAGAGCGTGCATAAAAAGAACGTCCAAATCTGACTTTGTATGAGGAAGTTATGATTTTTCCAAATTTCGGCTTAGCAGTATGCAGCCCGGACTTCGAATAGTAGATCGACCGATTTTTAGCCGACACAACCTAAATGAGAATTGAAGATCTCGTCGATAGGAGATCAACGGTAAAAAATACAGATGAAAACAGACGTCAATTGAAGAAGTTATGAATTTTTGACGGAATTTTCCTGTCCCGGCCTGTTAAAAATATAACTTTAAAATAAACTCAAAATTAGCCGATGGTGTCTAAACGAAAGTTGTAGAGTACATATCTACCTACACGTGGATATAAAGAATGTCGAAAACGAAGCTCGTATGCGAAAGTTACGAATTTTAGAAGTTGAAGGTGTAAAATGCGAGCTGGGTGCGAGGCTACGCCCAGCGTACAGTCGGGCGCCCCGCGTTGACCGAAGCACGCCCCGCGTAAGAAGTTGGTACGTCATGTGGTATCTTGTCCTTCTGTGGTCTGAAGTGTGCCACGTCGCCCCACCGAAACTCGGACACCTGCCTCTACGCGCAACGTACCACCGAGGGTACGCCCAACGTAATGCGAGGCCTCCCGGCTATAAATAGGATGCGAAGCCAACCTTCCTTCTCACAACTTTCACCACTTATTTCTCTCTCTCTCTCTCTCTCTCTCTCTCTCTAAACCTCCCAAGCACCCCTAATCCTAGGAAACTTCCCTAGCACTAGAAGAAAGCCTCAGAGCGCCCGAAGACTCCGAGAAAAAGAGTTTTTCGGTTTAGAAACTTTGTCCCCGCAGAGCCCGGTTTTCAAGCAAACCTCCCGGTTTCGTCAAAGGAAATCATATTTTTAAGAAGCGAAGCGCTGTTCAAGTTGGAATCACCACCTTATCAAGTGAGTGCATAGTTACTTTCATCTTACACATAGATATGAAGTATTTTATATAAATTACGTGCTATGTGTGCATATTATCTGTTTACTTGAGATCTGTGCTGGATGAAAGATTTAAACTTTGTTTTTCAGATCTAAATTATATATGTATTTTATACCTTGAGATCTATACGGGATGAAAGATTTAAACTTGGTGTTTTAGATCTAGACCTTTCTCTTTAGATCTGAACCGTATATGTATTTTCTTTTTAGATCTAAACTTTTTCCTCAGATCCGGACCGTATATGTATTTTCATTTCAAATCTAAACTTTATCTTCGGATCTGCACCGTATATGTATTTTCTTTTCAGATCTAAACTTTTTCTTCAGATCTGAAATGTATATGTATTTTATATCTACAAATATGTTGGGTAAAACATGGGTAGATGAAATAGTCAGTGTGTGATGAAAAAATGAGTTGGAGGATGAGATGAAAAGTGACATAGATCATGAGATGAGGGTAAGAAGTGAAAAATGAGAGAAACCTTTTACCCAAGTGTTGACCCCGTCATCTACTAGAGTATGGATGACAACCACGACCTATTCTAGACGGTCCATGGAATACTAGCAGGCTCGCAACCTGTAGGTGTTGTGAACGATATGTTCACCCGGTGTACTCTAAAAACCCATTGACATGTATTGTGGGTGGATTCTTACAAATAATATTTTCGATAAATGAGATAAACCCTGACAGCTATGGACTTAGCCATTGGATGAACTCTGGCAACTATGAATTTAGTGCGTGTTATATAAACCCTGGCGACGATGGACTTTGTGCATATTCCTTAGGACAATCCATAGGAATTAGTGATAGATGATTCTTAGGCTAGGTCCTTAAGAAATAAAGAAGATAATGGGGATGGGTAATTGGGTTAATTGTTTGATAAAACATAATAACTTTATTATTGTGGGTTGAAAACCCTATGTACTCACCAGGTTTCCCAACCTGACCCACTCAGTTTATTTGTATCACAGGTGTCGATATAAAGATACACTACACCGAGAGATTTAAAGAGACGTAGATCACTAATGTAACTGAATGTAAGTTCTGTTTATGCTTATGTTTCTGTATTGACGATGACATCCTAAAGTTTTAAAAAGAATAAAATACATTTCTTCGGAAATGCCTTGATAACATATTTATCATGTAATTCTGGGGAGAAATTCCGTAACACTTTTCTTCAAAAGGTTACTCTGATTTGAAAATAAAGCATAAACAAATCGGTCTTTTCTGGCCGTAAAAGTGAGGATGTCACATATATGGCTGAGGAATCCCCTTAGTTGTAGTGTCCATCCCGATGAAATTCCTTAGGATAGGTCCCTTATAATAGATGCTTTAGGGACATAAAGTGAAGATAACGGGAACGGGTAATCGGGTTGAATTATTGTTGAAAATAATAAACTTATTTATTGTGGGTTGAAAACCCTATGTGCTCACCAGGCTCCCCAGCCTGACCCACTCAGTTTCTTGTATTACAGGTAGTGGCACAAGAACATAGTTGGATGACTTGACGCGAGATTATGGATTATAGGCCAGTAGATATAAATAAATATTGTAAAGCCTATGTTGTACTGTTTATGCTTTTGATATGTATTAACAATGACATCTCGATGTCTTAATATAATGGAATACATTTCTTCGAAATGCTTTGATAAATCTTTATCATGTTTTCTTTTGGGAACAAATTCCACAACACTTTTCTTTAAAAGGTTGCTCTGATTTGAAAATAAAGCATAAACAAATCGGTCTTTTATGGCCGTGAAAATGGGGATGTCATATAAATTAATAGGTGCTTGTACTTGACAACTAATTTGTTGATGAAACCTACATTCATTAATCTTATCAATTGCAAAATCCGCAACCAATCTGTATAGAAAATGACATCAACAGAAACACTCACTCAACAGAACATTTATAATCAGTATAACATTGTGTACAAATTTTCCATCGTCAAATAAAAATTGATTAAGCTAAAAGTATGAACAGTAGTATTATAATAAGACCTCTTAATATTTGTAACTAAAGCAATGTAGAAACAAAGTACATATCTATAACATATAAATCCACAAAACTAAAACATTATCATTGCAAAAAGATAGTAACTTTAAAAAACATAAAAAGTGACATAAACTACTCCAAATAAACTTTAACAATAGTAGGGATACTAAAATCCACACCAATGTTGAAAAAAAAAAACAAAACAATAGTCATTAATATGTAGATCACAAAAAATATGTACAATTTAACAATTGTAATTACCACTCACGGACATAGGCATCAACATCAAATTCTACTCGCATACACTTAACTCTATTCCTGCTATGTATGACAATTCGATGAACTTTTATAATAACAGATGATGTTGAATAGAAATCACTACCAACAAACGCCCCATTAAAGTTTTGTGTTATAAATTTAATTAGAGTAAAGCGGGCTTAAGGTAAAATATAAATAAAAGTGTATTGAAGTAGATATTCTATGAACAAACCACTTCTTCATCCGGATCACCAATAAGTTCAACAATTATTTGCCCACGCAACACCTAAATCAATACAAACATATTATATCCATATACAAAAAAACATAATCAAATATGAAATATAGAAAAAAAAAATAAGAATAAACAACCCTTCTTCCTCTGAATCTTGACCATCTACTACATTTTCCACAAAGCAAATTCCAGAAAACCGGGAAGCTATTTTATTTTCATGTCAAAACAAATTCAGATTAAAATTGAATACTCTTATGAATTCAAAATCAATTATAAACATAATGACAACATACCTGACAACTTATTGTTGGAATATGTGGATTTTCCTTTGACTTAATAATTACCAAATCATTCTCAAATTCATATACCTCACTCGAACTGAACACAAATCAACATAAAACAAACACACAATCCATTATAAATCACGATTAAAATCATTATAACCATTTACCTTTTATCCAACGTTGAATGAACTAACACTTATACGTCACACCTCAACTGTTGATCTAGGATATATTCATTACACTTAACAATAGCAAAATCCTCAACTGATCTGTACACAAAATGACATTAACAAAACCACAAACTCAATAGAACAATTATAACCAGTACAAAATTGTATACCTATTTTCCATTGCTAGATGAACGGTGATCATGGTAAGAAACAATTGTTCAACATTTAGCAGAGGTAATGTGTACATAAAACATCTTATACAGACAAACGAGGTAGTAGCTCAACCTAAAAGTTAGGAAGAACGTGGAGGAAGGAGCTGAAGACATGATAGGTTGAAAGAGACATGAGATCGGAGGTTGTCGAATTGTCCGTCGAAGAAGGAACGTGGAGAAGCCGTCGAATTGCGGATACGAATTATACTTGATTTCTTTCAACTGCCGTTCATTGGATCTATTTGATTTTGGTTGGGTTTAACGCATAAAATGTTTGTACAGAATGTTGAGAACGAAAATTATCTGTAAAAAGTTCAATATGCTTTATATATATATATATATATATATATATATATATATATATATATATATATATATATATATATGCAAAACGTTCACTGAACCATTTTAAATCATGAAATCTATGAACTAATCTCATCATTTACAGTGCACGTGAATATACCGGATCATAAAAAACTCACTTTATTTTTTATTTTTTATTTTTTATTTTTATGACTTATTATTTATCGAAAAAAACAAAATGTAACGATATTCATAATTTTTTATCATCTTTCCATAGATTTCCATATTTATATATAAAAAATGAACTTTTAATTTAAAAAAAAAAACTCACTTCGATGTGTTGGTTTTTTTTAATATTTAACTTAATTTTTTATCGAAAAACTAAAATAAAATAAATATGTAAAACATTTATAATTTTTGGTACTCCTTAAATACATTCATGTTGATGTATAAAAAGCAAATAATAATAATAATAATAATAATAATAATAATAATAATAATAATAATAATAATAATAAAATCAAATTTTTAGCTTAGTTTCATATTGTGAATGCTGAAAATTAAATTATAT
This sequence comes from Lactuca virosa, assembly GCF_052849685.1. Taxonomy (NCBI): domain Eukaryota; kingdom Viridiplantae; phylum Streptophyta; class Magnoliopsida; order Asterales; family Asteraceae; genus Lactuca; species Lactuca virosa. Next base: position 75,854,097 of record NC_136431.1, read on the forward strand.
AGAATTCAGATTCAGAGTGTCAATAATAGGAAGTCAGATTCACATTATGAATCCTGAAAACTAAATTATATACAACTAAGATTCACAATGTGAATAAATGTACTTCCGAATTTTACAAAACTAAATTAAAAAAAAACTACATCATTTTGTTGTTGTTTTTTTTCTTCCTAATTTTGATTTATTTTGATCGGAAAAAAAAAACTGACATATCAAAATTTATAAATGTTTTACTCTTTAAATATACATTAATGTTGATGTATAAAAAACAAGTTTTCTTTTGAAATTTCTTCTCAAATTCACATTGTGAATGCTGGAAAATGAATTATATTAATTTCAAACTCATAATATAAATAATAGTAAGTTAGATACATAATGTGAATCTTTAAAATTGAATTATATACAACTCAAATTCACAGTGTGAATAAAACCAATTGTGAATTTTATAAAACTAATATATTAATCAAAACGTTAAAATATTATAAAATTATACGGAAATATACTTTGATTTACATGTAAATTTCACTAAATAGATTAATGAATGATCAAAATGTTTAAATAGTAAGTCAGATTCACACTATAAATGTTAAAAAATAAATTATATAATAGTGTGAAATATGAATCCAACCAGATTAAGGTGAAAAAAACTATTTTTTTATATCGAGACGGATGTCTATAGAAAACAAACATTCAGAATTTTAGTATATTTATTTATTTATTTATTTTTTTGAAAATAAACCTAAGTATTTGAAAAGAAATAAAATGACGTCGGGTTTTTTGACAAAAAAAGTTTTATATATATATATATATATATATATATATATATATATATATATATATATATATATATATTGATATTTATGGAAAGAGAATAAAAACTTATTAATTTTGGTATATTCAATTTTTTTTTTATAATAAATTTATCCTAAAAATAAAAAATAAAAACAAAAAAGTTTGTTTTTCTTTTATGATTCGATGTAATTGCACCCAACATCTTAATGTGCAATCTTTTTTTGGCCCTCTTAATTTTGTTTTTAAAAGCCAAGAATTGTTTATTGGTTCTATGGTTTAAAATGGTTTTTTTACTGAACTAAACAATATATATAGAAACACACTTTTATATATATATATATATATATATATATATATATATATATATATATATATATATATATATATATATAAAAGTGTGTTTCTATATATATTGTTTAGTTCAGTAAAAACACCATTTTACTGAACTAAAAATATATTTTTTAGAAGTATAAATACGTATGCATATTTCGAGGTTAACTTCCAAAGATGTAGAATATATACTTTTACATCTAAAAAAAACATATACACGTCTAAAATGTATTTATGATTTTAAGTACTTAAAAATGCATATTTATTTTTCTAACAAAATATATTTATATTTTAAAAACACAAATATATACTTTTACTTCTAAAAACATAAAAGAATATATTTATATGTCTAAACCATATTCATACTTCTAAAAACATAAAACGATGTATTTATATTTTTTTTTAAATATTTTTTATTTTTAAATACGTAAAATTGTATTTATATATTTAAAAAACATAAAAATAGATATTTATACTTTACGTCATAATAATTACATAGATTTCTAAAATATGTATATATACTTCAAAAAGAAATTATATTTCTAAAACATAGAAAAAAGATTATAAAAAATACTTTTTTAAAAAGATAAAAATGTACTTTTAAGAATGTTAGTTTGCACCATTTTACAAAAAACGTAAATACAATTTTTTTTACGTTTTAAACCATATAAATATGCAAAAACAATATATAAAATATTTTAAACAAATATATAAACATGATGTTTAATTAAACAATTTTTAGCATACACATATGTTTGTCCTAAATACTTCAAATATTAAAACAAATATTTTTAGGGTAAAAATATAAAAACAATTTTATAAATTTTACGGTTTTCTTACGAAATTTATATTATTGTAACCAGAAGTTGTATAATAAATCAAAGTAATAGTTGGAAAAAACTTAAAACTTTTCATTTTAATGCATCTAAAAATAGTTTTAAGAACTGAACTATCGAAAATGTCAAATTATAGTTCAATACATATCGATTGAAGGCAAACGGCCAGCAAGCTGCGTCGCTAGCCCTTTCTGGATGGCAAAACCAATTCTTTTGAAAACAACATTTGTGGATCTAAGAGATATGACATTAGAATGCATGACCCGTTGGACTCTATTAAGGAGCTCCACCGCCTCTGGTGCGAAAAACCAAATGTATCGAATGCAAAAGGAACAAACACATGTTGATTTTCTATACATGCATTCTCGTGCTTTACCACTTTGCATGCAACGACTTTCAAAGCGGCATGCCCAGCTGTGAAACCCCTGCTCCCCAAACCAACGAGAGGAGAGACCCCAGTAAGATCCACGCACACATGCTTCCCTCCTATCCATCCAAAGACCAAAATGTCAGCCGATCTAAGTGTGGACCTGCCATCCTGCGGGTCCGTCAAAAAGTTCACTGGCGCTTCTTTCTTCACAGAAATACCAGCACACCGACAAGCATCAAAGAGAACATCCCGAACCACATCATGTCTATACTTGAAACCAGGGAGCTCTCTACAATGAACCGCGTGTTCCCCAAAGGTATCCAAACATGCCTTGCGACAAACTGGGCATATCTTGTCAATTGGGAATATGGGAATCATGAGGCGGTAACGAAGGATAGTTCGGTACTCCACAGGAGATATATGCTGGCCAAGACCATCAATAGGGATAGTTAGCAGAAAATCTTGAGCATGAGGCGCCCGCAGACACTCAAAGACTGCTTTCTGTCTGACAGTCATGTCGAAGTCGACTTCCATATCTTGGACGATTTTGCTAAAAATGGCACACGCCAAAGCTTTTTGGGATTTAGGGGGGCGGTGTCCTTATTAGTGAAACCGCTACAGTCAAATCCCGGAATCGTATCGCGAAGACGAGTCATAACACATAGGTAATCCGGGTCCATACCACATACGCCACTGTCACGTAAGATGTTGTCTTGTAATGCCCAAGATTGGGCCCTCGAGGCTACAAATGCGTAGGAGGAAACATCGTAGGCCGAGTACAAACCCAAACCACCAAAAAGAATAGGTAAGGAAGCCAAGCGCCACTGAATGTCTCCAAAGAAGGGGTTTCCACATACCACCATATCCTCGATAGACCTGCGCAATCCTTTGTCAAAGAATAACGCTGCCTCTTCTATGTGTACCGGCTGGCATGTCCTTAAACCAAAGAAAAGTTTTGCAATGCCCATACATGATCGAAGCAAAAGGAGCTCACTCTGCGGGTCACATAGTTGTGGAAGAAGGCCCATCAAATCAACAGCATTGACCGCTCTCTTCATGGCCAGCCCGCTAATAAACTATGCGTCTCTGCTAACAGCCCCCCCAAGGAGCTTCACCTCCAAAGAAGGTCTCCCTATATCCGTTGGGAATAAATCGGCACGAAGCTTCCTACCATCACATGAGGGCCAAAAAATCTCCGTTTTCTTGATGTTCAACTCAAGACCCAAACCTGGACCATGCAACCGAATTATGTTCAACACTCTAGCCACCTCCTTTGAATCCCCAATGACAGTCCCATCATCTAGATACCAAGCATGGAGAAGGAGCTTACAATTGTCTCTAATCTTGTGCACAAGCGGGTGCAAAACGAGGGCAAAAAGAAGAGGGCCTAAGGGGTCACCTTGCTGCACCCCAGTGGCAGACCATATATGTTGGTCTCCGATATAAAGTCTCGTTGCTTGCCCGTACAAGAAATTCACCCACAAAGAAATGGAAGGGCACATCTTCTTAACCTCGTGGAGCAATGCTGATCGATCCACCAGGTTAAAGGCATTCGAAAAATCCACAGTCAGCATTACAAGAGACCCATCAGCATGGTGTTCACTCAACACCCTATTGGCACTGTGTAACACAACCTCAGCACCGCCAGATACACCAACCCCGAACTGAAAATCATTAAGGTACTTGGCCATTTCTTTACCCACACCTTTCATGGCAACCTTGGAAACCAGACGTCTCCATATAGTGTCTACTGCAATCGGACGGATCACGTTGTCAGGTTTAAGTAGAGGCGTGAGAGGAGCGGATGCAACAAACTCTGCCAAAATGGTTGGACATCTCCCCGCTAACCATAAATTAACAAGTGAAGTGCATGTATGAGATCTGTGAAAATCATTAAGGTACTTGCCAATAATGTGTTCAAAAAAAATTGAAATATGATATGCATTTAACTATGGATGTATTACACGTACCGCTCAATTATATAAATTTATTTATGGGAGGTTAATTTATCTACTATGTGCATTTAACTATGACAGGTTAATTTATCTACTATTGCTACAATTCAATATGTATCGTCCAACTTCCAACGTAACACTTAAAAATTCCAAACTTCGATACATGCAATTAAATACATTTTAAGAGTACACGTCACATAAATTCATGACATTGTCAATATCGAATACATTATATATATAATCAAATTGAAGACGCCAACTTAAATTAGAAGTTTTAATCCAAAAACTTATCCTTTTATGTAATTTAATAGAATAGCCTAAATTTTCTTTTACCAAGAAAGATTTGATATATATTTTAAAATGTTAATATTATAAAGAATTTTATATATTTATTTTTTTAGAGGTTAAACCGTGATTTATTTATTTTTCTTAAAAATGCCTTGTATTTTTTAGTTTTTCGAAAACACCTTGGAACTTTTTACTTTTCCGAAAAAAAAACATACATTTAACAAGTTCTCTTCTGAAAAAAAAAACTCTAAAAAGGCTAAAGAAAAAAATATAAAGTTTTCTTTAAGTAAAAGAAAATAAAACATACACAATATGAAACATACTAACAATATTTAAAAAAAAATAGGATATAATACGAATCGTATTATACGATTATGTATTTTCTAAATACAAACCAAAAAGAAGAAATTATTATTACTCTTCATCTTAGATATAAATATTTTACAATACTTTTTATAAACGCAATTATATACTTATATAACTTATAATATGAAATGATAACAAGTAACTCTAATATTGATTTAATTTGTTAGTGAGTAATTTGAATGTAAATAATTGTTAGTCAATCGGATTTATCAGTGTTAGGCAAATAAGAGACTTAATTCTGATTGCTCCCTTTGACATTTTATTCTTACGGGTTTTGTTCCTGTTATGTTTTGTTCTATAAATTTGATTTCCATTTTTCTTTTTTCATTTTCGCCTGCTTTCAATTTTTTTACCTAAAGAAAATATTAATTCTAATTATTTGTTTTTTAAAACTCGCTCTTTCTAATATAAATTGTAGTCTTTCAAAATTTTTATATATTTTTTATGAATATATATATATATATATATATATATATATATATATATATATATATATATTATAAACATAGTTCTTTTAAAAATTTAGAATGTTCGGCATTGCTTATTCAAAACAATTTATGTTTATTATTAGCTTATCCAGTGTTAAAACAGAGTTCTAGAAAAATGTTTGTATTATCATATTCGGTATTAATACGAAAAAAGTTGATAAATTATGTTTAGTATTTGACAAACTTTTTTTTTATGTGTAATAAAAACAACTTATCAAAAACTTTTTGAAAAAGTCAATAAATAAGTAAAAGGTTATTTATCAAAAAACTTTTTATTTAAGTATCAAAAAACTTTTTATCAAAAAACTTTTTATTTAAGTCAATAAATACGTATAAAATCTTTTTATCCAAGTATTAAAAAACCTTTTATTATAGATGTCAAACAAAAATAAGTCAATAAATATTTCAAATAAGCAATTTCAAACACTTACTTTTTTTAAACAATTTTTCTATACATACCTTTTTAAGATTTCACATTTGCAAGTAGTTATTTTATAGGTTTGGTTTTGTATTTTCTTTTACATATTCATTTTAATGCATGTAAGGTTATATCAGTAATTAAAGTGTATTAATGTATAATAATCATAATCATAATGTATTTCAAATCCTAATTTTGAAATTGATTATAGCATTATAATTTTTTTAGGCTTTCTGTTGCATCAAACGGGAAGCAACCTTAGTTATATAATAGTTTACACAATGATTGGAAGTTACTATGTGAATAAGGTCCTATTAAAGACACATCAACTAACACCATATTCCTGATAGTGGAACCATGTTAAATACTAGAACCATGTTAAATACTTATGTCTCGTAAGTTTATTTTCTTGCCATTTACATTTGATATATCGTTGTATGTATGTCAGTGTTAGACATTTTTATCGTATTTCTACATCCTACTTTGTTATATATTTTGTTCTTGGGTTTTATATTTGTTTATGAGACTAAGTTCTGACATCTTTTCACAATATGTTTGTATTTTTAACATAATCGATTGGATCCACAATAAAACTCTAACATTTTCATAAAGGGAAATTTACAGAAAAGTCCTAGATTTTATCATAATTTACAAAAAAAAATCTCAAATTAAAATTTGTTTACAAAAAAACATGAATTATCGGTAAAATGACGATTTGACTCATTTTTCAAGATTTTCCGGTTTCATTACTTACTTGGTTCTATTAAAGTCTCATTATTTTATATCAATTTACGAATAAGTCCCAAAATAAAATTTAGTGATGATTTGACCATTTTCTCTATGTAATATACATTTTACTGATTTCATTGTTGACGTGGATGCGTAGTCATTAAATGAGCTGATGAGATAGATATATTAGGTTATATAATGTTATGTTTACCATAAAACTTGATATCGTGATGTATTGTATATTTTTTGGAATATAAAATGTATCTAACGAATACTACAATAATTACATAAACTAGCAACAACTTCGTTATTTTTTACGTTTGTAAGAAATTTCAAATTGTCTATCTAATCTTTAGAACCCAATATATCGATCTCATCAGAAATCAACTCATTTTCTGCACTTTTTTCCTGGAAACACACATTTTATTGATTTCATTGCTGACTTAGATACATAGTCATAAATGAGCCGATGAGATGAATATCAAAATTTACCACTGTTGTAAAAATCCCGACTAGGTCCCGATTAATCTCCGATTAATCCCTAGGCGCTACTCGACCGATTAGAGGGCGCCTAGAGATTAATCCCTGCATACATAATGAGTGAAACATTATAAAACGATAAAATTTTAACATTTTGAAGAAGTTTTATCTCAATGGAAACTATTCGAGGCATGATTAGTGTTGTATTAATAATATTAACCTATTTTGTTATCATATTAGTGGTATTTACGAACTTTAATATGATATTAGTCATATTTAATTTTTTAAAATTCAACAAATTAGCAATTAGTGGTACCCGATTAATCCCCCGATTAATCTCCGCCTAGTAGATTAATCCATTGACCCCAGTCCACCGAGTAGCTAACGTCAAACGTTTTTTACAACCTTGAAATTTACAGTAAATGTAGCATTATATAACTCATCGTATCCATCTTATCAACTAATTTAATGAATAGATGTCCAAGTCAGCAATGAAACTGATAAAATGTATGTTACATGGAGAAAAGAGTCAAATCATCACTAAATTTTAGTTTGGGACTTATTCGTAAATTAGGGTAAAATAATGAGACTTTAATAAAAATAGGTAAGTAATGAAACCGGTAAACCGAGAATGATGGTCAAATCGTCATTTTAACCGGTAATTCATGTTTTTTTGTTAACAAATTTTATTTTGAGATTTTTTCGTAAATTAAGATAAAATATTAGAATTTTTCTGAAGATTTTTCATATCTTTAATAGTTATTGTAGTTGTAAGATCTTTATTAGCATTTTGGTAAATATTTTCTTGTAGATTAAAATATTTTCCGACATTAATTTTTTTTCCACTTTACAGTGTTGATGTTAGATATATATTCCAAACTTTAATACATATAATTAAATACTTTCTAAATAGAAATTTATAACGTAATTAATCTACAAGATGTTTATATCTATTATGAAATCTACATTTTAATGGTTAGAAGATTAAAAAGCTTGCCTTAAAGGTATATTATCTCCATTACGTTTTTTCTGAAGATGAATAATAATATGATTACATGTATAAGAAGGATATATTATTCCACGTATTTATTTAATATATTACTTCTTAATATAATCAAATAGTAAAACATTAATGTTATAATTAATTTTTCATACATTTATATTATATGTTATTATTATTATATATACAAAATTAAATTTCCATAAATTTTCTGAATGCGAACTGAAATATCCAAATTAAATAAGCACGAGCGTATACAAGCGAAGTGTTGTATGGAGTAAGCCATGACATACCCACCGCTTCACCAGTTGTATCTGAGTATCTCTCACTTAATTTACGCATGCGTTACTTATGACATATTCTCGTAATCTCATTTCCCCAACTGCCCACCACTCTCTTTTTCAGAAATTGTCAATTTCACCCTTCTCTTTCTCAATCCAGCTTATAAATACACAAACACAATTATATGACTCAAGTCACAACCATATCTCAAACGATCATTATCAACAAAATGGACCTTCAATTTTCATTTTGCTTTGTCTTCTTCACCTTCACCGCCGTTTTCTTCCTCTTCTCTTTCTCACTTTATATCCTCCGCCTTAATCGCTGCTGCAACTGCGACGTCTGCACCGCCTTCATCACACGGAGTTGGGCGGCTGAGTTTGTGAATCTTTCAGACTGGTACACCCATCTCCTCCGTAAATCGCCCACAGGCACCATCCACCTGCATGTACTCAACAATATCATTACAGCGAACCCTGATAACGTTGAGTACATGCTCAAGACAAACTTCGATAACTACCCAAAAGGAAAAGCTTTCTCAGCCATCCTCGGAGATCTTCTAGGCCGAGGTATTTTCAATGTCGACGGAAAGTGCTGGAGGTTTCAGAGAAAAATGGCGAGTTTGGAACTTGGGAGTGTGTCTATTAGATCACACGCTTTGAATGTTGTGGTAGATGAGATTGAATCTCGGCTTATTCCATTCTTTTCATCGGTTGCTGAGAACAAAGACGGCGCCGTTTTGGACTTGCAAGATGTATTCAGAAGGTTTTCTTTTGACACTATATGTAAATTCTCATTCGGGTTAGACCCGGGTAGCTTAAAACCTTCACTACCCGTTTCAGAACTCGAGTCCGCCTTTGATTTGAGCTCTAAGCTTTGTGCTGAGAGAGGCATGGCGCCGTCGCCATTGATATGGAAGATCAAGAGACTTTTCAACATGGGGAGTGAGAAAAAGCTAAAAGAATCCATCAAGATCGTCAAAAGGATGGCGGATCAAGTAATCAAGACACGAAGAGAAACGGGTTTTTCTTCAAATAATGATTTGCTTTCAAGATTCATGGGTTCCATCAGTGACGGTGATTACCTCCGAGACATCGTCATCAGTTTCCTTCTGGCCGGAAGAGACACGGTGGCGTCCGCGTTGACCAGCTTCTTCTTGTTAATGTCACAAAACCCGAAAGTCGTGAAAAAGATCCGTGAGGAATCTGATCAGGTCATGGGTGAGACCCGTGATACATTAGCCAGCTTTAAAGATCTACAAAACTTGCATTACTTGCAAGCAGCGTTTCACGAAAGCATGAGGCTTTATCCACCTGTGCAATTCGATTCCAAATTCACTAAACAAAATGACGTGTTACCTGATGGGACTTTCGTGAGGAGAGGGAGTCGGGTCACATACCACCCTTATGCAATGGGTCGTATGGAGCGGGTATGGGGCCCCGATGCCTTGGAATTCAAGCCTGAAAGGTGGATCCGAAATGGGGAGTTTAAGCCAGAAAGTGCATATAAGTATCCGGTTTATCAAGGCGGGGTTAGGGTTTGTTTGGGGAGGGAGATGTCATTGGTCGAAATGAAAAGTGTTGCGTTGTGTTTGATTCGGAGGTTTGACGTGAGAGTGGTGAACCCTAGCCAGGCACTACGGTTTGCCCCGGGGCTTACTGCCACCGTGAGTGGTGGACTCCCGGCGGTGGTGCGGCCAATAGACCTGCAGCTAGCCTAGTTAACGAGACAATTGGCCAGTGGTGGCTTAATTTACAAGTATAGAAAACACATGCGCAATGAGTGCAACTGTAATCATGTTGAGATGTAGATAAACAACTGTTTCTTACTATACTAATCCTGAATCCTGATTAGTAAAATATTTAACTTATAATTCTTTTTGTTAACTTACCTATCGATCATATAGTGAACACACATCGAAAACTGTATAGATTCAAGCAAAATGTATATAAAAGTTAAATTAAATTAGAATAATTCTATAAGATTAAGGGAGGGGTCTGGTCCAAACCGCTTTCAGGCCTGAGAAAAAACAAAAATAAATCCCTCTTAAATAAAAAAATTATAATTAAAGAACTAAATCTAATAAAATTGAAAAATTATTTAAGAATAATGTACCGTGCAATTGAAACAAAGCCAATAACATCTTATTTCAATCTTCCAAACATCTTTTGGAAAATAATAATCTAGTACAACATATTTTTGGTTTGTCCCGTATTGGTCACCAAAATGTTTTTTTACTCGATAGGTCACTTAAGTTAACATTTACGTGTTAAATGGGGCTATATCCGTAAAAACTACCGGTTTTCAAGTTAATTCGCTTAGTTGGCACGATGGCATGGTAACAAATAGACCATTTGTCATATCCACGTGGAAAGAAAAAGTTAACTAAAAAAAATTGACCGGCCCCTCATTTATTTCTCAATCCCATTTTCTAGCACGATGTCTTATTTCTCAATCCCATCGTGGACATGAACCTTTAACCTCCTTTACCGGCCACCTCTCATGATATATCAACATCATCAACAACTATCAGACTATATTCCTCCACCGTGGGCACACAACGATAGTTGTCTTCAATCTCCGGCCACGGCTACAAACGTCACCATCACAGTACATGTGCAACAAAGAACCACCAGTGCACCGCTACCACACATATACACTCACCGTCAAATGTAATTCGTGGATTTGAAAATCGAAAAATTTAGATTGTTATCCCTTTTTCTCTTCCTCTCTCCTTTCTCATACTCTCTTATTTCTACGAAATCTAGCACCTCAGTCGTTGATTTTTTCGCTGTCGTTCATTTCTCCACTTCCCCAAACATTTATGGTTTTGTTTCCGATTGACAGAGTGGTTTTCTTCATCTGGTTTCAAGCTTCATCCAGTTTTTGATTCGTATTTTCTTCGATTTGGTTTATGATTGACGTAGATTTAGTTTCTGATTGTTTCTTTTTTATTCAGTTTGAGATTAACGGTGGCAAAGTAGTCTATAACGGTGGGTTTTTTCATGACAAAGACAGATTTTGATTAGGGTTTATTTCAAGATAAAGATGGATTTTAATTTGAAGACAAAGTAAGTGACGCTTTTTTTAGTTTCTGATTTAGGATTTTTATGAACTCGATCTTCAACTGTTTCTTCTTTTGTTTCAAAAGTTATTTATGAACTTCACAAAGCATAAGGCCAAGCAATAAGAAGAACCTTCCATTGGAGTTGCGGGAGGGAGAACAACAATAATAGAGTGGAGACGAAGATGAAAGCAAGCAACGAGTTTTTTTAGTTTATGATTTTGGGGTTTTTCTGAACTTAATCTTTAACTGTGTCTTCCTTTGTTTCAAAAGTTGTTGATGAACTTCACAAATCACGAGGGCAAGCAATAACAAGAATCTTCCACCAGAGTTGTAGGAGGGCGAGCAGCAAGAATAGAAGTAGAGACGAAGATGAAACAAGCAACATGGATATATGTTTTTCCATTTTTAAAGAGAGAAGTGGGATTTAGATAGGGAAAATTAGGTTTTTATGGTTGATGGTGGGGTGTAACACTCGGATCCTGGTATGTGATTAAAGTTAAAATTCATGCATTTTTATGAAGCAACTCGACAAGTTGGTAGCTCCAAACTCGTCGAGTAGAGACTAAAAGGGGTGTGGGGTTTAAGTCACCTACTCGACGAGTTGGGAGCCCCCGACTCGACGAGTAGGGCTGCCAGAGTGAAACCTTGATTTTTAGGGTTTGATACCCTATTTAAGGACCTTAACACCCCCTTGCAGCCTCTCTCATCGCCTCCCATAGGCAAGCAAACCCTAATTCGTGATATTGAGCTTTGTGAGTGTGTGAGTGAAAAATGAGTGATTCCTTGGTGTTTTCTTGAAGGAGGGGACGCTAGACGTGCTAAGTTGAAGGAAGGAGCTTTGTATCTAGAAGAAGAACTTCATTTCCAATTCATTTGAGGTATAAAGTCTATACCTTGTCCATTCATCTATTAGATCCCTTCATGGAGTAGTTTAGGGATATTTGGAGCATATTATGGAACCATTCATGGATGTAAGAATGTTTTAGGGTAATAACTTCAGATCCACAGTCTTGGAGGGACTCCATGGCATAGAGTTGCCAACTTTATGGACATGGGAGTCTCATGCATCATATGAACCACTTTTTAGGGATTTTTGAGCTAAATAACCCATGCATGAACGTAAAGTTTGTAAATTTACGTGTTATATCGACCCTAGGAAGCTAGATCTATGGTTTGGAGGCATTAAGCCCGATTAAAATCAACTGTATGGATGTGGGCTTTGAGGGACTCGACGAATCGTTCATACGACTCGGCGAGTTGGGTCATGGTTCCCTAACCTTTTCTGATACTAAGCAAACTCGTTGAGTCTAGAATATGACTCAGCGAGTTGGACGTGTTTATGGACTTGAAGATCAGAGAACTCGATGAGTTCAAGGATGAACTCAGCGAGTTAAGAACAAAAGGTCCCAACTGATATGAAGATGAACTCGACGAGTTCAAGGATGAACTCGGTGAGGTGTGAGTGAAGTGCCCCGATTTGTATGAAGGGGAACTCGACGAGTTCATGGAAGAACTCGACAAGTAGGATCAAGACCCCAGGGTTTTATGGACCCGGGAACTCGACGAGTTGATGGACCAACTTGGCGAGTTGAGTCAACCAGAATGTTGACTTGGACCAAAAGGTTGAATTTGACCAGAGTGTTGACCTTTGACTTGACCTTGACCATGGTTGACCCTTGGGGATTATGAAGTACAAATGGGTTCTAAAGGGTAGTCCCATCTAAGGGCTTGGGCCCAATTTGGAAAATTAGGCCATTGATGGGCTTTCATGGATTTTATAGTATGAACTTTGATGGGTCGAGGGTGAAACGATCATTTCACCCCAAGTAAGGATTAATGATCATGGTTTGAGACCCAATTGCTAATTGGATGATATTTTGGTATTGATAGTTCGAGGAGTTGCCAGGACAGCAGCTAAGGATTTCTTGCTATGGACTTCAGCAGTATGAGGTGAGTTACCTTTCAGTAGAAGTGGGTCTAAGGCACCAAGGTCGGCCCACTAGTAGGTGATTATAGTTGAGATGATTGTATTTGTGATAATTGTCTGGTATGCCACTATCTGTTATGCTTTATGTGCTAGTATGCTATGTGATTATGTGATAGTGGTAGATAGGGGACTAGTCCCCAGACCCGGTTGAAATATACCGGCAGGATAGGTCGGGCACCCAGATATGCCTGACAGTATGATATGCTATGTTATTATGTGGTACTAGTAGGGGGTGAAATAGTCCCCGTAGCCGGTTGAAATAACCGGAGGGTAGGCCGGACACACAGATATGCCTGGTAGGGTAGGTCGAGCACCCAGTTATGCTTGACAAGGGATAGGTTAGGCACCCCAGTATGCCTGACAAGGGTAGGTTGAGCACCCAGATATGCTCAGCAGGGTAGGCTGGGCACCTAGATATTCCTGGCAGTATGTTATTGTATGGTATGTGGTATGATGGGGGAACTCACTAAGCTTTGTTCTTACGGTTTACAGTTTTGGCTTCAGGTACTTCGTTTTCAAAGGAAAGGAGTCGGCTCGATCGCAGCGCATCACACTATGTTTTCCGCACATGAGATCTTTGGGATTACACTCTGATATTATTTTATGATAACATGCTTTGATTATTGACACTTTGTTTTTGACATGGGATGTTATTATGTATGTTTTCTTACACTGTTGGTTTTATATTAACTTAATTAAAATGAAATTTTTGGTCTTGAATTTTGGGATGTTACATGGAGGTGGGTGATTTATGGTGATAATGGGGGTGGGTGGTTGACGGTGATGATGGTGGATGGTGTGTGGTGGTGGTGTTGGTGGTAGAAGAGGCCCTTAAAAAATATATAGAAATCTAATTTAAAATGCTACATCACCAAAATAACCGGTTATTCCCGTATCATGTCACATAAGGGTGTATTGGACATGTAAATGTTAACTTAAGTGACTATTGTGCAAAAGAAAACACTTTGGTGGCAAATACAGGACAAACCAAAAAGTTGGTTGTGCTAAAGTGTCGTTTTCCTAAAATCTTTTCCATGCTTCTATCCCGTTCATTTTCAAGAACATGTCTCACCGCATTAGATAGAGTTTTAGATCTTGATCACACAAACTTACTAGCTTTTGTACCATGCAGTTGGGGATAAATCAAACTTCCAAACAACTTAAAAAACCTAATATTCAACATCATTACCTTTATTAGTAAAACAAAAACATAATCATACAACCAATTTTACATACCCGGATTGAGCCGCAACTTATTGTCCATAAAGTAGAATAAAGAATAACATCTATCAAACAAATTTTTTGATAGAAAACCAAATTCAAAAACTATGTACCAATTCACCCGTAAAAACCCATCCAAATTAATTTTTTTACCAATTGATCATGCACCAGAAATCAAGAAACACAACAAAAAGTAACTAAAAATAATTATAGATCTAAGACATAAAAGTTAAATTAAAATTACCTTAGGAAAGAATCCACCCATATCATATGTTTTGGTCGAAAATAACTTAAGTAATTTAGTAACCAAATTAGCAAGGGTGGTTTCATGTTTTAGGTAAAAAGTTAATTGGAAATTATTGAAGATCTTGAAATATGCTTATGATTTTGGATGTTCCCAATTGGGAATAAGATAGTAAAATTAAGATTTGCAAAAGTGATCGTGATTTTTTGACTTATTCAAAGGTGCAAACATACGTGTACTTGAAAATGGGATGAAAGTAGTATAAAGGTATTAATTCGTTGAAGAAAGTGATACATCCTAAGATATTCCAAAAAGGTCAAGATACTATAGAGTATCTTGAGTTTGTAATTGAGTAAATAAAGTATTATAGTTAAATAAACGTTTGTAAAAGGTTTGTATATATTTAATTCGTAAATGATAAAATATAATAAGTGTAAGAACAAACAGATATATGAGGAAAACCCTTAACCCTTTTGGATATTCGGCATAAAACATCGGGAGGTGACAATGTCACACTACCTTAGAACTTTAACTAAGTAGAAATCGAATTACAGGTGCTAGTTGATTTTGTAGTAAGTATTGTTATGCTTAAGAATGTCCAGAGAGAAGGTGAGAGTAAGAGTGTATGTGTATGTAGTTGTGTGATGGTCATCTAGTATTTATATAAAAGGATTACATAACTAACTTTCCTAGAATCTCAGGATATTCCTTGATTGTTGCTTGACTTTATTTTTAAGAGAAACTTCAACATTTATTCTTGTTTGACCATGGGCTATTTGACTTGAACTACATTAGTTTGGATAAATCTTTTTGTTTTGTAAAAAAATGATAAGCTAATTTCGTAACCAAATTAATAAGTGTGATGTGATGTTTGAGATAAAATGTTAATTTGTGATGTGCTTAAGATTTTAAAATATGTTGAAGATCTTGGTCGTGCCCAAGATCCTTGGAATAAAATAATAACGTTCAAAAGATTAATCGAAAATGTTGATTTAACTTGAAGTAAGAGTGTGTGTATTTTTTAGATCTAGGACAAAATAGTGTTCAAAACTATGAATATGATGAATAAAAGGATTTATATTGAGAATATCCAAAAGGGGTTCAATATACCTCATGGTATCTTAAGGTTTATGTGAAATTGTTATATGTATATAAACAAATGATTGAAACAAGGTGTGTGAATGTTGTGAGTAAAGAATTTACAATATATAAATTAAGTAAATGCAAGAACACAGAGATATACGAGGAAAACCCTTAATCCTTTAGGATCAACGACATAAAACCTCAAAAGGTGAAAATGTCACACTGCCTTAGAACTTTTTGTTGGATTAGGTGTCTAAGCCCATAACTATAATTGGTATGTACTTGAATTGATAGCAGCACAGTCCTTTTGGGTTGCCCTCAACCTAGCAACTGGACAAGGAAATTATGAAAGGAGAGATATTAATTTATAAGATTAATAAATTAATATATATATATATATATATATATATATATATATATATAAATGATTTATTAATATGTTAATGGATTAATATATTAATTAGAAATCATTATGTTTAATTAATTGTTAGCCAGAAATTAATCAGAATTGATTTTGGGGTTAAAAGAATTAATTATAAGGTGCAGGGACTAGTTTGCAATTATCTAATAGTTGGGTGGAAGGCTCTAGAACCCCCTTGGAAGAGGGTGGACGAAATCTTTAGGGGAAACCCTAATAATTTCGTCCATAGGGGCTTGGATAAGGCCCTTGGGTTTGCTTAGGCCCTAAGCAAAGGATAACTAGGGTTTCCCTTAAACCCTAGATCCCTTAGCTATATAAGGAGCCTCCTGGTTCATGTTTTTGGTCACTCTTTCTTTTGAAGAAACCCTAAGGCCGAGATTTTGCATACTCCCTCTCCCCTCTCTCTTCTACTTTCCTTCTTGCTAGTTGGGTGTGATTCCATTAGAGGCATTACACTTGTGGTGCTAAAGCTTCCAAGAAGATCAAGATCAAGATCAAGGGAATATCAATTGTTTGCTATAATAATTGAAAGGTATGTAAACCCTAAACCCTAGTTTGTTAATTTCGAAATTAGCCTCTCTCCTCTAGGGTTCTTGTTTTGCAATTCAAAGTTGTATGTTCAATAGTTAAAACATAGATCCAAAGTAGGTTGCATGTGAACTTAGGAATTATTTCTAGTTTATTTGTTTTACCTAAAACCCATCAGTGGTATCAGAGCCATTATTGTTTTAAATTGAATTGCTACAATTGTTGAATTGCAAATTAGGGTTTATAGATATTAAACCCTAAAGGCCAAATTTTCGATTTCTAGGGTTTTGGATCAAAGGGTTTTTTTCGAAAACCCTAGCCTCCAAAGAACCCTAATCGAAATTAGGGTTAGGGTTTTGAAAACCCTAGCCTCCTCCCTTGTAAATTTCGAAATATGCTAGAGGATAACTAGGGTTTCTTGTTTTGGATAATTGTTACTTAATTAGATTAATTGGATAATTATCCTTACCCTAATTTTCGAAATTTAGAGGGATAAGGATTAGGATTAAATTAATGGATTAATTTAATTAGATAATCCTTAGAAGATTTAATAATTTGATTAATAGTTAATTAAAAGATAAATATTAAATCTAGTTAATTGGTTTATTTAAATTTAAATTTAATAGCTTAAATTTCGAAATTTATAAACCCTTGAAGTTTTAAAATGTTTTAAAACACACCTTATATATATATTATAATTAAAAGTTTAATATTATATATGTATAAGAACATGGTCAGTCAAATCGCTAGTATGCCTCATTCACGAAGCTAATCTATAAGGGGGGTATAAGGAAACTGCCTATAAAATGGTAGTTGAATGGGTGTCCACTCTCACCCACCGCTTCCTTGATTAGTGGAGGGTCGTTAGCAGAACGGATTTGATAGGACAACTACTTCTCATTAAAAGTATAATGATATTAAAGAAAGTACTAGAACATTATTTTCAAAATCCCAACTCTAGTTACTTTAGGAAAAATGTGAAAAGTATGCTAATCCATGAAATTGCACATTATGCTTTATTGGTCGTTAGTGGAGCGTGTGTGGTTAACCAGCACACTAAAAGGCACCAATAAAGAGTAGTAATGGGTATCTCATAATTTTCATTTTGATGGACCGTGTGTGGTTTACCAGCACATCAATAGTTAATGATAAAGACAATGAGGTTACCAAGCACATTTGCATGGTTATTCACATCTTGTTTGTGATCCTCGGCATCCCAGTCACAAATAGAAGAGCATAATCTGAGATTAAAACATGCCATTGAATAGTTTCAATGTATCTCAAAAGAATTAGGAATTTCACTTCGTTTGTTTCGTCTAATGGTGGAATTGGTGAATCGTCATTCGCCTACCTTTATGAAATTTGCACTTGGATCTCGGCATCCCATTTCTGAGTTGTGAATCTTCATAGTTGGATCTTAACCTTGATATTATATCTTTGGGTTATTCTATTAAGGTATCTTGAAATCTAACTAAAACTTTCTTTCTTTTAAGATGTCTACTCCTGGAAACACTTCTACTTCATCCTCCTCCAACCAAAACTTCTCCTTGCTCAATATATGCTCCAAAGTCGTTATGGATGGCTCAAACTATAACGATTGGATGCGCAACATCAAGATGGCTCTTCGTTTCGAGAACAAAGAATATGTTCTTGAAAAGGAGCTCAAAGAGCTTGATGAGAACGAAGCTACTCCTGAAGATCTTGCTGCCTACAAGAAACATTACGATGATGCTACCAAAGTGGCATGCATCATGGTGGCAACTATGTCCCCAGAACTGCAGAGGTACTATGAGGACTACTGGCCTTTCGAGATGAACAAGGACCTTATGGAAAAGTACCATAAGCGAGCTCGTCAAGAAAAGTTCGAAGTAGTCAAGTCACTCATGGCTTGCAAGATGAAAGATGGGGAGTCGGTTGTGTCACATGTGCAAAGAATGCAACGCTACATAGAGCGTTTGGTCAAGCTCAATATTCACTTTGATGAGGAATTGGCCATTGACATGGTCTTGAACTCACTTCCTGAATGTTATGGTCAGTTTATTCTAACTTACCATTTGAACAATACTGAGCAGACCTTGGCCCAATTGCACAACTTGTTGCAGACAGCTGAGGCAGGGATGAAGGGTAAAAGTATACCCTCCACACCTACGAGTGCCCCTGTTTTGGCTATTGGACAGGGAAAGGGGAAAAAGAGGAAAGGTCCTCCCAAGCAAAACTGGAAGAGCAAGGCTCAAGCTGGGTCATCTAGTAATGGCCCAAAGGCTAAGCCCAATGGTTCCACTCCCCATGTTTCTGATCCAAAAGAGGCAGTTTGCTTTTACTGCAACCAAAAGGGGCATTGGAAGAGATCTTGCCCACAGTATCTGCAAGATATCAAGGATGGCAAAGTGAAGCCATCTTCGGCAGGTATTTACACTATTTCTGCTAATAACTCATTATCTTCTCGTTCATGGGTCCTTGATACAGGATGTGGTTTTCATATCTGTTCTGATTTGCAGGGTCTAAAGGAAAGTGAGGAGATAGAGCGAGGAAGGATAAACCTGATCATGGGAAACAGAAAGTCTTCACCAGTAACCAAGATCGGAGTTTATCAGCTTCTGCTTAGTAATGATGTTAGATTAGATTTAATAAATTGTTGCTATTCGTCTGAGATGACGAGAAACATTATTTCATTTCATGCATTGTTCAGACAAGGTTTTACATATTCTTTTAATGATTTGAATGGTTCAATTTCTGTTTATAAGAATGGTGTTTTTATGTTTGAAGCTTTGCCTTGTAATGGTGTGTATGAAACAGTGACTTGTGTTGATAGCCTAGGAAATAGTGTACTTAATATTGACTTGTCTAATAGTGTAGACAAGGCATGCTTGTGGCATTGTCGTCTTGGACACATTAACAAGAAACGCATAGCCCAACTCCAAAAGGATGGAGTGTTGGAATCATTTGACCTAAAGTCAGATGATATGTGTGAGTCTTGTCTTTTGGGAAAGATGACAAAATCACCATTCACAGGGTCTTGTGAAAGAGGTGAAGGTCTGTTGGATCTCATACACACAGATGTGTGTGGGCCCTTCAGATCAACTACAAGAGATGCTAATCGATTCTATGTGACTTTCACTGACGATTATAGCAGATATGGATATATCTACTTGATCAAGCATAAGTCAGAAACTTTTGAAAAGTTCAAAGAGTTTAAACATGAAGTCGAAAATCAATTGGGCAGAAAGATAAAGATACTTAGATCCGATAGAGGCGGGGAGTATCTTAGTATCGAGTTTAACGACTATCTGAAAGAATGTGGGATAGTCTCACAATTGACTCCTCCTAGGACACCACAGTTAAATGGTGTAGCTGAGAGGCGCAATCGAACCTTGTTAGACATGGTTCGTTCTATGATGAGTCGGGCTTCGCTTCCTATTCACTTCTGGGGGTATGCCTTAGAGACAGCCGCCCACATCCTCAATCTTGTCCCTACAAAGAAGGTTGCCAAAACACCTCACGAAATGTGGACAGGGAAAGTTCCCTCGTTAGCACATATTAAAGTCTGGGGTTGTGAAGCTTTCGTAAGACGAGAGACTCACGACAAGCTAGCAGCTAGAAGTGAGAAATGTGTTTTCATTGGTTACCCAAAGCAGTCTTTTGGATATTTGTTCTACAGGCCTAGTGAGAACGTGGTCTTTGTAGCACGAAGAGGAGTCTTTCTTGAAAGAGAGCTCATATTCAAAGAGGACAGTGGGAGCACTATTGACCTTGAAGAAATTCAAGAGTCAGCCAATGAAGGAACCTTAGATGACACTAGCACTCAACCAGAGGATACAGTTCCTGTTGAACCAATTGATAACTCATTACCTCTTAGAAGATCCACTAGGGTGAGTGTGCCACCTGAGTTGTATGGTTTTCATATTACTTCAGATGGTGACACATTCATAAGTGACAGAACACTGGTAAACTTAGATGAACCAGTCACTTATAAGGAAGCAATGGCAGGCCCAGAGGCTTCCAAGTGGAAAGAGGCAATGGACAGCGAGATTAAGTCCATGTATGACAACCAAGTTTGGAATTTGGTTGATAGTGCACCAGGTCGCAAGACAGTTGGGTGCAAATGGATCTTCAAGAAGAAGACAGACATGGATGGGAATGTGCATACATTCAAGGCTCGACTGGTTGCAAAAGGTTTTACTCAAACCCCAGGGGTTGACTATGATGAGACTTTTTCGCCAGTGGCTAAGATTAAATCTATTAGGATATTGCTCGCCATAGCTGCCTTTCATGATTATGAAATCTGGCAGATGGATGTCAAAACTGCTTTCCTTAATGGGAAGTTGGCTGAAGATGTTTACATGAGTCAGCCAGAGGGTTTTGTTGATGCAAAGTTTCCCAATAGAGTGTGCAAGCTTGAGAAATCCATTTATGGATTGAAACAAGCATCTCGCAGTTGGAATCTTTGCTTCCATGAGAAAGTCAAAGAGTTTGGTTTCTCTAGAAGTGAAGATGAGTTTTATGTGTATATCAAGGCTAGTGGGAGTATAGTAACTTTTCTGGTGTTATATGTCGATGACATATTATTCATTGGTAACGACGTTCCAACCTTGAAAGAGGTTAAGTCTTGGCTTGGAAAGTGTTTTGCAATGAAAGACCTTGGAGAAGCTGCCTATATTCTTGGGATTAGAATATTGAGAGATAGAAAGAAAAGACTAATTGGACTTAGTCAGAGCACATACTTGGATAAGGTACTAAAGAGGTTTAGTATGGAAAATTCCAAGAAGGGAGAGCTACCTATCCAGAGCAATACCAAATTGAGTAAGACTCAATGCCCGAGTACAGATGTTGAAATAGATGACATGAGTCGTGTACCTTATGCTTCCGCTGTCGGATCGATCATGTACGCTATGACATGTACTCGCCCTGATGTGGCATTTGCTTTGAGCATGGTCAGTCGCTATCAGGGAAACCCAGGTAGAGCTCATTGGATAGCAGTTAAGAATATACTCAAGTATTTGCGAAGGACAAAGGACTGGGTCCTTGTGCTTGGTGGCAGTGATACCTTGAGAGTAGATGGTTACAGTGATGCCAGCTTTCAGACGGATAGAGATAACTTCCGTTCTCAGTCGGGCTGGGTGTTTTTACTGAATGGAGGGGCAGTTACTTGGAAGAGTTTCAAGCAAAATACGGTGGCTGATTCTACTTGTGAATCAGAGTACATAGCAGCGAGTGAAGCGTCGAAAGAAGCAGCTTGGTTGAGGAACTTCATCGGAGATCTCGGAGTTGTTCCAACCATCCAGGAGCCTATGGAACTGTTCTGCGATAATGAAGGAGCGGTTGCCTTGACAAAGGAACCGAGAGATCATGGTAAGACCAGACATATCGACAGAAAGTACCATTTCATCAGACATAGAGTTGAAGAAGGCCATCTTATAGTAAAGAGGGTGTCATCTGAAGATAACCCAGCAGATCCCCTCACAAAGGGTCTGAGTAGGGCTAAGCATATTCAGCATGCTCGGAGCATAGGACTGAAAGATGATATTAGTTTTAGTAGTTAGATTAGGTTTTGAAACTTGTAACAAAGTAAATGTAATTGACCCTTGGTGATTAAATAATAAAGTATTATTTATAAGTTTGGCTACTACCTTTTGTCGATTGTTTATTATTGTGTTTCATTTTTGCATGTTTTACTTCCTGAATAATGAGATTATTCAAACTCCACAGTCGCTCGTACTCTTGGAAGTAAGTAGTGAATTAAGACTGTCATGAATTGGATTGCAGATTGTCTAAGGATAGACATGGCAATAGAATTGCTGCAATGATCATGAGTACTCAGAAATTGAGATTTGAGTATTGGATAAACCCTCGCTCAGAGTATTACTTCATGGAATTCATCACGAGTAATACTGAGACGATAATATCTTATAATCTTGAAACGAAGATATATGAGTTGTAATTTACAAGTCGGTTGTGCATTGGTGATACGAAAACGCATCAGTAACTTGGTGTTATAAAACGTATTGTCATGCATAATTTGATGAGTAAAAGATACAAGCATATGAGTCAATGTTTATTCGTTCCTTTTGCCCTAACAGGAAAAGCGATATATGTGGGCCCCTCGATGATTTGGTGTTGACTTATGTGCTGGGCCCAGCCATGACTAAATTGATGTGTTCGATTAGAAGTCCTACATCATCACAAATCAGGAATCGGGAAACATAGATTCTGGACAAACAGATTGATTACATTCCATGTCTTTTGTCTGGGGATATCAAGCAGAACGAAGGGTTATATGATCACTTATCTTAGGACACATAACTGACTGGGTCAGAGTTCGGCAGCAGCTTTTTGGAAGCTACAATTTGCTGATCAAATTTAGAAGGCATACTAGCAATTATAGTTACAGACTTATCCAAGTGGGAGACTGTTGGATTAGGTGTCTAAGCCCATAACTATAATTGGTATGTACTTGAATTGATAGCAGCACAGTCCTTTTGGGTTGCCCTCAACCTAGCAACTGGACAAGGAAATTATGAAAGGAGAGATATTAATTTATAAGATTAATAAATTAATATATATATATATATATATATATATATATATATATATATATATAAATGATTTATTAATATGTTAATGGATTAATATATTAATTAGAAATCATTATGTTTAATTAATTGTTAGCCAGAAATTAATCAGAATTGATTTTGGGGTTAAAAGAATTAATTATAAGGTGCAGGGACTAGTTTGCAATTATCTAATAGTTGAGTGGAAGGCTCTAGAACCCCCTTGGAAGAGGGTGGACGAAATCTTTAGGGGAAACCTTAATAATTTCGTCCATAGGGGCTTGGATAAGGCCCTTGGGTTTGCTTAGGCCCTAAGCAAAGGATAACTAGGGTTTCCCTTAAACCCTAGATCCCTTAGCTATATAAGGAGCCTCCTGGTTCATGTTTTTGGTCACTCTTTCTTTTGAAGAAACCCTAAGGCCGAGATTTTGCATACTCCCTCTCCCCTCTCTCTTCTACTTTCCTTCTTGCTAGTTGGGTGTGATTCCATTAGAGGCATTACACTTGTGGTGCTAAAGCTTCCAAGAAGATCAAGATCAAGATCAAGGGAATATCAATTGTTTGCTATAACAATTGAAAGGTATGTAAAGCCTAAACCCTAGTTTGTTAATTTCGAAATTAGCCTCTCTCCTCTAGGGTTCTTGTTTTGCAATTCAAAGTTGTATGTTCAATAGTTAAAACATAGATCCAAAGTAGGTTGCATGTGAACTTAGGAATTGTTTCTAGTTTATTTGTTTTACCTAAAACCCATCACTTTTATAGAGTAATAATGTGATACAAGTTCTAGCAGACCGTGATCTTTGTGTTAATGTGCACAAGAGTGTTCAGAGAAGAAGAGAAGAAGAAAGAGTAGAAGGTGAGAACATGTGTATTGAAATGGATTAGCTAGGCTTTATATATGTACATAAAAAACTCTCTTAAAATCTAAGTACCATCCATGATCTTTTCTTGACCGATTTTAAGAAAGGCTTCAATGTCTATTTTACGTTCACCATGAGTCCTTTGGCTTGGCATATCCTTTTTTTTATATAAGTTATTTACAACTACATAAGACATTACAAAAACTACGAAGGCAATCCTAAGATATTAACTAGTCCAAGATATTGGGCTTCCCAGGTTGTTATCATAAGTTTACGATGTTGATAACAAATTAAAGATACAAATTCTACCCATAACGGTTTTCACTCCTCTATTTAAGAAAGACAAGAAACAGGATAGAAATCACAAGATTTTGGTTAGTTTACGATCTTCGGCTACTCAATATATTAGTGTAAGTTCAAGATGTTAGTCATAATAAGTAAAGGTAAATTTATTACCCATAACAATTGCCCCCAGAAATCTTCAATCCAAGATCTTGGGGGTTGGAGATTTCTCGATTTGAAATTGAGCTGTTATGAGATTTATGTAGCCTCTGCGTTTCTTCCTAGGCATTAATAAAAATATGTAACTGATATCGGTCAACAATTGTAACTTTTTTATGAATAAATAAAAGATAATCATTTGAGTATATGTCATTTATGTCTATATATAAGTTTATAAGATAACTTAATAATTAGATCTATAAAAGCGTCAAAAATAAAATGATATTTTAGGACAAAAAGTCAAAACGGAAGTTGTAGTAGTCGTGATAGTGATTACTTAAATATAAAGAACGTTTAAATCTGACTTCGTATGAGGAAGTTCTGATCATTTGAAGTTCCACGTTCAAACCTATACGACAGAGTACGTTGTAAATAGTGAATCGGATATGGGTTGCTTATTAGCCTAAGTAATCTAAACGAAAGTTGTACTAATCGTAAGGGCGAACTCGTGCATGTAGAGAACATCCAAATCTGACTTCCTACGAGGAAGCTATGATTTTTCAAAGTTTCAGCACAACAGTGCTGACACAGAAATAAAAAGTCGAATCGATTGATTGTTAACCAAAATAATCTAAATGAGAATTGAAGATCTCTTCAATAGGATTATGCCAATATAAAGACAGTCAAGAACGAATGTTGTATGAAAAAGTTATGATTTTTATACGGACTTTAGCACTCTAAGTCTGTTAAAAATATAACTTTAAAAAATAAAGTGAGAATTAGGTGACAGAGTCTAAATAAAAATTGCACTCTTCGATAGCTATGTGTGGATATAAAGAATGAAAAAAACATAGCTCGTATGAAGAAGATACAGATTTTTGAAAATTTGGAAATTCACACATGCACGTGAGGCGCATCGCACGTGCTTCTAGAAGGCGTTGACATGGTCCACAGAATTTTGACACATGTCAAAAGGCTAGAGGAACGGTGTGGCTGGAGTGTGTGGCGTGCACTTGTAAAGGCGTGGCGTGCCTGGTTAGATTTCATCTATAAATACAGCAGCTCCCTCCTCATTCATCTTCACAATTTCACCATAACTCTCTCTGCAAATGTTTGAGATTTTCGCTTAAATTTCTGGTAATATTTTAGGATTTTAGCTAGGCTCTGAAGCATCTGAAATCCTGAAAATTAAAGGCTCTCGGGTCGAAGTTCCGCCAGTGCAATTTCTGACGTTTCGCTAGAAAACTCTCTGTAAGTTAAGCTGCACTTATATTAATTCAAGACTAACTTATGTTTATAATCATAATCGTTATTATGAACTTATAAGTAAGATTTATCAATAATTCCATGTCATTATATTTATTTATCTACTAGCATATAGATGAAACAGTTATCTAGAAGAGTATAGATGACGACCACAAACTATTCTAGACATTTTAGTGGAACACTGACAGGCTCGTAGCCTATAGGTGCTAATGAACTATCTGCTCATTTGATGTACTCTATCCCCCCATGGTTGCCTTATTAACATATATTGTTAAAGGAATCCCCGAAATAGTATGGTCTACTCATTGCTTACGATGATCCTTATGATAGGTCCCTTGAGATCAGTATTTTACTATCAGAAAGTGAGAATAATGAGAATGGGTAATCGGGTGAAATATATATATATATATATATATATATATATATATATATATATATATATATATATATATATAGGGTGAGGTTCAATAAAGAACCATAATTATCCAAAGAACCAAGGAACCAATCTTTTTTTCAACATTTAGAGCTTGTTTTTTTATAAAAAAAAAACTAAACATATAGAAATTCATAACTTTTTATCATTTTTCCAATGATATCAGTTTCGATAAAAAAAATTGTCAAATTCACAGTGTGAATCTGTGTGCAGATTTACAATGTCAATTTGAATTCATATGGTGAACTCGAAAAATATATAATTCATTTTTTAGCATTCACAATGTGAAGTTATTAATTTAGAAATTTTTAGTTTTTTTTTCAATAAACAATAAGCTCTAAAACTTGAAAAAAAAATTGGTTCCTTGTAGAACCAATAATTATTGTTCTCTATTGAACTTTTCCCAATATATATATATATATATATATATATATATATATATATATATATATATATATATATATATATATCCTCCTTAATAAATGAAGGGTTTTTTGCCACTTGTCACACTCTCATTCAGTTTGCCAAATGTCATTTTGTGGTTATTTTGAATTAATTTTTTTTCCACATGTCATTTTATGAGTTTTTCTATTTTATTAAATTTCACATAATATTTTAATATAATAATTGTAATAAATATAGTAATAAATTGATATCAATTTCATTAATAAACTTACATTTTAATTTCAAAATTCTCAAAATTAAATCTCATTATTTTCTTTTATTTATTTAAATTTAAAAAATAAAAAAATATTTCCATCATAATAATTCATTATTTTTCTTATTTTCTTATAAATTAAAAGTTCTCAAATATTTAACCTTTATATTATTATTATTTTTAAATTAACCCATGTAATACATGGGTCTCACAACTAGTATATATATATATATATATATATATATATATATATATATATATATATATATATATATTGATATGTGCATATTTAGCTATATATTTCGTATAGAATTTTAATACTTTTTGGCTAATTTATTGCAATTATAAACAAAAGGTACTTAATTATGTTTAAATTGTATTCTCAGCCTAAAAGATGTGCTCGGAAGCAAAAGGAAGCGGGAAATGCAATCGGGAGCTCGGGGATTGAAGAAAGAAGAAAAAGAGTCAAAAACATGAAGAGCTCGGCGAAGTTGGGATGAAAGGATAAGGCAACCCCAAAGTGGAGCCGGAGGAAGTGGGGATGGAGAATTGAAGAAGGAGATGAAGATTGAACATATTTTTATTTGTTTGGTTTGGTTAAAGACATTTTTTTTTGTTTTTGTGTGTTTTTGTTTGATGCTTGAACTTCTACTTAGGATTATGTAGGATTTTTTTATTGGTCTTCCTTTCCTATCACTTTTGTTTTTGTTTTTGATCTTTTCAGTTAAGGGTAACGAATGCACGCGAGAGTATAGAGTCATGGCTAACCAAGAGAAAAATCGAGTCTAGGCGACAGAGAAAACGAAGTTTTGAGTCATGTTATGAGTCCGATTGAGAGAAGAGTTATTGAGTGTTTATTTACTGAAGAAAAATGAGGGAAAGTGTCATTTTGATATTACCCACATACCTCATTAACGGACCAGAGCATAATATAATTTTTTTTCACACAACGGTCTACTCGCCGAGTGCACCTTATGGAATCGACAAGCCCAAGTTAAAATTCATGACTTTTCTGCCAATTACACTACAACACGGCGAGTTTGCATATCTACTCGACGAGTTGCTCATTCTTCTACTATCAAGCTAATGATTTGATGACATTTGATACGGGCATTGGTTGTATTCTTTGAAGATCATTTTCCGAACGTTTCCAAGAGTTTTTCCTGCATAGTTGGAGTTGTACCACACGAGACGAATGACACCCAAGGCATGGATGAGTTGTTCCTATGTCTAAAGTCAAATGAAGAAGGAGCTTTAAATGAAGAAAATCAACCTCGCCACTACTATCCCAGGGGAGTTTGTTCCAATTCCCTCTTTACTTTGTTATTTTCTTTATCATGCATAGCATGCAATGGGGACATTGCATGAATTAAGTGTGGGGTAGAGGGTTGGTTATTTTAGTTAAATTTTGAAATTTTAAAAAAAGTTGCATAAAATTGCTAGGGTTAATTTAGAAAAACTTGGTAAAGCAATTAGGAAATTATGCTAGTATTATGTTTAATGATTCTATGAAGACCCAAATGTTTAGTTGAGCCTATACACGTTATAATGCATTTGTGGCCCCCTTTATTCTAGTGAACTCATAGGACAAAAACACAACCTTTCTTAGTTTGAGGGATGCAATATGTTTAGCATCGTGTACTTGAAATGTATCCAGGAAGATTAATACTTTAACCAATAAAGGTTGAAGTTGAGCGCCCTTGCTTAAGCATGTAGTTATTGAGTGAAAAAAGTGAGATAAATGTAAGAAAAAAAAGAGAGAGAATTACAAGAAAAAGTTATAAGAATTTTGGAGCAGTCAAAGTGTAAAAATTAAAGATCAAAATTCTGAAGAATCAAAAAGTTGAAGATACCAAATTCAATCAAGAAGGTGGTGAATTCAAAGAAATCAAGATCAAATTATCAAACAAGAGAAGAATTCCTAAGAGCTCCATAGTGGTATCGAAAAGTTGTAATTTT
The DNA here is from genome assembly GCF_052849685.1 of Lactuca virosa. NCBI lineage: Eukaryota > Viridiplantae > Streptophyta > Magnoliopsida > Asterales > Asteraceae > Lactuca > Lactuca virosa. The sequence goes on from NC_136431.1 coordinate 75,883,144, forward strand.
CTAGATTATGTATGCTTGGGTTGCTTGACCAAAAATACTTTGAGGTTAAGAAAGTTTTTTGCGGATGGATTCGGAGGGATGCATAAAATGAGCATTGTTCAAAAGAAGTGGGCGAGTGTTTATGAGGATTGTTAGTATTTAGAATTGAGGGGGGTCCTTAGGAAATGTTTTAGACACAAATGCATGCGTTGCGGTCTTGGCATAATGGCTGGGTTTGATTGGGATTGTTTTATGTGATGCTAGTATGTTTAAAATTCAGTTTTGCTTGGGGGCAAGCAAAAGTCAAGTGTGGGGTATTTTGATATGTGCATATTTAGCTATATATTTCGTATAGAATTTTAATACTTTTTGGCTAATTTATTGCAATTTATGGACAAAATGTACTTAATTATGTTTAAATTGTATTCTCAGCCTAAAAGATGTGCTCGGAAGAAAAAGGAAGCGGGAAATGCAATTGGGAGCTCGGGGATTGAAGAAAGAAGAAAAAGAGTCAAAAACATGAAGAACTCGACGAGTTGGATGCCTACTTGACGAGTCCACACGAACATTCGCGAAGTAATAGAAGTCCTTGCCGTACACGGATTTTTAATGAGGGACTCGGCAAGTCGGTTATTGGACTCGGCGAGTAGCCTCTGTTTTCTGAAATCTATAAATAAGAGTCAATTTCCCGAAACAGGGGCCTCTCTGGTAACCCTTGGGGATTAAATTGCGACTGGAGGTGCAGCCGGAGCTCTGGAACTCGGCGAACAACCCTAGCTTTCAATTTTGAGAAGATCAAAGGCAATTTAAGTTTACTCTTTACTTAATCTTTTGTTTGAACTATGTGTGAACCATTAGATCTCGTTTTTGAGCTACTTTCTGCTGTAATCATGAGCTAAAACTCATATCTTCTGTTTCGGGTAGATGAATTTATCACTATGTTTTGATTTTTTGGTTGGATTAATTGAATTTGGTGAGTTTTGTTTCGTTAAGCTTGTTAAAGAAACTTATGTGTTAACAACAACTATTTTCTGTTAATTAACAAGTATATTAAGCTGCATGAACATCTCTTAATTGCTTATCTAATATGATTTATGTGCAAACATTGTTATGTGCCTAGGAACAGCGAACGTGAAACTAGGGTTAACTAGAAAATAGGTAAGTTAATGTGTGAGCTTGTGCGGCGAACCATCAACAAGAGGTTAATTACATTAGTAATTTGATTAGCTAACTACAAGTCTTACTTAACCCGAATCAATAAACTAGGAAATTTATTAGTTTAATCACTTGATCACTGCTTGAATTAATTTGTTTTCTAAGGATTAGTAATAACGAACGTGAACCTAATCACATTAATCGGTAGCCAATAACAATTAATCCATTGCACTTGCCATAAAATCAACCATAGGAGTAAATGAATCGAACCTAAACAGAAGTCTCCTTTAATATTGAATTTAGTTTATTTTTATTTGTTTTAGCTGTTAATTGATTTGTTTAAGTGTTAGATAAGTGTTTAAGTTTCTAGTCTTGCAAAACTAGATAAAACCTCTTTTCTTTTATTAATTGTTTTTTTAGATAATTTAGTAGTTAGTTTATTTACCGTTCCATGTGTTCGATACCCTGCTTGCTTAATTATACCACCAATTGATAGGTACACTGCCTTTTGTGTGTCTAAATCATATTTAAAAGTAAGATTAAAACTAGTCAAATAAACACACATCAAGTTTTTGGTGCCGTTGCCGGGGAACGGTTCTAAAATAAATTTTAATTGCTAGTATTGTCGATCCTTTGTGTGAGAACTATCTCGCACAAAGTTATTGCTTTAGTTGATTAGTTAATAGGATTGAATTCTAGTTTTTCTGTTTTTAGGATTTTTTGTTCTAAATTTTTTCTGGTTTACCTTTGACTCGACGAGTCCATCGTAATAATCAAGTTTCGTTTTTAGTTTTATTTTGTTCTTTTTACGCGTGTTTTCTGTTTCTTTCAGGTATTTTATGACCCGAGGATCAGGCACACCCTTGATCCCGCCACTCGAAAACCCAGAATCAGCTCTTAGGAAGGACAAAGACAAAACCGTAGAATCATCTTCAACACCAAAGAAGTCACCATTTAAGAGCCTCAAATAAGCTTTTAGCAAGAAAAAGGGCAAAAAAGTTGGAGAATCCGGCTCCTCATTGACGGACGAAGACCTTAACAAAGAAGACACTGAGTACGAAATAGAAACCGAAGAAGAAAGTGACTTAGAAGGCGAACCCGATAACACAATGGCTAACATTGCGAATCTCACTATGGGTGAATACAAGAAGAGGATGTGTGATGATACCGGGTGGGGACTAGTGCAACCCGTAATTCCAACAACTGCTACCTTCGAGCTAAAAGGCCATATTCTCGCTCAACTCAAGGACATCCCATTCTACGGGAAAGATCACGAAGACGCATACAAACACATCGACGAGGTCAACGACATAGCTGACTATTTCAACATCCTGAACGTTCCTCACGAGACTGTTTTGCTTCGTATGCTACCGGTCACATTTAAGGGGGCTGCGAAAGATTGGCTGAAATCACTTCCCCAGGATCCATCACCACTTGGGCAAAAATGCGTAAAGAATTCATTGACCAATTTTTCCCTCCTTCAAAAATAGAAAAATTGAAGAAAGTCATTGCCAACTTTGAGCAACAATCGGGCGAGTCACTATATGAGGCGTGGGAGAGATATAAAGGCTTGTTGAGGAATTGCCCCCACAATAACTTAAACGTTCAACAAGAAGTCTCCATTTTCTATGATGGAGTAAATGTTACCACCTAACAACTCCTTGACTCTCAAGGCCCATTAACAAAGAAAAATCTGGCGGAAGTTAAGGAGCTCATTGAAGAATTCTCTAAGCACTCTAGAGAATATCATAACCCAAGGAATGACTCAACTCGAGGGGTGGTAAACTCTATTTCCGATGACATGGCAACAATGATGGAAAAATTGGAGAACATGGATCGAAGAATGACTAAGATGGACCAATCCATCCATGCCATTAGAGTGGGATGTGACAACTGTAGAGGGCCTCACTTTACTAAAGATTGTGATCTTGATGAGAACGGGAATCGGAAAGCTTAAGTGTGCTATTAAAGCGGTGATAGATACGATGATGATTGGCGAAAACCTAAGAAAGAATGACTACCTTATGATGAGTACAAAAAGGCGAAGGAGGAAAAGTATAAGGAAAAGGCAAGAGGCTTTTTATCAAAAGGAGGAGCCGGTGCAAGAAAAGAAATCTGATTTGGAATATATGCTTACAAGATTCGTAGCCGCGTCCGAGAAAAGGCATAACGATACCGATGCTGCAATAAAAGACCAACAAAACATGTTGAGAGAGCACCAAATTATGATGAAAGATCAACAAGCTCTACTTAGGAATCAACAAGCCTCCATTATCAACATAGAAAAGTAGCTAGGCCAATTTTCACAAAAGGTAAACGAAAGACAACCGGGTGGACTTCCTAGTAATACCGAAAATAATCCGAAATACGCACATATAAACATCGTAACAACTAGGAGTGGGAAGATTATAACTCCTCTGTCCCCTATCCAAAAAGAAGACCCTAAAATGGTGCAAGAGGAAGGAGCAGAAACTCAGGAATCGCAAAATCCCGACCCGACTCGCCGAGTCGAAAACATGGACTCGACGAGTCCCCCACCTGAACAAAAAAATAAATCTCCTATTAAGCCATATCAGCCTCCACTACCGTTTCCAGGACGATCCAGACAAGATAAGAACGATATTGATTATCAAAAGTTCCTGGAACACATAAAAGCCCTTCAAATTAATATGACATTCATCGAGGCAGTTGCACAAATGCCTAAGTATGCTAAATTTCTAAAGGAGCTTCTTACAAACAGAAAGAAGATGGAAGAAGCGAAGAAGGTGGTTCTAAATGAAAATTGTTCAGCCGCTATGTTGAACAAACTACCTAAGAAGAAGGGTGACCCGGGTAGTTTGACCTTGCCTTGCCAATTCAGAAACCTATCAACTATTCATGCATTGGCTGATTCGGGGGCAAGTGTTAACCTTATGCCATACTCTTTCTTCAAGAAATTAGACCTTTCGGAGCCAAGGCCAATTCGAATGGCAATACACTTAGCAAATAAAACAGTGACATTTCCAAGGGGAATATGCAAAGATCTATTAGTGAAAGTTGATAAGTTTGTGTTCCCCGCGGACTTCATAGTACTTGACATGGAAGCGGATCCTCAAGTCCCAATCATTCTTGGAAGGCCATTCCTAAATACCGCAAGTGCTATAGTGGACATACGGGATTCTAAACTTACCCTTCGGGTGGGAGATGAATCAGTGACATTTGGATTTGATCAAGCCATGAAGCATGCAAGATATAGTGATGACACGACATTTTCGGTTGACATGTTGGAAGAATTAATGGAAGAATGGGAAGAAGACAAGCCAAGCAAGTATAACACTGCCTTTGATGCTGAGAGAGACCTGATGGAGATAGAGAGACTACTCGAAGAAGCTGAATACAATGAAATAATCAGAAGTGCAGAAAGCCCGACTCGCCGAGTCGCAGTCACTGACTCGACTAGTCCAAGTGAGAAATTGCGATCAGACAGGGATTTTGGCCTGCACTCGACGAGTCCCCTCGTTGGACTCGACGTTTTCAGCGTACAAAACACAAAAACAGAGCTGAAAACTTTACCTGGTCATTTGGAGTATGCATTTCTTGAAGAAGGTGAACAAAAACCTGTAATTATATCTTTTGACCTCACCAAATCTGAAAAAGAAGAGTTAGTCCGAGTTTTAAAGAAGAGAAAAAATGTCATTGCATGGAAAATCACCGACATCAAAAGGGATAAGTCCTTCATATTGCTCTCACAAGATCAACCTGGAAGAAGGAGCAAAGCTGGTAGTGCAATATCAAAGGCGATTGAACCCGAACATGTAAGAAGTGGTCAAGAAGGAGGTGGTGAAGCTTTTAGACGCGGGAATCATATACTTCATTTCTGATAGTCCATGGGTTAGTCCAGTTCAAGTGGTGCCTTGTCACACCCCCAAACCAAGGATGGCGGAAATGTCCGGGGGTGGAGGACTTCATGTATAGTATCATAACAACAATTGTAATAGTAATTCAAGCAAACACAACCAACATATATATAATTGAAAAAGTTACATCATTGTATGAATTACATGTTTACGAATCAATTACAATATGTTGACAAAATATGAAATAGTAGACGCCTTAGCGTTCCATCCTCAAAAGCACTTGGTTACCTGTTTAATGATTTCCTGAGAATACAAGTTGTTTGAAAAAGTGTCAACACAAAGGTTGGTGAGTTCATAAGCTTTTGTTTGGTATTATTAAAAGCCTTTCGTTTGTAAAAGTAGTATTTATTTTAGAAAAATCCAATATTTTCCTTAAAATGTATATGTAGTCTTAAATCCAAAGACCGAAATGTATAAGTAACTTTTCTTACTTATAATAAATAATGTAAGTTTAAATCGACATAAACTCGTTTAATTTTAATGAAGTTCCCGTAAATTCCAATATTCATTAATACTTTATGTGAGTTTATTAAAGCCTTTTCTTGTAAAAGTAGTGTTCGTTCCAGAAAATCCAATATTTTCCTTAATGTGTAAATGTAGTCTTAAAACCCAAAGACCGAAATGTACAAGTAGTGTTCGTTCCTTATAGTAAAACAATGCAAGTTTAAATCGACATAAACTCGTTTGATTTTTAGTGAAATCCCCATAAATTCTATGTTTGTTAATACCACATGTGAGTTATTATAACCATGTTATGACCTAGTTGGCCTGAAACGACGTTCTTCAGGCGTCGGAAATGTTATGACATTTGTCACCCCAGACCTGTCGGTCTAGCTGTTTCATGCAGCTAAGGTGTGGGTTTGTCAGACCCAATATAGATCTATACACAAGTATCACGCTCTCCCTCGAGGAGACTCTGGTTATAATACAGGACTTATTTGTAAATTGAATCGAATGTCTCACAGAAGTCATTAACGAATTTACGTGTAGTGTAATGAAAACTTGGTACCGTATGGTCGTACCTTGCTTAATGAAAATATCCTTTGTATAAATGTACCCTTTTTAAATGTATGTGTTATGTAATGTTTCATAAAGTCATTAACGGAATTACGTGTTATGAAAACTTGGTACCGTATGGCCGTACCTTGCTTAATGAAAATATCCTTTGTATAAATGTAACATTTTTAAATGTATGTGTTATGTAATGTATCATAAACTATACCTATTATAGTTTATCAACCAAGGGTAGTACGTAGTAATGTATGCAAACTATATTCAAAATAGTTTATTAAATGTTTGAATGTATCGGTTGTACTTTGATTATAATCACTTGTTATTCTTTATATTTTATATGTCCAAATCCATTTGTAAACTGATGTGTGTCTAAATATTAAGATAAAATGTCATATATTGCAATAACATATAATCACATAAAGATATACACCTTGCTCAACATGTTACAAGGTGAAATGAAATTGACAGCAACTTTTTGTTGTATACAGTTTCTGTTACTGTTCTTAGAAAATTTATAGAAAAATCATCAAAGCTCTAAATCCAAATCCGCAAATTCTGAGAGTTTGCAATATGAGTCTAGTTTGTTCGTAAATTTTATCATGATTTTTAGTGATCTCTAACAGAGGTGAAAATGTTCATAATCACAGACTGGTCCGGGTTTGCCTTTGAAATGATAGGCAGTTTTGTAAAAATCACCATAAATTGTAGAAAAATCATATGGAGATGTGCAAGTAGCCATTTTAAAGCTAAGAGTTTGAACTACTTGCACCTGGAACAGTTTTGAAAACTAAAATATTTAAGTTGACCAAAATAGTCTGTGATCGAAGTTCATCTTTTCTGATGTAATCTGATAGAAAAAGTTTAATTGTGTTCTTGATGATTTTACTTGTATTCCCCCCTTAAAACTTAAGAAAAACATGTAAATGTAGGGGTATGAACTCACCCTATGTGGTTTCAGTAGATGAAAGTAAGAGAGAGGAAGTGTTCAACCCAAGAACACTAAGAAGATGTCTTGATGATTCGAGAATCTAACACCGAATAAGATGGAATTTGTGTAAGATATCAATGATTTGAGTAGAATGGAGTGTAATAATTATATGAATGATGAAGATACTTACTAATTGAAGAAAGAAATCCCTGGAGAAAGCCTTGAAGTTCTTGAAGTTGAGAGAAAAGATGAGAGAATTTTGGAGAGTGTTCTTTGGTTGCTAAGTGTAGAATGAAAGAAGTTAATGAGAATGAGGAGAGATGACCAATTCTCCAGCTCTTAGAACGTGGGAAGAGCTGGAGATTGGGTGTAAAGGTCCACCAAGGTGACAAGGGGTAGTGGGAAAGAGTGGCTGATCATAGAGTGAGGTGGTGGTGGTTTGCTTTTGTCATAAAATAAGGAAAAGCAAATATTACCTCAATAATTAGTTCAACCACTAATTCTTTTAATATATTTTTATAAAAACCCTGGGGATTTATATATTTTGGGGCCTTAGTTTATAAAATAAAGTTTTGGGTGAAAATCTCACGTTAAAATAATAAAAAACGGAGTTAAAACGAAGTCGTAGTCGAAAAACCGGTAAAAAGGGGCCGTCTGCGAGACCTCTCGCATGGGCTGTCTGAGAGGCTTCTCATGCGAGGCTTCTGTCCTGAGAGGCTTCTAATGAGAGGCTTCGGTCCTGAGAGGCTTCTCATGAGAGGCTTCGGTCCTGAGAGGCTTCTCATGAGAGGCTTCGGTCCTGAGAGGCTTCTCATGAGAGTTTTCGCTTCTAATAGGAGGGTTTTGGTTCCTTAAGGTTATTTTACCCGTTTTTACCCCGTTTCAAGTGGTTTTTGACCCGGTTAAGGGTCGGGATGGCCCGAATGATTACAAAAAGTTAAAGTAACTTTTGAGAGAGATTTGGGAGATATTTGGGAGAGATTTCAAATAGAAAGAGATAGAGTGAAAACGATTTAGAGAGGTTTTGTTTGTGATTAATTTGAGTGTCCGGCTTCACAACGCAAGGTTCGTAAACCCTGTTAAACCGTGTTTTAGTGTCGTACACACTCCCGATGAGTGTGCAATAATTTTTTTTTTATCGTTTTGGTTCAATGTTTACTGCATTTGAGACTTAGGAAATTCAACACACGAACTTTCCAAATAATGTTTCTCTCATTAAAATATTGCATTGTACAGTAATTACATAGTGTAAACCCTAATATACAAGGGTTAGTTGAGTCGATTGGTTTTGACTTGTTGACTTTGTTTGACTTTGACTTGACTTAATTTTGACGGTTGTCACATGCCTAAGAAAGGAGGGATGACGGTAGTGACAAACGAGAAGAACGATCTCATACCAACTCGAACGGTAACCGGTTGGCGAGTGTGCATCGATTACTGAAAGCTAAACGATGCCAATCGTAAAGACCACTTTCCCCTTCCTTTTATTGATCAAATGCTTGAACGTTTATCAAGTCATAACTATTAGTGTTTCTTAGATGGATTTTCGGGTTACTTCCAAATACCCATAGACCCAATTGACCAAGAAAATACTACTTTCACTTGCCCAAGTGGGAATTTTGCTTATTGCCGCATGCCTTTTGGGTTATGCAATGCGCCCGCGACCTTTCAAAGATGCATGAAGGCGATTTTACACAACATGGTGGAAAAGTTTATGGAAGTATTTATGGATGATTTTTCTGTTTTTGGCTCTTCTTTTCATGACTGTCTCATTAACCTTGACTTGATGCTTGCTAGGTGTGAAAAGACCGATCTAGTCTTAAATTGGGAAAAATGTCACTTTATGGTTAAAGAGGGAATAGTCTTAGGACACAAGGTATCCAAGGCAGGGATTGAGGTGGATCGGGCAAAAATTGAAACTATTGCTAAACTACCCCCACCGACTAATGTGAAGGGCATTAGGAGGTTTTTAGGGCACGCAGGTTTTTACCGTCGTTTTATAAAAGATTTTTCTAAAATAACAAGACCTCTTACTCAATTACTTTTAAAAGATGCACCTTTTAACTTTTCTAAAGAGTGTCTAGTGGCCTTTGAGATTTTAAAAGAAAAATTAACTAATGCCCCGATCGTTATTGCCCCGAATTGGAACCTGCCCGTTTGAAATAATGTGTGATGCAAGCGAATTTGCTTTAGGAGTCGTGCTTGGCCAAAGGGTTGATAAGCACTTTCGACCCATTTATTACGCCAGCAATACTTTAAATCCGGCCCAAGAAAACTACACCACAACCGAAAAAGAATTATTAGTCGCGGTGTATGCCTTTGACAAATTCCGCCCTTATCTCATTTTATCTAAAACAACTGTTTTCATTGACCACTCTGCTATTAAGTATTTGTTTGCCAAGCAGGATACAAAGCCAAAATTGATCCGATGGGTGCTTTTACTACAAGAATTTGACATCGAGATCAAGGATAAGAAGGGATGGAGAATGTAGCTGCTGACCATCTTTCTAGACTAGAAAATCTAGAAAGGGAAGAGGAGGACAACATGGGTATTGAAGATAGCTTCCCCGAAGAGTATTTGATGGTAGTTATAGAGGAAGAACCATGGTATGCAGATATTGAAAATTACTTAGCTGGCGACTACCTTCCAAAAGGCCTCACTCATCAACAAAAGAAGAAGCTCTTTTCAAAAATTAAATATTATTTCTGGGATGAGCCATATCTTTTTAGGAGCTGTGCGGATGGAATCATTAGGAGATGCGTTTTTGGCAAGGAGATTAGAGATATATTGGAGCATTGCCACAATGGACCGGTAGGATGACATCATGGGATCCAATACACTGCTAAAAAAGTGTTTGATGTTGGTTTTTATTGGCCCACTATCTTCGAGGATGATGCTACTCATGTAAGGGAATGTGATGCTTGCCAAAGAACGGGTAATATATCCGCAAGAAATGAAATTCCCCAAAGAAATATTTAAGTTTGTGAAATCTTTGATGTATGGGGTGTGAATTTCATGGGACCATTTCCTTCATCCAAAAGCAACAAATACATACTAGTGGAGGTAGATTATGTGTCAAAGTGGGCAGAATCTCAAGCATTACCCACCAATGATGCAAGGGTTGTGGTAAAAATTTTGAAAACATTATTTTCTAGATTTGGAGTGCCAAAGGCAATAATTAGTGATAGGGGTACCCATTTTGCTAATGATCAACTAGCAAAAGTGTTGCAAAAATATGTAGTACACCATAGATTTTCAACACCTTACCATCCACAAAAAAATGAGCAAACCAAAATTACAAATAGGGCACTAAAAAGGATATTGGAGAAATCGGTGGGAAATAATAGAAAATATTGGGCGGACAAATTAGATGATGCACTTTGGGCATTTAGGACCGCATTCAAGACACCCATTGGAACCACACCATATAGGCTAGTGTATGATAAAAATTGTCATTTACCCGTGGAGCTTGAACACTGAAAGAACCCCTTTCTCTAATACATTGACAATAATATTACTCCAAACATGCTACATGCATATTCATAAACATATTTTACATATATGGTCTTATTACAAAAGACTGGATACAAACCGACTAACGAGGTTTTTACAAAGTTTTATATATTACATAATTTCCCAGGAATTTATACACTAAATACAAAAGCTATAATATTATCTATTCAACATCTTCTAAGTACATAACTGTACTGGATGTTTATCACCTGCAATAATTAAACACTGAGAGGGATAAGCGGTGACGCTTAGTGAGTTCAATAACAGTTACAATATAAGGTTATATATATATATATATATATACATATATATATATATATATATATATATATATATATATATATATATATATATATATCAATATGACAGAAGCAAAGAGGGACAAAGAACAACAAAGGTAGATGAGTATCATATGACATGCTTTCCATATCAACGAATAATCTGATTCAAAGATTTACAATCAATGAGACATAACAATTTCAACTTGATATACATCAATAAGACTTTTGCCCATATGACATGGAAAAATAAACGATCTCTGAATAAACATTTTTCTAGCACTTTACAGGCTTTTCAGCCCGACCTAGCCTTCTGCCAATGCCAAAGGAATGCTTAATCATTCACTTCATGGTCAAAGGCTACATACCAGTACCCAAGTGATGCTTATTCATTCACTTCGTGGTCAAAGGTATAACTATGTTACCAAAATAATATGAGACATGCTCTACATGGGCAAAGTCTAAAAGCCAATACCAGAAGTTATACGAGTCATGCTCTACATAGCCAAAGGTATAAAACCAGAATAACACAGGAAAGCACATTGAACATATAACACATAACATACAATTGTCCCTATATTAAACTCACCGTGAAATAACCGATTGATAAAATGGTAATTTGGGCAGCACTTCGTGTCTGAAAATGAGTTTCTTTGACGAAACCGAGAATTTTAGTTGAAAACCGGGCCTTGCGCGGGTAGAGTTTCAACTTGAAAATATTATTTTCTCGGGTCTTCCGTGCGTCGGGACTTGCTTCGGGTATCGGGGATGTTTCCTAGGCTTCGGGGGGTGTTAGGGTAATTTGAGAAAGAGTAGAAGGTGAAAAAGAGTGAAAGATGTAACAAAAATTCGGAGAACCTCGTTCTCTATTTATAGTATCCGAGGGTTCGCATTACGCTGGGCGTAATTCCCCAGTACGCTGGGCGTACGAGACGTGTCTTCTGATCGGAACCCGGGCCTTGGACGTGGCTGAGTTAGGACACACGTCCATCATGCGAAGGTGCTTAGTGGCTGATATGTGTCTTCGTAGTACGCTGGGCGTACGTACGAAGTACGTTGGGCATACTTCTCCGGCCAGCCTCGTAAATTGTGCCAAAAATTTTCAAAAATTTGTAACTTTCGCATACGAACTCTGTTTTTGACATTCTTTATATCCATGTGTAGGTGAAATTATGCTCTACAATTTTCGTTTAGACTCCGTCGGTAATTTTGACTTTATTTTTAAAGTTATATTTTTAACGTGCCGGGACAGGAAAAGTCCGTTAAAAATTCATAACTTCTTAATCTGACGTCCGTTTTCGTCTAAACGTTTCTAACGAGATAATTTACAACTTTCAATTACATTATTTTTACTTATTTCCAAATTAAATTTGACATTTTCGTTAATTTCAATATTTGACTTTTGATTGGAATCTCATAAGACTTCCAATACTCCCGAATGATTCTAAACATAGTTTTACTTCAATTCTCATAAAACTATCTTGTTTGAACTCAACACTCAAAACCATATATTATTTAATAATATTCATTTTTAAACTAACAAAACACGATAACTGAACGTGTTTGTTACAAATACCTCCTCCTTTTGAGGATTTCGTCTCCGGAATCACAACGATTTAAATAGATGGGGATATTTCGTTCTTATCTCATTCTTACTTTCCCAAGTATAATTTGGGCCTCGATGATGTTTCCACTTAAAAAGCACTAACTCTACTTCTTTATTACGTAAATCAACTGTTCTCACGTATATAATCTCTTCGGGCTCTTCTACATATCTTAACTTATTGTCCAGTTTCACCTCGGATAACGGAACTGTTTCATCATATATGCTCAAACATTTACATAGATAACTCACATGAAACACATCATGAATACCTGCCAAATCTTCAGACAATTTCCAAGCGGTATGCGTGTTTACCAATTCTATAGAGATTTTGAAAAGTTCAACAATTCTAGGACTCAATTTTCCGTTCTTCCCAAATCGCATAATGCCTTTTCATGAAGATACCTTCAGCATTACGAATTCATCCACCTGGAGTTCTATAGATTGTCTTCTCTTTACTGCATAGGACTTTTGTCGATCATGTGTCGCTTTCATTCTTTCTCGTACAATTTGAATCTTATCAGTGGTGTATTGAATCATTTTAGGACCACCAAAGACTTTATGTCTTACATCACGTCAACATAATGGAGTACGACACTTACGCCCATATAGTGCTTTATATACCTTTAGTATATTTTCTACTGTTTGGATTGTTCTCTTCTTCTGACCATCTGTTTGGGGATAATAAGCTATGCTGAGAGTGACATGAGATCTCAATTCACATTGCATACTTGCCCAAGAATGAGAAGTGAAGCTACTATCACGATCGGAAGTAATCTTTAGCGGCACACCATGTCTTGCAACAGTTTTATCCAAGTATACTTGTGTGTATTTCTCCATTGGAGCTTCTAGAATTCCATATGGCTTTTGGTTCTCTGCTTTGACTTGTTAAACAAACTCTTGGACTTCTTAATTGATGGTGGTGCTCAAACCTGCACTCTCTTCTCATTGCAGACTCTTGCTCCTACTTAAATTTGGGTTTATAGACTCAAATTGTGACATCCTCATTTTAACGGCCAGAAAAGACCGATTTTTTGTTTATGCTTTATAAAAATCAGAGTACTTCTTTTAATAAAAATGTTGCGGAATTTGTTCCCAGAAAAACATGATAAATACGTTATCAAAGCATTTCCGAATAAATGTATTTTTATTCATTTAAAACATTTGTGATGTCATCGTCAATACAGAAATATAAGCATAAACAGAACTTACATTCATTTACACTAGTGATCTACATCTCTTTTAAATCTCTCAGTGCAAAGTAGCTTCGTATCGACACCTGTGATACAAATAAGCTGGAGTGGGTCAGGTTGGGAAACCTGGTGAGTACATAGGGTTTTCAACCCACAATAATATATTATTATATTTAAACATCAAACAATCAACCCGATTACCCATCCCCGTTATCTTCTTTAATATTCCTTAAAGAATTATCTTAAGGGTCATCTCCTATATCATATTTACCTCTCATCTTTCTACCTCACATTTCCTTATATGCTCGTTCCTAAGGCATGAATACGTAGATACAACGTCGCCTGAACTCGTAATTCATAGTAAGGGTTAGAGTATCATCGCATGAATATACAGTCACCACATCACCTGGACTCGTAATTCATCACCTACAGGTTATAAGTCTGCTGGTGTTTCCACGGGTTGTCTAGAATATTCTGTGGTCGCCATCTATACTCTAGTAGATGACTACATCTCCAAATTGTCGGACAAGGTTATAGTATCTTTCATCCTACATCACCGATTCATCATCACCTATCCATCACCTAATTATCATCACCTTCCTATCATCACCTATCTCTCATCATTTTATTTCATCACACACCAACTATTTCATCTACCCATGTTTTATCCCAACGTATTTGTAGATATAAAATAAATATATATTTAAATCATTTAAAACATGTATAAAATCATTCATCCATCATAGACAGCAAGTATTCAGATAATATGCATACATAGCACGTAATTTATATAAAATACTTCATATCTATGTGTAAGATGAAAGGGACCATGCACTCACCTGTTAAAGTGATGATTCCAAACTCAGACAGCGCTTCATTACTCTTAAAACAATTTCCTTCGACAAAACCTAGTATCAATACCACTAGGGTTTAGTCTAACGTTAACCGCGACTAATTAATAGTCTAGCTATTATTATTATTATTATTATTATTATTATATAAGCGTTAAACAACACTCTTATATAACTCATAATAATATCCCAAATAATTGTTTTAAGGTCCTAATAATGTTACTATAATTAATTAGAAGTTATATTAAAAATAGCGTAGGCGTAGCTCACTTACAACGAGTTTTTATTAAAAACCGGGCTTCGCTGGAGCAGCGTTTCCGAGCCGAAAGCTTTTCTTCTCGGAGCCGTCGGGCGCTCCGGGGCTTTCTTCTCGTGCTAGGGAGGTTCCCTAGACTTGGGAGGGGTTTAGGGAGGTTAGAGAGAAGTTAGAGAGAGAAAGAAAGGTTTGAAGGTGTGAGGAAATTATGAAGAGTTCATCTCTTATTTATAGGAATTGTATAGTAAAATAGTCTCCAAGCTTCGTCTGTAACTTTCGCATAGGAATTGTATCGTAAATTCACTGTTTACGCTTCCCGGTGCCGTGCCGGTTTTGCCTTAAAACTTCGACGGGCCATAACTTCTTCGTTATAACTCGGATTTCGGAGTTCTTTATATGTACGGAAACCTTGAGAAATATTCTACAACTTGGTTAAGATTATTTATTATAAATAATCTTTTGCCGAAAATTCGTTTTTGACACTCATTGCCTCTAAATTGACTAGCCCGGATCTACGGGCGTTACACAAATCAAGATAAGGTCTTTACTTTTTTTTATAACAACAACTCGAATGGTCATATTCTAGTGACCATAGATTTCATAACGTAAAAGACAGACAACGAACTATACTCTTATTTCTATTAGTCAAACACTATCATAAAAGAAACCTTCCTTCATGTTCTATTGTGATATAATATCTTCATAACTAGTAGCATTTCTAGCTAATGGTTGCTTAATCCTTTAATGAAGGTTGTTATACTTTTATCGACTACCTCGACCATCTCCTTATTCAATCTTCCGACTGAAGTTTCGTCGCTACACAAGACATGGTTCTCTGAACCAATCAATTCACTTTGCAGATCTATATTTGTCGGGCTCGATTCTTTATGACCACTAAGGTCTGAATGAAAATCATTTTCTTAGTCATCACCGAAACGAAGGTAATGACATACTCGAACAAAAACAGAATCGATTACTAATTTCTTGGTAACATTGTGACTTTCCCTGATCCAAGTGTAAGTCCTGTGCTTCCAGTAGTATAGGCCTATACTACTATTCACACCTACTCATACTCGTCCCAAGTATTGTCTCGCAGTTCCCAAGTCACCATTCAAAAATTTTCACAAAGAAACTTTTCACACCTGAGTGTGTTCAAACAAGTACATACAACAATTTCTCTTAGACTCAACTAGGGATTTCACATTTCAATCAAACATATATTGGATTTCTTAAATTCACCTTCTAGAATTCTTTTTATGCATAAGCTCTATCTAGCATATCCTAATATTTTTCTTAAGTCGATGGGAATTTCACTTCCAAATTCTTCATATAAATTCTTTCTCGGGTAGTGTCTACTTTACAAGACACGCTATACCAGAATTTACTCTAGTAGTATGGAGACAAACGATCTCCAACTATCTGTATCATCTTCTAACTCATGCAAGTCACCATGCACATTTATTCATTTCATTATCCTTTCATGACATCGTCATTCCTTTATATGAGAAAAATTTTCTTCTCATGGGTGTATCTTTTAAGTCTACTTCATAGGAATCTATTCAAGGAAGTCTGCATTTTAACTGCATCTTAGCATGTTCTACTAGCTTCGACTTGGTTCTCTGTCATTCCTAATAGCAACATCTCTTCTCATACAATACTATGAGTGTATATTTTCTTCAACTATGTACTCCACCTTACTCTAACTAGTAAGTCATTCAGCCTAACTAAATAACTCATTTCACCATCCTAATTAAGTATGTTAAAGTCGGCTTAACACACTATGGAACTTTCATAAGGATGTGCTAGAAGTCAATTGTCACTTGGTATTATTAAATACTAAGTCTGAACGTTACTTATCAGCTCTTACCATACTACTCGAACTGCATACTACATCACAATGTTAGGCAAGGTCTTGGCCTATTGAGTCTGAAAACTTTGTTAGCCTTTCCTTTGGTCTTCATTGAATTCTTCTAAATCTTGCACAACATCAATTTCGATATTGTCGAAGTATTTATCACTATATTCAGCTCTTCTAACTTTGTAAGCAATCACTGCTTCAATCTGGTCAGCGGTGGAACAACTTCATGGATTACACCAAAACATTCATCTCGCCTGAATGTACTTTAAACACAAAACTTCCTCCAAAGGTGTCATTATTTCGTCATACATAGTTTGAATGTACAACACTACTCTATAGGTATTAATCCACTATTTACGGTATCACTTGATAGATTTTATTTTACGATATCCTTTGAACGTTTATTTATGAAGTTATCGATGTCAACTATCGTAAGTCTCCTTATTATCTTGAAACGTTTCATGCCTAGAATGATATCAAAGTTGGGCAAGGAGATAGGAATCAGGTTAACAAGAAAAATTTTATCCTTCTATTTCTATGACACAATCTCTATAGATTTTATCAGAAAGTATTGATACACTTCCCGCGGTATTTACATGAAACGGTTGGGCGAGTGCATAACAAGCCATTTGAAAAGAATGCACAAATTTATGAGACACAAAAGAATATGAGGCACCAAAATCAAATAAGATGTGAGCAGGTCTAGAATTGATGAGAAATGTATCGGTCACAACATTAGGGTCTTCGCGTGCCTCTTCTGTGGTAATCTGAAATGCACGACCTTTAGCTTTTTGGCACCTCCTCCTTTTTAGTTGAAGTACTCATCGATTGTTGGACGGAAGCTTGATTTCCCGCCATTTGGATATTAAGAGTAGGGCAGAAATGTTTCTTATGGCCAGTAACACCACAAGAATAGCATGTAACATTCTTCTTAGGGCAAACGGGCTTCGTGTGACCCTTTTCTCCGCATCCATAGCAAATCACCGGTCCTTTTCTGTTCTTCATTGACCCTGATGATTCTTTCCACATTTTCGACACGATGGTGACTGAAGAGAAAAAGATTGTGACTTACCGCGACCACGAAAGGTATTATGAGATTGTACTTGTCTTCTAGAATCAAATCGAGCAGATTGAGCCGATGGAATAGAGAAAACAGAAACAGTTCGATTGACACGTGGATGCTTCGAAACAGAAAGAGTGGCACCACGTATCTCTAAGTCGTGCTCGTGCTTTCGGGTATATTATTTATCTTATAGCACATATTAGCATTTAAGTCATCTCCCTTAAAGTATGCTAGTGCAAACTATAGCAAGTGAGGTATTCAACCTAAAGTATACTAGGCACACATTGTACCATCATTACTTAGCAATTCAAGTTTAAGCCTAGAAATCCTTACCATTCCTAGTTCGCTTAAACTAATGTTCTAAATTTTTTTTGAAGTAGCTTAGTACTTTAAAATATTAAGATTTATAATTATCTAATACTCCCCTTAATTCTTTCCTATGGTTTGTATCCATATACTCGTAATGAATCCGTTCATATATTGAACTTCCGACGGTTTAAGTCTAAATACCAATCTGTGGTATTTAGTTCACTTAAACTACTGCTCTGATACCATGATTGAAAGAACCCCTTTCTCTAATACCTTGACAATAATATTACTCCAAACATGCTACATGCATATTCATAAACATATTTTACATATATGGTCTTATTACAAAAGACTGGATACAAACCGGCTAACGAGGTTTTTACAAAGTTTTATATATTACATAATTTCCCAGGAATTTATACACTAAATACAAAAGCTATAATATTATCTATTCTACATCTTCTATTAGTACATAACTATACTGGATGTTTATCACCTGCAATAATTAAACACTGAGAGGGATAAGCGGTGACGCTTAGTGAGTTCAATAATAGTTACAATATAACGTTATGCCATATATATATATATATATATATATATATATATATATATATATATATATATATATATATGACAGAAGCAAAGAGGGACAAAGAACAACAAAGGCAAATGAGTATCATATGACATGCTTTCCATATCAACGAATAATCTGATTCAAAGATTTACAATCAATGAGACATAACAATTTCAACTTGATATACATCAATAAGACTTTTGCCCATGTGGCATGGAAAAATAAACGATTTCTGAATAAACATTTTGCTAGCACTTTGCAGGCTTTTCAGCCCTACCTAGCCTTCTGCCAATGCCAAAGGAATGCTTAATCATTCACTTCATGGTCAAAGGCTACATACCAGTACCCAAGTGATGCTTAGTCATTTACTTTGTGGTCAAATATATAGCTTTGTTACCAAAATAATACGAGACATGCTCTACATGGCCAAAGGTTAAAAGCCAATACCAGAAATTATACGAGTCATGCTCTACATAGCCAAAGGTATAAACCCAGAATAACACAGGAAAGCACATTGAACATATAACACATAACATACAATTCTCCCTATATTGAACTCACCGTGAAATAACCGGTTGATAAAATGGTAATTTGGGCAGCACTCCGTGTCTAAAAATGACTTTCTTTGACAAAACCGGGAATTTTAGTTGAAAACCGGGCCTTGCGCGGACAGAGTTTCAACTTGAAAATATTATTTTCTCGGGTCTTCCGTGTGCCGGGACTTGCTTCGGGTGTCGGAGATGTTTCCTAGGCTTCGGGGGGTGTTATGGTAATTTGAGAGAGAGTAGAAGGTGAAAAAGAGTGAAAGATGTAACCAAAATTCGGAGAACCTCGTTCTCTATTTATAGTATCTGAGGGTTCACATTTCGCTGGGCGTAATTCCTTGGTACGCTGGGCGTACTGCATGGCGGTGTTCTATGCTGAGCGTAACTTCGGTACCCTGGGCGTACGAGACGTGTCTTCTGATCGGAACCCAGGCCTCGGAAGTGGCTGAGTTCAGACACGCGTCCATCATGAGAAGGTGCTTGGTGGCTGATACGTGTCTTCGTAGTACGCTGGGCGTACTTCTCCGGCCAACCTCGTAATTTGTGCCATAAAACTTCAAAATTTTGTAACTTTCGCATACGAACTCCGTTTTTAACGTTCTTTATATCCATGCGTAGGTGAAATTATGCTCTACAACTTTCGTTTAGACTCCGTCGACAAATTTTGATTTATTTTTAAAGTTATATTTTTAACGGGACGGGACAGGAAAAGTCCGTTAAAAATTCATAACTTCTTCATCTGACGTCCGTTTTCATCTAAACGTTTCTAACGAGATAACTTACAACTTTCAATAACATTATTTTTACTTATTTCCAACTTAAATTTTACATTTTCGTTAATTTCAATATTTGACTTTTGATTGGAATCTCATAAGACTTCCAATACTTCCTGAATGATTCTAAACATAGTCTTACTTCAATTCTCATAAAACTATCTTGTTAGAACTCAACACTCAAAACCACATATTATTTAATAATATTCATTTTTAAACTAACAAAACATGATAACTGAACGTGTATGTTACAAACACAAAGGGTATTGGGCTTTGAAACATGCAATTTCGAGCCAAATGAGTTGCGTGCAAATCAACTCTTGGAAATGAATGCTTTGGAAGAATTGAGAAATGAGTCTTATACTAACTCATTGATTTATAAAGACAAGACCAAGATATGGCATGATGCAAGGTTGAAGGGTAATAAAGAGTTTGATAAAGGACAAAAAGTTCTATTGTACAATTCAAGGTTAAAGCTCTTTCCGGGAAAATTACGCACTCGTTGGACCGGGTCTTTCACAATCAAGCATGTATTTCCATACGGGGTGATTGAGCTATGGAGTAAAGATGGGTCAAGCTTCAAAGCCAATGGACATCGGGTGAAGAGATATGAAGAAGGATGTCAACAGACGAAGGATTCGAAGAAGGGTTAGACTTGGAGGAGGCCGCTGAAACGTAGAGCGGGTAGGAATCCAACTAAAGACTCCTCAAAAAGAAGCGCTTACGGGAGGCAACCCGATGCTAGAGTTTGCTTTCTTTTTACCTTTATTTTTCTTTTTTACTTTTCATTTTTTATTGGTTTTCTTAGGATTTGTCTATCTCAATCTTCTTCTTTGTTTAAAATGATTGCTTGAGGGAAAGCAAATCTTAAGTGTGGGGTATGGTGGCATAAATTTAAAAGAACACAAAAAAATTTCAAAAATTTTAAACATATTCAAAAACTCGACGAGTATATACCCTTACTCGGCAAGTCCACTTAAGAAATCGCGACATTTCTGCAAAATCGCGCATCTGCTCGTCGAGTCGGTACACCTACTCGACGAGTCCACGTAATAACAAGAAAAAAAAATATTTTTAGATTCTATGAATTAGGGTTTTAACCCTAAAAGTAAAAATCATTTTCACTTAGCCACCACAGCAGCTGCTTGACGAGCAAAACTTTTCTCAAGCATCCATCTTCAAATTCTTGTGATTTCTTCCAATTCTCATAAAAAGGTAGCATCTTTTACTTCTAATCTTGTTAAAGTTCCAATCTTTGGTAGAATAATGACCCTAGTTGGTGCAAAATCCGATTTTGACTTGACTTGAATTCTAGGGTTTCGATTTCTTGTCAAATTAGAGTGTTTTTGTAGAAATTTCTTGTGAATTAATGTTTGATATACATCCCTAAACAAACCCCTGGAACGATTTTTGAGTTCTGATGAAAAATCTGGTCGAAATCAGAACTACGACTCGAGTGACTCGCAAAGTTCATACTGCTCGCCGAGTCTGTTCGTCGACTCGACGAGTCCATGCTGCAGTGACATAGTTTTCTGACATTTTAATTTTTTTTTTTGTGTTTTGTTTGTTGTGTTCTGGGTTTGGTTTTGCAGAAAATTTCAAGGAGGGGTCAAAGCTTACGTGGAAGTAGCCATGGGGACATCCCTTGGTTAAACTTTTCATAAATAAATTCCATGTCAACATTAGTTAGGGCAAGGAGGAAGTTGGAAACATTGCAGAGGAAGGAGATCTACGTACCAAATGAAATTAATTGGGAGTGGATTGGTCAATCGGGGTTAGAAGAGGAGTTGGCCCCATATTTGATCAAGACTTTTCAACGAAATGGAATGTCAATTACGTGTGACGGGTGGAATCGGCTTTTCCGAATCCAAGAGCCGGTTTATCAAGAGCTTTGCTGGGAATTTTTCTCCACTGTTACTTTCCGAGGGGGTGATGATATTTACAACCCAAATGCCCTCACATTCTGCCTTGGTGGGGAAGTTCGACAGTGCAGCATTGCCGAACTAAGCCAGAGGATGGACATCTATGACCAATCTATCGTCATGACTGAAGAATTTGGTACTTTTCTGGCGCATTGCCATAAAGATATGCCCGAGGGTGTAGTTGCTTCCACTTGGTGGAACACTATTGCTAATCGGGTGTACATTCCATCTTCCGCTCAAGAAGGAAGTATTCGCTCACCCATCCACCGATTGACTCATCGCCTTATCGCTTGTTCCATAAACATGCGAAAGGATGATGATAAAGTTCCAACACTTGAGGTTTTGTATCTGTGGAGTATTATTAGCCAGACGCATTCTGCAACATCCCTTATTGCTTGGCGAAATACTTGGGTGAAGGCGGCGGTCAAGGAAAGAATTACTTCAAAAATCAATGGTGGCATGTTCGTGACCCGTTTGGCGAGGTCATATGACATTTTGGAAAGGGGTGTCGGGAACTTTTTGACGATAGTACCCACACCACCCTTTAGTCTCACGCAATATAGGAGGGTGCAAATCATAGAAGATTATGGTGGTGGTCACATTGGAATTCCAAATGAAGATGCTGTTCTGGTACCCCAAGGAATCGGGTTGACGGGTGAGGCCACGTAGAGAAAATGTCCAAGAGAAATCGCCAGTAATCCCGGTTGATGATGAAATACCCATGGATTGATATAATGTGGAGCTACAGAGATACCAAGATGACCACGAGAGGAGCATGAACTACCATAATGAGTCATTTGTTCATTTGTTTAATCAATTGAATCTTGCGCCAAGGGATGGACCCGGGTACCCATATGTGCGAAGTTGGGATGAAAGGATAAGTCAACGCCAAAGTGGAGCCGGAGGAAATGGGGATGGAGAAGATGAAGAAGGAGATGAAGATTGAATATCTTTTTATTTGTTTGGTTTGGTTAAAGACAATTTTTTTTATTTATTTGTTTTTGTGTGTTTTTGTTTGATGCTTGAACTTCTACTTAGGATTATGTAGGATTTTTTTTATTGGTTTTCCTTTCCTATCACTTTTGTTTTTGTTTTTGATCTTTTCAGTTGAGGGTAAGGAATGCACGCGAGAGTACAGAGTCATGGCTAACCAAGAGAAAAATCGAGTCTAGGCAAGAGAGAAAACAAAGTTTTGAGTCATGTTATGAGTCCGATTGAGAGAAGAGTTATTGATGTTTATTTACTGAAGAAAAATAAGGGAAAGTGTCATTTTGATATTACCCACATACCTCATAAACGGACCAGAGCATAATACAATTTTTTTTCACACAGCGGTCTACTCGCCGAGTGCACCTTATGGACTCGACGAGCCCAAGTTAAAATTCATGACTTTTCTGCCAATTACACTACAACACGGAGAGTTTGCATATCTACTCGACGAGTTGCTTATTTTTCTACTATCAAGCTAATGATTTGATGACATTTGATACGGGCATTGGTTGTATTCTTTTCCAATTCCCTCTTTACTTTGTTATTTTCTTTATCATGCATAGCATGCAATGGGGACATTGCATGAATTAAGTGTGGGGTAGAGGGTTGGTTATTTTAGTTAAACTTTGAAATTTTAAAAAAATTTGCATAAAATTGCTAGGGTTAATTTAGAAATACTTGGTAAAGTAATTAGAAAATTATGCTAGTATTATGTTTAATGATTCTATGAAGAACCAAATGTTTAGTTGAGCCTATACACATTATAATGCATTTGTGTCCCCCTTAATTCTAGTGAACTCATGGGACAAAAACACAACCTTGCTTAGTTTGATGGATGCAATATGTTTAGCATCGTGTACTTGAAATGTATCCAGGAAGATTAATACTTTAACGAATAAAGGTTGAAGTTGAGCGCCCCTATTTAAGCATGTAGGTATTGAGTGAAAAAAGTGAGATACATGTAAGAAAAAAAAGAGAGAGAATTACAAGAAAAAGTTATAAGAATTTTGGAGCAGTCAAAGTGTAAAAATTAAAGATCAAAATTCTGAAGAATCAAAAAGTTGAAGATACCAAAAATCAATCAAGAAGGTGGTGAATTCAAAGAAATTAAGATCAAATTATCAAAGAAAAGAAGAATTCCTAAGAGCTCCATTGTGGTATCGAAAAGTTGTAATTTTCTAGATTATGTATACGTTGCTTGACCAAAAATACTTTGAGGTTAAGAAAGTTTTCTGCGGATGGATTCGGAGGGATGCATAAAATGAGCATTGTTCAAAAGAAGTGGGCAAGTGTTTATGAGGATTGTTAGTATTTAGAATTGAAGGGGGTCCTTAGGAAAAGTTTTAGACACGAATGCATGCGTTTCGGTCTTGGCATAATGGCTAGGTTTGATTGAGATTGTTTTATGTGATGCTAGTATGTTTAAAATTCAGTTTTGCTTGGGGGCAAGAAAAATTCAAGTGTGGGGTATTTTGATATGTGAATATTTAGCTATATATTTTGTATAGAATTTTAATACTTTTTGGATAAATTATTGTAATTTATGGACAAAAGGTACTTAATTATGTTTAAATTGTATTCTCAGCCTAAAGGATGTGCTCGGAATCAAACGGAAGCGGGAAATGCAATCGGGAGCTCGGGGATTGAAGAAAGAAGAAAAAGAGTCAATAACATGAAGAACGCGGCGAGTTGGATGCCTACTCGACGAGTCCACACGAACATTCACGAAGTAATAGAAGTCCTTGCCGTACACGGATTTTTAATGAGGGACTCGGCGAGTCGGTTATTGGAGTCGGCGAGTGGCCTCTGTTTTCAGAAATCTATAAATAGGAGTCAATTGCCCGAAACAAGGGCCTCTCTGGAATCCCTTGGGGATTAAATTGCGACTGGAGGTGCAGATGGAGCTCTGGAACTCGGAGAACAACCCTAGCTTTCAATTTTGAGAAGATCAAAGGCAATTTAAGTTTACTCTTTACTTAATCTTTTGTTTGAACTATGTGTGAACTATTAGATCTCATTTTTGAGCTACTTTCTGTTGTAATCATGAGCTAAAACTCATATCTTCTTTTTAGGGTAGATGAATTTATGGCTATGTTTTGATTTTGTGGTTGGATTAATTGAATTTGGTGAGTTTTGTTTCGTTAAGCTTGTTAAAGAACCCTATGTGTTAACAACAACTATTTTCTGTTAATTAACAAGTATATTAAGCTGCATGAACATCTCTTAATTTCTTATCTCATATGATTTATGTGAAAACATTGTTATGTGCCTAGGAATAGCGAACGTGAAACTAGGGTTAACTAGAAAATAGGTAAGTTAATGTGTGAGCTTGTGCGACGAACCATCAACAAGAGGTTAATTAAATTAGTAATTTGATTAGCTAACTACAAGTCTTACTTAACCCGGATCAATAAACTAGGAAATTTATTAGTTTAATCACTTGATCACTGCTTGAATTAATTTAATTTCTACAGATTAGTAATAGCGAAGGTGAACCTAATCACATTAATCGGTAGCCAATAACAATTAATCCATTGCACTTGCCATAAAATCAACCATAGGAGTAAATGAATCGAACCTAAACAGAAGTCTACTTTAATATTGAATTTAATTGATTTTTATTTGTTTTAGCTGTTAATTGCTTTGTTTAAGTGTTAGATAAGTGTTTAAGTTTCTAGTCTTGCAAAACTAGATAAAACCTCTTTTCTTTTATTAATTTTTTTTTAGATAATTTAGTAGTTAGTTTATTTACTGTTCCTTGTGTTCAATACCTTGCTTGCTTAATTATACCACCAATTGACAGGTACACTGCCTTTTGTGTGTCTAAATCATATTTAAAAGTAGGATTAAAACTAGTGAAATAAACACACATCATATATATATATATATATATATATATATATATATATATATATATATATATACACACATATATATATATATATACATATATATATATATATATATATATATATATATATATATATATATATATATAGAGAGAGAGAGAGAGAGAGAGAGTCAAGATCAAATAACAAAGAAATTTTTGGTAGGAAGGTAAGAAGTTTTTTTTTCTATATGTTTTTTTAGCAAAAATAACAAAATGAATCATTAGATGATTCAAAAGTAAGATGATTCATAAGAAAAAATTCCCAAAAAAACATCTTCATGATTCATTTTTGAATAAATTAAGAAACATTTCACTTTTATGACAATTTTAGTGAATAAAAACAAAATCATTGTATAAATGAATCATCGAGATGTTTTTTTGAGAATTTTTTTTTTTGTGAATCATGTTATTTTTGATTCATCTAATGATTCTTTTGTTTTGTTCATCAAAACATATGTAAAAAAAAACTTCTTACCGGATCTATAACCTATATATATATATATATATATATATGTATGTATGTATGTATGTGTATATATATATATATATATATATATATATATATATATTAGCATGCGTTAGGTTATGTATATAAATTACTATTACTTGACTAGATCTAAGGTCTATTGCTGACCTTGATTTGGAAATTTTAGGTGTTCGGGATTCTGAACGTATAATTAATGTATTAGAACTGACATGTACCGTTTCAGAGTGATAAGGAGAAAGTATGCGTCTAACATAAATAAACCTTACCTATAACAAATTCGCATCACGATACATTGAACATATACTTTGGTGTTGTTGATACATGAAAAGTGATCCTTTAGCAATCCGAGATGAATCATGTTCGAGGTGAGAGTGTTCTGAAGTGGAGTCAATTCCGAAGTGTAGATCAGTCTGAGATGCATCTTGTGTTGAAGTTATTCAGAGTCTGTAGCGTGCATTTATTGTTACAAGTACTATTTTGTAATGTTCCTTTTGTTTGTTAGTATAGTATCTGTAGCATCTGCTTCCTGGTACGTATTTAAATTCAAGTAAATTTGTATTTTACTCTGGGACTCGGCGAGTTGGAGGCCCAAATCGTCGAGTAGATTCGGCATTATACGGGGGTTTTAGTGATCTACTCGACGAGTCGGGGGACCAACTCGACGAGTAGAAGCTGTCTGGATGAAACACTACTATTTAGGGTTTGCACCCTATATAAACAACTTAACTCGTCCCAAACCAGCCTCCATCATCCCTCCCAACTCAGAGAAACCCTAAATCGAAACCCTAACCTTATTTGAGTGTTCTTGAGCCATTTTTGTGTGCTTGTGGTGATTGTGAAGCTTGAGAAGGAAGAAGGAGCTTGGGAGATCAAGTGAGAGCAAGTAGATCCAGAAGTTTTGGCACATTTCCTGCTCATTTGAGGTATAAAGCTGATACCTTGGCTATTCATTACTTAGATCTTGTTTTAGTGCTATTTTTTTTTACCTTTTTCTAAGCTTTAGTGAAGCTATACTCGGATTTGGGTGTATACTTGGAGTTTCACTTCAGATCTGGAACCATTGAGGTTTCCTATGGCATAAAGGTGCCAACGTTTTGGGCATGGGAGACCCATGCAACATATAAACCCCATTTTATAGCCTTTTGAGCCAAAAAAACCTCATGCATTGACATCAAGTTCGTAGCTTTATGTATAAAATGGACCCTAGGAGGTCAGATCAATGATTTGGATACATTAGGACCCACTGAAATCAACTGTATAGTTTTGGACAAAAAGGGACTCGGCGAGTCGCTTGGGTGACTCGGCGAGTCGGGTCGTAGTTTCCCCCAAACATCTTCTGGAAAGGGTCTTTGGTTGAGTTGAAGGAAAACTCAGCCTATTGGGGTTTGTTATGGACTTGATGATCGAAGGACTCGACGAGTGCAAGGAGGAACTCGGCGAGTTCAAGGCAATGTCCCAACCACATGAAGACGGACTCGACGAGTTCAAGGAGAACTCGGCGAGTCATAGAATGGACACATTCATAAGGATGAAGATGAACTCGACGAGTTCAAGGATAAACTCGGCGAGTCGGTTGAAGATGGTCCCGATGTTATGGTTGAAGGAGAACTCGTTGAGTTCTTGCTAGACTCGACGAGTAGAATCGGGATTGTAGCTTTTTGTAAGGATATGGACTCAATGAGTTGGTGGACCAACTCGGCGAGTCGAGTCAACTGGATGTTGACTTTGACCAAAGTTGACTTTGTCTAGGGTGTGACTTTGACTTTGACCTGGACTTGAGTTGACCCTTGTAAGGGAGGGTTGTGAGTATGAATTAGTAATCGAGAGAGGTTGTTGTGTATGGATTGAGGAGTTGAGACGAGTGGATTTCCATACCGAGGGCTGTGCAGACACTACACGACATCGAGGTGAGTTACCTTCCGATAAAAGTTGGCCTACGACCACAATGCCGACCCACTAGTAGGATTTGGTTGATAGGTGATTGTCCTTGTGATAATTATCTAGGTTTGCTACTACCTGGTATGTCTTATGCATTTAGCATGTTGTGATAGTGGTAGTAGGGGGATTAGTCCCGGTTACCGATTGCAAGATACCGAAGGGGTCGTCAGAACCCATGCATGTTTAGCGGTATATTTATGATATATTGTTACGTGGTAGTGGTAGGGGTGAAATAGTCCCCAATTACCGGTTGAAAGATATCGAAGGGGAGGTTAGCTCCCGGTTACCGGGTGAAAGATACCGAAGGGGAGGTTAGTTCCCGATTACCGGTTGAAAGATACCGAAGGGAAGTCCAACTTCCGATTATGCCAGTCAGATATCGGTTGAAAGATAACGAGGGATAGACAATATATGTTTATGGTATGTGGTATGATTGGGGGAACTCACTAAGGTTTGTGCTTACGGTTTTCAGTTTTGGTTTCAGGTACCTCTTCGTCGAAGGGGAAGGAGCCGACACGGTAGCTGCGCATCGCACACACATGATTCCGCATTTGAGATCCACGGGATTATACTCTGACATTATTATTATTATTCCATGACATGTTTTTATGACATTTGACCTATGGGTTATGAATTGATATGTTATCGATGTTGCTTTCCAGTAAATGGTTTTTAATAAACTACCTATTTTAAAAAAAAACTGGGTCATGATTTTTGGGATGTTACAGTACTAGAGACAAGATCAACAGAAGCGGCTATGTCAGTCTTTTGATCTTCAGATGTATGATATTCCACTGTTGCTCTCTTCAATTTGTCTTGTAGTTACTCCTTGACTGATTAAGGAGTAGCTACTTTTGTATCATGTGTGGAACATTCACCTTTCTCATCCATATCAAGAATCATTCAGTCATCATTCTCTCTAACATTCTTAGGTGGTGTTTGTTTTTTGTCCGCAGATCTTCCTGTCCTCTTCTGTCTGCGCGGCGCAGACCACGCGCAGACATTAGCCTTCGCAGACTGTTTGTTTTTTGAAGACTGCAGACCTAAAAATGTCTGCGCGCCCTCTCCTTGGCGCAGATGTGGACCAGAGTCTTTTAACATCTTCAGACATCTTCTAGCCTAAAAACACACACACACACACACACACACACACATATATATATATATATATATATATATATATATATATATATATATATATATATATATATATAGTTTTTTTGAATTTAAATTTATTCCAACTTTATTAGTGATAAACAATTTGAAAAAAAAAAGTTACAATACTTAAAAAAAAAGTTCGACGACACAAACATGATATTTTTGACAAATTTATAAATAAAAGTTTATTATTATAATAATCGTTGAAGTTGTTTATATATATATATATATATATATATATATATATATATATATATATATATATATATATATATATATTCTTATATTTTTTTGTGCCAAATTTTATAAAACATTATTTAATAAAGCATCGTTAATTTCTTAGAAAAAATATTTATGACACGTTTTTAATTGATTTGATTGAATAAATCGAAGTTTATTTCCATTCATTTATATATCAAATTCTTTGATTCCTAATTACAATGTTTAGGCATAACTTTACGACCAAAATTGTTGGTTTTTTTCAAATATATACGTTAATTTGTACCATTTTTATTTTCACTTTTTATACAATAATACTAAAAGTTGATTTAGATTTGTTAATTATTTATAAAAAAGTCATAAATATATTAAAAAATCACTTTGTAGTTTAAAAAATCAGTTTATTTAGATTTTAGTTTATTTTAGTAGTCTGCAGATGTTAAAAAAACAAAAGTATTCTTTTTTCAGACTGCAGACATTTGGTCCACCTCTTCTGCTGCAGAGGTCTACAGATGTGGTCCGCTGACTGCAGACATTTTGCCTCAAAAAAAACAAACACCACCTTATTATTCTTGAAACTCTTTTCACTATTCATACGTATTATTTATTCACTTTAAGCACTTTGTTGAACTACTTAATTATGAGACAAGACTGGTTTACCACACTTGAATGGATCTTTATTATTAGCAGACATTGATATTAAGTTAATTCAAAGTTTGAGTTCTTTAACCTTTTACGCGCAGATCTTTGCTTTCAGAATTGGTATCATAGCCAAAGTGGTTGTCCTTTGAATCCATAAGAACATATTATAGTTGATTGTAGATTACCTTGGTATCTCAATTATTTATGTGTTCAGGATAAAAGTTCTTCTATATACCACTTCAGCTCTAATATCTTAACTTTATTGACTACTTCTAATCAATCTCAACAAATGTATTCAATGCAAATAACAAAAAGTGTGGGTTTCCTAACGCATGCCCCATTTCTAGTTGTTGAAGAGTATGAGCACTGGAAAGTTAGAATGGAGAGATCTTTGCTTGGTAAGGAAAAAAGTGAAGAAATATGGAGATCAGTGAAAGAAGGTCCTCATGTTCCAGTAAGAGAAGTGGTTAGAGATTCCGTTTCCACTCTCATGGGCCAAGAGGAGGCTCAACAAGCACCACTGACTGCATTAGACATCGAGAAGCTTCATGCATATCAAGTCGGCTTCTCTAAAATGGTTTTTGGTGTACCTCCATCTCTCTTTGAGAACATTAAGTTGTGCATATCTGCAAAGGAAATTTGGTATACACTACAAGACCTGTTTGAAGGTTCAGAGAACATGAAGGATAAGCGTTTGAAATCCGTTGTAAATGACTTCGACACTTTCACTACAACTCCTGGTGAATCTGTAGCCTCTGAATCAAACTGGTATAAGATCGTGGTGAACAACATGATGACACATGAAGTAGTCCGAACTCCACTAGAGTACAATCTCAAGTTCGTCAACAGTCTTGGAAAAGGATGGGGAAACGTCAAGTCATGTCTTCAAAGTAATGGATCACTAAAGAAACTAAAGCTCTACCAGTTGTTTGACGAGATGCAAGGCCATGAATCCAACATTCCTCAAATGTTGAGAGAACTTTCAGGAGGTCCTCTTGCTTTAGTAAGCTCAGTCAATCCACTAATTCTAAACTCATCTGTCAGATCCTTTTGGAGCCATCCCACTTGTTCAACATACATAACCCACTCCAGCTGTCGTACCCGTTCCTCCAATTCCGAACTACCCGCAAGATGAAGACTTTGATCCGGAAGCTTCTGATACCAAACTTCGTTTCGAGCAAGAGTTTACACTTTTATCTTCATATCAGCCAATGAGAGATGGTCTATCGATAAGCATGCATATGCCTATGTTAAGGAGATAGTAAGACTTCACAATGTTCCCTTAATGATTGTATCGGATCGTGACAGTTGTTTCATATCAATATTTTGGAAGAGACAAGAGGAAATGGGTACGAAGTTGTGTTTAAGTATAGTCTTCCATCCACAAACTTATGGTCAGAGCGCAAGGACAATTGAAACACTGGAAGATATGTTGAGAGCATGTACGTTATAGTTTCAAAGTAACTGGGATGAGCATTTAACCCTGGTAGAGTTTTCCTACAAAAATAGTTACAATTTGAGCATTAAGATGGCACCTTATAAAGCTTTGTACGGACAGAAGTGTTGTACACCATCTTGTTGGCTTGAGGCCGGAGAAAAGCAGTTTATGGGTCTCGAAATAGTCAATCAGACTGCTGAAAAGCTAAAACTGATTAGAGAAAGGATGTTAGCAGCACAAGATCGCCAAAAGAGCTATGCCGACAAGAAGCGAAGACCAATGACTTTTGAAGTTGGAGATTCGGTGTTGCTCAAAGTCTCATCGTGGAAGGGACTTATAAGATTTGGAAAGACCTGAAAGTTGAGTCCAAGATTTATTGGTCTATTCAAGTTTCTTCAGAGGATTGGGAACCAAGATTACAAGCTAGAATTGCTAAAAGAATTGGATGGTATTCATAAAACTTTCCATGTGTTATTTGAGGAAGTTCACTGGAGAAGTTCCAAATATAATTCCACTTTTGTAGTTAAGGATGGAAGAAGATAAGAGGTTAATAGAAGAGCCTGAAGCAAATGCTGACCGTAAGACGAAGAAATTACGACGCAAGATGGTCGAATTAGTGTTAGTACAATGGAAACATTCGAATGGGCCGAACCTCGCCTGGGAGACAGAGAGTGACATGATGAATTGCTATCTACATCTGTTTGCTGATGCATGATTCCAGGACAGAATCATCCTAAGGGGGAGAGAATTGTAACGCCCGCGTTTCTGGCTAAGCATTATTATGATGATGTCATATTCATGGTCAACAATTGTAACTAATTTGATGTAATGAAGAAGAATTATTTGAGTATTATGTGATTTACGTATAAATTATGTGCAATATACATGCTTATAACGATATAATAAAATAGGAATAAAATACGCATAAAAATAAGATAATGATTAGACTCAATATCTTTTAAGAAAGTTGAAGTTGCCGTAACAAGCATTTTGGAGATATAAGGAACGCTGAAATTTGACTTATAACGAAGAATTTATGACCTGTCGAAGTTTCGCAATTAAACCGGCCCGGCTTCGCAATTAAACTTTACGTAGGGGTTATGCCCTAGAAGGGTGGATCTACAGTTTGGAACCCCTGCATGGCTCGAAAAGCCTCTGTATGGATTGAGAACTGAAGAGACTCGGCGAGTCACATGGGTGAACTCGCCGAGTTGTATGAACATGTGCATGGACTCGGCGAGTTGAAGAACAACTCGGCGAGTCTGTTGAAGATTGCCTTGGACTCGGCGAGTCTGTTCTGGACTCGGTGAGTCTGGGTGCAGAACCCCAATCTTTCTGGTTAAACCTCGAAGCAGTGAGTCGGGAGGTGACTCGGTGAGATGAGTAGGATGGGACTCGGAGATCGTTGGACTCGACGAGTCAACGGGTTGACTCGGTGAGTAGAGTCAGTTATGAAGGTTGACTTTGACTGAGGACTTTGACTTTGACCAAGAGTTGACCAGTTTGATTTCCAAGGGTATTATGGTAATTTTGGTATTTATGGAATTGGTTCTTTGGTAGTGTTCTGTGGTGGAGATCGTGTCGGTGGTCGGAGCAGCTTGGTCTTACCTTTTCAGTCGGCAATTGCAGGTGAGTTATCCTCACTATATCGACAGGGTCTACGGCACCAAGGCCGGCCCTTTATCGGATGGAAATCCGGGTAGTGTTTGTTATGTTATTGCTTTGCTAGATCTGCATCCTGGTATTTAGGATGGTGTTATGTTAGTGACCTGGTTAAGGTCGGTACCCGGTATATAGGGTAATGTTATGCTAGTGACCGGTTAGGTCGGAATCCTGGTTAGGATGTTGATATGCTATGTGATCTGTTAGACTGATAGTCTGGTTAAGAATTTGTTATGTGATTGATTGTTTTATGTGCACATGGTTGTTTGACGGGGATTGGGTTGAGGCGGGTCCTGCTTTGTGCTGAAGGCCAACATATCCAGGGCGGACCGGATATTCTGAAGGCCCAGCGAGCGGTCTGGATAGGCTGAAGGCCCCAAGAGGGCGGACCATACGTGCCGAGGCTCGGAGAGTGGACCAGGCCGACTGAAGGCCCGGTGCGGGCGGACCAGTCATACTGTAGACTCAGAGAGTGGACCAGGTGGATTGAAGGCCCGATGCGGGCGGACCAATCACACTGTAGACTCGACGTACATGGCTAGACTCGGAGGGTGGACCAGGTGGACTGAAGGCCCGGTGCGGGCGGACCGGTCACACAGTAGACCTGATGTGCATGGCTGTTCTGTATTGTGATATGTTATGAGTATGTTTATGTGTGGTTGGTATTTTGGGGGTAACTCACTAAGCTTTCGGGCTTACAGTTTCAGTGTATTGTTTCAGGTACTTCAGGAGATCGTGGCAAGACGAAGGCGTGATCGTACCGCTCCTCATGTTTGATGATTTGTATGATATGGTTCTGGGGGATACTTTGATGTTTAAACTATTTTGAAAATGAATTGTATGAACGTAATGGTTTTTGAATGATTTAAAATGTTTTAAATTGGCTCAAATTTTTTGGGTGTTACAAGTTGGTATCAGAGCCTTGGTTTGAGTGAATTGGAGGAACACTCGTGTAACTCCAGTCTCAAATCAAGGAAAGGATTTTCAAAAGGATTTTTCAAAAGGTTTTCAAAATAAGTAAAGGAGGATGCAGGGTGTACGATCAGCCGGAGCCAGTAAGTAGACCCCAAAATACCATACAAGTTATTTGATATTATGTGATATGTTAGAACAGCATGCTAGTAATAAGATAGGGATCCTCAGGACTCGTATGATAGAATTGCCTGATCCTTGATGCCTTATCTTATGTAGAGTACCTCAATTGATTGTTTGTGACTCTTTCACGTGTGAACTAACTATTGAGTGAATACTCTAAGTCACATGCTACATGGGTTAAATGGTCTTAGGGTAAGGGATTTGGTCCTGCTGCGCAGCTCTTGTCTGAGTCCAACCATTGTGGGGTTAAATCTTTTAGTCTAAGATTGTTTAAGTCGTGTGGTATGTGATTGTATTCATGCAATAGTTAACTGGCACCAATGGAGGGTCGTGTGGCAGTTGGTGAATGGGTGGGTAGTGAGAGGCCGGGAGGCCAGTTATGAGATATTTAGCATTCCTCTTGGAGTGAGGATTTATCGATCGCTATGTATATGTATATTATAGGGTGTTGTGGTGATACTTGAGACAAATATGGGTAGGTGTGGAAGGTAGTATGGGCCCGTACTACTGAAAGCACAGGACCCATACGCGTATCAAGGAAGTCACAACTCTCTAGGGTATCGGTTATGAGATAGTTCCCCGGGTGAATATGTGATGTGTCTAAGGGTCTCATTGGTGTA
Source organism: Lactuca virosa (assembly GCF_052849685.1). Lineage (NCBI taxonomy): Eukaryota > Viridiplantae > Streptophyta > Magnoliopsida > Asterales > Asteraceae > Lactuca > Lactuca virosa. Next base: position 75,917,994 of record NC_136431.1, read on the forward strand.
TTGCGGTATGGCGATTACGAGACGTTTCGGGGCAGGATCAGGATCAGGAGAGGGTGGTCAGGATGGGTCAGTACCACCCGAGGTCATTGGTCAGATGAGTACGGACGAGTTGGATGCTAAGATTCGTGAGATCCTGCATGATGAGGTTGCTGCTATGTTCTGGGCCGAGTTGCCGGAGATGTTTGGGTCGATCAAGACTGCTATGGTTGAGTACTTTGAAGAGCGCTATGCAGCTCTTGCGAAGGCGGCTGCCGCGGCAGCTACAACGGCTGTAGCAGTGGCAGGGGGAGGAACCGGTCGAGGTTTTCAGTATCGGGACTTCGATAATACAAAGCCCCCTACTTTCGATGGAGTTCAGGATCCGATCGTTGCTATGAGATGGTTGTCAGACGTGGAGGGTTGTTTCTTCACGTGTTCATGCCCTGCGGATCAGAGAGTGAGGTGTGCTCTGAACCTTTTGAGGCTCGGGGAGAAGGATTAGTGGAGGTTGACTACGGGATCTTATTCTGATGCGCAGCGGGCTGCGGTTACTTGGGATCAGTTCCGGGAGATGTTCAGCACTCGTTATGTTCCACGGGTTGAGAGAGAGAGATGTTGGCTCAGGAGTTCCTGGAGCTGAAGCAGGATTCAGAGTCGGTGACGGAGATCACCAGGATGTTCACTGAGAGGGCGATGTTTTGCCCGGAGTTTGCTTCGGAGCAGGCTCAGGTGTCACGATATCTGAGTATGCTCAAGAGGGACATCAGGCAATTTGTGTCCACGCAGAGATGTGATACCTTGTTAGATTTGCAGGAGGCCGCCAGGCGGCGGGAGTTAGAGTTGGAGTTACAGTTGCGAGAGCAGAGTCAGGCCCCGGTGCAGTCGCAGCGGTGCCGAAACTGTCCAAAACCGTTGACTTTAGGGTTGGAGGTCAGAGTAGCCACACTTGTGAGAAGTGTGGGAAGGGTCATGCTGGAGTTTGTAGGTCCGGTGGTGCGTGTCGCAAGTGTAGGAAAGAGGGACATTATGCGAGGGACTGCCTTCAGTCGGTCCCGGCTCAGGATATGAGGATCTGTTATCATTGTCATCAGGTGAGACACTTGAGGGTCAACTGTCCACAGCTTGCTGCAAGCCGGTGCAGGCTCCAGCACCGGCCACTTTGAGGATTACTGGCAGGGGTCAGGGTGGAGCGGAGCCTCCGAGGGCTCAGGGACGTGCATTTCAGCTTACAGCAGAGGAGGTCAGGACAAAGCCAAATGCAGCTGCGGGTATGTTTCCATTTTGTTATCTTGTTATTGGTGTGGTATTGTAAATCTGTCTGCATTGTTCCGCATGTTTCGTAGTATGATTGAGGACCTTAGTAGTTAAGAGTTGTAGTTGGTTAGCGTTTAGGAGGATTCTTGGTCGAAAGATAAGATGTATGATCTCGTTGCTAGGAATAGCAACTGCGATGCGAGAAGTGTTCAGTTGAGGTTCAAACTTCCTTGGAGTTTGGGTGTGCGATGGCGGAAGGGTTATTCGGTGAAGGTTACTCACTCCCGAGGGAGTCAGTTCATGGTTAATGGGGAATATATGGAGTGATGGTGATTGAACTATGCTGGTGTTGGACAATGGTGGTTAGTAGTCGGTGCACTAAGTGGGGGAGAATTGGAAAATTCTCCGGTGAAAACAACAAGTATTTAGTGTTGGTTAGCTGCTTAGATTTATCAGTGTTGTTAGCCGAGAGTGTGGCATGATTGGAGCAAGTGATAGACAAGTGGGGCAGGGAACAGACCATGGTTTCAGGTAAGGTAGTTGGTCGATGTGAGGCCTAGGTTTAGGCCATGGAAAGGATTCCGGGAACGGAACTGGAGTTCGGAACCCCTAAGAGGGCTAGAACAGATTGCATGGGAGAGATTGTTGGATTAGGTGTCTAAGCCCATAACTATAATTGGTATGTACTTGAATTGATAGCAGCACAGTCCTTTTGGGTTGCCCTCAACCTAGCAACTGGACAAGGAAATTATGAAAGGAGAGATATTAATTTATAAGATTAATAAATTAATATATATATAAATGATTTATTAATATGTTAATGGATTAATATATTAATTGGAAATCATTATGTTTAATTAATTGTTAGCCAGAAATTAATCAGAATTGATTTTGGGGTTAAAAGAATTAATTATAAGGTGCAGGGACTAGTTTGCAATTATCTAATAGTTGAGTGGAAGGCTCAAGAACCCCCTTGGAAGAGGGTGGACGAAATCTTTAGGGGAAACCCTAATAATTTCGTCCATAGGGGCTTGGATAAGGCCCTTGGGTTTGCTTAGGCCCTAAGCAAAGGATAACTAGGGTTTCCCTTAAACCCTAAATCCCTCAGCTATATAAGGAGCCTCCTGGCTCACATTTGAGGTACTGATTTCTTTTGAAGAAACCCTAAGGCCGAGATTTTGCATACTCCCTCTCCCCTCTCTCTTCTTCTACTTTCCTTCTTGCTAGTTTGGGTGTGATTCCATTAGAGGCATTACACTTGTGGTGCTAAAGCTTCCAAGAAGATCAAGATCAAGATCAAGGGAATATCAATTGTTTGCTATAACAATTGAAAGGTATGTAAACCCTAAACCCTAGTTTGTTAATTTCGAAATTAGCCTCTCTCCTCTAGGGTTCTTGTTTTGCAATTCAAAGTTGTATGTTCAATAGTTAAAACATAGATCCAAAATAGGTTGCATGTGAACTTAGGAATTGTTTTCTAGTTTATTTGTTGTACCTAAAACCCATCAGTGGTATCAGAGCCATTATTGTTTTAAATTGAATTGCTACAATTGTTGAATTGCAAATTAGGGTTTATAGCTATTAAACCCTAAAGGCCAAATTTTCGATTTCTAGGGTTTTGGATCAAAGGGTTTTTTCGAAAACCCTAGCCTCCAAAGAACCCTAATCGAAATTAGGGTTAGGGTTTTGAAAACCCTAGCCTCCTCCCTTGTAAATTTCGAAATATGCTAGAGGATAACTAGGGTTTCTTGTTTTGGATAATTGTTACTTAATTAGATTAATTGGATAATTATCCTTACCCTAATTTTCGAAATTTAGAGGGATAAGGATTAGGATTAAATTAATGGATTAATTTAATTAGATAATCCTTACAAGATTTAATAATTTGATTAATAGTTAATTAAAAGATAAATATTAAATCTAGTTAATTGGTTTATTTAAATTTAAATTTAATAGCTTAAATTTCGAAATTTATAAACCCTTGAAGTTTTAAAATATTTTAAAACACACCTTATATATATATTATAATTAAAAGTTTAATATTATATATGTATAAGAACATGGTCAGTCAAATCGCTAGTATGCCTCATTCACGAAGCTAATCTATAAGGGGGGTATAAGGAAACTGCCTATAAAATGGTAGTTGAATGGGTGTCCACTCTCACCCACCGCTTCCTTGATTAGTGGAGGGTCGTTAGCAGAACGGATTTGATAGGACAACTACTTCTCATTAAAAGTATAATGATATTAAAGAAAGTACTAGAACATTATTTTCAAAATCCCAACTCTAGTTACTTTAGGAAAAATGTGAAAAGTATGCTAATCCATGAAATTGCACATTATGCTTTATTGATCGTTAGTGGAGCGTGTGTGGTTAACCAGCACACTAAAAGGCACTAATAAAGAGTAGTAATGGGTATCTCATAATTGTCATTTTGATGGAGCGTGTGTGGTTTACCAGCACATCAATAGTTAATGATAAAGACAATGAGGTTACCAAGCACATTTGCATGGTTATTCACATCTTGTTTGTGATCCTCGGCATCCCAGTCACAAATAGAAGAGCATAATCTGAGATTAAAACATGCCATTGAATAGTTTCAATGTATCTCAAAAGAATTAGGAATTTCACTTCGTTTGTTTCGTCTAATGGTGGAATTGGTGAATCGTCATTCACCTACCTTTATGAAATTTGCACTTGGATCTCGGCATCCCATTTCTAAGTTGTGAATCTTCATAGTTGGATCCTAACCTTGATATTATATCTTTGGGTTATTCTATTAAGGTATCTTGAAATCTAACTAAAACTTTCTTTCTTTTCAGATGTCTACTCCTGGAAACACTTCTGCTTCGTCCTCCTCTAACCAAAACTTCTCTTTGCTCAATATCTGCTCCAAAGTCGTTATGGATGGCTCAAACTATAACGATTGGATGCGCAACATCAAGATGGCTCTTCGTTTCGAGAACAAAGAATATGTTCTTGAAAAGGAGCTCAAAGATCTTGATGAGAATGAAGCTACTCCTGAAGATCTTGCTGCCTACAAGAAACATTACGATGATGCTACCAAAGTGGCATGCATCATGGTGGCAACTATGTCCCCAGAATTGCAGAGGTACTATGAGGACTACTGGCCTTTCGAGATGAACAAGGACCTTATGGAAAAGTACCATAAGCGAGCTCGTCAAGAAAAGTTCGAAGTAGTCAAGTCACTCATGGCTTGCAAGATGAAAGATGGGGAGTCGGTTGTGTCACATGTGCAAAGAATGCAACGCTACATAGAGCGTTTGGTCAAGCTCAATATTCACTTTGATGAGGAATTGGCCATTGACATGGTCTTGAACTCACTTCCTGAATGTTATGGTCAGTTTATTCTAACTTACCATTTGAACAATACTGAGCAGACCTTGGCCCAATTGCACAACTTGTTGCAGACAGCTGAGGCAGGGATGAAGGGTAAAAGTATACCCTCCACACCTACGAGTGCCCCTGTTTTGGCTATTGGACAGGGAAAGGGGAAAAAGAGGAAAGGTCCTCCCAAGCAAAACTGGAAGAGCAAGGCTCAAGCTGGGTCATCTAGTAATGGCCCAAAGGCTAAGCCCAATGGTTCCACTCCCCATGTTTCTGATCCAAAAGAGGCAGTTTGCTTTTACTGCAACCAAAAGGGGCATTGGAAGAGATCTTGCCCACAGTATCTGCAAGATATCAAGGATGGCAAAGTGAAGCCATCTTCGGCAGGTATTTACACTATTTCTGCTAATAACTCATTATCTTCTCGTTCATGGGTCCTTGATACAGGATGTGGTTTTCATATCTATTCTGATTTGCAGGGTCTAAAAGAAAGTGAGGAGATAGAGCGAGGAAGGATAAACCTGATCATGGGAAACAGAAAGTCTTCACCAGTAACCAAGATCGGAGTTTATCAGCTTCTGCTTAGTAATGATGTTAGATTAGATTTAATAAATTGTTGCTATTCGTCTGAGATGACGAGAAACATTATTTCATTTCATGCATTGTTCAGACAAGGTTTTACATATTCTTTTAATGATTTGAATGGTTCAATTTCTGTTTATAAGAATGGTGTTTTTATGTTTGAAGCTTTGCCTTGTAATGGTGTGTATGAAACAGTGACTTGTGTTGATAGCCTAGGAAATAGTGTACTTAATATTGACTTGTCTAATAGTGTAGACAAGGCATGCTTGTGGCATTGTCGTCTTGGACACATTAACAAGAAACGCATAGCCCAACTCCAAAAGGATGGAGTGTTGGAATCATTTGACCTAAAGTCAGATGATATGTGTGAGTCTTGTCTTTTGGGAAAGATGACAAAATCACCATTCACAGGGTCTTGTGAAAGAGGTGAAGGTCTGTTGGATCTCATACACACAGATGTGTGTGGACCCTTCAGATCAACTACAAGAGATGCTAATCGATTCTATGTGACTTTCACTGACGATTATAGCAGATATGGATATATCTACTTGATCAAGCATAAGTCAGAAAGTTTTGAAAAGTTCAAAGAGTTTAAGCATGAAGTCGAAAATCAATTGGGCAGAAAGATAAAGATACTTAGATCCGATAGAGGCGGGGAGTATCTTAGTATCGAGTTTAACGACTATCTGAAAGAATGTGGGATAGTCTCACACTTGACTCCTCCTAGGACACCACAGTTAAATGGTGTAGCTGAGAGGCGCAATCGAACCTTGTTAGACATGGTTCGTTCTATGATGAGTCGGGCTTCGCTTCCTATTCACTTCTGGCGGTATGCCTTAGAGACAGCCGCCCACATCCTCGATCTTGTCCCTACAAAGAAGGTTGCCAAAACACCTCACGAAATGTGGACAGGGAAAGTTCCCTCGTTAGCACATATTAAAGTCTGGGGTTGTGAAGCTTTCGTAAGACGAGAGACTCACGACAAGCTAGCAGCTAGAAGTGAGAAATGTGTTTTCATTGGTTACCCAAAGCAGTCTTTTGGATATTTGTTCTACAGGCCTAGTGAGAACGTGGTCTTTGTAGCACGAAGAGGAGTCTTTCTTGAAAGAGAGCTCATATTCAAAGAGGACAGTGGGAGCACTATTGACCTTGAAGAAATTCAAGAGTCAGCCAATGAAGGAACCTTAGATGACACTAGCACTCAACCAGAGGAAACAGTTCCTGTTGAACCAATCGATAACTCATTACCTCTTAGAAGATCCACTAGGGTGAGTGTGCCACCTGAGTTGTATGGTTTTCATATTACTTCAGATGGTGACACATTCATAAGTGACAGAACACTGGTAAACTTAGATGAACCAGTCACTTATAAGGAGGCAATGGCAGGCCCAGAGGCTTCCAAGTGGAAAGAGGCAATGGACAATGAGATTAAGTCCATGTATGACAACCAAGTTTGGAATTTGGTTGGTAGTGCACCAGGTCGTAAGACAGTTGGGTGCAAATGGATCTTCAAGAAGAAGACAGACATGGATGGAAATGTGCACACATTCAAGGCTCGACTGGTTGCAAAAGGTTTCACTCAAACCCCAGGGGTTGACTATGATGAGACCTTCTCACCAGTAGCTAAGATTAAATCTATTAGGATATTGCTCGCCATAGCTGCCTTCCATGATTATGAAATATGGCAGATGGATGTCAAAACTGCTTTCCTTAATGGGAAGTTGGCTGAAGATGTTTACATGAGTCAGCCAGAGGGTTTTGTTGATGCAAAGTTCCCCAATAGAGTGTGCAAGCTTGAGAAATCCATTTATAGATTGAAACAAGCATCTCGCAGTTGGAATCTTTGCTTCCATGAGAAAGTCAAAGAGTTTGGTTTCTCTAAAAGTGAAGATGAGTTTTGTGTGTATATCAAGGCTAGTGGGAGTATAGTAACTTTTCTGGTGTTATATGTCGATGACATATTACTCATTGGTAACGACGTTCCAACCTTGAAAGAAGTTAAGTCTTGGCTTGGAAAGTGTTTTGCCATGAAAGACCTTGGAGAAGCTGCCTATATTCTTGGGATTAGAATATTGAGAGATAGAAAGAAGAGACTAATTGGACTTAGTCAGAGCACATACTTGGATAAGGTACTAAAGAGGTTTAGTATGGAAAAATCCAAGAAGGGAGAGCTACCTATCCAGAGCAATACCAAATTGAGTAAGACTCAATGTCCGAGTACAGATGTTGAAATAGATGACATGAGTCGTGTACCTTATGCTTCCGCTGTCGGATCGATCATGTACACTATGACATGTACTCGCCCTGATGTGGCATTTGCTTTGAGCATGGTCAGTCGCTATCAGGGAAACCCAGGTAGAGCTCATTGGGTAGCAGTTAAGAATATACTCAAGTATTTGCGAAGGACAAAGGACTGGGTCCTTGTGCTTGGTGGCAGTGATACTTTAAGAGTAGATGGTTACAGTGATGCCAGCTTTCAGACGGATAGAGATAACTTCCGTTCTCAGTCAGGCTGGGTGTTTTTATTGAATGGAGGAGCAGTTACTTGGAAGAGTTCCAAGCAAAATACGGTGGCTGATTCTACTTGTGAATCAGAGTACATAGCAGCAAGTGAAGCGTCGAAAGAAGCAGCTTGGTTGAGGAACTTCATCGGGGATCTCGGAGTTGTTCCAACCATCCAGGAGCCTATGGAACTGTTCTGCGATAATGAAGGAGCGGTTGCCTTGACAAAGGAACCAAGAGATCATGGTAAGACCAGACATATCGACAGAAAGTACCATTTCATCAGACATAGAGTAGAAGAAAGGCCATCTTATAGTAAAGAGGGTGTCATCTGAAGATAACCCAGCAGATCCTCTCACAAAGGGTCTGAGTAGGGCTAAGCATATTCAGCATGCTCGGAGCATAGGACTGAAAGATGATATTAGTTTTAGTAGTTAGATTAGTTTTTGAAACTTGTAACAAAGTAAATGTAATTGACTTTTGGTGATTAAATAATAAAGTATTATTTATAAGTTTGGCTACTACCTTTTGTCGATTGTTTATTATTGTGTTTCATTTTTGCATGTTTTACTTCCTGAATAATGAGATTATTCAAACTCCACAGTCGCTCGTACTCTTGGAAGTAAGTAGTGAATTAAGACTGTCATGAATTGGATTGCAGATTGTCTAAGGATAGACATGGCAATAGAATTGCTGCAATGTTCATGAGTACTCAGAAATTGAGATTTGAGTATTGGATAAACCCTCGCTCAGAGTATTACTTCATGGAATTCATCACGAGTAACACTGAGACGATAATATCTTATAATCTTGAAACGAAGATATATGAGTTGTAATTTACAAGTCGGTTGTGTATTGGTGATACGAAAACGCATCAGTAACTTGGTGTTATAAAACGTATTGTCATGCATAATTTGATGAGTAAAAGATACAAGCATATGAGTCAACGTTTATTCGTTCCTTTTGCCCTAACAGGAAAAGCGATATATGTGGGCCCCTCGATGATTTGGTGTTGACTTATGTGCTGGGCCCAGCCAGGACTAAATTGATGTGTTCGATTAGAAGTCCTTCATCATCACAAATCAGGAATCGGGAAACATAGATTCTGGACAAAGAGATTGATTACATTCCATGTCTTTTGTCTGGGGATATCAAGCAGAACGAAGGGTTATATGATCACTTATCTTAGGACACGTAACTGACTGGGTCAGAGTTCGGCAGCAGCTTTTGGAAGCTACAATTTGCTGGTCAAATTTAGAAGGCATACTAGCAATTATAGTTACAGACTTATCCAAGTGGGAGACTGTTGGATTAGGTGTCTAAGCCCATAACTATAATTGGTATGTACTTGAATTGATAGCAGCACAGTCCTTTTGGGTTGCCCTCAACCTAGCAACTGGACAAGGAAATTATGAAAGGGGAGATATTAATTTATAAGATTAATAAATTAATATATATATAAATGATTTATTAATATGTTAATGGATTAATATATTAATTGGAAATCATTATGTTTAATTAATTGTTAGCCAGAAATTAATCAGAATTGATTTTGGGGTTAAAAGAATTAATTATAAGGTGCAGGGACTAGTTTGCAATTATCTAATAGTTGAGTGGAAGGCTCAAGAACCCCCTTGGAAGAGGGTGGACGAAATCTTTAGGGGAAACCCTAATAATTTCGTCCATAGGGGCTTGGATAAGGCCCTTGGGTTTGCTTAGGCCCTAAGCAAAGGATAACTAGGGTTTCCCTTAAACCCTAAATCCCTCAGCTATATAAGGAGCCTCCTGGCTCACATTTGAGGTACTGATTTCTTTTGAAGAAACCCTAAGGCCGAGATTTTGCATACTCCCTCTCCCCTCTCTCTTCTTCTACTTTCCTTCTTGCTAGTTTGGGTGTGATTCCATTAGAGGCATTACACTTGTGGTGCTAAAGCTTCCAAGAAGATCAAGATCAAGATCAAGGGAATATCAATTGTTTGCTATAACAATTGAAAGGTATGTAAACCCTAAACCCTAGTTTGTTAATTTCGAAATTAGCCTCTCTCCTCTAGGGTTCTTGTTTTGCAATTCAAAGTTGTATGTTCAATAGTTAAAACATAGATCCAAAATAGGTTGCATGTGAACTTAGGAATTGTTTTCTAGTTTATTTGTTGTACCTAAAACCCATCAGAGATTCCCAGGAAGAATGGTTCAGGATGGCGTACGACAGTTTTGGGCGGTCCGGATAGACTGAAGCCGGAAGGCGTACCAGTCAGACCGAAGGCTCGGGGAACGGTCCAGATAGGCTGAAGGCCCAGGAGGGCGGTCCAGACATGCTGAAGGTTCTGAGAGTGGTCCAGATAGGCTGAAGGCCTGGTAAGGCGGTCCAGTCATGCTGAAGACTCTGGATGTGTTAGTAGATCTGTATGCAGAGAATGAGTGAATATGTCGCCACGCAATAGTAATCGATATGGTCTGGCCCCAAGTATTGATCATGATGAAGAAGTTGACGGGAGGCCGCGCGTGGGCCTAGTTTATTATGTGATCGGATTCGGCGTATATGGGAGTTCGAGAATAGCAGTTGCTCTACATGGATAGTGTAGAGTGGAGTTTAGCTCAGTGGCACTTATAAGTGCGGTAAGGGTTGTTGAGTAGACTTCCTGGAAAGGAAAGGTATGTAGCTCCGGAAGGAGTGTGGGTCCTCTGAAAGGAAGGAAGTAGAGTAAATGGATGATCGAAAGTGCTTGGTAGTAGGCACTGGGATTGTACCAGGTAAATGGAAGCACATAACGGGTTGGATGCTCGTTGAGGTTGTGGCAATGTTGGATGATGCGCATGCATGTTTTCAGTCTCCTTGGAAGAGGAGGAGGAGAGTGGTTCCAGATTGGAGATTGGGACAGAGGAAGGTGAGACAGCAGGATAACAGACTCGGAGGTAGTCTGGACTGGTGCTAGGGACTGTATAAGGATATTACAGTCGGAGGTCAAGGACCTAGAGATCGTGATAGGGAGGTGTGACTGGGTTGCACTCCGTGGTGTCGAACCGAAGGGTTCGAGAGTGACGCAAGGACAAGGTCCTTAGTTCCGAGAATGGTTGTAGGCTTGAGTTATGTATGTGGAGGTATTCCATCATGAGGATTCATTCCAGGTTGCAAGTTATCAGGGTTATCGCCAATTTTGGGCGAAGGAAGATGGATTAGTGTCTTGGCAGAGCTCAGTGGGTGCTTGAGGTATCTAGCGTTCGCAGGGCACGAAGGCGTGTTCCTGATTTGAAGGGATGGTATCATCGGGTAATACGTGGTTAATATGTAGTGCTATTGAGTTGAAAGGCCGATGGTCGGCTTGGAGTAGTGGCAAGGATGCCACGTGTGAATGAGCCATTTTAAGAGAGATGCAGAAGTAGGGTTGTAAGAACCTGAGTTGATTGAGAAAGCGGAGTCGGCAGTGCAAGGGGTTGTTCTGAAGCGTATGTTGTAGTAGGCTTCGATGACGAAGCCTAATCTAAGTGGGGGAGAGTTGTAACATCCCGAAATTTCAGAAGTTCAATGAAGGGCCAAAAGTGTAAATAAAAGAAGGGACTCGACGAGTAGGTCTGCTTACTCGCCGAGTCGGAGCGGGATTTTGTCGCAGGTTTAAGTGGCCAACTCGCCGAGTCGGCGGCTAGGACTCGACGAGTTGGTGCTGAAGAGAGAAAACCCTAATCTTAGGGTTTGCACCCTATATAAAGAACATTATATCCTTCCCTCAGCCCCCTTGCTACCTTGAGAGTTCCAGCAAACCCTAGTTCGTGTGAAACACCATTGATTGAGGATAGTGGAGCTTGGAAGAAGATTTTGGTGTAAAAGCTTGAGGAGATAGAGGCTAGCATCAAGGGGCTTGTGTAGATCCAGAATCTACATTAGTTGGGCACATCTCAGAGGTAAGAAGCCCTTATCCTAAGCTATTTCCTTTTTAGATTCATCCGTGGTGGTTGATTTGGGGTTCCTTAGCTTGTTTGTGATCCATTTCGGATTAGAGGCTAGATCTGAGGTTGCAACTCCGGATCTAGGTTAGTTTTGAGCTATGAAAGCATAAAGCACCATCCTTTGGGATTATTGAGGGGATCCTTTGTCTTAAACCCAAGCCCTAGAGTAATTTGGACCTTTAACTCCTTGGTTTCACGTAAAGTTTGCAACTTTACGTAGGGGTTATGCCCTAGAAGGGTGGATCTACAGTTTGGAACCCCTGCATGGCTCGAAAAGCCTCTGTATGGATTGAGAACTGAAGAGACTCGGCGAGTCACATGGGTGAACTCGCCGAGTTGTATGAACATGTGCATGGACTCGACGAGTTGAAGAACAACTCGGCGAGTCTGTTGAAGATTGCCTTGGACTCGGCGAGTCTGTTCTGGACTCGGTGAGTCTGGGTGCAGAACCCCAATCTTTCTGGTTAAACCTCGAAGCAGTGAGTCGGGAGGTGACTCGGTGAGATGAGTAGGATGGGACTCGGAGATCGTTGGACTCGACGAGTCAACGGGTTGACTCGGCGAGTAGAGTCAGTTATGAAGGTTGACTTTGACTGAGGACTTTGACTTTGACCAAGAGTTGACCAGTTTGATTTCCAAGGGTATTATGGTAATTTTGGTATTTATGGAATTGGTTCTTTGGTAGTGTTCTGTGGTGGAGATCGTGTCGGTGGTCGGAGCAGCTTGGTCTTACCTTTTCAGTCGGCAATTGCAGGTGAGTTATCCTCACTATATCGACAGGGTCTACGGCACCAAGGCCGACCCTTTATCGGATGGAAATCCGGGTAGTGTTTGTTATGTTATTGCTTTGCTAGATCTGCATCCTAGTATTTAGGATGGTGTTATGTTAGTGACCTGGTTAAGTTCGGTACCCGGTATATAGGGTAATGTTATGCTAGTGACCGGTTAGGTCGGAATCCTGGTTAGGATGTTGATATGCTATGTGATCTGTTAGACTGATAGTCTGGTTAAGGATTTGTTATGTGATTGATTGTTTTATGTGCACATGGTTGTTTGACGGGGATTGGGTTGAGGCGGGTCCTGCTTTGTGCTGAAGGCCAACATACCCAGGGCGGACCGGATATTCCGAAGGCCCAGCGAGCGGTCCGGATAGGCTGAAGGCCCCAAGAGGGCGGACCAGACGTGCCGAGGCTCGGAGAGTGGACCAGGCCGACTGAAGGCCCGATGCGGGCGGACCAGTCATACTGTAGACTCAGAGAGTGGACCAGGTGGATTGAAGGCCCGGTGTGGGCGGACCAATCACACTGTAGACTCGACGTACATGGCTAGACTCGGAGGGTGGACCAGGTGGACTGAAGGCCCGGTGCGGGCGGACCGGTCACACAGTAGACCCGATGTGCATGGTTGTTCTGTATTGTGATATATTATGAGTATGTTTATGTGTGGTTGGTATTTTGGGGGTAACTCACTAAGCTTTCGGGCTTACAGTTTCAGTGTATTGTTTCAGGTACTTCAGGAGATCGTGGCAAGGCGAAGGCGTGATCGTACCGCTCCTCATGTTTTATGATTTATATGATATGGTTCTGGGGGATACTCTGATGTTTAAACTATTTTGAAAACGAATTGTATGAACGTAATGGTTTTTGAATGATTTAAAATGTTTTAAATTGTCTCAAATTTTTTGGGTGTTACACGATGTGTATGTCCGGGAGATCTTTGCTCGTCATGGGGTTCCGGTTTCCATTGTTTCTGACATAGATGTTTGGTTCACATATCGATTGTGGCAGAAGTTCCACGAGGAACTGGGCACGAGGTTACATTTCAACACCGCTTATCATCCGCAAACCGACGGTCAGAGTGAGCAGACCATCCATACCTTTGAGGATATGTTGCGGGCCTGCGTCATTGATTTCGGTGGGAGTTAGGATTCCTACCTACCTCTTGCAGAGTTCTCCTACAACAATAGTTATCAATCAAGCATTGGTGCTCCACCTTTTGAGCTCTTTTATGGTTAGATATTTCGTACGCCGGTATGTTGGGGAGAGGTTGGTCATAGGGTCATGGGAAGGACCGAAGTATTCTTTCAGACCACGAAGCTTATTCAGAAGATCAGACAGAGACTATAGACCGCTTAGAGTCGGCATAAGAGCTATGCCGACCAACGCCGATCTGAGTTGGAGTTTCAGGTCGGCGATATGGTATTACTGAAGACATGACCTTCAAAAGGTGTGATACACTTTAGGAAGAGGGGGAAATTGGGCCCCCGATATATTGGACCTTTTCGTGTGATCGCTAGGGTAAGTAAGGTGACTTACCGGTTGGATTTACCGAGCGAGCTCAGACATATCCACAACACTTTCCATGTCTCTCAGTTATGGAAGTGTGTGTTGGACAACGAGGCAGTGGTTCAGTTGGATGATATTCAGGTTGATGAGCACCTGAATTATATTGAGAGACCGGTGGCTATTCTAGAAAGGAAGATGAAGGTCATGCGTAACAAGGAGATACATTTGGTAAAGGTTCAGTGGCAGCATGGGAGAGGCTCTGAGTGGACCTGGGAGCCGGAGGCTGAGATGCGGGAGCATTATCCTGGGTTATTTGCCGCAGCCGACTTCTAGGACGAAGTATAGTTCTAGTGGGGGAAAATTGTAACATCCCAATGATGAGGTACTTCTAAATTTGATCCTATAATTGAATTATATTGCATTTTGGTCCCTAAGTATAAGAAAGAGTGCAAAAGGGGCCCATACTGGCATTTTGGTAAATTTGGACATTTGAGAGTACGTTGTGCGTACGTGTGTACGCGAAGCATACTAGGGAACGCCTTAGTACGCTGGGGGTACACCTTATATGCAGGGCGTACGTGAAGATCATGCAACCCTAATTTTTAGGGTTTTGGCTCATATTTAAACCTCATTATAGCCTCACTTTCCCATTCTCATTCAGCCTCTTACTGTGAAATCGATCCCCAAGCAAACCCTAAGAGAAATAGAGCATTTTGGAGCCTTGAGAGTGTGTAGAAGTGTTCTTCGAGAAAGAAAAAGGTGGTGAGAAGAACTTGGAGCTTGGAAGTAGTTTAGATATGGGATTTCTACCTTGATTGCAGCCTCCAGGAGGTATAAAGCTTTCAACTTTACCACTTCATCTTGTAGATCTAGATTCTTACTTTTCTAAGTCATGTTTTGGTCCCAAAATGGTGATTTGTGAGCATAGCATGTTCTTGACCCATTAAGCCATCCTTTCAGACCTTAGGAAGGGTCTTGAGCCATAAAAATGGGGTCTTAATGGTTAGTTTTGCTCCATGCACTCTTTAGAAGGTATTAATGTATTAAGCTGTTGAGTTAAGCACTTAATAGCCATGCAAGGTCATAAAGTTGGAAACTTTATGACTCTTGAGGTTGATTTAGCTTTGGATCTAAAAATGGGACGTAAGAGCTTAAGGCATTAAGCTCTTAATGGAGTTTGAGAAGTCTGGGCATACGCCCTGTGTAACCTGAGTACGCAACGCGTACGTGGTCAACTCACCCGACTGTGGTCAAGACTTGAGTACGCCCAGCGTACCTACGGAGTACGCCGCGCGTACGTGTTCTGTGTCGAATCAGATGAGTTGACTCGGCCGGGTTGAATCATCTGACTTATGGATTTTGACAAGTTTGACTTTGACCAAGTTTGACTTAAGGGTATTTTGGATTATGATTGAGAAATCGTCATATAGTTGGATATGCGACGGTTAGATTTGAGATACGGAGTCGAGACCTCATAAGCTATTGCTCAGACTCTAAGGTGAGTTTTCCTCACTGTACTTACAGGTCTAAGGCACCAAGGACAACCCATTGGATTGATATCCTGCTATATATTGATATGATGAGTATGAGTTAGATCTGCATGATTATATGCTAGTTGTTGATATGCGTAGACTGGTAGATCTATAGGACTACCTATGATTTATGTCTGCATGATTATCTGTATGTTGAATATATTTGTTATCTGTTATATGTCAATATATTGTGTTGGTTTGAGGTTGTACTGCTTTGTGTTGTAGCCAACAAACCCGGGAGCATTCCAGATATGAGTTGAGGGCCGATCGGCCTGTCGGATTCATACTGAGGGCTCGGCGGCATTCCAGATACGAGCTGAGGGGCGGTTGGCATGCCAAAATAGTACTGAGGGCCTAATGGTATTCCAGTTCGATGACTGAGTGGACCCGTCGTATATTGGCATTCTAGCCTAGGGTATTCCATCCTGAGGATGACTGGACCCGTGGGTTGAGTGGGCCTGGGGTATTCCAAACTGATGGTTGATTGGACCCGAAATGATGTTGTATATGTTATTTGTTTGTGTGTTGGTACTTTGGGGAACCCACTAAGCTTTGACTTATGGTTTTTAGTTGTTCTTTCAGGTACTTCTGATGATTGTTGGAAGACGAAGGCATGACAGAACACATCATCTGTTTTTGGCTTTATGATTTTGGGATACTCTGATATGGATAAACAAATTGGAAACAATGATTTTGTAAACATTTTATGACTATGAGTTGTTTTAAAAGTTAAATTTTTTTTTGTGTGATTTTTATGGATGTTACATTCATCCTTTTAACCCCAACCAAAAAATTAGATTTGTATGAGAGAGAAAGACATGTAAGAACCCTTTTACCTGTTGATCGAGTCTAAGAAGAGTGAAACTTGTGATCGATCAAAGACAACAAGGTTACATAGAGGGTGCGGGTGTTATGGTAATAATTTTAGACTCTACCATTGTCAGTCTTCGGGGAAGCTCCATGCATATGTTCATGGTGGTGGTGTGGTGGGTCGAGGCGAGGATTAAGTCAATACAAAATCAGGACTTACATGGTTGTTCTTCCCATCGAAAGGGAGCGGAAGTTGAGGTTTGGAGTGGTGGTGTTAACATGGATGATGGTTCAGGGAGGCGCGAAATTGCCATGGAAAAGAGTTTCACCTTTGGTATTGAGATTAGGTCGGATTCTACATCAGATCACATTCTCTCTCTATATTGAATGAAATGGAAAGAGAACGGAGAAGAAAAGATGTGTATTAATGTATTACAGGATATTGTTGGGTGTGTATTCATAAATGTCAAAAAAAAAAAAAAAAAAAAAAAACGCCACCGACTCACGTGACTTGTGCATGACATGTCCATCTGTTTTTGTTTTAGAAAATTCTAGTTGATTTTAAGTTATTTATTATTTTGATTATTTTTATATCAATATCTATTTCCATATGATAGTTTATTTTCATGAATATTTTATAACTGAATTGATATTTACCAAAACTAAAAAATAAACAAAGCAAACATTACGTGATCTTCTAAATGCTTTTGTTTAGGTTATTATTTTTTTTAAATAAATAAAATTTAGATTTGTGTTCATTACTCAAAACTGTTAATTTTTAAATGACGTAGAGGAAATTCATACATTAGCAAACATAATAATAATAAAAAAGGATAAAATAGTTATTTTGTTCATTCAACACATTAAATTAGTAACGTAATCAAATAAAGTCAAAAGCAATATAATCAAAGCTTTGCCACTAGTTCTGAGCTAGATTCTATCTCGGTTAATTCTTATTCAGTTAGCAACTATCAAACAATCATAACTTATATTTTTGTTAACATCTTCATTTAAAAAAGGACAAATGTGTGTTTTCTATAACTGATAAAAAAATTATCAATAATTTATATTAGTTGTTAAATTAGCAATAATTTACTACTATTTATTTAATATGCATGGCATTGTCATATAGACATTTAATTTATACTAAAAAATAAATAAGCTATACCCTTATAAAAAGATATATTTTGGTTACCCATAGTTTTATTATAAACAGTCAACTTTTACATTAAAAAACAAATATAATATGCATTTGGATAACAAATTATAATAGTAATGGATGAATTATTAAAAAACATATGTATAGAATAATAGAAAGATGTTGAGTAAATTACACGAATGGTCCCTATAGTTTGGGATAATTTATGCGTTTGGTCCCTAAATTAATTTTTTAATTCGGAAGGTCCATATTGTTTGTTTTTGTTACGCGTTTGGTCCCTACTGTTTGTTTTTGTTACGCGTTTGGTTCCTGTCTTACCTAAAAAGACTATTATTTAAATAGGGAAAAGTTGTGAGATAGGTAAGGTAGGGTGAGAGGGTGAGGTTGCGAGTGTATTTATTTAAATAAATTAAAAAACCAAGGGCAAAATAGTTTTTTTAGGTAAGATAGGGACCATGTAACAAAAATAAACAGTAGAGACCTTCCGAGTTAAGAAAATAAGTTAGAGACCAAATACGCAAATTACCTAAACCATATGTACCATTTGTGTAATTACTCAGAGATGTTTGGAGATACATTGTACTTTCTCCTAGAGTTGCTGTCCCTTTCAATCGGCGTTAAAGGAGCTGCACGGTGCCCGCTTGCCTTTTGTTTTTCTTAACAATCCTCGTGCTACGCAAACAGTGGGTTACGCCGTTCCGGTTTGCGTTAATAGTATTTTTTTTGTGGGCTGTTTGATTCTCAAGATACAATAAGATTTATTAAGTTATATCTTGAAACCAAATTAGCCAAATTTGATTTCATACTTAATTTTTTACCATACCCAATAAAAATATATGAAACAGCCCACGAAAAGTCATACAAAAGGCGATATATAAAAAATCATCATATACAGTCATTTTACTATTTTACTATACAAAACATTTTATTTTAGTTTGTTTAATAAAACATCTATGTTTTTTTCTATATCTTTTATTTTGATCTTCAATAACACGTTAAGATGCTAAAAATATAAAAATTGAATTACTTTTGTGAAATATTTTGTACTAAACTTTAACACCGAATAAATTTTTTATTAAGGCTACTAAAGTTTGATAATATCTAATATGACAACTTTAACATTCTATAGAAAGTCAAAATGCTTGATATAATTTTTTATTTAAACTTCGGTATCTTTCATAGACTAGTTTGATTCAAATAACAAGTTTCTAATGCTTGTAAAAGTTTTAACATTTAGTTTTAGTTTAATAGAAAAACTTCGTTGATCATGGATACGAGCTTAAAATTTATATTCTTAACAAAACATTTTTAATTCATAAGCTACTTCCAGTAGTTCTTAAAAGTTTAGTAGAGAAAATTTCACAAATAGTACTCTATGTGCTCATTTAGCCACTTAAGTCCCGATCAAGCCCAATCAGCCGTTGAAATCATGTTTTTTGTTCGATTTGCTCCTTGTTACCTATCGGGTTAGCACATTTTAATGTGGACTTGGAGCCTATGCATGTGTATCGTGTACACTATTCCGAACAATCTTTATTAACATGGCACCGTCGTGGTGTCCATGTGGATTTTAGAAAAAAGAAAATATATCTTTTTTTTACGAATACAAAGTTACAACATAAACCCAAAAATAACCATAAACCATGTGCTAAACACAAACATAGAAATCAAAATAAGGATATGCATGTTAAAGAACAATAATTGGATCGTAAGAATCAAAATATAAACAATACTACGTATAACACTTATACCAACAAAGAACAAAAAAACATATGTACTTTTTTAGATTTGGAATTAATATCTTAATATCTTTGAATAGCTCCACAAAGTTTAATCATTCATATCATTCTTAACGTTCTCGTTCTAAATTCTTGAAAACCATCCGTAAATCACCATCATAAACCTCCACTGATCGTTAACTTCAGATGGAATCTTACGCAATCATGGGGCTCCACCTGGTCGTTCATCTTCACCTCATATCTGCCTACCAATGTTTTAAAAACCGGTTTTTTAATTGAACCGGTATGTTACCGGTTTCCGGTTCAACCGGTTCGACCGCTGAGTAAACCACTTTCTATAATTTTCATACACATGCATACATACACAAATCAAGAATTTGATGTCTACAAGTTCAAACATTAAAATACACATGAAAACAAGTTGTAGATCAATCTAAATATATTAAAATAACTCATAACCATAAGTTTTACATCAATCCACGTGCATTAAAAAAAATTAAGTCATAGATGAATATCGCATCAAAAAAACTTCATAACATTTATCATATGTTTTTATTCAGAAAAAATTTAATAAATGTAAAAACACTACCAAAGTTTATTATGCAAAATGTTTCAATTTCATGTGTTTTTATTCAATTTAACCGGTTCAACCGGTTTAATTGAACCGGTTCAACCAGATTTTTGTAAAAACCGACCGGTTCGATCCGGTTCAGAAATAGACATAAAACCGGTGATAGTTGAACCGCTTTCTTCCCCGATTCACGGTCCAACCGGTTCGACTGGCCGGTTCAAACCGGTTTTTAAAACATTGCTGCCTACACCTTTCTTGCCCTACTGCTTAATCTACTTCATCTACTATAACGTCGTGATTTTATTTAAAAAAAATCTTTTAATGTTTAGTACACTTTTAACAGAAAATGCAACGAAAATCTTAATTATTAAATATTTCCAAAATAACCACCAATGTAATGTTAGTTCAAAATATCACCCATCAAAACAGTTTAAGTTTTACGAAAACTAAATGAAAATAGAGTAATATCCGAAACATGTTCAAGATGATATCACCTACTCTAAAAAATCTAAACAACTCAACGATTTCCCAACTTCATCATTTCATTCACTATGAAACATATGGTTTATACATCAAACAAGTTACAACTCAAACCTTACTACATAAATCTCTCACTCTCATATGAACAAGAATCTGTTAATCTAGATCTAATTCTTGAACATGAATAAACCCTAAACTGATGATAAAAGAACGAGAGAAAAAGAACTCTGTGAAAATATCTTGATGTGAATGAGACAAACAGTCTCCAGCTACCAGATATATACTCGGGTCACTAACACCATGGATACATCCAGAACCCGTATGATAACCCGCGTATAAACCCGACATAGCCTGCATACTTTTCAAAACACACCCACACAAATATATAAAATACAATACTTACCCTGAATCCTTTAGAAATTAATGTTTAAGTTTGATATTAAAACCTTTACTTTTCTCAACATGCCCCCACAAACTAAACATTAATTTCAGAAAACCATTTTAATTACTTTTAAAAACATTAACCATATTAAGTCTATTCACAATATATTCATGTTGACTACTACCAAGAGACTTAGTCAAAATATCTGCATTTTGTTCAGAAGATAAAATTTTATTAATTTTTAACACTCAATTTTCAATTTTTTCTCTTACAAAATGTAGGTCAATTTCAAAGTGTTTTGTTCTTTCATGAAAGACAAGATTCAAAGCAAGCTTAATTGCTGACTCATTATCACAAAAAATATTTACAGGTAATTTTGGTTTTATATTCAAATCAAAAAGCAATTTTAAAATCCATATAACTTCACAGGTTATGCTACCAAGAGCCCTGTATTCAGACTCTGTGGAGGAGCGAGAAACAGTACTCTGTTTCTTGCTCTTCCAAGAGACAAGTGACCCTCCTATATACACAAGATAACCTGTTACTGACCTACGACTAAACAAACATTTAGCCCAGTCAGCATCAACAAAACCAACTAAATCAAAAGAATTTGACTTAATTAAATGAATACCCATACCTGGACCCTTTTTTAAATACCTCAATAACCTGAAAGCAATATTAACATGAGACTTGTAGGGCCTGTGCATATACTGACTTAACAGCTGAACATCATATGAAATATCAGGCCTTGTAATAGTTAGATAAATCAACTTTCCAATAAGCTTTTGATACTCAGTTATATCAGCCAAATAATCTGATTTATCGAGATCTGATTCTCTTTGAATAACAAGATTGGATTCTAAAGGAGTTTTAACAGGTTTGCATGCAAGCATACCAAATTCATGAAGTAACTCCATACAATATTTTCTTTGATTAAGATAGATACCATTAACAGTTCTTAAAACTTCAATACCAAGAAAATACTTTAAATCACCAAGATCCTTTATTAAAAACTGTGATTTAAGAAAATTTTTAACATTATTTAACTCAATTTCATTGTTTCCAGTTAAAATAATGTCATCTACATAAACAAGAAGAACCACAAAAGAATCTTGAAAACTTCTAACAAACAAGGAATAATCATTCATACTTTGTTTGAATCCAAAACTGGAAAGAGAAGAGCACAACTTCTCATTCCATTTTCTAGGGGCCTGCTTAAGTCCATAGAGAGATTTCAATAGTTTACACACTCTAGTATCACCCTTTGAATGATACCCTTCAGGTTGATTCATAAAAACAATTTCAGATAAGTTTCCATACAAAAAAGCATTATTAATATCAAGTTGAAAAAGAGGCCAAGAATTATGAACAGTCAAAGAGAGAACCACTCTAAATGTTACAATTTTGGCCACAAGTGAGAAAGTCTCTTCATAATCTATTCCTTCCCTTTGATTATATCCTTTAGCAACAAGTCTCGCTTTATATCTTTCTATATCACCATTAGACATATATTTAATCTTATATATCCATCGACATCCAATAGCTTTTCTATCTTTGGGAAGATTAGTAATTTCCCAAGTGTTATTTCTATAAAGGGCCTCCATTTCCTCATTCATGGCCTTAATCCAATTTGGATCAAGGACTGCCTCACTATAACTCTTTGGTTCAACAGTTTTATTCAGACTTGAAACAAAACAAAAAGTATCATTATCAAGAGCTGAATAGTTAACAAATCTTTCTATACCATATTTATGTTTTCCTTCAATAACATAGTCACTAAATCTAACTAGCATGTGAATACTACGTCCAGATCTAGTTTCCCTAGTTGACAAACTATCAGAAGGATCAGAATTATTTAAAACATTTTCCTCAGTAAAAGTAGAAGAACCTGGAAACATCTCACCAGTGGGAGGCACATATGCCCCACCAGTCTGGTTGCTGACATCAGAGGGACATGTCTCATCCAAGTCATGGTCTGCATTAGCACCATCCAACTGATGGTTGCTATCCAGGTTTTCTACCCTAGTGTTATCAAGAATAGAACTAGAATTTAATGACTCATCATAGGAAAACAAATCATTTGGATTCATAGGAATAATAGATCTATCAGTCAAAGATGAAGATTTAAGCTTGAAAGGGAACACAGACTCATAGAACTTTACATCCCTGGAAACAAAAACAAGATTTGAGTCAAGATTAAGAACTTTGTAACCCTTTTTATCAGAAGAATATCCAAGAAAAATACACTTATCAGCTCTTTCAGAAAATTTGTCTGAATTATTCAATTTAGTGGCAAAACATAAACAACCAAATACTCTAAGTTTATCAAAAACTGGAACACTATTATAAACAAGTTCATAAGGAGAAGAACCATTCAAAACAGAAGTAGGAGTTCTATTGATTAAAAAAACAGAGGTTAAAACTGCATCTCCCCAATATTTAAGTGGAATAGCAGACTGAAACATAAGGGACCTAGCAACATTTAAAATGTGTCTGTGTTTTCTCTCCACAACCCCATTTTGTTGTGGATTATGAACACAAGAAGTTTGATGCAAAATTCCTTTTGACTCAATTAAAAATTTCATCCTATTATTTAAAAATTCAGTCCCATTATCTGACCTAACAGTTTTAATTTTAACACAAAATTGATTAAGAAGGATATTAAAGAAAACAACAATACAATCATAAACTTCATCTTTAGACCTCAACAGATAGACCCAAGTAGCCTTAGTATAATCATCCACAATGGTTAAAAAATATCTGAATCCTTCAACAGTTGTCACCCTATAGGGACCCCAAACATCTAGATGAATCAACTCACCAAGTTTAGAAGTAGAGTGTTGACTAACAGGAAAAGGTTCTCTAGTTTATTTAGCTTTATGACAAACATCACATGGAGGAAGACTTTCATTACCAATTCTAAGTTTGGTTTTTAAAGCACCCAAAGCTTGATCAGAAGGGTGACCAAGCCTATGGTGCCAAGTCAGTTTGGACACACAACAAACAGAAGAGGACTTAGAGAGACTAGAAGAAATACCTGAAGGTACACTATTTATGTAATAGAGACCCCCAGACTCTCTACCATTCCCCACCATCACCTTTGACTGTAAACCCTGAATTTTACAACTATGTTCATTAAACACAACTTCACAATTACTATCTTTGCAAACCTTATGAACAGACAGTAAATTCACATTGAAATCAGGAACAACAAATACATCAAACAGGGTTAAAGAATTAGACAAATTCAGATTACCAATTTTCTCAATTTTAGCAGATGTACCATTAGGATGACTAACTACTAAATCTAATTTAGACACATCCAAGGTATCATGAAGAAGTGACTCAGAAGCAATCATATGTTGATTAGCTCCTGAGTTAACAATCAATTTAGGTGAATTAACAGAACTGACAGAAGCATTACATGCTTGAAATAAACAAGTACCTGCCATATTAGCACTGACAGATGACTCTTCACTGATATGTCTCTCACCAATTAGTTGTAAAAACTTGACATATTGATCCTTAGTGAGTTGATGAAACTCAGAATCCCCATTAGAATCAGGAAAATTAGAAGTACTTCCATTTCCAGAAGAAGTAGTAGAAGAATTAGCAGAAAAATTTTTCACAAAATTATTCTGATTACTATTTTCATTTCTTGGTTTAAAGTCCTTGGGATATCCAATCAACTTATAACACTTCTCTATAGTATGTTCTTTAATACCACAATTCTTACACTGAACAATTTGACCCTTATTTTTAGCATTAGATCTGTTATTAAATCTGCTATTAAAAGCAGTGGACTGAGTCTTTGTCACAGATTGAGATGACTGAAAAGAAGACAAGGATCCATTTCTTTGAAGAGATTCTTCTCTTGACACAATAGAGAAAGCAGTTTTCACATTAGGTAAAGGGTCCATTAATAAAATGTGACTTTTGACTTGATTGTAAGAGTCATCTAGACCAGATAAAAACTGTATAAGTTTCATGAGATTAGAATGATCTTTAAGTTTAACAGAAGCATCACAAGTACACTCAGTTAAGCTAGTAAGACCATCAAATTTTTTCCACAAAGAATCAAGCTTATTGAAGTAATCTGACAGAGAAACACAATTTTGTTTAAGAGAATTAATCTGTTGGTGAATGTTAAACACAACTGACCCATCAGATTTATTATAGGTTTCAAAAAGATTTTCCCAAATTTCTTTTGCAACCTCAGAATAAGCTTGACTTTGATAAATGGAATCAGAAATGGAAGACAAGAGCCAAGAACAAACAACAGCATTTGCCATATCCCATTTAGACTGTTTGGAATCATCAACCTTACTTTTCTTAAAAGTTCCATATACAAAACCAAGTTTATTCCTGGCCTTAAGAGCTCTAGAAATAGAACTTCTCCATAGTCTAAAATTTTCATTTCCAGTTAATTTTGTTGTAATAATTGATGTAACAACATTATCAGATGGATGGATGTAAAGAGGATCATCAAAATTGATTTGATCATCCTTTCCACTTCCACCAGGTGGATCAGTAGAATCACCAGCCATATACAATACACAGAAAGAAAACAAGAACTCACTTATGTACTGATATTAAGTCCAGATGGTGACCACGTATGTTGGGGCCCAAGACAATCAGTACAGAAGGAACTAATCAAGTAAAAACGAAACAAGAAAAGTAATTGGTGTACACAAGACACCAGGATCTCCCAGAACAGATATCAAAAAAGGAAGAAAGGAACAAGAAACTTCCCACAGTGTTGAAGATAACAGAAGAAGGAATCGACTCTCCTTATCCGTTCCCTACTAGAGTTATTTCAGACAAGAAGATTAATCGATTAGGTTTTTTCAATCGATGACGATCCACAAATCGATCAGGTTTTTCCACTCGATGACGATCCACAGGAGATACAAAAGTCATAGACCACAAGAAGCCCCACAGTAGATACCTGCAATCACACAAACAAGCTTCACAGTACCAGGATCTAGAAATAACGTAACAAAGAACAAGATCGATTCGATCAAGAATAAAACCAAAAACAATCGAATGATCAACAGTTTATGACTAAACAATATAAGAGTTTAAAGAAACACTTAGATCTATCAACAACAAACAGATTCAAAACATAAAACGTAAAAGAGTCAGAAGATACCTGACGATCGATTGATGAACGAACTCGTTGAGTGTTATAAGAAGAAGAACGAAGCCTATAGCTCTGATACCATCTAAAAAATCTAAACAACTCAACGATTTCCCAACTTCATCATTTCATTCACTATGAAACAGATGGTTTATACATCAAACAAGTTACAACTCAAACCTTACTACATAAATCTCTCACTCTCATATGAACAAACGAATCTGTTAATCTAGATCTAATTCTTGAACATGAACAAACCCTAAACTGATGATAAAAGAACGAGAGAAAAAGAACTCTGTGAAAATATCTTGATGTGAATGAGACAAACAGTCTCCAGCTACCAGATATATACTCGGGTCACTAACACCATGGATACATCCATAACCCGTATGATAACCCGCGTATAAACCCAACATAACCTGCATACTTTTCAAAACACACCCACACAAATATATAAAATACAATACTTACCCTGAATCCTTTAGAAATTAATGTTTAAGTTTGATAGTAAAACCTTTACTTTTCTCAACACCTACTAAAAAGTAAAACAACAAAGACATAACTAACCAAGTATCCCAACCTAACCAACAATCTTCTAAATCACCTGAACGAATGCATGGAAAACGCAACAAACAACGAGCAAGTGTCAGCTACTACTACGTGAACTAATCATAAGTACAATGTAAAAATGAAAACATACATATCCCATAATGAACCAATCATTCAAATTATTATCACATAACATGTTTTCTACTTCCCACATTGCATTTCATCACATATAAACATAAATCATCACTATACTATATTGGATATATTATTCTTCACTTTGTTCATCGTTATAATTACTTTACAAGCATTGTTCATCACTTTAATCAACATTATAATAACTGTCTCTTATTCTTCGCTTACATCGTTAATCATTGTTATTATAGGTCTTTTCTCCTCGCTAACTGACAAGGAATTACCCCATTCACTACTAATGTGACCGGCTCAACCCAATACACTAAGTGAGGAGCGACTCACACTCATAACATCGCCCTAATATGATGCATTCGCTACTCCGACGTTGGATGTACACGTACAATGTGTTGTCGTTCGAGAGTGTTGCAATTGGTATTTTCCTTTGCTAATACCCCACTCAAATGTGATTTTTGAATTGGATTCGTCACAAAGATAACATCACTTCAATCCCCACATCAAAGGACCATGTATCGAAATGGTCGTCTAGAAAACCACTTGACTTCGCTTTGGCATAAGGTCTTTTCCTATGTGTTATCTTTCAACCTATTAGGCGATCGCTATATCTAGAGATGATACACGCCTAAGTTTAGATTACTACCCTTGCACCGTTAAACGTATTCCCCACATTTTTAATTCATTATTAATTGCATACAAGGTCCATACATCATTCATTACTATTCTTCACTATATAGTCATGCATAAATTATCAAACACCATATTAAAGCATATCTCATAAATCGAATTGAAATGTCCTAACATCATAGACAAATCAATTTCCAAAAACATAGAATGCATAATCAATACATATCACAATCAATCCATTGTCTTTACATTAGCATGAAGCTTTCATCGTAATCTACCGATATGTATTCTACTTATTTTAAGTATTTTAATTTTAGAGTATTGTGATGGGGCGTGATGCGTCCATGATTAGGCGTGGTACACTTAGAATGTGTCAGGCATGGAGTACTACCTTAAGTTATGTGCGGCACGCCTGAGCTGATGAGCCAATCTCTAGGCATTAGGATTTGGGCCCTGTTTAATGACACAAACCCATAGGATTTGTGATTCTATCAGCTTCCATCATCAGAAAACCTTCTCTTGAAACCTTAGTCTCCATCTTTCACTTTTATTATGAGTTTTGAGTGTTTATATCTTATTCTTATGAAGATTTAAGGTAGAGGAAGTCTCTCTTAGAGAAAGGAAGTGTAACATCTGGATTTTCAGGGATATTATCGTGTAGTTTGATTTTGTGATTAAAGAAGAGACTCGACGAGTTGAGGGTCCAACTCGCCGAGTCGAGCCGGGTTTTTCCCATGGACTTAATGAGTGGACTCGACGAGTCCGAGGAGGGACTCGCCGAGTAGGCGCTGATTAGAGAAACCCTAATTTTGCGGGGTTTGGGACCTATTTAAAGGCACTTATAGCCTCATTTGCGGCCACCCTTTCCCTGGAAGCAAACCCTAAAGGTCATTTGAGCTAGAAAGTGAGAGAGAAGCTATCTTGGGAATTTTAGTGCATCATTTGAGAAGAAGAGAAGGAGATCAAGCAAGGATCAAGAGGGGGAAAGTTGGATCCAGTGATAGATCGTCCAGAGCTTCTGAGGAAGGTAAAAGTCTGCACCTTTCTCATTATTTTGGTTAGATCTCATGTGTTTGGAGTTCTAGGGCTTTTACCACCTTTGGTTTGGGAATTTGAGTAAAATGGATTAGCTAGAAGCCTAGTCCTCAGATCTGGACCTTGTGAGGTCCCTAGAGTCCAAAGGTCCCAACTTTATTCATCCAAATGAGGGTTGTTGTGCTTAACACCTTAAGAAGGGCTTGTTTTGGCATTTTGAGGCATTTATGCCATGCATGAACGTAAAGGTCGAGACTTTATGTGTCTCTGGTGTCTTAAAGGGCTAGATCTAGGGTTTGGAATGAGAGATCTGACTTTGGGCGTCTGAATAAGGAATCAGACCGAGGGGACTCATCGAGTCCATGAGTTGACTCGACGAGTCAGTGAGGGTTTGTCCCGATGAGCTTGAGCATGCGATAGCTCGACGAGTTGGGGGTCAACTCGACGAGCTGAGCTGGACCTTCACGAGACTTCTGAGGATGTGAGTGGACTCGACGAGTTGCATGAGTGCACTCGACGAGTTGGGTCAGACATGGACTGTTGACTCGAGTTTGACTTCTGTTGACTCTGGGGTTTGGTCAACATGAGTAATGGAGACCATGGAGGGGTAAAATGGTCTTTTACCCAATTCAAGAGTTAGAGAGAGAAGAATAGCCCTCATTTATTAGGGTCGTGTAAAGAGTATTGATTAGAGATATTCATCTTTTGTGCTAGGCGGAGGCTAGTTCGAGTTTCGGGTGCGAGGTTATTTACTTGCTGCTTGTCAGGTGAGTCTTCTCACTATACTTTACCTTGAGTGGTAAGTAGAGTTATGTGACAGAGTATCTTGTATGCTATGTATGTGATGTGTTGCACTGCATTATTTCTATGTGATTTATGCTGTGTGTATTCCAGAGTTTACAGAGTTAGGACCGGAAGGTCCACAGTGTTAGGACCAGAGGGTCCACAGAGTTAGGGCCAGTGGGCCCACAGAGTTATAGCCTCGAGTGGCTAATATGTGTTATATGTGGTATTTTGGGGAACTCACTAAGCATTTATGCTTACAGTGTTATGTGTTATGTGTTACAGGTACTAGTGACGATCGCAGGAAGGCGCCAACATGATCCGTACACACAGACCGAGGATTTTATTTGTGATCTTGGGATATGTTTTATTTGATGACAATTGTTGAACATGAGATTTGAGAATGTTTAAATGATAATCATGTTGTTTAAAAAATGAAAAATTGTTTGAAAATTTACGTCGTTACAAGTTGGTATTAGAGCCTTGGTTTGAGGGATTCGGATGCACCTTCGGGCGTATCTGAACTCAAACTGAGGATTTAAGGAATTTTTCGCAATAAAACAATTTTTCTAAAAAGAGTAAAAGGTTTTGAGACGAGCAGAACAGAGCAGTGTGTACAGTCAGCCAGCGCCCGAACGGTGATTTCCCAAAATACCCTTACATTATGTGTTATGAGATATTATGTGATATACTATACATGCTAGAGATAGGCTAGGTATTTCATATTTTAGGACTAGAGTGGCCTGATTTGTGATGCCTTAGCCTAGGAGTTGATGTTATATGTGATGTGCCTTCGAGTATGAGTATCCAGCAGGAATCCTTTTAGAGAGGGATCTGAGTAGAGGAGTAATCTAGGCGAGATACCTAGATGAGCATTTGAGGAGTCTACTGAGAGAGTAGTCAGATGCCCGCGTGGGGTAAAGTTGCTTGAGTTCGGTGATATCCTTTGAGTATGAGGAGAGCAAGTGGGTAATAACCTAGAGTGATTTTACATGTTAGTAGAGATTATTCGATGCCCGAATGCTGCTTGCTTCGTGCTTTGTGGAATCCTTGATGATGGGAGTCACCTACTAAGTGAATATGACGATATTCAGGAGGTAGATGGCTGGCATCATAAGGAGTTCTTCAGCAGCTTATGGCGGAGAAGTGTGAGAACCTAGGAAGAGCCTAGGAAAGGGTGACCGTAGTCAGATGAGTACGCTGACAGAGTAGAGCATTTCGCAGAGGAGCGAACACACGTGACAGGATTGGTGATCGAGAAGGTTGAGCAGCTACTTAGGAACTCGGGGATGGTCCGTGCAGAAAGTATGGGTAGATATGGCAGGTAGTATGGGCCCGTACTACTGAAAGCAGAGGACCCATACTCGATACAGGGAACATTCCGGATATTTTAAGTAGCAGATCGAGAGGTGATTTCATGGTTCGAGTACCATGATTTGTACCAGATCGAGAGGTGATTTCATGGTTCGAGTACGATGATTTGTAGCAGATCGAGAGGTGATGTCATGGTTCGAGTACCATGATCCATAGCAGATTGAGAAGAGAAAACATGGTTCGGGTACCATGATTCATAGCAGATCGAGAGGTGGCCACATGGTTCGAGTACCATGACCCGTGGCAGTTAGTGTTACTGGCTCTGCCAGTTATTCTGTTGTGATTGGTCAGTCTGAGATCAGATGTGAAAGAGTATGGGGCCAGTGGGCCATGATGAACGAATTTTAGTGGAGCATCCCTTGAAAGGGAAATCGAGTTAGCTCCGAGGAATGGTTGGTGAGATGCTAGTTGGAGTCGCAAGACTCAGGGATGAGTAGGGATGGTACGTTAGGGAGAATACGGTCTGGGCTGAGCGACCGGCCAATAGTGGAAATGTCATTTTCTATGACCTGAGCGGTGCTATTTCTGTTCCAGTGGGAAGCAGGAGAGGTATTGAGATATTCGGTTTCCGAGGTTGGGGATGAGCCCTGTGGGGTGGCTTTGGTTACGATCTTTCATCGGAGTATCTGGGGCAGTATGTCTGCCGCGAGGTAAGGATATAGCAGGAGCAGGTTGTCAGCGGGAACTGAGACGGTCAAGGACCAGGATACACCCTATTTGAGCCAAGTAGGGCATGTGTTAGCTGTAGCAACGGACGGTCAAAAGGAGTATATCGGAGCGGTGGCTCTTAGTGTCTATGATGGGTATCGAGTATAGAAATGAGGTCTCTGCTCTTATGATAATTCACGTGATGGGACGTCAGTTGAGGAGTCGAGGATGAGGAGTATGTTAGTTCATTATTTTCAGACAGAGAGTCAGGGTTACTACTGGACAGTTGAGATGTCCGGTAGTGGGATGGTGCGAGATTCTGAATGACTAGAGGCGGTCATGATGAGAAGTTTCTGAGGATTCCATCTGAGATTCGGGGTATTTGGAGTTGTTTGATCTCCATCGGGGAGATCATCGAGCATAGTGTATCACCTTCCAAGAGTAGGTGCGATGTTACTGGTAAAAACAGTCTGTGGGATAGATTGTTGGTGAACCAATTGGTGATGGTTCGAACCCTGAGTGGGGGAGAACCGGGTACTTTTTGAGGAGATAAGAGGTTTGTTCAAGATTGGTTAGAGAACTGGATATAGAGACATGCGGTGCGGATTCCCGAGACCAGGGTTATCGGTGGTCTAGGTGAGTTGCAGAGGGAGTTAATGCATGTTGTCCGCGTTCTAGAAAGGATGAGTGTCTGCACGGCAGGTGGCTGTTGGTCAGAGACCTTGTGGCAGATAAGAATTTTTCGAGGTGGTTGGTTCATAGGGATACTTCGGTAGTTGGGAGATTTTGGTTCAATGAATGGACTATTCTATGTTCTTTGGAAAGGGTAAGAGATGACCAGGCAGCCAATTTCCGGGACGGCATGAATAATCTCGCTTGGTTTTGAGCAATAGAGGAAAGAGTTTCGGAGGGTCATTTTCGTGTTATGAGCCGTTGGCGATTTCTCCATGTTTCAGTTTGGGAGATGGAGTATTCCAAGGTATCCGAGTTTAATGTTATAAGTTTCGAATTATTTCGAGACTTGAGTTATGAGATGTCGAGTGGTGTATAAGTGTCTATGGTCCCGGTGGGGGCCCTTCAGCTAATTGACACCAAACGGGATTATCTGAGAATGTGAATAGCAGCGAGAAAAAGAAGTTTTGTCACGGCGGTGGTCGTCCGAAGTAGTGATGCATAGTCGGGATGGGTGTGTGTACCTATCTACGCTTGGCCGCGGAGCATGAGTGAGTGAACGCAGGATGGCGTTGACTTGAGGATGAGATCGTGGAGTGGTAAGAGAAAACACGGTAAGACTATAGAGAGCTGTAGCATCCATGAGTTAGTGCGAGAGAGTGCGGTGATACTGCGGGAAGCCGCAGTAATTGCCAGTCAGCGATAGGGTGTTGTGATACTGCGGGGAGCCGTAGAACTCACTATTAAGTGAGAGGTTGCGGTGATGCTACGGGGAGCCGTAGTACTCACTATTCAGTGAGAGGTTGCGGTGATGCTACGGGGAGCCGTAGTACTCACTATTCAGTGAGAGGTTGCGGTGATGCTACGGGGAGACGTAGTACTCACTATTCAATGAGGGGTTGTGGTGATGCTGCGGGGAGCTGTAGTACTCACTGTTCAGTGAGAGGTCGTTGTGATACTGCGGGGAGCCGTGGTACCCACTAGTCAGCAAGAGAATGTTGTGACGAAGTGCTCTCTAATCAGAGCGTGGCGCAAAAGAGTTTTGGGGCTTGGGTAGCCCTAATATTTGATTTTGTGGGAGCCTGGTGGTCGAACCAGGGGCGAGACTGGGGTCTCCATATTTGTTGGGAGTCGTTATATTCTGAAATTGAGTAATGGTTGTCGCAACCAAGGGAAGTGGATAAGTGCGAAACGCATGAGTTGCGGGTCATGAGTCATGAGTTGAGTGGTTCGTTGGGACGAGTGGTTCCAATTCTGTGCCGGATCAAGCTCTTGAGTTGAGTTCGATTCTAGTGGTGTATTGAGTAGACGGAATGAGATTCCAGATTCAGAGATGCACTTCATTTGGAAGGGGGTATTGTTCCATCTGGTGTCTTAGACCGGAGTGGGTCGATTCGTTGGTATGAGAAAACCGCAAAACACATGGAACTAATGAGTAGTAGACGGCAGAAGTCGAGAGCGAGTCGAATTCCGTACTCGCTTGAGGTGAAGCGAACTTCGTGACTCGTGTGTCACACAGAGCCGAGATAGTTGCATTGATAAGGAAGTCAGTGAGGCGTGTTAGTACACGCAATGGGTAACCTTTGGAGGTTCAATTGCTGGGTCGGGAGATAACCTGGCGCTCAGTCTTGAAAGGGATATTGAGAAGGGAGCTGAGGTTTATGCTTGTCAGATGTCGGAGGACGCTTCTGAACAAGCATGGTCATTGTACGTGTCGGAGGACAGGGTGTTGAGGTTTCGTTGTTCAGAGGGGTTGTGATTACAGTACAGTGGATGAGTCCCTGGTGTGATGTGATCCTTCCATTCCTTGGTATATGATCTGGATTGTTTATCATGTCTGGGACGAGTGATCGGTAGCCAGTTTTGGGCATGGACTTGTTTTATCGGTCCCCACTAGAGAATCAGAGGGGCAGTGAGCTATCGGGGTTTGTTATTCGAGGAGCGTATAACGTGGTGACATCTGGAGAGGGCGGTCTGGCTGTGTGTCAAGCTACTAGAGTTCCAGATTCTGGAGAGTCAGAAGGGGTAGCGTAGTGGCAGATGGGTCTGTCCTTTTCTAGGGAGGAGTTCCTGTTTGGATTCAGGTGTCCAGAGAGGAAGATAGTTGTGTGGTATGAGACCCTTTCGTTGGTGCTGTTTGGTTATTGGATTAGATCTATATGTTGTGGAGGAGCGATTTCGAGGGCGAAATCTAATTCAAGTGGGGGAGAATTGTAACATCCGGATTTTCAGGGATATTATCGTGTAATTTGATCTTGTGATTAAAGAAGAGACTCGACGAGTTGAGGGTCCAACTCGCCGAGTCGGGCCGGGTTTTTCCCATGGACTTAATGAGTGGACTCGACGAGTCCGAGGAGGGACTCGCCGAGTAGGCGCTGATTAGAGAAACCCTAATTTCCGGGGTTTGGGACCTATTTAAAGGCACTGATAGCCTCATTTGCGGCCACCCTTTCCCTGGAAGCAAACCCTAAAGGTCATTTGAGCTAGAAAGTGAGAGAGAAGCTATCTTGGGATTTTTAGTGCATCATTTGAGAAGAAGAGAAGGAGATCAAGCAAGGATCAAGAGGGGGAAAGTTGGATCCAGTGATAGATCGTCCAGAGCTTCTGAGGAAGGTAAAAGTCTACACCTTTCTCATTATTTTGGTTAGATCTCATGTGTTTGGAGTTCTAGGGCTTTTACCACCTTTGGTTTGGGACTTTGAGTAAAATGGATTAGCTAGAAGCCTAGTCCTCAGATCTGGATCTTGTGAGGTCCCTAGAGTCCAAAGGTCCCAACTTTATTCATCCAAATGAGGGTTGTTGTGCTTAACTGATGGGTTTGAGCCATAAGAACTTTCCTATGTGCACATGCAAACCCTAATTGCTTGGATCTAGGTTTCTCTAATTGAACATGCATTGAATCCAAGACTTGCAACACTAGATCTAATGTAATATATTGAATCTAATCATATGAAATCAGATCTGAAAGAATACCTTGAATTACTTGCTTGATACTTCTTCTTCTTGGAGCTTAGAGTCACAATTGTCACTCCTCTAATGGCTTACAAACACAAAATAGCAAGAAGATGATCTTGAGAGAGAGGGAGGAGGGATAGAAATCGGCCCTAGGGTTCCTTGGCTTGCAAGAGTGTCCATTTCTCCATCCCAAGGGTCCTATTTATACTATGAGCTATTAGGGTTTCTCCTTTAACCCTAATTGAATGACTTAGGCCCTAAGCAATCCAAGATCCTTCTAGATACAAGGCTTGGACGAAATTAAGGTTCCCAAGCCCCTAAATTTCGTTCACCCTAATATCCATAAGGATACATAGCCCAAAATACAACTATCACACATTTGACAGTTTATGCCCCTTTATTCAATTAACCTCTTTAAGTCACCAAATTAATTCTCAATTAATATATGACTTATATTAATCAAATAATATTATTATTTCCTCAATATATTATTCTCATAATATATTAATAATATTTCTACTCTCTTAACAAATCATCCTGTCAAGTTGCTATGGTGAAGGCAACCCAAAAGGACCATGCATAACCGGGTCAAGTATTTACCAAATATAGTTACAGCCTTAGACACTAATCCAACAGTCTCCCACTTGGATAAGTCTAGTAACTATATATGCAAATATAATCCGATTAGCAATCGTAGCTCTCAAAGACGCTGTCAACTCTGATCTTATCAGTATCCTGTCCTTTAGATAAGGGATCGTATAATCCTCTGTTCTAGATATCGTGCGGACATTTACATGGAACATGGTCATACTTATTGTCCTGCAATTTGTTTCTCGATCTCATATTCATTTGACATAGAACTTAATCGAACACATCAATTTAGTTCTGACCGGGCCCGACACATAAGTCAAATCAAATCATCGAGGGGCCCTGATACCGCTTTTACCCTCTTAGGATAAAAGGAACAGATAAACTTCGACTTATATGCATTTATTATCCACTAATCAAATTACACACAACAATACGTTTTATAACATCAAGTTACTGATGCGTTTGCGCATTATCAATGCACAACCAATTAGCAAACAATAAACCATATATCTAGGTTTTAAGACTATATGATATTACCATCTTGTGATCACTCGTGATAAATTCCATGAAGTGATTCCAACAAGTGCGGGTTTATTCCAATGCTCAAATCACGTTCATAAGCACTCATGAACGTTGCAGCAAACCTTTGCAATGTCTAATACGCTTTAGACAATCTACACACCAATTCATGACAGTCTTCATTCATACCTACTTCCAACATATGAACGACTGTGGACTATTCGAATAATTCGATTATTATCAAATAATTAATTACTCAGGAAGTCAAAACATGCAAAATGAAACAATAGTTAAACAATTAACATAAGACAGTAGCTTTACTTATAAATAATACTCCTTTATTTAATCATCAAATGTCAACTACATTTATCTATTACACGTTTCCAAACTATCTAATCTAAACTAATATCGTCCTTTAGCCCAATGCTCCTAGCGTGCTGCAAATGCTTAACCCTGCTAATTCCCTTCGTAAGCGGATCTGCTGGGTTATCCTCTGACGATACCCTCTTTACCACGAGGTGTCCTTCTTCTACTCGATGTCTAATAAAATGATATTTTCTGTCGATATGTCGAGATCTACCATGATCCCTCAGTTCCTTGGTCAAGGCAACCGCTCCTTCATTATCACAGAAAATTTCCATAGGCTCCTTTATGGTAGGCACAACTCCAAGATCACCAATGAAGTTCTTCAACCACATAGCCTCCTTTAACGCTTCGCTCGCTGCAATGTACTCTGATTCGCACGTTGAATCAGCTACTGTTTCTTGCTTGGAACTTTTCCAAGTCACCGCTCCCCCATTAAGGGTAAAGACCCAGCCCGAATGCGAACGGTAGTTGTCCCTGTCGGTCTGAAAACTGGCATCACTATACCCTCGCACCTTTAAGTCATCACTCCCTCCAAGGACTAAAAACCATTCCTTGGTCCTCCGAAGGTACTTAAGTATATTCTTGACCGCAATCCAATGAGCTCTGCCCGGGTTCCCTTGATATCTACTGACCATGCTCAAAGCAAAGGCCACATCAGGGCGAGTACAAGTCATAGCGTACATGATTGAGCCAACTGCGGAAGCATAGGGTATTCGGCTCATCTCAGCTATCTCGGCTTCTGTACTCGGGCTTTGAGTCTTACTCAATTTGGCATTACTCTGTATCGGTAGTTCTCCCTTTTTCGAGTTTTCCATACTAAAACGTTTTAGTACCTTATCCTAGTAAGTATTCTGACTAAGTCCTATTAGTCTCTTACTTCGTTCTCACACTATCCTTATTCCTAAAATATAGGAAGCCTCTCCGAGGTCCTTCATAGCGAAACACTTCCCGAGCCAGGACTTAACCTCCTGCAGAGTCGGGACGTTGTTTCCTATGAGCAGTATGTCATCGACATACAAAACGAGAAAGCTAACTATACTCCCACTGGCCTTGATATATACACATGATTCATCTTCACTTCGTACAAATCCAAACTCTTTGACTTTCTCATTGAAGCAAAGATTCCATCTGCGAGATGCTTGCTTAAGCCCATAAATGGACTTCTCAAGCTTACACACTCTATTGGGATGCTTTGGATCGACAAAACCCTCTGGCTGAGCCATGTAAACATCCTCAGCCAACTTCCCATTAAGAAAAGCGGTTTTTACATCCATTTGCCATATTTCATAGTCATGAAATGCAGCAATGGCTAGCATCACCCTAATAGACTTTATCTTCGCAACTGGTGAGAAGGTTTCGTCGTAGTCAACTCCAGGAGTCTGAGTGAAACCCTTCGCAACCAATCGCGCCTTATAAGTGTGCA
Organism: Lactuca virosa; assembly: GCF_052849685.1. Taxonomy (NCBI): domain Eukaryota; kingdom Viridiplantae; phylum Streptophyta; class Magnoliopsida; order Asterales; family Asteraceae; genus Lactuca; species Lactuca virosa. The sequence goes on from NC_136431.1 coordinate 75,955,389, forward strand.
CGTTCCCATCCACGCCGGTCTTCTTCTTGAAGATCCACTTGCACCCGACCGTCTTACGACCTGGTACATTGTCAACCAAATTCCAAACTTGGTTGTCATACATGGACTGAATCTCGCTGTCCATCGCCTCTTTCCATTTTACAGACTCTGGGCCTGCCATGGCTTCCTTATAGCTATTAGGTTCATCTAGATTTATTAGTGTACCATCACTAATATACGTGTCCCCTTCGGTAGTAATATGAAAACCATAAAACTGGGGATGAACTCTAACTCTTTCGGAACGTCTAAGAGGTAAGGACTCGTCAATTGGTTCAACCGGAGTTTCCTCCTCGGGTTGAGCGCCAGTGTTAGAGGTTCCTTCATCGCTAGATTCTTGAATCTCTTCAAGATCGACTTGCCTCCCACTGTCTCCTTGGCTTATGAGTTCTCGCTCTCGGAAAACCCCTCTCCTCGCAACGAAGACAACATTGTCACTCGGCCTATAGAAGAGATATCCAAAGGATTTCTGTGGGTAGCCGATGAATATACATCGCTCACTACGAGGTTCGAGCTTGTCGTGAGTTTCTCGTCTTACGAAAACTTCACAGCCCCAAACCTTGATATGTGCCAATGAGGGAGCTTTCCCTGTCCACATCTCGTGAGGTGTTTTGGCAACCTTCTTTGTGGGTACTAAATTAAGGTTATGGGCGGCAGTATCTAAGGCATACCCCCAGAATGAGATAGGTAGTGAAGCACGACTCATCATGGAACGAACCATGTCTAGCAAGGTTCGATTACGCCTCTCAGCTACACCATTCAATTGTGGTGTCCTAGGTGGCGTCAATTGTGAAACTATTCCACATTCCTTGAGGTAGTCGTGGAATTCAAGACTTAGGTACTCTCCACCTCGATCAGATCGAAGCATCTTGATATTCCTGCCCAATTGATTCTCCACTTCTTGTTTAAACTCTTTGAACTTTTCAAAGGTTTTTGACTTGTGCTTGATTAAGTAGATATATCCATATCTGCTATAATCATCTGTGAAAGTCACATAGAAGCGATTTGCATCCCTTGTGGTGGATCTAAAGGGTCCACATACATCTGTATGTATGAGATCCAATAAACCCTCACCCCTCGCACAAGTGCCAGTGAAGGGTGACTTGGTCATCTTTCCAAGTAAACAAGATTCGCACGTGTCATCTTCCCTAAGGTTGAACGACTCCAACACTCCATCCTTTTGGAGTTGGGCTATGCGCTTCTTGTTGACATGTCCAAGACGACAATGCCACAAGGATGCTTTATCCATACCATTGGAAGAATCCATACACAACACATCATTTCCTAGGTTATCTATAACCATAACAGTTTCATAAATTCCATTACAAGGCATTGCTTCAAAATATAAAACACCATTTAGATAAGCATAAATCGAACCATTCTCATTATTAAACGAATATCTAAATCCTTGTCTAAATAAACCATGAAAAGAAATGATGTTTCTTGCCATATCTGGCGAGTAGCAACAATTATTTAATTCTAAATTCAAACCATTCCTAAGCTCTAAAGAATACACTCCAATCTTGGTGACAGGCGACGTTCTTCTGTTTCCCATGATCAGATTTATTCTTCCAAGCTCCACATCCCTATTTCTTCCTAGTCCCTGCAAATCAGAACAAATGTGGTAACCACACCCTGTATCAAGAACCCAAGAAATAGCATGAGATGAATCATTAGATTTAATTGTGTAAATACCTGCAAAAGATGGCTTGATCTTCCCATCCTTGATGGCTTGCAGATATTCCGGGCAGCTTCTCTTACAATGCCCTATTTTGTGGCAATGGTGGCACTCTGCCTCCTTTGGGTTTGGGTTGGGCTTAGCAGGATCAACCTTGGACCCACTAGAGGAGGAACCATTTTGGGACTTTCCTTTGTGGTGGTTCTTTGAAAAAGCCTTCCTCTTCTTGCCCCTTCCCTGTCCAATAGCCAAAACAGGAGCAACGGGTGGATTGGGAGTTGGTGCAACAGACTTGTCCTTGAGGTTGCTCTCAGCAGTCCTCAGGAGCCCTTGGAGTTTGCTTAGGGTGACCTCTTCCTTGTTCATGTGGTAGGTCATCCTAAATTGGTTGTAGCATGAGGGCAAGGAGTGAAGAACAATGTCGATAGCCAAATCTTCCCCAAAGTTGACATTCAACTTGCGAAGACGATCAACATACCTTTGCATCTTTTGCAAGTGCACAGTAAGAGACTCTCCACTTCCCATTTTAGCAGTAATCATATTCGTTATGATTTCATAGCGCTCTTGCCTCGCGCTTTGGTGATACCTCTCCATCAAGTCTAGATGCATCTCATAAGGATACATGTCCTCATAGGACTTTTGGAATTCTGAGTTCATTGTGGCTATCATGATGCAATGGACCTTCGTTGCATCACGCTCATGGTTCTCAAAGACAGCCATTTCTTCAGGAGTAGCAGTTTTTGGATTGATCTTTTCGAGCTTCTCATCGAGAACATACTCTTTGTCCTCGTAACGCGCGATTGTGCGAATGTATCTTATCCATTCGCTAAAGTTCGTTCCATCGAATGTCACTTTTTGACAAAGGCTCATTAGAGGAAATGAGCTAGCAGCTGTGTTGTTTGCGTTAGACATCTACAAATAGAAAGAACAAAGTTTGATTAGATTAAGTCCCTAATTAACACCCAAAATGAAAAATTAGGGCTAGGACCCAACAACGTTATTTACACATTAGAAAAGGGATGCCGTAATCCAATATGCAAATAATTTGGAGGTAAGTGAATGACGATTAACTAATTCTTCACCATGAAAAACATAAGCTTTAAGTTTTAAATGTATTGAGAATTCCTAGATTTCATTGAGATTCATTGAACCTTTCAATGACATGTTTAAATCTCGATATGCCCCTCTCGTTTGTGACTGGGATGCCGAGGATCACAAAGTGGGTGTGAATAACCATGCAAATGTACAAGGTGCCCCCACTGTTACAGTTACCTATTCAATGTGCTGGTTAACCACACACGCTCCATTGAACTATAACAAACAATGAGTCACCCTTTGCCACCTTTGCTTAGAACCCAATTAATGTGCCGGTTAACCACACGCGCTCCATTAATGTCTTAGCAAGGGTACAAAGTGTAATTTCATGGGATTGCATCAATTCACTTTTCCTAAAGTAACTAAGATTGGGAATTTTATAAAACATGTTTAGTTACTTTATATAGATTCATTATACTTATTAATGAGAGGAGGTTTGCCCTATCCTACCCGTTCGGCTAACGACCCTCCACCAGTCAAGCAAGCGGTGGGTGTGAATGTACACCCATTAAGCGCCATTTTATAGGCAGCAACCTTATATCCACCTTATAGACTGGCTTCGTGAATGAGGCCTACTAACGGTAAGACTAGCATTTTAAATTATACATATATATATATTAAGGTTGTAATAATATAATAGTATAGGGTTGAATTTTAAACTTGTAAAATTCTAGGGATTTGAAATTTAAATTATTCAAATTAAACATTTAATCACAAAATATAAATTTCAAAACTTGAGGACAAGTTTTGAACTTTTCAAAACATAAGGATCAAATAGCAAATAATATAAATCAACAAATTAGATTATCTCAATTTGATCTTACTTAACATTACTTGCATGACAATTTACCAATTCAATTCAAATAATCAATCAAAATCATATAAGGAAATTATTATTCAACTAATTGGCAATTATCTTTTATTTTGGTCAAGAATATACTCATATATATGATTCAAATCGGATTTTAATGACCCAAAACAGTTAAGGCAAGTATCCTCAAGAAATACAGCAAGAAATCCCGAAACTACCTCACTCTGACGCTTGAACTCGCCGAGTTCCTCTATGGACTCGCCGAGTTGGAGCTACTCGCCGAGTCCACAGTGGAACTCGCCGAGTACAGCATTCAGAATCACAAAAATCGAATTTTGTAAGCAACAAGCAATCAACCAATGCATCAATTCAATAGAAATCAATCAAAGCTCTGATACCACTGATGGGTTTGAGCCATAAGAACTTTCCTATGTGCACATGCAAACCCTAATTGCTTGGATCTAGGTTTCTCTAATTGAACATGCATTGAATCCAAGACTTGCAACACTAGATCTAATGTAATATATTGAATCTAATCATATGAAATCAGATCTGAAAGAATACCTTGAATTACTTGCTTGATACTTCTTCTTCTTGGAGCTTAGAGTCACAATTGTCACTCTTCTAATGGCTTACAAACACCAAATAGCAAGAAGATGATCTTGAGAGAGAGGGAGGAGGGATAGAAATCGGCCCTAGGGTTCCTTGGCTTGCAAGAGTGTCCATTTCTCCATCCCAAGGGTCCTATTTATACTATGAGCTATTAGGGTTTCTCCTTTAACCCTAATTGAATGACTTAGGCCCTAAGCAATCCAAGATCCTTCTAGATACAAGGCTTGGACGAAATTAAGGTTCCCAAGCCCCTAAATTTCGTTCACCCTAATATCCATAAGGATACATAGCCCAAAATACAACTATCACACATTTGACAGTTTATGCCCCTTTATTCAATTAACCTCTTTAAGTCACCAAATTAATTCTCAATTAATATATGACTTATATTAATCAAATAATATTATTATTTCCTCAATATATTATTCTCATAATATATTAATAATATTTCTACTCTCTTAACAAATCATCCTGTCAAGTTGCTATGGTGAAGGCAACCCAAAAGGACCATGCATAACCGGGTCAAGTATTTACCAAATATAGTTATAGCCTTAGACACTAATCCAACATTAACACCTTAAGAAGGGCTTGTTTTGGCATTTTGAGGCATTTATGCCATGCATGAACGTAAAGGTCGAGACTTTATGTGTCTCTGGTGTCTTAAAGGGCTAGATCTAGGGTTTGGAATGAGAGATCTGACTTTGGGCGTCTGAATGAGGAATCAGACCGAGGGGACTCGTCGAGTCCATGAGTTGACTCGACGAGTCAGTGAGGGTTTGTCCCGATGAGCTTGAGCATGCGATAGCTCGACGAGTTGGGGGTCAACTCAACGAGCTGAGCTGGACCTTCACGAGACTTCTGAGGATGTGAGTGGACTCGACGAGTTGCATGAGTGCACTCGACGAGTCGGGTCAGACATGGACTGTTGACTCGAGTTTGACTTCTGTTGACTCTGGGGTTTGGTCAACATGAGTAATGGAGACCATGGAGGGGTAAAATGGTCTTTTACCCAATTCAAGAGTTAGAGAGAGAAGAATAGCCCTCATTTATTAGGGTCGTGTAAAGAGTATTGATTAGAGATATTCATCTTTTGTGCTACGCGGAGGCTAGTTCGAGTTTCGGGTGCGAGGTTATTTACTTGCTGCTTGTCAGGTGAGTCTTCTCACTATACTTTACCTTGAGTGGTAAGTAGAGTTATGTGACAGCGTATCTTGTATGATATGTATGTGATGTGTTGCACTGCATTATTTCTATGTGATTTATGCTGTGTGTATTCCAGAGTTTACAGAGTTAGGACCGGAAGGTCCACAGAGTTAGGACCAGAAGGTCCACAGAGTTAGGGCCAGTGGGCCCACAGAGTTATAGCCTCGAGTGGCTAATATGTGTTATATGTGGTATTTTGGGGAACTCACTAAGCATTTATGCTTACAGTGTTATGTGTTATGTGTTTCAGGTACTAGTGACGATCGCGGGAAGGCGCCAGCATGATCTGTACACACAGACCGAGGATTTTATTTGTGATCTTGGGATATGTTTTATTTGATGACAATTGTTGAACATGAGATTTGAGAATGTTTAAATGATAATCATGTTGTTTAAAAAATGAAAAATTGTTTGAAAATTTACGTCGTTACAGGAGCTTGGGTCCAACTTATATATATATATATATATATATATATATATATATATATATATATATATATATCCAACATTCTTATATTGTTTTCGGACCATTGTGAGAATGAAGTGCCAACCTTGGTGTTTGTTTCCTTAAGATCTTGTTTGTATGCAGTTTTAGTCCCTTTGGTCCATTTTTATGATGTTCTTGGAGTTTGGAAAAGTCCATAATATCATATTTCGATATTATGACTTTGGGACTTGTTTAATGATGGAAAAATGGAATTGCATGAATCTCCTTGGTGTTATACATGAGACTTAGTCCATTTTAGAGTTAGGTTTGGAGTTTTGAAAAGTTTTAGGCATGGAGATGGATAAAGTTGGAAACATTATCCATCAAGTATCTAAGGAGGTCCAGATATGAGAATTGGAGCCTCTAACTTAAGGGATTAAGGACTTAATAGAAACGGGCTATTAAGCAACTAGGTATGACATACCTATTATGGTGCATGACACGCTTATTAGGGTTTCACGGCTGTTTTGTCGTGTAATGAGAGCGGAGTGCCTAGTCTAAATAATGGTGTGCCTACCATAAACTTTGACCTTGCCATTTTTGGCAGTTTAACTTTTTGTCAAAATTAGTGGGTTTGACCTATAGACTAAGGTTGGATCTATGTTGGACTATAGGTGGTTCGTGTTACTTTTGTATGAAATACTATGGTTGGACTATAGAAATCGTATGAAATACTATCGTGGACCATATCACTTGTATGAAATCCTACGGCTGGACCATATGAGTTGCATGAAAGACTATGATTGAATCATAGCAAGAAAGACTGTGGTTGGACTGTAGCAACGGAAGTGAGTATAAGACTATAGTCGGATCATATCATTCACATGCTTATGTAATACTTGGGGAACTCACTAAGCTTTGTGTTTACTCTTTTAAATTTAAATGTTTTCAAGATGTCCAGGAAGCGAAGGGAAGGTCACGGTTTGATTGCATCACATCCATGGATATGTTTTGGAGTCTTCTCTGCTTATTTGATTTTTACTATCTTTATTATTACTTAGGTTTTTTTTTATCATGGTTTGACATAATTGAACCATTACTTGTCTTACTATACTTTTTGTGAATTAGATTCGAATGATTACTCTTATATAAAAATTAAAATTTTGGTTGAAAATTTAGGATCTTACACAATACATCCTAAATAATTGTTCCACGGTAGGTTATCGACACCTCTAGCACATACAACATACATAAACAAGGAAACACATCACAACATATTAAATTTGGATTAATCGATTCGTTCTTAATATATGCAAATTCCTGACAATATACAAGATTTTGCAAAAACCGAACTCCATTTAGATGATTTACATTATGTTCAAGCACGGTTCGATCCAAACATATTTTGGGCACGGGGCGAGAAGAAAAAAGGGCCCCTAAAAATCCCAAATGTAATAAATATTAGAGAAAATATACTAATTTACTAAAATCATTAATAATATTATCAAAAACATAAATATAACCACATCATTTACAAAAAAACAACTAATTTAAAAAAAATTACTTCTAGTTTTTTTAAAAGCAAAATCATTGATAACAATATTAAGATCAGTTATATTTAACATATCTTTCTTTATGCATAATAGTTCCAAACCATTTAACCTTGAATTTGACATTGATGACCTTAAGAAAAGTTTTACAAACAATGATTCAAATATGTACAAACATATTAACTAATTCATTGAAAAATCTAAGACATGGAAATTTAAGTTTCACTGTTTCAGTCTAACTTGAAGAATCCGACTTCAAAAAATCTGATTCCAAAACAAAAAGCAATGAGAAATTTAAATCTTTGACAAAGGGGAGGGAAAAATATATAATCACTTCAGAAATCTTTGACAAAGGGGAGGGAAAAAGCAATGAGAAATTCAAAAAATCTTATATGGTATAATCATAGAAATCAGAATTCCACACAAAGGGGAGGGAAAAATATATAAGAATCCGACTTAAAAAATCGGATTCTAAAACAAACAAAGAATGAGAAATTATAAGCATTGACAAACAAAAATTAGAAAGAAAAAGAAATAACAAAAAAATCAGAAACGAAAAAGCATAAATAAGAATTAGAAATTAAAATAAAAAGATTTGATGTTGATCAAACCTTATCTGGTATCTTCTAATAATTCTAGAAATCAGAGTTGAACACAAATAGAAAGACAAAATCATCAGTTAAACACATAAGAGTGGTGAAATCAGCAGTTCAACACGACAACATAGAAGGAGTTAGCAAGATTGTAATATTTCGATAATTATTCAGTGAGAAGTAGATCACGATAGACCGCAACTCGATAAGTACGATAAGGAAATCATTTGAACAATTGGAAAGTGAGAAACAAGAATACCGATCTCACAATTGTGTATGCGAGAAGGAGAAACGATGTTATAGATGCGTTGATGTCGAGATTTACGAGACATCATAATAGAGATTCACTAGGAGTTGCTTTTGTTCCCTAATAACGCCCTAATTCACATTGTTTTCTTCGTTCCAGATGCTTGTACACGTACTTATCGTTCCACCTTTCTGGTCCATATTTTTCTTGGACCGATTTGAAATTGGGTTAACCTAGGTCTCCAAGTAAGAATTGTGAACTCCATTCCTAAGGGACAAATCATCAAATCTTCAAAATGATGTATTCAAGCTCCCAATTGCCAAAACAATCATTACATGTAAAGGCTTCAAGACTCCATATTGTGCTAGAAACCCCATGAAAACCATGAGGTGGTTGTCTCCTGCCACCAAAACCGAGAGCACCAAGAGCTTTTTCAAAATGGTCACTATCTTCAACATAGTTATATTTTACACAAAATAAATTAGTTCAACATTAATATATTACATACAAAAACTAATAAATTAAAAGAATGACTATTAACTATTAACTATTATATTATATTTTATATGAATAAATAAATAAAAATTACAACAAAATTGATATGTTTTATTTATGCACCATATTTAAATAATATGTTACTTAACCAACTTTAAATTTGGCCCATGCTCCAGCACTCCATGTGCGAGTTGGCCACATGGTAAATCTGTTCCTCATCGTTTCTCATCGTTTAGGTCGGTCCCTGATACAGACACCTAGTATCTAGAAGATGATTCCGCTATTCCTGTTTTAAACCGTGTTTTCTATAACAGTAACAAAAAAAAAAGAAAAAAAAAAAAGAAAGGCTTGATATGGTCGTATGTAATATATGAGCTTCAACAGTTACCAGATGGCGTTCAACCTTGTTAGTATACGGGTCAGATCTGCAAAACAGGTTCAGTGAACCCATGCCATGGATTGGGATGTATATATATTGCCTTAGCATCTCTGTTTTGCATCATTGCAATGATGGCAGATTTACTACATGGTTTCAGGATCAAAAAATTATGGTTTCCATGTAAATATTCACTGAACATATGCTACTTCTCTTTCTGTAATAGCTGTCGCAATGAAGCTACCAGTGGATTTGAATAATCCAATGCCAGGTAATTATGTCGACCAAGCTACAAAACTTGGAAGTATAAACTTTATGTGCGACATGGTGTCTAATTTTTTGCCTGCTCTATCAACGACATGGACAACAAAGAACTTATCATAATTATATCTATGATGTTTGAGACAAGTTCTTTATTGTCCATGGTTGATGGAGAAGGCAATAGATTAACCACCATGGTGCACATAAAGGTCAGGCTTCCAAGCTTGCAGCGTGGTATACATAACCTGACATTAGAGTAGTCAGATCCATGGTACTTTATTGCAACACCTATCACAGTGAGAGAAGCAGCATTAGAAAGAAATATTTACACAGAAACCATAGCTTTCTGTTCAAAAAACCATGTAATAATCAGCCACTATTGAAAGGACGCAGCACAGAGATGCTAGTGCGATATAGACCCCAGTCCACAGCAATGTTCACTGAACCTGTTTTGCTGATGTGACTGGTATAGCGAAATCCACAGGTGATATAAGGTATTGACATTGTGTTGTAATATTGGGGTATAAAGTTTTAAGACTCCTTAACTGGCTGTATTCGAAGGGAAAGGAAATGGTGGTGGGATAAACTTCAATTCAGGTGTAAGAAGATGCAAAGAGAAAGATTGTCTTCGGAAAGAGTTAAATCTGAGGGAAAAGTCTCCTTGGAATGATATATATAAACGAGTTAAAGAAAATATTAAATTACAAATTTGGTCCTTATTCTATAATGGTTGTTGTGGATAAGATCCAAAAACAAATTTTGTTGGTATTTTGATCCCCGTGTTATCCTTTTCTGTTGGATTTACTTTTTACCCCTTATTTTGTATATTATTCATAATAATTATTTCCCACTTATTTTGTATATTATTCATAATAATTATTATTATTATTGCGTCAATTAACCTTAAACCGGTTTCATCTTCCCCGGTTTATAGCACCTCCACCATCTGTCCCACACCGCTTTCCTCTCAGGAATGTCTTTGAGAGAGAGAGAGAGCTATGTGAATATATTAGCACTTGAAGAAACTTGATGCCAAATGCTCAGAGGTAAGTCTTTTTTTATTAGTTTTACTTTTACTTGTCTATTTTAGGGATATAATTTTTGATACAACATCAAATTTGACATGAACCCCACATGTAAATAAATATGTTTTTGGAAAGGGATTTCAACATATTTAAACAAATGGATTGAAACGATATTACACCGAAACTATGACGCAAATTCGGGTCCAAACATTCAAATCGATAATTACAGATGAATTACGTGTTTATTTTATTCACGTAATCTAAAAGAAATTTTGAATTGAATTGTTTTGTAACGTTTACAACACTAGTTAGCTTGTGTGAGTGGAGATTTATTTTCACTTTTTTATTAATATGTATCATACTATACATTCACACCCACTACCACTTTACTCCTCTAAACTTAATGTAAATTTTGCCCATTGGACTCCCAAATTATTACTCCTAGTTTTCATATTTTTTTTTTCTTTCCACCTTCTTAACATCTACTCTTTCAACTTATTAAGTATTTCAGTCCGGTACAAACAACATATTTACAATGTCTATAATATTCTTAACACACCAACCCCACATTAACTCGGACCTAGTGAGTTTTAGTTGCTCTAAAAATGAAACTTCCATCTTTATTACCGGAAAATACTAAAAAATTCTGTTGTCAAACTATGCGGTGAAAGAGAAATTTGACTTATTTACTGTACAATTTTATAATGCATAAATTATTATGTATGGAAAAAAATTGTTGTATAAGAATCAATTAATATTTAAATAGCATTTTCATTAGAAAACAAAAAGATAAAATTAAAACATAATGGGAGTTTAAAAGGAAACATATTCGATATTTTAAAGGAAAACAAATGCGTCAAAATATATGTGCAACTATAACATATAAAAAAACATGTGCAACTATAACAATCAAAAAACAAGTTCTATTAAGGTGATACTTTATCAACCAGACTTAATAGTCGATATTAACTTTTATTTATAAAATGGTCAAATTTAATCAATTTATTCTTAATTTTATTGCATAAAATTCATATTAACGAGCTCGATTCTTTTGAATTTTCAAATAAATTGGATTTTATCGAATACTTCTTTTATGTAAATAATGTATATATAAATATTTATCAAAAACATTCAAATTCTTATTAATCTGCATGTATATATAAAAACTATAAAACGTAAGTGAAAACGTGAAGATAAATCACTGAACCCGCACATTCCTTAATACGAATTTCAACAATGAACATGCATCAAAGAAGTTAACCACATGATGGAATTCCAACAATGAACATGCATCAAAGCAGTTAACCACATGATGGAGAACATGCATCAAAGAAGTTTACCACATTATGAAACGTCCAACAATGAACATATGCATCAAAGAAGTTAACCACATGATGGAATTCCAACAATGAACATGCATCAAAGAAGTTAACCACATGATGGAATTCCAGCAATGAACATGTATCAAAGATGTTAAGCACATGACGGAGCATTGACTTTTAAACAAAGATGCACATTGGCGGTCCGGGACTGGTCTTGTGTCGGTGTAGAAATGGTCCGGTCTTTTTAGGTTCGGTGTCAGAACGGTCCAGTTTTTTTGGTACCGGTCCTTTCGGTCTAGTTTTTTTGGGTCTCGGTCTTTTTGGGTCTGGTCTCGTACCTTTTGTGGTTCTTGTTCTGGGTTTTTTTTCGGTTTCGAGTTTTTACATTAACAAATATATGACTAACACAAAAATTATAGATTAAAGTTTATTAAAATTATACACTTACGTTTAATAAAAGGAAAAAAAAATAATGTCTGATTAAAAATTGTTTAATCAACACAAAAATGATATGTTTATAAATTTTGGCTACCGGCAATAATACATAAGTCATTTAATAGTGCGATCCCTTTTTATTTTTTGGTGCGGTCCCTTCTAGAAACCGCATTATTAGATATCTATCACATAAAAAATAAGAAAACCGCACCTGATAATAGATTTGTTGGTGCGGCTGATAATAGATTTGTTGGTGCGGTTTCTATATAAATGTATTAAAAAACATTTATTGATGCGTTTAGATTTGACCGCACCATTAATTATTGAGTTCCCTCCTAACACTTTAGTTCCCGGGCGATGCTCCTTGCAAATTTTCATCCCCGCGCGATGCTTTTCTCCTCTACTAAATTTTTTTAACCTAATTTCATTTGGCCTCACTAACCCTACATCGTCAATTCCTTCTGCAGTCACCACCATCGTTGAGTCCTATCACCCCATCCCTATCATCACCGATTCTGACTACCACCACCTCCATCATCGATGTCAAGGCCACAATTAAATTGCAATTTACAGCTTAACGTCCATCTGGGTATTGAAATAGAATTTGCATCAATAAGTGTTATTTGTTGCCTGATTTGCTCAAATGTCATTGAAAATATCATGATACCGTTTTCTTGTGTGTTTGTTGCCTCAGTTTTTAGAAGTTATGCTGCCAGTGGCTAACAATTACAAAGAATATTGATGTTGATCATAAACCTGCGGGTTCTAGCATGTTAACTACAAACCATGTAAGTTGAACTTTTAAAAAGCTTTTAGTTTTTTTGGTGAAGCATTTTAAATTTATAAGCTAGATAAGCCATGGCAAACCATTGTTTCACTATGCAGCCGTGGAAGCATGAAAGGATTGGACAAAGAAGCGGAAGCTTGTAGTGTCTAAGAATTATGATATCCTTACAAAGATATATGAGCTATATGAAGCTCAAAAGAGAACACAAATTTTTGCAGAGGAAGATATAAAGGTGGAGAAAACGAAATAAAAAAGAAAAGCCGTTTTTTAGGTGCGGTTCTAGCATATATTGGTGCGGTTGTCATCTTCTTTTTTTAAACCCATTTGTTTTTTTTGGGGCGGTTCTAAGTATTTTTTTGGTGCGGTTTTCTAACCACACTATTAAATAAGTGTATTTTTTGATGCTATATTTGTTGGTGCGGTTCAATATATGCACCAATAAATCATTTTAGTTGCACTATTAAATGACTTTTGTACTAGTGAGGCCTTTATTTAGACCAGTCGTGGGCCGCTCTTAGAACAGTTTTGTATTGATCTCGAAATGGTCAGGTTTTGGTTTTGTGTTGGTCTCGAAATGGTCGAGTCTTTTTTGAGACCGGTCTCAGAACGATGTTGTTTCTTTTCAGATGAGTCATGGACGGTCTCCGACTGGTTTATTGTTGGTCTAGTGTTTTTTAGGACCAATCTTGTTTAGACAGGGTTGATCTCAGTTTTTTTAGTCCGGTCAAAGACTTGTCTTTTTGTGCATGTATATTTTTAAACACAAAATTGTATAGGGAGCTGTTATTAATATGAGCGACAGATTGAAATGAACCTCTCAAATAATTCAATCGCACTAATGTGGGACTAGCCCACTTGCTAGAGGCTTTGTTGTTGGGTTTTTATACATACATTAGTTTCAACAACATAAGATTTAGCAACGGAAGACTTTAAAATTTGAATAAACATAAACCAAGTTTATACCCACCAAGATCTTTTTGCAAAGTTTGGAAAGAAAACAAGCACCAAAGAGGAAGAAGTGTTTAACAACCTTTGTAAACTTTGAATCCTCAAGGGGAGGCTTGGAAGTTGATGGAGAATGTAGAACTTTAGAGACACCAACAATGACTCAACTTGATGTAGAATGCTAGTTCTTTTGTATAAAACTCTTAAGACACTTAAAGTCTATGTTCTTATCAAAATAAGAACATAAAGATAGCATAAGCAAGAGTGTAATCTTCAAGTATTCAACTATAACTAGAGAGAAACACACATACATACACAGTTACGATTTTTTGCATGAGTGGTGAAAGAGATATGAAAGCATCACTTTATATAGAAAATCTTTGGTCCATAAGTTCTTAACACTTTAAGAACCCATGCCCCTAAAGCCTATGTGTTCCCCATGCTTCAAGTCATGCATTTTATTTTGAATAAATTAATCAAAAGACCATCACTTTTTATTTTAATCATATTGTCGATGCTTGTCTTTTTAGAGAAGTGTTCTTTTTCATTAAACAAATGAAAAGCTCATACTCTCTTTTATCTAGCCAATATTCGAAATTATAAAGGCAAAAGAAGAAAAAAACCTTTTATATTTTATAAACCAAGTTTATAAAATATGAACTTTAACTTTTTGGTAAAAGACAAAAGAATTTATCTAGTCCAAAATGTTGTGCATGACTTATTAATTCATACCATATGAATTATATATAATGTTATTTGCTAATGAAAATTATTATTTCCTAAAAATAAATAATTTCCAATTTAATTATAAGAGTTTATTGAATATTTATTAAAACTAATTTCTAATAGATAATCAATTGTATCAAGTTGTTGTTAATGTGACCCATTAGTATCATATGTTAAGTTGCAATATCACTTTAATATGATTCTTGAGCATACTAGATCTTTCAATCTGCCACTTGCGCAAGATTCATATTAGACTGATATAGACAGTGGTGAACGTCTAACAACATTTCACTTCCCCCATCAAAATACCACTTTGTGACATTCTATCAACGCCCAATTCCCAAAAAGTTCAAAGCTACAATTGGTGTATAAGATAAGTTTATCAGTTATCCCTTTGTCACAGACATCATGTTGAACATGATATACGGATCGCAATCAATCTCATTTGGTGTTCAACTTTTGGTAAGACGCCTTAGATGTCTAACTCTCAACACATAAGAGGAACAAATCCCATCTTGAATACATAAGCCTTTTGCATAGTAAACAATATCCTTGTTGATCTAATCAAAGCTACTTGTGAAAAAGGTTTGATCATAGTCAATGTCATGAGTATGATAAGGACCATAGTCAATGACATGAGTATGAGAAAATCTTTTTATAACAAGTCTTGCTTTAAATGTGTATGGTTATCCATGTAATGTATTCTTTCTAGAAGATTCACTTAGTCCTTCTAGCCTTGCTATAGAGAGGAAGTTTAATCAAGACCATACTTGATTATCATACATGGATTACATCTCATGTTCATGATTCTAAGTTATTAATCAGATTCGAGATTTGACATAGCATCTTGGTATTTGATGGATTTACTAGAAACCATCAATAAAAGCTCATCAATGAGAGATTCCACATTTCTCAAGTTATAGATGATTCATATCACTAATGCGAAAAATTTGTGTTTGTGAATAACTATTATTTAGGTTTAACAATCCTTGTTAAATCTAGTGCCAACTATAACTACATCATGTTATGTTTCTTGAGCTGCTTCAAGTTCCATGTGCCTCCCACTAGCTTTGTCATTAGAAGCTTGCTTTCTACTAACTCAATTATCAAGGGAATAAGAGAACTTATTCTTGGTGGGTTTGTATATAATAATCTAAGCCATGTTTAGAGTATTATACAAATATGTATCTAGTTTATTTTGGGTTCAAAAGCTTTAGTCCCACATAAGCTTTAAATCTATTAAAAATTTTAATAAGATAGGGATGGAGCCCTTCCATACAAAATCTTATGAACAAAATGTTATATCTACTGGTTAGTTGGTGTTTGTACTTAAGGTACAAATGATATTGTTTTAGGTGTTATCCCAAGGAAATAAAAGGAGGACATTTATACTGATTAGAAAGCAAATCATACCAAGTAGGATTTAATTCATCCTTTAATATCATTAAGGCCTTAGATAGTTCTTACCGGTTTGTACTTCAACTTTATATTTGAAAACTTAAACAAAGATTTCACAATTATGTTTTACCATGTAAAATATAATTTATAACTACGATAGTTGTTAATAAAGTGGATTTGGTATCTTATGATAAATCTTAGACATTCATTAGAAAGGAAGTCATACAGCATAGTGTATAGTTTCTTAATAATTATTTTCTCTACTACTTAGTGAAAATATCATTAGGAATCTTTTATATATAAATAAGATTTTCATATGTCAAATAAACTACATTATTTGCCTTCAAGAATCACTTTCTTGAAGTTGGAATATGTGAATGTCATTTATATAATAAAGATAACAATGCCAAAGATGAGTTTGATTTAAAACAAGTTTAAGTGAAAAGTTTTTTGCATATAGAACTTGTTATTTATAAAATATTTATATTTAATTTATAATTCTTATTAACAGATCTAGTCTCATAAAATGAATTTTAATCATTTCCGAATATGATGGTGATCGTTACGAAAAACGATTTAAGTAAATAGTCAGTCATTCATAAATTAAGTGAGACATATATTTAGGCAAGCTAAATTAAAACATACATTGTTCCAAAACAAACATTGTTTTATATTACATGTACATTATGTTCCAAGCATAAGAAACTAGACTCCGCGAGTGTAGTTCCAACTTGATTGTGTTAAGCTAGTTACTCTTCTGTAGCTATCTGTAAGCCATTTGTAAATATTAGATTAATATTTAAGTGCCAAATACCTAAGTGTTATATGAAAAATATGAGTTCTATCTAGTAGATACCAGAAATACTAGTCTCTTCCAGACTTTCTTTTAGATAAGAGGAGCAGATCCTCTTCCAGTGTCCAGTTTCTCCACAAAAGAAACAAGATCCATCTATGTGGGCCTTATTGGATTTCTTGGGCTTAAAGGTGTTTAGTCCATAAAACATGAGCCTCTTAGATCACACAAGGTGACTCTTTTGTGCCTTGAACTATTCCTAGTTTGATGTTAGAAACATCTTTAGCATCATAGTGATGCCTTTACTAGGTATGATGTTTAGGCTTATTGCTCAAAGAAAATAGTTTAGGACTAGGACCTTTAAGTGTATACAATTTCATATCTCTCGCGAGATTGTCCCTTAAGACATGAAATCATTCATTGAAGTTGTATCTAGTGAATGTTATTGTTTCATTAAGTCATTAAAGGAGAAATGACAATTCATGGTAATGATAATGGGTTATTTAACTACAAAATTTTAACAAAAATCATTTAGTATTTTCAATATTTAAACTCTTTAACAATTAATACCCTTTTAGTTTCCAAAAACATTAATTATCAAAGTCTAGGATCCAAGTTGAAAAAAAAATGGTTAGGTATTATTTGTCCCATCCATTTGAATTCAACCCGATAGATAATTGATTATCAATTATATCTTACTATATAATTCCTAGATTTATGAGATCGCTAATAACAAATTTAATTAAACATGTTTGATCACATTTATGTCTCGAACTCTCTTGCTTAGGTATCATTTATCAAAAAAGATTTTTAATCAAATCATCCAATTTTAAAAAACTTGTGTAATCGGCCTATAACTTGGTTATAAAAATCGTGAAGACACACCGGCCATCAAGAGATAACACTAAGCGGTTAGGTATCCTTTATCCCACTAGTGCATACAAGAGATGTGCGAGTGCACTTTAAAAATGATTGTATAGATTTGAGGGTTTTTAAAAGGGTCTTTTATATGTTTTATAATTCTAGTTTTAAAAACATATGATATCATGGTTATTACATGCAGATAATAAACCATGGTACCAATTTTTAAAAGAAAATCGCTTTTAAAGGTTCTATATAAAAAGCTAGTTTTTATATAATTTAATGTGATTCAATTTTAATAACCGGTATTAATTTTGAGTGCATTTGAACCTTTTATATCTTTTATAAAACATCCTTTCATTATATATATATATATATATATATATATATATATATATATATATATGTGTGTGTGTGTGTGTGTGTGTGTGTGTGTGTATGTATGTATACATATATATAAATCATCGTTTTAAAACTTATATTTGAGTATTTTAAAATTTGACGTTATTAACGTTTTTATGTACATGCTTAGCCTCTTAGTATGGGAGAATGAGGATGCCACGGTTCGATCCTTGGTGCTAACAAGAATTGAAGTATTAACACTAACATGTAACCAGTCAAACTGCCGTTAAAAAAAAAACGGATTTTATTTTAAACCAATAACTTGTTACTTCTTATGTCCACATTATAAATTTTGAAAACCAAACTCCATGTGATGTTTATTTTGTCCAAAATTATTTTAGCATGTGAAAAACTAATTTATCAACCACACATAATAATTGCATAAAATAAACAACACAACATGCATAAAATTATATGTCCATAAACATAGCCAACTAATGACATTTTTATAATCCAATACAAAAAATGTCAAGTGCATTCCTAAATGGAGATTTTAAGGGACCAAAAATCTTCTTGTAATGTTGTTGTAGAAGCTCCCACTTGAGAAAACACTGATTGCTTGCAAAGGATTGGAAAAAATTATTGAAAACAATATTTCAACAACTGTCGATAAAATTCCAACATCCCTTAAGAAACAACATTAGTGACACTTCTCAGAAACTATCACTAACTTTGAGCACATTTCTTAATCACGGAAATTGCTCTTTGGTCTTCAAAAATGGCTCCAACGTCATTTATTGTTACATTTTTGTACAAATAAATTAATTCTAAAAACTAATCTATTACTTACAAAAATAAACTAAGAAAAGTAATCTATTTAATTTATTACATACCATATGAATAAATAATTTATTACAACCATTTTTATAAACAACCAACACAACAAACACAATGGTCGTTGGCTAGTTTATGCACATCATACATATCAACGTACACATTAAACAACCTTTGTTTTTCTAAGACAACTTTAAATGACAAAAGATGTATGAAAACTTTTGTCACATAAAATAACAATTATAAAGTTGTGATAGAAAATATGTATGAACTTGTTTTTATATAAAACAAAGTTATCCATATTCTCCAAAAACTAAGATTTCCAAAAATAAAAAAATATAACCAAACTTGCAAGGTGACTCTAATACCAATTGTTGGATTTTTATTCAAAAATTAGTTTCAAAAACATAAGATTTAGGCAACAGAAGACTTGATAAAGTGAATAACATAAACCAAGTTTATACCCACAAACGATATTCTTGCAAAGTTTGGAAAGAAAACAAGCATCAAAGAGGAAGAAGGGTGTAACGACATGAATTTTCAAAACAAAATTTTCATTTAAAATTACATAATTCCCATAATGTATTTCACAAGAATCTCATTTATTAAGTTTACAGCTCAAACTCCATAATTACTCGGTTAAAATCCAGGATCCTCAACAATGTAACTCTTTCACTGGTGTGTACAACCAAGCCGGTGCCGTCCTGCGATCCTAAGGATACCTGAAACACATAACATATAACACGGTAAGCACGAAGCTTAGTGAATTCCCCAAAATACCACATGCACATATTAGCCACTCGAGGCTATAACTCTAATGGACCCTCCGGCCCGATGTGTCTCAGTGGACCTTCCGGCTCCACAACTCTGGTAGACCTTCCGGTACTACCCAGGATGACCTTCCGGTCTGGCAGCTCGTTGGACCCTTAGGTCCAGTCTAGCTCGTTGGACCCTCTGATCCGGTCTAGTTGAGCCTTCCGGCCTCATATATCGTTAGACCTTTCGGCCCGGTCAAAATAACTCATAGCATAATATCACATAGACAAGATACATAACTCAAGTAAGCACATAAGACCTTCCGGCCACACATAAATACCACTCTAGGTAACGTATAGTGAGAAGACTCACCTGACAAGCAGCAAGTAAAGACCACGCTCCCGAATCTCGAACTAACCTCCGCCTAACACAAGGGATGAATATCTCTAAGTGATACTCTAATCACAACTCTAATGACCGAAGGCTATTCTTCCTCTCTTTAACTCTTTGAAGTGGATAAAAGACCATTTTACCCCTCCATGGTCTCTACCACTCATGTTGACCAAAGCCCCAAAGTCAACAGAAGTCAAAATCGAGTCAACAGTCCATGTTTGACTCGACTCGCCAAGTGCACCCTTGCGACTCATCGAGTCCACTTATTTTCCTCAGAAGTCTCGTGACAGTCCAGCTCAGCTCGTCGAGTTGACCCCCAACTCGTCGAGCTATTGCATGATTCAGTTCTTCGGGACAAACCCTAACCAACTCGTCGAGTCGGCTCATTGACTCGGCGAGTTCATTCAGACCAAATGTTCATTCAGACGATTTCAATCAGATCTATCACTCCAAACACTAGATCTATCATCCCAAGGCTCAATAATCACGTAAAGCTTCGATCTTTACGTTCATACATGAGGTTATTGCTCCAAAATGCTAATACATGCCTTTCATGAAGGATTTAGCTCATCAACCCTCATTTGAACGACTAAAGCTGGGACACCTAGACTCTAAGGACCTTAGGAGGTCCAGATCTGAGGTTTCCAACCTCAATCCATGTCTCATTCAACTCATAGATTCAAAAGGATGGAAGCAAAGCCCTAAAAATCCCAAAATGAGATCTAGTACAAGGAATGAACAAGATGAGGACTTTGTACCTTCTCTTAGTAGCTAAAAAACTCAATACCATAGATCCACTGCCTTCCTTTGTTCCCCATCAAGAAGCTCTTCATCCTTCTTTATAGAAATGCACCAAGATTGCCCAAAATGATCACACACTCTCTTCACAAAGGTTAGAACGGTTTAAGGGTTTCTCTCAGGCTCTCAAGGGTGAATGGAGGCGGAAATGAGGGCCTGAAGCCCCTTAAATAGGTCACAAACCCGGAGACTTAGGGTTTCTCTGCCCAGCACCAACTCGGCGAGTCCCTTCTCTGACTCGTCGAGTCCACTCATTAAATCCACGCGAGCAACTCGACTCGACTCGGCGAGTTGGTCCCTCAACTCGTCGAGTCACTCCTTCAATCTCAAGATTAACATACATAATAATGTCCCTGAAAATCCGGATGTTACCATTCTCCCCCACTTGAATTAGATTTCTCCCTCGAAATCGCTCCTCAACAACAAATAGATCTAATCGAATAACCGAACAGTACCATCGAAAGGATCTCATACCCCACAACTATGTTCCTCTCTGGACACCTGAATCCAAACAGGAACTCCTCCCTGGAAAAGGACAGACCCATCTGCCACTACGCTACCCCTTCTGACTCTCAAGAATCTGGAAACTCTAGTAGCTTGACACACAGCCAGACCGCCCTCTCAAGATATCACCACGTTATTCGCTCCTCGAATAACAATCCCCGATAACTCACCGCCCCTCTGCTTCTCTAGTGGGGACCGATAAAAACAAGTCCATGCCCAAAACTGGCCACTGATCACTCGTCCCAGACATGATAAACAATCAAGATCATATACCAAGGAATAAAAGGATCACATCACACCGAGGACCCATCCACTGTACTGCGATCACAACCCTTCTGAACAACGAACCCTCAATACCCTGACCTCAGGCACGAAAGATGATCATGCTTGTTCAAAAGCGTCCTCCGACATCTGACAAACATACACCTCAGCTCCATTCTCAATATCCCTTTCAAGACTGAGTACCAGGTCATCCCCGACCCAGCAGTTGAACCTCCAAAGGTTACCCATTGTATGTACCAAAACGTCTCACTGACTTCCTTATAAATACAACTATCTCGGCCCAGTGTGATACACAAGTCACAAAGTTTGCTTTACCTCAAGCGAATACGGAATTCGTCTCACCCTCGACCTCTGCCGTCTACTACTCATTAGTTCCATGCGTTTTGCGGTTTTCCCATACCAACGAATTGACCCACTCAGGTCTAAGACACCAGATGACAACCAATACCCTTCAACATGGAACTCATCTCTGATCTGGAATCTCGTCTCGCCTACCCGACGCGCTACCAGAGCCAAACTCAAACTCGAGAGTTTGATCTGACCCAGATTTGGAACCACTCGTCCCATTGAACCACTCAACATATGACTCATGACCCGCAACCCATGCGTTCCTCACTGATCCACTTCCCTTTGGTTGCGACAACCACTACTCAATTCAGAATATAACGACTCCCGACAAATATGGAGACCCCAGTCTCGCCCCTGGTTCGACCACCAGGCTCCCACAAACTCGATTATCAGGGCTACCCAAGCCTAAAACTCTTTTGCGTCATGCTCTGATCAGAGAGTACTTCATCACAACATTCTCTCGCTGACTAGTGGGTACTACGGCTCCCCGCAGTATCACAACGACCTCTCACTGAATAGTGAGTACCACAGCTCCCCGCAGCATCACAACAACCTCTCACTGAATAGTGAGTACTATGGCTCCCCGTAGCATCACCACACCCTCTCACTGAATAGTAAGTACTACGGCTCCCCGTAGCATCACCACAACCTCTCACTGAATAGTGAGTACTACGGCTCCCCATAGCATCACTACAACCTCCCACTGAATAGTGAGTGCTACGGCTCCCCGTAGTCTTATCGCACTTGCTCTTATCACTTCACAAACTCATCCTCAGGTCGACGCCACACTGCGATCATTAACTCATGCCCTGCGGACCAACCATAGATAGGTGTACACACTTACCCAAATTATGCATTGCTATTTCTGACGACATCCGCCATAACAAAACACCTTTCCCTGCTGCAATCCACATTCTCGAATACAATTAGCCGAAGTGCTCCCACCGGAATCATAGATACTTGCTACACCACTTGCCAGCTCTCAACTCAGAACTCAAAATAATCTGGAAATAAGGACATCATACCCGGATACCCCGGTACACCAACACAGAATCTCATGATGTTTTGCCCAAACCACTGATCTCATACTCACGACACCGTACTTGGATACTGCATTGCTCTTTCAGAGTCTCTCAACCGATCTTACTCTCGCACCACTAGAACCTCAGAGAATTCCATCTCCAAATTTGAAACACAGAGGCATAGTCAATGGCTCTGAACATGTTGACGAAAACCCGAAGCTCCCCCTCTACTGGTCACTACCCATACGGAACTACTCATATCGACCCTAAAATTGATCGACAAATCAACTGCTGCCCTTCCAGGGGTATAGATCACAATCTATACCTTCACTTGCAAATCACAGCTATTGCATCCGCAATCCACTAGAACTCGACATATGCTAATTCCGAAAATCACAGGTCACGATGAATTTTTTCCCAATCCACAGCCACCTACCGTGGATCCACTCATCCTTTCTTAAACACAAACTCTTACATCTTCCCGTCTGGAACCTCGCCTCATCCTCGACTCATGCGTCCGCACCGCAGATTCCCATAACCATTCCTCTGACCGCACATGAATGGATCACTGATCCCCTAACTGGAGAACTAGTTCTCCCCCACTCAGGGTTCGAACAATCATTAATTGGCACATCTATAGTCTACTCAGTAGATTGTCTCACCAGTCATGTCACATTTGACTCTTAAACGTATTTCACAATCATCCCAGGGCCTTCCCAAAGGAAACCAAACAATCTCCAATATCCCGTTCCTGACAAAATCTTGGAATCCTCCACTCATGACTGTATCTAGCCACCTTGAAGCCTCAGACTGACACACCATCGGAAACCCCACTGTTCCGAATCCAATCTATCTCAAATCCGGAAATAGTGCCCTATCACGCACTTCGACTCTAGCTCATCGATCCGCCTCCCAAAACGGAAATGATCATAAAAGCACCGACCTCATTCTCATTGTCGATACACCCTGTAGACCACGAGGGCCACTGCCCCGATATACTCCTTTTTAACCACCGGAAACTACTAATACAAGTACCTTCACCTCAACAAGGCACTTCTTTGCTCTCGTCCGTCTTAGTCCCACTAATGACTCTCTCTTGGTATAAGGATACCTCACAGGCAACATATTGCCAAAATATTTTGGTGAAAAGGTCACCACGTTTGCTACCCCACAGGGTTTACCTTCAACTCTAAACCAGAAACTCCATATCTCTCCTGCTTCCCACAGAACACTGAAATAGCACCACTCAGGTCACAGAAAGTGACATCTCCACTATCGGCCGGTCGCTCAGCCCAGACCGTATTTTCCCATAACGCACCTTCCCTACTCATCCCTAAGTCTTGCAAATCCAACTGGCATCTCACCAACAATCCCTCGGAGCTAACTCGATTTCCTTCTCAAGGGATGCTCCACTAAAACTCGTTCGTCATGGGCCTCTAGCCCCATACTCTTTCTCATCTGATCTCAGTCTAGTCAATCACCACGGAATAACCGGTAAAACCAGAAGCACTAACCGCCACGTGCCATGGTACTCGAACCATGTCCTCTTCTTTCAATCTGCTACGAATCATGGTACTCGAACCATGACATCACCTCTCGAGCTGCTACAAATCATGGTACTCAAACCATGACATCACCTCTCGATCTACTATAAACCATGGTACCCGAACCATGTTATCTTCTCTTAATATGCCACTGATCATGGCGCTCGAACCATGTTCTCTCTTCTCAATATGCTATGAACCATGGTACTCGAACCATATTCTCCCTTCTCAATCCGCTACGAATCATGGTACTCGAACCATGATATCACCTCTCGATCTGCTACTTCGAACCTCCAGAATACTCTCTGCATCGAGTATGGGTCCTCTGCTTTCAGTAGTACGGGCCCATACTACCTGCCACATCTACCCATACTTTCTACACGGACCATCCCGAAGTTCCTAAGTAGCTGCTCAACCTTCTCGAACACTAATCCCGACACACGTACTCGCTCCCCAGCGAAATGCTCTACTCTGTCAGCACACTCATCGGACCATGGTCACCCCTAGGCTCTTCCTAGGTCCTCACCCTTCTATGCCTTCAGCTGCTGAAGAACTCCTTATGACGCCAATCACCTACCTCCCGAATATCGTCATATTCACTTGGTAGTTGACTCCCATCATCAGGAGTCCCACAAAGCACGAAGCAAGCAGCATTTGGGCATCAAATAGTCTATACCATCACACAGAACCACTACAAGTGATAACTCCACTTGCTCTACTCATACTCAAAAGCTATCACCGAACTCAGCAACTCTACCCCTCGCGGGTATCTAACTACTCTCTCAATAGGCTCCACGAATGCTCATCTAGGTATCTCTCCTAGATTACTCCTCTACTCAAATCCCTCTCTAAAAGGATTCTTGCTGGATACTCTTACTCAACATATACTCGAAAGCACATCATAAATAACAGCGACTCCTAGGCTAAGGCATCACAAATCAGGCCACTCTAGTCCTAAAATATGAAATACCTAGCCTATCTCTAACATGCATAATATCTCATAACATATCTCATAATACAAAAGTAAGGGTATTTTTGGGAAATCACCGTTCGGGAGCTGGCTGATTGTACACACTTTTCTTTTCCGCTTTCTCTTGTAATATATACTCGTTTCCAGAAAAATCGTTTCTTTTGAAAACTTTTCTCAAATCCTCGGTTTGAGTCCAGACATACCCGAAGGTGTATCCGAATCCCTCAAACCAAGGCTCTGATACCAACTTGTAACGAAGTGAATTTTCAAAACAAATTTTTGATTTAAAATTACATAATTCCCATAATGTATTTCACAAGAATCTCATTTATTAAGTTTACAGCTCAAACTCCATAATTACTCGGTTAAAATCCAGGATCCTCAAAAATGTAACTCTTTCACTGGTGTGTACAACCAAGCCGGTGCCGTCCCGCGATCCTTAGGAAACCTGAAACACATAACACATAACACGGTAAGCACGAAGCTTAGTGAATTCCCCAAAATACCATATACACATATTAGCCACTCGATGCTATAACTATAATGGACCCTCCGACCCGATGTGTCTCAGTGGACCTTCCGGCTCCACAACTCTGGTAGACCTTCCGGTACTACCCAGGATGACCTTCCGGTCTGGCAGCTCGTTGGACCCTTAGGTCCGGTAAGGCTCGTTGGACCCTCTGGTCCGGTCTGGTTGAGCCTTCCGGCCTCATATATCGTTGGACCTTTCGGCCCGGTCTAAATAACTCATAGCATAATATCACATAAACAAGATGCATAACTCAAGTAAGCACATAAGACCTTCCAGTCACATATAAATACCACTCTAGGTAACGTATAGTGAGAAGAATCACCTGACAAGCAACAAGTAAAGACATCGCTCCCGAATCTCGAACTAGCGTCCGCCTAACACAAGGGATGAATATCTCTAAGTGATACTCTAATCACAACTCTAATGACCGAAGGCTATTCTTCCTCTCTTTAACTCTTTGAAGTGGATAAAAGACCATTTTACCCCTCCATGGTCTCTACCACTTATGTTGACCAAAGCCCAAAAGTCAACAGAAGTCAAACTCGAGTCAACAGTCCATGTTTGACCCGACTCGCCGAGTGCACCCTTACGACTCGTCGAGTCCACTTATTTTCCTCAGAAGTCTCGTGACAGTCCAGCTCAGCTCGTCGAGTTAACCCCCAACTCGTCGAGCTATCGCATGATTCAGTTCTTCGGGACAAACCCTAACCAACTCGTCGAGTCGGCTCATTGACTCGGCGAGGTCATTCAGACCAAATGTTCATTCAGACGATTTCAATCAGATCTATCACTCCAAACACTAGATCTATCATCCTAAGGCTCAATAATCACGTAAAGCTTCGATCTTTACGTTCATACATGAGGTTATTGCTCCAAAATGCTAATACATGCCTTTCATGAAGGATTTAGCTCATCAACCCTCATTTGAACGACTAAAGCTGGGACACCTAGACTCTAAGGACCTTAGGAGGTCCAGATCTGAGGTTTCCAACCTCAATCCATGTCTCATTCAACTCATAGATTCAAAAGGATGGAAGCAAAGCCCTAAAACTCCCAAAATGAGATCTAGTACAAGGAATGAACAAGATGAGGACTTTGTACCTTCTCTTAGTAGTTGAAACACTCAATACCACAGATCCACTGCCTTCCTTTGTTCCCCATCAAGAAGCTCTTCATCCTTCTTCATAGAAATGCACCAAGATTGCCCAAAATGATCACACACTTTCTTCACAAAGGTTAGAACGGTTTAAAGATTTCTCTCAGGCTCTCAAGGGTGAATGGAGGCGGAAATGAGGGCTTGAAGCCCCTTAAATAGGTCACAAACCCGGAGACTTAGGGTTTCTTTGCCCAACACCAACTCAGCGAGTCACTCCTCTAACTCGTCGAGTCCACTCATTAAATCCACGCGAGCAACTCGACTCGACTCGGCGAGTTGGTCCCTCAACTCGTCGAGTCGCTCCTTCAATCTCAAGATTAACATACACAATAATGTCCCTAAAAATCTGGATGTTACAAAGGGTTAACAACCTTTGTATACTTTGAATCCTTAAGGGGAGACTTGGAAGTTGATGGAGAATGTAGAACTTTAGAGACACCCACAATGAACCAACTTGATGTAGAATGCTAGTTCTTTTGTGTAAAACTCCTTAAACTCTTAAGCTTTATGCTCTTATCAAACTAAGAACATAAAGAGAGCATAAGAAAGAGTGTGATCTCCAAGTCTTCAACTAAAACTTGAGAGAAACACACATACATACATATTTACAATCTTTTGCATGAGTGGTGAAAGAGATATGAAAGCCTCACTTTATATAGAAAATCTTTGGTCCATAAGTTCTTAACACCTTAAGAACCCATGCCCCTAAAGCCTATGTGTTCACCATGCTTCAAGCCATGCCCTTCTTTTGAATAAATTAATCGAAAGACAATCACTCCTTATTTTAATCATATTGTTCATGTTTGACTTTTTAGAGGAGTGTTCTTTTCATTAAACAAATGAAAAGCCCATACTCTCTTTTATCTAGCCAATTTTAGAAATTATAAAGGCAAACGAAAACAAAAACCTTTTATATTTTATAAACCAAGTTTATAAAATATAAACTTTAACTTTTTGGTAAAAGAAAAAAGAATTTATATAGTCCAAATGTTGTGCATGACTTATTAATTCATACCATATGAATTATATATAATGTTACTTGCTAATGAAAATTATTATTTCCTAGAAATAAATAATTTCCAATTTAATTATAAGAGATTGTTGAATATTTATTAAAACCAATTTCTAACAGATAATCAATTGTATCAAGTTGTTGTTAGTGTGACCTATTAGTATCATATGTGAATTAGCAATATCGCTTTAATATGATTCTTGAGCATACTAGATCTTTCATATGCCTCTTAAATTTAAGGTACCATGTTCTAATCCGAGTATATGCGAATTTTACTAACTTGGGGATACTTACTTTTAACCATTAACATGTTGTTCAAAAGAATAATTCTAAAACGACTGATTATTTTAATACTTATAAAATAATTCAGATATTGTATATTGCTTAATCACGAAAAATTCTCGTTTTGGTTTGTGTTGTGTTACATTACTCTAAATAGTATAGTAATTTACAGGGATTCTATACTACTACACAATGTTGGGAACTTCTGAGAGTCAGGTGTCGCTGTTAGGCGTTTCCCTGTCCATATGTCAATAACTTGGAGTGTTGTACAAGTTCTAGAGTCCTCGAGTTGTAAGGAATGTATATGTAGAGTTGAAATTTTTATTGAGTAGTTGAAAGCTATGTCTTTAGGTTTCGCGTCTGTAAATAGCCAAAGTTAAGTGCTTTCAGTATCATATCTATTTATAAGGCATTTACTGGTTTTGCATTGTATGTTCAGTCCTTTTATTTTTTGTGTCTTTAAGGTACCCTATAAATATGGTAGGTGCTTAGGTCTAGATTAACGAACACTCTTAGAGTACTCTTTGTATGCAAAACCTTTATACTTATTCCAGACGTAACCGGAGCTAAGCAGATCTTATTTAGATCTCCGTGTTCTTTATTGCTTTCTTATATTCGATTGATTCAAACATTATTTCATACACTCTTTAATTGGTATCGGAGCGGTATTCACTTCTTTTATTGAAGAATTTGCGTAGCATTTTTCATTTTTTTGAATCGCTCATTCCGATTCAATATTCCGCTATTTGAAAACACAATTCTTCACTTAATCAATAAGTGATTAATTGATTATGCTATTGTTTCTATCAATTGATTTGTTAATCATATCAATTTTCTTCTAGAAATTTCTCTTTTTATTGAATAAAATCAAATGGCTAACCTCAATGTGAACATGATGATGAATTATGCGAATTTTCTTGGATCTGCAACGAAGATTCCGATGCTGATTCCCGAGTATTGTGATCAATGGGTCGATCGGATGGAGGATTATCTTAATGGCATCGATGAAAGTCTATGGCGTTTGACAAAATTTAATGAGTTTTTTCACCCACAAAATTCTATGTCTCTAGATTTGCAATGCAGTTGTTGTGGCATGTTACCTTAACGCGACACCTGTCATTCCAAATTTTCATTTCCATAGCATTTGGAGAGATCCCAGGTTTGTAAACCTGCTCTTTTACTAATTACTATAATTGCTTATTGTTATATATACATATATTTGAAAGTATTTATGTGTTTTTTGTTGTATTGCAGTAAGTTTAGTGACATATATGATGAAGAAAAACTTTCATTAAAATATTGGAAAACGACGTACGAATAGTTAACACAGTACCTGGATACCTAATGGAAAGGTTTGACTGGAATTTAACCAATGTTTTCAACTTCAAAATAAAGGTTTGGGCACCTGTTCTGTAACATCCAGACTCCCAGTTATATTATTTAGATATTTATTTTTGGGTTTTATTGAGTAACTCGGCGAGTTGGTGCCTCAACTCATCGAGTAGAGTGGTGATTGGTCACAGGGGTTAAGTGACTAACTCGACGAGTCAGAGAGCCGACTCGCCGAGTTGGCGCTGTGAGATGAAACCCTAAATCCCCGGGTTTAGGGCCTATTTAAGAGAACTTATGTTCTCATTTGCGCCTCACCAGTTGCCCAGCCTCCCTGTGTGAAACCCTAAACGAGTGTAGTGAGCTAAGAGAGTCTCAAAGCTAATCTTGAGGAATTTTAGTGCATCTTTTGAGGAGAAGAGGAGTTTGTCCAGCAAGGAACAAGGAGGAACTGTGGGATCCAGGACCAATTCGTCCAAAGCTTCAAGTGGAAGGTAAAAAGCATGCACCTTTCTCATTTATTTGGTTAGATCTCATGGTTATGGAAGATTAGGGTTTCTACCACCTTTTAATTGGGACTTCAAGCATACTAAATTATCATGAGGTTTAGACCTCAGATCTAGACCTTGTGAGGTCCCTAAAGTCGAAAGGTCTCAACTTTATTCATCCATATGAGGGTTATTATGCTTAACACTTTGTGAGAACATGTATTGGTATTTTGGAGCAAAAGTACCATGCATGAACGTAAAGATCGAAGCTTTACGTAACAATCGAGTCCTGGGATGCTAGATCTAGTGTTTGGAGTGATAGATCTGCTTTAAAATGTCTGAATGAGAAATCAGATTGAAGGGACTCGCCGAGTCTATGAATTGACTCGACGAGTCAGTTAGGGTTTGTCCCGATGAGCTGAGCATGCGATAACTCGGCGAGTTGGAGGTCAACTCGACGAGCTGAGCTGGACTTTCATGAGAGATCCGAGGAGTCAAGAGGACTCGACAAGTTGCATAAGTGCACTCGACGAGTTGAGTCAACATTGACTGTTGACTCGAGTTTGACTTCTGTTGACTTTAGGGTTTGGTCAAACATGAGAAATGGAGACAATTGAGGGATAAAATGGTCTTTTACTCGCTTCAAGAGTTAGAGAGACAAAGAATAACCTTTAGTTTATTTGGAGTAGTAGATAGAGTATTAATTATAGATATTTATCCTATGTGTTAGGCGGAGGCTAGTTCGAGATTCGTGTACGACGTTATTACTTGCTTGCTTACGAGGTGAGTCTTCTCACTATACTTACCTTGAGTGGTAATCTATGTGTGACCGAAGGGTCTTATGTGCATATACTGTGTATTGAGATATCCTGCTTATTGTCTTTGTGATATATATGTTGTGTATTATATTGAGCTGCCGAGTTGAGGGACCGGAGGGTCCAGCTGAGTTGTGGGACCAGAGGGTCCGACTGAGACACATTGACCGGAGGGTAATGAGATATGTGTGGTATTTTGGAAAACTCACTAAACTTCGTGCTTATAGTGTTATGTGTTATGTGTTTCAGGTATTTCTCAGGATCACGGGAAGACGCCGACTTGATAGTACACATTGGAGCGAGAGTATTTTTATGATTTTGGGATAGTGATTTTATTTTGTGGATTTTGATGACACTTGGGATAATTGTGGTTTTTGAGAAATTGTGATATGAGTTTATTGTGTTTAAAATGAAATTTTTGGTTTGAAAATTTACGGTGTTACATGTTCGGTACTACATGGACACAGTTCTTCCAAGCCTTCTAGAAGAAAAGTAAGTTTTTTTTAATTAAGTTATTATTTATCATCTAATCATATTTTAATGTGTTAAATGAGCCTCACGTTTATAAAGATTTTACCATTTGCAATCCGATTATCATTCCATGCACCTCCTGATGTTCGACGCATTCCATGTTTGGCAAATTATGTAGCTTTAAGATTTTCAAGCCCTTTATTGACAATGGGTCAAACTTTAGTTTCAAGAATGAAAGAACGCAGTAAAATCAATGGTGGAAAGTATACTCTGTACATTTACGCTTTCAGGACGCCTGTACTCTTTATCTTTTTATATAAGTTCATTGTTTATTGAATAATTTACAAAAAAGATAGTCCCTGTGGTATATGCTTTCTACTGGATTTAGTCCGAAACCGAAACTTTTTGCTATTTTGCTTTTCATAGCAAGATTCTATATTGATTTGTTTACTGTGTTGTTAACTTCATCTTCTTTTTTGGTCCAATCACTAAAGGGTGTTTTGGTCATTTACCATAATTTTCACTTAAATTCTTTTTATAGATTTCCAAACTAAATAAAAAAACAACAAATAAATGGAATTGAAATCTTTTCCATTTGCTGTCAACCATTCCTTTGTGCTACTTTAAAGTGAAATAATGATCTTGACCTCTATTTCTATGCTTTTCCCTTTGCAAGAAAGCTATGAGTGCAGTGTAGTGGTGACCTTTTGTATATAAGAGACCATGATACATGCATAAGTACACCATCTTTATGATGAAATCAAGGAAGGAATGAAATTGTTTATTTTGATTGAATGGAATGGACCATTCTGTTCTTCATATTTTGTTAATTTTTCATTGTTTACTGAGTAAATGTTTTTCTTTTTCTTTTTCATTCTATCATGGAATGTAATGGATAATTGCGACGTAAACAAATTCTATTTATATAACTTTTAATGCCATTATCAAAAAATTATTTCCAACTTTTTGTTTCCTAACATTATTCAAACCAGTGCCAACGGTGCAACCGAATTCCTTCTAGTTAGAATAAATATTTATGGAAATCTCAGAAGGAAGCAAATAAAACATGAGATGATATTCTTACATAGGAGAATAAATTATGTCTTTATCAACTTACTTGGTTACACGAAAAAAATTGTTTTTATGTAAAGGGATGCTTTAACTAGGCACCCAACTTGTCAACAATAAACAGTAAGTTGTCTGGATTCAAGCTTGGAAGTTCACTATCTTGAATGGTGTTGATTATTTGCATAGTCTCACCTAGAAGTTGGGCTGCAGCATAGACGCTTACCTCCCTTTTCTCGATTTCACTCGAGTGGCATTTCATTGCTATGACTTGCGGTAAGTTCGTGAGACAAGCAACCAATATGTCCGCAATCATTGATGATAATTGCTCAAATAGTTCCTCTTGGCTAACCTTATCAATGTTAGAATGGTTGGAATGAAGGATCATTTCTGTGATACGATACATTGAACTCGCAGAAATAGACCAGAATTTGGAACTGTCATTTTGGCCTTTAGTATCCCTACTTTCCACCCGAGTGAGCATGTTCTTAGCTGTACCCCTCAACCACAGAAGAATCTGTTCGGCTGTATTCACTAGAGGAACTAGTTTCCGCAGCTTGTTTCCTAACCATTTCTGGTAGATCTCAACTTCTAACCACAAAGTTTGAGCCGCCTTTTGAAAGATCACATGGTCGTCAGTAGCATTGAGGCTTGCTTCCACAATTGTGACATATACCATAGCTTCACTCATACCACTTAGCAGACAATCAACTCTGTCTTTTGTTATGTTAGGAAGAGAGATGGCCATGGTTGTCAGGGTTACCAACGGTAGGCTCCAGCAATTGGGAGACTCTTCTAGAAGCAAAGATAGAACATGATGGCTATCAAACTTTTCAGCTCTTCCAAAACCTTTATATCCCTCTAGAAGTTTCATAAGATTGTAGGGTTGTTGTTTCTCTGCCTTCTTTATAATGCGTTCGAAAGAGTATGAAATCCTTTTCAGCGTTCTTTCAGCAAGCTCTGCATCCTCTTGAAGTTGCAAAACATAATGGCTAAGAATTTTATTTGTTTCGTGTTGCTCAGGCTCTTTTATTAACACGATACCGAATGCATCAAACATTGACTTCAACCACTTCCAACAGCAAGAACAATTAAAGATACAGATAACTATGAAAATTGGGATGAGGCCTATCATCTTGCATGCTACCACTACTGTCTTCTGAAATCCTATACAAAAGCTGAGGACGATGACTTTCGTATTTTCCACAAAAATCTTGAATTTGCGGCTACAAGATAGGAATGGCATTGTACTCTCTTTCAAATCATATAACGTCTGAGTCCAGTAGCTCTCCACTTTAAAGACGTTCATATTGTTCCAAATCCATTTTATGGACAACTTAAAGCTTAAGGCTGCAAAACATCTAGAAAGTGGAGCCATAGTACCCACCACTGACCCGATAAACTGTGTTATTAGAATCACCAACGCTGACCACTTGTAATCTGACCTAAAGTCCCCTAGCGATCCAACATTGAAAAGTATAACAATAACATGGAGGACAGTGCTTATAGCAGATATTACCCCTGAAGCACAACTTGTAGCAGAGCAAGCTGTGAAGAACTGGGGATTGCCTGTTGATGCCATGATCCAGTAATTGCTCACATGCTGCTTTATCTTATCAACAATTAATCTTCCTGGTTCTTGGTCCTTCATAGCTGTTCCATGAGCTGCTTGGTATTTCATTTCTAGTATCTGTTTGGACTTTAGAATCGCTAAAGCTGAACATGCATGCATTAGCAGCAACATCAGTAACATAGCAACATAAATGATTGCTATTGGCTTAGTGTAATAACCTACAGAGTTTGAATAATAATCATCACCTAACACGTACCGAACATCAGTACTGGAAACAACACCCGTTTCTATTTGAATGCAAACATTCACAACTAAGGTGATTACCAGAACACCGAGAGCTATGATGTTTGAGACAAGTTCCTTGCTGTCCAAGGTTGCTAGAGCAGGCAATAAATGAGACATCATGGTGCACATAAATCCCATGCTTCCAACCTTTGCAGCCTGGTCCACATCACCTGGCATTGAATTATTTAAATCCACAGGTAGCTTCATTGCAATAGCTATTACAGAGAGAGAAGCAGCATTCAATGTGAAATATTTGCAAGGAAACCATAGCTTTCTGTTCCTTAAACCATGTAATAAATCAGCCACCATTGCAATGACGCAAAACAGAGATGCTAAGGCGATATATATCCCAATCCATGGCATAGGTTCGCTGAACCTGTTTTGCAGATCTGACCCGTATACTAAAGTGGTGTAAGACTGCAAGGAATATATCAACTCAGTTGGAACATTATTGTAAGATTTCAGTTGTTCCAAAAGATGGAGATATCCACTTAGGTCGGGACCCATAGTTCTATTCTTCTTCGGGATAGAAAATGATGATCTGAGGTTAACTAGAGGTGGGTGTAGGAAATGCCTCAAATATGCACATTGCAGAATTGTCTCCAGAAAGACAAAAAATTAGTTGTTTACAAATCGTATACAAGGAGTGGCCAGAAATATCCAAGGTTTTAAAGTAAGGAAGTAAAAAAAAAAAGAAGAGACGATATTGTTCAATGATAATGTTGTGTGGTTCTTAAGCCGTCCACATACAGTATTTAATCAATGACAAGGATGGATTTCGTTTGTTACTGGTAGGATTAGGTCCTTGTCACATTTAAATCAATAAAAAGAAATCAGATATAATTAATACCTGTGAATATCAAAGAAGCCGGCTCATGATGCATCCGTCCACTACTTAAAGAAAAATGAATATATGAAGTTATTAAACCGGCCGTCTAGTAGTCCATGAAACTCTTGAAAGTTGAACAAAATTGTCATGGGTTGGAGACTCAACATTCATATTTTTGCCAAATTCTTTGTTTCATAGCAGTTGTTTCCTATCTAAAATATAATCAAACTGCAAGAAAAATACAATGAGTAACATCTAGACACCCCAACATGGGCTAGAAAAGTATGACTTTTTGCTTATGTTATACGTCATAAGCCTGATTAAAAGACTTTTATAACAGGGATAGCAGAAACACTTCAAGAATATAACCGTATCCGAAGATACCTATACCGATGAAATAAGTCGTCGCTAAAAAATCAATCTATACCGACAACGTATCATCTGGATAGGCTGATTAATTTTTTTTTCCTGATTTGGTTTAAATAATCGAAACGATGTCGTTATTGTTTGGGCTATAGAGACGACTTGTTGTGGCTATAGCGTTATATCTTCATCTTGTTCATTGGTGCAACACTGTTCGCCGCACCGTCGTTTTTTGCTCTCTTATCCCAATCGGCGATTTCCGTTAGAAATTGACGACCTCCGTTTCCGCCTCACACTACAAGAAATAAAGGCATTACCGGCGACACCTTTAGCGTCGACAGGGACTTTTAGCGTCGACAAGGATTTTTAGCGTCTACTCAAAAGGCCTTTATCGCCGCTTAAGGCGTCGCCGGTAATGCCTTGTGGACCGAATCCATGTTATCCCCTTCTTGTAAACCCCAACCGCTCAATCAAGTATCTAATCCAATGGCTAGGGTCTCGTTTTCGCACAAACTCAATATCGTCGCTAAAGGTTGAAAAAAAACGCAGCATAAGTTCCCTCCATGTAAGTCGCCACAGTTTAATTGTTAGTGTGGCCGCTAAAGGTTTCGCTATTGATTGTCGCCGCTATTGGTCGATGTAGATAGCATACGACTCGTATTTCTGTTTTCAGCTCTCATTAATTTGTGTCCCAATTTTCCATCTACTCTACGACGACTCGTTGGATGATCACAACGATTTCTCACAACGAATTACTTTCGTCGCTATAAGAGATACCGACGACGCCTTTACGCCGCCGGAAACTCCCCAAGGTTCGTGTTTTCCGGCGATTTTTACTGTCACAAAATTTTTGGCGCTTTTGCTATCGATCTCCTCCAAGGTTCGTGTTTTCCTTCCTCATTTCTCATTTTCTTTCTATTTTAATGTTGCTTTCCATTTGTATTTGTGATTAACTGCAAAATTTAGTTTTGAAATTTTTTTGTGGCACTTTGGTACTTGTTGGATTTATAACACTTTGGTTGTTTATTTTGGTATGAAATTATAACACTATTTGATACCTAATCGGATGTCGTTATGTAATTCTTTTTCTGAATTTTAATTTCGTTACTTATCGTATTTTTTGCACTCAAAATTGTTGATTTAAAAAAAATTAATAAAAATTGAAAATTGTTATTACTGGCGACACTATTTCCGATGACAGCGGTGACAAGGTTATTAGCAGCGATGGCGGGTATTACTGGCGACAAGAGCATTAACGGAGACAAATATCTTTACCGGTGATAGTTTGAGCAATAGCGATACAGTAGTACATGCGACTTTTTACCGACAACAAGTCGCCGCTATTGTCTTTACCGACGACATTTCTAACCTTTACCGGCGATTTTTGTCTCGGCTAATTCCTTTTTTTCTTGTAGTGACAAAGTCCACCACCGACGACCAGGTACATTTCTTGGTCCTTCTTCTCTTATTTGTTTATAAGTTCTCATTTTTTTTATTTGGGTTTTTTTTCGGTGACTACCGGCCGTCACCACCACATGGGCACTGTCGGCTTCCAAAGTTCATTTTGGTGCTTAAGGTAAAATGTCTGGTTCCTATTGTCTTCTTTTTTTTTTCTAAATTAATTCACTTTTTTTTCTGATATGGTTTTCATTTTTCCGGTTCAGTCACCACCGGAGGACGTCCATCTCTCTCTCGATCGACAATCTTGCTTCACCAACCAACACCGTCCTTTTGGAAGTCGCAACCTACATTGAAGGTAAGCTTCAAGTTCCATATTCTCTCTTCTTCTCTTCCGATATTTCTCATGTTTTTTTCTTATTTTTGGTAATATTTTCTAGTGCCTACCAAGAGAGAGAGAGAGAGAGAGAGAGAGAGAGAGAGAGACGCCGACTACGAAGTTGTTGCAACCCCTTTCACTTGAAGTTGTTGCGGTTTTCTGAATTTAGGTGGCCTTTCTTGTTTTTCTATATATTTCTGAAAAAAGGCAAATGATATGCTTCTACATCCTACTTTACTGATTTTGGGTATAATTTGTTTTATTTTTGTGTTTAGATATATTGTATAATTGTAATAAACAAAATTAATGAGATGCTTAAATATGTTATTATTATTATATATATATATATATATATATATATATATATATATATATATATATATATATATATATATATATATATATATATATATATATATATATATATGGCTAGGTTATAATGTGGATGAACAACTATTGTGCGGACGTGTGTATATTGTTATTCTATGAGAATTACTAAGAAAATAGGTTGTTCAGTAATGTGAATACGTTCAACCTCACACAACTATTGTCATTTTCATGCATTCTCACTAATTCTTAATCATTTTTGTTCTGACACATCGTTTTTCACTCATTTTCATTCTTACAGAATACGACTCACTAACATTCTGACAACATTCTGACAGAATGAGAATAATAAAAAAAAAGTCTATAATAACCTTATAGACGATTTAATTAGTGAGAATGCATGATAATGACAATAGTTATGTAAGATTGAACGTATTCTCATTATCAAACAACATATTTTCTTTGTTATTCTCACAGAATGACACTGTCCATAGGTCCGCACAATAGATGTCAATTGACATTTGAACGTGTGTATATATATATATATATATATATATATATATATATATAAGTTAGTTGTTTATTACATTCAATGTATGTTTATTGTTTTCTTTATTTTAGGAAAGGATCCAATACGAGTTAAGCAAAATGCAAGAAGAGGTTGATGAGGAACCCGTAATTGAGGTTCATTGTCTCACACGTGCCCTCGGGGAGAGACACGGATATACACGTGGATTTGGAAGAAAACATAGAAGCGAGGCTTGATTCCCAAATGCAACCCCTCCCACATCATACCAATACCAACCTCAAAATATGAAGAATGCTCAATATTTTCCATCATCCCAAACAATTTAGCTAATACTTGCAAGAAATGCAACAAGGTTATATTAACTCATTAGCGACCTCTATCCAAACTACCAACCACCAACAATTCCCTAATTTCATTTCAATTCCAATATGTTTGCAATAAATACTTCTAAACCCGTACAAAACGAGGAGACCGAGGAAGGTGATGATGATTAATGTTAATATTTTGTTTAATCGTTTTGAACAATGTTTGTTGAATATTTGTTATAATTTTGGTTGTATCTCTTTTTGGTATGTACTAGACTTGAATTTTAACAATGTGTGTTGAATGCTGGTAATAGTTATTGAATGTATGTTTATGTTTCAAATTATATGGATTTGTTAAAAAGCAAGAACATACAATGGCTATACCGATAACATGTCGTTGGTATAGGTTATAACTGAAAAAATGAGTTTGACCTATACGGACTAAATGTCCTTATTATAGCTCATGGATGGAGAAATTGTTATTTACTTTTCCCACCGATAAGTTGTCGGTATATGTGGTACCTGTACCCGACGACATGTCGTTGCTAAAGATTACACATGTCCCGACGATATGTTTGAAGGGTTTTGAGCACTATGACATCCCTATGGTGCACATAAAACCTTAATGCTTTGGATCTAAGTTTTCTCTAGTTATACATGCAATATTCTTTTTCCAAAGCATGAAGCCTAACTAGCATACAAATTTGATATTTGAATCATAAAAACTAGTTAGATGATTACCTCTTGTTGTAGCTTGTAGAAGTTGGCCTTTCAAGAGCTTAGCACCTCAAGTGTGATGCCTCAAATGTTTCACAAAACACCACCAACAATTGGATGACAATAAGAGAGAGCTTGGAGCACCAAAAATCGGCTATATCCTCTTAGAATACTCTTGGTCCGATTTTAGGGGCTTAGAGGTTACATATATAGTGTAGAATTTCAAGAGTCACTTGTAAACCCTAATTCTTACACTTAGGCTTATGATCCAACAATTGATTTGGACTAACACTTCATGGACTATCTCATAAGCTTAGTCCATCACAAATCAATCATGGATCATTAGCCTAAACCATATGTATCATTGATTTACATAATCAGTCCCCGTTAATTTAATCAGTCTCTTTTGATCACTAAATTAATTCCAAATTAATTCTTGATCAATACTAATTAAATAATATGATTTCTCAATTAATATATTATAGTCATAATATATTAATAAATCACAAATAACCACTTTCTTAAATATCCATCCTATCAAATTGTTCTGGTGAGTGCAACCTAAAATGGACCATGCTACTATCGGGTTAAGTACATACCAATTATAGTTATGGGCTTAGACACCTAATCCAACAGTCTCCTACTTGGATAAGTCTAATAACTATAACTGTCAATGCAACTTCAAAATCCGATTAGCAATCGTAGCTCTCAAAAGCCGTTGTCGAATTCTAACGCGTCCTTTAGATAAGGGATCATATAATCCTCTGTTCTTCAAGATATCGTGTGGACAAATACATGGAACATAGTCATATTTATTGTCCAGCAGTTTGTTTCCTGATTTCTGATTTGTTTGACATAGAACTTAATTGAACACATCAATTGAGTCCTGAACGGGCCCGACACATATGTCAAAACAAAATCATCGAGGGGCCCAAGATATCTCTTTTAATCCTCTTAGGATAAACGGAACATATAAACTTCGACTTATATGCTTGTACTAATTACTTGTTAAATTATACACAATCGTACGTTTTATAACATCAAGTTACTGATGCGTTTTCGTATTATCAATGCACAACCAACTCGTAATCAACAACTCATATATCTTGTTTTGAAGACTATACGATATTATCGTCTCACAATCACTCGTGATAAATTCCATGAAGTGATTCATGTGAGCGTGGGTTTAATCCAATACTCAAATCTTATTTTAGGAGCACTCATGAATGTTGTAGCAAACGTTTGCTATGTCTAAACACTTTATACAATCTACAAGCCAATTCATGACAGTCTTGTCTCAATACCTACTTCCAAAGTATGATCGACTGTGGATGGTTTGAATAATCTTATTATTCTGGAAGCCAAAACATGCAAAATGAAACAATAGTAAACAATTGACACAAGATAGTAACTTTACTCATAAATAAAACTCCTTTTATTTAATCATCAAATGTCAATTACATTTTATCTATTACAAGTTTCTAAATAGCTATCTAATCACTAAAACTAATATTGTCCTTCATCCTAATACTCCTAGCATGCTGTAAGTGCTTAACCCTACTCAGTCCCTTCGTAAGGGGATCTGCTGGGTTCTCCTCTGATGAGACCATCTTTACTATGAGATGTCCTTCTATCTAATGTCTTATGAAGTGATATTTTATGTCGATGTGCATGGATCTGCCATGATCCCTTGGTTCCTTGGTTAAGGCGACCTCACTCTCGTTATCACAGAAAATCTCCATAGGCTTCTTTATAG
Organism: Lactuca virosa; assembly: GCF_052849685.1. Lineage (NCBI taxonomy): Eukaryota > Viridiplantae > Streptophyta > Magnoliopsida > Asterales > Asteraceae > Lactuca > Lactuca virosa. The sequence goes on from NC_136431.1 coordinate 75,996,469, forward strand.
CTGGTACAACTCCAAGGTCTCCGATGAAATTCTTTAGCCATATCGACTCCTTCGACGCTGTACTTGCTGCTATGTACTCTGATTCGCACGTTGAATCAGCTACAGTCTCCTGTTTGGAACTTTTCCAAGTTACTGCTCCTCCATTTAGGGTAAATACCCAGCCCGAATGAGAGCGGAAATTATCTCTGTCGGTCTGAAAACTGGCGTCACTATACCTTATCACTCTCAAGTCATCACTCCCACTGAGGGTAAGCACCCAGTCCTTAGTCCTCCGTAGGTACTTAAGAATGTTCTTTACTGCAGTCCAGTGAGCTCTACCAGGATTCCCCTGATATCTGCTGACCATGCTCAAAGCAAAGGCCACATCAGGGCGAGTACATGTCATAGCATACATGATCGAGCCAACTACGGAAGCATATGGTACTCGGATCATCTCTTCTATCTCGGCATCGGTACTCGGACTCTGAGTCTTACTCAGTTTGGTATTGCTCAGGATGGACAATTCACCTTTATTGGAATTCTCCATGCTAAAACGTTTCAACACCTTGTCCAAGTAGGTACTTTGACTAAGTCCTATTAGAATTTTACTCCTGTTTCTCAATATCTTTATCCCTAGAATGTAAGTAGCTTCCCCGAGGTCCTTCATAGCGAAACACTTTCCAAGCCAGGTGAAACATCCCAAAAATACCGTCCAAAAATTTCGTTTTTAAATCGGTAATAAAACCATAAATATTATCATCATCATATAAAATCATAAACCATGTATCTCATAATATTGTAATATATGTCAACATATCAAAATCTGATATCAAATATCAGATTAAATCTCTTAGGCTAGAAAACTGTGGTGTGTACCATGCTAGCTGAAGTACCTGAAACCAAACTGAAAACTGTAAGAACGAAGCTTAGTAAGCTCCCCTAAACTACCACATACCATACATATAACATATAACATGTAACATAAACTTAGGGACACCGCCCAGCTGCATCGGGACGAACCCGACATCAGACTCCTGCCCAGCATCGGGCTCACCCCGACATCAAACCACGTCTGGCATCGGTCTCACCCCGGCATCAGGATTGCCCCGACATCGGGCTTACCCCGGCATATACACAACATAACATAGATCATAATCACATAACATAAGCATATAACATACATCGGGCTTACCCCGACATCGGACCAAAGCCCGGAACACATAACACATAACATACAAGCTAACATGCATCGGGCTTACCCCGACATCGGACCTAAGCCCGGAACACATAACACATAACATGCATGAATCACAAAGACATCAAGCATACATACACCCTTCTTGGGACCGCCCCGGTATCGGACCGTAGCCCGGAACTACGAACATCTAAACGGACCGGCATTATGGCCTTAGACCCGTTCCTACTGGAGAGAAACTCACCTTGCAAAGCTGTCTGCAAAATCTCGCGGTGAGGAATATCCGATAGCTACTCAAACGACTCCCCGACTATCAATGCCCCAATAATACTTAGTCAAAATCTGATAAACCTTCTCAGGGTAAAATACCCATTTCACCCTTGGTCAAAGTCAACATCCTAGTCAAAGTCAAAGTCAAGGTCAACCCCGAGTCAACCCCAACTCGTCGAGTTATCTCCTAACTCGTCGAGTTCTATGCTATCCAGTCTTGTGATAACTTAGTCAACTCGTCGAGTCCCTTCACAGACTCGTCGAATTCTACCTTGTACAGAATCGGGACAAAACGACTTAAACTCGTCGAGTCCCTCCTTGGACTCGTCGAGTTCTTCAATTTCTGAGTCCTAATCATGCTCAACTCGCTGAGTCATCTCCTAGACTCAACGGGTTCACTCAAAACCAGAAAAGGGGTTAGGGGTCCACGACCCGACTCACCGAGTCACAAGAACAAATCGTCGAGTCCCCCATAAGCCAAAACCATACAACCAATTCTAATCAAATCCAATGCTTCCAACTCAAAGATTTGGACTCCTTAGACTAGCATTACACATAAAGTTGCTAACTTTACGTGCATGCATGGTGTTATAAAGCTAAAACACCCACCACAAGCTAAAATGGAGGTCTAAGTCATGGAATAGGGCCATGGCTGAAGTAAAGGTGGCAACTTTGAGCTTCTAAAGCTCAAGAGTGCCCAGATCTGAAGTCCATACATCACCAAGAGTTCAAATCTCAGAAATGACCTTGGAAATAGCCCAAAAGTGACAATATGCATGCTCAAAAGAAGATCTAAGTGAATAGAAGCCAAGGTATAAGCTTTATACCTCTATCAAGACAGAAATGAGTCCTAAGCTCTGGATCTTCAACCTTCCTTCTGCAACTCCAAGTCCTTTCTTCCTTCTTCTAGCTTTAAATCACAAAAATGGCAAGAAAATAGCTCAAGATCACTCAAGGTTGATTACGGTTTCGATATCAGGGTTTGGAGGTGATAGTGGCTGAGGTGGAGGCCAGATATGATGCTTAAATAGGGTGCAAGCCCTAAAGATTAGGGTTTCATCCAGGCTGTCCTACTCGTTGAGTCGAGACTCCCAACTCGTCGAGTAGTTCACTTAAAACACGCGCATACACTGCCTTCTACTCGACGAGTTAGGGCCACCAACTCGTCGAGTAGCCCTTCCAAAATGAATAAATAATTAAGTTAAAATGCATACCAGGAACCAGGCGTTACAATTCTCCCTCATCTTGTTTAAACTCTTTGAACTATTTAAAAGTTTTTGACTTATGCTTGATTAAGTAGATATACCCACATATGCTATAATCATCGGTAAAAGTCACATAGAAGCGGTTAGCATCCCTTGTGGTGGATCTGAAGGGCCCACATACATCGGTGTGTATGAGATCCAACAAACCCTTACTTCTTTCACAAGTACCAGTGAAAGGTGACTTGGTTATCTTTCCAAGCAAACAAGATTCGCATGTGTCATCTGACTTTAAGTCAAATGACTCCAACACTCCATCCTTTTGGAGTTGGGCTATGCGCTTCTTGTTGACATGTCCAAGACGACAATTCCACAAGCATGCCTTGTCCAAACCATTGGACGAATCAATATGCAATACATTATTTCCTAAGTTGTCTACAACCATCACAGTTTCATATATACCATTACAAGGCAATGCTTCAAAATAAAAGATACCATTATAAAAAGCATTTATAGAACCAATTTCATTATTAAATGAAAATCTAAAACCTTGTTTATACAAACCATGAAAAGAAATAATGTTTATCGCCATATCTGACGAGTAGCAACAATTATTCAAATCTAATTCTAACCCACTACTAAGCAATAAAAAAAACTCCAATCTTGGTGACAGGCGACACTTTCCTATTCCCCATGATCAAGTTCATCTTCCCGTGCTCCACACCCCTACTTCTTTTTAGTCCCTGCAAATCAGAACAAATGTGAAAACCACATCCTGTATCAAGGACCTAAGAGTTAGCATGTGATGAGTTATTAGACATAATAGTGTAAATACCTGCATGGGTGGGCTTTATCTTCCCATCCTTGATGTCCTGCAAGTATTTGGGCAGCTTCGCTTCCAATGCCCCTTTTCATGACAGTAGAAGCACTCTACTTCTTTTGGACTGGAAGAGGGAGCAGCAAAACCACCTTTGGTCCCACTAGAATAGGATCCATTATGGGAATTTCCCTTGTGGCTCTTATAAGGAGCCTTCCTCTTCTTCCCTTTCCCATGTCCAATTTCCAGAATAGGGGCAACAACAGTAGGAGTAGATACAACTGATTTTCCTTTCAAACTACTTTCAGCAGCTCTGAGAAGGCCTTGAAGCTTGCTAAGGGTGACTTCATCCTTGTTCATAAGATAAGTCATACGGAACTGATCATAACAAGAAGGTAAAGAGTGTAGGATAATGTCGATAGCCAACTCTTCATCAAAATTGACATTCACTTCAGCAAGCGGTCCACAAACCTTTGCATCTTTTGCAAGTGGGTCGTGATCGACTCTCCATCCTTCATTTTTTTTGTTATCATGGAGGAGATGATTTTATACCTTTATTGTCGAGCACTTTGATGGTACCTTTCCATCAAGTCTTGGTGCATCTCGAAAGGATAGTATTCCTCATAGGACTTTTGAAGTTCAGTTGTCATAGTGGCAAGCATGACGCATGCCACCTTTGTCGTGTCCTTCTCATGAGCCCTATATTCAGCAACCTCTTCAGGAGTAGCAGTTGCTTCATCCACCTCCTTAAGCTCTTTATTGAGGGCATATTCTTTGTCCTCGTAACGAGTGACCATCCGAATGTTCCGAATCCAATCATTGAAATTCGATCCATCGAAAATGACCCTCCCACACAAGTTCATGAGGGTGAAAGAGCTAGAAGGGTTTGAGCCAGAAGCGGTGTTGGAAGACATCTGAAAAGAAGGATAAAGTTTAGATTAGATAATAATCCTTAACATAACACCCAAATGAAATATTAAGGCTAGGACCCAACACAATATTTCACAATTTGGAAGTGGGATGTCGTAATCCAATTGCAAAATATTTGAAGGTAGGTAAATCACAATTTACCAATTTCCACCATGAAAAACGAAAAAGAGTATTAAGTTTTAAATGAATTGAAATTCCTAGATTTTTTTGAGATTCATTAAACTTTTCAATGGCATGTTTAAATCACGATTATGCCCTTCAAGTTTATGACTGGGATAACGAGGATCACAAACAAGGTGTGAATAACCATGCAAATGTGCTTGCTACTCTCGATGTCATTTCTCACCTAATCAATGTGTCGGTTAACCACACACGCTCCATTGATCTATGACAAACATCAAGCTACCCTTTTCCACCCTTGTTAGTCCTAGTTAATGTAACGGTTAACCACATGCGCTCCACTAACGACTTGGCAAAGTGCAAAGTGCAATTTCGTGGAATAGCACCATTCTCACATTTTTCCTAAAGTAACTAAGATTGAGAATTTATAAGAGTTTAGGCGGCCGATTAATGTTTCTCGAAAATCTGCAAGCAGAAGATCCTACTCGTTAGTGGGTTAGAATTAGATTTGAATAATTGTTGCTACTCGTCATGAAGATCTGCAAGCAGAAGATCCTACTCGAATGTTAGTGAACCTTGTTTATACAACATTGTTAGTGAACCGATTAATGTTTCTCGAAGATCTGCAAGAAGAAGATCCTACTCGTCGAGTGCATGAACTGGACTCGTCGAGTTGCCAGTCTGTGAGTGAACTCCTCGAGTCAAATAATAGGACTCGTCGAGTCCATCAGTCAGAGGCCATAAATGAGACTTTTTCAGCTTTGAAAGTTTAACCAATGCATCAATATAATAGAAAACACCCAAGGCTCTGATACCACTGAAGGGTTTTGAGCACGATAACATCCTTATGGTGCAGATACAACCCTAATGATTTGGATCTAAATTTTCTCTAGTTATACATGCAATATTCTTTTTCCAAAGCATGAAGCCTAACTAGCATACAAATTTGATATTTGAATCATAAAAACTAGTTAGATGATTACCTCTTGTTATAACTTGTAGAAGTTGGCCTTTCAAGAGCTTAGCACCTCAAGTGTGATGCCTCAAATGTTTCACAAAACACCACCAACAATTGGATGACAATGAGAGAGAGCTTGGAGCACCAAAAATCGGTTATATCCTCTTAGAATACTCTTGGTCCGATTTTAGGGGCTTAGAGGTTACATATATAGTGTAGAATTCCAAGAGTCGCTTGTAAACCCTAATTCTTACACTTAGGCTTATGATCCAACAATTGATTTGGAATAACACGTCATGGACTATGTCATAAGCTTAGTCCATCACAAATCAATCATGGATCATTAGCCCAAACCATATGTATCGTTGATTTACATAATCAGTCCCTGTTAATTAAATGAGTCTCTTTTGATAACTAAATTAATTCCAAATTAATTCTTCATCAATACTAATTAAATAATATAATTTCTCAATTAATATATTATACTCATAATATACTAATAAATCACAAATAACCTCTTTCTCAAATATCCATCCAATCAAATTGTTCTGGTGAATGCAACCCAAAATGGACCATGCTACTATCGGGTCAAGTACATACCAATTATAGTTATGGGCTTAGACACCTAATCCAACAATGTCGTCACTAAAGGTAAATAATAAATCTTTTTTTTCGAAAATCAGTCCCCACGGACCCTTTACAGATGACTTGTCATCTTTTAAGGGGTATCTATCCCGTCGACTTTTTCCAATTTTAGCGGTACATAAGTACCGACGACATTTTACCGATAACGTGTGATTAGTATAGGCTATTCCGACGACATGTTGTCAGTATAGGGACAAAAACAGTTGTTGGGAAAGGGGGTTATTCTTGTATTGAATCATCGTCTAGATACTTGAGGGCTATTCATTATGGGACTAACTATAATGATGACGAACAGATCCACTGTGTGGCTAACTCGCACATAGAGTGCTTGGAATACCGACCAAATTTAAAGTGGTTAGATAGTATCATATATAAATGATAGAATACGAAAATCAAATGACTTCTAGCCCAACGATATCAGATGTTTGTCTTCGCTCCTTTAGGTTGAGTGTTCATGTCTCTTCTAGATCATATGTGGATTTATGAGTAGTTTAGGAATAGATTAGAGTTGTCGTTTCAAAAAATGATCTAACACAAATAAATGATAAACATATATGTTAAATTTGTATAATACATAGACCAATGTTTAAACCCCATACCGGCACTATTGGAGCGTAAAGACTTAAGTGAACGTGCTCTTCGTGAGTAAAAGTATTCTTTCAGTCCAAAGGTGCTCTTGGTGTGCCAATTTTCTCTTGGTGATTAAAAGGTCTTCTTGGTGAGCAAAGGTGCTCTTGGTGATGAAAAGGTGTTATTGGCTTCCAAACGTGCTCTTGATGAGGAAAGCTATTCTTGGTGATCTAAATATGCTCCTGGCATCCAAATGTGCTCTTGACAAGAAGATGTGCTAATAGTGATCAAAATGTGCTTTTAGCCTCCAAAGTTACTCTATGAGTTTAAAGTGTGCTCCAGGTGAGCAAAGTATTCAGGCATGAGGAAGATGCACTAAAGGCATCAAGATACATGCTAGTCGTCATGATGTTCCATAATGAAGTAGGGTACACCCCTTTAGAGCATGATGGAGCCCTGGTAGCCAAGTATGCCCCTATGGGTGGTCAATGTCCTGCTTGGTGGCACTCCTAAGTTAATGACAAGTGGTCATGCATATCTATCAACATTGAAGGTTCTAGAAACACATGCATGGCATCTCGTGATTGGTTGAAAATTACGTCATCCCTTTCATGGGATAATTATGTATGGGTCTGGACCATCATAATTAGGGTTTCCAATGCTTGCCTATAAGTAGCAAAACATCCTAGTCATTATTCATTGCGTAAAAATTTCAAGAGAGCAATTATTGTGAGGTTAATAGCACATCATTTGGAGTAGTTTGTAAGCCAACCATATTCTTTTCTTTTGAGAGCTCAAGTGAGGTGCAACCAATGTTAGTGATTGTAATTCTTGTTAGAAGTTAACAAAATCCTCTCTCTCTCTCTCTCTCTCTCTCTCGTTTACACGTAGATGTAAGCCAGATTATATGCATGATGTTAAATATTTTGTTTCGATTTTACAATTTTTTGTTGCAATTTTTTTGAAGTTTTATTTCGCTTGTTTTAACAAAGTTTGTATATCATTTTTCTGAAGTTTTTAACTTGTTTTGTTGAATTACCCAACAAATTTGTATGTTGCGTATTTAGAAGAATATACAAAAAATTATGAAACGGGTTGTTAGGAAAATTAGGAATTTCACAAAGTAAAGTAAAATATGACTTACCAATCGTCAAAAAATCAGTAGAGCAAAAAAATCCGAACATTTAAATTTGGGAAAAATGGTTAAAAACATGCTTAATTGTATGTAATATATCTCCTTTCAGTGAATGTCGAGCGGTTTTGATAATTGAATGGATATTATGTATATAACATATGCTAATATGTCATATTATGCTAGTCGTTTAAATTAACCTAATAAATAGAAACTAAGCATCTTTCATCGGTACCTTAAATAATTTCAAGTGCCACAACAATACTACAAATCCAAACGTAACTTGAATGTTTTTATAGGAAAGTGATTCGTAAACAACAGTTTTTTGTCATATACAACAATTTATGCATTATAGAGTTGTACAGTACAACATTTTAAAGCACCAATTGTTGTGTATAGAGAAAAATTATTATGTACAAATCATCTCCCTAGGAATTATAAGAAACCAAATCTGCAAGGTTTAACCTATGTATTTATACACCAGAAATGCTTTGCTAAAATTGAAGCCTTAATTGTTAAGCATATGATTGAGGCCTTGTATGGGAGATTAGTTTTTTGCTAAAAAAAACTAGCTGATAGCTGATAAACTATCTTATAAATAATAGTGTCCGCTAAAAAGTAGCTTGTAACTAAATTATAAATGTAAAATGTCATAAATGGACACTTACATGCATATATCTAAAAGAAAAAAAATAGATTTAATTAAGGTCATATTTGGAATATTATTTTTTTTAAAAAAAAAAGAAGAGAAATTAAGTAATCTAACCCATATAAATGAAGTCCTTGAAAAAATAACCCATTTTTTTTGTAAAATAATCACTTTGTCTAGAATAGTTCATTCGGGAGCGAACGTCGAGATACCAGTGTAACACCCTGTTTATTTAATAAATAAATAAATAAATTGACGAATGTATACTAGCCCTAAAATCAATAATTATATAAGCAGGGTGTTGATTTCGAGGAGTTAATTGGCATAATTTAGAAGTTGAGGGTTAAAAGTGTATGTTCCGGATTGGTTTTGGTAAGTATTATTGAAAGCAGGGACTAAATGGTAACTTCTGGGACTTCATTTGAAGAGATTTTGGGTCTAAGGGGCTGTTTGATATGTATTGGGACTTATTATGAAAAGATTTATGGAAGTAGGGGCTAAGGAGTAAATTCTGGACTTCGTTTGAAAATAATTGTATAGGGAGGGGCTACTTGGTAAAATGTGGACTGCATTTGAAGAGATTTTAGATGGCTGGGGTTAAAAGGGTAATTTATGGATTTATTTTGAAGTAGAAGAGGGAATGAGGGACTGAATATGTTATTATGGAAATAAGTTCACGGGGGTTCGGGGTATATAACACGTCACCCCCCAGTCCAAACCCTAACCCTATGCAATAACACCCGCCGCCACCTTATGCCTCCGGATCCTCCCAGCCGCCACCCTCACTCCCATTATTTTCGGCACCGCTGCTACGCCACCATGGTTGCCGTCGATGGAGTCGGATAACACCGAAGAGAACCGAAGCACCTGTTGTATCTGTTCCATCATGTTTTGTTGAAGACGTCGCCGCCATGTGACCTCGCTGTGACGCTAGTGCTCTCCAGCAGCTGCCTGCCGTCTTGAGGCTGCCGCGTGGGTTGTGGTTTATGTCGCCACCGATGAATGACGGTACTGTTTTTGGCTCGCGTGGTGGTTTCGCTTTAGGGGGGAAGGTCCTGTTGTGTAGGGGTTGTGAAGAACCACCATGGCGGCCGGCCATGGTGGCTGTCTTCGTCAGCACCACCGCAAACGTTGTTGTTGCCGCTAGCACTACCGTTTCCGGCTGTAGGCTTCACAAATGAATGTCTCACTCTGCCATGGTGGCTGTGTGATCGACTTTGGGAAAGCATGGTTCACTCTGTCAAGTCCTCCGACGTGTGGCAGCCTCGGTTGGCTGTAGGCTTCACAAATGAATGTACTCGGCTTAATGCCTTTTGTGTGTGTGTGTTTAGGGATGTTGTGTCGCCGGAAAGCAAGAGGACCACCATGGCAGCCAACCATGGTGGTTGCCGCCGGTTATAGCTTGGCTGCCACCACTTACCACCACCGGCCACCACAAGGGTGGTTGTGTGTGTGCGTGTGTGTTATTATTAGCGTGTGTATGTGTGTGTATTATCGAGTTGTACATTGTAATGGTGCCAAAATAATAATAGAAATATCAAACCACCACCGTAGGGTGGTGGCTGCCGCCCCCGGCCACCGTGTCGGGTGGCGGTGTGCTTCCCTTGTGAGTTTGATTCGTTTGGGGTTCTTGAAACCCTAATGGGCCTAGGAAACCCTAATGGGCTTAAGGACTTGGTTTTGGGCCTATTGGGCTATGAATGGGTTGGAAACCCTAATTAGGGTATAGAAAACCCTAATTTTGGTATATGGGCTTTGGATCAATCGGGACCCGCATTAGAATCGTTTATTAAATTAAAATATTAATTAATAACCATTTGCAATTAACCTATGGCCATGTGGGACTTAATGGATTAAGTCCTTAATGGGTTAAGTAGGGACACTTAACCCTAATCATCATTTTATGTGAAACCCTAATTTCAATTGTGCCTTAAGTTGGGCCTTTCTATTGGGCTTTGATGATTGGGATAATAATGGGCCATCCAAGAACAAGCAAATGGGCTAAAATAATTTAATGGGCCTAGGGTAAGGCCCATGTAAGGGATTGGGCCCAATTTGGAAAATTGGGCCATAGATGGGCCATAGTTTGGGCCTTAATGACTATATAATGTTGGGCCTTAGAATAGGACGATGTAAAGACTTGGGCCAAATTTGGAAAATTGGGCCATATGTTGGGCTTTGAGCCATAGTTGGACTTTTGGGCCTTTGGATTGAGCCTCGGGCTTGAATCAAGCCAAGTTCAGGGTAGAGTAGCCTTTTACCCCCAAGCATGGACTTATGGTTATGTATTGGAACCCAATTATTAATTGGGTGTTATTTTGGTGTTGACAGTTCGGGAATCTGTCATCCAGCAGCTGGGGTTGAGTCTGCGGGACTTCAGCAGTGTGGGGTTGAGTCTATAGGACTTCAGCAATGTGGGGTTGAGTCTACGGGACTTCAGCAGTGTGAGGTGAGTTACCTTCCAGTAGGAGTGGGTCTACGGCCACAATGCCGGCCCACTAGTAGGAGTTGTTTGTTAGATGATTGTCTTTGTAATAATTATCTGGTGTGTTGTTATCTAATATGCTTTATGTGCTAGGATACTATGACATATGTGTTAGTAGTGGTAAGGGTGATATAGCCCCTAGTTACCGGTTGAAAGATACCGAAGGGGTAGATAGTACCCATGCATGCCTAGCAGTATGATTATGATATGTTATTATGTGATAGTGGTAGGGGTAAAATAATCCCCGGTTACAGATTGAAAGATACCGAAGGCAGTTACCGGTTGAAAGATACCGAAGGGGTCGACAGAACTCATGCATGATATGTTATAATGTGATCAGTACGCTTATGATATGTTATTATGTGATAGTGGTAGGGGTGAAATAGTCCCGTTTACCGGTTGAAAGATACCGAAGGGGGAGGTTAGTTCCCGAATACCGGTTGAAAGTTACCGAAGGGGAGGTTAGCTCCCGGTTACCGGTTGAAAGATACCGAAAGGGAGGTTAGCTCCCGGTTACCGGTTGAAAGATACCGAAGGGGAGGTTAGTTCCCGGTTACCGGTTGAAAGATACCGAAGGGGAGCCCAGCTCCCAGTTATGTCAGACAGATACCGGTTGAAAGCTACCGAGGGATAGGCATTATGTGGTATGTGGTATGATGGGGGAACTCACTAAGCTTCGTGCTTACGGTTTATAGTTTTGGTTTCAGGTACTCGTTTTCAAAGGAAAGGAGTCGGCTTGATCGCAGCGCATCACACCATGTTTTCCGCACATGAGATCTTTGGGATTACACTCTGATATGGTTTTATGATAATATGTTTTGATTATTGACACTTTGGTTTGACATGAGATATTAATATGAATGTTTTATACTGTTGGTTTAATATAATAACTTAATTAAAACGAAATTATTGGTCTTGAATTTTGGGATGTTACAACCAGAGTAGGATTTTGGACAAGCATTCCAGAACAGTCAATTTTTTTTACTAATATATGTGTTGCGTCTTAATTCTTTTGTTTTTTTTATATCCACGTGTTTTTTATATCCATGCATGTACACTCTCGAATTTTTAATTATTTTTCTAAAAACCGTATCTTTCTCATACGAACTCTATTTTCGATGTTTTTTATATCCACGTGTAGCTATCGACAAGTACTATAACTTTTATTTAGTCTCCTTCAGATAATTCTAAATTTATTTTTAAAGTTATATTTTTATAGGTTTAGACTGTTAAAGTGTGTATAAAAATCATAAGTCTTTCATACTAATTTCGTTGTTGGCTGTCTTTATATCGATTGGAATCATGTTTATGAGATCTTCAACTATTGTTTATATTATTTTGGCTTACAATCAACCGTTCATATTTCGATTTCTGTAACGCACACTGCTGTACTAAAAATTTGAAAATTCATAACTTCCTCATATATAGTCACATTTACACAGTCTCTATACGTATGCTCTCCCTTTTATGATTAATACGAATTTCGTTTAGATTACTTAGGCTAACAAGCAATCTATCATTCACTATTTACGACGCACATTGTAGCATATGGTTGAACGCGAAACTCCAAGGGATACTAACTTATTCGTATAAAGTCAGATTTAAGTGTTTTATATACCCATAGAATCGTCATCATGCCTACTACCACTCTCATCAAGACAATTTATCCAAAATAACTTGCTATTAAAAACATCTATTTATCGCTCGTAAAGCATATGATGTATAATTATTACTTATTATATCTTAAATTTTTTGCCCAAATTTGCCTGCGTTACACTAAATTAGGGCGATCAATCCACGCTGAGCTAAAAGTCCACCATTCCGCACGATTCTAATCTTCTGTCGACTCCAAATTTTGTATAAGTCTATTATTCTGTTAACAAAATTATAAAAGTATAAATAAGAATAAATTATAAATATAGAATAAAATTATAAATTATATAAGTAATCATATGATGTTGATGATTAGAAATGGGTTTGCATTGGTCCACATACATCTTATTCATTTTCGACCATCCAAAAGCCCAAGAGATCACATTCGTTTGCCGGATAGCAAACAAATTGCTCATAGGAAAACTCTAAAAAATCCATATGTGAAGGAATCGTGAATTAGAATACGATCCAACTGAAAAATATTAAATTTGTAATCATGTATTTTACCTTAAAAGTGTATAAAAATCTGTTTAGAGTGTACGCCATTTTTTGAGGTTTTTTAGGGTTTTCTTCGACTAGATGTATAAGGTTCTCAACCTTGTTGAATACAGTTAATAGTTGAGGGTACAATTGATCCCAAATTATCTTCCGCTATGGATATCTATAACATAAAAAAATATCACAATTAAATTTGTAAAAAATATTAGTAATGATAAGTTAATTATCAATCAACCACATGATACATGTTGAATTCATCAAGGTTGGATAACAAAGCGAAATACTCCTTTGTCACATGCTAACGAGTGGCCGCCCATTTAAAACCTTCTTTAACAAATATAGAAGACATATAGATACCGCATCCTCGTCCGATAACTCATTAAGCGAACGTTTAAACAAATCAACAACATTGTCTAATTTCATGGAGACATTCCTCGGAACTATAGGAAATACACGATAATAGAAGGCGACGCCGGAAACGGGGGCAAGAAAATAGTCACAATAGTGGAAGTCATTGCGAAGACAGATGTCTTTCTTCTCAAAAGACAGCTCGCAACCCCCAATCTCGAAAACCATTTCTTCTACTTCTCTTCGAGGGTCCATGATAACTTCGTGGCAAAACACGCAATATAGAAGTAAAGGATCCCCATCTATCGCATGAATATCTAACCACTTCCCAAAACATGAAATCATGAACATAGTCTCACATACCGATCCTTCTTTTATTTTTTCACGAATAACGAAACCGAGTTTGGGTTTGCAAGTAAGTATAACTGATACATCAAAAATATGGTTGTGCTACAAATATAAAACATGTTAAAATCATATTGCATAACAAAAAGCAATGAACATTCTAGACATATTCTTCACCATCCATATTGTTTTTCGTGTTTCGGACAAGTTCAATCATATTCCAGAATGGTTTCTTTACAAACCTATAAAAATGGTCCCTATGGTTCACCAAAGCTCACAAACTTAGTCCATGCTAATTTTTTTTTAACATAGATGGTCCATTTGGTTTGCAAAACTTACATTGATGATTCTTTTTACTGACACCGTCAATTTTCAGCCGTTAGGGAGTGAATTCGTAACGGTATTTTCATCTTTTCAAATATAAGAGGGACTGAATTTGTGATATTAAGTAAATCACATGGACCATTTATGTAACCCCTCTTGAAACAATATAAATGCTAGAAATTGAAGGAAGAAAGTTTCAAACTTCGGACCCCCACCCTCTCTCCTTTATCAGCCAAGGCCCTACCCAAATAAGCTAGAAACAAAATTGTTTTATATTTCCAAAAACTAATTAATATTATCTAAAATCATAAAAATTAATAATAAAAATATTAAAAAAATATATTCCTACAAAAACTAGTTTTAATAAAAATTATATATATATATATATATATATATATATATATATATATATATAACGTATTGAAAAAATATTTTTTTAGAAACAATTCATATGTTTTTTTTATGTATTTGTTTTACGTAAAATATATTTTTTTTATGTATTTAAAAAATACGTTTTCGTATAATATGTTATTACATTGTTATGAACCTAAAATATTTTTTCACGTTTTCATAAAAAATATAATTTTTTTTCTTTCACATAATTTTTTTTTACGTTTTTTCTTTTTGTGAAATATGTTTTTTTTATGTATTTAAAAAATACATTTTTGTATAATATGTTATTATCTTGTTATAATCGGACAATATACTTTTAAATACATAAAAAAAATGTAATAACATATTATACGAAAACGTACTTTTTAAATAAATAAAAAAAATATGTTTTCGTATATTATATAATTATGATGTTATAACCTAAAATATACTTACAACGTTTTTAGTTTCAGATTATAACAATGTAATAACATATTATACGAAAGAGTGTTTTTCAATACATAAAAAACTTATTTTACATAAAAAAACGTAAAGAAAACATATCATTTTACGTGAAAGCGAAAAAAAGAACTTATTTTTTTTACTTGAGAGAAAAAAAAAACTTATTTTTTTATGAAAACATGAAAATATGTTTTATGTTCAAAACAATGTCACGACATATTATATGAAAACGTATTTTTTTAAAAAATAAAAAATATATATATTTTACGTAAAACAAACACGTAAAAAATCATATAAATTGTTTGTAAAAAGAATTTTGTTATTTTTTTTATTTTTTTTGCAATACACTAAAAATATATTCTGTTTTATTAAAAAAAGTTTTTGGTAAAAATATGTTTTTTAATTTATTATGATTATTGTTTTTATGATTTTAGATAATATTAATTAGCTTTTGAAAATATAAAACAAGTTTGGCTTTAACTTAATTGGGTAAGGCTTTGGTTGACGAGGGAGAGGGGGAGGAGGTTCCAAGTTTGAAGCATGCATCTTTTATTTTCTAGAGTAAATTACACGAATAGTCCCTATGGTTTAGGGTAATTTGCACGTTTGGTCTCTAACTTATTTTTTTAACTTCGAAGGTCCCTACAGTTTGTTTTTGTTGTGCGTTTGGTCCTTGTCTTACCTAAAAAAACTATTTTGCCATTGATATTTTTAATTTATTTGAATAAGACTGGGTATATAAGGTATAGTAAGGTAAGATGGGATTGGGGTTGGGTGTGTTTATTTAAATAAATTAAAAAATCGATGGCAAAATAGTCTTTTTAGCTAAGAAATGGACCAATCGTGCAATAAAAACAAACTATAGGGACCTTCCGAGTTAAAAAAATAAGTTAGGGACCAAACTTGCAAATTATCCCAAACCATAGGGACCATTCGTGTAATTTACTCTATTTTCTAGCATTTATATTATTTTAAGATGAATTACATCAGTGGTCCTTTTGGTTTACCAAATGCCACAAATTCAGTCTCTCTTATACCTGAAAAGACAAAATACCATTACAGGTTCAATACTTAACGGTTGGAAATTGGGGCGTCAGTAAAAATGACCATCCATGCAAGTTTTGCAAACAACAACAACCATCTACGTCAAAATAAAAATTAGCAGGCCTGAGTTTGTGACGTTTGGTAAATCACATGAACTAATTTTGTAGTTTTATGACATTTAATACCCTATACACATAATTAAACTACTTATGTGTTGTTCCTAATGTAATGTCTAACATGTAAATCAAACTACTAAATCAAGCTACTAAAAGTGTAGAGCAAATAACTTAATCATAAAACAACGAGGTCTTCATGATCGTGTTCAATATCTTAAGTCTGAAATGTGTAATATTGCCCGGAATGAGTTGGAATATGTTTGTAAGTCGAGATCTGTAATATGTCGAAATATAATCCAGAAAATGATTTTCAAAATTGAATGCCGAAATAATCCGTTTTAGTCCGGAATGGATATTGTGGAGGTTCTTTGATGAGCCAGTCCAACTACTTACTCCACAATGGACTTCAGAATGGCTCATTTTGAAAAAAATGGTTATTTTGCAAATAATAATAATAATAATAATAATAATAATAATAATAATAATAATAAAATATGTAAATAAATTATATAGGTTATTTTTAAAAAAAAAATACAATAAAAAATGGTTAAATTACTCAATTTCCCTTTAAAAAAACTCCATAAACTTATCAAAAGTTATCTCAAAGTAGATTAGGAAAACTAGCTAATAAGCTAGTTGATAAGCTAAAATAAGCTACTTTTGTAGTTTTACCAATGTTCTAAATAATATGAGGTGTGGCTTGGCAGCAAGGTTAAAGATAAGTAATGGCGAGCCATTATGTTTTTCAAAACGTGACTATTACATCTACATTAAAAAGGATAAATCATATAATTATTGAAGTGTTATATTAATATTTAATATAAAAACTTAACGAAAACACAATTATTTTAGCCCCAGTAAAAAAACATCAGAAAAAAAAACCACGCCTTGAAAAAAACTCGCGGCATAACACGATAAGGCGCGCCTTTACACGTTAATTGAGCGTTACACTTAACAAACCGCCTTGTAAGTTTTTATAACGACTACACAACACATTGCGTCATGACACACCCTGAGACGCGTCATGGCGTGCTTTCTAGAACTATGGGTTTTACCAAACAGTAAATTACAACAAACTAAGTTTATAATCTATAACCTAAATTATTTTTACCGAACAAAACGAGACTCAAATCATATGACATTAATCATATATTCTCCCAAATTTCATTAACCCATTGAATTGTCGAGATATTTTGACAATTATGTAATCTCTTTTTCCTTCATCACTAATATATATATATATATATATATATATATATATATATATATATATATATATATATATATATATATATATGCACAAGATCAGAAGGCGACGCCAGAAACGGGGGCAAGAAAATAGTCACAATAGTGGAGGCCAGTGCGAAAACAAATGTCTTTCTTCTCGAAAGACATATCGCAACCCCCAATCTCAAAAACAATTTCATCCACTTTGCTTCGAGGATCCGTGATAACTTCATGGCAAAACACGCAATATAGAAGTAAAGGATCCACATCTATCGTATGAATATCTAACCACTTCCCAAAACATGAACTCCTGAACATAGTCTCACATACCGATCCTTCTTTCATTTTTTCACGAATAACGAAACCTAGTTTTGGGTTTGCAAGTAAGTGTAATTGATGCATCAAAAATCTGGTTGTGCTAGAAATATAAAACAAGTTAAAATTGTATTACAAAATAAAAAACGACGAACATTCCAGACATGTTCTTCACCATCCAGATTGTTCTTTGTGTTTCAGACAAGTTCATCAGATTCCGGAATGATTTTTTTTCGTCAAAACTACAAAAATGGTGCCTATAATTTACTGAAGCTCACAAACTTAGTCTCCGCTAATCTTTTTGACGTGATGCTCCCTGTGGTTTGCAAAACTTGCATGGATGATCATTTTACTGACAACATCAATTTCCACCCGTTAGAGACTGAATTCGTAAATGTATTTTCATCTTTTCAGGTATAAGATGGAGAGAATTCTTAACATTTGGTAAACCGTAGGGACCATTTATGTAATTCTTCTTAAAAGAATATAAATGCTAGAAAGTGAAGGAAGGAAGATTCGAAGTTCGATTTCCCCACCCCCTCTCCCCAAGACCCTAACCAACTAGGCTAGAACCAAATTTGTTTTATATTTCCAAAATCTAATTAATATTATCTAAAATCGTAAAAACATTAATAATAAAAATATTAAAAAACAGATTTTTACAAAAAACTTGTTTTAATAAAACAGAATATATATTTAACGTATTGTAAAAAAAAATTACAAACAATTCATATGTTTATATTACGTATTTGTTTAACGTAAAATATACTTTTTATGTATTTAAAAATATGTTTTCGTATAATATGTTATTACATTGATATGATCCTATAACATTTTTTCAAGTTACAAAAAAATAAGTTTTTTTTTTAATTTTTTTTAATTTTTTTTATGGTTTTGGTGAAATGTGTTTTTTTATGTATTTAAAAATACGTTTTCGTATAATATGTTATTAACTTGTTATAATCGGAAAGTATACTTTTAAATACATAAAAAAACGTAATAACATATTATACGAAAACGTAAATTTTACTTGAATAAAAAATATGTTTTCGTATAATACAATAAAAGTAGCTAACGAAAAAATAGTTTATAAGCGAGCTCATAAGCTAAAATAAGCTATTTTTGTGGTTTTATCAAGCTTCTAAATAACGTGATGCGTGACTTGGCGGCAAGATCAATGCTAAGTCATGGCAAGCTTTGACGAGTTATGACGTTTTTCAAGGCATGACTACTATATATACATTAAAAAAGATAAATCATATAAATATTGAAGTGTTATATTAATATTTAATAAAAAAATTAACAAAAAATCAATTATTTTAGCCCTGGTCCGAAAAGAAAACCGCACCTTTAAAAAAACTCGCGTCATAACACGACAAAGTGCGCCTTTACACGTTATTTGAGAGTCACGCTTAACAAACCCGCATTGAACGTTTTCGTAACGACTACATCACACATTTTTTCATGGCACGCCTTGAGGCGCACCATGACATGCTGTCTAGACCCATGAGTTTTACCAAACAGTAAATTACAACAAGCTAAGTTTATAATTAATGAGCTAGCTTATTTTTGCCGAACAAAACGAGACTCAAATCATATGACATTAATCATATATTTTCCCAAATTTCAATAACCTGTTGAATTACTAAGGCGAGATATTATTTTTTTCAGCGATTTTATAAAAAAAAAGTAGCGATTTTTATGTTTGTAAAGTCATAAATAATAGATATCTCAAAGTATTTATTTTATACATTTTTAAGGTTTTTTTTAGGTTTATGCATTTTCTATTGTTTTTTCCAATATATATATATATATATATATATATATATATATATATATATATATATATATATTCCCAAAAGCTTAAGGAATAATAACATTTTGTTCTTGACACATTTGACCCAATATTTGTTAAGTTTGAGACCTTTGGTTCTTATATTTTTTTGACCTAATATTTTAACATTTTGTGAAGTTTGAGACCTTTGGTCCTTATTTTAATATTTTGTTCTTGATATTTTTGACCTAATATTTTTTTAGTTTGATACCTTTGGTCTTTCTATTTATTTTAGTTGTCTATGAAACACAGGAATAGTAACCTTTTGTTCTTGACACTTTTGAACCAATATTTGTTTAGTTTTACACCTTTGGTATTTCTATTTATTTTAACCTTTTGTTCTTGTCACTTTTGACCCAATATTTGCTTAGTTTGACACCTTTGGTCTTTCTATTTATTTTAACATTTTGTTCTCGACACTTTTGAACCAATATTTGTTTAGTTTGACACATTTGATCCTTCTATTTATTTTAGTTGACCAATCTGAACTACGAAACAAAAAAAAAACAAAAAAAAACAAAAAAAAAAACCCGAGTTTGAATGAAGCCTGAGATTTTTTCATTAGTTTAATATAAATCTATAAAACTTTCAAGTTCGTACAACTTGTTATCGTTCTTTTAAAAAGTTTAGATTTAAGGAGTTATGCCGAAGTTTAGATTTAAGGAGTACTATCCCTAATTTTAATTTTGTGTTCTGCCCAAACAAAAAAACAATACAACACTTAAAAATAGTCCTATTTGAAATGCGACAATTAAAAGAATTTTATTTATTGTTTTTAGAAAATTTTATATGTTTTGAACCAATAAATTTTATTGAAAAAAAGGTTTTACCTAATAAAAACTGGTCCCGTATGTAAGCATGGTATGGTTCGATTATGGGTATTGCTTTCCGTTCATGCTTGATTATCATTCCTTAAATATACGTCAACTTTACATAGCAATATATATTGATCTGCAAGTTCAATTACAATACCATATAAGCCATTACCCTGTATCACACCTACATTTTACACATGCAAGAAAAAGGCAATTTCACTCAATCTTAAAAGGAAGTTGTGAGGCTGTACGTTTGGCTCTGTGAGGTTTCTACTCTTGGCTAAGCTACAATACCAAATAAGCCATACCCCTCTTTCACACCTACGTTTTACACACATGCAGGAAAAAGGCAATTTCACTCGATCTTAAAAGCAAGATGTGAGGCTGTACGCTTGGGTATGTGAGGTTCTCCTCTTGGGTAAGTTGCAATACCATATAAGCCATTCCCCTCTATCACACCTACGTTTTACACACATGCAAGAAAAAAGGCAATTTCACGTACTCAATCTTAAAAGCAAGATGTGAGGCTGTACGCTTTGCTATGTGAGGTTCTAATCTTGGCTAAGTTACAATACCATATAAGCCATACCCCTCTATCACACCTACGTTTTACACAAATGTAAGAAAAAGGCAATTAATTCACTCAATCTTAAAAGCAAGATGTGAGGCTGTACGCTTGGCTATGTGAGGTTCTACTCTTGGGTAAGTTACAATACAATATAAGCCATACCCCTCTATCACACCTACGTGTTACACACATGTAAGAAAAAGGCAATTAATTCACTCAATCTTAAAAGCAAGATGTTGTACGCTTGGCTATGTGAGGTTCTACTCTTGGGTAAGTTACAATACAATAGAAGCCATACCCCTCTATCACACCTACGTGTTACACACATGTAAGAAAAAGGCAATTAATTCACTCAATCTTAAAAGCAAGATGTGAGGCTATACGCTTGGCTATGTGAGGTTCTACTCTTGGGTACTAGAAAACAAAGGCTTTTGCTACAGGAAAATAGCTACGGAAAATTTCCGTAGGTAATAACCTACACAATACCTATGGAATACCTACGGAATGGAAAACCCTAATTTGGTAACGGAATAGCTACAAAATAGCTACGAAATAGTAATCCGTAGGTATTCCGTTAGTAATTAGCTACAAAATTGCAACGGAATAGCGACAGAACTAAATCCGTTGGTATTCCGTAGGTAATTCACTAAAGATTAGCTACGGACTACCGACAGAAAAGAATGACTACATAATAGCTATAAAATAGCTATGAAATAAATTTATATTATTATTATTATTATTATTATTATTATTATTATTATTATTTGAGTCTTAAAACTATTTTTTTTATCGTTTTGTTTTTACATATATAAAACACAAACAATTAAAAATAATAATATTTAGTATATCATGTATTTGTTTAATGATGTTAATTGTGGCTTAAGAATAAACATAGATAGTTTTTCGTTTATTATGTATATAGTAATGGGTTCTAATGATACATACGTTTGTTTGTAAGTTTATGTTATGTATAACTTGGTTAAAACAAAACAATCAATGTATAATTAAGTTGTGAAAAAAATGAAACGAAAAAAACGAAATTTACCCTTTGAAAATAGAAAAATTAAAAAATATCGTACGTAATCTGTAGGTAAATACCTACGGATTACCTACAGATTACCTTTATCTGTAGGTAGTCCGTAGGTATTTACCTACAGATTACCTACGATTTTTTTTTTATTTTTCTATTTTTCAAGGTTTAAATGTCGTTTTTTTCGTTTTATTTTTTTCACAACTTAATTATACTTTGATTGCTTTTTTTATCAAGTTATACATAACATAAACTTACATACAAACGTATGAACCATTAGAACCATTACTCATTTAGAACTTTTTTGTTTACATAAATCAAAGTTATTTTCAAAACACAAATACAAATAAGTACACACATTTACATACACACAATATGTATGTATTATGTTTAGTATATCATGTATTTGTTTAATGATGTTCATTGTGGTTTAAGAACAAACATAGATAGCTTTTTGTTTATTATATATATAGTAATGGGTTCTAATGATACATACGTTTGTTGTAAGTTTATGTTATGTATAACTTGATTAAAACAAAACAATCGAATTATAATTAAGTTGTGAAAAAAATGAAACGAAAAAAACGAAATTTGACCTTTGAAAATAGACAAATTAAAAAATATCGTAGGTAATCTGTAGGTAAATACTTACGGATTACCTACAGATTACCTTTATATGTAGGTAGTCCGTAGGTATTTACCTACAGATTACCTACGGTTTTTTTTTCTTTTTTTCAAGGGTTAAATGTCGTTTTTTTCGTTTTATTTTTTTCACAACTTAATTATACTTTGATTGCTTTGTTTTCACCGAGTTATACATAACATAAACTTACATACAAATGTATGTACCATTAAAACCCATTACTCATTTAGAACTTTTTTTTTATATAAATCAAAGTTATTTTCTGAATACAAATACAAATAAGTACACACATTTACATACACACCATATGTATGTATTATGTTTAGTATATCATGTATTTGTTTAATGATATTCATTGTGGTTTAAGAACAAACATAGATAGCTTTTTGTTTAGTATATATATATAGTAACCAAAGGGCTTGTAGCCCAGCGGTATCAGGTGGTGCCCTCCCTCTTTGAGGTCAAGGGTTCAAGTCTCGTCGTGGACATAGGTGGAATAGGTGTTGTTAGCTTAGGAGTAGATTAGATTGCCAGTTCAAATATATATATATATATATATATATATATATATATATATATATATATATATATATATATATATATATATATAGTAATGGGTTCTAATGATACATACATTTGTTTGTAAGTTTATGTTATGTATAACTTGGTTAAAACAAAGCAATCAATGTATAATTAAGTTGTGAAAAAAATGAAACGAAAAATCAAAATTTGACCTTTGAAAATAGAAAAATTAAAAAATTCCGTAGGTAATCTGTAGGTAAATACCTACGGATTACCTACAGATTACCTTTATCTGTAGGTAGTCCGTATTTTTTTCTATTTTTCAAGGGTTAAATGTCGTTTTTTTGTTTTATTTTTTTCACAACTTAATTATACTTTGATTGCTTTGTTTTCACCGAGTTATACATAACATAAGCTTACATACAAATGTATGCAAGATTAGAAACCCATTACTCATTTAGAACTTTTTTTTATATAAATCAAAGTTATTTTCTGAATACAAATACAAATACAAATAAGTACACACATTTACATACACACCATATGTATGTATTATGTTTAGTATATCATGTATTTGTTTAATGATGTTCTTTGTGGTTTAAGAATAAACATAGATAGCTTTTTGTTTATTATATATATAGTAATGGGTTCTAATGATACATACGTTTGTTTGTAAGTTTATGTTATGTATAATTTGGTTAAAACAAAGCAATCAATGTATAACTAAGTTGTGAAAAAAATGAAACGAAAAAAAACGAAATTTAACCTTTGAAAATAGAAAAATTAAAAAATATTGTAGGTAATCTGTAGGTAAATACCTACGGACTGTAGGTATTTACCTACAGATTACCTACAATTTTTTTTATTTTTCTATTTTTCAAGGGTCAAATATCGTTTTTTTTCGTTTTATTTTTTTCACAACTTAATTATACTTTTATTGCTTTGTTTTCACCGAGTTATACATAACAGAAACTTACATACAAACGTATGCACCATTAGAACCCATTACTCATTTACAACTTTTTTATATAAGTCAAAGTTATTTTCTAAACACAAATACAAATAAGTACACACATTTACATACCCACCATATGTATGTATTATGTTTAGTATAACATGTATTTGTTTAATGATGTTAATTGTGGTTTAAGAACAAACATAGATAGCTTTTTGTTTATTATATATATAGTAATGGGTTCTAATGATATATACTTTTGTATTTAAGTATATGTTATGTATAACTTGGTTAAAACAAAGCAATCGAATTATAATTAAGTTGTGAAAAAAATGAAACGAAAAAAACGAAATTTGACCTTTGAAAATAGAAAAATTAAAAAATATCGTAGGTAATCTGTAGGTAAATACCTACGGATTACCTACAGATTACCTTTATCTGTAGGTAATCCGTAGGTATTTACCTACAGATTACCTACGGTCTTTTTTTATTTTTCTATTTTTCAAGGGTCAAATGTCGTTTTTTTCGTTTTATTTTTTTCACAACTTAATTATACTTTGATTGCTTTGTTTTCACCGAGTTATACATAACATAAACTTACATACAAAAGTATGCACTATTAGAACCCATTAATCATTTAGAACTTTATTTTATATAAATCAAAGTTATTTTCTAAACACAATTACAAATAAGTACACACATTTACATACACACCATATGTATATATTATGTTTAGTATATCATGTATGTGTTTAATGATGTTAATTGTCGTTTAAGAACAAACATAGATAGTTTTTTGTTTATTATATATATAGTAATGGGTTCTACTGATACATACGTTTGTTTATAAATTTATGTTATGTATAACTTGGTTAAAACAAAACAATTAAAGTATAATTAAGTTGTGAAAAAAATGAAACGAAAAAAACAAAATTTAACCTTTGAAAATAGAAAAATTAAAAAGTATCGTAGCTAATCTGTAGGTAAATACCTACGGATTACCTACAGATTACCTTTATCTGTAGGTAATCCGTAGGTATTTACCTACAGATTACCTACAATCTTTTTTTATTTTTCTATTTTTCAATGGTCAAATGTCGTTTTTTTAGATTTATTTTTTTCACAACTTATTTATACTTTGATTGTTTTGTTTTCACCGAGTTATATATAACACAAATTACATATAAACGTATGCACCATTAGAACCCATTACTCATTTAGAACTTTTTTTTATATAAATCAAAGTTATTTTCTGAATACAAATACAAATACAAATAAGTACACATATTTACATACACACAATATGTATGTATTATGTTTAGTATATCATGTATTTCTTTAATGATGTTAATTGTGGTTTAAGAACAAACATAGATAGCTTTTTGTTTATTATATATATAGTAATGGGTTCTAATGATACATACTTTTGTATGTAAGTTTATGTTATGTATAACTTGGTTAAAACAAAGCAATCAAATTATAATTAAGTTGTGAAAAAAATGAAACAAAAAAACGAAATTTGACCTTTGAAAATAGAAAATTTAAAAAATATCGTAGGTAATCTGTAGGTAAATACTTACGGATTACCTACAGATTACCTTTATCTGTAGGCAATCGGTAGCTATTTACCTACAGATTTCCTACGATAGTTTTTGTATTTTATATTATTTGAGTGTCAAATGTTTTTTTTTTTTCGTTTCATTTTTTTTAACACATAATAAAATTAAAAATATAATTTCTAGTTAAATATATCAAAGAAACCTTATATAAAACTGAATTTTATATTAACTATTATATTTTGAAATTTATTTGATTTAACCATCCAAATATATTTTTTATTGTTTAATATTACCATTTGGAATTAAAAAAAAAAAGCCCCGATATTACTAAAAACTGACTAAAAGAAAAAGAAACCACTTGCTAAAAAGGAAAGAAATTGTGAATACCTACAAAATTCCTACACATCTTTATACCTACGGATTACCTACTATTCCGAAAAATCAATTCCCCGCTCCTCATCTCATCGCACGGTCATCGATCGGTTACTTAAACAAAACCTAGCCTTACACCGGCGATTTCCCACCCCCGTTGTTGCACATTTCCGCCGACCTTGCCTCATACCGCCACCGTCCCTGCCTCCGGCTGTCGCTGTCGCACACCAACACCTACCCCGCCTCATACCGCCACTGTCCCTGCCTCCGGCTGTCGCTGTCGCACACCAGCACCGACCCCGCCTCATACTGCCACTGTCCCTGCCTCCGGCTGTTGCTACCGCACACCACCACCGACCCTGCCTCATACCGCCACCGTCGCTGCCCCAACACCACCATCAGCGACACCTGTTGGTATTCTGTAGGAAAAACAGTTGGTAGGTATTCTGTAGGAAATCAATTTGTAGGTCTTCTGTAGGAAAATAATTTGTATGTATTTTGTAGGTAAATAACCCGTAGGTAATCTGTAGGTAAATAACCCGTAGGTAATTTGTAGGTAACCAAAGGGCTTCCAGCCCAGCGGTATCCGGTGTAGCCCTCTCTCCTTGAGGTTGATGGTTCAAGTCCCACTGTGGACATATGTAGAATAATTTAGGAGTAGTTTAATATAATATTGTATTTGCCGTTCCAAAAAAAAAAAAAAAATTGTAGGTACTCTGTAGTTAACGTGTTCCGTAGGTATTCCGTAATTAAATTTGTAACAAAATATTCCGTAGGAAGGTTTGTAGCTAAATTGTGGGAAAAAATTTACCCACGAGGGTTTTTCCTACAAACCGTTTTTTGTTGGAATTCTGTAGGTAAAACCTTGTTCCTACAGATTTCCTACGAATACTGCCGTAGGTAATTACCAAGTTTTCTAGTAGTATACAATACAATATAAGCCATACCCCTCTATCACACCTACGTGTTACACACATGTAAGAAAAAAGCAATTAATTCACTCAATCTTAAACGGAAGATGTGAGGCTGTACGCTTGGCTATTTGAGGTTCTACAATTGGCTAAGTTGCTGAACAAAAGTAACATATGTGCAAGGGACATGCATTAAAAGTTTAAAACAGAAGAACTGACAACACTTCGTGACCCTTTTAAATATTAGCATGATAATTGAAATTTTAATCCATGATAATTAATGACACTTCATTTTATTGCAATCAAATTTGGTCCTCTATCTTGGTCTTGGAACCGAATTACCCAGACCACTCCCATCCCAGAACTGGTCCGAATTGATGCGTATGAGTTTGGTTTCGGTGCTATTATTGCACTACAAAAAAAAAATGTACCAAGGTACCGTTCTAGTACCATGCTAATCCCTAGATCTAAATATCTTACGGCATATTAAAATTTCATCAAAGTAACATCAACATGTAGATATATCACTACAAGAATAGCCGGTATTAGTGGCGACAAACGTCGCTGTGCTAAAAGTCCCGGTTGTCGCCGCTAATACTTTTAGCGGCGACGTGTCGCCACTAAAAGGTCGCCACTATTGGTTTGTCGCTAATGTTCCAAAGGTTGATACTATTACTCTCTGTAGCCGCTAAAGGACTGTCACCGCTAATGCTCCTTGTGTCACCGCTAGGGCTTTAAACGAACTGAACTCTCGACGAACCGTTCGTGAATTGTTCGGCGGGAAGTTCGTTTATGTTCGTTTATTTAATAAATGAACGAACATGAACACAAATTCTCGTTCGTTTAGTTAAACGAACGAACATGAACAATGGTTTCGTTCGTTCATTTATGTTCATGAACGTTCGTTTATGTTGTTCGTTTACGTTAGTTTATGTTCGTTTGTTTAAGTTTTTTTATGTTTATATATTTTCAATTGTTTTTTATTACATTACTATATTGTAGTTCGTTTATGTTCATATATGTTCAATTGTGTTTGTTTATCTTTGTTCGTTTATGTTCGTTCAAATGGAGTTTTCTTGTTCATGTTCGTTCGTTTAACAAATTGCATTGTTCATGTTTGTTCGTTTATGTTCGTTCGTTTATGTTCGTTTAGCATGTTCACGAACATAAACGAACAAACATGAACAATGCAATTTGTTAAACGAACGAACATGAACAAGAAAACTTCATTTGTTTATCTGTTCGTGTTTGTTCGGCTAAGTTAAACGAACGAACATGAACAAGCATTTGTTCGTGTTCGTTCGGTTCGTTTACAGCCCTAGTCACCGCTAATGCTTTGTCGTCAGTAATATCGTGTGTCGGCACTAAAGGCATCGCCTCTAATTGTATTTCTAGTTTTTTTAGAAAAAAAAACATTAGAAAGAGCAATATAAAAAATATAAAAACTACTACGAAATATTAAAATTTAATAATACGACATCCGATCCAAAATATTAATCCAAACATTCTGTCCAAAATACTCATCTAAACATAGTGCAAGATATCCAAAATACTAGCCTAAAATACAAACCCAAAGAAACTTTACATAAATCCTAAAAGTAGCTACCGTCATCATTTCTCCCTCACTTCCTCCGTTATCATTTCGTGGTGGCAACGATCGAAACCAATCTTCAAGTGACGCATTACACGTCGGGTATTTTCGCATTGTTTAAAACATGTCCAACTACAAAAAAAAACATAGTATTATAAGTTAAACCAACATATTACCAATATAGCATTGTATTATAACTAAACTTATAAAAATATAAGCAAAGTACAAAATATATTACCAACATATAATTATAGCATTTTACTTTACAAATTAAGGTCATGATGATTATAGCATCCTACTTTTTTTTCCATTATAGCATTGTACTTTCCAAATACACTTAAGCATACATACTACACATATTACATATACATTAGAGCATTGTACTTTTTTCATTTTTCCAATATAGCATCGTACTATAACTAAACTTACGAAAATATAAGCAAAATACAATATATATTACCAACATATCATTATAGCCTTCTACTTTACAAATTGAGGTCATGATGATTATACCATCCTTTTTTTTTCAATTTTCCATTATAGCATTGTGCTTTCCAAATACAATTAAACATATATCCTACACATACTACATATACATTATAGCAGTGTACATTTTTTTCATTATAAGAGTGTATTATAACTAAACTAACAATTAACAAACTACAAAAGACCAATGTATCAAACTATAACCAAAATACACAATACCAACATATTAAACTATCTTCAAACTAACAATTACCAACATTTGAAACTATTACCAAACTAACAATTACCAACATATAAAACTATTAGAAAACCAACAATTACCAACATATCAAACTATAGTCAAACTAAGAATTACCAAAACATAACCAAACAATTACAAAAACATAACCAAACTAACAGTTACCAAAATATAACCAACTAACAATTACCAAACTACAGATACCAACATATCAAACTATAACCAAAGTATATATTTGAGATTTTAAAATTAAATAGTCGTGTTACCTTTGATTATATTGGTGGTTGTGTCAACGGTTGTTCTTAAGAGTACATCAATACAATCGTAAAAGGTTTACGCATGGTGCCTGTGATATGGCCATGTCGAGCACCAAAATTCTTTCAAAACATTTTTTATCTCCTTTGTTGTTAGACCGCTTGCTTTAGAAGAAACTTAAGTTTTTTGATTTATCTCTTCGAGTAAAGGATTCTGTATTTTCAAAAATTGATTAACATCATTATATATATATATATATATATATATATATATATATATATATATATATATACACACACACACACACAAAATATTTATATGAAATTATAAGTTAACCACTTACAAATTGCTGCTCAACTATAGGACATCTAAATACCCCTTGGCGATTGGTATTAGCCTTATGAAATGCTTCGAGTCGAGTGATGTCCTATTTAACATTAAGCACTAGATTAATTATAGTTTAAATAAATAGTTAAATGTATCATAACTTACTTTTTTGAAACAAGCACTCTTATACAAGAACGACCCCTCACTGTTTACAATTGTTGTTGTGCACAGACTCCTTTGTTTGCCGTCGATTTCTTTAAAAATTTGGGTGTTTGAAAATGTTCAATGTCTTGCACCTAGTTTCACGTGCCACACCCTCGGGGGAGGGGGGGAGGAGGGGTGGGCTAATGCTCCTGGTCTCTATAATGTTTTTGTATAAACATATCAATGCTTCTCAACAACTGAACACCCTGGGGATCCAAGTTAACATTATCCAAATCAAACTTTCTCTACAAATACAAAAAAGTTATTTAATTAAATAACAATCACAAATAAACTTAAAATACTATCATATAAACAATTTACCTTCAATTGCACGACTATGTCGTTCCTTAAAGTGGCGGAAACATTGTCCAAAGCAGGTAGGCTAAAAGGGATGTTTTGACACATATATCGCCCAATCTTATGGGTAAACATATTGCCACGTTTCACGATAGGGGAAAATGTGAGCTCTCTATCAAAATCCATATTTATAGGCTATCCTTTGTATTTTTTGTAACAACTTTGAGAGTTGGATGTTTTGGATAATCATCATCTTCTTTTTGGTAGTTCAGCTGAAACCAATAATTAAAAATATTAGTCATGATAGTTTATAATAAATGAATAAAAATAGCTAATAAATATATCATAATGAGACTTCCCATCCTCTTCGTGTTTTCCGAGATCAAAGCCTACTAGAAGTGGTGGATCCCCCGACTCCACCACCTCCATATCCTAAGCCCATCACTTCGGCCATGATTTAAAACGGTATCAACCAACTAAACCCCATATATAGCCTGCCAAATTATAAGATGTACAATATAGAAATACAATATGAATACAAGTTAGCCAAACACAATATGAATAAAAGTGAAAATTCAAATTTGGAATTTAAATAAAGTTTCTATTACAAAAAAACGTTCACATATAAAGTTTCCCATTACATATGAATATTTTTAATCAGAATATCCCACATATACTTCAATGTCTTCTTCAATATCATAATCGGAGTCGTCATCATCATAATCAATCTCTTCCTCAGAAACATTATCAACTCTACCTATTGGCGGAGGTACTTAGTCTCGTACTCATCATCATAATTAGCATTTCTTTAAGCTACATCAAAGTTTTTTGAAAGTATTATGAGAAGCCGACAAAGAGTCTACACTGGATGAAGAGTTTTTTTGAACTACATCCACATTGTCAACATTTTTGATTGAGTCATTGTCAACATTTTCTAAAGAGTTATTGTAAGCATTTTGGATACAATCACAATCGTATGGTAGATCCCAAATATGTAACACTTAGTTTTGAATTGTTTCATTGTTCGAGGCTGTGGCCCGGTCATCAGTCATCATAAGGTTTTGGGCCTTGGGGAAGAAAGGATTTGGCCCGTTTTTGATGTGGGTATTATAGTCTAAGTGATCCGGGAGTGAGTTTGTGTTTCGGAGCTCAAGGGTATAATCGTAATTTGATATCTCGGTCCCGTATGAAATTTAGGTTTTTTTTCAGAAAGTTCTTCAGCGGATGTGAGTGGATATAAGTGTAGGGCTTCTCATCACCTTTCCGTGGATATAAAGTTCGTTGGAAACGGACTTATAACGAAGAAGTTATGGCCTTCGAAAGTTTGGTGGTTTTAGGACTTTGTCGGGTATGCGGGGCGTAGACAGGTGTACGCGTAGTGTACTAGTGAAAAGGGCAGTACACGGGGAGTACTTCGGCGTGTGTTGGGCGTACTAATCGGGTTGGTCATGGGTGCTTGATGGAGTACGCTGGGCGTACCATATGTACGTTGGGCGTACTCCAGTCAGACTTAAACCCTATTTTAGGGTCTTGCACCCTATTTAAACTCCTTATCTCATAACCTAACCCTAATTTCTTCAGTCTCCATCCCTCTTAATCCTAGAAATCGACACTTAGCCCCCATTTGAGTGATTCTTGAGCTTAAAATGATTTATGTATGTTTTTGGTGCTTGAGGAGGAAGAAGGAACTTCTTGAAGAGTCATTGCTTGACTTGGAGCTTTTAGATCTAGGCTTTGTTCACCTAGATCTAACTTCTAGATGTATAAAGTCTCAACCTTGACAACTCTCTCTTTTATATCTAGCTAGGTGGCACGTGGTTATGATTTTGGTCCCTTTGTGGCAGTTCTTGTGAGTAGAAGTTACTCCAGGACCTTTAAGCTTCATTTTTGTCCTTTGTTGGGGTAATGGAGTCATAAAGTTTGGATCTTATTGAGTATAAACCTCCCATGCATGATTTGGTAGCCTTTTGGTGAAGCTTGGGACTTAGGGTTTTGATTTGGGTCCCATTAAGTCAAGCTAAGTCATAAATTCAAGAACTTTATGACTTAATAAGTCCCTTTGATTTAGATCTGGAAGTTTAGACTAAGGTCTTAAGGTATTACGAAGTTTTAAGACATTTTGGAGTGATTTTGACCTTTGGAGTTCATCTTTGGTGTTAGGCTTCATTAAGCCATGCAAAGGTTTAAAGCCTTCGATTTTATGGATCAAGTCACTTATATTTAGCTATTTTGAGGTTTTGGACGTCTTAAGCTTAAGGGATTAAGACGTTTTCTAAGTTGGATGTGGGCAGAGTCGGTATGGGGGACGTACCTCCTCATACGCGATGCGTACTGGGTTTCTTAGGAGTACGCTTAGCGTACCGAGTACGCGGGGCGTACTCAGTCAAATGAGATTTTGCTTTTTGGGCCTCACGTTTGGGCTTTCTTTTGGGCTTGGGTGTTTGAGTTATTAATGGGCCATCTGAGTATAAGTGTTTTGGACTAGGAAGAATGGTTGGGCTTTAGGATAAGGCCCATGCAAGTGGTTTTGGCCTAATTTGGAAAATTAGGCCATATTTGGGCCTTGGTTGATTTTTTGGCCATTGGGCCTTCCAGATTGTGAGTTTGGGCCTTAGTCTTGGACCAAGCTAGGTTAGGGTAAAATGGTCTTTTTACCCCAAGTATAGATTTATGGTTATGGATTGGAAACCATTGTTAATTGGGTGTTGTTTTGATATTGATAGTTCGGGGTTCGGTCAGCCAGTAGCCAGAGATTTATCCGCGGGATCCAATAGTGGGAGGTGAGTCTTCTCATTATATCCATGGGTCAAATGCACCAATGTCATCCCATTACGTGTTATGTGGAATGCTAGTTGTGTCTGTGATACTTGCATGAAAGACCATGAGGGAGCCCATGGTACCTGGATATTAGACCATGGGGGGAGCCCATGGCATTACATGAAAAGACCATGGGGGAGCCCATGACACTTGGATATTAGACCATGGGGGAACCCATGGCATTCCAGGTAAAGACCATGAGGGGAGGGGGGGAGCTCATGGCAACTATATGTATGTTGCATGATATTATGTGGTCGTATGTTATGTGGTATTTTTGGGGAACTCACTAAGCTTGTGCTTACGATTTTCAGTTTATGTCTCAGGAACTCCAGTTTTCAAATGT
Organism: Lactuca virosa; assembly: GCF_052849685.1. Classification (NCBI taxonomy): domain Eukaryota; kingdom Viridiplantae; phylum Streptophyta; class Magnoliopsida; order Asterales; family Asteraceae; genus Lactuca; species Lactuca virosa. The sequence continues at coordinate 76,029,892 of NC_136431.1, forward strand.
GAGGGCTAGGGATGATTGCAGAGCACACACCACATGTTTTCGCATTATGTGAATTACTCTATTTTGATGATGTTTTGTTAAAAATTGCTTACCTTGGTTTTATGGGAAAGATATGTATTAACGATTTATTAATCTAAAAACAAAAAATTTTATGTCATGAGTTTTGGGACGTTACAAAATACTTTGATGATTAACATGCTCGATGACACAACGATGATTATTGTTTTGGTTTCTTCGAGAAAGCTCTCAGATGTAGAACACTTGTTTGGCTTGTAAAGAATATATGAGTTGATCATATTGGGATTCTTCATGTTCTGTCTTATACCAATGAAATTATCATCATGAATAATCCCCGTATCGAACCATTTGAACCAAAATAATACAGTCAAATAATCATATGCATATTGTACCTCGATAATCTCTTTTATATGGTCATAATATTTCTCTCCATTCTCACCCACCGCTAGAACCCTAGAGTTTTGTGTTGTGCATTATGCATCACGATTAAGTACCATAAACCTAACACCATTAACTATGCACGCGGTGTAAGTATAAATATTCATTTGTGAACCTACTGAAAAGGCTAACACCTCTTTGTGGAATTCTGGAGAGTTTTCCGTTTCCATATGGAAAACCTGTTAAATATAAATTAATTTTTTACGTATTCTTGATTCGTTATATTGATCAAACGTATTTGTTTTTTTAATTAGTATTACCTTTTCAAGAAACTAGTGAGGAAATTCAGTCTTTTCGTAACTTTCAGGATGTTCATATTTGAATTTTCTATATTGATGACATATATATATATATATATATATATATATATATATATATATATATATATATATAATTAATGAATGAAAAGAAGTAAGAGTAGATATTCAAAGATAAAGATAAGAACACTTGATGTATTCTCTGAATTCTTTACAACTATTCAATATAAACCATTCTATATTACGTTTTTGCATTATAATAAGATGCTTGATTTGCATTGCACTAGTCGATCGACAACATCCTTGTTTCTTTCAGGGTGATTGAATTCATTTTGCGCATCTCGATGGTACATCAAACAAAATGATAAAGCTTCTTCAACAATATAATATTCAGCTATACAACGTTCCGACCTCGCCTTATTTCTGACATAGTTTTTTAGGTTTTTTCGTATACTTTTCAAACTAATACATCCATCTCATATATCGTATATTCAGATTTCTCAATTCTTCTCGTTTATTTCATGTGTCTTTACTCTTATCATTTATCATAGAAGTACCCAAAAGAGTGTCACCCACATTTTTCTCAACATGCATCAAATCTATGTTGTGCTTCAATGGAAGAGAAGATTAACACTCTAGTTCCTAAATTACTGTACGTTTTGAGCAATTCAACTCGAATCCTTGTCGTCCTATCATTTTATCGCATTAGGTGTCTAAGCCCATAATTATAATCGGTATAAACTTGAATTGATAATAGCACAGTCATTTTGGGTTGCCCTCAAACCTAGCAATTGGACAAGATTACTTTGGAGAGAGAGGATGATTTATTATTTGATTAATAAATTGAAATAAATAATTTGTTAATATATAATGGAAATAGAATATTAATTAGAAATAGTAATATATAATTAATATTTAATCAGAAATTAATTGGAATTAATTTGGTGATTAAAAGAATTAACTGAAAGTGCAAGGACTGAAGTGCAATTGTTCAATAGTTGAGCAATATGCATTCTAGAACCCTCCATGTGGCTATGGACGGTTTTAAGGAGCCTTTGGGTTTCTAGAGTTATCCTTGGTTGATAATTAGGGAACAGATAATTACCCGGTTCAAGATAATATTATCATATTGGGTTTGAGCTTATCTAGGATTTCCTGAGTGCACTATAAAAAATCCCCTAGGGCTATGAATTTTGGCACTCCTAACCCTAGAAGAGATCTGGCCGAAAATCACTTCCTCCCTCTCCATAATCCTTATAATTTCTAGTCTTGGGTGTGAACCATCAAAGGCACGACGCTTGTGGTGCTAGCTGCCAAAAGATTTGAAGAAGGATTCAAGGTTGTTTGCAACAACAATCTTCAAGGTAAGTTTCTTATACTATTGAATTCATTTTTCATATGAAAGGTTTTGTAGGATGATAGTTCATAGTATGTTTCCTATTTGTGAAAGACACAGATCCTCAATAGGTTGCATGTGCACTAATCATTTAATTGTTTACATGTTTTCCGCTTAGTGCATAGAAATTTTTGTAACCTACGTTTTCCATCAGTGGTATCAAAGCTTTATGGCTATCTTTCATCAATTTTCACATTGGTGAATTGATCAAACAAAACAAACTAAAGGAGGTGTCTTGCAAGTTTTTCACTAGTTTTTCTCTCATATTTGGTGTGGCCGAAACCACCCTTCCACAACCTCATCTCTCTCTCTCTCTCTCTTGAAGTTAGTTTGGTGGTTTAAAGCTCCTATTGAGTTGTCTCCTTTAGTGCTTATTTGAGTTAAGTACTTAAAGGCTTAAGACACTCAAGAATACAATAAGGAACTAGCATTCCAATTGCCTTAATCTTGATGGTGGATACTTGTAGAGAAGATCATGTTCTTTGATCTTTACATCTTCATCAACACCCCGAAACCAAGTGGGTTCAAAGGCTTCAAAGGTTATCTCTAAAATATCCTATGGTTGTTTTAATATCATTCTAACCTCTATAAATGGATCCTAGATTCTTTGGTTTTGTTATAAACTCGAAAATAATATTGTTATTTTAAAGCTTTTGTTGCCGGTTTTATGAAAATCGAACTTATATTTTGTATCAAAACCCATTAGTGGTATCAGAGCCATCTTTTATATGTTCGAATAATTTTTATGTTTGATAATCTTTGGTTTTTGGAAAACAAGCATAGTTTTCTTTTTGTTAAGAAAAATCCATATTTGTCTTATTTGGCAACTTCTTGGTTAAAATTGTTTATTTTTATATATAACCATTTTTCATGCATTTTGTATATAAAAGTTTCCTTAGAAAAAACAAAGAGTTGTTTGTTATAATATTTGATATGTTGTTGTGTATAAAGAATCCATTTGGACATTTGTGTTGTGTTTGGTTGATATTTATTTACTCATAAGATATAATAGATAAATAAGTATTTTTTTCATTTGTTAATTTGTTGTAATTAATTAGTTAGACTAGTTGTATTTCTTTTTAAATGTAACAAGATGAAGAAATGACCATTTTGAAAATGACTTAACCACTTGAGACCATAATCCCAACCATGAGCTTTTACTCTTGGTTTTAGACTTAATCATAGTCTTAATGGTTTAAGTGTTGCAACTTTCACAACATAAAGATTTGAAGTCCTTTGCAAGAAAGAGTTGACTTGGCAAGTGAGAGCTTAAAGACTTTTTGAGGTGTCCTTTAAGTCCTTTAGAAAATACTTAATAATTCTTGTGATGGTTCACAAAAATTATTACTAAACATGGCTTGGTTTATACACATTTTAATGCATGCTTGTGATGTTTATTTTATGTTAAATGTATGTTATGCATTGTGTATGAAAATGGTTTTTAAATGTCAAATAACATTTTTTCATAAGATAATATCACTTGTAGGTTGAGTAAAAAATATTTAAAAGATAACAGAAGATGATTATAAATGAATATTTATAAAAACGTTTTACCGATTACCGGTTACTGGTTAAAACCTAATTTTTTGTTGAAAATAGTTTTCTTGTAACACTTATAAATACCAAACTTTAAAATATTTGAAATGGTTTAAAAGATGTTTAAACCTTATATAAACTCCATGTCTTTATAATAAATAAGAAGTTTTATTAAAAAGACTAAAAATCGGTTTATAACGTTATTACGTCGAAACTATAATACTAGTTATTATTTTTTCATCGAAACTTAATATATGATGTTTGTTTTTTAAACTTAACGCAACATGTTGATATTATGTTTTATGCATGCCAAATGAGATTTAAAACATAAGTATCATCACCCAAGTTTTGGTTTATCAAAATATGACTTTTATCATAAGATATAAGATATGCATAAAATTGAGTTTATAAAAGAAAATGAGTTTATTCTACAAATTCATGAAGTCATAAGTTTTTTATTGTTACAAGGATTTTTAAAATTGTGATTTTAGAAATCATCCAAAACTCCAAGTCTTAAATATAAAATGAAGTTTTATTAATACTATTACCGGTTCTTAAAACCGCTCTATGACTAAACTTTAAAATATCGGATTTTAGTTTATAATTGATCGCGACTAATGGCAAATAAAATGAAGTTTTATTTGTCACCTTAAGAACCTTATAACAAGTGATATGAATTTTACAAAAGGGTAAATGAATTGTTGGATGCATGCAATATTCATGAGACCGTGTTTTTATAACTATAATTGTAAAACATATATAAAACCTTTTCTTAAGAATGCAAGTGATTGTCGTCCTTTTGAATAACACTCGATATCATTTGTATGGTCTTAGTGGGTGATGCGTCACCTAACCACTAGGATTGTCTTATGATGTTCGGGGTAGTTTTGCAGTTTCTGGTTTCTAAAGGGTCACCTCGTTACTGGTTAGTTACAATACTACAAGTTGTTTCAAGTAGGATGACTTGATTGAAATCTTGTGTGATAAAGGTCACCTAAGCATGAGAGGTCTGAGGCATAGATGGGATAAACATGCTAAGTTAAGCAATATTTGTTTAGCATCCCATAATCTAGGAGTTACATATTGTATGCAATTGGTAATTGCTACCTACCGAGTTTGATTAAGTTTATGGGATAAAAGTCACCTAACAACTTACTTGTTTCATTACTTGGATCCTAGACCTTAATAAATTAATGTTTCAAGAAACAATAAAAGTTATTAATTTTTAAAGACTAAATATTGAAAATACTAAATGAAACTTTGTTAAACTCTGTTAATAACTGTTAATACTCTTACACCCTAAAAAACCTCTCTCTTGATCAATTTCAAGAGATAGTAACATTTTATGGTTATAATTTCTATAACTGGTATAATATTTTGAGGTTCCACCTTTAAGGATAAATAGAAATTATATATAATCCCATACCTGAATACCATTTGCAAGCCAGTCTGTCTGATCAAGATACTTTGATGGAAGTATTATTATGATGATGTAGATGTGTCGCACATCATACTGGAGTAATTAACCTTGACTAACAAAATGTCTTGGATAATTATAAAACATGTTAGATGTCTCATCAAGTAAAGAGAATATTTAATCAGAACAGTAGAACGTGCTTCAAACCTGTTCAAACATTGAATAAAAGGAAAGTCTAAGAGATTGTCTACTCAAATACACTTATAGTTCAGTTAAGGGAGATATATCATAAACCCATAAATCAAGAAAGGACCAAATGATTAGTGTTGTTTCTATTGTTGTAACAATGTAACTTTCCAAAACAAATTTTCATTTTTAAATCATTCTTTTAATCATAAAAAAATATCAAAACATAATGTATCTAATGTCATTATCACAAAACAATTCCCAGAATCTCAATATAATCTCTATGAGTGTGTACTGATCATGCCGGGGCCTTCTCGCGATCCTCACTAGTACCTGAAACACATAACACATAACACGGTAAGCATAAATGCTTAGTGAGTTCCCCAAAATACAACATACAACACATACGCCACTCAAGGCTACAGTACGACCCTTCGGTCAATGTGTCTCAGCGGGACCCTCCAGTCCTGTAGCTCGTTGGACCCTTCGGTCCTGTCTGTGTCGTTGGACCCTTCGGTCCGGTATATATCGTTGGGCCCTCCGGCCCGGTCTATATCGTTGGGCCCTTCGGCCCGGTCTATTCAACACATAGCATACATATAACACAATGCACAAAATCTCATATATACACATAGCATACAAGACCCTCCGGTCTACACATAAATACCACTCTAGGTAATGTATAGTGAGAAGACTCACCTCGTGTAACTCGGATAATCTAGCACACGGATATAATGATCTAGCCCCCGCCTAATCACATAAACAATATCCTCAAATAAATAATGGCTCTCAAAGGCTAGATTAAATCCCTCTCTACAACTCCACAGAAGGGTAAAAGACCATTTTACCCCTCCTTGACCCAAAAGTCCAAATGTTGACTAAAACCCTAAAAGTCAACGAAAGTCAACAGGGGGCAGTACGCGGCGCGTACCAGCTCTTGTACGCGGGGCGTACTCCGGCGATCCAGAATCGGTGTCTCAAACCCCTACGCTGCACGTTCTGAGAGTTACGCCCAGCGTAAGTCTCAACTTCAGCCTTTCTTGGATTTTGGTGTTAAACGGTTAAGACATAAACTCAAACTCTAGATCTAACTTCTCTAAGATCACTTAATCCATAAAGTCGAGACCTTTAAGCCTTGGCATGGCTGTAAAGGTCCCTACTCACTCTAGCACTTTTCCTTCTTCCTCATAAAGTCTAGATCTCATGCATGGCTTAATATTCACATCCAAGATTGGATTTTTATTAACATACAACTCATATTACCCTGAAGAATGACAGACCTAGGCGAGTCCGCGTCCAACTTAAGCGCATGAGTACGCGCAGCGTACTCTTCAATACGCCCAGCGTACTCAGTTGACTTAATATTTCCTTTAAGGGTTAAACTTGACAACATGGAGAAGAATAAGGGTTTAAGAGATGCACCTGAATTCCGGGATGTTACAATTGTGGAAGAAACTGGACACTAAAAGAGGAATTGCTCCTCTAGTCTCATCGAGCTGAGGAAGTCTGACTTGGACAAGACTTCAGATATCTATATGATAGAACTATTTATTTTCCCATCATTCACTTGAGTGTGTTATACTTAAAGTGGCAATAATAACTATATTATGTGCTAATGTTTGGAATAAATAATCAACTGATTCCATACGAATGATATTTTGTGTTGAAGATATAACAAGTGATGTTATAGTCTTTATTTAAACAATAGATGTGTTGTACCTATTCTTATAGGAACATGTAACAGTTGTAAATTTATGAATAAATCCAGATTTACTTATCGTTTAATGCATGTTCACATTCATGTTCTGAAACAATGTGTTATGTGTTAGAGAATATTTTTCTCATAATGTCAATTATGAAGTAAATCTATAATCTTTCATTAAATTAATAGTTCTAAAGATAACACATATATAATCAAATGATATTTGATTCAAACTTATCTAGGACATAATCGTCATGACTATATAAATATGAAACACATATACCAACTTCAAAAGGATGGAATTTTTGAAGGCAAATGAGCTTGATTTATTTGATATATGTGAATCCTATTTATATGGGAAGATGATTTACCAGTGTCTTTATCTATTAGTAGTTAAAGAAGAAAAGGCTTGACAAACAATTATACATAAGTGATGTATGTAATCTTTTTCAATCCATGAATAGATTTGGTGATAGATATTTAATCAATTTCACTAATGACCTTTACTCGTTATTGTTGAAACTTTTGATTAGCTCAAATTGTTTCATAGTGAAGATTGAAATAAAACTTAATGAGACTATCATTAACCTTTTGTTGTGATAAAGAAAATGAGTTTTGTAAACCAAGTCTTCTTGGAACATCTTAGTAATTATGGAATCGATTCACAACTCATTCCGACAAAAAACACTCACTCGTCATTAGTATGGTTCTTGTGGCACAGGATCACCTGGTCACTTGGATCTATCTTTGGATGTTCGAGGTAGACTTCGAATTCTCTAGTGGGATAGGGTCACCTGGCCACTGGTTGAATGTCGATAGTATAAGTTTTTGAAGAGGATAAAACATATACATTATAGTCTATTATATGATGTTTTAAAAGAACTATTTACTTTATAAAATTTTGGAATTATGCTCACCTCAACAAATATATATTGAATATATATTTCCAACCAAACAAGTGGATCAGATACTTATATTAGACTGAGGATGAAATGGTTTATCCTTATCTAAAAGGTATAAAGTTATAGAGCTTATGTTAGACAACAAGCTTAACCGCTCTATCATCCACTAATTGCATTTATGTAGACTATCCTAAATGATTGTTTAGGATGAAGTCTCTACTAACCCCACTAATTGTCATTCCATAATACATGTACTTAGAAAGTTCTTTTTCTAAGTGGGAGCTATATGGAACTTCAAGAGCTAAAGAACCATAAACTAAATGCATCATAGTTTGGAACTAGCATGTAACAACGTAAATTTTTAAAACAATTTTTCATTTTTCAAACATAATAAAACTCATATAATATTCTCAAAATCTCATATATCAATGTCATCACCATAAAACATATCCCAGAATCTCAACACTTAATCATGCCGACGCCTTCCCGCGACTCTCGCTGGTACCTGAAACACATATCACATAACACGGTAAGCATAAATGCTTAGTGAGTTCCCCAAAATACCACATACAACACATACGCCACTCGAGGCTACAGTACGACCCTCCGGTCGATGTGTCTCAGCGGGACACTCCAGTCCCGTAGCTCGTTGGACCCTTCGGTCCGGTCTGTATCGTTGGACCCTTCGGTCCGGTCTATATCGTTGGACCCTTCGGTCCGGTCTATAACGTTGGACCCTTCGGTCCAGTCTATAACGTTGGACCCTTCGGTCCGGTCTATACAACACATATCATACATATATCACAATGCACATAATCTCATACATACACATAGCACACAAGACCCTCCGGTCTACACATAGATACTACTCTAGGTAATGAATAATGAGAAGACTCACCTCGGGTAACTCGGATAATCTCGCACACGGATATACGGATCTAGCCCCCGCCTAATCACATAAACAATATCCTCAAATAAATAATGGCTCTCAAAGGCTAGATTAAATCCCTTTCTACAATCCCACAGAAGGGTAAAAGACCATTTTACCCCTCCTTGACCCAAAAGTCCAAATGTTGACTAAAACCCTAAAAGTCAACAGGGGGCAGTACGCGGCGCGTACCGGATCTTGTATGCGGGGTGTACTCCGGCGATCTAGAATCGGGGTCTCAAACCCTTACGCGGCGCGTACTGGAATTACGCCCAGCGTAAGTCCCAGTTTCCTACTTTCTTCATTTTTTGTCTGAATAGATTAAGACCTAGGCTCATAACTCAGATCTAAGCTCCCTACTGCCCCTTAAGTCATAAAGTTGGAACCTTTATGCCCTTGCATGGCTGTAAAGGTCACCAATCACTTCAAACATATATCCTCTTTTCCCATTAAGCCCTAATCTCATGCACGACTTAATCTCAACGTCCAAGATTGGATTTTTATGAACCTACAACACATATTACACTGGAATAGGGCAGATCTAAGCTTATGGAGACCCTTTGCTCATAAAGTCTCCACCTTAGGACCAAAAACCCTAAAAATGGGTCCATAAAGCACAAATCAAAGATGACAAGGAAAGCTTTGAGCTTTTTACCTCCAGGTGAAGCTCCAACCTCTATAGAACTCGGATCTAAGCTTTCCCTCTAACTTCTAGCTTCCACCATGGCCTCCTCTTCTTCTTCACCATCACAAAATGACACTTTCAAGCTTAAGAACACACACATAAGCTTATAACGGGTTTTTGCTCTCTTAGGGTTTCACTCTCTGTAATATGGTGGCTGGGGGTAAGGACCATATCATTCCTTTTATAGTCCTCAAGTCTCATTTAGGGTTTTGCATCTGAGCCAGTTACGCCCAGCGTAACTTTGGTATGCCCAGCATATCTAATTGAGTCCGCGTCCATAATAAGCGCATGAGTACGCGCAGCGTACTCTTCAGTACGCCCAGCGTACTCGTTTGCAACACTTTTCGCTTAGGGGTTAAACTTGACAGTTTGGTAAATAGAAAGGGTTCAATAGATGTACTTAAATTTCGGGATGTTACAATTCTCCCCCACTTAAATAGATTTCGCCCTCGAAATTGCTTCTTGACCACACATAGCTCGAACCTAACTCGAGAAGCACCACTGAGAAGACCTCATATCCCGCCACTACCTTTCCATGGACGCCTGAGTCCAAACAGGAACTCCCAACTCTGGTACCCAAACCGACCCTTCTGCCGCTAAGATACCCCTTTCTGACTTTCCCAAATTCGGGAGATTCTAGTGGCATGGCCCGCCGCCAGACCGCCAACTCATGCTATCACCATGATAATCGCCCCTCGAACATCAAACCCTGATAACTCACTGCTCCTCTGGTTCTCACAAGACAAAATTCAACAATCGGCTATCGATCATTCATACCAATGTACCAAATAATCTGGATCACGCCCCAAGGAACGGAAGGGTTCACATCCCACCAGGGCTCATCCACTGAACTGATATACTAACCCATCCGAACAGTGAATTCTCAACACTCTGCCTTCAGACAAAAGAAAATAATCATGCTCGCTCAGAAGTGTCCTCAGACATGAAAATAACCATAAGCCTCAGCTCCATTTCACATACCCCACAATATGGAATTCATCTCTGAATCCGGCATCTCATTCCATCTACTCAATACACCACTAGAATCAAACTCAACTCGAGAGTCTGGTTTGGCACAAAATTGGAACCACTCATCCCAACGAACACTCAACTCGCGACCCATGACCCGCAACCCACGCGTACCTTACTGATCCACTTCCCTTTGGTCACGAAAACCACCACTCAAATCAGAATATAATGACTTCCGATAATCATGGAGACCCCAGTCTCGCCCCTGGTTCGACCCCAGGCTTCCACAAAATCAAATATTAGGGCTACCCAAGCCTAAAACTCTTCTGCGTTAAGATCTGATCAGAGAGCACTTCATCACAACATTCTCTTGCTGACCAGTGGGTACTGCGGCTCCCCGCAGTATCACGACGACCTCTCACTAAATAGTGAATACTACGGCTCCCCGTAGCATCACCACAACCTCTCATTGAATAGTGAATACTACGGCTCCCCGTAGCATCACAACAACCTGTCACTGAATAGTGAGTACTACGGCTCCCGGTAGCATCACCGCAACCTCTCACTGAATAGTGAGTACTACGGCTCTCCGTAGCATCACCACAACCTCCCACTGAACAGTGAGTACTACGGCTCCCCGTAGCATCACCACAACCTCTCACTGAACAGTGAGTACTACGGCTCCCCGTAGCATCACCACAACCTCTCACTGAATAGTGAGTACTACGGCTCCCCGTAGCATCACCACAACCTCCCACTGAATAGTGAGTACTACGGCTTCCCGTAGCATCACCACAACCTCTCTGCACTGACTCATTGAAACTGCAGCTCCCCGCAGTCTTACCGCACTTACCCTTACCACTTCACAATCTCATCCTCAGGTTGACATCACACTGCGATCATTAACTCATGCTTTGCGGCCCAGCATAGATAGGTACACACACACCCATCCAGGCTAAGAATGACTACTTCGGACGACCACCATCGTGACAAAAACCTATTTTTCTCGCTGCAATTCACACTCTCAAATAAATCCATTTGATGTCAATTAGCTGAAGGGCCCCCACCGAAACCATAGACACCCGATACACCACTTGTCATCTCAAACTCAAACTCAAAATAATCCAAGATTTAGGACATTAAACTCGGATACCCCGGAATATTCCATCTCCCAAATTAAAACACGGAGAAATTGCCGACGACTCAGAACACGAAGATGGCAATCCGAAACTTCCTCCTCTATTGCTCAAAACTCATGCAAGAATACTCATAACAACCCTGAAGTTGATTGCTCAATCAACTTCTTTCCTTCCCATACTGCATATAATAGCCCATACTCTGAACCAGAAACTCTCAACCGCCGAACTAACCTCACAAGCCAACCACCTCGAATTCACCATTTTAACCTTGAAGGATTCCTAACCACCACAAGGTCCCCGACCAACGGCCACTTGCCGTGGGGACACTCATCCTTTCTCAAACACGTACCACATGCACTATCTCACTCTGCATCTCTCCTTGACCAACAATAACCCTGGTCTCAGGAATCCACATCGCAGGCCTCTCTATCCAGTTCTCTAACCGCTCTTGAACAAGTCTACGATCTCCTCAAAAGTACCCGGTTCTCCCCCACTCAGGGTTCGAACCATCACCAATTGGTCCGTCAACAATCTAACCCACATACTGTTTTTACCAATAATATCGCACCTACTCTTGGAAGGTGATACACAATGCTCGATGACCTCCCGATGGAAGTCAAGCAATCCCAAATTCCCCGAATCTCCGATGAAATCCTCATAAACTTCTCATCATGACTACCTCTAGTCATTCAGAAACTCGTACCATCCCACTACCGGACATCTCAACTGTCCAGTCGTAACCCTGACTCTCAGTCTAAAAATAACGAACTAACATATTCCTTATCCTCGACTCTTCAACCAACGTTCCATCACATGGGTTGTAGTAAGAGTGGAGTCCCCATTACCACACTCGATACTCATCATAGACAATAAGAGTCACTGCCCCAATGTCCTCTTCTTGATCGTCTGCCGCTGCAGCTAATACATGCCCTACTATGCTCAAATAGGGTGTATCTTTGTCCTTAACCATCTCAGTCCCCGCTGACAACCTGCTCAGGCTCTAACATCACCTCTCGGCAGACATACTGCCCAAATACTCTGATGAAAGATCGTAACCAAAGCTACCCCACAGGGCTCGCCCCCAACTTTGGAAACTGAAAATCTCAATACCTCTCATGTTTCCCACAGGAACAGAAATAACACCGCTCAGGTCACAGAAAATGACATCTCCACCATCGGCCGGTTGCTCAGTCCAGACCGTATTCTCCCATAACGCATCATCTCTACTCATCCCTGAGTCTTGCGACTCCAACTGGCATCTCACCAACACTCCCTTGGAGCTAACTCAATTTCCCTTTTAAGGGATGCTCGTTCATCATGGCCCTCCGTCCCCCCTATTCTTTCACATCTGATCGCAGTCTAGATAATCACAACGGAATAACTGGTAGAACCAGTAACACTAACCGCCACGGGTCATGGTACTCGAACCATGTGGCCACCTCTCGATCTGCTATGAATCATGATACCCGAACCACGTTACCTCTTCTCAATCCGCTACGAATCATGGTACTCGAACCATGACATCACCTCTCGATCTGCTACAAATCATGGTACTCGAACCATGAAATCACCTCTCGACCTGCTACAAATCATGGTACTCGAACCATGAAATCACCTCTCGACCTGCTACAAATCATGGTATTCGAACCATGACATCACTTCTCAATCTGCTACCAATCATGGTACTCGAACCATGACATCACTTCTCAATCTGCTACCAATCATGGTACTCGAACCATGACATCACTTCTCAATCTGCTACCAATCATGGTACTCGAACCATGACATCACTTCTCAATCTGCTACCAATCATGGTACTCGAACCATGACATCACTTCTCAATCTGCGACCAATCATGGTACTCGAACCATGACATCACTTCTCAATCTGCTACCAATCATGGTACTCGAACCATGACATCACTTCTCAATCTGCTACTAATCATGGTACTCGAACCATGACATCACTTCTCAATCTGCTACCAATCATGGTACTCGAACCATGATATCACATCTCAATCTGCTACTTAGAATCCTCCGGTATACCCCCTGCATCGAGTATGGGTCCTATGCTTTCAGTAGTACGGGCCCATACTACCTGCCACATCTACCCATACTTTCCACACGAACCATCCCAGAGTTCCTAAGTAGCTGCTCAACCTTCTCGATTATAAATCTTTTTACGTGTGCTCGCTTCCCAGCGAAATGCTCTACTCTGTCAGCGCACTCATCCGACCATGATCACCCCCTAGGCTCTTCCTAGGTCCTCACACTTCTCCGCCATCAGCTGCTGAAAAACTCCTAATGATGCCAGCCATCTACCTCCTGAATATCGTCATATTCACTTAATAGCTGACTCCCATCATCGAGAGTCCCACAAAGCACAAAGCAAGCAGCACTCGGGCATCGAATAGTCTCCACTAGCACATAAAACCTCTTCAGGTCATAATCTCACTTGCTCTCCTCATACTCGGAGGATATCACCGAACTCATGCAACTCCGCCCCATACGGCCATCTGTCTACTATCTCTGTAGACTCCACACGTGCTCATCTAGGTATCTCCCCTAGATTACTCCTCTACTCAGATCCCTCTCTAAAAGGATTCCTGCTGGATACTCATACTCAACACATACTCGAAAGCGCATCGCATATAACAGCAACTCCTAGGCTAAGGCATCACAGATCAGGCCACTCTAGTCCTAAAATATGAAATACCTAGCCTATCTCTAGCATGCATAGCATATCACATAATATCTCATAGCACATAATGTAAGGGTATTTTAGGAAATCACCGTTCGGGCGCTGGCTGATCGTACACACGGCTCCGTTCTGATTTTCTCAAAAATCTTTCTCTTTTAGAAAAATTGTTTCTTTTATGAAAATTTCCTCAAATCCTCAGTTTGAGTTCAGATACGCCCGAAGGTGCATCCGAATCCCTCAAACCAAGGCTCTGATACCAACTTGTAACGACGTAAATTTTTAAAACAATTTTTCATTTTTCAAACATAATAAAACTCATATAATATTCTCAAAATCTCATATATCAATGTCATCACCATAAAACATATCCCAGAATCTCAACACTTAATCTTCTGCCAGTGTGTACAAATCATGCCGGCGCCTTCCCGCGACTCTCGTTGGTACCTGAAACACATATCACATAACACGGTAAGCATAAATGCTTAGTGAGTTCCCCAAAATACCACATACAACACATACGCCACTCGAGGCTACAGTACGACCCTCCGGTCGATGTGTCTCAGCGGGACACTCCAGTCTCGTAGCTCGTTGGACCCTCTGGTCCGGTCATAGATCGTTGGACCCTTCGGTCCGGTCTGTATCGTTGGACCCTTCGGTCCGGTCTATAACGTTAGACCCTTCGGTCCAGTCTATAACGTTGGACCCTCCGGTCCGGTCCATACAACACATATCATACATATATCACAATGCACATAATCTCATACATACACATAGCACACAAGACCCTCCGGTCTACACATAGATACCACTCTAGGTAATGAATAGTGAGAAGACTCACCTCGGGTAACTCGGATAATCTCGCACACGGTTATACGAATCTAGCCCCCGCCTAATCACATAAACAATATCCTCAAATAAATAATGGCTCTCAAAGGCTAGATTAAATCCCTTTCTACAATCCCACAGAAGGGTAAAAGACCATTTTACCCCTCCTTGACCCAAAAGTCCAAATGTTGACTAAAACCCTAAAAGTCAACAAAAGTCAACAGGGGGCAGTACGCGGCGCGTACCGGATCTTGTATGCGGGGTGTACTCCGGCGATCTAGAATCGGGGTCTCAAACCCTTACGCGGCGCGTACTGGAATTACGCCCAGCGTAAGTCCCAGTTTCCTACTTTCTTCATTTTTTGTCTGAATAGATTAAGACCTAGGCTCATAACTCAGATCTAAGCTCCCTACTGCCCCTTAAGTCATAAAGTTGGAACCTTTATGCCCTTGCATGGCTGTAAAGGTCACCAATCACTTCAAACATATATCCTATTTTCCCATTAAGCCCTAATCTCATGCACGACTTAATCTCAACGTCCAAGATTGGATTTTTATGAACCTACAACACATATTACACTGGAATAGGGCAGATCTAAGCTTATGGAGACCCTTTGCTCATAAAGTCTCCACCTTTGAGCTTTTTACCTCCAGGTGAAGCTCCAACCTCTATAGAACTCGGATCTAAGCTTGCCCTCTAACTTCTAGCTTCCACCATGGCCTCCTCTTCTTCTTCACCATCACAAAATGACACTTTTAAGCTTAAGAACACACACATAAGCTTATAACAGGTTTTTGCTCTCTTAGGGTTTCACTCTCTGTAATATGGTGGCTGGGGTAAGGACCATATCATTCCTTTTATAGTCCTCAAGTCTCATTTAGGGTTTTGCATCTGAGCCAATTACGCCCAGAGTAACTTTGGTACGCCCATCGTACCTAATTGAGTCTGCGTCCATAATAAGCGCATGAGTACGCGCAGCGTACTCTTCAGTACGCCCAGCGTACTCGTTTGCAACACTTTTCGCTTAGGGGCTAAACTTGACAGTTTGGTAAATAGAAAGGGTTCAATAGATGTACTTAAATTTCGGGATGTTACATAGCAAGTTTTCAATTGTTGTTGAATCTGCTCAACAACTGATCAGAAACTAATAAAACACATAGAGATGCATTCATGTATGATTATAAAGTATGGGCTTGATTAATCTTCCTCGATATAGTTTGACTATAAAGAGTAAGTGAGTTTTCAAAGGAGAAAACATACATGAATGAAAATTCTTCTAGATTTAAGCTAACATCTCAAAGTAAGAATCTTCTTCCTTATAAGATCATTACATAGTGTAACTTAATTATAATTCAAGAAGACTATTGTGTTTTCTACAAAGCTAGTGGGAGTGCAGTAACATTTCTAGTCTTATATGTAGTCGACATACTAATTCTTGGAATAAAGATCTTTGTAGATAGATCATGCAAAATTAAAAGATTAAGTGAAATTGCATTAATTGTCAAGGATATTAAAGAGCTTAAGATAAAAGACTCTAAGAGAGTCTATCTTTCAAAATACCACATGACACAATTTTAGGCTCTCCTCAAAATCCTAGTACATTGTTTTGAACTAGATAATATGATTGTATTCCATATGCTGTTGCAGTTGGATTAATCATATATGTCATGATTATGCATGAAGACCAGATAAGTCGTATGCTTAGAGCATGACGAATGATACTTGTATAATCCAAGTATAAGTCATGATGTGACTTAAAGGAACATTCTTAAGTACTTGAGGGCAGTAAAGAAATATTCCTAATATACAGTGTATTTGAAAGAAAGTTATGTTTAAAGTTGTTACACATGTGCTAAACTTCTAAATAAATTGAGATGTTTCTCAATCAGGCGTGTCCTCATTTTAAATGAAGAGAAAGTTACATGGATAGTGTTTCCATGTAAGTTTTAGTTATAGTTACGCATCAAAATTAGAGTACATTATGGTTTTCGAGAACCACATACAAAGATGCCTAATGTATAGTTCATTATGACTACTTATAATCCCATTACGCAAGTATTGGTATCTAATTCATATTTAAGTATTTAATGCATTCTCAATAGTTTTTCTTTATATATATGTATATATATATATACACACACACACACACATATATATATATATATATATATATATATATATATATATATATATATATATATATATAACTGAAAATGTTTGTATTCACAAAGTTTATACAAATCGAGTTTGTCAAATCTACTTAACAAAGCTCTTTCAGTAGCTAAAGCATGAAAGTCAAGTTGGTGCTATAGGGACTTGTTGATATAAGTAGATATATTTGATTGAAATTTAGTATTTGGATATTGGAACAGTGCAAGAAACATATATTGTAATGAATGATATATTGGATATGAGTCTTTCATTAAATAATTGTTGTGTTCTATATTAGCATGTTTAAATCCTTGAATAACTAGGTTATTCTAAATGTTCATAGTCGTTCATAGTTGTGAGAGCGTCTATGAGGTAAGACTAATATGAGTGGATTGGTTGATTTTCATGGAGATGAAAATAGCAAGAGCTGCTACCAACTTCATATGTACTTGATTAGGAGAATTAGTATTGGAACTGACCCACATCAAAATCACTTTATGGATCGTAGTCATGAGTGGTGTTTTGATCAAGGTTGTATCTATGTATTCTTAGACCTGAGATACATATTTGGGACTTGAAGTATAGGAATTGTTGTGCTTTGACATGGTTTAACATTGTTCCGTAAAAGGTAGTCATAAGGGCCATCGTTGGGTATGATACGAACTACATTGATGGGCGTATTTAGTCAAGATGGGAGTTTTCCCTCTTACTCATTGAGAGTTAGACATCTAAGTCCTTACTAAAAGTTGAACACTAAATGAGATTGATCGTGATCAATATATGATGTTCAACATGATGTCTGAGACAAAGGAATAATTGATACCACACCTTTAGTAACAATTGTAGCTTAGAGCTCTTGGAATTGGTTGTTGATGAGATGGCACCCTTCATATGTTGTTACGGGCAGTAGCCCATTGGTAGACGTTAGCTAATGTCTATGTCAGTCTGTAATGAATATTGTGCAAGTCGGAGATTGTTGAATCTATATGCCCAAGAATCATTTTGGAGTGATATTGCTAATAATATATGATCCAATAGGGTCACACCTTTATCAAGTTGGCACATTTTGTACATTTATTATTAATATGATTGTTAATAAATAATATCAATTCTTGTATTTTAATTAGGGAATAATTATTTTTTTTGTGAAAATAATAATTATAAGAGAGTACTACTAGTTATTATTTCATATGGTATGAATTAATAAGTCATTTACAAACTTTTGGACTAGTTGGATTCTTTTGTCTTTTACCTAAAGACAAAGTTTATATATTATAAACTTTGAGTTTATAAAAATTGAAGAATCTTACATCTTTTATACCTCATGGCCAAAATTCATAAAGGCATGGGAGGTTGCTTGTCAACCTTCCTCCTTTGCCCCCCACGCCTCTAAAGTAAAGTGATTACTTTGTATTATTTAACGGGGTTAATTTTTTCTTTTGCATGTGTATCTAAAGGAGGTGTCTTGCAAGTTTTTCACTAGTTTTCTCTCATATTTGGTGTGGCCGAAACCACCCTTCTCCATCCTTCTCTCTCTCTCTCTCTCTCTCTCTCTTGAAGTTAGTTTAGTGGTTTAAAGCTCCTCTTGAGTTGTCTCCTTTAGTGCTTATTTGAGTTAAGTACTTCAAGGATTAAGACACTACAGAATACAAGAAGGAACTATCATTCCAAGTGCCTTAATCTTGACGGTGGATACTTGTAGAAAAAATCATGTTCTTTGATCTTCACATCTTCATCAACACCCTAAAACCAAGTGGGTTCAAAGGCTTCAAAGGTTATCTCTAAAACATCCTATGGTTGTTTTAATATAATTCTAACCTCTATAAATGGATCCTATATTGTTTGGTTTTGTTATAAACTCGAAATAATATTGTTATTTTAAAGCTTCCGTTGCCGGTTTTATGAAAATCGAACTTATATTTTGTATCAAAACCCATCATATTTTATTGCATGTTTGATATGTATGACTCGTATGTTATGTATGGTATGTGGTATTTGGGGAACTCACTACGTTTTGTGCTTACAGTCGTTGTATATGGTTTCAGGTACTTCCGGTTCGAAAGGGAAGGGCCCAACTTGATCACAGCGCATACACCCATATTTTTTTCGCCAACTTGAGATTTTGGGATTGTACTCTGATAACTGTTTTTATTGTCAAATAACGTTAAGTGTTTTAGTAAATTATAACTGGGTGTTTTGGTTGTTTTAAAAATGAAAATTTTAACTTTACATTTTCGAGTGTTACAAAGTTGGCCTTCATATGACATGCTAAAGACAATCCCTCGTAATGTGCCCCTCCCTAACACATTTATGGAATCTAAACGCTGATCTATATGTCCTATCATGTGTCTTCCCACACTTGCCACTAGTGCAGCCTCTCTGCCCCCCGATCACGAATTGACAGGCTTGATCTGATTCGCTGCTGACTGTGAGTTGATAGGGGTATGCATCTTCTTTTTTCTCTAGGTCTCAATCTCAATCTTAAATATCCGAGTGAAAGACTGCATCTTAGAGAGAGAGTCATACCTCTGGGTTGACACAAACTTACAGATCTCCTTCTTGAGTGTGCTCAAGTAATGGGACATATGAACCTTCTCCAAAGCAGCATACTCAGGCCATAAAAGGGCCCTCTCTGTAAACATATTGGTGATCTCTGACACCGACTCTATCATCCGCTTCAGCGACAGATACTCATGAGATAACCTCTCCCTCTCAACCTATGGAACATACTCAGTATAAAACATCCCCGTAAACTACACCCATGTTACTGCAACCTTCTTTGTAGGAGAATAAGCACTAGTCACCATCTTCCACCAGTCCTTCACCCCAAAATGAAGAAGGTTCAAGGCGAACTTGACCATCTAGTCCTTTGGGAATGAGGAATTGAAGAAACAAGCCTTTACATCAGATAGCCACCTCATAGCAGCAATCGGTTCCTTGACTCCATCGAACTCTAGGGGCTTCATGTTCCGGAAGTCTTGATATTGAACCATCCCTCGCCCCTGGAGTCCTGCAGCAGCAACAACTAGAGTGGCTGTGGCAGTAGCAGCCTCTGTGATGACATCATAGCGCTTGTCAAACATCTCGATCATGACGGTCTTAATAGACCTAAATACCTCCATGATCGCCTCCCTGATAGCCATGGTCAATCGGGTGGTGATCATCTTGCAAATATCATCATTAGCAAACCTGGCCTCTTCAGGTTGCCATATCCTAATCCAGAACCTCTAGTGATCGGCATAATGAAAAAAAAATCAAACTGGAGTACATCAGTAAAGCCACTATTCATACTATGACATCATTACGGGATCACTAAACCCTCAGGGTTCGCGACTTCCTTGATTTGCATATGGGTATTGTGCTTCCAGTAATACGGGCCCATAATACCTTCCACACCAACCCACATTTATCTCAAATGATCATCACAGACCACTCGGCCACTAAACCCAAACTACTAGGATACGCATACATCCTATACTCACTCTCTCTATAGTGGTTAATCATTCCTCAAGCTGCCCTACTACGAACCATGTTCATTCATGAAACTTCTACTAACCATGTAGCCAATCGTGTATGCTAATCATACATATCACAAGATTTGATAGACAGTCGAATACTTGATTCTACCCTACGCCCACAACCAGACAAGGAAGAAGAAATAACGCTAAATCAAATCTTCTTAGGCTATAAAATCTTATTTATATAAAATCTTATTTATGTAAAATAACGCCTTCACCTTTTTCCAATCATCTGGAGTACCTGAAACATTGAAATCCACAATTGTAAGCCAAATTTTAGTGGGTTCCCCCAAAATATCCCACACAATATAACATATACAAACATGCATGTTGGGCCCACATTCATCAGACTAAATTACCCCTGAGCCCACAACATAAGTCTGGATTACCCTCTTGGCCCACAGTTTATGTCTGGATTGCTCCCGATCCTACAAGATAATTATGGATTGCCCTACCGGCCCTCACTTATGTGTGTATTGCTCCCGAGTTTTTTGGCTTCCAAACAAAGCAGTATCACCTCAACCCAACCGCAATATGTCGACATATGCAACATATAAACATATAACTAACAAGTACATGTAATCATACAGATCTACCAATCTAAAAAATCACTACAACATAACAACATCCTATATACCATGACACATAACACAACCTAGTGGGCTGACCTTCGTGCCTTTGACCCACGGGTATTATGAGGAAAACTCACCTTAAATTCCAAAAGATAGTTGAACTGGTCACTGCTCCAAATACTGGCTCTACAGGTCACCTATACAACAACCAGGGACCAAGCCTCAATCTATTACTCAAATTACTCCATTTGACCTAAAGTCAAACTTGGTCAATGGTCAAAGTTAACGGTCAACAGTCAAATGTCAAAGGTTAACTTCCAGTTGGTCGCAACATCATGACCATATTTTCCCACGTCGTGCCTGTAAAAAAAACATATGGGTTCTTTCCCAGTCGCCACACCGTGGCAACATAAGGCCACGTCGTGGGGACTGGTCTGGACAACTTAACATATTAATCCATTTTCCTACAACTCAATGTGCTCCAAAGCTCAAATATGGTCCTTCCCATGGTCTTAATGGATAAAGTTTCCAACTTTATCCATTAATACACCTAAATAAATCAAGATCCCAAGCCCGAATTCCTTAAAGGTAACTAATGGCATGAAAACACCCATTAAGCACCTAATCTCTAGAGTTACTCATCCAAGGTTTCCAGAAGGGCTTCCTACACCTAATGGTCCATAAAAATCATAGCTTTATGGACATGCATTTCCAATACTTTTCCCTTCCATTTTAGGTCAAAACATGGCAATAAGGAACTCCAAGCTTGAACATGGGACAAAAACTCCAAAGATCTTCACATCTGGAATATATGAGACTAAGATGACCACAAGGATCCATAAATTTGCTAACTTTATGGGATCCAACCTTCCAACTTCTCACACCAAATAGATTAAGAGGCAAAAGGGCTAAATCTAGAGACATGTAACATAAAAATCTGATCTTGAGGACTTATAAAAGTCCAGAAAATGTGAACAAGGTGGATGGGGAGAGTTTCTTGTTGAGAGAAAGCCCAAGGGTGCCTTCTTCTTCTTCTTATTCTTCTTCTTCTTCTTCTTCTTATTCTTCTTCTTCTTCTTCTTCTTCTTCAAAACACCACCAAACACCATAAAAACTCAAAGGTTATCAATAAAGGCTAGGGTTTTCTCTTGGGGGCTGAGGGAGAGTGATTAATGCCGAGGGTGGGTAACCCTAGCCATCACATCCCTTAAATAGGGCACAAAACCCGAATTAGGGTTTGCCGTCAAACATTGGCCACACCATGGTGAATAAATCGCCACATCATTGCACTAACTTAGTCTGCATGCAAACATTGACCTTGGCCACGTCGTAAGACTCCATCACCATGTCACGGCCATTAGAACTCCTAAATTTGAAATATTAATTTTATTAAAAGATACATACCCAAAACTTGGCGTTACAATTGAGGATTTTATGGTGTACTGCGATGCTTCGATACTAGGTATGGGTGCGGTTTTGATGTAGAGGGTGGCATTTGACCGATTACGCTTCAAGGCAGCTAAATCCTCATGAGGCAAATTATGCTACTCATGATTTGGAGTTGGCGGTTGTTGTTTTCGCTTTCAAGATTTAGCGTCACTACTTGTACGGGGTCTAGTTGTCACACCCCCAAACCAGACGGCAGAAACGTCCGGGGGTGGATGACTTCATTTGTAGTATCACAACACATGCATCATAGTAATCAAAGTACAAACAACCATTGTATTTAAAAAGTATAAGTATTTACATGTGTTCAATCATTGTATATTGAAACCAAAATAGTTATACAAAAGAAGAAGACATGACTCAAAATAACTCCATCTTCTCAAATGCTCGGGGAGTACCTGTCTACTGATTCCCTGAGAATACAAGTAATTTGAAAAGAGAGTATCAACATAAAGTTGAGTGAGTGCATAAGTATTTATGTTTGAATGAATGTTTTCTGTTTCTTGAATATGTAAACTGTTCCAGAAAATCCTATATTTTATGTTGTATATGAAAAGTAGTTTTAATCTCATAAAACCGTTCTGTTTGTAAACAATGTTCTGTATTTGTATTTCTTTTTGTAAAACTTGTAACTTCCACCAGCTGTTATTGTAAACCGTAATGTAATACTGTAAATTGTATCTTGTAAACTAGTACTTTGAAAATGTACTTATGTTTAGTTAATTATACACTAACGTATTGTTAATATCTTTTTAATAGGTTATTATAACCATACTGACTAGATAGCCTGACCCAAGGCTATGAATGCGTTAAAGTTGTTGATAACAACTGTTACTCGTAGGCGTGTATGCCTGACTGTAGCTAGAAGTCTGAGTGCGGGATTGTCAATCCCAATATAGATCTATATACACATTGTTTCGATCCCCGACTGGAGATTCTGGTTATAATGTCAGGACTTTAACTATATTCTTTAAATGAATTAAACAACCTGAATCAAATAACTCATAAAAAGCATATAGACGTTACATGTATAATAGTTATGAAAAGCCAATCATTCTGAATTATGAATGATTGACAGCATGCTCCTAAATTAGTATATGAAAGATGTATACTCTTGACTGGTTTTGAAATAAACCTTTGTTCTTGTAAAATAGTGTACTTTAGTATACTTGAATCGTGAATTAATGTTCTATGAATCATAAATTATACCTATTATAATTTATATGTACTTTCTGAATTGATACTAATTGTTCATGAATGCAACCCCTTTCTCAACATGTTACAAAGGATATTTGAAATGAATGAAATAACTTTTATACTTATATACATATACAAATATATATAAGTAAAATTTAAATGACACTCGGACAAATAACCGATACTTACAATCCCACATTCAAACAAGGAAAAGGAACCAAAGTGGGTTATCAGTCCTAAGCCTTTTAAACCTTATATATATATATATATATATATATATATATATATATATATATATATATATATATGATTTCTGGGGAAAAATATAAGTTTATAAAACCATTTAAAAGAAGTTTAATATTTTGAAATACTTTTGGTGACTTGATGTCATTTTAACACAATCATTGAAATCATTTGATTTGATGATATCTGAAATCCATTTTGATAAAATATTTTGAAACCATTTGTTTGCAACACAAAATCTTTGTGTTAGACTTATATCCCCCCCCCCCTAAAACAGTAAAACTATGAAAATACGTGGGTATGAACTCACCTTTTGGAGGGTGATGCAAATTAAAGATCGATATAGGATGTTAAGAATGCCAAGTGACGTCTTGAACACAATTGGATCCTATTAAGCATATAATAACACATATATATGTGTATAATTAGTGTATATAAAAACTAATCATGTAAGTTAAACAACCTTAGGTGTTAGGAAACACTTGAAATAAAGTGTTACAATCACATGTGATTGAAAGAAAGGGGTTCACGGCCACACTATAAGTGTTTACGGCCACACACATGAAGTGTTTACGGCCAAGACTTGTTCTTATGAAGGGTTTACGGCCACATGATGATCTTATGAAGGGTTTACGGCCACCTCAAGATCACATGAAGGGTTCACGGCCGTGAACTCTTGAAGATCATGCATTTGGGTGTTTGTTTCTTGGTTGGAATCAAGTGTTTCTATTGTATAATAAGATGTTTGTAGAGTTACTCACGTTTTGGAAGTCTTTTAGGGAGTTTACGACCCAAGAACAAGTGTGTGTTCTTGGTGTTCTTGGTGTAAAGGATGATGATTTCAAGATCTATACCAAAAGTGTTGAATTCATGGATGAAATCAAAGAGTTTCTTGTGAATAAGAAGGATATCAAGTGAATATGATAGAATCAGTTACGATTTTGAAGAGAAAGGAGAGTGTTTTTGATGATACTTGAGAGAGTTTTGAGAGTTCTTGACTTGAGAATGTGAGAAATGAAGAATAATGAAGGAATATCATACTTATGATGAGGAGTTCTTGGCAATGATGGGTTCACGGCCGTAAACCCTAGTTTACGGCCGTGAACTCTTAGTGATGGTGTTTCCGGCTCAATTGCAACTTAATAATCTCAATTTAATACTTCCTAACACAAAATCCTTGAGTGTACTAGGCTTAGAACTCTCAAACAGACCCTTAACAAAGCTAAAAGTTAATAGAAACAAGTCTGACTTTTGATTGATTTGTTTTACTTACAAGATAGAAAAATAACGGGTTGTTACACTAGTATACCATTTACACGGACCACAAGATTCTGAGACATCTGATGGTTTAGCCCAAATTAAATATGAGACAGGGGAGATGGCTTAACATAGTGAAACACTACGACTGTAAGATTTTGTACCACCCTCATAAGGATAATGTGGTAGTCGATACGCTGAGTTGCAGGGTGTTTAGTACTCCAATTCAGGATTTATGTTTGAGGACGACAATTGTGACTCATGTTTTGGAAATGATTAGGGTTGCACATTGGAGGCCATCAAGGAGGAGAATCAGAAGAGTGAGTAGTGGTTGGTCAAGTATCATCTTTTAATTATAATATCTGGGGGTTGTTGACGTTGCATGATAAGATTTGTGTGCCTTTGTTGGGTGGGACACAAAAATTTTGATGGAGCACACAAAGCAAAGTTTTCTATTCATCCGGGCGAAACAAAGATGTATCATGGCATGGGACACAGCTAATGGTGGTCATGTATGAAGAAAGATATGTCTTGGTTCGTAGAGCGACGCTTGACCTGTTGGAAGGTAAAGGTCGAACATTAGGGCCCTCACAACAAATTATAGCCCTTGGAGGTCCCATTATGGAGATGGGAGCAAATCACCATGGATTTCATCATGAAATTACCAAAGAATGCAAAGGGATTTGATGCTATTTGGGTGATTGTCGATTGGTTGACCAAGAGTGCTTAATTTTTGGCTATCCGGGAGAGTTTTTCTGTTGAGCAATTGACTGAAATTTATGTTTGAGAGGTGGTTTCTCGCTATAGTGTGCCTTCATCGATTTTTTAGACCGCTATGCTCGTTTCACTTCCATATTTTGGAAGAGGTTCCATGACGAGTTGGGTATGCCAGTTGCACTTTAGCACCGCCTATCGTCTGCAGAAGGACGAGCAGAGTGAGTGTAGCGTTTAAACGCTAAAGTATATGTTGAGGGCTTTCATCATTGATTTCGGTGGGAGTTGGGACTCCTACCTTCCCTTGGTTGAGTTCTCATACAACAACAACCATCATGCCAACATTGGTATGCCACCCTTCGAGCTTCTCTATGGGAGGACATATCAAACCCCAATTTTCTAGGAGATGTCAGGCAGAGGGTCATGGGGAGCACGGAGATATCGCTCAAGATGACGGATCTCATACAACTTGTTAGGCAAAGATTACGGACATTCGAACTCCGACAGAAGAGTTACATCGATCGACGACGATCTAAATTAGAGTTACAGGTCAAGGATATTGTACTCTTGAAGGTGTCGTCTTGGAAGGACACTATTTGATTCAGGAAGCGGGACAAGATGGGCCCCAGATTTATGTGTCCTTTTCAGGTTATGGCTAGGGTGGGCAAGGTGGCCTACCAATTAGATTTTTTGAATGAACTCAGTCAGATTCATAAAACCTTCCATGTTTCTCAATTGTAGAAGTGTGTGACCGACTAGACAACTGTAGTTCCATCAGATGATATTCAGGTCAATGATCGCCTAAATTATGTTGAGCGGCCGGCGGTGATTCTGGATAGGAAGACGAAGGCCTTGCGCAATAAGGTGGTGGATATGGTAAATGTGCAATAGAAGCAACAAAAGGTTCCAAATAGATGTGGTTACCCGAGGAGGAGATGCGTACCTACTACCCTGATTTGTTTGTTGTAGTGTATTTCAAGGGCAAATTATGATTCAAGTGGGAGAGATTTATAACATCCGGTTGCATGTATCTTTTTGATAAGCTAATTATTTAATTTTTTAGTGAAATTTTGTTGGCTAAGTCGTGACATTGGGTGAGCCACGATGTGGCATTAGCTGAGAAGAAAAGTGCATTGGCACGATGCCACAATGTGGATGTATGTTGCCACAACGTGCCAGTCATTTTTGGCCAAAACACTAATTTTTAGGGTTGGTGCCCAACTTCTAGGGTTGCCTCATTTAGCAGCCTCCGTTCTCTGAAAATGAATCTTTACCCAAACCCTAGCCTTTTGTGTGTGTGTTTTGAGTGTAGGAAGTCACTTTGTGAAGGTTAAAGGTGGGAGAAGCTCATCTTGGTGGTTGTACACTTGTTTCCAGCTTGGATCTTGCATCTTCACTCCATTGCTGACCTTTTTGAGGTATAAAGTCTCTTCTTTTCTTATTAAAGCATGTTATATCTAGGTTTTATCCACTTTTCTCCATGTTTGGGTTGAGAGGTGTGCTTGGATCCCAAAAAAGTTAGCAACTTTATGGGTTATGGAGGTCGGTTAGTATTCATATATCTCAGATCGAGATTTTGGTGGCTTTTTGAGCTTCATGCATGAGATTATGGTGTTATTTCCACCATTTTGACCTAAGTTGGAACTCTAGACTTGCATTGGACATGCATGGCTAAAAAGCATCAATCTTTGTGATGCATTGGACCTTAGGAAGTTTTCTGGAAAGTTGGAAGAAATGGCTTAACGAATTTAACACTAAGCGACATGGCATTATGGCCGCCACGACTTGGCGATTGGGGGAATGCCGACTGTTTTATCGTGTAGCACACACAACGTAGCCTATGAGTCGTCACGACGTGGAGACCTGCTAATGTTGACTTTGACCGTTGACTTTGACCAATGTTGACTTTTGGACAATTGAAAGGTTTTAGAGTGTAGACTCCGGCTTAAAGATTTTTATGATTTCATGTATTTTTGATGATTATGGGAAGATGAAAACATCACTGTAGACTATGGCTTGTAGATTTTTATGATTTATGCATTCTGATACTTGATTTGAAATGATTGTATTTGATATACCCGAGATTTGATTGACTTGATGTTTATAATACTTGAGGTGTTTTTATATATTAAAAATGAAATTTTTTGTTACAAATAGTTTTGAACTCTTTCGATTTCAGCCGTTGGATTATGATGCAAATCGACGGATAGGGATTAAGGTCATCTGTTTGATGCGAATCGTGGTTTTTAACCTTTAGCAACGTCGCCATTAGCGGCAATTTATCGGAATGGTTCAATGAAATATGATGACTAGTTAACATTCAATTGATTAAACTCCAAACTTCACCCTA
This sequence comes from Lactuca virosa, assembly GCF_052849685.1. Lineage (NCBI taxonomy): Eukaryota > Viridiplantae > Streptophyta > Magnoliopsida > Asterales > Asteraceae > Lactuca > Lactuca virosa. Next base: position 76,058,438 of record NC_136431.1, read on the forward strand.
ATTTCCTTGAATTTACCCTAATTTCCTTGAATTTTTAAGTATAATTAAATGTTAATTCGTTGAATTTTTTTTAGAGTTTATTGCATTGTGGAAGAAAACTATATAATTGTATGACTTGTATGGACAATAAAAATGATAATGTTACTATTAAATAGATTCTATAAAATTCAGTTCGTAAATGCGCTTAACGGCTTCATCTATTTCTTGTTTTTTCTCCTTGTGTAAATTTATAAATATAGAAAAATTGTACTCTGTCGCATACACATACAATTATTTCATGATTAAAACACACGTAGAACTCTGTAGGCTCACAAAGACTAATTCTATTATGACGGCCGTCGACATAGAATAAAAGACTAAAATTAATAAATACAGAAAAATTTGTACTCTATCGCATAAATATATAATTATTTGGTAATTAAAACAATACGTATGACGTAAGCTGTTGCCCCACAAGGACTAATTCTATTAGGATGGCCGTTGACTTAGGATAGAAGCCATGTTAATAATGTTCTTCCTTATAAACAAGTCTATATCGTTCACCAAAAGTAAAATGACAATCGTAATAAAGTGGGTAAAAAAGCTACCATTGACGGATATGTAGATTTTTTTAACGGAAAATCTAATATAATCCTATCTGATTCTAAACTAATCTTGATTCCATTTATGTCCCATATGGGACTTGAATCTCGACCATAAAAAAGAAAGGCAACATCTGGACCTCAAAAAGGATCATGTAGATAAATGTAACAACATGATCATAATGTTTGAGCAAGGTTTCCAATGACTTTGAAACACTATGACCAACAAACATAGGAACTATGACAAATCTTTATGAACTTGCCGGGTAAGTTTTAGAACCGAAATGGTTGTCAAGGAAAAGGATTCTTTAAGTAAGCATGCCACTTGTCAATAAAACCCAACTCGTCTGGATTCAAGCTTGGAAGTTCACGAACTTGAAGGCTGTTGATTATCTGTGTGGTCTCACCAAGAAGTTGGGCAGCAGCTCGGACACTCGCCTCCCTTTTTTCTATGGCATTTTCGTGGCATTTCATTGCAATGACTTGGGGTAAGTTGGTGAGACATGCAGCCAATATGTCAGCGATCACTGATGATAACTGTGCAAATAGTTCATCTTGGCTAACCTGGTCAATGTTCTCGTGGTAGGATAGCATTATTGTTTCAGTGATACGATACATTGAATTGGCACAAATAAACTTGTATCTGGAATTATCATTTTCGCTTTCCACCTCATTGGCCTTATTTTTAGCTGTGTCCCTTAACCATTGAAGAATATATCCGGGTGTATTCACTTTAGGGTTAGGTTTTGGCAACTTGTGTCCTAACCACTTGTGGTAGACTTCAACTTCTACCCACAATGTTTTAGCTACCTTTTGAATGCTTACATGATTATCAGTAGCATTGAGGGTTTCTTCCACAAGTTTGACGTATACAAGACCTTCATTCACACCACTCACCAAGCAATCGACTTTGTTCTTTTGGATATCTGGAAGAGACATGGCGATGGATGTGAGAGTTACCAATGGTAAACTCCAACAGTTGAGATATTCTTCTGAAAGTAAAGGCGGAACATGATGGCTGTCAATCCTTTCAACTCCTTCAAAACCTCTAGATTCTGCTAGAAGCTTCATAAGATTCTTGGGTTGTTGTTTTTCAGACTTTCGAATCAAGTGGTTCACAGATTTTGAAATGCCTTTTAATGTTTTCTCAGCAAACTCTATGTCATCTTGAAGTTGCAGAACATACTGTCTTAGATCTCGATCGTTCCCAAGCTGCTCAGGATTTTGTCCCAACACAATGCTTGATGCGCTAAACATGGCCTTTAAGCACGTCCGACAACCCAGACAATACGAAACACATATCACAAAGAAAATCGGAATCATTGTTATCAAAATTGGAATCACTGCAATGATCTTGCATGCTACCACAACTGACTTCTGAAATCCTATACAAATGCTGAGACTTAGGATTTTCAAATGGTGGATGACAATCTTGCATTTGCGACTACAGGATGGGAATTGTACGCTACTCTGTTTCCAGTCATATAACTTCTGGGTCCAGTAGCTCTCTACTTTATAGACCTTGAGTTGCTTCCAAATCCATTTTACTGACAGCTTAAAGCTTAATGCTGCAAAACATCTTGCAACTGGGGCAATCGTGCCCAGTATCACTCCGATACTTTGTATAATATAAATCAGTGACATTGACCACTTATAATCGGAATTATAGTCCATTATATTTCCCAAATCAACCATCATAAACAAAATAAGTAAGACACTGATTAAAGCACATATTACCCCAGAAGCGGAGGTTGTAGCAGAGCAAGCTGTCATAAATTGAGGGCTTCCAGTTCCTGCCATGATCCAGTAGTTGCTCACATGCTGCTTTAGCTTCTCAACAGTTAACACTCTTCCTGGTTGTTGCAGCTCTTGATCCATTAGAGTTGTTTGATGAGCGGATTGGTATTTCGATTCTAGAATCTCTTTGGATTTTAGAATTGCTAAAGATGAACAAGCGTATATTATCAGCAACATGAGTAACGGAACCACATAAGCGAATGCATAAATAATACTCTGAAGGAAGGTTCCTTGAAGATACGTATAAACTGGAGTAGCGACTAGGACCTCAGCATCATCTTCTGAATAAAAGAGAATCCCGGTGTTTATTTGAATGCAAATATTGACAACCAAGGTGATTACTAGAACACCCAAAGCTATGACGTTTGTGACAAGTTCCTTGCTGTTCATGGTTGCTAAAGAAGGCAGCATATTAGCCATCATGGTGCACATAAACCACACGCTTCCAAACTTTGCATTCAGGTCAACAATACCTGGCATTAGATTACTTAGATCCATGGGTAGCTTTATTGCAGCAGCTATCACTGTGAGAGATGCGGCATTCAGAGTGAAATATTTACATGGAAACCAGAGCTTTCTGTTCCGCAATCCATGTAATAAATCAGCCGCCATTGCAAGGATGCATAACAGGGATGCAGATGCGATATAGATCCCAACCAACGGCATAGGTTTGTTGTATAAGTTTTGCTGATGTGACTGGTATACTAAAATCTTCAAGGAAGATATGTAGTCATCTGTAATATTTTTGCAAGAGGTCACTTGCCAAAATTGGTTGTATAGTAAGTTGGAATCCATGATAATATCTAAGGGGTGTAAGGAGATGGAGAGCACGAGATTTATTTAGTGGAAGACTTAAAACAAAAGTATGTTTCTTCAGTGCTATGGATGACTTAAAAAAATGAAACTTTTATAATCGATCACTTGATCCCACTTTGAAACTTTCGTACATTAATAATGGGGAACGACTTTCAAAAACTGTCTTTGTCACGCGGTCTAAGAAGGACCCATATGAATTTTATTTTTATTAGAATACAAAACACATATAGAAATATTATTTATAGTTTTAAAGAAAATAAATGTATAGAAATTGGAAATGTTTAACCAACATACTAGTTTCTGTTAATTTTATTAACCAAACTTAATAGCTTTTCTTATTTAACGGGTAAAAATGCAAAAACTAGGACATCCTGTATGTATTTATTATATTATCTTCCTTTTTTTTAAAAAAAATTTATTACTTAGGGGGCTTAATTTTGAATTATTTTTTAATGAGATATTCTATTTTGAAAAAAAGATACTATCTAATTAATTGTAACATTAAATGCTGTTTCTGAGTTTTATAAAAATATATAAATTAAAAAATTTACTTGGGAGTGGTTAACATGTCAAAAATTGCCACTATTAATCACCAACTCCCCCCACTTCACTTCACAACCCATGTGCTTATTCAAATCTTCAGTTGGGGACTTGGGGGTGGTGTTTATATATACGAATGAATTCTTGAGATTTATGGGGAGTGTTTTAACATGTCAAAAATTGCCTAATCACCAACAACCCCCACTTCACTTCACAACCAATGTGCTTATTCAAATCTTCAGTTGGTAATGGTATTGCCACTTCATGGGTCATGTTATACATATGAATAAATTCTTGAGATTTATGGGGACTAGGAAAAAATTAATCTCATTGTTCATGTCATCTCAATTATGTGGTACAATTCTATGCGGTACAGTATAGAGGTGTAGAGATGAGCTAAACCGAATCTGAAAACAAAAAAGTCCAACAAAATCATAACTGGAAAACCGAAATCATACAAATGACGATGGTCTGGGTTTGGGTTTTTAAAAAATCGAAAATTTCGGTTTTGATTCAGTTTTTGGATATGATAAAACCGAAAAAACTAAACTATACCGATTTTTATAAAATTTTATAAGAATATATATTTTATGTATATAATATAAATAAATTTCAGATAATCAGAACACGTATTACAGGTTGTTTTGAACCTAAAGTTTAAGGTTCGAAACCCGACACCTACATATCCTTTTATTCTCTCAAACAAATTAAACCTATCCTACATGTCCTTATAAAAAAATTTATCTTTATGTTGTTGAGGTCATCCCACATCGCCAAAGGGATGTAGATCCTTTTATTTTCTCAAACAAATTAAACCTATCCTACATGTCTTTATATAAAAATTTATCTTTATGTTGTTGAGGTCATCCCACATCGCCAAAGGGATGTAGGATCATTTGCTTATATACTGATAGTTAGTTTAGTTGCCTCAAGGTTGCTAAAGTCACTAAACCCGAAACCGAATATGGTATGATATATTGGGGTGTGCAAAAAAACCGCAAAACCGAAAAATCGAGCCGATCCGGCCAATTCGAAACCGAAAAAACCGAAACCGAAACCGAAAAAACCGGGTACCTACGGGTTGGTTATTGTTTTGATATTTAAATATCCGCGGATACCCGAACCGTTATATATATATTATTGTAAATAATTTGTGGTGTTGTAAATAATTGGTGGATGACATAATAATTGGTGCATGGTAAATTTATCAACATTTCTAACTAGTTACAATTATATGTTAGTAAAATTTGTAGTATAAATACCCCTCCATTGTAAAGAATGAAACACACCAAAAGTTATAAGAGCTCTTATAACTTTCATATTCTCTCTAAATTTTCTTTCTTCTCAATTAAAGTTCTTATCAAAGTTTACTAGTTTGGTTTGATTTATAGTTACATTAATTACGCTTAATTCATAACACGTTATCAGCATGAAAGCTCTAATCATGGTTATTAAACAAGTGGAAAATCACATCTATCTTAATCAAGGTATGTATTACTTATTAAAAACACTATTAATTATAAAAACTCCAATCATATTAAAATAATAATAATACTAATGAATTAATGAAACTTATACATTATGGACATTATGGACTACTAACAATTTTTATTTCTTATACTAGCATTTCTTTATGTATTCTAATTTTTATACTAACATTTACATTATGCAACTAATTTTTATTTATGCAAACTAACATTTACATTATGCAACTAACTTTTATTTATACATACTAACATTTATATTATGCTACTAATTTTTATTTGTGCATACTAACATTTAAATTATATTTATTTATACATGTCAATGTTTATTTATATTTTAGATACTCTTCATAATTTTATTTAAACATTTACTAATATTTATTTATGTTTCTAATTACTAAAGTTATGTATTAGTTATAAGTCTTATTATATGATTTATAAAATACATATACATATATACACAACGAGAATATATATGCAACGGTTATAAACAGCAAAAACAACGACTATATTTTTTTTACCATAAATAAACATCTTTACCCTGCTTATTTAACCCCCAACAAAGTGGGACATCACAAAAATCTGATGGTTCATGTTATAGATGTGGTAGCACAGGCCATTGGTCAAGGACCTGTCGCACACCTGCACATCTTTGTCAACTTTATCAAGAGTCCATTAAAGGAAAAGGAAAAGAAGCAAACCTCATTGATAATGTTGAATTCACTCTGCTAAATGTTGCTGATTTCTGCAATGGCATGGAAGACATAAACTAAAAAAAATCTATTATTGTTCTAGTAAAACTGTTTTTCCTTCGTTTGTTTTTCATGTAATGTCTTTCCTACAATAAATGAACTTTCTTTTTAATAATAATTATGATTATGTTTATTCACTTATTATTCCTTTTATATGTGAAGTTTAATATGAGTCCAACTGGAGCACAACACCAAGAAAAGATTGGAGATCTTTGTATAGCAGATAGTGGTAGTACACATACTATTCTGAAATCAAAGAAATATTTTTCAGAATTAGTACCAACAAAAACAGTCATGCATACAATATCAGGTCCTGCAAACTTGATAGAGGGAACCGGGAAAGCCCATTTTATATTACCAAATGGTACAAGCTTTTGTATAGAAAATGTCTTATTTTCTCCAAAGTCTAATAGAAACTTATTAAGTTTCAATGACATATATTTCAAAGGTTATGACACAAAAACTGTGACCATTGAAAATAAGAAATATATGTATATTATAGACAAAAACCATGTGCTTGAAAAACTACCAACACTTGATTCTGGTCTGCATTATACATATATACATATGATTGAATCAAATATGGTAGTAGAAGGAAAACATTGTGATCCTGGGACATTCAGTTTATGGCATGATAGGCCGAGCCACCCAGGATTAACAATGATGCGAAGGATAATTGAGAATACACACAGGCATCCATTGAAGGACCAAAAGTTCCCTCAATCCAATAGCATAAAACCATGTACATCTTGTTCCCTTGAAAAGTTAATTATAAAACATTCTCCAATGAAAGTTGAAAGGGAGTCACCTAGATTTCTAGAAAGAATTCAAGGTGATATATGTGGACCGATTCACCCACCATCTAGACCATTTAGATACTTTATGGTCTTAATAGATGCATCCAGCAAATGGTCTCATGTTTGCCTATTATCAACTCGTAATATGGCATTTGCAAAGTTTCTTGCCCAAATTATTAAATTAAGGGCACATTTTCCTGATTATACTATCAAAAGAGTGAGACTTGATAATGCTGGTGAATTTACTTCACAAGCATTTAATGACTATTGTATGTCTGTAGGAATTGTTGTTGAGCATCCAGTTGCTCATGTACACACACAAAATGGTTTAGCTGAATCACTGATTAAACGTCTCCAGCTAATAGCTAGACCATTGATAATGAGGACCAAACTTCATGTTTCTGTTTGGGGCCATGCAATCTTACATGCTGCATCATTGATACGCATGAGACCAAGTTCATATCATGTATATTCTCCACTACAACTTGCTTTCGGTCAAGAGCCAAATATATCCCATTTGAGAATTTTTGGGTGTGCAGTATATGTCCCTATTGCACCACCTCAACGGACAAAAATGGGTCCTCAAAGAAGGTTGGGAATATATGTTGGTTATGAGTCAGTCTCTATTATAAGATATCTTGAACCATTAACAGGTGATGTTTTCACAGCACGCCTAGCAGATTGTCAATTTGATGAGGCAAATTTCCCATCATTAGGTGGAGAAAATAAGATTCTGGAAAAGGATGTGTCATGGCATGAGCCTACTTTATCATATCTTGACCCTCGCACAAAGCAATGTGACATGGAAGTTCAAAAGATAATGCATTTCCAAGAAATGGAAAATCAATTACCTGATGCATTTACTGACACAAAAAGGGTGACTAAATCATATATACCTGCTGTCAATGTTCCAGCTCGAATTGACATTCCACATGGACAATCTGATGATAAAGTCACTCAAGAGTCTAAAACACGCCTAAAGCGTGGAAGGCCATTTGGTTCTAAGGATAAGAACCCACGAAAAAGAAGAGGAGCAGAAAATGCATTAGATCACGAGGAAAGTGTTGCTGGAGAAACACGAATTATTCAAATTCCCCCAGGAAAGGAGGATGATGCATTAAATTATGGTCAGACAAATAGAATATGTGACCAAAATGAAACTGACAATATAGGTGCAATATTTTCTTATTCAGTTGCATGTGATATTATGAATGATGATCCCGAACCACAATCTGTCATTGAATGTCAAAGAAGAAATGATTGGGCTAAATGGAAGGAAGCTATGCAAGTTGAATTAAATTCTCTTAACAAGAGAAAGGTTTTTGGGAACATTATCCTCACACCTGAAGTTGTGAAACCATTAGGATATAGATGGATCTTCGTACGAAAAAGAAATGAGAAAGACAAAATTGTAAGATACAAGGCCAGGCTTGTTGCTCAAGGTTTATCTCAAAGACCTGGAATTGATTATGAAGAAACTTATTCACCGGTAATGGATGCAACCACTTTCAGATATTTAATCAGCTTGACAGTATCTAAAAATTTAGAGATGCGTCTTATGGATGTTGTTACAGCTTACTTGTATGGATCACTTGATAGTGATATCTATATGAAAATCCCTGAAGGATTTAAAAAGCCTGAAGCGTTAAGTGCAAAACCCAAAGAAATGTATTCTATAAAATTAAAAAGATATTTGTATGGGTTAAAGAAATCTGGGCGTATGTGGTACAATCGTTTAAGCGATTATTTGACAAGTAAAGGTTATAAAAATAACACTATTTGTCCATGTGTATTTATTAAGAAAACAACATCTAGATATGTGATCATAGCAGTCAGTGGCGGAACCAGAAACTTTTACAAGGAGTAGCACAGAAAAATTCTTATAAAAGATAGTAGTATAATTTTTTTTAAAATTACGCTTCATTAGATATTACAAACTAACGTAAAAGTCTAACATTTTAAAGTTAACATTTACATCTACCTATTTTTCGAAAACACTTTATCACTCGTTCAATCTTAACATTCATAAGTAGTTTTTTTTTTCAACACTACAAATCAGAACATCGTTCAAAACATCATCACCCATTTTATTACTTCAAGTCAGTATACCATATCGTCATTGCGAAAATTCATTTTTAAATGGCTGCGGTTGCGACGGACAATACCAATGTCAACTTTAAAGATTTAAAATTCATTTAAAGATTTGAAAATCATCACCTATCTCCAATGGAACCCTATAAACACAATTAAAGATTTAAACCTAATTCACCAACAATATAGAAAACGAACAACGAACAAGATTATTAATTAATTTTAGGTTTTCAAATCGAACAACTAAACTAAAATAAAATAATAAAGCATCAAAAATCAAAATAAATAAACAATATTTGTATTCGTCTCATTAGTAGTAAAAAAAAAGTGAAGCGAAATAGCCGATTGCCAGAAGCAACTATTGGGAAAACCCAAATTTTTCACTCCGTCTTTAATTATTAATCAGTGGGCCATTGATCTATTTAACGGGCTACTAAATGATTGACTTTTAGTTTAACCTCCATAGAAGCACATTTGATTTCACCTGTGCACACCTTCTGATATATATCTAAAAAATTCAATTTTTCAATACATATAAGGAGTAATTGAGGGGTAGCACGTGCTACCCCTACCAACATACTAGTTCCGCCATTGATAGCAGTCTATGTTGATGATCTAAACATCATTGGAACGAATAAAGAAATCCTTGAAGTGATTTAACTTTTAAAGAAAGAATTTGAAATGAAAGATCTTGGAAAAACCAAATATTGTCTTGGTTTACAGATTGAGCATATGCCTTACAGAATACTTGTGCATCAATCAAATTACACAGAAAGAGTCTTGAAACGTTTCAATATGGAAAATGCAAATCCTTTAAGCACTCCAATGGTTGTTAGATCATTAAATATTGACAAGGATCCATTTCGTCCATGCGAAGAAAATGAAGAAGTCCTTGGTTCAGAAGTACCATATCTAAATGCAATTGGAGCTCTTCTGTATCTTACCAATTGTACTAGACCTGACATTTCTTTCGCTGTAAACTTGCTAGCAAGATTTAGTTCAGCCCCAACAAAAAGACATTGGAATGGAATCAAACTTATTTTTCGATACCTTCGAGGAACTAGTGATTTAGGGTTATTTTACCCTAACAATTCAAAACAAGGCTTGATTGGTTATGCAGATGCAGGTTATTTGTCTGATCCTCATAAAGCTAGATCTCAAACTGGATATGTATTCATGAATGGAGGTACTGCAATTTCCTGGCGTTCTCAAAAGCAAACACTTGTTGCCACATCCTCAAATCACGCTGAAGTAATTGCACTAAATGAAGCTAGTAGAGAATGTACATGGTTAAGATCGATGACACAACTAGTTTTAACTTCATGTGGACTTGAAAAGGATATATGTCCAACTTTAATTTATGAAGATAACTCAACATGTGTCACTCAAATAAAAGAGGGATATATCAAGAGCGACGGGAAAAAACATATACCTCCAAAGTTTTTTGAGTACACTCAAGAGCTTATAAAGAACCATCAAGTTGAAATCAAATATGTTCAATCCTGTAACAATGCAGCATACCTTTTTACGAAGGCACTTCCTACTGCAATCTTCAGGAAACATGTCCATGGCATCGGAATGCGACATGTGCATAGAATATAATGTGACGGATGTCTAAATAAGGGGGAGTCAACTATACACTGCACTCTTTTTCCCTTCGCTAAAGTTTTTTTCCCACTGGGTTTTCTTTAGCAAGGTTTTTAATGAGGCAGTACGTTAAAGTTGAACGCTAAAATGATGTCATCCAAGGGGGAGTGTTGTTAATAATTGGTGGTGTTGTAAATAATTGGTGGATGACATAATAATTGGTGCATGGTAAATTTGTCAACATTTCTAACTAGTTACAATTATATGTTAGTAAAATTTGTAGTATAAATACCCCTCCATTGTAAGGAATGAAACACACCAAAAGTTATAAGAGATATAACTTTCATATTCTCTCTAAATATTCTTTCTTCTCAATTAAAGTTCTTATCAAAGTTTACTAGTTTGGTTTGATTTATAGTTACATTAATTACGCTTAATTCATAACATTTCTCTTCTTTTAAGCTACCGAATGAAAATTATTTATGAAAATGATATTATATATATCATACCATATTCGGTTTCGGGTTTAGTGAGTTTAGCAACCTTGATCCAACTAAACTAACTATCAGTATATAAGCAAATGATCCTACATCCCTTTGGCGATGTGGGATGACCTCAACAACATAAAGATAAATTTTTATATAAGGACGTGTAGGATAGGTTTAATTTGTTTGAGAAAATAAAAGGATCTACATCCCTTTGGCGATGTGGGATGACCTCAACAACATAAAGATCAATTTTTATATAAGGACATGTAGGATAGGTTTAATTTGTTTGAGAAAATAAAAGGATATGTAGGTGTCGGGTTTCGAACCTTAAACATTAGGTTCAAAACAACCTGTAATATGTGTTCTGATTATCTGAAATTTATTTATATTATATATATAAAATATATATTCTTATAAAATTTTATAAAAATTGGTGTTCCACTACTAGACAATGGACTTTCACCGACGGAATCAGCGACGGATGCCATCCCTAGCTAAATTAGCGACGGATTTCATAGGGTTCAGCGACGGAAATCAAATTAAGTGATAAATAAAGAAATTCGGATTTCAGTGAAGGATCACCGACGGATTAGCTAGGGATTAGCGACAGAAATAATCCCTAGCTGATGTGCCCCTGATTTTAACCCTAAATCGGTCGCTGTTTTCTTTTTCCATATTCTTTATTCCCGCTTCCTTTTCCCTACTTCTTAGGGGGTGTTTGGATAGGGAAAATATAGGCTGCTTATTGCTTAATGCTTAATCCCACCGCAATAAGCAAATTTAAGTGTTTGGATAGAAGTCTTTAAAAATCAACTTATTGCGGTAGGAATAAGCTAAATAAGCTGATTTTAATAAGCAAGGGGGGATGTTTATTGTTTATTGGTCATTTTACTCATATAAGCTGTTTTGTTTGCTAAACACTTAAAATGCTTATTGCTTATTGCTTATTCCCACCGCAATAAGCTAATCCAAACACATTTTAAAAAAGTGTTTATTTCCACCGCAATAAGCAAATAAGCAATAAGCTAATAAGCTAAAAACTATTTATCCAAATACCCCTTACTCCCGATTATTTTCTAGTCCCCCCCCCCCCCCCCCAAGGGGAATGTCTCCCAAATAGAGACAGCCAAATCGAAACCCGCGAAGAAGCTACGCAGCTCCGTCGCCGGCAATCCATCCGTCGCCGCAAGTCCACCAGTCTCCGGCCCGTCTTCAGCAGAGACGATCTGTGCCACTCCACAATCGATTCTGTCAGGTAACCCTATATTATTCCGATTTCTTGGACCTAGTTGTTTTCTGTAACATCTGTGGTTGTTTTCTGTAACATGTTCTCTTTGATTTCTTGGATATTTTGAATGTCATGAAAGTAATTTTTGAATACTTCAAACATTGATGTGAAACTTCAAAAATTGTTGTGAATAATTCGAAAATGGCTGCTAAAATCTCGTATTTTTTGTAAAAATAGATGGGGAAGATGATGCAAAAGTAGCAATACTCACTGATAATTTTTTAGGAGGAAAAAAGGGAAGGGGAAGGGTATAATGGGAATTTGGGGTCATCAAAAAGCTAATTAGCTATGTTTCAGTAATTATTTTCTGTTTTGCTGTTCTATGTATGTAGTTGATTTTGTGTGATTGTGACATAGTGAATCTATTTTTTACATTGTTTTTATTGCATTAAGGTCATGATTCATCTATATGCAAATAAATACCAATGTATATGTATATTTGTATATTTACTGTTACAGGGAAAGTATTAGTTTAATTCATTCCATTGGCTAAACAAGCAAGACCTTTTTCATGCCAATGGAATCAACCATTCCAGTCTTTCCCTTACTCCATCATACAAACCTACAATCTATAAATTTTTTTTAGAAAAAGCAATATCAAACTTGATTAATTATCTATATGCATTATATAGTAGTTTACTTTTGTATTTTATCAGAAATAATTTTTTTCTCTCTAAATGGTATAATATAGCATTGTACTTCCTGTTATAGCATCTTACTTTCACTTCTATTTCGACCATTTCTATACAATCTTATTTACTTTCATCTCTTTATTACACCATATAATTATAAACCTTTACACTAAACCTTAAAATTTCTGATTTTTTTTATTGACTTCATGTTATATATAGCATCCTACTTTGAAGTACAATCTTACAATCCATAACACATGATTTATCTGATGATCGGATATATTATTTATTCATTTTTTTTAAATGTAAACAAAAGTTGCATATTTGAATTTGTGGAGGCTAATTTGATTGTTTAGAGTTATTAATGTAACCTAATATAATTAACTATTTAAGTGTTCAATGAATCATAGTTATATAATAAACTAATAATGACCAAACTTTACATTCTTATTATAAGTTGGCCATTACACAAAGGTAAAATTCTCGATAATCAAATCTATCAAATAGTGAGTTTATTTTTTGATTAATTCGGTTTCGGTTGGATTTTCTGGTTTTGTTTTTTCAACTATAACACACATATACAATGTACTTAATTAGATGAGGTTTTGTGTTTTTAGAAAGGTCAAGAAATAAGAATATACTTCACTGCCCTCTAAAAGTTTGTTGTTTCCTGTTACAACTAGAACTCACTTTGAAAACCAAATTATTAGCATACAATAAAATAATATAGTAGTAATCAATCGGTTCCATCAAATTAAGATATTTAAATATAATTTAACTTTCTCATGCATATAATCCAACAAGGGAGATATACACGTCATTTCATATAAAAAATATTTGAAGCTTAAATTACAATCTTCTCCTTCTATTACAAAATGAAATTTATAAGTTGAGGGTTTATGAATATAAATTTTCGCCTTCTGTTACAAAGCGAAATTAAGAAAGTTCATTTTTATGAATGTAAATTTTCCCTACATACAATACTTAATGGGAAAAAATAAGCCCATAACTCTTTTATTTTACTAACCGGATACATTAAGAAATATATAAACTAAAAAACCCATTTCTACAAATATGAATTAATATAATAAAAAAGAACATTATAAAATGTCTAGAATGCCCTTCAATATAAAAAAAAATTAAGGGAATATTGTCGCCAAAAACAAGATAGTAAAATGCATCGGCAACATTTCTTTAACTTTCCATCCTAGCTGCTCCTGCTGCTTCTTTTGCATCTCTTTCATCTTCTAACGTTTTAGCTTTAGCTTTAACTTCTCTCTTCTTTTCAACTTGTCTCTTGGCCTTCACACAACATAAAACAACCTTTCTTTGATATTATTATTTTTAATAAATTCGTGTAACGCACGGGTCTCACACCTAGTTACAAAATAAATGATTATTCCAAAAATGAATTTATGATTTTTTGTGAAGATTTATTGTCTTGTGTATTTTTCTTTACCGCCCCATTTTTTCTTTCATTGTTTCTATCCATGTAATGTATATCATAATTAATAGGTTTCATAGGTGATCATTATGTCAAACACATAATGATAGGAGATGGATGTACAAAAGAAAAGAAGATGGGTATCTTAATGAAACATATACAGAATCCATTGACCATTTTTTGGATGTTGCTTTTTTCAACGTGTACTTGGATTTGGCTCTGTTTCTAATCCACACAAGTTTATGGTGCCTTCTCAAGCAGCCCCAAGTACAAGTACAAGTCCAGACAATGTAGAGGTTTGTTTTTACTTTTTCACTATCTAACTACTTTACTATAAACACCTCTAGCTGTTGGAATTCAATTTGGTAGTACATTGTTATTTGTAAGTTGTTATTTGTTGATATATATTTCCAAGTTGAAAGTAGGTTACTATTTGTTGATATATTTTCAGGTTGGAAGTAGATTTCTATTTTTTTATATATATTTTTTCAGGTTGAAAGTAGATTGCCATTTGCTGATATATATATTTCTAGGTTGTTATTTGTTGATATATATTTTCAACTTGCAAGTATAGTACTTTAATTGAATGATATGACTTGGATTTTATATAGGTATAAACTTAGTTATTGTTGCTTTTAATTGTTTGTACTTTTTTTTTTCAAGTTGAAAGTATGTTGCTAGTATTAATAATTTATGTTTTTTTTTCAAGTTGAAAGTATGTTGCCTTTTATTGGATATATGGTTTCATGTTTAATTATGTGTAAACTTAATTATTGTTGTTTCGTAGGTTTTTGTGGACCGTATTCGTGAGGAGATAAATGATAAGTTTAGGGCGGAACGTGAAGAAATTGAGGCTTAAAAACAAGAAATTACTAAGATTTATAATGACATCCTAAAACTCACCCAAATAAGTAACCCACCCAACTAATTAGACCTTGACACTTGATTTTTGTGATTTGGTTTCCATACTTTCAAATCAGTTTAGACTTTGTCACTTGATTTTTGTGACTTGGTTTCGATACATTGAAATCGATTTAGAATGACACTTGATTTTTGTGATGTTTTTCGATTCTTTGAAATCAAATATGAATCTTTATTTTGGTAGTTGGATATGAATCTTTAAATTAGTAGTTGAATTTTAATTTTTTTTATATAAAAATCGCATTTTATTTATTTAGAAAAACTAATTATAAAAAAGTATTAGCGACGGAACTTAGCGACGGATTCCCAACGGATTTGTTGGGTTCCTTGAGATGGATTAGCGACGGATTTCCAATGCATTACCGACGGTTATTAGCGACGGATTAACGACGGAATCCGGGGTTCGATTGAGCAATGTGTGCCATCGCAAATCTGTAGTTAGCGACAAGGGTTTTTTCGATGGCCAATTCCGTCGCTAATCCGTCGCTGATAGCTATCAGCGACAAAAATTTTTGTCGCTAAAAGTCCATTTTCTAGTAGCGTTCATGGGGCGGTTCGGTTCGGATAGTAAGAAAATTATGAACCATGACCACGAGGTGGGTACCTTACATGCACTAACCGAACCGAACCGTAGAAAGGCGGGTAACCACGATTTGGATCACGAGTACCCACTAAATATAAAAGATAAGAATCAATCAAAGTTATAAACTCCATTTCAAACGTTCTCTCCGAAATCAAACTACATAAACATAAAATATGTGATAAAAGTTGATAAAAAACATATGTATTTAAGATTTAATGTTTTCATCAAATCAAAAACTGTTTACAATACTAATGCAGTCGTAAAAAATAGAATCACCTTGAAATTATTGGATGAATATGTTGGTAACTAGTCAGCTTCCGTCCGCACATTTTCTTAATAACTGATTGCATGATCTAGAGTCAAGAGTCGAGTTGATTATTTAACCGTCTGAGTTTGATAATGTGTACTAGAATTTTTTTATTCTTTAAATTAATTTCTTATATAGTTATATATAAGTTTCGTCAAAGTATAAGATTTGACACTTGATTAAAGGATATGGTTATCGATATTCACTGTATATATATATATATATATATATATATATATATATATATATATATATATATATATATATATATATATATATATATATATATATATATATATATATATATATATATATATATATATATATCCCTATTAATTCTATATCATATGAATATTATTTAATGTACTTAAACATTATGATATTAATATTATTAGAACAAATAATTATGAAAGTTATTTTTTTGAAGAGTTATATATATATATATATATATATATATATATATATATATATATATATATATATATATATATATATATATATATATATAGGAATGATCATTTGAGAACTCATAGTTTCCCGAGAACCCGAGAACTAAACAAGAATCGTTAGCTTAAAATAATAAAGGGCTAAGATGCATTGTGGCAGTTTTGTAAATACTTGGTAAAAAGAAGACATGGGGGCATCTAATTAAAAGGAACCAGGGGCATTTCAGGGATAACATTAACCCCACCCTCTTTCTCTTTCTCTCTCTCCCCCTTCGTCCCACATTTCTCTCCAGATCGATTGTAGAAATCGATTCGTAACGCTACAACCATCGATAGTTTATCTGCTGCCACCAGTCTCCTCTGCGATTACACCTACAATCGTTCATGACGATAATGAAATCGATTTATACAATCAGCGGACTTCATCACTTTCCTCCAGCCTTCATGTTTCATCCAAGCAATCGGTACAATCGATTTCTTCAGATCAAATGTTGTCGAACGTCGATTCCACTTGTATTCCCACCGATCAGGTCTTCGGCAAGGTCCGCGAACTCGACCTTGCTCAATCTCGGGTAAATGAAACCCTAAGCTTCTCGCTGGAGCTCTTAAAGCTCGTAAGAACGACATTCCTGTGAAGGTTACTCCTCCGTTTATAAGTTCAATTTCGATTCTGATGCGATGTTTGGAAATTGTGAAAGTTTGATTCGTTTTTTGTTTTTGGTTTCTGATATGGATTTTGTAGACTTTATTTACGATATGCGAGGGTCGTGAAGGTACATAGCTATCAGATGGAGATGTATTGCTTTTCCCTGAAATGGTCAAGTACAGGTAATCTACGACTCAGGGTTGACTGAATGAATTGAGTTCGTCAGCCTCCGAATTAACCTCAAACACGAACTCTCTGACTGTTGATAATTGTAAAGGAAGGTTACATCAGATTGAAGATTCATCGAAGGTAACGTCCGTTCCTCTTTATCTGTTTCGTCTTGTTTTGATTGATTCATTTTTTTTCTATTTTCTCTCAAATTGATTGTATCTGCATGTTGTTCCGAGCTAGTAGTTATATGTTATCATCTACAGTGTGATTTACGTTTATGTTCCTTATTCAACTCTTGATTTGAGTTTTTTTGTTTTTGTTTCCTACAGAGACCCTAACCAACTGGAGTTGGTATTATTTGTTTTTTTTGTTAAATAGACATCTTAAAGTAATTGGTTGTATGTGGTATTTGAATTAATTGGTTGTATGTATATTTGTTTTAATTTGGTGAAGAACTGGTGATTAGGTTTATATCTATTACTCTATGCCCTTTGCTTATGCTAATATGTGCATATGAAACAGAATTTGGCATAAAAAGTGTTATCAATATTCGTTTTGTGAGACTTTCTACTATTGATAAGGAAATATTCTCAAAATCCACATTTGAGAATATTTTGAGAGAATTTATTTCAATTATTATCCTCAAATTCAACAATACATCTCTATGGAGCTCCATATTAAACTCATTAACTGAAATCGGCTCATTTATTGAAAAATCTCAAGATTCTGAGAAAATGCCAAGTTTTGATGCTATTATTGTAGACAAAATGGTGGATTTATTGGCTTCTGATGATTCAAAAAGGCCCTTTTCACTCAAAGTGAAATCAGTATCTGAAATTGGCATGATTAATTTAAAATATATGATGAAGATTGTTCAAGAATTGAACAAAACTATCATTACAAGTTTACACAAATCTTGGGTATATTTCAATATTTCATGGATTAATTAGTATTCTACTTTATAATAATGGGAATTGCTTGTTAAACTTTATTAATGGATTTTAATTTTCTTATAGATTGATGGAGACTCAAAGTCAGTTGAACATGCAATGATTCTTTTGAAATGCTATGATGATAAGATACTTCCATGGTATGTTCTTTATGCTTATTTTGGTTTCTAGATTGTTTTTTTTAAATAACATGAATTGATTTTGTAATAACTAGGTTTCAGAATATCAAAGATTCTGATGATGTGGCTACAAATTTTGCATTAAAGATTTGGGATGAAATTGAAGACAACACACTTTTCTATGACACCCTTGTGGAAAAAGTGAGTCTTTTTTGTTCAAATTGCAAGAACACCTTCATACAATCAAATTTTTATGATAATGTTGGATAATTTCAAGGGCAAATCACAAAAAAAAAATAGATAATCTTTGTTATATTTTGTGCAGTTTTATATTCTAACCACTGTTACTTTATTTACCCAATCAAACCATAAAGATTTCAGGCATTTTCTAAAGGTTTAATCTCAAAAAAGACCTTGTATTTTGTGTTTTTTCCGATTAAACCTCAAACTTTTTTTTTGCCTGAAAGACCTTGTATTTTTTCATTTTTTTCTGAGAAATCCCTCAACTTTGTATTTTTTTTTTCGAATAAAACCCTCAACCTTAATGTTTCCAAATAAACCCTCAACTTTTTTATTTTTTCTCGAAAAAACCCTCACATTTTACAAGGAGAAAAATGACTAAAAGGGTCAGATTGGAAAAAATGAAAAAAAATACAAGGCCTTTTTCTGGCAAAAAAAAGCTTGAGGTTTAATCCGGAAAAAACACAAAATATAAGATCTTTTTTTAGATTCACCCTTTTCTAAATTAACCTTTCATTAGGTCAAAATAGTTAATTTGGAAAAATGTCAAAGAACGAAGTGAATCATATATGAATTACATGTGATTCACATTTAAATCACATGTAATTCACATATGAATTACATGTAATTCACATGTAAATCACATGTTATTCATATATAAATCACATGTTATTCACATGTGAATCACATATAATTCATATATGAATTACGCGTGATTCACATATGATTTATATGTGATTCACATGTAAATCATATGTAATTCACATATGAATTACATGTAATTCACATATGAATGACATGTGATTCACATGTAAATCACATATGAATTACATGTGATTCACATGTAAATCACATGTTATTCACATATAAATCACATGTGATTCACATGTAATTCACATATGAATTATATGCGATTCACATGTAAATCATATGTAATTCACATATGAATTACATGTGATTCACATGTAAATCACATATGAATTACATGTGATTCACATGTAATTCATATATGAATTACATGTGATTCACATGTAAATCACAGTAATTCACATATGAATTATATATGATTCACATGTAAATCATATGTAATTCACATATGAATTTCATGTGATTCATATGTAAATCATATATGTATTTTTGTGAGTGTTTTTGCATCAATAAATTTCTTTTTATTATTTTTTTTTTTGTAGATTTGGAAGAAATTGTGGTGAATATTGAACAAAATATAGAAATATTGACATGAAGACATGAAAACTCTTTGAAATTTTGTAGCATTTTTTTGTTTTTGATATTTTATATTGTATCAAATAAAATACTTATTGTATTGTGTTTATAGATTAGTAAATAAAATAAGTTTTCTTATGATTCCTTTACAAATATTATAATATATGAAATATGCATATATGCACTTGTAAAAATATGCATAAATGTACCAAAAATATGCATATATGCACCTAAAAAAATGCAGTTTTTTTTAAAATAGTGTCTTTTTGAAAAAATTGCAGTTTTTAAAAAAAATGCATTTTTTAAAAAAACAATTACAGGTTTTTTAAAAAAAGTGTAGCTTTTTTTTTTTGAAAAGTTTGCAGATTTCTTTTTAAAAAAGAAAAGCAATTTTATTTTTTATTTTTGAAAAAATTGCAGTTTTTTTTGAAGAAAAATGCAGTTTTTTATTTTTTGTTTTTAAAATTGCATTTTTTTGCAGTTGTTTTTTGAAAAAATTACAGTTTTTTTTAAATATATATATATATATATATATATATATATATATATATATATATATATATATTTTAAAAGTTATTTTATTTTTAAAATTTTTTTATTAATGTTTCCAATAACACAAATAAATTAAACATTAAATGAGATTGGTATGAGTTTTCATGTAAATTTTTTTATTAATGTTTCCAATAACACAAATAAATTTTTTTTATCCACGTTTAGTTTTCGGGTTCTCGGGAAACTATGAGTTTTCAACCGATCTCACCCCTATATATATATATATATATATATATATATATATATATATATATATATATATATATATATATATAGGGAGAGGTTATATTGAGAACATGAAAAGGTTGAGAACGTGAGAACGATTGTGGACCAATCATTATGCAAGGGTATTATAGGAAAATTATATTTTCATTGAATATAAATAAAAATTAATATATTCCTAATTAAATGGTTTGTAACAGTAATTTCCAATAATTTTGCTATGAATTTCAAATAGAGAAAGATGCAATGAAATTTATTTGAGATACTCATAATTTTCTGCAGGAAAAAATGGTTTGTTTTTTTAAAAGTAAACATGGTGCTATAAACGAAGAATAATTCTATTGAACATATTTTATTATTTTTTTATAAAAATTAGTAAAATACATATCAATAAAATCTTATTCACTAAGTAATAAAACAGGAAGTACCTTATATTCATAAATAAATAGAGTTTTTTACACTATAATAGTTTTTTACACTATAATATATAACGTAATTATTAACAAAATAATATTTATTCAATAAAATACAATTCACTATTGTTAATGTATGATTATAATTGGATTTTATTCTTTGCATGATTAGAATTGGATTTTTCTTTCTTTATTATATGGATATGGATGCATGATTATTGTTATTAAGGATAACACCATATATATTATTAGTATGTGGATCTACGAACGATTGGACCATCTCAATTGCTTATTAACTGACAAATTTTATAAAACGATAATATTTAAAGACAATAAATGGTTAAGAAAATCTATATAATTATATTCATACATGAACAAACTTTCTTTCTGTATTTTTAGCTTTATAATTCTATTCATACATAAATAAAACTATATTAAACAATTCTAATCATACATCAATTAAATTATATTTATAAACTAGTAATGCAACTTTCTTCATACATGAACAAATTATATTCATGCATGAGTATAATCTATTTGGTGAAGTCCTTAGTGGAATGATGTCTGACTATGCTTGGATACATGATCGGATATGTCAAAATCATCGTTCATACATCTGTATAGCTTTGGATTTAACGTCTTTTTTGTTTATCTGTCAACAATATTTAAATGATTAGTCTACATAATCATTAATGAATAATGCAAATCATCTACAAATTTTAATATAATCATAATTGTATAGAACTAAAAATTATAAATGATTAACACTGATAAACTAAAGTCTACTGGTTTATATCCATTTACTAATCATTTACAAATTTCAACCCAATCATCATTGAATACAAATGAAAATATAAGTATTACCTTTCTAATATCTTGACTTGGATCCTTTTAATTGCCCAACTTTTGTTATCTCTTTGACTGGACTGTCCTTTCAATATACTATCTCCCACACCAGTCAAAATAAGTAAGCAAAAAGATATTGAATTAAGCTATCGAGGTATGAATTAAATTAAATTAAAAGTTATATATTCACCAACAATCCATGACCCGATTCAAATCGATTACACTCTCAAGGATTTTTCATCCCCAATAAATCGCAATTTTTGGAGATTCGACATATTAGAGAACTATCAAGTTTCTTGTATACCGAAATAACACTAATACAAACCAGAGTATATCTTTCTTAAATAAAAGGGTGAAGAATAAAACCTTATTTCCACCATCGATACATCACCATCTTTGAACCAGACATAATCGAATCGCTACCCACTTTTTGCTTCAGCCATCGCTAAAAATGACATCGAGATGGAGATTGTGCGATAAATCTTTGAAGCCCTCGATCGGTTGGAAAATAAGGCATCAGCGATTAGTGAAAACAAAATCGTAGACGAGAAGGAGAGAGCAGGGCGACGAGAAGATGACAACAACGAAATGTGGGTTGTACTGAATCCTTAGTCGTAGGTTTAGAGAGAGAGAGAGAGAGAGAGAGAGAGAGAGAGAGATTTTAGGAGTAGATCAGGGAAAAGGTTAAACTTGAAATCCCGTTTATAACCCTACGTATGTTTACAAGTTACATTTTTAGAACATAATTTATAATCTTTGACATAAATGACACTATGATTTTAACCATTGATCTTAAAATTTGAAAGGTTATGATTTGTTCTCGCATTCTCAACCTTTTAGTCATTCTGAATTTAACTTACCTCTATATATATATATATATATATATATATATATATATATATATATATATATATATATATATGTTATGAATTAAGCGTAATTAATGTAACTATAAATCAAACCAAACTAGTAAACTTTGATAAGAACTTTAATTGAGAAGAAAGAATATTTAGAGAGAATATGAAAGTTATATCTCTTATAACTTTTGGTGTGTTTCATTCTTTACAATGGAGGGGTATTTATACTATAAATTTTACTAACATATAATTGTAACTAGTTAGAAATGTTGACAAATTTACCATGCACCATTTATTATGTCATCCACCAATTATTTACAACACTACCAATTATTTACAACACTCCCCCTTGGATGACATCATTTTAGCGTTCAACTTTGACGTACTGCCTCATTAAAAACCTTGCTAAAGAAAACCCAGTGGGAAAAAAAACTTTAGCGAAGGGAAAAAGAGTGCAGTGTATAGTTGACTCCCCCTTATTTAGACATCTGTCACATTATATTCTATGCACATGTCGCATTCCGATGCCATGGACATGTTTCCTGAAGATTGCAGTAGGAAGTGCCTTCGTAAAAAGGTCTGCTGCATTGTTACTGGATTGAACATATTTGATTTCAACTTGATGGTTCTTTATAATCTCTTTAGTGTACTAAAAAAACTTTGGAGGTATATGTTTTGTCCTGTCGCTCTTGATATATCCCTCTTTCATTTGAGTGACACATACTGAGTTATCTTCATAAATTAAAGTTGGACATATATCCTTTTCAAGTCCACATGAAGTTAAAACTAGTTGTGTCATCGATCTTAACCATGTACATTCTCTACTAGCTTCATTTAGTACAATTACTTCAGCATGATTTGAGGATGTGGCAACAAGTGTTTGCTTTTGAGAACGCCAGGAAATTGCAGTACCTCCATTCATGAATACATATCCAGTTTGAGATCTAGCTTTATGAGGATCAGACAAATAACCTGCATCTGCATAACCAATCAAGCCTTGTTTTGAATTGTTAGGGTAAAATAACCCTAAATCACTAGTTCCTCGAAGGTATCGAAAAATATGTTTGATTCCATTCCAATGTCTTTTTGTTGGGGCTGAACTAAATCTTGCTAGCAAGTTTAAAGCGAAAGAAATGTCAGGTCTAGTACAATTGTTAAGATACATAAGAGCTCCAATTGCATTTAGATATGGTACTTCTGAACCAAGGACTTCTTCATTTTCTTTGCATGGACGAAATGGATCCTTGTCAATATTTAATGATCTAACAACCATTGGAGTGCTTAAAGGATTTGTATTTTCCATATTGAAACGTTTCAAGACTCTTTCTGTGTAATTTGATTGATGCACAAGTATTCCGTAAGGCGTATACTCAATCTGTAAACCAAGACAATATTTGGTTTTTCCAAGATCTTTCATTCAAATTCTTTCTTTAAAAGTTCAATCAATTCAAGGATTTCTTTATTCGTTCCAATGATGTTTAGATCATCAACATAGACTGCTATGATCACATATCTAGATGTTGTTCTCTTAATAAATACATATGGACAAATAGTGTTATTTTTATAACCTTTACTTGTCAAATAATCGCTTAAACGATTGTACCACATGTGCCCAGATTGCTGTAACCCATACAAAGATCTTTTTAATTTTATAGAATACATTTCTTTGGGTTTTGCACTTAACGCTTCAGGCATTTTAAATCCTTCAGGGATTTTCATATAGATATCACTATCAACTAATCCATACAAGTAAGCTGTAACAACATCCATAAGACGCATCTCTAAATTTTTAGATACTGCCAAGCTGATTAAATATCTGAAAGTGGTTGCATCCATTACCGGTGAATAAGTTTCTTCATAATCAATTCCAGGTCATTGAGATAAACCTTGAGCAACAAGCCTGGCCTTGTATCTTACAATTTCGTCTTTCTCATTTCTTTTTCGTACGAAGATCCATCTATATCCTAATGGTTTCACAACTTCAGGTGTGAGGATAATGTTCCCAAAAACCTTTCTCTTGTTAAGAGAATTTAATTCAACTTGCATAGCTTCCTTCCATTTAGCCCAATCATTTCTTCTTTGACATTCAATGACAGATTGTGGTTCGGGATCATCATTCATAATATCACATGCAACTGAATAAGAAAATATTGCACCTATATTGTCAGTTTCATTTTGGTCACATATTCTATTTGTCTGACCATAATTTAATGCATCATCCTCCTTTCCTGGGGAATTTAAATAATTCGTGCTTCTCCAGGAACACTTTCCTCGTGATCTAGTGCATTTTCTGCTCCTCTTGAGTGACTTTATCATCAGATTGTCCATGTGGAATGTCAATTCGAGCTGGAACATTGACAGCTGGTATATATGATTCAGTCACCCTTTTTGTGTCAGTAAATGCATCAGGTAATTGATTTGCCATTTCTTGGAAATGCATTATCTTTTGAACTTCCATGTCACATTGCTTTGTGCGAGGGTCAAGATATGATAAAGTAGGCTCATGCCATGACACATCCTTTTCCAGAATCTTCTTTTCTCCACCTAATGATAGGAAATTTGCCTCATCAAATTGACAATCTGCTAGGCGTGCTGTGAAAACATCACCTGTTAATGGTTCAAGATATCTTATAATAGAGACTGACTCATAACCAACATATATTCCCAACCTTCTTTGAGGACCCATTTTTGTCCGTTGAGGGGGTGCAATAAGGACATATACTGCACACCCAAAAATTCTCAAATGGGATATATTTGGCTCTTGACCGAAAGCAAGTTGTAGTGGAGAATATACATGATATGAACTTGGTCTCATGCGTATCAATGATGCAGCATGTAAGATTGCATGGCCCCAAACAGAAACAGGAAGTTTGGTCCTCATTATCAATGGTCTAGCTATTAGCTGGAGACGTTTAATCAGTGATTCAGCTAAACCATTTTGTGTGTGTACATGAGCAACTGGATGCTCAACAACATTTCCTACAGACATACAATAGTTATTAAATGCTTGTGAAGTAAATTCACCAGCATTATCAAGTCTCACTCTTTTGATAGTATAATCAGGGAAATGTGCCCTTAATTTAATAATTTGGGCAAGAAACTTTGCAAATGCCATATTACGAGTTGATAATAGGCAAACATGAGACCATTTGCTGGATGCATCTATTAAGACCATAAAGTATCTAAATGGTCCAGATGGTGGGTGAATCGGTCCACATATATCACCTTGAATTCTTTCTAGAAATCTAGGTGACTCCCTTTCAACTTTCATTGGAGAATGTTTTATAATTAACTTTCCAAGGGAACAAGATGTACATGGTTTTATGCTATTGGATTGAGGGAACTTTTGGTCCTTCAATGGATGCCCGTGTGTATTCTCAATTATCCTTCGCATCATTGTTAATCCTGGGTGGCCCAGCCTATCATGCCATAAACTGAATGTCCCAGGATCACAATGTTTTCCTTCTACTACCATATTTGATTCAATCATATGTATATATGTATAATGCATACCAGAATCAAGTGTTGGTAGTTTTTCAAGCACATGGTTTTTGTCTATAATATACATATATTTCTTATTTTCAATGGTCACAATTTTTGTGTCATAACCTTTGAAATATATGTCATTGAAACTTAATAAGTTTCTATTAGACTTTGGAGAAAATAAGGCATTTTCTATATAAAAGCTTGTACCATTTGGTAATATAAAGTGGGCTTTCCCGGTTCCC
The DNA here is from genome assembly GCF_052849685.1 of Lactuca virosa. NCBI lineage: Eukaryota > Viridiplantae > Streptophyta > Magnoliopsida > Asterales > Asteraceae > Lactuca > Lactuca virosa. The sequence continues at coordinate 76,084,960 of NC_136431.1, forward strand.
TCTATCAAGTCTGCAGGACCTGATATTATATGTATGACTGTTTTTGTTGGTACTAATTCTGAAAAATATTTCTTTGATTTCAGAATAGTATGTGTACTACCACTATCTGCTATACAAAGATCTCCAATCTTTTCTTGGTGTTGTGCTCCAGTTGGACTCATATTAAACTTCACATATAAAAGGAATAATAAGTGAATAAACATAATCATAATTATTATTAAAAAGAAAGTTCATTTATTGTAGGAAAGACATTACATGAAAAACAAACGAAGGAAAAACAGTTTTACTAGAACAATAATAGATTTTTTTTAGTTTATGTCTTTCATGCCATTGCAGAAATCAACAACATTTAGCGGAGTGAATTCAACATTATCAATGAGGTTTGCTTCTTTTCCTTTTCCTTTATTGGACTCTTGATAAAGTTGACAAAGATGTGCAGGTGTGCGACAGGTCCTTGACCAATGGCCTGTGCTACCACATCTATAACATGAACCATCAGATTTTTGTGATGTCCCAGTGTCATGCCTTGCCACTTTGGCCTTATCTTGTGTGTGGACATTGTTTCTTTGTGAATATTGGTAATTATTTCTTTTCTGGCCACGACCTCGATTATTACCTTGTCCACGACCAGAATTATGGTTCTGATTATGGTTTTGGTTTCGATTAAAATAGCCACGGCCTCGCCCTCGACCACGACCTCGCCCTCGTCCACGTGTATTGTTTCGATGACCATCAATATTTGTAGCATTTACTTCAGGAAGTGCTATTGATCCCATTGGACGAGATTCATGGTTTTTCATTAAGAGTTCATTGTTTTGCTCTGCAACGAGCAGACATGCATTCAGTTCAGAATATCTTGTTAACTTTTGCATCCGATATTGTTGCATCAAGGTAATGTTTGTTGCATGAAATGTTGAGTAAGTTTTCTCCAACATATCTTCATCAGTAACCTCTTGTCCATAATAATTGAGTTGTGAACATATTCTGAACAAAGCTGAGTTGTATTCATTTACTTTCTTGAAGTCTTGAAACCTTAGTGTTCTCCATTCATCTCTAGCATTTGGAAGTATAACTTCCTTTTGATGATCAAATCTTTCTTTCAAAAGATTCCAGAGAATACTTGGATCAGTAACATCAAGATATTCAAATCTCAACATTTCATCAATATGCTTACGAAGGAAAACTTGTGCTTTTGCTTTGTCTTGTACCAAGCAATTATTAAATTTATATATAGTATTTGAGATACCCATGGATTCAAGATGCATTTTTACATCTATCATCCATGACACATAGTTTTTCCCACTAACTTCAAGTGCTGCAAACTCGAGCTTTGCAATGTTGGACATAATGTAACTATAAATTTTAAACAAAATAAAAATTAAAATTAAAATCCATTTATTTCAATAAATATTACACAAAAAAGAAGCGGTAAAGCTAACATTGCATACAAGCCTAAAAGTAGATGAAATTCCATATTATCTTCGATGTTAAGGATTGGGATGAAAAGTAACATGACTATTATAGTCATGATTATCACAAAAGGATGAATCATCTTGAAGCTTGATTTCTTGAAATTGATTTATTTGATAGAAGAGAGAAATATTTGTTGTGGGTAAAATAAGCAGGGTAAAGATGTTTATTTATGGTAAAAAAATATAGCCGTTGTTGTTGCTGTTTATAACCGTTGCATATATATTCTCGTTGTGTATATATGTATATGTATTTTATAAATCATAGAATAAGACTTATAACTAATACATAACTTTACTAATTAGAAACATAAATAAATATTAGTAAATGTTTAAATAAAATTATGAAAATATATCTAAAATATAAATAAACATTGACATGTATAAATAAATATAATTTAAATGTTAGTATGCACAAATAAAAGTTAGTAGCATAATATAAATGTTAGTATGCATAAATAAAAGTTAGTTGCATAATGTAAATGTTAGTTTGCATAAATAAAAATTAGTTGCATAATGTAAATGTTAGTATAAAAATTAGAATACATAAAGAAATGTTAGTATAAGAAATAAAAATTGTTAATAGTCCATAATGTCCATAATGTATAAGTTTCATTAATTCATTAGTATTATTATTATTTTACTATGATTGAAGTTTTTATAATTAATAGTGTTTTTAATAAGTAATGCATACCTTGATTAAGATAGATGTGATTTTCCAGTTGTTTAATAACCTTGATTAGAGCTTTCGTGCTGATAACGTGTTATGAATTAAGCGTAATTAATGTAACTATAAATCAAACCAAACTAGTAAACTTTGATAAGAACTTTAATTGAGAAGAAAGAATATTTAGAGAGAATATGAAAGTTATATCTCTTATAACTTTTGGTGTGTTTCATTCTTTACAATGAAGGGGTATTTATACTACAAATTTTACTAACATATAATTGTAACTAGTTAGAAATGTTGACAAATTTACCATGCACCAATTATTATGTCATCCACTAATTATTTACAACACCACCAATTATTTACAACAAGAAAACTATTATTTCTATGAAGGCAATGTCAGTGGTAGTTTCCACCCACGTTTTCTACATTTTACTTTCTAAAGTGACAATTTTTACCCCTACATTTTTTTAAAATGACACTTTCTACTTCTATATTTCTAAAGTGATGGTTTTTCACCCATATACTTTTATACTGTATAAATTAAAAAGTTTTTACCCTTATATTTTTTAAAATAGTTTGTAAAAGGATATTTTATACCCTTACATTTCCTAAAGTGATAGTTTTCATCCCTATACTTTGTAAAATGACATTTTTCACCTCTACTTTTTAAAATAACACTTTCACCACCTTCACTTTGAACTTTGTAAAATGTCATTTTCACCCCATTATTTCCTTCACTTTCATGTTTATCACCCATTGTATACATAATTTGATTATCCTTAATAACTTTCGTTCGTTAATTTTGACAAAAACTAATTTTTTGCATGCTTATTTTAACGTATGTGTAATTATGAATTCAAGGTGGTCATCGTTTCAGTTTAAATTTATAGCTATCGTTTGTTAAATTTTAAACAAAACTTAATTGTTTTTTATGTAAGTGAGGTATAAATTCAAGTTTGGCAACGTTTTGACATCATTTTTTCCCGTTTTCTGCTTATTTTTATGTATGCTTCCTATGTATAAGTCAGGTTGTATATAATATCATTTTGATAATTTGAACTTACGTTCATTACCTTAAAAAAATAATTACCCACTTATTTTTTATGTAAGTGCTTGTATAAGATGAGGTTTTTTACGATTCTAGGTAAATTGTGTGTACATTTTCGTGCTTATGTTATGTACATTTCCTACGTATGAGTTTAGTAACATATAATACGTTTTATCAATGATACTAACTTTGTATAGTTATCTACCAACAAACACAACAGTAATTTATGTGCTTATTTTTATGTATGTCTTGGTACAAATTCAAGGTACTCAACATTTCGACGTATATTTAGAACTTTTGTTAGTTATTTTTTTTAAAAAAAAACTCTTACTTGTTTCTACGTATGAGTCGGGTCACATATAATATGATTTTTATTATTTGGACTTCTATTCGTTAACTTAAAAATAATCTTACATATTTTTATGTACGTTTTTGTATAAATCCGAGTTTCTTAACGTTTCGATATAAAATTTGTGTATGTTCTCCTGCTTATTTTTATGTACACTTCCTATGCATAAATTTGGTCATAGATAATACATTTTATACGTATGACATTGTATATTTATCTACCAACAAATTCAAGATTACCTAACTTTTATCAATATAATCATCAAAAATCAACTTACAAAACATATTGGCAACGTCACAACGCACGACAAGGAAGCTACTAGTTGATAATTATGTTTCGACTATGTTATTATTTAGTATATACATATACTAAAAGTTGATATAAGTATTTTTGAATTGTAATTGTAATTCTATAATGTAACAACCCAAACTTCTCCGGCCGTTCTCGAGGTTAGCTTTCCGTTATGTATTGTTGTTAAGTTACATTTTCCATGGTTAAAGTTAAATTTGAAGGGATAAAGGTGCAATAAAATGATATTTTCTTATATACATGGGTCATGAGGTCATTTTCTCACACTTAACGGGCCTAAATTGAAAGTTATGAGGTATTTAAGCCACAATAATCCTAAAATCCGGGAATCATCTTCTATTTGCAACCAACAAACCCTATTTATCGCCTCCTCCTTTCTTGAGAGTCATTCCTAGGAGTTCTTGTCTTTGGAGTATTGTGAGAGTGAAGAAAGTATGAAGGAAGAAGCCAATTGGAGTATTCTTGGTGTTGTATTAGTGGACTTCCTCTTGTTACAATCTTCTTGGGAACATTTTTGGAATTTCCAAAATGTAAGAATCTCTTCCATTAGTTCATATTGTCATCCTGCAAACAATAAACAAGAAAGAACCTTGGGTGATGCAAAAATCCATGGTTTAAGTGTATTGGTTGGTCCCTTTCATGTCCGAATTGTTCTAATCTCTTAGATATTGTCTTAAGGGGTTAAGATCATCTCAATGGAGGCTTTGATCGGATCCAAATCGAGCAGAAGAGGATAATGAATCGATTTCTTCAATTCTATAAAGACCAGTTCCCACGACGTGGACATCCATTTTCCATGTCGTGGCGATAGGGAATTGATCGACATGAATCGTGTCTGACTCAGACCACGACGTGAACATTTAAGTGTCACGACATGGCGAAGAAAGTTGATTGGCAGAAGATCACAAGGGACGCTCGACCCACAACATGGCAAAAGATCACGAGGGACGCTTGACCCCACAACGTGAACATAACCATTTTTAGTCTATGTTCTGTTTCTGATTAGCTCTTTATGTAATCTTTTAAGGGTGTTAAATTACTTTCTTGAAAGTGTTTTTCCTCTGTTCATAGCTCTAGATAACTTGGAGTAGAGGTGAGTCAATTCTTGTGGTTATTTAAGCATGTGATTAGGATATTGCATGCTCTAGTACATACATTTAGTCTATATAATGTTTTTCTAATGCCATAATCTGAATGTATGAGATATGTCCAATCCGAATTTGTGAATTATTGGTAGTAGCAATTGATTTAGGAAACCTTTGGTATGCTAAAATTGTTAAATTGAATATTTGATGTGAAAGGGAGTGTTAGGGCAATGCTAGTAGTGAGGATTATTTATGTTGTTAAAGTGTGATTATATGCATGATATTTCTCTGGTTTGTTTTACTTGAATGTAACTAAGGAATGCATGCTAGAAGTTGGTTACTAAAAGTTGTAATTCTTTATATGCTACAAATTAATGATATGTGGTTATTTAAGAATATGGCTTTAATGTATGACATGAGATGTAATAAGTCTTGGATTAAATATATTAATAAACAAGCACGATTACATAATCACATGGGTGAGGTGTATGTATGCCTTATGTTAGTGGATTAATTATTTATAAATTAATTAAATTTAAGGTGAACACGTATAGTGGGGGTAAAAGGGTAGGAACCTAATCATAGGTGTGTGCCCTATTGGATATCATGGTGGAAGGATGTCGTTGGAAGAAAAGAGCTTAAGCCAAGTCGATGTCGAGTGATTTTCTACATAACCATTTCGAAACATGGTTTTGGTATACTTGGTGTACAGGAAGTGAAGTGATGTTGGCTACTCGAAGACGCTGAATCAAGCATCACATTTGGGTGTAGGTATACGTTTGGAAGTACCATTTGACCACCCTCGAACAACAACACATTTGTTAATACATGAAAAGTCGGTGTAGTGAACACAGAAAACCATGGATAGTGTTACAGGTGGGATTTGTGTCCCGTTTGGTACACTAGGTTGCTAGGTCACGTTAGTAGCGAACGAGGTCTTTCCTTGGGGATGTTTTAGACCCATGTAGTGAGAGACATTAAAAGTAATTATAATGATGAACATAATAAATAATAATTACCGCGACGAAAAAAACGTCTAGATTAACATATACTTTGTATATTAATAATAATTGAGGTATGTTGTATTGATTGCATGGCAGAACATATTGTATTAAGTATATTAATTTTCTTATCCATGTGATTGGGATTGACTTATTGAGCTGATGTTGGCACTTTTTTCTTGCTTTTTGTTGTGGCTTGTATTGGTACATGTAGCTTGATGTTGATGGCTTGGTGAGGTTAGGCTTTTGGGGTAGTTTTATTTATGTTATTTAGAGATGATACCATGTTACACATGCTATTGAGTTTTCACTACATTTAGTTTTGAGATCTTAATTTGGTGTGGGTTTTTGAGTAATTTAATTTTGATGGACTTGTTTTGGTAATAAAAGTAACATTGGTGATGTTTTTGAAAATTTTGGGGTAGTTTTATTTATGTTATTTAGAGATGATACCATGTTACACATTCTAAATTTTTTGAACTTACCTTTCTTGAAATTGTTATGTGTACCTAAACTCTTTGTTATTTAGGAACATGTCGCTCACTAATGAGAATGCCAATGATGGGGGTGTTGTCCAGGATTAGAGAACCGTGCACACAAAAAACCCCGTCATTCATTTTCCAAACCCTAGCTGCCAGTCGACAACCATGAGCTTAGCCAACATGTAGCAACCGCATCACTCTTTGAGTCACTATCATTGTAGACCTGCAGGAGCAGCTATAGACGCGGGATGCTGAGTTGTTGAGGCGTGATTAGGCAATGGAACGTATGGAGAAGGTTATGCACACAACTGACCTTCTACCCCTGGAGGGCGAGGACAAGGAGGATCCACATGAGGTTGTAGTTAAGAGTCGCCCAGTTACCCGGGAGCATACCAGGGAACCCATCAGGGATCGTGATGAGGGTTGAAGTATCTCATTCAGGTCAATCACGGACTATAAACCCCCTGTCTTTCGCAGTAGAGGCGTCCCAACTATGTGCATGCATTGGTTACTCAAGATGAGTCAGATATTCTATTCTGGCGATTTCACTTAATCTCAGAAACTTATGTATGTGGTTTTGAAGTTGGATGGTGAGTTATTCGAGTGGTAGGAAGCTTTAGACCCAATTATTACTAAGGCAGCTCGGCGTGTCATGACTTGGGAAATATGAGATATGAGATTTGGTTCTTCTCTTGCTTACGTTGAAAGATATGAGATTGCTCACTACTTATTAGCATGTAAACATCAAGATGGAAACTCTGTGTGTGTGCATGTTATGAAAATGAAATCGTACATTGACACGGTGAACGGAATGGTTTTCGTTTTCCCAAAGGACAAGCCATCGATTTGGTTCTTCTCTCACTTCCAAAATCATATGATCAATTTATTGAGAACTTTTATATTAGGAATATCAACAAAACCATAATTTATCTGACCCAAATGTTGATTGTTGTTAAAGAAGAAATGCTTAAGAGCACGTCTAAAGAAGAAATGCTTATTGGATCTAATTCCAAGGTTTCCATGGACATTGAAAAAGGTGACAATGGTGGTCCAGAAAAGATTTCTCTTCCCGATGATAAGGGGCCGTCCATGATTAAATCGTTTGATCATATGGTAAAAGGAAAAACTAGTTCTGGGATCATTACATGTGTTAACCCCAAAGAGTCCATTTGTTTCTACTACCAATTAAAGGGGCATTGGATACGAAGATGCCTAAAATACCTAAAAGATCTTAGAGATAGTAAAGTCAAGTCATGTGACTCTACTTCATGTTTTATAAGTGCCTATTCTTAGACTATTAATATATGATGTGATGATCACATTTTGATGGTATTAAAGGAGCTAAGAGAAAGAAGGAAGCTTAAGAATAATTCTAATACTTTGAAAAGATTCAAAGAGTAGCAGAACGAATATGAAGAATCTATTAGGAAGAAAGATAAAAGATTCTCCAATCTGAAAGGAAAGGATAACACTTTATTATCATGTTTTATGATCATCTTACTGATTGTGGATTTATATCACAATTGATCAATATCTTAGTGCAATTGTATGACTAAGAAGAGGAATAGGATATTGTTGGAAATAGTTCAATCAAGAGACGAGTATTACTTCATTCCATATCAATTTGTAGAGCCATTCTCTAGTAACTTTGAATCATATCTTGAAACTCATTTCATACTAAGAAGGTTGAAAGCACCACGAAATATGTGGAGTAAAAGTGTTTTCTTATTGTAGCACATATAGAATTGGAGCTGTGATGTTTTCGTTAATCGAGAAACAAAATATAAACTGAGACCTATTCTACGAAGTGTTTTCTTGTCGAGAATCCACTCGAACTTTTGAATATTTGTTTTATCTCGTCAAGGAATGTTCTTTCAGAGAAAACTCATATGTCAAGAAGTCAGTGGGAGTCATATTGATCTTGAGAGTTTCAAGAGTTAATGGACAATAAACCTTTTAGTTATCACTAGCACACGACCTGAGGTTCATAACCTATCATGTTTGGTTGACACATTTTTTATTTTTGTGAACTTCTAGTTGAGTTGGCAACGCTTATTAGTTATGTGTTTTTATTTAACTTCAAAAGCAAAAGTGTGTTAGTCGGTGAAAGTACATTGATCAATATGGGTGAGCTGCTAAACACATGGAAGCATTGGGAGGCTCTTGTGCTACCAGAAGGCAAGAAATTTAGAACAACAAAGTTCATTCCATGAAGGAAAGCTAAATTGAATTTGGTTTTTTTCTAAATCTTGTCTTATGATTGTAGGTTGGAAACGATAGATTCACATGGATGGGAACGCATGAACCATAAAATCTAGGTGGCAAAGGTTTCACTCTAATTCATGAGAATAATTGTGAGAAAACACTTTTGCTGATAGATTATAATATCTGTTAAAGATCAATATGGATGTTGGGTGTATTAATGGCATTCTCAAATTCATAATATGGTTACGACATCCCTCCTCTTATTTTGAATTGTGAGGAATGGCAAGGAATTGTTTGAACTTTCATGACATATATCTACAAGTTCTAAAAGGGTTTAAACACACACATATGCTATCCAATTAAGGTGTATAGGCTTAAGAAGTCTAGTTGGAGACATATCGAAGCTTCGCGTAACAGAGTTCGGTATTTCATAACATGGGTTTGAACTATCATCCATTGACATTGTATTGCGAGGTCTCATTAGCGTATGGTTTTATACACTGAATCATCAACTTCTTTTATTAGGAGAATAAAAAGCGAGAATGGAATGATGTGTGTAATACATTCTGATATGAAATGTACCCATCGGCAAAGAGTGTCGAAGTTCATCAGTGTATGGCAGATACAATGAATCATTAACTTATTAAATAGAAGATTTGTTTGGAAAGAATGGGTAGGTGCGTGTAAGACATCATGGACAATGATATACCCTTCGACACAGATTTTTTCGAATTTTCATCTGCGTCTGGCATCATATGTTGAATCATAAAATTATAAAGAAGAATGTATGGAGAGAATGGATTGGTGCGTGTGATAAGCTACGGTACATAGCCTAACCATCAACACAAAATTTTCAAGCTTTCAGTGTATGGTATGTTACACTGAATCATAAAGCTTTTAAGAAGAAATTATGGGCAAGAAGGGATTGGTGCTTGTGATAGCCTACGGTCCATAAACTAAGCATCGACATAGAGTTTCAAACTTTTATCAGTGTATGGTATATCACAGTGAATCATTAAATTTTATCAAGAAGAGTTTGAGGGGAGAATGGAATCTTTTAATCATGCTGAGGTGGAATCAACGTGAATTATAAACAATGTAAACTTATCAACAAGAAGTGGTTTATCTTTTGTATCATAAAGTTAAGTTTCAGTCTAGAAATTATATTTCACAATCAATTCATTTAATATGGTACAAGATAAAATAATGAAAAATACAATGGTAATAAGAGAATAAAACAAAAGAGTTAGTCAAACAAGGAAGTTTTCTAAAAGTGAAATTGTGTAGATTTTTCATAAATGAGATAAAGACCCGATTTAACAAATCTTTTCAATTGAAGGGCCATAAAGGAGTGTCCTTTCTCCAATATATATGCCCCTCAATACTGGCTATAAAATAATAAACTAATAAAATTAAATATATCAACATAAAACATAATTCACAGCAAACCAAGAGAGAAGATGCCTTTAATCGTTGAAGTATTGCAGATTGATTCCAAGCTTCATGTTCACCAAGAACAAGCGAAGAGCAAGAACTAGTATTTTCAACCAACGAGTTAATGGGATCCAATCTTTGTAACCTTCGAGTTATGAGATTCAACAAGACAAGACTTCAAGGTTCCATACATTGTGATCCGTGATAGAAGTGATGAGGAGCATTGTCTTGTTGAAGAGGTCTTTAGATCTCAGATGGGAATCGGTGTAGTAGTGACAACGTCTATGGAAATTAGACGTGTCATGTTTCCTAGCCACATTTCATCCCATTGTGACCGATATAGGTTTTTAGAGATGGAAAAGATCTGTGTCCAGAAAAAGAAGTTCAAACATAGTTCTCTCATATCTGAACCTGTCAACAGGATGCTTTATGTCATTTATCATGATCATCAACATTAGGGAGAAAGCAGTTGGTGCTAAAGAAAAGATGCAGAGCTAGCTCCAACTATTCCTATTTTGAAGATCCTGCACTGAAGGAATGACACGCTGATCCTTTCCAAAGGAACAAGTCGGTTAAGATCATTATCGAAATGAAAGAAGAAGATCCTGAGACATAGAGATAAAATAGAAGAGCACACATAGGCAATGTTAGTAGCACAATATACAATGTATACTCCCTTGGTAAAATAAAAGTTAGAAAGAATTTTTGAAGCATAAAAGTTTTAATAAAATAAAGATCAGCAGCGTATGTTGAGATGTCTAAGATAGCAAAGAGTAATGTAAAGTCATGAAGCAGCGTTGTCCAATCACAAAAAAGTTAAATCATGTAAATGTTGTTGTCCCTGAGTACAGTGAGCACAATTCTGTTATTTAAGTCGATGACATGTCCTTCATTGCAGTCGAAAAGAAATTTGTAACCAGCGTCACATAGTTTAGTGATAGATATGAGATTGTTCTGAAGGCCCTTGACATAGAACACATCCTTCAGCTTGATTAATTTGCACTCAATTGTTCCCACACCCTTGACTATACTTTCACCGCTATCTCCAAAAGTAAAAATGGGACCATATTTCTCCATAAAATCTGTTAAGAGGAACTTGAGTCCAGTCATGTGTCTAGAGCATCCACTATCAAGGTAACAAGTAGGCTCCTGAACCTAACGAATAGAAGAGACATTCCATTTTTTCATCTCTGATTCTTTGTCAGCTTGAAGAGTATTAGCATAACGCCATCTGAGACTACAATCAGAGGCATCATTGATAAGAGCCATAAGACTTTTAACATTTAGTCCTTTCTCTTCAAAGGTCTCCTCTTCTTCAGCCCATTCCTCAGATTCCTCCTACTTTGCAATAAAGGCTTTTGGCAGAGAGACGTTTTCCGTTTTTATGTGGGCTAGCAGGTTCTTGTACAAGACTTCAAAATTCGCCGTGCTTTGAGTTTTTTTCTTCTCTTTACAGTCCCTGGCAACATGGTAAGGGCTTCCACAGTTAAAACGGTTACCTGAATTTATTTTCTCTGATTAGAGCCTTCTTGTTGAACTACCTCCCTTGGAATGAGCTCTTTAGACTCCATTTGATCTGCTTTCTTCATATCTTTTCACAATGAGTCCAACACTAGCAACTAGTTCATCAATAATTTCATCATTACTAGCTTCACCCTGATTAGAACCATCAGATTCGCTGATGAGATTGATTGCTTCTTTTCGGGAGACCAAGGCTACACATTTCTCTTTGTTGGAGTCTGTCATGATGTCTTTACAAAGAGCTTTAGTTTCTTCGTAGTTTCGTAGATTTCCAAACAAGGAGTTGAGATCCACAAGGTTTATCTTCTCATTGTTCTTAAGAACATCAGCATGATGTTCCCAACTTTTCCCAATAGAATCAAAGAACTTTAAAACTAACTGAGAGGAATGCTTGACAACTCCCAACCTGTACATATCATTCACCAAGCAATTAAACTTGTTAAAGGTTTAAGTTAGAGATTCACCTTGCTGAGCAAAGAAGTACTCATATATCCGATTAAGATTGTTGATGGTTGTTTCTTGAACTTCCACATTGCCCTCATAAGCCACAGTCAACGTCTACATTATCTCTTGAGCCGACTTACAATTTTAAACAAGATGATACACATGATAAGGAAGAGAGTTTCCTATGACTGCCCTTGTTTTCACATCAAGACTGATACGTCTCCTATCATTGTCATCAAAACTAGCCTTTGGATTTTGTTTTAAGGGACCAATAGGAGCATTATCAACCAAAGGTTGATACATAGGAACGTGTGGACCTTTCTCTACGAGGTTAAGCATATCGAAATCCATGGTTTCAAGAACAACCATAGCCTTTAATTTCCACATTGCAAAGTTGTGTTCATAGAAAGGAGGGATCTTGTTGAGAGCAGACAATTTGGGATTATAAGTGGTCAACACAATAACTTGAGTGTATCGTAAACTCACTCTGATACCAATTGAAGGTTTGTATCGATCAGATACACTCAAGTACGAGTAATAAATAACAAACAAACAAAACAAAGATTAAATAGAAAAACGAAAGAACACGAATAATCATAAAGATACTTTCACTAAGAAAGAGGGTTCTCATAAAGAGAACGATGTCACAAAGACGGTCACCAAGACTACATTAGGGTTTCACCCTAATGTTGATTATATACGATTACAATAACGAATATTCTACTAACTAAGGGATATATACCTATCAAAGTAAAGGTCTGCTCCTAATCACTAAGATTACGGATCAGACATCTACTCTATCTATTTGTATAACTACCTAATATACATATGATCACCAAGATCATGGAGTTCCTGCTGACGCTGATCGATCTGGAGCTGGCGCTGATGCTGGCGCTGGTGCCGGTGGTCAGTGTGTAGTGTTTGACTCATCAGATCATAAGGTGTGACCTTACAAATTAGTATCCAATGGCAACAATATAATGAATAACATATGATTAAGTTGTTTTGGGCTCTCAAATCTCATTCTGAGTATGGGTTTTTTTTCCGGTGTAAAGACTCATCAAATCTTGTATGTGATTGACTTCTAGGCTAGACTCATCTACAATGTGTTCCTCAGTGACAGGGTTTGTTCCTCCCTAACATCTTGGTTTTTTTCTTCAACACATAGCATACTCAAGAATACATCTTCTTTTATCTTATCCATGCAAATAACTTCATATTCCAAATCAATATCTTCTAAAAAAGTTATTGATAACATATCTCCATGCTCTTCTTTATCCCCTTGTTCATTTATATATGAATTGTTTTCTTCCAACTCTCCATTTCAGTCTTGTCCTCATCAAACCATTGATCTAATTCATCATCCAAATCGTCAATATATGGAAATTTGGCCTCCCTTTAGTGGTATACAATTTCTAACAGAATTACATAGTCCAAGTCAGTTTTAATATATCTAAGACTTGAATAGAAAGATTCATTATGGACATAATACTACAATTCTTATAGTCTTCTTGCACGTATATTGTAAGGAAAGTTACACATCCTGGCAAATCCATATCAGAAAAGGCAACATCACTGAATAGTATCTTCTTACCTTTATAATATTAGAATGGACACCTTACAAAATACCCTGGAAAGTTAAGTTCAACTTTGAGATATATAGGATCTCGGGATCATTTTCAATCAAGGACATCTATCCTACAAAAAACATTTATAGTAACATCACTTTTAATTACACATTTTGTAGTGCTTCTGGGAGATCATGCAAGAAAGGTTTGGGACTTATACATGTTTGGTCGATCGAAAAAACCATATTTCTTTGATGAAATTCATATGCATGTGTTTTTTATTTGATAAAGTTTGTCCCTCTATTTAAATGAGATATATTCGGCTTTAATAAAAAAAACATTACATGTGTAAACACATAAAATTCAGCAAAATAATCTACTCTAATAAACGAAATTTTTTTTGCCACATGTCACATTCTCATTGATTTGGCCACATGTCATTTTGTGGTTATTTTCAACTAAATTTTTTCCACATGACATTTTGTGGTTTTTTTCATTTTATTAAATTTCATATAATATTTAAATATAATAATTACAATAAATGTAATAATAAATGCATAACAATTTCAATAATTGACTTTCCTTCTAGTTTTAAATTTTCTAAATTAAAACTTCATTAGTTTCTTTTGTTTATTTATCTAAATTATTTGTTTAAATTTAAAAGAGAAAAAAAAACATTTTAATTTTAATAATTGAATATTTTTCTAATTTTTCTTATAAACTCAAACTTTTTTAAATATTTAGAATTTTCATATTTTTTCTAAATGAACCCATGTAATACATGTGTTTTACACCTAGTTTAATTACATAAAAAAACTTGACAGCCGGACTCTTTTATTGGATGCCCCCTTCACTTTCGTCAAAGTGACCATAATGACACAATTCTTGAAACATTAAGCAGTGCACAAAAATAAATGATGGAACATTTAAAACTAAAGGCAGTATATCATTATATTGTTACCTTATAATGACATAATCCCTAAAAATGCAACGTTCTGAGTGTAATTAATATATGATGTTTTTTGTGCGACACAGATACCATTTTCTATATAATATTTTATACACACATAATAAGACATGTTTGAAAAATAGTATTTCAACGATAGTTTAAATCATCAATTTACACACACACAAAAAAAAAAAAAGTTTCATATGGATTGAAGCACAGCTAGACATGAGTTTTGAACTATGATCTTTTGTACATTAGTAATACATACCTCAACATTGGCTTTTCAATAAGAATGGTTGATCTTCATTTTTATATTATTATTATATTACTGTTATATAGTAGCATTGATATCTTTTTCTTCTATTATCATATATAGTGGGAACCACCAACACTGGGGGACCTACAATAGTCGAGATTGAGAAATAGAATGATCTTCCAAGATACTTATATGGGGACCTACTTGGTTGGAAACATATGGATAATGGATGTCTCTGCTAATGCCCCTTCTTTTATTTTCCTTTTTGCAGCTACGTTTTTCCCAGCCACATAAGATACCTAATGGGCTTTTAGTTTAAGTTGGGCTGCTATTAATTCTGTTTTGGTCAACCATTTAAAGCACAAATGGTAGTTTTTTTTTTTTTTCTTGATTCTATATAAAACGTGAATGGCCCCTTTTCGCCTCTTAATTTATTTTCTTCCATCTCGTTTTATTTCTTTACTTCCCTGCGTGAGTTTGTTTCGAAGATGGTGGGCCTTTAATAGCATAATGGGCTGCCTAGATAGGGTGTTGGACAGCGCCGGTTATGATGTTCACGAAGCTATAAACTGGTCCAAACTTCGTCCAACTCCACTCATTTTCTGTGAGATCGATGATCAACGACTTGGAAAGACATCCTCAATATTTCAGCTCAATCGTTTTATCCTCCGTCTGATCATTTGAAGAAGATCGTGCAATGCTGCCAAAAATTCAAAAATTCATTTTGCTTTTCTTGATCACGTACCTTGATACGAGATTTCAACCAGTGTTGCAAGACTTTTGATGTGGCTTTAAAGATGCTCAATCATATCATCCTGCTTGTACAAATCTATATAAATTTAACTTAAACGAGTAAAAGTATCTAAAACAATAAATCTAATGATTTAATGAAAAAAAATAATAATAAAAGAGCAAAAATTCAAATAAAAAATATTGAAAAAGCTAATATTCGATAAATCTAAATATCAGCCAAACATACATCTCTCTCTCTCTCTCTCTCTCTCTCTCTCTCTCTCTCTCTCTCTCTCTCTCTCTCTCTCTCTCAAGAAATTAAGGGAAGACAAGAAGGTTTATTTAGTTGGAAGTCTAGCAAATATTATTCCTACTATGTAGATTAACCATTAAGGATAATCCATCTTGTATGTCTCCAATTTGAGGTACAGCTCTAACCACTCTATAGGTTGATGAACTATTGGTTTATATTGTTCTAAATAGATATGTGGCTTGGGATTAATCGAAAATTTTACTATACTAATAATTCATTTGTTTGTATTTTGATGAATGCTTTTGTAAACAAATCCCCAACACAAACTCCCACTTCCTATATGATCCCACTATCTATAGATCCTCAAAGCTTATTTTATCTCTCACTAATTCATGACCTTTCATCTATCTTTGAAATATTGATTGGTCTTGCAATGCCATTTGCTGTACTCGAACACAACTTGACCATTTCTATATGTAACAGCCCAATTTTTCAAATAAAAATTTTCATTTAAATACTAATCCATGTTC
The DNA here is from genome assembly GCF_052849685.1 of Lactuca virosa. Classification (NCBI taxonomy): domain Eukaryota; kingdom Viridiplantae; phylum Streptophyta; class Magnoliopsida; order Asterales; family Asteraceae; genus Lactuca; species Lactuca virosa. Next base: position 76,101,268 of record NC_136431.1, read on the forward strand.
CTTAATTGTAAATTCCAACCATAAAGTATTTCTCAAACATCCATTACATCGATTAAATTATCAAAAGATCAGAATGTCCATAACAAAATGCTGGAGAGTGCGTGTTGCGCCATCATGTCGGGCCCTTGCTCTTAGATCCCGAAGTACCTGTAAGAACCAACAGACTGTAAGTTAATGCTTAGTGAGATCCCTATAACATACCACACATACAATCATATAAATCCACATACGCCATGCATACAAACAAATATGTAAGGAATCCATAGAAACCCTCCTTGGTCTTACACCGGATGCCATGGGAACCCCCACATGGTCTTAACCAACTGCCATGGGAACCCCCACATGGTCATAATCAACTGCCATGGGAACCCCCACATGGTCTTCACATGATTACATAACATATTAATAACACTTCCACAAAATGATTATTACAGCTAAATAACATGGTCCGCCCTTAGTGCCTTCGACCCATTGGTATGGTGAGGAAACTCACCTCAGTCAGCTGAACACGAAAGTTCCTCGCCTAACAGTCCGAAATCACACACTGAACAATAACACCATTAACCCTAAATTAGGATTATAACACAATCTAATCAAAGAGTCCAAACACCTAAGCCCAAGTCCTTCCATAGTGGCCTAAAAGTCTTCCCTTTGTTAATGGGCTTAAGGTCCATGACAAAACTTATTAATGGCCCACATGGCCCAATAAGGCCCTACCAATATAATTATGGTCAAACACAGAATATCAGCCCACAACTCTAAATTGGACCAGGCCCAACACTGATTGAAGCCCACTACACCTAAAAGCCCACTCAAAGCCCAAAATCCAACTGGAGTGAGTACACCTTGCGTACCACTCTAGTACGCCCAACGTACTGACTATGAAGATGTACGCGCAGCGTACAACTTGCTACGCACGGCGTACAAACGGGTTATGCACTAAACTACCATTAAGTGATTAATACTTAACATTTCAACGTCAAACTTCAGATCCGAGTCCAATAAGATGTCCTAGGGCATAAAGTTATCAACTTTATTCCCTTGCATGCCATGAATGACCCCAATAGTCCATCCTTTCCATTAAGACCTCATTTAAGACTTCTAACTCATGCATGGAGTCAAAACCACCTTCAAGATGTCACCTTTATGCATCTAACAAGCTCAAGGATCTCAGATCTATCTATTCTAGTCTCTGGAGTTGCTCAACTCACAAGAGAAGGTCCAAAAGCCAAAAAGGGACTCCATAAAAAACCCTAGCTCAATATAATGAAAGAGATGACGAGGTTATGACTTTATACCTTCAGAATTTCCTCAAGAAGATCTAGATGCAGGATCTAGAAGCTCAATGACACCCAAAGCTTGATCACCACCTTCTCCTTCTTGAATGCTCTCTAAAATGGCCACCAACACACTTTCTAAGCTTAAGAATCACACTCACAAGGATATCTGAGGTTAAGGTACGATATGAGGCTATAGAGGCTGGTTATGGTTTAGTCCTAATGAGTTAAGGATGCTTAAATAGGTGTCAAGTCCAGAAATTAGGGTTTTGACCATCCATCACGTACGCCCCGCATACCCCATGGTACGCCCAGCATACGTGCCAACCCTCCACGATCATCCATCCTTAGTACGCTAAGCGTACTCCTGGAGTACGCCCAGCATACGAAGGGGCCATTATGAACTAATTTTTCCTTCAAGGGTATAAAGGGTTAATTACCTGTTTTGGAGTGTTACACTATAGAGTTTCTTCTTTACTTTAAAACATGCTCCATGCTTGTCTTTACAAAGGCCATTATCATTGAATGTCACATCCTTACTTCTAATCACCATTCTACTATGGTCATCCCATAAACTGTTAGAGGAAATAAGGTTTATGTTGGAGATCTGGATACCCCTTGGATCGTGTGAAAACTTTCCGAACTGATATTTCTACCCTATGCCTGGGTTGCAAGAAATTCAGCCTAGGATAATCCAAGAGGACACTTACGAATCTAGGCACAAAAATCGTAAGCCAAATTGATAGAAAGATGCTATGTTCGTCTGAAGAAAAAGAGAGATAATGATTGTGTGTCTCTTCTCAAAGAGAAGATCCGTTTATATATAAACGAGATTAGCGTTTGCCTCTTAGGGTTGGTCGTCATGGGTTGTTTTGGAAGCAAGTCAGGAAATCCGGAATTTAATGAGGATTTAGGGTTTCCAAAACTAACGAATTTCGTTACCATAATCACCCTCAAGAATTTGAATTTCCCACTATGTTCCCATATGTAAAATTCGGAGCGCGGGGGTGGTCAACGAGACCCCGGCCATGGGCTCTGCCCCTTGAACCCAGCTAGGGGAACATAATCTAATAAAGGATAGAGGTGCGAGATTTGTTGATCAGAAATGTAGATTTTACCAAACAAATTGGGTGAAAAAAAGGTGTTCATTTGGTTAACCAATCGCCAGTTCATGTTGTTGCTTCTCCTAAGTCTTTTTACTGTTGCTTTAAACATAGAAAATCTTGTTCTCGACCCACTTCCGGCTACTGTTCCAACAACAACAGTAGCAGCACCAGTTGTTATTGTTGTTGCTGCTCCGGTACTGGCTGCTGTCCCGGTGGGGGCTAATGCTCATGTTAATGTTAATATCGATGATTGGTCAGATTCGCTTTCTGAACCTCCTGTTTTCAGACGTGACAATTTTGAAGGTGCATCTCCTATTAATGTTAATTCTAGAATTTTAAGTTCTCATGGTTCCTCTAAATTGTTGAAAAAACGGGTGGGTCCCATATAATGTAGAGGATATCCCGAATGTTATCAAGTTGTATGTTGAGATGCGTGGGTTACTTGGTTATGATATGGAAGGTAATAAACACAAGGTTAGGCAGATTTTGGCTAGTATTGGTGTAATTCAAGTTGATCAATGAATTGTCTCTCTTTGAATATTTGCACCACCCGTTCTTTTTCCAAAAGGGAGTGTTGTTTTTGGGGATTCAAGAAAAAAGGATGACATAATTGGATTTGTTTAGAGTTCGGAGTATGTAGGGTAATGTAAACTTTGATTTTGCTTTTACTAGTTCTCGTGGGAGATCGAGGGGTTTGTTATCGATATGGGATTCGAGTGTGTTTGTGGAGAATAGTATTTATTTTACTAGTAATTTTATTAGTGTAGAGGTTTGTGGGTTCCTCTGAATATGGAATGCCATATGTTGACTGTTTATACGTCTCAAAATCTTGCTGGCAAACAACAGTTGTGGGACTATATTTCCTCATTTATCCCTCTTCAAGGTGGTAATATTATCATTTTTGGCAATTTTAATGTTGCTAGGTGTGAAGATGAAAGGTTTGGGTCTATTTTATTTTTTTTCAAAAACTCAGCTGAAGCATTCAATGACTTTATTGATGATTATGGGTTGGTTGATGTTCTTATGATCGAAAGAAGTATATGAGAGTTGATTTTTCGGCTACTAAACTAAGTAAGCTAGATTGCTTCTCAGTTTCAGAGGAGATTTTTGATAGATTTCAAGCCTTGTAGGTGATGGTATTAGATAGGAAATGTTCTGACCATTTTCCTATTTTACTTCACGACCATTCCGTGAATTTTGGTCCAAAACTATTTAAATTCTTTAACTCTTGGTTAAATATGGATGGGTTGGATGAGGTTGTTCATAGTCATATGGATGAGTTTGTTGTTGATCAAAGTTGCAGCAATTTTGCTTTGTTAATAAAATTAATTTAATCAAAAATAGAATATGTGAATGACATGCACAAGTTAAAGAAGTCAACGATTCGAAAAAAACCGCATCTTCAAAATCAGTTTCAGTTGATAATGGTTCTGCTTCTGTTGATTTGATGAACGAGAGAAAATAACTTCTTGAGGAGCTGATTAGGTTGGAGAAAATTGATGCTCTTGATGTTGCTCAAAAAGAGAAGGTTAACTGGTTAATTGAAGGGATGAGAATTCAAGTTTTTTTTTTTCATGGGATGCTGAAAAAAGAAGAGGTGTCAGATGATGATTCGTGTGGTTTCTATTGATGGAGATTAGGTTACAGATCCAATAGTTGTTAAAAATCATTTTTATGATTTTAATGTTGCCAAATTTAAATCTTTTAATAATTTAAAGATGTCTTCCCGGAGTAACACATTTTCTACCCTCGGTTATGAGGCTGCTTCGGGTTTAGAAGCTGCGTTTTCACCCGAAGAAAATAAGGAGGCGGTTTGAGATTGTGGTAGTGATCGAGCACCTGGTCCTGGGTTCTCTTTTAAATTTTCAGAACAGTACTGGGATATTTTAGGTAATGATGTCATAGCTTTTGTGCAAGAGTTTTTCTTGAAGCCTATTATTCCAGTTGGTTGTAATTTGTCTTTTATTACTCTTATTCTGAAGATTGATAACCCGCTCCTGGTGAAGGATCCCCCCCCCCCCATCAGCCTTATTGGAATGAAATTTAAAATTATTGCTAAATTTTTAGCTAACCGTTTAGCTTTGGTCCTTCATGATTTAATTGGGGTGGAGTAGTCAGCTTTTCTTAAGCGTCGTCAAATCTTAGACGACCTTCTTATGGTTAATGAGCTAATCATGTGGAGTAAAAAGAAAAAAAAGAAATTTCTTTTTTTAAGCTTGATTTTGAGAAATCGTATGATTCGATTAGCTGGGATTATTTGGATCAGATTATGTCTTATATGGGTTTTGGAGATAGGAGGTGTATGTGGGATTAGGGGTCTTTTTAAAATCTCTAGATCTTCCGTTCTTATGAATGGAAGCACTACAAATGAATTTCATTTGTTTAGAGGTCTAAGGAAGGGGGATCCAATCTCACATTTTCTTTTTCTTATTGCCATGGAAGGTCTTCATGTAGTCATGGAGGATGCATTACTTCTATCCTTTTTTGGGGGAGTAAATGTGGGTGATTCTAATTTGAGTATTTGTCATCTCTTTTATGCAAATGATGCGCTATTTTTGGGTGAATGGGATGAGAGAAATATTTGAAACCTTAATATGATACTTCTGTGTGTTTACATGGTGCCTTGTGACATCCCACAATTTAGGTCAAAGATTGTCAACGGTCAAGTTCACAGTAAATCTCTTTGTAATTTCACTCATTGAGTTTTAGTGCATCTTATGTGAAATAAATGAGTTCGTTTCAACGATTATAAGATAGCATGGGTATCTTACTTCCAAATATGTAATATGGCAAACAAATCAAACAGCTCAAACTGCAACCCTAATAATGCGTCTGAAAAACTGAAATTTCTTATTAAGCAGTTGTGAGCAAAACAAACATTCTAGTCTCGTAGTACATATTTACCTTTTTGAGAAAATATAAAGAACGTCCAAAACGGAGTTCGTATGCAAAAGATTGGACCCAGTCTATAGCATAATATTTAATTTCATATTTGAAATATTTTTAGTAAAAATATTTATAAAAGTTGAAAAATCAGACTTTTTCAGCTTAATTAAATGCAAAACTTTAACCGTCATTTGACGATCAGTATACCGGAATTCAATTCCGTCTGCGGTTCTGGAATCACCACGACCGAAACAATAAACAGGCACATTCATAATGATTTTTACACATCAAGATCTATTAACATAAACAATCGAGAAAATAGGTGACGACTTTGGCACTAAAATAATAAATTGGAAATACATTGCATGTACTTGTGTATAACCTTACAATATCTTTTAAAAGTTACCAAAAATCAATCCCAAATATGAATTTGTGTGTATACCTTACAAATTAATCTAGAATATATATTTTTTAGATTTTATTTTATACAACAAAAATCATTTGTAAATCTTTCAAATTGCCAAAATCCTTGAAGATCAAATTTGGATCTGATTACAATCACGTTCACACTCTACCCTTATCACCCCTCACGTACCCCCTCTCCCTCACGCAAACACCCTCAAATTCACTCATAATTTGCACAAACACATTAAGTAAGAATGATATGCTTAGTACATCCACACAATCTCTTCTGTATCACAAGTGCTCCAACCCAAAAATTTGATCAAAATCATTTCTTGTTGCTTCTAAATCTCATTCAAAGTACACAAAATATACATTCAAATCTCTCCAAAAAATGATACCTTCTTTCACTCCTGATTTCTACCTCATTCCTTCCCATTTCTGGATCGGAAGCCAAAGAAGAAAAGGAGGGGTTGGCACCGCCCATTCCAGCCTCCTCTTCACTTGCTTCTTCAATAAACAACAACCCTAAAGCACCCTTTACCTGTTGATTGATCGGAACTGCCACAAAAAAAAGAGATGAACCAAGGAGGTTACCGAAGACCCTTTCCCTTCTTCCCGTCGAGCAAACACCATCGAACACACCAACTACGACACTATTGTTCCAACGAACCCTTTTTCTGGCCTCTTTCCCTTTGTAATATCTTAGCCACACCAAACCCCCTGCCTTCACACCCTCCTCCCGAGACAGAAGAGCACAAGATCTGCTCAAGCAGCCCTTGCTGCATTCGATCCTGTTGGATTTGGTGTCTAAGCCCATAACTATAATTGGTATGTACTTGATTAGATAGAAGCATGGTCCTTTTGGGTTTCCTTCACTCATACAACTTGACAGGATGACTAGTAGAGAGAGAGTAGAATTTATTATTTGAAATAATAAATTGGTACTCAAAATGATTTATTAATATATTACAAGGTTAATATATTATTTGGAAATCATATTACTAATTAATATTTAATCAGAAATTAATTTGATATTAATTTTGGGATTAAAGGAACTGATTAATAATGGAGGGGTTGTTTTGCAAATCGTTGATAGTTGTGAAACTGGGCTACTGGACTACTTAATAAGGAGTGGACGAAATTATATAGGGAGACCCTATAAATTTTGTCCAAGGCCTACTGGTAAGAGGTCCATGGGCTGCTTAAGCCTTAAGCAGGAAATTAGGGTTTCCTCCAGAAACCCTTGCCGATTTTCTAGTGTCTCTCCTCTCATCTTGTTGCATTGGGTGTATGTGACTCCCTTAAAGGTGCAGCATTTGAGGCACTAAGCTTTCAAGAGACAAGGATCATCAAGATTGACTTGTTATTACTATATACCAGGTGAGGTAGTCTTCTAACCAGTGTTGTAAAACTCGCCGAGTTGGCCGATTACTCCTCCGAGTACTCGCTACTCGGCCCCTTACCGAGGCGAGTTGCAAAATCCCGAGTACTCCCCGATCGACCCTTACTGAACTTAGCAATGTTGTAATAAAACAGGAAGTACCTTATATTCATAAATAAATAGAGTTTTTTACACTATAATAGTTTTTTACACTATAATATATAACGTAATTATTAACAAAATAATATTTATTCAATAAAATACAATTCACTATTGTTAATGTATGATTATAATTGGATTTTTTTCTTTGCATGATTAGAATTGGATTTTTCTTTCTTTATTATATGGATATTGATGCATGATTATTGTTATTAAGGATAACACCATATATATTATTAGTATGTGGATCTACGAACGATTGGACCATCTCAATTGCTTATTAACTGACAAATTTTATAAAACGATAATATTTAAAGACAATAAATGGTTAAGAAAATCTATATAATTATATTCATACATGAACAAACTTTCTTTCTGTATTTTTAGCTTTATAATTCTATTCATACATAAATAAAACTATATTATACAATTCTAATCATACATCAATTAAATTATATTTATAAACTAGTAATGCAACTTTCTTCATACATGAACAAATTATATTCATGCATGAGTATAATCTATTTGGTGAAGTCCTTAGTGGAATGATGTCTGACTATGCTTAGATACATGATCGGATATGTCAAAATCATCGTTCATACATCTGTATAGCTTTGGATTTAACGTCTTTTTTGTTTATCTGTCAACAATATTTAAATGATTAGTCTACATAATCATTAATGAATAATGCAAATCATCTACAAATTTTAATATAATCATAATTGTATAGAACTAAAAATTATAAATGATTAACACTGATAAACTAAAGTCTACTGGTTTATATCCATTTACTAATCATTTACAAATTTCAAACCAATCATCATTGAATACAAATGAAAATATAAGTATTACCTTTCTAATATCTTGACTTGGATCCTTTCAATTGCCCAACTTTTGTTATCTCTTTGACTGGACTGTCCTTTCAATATACTATCTCCCACACCAGTCAAAATAAGTAAGCAAAAAGATATTGAATTAAGCTATCGAGGTATGAATTAAATTAAATTAAAAGTTATATATTCACCAACAATCCATGACCCGATTCAAATCGATTACACTCTCAAGGATTTTTCATCCCCAATAAATCGCAATTTTTGGAGATTCGACATATTAGAGAACTATCAAGTTTCTTGTATACCGAAATAAAACTAATACAAACCAGAGTATATCTTTCTTAAATAAAAGGGTGAAGAATAAAACCTTATTTCCACCATCGATACATCACCATCTTTGAACCAGACATAATCGAATCGCTACCCACTTTTTGCTTCAGCCATCGCTAAAAATGACATCGAGATGGAGATTGTGCGATAAATCTTTGAAGCCCTCGATCGGTTGGAAAATAAGGCATCAGCGATTAGTGAAAACAAAATCGTAGACGAGAAGGAGAGAGCAGGGCGACGAGAAGATGACAACAACGAAATGTGGGTTGTACTGAATCCTTAGTCGTAGGTTTAGAGAGAGAGAGAGAGAGAGAGAGAGAGAGAGAGAGATTTTAGGAGTAGATCAGGGAAAAGGTTAAACTTGAAATCCCGTTTATAACCCTACGTATGTTTACAAGTTACATTTTTAGAACATAATTTATAATCTTTGACATAAATGACACTATGATTTTAACCATTGATCTTAAAATTTGAAAGGTTATGATTTGTTCTCGCATTCTCAACCTTTTAGTCATTCTGAATTTAACTTACCTCTATATATATATATATATATATATATATATATATATATATATATATATATATATATATATATATGTTATGAATTAAGCGTAATTAATGTAACTATAAATCAAACCAAACTAGTAAACTTTGATAAGAACTTTAATTGAGAAGAAAGAATATTTAGAGAGAATATGAAAGTTATATCTCTTATAACTTTTGGTGTGTTTCATTCTTTACAATGGAGGGGTATTTATACTATAAATTTTACTAACATATAATTGTAACTAGTTAGAAATGTTGACAAATTTACCATGCACCATTTATTATGTCATCCACCAATTATTTACAACACTACCAATTATTTACAACACTCCCCCTTGGATGACATCATTTTAGCGTTCAACTTTGACGTACTGCCTCATTAAAAACCTTGCTAAAGAAAACCCAGTGGGAAAAAAAACTTTAGCGAAGGGAAAAAGAGTGCAGTGTATAGTTGACTCCCCCTTATTTAGACATCTGTCACATTATATTCTATGCACATGTTGCATTCCGATGCCATGGACATGTTTCCTGAAGATTGCAGTAGGAAGTGCCTTCGTAAAAAGGTCTGCTGCATTGTTACTGGATTGAACATATTTGATTTCAACTTGATGGTTCTTTATAATCTCTTTAGTGTACTAAAAAAAACTTTGGAGGTATATGTTTTGTCCTGTCGCTCTTGATATATCCCTCTTTCATTTGAGTGACACATACTGAGTTATCTTCATAAATTAAAGTTGGACATATATCCTTTTCAAGTCCACATGAAGTTAAAACTAGTTGTGTCATCGATCTTAACCATGTACATTCTCTACTAGCTTCATTTAGTACAATTACTTCAGCATGATTTGAGGATGTGGCAACAAGTGTTTGCTTTTGAGAACGCCAGGAAATTGCAGTACCTCCATTCATGAATACATATCCAGTTTGAGATCTAGCTTTATGAGGATCAGACAAATAACCTGCATCTGCATAACCAATCAAGCCTTGTTTTGAATTGTTAGGGTAAAATAACCCTAAATCACTAGTTCCTCGAAGGTATCGAAAAATATGTTTGATTCCATTTCAATGTCTTTTTGTTGGGGCTGAACTAAATCTTGCTAGCAAGTTTAAAGCGAAAGAAATGTCAGGTCTAGTACAATTGTTAAGATACATAAGAGCTCCAATTGCATTTAGATATGGTACTTCTGAACCAAGGACTTCTTCATTTTCTTTGCATGGACGAAATGGATCCTTGTCAATATTTAATGATCTAACAACCATTGGAGTGCTTAAAGGATTTGTATTTTCCATATTGAAACGTTTCAAGACTCTTTCTGTGTAATTTGATTGATGCACAAGTATTCCGTAAGGCGTATACTCAATCTGTAAACCAAGACAATATTTGGTTTTTCCAAGATCTTTCATTCAAATTCTTTCTTTAAAAGTTCAATCAATTCAAGGATTTCTTTATTCGTTCCAATGATGTTTAGATCATCAACATAGACTGCTATGATCACATATCTAGATGTTGTTCTCTTAATAAATACATATGGACAAATAGTGTTATTTTTATAACCTTTACTTGTCAAATAATCGCTTAAACGATTGTACCACATGTGCCCAGATTGCTGTAACCCATACAAAGATCTTTTTAATTTTATAGAATACATTTCTTTGGGTTTTGCACTTAACGCTTCAGGCATTTTAAATCCTTCAGGGATTTTCATATAGATATCACTATCAACTAATCCATACAAGTAAGCTGTAACAACATCCATAAGACGCATCTCTAAATTTTTAGATACTGCCAAGCTGATTAAATATCTGAAAGTGGTTGCATCCATTACCGGTGAATAAGTTTCTTCATAATCAATTCCAGGTCATTGAGATAAACCTTGAGCAACAAGCCTGGCCTTGTATCTTACAATTTCGTCTTTCTCATTTCTTTTTCGTACGAAGATCCATCTATATCCTAATGGTTTCACAACTTCAGGTGTGAGGATAATGTTCCCAAAAACCTTTCTCTTGTTAAGAGAATTTAATTCAACTTGCATAGCTTCCTTCCATTTAGCCCAATCATTTCTTCTTTGACATTCAATGACAGATTGTGGTTCGGGATCATCATTCATAATATCACATGCAACTGAATAAGAAAATATTGCACCTATATTGTCAGTTTCATTTTGGTCACTTATTCTATTTGTCTGACCATAATTTAATGCATCATCCTCCTTTCCTGGGGAATTTAAATAATTCGTGCTTCTCCAGGAACACTTTCCTCGTGATCTAGTGCATTTTCTGCTCCTCTTGAGTGACTTTATCATCAGATTGTCCATGTGGAATGTCAATTCGAGCTGGAACATTGACAGCTGGTATATATGATTCAGTCACCCTTTTTGTGTCAGTAAATGCATCAGGTAATTGATTTGCCATTTCTTGGAAATGCATTATCTTTTGAACTTCCATGTCACATTGCTTTGTGTGAGGGTCAAGATATGATAAAGTAGGCTCATGCCATGACACATCCTTTTCCAGAATCTTCTTTTCTCCACCTAATGATGGGAAATTTGCCTCATCAAATTGACAATCTGCTAGGCGTGCTGTGAAAACATCACCTGTTAATGGTTCAAGATATCTTATAATAGAGACTGACTCATAACCAACATATATTCCCAACCTTCTTTGAGGACCCATTTTTGTCCGTTGAGGGGGTGCAATAGGGACATATACTGCACACCCAAAAATTCTCAAATGGGATATATTTGGCTCTTGACCGAAAGCAAGTTGTAGTGGAGAATATACATGATATGAACTTGGTCTCATGCGTATCAATGATGCAGCATGTAAGATTGCATGGCCCCAAACAGAAACAGGAAGTTTGGTCCTCATTATCAATGGTCTAGCTATTAGCTGGAGACGTTTAATCAGTGATTCAGCTAAACCATTTTGTGTGTGTACATGAGCAACTGGATGCTCAACAACAATTCCTACAGACATACAATAATTATTAAATGCTTGTGAAGTAAATTCACCAGCATTATCAAGTCTCACTCTTTTGATAGTATAATCAGGGAAATGTGCCCTTAATTTAATAATTTGGGCAAGAAACTTTGCAAATGCCATATTACGAGTTGATAATAGGCAAACATGAGACCATTTGCTGGATGCATCTATTAAGACCATAAAGTATCTAAATGGTCCAGATGGTGGGTGAATCGGTCCACATATATCACCTTGAATTCTTTCTAGAAATCTAGGTGACTCCCTTTCAACTTTCATTGGAGAATGTTTTATAATTAACTTTCCAAGGGAACAAGATGTACATGGTTTTATGCTATTGGATTGAGGGAACTTTTGGTCCTTCAATGGATGCCCGTGTGTATTCTCAATTATCCTTCGCATCATTGTTAATCCTGGGTGGCCCAGCCTATCATGCCATAAACTGAATGTCCCAGGATCACAATGTTTTCCTTCTACTACCATATTTGATTCAATCATATGTATATATGTATAATGCATACCAGAATCAAGTGCTGGTAGTTTTTCAAGCACATGGTTTTTGTCTATAATATACATATATTTCTTATTTTCAATGGTCACAATTTTTGTGTCATAACCTTTGAAATATATGTCATTGAAACTTAATAAGTTTCTATTAGACTTTGGAGAAAATAAGGCATTTTCTATATAAAAGCTTGTACCATTTGGTAATATAAAGTGGGCTTTCCCGGTTCCCTATATCAAGTCTGCAGGACCTGATATTATATGTATGACTGTTTTTGTTGGTACTAATTCTGAAAAATATTTCTTTGATTTCAGAATAGTATGTGTACTACCACTATCTGCTATACAAAGATCTCCAATCTTTTCTTGGTGTTGTGCTCCAGTTGGACTCATATTAAACTTCACATATAAAAGGAATAATAAGTGAATAAACATAATCATAATTATTATTAAAAAGAAAGTTCATTTATTGTAGGAAAGACATTACATGAAAAACAAACGAAGGAAAAACAGTTTTACTAGAACAATAATAGATTTTTTTTTAGTTTATGTCTTCCATGCCATTGCAGAAATCAACAACATTTAGCGGAGTGAATTCAACATTATCAATGAGGTTTGCTTCTTTTCCTTTTCCTTTAATGGACTCTTGATAAAGTTGACAAAGATGTGCAGGTGTGCGACAGGTCCTTGACCAATGGCCTGTGCTACCACATCTATAACATGAACCATCAGATTTTTGTGATGTCCCAGTGTCATGCCTTGCCACTTTGGCCTTATCTTGTGTGTGGACATTGTTTCTTTGTGAATATTGGTAATTATTTCTTTTCTGGCCACGACCTCGATTATTACCTTGTCCACGACCAGAATTATGGTTCTGATTATGGTTTTGGTTTCGATTAAAATAGCCACGGCCTCGCCCTCGACCACGACCTCGCCCTCGTCCACGTGTATTGTTTCGATGACCATCAATATTTGTAGCATTTACTTCAGGAAGTGCTATTGATCCCATTGGACGAGATTCATGGTTTTTCATTAAGAGTTCATTGTTTTGCTCTGCAACGAGCAGACATGCATTCAGTTCAGAATATCTTGTGAACTTTTGCATCCGATATTGTTGCATCAAGGTAATGTTTGTTGCATGAAATGTTGAGTAAGTTTTCTCCAACATATCTTCATCAGTAACCTCTTGTCCATAATACTTGAGTTGTGAACATATTCTGAACAAAGCTGAGTTGTATTCATTTACTTTCTTGAAGTCTTGAAACCTTAGTGTTCTCCATTCATCTCTAGCATTTGGAAGTATAACTTCCTTTTGATGATCAAATCTTTCTTTCAAAAGATTCCAGAGAATACTTGGATCAGTAACATCAAGATATTCAAATCTCAACATTTCATCAATATGCTTACGAAGGAAAACTTGTGCTTTTGCTTTGTCTTGTACCAAGCAATTATTAAATTCATATATAGTATTTGAGATACCCATGGATTCAAGATGCATTTTTACATCTATCATCCATGACACATAGTTTTTCCCACTAACTTCAAGTGCTGCAAACTCGAGCTTTGCAATGTTGGACATAATGTAACTATAAATTTTAAACAAAATAAAAATTAAAATTAAAATCCATTTATTTCAATAAATATTACACAAAAAAGAAGCGGTAAAGCTAACATTGCATACAAGCCTAAAAGTAGATGAAATTCCATATTATCTTCGATGTTAAGGATTGGGATGAAAAGTAACATGACTATTATAGTCATGATTATCACAAAAGGATGAATCATCTTGAAGCTTGATTTCTTGAAATTGATTTATTTGATAGAAGAGAGAAATATTTGTTGTGGGTAAAATAAGCAGGGTAAAGATGTTTATTTATGGTAAAAAAATATAGCCGTTGTTTTTGCTGTTTATAACCGTTGCATATATATTCTCGTTGTGTATATATGTATATGTATTTTATAAATCATAGAATAAGACTTATAACTAATACATAACTTTACTAATTAGAAACATAAATAAATATTAGTAAATGTTTAAATAAAATTATGAAAAGTATCTAAAATATAAATAAACATTGACATGTATAAATAAATATAATTTAAATGTTAGTATGCACAAATAAAAGTTAGTAGCATAATATAAATGTTAGTATGCATAAATAAAAGTTAGTTGCATAATGTAAATGTTAGTTTGCATAAATAAAAATTAGTTGCATAATGTAAATGTTAGTATAAAAATTAGAATACATAAAGAAATGTTAGTATAAGAAATAAAAATTGTTAATAGTCCATAATGTCCATAATGTATAAGTTTCATTAATTCATTAGTATTATTATTATTTTACTATGATTGAAGTTTTTATAATTAATAGTGTTTTTAATAAGTAATACATACCTTGATTAAGATAGATGTGATTTTCCAGTTGTTTAATAACCTTGATTAGAGCTTTCGTGCTGATAACGTGTTATGAATTAAGCGTAATTAATGTAACTATAAATCAAACCAAACTAGTAAACTTTGATAAGAACTTTAATTGAGAAGAAAGAATATTTAGAGAGAATATGAAAGTTATATCTCTTATAACTTTTGGTGTGTTTCATTCTTTACAATGAAGGGGTATTTATACTACAAATTTTACTAACATATAATTGTAACTAGTTAGAAATGTTGACAAATTTACCATGCACCAATTATTATGTCATCCACCAATTATTTACAACACCACCAATTATTTACAACAAGAAAACTATTATTTCTATGAAGGCAATGTCAGTGGTAGTTTCCACCCACGTTTTCTACATTTTACTTTCTAAAGTGACAATTTTTACCCCTACATTTTTTTAAAATGACACTTTCTACTTCTATATTTCTAAAGTGATGGTTTTTCACCCATATACTTTTATACTGTATAAATTAAAAAGTTTTTACCCTTATATTTTTTAAAATAGTTTGTAAAAGGATATTTTATACCCTTACATTTCCTAAAGTGATAGTTTTCATCCCTATACTTTGTAAAATGACATTTTTCACCTCTACTTTTTAAAATAACACTTTCACCACCTTCACTTTGAACTTTGTAAAATGTCATTTTCACCCCATTATTTCCTTCACTTTCATGTTTATCACCCATTGTATACATAATTTGATTATCCTTAATAACTTTCGTTCGTTAATTTTGACAAAAACTAATTTTTTGCATGCTTATTTTAACGTATGTGTAATTATGAATTCAAGGTGGTCATCGTTTCAGTTTAAATTTATAGCTATCGTTTGTTAAATTTTAAACAAAACTTAATTGTTTTTTATGTAAGTGAGGTATAAATTCAAGTTTGGCAACGTTTTGACATCATTTTTCCCCGTTTTCTGCTTATATTTATGCATGCTTCCTATGTATAAGTCAGGTTGTATATAATATCATTTTGATAATTTGAACTTACGTTCATTACCTTAAAAAAATAATTACCCACTTATTTTTTATGTAAGTGCTTGTATAAGATGAGGTTTTTTACGATTCTAGGTAAATTGTGTGTACATTTTCGTGCTTATGTTATGTACATTTCCTACGTATGAGTTTAGTAACATATAATACGTTTTATCAATGATACTAACTTTGTATAGTTATCTACCAACAAACACAACAGTAATTTATGTGCTTATTTTTATGTATGTCTTGGTACAAATTCAAGGTACTCAACATTTCGACGTATATTTAGAACTTTTGTTAGTTATTTTTTTTAAAAAAAAACTCTTACTTGTTTCTACGTATGAGTCGGGTCACATATAATATGATTTTTATTATTTGGACTTCTATTCGTTAACTTAAAAATAATCTTACATATTTTTATGTACGTTTTTGTATAAATCCGAGTTTCTTAACGTTTCGATATAAAATTTGTGTATGTTCTCCTGCTTATTTTTATGTACACTTCCTATGCATAAATTTGGTCATAGATAATACATTTTATACGTATGACATTGTATATTTATCTACCAACAAATTCAAGATTACCTAACTTTTATCAATATAATCATCAAAAATCAACTTACAAAACATATTGGCAACATCACAACGCACGACAAGGAAGCTACTAGTTGATAATTATGTTTCGACTATGTTATTATTTAGTATATACATATACTAAAAGTTGATATAAGTATTTTTGAATTGTAATTGTAATTCTATAATGTAACAACCCAAACTTCTCCGGCCGTTCTCGAGGTTAGCTTTCCGTTATGTATTGTTGTTAAGTTACATTTTCCATGGTTAAAGTTAAATTTGAAGGGATAAAGGTGCAATAAAATGATATTTTCTTATATACATGGGTCATGAGGTCATTTTCTCACACTTAACGGGCCTAAATTGAAAGTTATGAGGTATTTAAGCCACAATAATCCTAGAATCCGGGAATCATCTTCTATTTGCAACCAACAAACCCTATTTATCGCCTCCTCCTTTCTTGAGAGTCATTCCTAGGAGTTCTTGTCTTTGGAGTATTGTGAGAGTGAAGAAAGTATGAAGGAAGAAGCCAATTGGAGTATTCTTGGTGTTGTATTAGTGGACTTCCTCTTGTTACAATCTTCTTGGGATCATTTTTGGAATTTCCAAAATGTAAGAATCTCTTCCATTAGTTCATATTGTCATCCTGCAAACAATAAACAAGAAAGAACCTTGGGTGATGCAAAAATCCATGGTTTAAGTGTATTGGTTGGTCCCTTTCATGTCCGAATTGTTCTAATCTCTTAGATATTGTCTTAAGGGGTTAAGATCATCTCAATGGAGGCTTTGATCGGATCCAAATCGAGCAGAAGAGGATAATGAATCGATTTCTTCAATTCTATAAAGACCAGTTCCCACGACGTGGACATCCATTTTCCATGTCGTGGCGATAGGGAATTGATCGACATGAATCGTGTCTGACTCAGACCACGACGTGAACATTTAAGTGTCACGACATGGCGAAGAAAGTTGATTGGCAGAAGATCACAAGGGACGCTCGACCCACAACATGGCAAAAGATCACGAGGGACGCTTGACCCCACAACGTGAACATAACCATTTTTAGTCTATGTTCTGTTTCTGATTAGCTCTTTATGTAATCTTTTAAGGGTGTTAAATTACTTTCTTGAAAGTGTTTTTCCTCTGTTCATAGCTCTAGATAACTTGGAGTAGAGGTGAGTCAATTCTTGTGGTTATTTAAGCATGTGATTAGGATATTGCATGCTCTAGTACATACATTTAGTCTATATAATGTTTTTCTAATGCCATAATCTGAATGTATGAGATATGTCCAATCCGAATTTGTGAATTATTGGTAGTAGCAATTGATTTAAGAAACCTTTGGTATGCTAAAATTGTTAAATTGAATATTTGATGTGAAAGGGAGTGTTAGGGCAATGCTAGTAGTGAGGATTATTTATGTTGTTAAAGTGTGATTATATGCATGATATTTCTCTGGTTTGTTTTACTTGAATGTAACTAAGGAATGCATGCTAGAAGTTGGTTACTAAAAGTTGTAATTCTTTATATGCTACAAATTAATGATATGTGGTTATTTAAGAATATGGCTTTAATGTATGACATGAGATGTAATAAGTCTTGGATTAAATATATTAATAAACAAGCACGATTACATAATCACATGGGTGAGGTGTATGTATGCCTTATGTTAGTGGATTAATTATTTATAAATTAATTAAATTTAAGGTGAACACGTATAGTGGGGGTAAAAGGGTAGGAACCTAATCATAGGTGTGTGCCCTATTGGATATCATGGTGGAAGGATGTCGTTGGAAGAAAAGAGCTTAAGCCAAGTCGATGTCGAGTGATTTTCTACATAACCATTTCGAAACATGGTTTTGGTATACTTGGTGTACAGGAAGTGAAGTGATGTTGGCTACTCGAAGACGCTGAATCAAGCATCACATTTGGGTGTAGGTATACGTTTGGAAGTACCATTTGACCACCCTCGAACAACAACACATTTGTTAATACATGAAAAGTCGGTGTAGTGAACACAGAAAACCATGGATAGTGTTACAGGTGGGATTTGTGTCCCGTTTGGTACACTAGGTTGCTAGGTCACGTTAGTAGCGAACGAGGTCTTTCCTTGGGGATGTTTTAGACCCATGTAGTGAGAGACATTAAAAGTAATTATAATGATGAACATAATAAATAATAATTACCGCGACGAAAAAAACGTCTAGATTAACATATACTTTGTATATTAATAATAATTGAGGTATGTTGTATTGATTGCATGGCAGAACATATTGTATTAAGTATATTAATTTTCTTATCCATGTGATTGGGATTGACTTATTGAGCTGATGTTGGCACTTTTTTCTTGCTTTTTGTTGTGGCTTGTATTGGTACATGTAGCTTGATGTTGATGGCTTGGTGAGGTTAGGCTTTTGGGGTAGTTTTATTTATGTTATTTAGAGATGATACCATGTTACACATGCTATTGAGTTTTCACTACATTTAGTTTTGAGATCTTAATTTGGTGTGGGTTTTTGAGTAATTTAATTTTGATGGACTTGTTTTGGTAATAAAAGTAACATTGGTGATGTTTTTGAAAATTTTGGGGTAGTTTTATTTATGTTATTTAGAGATGATACCATGTTACACATTCTAAATTTTTTGAACTTACCTTTCTTGAAATTGTTATGTGTACCTAAACTCTTTGTTATTTAGGAACATGTCGCTCACTAATGAGAATGCCAATGATGGGGGTGTTGTCCAGGATTAGAGAACCGTGCACACAAAAAACCCCGTCATTCATTTTCCAAACCCTAGCTGCCAGTCGACAACCATGAGCTTAGCCAACATGTAGCAACCGCATCACTCTTTGAGTCACTATCATTGTAGACCTGCAGGAGCAGCTATAGACGCGGGATGCTGAGTTGTTGAGGCGTGATTAGGCAATGGAACGTATGGAGAAGGTTATGCACACAACTGACCTTCTACCCCTGGAGGGCGAGGACAAGGAGGATCCACATGAGGTTGTAGTTAAGAGTCGCCCAGTTACCCGGGAGCATACCAGGGAACCCATCAGGGATCGTGATGAGGGTTGAAGTATCTCATTCAGGTCAATCACGGACTATAAACCCCCTGTCTTTCGCAGTAGAGGCGTCCCAACTATGTGCATGCATTGGTTACTCAAGATGAGTCAGATATTCTATTCTGGCGATTTCACTTAATCTCAGAAACTTATGTATGTGGTTTTGAAGTTGGATGGTGAGTTATTCGAGTGGTAGGAAGCTTTAGACCCAATTATTACTAAGGCAGCTCGGCGTGTCATGACTTGGGAAATATGAGATATGAGATTTGGTTCTTCTCTTGCTTACGTTGAAAGATATGAGATTGCTCACTACTTATTAGCATGTAAACATCAAGATGGAAACTCTGTGTGTGTGCATGTTATGAAAATGAAATCGTACATTGACACGGTAAACGGAATGGTTTTCGTTTTCCCAAAGGACAAGCCATCGATTTGGTTCTTCTCTCGCTTCCAAAATCATATGATCAATTTATTGAGAACTTTTATATTAGGAATATCAACAAAACCATAATTTATCTGACCCAAATGTTGATTGTTGTTAAAGAAGAAATGCTTAAGAGCACGTCTAAAGAAGAAATGCTTATTGGATCTAATTCCAAGGTTTCCATGGACATTGAAAAAGGTGACAATGGTGGTCCAGAAAAGATTTCTCTTCCCGATGATAAGGGGCCGTCCATGATTAAATCGTTTGATCATATGGTAAAAGGAAAAACTAGTTCTGGGATCATTACATGTGTTAACCCCAAAGAGTCCATTTGTTTCTACTACCAATTAAAGGGGCATTGGATACGAAGATGCCTAAAATACCTAAAAGATCTTAGAGATAGTAAAGTCAAGTCATGTGACTCTACTTCATGTTTTATAAGTGCCTATTCTTAGACTATTAATATATGATGTGATGATCATATTTTGATGGTATTAAAGGAGCTAAGAGAAAGAAGGAAGCTTAAGAATAATTCTAATACTTTGAAAAGATTCAAAGAGTAGCAGAACGAATATGAAGAATCTATTAGGAAGAAAGATAAAAGATTCTCCAATCTGAAAGGAAAGGATAACACTTTATTATCATGTTTTATGATCATCTTACTGATTGTGGATTTATATCACAACTGATCAATATCTTAGTGCAATTATATGACTAAGAAGAGGAATAGGATATTGTTGGAAATAGTTCAATCAAGAGACGAGTATTACTTCATTCCATATCAATTTGTAGAGCCATTCTCTAGTAACTTTGAATCATATCTTGAAACTCATTTCATACTAAGAAGGTTGAAAGCACCACGAAATATGTGGAGTAAAAGTGTTTTCTTACTGTAGCACATATAGAATTGGAGTTGTGATGTTTTCGTTAATCGAGAAACAAAATATAAACTGAGACCTATTCTACGAAGTGTTTTCTTGTCGAGAATCCACTCGAACTTTTGAATATTTGTTTTATCTCGTCAAGGAATGTTCTTTCAGAGAAAACTCATATGTCAAGAAGTCAGTGGGAGTCATATTGATCTTGAGAGTTTCAAGAGTTAATGGACAATAAACCTTTTAGTTATCACTAGCACACGACCTGAGGTTCATAACCTATCATGTTTGGTTGACACATTTTTTATTTTTGTGAACTTCTAGTTGAGTTGGCAACGCTTATTAGTTATGTGTTTTTATTTAACTTCAAAAGCAAAAGTGTGTTAGTCGGTGAAAGTACATTGATCAATATGGGTGAGCTGCTAAACACATGGAAGCATTGGGAGGCTCTTGTGCTACCAGAAGGCAAGAAATTTAGAACAACAAAGTTCATTCCATGAAGGAAAGCTAAATTGAATTTGGTTTTTTTCTAAATCTTGTCTTATGATTGTAGGTTGGAAACGATAGATTCACATGGATGGGAACGCATGAACCATAAAATCTAGGTGGCAAAGGTTTCACTCTAATTCATGAGAATAATTGTGAGAAAACACTTTTGCTGATAGATTATAATATCTGTTAAAGATCAATATGGATGTTGGGTGTATTAATGGCATTCTCAAATTCATAATATGGTTACGACATCCCTCCTCTTATTTTGAATTGTGAGGAATGGCAAGGAATTGTTTGAACTTTCATGACATATATCTACAAGTTCTAAAAGGGTTTAAACACACACATATGCTATCCAATTAAGGTGTATAGGCTTAAGAAGTCTAGTTGGAGACATATCGAAGCTTCGCGTAACAGAGTTCGGTATTTCATAACATGGGTTTGAACTATCATCCATTGACATTGTATTGCGAGGTCTCATTAGCGTATGGTTTTATACACTGAATCATCAACTTCTTTTATTAGGAGAATAAAAAGCGAGAATGGAATGATGTGTGTAATACATTCTGATATGAAATGTACCCATCGGCAAAGAGTGTCGAAGTTCATCAGTGTATGGCAGATACAATGAATCATTAACTTATTAAATAGAAGATTTGTTTGGAAAGAATGGGTAGGTGCGTGTAAGACATCATGGACAATGATATACCCTTCGACACAGATTTTTTCGAATTTTCATCTGCGTCTGGCATCATATGTTGAATCATAAAATTATAAAGAAGAATGTATGGAGAGAATGGATTGGTGCGTGTGATAAGCTACGGTACATAGCCTAACCATCAACACAAAATTTTCAAGCTTTCAGTGTATGGTATGTTACACTGAATCATAAAGCTTTTAAGAAGAAATTATGGGCAAGAAGGGATTGGTGCTTGTGATAGCCTACGGTCCATAAACTAAGCATCGACATAGAGTTTCAAACTTTTATCAGTGTATGGTATATCACAGTGAATCATTAAATTTTATCAAGAAGAGTTTGAGGGGAGAATGGAATCTTTTAATCATGCTGAGGTGGAATCAACGTGAATTATAAACAATGTAAACTTATCAACAAGAAGTGGTTTATCTTTTGTATCATAAAGTTAAGTTTCAGTCTAGAAATTATATTTCACAATCAATTCATTTAATATGGTACAAGATAAAATAATGAAAAATACAATGGTAATAAGAGAATAAAACAAAAGAGTTAGTCAAACAAGGAAGTTTTCTAAAAGTGAAATTGTGTAGATTTTTCATAAATGAGATAAAGACCCGATTTAACAAATCTTTTCAATTGAAGGGCCATAAAGGAGTGTCCTTTCTCCAATATATATGCCCCTCAATACTGGCTATAAAATAATAAACTAATAAAATTAAATATATCAACATAAAACATAATTCACAGCAAACCAAGAGAGAAGATGCCTTTAATCGTTGAAGTATTGCAGATTGATTCCAAGCTTCATGTTCACCAAGAACAAGCGAAGAGCAAGAACTAGTATTTTCAACCAACGAGTTAATGGGATCCAATCTTTGTAACCTTCGAGTTATGAGATTCAACAAGACAAGACTTCAAGGTTCCATACATTGTGATCCGTGATAGAAGTGATGAGGAGCATTGTCTTGTTGAAGAGGTCTTTAGATCTCAGATGGGAATCGGTGTAGTAGTGACAACGTCTATGGAAATTAGACGTGTCATGTTTCCTAGCCACATTTCATCCCATTGTGACCGATATAGGTTTTTAGAGATGGAAAAGATCTGTGTCCAGAAAAAGAAGTTCAAACATAGTTCTCTCATATCTGAACCTGTCAACAGGATGCTTTATGTCATTTATCATGATCATCAACATTAGGGAGAAAGCAGTTGGTGCTAAAGAAAAGATGCAGAGCTAGCTCCAACTATTCCTATTTTGAAGATCCTGCACTGAAGGAATGACACGCTGATCCTTTCCAAAGGAACAAGTCGGTTAAGATCATTATCGAGATGAAAGAAGAAGATCCTGAGACATAGAGATAAAATAGAAGAGCACACATAGGCAATGTTAGTAGCACAATATACAATGTATACTCCCTTGGTAAAATAAAAGTTAGAAAGAATTTTTGAAGCATAAAAGTTTTAATAAAATAAAGATCAGCAGCGTATGTTGAGATGTCTAAGATAGCAAAGAGTAATGTAAAGTCATGAAGCAGCGTTGTCCAATCACAAAAAAGTTAAATCATGTAAATGTTGTTGTCCCTGAGTACAGTGAGCACAATTCTGTTATTTAAGTCGATGACATGTCCTTCATTGCAGTCGAAAAGAAATTTGTAACCAGCGTCACATAGTTTAGTGATAGATATGAGATTGTTCGGAAGGCCCTTGACATAGAACACATCCTTCAGCTTGATTAATTTGCACTCAATTGTTCCCACACCCTTGACTGTACTTTCACCGCTATCTCCAAAAGTAAAAATGGGACCATATTTCTCCATAAAATCTGTTAAGAGGAACTTGAGTCCAGTCATGTGTCTAGAGCATCCACTATCAAGGTAACAAGTAGGCTCCTGAACCTAACGAATAGAAGAGACATTCCATTTTTTCATCTCTGATTCTTTGTCAGCTTGAAGAGTATTAGCATAACGCCATCTGAGACTACAATCAGAGGCATCATTGATAAGAGCCATAAGACTTTTAACATTTAGTCCTTTCTCTTCAAAGGTCTCCTCTTCTTCAGCCCATTCCTCAGATTCCTCCTACTTTGCAATAAAGGCTTTTGGCAGAGAGACGTTTTCCGTTTTTATGTGGGCTAGCAGGTTCTTGTACAAGACTTCAAAATTCGCCGTGCTTTGAGTTTTTTTCTTCTCTTTACAGTCCCTGGCAACATGGTCAGGGCTTCCACAGTTAAAACGGTTACCTGAATTTATTTTCTCTGATTAGAGCCTTCTTGTTGAACTACCTCCCTTGGAATGAGCTCTTTAGACTCCATTTGATCTGCTTTCTTCATATCTTTTCACAATGAGTCCAACACTAGCAACTAGTTCATCAATAATTTCATCATTACTAGCTTCACCCTGATTAGAACCATCAGATTCGCTGATGAGATTGATTGCTTCTTTTCGGGAGACCAAGGCTACACATTTCTCTTTGTTGGAGTCTGTCATGATGTCTTTACAAAGAGCTTTAGTTTCTTCGTAGTTTCGTAGATTTCCAAACAAGGAGTTGAGATCCACAAGGTTTATCTTCTCATTGTTCTTAAGAACATCAGCATGATGTTCCCAACTTTTCCCAATAGAATCAAAGAACTTTAAAACTAACTGAGAGGAATGCTTGACAACTCCCAACCTGTACATATCATTCACCAAGCAATTAAACTTGTTAAAGGTTTAAGTTAGAGATTCACCTTGCTGAGCAAAGAAGTACTCATATATCCGATTAAGATTGTTGATGGTTGTTTCTTGAACTTCCACATTGCCCTCATAAGCCACAGTCAACGTCTACATTATCTCTTGAGCCGACTTACAATTTTAAACAAGATGATACACATGATAAGGAAGAGAGTTTCCTATGACTGCCCTTTTTTTCACATCAAGACTGATACGTCTCCTATCATTGTCATCAAAACTAGCCTTTGGATTTTGTTTTAAGGGACCAATAGGAGCATTATCAACCAAAGGTTGATACATAGGAACGTGTGGACCTTTCTCTACGAGGTTAAGCATATCGAAATCCATGGTTTCAAGAACAACCATAGCCTTTAATTTCCACATTGCAAAGTTGTGTTCATAGAAAGGAGGGATCTTGTTGAGAGCAGACAATTTGGGATTATAAGTGGTCAACACAATAACTTGAGTGTATCGTAAACTCACTCTGATACCAATTGAAGGTTTGTATCAATCAGATACACTCAAGTACGAGTAACAAATAACAAACAAACAAAACAAAGATTAAATAGAAAAACGAAAGAACACGAATAATCATAAAGATACTTTCACTAAGAAAGAGGGTTCTCATAAAGAGAACGATGTCACAAAGACGGTCACCAAGACTACATTAGGGTTTCACCCTAATGTTGATTATATACGATTACAATAACGAATATTCTACTAACTAAGGGATATATACCTATCAAAGTAAAGGTCTGCTCCTAATCACTAAGATTACGGATCAAACATCTACTCTATCTATTTGTATAACTGCCTAATATACATATGATCACCAAGATCATGGAGTTCCTGCTGACGCTGATCGATCTGGAGCTGGCGCTGGTGCCGGTGGTCAGTGTGTAGTGTTTGACTCATCAGATCATAAGGTGTGACCTTACAAATTAGTATCCAATGGCAACAATATAATGAATAACATATGATTAAGTTGTTTTGGGCTCTCAAATCTCATTCTGAGTATGGGTTTTTTTTCCGGTGTAAAGACTCATCAAATCTTGTATGTGATTGACTTCTAGGCTAGACTCATCTACAATGTGTTCCTTAGTGACAGGGTTTGTTCCTCCCTAACATCTTGGTTTTTTTCTTCAACACATAGCATACTCAAGAATACATCTTCTTTTATCTTATCCATGCAAATAACTTCATATTCCAAATCAATATCTTCTAAAAAAGTTATTGATAACATATCTCCATGCTCTTCTTTATCCCCTTGTTCATTTATATATGAATTGTTTTCTTCCAACTCTCCATTTCAGTCTTGTCCTCATCAAACCATTGATCTAATTCATCATCCAAATCGTCAATATATGGAAATTTGGCCTCCCTTTAGTGGTATACAATTTCTAACAGAATTACATAGTCCAAGTCAGTTTTAATATATCTAAGACTTGAATAGAAAGATTCATTATGGACATAATACTACAATTCTTATAGTCTTCTTGCACGTATATTGTAAGGAAAGTTACACATCCTGGCAAATCCATATCAGAAAAGGCAACATCACTGAATAGTATCTTCTTACCTTTATAATATTAGAATGGACACCTTACAAAATACGCTGGAAAGTTAAGTTCAACTTTGAGATATATAGGATCTCGGGATCATTTTCAATCAAGGACATCTATCCTACAAAAACATTTATAGTAACATCACTTTTAATTACACATTTTGTAGTGCTTCTGGGAGATCATGCAAGAAAGGTTTGGGACTTATACATGTTTGGTCGATCGAAAAAACCATATTTCTTTGATGAAATTCATATGCATGTGTTTTTTATTTGATAAAGTTTGTCCCTCTATTTAAATGAGATATATTCGGCTTTAATAAAAAAAACATTACATGTGTAAACACATAAAATTCAGCAAAATAATCTACTCTAATAAACGAAATTTTTTTTGCCACATGTCACATTCTCATTGATTTGGCCACATGTCATTTTGTGGTTATTTTCAACTAAATTTTTTCCACATGACATTTTGTGGTTTTTTTCATTTTATTAAATTTCATATAATATTTAAATATAATAATTACAATAAATGTAATAATAAATGCATATCAATTTCAATAATTGACTTTCCTTCTAGTTTTAAATTTTCTAAATTAAAACTTCATTAGTTTCTTTTGTTTATTTATCTAAATTATTTGTTTAAATTTAAAAGAGAAAAAAAAACATTTTAATTTTAATAATTGAATATTTTTCTAATTTTTCTTATAAACTCAAACTTTTTTAAATATTTAGAATTTTCATATTTTTTTTAAATGAACCCATGTAATACATGTGTTTTACACCTAGTTTAATTACATAAAAAAACTTGACAGCCGGACTCTTTTATTGGATGCCCCCTTCACTTTCGTCAAAGTGACCATAATGACACAATTCTTGAAACATTAAGCAGTGCACAAAAATAAATGATGGAACATTTAAAACTAAAGGCAGTATATCATTATATTGTTACCTTATAATGACATAATCCCTAAAAATGCAACGTTCTGAGTGTAATTAATATATGATGTTTTTTGTGCGACACAGATACCATTTTCTATATAATATTTTATACACACATAATAAGACATGTTTGAAAAATAGTATTTCAACGATAGTTTAAATCATCAATTTACACACAAACACAAAAAAAAAAAAGTTTCATATGGATTGAAGCACAGCTAGACATGAGTTTTGAACTATGATCTTTTGTACATTAGTAATACATACCTCAACATTGGCTTTTCAATAAGAATGGTTGATCTTCATTTTTATATTATTATTATATTACTGTTATATAGTAGCATTGATATCTTTTTCTTCTATTATCATATATAGTGGGAACCACCAAAACTGGGGGACCTACAATAGTCGAGATTGAGAAATAGAATGATCTTCCAAGATACTTATATGGGGACCTACTTGGTTGGAAACATATGGATAATGGATGTCTCTGCTAATGCCCCTTCTTTTATTTTCCTTTTTGCAGCTACGTTTTTCCCAGCCACATAAGATACCTAATGGGCTTTTAGTTTAAGTTGGGCTGCTATTAATTCTGTTTTGGTCAACCATTTAAAGCACAAATGGTAGTTTTTTTTTTTCTTGATTCTATATAAAACGTGAATGGCCCCTTTTCGCCTCTTAATTTATTTTCTTCCATCTCCTTTTATTTCTTTACTTCCCTGCGTGAGTTTGTTTCGAAGATGGTGGGCCTTTAATAGCATAATGGGCTGCCTAGATAGGGTGTTGGACAGCGCCGGTTATGATGTTCACGAAGCTATAAACTGGTCCAAACTTCGTCCAACTCCACTCATTTTCTGTGAGATCGATGATCAACGACTTGGAAAGACACCCTCAATATTTCAGCTCAATCGTTTTATCCTCCGTCTGATCATTTGAAGAAGATCGTGCAATGCTGCCAAAAATTCAAAATTTCATTTTGCTTTTCTTGATCACGTACCTTGATACGAGATTTCAACCAGTGTTGCAAGACTTTTGATGTGGTTTTAAAGATGCTCAATCATATCATCCTGCTTGTACAAATCTATATAAATTTAACTTAAACGAGTAAAAGTATCTAAAACAATAAATCTAATGATTTAATGAAAAAAAATAATAATAAAAGAGCAAAAATTCAAATAAAAAATATTGAAAAAGCTAATATTCGATAAATCTAAATATTAGCCAAACATACATCTCCATCTCTCTCTCTCTCTCTCTCTCTCTCTCTCTCTCTCTCTCTCTCTCTCTCTCTCTCTCTCTCTCTCTCAAGAAATTAAGGGAAGACAAGAAGGTTTATTTAGTTGGAAGTCTAGCAAATATTATTCCTACTATGTAGATTAACCATTAAGGATAATCCATCTTGTATGTCTCCAATTTGAGGTACAGCTCTAACCACTCTATAGGTTGATGAACTATTGGTTTATATTGTTCTAAATAGATATGTGGCTTGGGATTAATCGAAAATTTTACTATACTAATAATTCGTTTGTATTTTGATGAATGCTTTTGTAAACAAATCCCCAACACAAACTCCCACTTCCTATATGATTCCACTATCTATAGATCCTCAAAGCTTATTTTATCTCTCACTAATTCATGACCTTTCATCTATCTTTGAAATATTGATTGGTCTTGCAATGTCATTTGCTGTACTCGAACACAACTTGACCATTTCTATATGTAACAGCCCAATTTTTCAAATAAAATTTTTCATTTAAATACTAATCCATGTTCCTTAATTGTAAATTCCAACCATAAAGTATTTCTCAAACATCCATTACATCGATTAAATTATCAAAAGATCAGAATGTCCATAACAAAATGCTGGAGAGTGCGTGTTGCGCCATCATGTCGGGCCCTTGCTCTTAGATCCCGAAGTACCTGTAACAACCAACAGACTGTAAGTTAATGCTTAGTGAGATCCCTATAACATACCACACATATAATCATATAAATCCACATACGCCATGCATACAAACAAATATGTAAGGAATCCATAGAAACCCTCCTTGGTCTTACACCGGATGCCATGGGAACCCCCACATGGTCTTAACCAACTGCCATGGGAACCCCCACATGGTCATAATCAACTGCCATGGGAACCCCCACATGGTCTTCACATGATTACATAACATATTGATAACACTTCCACAAAATGATTATTACAGCTAAATAACATGGTCCGCCCTTGGTGCCTTCGACCCATTGGTATGGTGAGGAAACTCACCTCAGTCAGCTGAACACGAAAGTTGCTCGCCTAACAGTCCGAAATCACACACTGAACAATAACACCATTAACCCTAAATTAGGATTATAACACAATCTAATCAAAGAGTCCAAACACCTAAGCCCAAGTCCTTCCATAGTGGCCTAAAAGTCTTCCCTTTGTTAATGGGCTTAAGGTCCATGAAAAAACTTATTAATGGGCCACATGGCCCAATAAGGCCCTACCAATATAATTATGGTCAAACACAGAATATCAGCCCACAACTCTAAATTGGACCAGGCCCAACACTGATTGAAGCCCACTACACCTAAAAGCCCACTCAAAGCCCAAAATCCAACTGGAGTGCGTACGCCTTGCGTACCACTCTAGTACGCCCAACGTACTGACTATGAAGATGTACGCGCAGCGTACAACTTGCTACGCACGGCGTACAAACGGGTTATGCACTAAACTACCATTAAGTGATTAATACTTAACATTTCAACGTCAAACTTCAGATCCGATTCCAATAAGATGTCCTAGGGCATAAAGTTATCAACTTTATTCCCTTGCATGCCATGAATGACCCTAATAGTCCATCCTTTCCATTAAGACCTCATTTAAGACTTCTAACTCATGCATGGAGTCAAAACCACCTTCAAGATGTCACCTTTATGCATCTAACAAGCTCAAGGATCTCAGATCTATCTATTCTAGTCTCTGGAGTTGCTCAACTCACAAGAGAAGGTCCAAAAGCCAAAAAGGGACTCCATAAAAAACCCTAGCTCAATATAATGAAAGAGATGACGAGGTTATGACTTTATACCTTCAGAATTTCCTCAAGAAGATCTAGATGCAGGATCTAGAAGCTCAATGACACCCAAAGCTTGATCACCACCTTCTCCTTCTTGAATGCTCTCTAAAATGGCCACCAACACACTTTCTAAGCTTAAGAATCACACTCACAAGGATATCTGAGGTTAAGGTACGATATGAGGCTATAGAGGTTGGTATGGTTTAGTCCCAATGAGTTAAGGATGCTTAAATAGGTGTCAAGTCCAGAAATTAGGGTTTTGACCATCCATCACGTACGCCCCGCATACCCCATGGTATGCCCAACATACGTGCCAACCCTCCACGATCATCCATCCTTAGTACGCTAAGCGTACTCCTGGAGTACGCCCAGCATACGAAGGGGCCATTATGAACTAATTTTTCCTTCAAGGGTATAAAGGGTTAATTTCCTGTTTTGGAGTGTTACACTATAGAGTTTCTTCTTTACTTTAAAACATGCTCCATGCTTGTCTTTACAAAGGCCATTATCATTGAATGTCACATCCTTACTTCTAATCACCATTCTACTATGGTCATCCCATAAACTGTTGGAGGAAATAAGGTTTATGTTGGAGATCTGGATACCCCTTGGATCGTGTGAAAACTTTCCGAACTGATATTTCTACCCTATGCCTGGGTTGCAAGAAATTCAGCCTAGAATAATCCAAGAGGACACTTACGAATCTAGGCACAGAAATCGTAAGCCAAATTGATAGAAAGATGCTATGTTCGTCTGAAGAAAAAGAGAGATAATGATTGTGTGTCTCTTCTCAAAGAGAAGATCCGTTTATATATAAACGAGATTAGCGTTTGCCTCTTAGGGTTGGTCGTCATGGGTTGTTTTGGAAGCAAGTCAGGAAATCCGGAATTTAATGAGGATTTAGGGTTTCCAAAACTAACGAATTTCGTTACCATAATCACCCTCAAGAATTTGAATTTCCCACTATGTTCCCATATGTAAAATTCGGAGCGCGGGGGTGGTCAACGAGACCCCGGCCAGGGGCTCTGCCCCTAGACACCACCAAAGGGGCGCTGCCCCTTTGGAAACCCCAAACCCAGGGGAGCTGCCCCCGCACAAACTCGTATATATATTAGAGTACAAATTATGAAGCCTCTTAGCTCACATGTTAGTTCCAATTACATAAAATGACATGGTGACACTAAAATCAGCAACCTAAACAATATCCTATCTAATCTAATTTGTAGCTTATAAATATATGTTTATTGCGTTTTGCCTTAATCTTATCTCTTTCAATTCCCTTGATCTTGAAATAAGAAAGACACCTAAATAGTCTAAAGCATGTGTGAGATATTGTCCGACCTTGCTTTCATCCTTTGGAATTTTAAACCCTTTAGGGATTGAGGGCCTACAACAACTTTCCACTTTTTAAAGGTGTTGAAAATGTTTAAGAAAATAAACTCATACGTTCCTCGTGAAATCATCCATGAAAGTAACATAATAAAACTACAAGGGTGGTTGTACCATATTCACAACGGTAAGCTTAATATATTTACCAATAACACATGACTCACAAAAGTAAATTGTTACACTCTTCAACTGGAATTATGCCTTTTAAAGCTAAGATATTCATACCTTTCTCCCTCATATGCCAAAGTCGTTGGTGCCATAAAATAGACGTATGTGTATGTAATATATATATATATATATATATATATATATATATATATATATATATATATATATATATATGTGTGTGTGTGTGTGTGTGTGTAGAATCTTTAACCTTATAAAGTATTCCTTGTTTCTATGCTTGAGAAATCATTAGGTTTCCCCTACTTACCTTCCACTTGTGATAACCAAGATAAGTATGATGGTCTTTTTCATCTAATTTCCCCATGTTAGATGTCATTTCATGCATCTTATAGGGTAGTTTTATTATAATTTTAGCATCATATTTTTTACATTTGAATGTCATTTATTTAAATAATATTCAGCTCATGTATTTCGTTAAAATTCCCGTACTGCTCATGTTTTTATGTCAATTTCAGATAGTTCAAGTGAAGCAGTGCTTTGGGAGCAGCTGGATGCACTTTTGGAGCTTAAAATGGAGTTTGGAACTTATGGAGTATGTTGAGGAATGATTGCAAGATGCTTGGTCAAGAAACATTCGATCAAATTGATCACACGAATATAGAATCTGCAATCTAAAGTTAAAGGATGTTGCTGGCAGCTTTGACCCCCTGTCAGTATTTTGACCATATCTCATGAACCGTAACTCCGATTGACGCGATTCAAAACGATCTGGAAAGTAGACGAAATTTCGGACTTCTTAGGCACAATATGCGATCGCATGTTGCTATTATGCGATCGCATGGAGCCTTTATGTGATCGCAGGTTAGGTCGCAACATGGATTCGAGGTTTTTTAGTGCCAAAAATTCACCCGGAAGTTCAAAATGAAAACCTGCGATCGCAGGTTGGCCAAAAAGTGCACAAATAGCATCCTACTTCATTAATAAGGCACGAGACACGTTTTCTTCAAAACCTGCAATCGCAGGTTGTGCCCATGCGATCGCATGCACGTCGCTTTTGCTACTGGACGTATAAATAGACCCTGATAGCATTCCAGTAACCTAAGTTGGCGATTCCAGAGGTACCAGACGACGAAAATACGATTTTAGAGGCGTTTCTTCTCT
The DNA here is from genome assembly GCF_052849685.1 of Lactuca virosa. NCBI lineage: Eukaryota > Viridiplantae > Streptophyta > Magnoliopsida > Asterales > Asteraceae > Lactuca > Lactuca virosa. The sequence continues at coordinate 76,134,167 of NC_136431.1, forward strand.
GATTTCAACGATTTCTAAAGATCTGAAGATTGTGGATCATCTCCTTCAAGTAGATTAGTAAGATTAGATGTTTGATGTCTCTTTTCATTTGTTTTTATCAGTCTTTAGACATGTCTGGCTAAACCTTAGTTTTCAGTTCTGCAAAGACAAGTACTTTTCATGTGATTGATCATTAGATCTGATTTTTGATTTGTGTTTCTATCTAGATTCTTCAGTTTTGTTCTTAATGAATGTTTGATTTTGATTCTTGTTAGTCTGATCACCTAATTATGGTTTAATCATTCCTGTTAATCAGTTATAGAATCCGATATTTGTTCTTATCAACTGGTAATAAGTAAGAAGTAATAAATCGGTTCCGTGTTTGGGATTTGACTTTATTATAAACTGTAAAAATCATATCTTTACGCTTCCGAGCTTGTGAGAAGTATTGGATATTGCTGAGAATTTTACAAAGAACTTAATGCAACTTTTCTGATCATAATTAAAAGCTTGTTTGATTAGAGAGTAAAAGTTAGAGTTAATTGAAGAGCTTGTTTTGATTAACTAGTTTAGGTAAAAGAGAAATTACTAGAGCTTGTTAGTTTTTCTCAGTACCAACTTAGATAGAATGCATCTCAAATAATCAGATCTGGACCAGTTACATGATTAGGAAAGTCGTTACAGAACCGAAATCGTTTTTTATATTGATTTTCGTTTAATTTAATATCACTGCATTTTTAGTTTTAGTTTTTAATTAAAACCCACTTTTATATTCTTTTTTTTTACTAGATGTGTCTGATGCAAAAAGGCATTGACCATTAGACTGTGTCCTTTAGGATTTGACCGTGCTTCCCTGTGCTATATTTTTAGTGCAACCAGCAGTGATGATTTATTTGCTTAATACACATGCGACAGCGTGTTAACAAATTGGCGCCGTTGCCGGGGACACGGTACTGCTAATTGTTTTGTGTCAAAATCTTTACGTACAGGTAATCTAGTCTTCAGGCTTGGTCGAGCCAACGACCTTAAAAAAGGGCGGCTTTCCTGGAGGCAACCCGATGAGTAGTATTTAGTTTTTATGCCTTCAATAAAGAGATGGTCTCAGTTCCAAGCAAGCTTGGGGAAATCAGAGGATCGACAGAGTTGCTGAAATTCAGATTTTTCGCGATATCTTCGTCAAAATCATATTTCTACCAACTTATCAGGTACATTCACTCCTAGCTGCACCTTTTTGCCATTATATTCTTTATTGAGCTGTTCATTCCTCTCTAAGCATTGAGGACAATACATCATTTTAAGCTTGGGGAGGGGGTTAGTATAAAAATTTACATATTTGTTTAAAGTTAAAAATTTGCATTTTTGTTTAAAATTTTAATTTTTCAGTTTTTTTAGTTAAATTTTTCAAAATTTTCTTTTTCATTTTATTTTCTGCATTGCATTTGCATATAAAAAATTCAAAATTTTGAAAAATCCAAAAATATTTATCTTTTTATTTTTCTGCATTCAGAAAAAAAAACCCAAAAAGATTTTTATTTCTAGTTATTTTTTTATTTTCTGCATATAAAAAAAAATCAAAATAAATTTTTTTAAAATATTTTACATGAGATGAGAATATTATTTACATTCGATAGCTCTGTTACGATGAAGTGTGATAGTTACCGAAAATAACGGTCTCATTACAATCAATTTTAAGAATTATCTTTTCACGTGTTTTAAATGTTTTCAATATGAACCAACATATGAGTCAGATAATTTTTACAATGGAAGTGTGGGATGGAAAAACAAACAGTGTTTTGAAAATAATTTCCTTGAATGCCTTAAAAAGAACCTAGATTGGATAGCCCTTATCATTCCTTGAAGTACTGAACCCTATAGTTTCTGCGCCTTTTGAGGTTGGGAGGGAACTCTTGTTATACCCACAATTTATTATCATTTTGAAGTATTGAAGATATGGTGGGCCTCAAAGTAAAATTTGTGCCCAGTGAATATATATATGTTAGAAATGATACATCAAGCAACTTGAAAAAATCTGAAATTCAAAGTCAAATCCAAGTCAAGTTCAAGTCGAAATCAAGAACCAAGCAAGTTAGATCTGAAGAGTTGATCAAGACAAAGAAGATGTGTGGTATAATGAGATTGATCCCTCGATAGTGGAATCATAGGGGTAAGCTTGGATTGTCTGTCCATAATGGAGCTTACCGCGTTTACTGGACGAGTTCGGAAAAAAAAGGAGGGGTTGGTCAAACTAAGTTTTTATAAACGAATTTTCGTGAAATTATTTTTAAAAATACACTGTTTTCACAAATTTAATTCATCGTAAAATTATTTGCTCAAACTTGGTTTAACTAGTTAAATATGAAATCTGAATCGTTAATATAAAATATTGAGACTGTTGTCTAGGTAGTGATTTCAGTGGAGCTTCCTCGTTGTGAAATCTGATCATGTGACAAAAAAAGAGTGAAGTATTTTAGTTTAAGTTTTTAGTTTTTTTTATTTTATTCAAAATTCTATTTATGTAATCTACATCTTACCATTTATTTATAATGTTTTATCTTTTTCTTACTTGAGGGCAAGTAAGGTTTAAGTTGGGGAGATTTGTTAGATGTCATTTCATGCATCTTATAGGGTAATTTTATTATCATTTTAGCATCATATTTTGTACATTCGCATTTCATTTATTTAAATAATGTTCAGCTCATATATTTCGTTAGAATTCCCGTACTGCTCATGTTTTTATGTCAATTTCAGATAGTTCAAGTGGAGCAGTTGGATGCACGTTTGGAGCTTAAAATGGAGTTTGGAACTTATGGAGTATGTTGAGGAATGATTGCAAGATGATTTGGTCAAGAAACATTCGATCGAATTGATCACATGAAGATAGAATCTGCAATCTAAAGTTAAAGGATGTTGTTGACAGCTTTGACCCCCTGTCAGTATTTTGACCATATCTCATGAACCGTAACTCCGATTGACGCGATTCAAAATGATATGGAAAGTAGACGAAATTTCGAACGTCTTAGGCACAATATGCGATCGCATGTTGCCATTATGCAATCGCATGGAGCCTTTATGTGATCGCAGGTTAGGTCGCAACATGGATTCGAGGTTTTTTAGTGCCAAAAATTCACCCGGAAGTTAAAAATGAAAACCTGCGATCGCAGGTTGTGTACATGCGATCGCAGGTTGGCCAAAAAGTGCAAAAATAGCATCCTACTTCATTAATAAGGCACGAGACATGTTTTCTTCAAAACCAACGATCGCAGGTTGTGCCCATGCGATCGCATGCGTGTTGCTTTTGCTGCTGGACGTATAAATAGACCCGGATAGCATTCCAGTAACCTAAGTTGGCGATTCCAGAGGTACCAGACGACGAAAATACGATTTTAGAGGCGTTTCTTCTCCGATTTCTAAAGATCTGAAGACTGTGGATCATCTCCTTCAAGTAGATTAGTAAGATTAGTTGTTTGATGTCTCTTTTCATTTCTTTTTATCAGTCTTTAGACATGTCTGGCTAAACCTTAGTTTTCAGTTCTACAAAGACAAGTACTTTTCATGTGATTGATCATTAGATCTGATTTTTGATTTGTGTTTCTATCTAGATTCTTCAGTTTTGTTCTTAATGAATGTTTGATTTTGATTCTTGTTAGTCTGATCACCTAATTAGGGTTTAATCATTCATGTTAATCAGTTATAGAATCTGTAATTGTTCTTATCAACTGGTAATAAGTAACAAGTAATAAATCGGTTCCGTGTTTGGGATTTGACTTTATTATAAACTGTAAAAATCATATCTTTACGCTTCCGAGCTTGTGAGAAGTATTGGATATTGCTGGGAATTTTACAAAGAACTTAATGCAACTTTTCTGATCATAATTAAAAGCTTGTTTGATTAGACAGTAAAAGTTAGGGTTAATTGAAGAGCTTGTTTTGATTAACTAGTTTAGGTAAAAGAGAAAATACTAGAGCTTGTTAGTTTTTCTTAGTACCAGCTTAGATAGAATGCATCTCAAATAATCAGATATGGATCAGTTACATGATTAGGAAAGTCGTAACAGAACCGAAATCGTTTTTTATATTGATTTTCGTTTAATTTAATATCACCACATTTTTAGTTTTGGTTGTTAATTAAAACCCACTTTTATATTCTTTTTTTTACTAGATGTGCCTGATACAAAAATGCATTGACTATTAGGCTGTGTCCCTGAGGATTCGACCCTGCTTCCCTGTGCTATATTTTTAGTGCAACCAGCAGCGATAATTTATTTGCTTAATACGCGTGCGACAGCGTGTTAACACCCCACTCATATCAAAATCCTCTTCAAGTTTAGAATATATTTGACATTTTTCAATGTCCATATCATAATAAGGTAGCCTTGAGGATAATATCCCTAAAATTTGTCTTATTAATGCTGTTGTTAATAATTAGCCTTACATTTGCACTATAATGCCTAAAATTGTGTATTACTTCTCTATGATGGCAAGCATGAAACAAAACCAAACAAATCCATAATCAAGAATCCAATCAAATGTTCTACACAATAATCAGGCCATCATCAAAATCTACTCCAATATTCATCTCATTATTGCCTTTATTCATAGAGTGTTTTGTACATTTATATTTGAAGTGACCATTCTTGTTGAAATACTGACATATAATATCGTTCATGTTCTTGGACTCACAACTCTTCCTTGAATTCGATCTTCCTCTACCGTTACCCCCACTATAAGTTTTTTTTGTCCCTAACCTCTTTACTTAACAGATTTTTGGAACCTCGCCTAATATCAAATCATTAATGCCTTATGGTAAGCTTAGTAGTTCTTGATGAACTCCTATACACCCTACATTCATTCTACCTATATCCTTGTCTAGGATTAAATTTTGAACACTTTAAGGTAATCTTGTACTCGTTGAAAAAAATACAAATTGTTGTAATTGTTCAAGACCAACTTCCAGGTAGTGAATATAATAACATCAACATATGGACTTCAACTTCAGATGTAATTTCAACTAATACTAACGTAGATAGTATTGAATTAAACTTATTTACATGATGCAACTTGGCTTCCTTCCTTCAACCTCATATATCAACTACTAAGTATTGAATCAAGAAACCTTATTATCTACCAAGGGTTTTTCATACATTAGCAACCAAGGGTTTTTCATATTGATCAGATCAAACATTATTTTCTTGTTGACTATGTAATAGGCAACATTCTTTGCCAACGAAAACCTTACCACATCAAGTGTATATCAATATAATAGATTCAGGTCCTCCTGCTTTATAGCTTCTGGTTTCTTTTAAGCCAATTGTTTGTGTAACCATGACAATCTTTGATTTGCATCTTCCAAAAGCCAAAATTATGACCTTCATATTTATTGATCTTAACCTTCCTAATTCAGGAACTATCTCTAATACCGTTGTTAGGAATACAAACATTCATAGACCGACAAACATAATAAAACGTAATTAAGATCTAACGAAAAAAAAAAAAAAAAACACTAGAGTTAACATGGTTCACACGATCAGAGTGATTGGCTAATCTACATATAAATTATAAAGACACAAATTTTATTAATCTTAGGCGTCAACATGCTATTCTGATTTTCACTCATATGCTTACGAATACACATTCATATCTATTTATACATTAAGTCAAGCCAACTGCAAACCACAAGGTATCAAGAGCTACTATAGCTTGGTTATATCGGCGTTCTAATCCGTAGGGCATGTTTGGCAAAAGTATCTAGAAGCTGGTAGCTGACCGGTGGCTGGTAGCTGGAGTATTTATTTATGCGTAAATGTTTGACAAAAGTAGTTGTTAGTCTTTTAATGTATAAAACTTAGATAAAAACTAAAACTAAAAACTCCCTAAAGCTACTTGAAGTGGCTTTTGAGTTTTTTTTTTGTTAAAAATAAACTAAAAGCTCATGATGAAAAACGAAAGTTTATCTTTTTTTTTTTGAACTTTTTCTTAAAAGCTAAAAGCTCATAAAAGTTCCGTATGAATTACTCTGATAATGTTACACCATTTCTATAATTTATAACCCTAACGCCTTGTTCCTGAGGTTTTTTTTTTAAATAAAGGAAAGGAAAGAAAAATATTGACAGAAAGGAAGGGAGGGGAAGGAAAATTTTCTTTATTCCTTGTTCCCGAGTTCGAAGGAAATGAAAGGAAAATTTTAGGTTTTTGTGTTCCCGAGTTAAAAGGAAAAAGAAAATAAAACATAAAAATTTTCCTTCCCCTCACTTCCTTTTTAAATCCGCCCATTTTGGGAGGAAAATTGAAAGAACCCCTTTCTATACTTTCATATTTCTGAAAGACCCAACTTTCATACCTGACAATATAGTTACTCCAAAGCATGCTACATGCATATTCATAAAACAATATTTTTACATTGATAAAGTCATTACAAAAGATTGGATACAAACCGACTATGTTTTAATATTTTACATAACTACCCAGGATATTGTAAATCTATACAAACCTAACCAAATACAAAAAAATAATATTACAACTATTCTAAGTCTTCCAACTATACTGGGTGCTTATAGCCTGCATTATGTTAAAACATTGGGAGGGGTAAGCGATAACGCTTAGTGAGTTCAATAATAGATACAATATAACGTTATGCCATATATATATACCAATATGGCAGAAGCAAATAGGAGCAAGGAACAACAAAGGCATAATGTGATAAGCTTTCCCTAACAACCATTGATTTGATTCAAAGATATACAATCATTAAGACATAACAATTTCCATACTTGATATACATCAATAACGCTTTGGCCCAAATGGCACAGAAGACAAACAATTTCTGATTAACATTAAGGTAGATTTCAGGTTTTCACGCCCTGTCTAACCATATGCCAATGCCATAGAATAGAGTCATTCACTTACTGGGGGACATGCTCTACCTGGCCAGAGGCTACATACCAGTGCCACTGTGAATCTGAGTTCTTAAACTGATCACATGGTCAAAGGTATAGCTTTGCTATCATAAATAGCAGAAATAAAAATAACACGGGAAAATACTCAGGAATAACATTCTACCGAAGCCAAAGTGATGCCTATGTCATACACTTCATGGTCAACGGTTCATACCAATACCCAAGTGATGCCTATGTCATACACTTCAAGTCAGAGGTACAACCTTGCTATAAAAATAGCGGATACAACAACTCGAGATGATAACATGGAAAAGCACATAGCACATATAACACATAACATACAATTGTTTCTACATATTAAACTCACCGTGAAATAACCGGGGGTCAAAATAGTAATTCGGGCAGCACTTCGGCTCTAAATATGACTTTCGTCGTTGAAAACCGGGCCCTGCGAGGGTTGGGCTTCGAAACCGAAAAGATAAATTTTCCGGGTCTTCGGGCACCTCGGGGCGTGTTTCGGGTGCTAAAGTTGATACCGGGGCTTCGAGAGAAATCAAAATGGTAAAAATATTGAAAAGGGGTGAAAAAGTGGCAAAAATAAACTTTTCCTCGGCAAGGCTCGCAGGCACTATTTATAGTGTGCGAGCCGGAGTCTTCTGATCCGAGAAGTAGCGAGTCAGCAGCGACGTGGCATCAGGAGGCGAAGGGCACGCGGCAGCAACAGAGCGAAGCAGGTGGCGCGCATGCGAGGGGCCGGGTGCGAGGCTCCGAAGTGTGACACGGGGCGAGGCGCGTCGGACGCGCATTGGACCGAAGCTCTGGGCGAACCGGACTGCGACGCGTGTCGGACACGAGGCGTGATTTCGCGAGGGTGACGTGGCCGACTCCAATCCATGCGAATTTCTCGGAAATTGTGCCCCGACCTTCTAAAATCCGTAACTTTTGCATACGGGCTCCGTTTTTGACGTTCTTTATATGCACGCGTAGAGAAAATTATGCTCTACAACTTTCATTTAGACTTCGTCGGAAAATTTTGATTTTATTTTTATATTATTATTTTTAACAGACCGGGACTGGTAAATCCGTTAAAAATTCATAACTTCTTTATCAGACGTCCGTTTTCGTCAGACTTTTTACCGTTGTACTGCTAATGACGAGACCTTCGATTCTCGTTTAGGTTGTGTCGGCTAAAAATCACTCGATCTAAAATTCGAGTTTTTAGCTGTCTACTGCTAAGCTGAAACTTGTAAAAATCATAACTTACTCATACGAAGTCAGATTTTGGCGTTCTTTTTATCAAAATTCTCGGTTTAACGAATACTACGACTTTCATTTAGATCACTAAGGCTAAAAAGTAGTTTATCAAAAACTCACTTTTTACGTCATTCGACACCGTGCTGGTTTTATCGCGGATCTTCGATTAGTCATAACTTCTTCGTTATAACTCGGATTTCGACGAGGTTTTCGCCTACGTGTTTCTAACGAGATTATCTACAACTTTCAATAATAAAATTTTACTTATTTCAGATTTTATATTTTCGCTAAATTTCACTATTTGACTTTTAATTGGAATCTCATAAGACTTCCAATAATTTATGAGTGATTCTAAACATAGTTTTACTTCATTTCTAGTAAAAACTATCTGTTAGAACTTAACACTCAATTTCTCATAATATTTCATAATATTATTAACTTTTTAATTTACATAACACGATTTCAAAACGTGTATGTTACAAAAATATGACTCCAAAATTCTTTCCTTCCCCTCACTTTCCTTCCATTAATGAAACTCGGGAACATGATTTTTCTTCGACATCTCTCACTTTCCCTCCATATCCATCCATATCCCTCCTTAAGTAGAGCTAAGTAGAACTCGGGAAGTAGGTGTAAGCGTCCGACAATCTCAGAACTTTCTTCCTAAGCAGGCTTAGACGCCTGTCAAGCCTATTATGTGATCATTGGTTTTCTTTCTGTTCGTGTTTCTATTCTCTATCGCGACTCTTAGGTTAGGGATAGTTTTCTACTGTATTCGCGGGCTATTTTAGATGGTTGGAAAGGAAAATTGGGATTGGAAGATTGGTAATAATCATGCAAAGAGTGATGCATGAAACATTGACAAGGTATATGTTGTTTTATTTTGTTTTTTTTTTTTTTGATTTTTTTTTTTTTTTGATTTTTTTTTTTTTTAATGAATTTTCCCCTAGACTTGAATTCTAAGAAATTATGGTCTATTTGTGATTGATTCAATATTGTTTCTGATGTTCATATGGCACATAAATTATCTAAAGTTAGGAAGCAATTTGCTTATGTTCGTTTCATTAAAGTTAAGGATCGGAGACAATTAGAGCTTAGTTTACATGATATTTGGTTTAGGAATTATCATGTATTTGTATCGATTGCGAAATTTGGGATGGGTGAATCATAAAAAAGGATGGATCGATCTAAGGAAGTTCATAAGGTAGGATCGAGTGGACTTCAAGAATCTCAAAAGGGTTCATATGTTAATGCTGTGAGAAAGGGTATGATTTCACCTCCTGTTAATGCAAAATTTACTACTCCCTTGGTTCTTGAGAGTAAGGAGATTTCTAATGAATTTGCAATGAAACCATCAGTATTCTATCAGTATTCTATCAGGTTAGGAAATTTACGCTCATTCCAAATTTATTGCTTCTTCTCAAGGAAGATGGTTTTCATGAAATTACTCTTAGGTATTTGGGTGGAGATTTGGTGTATGTGGCTTTTGAGTCGGAGTTGGTGTGCTCTAAATTCAAGAATTTGCCTGCGGTTCGTGCTTATTTCTCAAACTTTAGACTGGTTGTTAATGATTTAAATGTTTTGCAGAGGGTTATCTGGATAGAGATATTGGGCTTACCATGTTGTGCATGGAATGTTGTGGCTGTGAATAAGGTGGCGAGGTTATGGGGTGGCATTTGTTTTTTGGAAGATGATCTTCTGGATCCATTGGCTGTGAAAAGAGCTTGTATTGAAACAGTGAGGACTTCCTTGAACAATGAGACTATTTGTATAGTTGTTTAACGTATTCGATATGAGTTGGTTGTTATGGAACTAAGTAATTGGGAACCGGATATAGTTAGTAATAAAGGTGATCTAGATCGTGATTTGCCTCATCTTTCTGGGGACTGGGAAAATGAAGACTTTGTATTTGAAGACAATGAGGGTATGGGCTCTCCCTTTTTTGATAATCAAGAAAAAGAGGATGGTGTTGATAGTAATAAGTGATGTGAAGGGGAACATAATCTAATAAAGGATAGAGGTGCGAGATTTGTTGATCAGAAATGTAGATTTTACCAAACAAATTGGGTGAAAAAAAGGTGTTCATTTGGTTAACCAATCGCCAGTTCATGTTGTTGCTTCTCCTAAGTCTTTTTACTGTTGCTTTAAACATAGAAAATCTTGTTCTCGACCCACTTCCGGCTACTGTTCCAACAACAACAGTAGCAGCACCAGTTGTTATTGTTGTTGCTGCTCCGGTACTGGCTGCTGTCCCGGTGGGGGCTAATGCTCATGTTAATGTTAATATCGATGATTGGTCAGATTCGCTTTCTGAACCTCCTGTTTTCAGACGTGACAATTTTGAAGGTGCATCTCCTATTAATGTTAATTCTAGAATTTTAAGTTCTCATGGTTCCTCTAAATTGTTGAAAAAACGGGTGGGTCCCATATAATGTAGAGGATATCCCGAATGTTATCAAGTTGTATGTTGAGATGCGTGGGTTACTTGGTTATGATATGGAAGGTAATAAACACAAGGTTAGGCAGATTTTGGCTAGTATTGGTGTAATTCAAGTTGATCAATGAATTGTCTCTCTTTGAATATTTGCACCACCCGTTCTTTTTCCAAAAGGGAGTGTTGTTTTTGGGGATTCAAGAAAAAAGGATGACATAATTGGATTTGTTTAGAGTTCGGAGTATGTACGGTAATGTAAACTTTGATTTTGCTTTTACTAGTTCTCGTGGGAGATCGAGGGGTTTGTTATCGATATGGGATTCGAGTGTGTTTGTGGAGAATAGTATTTATTTTACTAGTAATTTTATTAGTGTAGAGGTTTGTGGGTTCCTCTGAATATGGAATGCCATATGTTGACTGTTTATACGTCTCAAAATCTTGCTGGCAAACAACAGTTGTGGGACTATATTTCCTCATTTATCCCTCTTCAAGGTGGTAATATTATCATTTTTGGCAATTTTAATGTTGCTAGGTGTGAAGATGAAAGGTTTGGGTCTATTTTTTTTTTTTTCAAAAACTCAGCTGAAGCATTCAATGACTTTATTGATGATTATGGGTTGGTTGATGTTCTTATGATCGAAAGAAGTATATGAGAGTTGATTTTTCGGCTACTAAACTAAGTAAGCTAGATTGCTTCTCAGTTTCAGAGGAGATTTTTGATAGATTTCAAGCCTTGTAGGTGATGGTATTAGATAGGAAATGTTCTGACCATTTTCCTATTTTACTTCACGACCATTCCGTGAATTTTGGTCCAAAACTATTTAAATTCTTTAACTCTTGGTTAAATATGGATGGGTTGGATGAGGTTGTTCATAGTCATATGGATGAGTTTGTTGTTGATCAAAGTTGCAGCAATTTTGCTTTGTTAATAAAATTAATTTAATCAAAAATAGAATATGTGAATGACATGCACAAGTTAAAGAAGTCAACGATTCGAAAAAAACCGCATCTTCAAAATCAGTTTCAGTTGATAATGGTTCTGCTTCTGTTGATTTGATGAACGAGAGAAAATAACTTCTTGAGGAGCTGATTAGGTTGGAGAAAATTGATGCTCTTGATGTTGCTCAAAAAGAGAAGGTTAACTGGTTAATTGAAGGGATGAGAATTCAAGTTTTTTTTTTCATGGGATGCTGAAAAAAGAAGAGGTGTCAGATGATGATTCGTGTGGTTTCTATTGATGGAGATTAGGTTACAGATCCAATAGTTGTTAAAAATCATTTTTATGATTTTAATGTTGCCAAATTTAAAGCTTTTAATAATTTAAAGATGTCTTCCCGGAGTAACACATTTTCTACCCTCGGTTATGAGGCTGCTTCGGGTTTAGAAGCTGCATTTTCACCCGAAGAAAATAAGGAGGCGGTTTGAGATTGTGGTAGTGATCGAGCACCTGGTCCTGGGTTCTCTTTTAAATTTTCAGAACAGTACTGGGATATTTTAGGTAATGATGTCATAGCTTTTGTGCAAGAGTTTTTCTTGAAGCCTATTATTCCAGTTGGTTGTAATTTGTCTTTTATTACTCTTATTCTGAAGATTGATAACCCGCTCCTGGTGAAGGATTCCTCCCCCCCCCCCCCCCCCCCCCCATCAGCCTTATTGGAATGAAATTTAAAATTATTGCTAAATTTTTAGCTAACCGTTTAGCTTTGGTCCTTCATGATTTAATTGGGGTGGAGTAGTCAGCTTTTCTTAAGCGTCGTCAAATCTTAGACGACCTTCTTATGGTTAATGAGCTAATCATGTGGAGTAAAAAGAAAAAAAAGAAATTTCTTTTTTTAAGCTTGATTTTGAGAAATCGTATGATTCGATTAGCTGGGATTATTTGGATCAGATTATGTCTTATATGGGTTTTGGAGATAGGAGGTGTATGTGGGATTAGGGGTCTTTTTAAAATCTCTAGATCTTCCGTTCTTATGAATGGAAGCACTACAAATGAATTTCATTTGTTTAGAGGTCTAAGGAAGGGGGATCCAATCTCACATTTTCTTTTTCTTATTGCCATGGAAGGTCTTCATGTAGTCATGGAGGATGCAGTTACTTCTATCCTTTTTTGGGGGAGTAAATGTGGGTGATTCTAATTTGAGTATTTGTCATCTCTTTTATGCAAATGATGCGCTATTTTTGGGTGAATGGGATGAGAGAAATATTTGAAACCTTAATATGATACTTCTGTGTGTTTACATGGTGCCTTGTGACATCCCACAATTTAGGTCAAAGATTGTCAACGGTCAAGTTCACAGTAAATCTCTTTGTAATTTCACTCATTGAGTTTTAGTGCATCTTATGTGAAATAAATGAGTTCGTTTCAACTATTATAAGATAGCATGGGTATCTTACTTCCAAATATGTAATCTGGCAAACAAATCAAACAGCTCAAACTGCAACCCTAATAATGCGTCTGAAAAACTGAAATTTCTTATTAAGCAGTTGTGAGCAAAACAAACATTCTAGTCTCGTAGTACATATTTTCCTTTTTGAGAAAATATAAAGAACGTCCAAAACGGAGTTCGTATGCAAAAGATTCGACCCAGTCTATAGCATAATATTTAATTTCATATTTGAAATATTTTTAGTAAAAATATTTATAAAAGTTGAAAAATCAGACTTTTTCAGCTTAATTAAATGCAAAACTTTAACCGTCATTTGACGATCAGTATACCGGAATTCAATTCCGTCTGCGGTTCTGGAATCACCACGACCGAAACAATAAACAGGCACATTCATAATGATTTTTACACATCAAGATCTATTAACATAAACAATCGAGAAAATAGGTGACGACTTTGGCACTAAAATAATAAATTGGAAGTACATTGCATGTACTTGTGTATAACCTTACAATATCTTTTAAAAGTTACCAAAAATCAATCCCAAATATGAATTTTTGTGTATACCTTACAAATTAATCTAGAATATATATTTTTTAGATTTTATTTTATACAACAAAAATCATTTGTAAATCTTTCAAATTGCCAAAATCCTTGAAGATCAAATTTGGATCTGATTACAATCACGTTCACACTCTACCCTTATCACCCCTCACGTACCCCCTCTCCCTCACGCAAACACCCTCAAATTCACTCATAATTTGCACAAACACATTAAGTAAGAATGATATGCTTAGTACATCCACACAATCTCTTCTGTATCACAAGTGCTCCAACCCAAAAATCTGATCAAAATCATTTCTTGTTGCTTCTAAATCTCATTCAAAGTACACAAACTATACATTCAAATCTCTCCAAAAAATGATACCTTCTTTCACTCCTGATTTCTACCTCATTCCTTCCCATTTCTGGATCGGAAGCCAAAGAAGAAAAGGAGGGGTTGGCACCGCCCATTCCAGCCTCCTCTTCACTTGCTTCTTCAATAAACAACAACCCTAAAGCACCCTTTACCTGTTGATTGATCGGAACTGCCACAAAGAAAAAGAGATGAACCAAGGAGGTTACCGAAGACCCTTTCCCTTCTTCCCGTCGAGCAAACACCATCGAACACACCAACTACGACACTATTGTTCCAACGAACCCTTTTTCTGGCCTCTTTCCCTTTGTAATATCTTAGCCACACCAAACCCCCTGCCTTCACACCCTCCTCCCGAGACAGAAGAGCACAAGATCTGCTCAAGCAGCCCTTGCTGCATTCGATCCTGTTGGATTTGGTGTCTAAGCCCATAACTATAATTGGTATGTACTTGATTAGATAGAAGCATGGTCCTTTTGGGTTTCCTTCACTCATACAACTTGACAGGATGACTAGTAGAGAGAGAGTAGAATTTATTATTTGAAATAATAAATTGGTACTCAAAATGATTTATTAATATATTACAAGGTTAATATATTATTTGGAAATTATATTATTAATTAATATTTAATCAGAAATTAATTTGATATTAATTTTGGGATTAAAGGAACTGATTAATAATGGAGGGGTTGTTTTGCAAATCTTTGATAGTTGTGAAACTGGGCTACTGGACTACTTAATAAGGAGTGGACGAAATTATATAGGGAGACCCTATAAATTTTGTCCAAGGCCTACTGGTAAGAGGTCCATGGGCTGCTTAAGCCTTAAGCAGGAAATTAGGGTTTCCTCCAGAAACCCTTGCCGATTTTCTAGTGTCTCTCCTCTCATCTTATTGCATTGGGTGTATGTGACTCCCTTAGAGGTGCAACATTTGAGGCACTAAGCTTTCAAGAGACAAGGATCATCAAGATTGACTTGTTATTACTATATACCAGGTGAGGTAGTCTTCTAACCAGTGTTGTAAAACTCGCCGAGTTGGCCGATTACTCCTCCGAGTACTCGCTACTCGGCCCCTTACCGAGGCGAGTTGCAAAATCCCGAGTACTCCCCGATCGACCCTTACTGAACTTAGCAATGTTGTAAAACCTAGTCACGGTGATTAATATGTATAATATAATTAATGGTTTATTATTTAACATACACATGTGATTATTACTAAATATATATCTTAAATTTTCATTAACTATTCACGAAGTGAAACCACTATGTGTTTTTCAGTTTTTGTGTATTCACATGTATCTAATTTTGTTATATATTTCAATAAACTTATGATTTTAACTTATGATTTTGACATATATAATGTCCCTAAAAATATTTCTCCATTAATTACGGAATCCGAGTACTCCCCGAGTACTCCCGAGTACTCCCAAGTACTCGCTACTCGGTAGTCGACCGAGCAGGTACCGAGTAACGAGTTCTACAACCTTGCTTCTAACCCTAATTTTCTATATGAATTTCGAAATTGTATGCTAGATCTAGGGTTATTGCTTTGGTATTCAATTTGCAAGTTCAATTAGTGAAAAACTTAGATCCAAAGCAATTAGGGGTGCATGATCACATATGAATATAGATATGCTCAAAACCCATCAGTGGTATCAGAGCCTAGGATGTTTTTCAATTGAATTGATGCAATAGTGAACTGTCCAAAGGAGAAACAAAATCGTTTTTGCTATCTGAACCCAGAACTCGACGAGTTCATGTATGAAGTCGATGAGTTGGATGATCTTGACGAGTCCATTAACCAACTCGACGAGTTGACTCGTCAGTTTCCTATTTTTTCGATTTTCAGATCTTATCTTGATTAGGATAATGTCGTTTTTACTGCCTAAAATCAAATTTTTTGAATGTTAATATGATATCCTTATCATAATTAAAGGATTTGGTTAAATTTGGATAATGATAAGATTATTTTGATTTAAAATTTAACCTAGTATTTTGAAATGTTTTAAAATACACCCTTTTGGTTTTATAATTTAATTTTAAAATTAAAAGTTTATTTTAGGAAATTTAAATGGAAAAATCTAGAAGATATCTTTATGGATTTTATTTATAATTTAATTAAAATATTGATTAAAAGACAATTAATAAATCCATATATGGTTTAAATGTAACTAAATTAAAAGTCTAATTTATTAAAGGATTAAACCACTTAGTATTTTAAAAGTTTCAAATGCACCCTTATACTATATAAAATTAAAAGTCTAATATATTATATATGTATAAGAAAAGTTAGTCTTACCATTAGTAGGCCTCATTCACGAAGCTGGTCTATAACAGGTGTTTAAGGAAGCAGCCTGTAAATTGACTGCCATTGGGTATCTGCTCTTCCCCCCGCACCCTTGACTAGTGGAGGGTCGTGAGTCGAACGTGTTTAATAGGACACTAAACTCTCATTAAAAGTATATTGAATTATAAAGTAACTAAATGATTTTATAAAATTCTCAATCTTAGTTACTTTAGGAAAATGTGAATTTGATGCTAACCCATGAAATTGCACATTGCACCTTATTGGTCATTAGTGGAGTGTGTGTGGTTAACCAACACAATAATATGGGACTAATATTGTTGGCAATGGGTTTCTCGTAAATTATCGTTGATCAATGGAGCGTGTGTGGTTAACCGGCATATTGATTAGGTGATAAATGACGTCGAGAGTACCAAGCTAATTTGCATGGTTATTCACATATCGTTTGTGATCCTCGGCATCCCAATCACAAAGTGAGCATAATCAAGATTAAACATGCCATTGAAAAGTTCAGTGAATCTCAAAAGATCTAGGAATTTCATTTAAAACCTAATTCATTAAAAAAAATTCGTTTTCGTGATGGAATTGTTAAATCATCATTTACCTACCTTCAAATAATTTGCTATTGGATTACGACATCCTTCTTCTGAATTGTAAATTATTGTGTTGGGTCCTAGCCTTAATATTTCATTTGGGTGTTATATTAAGGATTAAATCAACTCACTTGAATTTTATCCCTTTTGTAGATGTTTAGTTCTGACAACTATGTCTTCCTCAATCCTTTGGAAAAAGCTTTCCTTTTGAAGATGATCTTCCACGTGTCGATCAAGGTGGAAGATCATTCCATTCTTCGTGCATTGGTGGAACTGGAAATCATACTTCTCTTCCTCTACCTCCTCCAGTGATTCTCCCTGACCCACGTTTTTGTCGACTTGAAAAGTTCAAGCTCACTTAAGCCCTATTGGCATGCAAACACCGAGATGGAAGTTTTGTGTGTGCATGCGTCCTGAAGATGAAGTCGCACATTGACAGACAGGGAATGTTGGGTGTCGTTTTCCCAAGGAAGCTAGCTGTTGACTTGGTTCTTCAATCGCTTCCTGAGTCATATAGTCAGTTCGTTAAGGACTACTATATAACAGACCACTACGTGACCCGTATTGATCTGACATATTTGATAATTGCTGCTAAAGCAACGATGCTTTGGCGTACTGGTCAAGCAAGTTTGTTTGGAAGATCTACCTCCCAAATGTCCATGGACATAGGCAATGACAACGATGATAGTCCATAAATGATTTCTTCTCCTAAGGGAGAGAAATCTGGCAAGGTCAAAAAGTTTGACCGTAAGAGAAAGGCCAATTTTGAGATAGTTTCACGTGTCACTCCTAAAGAGTCCATCTTTCTCTATTGCCGATTGAAGGGGCATTGGAAGCGAAACTACCCAGACTACCTGATAGATCTTAGAGATGGTAAATTCAAATTGTATGGCTCTGCTTCTGGTACATCCACTATGTAACTTTATTAAGTTCCTATTCATAGATTCTTGGTACATTATGTGATAATTTTCATTTTGATGTTTTGTAGAATCTAAGAGAATGAAGGAAGCTTAAGAGGAAGTAAAGGCTAATTCTGATATGATGAAATGGATTTCAGTCACATGGTTCAATGATCAGGATTTGGAGCTGCTACTTAGGAGTTATGATAGATTGCTTAGGAATATTTAGAAACATAGTTTTCATTTGTGTTTTTATTGTAAGAACAAGTTTTCCGCACATTATCAATAAAGTAAATTTTTGTGGTTTATCTTATTCACTTTATGATTACTTGCAATGGATTTATGAAAATTGGTGTTTATATTTATATTATTAGCAATGTTGAAAATGGATTTGATTCTTATTTTTATACCTTGTGGTAGTGTCATAATTTACGAAATAAGGAAGGATTCTCATCACCCAAGGTTCAACTGGATAGAAACTTGGAATCATACGATTTAAATTGTGTGATGTATGAGAAGCTTGATCTTTAGAAAATTAAGACTAAATTCCTTGTTCACGTGTATATGTGAGTCAAATGAAGGACTAAAGGATCTAGTACACATTGATGTGAACTGGTTAGATCCACCACAAAGGACAATAAGTCTATTTATCATGATTTACTGATGGTTCAGTAAATATGGTTATAATTATAGGATTAAGTGTAATTTTGATTCTTTGAAAAGTTTCAAAGAATGGCAGAACGAATAAGAAGAATCTATTAGGCAGAAGATAAAAGTTTCTCCAATCTGAAGGGAAAGGAGAGTACTTTAGTATCATGCTTTATAATCATCCTAATGATTTTGGAACCATGTCACAAATGATCCTTCTAAGGACATCTTAGTGAATTTGTATGACTAAGAAGAGGAATCAGGAATTTTTGAAATGGTTAAATCAAAAGGATGAGTCATACTTCATTCCAAAATCAAGTTCTAGAGTCATAGTCTAGTTACTCCAAGTTGTACCTTGAGTAACATGTTCTAAGTAAGTTTATAACACCTCATGAAATGTGGAGTAGAAATGTTTTCTTACTATTGCACATTTGAAATTGGTAGTTGTGATGTGTTGGTTAAAATAAAGACCAACTAAGACCAATTAGATGAAGTGTTTATTGATAAGAACCCACACTAACTCTTGAATATTTGTTTGTCGAGGAATGTTCCTTAACAGAGAATATTATATGTTAAGAGGTCAGTGGGAGTCTTAATGGTCTTGAATAGTTTTAGGAACTAATCAAGAATAAACCTTTTAGTTATCTTTAGCACACGACCTGAGGTTGATAACCTATCGTGTTCGCATATTCTTGTTTTTGTGCCCATTCCAGTTGAGTTGACTATTCATGTGAGTTCTATGAGTTCTCATTTGAGTGCATAAGGCAGGGCACCTTGATCAGTGAAAGTATATTGATCTGTATGGGTGAGCTACTCAATAACTTGGAAGCACTGGTAGGCCCTTGTGTTACCGGATGGCAAGAAATTAAGATTAAGCTAGTTCAATCCATATGAGTTTGATTTTGTCATAAACCTTGTCTTATGATAGTGGTTGGAAGTGACAAATTCACATGGATATGAACACATACACCATAAAATCTAAGTGAAAAGAGGTTTCTCTCTAGTTCATGAAAATGATTGTGATGAAATGCTTTTGCTAGTAGATTTTAAAGGATTGATTAATATCATTAGTGTTAGCAGTTGTGATAATTGTGTTCTCAAATTCGACTATGATTACGACATCCCTTTTCATAGTTCGAATTGTGAGAAAAGGTGTACGAGCTTGAGAAGTCTAGGTGAAGACTTATCGGAAATCATATCTTTGGTAAGAAAGTCAATCGGTATTGTTTTCTAGAAGTTCAGCTAATTTCTGGGTACATGTCTAAGCTAGTGGGAGCATAATCGTTATGCTAGTAAGAACATAATTATTATGCTAGTGGGAGCATAATCATTGTGATGAGTGTTGCGAGTTAGCGATGCTATTTATGGGAAACAAAGTTTTCAATTTGCAAAGTTGCAGAGTTTGGAAATTGTTTCGCTATAGACAGATTTAAAGGAAAAGATATTTATACTTCATTTCGAATCTAAAGGCATAGATTGAAGTTTTAATTGAACTTAGTCATTAACATATAGGAATATCATGTTGAAATGTTTCAATATAGGAAATTCGATATATGGAAATATTATAACAAGAAGTTGGTCTGATATCAGTTCTTTAAGGTATCATGAATCGAATCCCATATGCTTCGGGTATAGGATCGATTGCATGTGCTATAATATTCACTGATTCTCATTTTTCGAAATGCCTAGAGCATTAAGAGGGAAAAAGGACTAGAACCAGATATGTCTAAAGTTGTTAAACAACTGTCAAGGACAATATGAGGTGTGCCAAAGATTGGTTGCTTGTGGACAGTTGGAAGTATATTTTTGGAAGGACCATATTGACATATTCTGAGTAGAGGTAACTCTTGTTCAGAATTGATAGTCATACGGAAATATGGAAATGTTTCCACAGTGGGAGTTAGTTATTGAAATCTGTGCGTAAGATTAGTAACTTTAAGGCAAGAAGGATGTTGAAGGAATGCTCTTTGAATGTGAGACTTCGTTTCCATGGAATTGTTTTTTAACCAATCTCCAATGGAATGCTTTGTAATATTATTGGCAAAGTCTTTGTGACTTTGGTGCCTTGACATTACAAAAGGATCATTGCATATAAGTTTAGACTCTAACAGCTTATAGTAGTGGCAAGAATTTGGTATTCTTACACTTGTGATAAGGATTTGGAATTGTGAAATGAGCATCATTGGAAATGTGTTCAATTGATCTATTTCACAAAGAAAGGACCATAGATAAACATAGTGTGCATGTTTTGTGCATGGCATGACTAATGTTTTAATTCAAGTATTAAGTTGATTAGTCGAAAGATTATACAATGAGTAAAGTCTAATTAATCTGGTGATTAAATAAAAGGGCTTTTATCTATATTCAAAAGTTTTGAGACCATAGTTAATTAGATTATTCTTGTGTTTCACTTCGCATGTTTTACTTCCCAGATAATTGGATTATTCAAAGTATCCATAGTCGATCATACTTTGGAAGTAAGTAATTGTTGGATTAATGTCTAAGTCCATAACTATATTTGGTATGTACTTGACCCGACCCGGCATGGTCCATTTGGGTTGCACTTCACCGGCACAATTTATATGGATAGTCTTTTGAGAATAGTATATTTATGATTTATATTAATATATTATAAGTTCTAATATATTAATATGGAATCATATTATTTAATTAGTATTGATCAAGAATTAATTTAGAATTAATTAAGTGATCAAAAGGAACTAATTAAATATGGACTCTTAGATATATATATATGTGTAGTGGGCCAAGTTCATTTAGGTTGGGCTAAGTCTTCATGGATAGTCCATGGAGCTTTAACCCATGGATCCTAGGAAATGAAAGGTCATGGGTATTAGGGTTTAACCCTAATCCTCCACACTATATAAAGGGTCTTATGGTTCACGAAATTATGCGAGTGGCTAGTGTGGATACACTAAAGAGGGCAATAACCGATTTCATAGTGTGAGCCAAGTATCCATATTCTCTAAAGGTTTTCCAAGGTGTTTTGGTGATTTGTGATTCCACTTGAGGCTTCCACACTATTGGGGCTAAGCTCTTAAAGCTTGAAGACATCAAGCTACATCAAAAGGTATGTCATCTAACTAGAACTTTGTAGTATAGGTGCTTCATAATATGCTAGTTAGGATGAAACCTTGGAATATTTAATATTTGCATGTATAATAGAGAAAACATAGATGCAAGGTTTATAGGGTTGCATGTACACCATAGGAGTGTTAGAATGCTCAAAACCCAACAGTAATGAAGTAAGACTGTCATGGATTGGCTTGTAGATTGTCTAAGTGTTTAGACATTGAAAATGTTTGTTGCAACGTTCATGAGTACTCCTGAAATAGGATTTGAGTATTGGGTTAAACCCACGCTCAGAGAATTACTTCATGGATTTTATCACGACTAATTCTGAGACGATAATATCATATATTCTTGAAACAGAGACATATGAGTTGTTGTTTACGAGTCAATTGTGCATTGATAATACGGAAACGCATCAGTAAATTGATGTTATAAAACGTATTGTTTTGTGTGATTTGATGAGTAAATAGTATAAGCATATGAGTCGAAGTTTATCCGTTCGTTTTACCCTAAATGGGATAAAAGCAATATATGTGGGCCCTTTGATGATTTAGTGATGACATTTGAAGCACTTGGCCAAGCTTGGACTGAATTGATGTGTTCAACTGTAGTCAGTTGTCATAAATCGGAAATCGGGAAACAACTCTTGGATAGAGATTGACTATAATACATGTCTCATGTCCATTCGATATCTTGTAGAATGGAGGAATATTTGATCGCTTATCTTAAGGACGCGTCATTGACTAGACCAGAGTTCGACAACGACTTTTGAAAGTTATGATTGCTGGTCAAATTTTGAAGTCATACTTGCAATAATAGTTATTAGACTTATCTAAGTGGGAGACTGTTGGATTTGGTGTCTAAGCCCATAAATATAATTGGTATGTACTTGATTTGATAGAAGCATGGTTCTTTTGGGCCGCCTTTACTCATGCAACTTGACAGGATGACTAGTGGAGAGAGAGTAGAATTTATTATTTAAAATAATAAATTGGTACTCAAAATGATTTTATTAATATATTACAAGGTTAATATATTATTTGGAAATCATATTATTAATTAGTATTTTTAATCAGAAATTAATTTGATATTAATTTTGGGATTAAAGGAACTGATTAATAATAGAGGGGCTGTTTTGCAAATCATTGATAGTTGTGAAACTGGGCTACTAGACTCCTTAATTAGGAGTGGACGAAATCATATAGGGAGGCCCTATAGATTTCGTCCAAGGCCTACTGGTAAGAGGTCCATGGGCTGCTTAAGCCTTAAGTAGGAAATTAGGGTTTCCTCCAGAAACCCTAGCAGACCTCAGGCATATATAAACCCTCCAGGTCATTAGAATTTCGGCCTAAGCATAAGGTTCTTACCATAGCCGATTTTTCTAGTGTCTCTCCTCTCATCTTGGTGCATTGGGTGTTTATGACTCAATTAGAGGTGCAACATTTGTGGCACTAAGTTCTCAAGAGTCAAGGATCATCAAGATTGACTTGTTATTACTATATAACAAGTGAGGTAATCTTCTAACCCTAATTTTCTATATGAATTTCGAAATTGTATGCTAGATCTAGGGTTATTGCTTTGGTATTGAATTTGTTCAATTAGTGAAAAACTTAGATCCAACGCAATTAGGGGTGCATGATCACATAGGAATGTAGATATGCTCAAAACCCATCAACTTCATCCTCCTCTCGGAACAAATAAAGCATCGAGAGTTGGTGATTCCTTTTCCTGATGAACAACAAGAGGCAACGAAGTCTTCTTTTGCTCGCCCTCCTCGCGATTTCGCCCACTGGACCATTGATCGACCTTGTGGTTGCTCTCAATCGTGGTCCTCCTTCTCGACCAGATGAGGATCAAACTCCTCTCCCCCCAATCAAATTTTCCCTTGTGTTTTCCGTCGTACTCCTTTCTATCACTTTCGTTCCTTGCCTTCGTTCGTATCCTATTTCTTTGATCGAGCATTAAATGAAGACGGGGGCATATGAGTCCTAGATTCAATTCATTTTATAAAATGACAAAACTACCCTCTGTATTAAATCATTTATTAAAAATGAGTCCCAAACCCCAAACATTGAACCCATTTATTCAAAATAGCCCCTCCCATGGAGATTTGTTAACAAAATCAATCCATTTCTCAAACATTAATTCAATTTAAACCATTTCAGTCCCTCCCATGATTTATTTTAACCAAATCAGTCCTACTTTGGTTAATTAAATTATCCAACATTCCCCAATAGTTTAATCATTACGAAATGGTCCCGAAAATATTTCAAAGTTCAAGAAACGTGACTTTGCAGTTTCTCACGTCAAGCTTCCAGAAAATAAACAAACTCCGAACAACTCGAACTCATGCTTCAAGGGTGAGTGCTACGGCCCCTTTTTAATAATTTTAATTATTTCGGGGGGGGGGGATACATGTGCCTATATACTTTTTTTATACACACACACACACACACACACACATATATATATATATATATATATATATATATATATATATATATATATATATATATATATATATTATCCTTTATGCGAACATACAATAAATATAGTTTATGAAAATGTTATTTAACAATTTAACATGTTGTTACAAATAAACTAGAATAAACTTTTCGTATGCGTATTATGGTTATTTTATCGTGAAATAACTAGTCCACACAATAAATCCTACATGATACAAAAAAATATATGATTTTTATGTGACATTGTATATCATAAAAAGCATGTCATAAAACTTTGTAGTATTCCAAGGATTCAAGCTATTACTATGCATGTATATTTATATGTTTAAATAGACAACGTCTATACATGTACATATGTTCGTTAGTTTGAAACATACATCTTTATAAAAGCGAATACATTACACTTTTACATACATACCAAATATACTCGGCTTTTATAAACTTTATACATTGAAATTCATTATGCCTAGTGACTTAACCCAATTAAGTTAGGACTGAGAGCTATTCATATACTTTGGTTTAGAGCTTTTTACACTACTAGAATATAGACCTTTAATGACACGCGAATCATGACACACAGTGATTTATGATACACAAAAGTGTGTGTCCTAAAAATAATGTCGTCTCTCCCAAAAATTAAAGGATTTAGGACACACATTTTTGAATGCCGTAAAATTAGTGTATAAACAAAACAATAAAAACATGGAGGGCACCTATAATAAAATGCATTTCGTCTAAGGATGCCGTTTATAAATTTTTAGTGAAAGGCGCGTTTTCCATCCTTTAATAGCTAAGCGGGAAATGAAAACCCAAAAGTTAAAAATCCCGCTTGTTCTCTCCCATGTTTCCATCGGTCGAAAACCCCTTTCTCCTTTCCATGTTTGACCTAATTAATCAATCTTCCTTCCATCTCCTCCCTTGACCTAATTAAAAATCGCTTTTCATCATCATCATCTTCCAATTTCGATGACAATGATCAAAGTCGAACCTCATAACCCCGATCTTCTTCTCCATCCTCTTATTATTTCAGTGATGTGAAAGCCTGTCTAAAAGCTTGTTTCTGATTACTGTATTTATCTTTCCTTATTTTTTCAGTTTGTCTGTAGGAATGCTTGACCATATCATTAACTTTTTTTTTGAACAATGGAATCATGACAGAGTTCATGGAATCTTCAAAGGATTGTATCTTGATACGGATAGATTTAAAAATTAAGTTGATAGAGTCAAGTTTTTAATATGTGGATTTAAAAAAGAATTAAGTTTTGGATTTTTCGGATGTGGTAGGTAAAGCCTTAAGCTAAATTAACTTTCTTAACATAATTTTAACAAACCAAAAGCAGAATTGGGGAAAAGCATTATATATTTGTCATGGTAATCAAGTAAGTATTTTCCTTATAAAAGAGTTTAATAAACAGATAATAAAGTGAAGATTCTTGAAATTCTAAAGCGTGCTTCCAAGCAACAGCCCTCTCCAAAGCTTTTAGCATGTTTGCTTCTATACGAGCTTTTAATTCTTCTGTCAATGTTTGCTTCAGATTTATCAGCACTCATAGCCTCAATATTCAATGCCCCGGATGACTCCTACCAAAAAAAGAAAACATTATTATCAGTTTCTTAGAGTTATATTATTATTATTATATATAAACAAGAAATTAGGTACTCCATATAATCCAAATGTAATAGTTTCTAGAGAAAGCTATTGTTTCTTTACTGTTGGGTTTGAACTCAAAATTTTATGTATACACTACTTTGTTAATGAGCTAATCCATACAGTTTTTTCTTATTCCTCTGTAGCATCATCAGATTCCACTACTCAGACAGAAAACTCAAATAATGGAGACTGGCAAGAGGAGGTGTATCAAGAGGTGCTCTACTTAAAGGTATATATTGTAATGGCTATGTGTCCTAAGTCATCTGAGCTGAGTCTTGAGTACTGGTATGAGTATGGCTTTTTATTTTTAATTAATTAATTTTTATAAGAGATATAAAAAAAAGGGGATTTGATTGTTGGGATTTATGTACTATAACACTCCTATGGTTCACATACAACCCTAAATGCTTTGGATCTAAGTTTTCTCTAGTTATACATCCAATAAAATTATCCAAAGCATGAAGCCTACAACTAGCATACAATTTGACATATAAATCATAAAAACTAGTTAGAAGATTACCTCTTTGTTGTAGCTTGTAGAATTTGGTCTTTCAAGAGCCTAGCACCCCAAGTTTTGTGTCTCAAATGTCTTACAACAAACCAATAACAAGAGGAGGAACTTGAGAGAGAGGTTTGGAGACACAAAAATCGTCGAGGGCTTCTAGGAACACATAGTGCACAATTTTTGGCTTTAGAGGAATACATATATAGTGTAGAATTCCAAGAGTCATAAGCAAACCCTAATTCTTACACTTAGGCTTATGGTCCATAACTTATATGGACTAATACTTCATGGACTTTCACATAAGCTTAGCCCATTACAAATTAACCACGGATCATTAGCCCAAACCATATGTCTCACTGATTTACATAATCAGTCCCCGTCAATTTAATTAGTCTCTTTTGATCACTAAATTAATTATAAATTAATTCTTGATCAATACTAATTAAATAATATGATTTCTCAATTAATATATTATACTTATAATATATTAATAAATCACAATAACCTCTTGCTCAAATATCCATCCTATCAAATTGGTTTAGAGAGTTGCAACCCAAATGGACAATGCTTGTATCGGGTCAAGTACATACCAATTATAGTTATGGGCTTAGATACCTAATCCAACAGTCTCCCACTTGGATAAGTCTAATAACTATAATTACAAGTACGACTTCAAAATCTTATTAGCAATAGTAGCTCTCAAAAAGACCGTTGTCGAACTCTGATCTTATTAGTAAGGTGTCCATTAGATAAGGGATCATATCTTCCTCCATTCTAGATGTGGTATGGACATGAGACATGGATTATAATCATTCTCTCTGTTCATGTGTTGTTTCCCGATTTCCGATTTATGATGACCGACTAATTGAACAAATCAAATTATTCCAGGCTTGGCCAAGCGCTTAGGGTTGTCATCACTAAATCATCGAGGGGCCCACAAATATCGCTTTTATCCCTATTAGGGTAAAGGGAACAAATAAACCTCAAATTGTGAGCTAGTGATACACAATAGGTTTATTCTTGATTAGTTCCTGAAACTTTTCAAGATCTTTAAGACTCCTACTGACTTCTTGACATATAAGATTCTCAATCGAGAAACATTCCTTGACTATCAAATATCCAAGAGTTAGTGCGGATTCTTATCCAGAATGACACTTCATATAATTGGTCTTAGTTGGTCTTTGTCTTATCTAAACATCACAACAACTAATTACAAATGTGCATGAGTATGAAAACTTTTCTACTCCACATTTCATGACGTGTTATAAATCCTACTTAGGATATGTTACTCAATGTAAAATCTTGGAGTATGACTCTAAGACTTGATCTTGGAACGAAGTATGAATCACCTTAATTGATTTAACCATTTCAACAATTCCCGATTCCTCTTCTTAGCCATACAAGTGTACTAAGGTGTCCTTAGATGATCAATTTTGACATGGTTCCATAATCAATAGGATTATCATAAAACATGATACAAACATACTCTCCTTTCCTTTCAGATTGGAGAAACTTTTATCTTTCTGCCTAATTGATTCTTCTTATTCGTTCGACTATACATTGAAACTTTTTCAATGATTCAGAATTACACTTAATCCTGTAAGCATAATCAAATTCACTAAGCTTTTAGTAAATCATGACGAATAGTCTTATCGTTCTTTGTGGTGGACCTGATCAGTACACAACAGTGTGTACTAGATCCCCTAGTCCTTCACTTGACTCACCTCTTTATGTGAACAAGGAATTAGTCTTAATTTCCCAAAGATGAAAATTCTCATTCATCACACAATACTAGTTGCATGATTCCAAATTTCTATCCAATTGAAACTTGGGTGATGAGAATCTTTCCTTATTTGGTAAATTTAGTCACTACCACAAACAAAAGAATCAAATCCATATTACTAAAAATAGAAACATACAAACATCAATTTTCACAAATGTCATTGCAAGGAAATATAAAATAAGATAAAATCAAAATTTTTCTTTATTTATAAAATGCGGAAAATTTGTCCTTACAATGCAAATACATATGAAAAGTATGTTGCTACATATTTCTAAGCAATCTATCATATCTCTTAAGTAGCAGCTCACAATTATGATCATCGTATCATGCGATCGAAATCCATCTCTCCGCGATCAGACTCAGCCTGCTCTTTCTTTAAGCTTCCT
The DNA here is from genome assembly GCF_052849685.1 of Lactuca virosa. Classification (NCBI taxonomy): domain Eukaryota; kingdom Viridiplantae; phylum Streptophyta; class Magnoliopsida; order Asterales; family Asteraceae; genus Lactuca; species Lactuca virosa. The sequence continues at coordinate 76,162,352 of NC_136431.1, forward strand.
TTCTCTTCTTCGATCCTTCAAAAAATCAAAATGTAATCTTATCACATCATGTATTAAGAATCTAAAAATAGGTACTTAATAGAGTTAGATAGTGGAATTACATGAAGCAGATTCAAACACTTTGACTTTACCATCCTTGTCGTCTTTCAGGTAAATACGGCAGATTCGCATCCAATGCCCCTTCTCTTGTCAATAGAATCAAACAGATTCCTTTGGAATGGTACATAGGACAATCACACACTTAGTCTTTCCCCTTCGGTCAAACGCTTTGACTATGGCCGATCCCTTTCCATTGGGAAGAAAAGACTTTCCTGGGCTTCCAATGTTTCCATCGTCAATGTCCATGGAAGTTTGGGAAGTAGATCTTACAATCAAATTTGCTTTACCAGTGCGCTAAATCATTTCTGATTCAGGAGCAATTAGCAAATAGGTAAGATCGATGAGGGTCACGTCGTGGTCTGTCATATAGTAATCTTTAATGAACTCACTATATGACTTAGGAAGTGATTGAAGAACCAAGTCAACAACCAACTTCCTCGAGACATCGACTCCCCACATTCCCAACCTGTCAATGTGTGACTTCATCTCCAAGATATGTGCACACACATACCTTCCATCTTTGTGTTTGCCAGCCAATAGGGCTTGAGTGACCTTGAAATTTTCAATTCGGCGAACATGTGGGGTCAGGGAGAATTATTGGAGGAGGTGGAGGAAGTGAAGTATGATTTTTGGGAACATCATCTTCATGAGGAAAGCTTTTTCCAAAAGATTCGGGAAGACCATAGTTGTCAGAACTAGACATATACAAAGGAGAAATTCAAGTTTATTTGATTTAAGTCCTTAATATAACACCCAAATGAAATATTAAGGCTAGGACCCAACACAATGATTCACAATTTGGAAGAGGGATGCCGTAATACAATTGTAAACTATTTGTCGGTAGGTAAATGACGATTTACCAATTCCACCACTAAAACGAAAATTTTTAAACGAATTAAGTTTTAAATGAAACTCCTAGATCTTTTAAGATTAATTGAACTTTTCAATGGCATGTTTAATCTCGATTATGCCCTTCAAGTTTGTGACTGGGATACCGAGGATCACAAACAAGGTGTGAATAACCATGCAAATTAGCTTGGCACTCTCGAAGTCATTTATCACCTAATCAATGTGTCGGTTAACCACACGCGCTCCATTGATCTATGACAAACTACGAGCTACCCATTGCCATCCTTCATTAGTCTCATATTAGTGTGCCGGTTAACCACACACGCTCCACTAATGACTAATAAGGTGCAATGTGCAATTTCATGGGTTAGCATCAAATTCACATTTTTCCTAAGTAACTAAGATTGAGAATTTATAAAGTGTTTATTTACTTTATGTTTCATTATAATTTTAATGAGGATTTAAATGTCATGTCAAACCCGTTCGGCTAACGACCCTCCACTGGTCAAGGGTGCGGTGGGTAAGAGTGGATACCCAATGGCGGTCATTTTACAGACCGCTTCCTTAAACACCCCTTATAGACCAGCTTCGTGAATGAGGCCTACTAACGGTAAGACTGACTTTTTACTTATACATATATAATATATTAAACTTTTAATTTTATATAGTATAAGGGTGCATTTTACACTTTTAAAATACTAGGTGATTTAATCTATTAATAAATTATACTCTTAATTTAATTAACTTTAAACCATATGATTATGGATTTATTAATTCTCTTTTAATTAAACACTTTAATCAATTTAATAAAGTCCATAAGGTGTAATTGAACCATTCAAAGCATTAAGGTTATAAAAATTCAAAATTAAAAACTATTTAATTAATTTTTTAAGTTATGAACCCTTTTAAAACCTTTCAATTACTAGATGTTTTAGAATTCAATATTTCAAATTAAAACCTTTTAATTAAACTTTTCAAATTCCTAAACTTAATTCAAAAATTCTTGAATTCCAAACTTGATGACAAGTTTTGTAACTCCGTAAAAACTTTTGAGTTCCAAAACTTGATGACAAGTTTTATAACTCCCTTTAGTCATAAAAAGAGACTTTCCAAGTTCCATAACTTGAGGGCAAGTTATGAAACTCTTCAAAGCCATTTAGTTCAAATTTTAAACTAATAAAATATTCATATAATTTTATCTTTTACTAATTTGAACTAATTCAATTCATATGGCTAGATAATTTCAAAATCTACAAATAATTAGTTTTTTTTTCCAAAAATCAAGTAAATATCTTAGAATTTGAAAATCATCATGTTATTGGATGGGGACAATCAATACCATATCAGTAAAATTGAATTTTATGAGCCAAAACATTTTGTGGTAATGATCCTAATCCAAAACAGACCAAAAGCTCGAAAAATCTGCCATCTAATGATCCAACTCGTCGAGCCAGGCTATGGACTCGTCGCGTTCATGGTCATGTGAGCTAACTCGTCGAGTCCACTTATGGGACTCGTTGAGTCCAGCAGTCAGACAACACTTTTTTCAGGTTTTTCAACTTTGAACAATTAAACAATGCATCTACATAACAGAAAACTACCCATGGCTCTGATACTGTTGGGATTTATGTAATATAACACTCCTATGGTGCACATACAACCCTAAATTCTTTGGATCTAAGTTTTCTCTAGTTATACGTGCAATAAAATTATCCAAAGCATGAAGCCTACAACTAGCATATAATTTGACATGTAAATCATAAAAACTAGTTAGAAGATTACCTCTTTGTTGTAGCTTGTAGAATTTAGTCTTTCAAGAGCCTAGCACCCCAAGTGTTGTGTCTTAAATGTCATACAACAAACCAATAACAAGAGGAGGAACTTGAGAGAGAGGTTTGGAGACACAAAAATCGTCTAGGGCTTCTAGGAACACATAGTGCACGATTTTTGGCTTTAGAGGAATACATATATAGTGTAGAATTCCAAGAGTCATAAGCAAACCCTAATTCTTACACTTAGGCTTATGGTCCATAACGTATATGGACTAATACTTCATGGACTTTCACATAAGCTTAGCCCCTTATAAATTAACCATGGATCATTAGCCCAAACCATATGTCTCACTGATATACATAATCAGTCCCTGTCAATTTAATTAGTCTCTTTTGATCACTAAATTAATTCCAAATTAATTCTTGATCAATACTAATTAAATAATATGATTTCTCAATTAATATATTAATAAATCACAATAACCTCTTTCTCAAATATCCATCCTATCAAATTGTTCCAGAGAGTTGCAACCTAAACGGACCATGCTTGTATCGGGTCAAGTACATACCAATTATAGTTATGGGCTTAGACACCTAATCCAACATTGATTTGATAGGTTCAAGTGCATAGACTTGCATCGTATGGAATGCACGACTCAAGAGCTTGTTCTCTTTGAGGACATTTTATGTCAAATAGTTGACATGGTTGGACCAAAGGTATGCTACTTACTTAGTAACTATATTTGATGCTTTCATTTATTATTCTTCTTTAAAAAAACAAATTGATTTTTGAGTTGCAGGATGACGAATATTTTACACTTGGCGACCTAAAAGAAAGCAAACTTTCTGGCGGTGTTTTCAGTATCTTGTTCAATCTGAATAAGTTCATGGCGCATGAAAGTCGCGACCCCTTTCATATATTATTCTTATTTAAAGATATGAAGGATAATTATATGCCAGAGTTGACTGACTTATATCCGAAAATCATGATAAAATTGCAGGAAGTAAGTTGCTTATTAAATTGTTGATATAAATAGCAAATAATATCCTACTTCCTTTGTTTTTAAGTTTGATATTCTACATTTGTTTAATTTTTGGTTCCAGATTTTGAATAATATAAAAAGATCCAAAGATTCTAAAGCCATAGATCATTGTAAGAAGAAATACCGTCCTCTTGATATATGGTCACGTTTCAATGGGTGCTGTGTGTACTTTTATATACCAGAAAACTCTCCGTAAGCTCCTTTTTTTTTTTTAGTTTTTTCAACTTGTTTTTTATCAAAAACTTTCCTAACATATTATTTATTTTTACGTGAAGGAGTTTGGATTGGGAATACTTACTTAAACTAACAGTGAAAATAATGAAGCTCCAAGTTTCTTTTTGTGGTGCCAAAATCAACAATTATATTTCTAATGCTACTCATTTGGTGGTGATATCTTTACCAGGATTTAAAGTTGAGTTTGATGCTATAGCAAGAACGTAAATCAAATCGTTTTAATTAAAAAGATTTATTGTGTTTTTATGTTTTTTAATCTTGATATTGTTTGTGTAGTTTCTCAACATCAGAGAGGCGTCTTTTATGGGATGAAAGTGTGCATATGCTTGATTGTCAACGGCTAGAAAGTTTGAATCCTACTGGTAGGTATTTCATGCAGAAAGTTTGTTCTTATTCAGGTTTGCCTTTTACCATTGATTTCCATATTGAGTCATTGTACTTTAAAAATGTTAACTCTTACCTTTTGTCCATGTAGGGCCCACTAGGAACAGGAAAAACACAAACAATTCTTGGGCTTCTTAGTTCCATATTACATACCAAGTGAGTATCTAAGTCTCTTAGTAACTTTGTAAGAGATTGATTACTTGAGGGTATTTAAGTAACTTTGTAAGAGATTGATTACTTGAGGGTACTTATGGTATATAATGTTATCTTCTTTTGTTAACACTGTCCTTATGTAGGGACAAAATAAGTGAAGTAAGACGTGGGCCAGATTTAGACATTCAAGACAAGTACGTTTTTCCATCGATTATTTAGTATTTACATTATTCTTCTTTTACTTTTTGCATAATCACTTGAAAAAAAATGTGAAATAAAATATGAAATTATTGTAGATACAATCACTTGGCAAAAGCTTTACGATGGATTAATCCTACTAGTAATGACTTGGTAAGTTCTTTTTTTTTATATATTTTTCTTAGTGGTCCGTATATATATTAGTATATTATATTTTTATGTTTACACAGCAAGCATAACTTGTGAATTCAAGTCATTACTTGCCATCCACGCCCGGACAGCAGCCCAGTACACCAGGTGGCAAACCAATGATATGGAGGATTTTTTTTTGACATGATATCTGAAACAAGAAGGTGCCCCTTAATAGCAATGTAGTATTAGGTTATATACTTAGGGAAAACCTCTTAATAATAATGTACAATCGGATCCCCCTAATATCAATGTATTGTAATTTTTTGACATGATGTTATTGGATGAAATTGGTTGTTTTGGTACATATTTGTTTCTATATTTTTGTATTATGAGTTAATGAGTATCGTAATGGCACGTCGTATATGCATATCGTAAATGGTTGCTGAAGTTTATGACACACAAATGCGTGTCATCTTCATTTATGACAAGGGCTTTAATGATACGCAATGTGTGCCCTAAATGTGCGTTGTAAGGTTATGACACACAAATGTGTGTCGTCTTCCTTTATGACAGAGCCTTCCTTGACACACAATGCGTGTCGTCTTCCTTTATGACAGGGCCTTCCTTGACACACATTTGCGTGTCATCTGTACCCTTTTATGACACGCAATACGTGTCATTAAAAGGGTATTTTTCTAGTAGTGTTAGTGAGACTATATTCATTAGTTGAGTCTAAACACTTAGCATACCCACACTACTATAGCCGTTAATCTTCGAAGAGAGATACATATGTATAGATCTATACGGGGTTGACATCCCCACCTATGGTTGCTAGCTACAACCTCGACCCTTATCATCGAAGCGGGTGATAAGTGTGTACAACTATTACTATAATGTCCAATGAAGCGTTGTGGGGGTACATTCAGTCACATGGCTCGGTTATAGGACTCACTATAAACATTAACTGGAATCTCTCTCTCTCTTTCTCACACTACAAACCATGGGCTTGGTTGATTTCAAAACTATTTTAAGTATGGATTTACTTATACAAAAATACATTTTGGCTTTGAAAGACTTATTGAAAACACTATTTTAACTATTGTTATACATACAAAGAAAATACTTTTTAGACTTTTTAAAAGTATTATTGCTGTTAGCAGAAAACCTGTAAGCCTTACCAACCTTATGTTGACCCTCAAAACTACATGTATTCTCAGGAAATCACTAAACAGACATCTAAAACGGATTGGATTACAGGTGACATAGTTTACTAGCTATTATATTATCCACCTATCTGTTGAGGCAATTCATGTACTATTATTATGTGGAAGAACCTTGTATTCAAATATCAAGATGGAATACAAATGCTATTTTTTTATTGTTGTATTTATGCTATATATTCAGTTTACCTGTGATCCATGTAGTTAGTAGCACAACCCGGCGTGTTCCGCCACGTCAGCCGGGGTGTGACAGATTGGTGTCAGAGCTAAATTGGCTATAGAGAACTCGTATCCTCAAAAGGGGATTACAACTATAGAAACTAGCTTCTAATAGAAGGATTATTATTATTATTAATTACACTACTTCTTGACTACTTATGGTACGGGGAATCTGGTTTGATGGGTCGCATACGGTTGTTGGATTTCAGAACGGCTTAATTGCCAAAATGGTCATGCCCTCCGATGTTTCCTGTTTAGCCCTCGTTTGTACTTGGTAGTCTTGGAGTACAAAACAAAATTAATAATATTACAAACCTCACCAACACTAATATATAAGAGTTATATATGTACTCTGATCCGCGATGGGAACACTTACTAAAATTCTAACATACCTCCAACTAAAACTACCAACTCAACCCTTTAGGTCAAACGCCTCAACTAAGGTTAGTATTGTACATAATACATACCATAAATAAACCTGGAACGTACGCCTATGTTATTTATGGTCGGGTCAGTGCACAACCAACCTTCAGCAAGGAGTTTGACAGACTACAGTGGTTGAAAGTTTTAGAGATTGAAGGATGTTCTCAAGATTCTCTACAGAAACCTAGTACGTTAGAAACCTTATATCAACTCCAAAACAAAATATACATTTTAAAAATACTTAAAAGTCTGGGATAATGTTCAGATTTTCCTAGTTTGCCTAAACCCGACAAAGAATAAAGAACCAATAGCATCTAGACCCACTACCTCTGATAGTGCGAAGCTATTTGCCTATTAACTGATTAAGCAGTGCATCCGCCAGGGCACCATAAACCCACAAACTGAAAAGAACCAGGCTGGGAGTACAAAAAGGAAGTTCTATGGCAAGTTAAAGGGGAACTTCAAGCATCGCAAACCCAGTCCAGAACCTATAGTTGTGTACGCCGCAATCACAAACACTCCCCCTCCATCAAAGCCCTACTCTGGGAATTTACCCCACTGTACTAAGTGTAATTTCCACCATGTCGGAAATTGCATGGCCTGCAACAAATGTAACTTAAGAGGTCACACCTCTAAGTACTGCAGAAAGAACCCGAACAACACAAACTCAAACCTTGTTGCAGGAAGAAGCCGAAATTGCTTCGAATGCAATCAACCAGGTAATTTCAAGAAGGACTGCCCAAAACTGAAGAATCAGGGTGGCAAAGGAAGAACATTCATGATAGGTGTTGGAGATGCTCGCCAGGAACCAACTACGGTCATTGGTACGTTTCCTATCAACACTATTTATGCTTCCATATTTTTTGATACTAATGCCGATAGAAGCTTTATTTTCCGATAAGTTTAAAAGCATGATTAACCATAATACCATGCAAACTTAACAAAGCTTACACAGTAGAAGTAGCAAACAACCATTTAGAAAGCACCTTAAAAATACTCACTAATTGTCTTCTCACCCTGAATAACCATGTATTTCACGTCAATCTAATACCTATGACCATTAGAAGTTTCGATATGATCATCAGAATGGATTGGTTATCACTGCACCGAGCGGAGATTTTGTGTTACAAATAAAAAAAAGATGTCCGACTACTTTTACCCAACAACAAAGCTCTCGTGATTTATGGAGAAAAATCAGGAAAGAATCTAGGAATCATCTCTTGTATGAAGGAAAGAAGGTGTTTGCAGAAGAGAAGCTTCACTTTCTTGGCCCACATGGTGGATATTCAAGACAAGCGTAAGGAAATCAAAGACATCCCACAAGTGTGCGGATATCCAGACGTATTTACAGAAGATTTGCGTGGAGTACCTTAAGTTAGACAAGTCGACTTCCAAATCGACTTAATCTCGGGTGCAACACCAGTGGCAAGATCTCCTTATCGTCTGGCTCCATTAGAAATGAAAGAACTATCCATTCAACTTTAAGAACTTCTTGACAAAGGCTTTATCCGGCCAAGATTCTCTACATGGGGAGCTCCGGTATTATTGTCAAATAGAAGGATGGATCGTTCATGATATGCATCGACTATCGAGAGTTGAGCAAACTCACCATCAAGAACCAATATTTACTCCCAAGGATCGATGATATGTTTGACCAGCTACAAGGATCCTACTACTCTTCAAAGACTGATCTAAGATCCAACTACTATCAACTCGGAATTCAAGAATCAAATATTCCAAAGACGGCATTCCTGAATCAATATGGTCACTACGAGTTTCTAGTTATGTCATTTGGACTGACCAACGCACCAGCCGTATTCATGGACCATATTAATAGGGTGTGAAAACCCTACTTGGATAAATTCATGATTGTTTTCATGGACGACATTGATATATTCATGAACCAAGGAAGAACATGGCAAACACTTGCATTTAATTCTGGGACTATTAAGAAAAAAGAAACTATATGCAAGGTTTTCTAAATATGAATTCTAGATTAACGAAGTGCATCCCCTCGGCCATGTGATCAGCGGTAAAGGGGTTCATGTCGATCCTGCAAAGATCGAAGCAGTTAAGGTTTGGAAAGCACCAATGACGCCAACCGAAGTATGCCAATTCTTAGGGCTTACTGGCTATTATAGGAGATTCATCAAGAACTTTTCCAAAATAGTCAAACCTCTCACCGCAGTAACCTAGAAAGACAAAAAGTTCGATTGGGGAGACAGCCAAGAGTCCGCCTTGCATAAATTGAAATTGTTGTTGTGCAGTGCACCAATTTTGTCTCTCCTTCAAGGAACAGAAGACCTTGCATTATTCTACGACGCCTCAAACCAAGAGGTAGGGTGCATACTGATACAAAGGAATAAAGTCATTGCATACATATCCAGAAAAATTAAGCCAATCAAGGCCATGACTTAGAGTTAGGAGCTATAGTGTTTGCCTTAAATATTTGGAAACACTACTTATATGGAACATAGTGTGTCGTATTCACCGACCACCAAAGCCTCCAACACATCTCCGACCAGAAGGAGCTCAACTTAAGACAACGAAGGTGAGTAGAATTACTAAATGATAACAAATGTGAAATTCGTTATCATATTGGAAAAGAAAATTTCATGGCAGATGCTTTAAGTAGGAAAGAGCGAGCACAACCTCTTTGTGTAAAGGTACTAACCCTAACCACCCACTCGAACCTCACCACCCAAATTCAAGATGCTCAACTAGAAGCACTCAAACCCGCAAATATCATGGAGGAGAACCTGTAAGGTATGGACTAAAGTTCGACCTCAAGGAAGACGGAACATGATATTTCATGGACCGAATTTGGACTCTAGAAGTTTGGAAAAGTCAGGAGTCTAGTATTAAATAAAGCTCTTAAATCGAGATATTTGGTACATCTCGAATCAGATAAGATGTAACTCGATCTCAAGAAGCTTTATCGGTGGCCCAATATGAAGGCAAAAATTGACACCTATGTTAGTAAATGCTTGACTTGTTTCAAAGTCAAGGCAAAGTACAAGAAGCCATTTGATCTACTCCAACAACCGTTAATCCCAACCATGGACTACATAACGAAGTTTCCAAGAACTTCAAGTGGTTATCATACCATTTGTTTAGTTATTGACCGTTTGGCCAAGTCTGACCATTCCCTTGCCATCAAAGAGACCGACAAGATCGAGAAACTCACCAGGACCTATCTTAAGGATATAGTCAGACTGTATGGTAATCCAATATATATCATCTCGAATCGAGATAGCAGATTCACTTCCAATTTTTAGTAATCATTATAGTGGTCCCTAGGAACCAAACTCAATATGAGTATAGCATACCATCCTCAAACATATGTACATAGCCAAAGAACAATACAAACTCTAGAAGATATGCTCCGTGCTTGGGTGATAGACTTCAGTAATTCATGGGGGTACTCATTGGCCATTAGATGAATCCTCATATAACAATAGTTATCACACTAGCATAAAGGCCACTCCATTCAAGGCCTTGTACGGACGTAGATGTCGTTCTCCAACATGCTTGGCAGAAGTTAGAGATACCCAACTAGCTAAAAAGTAGGCTAGAGATACTCTACACATTTTTCCTGCGATCATTCATGAAACAACAGGAGAAGATCATTCAGGTAAAGGCACGATTAAAGGCTGCACGTAGTCGTCAGAAAAGCTACGCTGACACAAGACGCAAACCATTAGAATTCAAAGCATGAGACCGTGTCCTACTAAAGGTCGCAGTGTGGAAAATGTTTCATTTGATTTGGAAAATGAGGTAAACTAAACCGCCGTTACATCGGACCTTTTGAAACCCTATCAAGGGTTGGTCTAGTGCCTTACAACCTTAATTGACCTCAAGAACTAAATAAGGTTCACGATATCTTCCATGTGTATATTCTTAAGAAGTCTCTCTCTAATGAGAACGTTGTTTTTCCTCTCGATGAGATCAAGGTCAATACTAAACTTTACTTCGTGAAGGAATCAGTGGAGATCATGGATCGAGAAATCAAAAGCCTCAAACAAAGCCGTATCCCTATAGTAAAAGTCCGATGGAACTCTTGTAGAGAGTCGGAGTTTACTTAGGAACATGAGGACCAAATGAAACAAAAGTATCTGCAACTGTTCTGCAGAGCTCCTTCCACTATTGGAACGAAAATATAGTGGAACAAAATAATCTGGAACTAAATAATTTTGGGACGAAATTCCCTTAATAGGGAGGTAATGTGACATCCCGAAATTTAGGTCAAAGACTGTGAACCGTCAAGTTCACAGTAAATCTCTTTATAATTTGTCTCATTGAGTTTTAGTGCATCTTATGTGAAATAAATGAGTTCATTTCAACTATTATAAGATACAAAATGGTATCTTACTTCCAAATATGTAATCTGCAAACAAATCAAATAGCTCAAACTGCAACCCGGGAATGCGTCCGAAAAACTAAAATTTCGTATCAAGCGGTTGTGAGCAAAACAAACATTCTCGTGTCGTACTACATGTTTCACTATTTCTGAAAATATAAAGAATGTCAAAAGCGTAGTTCGTATGCAAAAGATACGACCGTTTTAAGAATCCAAACCAATATAATATTGATTTTCGTAAAACTGCTAAAACCGTTTCTATCCGTTGAGGGACTTGCACACCTCAAATGAAAATTTCGAGAGTGTTTTTGGACCCAGACTATAGTCTAATATTTAATTTAATATTTGAAATATTTTTAGTAAAAATATTTATAAAAGTTTAAAAATTAGACGTTTCCTGCTTAATTAAATGCGAAACTTTAACCGTCATTTCATGCCACGGACATCAGTATACCACAATTCAATTCCGTCTACGTTTCAGGAATCACCACGACCGAAACAATAAACAGGCACCCTCATAATGACTTTTACACATCAAGATCTGTTAACATAAAAAATCGAGAAAATAGGTGACGAATTCGACACTAAAATAATAAATTGGAAGTACATTGCATGTAGTTGTGTATAACCTTACAATATCTTTTAAAAGTTACCAAAAATCAATCCCAAATATGAATGTGTGTATACCTTACAAATTAATCTATAATATATGTTTTTTTAGATTTTATTTTATACAACCAAAATCATTTGTAAATCTTTCAAGTTACCAAAATCCTTGAAGATCAAATTTTGATACTATTTCAATCACTTTCACACTCTACCCTTATCACCCCTCACCTACTCCTTCTCCCTCACACAAACACCCTCAAATTCACTCATAATTTGCACACACACATAAAGTAAGAATGATATGCTTAGTACAAACACACAATCTCTTCTATATCACAAATGCTCCAACCCAAAAATCTGATCAAAATCATTTCTTGTTGATTCTAAATCTCGTTCAAAGTACACATAATATACATTCAAATCTCTCCAAAAAATGATACCTTTTGTCACTCCCGATTTCTACCTCATTCCTTCCCGTTTGTGGCTCATCAGCCAAACAAGAAAAGAAAGGGCCGACACTGCCCATTCCAGCCTCCTCGTCACTTGCTTCTTCAATAAACAACAGCCCCAAAGTACCCTTTACCTGTTGATTGATCGGAACTGCCACAAAAAAGGATAGATGAAGCAATGAGGTTACCGGAGACCCTTTCCCTTCTTCCCGTCAAGCAAACACTATCGAACACACCACCTGCGACGCTATTGTTCCACCGAACCCTTTTTCTGGCCTCCTTCCCTTCACAATCTCTTAGCCACACCGAACCCCTTGCCTTCGCACTCTCATTCCAAGACAGAAGAGCACAAGAGCTGCTCAAGCAGCCCTTGCTGCCCTCACTTCATCCTCCTTTCCGGACAAGTAAAGCACCGAGAGGTGGTGATTCCTTTTCCCGATGAACAACAAGAGGCAACGACCTCTTGTTTTGCTCACCCTCCTCACGATTTTCCCCACTGGACCATTGATCGACCATGTGGTTGTTCTCAATCGGGGTTCTCCTTCTCGATCAGATGAGGATCAAGAAGGATACATACGAAGCATACTCCTTATCGAGTACATTACACTTTTACACACATACGAAACATACTCAACTTTTATAAACTTTATACATTGAAATTCATTATGCCTAGTGACTTAATCACAATTAAGTTAGGGCTGAGAGCTATTCACAAACTTTGGCTAAGGGATTTTTAGTGAGACTATATTCATTAGTTGAGTCTAAACACATAGCATACTCACACTACTATAACCGTTAATCTTCGAAGCGAGATACATATGTATAGATCTATACGGGGTTGACATCCCCACCTGCGGTTGCTAGCTACAACCTCTACCGATCAATCGAATCGGGTGATAAGTGTCTACAATTGTACTACAACGTCCAATGAAGCGTTGTAGTGGGTACATTCAGTCACATAGATCGGTTATAGGAATCACTATAAACATTAACTGGAATATCTCTCTCTCTCTCACTACAAACCATGAGCTTGGTTGCTTTCAAAACTATTTTAAGTATGAATTTACTTATCCAAAAATACATTTTGGCTTTGAAAGACTCATTGCAAACACTGTTTTAACTATTGTTATACATACAAAAACATACTTTTTAGACTTTTAAAAAGTATTATTGCTGTTAGCAGAAAACCTGTAACTTTCACCAACGTTGTGTTGACCCTCAAAACTACATGTATTCTTAGGAAATCACTAAACAGACATACAAGACAGATTGGATTACATGACATAGTTTACTAGCTGTTATATTATCTGCATATCTGTTGAGGCAATTCATGTACTATTATTATCCGTAACAACCTTGTATTCAAATATCAAGATGGAATACGAATGCTATTTTGTTTATTGTTGTACTTGTGCTATATATTCAGTTTAGGTGTGATCCATGAACTTAGTCGAACAGCCCGTCGTGTTCCACCGCCTCGGCCGCGCGTGTGACATGTTTGGTTTAAGGATTAATCTCCTTAAATCTAGTCTTATGGGTGTGGGTGTGAATCACTATGAAATTTCCTCTCTAGCAGCATTTACTAGGTGTATCTCGGCTTCCCTTCCTTTTTCTTATCTTGTATCCCGATTGGTGGGTCTATGGCTCGTTTCCTGAGTTTAGATGTTATTACTGATCAATTTCAAAAAAGATTATCCTCTTTGAAAATCAAAATTCTTTCTATTGGAGGCCGTCTCACTCTTATATTAAAATCAGTCCTTGAAAGTCTAGGTATATACTTTTTCTCAACCTTTCGATTTCCTACTACTATTTGTCATTGTTAGTGTCTGCCACATCGATGCTAGATGGTAATATAAATGACTATATATGTTGGAGTCTCCTTCTCTCCACAAGGGCTCTTTTGGAGAGTTAATATGAGGGTCCACATATATTCACATTGTATCAGAGTCGGCGTCCCGCACCCCCGTGGCTCAACACATCCCCGCCTATCCTCACAGAGCATGCAACTATGAGGTGGAGTGTTAGTGTATCGCATATCGGTGCGACATGGTAATATAAGTAACTACATATGTTGGAGTCTCCCTTCTCTCCACAAGAGCTCATTTGGAGAGTTAATATGGGGCTCCACATATATTTAGAGTCATTTGTCAGAATCTTATTGATCTTGTTTTTTCTGGGTTTTAGAGGAGGATTGCAAAGGTATTCACCGGGTGAAATGGCATGTAGCTCATATCCAAAGAAAATGGTGGATTAGATATTGGTATCTTATATGCCTTCAATCTCGACTTATTGTACAAATGGAAGTGGTGCTTCTTACATGAAGGGGACTCTCTCTAAGTTAGACTTATTAAGAGTCCTCACGGAGTTGGTGGTGGCTTTTTTCAGGATTCTTGGTCCCTTGTAGGGGTGGGGTGTGGGAGAAAATTATTGGATCCATAAACCCTTTACATGGCAGGAATGTGTTGGATTCACCTTCAATGTCTATTGTTGTTAGAGATGGGCCTATGGCTAGATTTTGGGATGACAATTGGTGTGGGGGTGTCTCGTTTAAGACTCAATTCAATAGGCTTTATGCTTTATCTTCTTACAAAAGGCCTTTATTCGTGATTTTTGACCGATGAGGAGTGGAGTCTTTTTTGGCATCGGTCTATTAGAGGTGGGGTAGAGGCCTTGCAATTCGGGAATCTTATGGGTCTTTTAAGGCCGATTGTGTTGACCTCTATTCCAGATAAATGGAGTTGGGAGTTTGGTTCAAGTGGTACTTTTTTCAGTTAAGACAGCTAGAAGACAAATTGATTCCGTTAGACTTCCGATGGGAAATATTGCTATAAGATGGAACAAGTACGTTCCTATTAAAGTTAATATCTTTTTATGGCGTTTTTTGTTGCATCGTCTTCCTCTTAGATCGATTATGGTGGATAGAGGTTTGGAGTTGGATTCGGTTATTTGCCCTATCTGTCACTTGGGTCTGGAAGATATCTCACAATTATTTTTCCAATGTTAGATAGTGCAACAAATTTGGAGACAGGTTGATTTGTGGCTTGACTTGAAGCTTCCTTCTTTTTTGGCTCCTTTGGATATGGTCAATTGAATTGAATTGATAGTAGGCCAACAACTTGAATGGAACGGGTGATTGTGGAGTATGTGTGCATGACGGTGATTTGGGTGATCGGGGCCTATAGGATGCGGTTCTTTTCTGCTCGTTGGAGTTTATGAATCAATTTATTTTTATACTATTCTTGAACATTCCTTTCGTTGGTTTTCTTCTAGGAATGTTTTAAGGATAGTATTAATTTTGTTCTGCTTGGTTGCATAATCCTATGCTACCTTAGTTTTGTATTTTTTATTTGCTAGCTCCTAGCTAGCGGTTTTTTAATATATGTTTGCTGCGGTTAAAAAAAAAAGACTCCGGTAATGTTTTTTCGTTTTTTAACTTCTGGCTAGCATTATTAATAAATTCCGGCTGTTGGAAAAAAATAAAAAATAAAAATAAATAGCAACTAATTTACTTTTGATATATTTTTGTATACTGATTATTACATGTTCTTTGTTTATTTGGTCGTACGAACGTTTGTTGAAACGCAAATATCTTTCATGGTCAGTAGTTGTCTGCAAACATTGATTTCTTGAAGTATGGTTTTTTAAGATTGAAACAACTGCAAAGAAACAAAAACAATAATTGTTAATGTTGACCATGCGTGAACTTGGTTAACATTTCAAGAGCTGCAACAGGTAACAGACGGCTTGTTGGTTGTTTTAAATTCATTTTTCTTGGAGTATTAGACGTATGCATTACTTTCGGGCTTCTAAGAAACTCCCTTGTAGTTTCTTCCCCAATTATTAAGTTTCCATCTCGCTGGTTTTAAATTCTAATTGATTTAGATGTGATAAGGACCTCATCCAACAGTCAAGCTAATTCAATTAAAACCTAAAGAAACACAACCTGTTTGGACAATATCACGACTTTCCTCTTTCACTTCCTTACCTTAAACCCTTGACGTTCCTGTCCACTCCTTCTATACAGTTTGAAATACAACAGCTATTTTTTTTTCTCTATAAAAACAAATCCTGCAATTTCCATATCTAAACCATCTTCCTGCACTACCTTTAATTTATCTTAGATCATCATTTTCTACCACTGAGATGCACATAAATGTTGGTTCGAAGCTAACTGAATATCTCAAGCTTTTGAACCAACTAGAGTATTATGGTAATGTTCCAAACGATTTGATAAATTCCTTGCGGTCTTACGCTTTGATAGTATATCGGTCAGATCGGCAAAATAGTTTCATTGAACCCATGCCATGGATTGGGATCTATATCGCCATAGCATCTCTGTTTTGCACCCTTGCAATGGTGGCTGATTTAATACATGGTTTGAGGAACAGAAAACTATGGTTTCCGTGTAAATACTCCACTCTGAATGCTGCTTCTCTATCTATAATAGCTGTTGCAATGAAGCTACCCATGGATCTAAGCAGTTTGATGCCAGGTGACGTGGACCAGTTTACAAAAATTGGAAGCATGGGATTTATGTACACCATGATGGCTAATTTATTGCCTTCTCTAGCAACCATGGATAGCAAGGAACTTTTCACAAACATCATAGCTTTGGTTGTACTGGTAATTACATTGGTTGTGAATGTTTGCATTCAAATAAAAACCGGTGTTGTTTCCAACACTGAAGTGGAGCACAGGTTAGGTGGTGATCATTATTCAAACTATTTGAGTTTTTACAATCAGTCAATAGCAATCATTTACGTTGCTATGATACTGATGTTGCTGATGATACATGCATGTTCATCTATAGCGATTCTAAAGTCCAAACAGTTACTAGAAGTGAAATACCAAGCAGCTTTAAAGGACCAACAACTTGAACCAGGAAGATTAACTGTTGAGAAGCTAAAGAAGCATGTGAGCAACTACTGGATCATGGCAGGAACTGGAAACCCCCAGTTCATGACAGCTTGCTCTGCTACAGGCTCTGCTTCTGGGGTAGTATGCGCTTTAAGTACTGTCTTGCATGTAATTATTATGCTTTTCACTGTTGGACGTACAAAGGACTATAAGTCGGATTATAAGTGGTCAATGATGGTGATACTCATAATACAATTTATCGGATCCTTGTTGGGTACTATTGCCCCACTTTGTAGATGTTTTGCAGCCTTAAGCTTTAAGCTGTCCATAAAATGGATTTGGAACAGTATGAAAGTCTTTAAAGTTGAGAGTTACTGGACTCAGAAGTTATTTGATTTGAAACAGAGTAGCATACCATTCTTTTCTTGTAGCCGCAAGTTTAAGTTTTTTGTCCACAATTTTGAAGTCCTCATCCTCGGCTTTTGCATAGGATTTCAGAAGGCAGTTGTGGTAGCATGCAAGATAATAGGCCTCATCCCAGTTTTCATAGTGATCTGTATCTTTAATTGTTCCTGTTGTTGGAAGTGGTTAAAGTCGATGTTAATTGCATTTGGTATTGTGTTTGTAAAAACCACTGAGCAACATGAAACAAATGAAAACTTTAGCCATTATGTTTTACAACTTCAAGACGATATGGAGCTTGCTGAGATAACAATGAAACGGATTTCAAAATCTTTCGACCGCTTGATCAAGAAGGCTGAAACAACAACTCTCCAATCTTATGAAGCTTCTAAAGGGATCTACAGGTTTTGAAGGAGTTGAAAATTTTGACATCCATCATGTTCCACCTTTACTTTTACAAGAACCTCTTAATTGCTGGAGCTTACCTCTGGTAACCCTGACAACCATCGCCATATCTCTTCCTAAAATCCAAAAGAACATAGTTGATTGCTTGCGGAGTGGCGTGAGTGAAGGTCTTGTATATGTCACACTTGTGGAAGAAAGTCTCAATGCTACTGATGATCATGTAAGCATTCAAAAGGCAGCAAAAACTTTGTGGGTAGAATGTTGTGAAATACGAAGGATCCGAATAGACTTAAATAATATTAGCTCAATGCGGAATGGGATCAAAAATTATCAAAGCGTAATAATCACAACGAAATACGAATAAAATAAATAGAATAGAGACACATGAATTTACGTGGAAACCCAAATCGGGAAAAAACCACGGGCGGAGGAAGCCGAGAAACAATTCACTATAATTTGCAGTGTTTACAGGGATTATGAAAGAGATTACAAATAGAGTGGGAGAGCTAAAATACACAGTGGTGTATAAGTATATATATTTAATGCTTTTTCTATATATACTTGGATGATATTTTGATTGTTATGAATTTTCTCTGGCTTAGGCTATTTATAGCCAAAAGGAATATCATATGAAAGGAAAGGAAAAATGTGCCGTCCAAATTTGTGCGTCCAATTGTAGGCGCCTAACAATTGTCTAATTCTTATATCTGCGCCTTCACATTTGACCAAAATTTACCGTCCAATTATTCAAATTCACATATATATTACTATTCATAGTCAAACTATGAATAGTAAATGATAAGTTACTGAAATAACCCCTGAACTATTTGCCACTTGCTAATTTTGGAGGCAACTTTTCCACAATCTCCACCTTGACATCAAAATTAAGCAAGCCATGCTTTACGATTAGTCAAAACCTATAGCTCATCAAACTCTAAAACTTCCATAAGAACCTGCAAATTTTGTATAGAGAAAAATTGTTTCCGGAAAAATAAATAATAGTTCCTCCACCACGAGCCTTCAGGCTCAACTGCGATCAGAAACACCCACCATGTCCAAACATAATTTGAACTTGGCTATAGGAAGACTTTTAGTGAACATATCAGCGGGATTATAATCTGTATGAATCTTGTCCACAACACAATCACATTTTTCAATGATATCCTGCACAAAATGATAACGAATATCAATATGCTTTGTTCGGTCATGAAACATTTGATCTTTACTCAAGAAGATAGCACTCTGGTTGTCACAGAAAACTGTGGTCACCTTTATTCTATCATCGAGTTCTCCAAATAACCCCTTCAACCAGATATCTTCCTTAACTGCTTCTGTAATCGCCATGTACTCTGCCTCGGTAGAAGACAGGGCAACTGTAGACTGTAACTGGGCTTTCCAACTAACAGCACAACCATTTAGTGTAAACACATACCCTGTAATTGATCTTCGTTTATCCAAATCTTTTCCATAATCTGAATCAACATATCCGAACACCCTAGTGTTAGATTTGCCAAAACGTAAACACATGGAAGACGTACCTCGTAAATAACGAAAAATCCACTGTACTGCTTTCCAGTGTTCTTTCCCCGGGTTGGCCATGTATCTACTAACCATGCTAACAGCATAAGCCAAATCAGGGCGTGTGCAGATCATAGCATACATTAAAGATCCAACAGCACTAGAGTATGGAACACGTGCCATGTAAGCCATATCAGTCTCATTAGTAGGACTCAAAGCGGATGATAGCTTGAAATGAGCTGCAAAAGGTGTGTTGACAGACTTTGCTTCGTGCATACTGAAGCGTCTTAGGACTTTCTCAATATAACTTTTCTGAGAAAGATGCAAGATCCTAGACTTCCTGTCACGAATAATTTCCATACCTAAAATCTTTTTGGCAGCTCCTAAGTCCTTCATTTCAAATTCAGCTTTCAACTGGTCTTTTAACTTCTGAATCTCCTTCATATCTTTTGCTGCAATCAACATGTCATCCACGTACAAGAGTAAGTAGATCTTTGAACCATTGTCACCTTTCTTGAAATAAACGCAGCTATCATAGGTGCACCTGCTGAATTTGTGACTGGTCATGAAAGAATCGAACCTCTTGTACCATTGTCTAGGAGACTGCTTGAGGCCATAAAGAGATTTGTTCAACTTGCATACGTAGTTCTCCTTTCCAGGAACTACAAAACCTTCAGGTTATTGCATAAAAATCTCTTCCTCAAGCTCACCATTTAGGAAAGCTGTAGTGACATCAAGTTGTTCTAACTCAAAATCGTTAGAAGCAACCAACCCCAACAATACACGAATGGAAGTATGTTTGACAACTGGGGAATAAATGTCAGTGTAATCAATACCAGGAATCTGACTGTAGCCTTTAGCTACTAACCGAGCTTTGTATCTTGGTTTATCATTTGGGTTGACAGGTTCCTTGAGCTTATAGACCCACTTGCATTTAACTGGTCTCTTCCTTTTCGGAATAGGAACTAAATTCCAAGTATTGTTTCACTGCAAGGATTCCATCTCATTTTGCATAGCGAGCATCCAATCATTTGAGTCTTCAGATTTGATAGCCTCGTCATAATTCGCAGGCTCCGTTGCGTACTCAAAATTATCAGCAACAATAAAAGCATAGGCAACCAAATCAGATTCAGCATACCTCTTCGGAGGAATAATCTGTCTTCTCGGTCTATCTCTTGCAATGCTTGGAGTAGTAGCTTGTGGTTGTGAAGGTGTTGAATCTTCACCAACAACATGCTCATCCGACGAAGAAGAATCTTGATGCTGATTTGTACTCTGATTAGTGGTAGGTGAAGTAGGAAGCTCCACCTCCATTTGAGCATACTCTTTATTTGCTTCGGATGATACATCTGATGCATCTGTTCTTTTAGAAGAGTCAGCAACTGGTTGAATCATAGCAGACTCATCAAAAGTAACATCTCTTGAGATGATAATTTTCTTCAAATCAAAGCTCCATAACTTGTAACCCTTTACACCTTGATTGTACCCAAGAAAAACGCATTTGATTGCTCTTGGTTCAAGCTTCCCATTGTCAACTCGTGCATACGCTGGACATCCGAATGGTTTTAAATCTGAATAATTTGCAGGTTTACCGGACCATAACTCAAACGGAGTTTTCTTCTCGATTGCTCGTGACGGTGATCGGTTGATAACATAGCAAGCAGTCGAAGCAGCCTCCGCCCAAAAAGACTTTGGCAATTTGGAATTAGAAAGCATACACCGGACCTTCTCCATAATGGTGCGATTCATCCTTTCAGCTATACCATTTTGTTGAGGTGAATGGACGACTGTGCGATGTCGAGTAATGCCTTCCTTTTGACAATAGACATTAAACTCTTCTGAGCAAAACTCAAGTCCATTATCCGTACGAAGATACTTTACCACCAGACCTGATTGCTTTTCAACCTGAACTTTCCAATTTCTGAAGGTATAGAAAACGTCTCCTTTATGTTTTAAGAAGAAAGACCACACCTTCCTGGAGAAATCATCAATAATAGTGAGCATATAAATAGCTCCACCTTTTGAAGCAACTCGAGCCGGTCCCCACAAATCCGAGTGAACATAATCAAGTGGTCCTTTCGTTGTATGGATGCCACTTGCAAACCTCACTCGTTTTGCCTTGCCATATACACAGTCTTCACAGAAATCCAAATCAACAATCTTTTGTTGACCAAGTAAACCTCTTCGACTCAATTCTGACATGCCTTGAAAACTCATATGGCCGAGTCGAAGGTGCCAAAGACGGGACTGATCTGGATCAGAAAGAGACTTTGAAACAACAGCAGCATCACTCGAAATTGTTTGCCCGTCAAGAAAGTAAAGATCTGAGGTTTTTCGTTTGGCTCTCAGTTTGTCGGAGCCGTCTTTGAATACCCTGAGAACTCCACCTTTACCAGCAAACTCGTATCCCCTTTTGTCAAAGGAACTGAGAGATAACAAGTTTCTTCTGAGGTCAGGAACATATCTAACATCCCCCATGGTTCGAATAACTCCGTCAAACATACGGATCCTGACTGAACCATGTCCAAGAACTGGACATGTAGTATTGTTACCCATCAACACATAGCCCTGGTTAACCTTTTCAAATGTGTAAAACCAACTTTTGTTGTGACACATATGAAAAGTACAACCAGAGTCGAGTATCCAATCACCAGTGGAATCCAGTTTATCTGAATAAACTGTCAAAAGTTCTCCAATACCTTCGACCTCAGCTAGATCGGCTTCACCTGAAGTGCTAGCTTGTTTACCATTTGCTGCCGTCTTCTCTTTTTCTTTGTTCTTCAACTTGAAGCATTCTTCAAGCACATGTCCCTTCTTATGACAATAGTTGCAAAACTTTCGTTTGCCTTTTGACTTGGATCTGGTTCTGTTGGAAGATTGAGAAGTTCTACTTCTCTCTGTTGTTCTTCCTCTGGCATTCAAACCTTCGGCTTTAGCATCACTTGAACCACCACCAGTAATATGCTTCATCTTCTCTTTTGAATCCAAAGCTGTATAGACTTCATCTAAAACTAGAGTGTCACGGCTATAGATAATAGTATCACGAAAATGGCTATAGGATTCTGGCAACGACGATAGTAAGAATAGAGCCAAGTCTTCATCTTCATACTGAACATCCATATTCTCTAAGTTATTTACTAACTCTTTAAATGTGGATATATGTTCAGCTAAAGAGCCTCCTTCAATCATCTTGAGATTGAACAACCGTTGCTTCAAATGCAATTTGTTTGGTAAGCTCTTGGTCATCAACAGTTACTCCAACTTTAGCCATAAAGAAGCCGCTGACGTTTCTTTTAGAACATCTTGCAAAACATCGTTTGACAAGTGCAAACGAATCTGGGATAAAGCCTTTAGATCTTTCATCTCCTTTTCTTCTTCGGTCGATGTATCGGGCATCTTATTGAAACCCAATAGCGCCTTGTGTAAATCCATCTGAATGAGAATGTCTCTCATCTTTACTTGCCACAACGGAAATCGGGTGTTACGATCCAGTAGTGGAATATCGTATTTTACCGAAGACATGATTAATTACTTGATAAAATGATCCTAATGAGCTAATATTACAACCCGGATGCTCTGATACCAATTGTTGTGAAATACGAAGGATCCGAATAGACTTAAATAATATTAGCTCAATGCGGAATGGGATCAAAAATTATCAAAGCGTAATAATCACAACGAAATACGAATAAAATAAATAGAATAGAGACACAGGAATTTACGTGGAAACCCAAATCGGGAAAAAACCACGGGCGGAGGAAGCCGAGAAACAATTCACTATAATTTGCAGTGTTTACAGGGATTATGAAAGAGATTACAAATAGAGTGGGAGAGCTAAAATACACGGTGGTGTATAAGTATATATATTTAATGCTTTTTCTATATATACTTGGATGATATTTTGATTGTTATGAATTTTCTCTGGCTTAGGCTATTTATAGCCAAAAGGAATATCATATGAAAGGAAAGGAAAAATGTGCCGTCCAAATTTGGTGCGTCCAATTGTAGGCGCCTAACAATTGTCTAATTCTTATATCTGCGCCTTCACATTTGACCAAAATTTACCGTCCAATTATTCAAATTCACATATATATTACTATTCATAGTCAAACTATGAATAGTAAATGATAAGTTACTGAAATAACCCCTAAACTATTTGCCACTTGCTAATTTTGGAGGCAACTTTTCCACATAGAAGTTGAAGTCTACCACAAATGGTTAGGACACAAGCTACAAAAATTTGCTCCTAAAGTGAATTCAGCAGGACAGATTCTTCAGTGCTTGAGGGATACCGCTAAAAACATGGTTGTTGAGGTGGAAAGTACTGGTATTGGAGACCCTATTGAATACTCCAAATCCAAATGCCAAGAGGAATTACTTGTGAAGTTATCAGTAATGATAGCTGATATATTGGCTGCATGTCTCACCAACTTACCCCAAGTCATTGCAATTAAATGCCACACAAGTTCCATAGAGAAAAGGGAGGCGAGTGTGCAAGCTGCAGCCCAACTTCTCAGTGAGACTATGGATATAATCAACACTCTCCAAGATCGTGAACTTCCATGCTTGGATACAGATGAGTTGGCATATATTGACAAGTGGCGTACGTACTTAAAGGATCCATTTCCTTAAAAACCAAACTTTGTTCTTCAAGTAACCAAGTTAGTGGATAAAGATTTGTCATCATTTCTTTTCTTTTGGCAGAAGATCATGTCACTATTATTGTCATTTCCTTTGATGCTTGTTGTAAGACTTGATCAATACAACCAATAATCTAGTAGCTAATGTGATTTTCTCCGGCAACACCCTTCACCGACTCTGCATTATTTGCATTCAGAAAGCATGTTGAGTTTATGTTTCTAGTTAATTTCCAAACTTCACAAGTACTTCTGATGAAAGTAATGGAATTGATTTTAAACGTATCTTAGTATAATAGGATTATATTGTGTATATCCTGTAGTATTGGAAGTTTGTTCTAATTCGTATTATAAATATTGGACAAAACTTCATAAATGGTCCATGTGGTATTCTAAAATCTGAAGTTAGTCCCTATGTTTTAAAAACCTCACAAATGGTCCTGTGGTTTCAAAACTTTTAACAAACGGTCCTTTTTGCTAACTCCATTTGCTTTTGTCCTTTAACTAAAGGCCATTTCCGTCATTTTACTATAACAGCGACCATTTATGAATTTTTGTCTTATTTAGAAAAAATAAAATATAATTTAAAATAGAAAGGGTCTCTCTCTCTCTCTCTCTCTCTCTCTCTCGTATAGATGGATGAATGAAAGGCCTGTTACATTTCAATTTCTCAAATAGAAAAACATGCTAATATATGAAATCATCGGCACAGAAGAACAATGTTTGAATGAAAAAGTCAAAATTGGACTTCGATTTCAACAGAGAGGAGAAAGAGCAACCACCCTTATATCGAGAACACAGTATCATGAGAGACTTGGATCTGCAAGTTTGGAATCAAAACCAGAGAAAGGGGATTGGACACGCCTTAGCTATAACACCATTTGTGTTGCCTCGCCGAGTAACGGGCTGAGTTTCACCCATCGCCGGAAACCAATGTTTTAAAAACTGGTTTTTTAGTTGAACCGGTATGGTGACTGGTTTCCGGTTCAACCGGTTTAACCGTCGGGTCAACCGGTTTATGTAATTTTCATAAGTTCAAACATTAAAAATAAACATAAAACAACTTGTACATCAGTTCAAATAGATTAAAAAACACATAACCATTCAACATGTTTTTCTATTTGAGAAATTGAAATCTAACAGGCCTTTCATTCATCCATCTATACGAGAGAGAGAGAGAGAGAGAGAGAGACCATTTCTATATTAAATAATTATATTTTATTTTTTCTAAGTAAGACAAAACTTCATAAATGGTCCCTATGATAGTGAAATGATAGAAATACCCTTTAGTTAACGGACAAAAGCTAACAGAGTTAGGAAAAATGATCGCTTGTTAAAAGTTTTAAAACTACAGGGATCATCAGTGGGGTTTTTTAAACTTAGGGACTAAGGGGGTGTTTGTTATTGCTTTTTAGCCTAAAATGTTCTTTTCAACAAAAAGACTTTTTAACTTGTAGCTTTTTCCAAAAGTAGGTTTTAAAATGTGTTTGGATTAACTTTTGACAGAGGAAATGCCAAAAAGCCAAAAGTAACCAAAAGTCACAAATTAATGACTTTTAAAACCACTTCTTTTTCATCTTGCCAAAAAGTCATTTTAAAAGGAATTTTAGATTTGCCAAACACCTTTTCAAACTTTTAGCTTTTTGAAAAAGGCAAAAGTCCAAAAAGTCACTTTGAAAAGGAATCCCAAACACCCTCTAAACTTCAAATTTCGGAATTCCAGTGGCACCATTCATGAAGTTTTGTCTAAATATTATTCAAGAGACACAATCACAATAAGGTGAGTTTTCTCCAAACCTAATATGATATCATCCAAATTCCTGGCCGTCCTCTTCCTTCTTCATTCCTAATCATGGCTGCCAATTCTAATGCCACCAATTCTCCTCTTTCTCTTTCAACTGTGTTGCAATTGCTCACAATCAAACTTTCATCTACTAATTATCTTCTATGTCACAAACTGTCACACCCCCAAACCGGAACGACGGAAACGTTTGGGGGCGGAGGACGTCATGTATAGTATCACAATAATTGAATAATAGTAATCAAAGCAACAACAACCATTGTATTAATAGTATAATGTTTACATTGTTTTCAAATCATAAACAACTGGCTCCAAAAGTAAATAACAAGTAAAGGCTCGAAGCTACTATGCTCCATCTTCTTGAATTCGGCGCGTGTACCTGTCTACTAATGTCCTGAGAATACAAGTATGTTTTGAAAGAGTATCAGCATTAAGCTGGTGAGTTCATAAGCGTTTTGTTTTAGAAAACTGTTCTGTGTTCTGTCGAAAAGTGCGTTGTGTTTCTCCAGAAAACCTTATATTTTCTTATGTAACGAATGTTAAGTAAAAACAAATGATTCTTACTAGTTCCTCCTCCGAGTACTTAGTGTATACACATCATATACAATCCAGATCGAACAAACAATCGATTGGGTGGTTCTGCCTCAAGCCCACAACCAAACAAGGAATAAGAAATGAGGCGGAGGCCACACATCCCACTGGTTGCCGGATCCTCATGTATATAACCCTGAAGTATTCACTAGATACTTACAGATTTAACTGTTCTGGTCCTTTGATATCTGTTGATAATGTTCCTCAAGAAAATCCAATATTTTCTTATTAAAAGCATGATTAACCCATTCCTTCTATGACTACTTAGTTCATACTAGTTATGTATAAACCAATATCGAACAGACAGTTAATTGTGTGGATCTACCCTAAACCCACAACCAAACAAGGAACATGGAATGAGGCGGAAACCACACATTCCATAGTCTATCGGATATTCTTCATACGTAACCCAACTGCATAAACTAAGGAATTATAGAATTAATAATGAATATTTGTTAAGTGAATAATAATCCCATTGTTTGTAAAGTACTGATCTTTACCCTGGAAAATCCTATATTTTCCCTAAGTGTAAGTTATTGAATTATCTGTTCCAAATCGAAGAGTACGAGTATCTACCATACTTATGTTGTTTAAGCATTGTTCTGTTTGAAAACTCTAGCTACCACCAGTGATGTTTAGTAGTTTTATTATATAAATAAAACTAGTTGAAAATGTGTTGTTCTGTATACTGAAAGTGTTGTTAATACCCTCCTGTGATCACTTAGTACATACGAGTTATAGAAATCAAGATCGAACAGACAGTCGATTGGGTGATTTTGCCCTAAGCCCACAACCAAACAAGGAACAGGGAATGAGGCGGAAGTCACACATCCCACTGCATGTCGGATGTTAATTTCATATCACCCTGATGTATATACTAAGTAATCCTCTAGTTATTAACCCTGATGACTGATTGTTAAGTACATTATTACGTGAATGAGTCGTTGTTTCCCCAGTGAGTTCTTATAACCATACTATAGACGATAAACATTACGACGTCCTTCGGACGCCGTGAACTGAATGACGTTTGTCACCTTAGGTTGACTGTAGCTAATAGTCAGGGTGCGGGATTGTCACTACCGTATAGATCTATACACAAACTCACGCTCTCCCTCCAGGAGACCCTGGTTACAAGGGGTAGACTTCCCAGAACACGTGTCTCACATTGTAGTTCTCTCAACGAATTCACGAATAATACTATGAAAACCCTTTATGTTATTAACATGAATCCTTATAAAATAGTACCTTTTATTTCATAATTCATAGGTTTGTTTCCTAGTTTGAAAACTGCAGTTATAACGTTTGTATCTTAACATGTTTTGTAAAACTGATTTCATGTCTAGTAGTAACATTGTTTATCATGTTTATTAAGTTCTACGTTCGATGCGTGCTAATGATAGGAAAATATAATAAACCAAATTATATTTTTAAACACAAGATTACTTGTGCTTTTACTTGTATTCCCCCCCCTTAAAACATTAAAAAAAGTTCGGAAAATATAGGGTTATGAACTCACCTGATTGTGAATGACTTGAACGAATGACAAAGATAGGATGCTTGGTATGCTAAGTGAAGTCCCGAGCACAGTACGGTCCTATTAAGCACATATTAACATGTATAGGCATAAAATTAGTGTCTAAGACCACTAATGATCATAGGAAACACCCTTAGAATGTAGGAAACACTTGCAATGAAGTTTTAGAACCAAGAATGAGGGATGAAATGGAGTTCACGGCCAAACCACCATGGGTTTACGGCCCAAGATGTGTTCACAGCCCATGAACACATGAAGAGTTTACGGCCCATTAATGAACATTTGAAGGGTTTACGACCCATATACGAAGGGTTCACGGCCCTATGAAGGGTTCACGGCCGTGAACTCTTCAAGATCATAAAGATGGCGATGAAAAAGTGATGAATCAAGGCTAGAATCAAGGGGTTTCTAAGCATGAACAAGTAAGGAATGAAATACTTACGTTTTGAGGCCTTTAAGAGTGTTCTCGGTTGAAGATAGTTGAGAGAGAATAGGGATGTTCACGGCTGGAGCTTCAATAAATGAGGAGAAAAATGTATGAATCATATATATATATATATATATATATATATATATATATATATATATAGAGAGAGAGAGAGAGGGTGGTTCACGGCCGTGAACCTAGTTTGTGGCCGTGAACTCCCTTTGAGGGTGTTCCAGGTTCGAGTGTAAACTATTAATTCTCAGATAACGCTTCCCAACATTCAACCCTTGAGTGCACTAGGCTTAGAGACCCTCAAACTGACTCTAAACACAGTAACAGATAGCGGAAACAAGTCTGACTTACAGAGAGATATTTCAGGTTGTCACACAAACATATGGTCCTTCTTCTCGCTTATCAGCAACTAACTGGGTATGTTGATGGTTCTATCCCACAACCCTTGTCCACTTTAACTGTTGGAGAAATAACAACCCGAATCTCGCTTATGCTTCATGGATTGTTGTTGATCAACACACCCTTATTTTGATACAATCTTCATTATCCGAAGAAACCATGGCATAAACTCTTTGTCACATCAACTCTCATGCAGTGCTCTCTTCTTAAGTCCAAACCCAATCTCCCATGAGCGTGCTAAATACATTGACATTGATTACAATTTTGTTTTTCCGAGAATTGGTTTTGTCAGGCAAACTCTACACAAAATATGTTTCAACTCATTTGCAGTTGGTTGACATTTTTACTAAAAGTCTAATGTGATCGCTATTTGAAGAAATTTGATCCAACCTTTGTGTTGGTTCATCGCCTCTTCGCTTGCGGGTAGGGGTAGGAATTATTTGGTCCGGAACCGAAAAACCCGAAAACCTAATCGAACCGAAATCGATTTTAGACAGAACCATATTCAAATTCGATTTTAAGTTTGGTTGGAGACCAAACCGAATTGTGAATTTGGTTTTTGGTTCGAATTTCGGTCTCATGAAGTTTAAACCAAACCAAACCGAAAAAAACCGAATTTTATAAATTAATTAATTAAAAAATATAGTTTATATTTTATATTAAATAAAAGTATTAATTATAAAGTAAAAATTGTTTTTAACCCATTTACTCTTTGGATCATTTTGTATGAAACTTTAGATATTTTTATTTGCAACTTTAGGTTTTTATGTTAAAAAAACATTTTAATTTATGTTTGATTTTTTTTAGGTTTATATTTGGTTTCCTCGGTTTTCAACTCGAACCAAAACGAATTAGAATTCGGTTTTCGGTTTGGTCAAGAGAATTTGAATTCGATTTGATTCGGTTTTTGAAGTGGACCAAAAAAAAAATTCAAACCGAGGAACCCGATTCGAGGAAACCAAAATACTGAAAAAATGAACTGATTCCCACCCCTACTTCCCGCGGGGGGGAGGGGGGGGGGGTAATGAAATTGATTTAAATGTATCTTAGTATAAATGGATTCTATTGTGTATATCACGTACTATTGGAAGTTTGTTGTAATTTGTATTATAAATATTATTCAATACACATTCTCACGATAAGGTGAGTTTTCTCCAAACCTAATATGCTATCAATTCCTGACCATCAACAACGATAAGGTGATCCTCATCAAGGTGTGCACAATTTGGTGTCACATGTGCACAAAATAATCTATTCACATGATATACACAATATAATCCTAATGGAATGTCCTTGCTCCTCATCAATTGCACAATTGTGAGGGTTCAAATATTTTACACTAAGCTAAGTTTCCATTTTTAAGTTTTATTGGACGTATGCTTCAGTGAATTTTGTTGTAGATTGGTTTTTAAGTCTACCAAATTAATATCACATTTTCCTTTTGTGTTTACGTGCTAACTCCAACACCCTTAAATTGGAATGCAAACTCTTAATCCGAAAACCATGAATGAAATCAAAGATGGTTGAATGGGGGATGAGATTTGAACAAGTAGTGGTGGCATAAAAAAAAAGTTCCAAACAAATCTAAATTAGTAGTAGCACTCGTATTTCAAGACGTTGCACCTAATAGAAAAAAAATTACACTAACTTTCGGAATTGGAGTAGTGGCTCGGGACACCCCGAGCTCCACTAGGGTCCACCACTGGTATGGACCAACTTCCTAACAAAACTCCTCCTGATTTGCCAAAATATAAAGAGCAACAGAGAACTTGATGCATTGAAGGACACATACCAGCAACAAATTCATGATGGCAGTTATGAGAAATCCTGGTCTAGACTTCTATCTTGTCCCATCGAACCGAAGCAGATAAGGAAACGGGGAAAATCTACAAACAATACACCAAAAATTCCGACCGAAACTAAAATCAACTACAAAACACATCATTAACTTGACATGTAGCAACCTTAGAACTCTCATCCTCATCCGAATAAATACTTTAATATGCCAAAATCAGATTAGAGAAAGCAAAAGTAAGTCATAAATATACCAATATAGGGACTTCACAAACAGAAATTGGTTGACGAAATTACATAATGTAATCTTCCTGCAAACCCATAAACAAACCCATAAACAGGTTGTGAACTTGTGATCAAGATGCACATTGTAATTGTTGGTAATTTTAGTGTTATCAAAATATTTTAGTGTAATTATTATTGTTGTTGAGTTCACATTACTATCCGAGACCGGAGGTGCGGGGTGCACACTTGGAGTGTTAAATGTGAGCTCGGGTATAAGGGTATAAGGGGGTCTGAGGGTAGCACCCATGGGTACAGGGTTCCAAGGGGCAGAGCCCCTAGCGGGGTCTAGGCAGTGCCCTTTTTGGGGTCCACGGGGCAGAGCCCCTGGTGGTGGTCAAATGGCAATGCCCTTGTGAGGCTCGGCGAAACGCCCTGAAACCTAAACGAATTTCTATATCAACAAAGAGTCAGGACATGCATTTTCCCGCGAATACCCACTGATGACATCATGATGATGTAAGCATGGTTATTAAATGCCCTTTTTGGTGCCAATTTGGTGTAACTAGTTTTAACCGCTTTCCTTCCTTGTATAAATGCAAGCTAAATATTCCGGGAAATAGGTTGGTTTTTTCATACATATGAAATTGATCTTTTGCAACTCTTTATCTTTTAAGAACACAACACATCAAGGTATTTTTGTGTTTTATACTTTGGATTAGGCCCATAAACCAAATCAGATTTCTTTATATTATCCCACTTCTGAATTCATGTAACCCACGCTATAAGAGACAAATTATAGATTTCGGAAAGTGATATAATCACGATCCAAGTGATATCCTAGTATTATTGTTATTCTAAAATCTTTATATCTAAAAGCGAATAGGGGTGTTTGGGATTGTTTTTTTGAATCTCAAAATTGTTTTTGAACAAAGGTCTTTATTGAGTTAGTTATGGATTTTTTTTTAAAATTAACTTTTTAAAAAGTTTTTGGAATAGATTTTATAGTGGGAAAATTCAATAAGTCAATATGTTATTTTTAAAAAGTGTTTCGCTTAACTTTTATATGTAAAAACACTAAAAAGGGGTTATGCGGGTATAAGGTTAAATGATGTACTTATTGTGATAATTTTAGAATCAAAAAGCGAAAAACACATTAAACAGTCACGTCTCCATAAGTTTCCAAAACTCCTTTTAAATCTTATAGAAAAGTTGTTTTCAAACGTGTTTTTCAGTTGTCCAAAACAATTTTTTAACTTATTGACTTTTTCAAAAATTCAATAAGTCAATAAGTTGTGGTAAGTAATCCCAAAAACCATCTCATATCGGTTCATGTTCCAAAATGTGACAAAAATGAAGGGATAAGTCTTTAAAAAAACCATGACTTACTTACAAACCATGTTTTGAAAACCGGACCGGACCGACCCGACCGGTTCGACCGGGAACCGATCCCGGATCCGGTTCTTAATGGCCAAAAAACCGGTATTCATGTGAACCGGTAAAAACCGGTCGAACCGCTAAAAACCGGTCCGGTTGAACCGGTCAAAACCGAAAACTTTAAAAAATATATTTTTTTTATTTTTTGTATTTTTTATATAATTAAATATAATTATGACATCATCCGGTTTTTCCGGTTTTTAAGACCGGTCTGACCGGTTGGACTACTTGAACCATCGAACCAGACGACCGGTTCGGTCTCCGGTCCGGTTTTCAAAACCTTGCTTACAAATTTAGTCTTTTGGTATGCATTAATATTATGCAAACTTTTTGTTTAGGTTCAAAAAGAAAACTTTAATTAAAAAAATCGTAATATTTGTAGTTTTTATTCTATACCCATTTTTAAGTCAAAAATAAAACTTTTCAACTAAAGTTACTTTTTAGAAATTTTATTATTTAATCTTTAATTACACATTAGTATCACGTCACGTCTTCTCATCTTGATTCATCATCTTTCTTATTCTTCATATGCTTTCTGCCGAGATCGCCCTTTAGTAGTTGCCATCCCCGCCCACCGGGTTTAAAAGCAATCAACAAAATGGTCCTTGTCCAAGAAGTGATTCCTTGCATTAAAGCACATTCGGGGAGTTAAAGTATCGACGTCGTTACTACTAAGCTAGTTGTAAGGGACTTGATTGATACATGTAGTGAATGAAATCAAAGATTGAACCTATAACAATCAAGCCAATCGAGGCACAACCTTTTACTTCTCCAAATTCATAGTTGAATCTGCCAATGGCACATGCTTTCTACTTCTCGAAGCCTTTACCTTCTCCTAAATCTTCTGATAACTCCTTTTTGTGTTTTTCAGAGTAATCATGGGAGAAGGGTCTCTCTCTATTTAACGCACAAATGTACACGAGAATACAGGAGTAAGTCGCCGATAACTTCTCCACCCCCACACCGTGAAAATCTAATGGGAGATGGGATCACAATGGAACGTGGATGGTGAGGTTAACCATTTACATGGGAATATCACAAAGAAATCGATTGTTAGTAGGGATCATCAGAGCTTGAGGAAGGAGTTGTGGAGGAACCAATCGACAAATGTTGGAGATTGAAGACGGAGTTATGGATCGTGGGAGTTTGAAGATGGAGTTGGGTATTCTAGCTAAGTCCCAAAACATATAAATGACATTCAAATTGAAACATCTCAAAAATACGGTCCAAAATTTTCGTTTTTATTTATAATAAAACCATAGTAATCCAATCATCTCATAAAACATAAGTGGTAATATTTCAAAACATCATGTCAAAACACTGTACCAAAATCACAGATCAAAATATCAGAGTAAATCCTCCCAGGCTAAAACACTGTGGTGTGTACAATGCAGTCATCCCGAGCTCTTCCCTTTGCTACCGGAAGTACATGAAACCAAAACTGAAAACTATAAGCACGAAGCTTAGTGAGTCTCCCCAAACTACCACATACCATACACATAAACACATATAACATACATTGCGCCCCTCCCTACTACCTCGGGCACTGCCCAACATCGTCCTTGTCCGGCATCGGGCCCCGCCCAGCATCAGAATGCATCCGGAATCGGACCCCACCTGGCATCAGAACGAAATCCGGAAGCATACAAACATTCCTCGGGAACGGCCCCGACATCTGACCGTAGTTCGGAACATATAAATACAACACATGCAAGAATCACAAAGACATCAAGCATACTAACATTCTTCCGGTATCGCCCCGGCATCGGATCGAAATCTGGAAAAACATGTAAACCTACATCGGCCCCGGCCTTGGTGCCTTCGACCCATTCCTACTGGAGGAAAACTCACCTCAAATGTCGAGTGAAGTAGCTAAACGTCTCTGCTCCGCAACCGGCTCTACTCACGCCCTATACAAAACAACCCCTTAGATATCATTCCTTACTTCAAGACCCCTTCACGGGTCAACCTTGGTCAAAGTCAATATCCAAGTCTAAGTCAACGCTCAGTCAAAGTCAAAGTCAACAATCCGAGTTGAATCAACTCATTGAGTCTTCCCCCTGACTCGCCGAGTTCCCTTGCTACTCATAGTCGTGATAACACGAGCCAACTCGTCGAGTCCCTTCACAGACTCGTCGAGTTCTACCTTGTACAGAATCGGGACAACTCGACTCAACTCATCGAGTCCCTCACTGGACTCGCCGAGTTCCTCAGTCTGTTTGGGCCATCTTAATGGATTAAGCCCCTACTCTTCAGATCTAAGCTTCATACCTCTCATATACCCTGAAAATGTCCTTTTAAGGGTAAAGTTTCCAACTTTACCCGTTAATACCTTTTCTTAATGGGTTTAGCTCAAACCCTAACTCCTTAGGACCTAGATATTGGTCCACAAGCTATCCATACTCCAAACTAAAGCCTGCAAACAGAGATCTAGACCTTAAACACTACATAGACACGTAAAGCTTCCACCTTTCACTCCATGCATGGCCTTTTAGAGATTAAAATGCCAAAATGACATCCTATGGCTTGCATGGGGCTTCAATGGCCATAAAGTTTGCACCTTTATGCCATGAAAGTCCTCTAAAATCCCAGATCTAAAGGTATACCACTTGGGACGTCGATATCCCAAGGATCAAGCTTCTTGGACCAAAAACCCAATAAAGTGAAAATAAGGAGAACTAAGAGACTACTAAGCAAGTTAGAGACTTTATTACTAGAAAATGATGAGGATGAAAGGAAGTCTCTGGATCTACTATCTTTTCTATGAATCCTCTAGCTTCTTCTTCTTCTACAAGGTTCAAAACACACAAAGTTCACTAAAAAATGGCTCACAAGCTCACAATGCATTAGGGTTTCTGAAACTAGGGTTTGGGACTTGAAGGCTGGAAATGAGGCTAACAACTGGGGATTAGGATACTTAAATAGGGTGCAAAACCATGAAATTAGGGTTTCATCCTGGCAGCCCTACTCGTCGATTTGAGGCTCTCAACTCGTCGAGTAGGTGACTTAAAATTCTGCATCAAATATCGTTCCTACTCGACGAGTTTGGGGCTCCCAAATTGTCGAGTTGCTCTACAAAATTGAATAAATTATGATTAAATGCGTACCAGGAACCAGGCGTTACAATTCTCCCCCACTTGTCTTAGACTTCGTCCTCGAAGTC
This sequence comes from Lactuca virosa, assembly GCF_052849685.1. Lineage (NCBI taxonomy): Eukaryota > Viridiplantae > Streptophyta > Magnoliopsida > Asterales > Asteraceae > Lactuca > Lactuca virosa. The sequence continues at coordinate 76,197,695 of NC_136431.1, forward strand.
TGCTGCGTCTGGAAACAACTCCGGGTAGTGCTCCTTCATCTCCTCCTCAGGCTCCCAATTCCACTCTGAGCCCTTGCGGTGCTGCTATTGCACCTTCACCTGCTCAACCCTCTTGTTCCTCAGCTGCTTCGTCTTCTTGTCTAGAATAGCTACCGGTCTCTCGTTGTAATTCAGGCTGTCATCAACCTGAATATCCTTTAGAGGCACAACCGCTAAGTCATCTACTAAGCACTTCTGCAGCTGAGAAACATGGAAAGTGTTGTGGATCTGGTTGAGCGCTATTGGAAGATTAAAACGGTAAGCAACCCGGCCTACTCGAGCCAAGACCCTGAACGGATCGATGTATCTGGGGCCTAGCTTTCCCCGCTTCCTGAACCGGATGACACCTTTCCAAGGTGACACCTTCAAGAGGACCATGTTGCCCACTTGAAACTCCAGGTCTAAACGACGCTTGTCGGCATAGCTTTTCTGCCGACTCTGAGCAGTTTGGAGCCTGATCTGAACCTGCTGGATCCTCACAGTGGTCTTGAGTACTACCTCCGTACTCCCCACGACCCCCTGACCGACTTCGCCACAACAGATTGGGGTCCTACACTTCCTCCCGTAGAGCATCTCGAAGGGAGGTCGGTCTATACTGGTGTGATAACTGTTGCTATACGAAAATTCCGCTAACGGAAGATACGTATCCCAACTGCCACCGAAATCCAAAACACATGCGTGCAGCATGTCCTCGAGAGTCTGTATCGTCCATATGAGGGTGGAAAGCGGTGCTAAAGTGGAGACGAGTACCCATCTCGTCGTGAAACCATTTCCAAAATATGGAAGTGAAACGAACGTCCCGGTCTGACACCACTGACACCGGCACTCCATGACGTGCCACTACCTCACGAACGTAGATCTCGGCTAGCTTCTCAACCGATATAGTCTCCTGGATCAGGATAAAATGTGCACTCTTGGTCAACCGATCCACGAGGAACCATATCGAATATACTCCACATGCGGTCCTGGGAAGCTTGGTGATGAAAGCCATGGTGATGTGTTCCCATTTCCACACGGGAATGTCCAACGGCTGCATCTTGCCGTGTGGTCGCTGGTGCTCGGCCTTGACCTTCCTGCAGGTCAAACACCGCTCTACGTACCATGCTACGTCCCGCTTCATGCAAGGCCACCAGTAATCAGGGAGAAGATCCCGATACATCTTCGTCGCCCTGGGATGGATAGAGAACCTCGACTTGTGGGCCTCATCCATCACAACCTGTCGTACCCCACCCCAGTACGGAACCCAGACCCTTCCATGCAGGGTCAACAACCCACGACTGTCATAATCAAATGAGTCCACCTGGCCTATGATCCGCTCACACTTCCGACGTTCCTCCTTCATACCCTCGACCTGCGCCTCTCAAATCTGCTCCAGGAATGGAGTAATCACTTTCATCCTCATAGACATGTCTCTAATCGGAAGCCGCCACCACCTTGCGGCTAAGAGCATCGGACACCATATTGGCCTTGCCCGAGCGGTAAAGGATCTCACAATCGTAATCCTTCACCACATCTAGCCACCGACGCTGCCTCATGTTCAGATTCGGCTGATCCATAAGGTACCTCAAACTCTTGTGGTCCGTGTAAATGGTACAACGGACCCCATAGAGGTAATGCCGCCAAATCTTGAGGATGAAAACCACAAACCCTACCTCTAAATTATGCGTCGGATAGTTCGCCTCGTGAGGCTTTAACTGCCTCGAAGCGTAAGCTATCACATGACCCCGCTACATCAATACCACGCACATGCCTATGATCAAAGTGTCATAGTAGACTACAAAGTCATTGACTCCCTCCGACAAAGTCAAAATCGGTGCCTTGCATAACCGTTGTCTGAGAGTCTCGAAGGCTGCCTGCTGCTCAGGCCCCCATCGGAATGTCACCGAATTCTTGGTCAGTCGAGTCAAAGGAACAATGATCTTGGAGAAATCCTGGATGAATCTCCGATAATAACCTGCCAGACCAAGAAAACTCTGAATCTCAGTTGGAGACCTCGAAACCTCCCACTGCATGACGACCTCTATCTTGGCCGGATCGACCAAAATACCCTTCTGGTTAACAAGGTGCCCCATAAACTGCGCATCGCGCAACCAGAACTCACACTTGGAGAACTTTGTGAAAGGTATTTCCCTCTTCAGTGTCTCCAGCACCTCCCTCAGGTGCTCCTCATGCTGCTCCTGAGTCTTGGAATAAACCAAGATGTCACCAACGAAGACTTGATGGGTTTTGAGCATTCTAACACTTCTATGGTGTACATGCAACCCTAGATGCTTTGGATCTATGTTTTGTCTAATATACATGCAAACTTTCAAAATTCCAAAGCGTCATCCTAACTACCATACAATGGTGTATCTATACTAGTTAGATGACATATCTTTTAGTGAAGTTGAAAACCTTGAAGCTTTAAGAGCCTAGCACCAATAATGTGAATGCCTCAAATGGAACCACAAATCACCACCAACAACTGGAAGAACTAGAGAGAGGTTATTTGCACACACTAATTTTGGCTAGCACTCTTTAAAATGCTCTAGTTGTCGATTTCATGCAATAGAGGGCTTCTTATATAGTGTGGCTACATTAGGGTTACACCATGCAAACCCTAATGTGAATGACTTTCCACATTCCTCATGCTCCAAGGGTTTTAACCTCCACGGAGTATCCATGAGTCACCACATGGGTTTAGCCCAACATAAGGAATAATGGATCATTAGCCCACTTTTTAAGAATGGTAGATTTACACAATCAATCACCATATATTTAATTAATCTCTTTTGATCACAAAATTAATTCCAAATTAATTCTTGATCAATACTAATTAAATAATATGATTTCATATTAATATATTAGAACTTTTAATATATTAATAAATCATAAATAACCTCTTCTCAAAAGTCCATCCTTACAGATTGTTCTGATGAAGTGCACCCGAAATGGACCATGCTACTCTCAGGTCAAGTACATACCAAATATAGTTATGGACTTAGACACCTTATCCAACAGTCTCCCACTTGGATAAGTCTAATAACTATATTTGTAAGTATAACTTCAGGATCCGACTAGCAATCGTGGGTCTTAAATGCTTTTGTCGAACTTAGACGTACCATCTTAGATAAGTGATCATAGAATCCTCTGTTCTCAAGATATCAGCCGAACAAACACATGGAACACAGTCAATATTATTGTCCAGCAGTTTGTTTCCCGATTTCTGATTCGTTTTACATATAACTTAATCAAACACATCAATTTAGTTCTGACCGGGCCCAACATACAAGTCAAAACAAAATCATCGAGGGGCCCAAGATATCGCTTTTAATCCCTAAGGACTAAACGGAACAGATAAACTTTGACAGTATATGCTTGTACTAACTATTCATTGAACCATACACAACAACACGTTTTATAACATCGAGTTACCGATGCATTTTCGTACTATCAATGTACGACCACCTCATAGTTAACAACTCATTTATCTAGGTTTGAAGATTATATGATATTATCGTCTCGCGATCACTCGAGATAAATTCCATGAAGTGATACAAGTGAGCGTGGGTTGAATCAAATGCTCGGACCTTATGAGCACTCATGAATGTCATAGCAATGTCTAACCATTTCTGACAATCTACAAGCCAAATTCATGACAGTCTTGCTTCAATACCTACTTCCAAAGTATGATCGACTGTGGATGGTTTGAATAATCCAATTATTCTGGAAGTCAAAACATGCAAAAATGAAACAATAGTAAAACAATTGACATGAGACGGTACCATACTAGTAAATAAAAAACACCTTTTATTTAAGCATCAAATGTCAATTACAGTTTATCTATTACAAGTTTCGAATCCGCTATCTAATCATTAATACTATTATCATCCCTCAGCCCAATGCACCTCGCATGCTGTAAATGCTTAACCTTACTCAGTCCCTTCGTAAGGGGATCTGTCGGGTTCTCATCTGATGATACCCTCTTTGCCATGAGGAGTCCTTCTTCTATCTTGTGTCTTATGAAGTGATATTTCCTGTCGATGTGTCTGGACCTTCCATGATCCCTTGGTTCCTTTGCTAAGGCAACCGCACTATTGCTGTCATAGAAAATCTCCACAGGCTCCTTTATAGCTGGTACAACTCCAAGCTCTCCGATGAAGTTCTTCAGCCATATCGCCTCCTTCGCCGCTTTGCTTGCTGCTACGTACTCTGATTCGCACGTTGAATCAGCTACAGTCTCCTGCTTGGAACTTTTCCAAGTTATTGCTCCTCCATTCAGGGTAAAGACCCAACCCGACTGAGAGCGGAAATTATCTCTGTTGGTTTGAAAGTTGGCGTCACTATACCCCACCACTCTCAAGTCATCACTCCCACCAAGTTTAAGGACCCAATCCTTAGTCCTTCGCATGTACTTGAGAATTTTTTTCACCGCAGTCCAGTGCGCCTTGCTAGGATTCCCTTGATATCTGCTGACCATGCTCAAAGCAAATGCCACATCAGGGCGAGTACAAGTCATAGCATAGATGATCGAGCCAACAATGGAAGCATATGGTAATCGACTCATCTCAGCTATCTCAGCCTCTGTACTCGGACTCTGAGCTTTACTCAATTTGGAATTGCTCGGATCGGTAAGTCACCTTTCTTGGAATTATGCATGTTGAACCACTTCAACACTTTGTCCAAGTAGGTACTTTGACTAAGTCCAATTAGTCTCTTACTCCTATCTCTCAATATCCTTATCCCTAGGATATAGGCAGCTTCTCCAAGGTCCTTCATAGCGAAACACTTCCCAAGCCAGGATTTCACCTCCTGCAAGGTTGGGATGTCATTTCCTATGAGTAGTATGTCATCCACATACAGTACCAAAAATCTAACTATACTCCCACTAGCTCTGACATATACACATGACTCATCCTCACTTCTCGAAAAGCCAAACTCTTTGACTTTCTCATCGAAACAAAGATTCCATCTGCAAGATGGTTGTTTCAATCCGTAAATGGATTTCTCAAGCTTACACACACTATTAGGGCACTTAGCATCGACAAAACCCTCTGGCTAACTCATGTAAACATCCTCAGCCAACTCCCATTAAGGAAAGCAGTTTTGACATCTATTTGCCATATTTCATAGTCATGAAACGCAGCAATGGCTAGCATAACCCTAATAGACTTAATCTTCACTACTGGTGAGAAGGTCTCATCATAGTCAACTCCTAGAGTTTGAGGAAAGCCCTTCGCAACCAGTCGCGCCTTATAAGTGTGTACCTTCCCATCTATGTCGGTTTTCTTCTTGAAGATCCATTTGCACCCGACTGTCTTACGACCCGGTACATTGTTAACCCATTTCCAAACTGGATTGTCATACATGGACTGAATCTCGTTGTCCAGCGCCTCTTTCCATTTAGCAGACTTGGGGCCTGCCATGACTTCCTTTTAGTTGTTAGGTTCATCCAAATTTATCAGTGTGCTGTCACTGATAAATGTATCCCCCTCAGATGTTATATGAAAACCATATAACACAGGTGGAACACTAACTCTACTGGAATGCCTCAAAGGTACGGACTCGTCAATTGGCTCAACAGGAATTTCCTCCTTAGGTTGACCGCTAGTGTTTGAGGTTCCTTCATCGGTTAACTCTTGAAGTTCTTCAAGGTCAATTTGCCTCCCACTGTCCCCTTGAAATATAAGTTCCCTCTCTCGGAAAACCCCTCTCCTCACAACGAAGACAACATTGTCACTCGGTCTGTAGAAGAGATAACCAAAGGACTTTTGTGGGTAGCCGATGAAAATACACCGCTCACTCCAAGGTTCGAGCTTGTCGTGAGTCTCGCGCCTCACGAAAGCCTCGCAACCCCAAACCTTGATGTGTGCTAACGAGGGAGCCTTCCCTGTCCACATCTCATGAGGTGTTTTGGCAACCTTTTTAGTTGGGACTCGATTAAGGATATGGGTGGCAGTCTCCAAGGCATACCCCCAGAATGAGACTGGTAACAAAGCTCGACTCATCATGGAACGAACCATGTCTAACAAGGTTCGGTTGCGCCTCTCAGCCACACCATTAAGTTGTGGTGTCCTAGGTGGCGTCAACTGTGAAACAATTCCACACTCCTTAAGATAGTCCAGGAATTCGATACTAAGATACTCACCACCACGATCGGATCGAAGCATCTTTATCTTCCTGCCCAGTTGATTCTCCACTTCTTGCTTAAAATCTTTGAATTTCTCAAAGGTTTCTAACTTATGCTTGATTAAGTAGATATAACCATATCTTCTGTAATCATCAGTAAAAGTCACATAGAAGTGTTTAACATCCCTTGTGGCGGTTCTGAAGGGCCGACACACATCGGTGTGTATGAGATCCAACAAACCCTCACCCCTTTCACAAGAACCAGTGAAGGGTGACTTAGTCATTTTTCCAAGCAAACAAGACTCGCAAGTGTCATCCGACCTTAAGTCGAATGACTCCAGAAATCCAGCCTTCTGGAGTTGGCCTATGCGCTTCTTGTTGAAATATCCAAGACGACAATGCCACAAGGATGCCTTATCCAAATCATTAGAAGAATCGATATGAAACACATTATTTCCTAAGTTGTCTACAACAATCACAGTTTTATATACACCATTACAAGGTAATGCTCTAAAATAAAAAATACCATTATAATAAGCATTTATTGCACCAATTTCATTATCAAACGAAAATATGAAACCTTGTTTGTACAAACCATAAAAGGAAATAATATTTCTCGCCATATCAGACGAGTAGCAACAATTATTCAAATCTATTTCTAACCCACTACTAAGCAATAAAGAGTAAACTCCAATCTTGGTGATAGGTGAAACCTTCCTATTCCCCGTGATCAAGTTTATCTTCCCATGCTCCACATCCTTACTTCTTTTTAGGCCCTACACATCAGAACAAATGTAAAATACACAACCTATGTAAAGCACCCAAGAGTTAGAATGTGATGAGTTTTTATATAGAATAGTATAAATACCTGCATAGGTGGGTTTAACCTTCCCATCCTTGACATACTGCAAGTATTTGGGGCAGCTTCGCTTCCAGTGCCCCTTTTCATGGCAATAGATACATTCTGCTTCTTTTGGGATGGTCGAGGGAGTAGCAGAACCTCCTTTGGTTCCACTTCAAGAGGATCCATCAAGAGACTTTCCCTTGCGGCTCTTGGAAGGAGCCTTCCTCTTCTTCCACTTACCTTGCCCAATTGTCAGAACATGGGCATTAGCAGTAAGAGTGGTTACAATAGATTTACCTTTGAGACCACTTTCGGCAGTCCTCAAAAGGCCCTGAAGCTTGCTCAGAGTGACTTCCTCCTTGTTCATATGATAAGTCATGCGGAACTGATCATAACATGGAGGTAAGGAGTGTAGAATAATATCTATAGCCAGCTCCTCATCAAAGTTCACATTCAATTTGAGCAGATGGTCCACAAACCTTTGCATTTTCTACAAGTGGCCCGTGATGGGTTCACCATCCTTCATCTTTGTTGTAATCATGGAGCAGATGATTTCATACCGCTCTTGACGAGCACTCTGATGGTATCTCTCCATCAGGTCCTGGTGCATCTCAAAAGGGTAGAAGTCCTCATAGGACTTTTGGATTTCATGAGACATGGTGCAAGCACGATACAAGCTACCTTGGTGGCATCTTTCTCATGTACCCTGAAATCAGCAATCTCCTGAGGAGTAGCAGTAGACTCATCGATTTCCTTAAGATCACTGTCGAGGACATATTCCTTGTCCTCGTAGCGAGTGACCATCCTGATGTTCCTAATCCAATCATTGAAATTAGTCCCATTAAAGATGACTCTCCCACAAAGGTTCATGAGAGAGAAGGAGCCGGTAGGGTTTGAGCTAGAAGCAGTGTTGGTAGACATCTGAAAAGAAGGAAAGAAAAAGTTTAGATTAGATAAAGAGTCCTTAACATAACACCCAAAATGAAATATTAAGGCTAGGACCCAACAAAATATTTTACAATTTGGAAGAGGGATGTCGTAATCCAACTTGCAAAATATTTGAAGGTAGGTAAATTACGATTTACCAATTTCCACCACGAAAACGAAATTTGTTAATTAAGTTTTAATTGGATTTGAAACTCCTAGATCCTTTGAGATTCATTAAACAATTCAATGGCATGTTTAAATCTCTATTATGCCCTTCAGGTTTGTAACTGGGATACCGAGCATCACAAAAAAGGTGTGAATAACCATGCAAATGTACTTGGTACTCTCAATGTCAATTATCACCTTAATCAATATACCGATTAACCACTCACACTCCATTGACCTTATGATAAACATTAAGCTACCCTTTCCCACCCTTACTAGTCCAAGTTAATGTGCCGGTTAACCACACACACTCCATTAACGACTTGGTAAGGTGAAATGTGTAATTTCATGGATTAGCATCAATTTCACATTTTCCTAAAGTAACTAAGATTGGGAATTTATAAAAGGTTTAGTTACTTTATATTTATGATTATACTTTTAATGAGAATTATAGTCTTTTGCCCGACTTGTTCGGCTAACGACCCTCCACTAGTCAAGGAAGCGGTGGGTGAGAGTGGACACCCATTAAACCTCCATTTTATAGGAAGTAACCTTATACCCCCCTTATAGACCGGCTTCGTGAATGAGGCCTACTAACGGTAAAACCGACTTGTCTTATACATATATATAAATATTAAACCTATAATATTATAATAGTATAAGGGTTGAATTTTAACTTTTAAAATTCTAAGGTTTAGAATTAAAGTTTCATTTAGTGAGACTTTACAAATTCCAAAACTTAAGGGCAAGTTTTGAAACTTGTAAAAACTCTTCAAGTCCATAACATATGAGTTTAATGACATCTTTAATAGAAAAACCTTTCATGTTCCATAACATCCATAACTTGAGGACAAGTTATGGAGTCCATTAAAAACATTTAAAACATTATTTAACTAATACAATAATCAAATAATTCATAGAAGATACAAACTAACTCATATGAACAAGACATGAAACTTTGACAATTATCTTTTAAATTGGATTAGCATGATCATTACCACATCAAAAACAAGTTTATAAGTTCAAAAATAGTTTGTGGTAATGATCCTAGTCCAATTCCAACCTTCAAACTCGAAAATCTGCACTCTGGAGCACCAACTCGTCGAGTGCATGAACTGACTCGGCGAGTTGGTCAGATTTGTGAGGGGACTCGGCGAGTTCCGCAGTGGACTCGGCGAGTCCACTGTCCAAAAAGCAGAAAATTGATCTTTTAAGCATTTGAAAGCAAGGAGCATCAAGTATATTGTAAAACAATCATAGACTCTGATACCACTGATGGGTTTTGAGCATTCTAACACTCCTATGGTGTACATGCAACCCTAGATGCTTTGGATCTATGTTTTCTCTAATATACATGCAAACTTTCAAAATTCCAAACCATCATCCTAAATATCATACAATGAAGTATCTATACTACAAAATTCTAGTTAGATGACATACCTTTTAGTGAAGTTGAAAACCTTGAAGCTTTAAGAGCCTAGCACCAATAACGTGAATGCCTCAAATGGAACCACAAATCACCACCAACAACTGGAAGAACTAGAGAGAGGTTATTTGCACACACTAATTTCGGCTAGCACTCTTGAAAATGCTCTAGTTGTCAATTTCATGCAATAGAGGGTTTCTTATATAGTGTGGCTACATTTGGGTTACACCATGCAAACCCTAATGTGAATGACTTTCCACATTCCTCATGCTACATGGTTTTTAACCTCCACGGAGTATCCATGAGTCACCACATGGGTTTAGCCCAACATAAGGAATAATGGATCATTAGCCCACTTTTTAAGAATGGTAGATTTACACAATCAATCACCATATATTTAATTAATCTCTTTTGATCACAAAATTAATTGCAAATTAATTCTTGATCAATACTAATTAAATAATATGCTTTCATATTAATATATTAGAACTTATAATATATTAATAAATCATAAATAACCTCTTATCAAAAGTCCATTCTTACAGATTGTTCCGGTGAAGTGCAACCCAAATGGACAATGCTACTCTCGAGTCAAGTACATACCAAATATAGTTATGGACTTTGACACTTTATCCAACAAGACTATCACAGACCGGTCCATCATCGGCTTGCACACGTGGTTCATGAGATCCATGAATGCGGCTGGAGCATTGGTGAGCCCAAACGTCATCACGAGGAACTCATAGTGACCATAGCGGGTCCTAAAAGCTGTCTTCTGCACATCCTCGTCTCTGACTCGCATTTGGTGATAACCCGATTGCAGATCAATCTTGGAGAACCAAGATGCACCCTGTAGCTGGTCAAACAAATCATAAATCCTCGGGAGGGGATAACGGTTCTTCACCATTACCTTATTCAGCTCCCGGTAGTCTATGCACATCCGATGTGACCCATCCTTCTTCTTCACAAACAGGATCGGGGCTCCCCATGGCGAACTACTCGTCCTGATAAATCCCTTATGTAGCAGCTCTTGCAGCTGCATAGACAACTCCTGTATCTCGGGAGGAGCCAACCGATATGGTGCCTTGGATATCGGAGCCGCACCAAGGACTAGGTTAGTCCTGAACTCAACTTGTCTCTCCGGAGGTATCCTAGGCAAATCCTCTGGTAATACATCCGGGTACTCTCGCACGATCGGTACATCATCCACTGTCGCCTTACCCTTATCTTGGGTATCCATAACATAGGCGACATACCCTGCGCAACCCTGCTGAAGGTAGCGCTTCGCCCTCGCTGCTAAACATAAAGTCGCTCCACACTGCGGCCTCTGGCCCTGAATCACTAACCCTCCCCGACTAGGAGTCCGAAATCTCACTAGCTGCTGCTCGCATTCGATTACTACCCCCATTGGGGCTTAACCATTTCATAACCACTATAACCTTATTCCCTCGCAAGGGAATGTGGACCAAATCCACGGAAAACTGCTCGTCGAACAATTGTAGGGTACATCCCCGATGCACCCTCGTAACCCGAACGGTCCTATCATCCGCTATCTCTACATCCAGTGGACAGTCTAGCTCCCCCGGAGCTCCAACAAATCGCTTGCTAAGTGCGAGCGACACAAAAGATCGGGTAGCCCCCGAATCGAACAATAATAGAGCTGATATATCGTTCACTAAGAACGATCCTATAACAAAACAAGTAAACATAAGCGATAATCAATACAAATAAAGAGATAAGGAGAGAATATATACCCGTCACAACATCGGGAGCTGTACGTGCCTCCTCTGCAGTAAGCTGAAAAGCTCTGCTCCTCACCGTAGGCGCCTCTGCCCGGCTCTAATGGCCACCTGTAATCCTCAATGTGGCAGGAGCGGGTGCCGACACCTATCCTGCTGCTGCTAAACCCGGGCATTAGGTCCTTTTGTGGCCCCTCTGATTGCACTGAAAGAAAATCAAATCTGAAACTGCTGTGGTGGTGGTGGTGGTAGCAGTACAATCTCTGATCATATGACCAGTTTAGCCGTACTTGAAGCAACCCGAATTCCACGCCCTGTACGCCCCCTCGTGCATCTTGCCGCACTTGCCACACCGGCTGCGGCCCTGATGGCTCCTCGATCTGTGATATGATACCTTGGCCTTCTTGCCCGCACTACCTGTCTGAACCCCATCTGGTTTCCTCTTCCTCTCCATCTCCAAATCCAGCTCCCTCTCGTGAGCCCTAGCAATTGTATCCTCCAACGTCTTACAGCTGGATCGGCTCACAAACTGGCGGATATCACTCCACAACATCTCATGATATCGGGCCTTTTTCATCTCCTCGTCCGCCACGTACTGAGGAACGAGAAGCGCCTTCTCCTTGAACATAGCGGTGATCTCGACCACCGTCTCCGTATTCTGTTGGAGGTCCTTGAACTCCCTCGCAAGTTGTTGTACCTCAATCACAGGTGCAAACTCGATCCTGAACCTGGCCGAAAAATCACTCCAAGTCATGGCATCAATAGCGGCATCATCTCCAATAGCTCTCCCAACCTCCTCCCACCAATCTCGTGCCCTGTCCTTCGGGAGGCAGGAAGCAAGTCGAACCTTGTCCCCCTCAGGACATCTGCTGGTGCAAAAGGCGCTGGCGACATCTGCCAACCATCTGCCGCTAGCAATGGGGTCTCGAGCCCCATAATAGTCGGGAGCTCCACAGGCTCTAAACTACCTGAATATTAATGTGCGCGACCCTATCATGGCCACCACCTCAGTGTGGAATGAACTCAGTTTCTCATCCAACAGCTCCAAGATACCCTCATTGGTCGTACTGAAGATCACATGAGTCTGGTCTAAAATGTTGCGTCTGATCTCAGATGAGATGAACTCTCTCGTCTGCTCGTCTAACTGCCCGGCTCTAGAGCCCAAGCCTGATCCCTCACCAGTGCCTGAAGTGCCAACTGGTCTAGTGTGTAGCGTCACAATACTAAAAATACACCATAACAAACATCAGTATACACATCATAACTCGAGGGATCTCGCATACTACAAGTTTCCTGGGTTCGTCTCAGCCTTCCTTGATTTGAGTACGGATCATCTGCTTTTAGTAGTACGGGCCCATACTACCTTCCACATATATCTGTACTTTCCTCAAGAACTGCCTTGACTCCACCAAGTCCCTTCTACTGCTACTGCTGTTCTCACGTTAATCTCCTCCTGGGCTTGCCCTAGGTAATCACCAACCCACTCTTCGCCATCAACTGCATAAGAAGTCCCTGCTATCTCCCTTTAACTAGCTTGTGAATACCATTACATATCACTAAGACCAGATAATTCTTCGAATGAGAGGTCCTACCCTACAACGGTTAGACTCAGACAAGAGCTGCGAAATAGAGCTAAACCTAACCTTCTGAAATTATTTAGTCCTTGCAATATGTAACTTAACATTTTCGTTTACTAGTTAGTTAGAGATAACTAGAACTCCTAAAAGCACAAAGCAAGCAACATTCGAGCATTGAGTATACATAATGAAGCATATCCTAATCAGGCCATCATATCACTGACTAATTTGTATTAGCATGCAGTTCATAAAGTTAATACACATATAACAGACACATAAGGTATCCTTCCTAGATCCTTAGCCCTAATTTAGCATGCAGTTCTCATAAGCATATCATAACATACACTTGTATGAGTAATTTTGGAGTACTTACTTGAGATCGGCTGATTGCATGCACCACACCCTTTTCTCTTTTCAAAGTTCTTTTTCTCTTTTCAAAATTCTTTTATAAAAATGATATTCTTTTGAAAATTTTCATACCAAGTCCTCAGTTTGAGTCCAAACACACCCGAGAGTGTCCCCGAATCCCTCAAACCAAGGCTCTGATACCAACTTGAAACATCCCATAAAGACGGTCCATAAATTTCATTTTTATTTATAATAAAACCATAGTAATCCAATCATCTCATAAAAACATAAGTGGTAATATCTCAAAACATCATGTCAAAACACTGTATCAAAATCAGATATCAAAATATCAGAGTAAATCCTCCCAGGCTAAACAATATGGTGTGTATAATGTAGTCATCCCGAGCTCTTCCCTTTGCTTCTGGAAGTACCTGAAACCAAAACTGAAAACTGTAAGCACAAAGCTTAGTGAGTCTCCCCAAACTACCACATACCATACACATAAACACATATAAAATACATTGGGCCCCTCTCCAGTACCTCGAGCACTGGCCGACATCGGCCTTGTCCGGCATCGTGCCCCGCCCAACATCAGACTGCATCCGGCATAGGGCCCCGCCCGACATTGAGGAAAGGTCGGCATACTGCATAACTACTAATACACAAAACATGAGCATAATCACTTAATTATAGACATATGAACATTCCTCGGGCCCCGCCCGACATCGGACCGAAATCCGGAAGCATACAAACATTCCTCGAGAACCGCCCCGGCATCGGACCGTAGTCCGGAACAAACAAATACAACACATGCAAGAATCACAAAGACATCAATCATACTAATATTCTTCGGGTACCGCCCCGACATCGGATCGAAATCCGAAAAAACTTATAAACCTACATCGGGCCCTGCCCGGCATCAGACCTTAATCTGGAACATACTAACATACATAAAAGGGCCAGCCTTGGTGCCTTCGACCCGTTCCTACTGGAGGAAAACTCACCTCAAATGTCGAGTCAAGTAGTTGAACGTCTTTGCTCCCGCAACCGGCTCTACTCACGCCCTATACAAAACAACCCCTTAGATATCATTCCTTACTTCAAGACCCCTTCACGAGTCAACCTTGGTTAAAGTCAATGTCCAAGTCTAATTCAACGTTCAGTCAAAGTCAAAGTCAACAATCTGAGTTGAATAAACTCATTGAGTCATCCTCCTGACTCGTCAAGTTCCCTTACTACTCATAGTCGTGATAATACGAGCCAACTCGTCGAGTCCCTTCACAAACTCGTCGAATTCTAACTTGTACAGAATCGGGACAAATCGACTCAACTCGTCGAGTCCCTTACTAGACTCATCGAGTTCCTAAGTCTGTTTGGGCCATCTTAATGGATTAAGCCCCTACTCTTCAGATCTAAGCTTCATACCTCTCATATACCCTAAAAATGTCCTTTTAAGGGTAAAGTTTCCAACTTTACCCGTTAATACCTTTTCTTAATGGGTTTAGCTCAAACCCTAACTCGTTAGGACCTAGATCTTGGTCCACAAGCTATCCATACTCCAAACTAAAGCCTACAAACAGAGATCTAGACCCTAAACACTACATAGACACGTAAAGCTTCCACCTTTCACTCCATTCATGGCCTTTTGGAGATTAAAAGGCCAAAATGACATCCTATGGTTTGCATGGGGCTTCAATGGCCATAAAGTTTTCACTTTTATGACATGAAAGTCCTCTAAAATCCCAGATCTGAAGGTATACCCACTTGCTACGTCCATATCCCAAGGATCAAGCTTCTTGGACCAAAAACCCAATAAAGTGAAAATAAGGAGATCTAAGAAACTACTAAGCAAGTTAGAGACTTGATTACCAGAAAATGATGAGGATGAAAGGAAGTCTCTATATCTACTATCATTTCCTTGAATCCTCTAGTTTCTTCTTCTTCCACAAGCTTCAACACACACAAAGTTCACTCAAAAATGGCTCACAAGCTCACAAACACATTAGGGTTTGTGAAACTAGGGTTTGGGACTTGGAGGCTGGAAATGAGGCCAGCAAGTGGGGATTAGGATGCTTAAATAGGGGTGCAAAACCCTGAAATTTGGGTTTCATCCTGGCAGCCCTACTCGTCGAGTCGAGGCTCTCAACTCGTTGAGTAGGTGACTTAAAATCCTGCGTCAAATCTAGTTCCTACTCGACGAGTTTGGGGCTCCAAACTCGTCGAGTTGCTCCACAAAATTGAATAAATTATTATTAAATGCGTACCGGGAACCAGATGTTATATTAATTATAACATTTATCTATTTTTTACAGATTTACCAATAAACCTTGGGGAATTGTCTATGTCCCTCCTATGTGACAAAGAAAATTATACATCATGTTCCACTTCATTTTATAACGTTTTTATTTATTTAATATTTCATTAATTGTCAAAGAAATATTAAAACCTAATATATGTTTTCTTCACCTCTAAGAGCATCTTTATGGTGAACCTTACAAAGACTAATTACTTTTGTCACGTCATCGTTCAACTCACTTTGTCTAACAAAAAACTTTTTACTTAATATCATCTCAAACGGTTAACCCTTTCAATCATTCTTTTCTGAAATTAACTAACTTATCATTCATCTATCTTAAATGTTTTATAAGGCTCTCTCATATAATTTATAGTTTTACTAACATATGTTATTACTTCGTCGACTACTTTTCCTAAACTATAAAAAATGATAAAAGTTCTCACATATGCGATTAAAAATAAATTACAAAAACTATAAATTATTACATAACCGGAACATTATATATTTTCATATATATATATATATATATATATATATATATATATATATATATATATATATATATATATAGACTTAGATTATTCTATTCGAAGTAATTATTGTGTTATTGTATGTATAAATGTGAGTCAATCATTTTACTTATTTTAAAAAAGTGATTAATACATATTATTAAATTAAAGATAATTGAAAAATATCATCTAATTTCATTCTAAGGGTATTTTAGACAATTTAGATAAATTTAAAAAAGGAAAATTCCATATTTTTTGGGATAATTAACTCTCTTGATTTTAAAATTCTAATTTTTTTATTTACTTTAATTTTAATTATATCGTAATTTTTATAATTAAACCCGATTTTATTCTGTCAGAATGACATTCTTTTTATAATGATATTCTATGAAAATGCAAGCCATAAACTAATAAAGAGACTTATTTCTCGCAGAATAAACAAATTTTTAGATACAAGTTAAATATTTTCTATCACATCCTTGAAAAAATAAAAAACTTTATATTTTATTCTATAATAATGAAACACTCCCTAATAACAAACAAATATAATATGTAGATTATTCTATTGGAATATACTATTACATATACTCTTATCATTCTATTATAGATTAATCTAACAGAATATGACAATGAGTAGTGCATTTTTCTGGAAGATCGGTGACCATTGAGGATTGTTCATGTCTATCCCACACGCATTCATCAAACCTTCGGGTCATTGATCATCATGTACTTCATTCATTCTATGAGAATAACTGTCATGAAAATGAATTATGTAAGAATAAAACTATGTGAGAATGCTTTTATACGATAAAAATAAAACAAATTTTAGTAATTCTAAGAGAACTCATACAACATGATAAAATCAAGTAACACAAATAACGAACTTATAAATTATTTTTGTGTTCTTCAAGAATTTGAACATCAAGTTCTCTTTCAGACATTTCTACAAACACCTGGTGTGCAATATTGTCATAGAATTATTTTTGTGTTCTTTAAGATTTCTACAAACTCTTTCCATATATCACTACATAATCGTAAATTCTTTAATAGAAAAATGAAAACAAATGTTGTTGATGATTTGATCATCTATTAATCACCAAACTACCTTAAGAAACAAACACGATCAACAGATATATAATTCAATTCAAACAACTGTTTAACAAACAACAATCAGAAATCAAAGTTTGATTAATGATTACCTGTGAATTTGTGATAGTAATCGATCAGAATTTCAAAATTAGCTTTCAGGCCCTAATATTCCATTAACCATCGACGTAGCCTCGATATGTCTCTCTTCCGCTTTGACTCCTTTCTCAGCTGACTCAATTCCTTCCTTCGCGATCTCCGACGCTTCTTCCTCTGCATTCTTTAGCTTTTTCCCCAATCCGAAATAGTCATGCGTCCTCCGTCATCGACGGTATCTCCATTGTCGTAATTGCCATTGTTGACGTCATAAGAAACAATAGATGTCTCCGGCTCTGGCCATCGGATCGAATCGATGGAGGCGCGACTTTAGGGTATTGTGCCTTATAGGAGAAGACAGGGGTTATCATGCGTGACCTCCGGCGAGAGAAAGGGTTTATTAGCAGATTCAAGCTTCTGCAAGACATGGCTTCGATTTCAATGAAGAAGATTTTCTGTTTGATATGACGATGGATACTCCATCGATCCACCACCAAACAACTAATGGCGCCACAACTTCACTTAATCCCTGGATGTTGGAGCAATCTTGGGATTTGGGGATTGATAATGTTGACTGTGTACGAGGAGTGTGTATGAGCAGGAATCTATCTAGGGTTTTAAAGCGGTAAATGTAAACGATTTTGCCTAAATTAAAGGGTTTATGATTTGAATAATTAATTACTAAAATTAATTAAAAGCTAAGATTACAATTTTACCCCTATCTAAGTTTTTAAATTGATTGGTCCACAATTATGTATACAATAACACAATAATTAGTTTAAACAAATGAGCCTAGCTCTCTCTCTCTCTCTCTATCTCTCTCTCTCTCTCTCTATATATATATATATATATATATATATATATATATATATATATATAGAGAGAGAGAGAGAGAGAGAGAAAGAGATGTAAGTAGAGTAGTGTTTTGGTAAAAAATTACACAAGTACTAATCAACAAAGTTGAATGAGAGGCTGTGATGTTTAGATTGTGTAATAGCAAGTAGTAAAAGAAAAGTGACACGATGGTTTACAAGGAAAGCCTTTGATCCTTGCTAGGATCTCCGACATAAAACCTTGGGAGGTGATAATGATCACCTGCTTTATTGATTTTATTGATATAAAGTAAAGATTACAATGAGTTCTTAGTAAGAATGAGTAGAGAATTTTGTAGAGTAAACTTAAGCTAAAGAACAATGTGTTGTGTGCAGATTACAAGTGTCAATTTATAGTGTAATCCATCCAACAAGATGTCCGATATTTTCGGGATCCTCTATGACCGGCTTCATGAGCGTTATTTGACCAAGTATTCTGAGTCTTTAGCACATTTGAGATGATTATTCGTTGAGAATTAGTCTTCCCTTGACTATTTCTGTATAGAAAAAATATGACCATTATAAATATTGATAAAAATAATAACGGTAATTAGTCGGGATCCTGATGTTGTTGAGGATCCTGGGTATTTGAGGATCCTGGATATAGTAAGGATCCTGATCCAAACAATTGCCCCCAAGTTATTCCTGAAAATATATGGGTTAGTTCCGTAAATATTAAAGGAATAACTTAAAGTAAATAGATAAAAGAAGAGATGATAATTGTTTTCAATTTTAACCCGTAAGAGCAAGGCGATTTAAATTCCAACGGATAGTTTACTATCCGTTAGCATTCAAATCATATTAACTGTTTCAGTATAAATATGAAGGATCATTTTCATGTTTTGCTATCCGTTCTCCTTTGCTTTTCTTGAGCCGTCTTGCGATTTAGAAGGTAATTTTTCCTCTAGACTTTATTCCACCATGGGTGGAAAAATGGTGGTGTCTCGTAAAAGCATTTTGGCCCTCCCCGAAGATGATTTCATTGATCAAGGAATCCTCTCTTATGAGGAATCTTGCTCTTTTGGTGATGACGATATTGAGTCTCTAAGACTCGCTGGAGCCTTTCCTTATGGAGTCGTTTTCAGACCTTTTGATTTCAGACCTTTTCAGTCGGACTTTGTCTCTCCCACTTGGGTGTGCTTTCCTGAGTACCCCTTCCCTTTGGGTCTAAGGTATCCTTTCATGAGAATAATCTCCAAATTCTTCAAGTTGACTGGGATTTCCTATATCAAGGTCATGCATTTTATTTAGAGGATCCTTTATTGGATCGCTCAGATAAATCAGTCGAAAGGCATGAATATAGGCCTCTATGAGCTGGCCTGTGTATACGATCTTACAACTTTCGGAAACTCTCGATTCTTCCTTAAGGTCAAAACCTACAAGTCTCCTTTAATCCTGAAAACCAAGCATAACGATGGGGCTAGGAAAGGAAGATACTTCTTCGTGAGACATGACTCCTTCTCGGCGGGGATCTCTTGCCCCTGGATTGGGTTAAGAAGGGTAGGAATTCAGTATTTTCCTTTGGGATCCTGAAATCTTATGCTTATTTTGTTTTTTTTGTTATAGGTTTCAAGTTCGAGGAACTTGTTCCCGTTGCTGGGGATTCAGAAGATAAGATTGCCAACTTTCTCTCTCTCTCGGAGGAAGATAAATCTCTTAAACTTGACCAATCCAATCTCCAAGAAAGATCTTCCACCAAAGATTTTATGGCTACAGGTACGCATCTTTTTACTTTCTGACCTCAAGTAGTTTCCTTAAGATCCTCGATCTTATTAGGATCCTTATTTTTTATGCATGTTCCAGGGCCGTTCGCTCAGTGATCGCTTCGCTCTAGCTAACCACGAGGATGATATGACCAGCGGCCTGGTCAGAATCAAGCAGGAAAAGTCTTCTGCTCCAGTTCCTCCAAAGAAAGCTCAGCTCGAACTGGTTGTAAGGACTCTGGGATCCCGAAAGAGAAAGTCTTCCGGGGCCACAAATTTCAGTCTAGAGGGCCGCAATCTTGAGGATGCCTTTGGAAAGTTGACCTCTTTCTCCTAGGCCGTAAGTTTCCTGCATGAATGAATTTATTTTTCATACATGTTTTCTTCCTTTGCTGATCTTTATGTTTCTTCCAGATCTCCACTCATATTTCTCAATGCACGAACAATCTTAGGATCTGGGCTGAGAAAGTCGAGTACACTATAAAGGAGCAAGGGATAATCTGGAAGGCCACCAACGAAGATCTTCTCCAGAGGGTAGAGCTGTTGAGCAAGCAAAAGGCCGAGAAATAGGAGGAGCACCTTGCAGACCTTGAGGAGGTGATAACGGATGCGAAGGCGAGCGCTGTTGTGGTTATCCTGGAGGCCAAGATCAAGCTAGCTGAGGATCTTGAACATTCAAGATCTTGGGACGTGACAGGATGGCGTGAGGCATTAGCCAAGCTAACTGGAAAGCCTGCCACTGTCGCTGAGGATCCTATAGTGCGGCCAAGAGGAGAAGAAGAGGAGAAGAAGAAGAAGAAGAAGGCCGATGATGACCAGGTTAAGGTCTAGGCCTTTTAGGTGATTAGGGCAGTATAAGCTTTTGATGTTTAATGCATGGCTTTTGTAAGGTTGTAGGCCTTTTTGTTCTTTAAATATAATGGTTGATTTTCTTTTCACAGTTAAGACCCAAAAAATAAAACGAATTGATAATACTTAGTTAAAAAATAACAATAACTGATTCTAAAAGTTTATCTTAGAAGTTTAGTGATTAACTCGCAACTCGTAATAATTTTTTAACACGCTTTTAAGATTTTCGTGAAGATATTAGAATAGCGAATTATTCGGAATTGACGAGAGGTTATATGTCAGTGATTGGTTTAGGATCCTAGATTTTAAAACTTCAAAGTTAAGGAAATATAGAACCTGATTGTCTTATGGTTTTCCTTAAGTATTTGAGATTTTACTGAGGGTAAATTTCAAATTAGGAGAGCACTTTGGTTCAATGTTGGGAACCAAAAAAGGTTGATGAGGATCCTTAATGGTAAGGATCCCTACCGCCAGAGATCCTAAAGATTTTGGATCTTGTAAAGGAAATTTTTTATTAGGACAACCTGTTTAGATAACAGACTTAGATAAAATAGATAACACGTCAATGTTATATTCTGGGGAGGATCCCTTCTTGAGATATAATCCATTGGGTAGGTAACATAAAAATGTTACAATCTAATTGGATTTTACGGGGAACATTCCCAACATGTGAAAACATGAATCTTGTATAGGTCTCGTGTAATTTCTGGGGCAAAATCCCAATCTCTGATAACATGAAAATGGTATAAGCCTCAAGTAGTTACTGGGGTAGGATCCCGATTTTTGGATAACATGAAAATGTTATAAACCATAAGGATCTCAACTTGTGTTTTAAAGATAAGAGGATTGCCAAGCCACTGAATCGTGAAATGATCCCCTTATCTGTATCCCACAGTTAGATATCATGCGCCCAAGAGAGGTGTATAAACCTTTATTCATGTGAAAGAGGTAATTAGCTCTTTAAACCTTAGAGGGGATTAAGTACCCTTAGGCGTAGGAGAGATGATCAGTCTCTAGCTTGTGTACATAATAGTTTAGGGATTATATTGTTAAATATAATGGAGTTTACCAAGTATTGGGATCTTTATGTGTCAAGATCCTTGTGCTTCAGGTGTTCAAATTTGAGGATCCGTTCGTTTTGGGATCTCCGATTGTGAGGATCTCGATGTTTCAAGATCTTCATTCTTGAGGATCCTTAACCATATGTCGTTTTGCATAGCAAACGTTAGCTAAGGGTGGGCGTTAGTCTAGCTAGCACCCCTACGATGCTTAAGTTAGTAATGTGTTCAAGGAGAAAATCAATGATAAGAAAAGTTTTAAGGTAAAGGACATGTGTACCTTGGTTTTGTTGTGGATCATTTGATCCTACTTACATGTAGTATGCTTTAAGGTGTATGGCATTACAGGATATTGGTATAACATCTCCTTCGAGTGTTGCCAACCAGTATGCTCCTTTTCCTGCTTCAACATCCATGAGATATGGTCCTTCCCATTTGGGAGCCAATTTTCCTGCACTAGGATCCTTGGTGTTTTGGAATGTTTTCCTTAATACTAAGTCTCCTATTTGAAACCTTCTGACCCTTATATTCCTATTGTAAGACTTGGTGATTCTTTGTTGGTGAGCAGCGATGCGTATTTTGACGAGATCCCTAAGCTCGTCAATGGTGTCAAGATCCTGTGCTAGGATCCTGTCATTATTTTCTTGGTCTTGCAACAAGTATCTTGCCGTTGGGATCACTACTTCAGTAGGTATTACTGCTTCTGTCCCAAATACCAAGGAATAGGGGGTCTGACCTGTGGCCACTTTGGAAGTGCTTCTATCTGACAATAAAACGAAAGGAAGTTCTTCTGCCCATCCTCCCTTATTTTTGTCCAACATTTTCTTCAAGTTATTAACTATGATTTTGTTGCTGGATTCCGCTTGACCATTAGGTTGGGGATGAACAGGAGTGGACATTATCATTTTGATCCCCCAGCTAGTTCAAAAGTCGCTTGTTCTTTTGCTAATAAATTGGGATCCATTGTCGCATATGATCTCAGCCGGGCTCCCGAACCTAGTCAAGATATTTCGTTTAATGAACGATACTACCTCTTTGTCTCTTACCTGGACGAAGGCTTCAACTTCGATCCATTTGGAGAAGTAATCAGTCATCACCAACATGAAGACTTTTCCTCCTGGGGCTACTGGCAATTTTCCTACAATATCCAACCCTATTTCATGAATGGCCATGGGGAGATAATAGGATGTAGAGGTTCTTCCGGTTGGTGTAGGATGTTGTTATGTCTTTGGCAAGCATCACATTTTTGAGCATGTAGGAATGAGTCTTTCTTCATGGTTGGCTAGTAGTATCATGTTCTTAATATTTTGGAGCATAAGGATCTACCCCCGGTGTGATTGCCACAATCTCCTTGTAACATACACGTTCAGTTATCGTGTTTTGTATTTTTAAAAGTGAATAATATTATGAAATATTATATGAAATTTAAGTATTGAGTTCTAACAGACGGTTTTTACTAGAAATGAAGTAAAACTATGTTTAGAATCACTCAGAAAATATTGGAAGTCTTATGAGATTCCAATCTAATGTCAAATATTGAAACTTAACGAAAATATAAAATTTGAAATAAGTAAAATTTTATTATTGAAAGTTGTAGATAATCTCGTTAGAAACATTTAGGCGAAAACCTCATCGAAATCCGAGTTATAACAAAGAAGTTATGACCAATCGAAGATCCGCGACAAAACCGGCACAGCGCCGAATGAAGTAAAAATGAAGTAAAAAGTGAGTTTTTGATAAAACTACTTTTTAGCCTTGGTGATCTAAATGAAAGGCGTATTATTCGTTAAACCAAGAATTTCCGTAAAAAGAACGCCAAAATCTGAATTCGTATGAGGAAGTTATGATTTTTCTAAGTTTCGGTATAGCGGTAGACAGCTAAAAACTCGAAATAAAGATCGAGCGATATTTGGCCGACACAACCTAAAAGAGAATTGAAGGTCTCGTCATTAGTAGTACAACGGTAAAAAGACAGACAAAAATGGACATCGAATGAAGATGTTATGAATTTTTAACGGTCTTATCCTGTCCCGGCCTGTTAAAAATATAATAATAAAAATAAATTCAAAATTAGCCGACGGAGTCTAAACGAAAGTTGTAGAGCATAATTTCACCTACGCGTGGATATAAAGAACGTTGAAAACGGAGTTCGTATGAGGAGGATATGAATTTCTGAAGTTTTTAAATAATTAATATATATATATATATATATATATATATATATATATATATATATATATATATAAATTTTATTTCGGATAATATCCGAGACCATGACGAGGTTGATCCAATCCGAAGGGTACGCCCAACGTACCTAGTTGTACGCCCCGCATACTTTGGTTTTGCACGGTCCGAAGAGAGGCCACGATCCACCACCCGAAGCTCGACACGTGGAAGGCTGATCCGAACTACGCCCCGCGTAGTGCCTTGTACGCCCAGCGTACGTGCGAGGTTCAGCCCCTATAAAAGGGCAGCGAGGCCTCTGACTTTTGTTGCTAATTTTTACACTTCGTCACCCTAAACTTCTTTCTTCTTCGCATTTTATACCCCCGAAGGCCCGATATCATTCCCAAGTCCCGAAGCAAGTCCCGAAGCCCCGAAGTTCCCGAGAAAATTATATTTTCAAGTCGAAACTCTGCCCGTGTAAGGCCGGTTTTCAACTAAATTCCCCGGTTTCGTCGCAGAAAGTCATATTTAGAGCCGAAGTGCTGCTCAAATTAAATTTCTAACCCCCGGTTATTTCAAAGTGAGTTCAATATATAGGAACAATTGTATGTTATGTGTTATATGTGCTATGTGCTTTTCAGTGTTATTATTCCGGGTTATTTTCCCGTGTTATTTTTATTTGCTATTTTTAATAGCAAAGTAATACCTTTGATCATGTGATCAGTGAAAGGACTTAGATTCACATTGGTACTGGTATGTAGCCTCTGGCCATGTAGAACATGTCTCCGTAAGAGAATGATTTCTATTCTATGGTATTGGCAGAAGGTTAGACATGGCTATAAGCCTGAAATCTACCAAAATGTTAATCCGAAGTTGTATGTCTTCTGTGCCATTTGGGCCAAAGCTTTATTGATGTATATCAAGTATGGAAATTGTTATGTCTCATTGATTGTATATCTTTGAATCAAATCAATGATTGATATGGAAAGTTTGTCACATGATTCACATATGCCCTTGTTGTTTCTTGTTTCTCTTTGCTTCTGCCATATTGAATTATATATATGGCAGAACGTTATATTGTATCTATTATTGAACTAACTAAGCGTCACCGCTTACCCTCTCAATGTTTAACAATTGCAGGAGATAAGTAACCAGTATGGTTATATACTGTCGGAAGATGTAGAATAGTTTTTACTATTACTTTTGTACTTCGGTTTATGTATGTATAAAATTACAATATCCTGGGTAGTTATGTAATATACTAAAACTTAGTCGGTTTGTATCTAGTCTTTTGTAATCAAAGTATCAATGTAAAATATTATTTTATAAATATGCATGTAGCATGTTTTGGAATAACAACTGTTTCAATTATGAAAGTTAGGGTCTTTCACTCCTTCATGTGTATCCTTTAAGACTTCCGCAGCTTTAGGATCTTCCAAGCATCTTAGGTATAGACCTGCCATAGATTTTTTGTAAAGTTTACCTTGGAGTAATACGAATCTTGAGACTCTCGTCCTGAATGCTCTTTCACTTTTTTCTCCTGTCGGGATTGTTCCATTTTGGAGATATTGCATAATGGGTTGGGTTATGATTGCAGACTTCTTTGAGGATCCTGTTCGTTGGGATCTCTTGGAGGAAGGATCCTAGGGTTAGGATCTTCAATAGCTACTATGCTTGTCAGACACTTAGGATTTTCTGAATTGTCGGATAGGGTTTCTATGGTTGGGGTAATTATGTGAGTTATAGGAACCTTCGTCTCTGGTGGGATCCTAAGGGAGGATCCTAAATTGGCTAGTGCATCTGCTTTTGTGTTTTTTTCTCTGGGAACTTGGGTTAGGCTAAAGTTTTCGAAATTAGAAGCTAATTTTTTGTGGATCTCCAGGTATAATGCTAAATTTTCACCTTTCACTACATAAGATCCATTGTAGTGACTGGTTAGTAACAAAGAATCAACAAATACCTAAAGATCCTTAATTTGAAGATCCTTATCTAATTGTAGTCCCATGATGAGTGCTTCATATTTTGCTACGTTGTTGGTAGTGTTGAATTCACAACTAACTGCCTGGGGTATGATGTCCCCATGTGGCGACTTTAGTATGTTCCCAAGGCCTGTTCCTTTTTATTAAAATCTTCATCTGTGAAGTGTCCATCTTCCCGGGTGTTCAACTTCTAGGATTCGCTCGGCTTCCATGTCTACTTCGTTTTGTAGATCATCACTAAAGTTAGCCACAAAGTTCGCTAATGCTTGTGATTTTATGGCGAATCTTGGTTCGTATTTGATGTCAAATGTGCTTAACTTTACCAACCATTTTTCCATCCTTCCTGACATTTCTGGTTTTCTCATGAAATTCTGGTTTCAGGATCCAGGAGACTTTTACTAACATAGTAGATAGGATGTTGCTCTCCGTTAAGATCCTTGACCAGAACGGAACTTACCGCGTTTGAGGATACTGAGAGGTAGAGAATAAGTGGTTCTCCATCTATTGGTTTCACTAGTAGTGGAGAAGAGCTTAGATATGTTTTGAGTTCCTGGAAGGACTTCTCGTGTTCCTCCTGCCACTTAAATTTCTTATTCTTTTTCAAGATATCGTAAAAGGGCTTGCACCTTTCTGAGGATCTTGAAATGAACTTGTTGAGTGATGCTACTCTTCCGGTTAGCCTCTGGATGTACTTTGTTGAAGACGGGGATCTTAGTTCCATGATGGCTTTTATTTGTTCCGGGCTTGCTTCTATCCCTCTTTTGGTTACCATGTATCCAAGGAACTTGCATGACTTCATTCCAAAGTGACATTTGAGTGGGTTCAGCTTCATATTGTATTCATCCAGGATGTCAAACACTTCCTTGAGGTCTCTAAGGTGATCTTCGGCTTTCATCGATTTTACTATTATGTCGTCAATATAAACTTCCATGGTGTCCCCCAGTTTGTCTTTGAACATCCGATTCACTAATCTTTGGTATGTCGCACCTATATTTTTAAGACCAAAAGGATTTGTGGTGTAACAATATATACATGTTGGTGTTATGAATGTGGTATCTTCTTTGTCTGATGGTTCCATTTGGATTTGTTGGAATCCTGCTGAAGCATCCATGAAGGCCAGGAGTTCATGGTCGGCTGTCACATCTATCATAGAGTCAATATGTGGTAGAGGGAAAAGATCCTTAGGAAAAACTTTGTTGAGATCCGTGTAATCTACACACACTCTCCATTTTCCGTTATTCTTTTGTACGACAACCACCTTAGCTAGCCATCTTGGGAACTTTACTTCCTTGATCATCCCTGTTTTGAGGAGCTTCTCCACTTCCTCTTGGATGATTTGATTCCTTTCGGGTGCAAACTTCCTTCTCTTTTGGTGTATTGGTCTGAAAGAAGGATCAATATTCAGTTTATGAGTAATAATATTTTTGTTTATACCTGTCATATCTTTGTGTTTCCATACTACCTTCCACATCTATCCGTACTTTCCTCAAGTACTGCTTCGAGTCCACCAAGTCCCTTCTACTACTACTGCTGATCTCTTGCTAATCTCATCCTAGGCTTGCCCTAGGGTAGTCACCAACCCACTCTCCGCTATCAGCTGCACAAGAAGTCCCGGCTACCTCCCCCCTAACTAGCTCGTGAATACTATTACATATCACTAAGACTAGATAATTCTTCGAATGAGAGATCCTACACTACAACGGTTGGACTCAGACAAGAGCTGCGTAATAGAGCTAGACCTAACCTTCTAAAATTATTTAATCCTCACAATATGTAACGTAACATATTCATTTACTAGTTAGTGAAAGATAACTACGACTCCTAAAAGCACAAAACAAGCAACATTCGAGCATCGAGTACACATAATCAAGCATATACTACTCTGGCTATCATACTGACAATTCTGTACTAGCATGCAATTTTCATAGAGCTATAACACATATAACAGGCACATAAGGCATCCTTCCTAGATCCTTAGTCCTAATCTAGCATGTTGTTCTAATAAAGCTGATAATCATAACATGGCATAAACTTGTATGGATAATTTGGGAGTACTTACTTGAGTTCGGCTGATTGCATGCACCACACCGTTTTCTCTTTTCAAAATTCTTTTCGCTTTTTCTAAAACTCTTTTCTTTATACTTTTTATAAAATTGTTTTCTTTTCTCAAAATCCTTTTGTAAACATGTTTTTTTTTCTTAAAAACTTTATACCACTTCCTTAGTTTGAGTTCAGACACACCCAGAAGTGTGCCCGAATCCCTCAAACCAAGGCTCTGATACCAACTTGTAACATCCCAAAAATACAGTCTAAAAATTTCGTTTGAAAACATTAATAAAACCATAATATCCAGATATCATATAAAAACCATAAACAGTGTATCTCAAAATATCGTAACAATTGTCAAAATATCAGAGTATAACATCCCAGGCTGAACAGATGGTGTGTGCACTGCAATCTTCCCGAGCTCCTCTTTTGAAAACTGAGTACATGAAACCAAAACTGAAAACTGTAAGCACGAAGCTTAGTGAGTCTCCCCAAACTACCACATACCATACAATAACATAATAAGCACATACTGGGCCTTGCCCACTGCATCGGACCGAAGTCCGGAAGTACTAGGGCATTGCCCTCTGCATCGGACCGAAGTCCGAAAACTGCATCGGACTGAAGTCCGGAACTAACCAGGGCCTTTCCCTCTACATCGGACCGAAGTCCGGAAACTGCATCAGACCGAAGTCCGGAACTAACCAGGGCCTTGCCCTCTGCATCAGACCGAATGCCGGAAACTGCATCGCACCGAAGTCCGGAACTGACTGAACATGGCATAGCATAAGCATAACATATAACATAAACACATATACTACATACTGCATCGGACCGTAGTCCGGAACACATAACACATAATCCTGCCTGAGTCACGAAGACATCAAACATACTAACTACTGCATCGTACTGAAGTCCGGAGACTACTACTAACTAAACGGGCCGGCATTGTGGTCGTAGACCCGTTCCTACTAGGAGGAAACTCACCTCACACTGCTGAAGTCCTGCTGACAAACCCGTAGCTGCTGGATGACAGATTCCCGATCTGTCAATATCAAAATAACACCCAATTAATAATTGGGTTCCAACTCATAACCATAAGTCCTTACATGGGGTAAAAGACTACTTTACCCCTATCTTAGCTTTACTCAAGCCCAAGGCCCAAACCAAAGGCCCAAAAGTCTAATAATGGACGAGGCCCAACTATGGCTCAATTTTCCAAATTGGGCCCAAACCTCTACATGGACTTCCCTTAAGGCCCAATTGTTTAGTCCAGTCCAACATGTCTCATTCTAAGGGCCCAATATCATACAACCATCTAAGCCCAAACTATGGCCTAATTTTCCAAATTGGGCCCAATCCTTCATATGGGCCTTACCGGAAAGCCCAATTAATTATTCTAGTCCATTTGATTATTCTTGGGTGGCCCATTAACAAACAAATTACCAAAGCTCAATGGAAAGGCCCAACACAAAGCCCAAGTGAAATTAGGGTTTCACATAAAATAATAATTAGGGGTAAGTGTTTCTCACTTAACCCATTAAGGACTTAATCCATTAAATCTTTTACTCTACTAGATAAGTGATATGGAGAAATTGGGCCTAATACACAATCCAATCTCAGTGGCCCAAAAGTGGGTCCAAAAAAAAGTCCAAGGCCCAAATACTCACACAATTAGGGTTTTCCACCCAAACATGGCCCAATAGGCCTAAAACCAATCTCTAAGCCCATTAGGGTTTTGCTTGTGGGGCACCACCCACTACCACCTCGGGTAGTGGTGGTCAACGGCGGCGGCCACCACCTTACGGTGGTGGTTATGGTTCTTTTCATTATTCTTTGATAATTACAATTACAATGCTTAAACAAAAACTAAACACACGCACTACTAACACAAACACACACACACACAACCACCCTAGTAGTGGCCGGCGGTGGTTGTTCTTGATTTTACGGCTAGACAAAACACACACCATAAAATATGTCTCTTGCTTGGGAATGCACACGACCACCCACTTCACGGTGGCGTACGGAGGTCTGATAGCAACAGCAGCGGCACAGCGGCGGCAGCCACCATTTCCAATGGTGGTGGTGGTTCCTGTCCAAAAATCACACATACTACATCACAATTAATAAACACACACACACACAGCCACCTCGTACGGTGGTAGGTGGCGGCAAAAGAGCAGAAAACGGTGGCAGCCACCACCTCATGGTGGTGGCAGTGGGTTTTCCGGCCAAAAATTGTACAAACAGCCCCACGAGCACATAAACCAACATGTACATTCGAACACACCTCCAAGAAACCACCGCATAGGTGGCAGGCGTCACCGGAAAAGAGTACAACGACGCCCCAAGGGCCACCGACGGCAGAAATGGCGATTCCGGCATCGATTCTACGAGAAAGAGATGAACAGTGGGTTGCGGTTGACTTACGTATCGATTCTGACGGCTCACGATCATCACACGACGACGACATAGTGCTTCTGTCATCAACAATCTTCCAACGATTCTCGACATCACTGGTGGCAATGGAGACGTGACAGTGGCATTAGACGACATGACAACCGGCGGATAGAGTGGCTGCCAGACCCGGTGATGCAAGCGGCGACTGAGGTGCTCCAAGAACGACGACTGTGAGACTCAAGAGGGGGTGGCGGCTGCAACACTTAGGGTTAGGGTTTGTGGCAACCGGCAATGTTACAGCTTATATACCCGCTCATAACACTTCTTTTCCATAATTACAATTATGGCCCTTCCCCATGATATCTTTTCAGATTCAATCCATTATTTACCCTTTTACCCCTGGTTCTATTATTTCTTTTCAAAATAAATCCCTAAATTACCAATAAACCCTTAAGCCTTCAAATCTTTTCAATAGAAGTCCCATAAATTACCATTTAGTCCCTGCCTTCATAAATACTTACAAAACAAATATGGAAATTACACTTTTAACCCCCAACTTCTAACATTCTTCACAAATTAATCCAATAATTTCATTTATTAATTTATTTAAACAAACAGGGCGTTACAGTATGTTGATGGAACCGCTTTCATCTCGTGGATCCATGGTCTACCTAGTATCACATTATAAGAAGACAGGGTGTCAATAACACATAAATTTTGTATGGAGTTTACCCCTTTCGATTTATATTGGTAGCTTTATTTCTCCAACATTGTGTTTTGTTTCCCCACTGAATCCTATGATGACTGAAGATCTTTTGACTATCTCTGATTTTGGGATGTTCATTCTTTTTAGTGCGTCTAGGAGTACGATATCAACCGAGGATCCTCCGTCAACGAGGATCCTTCTAACGAAATAGTTGGCCATGTACAGTGTTATCACCAGTCCGTCATGGTGAGGATCCTGAATTCCTTCCCTGTAAGTCTCGTCAAATGTAATTTCTTTTTTCACTGCTAACCATGGTATTCTTTTGTGACCTATCCTCCTTTTCTGTTTTGGAGACCTTGGCGTGTCTTTTAGCCTGAGAATAAGAGGTACCACAGATGTTAGATCCGCCTGAGATAACGTTAATTGTCTTAGCGTTAGGGGGTGGAGATCCTGGTTTCTCCAGGACCCCATGATCATCTTGGTTGTTCTCCTTGGATTTTTCTCTTTTTCTCCCGATGATCTCCTTGAGGTGTCCTTTGCTAAGGAGGTAGCTAATTTCTTTTCGTAAAGCTATGTAATCATCTGTCATGTGGCCAAAGTCTTCATGGTAAGCACACCATTTGGACTTATCTTTCCAAGCGGTGGACTTGCTGTCTCTCTTTGGCCATCTTGCTTTATCTCCATGATCATGTATGTCATGAACTACACCTGAAATATCCATAGAGAAACAATAGTCAGTGATTTTAGTAAGTTCTTCTTCTTCTCCATCCTCAGGGGAATTAACCCTGTGATGATCCGATTTCGAGTAGGGCTTCGATTTGTAGGATCTTCGAGTCGAGGATTCGACCTTCCTATTGGGGTTCTCATACTGATCTGAAGGGTTGCTTCTCCTCTAGATCTCTCTATCCTCTTCGAGCCTTATGAACCTCAATGCCAGGCACATGACTTCATCTAATATTTTGCATGGGGTCATCACAAGGTCTTCGTAGAAGGGTGAATGATTTCTTAATCCCATTTTAAAAGCTTCCACAGCGGTGGCCATGTCAATGTTGGGGATGCTCAGAGCTTCCCTGCCAAACCTGTTAACAAAGTCCCTAAGTTTTTCCTTAGGATCCTGAACCACCCGGTAAAGATCACTAGTGATCTTCTCGAAGGTTCTGCTGTTAGAAAATTGGTTATTAAAGATATTGACTAAGTGTGCAAACGAAGTAATAGAGTATGGGGGAACGTTTAGTAGCCATTTGAGGGTTGTGATGGGTTTTTGAGCATTCTAACACTTCCTAAGTGTACATGCAACCCTAATAACCTTGAATCTATGTTTTCTCTATATACATGCAAATTTCTTTTCAAGGTTATTTCCTAACTAGCATGGCATGGGGATTACATAAAACATAAAACTAGTAGAAATACATACCTTGTTGTTGCTTGGATTCCTTCAAGACTTTGTGAGCCTAGCACTCCAAATGTTGTGCCTCAAATGCTTCACACAACACCACAAGACTTGGAATAACTTGAGAGAATACTTCTAGCACTCAAAATCAGTTATGCCCTCTCTAGTAACACTAGGTCACGATTTTGCTAGCCATAGGGTTCCTTTTATAGTGTTGTCACAATTAGGGTTTACACATGAATGCCCTTAATTGTCATGACTCTTGATTTCTCATGACCCATGGGTTTGTAACTCCCATGGACTATCCATGGAGCTCCATATGGTTATAACCAAACCCATAAACCATGGATCATTAATCCACCATAAAAGAATTGATGATTGTCATAATCAACCCTATATATTTAATTAGTCTCACTTTGATCACCAAATTAATACTAGATTAATACTTGATCAATACTAATTAAATAATACTATTATTAATATATTAGAACTTATAATATATTAATAATCATAAGTGCCTTATTCTCTCATTTAGTCTATCCAAGTATTGCAATGTCATGCAACCCAAATGGACCATGCCGGGTCGGGTCAAGTACATACCAAATAAAGTTATGGACTTAGACACTATATCCAACAGTCTCCCACTTGGATAAGTCTAATAACTATATTTGCAAATATGACTTCAAAATCCGACTAGCAATCGTAGCTCTTTCAAAGTCTCTCGGAACTGAGATGATGATGATACGTCATTTAAGATAAGTGATCATATAATCCTCTGTTCTCATGATATCAGCCGGACAAACACATGGAACATGGTCTTACTTATTGTCCAGCATTTGTTTCTCGATCTCTGATTTGTTTCGACATAGAACTTAAATTGAACACATCAACTAGGTTCTGACCGGGCCCGGTACATAGGTCAAAACCAAATCATCGAGGGGCCCAGATATCGCTTCTATTTCTAGAAGGAACAGATAAACTTCGACTGATATGCTTGTACTAACTACTTGTTGAATTATTCACAAAGGCACGTTTTATGACATCGAGTTACCAATGCGTTTTCGTGCAATCAATGAATAACCAACTCATAGTCAACAACTCATATCTCTAGGTTTGAAGATTTATATGATATTACCGTCTCACGATCACTCGAGATAAATTCCATGAAGTGATGCAAGTGAGCATGGGTTGAATCCAATACTCAACCCTTATGAGTACTCATGAATGTTGTAGCAACCATTGCATTGTCTAAAGCACTTTAGACAAATCATACAAGCCAAATTTATGACAGTCTTGATTCATATCTACTTCCAACATATGACTGACTGTGGATGGTTTGAATAATATAATATATACCATAACATAATTATTCTGGAAGTCAAAACATGCAAAGTGAAACACAAGAATAATACTAATCTTATATGGCCCCAACACTTTGAGTGTAAATAAAACACCTTTTATTTAAGCACCATATTGATTACTCATTATTTATGTTTCGATTAATCAACTTTATGCTTGAATTAAAACATTAGTTGTCCCATGCTCCAAGCATGTACACTATGTTTTTCCAAACAACAATTATGCCATACTCCAAGTATGCATACTATGTTTACATATGGTCCTCTCTTTGTGAAATAGATCAATTGACAATATTCCAATGATGCTCATTTCATAATTCCAATCCTCGTTGTAAATGAAAGAATACCAAACTCTTGCCATCTACTGTAATCTGTTAGATTCTAAACTTATATGCAATGATCCCCTTGTAATGACTATGCACAGAAGTCACAAAGACTTGGCAACAGAAATTACAAAGTATTCCAATGGAAAACAATTCCATGGAAATGAAGTCTCAAATTCAAAGTACATTCCTTTGAACATCCTTCTTAGCATTAAGTTCTTTAATCTTACACAGATTCAAAGAATAAGTTCCACCTATGGAGACAATTCCATATTACCATTTTGACCATCACTTCTGAACAAGAGTTGCCTCTTTTCAAAATATGTCAATATGGTCCTTACTCTATACTTCTAATTGTCCATGAGCAACCAATCTTTGGTAAACCTCAGATTGTCCTCGACAACTTTGCTTAATCATTTTAGTCATTTCCAGTTCTATTCCTTTTTCCATCTTAATGCCCTAGGCATTTGGAAAATTTAGAATGGATGAATATTATAGCACATGTAATCAAACCTATACCCAAAGCATATGGGACATGA
Source organism: Lactuca virosa (assembly GCF_052849685.1). Lineage (NCBI taxonomy): Eukaryota > Viridiplantae > Streptophyta > Magnoliopsida > Asterales > Asteraceae > Lactuca > Lactuca virosa. Next base: position 76,232,247 of record NC_136431.1, read on the forward strand.
TTTATGCTATAAAATTTTTTATTTGCCATGTTTTCATAATTCGAACTATGAAGAGGGATGCCGTAATCATAATCGAATTTTGAGAACGCAACATATATAGAATTTCCTTATGTTAAACCATTCCAACATAACATTCATATATATTCTTGACTAAAGTAGATTAAATTCTCAATCTAAGCTTGTAGAATTGGAGTGAAGTATAAAATCCTTTCCCTTAATTATAGCAAAACAACTTTTTCAAGGCGAATTGAAACTTTTGTTTTCTATAATTAACATTGCTAACCTGCAATATTTAACATAATCGTCATGCTCCCACTAGCATAATGATTACCAGCATAACACTTTATGCTCCCACTAGCTTTGACATGTACTCAGAAATCAACTGGACTTCTAGAAATCAATACTTTATTGACTTTCTTACCAAAGTTCATATTTCTGATAGTAGATTGCTTCGATAAGACTTTATCAGAAACATACACCTTTCCTTAGATAGCTCACATGTTTGTCTAGACCTTTTGCAATTCTCACTAGTTAGTGTGCCGGTTAACCACACACGCTCCACTAACTATATGAGAATGCAAATATCACAACCGCTATCTACTTAAAATCTTCTTAGTGGAAGTGTTTCCTCACCATCATTTTCATGAATCGAAGAGAAACCTTATGACACTTAGATTTTATGGTGTATGTGTTCCTATCCATGTGAATTTGTCATAACCATAATCACAGGACTAGGTTAGTGACACTTCCAAATTCATATGGACTGAACTTGTGCAATCTTAATTTCTTGACACCTGGTAGCACAATGCCCACCATTGCTTCCGGGTTGTTATGCAAACAATTGAGAACTCATAGAATTCACAAGCATTATCAACTTTTAACTGGAATAGACATAGAAATAAGAATATGTCAACACGATAGGTTACAAACCTCAAGTCGTGGGCTAGTGATTAACAAAACTCTTGATTAGTTCTTGAAATTATTTCAGAATCTTTTAGACTCCCACTGTCCTCTTGACATATAAGACTTCTCTTTGTTAAGAACCATTTCTTGACAATACAAATATTCAAGAGCTAGTGCGGATTCTTATCAAGTTCAACACTTCTCACTATTGGTTTTAGCTGGTCTTTGTTTTATCCAAAACATCACAACTTACCAATCTCAAATGTACAAGAATAGGAAACATCTTACTCTACATTTTACAAGTGTTATGAACTTTCTAAAGACTATGTCACTCAAGTTACAATCTTGGAGTATTACTCCAGGATTTGTTTTTTTGGAACGAAGTATGAATTATCTTTTGATTTAACCATTTCAACAATTCACGATTCCTCTCCTTAGGCAACAAACACACTAAGGTGTCCTTAGAGGATTAATTGTGATATGGTTCCATAATCACTAAGATAATCATAAAACAAAATACACAAGTACTCTCCCATCTCTTCAGATTGGAGAAACTTTTATCTTTCTGCCTTATTTGATTCTTCTTATTCATTCTGCCATACATTGAAACTTTTCCAATGTTTCAGAATTACACTTAAACTCGTAAGCATAACCATATTTACTAAACTTTAGTAAATCATAATGAATAATCTTATCTACCTTTGTGGTGGACCTGACCAGCACACAACCAAGTGTACCCAATCTTTTAGTCCTTCACTTGACTCACATGTACATGTGAACAAGGAATTAGTCTTAATTTCCCAAAGACGAAAACTTCTCATTCATCATACAATACAAGTTGCATGATTCCAAGTTTTTATCTAACTGAAACTTGGGCGATGAGAATCTTTCCTTATTTGGTAAATTATGATACTACCACAAATGAAAGAATCAAATCCTTTTTCAAATATTGCTATTAATGGAAACATATAATCAACAATTTTTCACAAATGCCATTATAAGGATACTTAAAATAAATAAAATCAAACCTTTTCTTTATTTTAAAACTTTGCGGAAAACTTATCCTTACAACCCATATGAAAACCTTGTTGTTATCTATTCCTAAGCAATATGTCTCAACTCTTAAGTAATAGCTCAAAATTCTGATCACCGAACCTTGCGATCAAAATCCCTCTTCGCGATCAGAATCAGCATATACTTCCTTTAAGTTTCTTCACTTTTCTTTGATTCTTAAAACATCAACATGTGACCCAGTCACATCATGCAATAAGAATCTCAGAATAGAAACTTAATAGAGTTAGACAATGGACTTTACCTGAAGTAGAGTCAAACATTTGACTTTACTATCCTTATGGATTTTTAGGTAAATTTGGCAGCTTCGCAACCAATGCCCTTCCTTTGGCAACAGAAACATATGGACTCTTTGGAAACGGTACACGGGACTATCACAGACATAGCCTTTCTCTTTACCATTTAGTCAACCGAGTTGACTATGGCCAATCCCTTTCAATTGGGAAGAGAAAGTTTTTCTGGACTTCCAATGTTACCATTGTCAATGTCCATGGAAGTTTGGGAAGTTGATCTTCCAATCAATTTTGCTTTACCAATGCTCCAAATCATTGCTGATTCAGCATCATCAAGCAAATAGGTAAGACCATTAAGGGTCATGTCGTGATCTGTCATCAGGGAGTGACCAAGTCAACAGCCAGCTACCTTGAGACTTCGACACCCGACTCTCCCGGCTTGTCAATATGTGACTTAATCTCCAAGACCTGAGCACATATAGACTTTGTTTGCCAATAGGGATTGAGTGACTTAGAACTTATCAGGTCTTGAGACTTGTCGGATAGGGAGATTTATTAGAGGAGGTGGAGGAAGTGAAGTATGATTTCCAGTCCCACTAATGCATAACAAAGGGATTGATCTTTCACCTTGGTTGCCATTTGGGATATCATCTTCATTAGGAAGCTTGTTCCTAAAGATTTGGGAAGACCATAGCTGTCTAAACTAGACATCTATAATGGGAGAAATTCAAGTTAGTTGATTTAAAGTCCTTAATATAACACCCAATATGAAATATTAAGGCTAGGACCCAACAACCTATTTATAACTGGAAGAGGGATGCCGTAATCCAAATTATAAAATAGTTGAAGGTAGGTAAATGACGATTTACCAATTCCCACCATAAAAAACGAAATATAATTAAGTTTTTAATTGGATTTGAAACTCCTAGATCTTTTGAGATACATTGACCTTTCAATGGCATGTTTGAATCTCGATTGTGCCCTCTCAAGTTTGTGACTGGGATGCCGAGGATCACAAACAAGGTGTGAATAACCATACAAATTGACTTGGTACCCTCAACAATATTACCTAATCGATGTGCCGGTTAATCACACACGCTCCACCGATCTATAATAAAGTTAAGTTACCCTTTGCCACTCTTACTAGTCCATGTTAGTGTGCCGGTTAACCACACACGCTCCACTAACGACTTGGTAAGGTACAAAGTGTAATTTTATGGGCTAGCACCAATTTCACATTTTCCTAAAGTAACTAAGATTGGGAATTTATAATGTATAGTTACTTTATAATTCATTATACTTTTAACGAGTATTTAAAGTCGTATCCTACCCGTTCGGCTAACGACCCTCCACCGATCAAGGAAGCGGTGGGTGAGAGTGGACACCCATTAAGTCACCATTTTATAGGCAACAACCTTATACCCCCCTTATAGATCGACTTCGTGAATGAGGCCTACTAACGGTAAGAATGACATATTCTTATACATATCTATATAATAAAATTATAATAATAGTATAAGTGTTGATTTTTAAACTTTTTTAAAAATCTAAGGTTTAATTTGGAATTAAAGTGTAAGGCTTTTCAAATTCCAAAACTTGAGGGCAAGAATTGAAACTATTCCAAGTCTCTTCAATTTGTAACTTATGAGTTTTAATGGTTCATAAAAATGAAGACTCTTCATTTTATGAAACCTCTTTAGTTCTTTAATCATAATTAAAAGAAGTGACTTTTGGTTATCCATAACTTGAGGACAAGTTATGGACACCATCATAGCCATTAAGATCATGAATTAAACACACATGGAGGTTACACATAATTCCTATGATCTTCTAAAAACTCATAAGAACACAAATTCATGTCAAGCAATTTCAAGAAATCATATAAACATATACAATACTTGAAAATTGATAAAAGCAATGTAAAATGGGTTAACATAATCATTATCATTTTGAAAAACAGATTTTACAAGTCCAAAACAGATTGGGATAATGATCTTAATCCATTTCCAGCAACAAAACTCGAAAAAACTGCCCAGCACGCTCCTACTCGTCGAGTGCATTATTCTACTCGGCGAGTAGGATGAATTTGTTCATGGACTCGGCGAGTCCTCCCCATGGACTCGGCGAGTCCAGTCGTCAGAGTGCAGAATTTTTCGATTTTTAAAGCAGTTTTGCATCAAGTATACAGAAAACAATCTTAGGCTCTGATACCACTGATGGGTTTTTGAGCATTCTAACACTTCCTAAGTGTACATGCAACCCTAATAACCTTGAATCTATGTTTTCTCTATATACATGCAAATTTCTTTTCAAGGTTATTTCCTAACTAGCATGGCATGGGGATTACATAGAACATAAAACTAGTAGAAATACATACCTTGTTGTTGCTTGGATTCCTTCAAGACTTTGTGAGCCTAGCACCCCAAATGTTGTGCCTCAAATGCTTCACACAACAACACAAGACTTGGAATAACTTGAGAGAATACTTCTAGCACTCAAAATCGGTTATGCCCTCTCTAGTAACACTAGGTCACAATTTTTCTAGCCATAGGGTTCCTTTTATAGTGTTGTCACAATTAGGGTTTACACATGAATGCCCTTAATTGTCATGACTCTTGATTTCTCATGACCCATGGGTTTGTAACTCCCATGGACTATCCATGGAGCTCCATATGGTTATAACCAAACCCATAAACCATGGATCATTAATCCACCATAAAAGAATTGATGATTGTCATAATCAACCCTATATATTTAATTAGTCTCACTTTGATCACCAAATTAATACTAGATTAATACTTGATCAATACTAATTAAATAATACTATTATTAATATATTAGAACTTATAATATATTAATAATCATAAGTGCCTTATTCTCTCATTTAGTCTATCCAAGTATTGCAATGCCATGCAACCCAAATGGACCATGCCGGGTCGGGTCAAGTACATACCAAATAAAGTTATGGACTTAGACACTATATCCAACAGGTTGATCCTGTAAGAGTCGAACCAAAGCATTTGCATAGGAAAGCTTCCTTCAAGTGCCTTAGGATGGGAATGATCTCCATACTTTCTCTGTATTGGGCTATATGCTCTTCGGGATCTGTAGTCACATCATATAGCTTCATGCTGGGAGTTTGGAAGCGTTTAGCTACTTCGGTATCGGCTATCGTAGGAGCAAATCTCGAGATCTTGTGGCTTGTAGGGGACGCTTTTGGTATTGGTTGGACCACTCCGAGTACACTGGAATCATTTGTCTTAAATGTTGAAGTTCCCTAGCCATGTTCAGGTTTATTCCTATATCAACATTAGTGTAGTTAGTATTAATAGTATTGCTGTTTAAGAAGTTACTAGAGTCAAGGTTTCTAGGAGTGTTGAAAGGCTCATTGATATCATTGATCATGGATGCTCGGTTGTCCACAGTTGCCCCCCCCCCCCAGGGTGATGCCACAGTGATAGGAATTGTGTTCTTCTGGCGATTTTCTGAGGATCCTACATTATTGAAGTCCAGGATCCTTGGTTGCACAACTGTGGGTGTAGTTTCCTATGATTTCTGAAATTCCGTCTTCATCCTCTCTACTTCTTTGAGTAGTGCTCTATTCTCTTCCTGCTGTTGGGTCACCTGTTGCGTCATTTTCCTCATCATAGTGAAAAGTTCTACAGTAGTAACTGAGGCAGTCGGATCCTGGAGCCCTGAGGATCCCAAACTTCCTGGATTAGCGATTGTGGGGGTGCTTTTCTTGGAAGTGTCAGGCGTTTTCCTTTGAGTGGGAGGTCCACTCGGAGGAGGTGGTAGGTTTTTGGTTGGAATGGAAGGAGCAGAGGACGAAGAGAGGATCGGTTGTGTAGACATGATTTTTTCGAGGATTTTGAACACCATGGCCGCACGGTTGGCACCAAATTGTTTTGGTCAAAAATTACACAAGTACTAATCAACCAAATTGAATGAGAGGCTATGATATTCAGATTATGTAATAGCAAGTAGTAAAAGAAAAATGACACGATGGTTTACAAGGAAAGCCCTTGATTGTTGCTAGGATCTCCGGTATAAAACCTTGGAAGGTGATAATGATCACCTGCCTTGATGATTTTATTGATATAAAGTAAAGATTAAAATGAGTTCTTAGTATGAATGAGTAGAGAATTTCGTAGAGTAAACTTAAGCTAAAGAACAACGTGTTGTGTGCAAATTACAAGTGTCAATTTATAGTCTAATCCTGCCAACAAGATGTCTGATATTTCCGGGATCCTCTATGACCAGCTTCATGAACGTTATTTGACCATGTATTCCGGGTGTTTAGCACAGTTGAGTTGATTCTTCGTTGAGAATTAGTCTTCCCTTGACTATTTCTGCGCACGTGTTAGTTATAGACAAAATGTGACCGTTATAAATATTGATAAAAATAATAACGGTAATTAGCCGGGTTCCTGATGTTGTTGAGGATCCTGGATATTTGAGGATCCTGGATATAGTAAGGATCCTGGTCCCAACAAGTAGAAACTAAAATGCTATTAAAGGTATGGATCAAATATGTCAATGCTTAAAATAAAGTTAAAAGATTAGTAAATACTAAGAGTTTGGAGTGATCTCTTAAAAAAGTCGTTTTCGCTGCTAACTAATGGTGGGTGCATGGAGAATGTTATGGATTCGAGCTCCATTTCCCTCTCGGTACTTCGTTCTTCCTCTGAAACATACAATGGTAAAAATATATCCACAAGCTTACTGGAATTGTAAAAATCTTTAAAAAAATCTATCATTGGAGATGGTCTAATTCTTTATTTCCCTTCCGTTTCATCCTCTCTCCGATTGTTTTGTTCGAAAACTAATTGCGATTCTTAGACGTAATTTTCACGCGTAATTATATTTTCGATGTCTAATGTGTGATTATAAACATAGACACACACACACACACACTCATATATATATATATATATATATATATATATATATATATATATATATAGAGAGAGAGAGAGAGAGAGAGAGAGAGAGAGCTTGGATCATATGTTGCCTACAATTATTGTGTTACCATGATACTATTGCAATTCTTATTAGAATTTCATATTTGCACATCTATTCCTCCAGATTAGTTAAAAAATGTTCAATAATGGCATATTAATTTTAGATTTATTCTAGGAATCTTTTTTTATAAGAACAAATTACATATTTTTGATAGGATACATTCTTCAGAGAATATTTTCGACAAGATCCATTATTGAATCAATGTAATTTGAATTTTAGGTATTTAAAAAAGCTACACATTTTTTATAGAACATAGATATTTGTATAATTATTATACAAACATTCTTCAACTAACCTAGAGAAACAGAAATGCAAATATGAAATTCTAGTAACAATTGCAATAGTAACACGATAACACAATAATTGTAGGTAACAAATTACCCTAGTCCTATATATATATATATATATATATATATATATATATATATATATATATATATATATATATATATATATATATATATATATGTCACACCCTACTAAAGCGGAAACGTGAGGTATGACAGTAGAATTGGTCTCATTGCAAAAGTGAGAAGACAACAAAAACCGTAGTTGGTGAGTTCATAGGTTTAGAAACTAAAAGAATTATAAGTCAAAATTCCAATTTTTTGAAATAAGTACGATGATTGAAAGTTTCTTGCTAAAATGAGTAATAAGGTTTGTATGTGCATAATGCTCAAACAATAAGTTCACAACTAAGCTTATGACCGATGGTTCCCCTATCAAGATCTATGTTTATTGCTAACATAGATGGAACATGGTAATATTCACTCCACTAAAAGGGGTGAGTGAGGAGTTGTCAAGTCCTAATAGTTCTATCCATAATGACCTTTAGCTCAAAGAGTTAAGGAGTTACGAAATGTTCCAGGGACTTGATGTGATATAAAATGTCTTTTCACCCCAAAACATAAAAATCGTAAATAGGTGTTGTGAATACTCACTACGATTCGTGATGATAATCAAGATGACTTGAACTAAGATTCCACGTGTCCTACTACCGATGCCCTACAATAATATTACAGGCTAGTGAGTTTCTAGTTTAACTCTAATGCTAATAATGCAATAAATTCCTACTTTATAAAAATATCAATGTTATTATAGGATTTGATTTCACATATAATGTAACCATTTTCTAAAATATTATGGTATTATTAATCCTTTATTTTAGTAAGAATTTCATTTGATAAATACCAATTTTTGTGGTATGATTAGTAAATTATTTTATTACTTCTGGAGTTGTTTTAAAAGCTAAAAATTCAAAAATGCATCCAAAACAGTTCCAAAAAATTATGTAACTTTATTTTCTGTTTCTAACAGAACAGTGGTCAAGATCTTTCATGTAACTTTTCTTAATTTTTGGAAAAACCTAGCTATTTTCCACAATTTAATTAATTAAATATTCATTAAATCATGGAAAAATAGCAAATATCCATGCAAAATAATCAAAATGTTTATTTAGCTGTTATACAATGTTATAAAGTTGGTAAAAATATTGAAAGGTAATTTGAAATAGCAGAATCTGCTTTTATAAATTACCCATGTTTAATTATATGAAAATCAAGATAATTACTAAATAGTGTCCAAACGAATTTTTAGTATGGATCATCTAGAAGGTTTTCTACAATTTATTGACTAATGGAAGTATTTATTAGAAATTTATGGCTCTAAACTATATATTTTTGGTAAAAAAAAAATAGTTTTTACACTTGAAACTTTACAAAAACCATATTCATATCATATGCTTCTTGAAAGCAAATCTATTAGTATTTTTTTCGGTATTTAATGCTATATTTAACTCTCATGAAATATTAGAATAAAAGCTTATTAGTGTTTGAACTTGAAAATTGAGTTGAAAGTTTGAGATTTTTTCCCAACATTTCAACAATGTTTTAACCCACAATATTTGGGTTTCTATGAGTTTAACATGTTGAGAGTTCAAATTAAATTTTCAAGGATTTTTAGTGATGGCTAACTCTCTTGAACATGCAACACAAAACTAGTACTCACAAGAAAACTGATGTTGGAGCAACAGTTTTGAAAAAATTGTTAAAACTCGAAATCATAATAATTTCTAGTGAAAGCACTTAGGTTCGAATTTAGATCAAAACAATATATTTCAGAAGAAATATATCAAATTTTGGTTGAAAAATGAGTGAGATATGGCAGTTTAAAGTCAAGTGAGGAAATTTGGCAGATTGCATGCATGCTAAAGGACTTGAAAACTGAGCTTTAATCATTACTTTGAGAAAATATTTTAGAATAATTTAATGACATCATGATCCATTCATGTTTTGGTCGTGTTTCTAGAGGCAAAATATATTTAAAATCATAAAATACATACATGCATCCATGTACAAAAATCTTGTTCCTCGAGAACTCTTAAAATGAGTTTGATGTCCTTAACTTGAAAACTGATTTTTTTATGCTAAGATCATGGACATGCAACTATCTTTTTCGACATTCATGGTATTAAAACACGTCCATGATGTTCTAAAAACAATTTTTACAATAAGAAAACAAGTTTAATGAAGATAAATGTGTAGAAGTCGATTTTTGAAATAATATGCACATGCATGGCTTAAATCATGATCTTAACATAGGTTTGATCATAGATCTTCACCATTTGTAACACATGTAACATGTGCTGGTGAAAATCTACAAAAACTAAGATAGAGGAAAATATTCTACTCCTTGGAAGGGCATAGAATCCGAAAAATAGTGAAAAACAAGAAGAAATTGGAGCAAATTAGCAAAACCACAAGAAGGTGTTGTGTTTCATACTTTGGTTGTGATTCTTGGTTATGCAAGAACACTTCAAGAGCTTAAAAGTTTCAAGAATAGGGAAGATTATGGATGGTTTTTGGATAGTTTTGATAGTGTTTTTGAGAGGGAGAGGTTTCTTGGAGAAATAGAGAGAAGGTTGAGTGTAGGAAATGCTCAAATTAGTTGAAATGAAATAATTTAAGGCAAAAAAGAGTGGGAGAAAGGCCTATGGCTGAATTTTTAATGGGGAGAAGGAGAGAAATGAGGTTTTTCTTAGTACTTGGCATCATTTATAAAAGTTGGTGGTGAATTTTTATAAAATTTGGAATAGAAGTTTATAAAATATAAAGGTTAATTTATAGAATATTTGACTTATATGATTGGATCTACAATTTGAATTCTAATAAGCATATGTAATACTTTTATGATCTAATCATATTAGAATTTGAATACAGTAAGTTTATTTAATTAATAAAGTAGTTAAATACTTAATTAATTTGATGGAGTATTAATAGTATTTTTTTTTCTTCCAAATTTGTAATTTGACCATGTATATTATGTAACAAGTCACGGGACTTGTATTGAAATCAAATTTTTATTTCAAATAATTTAAATAGGGTTTCATAATTTACGAATATAGGATTAGACAAGCCTTAGATCTTATATTTTTTATTCATAATTCAATTTATAAATTGTATGAACTTTGATTCAAATTTATAATTAAATCGTATTATGATTTAATTAGTTCACATTTTTTTAAAATACTTAAACTTGTTAAGCATTTAGAGTGTTTCAAATTTGATAATTATGGTATTCAACATACCCTTGAGCTTTGATCTACCGCACATGATTTTTGTGTTAAGTTTTAATGTTGAGCTTTGGCATTTTATAAGAAAGTTGGATAATTCACATACCAATGTGAATATTAAGTATACTTTCACTCGCTCCTAATCGTTTCCAAGTTCTAGCAGATCATAACTTAGCTTCTAATTGCTAAGTCTTAAGTGTATTGTGTCTACACGTGCAAATGAGGTTATTCAAATCAAGAAAGAAACTAAATTTTGACAATTTTGTTATAGTCTCCCACATTTGAAAGAATTTCCTCCCGAATTCAACTGGTGTCGTGTATGATCCGAACTTAGTCAGATACAAGTATATAGTTGAAGAGATGGTGACTTGAAGAACCTTTTGATTATTTTTCGATTAATTCCTCAAGGGAGAGTTACAATTCAAGAGAACATATTATTTATGTTATCGTTGTGATGAGAAATTTGCTTCGGCACATGGGTACAGGAAAGAGATGAATGTGATATTTACTCATCAAATGGAAGAAGATGATGAAGATTAAAGTGAAGAAATAAACCAGGAATTTACATAATAGATGATTCGGTTGGTATGGTAACAGTTCATTTCAATTCCCTATTTTCTTACTGCCATGAACTACCGATACGAACAACAATAAAATATTCATCATGATCGTTGAAACTCATGTTTTTTTAACAACATAAATTGTAAGCTGAATAACCTTTGAAGTAAATTAAACAAAAAAATGTATAAAAGTTAGCTCAGAAAATCAGACAAATGGATATAGATTGTGTTTTTTTTATATCAAGATACTTTCCTATAAGATAACTTAGTCTACATTGTATAAATTTTCGCAGTATGACTTCTGAATTTGCTTGTACGGTCTACGTTTTTTCGCAGTGACATGACAATACTTGTTTTTTAGAAAATACAATTTATTACAGATTTTTGCAGATGACGTAATATTTTGCAGTCCAAAAAAATCTAGTACAACGTTCTTTTGGCACAAAAAAAAACACAGGCATCCAACATTTTCCCAGATGGTGGCCTGCACAAACTCGGGCTACTTTTGGCATTTGACTGATTTTTGGCTATTTCTTGGATAAACTTTGAGGAGATTAGCTATGATGGTCATTTTCTCAACTTTAAAATCCAAGAAATGACATATTTTGTCATTAAAACAAAATCACAGAAATCATTGAAATGGATTGAAATTAGGGGAAATTGCAAAGTGGAGGCCCTAAACAGCAGAATTTGGGATCAACCATGGGGCGTGGGGCAGGTTGTCTTTGGCTACCTATTTGATGGTCCGTCTTGTCGAGAGCTTTCCAACATTGTATTGAACACTTCCACAAAATTTACGGATTAAAAGTTACATCCATTTTGAATTCGGCCTCCTTCTCTCACTTGTCCATAAACTAGGGGTGAGCAAAAACCGAACCGATAAAATAAAAACCGCAAAAACCGTAATAAACCGCAACCGAAAAACCGAAACCGACGCAAAAACCGATGTGCGGATTTTATTTTTTTGAAAAACCAAATTTATTGGTGCGGTGCGGTTTTTTTCTAGAAACCGGACCATCAAAACCGAACCGCACCGCAAGCTTATTAACACTAAAACAAATCACTAATTTATATTACACAATTATACATATTATTTAAAAAACTAATAAATTCTAATTTATACATATATTATATATTACACTTGACGGTAATTAATAATTCGGTATTAGGTTTAATATGTGAGTTTGTCACTTTATGTTTGTGACTTAATGATTATGTGTAAGTGTAAACACTATGTGGGCTACAACTTGCAAACTTGTAACTTCAAAGTGCAAATTGAATAAAAAAATGAGCTTGGGAATATGAGCTGCAAATGAAGTGATCAAGTAAACAACATAAAAAAAACTGAAAATTACAGCTTCTAAATGTGGGGAAACAAAATGACACCATGTCATACAATCATAAATCTTCACATGAACATCATAGTTAAAAAAATCGTACCGGTGAACATAAAAAATCACACCATATGTTTAACTCGGTTTAAAACCCACACCGAACCGGTACAAACCGAAACTGCACTTAAAAACCGTAAAACCGAACCATTGAAAAACCGCACACAACGGTTTCTAGAATTCAAAAACCGCACCGTGCGGTTTGCGATTCGGTTTGATCCTAAAACCGCACCAAACCGCACCATGCTCACCCCTACCATAAACGCTTTTGCTAAATCATGTATATGTTCCGCATTAGGTATTCAACCAACAAAGTCACATTAAAAGATGAAAAGATGCAAAGAATAATATATATAAAAAAAAAAAAAGACAAAAGACAAAAAAATTATCTGATTCACATTATCAAATAATCATGCGACATCCACATATGAAATAGAGAGATTTATTATTGATCTTGGGATGAAGTACAATACATTGAGACTCAATATAAAGAACTAGGGAGATAGAAAAGAAATTGTGTATATACAATATCGGACACCTTGATTTCCTTTAAAAGCAATCAGTCTGCATAATTCAAACACCTACTCGTACCAAATGTAAACAAATATTGACCAAAAGGAAAAAAAGCAGATGATACTAAAGAAGCTGTCCCCATTACTACCGAAAAGCTGGGTATTTTTATAAATATTGCAAATTAAAGTTATTTTTATACGATCTATATAGACCATATGACTAAAAGAACATCAGAATATATTATATATTTTTCTACAAAACGTCATGATGTAGCTCTTCTACAGAATCCCGATGCTTTCATGAATGTCAACGGTTTTCAAACAGCACATTTGAAAAAATAGAAACATATTTTATGTTGGTTTACCAAACCAATAATAATCTGGTCAACATAACTAAAAATGTTTGAATTTAAATTAAATCTTCTAAGGTATTTTTATAAATTATTAAAGATGGATTGTGGTTACATTTAGTTAGATATGAATTTCATAACTTTATTATATTGAATGTCTTGCTTCGTAGATTAAAAAAGAGTATGTCGACCTAGTCATTATTCATATATAATTGATGAATTATGTACTATTTGTTTTCTTGTGTTTTAGAGAGATTTATCATTTTGGCTTGGTCAGGCTATGGATAAAAACTTCTATCATAAAACAATTAAACAACCAGTGAAATCCGATTGAACGAATTTGATGTATATATATTCTCCTGTTATATTATATTATTAATTACGAGTATCGATATATTACTTGAGTATTCGTATTATCTACTTTTGGATGATATTCTCTTGATGTTTCCTTGGAAATTCTCCTTCACCTGTAACATTGACTTTTTATTTTTGTATTTAAAGTCTGATGACATGGAAGGTTCATGCATGTGAGGGATCAAGTGGGGGATTATAAACATGAAAGTTTCATTTTTTGCACTTTGCATCTCCTAACACCCCCTTTGAAGATCCCATACTGCGATTTCCTTTGTCTTGGAAAAGATAATCATGGATTCCAACTTTCAATATTTCGTGGAACACGTGGCATCTTGCCCCAATATCACAGCAGAATACCTATCTGGTCTTTGGATTTCACTGTTCCAGTCACATCAGCAAAACAGGTTCGGTAAACCTATGCCATGGATTGGGATGTATATTGCATTAGCATCTCTGTTCTGCATCCTTGCAATGATGGCTGACTTATTACATGGTTTGCGGAACAGAAAGCTCTGGTTTCCGTGTAAATATTTCACTCTGAATGCTGCTTCTCTCACTGTGATAGCTGTTGCTATAAAGCTACCCATGGATCTAACTAATCTAATGCCAAGTTATGAGGACCAGGCTGCGAAGCTTGGAAGTGTGAGCTTTATGTGCACCATAATGGCTAATCTATTGCCTTCTCTAGCAACTATGAACAGCAAGGAACTTGTGACAAATATGATAGCTTTAGGCGTTCTGGTAATCACCTTGGTTGTGAATGTCTGCATTCAAATAAACACGGGAGTCCTCTCCTATCATGAAGAGGAAACTGTGGTCTTAACAGGTTTTACAGATGGAGACTATACACTATTCTACCCATCTTTCAGTTTCATGCTAACAATCAGTTACGTGGTTGTGTTACTCATGTTGTTGATAATATATGCATGTTCATCTTTAGCAATTCTAAAGTCCAAACAAATTCTGGAATCGAAATACCAAGCAGCTCATCAAACAACTTTAAAGGATCAGGAGCTCCTACAACCGACTGTTGACAAGCTAAAGAAACATGTGAGCAACTACTGGATTATGGCAAAAACGGGAAGCCCCCAATTCATGACAGCTTCCTTTGCTACAACCTCTGCTTCTGGGGTAATATGTGCTTTAACCACTATCTTACATATTTGGAGTATGCCTATTTTCAGGATGCCACACACAAGGGACTTTAGGTCGGATTATAAGTGGTCAATGTTACTGATTCGCATAGTACAACTTATTGGAGTCATTCTGGGTACAATTGCCCCACTTGCTAGATGCTTTGCAGCCTTGAGCTTTAAGTTATCAGTAAAATGGATTTGGAGGCATATCAAGGTCTTTAAAGTAGAGAGCTACTGGACCCAGAAATTATCTGATTGGAAATACAGCAGCTTACCATTCCCATCCAGTAGGCGTCACTGCAAAATTGTTATCCAGACTTTGAAAAGCTTATTTCTCAACATTTGTATATCATTTCAGCTGATAGTCGTGGTAGCATGCAAAATTATAACGCTGATTCCAATTTTCTTTGTGATATGTGTCTTGTATTGTCTCCGATGTTGGAAGTGGTTAAAGGCCATGTTTCGTGCCTCACGTGTTGACTTGGTACAAAACCCCGATGAACAACTAGAAAAAGATAAAGATCTTAGCCGGTATGTTTTGCAACTTGAAGATGACATGGAGTTTCCTGAGAGAACATTGAAAGGGATTTTAAAATCCGTGAACCATTTGATCCAGAAGGCTGAAAAACAACAACCCAACAATCTTATCAAACTTCTAGCAGAATCCAGAAGTTTTGAAGGAGTTGAAAAGTTTGACAGCCATCATGTTCCACCTTTACTTTCAGAAGAATATCTCAACAGTTGGAGCTTGCCATTGGTAACTCTGACAACAATCGCCATGTCTCTTCCTAACATCCAAAAGAACATAGTCGATCGCTTGCTGATTAGTGCTGTGAGAGAAGGTCTTGTATATGTCACACTTGTGGAAGAAAGCCTCGGTGGTATTGATGATCATGTAAGCATTCAAAAGGCGGCTAAAACTGTGTGGCTAGAAGTTGAAGTTCACAACACATGGTTAGGAAACAAGCTGCAAAAACCTGATTCTCAAGTAAATACAGCAGGACAGATTCTTCAATGGTTGAGCGATACAGCTAAAAAAATGGTTATCAAGGATGAAGGTATGCGTACTGGAGTCCCAAATGATTATTCCAAGTGGAGGTGTATTTCTGCCAATTCAATGTATCGTGTCACAGAAACAATCCTGCTTTCCTACCATGGGGATATTGACCAGCTTAGCCAGGAGGAACTATTTGTGCAAATATCATTAATGACAGCCGATATATTAGCTGCATGCCTCACCAACTTACCCCAAGTCATAGCAATGAAATGCCACACAAGTGCCATAGAGAAAAGGGAGGCGAGTGTCCATGCTGCAGCTCAGCTTCTCGGTGAGGCTACAAATATAGTCAACACCCTTCAAGAACGTGAACTTCCATGCTTGGATCCAGACGAGTTGACATCTATTGACAAGTGGCGTGCTTACTTAAAGGATCCATTTCCTTAAAAACCATTTCTGTTCTTCAAGACTGCATCATTATCATTCAGAAATCATGTTTAGTTTGTGTTAATTTCTAGTTAATTTCCGAATTTGACAAGTACTTGTTGCTCATCATTTGCACACTAGTGAGTGCTCAAATGTTTTACACTAAGATAACTTTTCAATTTTAGGTGTGATTGGATGTATTCTTAGGTGAATTTTGTTGTAGATTGGTGTACAAAAAGTAGAAACTCAAGGTATTCACAACATGAACAGTTTATACAGTTCGTTTGTACATCAACTTACAGAAGAAAGCTCTCTACAATCACACTCATGCTCATATGAACAACAGAAAGAAATACGATCAATTTTGTCAAAGATCAAACCCTAAACAAGATATGAAACCCTAATCTATCTTTTAGAGAGAGTTCTTGTATCGGAGAGGATTGAATGAGTGAGTGTGTTGCAAAATGAAACATCCACTGAACAGTAAATACTTATGTCTAAGAAAGACCCATGAAGCTCCATGGATCACCCAAGATCCATGTGTAAACCCGATACCTGCATCAGAAATACACAACAAACCCACAAGAAAAATACAATATACAATATCTAACCAAGATAATAAATTAATGTTTACGTTTGAAAGAAACATGAATATGTGATATTTCAACACCCCCTCTCAAACTAAACATTAATTTGAGAGAGGAAAAATCACCTCTTTTTAAAAACATCAGTTAAACCAAGACGACCATAAATATAATCATGTTGACCACTCCCATGAGCTGTTGTTCGAGTATATGCATTCTGATTCAAAGATTCAATTTTATTAACTTTTAGAACACCACTTTCAATTTTTTCCCGAACAAAGTGAAGATATGCCTCAAAATTATTGCTTTTTTTCGTGAAAACCCGGATTCAAAGCCAATTTAATGATAGACTCGTTATCACAAAATATATTGACAGGAGTTTCTTAAATCCTAAATCAAACAACAACTTTAGAATCTAAATTACTTCACAAGTAATAGAACCCAAGTCCCTACACTCAGTGGAAGAGAGAGAAACAATACTTTGTTTCTTGCTTTTCCATGAAATAAGACAACCACCCAAATACACAAGATATCCAGTTACATCTTTGACTAAACAAACATTTTTCCCATCAGCATCCACAAACCCAACTAGACAAAAGAACTAGCCTTAGTTATATGAATACCCTTACCAGGACTATCCTTCAAATATCTTAAAAGTCTAAAATCTATATTTAAATGTGACTTATAAGGTACTGCATATATTGACTTAAAATCTGAACAACATAAGAAATGTCAGGACGAGTAATAGTTAAGTAAACCTATTTGCCTATTAATTTTTGAAATTCAGTTATATTTACCAAAAAATAAGAACTGTCCAAATCACATTCTCTTTTAATAACCAAATTAGCTTCAAGAGGGGTTTTAACAAGCATCCCAAACTCATACAGTAATTCCAAACAATATTTTCTTTGATTAAGACAAAAACCACTATCAATTCTAATAACTTCAATACCCAAAATATATTTCAGTTATCCTAAGTCTTTAATCAAAAATTGAGATTTAAGAAACTTTTTAACATTATCCAAATCAATGTTGCAATTTGTAATAATAATAATATCGTCCACATAAACCACTAAAACAACAATAATATTTTTAAAATTCCTAAGAAACAAAGAATAATTGTTATTACTCGGTTTAAAACCAAAGGTTTAAAATGAAGAACATAATTTTTCGTTCCATTTTCTAGGGGCTTGTTTAAGTCCATAAAGTGACTTAATCAGTAGACTCTAGCATCACCCTTAGTATGATAACCTTCAGGTAAACTTATAAAAACAATTGCAGTTAAATCACAATATAAAAAAGCATTGTTTATGTTAATCTGATATAAAGGCCATGAATTCTGAACAACTAAAGATATAACAATTCGGACAGTAAGTATTTTGGCTACCGGAGAAATTTTTTCCTCATAGTCAATTCCTTCTCTCCGATTGTACCCTTTAGCTACTAATCTAGCTTTATACCTCTCTATTTCACTGTTAGATTTATATTTAATTTTGTAAATCCAACAACAACCAATGACTTTTCTGCCTTTAGGAAGATCAGCAATCTCCCACGTGTTATTCCTAGAAAGTGCTTTCATTTCATCATTCATTGCCTTTACCCAATTATGGTCTAAGACAGTGTCATTATAAGTGTTAGGTTCATGGGTTTTATTCAGATTAGAAACAAAACACAAGTTTTCGCTATTAAGATCAGAATAGTTAACAGACCTCGCAATTCCATATTTATGCATCTACTCCACAACATAATCACTAAACCTAACTGGTATGTGTACATCACAACCAGATCTAGTGACCCTAGTAGACTGACCTTCAGAAGGATTAGAATTAAGTGGACCACTTTCCTTAATCAAAGTAGATGAACTAGGAAACATCTCATCAACGGGAAGCACATGTTCCTCGCTAGTCTGATTGTTGACATCAGAGGGACTAGTCTCATCCAGATTATGGTCAGCACTAGCACCATCCATACGATGGACACCTCTCAAGTTATCTAAACTAGCATTTTCATGTAAAGAACTAGATAATAAAGACTTTCCATAGGAAAAAGGATCATTAGTATTAAAGGAAACACTAGATTTATCAATCACAGAGGAGGATGATGAATTAAGCTTGAAGGGCAATAAAGTCTCATAAAATTTTACATCCTTCGAAACTAAAATAAGATTTGAATCAAGACTAAGAACTTTGTAACCCTTCTTATTAGGAGAATAATCAAGAAAAATACTTTTATCAGCCCTTTCAAAAAATTTATCCAAGTTGTTTAATTTGGAAGCAAAACATAAACAACCAAATACCTTAAGTTTATCAAAGGTTGGAGAAGTATTGTAAACAAGTTCATAAGGAGAGGCAGCATTGAAAACCAAAGTGGGGGTTCTATTAATAAGAAACACAGAAGTTAACATAAATTCTCCCCAGTATTTAAGAGGTAAACCAGATTGAAAAAACGAAGACCTACCAACATTTAAAATATGCCTATGTTTCCTCTCCACAACACCATATTGTTGTGGAGTATTAATACAGGAAGTTCGATGCAAAATTCCTTCAGATTCAAACAAATGTTTCATTTTATGATTTAAAAATTCAGTTCCATTGTTAGATCTTACAGTCTTAACTTTGATTTTCAAGCTGATTAAGAAGAATGTTATAGAAAATAGAAACACAATCATATACTTCATCCTTAGAACAAATAAACCCAAGTGGCACTTGAGAAATCATCCACAATGGTCAAAAAATACCTAAATCCTTCTGAAGTTGTCACCCTATAAGGACCCTAAACATCAAGATGGATTAACTCACCAAGTTTAGTAGTGACATGTTAACTAGTAGGGATGGACTTTCTAGTTTGTTTAGCTTTGTGACGAATACCACAAGGAGGAAGGACATCATTTCCAAATTTGAGTTTGTTTTTTTAAAGAAATTAAGGCTTGATCAGAGGGATGACCGAGTCTGTTATGCCAAATAATTTTAGAAAGTCAACATACAAAAGAAGAACTATTTATCCTAGAAGTATTACCTGAAGGAACACTATCTATATAATAGAGACCTCTAGATTCTCCACCATTCCCCCACCATCTCCTTTGATTGTAAACCGTATATTTTATAGTTATGTTCATTAAAAATAACTTCACAATTACTATCTTTGTAGACCTTATGAACAGACAACAAGTTGACCTTGAAATCAGGAACTAGAAAAACATCAAACAAGGTTAAGGACTCAGACAAATTCATATTTCCAGTTTTCTCAATTTTAGCATAAGTACCATTAGGATGAATAAGAAGAAGATTTAACTTAGATACATCCACAATATCAAAGTATCCAAAGATTCACTCATGCTTAAATGTCGGCTTGACGCGACATACCAAGATAGTGTTCACAAGGAGGGCGCTACTATGGCATAAACAAAGGAGTACAATTGTGAGGGAAGAGTATATATCTACATGTTTAAGTTATTTGTTTGTCCTAATTATTTATATTTTTGTCCTTGAATTTTCTACTATTAGGACATCTCACAATCTATTGCCGTGAGAGACTTCTAAGGTATTTTCAGAGGGACTAATGTTAACGCGCAGAGACCCGTAAGTATAGTCAGCAACATTGTCCCCAAGCAGGTTACTTACAAAGAAATAGGCAGAAAAGAATTATTAGAGTGCCGGAAGGTTTGGGGCATTGAAATTTTATATTCTTTTTATGATTCTCTTGAATTTGGAATTTTGGTCCAATTGAGCAATTACTAATCATAAGATCGGTTGTGCGTTCCAAAGGCTAACTTATACATATCCTTATGCTTTGGTGTTGAGAACCTCTTCATTTTTTGTTTTGGACGAGTAGCTTCGAGAGACATTTTCGTGTGTGATTAGACCGCTTTTAAGATCTTAATGAAAAACAATCAAGTCTAATCTCAAGGCATACAACTCACATACCCACTCATCTGTTTTTAGAAGATCAGGTTGCCTTGGATTGGATAAAAAAACATAGACTAAAATATTTTTGGAGTTTTTGAAGTTTGATGCAAATGAGAAAATCTTTTTGGAGTTTTGAAGAAACTTGGAAGAAAAGATATGCAAAAGAAAAAAAATAAGAGAAGAAAAAGAAAATATGCAATGCAAAGAAAAAATGCACAACAAATATGTACTAAACTACAACCTACACGCAACGGGATCCATTTGCATGGATGGATTCCCTCCCCAAGATTAAAATATAGCATCGTACCCGATGCTTGGAAAGAGGCATAGCTATTCTATTGAGGGTCAAGAGTGTGACAACCCGAAATTTCTATCTAGTACAGCCATCTTTAGCATTGTTTAGGGTATGTTTGAGTGTTCTAAGCCTAGTACATTCAAGGTTTGGGTTTAGGGATGAGTTATCTTAAGTTCATAGTGTTGCATTCGAGCCAAACACTCCTTCAAGAGGAGTGTACAGCCGTACACATGAGTGTACGGCCATACTCAATATGGTCGTGAACTCATGCCCATAAATAAGTTATTCCTTCATTTTCATCACTTTTCACACTTCCAAGTCAAGAAAGTCAATTCTCTCTCAACTATCATCAAGCTTTTCACCTTGATCTTCAAAAATTTAAGTATTCCTTCCATTGATTAGTTGATACATTGCTTTATCTAGTAAAGATCCATGATTTCATCCATGAAATTATCTCTTTTGGTTAGATCTTCAAGTCTTCATCACTTTCACCAAGAACACCTACTTGTTCTTGGGCCGTGAACTCCATAGGAACCTTCAAAAGTGTGAGTATCTCTTCCATCTTCTAGTTAAGCTTGAGAAACACTTGATTCCTAGCCTTAAATCATTCACTTTATCAAGAACAACAAGAGTGTACGGCCGTACACCCTTGCATGGCCGTACACCCTTTTTTGGTGCATGTCTTGGCCGCAAACTCATCTCATGTCCCAACATAGGATCATGAACACTTAATGGAGGCTAGATATGGCCGTAAACACCTCATTTGCATGCTTCTTCCATGAGTGTACGGCCGTACACTCATTGGCCGTACACATCTTGGTTGTAAACACCCTAGTGTGGCCGTACTCACCTTTGATGCAATCATATGTGATTTAAGCACTTCAATCCAAGTGTTTCCTAGTCCCTAAAGTGGTTCCTTAGCATAATTAGTTGTTATATACACTAATTATATACATATATGTGTCATTATATGCTTAATAGGATCGGTTTGTGCTCGAGGCTTTACTTGACACTTAGCATCTTATATCGATCTTGCAATCGTATCACTCACTACAGGTGAGTTCATACCCCAACAATCAACCTTTTAACTGTTTTAAATACTTTTAAGGGGGGGGGGGGAATACAAGTTTAACACAATTATAAATTGTGATTAATATAAACATTTAGTTACTATTAAATATTTCATTTCAACTATTATCAACTGCTTTTAAAACATTGTTAGACTTCATTTGAAAACTCTTTCTAAAACAGCTTTTAAACACTCTCAAACTCTTGAAAACTCTTTAAAACTCTTTAAAACTCTTTTACTTCCAAACTATATTCATGCATATATTAGTGTATAAACATACTTTAGTGGACTTAGGACTAGTGTTAAAAACCTTGACTCCTGTTCCTTGTTTGGTGGTGGGCTTAGGGTAGGATTCACTAGTCCGACTGTCGATTAAATTACGATTATACATGCCAAATGCATACATGAATATAAAAGTTTAATTTCAAGTTATACAAGTCAGATGCGAAACAAACATACTAGTAAACTATAATAGGTATAGTTTAGTGAATATGTACAAGTACAGAGAATAGGACATATACATATACATATACAAGTACAGAGAGGAGAACATATACATATACAAGTACAGAGAAGAGAACATATACATATACATGTATTTATACAAAGAACAGGAAAGAACAAACATACTATACCATGTACATGATAACTAGAATGTGAGAAACTACTTCATGGCATAGAATACACTGTTGTGCCACATTTTGTAACAAGAGTCTTATAGAGGGAGAGCGTGAGTTTAGGTATAGATCTATACGAGATTGACCATCCCACACCTCGCTGCTAGCTACAGTGGGACCTGCATGTCCACGGGTGATCAAATGTCATACCACTTTGGCGTCCGAATAGACGAGTGTATTATACTAGGTCGATCAAGTATGGTTATAATCACTTCACATATTTACCATAAATAACCAATCCGGTTTAAAGGCAATAAGACTCATCAATGCGTATGGTACATTCAGTACGTCTAGGAGTCTTCATTTTTCCATTTCATTATACAGTGATAGTACCACTGGGTTAAAACCTACTATTTCCTAGTAAAGGATGATATTAAAATGGAGAACATACTTTTACACAAGTTAAGGTACAAGCTATACATTTTACACTGTTACATAAAGAACAAACACACAAACAGTCCGGTCTCGGATGAGAGATTTCATTTCATTTAAAAGGAGAAAATATAGGATTTTCTGAGGAAGACACAAACCATTTTACTATACAAATCTAAACACTTTGCAACCTAAGTTTCAACAAAAGACACTAAATACTTATGAACTCACCAGCATTTATGTGGATAATCTCTTTCAAAATAACGTGTATTCTCAGGGAACCAGTAGACAGGTACACCCATGCAGCTTTTGAGAAGACGGAGTGAATTCAAGACTCGTCATTATGTTGGAAATATACATTTTTGCTGTCATTTAAACTATACAAAGGAACACACATGTATTTAACTATTCTATTAATACAATGGATGTTTTAGCTTGTTTTACTATTATTCATTGTTATGATACTGTACATGACGTCCTCCACCCCCGAATGTTTCCGCCAATTCGGTGTGGGGGTGTGACAGATTGGTATCAGAGCATTGTTTATAGTGAACTAAGTATATCAACCCATAAAAGATATACAACTATAAATACAATGGGATTAAAACACTTTGACCAAGAGTTATACTTTTAAAATATGACAAGTATTTTACTAAAAGTATACATACATACATTCATAACTAGAACCAGTATATACTAGAACAGAACAAAAGTATCGAGGTTGTTGGACCGCACAAGTAGACTTTGGGGATGTATAGTCAGGCCTGGGAATGACATAGACTGATCAACTATGTCTATCCGAGAGGTGATTAGCATATGCCCAAGGATGTTTGTGGAGTTGCAACAAGTCTAAAACTTACCAACACTACCCATAGAGAACATCGAAAACATAAAACAAACATTTAAAATACTATAGGAGTATTTCGTTCTAAAAATTAACTTATGTGAAAACTAAAGACCCTTATTAGTAAATCGATGATGACGGAGTGGATGCATTAAGGTTGTATATAATTAAAGGTTTTATAGACTCGGAATCTATGACTATCGCTTTACTTCCTGTTCCTTGTTTGGTTGTGGACTTAGAGTTGGGTCATTTATTCGAAGGTCTATTTTATCTTCAAAAATTATATATAACTGGTATGCACTACGTGATTATAGAAGTAACTAATAAGGATCACTCCCCTATAAGTATTATTAGTTAGTCGGCTACTAATCATTTCTTTTACCCCATTCTCGCGTAGATACCATGGTTGGCTTTCACCACCCTGGAGATTCGTACTTCCCTAACCAAAGGAATGGAGGTTGGATAGAGGTTGAACCCGAAGAACAATTCGAGGAAGAAGTACAGGAGGATGCCAACCCAGATCCAGATGTTGAGAATCTACCCCTAATGGCTCCTATTCCGAACCCTAGCGCTCGACTGGAGTATAGAGGCCCAACACCTATGTGGGTTGATAGCCTGAGCAGGTGGAGCCACGAGCAGGGACAACCTCCTCCGTACAATGGAGACCGCAGATTCTACGACGTGAGCTAAGGAGGCTCAGCCGACAGAATTCTCCCAATCTTGTTTCGCCGAGTGGCACGCAATACTGACATGGGCGTGGCAGCTATTCAACAAACAGTGGAGCTCGATGCGGACACCAACGCCAACACAGATCGTATCCGCAATCTTGAAGTTGCTCATGGAAGAGCTACGATGGACAATGAGACCCTGCAGCAAGAGTTAGCTACAACTCAAGCTAAGGTTATAGAGCTCCGAGCACGTCTGACGGTTTACGAGAGACACCTGCTTGATGTGGAACGTCAGCTCGATGAGCTGAGGATTCGTCTGAGTGGTGCTCGTCGCTAGTAGGAGATGCCCTACTCAGCCCTTCTTTTGATTAAAGGAATAGCCTTCATATCTATGCTCTAAGTAGCACTTTTCCTTGTAAATGTTCCTGGTTATCAGATACAGTTCCACTAGATCCTTATGCTATCAAAGTTTTCCCTTGTTGGTATGTAATGGATCTATTTATAGATCCTTATGAGCACTCATGAGTGCTGTAGCCCCGCTTTGTCTAACATCTTAGACCTCTACAAGCCAACCCATGACAGTCTTGATTCATATCTACTTCCAACATATGACCGACTGTGGAGAGTTTGAATAATATGATATAAACCATAACATAATTATTCTGGAAGTCAAAACATGCAAAAAGAAATAATAGTAAACGATTGACAAGAGATAGCAACACTTTACTCATAAATAACAGCTTTTATTTATCATCAAATGTCAATTACATTTTACAAATTTCAAGATTATCTAACTACTAAAACTAATATCATCCTTCAGCCCTATGCTCCGAGCATGTTGGAGATGCTTAGCCCGAGTCAGTCCCTTCGTGAGGGGATCTGCTGGGTTCTCATCCGATGATACCCTCTTTGCCACGAGGATTCCTTCTTCTATTCGATGTCTGATGAAGTGATATTTTCTGTCAATGTGTCTGGATCTCCCATGATCTCTTGGTTCCTTGGCTAAGGCAACCGCACTATTGCTGTCACAGAAAATCTCCATTGGCTCCTTTATAGCTGGTACAACTCCAAGGTCTCCGATGAAGTTCTTTAGCCATATAGCCTCCTTTACTTCCTCGCTTGCTGCTATATACTCTGATTCACAAGTGGAATCAGCCACTGTCTCCTGCTTGGAACTTTTCCTAGTAATTGCCCCTCCGTTTAGAGTAAAGACCCAGCCCGACTGAGAGCGGAAATTATCCCTGTCAGTCTGAAAGCTAGCATCACTGTACCCTACAACTCTCAAGTCCTCACTGCCACCGAGGGTAAGGACCCAGTCCTTAGTCCTCCGTAGGTACTTGAGGATATTCTTTACCGTAGTCCAGTGTGCCTTGCCATGGTTCCCCTGATACCTGCTAACCATGCTCAAAGCAAAGGCTACATCAGGTCGAGTACACGTCATAGCATACATGATCGATCCTACAGCTGAAGCATAGGTATTCGACTCATTTCTGCTATCTCAGCCTCAGTACTAGGGCTTTGTGTCTTACTCAATCTGGCGTTACTCTAGATGGGTAACTCTCCTTTCTTGGAGTTATGCATGTTGAACCTTTTCAACACTTTGTCCACATAGGTGCTTTGACTAAGTCCAATTAGTCTTTTACTCCTGTTTCTCAAAATCCTTATCCCTAGGATATAGGCAGCTTCTCCAAGGTCCTTCATAGCGAAACACTTCCCAAGCCAGGACTTTACTTCCTGCAGGGTTGGGATGTCATTTCCTATGAGTAGTATGTCATCCACATACAGTACCAAAAAGCTGACTATACTCCCACTAGCCTTGATATAGACACAAGATTCATCTTCACTCCTTGAAAAGCCAAATTCTTTGACTTTCTCATCAAAGCAAAGATTCCATCTGTGAGGTGCCTGTTTTAATCCATAAATGGATTTCTCGAGCTTACACACTCTACTGGGGTACTCTGTACTGACAAAACCCTCTGGCTGAACCATGTAAACATCTTCAGCCAAGTTTCCATTAAGGAAAGCGGTTTTGACATCCATTTGCCATATTTCATAATCATGAAATGCAGCAATGGCTAACAGAACCCTAATAGACTTAATCTTGGCCACTGGTGAAAAGGTCTCATCATAATCAACTCCCGGAGTTTGAGAATAACCCTTTGCAACCAGTCGTGCCTTATAAGTGTGTACATTACCATCCATGTCGGTCTTCTTCTTGAAGATCCATTTGCACCCAACTATCTTACGATCAGGTACATTATCAACCAAGTTCCAAACTTGATTGTCATACATGGACTGTATCTCGCTATCCATAGCCTCTTTCCATTTAGCAGCCTCAGGGCCTGCCATGGCTTCCGTGTAGCTGTTAGGCTCATCCAGATTTACCAGTGTGTTATCACTGATAAGTGTCTCACCTTCTGCAGTAATATGAAAACCATAATAATGCTCAGGTGCATTCCTAACTCTGGTGGAACGCCTCAGAGGTATAGATTCTTCAGTCGGCTCAACAGGAGTTTCCTCCTCAGGTTGAGGGCTAGGGTTTGAGGTTCCTTCACCACTTAACTCTTGAATTTCCTCAAGGTCAATTTGCCTCCCACTGTCTCCTTGGCTCATGAATTCTCTCTCTCGAAAGAATCCTCTTCTTGCTACAAAGACGACATTATCACTGGGTCTGTAGAAGATGTAACCAAAGGATTTCTGTGGGTAGCCGATGAAAATACACCTTTCGCTTCGGGGTTCGAGCTTATTGTGAGTCTCACGTCTCACGAAAACCTTGCAACCCCAAATCTTGATGTGGTCTAGATTGGGAACTTTTCCAGTCCACACCTCGTGAGGTGTTTTGGCAACCTTCTTTGTAGGGACTAGATTAAGGATATGGGCGGCAGTCTCTAAGGCATACCCCCAAAATGAGATTGGTAGCGAAGCTCGACTCATCATGGAACGAACCATGTCCAACAAGGTCCGATTGCGCCTCTCAGCTACACCATTCAATTGTGGTGTCCTAGGAGGTGTCAATTGTGAGACAATCCCACATTCCTTAAGATAGTCAAGGAACTCAGTACTAAGATACTCACCACCACGATCGGATCGAAGCATCTTAATGTTCCTGCCCAACTGATTCTCCACTTCTTGCTTAAACTCTTTGAATTTCTCAAAGGTTTCTGACTTATGCTTGATTAGGTAAACATATCCATATCTACTAAAATCATCAGTAAAAGTCACATAGAACCGATTAGCATCTCTTATGGCGGTTCTAAAGGGTCCACACACATCCGTGTGTATGAGGTCCAACAAACCTTCACCCCTAGCACAAGTGCCAGTAAAAGGTGACTTTGTCATTTTACCAAGCAAACAAGATTCACAACTATCATCTGACTTTAGGTCAAATGACTCCAAGACTCCATCCTTTTGGAGTTGGCCTATGCGTTTCTTGCTTACATGTTCAAGACGACAATGCCATAAGGATGCTTTATCTAAGCTAGTGGAAGAGTTAATACATAATACATTATTTCCTAGATTATCTACAACAGATACAGTTTCATACACGCCATTACAAGGTAATGCTTTAAAATAAAGAACATTATTAAAGAAAGCATCAATACTACCATTATTATTATCAAAATAAAAGGTAAAACCTTGTTTATACAATGCATGAAAGGAAATAACATTTCTTGCCATTTCTGGCGAATAATAACATTTATTCAAATCTAATGTAAACCCACTATTTAGCACTAAGGAATAAACTCCTATCTTGGTGACAGGTGAAGCTTTCCTGTTTCCCATGATCAAGTTTATCTTTCCCTGCTCCACATTCTCACTTCTTTTTAGTCCCTGCAAATCACAACATATGTGAATACCACAACCTGTATCAAGGACCCAAGACTTAGAATGAGGTGAGTTATTAGACAATATAGTGTATATACCTGCATGGTTGGGTTTTACTTTCCCATCCTTCAAATCTTGCTGGTACTTTGGGCAGTTTCGCTTCCAGTGCGACTTTTCATGGCAATAGAAGTATTCAGCCTCATTAGGGTTAGCAGAAGGAGTGACAAAACCTTTCTTGGTTTTGCTTGAAGAGGAGCCTTCAAGGGTCTTACCCTTGGTACCCTTAGAAGGGTTCTTTCTCTTCTTCCCTTTGCCATGCCCGATTTCCAAGACATTGGCCGCAGTTGGAGTAGGAGTAGGAGTAGTAACAACCGACTTACCCTTTAGACCACTTTCGGCGGTCTTCAAGAGTTCTTGAAGTTTGCTGAGGGTGACTTCTTCCTTGTTCATGTGATATGTCATGCGGAATTGATCATAACACGATGGCAAGGAGTGCAAAATGATGTCTATTGCTAACTCCTCAGGGAAGTTCACATTCAGCTTCAGTAAACGGTCCACATACCTTTGCATTTTCTGCAGGTGGCCCGTGATGGGTTCACCATCCTTCATTTGGGTTGTTATCATGGAGGAGATTATTTCATATTGCTCTTGACGAGCACTTTGATGGTAGCGGTCCATCAAGTCCTGGTGCATCTCAAAAGGATAATAGTCCTCATAGGACTTTTGGAGCTCGGCTGTCATGGTGGCCATCATGATGCATGCCACTTTTGTAGAATCTCTTTCATGTACCTCATATTCAGCAAGCTCTTCAGGAGTAACAGTTGGCTCGGGTACCTTCAGCTCCTTGTCGAGAACATATTCTTTGTTCTCATACCGAGTGACCATCCTGATGTTTTTGATCCAATCAGTAAAGTTGGACCCATCAAAGATGGCTCTCCCACAAAGATTCATGAGAGAGAAGGAGCTAGTAGGGTTTGAGCCAGAAGCATTGTTATTGGAAGACATCTGAAAAGAAGAGGGAATAGATTAGATTAGATTTTGAGATAGTCCTTAATAAAACATCCAAATGTAATATTAAGGCTAGGACCCAACACAATATTTTATAACTTAGAAGAGGGATGTCGTAATCTAAGCTATAAGATATTTAAAGGTAAGTGAATGACGATTCACCAATTTCCACCATGAAAAACGAAATATTTAATTAGGTTTTAATTGGTTTAGAAACTCCTTGATTCTTTGAGATTCATTGAACTTTCTTCAATGACATGTTTCAATCTCGAGTGTGCCCTTCAAGTTTTGTGACTGGGATGCCGAGGATCACAAAACAAGGTGTGAAGTAACCATGCAAATTACTTGGTACCCTTAATGTACTACCCCTCAATCGATGTGCCGGTTAACCACACACGCTCCATCGATACTATGATAAACATTAAGTCACCCTTTACCTACCTTGTTAAGTTCAAGTTAGTGTGCCGGTTAACCACACACGCTCCACTAACGACTTAAACAAAGTGTAAAGTGTAATTTCATGGATTAGCACCTTATTCTCATTTTCCTAAAATAACTAAGATTGGGAATTCAATAAAGTTTAGTTACTTTAGTATTATCATTATACTTTTAATGAGAATTTATAAGTCCTTGTCCTACCCGTTCGGCTAACGACCCTCCACCGATCAAGGAAGCGGTGGGTGAGAGTGGACACCCATTAAGTTGCCATTTTATAGGCAACAACCTTATACCCCCCTTATAGACCGGCTTCGTGAATGAGGCGTACTAGCGGTAAGACGACTTGATCTTATACATATATAAATATTATTAAACTTATAATATTATAAAGTATAAGGGTTGAATTTTAACTTTTAAAATTCTAGAGGTTGGAACTAAAGTTTTTAATATGACTTTACATGTTCCAAAACTTGAGGGCAAGTTTTGTAAACTTTCAAAACTTTTCATTTCTCATAACTTATGAGTTAATGGTTATTAAAAATGAAGACTCTTCATTTTTTGTAACCTATGTGTTTTTTTAATGGTTATTTATAAATGTGACTTTTGGTTATCCATAACTTAAGAACTAGTTATGGACTCCATTAAAACACATAAAGATCAAGAATTAATCTAATCAGTTATTAGCACATAATTTCTATGATCTTCTAAACAAAACTTGAAATTTTGATACGAGCTTTTGAAAAAAACTTCGATTTTCAAGTTTTTTTTTTTTTTTTTTTTTTTGCATCAAGTATCAAATAAACAAACCAGGCTCTGATACCACTGATGGGTTTTGAGCATTCTAACACTCCTATGGTGTACATGCAACCCTAGAAACCTTGGATCTATGTTTGACTAAGATACATGCAAATAATTATTTTTCCAAGGTTCTTATCCTATCTAGCATGGCATGGGGAACTTGAATCAAATAAAGCTAGTAGAATTACTTACCTTGTAGTTGTAGTTGATTGCTTGGAGTTTTAGAGCCTAGCACCAATAGTGTGGATGCCTCAAATGGAAATCACAAATCACCACAAACTTGGAATTTTGAGAGAATAGTAATCACCTTTCTTGAAATCGGCCCTCTTACTTTACTCACCACAACTAGTGTGATTTCAAGAACCAAAGCCTCCTTTATATAGTGTGGTGAATTAGGGTTACATCCATGTAAACCCTAATACCCATGTCTTTTCATTTCCATGAGATCCATGGGTTAAAGCTCCATGGACTTTCCATGCAAGCCTAGCCCATTCCAAATAAGCATTAGCCCACACTATATAAATACAAGAGCCCATATTTAATTAGTCATACTTTTGATCTCTAAATTAATTCTAGATTAATTATAGATCAATACTAATTAAATAATATGATTTTATATTAATATATTAGGACTTATAATATATTAATAAATCATAACTTATACTATTCTCAAACGATTATCCACAAATTGTTCGGGTGAAGTGCAACCCAAATGGACCATGCCGGGTCGGGTCAAGTACATACCAAATATAGTTATGGACTTAGACACTATATCCAACAAGAACAGGAGTCAGGATGGAATTATTTGCTTCAAGTCTTTAGTACTTGATTATAATTAATCCTGATGTAGGCACAAAGTCGTCATGACTCCCCGATAATGATCCTAAGGTCATATATGAGTGTTTTTGATTTGATTTGAACGAGAGAGTATTTGAACTACTTTTTGAAAGACGGAAATTTTAGTAAGCATACCAAATTCGTTACAAATATATGGTACTTAAACGTTTTGTCGTTGGGAACATTACAAAAAGTCCTAAAAAGGTTTCCTTGTTGCACCTGCTGGTTTGTTCATCACACTCCTCCTGCTCCCCCGTCATTCTTCTTAGTTGGACATTCTCTCTTGAAGTGTCCCGTTTCACCGCATAGGTAGCATACTGGGCCTACCCTGGTGTTGGTGATTGAAGGGAGGTGCTGGGTTTGGTTTCTGCAGAAGCGGACAATATGTCCGTTCTTGTTGCAGTTTTTACAGTGTATCACCCGGCAAGCCCCATTGTGATGGAAGTTACACTTGTTACACCTTGGGAGTGATCCCTTATATGGTTTGGCCGGTGCTTGGGTGACAGACCTTGTGGCTAGTGCCGGGGCATGAGTCGTGACTGCTGTTGTAATTATAGGGGCAATCACAGATTGTTGTCTATTAGCGCGTTTTTGAGATCGGTCGCGCTTCACTTTGTCCCAAAACTTTCGTTTCTTGCTATTGGGTTTGTGGTCTGAGGCGTCTTCGTTGGCAGACACCCGTTGGCGTTCTTGATTGTTACTGCGGTTAGATTTGCCAACACCGCCTTCTCCTCTGCTGATGTTGTTAGCGTTGAGTTGCGCCATGGCGGCTGTCACGGCTGCCGTGACTGCAACTTGAAAGGTAGCAGAGTCTATCTGCAGGATTGTTGCCTTGCTTGTTGGCTGGTTAACTTCCTGTGAAAACATAACCCTGTTGCATGGGGAGAAACGATGTAGTGAGTAGGGATGATTATCTCTAGTTATATCCTTACCATTTATATACACATATATAAATTTCTCACTTTACTGAACTATTCTCGGTGTTTCTGCTAACGTCCCTAAGACGGAGTTATGGTAGTGGGTAGAAGTAGGTTTCGTACGGGCGCTAAGCTTTACTCATCTTGGGATCATGTTTGTCCAAACACACCTGGCTGAGGAGTTTTGATGGGACCCGATGCATTAGTGCTGGTATGATCGCACCCTCATAGGTCTATGAAAAGGGCACCTTTTAACTATGAGGCTTAAAAAGGTGAGATGATAGTGAGTCTTGAATAAGGGCTTATACGTCGGGAGTTATTTATCTTAGTTCTGAGTGTACCGTGTTCTGGTTGTTTACGGTGTTCTGAAAACGGTTCATAACGAGAGTCTACATATGGTAAACTTATGAATTTTAGTAGTATTGCTCCCAAAGAAATAATACGCATGTCCCTTTTATTTGTATGATTTTAGCATATTTAGTTTTTAGGGGAAGGTTTTAAGCCTGATGCAGGTCCACACCACATCATTGCAAGGAGAGTTTGGACCGCAAATAAATCTCTCGACTAGTGTAATCACTAACTCGTGGGGTCGGGCCTACACATGGAGGGGAGTAACACCAACGCATACTCATAAACCTAATCTACAAGGTCTTGTGAGCGGTATGAACTCTGCTTACGGTAATACATCCCCAAATGGCGAATTGCTGTTGCTGATGGCGACTCCATCCCTTGATCAATGCTGTCCAACGGGGCACATGTTTGATGGAGTCGAGACGGTTCGCGAGAGCCCAGGCTATGTGAGGAGTGTTGTCGACCTCTGACTCTACCTCCGAATCTTATCCTAATCACTCACTAATTCTCCGGGTTTGGAAAGTATGGGTCTCCTGATATGTAAGATCTTGTCGTGATGTCCGTGCGAGAATAGGGGTGAAAGAGATACTTAATAGACGTCTAATCCTATAATTACTTATAGGGGTGATTCTTATCAGTCACGTCTATAGTCACATAGTGCATACCAGTTATACATAATCTGAGATAGAATAGACCTTCGAATAAATGACTCTACTCTAAGTCCACAACCAAACAAGGAACAGGAAGTAGAGCAATAGTCATAGATTCTGAGTCTATAATATCTTTAATTATGTATAACCTTGGTGTATGCACTCAGTCATTAAAGACCTACTAATAGGGGTCTTTAGTTTTCACATAAGTTGGTTATGGTATCACAAAATACTCCTATAATATTTTAATATTATGTTTGGTTCTTAACGATTTTCTTGTATGGGCGTTGGTAAGTTGATAGACTTGTTGTCCACCATGACTATCCCCCGGCACATGTTAGTCATATCTCGGACGAATATAGTTGATCAAGCTATATCCCTCCCAGACTTGATTACATATCCCAGGGCATATTCACATTGCACAACTTCTCTATTTTTAACTTTTGTGTTTTCCTTAGACATGACACTAAACCGGTATGCATGTATGTACTTTTAACAAGAAATTATTTATTTCTAAAAGTATAGTTATGTGAAAATGTTAAATCAGAGACTTTAGTCCCAATGCATTTATAGTTTGTATATCTTATGTGGTTTGATATACTTAGTTCACTATAAACAATGCTCTGATACCAATCTGTCACACCCCCAAACCAACGATGGCGGAAACATCCGGGGGTGGAGGACTTCATGTATAGTATCACAACAACGATTATTATAGTGCTCAAAGTAAATACAACCATCATAAATATAATTGAAAAAGTTACACTAAAGTTTATATTTACATGTTTCAAATCAATTACATTATGATGACAAAATGAACTGTTTGACGATTTATCGTCCCATCCTCAAAATGTTGTTGGTTTTCCTGTTTCACTGATTTCCTAAGAATACAAGTAGTTTTGAAAAAGTGTCAACAATTAAGTTGGTGAGTTCATAAGAGTATTGTTTGAGAAAGAAACCGTTTTCCTTGTAAAAGCGACAAAGTATGTTTCCAGAAAAACCCAATATTTTCTTTATTAAGTGTGGAATGAATGCTTCTATGTTATGCGATAATGAACCCTAGAAGACCCAAAGATTCCTTCTATAATCGCCCAGTGTATATAAGTTATATAAATTTTAAGTTAAATAAGCCGTTGAATATAATGGGTCTGCCCTAGGTCCACAACCAAACAAGGAACAGGAGATGAGGCGGGCCCACCAATTCTAAGTCGATTGTGACTAAATTCTTATATAACTCTTATCATATACACTTACCAATTATAGTTGAAGTCTAACAATTCTAGATAAAATAGTTTTGATAGAAATATGATCCAAAGAAAATCCTATATTTTCCTTATAAAAGTTACGTAGTCCTAAATCTCAGGACCGAAATAAACAAGTATTTTCCATACTTAAAGATATAAAAGTGATTTTAAATCGGCATAAAACCCTTTTTAAATTTAGGTAGTCCTAAATCCCAGGACCGAAAGTAAACAAGTATTTTTCCATACTTAAAGATATAAAAGTGATTTTAAATCGGCATAAAACCCTTATTTAGAGTTAGGTAGTCCTAAATCCCAGGACCGAAAATAAACAAGTATTTTACCATACTTAAAGTAATTCCTGTGAGTTAAATCGACATAACTCGCTAATTTAAAAGTAGAACCCGTAAATCTTATGATTTGTTAATACCACATGTGAGCTATTATAACCATGCTAAGACTCAGACGGCCTCGTAATACGACGTTCTTCAGGCGTCACACGTTAAATGACACTTCTCACCTCAGACCTGCCGGTCTAGCTGTTGCATGCAGCTCAGGTGCGGGTTTGTCAGACCCAATATAGATATATACACAACTATCACGCTCTCCCTCCAGGAGACTCTGGTTACAATTTATAGGACTTTTGATTTTGTTACTATGAAGGTAACACGAAGCGAATGACTCACAAATTTATTCATTAACAGATTTACGTGAACTGAACTGAAAACCTTTGGTAAATGAGTTTGAAATGTAAATGATACATAAACTATACCTATTATAGTTTATCCAAAACGTTTGTACTGAAAAAGAACTCTTTTATAAAAATACATTAGTGCTATGAATCCATAAACTATGCTTATTATAGCTTATTATATGTGTTCGAAATGAATGAAAAATCTTATCATGAATGACTAAATTTCAGTTTATGATGATAAACTAACAAGAAATTACATTCAATATTTAGAACTTATTGTTATACACTTTGCTCAACCTAATACAAAGTGTTATGAAAGTTATAAGCTATTAACTAGTTTATAAGCTTTCTGCACAGTTTTAGAAAAATCATAGAAAAATCATACGAAGTCGAAAACTGAATCCGTAAATTCTGAGAGTTCATAAAATGTGTCTAGTTTATTCATAATTTTTATTATTATTTTTCTAAGTCTTTAACTTGTGTTAAAATGTTCATATTCACAGACTGGTCCGAATTTGTTTCTGAAATGATAGGCAGTTTTGTAAAAATCACCATAAATTATAGAAAAATCGTATGGTGATGAGCAAGTAGTCATTTTAAAGGTATGAACCTGAACTATTCGCAACTAATACAGTTTTGAAAACTAAAATGTTTAGGTTGACCAAAACAGTCTGTGAATGGAGTTGAACTTTTCTGATGAAGGCTGTTAAATGAGTTTAGTTGTGTTCTTGGTGTTTTAACTTGTATTCCCCCCTCCCTCCCCCCCCCCCCCTTAAAACTTAAGAAAAACATGAAAAGATAGGGGTATGAACTCACCTTGAGTGATTTCAGTAGATGAATGATGAAGTAAAGAAGTGTTCAACTCAAGAACACTTAGATGATGCTTGAAGATTTCGAAGATCTAACAACAAATATGACGATATTTGTGTAAGGAACTCATGATTTGAGTGAAGAAGTGTAATAATCATATGAAAGATGATGATACTTACCAAATGAAGAAGAAAAGTCTTGGAAATCTCGGAATTGAAAGAGAGAAGTTGAGAGAAAAGTGTTTGCTCTTTGGGTGGAAATGAGAGAAATGAGTGAGAATGAGGAGAAAGGGTGAGTTTTCCAGCTCTTAGGACGTGGGAATGGCTGGAGATTGATGGAAAAGTACAAGGAAGTGACTAGGTATGGTGGGGAGGGGTGTGGGTTGGTCATAGAGTGGGTATGGGTGGTTGCTTGTGTCATAAATCAAAGAAAAGTCAACACTCCACCCCCTTGTACTTCAACCACTAAATCTTGAATATGATTGGCACTAAAAACGTGGGGATTAATGAAATTTAAGGCTTTAATTGTTAAAATAAATTTTTGGGTGAAAAGCCCGCGTTAAAATAATTAAAATCGGGCTTAGAACGCAAAACTAGTCGAAAACCGGGAAGAAAACCGAAGTCTGCGAGACCTCTCGGTACTGGGCCGAGGTTCGGTTCTCTACTGCTGCTGGGCCGAAGGCGAAAAAGGCCGAAACAAGGGTGAGGAGCGAAGGCGAAGTTCGGTCCGTCAAGGTTCGGGTCCGAGACTTCGGGTTCGGTTCAATGGTGCTTCGGGTTCGGCTCGCGAGAAGCTTCGGCTTCGGGTCAGCAGTTCGGTTCCTATAGCAGGCTTCGGTCCTTCCTAGTTTCGGTCCGAGAGGCTTCGACCCTTAAAGGAAGGTTTCGGTTCTTTAAGGCTATTTTTCAAGAATTCTTCCCGTTTTGCGCCGTTTTTCACCAAGTTAAGTGTCGGGATGCCCGAAATGATTATAAAAAGTTAAAGGAACTTTTGAGAGAGATTTGGGAGAGATTTCACACACTTGGAGAGATTTCTCATACAGAGAGAGATTTGGGAGAGATTTCACATTCTTGGAGAGATTTCTCATACAGAGAGAGATTTGGGAGAGATTTCACACACTTGGAGAGATTTCTCATTCAGAGAGAGATTCGGGAGATATTTCACATTCTTGGAGAGATTTCTCATACAGAGAGAGATTTGGGAGAGATTTCACACACTTGGAGAGATTTCTCATTCAGAGAGAGATTTGGGAGAGATTTCACATTCTTGGAGAGATTTCTCATACAGAGAGAGATTTGGGAGAGATTTCACACACTTGGAGAGATTTCTCATTCAGAGAGAGATTTGGGAGAGATTTCACATTGTTGGAGAGATTTCTCATACTGAGAGAGATTTGGGAGAGATTTCACACACTTGGATAGATTTCTCATTCAGAGAGGGATTTGGGAGAGTTAGAGTGAAAGAGATTTGGAGAGACTTCTTTTGTGACCTTTTTGAGTGTTTGGCTTTGTAATGCAAGGTTTGTAAACCTCGTTAAGTCTTGTTATGATTGTTATATGCCCACGAGGGTTAAGGAATAATATTTTATCGAGTAGAGTCATCACTTACCCTGATTAGGGTTTAGAATTTCCGAACACGTGAAAACTCTAAGTGATAATTTGTATGAGGATTGCGAGTTGTACAATAAGAAACATAATGGAAACCCTAATGTACAAGGGTTAGATGAGTTGACCGGTTTGACTTGTTGACTTTAGTTGACTTTGACTTGGCCAAAATTGACGGTTGTCACATATAAAGACTTCATGAACTGCAAACCTGGACTTTTCAATGGAACCGTAGGAATCATTGCTCTATCGCAATGGTTTGAAAAGACGGAGTCGATCTTCGTGATCTGCTCCTGCCCAGAAGGAAGCAAAGTAAAATTTGCTGCCTGCACCTTCTCTGAAAGGGCCCTGACGTGGTGGAATGGCCATGTTAAGTCACTCACCCGGGTAGTGGCTAACGCAATGGGCTGGGAGACACTAAAGGATCTGATAACCAAGGAGTATTGCCCGAGGGGCGAAGTCCAGAAGCTTGAGGAAGAACTGTGGAGCCTGAAGATGAAAGGTTCCGACATAGTGGCCTATACAACCAGGTTCAGCGACCTGGTGACACTATGTCCGAACATGGTCCCGACCGAAAGCAAAAAGATATAGAGATACATTTAGGGGCTATTACCTCCATTTCAAGGTAACGTTCTGTGTTCAAACCTTGCAACCTTCGACAGTGCCAAGCAATTGGCCCAAAGGCTTATCGACCACGGGGTCCCTCAACCAATAACAACTACCACCACCGTCCCAACACCGACGAGAAAAAATGACAACAAAAGAAAGTTATGGCATTGGAAGAAGGGCAAAACAGCACAACCTTCCGGCAAGAAACAACAGGTTGTGGCTGTCCTAGTTGCGACTACCCCTACTGCCCCTGCGCCAACAAAACAATATGCGGGGAGATTACTTAAATGAAACAAGTGCAATTTCCACCATAACGGCCCCTGCCGGGAGATGCATTGTACCAACTGCGACAGGAAGGGCCACACGATCCGATTCTGCAAGTCACCGCCTAGGCCAATCAACCAGGTCCCTGGTACAGGAGTGAGCCAAGCCTGTTACGGCTGTGGTGAGATGGGGCACTTCAAGAGGAACTGCCCGAAGAATGGGAACGCAGGCGGAGCGGGAAGACTACTTTCAATTGGCCACAATGAAGCCGTGGCAGACCCTACGGTGGTCACGGGTACATTTCTCCTCAATAACTCATATGCATGCATACTATTTGATAGTGGAGCGGAGAGGAGTTTCGTGAACTGAGAATTTAAACACTTACTTAATCAGGCACCGCAAGCACTAACAGAAACCTTCGTCGTAGAAATGGCTAACGGAAAGACCGAGAGCTCTAGCGAGATCTTCATAGGTTGTACCATCACCTTAGATAATCATTCATTCCGAATCGATCTTATACCAATCTCTATCAAAAGTTTCAACGTTATAATTGGCATGGATTGGTTGAGTCATCATCATGCTGATATCATGCGTTTAGAGAAAGCCATTCGTCTAAATCTCCCGAATAACGAATCCCTATTAATCTACGGCGGCAAACCCAGTGCAAATCTCCAAATCATATTTTGTATTCAAGCCCAGAAGTACTTGTGAAAGGATTACCATGCGTTTTTAGCACATGTAGTAGATACGAACAAAAAATCAAAAGACATGAAGAACATTCCAAAAGTCTACGAGTTCCCTGACGTCATTCCCAAAGAGCTGTCGGGATTACCTCCTCAACGACAAGTCAAGTTCAGAATCGACTTAATCCCTGGTGCTACCCCCGTAGCTAAATCACCATATCGTCTAGCACCATCCGAGATGCAAGAACTATCCGGTCAACTGAACGAGCTTCTCAGCAAAGGATTCATTAGACCAAGCTTCTCACCCTGGGGATCCCCAGTCTTATTCGTGAAAAAGAAAGATGGATCGTTCCGGATGTGCATCGATTACCGCGAGCTGAACAAACTAACCATAAAGAACCGATACTCTCTGCCTCGCATTGACGACTTATTTGACCAACTCCAAGGAGCAAGCTACTTCTCGAAGAGTGATCTAAGATTTGGGTACCATCAGCTATGAGGACCAGAGGAAGATGTTCCCAAAACAGCCTTCCGAACTGGCTATGGGCACTATGAGTTCGTAGTGATGCCCTTCGAATTAACCAACGCGCCCGCAGTGTTCATGGATTTAATGAACAGGGTGTGCCGTCCTTACCTAGACAAGTTCGTGATAGTATTCATCGACGACATACTTATCTATTCCCGCAGTGAAGAGGAGCATAGACAACATCTACGTCAAGTTCTAGAGACCTTGCGAGCAGAGAAACTTTATGAAAAATTTTCTAAGTGCGAATTTTGGATTCGAAGAGTCGAATTCTTGGGTCACGTGGTCAGCAAAGAAGGAATTCATGTGGACCATTCCAAAATAAATGCCATTGAGAACTGGTCAGCTCCAAAGACACCTACAGAAATTCGTCAATTTCTAGGTCTCGCTGGCTACTACCGCATGTTCATTCAGAACTTATCTAGAATTGCGAAACCGCTTAAAACATTGACCCAGAAAGGCGTAGCCTTTGACTGGGAAGAGAAACAAGAGAAAGCGTTCCAAATGCTAAAGCGAGCCCTCTGCAGCGCACCGATACTGTCCCCCCCAGAAGGGATAGAAGACTTCATAGTGTACTGCGACGCGTTAAATCAAGGACTTGGTTGTGTTCTAATGCAACGGGGAAAGGTCATCGCCTATGCCTCGAGACAGCTGAAGACACACGAAGTCAACTACACCACACACGATCTTAAGTTAGGAACAGTGGTATTTGCTCTAAAGATCTGGAGACACTACCTGTATGGTACAAAAAGTACTATCTTTACAGACCACAAAAGCCTTCAACACATATTCAACCAGAAAGAACTCAACATGAGACAACAATGGTGTGTCGAGCTACTCAATGACTACGAATGCAAAATTTGTTATCATCCTGGTAAAGCCAACGTAGTAACTGACGCCCTACGTCGGAAAGAATACTCTGGTCGCAGAGTCAAATCGTTGACTATGACTATCCATTCACACTTGTCCACACAAATTAAGGAGGCTCATCTAGAAGCCTTGCAACCTGAAAATGTGGCGGGTGAATCCCTAAGAGCGATGGATAAAAACTTGGATGTCAAGGGTGGCGGAGCCCTATATATCATGGTTCGGATCTGGACACCGAGACACGGTGGTTTCAGAGACTTGGTCATGACTGAAGCGCACAACACTCGATATTCCGTCCACCCTGGTTCAGATAAGATGTATCTGGATCTCAAAAAGTTATACTGGTGGCCTAACATGAGAGCAGAGATTGCTACCTTCGTGGGCAAGTGTCTTACTTGCGCCAAGGTCAAGGTCGAATACCAGAAACCCTCAGGATTACTACAACAACCGGAGATACCCAAATGGAAGTAGGAGCAGATTACTATGGACTTCATAACCAAGTTGCCCAAGACAACGGGTGGTCTCGATACCATTTGGGTGATTGTTGACCAGTTGACCAAGTCCGCACACTTCCTACCAATCAAAGAGACCGAAAAGATGGAAAAGTTAACCAGAACATACATCAGAGAGATCATACGACTGCACGGGGTATCTATATCCATTATCTCTGACAGAGATAGTAGGTTCACTTCAAGATTTTGGCAGTCGCTACAGAAGTCCCTGGGGACTAGGTTGGACATGAGTACAGCCTACGATCCACAAACCGACGGGAAAAGTGAGAGAACTATTCAAACGTTGGAAGATATGTTGCGAGCCTGTGTGATTGAATTTGGGAAGGCGTGGGATACTCATTTACCCCTTGTCGAATTATCCAATAATAACAGTTATCACACAAGTATAAAGGCTGCTCCATTTGAAGCCCTCTATGGCCGGAAGTGCAGATCCCCTCTGTGCTGGGCTGAGGTGGGTGACACTCAGTTAGCTAAAGGACGGGTTCCAGACAACACTCTCATAGGTCCGAAGATCATTCGGTAAACGACAGAGAAGATCGTTCAGATTCGTGAACGATTGAAAGCCTCTAGAGACCGACCGAAAAGCTACGCAGACAAGAGAAGGAAACCTTTGGAATTCCAAATTGGTGACCGCGTTACTTTCAAGGTATCACCCTGGAAGGGCTTGATACGCTTCGGAAAGCGTGGAAGGCTAAATCCAAGATACGTAGGGCCTTTCGATATTATCGCTAGAATCGGCTCTGTAGCTTACAAACTCAAACTACCTCACAAACTTAGTAATGTACACCCTACTTTCCATGTATCTAACTTGAAAAAGTGTCTGTCCGAAGAGACTCTTGTAATCCCACTCGACGAGATCGAGATCAACGAGAGCCTCAACTTCGTGGAAGAACCAGTAGAGATCATGGACCGAGAGGTCAAGCAAACAAAGCAAAGTCGTATCCCGATAGTGAAGGTTCGTTGGAATGCCAAGTGAGGACCTGAATTCACTTGGGAGCGCGAGGATCAAATGAACTAAAATAACCTCATCTTTTTTTACTTAGTTATTTGTAATTGCTTAAAATCTAATTTCGGGACGAAATTCTCTCTAACGGGGGGGGGGGGGGGGGGGGCGATGTGAGAACCCGAAATTTCTATCTAGCACAGCCATTCAATTCAATCAAATTCAGACTCGTTTCTGCTATCCT
This sequence comes from Lactuca virosa, assembly GCF_052849685.1. Classification (NCBI taxonomy): domain Eukaryota; kingdom Viridiplantae; phylum Streptophyta; class Magnoliopsida; order Asterales; family Asteraceae; genus Lactuca; species Lactuca virosa. The sequence goes on from NC_136431.1 coordinate 76,275,008, forward strand.
TAGCATTGTTTAGGGTCTGTTTGAGTGTTCTAAGCCTAGTACATTCAAGGTTTGGGTTTAGGGGTGATTTATCTTAAGTTCATAGTGTTGCATTTAAGCCAAACACTCCTTCAAGAGGAGTGTACGGCCGTACACATGAGTGTACGACCGTACACTCAATAAGGTCGTGAACTCCTGTTCCTTGTTTTGTTGTGGGCTTAGGGTAGGATTCACTAGTCCGACTGTCGATTAAATTATGATGATACATGCCAAATGCATACATGAATATAAAAGTTTACTTTCAATTTATACAAGTCAGATGCGAAACAAACATACTAGTAAACTATAATAGGTATAGTTTAGTGAATATGTACAAGTACAGAGAAGAGAACATATACATATACATATACAAGTACAGGGAGGAGAACATATACATATACAAGTACAGAGAAGAGAACATATACATATACATATACTAATACAAAGAAAAGGAAAGAACAAACATACTATAACATGTACATGATAACTAAAATGTGAGAAACTACTTCATGCCATAGAATACATTGTTGTGCCACGTTTTGTAACCAGGGTCTCCTGGAGGGAGAGCATGAGTTTGAGTATAGATTTATACGGGATTGACCATCCCACACCTCGCTGCTAGCTACAGTGGGACATGCATGTCCACGGGTGATCAAATGTCATACCACTTCGGCGTCCGAATAGAGGCGTGTATTATACTAGGTCGATCAAGTATGGTTATAATCACTTCATATTTTTACCATAAATAACCAATTCAGTTTAAAGGCAATAAGACTCATCAATACGTATGGTACATTCAGTACGTCTAGGAGTCTTCATTTTTCCATTTCATTATACAGTGATAGTACCACTGGGTTAAAACCTACTATTTCCTAGTAAAGGATGATATTAAAATGGAGAACATACTTTTACACAAGTTAAGGTACAAACTATACATTTTACACTGTTACATAAAGAACAAACACACAAACAGTTGGGTATCGGATGAGAGATTTCATTTCATTTAAAAGGAGAAAATATAGGATTTTCTGAGGAAGACACAAACCATTTTACTATACAAATCTAAACACTTTGCAACCTAAGTTTCAACAAAAGACACTAAATACTTATGAACTCACCAACATTTATGTTGATACTCTCTTTCAAAATAACGTGTATTCTCAGGGAACCAGTAGACAGGTACACCCATGCATCTTTTGAGAAGACGGAGTGAATTCAAGACTCGTCATTATGTTGGAAATATACATTTTTGCTGTCATTTAAACTATACAAAGGAACACACATGTATTTAATTATTCTATTAATACAATGGATGTTTTAGCTTGTTTTACTATTATTCATTGTTATGATACTGTACATGACGTCCTCCACCCCCCGAATGTTTCCGCCAATTTAGTTTGGGGGTGTGACAGGGAGGAGGTGGATGTGGCGGATACTGTGGAGGGTAGTAGGGCTGGTAATCGGCAAGATAGTAGGGAAGCCACTTGGAATGAGACAGTGGTGATTGTGGTTGTGGTGGTAAAATGAGGGAGTGGTGAAGATCACTCATCAAGTAGTGCATGTAACGGTTGTGCTGCTCTTGTGCGACACATCGCTGATCGGACTCGGCCCATCGCAACTCCTATTGGGCCCAGTGCTTATAATGTATGTCGTGGTAATCCTGAAATTTGGAGGTATGCTCGGCTACACCAATGTATATCTCTCCCGCCTTGTCTAGAAGACTTATGTAACGTGTGTTCAGTTGTGCAAACTCACCCATATACATGTTGTGCTCAGGAAAGGGGATGGGGTGAGCAAAACTGGAAGCACTTGAGGATGGAATAGAAGGATGGGAAGTAGTGGTAGGGAGTGGACGAGGTGGACGGCGTTAAGCAATACCCAAATTAGACGTAAGAGTCTAATTAGTAGATGGGATGCGACTGGCTAGGTTGAGTATCTTTTTGTTTCGACTGTCAATACACAAGTACTATTGACCATCAACGGTCCAATGGACGTCCCCGTTTTCCTTGTGATGAAAAAGATGCATATTCTCCATGGCATTAACAGATAAGAGAGTGGGCCCGAGATTATATCAATAGGGTTATTAGGAAGGCGGAGTCCAAGGTATTCGACTATTATCGAGATTATTCCACCACAATGAATTTGACCGCCATTTCTCATGGAGCTCTTGAGCATCTTGTGAACCACCCAAAACATAAAGTGAGGTAAATATTTGGGTTTATAAACCATACACCATAGAACTTCTAGCTCTTTCTTGTTGGCCTTGCTAATCTCCTCTTGAGGAAATAAGAGAGATGTGATGATTCGATGGGTGACTTTAAGTACCAGGTGGATGATGCTAGAGGCCTTGGCACTACCAAAATTATAGTCTTTCTCACAAGAGATCTTGCACTAGAACGCTTTACAGTCTTAGTCAAATGTAACATTCATTTTACCCTTTTCCCAATAAGTATCTTCCCTTGCTTTTAAGGAACCAATGATGTCATAAAGAGTGTCAACGTGAATCTGATGGGAGTGGTTCAGTAGATAGAAGGAAAGGATGCACGTTTGATAGTCCAATGTGATAGAAGATAAGAGTTCTAGCATGGGTGTTTGATAGCTCAGTGCATGGAGATTCTGGAGACCCACCTAACCTATGTTACTTAATAGTTTGTGAACTCCTTTGTAAATGTGGAGGTCGTTTAAATCTTGGACATCCACAAACTTTTGGGCCCCTTTTTCTCTAGTGATAGGACTTGAATACACGATTTCTTGTGCATTGGATTTAACGATAAGGTCAAATTGGTATGGATTTCTATGGGCTCTTGCTTTTGTTCATCATGAGCCTCTTCACCACCCGCGTTGGAAGGTCCAACTCAGGATCTCTTTCCACAGGATGTCATATTCCAATGAAAGTACAAAAATTTCCTCACACAATGTAGATTAGAGGGACAAACGGAAACACTAGACCACACATAACCACCAAATCCTCACCCAATTTTACTCCAAAAGAATAAATTTAACAATATGAACAAGAAAAGGGTTGGAACAATTATACCAAGTTTGTGCTTGCAAATGAAGTTTTAGTGGTGTCTAATGCTTCCCCAAGTCTCCAAGCTTATCCTACAAGAAATTGCATGAATTAGTTCTAAAATTGAAACCCAAAAATTCTAGGGTTTGCTCAAAATCCCGAAATAGGCTATGGGAAGGGATTATTTGAGTTGCTTGACAAGAAAGATGAAGAAAGGATAAGAGTGTCATACCTTAGAGCTCGATAATTTAAGCAAAATTGAGGAAGATGGAGATTTTTTCTGAGGTTTTTCGATGGGGACAAAAGGGAAGAGAGAATCGTAGGTTATTTTGAACGGAATAGGAAAAGGAATCGATTTTTTCATTTAAAACTTGCAGGACTATTTGTATATTTACATGGGCCATGTAAATGAAAGCCTTAATATCCACAGGTCATGTAAACGGTGCAATGAAAAATCCCAGTTCGATCGGTTTCACGGGTCATGTAAATGATGGGCCAAAATTTCCACGGTCGTGGAACCCTCTACCTGCTCAACAAAATTTCTCAATTTTTATTTTTCAAAATTTCAAAACCGCAAGTCCCCGACTAACCAAAAATTGATTTTTAAACCTCCTTAGAAATGAAAAACAACTTGGAACTATAAAACTAAAAAAATGTTGAAGAAATTGAAATTTAAGAAAAGGACGGAAATACCCCCAAGTTGCTTGTCGGTTAGCCGTCCATTTTTAATGCCGTTGGCTCGATGTGGCCCCTGTAGATTCATTATTCTTGATATGTGGGGGTCTCCAGCACTGCGACTTCTTCATTTTCCACGTGAAATCCTTCATAAAAAGGCTTCAACCTATGAACATTCACTTTGAAATTTTTTCCGGTTTGAGGGATTGTGATCTCTATGGCCCCGTGATCAAAGACATTTGTAACCGCAAAGAGGTCAAACCATCTGGACCCTAGCTTCCCCAAAATCAAATTGAATCTTGAATGGTACAACAACCCCTTTTGACCCTTTGTGAAGGTTTTCCGAGACATCATTTTGTCATGATACGCCTTGGTATTCTCTTTTTAAATTATTTCATTCTCATACGCATCATTTCTAATCTTCTCCAATTCTTGAATGTCCAACTACCTTTTGTTTACCGCTTCGTCTTCATCCACGTTGAAATTCTTCACAGCCCAAAATGCTTTGTGCTCAAGCTTTACCGGAAGGAGACATGGTTTCCCAAATACCAACCGGTATGGGAACATTCCAATAGGAGTTTTGAAGGCAGTCTGATATGCCCATAAGGCATCATCTAGCCTTATACTCAAGTCCTTACGATTGGAATTGACTATTTTCTCCAAGATTCCTTTGATTTTCCTATTGGAAACCTCTACTTCCACATTGGTTTGAGGGTGATAAGCCATTGAGAATTTATGAGTCACCCAATACTTTTTCAAAACGGCTTCTAGCATTCAGTTGGAAAAATGAGTTCACGATCACTGATGAAAGCTTTTGGAGTACCAAATCGGGAGAAAATTTGTGCCTTAAGAAAATCCACAACAACTTTGGAATCATTAGTACGGGTGGTCTTGGCCTTCTGATAGTTTTATTTTGTTTACTTCTTTTCATAGTTTAATTAAGTTTATTTCATTCATAATTTAGTTAATTCCTATGCATATCTTCCTTTTTGTTATTTTATGGCCATTTTCGGGTACTTTTGAATTTCATGAGCATAATTGCAGGTTTCAAGGGGAGTAGTGGAGCTGGATGTTTGGTAAGTGATTGGACTTAGAGGATGTCAAGGATTATAATGCCCATGTTTCTAGGCTAGCCATTAATATTGAGGTGATAGTCTAGGTTAACCTTTGTAACTCATTTTGAAGAAATGAAAATGAATTATGTGAATATTATGTGAATTATGTGTTTTATGCTTAATTACTAGGATTTAATTAATTAAGAATAAAAATGAGCGTCGAAAATAAATATTAGATAAAGCTGATATCTATTAAGAAAGTTGTAGTGGTCGTGAAAAGGATTACGGATATATAAAGAATACCAAAAATCCGAGTTATAACGAAGAAGTTATGACCTGTCGAAGTTTCGCGACAAAACCGACACGGTGCCGAATGACGTAACAAGTGAGTTTTTGATAAACTACTTTTTAGCCTTAGTGATCTAAATGAAAGTCGTAGTGTTCGTTAAACCGAGAGTATGTATAAAAAGAACGTCCAAATCTGACTTCGTATGAGAAAGTTATGATTTTTCGAAGTTTCAGCTTAGCAGTAGACAGCTAAAAACTCGAATTTTATATAGAGTGATTTTTAGCCGATACAACCTAAAAAAGAATCGAAGGTCTCGTCAATAGTAGTACAACGGTAAAAAGACAGACGAAAACGGACGTCGGATAAAGAAGTTATGAATTTTTAACGAATTTCCTATCCTGGTCTGTTACAAAATAATAATATAAAAATTAAATTCAAAATTAGTCGACGAAGTCTAAACGAAAGTTGTAGAGCGTAATTTTACCTACGCGTGCATATAAAGAACGTCAAAAACGGAGCTCGTATGCGAAAGTTATGGATTTTAGAAGTTTTGGCACAAAAATCGAGAAAAATTGCCAAATCCGAGAAATTTCGCAAGGTGGACTTCGGCCACGTCACCTTCGCTGCATTCGTGCCACGTGTCCGATCTGCTGATTCATCTGAGGCCACCTGTCGATGCGTGTCGCACCCTCTTCGGACCGAAGGCTCGGCCAATCAGAAGCTGCCTCGTGCCTTCTCCGTGTCCTCGCCTCGCATCCGACGCGTGCCCCCTTTCTCGCATGTCCGAGCTTCGCAGCAAGCGCCACGACCAAACCCTCGGACCTAGACTCCAGTCTAATCAGAAGCCTCCAACAGGACCCTCGCATGTGCGGCCCATGTGCCTCCTCTTCGGATCTGCTGCCACCTGGAAGGCTCTCAGTCGTCCGATCAGAAGCCTCGCCCCTATAAATAGAAGGGTGCGAGACCTCCCGGGGAATATTTGGAAACTTGTCATTTTTAACCCCTTTTTCAATATTTCTTTCATTCCAACTTCCCCCAAAGCCCTAGTATTATATCAAACACCCGAAATACGCCCCGAAGTGCCCGAGAAGCCCGATAAATTTATCTTTTCGGTTTTGAAACCCAACCTTCGCAGTGCCCGGTTTCTCAATAAAACTCCCGGTTTTATTAGAAACGGTCGTTTTAGGAAACGAAGTGTTGCCCGATTATCAGTAAATCATGTGAGTGTGTAGTCACCTTCATCTTACACCTAGATATGAAGTATTTTCTATAAAATACGTGCTATGTGTAATTATATTAATTTTTTAATTGAGGTGACAGTTGAATAGATGTTTTATACAAGTTTTAAACTGTATATGTATTTTTATCTACAAATATGTTGGGCAAAACATGGGTAGATATTTGATGTGTGATGAAATAAAATGATGAGAGGCCTCGATGTGATAGTGATCCAGTCATCTAGCGGAGTATGGATGACGACCACAGACTTTTCTAGACAGTCCAGTGGAACGCTGGCAGGCTCGCAACCTGTAGGTGTTAATGAGCTTGGGTGTTCATTTGATGTACTCCATCCCCCACATGGTTGCCTTATTTGACATAAATTGCTGGGAAACCCCCAAAGCAGTGTTGTCGCCCCGATGAAAATCCTTAGGCTAGGTCCCTTGTGATAGGTGTTTAGGGACGTAAAGTGAGAATAACGGGAATGAGTAATCAGGGTTATTATTGATTGATGAACTTAATAAGTTTATTATTATTGTGGGTTGAAAACCCTATATGCTCACCAGGCTCCCAAGCCTGACCCACTCAGCTTTTTATGTTACAGGTAGTGGACCCCGAGCATAGTCGGAGGATGATAAGAGATTTTTGGATTATAGGCCAGTAGTTGTAAATAACTGTTGAAAGGCTTATAATGTCTTGTTTATGCTTTTGATCTGTATCGGAACATGACATCCCGAGGTTTTGATATGAAATGAAATTATATATTTCTTAAAGAAAGGTTTTGACATTCTTTTATCATGTTTTGTTTTGGGGACCAATTCCGCAACATCTTTTAAAAAGGATTTCTATGACTTTATTTTAAAAAGCATAAACTAAATTGGTCTTTTCTGGCCGAGAAATTAGGGGATGTCACAGTTGGTATCAGAGCATTAGTTTAAGCAAACTAAGAAATTTGTAGGATTTCTGGACTTAAACTTAGAATGCTAAGTGATGATTGTGAGATGAGTGTCTACCATATTTTAGACACGAGCACTAGTTTATTTTAGGAAAGATGCCTAAAATGCTTTTATGTGCTAAATGTTATATGTTTTCCGTATATGCCATTATTTGTTCGGATCTATGGTCTGTTGCCGACCGGATCTGGAAACCTTATGTGTGTAGGATTCTAAGCGTATGATTACGATATTAGAACTAACATGTAAACGTTTCGGAGTGATAAGGGAATTTAAATACCTATCGAGGATAAAGACCTAAATTCGCCTTATTCGGTATATAGATTATAATGGCAAGAACTCGCAGTGGAGTTCCAAATGCAAACGGAAACAGGAATCAACAACCTCAACCCCAAGTAGTTGAGCAAGTACCTGTTGTAGGAGCTGCACCTGAGCCAATGACGATGGTTGGGGTACAAGCAATGATGCAGATGATGTTAGATCGCCAAATGGAGGAGACAAGGCGATTACTACTACAGAATAGGGAAGAAACTACGATACCTGTTAAACAGCCCGAATTGAATGAAGGGCAATCAGTAGGAGGGAACTACAGTGGGACTCCTGGTCAAGCCAACCTACCGATGGTTAGACAAAACAACCAGGATGGAGGAGTTGATAGACGTGGATGCAAATACAAAGATTTCATGGCATCCAAACCGCCGTGTCTATCTAGAAGTCCGACACCGATGGAAGTCATGAATTGGATCTCCGAAATGGAGACAATGTTTGAAAGTTGTGAGTGCAGCAACAAACAGAAGACCGCACTTGCAATTCCTCTGTTAAAATCTGGTGTATTGAGTTGGTGGAAGTTACTAGCTGATTCGATGCCCAAAGGAGAAGCAAGCAAGATGTCTTGGGAAGACTTTGTGGTACAACTGAAATTGCAATACTGCTCTGAGCAGGATCTTCTGGAAATCAATAATGAGTTCCAGAATTTGAAGAAGGGAAACATGAAGCTTGTTCCTTACCTCGTTCCAACTGAACTCTCCAAGGTCAACAAGTTTTCCCTCGGATTACCAGCGGACTTTGGTCCGATGGTCAAGCAAGCAACCACTTTGAAAGCCGCCATCTGGGCTACTAAGAATGTTGAGACTCAAATCAGAGAGAAAGGTCTGGAGAAGGCAGAAGTTGGCGAAAAGAGAAAGTTTGAAGGAACTTCAGGTTCCAACAAGAAAAGCAAATTTTCAAAGTCTAAGAAGTTTGGAGGAAGAGGATGAGGCGAAGTGAAATGGTGTGAGAAGTGCAAGAAAAAGCACTCTGGGAAATGTAGTGAGGGGGTGACTTGCTAGAAATGTGGAAAGACTGGGCATTATGCCAACGAGTGTCCGTCCAACAAGAGGGTATGCTTTAGATGTAACGAAGAAGGGCATGTTTTGAAAGACTGTCCAAAGAAGAATGATGCAGCAAAGCCCAATCTTCCACCAAAGCCGAAGGCGAGAGCCTTTCAAATGACACTTGAATCTGCGAAAGAAGAAGCCGATGTCGCTTCAGGTACCTTTCTCGTAAACGAATTGCCTGCCCAAATTTTGTTTGATTATGGAGCCAGTTACTCCTTTGTTTCGCATGAATTTGGTAGAAAACTAGCTTTGCCTGTTGATAGACTAGTTAATGCTTTATTAGTCGAGATTGCTAGTGGCAAGTTTGTACCTGTTAGCCATCGTATGAAAAACATCCTCATTGACTTGAATGGGAATAACTTCCACGATGAATTATTACCTATCGAGTTAAATGGTTTCGACATAGTTTTAGGAATGGATTGGCTTAGCGCCAATGATGCCGAAATATTGTGTAGGAAAAAGATAATAAAAGTAAACCCGCCAGGGAAAGAGTCGTTTATGGTGTATGGAGACAAACACAGAGTAAACTCTGGAATCATTTACCTAATGAAAGCCAGAAAGTGTTTGGCCAAGGGATGTACATCATATCTAGCGTTCGTGATCGATGCTAAGAAGTAAAAGAAGGAGGTGCATAATATTCCGGTGGTGTGTGATTATCCGGAAGTCTTTCCCGAAGATCTTTCCGGATTGCCCCCTGATCCACAAGTAGAATTTCGTATCGACTTGTTACCAGGAACGACGCCGATAGCAAAAGCACCGTATCGTTTAGCACCAACAGAGATGAAAGAACTTATGACACAACTTCAGGAGTTATTGGACAAAGGTTTTATTCGACCTAGTTCATCAACCTGGGGAGCCCCGATGTTATTTGTAAAGAAGAAAGACGGGAGCATGAGAATGTGCATCGATTACAAAGAGCTGAATAAAGCGACAATAAAGAACAAGTACCCGTTTCCGAGGATCGATGACCTGTTCGATCAGTTGCAAGGTTCGAGCTATTTCTCGAAGATTGATCTTAGGTCATGATACCATCAACTAAAGGTGAGAGAGGAGGATATCGAAAATACTGCGTTCAGAACAAGATATGGACACTATGAACTTTTGGTTATGTCGTTCGGACTAACCAATGCCCCAACAGCTTTCATGGATTTGATGAACAGGGTTTGTAAACCATACCTTCATAAATCCGTGATAGTATTCATAGATGATATCTTGATTTATTCAAAAAGCAAGCAGGAGCATGACAAGCATCTGCGTGAAGTGCTAGAAGTTCTGAAAAAGGAGAAGTTGTATGCAAAGTTCTCCAAATGTGAATTTTGGATTCAAGAAGTCCAATTTTTAGGTCACGTGGTTAACCAATAAGGAATAACGGTTGACCCAACAAAGATTGAAGCTGTGATGAAGTGGGAACAACCAAAAAGTCCTACGGAGATTCGAAGCTTTTTAGGATTAGTTGGATATTATCACCGATTTATCCAAGGCTTTTCTTCGATTGCTACTCCATTAACAGCTTTGACCCACAAAGGAGCTACTTATACTTGGAATGAGAAGCATAAGGAAGCCTTTGAGAATTTAAAGAAGAGATTGTGTGAAGCACCGATTCTTTGGTTACCTGAAGGAGTTGATGACTTGGCAGTTTATAGTGATGCCTCTGGAGTTGGGTTAGGATGTGTTCAGACCCAAAGGGATAAAGTGATAGCGTATGCATCGAGGCAATTGAAAGAGCATGAAAAGAACTACCCCACTCATGATCTGAAGTTGGCAGCGGTAGTATTCGCCTTAAAGATATGGAGACACTATCTTTATGGTACTAAATGCAAACTTTTCACTGATCATAAGAGTCTTCAATATCTCTTTAATCAGAAGGAATTGAACATGAGGCAGCGGCGCTGGCTAGAATTACTCAAGGACTACGACTGTGAGATACTTTACCACCCTGGTAAAGCAAATGTTGTTGTTGATGCTCTCAGTCGGAAGGTAAATCTTGAAAAGAAAAGTCCAAGAGCGTTAAGAATTGAAGTCGTCTCGACAATTGTGGAAAGTATAAAGAAAGCTCAAGGGGAAGCTTTAGAGAAAAATGACCGAAAGGAGGAACGTTTGGGCAAAACGTTAGTGTTTGATACAAACGGTCAAGGACTGAAGGTATTCAAAGATAGGATTTGGGTACCTAAGACGAGAGGAGTAAGAGGTCTTCTGATGGAAGAAGCTCATAAAACCATGTACTCGATTCATCCCGGCAGTACAAAAATGTATAGGGATCTAAAACCCTATTACTGGTAGCCGACGATGAAGCTCGATGTTGCTAAGTATGTGCCCGAGTGTGTAACATGTGCTAGGGTTAAGGCACAACATCAGAAGCCGTATGGGAGTTTAGAACCTTTACCTGTACCCATGGGTAAATGAGAGGACATTACCATGGATTTTGTGACTAAACTGCCCAGAACAAGGAACGGTCACGACATGATTTGGGTGGTCGTTGATCGATTCACTAAGAGTGCGCATTTCATAGCAGCCAACGAGAAATGGTCTATGTATAAACTTGTAAATTCTTACATGAAGGAAATTGTGAGGCTTCACGGTGTTCCGTTAACGATTGTATCCGATCGTGACAGCCGTTTTACCTCAAGGTTTTGGAGGAGTCTACAAAAGGAATTGGGTACTAAGTTGTGTTTGAGTACAGCTTATCATCCGCAAACTGATGGTCAAAGCGAACGAACAATTCAAACATTGGAGGATATGCTGAGAGCATGTACCCTTGAATTCCAAGATAACTGGGATGAACACTTACCTCTAGTAGAATTTTCCTATAATAATAGTTTCCACTCGAGCATCAAGATGGCACCTTATCACGCTTTGTATGGAGAAAAGTGTCGAACGCCGTCATGTTGGCTGGAAGCTGGGGAAAAGCAGTTTATGGGACCTGAAATAGTCCATCAGACTGCTGAAAAGTTGAAAGTGATTAGGGAAAGGATGTTACCAGCTCAAGATCGACAAAAGAGTTATGCTGACAAGAAAAGACAACCGATATCCTTCGAAGTTGGAGATTTGGTTTTACTTAAAGTCTCACCGTGGAAGGGACTTATAAGATTTGGTAAAAGGGGAAAATTGAGTCCAAGGTTTATTGGACCATTTAAAGTTCTTCAGAGGATCGGGAATCAAGCTTACAAGCTAGAATTACCGAAAGAACTGGAGGGTATTCATAATACCTTTCATGTGTGTTATTTGAGAAAGTTCACGGGAGATGTGCCCGACAAAATTCCCATTTCTGAATTAAGGTTGGATGAAAACAAGAGGTTAATTGAAGAACTTGAGGCAATCGTTGACCGTAAGACCAAGAAGTTGCGACGCAAGATGGTCGATTTAGTGCTTGTGCGATGGAAACATACGAATTGGCCAAATCTCACCTGGGAAATGGAGAGTGACATGATGAGTCGTTACCCGCATTTGTTTGCTGATGTGTGATTCCGGGGACGGAATCATCCTAAGGGGGAGAGAATTGTAATGCCCGTGTTTCGAGGCTAGGCATTAATATTGATGTGATAGTCTAGGTTAACCTTTGTAACTCATTTTGAAGAAATGAAAAGGAATTATGTGAATATTATGTGAATTATGTGTTTTATGCTTAATTACTAGGATCTAATTAATTAAGAATAGAAATGAGCATCGAAAATAAATATTAGATAAATCCGATATTTATTAATAAAGTTGTAGTGGTCGTGACAAGGATTACGGATATATAAAGAATACCAAAAATCCGAGTTATAACGAAGAAGTTATGACTTGTCGAAGTTTCGCGACAAAACCGGCACAGTGCCGAATGACGTAAAAAGTGAGTTTTTGATAAAACTACTTTTTAGCCTTAGTGATCTAAATGAAAGTCGTAGTGTTGGTTAAACCGAGAGTATGTATAAAAAGAACGTCCAAATCTGACTTCGTATGAGGAAGTTATGATTTTTCGAAGTTTTAGCTTAGTAGTAGACAACTAAAAACTCGACTTTTAGATCGAGTGATTTTTAGCCGATACAACCTCAACGAGAATCGAAGGTCTTGTCAATAGTAGTACAATGGTAAAAAGACAGACGAAAACGGACGTCGGATGAAGAAGTTATGTATTTTTAACGGATTTCCTGTCCCGATCTTTTAAAAATAATAATATAAAAATTAAAGTCAAAATTAGCCGACGAAGTCTAAACGAAAGTTGTAGAGCGTAATTTTGCCTACGCGTGCATATAAAGAACGTCAAAAACGGAGCTCGTATGCGAAAGTTATGGTTTTTAGAAATTTTGGCACAAAAATCGAGAAAATTTGCCAAATCCGAGAAATTTCGCAAGGTGGACTTCGGCCACGTCACCTTCGCTGCATGCGTGCCACGTGTCTGATCTGCTGATTCATCCGAGGCCACCTGTCGATGCGTGTCGCATCCTCTTCGGACCGAAGGCTCGGCCAATCAGAAGCTGTCTCGTGCCTTCTCCGTGTCCTCGCCTCGCATCCGACGCGTGCCCCTTTCTCGCATGTCCGACCTTCGCACCAAGCGCCACGACCGAACCCTCAGACCTAGACTCTGGTCCAATCAGAAGCCTCCAGCAGGACCCTCGCATGTGCGGCCCATGTGCCTCCTCTTCGGATCTACTGCCACCTAGAAGCCTCTCAGCCGTCCGATCAGAAGCCTCGACCCTATAAATAGAAGGGTGCGAGACCTCCAGGGGAATATTTGGAAACTTGTCATTTTTAACCCCTTTTTCAATATTTCTTTCATTCCAAATTCCTCCAAAGCCCCGGTATTATACCAAACACTCGAAATACTCCCCGAAGTGCCCGAGAAGCCCGATAAATTAATCTTTTCGGTTTTGAAACCCAACATTCGCAGAGCCCGGTTTCTCAATAAAACTCCCGGTTTTATTAGAAATATTCGTTTTAGGAAACGAAGTGTTGTCCGATTATCAGTAAATCATGTGAGTGTGTAGTCACCTTCATCTTACACCTAGATATGAAGTATTTTCTATAAAATACGTGCTATGTGTAATTATATTAATTTTTTAATTGAGGTGACTGTTGAATAGATGTTTTATACAAGTTTTAAACTGTATATGTATTTTTATCTACAAATATGTTGGGTAAAACATGGGTAGATAGTTGATGTGTGATGACATAAAATGATGAGAGGCCTCGATGTGATAGTGATCCAGTCATCTACCGGAGTATGGATGACGACCACATACTTTTCTAGACAGTCCAGTGGAACGCTGGCAGGCTCGTAACCTGTAGGTGTTAATGAGCTTGGGTGTTCATTTGATGTACTCCATCCCCCACATGGTTGCCTTATTTGACATAAATTGTTGGGAAACCCCCAAAGCAGTGTTGTCGCCCCGATGAAAATCCTTAGGCTAGGTCCCTTGTGATAGGTGTCGAGGGACGTAAAGTGAGGATAACAGGAATGGGTAATCAGGGTTATTGTTGATTGATGAACTTAATAAGTTTATTATTATTGTGGGTTGAAAACCCTATATTCTCACCAGGCTCCCGAGCCTGACCCACTCAGCTTTTTATGTTACAGGTAGTGGACCCCGAGCATAGTTGGAGGATGCTAAGAGATTTTTGGATTATAGGCCAGTAGTTGTAAATAACTGTTGAAAGGCTTATAATGTCTTGTTTATGCTTTTGATCTGTATCGGAACATGACATCCCGAGGTTTTGATATGAAATGAAATTATATATTTCTTAAAGAAAGGTTTTGACATTCTTTTATCATGTTTTGTTTTGGGGACCAATTCCGCAACATCTTTTAAAAAGGATTTTTATGACTTTATTTTAAAAAGCATAAATTAAATTGGTCTTTTCTGGCCGAGAAATTAGGGGATGTCACAAGGATCTTGGGCTTTATAATAATGGAGTTGATGCTTGGATTGGTCTTGTTTATTAATTGAAGGCTTGGAAGAAATAAACTTTAAATTTGCAAGATGCGGGAGAATATTCGAGCTTGCGGAGATTGATGATCGGGTGATTGCGGAAGCTATGGATCATTTGGAGAAGCCAAAGTGGGCTTAAAATGAAGTGAACTTAAAGAAAAATGGGCTAGAGCTATTTGGACTCGAACTGGGCCAATGGGCTAAGCTGTGGAGGCCCAACACTCAATGAAACCCACAACCTGATACCACCCGCGCAACCCACCCATGCAAGGTTGTGCGGCCGCGCACGACATTGTAGGGGCAGTTTTGGAATTTCAGTTAGAAGGCTATATAGGGAAGGTTGGTGTGCATCTTTTGCACACTCTTGCACATCTGAAAATACAACATTTCTCTGGAGATTTTAGAGCATTTTGAAGACCAAGAACCTTGAAGAACATCATCTTTTCACCTCTTAATCTTGTAGAATTTTTGGTACAATCTTTTCTTATCTTGTTTTCTTGAGTTTAGCCATGCTTGTCTAGGCAAAACTTGGTTGACTTTGGTGAAATCCTTTCACTTTTCTTGCATTTTGAAGACTCCAAGAACTTGTTCTTGAATCTTTATGGGAATGTTTTATGTTTTAACCTCTTATCACTACTTGTATGTTTTTATTCATGAGTTTAAATGTGTTTGTGGTGATTAGTTGGCTAATTTCTTGATTAAGTAAATGATCCTCAAATTAGCAAGCAACAAATGATTTTTGTGTTAGTTTTGCTTCACACAATCATAAAAACATTTTCTCCAACATGGAAGTGAAAGCATTTGACTCCTCCTGGATTTGGTGACTTGAAAACATTTGACTCCTCCTGGATTTGGTGACTTTTTAGTTCTTAATGCTAGTTGACTTTCACTAATTACATGCTTAATGGAAATTGTGACTTTGACTAAGGAAATTGTTATGAGCTTCTCTAATCATTCTAACAACTAAGAAAAGTCTAGGCAATCTCAAGCTTCTTGGATTACTATAGCCAAATTAAAGGTTTAAAACAAGTATTGCACCATTGGATTCTAATGATATGTTCATCAAAAGTCAAAGTGAGGAAACCTTAAGTCAACCACTTTTCTCATATTGATTTTACATCAAATTCTTATTTTTGTTGAATTGTCCATTTAAGTTTTAGTTTAATTCTAGTTGCAATTTAAGTATTTCAAAAAGATCAAAACCCCCATTTTTATTTTTATTGTCATTTTACAGGTACTTTTGCAAAGAGATTTTTCATAGAGTTATAAAATTGAGCCAATCTCCATGGATTCATAGAGTCATTTTACAAGTTCTTTTGAGCAATACCAACACTTTCTCGTAGTATGTGTTTCCCTGATTTCGAAAATATAAAGAACATCCAAAACGGAGTTTATCTGCAAAAGATGCAACTGTTTTAAGAATCAAAAACCAGTATACTACTGATTTTCTTAAAATCACTAAAACCATTTCTATCCGTTGAGGGACTTGCACACCTCAAATGGAAATTCGGAAAACATTTTTGGACTCAGGCTATAGCCTAATACTTAATTTCATATTTGAAATATTTTTGATAAAAATATTTATAAAAAGTGAAAAATTAGACATTTTCAGATTTATTAATTGTGAAGCTTTAAATGCAAATTTCCGAAGTTCTATTACTCGAAAAATTAATCTGTTTGGATTTTTGAAATCCTTAGATTAAACTCTATCATTCACTATTTTTAGAAAAATATTTAAAATCGAGATCAATGATACACAAATCGAGAAAAACTGTTTTGTAACTTTTAAAATGTCACAATTGTGATATTAACGATTGTTGGTACCATAACTTATACATTTTGACTCAAATATTCAACCATGTATTTTAAACATGAATTTGGGTATAGGAACTTCATTTCTGTGTATATTTTTAATCATCATGTTAGACATGTATGAAATGATTATAAGAATCAAGTTGGTTTATTGTAAATTAAGACGACTGCAATAACGTAATTTTTATAAGAACATATATATTATTTACTCTTGCAAATACTCAAATACATGTATGATATATAATTGTATTTATATATGAAAACCTAAATACATGTACACATAAGATTATGTATTGTGTATAATTTCAAAAGACTAAATGCATTATATAAATTCATACACAAATACATCTATTTAATCTACCAAATACAAATAAATAAATAAATACAAATAAATAAATTAATAAAACCATGTTTTCTTCTAACTCTCAATCTAAACAAAACGACACACAAAAGTTATGGGAGCTGATCCGTACACAACAATTTTTCTCCATACACAACAATTGGTGCTTTAAAATGTTGTATTGTACAATTATATAATGCATGAATTGTTGTGTATGGCAAAAAAACTGTTGTGTACGAATCACTTCCCAAAAGTTATTACTCTAATTGATGTCACACACGCAAGCTGTACTCTCATCCCTTGCACTCCATCAAAACTGTATAGATTATGTGTATAACATTACTCAATCAAAAACCACACTCAAACATGTACAATGTCAAAATCTATACTCAAATAGAAAAGAAAAGCGTGTTTCTTTTCTCTGTCACAAGAACAACCCTCACGTCCTTCTTCAAATTATCATCCATGTTCTTGATTTTGTGCATACCTGTAAACAAGAAATACAACAACATTCTTATTGCTACATCTTCTTTATACGTAAATTTCAAACAATAAACAGCAAACCAAAACAACCGTCTTTTCCTTCCATTCAATCTCTGTTGAACAAAGAAATCAAAAAAAGAAAAAAAAAGAAAAACAAACCCTTACCTGTTGTTGTTTGTTGCTGCCATTCCCGATCATCAAACAACCAATGATCGTGGCTTTATCACTGGAGATTATTTCTACCAAAT
This sequence comes from Lactuca virosa, assembly GCF_052849685.1. NCBI lineage: Eukaryota > Viridiplantae > Streptophyta > Magnoliopsida > Asterales > Asteraceae > Lactuca > Lactuca virosa. The sequence continues at coordinate 76,292,391 of NC_136431.1, forward strand.
CACTCCCACATCGGCTTTTATAAACCATATACAATGATATTCATTACGGCTAGTGACTTACCCACGAGTAAGTTCGGCCTGAGTGTTATTCACAAACTTTTTAGTGAAGGGGTTTTAGTGAGACATTTTTCATTAGCTGAGTTTAAATACTTAGCATACCCACACTACTGTAACCGTTAATCTTCGGAGCGAGATATATATGTATAGATCTATACAGGGTTGACATCCCCACATGCGGTTCCTAGCTACAACACTTGACTGATCAATCGAAGCGGGTGATAAGTGTCTACATTCATTACTACAACGTCCAATGATGCGTTGTAAGGGGGTACATTTAGTCAGGAAGCTCGGTTATAGGACCCACTAAAAACATTAACTAGAATATCTCTTTTCTCTCACTAACGACCATGGGCTTGGTTGCTTTGAAAACTATTTTCAAGTATGGAATTACTTACGCAACATAACAGTTTGATTTTTAAGGATATTCAAAGGTTAATTACAAACACAGTTTAAAGTATGGGTTTACTTATACAAAAGATACATTTTGACTTTAAAGGATTTATTACAAACACAATTATAGTATGGATTTACTTATACAGAAATACATTTTGGGCTACTAAAGACTTACTGCAAACACTATTTTAACTATTGAAATATATACAAAAATAATACTTTTTATACTTATTAAAAGTATTACTGCGTTAGCAGAAAACCTGTGACACTCACCAACCTTGTGTTGAACCTCAAAACTACATGTATTCTCAGGAAATCTTTAAACAGACATTCAAGATGGATTGGATTATAGGTGACCTAGTTTACTTGTCATTGTATCATATGCCTATCTGTTAAGGCAATTCATGTATTATTATTATTTTTAAAAACATTGTATTCAAATATCAAGATGGAACATGAATGTTTTTTTATTTATTGTTGTACTTGTGTTATATATTCAATTTGTCTGTGATCCATGAACTTAGTCGCACAGCCCGACGTGTTTCGCCGCCTTGGCCGGGGTATGACAGATGATCACTTTAGTCCTGAGAAGGTATTATCGGAACTTATTAATCGCAAAGACAATTGAAAGAAACTCTTTTTATGTGGTAGTGTAATTTCTTTGTGCCTTGTGTAAGGTCTTGGATACATAATAGAAGACCTGATGTTCTCGATCCACTTTTTGGCCTAATACCTCCTCAACAGCCGTGTTGCTCGCATCACACATGATCTCAAACAGGAGATCCCAGTTAGGTGGTTAGATGATGGGAGGGAGGCGAGTAGGTTTTTAAATGATAAAAAGCCTCTTTTCATGGTTGCGTAAACTTGAAATCAACATCTTTTTGGAGTAGTTGACACATTGGAAGCGTGATCTTTGAGAAGTCCTTGATGAAGCACCGACAGAAACCTGCATGACCAGAAATGAACGATCTTCCCGAAGATTTTTCGGGTAAGGAAGACTCTTGATAACATCTATCTTAGCCTTGTCAACTTCCAATCCTTTTTGAGACATAGTATGACCAAAAATCAATCCATTGTCCACCATGAAATGACATTTTTCATAGTTAAACACAAGATCCATGTCTATGCACCTTTGCAGAATTTTTGTTAGATTGCTCATACACATATCAAAGGAGTATCCATAAAACCTAAAATCATCCATGAAGACTTCAATGATGTTTTCAACATATTTAGAGAAAATGCTAACCATGCATCTCTAAAGTGTTGCAGGTGCATTGCATGGACCAAAATGCATATTTCTATAAGAAATTATGCCAAAGGGACAAGTGAAGGTGGTTTTCTCTTGGTCTTTCGGGGCTACTGAAATTTGATGAAACCCCGAGAAACCTTCTAAACAATAATAGTGAGATTTAGCCACCAATCTCTCTAACATTTGGTCGATAAATGGAAAGGGAAAATGGTATTTCCTTATAGATGCATTTAGCTTACGGTAATCAATACAAACTCTCCACCCATTTTGCACACGAGTGGGGACCAATTCTCCTTTGGAGTTTTTCACAGTAGTGACTACGACTTTCTTCGGGACCACTTGAACGGGACTAACTGTGACATCCCTATTTTCACAGCCAGAAAAGACCGATTTTGTTTATGCTTTGTTTGAAAATCAGAGTAACATTTTAAAGGTGTTGTGGAATTTATTCCCAAAATAAAATATGATAATGATTTATCAAAGCATTTCCGAATAAATGTATTTTATTAAAAACCTTGGGATGTCATGTTTGATACAGATCAAAAGCATAAACAGTGCAATATATGCCTTACAACATTTATTCATATCTACAAGCCTATAATCCCTTATCTCTCATCCAAACATCTATGTTCATGCGCCACTACCTGTAATACAAGAAAATAAGTGGGTCAGGCTTGGGAGCCTGGTGAGCACATAGTCTTTTCAACCCACAATAAATAAGTTTATTAATTTCATCAACCAATAATAACCCAATTACCCGTTCCCGTTATCCTCACTTTAAACCCCTAAACACCTATTATAAGGGACCTAGCCTAAGGATCATCATCGGGATGGACACTACTGCCAAGGGGGTTCCTCAACAATAAATGTCCTTAAGGCAACCATGAGGAGGATGGAGTACACCGGTGAACATATCGTTCACAAACACCTACAGGTTGCGAGCTTGTTAGTATTTCACTGGACTGTCTAGAAAAGTCTGTGGTCGTCATATATACTCCGCTAGATGAGTAGATCAACAACAACATCAAGGCCTCTCATCATTTTATCACACATCGTCTTATTACATCTACCCATGTTTTACGCCAACATTTTTGGAGATATAAAATACATATACAGTTTAAATCATTTAAAACGTGTATAAAATCGTTCATCCAACATAGACAACAAGTATTCAGATAATATGCACACATAGCACGTAATTTATGTAAAATACTTCATATCTATGTGTAAGATGAAAGTAACTATGCACTCACCTGATAAGGTGGTGACTCGGTACTTGGACAGTGCTTCGTTTACTTAAAACAACTTCTTTTGACAAAACCTAGTATCATTACCACTAGAGTTTAGTCTAATGCTCGACGAGACTAATTAATAGTCTTGGTATTATTACTATTATATAAGCGTTAAAACAATACTCTTCACCCATTATGTACAGACAGGGGCCAGACATGAAACACCGGAGGGTAGGACCAGTTTGGCATATAGCACTTCTGAAATCCAACAACCCAAGCGGCCCTTCAAGCCGGATTCCCCGTACCGCGAGTGCTTAAAAAGATATTATAACGACACTTATATAACCTATAATAATAGCCCAAGTATTTATTATAAGGTCCTAATAACATTACTATATTTAAACATAAGCTATACTTAAGGTAGGGTAGGCGTAGCTCACTTACAACAGGTTTTTATTAAAAACCGGGCTTCACTGGAGTAGCGTTTCCGAGCCGAAAAGCTCTTTTCTTGGAGCCTTCGGGAGCTCCAGGGCTTCCTTCGGGTGCTAGGGGGTTTTCCTAGGCTTTAAGGGGGTTTTAGGGGGCTAGAGAGAGAAAGTAGTGAGAGAAAGAAGGTGGAAATGAGTGAGAATGCCGGCTGCCCTCGCATGCCTTTTATAGGCGAGATCTGCTGGGAACATTGTGCGTTCATGCGAGGGTATGCTGGGCGTACCTCGTTACGCAGGGTGTAGCTTCGGACGCTGGGCATTCGTACCGACATGTGTCCGAGGATGGCTGGGGCGACGTGGCTTGTTCCGAGACCAAGCGATTCCGAACGCGGGGCATTCTTTCTATGCGGCACGTATGCGAGGCCAGGTGTCTCCATCCGAAGTGAGGCCTGGGGACAGCAAGGGAAGGCTGAGATCGTGCCACGTCATCGCATATCGCAGATTTACATCCCGACTTCTAAAATTCATAACTTTCGCATACAAGCTCCGTTTTCGACGTTCTTTATATCCACATGTAGGTGAGACCGTACTCTACAACTTTTGTTTAGACTCCGTCTGCTAATTTTGAATTTATTTTTAAAGTTATATTTTTAACAGTCCGGGACAGGATTAGTCCGTTAAAAATTCATAACTTCTTCATCCGATGTCCATTTTCATCTGTCTTTCTATCGTTACACTAATATTAACGAGATCTTCGATTCTCGTTTAGTTTGTGTCGGCTAAAAATTGCTCGATCTAATATTCGAACTCCGGGCTGTCTACCGATGAGCCGAAACTTAGAAAAATCATAACTTCCTTATACGAAGTCAGATTTGGGCGTTCTTTTTATGCACGCTCTCGGTTTAACGAACTCTACAACTTTCGTTTAGATCGCTAAGGCTAAAAATCACTCTATCATAAATTCACTATTTACGTCGCGCAGTGTCGTGCCAGTTCTGTCGCGAAACTTTGACAGGTCATAACTTCTTCGTTATATCTCGGATTTCGGCCTTCTTTATATGTCCGAAATTCTTGTCACGACTACTACCACTTTATATATAGATATCGGGTTTATCTAACACTTTATTTTTGAAGCTTATTTTTATCCTTTATTTATTATACCTTTATAAATAAGTATAAAGCACATGAATTCACATAATTCACATAATACTCGAATAATTCATTTTTATTACTTCAAAATAGGTTACAATGGTTGACCTGACTATTACATCACTATACTAATGCTTAGCCCAGGAACACGGGCGTTACACTAACCCATTTACTGTCATATGGAGTAAATTACACATGCATACAAAAGCTTCATAATTTCTTTCTTCACTACCTCCATCATTGGAGGATTCAACCACCTTTTTGCCTCCCTTGTTGGCTTAAAGTCTTCCTCCATCAAGATCTTGTGCATAGACAAGTAAAGGCTTAATCCTTTTATGTCCGCATATGTCCACCCAATAACCTTCTTGTATTGTTTTAGAAAAGTGATTAACTCCTTCTTTACTTGATCGCTTATTGGAAATAATGACTAGTAAAGTGTTTTCCTCCTTCAGGTATGCATACTTTAAATGGTCTGAGAGAGTCTTCAATTCTAACTTTAGTGGTTGAATCACCGATTGAAGGAGTTTTGCCTTGGTGTTCAGAAACTTATCTTTAGTTTCATCAAACCCCGAGTGTTTCTTGTCATCCACGAGATTAACAATTTTCATTGTGTAACATCCCGTTTATTAAATAAATAAATAGATAAAAATTAAATGAGTAGTAGCCCTAAATGTGGAATAATTTAGCGAGGCGTTGGCCTTCGGGAGTTATGTAACAAACCGTTATTTCAAACCTATGTAATAATGTAGGTCAATTTGTAGTTCTTTTTAACACAATAAAGAGAAATTTTAGCATACTGTGTATATTTATATAATTGACCTTCAAAAATAAATTATTTAACAATCTCGATTGGGATGAACCAAGTGATATAGATTGTAACCAGGTTTCCAAAAACATAAAGAACACTAAAATCCGAGTTATAACGAAGAAGTTATGACCAACCGAAGATCCGCGACAAAACCGGCAAAACACTGTTCAGTGTAAAAACTGAATTTTCAATAAAAGGATTTTTAGCCTTGACAATCTAAATGAAAGTTGTAGTTTATGTTAAACCGAGAACTTTCATAAAAAGAACGGCAAAATCTGACTTCGTATGAGGAAGTTACGATTTTTCTAAGTTTCAGTATAGCAGTGTACAGCTAAAAACTCGAAATAAAGATCGAGTGATTTTTAGCCGACACAACCTAAACGAGAATTGAAGGTCTCGTCAATAGTAGTACAACGATAAAAAGACAGAAAAAACGGACGTCGGATGAAGAAGTTATGAATTTTGAACGGATTTCCTGTCCCGGTCTGTTAAAAATAATAATATTAAAAATAAATTCAAAATCAGCCGATGAAGTCTAACCGAAAGTCGTAGAGTATAATTTTACCTACGCGTGCATATAAAGAACGTCGAAAACGGAGCTCGTATGCAAAAGTTATGATTTTCGCAAGTTTTTGGCACAAAAACCAAGAAATATTGAAAACCGGGCATTTTCGCATGGGTGACCCTCGGACACGTCACCCTCGCATGTGAGCCTCCACATGTCGTCTGCTGATTGGACCGAAGTCTCGCGTGGCGCCTTCTGATTCGACCAACTCCGCGGTCCACTTACCTTCTGACACCTTCGCATGAGACACCCCCCCGGACACCCTCGGACCTTCGTGGCGCCTTCCCATTGGACCGATGTTGGGTCCAGTCCGAAGCTAGCACCTGCGAGCCACCTGTCCGAAGCTAGCACCTGCGAGCCACCTGTCCGAACACGCGTCAGTCTCGCATAGCCTCGGATCCGAGGCTTCGGTGTATATAAGAGGTGCGAGACCCTCCAGATTTTTCACCTTTTTCACATCAATTTTCACACACTTTCACCCCTTTCACTTCCATAAGCTCACATACAACCCCTAAAGCCCCGGTATCTTATTTCAAACCCTAAGCAAGCCTCGAAGTCCCGAGATTCCCGAGAAGTTAACCTCTCTCCAGTCGAAACTCTGCCCGATTTAAGCCGGTTTTTCGTCAAACAAACTCCTTTCCGGGAAACGAAACGCTGTCCGAATCACCACCTATCAAGTGAGTTCATACCCCCCCCCCCCCCGTATTTTCATAATTTCTACTGTTTTAAGGGGGAATACAAGCATAACACAAGATCTTTGTGTTATAAAATCATGATAAAACGACATTAAATCATCAAAAATACTCAAAACATTAAAATCTTTTATAATCTTATATTTTTCCCCAAAATTCATATTTGTATATATATATATATATATATATATATATATATATAAATAAGATTTAAAAGGCTTAGGACTGATAACTCATTTTGGGTCCTTTTCCTTGTTTGGATGTGGGCTTATAGTACCGGTTATTTGTCCGAGTGTCGTTTAAATTTTACTTATATATAAAATTGTGTATGTATATAAATATAAAAGTTATTTCATCAGTTCAAATACCTTTGTAACATGTTGAGCAAGGGGTTACATGCTAAAAACAATTAAATACAGATTCAGAAAGTACATATAAATTATAATGGGTATAATTTATGATACATAGAACAATAATTCATGATTCAAGCATACTAGAACACACTTTTTTACAAGAAACAAGGGTTTTGATTCAGAACAAATCAAGGGTTTACACTTGTCAAATACATGTTCGGAATACTAATTCAAGAACATATTATCAATCATTTATTTCAGAATGATTGGGTTTTCATGACTAATATACATGTAACGTTTATATGCTTTTTATGAGACATTCAATTCAGGTTCTTTAATTCATTTTAGACAACCAAGGTAAAGTCCTGACATTATAACCAGAATCTCCAGCCCGGGATCGAAACAAGTTGTGTGTAGATCTATATCGGGATTGACAACCCCATACTCAGGCTGCTAGCTACAGTCAGGCATACACGCCAATGAGTAGCAATTGTTATCAACAGTTAAAACGCACACAAAGCGTTTGTTTCAGGCCATCTTGTCACAGTATGGTTATAATAACTCGTTAAAAAGATATTAACAATACGTTAATGTATAAACAACTAAACGAAAGTACACCTTCAAAGTACCAGTTTACAGAATACAAACTACAATAGTTCAATACAGTTTTCAATAACAGCTGGTGGAGCCAGGCACACTCTCAGTTACAAGTTTTACATAAAGGAATACAAATACAAAACATTGATACAAAGAGAACGGTTTTATGGGAATAAAACTACTTTTCATATACAACAGAAAATATAGAATTTTCTGTAACAGTTTACATATACAAGATACAGAGACATCCTTTTAAACATAAACACTTATGCACTCACTCAACTTTATGTTGATACTCTCTTTTCAAATTACTTGTATTCTCAGGGAAATAATACACAGGTACTCCCCGAGCTTTTTGAGAAGATGGAGCTACTTTGAGTCATATCTTCTTTTGTATAACTATTTTGGTTCAATATACAGTGATTGAACACATGTAAATACTTATACTTTTTAAATACAATGGTTGTTTGTACTTTGATTACTATGATGCATGTGTTGTGATACTACAATTGAAGTCCTCCACCCCCGGACGTTTCCGCCGTCTGGTTTGGGGTGTGACAAGTTAAAAGGTCATAATTGGAAGTTTGGGGGTTAAAATGTAACTTCTGCGTTAATTTTTAAAGATTTTGGAAGGTTGAGGGATGTTAAGTAAATTAAGGGTCTATTTTAAAAAGGATTTCAGAAGTTAGGGTGGATTTGGTAAATTATGGACTTATTATGAATAGATTTTGGGAAGCAAGGGCTAAATGGTAACTTCTGGATTCAATTTGTAAAGATTTTTTTAGGGCAGGGGCTGTTAGGTAAGTTTTGGACTCAAATTGAAAGAACTTTGGAGTGATGGGGGCAATATGGTAAATTTCGGACGTTATTTGAAAAGAATAAAGGGAGGAGGGATTAAAAGCGTCAATATGGTAATCATGTGAGAATGGACGGAGGATCAAAACCCGTCACCTTATTACTCCCCAAACCCTAACCCTATTTTCACCCGGCCGCCACTCGGTTGATCAGCCACCACCACCTCTCCTTCGTCGCAGTTCCGATCAGACAAGATCGCTAAGTGGTTGCCTCGCCGGCAAGTGCCGCCTCAACAAATCCCACTGCCGCCAATGACATCGAGAACCGCCGGAAAATCGCTGACGACCAAAAATCTGAGTTATAACGAAGAAGTTATGACCTGTCGAAGTTTCGCGACAAAACCGGCACGGTGTCAAATGACGTAAAAAGTGAGTTTTTGATAAACTACTTTTTAGCCTTAGTGATCTAAATGAAAGTCGTAGTGTTGGTTAAACCGAGAGTATGTATAAAAAGAACGTCCAAATCTGACTTCGTATGAGGAAGTTATGATTTTTCGAAGTTTTAGCTTAGCAGCAGACAGCTAAAAACTCGAATTTTAGATCGAGTGATTTTTATACGATACAACCTAAACGAGAATCGAAGGTCTCGTCAATAGTAGTACAATGGTAAAAAGACAGACGAAAACGGACGTCGGATGAAGAAGTTATGTATTTTTAACGGATTTCCTGTCCCGGTCTGTTAAAAATAATAATATAAAAATTAAAGTCAAAATTAGCCGACGAAGTCTAAACGAAAGTTGTAGAGCGTAATTTTACCTACGTGTGCATATAAAGAACGTCAAAAACAGAGCTCGTATGCGAAAGTTATGGATTTTAGAAATTTTGGCACAAAAATCGAGAAAATTTGCCAAATCCGAGAAATTTCGCAAGGTGGACTTCGGCCACGTCACCTTCGCTGCATTCGTGCCACGTGTCCGATCTGCTGATTCATCTGAGGCCACCTGTCGATGCGTGTCGCATCCTCTTCGGACCGAAGGCTCGGCCAATCAGAAGCTGCCTCGTGCCTTCTCCGTGTCCTCGCCTCGCATCCGACGCGTGCCCCTTTCTCGCATGTCCGAGCTTCGCACCAAGCGCCACGACCGAACCCTCGGACCTAGACTCCGGTCTAATCAGAAGCCTCCAACAGGACCCTCGCATGTGCAGCCCATGTGCCTCCTCTTCGGATCTGCTGCCACCTGGAAGGCTCTCAGCCGTCCGATCAGAAGCCTCGCCCCTATAAATAGAAGGGTGCGAGACCTCCCGGGGAATATTTGGAAACTTGTCATTTTTAACCCCCTTTTCAATATTTCTTTCATTCCAACTTCCCCCAAAGCCCCAATATTATATCAAACACCCGAAATACGCCCCGAAGTGCCCGAGAAGCCCGATAAATTTATCTTTTCGGTTTTGAAACCCAACCTTCGCAGTGCCCAGTTTCTCAATAAAACTCCCGGTTTTATTAGAAACGGTCGTTTTAGGAAACGAAGTGCTGCCCGATTATCAGTAAATCATGTGAGTGTGTAGTCACCTTCATCTTACACCTAGATATGAAGTATTTTCTATAAAATACGTGCTATGTGTAATTATATTAATTTTTTAATTGAGGTGACTGTTGAATAGATGTTTTATACAAGTTTTAAACTGTATATGTATTTTTATCTACAAATATGTTGGGCAAAACATGGGTAGATATTTGATGTGTGATGAAATAAAATGATGAGAGGCCTCGATGTGATAGTGATCCAGTCATCTAGCGGAGTATGGATGACGACCACAGACTTTTCTAGACAGTCCAGTGGAACGCTGGCAGGCTCGCAACCTGTAGGTGTTAATGAGCTTGGGTGTTCATTTGATGTACTCCATCCCCCACATGGTTGCCTTATTTGACATAAATTGCTGGGAAACCCCCAAAGCAGTGTTGTCGCCCTGATGAAAATCCTTAGGCTAGGTCCCTTGTGATAGGTGTTTAGGGACGTAAAGTGAGAATAATGGGAATGGGTAATCAGGGTTATTGTTGATTGATGAACTTAATAAGTTTATTATTATTGTGGGTTGAAAACCCTATATGCTCACCAGGCTCCCAAGCCTGACCCACTCAGCTTTTTATGTTATAGGTAGTGGACCCCGAGCATAGTCGGAGGATGATAAGAGATTTTTGGATTATAGGCCAGTAGTTGTAAATAACTATTGAAAGGCTTATAGTGTCTTGTTTATGCTTTTGATCTGTATCGGAACATGACATCCCGAGGTTTTGATATGAAATGAAATTATATATTTCTTAAAGAAAGGTTTTGACATTCTTTTATCATGTTTTGTTTTGGGGACCAATTCCGCAACATCTTTTAAAAAGGATTTCTATGACTTTATTTTAAAAAGCATAAATTAAATTGGTCTTTTCTGGACGAGAAATTAGGGGATGTCACAGGGCCCAATTTGGAAATTTGGTCCATAGTTGGGCCTTGGTTCATTATTAGACTTCGAGCCTTTGGATTGGGCCTTGGGCTTGAATCAAGCTAAGTTAGGGGTAAAGTAGTCTTTTACCCCCAAGCATGGATATATGGATATGTGTTGGAACCCAATTATTAATTGGGTGTTATTTTGATGTTGACAGCTTCGGGAATCTGTCATCCAGCAACTCGGATTTTCGTCTACGGGACTTCAACATTGTGAGGTGAGTCCTCTTCCACTAGGAAGGGGTCTAAGGGCACAATGCCGGCCCGTTTAAATGTTATAAGTTCCATACTACGGTCCGATGTCGGGGCGGTCTCGAGGAGAGTATATGTGTGCTTGATGTCTTTATGATTCATGCATGTTATGTGTTATGTCTTCCGGGCCTAGGCCCGATGCCGGGGTAAGCCCGATGTATGTTAGTTATATGTTATGTGTTATGTGTTCCGGGGCAAGCCTGATGTATGTTATATGCTTATGCTATGTGTTTATAATATATGTTATGTTCTGTATTTGTCGGGGCAAGCCCGATGCCGGGGTGAGCCCGATGTCGGGCAAGAGTCCGATGTCGGGTAAGCCAATGTCGGGTTCGTCCCGATGCAGCTGGGCGGAGTCCCACAGTTATGTTTATGTTATATGTTTATTTTATGTGTTTATGTTATGCATTGTTGATATGTTATGTACACCGGACTTTGGTCCGATGCGGGGCGAGGCCCGATGCAGTGGGCTAGGCCCAAGTTATGTGATTATGTGTATGGTATGTGGTAGTTTGGGGAGACTCACTAAGCTTCGTGCTTACAGTTTTCAGTTTTGGTTTCAGGTACTTCAGTTTTCAAAAGAGGAGCTCGGGAAGATTACAGTGCACACACCATTCGTTTAGCCTGGGATGTTTATACTCTGATATATTTTGACATGTGACTTTGATACGTGACTTATGATTTTTATATGATGAGGATAATTATGGTTTTACTAATGGTTTAAAACGAAATTTTTGGACTGTATTTTTGGGATGTTTCACATTGTCTCTTTGTCTATATTGAACACCCGTGCAAGTTCCTTGGTTTTATCCCTATCTAAACTTTGTGAAAAAAACTAACTTCAAAGCATCATGATTAGACAAATTAAAACAATGTCTAGTCAAGAGCTGAATCACATCCACAAAATTAAGAGAATGCACGTCGGAAGGATACCTCATAGCCTATTAAATATTGAAGTTAATGAATTCCCCATCAAATTCCATAGACAAAGTACCATTGTAGACATCAATTTATGTTTTTGTTGTTTTTAGAAAAGGTCTACCAAGTATGGAACTTAAATTTCGGGAGTCATCATCTCCCATATATAGAACATATAAATCGAATAGAAAAACAAGTTCATTTACTTTCACTAACACGTCCTCTAATACACCTTTTGGTTGTACTATTGACCGGTCGGCAAGTTGAATGATGCCACCAATTTTGCTTAATGTTCCTACACTAACTGATTTGTAAATAGAGTATGGTAGGACATTTATAGATGCACCTAAATCTAGCATAGTTCTAGGTACATGAAGATTCCCTAATTTTCAAGGAAAGGTAAAGACACTAGGATCCTTGCACTTCGGGGGCATCCTTCTTTGCAAAACCACTGAAACATTCTCACTCACTTTTACTATTTCGTTACCCTTAAGTTTCTTATTAGACATTCAAAGTTCTTTTAAGAAATCAACATATCTAGGTACCTGCTTGATGGCCTCAAGGAGAGGAATGTTCACTTCAACCTTCCGAAACATTTGCATAGTCTCAATGTCTTCCCTTTCTTTCTTTGAACTTGACAATATACCAGGAAATTGAGCGGGAGTGACTTTGGCTCGGTGATGGAAGGCTTCTTTGGATTGGATGTGTCTTCTTTTAGTTCTTCTTGATCTTTACCCTACTTCTTCTTTGGACCATCATAACATTTTCCGCCTCTTAGTGTAATAGCAAAAGCCTTGTGCCTCGCGTTAGTTTAGGTTTGGGAAGGAAAATTTCCTTGAGACTCTAATTTGCTAACGGATATGGCAAGCTGTAACATTTGCTTCTCTAAATTCTTTATGTTTGCTTTTGTCTCTTGTTGGAATGATTGAGTGCTCATAGCTAAACTCTTGATTATGTCTTCCAAAGACATACTTGATGAACCTGCTAGTTGAGGTGGTTGTTGTGGCTCCCGTGGCTGAAAATTTTGAGGCGAAAACGGTGGCCTTTGTTGATAATGAGGAGGTGGAGGTCTTTGTTGGAAACATCCATTTTGATTTCCTCCCCAACCTTGATTGTTGTTCCACCTTTGGTCACCCCGTGGTTGCACGTATCCCCTTTCATTTGACCCCGAATAGCCTCCCAATGCATTTTCTTCCATAAAATCTTCTTCTTGAAGTTCATGGTACATATCGGTAGGATGTCCGGTTTGAGAGCAAATTTCGCAAGGGAGGGTGCGGGTTGCACACCTGATGGGTTTTGAGCATTCTAACACTCCTATGGTGTACATGCAACCCTAGATGCTTTGGATATATGTTTTCTCTATTATACATGCAAACATTCAATTTTCCAAAGCATCATCCTAACTAGCATACTATGGAGTATATACACTACAAAAATCTAGTTAGATGACTAACCTTTGTTGTAGCTTTGATACCTTCAGCCTTCAAGAGCCTAGCACCCCAAATGTGATGCCTCAAATGCTTCACACAACACCACCAACAATGGAGGACTTGAGAAGAGATTGTCTTGCACACACAAAATCGGCTAGCCCTCTTGTATATCACTTAGGGTCGATTTTGGTAGCCATGAGGCTTTTTATATAGTGTGACACAACTAGGGTTACACCATGCAAACCCTAATGTACATGACTTTCCATATTCCTTATGCTCCATGGGTTTTCACCTCCATGGAGTATCCATGGGTCACCACATGGATTTAGCCCAACATAAAGAACTATGGATCATAAGCCTACTTTATAAGAATGAATGATTTACACAATCAATCCCCATATATTTAATTAGTCTCTTTTGATCACAAAATTAATTCCAAATTAATTCTTAATCAATACTAATTAGATAATATGATTTCATATTAATATATTAGAACTTATAATATATTAATAAATCATAAATATCCTCTTTTCAAAAGTCCATCCTTACAAATTGTTCTGGTGCCATGCAACCCAAATACACCATGCTAAATCGGGTCATGTACATACCAAATATAGTTATGGACTTAGACACCTTATCCAACAAGACCTTTATCTTTGGCAAGCATCATAACCACCTTATCCAACTCGGATAGCTGAGCTTTGATATGTGGAGTACTAACTTCTTTGACACCGCGGGGTGCATCGGCATACCACCCATCTTCTTGAGAAGTGTGATTTGAATCTTCAGCCATATTCTTTATCAATTCCTGAATTTCTGTTGGGGTCATGTCAGCAATGCATCCTACACTTGAGGCATTAAGGAGCCTCCTCTCCCATGGTAACATGACTTCACAGAAGTATTGAAGGAGGTTATATCCGAAGATATCATGTTTCGGACACCGAGTGCATACCTTTTTAGATCTCTCCCAATAAGTGTGAAAGGGTTCACCCTTTTTCTCCTTGATGCCGATAATTTCCCTATGCAAAGATGAAGCCTTTATTTTTGGGAAATATTTCTCTAGGAACAACCGTGCAAGATCTACCCATGTAGTGACCTTCACTAGTGGGAGGTCATAAAGCCATTCTTTTGATGCATCTTGCACCACGAAGGGGAATGCCATATGTTTGATTTGGTCCTACGTGACATTGTGTGGCTTCATCCCAAGACAAAGAACATGAAACTCGGTGAGGAACTTGTGGGGATCTTCATTTTCAAGACCTCTAAAGGTTGGGAGTAGGTGAATGAGGCAGTACTTTAGTTTAAGGTTGGTGGCGGCTGGATAGGTGATGCAAATAGGTTGTTGAGTGACCTCTTTCCTCCCCCATTAGAGAAGGGTTTTGCTCAGGTGGTTGATTACCTATGTGATTGTTGTTATTACCCCTGTTTCATCCTTGGTCTCCCATAGTATAAATAGGAATTGAGGTTTATACAGATTGGGAGTCTGGGATGTTGTGAGTACGTGAGGAAGGTGGATTGGTGTTTCTAGATGAGCGTGGTTGTGATGAGATTGAGAGAGTTTATGTTTCAGTTTTTAATATACTCGAGAGGGGTATGTCATCTCATATGTTAATGACCGAAGGGGTGGATGATGAAGAAGTCCCAAAACCCGATTTACTCTTACGAATCTTGGCTTGCTTTCATAACCTCTTGCAGTCTTCTCTGTCTCTGTGTCGATTGGAAATGGTGTACATGTATGAAAAGATCTAGGCATAAACAATTAGTAACACCGTGTCCCTGGAAACGGTGCCAATTTGTTAAGCATGTCAAACCCAACAAATAAAGGGGTACAAAATGACTCCAAAAACACTACTACTTTGCACTAAAAATATAATACAAGGTAAGAAGGATTGATCCTTAGACACACAAAACAAATTCTTATACTTATTTGCACAAGGTACAAAAAATGGTCACGAAAATAGGGGGATTATATGCAATCGTTTAAACAAGTGAATAAAGTAATAAGTAAATGATCAACTGAATGAAACAAATTCAGGATTTGTGAGGACTCCAACTCTATACAGGACAATTTAGCAATGTGATTCCAAGGATGATATGATATCTACTTAATTCTACCTAATTTGGTACTAGAAAGTGTTAACAAGCTCTAACACTTCCCATTCACCAAGTTGTCAAATTCAAAACAAGCTCTTTGAAAATAACCTAACCTTCTAATTTAAGTCTAAACAAGCTCATAGATAGACATCAAAAGGTTGCAATAAGATTTATATGAATGTTCCTAACAACACCTAATACTACTCATGAGCTCAAGAGCGTAAGATTGTGTAAATAAGATTTACACTAAATTCATTCAATGGAAATCATTTTAGTGCTTGTTACCTAGTCCAATTCACAAAACGGATAGGGATTTTGCAATTAGATAACACTAAATGACCTAACCCTAATTCAAATGGCGAATAAGAATTACAATTAGAATCAAACATTCAATTAAAACAAAATCAAATTTACTAGATAGAAATTGAAAGAAAACATCAAGTCACATGATTGAAATCACAACTAAAAAGTCAAGACATGAAGTTGGAGAAACTATGGTTCTAGCCACCCATGACTAGAACAAGATCACAAATTTTGAAAATGAAATTAAAGTGCTTACAAAATGAAATCAAATGTTCCTAAGTGTGAATCAACTTCAAAATTCTCCAGAAAATCGCCTTCTTTTCTCCAAAAGTCAATAGATAGAATTATGAAGTCGGATGCCTCTTTTTAGGAAAGTTGAGAAACTGCCACTAAACCCACGTCCACATTTACACGGACTGTGCAATTTTACACTGTCGTTTACACGGCCCATGGAAACACAAAAAGTAGATTGTTCAAAGTGGTTGGGACTTCAAAGTACGTTGTTGAGGTGAGCTCGATTCCACGGCCCGTGGAAACTCATGCCTTAATTTTCCACAGTCGTGGAAGTCCCTGAATGGATGCATTCTCCAAATTTTCCATAGCTTCCTCTTTGTTGCTCTGAAAGTCGTGAAACCTTGTTTGCATCTTCTAGTCGCCTCCCTAAGTGAGATCCTACCTCCAAGAGTCCCTGAAATATCACAAAAGTGTGCAAGTGAAATAATATCCTCGAATATCCCGTAAAACATGTAAAATACATGAGTTTAAACCTAAATGCAATGCAATGATATGAAATAAAAGTGAAAAATGGGTGCATAAATTGCACCTAACAGTGTTCAATAAATTTGTGTCGTTTAAATTCGAGTATGACATGTATACACGACACACAGACGCAAATTTTCAGGTAAAAGTCGGTATAAACACATGGAATAAGTTGTAGAGTTAATAAGTGGGTTGAACATTGAAAAAACACATATTTAATGGAAAAATGTATTTTCAGATAGTTAAAATCTTTATAAAAGTGAAAACCCAATCTTTAGAAAAGTGAAAAACCCTACGTGTGTACGTCCAACGATTTTGGAGTTCTTCCGATGGGATCAAATGCCGACGTCGCAACTGTCTTTTCTTCCTATACTTCATCATTCCCGTAATCTTGATTGAAATTGTTTACAAGGGTTGAAGCTAAATGGGAGTGGATATTTGGGAATTCAGTTAAACTAGATCAGAGGAAAACAAATAGTTAAGGAAAATCTGCAACGCTATGATCGAAATTCAGTCGATCACATTGTTGTGTCCTATTACGTTACCTATTTCCCTCCTTCTACGGAAATTCATGATTTGCGTAAGCTGTGTGCTGAGTTTGGGGTAGTTGCAGATATCTAAATTGCTCGAAAATTATCAAAATTGGGGCGCTATCAAAGGGTGGATTATCTTATTAAAATATTGTGTCTGGTAAACATCAACAATCAGAATGAGATGTCTATGATTTTGTGGTCATTGCAGAAGTTAGAGAGGTTGTATCCATTGCGAATCTTCATACAGTTTGTAAGGAGGAAGCTTATCAACTTTTCAAGAGGATTTTCAAAGTTATTAAACAAGTTGATGATTCCTTTGTCATTCATAATCGATTGGTATGTATTGAAATTCAAGGTTTACCACTTGTGGCTTGGGCTCAAAAAGCATTCCAGAAAGTAATAAGTTCTTGGGGTTCGGTTTTATTTGTTGATGATTATGTAGAAGGTTGTATTGGAACAAGTAGAGTTTGTATTCATATAAATTATTTTATTGAGATTAAGGAGAAAACCATAGTTATTGTTAATAATACTGACTATATGATTACAGTCAAAGAAATTTCTGCTTGGAAACCACCATTTAGAAAAGAAGATGATGTATATTCTCTTGATCGGTCTCGGGTTGGAGATAGTCTTGAAGAAAGAAACAATACTGATCGGGAGGTGGAAGATGATAATAATAGTGACGAAGATGTTGAGGTGGTGTTTGCAGAATCACCTTCGAAGAACATAGGTCGAAAAAAGTTCCAAGACAGGGGGAGTTTATCCCTTGGATGGTGTTGCAATTGGAGAAGTGTATTAAACAACAACAAATTATTCCAGAAAATGAGACTTTGCATCAAAACAATGTTGAACAGGTAAATGATAATTTTGCCTCAAATAAGAATGAACATCAGGTGGTCTCGGACTTGATGTTGTTATCTAAGCCACCCGATTTTGGTGGGAAAAGAATTAACGAGGAACAAACTGGTCCAATCCCTTCTTCTCATTTGAAATAGAAACATAAACAGAAGAATCATGCCTCATCATTTTCTTTCATAGACTTCTAGTTTTACAAGAAAACAAAAGTCTCGAGTTTTGAACTTCACTTTTTGGAAAATGAAGGTAAATCTTTATTAGATGGTGTAGAAAAGTATTTAATTACTACCAAATCCTTGGGCCATGATATGATTGGACAAAAACTAAAATGCAAAATCTTTTAGCTAGCCTGGATGTGAAACACGTAGATCCATGAATATTTTTTCTTTTAATATTTATGGAATAGTATCGATGAAGAAAATGAGAAATATCAATAAGTTATGTTTGAAGAATTGTATTAGTTTCTTTATGCAAGAAACCTTTCTCACAAAGGTTGATTTATTTAAAATACGGGCGGTTTGGGATAATAATCAGTTTCATTTTTCTTCAAGTCAAGATCGGGGGCAATGCGGGTGGTTTATTGTCTATTTGGGATCCTAACGTGTTTGTTAAAAGAAGAATTCATTGTACAAATCACCTGGTGACTGTTGAAGGGAAGTGGATTAATTTTGATTTTCTAGTTTTTATGGTCAGCGTATATGCACCTCACGGTGTTCAAGCTAAACATGATCTTTGGTCCTTTATTATTGCGTTTATGAGTCGTAATACAGGTGAGTACATTATCATGGGCGATTTTAATGTAGTTCGTTACATGGATGAACGGAGGGGTACAACGTTTTGTAGTGATAAGATGAGTAAATTGGATCAATTTAATAGTTTTATTATTGATAAAATCTTTTAGATATTCCTATGGTTGGTTTCAAAATTACATGTTGTAGTGATAAGATGAGTAAATTGGATCAATACTTAGTCAGTAAGTGGGTTGTAGATTTGTTTCCGGATATCATGGTTCTTGCAATGGAAAAATCGATCTCTGATCACAAACCAATTATTTTAAAAAGGGAAAATATTGATTACGGGCCATCATAAATCGTTTATTTACAATGGGATGGTATACAAAGTCAACAAATTTCAATGAGTACAATAAGATTCATGGCTACATAAACTGTTGAGAATGGTGTTAGATCTAGTCCAAGACGAACTATTTTAGTGGATTTATTAAAACCGTTGAATTCGGAATATGGTAAAGTAGCTCCTGGGTGGGGAACGACCCCTTTGATGGGTGTCACAATGGCTCTATTTGCAGTATTTCTATCTATTATTTTGGAGATTTATAATTCTTCCATTTTATTGGATGGAATTTCAATGAATTAGATCTATAAGAACCCTTAAGTCCTAGATTTTCAATAAAAAAATGAATCATTTAGAGCTCAGATTTCTAGCTCATTCTATTTTGGAAGTTCGACCGTGGAATTTCATCACAGTTCAAAGTTTTTGACTCGTGGCTCGATATGAAACGTTTTGATGAAGTTGTTTGTCAATCTTAGCTAAATTTCAAGGAGATAAAAGTGCTAATGCTTTTATTTACTTTAAAGATAAAATCAAAAATTTAAAAGTGAAAATTAAAGACTGACATGGGGCATACAACTTGGCTGTTAAAACCAAGAAAAAAATCATTTATTTTAGGTTGGGTGAAATTGATAAACTAATGGATCAAGATTTTAGTGATCAACATCTTTTGGTTGAGAGAAAAAATCTCATGTCTCAACTTTATGGCATGGAGAAGGTGGAGGTTAGTGATTTGATTCAGAAGGATAAAGTTAAGTGGTCCATGGAGGGGGGACAAATACTCTAAATTTTACCACGCCATTATCATAAAGAAACCACAAAAAAACATAAAAGGTATTCGTGTAGAGGATGATTGGTTCACGAATCTTGTAAGGTTCAAGGTTGAATTTGTTCAATTTTATAATGACAAATTCGCACACTTTCAGGGTATTGGTATTTTAAATCTTAGTTTTTGTTATCTGATATTGAATTTAGATTAGGTAACTTTTATTGACTCGATTTTAGTGATTGACAAGGTGCGTCAGGCGGCTTGGGCTTGCGGGAGTGATAAGGCCCTAGTCCGGATGGTTTTACCTTTTCTTTTGTGACATCTTGCAATATGGTATCTACGGGTTTGTCCATCGGTTTTTCCGGTTGAATTACATCCCTTCTGGATGCAATTTATCTTTTGTTACTTTGATCCCAAAGATTATTAACCCGTTGTATATTAAAGATTATAGACCCGTTATGTTAATTGGTATTCAATAGAAGGTGATTGCTAAGCTTTTGGTTCTTCAGTTAGAGAAAGTGGTTGAACCGGTGGCTAACTCAATTCAGTCTGCTTTTGTCAAAGGTAGATACATTTTTCATGGTCCCTTATAGTGAATGAACTGGTCGATTGGTGTAAGAGGAAGAAAAAGAAACGCATGATTTTTAAAGTTGATTTCGAGAAAGCTTATGATTTGCTTTCTTGGAATTTTCTTTTTAAGATTATGAAGTTTATGGGTTTTTCTGATTTTAGGATTGGTTTGATTCGTACGTGTTTGGGTAATAGTCGGTCCTCAGTTCTAATTAATGGAAGTCCAACATACGAATTTAACTTAAAAAGTGGTTTAAAACAAGGAGAGCCTCTCTCTTATTTTCTTTTCATTTTAGCGATGGAAGGTTTACACATTTCCATAGAATATGCGGTCGATAAAGGTTTCTTTCATAGTATTCAAGTTGGTGAAGTGACTATTCTTATATCACATTTATTTTATGTTGATGATGCGATTTTCTTCGGAGAGTGGTCTAGAGATAATATTTTTAATTTGGTGGCTATCCTTCATTGCTTTTATATGGTTTCACGGCTTCAGATTAATCTCCATAAATCAAACTTGTTGGAGTTCGTGTTTCTTAATTGGAGGTCGATTAATTTGTTGTGATTACCGGATGTAAGAGTGCGAAGTTTCCCTTCACTTATCTGGGTCTTCCGGTTGGTGACATTATGTCTAAATTCTCAAGGTGGAAGGTTATCATTAACAAGTTCAAAAAGAAACTTTACTTATGGCAGCTTCGTTTACTTTCTATTGGTGGTTGTTCTATACTTTGGAAGTTAGTTTTCGGATCCTTGGGTATTTTTTTATGTCCTTGTGTTTTGCATGCCTAGAGTCGTGAATAGTTTTTTGGAGAAGGTTAGAGCGTATTTTTTTGGGGTGTCAAGGAAGGAGACCGAAAATAACATTGGGTAAAGTGGGATGTAATATTGGATAGTAAACAAAGACGAGGTTTAGATATTGGTTCTTTGGATGCGTGTAACAAATTTCTGATTCTTAAGTGGAAAGGGAGGTTCTTGACTGATAATAGAGTTATACGGGTTAATGTGTTGAAATTGATTCATGGTAGAGATGGTTGTCTTGGTTGGAGTAATGGCTCCGGGTTACAAAGAGGGGTTTGGCATAAAATAGTTGGTACTATAAATTGGTTTCATGACTCGGTAGTAATTTAGAGAAATTATTTCAAAAATAGAGTTGGGGATGGAGCTTTTACTTTGTGTTAGAAGGATCATTGGATTGGTCAATGTTCATTGATGACCCGGTTTCATAGATTATTTTTGTTGGAGATGAATAAAGATTGCAACATTTTTTAGAGGTGGAATGGGCAAATTTGTATTTGGAATTGGATCAAACCTATATTAAAGGGGGTATGCGTTTCTCTTACTTGCAACAATTACAATCTACTATTCTTGAGTACTCTTTCTCGGGTTTAAGAGATAGGTGGATTTGGGTCTCGAGTGGCATTGATATTTGCACAGTTGTCGAGCCACGTAGAGTTATTGATAACAATACTCTCCTTGATAGAGTCCGTAGTACAAGATGAAATGAGTATATCCCTTGTAAAGTTAACATCATCTATTGGCGATTCCAGTTAAATAGACTTCCAACTCGAGTAAATTTGGTTTCCAAAGGGTTGGATGTCCCTTCGGTGATTTGCTCCATCTGTAATGCTGATTTGGAAGACAACAACCACTTTTTTAATCATTGTAACGTGGCAGCTGATCTTTGGAAGTTTCTTAGTAATTGGTGCGACATTTCTTGCACGTCGTTTCTAGTGATTTAAGACATTGTCACTTGGATTGATTCTCTTAATATTTCATTGGTCAAGAGAAGCGATTTGGAAGCTATAGTCATGACTATGTTGTGACTTTTATGGAATTCTGGAATGGTATTATTTTTGGCGACCAAAATGCGAGACGAAATTTGTTAATCGAAAGTTTGGTTAACTATTCCTATAATTGGTTTGTTTTTCGTAATAGAAAAATTAGTATTAGCCACGTTACTTGTATGTTAAATCTTATTTTGTCTATTTCGATGTAATTTTTTATTAGCGTTTCGCGAAATTTCTAATAAAATCCAGCTGTTCGAAAAAGAAAAAAAATCCTTAGAAAAGTATAAATACTTGAAAATGTTCTTATATTGTTATTGGATATTTGGATAAAATCGATATCCAAAATAATATGTATGTCTTTTTTTGGAAAAAGAAAATAATATGAAGGTTTTTTTAATACATAAGCATAATACTACGTGCTTGTCTTGGAATCTAATGAAAAACAAAACAAAAACAAACGTTAAAGCAATCAACAACATTACATGCCACATTGAATTTTGTGTTCAAAAAGTCCATCTTGGGTCCACTCTAAAAGTCCAAAAGTCCAAGTCCACTCAACAGTGTATAGATGTGGGCCTCCATGGAAATTTCTTGATACTTTACTTTCTTACCTATCATCAATATTCTATAACAATCGTTTTTTTTTTTTCACATTTAGAAAACTCTTGATACTTTACTTTCTTACCTATCATCAATATTCTATAACAATCGTTTTTTTTTTCACATTTAGAAAACCTTTGATATATATATATATATATATATATATATATATATATATATATATATATATATATATATATATATATATATATATATATATATCAAAGATTTTCTAAATGTGAAAAAAAAAGTATTGTTATAGAATATTGATGATAGGTAAGAAAGTAAAGTATCAAGAGTTTTCTATATATATATATATATATATATATATATATATATATATATATATATATATATATATATATATATATATATATATATATATATATATATATATATATATATAGGGTTAGGTTCATGTGAGACAGCCTAATTTTGTGAGACCGTGAGACGCATTTTTTTATTTTTTTTATTTTTTTTTATTTTTTTTTAGTTAATTCAAGTTCCGAAAATAATATTTAAAAAAAAGAATTTTTTGATTTTTCTATTTATTTTGCATTTTAAAATTATTTTTTAGAATATGTACAGTGTAATATTCTATTAGAATATTTCACGTATTTTTCAAAAAAAATGGGATATTTTTTTTATTTTTTTTTATTTTTTTTTATTTTTTTTTATTTTTTTTAGTTAATTCAAGTTCCGAAAATAATATTTAAAAAAAGAATTTTTAGATTTTTCCATTTATTTTGTATTTTAAAATTATTTTTTAGAATATGTCAGTGTAATATTCTATTAGAATATTTCACGTATTTTAAAAAAAAAACGGGATTTTTTTTTATTTTTTTTTAGTTAATTCAAGTTCCGAAAATAATATTTAAAAAAAGAATTTTTGGATTTTTCCATTTATTCTGTATTTTAAAATTATTTTTAGATTTGGTCTCACGGTCTCACAAAATTAGAATGGTAAACCTGAATATATATATATATATATATATATATATATATATATATATATATATATATATATATATATATATATATATATATTTCTTGTTTTTGATAAACAATGGTACCATATACTTTTATTTTATATAAATTTTTATTAAAAAAATCTTTCTTGTGTAGATTTAACAACAAAAGCATGTTTGCAAAGATTAAAATGCATAACTATATGGTTAATGTATGAAATTGCAACATATTTCCATATATTTGTTTATTTTAGTACCTAGAACTTTATTTACTTAGTTAATTACTTAATTTACTGTATTCTAAAAACCTTCTCAATTATCGTAAGTTAACTTAATACTCCCTCCGTCCCAAAATTATAGTCTATATTTTCTTTTTGGTTTGTTCCAAAGTAATAGTCCACTTCTAAAAATAAATAATATTTTTACCAAAAAACTCTCTCATTATTAGTTAACCAACTAAGCATTTAAAGAAACATTAAATGCAAAGTAAGGACAAAACTGTCATTTTATTAAATAAAGTTAGTGGTAATTAATATTTTTTTTAATATGTGTGTTTTTTGTCAGTGGACAATAATATTGGGACGGAAGGAGTATTAGTTTTTTTAATGTTATTATCTCATAATCATTTCCGAACATTTATTTTCTTCAAAATTATAAATAATAATTCATATTTTATATTATAGTAAAACTGAAATTCAAATGGGCCCTTTCTCATGATAACATGATTTTAAAAAGTCTTTTCCGGCAATGATATGGAAGCTTCCTGAAAGGGATCAAGTCATAAGATTGTAATCATGAAAGTTTGATTTTCTTTTTTGGATTCATTCATAGGATTCGGAGAAACAACCCAAATTCTGCAGTTCGCATCTCCTTAGACCCCATTTGACATATCGCTTAACATCACTTCCTTTCCCTTGAACTAACATAATCATGAATTACAACTTCGACGATTATTTCAAACTTGTGGATGGTGTTGCCTCGTTGAACAATAATACAGCAGAATACCTGGCTCACTTGTGGATTTCATCATATGAGGCGGATCAGCAAAAAAGGTACAGCAAACCTATGCCGTGGATTGGGATGTATATCGCATTAGCATCTCTGTTTTGCATCTTTGCAATGGTGGCTGATTTATTACATGGTTTCGGGAAGAAAAAGCTCTGGTTTCCGTGTAAATACTTCACTCTGAACGCTGCTTCTCTTACAGTGATAGCTGTTGCAATAAAGTTACCCATGGATCTAACTAATCTAATGCCAGGTTATATGGACCAGGTTACAAAGCTTGGAAGCTTGGGCTTTATGTGCACTATGATGGCTAATTTATTGCCTTCTCTAGCAACCATGAACAGCAAAGAACTTGTCTCAAACATAATAGCTTTGGCTGTTCTGGTGATTACCTTGGTTGTGAATATTTGCATTCAACTAAACACTGGAGTTCTCTTCTATCATGTAGTAGATGATGGTGCGTGGTATAACCTTCATGGTTATGAAAAAAGTTTACCATCCTACGTACCTGAAAGACACAACAGATTTACAGCAGCCATTTACGTGGGTATGTTACTCATGTTGCTCATAATATATGTATGTTCATCTTTAGCAATTCTGAAGTCCAAACAGATTCTAGAATCAAAATTCCAAGCAACACATAAAAAAGCTTTAACACCCTGTTCCCGAGTTTCATTTAAAGGAAAGAAAAGAAAAGAAGAGAAATATGGAGAGAAAAGAAAAGAATAGAAAAGAAAGTAAAGTGTATTTTTATGTTCCCTATGTTCCCGAGTTCGAGAGAAAGAAAAGGAAAATTATTTTTCTTTGTGTTCCTGAGTTGGAAGGAAAAGAAATGAAAACTAAAAGTGGACAACTATACCCTTGTCACCTTTTTTCCATAATTTCAAATATATACCATGCGATTCTTTTGAAAACAAAATTATGCCTAAATTATTTTTCTTTAATTATTTTTTTCACATGATTATTTATATAAAAATCATTAATGCATAATTCATTATTAATCACAATTCTAGTATATTCTTCATTGATATAACTTTTTCAAACAAAATCAATATAAAGGGTAAAAGAAGTAAATAAACCCAAACCAAAAATAACATAAATGTATGAATAATCAAACAAATTCATAAGAAACCAATTTAAAGTCAATGTAAAAATAATCAAACAAATTCCAATGTATGAACTCAAACCAAAAACCCAAAAGTATGAAGTCAAACTAATAAAAAATCAAAAAACTATCATCCTAAGTAAGTCATTTACTTGCCCCCATCATTTTTTTCAGCAAACTTTTTCGTATTTTAAATGGAACTCTAAATAACGTCCCCGCATCAGATTGATTTCGCGACAAAAACATTAGAGCTTCCGCTAATTCATCGGGTTCCAAATCCATTGGCTCCAACTCTTTATAAATTTCATCACCAGTATAAACCCGATGATGAGAGTTTTCGAAGATTTTGTTACCCTCCCTCATAGCAGAAGCCACATCTTTAACTGCACTCATAATAACCTTTTCAAACGATTCAGGTTCAACTTCAGGTTCATCTTCATCTTCAATTTCATGTTTACTTTTTTTAGTTTTGTACTTCTTAGAACTTGAATTTTGCACCGGTGAAAAGCATGTAGGAGATAACACTTGAATATCATCAAGACCATCATCATCATCATCATTATTTTTTTGTTGTTTCTCAAGTGTTATGTCATTGCTTGCTAGTAACTGATCCACTTCTTCAATTGTTTCTACTTTAATATCCCCACTCTTGTTCAATCGAGCATTCTTCTCTTTCGGGGTTTCAACATGCACCCCTGAAGCCCTATCTCTCGCAAACAAAGCTATCATCTCATTGTAGTTTGGTATTTTTTTTTACTTCAATGAAATTGCCTCTGGCTTTGACTGTAACACACAATCCCAAATACAATTATTGTTAAGAAAAATAACATAAATGTATACAAACTAAGTAACATGCAATAAAAGAAACTTACATTCATTAGGTTGGCCCACACTTCCTCGTCCGCTTCAATTAGTTGTGTTTCAGAATTCCAACCGAACCCACTCAATGAAGTTCCGCGGAACATGTCATACCATTGCGAGAAACCTGATTTTAAAGTTTACAAACGATTCTTTAAATGACTTTTTGTTAAACTCTTCCCAAACTTTTGATTAAGCTCCTCCACCATGTTAGAGTACGCTTGTGGGATGAAACTCCCACTAATCCTTAATCCTTTGTCATCTTGTGTCATCATAGATTGAATAAAACAATAATCCATCCAATCTGTCCATTTTATGTGTTCTTTCTTAGTAACTTGTTCTTCCTTCATCATTTTGACCTGCATAACATCATAAATAAACAAACCAAGCATTGATAACATAAAAAATACATACTTAGAGGATGTACAAATAATGAGTAAATAACATGTCCAAAAGATAAATAACACAAATAAAGTCAAAACAGTAACGATTCATACAAAATCAAGTCAAACACAAAAGATCCAAACAAAATCAAATTGAAATGTTATAATAAAAACTAGTAGCTACATTGACATATCTATCTCATTGTTTCGATTTGGCAAGTAATCAGTCCACATTTGATTTGCAATTAAGTTTCTCATTTCCTCTGCCGCAGCATTACCCTGATTTGTCTCTCTTATATTATGGCGCATTTCCTCTCTTGGTTCATTTAACATTTCTTGTAGGACCTCATCTTCAAGATTTTTGTCTCGATCTTCTTCTAACAAAAAGTTATGTAAAATACAACATGCCAAGAAAATGTCTCATTGTGTTTCACAAGAATAAAAAGGTTCTTGGGTACTTCTAATGATAGGAAACCTTCTCTTTAAAGGATGAAGAGTTGAAACAACCAGGAATATCAACTGTTGAGAATCTAAAGCGGCATGTGAGTAATTACTGGATCATGGCAGGAACTGGAAGCCCCCAATTCATGACAACTTGCTCTGCTACAACCTCTGCTTCAGCGGTAATATGTGCTTCAAGCGTTGTCTTACACATTCTTCTTATACTTTTTTATGTTGAAGATCTTCGGGACTATAAGTCGGATTATAAGTGGTCAATGCCAGTAATTCTCATTATCCAATTTTTCGGAATCGTAGTGGGTACAATTGCCCCACTTTCTAGATGTTTTTCAGCCTTAAGCTTTAAGGTGTCGATAAAATGGATTTGGAATCGTCTCAATGTGTTTAACGTAGAGAGCTATTGGACTCGGAAGTTATATGATTGGAAACAGAGTAGCCGCAAATGCAAAATTTTCATGGAGAACCTCAAAACCCTAATTCTCGATATTTGTATAGGGTATCAGAAGACAGTCGTGGTGGCATGCAAGATCATAGCAGTGGCTCCATTTTTCGTTGTGATATGTGTTGTGTATTGTATCCGCTATTGGAAATGGTTAAAAGCCCTGTTTAGCACTTCATGTCTTGATCTGAGAAAAAAGCCTAAGGAGCATCTAAGAATAGATAAAGATCTTAGTGGGTATGTTTTGCAACTCCAAGACGACATTGAGTTTGCTAAGAGAACATTGAAAGGCATGTTAAGATCTGTGAACCACTTAATCCAAAAGGCAGAAAAACTACAACCCAACAATCTTATGAAGCTATTGGCACGATCTGGAGGATTTGAAGGAGTTGGAAAGTTTGATAGCCATCATGTTCAGCATTTACTTTCAGAAGAATATCTCAATTGTTGGAGCTTGACATTGATAACTCTAACAACCATCGCCATATCACTTCCTAACATCCAAAACAACATAGTAGTTTGCTTGGTAAGTGGTGTGAGTGAAGGTCTTGGATATGTCATGCTTATGGAAGAAAGTCTCAATGCTACTGATGATCATGTAAGCATTCAACAGGCAGCTAAAACTTTGTGGGTAGAAGTTGAAGTCTACCACAAGTGGTTAGGAAACAAGCTGCCAAAACCTAAGCCTAAAGTGAATACACCAGGACAGATTCTTCAATGGTTGAGAGATACAGCTAAAAGATTGGTTATTGAGCTGGAAAGTACAAATATTCGAGGCCCAAACGATAATTCCAAATACAGTTCTATTTGTGCCAATTCAATGTATCGTATCACTGAAACAATCCTGCTCTCCTATCAGAACATTGAAGAGGTTAGCCAAGAGGAACTATTTGCACAGTTATCATCAATGATCGCTGACATATTGGCTGCATGTCTCACCAACTTACCCCAAGTCATATTAATGAAATGCCACACAAGTGCCATAGAAAAAAGAGAGGTGAATGTGCATGCTGCAGCCCAACTTCTGGGTGAGGCTACACAGATAATCAACTCCCTCCAAGATCGTGAACTTCCAAACTTGAATCCAGATGAGTTGCCGTTTATTGACAAGTGGCGTTCTTTCTTTAACGATCCCTTTCCTTAGTAAACACTATTGTACTTGGAGTAACCAAGTTTGTTTGATAAAGATTTGTTGTAATTTCTTTTCTGTTTGTGAAAGTTAATGTACGTAGTTTCCTTTTATGCTTGTTTTAAGACTTGAATATGAACAGAAACTAGTAGCCAATGTATTATTCACGGGCAGCACCCTCCACCTAAAAGAAAGTATTCTAGATTGAGAGGCCATGCACCTTCACCGAGTCTGCATCATTAGCATTCAGAAAGCATGTTGAGTTTGTGTTTCTAGTTAATTTCCAAACTTGACAAGTACTTGTTCAGGTGTACTTTTAGAATATTGCTAGTCCTCGGTATTATGAGAGCTAGCTAGGTTTATGTGCATTTAGTAGTGGATTGGTTGTTTTTGAATGTCCCACACTGATATCTCATTTTCCGTACTTCTTTTTCTTGATAAGTGTAACACCCTTAAATTGGAAATCAATCCTACCAAAATTTCAGAACGAGAGACTTGACGATAAACTGACTCCAAACAAAAACTCCCAATTCGAAACCATAAACAACCTAAATGAACATGAAATCAAAGATGGTTGAGTGAGGGATCACGATTTTGAATAATTGGTGGATGTTAGAAATTTAGAAGTAGCTACAAGCTTGAACCGGTTGAAAGTGCTGACATGGAACTCATAAAAAATAAAATAAATAAATAACATAGTATTAAAAAGATTGTAGTAGTTGTAAAGTTTGACCATTGTTTACCTTGCTGATGACATGCTTCGAGGTCAAGTGCCTTCTTCCTTTGATGGCGATACCTCAAGAGCTTGGAAATTTCACCTAATCACGTACACATTTTCACCAGATCATAGAAATCTTGAACAAGATGAAGTTGGGAATTTTACCAAATCACAGAGCTTAGGTTAGAATGGTGCCACTTTGTCACACCCTTTTTGCTCAGACATGGAGCCACATATGATTTGCCACAGACCACTTCAAAATTTTGTTATTTAGAGGGCCTGGTTTGCCACTTTTGCCATCCTAACACATTTTGTTTTAAACAAAAAAAATATTTTATATAAAAACAAATATATATAAAGCTAAAATTTTCACAAATATACTTGAAATTAAAAGACAACAAACTTAAAGTTAAAAAACACAAAAGACACTTAAAATTAAAACATGCGAAACATTACAACCAACTTCATATTAAAATAAAACACAACACAAGTTTATTTGACATGTTGACGTCATTTGTCGTAAAGCCTTACAACTTGCCAAAACTCAACAAACCGGAAATGTTTGTTAGTTTCTTCATTAAAAGCCTCAACAGCATTGACCAAACATCATAATTAACCTTGTCTATGATTGAAGTTAGGTTTTTGTTAGGAATAAAAAATCATGACTTCATCATCGAAACTTCAACTTCGTATGGGAGTTCATCAAACGTCATAACCTTGTCTAGGATTGAAGTTCTAAGCCAGAGACGCTAATTCTAACAAATTTGACCCAACTTCGAATCCTACCATTGGGTGGTCTGTCATTCAAATAAAAATTACTGCATGCTGTATAGGATGAAAGAACATGGCAACCATTTTCCATTAAGGAATCAACCTCGACAGCTCTTCAATAAGATCAATTTCAATATGGGGGATGGGAAATGTTGCTAATTTTCCTGGAAAGATAAAGCTAAGCGGAGCATGTGACATTGATTGGTGGGATCCGTTTTGGTTAATTAAAAATATTAGAAGAACAAGGGTGGTTTCCGGCAACCAAAAAGTACCAATTTGGCATTATACATAATTATATATTACTAACATGGTGGGTCAAAAATCATCTAAGAAATCACAACCTTTGCATTTTGTTAACTTTAAATTGTAGCCTTTAAATTGCCTATTTATAGTTACCGACTCTTCACCGTTAACATTTGGCATGCCTCTGTGCGGGCGGACGTATGATGAAAGATATTATGCTCAAGAAACATTATATGATAATATTACTAGATAATATATGATACTAAAGTCCACAATAACAAAAACTTGATGTAAATATATTATTTATAAGAATTCAATCCTTGATAAATATTAATATTTATTTATATTTCTTGTAATAAATTGGAAAATAATTATTTTATGAAAATAATAATCTTCTATTTATAAGTATCAAATAAAATCATATAGAATTTGTAACGTCTCAAAAATTCATAGTAATTTTTTTATTTTTAAAACAATAAATCATATAAACAAGTTGTTCTAAAACCGTTCAAAGTGAATATTTTATTTAAACATCAGAGTAATATCAATAATTGCCAATACGGAAAACTCTGGAGGATGTTGTGCAGTCAAGCCGGGCCCTTCCCTTTCGAACCGGAAGTACCTGAAATCATAAACATGAAATCGTAAGCACAAATCCTAGTGATTTCACCAAAAATCCACATACAATATACGTATACATATAACAGCACGTGCCTATGTCAGGTCCATATCAACCCCATATGGCAGCATGTAGATGTTGTTGGATTAGTGTCTAAGTCCATAACTATTTTGGTATGTACTTGACCCGATTATGAGCATGGTCCTTTTGGGTTGCCTTCACCATAGCAATATGTAGGATGAATTAAGGAGAGAAAGGTTTAATTATGATTTATTAATATATTATAAGAATAATATATTAAAGGAGAAATCATAATGTTTAATTAATATTAGTCAAGAATTAATTAAGAATTAATTTTGTGACTAAAAGAGATTAATTAAATTAAGGAGACTGATATTGTAATTATAAGATAGTTACAAAGTTGGGCTTAGGATCCATTAGATGGCAATGGACGAATTCTATATGGAGGACCATAAAGAAATCGTCCAAGGGCCTTCTGGAATGGTCCATTGGACTGCTTAGGGCTTAAGCAGTCAGATTAGGGTTTCCTAGTTGCAAACCCTAATAGCCTACATGTATATATAGGACCCCTATGCCCCCAAAAACGTGGCTAAGAGTTCCTCTAGGGTTTCCAGCCGTTTTTGGTGCCTCCTCTCTCCTCCCTCTTCATCCAAGTTGCTTAGTGGTGTTTGTGACTCCATTAGAGGTGCAACACTTGAGGCACTAAGCTTTCTGAAGCCAATCAAAGCAAGGATTGATTGTTATTGCAATATAACAATCAAAGGTAATTACTAAACCCTTATTTCAGTTCTTGTTTGATAAATCTAGGGTTTGTAAGTCTTGGATTCATTGCATGTACAATAGAAAAACCTATATCCAAGCATTAGGGTTTGTATGAGCACATAGGATTGTTCTTATGCATAAAACTCATCAGTGGTATCAGAGCCTTGATTGGTTTCTGTTGTATGTGATGCTTAATTGTTTTGCTTGCTGAAAATCGAGTTTTTTGCCTCTGTCCGACTCAACTCGGCGAGTCAGTATCTGGACTCGGCGAGTTGGCCCCTACTCGGCGAGTTCAGAGCTGACTCGGCGAGTTCGTGCGTCAGGCAGAGGGTATTTCGGGATTTAGTTGCTGTTTTGACTTGGATTTGATGCCTAAATCGTTTTTTGAAGTTAAAATCCGAATTTTATCTTAATTAAATGATTATCCTTGCCAAAACAATAGATAATTTCAAATCTTTTGAATATTGGTTGTTTATGTGATAAATATGGATTATTTAAAATTATTTGGTAATTATCTAATGACTAAAATAAGATTAGGTCAAATATAGATAATTATGAAATTAATTGTTTAATTTAAATTATTTGTTATTTAATCCCTTTTGTTTTGAAAAGTTCAAAACTTGCCCTCAAGTTTTGAAATTTGAATTTTGTGATTAAAAGTTTAATTTTGAATAATTTAAATTTCAAACCCTTAGAATTTTACAAGTTTAAAATTCAACCCCATACTATTATATTATTGCAAGCTTAATTAATATATATGTATAACTTTAAGTGCTAGTCTTACCGTTAGTAGGCCTCATTCACGAAGTCAGTCTATAAGGTGGGTATAAGGTTGTTGCCTATAAAATGGCGCTTAATGGGTGTACATTCACACCCACCGCTTGCTTGATTGGTGGAGGGTCGTTAGCCGAACGGGTAGGATAGGGCAATCCTCTCCTCATTAAAAGTATAATATAAAATACAAAGTAACTACATGTTTTACAAATTCCCAAATTCTAGTTACTTTAGGGCAAAATGTGAATTTGTATGCTAATCCATGGAATTACACTTCGTACCCTTTTCAAACGTTAGTGGAGCGTGTGTGGCTAACCGACACACTAATTTGGGATTGACATTGGTGGCGAAGGGTGGCTCGATGTTTATCATAGATCAATGGAGCATGTGTGGCTAACCGGCACATTGATTAGGTGATAGTAGCAATTGGGTGCACCACGTGATTCGTATGGTTATTCACACCTTGTTTGTGATCCTCGACATCCCAGTCACAAATAGAAGGGCATAATCGAGATTAAACATGCCATTGAAAAGTTCAATGAATCTCAAAAGATCTAGGAGTTTCAATTCATTTAAAACTTAAATTTCTTTTTCGTTTTTCATGGTGGGAATTGGTAAATCGTCATTTACCTACCTACAAATATTCTGCAATTAGATTACGACATCCCTCTTCTAGGTTGTAGAATGTTGTGTTGGATCCTAGCTTTGATGTTTCATTTGGGTGTTACATCAAGGATTCTTATCAAACAGAGGATTCTTATAATGGTCTTCCCAAGTCCATTGGAACAAGCTTTCCAAATGAAGATAATGTTCCAAGATACGATCAAGGAAATGAGAGTCATGCTTCACTTCCTCCACCTCCTCCAATTATTCTCCCTAACCCACAAGTTCAAAGGCTTGAAAAGTTCAAGCTCACTCAAGCCCTTTTGGCAAGTAAACACGAAGATGGGAAACCTGTGTGTGCACACATCTTAGAGATGAAGTCACACATTGATAGGTTAAGGATGATGGGTGTCGATATCTCAGAAATGTTGGCTGTTGACTTGGTTCTTCAGTTACTTCCTGAATCATATAGTGAGTTCGTTAGAGAGTACTATATGATGGACCATGACGTGACCCTCATTGATTTGACCTATTTGCTTATAGCTGCTGAATCAGAAATGATTTGGGGTGCTGATCGAGCAAATTTGTCTGGCAAATCAAACTCCCAAACTTCAATGGACATTGAAAATGGTGACATTGGAAATCCAGAAAAGGTAGATTCTGAGATAGTTCCTTGTGCCATTCCAAAAGAGTCCATCTGCTTCTATTGCCAAGAGAAGGGGCATTGGAGACTAAGCTGCCTTGTTTACCTGAGAGATCTAAGAGATGGGAGAGTCAAGACGTATGGCTCTACTTCAGGTAAAATCCATTAACTAACTCTATGAGTTCCTATTTTTGGTTCTTAATACATGGTGTGGTAAGATTACATTTTGATGTTTTTCAGGATCGAAGAAAAGAAAGAAAACTTAAGGAAGAAGCGTGCTAAATCTGATCACGAAGAAATGGATTTCGATCGCAAGGATTCAAAAATTGGATTTGTGAGCTGCTACTTTAGAGTTAGGGTAGATTTCTAAGAAATATGTAATAGCATAGTTTTTCAGTTGAATTGCATTGTAAGGACAAAGTTTTTCCGCAATAAAAAGAATTTTTATTTCGTCCTATTTATTTATCCTTGCAATGGCATATGTGAAAATGGATGTTTATGTATTTCTAATTTTAGCAATGTTGAATTGGATGTGATTCTTGATTATGTTATTTGTGAAATGTCGAGGATTTGCCAAATAAAGGAAGATTCTCATCGCCCAAGTTTCAATTGGACAGAAACTTGGAATCATACAACTTGGTTGCGTGATGAATGAGAAACTTCATATTTGAAAAATTAGACTAATTCTTTAAGAAAGTGTCAACAGAAGGACTAGGAGATCGAGTACACTAGGTTGTGCGTTGATCAAGTCCACCACAAGAATGATAAAGATATTCGTCATGATTTACTAAAGTTTAGTAAATATGGTTATACTTATAAGATTAAGTATAATTCTGATTTGATCGAAAGAGTTTCAATCAATAGCAGAACGAATAAGAAGAATCAAGTAGGCAGAAAGATAAAAGTTTCTCTATTCTAAGAAGAAGGGAGAGTACCTTTTATTGTGTTTTATGATAAGTCTTAATGATTAAGAACCATATCTCAATTGATCCTCTAAGTGAGTCTTAGTGCAATTGCATGTCTAAGAAGAGGAATCGAGAATTGTAGAAATGGTTAAATCAAGAAGTCAATCATACTTCGTTCCAATATCAAGTATAAGAGTCAAGATTCTGACATGAGTGACAAGTCTTAAGTAGGTTTATAACACTCGACAAATGTGGAATTTGGAAAAGTTTTCTTATTCTTGCACATTTGAAATTGGTAAGTTGTGATGTCTTGGATAAGACAAAGACCAACTAGAACCAATTATGTGAAGTGATAGTCTTGATAAAAACTACACTAACTCTTGAATATTTGTTTTATCAAGGAATGTTTATTGACAAGAGAATCTTATATGTCAAGGAGTCAGTGGGAGTCTTAATGGTCTTGAAAAGTTTCAAGAACAAATCAAAAGTAAACCTAGTTAATCATCATTAGCGCACAACTTGAGGTTTATAACCTATCGTGTTGACATTATTTGTTTCTATGCCATTCCAATTAAGCTAAATATGTATGTGAGTTCTATGAGTTCTCATTTGAATGCATAAAGACAAAGCACCTTGATCAATGGAAAGTACATTGATATGTAAGGGTGAATTGTTAAACCACTTGGAAGACATGGTGGGCACTCGTGTTACCATGAGGCAAGAAATCAAGATTGAACAAGTTCAGTCCATATGGTTTTGGATTTGTCGCAAACTTTCGTTTTGACAAATTCACATAGATAGGAACACATACATCATAAAATCTAAGTGTCATAAGGTTTTCCTCCTTCATGAAAATGGTTGTGAGGAAATGCTTTCACTAAGAGAGATTTTAAGAAGATAGCAATTGTGAAAATTGTATTCTCAAATTCGATTATGATTACGACATCCCTTTTCATAATTCGAATTGTGAGATTTGGCAATTGATCCGAACATTTGGGACTTAGTAACATAAATTCTGAATTGTTTAGACACATATGTGAGCTATCTAAGGCAAAGGTGTATGAGCTTAAAAATCTTAGATAAAGGCTTATCAAAGCATTAGGTATTAGAAATATGAACTTAAGGAATTCAATAAGCATTGTTTTCTAGAAGTTCAATTATTTTATGAATACATGTCAAAGCTAGTGGGAGCATAAGTGTTATGCTGGTAAGATAATAATCATCATGTTAGTGGGAGCATGATTATTATGGTAAGTATTGCAAGTTAGCAATATTAATTATAGAAAACAAAGATTCACTTTGCAAAGTTGCAAGGGTTGAAAAGTTGTTTTGCTATAATTAAGGGAGAGAATATTATACTTCGTTTCAAAATTCTAAAGCTTAGATCGAGAAACGTTAATAAATATAGTCAAGGATACATAGTGCATTCTCAAAATTCGATTATGATTACGGCATCCCTCTTCATAGTTCTAATTGTGGGAACAGGGCACATAAAATATTATGGCAAAAGGCTGATAAAGTATCACGTCTTTATGTGAGACATTATGCATCGTGTCCAATACGCTTCGGGTATAGGATCGATTGCATATGCTATAATATTTGACCATTCTAATATTTTCCAAATGCCTAGGGCATTAAGAGGGAAAAAGGACTAGAAATGGTTTTGACTAAAATAATTAGACAACTATCAAAGGACGATTTGAGGTTCACTGAGGATTTGTCGCTTGTGAGTAGTTGGAAGTATAGTACTGGATGGACTATATTGACATTATTATGAATAGATAAGATTCTATTAAGAATGAGTTGTCATATGGCAAATATGGAAATGTTTCCATTAATGGGAGTTGGATATTAAGAAATATGTCTAGATTAGAAACTTTTATGCAAGAAGGATGAATGTGAGACTTCACATCTATGGAATTGTCTTGTAACAATTTCTGATAGAATACCTTATAATTGCATTAGCCGGGTCTTGGTGACTTTTGTGCTATGACATTACGAAAGAATCATTGCATAAAATGTTAGAATTTGACATATTCTAAAAGTGGCAAGAATTTGGTATTCTTATACTAATAATAAGGATTGGGGATTATGAAATGAGTTTCATTGGAAAAGTTTTCAATTGATCTATTTCACAAAGTATGGACCATAGGAAACCAAAGTGTGTATGCTTGGAGCATGGGACAATTGTGGTTATAATTCGAGTAATAAGTTGATTTTCTGAAACAGTAAGCAATGAATAATGAGTAATCAATATGGTGTTTAAATAAAAGTGTTTTTATTTACGCTCAAAAGTTTTGGGACCACATAGGATTAATATTATTATTACGTTTCATTTTGCATGTTTTGACTTCCAGAATAACTAGGTTATTCGAACCTCCACAGTCGGTCATACGTTGGAAGTAGGTATGAAGGAAGACTGTCGTGAATCTGTCTGTAGATTGTCTAAAGTGTTTAGACATAGCACAAGTTTGTTGCAGAGTTCATGAGTGCTTTGATAAGATTAAAGTATTGGATTAAACCCACGCTCACTTGAATCACTTCATGGTTTTATCACGAGTGATTGGTGAGATGATAACATTGTATATTCTTGACACCGAGACGTGTGAGTTGTTATTTGCTGGTCGGTTGCACATTGATGATAAGTAAACGCACCAGTAACTTGGTGTTATAAAACTTATTGTTGCGTGTGATTCGATTAGTAGGTGCAAGCAAGCATTTGAGTCAAAGTTTATCCATTCCTTTTACCCAAGGTGGGATAAAAGCGATATCTGTGGGCCCCTCGATGATTTAGTGATGACAAAGGAAAGTGCTCGGCCGGGCCAGGACTGATTTGATTTGTTCAATTAGTCAGTCGTCATAAATCGGAAATCGAGAAACGACACATAGACTGAGAGAATGATTTGAATCCATGTCTCATGTCTATACGATATCTTGTAGAAAGGAGGAATATATAATCCCTTATCTAAAGGACACGCGTATCTGATAAGATCAGAGTTGACAGCGGCTTTTGGAAGCTACAATTGCTGATCAGGTTCTGAAGTCATACGCAGAATAGTTATTAGACTTATCCAAGTGGGAGACTGTTGGATTAGTGTCTAAGTCCATAACTATTTTGGTATATACTTGAACCGATTATGAGCATGGTCCTTTTGGGTTGCCTTCACCATAGCAATATGTAGGATGAATTAAGGAGAGAAAGGTTTAATTATGATTTATTAATATATTATAAGAATAATATATTAAAGGAGAAATCATAATGTTTAATTAATATTAGTCAAGAATTAATTAATAATTAATTTTGTGACTAAAAGAGATTAATTAAATTAAGGGGACTGATATTGTAATTATAAGATAGTTACAAAGTTGGGCTTAGGATCCATTAGATGGCAATGGATGAATTCTATATGGAGGACCATAAAGAAATCGTCCAAGGGCCTTCTGGAATGGTCCATTGGACTGCTTACGGCTTAAGCAGTCAGATTAGGGTTTCCTAGTTGCAAACCCTAATAGCCTACATGTATATATAGGACCCCTATGCCCCAAAAACGTGGCTAAGAGTTCCTCTAGGGTTTCCAGCCGTTTTTGGTGCCTCCTCTCTCCTCCCTCTTCATCCAAGTTGCTTAGTGGTGTTTGTGACTCCATTAGAGGTGCAACACTTGAGGCACTAAGCTTTCTGAAGCCAATCAAAGCAAGGATTGATTGTTATTGCTATATAACAATCAAAGGTAATTACTAAACCCTTATTTCAGTTCTTATTTGATAAATCTAGGGTTTGTAAGTCTTGGATTCATTGCATGTACAATAGAGAAACCTAGATCCAAGCATTAGGGTTTGTATGAGCACATAGGATTGTTCTTATGCATAAAACCCATCAGATGTATCAGATCTGTATCAATCCCTGGTCTATATCATCCAATATGACAACAAGCAGCTGTGTCGGGTCCGTATCAACCCATGGGTCCGTATCAACCCCGAGTCTATAACAACTTTATACAACAACACGTAGCTGTGTCGGGTTCGTATCAACCCCACATACATAAAAGATACAGTCATATCAGCAAGAGACACAAAGACAACAGACACATACAAGAATGCCAGTAAGTATCACAAAGACCACTACTATCCTACAACATACTCCAGTGGGCAGACATTGGTGCCTTCGACCCACAAGCATAACGAGGAGACTTACCTAAATCACAACGCTGACTGAAACCTCGCGGAACACCGCACCGATCACAACCAAAATCTATCTCCGCGACAATATGGTTGCAAAGCACCTCCTAACAATCCACACAACGCAAATCATAAGTCTACCTTCTAAAAATAGAGATAGACCAAAAACGCAATCCATGCCAAAAGTCAACGGTTAAAGTCAACAACCAATGTTGACTTTAGTGAATCGCCACATCGTGGCCACCTATGGCTACATCGTGACCCTCCAACAATAGTCCATCACGATATTCCTTATCGCCACGTAATGGCGACCTTGTGCCATGCCGTGGGCACTGAGTCTTCAGTAGCTTAATGGATTAAGTTGCCTCCCTCGATCCTAAGGGCTCCAAAGTTCAGATCTGGTATCCATTAATTAAGACACCAAAGTGACCAAGATATCAAACCCTAGGTCCAAATAAAGCCAAAATCCATGATGTATTAATCATTAAGCCCTTAATACGAAAAAGTCCTTCACCCAACTACTCCATAAGGCTTTCTAATACCAAATCTATCATAAAGGTGGAAGCTTTATAGACGTGCATGTCCAATACATGTCTAAGATCCATCTTAGGTCAAAATATGAACCCTAAAGGCCAAAAATTAGGAAAATGATAAGGTCTTCCATAAAAGAATAGATACATAACATATAATACTCTTGGGACTCATGAGAGTCATAAATTTGCCAACTTTATGAGTTCCTTCCCTCCAAACTTGCTCAAACATGAGGAACATGGGAAAATATTGAACATCCGACCACCAAAGGTCATAATGAGAGATGGTGACAGAGTTGCTTCCTTAGAAGATCCAACAATAGAGCACCTTCTTCTCCTTTTTTTCTTCTTCTCCAAGCTAAGAAAGCTCCAAAAAGCTCAAAAATCAAACAAGGGATGGAGGCTAGGGTTTTCTGAGGTGAAAGAGTGTTTGGAGGCTGATAATGAACCCTAAAATGGTTTCAAAGAGGTTTAAATACAAAGGGAACCCTAAAAGAATGATAGGATTGGGCCAGAGCAGCTGCCATGCCATGGCGGCTCAATAAAATATGAGTGTCATTTATCCATTGCCACGTGTGACAACCGTCAAATTTCGGTAAATTCAAAGTCAACAAGTCAAACCGGTCAACTCCAATAACCCTTGTATGCTAGGGTTTACGTTATGTAATCACTATACAATTCGCTATTTTAATGAGAAATCATCATTTGGAAAGTTCATGTGTTTGATTTTCCTTAGCCTTAACAGTGCTAAACAACGAACCAAAGCGATAAAACACTATTGCACAATCATCGGGAATGTGTACGACACTAAAACACGGTTTAATGGGGTTTACGAACCTTGCGTTGTGAAGCCGGACACTCAAATTAATCACAAACGAAACCTCTCTAAATCGTTTTCACTCTATCTCTTTCTAATTGAAATCTCTCCCAAATCTCTCCCAAATCTCTCTCAAAAGTTACTTTAACTTTTTGTAATCATTTGGGTCATCTCGACCCTTAACCGGGTCCAAAATCGCTTGAAACAGGATAAAAACGAGTAAAATAGCTTTAAGGATCCGAAACCAAAGCTTCTGGTCCGAAGCTGTGTCCGAGGTCCGAGGTCCGAAGTCCGAGGTCCGAGGTCCGAAGTCCCGTCCGTCCGAAGCCGTGTCCGAAGTCGTGTCCGAAGTCTGAAGCCGTGTCCGAAGTCCGAAGGTCCGAAGCGAAGCCTCGCAGACAGGCCCTTTTTACCGGTTTTTCGACTACGACTTCGTTTTAACTCCGTTTTTCATTATTTTAACGTGGGATTTTCACCCAAAACTTTATTTTATAAACTAAGGCCCCAAAATATATAAATCTCCAGGGTTTTTATAAAATATATTAAAAGAATTGGTGATTGATCTAATTATTGAGGGAATATTTGCTTTTCCTTAATTTATGGCAAAAGCAACCCACTACCACCTCACTCTATGATCAGCCACTCTTTCCCACTACCCCTTGTCTCCTTAGTGGACCTTTACAGCCAATCTCCAGCTCTTCCCACGTTCTAAGAGCTGCTCCATAAAAACTCTTTCATTCTACACTTAGCAACCAAGAACACTCTCCAAAATTCTCTCATCTTTTCTCTTAACTTCAAGAACTTCAAGGCTTTCTCCAGGGATTTCTTTCTTCAATTAGTAAGTATCTTCATCATTCACATAATTATTAAACTCCATTCTACTCAAATTATTGATATCTTACACAAGTTCCATCTTATTCGGTGTTAGATTTTCGAATCATCAAGACATCTTCTTAGTGTTCTTGAGTTGAACACTTCCTTTCTCTCACTTTCATCTACTGAAACCACATAAGGTGAGTTCATACCCATACATTTACATGTTTTTCTTAAGTTTTAAGGGGGGAATACAAGTAAAATCATCAAGAACACAATTAAACTTTTTCTAACAGATTACATCAGAAAAGATAGACGTTAATCACGGACTGTTTTGGTCAACTTAAATATTTTAGTTTTCAAAACTGTTTCAGGTGCAAGTAGTTCAAACTCTTAGCTTTAAAATGGCTACTTGCACATCTCCATATGATTTTTCTACAATTTATGGTGATTTTTACAAAACTGCCTGTCATTTCAGAGGCAAACCCGGACCAGTCTGTGATTATGAACATTTTCACCTCTGTTAGAGATCACTAAAAATCATGATAAAATTTACGAACAAACTAGACTCATATTCCAAACTCTCAAAATTTGCGGATTTGGATTTAGAGCTTTGATGATTTTTCTATAAATTTTCTAAGAACGGTAACAGAAA
The DNA here is from genome assembly GCF_052849685.1 of Lactuca virosa. Taxonomy (NCBI): domain Eukaryota; kingdom Viridiplantae; phylum Streptophyta; class Magnoliopsida; order Asterales; family Asteraceae; genus Lactuca; species Lactuca virosa. The sequence goes on from NC_136431.1 coordinate 76,334,537, forward strand.
CTGTTTTTAACGAAAAGTTGCTGTTAATTTCATATCACCTTGTAACATGTTGAGCAAGGTATATATCTTTATGTGATTATATGTTACTGCAATATATGAAATTTTGTCTTAATATTTAGACACACATCAGTTTACAAATGGATTTGGTCATATAAAATACAAAGAATAACAAGTGATTATAATCAAAGTACAATCGATACATTCAAACATTAAATAAACTATTTTGAATATAGTTTGCATACATTACCACGTACTACCCTTGGTTGATAAACTATAATAGGTATAGTTTATGATACATTACATAACACATACATTTAAAAAGGGTACATTTATACAAAGGATATTTTCATTAAGCAAGGTACGGCCATATGGTACCAAATTTTCATAACACGTAATTCCGTTAATGACTTTGTGAGACATTTACTTCAAATTACCATTAAGTCCTGTATTGTAACCAGAGTCTCCTTGAGGGAGAGCGTGATACTTGTGTATAGATCTATATTGGGTTTGACAAACCCACACCTAAACTGCATGCAACAGTTAGACCGATAGGTCTGGGGTGACAAATGTCATAACATTTCCGACGCCTGAAGAACGTCGTTTTAGGCAACCATGGTCATAGTATGGTTATAATAAACTCACATAAAGTATTAACAAACATTGGAATTTACGGGAACTTCATTAAAATTTAACGAGTTTATGTCGATTTAAACTTGCATTGTTTTACTATAAATATGACAAATTACTTGTACATTTCGGTCTTTGGGTTTTAAGACTACATTTACACATTAAGGAAAATATTGGATTTTTCTAACACAAATACTACTTTTACAAACGAAAGGCTTTTAATAATACCAAACAAAAGCTTATGAACTCACCAACCTTTGTGTTGACACTTTTTCAAACAACTTGTATTCTCAGGAAATCATTAAACAGGTAATCAAGTGCTTTTGAGGATGGGACGCTAAGGCGTCTACTATTTCATATTTTATCAACATATTGTAATTGATTCGTAAACATGTAATTCATACAATGATGTAATTTTTTTCAATTATATATATGTTGGTTGTGTTTGCTTGAATTACTATTACAATTGCTGTTATGATACTATACATGAAGTCCTCCACCCCCGGACGTTTCCGCCATCCTTGGTTTGGGGGTGTGACAGATTGGTATCAGAGCGCAGTTTATAGTGAATTAAGTATATCAAACCACATAAGATATACAAACTATAAACACAATTGGGACTAATAGTCTCTGATTTGTGCATTTTTCAAATAAATATACTTTTAGAAAATAAATGATTCTTTTTATTAAAAAGTATAAATACATGCATACATGCTCACATAGTGTCATAACTAGAAGAACATAAAATAAAAGAAGAGGAGTTGTACATTATGGGTATGCCTTGGTATATGTAAATCAAGTCTGGGAAGGATATAGCCTGATCAACTATATCTGTCCGGGAATTGACTTGCATATACCGGGGGATGGTCAGGATGGACAACAAATCTAACAAAATCGTCTTACCGCTAGTACGCCTCATTCACGAAGCCGGTCTATAAGGGGGGTATAAGGTTGTTGCCTATAAAATGGCAACTTAATGGGTGTCCACTCTCACCCACCGCTTCCTTGATCGGTGGAGGGTCGTTAGCCGAACGGGTAAGGCAAGGACTTATAAATTCTCATTAAAAGTATGATGAATATTATAAAGTAACTAAATGCTTTAAGAACTCAAAACTAAACATTTACAAATACTATAGGAGTATTTTGTGTTACTATAATAAAAATATTTTATACTTTCATTTTACCTCATAACCCAATGTATTGGGTCAATAAAAAGTATAAAATCGTATGTATCGTAAACATACCGGAAAACAACGTAATAATATACTTTATGTATAAAAGATTTCTCTCCCTATAAATACACTTTTACTAAAAGTACATTGGTTTACGACTTATGACAGAACCATGCCGCCAAGAAGAAGACCAAGACCTTCCAGCAACACAGCAACACCTCCTCCGCCGCCGCCTCCACAATTTGATCCCACGATGTTCCAGGCTGCAGTAACAGCAGCCGTAGCGGCCGCAATGTCGCAGATAGGGACCAACGGAGCTGGTGGTTCGGGATCGGGAGCTACACACTCTAACCACGGAGACAGTACGTGGCGTGCAAAAGAGTGTTCATACAAAGACTTCACAAATGGCAAACCCGACAACTTCAATGGAAGCGGGGGAGTCATCACGTTGATGCAATGGTTTGAAAAGACCGAAGTAGTCTTTCAGGTGTGCTCCTGCCCCGAAGCGAGCAAAGTTAAGTTCGCAACCTTAACCTTCACCGGCCGGGCCCTTACTTGGTGGAACTGCCGGGTTAAGTCACTTACTCTCGAAGTGGCTAGCTCCATAACCTGGGCAGAACTAAAAACGTTGATGATGAAGGAGTACTGCCCGAGAGGTGAAATTCAAAAGCTGGAACAAGAACTCTGGAACCTCAGGATGACGGGCTCTGACCTTGAAACCTACACCACCCGATTCAATGAATTGGCTCTCCTCTGCCCAACAATGGTTACTCCGGAGGAGAAAAAGGTGGAGCGATACCTTTGGGGACTGTCTCTCCACGTGCAAAGTAGTGTCCTGGCTTCAAGGCCAACTACTTTTGACAGTGCCAGGGAGCTGGCACAACAACTTGTTGACCACCGAGCCGGTCATAATACTACAACCACCACCACTGATAAATCAAAAGGGGGAAACAACAAAAGGAAGTTCTGGAACGAAAAGAAGAGCCAACCAGCACAGGACCCCGCTAAGAAGCAACAAATTGTTGCTGTCCATGCTGCCACTAATGCTGCCACTACTGCTACCACTCCAGCACCACCGAAGCCATATGCGAGAAAACTACCTAAGTGCAACAAGTGCAACTTTCACCACAATGGTGCTTGTAGGGAGATGCACTGTAACAACTGTGACAGGAAGGGGCACACTGCTCGTTTCTGTAAAGCGCCGGCTCAACCAATCAACCAAGTCGCCAGTACGGGGGCAACCCGGACCTGCTACAACTGTGGAGACGCAGGTCACTTCAAAAGAGACTGCCCCAAAGCACAAGCCCCTAATGCTGGTGGAGTAGGAAGAGTCCTGGCAATAGGACATGGGGAAGCAGTCGAGGATCCCACGGTGGTTACCGGTACGTTTCTCCTCAATAACTCTTATGCATGCGTACTATTCGATAGTGGAGCGGAGAGGAGTTTCGTGAGCCACCAATATAAACATTTACTTGAACAAAATCCCCAATCACTAAAGGATACTTATGTAGTAGAAATGGCAAATGGGAAAGTAGAACGCACTAGCGATATATACTCAGAATGTACTCTCACTCTAGACAACCATACATTTAAAATTGACCTGATGCCAGTCACCATAAAAAGTTTCGACGTAATCATCGGGATGGATTGGTTAGTTCCTCACCGTGCCGACATTCTATGTTACGAAAGGGCCGTTCGCCTCAATCTACCAAATGACGAAACCCTTCTTATCTATGGTGACAAACCTAGTGCGAATTTACAAATCATCTCATGCATCAAAGCCCAAAAGTATCTCCGGAAGGAGTACCACGCCTTCTTAGCCCATGTAGTAGACAAGAAACAAGACGTGAAAGACATCAAGGACATCCCCGAAGTGTGTAACTTCCCGGATGTGTTCCCAGAGGATCTTCCTGGTGTACCACTCGCACGACAAGTCGATTTCAGAATTGACTTAATACCCGGAGCTACCCCCGTAGCCAGAGCTCCATACCGCCTCGCACCATCAGAAATGCAGGAGTGGTCCAGTCAGTTGACCGAGCTTTTGAACAAAGGGTTCATCAGACCAAGCTTCTCACCTTGGGGAGCACCAGTCCTTTTTGTAAAGAAGAAGGACGGATCCTTTCGCATGTGCATCGACTATCGGGAACTAAACAAGCTCACCATCAAAAACCGATATCCTCTGCCCCGAATCGACGACCTTTTCGACCAACTCCAAGGAGCAAATTTCTTCTCAAAGATCGACCTAAGGTCAGGCTACCATCAGCTACGAGTTCAAGAAGAAGATATTCCCAAAACTGCATTCAGAACTCGCTATGGGCACTACGAGTTTGTGGTGATGTCCTTCGGTTTAACAAACGCACCTGCGGTATTCATGGACCTAATGAATAGAGTGTGTCGACCCTACCTAGACAAGTTTGTAATCGTATTCATCGACGATATCTTGATCTACTCGAGAAGCGAAGAAGAGCATCGCCTACATCTACGCCAAGTGCTAGAGACGCTAAGAGCGGAGAAGCTTTATGCTAAGTTCTCTAAGTGTGAATTCTGGATTAGAGAAGTGGATTTCCTTGGACATGTGGTAAGTGAGAAAGGCATACATGTGGACCCCTCCAAGATCAAGGCAATCGAGAATTGGTCAGCACCCAAGACGCCAACCGAAATTCGACAATTCCTTGGGCTTGCTGGCTACTACCGAAGATTTATACAAAACTTCTCCAAGATTGCGAAACCACTCACCACCTTGACGCAGAAAGGTGTGATATTCAAGTGGGAAAATAAACAAGAAACTGCTTTCCAAACGTTAAAACAAGCCCTATGCAGCGCACCGATCTTGTCTCTCCCAGAGGGAACCGAGGACTTCATAGTGTACTGTGATGCTTCGAATCAAGGCCTGGGATGTGTGCTCATGCAGAGAGGGAAGGTTATCGCGTATGCATCAAGACAGCTTAAGACGCACGAGGTTAATTATACTACGCACGACCTGGAATTAGGAGCAGTGGTATTCGCTTTGAAGATCTGGAGACACTACCTCTACGGCACGAAATGCACTATCTTCACTGATCACAAAAGTCTTCAGCATATCCTCAATCAGAAAGAGCTCAACATGCGACAGAGGAGATGGGTGGAGTTGCTGAATGACTACGAGTGCGAAATTCGTTATCATCCGGGCAAGGCCAATGTAGTGGCCGATGCTCTAAGCAGGAAGGAGTACTCGGGCCGCCGAGTAAAATCCTTAACAATGACAATCCATTCCCACCTGACCATACAAATCAAGGAAGCTCAACTGGAAGCTTTGAAACCAGAAAAGGTGGCAGGAGAGACATTAAGGGGAATGGATAAAAACTTAGAAGTCAAGGATGATGGAGCACGTTATATCATGAACCGGATTTGGACACCCAAGTTCGGTGGACTCCGAGATGTCGTCATGAATGAAGCACACAAGACTCGATACTCCATCCATCCCGGGTCGGGTAAGATGTATCTGGACCTCAAGAAATTATACTGGTGGCCGAACATGAAAGCTGAGATTGCTACCTATGTGAGCAAGTGCCTGACTTGCGCTAAGGTCAAAACCGAATACCAGAAACCATCCGGGCTATTACAACAGCCGAATATACCTGAGTGGAAGTGGGAACGAATAACAATGGACTTCATAACCAAGCTGCCTAAGACATCGGGCGGTCTTGACACAATATGGGTAATTGTAGACAGATTGACCAAATCAGCACACTTTCTACCAATAAAAGAAACCGACAAGATGGAGAAGCTGACTAGAACGTACATCAGAGAGATTGTACGACTCCATGGTGTGCCGATATCCATTATCTCCGATAGAGATAGTAGATTTACCTCACGGTTTTGGCAGTCTCTACAAAAATCATTGGGAACTAGGCTTGACATGAGTACGGCCTACCACCCACAAACCGACGGACAGAGCGAGCGAACCATTCAAACGTTGGAAGACATGTTAAGAGCTTGTGTGATAGACTTCGGTAAAGCATGGGATACCCATCTACCGCTTATTGAATTCTCCTACAATAACAGCTATCATACTAGCATCAAAGTCGCTCCATTCGAAGCTCTTTACGGTCGCAAATGCAGATCACCCCTGTGTTGGGCTGAGGTGGGGGATACACAGCTAGCTAGAGGGCAAGTCTCTAATAGCACCCTCACTGGCCCTGAAATCATAAGGGAAACCACAGAAAAGATCGTTCAAATTCGAGAGAGACTGAAAGCATCTCGCGATCGGCAAAAGAGTTACGCAGACAAACGACGCAAACCCTTGGAATTCCAGGTGGGTGATCGAGTACTACTAAAAGTTTCCCCTTGGAAAGGAATGATACGATTCGGCAAACGCGGGAAACTAAATCCAAGGTACATCGGGCCATTTGAAATCCTTGCTAGGATTGGGCCAGTAGCATACAAGCTTCGATTACCTCAGGAACTTGACAAAGTACATCCCACGTTTCACGTGTCTAACCTAAAGAAGTGTTTGTCTGATGAGACACTCGTAATACCACTCGACGAAATCAAAGTTAACGAAAATCTCCACTTCGTGGAGGAACCAGTCGAAATCATGGATCGGGAAATCAAACGAACGAAACAAAGTCGTATTCCCATCGTGAAGGTACGTTGGAACGCTAAACGAGGACCCGAATTCACCTGGGAACGCGAGGATCAGATGAAACAAAAGTATCCACATCTCTTTCCAAACTCTTGAAATCCCAGTCAAAATGAAAATTTCGGGACGAAATTCCTTCTAACGGGGGGATGATGTGACAACCGTCAAATTTCGGTAAATTCAAAGTCAACAAGTCAAACCGGTCAACTCCAATAACCCTTGTATGTTAGGGTTTACGTTATGTAATCACTATACAATTCGCTATTTTAATGAGAAATCATCATTTGGAAAGTTCATGTGTTTGATTTTCCTTAGCCTTAACAGTGCTAAACAACGAACCAAAGCGATAAAACACTATTGCACAATCATCGGGATTGTGTACGACACTAAAACACGGTTTAATGGGGTTTACGAACCTTGCGTTGTGAAGCCGGACACTCAAATTAATCACAAACGAAACCTCTCTAAATCGTTTTCACTCTATCTCTTTCTAATTGAAATCTCTCCCAAATCTCTCTCAAAAGTTACTTTAACTTTTTGTAATCATTTGGGTCATCTCGACCCTTAACCGGGTCCAAAATCGCTTGAAACAGGATAAAAGCGAGTAAAATAGCTTTAAGGATCCGAAACCAAAGCTTCTGGTCCGAAGCTGTGTCCGAGGTCCGAGGTCCGAAGTCCGAGGTCCGAGGTCCGAAGTCCCGTCCGTCCGAAGCCGTGTCCGAAGTCGTGTCCGAAGTCCGAAGCCGTGTCCGAAGTCCGAAGGTCCGAAGCGAAGCCTCGCAGACAGGCCCTTTTTACCGGTTTTTCGACTACGACTTCGTTTTAACTCCGTTTTTCATTATTTTAACGTGGGATTTTCACCCAAAACTTTATTTTATAAACTAAGGCCCCAAAATATATAAATCTCCAGGGTTTTTATAAAATATATTAAAAGAATTGGTGATTGATCTAATTATTGAGGGAATATTTGCTTTTCCTTAATTTATGGCAAAAGCAACCCACTACCACCTCACTCTATGATCAGCCACTCTTTCCCACTACCCCTTGTCTCCTTAGTGGACCTTTACAGCCAATCTCCAGCTCTTCCCACGTTCTAAGAGCTGGTTGATTGATCCTCTCTCCTCATTCTCCATAAAAACTCTTTCATTCTACACTTAGCAACCAAGAACACTCTCCAAAATTCTCTCATCTTTTCTCTTAACTTCAAGAACTTCAAGGCTTTCTCCAGGGATTTCTTTCTTCAATTAGTAAGTATCTTCATCATTCACATAATTATTAAACTCCATTCTACTCAAATTATTGATATCTTACACAAGTTCCATCTTATTCGGTGTTAGATTTTCGAATCATCAAGACATCTTCTTAGTGTTCTTGAGTTGAACACTTCCTTTCTCTCACTTTCATCTACTGAAACCACATAAGGTGAGTTCATACCCATACATTTACATGTTTTTCTTAAGTTTTAAGGGGGGAATACAAGTAAAATCATCAAGAACACAATTAAACTTTTTCTAACAGATTACATCAGAAAAGATGGACGTTAATCACGGACTGTTTTGGTCAACTTAAATATTTTAGTTTTCAAAACTGTTTCAGGTGCAAGTAGTTCAAACTCTTAGCTTTAAAATGGCTACTTGCACATCTCCATATGATTTTTCTACAATTTATGGTGATTTTTACAAAACTGCCTGTCATTTCAGAGGCAAACCCGGACCAGTCTGTGATTATGAACATTTTCACCTCTGTTAGAGATCACTAAAAATCATGATAAAATTTACGAACAAACTAGACTCATATTCCAAACTCTCAAAATTTGCGGATTTGGATTTAGAGCTTTGATGATTTTTCTATAAATTTTCTAAGAACGGTAACAGAAACTGTTTTTAACGAAAAGTTGCTGTTAATTTCATATCACCTTGTAACATGTTGAGCAAGGTATATATCTTTATGTGATTATATGTTACTGCAATATATGACATTTTGTCTTAATATTTAGACACACATCAGTTTACAAATGGATTTGGTCATATAAAATACAAAGAATAACAAGTGATTATAATCAAAGTACAATCGATACATTCAAACATTAAATAAACTATTTTGAATATAGTTTGCATACATTACCACGTACTACCCTTGGTTGATAAACTATAATAGGTATAGTTTATGATACATTACATAACACATACATTTAAAAAGGGTACATTTATACAAAGGATATTTTCATTAAGCAAGGTACGGCCATACGGTACCAAATTTTCATAACACGTAATTCCGTTAATGACTTTGTGAGACATTTACTTCAAATTACCATTAAGTCCTGTATTGTAACCAGAGTCTCCTTGAGGGAGAGCGTGATACTTGTGTATAGATCTATATTGGGTTTAACAAACCCACACCTAAACTGCATGCAACAGTTAGACCGATAGGTCTGGGGTGACAAATGTCATAACATTTCCGACGCCTGAAGAACGTCGTTTTAGACAACCATGGTCATAGTATGGTTATAATAAACTCACATAAAGTATTAACAAACATTGGAATTTACGGGAACTTCATTAAAATTTAACGAGTTTATGTCGATTTAAACTTGCATTGTTTTACTATAAATATGACAAATTACTTGTACATTTCGGTCTTTGGGTTTTAAGACTACATTTACACATTAAGGAAAATATTGGATTTTTCTAACACAAATACTACTTTTACAAACGAAAGGCTTTTAATAATACCAAACAAAAGCTTATGAACTCACCAACCTTTGTGTTGACACTTTTTCAAACAACTTGTATTCTCAGGAAATCATTAAACAGGTAATCAAGTGCTTTTGAGGATGGGACGCTAAGGCGTCTACTATTTCATATTTTATCAACATATTGTAATTGATTCGTAAACATGTAATTCATACAATGATGTAATTTTTTTCAATTATATATATGTTGGTTGTGTTTGCTTGAATTACTATTACAATTGATGTTATGATACTATACATGAAGTCCTCCACCCCCGGACGTTTCCGCCATCCTTGGTTTGGGGGTGTGACACCACGTGGTGGACATCCTTGCTCCATGCCATGGCATACAACTTTTTCCAAAAACTCCATCTTTATCCCTAGATAATAAAGGCTAAACCATACTGGAACACGGGTGTTACATAATGATATATAAAATCACATGTTCTGTAAAAACTAAAAGGGATTTAGTTTTATACAAATAGGACATGATTTTTATAAAAAATTGGAAGAGTGTTTCACACTCTTTCTCTTTCTCTTGCTTAAAATCGTGAACAGCCCCAAGAGATATAGGGTGTTGGAGTCTTCTTGTAATTTCTTCTAATTTGTACATCCCATGCTTTACATTGTCATAGTTGATGCATGATGTCTCCTTACTTGTGAAGGGATGTCATTTGTATAAAAAAGAGAATAGAACTAGCTTCTATGGTTGGTGATTTTGTAGAAGGTGTTGATCCCATTGTAACTTTAAATTGTCCCTTTGTCTCATCTCATGTCTATTTCTTAAGAGTGTTAAGAAACAAAAAGAAAGTGTTGATACTTATAAACTCTCTTTAAGTCATTACTTGGGGTTTGACTCAATTCTTAAGAGTGTTGTTTTTGTTACAAGAATCCAAGACTAACATCTTATAAAGTTTGAAGTATTGTTGGTGTCTCTAGATAAAGTGGATTTCTACCTTACATTCTTCATCAAGTTCCAACCTCCCAAGAGGATCAAAGTCTTCAAATTTAATCCTAATCCAAACTCTTTTAATTTTCGAAATTATGGTTGGGTTTATCAAGTTTTAATTATTCAACTTTTAAGGCTTTTCAAATAATAATTAAGGAAACAAGATAAACCCTAAAGAGCCCCCCCCCCCCCCCCCCATTTTCGAAAATAGGGTTAGGGAGGCTAGGGTTTCAAGAAACACTAGCAAAATCGAAAATCATTGCCAATAGGGTTTAATTTCTATAAACCCTAATTTTGATTTATTCACTATTATGCACAATCAAATAGAAAACTATAGCTCTGATACCACAAATGGCTTTTATAGGTTATAAATGAGAACATGTGGCGGAAAAACTTAACCCTTAAGTTCACATGTAACCTATTTGGATATAAGTTTTATGTATTGATAACAACAATCTACGAACATCAAGAACCCTAAAAGAACCCTACTATAATTGAAAATTACAAGGGGTTAGGGTTTACATACCTTTTGATTATTATTGCAAATAATCAACCAAATCCTTCTTCTCAAAGCTCATAGAAAGCAAGTACCAGAAATCTAATGCCTCTGATGGTTTGTAACCAAACCCTTGAAATAATAACCCTAAAGGAACTCTACCGGACACCTATTCATTGGAACATGACCAAACTTAACTTATACTCAATATACCAAAAATACCCCTAGGTCAAACTTGGTCAAACTCCTGGTCAATGTCCATGTCAAAGTCAACCGGGTCAACTCGGTGAGTATGCTGGGCGTACTCAACAGGTATTCGGGGGCATACTATGCATTTGACTAGAGTCGAAGGGTGACCACGTACGAGTAGCGTACCCTGTGGTACGCCTAGCGTACACAACTACAACCCTTTTCCCATTAAGATCTTAATCCTTAATGTGACAACCCGAAATTTACTCCGTCACTGTAACCCGTTTCCGTTAATAAAAGTTAGTTCTATTAAAATTTTCCGTTAACTTTTATTTATTAAAATAATTCATTTTGAGTTATTAAAATAAATAATATATAATGACGGGATAAAAACAACTAAGTCGGGTTACGGTTAGTTTACCCGGTAAAAACATTTAGCTCCGTTTAAACGACAGTGTATGGTGGGTCCCCACTAGGCAGCCATATATAAAGGAGGAGTGTCCACCTTTAGAGCCTTTTCCCACCTTGGAGCTTTCTCTCTCTACTTTCTCTCTCTAAAAATCGGGTTTGGCCAAAAGATCACCTCATTCAAGCTCAAAAATCAAAGGTAATCTTCCTAACTTGTTGTTTAACTTAGTATTCATGCCATCTCAAGTTTGAATCATCCAAATGCCTTAACATGCATGTGTTTACGGTTTGGGGAGCCTCCCAAAACCGTGAACTCCCAAAAAGGGGTTTAGAAGCCCCAAAAACATTTCCAAACCTTCTCTAATGCTTAGATATAGCTTAGATACTTGCATGCATGGACTAAGGAACCCAAGATCATGACTTTTTGGCCATAAACTTGAGTTTACGGTTCTTGAACATTCAAAAACCGTAAACCCAAAACCGTAAACACCTCAAATGGTGTTTTGATGCCCCTAAACCCTTCCTTAGCTTGTTTGATGAACTAGAAACTAGTGTAAATGAGCTTAGGACCTTGAAACATGAAATGGTTGAAGTGGTTAAGGGTTTACGGCCGTAAACCCTAGAGTTTACGACCGTAAACTCCCAAGGAGTGGTCCAAGGACCGTAAACTCCAAGGGAGTACCCATTTGAACCCTAATCACTTCCCAAGCCTTTGAATTGATCCTAGAAGCCTTCCTTGTGATGCATGAGACCTTTAGACACACAAACTCACCATTTCCATGATTTTACGGCCGTAAACTCATGGGGGAAATGGTCTCCCAACCGTAAACACACTTAAGTGTGGCCAAGTGAAGTGTAAACTCCATAGTGAGGCCATACACTCCTTAGATGCAACCTTTAGCACTCCTAACACTTGAAACAAAGTGTTTTCATACATTAAAGTGCCTTTACTCACTTAATTAGTGATTACACAACTAATTAGATACTTTATACATCACTACATGTTACATAGGATCCGTGTGTGTGTTCAAGTCCTCACTTGACACCTAGCATCCTACCCGGCGTTTTCATCCACTTCACTCACAACAGGTGAGTTCATACCCCTAAATGAACCTTTTTAAATGTTTTTAACTGTTTTATGGGGGGGAATACAAGTTGAACCAAATAAGTTATAGTAACAATCACATGTGAATTATAACTTGCAACCAAAAGGATCTTCTACACTATTAACTGTTTTTACTACCAAAAAGGGATTTTCTATATTTTCAACTATATTGCCAATTAAATTGTTTTCAAATGCTTACCAAATTCATTTTCGTGTTAAATCACTATAAAACTATTTTCGAAAATTCTTTTAAACTATTTTTATTCCCAAACCATATCTACACCAATATATTTATATAAGTAAGACTTGAAGGACTTAGGACTAATAACTCACCTTACTTCCTGTTCTTGTTTGATTGTGGACTTAGGGTATTTTGTTATTAGTCCGACTCTCGTTGAATTCTTAGTTATATATCTCATATATTTGTGTCAGATATAAAAGTTTTCATATGAGTACAATGCCTTTGGATATCAAAGACATGCAACCAACAATACTATTTAACTATAATAGGTATAGTTAAGGGATACTACTCAGTTCTACTATTGCCATGACAACTACTAGCGTCAGTTCAGTTGTGAGTCAATACATGCTATGTACTATACAAGAGAACACTATGTACTATGCAAGGAGAACACTATATACTATACAAGAGAACACTATATACTATACAAGGAGAACACTATATACTATACAAGAGAACACTATATACTATACAAGGAGAACATTATGTACTATACAAAGAGAACACTACATACTATACAAGAGAACTTACTAAAATAGAATGTGACATACTATTTCTCGATACGACACATCTTTGTGCTATCACCGCGTAACCAGAGTCTCCTGGAGGGAGAGCGGGCATTATGTGTATAGATCTATACGGGACAGACACTCCCACATCCCGACTGCTAGCTACAGTCCGAGCCGTCTAGGCCCAGGGGTGACAAAATGTCACATCTACATATGACTCGGAGGGTCAAAGGGATTCGATCGTCAATCAGCATGGTTACGTACGAGTTCACATTCAAACCTTTAATTAATACTTTAAGAATTAAAGGCAACAGACTCCCTGAGGAGTATTGTACATTTAATACTACCTGGAGCCTACATTTCATTACATATGGCCGACAGTGATACTGTTGGGGTAAAACATTTTTCTCATTACTATACGTGAATAAAGTCTAAAACTATATTTTCAAACTAATAACTACTAGGAAAACTTGTACATTTTCGAAGGAACAAACAAACCATCGGGTCTTGGTAAAGACTACTTTTCTGGAAAACATAGGGTTTTCTAGGGTTCATACTATTTTCAAACACCGAAATCTTCTTTTACAATGTATAAATGTGAATATTTTTATACAGGAAATGACACTAAATACTTATGAACTCACCAGCTTTATGCTGATAAACGTTTTCAAAATAACTTGTATTCTCAGGTCATCAGTAGACAGGTACGGATGCAGCTTTTGAGAAGACGGAGCACACATAAGACTCCACTTTATTTTGATTGTATTTTTGGTGTCTAACATTTGTACTGAACACGTTTGTATTACAATTATTATCTTAATGCAATGGATGTTGTTGCTTGTCTTTACTATTATGCTTTGTTATGATACTGTACATGACGTCCTCCACCCCAGAACGTATTCCGCCGTTCTCGGTTTTGGGGTGTGGCAGATTGGTATCAGAGCACTGTTTATAGTGAAACAAGTATATCAACCCATAAAAGATATACAAACTATAAACACATCGGGACTAAAACACTCTGAACAAGAATATATACTTTTAAATAATAAAATATTTAACTAAGTATATATATACATTCATTCATACAAGGGGTCAGTATCATACTAGAACAGAACGAAAGTATTAAGATTGTTGAACAGCACAGTTGGGCTTAGAGACATATGGCCAAAACTAGGCGGATGTAGCCTGATCAACTACATTTTCCTAGGAGTGGCTAGCATGTGCCTAAGAATGATTGTGGTGTTGCAACAAGTCTAAAACTTACCAATACTACTACAAGAACATCAGAACAAGAATACTATAGGAGTATTCTGCATTCTAGTTACAACATATGTGAGAACTAAAAGGGTCGTTACTAGTAGGGCAATAGTTGCTAAGTGGATACACCACGGTTACATGTGACTAAGGCGTTATAGACTTAGAATCTGTGACCTTTGCTTCATTTCCTGTTCTTGTTTGATTGTGGGCTTGGAGTTAGGGTCACTTATTCGAAGGTCTATTCTGCTTTGATTACATGTAATTGGTATGCACTACGCAAATATTGGGTCAACTAATAACGATCATCTTATAAGTATCATAGATTAACGCGCCTATCAATTTTCTTTCCCCATTCTCGCGTAAATGGCATAACCGCATCCCGAGCGGAAGTCATGGAACTCCGAGCACGTCCGAGGACGCATGAGCGACATCTTCAGGGAGTTGTGCGCCAACTGGCTGATCTTAGGGTTTGCCCCGAAGGATCCCCGTCGCCAGTAAGAGATGCCAACTCATCCCTCTCTTTTGATTAAGGAATAGCCTTCTTTCTATAGTCAATAGAGTACATGACTGTAAACATTCCTAACTTTGGAAGTACTCTAGCTAGACTATTAAACTGCCAACATTTTCCTTGATGGTTTGATGTAAGACCTCCTGCTAGGTCATTTCCTTTCCCGAACTCATTATACATCAGTAATATCAGTAATATTGGCAGTATCTAATCGATGGGGAAGTTGTACTTTTGGGTGTCCCTAACCTAACAGTACATTTCCCTTTGTTTGTTAAACTATAGAGAGTTAGTCCAAGAAACACTCTTATCATGTTTACAAATCGATTCTTACTATTGTCATCGTTTTCGTAACCTTTCAGTACAGGATGCCGCCTCGCAAGCGTCCAACCAGGAGAACTCCCGCAACTCAAGCTCCACCACCACCACCTACCCCGTCGGTTCCTCCGCAGTTCGACCCGGTGTTGTTCCAAACAGCCGTGACTGCAGCCGTGACCGCCGCTCTGGCGCAAGTCAATTCTGGTGGTGCCAGTGGAGGTGGACTGGGCACTAACTCTAGCCAGGGCAAAACCCACCCCCGTGCTCGGGAATGCACCTACAAAGATTTCATCAGTTGCAAGCCTACCTACTTCAATGGGACCGGGGGAATCCTCGCCCTAACCCAATGGTTCGAAAGAACCGAAGCAGTATTCGAAATGTGCTCCTGCCCCGAAGGGAGCAAGATAAAGTTTGCTACTTGTACCCTTACCCAAAGGGCCCTAACATGGTGGAATGGCCATGTCAAAGCCCTCTCCCTGGTAGCAGCTAACGCCATGGGTTGGGATACACTGAAAGACCTAATGATGACAGAGTACTGCCCAAAGGGAGAAATTCAGAAACTGGAGGAAGAACTCTGGAATCTCAAAATGCAGGGTTCCGATATAGTAGCTTACACCACCCGGTACTGCGAGCTGGTAGCCCTATGCCCTAACATGATCCCCTCGGAAGCCAAGAAGATTGAGCGATACATCGGGGGCCTAGTACCTCCGTATCGTGGGAACGTTCTATCATCAAGACCAACGACCTTTGAAAGTGCCAAGGAGTTGGCCCAAATGCTTATCGATCATGAAGTTCCCCGTGCTCCATCAACAACCACAACCATCACTACTGCTCCAACTCACGCCTCCGACAACAAGAGAAAACGGGGAGATCGAAAGAAGGGGAAATCAGTCAAATCCTCTTCCAATAACCAGCAAATAGTGGCTGTCCATGCTGCCACTACTCCTACTGCCCCTGTGCCCACCAAAACATATGCGGGGAATCTACCCAAGTGCGATAAGTGCGCCTTCCATCATAACGACCCATGCCGTGAAATGCACTGCACCAATTGCGACCGGAAGGGCCACACCATCCGGTTCTGCAGAGCACCTCCCAAACCTATTTCCCAAGTTCCCAGTTCGGGAGCGAGCCAGGCCTGCTATGGCTGTGGCGAAGTCGGACATTTCAAAAGAAATTGTCCAAAGGCTGGCAACGCGGGAGGAGCAGGTAGACTACTTGCTATTGGCCATAATGAGGCTGTAGCAGACCCCACCGTAGTCACGGGTACGTTCCTTCTCGATAACTATTATGCTTGTATTCTATTCGATAGTGGGGCAGAAAGAAGTTTCGTAAATCAAAACTTTAAGCACTTACTCAAACAATCACCGCAATCGCTAAAAGAAACCTTCGTCGTAGAAATGGCTAACGGCAAGACGGAAAGTTCTAACGAAATCTACATAGGTTGTACCCTCACGCTAGATAATCATTCGTTTCCTATCGATCTCATACCAGTAGCGATCAAGAGCTTTGATGTCATCATAGGCATGGACTGGTTGAGTCTCCATCACCCCGACATCCTGTGTTTCGACAAAGCCATCCGTTTGAAACTGCCCAACAATGAAACATTGATGATCTACGGAGACAAACCCAGTACGAGCCTTCGCATCATCTCGAGCATTCAAGCTCAGAAGTACTTGCGCAAGGAATATCGCACATTTCTTACACACGTTGTCGACACGAGCAGGAAAACGAAAGAACTAAAAGATTTCCCCGTCGTGTGCGACTTCCCTGACATCTTTCCAGAGGAACTCCCAGGTTTACCTCCTAAACGTCAAGTCGAGTTCCGAATCGACTTAATCCCAGGAGCAACCCCCGTAGCAAAGGCGCCCTATCGTCTAGCGCCTGCTGAGATGCAAGAACTATCCGGCCAACTTAACGAACTGCTCAACAAGGGCTTTATAAGACCAAGCTTCTCACCCTGGGGAGCACCAGTCTTGTTCGTAAAGAAGAAAGACGGATCGTTCCGCATGTGCATCGACTACAGAGAACTCAACAAGCTGACAATCAAGAACCGTTATCCCCTTCCTCGTATAGACGATTTATTTGATCAACTGCAAGGGGCGAGTTACTTTTCCAAAATTGATCTAAGGTCCGGGTATCACCAGTTGCGAGTGCTCGAGGAGGATGTTCCGAAGACAGCCTTCCGGACTCGTTACGGGCACTACGAGTTCGTAGTGATGCCGTTCGGACTGACCAATGCGCTCGCAGTCTTCATGGACTTGATGAATAGAGTATGCCGTCCTTACTTGGATCAGTTCGTCATCGTCTTCATTGATGATATACTTATCTACTCTAGAAGTAAGGAAGAGCATAGCGATCATCTGCGACAGGTCCTGGAAACTCTACGATCGGAGAAGCTTTACGCAAAGTTCTCAAAGTGCGAATTTTGGATCCGAAGAGTCGAATTCTTAGGACACGTGGTTAGCAAAGAAGGAATCCACGTAGACCCATCCAAGATTAAAGCTATTGAGAACTGGTCAGCACCGAAGACGCCTACAGAAATTCGCCAATTTCTAGGCCTCGCTGGCTAC
Source organism: Lactuca virosa (assembly GCF_052849685.1). Lineage (NCBI taxonomy): Eukaryota > Viridiplantae > Streptophyta > Magnoliopsida > Asterales > Asteraceae > Lactuca > Lactuca virosa. The sequence goes on from NC_136431.1 coordinate 76,352,235, forward strand.
TACCGAAGATTCATTCAGAATTTCTCTCGGATTGCGAAGCCTCTTACGACATTGACCCAGAAAGGCGTGGCCTTTGACTGGGAAGAAAAACAAGAGAAGGCATTCCGAACCCTGAAGCGAGCTTTGTGCACCGCGCCGATACTGTCCCTCCCCGAAGGGACAGAAGACTTCGTAGTATATTGCGATGCATCCAATCAAGGGCTCGGCTGTGTTCTGATGCAACGAGGTAAGGTCATCGCCTACGCCTCAAGACAGCTGAAGACACACGAAGTCAACTATACCACGCACGACCTCGAGCTAGGAGCGGTCGTGTTCGCCCTAAAGATATGGAGACATTATCTGTATGGTACAAAGAGCACCATCTATACCGACCACAAAAGCCTCCAGCACATCTTCAACCAGAAGGAGCTCAACATGAGACAACGACGGTGGGTCGAGCTACTCAATGACTACGAATGTGAAATTCGTTACCACCCGGGTAAAGCCAATGTAGTAGCAGACGCCCTAAGTCGGAAGGAATATTCTGGGCGAAGAGTCAAGTCCCTAACCATGACTATCCATTCGCATCTACCCGCACAAATTAAGGGAGCACAGCTTGAAGCTTTGAAACCGGAAAATGTGGCGGGAGAGTCCCTGCGAGGAATGGATAAGAATCTGGTAGTCAAGGATGATGGAGCTTACTACCTCATGGACCGGATCTGGACACCGCGACACGGTGGCTTCAGAGACTTAGTCATGAAGGAAGCGCACAACACTCGATATTCCATTCACCCAGGTTCAGATAAGATGTACCTGGATCTCAAGAAATCGTACTGGTGGCCTAACATGAAAGCGGAAATCGCTACCTTCGTGAATAAGTGCCTTACTTGCGCTAAGGTCAAGGTCGAATACCAGAAACCCTCGGGTCTTCTCCAACAGCCAGAGATACCTGAATGGAAGTGGGAGAGAATTACTATGGATTTCATTACCAAATTGCCCAAATCTCCGAGTGGGTACGACACCATTTGGGTAATTGTCGACCGGCTAACCAAATCCGCCCACTTCCTTCCTATCAAGGAAAATTTCAAAATGGAGAGACTTACACGAATTTACATCCAAGAGGTAGTCCGACTGCACGGTGTACCTTTATCCATTATTTCCGATCGGGATAGCAGGTTCACCTCGAGGTTCTGGCAGTCACTACAGAAGGCTCTTGGAACTAAGCTGGATATAAGCACAGCATACCATCCTCAAACCGATGGACAAAGTGAGAGAACTATTCAAACCTTGGAGGATATGCTGCGAGCCTGTGTAATCGACTTTGGTAAGGCGTGGGATACCCACTTACCCCTAGTCGAGTTTTCCTACAACAACAGTTATCACACAAGCATCAAAGCTGCCCCATTCGAAGCCCTATACGGCCGGAAGTGCAGATCCCCTTTGTGCTGGGCCGAGGTAGGCGACACTCAATTAGCTAAGGGACGAGTTCCTGACAGCACTCTCACCGGTCCAGAAATCATCCGCGAAACCACCGAAAAGATCGTACAAATCCGAGCACGACTTAAAGCCTCAAGAGACCGACAGAAAAGCTACGCAGACAAACGGAGGAAACCCTTGGAATTCCAGGTGGGAGACCGAGTCCTCTTGAAAGTCTCACCCTGGAAAGGCTTGATACGCTTCGGAAAGCGCGGAAAGCTGAATCCAAGATACATAGGGCCTTTTGAGATTCTCGCTAGAATCGGCCCCGTAGCTTACAAACTCAATCTACCCCGCGAACTTAGTAATGTGCATCCTACCTTCCACGTCTCGAACTTGAAAAAGTGCCTATCCGATGAGACTCTCATAATTCCACTCGATGAAATCAAGATCAATGAGAGCCTCAACTTCGTGGAAGAACCTGTGGAGATCATGGACCAAGAGGTCAAACGAACGAAGCAAAGCCGCATCCCAATTGTGAAGGTTCGTTGGAACGCCAAACGAGGACCAGAGTTCACTTGGGAGCGCAAGGATCAAATGAAACTTAACTATCCTCATCTCTTTGCTTAGTTGTGTTGTATTCACGTAACTACCTGAATTCTGAATTTCGGGACGAAATTCCCTCTAACGGGGGGATGATGTGACAACCCGAAATTTACTCCGTCACTGTAACCCGTTTCCGTTAATAAAAGTTAGTTCTATTAAAATTTTCCGTTAACTTTTATTTATTAAAATAATTCATTTTGAGTTATTAAAATAAATAATATATAATGACGGGATAAAAACAACTAAGTCGGGTTACGGTTAGTTTACCCGGTAAAAACATTTAGCTCCGTTTAAACGACAGTGTATGGTGGGTCCCCACTAGGCAGCCATATATAAAGGAGGAGTGTCCACCTTTAGAGCCTTTTCCCACCTTGGAGCTTTCTCTCTCTACTTTCTCTCTCTAAAAATCGGGTTTGGCCAAAAGATCACCTCATTCAAGCTCAAAAATCAAAGGTAATCTTCCTAACTTGTTGTTTAACTTAGTATTCATGCCATCTCAAGTTTGAATCATCCAAATGCCTTAACATGCATGTGTTTACGGTTTGGGGAGCCTCCCAAAACCGTGAACTCCCAAAAAGGGGTTTAGAAGCCCCAAAAACATTTCCAAACCTTCTCTAATGCTTAGATATAGCTTAGATACTTGCATGCATGGACTAAGGAACCCAAGATCATGACTTTTTGGCCATAAACTTGAGTTTACGGTTCTTGAACATTCAAAAACCGTAAACCCAAAACCGTAAACACCTCAAATGGTGTTTTGATGCCCCTAAACCCTTCCTTAGCTTGTTTGATGAACTAGAAACTAGTGTAAATGAGCTTAGGACCTTGAAACATGAAATGGTTGAAGTGGTTAAGGGTTTACGGCCGTAAACCCTAGAGTTTACGACCGTAAACTCCCAAGGAGTGGTCCAAGGACCGTAAACTCCAAGGGAGTACCCATTTGAACCCTAATCACTTCCCAAGCCTTTGAATTGATCCTAGAAGCCTTCCTTCTGATGCATGAGACCTTTAGACACACAAACTCACCATTTCCATGAGTTTACGGCCGTAAACTCATGGGGGAAATGGTCTCCCAACCGTAAACACACTTAAGTGTGGCCAAGTGAAGTGTAAACTCCATAGTGAGGCCATACACTCCTTAGATGCAACCTTTAGCACTCCTAACACTTGAAACAAAGTGTTTTCATACATTAAAGTGCCTATACTCACTTAATTAGTGATTACACAACTAATTAGATACTTTATACATCACTACATGTTACATAGGATCCGTGTGTGTGTTCAAGTCCTCACTTGACACCTAGCATCCTACCCGGCGTTTTCATCCACTTCACTCACAACAGGTGAGTTCATACCCCTAAATGAACCTTTTTAAATGTTTTTAACTGTTTTATGGGGGGGAATACAAGTTGAACCAAATAAGTTATAGTAACAATCACATGTGAATTATAACTTGCAACCAAAAGGATCTTCTACACTATTAACTGTTTTTACTACCAAAAAGGGATTTTCTATGTTTTCAACTATATTGCCAATTAAATTGTTTTCAAATGCTTACCAAATTCATTTTCGTGTTAAATCACTATAAAACTATTTTCGAAAATTCTTTTAAACTATTTTTATTCCCAAACCATATCTACACCAATATATTTCTACAAGTAAGACTTGAAGGACTTAGGACTAATAACTCACCTTACTTCCTGTTCTTGTTTGATTGTGGACTTAGGGTATTTTGTTATTAGTCCGACTCTCGTTGAATTCTTAGTTATATATCTCATATATTTGTGTCAGATATAAAAGTTTTCATATGAGTACAATGCCTTTGGATATCAAAGACATGCAACCAACAATACTATTTAACTATAATAGGTATAGTTAAGGGATACTACTCAGTTCTACTATTGCCATGACAACTACTAGCGTCAGTTCAGTTGTGAGTCAATACATGCTATGTACTATACAAGAGAACACTATGTACTATGCAAGGAGAACACTATATACTATATAAGAGAACACTATATACTATACAAGGAGAACACTATATACTATACAAGAGAACACTATATACTATACAAGGAGAACATTATGTACTATACAAAGAGAACACTACATACTATACAAGAGAACTTACTAAAATAGAATGTGACATACTATTTCTCGATACGACACATCTTTGTGCTATCACCGCGTAACCAGAGTCTCCTGGAGGGAGAGCGGGCATTATGTGTATAGATCTATACGGGACAGACACTCCCACATCCCGACTGCTAGCTACAGTCCGAGCCGTCTAGGCCCAGGGGTGACAAAATGTCACATCTACATATGACTCGGAGGGTCAAAGGGATTCGATCGTCAATCAACATGGTTACGTACGAGTTCACATTCAAACCTTTAATTAATACTTTAAGAATTAAAGGCAACAGACTCCCTGAGGAGTATTGTACATTTAATACTACCTGGAGCCTGCATTTCATTACATATGGCCGACAGTGATACTGTTGGGGTAAAACATTTTTCTCATTACTATACGTGAATAAAGTCTAAAACTATATTTTCAAACTAATAACTACTAGGAAAACTTGTACATTTTCGAAGGAACAAACAAACCATCGGGTCTTGGTAAAGACTACTTTTCTGGAAAACATAGGGTTTTCTAGGGTTCATACTATTTTCAAACACCGAAATCTTCTTTTACAATGTATAAATGTGAATATTTTTATACAGGAAATGACACTAAATACTTATGAACTCACCAGCTTTATGCTGATAAACGTTTTCAAAATAACTTGTATTCTCAGGTCATCAGTAGACAGGTACGTATGCAGCTTTTGAGAAGACGGAGCACACATAAGACTCCACTTTATTTTGATTGTATTTTTGGTGTCTAACATTTGTACTGAACACGTTTGTATTACAATTATTATCTTAATGCAATGGATGTTGTTGCTTGTCTTTACTATTATGCTTTGTTATGATACTGTACATGACGTCCTCCACCCCAGAACGTATTCCGCCGTTCTCGGTTTTGGGGTGTGGCAGATTGGTATCAGAGCACTGTTTATAGTGAAACAAGTATATCAACCCATAAAAGATATACAAACTATAAACACATCGGGACTAAAACACTCTGAACAAGAATATATACTTTTAAATAATAAAATATTTAACTAAGTATATATATACATTCATTCATACAAGGGGTCAGTATCATACTAGAACAGAACGAAAGTATTAAGATTGTTGAACAGCACAGTTGGGCTTAGAGACATATGGCCAAAACTAGGCGGATGTAGCCTGATCAACTACATTTTCCTAGGAGTGGCTAGCATGTGCCTAAGAATGATTGTGGTGTTGCAACAAGTCTAAAACTTACCAATACTACTACAAGACCATCAGAACAAGAATACTATAGGAGTATTCTGCATTCTAGTTACAACATATGTGAGAACTAAAAGGGTCGTTACTAGTAGGGCAATAGTTGCTAAGTGGATACACCACGGTTACATGTGACTAAGGCGTTATAGACTTAGAATCTGTGACCTTTGCTTCATTTCCTGTTCTTGTTTGATTGTGGGCTTGGAGTTAGGGTCACTTATTCGAAGGTCTATTCTGCTTTGATTACATGTAATTGGTATGCACTACGCAAATATTGGGTCAACTAATAACGATCATCTTATAAGTATCATAGATTAACGCGCCTATCAATTTTCTTTCCCCATTCTCGCGTAAATGGCATAACCGCATCCCGAGCGGAAGTCATGGAACTCCGAGCACGTCCGAGGACGCATGAGCGACATCTTCAGGGAGTTGTGCGCCAACTGGCTGATCTTAGGGTTTGCCCCGAAGGATCCCCGTCGCCAGTAAGAGATGCCAACTCATCCCTCTCTTTTGATTAAGGAATAGCCTTCTTTCTATAGTCAATAGAGTACATGACTGTAAACATTCCTAACTTTGGAAGTACTCTAGCTAGACTATTAAACTGCCAACATTTTCCTTGATGGTTTGATGTAAGACCTCCTGCTAGGTCATTTCCTTTCCCGAACTCATTATACATCAGTAATACCAGTAATATTGGCAGTATCTAATCGATGGGGAAGTTGTACTTTTGGGTGTCCCTAACCTAACAGTACATTTCCCTTTGTTTGTTAAACTATAGAGAGTTAGTCCAAGAAACACTCTTATCATGTTTACAAATCGATTCTTACTATTGTCATCGTTTTCGTAACCTTTCAGTACAGGATGCCGCCTCGCAAGCGTCCAACCAGGAGAACTCCCGCAACTCAAGCTCCACCACCACCACCTACACCATCGGTTCCTCCGCAGTTCGACCCGGTGTTGTTCCAAACAGCCGTGACTGCAGCCGTGACCGCCGCTCTGGCGCAAGTCAATTCTGGTGGTGCCAGTGGAGGTGGACTGGGCACTAACTCTAGCCAGGGCGAAACCCACCCCCGTGCTCGGGAATGCACCTACAAAGATTTCATCAGTTGCAAGCCTACCTACTTCAATGGGACCGGGGGAATCCTCGCCCTAACCCAATGGTTCGAAAGAACCGAAGCAGTATTCGAAATGTGCTCCTGCCCCGAAGGGAGCAAGATAAAGTTTGCTACTTGTACCCTTTCCCAAAGGGCCCTAACATGGTGGAATGGCCATGTCAAAGCCCTCTCCCTGGTAGCAGCTAACGCCATGGGTTGGGATACACTGAAAGACCTAATGATGACAGAGTACTGCCCAAAGGGAGAAATTCAGAAACTGGAGGAAGAACTCTGGAATCTCAAAATGCAGGGTTCTGATATAGTAGCTTACACCACCCGGTACTGCGAGCTGGTAGCCCTATGCCCTAACATGATCCCCTCGGAAGCCAAGAAGATTGAGCGATACATCGGGGGCCTAGTACCTCCGTATCGTGGGAACGTTCTATCATCAAGACCAACGACCTTTGAAAGTGCCAAGGAGTTGGCCCAAATGCTTATCGATCATGAAGTTCCCCGTGCTCCATCAACAACCACAACCATCACTACTGCTCCAACTCACGCCTCCGACAACAAGAGAAAACGGGGAGATCGAAAGAAGGGGAAATCAGTCAAATCCTCTTCCAATAACCAGCAAATAGTGGCTGTCCATGCTGCCACTACTCCTACTGCCCCTGTGCCCACCAAAACATATGCGGGGAATCTACCCAAGTGCGATAAGTGCGCCTTCCATCATAACGGCCCATGCCGTGAAATGCACTGCACCAATTGCGACAGGAAGGGCCACACCATCCGGTTCTGCAGAGCACCTCCCAAACCTATTTCCCAAGTTCCCAGTTCGGGAGCGAGCCAGGCCTGCTATGGCTGTGGCGAAGTCGGACATTTCAAAAGAAATTGTCCAAAGGCTGGTGACTCGGTACTCGAACAGCACTTCGTTATCTCAAAACAATTTTTCCTTGATCAAAACCTAGTATTAATACCACTAGCGTTTAGTTTTAACGTTAACCGCGACTAATTAATAGTCTGGCTATTATTATTATTATATAAGCGTTAAATAACACTCAATATAACTCATAATAATAGCCCAAATAATTATTTTAAGGACCTAATAACATTACTATAATTATTTAAAAGCTATATTAAAAATTGCGTAAGCGTAGCTCACTTACAGCGGATTTTAAAGAAAACCGGGCTTTGCTCGGAGTAGCGTTTCCGAACCGAAAGACCCTTTTTCTCGGGACTCCGGGAGCCTTGGGGCTTCCTTAGGGTGCTAGGGGATCACCTAGGCTTAGGGGAGGGTTAAAACCCTTAGAGAGAGAAAGTAATTTAGAGAGAGAAAGAAAATGGTGTGAAAAACTCGGAATGGCTCGCATGCTATTTATAGCCTCAGCAGCCTCGGACTACGCTGCGCGTCCAGTAGCTACGCTGGGCGTGGTCTCGGATAAGATTGCCACTCGGACACAGCTGTCTCGCACCATCAGAACGGATAAGGGGGAGGGTACGCGGGGCGTACCGACTTCGGACGCAGGGCGTATGCGAGGGCGACCTGTCTCCATCCGGTGCGACTCCAGCGATCATCATCGGACGGCTGGGAAAGCGCCACGTCATCGATTGAGCAACAGGCTTCGCAAATTCGATTCTAAACTTTAAAAATTCGTAACTTTCGCGTAGGAGCTCCGTTTTTGACGTTCTTTATATCCACGCGTAGGCGGGAACGTACTCTACAACTTTTGTTTAGACTCCGTCGGCTAATTTTGACTTTATTTTAAACGTTATATTTTTAACAGGCCGGGACATGATTGGTCAGTTAAAAATTCATAACTTCTTCATCCGACGTCCGTTTTCGTCTGTCTTTTTATCGTTGTGCTACTATTAACGAGATCTTCGATTCTCGTTTAGGTTGTGTCGGCTAAAAACCGCTCGATCTAATATTCGAACTTCGGGTTGTACACTGCTAAGCCGAAACTTTGAAAAATCATAACTTCCTCATACGAAGTCAGATTTGGGCGTTCTTTTTATGGACGCTCTCGGTTTAAGGTTTTCTACGACTTTCGTTTAGATCGCTAAGGCTAAAACTCGCTCTATCGTAAATTCACTATTTACGCTTCCCGGTGCCGTGCCGGTTCCGTTGCGAAACTTCGACGGGTCATAACTTCTTCGTTATAACTCGAATTTCGGCGTTCTTTATATCTCCGGAATCCTTGTTTCGACCACTACAACTTTATGTAAAGATATCGGGCTTACCTCACACTTTAATTTTGACGCTTATTTTTATTATTTATTATTTATATATTTATAATTAAATATTAAGCACATAATTCACAAAATACTCAAATATTTCATCTTTATTACATCAAAAGAGTTACAATAGTTGACCTAGACTATTACATTGTCTAAAAATGCTTAGCCCCGAAACTCGGGCGTTACAATTCTCTCCCCCTTAGGATGATTCCGTCCCGGAATCATGCGTCAGTAAACAGATGCGGATAGCGACTCATCATGTCATCCTCTGTTTCCCAAGTGAGATTCGGCTTATTCGAATGTTTCCACTGGACTAGCACTAAGTCGACCATCTTGCGTCGTAACTTCTTAGTCTTACGGTCAACAATTGCCTCAGGCTCTTCAATCAGCCTTTTATTCTCATCCATCTTTAACTCTGAGATTGGAATTATGTTGGGAACTTCTCCCGTGAATTTCCTCAGATAACACACATGGAAAGTGTTATGAATACCATCTAGTTCTTCGGGTAATTCGAGCTTGTAAGTTTGGTTCCCAATCTTCTGAAGAACTTTGAATGGTCGAATAAACCTTGGACTCAGCTTTCCTCGTTTCCCGAATCGTATAAGTCCTTTCCACGGTGAGACTTTAAGCAAAACAGAATCCCCAACTTCAAAAGTCATTGGTCGTCTTTTCTTGTCAGCATAGCTCTTTTGACGATCATGAGCTTCTAACATCCTTTCCCTAATCACTTTCAACTTCTCAGCAGTCTCATGGACTATCTCGGGGACCATAAACTGCTTCTCTCCGGCTTCAAGCCAACAAGATGGCGTACGACACTTCTGTCCGTACAAAGCTTGATAAGGTGCCATCTTGATGCTCGAGTGAAAACTATTGTTGTAGGAAAATTCTACCAGAGGTAAGTGCTCGTCCCAGTTCCCTTGGAACTCGAGGGTACATGCTCTCAGCATATCTTCCAGTGTCTGAATCATTCTTTCGCTCTGACCATCAGTCTACAGATGGTAAGCAGTACTCAAACATAACTTTGTACCCAACTCCTCTTGTAGACTCCTCCAAAACCTCGACGTGAAACGACTATCACGATCTGATACAATTGTTAGAGGAACACCGTGAAGTCTTACAATTTCCTTCACGTAAGCATTTGCGAGCTTATCCATAGACCACTTCTCGTTGGCCGCTATGAAGTGTGCACTCTTAGTGAAACGATCCACGACCACCCAAATCATGTCGTGTCCGTTCTTCGTCCTGGACAGTTTAGTCACAAAATCCATGGTGATGTCTTCCCATTTACCCATGGGTATAGGTAAGGGTTCTAAACTCCCATACGGTTTCTGATGTTGTGCTTTAACTCTTGCACAAGTTACACACTCGGCCACATACTTCGCAACATCGAGTTTCATCGTCGGCCACCAGTAGTAGGGTTTTAGGTCCCTATACATTTTAGTGCTACCGGGATGAATCGAGTACATGGTCTTGTGAGCTTCTTCCATCAAAAGATATCTTATTCCTCCCGTCTTAGGTACCCAAATCCGATCTTGGAATACCTTCAGTCCTTGACGGTTTGTACCGAACACCAACGTCTTTCCCAAACGTTCTTCTTTTCGGTTATTCTTTTCTGAAGCTTCTTCTTGAGCTTTCCTGATACTTTCCACAATTGTCGAGACAACTTCAATTCTCAACGCTCTTGGCCTTTTTCTTTCAAGATTGACTTTCCGACTTAGAGCATCAGCAACAACATTTGCTTTACCGGGGTGGTAAAGTATCTCACAATCGTAGTCCTTGAGTAACTCTAGCCAGCGTCGTTGCCTCATGTTCAACTCCTTCTGATTAAAGAGATACTGCAGACTCTTATGATCAGTGAAAAGTTTGCACTTCGTTCCGTAGAGGTAATGCCTCCATATCTTTAGAGAAAAAACTACCGCTGCCAACTCCAAATCATGAGTGGGGTAGTTCTTTTCATGCTCCTTCAATTGTCGAGACGCGTATGCTATCACCTTTTCTCTTTGAGTCAGAACACAACCCAACCCGACTCCAGATGCGTCACTATAGACCGCAAAGTCTTCCACCCCATCGGGTAGAGAAAGAATCGGTGCTTCACATAACTTCTTCTTTAGCTTCTCGAATGCCTCATCATGTTTTTCACTCCACGTATATGTCGCTCCTTTGTGGGTCAAAGCTGTCAATGGAGAGGCTATCGAAGAAAAGCCTTGGATAAATCGTCGGTAATATCCAGCTAATCCCAGAAAGCTCCGAATCTCCGTGGGACTTTTCGGACGTTCCCACTTCATCACAGCCTCGATCTTTGCGGGGTCAACCATTATCCCCTCCTGGTTAACCACATGACCCAAGAATTGGACTTCTCGGATCCAAAAATCACACTTTGAGAACTTTGCATATAGTTTCTCCTTCTTCAAGACTTTCAACACTTCTCGTAGATGTTGGCCATGATCCTCCTGGCTTTTCGAGTAGATGAGAATGTCATCTATGAACACTATCACAGACTTATCGAGGAATGGTTTACAAACCCTGTTCATCAAATCCATGAATGCTGCTGGAGCATTGGTTAGTCCGAATGACATAACCAAGAACTCGTAGTGTCCATATCTCGTTCTAAATGCAGTATTCTCAATATCCTGCTCTCTTACCTTCAGCTGATGATATCCTGACCTAAGATCGATCTTTGAGAAATAGCTCGAACCTTGCAGCTGATCGAATAGGTCATCAATCCTTGGCAATGGATACTTGTTCTTCACTGTTGCCTTGTTCAGCTCTCGGTAGTCTATACACATTCTCATGCTTCCGTCTTTCTTCTTCACGAATAGCACCGGAGCTCCCCAGGGTGATGAACTAGGTCGAATGAAACCGTTGTCCAATAACTCCTGAAGTTGCGTCATAAGCTCCTTCATCTCCGTTGGTGCTAATCGGTAAGGTGCCTTTGCTATCGGTGTCGTTCCTGGTAACAAGTCTATATGAAACTCTACTTGTCTATCAGGTGGTAATCCAGGAAGATCTCCGGGAAAGACTTCTGGATAATCACATACGACCGGTATATTCTGCACCTCCTTCTTTTCCTTCTTAGCGTCGATCACAAATGCCAAGTACGATGCACATCCCTTGGACAAACATTTTCTGGCTTTCATCAGGGAGATGATTCCAGAATTTACTCGGCGTTTGTCCCCGTACACCATAAATGACTCTTTTCCGGGTGGGTTTACCCTTACTATCTTCTTTCGACATTGAATCTCAGCATCGTTGGCGCTAAGCCAATCCATTCCCAGAACGATGTCGAAACCGTTCGATTCTATGGGTAACAGCTCCTCGTGGAATTCGTTTCCGTTAATGTCGATGACGATGTTCCTAATACGGTTACTAACAGGTACGAACTTGCCACTGGCAACTTCTACAATCAGGGAATTATCAAGTTTTTCTACAGGCAATGCTAATTTCCCACCAAATTTATGCGATACAAAGGAGTAGTTGGCTCCGGAATCAAATAGTATATTGGCAGGCAAACCATTTACAAGAAAGGTACCTGAAGCGACGTCTGCTGCCTCCTTCGCAGCCTCGAGCGTCATCTGGAAGGCTCTCGCCTTCGGCTTTGGTGGAATGTTGGGTCTTGCTGATGGGTTTTAAGCATTCTAACACTTCCTAAGTGTACATGCAACCCTAATAACCTTGGATCTATGTTTGTCTAATAATCATGCAAAGTTGAATTCCAAGGTTATATTCCTATCTAGCATACATGGGGAACAAATTTTAACTTGCATGAAAGATAGAATAACTTACCTTGTTGTTGCTTATGATCCTTGAAACCTTGTGAGCCTAGCACCCCAAGTGTGATGCCTCAAATGCTTCACACAACACCAAATGCTTTTGGAGTAAACTTTTGAGAGAATATTACACTTGCAAAATCGGCTCTAGCCCTCTTGTTTCTTAGTGTAGCCTATTTTGGTGGAGAATGGGTTTCTTATATAGTGTTGACACATCTAGGGTTACACCATGTAAACCCTAATGTGTCATGACTCTTCATTTCCATGACCCATGGGTTTGTAACTCCCATGGAGCATCCATGGAGCATCCTATGGGTGGAACCCAACTTGATAATCCATGGAGCCTCTTAGCCCACTATATAAGATATGGAAGATTTACATAATCTACCCTTATATTTAATTAGTTATCTTTTGATCACTTAATTAATTCTAAATTAATTCTTGATCAAACTAATTAAATAATATTATTAATATATTAGAATTTATAATATATTAATAAACCATAAGTGTTATTTCTCTCATTTTAGTTTATCCAATTGCATGGTGCCATGCAACCCAAATGGACCATGCCGGGTCGGGTCAAGTACATACCAGAAATAGTTGTGGACTTAGACACCTTATCCAACAGTCTCCCACTTGGATAAGTCTAATAACTATAACTGCAATACTTCAGGAACCGATCGGCAATCGTAGCTCTTTCAAGGTCTCTCGGAACTGAGAAGATGATGATACGCCATTTAAGATAAGTGATCATATAATCCTCTGTTCTAGATATCAGCCGGACAAATACATGGAACAATGTCTTACTTATTGTCCAGCAGTTTGTTTCCCGATTTCCGATTTGTTTGACAAAGAACTTAATTGAACACATCAACTTAGTTCTGACCGGGCCCGGTACATAGGTCAAAACAAAATCATCGAGGGGCCCATATATCAGCTTCTAATCCAAGAAGGAACAGATAAACGTCGACTCATATGTTTGTTCTACCACTCATTGAATTATACACAAAAGCACGTTTTATAACATCGAGTTACCAATGCGTTAACGTACAATCAATGCATAACCAACTCATAAGTAACAAATCATATCTCTAGGTTTGAAGACTTATATGATATTACCGTCTCACGATCACTCGAGATAAATTCCATGAAGTGATTCCAGTGAGCGTGGGTTGAGTCCAATGCTCAGAACTTATGAGCACTCATGAGTGTTGTAGCCATGTCCAACAACTTAGACCTCTGCAACCAATCATGACAGTCTTGATTCATACCTACTTCCGACATATGACCGACTGTGGAGGTTCGAATAATATGATATACCAAACATAATTATTCTGGAAGTCAAAACATGCAAAAGAAATATAGTAAACGATCGACAAGAGATAGCAACACTTTACTCATAAATAAAACAACTTTTATTCATCATCTAATGTCAATTACACTTTACAAATTTCAAGGTTATCTAACTACTAAATCTAATATCATCCTTCAGCCCTATGCTCCGAGCATGCTGGAGATGCTTAACCCAAGTCAGTCCCTTCGTGAGGGGATCTGCTAGATTCTCATCCGATGATACCCTCTTTGCCACGAGGAGTCCTTCTTCTATTCGATGTCTGATGAAATGGTATTTTCTGTCGATGTGTCTGGATCTCCCGTGATCCCTTGGTTCCTTGGCTAAGGCAACTGCACTTTCACTATCACAGAAAATTTCCATTGGCTCTTTAATAGCAGGTACAACTCCAAGGTCTCCAATGAAGTTCTTCAGCCATATCGCCTCCTTTGCTGCCTCGCTACCTGCTATATACTCTGATTCGCAAGTTGAATCAGCCACTGTCTCTTGCTTGGAACTCTTCCAAGAAATTGCTCCTCCATTTAAGGTAAAGACCCAGCCTGACTGAGAGCGGAAATTATCCCTATCAGTCTGAAAGCTAGCATCACTATACCCTACAACTCTCAAGTCTTCACTCCCACCGAGGGTAAGGACCCAGTCTTTAGTCCTCCGTAGGTACTTGAGGATATTCTTTACCGCAGTCCAGTGTGCCTTGCCAGGGTTCCCCTGATACCTGCTAACCATGCTCAAAGAAAAGGCTACATCAGGTCGAGTACACGTCATAGCATACATGATCGATCCTACAGCCGAAGCATAAGGTATTCGACTCATTTCTGCTATCTCAGCCTCAGTACTAGGGCTTTGTGTCTTACTCAATCTGGCGTTACTCTGGATGGGTAACTCTCCTTTCTTGGAGTCCTGCATGCCGAATCTCTTCAACACTTTATCCAAGTAAGTACTCTGACTAAGTCCAATTAGTCTTTTACTCCGGTCTCTCAAGATCCTTATCCCTAGAATATAGGCAGCTTCTCCTAGGTCCTTCATAGAGAAACACTTCCCAAGCCAGGACTTAACTTCCTGCAGAGTTGGGATGTCATTTCCTATGAGTAGTATGTCATCCACATACAATACCAAAAAGCTAACTATACTCCCACTAGCCTTGACATATACACAAGATTCATCTTCACTCCTAGAAAATCCAAATTCCTTGACTTTCTCATCAAAGCAAAGATTCCATCTGCGAGGTGCTTGCTTTAACCCATAAATGGATTTCTCAAGCTTACACACTTTATTAGGGTACTATGTATTGACAAAACCCTCTGGCTGACTCATGTAAACATCCTCAGCCAACTTTCCATTAAGGAAAGCGGTTTTGACATCCATTTGCCATATTTCATAGTCATGAAATGCAGCTATGGCTAACAGAACCCTAATAGACTTAATCTTGGCCACTGGAGAAAAGGTCTCATCATAATCAACCCCCGGAGTTTGTGAGAAACCCTTTGCAACCAGTCGTGCCTTATAAGTGTGTACATTACCATCCATGTCGGTCTTCTTCTTGAAGATCCATTTGCACCCTACAGTCTTACGACCTGGTACATTCTCAACCAAGTTCCAAACTTGATTGTCATACATGGACTGTATCTCGCTGTCCATTGCCTCTTTCCACTTGGCTGACTCAGGTCCTGCCATGGCTTCCGCGTAACTGTTAGGTTCATCCAGACCTATTAGTGTCTCATCACTGATAATTGTATCACCTTCCGCAGTAATATGGAATCCATAGTAATGCTCAGGTGCATTCCTAACCCTTGTGGAACGCCTCAGAGGTACAGACTTGTCAATTGGCTCAACAGAAGTTTCCTCCTCAAGTTGAGTGCTAGGGTTTGAAGTTCCTTCACCACTTGACTCTTGAATTTCTTCAAGGTCAACTTGCCTCCCACTGTCTCCTTGGCTTATGAACTCTCTCTCTCGAAAGAACGCCCTCCTAGCTACAAAGACTACATTCTCACTAGGTCTGTAGAAGAGGTAACCAAAGGATTTATGTGGGTAGCCGATGAAAATACACCTCTCACTTCGAGGTTCGAGCTTATCATGAGTCTCGCGTCTCACGAAAGCCTCGCAACCCTAAATCTTAATGTGGTCTAGTTTGGGTACTTTACCAGTCCACATCTCATGAGGAGTTTTGGCAACTTTCTTTGTGGGAACTAGATTAAGGATATGGGCGGCAGTCTCTAAGGCATACCCCCAAAATGAGATTGGTAGCGAAACTCGACTCATCATGGAACGAACCATACAAGGTTCGATTACGCCTCTCAGCTACACCATTCAACTGTGGTGTCCTGGGAGGTGTCAATTGTGAGACAATCCCACATTCCCTAAGATAGTCGAGGAACTCTGAACTAAGATACTCACCACCTCGATCGGATCGAAGCATCTTAATGTTCCTGCCCAATTGATTTTCGACTTCCTGTTTAAACTCTTTAAACCTCTCAAAAGTCTCTGACTTATGCTTGATTAAGTAGACATATCCATATCTACTGTAATCATCAGTAAAAGTCAAATAATAACGATTAGCATCCCTTGTGGCATGTTTGAAGGGCCCACACACATCCGTGTGTATAAGATCCAACAAACCTTCACCCCTCTCACAAGAACCTGTGAAGGGTGACTTTGTCATTTTTCCAAGTAAGCATGATTCGCAACTATCATCTGACTTTAGGTCAAATGACTCCAATACTCCATCCTTTTGGAGTTGGCCTATGCGTTTCTTGCTTATATGTCCAAGACGACAATGCCATAATGATGCTTTATCCAAGTTATTATCATTAACAGAATCAATACACAATACATTATTTCCTAAGTTATCACCCACAGATACAGTTTCATACACACCATCACAAGGTAATGCTTTAAAATAAAGAACATTATTAAAGAAAGCATTAATCGAACCAACTTCATTATCAAATGAAAAGGTGAAACCTTGTTTATACAATGCATGAAAGGAAATAATATTTCTTGCCATTTCTGGTGAATAACAACATTTATTCAAATCTAAACTAAACCCACTACTTAGCGATAAAGTATAAACTCCAATCTTGGTGACAGGTAAAGCTTTCCTATTCCCCATGATTAAGTTTATTCTTCCATGCTCCACATTCTCACTTCTTCTTAGTCCCTGCAAATCAGAACAGATATGAATACCACAACCGGTATCAAGGACCCAAGAGTTAGAATGGGGTGAGTTATTAGATAAGATAGTGTAAATACCTGCATGGTTGGGTTTAACTTTCCCATCCTTCACATCTTGCTGGTACTTTGGGCAGTTCCGCTTCCAATGTGACTTTTCATGGCAATAGAAGCATTCAACCTCTTTAGGGTCAGAAGAAGGAGTGACAAAACCTTTCTTGGTTCCACTTGAAGAAGAGCCATCAAGGGTCCTAGCCTTGGTACCCTTCGAAGAGCTCTTCCTCTTCTTCCCTCGACCTTTCCCGATTGCCAAAACCGGGGCGGAGTTTGGAGTAGGAGTGTTAACAACCGACTTACCCTTAAGACCTGTTTCTGCGGTCTTGAGGAGTCCCTGAAGTTTGCTGAGTGTGACCTCTTCCTTATTCATGTGATATGTCATGCGGAATTGATCATATCACGATGGTAAGGAGTGCAAAATGATATCTATTGCAAGCTCCTCAGGGAAGTTCACATTAAGCTTCAGCAACCGATCCACATACCTTTGCATTTTCTGCATGTGGCTCGTGACGGATTCCCCGTCCTTCATCATGGTTGTTATGATAGAGCATATGATTTCATACCTCTCTTGTCGTGCACTTTGATGGTATCTTTCCATCAGATCTTGGTGCATTTCAAAAGGGTAGAAGTCCTGATAGGACTTTTGGAGTTCTGTTATCATGGTGGCCAACATGATGCATGCCACTTTTGTAGCATCCCTTTCATGTGCCCGGAAGTCAGCGATCTCCTGGGGAGTTGCAGTGGTCTCATCAATCTCCTTAAGCTCCTTGTCAAGGACATATTCTTTGTCCTCGTAGCGGGTAATCATCCTGATGTTTCTGAACCATTCATTGAAGTTGGATCCATCAAAAATGACTTTCCCACACAAGTTCATAAGGGTAAAGGAGCCATTAGGATTAGAGCCAGAAGCAGCATTGTTTGAAGACATCTGAAAGAAGAGAACAAGATGAGTTTAGATATTAAGAGAGTCCTTAATAAAACACCCAAATGTAATATTAAGGCTAGGATCCAATCACAATATATTATAACTTAGAAGAGGTATACCGTAATCCAAACTATAACATATTTGAAAGGTAGGTGAATGACGATTCACCAATTTCCACCATGAAAAACGAAATATAGATATTAGGTTTTTAATTGGTTCTTAGAAATTCCTAGATTCTTTTGAGATTCAATGAATTTTTTTTTTCCAAAGGCATGTTTCAATCTCGAGTGTGCCCTCCAAGTTTTTTGACTGGGATACCGAGGATCACAAAACGAGGTGTGAAGTAACCATGCAAATCACTTGGTACCCTTAAAGTTTATCACTCGATCGATGTGCCGGTAAACCACACACACTCCACCGATACTATGATAAACCTTAAGTCACCCTTTACCTACCTTGTTAAGTCCAAGTTAGTGTGCCGGTTAACCACACACGCTCCACCAACGACTTAAACAAAGTGTAAAGTGTAATTTCATGGATTAGCACCTTATTCACAATTTCTTAAAGTAACTAAGATTGGGAATTTAATAAAAGCATTTAGTTACTTTATAATATTCATCATACTTTTAATGAGAATTTATAAGTCCTTGTCTTACCCGTTCGGCTAACGACCCTCCACCGATCAAGGAAGCGGTGGGTGAGAGTGGACACCCATTAAGTTGCCATTTTATAGGCAACAACCTTATACCCCCCTTATAGACCGGCTTCGTGAATGAGGCGTACTAGCGGTAAGACGACTTGATCTTATACATATATATATTAGTAACTTATAATATTATAAAGTTTAAGGGTTGAATTTTAACTTTTAAAATTCTAAGGGTTGGAACTAAAGTTTTAATCAAGACTTTACTTGTTCCAAAACTTGAGGCCAAGTTTTGTAAACTTCCAAAACTTTTCATTTTTATAACTTATGAATTAATTGAGTAATAAAAATGAAAACTCTTCATTTTTATAACTCTTGTGTTCTTTTAATGGCTTTAATAAAAGTGAGACTTTTGGTTTTCCATAACTTGAGGACAAGTTATGGACTCCATTAAAACACATTATGATCATGAATTAAACTACCATGAACGTTACAAACAATTCCTATGATCATCTAATCTTCATAAGTTCAAGAACATGAATATGAACACTTTCAAGAATCAAAAATTACACTTAAAAAAAACTTGTAATTTTAATAATTGCCATTGTAAATGGATTAGCATAAACATTACACCATCTAAAACAAGCTTTAAAACATCAAAACAGTTTAGGGTAATGTTTCTAGTCCATTTCCAGCAACAAATGTGCAAACTTTCATACGAGCAGAAAACAGAAAAACGTTTTTTTTTTCCAAGCTGTTTGCACACAAAAAAAAAACAACAAACAAACCTGGCTCTGATACCACTGATGGGTTTTGAGCATTCTAACACTTCCTAAGTGTACATGCAACCCTAATAACCTTGGATCTATGTTTGTCTAATAATCATGCAAAGTTGAATTCCAAGGTTATATTCCTATCTAGCATACATGGGGAACAAATTTTAACTTGCATGAAAGATAGAATAACTTACCTTGTTGTTGCTTATGATCCTTGAAACCTTGTGAGCCTAGCACCCCAAGTGTGATGCCTCAAATGGTTCACACAACACCAAATGCTTTTGGAGTAAACTTTTGAGAGAATATTACACTTGCAAAATCGGCTCTAGCCCTCTTGTTTCTTAGTGTAGCCTATTTTGGTGGAGAATGGGTTTCTTATATAGTGTTGACACATCTAGGGTTACACCATGTAAACCCTAATGTGTCATGACTCTTCATTTCCATGACCCATGGGTTTGTAACTCCCATGGAGCATCCTAT
Organism: Lactuca virosa; assembly: GCF_052849685.1. Lineage (NCBI taxonomy): Eukaryota > Viridiplantae > Streptophyta > Magnoliopsida > Asterales > Asteraceae > Lactuca > Lactuca virosa. The sequence continues at coordinate 76,372,110 of NC_136431.1, forward strand.
GGGTGGAACCCAACTTGATAATCCATGGAGCCTCTTAGCCCACTATATAAGATATGGAAGATTTACATAATCTACCCATATATTTAATTAGTTATCTTGTGATCACTTAATTAATTCTAAATTAATTCTTGATCAAAGTAATTAAATAATATTATTAATATATTAGAACTTATAATATATTAATAAACCATAAGTGTTATTTCTCTCATTTTAGTTTATCCAATTGCATGGTGCCATGCAACCCAAATGGACCATGCCGGGTCGGGTCAAGTACATACCAGAAATAGTTATGGACTTAGACACCTTATCCAACACTTGCCGCATCTTTCTTCTTTGGGCAATCCTTAGCAATGTGCCCTTCCTCACGGCACTCATAGCACACCCTCTTGTTGATGGTGCACTCATTGGCATAGTGCCCCGTTTTCCCACACTTGTAGCAGGTCACTTCCTCACTACATTTTCCCGAGTGCTTCTTCTTGCACTTCTCGCACCTTTTTGATTCATTTCCTCCCCCGAACTTCTTCGAACAGAACTTGCTCTTCTTATTGTTGGGTTTAGCAGACCCTTCAAATTTTCTCTTCTCGCCAACCTCAACCTTGTTGGCATCTCTTCCCTTGATCATTTCCTCCACCGACTTGGCAGCCCAAATAGCCGCCTCCAGAGTATGTGCCTGACGTACCGGCACCGCATACTCCCATGGGAGTCCCTTGGCGTACTTCTCAATTTTTGTTAGCTCATCCGGAACAAGACGCAAGGCAAACTCCATTTTCTCCGTGAAGTTGTTAGTATACTCATCAATGGACATGCTTCCTTTCTTCAGGGTTAGGAACTTGTTCTCTAGCTCGAGAAGGTTTTGGGCTGAGCAGTACTTGCGTTTGAACTGCCCTAAAAATTCTGCCTATGTTAGCTGCAGGGGCTCATTGGGGCTCAAAGTCTTCCCCAGGGTATTCCACCAACGCGCAGCGCCTCCTCGGAACTGACGTACTGCAAACATGGTCTGTAGTTTTCCTCTGCAACCGCATGTCATGAAAGCTAACTCCATCTCCGAGATCCAATCCATGACCCCGATTGGATCTTCCTTTCCAGTGAAAGTCGATGGCTTGCAAGTCAAAAAATCCTTGTACTTGCATCCATTCCTCTCGACTCCGTCATCTTGGTTGTTTTGTCGAACTATTGGTGGGTTGACTTGACCAACAGTTCCACTGTAGTTCCCCTCCTCAGTCTGCCCTTCGTTCAACTCGGGCTGTTCGATCTGTATGGTCGCTTCCTCTCGATTTTGTTGGAGCAAACGCCTGGTTTCCTCGATTTGACGATCCAACATCGCCTGGATCATCGCTTGTACTCCGGCCATCGTGATTGGCTCAGCAGCGGCTACCACAACCGGTATTTGCTCAATCACTGGGGGTTGGTTTCTGTTCCCATTTGCATTCCCGGCTCCACTGCGGGTTCTTGCCATTTTGATCTATACACCGAATAAGGTGAATTTAGATCTTTATTTAGGATAGTCGTTTAAACCGTCCTTATCACTCCGAAACATTTACATGTTAGTTCTAATATCGTAGTCGTACGTTTAGAATCCTAAACACATAAGGTTTCCAGATCCGGTCGGCAACAGACCATAGATCCGAACAATTAACAGCATATCAGGCACAAAGCATTTAGCACATAAAAGCATTTTAGGCACAATTCCTAAAATAAGCTAGTGCTCACACCTCACAATCATCGCTTAGCATTCTAAGTTTAAGTCTAGAAATCCTACAAGTTCCTAGTTCGCTTAAACTAATGCTCTGATACCAACTGTGACATCCCCATTTTCACGGCCAGAAAAGACCGATTTTTGTTTATGTTTTGTTTAAAAATAAGAGTAACATTTTAAATAAAAGTGTTGCGGAATTTGTCCCAAAACAAAATATGATAAAGACTTATCAAAAGCATTTCCAAGGAAATGTATTTCATTAAAAGACTTGGGATGTCATGTTCGATACAGATCAAAAGCATAAACAGTACAACATAAGCCTTACTACATTATTTCATATCTACAGGCCTATATCCGTAATCCCTCATCCAAAGCATCACATCTATGCTCGTGCGCCACTACCTGTAATACATGAAACTGAGTGGGTCAGGCTTGGGAGCCTGGTGAGCACATAGGGTTTTCAACCCACAATAAATAAGTTTATTAACTTTATCAAACCAAACAAACCCGATTACCCGTACCCGTTATCCTCACTTTACGTCCCTAAAACATCTAACACAAGGGACCTAGTCTCAGGACTATCATCGGGATGGACACTACTGCTAAGGGGATTCCTCAGCAATAAATGTCCTTAAGGCAACCATGTGGGGGATGGAATACACCTGGTGAGCACACAGTTCAAATAAACACACAGTTCAAATAAACACCTACAGGTTGCGAGCCTGCTAGTGTTCCACTGGACTGTCTAGAATAGTCCGTGGTCGTCATCTATACTCAGCTAGATGACTGGATCGTCAACAACATCTATAACGAGGCCTCTCATTATTTTATTTTGTCACACAGCGACTATTACATCTACCCATGTTTTACCCAACATATTTTGTAGATATAAAATATATATACAGTTTAAATCATTTAAAACGTGTATAAAAACATTTCACCCAGCATAGACAGCAAGTATTCAGACAATATGCACACATAGCACGTAATTTATATTAAATACTTCATATCTATGTGTAAGATGAAAGTAACTATGCACTCACTTGATTAGGTGGTGACTCAGTACTCGAATAGCACTTCGTTATCTCAAAACAATTTTTCCTTGATCAAAACCTAGTATTAATACCACTAGCGTTTAGTTTTAACGTTAACCGCGACTAATTAATACTCTGGCTATTATTATTATTATATATGCGTTAAATAACACTCAATATAACTCATAATAATAGCCCAAATAATTATTTTAAGGACCTAATAACATTAATATAATTATTTAAAAGCTATATTAAAAATTGCGCAAGCGTAGCTCACTTACAGCGGATTTTAAAGAAAATCGGGCTTTGCTCGGAGCAGCGTTTCCGAACCGAAAGACCCTTTTTCTCAGGACTCCGGGAGCCTCGGGGCTTCCTTAGGGTGCTAGGGGATCACCTAGGCTTAGGGGAGGGTTAAAACCCTTAGAGAGAGAAAGTAATTTAGAGAGAGAAAGAAAATGGTGTGAAAAACTCGGAATGGCTCGCATGCTATTTATAGCCTCAGCAGCCTCGGACTACGCTGCGCGTCCAGCAGCTACGCTGGGCGTAGTCTCGGATAAGATTGCCACTCGGACACAACTGTCTCGCACCATCGGAACGGATAAGGGCGAGGGTACGCGGGGCGTATGCGAGGGCGATGTGTCTCCATCCGGTGCGACTCCAGCGATCATCATCGGACGGCTGGGAAAGCGCCACGTCATCGATTGAGCAACAAGCTTCGCAAATTCGATTCTAAACTTTAAAAATTCGTAACTTTCGCGTACGAGCTCCGTTTTTGACGTTCTTTATATCCACACGTAGGTGGGAACGTACTCTACAACTTTTGTTTAGACTCCGTCGGCTAATTTTGACTTTATTTTAAAAGTTATATTTTTAACAGGCCGGGACAAGATTGGTCCGTTAAAAATTCATAACTTCTTCATCCGACGTCCGTTTTCGTCTGTCTTTTTATCGTTGTGCTACTATTAATGAGATCTTCGATTCTCGTTTAGGTTGTGTCGGCTAAAAACCGCTCGATCTAATATTCGAACTTCGGGCTGTACACTGCTAAGCCGAAACTTTGAAAAATCATAACTTCCTCATACGAAGTCAGATTTGGGCGTTCTTTTTATGGACGCTCTCGGTTTAACGTTTTCTACGACTTTCGTTTAGATCGCTAAGGCTAAAACTCGTTCTATCATAAATTCACTATTTACGCTTCCCGGTGCCGTGCCGGTTCCGTCGCGAAACTTCGACGGGTCATAACTTCTTCGTTATAACTCGAAATTCGGCGTTCTTTATATCTCCGGAATCCTTGTTTCGACCACTACAACTTTATGTAAAGATATCGGGCTTATCTCACACTTTAATTTTGACGCTTATTTTTATTATTTATTAGTTATACATTTATAATTAAATATTAAGCACATAATTCACAAAATACTCAAATATTTCATCTTTATTACATCAAAAGAGTTACAATAGTTGACCTAGACTATTACATTGTCTAAAAATGCTTAGCCCCGAAACCCGGGCATTACATAAAGTTTCCAACTTTATGATCTTGCATGACTATTAAGTGCACAGTACCAAAAATCCTAATTTCTTACCTCTTCAAGACATTCTAGCTCATGCATGGAAGGGAAATAAGGCCCAAGATTACATTTTATGGTTACTAATAACTCCATAATGGATAAAGTTTCCATCTTTATCCATTAGAATGGTCCAAACAAGCAAGATCTAGACTTTATGTAACATCCCAGATTCAGAAGCAAGAGTTCAGGGGTGCTTTGTGTAAATAAAGAGCAGACTCGGCGAGTAGGAGCCTTAACTCGTCGAGTCGGAGCGGGTGCTGGGCACGTGATAAGTGACCCGACTCGCCGAGTCGGCGGCTGGACTCGACGAGTCAGTACTGGGAAGAGAAAACCCTAAATCTTAGGGTTTGCACCCTATTTAAAGGACTTTATGTCCTCACCTCAGCCTCTTTATTCCCCTTTGAGTGCCAGTAAACCCTAGAATCGTGTGAGCCTCCATTGTTGAGGAGATTTGAGCTTAGAAGAGGAAATTGGTGAAAGGAGCTTGTGGATTAAGAGGCTAGCATCAAGGAGTTCGTGTAGATCTGGGATCTACATCATATTGGGCTCATCTCTGAGGTAAAAAGGTCATTACCTTAAGCTATTTCATTCTAGATTCATCAATGGTGGTTGATTTGGGTCTTCTTAGCTTGTTTGGGATCCATTTCGGGTTAGGGACTAGATCTGAGGTTGCAACTTCAGATCTAGGCTGGTTTTGATCCATGAAAGCATAAAGCATGTTAGGGTGCAAAATCACTCTTGGATGTAGTTTTATGGCTTTACCATTATTGATGTGTAAATGAGTTGTCTTTCCTATAAATAGGAAGTGAGTGACACTCATATTTAGTAATGAACACTTTGAGAGCATTAGTTTAAAGAGAGTTTCTTACAAACCCATTTGTACTCTTTCTGATTCAACTAATGAGAGCTTAAACATAATTATTTACTCCTTGTGTTCTTGAGTTTTATGATGATTCACTAGATCTTTTCTAATTCCGCACATGCCATCATAATCAACACCACTACAATTGGTATCAGAGCGGGTGTTCTTGATTTGATCAAGAATTGATCCATGGTGGCAATCTTGATTTAGTGATTCATTTTTTGATCTTTGATGTTCGTGATTTGGAGAGTTTTTGGATTCTAGAAATCGAATTCATCATTGTTTCTACTCATAATTCGATTTTCTTCACTAGAATTCAAGTAATTTTTACTTTCTCTCTCTAGAAAACCCATTCAAAATCACTTTCTCTCTCTAGAAATTTTCAAGTTCTTGTAATCATGGAGAAATGGATGATACATAGTAAAGATGTTCAAGGTGAATGCACTTTTGAATATATTCTTTATAGCTTGACTGTTGGATTGCATAGTGAATGTGATATTGTTGTAAATGGAGAAAAGAATGAAGATGGAGAATTAATTAGTTGTCCAATTTTTCAAACCAAATATTTGTTTGATCGTTTGATTACCACATATCAAAAGAGACGAAGAAATAAGAAAGAAAGTGAAGTCATAAAAGGAATTCCTCGTGCTGAATGCAAATATGGAAGCAATAAACTTGAATATTATGCAGATTGTCGTGAAGCTCGGGAAGGTGTTCTTGAAGATGATCATGATGTTCAAGAAAAAGGAGTTCAAGTTGATTTTCAAGATGAAAAAGTTTTTTGCTCGATTGGAGTTCAAACCGATGATATTTTGTGTTCTTGTGATTCGTTTGAAGGAATGATTCCTTATCGGAAGCCGGTGATCCAAGAAATTCACAAGTATCAAACTCCAAAAGATATGATTCAAATTCACAAAGTTGATGTTGTGGAAAGTGGGTTTGTTCATGGAGTTAAGTCTTCAAGATGCAAAAAGATGAGAAAGAAAAAGAAGAAGAAGATCAATCGCAAAAACAAGCAGGTTTACTCACAATAATCGTCAAATGTTGTTGTGAATCCGAAATCAATGAAGCAAATTTGGGTTCCAAAGCAACAATCTCCAAAGATTGCATTGAATTTGAAGTCAAAACCCAAAAGTGTTGGTGGTTCATTTGAAGATGTTCTTGGTTTGATGAAGAACACGAAGAACGAGTTGTACATCACGCATAATGGGTGGTACAATGTTCAAATTGGAGATTTTCTCGTTCCAACAAAAGAAGCAAGATCTTCTAAATTTGATTCGTTCGTTGAAAATGGAACTCGATTCGTCAAAAAGGTAACTCAAATTCTCAAATGGATTCCAAAACGTCCATGATTTTGATTCATATTTTGCGTTTTTTAAAATTTTTGATCGATTTGCTTCATTGGATCAAATCCGTTTCAACCCCGTTGATTGATCCAATTATTTTTTTAGATCAACTATCAAAGTCAAAATCATTTTCTAAAAATTCGAATTTACTGTTTATTGATCCAAATTGAAGTCCAATTTCCTTTGTTTGTTACTGTTCATATAAATTTTTTTTTAGCCCAATGTACAAATTTGTTTTCTGTACATTTTATTTCGAATACAAGCCCATTCCGTGACAATGAATCTGTTCATTGTTCATTCATTTTGAGCCCAAATTACAATTGTTTACTATTCATCGCTTAAAACAACTTTTCGCATCCATCAAATTCGAACAAACTAAAACTCGATTAAAGTTGAGTTGGAATCGAAAATTTGACTTGTGTTGGCTTAACTAATTTTTGATGAAGTCTAGAATCGATTTTTATTTCGATTTCATCTGTGTTCTATGTTCATCAGAGTTGTTTGAAAATCGAATGTGTTTGATTGTATTCGTTCACATCCTAGTATCGATGGTTTGGAGTTGAGATTACTTTCATCTGATATCGATTTAGGAATCAATTTGAGTTGAAGTTGAAATCGATTTTGGTTAATCAGATTTGACGATTTGATTTCGATGGTTTGGGAATCGCACTCGATTTGAAATCGAAGTAGTTGAGGTCGATACGAAGTCAAGAAAGAATGGAATTGATTGATTTCCAAAGTTTAAAATCAATGATTCGATTGTCAAAGAACGAAGACTTATTATTGAGTTGATTTTACAGTCGATTTTGGAGTAAATGTTCGAAAGGTTAAGCTGATTGTGGGTATTGGAAGTCGATTGTTCAATGGTCGATGGTATTTGTGTTCATAACTGAAAAGCGAAGAATGAAAGTTGGAGTCAAGGATCAGATTTCGAAAGCAGGTGTCGACTGATGTTTGATTTGAGGTCGAATGCTCTTATTTGGAATTCGATTTTGGAGTCACCATGTAAATTTTGGAAGTCGATGTTTGAAAACGTATGATTTCGTTTTTGGAGTGGTTGAATGATCGAGTTGCGTTACTGAAAATGAAGGTTGTGTTTTGAGTTGGAGTTATGATTTCGAATGGTTTGCTTGGGAACAAAATCGTTTTTGTGTTGTCATATTGATGACGAACTGATTTTGGGTTATATGCGAATCGGTTTTTATTTTGATATGGTTTATAGTCGAAAGTCATGATTCCAATTGGCATCAACTTGGCTGGATTACTGTTGATTTCGAAGGCCGATGTTTGATCGGGTTGATGAATATTGATGTCAATGGCTGTAAGGACGAATCGTGAGTGGGTTTACAGTCGAATGGTTGGTCTAAGTCGACGTGCGAAGGGTCTCAAGATTTTGGAGTCGACGCTTGAAGACTGGGAAAATTCTCAATGGATTTTGGGGATTCGATTTTGGTGCTACAATTTTAAATTGATGGTCAAGGGTACTATGTCCATGGACGTACAATCGATTTCAATCTGTTAAAAGCGAAGTCTGTATATGTCAAAAGCGAAGGCTATGATTTTGGAATCGAAGTGTGATGTTGTTGTGATTTTGGGTCCCCGTTTCTTAAAAGCGAAGTCTCGCTTTTGGCATAAGATTTTTCGATTTGGAATTGTTGATGTCAAGTGGATTCACGCTTCGTTATCGATGATTTTGATTAAAAGCGAAGGGTTGGCAACTTGATGAAAAAGCGAAGGAATGGTAACAAAAGCGAAGGCTTGATTTGTTAAAAGCGAAGGGTCGTGATTTCGTTTCCTGTAAAGCTAAGTGGTATTTTTGTTGTCTAGTTAACGAATTGAAGAAGATATAAAAATTTTCGTTAACAATGGTATTGAGATTTCGTGGCTGATTAACGAAACAAAAGTGACTAGTTAACGAAGGGAAGGAAGAAAGCTTCATGTCACTGTGAAACAAATGAATTGGGGAAGAAAAACACAAAGTTTCGAATGGGGTCCCTTAAGTTTCGAAGATAACGCAAAATTGATCCAATTTCGAATTTGCAGCAATAATTGACGAAGAACCATACATGTTTCGAAACTTACCCCTGAAATTTCGAAGACTTGGCAGAATTAGTCCAGTTTCGAATATTGAGCAAAAACTATGAAGAATGCAGAAGTTTCATGTTCAGTCCCTGCAGTTTATGCGAATTCACATTTTCTACCCAGTCTCGCAAATGGGGGAGAATTTCGTATATTTGGCTGTTTTTGGCGCAATGGGTCCCTGCAGAATTCAGAAAGTGACATTTTTTACCTGGATTTTGGAAAATCTTGCAACTTTCACCCAAAAAGTCAAAAAATTTCACAAATTGGAAATTTTTTGAGGCTTTTTCGTGATTGTTTTTCCGTGCAAGATTTTTGGTGATTCATTTTTGGTACACATCAAGGGGGAGTATTGTGAAGTTCATTCCTCGGGCCATTCTCACCCTTAATGGGTTTTATAATCATTTTTTGATTATAAAAAGGGGGAGAATGATGGGTATTCGAAGCAACTTTTTCGGGTATTCTTTGCGGATTTGAAGTCCGGTGTTACTTCAAGGGGGAGTTTGGTCTTGATCGCGCGAGCTCGTTGGATATTGAAGCCGGACATCCAATCGTAACTTTGAGGGGGAGAATGTTAGGGTGCAAAGTCACTCTTGGATGTAGTTTTATGGCTTTACCCTTATTGATGTGTAAATGAGTTGTCTTTCCTATAAATAGGAAGTGAGTGACACTCATATTTAGTAATGAACACTTTGAGAGCATTAGTTTAGAGAGAGTTTCTTACAAACCCATTTGTATTCTTTCTGATTCAACTAATGAGAGCTTAAATAGAATTATTTACTCCTTGTGTTCTTGAGTTTTATGATGATTCACTATATCTTTTCTAATTCCGCACATGCCATCATAATCAACACCACTACAAAGCATCAGCCCTTGAGCATGTATGAGAGTGTCCTTGTCTTGAACCTTCCTTCTAGCTTGTGTTGAGCCTATATTGCCTTGCATGCACGTAAAGTTGGAAACTTTACGTGTGAAACTAGCCCTAGGAGTCTAGATCTATGAGTTGGAAGCAGTGAGATGGTCTGAAATCGTTTGAATAGGGATGACTTAAGTGGACTCGGCGAGTCTGTTCTTGGACTCGACGAGTTGGGTCGCAAACCCTAACTCATCAGGTTACGAGGCGGATCAGTGAGTCGAGTGGACTCAGTGAGTTGGACAGGCTAGGACTTGGATTGAAGGACTCGGCGAGTCATGGGGTGACTCGGCGAGTCGAGTCGTGAATGGTGGAATTCTGAGTTCATGAACTCGGCGAGTCACTAGGTTGACTCGGCGAGTAGGGTCAACCAGGAAGGTTGACTTTGACCCGGACTGTGACTTTGACCAAGAGTTGACCAGTTTGACTTTCCAAGGGTATTTTCGTAATATTGGCACTTATAGAATTGGTTCTATGGTAGTGTACTATGGTGGAGTTCGTGACGGTGGTCGGGGTAGCTGATCTTATCTCTTCAGTCACCAATTCCAAGGTGAGTTATCCTCACTATATCAACAGGGTCTAAGGCACCAAGGCCAGCCTTTTATCGGATTGGAATCCGGGTATCTGTTTGATATGTTATTGATTTGCTAGATCTGCATCCTGGTAATTAGGATGGTATTATGTTAGTGACCTGGTTTAGGTCGGTATCCTGGTTAGGATGTTGCTATGCTATGTGATCTGCTAGATCGGTTTGTTTGTCTATGGACTGTTATGTGATTATCTGTTATATGTGCACATGGTTGTTTGATTGGGGTTTAGGTTGAGGCGGGTCCTGCTTTGTGCGGTAGGCCAACATACCCAGGGCGGACCGGGTAGACTACAGACCCGGGACGGCACATGGTCAGGCTGAAGGCCCAGCGAGCGGTCCGGATGGGCTGAAGGCCCCGTGAGGGCGGTCCAGACGTGCCGAGGCTCAGAGAGTGGACCAGACAGACTGTAGGCCCGGGGCGGGCAGTCCAGTCATACTGTAGACTCAGAGAGTGGACCAGGTGGACTGAAGGCCCGGTGCGGGCGGACCAGTCACACTGTAGACTCGATATGCATGGTTGTTCTGTATTGTGATATGATATGATTATGGTTGTATGTGGTTGGTATTTTGGGGGTAACTCACTAAGCTTACGAGCTTACAGATTCAGTTTATTGTTTCAGGTACTTCAGGAGATCGTGGCAAGGCAAAGGCGTGATCGTACCGCTCCTCACTTTTATGATGTTGTTTCTGGGATACTCTGATAAATAATCTTTTGAAAACAAAGTTGTAATGTTTTGATGAACTTAATATGTTTTGAAAAGCTTAAATTGGTTTGAAATTTTATGGGTGTTACAAGTTGGTATCAGAGCCTTGGTTTGAGTGAATTGGAGGAACATTCGTGTGAATCCAGTCTCAAATCAAGGAAAGGTTTTCGAAATAAATTTTAAAATGGTTTTCAAAATAAGTAAAGGAGGATGCAGGGGTACGATCAGCTAGAGCCAGTAAGTAGACCCCAAAATACCATACAAGTTATTTGATTATGTGATGTGTTAGAACAACATGCTAGTACTAGGCTAGGGATCTTCAGGGGTTGCATGATAGGATTGCTTGATTGCATGATGCCTGCTAGCCTAGGGTTCTCTTTAGATGGAATTGACATCCTTATTGTAGTTATTTAGTGTATGCATCCCGGTTATACATAACTAAGATCTTATAGCCTGAGAATGTTTGATTTGGCCTTATGTTCTGTTCTTGTCTGATTGGGAGCTTAGGGTAGGATTGGATATTCGAAAGTCTATGGGGTCCAGCGTTATGTATGACTAGCATACACTAGTTCTGCAGGGTTTGTGGAAGTTTCACGGATGGGTGGCTTGTGTGGGACCGGTAGGTCAGTTATGAAATATGTAGTACTCCTCTAGGAGTGACGATTGAGCGCTCGTTATGCTTGTATATTTGTATTGTTAGGGTGTTGTGGTGATACTTGAGACAAATATGGGTAGGTGTGGAAGGTAGTATGGGCCCGTACTACTGAAAGCACAGGACCCATACGCGTGTCAAGGAAGTCACAACCCCTAGGGTTTGGTTGGGAGTAGGTTCCCTATCATTATATGGGCTATCAGAGATCTTTCTGGTGTATTAACAAAATGGTGGTTACGAGACCTCTTGAGACCGGATCTAGACCAGGATCGAGAACTGGCAGCCAGGAATGGCCAGTGTTGTCAGAGGATCATGTCGGTGAGATCATCCGGGGGGAGATGATCGAGATTGTTCGGGGACTGTTGCCATCTTGGAGGTCTTAATAGGTTCATGCAAGAGTTATGGCCTTTTCCATGGAAGTCGATTGTTGTACTTTGAGTATTGGGTTCTAGTGGGTCATATAAGTTCTAGTGGACATCCCCAATTTCACGGCCACAAAAGACCGATTTGTTTATGCTTTGTTTTAAAATCAGAGAAATCTTTTTAAATAAAACAGTTGCGGAATTTGTCCCAAAAACAAAATATGATATCCATTTATCAAAACATTTCTCAAAGAGAATGTATTTTCATTAAATAATAAAACCTCGGGATGTCATGTTCTGATACAGACCAAAAGCATAAACGGTACAATACAGACCTTACAACAGTTATTTATAACTACTGATCTATAATCCAAAATCTCTTGTCAAGTCATCCGACTTATACTCTTGTTTCATTACCTGTAATACAAAGAAAACTGAGTGGGTCAGGCTTGGGAGCCTGGTGAGCATATAGGGTTTTCAACCCACAATAAAATAGTTATTATATTTAATCATCAAACAATCAACCCAAATTACCCATCCCCATTATCTCCTTTTGTTTCTTAAAGCTTTACCCTAAGAGTCAATTATCCTTCATTCATTCATTCTTAAGGATTATCTTAAGGAATTGGCACGAAGTCCATCGTCACCACGGTTTATCTAGCAGGCACGAACTTCCATCGTCACCAGGGTTTATCTAATAGGCACGAAGTTCCATCGTCACCAGGGTTTATCTAATCGGCACTACGTCTCATAGTCACCAGTTATTTCATCTACCCATGTTCTACCCAACATATTTGTAGATATAAAATACATATACGGTTTAAATCATTTAAAACCTATATAAAACATTCATTCCACACTTATCTCAAATAAACAAACAATATATAACACATAGCACATATTTCATAGCAAATACTTCATATTTATGTGTTAGAAGAAAGTAACTACACATTCACTTGATCAGAAGATGATCAGACAGCACTACGGCTTGTAAAAGTAGTATTCTTCGGTGAAACCGGGATGCTTCCTTGAAAACCGGGATTCTTGCGGGCAGAGTTTCGGCTCGGGAAACTTTACTTCTCGGGATCTTCGGGGCTTCGGGACTTGCTTCGGGTCTCGGGATGATACCGGGGCTTCGGGAGTATAGTTTGCACGTAAAACGAGGTAATACGGGTGAGAAGAAAGGAATTGAGCAATAAAAATTCGGAAGCTTTGCCTTCCTTCTATAGGTGCTGAAGTCGGCCTCGAACGCAGGGCGTTCCCACGAACGTCATTGCTTACGATCTTTGGATTTGACAGACGACGGGACAGGCCACTGGGGTCCGAACGCTGTGCGTTCCCTGAAGGAACGCATGGCGTTCCCCGAATGCAGTGCGTTCCCTGAAGGAACGCATGGTGTTCCCCTAGACCTGCCTCGAAGTTTGTGCCCCAATCTTTGAACTTCCGTAACTTTCACGTACGATCTCTGGTTTCGACGTTCTTTATATCCACGCGTAGGTGAGATTATGCTCTACAACTCTCGTTTAGACTCCATCGGCTAATTTTGAATTTAAATTTTATTATATTATTTTTAGTAGGTCGGGATAGGAAAACTCCGTTAGAAATTCATAACTCCTTCGTCTGACGTCCGTTTTCGTCTGTCTTTCTTCCGTTGCGCTACTATCGACGAGATCTTCGATTCTCGTTTAGATTGTTTAGGGTAGAAATCACTCGATCTCAAATCCGAACTTCGGGCTGCCTATCACTAAGCCGAAACTTAGAAAAATCATAACTTCCTCATACGAAGTCAGATTTGGACGTTCTTTTTATGCACACTCTTGGTTTAACGTATTCTACGACTTTATTTTAGATCAATAAGGCCAAATATCACTCCATCGTAAATTCACTATTTACGCCGCGCTGTGTCGTGCCGGTTCTGTCGCGAAACTTCGACATGTCATAACTTCTTCGTTATAACTCGGATTTCGGCATTCTTTATATATACGAAATCCTTGTCACGACCACTAAGACTTAGTTAAGATTATTCATTCTAAATAATCTTCCATCCAAAAATTCATTTTCGACGCTTATCGTCTCTAAATTGACTAGCCCTGATCTACGGGCGTTACAATAGACCCGAGTTATGTTCATGGAGGAATTCCAATCTAGGGTATTACATCATGAGATGACTGGACCCTATGATTGATTGGACCTGACATGTTTGGTATTCCAACCTGAGGACCAAACGTGTGCATGATATGAGGGTATACCATCCTAGGGATGACTGGACCCGTCGTAGACATGCCTGGTATTCCAGCCCGAGCCTGATTGGGCCAGGTATGAGTGTTAGTGAGATGATTGTTACATGTTGATTATGTTCAGCTAGGGTTATGGCGACTGGAAGTGGAAGGGCTAATTGATGGATTGGGCTGTAGTTTCTAGGGGCAAGGATTGTGCCTTTCAGTTTTCGAGCTCGAAGAAGTGAGCAGACTCGTGACCCAGGATCAAGTTGTATTCCAGCTGAGGGACAATTGGTTGTAGGGATTGGGGATATTATTCAGCGCAGATGAGCGCAAACTATGTATTGGGAAGTAGCTGTTGCCGTCTTAGAGCAGAGGTTGTTTTAGCTGTTGTAGTTCAGTTGGGATTCAGGGAGTGATCATCTGGCTCTTAGGAGTGTGTGATCAATTGGGATTGGCTAGTAAAGGAGTACTAGTGTAGAAGAGTTAGTTGTCATCGAATCAATCGTCGGAAAGTGAGAAGGGTCGGGAATTCTCCAAATTATCATGTATTGTGAAGACTTAGTTAAGGCTAAGTGGGGGAGAATCGTCTCGAGATGCAGAAGCAACAACAGTGTTGAAAAAGGATAAGTCTCGCATTGTTGTCAGAAAGGGAGACAACCCAAGTGGTTGTTTGATTTGTGGATTGCGTGAATTGGAAGTTCGGATAGTTTGATAGCAGAAGTTGGGAAAAACATGTTGGAATTCTAATCAAGGATTGAGTTCAATTCGATTTTTCGGTCGAGGGCGTGTTCGACTAAGAGGGTTTTTGGATTGATAGATTAAGGGTTCTGTTAACTGCCAGGGTCGGCGGTGCTTTCAGCACGAGTGTGCGAGCTATTTAGAGCATGTGGTAGACACGCGGGGTAGGGAACAGACCATGGTTTTCAGAGAAAGTGGTTGATTCTCATGAGGCCTAGGGTTAGGCCGGGGTTAGAGTACATGGAATGGATCGGAAGTTCGGAACTCCAAGAGGGCTAGAACAGTCTGCATGGGAGAGATTCCCAGAAAGAATGGTTCAGGGTGATGCACAACCGTTTTGAGCGGTCCGGATAGACTGAAGGCCGATGGGCGCACCAGTCAGGCCGAAGGCTCGGAGAACGGTCCAGACAGGCTGAAGGCCTGGTAAGGCGGTCCAGTCATGCTGAAGACTTAGTATGTGTTCGTAGACCGGTGTGCGGACATTGAGTATGCTGCTATGCTATAGCAATCGGTAGGTCTGGCCCCAAGTATTGATCGTGATGATGGAGTTAGCTGAATACTGTGTATGGGCCGTGTTAGTTATGTGACCAGATTTTGAGTATATATGGAAGTTATGGAGTAACTGTTGCTCTACCAATGGATAGGGTGGAGTGGGGTTTCAGCACCGTGGCACTTGTTGATGTGGTGAAGGTCGTCGAGTAGACTTCATTGAATAATGGAAAGGAAAGGTATGTAGCTCCAGGAAGGAGTGTTGGATAACTAAAAGTGAAGGCAGTAGTGTGAATGGATGATCGAAAGTATTTCAGTTGTAGGCAGGGGCTTTGAGACTGTGCTAGCTATGTCCCTTATGGGAGCACATCCGGTTTGGGTGTCTGTTGATGTTGTGGAATTAGTCTCGATTGTATCGGATCAGATGAGTTAAAAGGAGATACGCGGATAAATACTTGGTATTTCAGATTTAGGTCAGGTAAGTGATGGTATTCCAATCGAGGGTATTCCATCCTGAGGATGATTGGACCCGTCGTAGGCGTACCTGGTATTCCAGCCCGAGGTTGATTGGGCTAGGTATGAGTGCTTATGCGTTATATATGGTTGTTCATGGGAGTTGCTCGGAAGCCGAAGGGTGTGTTATCCTGTCAGCACAAAAAGTAATCAGATTCAGGAAGGGAACAGGATGAGTTCCCAACATTTCAAGTTGCTAGGGGTATCGCCAGTTTTGGCAAGGGATAGTAGATTAGTACCGGGTCAAGGCCCAGTGGATTATAATGGTATCCAGTTTTCGCAAGCAGCAAAAGTATGTGCAAGTCGGGAATATGGTAGTATCATCAGGTGATACTTAGTTTGAGGTGTGCTGATATCAGGGAAAAGAAGTCGGTGGCCGGCTTGGAACACTTGACAAGGTCCTGTATGGGAAGAGGTTGTTTTAAAAGGGATACGATAAGTAATGTCTGGAGAGACCTGGGTTGGTTGGGGGAGAATCGGAGGTTGCATCGAAGGAGTGTTACCCGAAATTGTGTGCTGCAGCAGGCTTCGAGGACGAAGCCTAATTTAAGTGAGGGAGAATTGTAACATCCTAGGTTCAGAAGAAAGAGTTTAGGGGTGCTTTGTGTAAATAAAGAGCAGACTCGGCGAGTAGGAGCCTTAACTCGTCGAGTCGGAGCGGGTGCTGGGCACGTGATAAGTGACCCGATTCGGCGGCTGGACTCGACGAGTCAGTGCTGGGAAGAGAAAACCCTAAATCTTAGGGTTTGCACCCTATTTAAAGGACTTTATGTCCTCACCTCAGCCTCCTTATTCCCCTTTGAGTGCCAGTAAACCCTAGAATCGTGTGAGCCTCCATTGTTGAGGAGATTTGAGCTTAGAAGAGGAAATTGGTGAAAGGAGCTTGTGGATTAAGAGGCTAGCATCAAGGAGTTCATGTAGATCTGGGATCTACATCATATTTGGCTCATCTCTGAGGTAAAAAGGTCATTACCTTAAGCTATTTCATTCTAGATTAATCCATGGTGGTTGATTTGGGGCTTCTTAGCTTGTTTGGGATCCATTTTGGGTTTAGAGACTAGATCTGAGGTTGCAACTTCAGATCTAGGCTGGTTTTGATCCATGAAAGCATAAAGCATCAGCCCTTGAGCATGTATGAGAGTGTCCTTGTCTTGAACCTTCCTTCTAACTTGTGTTGAGCCTATATTGCCTTGCATGCACGTAAAGTTGGAAACTTTACGTGTGAAACTAGCCCTAGGAGTCCAGATCTATGAATTGGAAGCAGTAAGATGGTCTGAAATCGTCTGAATAGGGATGACTTAAGTGGACTCGGCGAGTCTGTTCTTGGACTCGACAAGTTGGGTCGCAAACCCTAACTCATCAGGTTACGAGGCGGATCAGTGAGTCGAGTGGACTCAGTGAGTTGGACATGCTAGGACTCGGATTGAAGGACTCGGCGAGTCATGGGGTGACTCGGCGAGTAGAGTCGTGAATGGAGGAATTCTGAGTTCATGAACTCGGCGAGTCACTAGGTTGACTCGGCGAGTAGGGTCAACCAGGAAGGTTGACTTTGACCCGGACTGTGACTTTGACCAAGAGTTGACCAGTTTGACTTCCAAGGGTATTTTGGTAATATTGGCACTTATAGAATTGGTTCTATGGTAGTGTACTGTTGGGGTTTGAGCATTCTAACACTCCTATGGTGTACATGCAACCCTAAATACATTGGATCTATGTTTTCTCTATTATACATGCAAATATGAATATTCCAAGGTATTACCCTAACTAGCATACAATCTTTGATACTTGGGTAATAAAATAGATAGAATACATACCTTGTTGATGTAGCTTGACTCCATGAAGCTTGAGAGCCTAGTGCCTCAAGTGTGCCACCTCAAATGGTTCACACAACATCATGAACTCTTGGAATAACCATGAGAATAAGATATATGACTTGAAATCGGCTTGCCCTCCATATTATGCACTAGTGCCAATTTCACCAACTAATGGGGTCTTTATATAGTGTGCACATTAGGGTTACACCATGTAACCCATGACTTTACCCATTCCTTATGCTCCATGGGTTTTAACCTCCATGGAGTATCCATGGGTCACCACATGGGTTAAACCCAACATAAGGAATCTTGGATAAAAAGCTCACATATATAAGAATGAATGATTTACACAATCAATCCCCATATATTTAATTAGTCTCTTTTGATCACTAAATTAAGTCCAAATTAATTATTGATCAATACTAATTAAATAACATGATCTCATATTAATATATTAGAACTTATAATATATTAATATGTTACAAATATATCTTTTTCTCATAAAAGGTCTATCCAAGTGTTCTGATGCCATGCAACCCAAATGGAGCATGCCGGGTCGGGTCAAGTCTTACCAATTATATTTATGGACTTAGACACTAATCCAACAGTCTCCCACTTGGATAAGTCTAAAACTATTATTGAGTATGACTTCAAAACCCGACTAGCAATCGTAGCTCTCAAAAGCTTCTGTCGAACTCTGACGTTGTAACTGAACTCTGATCTCGTCAATGACTTTTCCATTAGATAAGGGATCATATATTCCTCCATTCTAGATATCATATGGACTGAGACATGGATTATAATCATTCTCTCTGTCTATTTGTTGTTTCCCGATTTCTGATTTATGACGACTGACTGATTGAACAAATCAAATCAGTCCTGGCTTGGCCAAGCACTCACATGTGTCATCACTAAATCATCGAGGGGCCCACAGATATCGCTTTTATCCCGAAGGTAAAAGGAATGGATAAACTTCGACTCATATGGCTTGTTCTACTACTTGTTGAATCATACACAAAGGCACGTTTTATAAGATCGAGTTACCAATGCGTTTTCGTGCAATCAATGTACAACCAACTCATAGTAACAACTCATATCTCTAGGTTTGAAGAATATAAGATATTATCGTCTCATGATCACTCGTGATAAAATCCATGAAGTGATTCAAATGAGCGCGGGTTGAATCCAATACTCAGAACTTATGAGTACTCATGATTGTTGTAGCAATACTTTGCTATGTCCAACATCTTAGACATCTACAAGCCAACTCATGACAGTCTTGATTCATATCTACTTACAACATATGACCGACTGTGGATGGTTTGAATAACTTAGTCATTCGGGACGAATGACCTAGTTTATTTTGGAAGTCAAAACATGCAAAATGAAACACAAGAATAATTGAATCCAATATGGTATCAAAACCTATGAATATAAATAAACACTTTTTATTTATGACCATACTAATTACTCATTATTTATTGTTTCGGTTTTATCAATTTTATACTTGAATTAAAAACACTAGTTGCCCCATGCTCCAAGCATGTACACTATGTTTTTCAAAGCAATAGCTTTGCCATACACTAAGTAAGCATTCTATGTTTTTCTATGATCCTTATTTTGTGAACTAGATCGATTGAACATACTTTCAATGATTCTCTTTTCACACTCCCAAATCCTTTTCGTAAATGTAAGAATTCCAAATTCCTATCATTTATCGAAATCTGTTTAGATTTTAAACTTATATGCACAGGCCCTCTTGTAATTAATATGCACACAAGTCACCAAGACTTGGCAAAAGACATTACAAAGCATTCCAATGGAGAACAATTCCATGGAAACGAAGTCTCAAATTCAAAGCACATTCCTTTGAACATCCTTCTATGCATTAGGTTTTCTAATCTTTAAAGAATAACTTCCACCTATGGAAACAATTCCATATTACCATTTTGACCATCACTTCTGAACAAGAGTTGCCTCTTTTCAAAATATGTCAATATGGTCCTTAATCTATACTTCCAATTGTCCATGAGTAACCAATCTTTGGTAAACCTTAAATTTGTCCTCGATAATTGCTTAATCATTTAGTCATATCCAGTTCTATTCCTTTTTCCCTCTTAATGCCCTAGGCATTTGAAAAATTTAGAATGGATAAATATTATAGCACATGTAATCGATCCTCTACCTGAAGCATATGGAACATGATTCATGCTATAAAATTTTTATTTGCCATGTTCTCACAATTCAAACTATGAAGAGGTATGCCGTAATCATAATCGAATTTTGAGAATGCAACATATATAGAATTTCCTTATGCTGAACCATTCCAACATAACATTCATATATATCCTTGACTAAAGTTGATTAAAATCTCAATCTAAACTTGTAGAATTAGAATGAAGTATAAAATCCTCTCCCTTAATTATAGTAAAACAACATTTCAAAGTGAATTGAAACTTTGTTTTCTACAATTAACATTGCTAACTTGCAACACTAAACATAATAATCATGCTCCCACTAGCACAATGATTATTATCTTACTAGCATAACACATATGCTCCCACTAGCTTTGACATGTACCCAGAAATCAACTGGACTTCTAGAAATCAATACTTTATTGACTTTCTTACCAAAGTTCAGATTTCTGATACGAGATTGCTTTGATAAGACTTTATCAAAATCATATACCTTTCCTTAGATGCTCACATGTGTGTCTAAACAATTATGAAGAGGGATGCCGTAATCATAATGTTTAGACCTTTTGTCATTCTCACAATTGTTATCTACTCAAAATCTACTTAGTGAAAGAGTTTCCTTACCATCATTTTCATGAATCGAAGAGAAACCTTATGACACTTAGATTTTATGGTGTAAGTGTTCCTATCCATGTGAATTTGTCATAACCATAATCACAAGACAAGGTTAGTGACAAATCCAAACTCATATGGACTGAACTTGTTCAATCTTAATTTCTTGCCACCTGGTAGCACAATGCCCACCATTGCTTCCGGGTTGTTATGCAAACAATTGAGAACTCATAGAATTCACAAGCATAGTCAACTTTTACTGGAATATACACAGAAATAAGAATATGTCAACACGATAGGTTACAGACCTCAAGTCGTGGGCTAGTGATTAACAAAACTCTTGATTAGTTCTTGAAACTTTTCCAAGATCTTTAAGACCCCCACTGTCCTCTTGACATATAAGATTCTCTTGTCAAGAACCATTCCTTGGCAAAACAAATATTCAAGAGTTAGTATGGATTCTTATCAAGTTAAACACTTCACACAATTGGTCTCAATTGGTCTTTGTTTTATCCAAAACATCACCACTTACCAATTTCAAATGTACAAGAGTAGAAAAAATTTTACTCTACATTTGACAAGTGTTTTAAACTTTCTAAAGATTATGTCACTCAAGGCTCAACCTTGGAGTATGACTCTAAGATTTGATTTGGAATGAAGTATGATTTATCTTTTTGATTTAACCATTTCAACAATTCATGATTCCTCTCCTTAGCCAAACAAATGCACTAAGGTGTCCTTAGAGGATCAATTGTGATATGGTTTCATAATCACCAAGATAATCATAAACAAGATACTCAAGTACTCTCCCATCTCTTCAGATTGGAGAAACTTTTATCTTTCTGCCTAATTTGATTCTTCTTATTCATTCTGCCATACATTGAAACTTTTCCAATGTTTCAGAATTACACTTAAACTTGTAAGCATAACCATATTTACTAAACTTTAGTAAATCATAGCGAATAATCTTATCAGCCTTTGTGGTGGACCTGAACAGTGCACAACCTAATGTACCCGATCCCATTGTCCTTCACTTGACTCACACATACATGTGAACAAGGAATTAGTCTTAATTTCCCAAAGATGAAAATTTTCATTCATCACACAATACAACTTGCATGATTCCAAGTTTCTATCCAACTGAAACTTGGGTGATGAGAATCTTTCCTTCTTTGGTAAATTATGACACTACCATAAATGAAAGAATCAAATCTATTTTCCAATATTGCTTATCAATAAAAACATATAAACAACAATTTTTCATAAATGTCATTGTAAGGATACTTAAAATAAACAAAATCAAAACTTTTCTTTTATTTTAAAACTTGCGGTAAAACTTATCCTTACAATGCAAATGCAAATGAGAAACATGTTGTTATCTATTCCTAAGCAATATATCATAACTCTTAAGCAGTTGCTCAAAACTTCGATCATCGAACCATGCGATCGAAATCCATCTTCGCGATCAGAATCAGCTTCCTTTGGTTCTTCCAAAACATCAAAATGTAATTACATTACATCATGTATTAAGAATCTCAAAAGGAGACTTAATAGAGTTAGATAATGGACTTTACCTGAAGCAAAGTCAAACTTTTGACTTTACCTTCCTTATGTACTTTCAGGTAAATTGGGCAGCTTCGCAACCAATGCCCCTTCTTTTGGCAAAAGAAACATATGGACTCTTTGGAAGTGGTACATGAGACTATCTCAGACTTATCCTTTCTCTTTACCATTGGGTCAAATGACTTGACCATGGCCGATCCCTTTCCATTGGGAAGAGAAAGCTTTTATGGACTTCTATTGTTACCATTGTCAATGTCCTAATAAGTTTGGGAATTTGATCTTCCATTCTAATTTGCTTTACCAGTGCTCCAAATCATTGCTGATTTAGCTACATCAAGCAAATAGGTAAGATCATTAAGGGTCATGTCACGATCTGTCGTCAGGGAGTGACTGAAGAACCAAGTCAACAGCCAGCTACCTCGAGACTTCGACAACCGACTCTCCCGGCTTGCCAATATGTGACTTAATCTCCAAGATGTAAGCACATATAGACTTAGCTTGCCAATAAGGATTGAGTGACTTAGAACTTATCAAGTCTTGAAACTTGTGGGATAGGGAGAATTGTTGGAGGAGGTGGAAGAAGTGAAGTATGATTTCCAGTCCCATTAATGCTCAATGAAGGGATTAATCTTTCACCTTGATTGCCTTTTGGGATATCATCTTCATTAGGAAGTTTGTTCCTAAAGATTTGGGAAGACCATAGATGTCTTAACTAGACATCTATAATGGGAGAAATTCAAGTTTAGTTGATTTAAAGTCCTTAATATATCACCCAATATGAAATATTAAGGCTAGGACCCAACAACCTACTTATAACTGGAAGAGGGATGCCATAATCCAAGTTATAAAATAGTTGAAGGTAGGTAAATGACGATTTACCAATTTCCACCAAGAAAACGAAATATAATTAAGTTTTAATTGGATTTGAAACTCCTAGATCTTTTGAGATACATTGAACTTTCAATGGCATGTTTGAATCTCGATTGTGCCCTCTCAAGTTTGTGACTGGGATGCCGAGGATCACAAATAAGGTGTGAATAACCATGCAAATTGACTTGGTACCCTTAACTTTATCACCTAATCGATGTGCCGGTTAACCACACACGCTCCACCGATCTATAATAAAGTCAAGTTACCCTTTGCCACTCTTACTAGTCCTTGTTAGTGTGCCGGTTAACCACACATGCTCCACTAACGACTTGGTAAGGTACGAAGTGTAATTTCATGGGTTAGCACCTATTTCACATTTTCCTAAGTAACTAAGATTGAGAATTTATAAATGTTTAGTTACTAAGTATTTATCATTAATACTTTTAATGAAGGGAGAATTATAGTCTTTGTCCTACCCGTTTGGCTAACGACTCTCCACCGGTCAAGGAAGCGGTGGGTGAGAGTGGACACCCATTAAACTGCCATTTTATAGGCAGTAACCTTATACCCCCCTTATAGACCGGCTTCGTGAATGAGGCCTACTAATGGTAAGACGACTTGCTCTTATACATATAATATATTAAACTTTTCATATTATAATAGTATAAGGGTGTATTTTAGACATTTAAAATACTTGGTGGTTTAATCTATTAATTAAACTATACTCTTAATTTAATTAAACTTAAACCATGTCATTATGAAATTATTAATTCTCTTTTAATTAAACACTTTAATTATCTATTAATAAAGTTCATAAGAGTTAATTGAATTATTCAATAAAAACATTATAATTCCAATTATTAAATTCAAAATTAAAACAATTTAATTAATTGTTTAAGTTATGAACCCAAAAGTCTTAGAATTCAATTCTTTTTTTTTTCACAAAAAACTTGAGGGCAAGTTTTGTAACTCTTGAAAACTTTTGGATTCCATAACTTATGGAGTTAAATACTTGTTTTATGATGAACCTTTTCATGTTCCATAACTTAAGAACAAGTTATGGAATTCTTTAAAACATTAACACCAAGTTTTGTAACTCCATAAAAACTTTGAATCAAATTTTTTTTTCTTTCATAAAAAAACTTTCATATCCATAACTTATGGAAGTTTCAAAACTCTTAAGATCACAACTTTAAAAAAATCTTTTGAGCCCCAATTTTTTATGACAAAATTTGTAACTCCTTAAAACATTTAGATCAAACTTTTAAAACTAATAAAATAATCATATCATTTTATATTTTACTAAATTTGATCTAATTCAACTCATATAACAAATTATTCAAATTTTACAAATAATTAGTTTTTCACAAAACAAGTAATTATCTTAAAATTTGACAAACTTCATGTTTTTTTCCTTTTTTTTTCAACTTTGAAAATCAAACATTTGCATGAATATAACAGAAAACAACCCATAGCTCTGATACCACTGTTGGGGTTTGAGCATTCTAACACTCCTATGGTGTACATGCAACCCTAAATACCTTGGATCTATTTTTTCTCTATTATACATGCAAATATGAATATTCCAAGGTATTACCCTAACTAGCATACAATCTTTGATACTTGAGTAATAAAATAGATATAATACATACCTTGTTGATGTAGCTTGACTCCATGAAGCTCAAGAGCCTAGTGCCTCAAGTGTGACACCTCAAATGGTTCACACAACATCATGAACTCTTGGAATAACCATGAGAATAAGATATATGACTTGAAATCAGCTTGCCCTCCATATTATGCACTAGTGCCAATTTCACCAACTAATGGGGTCTTTATATAGTGTGCACATTAGGGTTACACCATGTAACCCATGACTTTACCCATTTCTTATGCTCCATGGGTTTTAACCTCCATGAAGTATCCATGGGTCACCACATGGGTTAAACCCAACATAAGGAATCTTGGATAAAAAGCTCACATATATAAGAATGAATGATTTACACAATCAATCCCCATATATTTAATTAGTCTCTTTTGATCACTAAATTAAGTCCAAATTAATTCTTGATCAATACTAATTAAATAACATGATCTCATATTAATATATTAGAACTTATAATATATTAATATGTCACAAATATATCTTTTTCTCATAAAAGGTCTATCCAAGTGTTTCTATGCCATGCAACCCAAATGGACCATGCCGGGTCGGGTCAAGTCTTACTAATTATAGTTATGGACTTAGACACTAATCCAACAATAACATCATCTACTGGGTCCACACCAAAAAGACTAGATTACCCCTAAGCCAACAGTATGTGTTTGGCATGCCTATCAGGCCCAAAGCTCATATCGGGCTTGCTTCTGAGCCCACAACTTAAGTCTGGCTTGCTCCCGAGCCCACAACTTAAGTCTGGCTTGCTCCCGATCCCACAACTTAAGTATGTCTTGCCCTCGGGCCCACAACTTATGTTTGGCTTGCTCTCGAGCCCACAACATAAGTCTGGCTTGCCCTCGGGCCCACACCTTATGTCTGGCTGGCTCTAGGGCTTGTTGGCTAACGCACAAAGTAGTACTACCTCAACACAACCATACTATGTCGACATATATATATATAACATAACATCACATAACATATATCCAGCAACATATAAGTGTATAACCGGTTATTAGACAAACATATGGATTCACATACCACTACCGCATACTACATCTATATACCAGGATACGGATCTAACAGATCACTACAACATAGCACATACAGTAAACCAGGATATCAATTTAATCGGCCGACCTTGGTTCCTTCGACTCGTAAGTACATGGAACAAAACTCGCCTAACCGTCTGAATAATAGATGATGAGGTCCCGACTCCGAATCTCAGCTCTAACCGTCACATATTTATCCAAAAGGCCACTTCTCAAACATAATCCAAAATACCAAAAATACAATTGAGTCAAACTAGGTCAACCTTGGTCAAGTTCAACGAGTAAACACATCTGTGTCAGCTCAGCCGATTTGACTCAGGCCTTGTATGCAGGACGTACTCTAGAGGTACGTGGAGTGTACAAGCATCCGAAGAATCGAGGCCATATTTGTGTACGCGCAGCGTACCCTACGGTACGCCCAACGTACGCAACTACCCTATTCTCAATCCACTCCACACTTATTCCTTCGACTTAATGCTTCCAATTACGGATCCAAGGCTAAAATATCCTCAAGAGCCATAAAGTTTCCAACTTTTTGGCTTTGCATTCCCATAAAGTGCTTAAAAACACAAAAACTTAACATCTTAATGCACTAAGACCCTCTATAGCATGCATGGAGCAAAACGAACTATCAAGACCCCATTTTTATGACTTAAGACCCCTCCTAAGGCCTGAAAGGACGACTTAATGGGTCAAAAACATGCCATGTTGAAGAATCCCAAAATTTGGGACAAAAAGAACATAAAATCTAGCCCAAAACAAGATCTAAATATAACTTCACCAAGTTTAGAACTTTATATGTCCAAGTGGTGTCAAATGATGATGTGATTCTGGATCTAAGGTGTTTCACTCCTCCAAGATGGTCTCTTGTTCCTTCTTTCTTCTTCAAAGGCACAACACATACTCACAAGCTCAAAAATGCTCACAAGGTAGTTAGGGTTTGCAAGAACGTTTTGAGAGGATGGTGGCTGATGAAGAAATAGGACATTAGCCATAATGGGGTTTATGTATGAACCAAACCCTAAATTTTAGGGTTTTCACCATCCTCACGTACACCTCGCGTACGAGGTGTATGCCCAGCGTACTAAGGCGTGCCCTAGTACGCTCAACGTACACACGTACTGTCACACCCCGCTAAAGCGGAAACACGAAGCATGACAGCGATAACAATTTCATAGCAAAAGTTAAAGATACATCACCATCATAAAAACATTTATAGTTTACAATACAATTTTAAACACACATCAAAGACAAGTCTCAAAATAAACATCATTTTTCAAAAGCTAAACACAAAAACATTTTCCATTTGATGCAGCATACTTATGATGATGAATCTTTCGACCACCTACTAATTATTTCCTGAAAAAGCATGTAAAACGAGTGTCAACTATAAAAATAGTTGGTGAGTTCACAGGTTTACAAAAATATAGTTTCATGAAACATAATCAAAGTTTTGATAGAAGTTTGCATAAGAAAAAACACATTGCTAAAATGAGTAAATAAGTTCGTTGCCATCATAAGAAATAAAGTTTGTTGCTAAAACGAGATACAAGATTTGTATGTGCATAATGATTATATCATGAGTTCACAACCCAAGCCTAATGACCGAGGGTGCCTTCTTCTATGTCTATCGCTAACATAGGGAAATATGGTAAAATGCACTCAAGCGAATCGTGCGAGTGAGGAGTTGTCTACCTACTAATAGCGCTATCCATAATAACCATAGGCTCAAATGAGTTAATGAGTTGTGTGAACTGATTCCATGGACTTAAATGCGATAAGGCCTCATGAATTAACAATAGCATATACATACACAACAACATATAGCAACCAAGTTTGATACGAGTCAAAGTAAATACAACGAACAATAAATAGTTTTTGGACATGCTTTTCCACCCCAAAACATAAAAACCGAAAAGAGGGGAGTCGTGAATACTCACAATGCTTCCAAAGTTACAAGTGATTCCTCGGGATACACCAACACGTCTTACAACCGGGATCCTATGATAACAAACGCATTCTAGTGAGTTTCTATGTCTAAATCTAATGCTAATATACTAAATTCTACATATAGAGAAATGCCAAATTTTGTTCTCATATTGGTTTTATGTTAATTGGTAACAATTTTTCTGAAATGGTGAAACTTTGTAACTCAAGTGATTAAGACAATTTTGTATATTATTTTCAAGATTTTTTATAATATTATTTGAAGGTATTTCAATATATTTAAAGGTGTTTCAAACTCTTAAAATCCAAAAATGTTATCAAACAGTTTCCAAAAAGTTTCAAACTTTACATTTTCATTCTAATTATAGACAAAGACTTTCAGAAAATTTCTCTTGAATTTTTTAATATGCTTAGGTATTTTACCTTTATTTAATATTTCAAACCAACACAAATTCATGAAAAATACCAACCAGTTAGGAAAATTCTCCAAAATTTTTGTAACACTATTTTTCATCATATATAATCTGAGAAAAATATAAAAGTTGGTTTTTAAACAGATTAAGGTGATTTTATGATTTTCTTGTATTTATTATAGAAAAAATCAAAATAAATAGGAAATTATTTATAAATTCTCCAAACATTTTCTGACACTGTTATTTAACATATATAAGATAGGAAAAATGTCAAAGTTAGTTTTAAAACAGTTTAACTATTTTTCTTAGTTTTATTCACTTAAATAAGAATTAATTCGTGAAAAACTATTTAAGTATAGCTAAAATTCACTAGAATTTTTATTTGCGTTTCATATGTAATGTAAGATATTCTGATGAAGTTTCATAATTTTTGGATAAGTGTAGCTATTTTTCATCAGTTTAATCTCTTAAAAACTCATTAAATCGGGGAAAATACTAAATTGTCATAGAAAAATTTGTAAGTTTTTTTATCAACTCCCTATAATCTACAGAAGACGAGAAAATTATAAAACTTGGTTTTGGACATTTATAACTACGTTTTTACTATTTATTTCTCTTTAACAAAAACAAATTTGCAATTACCACAAAACAGCCCTATAAGTTCATGCAACTTCATAAAATGTCTTTAATCAGTGTATGGGTCGTCTACAAATTTTCTCAGAATTTATTGGCTGTAAAAAGTATTTTATATGAATTTTTGCTCTATTTTCTTGAAATAATTATATTAATTCGAGAAAAATAAATTATTTTCTGAAAATTTACAGAACTTCTCATTTTGTTGGTAGGATTTTGGGAAAAATCGGATTCATGTCAAGTATGAGTTTTAGATAGTTTGATGGATTTAAATCACTTCATGCATGACTTTGAACATTTTAACAACATACTTTGATCATCAAGCATCTTAGGCTTGAAGATCAACACATGCATGTTGGTTTAAGGCCATGCATGAGTTTGAAAAGTTTGAAAATCGTTTTTGAAAGAAAACATTGGTTAATATTATGATTTCTCCACCAAAACTTGTATAAAAGTGGTTTATCTTGATTTTGACAGAGGTTTGGATCATGGGATTCCACCAAATTCAACATGCATGTTGTTTATATGTGAAAACCTACCACCATCATCATCAAAATCGTGGATATGGTATGTGGTTCAAAGTCTTTTCATAGAATGGAGTAGAAGTAGAAAGAAATGCATAAAATAGTGAAATTTTGAGTAGAATGAAGGAATAATGCTTGGTTTTTGTGATTACCTTAAGAAGAACACTTGAAGAAGATGATTTTTGGTGTTGGAAGAACTTCTTGGCTGCTAAATTTCGTGGGTTAGAGAGGGAGAATGATAGTGTTGAGTGGTTGAAGTGGTAGAAAATGATAGAGAGTGAGAAAGAAGTTAGAGTGTAAATGTGGTGAAAATGATTAGGTGTGTTGGGAAGGGGAAGGGTGTATTGGGAGAGGGGAGGCCGAATTTTTTTGAGGGTATTAGAGAGTCTCCCTCTCACTTATTTCTTCTAATTATAATCTCTCCTATTTTTATAAATTTTTCCATATTTTTATAACTATGCATTAACCTAGTTTTCTTTTCATAAAATCTTGACATTTAACTTGTAGATTAGGGTTAAATGTTAATAATTAAATTTTCTTTCCATGATTATATTTATTAATTTTTTTTAACTTAAATTGATCTTATTAGGTTCATAATAAATTTTATGGAGTTTAGGTGTTAATTTTATAAAATTTAGGTTTTTAGGGCTTTTTAGGGTTTTGGGACCTTGTTAGCTATTTAAAAATATAATGAAGTGAAATTAGAAGATTTTAATTTATTTTAGGGTTTCATTCCCTTTTTCAATTGTATCAATGTTTGTATTTTGTTTTAATTCGGGTATTGACATTCTCTATAGTAGTTGAACAATTCACTTGAATTGTAAGAGTCAAGTATATTAGTCCTAGATTTTAGTTGGATCCAAGTTTCTACAAGATTATGACCTAATATCTATTACTAGGCCATGGCATGATGTATATATATGGCTAATGAAAAGATGCATAAGTCCGAGAATGACCTAAATTTGACAGTTGTCACACGTACGCTCATCATACTCCCCAAATTCTGAAATTACCAAAATGCCACTATGGGCCATTTTGTACTCTTTCTCATACTTAGGGACCAAAACGAAATATTAATCATACAAGGGGTCGAAATTGAAAATACCTCAACATCGGGATGTTATAATTCTCCCCCAATTGAACTAGACTTTGTCCTCAAAGTCAATCGTCGCGAAAAACTTAGGATAATGCTCCCGCATCTCAACCTCCAACTCCCAAGTCCACTCGGAGCCCTTCCGATGTTTCCACTGAAATTTTACTAAAGGTATCTCCTTATTGCATAGAATCTTCATCTTCCTTTCCACTATTGATATCGGCCTCTCAACGTAATTCAGGCACTCATCAACCTGAATATCATCAAAGGGAACCACGACCTCATCGTCCAGCACACATTTTGGCAACTGTGAAACATGGAAATTGTTGTGGATCTTGTTGGGCTCACTCAACAACTCCAATCGGTAGGCCACCCTGCTTACCCTGACAATCACATGGAATGACCCAATATACCGGGGGCCTAATTTCCCCCTATTCCTAAAGCGTATCACACCCATTCATGGTGAGACCTTCAGTAATACCATGTCGCCAACCTGAAAATTCTAACTCTAATTGCCGCCGATCGGCATAACTCTTCTGCCGACTCTAAGCTGTCTGCAATCTCTGTCTGATCTGTTGAATAAAATCCATGGTCTGAAGAACTACTTCGGTCCTTCCTATGACCATGTGACTAACTTCTCCCCAACATACTGAGGTACGAAATTTCCAACCACACAAGAGCTTAAAAGGTGGGACACCAATCCTGGAGTGATTGCTAAACTCCACAAAGGGTAGGTAGGAATCCCAACTCCCACCGAAATCTGTGACACAAGCATGCAACTAGTCCTCAAGTGTCTGGATGGTCTGCTCACTCTAACCATCAGTCTGCAGATGATAAGTAGTGTTGTAATGTAGCCTCGTGCCCAGTTCCTCGTGGAACTTCAACAAGAATCAGGAAGTGAACCAAACATCTCGGTCTGATACAATGGAGAATGGAATCCCATGATGACCAAAAATCTCCCAAACATACACATCAGCTAAATTTTTGGCCGAAGAGCTCTCCCGGATGGCCAAAAAGTGGGCACTCTTCGTCAATCGATCCATGATGTCCCATATAGCGTCAAAACCCTTGGCAGTCTTCGGAAACTTTGTGATAAAATCCATGGTGATCTATACCACTTCCACATGGGAATCTCCAAGGGTTGCAGCTTGCTAAGCAACCTTAGATGCTCGGCCCTTGACTATGTTACAGGTCAAGCACCTCTCAACATACCATGCTATTTCCCTCTTCATAAAGGGCCACTAGTAACTCAATCTCAAATCCCGATACATCTTGGTGGCTCACGTGTGTATAGAAAAACGAGACTTATGAACCTCCTCCAACACTATCTGCCTGATCCCACTAGAAACTTTGACCCAAACCCGTCCACACTAGGTCAATAACCCCCGACTATCTGGTTGCTGAAAAACAAGTTATGTCCTTGAGTCAGAAAACACGGTTACAATTAGAAAACTGGGTGATATAATTTTTCAACAAAAAGGCTCGGTTTTTTCCTTAAAATCGGGTTATTTAATTGGGAGAATGACTTAAAATGGTAATATATTTTTCAATTAGTACACATTTCGTCACTGAGTTTTTTTTCGTCTATATTTACCCTTTCAACTTGTTAAACTGTATACATTCATTCCTTATGACCGACTATTGCAAGTTAGCCGGGAAAAATGACTTAATAGGGTAATATATTTCTCACTTTATACACATTTAGTCCTTGATATTTTTTTGCACATTTAGTCCTTAATATATTTTTTTGTTGCAAAATAAGTCATTTTTGTTGTTGTACTCATTCAATACTTATGACTGATTTCCTTAGGTTTTTCTCACGACATCTTATGTGGGACAATCACTAATGAGTTCTTTGGGGGTTGTTGATGATGTCCATCGCAATCTTGACTTTTTAGTTGCTTAGGTCTTGTGGTTTGACTTAGGTTTTTTTTTCTGAGCGTTGTAACTTCTTCATATGATATCGGATTTCAAGGATCTTTATATCCACGTGTTCGTTTTTTGAGTCTACTACAACTTTCTTTAAGATTACTCCTGTAAAAATGTAATATATTTTTAGTTACGATTTTATAAAAAAAAACATTTGTACATGCATTCATAAAAACGTATGGATATAAAGATCGTAAGTAAAATATATTACTTTTTAGCAGAAGTAATATTCTAGACGAAAGTTACGTCGTTAAAATGCGATATCGTATGAAGACAGCTAAAATGCGATATCGTATGAAAAAATTACGACGTTCAGAACACAAGACCTAAGCAACCACGCAGTCGAGATCGCGATGGACATAAGCATCAACAACCCAAAGACCTCATTAATGATTGTCTCATGTTAGATGACGTGAGAAAAAAATCTAAAGAAATCAATTATAAATAATGGATGGTTACAAAAACAAAAAGAACTTAAGTCATTTTTCCCGGCTAACCTAGAGTAACCGGTCATAAGAAGTGAATGTATACAGTTTAACAAGTTGAAGGGGTAAATGTAGACGGAAAAAAAAAACTCAGTGAAAAAATGTGTACAAATCAAAAAATATATTACCATTTTAAGTCATTAACCATATTTAATTTGAACATACACCCCCGGTTTATTACTTATAACCGAGCCTTATAAAACTTCCCTTTATAAAACCCAGTTTTTGCATAATAAAACCCACTTTTTTCAAAAACTTAGTACTATATATATAGTGTGTCCTATGTGCTTTTTTGTAGTAACGAGTGAATAACACGTTTGCTATTATATTGTCTGTTCATATTTATGTCTTAATACAAGCATTAAAGGAAATTTCATAATCTTCTATGAAAAGAAAAGAAATTACAATAAATCTTTATCAAAGAAACTTCGTTACTCGACAAACAGAAATGCTTATTAAGGAAAGGTATCGTTTAAATAAGCACGCCACTTGTCAATAAATGGTAACTCATCTGGATTCAAGCTTGGAAATTCACGATCTTGGAGGGAGTTGATTATCTGTGTAGTCTCACCGAGAAGTTGGGCTGCGGCATGGACATTGCCACATTGGCCTCTCTTTTTTCAATGGCACTTGTGTGGCATTTCATTTCAATGACTTGGGGTAAGTTGGTGAGACAGGCAGCTAATATGTCAGCGACCATTGATGATAATTCCTCAAACAGTTCCTTTTGGCTAGCTTGGTCAATGTTCTCAGTGTAGGAGAGCAGGATTGTTTCAGTGATACGGTACATTGAATTGGCACAGATACACCTGCATTTGGAATTATCGTTTCGGCCTCCAATATCTGTATCTTCCACCTCAGTGACAATGGTTTTTGCTGTATCATTCAACCACTGAAGACTCTGTCTAGTTGTATTCCCTTGAGGAGTAGGTTTGTGCAGCCTGTTTCCTAACCATTTGTGGTAGACTTCGACTTCTAGCATCAAAGTTTTAGCCGCACTTTGAATCATTACAAGATCATCAGTAGCGTTGAGGCTTTCTTCCACAAGTGTGACATACACAAGGCCTTCACTCACACCACTCACCAAGCTATCAACTATGTCATTTTGAATGTTAGGAAGAGACATAGCGATGGCTGTTAGGGTTACCAAAGGTAAGCTCCAACAATTGAGATGTTCTTCTGAAAGTAAAGATGGAAAACGATCGATGTCAAACTTTTCAACTCCTTGAAAACCTCTAGATTGTCCTAGAAGCTTTGTAAGATTGTTGGGTGTTTGTTTTTCAGCCTTCTGGATCAAGTGGTTAACGGATTCTGTAATGCCTTTCAATTTTCTTTCAGCAAACTCCATTTCGTCTTGAAGTTGCAAAACATAACGACTAGAATCTTTATCATTTCCTAGGGGCTTAGGCTTTTGTAGCAACACGATACATGGGCCGCTAAACATGACCTTTACACACTTCCAACAACCGGAACAACACAAGACACAAATTACAAGGAAAATTGGAATCACTACTATCATCTTGCATGCCACCACGACTGTCTTCTGAAATGCTATGCATATGTGAAGAATTAGGATGTACAAATTCTGGAGGATAATCTTGCCTTTGCGGCTAATGGATGGGAATAGTATGCAATGACGTTTCCAATCACATAACTTTTCAGTCCAGTAGCTCTCTACTTTAGTGACCTTGATATGGTTCCATATCCATTTTCCCGAAAAGTTAAAGCTTAAGGTTGAAAAAGATCTAGAACATGGGGCAATTGTACCCAGTATAACTCCAATAAACTGTATTATAAAAATTACTAACACTGAACACTTATAATCTGATCTAAAGTCCGTTATAGATCTAGTATTGGAAAGAGGCATAAGGAAAGTGTGCAACTGCAAGGATGTGCTTAAAAGGCATATTACCCCAGAAGCAGAGGTTGTAGCAGAGCAAGCTGCCAGGAATTGAGGGCTTCCAGTTTCTGCCATGACCGAGTAGTTTCTCACATGTTGTTAGGATCGAGACACTTAACACACAACTCTAAACACATACACAGCTCACGAAAAACAAGAACACAAGGATGAACATGAGGGATTTAACGTGGTTCGGTCCTTCTCTGACCTACGTCCACCGGTAACTAGGAATTTACATTTCTTGGTGCTAATCTGCACTCTTTCTGTGTTACACTAGATACAAGTTTTACAAATACAGAATAATCTCTTATATAGAGATGGAAATCAGAAGTAGTCAAAAAACACAACTGGGTCTTCATTCAACAATTATGGCTTCACAACTTCACATTGTTCCTGCCATTTTTGACCAGCTTTTCTGTGGATTCACACTCAACATTTCTGTGGATTCACACTCAACATTTCTGTGGATTCATACTCAACAATCTCCCACTTGAAGCCACGGAACAATCTTCACCTGTGCTTCAACTGTGCATCTGTATTTGATCTTAACTCCTTCCTAGTTACCCTGGCCTTCTCTTAAATTAACCTGAAGGCCAGTTGAAGCTTTCGTTAGCTCCAACACATCAGTCATGGCTAAGTCTGCCACTGACCTGTTCTCTGTCTCCATCGGCTCCCACTGAAATGAACTGCCCGATCCTGGAACATCCTGAGAACAAACGACACTCTCCATGTGAAGCAGATAATCTGGAGAGACTTTTACAGATGGAATACTGGTTCTCTTAACCCACTGTGTTCTGGGTATTCTAGCTGAAACAAAGCCCATGCTCCCACTGCTATGAATGCCCTTGACTGGTTTTTCTGAACCGTTCCAAACACGTTCAACCTGAATCTGACCTGTGACTCTGGGTTTGCCATCTGCAAAGCAAACCTTCTTCTGTCCACGAGACTCTATGAACCGGATTTTGTTTTTCTTCTGAACTGGGACGGTTACTCCCTCAGACGGTAAACTGACCATATATAATGAACCCCTCTTATATCCACGAGCTATCACAAGATTTCCTTTGACAACCTTCCACTGCCCATTCCTGAACTTAACCTCGTGTCCCTGTTCATCCAACTGCCCAACAGAAATCAACTGTTTCTTCAGACTTGGAATTACCCGGACATCCTTCAAAGTCCATGGACCAACTGGAGTCTTCAAATCTAAGTCACCTATGCTCGTCACATCAAGAACCTCATAGTTCGCCAGTCTTACCTTACCAAAATCTCCTTCTTTCAGATTCTGCAGTGCTTCACGGCTGTGGGTAGCGTGAAATGAAGCACCCGAATCCATAACCCAGGAATCCACATTGCTCTCCACACTACAGATCAAAACATCATCATCTGAATGGTCTACTGCAACGTTAACTTCTTTCTTGTCTTTTGGACATTGATTCCTGAAATGTCCAACCTCTTTACAGTTCCAACAAGTCACATCATTTCGAGTCCTCGACTGACTCCTTCTCTTGTTCCCGCTCCCACTACCTCTGTTATTTCTTCTACCTCTGACCGCATTCAATTGTTCACTTGATGATTCCCCGGAATTTCTTCGTCTGACGTCTTCGCCTAGAATTAAATCCCGAATTCCCTCAAAAGTGAGCTCTTTCGATCCTGCGGAACTAGTAACGGCTGTAACTGTTCCGGACCAACTGTCAGGTAATGATGATAACAGTAGTAAAGCTTGAACTTCGTCCTCAAATTTTATTCCCACTGACCCAAGTCTGGATAAAATCGAGTTCAAATTGTTGATGTGTACTGTAACTGAACTTCCTTCCCTCATCCTCGTGTTGACTAGTTCCCGAATCAGGAAGACTTTATTTGCTGCCGACGGCTTCTCATACATATTAGACAATGTCTCCATGATTCCCTTTGCCGAGGTCTCCTTCAAAATGTTGAAGGCAACATCCTTTGACAAAGTCAGTCTAATAAATGCCTTGGCCTTCTTATCCAAAGTCTCCCAGTTTGCCTGTGTCATCGCCTCCGGTTTTTCACCTAAAACTGCGTCCAAGTCTTTATGCACGAGCAAATCTTCAATTTGCATCTTCCACCAACCAAAATCTTTCCCATCAAACTTCTCAATCTGAAGCTTATTGCTTTCTGCCATTTTCTGAAAGAACAATGACCTATTTTGCAATTTTCTGGAAATTCAGGGGCCAAATTGCAAATTTTCAAATCTGCTACAGTTTTGCTACAGTGCCTGCTACAGTGTCTGCTGACGTCACCGCTGACGGCGTGCTACAGTGTCTGCTAACGTCACCGCTGACGTCGTGCTACAGTGTCTGCTGACGTCACCGCTGACGTCGTGCTACAGTGTCTGCTAACGTCACCGCTGACGTTTGCTACAGTACATCTACAGTACCGCTACAGTGTCGTCTTCTCCGGCAGAACTTCGGTGCTACAGTGTCGTCTTCTTCGGCGAGTTCAGGCGCTACAGTGTCGTCTTCTCCGGCGGAACTGGTTTTTCCGGTCACTATTCCGGCAAACCTTTGACCGGCGATTTGGACGTCTTCCGGTGGTCAAAAAATTCAGAAAAAAATATTTTCGGAATCTTCGGAACGAGACCTTTCCAACGGTATACACCAAAATCGTTTTTGACGAAAAAAAATTTCGACCAAAAAACTGAAAATCACCTTCTGGAGCTAAAACCTTGCTCTGATACCACTTGTTAGGATCGAGACACTTAACACACAACTCTAAACACATACACAACTCACGAAAAACAAGAACACAAGGATGAACATGGGGGATTTAACGTGGTTCGGTCCTTCTCTGACCTACGTCCACCGGTAACTAGGAATTTACATTTCTTGGTGCTAATCTGCACTCTTTCTGTGTTACACTAGATACAAGTTTTACAAATACATAATAATCTCTTATATAGAGATGGAAATCAGAAGTAGTCAAAAAACACAACTGGGTCTTCATTCAACAATTATGGCTTCACAACTTCACATTGTTCCTGCCATTTTTGACCAGCTTTTCTGTGGATTCATACTCAACATTTCTGTGGATTCACACTCAACATTTCTGTGGATTCATACTCAACACATGTTGCTTTAGCTTCTCCACAGTCAATCTCCCTGGTTGTTGCAGCTCTAGATCCTTTAAAGCTGTTTGATGAGCCGCTTGGTATTTGGATTCTAGAATCTGTTTAGACTTTAGAATTGCTAAAGATGAACATACAAAAAGTATATACTAGCAATGCTACTAATAAACCCACAGAAACGTTTGCTATAAAGCTTTGGTCTGTTCTAGTTGAGTTGACAGGTATAACTCCCGTATGGACAAAATCCTTAACGAAATCAGCCTCATCTACATGATAGGAGAGAACTCCTGTGTTTATTTGAATGCAAACATTCACAACCAATGTAATTACTATAATACCTAAAGCTATCATGTTTGAGACAAGCTCCTTGCTGTCCATGATTGCTAGAGAGGGCAATACATTAGCCATCACGGTGCACATAAAGGCCACGCTTCCAAGCTTTGCAGCCTGGTCCACATAACCTGGCATCAGACTAGTTAGATCCATGGGTAGCTTTATTGCGACAGCTATTAAAGTCAGAGAAGCAGCATTCAGAGTGAAATATTTACACGGAAACCATAGTTTTCTGTTCCGAAAACCATGCAATAAATCAGCTGCCATTGCAAGGATGCAAAACAAAGATGCTAATGCGATATACATTCCAATAAATGGCATAGGTTCGCTGAACCTGTTTTGCCAATCTGACTGGTATACTGAAATCAACATGTGAGATATATATTCTGCTGTAATATTGGGGCAAGACGCCACACGTTGCACAAACTGGTTATAATCATATAGTAAGTTGGAATCCATAATTATGTTGCTTCACGGAAAAGAAAATGTGGTATGTGCTGCGTCGACGGGATAAGTTGGAATGCTATGAATGACCTTAATAATGAAATTTGTATGTGCACATCACTTGATCCCACCTATGAAACTTTCAATTCATTTTCATAATAGATTTTTCAAATAAAAAGTAAAAGTAAAAGAACAATGTGTTGTTGAAGCGAGAGTTTCCAAGAAAATGCCATCAAAAAGCAGATAATATAAAATACTCAAGTAACATAAATACTCATATGTAATCATTCATAGGAGAATATTTAAATCAAACTCGTTCAATCAAATTTCACCAGTCCAGTTTACTCTTTTTTTTTTTTTTTTTTTTTGACCTCTTTTTCGTGCGGGAGGAGAGACCGTCAGACAAAAGACAAAAAAGTCTATTTGATCTCTTTTTTCAAAAGACAAAAAAAAAAAGAAAAAAAAAATAGAAAAAATAGTTTCTCATTTTGTAAGAAGTTTTTTAATTTGTAACCCTAATTAATATGGTATTTCTTTTTCCACCACCAACAATGCCGCGGCCACCACCACCACGGCCAGTCGGCCACCTCCACCTTCTCCTCCAACGCCGCCGCCACTGACGCCGCAACCACCACTTCCGCGTCCGCCACCATCACTTCTTGCCTCCGGCACCTTAGCCACCACCCCACCACTACCCCATCTCCGCACCACCACCACCAACACCAGCACCACCATCACCAACTATCACCAGTCTTTTTTATAATTAAAAACTTTAAAAAACAAAGAAAAAAAATTATGAAGACTAAAGACATGGAAAAAGACTTTTGGTTCACATCTTATTCATTATAACATATGGAAAAAAACTGAGGACGTTTTACATCTTCCAAAACAAACACCAATCTTGCCAAAAGCAAGCAGTCAATAAAATAACATAGTGATATTCATAAAATCACCAAACATAACAAGAATCATAAAAAACTTGTAGTAGCAGGTTCTCGAAATTAATATTCAATCTTTGCTTATTATCCATCATTAATAGTTTATAAAATATCTTAGAATTATGAATTATAATTCAACCTGTTTATGTTATGTTGATCAGATTATTATTCTGTTGGTAAAACTGATAAATTATGCTTCTACTATATCAGATGTATTGTTTAAAAATGCTGACATTCATGAATGCATTCAGTTGAAGAGCTACATCATGCTATTTTATAAATAAACTATAATATATTGCTGAATAAGTCTTTATGATTCAGTTGACGAGCTACATATGGCATTTTTAAAATAAAATATAACACATTGTTGAACAAGTCTTTCAGTCATATGATGACTCATATATAAAGAAATATATATGTTATATTTTGCATGCTTAATAAAATAATCTAAATTCAAAATCATATCTACACTATTGAAATT
Source organism: Lactuca virosa (assembly GCF_052849685.1). Lineage (NCBI taxonomy): Eukaryota > Viridiplantae > Streptophyta > Magnoliopsida > Asterales > Asteraceae > Lactuca > Lactuca virosa. The sequence continues at coordinate 76,411,845 of NC_136431.1, forward strand.
GCACCCTAAACTAACACGTAATCAAAGAAGGCATCCACATAACTAAGCATGTGTTGAGTTGTAAAGTCTCATATTCCCTTAATTTCATAATATCGCGCCGCTAATAATCTAGAATGTCGCCGGTAAAGATAATAGCAGTGACATGTCACCACTAACGCTCCGTTGCTATTAATCGAAATGTCACTACTAATACGTTGTGTTGCCAATAATGCTCATGTTGCCACTAAAGGTGTCACCACTAATAAGTTTTATTTGTTTTTTTTGTTAAACTGCACCTTCCAGATGCCGAAAAATCACAAAAAGTTAGAAACTAATACGAAACATTAATTGTAAAAAACGGATACAAACATTAAAAAGTTAATAATAGGACATAAATTGAACCAAATATTAATTACAAAATATGTTATACCTCTAACAAAACATTAAATAATACCTAAAACTAGTTAGACTTGTCATCATTGCTCTATACCTTCCCTCCGGTGTCACTTCGTGGCGGCAACGATCGAAACCATACTTCAAGTGCCACAGCAAACGTCATGTCGGGTCGGTAAACATTGTTTGAGGATTATATATCCACCTACAAAAAAAATAGTAACATCAACTTATAAGTTAAACCATAAAATTACCAAAACATAAGCAACGTACAAATTATATTACCAACATACCAAACTACCAAACCAACAATTACCAAACTACAAATTACCAACATATCAAACTATAACCAAACTAACAATTACCAAAATATAATAAAACTACGAATTACCAACATATCAAACTATCAAAGTATAATCAAACTACCAAACTATAACCAAACTATAAACTACCAACATGTCAAACTATAACCAAACTAACAATCACCAAAATAGTATTGTTTTATCTATGATTGTGGTGGTAGTTGTGACAATGGTGGTGGTTGTGATGCTTGTCCCTCATGGTAAGTCGACACAACGATAGAAGGCTTACACCCGATGCCTTTAATATGGCCGCGTGGAGTACCCAAAACTTTTTCCAAAGCATCTCTTTGTCTCTTTCTTCTGCTCGTGTTAGACGTCTTTCTTTGGTTAAGCCTTCTGTTTGTTCTACTCGCTCTCGCACTTAAGTTCATAACAATTAAGTATTTAACAATTAAGTACTTACCAAATCATTATGCATTTTCACATACATTATACATACATATACATACATAACACACATATATATTCAAGTTTGCATACAAATACATATACACCTATATTATACACATATAAATACGTTCACTCTCTAAACATAAATACTCATATACCTACATTATACACATCTATTAAACTTTACATACCAAATAATATACACATATACCTACATTATACATATAATACATACAAATATACAAGTTTGCCTACAAATACAAATACACAAACACCTACATTATATATACACATACATTCATTGTTTAAATACAAACACACACATATAGACATATACATAGGTTCACTATTTACATACATGTGGCAAACTTCTTGTAACAATTGACAAAACTAAATAGGAACGATCGTACGATACTATATTTTGACTTTTAAGCAATATGAATATTTTATCAAAAATTGTTGAAGGAATTTAACATGTTTTAATTAGATAAGTTCTTGTGAAAAATAAAAACAAGTAACTAATGATAAATTTCGTTACGACGAATGACTACGAACAAATACTGGTTTCTGAAAAATAGCGTATAACGTCATTTGAACGCAACAAACTTAATTTGTGTATCAACATGTCTCTGGTTGATGAGTAAGTTAAATTCTATATAAAACTTGTTCTTAATATTTGTGAAAGATCTAAATTTAAGAAGTATACGAACCAAAGTGACGAAATCTGTTTAACGATATGATTAACCGTTTAAATGTCACGAAATTATACCTTGGTCAATAGATTTTATATTTAATTAATAAAAATATAAAATGGATTATTATAAGGCATAATTAGAATGTATTTAAGTGTTTTTGAATAAAAAAAATAAAACATAAACATTTAAGTTCAACTAAACAAAAACTACATTATTATTTTACACTAAGAATACATGTATGTATTTGTACATATGTAGGGTTGTAAATGAATCGAACGAACACGAACAAAGGCTTATTCATGTTCTTTCGTTTAAGTTAGCCGAACAAACGAACGAACACGAACGGATCAACGAACGAAGTTTTTTTGTTCATATTCGTTCGTTTAACAAATTGCCTTGTTCATGTTCGTTCGTTTATGTTCGTGAACATGCTAAACGAACATAAACGAACAAAGATAAACAAACACAATTGAACATATATCAACATAAATAAACTATAATATAGTAATGTAATAACAAACAATTGAACATATATGAACATAGAAAAAAAACTTAAACGAATGAACGTAAACGAACAACATAAACGAACGTTTACGAACGAGACCATTGTTCATGTTCGTTCATTTAACTAAACGAACGAGAATTTGTGTTCATGTTCATTCATTTATTAAATAAACGAACATGAACGAACTTCCCGTCGAACAATTCATCAACGGTTCGTCGAACGTTCAGTTCATTTACAGCCCTATGCATATGTATTATTATCTATTGGATGACTACTTATGGGTCATGAATTAAAGTGATTTAATGTAAGGAATATTGTGTCTAAATCAATTAAGATAAGAGAAATGGTTGAGATAAGTGTCAAGTTAACTAATAAGTGCTTAAATTACTTAAGACATTTTGCTAAGAATATTTCTTAATCCCTCTTCTAATTTTCGAGATTTCTAGCTTGTCTCTCCATAAATAGAACATCTAACTAACTAACTACCTAATAGTTAGTTAGTTAACTAACCCTATCTCTAACCAACCAACTAAACAAGTGGCTAGACAAAGATCACATCTTATAAATTCCCATCCCATCACAAGCTAGTCTAGGACTTTACTTCTTATCTTCTTATCCTCTCTCCTCCTATAAATCTAGAAATCCATCTCTCCTTTCTGCTTTCATTCTCCAGCAAATACTCCAGGGAAATGCTCTCAAAGTTCATCCTATTTCAGCCACACAAACTCCCTTCCAAATTCATCAAAATCATGAACCTTAAGGGGCTCCTGTCCTTTGATGTTTCAGCCACCATTTCACCCATCTACACCTTACTTTTTCTTGATATTTTAACCACCAAATACCCCTTAAAGTTAGTTTATATGCTTCTCTAAATTAGGAACTCAAATCAGTGGATAAACTAATCTTTTTTTACCTTCTTGCAGAGAAAGTTTCTTGATAGCAACATAGCCAAAACAATGGCTGTTTTCGAGCATCAAACCAACACCCAAAATTTCATCATCTTAATGCCCATTTTCGAGATTTAAAGTATACCGTATGTAGCTACTTTCAAACACTTAAAAACCCTGAGAAATTTACCCTTTCACCTCTCAAAAAGCTTGTGTTTTCCACCACCTTTTGGCAACATACTTCAGATCCAAGTTAAAGTTAGGTATATTCTTGATTTCTACTCTTTCATTTTATCATCAAGTCCACTGGTTTTAAATGATTTAAAAAATCATAAAAGTCTAACATACATGTAAATATATGTCTTTATGTGTTAAGACATCCAAAAGAATACTCATATCACGAGCTTGAGTGGAACCGGAAACTGTACGAACCATTCTCAAACCGACTAATTCTACGCGACAAAAGTGAGTTTTCCTACGGCCCCTCTTTTATGTTTTACAAGTTTTGGGGGAGAATAAACACTAAAAAATCCTAGTTGGATGATTTAAAGGCTTTCCAAAGTAAAAATACGAGTTATGTCACTAAACATATCTAAGCTTAAATTTCAGCTTTTTACAGAAAAGTTGTGGTCTGTTCACGGACTATTTTACCCTTCTTAAATTTAATAGATTTCAAAAATGTACAATGTGAAAATAGTTCAGGTCTATACCTTTTGAAATACTACTCGTACGCATTCATACGATTTTTCTATATTTATAATGATTTTTACAAAACTGCCTATCATTTCAGAAACATTTCGGACTAGTCTGTAAAAATGAACATTTTAACTCTGGTTAGGAATCACTTAACGTCAGGGTAAAAATTATGGACAAAGTAGACTCATTTTCTAAGCTCTGGGAGTTTATAGATCCCAATTTCGACTTACGATAATATTTCTATAATTTTTCTACAAACATGGACAGAATTGCCCTTTTGATTAATCTTGTTGTTTGGTTTTTCAAATATATATACAAAGTTTTGTGGTAAATGAGAAAAACACAAATTATGATATTTTTTAATTCACACATACTTTAAGAGTTACAAAAGTGTAAATTATAAAAAGTATTTCTTATATGATCATGTTGAAAACCTTATGACATAAGATAATTTGAAATATGTTGGTTTTGTTCACTCACAGCCGGGGTGTTGTATAAACTTTGTTTGGTCACTCACAACCGGGGTGCTCTATAAACTTTGTTTGTTCACTTACGGTCGGAGTACTGTCTATACATTTGTTATGGACACTGACAACGACGTGCTGTTTAAACTCGTGTAAAGACACTTACAGCCGGCGTGCTGTTTAAACTCGTATAGGGACACATACGACCGTTGTCCTGTTAAAACTTTGGTAGCTTTACATTATTAAGAGTTACAACTAAAAGTTTTCAAACACAAACAATTGGGAATTATAACAAAATCCCGGATACAAATATACTAATACAAACTAGGATGAGTTTGTATGTAGTATAAATATTGTTTGTAGATTATTAAACCAATTGTTAATGTCCATTTATACAAACACTAAATTTTTTGCTTCACAAAAATATGTTAATATTTACTTTTATCATAAGTATTTTTACATGGATACTCGTATTGGATTTCAAGTATCAGGTCTTACACGAAGCATATCGGTAACATTGTTGACCATCTTTTGCACAACTTATTTTGATAAACATTCCACGCTTTATAAAGATTTCTTTTTAGAAAACTCACAAAGTCAAAACCTGTGGAACTCACCAACAATTTTCGTTGATGTATTTTAAAAATGTGTATTCTCAGGGAACTAAGAAGTCGGAGGTAGGACATCGGTTCTAAGGAAATTATAGCTCCTTTCTTTTGGGAATAAACTTAACTTGTTTACCGTTGTGTGCTTAAATTAAAGATGTAATTTCAATATCAAAACTTAAAGGTTTGTAAAATATTGATTCAAATATGTTAAGTATTCAATATATGTTGTTGATTGTGATCCAATTGTATAACGTCGCAACCCCGATGATTTCCGTCGTCGGTCGGGGTGTGACACTTCTTAAGATGGTAATCCGGTGGTGGTTCATGGTGGTGAACAGAGGGAGGTGGTGGTGGTGATTACATGAAGAAAAAAAGAAGTCAGTTAAATAGGATGAGGAGAAGAGTGGGGGTTATAGTTAGCGGTGTTTACCTTAAGGTGGTCGTGGTCAAGGGCGGTGAACGAGACATGAGCAAGTGGTGGCCTGTAATCCTCACATGTAGAGAAGAGAAAGAAAATAGAAATAAAAAGGAGGTATGGGTGGCTGGTAGTTGCTGCAACCTTTAATTAGAGAAATGGTCGAATCTATCGCGGTGGATCACTCTCTTTATCATCATGTAATGGAGAAAAAAGGGCATCTTAGGAATGTGAATTGTGAACACCTTTAGCGGCGGCACGCAAGTATTAGCAACAACAACTAAATTAATTAGGGGGAAATGTTTGCGGCTTTTTTGGGGGTATTAGGGGTGACACCCATTGCCGCTATTGCCTTTCTATGATGATAAATTATTTCCAACCATTGGATCAGCGATATTAATCAATGGCTTGTGTTCGTAAAAAACACTCACACATATCGTGGTTACTAGGCATTACTGACGACGCCTTTAGCGGCAACACTCGAAAGTGTCGCCGCTACTTTTTGTGTCGCCGATAATGACTATATTTCTTGTAGTGTGTAGTCTAAGGCTTCCTTATGTTTAAAAGAAAAAAGGTAGTCTTATAATCGAGTGAACCATGTTACCTCCCTATGTTATTTATTTTCTTCGTATCTTAATTTTTTCGAGTTTGTGTGCAATTATCAGTGTTGTAAAAATCTCGACTAGGTCCCGATTAATCTCCGATTAATCCCTAGGCGCTACTCGACCGATTAGAGGGAAATCCTTGCATACATAATGAGTGAAGTTCTAGAAAATGATGAAATTTTAACATTTTAAAGAATCATTATCTTAATAGAAACTATTTGATGAATGATTAGTGTTGTATTAATCATATCAACCTATTTTATAAGTATATTAGTGGTATTTACAAACTTTTGTTATGTTATTAGCATATTTTATTTTTTAAAATTCGAAAAACTTGTAATTAATGGTACCCGATAAATCCCCCTATTAATCCCCGTCTAGCTGATTAATCCCATAACCCTTGTCCACCGATTAGTTAACGTCGAGCGTTTTTTACAACCTTGGCATTTATCGACCATTAATCCTAACAACAGACAAGGGTGATGTTGATTTACTAATATTTTGGAAAACTAATTGATATGCAGCCATTTAAAATTTATGAACATGTCATATCGGTTGTATATGGATCCAAACCTTCACTTATGAGCAAACGATAATTTAGAACCATTTTGTTGCATATCCAAACCTTCATTTTCCATAAAAAAAAAAGGTACCTGATTTTAACATAAGGATACTGTAACATTATGGCTAAAAGTTATACAATTTTTGGTAAAAATAATAATCTTTCTTTAATTTGAAATAAAATAAATCAAAACAAAATAAATTAAATAATGGAAATGTGAGGAAATGATAAAAAAAAATTCTTTTCATTAGTTGGTATTTGTAAAATAGTAGAATTTAAATGTCTAGCAAAGTATTTCGGTTAGAAGGGTCATTTGTGTCAAACGGGTGGAACTTAGGTTTGACTTGAGAGTTGACCAACTTAGTGACTTGAACTTAGTTTGTAGAGGTTAGGATGGAAAGGGACCATTTTGGAAAGTTACTGGTTGTTTCGTAGTTACTTTGGAGTAATTTCGAAAGTTATTGGTTCTTCCTTAGTTAGGTGACCAAAGATGGGTATATTTGAAGTCATCATCATCTTAATTTTCCCCTCGATCACATTTTCAGCCATTTTCCTCCCATTTGAACGATTTTCCACCTTAAATCCATGGTTTTTTGTTAATTAGAATTTCTTGATGAATCTCTACTTAAATCCTTCCAAAATATTGCATCAAAGGTATTCTTCTTCCTCTTTTTCCCTAAATTCGAATTTGGGTTTGGATGAAATGGTAAATCAAAATTCCATACTAAATTGGTGGTGTTTACGTGAGTTTAATGATGTATTTCCTTTCCTTAATCCATCTCCAAGCTCCAACGAACAAATGGTTGTGAGATTTGTGAGATTGGAGTTTTTTTAATGAGTTTCCTTAACCATCAGTGGTGAAATCCAAATTCATGTGTAACATCCATAAAATCACAGCAATTTAGAGTTTCCTAAAATCATAGAGTCATAAATAGAGGATGTTACGGTCATGCATTCGCCTTCCCGTGGTCATCAGAATTACCTGAAACAACAACTAAAAACTATAAGTCAAAGCTTAGCGAGTTCCCCAAAAGTACAAGCACACTAACAGATAACATATACAACAGTATGTCGGGCCCAATTAACCATCTGGTTGGAATACCCGAGGCCTAGTTAACCTCCGGGTCCAGTCATCCTTGGGATGGAATACCCCAGGCTGGAATGTCAATATACAATGGGTCCACTCAGTTATCGAACTGGAATACCATCAAGCCCTTAGTACGAGTCTGGCATGCCAACCGGCCATCAGCTCGTATCTAGAATGATCATGAGCCCTCATTATGAGTCTGGCATGCTGACCGGCCCTCAGCTCATATCTAGAATGCTCCCAGGTTTGTTGGTTGCAGTACAAAGCAGTACAACCTCTACCCAACACAATATATCGACATATAACAAATAACAAACATAAGCAACAGACAGATAATCATGCCAATAGAAATCACAGGTAGTCCTACAGATCTACCAGTCTACGCATATCAGCAACTAGCATAATCATATAGATCTATCACATACTCAACATATCAATGTATAGCAAGATATCAATCCAACAGTCTGGCCTTGGTGCCTTTGACCTGTAAGTACAGTGAGGAAAACTCACTTCACAATCTGAACAATAGCTAATGAGGTCTCGATTCTGAATCTCAGCTCTAACCGTCACTTATCCAACCTATTGACTAATTCTCAACCACAATCCAAAATACCTAAAATACCTTTAAGTCAAAGTTGGTAAAAGTCAAAGTCAAATTGGTCAGAAGCCATAAGTCAACTTAGTCAACCCATCCAAGTCAACCCAGCTGAGGCAACTCATCCGAGTCGACACAAAACGTGTACGTGAGGCGTACTCCAAAGGTATGTTGGGCGTACTCAAGTCTTGACCGCAGTCAAGTGAGTTAACCACGTATGCGCTACGTACTCAAGTTATGCAGAGCGTACGCCAAAACTTCTGAAACTTCATTAAGAGCTTAATGCCTTAAGCTCTTACGTCCCATTTTCAGATCCAAAGCTATATCAAACTCAAGAGTCATAAAGTTTCCAACTTTATAACCTTTCATATCCATTAAGGGGTTAACTCAACATCTTAATACATTAAGACCTTGTAAAGAGTGCATGTACCAAAAATCAACCATTAAGACCCCATTTTTATGGCTCAAGACCCTTCCTAAGGTCTAAAAGGACGGCTTAATGGGTCAAGAACAGGCCATGCTCAAGAATCACCATTTTGGGACCAAAAAGAGACATAAAAGAGTAAGAATCTAGATCTACAAGATAGAGTGGTAAAGTTGTAAGATTTATACCTCCTGGAGGTTGTAATCAAGGTAGAAATCCCAGATCCAAAGTGCTCTCAAGCTCCAAGTTCTTCTCACCACTTTCTTTTTTCTCCAATAACACTTCTACATACTCTCAAGTGTCCAAAATGCTCTCCTTCTCTTAGGGTTTGCTTGGGGATTGATTTCACAGTAAGAGGCTGAATGAAAATGGGAAAGTGAGGCTATAATGAGGTTTAAATATGAGCCAAAACCCTAAAAATTAGGGTTACATGATCTTCATGCACGCCCTACGTACGAGGTGTGCGCCCATCGTACTAAGGCGCGCCCTAGTACACTTAGTGTACACACGTACGCACAACGTATTCCTAAATGTCCAAATTTACCAAAGTGCCACTATGGGCCCCTTTTACACTCTTTCTTATACTTAGGGACCAAAAGACAATATAATTCCATTATAGGGACAAAATTAGAAGTACCTCATCATTGGGATGTTATAATTCTCCCCCACTTGAACTAGACTTCGTCCTCGAAGTCGGATGCGACAAATAACCCAGGATAATGCTCTTGCATCTCAGCCACCAGCTCTCAGGTCCACTCGGAGCCTCTTCGATGCTGCCATTGAACCTTTACCAAAGGTATCTCCTTGTTGTGCAGGACCTTCATCTTCCATTCCAGAATAGCCACCGGTCTTTCAATATAATTCAGGCACTCATCAACCTGAATCTCATCCAAATGAACCACTGCCTCGTTGTCCAATGCACACTTCCGCAACTGAGAGACATGGAAAGGGTTGTGGATCTGTCTGAGCTTGCTTGGTAAATCCAACCGGTAAACCACCCTGCCTACCCTGGCGATCAAACGAAAAGGTCCAATATACTGGTGGCCCAATTTCCCCTCCTTCCTGAAGTGTATCACACCTTTCCAAGGTGAGAACTTCAGTAATACCATATCGTTGACCTGAAACTCCAATTCAGATTGGCGTCGATCGACATAGCTCTTCTGCCAACTCTGAGCGGTCTGTAGTCTCTGTCTGATCTACTGAATAAGCTCCGTGGTATGAAGGACTACTATGGTCCTTCACATGACCCTATGACCAACCACTCCCCAACATATCAGGGTACGACACCCACAAAAGAGCTCAAACGGTGGGGTACCAATGTTGGAGTGATAACTGTTGTTGTGGGAGAACTCCGCAAGAGGTAGGTAGGAATCCCAACTCCCACTGAAGTCAATGACGCAAACCCGCAACATATCCTCAAGGGTCTGGATGGTCCATTCATTCTAATCGTCGGTCTATGGATGATAAGAAGTGTTGAAATGTAACCTCGTGCCCAGTTCCTCGTGGAACTTCTGCCATAATCGAGAAGTGAACAGAACATCTTGGTCAGATATAATGGAAACTAGAACCCTATGATGAGCAACGATCTTCGCGACATACACATCGACCAACTTTTCGGCCGAAGAGTTCTCCAGGATGGCCAAAAAGTGGGCACTCTTGGTCAATCGATCCACAATGACCCATATAGCATCAAAACCCTTGGCCTTCTTCGGCAACTTGGTGATAAAATCCATGGTGATTTGTTCCTACTTCCACATGGAAACCTCCAAAGGCTGCAGCTTCCCATGCGGCCTCTGATGCTCGGCTTTGACCATCCTACGGGTCAAGCACTTCTCAACATACCAGGCTATCTCCCTCTTCATACACATACACTAGTAACTCAATCTCACATCCCGATACATCTTGGTGGCTCCTAGGTGTATAGAAAAACGAGACTTATGAGCCTACTCCAGTACTATCTTCCTGATCCCACTAGAAATTGGAACCCAAACCCGATCGCATTGGGTCATCAACCCCTGACTATCAGTGACAAACGTGTCGATCTCGCCCCTAATCCTCTCCTGTTTCCAGTTCTCCTTCTTAATTCTCTCAGTCTGTGCCTCTCTGATCAAATTCAGCCGACTTGCGGCTCAAGGCATCCGCTACCACATTTGCTTTACCCGGATGGTAAAGGATCTCGCAGTCATAATCCTTGACCACGTCCAGCCACCTGCGCCACCATTTGTACCATCTCCATTGAAGACATCGAAGAGGGTTGATGCCTCCTTTGTACCACCTCCATCGAAGACTATCGTTGCCGGTGACTCTTCTGCCCCACGCCACCGTTGTCTAAGTTGCCACATTTGTCTATTGTTTTCTCCCCACCACCGCCTCTACCTCCAGGTACGAATCTCCTTGTTTTCTGTGGTTTTGATGTCGTCGGCGTCTTCTTTTCCATGGTTTTGATGTTGTCGACGTCTTCTTTTCCGTGGTTTTGATGTTGTCAGTGTCTTTTGTGGTTTTGATGTCGCTGAAGTCGATGAAAGAAAAAAAAAGTGATAGTTTTAGGTCAGAAGAGGACGCACAAAGGTAAGAAGTGGTTATCTCAAGCCTGCTCCAAAAAGAGGACGCACAAACTTTTTATGTCTTTAAAAAACAAACGATCTACAAAAAAAAAAAAATTCCACGTGTAGACAAAAGTTGTCAAAAAGATCTTTTGGGGAAAAAACAAACAACACTTGAGTGAGGAAACATTTAACGACTGAAAATCCATCGCTAATTGAAAAAAGTTTTATTAACAGTCCCTGATGATGAACACCCGGACATTAGTTAGCAAGGGAACAAATCCGCCATGACTTTGTTGCAAAAAATATTTTTCTAATAGTGAAGACAATGAGACTTTGGACGCATTTGACAAGCGGTTAACGGGTAGCGGATGGCGGATAGCTGTTTTGTTAAAAGCTATATGAGATAGCTTTTAGATTTAGAGCGTTTTGTCTAAACTAAATGCTAAAAACTTGTAATGTCAAACCAGGTTTTTTGTTCAAAACGGAGCATTTTGTCAAACGCTGGAAACTAGAAGCTCGCAAATGCTCCTAAACGTTCCGTGCAAAACACGCTCTTTATTCGATAGGGTGGGTCATGAAATAAAAATGAAATTGCAAGTAATATATTTTAAATTTTCTGTTCAGAGTCATGGGAAGTTATCCTTCGGTGCTGTGGCGGAGATAGAGGGGGGGCTGCCGGATGCTTTGCCCCCCTCAATCTCCTTTAAAAGTCCAAACAATAGTATAGATACACAACGGATGTAGGTATAATTTGAAGCCTACATAGCTTTTTTGTGATGCAAAGCCCGTGCCAATCTTTATTAAAATTTCAATTAATATATAGAAAAGTAATAGGGTTATGACTATGAGTAAACTTGGGTCCAACAACTAAAATCTCATAGACTTCACCCATATTTTAGTTATCGATTTACCTCCATCTAGTTTAATTCGTTTAATTTAATTAGTTTCATTATGTCTCTTTAAACTGCTGATTAACCAATGTAGTATGTAACTCCTATATATGTAAGATTTTTTTACACTATCGTCCAAGACCTTTGTGGGACACAATATAAGCCCCGTTATCCTTAAATCCTGGCTTCATCCCTGCTCCGGTGAAGGGTTGTGTGGCCTAAATGCTTTAAGGTCCTCCTGTAAGTACCTTTTTTTTAGTGTTTTCTTAAACTTCTTTGACCAGTTCTTGGCATTTATGATGAAATTTTCATGGTGTAGGACCAAGCAATATTTTTAACAAATGTACTATGTAATAAATGGTAGTTAACATCCTTTGGATTTTGTTTAAAATGTATTTTAGCATATTTTATGTTCATTTATACCCAAAAAAAACTAATAATTCATATTATTGATCTTTTATGGCGACCTCATCTTAAAATTCTTTGTCATTCCAAAAAAAGTTATAAATTATCGTCCAAATTTCAAATATTTTTTCAGTTGATGTTAAAGTGCGAAGTTCCATCCGAGTTACAAATTAATCGTAGTATTAACCAGTTACAAATACTCATATTTCGTCTGTAGCAAAATGAAAAAAATAAAATAAAATATACCTATCTTACATATAAAAACAAAGATCTTAATTCATCAAGGGTATTAATTTATTAATATTTATATAGGCTTATAGCACCTATTTGATTTATTTTCCTATGCAGTGAGATCCTGGTCGACTATATATGCCCATTAAACATGTTTATTTTACTATCTGTTAATTCGTACAACACACGTATACCTCATTGATTATATTTTTTTGTCTGAATAAACACACAAGCGAACAACCAAGTCCATATGAAAGAGGTAAAAGGAGTGAGGGTGCCAGTGTGCCAAAGAATATGTTTTTTTTTTTTTTTTTTTTTTTTTTTTAACGGCGGAAAATTTATAATCAACAAAAACCAGTAAGAAACCGGCGAAAGTCCAAAATGTTTCACCCAAGCAAGTGTACATGTGAGTATGTGACAATAGCGGATACGTATTACGAGGCTTTTGAGGAGTACAAGAAATATAGCTATTACCGGCGAGACCAATAGCGGCAAGAGCATCTTTAGCGGCGACTTTTCGAAAAGGTGGTGTCGCCACTGTTGGTGTCGCCGGTAATGCCTACTTACCCGAATCCGTGTTTTAACGTTCTGGTAAACATTAACCGTTCGATCCTTTTTCTAATTCAATGGTTGGGAAACTCGTGGAACGCACAAAACCAATACCGGCGATAAAATGTCGCCGCTAAAGACCTAGAATTGTCGCCGCTAAAGGTTGAAAAAACACACGCCTTCTTTTCCCTCTTCGTAGGTCGCCGCTAAAGATTCGTGTCGCCGGTATTGATTCATTTGGCGTCGCTATTGGGTGTCGCCGCTAAAGGTCGACGCATATTACACCCAATCGCTTCCTCTTTTTTGCTTCGATCTGCTCTCATTTTGTTCCATTTTCTCGATCATTTGCTCCGACGATTATCCCTTCCTCTAACGATTCTCCCTCATTTAACAGCCCATAGTAGAAGAGATACCGACAGCCACAAGAAACTTCCCCTCTCCGGCCACCGACAATGTTGCTGTTATCGATTTCGTTCTCCAAGGTTCGTGTTTCCTTCTTCATCTCTTCCTTTCTTTCTTTTTTAATGTCGATTTCCATAACCATTTGTGATTAATTGCAATTTTTTTTTCAAAAAGTTTTTTCCTCTCCGGCCACCTCCACTACCGACGGCTGTTGCGGTCACCACCACCACTACACCAACTACTGATTCCTGGCCACCACAGGTTCTATTTACTGATTTTGTAGATTAATTGCAAAAATATTTGTATTTGGTGTATATGTGGTATATGTGTGTATTTGTTAATTGCAAAAAAATGTGTATTTGATGTATATATATGGTATATGTGTGTATTTCTTATATGTATATGTAAATTTGGTGTATGTGTGTGAAAAGTATCTATATATGTGTATAATGTATGCATGTGTGTATAAAAAGTCTGTATATATATGTATAATGTATGTATGTATGTATGTATTTGTATGCAATTTGGAGTGTGTTCATGTAACACCGTAAATTTTAAAACAAAATTTTCATTTAAAATCATAGAATTCTCATAACACATTTTACGAAATTCCCAATTATCAAATTAACAAAACACCGACTCCATAATCGTTTGATTAATACTCCAGGATCCTCAAAACATAACTCTTTCTTTCTCGTGTGTACAATCAAGTCGGCGCCTTCCCGCGATCCAAAGAAGTACCTGAAACACATATCACATAACACAGTAATCACGAAGCTTAGTGAGTTCCCCCAAAATACCACGTACACATATTAGCCACTCGAGGCTATAAATCTATAAGACCCTCCGGTCAATGTGTCTCAATGGGACCCTCCAGTCCCACAACTCTGATGGACCCTCCGGTCCTAACTCTGTAAGCTCAGAATATAGCATATATATCACATAGACAACATGCACAATATCACAAAGACATAATGCACATCATGATTCACAAAACATAAGGCAGGATATCACAATACTCAATGTAAGAACATAAGACCCTCCGGTCACACATAAGTACCACTCTAGGTAAAGAATAGTGAGAAGACTCACCTCGTAAGCTAGCAAGTAAAATATCGTACATGGAATCTCGAACTAGCCTCCGCCTAACACATAGAATAATAATCTCTAATCAATACCCTACTCATACTTAAATACATCAAAGGTTGTTCTCCCTCTCTCTCTAACTCTTGGAATGGGTAAAAGACCATTTTACCCCTCCATGGTCTCCATTAGTCATGTTGACCAAACCCTAAAGTCAACAGAAGTCAAACTCGAGTCAACAATCCATATTTGACCTGACTCACCAAGTGCACCCATGTGACTCGTAGAGTCCCCTCTTTCCTCAGAAGTCTTGTGGAGGTTGGCTCAGCTCGTCGAGTTGACTCCTAACTTGCCGAGTTATCACATGGCCGCGAACATCGGGACAAACCCTAACTGACTCGGCGAGTCAGCTCATGGACTCGGCGAGTTTACTCAACCTGATATCTCATTCAGACGTCCAGGGTCAGATCTACCACACTAGACTCTAGATCCAGTCCTTAAAGGCACAAAAGCTGCGTAAAGTCTCGACCTTTACGTTCATGCATGGCATATATGCCCAAAAATGCCAAAACAAAGTCTTACAAAGGGTTAGGTGCTCAAAGTCTAGTCTCTAGCTCAGTAAAGTTCAGGTCCTTGGGCTCTCACGACCCTCCACACTTCAGATATGAGGTTTCAACCTCAAATCATACACAAAAAGGCTCATTGACTCTAAATAATGGAAGAAAGCCCTAGAAAACTCCCATATCAAGATCTCCATAGAAGATGAGCAAGTCAACATCTTTACCTCAAGAAAACTCTGCTGAATCTGTAGATCCAAAGTCTCATCTTGCTCCAACCTCAATGCTCTTCACTTCTCCTTCAAAGAATGTACCACCAACCACCAATTTAGCTCTTCTCTCCCTCTCTAGCTCTAATGGCGATTAGGGTTTTCTCTCAGGGTTGTAGGATGGCTAGTGAGCCGCAAATGAAGCTATAAGTGTCTTTAAATAGGTCCCAAACCCGGGAATTTAGGGTTTCTCTACCCCGCGTCTACTCGGCGAGTGAGTATAAAGACTCATCGAGTCAGCTCATTAATCCGAGTCACTAATCTCGACTCTACTCGACGAGTTGATGCACCAACTCGTCGAGTCACCCAGGCAAACTCATTATTTACATATAGAAATGCTATACCTCGAAGTCAGAATGTTACAATTCTCCCCCACTTAATTTGATTTCGCCCTCGAAATTGCACTTTAGCATCACATAAGTCAAAGCCCTATAGCACGAGAAGTACCATCAAAAGGATCTCATACCTTACAACAACCTCCCTCAAAATACATCTGCCCCCAAACAGAAACTCCCAGTCCTGAAAAAGAAAGATCCCTCTGCTTCTACGGTACTTATTCTGACTCTCCAGAATTGAAGACTCTAATGGTATGTTTCCCTGCCAGACCGCCCTCCGAAGATATCATTATGCTAGATGTTCTTTGAATAATAGGCCCACACACTCACTGCCCCTCTGATTCTCTTGCTGCGGCTGCTAGAATTTAGCCATTGGCCAAAAATTGGCCACCAATCACTCGTATCGGATATACCAATCGATCCAAAACATACTCCGAATGAACGAAAGGGTCATATATCACCAGGGACTCATCCACTGTACTGTTATCAGAAACCATCTGAACAATGAACTCTCGACACCCTGTCCTCAGACCCAAGAAAGATCATGCTCGCTCAGAAGTATCCTCTGACGCCTACAATCATAAGCCCCAGCTTCCTCTCAAATATCCCATTCAACACTAAAGCACCAGTTCAATCCCCGACCCAACAGTAGAACCTCCAAAGATTACCCATTGTGTACCCACAACTTCACACTGGCTTCCTTCTCACAACAACCATCTCTGCCCATGATGACACACCGGTCACGAATTTCGCTTCACCCCAGGCTAATACTGCAATCCTGACTGAAAATCGTCTCATCCCCGACCTCTGTCGTTTACTACTAATTAGTTCCATGTGTCACGCAGTACCCCCACACCAGCGGACTGACCTACTCAGATCTAAGACATCAGATGAGAAACAATATTCCTCAAATAGAACCCACCACTAAATTCGAAATCTCATTTCGCCTTCTCAAAACACTACTAGAACCAATACACACTCGAGAGTCTGGCCCGACGCAGAATTGGAACCACTTGTCTGAATGAAACACTCAATTACGCGTACATCACTTCTCCAATACCTTCTTATTGCGATAACCACACCTTAACTCAGAATACGAGTACTCCCGACCATTAGGGAGATTCCAGTCTCGCCCCTGGCTCGACCATCAGGTTCCCACCGCCTCAAATGATAAGGCTACCCAAGCCTAGGAACTCCTCTGTGTCATGCTTTGACTAGTGAATACTACGGCTCCCCGTAGATTCACAACGCTCCTCTCTCTTATTCGCCGGCTAAAGAAAACTACGGTTCCCTACAGTCCCACAATACTCTCCTGCTGATTAGTGAAGACTACGCCTCTCCCGTAGTTCCACAATGCTCTCCCTCTGACAAGTGAAAGCTACGGCTCCCCGCAGTTTCACAACGCTCTCTCACTGACCAGTGAAAGCTACGGTGCCCCGCAGTTTCACAACGCTCTCTCGCTGACCAGTGAAAGCTACAGCTCCCCATAATTTCACAACGCTCTCTCGCTGACCAGTGAAAGCTACGGCTCCCCGCAATATCACCACATCCCCCTACTGACTGATGGATACTATAGCTCCCCGCAGTATCACTACACTCTCTCCCACTAATTCATGGATGCTACAGTTCCTTGTAGTCTTACAACTCTTTCTCTTACCACCCCACGATCTCATCTTCAAGTCGACGCCACACTGCGTTCACTAACTCATGCTCCGCGGCTCATTATAGATAGGTGCACACACCTATCAAAAATAAATATCACTACTCCTGACGGAAATCGCCATGACAAAACCTCATTTTCTCGCTGCAATTCACATTATTATATAATTTCGCTTGATGTCATTTTGCCAAAGGGCTCCCACTGGAACCATAGATAGTTGATACCCCACTCGCCATCTCTTAACTTGAGACTCAAAATAATCCGAAACTTAGGGCATTATACTCGAATACCTCGGCACACCATCACAGAACCTCATGATGTCTTGTCTCAATCACTGATCTCATACTCAAGGCATCATACTTAGATACCGCATTGACCTCTCAACATCTCACAACCGATCTTCCTCTCGCACCACTTGTAACCTCGGAATATTCCATCTCTCAATTTGAAACACAGAGGCATCGTCAATGACTCAGAACATGTTGACGAAAATCCAAAGCTCCACCCTCTACTGATCACCACCCATACGAGACTACTCATACCGACTCTGAAATTGATTGACAATTCAACTGTTGCCCCTCCTAGAGTATAGATCACAATCTATCTACCCACAAATCTCAACTATTGCACCCTGAAGTCAGCGACCCAACTATCTCGAACTCAACATTTGTAAACCCGAAAAATCCTTAGCCACAATAATTCTATGACCCAACGGTCACATGCCGTGGATTCACTCGTCCTTTGTTAAGCACATACACATACCTCATCTTGCCTTGCACCTTGCTTCATCCACCATTAACCCAGGTATCACGTGTCTGCACTGTAGATCTCCATAACCATTTCTCTAACCGCACTTGAACGGATTGCTGCTCCCCTTAATATATTACCCCGTTCTCCCCCACTTAGGGTTCAAACCATCACCAATTGCCATACCCACAATCCACTCCATAGACTGTTTCACCAGGTACATCACACTCCCACTTCTTGGAACGTACCACACAATCACTCAATGATCTTCCCGATGGAAACCAAGCAATCTCCAATTATACCGTAACTATGACAAAAATCTCGGAATCCTTCCAACGTGACTTCCTCTAGTCATCTCGAAGCCTCAGATCGACACACTGTCGGATGCCCCAACTGTTCTGAATTATCCCCGACTCCCGGTCCGGAAATAATGCACTATCACGCACTCCGTCTCTGGCTCCTCGACCAGCTTCCCAATGCGGGAATAATCATAAAAGCAATAGACCTCACTCCCATAATTGATACACAACGTAGACCACGAGGGTCACCGCCCCGATATACTCCTCTTAACCACCCGAAACTGCTAATAACAGTACGTCTCCCTCAGAAGACGCTTCCTTGTTCTCTTCCATCTCAGACCAACTAGTGACTCTCCCATGGTATAAATGTACCTTGCGGCAAACCTAATGCCCAAATACTCTGATGGAAAGGTCGCCACCCATTGCTACCCCACGGGGTTTACCTCCAAACTCTGAAATCGGAACTCATTTTCTCTTTTGCTTCCCCCAGGAAACGGGGACCGCGTAACCCTTGCCACAGAAGATGACACCTCCTCTTTTAGTCGATTGCTTTACTCAAAATGTGATCCTCCAATAAGTATCATCTCTACTCATCCCTGAGTCTTGCGACTCCAACAAAATCTCTCGAAAACTAACTCGAATTCCCCCTAAAGGTATGCTCCATTTGAAACTCATTCAACATGGCCCTCTGGTCCCACACTCTATCACATCTGATCTCAATCTAATCAATCACAACGGGATAACTGGTAAAACCAGAAGCACTAATTTCCACCAATCATGGTACTCGAACCATGCGATCACCTCTTGATTTGCTACGAATCATGGTACCCGAACCATGTGATCAACTCTCAATATGCCACGAATCATGGTACCCGAACCATGTGATCACCTTTCAATCTACTACTTGGTGTTGGATTAGTGTCTAAGTCCATAACTATAATTGGTATATACTTGACCCGACCCGACATGGTCCATTTGGGTTGCATGACATCGGAACATTTGGGTAGACCTTTTGTGAGAAGAGGATATTTGTGACATATTAATATATTATAAGTTCTAATATATTAATATGAAATCATATTATTTAATTAGTGTTGATCAAGAATTAATTTGGAATTAATTTAGTGATCAAAAGAGACTAATTAAATATATGGGGATTGATTATGTAAATTATTCAATCTTTTATATGTGGGCTTATAAT
Organism: Lactuca virosa; assembly: GCF_052849685.1. NCBI lineage: Eukaryota > Viridiplantae > Streptophyta > Magnoliopsida > Asterales > Asteraceae > Lactuca > Lactuca virosa. The sequence goes on from NC_136431.1 coordinate 76,431,686, forward strand.
CCATGATTCTTTATGTTGGGTTTAACCCATGTGGTGACCAATGGATACTCCATGGAGGTTAAAACCCATGGAGCATAAGGAATGGGTAAAGTCATGGGTTACATGGTGTAACCCTAATGTGCACACTATATAAAGAACCCATGAGCTCAAGAAATCGGCCCTAAGGATTCTATGTGAGGGCTAGCCGATTTTGAGCCTATGATATCTTCTTCTCATGGTTATTCCAAATGTTGATGGTGTTGTGTGAACCATTTGAGGTGTCACACTTGGGGCACTAGGCTCTTAAGCTCCATGGAATCAAGCTACAACAAAGAGGTATGTATTCTATCTATTTTGTTATGCAAGTACATAAGATTGTATGCTAGTTAGAACAATACCTTGGAAAGTTCATATTTGCATGTATAATAGAGAAAACATATATCCAAGGTATTTAGGGTTGCATGTACACCATAGGAGTGTTAGAATGCTCAAAACCCAACAGTGGTATCAGAGCCTAGGCTTGTTTTCTTTATACTTGATGCAAATTCCTGAAAAACTTCGAAAATCTGTTGTCTGCCCAGTTGACTCGCCGAGTCCATCACGGAACTCGACGAGTCCATGCCTATCTTCAACTAACTCGCCGAGTCAGTTCATGAACTCGACGAGTGGGCAGGCCTGAGTGCAGAATTTCGAGTTTTGGTGCTGGAATTGGCCTAGAATCATTACCTTAAACTGTTTTGGACTTATAAAATCTGTTTTTGATGTGGTAATGATTATGCTAAACCAATTTCAAAGTTATAATCAAAGTATCAAGTTTTATATATGTTTATATGATTCTTGAAAATTGTTGATTATGAATGTTCATGCTTATGAGTTTTAGTAGATCATAGGAATTATATGCAAATTGTTTGTTAGTGTAATTCTTGATCTTATTGAAATTGTATGGACTCCATAACTTGTCCTCAAGTTATGGATTATCAAAAGTTTTTTATGTTACCTTGTTTTATGAGTTAATTTAGATTAATGAAAAAACTTATGTGTTAGTTGTTTTCAATCCAAATTAATCTACAAGTTGTTCATAAAATGTTTTTTTGTAACTTGTCCTCAAGTTATATGAAAAGACACATTTATGATTCTTAAAACTCATATAAAATGACATAGGTTACAAAATGAAGAGTTTTTTCTCATAAATAGTTTTTATAAACTCCATAACTTGTCCTCAAGTTATGGATGTTCAAGAGACTCTTCATTTAAGTCTCTAAAACTTTAATTAAACTCATAAGTTATGAAAATCCAAGAGTTTTGAATAGTTTCAATACTTGCCCTCAAGTTTTGGAATTTGTAAAGTTTTACTTATGAATGCTTTAATTCCAAATCAAGCCCTAGAATTTTAAAAGTTTAAAATTCAACCCTTATACTATTATTATAATTTTAATTATATAGATATGTATAAGATAAAGTCAATCTTACCATTAGTAGGCCTCATTCATGAAGCCGGTCTATAAGGGGGGTATAAGGTTACTGCCTATAAAATGGCAGTTTAATGGGTGTCCACTCTCACCCACCGCTTCCTTGACTGGTGGAGGGTCGTTAGCCGAACGGGTAGGAAATGACTATAATTCTCCTTTCATTAAAAGTATAATGATAAATACTAAGTAACTAAACACTTATAAATTCCCAATCTTAGTTACTTAGGAAAATGTGAAATGGTGCTAACCCATGAAATTACACTTTGCACCTTTGTAAAGTCGTTAGTGGAGCGTGTGTGGTTAACCGACACACTAACATGGGACTGAAAATGTGTGGCGAAGGGTAACTTAAGTTTATCATAGATTGGTGGAGCGCGTGTGGTTAACCGACACATCGATTAGGTGATAAATATTAAGGGTACCAAGTTAATTTGCATGGTTATTCACACCTTGTTTGTGATGCTCGGCATCCCAGTCACAAACTTTAGAGGTCACAATCGAGATTCAAACATGCCATTGAAAGTTCAATGTATCTCAAAAGATCTGGGAGTTTCAAATCCAATTAAAACTTAATTATATTTCGTTTTCATGGTGGAAATTGGTAAATCGTCATTTATCTACCTTCAACTATTTTATAACTTGGATTACGGCATCCCTCTTCCAATTATAAGTAGGTTGTTGGGTCCTAGCCTTAATATTTCATATTGGGTATTATATTAATGACTTTAAATCAACTAGCTTGAATTTCTCCCATGATAGATGTCTTGTTAAGACATCTATGGTCTTCCCAAATCTTTAGGAACAAGCTTTCCTAATGAGAATGATATCCCACATGGCAATCAAGGTGAAAGATTAATCCCTTTGTTGTGCATTAATGGGACTGGAAATCATGCTTCAATTCCTCCACCTCCTCCTATTATTCTCCATGTCCCATAAGTTCAAGACTTGAGAAGTTCTAAGTCACTCAATATCTATTGGTAAGCAAAGACTATATGTGCTTACATCTTGGAGGTTAAGTCACATATTGGCAAGCCGGGAGAGTAGGGTGTCGAAGTCTCGAGGTAGCTGGCTGTTGACTTGGTTCTTCAGTCTCTCCCTGATGACAGATCACAACATGACCCTTAATGATCTTACCTATTTGCTTGATGCTGCTAAATCAGCAATGATTTAGGGCACTGATAAAGCAAATTTGATTAGAAGATCAACTTCCCAAACTTCCATGGACATTAAAAATGGTAACATTTGAAGTCCAGAAAAGCTTTCTCTTCCCAATAGAAAGGGATCGGCCATGGTCAAGTCATTTGACCTAATGGTAAAGAGAAAAGACAAGTCTGAGATAGTCTCATGTACCATTTCCAAAGAGTCCATATGGTTCTTTTGCCAAAAAAAAGGGGCTTTGGTTGCGAAGCTGCCATATTTACCTGAAAGATCTAAGAGATGGTAAAGTCAAAAGTTTGACTCTACTTCAGGTAAAGTCCATTATCTAACTCTATGAAGTCTCTTTTGGAGATTCTTAATACATAATGTAATCTAATTACATTTTGATGTTTTGGAAGAACCAAAGGAAACCTAAAGAAAGAGTATGCTAATCTGATCACGAAGATGGATTTCGATCGCATGGTTCGATGATCAGAATTTTGAGCAACTGCTTAAGAGTTATGATATATTGCTTAGGAATAGATAACAATATGTTTTCATATGTATTTGCATTGTAAGGACAAAATTTTTCCGCAAGTTTTAAAATAAAAGAAAAGGTTTTGATTTATTTATTTTAAATATCCATACAATGGCATTTATGAAAATTGTTGTTTATTTGTTTCCATTGATAAGCAATATTGGAAAATGGATTTGATTCTTTCATTTGTGGTAGTGTCATAATTTACCAAATAAGGAAAGATTCTCATCACCCAAGTTTTAGTTGGATAGAAATTTTGACTCATGCAAGTTGTATTGTGTGATGAATGAGAATTTTCATCTTTGAGAAATTAAGACTAAGTCCTTGTTCACATGCATGTGTGAGTCAAGTGTAGGACTAAAGGATTGGGTACACTTGTTGTGCGCTGGTCAGGTCCACCATAAAGGCTAATAAGGTTATTCATTATGATTTACTAAAGTTTAGTAAATATGATTATGCTTACAAGTTTAAGTGTAATTCTGAAATATTGGAAAAGTTTCAATGATTGGCAAAATGAATAAAAAGAATCAATTAGGCAGAAAGATAAAAGTTTCTCCAATCTGAAGAGATGGGAGAGTACTTGAGTATCTTGTTTTATGATTATCTTAGTGATTATAAAACCATATCACAATTGATCCTCTAAGGACACCTTAGTGCATTTGTTTGGCTAAGGAGAGGAATCATGAATTGTTGAAACGGTTAAATCAAAAGATAAATCACACTTCGTTCCAAGATCAAATCTTAGAGTCATACTCCAAGATTGTAACTTGGGTGACATAATCTTTAGAAAGGTTTAAAACACTTGTCAAATGTAGAGTAATATTTTTTCAACTCTTGTACATTTGAGATTGGTAATTTGTGATGTTTTGTATAAAACAAAGACCAACTAAGACCAATTGTGAGAAGTCTTTAACTTGATAAGAATCCGCACTAACTCTTGAATATTTGTTTTGTCAAGGAATGGTTCTTGACAAGAGAATCTTATATGTAAAGAGGTCAGTTGGAGTCTTGAAAGGTCTTGAGATAGTTTCAAGAACTAATCAAGAATATTGTTAATCACTAGCCCACGACTTGAGGTTTGTAATCTATCGTGTTGACACATTCTTATTTTGTGCCCATTCTAGAACCTGGAAGCAATGGTAGGCCCTTGAGCTGCCAAGAGGCAAGAAATTGGATTTGTCACTAACCTTGTCTTGTGATTAAGGCTTTGACAAATTCACATGGATAGGAACACATACACCATAAAATCTAAGTATCATAAGGTTTCTCTCCGATTCATGAAAATGACGGTGAGGAAACTCTTTCACTAAGTAGATTTTAAGTAGATAGCAATTGTGATATTTGCATTCTCAAAGTCATTAGTGAAGCGCGTGTGGTTAACCGGCACACTAACATAGACTTGTGAGAATAGCAAAAGGTCTAAACATTATGACTACGACATCCCTCTTCATAATTGCTTAGACTCACATGTGAGCTATCTAAGTAAAGGTGTATGATTTTGATAAAGTCTTATCAAAGCATCTCGTATCAGAAATCTGAACTTTGGTAAGAAAGACAACAAAGTATTGATTTCTAGAAGTCCAGTTGATTTCTGGGTACATGTCAAAGCTAGTGGGAGCATAAGTGTTATGCTAGTAAGATAATAATCATTATGCTAGTGGGAGCATGATTATTATGTTAAGAATTGCAGGTTAGCAATGTTAATTATAGAAAACAAAAGGTTCAATTCGCTTTGAAAAGTTGTTTTGCTATAATTAAGGGAGAGGATTTTATACTTCATTCCAATTCTACAAGTTTAGATTGAGATTTTAATCAACTTTAGTCAAGGATATATATGAATGTTATGTTGGAATGGTTCAACATAAGGAAATTCTATATATGTTGCATTCTCAAAATTCGATTATGATTATGGCATACCTCTTCATAGTTCGAATTGTGAGAACATGGCAAACAAAAAATTTTATAGCATGAATCGTGTCCCATATGCTTCGGGTATAGGATTGATTACATGTGCTATAATATTTATCCTTTCTAAATTTTCCAAATGCCTGGGGCCATTAAGAGGGGAAAAGGTCTAGAATTGGATATGACTAAGATGATTAAGCAATTGTCGAGGACAATCTGAGGTTTACCAAAGATTGGTTGCTCATGGACAATTGGAAGTATATAGTTAGGACCATATTGACATATTCTGAAAAGAGGCAACTCTTGTTCACAAGTGATACTCAAAATGGGCAGATGGAAATGTTTCCATAAGTGGAAGTTATTCTTTGAAGATTAAAAAACTTAATGCGTAAAAGGATGTTCAAAGGAATGTACTTTGAATGTGAGACTTCGTTTCCATGGAATTGCTCTCCATTGGAATACCTTGTAGTGTTTGTTGCCAAGTCTTTGTTACTTGGGCATAGTCATTACAAGAAAATCATTGCATATAAGTTTAGAATCTAACAGATTATAGTAAATGGCAAGAGTTTGGTGTTCTTACATTTACAATAAGGATTTGGGAGTGTGAAATGAGAATCATTGAAATTATGTTCAATTGGTCTATTTCACAAAGTAAAGACAAACATAGTGTGCATACTTGGAGTATGGCATAGTTGTTGTTTAGAAAACATAGTGTACATGCTTGGAGCATGGGACAACTACTGTTTTAATTCAAGTATAAAGTTGATAAATCGAAACATTACATGAATAATGAGTAATCAATATGGTGCTTAGATAAAAGGTGTTTTTATTTACACTCAAAGTGTTGGGGCCATATAGGATTAGTATTATTGTTGTGTTTCACTTTGCATGTTTTGACTTCCCGAATAACTAGGTTATTCAAACATCCACAGTCGATCATACTTTGGAAGTAGGTATTGAGGCAAGACTGTCATGAATGGGTCTGTAGTCTGTCTAGGTGGCTAGACTTAGCTGCAGTGATTCATGAGTGCTCCTGGAATGAGATTCGAGTATTGGATTCAACCCACGCTCATTTGAATCACTTCATGGATTTTATCACGAGTGAATCATGAGACGATAATATCTTATATTCTTCAAACCTAGAGATATGAGTTGTTGACTATGAGTTGGTTATACATTGATTGTACGAAAACGCATTGGTAACTCGATGTTATAAAACGTGCCTTTGTGTATGATTCAACAAGTAGTAGAACAAGCATATGAGTCAAAGTTTATCCATTCCTTTTACTCTTAAAGGGATAAAAACGATATCTGTGGGCCCCTCAATGATTTAGTGATGACACCCCTAAATGCTTGGCCAAGCCTAGACTGATTTGATTTGTTCAATTAGTCGGTCGTCATAAATCGGAAATAGGGAAACAACAAATGGACAGAGAGAATGATTATAATCCATGTCTCAGTCCATATGATATCTAGAATGGAGGAATATATGATCACTTATCTAATGGACGCATCAGTGATTTGTTCAGAGTTCGACAGCGGCTTTCAAGAGCTACGATTGCTAGTCGGGTTATGAAGTCGTACGTGTAATAATAGTTATTAGACTTATCCAAGTGGAAGACTGTTGGATTAGTGTCTAAGTCCATTACTATAATTGGTATATACTGTTGGATTAATGTCTAATTCCATAACTATAATTGGTAAGACTTGACCCGACCCGGCATGGTCCATTTGGGTTGCATGGCATCAGAACACTTGGATAGACCTTTTATGAGAAAAAGATATATTTGTGACATATTAATATATTATAAGTTCTAATATATTAATAAGAGATCATGTTATTTAATTAGTATTGATCAAGAATTAATTTGGACTTAATTTTGTGATCAAAAGAGACTAATTAAATATATGAGGATTGATTGTGTAAATCATTCATTCTTATATATGTGGGCCTTTTATCCAAGATTCCTTATGTTGGGTTTAACCCATGCGGTGACCCATGGATACTCCATGGAGGTTAAAACCCATGGAGCATAAGGAATGGGTAAAGTCATGGGTTAGATGGTGTAACCCTAATGTGCACACTATATAAAGACCCCATGAGTTGGTGAAATTGGCACTAGTGCATAATATGGAGAGCAAGCCAATTTTCAAGTCATATATCTTATTCTCATGGTTATTCCAAGAGTTCATGGTGCTGTGTGAACCATTTGACGTGTCACACTTGAGGCACTTGGCACTCAAGCTTCATGAAGACAAGCTACTTCAAAAAGGTATGTCATTCTACTAGATTCTTGTAGTATAGTTACTTCATAATATACTAGATAGGATGAAACCTTGGAATACTAAGTATTTGCATGCATATTAGAGAAAACATAGGTCCAAGGTTTATAGGGTTGTATGTACACCATAGGATGTTGTAGTATACTAAAACCCAAAAGTGGTATCAGAGCCATGGGTTGTTTTCTGTTATATTCATGCAAATGTTTGATTTTCAAAGTTGAAAAAAAAGGGAAAAAAAACATGAAGTTTGTCAAATTTTAAGATAATTACTTGTTTTGTGAAACACTAATTATTTGTAAAATTTGAATCATTTGCTATATGAGTTGAATTAGGTCAAATTTAGTAAAAGATAAAATGATATGATTATTTTATTAGTTTTAAAAGTTTGATCTAAATGTTTTAAGGAGTTACAAATTTTGTCATAAAATTTTGGAGCTCAAAAGTTTTTTTTAAAGTTGTGATCTTAAGAGTTTTGAAACTTCCATAAGTTATGGATATGAAAGTTTTTTTTTAATAAAAAAAAATTGATTCAAAGTTTTTATGGAGTTACAAAATTTGGTGTTAATGTTTTAAAGAATTCCATAACTTGTTCTTAAGTTATGGAACATGAAAAGTTTCATCATAAAACAAGTATTTAACTCCATAAGTTATGGAATCCAAAAGTTTTCAAGAGTTACAAAACTTGCCCTCAAGTTTTGGAATTTGGAAAAAGTTTTTTATGAAAAAAAAGAATTGAATTCTAAAACTCTTGGGTTCATAACTTAAACAATTAATTAAATGGTTTTAATTTTGAATTTAATAATTGGAATTATGATGTTTTTATTGAATAATTCAATTAACTCTTATGGATTTTATTAATAGATAATTAAAATGTTTAATTAAAAGAGAATTAATAATTCCATAAAGACATGGTTTAAGTTTAATTAAATTAAGAGTATAGTTTAATTAATAGATTAAACCACCAAGTATTTTAAATGTCTAAAATACACCCTTATACTATTATAATATTAAAATTTTAATATATTATATGTATAAGAGCAAGTCGTCTTACCATTAGTAGGCCTCATTCACGAAGCCGGTCTATAAGGGGGGTATAAGGTTACTGCCTATAAAATGGCAGTTTAATGGGTGTCTACTCTCACCCACCGCTTCCTTGACTGGTGGAGGGTCGTTAGCCGAACGGGTAGGACAAGGACTATAATTCTCCCTTCATTATAAGTATAATGATAAATACTAAGTAACTAAACACTTATAAATTCTCAATCTTAGTTACTTAGAAAAATGTGAATAAGGTGCTAATCCATGAAATTACACTTTGCACTTTGTTAAGTCGTTAGTGGAGCATGTGTGGTTAACCGGCACACTAACCTGGATTTAACAAAGTAAGCAAAGGGTAACTTAATATTTATCATAGTATCGGTAGAGCGTGTATGGTTAACCGGCACATCGATTGAGGGGTAAATATTAAGGGTACCAAGTATATTTGCATGGTTACTTCACACCTTGTTTTGTGATCCTCAGCATCCCAGTCACAAAACCTGAAGGGCACACTCGAGATTGAAACATGCCATTGAAAATTTCAATGAATCTCAAAAGAATCTAGGAGTTTCCAAAACCAACTAAAACCTAATAATACATTTTGTTTTTCGTGGTGGAAATTGGTGAATCGCCATTCACCTACCTTCAAATATTCTATAGCTTAGATTACGACATCCCTCTTCCAAGTTATAAAAATAGTTTGTTGGGTCCTAGCCTTAATATTTTATATTGGGTGTCATATTAAGGACTTAAATCAACTAACTTGAATATCTCCCATATTAGATGTCTGGTTTAGACATCTATGATCATTCCAAATCTTATGGAACAAGGTTCCTAATGAAGATGATTTCGCGAGTTTGGCTCATGGAAATCATACTTCACTTCCTCCACCTCCTCCAATTATTCTCCCTAACCCACAAGCTCTTGAATAGTTCAAGGTCACTCAAGCCCTATTGGCAAGAAAATTCTATGTGTGCTCACATCTTGGAGATGAAGTCACATTTTGACAAGTCGGGAGAGTTGGGTGTCAAAGTCTTGAGAAAGTTGGATGTTCAATCACTTTCTAAGTCACATAGTTAGTTCCTTTGGGACTACATTGAAATAGACTATGACATGACCCTTAATGATCTTATCTATTTGCTTGGTGTTGCTAAATCAGCAATGATTTGGAGGACTAGTAAAGCAAATTTGATTAGAAGATCAACTTCCCAAATCTTCAATGGACATTGACAATGGTAACATTGGATATCCAGAAAAAGCTATCTCTTCCCAATGGAAAGGGATCGGCCATAGTCAACTTGGTTGACCAAATGGTAAAGAGAAAGGCTAAGTCTGAGATTGTCTCGTGTATCATTCCCAAAGGGTCCATATGTTTCTTTTGCCAAAAGAAGGGGGCATTGGTTGCGAAGCTGCCAGATTTACCTGGAAGATGTGGTAAAGTCAAAAGTTTGACTCTACTTCAGGTAAAGCCCATTATCTAACTCTATTAAGTATCTTTTGGAGATTCCTAATACATAATGTAATCTAATTACATTTTGATGTTTTAGAGAATCAAAGGAAGCTTAAAGAAAAAGTATGCTGATTCTGATCGCGAAGTTGGTTCGGTGATCATAATTTTGAGTAACTGCTTAAGAGTTATGATATATATTGCTTAGGAATAGATAACAACATAGTTTTCATACGTATTTGCATTGTAAGGATAAGATTTTTCCGCAAGTTTTAAAATAAAAAAAGGTTTTGATTTATTTATTTTAAGTATCCTTACAATGGCATTTGTGAAAGATTGTTGTTTATATTGATAACAATATTAGAAATATGAATTTGATTCTCTCATTTGTGGTAGTGTCTAAATTTACCAAACAAGGAAAGATTCTCATCACCCAAGTTTCAATTAGACCGAAACTTGGAATCATGCAAGTTGGATAGTATGATGAATGAGAAGTTTCATTTTTGGAAAATTTAAGACTAGTTCCTTGTTCACATGTATATGTGACTCAAGTGAAGGACTAAGGTATCAAGTACACTTTCTTGTGCACTTGTCAAAGTCCACCACAAAAGATGGATAAGACTATTCGTCATGATTTACTAAGGTTTAGTAAATATGATTATACTTACAAGCTTAAGTATAATTCTGAGACATTGGAAAAGTTCCAAATGTATGGCAGAGCGAATAAGAAGAATCAAATTAGGCAGAAGGATAAACGTTTCTCAAATCTGAAAAGATGGGAGGCTACTTTAGTATCATGTATATATGATCATCTTAATGAGTAAGAGACCTTATCACAATTCATCCTCTAAGTGCATTCTGATAGCTAAGAAGAGGAGTTATGAATTGTTGAAGTGGTTGAATTAAGAAGATGAGTCATACTTCGTTCCAAAACAAATCTTAGAGTCATACTCCAAGATTGTAACTTGAGTGACATATCTTAAAGAAGGTTTAAAACACTTGTCAAATGTAAGAGTAAAAGTTTTCCACTCTTGTACATTTGAAATTGGTAAGTTGTGATGTTTTGGATAAAACAAAGACCAACTAAGGCCAATTGTGTGAAGTGTTTGTCTTGATTAAAGAGTCCACACTACTTCTTGAATATTTGGCAAGAAAGTATTATAGATCAAGAAGATAGTGGGAGTCTAAAAGATCCTGATATAGTTTCAAGAACTAATCAAGAATAAAACTTGTATTTCATCACTAGCACACAACTAGAGGTTTATAACCTATCGTGTTGACATTTCTGTGCCCACTCCAGTTAAAATTGGATATACATTTGAGTTCTACATGTTCTCAATTGTTTGCATAACTACTTGGAAGCAATGGCAGGCCCGGTACTGCCAGGTGGCAAGAAGTTAAGATTGCACTAGTTCAGTCCATATGAGTTTGGATTTGTCACTAACCTAGTCTTGTGATTATGGTTTTGACAAATTCACGTGGATAAGAACACATACACCATAAAATCTAAGGGTCATAAGGTTTCTCTCCGATTCATGAAAATAATGGTGAGGAAACACTTCCACCAAGTAGATTCTAAGTAAGATAGCAATTGTAATCTTTGCATTCTCAAATTCGTTAGTGGAGCGTGCATGGTTATCCGACACACTAACATGGACTTATGAGAAATGGCAAAAGTCTAAACAATTGAGACTATGATTACGGCATCCATTTTCATAGTTCTGAAATTGTTAGAAACACTTGTGAGCTATCTAAAATAAGGTGTATGATTTTGATAAAGTCTTATCAAAGCAATCTAGTATCAGAAATCTGAACTTTGGTAAGAAAGTCAATAAAGTATTGACTTCTAGAAGTCCAGCTGCTTTCTGGATACATGTCAAAGCTAGTGGGAGTATAAGTGTTATGCTAATAATCATCATGTTAATGGGAGCATTATAATTATGATAAGTATTGCAAGTTAGCAATGTTAATTATAGAAAACAAAAGTTTCAATTCGTGAGGTTGCAGGGGTTGAAAAAGTTGTTTTGCTATAATTAAGGGAGAGGAAATTATACATCATGTCAATTCTAAAAGGCTTAGAGTGGGATTTTAAGATTAGATTGAGATTTTAATCATCTTTAGTCAAGAATATATATATATGAATTTCATGTTGGATTGGTTTAACTTAAGGAAATTCTATATATTGTGTTCTCAAAATTCGATTATGATTACGACATCCCTCTGCATAATAAATTTTTGAAAACATGGCAAATAAAAATATTGTAGCAAAAGACTGGTCTAGAATCATGTCTTTATGTGAGACATCATGAATTATGTTCCATTTGCTTTGGGTACAGGATCGTTTGCATGTGCTATAATATTTATCCTTTCTAAAATTTTCAAATGCCTAGGGCATTAAGAGGGAAAAAGGAATAGAACTGGATATGACTAAATGATTAAGCAATTGTCGAGGACAAATTTGAAGTTTACCAAAGATTGGTTACTCATGGAAAATTGGAAGTATAGATTAAGGACCATATTGACATATTTTGAAAAGAGGCAACTCTTGTTCAGAAGTGATGGTCAAAATGGTAATATGGAATTGTTTCCATAGGTGGAAGTTATTCTTTGAAGATTAGAAAAACTAATGCATAGAAGGATGTTCAAAGGAATGTACTTTGAATTTGAGACTTCGTTTCCATGGAATTGTTCTCCATTGGAATGCTTTGTAATGTCTGTTGCCAAGTCTTGGTGACTTGTGTGCATATTCATTACAAGAGGATCATTGCATATAAGTTTAGAATCTAACAAGATTACGGTAAATGACAAGAATTGGGTGTTCTTACATTTATTGTAAAGGATTTGGGATTGTGAAATGAGCATCATTGAAATATTGTCAATCGATCTGTTTCACAAGGAGAGGACCATATGTAAACATAGTGTGCATACTTGGAGTATGGCATAACTATTGTTTGGACAAACATAGTGTGCATGCTTGGAGCATGGCATGACTATTGTTTTCAATTCAAGTACAAAGTTGATTAATCGAAACATAAATAATGAGTAATCAATATGGTGCTTAGATAAAAGTTGTTTTATTTACACTCAAAGTGTTGGGGCCATATAAGATTAGTATTATTCTTGTGTTTCGCTTTGCATGTTTTGACTTCCAGAATAACTAAGTCATTCTTCCCGAATAACTAAATTATTCAAATCATCCACAGTCAGTCATATGTTGGAAGTAGATATGAATCAAGACTGTCATGAATTGGGTTTGTAGATGTCTAAAGTGTTTAGACATAGCAAGAGTTGCTACAACATTCATGAGTGCTCATAAGTTCTGAGTATTGGATTCAACCCACGCTCATTTGAATCACTTCATGGATTTTATCACGAGTGAATCATGAGACGATAATATCTTATATTCTTCAAACCTAGAGATATGAGTTGTTACTATGAGTTGGTTATACATTGATTGCACGAAAACGCATTGGTAGCTCGATGTTATAAAACGTGCCTTTGTGTATGATTCAACAAGTAGTAGAACAAGCCATATGAGTCGAAGTTTATCCATCCTTTTACCCTTAAAGGGATAAAAGTGATATCTGTGGGCCCCTCGATGATTTAGCGATGACACATGTGAGTGCTTGGCCAAGCCAGGACTGATTTGATTTGTTCAATCAGTCAGTCATCATAAATCATAAATCGGGAAACAACAAATGGACAGAGAGAATGATTTATAATCCATGTCTCAGTCCATATGATATCTAGAATGGAGGAATATATGATCACTTATCTAATGGACAAGTCATTGACAAAGGTCAGAGTTCATCGACAAGGTCAGAGTTCGATAGAGGCTTTTGTGAGCTACGATTGCTAGTCGGGTTTTGAAGTCATACTTGCAATAATAGTTTTAGACTTATCCAAGTGGGAGACTTTTGGATTAATGTCTAAGTCCATAACTATAATTGGTAAGACTTGACCCGACCCAGCATGGTCCATTTGGGTTGCATGGCATCAGAACACTTGGATAGACCTTTTATGAGAAAAAGATATATTTGTGACATATTAATATATTATAAGTTCTAATATATTAATATGAGATCATGTTATTTAATTAGTATTGATCAAGAATTAATTTGGACTTAATTTTGTGATCAAAAGAGACTAATTAAATATATGGGGATTGATTGTGTAAATCATTCATTCTTATATATGTGCGCCTTTTATCCAAGATTCCTTATGTTGGGTACCCATGTGGTGACCCATGGATACTCCATGGAGGTTAAAACCCATGGAGCATAAGGAATGGGTAAAGTCATGGGTTACATGGTGTAACCCTAATAAGTATCATCTCTACTCATCCCTGAGTCTTGCGACTCCAACAAAATCTCTCGGAAACTAACTTGAATTCCCCCTCAAGGTATGCTCCATTTGAAACTCATTCAACATGGCCCTCTGGACCCACACTCTATCACATCTGATCTCAATCTAATCAATCACAACTGGATAACTGGTAAAACCAGAAGCACTAATTGCCACGAATCATGGTACTCGAACCATGCGATCACCTCTTGATTTGCTACGAATCATGGTACCCGAACCATGTGATCAACTCTCAATATGCCACGAATCATGGTACCTGAACCATGTGATCACCTTTCAATCTACTACTTGGTGTTGGAATAGTGTCTAAGTCCATAACTATAATTGGTATATACTTGACCCGACCCGACATGGTCCATTTGGGTTGCATGGCATCAGAACATTTGGGTAGACCTTTTGTGAGAAGAGGATATTTGTGACATATTAATATATTATAAGTTCTAATATATTAATATGAAATCATATTATTTAATTAGTGTTGATCAAGAATTAATTTGGAATTAATTTAGTGATCAAAAGAGACTAATTAAATATATGGGGATTGATTGTGTAAATCATTCATTCTTTTATATGTGGGCTTATAATCCATGATTCTTTATGTTGGGTTTAACCCATGTGGTGACCAATGGATACTACATGGAGGTTAAAACCCATGGAGCATAAGGAATGGGTAAAGTCATGGGTTACATGGTGTAACCCTAATGTGCACACTATATAAAGAACCCATGAGCTCAAGAAATCGGCCCTAAGGATTCTATGTGAGGGCTAGCCGATTTTGAGCCTATGATATCTTCTTCTCATGGTTATTCCAAATGTTGATGGTGTTGTGTGAACAATTTGAGGTGTCACACTTGGGGCACTAGGCTCTTAAGCTCCATGGAATCAAGCTACAACAAAGAGGTATGTATTCTATCTATTTTGTTATGCAAGTACATAAGATTGTATGCTAGTTAGAACAATACCTTGGAAAGTTCATATTTGCATGTGTAATAGAGAAAACATCGATCCAAGGTATTTAGGGTTGCATGTACACCATAGGAGTGTTAGAATGCTCAAAACCCAACACTTGGAACCTATGGAATTCTCCCTGTATCGAGTATGGTTCCTCTGCTTTCAGTAGTACGGGCCCATACTACCTTCCACATTTACCCATACTTTCCACATGGATCACCCCAGATTTCCCAAGTAGCTGCTCACCCTTCTCGATCACCAATCTCGTTAGACCTGGTCGCTCCCCAATGAATACTCTCCTCAATCAGCGTACCCATCTGACTAAGGTCACTCCCTAGACTCTTCCTAGGTCCCTCACTTCTCTACCATCAGTTGCTGAAGAACTCCTAATAATGCCAGCCATCTACCTCCTGAATATCGTCATATTTACTTAGTAGCTGACTCTCATCATCAAGATTTCCACAAAGCACGAAGCAAGCAGCATCCATGCATCGATTAACCTCCACTAGCACGTAAATCCTCTCTGGCATATAATATCCCTCGCTTTAGTCCCAACTCAAAGGACATCGCCGAATTAGACAATCCTACTTCTCGTGGTAATTAACTACTCTTCTCAGTAAACTCCTCAATGCACCTCTAGGTATCTCTCCTAGATTATCTCTCAATTCATAACTCTCTCTAACTGATTCCTGCTAGATACTCTTACTCAGCACATACTCAAAGCACATAAAAATAGCAACACTCCTAGGCTAAGGCATCACAAATCAGGCAACTCTAGCGCTAGGGTATGGAATACCTAGCCTATGCAGCTATGCTCTAGCATGCAATTCTAATCTCTCGTGAATATCTCATGAACATTACATAAATATCTCATAAATGTTTCATAAAGTAAACAACTGAGGTATTTTGGGAAATCACCGTTCGGGCTCTTGCTGATTGTACACACTGCTCCTTCTCGTCTTTCTCTTAGAAACTCTTGCTCGTTTTAGAAAAAAAAATCATTTCTTTGGAAGTTTTTTCTCAAATCCTCAGTTTGAGTCCAGACATACCCGAAGGTGTATCCGAATCCCTCAAACCAAGGCTCTGATACCAACTTGTAACACCGTAAATTTTAAAACAAAATTTTCATTTAAAATCACAGAATTCTCATAACATATTTTACAAAATTCCCAATTATCGAATTAACAAAACACCGACTCCATAATCGTTTGATTATTACTCCAGGATCCTCAAAACATAACTTTTTCTTTCTCATGTATACAATCAAGCCGGCACCTTCCCGCGATCCAAAGAAGTACCTGAAACACATATCACATAACACGGTAAGCACAAAGCTTAGTGAGTTCCCCAAAATACCACATACACATATTAGCCACTCGAGGCTATAACTCTGTAAGACCCTCGGGTCAATGTGTCTCAGTGGGACCCTCCAGTCCCACAACTCTGATGGACCCTCCGGTCCTAACTCTGTAAGCTCAAAATATAACATATATATCACATAGACAACATGCAAAATATCATAAAGACATAATGTACATGATGATTCACAAAACATAAGGCAGGATATCATAATACTCAATGTAAGCACATAAGACCCTCCGGTCACACATAAGTACCACTCTAGGTAAAGTATAGTGAGAACACTCACCTCGTAAGCTAGCAAGTAAAATCTCGTACACGGAATCTCGAACTAGCCTCCGCCTAACACATAGAATAATAATCTCTAATAAATACCCTACTCATACTCAAATACATCAAAGGTTGTTCTCCCCCTCTCTCTAACACTTGGAATGGGTAAAATAACATTTTACCCCTCCATGGTCTCCATTACTTATGTTGACCAAACCCTAAAGTCAACAGAAGTCAAACTCGACTCAACAGTCCATATTTGACCTGACTCGCCGATTGCACCCATGTGACTCGTCGAGTCCCCTTTTTCCTCAGAAGTCTCGTGGAAGTTGGCTCAGCTCGTCGAGTTGACTCCCAACTCGCCAAGTTATCGCATGACCATGAACATCGGGACAAACCCTAACTGACTCGTCGAGTCAGCTCATGGACTCGGCGAGTTTACTCAACCTGATCTCTCATTCAGACGTCCAAGGTCAGATCTACCACACTAGACTCTAGATCCAGTCCTTAAAGGCACAAAAGCCGCATAAAGTCTCGACCTTTACGTTCATGCATGGCATATATGCCCAAAAATGCCAAAACAAAGTCCTACAAAGGGTTAGGTGCTCAAATTCTAGTCTCTAGCTCAATAAAGTTCAGGTCCTTGGGCTCTCACGACCCTCCACACTTCAGATCTGAGGTTTCAACCTCAAATCATACACAAAAAGGCTCATTGACTCTAAATAATGGAAGAAAGCCCTAGAAAACTCCCATATCAAGATCTCCATAGAAGATGAGCAAGTCAACATCTTTACCTCAAGAAAACTCTTCTTCCAAAGTCTCATCTTGCTCCAACCTCAATACTCTTGACTTCTCCTTCAAAGAATGCACCAACAACCACCAATTTAGCTTTGCTCTCCCTCTCTAGCTCTAATGACGATTAGGGTTTTCTCTCAGGGTTGTAGGATGGCTGGTGAGCCGCAAATGAAGCTATAAGTGTCTTTAAATAGGTTCCAAACCCGAGAATTTAGGGTTTCTCCACCCAGCGTCTACTCGGCGAGTCAGTATACATTGTTTAGGGCCTTGTTTTCAACTTGTCACATATAAATCCTTCTCGTTTTATGCCTAGAGGAATTATTAAAAAGTACATTATATATATTTCTTTCATAGTATGTGTTTTTCTAAAATGGCGTAACTTGCTTACGTTCTATGTAAAGTTCTTTGTTTTTATAACCCAAAAAGAACATGAACCCACACTCATATCAAGACCGAGTCACGATACAATTACAAGGGCACCGTTCAAGCTAGTGGGTCTAGAAATACAAATAAATTTGGATGTACCATATATGTAGTATTTTAAATTTTGTGTTCAAAGTAATAAGAAGTTATCCCGCACTACCCTCAAAGTCCACTGAAGAGTGAAGAGATATGTGGCCTGCATGCTTTAGAGAAAGTCATTGGTAGTTTCTTCCATATCATTCAAGTGTTCCATCACATCCTTAACTTCTTTGACCATTTCATTGTATTTATGATGAAAGTTTCATGGATGGATTCAAGTGATAGACCAAAAACCTGAAAGTTTCATCGTTATTTAAAGCCATATTCATACCATAGGAAGAAACATAGCTTCATTTGTAAGTCTTTCGCAAGACAAACCCTGCTTTCTGAGTTTCCTTAATTACACCGTATTTGCATACCATACAAGTGCCATAGAGAAAACCAAGTACAGTTCCTTTCCCTTGAAAGAACATAATCATGGATTCCAACCTACTAAATAAATATCACCAATTCCAGCTACAAAATACTGATGAACAATTCGAGCTACTTAAGGTGTCTTGCAACTATACGGCAACAGTATACCTATTTCATTGGAGGAAGTTGGTATACAAGTTAGATAACCAAAACCTGTACAGCAAACCTATGCCATGGATTGGGATGTATATAGCGTTTGCATCTCTGTTATGCATCTTTGCAATGATGGCTGATTTATTACATGGTTTGCGAAACAGAAAGCTCTGGTTTCCGTGTAAATACTTTACCCTGAATGCTGCCTCTCTCACTGTGATAGCTGTTGCAATAAAGTTACCCATGGATCTAACTAATTTAATGCCAGCAAGTGTGGACATAACAGCAAAGTTTGGAAGTATGTGCTTTATGTGCACCATGATGGCTAATTTATTGCCTTCTCTAGCAACCATGAATAGCAAGGAACTTGTTGCAAACATCATAGCGTTGGTTGTTTTGGTAATCACCTTGGTTGGTAATGTTTGCATTCAAATACACACAGGAATTCTCGACTATTATGAAGACGATTATGTGTTCCCTGAGACTTCTGGTTATGCATACGTAAATTTCCATCCAAGTGGTTCTTCTGCCCTCATTTCTGTAGTTACTTTACTCATGATGCTGATAATATATGTGTGTTCATCTTTAGCAATTCTAAAGTCCAAACAGATTCTAGAAACAAAATACCAAGCGTCTCATCAAACAACTTTAATGGATCAAGAGCTTCAACAACCAGGAAGATTATTAACTGTTGAGAAGCTGAAGCAGCATGTGAGCAACTACTGGGTCATGGCGGAAACAGGAAGCCCTCAATTTATGACAGCTTGCTTTGCTACAACCTCTGCTGCTGGGGTAATATGTGCTTTAAGCAGTGGCTTACATACTTCGTTTGTGATTGTTAATTTTAAAAAAATAGCAGAGCATAAATATAATTCGGATTATAGGTGGTCGATGCCAGTGATTTTCATGATACAATTTATCGGAGTGATACTGGGTACAATTGCCCCAGTGGCCAGATGTTTTGCAGCCTTAAGATTTAAGTTGTCAGTAAAATGGATTTGGAAGCAAGTCAACGTCTGTAAAGTAGAGAGCTACTGGACTCAGAAATTATATGATTGGAAACAGAGTAACATAACATTCCTATCCAGTAGCCGCAACTGCAAGATTGTTATCCAGAATTTAAAAATCCTAAGTCTCAGCACTTTTATAGGATTTCAGAAGACAGTCGTGGTAGCATGCAAGATCATAACAACGATTCCAATTTTCTTTGTGATATGTGTCGTGTATTGTCTCCGTTGTTGGAAGTGGTTAAAGGCCATGTTTAGCGCCTCAAGCATCATGCCGGGACAAAATCCTGCGCAACTAGGAAAAGATAAAGATTTAAGACGGTATGTTTTGCAACTTGAAGATGACATTGACTTTGCTGAGAGAACGTTAAAAAGCATTTCAAAATCTGTGAATCGCCTGATCCGAAAGGCTGAAAAACAACAACCCAACAATCTTATGAAGCTTCTTGCAGAATCTAGCGGTTTTGAAGGAGTTGAAAAGTTTGACAGCCAGCATGTTCCGCCTTTACTTTCAAAAGAATATCTCAATTGTTGGAGCTTGGCATTGGTAACTCTGACAACCATCGCCATGTCTCTTCCTAACATCCAAAAGAACCTACTCGACTGCTTGCTGATTACGGGTGTTAGGGAAGGTCTTGTATATGTCACATTTGTGGAAGAAAGCCTCAATGCTTCTGATGACCATGTATGCATTCAAAAGGCGGCTAAAAAATTGTGGCTAGAAGTTGATATCTACCACAAATGGTTAGGAAACAAGCTGCAAAACCATGATCCTCAAGTGAAGAAAGCAGGACAGATTCTTCAATGGCTAAGGGATACAGCTAAAAACATGGTTATTGAGATGAAAGGTACAAGTAATGGAGTTCCAGATGATAATTCCAAATGCAAGTGCATTTCTGCCAATTCAATGTATCGTATCACCGAAACAATCCTACTTTCCTACCACTCCAACATTGACCAGCTTAGCCAAGAAGAGCTATTTGTGCAGTTATCATTGATGATTGCTGATATATTGTCTGCATGTCTCACCAACTTACCCCACGTCATATTAATGAAATGCCACACAAGTGCCATAGAAAAAAGGGAGGCTAGTATCCAAGCTGCAGCTCAGCTTCTCGGTGAGACTACACAGATAATCAACACCCTTCAAGAACGTGAACTTCCAAGTTTGAGTTCAGCCGAGTTGGCATCTATTGAGAAGTGGCGTGCTTACTTAATGGATTCGCATTCCTTAAAAATCATTTCTGTTTTTTGAGTGACCAAGTCAGTTAATTAAGGATTTCTGTAATATCGATCTTTTCATTTTGCAGAAGATAAAGCGATCTTTGTTTTTATTCCTTTCAGTACTTGTTTTATGAATATAATTGTTGGATGTTCAAAATTTAGAAGTAGCTGCAAGTCTACATCATTAGCATTCCTCGTGATTTGCTAAAAGAAAACAGACCCAAGAGAGAGTTTGAGTAAATTAAGGATACAGAGTAGAAGCAATTCATGAGGGCAGCTATGAAGGAAACTAAACCCTATCGATAACATGATAGTAGCCAGATTTGGAATGCGAAAGGATTTCATAAATGCATTAGATCGAAAGGGGTAAGGCCTACCATCATCATCGATACATACACCAAACTCTTCGAACCCAGACTAGAATCTACACCGACTCCACTAAAAGTCACATAATTAATCTGAGGTGTAGCAGCCTCAGAACTCTCACCTGCATCCGACTAAATACTGGAATAAGCCAAAATCGGATACGAGAAATCAAAGCGAAGTTATAAATTTACCTCAGATGGGGAGTTTGGAAAGCAATGTTTTTTGTTTATTTTTGAAAAAGAAAATATTTATATTGATTTTGCTGCTTTATAGCATTTTTTTTGTCTCGTCTGTTGTAATAACTTTTTTTTTTTTTTTAAATGTTAACTTTTCATTATTTAATTTGACACATGCTATTTTTTTTGCAATTTTAAAATAATTAATATTTCAAATGTCATTTTCTTATGTTTTTCACTTTTTATAAATTAAAATATCACATAATACTAATATTTATATATATTTAATGTATTAAGTAAAATAAATATAACAATAAATGACAAATCTTTTCAAAAATGATTTTCTTCCTTCCGAATTTAAAACATAAACTTAAGGTCAAATTAGTGGATACTTCCCAAGTAACGTTTATGTTGTACCTCATATGAATAATTTTGGCAACCGTGTTCATTGAATTATTTATTTTGTAATTTTTACTTTTAAAAAATGTGTAATGTTTAAACTTTTATATATAACTTTTTTTAATCAACCATTGTAGGACATAAGTTTCACACCTAGTTTTCATATAAAATAAATTGCTTATTTTACATTATACAATTTGGTTATACATAATACAGGGGCGGTTTTGGTGTAGCACCGACAACACCTATCTTTCGTGTATATAGTGGAAAAAAATTCGATTTTTTTAAAAATTTTTTTATCTGTTGTGCCATTACGTAAAAAAAATTATGCAACTACGTAAAAAAAATTTGTCACTATATCGGAAATTACCAAGCCCAAAAATATAATTAGAAGTTTACAACTTATAATTAACCACATAGGAGCTCAATGTTTTAATCCACTATTGTCTATTAATTGTATTTGTAGTCCAAAGCCCCAAATAAAAAATGAATTGGACAAAATACCTCAATCGTCAATGCTTGAAAGTGTTTGGCAATTAGAAGAAAGAAAAAAAAGTCAGAGGGAGCCTCCTCCTCAATCCTCACGAGTCACGACCAAAAAAAAAAAAAAAAACTAACTCACTGTTTCTTTTTCTTCCCTTCTGTCCGCTGCTATTCCTTCGTGTATCCCCCACCCCACGCATTGACAATTGACAAAGCTAATTAAATTTTAATATGTAGAATATCTTAACTAATATTTTTTTAGCTTTATACTATTAGTAATTACCCATTTAAAAAACTTATTATAATTTGAGTGTCTCAAGGGGTTTTACCGACCTCTATTTTAATATAACCAATAATCTATTTAATTTATGCATATTGTTTGGCATGGAAGACTGAATGGTACAGCACAAAGCAAATCCATTTACATCGTTTGAAAAAAAAAAAAAAAAAAAGACGTAGTGGGAAAACTAAGTAGAATGTGACTAAATTACTAAATTTTAGTGCTGTCTCCGGAACAAGTTCAACAAGTTTAAACCAAAATATCCTTAGAGTTATTATCTATGCCTCTAATGTGAAAGCATTGTCTATGCCTATCATATTCCTCAGTTCCTCTATTGTTAGGACCTTCTCTGCCACAGTCGTTCGTAATTTCCATAGAGATAATTGTTACCTCCAATGTCACAAACTTCCCATTCACCAATCTTCAACATTCTTGTGTATCGATACCATTTGGTTTGATCGAATTAACCTACTCTTAAACTGTTTGAATCAATACATCAAATCGATTATTTTAGATAACAGATTCAACCACCTCTCTCGCCAAAGAACAAACATCGATGCACCCTTCCTCTCTAATGGTGTCAAACCCTGGTAGGGCAATCACTTTATGGAGGCTTCATTGTTGGTTATTTTATATAACCAAAATATAAATGCGGAAACTTTAGATTTTAATCTCGAATCTAATTAATAGAAAACTTAAACAAAAATGAAGGATTCATACATGATTTCATTATAATCTTCGGATCTAAAGAACTAGGTTTGGTTTTTCAGTTGATCTCAAGACAACTTCGAAGAACCCTCAACACTCAGAAAATGAATTTGTATGAGTAATTTCGTGTGTCGATTTGTTCCTCATCACATGTATTCATAGATGGAGATAAACTCTAATGTGAGAGATGGAAGAGATTTTGAAAATCTTAAGTCAAGTTGGGAACTCAAGCTACAAATGGTAAGTGAATATCGGTCCATCAATAATCTTATACACTTGTCATTATATTTCTAAGCTTAAATGATAACAATATATATGCTCATTTATACAATGGTCCCATTATTTTCTAACAATCTCTCACTGGACCATGAATATATAAATGTACATGTAACTATATAAGCGATTTGATGTATGTTATCAAGATATTGATACCCTTAAACAATCTTGTCCATTAATCATTATTGTATAGGATCAAAGCGGTCTTTGTTACAATTTATGTAAATAAACCCATCAATGGTCACATATACATATATAACTAACGACATAGATTAAAAATAATGTGTGGTTTTAAAATGAAAATAGATTTCCATGGAGTTCCTCTTTAGCTTGAAGTAAGATCAAATTTGAAATAAGTGCAAATAATAATATAATTAACCAAATTCTCAATTTTGTACATAAAAACATAATTGTTCTTAAACAAAACATAAAACACCATTAAACTCCCACTAAAAAACCAAATATCACACCAACATGTGTAGTGTGCTCATGAAAAACCTATGGAGGTGGTGGTTGTCGAAGCTAACAAAATAAATAACCCTAAATCTAGTACACAAAAATTGTGTATAGTGGTAAAGGGATCATATCCACAGAGATTGGTTCAATTTATACCTCTATGAAAATCACTTGTACAACAAAAATAAAAGTAAAATGGGGGGGGGGGGGGGGTTTCAAATCTTTTTGATTGTTTGAGAGAATTTAAACTATACTAGAATATAGAGATGACAAATAAACAAGTAGATGATTTGATTTAAAATCAATGAAGAAAAGTTGGTTGATTTTGGAATACACCACATGAATATCTTAGTTGACTTATCATTAGACTAAATGGAACAACACTTGTGATTTAATTTAACTTGGCTATAGCAATTCATAAGCACAAATTACCTCAACTCTTCTTTGTTATTAAATAGGTTAGCGGAGCTCCAAACGTATTTCCTTAATTAAAGTCACAAATCCAATGAAGCATATAATCTTGTGAAAATTAATTAGCATTAAGTTTTAAGAGTCACCAAGTCCAAAAGATAATCAAAGGCTTACATTATCATTATGGAGGAAACATTTCCATGGTTTAAATGAAATAAAAACAAACATAGAAACAATTTGTTGCTTACTAATTTGAGGGTCCATTACTTAACCAAGAAATTAGTCAACAAACACTACTAGAAAAACAGCCTTTTACGACGCGCAATGCGTGTCGTAAAACGCTTAGACGACTCGCAAATGCGTGTCAAGGAAGGCCCTGTCATAAAGGAAGACGACACACTTTTGTGCGTCGTCTATTTACGACACGCATTTACGACGCGCGCTTACGACATGCAATGCGTGTCAAGGAAGGCCGTCTCATAAAGAACACGACATGCATTTGTGTGTCGTAACCTTACGACGTGCTTTTACGACTCGCACTGCGTATCATTAAAGCCTGTGTCATAAAGAAAGATGACACACATTTTTGCGTGTCATAATTTTAAAGGTCTTAAAAAAAATATTTTTATGATAGATTTACTAAATTTCAAATTAAATAACACATTTAAAAGTCTCATAATGCAAAATAAAATACTTATATTACAAAACAGTCCATTTCATGAAATAATTGTACTAATATTCAAATAAATCACATTTAATTGTTATTTTATTAACACGTGTCAAACTAAAAAAATCTTCCTAATCCAAATAACAACAAACATAAAACACAAACTATTTTGGAAATATGGATCTTTGTTACTTGTGTAGAAACAATGTGATCGATTTGTTACAAGATATGTAACAGTTGCTCTGCATGACTTCTTCTATCTTCTGGCTTCAATTACAGTTGAAGGAGCATATCTTGCAGCATATCCATACATGATAGGTGCATTTTATGCACCTATTTTGCATGTTTATTTTCGTCCTTTCATAGCATTCTACTTCATAATTCTTGCATTTGGTTGATTATTAGGGCAATTGCATACTTTATCAAGAATGTCTGGTACTTCACTATTTTTGATTTATTTCGCAGGCATTATGGAGCATGGAGCTTGGATGTATGGAGCATGAAACTTGGAGCATGGAGCTTTGGAGCATTAAGAGAAGATGAACCGGTCATGCAATGAAGAGAACAAGAAGACGGAACCCGAGTCATTGTGCATTATCATCATAGCAAAGGACTACGTTTGAAGCACGGCTCATGTCACACCGACACGGGTCGTGTATGTCCTTTATCATATTATATTTGAGCAACCTGACTCGTGGTGAAGCTAGACTGAAGATGGAGCCAACAGTGAAGACTTGTTTGATTTTTAGCAAAAAGCATGGGTCATGCCAAAAACACATGGTCAAGACAAATGGCCATGCCAAAAATGCATGGGCAAAAGGCATGGCCATGCTAAAATCGCATGGCCTTATGGCAAGTCACGAAACTTTAATTAAAATAGGAGAAGACGTCATTTGAAGAGAAGAACGGTTTTGGGAGTAGTTTGGGGCGATCTTGGGCGATTGTAGGAGAATTCTTGGAGCTTTTGAGAAGACCTAATCATTGCAAACACTTTTGATTTCATTTTAGTAAGCATTAAACATTTAAATTTCATCTTTATTCTTGTTTGATTTTTTCTTAGCCATGTGTGGCTAAGCAACCCTAGTTTCTAGTTCTTGTTCAAAACATGTTGATTGCTTGACTTGAAGCATATGATTTGATGCTTGATTTGTGATTCTATTCTAGTGATTATGTTTTTGTTTAAACTATAATCCTTGAATTTGATTTGTGTTTGATTGGCCACTTTCATGAATTGAATTTTTGTGTAGTTAATTAACTTTTAGGGCACCTAATCATTCTATAAAGTTAATAATTGGTAACAAGCAATAAGTTTTCTTATTGTAAAACATATATCACATGTTTTCACACTTCCGAGCGTATGAGAAGAAATGAACATTGTTGGGAAGCTTGTACAAAACTTAATGCAGTTTTTCAATGCAATCTAAGAGCGTGTTTAGGTTGAATTAGTAAAGCTAGGTCTAGTCAAAGAGTGTGTTTTGGTTAGATAGTTTGGCAAGCGAGAGGTATTAGAATGTGTTAATATCTTTCAGTACCAACTTAGAATAGCAATCATGAATTACATCAAGTCATAATCAAGTTGAACAGCAACATTGAGAACTAGAACTGGAAGCACTTTTATAATTTGTTAACAAATCTATTTCATTTTGTTCATGCTTTTAAAGTAGATTGTTATTTAATTATTTTACTTTTGCAAACAAATCCCCCTTTTGTGATCAAAGTACCTTGCACAAAGATGTATAGACTTTTGTCCCGTGTCTTTGTTGTTCGACCCTGCTTGCCTTGTACTACTTTTTAGTGCATTAAAGCAGTGTATTTGGAGTCTATTGTACCCCTTTATTTGTTGGGTTTGACACCCCTAACAAATTGGCATCGTTGCTGGGGACACGGTGTTATTAATTGTTTATGCCTAGATCTTTTCGTACAGGTACACCATTGCCAATTGACTCGGAGATAGAGAAGACTGCAAAGAGGTTAAGGAAGCTAGCCAAGCTTCGTAAGAGGCAACCGGTTTCCGGGACTTCTTCATCATCTACCCCTCCAGTCATTAACATTTGGGAGGATATACCCCTCTCAAGTGTGTCCGCTTCCGAAACAGAAATTCCATCACCTTCACCTCAACCATCTTCACCCAAAAGTACCACTCCACCCTCTTCACCTACTCATAATAGCCTAAACACTACACCCACAGAAACTTCAACCACTACTTATACCATGGGAGATAACCATGGAGGGAATCCACCTCCAAACCCACCACCCGAACAAACCCTTCGCCAATGGGCGAGGCAAGAGGTTACTCAACAACCTCTTTGCATCACCCATCCGACAGCCATAAACCTTGAATTGAAATCCGGTCTCATCCACTTACTCCCAACCTTGAGAGGCTTAGAAAACGAAGATACCCACAAGTTCCTCACAGAGTTCCATGTTGTGTGTGTTGGCATGAAACCACACAATGTCATGGAGGACCAAATCAAACTTAGGGCATTCCCCTTTGCAGTGCAAGACTCAGCAAAAGATTGGCTTTATAACCTTCCACCGGGGACGGTCAACACATGGGTAGATCTTGCACGCCTCTTCTTAGACAAATACTTCCCAGAAATGAAAGCCTCAGCCCTAAGAAGAGAGATAATTGGGATCAAACAACACAAGCGAGAAGCCTTTCATACATATTGGGAGAGGTTCAAAAAGCTTTGTGCTCGCTGTCCCAAGCATGGAATTACCGAGTACCAACTCCTCCAATATTTCATTGAAGGAATGACCCCAATGGAAAGAAGGCTTCTTAATGCTTCGAGTGGTGGATCTTTACCTGATAAGACTCCAACCGAAATCCGCAACTTTATCAAGAATATGGCTGAAGATTCTAAGCATGCAATCCATGATGAAGAATGGTACACGGATGCACCCCAAGGTGTAAAAGAGGTCCAAACTCCTCAAATTGAAGCTCAATTGTCCGAGCTTACGAAAGTTGTAATGATGTTGGCTAAAGACAAGGGTGTGTAGCCCACACCCCGCCCTTGTGGTATTTGCACTCAAGTGGGGCACCCAACCGACATGTGCCCTCAACTTCAAGATGAGGATTATGCAGAAGACAATGCTTTAGGAGGGTATTCCGGGTCAAATCAAATGGGATTTGAGCAACCAAGGGGTGATCAAAGATGGAACAACAATCAAGGTTGGGGAGGTAATCAACATGGAGGTTATCAATAAAGACCACCATTTCCTCAACATCAACAAAGGCCTCCATTCCCACAACAAAATTACCAACCGAGGCAACCACAACCTCCTCCTCAACAAGTCGGGTCCTCAAGCATGTCCTTAGAAGACATAGTCAAAAGCCTTGACACTAGCACTCAAAGTTTTCAGCAAGAAACCAAGGCAAGCATCAAGAATCTTGAGCACCAAATGGCACAACTTGCTCAATCGGTGAGCAAAATGGAGAATCAAGGAAAGCTACCTCCTCAAACTGAAAAGAACCCAAAGCACAATGCTTGTGCAATTAGCTTTAGGAGTGGAAAGAAATATGATGGTCTGAAGATGCCCGAAGAAGAAGAAGAGGAGTTGGTGATAGAAGAACCACAAAAAAAGGATGAAAAGAAAGAAAAAATGGTGGAGAAAAAAGAAGTCGGAAGAGAAAGAAGCAAAGATCACACCACCACCTTTTCCATCAAGATTGAGTAGCAACAAAAAGGAGAGAGAAGATAGTGAAATCATGGCAATGTTCCGGAAAGTTGAAGTCAACATCCCTCTCTTAGACACGATCAAACAGGTACCTAGATATGCTAAGTTCCTTAAGGAACTTTGCACATCTAAAAAGAAGCTGCGAGGTAATGAGACAGTGAAAGTAAGTGAAAATGTTTCTGCAGTTTTGCAGAAAAGAATGCCCCCAAATTGCAAGGATCCGGGTGTTTTCACCGTTCCTTGAAAATTGGGAAACCTTTATGTCCCCCGTGCTATGCTAGATTTAGGAGCTTCAATTAATGTTTTACCATATTCTGTTTATAAATCTATTGGCATAAGCACTTTAACAAAAACCGGGGTGATTATCCAACTTGCAGATCGTTCTATAGTACACCCAAAAGGTGTATTAGAGGATGTTCTAGTGCAAGTTAATGAACTTGTCTTTCCTGCAGATTTTTATGTGCTTGATATGAGAGATTATGACCACCCAACCTCAAGTTCCATACTTTTAGGTAGACCATTCTTAAAAACAGCAAGAACAAAAATTGATGTATACAATGGTACATTGTCCATGGAATTCGATGGGTAGGTCATCAACTTCAATATCTATGAAGCAATGAGGTACCCAAGTGATGTTCACTGCATAAATTATGTTGATATGATCCAACCTTTGACTGAAAAGTGTTTTGAGTTGACTAACCATGATTTGTTGGAGTTAGTTTTTAGCAGGAATTTTGATAACAATTCAGTAAAGGAGATTGCAGGAAATTTCAAGTTAGATGAAGAGTTGTTGGAAATTGTGGAGTTCATGGAAGAAAGGAAGAAAATGAGGTATGATAATAGCAATGTGAAGTTGCCCATTTCTAACACAAAACTTCTTCATTCTATTGTGCAGGCAGCTAAGTTAGAATTGAAGACTCTTCTAGATCATTTGAAGTATGCATACCTTGGAGAAGAGAAGACTTTGCCTGTCATTATCTCTAATAATCTGTCCATTGCAGAAGAAGTTGAGTTGGTGACTTTGCTGAAAAAGTATAAGAAAGCTATTGGGTGGACAATTGCTGACATAAAAGCGTTGAGCCCTTCCTTGTGTGTGCATAAGATTCTCATGGAGGAAGACTTCAAACCAACTCGAGAGGCACAGAGAAGATTGAATCCACCCATGATGGAGGTGGTAAAGAAAGAAATCATGAAACTTTTGGATGCAGGTATGATCTACCATATCTCAGATAGTAAATGGGTGAGCCCTGTTCAGGTAGTCCCGAAAAAAGCAGGGGTCACAGTTGTCAAGAATTCCGAGGGAGATGTGGTACCGACCCGTGTGCAAAACGGGTGGAGGGTTTGCATTGACTATAGAAATTTGAATGCCTCAACGAGAAAAGACCATTTTCCCTTGCCATTTATTGACCAAATGTTAGAAAGATTGGCGGGTAAATCTCATTATTCTTGCTTGGATGGTTTCTCGGGTTTTCATTAAATTCCGATAGCCCCGGAAGACCAAGAGAAAACCACCTTCACTTGTCCCTTTGGCACATTTGCTTATAGGCATATGCCTTTTGGTCAATGCAATGTACCCGCAACATTTCAGAGATGCATGGTGAGCATTTTTTCTGAATATGTTGAAAACATCATTGAAGTTTTCATGGATGATTTCACAGTTTATGGAAACTCCTTTGATGAATGTTTGAGCAATCTAACAAAAATTCTGCAAAGGTGCATTGGCACAGATCTTGTGCTTAACTATGAAAATTTCCATTTCATGGTGGACAAGGGATTGATTTTAGGTCATATTGTGTCCCAAAAAGGCTTGGAAGTTGACAAAGCCAAGATAGATGTTATCAAGAGTCTTCCTTACCCGACAAATGTTCGGGAAGTTCGTTCGTTTCTTGGCCATGCAGGTTTCTATCGGCGGTTCTTCAAATATTTTTCAAAGATCACGGTGCCGATGTGTCAACTACTCCAAAAAGATGCTGAGTTGAGTTCACTCAGCCATGCAAGGATGCTTTTGATCGCTTGAAGGATTTACTCACCTCCGCTCCAATCATCCAACCACCTAATTGGGATCTCCCGTTTGAGATCATGTGTGACACGAGCAACACGGCTGTAGGGGTAGTATTGGGTCAAAAGGTGGATCGAGCACATCATGTCATCTACTATGCATCAAAGACCCTTGATAGTGCACAGAGCAACTACACCACAACAGAAAAAGAGTTGCTTGCTATTGTTTTTTCACTAGAGAAGTTCCAGCAATACCTCCTTGGAACTAAAGTGATCATATATTCGGACCATGCAACCATAAAGCATTTACTTACCAAGAAATATTCGAAGCCGAGGTTAATACTGTGGATGCTGCTTCTGCAAGAGTTCGATATTGAGATCAAAGATAAGAGCGGGAAAGAGAACCTAGTTGCCGATCATTTGAGTCGAATAGTTCAACCCGAAGATATGACTCCCATCCATGACACATTCCCAGACGAGCACTTGTTTGCTACCCAAATACCACCTTGGTATGCGGATATATGCAACTTCATGGTCACGGGAAAGTTCCCACCCGATCTCACGAGGTCACAGAGAGATAAGATCAAGAAAGATGCGAAAAGGTACATTTGGGATGAGCCGTACCCTTGGAAACATTGTGCAGATCAGGTAATAAGAAGATGTGTTGAAGAACATGAGGTACAATCTATCCTCAAATTTTGTCATAGTTATGCTTGTGGAGGGCATTTTAGTCCTCAAAGAACTGCCAGGAAAATTTTAGACTGCGGATTTTATTGGCCTTGACTCTTTCATGACTCTTACACTTTTTGTAAAAGTTGTGAGAGATGTCAAATGACTGGTTCTTTGAGTTCCCGAAATGAAATTCCTTTGACCCCCATTTTGGTTTGTGAAATATTTGATATATGGGGTATTGCTTTTATGGGTCCTTTTCCTTCATCCTTTGGGAACTTATACATCCTTTTGGTTGTTGATTATGTTTTCAAA
This sequence comes from Lactuca virosa, assembly GCF_052849685.1. Lineage (NCBI taxonomy): Eukaryota > Viridiplantae > Streptophyta > Magnoliopsida > Asterales > Asteraceae > Lactuca > Lactuca virosa. Next base: position 76,463,364 of record NC_136431.1, read on the forward strand.
TGGGTATAGGCAAAGGCAAGAAGAACTAATGATGCTAAAGTTGTTGTAGATTTTGTCAAGTCTAACATCTTATGTAGGTTTGGAACTCCAAAAGCCTTGATCAGTGATAAAGGCACACACTTTTACAACAAAACTCTTGGATCAGTTCTCAAGAAGTATGGAGTCTAACATCGACTGTCCATAACTTATCACCCACAAACAAATGGACAAGCTGAAGTGTCAAACAGAGAAATCAAGTCCATACTTGAGAAAACAGTGAACACAAACCGCAAAGATTGGAGTTTGAGATTAGAAGATGCTCTTTGGGCATACCGAACTGCATATAAAACTCCAATTGGGATGTCACCTTATAGACTTGTGTTTGGCAAATCCAGTCATCTTCCTATTGAACTAAAGCACAAAGCTTTTTGGGCTGTCAAAAAGCTAAACATGAAGATTGATGAAGCGGGTGTTCACCGAAAGTTAGAGATTCAAGAGTTGGAGGAGATAAGAAATGAAGCATTCGAGAGTTCACGCATCTACAAAGACAAGACCAAAGCATTCCATGATAAGTACCTCTCCCGTAAGACCTTTGATATTGGTCACAAAGTATTACTCTATGACTCTCGACTTAAATGGTTTTCCGGTAAGTTGCGGTCCCGGTGGGTGGGACCGTTCATTGTTACTAATGTATTTGATCATGGCGCAGTTGAAATTAAGAGTAACAAAACTGGAAAAGTGTTTAAAGTTAATGGCCACAGGTTAAAAGTCTTTTATGAAGGTTTCCAAGAGAGAGACATGGAGGTTGATAGCTTGGAATGCCCGGACTACATGGAGTGAATCTAAAGGGCAAAGTTGAGCCAAAGACTTGAAACAAGGGCAACTAACCGAGAGGCAAATCGGGAGTATTTCTTTCTATTTTCTTTATTTTGATTTATTTCATCCGTGTTGCAATGTTTTTGCGTCTTTTTGAAGGTTTCATATTCTTATCCAAGGGTCGAGAGTAATTTGTAAAAAAAAAAACCGTGATTTTTTTATGTTCACAGAAAGAAAACGCAGGACCTCATAACAAAACGCATGGGCGAGGCTCTTAAAAGCACGGTTATATTTTTTGTCCGTGCGACCACATCGAGGTTTTAAAAAAAAAAAGAATTTTGGCATGGGCTAGCTCGAAATCGCATAGGTAAAAGCTCAAAACCCGCGGCCTACGCATTAGACCATGCGCTACCATCGAAGATTGCAAGAAGCAATAAAAAAACACACGGGCATGCTCAAATCTCACGGGCTGGAAGAACAAAACGCACGGCCTAGGGCTATACTGTGCGTTTCGTGAGGGCATTCGAAAAAAAAACATGTTTGGTGAGTTGGAAAATCGCACGAGCCATGCGTTGAAGTGCCAAGCTTCCGAGAAACACAAGAACGGCAGCGAGCAATTAACTCACGGCTGAAAATCACGGGCTTGATTGTCGTGCGGTTTGGGACTGCCTAAGCTAATCGACATCGTACATCCCTATTTCTTTCTCACGATTGTGTTCCCCCCTCTAAACCCATCTTCGGCCGATAATACTCTAAACCCTAGTCTAGGGCACGATTTTTCTTTCAATTAATCCGAGATTAAGCCACCAAGGTATGTTACTATTGGTTCCTAACTTCACTTCATCCATCATCTACGTCGAATTCATCCATTAGTGGGTAAAAATCGGATTTTTCTTCATAAACCCTAGTTCTTGATTTGTAAAGTTTGAATTGATTCTTGTATTGAGTTTCAAAATTATTGTATAGGTTTTGAAGAACAAGCTTGGGGAGGCGTTTTGGAAAGAAAATTAGAAGCCTTCATCTCCAATTGGACATTCCACCATTGAAGAATTCAAGCTTTCTTGAGGTTGAAGATGAAGTAAACAATTCAAGCAACCACCACAAATTCAAGCGTTTGAACGGTATATTCCTTCCATATCTTAAGTTTTACGCATAGATTTTAAGTTTGTTTGGCTAGAAGTGTTGTGAATCTGTTCTTGTGCTTCATATAATTGCTCATTCATGCTTGTCTAGTTGTGTTCTAGTCTTTGGTCATCACTTGTCTGTCATAAATCCGGTTTGTCATCATGCCAAAACGCAAAAATCCAAAGCCAAAAGAACAATTGGAATCCAAATATGGTGTCACCACCATTATACACAATTCTCTTGAGCACCGTGATCGATTCCTTTACCTAAAGGACCGTGAAGCACAAGAACATTATTGTATAGGTTTTGAAGAACAAGCTTGGGGAGGCGTTTTGGAAAGAAAATTAGAAGCCTTCATCTCCAATTGGACATTCCACCATTGAAGAATTCAAGCTTTCTTGAGGTTGAAGATGAAGTAAACAATTCAAGCAACCACCACAAATTCAAGCGTTTGAACGGTATATTCCTTCCATATCTTAAGTTTTACGCATAGATTTTAAGTTTGTTTGGCTAGAAGTGTTGTGAATCTGTTCTTGTGCTTCATATAATTGCTCATTCATGCTTGTCTAGTTGTGTTCTAGTCTTTGGTCATCACTTGTCTGTCATAAATCCGGTTTGTCATCATGCCAAAACGCAAAAATCCAAAGCCAAAAGAACAATTGGAATCCAAATATGGTGTCACCACCATTATACACAATTCTCTTGAGCACCGTGATCGATTCCTTTACCTAAAGGACCGTGAATATTCTCAGCAGCGGTTGGTAGATATTCCCACTCTCCAAGAACTAGGAGTTTATGATGGCGTCCTTAGGTTATTTAGCAACATCGGTTGGGAGAAACTTCTCACTTTGGCACCAATAGAATCGTATAAAAACACAACCATTGAATTCTTACAATCTTTGGAATTCAATGACAATGCCAAATGTCTCTCATTCTGTCTCATGCGTTTGCAATTTAAACCGAGTCTAGACGATCTTAGTGGGTTTGTTGGGATTTCTACATTCAATACTTATGGTCCCAAGTTAGGCTACATGCGAGAGAAAAATAATCCTTTCAAAACCCAAGTCAATGCCTTTTGGAAGGAAATCACGAGACTTGATGTGTATGAGGCTCGATCCGCCAAAGCATCTCATATCATCCATCCGGTCTTAAGGGTGGCTCTCCGAATTATTGATAACATTGTCTTCCCCCAAGAAGACGTTAGTAGAACCGGTATGATGGAGTTAGAAATTCTTTAGTGCATGGTCACCGGCTTGAAGAGACCACATTTTGGCGCCTTCCTTGATTCCAAACTTCTCAAGGTCTCTACCAGTGATTCCGGCCCTATCCATTGTGGCGGGATTATCTCCTATCTTGTCACCCTCCTTACTTGTGCTGAGCTTTTTGAGAGCAAGCGCCCAAATCTCGAGAAAATCACACAAGGTACTAATACCATCACATCCAATGTCCTTGTAGCCTCATCTTTCTTCCGTAGAGAAGGTGATGGTAGTATCACATGGTTGGTGCAGGGTGAGCCACATTTCCGAGTTCCTGCTGGGGATTTCAGCTCCCTCTAGCTCCAGTAGGACATCACTCAGACTTGGTGGTGTCTACCAAAGAATACTTCTGCAGATTCCATTCCACGCGCTCCCATACCCATCCCGAGAGCTCCTGAGCGGCCGGTCGTCGACCACGAAGACGACATCCCTATTCGTCCCGCTCACTCCACTGCTCCCACTGTAGAGGGATCCACTTATATCGCCCTGGTAGAGACCGCACGTAACTTCTACACCCGACAGGCGACTCAGTACCATGACACATACATGAGGCGTTTTGATCACCTTGATCGAGTTGTTGCCGACATTCGTGCTGATTTGTCTGCAACCAACGCCTCTATTCAGCAATTGACATAAACTGTACAACAAGCTATGCAGTTCATGCAGCGTTGGTCCCCCCCCGAGATTAGTAGGTTGCCCTACACTCTCCGAGCATCGAGGACGATGCTAAATCTTAAGCTTGGGAAGGAGTCTTTGTACATTAGGTTCTAGTTTCTACATGCATTTCATCAAAAAAAAATCCAAAAAGATTTTACTTTTCTTATTTTATATTTTTTTTCCACGCATTCATTTCAAAGCATTCAAAAAAAATGTATACGAGATGATGATACTCTTTACATACAATAGCTCCATGAAGTGGGAAATCGAGAACTCAAATGAAAAAAATACTGAGGCGACTGGATTGTTATTGGAAGTGTAGAATCAGCTGCCATAACCAGGGCACCCAAACATAGTGACTCGAGACCCCAGCTTTAGATAATAAAAAAAATGAAGTACCGAAATGTTTTTGTGGGCGGTAATAACAGCTTTAGGATGATTTGCTTCTGAATGTTTAAAACGAAACTTGATTGACAACTCTGGACCCACAGAACATGACCCTATTTGTTGACACGCGTTACCCTTGCGGTAACAGAGAGCTTAAGTATCAGACCCACACAGTAAAAAAAAAGGGTACAACGTCATATCTAGTACCCAAATCAAGAATTTCAAACGCTCAAATGAAGAAATCTCAAGAAATTCCAAAATTGAATATTGAAGAATCCACGTTCAAAACGAAGTACAAATCAAAGTTCAATCAAATTAGAAGCCACTTCAAAGTTATATTTGGCGAAAGAAGAACTGTGTGATATGATACTTGTGGCTCTCGAAAAAGTGAAAGCATAGAGCTCGGGCTCCTATGGGGGTTGGCCCTTGCTGCTTCGACGAAAGCTGATTTGGTCGTGCGGGTTCTTAAGGATGCGTCGATCCTGATTCTTACTTATCTAGTCTTTAGACATGAGATCCAGACTATGTTATTTTCGCTCATAAGGCTAATTAAGGTATGAAGTTTCAATAAAACTAGGGTTGGATTATTGGGTTACACCGTTTCAGGTCTTCCTCACTTTGGGAGTCTGTGATATGTGAAAGGTAGCAAGATGGTCGCCTAGGTATTAGTGATTGGAGCCCCATTGATGTAAATTCTGATCGTATATATAAAAAATAAATAAATAAATAAATAAAATTATTTGTGTTTTGAATTTTTCTTCGGTTCATTTTTCTTAAGTATCTTTTTGTACATATGTCATTTTCTTTAGTATTTTTTATTGCATGCATTCACTCTTAATTCCCTTTAAGTCGTTTTACTTCCTTCCGTTCTTTTCATCTTAGTTTCTTTTTAGTCGCCTATCGTCTTCTCTAGGGTGATTCTTAATTTTGTTCTTTCTTGAGGACAAGAAAGGTCTAAGCTTGGGGAGGTTTAATAGGTGCATTTTATGCACCTATTTTGCATGTTTATTTTCGTCCTTTCATAGCATTCTACTTCATAATTCTTGTATTTAGTTGATTATTAGGGCAATTGCATACTTTATCAAGAATGTATGGTACTTCACTATTTTTGATTTATTTCGCAAGCATTATGGATCATGGAGCTTGGATGCATGGAGCATGAAACTTGGAGCATGGAGCTTTGGAGCATTAAGAGAAGATGAACCGGTCATGCAATGAAGAGAACAAGAAGACGGAACCCGAGTCATTGTGCATTATCATCATAGCAAAGGACTACGTTTGAAGCACGGCTCATGTCACACCGACATGGGTCGTGTTTGTCCTTTATCATCTTATATTTGAGCAACCTGACTCGTGGTGAAGCTAGACTGAAGATGGAGCCAACAGTGAAGACTTGTTTGATTTTTAGCAAAAAGAATTGCCATGCCAAAAACACATGGTCAAGACAAATGGCCATGCCAAAAACACATGGTCAAGACAAATGGCCATGCCAAAAACGCATGGCCTTATGGCAAGTCACGTGAACTTTAATTAAAACAGGAGAAGACGTCATTTGAAGAGAAGAACGGTTTTGGGAGTAGTTTTTGGGCGATCTTGGGCGATTCTAGGAGAATTCTTGGAGCTTTTGAGAAGACCTAATCATTGCAAACACTTTTGATTTCATTTTAGTAAGCATTAAACATTTAAATTTCATCTTTATTCTGGTTTGATTTGTTCTTAGCCATGTGTGGCTAAGCAACCCTAGTTTCTAGTTCTTGTTCAAAACATGTTGATTGCTTGACTTGAAGCATATGATTTGATGTTTGATTTGTGATTCTATTCTAGTGATTATGTTTTTGTTTAAACTATAATCCTTGAATTTGATTTGTGTTTGATTGGCCACTTTCATGAATTGAATTTTTGTGTAGTTAATTAAATTTTAGGGCACCTAATCGTTCTATAAAGTTAATAATTGGTAACAAGCAATAAGTTTTCTTATTGTAAAACATATATCACGTGTTTTCACACTTCCGAGCGTATGAGAAGAAATGAACATTGTTGGGAAGCTTGTACAAAACTTAATGCAGTTTTTCAATGCAATCTAAGAGCGTGTTTAGGTTGAATTAGTAAAGCTAGGTCTAGTCAAAGAGCGTGTTTGGTTAGATAATTTGGCAAGCGAGAGGTATTAGAGTGTGTTAATATCTTTCAGTACCAACTTAGAATAGCAATCATGAATTACATAAAGTCATAATCAAGTTTAACGGCAACATTGAGAACTAGAACTGGAAGCACTTTTACAATTTGTTAACAAATCTATTTCATTTTGTTCATGCTTTTAAAGTAGATTGTTATTTAATTATTTTACTTTTGCAAACAAATCCCCCTTTTGTGATCAAAGTACCTTGCACAAAGAGGTATAGAGTTTTGTCCCGTGTCTTTGTGGTTCGACCCTTCTTGCCTTGTACTACTTTTTAGTGCATTAAAGCAGTGTATTTGGAGTCTATTGTACCCCTTTATTTGTTGGGTTTGACACCCCTAACAATACATGAGAGCTAATGCAGCATGAATGTCATCAGAATCTTTAATCTTAGTTTTATCGGAGAAGAAGGATAGAAATCTACATTTCAAACAGTCTTTTGTTGTCAAAAAGACTAAACATAAAATAAGCATAAATAATAAATATAAATTATATAATATAAATATATACCTCTGGAGAACACTTTTTCCAATGTTGTCAAGAATGTCTTTAACACCCCGTTCCCGAGCTGTAGCAAAGAAAAGAAGAGAAGAGAAAAGAAAGTAAGGAGAGAAAGAAGAGAAAAGAAAGGAAAAGAAATTTGTCTTTTGTGCTCTCGAGTTGGAGAGAAATGGAAGGAAAGTTAAACATTTTGTTCTTTCTTTCCAAATCCTTCCAAATCGGAAGGAAAGTTAGGAGGGAAAGTGATCCTTCCATTTGCTTCCACTTCCTTCCTTTAATGAAACTCGGGAGCACCATTTTCTCTTACTTTCCTCTCACTTCCACCCATTTATTTTCTTTTCTCTCCTTAAGTTGAACTCGGGAGCGGGGTGTAAGTTTGTCTAAAACAGTATCCAAGTGGGATGTTGCAACCCGAAAAGGAATTGACATGGACTTAAATTACCCCACATGGGTAATTTGGTAATTCCATACAATGTTGTAATAGGAAGTATCTTGTGAAGTCGTAATAATCAATTAATATGACAAGACAACAGGTATTGTCACACCCCCAAACCGGAACGGCGGAAACGTTCGGGGGTGGAGGACGTTATTTGTAGTATCACAACCATTGCATCATAGTAATCATAGTAAACACAACCAAACATTGAATACATATATTGAAAACATTAAAAACACGGAAAATGTAGGGGTATGAACTCACCTTGAGCGGGTGGTTTGGTTGAAGGGTCGGTTCCAGATGATGGATGTTCAGGTGAAGCCTTGAACACAATTTGATCCTAAGAATCATGAAAGGATGCATAACGAATCAAACGAGGTGTTTCACTACTAGAAGTGATGAAGAACCACTCTCGGGACTTAGAACTACTGGTTCTAGGTGCTAGGACCTGAAAGGATCGCATGAAAGGAGTGTATGGCCACCATAGAGGTGTGTGCGGTCATGGGTGTGCGGCCCATGGAGTGTGCGGTTGGTGTGTGTGCGGCCAGGAGAGTGTGCGGCCGCACAATCACTTTGAATGTGCCAAAAATCGTGTTTTGATGGTCCAAACTTGTATCTTTGAAGTGTTCTAGGGTTAAACTTGTTTGTAGTGCAAGATAAGGGACCCGACAGTAAGTTTAAAGCTCAAAATCGGGTGTGAGGCCGCACACAAGGAGTGTGCTGCCACTCATGGGAGTGTGCGGCCGTACACAGGTGTGTGCGGTCGTACACCCCACTTGAATGTGTCCAGAAATTGATTCCAAGGTGCATTAGGGATAGGTTCTTGCCTTATCTCGAGTTATGGAAGCCAAAACCTCACTTTGGAGGTCTTTTTAGGAGTGTGTGGCCACCCAAGCTGGGTGTGCGGCCGCACACACTGCCAAGTATGAAGAAAACACGATTTTGCATGTTTTAAGGTCTTGATTCGGATGGTCTTTCATTGTTAGCATGTTAAGGGATGTATAACTCAAAATGTGAAGCCTTGAGAGTCCTTGAATGAAGTTTCTAAAGAGAGAAATAGCCAATAGTGTTAAAAGGATGAAAGGGAAGTGTGTGGTCCTTTATATAGGGTGGAGTGTGAGGCCAAGGGAGTGTGTACGGCCGTACACCCATGTGTGCGGCCGCACACTCCTCCAAAAGGGAGTATGGCCCGATTTTGCTGCTATATGCCTTGCTGACTCATTACCAGACCTATCCTTAACTTGACTTAGGCTTAAATCGTTAAAATGAACCCTTAAACAGTGTTAAAAGTAAACAAAATGAGTTTAACATTAATGAATAGACCAAAGATACAAGGTAGCGGGATTCGGGTTGTCACAGGTATCATCCTCATCAGTATATTTTGTTTAAATATTAGTAGAATGCTTATTTTTAAAAATGTTATATATGATTTAGTTCATGATTAATGATTCATAAAGCGAATATAATTTTTCTCGATTTGGTTAACAAATTGACATATATGGTCCAAGTCACATAAAGGAAAAAACATAACAACCTGGGTAGCCAAGTATATATTGTTCAAATGAGAAGGATGTGCTTGAACAATGGCTCGATATGCACTCCTCCTACCTTCCATAGTCTGAAGCAAGAAACATTAAACCACTTTATAAGTAGAATGTCACCAATATAGTTGATAATGGAGCATATAGAGATGAAATTGTGATGGTAAATACCCCAAAATCAAAGAAGAAATTTGACCAGTCAACCATAAACAATTCCAGAGCACTTATTCTTAGGAGATATCTGTCATAGCAGTATAATTATGAGGTGAGTAACAACCAAAGAAGGAAGTAGAAAGAAGTACTATAAAACACAAAGATTGCAATAGATGAACCGTCATTTTATCTTAACCAACAATCTAATGTTCTGCTTGTTTATACCATATATATATATATATATATATATATATATATATATATATATATATATATATATATATATGTATGTGTGTGTGTGTGTATATAAGATAAAAGACAATTAACACACCTGACCAACTGAAAATGACAATTATAATTTAGCTGCCATCTTTTCATCTTCACTTAAAGTTGCAGAAGGAAGATGGAGAGGAGTAGCATACAATTTATCAAAAGATGGATGCAAAGAACATCTGGTAAATATATATAAAAAAAAGATAACAAACCTGAGATAATATGCGCGAATGACCACCCGGATGTGATGAGCTGGCAACTTCAACCGGTAAATCGACTTGATTTAGAGTAGAAAATAAAATTAATCATTTAATTCAAGGACGACACCTACACTAACAACATGACAAAAAACGATAGTAAAAACATGAGAATAAAAACTAATACTATAAAAGGATAACTAAAAAACAAAATAAATTTATTAAAAAATCACTTGATTGTAACATTCCAATATAACAACACTTTGGGGGATCAGGGCTGATTAAATTCGCCCATAAATTTGCAAGTGTTACAAAATATGCATCTCCATTCCATATCACCATCTTCATTTGTGCATACAACACAAAAACCAATTATAGGGTCAGTTTGGTAATTTCAATTGCTACTCTAATTATTCACTGATTAACACACCTAGGACTATTCGTGGTGATAAAAGTGACAGCTGGCATTGAGATTCCTCTTCATTTCCAATTGCAAATTCATCAAGATTTCGAATATGACTAATGGACTCTGATAAAGAGCCAACAGATATAACCTCCTCAACTCCTGAAGTTGACCACAAAGAGTCACATTCTGCTAAAAGAACACAAAGCCCCTCTATGCATATTTAAGTTCTTGAGAGCATACTTGAATCACCTTAAACCATTGAGTGACATAATTACATGCTTTGACCTTTGGAGCTAGTTTTATAATTTTCAGCAATGTTTTAATGTGGTTGATGAGGTTAGATGTTATGCTAATAATCCCTCAATCACAAATAACAACAACAACAACAACAACAACAAAAATAATAATAATAATAATAATAATAATAATGATAATAATAATAATCATAATAATCATAATAATAATAATAATCATAATAATCATAATAATAATAATAACAATAATAATAATAATAATAATAATAATAGTCATAATAAAAATAATAATAATAACACAAACAATAATAATAATAATAATAATAACAATAACAATAACAATAAAAATGACAATGACAATGACAATGCCAATAATAATAATATAATAATAATTGGAAACTTAAGGAAAGCATAGAGAGTCCAAGTCCCTCCAAATGAGAAACTTAAGGAAAGCATCAAGCTCAGCTTCGTACTGAAATAGCAATCCTGGCTAATCCCAAAAGGATAAGATTTGATAACAAAATTAAAGATGGAAACAAAAAGAAAAAACTAGATTATTTCATAATATACCTTCATTACAGAGAAAACCTTGACCAATTGCTCTTTCAACATGGCTGACATCTCAACATCAAGTGTCACAGTATCCACTTGGTTAACTCTTGATATCACAATTGGAATTGCAGCCTGCAGAGAATTCACCAATGAATCAATTAGCTCTCTGTTAAAAAGGAGAGGAGATAAGGAACCTTCATGAATATGAAAAACCACTTGTTTTCTCCTAGAAAGATGTTGATGAATTTATATAAGGTCCTTGAGCATTAAATTTGTTTCCAACAACTCAATTAATTCACTATGAGATTAATCATTTAGTCCAATATGAGATTCCTAATCATGAAAGCTGATTTTGCATATAACAACTTAACAAATGATCACTCTATGAGTTTAATTATTTAGTTCGACATCATATGCATAACCTGAACATTGCTTTCGTATGGATTAACATGACAATCTGAATTAATTGAAATCAAATTAAACAAAACCTACAGTCAATACCTGAGAAGGAAGGACGAATGATTTACCTGATCAGGAAGGACGAATGGATTTCCAGCGCGATGATAATCTTTCATATGTATTAAGCCAAGTTGCTTCAGCTGGTACATCAAGAGAATTCTTGAAAGGTAACAAAAGTCGATGAGTGCATCAGATGGATTGTCGACAAGGGTAAATGTTGATTCAAAACCCTAAAAATCACTCTAAAAGGGTCAGCGATGGGAGGAGTAAATGATTTTCAATGTAAGATATAGGAGGTTGCTTTGAGCCCTAGAAATCACACGACGTCGAGAATAATGAAGAAGCTAAGGGGGGTGTTTGAGAGTGATGTATGTTCTTGTTCTGGATGTGTAGCAGAGAGGCATCGTGCTTGAAGGTGGTTTCAATCAACATTTATTTTTGGTAGACGATAGATGAAGCGAGGAGTTCAATTGATGTTTTTAGAGTGAAATCGGAGATTGGAGAGCCAAAGAGGAGAGAATCATAGAAGCATGAAGTGTGGATTGAGTTTTTAGGGTTCAATGGTGGTGGTGATGGCTTACGATTTGCAAAGAGAATGGAGTGAGAGAATGAAGGGAGATAGATCCAGAGGAGATAGTGCCGAAGCGGGGTATTCTTCATGTTTCTTCTCTTTTCCTCTCTGTCTCAGAGGGAGACTAGGGCTTGAAATTTATTGATCTTCAGAGGGACGCTAGAGTAGAGATTTGATGAGACGATTAACAAGTAAGGTCAGGAGTAGCGGATCGGAGAGGAAGGAGATGGGAGAATCAATTGCGAAGATGAAAGATAGAAAGAAGGTAGAAAAGAAGAAGAAGGGTTTTCAAAATTTTGGGGATTTCATTTTCGTCCGTATCTACTAAACGCGCGTTCATTAAAATTATAAAGTGACACTTATAGAGGACGCGCATTTAAGATACAGCGCCCTCCGTGTTTTTATTTTTTTTCTTATGACACTAATTTACGGGCACTCAATAATGCGTGACCTAAATCCTTAAATTTTTTGAAGAGATGACACTTTTTTAATGTCACTCTCTTTTGCGTAACATAAATCAATGAGTGTCGTGGTTTGTGCGTCGTAAAAGGGTCTTTTTCTTGTAGTGAAAATAAGCATTCATTCATCAAAGCTCATGATCAAAGATAAATAACCACAAGAAGATGTTTGACTAGATAACATTTCCATAAATTTCAAACACAAGATAACATGAAGTCTTCGAAACAACTAATCATCCATGGGTCAAACCCTAATCAACCAAACATAAATCTATCCAAGCATGGCCAAAATAAAAGAAATACAAAGTGGTTTATAGGTACCAAACATTTTTCAAGATGCAAAGATGAAAGAAAAATGCTCCAATCTTCCAAATCTTCAAGGTCTTCTAGGGAGGAAAAAGTATTGTGTTCTTCTTAAGTTCCCCCTTTCTTCTCTCTAAAACTCTAGTAAAAACTACCTCAAACTCGGAACTAAAAGTTGGCCAAAAGGATCCCACCAACTTTCTCCAGGTAGAGGTTCATAGCAAAAATCCAGATTCTTCACAGCACGATCCACACGGACAGTTTGTGGATCCACGCAGACCATATGGGTCTCGATGAATGGACTCTTTGGCCCATTTAATTGGCACTACTAGTTTACTCTTCTCATCCATGATCGAGCCCATTTGTGCAAGTTCTTGAGAGCCCAATTATGCCTTCCAAACTCTTTAAAGATGCTCAATTGCTCCATTAATCTTCCATAGCTAAATTAGTAGAACTTTTTTTGTTGTTGGAATATAATATTGCTAACTTATTGTCATAACTGTACTGGTGTTTCAATAATATGCAGCCTCATGATAAATTTCTGCAACCATATTCCATGATTTGATGTCTCATAGCATGCTACACATTATGATTCCCTTATGGAAGAATCTACTGAAGTGTATTCCATGAAACTGATCATCATGCTAACATGTAAAAGTATCCCGATATGGATCGGTAACCATTTTGACATCTAATAAAATCAAATCTAATACAAATGATCTCCAAAATATCTGATTTCCTATATGTGAGCATATAGCCTTCTTTTCTCTATAGATATCTCAAAACCCATTTGGATGCTTCTCAATGATGCATACCTGGGTTGCATAGATATCTTTCCAACATCCCTATAATATATGGACATATACATACTTGATCATAGATCAATTTCCCAACAAAGAAAATGTAAGAGACTTCTACATTTCTCTAACTTTAAGGTCAAATTTAGGACACTGATTGAGACTAAATCTGTCTCTTTTAGCAACAAGGGTGTCACCTGGTTTGAAATTGCATGCAAATTCTTTCAAGGATCTTAACGATGTACCTCTTATGTGATAATCCTATAATTCCATAAGGTTTTTCTCGTTGAATATGGATTCCTAATATAAAGCAAGCTTCCCCGAGATCCTTCATATGAAAATACTTTAATCTATTTATGGAAAGAAATATGTCATCAACATACAAAATCAAAGAGATATATTTACTCCCACTGAATTTGTGATATACACAATCATCTACTATATTTACCTCAAAAAAACAAACGAGATAACAAATTGATAACTTGTGGTACTATAGATGGGATATCCTAAGTTGAGGTTGTTGAGTTTGTTTATATGGATTTGAGATTTAATAACATTGTCGGTCCCTGATTCATAATCTATATACTATCAAAAGCAATAATAGGAATAGAGATTGATTCCTCCTTAAGGACAATGTTTTTAATCTTATTTTTCCATAAAACTCAATATCCTCAAAGAATGTTGATATATCTAAAATGCAAGGTCAAAATCAATGCAATTAAGAACTGACATAATGTTCTCATTTCATTCCTGAAAGTTAATTTCATTGAGTACATGAATCATAAATGTGATTAATGTTAGCAGATATAATACTAGAATTCAGATTTGGTTTTTGATCATTGCAGGGAGGATTTCCAGATACAGTACAAAGAAAAGCATTCGAACAAGAAATTTGTGTCTATTTCTATCAATCCCTTCATGTTCATCGGAGCTACAATTTGCAAATGCTTCTCTCTCCCTGCTCCACCTCCTTCCACCTTCTCCCTTTCTCTAGGACTGAGCATCATCAGGTTAGGTTTTTATCAAACCCACTGATATTTTTTTTATTTGTATATTTGCTCCATTCATGTATTTTTGTGGAGTTTTACATTGGATGTTGTATAGTTTATGCTTGCTAAACCTCAAAATTTAGTTAATTTCATATGAAGATCCGCTCAGTTAGTTATACAAAAATATGAATTCTTCTTTTTTGATGATGTAACGCCCGCGTTTCCAGGCTAGGCATAATGATGGTATAATAGTCTAGGTTAGCCTTTGTAACCCATTTTGATATAATAAGAATGTATTATTTGAGTATTATGTGTTTTATGCTTAATTGCTTAATTGTGTGGCTTAAATGAATTAAGAATAAAAATAAGCGTGAAAATAAAATGTTAGATAAGACCTATATCAATACATGAAGTGGTAGTGTTCGTAACGAGGTTTCCGAATATATAAAAAATGCCGAAATCCAAGTTACAACGAAGAAGTTATGACCTGTCGAAGTTTCGCGACAGAACCGGCGCGACACAGCGTGACGTAAATAGTGAATTTACAATAGAGCGATGTCTAGCCTTAGTGATCTAAACGAAAGTCATAGATTATGTTAAACCGAGAGCGTGCATGAAAAGAACGTCTAAATCTGAGTTCGTATGAAGAAGTTATGATTTTTCGAAGTTTCAGCTTAGCTGTAGGCAGCCCGAAGTTCGAATTTGAGATCGAGCGAGTTTGAGCCAAAACAATCTAAATGAGAATTGAAGATCTCATCGATAGTAGTCCAACCAAAGAAAGACAGACAAAAACGGACGTCAGACGAAGAAGTTATGAATTTCTAACGGAGTTTTCCTGTCCCGGCCTACTAAAAATAATATAATAAAATTTAAATTCAAAATTAGCCAATGGAGTCTAAACGAGAGTTGTAGAGCATAATCTCACCTACGCGTGGATATAAAGAACGTCAAAAACGGAGATCGTACGCGAATGTTATGGAAGTTCAAAGATTGGGGCACAAACTTCGAGGCTGAGCTGGAGGGGAACACCATGCGTTCCTTTAGGGAACGCACTGCGTTCGGGAACGCCATGCATTTGTTTAGGGAACGCACCGCGTTCGGGGCACAGTGTCAGTGGTCAAATCCGAAGTTCATAAGCAGTGACGTATGTGGGAACGCAGGGAACGCCCAGCGTTCGAGGCCGACTCCAGTACCTATGAAATGGAAGCAATGCTTCCGAATTTTGTTGCTCCTTTCTTCTCTTTCACTCCGTATTGCATCGTTTTGCGTGCAAAGAATTACCCCGAAGCCCCGGTATCATCCCGAGACCCGAAGCAAGTCCCGAAGCCCCAAAGATCCCGAGAAGTAAAGTTTCCCGAGCCGAAGCTCTACCCACGAGAAGCCAATTTTTGTGAAGATCTTCCAGACCTACCGAAGAATACTACTTCTACAAGCCGTAGTACTGTCCGATCATCTTCTGATCAAGTGAGTGTATACTTCCCTTTCATATACCCGATAAAATACAAGTATCGATTGAATGTATTAAGTATATGTTTTATGTGGGTGTATATTCCCTCTCTTCTAACACATGGATACGAAGTATCTCCTATAGAATACGTGTTATGTGTGTATGAATATATGTGTATATATATGTTATCTGTTTATTTGGAATGAATATCGAATGAATATCTTTTCAGTTTTAATTCCCATATGAATGCATATGTATATTTTTATCTACAAAAATGTTGGGTAGAACTTGGGTAGATAGTTGATGTGTGATAAACTGATGAGAGACCTCGATGTGATTGTGATCTAGTCATTCAGCAGAATATGGATGACGACCACATACTTTTCTAGATAGTTCTATGGAATACTGGCAGACTCATAATGTAAGGTCCTTGATGGAAGGATCTTCACCAATGATCAATCAAGCAAATGAAAATAAAGAAGAAATGGAGTAGAAGTGGAATGAAACTTGAGCTTGCATACAATTCACACACGAAATTTTCTGATACAACTCAATGGACCGAAAACTAGTAGTGAACAACTGTAGATCAACTACTGATAGCCTGACAACCTATATATACCAAAATGGACCGAAAACAGGTTTCGGTCAGGCTGAACGAAAGCCTGTTTTCGGTCACTTCCCAACCGAAAGCTTGCCTAGACTGAAAACGTCAAACACACACAAAAGACTCCAAAATACATTGACAAATGCCCTAACTCATCTATACATTGTTGCCTAGCCCAAACCATATATATTGGCCCTTCAATCTCCCCCTTGGTTTGGTGATAGCTTGGACTCAGTCTTTATCAATCACCAGCACGTCTGACTTTCCCATGGCTCCATTCCACATCTCCTTTTGAATAATATCAGCAACCATGGTAGTGTACTCTTTAGCAGCAGACTCAAAAAGGTCTTCAGCCACCTTGATCTGATGATGAGAAAGCTGATGTATATCCCACCTTCCAAACTGTAGCAAATCCCTCTTGTCATACAAACGAATACATCCATGTTCAAGTTTCATGACAGCGGAAGCTGTAGTTTCATCAAACACCCAGTATTGCATGGATTTTAGAGATCCATCTGGATGGTTCTGAAGGATAGGAATCTGCTTTACTTGATTAGTAGCAGGCCACATCACAGACCGAAGAGGCTGATTGGTTTTGGGATCAATGACACTCGGGTATATCTTGATGATAGACTATGCAGTCTTCATTGAGGGAAAGCCCTTTGCCACTTGACCTTCCAAAAATAACTTGAACTGTGTCGCCTTGGTTTCATTTGATGGATTTGCAAAAGGAGCCTTAGACAATTCCGTAAGATCAACCCTGGTCCAAGAGTAGAAGTTGTGAGCATCTTTATACAATTCGGTATTTCCACTCTTCCTTCTCACGATCCACATTTTCAGAGTGTCGTGGAATCCCCATGAGATGATCCCTGACCTATCACCATATACGTCCCTGAAGCGATTTTCTCCAAGATCCGTAAAGGTGATGTTTGGTTGATCCCCGAGAGCATTCTGATCCGAGCTCCTCTTGAATAAAAATTGACCCTTCTCAGCAGACTTGGCTAGTTTAGCACGTTTTAATGCCATGACATTTGGAGCCTGCGCTGGTTCTTTGTCAAAACGATTGACAATCGTGGTTGTTCTTGTAGGAGGTGGAACTACGGGAGAAAACGATTGGGAAGATAGACCCTTGGCTCATCGACAAATGATTTGAATTTTTCACCAAATTCTTCTTCCAGCTTCTTCTTCAAATCATAATAGCTGGCGGTCAGCAAACCAAAATGCGTCTGAAGATCGGTGATCTGCTTTGTCTTCAGAGCTTTATCTTCAAGAAGATCAGCAACTTGAATATTGAGCTTGGCGTTCTCAGTTTGAAGGTCTGCAACCTTGATATCAAGCTCGATATTTTTCTGGTTCAGCACACCAATCTCCTTTCTCAGCTCAGGCACTGAGGCATCATCATCTCTAGATATACCTTTCTCAAAGGATATTCCTTTTCCGCGTGAGGAGTGAGTTGGACTTGATTGCTGGGCCAAATGAATGGCTAGTCTCTCAGAGACAGCATCATGATAAGGCCTTGGAGGAGACGATCTCAGGCCAGCAGACCAACCACCAGCTTCATGGATAGAGCTGGGATTTTCTTGAATGGGCACAGATGAGGAAGGGGCAACTGTTGTAGATGGAGAAGTCTCTGTGGTTTGAGTTTGATCAGGAAAAATTACTCCCACCCTTGTATCGATTCTGCATCTTTTCATCGGGGGTTGGGAGGTCAGGACTGTCTGGGAATCACTTGTAACTGGCTCGGATGTAGGAACCACATTATCAAGGGGAGGAATCCCTGATGATGTGTCCATTTGAGTTGAAGAATCAGCCACTTGAACGGTAACCGGAGGCTCAACTTCTCGATCGTCAGCTTTCTCCCTTATCTCCAGTGTTGAATTGGCACCATCATCGATATCTTTGAGGAAGTCATCGAGGTTTTCATTTGACAATGGGTGCTCAAGTCCAGTAAAATGCATCGAAACATCATCTCTGTCGTAACCAGACAGGTCAAGATCCTCATACTAATCCTCTCCTTCTCCTTCGGTCTCAGTAAATTCTTATGTAGTTCCCTCACTGAAGTCACTCTGAACCGCCACGTTTGTGATATCATGCTCCTCAGTAACAATGGTGGTTGGAGCAACATTTTCAATCTCATGGTCTGAAACGGTGATGACATCATCATTCATATTTGCATGTTCTGACGATGCTTGATCAGTTGACATTTGTTCAGACGACCCATGGGATTCTGAAGAGTCTGACAGCTCAGCAAACTTTCCAAATTTCTCGAGAGGGTACTTCCCTTGGAACATTATTTTCCCCTTACGGTTCTGCTTGATTAGGCTCACAGTGTTTGGTCCGAAAGCTTTCATGTCAAGTATTTCTCCTGTCTTGACCAAATTGGGAAATAGACTGTTGATGAAGATTTGAATAAATCTTGGATAGAGCAGGAATTTATCCTTCGACTTCTTGTTAGCATTAGTAACCATCTCCTCCAAGATAAACTTTGAGAAGTTAAAGTCAAACCCAGCAGCCAATGCAACGATCGTCTGAGTATTTCCCAGATATGCAGTTAACGAACACGTGAGCTAGAAACCTCCAGTAAGGAGGTAAAAGCTTCTTTAGGGTTGGTGGAAAGACTCCTTCGTATCCCATCTTCTCGAGATACTCATCAACAATTCTCAGATCGATGTTAGTCGGATAAGCAGCTTTGTCATCAATCTTTAAAACATCTCTGATGAATTGTTCAGAGATAACAATTTTGCATCCCCTGACAGAAGCTTCAATTGTCATTGATCCATTGTCTCCATTCTTGACACTTGCAGATCTCCAGAATTCGTTGATCAGGTTCAGATAAACAATGGGGTTCCAGGTAAGTGCGGTTAAAATGCAGCATTCCCTTAGCCTGTACATCATCGATTTGAACTCATTGTGTGCTACTGGAGGATCATCAAGAAGAATGGACACGTTGTGACTGTCTGCAACTTTGAGACTTGCCATTTTTATCTGCACAAAACTGGCCAAGTGAGAAAATATTTGATAATAACAAATTAAAAATTATTTTCTCAATTAATTCCATTTATTTTGGCCATTTAAAATAAGTTTCATTTAAAAAAAAATTGGTTCTCGGTCAAGACAGTTAGACCGAAAGCTCATGGACCGAACAGAGTGTAGACCGAAAGCTAATTAGGGACCGAATACAGCTCAACCGAAAGCCGTCTAAGCCGGCTTGACCGAAAATGGCTCGGCTTGACCGAAAGCCGGTTAGCCGACGAACCGAAAACGGCTCGGCTTCGACCGAAAGCTGAGAAGGACCGAAAGCTCGCCGACAGTTCAAATTTTAACGATTTAACCTCGATTTCGTGGTCGATTCACGGTAAAAATTACATGGGTGAGGTCGGAATCTTCATACCTGTAAGATAAACAAGTCGATTTGAAGGAATAACACAAAAAAAATTTCGAGGGTTTGAGAGAAATCTTGGAGGTATTCGGTCAGAGAGGATGAAATGAGGGAAGAACTGAATTCGGTGTCCCCTTTCCCTTATATACCTGGCCCAAACCCGGTTCTTCACCCATTGGCTGATCCCGATTTCAATTAGCATTAAGCCCAATACTCAAAAATTTTAAAAATAAATCATTTTGAGGATTAATTTCAAAGTAAAATAAAATAAAATAAAATATTCTAAATTTTACCAATCCTAAAAATTTAAAGACTAAAAATAAAATAAAAAACATTTTCTAAAATTTATCAATCCAAAAAATGAAAATAAAATAAAATAAAAAATACTAAAATTTTAATTCAAACTAAATTTAATCCTCTATCTTGAAAATTGATTAACTTTTTGTGATATGGGATAAAAGTTGTTAGACAATCATTTTCCATTTATCAGTATCTCTCCTTTCAAGAATAGATATGGTCGATCGCTGGTATTGTTGTCCACTTAAGCATGAAAAATTGTGACAATTTTTAGAAATTCTATCAGTGACAGGACAGATTGATCCTAAGTTACTAGATAAATATACCTAAGGATCATTTATCTGACGACGGCCAAGGATATTGTTGTCCACCTAAATTGAGCAGCGAGATCTACAGACAATCTAGAATTGTTCAATTTTAGATGTACTAGAACATGTTTCCCGCTTCCTGATATACCCCAATAATCAAGAACTTCCGAGATACTCCTTACTTTAGGTGAGCAGACTATTATTAATAGGGAGGATAGATTTAGAATGCATATGTTGTACACTCAGGTCGGATCTCTCAATCACGCAGAGAGTGAAACATATGACTGACTAGAATTTCAAAGGGATTGAGAAGTAGAAGGTTGCATATGCTGTGTACCAGGTCGGATTGTGAATCACGCAAAGGAGACAACATATGGCTAACAGATTGGAAGAATTACATAGGTAGAAGATGCAGAGAAATAGAGTTGCATATGCTGTAGTCCAGGTCGGATCTTTCGATCACACAGAGGAGGCAACATATGACTAACAGTAGGAGAGAAAGAAAATAATTTCCTACAGACCTTCTTTATCGGAATTCCCCAGTCGCCCCGTCAATATCGGAATTAAGGACAAAATCCATACATCGAGGAAAAGTTAAACCACAGTTCTAGATACGGGTTCTTTAATGTAACTGGTGGATTCTCATGTATATCTCCCTGCTCAACCTATCCAAGCGTCGTATTGTCAGGCTAAATAGAACTATCTAGGTCAGGATTTATCAAGTCTCTAGATTCC
Source organism: Lactuca virosa (assembly GCF_052849685.1). Classification (NCBI taxonomy): domain Eukaryota; kingdom Viridiplantae; phylum Streptophyta; class Magnoliopsida; order Asterales; family Asteraceae; genus Lactuca; species Lactuca virosa. Next base: position 76,484,420 of record NC_136431.1, read on the forward strand.
TTAAGTTCATCTGCACCTAGTCAAGTCCATTAAATTTTTCGTGTCTACCAGCGCATCGAACACAGAGCCTAGACGATTCAGCTTTGGTACTTTACACAGACTCAGATTGTCTGTTATCACAAGCTGATATCACTTCCCATAACATCATTTCTCAGCGATATTTTTTATTTTTCTGTTTTTCTAATATTTTTGGATTTTCTGATTTTCTATTGTTTTTGGATTTTCTATTGTTTTTGGATTTTTTTTAATTTTCTAATTTTTGTTTGGTTTTTGTTTATTTCTCCCCCTAAATTTGTGCATGGGTGAGAATGAAATTAAAATGCGCAAATTTAAACTAACCTAAACAAAAATTAATCCTCAAAGCGAATCATTTTCAAAAAGTTAACCAGCACATCGAATCGAGCTTTGTTAAACGGCTTGGTGAACAGATCCGCCACGTTATTAGTAGTGGGAACCTGTTCTAGCTGAATGAGCGAGCGCTCATAACAATCTCTGATAAAATGAACTTTGATGTCGATGTGCTTGGTTTTTGAGTGCTGGACCGGATTTTTAGCAATTTGGATCGCAACCTCATTATCACAAAATATAGTGGTTTCTTGAAAATTCAAACCGTAGTCCAACAACTAATGTTGGATCCATATGACTTGAGAACAACAGGCAGACGCAACTACATATTCTGCTTCTGCTGTTGAGGTCGAGACAGTATTCTGCTTCTTGCACTGCCATGACACCAGCCTATCTCCTAGAAATTGACATCCGCCTGAAGTCGATTTCCTGTCAAGCTCGCAGCCTCCGTAATTGCTGTCTATAAAAGCATAAAGATCAAATTTGGAATTTTTCGGATACCAAAGACCCAGTTTTGGGCTGCCTTTGAGATACCGAAAAATCCTTTTAACAGCAATAAGATGAGACAGTTTAGGATTAGCCTGGTAGCGCGCGCATTGACAGACCGCAAACATAATGTCTGGGCGACTTGCAGTGAGATACATCAGCGATCCGATCATCGATCTGTAGTACGTTTGATCTACGGATTCGCCTTCAAGATCAGGAGTCAGCAGTGGTCTCTCTGCCATGGGCGTCAAGGCAGGTTTGGCGTCTCTGAACCCGAACTTCTCGAGCATATCATCCACATATTTGGCTTGATGAATCAGGATTCCGGCTGAAGATTGTTTGACCTGAAGCCCCAAAAACGTGGTCATCTCCCCCAACGAACTCATCTCGAACCGCTTTTTCATGACGTCCTCGAACTCCTTGCATAGCTGAGGACTCGTCGACCCGAAAATGATATCGTCCACGTATATTTGGACAAGAATCTGGTCTGGACCGACATGCTTGATGAATAGGGTCTGATCGATAGTGCCGCGGGAATAGACATGGTCGAGCAAGTGTTGTGTGAGGGTAGCATACCAGGCTCTGGGAGCTTGATGCAGTCCATACAAATCCTTGTCTAACTTGTAGACATGGTTAGGAAGTTTTGAGTTAACAAACCCAGGAGGTTGGTCAACATAAATCTCCTCCTTCACATTCCCATACAAGAAAGCCGTCTTGACGTCCATTTGGTATACGGTGAAGTTCATGTAGGAAGCATAGGCGAGGAAGATACGAATAGCCTCCAAGCGTGCCATCGGACCATAGACTTCTGTATAATCAAGACCCTCAATTTGTCTGAACCCACGGACCACCAATCTCGCCTTATTACGGACAATGACACCCGAATCGTCTTGCTTGTTCCGAAACACCCATCTAGTGTCGAGAGATTTCTTGCCTTTAGGCAGCTCCACCAACTTCCAAACCCCGAGCTTTTTGAATTAATTTAGCTCGTCATGCATGGCATCCACCCAGCTGGGCTCATTCAAAGCCATTTCGACGTTCTTGGGCTCTATTTGAGAAATGAAGCACGAATAGAGACATGTGTTGACGTCTCCACTCTGGCTTCTAGTTTGAACTCCGTCGCCCAGCTGACCAATGACGTTTTCTATCGGATGATCGCGCTGTATGCGAGAGGGGATTTCGTGACTGATGTCATTGATTGAAATGGGAAGATTATGGATATTAATAGCTCCGTCATTTGCTGAAGAATCCACGGTAGATGTACCAGCTTCGTTTGGTGGATTTGCTACAAACTCATCAGCGATTTGATCGGGAAAGAGAAGATCCATCAGATTTTGAGTGACAACGGAAGTATCTTGGTTCATGAACTCTCTTTCAACTGGAGTTAGAGGAGTAGCATCATCATCTAGAGCAGATTGATGTGTTGAGGACACAGGAGAAGCGATTGGAACAGTAGATTCCACCGGAGGATCAGTAGCAGAAACCAATGGTGGTCTGTAGACAACCTCTTCATCTTCTTCTTCAATGATATTCTTCGAGCCAGAGGTAGACCCAGCTTGGTTATCAGTCAACACACTAAAAGATTTGAATAGTGATGTGTAGTCAAATAGCCAATCAGGACCCACCCTAGCGTCCGTTTCATTCTCTTCAAGCCAGCGAACATTGAAAGACTCCACGATTTGCTTCGTCTTCTTGTTGTATACCCGGTAAGCAGTACGAGCAGCGTATCCGACAAAATAGCAATTATCCGCTTTTGCATTGAACTTTGGGTTGGATTCCAAGTGGAGAAGGGTGCAAGGACAGCCAAATACTCTGAAATGGCTGACAGACGGCTTGTGTCCATAGAGAATCTCATACGGGGTTTTCATCTGGGCTTCGTTGATCAGAACACGATTTTGAACCTAACACTCAGTGTTGATCGCCTCTGCCCAAAAGAAAACTGGAAGTTTAGAATCACAAAGCATCGTCCTTGCGGCGTCTTGTAATGTCCGATTCCTCCGCTCAGCAACACCATTTTGTTGTGGTGTCCGAACAGAGCTAAATTGACGCACGATTCCTTTCTCAGCACAAAAATGATCAAGAACAGCGTTCTTGAACTCTGTTCCATTATCTGTGCGTAGCGCTTTCACTTGGTGGTTGGTTTGGTTCTCGATCATTACAATGAACTTCTTGATGAGGTCAGCGATCCCAGCTTTGTTGGACAAAAAGAAGACCCACATGAAACGAGAGAAGTCATCTATCACAACGAGGCAGTACGAATTTCGGTTGATGCTGAGAACGTTGATCGGACCAAACAAGTCCATGTGCAACAACTGGAGCACCTGACTGATGGAGTTGACCTGCTTTGGCATATGTGGTTTCCGATGTTGTTTGCCTTGAGTACAAGAAACACATTTTTCAAAAGTAATAAAATCTCTGACAGGTAGACCGCGGACCATTTCGTTCTTGGCACACCGGTTCAGGTTCTTTGCATTTGCATGGCCAAGTCGATGATGCCACAGCATTGCGTTTTGTTCTGAGACTTTGGAAAAGAGACAAGTGACTTCATCAGGTACATTGCTGTTCATGTCGATAATATAGGCGTTCCCATCCCGCTTTGATTTTACGAGAATCCACTCCTTCGGAATGACAATGCCCGGCTTTAAGATTAGACATTCTTTATCGGTGAAGTGTGTCGAGTAACCCTTGTCGCAGATTTGAGAAACACTCAGCAGACTGTGCTTCAGCTCAGGAGCATAGTTGACATTCTCAAAACTAAGCGCTCCGTTCGTCACCGTTCCTTTCTGCGTTATCTTTCCGCCTTCTCCGCTCGCAAAGCAGACATATCCCCCATTAAATGTCTGAATGTTGCGCAGTTGGGAGATATCTCCAGTCATGTGTCGGGAGCAGCCGCTGTCGACATACTAGGGTCTGACGACATTCCTCTGCAACTGTCCCTGCACGATGAGCGGAATCATTTAGATTTGGGGACCCAGGTCATTACAGTCCTGGGTTGACCCTTAACTTTCACAGATTCATCTTTCAACTTCTCTTTTGATTTTTCTTTTTCAACAGATACAGAGGAGGATGATGACTGATCAGATTTTAATTTTGGCATCCACTGATATTTAGGTTTTGAAACAACTTTCTTTTAAGTTTGCTCCGAGCCAGTGGATTTTCTACTCGAAGAGTTTGAAGATCCAGACCTACTCTTTGACGAAATCGACTTTGGCTTAGCTTGGGTCGATTTTGGCAAACTATTTGTGAATTTATTGAAAACCTATTTGTTCTTTTAAAAACCTACCATTTTCTTGTTTTGATTTGTTTTCCAATCATCATCTCGAGAGCGAGTTCTGGAGGATTTTCTAATTAAAGATCGTCCTCGAGACTCATTCTCTCCTCTTTGTGACAAATAATGCACAAACATCCGATTTAAACAATTTCTGGCAATATGACCAGCAGTACCACAGTTGAAACAAATTTGTTTATTATCATTGGAACTGGTACTATTCTTGTCAGATTTCTTGCGTTTATTAACATTTCTAGCATTTTCACATTTGCAAGAACAAGCACTAGATTGTGTAGCAAACATGGAAGATGTAGAAGCATTCAAATCAGATTTAGCAACTTTATCAGAAACAACACCATTATTTTCACAATTATCAGTCTGAAACAACACACCACCAAAAACAAAAACATTAGTGTTTGAATTTAACACAGATTCATCACAAAATTCAACACCAAATTTAGACACAGAATTATTTGACTCAGACTTTTCAGCTTCTTGCTCCCCCTGAACTACTGACATATCTGCACTTGAGGTAGAAATGTTAGTATCCAAAATTTTATCATTTGAGCATGTTGCTTCTTCAGAAGCAGGCTTTCCATAAACTAAGAAAGGTTCTTTATCAATCTCTTCTTGAGATAGAGGAATGACAGTATAGGTATGATTGAATGGAGGAGGGACACTCTCAAAACCTAATCCTACTTTCTTTTGGTTTCCACATGTAATGTCCTTCCACTGCATCTGTCCCTCTATCATTTTTGCAAGTACTTCACTTGACCCATCGAATTTGTTAAAAATAAATTCAGCATTTTCAAGACGATTTTTCAATGAGTCAAGTTCAGCAGTCACAACAGCAAATTTTCTTTTGAGATGATCACAGTTCTCGCATTTGTTGCAGTACTCCTCTTGCAGTTTCTTAAAGTCCTTTGTTTTATTCTCTAATTGTGTTTTTAAAGGCTTTTGATTTTTCCTAAGTGTGTAACCCTCATACTTAAGGTCCTCGTTCTCTCTCTTGATTAATTCAATTTGCTCACGTAAGAATTTAACAGTTTTCATGCAAGATTGAGAGCAACCAAATTTACTGACCTCGGGTTTGGCTGGCTTAGGAGTAGTTTGCACCATGAACGCAAACTGAAGATTCATCATCTCTTCTTCAGGGTCTTTCTCTGCTTCTTCCTCCACACAATCCTTAATTTGAGCAAGATGCGCATTTTCAGGTCCTGAAATATTCAGAGCCTGAATTTGATCTTCCCAATCAAAGGATTGGGCCACCATCGCCAAGTTAGCTGTCTGATTGCTTGAAGAAGATCCCTTGTTGACATAGGTCACCGGCACCATGGTTCGCTCAGAATTCTCTCTTCGATCTGGCTTTGGACATTCCCTTGCAAAATGCCCAGGCTCATGGCAGTTGTAACATCGCAGTTTTCCTTTGTTGAATCCCACTTTCTTGTCGGAATTTACACTCCAATTGTTCTTTCCTGTTTTCTTGGAGAACTGCTTTGCCCTGAAAACCGCCATGGCCATTTGCTATGTAATGTCCATCTCTTCCACATCCTCAGGATGGATCTGGTCTAGGTCAGCAAATGAGAGTTGTGGGTAGAGTTCTCCGGCCACAAAAGTGTTGTATCAGTTTACCAAACCAGTGGCGAGGGCCAGATTGTCTTCCTTCTCTTTTAAAGATGAAGCTTGAGAGCTGATTCCATGAGATTGAATGGGTGCAGCTGTGGATGAACCAACACTAGAACCAACTTGTTGAGCTAAAGTTTGAGGTTGAGGAACTTGAATGTGTTGCATTTGAGGGATAATATATGAAGTGGGCTAATGAGTCACATAGGGTTGAACTTGTGGAACATGAGAAACTGGAGGAGCTTGAGGGGTTGAGAAACTTGAGAAAGCAGTGTTGCTGGTAGTTTGGATCCCAAGATTTGCTGTGGAGTATGAATTAACATGATTAATATCCCTTTGCTTATCATCGAGATCGCAAGCCTTAATGATTGCCATCGTTTCAGCTAAACTCAACCTGTTCAAATCTTTGGTCTTTTTAATCACTGAGACATTCATATCCTAGGATTTTGGTAGAGAGTTTAGCAGCTTCTTGTTTATCTCTGACCTAGTCACCATAACACCAGCAGAGCTCATTTCTGTGGTAAGTGTGATAAATCTCTGCAACTGATTCTCAAGTGTTTCTCCCAAGACATGGTTAAACATATTGAACTTTTGTCGCAGCATGTCTTGGCGACTATGTTTCATGTCTTCGTTGCCTTCATAGACTTCTATAAGTGCTTCCCATAAGGCATTTGCTGATGTATACTCACGGAAACCTTGAGCAATTTCCGGAGATAATGCCATGGTAAGTGTAGCAAGAGCCTTTTCATGCTCCTCGACTCTCTCAAAATCATCATCGGTGTAGTTCTCAACTTGCTTATCAATTATGGTTCCATCTTCCAATGTGGTTGTGATGCGGATTGGACCTCTAAGAATGCTTCGCCATATCTTGAAATCCTTCATTTTGATGTACTTTTCGATCCGATATTTCCATTCTGGAAATCCTTCCGTGGATAACAGACGGGGAATTCGAGAAGTGGTTCCCATAATCGCATCTAATTCATGATGAGCTGACATGCTTTGAGATTCCATTTTTTTATTTATTTTTTATTTATTTTTTATTTTTTTTAAATTTTTAATAAAAATTAACTTGAAAGGCAAACAAAAAGATCAAGGAAAGTGGTTTTCGGTTGAGTGGTGATGACCGAAAACAAGGAATTCGGTTGAAAGGAGAAACAAGATAAAAGAGGTTTTCGGTTTCTGAATGATAAGGGGTTTTCGGTTTATGAAGGATCAAGGGTTTTCAGTTTATGATGATAAGGGGTTTTCGGTTTATGAAGGATCAAGGGTTTTTGGTTTATGATGATAAAGGGGGTTTTCGGTTTCTGAAGATCAAGGAGTTTTCGGTTGAAGAACAGTTTTCGGTTTCTGAAGATTGAAGAGTTTTTGGTTGAAGAATAGTTTTCGGTTTCTGAAGATTCAAAGGATTTTGGATTTTCGGTTTCTGAAGATTAAACCGAAAACTAACAGTTTTTAATGAAAAACTTAGATTTTCTATCCGATTTCGATTTCCACACACTGAAAATACCAACTGCAGCTTCAAAACACACTAGATCTGACAGAAATCGGTTGAAGATAGATTTTCGGTTGATGAAGATCAAACCGAAAACAATAAGATTTCAAGCGAAAAGCTGAAATCCAAGCAGATCTCAATTCCACACCAAAAAAATTGTGATCTGATCTTCAAAACTCGAGCAAACAATGAGCTTCTAGATACTGAAATTGTGAACAACACGGCTGTGAAGCACCGAAAACTGAAAAACACACTTGATTGACACCGGACTTGCTCTGATACCAATTGTAAGGTCCTTGATGGAAGGATCTTCACCAATGATCAATCAAGCAAATGAAAATAAAGAAGAAATGGAGTAGAAGTGGAATGAAACTTGAGCTTGCATACAATTCACACACGAAATTGTCTGATACAACTCAATGGACCGAAAACTAGCAGTGAGCAACTGTAGATCAACTACTGACAGCCTGACAACCTATATATATACCAAAATGGACCGAAAACAGGTTTCGGTCAGGCTGACCGAAAGCCTGTTTTCGGTCACTTCCCAACCGAAAGCTTGCCTGGACCGAAAACGTCAAACACACACAAAAGACTCCAAAATACATTGACAAATGCCCTAACTCATCTATACATTGTTGCCTAGCCCAAACCATATATATTGGCCCTTCACATAACGTGTAGGTGTAATGAACTTGGGTGTTCATTTGTTGTATTCTATCCCCCTCATGGTTGCCTTTAGGATATCTATTGTTGAGGAAACCCCTTTGCAGTAATGTCCGTCCCGATGAAAAATCCTAGATTAGGTCCCTGGTAATAGTGGTTGTCTTAGGGACGTAAAGTGAGGATAACGGGAATGGGTAATTTGGTTATTGTTGGTTGGTGAATTTAAATATAATATTTATTGTGGGTTGAAAACCCTATATGCTCACCAGGCTCCCAAGCCTGACCCACTTAGTTTATTTGTATTACAGGAAGTGGCGCAAGGGCATAAGTTGGAGAACTTGTGAAGATATTTTGTTTATAAGCCTGTTGTTATATATAACTGTGTATGGCTTGTAATACGTCGTTTATGCTTTTTGGTCTGTATCGGAACATGACATCCCGAGTTTTGATATCTAATGAAAATACATTTCTTTATGAAATGTTTGGTAAATATTATTTTATCATGTTTTGTTTGGGAACAAATTCCGCAACTCTTTTAAATCAATGGATTTACTCTGAAATTAATTTTAAAGCATAAATGAAACCGGTCTTTTCTGGCCGAGATTTTGGGGATGTCACAGATGATTTAATATATAAATTCGTCAACGATTCATATATTATTATTTCTTCTTAATTTCTCACTTTAATAGAAAGATTTCTACACTTGATACACTTGGGAAGGCAAGAAGACTGTGGAATCCATCACCGAATGTATTTCACACAATGTAGGTAACATGTATAAGGTGTGAGTGAATTTTATAGTTTAAAAATGAACATTCATTTTATAATTCTTTACTTTTTGTTGTATTGCTATTGTCTACCGCAGCAACAAATCACCCACATCCAAACCTTGTAGCTTATTGTTTCATAGTTGGCACCCATTGAGTAACAGGTCATATGAGGGAACTTTTTCAGTGATCATGGGCGGATCTGTAAGTCAATAAGGGTATTTTTCTACTTATTTCAAATAAAATAATATGGAAATTTGGTTTTAGTGTCTACCAATTTTGATGAAATTCCTATTAGGCAATCTATTTTTTGAAGATTCAAAACAAAAGAAAATTTATATTGGTAAAAATAGATACTCAAGAATCAGGTCTTTTCGTTCCTTTTTATATTATGATATGTTTTATCATCTTTAAAAAATATCTAACTCAATATAAAATATGTTATAAGAACTAAGATTTATAGAATAGTTCACTTGATTAGCTTTAATGGTAACCGAAAACAACATTCTAGATAAAATGTCCTATAAATGCCAACTTAAAAAAAGATAGTTAACATTGGCAATTATTGAGAACAAATTAAGTTTTTTGATTTTCTATTTTGAGTGAAACCATTATATCGACATATAAATTCCTAAAGAGTTGGTGAACAGGAATGTTTTCACTCTCAATTTGGCCACACAAATTTCTATAGGTTAACACAATTGCCACACCTTTTTGGGATTTTACACTCACCTCCCTTCCCTTTCTTTTCTTATTTTACACTTACGTCACAAATTCCCTATCATATTCCACCGCCACCACCGCTATTGTTCTCCAGTCAGCTTCCAACTTCTCGAACCTTTCCATAACTATCCTTTCCATCACTATGCCACCCGACCTGCACAAAACATTTTGTTCTCTCTTCGCTGCTTCGTTCATATGAAGAAGGTGGATCTTCCAGGTTTGTGGTGGTTTCCATGAAGAGGGTTTGTGAAATTGAAGTACACACCTGAAATCGGCGTGAAGAGGCTATGGTGGTAAGGAGCATCGCCAGTGAGGGATCAAAATTTCGATTATGAAATTCAGATTAAGGGTTTAGTGGTTAGGCTAGGGTTCTAAATCAACAGCAACAACTTTAGGGTTATGCTTATCATATCAGAATCCCGACCCATTTGTTTGAACTGAGGAAAATCACAGCACACCGCCATTGCCACAGTCTATTTCCTCCACTCTTAACAATATCAATGATGGAAGGGAGGACTTGTCTTCTCTTTTCTAGAACCACTTGAACTGACGGCGGTGTATGGTAGCTGACTCGCTTGACTCCGGGGTAGCTAATGATGTCCTTGGAATCAAGTAAAAAAATAATTATGTCTTTTCTTAGTTCTTTCATTTTCTGATACCTTCATCTCGCACAGTTTACTGTTGGTGGACGTCCCTCCTTCATAACCATGAACACGATTTCTCGGACCTGGTACACAATCAGCAGTTCGTTTCTTGTGATTCAACACTATTAATTTTGGTGCTATTTTTTATTTGCATCACAGTTTCTATCGGATGTCTTAATGTTCATCTTTTATTCTAAAATTGAAGATTTACTACAAAAACTACATCAATCATCACTAGTTTTGATTTGGTCTATATGAACAATCAGTTTTTGGAACAATCACCTATTTGATTTCATAAAATTGGGATAATGGTATTGCTTTTGATTTGCACTCACTTATATGGAATGCACCACTCACTTGAAAATTGTCATTGGTGTCCTGCTTGATTCGAAGTGAAGCTCATCAGGGACTCTTTGATTTCTATATGCCTCTCCCTAACCCTAACTATAGTATTCGTTCATAGTTAGCAATTTTTTTCCTAAATTTTGGATTTGGGTTGATTTTAATTCGTTGGTGAGATGAATGAATTTGAACAAGGTAGAAAGTTAATGAAGAGGAATTGTATACGAGTAATCGAATATGAATCAGAGTTAAACAAGTTCAGATCAAATAAGAACACGAAATGTAAATATAATCTGGTTTCAGCTTTATTACTCTCAATGAACTTGGATACAAAAAACAGACTACGAAATGGGAAAACTCGTTAGTCTAAGTCTAAGCTCAGTCCCTATTTATAGGAACAGGAGAGTACAAAAAATACTAAGTCTAAACATTAAGCTTCGTATAAAATTGACTTAGTAAATAGGTTACATACGAAATGGACACTACACTATTCGACTTTTTACAATATTTCGACCCTAACATTCTCCCCCTTTGTAAACAAGTCGAAGATACTCAGTTTGTAAGAACCTGAGCAACTGAGTGCATCGTCCTTCGTATGTCGGAGTACCAAGTAATGATCTTCCTTACCTCCTTCTTGTCTCCTTCGTTATTCTTCGTGCAATTATTCATACGAACAATGAAGTTCGTATATTGAGACGATGTATATCGTTCTATCTCTGCAACTTGGAATAAGAACCTCTTAGCCTTCCCCTTCGTATCCTTTCCAGCAAAGACCATGCCAAATGGTTTTAGGCATATCTCCCCATCATCATACTTCTTGAGTTCAGTTTGGGCCTTCGTAGGTTCCATCGCCACAGTAACTTTCCTTTCAATGCCCGAAGCCAGCTCTTCGTCAGTCAGGGCCAGACAATCATAATAATTGTCAATGAAAATTTTAAGGTGTGCAAGACCAAGTCGAAACACATCCTTGTCTGTACCCTTTAGCTGAGATGCTTCCATGTCTTTTAGAATCAATGCAACTTGAATAAGATCATTCAAGTTCATTAGTGGGAAGTCAGCTACATTGAAGTCTATTTCCTGGTTGTTCGCACGAACAACATGATACCTGAATTTCTGTATCATGTCTTCGAACATTACGTCTTTCTTGATTGCAACAACTTTCTTGATCTTGATTAAGAACCAGACTTCGTCTTGTTCTTTTCCGAGCATAGCATGAAAACGAATCTTCATGTGCACGTAGTCATCAGGGTTTTTAAACTTTTCACTAACTTTGTATTGAGCAGTTATAAACATCATTTCGTTTATTGGAAAGTCTAACCGGCTCATGTCAGTATTAGCTATCGAGTAACTCCTCCTTGGCTTCTTTTCGAATGCATTCATATGATTGAATACAACTCGAGACTCGATAGATTCATATGAGTAAAGCTTCTTGGGATCACCTTTTTCCATGCCAGGTGGGTCATTTTCCCTCAGCCTCAAAACACTTTGAATTTGACGTTGAAGCTCGATTTCAGCTTTAATTTCAGCTTTCTTTTCTTCTTTGGTTTTCTCTACTACAACCCCTTTTCCTTTTCCAACATCCAAAGCTTTTGGCTTTGAACTCGAACTTCCCCCTTCAGTAGCTGACCCAATTACAATCCCCTTCGAAATTTGTGATGAGATAACCTTCCCAACCACCTTCGCGTCTTCAGTTGAAGTTTTAACCCCATCTCCCTTTGGATCATTTTTCTTTTCAACCTTCGATCCTTTGCTCACTTTACCCTCTCCCCCTTGCACCCCTGTGAAAGCAGGTGGGGCATTTTGCGGCAGTATCTGAGCAAACTTGGAAATAGGAGCAACCGCCTTTTGTATGACTTGATCGAGAACATTTAACTTCTGAGTGAGAAACTCAGGAGTTAAAAATGTTTGTTGAGAATGCTTCGAAACAAGTTGCTTCAACTCATCAAGTAGGTCAACCAACTTTGCAAACTGAGCTTTAGCATCAGTTGCTTGAGCTTCGAACTGTGGCATCGTCTCTTGCAAAGTCTGAATGAAATTAGTAACTGCCCCAGCGATAATATCGACTTTCCCTTGAATTGAAGTGTACTGAGAATGAACTTCTTGTATCTCTTGAGTAACTTCCTTCTTCAATTCTTCAAGTTTGAGGTTCACATCTTCACGAACCTTTTTGACATCCTGTACGAAGAGAACATGACGTTCCTTCGCAACAGTTTTCAACTCTTGTAAGGCTCCTTCGAATATCCCACCTTGAGCTTTAATGTGAAGCTCATTGTTTTTATCAGATAGGTCAAGCTTTTCTTGTAATCTTCTTTGAGCAGCTTTGAGCAATACGTCAACTTCAAGACCCGAAACTGAATGCTTGGCACCCGAAACAGCTTGGGACTGAAGGATAGAATTCAACTTTCGATTCAAAATCTTAAATTGCTTGCCCGACATCAACATGTGATCGGGAATATCCTCCTCTTCCGAATCAAAGTGTAGATCATCAAAAGTTCCTCCGAAACCTCCTCCTTCTGTTTCTTCATCGGAATTACGTTTTGATGGTTCTGTTGATTGTGATGAAAAGAGAGTGGTGATTGGTTGTTGTAGGATTTGGTCAAATATGGGAGCAGTAGTGGCAGTTGAATTGGGTAGGATAAAGGGTGGTAGTGAAACAAACGAAGTGGTTGGTGGTAATGAAGTGGATAGAATAATGGGCTTCGAAAAGTCGACACTCGTAGTCACATTTGCTCCCGTATCAGATACGTTAGCAGTGATGTGTGAAATAGGAACCTCCTCATGAAATGATTTGGATACCACTATTTCGAGTGGAAGTGTAGTTGTAGTGGAAATGGTAGAAACATGTGAAATTGATGAGATAAGAGGCATAGAAGTTACCATAGGAGCAATTGAAAGTAACGGAGTTTCGGGGACTGCTTCATTATCTGAAGAGTCGTCTCGGACCACTAGTCTTCGTTTATACCTCTTCTCAGTGATGTGCTTCGCAACATCATGAGCTCTTCTCTTTTTGGATGATGGAGAAGCAGGAGCAGGTATTTCCCGGATGACAACCCCTTTGCTGCTAACTTGAGTTTTTCGAACGGTCTGAGAGTCTTCAGACGAAGTTCGTTTTGATGAAATGTTACGAAGTCGCTTAAGAACTCCTGACTTTGTAGGAACCACTTCTTTCGAAGGCCGTGCTTCTTTCTCCTCTGGCTTCTTTGAATCATCCCCCTTTACTTGCTTAGGTGACGACTTATTCTTTGTGACTTTCAATTCATCACCATCTGACTTCGTTTTCTTAGATGGCTTTGAGGAACCAGCTTCGACTTCAAGTAAGACCCCAGTTTGCACATTAGGGTTTACATTTTTCAAGTACTTCACCAAGATCTTATGAGTTGGATTCACCTTTTTGAGCATTGCATCTGGAATTCGAGCAACACTTGTGAACATTTTCTCATCATCTTCAACAGTCTTGGGAAATTGATATTTCGAAAACTCAGCAACCTCCTCACCCTCAGGGACTTGAATTCCCTCTTTCTCATAAACCTTCTCCAAAATCAGACTCCAGTACCTAGCACACGAAATGCCCTTGGCAACACTTGTGTTTTCTAGGCTTTTGGTAAACTCCTTCCAAAGTTGAGTGGCATAGTCTACACTCAGATCATAGTATAGACCCATTATCATGGCATAAACTTCCAATCTGCCCTTGTCTAAGCCCACAGTGTGTCCTGTCAAGCACCTTAGACAGATTCCGAAAAGAAAGTTCCACATACAGGGAAGACCTGACTTCTTGAAGTCACTAATCTTCTCGAGTGGGGGTTGATGACCCATCTCGTTGAACATGAACATTATTTGTTTGTTGTTGGGCTTGAAGAATGGTGGAGAGTTGGGAATCTACAAGAACTTCGTAAACATACTCTAAGTAAGACGAATCCTTCTGTCATTCACCAGGTTGAATGTGACATGCAGCCATTGACAGCCATGTCATCGGAACAGGGAAGGAGTTGAACATTGCAGTTGAAAGCCCTGATCGTTTCAGAGCAACGATGAGCATCTTCAGTTCATCTGGATACAATGAGACATTTGATTCGACCTGGTAGTTGGTGCTTTGAATCTTCATTATGGGTTGAGAAGAAACTTCTTCTGTGGTTGATTGATGAACAACAGCCATTGTTGAGTTAAAATCTTTGAGAGCAAATTAGGGCTTTTTGATCTTTTGAGAAATTTTGAATCGCGTAATGAACACTGTAAAAGGAATTGCCTTTTATAGGTATCCCAAAATTAATCTGAACCATTTCTCATTAAATATTAGGCCACGTCTTTCCTGGAAACTCGCAGTAGTAGCTGTTGTAATGATCATGTTCAATAAAGTGCCTTGAAACTAGGGCCAAGTTGCCAAACGGTTACTTTAGACTGTTCGTGAGTACTTGTGGATAAGATCGAACCCTTCGGATTGGAGGCTAGGCTCTTTTGTTTTTGGGATTCGAAATGAAGTCATTTGCCAAACTTGTGAAATCTTCAGTCTAAGTTGGTATTGCTTAGAACCTCAAGGATTTCGTGAGTGCAGTGTATCAAAAGAAAAGATAAGAAGCAAATTTAACAAAACTTTGGATTCTGTGATGTCAATTATAATGACACGAGAGCAGTTAAACCCCGGGCAAAGGTTGCTTCGCTAATTATCAAGAGAGATAATCAACAGCTTGTGTATTGTCCCGTGAATTACAATTGAATACTTATAGAGAAGTATCGAAGGGATTCTTTTAAAGGCTTCATGGGTGGCATACGAATTTCGTTACATATCAGCCTAAACATAAGGTGAGTAATTGTAACCGAAATTACTTGTTTGGCCAGTGTGGTCAGTGACAAGTTGCTTTGGAAAATATGTGTAAGTGACTAAGAATCGAATTGATACTAACACGGAAATCACATTCAAAGAAAAATTAGTTCAGCTGGATCTTGTTGGGAAACAAATGTCGTGGGCTTCGAACATTTGATCAAGACCACGCATACGAAAGAATGTGATTTGGAGTATACGAAATAGGTACTGACACAAGTGTTTCGTTAGAATCTGGAACAATGTTCCCCGTCAATTCCTTGATAATTTCGAAAATTTGGGTTTCACTTGCATCATGGACTCATGAATTAAGATCATTAACACAAATGTTTGACATGTCTAAGTCGTGATTGGTTGGATCAATGACCTCATGAACATGTGTCTTCGTGTGTGAAATGTGTTAAGAAAGTTGTGATGAAAAAGATTAACTAAGATTCAAATGTACCTCTATTATGTATGGACCAAACAAAAAACTCTTAACTCATTTGAGAAGAGTAAGGTAGCTCAGTGAACTAATGCGAATGTAAGCCTGATTGGGAAGAAACTTTCGTATGAAAGATTTCATTAAGGCTTTCGTATACATACATTGAGTCTTTGGAGACTTGGGTCGACATGCTGCAGCATGCTTCTAGGGACATCTTAACTAGTACATAGATTAAAGAATATTACCTTCCCGTAGAAACATGAGCATGACCCATTGAAAAACTTCATTTGCTTGATTCTCTAATCCTGAAAACAAAACAAAAAAAAATAACAAAGTAACAAACATCTTTTTGTGATTTTATGTTTTTGTAAAAAAAAATACAATATTTTTGTGATTTTGAATTTTTCAAAATTAAAACAAATAACAAAAGAAAATCTTTTTGTTGTTTTTGAATTTTCGAAAATAAATGCAACAGAAAGAAAAATATTTTTGGATTTTTAAGTTTTAAAAAACATAGAAAAAAATAAAACGAAATAGAAAGATGTTACCAAACACGCGAAAATTTTCCATCACCAATATACGAAAACGAAGCGTGTCGAAGCCTCTGAACGCATAGTAACATCTGAATGGTTAATACGGTAATCCTCTGAACGAGTCATTTCACCTCTGAATCGACACTTCGCTAATTTTTAATGTTTGATTCTGGTACTGAATTCGCATCTATCATTCCCAAACCTGCTAAAATTCTCATAAAAGATTTTTCATCAAGAGGTTTTGTGAAAATATCAGCAAGTTGATCAGTTGTTGTAACAAAATAAACTTCAGTATTTCCATCTTCAACATGATCTTTTATGAAATGATAACGAAGAGCAATATGTTTTGTTTGCGAATGTTGTACTGGATTATGACAAATGCGTATAGCACTTTGTGAATCACAATACAATGGAATATTTTTCATATTTATTGCATAATCATGCAACTGACTTTGAATCCAAATGATTTGAGAAGTGCAAGCAGCAGCCGAAATGTATTCAGCTTCAGCAGTTGAAATTACAACACAAGTTTGCTTTTTCGATTGCCAACTTACAAGCTTCCCATCCAATAATTGACATCCCCCACTTGTGCTTTTTCTGTCAAGAGTACATCCACCAAGATCAGCATCCGAAAATGCTTGAATGAAAAATCCAGATTTCGAAGGATACCACAATCCTAACGAAATTGTTCCTTTGAGATAACGAAAGATATTCTTCACAACGGTTAAATGTGGTTCTCTTGGATTTGCTTGATACCTAGCACAATTACATACAGAAAACATGATATCAGGTCTACTTGCAGTTAAGTATAGTAGAGAACCTATCATGCTTTGAAACAAAGTAAGATCAACAGCAGGTGAATCTAACGAAGGTGTTAACTTCGTTCCTACTGGGATTGGCACTCTGAGTTTCGTGCTATTCGTCATTCCAAACTTTTCAAGCAAATTCTTCATGTATTTTTCTTGATTTATGAAGATTCCTTCTCTGTTTTGACGAATATTCAATCCAAGAAAATTGTTGATTTTACCCATCATGCTCATTTCAAATTGACTTTTCATCAAATTCTCAAATTCGGTAGATAAAGTTGGGCCAGTAGAGCCAAAATAATATCATCAACATAAATTTGAACAAGCATAAGATGATTCCCAACTTTTTTATGAAATAATGTGGGGTCAACTGATCCTTGTTTAAATTTTGATTGTTTTAAGAAATTAGTAAGTGTGGCATACCATGCTCTTGGTGCTTGTTTTAACCCATAAACAGCCTTATCTAAAATATAAACATGATTAGGATGTTCTTCGTTAATAAAACCTGGTGGTTGTTCAACATACACTGTTTCTTCAAGCTCTCCATTCAAGAATGCACATTTAACATCCATTTGATAGACATCAAAGTCCTTGTGTGCAGCATAGGCTAAAAATATTCGAACAGCCTCGAGTCTTGCGACAGGGGCAAAGGTTTCTTCATAGTCGATACCTTCTTGTTGCAAATAACCTTTTACTACAAGCCTTGCTTTATTTCGAATAATATTGCCATCTTTGTCGGTTTTGTTTTTGAAAATCCATTTTAACCCAATAATCGAAACATCATCAGGCTTTGGAATCAATCTCCAAACCTTGTTTCGTTCAAATTCAGCCAGTTCATATTGCATTGCAACAACCCAATCTGAGTGTTCCATTGCAACCTTAACTGTCTTTGGCTCAATTTTCGAAATAAAAACATTAAACATACATAAATCTTGATTCGTATTGAGTACCTCATTTTTCGCACGAATCTGAGCTCTTGTCAAAACTCCATCTTGTGGATTTCCAATAACTTGTTCTTTTGGATGGTTCTTCGTCCATTTCTCAAGTGGTGGATATGCTGGATTAAATTCCAATAGTGCATCTTCGTACATTTCTTCATTTTCAGATCCTACAACAGAAATGTTATCATTAAATTCATGAAACTCATCATTTTCATCAAGATTGATTGTGTCTGTATCATTATGCTCCCCCTCATCATAATGGTCATTTTGATGCTCCCCCTCAAAAGGATGCTCCCCCTCAACATCTAGAGGTATATTCGTATGCTCCCCCTCCATATGAACTTCGTGTACATTTTCAGCATTTGCACTTGTGTCTGATGTAAGTGTAGAATCGTCAGCATGTTTTGAGGATTCTGGTGTTTGATTGTCAAGTGCATTAACTTCGGCATCAACAGCCCTTTCTGAAACACCAAAAATTAAATCATAATTAAAATCGAATGAATTAACATCTTCAGTTTGATTATCAGATTCATTTAAAATTGATTTTTGTTCAAATTGTTTTTCCACTTGTTTAACATAAAAGTCATCAAAAGTGAGATTGAAAGTTTCTTCAATCTTTCGTGTTCTTTTGTTTAACACTATGTATGCAACTGAATTCTTCGAATATCCCAAAAATATTCCTTCATCAGCTTTAGCTTGAAATTTCGAAATATTGTCTTTGAGATTCATTATAAAACATCTACAACCAAAAACATGAAAGAATTTAACATTAGGTTTTCGGTTATTGAGAATTTCATATGGAGTGATATTAAATCGTCTATGTATGAAAGATCGATTTTGAGTGAAACAAGCTGTTGAGACAGCTTCTGCCCAAAGATATTGAGGTAGATTTGCATATGTCAACATTGTCCTAGCTGCTTCGCACAATGACCTATTTCTTCGTTCCACTACACCATTTTGTTGTGGTGTATATGGTGATGAGAAATTATGCGAAATCCCTTTTTCAGTTAAAAACGAATCCAACACATTATTCTTAAACTCATATCCATTATCACTCTTGATTTTTCGAATATTCCTTTTGAGGCTCAACTCTATTTTCTTGATGAATTCGATCATTGTTTGAGCAACTTCAGATTTTAGCCTGAGAAAATATACCCAAGTAAATCTTAAAAAATCATCAACAATAACTAAAATGTATTGTTTCTTGTTGAGTGTTTCAACAGTGGATGGTCCATATAGATCAATGTGAAGAAGTTCCAAAGGTTCAACAATTTTAGAATCGATGACTATGGGATGACCTTTACGATGTTGTTTTCCTTTTTCGCAAGCTGCACAAAGAGTATCATTGTCAAATTTCAATACAGGTAAACCACGAACTAAATCTTCTGTCACAAGTTTATTCAAGTTTCGAAAGTTTAGATGTGACAAACGCCGATGCCGTAACCAGCTAAGATCATTTGAAGCTTTCGAAAGTAGACAAACAGATGGTTTGCCCACAATTGATTTGATATCAAACATGAACATATCACCATATCGCTTCGACTTTAACAGAACTTCGTTCGTGTCCACCTTTGATATTATGCTTCCTTCTTCGTTAAACATAACTTGATTGCCAGTGCCCACAACAAGTTGAGAAACACTTATCAAATTATGTTGAAGACCTTCTACATATGCAACACGATTCGCTGTAAATTGTCCATTCGTTACTTTGCCATATCCTTTGACTTTACACTTTTGATTATTACCGAACTTTACTACTCCAGCATTCTTAAGGCTTCGAAAATCTCTCAAATTTTCTTTCTTTCCAGTCATGTGACGTGAGCAACCACTATCAATGTACCACTTTTCATCATATTGCTCGTCACATAGTACCTGCATTCAATTAAAGAATTTAGGTACCCAAAGCTTTTTGGGTCCTTGGTTATTAGATTGAAACAAGAAATGGAATTTGGAACTTAAAGCCCAAGTTCGAACTTTCGTTTTGACACTATCAATTAAGTCAACATCATCAGTCAAAGATATTGAAACATAATTTTTCGATAGTTTTGGATTTTCATTAGATTTTTCCTCAAACTTCTTAGTTCGTGTTTCTTTATTGACTGGTTGCCACTTTTGAACTGGCGTATTTGAATCTTGAGATGATAAACTTCCAGTTGATGATTCGTCCAAATACTTCTCATAAACAATCCTGATGCTTTGTTGAGAAAACTTTCCTGATTGAAACATCTTGCCTTGTCCCTCACGCCACTGATGTATAGTTTGTACTTCAGAATCACCTTTGGTATAAGAAACTTTTGTTTTTCTTTGAGCAGGTGGGTTCGTAAAATTAGGCTTTTGTGGAGTAAACTTTCCCTTCGAATGAACATGAGTTGAACTTTGAACATCTTCAAATTTTCGAATGTTATTAGACTTTCGAATATTTTTAAATGAACAATCATTTTCAACTTTTTGTGCCTCATCATATTTATTCTTTGTTGAAGGAAATTTATCTATCACATGAGTTGATTTATGAAACGACGTTTTTGATGGTTTACTTTTGAAAAATGTCTTTTGAAGTGTTTTTGTTTGTGAAACTATTGATGTTTTCAATTGTGAATCACACGAAACTTTGGATTTTGATAGAGCGGGATTTTTCTTTTTCAACTCACAAATTTGTTTTTCTTTTGACACAACTTGCCAAAAAATTTCTTTTCGTGCTTTTCTTTTTGAAACTCCTTTTTCTTTTGAAAATTTTTCAACAAGTGTTTTGAATTCTTGTAAGTTAAGTTTCACATTTTCAGTAGTTTCAACAATTTCGGGTTTTACTTCAACTTTTTCTTTTTCTGATTTTACAACCCATTTCCGTTGTGGTTTTTGTCTTTGAAAAACATACGAATTCTTTGTAAGGTTGTTTTCAACAGTGCTTTGATTTGAAAAGAATCCTTCATCCGAAGTTCGTTTGTTGTCTTCTTCAACCAACTTGTTGAATTCCGGTTTGATATTCTCAACATTCTCAGCTGTAACAAAAACTTGATTTGGAAAAACTACATCATCTGTGCATGTAAAATTTGGATACACGACAGTGTTAGTTTCCAAATAATAAGCACCTTTGTTATTCACCACTTTGTCGAACTCTGTTGTATCTCCAAACACTTGTTCAACAACAACCCTTGGAACTGATGTTTCATCCGAAACATACTTTTCTTTCTTTTTATCATTCGCAACTTTGATTTCTTCTTCCTCATCATCACTACTATCAGTTTGACTGTCTCGTACCTCCACATCATTAAAGTCACAAATTTTCGAAGTAGAGGGTTTTTCAATGTCATCCTCAACCGTCGAATCATTAAGAATTTATTTACCTTTGATCTTAGATGTAACATTAATGACAGATAACTGAGAGCAATCAATACTTTCCTCTTCTTCAATTTCGCTAATTTCACTAATATTATCAGAATTATCATCAATATCAGCAAAATTGGATTGAGAGTCAAGTTTCGAATGTTCAGTTCTTTTCAAAATTTTCACTTGTTCATTCTTTGTCAAACTTTCATTCACAATTTCAACAATTTCATCAGCATTAAGAAATTCATCTATCTTAACAACACCATATGCAAATCTATCATCAGGCACCTTTTCAAAATCTGTTATTGTATTTTCACAATCATATGAAATAATATCAACTTTTTCTCTTTCATATGCAAGAAAAGGCAACAATTTTCGATGTTGTTCTTTGCTAATATCTGAGGAATGATGTAAAGCAGTCAATTTCGCATACAATCTCTTGGCTGAGTTACAATAAATGTTTCTTTGAGCAAGTAACAGCCTAACATCGTTATCAAGATTCTCTCTATCATTATTCACATTTCCTAATTGCAACTCTAGATACTCTACCCTGCTACGTTTCGTGTCTAGCAACTTTCGAGTCTCAAGCAATTGATCATTAAGTTTCTTTGCCTCGTTACTAGCAGACACAACAATAGCATCAAAATAAGCAACAGTATCATCGAATGCAACAATTTCATAATCATAAGCTTGTAGAGGAATATTAAATGATTCAAGAATAGAACGTACCTTAGTTGTCATGGGAGACTTGTCACTTGATTTCGAAATGAAGCAACGACCATAAATCTCCTCTTCTTCTCCATCCTCAAATCTAGCAAACATGGCACCATGAGTAGGATGCCTCATCTCCTCATCATCAGATCTGGATGACCAAATCTGATATGTACCACTTTCTTCATCTTCATCCTCTCCTCTGGCCACAAGGGTCATACCTTTTGCTTTCGTACGAACTTCCTCCAGCTTCTCAGCATAGTATGCTTCGTCCTTCACCTTATTCTTCTTCTCTTCCTTCTTTCGAAGCATACAATCGATTGCAAAATGATTTGCACCATTGCAATAATGGCAATCAATTCCAGAATCTCCTTTTAATTTCTTCTCAGCCTTAGACTCTTTCACTTTCTCATCACTCTTCTCGAACTTCTCAAACTTCTTCTTCTCTTCTCCTCCAGACTTCGCAAAACTTCCGTTCACATCGCTTTGCTTCCCTTTCGGATTGAAATGCTTTTTGAAGAACTTTTTGACACGATTATTCGAATAGAAAGCCACGGCTTCATCATCCGAATTCATAAGTGTCACACCCCCAAACCAAGGATGGCGGAAACGTCCGGGGGTGGAGGACTTCATGTATAGTATCATAACAGCAATTGTAATAGTAATTCAAGCAAACACAACCAACATATATATAATTGAAAAAAATTACATCATTGTATGAATTACATGTTTATGAATCAATTACAATATATTGATAAAATATGAAATAGTAGACGCCTTAGCGTCCCATCCTCAAAAGCACTTGATTACATGTTTAATGATTTCCTGAGAATACAAGTTGTTTTTAAAAAAAATGTCAACACAAAGGTTGGTGAGTTCATAAACTTTTCGTTTGTAAAAGTAGTATTTGTGTTAGAAAAATCCAATATTTTCCTTAATGTGTAAATGTAGTCTTAAAACCCAAAGATCGAAATGTACAAGTAATTTGTCATATTTATAGTAAAACAATGCAAGTTTAAATCGACATAAACTCGTTAAATTTTAATGAAGTTCCCGTAAATTCCAATGTTTGTTAATACTTTATGTGAGTTTATTATAACCATACTATGACCAAGGTTGCCTAAAACGACGTTCTTCAGGCGTCGGAAATGTTATGACATTTGTCACCCCAGACCTATCGGTCTAACTGTTGCATGCAGTTTAGGTGTGGGTTTGTCAAACCCAATATAGATCTATACACAAGTATCACGCTCTCCCTCAAGGAGACTCTGGTTACAATACAGGACTTAATGGTAATTTGAAGTAAATGTCTCACAAAGTCATTAACGGAATTACGTGTTATGAAAACTTGGTACCGTATGGCCGTACCTTGCTTAATGAAAATATCCTTTGTCTAAATGTACCCTTTTTAAATGTATGTGTTATGTAATGTATCATAAACTATACCTATTATAGTTTATCAACCAAGGGTAGTACGTGGTAATGTATGCAAACTATATTCAAAATAGTTTATTTAATGTTTGAATGTATCGATTGTACTTTGATTATAATCACTTGTTATTCTTTATATTTTATATGACCAAATCCATTTGTAAACTGATGTGTGTCTAAATATTAAGATAAAATGTCATATATTGCAGTAACATATAGTCACATAAAAATATACACCTTGCTCAACATGTTACAAGGTGAAATGAAATTAACAGCAACTTTTCGTTAAAAACAGTTTCTGTTACCGTTCTTAGAAAATTTATAGAAAAATCATCACAGCTCTAAATCCAAATCCGCAAATTTTGAGAGTTTGGAATATGAGTCTAGTTTGTTCGTGAATTTTATCATGATTTTTAGTGATCTCTAACAGAGGTGAAAATGTTCATAATCACATACTGGTCCGGGTTTGCCTCTGAAATGACAGGCAGTTTTGTAAAAATCACCATTAATTGTAGAAAAATCATTTGGAGATGTGCAAGTAGTCATTTTAAAGCTAAGAGTTTGAACTACTTGTATCTGAAACAGTTTTGAAAACTAAAATTTTTAAGTTGACCAAAACAGTCCGTGATTAACGTCCATCTTTTCTGATGCAATCTGTTAGAAAAAGTTTAATTGTGTTCTTGATGATTTTACTTGTATTCCCCCCTTAAAACTTAAGAAAAACATGTAAATGTATGGTATGAACTCACCTTATGTGGTTTCAGTGGATGAAAGTGAGAGAGAGGAAGTGTTCAACTCAAGAACACTAAGAAGATGTCTTGATGATTCGAAAATCTAACACCGAATAAGATGGAACTTGTGTAAGATATCAATGATTTGAGTAGAATGGAGTTTAATAATTATGTGAATGATGAAGATACTTACTAATTGAAGCAAGAAATCCCTGGAGAAAGCCTTGAAGTTCTTGAAGTTGAGAGAAAAGATGAGAGAATTTTGGAGAGTGTTCTTGGTTGTTAAGTGTAGAATGAAAGAGTTTTATGGAGAATGAGGAGAGAGGATCAATCCTCCAGCTCTTAGAACATGGGAAGAGCTGGAGATTGGCTGTAAAGGTCCACTAAGGAGACAAGGGGTAGTGGGAAAGAGTGGCTGGTCATAGAGTGAGGTGGTAGTGGGTTGCTTTGGCCATAAATTAAGGAAAAGCAAATATTCCCTCAATAATTAGTTCAATCACCAATTCTTTTAATATATTTTATAAAAACCCTGGAGATTTATATATTTTGGGGCCTTAGTTTATAAAATAAAGTTTTGGGTGAAAATCCTACGTTAAAATAATGAAAAACGGAGTTAAAACGAAGTCGTAGTCGAAAAACCGGTAAAAATGGGCTGTCTGCGAGACCTCTCGGATGGGGGCCGAGACTTCGGATTCGGACAAGGACTTCCGACGGACCTCGCTTCGGACATCGGATGGACTTCGGACGGACCTCGCTTCGGACATCGGATCTTGCTTCGGACATGGCTTCGGACCAGAGGCCTCGGATGCGAGGCTTCGGTCCAAAAGCTTTGGTTTCGGATCCTTAAAGCTATTTTACTCGTTTTTATCCCGTTTCAAGCGATTTTTGACCCGGTTAAGGGTCGAGATGACCCAAATGATTACAAAAACTTAAAGTAACTTTTGAGAGAGATTTGGGAGAGATTTCAATTAGAAAGAGATAGAGTGAAAACGATTTAGAGAGGTTTCGTTTGTGATTAATTTGAGTGTTCGGCTTCACAACGCAAGGTTCGTAAACCCCATTAAACCGTGTTTTAGTGTCGTACACAATCCCGATGATTGTGCAATAGTGTTTTATCGCTTTGGTTCATTGTTTAGCACTGTTAAGGCTAAGGAAAATCAAACACATGAACTTTCCAAATGAGGATTTCTCATTAAAATAGCGAATTGTATAGTGATTACATAACGTAAACCCTAGCATACAAGGGTTATTGGAGTTGACCGGTTTGACTTGTTGACTTTGAATTGACCGAAATTTCACGGTTGTCACATCATCCCCCCGTTAGAAGGAATTTCGTCCCGAAATTTTCATTTTGACTGGGATTTCAAGAGTTTGGGAAGAGATGTGGATACTTTTGTTTCATCTGATCCTCGCGTTCCCAGGTGAATTCGGGTCCTCGTTTAGCGTTCCAACGTACCTTCACGATGGGAATACGACTTTGTTTCGTTCGTTTGATTTCCCGGTCCATGATCTCCACAGGTTCTTCCACGAAGTTGAGGCTCTCATTGATCTCGATTTCCTCGAGTGGAATAATGAGAGTCTTATCGGATAGGCACTTTTTCAAGTTCGAGACGTGGAAGGTAGGATGCACATTACTAAGTTCGCGGGGTAGATTGAGTTTGTAAGCTACGGGGCCGATTCTAGCGAGAATCTCAAAAGGCCCTATGTATCTTGGATTCAGCTTCCCACGCTTTCCGAAGCGTATCAAGCCTTTCCAGGGTGAGACTTTCAAAAGGACTCGGTCTCCCACCTGGAATTCCAAGGGTTTCCTCCGCTTGTCTGCGTAGCTTTTCTGTCGGTCTCTTCAGGCTTTAAGTCGTGCTCGGATTTGTACGATCTTTTCGGTGGTTTCGCGGATGATTTCTGGACCGGTGAGAGTGCTATTAGAGGCTTGCCCTCTAGCTAGCTGTGAATCCCCCACCTCAGCCCAACACAGGGGTGATCTGCATTTGCGACCGTAAAGAGCTTCGAATGGAGCGACTTTGATGCTAGTATGATAGCTGTTATTGTAGGAGAATTCGATAAGCGGTAGATGGGTATCCCATGCTTTACCAAAGTCTATCACACAAGCTCTTAACATGTCTTCCAACGTTTGAATGGTTCGCTCGCTCTGTCCGTCGGTTTGTGGGTGGTAGGCCGTACTCATGTCAAGCCTAGTTCCCAATGATTTTTGTAGAGACTGCCAAAACCGTGAGGTAAATCTACTATCTCTATCAGAGATAATGGATATCGGCACACCATGGAGTCGTACAATCTCTCTGATGTACGTTCTAGTCAACTTCTCCATCTTGTCGGTTTCTTTTATTGGTAGGAAGTGTGCTGATTTGGTCAATCTGTCTACAATTACCCATATTGTGTCAAGCCCGCCTGATGCCTTAGGCAGCTTGGTTATGAAGTCCATGGTTATTCGTTCCCACTTCCACTCAGGTATATCCGGCTGTTGTAATAGCCCGGATGGTTTCTGGTATTCTGTTTTGACCTTAGCGCAAGTCAGGCACTTGCTCACATAGGTAGCAATCTCAGCTTTCATGTTCGGCCACCAGTATAATTTCTTGAGGTCTAGATACATCTTATCCGACCCGGGATGGATGGAGTATCGAGTCTTGTGTGCTTCATTCATGACAACATCTCGGAGTCCACCGAACTTCGGTGTCCAAATCCGGTTCATGATATAACGTGCTCCATCCTCCTTGACTTCTAAGTTTTTATCCATTCCCCTTAATGTCTCTCCTGCCACCTTTTCTGGTTTCAAAGCTTCCAGTTGAGCTTCCTTGATTTGTATGGTCAGGTGGGAATGGATTGTCATTGTTAAGGATTTTACTCGGCGGCCCGAGTACTCCTTCCTGCTTAGAGCATCGGCCACTACATTGGCCTTGCCCGGATGATAACGAATTTCGCACTCGTAGTCATTCAGCAACTCCACCCATCTCCTCTGTCGCATGTTGAGCTCTTTCTGATTGAGGATATGCTGAAGACTTTTGTGATCAGTGAAGATAGTGCATTTCGTGCCGTAGAGGTAGTGTCTCCAGATCTTCAAAGCGAAAACCACTGCTCCTAATTCCAGGTCGTGCGTAGTATAATTAACCTCGTGCGTCTTAAGTTGTCTTGATGCATACGCGATAACCTTCCCTCTCTACATGAGCACACATCCGAGGCCTTGATTCGAAGCATCACAGTACACTACGAAGTCCTCGGTTCCCTCTGGGAGAGACAAGATCGGTGCGCTGCATAGGGCTTGTTTTAACGTTTGGAAAGCAGTTTCTTGTTTATTTTCCCACTTGAATATCACACCTTTCTGCGTCAAGGTGGTGAGTGGTTTCGCAATCTTGGAGAAGTTTTGTATAAATCTTCGATAGTAGCCAGCAAGCCCAAGGAATTGTCGAATTTCGGTTGGCGTCTTGGGTGCTGACCAATTCTCGATTGCCTTGATCTTGGAGGGGTCCACATGTATGCCTTTCTCACTTACCACATGTCCAAGGAAATCCACTTCTCTAATCCAGAATTCACACTTAGAGAACTTAGCATAAAGCTTCTCCGCTCTTAGCGTCTCTAGCACTTGGCGTAGATGTAGGCGATGCTCTTCTTCGCTTCGCGAGTAGATCAAGATATCGTCGATGAATACGATTACAAACTTGTCTAGGTAGGGTCGACACACTCTATTCATTAGGTCCATGAATACCGCAGGTGCGTTTGTTAAACCGAAGGACATCACCACAAACTCGTAGTGCCCATAGCGAGTTCTGAATGCAGTTTTGGGAATATCTTCTTCTTGAACTCGTAGCTGATGGTAGCCTGACCTTAGGTCGATCTTTGAGAAGAAATTTGCTCCTTGGAGTTGGTCGAAAAGGTCGTCGATTCGGGGCAGAGGATATCGGTTTTTGATGGTGAGCTTGTTTAGTTCCCGATAGTCGATGCACATGCGAAAGGATCCGTCCTTCTTCTTTACAAAAAGGACTGGTGCTCCCCAAGGTGAGAAGCTTGGTCTGATGAACCCTTTGTTCAAAAGCTCGGTTAATTGACTGGACAACTCCTGCATTTCTGATGGTGCGAGGCGGTATGGAGCTCTGGCTACGGGGGTAGCTCCGGGTATTAAGTCAATTCTGAAATCGACTTGTCGTGCGAGTGGTACACCAGGAAGATCCTCTGGGAACACATCCGGGAAGTTACACACTTCGGGGATGTCCTTGATGTCTTTCACGTCTTGTTTCTTGTCTACTATATGGGCTAAGAAGGCGTGGTACTCCTTCCGGAGATACTTTTGGGCTTTGATGCATGAGATGATTTGTAAATTCGCACTAGGTTTGTCACCATAGATAAGAAGGGTTTCGTCATTTGGTAGATTGAGGCGAACGGCCCTTTCGTAACATAGAATGTCGGCACGGTGAGGAACTAACCAATCCATCCCGATGATTACGTCGAAGCTTTTTATGGTGACTGGCATCAGGTCAATTTTAAATGTATGGTTGTCTAGAGTGAGAGTACATTCTGAGTATATATCGCTAGTGCGTTCTACTTTCCCATTTGCCATTTCTACTACATAAGTATCCTTTAGTGATTGGGGGTTTTGTTCAAGTAAATGTTTATATTGGTGGCTCACGAAACTCCTCTCCACTCCACTATCGAATAGTACGCATGCATAAGAGTTATTGAGGAGAAACGTACCGGTAACCACCGTGGGATCCTCGACTGCTTCCCCATGTCCTATTGCCAGGACTCTTCCTACTCCACCAGCATTAGGGGCTTGTGCTTTGGGGCAGTCTCTTTTGAAGTGACCTGCGTCTCCACAGTTGTAGCAGGTTCGGGTTGCCCCCGTACTGGCGACTTGGTTGATTGGTTGAGCCGGCGCTTTACAGAAACGAGCAGTGTGCCCCTTCCTGTTGCAGTTGTTACAGTGCATCTCCCTACAAGCACCATTGTGGTGAAAGTTGCACTTGTTGCACTTAGGTAGTTTTCCCGCATATGGCTTCGGTGGTGCTGGAGTGGTAGTAGTAGTGGCAGCATTAGTGGCAGCATGGACAACAACAATTTGTTGCTTCTTAGCGGGGTCCTGTGCTGGTTGGCTCTTCTTTTCGTTCCAGAACTTCCTTTTGTTGTTTCCCCCTTTTGATTTATCAGTGGTGGTGGTTGTAGTATTATGACCGGCTCGGTGGTCAACAAGTTGTTGTGCCAGCTCCCTGGCACTGTCAAAAGTAGTTGGCCTTGAAGCCAGGACACTACTTTGCACGTGGAGAGACAGTCCCCAAAGGTATCGCTCCACCTTTTTCTCCTCCGGAGTAACCATTGTTGGGCAGAGGAGAGCCAATTCATTGAATCGGGTGGTGTACGTTTCAAGGTCAGAGCCCGTCATCCTGAGGTTCCAGAGTTCTTGTTCCAGCTTTTGAATTTCACCTCTCGGGCAGTACTCCTTCATCATCAACGTTTTTAGTTCTGCCCAGGTTATGGAGCTAGCCACTTCGAGAGTAAGTGACTTAACCCGGCAGTTCCACCAAGTAAGGGCCCGGCCGGTGAAGGTTAAGGTTGCGAACTTAACTTTGCTCGCTTCGGGGCAGGAGCACACCTGAAAGACTACTTCGGTCTTTTCAAACCATTGCATCAACGTGATGACTCCCCCGCTTCCATTGAAGTTGTCGGGTTTGCCATTTGTGAAGTCCTTGTATGAACACTCTTTTGCACGCCACGTACTGTCTCCGTGGATAGAGTGTGTAGCTCCCGATCCCGAACCACCGGCTCCGTTGGTCCCTATATGTGACATTGCGGCCGCTACGGCTGCTGTTACTGCAGCCTGGAACATCGCGGGATCAAACTGTGGAGGCGGCGGCGGAGGAGGTGTTGCTGTGTTGCTGGAAGGTCTTGGTCTTCTTCTTGGCGGCATGGTTCTGTCATAAGTCGTAAACCAATGTACTTTTAGTAAAAGTGTATTTATAGGGAGAGAAATCTTTTATACATAAAGTATATTATTACGTTGTTTTCCGGTATGTTTACGATACATACGATTTTATACTTTTTATTGACCCAATACATTGGGTTATGAGGTAAAATGAAAGTATAAAATATTTTTATTATAGTAACACAAAATACTCCTATAGTATTTGTAAATGTTTTGTTTTGAGTTCTTAAAGCATTTAGTTACTTTATAATATTCATCATACTTTTAATGAGAATTTATAAGTCCTTGTCTTACCCGTTCGGCTAACGACCCTCCACCGATCAAGGAAGCGGTGGGTGAGAGTGGACACCCATTAAATTGCCATTTTACAGGCAACAACCTTATACCCCCCTTATAGATCGGCTTCGTGAATGAGGCGTACTAGCGGTAAGACGAGTTTGTTAGATTTGTTGTCCATCCTGACCATCCCCCGGTATATGCAAGTCAATTCCCGGACAGATATAGTTGATCAGGCTATATCCTTCCCAGACTTGATTTACATATACCAAGGCATACCCATAATGTACAACTCCTCTTCTTTTATTTTATGTTCTTCTAGTTATGACACTATGTGAGCATGTATGCATGTATTTATACTTTTTAATAAAAAGAATCGTTTATTTTCTAAAGGTATATTTATTTGAAAAATGCACAAATCAGAGACTATTAGTCCCAATTGTGTTTATAGTTTGTATATCTTATGTGGTTTGATATACTTAATTCACTATAAACTGCGCTCTGATACCAATCTGTCACACCCCCAAACCAAGGATGGCGGAAACGTCCGGGGGTGGAGGACTTCATGTATAGTATCATAACAGCAATTGTAATAGTAATTCAAGCAAACACAACCAACATATATATAATTGAAAAAAATTACATCATTGTATGAATTACATGTTTATGAATCAATTACAATATATTGATAAAATATGAAATAGTAGACGCCTTAGCGTCCCATCCTCAAAAGCACTTGATTACCTGTTTAATGATTTCCTGAGAATACAAGTTGTTTTTAAAAAAAATGTCAACACAAAGGTTGGTGAGTTCATAAACTTTTCGTTTGTAAAAGTAGTATTTGTGTTAGAAAAATCAAATATTTTCCTTAAGGTGTAAATGTAGTCTTAAAACCCAAAGATCGAAATGTACAAGTAATTTGTCATATTTATAGTAAAACAATGCAAGTTTAAATCGACATAAACTCGTTAAATTTTAATGAAGTTCCCGTAAATTCCAATGTTTGTTAATACTTTATTTGAGTTTATTATAACCATACTATGACCAAGTTTGCCTAAAACGACGTTCTTCAGGCGTCGGAAATGTTATGACATTTGTCACCCCAGACCTATCGGTCTAACTGTTGCATGCAGTTTAGGTGTGGGTTTGTCAAACCCAATATAGATCTATACACAAGTATCACGCTCTCCCTCAAGGAGACTCTGGTTACAATACAGGACTTAATGGTAATTTGAAGTAAATGTCTCACAAAGTCATTAACGGAATTACGTGTTATGAAAACTTGGTACCGTATGGCCGTACCTTGCTTAATGAAAATATCCTTTGTCTAAATGTACCCTTTTTAAATGTATGTGTTATGTAATCTATCATAAACTATACCTATTATAGTTTATCAACCAAGGGTAGTACGTGGTAATGTATGCAAACTATATTCAAAATAGTTTATTTAATGTTTGAATGTATCGATTGTACTTTGATTATAATCACTTGTTATTCTTTATATTTTATATGACCAAATCCATTTGTAAACTGATGTGTGTCTAAATATTAAGATAAAATGTCATATATTGCAGTAACATATAGTCACATAAAGATATACACCTTGCTCAACATGTTACAAGGTGAAATGAAATTAACAGCAACTTTTCGTTAAAAACAGTTTCTGTTACCGTTCTTAGAAAATTTATAGAAAAATCATCACAGCTCTAAATCCAAATCCGCAAATTTTGAGAGTTTGGAATATGAGTCTAGTTTGTTCGTGAATTTTATCATGATTTTTAGTGATCTCTAACAGAGGTGAAAATGTTCATAATCACAGACTGGTCCGGGTTTGCCTCTGAAATGACAGGCAGTTTTGTAAAAATCACCATTAATTGTAGAAAAATCATTTGGAGATGTGCAAGTAGTCATTTTAAAGCTAAGAGTTTGAACCACTTGTATCTGAAACAGTTTTGAAAACTAAAATTTTT
This sequence comes from Lactuca virosa, assembly GCF_052849685.1. Lineage (NCBI taxonomy): Eukaryota > Viridiplantae > Streptophyta > Magnoliopsida > Asterales > Asteraceae > Lactuca > Lactuca virosa. The sequence continues at coordinate 76,516,665 of NC_136431.1, forward strand.
AAGTTGACCAAAACAGTCCGTGATTAACGTCCATCTTTTCTGATGCAATCTGTTAGAAAAAGTTTAATTGTGTTCTTGATGATTTTACTTGTATTTCCCCCTTAAAACTTAAGAAAAACATGTAAATGTATGGTATGAACTCACCTTATGTGGTTTCAGTGGATGAAAGTGAGAGAGAGGAAGTGTTCAACTCAAGAACACTAAGAAGATGTCTTGATGATTCGAAAATCTAACACCGAATAAGATGGAACTTGTGTAAGATATCAATGATTTGAGTAGAATGGAGTTTAATAATTATGTGAATGATGAAGATACTTACTAATTGAAGCAAGAAATCCCTGGAGAAAGCCTTGAAGTTCTTGAAGTTGAGAGAAAAGATGAGAGAATTTTGGAGAGTGTTCTTGGTTGCTAAGTGTAGAATGAAAGAGTTTTATGGAGAATGAGGAGAGAGGATCAATCCTCCAGCTCTTAGAACGTGGGAAGAGCTGGAGATTGGCTGTAAAGGTCCACTAAGGAGACAAGGGGTAGTGGGAAAGAGTGGCTGGTCATAGAGTGAGGTGGTAGTGGGTTGCTTTGGCCATAAATTAAGGAAAAGCAAATATTCCCTCAATAATTAGTTCAATCACCAATTCTTTTAATATATTTTATAAAAACCCTGGAGATTTATATATTTTGGGGCCTTAGTTTATAAAATAAAGTTTTGGGTGAAAATCCTACGTTAAAATAATGAAAAACGGAGTTAAAACGAAGTCGTAGTCGAAAAACCGGTAAAAATGGGCTGTCTGCGAGACCTCTCGGATGGGGGCCGAGACTTCGGATTCGGACAAGGACTTCCGACGGACCTCGCTTCGGACATCGGATGGACTTCGGACGGACCTCGCTTCGGACATCGGATCTTGCTTCGGACATGGCTTCGGACCAGAGGCCTCGGATGCGAGGCTTCGGTCCAAAAGCTTTGGTTTCGGATCCTTAAAGCTATTTTACTCGTTTTTATCCCGTTTCAAGCGATTTTTGACCCGGTTAAGGGTCGAGATGACCCAAATGATTACAAAAAGTTAAAGTAACTTTTGAGAGAGATTTGGGAGAGATTTGGGAGAGATTTCAATTAGAAAGAGATAGAGTGAAAACGATTTAGAGAGGTTTCGTTTGTGATTAATTTGAGTGTCCGGCTTCACAACGCAAGGTTCGTAAACCCCATTAAACCGTGTTTTAGTGTCGTACACAATCCCGATGATTGTGCAATAGTGTTTTATCGCTTTGGTTCATTGTTTAGCACTGTTAAGGCTAAGGAAAATCAAACACATGAACTTTCCAAATGAGGATTTCTCATTAAAATAGCGAATTGTATAGTTATTACATAACGTAAACCCTAGCATACAAGGGTTATTGGAGTTGACCGGTTTGACTTGTTGACTTTGAATTGACCGAAATTTGACGGTTGTCACAATAAGAAAACCTTCTTCATCAGAAATTTCCTTCTCAGCAGACTCTACTTCAGAAACCTTAGAAACAAGACCAAGTGGACCACCAATACTTTGTTTTGTTTCTTCCATAATTTCAGCAACTTCACTTTCATGTGTTTTCAGTTCATTGTAGAGATCATTAAGAGATGAACTATCAAAACTTTGCTGATTCTTGATCATCATGCTAACACTTCTCCAGTCCTTACGAATTCCCATGACAAACGTAAGATTGAACTCCATTAAAGACCTGGTGATTCCATAACGATTGCATCTGTAAATGAGTTCATTCAGATGATCGTAATAGACTTCAATGGTTTCATTTTCCTTTTGTCTGAATTCCTTCAGTTCAACCAGACATTGCTTAATAGAGTTGATCTTCGTCTTCTCACTTCCTTGATACTTTTCCCTGAGAGTAGTCCAAATTTCCTTAGCAGTTTTACAACCACGAATGTAGTTGTAAACAACAGGTGGCAGAGCACCTCTCAACTCTCTCATGCATCGTTTTTCGTTGTTCTTCAGCCTAGTTTGTTGCTCTCCAACAACAAAAGTAGTTCCAGATGAACCTATGTTTTGAACATTCAATGGAGGTTGAGTTGTTCCATTGATACAGCTCCACAACTCTTCATCCAGACCATTCAGATAATCTTCCATACGATCAGCCCACTGATCATAGTACTCTGGAATCAACATTGGAATTTTGGTGGATGATCCAAGCAGATGTGAATACGAAGTCATTGTATTCATGTTGAAGTTCGCTATTGATGAACACTTGAGAAAATTTCAAAAAACTCAGAAAACTTGATGAATTTCAAATTTGATCAAGCGAATTGATCAGAAACTTGTAATCGATCACTCGATTATACAATTCTAATGCAGAATCAAATCAAATCTGTAGATCAGATGAGATTTTCAAAACTAAAAGCGCGGAAACTTTTGAGATGAACAAATGACTCAAAAGCAGATGATTCAAAATGAAAATCAGATTAATGCAGTTTGATTCCTGCTCTGATACCAATTGAAGAGGAATTGTATACGAGTAATCGAATATGAATCAGAGTTAAACAAGTTCAGATCAAATAGGAACACGAAATGTAAATATAATCTGGTTTCAGCTTTATTACTCTTAATGAACTTGGATACAAAAAACAGACTACGAAATGGGAAAACTCGTTAGTCTAAGTCTAAGCTCAGTCCCTATTTATAGGAACAGGAGAGTACAAAAAATACTAAGTCTAAACATTAAGCTTCGTATAAAATTGACTTAGTAAATAGGTTACATACGAAATGGACACTACACTATTCGACTTTTTACAATATTTCGACCCTAACAGTTAAAGTTTATGCGGAAGGGACACAAAGATCTACTGAGTTGAAGAAGGTAAATAAACTTCAATATATCTGATTCTGCTTAATTAGTATCTTTAATTTATAAGTTTCATCAGATTTGATTTTGTCATGTTTGTGTCTTTTGGGGGTTTTTTAACTACATAAAGTTGGATTTGTAGCTAATCAGATAGCTACCATACTTTCATCAACTCAAACCTAACCATGGTAAATTACCTTTGGATATAGATTTCATTTCATTTTCATTTGTGTTTGTGGTTGTTTATATCTAATGTTATCTATGCTTTCTACCTCAGGACTTTGGCACACAATAACCATGCTTTACTGAAGATTGACATCATGTGAAATATTCTTACAATAGCTGCTACTTTGGCCAACCAATATCTCAAATATGTAAGTTTTAGATGTAATTTTCACTTTCATTAGATGTATTCATTGGAGAAGAAAATCAAAATAATTTTTTTATTATTATTTTTTTTACCTTAAGTTTTCTTGATTGAGCTTTTGCTTTTGCTTTTTAGAGGTTTACCCAACCTTCAATCTTTGCTTCTTCTATTTGATAGCCAACACAAAAGGTTTATAACATCTTGCTTGATGAATTTGCAATATCTGGGATGGTGGACCAGACCAAGATTGTGTTCAAGAGTATGCGAAGAAACAGGTGAGGGTATTTGCATTTTTTTGTCATAAACAAGAGATACAAACTAAATTTCTTTTTTCATATGCAGATGTACATTGGATTTTTGCTCATACACAAGTATGTTGTGGAAATATCATTTATGTGAATGCATCTGACATGGAACGAGCAAAGAAGTTCTTTAGAAGGATGAAAGAAGATGAACTTCACCGAATGTTGTTACATATCAGACTCTTAAGGTAATATGTCCTCATTTTCCTAGCCGAAGGAATTGGATTGGTAATTATGTTAAATGGTTAAATTACCGCACGGGGAAGCCATCCCTTTATGCTTCTTTAAATAATGATCTTGATCTATATTCCTATGCTTTTCCCCTTGCAGGGAAGCTATGAGTACACCTATAGTGGTGAACTTCTACATATAAGAGACCATGATACATGCATAAGTAAGTATAACATCTTTTATGGTATGATGGAATGAAGGAAGGAATGGAATTGTTCGTTCTGTTGCCAGATGGAATGGAATGGACCATTCTGTTCTTCGTATTTTGTTAGTTTTTCATTGTTTATTGAGTAAATATTTTTCCTTTTCTTGTTCATTCTGAAACCAGCACCCCATGTCGTGGACAACCTCCCAAATGTTGATGTCGGCCAGCTTCTCCACCAGAATACTCTCCTGGATCACGATAAAACGAGCACTCTTGGTCAATCGATCCACAATGACCCATATTGAATCCACTATGTGCGTCGTCCGAGGTAACTTCATGAAAAAATTCATCGTAATCTCTTCCCATTTCCAAACGGGAACACCCAATGGCTCCGTTTTGTCTTGTGGTCGTTGATGCTCGACCTTGACTTTCCGGCAAGTCAAGCACCTCTCCACATATGCATGGCCACCAATAGTCAAGCCGAAGGTCTCTATACATTTTGTCGCGCCGGGATAAATAGAGAACCTTGACTTTTGTGCCTCCTCCATCAAAACTTGACGCACACCACCCCAATATGGAACTCACACCATCCGATGGAGGGTCAATAATCCTCGACAATCATAATCAAAGGAAACCACCTGAACTACTATGCACTCACTCTTCCGGTGTTCTTCCTTCATGGCCTCAACCCGAGCCTCTTGAATCTGCTCTAAGAGTGGGGTAATCACGGTCATCCTCAAACATTCATCCCTGATCGAGGCTGTAACTACCTTGCGGCTGAGAACATCAACCACCATGTTGGCCTTCCCTATGTGATAAAGGATCTCACAATCATAATCGTTCACCACATCTAACCATGTACACCCCTCATGTTCAAATTTGACTGATTTATCAAATACCTCATAATCTTGTGATCTGTGTAAATAGTAGAACAGACCCCATAGAGGTAATGTCGCCCAATATTGAGGGCGAAAACCACAACCCCCAACTCTAAATCATGTGTAGTGTAGTTTGCCTCATAAGGCTTCCGCTGCCTCGAAGCGTATGTGATCACATGACCTCGTTGCATCAAAACTGCACCCAACCCTGTGATCCACACATCACAGAATACCACAAAATCCTCAACACCCTCAGGTAGGGTCAGAATCGGTGCTTCACACAATCTTTGCCTCAGAGTCTGAAAAGCTGCCCGCTGCTCAGGAACTAAACGAAAAGTAACGGTCTTCTTCGCCAACCGGGTCAGAGGAACTGCTACCTTTGAGAAATCTTGAATGAATCTCTGATACTAACCCACCAATCCAAGGAAACTACCAATATCGAATGGAGACCTCAGAACCTCCCACCTCATCACCGCCTCAACCTTCGCTGGATCGACCAGAATACCATTTTGGTTGACGAGGTGTCCTAGAAACTGCACATCGCTCAACCAAAACTTACACTTGGAGAACATTGCATACAACTTCTCCCTCCTCAAAGTTTCCAACACCTCTCTCAGATGATCCTCATGCTATTCCTGAGTCTTGGAGTAAACCAGAATGTCATCAATAAACACAATCATAGACCGATCCAGCATAGGCATGCATACGCGATTCATGAGATCAATGAATGCAGTTGGAGCATTAATGATCCTGAAGGGCATCACCACGAACTCCTAATGATCATAACGATACAGGAAGGCCGTCTTCTTCATATCCTCCTCTATGACCCTCATCTGGTGATAACCTGAATGCGGATCAATATTGGAAAACCAAGATCCACCCTGAAGCTGGTCAAATAAATCGTCAATGTGACATCCCCATTTACACGGCTAGAAAAAACCAATTTGTTTATCCTTTGTTTGAAAATCAGAGTAACCTTTTAAAGAAAAGTGTTGCGGAATTTGTTCCCAAAAGAAAATATGATGAAGATTTATCAAAGCATTTCCGAAGAAATGTATTTCATTATATTAAAACCTCGAGATGTCATGTTCTATACAGATCAAAATCATAAACAGAACAACACAGGCCTTACAATATTTATTTATATCTACTGGCCTATAATCCGTAATCCCTCATTTGAACATCACATCTATGCTCGTGTGCCACTACCTGTAATACAAGAAACTGAGTAGCTCAGGCTTGGGAGCCTGGTGAGAACATAGGGTTTTCAACCCACAATAAATAAGTTTATTAATTTCATCAAACCAAACAACCCGATCACCCGTTCCCGTTATCCTCACTTTACGTCCCTAAGGCACCTATTATAAGGGACCTAGCCTAAGGAATTTCATCGTGATAGACACTACTACTAAGGGGGTTCCTCAGCAATAAATGTCCTAAAGGCAACCATGATGGGGATGGAGTACACCAGTGAACACATCGTTCACAAACACCTACAGGTTGCGAGCCTACTAGCGTTCCACTGGACTGTCCAGAAAAGTCTGTGGTCGTCATCTATACTCTGCTAGATGACTGGATCAATGTCAACATCGAGGCCTCTTATCATTTTATTTGATCACACACCAACTATTACATCTACCCATCTTTTACCCCAACATATTTGTAGATATAAAATACATATACAGTTTAAATCATTTAAAACATGTATAAAATCGTTCATCCAGCATAGATATCAAGTAAATAGATAATATGCACACATAGCATGTAATTTATATAAAATACTTCATATCTATGTGTAAGATGAGAGTAACTATGCACTCACCTGTTAAGGTGGTGATTCTAAACTCAAACAACGTTTCGCTTCTTAAAAATAATTTCCTTTGACGAAACCTAGTATTGTTACCACTAGATTTTAGTCTAATTTTCATCATGACTAATTAATAGTCTTAGTATTATTATTATTATATAAGCGTTTAAACAATACTTCTCAACCACTATGTATAGACATGCCAGACATTAAACACCGGAGGGCATGACCATTTTGGCATTATAGCACTTCTGAAATCCAACAACCCAGGCGGCCCTTCAAACCAGATTCCCCGTATCATGAGTAGTTAAAAAGATATAATAACGACACTTATATAAGTCATAAAAATAGCCCAAATATTTATTATAAGTTCCTAATAACAATAATAATATTAAATATAAGCTATATTTAAAGTAGGTTAAGCATAACTTACTTACAAGGGGGTTTTACCTAGGAGTTGGGCTCTGTAGGGGCAGAACTTTGTCGCTGAATCTTTCTAAGAAAGATTCTTGAAACGCGTCAGCAGTCATCTTACTATACTAAAACTGCAGAAAGAGAAGTCGAATCACGAGGGACCAAATTGCTCGGGGGATAAAAAGAGAAAGACTTTTAAATCAAGAGATTGGTGCAAGAAATATGAGAGCCTAGAGGCTCTTTTTTATACTAATTGAATTTTCAAAAACTACCCTCTATGTTAATGACCTCATAGTTATATAAACGACTAAACACCCCTTTATAATACTATTTCAAATAGATTTAACGATATTTGTACTAAACTAATGTCAAAAGTACTCAACACTAGTCTTATAACGACCGCATCGTTGATACCTTTCTAATGATATATACATATGTATGTATGTACGTATATATATATATATATATATATATATATATATATATATATATATATATGTACATATGTATCTGTATATATGATTTATACATTATTTTAATACGTATATATGCTATTATAATTTATAACTTGTTCATACCAACTCTGTTTTTGACGTTCTTTATATCCACGCGTAGCTATCGTCGAGCTCTACAACTTTCGTTTAGACTCCGTCGGCTAATTTTGACTTTATTTTTTTGTCCATATTTTTATAAGATTAAATGATTTTGCTAAAATCATAACTCTCTCATACAGACTCCGTTTTTTGGCATTCTTTTTTTCAAAATTCCTATTTTAAGGAGTACTATGATTTTTGTTTTGGTGGCATTAGTTAAAAGTCAACCATTCTCTTCGTAGCTTTTTACGTCACACATTCCTTGTGCGCGGTTGAATTTTATATTTATAAAAATCATATCTAATTCACACGGATTCAGATTTCGACGAAATGTATATATTCGGGATCGGGATGACGTGTACTTTCTAAATATTTAATAATATATATATATATATATATATATATATATATGTATATATATATATATGTTTGACACACTTATTTTTACGATTTACGGATGATTCGGCTGATTTTTCCTATTTTATTATATTATAATAATCATGAAACAAATAATATTCACATAATTCTTCTTTATTACGCCAAATAGGTTACAATTGTTGACCCTAACTATTACATCATCATAATAATGCTTAGCCAGAAACGTGGGCGTTACAATTCTCTCCCCCATAGGATGATTCTGTCCCGGAATCATGCATCAACAAACAGATGTGGATAGCGACTTATTAGGTCACTCTCTGTTTCCCAGGTGAGGTTTGGCCAATTTGAATGTTTCCATCACACTAGCACTAATTCTACCATCTTGCGTCATAATTTCTTCGTCTTACGGTCAACAATTGCTTCAGGCTCTTCAATTAACCTCTTATTTTCATCCAACCTTAACTCCGAAATTTGAATTATATCGGGAACTTCTCTCGTAAACTTCCTCCAATAACACTCATGGAAAGTGTTATGAATACCATCTATTTCTTCTGGTAATTCCATCTTGTAAGTTTGGTTCCCAATCCTTTGAAGAACTTTGAACGGTCCAATAAAACTTGGAATGAACCTTCCTCTCTTTCCGAATCTTATAAGTCCCTTCCATGGTGAGACTTTGAGCAAAATTAAATCTTTAACTTCAAATGTCATTGGTCGTCTTTTCTTGTCAGCATAGCTCTTTTGACGATCCTGAGCTGCTAACATCCTTTCCCTAATCACCTTTAGCTTTTCAGCAGTCTGATGGACTATCTTGGGGCCCATAAATTGTTTTTCTCCAGCCTCAAGCCAACAAGACGGTATACGACACTTCTGCCCGTACAAGGCTTGATAAGGTTCCATCTTGATGCTCGAGTGGAAACTATTATTATAGGACAACTCTACCAGAGGTAAGTGCTCATCCCATTTACCTTGAAACTCTAGGATACATGATCTTATCATATCTTCAAGGGTTTGTAACATTCTTTCCCTCTGACCATCAGTCTGCGGACGGTAAGTTATACTTAAACACAACTTCGTACCAATTTCCTCTTGTAGACTCCTCCAAAAACTTGATGTGAAACGACTATCACGATCTAATACAATCGTTAGAGGAACACTGTGAAGTCTTACTACCTCCTTCACGTAAGCATTTGCAAGCTTATCTATAGACCATTTCTCATTGGCTTCTATGAAGTGTGCACTCTTAGTGAAACGATCCACGACTACCCAAATCATGTCGTGACCGTTCTTCGTCCTAGGTAGTTTAGTTACAAAATCCATGGTGATGTCTTCCCCTTTACCCATGGGTACATGTAAAGGTTCTAAACTCCCATACGGTTTCTGATGTTGTGCCTTAACTCTCACACACGTTACACACTCGGCCACATACTTTTCAACATCGAGCTTCATCGTCGGCCACCAGTAGTAGGGTTTCAGATCACTATACATTTTATTGCTACCGGGATGAATCGAGTACATGGTCTTGTGAGCTTCTTCCATCAGAAGACCTCTTACTCCTCCCGTCTTAGGTACCCAAATCCTATCTTGGAATACCTTCCATCCTTAACTGTTTGTACCGAATACCAACGTTTTGCCCAAAAGTTCTTCCTTTCGGTCGTTTTTCTCTGAAGCTTCTTCCTGAGCCTTCTTAATACTTTCCACAATCGTCAATAAAACTTCAATTCTTAACGTTCTTGGCCTTTTCTTTTCAAGGTTTACTTTTCGACTTAGAGCATTGGCAACAACATTTGCTTTACTAGGGTGGTAAAGTATCTCACAGTCGTAGTCCTTGAGTAACTCTAGCCAGCGTCGTTGTCTCATGTTCAATTCCTTCTTATTAAAGAGAAAATGGAGACTTATGATTAGTGAAAAGTTTGCGTTTCGTGCCATAGAGATAATGCCTCCATATCTTTAGGGCGAATACTACCGCTGCCAACTCCAAATCATGAGTGGGGTAGTTCTTTCCGTGCTCTTTCAATTGTCTTGATGCATATGCTATCACCTTATCTCTTTGGGTCAAAACACAACCTAACTCAACTCCAGATGCATCACTATAGACTGCAAAGTCTACAACTCCGTCAGGTAAAGAAAGAATTGATGTTTCACACAACTTCTTCTTTAGCTTCTCGAATGCTTCTTCATGTTTTCACTCCAAGTATAAGTAGCTCATTTATGGGTCAAAGCTGTTAATGGAGCAGCTATTGAAGAAAAGCCTTGGATAAACCTTCGATAATATCCGGCTAATCCTAGAAAGCTCTGAACCTTCGTGGGACTTTTTGGTCGTTCCCACTTCATCACAGCTTCAATCCTCGCTGGTTCAACCATTATTCCTTCCTGAGTAACCACATGACCCAAGAATTGGACTTCTCGAATCCAAAAATCACATTTGGAGGACTTTGCATACACCTTCTTGATCGATGTCGTCGTGTCAATCAAAAATAAACCAACTAACCTAAGTAGATAGGGTAAGTCGGGTCGAATCCACAAGGAGTTCGTGGTTAAACATTGTGTCAAAGTAATCAATAAAGAGAAAAGTATTACTAGCAATTGTCACGGAAAAGATTAAAGTAAAAATCAAATAAAAGCATAGAGATTTATTATTTAAAATTAGAAAACTAGAGTACTCCCGGTTCAGTTATAAACAGTTTAGATTCACACACTTTCTTCCCTAGAATCCTAATTCAGTTACTTAAATGCAATTAGGGTTTATTAACTTGTAACACATAGTTTTGGATACACAATATGTTCATTCAACTAGTTGTCTTACTCCTTTATGTCTAAATGGATTAGGAACAATTAGTGAACTAGAAATAAAATGTCTTACAACTACCTATTACCATATTAAGATTCAATATCATAAATTGGAATAATATATGTTGATTCAATCACTTGTCTTTATTCCTAAACTAATTGAACTCGGAACAAATGATGAATTGACAATAGACTATCTTAATTATGACATTAAACAATTCATACAACCCAATTTCACTTATCATTACCAAAGATCATCACATGAAGCATAAAATAACAATTGAAATTAATTAGAATCAAGTAATAATCAAGTGTGTTCATCCAAAAGTCCTAAACATCCCCGGGAGTAACCCTAATGGTTTAGCCTTCCATAGAAATCAAAAAGCACGTGAAATGAAAACAATATAATTCAACATGAGAATCATGAACACACGAAAGATCATAAAAACTAATAATGTCTAATAACTGGAAAAACTAGAATGAGTAAACCTTGGGGGACAAGTAATAAGATGGTGAGGTTGGAGAAAATGATGATGAATTGATGATCTTCAATAAATGAAACACAAGTTCAATCTAATGACTTGAAGTCTTGAATGCAAAAAATTCTCTAAACCTTCAACCCGTGTGTCGCTGTGTAAAGAATCGCCAAATGCAATCACTTCCAAACCCTAGTTGACGTCCATCCCTTTATGAGATATAAGAAGGGTATTTATAGCATGGCCAAAGGTATAGCATATGATTTTCTCAATTTAATTCGATGGATGATTTCAGTGTGCACCGTAGATCTCGGCTGTTATACCGTAGGGCTCACTGATTTTACCGCAGGGATACGGTCATCTCACAGTAGGGCTCACCAGCTATCAAGTAAGGTACGGTGTAAATCCATAGGGTTACGGGAAAAGACCCCCATCATTACGGAAATTTGTTCTGTTGGTACGGTGAAACTTTGCTTCAAAAAAATCTTGTTTTCGCCCGATTGCTCCAAAACTTCTCCGTAACCTATAAAACATATATTTTCATCATAGTAAAGCCTTAAAAAGGAAAAACAATGCAATAGCATCATCAAATGGTGTTAAATATGTGATATAAATTGTACCGATGACTTCTCCTTCTTCAAAACTTCTAATACCTCTCACAGATGTTTGCCATGCTCCTGCTGACTCTTTGAGTAAATCAGAATGTCATCTATGAACACTATCACGGATTTATCGAGGAATGGTTTATAAACCCTGTTCATCAAATCCATGAATGCTGCTGGAGCATTGGTTAGTCCAAATGACATACCCAAGAACTCATAGTGTCCATATCTCGTTCTGAATGCAATTTTCTCAATATCTCGCTCTCTCACCTTCAGCTGATGATATCCTAACCTGAGATCGATCTTTGAGAAATAGATCGAACCATGCGGCTGATCGAATAGGTCATCAATCCTTAGAAATGGATACTTGTTCTTTACCGTTGCCTTGTTCAGCTCTCTGTAGTCTATGCACATCCTCATGCTTCCATCCTTCTTTTTCACGAATAACACCGGAGCTCCCCAGGGTGATGAACTAACTCTAATGAAACCCTTGTCCAATAACTCCCGAAGTTGCGTCATAAGCTCCTTCATCTCTGTCGGTGCTAATCGGTATGGTGCTTTCGCTATTGGTGTCGTTCCTGGTAACAAATCTATCCGAAACTCTACTTGTCTATCAGAAGGTAATCCAGGAAGATCTTCGGGAAAGACCTCCGGATAGTCACACACCACTGGTATACTTTGTATTTCCTTCTTTTCCTTCTTAGCATCGATGACAAATGCCAAGTATGATGTGCATCCTTTGGACAAGCATTTTCTGTCTTTCATTAGGGAAATGATTCCAAAATTCAGTCTACGTTTGTCCCCGTACACCATAAATGATTCTTTCCCCAGTGGGTTTACTCTTACTATCTTCTTCTTACACAATATTTCAGCATCATTGGCGCTAAGCCAATCTATTCCCAGAACGATGTCGAAACCATTCAACTCAATGGGTAACAACTCCTCATGGAATTCGTTTCCGTTTAAGTTGATGACGACCTTCTTAATGTAATCACTAATATGTATGAATTTGCCTCTGACAACTTCTTCAACTAGAGCATTATCAAGTTTATTTACAAGCAATTCTAGTCTTCCACCAAATTTATGTGATACAAAGGAGTAATTCGCTCTGGAATCGAACAATATATTGGAAGGCAATCCATTTACAAGAAAGGTACCTGAAGCGACATCTGTTGCATCCTTCGCGGCCTCCAGAGTCATCTGAAAAGCTCTGACTTTTGGCTTCAGTGGAACATTGGGCCTTGCTGCCTCCTTCTTCTTTGGGCAGTCCCTCGAGATGTACCCTTCCTCGTTGCACCCATAACAGACCTTCTTGTTGAACGTGCACTCGTTGGCATAGTGCCCGGGCTTTTCACACTTAAAACAGGTGACTTCTCTGTCACATTTCCCATAGTGCTTCTTCTTGCACTTTTCACACCACTTCGCCTTGGCTCCTCCTCCTCTCGAACCAGACTTCAAGAATTTACTTTTCATGTTGGACCTCGAAGATCCATCGAATTTCCTTTTCTCACCAACCTCTACTCTCTCCATACCCTTCTCCCTTATTTGGGTCTCAACATTCTTAGCAGCCCAGATGGCAGCTTCCAAAGTGGTTGCTTGCTTGACCATTGGACCAAAGTCCGCTGGTAATCCTTGGGCAAACTTGTTAACGTTGGAGAGTTCAGTTGGAACTAGGTAAGGAACAAACTTTATCTTCTCCGTAAAGCTTGCAGCATATTCTGTGACACTCATTCTTCCTTTCTTCAGATTCTGGAACTCATTGTTGATTTCCAGAAGATCCTACTCAGAGCAGTATTGCATTTTTAGTTGGACCAGGAAATATTCCCAAGACATCTTGCTAGCTTCTCCCTTGGGCATCGAATCAGCTAGTAGCTTCCACCAGCTCAGTACTCCAGATTTTAATAAGGGAACCGTGAGAGCTGTCTTCTTTCTGTTGCTACATTCGCAACTCTCAAACATTGTCTCCATCTCGGAGATGCAGTCCATAACTTCCACCGATGTTGGGCTTCCAGAAAGACACGGTGGTTTGGATGCCATGAAATCCTTGTACTTGCATCTACGTCCTTCATTTCCTCCATCTTGGTTATTCCATCTAACCACTGGCGGTTCAGCTTGATCAACAGTCCTACTGTAGTTCCCTTCATCTGACTGCCCATCATTCAATTTGGGATGTTCAACAGGCATCGTAGGTTCGTCCCTATTTTGTAGCAGTAATCGCCTTATCTCCTCCCTTTGACGATCTAACATCATCTAGATCATCGCTTGTACCCCGACCATCGTGATTGACTCAAGTGCAGCTGCTACCACCGGTACTTGCTCAATCACTTGGGGTTGAGGTTGCGGATTCTTGTTTCCATTCGCGTTTCCAACTCCACTTAGGGTTCTTGCCATTTCGATCTATACACCAAATTAGGTGAATTTAGATCTTTATTTACGATAGACATTTAAATCCTCTTTATCACTCCGAAATGTTACATGCTAGTTCTAATATCGTAGTCGTACGTTTATAATCCTAAACACGTAAGGTTTCTAGATCTGGTCTGCAATAGACCATAGATCCGAACAAGTAATAGCATATAGTGCATCTTTATAGCTATAACATAAAGCACTTAGCACATAAAAGCATTTTAGGCATCTTTCCTACAATAAATTAGTGTTCATGTCTAAAATAGTAGACACTCATTTCACAATCATCGCTTCGCATTCTAAGTTTAAGTTTAGAAATCCTACAAATTCCTAGTTCGCTTAAACTAATGCTCTGATACCAACTGTGACATCCCCATTTTCATGGCCAGAAAAGACCGATTTGTTTATGCTTTGTTTGAAAATCAGAGTAACATTTTAAAGAAAAGTGTTGTGGAATTTGTTCCCAAAAGAAAATGTGATAAAGATTTATCAAAGCATTTCCGAAGAAATGTATTTCATTATATTAAAACCTCGGGATGTCATGTTGATACAGATCAAAAGCATAAAAAGAACAACATAGGCATTATAACATTTATTTATATCTACTGGCCTTTAATCCGTAATCCCTCATCTGAACATCACATCTATGCTCGTGTGCCACTACCTGTAATACAAGAAACTGAGTGAGTCAGGCTTGGGAGCCTGGTGAGAACATACGGTTTTCAACCCATAATAAATAAGTTTATTAATTTCATCAAACCAAACAACCCGATCACCCGTTCCCGTTATCCTCACTTTACGTCCCTAAGGCACCTATTATAAGGGACCTAGCCTAAGGAATTTCATCGTGATAGACACTACTACTAAGGGGGTTCCTCAGCAATAAATATCCTAAAGGCAACCATGATGGGGATGGAGTACACCAGTGAACACATCGTTCACAAACACCTACAGGTTGCGAGCCTACTAGCGTTCCACTGGACTGTCCAGAAAAGTCTGTGGTCGTCATCTATACTCTGCTAGATGACTGGATCAATGTCAACATCGAGGCCTCTTATCATTTTATTTGATCACACACCAACTATTACATCTACCCATCTTTTACCCCAATATATTTGTAGATATAAAATACATATACAGTTTAAAATATTTATAACATGTATAAAATCGTTCATCCAGCATAGATATCAAGTAAACAGATAATATGCACACATAGCACGTAATTTATATAAAATACTTCATATCTATGTGTAAGATGAAAGTAACTATGCACTCACTTGTTAAGGTGGTGATTCTGAACTCAGACAACGCTTCGCTTCTTAAAAATAATTTCCTTTGACGAAACCTAGTATTATTACCACTAGATTTTAGTCTAATGTTCATCGTGACTAATTAATACTCTTAGTATTATTATCATTATTATTATTATTATTATTATTATTATTATTATTATTATATAAGCGTTTAAACAATACTTCTCAACCACTATGTACAGACAGGGGTCAGACATGAAACACCGTAGGGCATGACCATTTTGGCATTATAGCACTTCTGAAATCCAACAACCCAAGCGGCCCTTCAAACCGGATTCCCCGTACCGCGAGTAGTTAAAAAGATATAATAACGACACTTATATAAGTCATAATAATAGCCCAAATATTTATTATAAGTTCCTAACAACAATAATAATATTAAATGTAAGCTATATTTAAAGTAGGGTAAGCATAACTTACTTACTTACAAGGGGGTTTTAGCTAGGAGTCGGCTCTGCAGGGGCAGAACTTCGTCGCTGAATCTTTCTAAGAAAGATTCTTGTAGCACTTCAGCAGTCACCTAACTATACTAAAACTGCAGAAAGAGAACTCGAATCACGAGGGACAGAAATGCTCGGGGGATAAAAAGAGAAAGACTCTTGAATCAAGAGAATGGTGCAAGAAATATGAGAGCTTAGAGGCTCTTATTTATAGTAATTAAATTTTCAAAACTACCCTCTAAGTTACTTAATGACCTTATAGTTATATAAACGACTAAACATCCCTTTATAATACTATTTTAAATAGATTTAATGGTATTTATAATAAACTAATGTCGAAAGTACTCAACACTAGTTTTATTACGACTGCATCGTCAATACCTTTCTAATGATATATATATATATATATATATATATATGTGTGTGTGTGTGTGTGTGTGTATACGTATATATAATTTAAAGAATATTTTAATATGTATATATATGCTATTATAACTTATAACTCGTTCATACGAACTCTGTTTTTGACGTTCTTTATATCCACGCGTAGCTATCGACGAGCTCTACAACTTTCGTTTAGACTCCGTCGGCTAATTTTGAATTTATTTTTTTATCCGTATTTTTATAAGATTAAATGATTTTGCTAAAATCATAATTCTCTCATACGGACTCCGTTTTTTGACACTCTTTTTCTCAAAATTCATATTTTAAGGAGTACTACGATTTTTGTTTTGGTCGCATTATCTAAAAGTCAATTAAGCATTCTCTTCGTAGCTTTTGACGTCACACATTCCTTGTGCGCGACTGACTTTTATATCTTATAAAAATCATATCTAATTCACACGGTTTCGGATTTCGACGAAATTTATATATTCGGGATCGGGACGACGTGTACTTTCTAAATATTTAATAACTAGTTTATAACCTGTGAGAATCACGGTTATAAAATTAATTAAACTTTCATAGTAAAAACTTAATAATATTAATCAATTATTTCAAATAAATTATTAATTAAGAGATATTTTTTAGTTATATAAAATTATAATCGTTGATTTAAATAAATACATGAAATTATATCACCTTATAATATATATTAATTTGATTTTATTTTTTATTTTAAAGTTATTAATTTAATGTAATGAGAGTGTGAAATTTAAAATTTAAAATTTGAAATATATAATCAATTATTAATTTATTGTAATTAGAATGGGAAATTTAAAATTTAGAATTTGAAATGGAGAATTAATAGGTTGACATGTGGCATGATAGGTGACATATAATATTAATGAGGATTTCTAATATTATGACATTTGTCAATATGAGAATAAACTTATTCATTTATTAGAATAGAGAGAGGAAATATATATATATATATATATATATATATATATATATATATATATATATATATATATGTTTTGGCGCACTTATTTTTACGATTTACGGACGATTCTGCTGATTTTTCCTAATTTATTATATTATAATAATCATGAAACAAATAATATTCACATAATTCTTCTTTATTTCGTCAAATAGGTTACAATTGTGGACCCTAACTATTACATCATCATAATAATGTTTAGCCAGAAATGCGGACGTTACAGTCAATCCTCAGGATTGGATTACGATTTTTCACCGTTAGCTTATTCAGCTCCAGGTAGTCGATACACATCCGATGCGATCCATCATTTTTCTTTACAAACAAGATCAGGGCTCCCCATGGTGACCCACTCGGCCGGATGAATCCCTTGTCTAGCAGCTCTTGCATCTCTGGAGGTGTTAACCGATACGGTGTTGTGGCTATCAGAGCCACACCTGGAACCAAATCAAACCTCACCTGCCTATCCAGAGGCACTCTAGGAAAGTCCTCCGGAAAAACGTTCGGGTATTCCCGAACAATCGGTACATCACACACAGACACCTTATCCTTGTCGCGGATATCCATCACATAAGCCACAAATCCAAAACAATGCTGCTGAAGATAGCATATAGCCCTTGCTACTGATCAGAGAGTCGGTCCATGCTGCACACCCTCTCCTTGAATCACCAACTCTCCCACACATTGGGTCAAAATATGCACAAACAGATGCTCACAATCAATCATTTCCTTATTCGGGTTCAACCAATCCATCCCCATAATAACCTTGCTCTCGCGTAGGGGAATGGGAACCAAATTGATCAGATACCGCTCACTAAACAATTGCAATATGCATCCCCGATGAACCCTTGATACTCGCACAAGACGATCATCAACAATCTCGACCTCTAAATGAAAATCTAGCTCCCCGAAGCATCAGAAAACCTCTTGCTGAGTGCAAGAGGTACAAAGGATTAGGTAGTCCTCGAATCAAACAAAACCAAAGCAGATATATCGTTCACAAGCAATGACCCTATAAGGAAACTATAGATATAAGCAGTAAAATCAAAATAGATAAAAAGATAATGAGAAAATACATACTCGTCACCACATGTGGTGCCGCAAGAGCCTCCTCTCTTGTCAGCTGGAATGCCCTGCTCCTCACAACAGGCGTCTCTGCCTTGCCATGACGACAATCAATAATCCTTAAGGTAGTCGCAGCGGGTGCTACAACTGATCCTGCTGCTACTAAACTCGGATAATCGGCCTTTTATGGCTCCTTTGAATGCAATGAAAGCAAATCAGGCTCGATCCTTGGGTGGTGGTGGTGGCAGTGCAATCCCTGCTGAAGTGTCTTGTCCTTCCGCACTTGAAGTAGCCAGAACCACCTACCCTCCAAGTTCCATTGTCCATCTTGTCGCACTTGCCGCAGCGGCCCTGACCTAACTGGCCCCTTGATGTCAAATAAAAAACCTTGGGCCTCTTGCCCAAACCCTTTAAACTCTAAACCTGATCCGGCTTGCTCCTCTTTTGCTTCTCCAGGTCAATCTCCATCTCTCTGATGCTTGCCACCATATCATCCACTGTCCTGCAACTAGACATGCTCACAAACCGTCTGATATCGCTCCTCAATATATTGTGATTTCTTTCCTTCTTCATCTCTTTGTCCGCCACATACTACAGAACGAGTAACGCCCTCTCACAGAAAATAAAGGTGAAATATGCCACCCTCTCAGTAGTCTGGCGAAGGTCCTAAAACTCCCTTGCCAACTATTGGACCTCAATTACAGGTGTGGAATAAGCCTAAAACCTCGTCACGAAATCCTCCCAAGTCATCGACTCGACTTCCTCGCCTCCTAAGGCGTGACCAACCTCCTCCCACCAGTCAAAAGCTCTGTCTTTCAGAAGACAAGATGCAAGTCAAATCTTTTCCCCTTCGGGGAAGCAGCTAGTGCAGAAGGCATTCATGTTATCCGCTAACCAACACTTTCTCGTAATCTGGTCCTTCTTCCCAAAGAACTCCAGAGCCCCATATGCCCGAAACTCTAGGAAGGTCAAAGTGTGTGCTCCCATCATCACCACCATCTGAGAACGAAAAGCGCCCAAGCGCATCTAGATTCTCTATGATACCCTCCTTGATCGTACCGAAGATTACAGGAGTCTGCTCAAGAATATTAGAGGTAATCTCTGATGAAATGAACTCCCACATCTGATCATCTATATCCCCGGGCCTAGAGCTCAAACCTGAACCATCGTCAGCACCAAAACCATCACCGGCACCGATACCTCCACTAGAACTTCCTCGACTGACCACCGGACTGAAAAATAAACCATACAAACCATCAAAATACACTCGAAGAATCCCACATTCTACAAGCTTCTTGGTATCATCGTCACTTTCCTTGACTCAAGTATGGATCCTCTGCTTCCAATAGTACGGGCTCATACTACCTTCCATATCTATCCTTACTTTCCTCAAGGATCGCCCCGAATTCCCCCAAGTTACTTCCCTATCAATCCAGACAATCTCTAGCAAGGCAAAGCCCTCCTAGGTTTTCGTAGGACTACCACCACACCACTCTCCGCCATCAGCTGCAGAAGGAACTCCCTCTAACATCCTCTAACTAACTGACGAATACAATTACATACCACCATCACCACATTATTCTTTGAGTGAAAGTTCTCACACTACAACAGTTGAACTCAAACAAGAGCTACGAAAAATAAGGTCAACCTATCCTTCTAAAATTATCTAATCTCAGCAATATGTAACTTAACGTATTAGCTTACTAGTTAGCTGATGTTAATGGGAACCCCTAAAATCGCAATGCAAGAAACATTCGAGCATTGAGTAATCAGAATCAAAGTATAACCTACACAGGCCATCCTATCACTGACTGATCCTATACTAGCATATGCAAGTCTATGAGCTCTTATAGTATGCATATAAAGGCATCTCTCCTAGAATTCTATCATGCAATCTTGAGTAGATCCTTAGCCTTATTCTATCATGCGATTCACAAATTCACAATTCAAGGCATATCATAAAGAACATGTATGGGTATTTTTGGAAAACTTACTTGAGCTCGGTCAATTGCATGCAACACACCCCATTCTTTTATTAGAAAATCCTTTAATTAAAACATTTCCTTTTATGAAAAATCTTCCAGATCCTAAGTTTGATTTCAAACACACCCGAGAGTATGCCTAAATCCCTCAAACCAAAGCTCTGATACCAACTTGTAACATCCCAAAACTTAGAACCAAAAATTATATTTTATATTAAATAAACCATCAACCAAACATGTTTATAAAAAACACAAAGAGACTAGAGTATATCAATTAATAATTATCCAAAGATACATTAGAGTTGAATAAGCAGAAAATCATGTTGTGTGGAATGCGGTCATCTCAAGCCCTTCTCCTTCGAACCAGAAGTACCTGAAACATTAACTGAAAATCGTAAGCACAAAGCTTAGTGAGTTCCCCAAAATACCCCACACCATACATATAATGGGCCATGCTTTCCATCCATCAGGCCCTGCCTGGCATCAGGCCTGGCCTCGCATTGAGCCCCGCCCAGTACAAATCTGTCAGTAACATGCAATGGGTCCTGAAACATACTCATCAGGCCCCACCTCGCATCGAGCCCCACCCAACATGCGTACAGTACATACACACATGCAAGGGTCATACAAAAAGCTAGCACACAAATAAGAATAATCCATGTGCCGACATTGGTGCCTTCGACCCGCCAAACACTGCGAGGAGACTCACCTTAATCTGCTGACAATCAAATAGATGCTCAGATTGCTGATCAGGAAAATCCCCTCACTAATCAATCAAACAATACCTAATTAATAATTAGGTCGTAAACCATAATCGGGACTTAAATTCACTAACCATGACTCCTAGGGTAAAAGACCATTTTACCCTTCCCTTAAGTGGCCCAATTAACCGTGGCCCAACACAATGGCACTCAAAGCCTAATACTGGCCCAAATCCAAAAGACACATAAGGCCCAAATCTATAAAGGCCCAAGGCCTAACAATGGCCCAACTTAAAAGCCTTGTGGTCCAACAAGAGCCTAAAACCCTAGAGTCCAAAAGTGGCCAAAAATCAAAAAGGCCCACTACACGGCGTACACCCAGTGTACCCAGCCCGTACACCCAGCGTACATGCGTTGACCCAAAAATGGGCTGGTGACCCAGTACGTGCAGAGTACTAAGGATTACACGCATTGTACTAAGGAGTACGCCCGACGTATTGGCCAGTGAGCCATTCTTCAAACTTTGACTTAATTTAACAAGCCCTTAACGTCTAACCAACATATCTACTTAATTTTAAGGTCTTAACACGTAAAGTTGGCAACTTTACTCCTGTGCATGTCTTAATGGGACCCATTACCTATTTTTATCCCTCCACGTCCAACACTTGCATGGTTCATCCAAACCCATCAAGATGACATTTTTATGCACTAACAACATCATCAATACTAAGATCTAACATTCTAAGCTCCTGGAGTGGCTTATACTCATAAAGATGACTCAAGGGACCACAAAATGCTCAACATAAGGCCCTAGACCAGATCTAACACATAGAATCATCAAACACCCACTAAAACACACTTAATGAAGCTTACAAATGAGAGTAGATTATGGATCTATAAGCTCCAACCTGATCAATGTTCCTTCTCCAAGGCTCACTAAACTCCCACTAAAACACACATACAAAGGGGAAAATTTCTCTAGATTAGTTAGGGTTTTTCCATGAGGCTCAAAAGGGCAGTGAAGGATAGAGAATGAGAAAACCTTGGGGTATAAGGTGGTTTATATAGGGTCCAAAACCTAAAATTAGGGTTTGCCCTCTGGTCACGTACACTCAGCGTACAAGAGTGTACGCCCAGCGTATGCACACTATCCCTAATTTTCATTAAAAACCCTTAGGGACCACTTTTGCAAACTATTTTTATACCAAGGGTCAAAATGCAAATTACCTTGAATTGAATGTTACAAAATGTCCAAAAACTTATGTTCTTTATAACTATGAATAAATTCTTCCAAGGAAGAATTTGATTAAGCCTATAAGTTTAAAAGCCTAATTACAAATATACCATTATTTAGATATATAGGGGATTTTAATTCCTTTTGGTTGGTTCCTTCTTCATAAGCCAATTATACAAAAGATAAAGTATTGACATTTTACAACCGCCATCTTTCTTTTTCCATTTCTCTTCCTTTATTGTTTACACCAATATCTTTCATTTTTTTTATAATAAATCCGTCATCTCAATATTTATTTATTTTTTCATTATTTACACCAGCAGCTTTTTTTTTAAATAGGTTATACACATATTAATTAGATAAAAGTGTTACACAGTAACTACATCTTTATATATGTTAAATCAGAACCCTAATTATATCATCTAAAACAATCTAGCCCCTTCAATGTTTTTCATTAATTATTTTAAACCACTAGATCAATTTCGCTGATGTCATCACAACAAAAGGGAACTACAAATACGCCTTTGTTACCGTCTAAAACCAATTTTCCTCCAAAATACGGATTGCTCTCTTCCTATTTCTCTCTCTGATGAAGATAATATCAAGAGCCGATGATCTCTCTAATTTCTATCCATGTTATTCCTCCTCAAAATCAATGATCATTAACCCAAATTATTATATATAACGTGCCACTTATCTTCTCCATCAATGCATCTCCTGCATCGTGTTTGTCACCAACAACTTGAAATTGAGATTGACTACCAAAGATTATTCGCAGTGCGCTTTTCTTCTTCTCAAGGTAAGCATCCTTTTTATTTTTATTTTTTGTCTCATTTCTGCTAATAAAAAATGTTATTGATCTTGCTTACTTTATCTTCTACTGATTTTGCTAATTCAAATGTCACTGATATTGCCTACTGTATCTTCTGTTTATTTTGCTAATAAACATTTCGATTGATATTGCCTAATGTATCCCTATTTGTTGCCAGAAAATTAAACATCATACCTGAATGAATTGCCTTCTGATATGTATGATTAGTTTTGCAATTGTTACGAGTTTTAAAGTTTTAGTTTTTATTAGGAATTTTTTATGAAATTAATTGTTTTGGGTTTTTGTAGCTTCCATTTGAACATTAATATAGATTTAATTAGGATGCATATTAGTTGTTTGATAAAATGCCTGAACAAAAAAAACTTTGGAAACTTCCATTGCCATGTGCAAATTTTTGACTAAAATACCCCTGTTTCTTTTTTCCCCATTAAGGCATTGTTTCATTTGTATGGCTACATTACATAATATAATATGTCTTTAAGTCTTGGTAGATAATCTGGAAGGTGCAAATTCTCCAAAGAAGATGAAATATGTCTTTAAACTCATGTTTTATATTCTATGTACAATACAAAATTATAATAAATCAGATAAAATTCAAGTATTTGGTCATTGTTATGTGTTCAAGCATATTTTTCACACACAAAAACATAAACTGAATAGTTTTAGATCTCTTCTAATACAATGTTGACTTACAATCGATTATGAACTAAATTGACCAAGTCTATTATTGTCAATTTGTTTTAAGTTTAAATAACAACTATGTTGATCAAGTCTATTATTGTCAATTTGTTTTAAGTTTAAAGGTAATCTCCTTAATTTTTGGCTTAAGCCACTGAGTTTGTTATTCCACAAACAAAATTTTATAACAATAATTTTTTTTTATTGTTCGTAACAAACTATGTTGACCAAGTCTATTATTGTCAATTTGTTTTAAACTTAAATAACAAACTATGTTGACCAAGTCTATTATTGTCAATTTGTTTTAAGTTTAAAGGTAATTTCCTAATGACCAAGGGTACAATTGTCAACACGAGCACATACTTTATAAATTTTAATTTCTTTCATGAATCTTATATTCTTATTTATGCAGATTATCATTCCAGTTATACCGTCAATCATAAACATTTTCCAAAATAATTATATGTATATTTATCATGTTTCAATATCTAGTATCCAGTCATTTATGATTAAATCATTTAATAAGGAAATATTATCTTTAAATCTTTTATAATTCATGTACCCTTATCAATTTCAAATCCGGTCATTTAGTTATATCTTATTATTTATGGATGTAAATCATATATTTTTTATAACTATTTTAACTTAATATAGATCAGGACTCATGTTTTCTAATTATACCCTTTTCCATATTTTATTATGATATATAGATATAGATATCTTATAAAATCACTGTTTATCATTCTATATATCATTACTAACCCTATATAATATTACGTATCATACAAAGCACGAAAAAAAAATTGTTTCTTCAACCTCTCAATCACGAAAAAAAATTGTTTCTTCAACCTCTCTTTACACTTGTTGTTGTCTACTTCCATCATCCATCATCCATAATAGGTTTCATTATCCTCTGAAATGTTTATTTTTGTTGTTATATTATGAATCATGTATGGAATGGTGTTTTGAATATGTTTATCATGTATGCAAACTGGTTTATTTTTTGCTTTCTTTGGTGTTAAAATACTTAATAATTGTAACTCTTCTTAATTCACCTTCTGTCATAAAACTTCCTTTGTCGAACGCTATTTGATTTCCGTCTTTATTGAATTGAAAACTGTTTTTTTGGTGAAGGTGCTATTTACACTTTTTCCTTCATTAAAACAACAATCATGACAATAACAATCGTTGTCAAGGTGCATAAAACCAACATGTTGGAATATATCGATGTATTAGGCAACAATGTTTACAAATAATAAGGACCATTTATGTTACAATCTCCTAAATGATCGTCTATTCAATAAATGTTGTCACATGGATCATAATATAATTACACTTTCAATGTTGTCCCATATTATCATTAATAACAATTATATTTCAACCATTTTTTAAAAGTATATACACATTATATCATCCTACTTTGCAAATCTGCAATAGGATCCCAATATTTGACTTTACCGGTTAGACTTTGGCCAAAAAGTTACTTCTTTCATCCCTTAATCTTTGACTTTAGTCACTGAGTTTGTTATTCCACAAACAAGATTTTATAACAATAAGTTCTTTTATTGTTCGTAACAAACTATGTTGACCAAGTCTATTATTGTCAATTTGTTTTAAATTTAAATAAGAAACTATGTGGACCAAGTCTATTATTGTCAATTTGTTTTAAATTTAAAGGTAATCTCCTTAATCATTGGCTTAAGCCACTGAGTTTGTTATTCCACAAACAAGATTTTATAACAATAAATTTTTTTATTGTTCCTAACAAACTATGTTAACCAAGTCTATTATTGTCAATTTGTTTTAAGCTTAAATAACAAACTATGTTGGCCAAGTCTATTATTGTCAATTTGTTTTAAGTTTAAATGTAATTTCCTTATCGCCAAGGGTATAATTGTCAACACGAGCACATACACTACAAATTTTAATTTCTTTCATTAATCTTATATTCTTATTTATGCAGATTATCATTCCAATTATACCGTCAATCATAAACGTTTTCCAAAATAATTATATGTATATTTATCATGTTTCAATATATAGAATCCAGACATTTATGATTAAATCGTTTAATAAGGAAATATTATCTTTAAATCTTTCTAAATTCATGTACCCTTATCAATTTCAAATCCGGTCATTTAATTATATCTTATTAATTATGGATGTAAATCATATATTTTTTATAACTATTTTAAGTTAATATAATATCAGGACTCATGTTTTCTAATTATACCATTTTCCATATTTTGTTATGATATATAGGTATAGATATCTTATCTCTATATATATTAAACCAGAAACCTAATTACATCACCTAAAACAATATCGCCCCTTCAATGTTTTTCATTGATTATTTTAAATCACTAAATCAATTTCGTTGATGTCATCATAACAAAAGGGAACTATAAATACGCCTTTGTTACCGTCTAAAATCATTTTTCCTCCAAAATACGGATTGCTCTCTTCCTATTTCTCTCTCCTATGAAGATAATATCAAGAGTCGATTATTTCTCCAATTTCTATCGATGTTTTTCCTCCTCAAAATCAATGATCATTAAGTCATATTATTATATATACTGAGCCACTTATCTTCTCCATCAATGCATCTCCTGCATCGTGCTTGTCATCAACAACTTGAAGTTGAAGTGTGTTTTTCTTCTTCTTAAGGTATGCATTCTTTTTAATTTTTTTTGTCTCGATTCTGCTAATAAAAAATGTTATTGATCTTGCCTAGACCTGTCTTCATCCATGGTCAGTTATATGTAGCTGTTTCTCGTGTAACAAGCAAAAAATGTTTGAAGGTACTCATATGTGACGAGGAAAGTCGTTCAACTAATAAAACAAAAAACGTTGTTTACAAAGAGGTCCTGCAACGTTTATAGATATTTATCGATTTCAGTATATCTTCTTCACATTTCAATAATAACAATAGCCATAAACTTTCTTTTATAATTATTATGTAATATATATAAATGTTTTTATATTTTTTTAATACGATCCTCCGCGTTTAACGCGGGTTATAATCTAGTAATAATAATGATAATGAGATGAATAAATTCTACTGTACGAGACCCTTCAAAATTTGAGTTTGTGAAATCGTCACAAACATTAAATACTTTAAGATGAATAAATTCTACTATAAGAGACCCTTCAAAATTATGAGAATGCAAGGCTTGACTTCCTTATATGAGAGGTCTTAAAGTTCAAAATCTTAGGGACTTTTGATAACTTGATTTAAAAGTGTATCCAACTTTTCAAGTGATGATATCTCATATTAGTAGTAAAGGTGCACAAACACTTGTTCTTACGTTTCAGTGTTAAAAAACCGCTTGAAAAACATAGTTTCGGTTATAATCCGTTCGGTTTTTTGGTTTTTTGGAAATGAATTTTTTTCTATAAATCAATTCTTTGCGGGTTAAAAACCGGTTCGGTTCAGATTTTTTTTATAGAAAAACCGGTCCTTAAAAAATCCGATTCATAACCGCCGGTTCGGTTTTTTTCAAAAGTTGTTTGGTTGTTTCCTACTTGTTTTACATCTTTACAATATGAGTATTATGAGTAGTTTGAATATTTAATATGCATTAGTTTGAATATTTTTATTGGGAAAATTTTTATCAAGATCTAATATATGTTAGTTTTTTTTATTAGTTTGAATATTTTTATTGGGAAAATTTTTATCAAGATCTAATATATGTTAATTTTTTTTTCGTTTTGTTTCTTTCGGTTAAATGATTTGATTCTGTAATTGATATAAGAAGAAACATCCCAAAAAAGAATTAAATTTATTATATATATAAATTAAGGTATAGTTGTTATCAGACTATTAACTTTAGTCTATTAATAAGATCCACGAATCAGTGCCCACGAATAAAATATATTTTTAGTGTAATAAAATAAAAACAATATTCAAATGGGTCTTTTATCCTCTTTCATGGTTTGAAGACACGGCTTTTCAAAAGTCTTTTTTGGCAATGATCTGGTTGGGTGGGTGTGATAGATTATAAAAAGAGGAATTCTTTTTCAAAAGTGTAGAAACATACCATAATTTTAAGTCGATCTTTCTCAAGACAATTCCTGCACTTTTCATATCTTTACACCCCCTTCGAATACTACCCTTTCCTTTCACTTGGAGGATGAAAATCATGGACTCCAACTTGCTATACGACGACCAATTTTTGCAACAGTTGCAGTCTTGCACGAATATTGATGAAGGGTACCGAACTTCCTTGGGTAAATTAGTATACAAATTGTTAGTCTATATATTATTAGCCCGCTTGTTTATGGGCCCTTTTGTCTTTAGCCCATTAGGGTTTCTGTCTAGCTAGTATTTATAGCCGTTTTATTCTTTGTAGTCTTTATGTTTTTCTTTGAGAACCTTTGTAATTTCTCTTTGTTATAATCATATGACAATGTTATCATGGTATCAGAGCAGAGGTTCGATACGTTGTTATAAGTCTTTGTAGCAGTAATCTGTGGCGCGGAAAATCTTTCATTGCTGATGTTGCTTTGTAGAAGTCTTTCTAGGGTTACTGTAGCATGTCGTTTTCGTTTATTGTCACTGGTATTCGTTTTTTTGATGTGTTGATTCGTTGTTACTGTTGATTCGTTGCTGCTGTTGATTCGTTGCTGCTGTTGGTTCGTTGCTGCTGTTGGTTTGTTGTTGTTGTTGGTTCGTAATTGTTGTTGATTCGTTATTCAATTGATTGCTTCCGCTGGTTTGTTACTCCTTTCATTCTCAGATTGTTATATTGTCATTGTGGTTATTCATTCACTATCAACATGACTGGAAAGGATGATTCCCTTCAGTCAATCAGTACTCGTTTGGATGGAAAGAATTATACGTATTGGAGTTACGTTATGAAGAACTTCCTTCGTGGGAAGAATATATGGGGCTATGTCACTGGGACTAAAGCCAAACCCTCAGTGCCTCAAACTGAGAATTTTGATATGTTGCTTGATGCTTGGGAGACTGATAACTCCAAGGTTATTACTTGGATCAATAACTTTGTTACTCAGTCCATTGGTATGCAGTTGGCTAAGTATGACACAGCAAAGGAAGTTTGGAATCACTTGGAGAGACTGTATACTCAGTCCAATTTTTCTAAACAATACCAGTTGGAATATGATATTCGTGCCCTTCAACAAAATGACCAGAGCATTCAAGATTTCTATACTGCTATGTCTGATCTGTGGGATCAATTGGCTCTTACTGAATCTAAAGAGTTAAAAGATTTTGAGCCTTACATTGCTAGGAGGGAAGAACAACGCTTGGTTCAGTTCTTGATGGCCTTGCGTTCTGATTTTGAAGGTCTTCGTGGAACAATTCTTCATAGCTCTCCTCTTCCTTCAGTTGATTCAGTTGTCCATGAGTTAATTGCAGAAGAGACTCGTATCAAGTCTCATGCAGATAAAGGTTTTAAAGCCACCTCTATTCCTACTCCCGCTCCTACTGTGCTTGCTGTCTCCTCCAGTCAGTCTCGACAACCTTCAAGAGCCTCTTATGATGAGTGTGCATTCTGCAAACAGAAGAATCATTGGAAAGCTCAGTGTCCATTGTTAGTCAACAAGGGTAAATCTGGTCAACCTCAGTCAGGGCAACAAAATAGGTCTGGTCAACAGAAGTTTCAGTCGCGTTCCTCTCGTACTCCTCCATGGACCCCTCATCCTCCACAGTTTGTTGTTGCTGTTGTTCCACCAGTTGACACAGAATCTATTGGACATATGCCACCATCTGCATTGGATCCCAAGCTGTTTGAGAGCTTCAGACAGTATTTGGCTTCTAATCCCACTGCCATGTCTGCATCTATGTCTCATTCTGGTCCTTCTTCATCTGGTACTTCAGGTATTCCCTCATCTTTGTGGATTTTAGATTCTGGTGTAACCCATCATATGAATCCTCATTTGTCATCATTTACTTCTTTGTCGCAGGTGTCATCTATTTCTGTTAAGTCTGCTAGTGATACATCTATGCTAGTTGAGGGTTTTGGGTATGTCTCTGTTTCTCATATCACTCTTCCTGATGTTTATTACATTCCCAAACTTACTTTGAACCTTTCCTCAGTCAGTCAATTATGCAAGTCTGGTAACTGGGTGTTTTTTTCTGATTCTGTCGATGTTATACAGGATCAACACACCCAGAAGGTGATTGGGATCGGCCGTAGGGTGGGGGAACTATATGTCTTGGAGGTCCTCAAAGTATCTGTTGTTGCTGCTTCCAGCATTGATTTATCTTCTTTTCGTTTGAGTCCTTTGTCGTTTGAGTTTTATCTTTGGCATTCTCGTTGGGGACATGTGTCTGTATCACGTTTGAATTTCTTAGCATCTAGTGGTGTTTTGGGTCATTTAAACTCTTGTGATATTTCTGATTGTAGTGGTTGCAAACTAGCAAAATTATCTGCTTTACCCTTCAATAAAAGTATGTCTTGTTCTACTGCTCCTTTTGATATTATTCATTCTGATGTGTGGGGTCCTGCACCAGTATCCACAAAGGGTAGATCAACCTATTATGTATCTTTTATAGATGATTATACTCGGTATACATGGGTTTATCTTATGAAACGCAGATCTGATTTCTTTGATATTTACAGCAATTTTAGAGCTCTTGTTAAAACTCAACATTCAGCTGTGATTAAGTGCTTCAGGTATGACTTAGGGGGTGAATATACCTCTAATGATTTCACTCAGTTACTTGCTTCTGATGGTACCATACACCAGTCTTCGTGTACTGACACACCTCAGCAAAACGGTGTGGCAGAACGAAAACATCGTCATATTGTTGAGACTGTCCGCTCATTGCTCCTGTTTCCGCAGGTCCCTAGTGCCTTTTGGGGAGAAGCAGTCCTAACTGCTGTGTATGTGATTAATCGTATCCCTACTTCATTGAATTCAGGAATATCTCCTTTTGAGAAGTTATATGGTCATCTACCAGACTACTCTTCCTTACGAGTTTTTGGATGTACTTGTTTTGTTCTTCGTCCTCATGCTGAAAGGAACAAGTTGGGGCCGAAATCTGCTATTTGTGTATTTTTGGGGTATGGTATTGGTCAGAAAGGATATCATTGCTCTGATCCTGTGAGTCAGAATATAACGCCCCGTTCCTGGTACGTATTTAATTTGATTAAATGTTTCTTTTTGTAAGAGCTACTCGGCGAGTTGTAGCCCTAACTCGCCGAGTAGATGTCGAATTGGACGCGGGCTTTAAGTGATCTACTCAGCGAGTCCATGCCTGGACTCGGCGAGTAGGCCAGTCAGGAGGAAACCCTAATCCTTAGGGTTTGCACCATATTTAAACGTCCTTATAGCCCCATCTCAGCCTCCATCACCCTCAGAGCATTCCTTATCGAAACCCTAGTCTCCATTGGTGAGTTTGAGTGATTGTTGCCTTGTGAAGGGACTTTTGGTGCACATTGGAGCAAGTGGAAGAAGGAAGGGGGTTGAAGAGCTCAAGGAAGGGGACTTAGATCCAGAACACATTCATTTGTGGTCACCCATTCTGGTAATAAAGTTTCCATCTTGATTATTGATCTATTAGATCTTGTTTGTCCCTAAATTGTTGCTTTTAAGCCCTAAAACCCCAAATCCTTGGTAGAGAAACCTTATGGTTGGGCTATACTTCAGATATGGACCTTCATTACCTTCTAGAGTTGTAAAGTCTCAGTTATGTTCGTGATTGAGGTCCCTCTTGAGCTTAGAACCCCATTAAGAGCTTAGTTTTGACATTTAGAGCCCTTAAAGCTATGCATGCATGTAAAGTTTGCAACTTTACGTGATAAGCATGCCCTAGAAGCCTATATATGTGGTTTGGAGCCGCTGCATGGCTCAAACCAGGTCTGTATGGAAAAAGGACCGAATGAACTCGGCGAGTAGAACGCTGGACTCGGCGAGTCCTATGAACATAGCCGTGAACTCGGCGAGTTGGTTGAGCAACTCGGCGAGTTAGTTGAAGATAGCCGTGAACTCGGCGAGTTGGTTGAGCAACTCGGCGAGTTAGTTGAAGATTGCCTTGAACTCGGCGAGTTGTTAGAAGACTCAGCGAGTTGGCTAGGGTTTCTTCCAAATCTTGGCCACGTATGAACTCGACGAGTTAAAAAGGGAACTTGACGAGCCAATCAAGGATTTCACGATTTCTCGAGTTCAGGAAGGACTCGACGAGTCGGTGATCTGCACTCGACGAGTCGAGTCAACATAGACTGTTGACTTTGAGTGTGGACTTTGACTTGGACCAAGGGTTGACCAGTTGACTTCTGATGGTTTCTGGTAATTGGGAGATTTATGAAAAAGGTTTGTATGGTACCTATAGGTGGTGGAGTTCGTGTTGGACCCAGGAGTTGAGCCTTCTTATTTCCGACGACAGTTGCGAGGTGAGTTATCCTCATTATACTAAGGGGTCTAAGGCACCAAGGCCGGTCCATTGGATATGATATCCTAGTAGTTGTATTATGTTGAGTACGAGTTAGTTATGCATGCTAGTTTGATACGCTAGAGGGTAGGTCTGTAGGACTACCTGTGATACTGATTGATTGTCTGTATGTGCATTATCTGTTACATGTTGATATGTTATGTGGGATGGGTTGAGGTTGTACTGCTCCGTGCGGTAGCCAACAAACCTTAGAGTATTCCAGATATGAGCTGAGGGCCCGATAGGCATTCCAGACTCATACTGAGGACTTGGGAGCATTCCAGATACGGGCTGAGGGCCCGGTAGGCATTCTAGACTCGTACTGAGGGCTCGGTGGCAATCCAGATGTGAGCTGAGGGCCCGGTAGGCATTCCAGACTCATACTGAGGACTTGGGAGCATTCCAGATACGAGTTGAGGGCCCGGTAGGCATTCCAGACTCGTACTGAGGGCTCGGTGGCAATCCAGATGTGAGCTGAGGGCCCGGTAGGCATTCCAGACTCACACTGTGGGCCCAGGGGTATTCCAGTCTGTAAAGCTGTGGACCCGTTATGTGCTGTTCTGCTCAGTTTGTTATGATATGTCATGGTGTGACATGGTTATGTGGACTGTATGTGTATCGGTATTTTTGGGGTAACTCACTAAGCTTTCGGGCTTACAGTTTCAGTTTATTGTTTCAGGTACATCAGGGGATCGCAGCAAGGCGAAGGCATGATCGTACAACTCCTCCTATTATGTTATGTTTCTGGGAAAACTCTGATATAAATGTATTTTGAAAACAAAGTTGTAATGTTTTGATAAATTCGACATGTTTTGAAAGTTTAAATTTGGCTTGAATTTTTGGGTGTTACAAGTTGGTATCAGAGCCTTGGTTTGAGTGAATTGGAGGAACACTCGTGTGACTCCAGTCTCAAATCAAGGAAAGGATTTTCAAAATGATTTTTCAAAAAGGTTTTCAAAATAAATAAAGGAGGATGCAGGGCGTACGATCAGCTGGGGCCAGTAAGTAGACCCCAAAATACGATACAAGTTATTTGATTATACGATATGATAGAACAGCATGTTAGTGCTAGGCTAGGGATCTTCAGGAATTGCATGATAGAATTGCCTGAATACATGATGCCTGCTAGCCTAGGGTTTCCTTTATGTGAGATTGACATCATTACTGTAATTGTCTAATGTATGCATCCCAGTTGTACATAACTAAGATCTTATAGCCTGAGAATGTTTGATTTGGCCTTATGTTCTGTTCTTGTTTGATTGGGGGCTTGGGGTAGGATTGGATATTCGAAAGTCTATAGGGTCCAGCATTATGCATGGCTAGCATACATTAGTGCTGCAGGGTTGGTGGAAGTTTCATGGATAGGAGGGATTGAGTGAGACTGGGAGGTCAGTTATAAGATAATTAGCATTCCTCTAGGAGTGAGGATTGAGCGCTCGCCATGTTGTGCATATTGTTAGGGTGTTGTGGTGA
Source organism: Lactuca virosa (assembly GCF_052849685.1). NCBI lineage: Eukaryota > Viridiplantae > Streptophyta > Magnoliopsida > Asterales > Asteraceae > Lactuca > Lactuca virosa. Next base: position 76,550,371 of record NC_136431.1, read on the forward strand.
TACTTGGGGAAAATATGGGTAGGTGTGTAAGGTAGTAGGGGCCCATGCTACTGAAAGCACAGGACCTGTACGCGTGTCAAGTAAGTCGCAATCCCTAGGGTTAGTAGGGAGTTGGCTCCCAGTGATTTATATGAATTATCTGATAACTGGTGATATGTTTCAGAATGGTGATGACGAGGCGCTTCGTGGCTGGATCCGGTTCGGGATCAGGATCAGGGGACAGAGGCCAGGAGGGGCCGACAGCACCTGAGCCAGTGGTGCAGATGGGTACAGAGGAGTTGGATGCCAGGATTCGAGAGATCCTGCATGATGAGGTTGCTGCTGCATTCCGAGCTCAGTTACCGGAGATGTTTGGGTCGATCAAGACCGCCATGGTGGAGTATTTTGATGAGCGTTATGCAGCCCTTGCAGAGACAGCCGCCACAGCAGCTGCATCAGATGTATCAGCGACGGGAGGAGGAATTGGTAGAGGTTTTCAGTACAGGGACTTCGATAACACGAAGCCCCCCTACTTTTGATGGGACGCACGATCCCATCAAGGCTATGAGGTGGATTTCAGATGTGGAGGGGTGTTTCTTCACCTGCTCGTGTCCTGCTGACCAGAAGGTCAGGTGTGCTCTGAACCTGCTTAGGTCTGGGGCCAAGGACTGGTGGAGACTTGCGACTGGGTCGTACTCTGATGATCAGAGAGCTGTTGTTACTTGGGAGCAGTTCAGGGATATGTTCCGCGCCCGTTACATTCCACGGGTTGAGCGGGAGCGATTGGCACAGGAGTTTTTGAGTTTGAGACAGGATGGGGAGTCGGTGACGGAGATCACCCGGATATTCACTGAGAGGGCGATGTTTTGCCCGGAGTTTGCTTCAGAGCAGGCCCAGATGACCCGTTATCTGAGCATGATCAAGACGGATATCTGTCAGTTTGTGTCTACCCAGCGATGTGATACTCTTCTAGAGTTGCAGGAGGCCGCCAGACGGCGTGAGTTGGAGATTGAGCAGCAGTTGAGAGAGCAGCGGCAGGCCCCGGCACATTCTCAGCCGGCGCCGAAGCGGTCTAAGACCGCTGATACTAGGACCGGGGGTCAGCAGAGCCGCACATGTGGGAAGTGTGGCAAGGGTCATTCTGGTGTGTGTCGAGCTGGTAGTGGATGCCACAAGTGTGGCAAGGAGGGGCATTACGCGAAAGACTGTCGCCAGGCCACTCCAGTTCAGAGTATGAGGTTATGTTACCATTGTGATCAGGTTGGCCATTTGAAGGCCAACTGCCCGTTACTCGTCGCCAAACCGGCGCAGGCTCCAGCGCCGGCTACTTTGAGGATCACGGATGGGAGACCAGTCAGGGCAGAGCCTCCAAAGGCTCAGGGTCGTGCCTTCCAGCTTACAGCGGAGGAGGCCAGAGCAGCACCAGATGTGGTTGCTGGTACGTTTTTAGTGAACTCCTTGCCTGCTTTGGTCTTATTTGACTCGGGGGCGAGTCGGTCCTTCGTATCTCAAACATTTAGTAGGGATTTCAGTGCGCCAGTGGGCGAGTTAGAGTGTCCGTTGCGAGTGTCTATCGCCAACGAACACGTTGTTTCTGCTTCTTCAGTTTATCGAGGGTGTGACTTGGAGATTTTCGGGGTGTCATTTCCGATAGATTTGATTCCGATTCCCATGGGGGAGGTATGCGTGATTGTAGGCATGGATTGGCTCAGTCGATTCGGTGCAATGATCGACTGTGAGGGGCAGCGAGTAGTAGTTCAAACCCCAAGTGGGGGAGAACTGATTGTATATGGCGAGGGTACAAGAGTGGGATCAGGGTTTTGTTCAGCTGCCAGGGCACGACAGTACATTCAGCACGGGTGTGCAGGTTATCTAGCGTATGTGGTAGATACGCGAGCCAGGGATCAGATTTCGGTTTCCGGCGTACCGGTGGTCAGGGAGTTCGCAGACGTATTCCCGGAGGAGTTACCAGGGATACCTCCGGAGAGGCAGGTCGAGTTCAGGATCGACCTGGTGCCAGGTGCGGCCCCTATTGCTAAGGCGCCGTACCGATTGGCACCGCCAGAGATGCAGGAGCTGTCATCACAGCTGCAGGAACTGCTGGGCAAGCAGTTCATTCGACCTAGCAGTTCTCCATGGGGAGCACCGATACTTTTCGTCCGGAAGAAGGACGGTTCGCACCGGATGTGTATCGATTACCGGGAGTTGAATAAGTTGACGGTGAAGAACCGTTATCCACTCCCGAGGATAGACGGTCTCTTCGACCAGTTACAGGGTGCATCTTGGTTTTCCAAGATAGACTTGAGGTCAGGGTATCATCAGGTCAGGGTTAGAGAGGAGGACGTGGAGAAGACCGCGTTCCGAACTCGTTATGGACATTACGAGTTCGTGGTGATGCCGTTTGGGCTCACCAACGCGCCAGCGGTGTTCATGGACCTGATGAATTGGGTCTGTAGACCGATGCTTGATCGCTCGGTCATAGTGTTTATAGATGATATCTTGGTGTATTCCAAGACCCGAGAGCAGCATGAAGAACAGATGCGAGAGCTGTTGGGAGTTCTGAGAAGGGAACGGCTGTACGCCAAGTTCTCGAAGTGTGAGTTTTGGTTACGGGAGGTCCAGTTCCTCGGACATCTCGTTAACCAGGAGGGGATTTTGGTCGATCCGGCCAAAATCGAGGCGATTATGCAGTGGGAGGTTCCGAAATCTCCCTCATGTGACAGCCATCAAATTTCGGTCAAGTCAAAGTCAAACAAAGTCAACTAGTCAAACCGTTCAACTCCATTAACCCTTGTATGATAGGGTTTACGTTATGTAATCACTGTACAATTCGCTATTTTAATGAGAAAACATCATTTGGAAAGTTCATGTGTTTGATTTTCCTTAGCCTTAACAGTGCTAAACAATGAACCAAAGCGATAAAACACTATTGCACAATCATCGGGATTGTGTAGGACACTAAATCATGGCTTAACGGGGTCTATGGACCTTGCGTTGCGAAGCCGGACACTCAAAAAGATCACAAACGAAACCTCTCTCAATCTCATTCAAACCCTACTCAAGATTACTTGACGCTAATAGGATCAAAACCCATACACTACGATATAAATTGACGTTAATAGCAACATAGTATAGTACAACGTTATAACTATAATCAAATTAAATTATGATACCATATTAAAATCAAATCAAAGTATAATGCTCTAATTAAATTAAAAGAATCAAACTTGAATGCTATAATTAAACTTCAAATCAAAGTAGATTGTTATAATCAAATCATAACCTATCTTTTATAAAACTCCATTTTTATAAACTTTACATTAAATTTTATAAAACTCTATTTTTATAAACTTTACTTTAAATTTTATAAAACTCTTATATTAATTATGTAAAAGATGCTTGTGTTAGTGGGAAATTATGAAGACCACCAAAAGCAAAAAGATTATTCCCATGGTCTCCCACTCACACCTCCCATCCACTTTCCTTTCATTTTTCTCCCAACACATTATTCTCTTCACCACTTAAACCTTCTCTATTCTTTCTCTCACTCTCAATCTCGAAATTTCCTCCAAGAATACTCATATTCCATCCAAGAACAATCTATTATACTCAAATCTTCATCCCTCTTGAAGCATTCATCAAGGTATGTTGTTAAAAGTTTCAAATTCATACAAGAAACAAATTAAATCCACCAAAATATCTAAAACTCATTTTTTTCATAAACCTGATTTTTCTCATAATACCATCAATAAAATAAGAAGTTCTGGAAATTTTCAGAAAATAACTTATTTTTATTGAATTATCATAATTATTTCAATAAAGTAGGGCAATAATTCACATAAAATACTTGTTGCATTCAATAAATTCTGAGAAAATTCTGGGATGACATGTATACTGATTAAACATGATATATGAAGTTTCATGCATTTATATTACTGTTTACTATTATTTATGATTTTATTGATTAATTAATGATGAAATATATAAACAATACTTCCCATAGTCACAAATATTTGAAACTTATACACTGAGCTCTACATCATGTTATAAAACTACGGTTAATTTTACAGATTTTTTGAGAATCATTTACTATTTTTCCCGAATTTTGTGTTGTTTAATCATTAAAATATTAAATAAATACTAAAACAGTTCAGAAAAATATACAAATTTTACAGTAATTCATATTGTACGAAATAATGATTTCCTAATAATTTCATAATTTTTCAATACTGTTTACTATTTAAAACTATTTTCCTAAGTATTTAAGCATGTAAAAAATGCATTTTAATGATTATTTCATATAAATAATTGTTAAAATCTGTAAATAATTATAATTGGGCAAGTTATTATTTTAATAAGAAATTATTAAAATATGAACTAAATTGAAAATATAAATTAATTATGCAAAGTAAGTAATTCAATTTAAAATTCATTTAACAAATAAATACCTTAATATTATAATCAAAATGAATTATTGTTAATTCATCTAATATAAGAATACGTGTCTAATTATTTGTATTAATACTCCATTCTTGTTTAGCAGTTCCTAAACCAAAACTATTAATTATATTAGGTTCTACGCCTTTTTGACCCGAATCGTCTATCGTACGACACACGCATTTCGTTTTGGGACTAAAGTGAGTAATCTACCTCATACTTTATAATTTTCAATACTTTTGGGGTGTATCATGTGGTTCTAATATATTCCAACTTCATTTTATTGTTTTATCACAATTGAGACATTGTTGGGACATTTATACGTGAGTCATTAATTGTATAACTATTGTTTGTTTACGCTACATGTATTTGTAGTGCATTACCATTTTTAGTCTAATCTCCATGACTATGCCCGTATTCTTGAGGTACGTTATGGACAATAATAGCGCTATTGGGTTGACCACCCCGCCTTGGGACGCTAAGGTGATTGATCGCACGTGGTTGAGTGTGTATGATGATTAGATGCTCCATCTTATATATATTTATATATATATACATATGTATATATAGGGTGAGGACTTATTGTTGTTGTTATCATTTGTTAATCAATTTTTGATTTATAAACCGTTATCTCAAATACAATTGTTTGCCGACTTCAAAAGAAAACAAATTTCCAATTATAAAGGTTTCAACTTCACAAATTTCTCTACTAAAATTTGATTACTCACCAACTCTCGTAGTTGACCTGTTTTTACCCATGATGCAGATTTGAAGAATGAAGTTGATGAAAAATAGGTTGTGCCTTAGAAATCCACAAGACTATTTAAATTTGATGTAATAAATGTTGTTCATATTTGGATTTGTATTTGTATGTTGTGGATCTTGTTTGCATACTTAGTACTTAATTGAATCTAATCATATTATAACATAGTTGTCATGAGACTTTGAACAATATATCACGCCTCGATCGATTCCGACAAGGATCGGGGTGTGACAGATTGGTATCAGAGCCCTTGACTATAGGGAATTAGGTTAATTGCCTTGACCTAGTCTATAGCCTCTAGGGTCCTCCCGTATGCTAGTTTATAAAATGCACACACAACTGCATGCAATTCACACTTAGAAAATCCTAGGAATACGTTTGTGTGTTAATTGCTCCCTTATGTGCATACGTATTACTCCTGACACTTATATGTGTGCATACACTTGTGAATATTCTCCACTTTCTCTGAAAATCACACACATACTCAAGTTGTTTAACAAAATGTATATACATATATGTATTCCTTAGAGCTCATAGGAAATTCAAAGTCATCCATTCTAGTTGGGTAGGATCATAGTAATGGACGCGTAGTAACTGGAAGGGGGAGGTGCCGGTAGCCCGAAAGTCCTGACTAGGTAAGCATTCGTATACATCCCAATCAACCGAGGGACCAGTTTGCTTATCTGGGGACCAAAGGCGAGAGTTCCCAAACCTATAGGCCAAAGCGCGTCATTCACATTACTTTTGAGCCATCAAAATACCCGACCTTATCAAACGTATCCGAAAGGATACACTCCAAAATGGCCAACTCATTGGACTATTAAGTTCCCTAATGGGCCTAGAAGTGGGAAAGAAATGTGAAAACTTAGTTTTGTGGGGGCCCACGCAAGTGCTACATGTTTCACATTTAGTAACCATGGAAAGCCCAAAAGGTGCCCAACACTCCTAACCATGGCCCAACAAGTGTTTTACAATTATTTTACCCAACAATGTCTAAAAAAAAAACTTTATTTCCATAATCAATTTACAAATAACTCACAAGTCCATATGCGTCTTTCTCATAGTTGACATGTTCCTTGTTTGGTTGTGGACTTAGGGTAGACTCATTATGATCAACAGTCTAATAAAATTTTAATTACACATAACTGGGGGCATGTCGAGTGAATCTTAGGAGTGGATCAGACATGGAACAAATCACAAGATTATAATCAAGTTATTCCTACTAAATTCATAAGTCTATTTATATAGACCTCTGGTATAGAGTCGTCAGCGTAGTCGTGTCGGCAATCTAGAATATAGCTAAATACATAATACAAACTATAATACCCAAATTATACAAAATTTTCTGCATTAAAAATCAATAGACAAACACAATGAAACTAAAAAGGGTATCAATCTATCAAGAGAAAAACACATACAATGTAGATTAAAATCCACTAATTATAACAAAATGGCTAAAAGAAAAGGTAAGGACTAAGGATTGTTAAGTCCTCTCTTCTTATAAATAGCTTTGAAGCAAGCTTGCCTAAGCTTCTTTGTTCGTTCTGTCAATTCCATACCTGGCAATTTCTCCATCATCTTCTTGTGCCCTGCTAACGTCTCTACCTCCTCCTTTAATCCCAACTCCTAGTTTTTTTTAGGTAGATGAAATATATTTTTCGTGTGAGTTCACAAAATTTACAATGAGTTAAGTTTATGTAAATATAAATCAGAAATCGTAGTAAAACAATTGATTCGATGTGGCATATGCCTAGGGCCTATGTTTATGTTATAAAGAAACTAATAATTAAAATATTAGAAAATACCAAAACTACTTTGGTTACCAAGTGCATGCATACATGCATGAGTAATGTATAGAAGGTTATTATCATAGTTTACCTTGGCATTTTGAATGAGGGATTGAAGGCTCTTAAGTTTTCTATGAGGCCATCTGTTTATGTTTAGCTCTCTGCATCTTTTCTTCAACAATGATGACCCTATCCCTAGTTCCTTTGCTGCCATGATTATCGGCATCTCAAAGTACTTCGCTATCTCTTCAAACTCCAATGGTCTCAATCTATTTGCCACCTTCCGGTCACCGTGATCAGTGGTGGCAGCACTAGAACTACCTGTAGCCTCACCACAGGATTTACAGTCTTCACTGAAACTAACCAATGGTAAATTACCATCCTCCCAACAATCCCATAAGCTTATGTCTTCAAGGGGATCAAGATCATGAAACTCATTTCTAGAAATGATGTTTTGATCTTTGTTAAGTACTGTGGAAACATTCTGATCGAGCACTTCATGCGATTTTTCCGACAACTCGAAATCCTGATGGTTGAGCAGGTCACCACTGCAAAAAAAATCAAACCATGTTTTGATCAATATAAACAAAATCACTTTTCTGTGCGAAAGATGGTGTAATGAGTGACATTTATATATACCTGAACAGATCCTGATGATCAAAGTACTGAAACCGATCAAGGTCATCTATGGGGTTTTGATGATCTGCAGGCGGATCCATTTGTGAGGGAGAAGTTAAAGAGTCGCGGTAAGAATGTGCTGATTTATATAAGGGAAGTGGGAGAAGTAACGAATAACAAATAAAGAGGAAATGAATGGTCTTTGAGCCGTTACCTTCTTCTGTGATGATTTATATAAGGTAAGTGGGAGGAGTAATAAATAAAAAATAAAGAGGAAATGAATGGTCTTTGAGCCGTAACCTTCTTCTTCAATTCACACACATATACGTATATGTTGCTGCAAATTAGGACTTTTGTGCCTCATGCATTTAATGCATCACATGCCTACTGCATATTCTTGACTTTGAAGCTACGTACCAGTTTCGAATTTCCCCAGTAGCACACTTTTCATTAGAAAGTACTCCAAGTCTTCACACATGCAAATTATGACTTGAGTGTCGCTATAGGTAACTAATAAAACTTTATTTTTTTTAACCCCCTACATATCAGTACAAGCATCTAACATCGACATTTAAATTCTAAATTTCTTTTTATTACTAAAACTAGCATCTATTCAAGTCTATAAACCATGAATATTGGGAACACGGCAAAACCTAAATAAGTCTTATCATCTATGTAAAAACTCAGGGTTTTTACCAGTGAATCTATCAGTAGCGGAGCTTGAACAATTAACTTGGGGGAGGGGGGCCGAAAATATTATAAACTGAAATTAACAAAAAAAAAAAATCAAAATCAAAATTTGAACAATAACCAATAACTCATTTAACAATAACCAAATCTATAAGTTCATAACTTATAAATCAAATTGGAAAATCGCCAAATCACAAATGACAGCCAAATTAAAAAGAAACTCAGTAAGACAGTAGTAACGCATAAATAGGCAACGAATTGACTGAAAACAGCAGCAGCAGTGCAATACGCCAACACCAACAATCAACAATCTTACAATCAGAAAAGAAAGAACAGCTGAACAGGATATGGGTCTCGGGATTACATACCTGATTTCTGTGAAGTGTGAATAGGGATTTGGGCATTAGGCGATGGCGATTGGCGAGAGTGAGACCAGGCGACTGACTTGGCGAGACAGCGAGAAACGAACAGCAGGCGAGATAGGCAGCGAATTGGGCAAATAGGGAAGAATCGATTTTGATTTCTTGATACCGGGCTTGGTAACACTTGTCTATAACCCAAGTGGGGTAACAAAGTGGATGTTCAATTGAGTTGGCCCAGTAGGCAATGTGGGCCTGAAGAGCCGAGGCATGTTATCTATCCACTGTCGAGAGAGAAGAGTTTTTGCAGCTCTGTGAAGCCAGCCTGATGCATTGCCTCTTTCTCTAAGACCCAAGCCTAAGCTCAAGCCACATGAATCAACTCTCGACTTGGATCGGGCAAGAGTACTGGACCATTCTGATTAGGAATCGGGAGGGGCCAAAGCCCAAGTTTTAACATAGCAGGCTTATAACTATTTTATTTTGAACTACAATTCCTACTTCTAGCCCAATAATACTACTCCCCTGGAATCTATGAGGGCTAGTGTAAACATTATGGTCATATATCATTAAGATTCTATAGACTTAGAATGTGTGATTCCGCCTCATTCTCTGTTCCTTGTTTAGTTGTGGGCTTAAGGCAGGGTCACCCATCCAAAATGCCCTTGCAATCTTAATGATATACGACTAGTTTACGTCAATCAACTATAAAAGAACTTGTAGGACTTATAATGCAAATTTCGTCAAAATTTGTTGAAACATTCGTAATGATGGAACTCGCTAACTACGTTATAAAATATTCATAGTGGTAATACCAAGGATAAAACAGGGAGTATAAAAGCACACATAGAATACTCTATCATCCCAAAACAATAAACTCCTTTTAAATTGACTCAGTTCAAGTTACAATAAGAAATTTCCAAGGTCGTCATGTGACATCAGGAGGGTTGTTCCTCACCATAATCAATTTCTTGTACTACGCAAAGTTTTCCACATCTTTTTCCAAACTCTTGAAGTCCCAATCAAAATGCAAATTTCGGGACGAAATTCCCTCTAACGGGGGGATGATGTGACAACCATCAAATTTCGGTCAAGTCAAAGTCAAACAAAGTCAACTAGTCAAACCGTTCAACTCCATTAACCCTTGTATGATAGGGTTTACGTTATGTAATCACTGTACAATTCGCTATTTTAATGAGAAAACATCATTTGGAAAGTTCATGTGTTTGATTTTCCTTAGCCTTAACAGTGCTAAACAATGAACCAAAGCGATAAAACACTATTGCACAATCATCGGGATTGTGTAGGACACTAAATCATGGCTTAACGGGGTCTATGGACCTTGCGTTGCGAAGCCGGACACTCAAAAAGATCACAAACGAAACCTCTCTCAATCTCATTCAAACCCTACTCAAGATTACTTGACGCTAATAGGATCAAAACCCATACACTACGATATAAATTGACGTTAATAGCAACATAGTATAGTACAACGTTATAACTATAATCAAATTAAATTATGATACCATATTAAAATCAAATCAAAGTATAATGCTCTAATTAAATTAAAAGAATCAAACTTGAATGCTATAATTAAACTTCAAATCAAAGTAGATTGTTATAATCAAATCATAACCTATCTTTTATAAAACTCCATTTTTATAAACTTTACATTAAATTTTATAAAACTCTATTTTTATAAACTTTACTTTAAATTTTATAAAACTCTTATATTAATTATGTAAAAGATGCTTGTGTTAGTGGGAAATTATGAAGACCACCAAAAGCAAAAAGATTATTCCCATGGTCTCCCACTCACACCTCCCATCCACTTTCCTTTCATTTTTCTCCCAACACATTATTCTCTTCACCACTTAAACCTTCTCTATTCTTTCTCTCACTCTCAATCTCGAAATTTCCTCCAAGAATACTCATATTCCATCCAAGAACAATCTATTATACTCAAATCTTCATCCCTCTTGAAGCATTCATCAAGGTATGTTGTTAAAAGTTTCAAATTCATACAAGAAACAAATTAAATCCACCAAAATATCTAAAACTCATTTTTTTCATAAACCTGATTTTTCTCATAATACCATCAATAAAATAAGAAGTTCTGGAAATTTTCAGAAAATAACTTATTTTTATTGAATTATCATAATTATTTCAATAAAGTAGGGCAATAATTCACATAAAATACTTGTTGCATTCAATAAATTCTGAGAAAATTCTGGGATGACATGTATACTGATTAAACATGATATATGAAGTTTCATGCATTTATATTACTGTTTACTATTATTTATGATTTTATTTATTAATTAATGATGAAATATATAAAAAATACTTCCCATAGTCACAAATATCTGAAACTTATACACTGAGCTCTACATCATGTTATAAAACTATGGTTAATTTTACAGATTTTTTGAGAATCATTTACTATTTTTCCCGAATTTTGTGTTGTTTAATCATTAAAATATTAAATAAATACTAAAACAGTTCAGAAAAATATACAAATTTTACAGTAATTCATATTGTATGAAATAATGATTTCCTAATAATTTCATAATTTTTCAATACGGTTTACTATTTAAAACTATTTTCCTAAGTATTTAAGCATGTAAAAAATGCATTTTAATAATTATTTCATATAAATAATTGTTAAAATCTGTAAATAATTATAATTGGGCAAGTTATTATTTTAATAAGAAATTATTAAAATAAGACCTAAATTGAAAATATAAATTAATTATGCAAAGTAAATAATTCAATTTAAAATTCATTTAACAAAGAAATACCTTAATATTATAATCAAAATGAATTATTGTTAATTCATCTAATATAAGAATACGTGTCTCATTATTTGTATTAATACTCCATTCTTGTTTAGCAGTTCCTAAACCAAAACTATTAATTATATTAGGTTCTACGCCATTTTGACCCGAATCGTCTATCGTACGACACACGCATTTCGTTTTGGGACTAAAGTGAGTAATCTACCTCATACTTTATAATTTTCAATACTTTTGGGGTGTATCATGTGGTTCTAATATATTCCAACTTCATTTTATTGTTTTATCACAATTGAGACATTGTTGGGACATTTATACGTGAGTCATTAATTGTATAACTATTGTTTGTTTACGCTACATGTACTTGTAGTGCATTACCATTTTTAGTCTAATCTCCATGACTATGCCCGTATTCTTGAGGTACGTTATGGACAATAATAGCGCTATTGGGTTGACCACCCCGCCTTGGGACGCTAAGGTGATTGATCGCACGTGGTTGAGTGTGTATGATGATTAGATGCTCCATCCTATATATATTTATATATATATACATATGTATATATAGGGTGAGGACTTATTGTTGTTGTTATCATTTGTTAATCAATTTTTGATTTATAAACCGTTATCTCAAATACAATTGTTTGCCGACTTCAAAAGAAAACAAATTTCCAATTATAAAGGTTTCAACTTCACAAATTTCTCTACTAAAATTTGATTACTCACCAACTCTCGTAGTTGACCTGTTTTTACCCATGATGCAGATTTGAAGAATGAAGTTGATGAAAAATAGGTTGTGCCTTAGAAATCCACAAGACTATTTAAATTTGATGTAATAAATGTTGTTCATATTTGGATTTGTATTTGTATGTTGTGGATCTTGTTTGCATACTTAGTACTTAATTGAATCTAATCATATTATAACATAGTTGTCATGAGACTTTGAACAATATATCACGCCTCGATCGATTCCGAAAAGGATCGGGGTGTGACACCTCATATATTAGGAGCTTTCTGGGGTTGACAGGGTACTACCGGAGGTTCATACGGGACTTCTCCAAGATTGCAGTGCCCCTCACTCGTCTGACAAGGAAGGGAGTGGATTTCCGATGGGGTCCCGAGCAGCAGAGGGCGTTTGAGACCCTCCGTCAGCATTTGTGCGAGGCTCCAGTATTGACACTCCCGGAGGGAGTCGAGGATTTTGTGGTGTTCTGTGATGCATCCATCACAGGTTTAGGGGCGGTTCTCATGCAGAGAGGACGAGTGATAGCCTACGCATCGCGGCAGCTGAAGCCGCATGAGACGAGATACCCTACCCATGACTTGGAACTGGGGGCGGTGGTGTTCGCCCTCAAGATATGGAGACATTACCTCTATGGGGTCCGTTGTACCATTTACACGGATCACAAGAGCTTGAGACATATCATGGATCAGCCGAACCTGAACATGAGGCAACGCAGGTGGCTGGACGTAGTCAAGGACTACGATTGCAAGATCCTTTACCATCCTGGTAAAGCGAATGTAGTGGCAGACGCTTTGAGCCGCAAGTTAGCGGGGTCTTCCACCCCAGCGGTATGTATGAGGATAGCGGTGGATTCTCCGCTGGTGAGTTTGATCAGAGATGCCCAGTTTGAGGGCATCCACCCAAAAAATTGGAAGTTGGAGAGGATCAAGGGCGAGAACATCCGGTTTGTGCAGGATAGTCAGGGACTATTAAACCGATGCGGTCGGGTTTGGGTTCCAATGACGGGTGGGGTTAGGCAGACGGTTATGGAGGAGGCTCATAAGTCTCATTTCTCTATTCACCCGGGGGCTACCAAGATGTATCGGGATTTGAGTTTGAGCTATTGGTGGCCGTGCATGAAGCGGGAAATCGCTTGGTACGTTGAGAGGTGCTTGACCTGTAGGATGGTCAAGGCCGAGCATCAGTGGCCGCATGGAAAGCTGCAGCCCCTAGAGATTCCCATGTGGAAATGGGAACAGATCACGATGGATTTTATTACCAAATTGCCGAAGACGGCAAAGGGGTTTGATGCTATATGGGTCATCGTGGATCGATTGACCAAGAGCGCCCATTTCTTGGCTATACGAGAGGGCTCATCGGCCGAGAAATTGGCCGAATTGTACGTTCGGGAGATCGTGTCTCGCCATGGGGTTCCTGTCTCCATTGTCTCTGATCGGGATGTCAGGTTTACCTCCCGCTTCTGGCAAAAGTTTCACGAGGAGCTGGGCACGCGATTGCACTTCAGCACAGCATTCCACCCATAGACAGACGGCCCGAGCGAGCGGACTATTCAGACCCTCGAGGACATGTTGCGGGCATGTGTCATTGATTTCGGTGGGAGCTGGGATTCTCACCTACCGCTTGCGGAGTTCGCCTACAACAACAGCTATCATTCTAGCCTTGGCGCCTCGCCATTCGAGATGTTGTACGGGCGGAGATGTCACACCCCGGTTTGTTGGGGCGAAGTTGGGCACAGGGTGATGGGTAGTACGGAGGTAGTCTTGCAGACTACCGAAAAGATCCAGCAGGTTAGACAGCGTTTGCAGACCGCTCAGAGTCGGCAGAAGAGTTATGCCGACAAACGCCGATCCGAGTTGGATTTTCAGGTGGGTGACATGGTCCTCCTGAAGGTATCACCCTGGAAGGGTGTCATCAGATTCCGAAAGAGGGGCAAGCTGGGCCCCAGGTTCATTGGTCCTTTTAGGGTTTTGGCCCGGGTGGGTCGGGTCGCCTATCGATTGGATCTCCCGGCAGAGCTTAGCCAGATCCACAACACTTTCCATGTTTCTCAGTTGAGGAAGTGTTTGGTGGACGAGTCAGCAGTAGTACCATGGAGGATATTCAGGTTGATAGCAGCCTGGATTATATCGAGAGACCAGTTGTGATCTTAGATCGAAAGGCGAAGACCTTGAGGAACAAGGTGGTTCAGTTAGTGAAGGTGCAGTGGCAGCACCGGAAGGGTTCAGAGTGGACGTGGGAGTCCGAAGAGGAGATGCGGGGGCATTACCCGGAGTTGTTTTCAGATGCAGCAGCAGCAGACTTCGAGGACGAAGTCTGAGAAAAGTGGGGGAGAATTGTAACGCCCCGTTCCTGGTACGTATTTAATTTGATTAAATGTTTCTTTTTGTAAGAGCTACTCGGCGAGTTGTAGCCCTAACTCACCGAGTAGATGTCGAATTGGACGCGGGCTTTAAGTGATCTACTCGGCGAGTCCACGCCTGGACTCGGCGAGTAGGCCAGTCAGGAGGAAACCCTAATCCTTAGGGTTTGCACCCTATTTAAACGTCCTTATAGCCCCATCTCAGCCTCCATCACCCTCAGAGCATTCCTTATCAAAACCCTAGTCACCATTGGTGAGTTTGAGTGATTGTTGCCTTGTGAAGGGACTTTTGGTGCACATTGGAGCAAGTGGAAGAAGGAAGGGGGTTGAAGAGCTCAAGGAAGGGGACTTAGATCCAGAACACATTCATTTGTGGTCACCCATTCTGGTAATAAAGTTTCCATCTTGATTATTGATCTATTAGATCTTGTTTGTCCCTAAATTGTTGCTTTTAAGCCCTAAAACCCCAAATCCTTGGTAGAGAAACCTTATGGTTGGGCTATACTTCAGATATGGACCTTCATTACCTTCTAGAGTTGTAAAGTCTCAGTTATGTTCGTGATTGAGGTCCCTCTTGAGCTTAGAACCCCATTAAGAGCTTAGTTTTGACATTTAGAGCCCTTAAAGCTATGCATGCATGTAAAGTTTGCAACTTTACGTGATAAGCATGCCCTAGAAGCCTATATCTGTGGTTTGGAGCCGCTGCATGGCTCAAACCAGGTCTGTATGGAAAAAGGACCGAATGAACTCGGCGAGTAGAACGCTGGACTCGGCGAGTCCTATGAACATAGCCGTGAACTCGGCGAGTTGGTTGAGCAACTTGGCGAGTTAGTTGAAGATAGCCGTGAACTCGGCGAGTTGGTTGAGCAACTCGGCGAGTTAGTTGAAGATTGCCTTGAACTCGGCGAGTTGTTAGAAGACTCAGCGAGTTGGCTAGGGTTTCTTCCAAATCTTGGCCACGTATGAACTCGACGAGTTAAAAAGGGAACTTGACGAGCCAATCAAGGATTTCACGACTTCTCGAGTTCAGGAAGGACTCGACGAGTCGGTGATCTGCACTCGACGAGTCGAGTCAACATAGACTGTTGACTTTGAGTGTGGACTTTGACTTGGACCAAGGGTTGACCAGTTGACTTCTGATGGTTTCTGGTAATTGGGAGATTTATGAAAAAGGTTTGTATGGTACCTATAGGTGGTGGAGTTCGTGTTGGACCCAGGAGTTGAGCCTTCTTATTTCCGACGACAGTTGCGAGGTGAGTTATCCTCACTATACTAAGGGGTCTAAGGCACCAAGGCCGGCCCATTGGATATGATATCCTAGTAGTTGTATTATGTTGAGTACGAGTTAGTTATGCATGCTAGTTTGATACGCTAGAGGGTAGGTCTGTAGGACTACCTGTGATACTGATTGATTGTCTGTATGTGCATTATCTGTTACATGTTGATATGTTATGTGGGATGGGTTGAGGTTGTACTGCTCCGTGCGGTAGCCAACAAACCCTAGAGTATTCCAGATATGAGCTGAGGGCCCGATAGGCATTCCAGACTCATACTGAGGACTTGGGAGCATTCCAGATACGAGCTGAGGGCCCGGTAGGCATTCCAGACTCGTACTGAGGGCTTGGTGGCAATCCAGATGTGAGCTGAGGGCCCGGTAGGCATTCCAGACTCATACTGAGGACTTGGGAGCATTCCAGATACGAGCTGAGGGTCCGGTAGGCATTCCAGACTCGTACTGAGGGCTCGGTGGCAATCCAGATGTGAGCTGAGGGCCCGGTAGGCATTCCAGACTCACACTGTGGGCCCAGGGGTATTCCAGTCTGTAAAGCTGTGGACCCGTTATGTGCTGTTCTGCTCAGTTTGTTATGATATGTCATGGTGTGACATGGTTATGTGGACTGTATGTGTATCGATATTTTGGGGGTAACTCACTAAGCTTTCGGGCTTACAGTTTCAGTTTATTGTTTCAGGTACATCAGGGGATCGCGGCAAGGCGAAGGCATGATCGTACAGCTCCTCCTATTATGTTATGTTTCTGGGAAAACTCTAATATAAATGTATTTTGAAAACAAAGTTGTAATGTTTTGATAAATTCGACATGTTTTGAAAGTTTAAATTTGGCTTGAATTTTTGGGTGTTACACAGAAGTTATATGTTTCCCGGCACGTTACTTTTTTGGAACATATTCCTTTCTACTCAATTCCTGCTACAGTTCACAATGTAACGAAGTCCGATCTTCTGTGTATTGATACTTTTAATGAAGATATAGAGGCTAAAGACTCATCTATGCCACATGATCCCTCAGCTCATGACACACCCACTTCTTCAGAGGGTGCCTCGACTCCACCTGTTCCTGAGCCTGATCCTCCGATTATTGAAGTTGAGGATCCACCTCCACCACCACCCCTCAGGAGATCTTCTCATCCTGTCAAGTCCACCAAGCTACCAGATTTTTCTTACTCTACATATTCAGGACCGTTTGCTTCATTTATAGCAAGCATCCATCATCTGTCTGAACCTGAATCATATAGAGAAGCTGTTTGAGATCCTCTTTGGCAGAATGCTATGGCTGAAGAACTCACTGCTCTTTATCAGACTCATACATGGGATTTGGTTTCTCTTCCTCCTGGGAAACATACGATAGGTTGTTGTTGGGTGTACAAGATAAAAACAAAAGTTGATGGTTCTGTTGAACGATATAAGGCTAGACTTGTAGCAAAAGGGTATTCTCAACAGTATGGTTTTGACTACGAGGAGACATTTGCCCCAGTTGCAAAGATGACGACAGTTCGTACTATGATTGCAGTTGCATCCGTTCGACAGTGGAAGATCTTTCAAATGGATGTCAATAATGCTTTTTTGAATGGTGACCTTCATGAAGAGGTTTATATGACCCCTCCTCCAGGAATTCAGCACCGACCGGGTGAGGTTTGTCGGCTTCGCAAAGCTTTGTATGGGCTCAAGCAAGCCCCTCGTGCTTGGTTTGAGAAATTCTCCACAGTGATTACCTCTCTTCGATTTGTCCAGAGTAATCACGATTCTGCTCTGTTTGTTAGATGCTTGAGTGCAGGACGGATTCTTCTGTCCTTATATGTGGATGACATCATTATTACAGGTGATGACCATGGTGGTATTGAGTCTTTGAAGCATGATATAGCTCGTCGATTTGCTATGAAGGATTTGGGCTTGCTGCGTTATTTCTTGGGTATTGAGGTTGCTCAGTCTAAGAAAGGGTACCTTCTTTCACAGACTAAATATATATCTGACTTGTTTACACGGACGGGACTTTCTGACAATCAGACTGTTGATACCCCTCTTGAAACCAATGCATAATACTCTCCTACTGATGGTGTTCCTTTGTCTGATCCGAATCTTTATCTCACTGTGGTGGGAAGTTTGGTTTATCTCACAGTCACTCGTCCAGATATTGCTCATGCTGTTCATGTTGTCAGTCAGTTTGTTACTGCACCTACCTCTATTCATTGGGGAGCTGTTCTTCGTATTCTGAGATATCTTCGTGGCACTCAGTTTCAGACTCTCTTGTTTCCCTCGACGTCTTCTCTTGAGTTACATGCCTATAGTGATGCTGATTGGGATGGTAATCGTCATGATCGTAAGTCTACCACTGGATTTTGTGTATTTCTTGGAGAGTCTCTTATTTCATGGAAGAGCAAGAAACAGGATGTTGTCTCTAGATCTTCCACGGAGGCTGAATATCGTGCTATGGCTGTAACTACATGCGAGATTATCTGGTACGGTGGCTGCTTGCGGATATGGGAGTTTACATTTCTTCACCTACTCCCTTGCATTGTGATAATAAAAGTGCGATACAAATTGCGAAGAATTCTGTTTTTCATGAGCGGACGAAGCACATTGAGATTGATTGTCATTTTACCCGTCATCACCTGCAACTTGGGACCATTTCGCTTCCATTTGTTTCATCAACCTTGCAGCTTGCGGATACTTTTACGAAGGCTTTATCGGCTTCTCGGTTTCGGTTCTTATGTGACAAACTCTCAATGCTTATTGCTGCGGCATTGTGAGTTTGAAGGGGGATGTTAGTCTATATATTATTAGCCCGCTTGTTTATGGGCCCTTTTGTCTTTAGCCCATTAGGGTTTCTGTCTAGCTAGTATTTATATCCGCTTTATTCTTTGTAGTCTTTATGCTTTTCTTTGAGAACCCTTGTAATTTCTCTTTGTTATAATCATATGACAATGTTATCACAAATCATATTGGCAAAACAGGTTCAGTGAACCTATGACGTGGATTGGGATCTATATTGCATTCGCATCTCTGCTGTGCATCCTTGCAATGGCGGCTGATTTAATACATGGTCTGCGGCACCGGAAGCTATGGTTTCCGTGTAAATATTTCACTCTGAATGCTGCTTCTCTCACTGTGATAACCGTTGCAATTAAGGTACCCATGGATCTATCTAATCAAACGCAGACTTCAAAGCTTGGGAGCCTGGCCTTTATGTGCAGCGTGATGGCGAATTTATTGCCTTCTCTAGCAACCATGAACAACAAGGAACTTATGGTAAACGTCATAGCTTTGGGTGTTTTGGTAATCACCTTGGTTGTAAATGTTTGCATTCAAATAAACACCGGAGCTTACTCCTACCGTGTATATATGAGGTTCCGAAGGTTGTTTCCCCAAGCTATTCACCTAGTGAAACAGGAGACTATGTCTTCAGAGCAATCATTATTGTGGCTGTGTTACTCATGTTGTTGGTATTATACGCATGTACCTCTTTAGCAATTCTAAAGTCGAAACAGATTTTAGAATCAAAATACCAATCAGTTTTAAAGAAAGAAAACCTGCAACCAGGAGGAAGATTAACTGTTGAGAAGCTAAAGGAATATGTGAGAAAATACTCGATCATGGCAGAAACTGGAAGCCCCCAGTTCATGACAGCTTGTTCTGCTACAACCACTGCTTCTGGGGTATTATGTGCTTTAAGCAGTGTAATATGCCACCGAAATTCACATCGCAGACCAGATCAAAACATAGTTGATTTAGATTACAAGTGGTCAATACTGGCGATTCTTATAATACAATATATTGGAGTCTGGTTGGGTGCTATTGCTCCAATTTCTAGATGTTTTGCAGCCTTGAGATTTAAGCTGTCCGTAAAATGGATTTGCAACCATTTCAAGGTCTTTAAAGTTGAGAGCTACTGGATTCAGAAGTTATCCGATTGGAAACACACTAGCATACCATTCTCATCTCGTAGGCGCAAATGCAAGATTCTCATACAGATTTTGAAAAGCCTAATTCTCTGCATTTGTATAGGATTTCAGATGATAGTCGTGGTAGCATACAAGATGATCACGGTGATACCAGTTTTCGTGGTAATATGTGTACTGTATTTTTTCAGGTGTTGGAAGCGGTTAAAGACCATTTTTAGGATCGTGTTAGGTCATGTGTGTGTTTTAAAACATGAGCAACTACGAGAAGATATAGATCTTAACCGATATGTTTTGCAACTTCAAGACGAAATGGAATTTCCCGAGAGAACACTGAAACGCATTTCAAAGTCTGTGAAACGTTTGATCAAAAAGGCTGAAAAACATCAACCAAAGAATCTTATGAACCTTCTACTGGAATCTCTAGTGGAATCTCGAGGTTTTGAAGGAGTTGGAAAGTTTGACAGCCATCAAGTTCCAGCTTTACTTTCAGAAAAATATCTCAATTGTTGGAGCTTGCCATTGGTAACTCTAACAACCATTGCTATGTCTCTTCCTAACATGCAACAGAACATAGTTGATGTTGGTTGGTGGAGAAAATTGGTGGAGGCCAAATTAGTGGATGGTGATAATTGCTAGTGGTGTGAAGACTCACTCATAAAATTGCAGACAAATTGGAGAAGGAGTGGCAATCAATACTTGTTGCTTTTTTTTCTTT
Organism: Lactuca virosa; assembly: GCF_052849685.1. NCBI lineage: Eukaryota > Viridiplantae > Streptophyta > Magnoliopsida > Asterales > Asteraceae > Lactuca > Lactuca virosa. Next base: position 76,570,810 of record NC_136431.1, read on the forward strand.
AATTCTCCACCATTGCTTTTGTCCATTGGAATTATTTGAGTTCCTATAAATGCAGAAGGTATCGAGTAAACAAAAAACACAACATAGAGTGCAGAGTGTGTTCATCACAATTGTAATCTTCTCATAATACTAAAATCTCTAGTTGCAGCCCGTGGATGTAGGATTTGCACCGAATCCGAACCACGTAAAATCCTTGTGTTCTTCTTGCTTTATTTTGTGAGTTTGTGAGTGTGTGACATTGTGTTTCCGCTGCGTGTACCCGGTCTGATTCCTAACAACTGGTATCAGAGCCTGGTTAGCGAGGTTTTGGAGGGTACGATCGTTTTTCTGTCACACACGAGTGTACCTTATTTTTTTTTTTTTTGCCGTAATGGCTGAAGACAAGGTTATAATCGAAAGGTTCAATGGTTCTGATTTTAGCTGGTGGAAAATGCAATTAGAAGCATTGCTATGTCAGAAAGACTTGGACGTGGTACTCGGAGACAAACCGGAGAAAATGGAAAAAGCTGCTGAAGATGCGTGGAACTCAAAGGACAAGAAAGCCAAGGCGGTTATTACATTGTCGTTGACGAAGAGCGTTGCTTTCAACATCATGAATGAATCCACGGCGCGTGGTATGATGGAGGCTCTGTCGAATATGTATGAGAAACCATCGGCGGCTAACAAGGTGTTCTTGATGAAGGAGCTGTTCACTACAAGGATGAATGAGGAAGGCTCAGTTACGGTTCACATTAACAATCTAAATTCAATTCTGTCCAGATTATCATCTGTGGGAATTAAATTTGATAATGAGACTCAAGCTTCGCTGCTACTAGCTTCTCTACCTGATAGCTGGTCCGGAACAGTTACTGCTGTTACGAGTTCCGTGCGGACTAGTGGTATGACTTTTGAAGGGGTTAGAGATTTGGTTCTAGGCGAGGATATCAGACGCAAGAATCAAGGTGGATCTTCCTCTTCTGATTTATTAAATGTCGGAAGAGGTAGAGGGAATAGCAGGAATAGTGGGAGCAGTGGGAGTCGGGGAAAAAGTTCTTCTAGAACTTTGAAGAATGTGAAATGCTGGAACTGTCAAGAAGTGGGACATGTTAAGAGTCAATGTCCAAAGAAAGAATTGAACATTGCTGATGCTGAGAATTTTTCTGGGGATGATGCATTGTTACTCAGTATGGAAAGTTCTGTAGACTCTTGGGTCATGGATTCAGGGGCTTCGTTTCACGCCATGGACAACGGGGAAACGATGGTGAATCTAAAAGAAGGAGATTTTGGGAAGGTACGGTTGGCAAATGACGAGATGCTTCAAGTAACGGGCATAGGAGATATTGATCTGGTTACTTCATTGGGAACTACATGGAACCTGAAGAATGTCAGGGTGATTCCGGAGCTGAAAAAGAAATTGATTTCTGTTGGTCAGCTGGATAAACAAGGACTGGAAGTAAGGTTTGGTGGTGGTAAATGGAGGGTGGTCAATGGTAATTCGGTGATTGCTCATGGTATGAAGTGTGGGTCATTGTATATGGTTGAGGTACCTGCTGAGGGAAGTATGACCGTCCCGGTTAAGCATGACAAAATCTGGTTCGCTAAATCTGGTGCTAAGAGAGTTCATTTTGCAAACATGAACTCTGGAGCCAAAGAGATGTTAGCTGAACGAGTTCGAAAGTCTAAACCATTCAGGGAATTTGGTGACAGTAGGAGCACAGGACGTGTTTCAGGTAAAGTTACAAAGAGCCGTTGGGTTTTGAAGACTAAGATTGAAAAATTCTCTCCTGTTGGATGTTTGCTATGTTTGGAGAGTGTTAGTGGTCCTCGGTGTATCTCTGGATCTGGTGGAGTGTCCAAACCGGTTGAGACAGAGGATGAGTCGGTGGTGGGATTAGCCACGACTGAGTTGGAGCTAGTGGGAACTTCAACTGGACCTTCTAGATGATGATGAGGGGCGGCTGCAATTAGAGAAATTGGACTAAGTTTAGCTTGTTCTTGGGAACTGGAGGCTTGGAAGACTTGGTTGTTTTAAGATTACTGGAGAATTGTTGGGTTATTTTCTCCAAGTGGGAGATTGTTGGTTGGTGGAGAAAATTGGTGGAGGCCAAATTAGTGGATGGTGATAATTGCTAGTGGTGTGAAGACCCACTCATAAAATTGCAGACAAATTGGAGAAGGAGTGGCAATCAATACTTGTTGCTTTTTTTTTCTTTAATTCTCCACCATTGCTTTTGTCCATTGGAATTATTTGAGTTCCTATAAATGCAGAAGGTATCGAGCAAACAAAAAACACAACATAGAGTGCAGAGTGTGTTCATCACAATTGTAATCTTCTCATAATACTAAAATCTCTAGTTGCAGCCCGTGGATGTAGGATTTGCACCGAATCCGAACCACGTAAAATCCTTGTGTTCTTCTTGCTTTATTTTGTGAGTTTGTGAGTGTGTGACAGTGTGTTTCCGCTGCGGGTACCCGGTCCGATTCCTAACAGTTGATAGCTTGCTGAGTGGTGTGAGTGAAGGTCTTGTGTAAGCAACACTCGTGGAAGAAAGCCTAAATAATACTGATGATCATGTTATTATTCAAAGGGCGGCTAAAACTTTATGGCTAGAAGTAGATGTATACCGCAAATGGTTAGGAAACAAGTTGCAAAAAGCTGCTCCACTAGCAAAAACAACCAGACAGATTCTTCAATGGTTGAGTGATAAAGAAAAAAACATCGTCACTGAGGTGGAAAGTACAGATATTGGAGGCCGAAATGACAATTCAAGATACAAGTCTATATGTGCCAATTCAATGTACCGTATCACCGAAACAATCCTGCTCTCCTACTACTCCAACATTGACGAGGTTAGCCAAGAGGAACTATTTGCACAGTTATCCTCAATGATCGCTGACATATTGGCTGCATGTCTCACCAACTTACCCCAAGTCATTGCAATGAAATGCCACACAAGTTTCATAGAGAAAAGGGAGGCAAGTGTCCAAGTTGCAGCCCAACTTCTAGGTAAGACTACACAGATAATCAACATCCTTCAAGATCGTGAGCTTCCAAGCTTAAATGATACTGACCAGTTGGCGTTTATTGACAAGTGGCAGGTTAACTTAATGCATCTCTTTCCTTAAAAAAACAATTTCTGTTCTTTGAGTATGCAAGTTAGTTTCATATAGCTTTGTAGTATTTCAATTCCTTAAGTAGCAGATAATGTCATTGTTTATGGTGTATCGTCTGTTTGTTTACGAGGCTGTGAATCTGTGATTTACTTGGATATTTATTTATTTTAAGAAATCATGTTGGTAATAATGTGTGAAAAGCTAAAAGAGACCAAGAAATACATGCAAATAGAGTTTCAAAGTCGATCAGCGTAATCCTTGGGCATCATCTCTATTTTAAGTATTTGCTGAGAAGTTACACTCTATTTTAAGTATTTGCTGAGAAGTTACACTCTAGTTTCTAACGTCCGCATCAAATGACAATTTTTTCTTCACACTTATTCCATTTGCTTTTGATGATTGATACAGTCGTGACAAGGTAGGAATAGCTATCAAGAGGGTTGGAAATATGGAATTCTATTATTATACTTCCTTCTTTAAATTTTTGTTTTTTGTATTGTTTTTAGTCTATTTTGTTTTTTTATTAATATTATTAATTTATTTTATTTTATTTATTATTATTATTAAAAATATATTATAAATAATAATAAAGCAAACTTTGTTTTTATTAATCATAGAATATACTAGTAGTATGGTTATTATAATTGCGTGGCGCATTATGTATATTATACGCACATAAGTGTTTAGTCAAGCACTATATTATTTTTCAATGAATCAAAAGAAGGAATCATTTTCTCATTATTGAAAGAACGAATCAAGAGGATTCAATATATACAAAGTTCTTTCTTCTTCTTCCCTCTATCTAACAAACCCAACGACTAAGCTATTTACAACTATACATTTTTGTCACAAAAACAAATATATTCCAATACCTCCCCTCAAGTTGGAGGATGATCAATCATACCCAACTTGGAAACAACATCAGCATGGTCTGAACCATTTAAGACTTTCGTGAAACCATTTAAGACTTTCTTGAAAACATCAGCAGGTTGTTGTTTGGTAGAAATGTGAGACAATGTAACTATTCGTCCCTAAAGCTTTTCACGCACATGTTTTGTGTGCTCGTGGAAGACTGGATTCTTTGCAATATATATCGCCGCCATGTTATCACAATGTAAAGGGACAGGGTAATGTCAAGAATTTCAAATTCTACAAGCAATCTACTTAACCAAGCGAGTTCAGAACATACTCTTCTCATTAAACGATACTCTGCTTCAACAAAAGACAAAGAAACAATCGCTTGTTTCTTTGGCTTCCATGAAACAAGACTACCTCCTATTGTTATATAATAACCACTAACGTTCGGGTAGTCGAGCAGGCTGCCCAATCTAAGTTGCAAAATGCCTCAAGCTGATAACTTGGTTTATTATTCAAAAGTAAACATTTATAAATGGTACTTTGTAAGTAAGACAATACATGTTTTGTTGTATCAAAGTGACTTTGACATGGAGAACTGTTGAATTGACTCAAAAATTGCACAGTGAATGCAATATCTAGACGTGTATGCAGCAAGAAATTGAGCTTTCCTGTTAACTATCGATATGATGTGGCATCCAGAAGAGGATCATCATTAGTTATAGAGTGATTTGAGCTTACTTTGAAGTGGGGATGTAACTTGTGATGATGATGAAATGGAATATTCATCAAGTAAATCCTTTATGTATTTGTGCTGATGCATGATGATCCCATCTTGAGTATGAATAAATTCAAGACCTGAGAATAAATTAATCATTCTTAAATCTTTTATTTGAAAGCGTTTATGAAGTAATCTTTTCAGATCCATGATCTCTTATTCATTTTTTCTAGTTACAAGAATATCATCCACATAAACGGCCACAATAACCAATGAGTTGTCACTTTTCTTTGTGAATAATGAATGATTATTCTTGGATCTGACAAAACCTTTATCATGTAAAGCAGATGACAATTTGTCGTAGCATTTTCGTGATGCTTGTTTGATCCTGTACAACGACTTTTTCAATTTACAAACCATAGTTGATGAGGAGTCCATGCCTGGGGGGTAATTTCATATAAATAGTTTTCATGCAAATCACCATGCAAAAAATGCATTATTCACATCAAATTGATGGATCTTCCAAGCCTTTTTTACTGCAAGATTGACTAAGCATCTGACTGTATTGAATTTTATGACTGGTGAGAAGGTTTCATGAAAGTCAATACCTTCTTTTTGAGTGAAGCCCTTTGCCACAAGCCTGGCCTTGTACCTCATCTGACCCGTACTTCACTTTATAAACCCATTTGCATGAAATTGGTTTCTTACCCTTTGGAAGAAGAACTATATCCCAGGCAGTGTTGTAAAACTCGCCGAGTTGTCCGATTACTCCTCCGAGTACTCGTTACTCCCCCCCCCCCTTGCCGAGGCGAGTTACATAATCCCGAGTACTCCCTGATCGGCCCCTTACTGAATTGAGTAGTGTTGTGAAATTCGGTCAACTCGGTGATTAATATGTATAATATACTTAATGATTTATTATTTAACACACACATGTGATTATTACTACATATATATCTTAAATTTTCAGTAATTATTCACGAAGTGAGACCATTATGTGTTTTTCATTTTTTGTGTATTCACATGTATCCAATTTTGTTATATATTTCAATCAACTTATGATTTTATCTTATGATTTTGACATATATATTTTCCCTAAAAATATTTCTACAAAAATTTCCAAATCCGAGTACTCCCCGAGTACTCCTGAGTACTCGCTACTCGGTAGTCGGCCGAACAGGTACCGAGTAACGAGTTCTACAACCTTAATCCCAGGTGTGATTGGAATGTAGTGCATCAAATTCTTTCTTCATTGCTTCTTCCCATAAAGGATTTCCCTTAGCTTGATGATAAAGTTGAGGCTCAAAAATCTTATATTGGACATTTAAAGCTAAGAAATCAACTTGATTGATATAATGATCAAAGGATGGCTTGTCTAGTATGAACCAATTTGTGATTGTGTTATAGCATTCATCAGAACAATCACCTTGAGTTTGAACATTTGAGCAAATATAATCGTTTAAATGGGCAGGTTTGAAAGATATGCTGGTTGTTCTTCTTAATTGGGTTTGAGGTTTAGGAGAAATTTGTTGAGGTGGTTGAGGATGATTAAAAAGATTACCATATAGAGGAGGTTCAGAAATATGATCATTTGGTTCAATGAATTGATCATTTGAAGAAAGAGAGGATTGATTTTCATTTGATGAGTTAGAAGATTCTTCAAATATAATGGGAAAATATGAAGTATCAAGATTATAACCATTGTGTAATGGAAATTTGTCTTCAACAAAAACAACATGTCTTGTAACAGAAATACCCTTGGTATTCAAATTGAGGACTTTATTCCCTTTTTGACCAAAATGGTATCCAACAAATATACAAGTATCAACTCTTGGTTGAAATTTGTCTATATTATGAGAATTTGTGGAGCATAACATAGACATCCAAAAGAAATTGAGTTGGTGAGATTTGGTTTGACTTTGAACAGCATTTCATATGGTGAAGAATTATTGATAATCTTTGAAGGTATTCTATTAATAAGATATGCAGCAGTAAGAACACACTCTCCCCAATATGTTTTACCAATTCCAGATTGAAAAAATAGTGCTCTATGTTTTCTTTCAACAATTCCATTTTGTTGAGGTGTATTGGGGCAAGATTTTTGATGAATGATTCCTTGTTCTTGGAAATACTTAATACCTTCATTGCTTGAACCCAATTCAAAAGCATTATCTATTCTTATAGTTTTAACATTGGTGTTGAAGTGATTATTAACATGTTTGATGAAGGCTTTAATAAGAGTGAGTGTCGAACTCTTATGTTTCATCAAATGTACCCATGTGCATCTCGAATAGTCATCAACAAGTGTTAAGAAATATTTAAAACCATTATAAGTCTGAACTTTATAAGGTCCCCAAACATCAGCATGAAGAAGATCAAATGGATTAGTTGACACATAATCACTAGTAGTAAACGACAGCTTATGTTATCTTGCTTGATGACACATATCACAAGAATCAAAAGTCTGGTCCTTACAATCCTTCTTCAATAAATACATAATTTTCATCTTATATATTGGTAAATGACCTAATCTATTGATGGGTTTTGGGCACTATAACAACCTTATGGTGCACATACAACCCTAACGCTTTGGAACTAAGTTTTCTCTAATTATGCATGCAATATTGTTTCCAAAGCATGAAGCCTAAATTAGCATACAAAAGTTTGGTAATTGAACAATAAAACTAGTTAGATAGTTTACCTCTTGTCGTAGCTTGTTATTTTTGGCCTTTAAAAGCTTAGCACCCCAAGTGTGATGCCTCAAATGTTTCACAAGACACCATGAACAAAGGAGGACTTGAGAGAGAGATTTGGAAACACAAAATCGGTTATATGAACTCCAAGAACATTAGGTGAACCGATTTTGGCTAAGGGGTAACATTTATATAGTGTAGGATTCCAATGGTCATGTGTAAACCCTAATCCATACACATAGGCTTATGATCCATAACCCATGCGGACTAACTCTTTATGGATTCTTACATAAACTTAGTCCATCATTGATCAAAAGCCTAAACCATATGTATCACTAATTTACATAATTAGTCCGCGTTAATTTAATTAGTCTCTTTTGACCACTAAATTAATTCCAAATTAATTCTTGATCAATACTAATTAAATATTATGATTTCTTAATTAATATATTATACTTATAATATATTAGTAAATCATGAATAACCTCTTTCTCAAGTATCCATCCTATCAGATTGTCCTGGTGAATGCAACCCAAATGGACCATGCTACTCTTGGGTCAAGTTCATACAAATTATAGTTATGGGCTTAGACACCTAATCCAACATCTATAATGTCATAGATGATTATTGTCAATCTTATTAAAATTCATACAACTTTTGGAAAAATTATCTACAAATACAGGATTCTTCAAAATCTTGTGATTCCTGATGTAGAGATTTTTAATCCTTTTTCCAATGATGAACTTATTCCTGGATAAAGGGGCCTACATTGCACAAAACTCATCAGTAAAAATCACCCAAACTTTAAGTTGAGAAGTGACCTTTGAGACTGAAATGAGATTGTGCTTGAACTCAAGAACATATAATACTTGTGAGAGTATGATTTTGTCATGAATGGGTATAGTTCCATATTGAGTAACTTGTATCGACTGATCATTGGATAATCCAACTACATGAGATCTTGAAAAATTGTTTAAAGTAGTAAAAAGCAATTTATCACAACAAATGTGGTCTGAAGCCCTTGAGTCTATAATCCATGTCGATTGTTCTTGATTTGAACCCATAACAACATTGAGTGCATAAGAAACATGTTTTCCATGAGAATCAAGAAAATTACCTGATGTATCCATAGCACCATCAATAAGAACAAAATTAACATGAGTGGATTCATTTATGTTGACCTTTTATAAGAAGTTGTTTGCATTGGCTTCAATACATGCATGTCTATAAAGCATCAACCTTTGGGACGTTTTGGAGGTTAGAATCTCTTTTGGGAAGGTTGGGTTCCAGATCTCTAGGGTTTTGGGCTTAATGGTTAAGTCTTTGAGTTTTCAAGCCTTGGATAAGAGCCTTTGAGCATTTGGGGTGGTTCCAAAGGAAAAAGTTGGAAACTTTATCCTTTGAGACACATTTGGAGTTCAGATCTGAGCATTAAAGTCCCTGGAATCGAAGAATCATCCGAATGTGTTAAGCAGGGGGAAAACTCGGCGAGTTAGCTGGGGTTTTCCCGACTTTCCGAGTACTAAAGGAACTCGACGAGTTGGTGGGTGCACTCGATGAGTTGGGTCAACATGGACTGTTGGCCTTGACCTTTGACCTTTGACTTTGACCATGGTTGACCAATTTTGACTTTTGAGGGCATTTTGGGTATTTCAGGATTTTGATGGAATTAGTCACATGGTGGTTGTAGGCATTCGGGTCAGAAGTTAAGTTCCGAAGTTAGAGTAATATCAGCTCAACTGCTTGTGAGGTGAGTTTTCTCACTGTACTTGCGGGTCGAAGACCAATGTCGGCCCTTGGATTGATATCATGTTGTGCATGTTATGCTATAGTGGTCTGGTAGATCAGTATCCTGATTGTTAGGGTGATGCTATGCTTTGTGATCTGTAAGATCTGTTTATTTGTTTGCTAGTTGGTTAATAGTATGGTTATATGTATTATGTGCACATGATTGGTTGGTGGCTGAGGCTTCACTGCTTTGTGCGTAAGCCAACAGGCTGGGGAATTCCAACCCGATGGTTGAGGGTCTGGGGTATTCCATCCTGAGGATGATTGGACCCATAGTATGTTGGCATTCCAACCTGATGGTTGAGGGCCTGGGGTATTCCAACCCAATGGTTGATTGGACCCATATTATATTGGCATTCCAACCCGATGGTTGCTTGGGCCCATAGTATGTTGTTATTATATATGTGCTAGTTGTTTTGTAATGGTATTTTGGGGGAAACTCACTAAGCTTTGGGCTTACAGTTTTGGATTATGTTTCAGGTACTTCAGAGGATCGCGGCAAGGCGAAGGCGTGATCGTACACCTCCTTCTGTTTTTTTTACGATTTTGGGATTTTTCTGATATGAAACTTATTTGGAAAACAATTTGTAAACAATGATGGTTTGTGTATTGTTTTAGAAAGTTTAAATTTTCAAGAATTTTATGAATGTTACAGTAAAGCTTATGCAAAAGAATATTTTTTGGAAGTCGGAGGGTATGAGGATAACCCGAGAGCATTAGACAACCCTCTAGATGGTATGGATGCTGATAATTGGAAGAAAACAATTGAGTATTTCCAAACGGACGAACACAAAATTGCTTCAAACAGGAACAAAAAAGCCCATCAAATGCAAATGACCATGAATCGTGGGGGGGCGAGCTCGTATAACAGTACTTGTTATAAGAAGGTAATGTACAATACATGTAATTATTTATTTAAAATATAATATAATTTTTAATGTTAAATAGAACCTTAAGAGAGTGGAAACGTTTCGCAAGGCTCATACCGATAGGGATGGTGTATTTGTTACTATCGAGGCGGAACAACAATACGTAAGAGTAACGCCCGTGTTTCTAGGCTAAGCATTGGTGTGATAATGTAATAGTTAGGGTCAACAATTGTAACTCACTTTGACGTAATAAAGACGAATTACTTGAATATTATGCGAATTATGTGATTTTATGTGCTTATATACTTGTTTATAAAGATATAATAATAAAGACGAATTAATTTCATCGAAGGAAATTATTTTTTTAAGAAGCGAAGCGTTGTCTGAGTTAAGAATCATCACCTTAACAGGTGAGTACATAGTTTCTTTCATCTTACACATAGATATGAAGTATTTTATAAATTACGTGTTATGTGTGCATATTATCTATTTACTTGATATCTATGCTGGATAAACATACTTTTTCTTTATATACAAGTTTAAAATGATGTAAAATGTATATGTATTTTATATCTACAAAAATTTGGGGGTAAAAGATGGGTAGATGAAATAGACGATGTGTGATAAAATGATGAGAGACCTCGATGTTGACGATGATCCAGTCATCTAGCGGAGTATAGATGACAACCACGGGATTTTCTAGGCAGTCTAGTGGAACGCTAGAAGGCTTGTAACCTGTAGGTGTTTGTGAACGATGTGATCACCGGTGTACCCCATCCCCCTCATGGTTTCCTTGCGGACATTCATTGCTGAGGAACCCCTTAGCAGTATTGTCCATCCCGATGAAAGTCCTTAGGATAGGTCCCTTATAATAGGTGTTTTAGGTACGTAAAGTGAGGATAACAGGAATGGGTAATCGGGTTATTTGGTTTGATGAAATTAATAAACTTATTTATTGTGAGTTGAAAACCCTATGTGCTCACCAGGCTCCCAAGCCTGACCCACTCAGTTTCATGTATTACAGGTAGTGACACAAGAGCATAGTTGGATGACTCAATGAGGGATTATGGATTATAGGCTAGTAGATATAAATAAATGTTGTAAGGCCTATGTTGTTCTTTTTATGCTTTTGATTTGTATTAACAATGACATCCTGAGGTTTTAATATAATGAAATACATTTCTTCGGAAATGCTTTGATAAATCTTTATCATATTTTCTTTTGAGAACAAATTCACTTTCCTGTAAAAGGTTACTATGATTTTCAAACAAAGCATAAACAGATCGGTCTTTTCTGGCCACGAAAATGGGGATGTCACAGTAAGTATTTAATTATAATTTTATCATATAATTAAGTGTTTATATATACTTAATTGCAACTCACTTTTGGGAAATACGAAATTGGTTAGTGGAAGAGCTCTTAGAACAAATGCAAGGGCCAGAAGGTGAAACAGAGTTAACAACCCGCTCAAGAAAGACCTGTTTTCGAGAAAGTATTAGGAGAACGACGTGGCCATATCAGAGGCATCGGCTGGAAACTTTCTACTCTCTCGCCGATTTCACAACCATCACAACCACCACCACAGCCATCACAGGTAAAACAAGATTATTTAATTTCAATAAATGCATGTTGATTTGGTAACTTTTCTTTATGGTGGTTATTTTCTAAAATCTTTTGTAATTAGCTTTTTGTCCCAAGTGCAACAAATAGCAATGTACTTTGGCTTTTTATCTTAGTTTAAAAATAGCGATGTACTTTGGCATCAATAAATGCATGTTGATTTGGTAATTGTGCTTTTGTTCCAAGTGCAAGATATAACAATGTACTTTTGGTATTTCTTGTATTTTAAGTGCAAGAAATAGAAATGTACTTTGATATTTCTTATATTTAAGGTTTTTTAGGACAAATAATGCAACACCGAAAATTTCCAAATAAATTTTTCATTTAAAATTTCATAAGTTTCATAACACATTTCACAAAACTCATTTATTTAATTTACAAATCACGTCTCTATAATTAGTTGATTAAAATCCAGGATCCTCAAGTATAACTCTTTCGCAGATGTGTACAATCGAACCGGTGTCTTCCCGTGATCCTAAGAAAACCTAAAACACATAACACATAACACGGTAAGCAAGAAGCTTAGTGAGTTCCCCAAAATACCACACACATCTCATTAGCCACTCGAGGCTAACTCGAAATGACCCTCCGGTCAATGTGTTTCAGTGGAGACCCTCCGGTCCCACAACTCGGGTGGACCCTCCAATCCTAACTCTACAAAACATAGCATAGTCACAAGCATAGCATAATCACAAAGCATGATGTACAATAAATATCACATAACTCAGCGTAGGCACATAATACAACATTTACACTAAATAACATAACATCATAAGTCACAAAGACAGTATGCACAATATTCATTATCACAGAATAACAATGAGACCCTCCGGTCAAGAATGAGGACCCTCTGGTCCAGTATCTCTATGAAGACCTTCCGGTCACACAGTAACTACTACTCAGATGTATAGTGAGAAGACTCACCTCATAAGTTGGCCAGTATAATCTCGTACATGGAATCTCGAACTAGCCTCCGCCTAACACATAGAATAATTATCTCTAATTAATACTCTAATCATACTCAAATACACCAAAGGCTATTCTCTCTCTATGTCGAACTCTTGAAGTGGATAAAAGACCATTTTACCCCTCCATGGTCTCCATTACTCATGGTTGACCCAACCGTAAAGTCAACCAAAGTCAAACTCGAGTCAACAGTCCGTGTTTGACCCGACTCGCTGAGTGCACTCTTGTGACTCATCGAGTCCACTCATTTCCTTAGAAGTCTTGTGGAAGTCCAGCTCAGCTCGTCGAGTTGACCCCGAACTCGTCGAGTTATCGCATGATACAGCTTAATCGGGAAAACCCTAACCGACTCGGCGAGTCCATTCAGACTCTCACCAAATACAGACGATTCCAAGGCAGGGAACCTACCCAAACTCCAGATCCATACTCCTAAGGCTCACATATCACATAAAGTTACAGGCTTTACGTTCATGCATGACATTAAGAGCTTAAAATGCCAAATCACACCTCAAAAAGGGTTTTTCACTCAATATCACTTATTATGGTTGGATAAAGCAGGGACATCTGGACTCTAGGGACCTTACATGGTCCAGATCTGAAGTCTATCTCTCTCAATGCACCTGAATCACTCAAGGTCCTCATATTTGGGGAGAAGAAACTCTAGATTCCCACAACCAAGAGATCTATTTAAGGAAATGAGAATGGTGAAGCATGATACCTTCCTTAGACGTTCTGGAGTGAAACAACCTCAGATCTAACAACACCTTCTTGTCCCTTGGCTTGCAATTCTTCCTTTTTCTTCACAAAATGCACCAAACACTCTCAATTAGCTAAGCACACACTCTCAAAGCTCAAGGGTCGTTTAGGGTTTGCTCTCAAGGAAAGGTAGCCGCAAATGAGGCTATAAGTGCCTTTAAATAGGCCACAGGCCCAAGAATTTAGGATTTCCTTCAGCAGTGCTGACTCGGCGAGTCGGCTCACAGACTCATCGAGTCAGTTCATTAATCCACGTCATCGAGTCGCGACTTTACTTGACGAGTCGAGGCACCAACTCGTCGAGTCACCCAGGCAACCTCATTATAACATAAAGAAATGTTATACATCGAAACCAGGATGTTACAAATAGAGTAAAATTATTTAATTTCAAGTGTTTATATTTGAAGTGCAACAAATAGAAATGTACTTTGATTTTTTGTCTATAGTTTAAAAATAACAATGTACTTTGGCATCATAAAATGCATGTTCATTTGGCAATTTTGGTTTTGTGGTGATTATTTGCTAAAAGCTTTAGTAATTGGGTTTTTGTCCCAAGTGCAAGACATAGCAATGTACTTTGGTTTTTTTTGTCTTAGTTTAAAAATAGCAATGTACTTTGGCATCGATAAATGCATGTAGATTTGGTAATTGTGTTTTTGTCCCAAGTGCAAGAAATAGGAATGTACTTTTGGTATATCTTGTACTTAAGTGCAAGAAATAGTAAGGTACTTTGGTAGTTTTTGTTTATGTTTGATAATTTAATTTATAAGTTTATATATGCTTTTATTTATAATGTAGTTGGAAAATCTTCAAGCAATGCTCAACGACCCGAGATGTAGGGAGAAGCTTTATGCATTTTTTCAATCGGGGAATAATCAACAAGGAAACGATGGGAATGGAGATGATGGTTCGTCGGATAATTAATTTGTGTTTTGTATGTTACACTTGTTACACTTTGCTATTTCTTAGAACTATAAAACTTACTTTGCTACTTGTTAGAATTATAAAACTTACTTTGCTATTTCTTAGAATTGTAAAACTTTGGTTGTTTTATTTTGGTATGAAATTAATTATAGCAGTATTTGTTATTTAGTCAGGTGTTGTTATGTAATTTTTTTTTCTTTTTTTAACGTTGTTATGTATCGTTTTTTTTATAGGGATATCTCCAGAAAAGTCTCAATATTTTGGGCAAATTTTTAATAAAGTCCTAAATATTATTTTTTGAATAAAAAAGTCCTGACTTTTTCTCTTTTAAATAGAAAAACCCAAGAAACCGGCTAATTTATTCACTTTAGCCCTTTTTGACCTGTTCAGCAGGTCATGGGACCAAATTGTTAATTTTTCAAAAATAATCGGACTTTTTTGCAGATTTCGTCAAAATTTTTATATAATGTATAAACATATTTTTTACATATCTATATCTATTTATACGTATTTTTATGTTTTTATATGTATATATTTACGTATTTTTATGTATTTTAAATGTATAAAAATATTTTTTTACATATTTATATGTATTTTTAACCATTTTACATATTTTTTTATGTATTTTTATGTGTTATTTTTTATGTATTATGTATTTATATGTATTTTTACGTATTTATGTATTTTTTAAAGCTTTTTATATAGATGTTTATGTATTTTAAATGTATAAACATATTTTTTACGTATTTATATCTATTTTTAAGTATTTTACATATTTTTTATGTATTACGTATTTATGTATTTCTTTTAAGTGTTTTATATAGATGTCTTTGTATATTTATGTATTTTAAATGTATAGACATATTGTTTTACATATTTATATGTATTTTTTAAAGTATTTTACATATTTTTTGTGTCTTTTTTTGTGTTTTTTATGTATTATGTATTTATATGTATTTTTTCGTATTTATGTATTTTTTTAGTTTTCTTATATAGATATTTATGTATTTTTATGTATATTAAATGTTTAATTGTATTATTTTTATGTGTTTATATATTTTTACGTAAAAATAATACAATTAAACATTTAATATACATAAACATCTATATAAAAAAACTAAAAAAATACATAAATACGTAAACATATATATATATATATATATATATATATATATATATATATATATATATATATATATACATAATACATAAAAAACACATAAAAACACACAAAAATATGTAAAATACTTTAAAAAATACATATAAATAAGTAAAAAAAATACATTTATACATTTAAATTACATAAATATACAAAAACATCTATATAAAAAACTTTAAAAAAAATACATAAATAAGTAATACATAAAAATTATGTGATATACTTAAAAATAGATATAAATACGTAAAAAATACGTTTATACACTTAAAATACATAAACATCTATATAAAAAGCTTTAAAAAATACATAAATACATAAAAATACATAGAAATACATATAAATACATAATACATAAAAAATAACACATAAAAATACAAAAAAAAATATGTAAAATGGTTAAAAATACATATAAATAAGTAAAAAAAATATGTTTATACATTTAAAATACATAAAAATACGTAAATATATGCATATAAAAACATAAAAAAATACACAAATACGTAAAAATAGATATAGATATATAAAAAATATGTTTATACATTATATAAAACTTTTGACAAAATTTGCAAAAAAGTTTTATTATTTTCTAAAAATTAACAATTTTGTATCATGACCTGCTGAACAGGTTAAAAAGGGCTAATGTGAATAAGTTAGTCGGTTTCTTGGGTTTTTATATTCAAAAGGTGAAAAAGTAAGGACTTTTTTATTCAAAAAATAAAATTTAGGACTTTATTAAAAATTTGCCCAAAATATTGGGACTTTTCTGGAGATATCCCTTTTTTTATACCAAAAATCATTGATTAAAAAAATTAAAAAATGAAATATATTATTTCCGGCGACACTATTACCGCCAAGGCAACATTAGCGGCAACACGAAGTATTACCGGCGGCGACAGGAGCATTAGCGGCGATAATTCTCTTTACCGACGACATTTTGATCAACAGCGACACAGAGTAGCGGCGACTTTTTACCGGCAACGTGTCACTGCTATTACCTTTACCGGCGATAAGCTTACTCTACCGGCGAATATTGCCGCAACTATAGCCCGGAATTCTTGTAGTGTCATTATTAGGGTTGTACGTGTATATCACTATATAATATAGTCAATATATATATATTACAAAGAGGCCCATGTACTATACAAAGAATATAAAAATAAATAAAGCTATCTAACATTTAAGGTTAAAAACCCACATGAAAACCAAAAGATGTTCGCGACAAAATAAAAAAATAAAAAATAAATAAATACGTAAATAAATAAAAAATAAATAAATCCAGGAGAAAACCCAAAAAGGATGTGGTACAAAGGCAAAAGAGTCTTGGATAGAGGTTAGAAGAAGTCATCTCAAGTCTGTTGTAAGAAGAAGAAGCTGTCAATGACAGTCTTGGATGGAGTTGGTACAAAGGAGGCGCCAACCCTCTTCGATGGAAGAAGTATATGAAAGAAAAAAAGGTGTGATGTTTGTTGGTCAGAAGAGGACGCATAGAAAGAAGAAGACACAAACATTTTTATGTTCATAAAAAAACAAATGTTCTGCGAGCAAAAACTACTTCCACCCATAAACAAAAGTGACCAAAAAAATCTTTTGGGAAAAGAAAAAAAACAACTAAGTGAGGAAACACTTAACGACTGAAAATTCATCGCTAATTTTCTGCTAATTGAAAAAGTTTTGTTATTTGTCGCTGATGATGATGATTAACACAGGGGCACAAGTTAGCGAATAGGGAGGGAAGAATGCGCCGTGACTTTGTGACAAAAAGTCAGTTTTATAATAGTGAAGACAAGAACTTTATTCGATAGGTCGGGTCATGAAATAGAAATGGAATTGCAAGTAATATATTTTAAATTTTCTGTTCAGAGTCGTGGGAAGTTATCCTCCGGTGAAGGCCTGAAGGGTTGTGTGGTCTCAATGCTTTAAGGTCCTCCAGTATCTTTTCAGTGTTTTCTTTAACTTCTTTGACCGGTTCTTGGTATTTGTGATGAAAGTTCCATGGTGTAGTATCAAGCGATATTTTTAACAAATGTACTAATAAATCGTAGTTAAATTCCTTTGGAGTTAGTTTAAAATTTATATTTTAGCATATTTTATGTTCATTTATACTTAAAAAACTAATAATTCATATTATTGATCTGTCACGACCAGTTCATATTAAAAATCTGTAATTCGAAAAACAAGTTATAAATTATCGTCCTAATTTCAAATATTTATTCATTGATATTAAAGTTTAATTACCATCTATGAGTTACAAATCGAGTATTTATCAACTTGCAAATTCCATTTCTATTTCATGACCCGAGGCTTTAATTTGATGAGTCGATGAAAAAGTCGGTTTTATTATGTGACAATAACGTGTTGTGTTCCAGCCTCCAAAGCTACAATAGTCATCATTGTTGACAAAATGAAACCTACGGGACAAGTTTTTCTTCCCACCCTATGATGAACACAATTAATAGACGCAACTACAATGGTGGCTGCCAAGACTATAAATAGAGACTTCATTCTTCAGTTGTATGCATCCCAAAAACACAGAGAAACATATATTATAACACTTAGAGTGAGAGTATTAGTGAGAGGTTGGTTTTTTGTAATAGTTGAGTGTGAGAGTTGCTCCTCCTATTGTAATTCTATTTTCGTGTTTAATAGAAGAGTTTTCCAACCCCAACAACTGGTATCAGAGCCCCGTTTGGTGTCCAGGGAATTTTTCACAAATTTCTCTGTTTTTTCGTCAAAATTGTTTTGTCTCAAAATCGATTTCTAGGTACACCATTAGAAAGATCTCGTTTCAAGGATTCCGAAAATATATTTTTCGTAATTTTTTTACCACGGGAAGACCTCCAAAACACCGGTCAAAGATTGGTCAAACATGCCGGAAAATTCACCGGAAAAACCAGGTGGCCGGAGAAGACTGCCGGAGAAGACGAGTGACGACGTCAGCATTGACCAGCTTTTCAGAAAAGTTGCAGTTTAGCCCCTGAAGTTTCAGAAAATTGCAGAAAGGTCCCTCTGTTTCTAAAAAACTACAGTTCGGTCCCTGTTGTTCTGAAAATAACTGTATTGGTCCCTGGAGTTCTGAAAAGTTTCAGAAAAGTCCCTGGTTGGCAGAAATATTTCAGATTGGCCCCTGTAAGTTCCGAAAATTACAGTTTAGCCCCTGTAGTTCCGAAAAGTTACAAATTAACACATAACTTTTCAAGAAAGTATATTTTGACCCCGAAAAACTCTACCCCACCATTTTTGACGCTTCCGAATCCAACCGAGAGCTCGGTTTTATCTAATTTTTCCTCGAAATATTTGTAAAATAAATTTGCAATTATTTTCGATGGAATCTACAAGTACGATTACGATGGTTCGACTTACGCCCACAAATTACAACATGTGGAAGCCAAGGATGGAAGATTTAGCAGAGCCTATAGAAAAGCAAGGCGTCAAACCCAACACGAAGACAGACGAAGTTTGGACGAGAATAAACAGGAAAATGGTGGCACAAATTCGATAGTGGATCGACCACAGTGTTTTTCATCATGTCTCTCAAGAGACAGACGCGTACAAACTTTGGGAGAAGCTCGAGAATATGTATCAGGCAAAGACGGCACGCAACAAGACCTTGCTGATGAGGCGTCTTGTAAACCACAAGTTACGAAGTGGTACGTCCATAACCGAGCATACGAGTCAGTTCCAGGATCTCGTAAACCAGCTTGGTGCTGCTGATTGGGTTCTCAAAGACGAGGAACAAGCCATATTGCTCTTGAGTTCTCTACCAGATAATTGGGAGACGCTTGTTGTGACTCTCAGCAATTCTGCCCCCGGTGGTAAAGTGACATTGGAGATGGTCACAGATGCCCTAATGAACGAGGAAGCCAGAAGGAAAGAAGCTGGTACAGACCAGTCTTTTTCCCTCGTGTCAGAAAACAAAGAAAGAGGCGGAGGCAGAACTAGAGGCCGAGGTCGAGGTAGAGGCAGAGGTAGACATGGTCAAAGTAGAGGAAGATCCCAAGATCGTGGGAAATCACGAGATCGAGGGAAATCGCGAGAGCGAGGTAAATCTTCAAATACATGGTTCGAAGGCTATTGCAATCATTGTAATTATTATGGCCACAAAAGGAGTGATTGCCGAAGGTTCTTACCAGAGCAGCCCGAGACAAGCCAGAATCCAAGCAGGGAGAATGGTGAAACCATGGTCACCATAACACAAGACGTTCCCCTTGTTACATACGAGGAGGAAGCATGCCTACATGTTGAAACTCATGATGATGAGTGGGTGATTGATAGCGCTGCATCATATCATTCGACTCCAAACCGGGATTTATTCAGTACTTATAAACCCGGAGACCATGGTACCGTGAAGATGGGAAACACCAGTTTCTCAAGCATTGCTGGTATTGGTGATGTGCATTTAAAGACCAATGTTGGATGTACATTGGTGTTGAAAGATGTTCGGCATGTCCCAGAGCTGAGAATGAATCTTATCTCAGTTGGAGCTCTTGACATCCAAGGATATGATAATCAATTCAAAAATAGCACCTGGAAGTTGTTGAAAGGTGTTATGGTTGTTGCAAGGGGAAAACTTGATGGTACTCTTTATAAAAGTCATGCAAAGTTGCTTCAACCAAGTCTCAATGTTGTTAAAGAAGAGACATCACCAAACTTGTGGCATAGAAGACTAGGCCACATGAGCGAGAAGGGATTGACGACTCTTGCAAAGAAGGAGTCCATTTCAATGGCAAAAGATGTTGCCTTGGATCCTTGTAAATACTGCCTATTTGGGAAACAACACAGAGTTTCCTTTAGCTCCACAAGAAAGAACCGCTCTGAGTTGCTGAGCCTTGTCCACTCCGACGTATGTGGACCCATTGAAGTAGAATCTCTTGGTGGAAGCCGGTATTTTGTGACATTCATTGACGATGCGTCACGAAAGGTATGGGCATACTGTTTGAGAACGAAGGACCAAGTATTGGACCGCTTCAAAGCTTTTCATGCAATGGTGGAAAGACAAACAGACAAGAAGCTAAAATGTCTCCGATCAGATAATGGAGGCGAATACTATTCCCGTGAGTTCTCTAAATACTGCATGGAACATGGTATCAGACATGAAAAGACTGTCCCACGAACCCCACAACAAAATGGTGTAGCAGAACGGATGAATCACACCATTGTTGAGAAAGTTCGATGCATGCTCAGCATGACTAAACTCCCAAAGCCATTCTGGGGTGAAGTTGTATTGACATCTTGCTATCTAATAAATAGGTCACCTTCCGCTCCATTGAATTTTGAAGTTCCGGAGAAGATATGGACGGGTAAAGACATATCATATTCTCACTTGAGAGTATTTGGGTGCAAGGCGTGGATTAAAGAAGTTGCTTCAACCAAGTCTCAATGTTGTTAAAGAAGAGACATCACCAAACTTGTGGCATAGAAGACTAGGCCACATGAGCGAGAAGGGATTGACGACTCTTGCAAAGAAGGAGTCCATTTCAATGGCAAAAGATGTTGCCTTGGATCCTTGTAAATACTGCCTATTTGGGAAACAACACAGAGTTTCCTTTAGCTCCACAAGAAAGAACCGCTCTGAGTTGCTGAGCCTTGTCCACTCCGACGTATGTGGACCCATTGAAGTAGAATCTCTTGGTGGAAGCCGGTATTTTGTGACATTCATTGACGATGCGTCACGAAAGGTATGGGCATACTGTTTGAGAACGAAGGACCAAGTATTGGACCGCTTCAAAGCTTTTCATGCAATGGTGGAAAGACAAACAGACAAGAAGCTAAAATGTCTCCGATCAGATAATGGAGGCGAATACTATTCCCGTGAGTTCTCTAAATACTGCATGGAACATGGTATCAGACATGAAAAGACTGTCCCACGAACCCCACAACAAAATGGTGTAGCAGAACGGATGAATCACACCATTGTTGAGAAAGTTCGATGCATGCTCAGCATGACTAAACTCCCAAAGCCATTCTGGGGTGAAGTTGTATTGACATCTTGCTATCTAATAAATAGGTCACCTTCCGCTCCATTGAATTTTGAAGTTCCGGAGAAGATATGGACGGGTAAAGACATATCATATTCTCACTTGAGAGTATTTGGGTGCAAGGCGTGGATTAAAGAAGTTGCTTCAACCAAGTCTCAATGTTGTTAAAGAAGAGACATCACCAAACTTGTGGCATAGAAGACTAGGCCACATGAGCGAGAAGGGATTGACGACTCTTGCAAAGAAGGAGTCCATTTCAATGGCAAAAGATGTTGCCTTGGATCCTTGTAAATACTGCCTATTTGGGAAACAACACAGAGTTTCCTTTAGCTCCACAAGAAAGAACCGCTCTGAGTTGCTGAGCCTTGTCCACTCCGACGTATGTGGACCCATTGAAGTAGAATCTCTTGGTGGAAGCCGGTATTTTGTGACATTCATTGACGATGCGTCACGAAAGGTATGGGCATACTGTTTGAGAACGAAGGACCAAGTATTGGACCGCTTCAAAGCTTTTCATGCAATGGTGGAAAGACAAACAGACAAGAAGCTAAAATGTCTCCGATCAGATAATGGAGGCGAATACTATTCCCGTGAGTTCTCTAAATACTGCATGGAACATGGTATCAGACATGAAAAGACTGTCCCACGAACCCCACAACAAAATGGTGTAGCAGAACGGATGAATCGCACCATTGTTGAGAAAGTTCGATGCATGCTCAGCATGACTAAACTCCCAAAGCCATTCTGGGGTGAAGTTGTATTGACATCTTGCTATCTAATAAATAGGTCACCTTCCGCTCCATTGAATTTTGAAGTTCCGGAGAAGATATGGACGGGTAAAGACATATCATATTCTCACTTGAGAGTATTTGGGTGCAAGGCGTTTGCACATGTATCAAGTGAACTGCGGAAGAAGTTGGACCTCAAATCCACTCCATGCATCTTTATTGGATATGGAGATGAAGAGTTCGGGTACAGGCTATGGGACCCAGAACTAAATAAGGTTATTCGAAGCAGAGATGTGGTTTTTTATGAAAACCAGTATTATGATTTCAAGGCACCGGTTAACAAGCAACAAAGCTCCAAAGTTTCAGATATAATATCTAAAAATAAAGATGATGTTTCCACTGAAGAAGTGGATGAAGAAGTCGATGATGCAGATCAAGAAGGTGTTGAGCAGGGGGAGCTTCCACCCCTGGATAATTCAGATCCACTGCCAGAAGTTGCAAACGAAGGAACTCAAGTTAGACGATCCGAACAAGTACGTGCTCCATCAACAAGATATCCGACTTCAAACTACATCCTTCTTACTAGTGAGGGGGAGCCAGAGAGTTTTCAAGAAGCTCAATCTCATATTGACAAAGCAAATTGGCAGAAGGCCATGGAAGAAGAAATGAATTCTTTGCAGAAGAATCAAACATATGAGTTGGTAAACCTCCCCAAAGGAAAGAAAGCCTTGAAAAACAAGTGGGTTTTCAAACTGAAGAAAGACGGAAAGGGAAATACTATGAAGTATAAGGCAGACATGTTGACAAACGTGGTGACACAAGAGAAACACAGACTATGTGCTGACATAGTTGGGATGAGGATTGTTGGACGGAGACTGGAGGGGGAGATTTGTTGTGTTCCAGCCTCCAAAGCTACAGTAGCCATCATTGTTGACAAAATGAAACCTACGGGACAAGTTTTTCTTCCCACCCTATGATGAACACAATTAATAGACGCAACTACAATGGCGGTTGCCAAGACTATAAATAGAGACTTCATTCTTCAGTTGTATGCATCCCAAAAACACAGAGAAACAGATAGTATAACACTTAGAGTGAGAGTATTAGTGAGAGGGTTGGTTTTTGGTAATAGTTGAGTGTGAGAGTTGCTCCTCCTATTGTAATTCTATTTTCGTGTTTAATAGAAGAGTTTTCCAACCCCAACATAACGGAGATGTATTATGAGGCAGTCCAGGCTTTTGATGAGTCGATGAAAAAGTTTTGATGACATATGCTGGTGTGCAAAATACATTGTTTAGGGCCCTGTTTTCAACTTGACAAATATAAATCCTTCTCGATTGTTATATGCCTAGAGGAATTATTTAAAATGAGTAACTTGATTTCATTCTATGTCAGGTTGTATGATTTTATAACCCAAAAAGAACGTGAACCCACTCATATAAAAGTTGAGTCAGGATACAATTACAAGGGCACGGTTGATCAAACCAGTGGGTCTAGAAAGTACAAATAAACTGGATATATCATGTATGTAGTATTTCAAATTTTGTGTTCAAAGTAAGAAGAAGTTGTCCAGCACTCTACCCTCAAAGTCCATTGAAGAGTGAAGAGATATGTGGCCTGCATGCTTTAGAGAAAGTTATTGGTAGTTTCTTCCCTTTTCTTTCAAGTGTTCCATCACATCCTTAACTTCTTTGACTATTTCATTGTATTTATGATGAAAGTTTCATAGGTGGGTTCAAGTGATGGACCAAAAACATGAAAGTTTCGTAGTTATTTAAAGTCATTCATAGCATTGGAAGAAACATAGCTTCATTTTGAAGTCTTTCTCTAGAAAAATTAACCTTTCGTTCTTCATCTCCTTAATTACACCCTCTTTGGATACCACACAAGTGCCATAGAGCAAACCCGGTACAGTTCCTTTCCCTTGAAGGAACATAATTATGGATCCCAACGTACAAAATATCAATGACCAACTTGAGCTAGCTATGGCATCTTGCAACGATACTGGAACAACATACATAGATCGGTGGCGGATGTTACTGTTAAACTCACTTGAGCAAAGCCAGTACAGCAAACCTATGCCGTGGATTGGAATGTATATTGCATTAGCATCTCTGATTTGCACCCTTGCAATGGTGGCTGATTTACTACATGGTCTGAGGAACAGAAAGCTCTGGTTTCCATGCAAATATTTCACTTTGAATGCTGCTTCTCTCACTGTGATAGCTGTTGCAATGAAGCTGCCCATGGATCTAAGTAATCTAATGCCAGGTGATGTGGACGTGGTTGCAAAGTTTGGGAGTGTGAGTTTTATGTGCACCATGATGGCTAATCTTCTGCCTTCTCTAGCAACCATGGATAGCAAGGAACTTATTTCAAACATCATAGCTTTAGGTGTCCTGGTAATCACCTTGGTTGTGAATGTTTGGATTCAAATATTCACGGGAATGCTCATCAATTCTATATATTATCCTCCGAATATTGTTTATCGTGAAATACGTTTCCTTGATAGAGTAATTTATGTAGCCATTTATGGGGTTCCTTTACTCATGTTGCTGATAATATATGTATGTTCATCTTTAGCAATTCTCAAGTCCAAACAGATTCTAGAATCAAAATACCAAGTGGCTCATGAAACAGCTTTAAAGGATCACGAGCTGCAACAACCAGGAAGATTATTAAATGTTGAGAAGCTAAAGCAGAGTGTGAGAAACTACTGGATCATGGCAAGCACTGGAAGCCCCCAATTCATGTCAGCTTGCTCTGCTACAACCTCTGCTTCAGGGGTAATATGCGCTACAAGCACAGCCCTCCTTATTTTTCTTTCCATTCTAGATTTTAGATATCGACGATACAATTTGTTGAATTTATCACAGTCTGTCCAATCGTATATGTCGGATTATAAGTGGTCAATGTCGGTGATTTTTATAATCCAGTTTATCGGAGTGATACTAGGTACGATTGCCCCAGTTGCAAGATGTTTTTCAGCCTTAAGACTTAAGCTGTCAGTAAAATGGATTTGGAAGCAAGTCAACGTCTGTAAAGTAGAGAGCTACTGGACTCAGAAGTTATATGATTGGAAACATAATAGTGTGCCATTCCCATCCAGTAGCCGCAACTGCAAGATTGTCATCCAACATTTGAAAAGCCTAACTCTCAGCATTTTTATAGGATTTCAGAAGATAGTCGTGGTAGCGTGCAAGATGCTAGCAGTGATTCCAATTTTCTTTGTGATATGTGTCATGTATTTTCTCCGTTCTTGGAAGTGGTTAAAGGCCATGTTTCGTGCCTCACGTGTTGACTTGGTACAAAACCCTGAGGAGCAACTAGGAAAAGATAAAGATCTAAGGCGGTATGTTTTGCAACTTGAAGACGACATTGAGTTTGCTGATAGAACGTTAAAAGGTATTTCAAAATCTGTGAACCACTTGATCCTAAAGGCTGAAAAACAACAAATCAACAATCTTATTAAGCTTCTAGCTGAATCTAGTGGTTTTGAAGGAGTTGAAAATTTTGACAGCCATCATATTCCGCCTTTACTTTCAGAAGAATATCTCAATTGTTGGAGTTTGCCATTGGTAACTTTGACAACCATCGCCATGTCTCTTCCAAACATCAAAAAGAACCTACTCGACTGCTTGCTGATTCGTGGTGTGAGTGAAGGTCTTGTATATGTCACACTTGTGGAAGAAACCCTCAATGCTACTGATGATCAAGTAACCATTCAAAAGGCGGCAAAAGCTTTGTGGGTAGAAGTTGAAGTCTACCACAAATCGTTAGGACACAAGCTGCAAAACCCTGATCCTCAACTACATACAGCAGGACAGATTCTCCAATGGCTGAGGGATATAGCTAATAACATGCTTATTAAGATGGAAGGTATGAGTAATAGAGTCCCAAATGATATGTCCAAATTCAGGGTTATTTCTGCCAACTCAATGTATCGTATCACCGAAACAATCATGCTTTCCTACCACCCCCAACATTGATGAGCTTAGCCAAGAGGAACTATTTGTGCACCTATCATTAATGATTTCTGATATATTGGCTGCATGTCTCACCAACTTACCCCAAGTCATATTAATGAAATGCCACACAAGTGCCATAGAAAAAAGGGAGGCGAATGTCCAAGCTGCAGCTCAGCTTCTTGGTGAGACTACACAGATAATCAATACCCTTCAAGAACGTGAACTTCCAGGTTTGAATCCAGTCGAGTTGGCATCAATTGACAAGTGGCGTGCTTACTTAATGGATCACATTCCTTAAAAATTGTTTCTGTTTTTCGAGTAACCAAGTTAGTTTGATAAGATTTTTCATAATTTCTTTTCTTTTTGCAAAAGATTATGTAATTTGTATTTTGATTACTTTTAATACTCTTTTTAAGACTCGAATATGAGCGAAAAAGGTGATTGGTAGTGTGTTTTAAAAGGGGCAACACCCTTCTCATATTCAATAATTTTAGAGGCCAGGCACCTTCAAGAAATCTTCATCATTAGCATTTGAAAAGGTTGTTGAGTTTGTGCTTCTAGCTATTTTCTAGAATGGACAACTACTTGTGACAAACTCCTGAAACGAACCCTAAATCATTGATGGTTGAGTGAGGGAATGTGATTTGAATAATTGGTGATAGTTCAAAATTTTGAATTAGCTGCAAGTCTACATCATGATTTACCAAAATAAAACATCCACAACAGAGACTTTGAGGAATTGAAGGATACAGAGCAGAAGCAATTCATGAGAGTTTGAGGCTAATCTCCCAAGAAATTAAGAGAGAAGACAAGGACTTGAAGCAATTTTCTGTATATTCATTAAACCAATGCAACTACAATTTATAGATGTTGGGGAATTCGAATTAGGGTTCTGGGAAATCTGGATAACAAACAGGAATTGTGTAAACACTTTCCTTGTTTGATATTTCGACCCTATATGTCTTGGGTATCACGAAATCCAAACTGGGATAATTCCTGATGTAGCAATTTAGATTTTAGGCATAAAATCAGAATCAATTTTGAGAAGATGAAGAGAGAGCGTTCTTCGTTTTCTATGTGTTTCAAACAGGCGCCGTTGTGCCAGTTTTATACAACAACGGATAAATCAAAACAATTTTTCATCTTTCAAGAATGACAAATTAGACCTTGTACTGTCTTAAAAAAATGTTTAGTAAATACAAGTGTGCACTCTCGCACATCCTAACTTGTATTATAACTATAACATTATTCTTGAAACACTTGTTAAGTCCATTACACTAAAATATATTTGGTGATAAAATCATCAACAATCCTCCCCTATTTTAGTGTAACCTTGAATTAACAAACTTAAACAAAAGAAACGAAACTAATGCATAAATGAAAATATCAATACAATTGAATTTTCATGTTAGTATATTACACATTTCAAACATTCGAGAAATCAAGGTATCTTAAAGATTGAACCCATCAACTCGTTTGAATATCTGAAGATAATATACACATTAGTTTTACAATCATCTAAAACAAAATAACTTGACACTAATTATAAATCCGTGTGTCCCAATCCATTCTTGATTGTATAAAAGCCAAATCCCAAGCTCTTTGAAGTACGGCTACACTTCACGATCATATAGGTGATTCTTTTATTCATGTACCTGTATACATTTTATCAAAAGAATCATTAAGAAATCAAATTCATCCTGGTCTCTACAGGTTCAAACACGTACCTTGGGATGGTTATAATGCGTGTTCCAATTCATATAAATAATCTTTCCACATTGAATTCAACCTCTAACATTGTATTAGAGGGGAATTGGGTGTCTCATTCATAAGAATTCACAAGGACTTTAAGCCCATCCCTATAACAGACTTGTGCACTAAGTCTCGCGCCAAACTCTTAGTGAGATGGTCCGCCAAATTTTGTTGTGATTTTACAAACTCAATCGAAATCACACCATCCATTATTAGATTTCTAATAATCCCATGTCTAACATCAATATGTCTCGATTTACCATTATAAACTTGACTATAAGCTTTACTCAAAGTAGGAACACTATCACAGCGGATAGATAATGGCGCAATCGGTTTCCTCCACAATGGAATCTCATAAATCAAATTCTTTAACCATTTTGCTTCCTTACTTGCAGCGGCCAATGCAATAAACTCAAATTCCATTGTTGAACTTGTTATACAAGATTGCTTCTTAGATGCCCATGAGATAGCACCTCCACCAAGTAAGAATACCCAACCAGTTGTAGAAGAATGATCTTCTCTATTGGATATCCAACTCGCATTAGAATATCCTTCCAAGACCGAAGGAAATCCTGAATAACACAAACAATAATCCTTGGTTCCTTTCAAATACTTGAAAACACGATGAACCGCTTGCCAATGTTGAGTACTAGGATTATGAGTAAATCTACTCAATCTTCCCACTGCGAAAGCTATATCAAGATGAGTGCTAGTCATAGCATACATCAAAGATCCAATAGCTTGCGAGTACTCCAATTGAGAAACTGATCTGCCTCTATTAGGCATCAACTTCATGCTTGAATCCATAGGGGGTACTAACGGGTGTACAATCACTGTAATTGAACCGTTTGAGAATTTTCTCAATGTAATATGACTGTATAATAGCAAGTCCCTTGTTCACCCGTTTAATCCTTATTCCAAGGATTACATCCGCCTCCCCCATATCCTTCATGGAAAACTTTGAAGACAATAAATTCTTAGTTACATTAATTTGATTTTGATCAGTGCCAAAAATCAACATATCATCTACATACAAGCAAATGATCACACCAGATCCAAATGAATCAAAATGGCTGTAAACACATTCGTCAGATTGGTTTAAAGAAAAACCATTAGACAAAATAACTTCATCAAACTTCAAATGCCATTGTTTTGGAGCTTGTTTAAGTCCATACAATAATTTCACAAGTCTACACACTTTTTGCTCATTTCGAGGCAAAACAAAACCTTCTGGCTGTTTCATATAAACTTCCTCGTCAAGATCACCATTCAAAAAAGTTGTTTTAACATCCATTTGATGAATCACTAGATTGTGAATAGCTGCCAAAGCAAGCAACAATCTAATATTAGAAATTCGTGCTACCGGTGCATATGCATCAAAATAATCGATACCGGCCTTTTGTCTAAAACCTTGTATGACCAGACGAGCCTTGAATTTATCAATGGTTCCATCTACCTTCATTTTCTTCTTGAAAATCCATTTACATCCCAAAGGTTTAGAACCAGGAGGTAAATCAGATAACACCCAAACATTGTTCTCCATAATGGATGACATTTCGTCATCAACCGCTTCTTTCCAAAACACAACATCTCGAGACTCCATAGCTTCCTTAAAAGTCTTTGGATCAGTCTCAAGATGAGAGGAATATGAGTATTGTTTCTTCACTTTATCCCTCGAACCTTCAACCAAAAATAGTTGAAAGTCCTCGCCAAAATTTTTCGCGACTCGACCTCGTTTGCTTTTACGAAGTTGTTGTGTTTCTGGAATTGAAATAACTTCCTTTCCATCTGATTTAGGCACCTCACTTGTGCTTGGAATCAGATCCTTTGGTCTTTGAATTGAAGAATACCGCATCTCATCAAAAATCGCATCTCGCGACTCTATAATGGTGTGAACGGAATATGCCTCATTAGGTTCTATAACATAAAACCTATAAGCTTTGGAATGTTCTGCATATCCAATAAATATACAATTAATTCCTCTTTCACCCAAATTTTTCTTTTTAGGTTCGGGTAATTTCACAACTGCTCGACATCCCCAAATTCGAAAATAATTCAAATTTGGTGCTTTCTTGTGCCAAAGCTCATAAGGAGTAACTTTGTTCCGTTTATTAGGAACCCGGTTTAGCACATAATTAGTTGTGAGCATAGCTTCACCCCAAAATCCTTCACTTAAACCCGAAAAAGAAAGCATCGAAATTACCATTTCCTTTAAAACTCGATTTTTTCGTTCAGCAACACCATTTTGTTGTGGATTGTAAGGAGCTGTGATTTCATGAATGATTCCAACCGATTGAAAGTATTCAAAATCCATGTACTCTCCTCCCCTATCCGTCCTAAGACATTTTATCGAAATACCCAATTGTAATTCGACTTCGGTTTTGTATATTTTAAACTTTTCCAAAACTTTATTTTTGGAATGTAATAACTACACATAACAAAACCGACTTGAATCATCAATAAAAGTAGCAATGTACTCTTTATTTCCCAAGGAAGGTGTGGCATGGAAATCACATAGATCACTATGAATCAATTCCAACAGTTCTGATTTTCTATTAACGTTTGGAAACGGTTGTTTCATGATTTTAGTTAACATACAAGTTTTGCATTTTTCAGAATTAATGTCAAAAGTTGGAATCAATCCGGATTTTGACATTTCAACCATTCTCTTAACATGAACATGTCCTAATCTATTATGCCATAACATAGAATTATCAAGATTAGGCGCAGAAGTCATAAAAGTAGATTTGACATGTGATGCAAAACAACTTATAACATTTAACTTAAAAACACATTCACAATAATAACCAAATCCCACAAATATTCCACATTTAGACAACACATACTTGTTCGACTCGATAACTTGATTATAACCCATATAATTCAACAAACCACTAGACACAAGGTTCTTTCGAACCTTTGGAACATATAATACATCAAACAAACTAATTGTTTTTCCAGAAGTAAACGTAATACTAACAACACCAGTTCCTAAAATTGGCTTTGATCCTTCATCCGCCATGCGTAAGACAGAACCTTTATTTACTATGTTCAACTTCGTGAACCATCGTTCATCATTACACATGTATCAAGCCACCATGAATCCGTATCAGCCTCCTATACAAAAGAAACTTCTGGAGTTAGTAGAATAACATTAGGTACTGAACTTACAAGATCAATAGTAAATTGACCTTTGGTTGCAGATTGGTCATGAGACCCACTGCTACCACCAGCACCCTCTTTTCCACTACCACTAGCACCTTTATTTCCAAGTTTCACCCAACAGTCACGTTTCATATGCCTTTTCAGATTGCATCTCCAACACACAAGTTCCTTGGAATCCTTGTATTTTTTGTTGGACCTTTTGTTGTTACCCTCATACTTACATTTTTTACCCTTGCCCTTGTGGTTAGAATTGTCTTTTTTATCACATTCAACCATATGAACTTGGGACTGTCCAAATTCAGATTTGCCCTTTCCAGTTCCTATGTCATTCTCTTGATCACGAAGTCCTTCTTCGATTTTCAAATGACTCCCAAGTTGAATCAAACTTATCTCTTCCTTTTTATGTTTCAGATGGTGTTTGAAATCTTTCCATGAGGGTGGAAGTTTATCAATCACACTTGAAACAGCAAAGGATTTGTCCATGGACATGTTGTGTTGTGTGAATTGACCATAAATTCGTAGGATTTCATTATATTGTTCCATTACAGATCGAGAATCAACCATCTTATAATTGTTGAAATCAGAAACAATGAACTTTTTACTTGAAGCATCTTCAGCAATATATTTTGCTTCAAGTGTGTTCCATAATTCACTTGCAGTTTCAATATTTTGATGAGTGTCAAAGAGGGAATCACACATACCATTCAGAATGTGACCAAGGCAGATGTAGTTGTCATTCTCCCATTTGCTTCTCCTTCTGATCTGTTCCAGACTTGCATCTTCAACCTCTTCTGGTTTTGGAGTAGAAAGAACATAGACAACCTTTAAAGTGGTCAACCAGAAGTGCATCTTCTTTTGCCAACGTCTGAAATCTTGGCCCTGAAATTTCTCTAATTTGCCAAACGAAGTATTCATGTCTTTCAGTGAATTGCCAGCCATCTTTTCCAGAAAACGAAAATATCAAACAAGATTGTTGGGGAATTCGAATTAGGGTTCTGGGAAATCTGGATAACAAACAGGAACAGTGTAAAAACTTTCATTGTTTGATATTTCGACCCTATATGCCTTGGGTATCACGAAATCCAAACTGGGATAATTCCTGATGTAGCAATTTAGATTTTAGGCATAAAATCAGAATCAATTTTGAGAAGATGAAGAGAGAGCGTTCTTCGTTTTCTATGTGTTTCAAACAGGCGCCGTTGTGCCAGTTTTATACAACAACGGATCAAAACAGTTTTTCATCTTTCAAGAATGACAAATTAGACCTTTTACTTGTATTATAACTATAACATTATTCTTGAAACACTTGTTAAGTCCATTACACTAAAGTATATTTGGTGATAAAATCACCAACAATAGATACCAAAGGAAACGTGCTTCCTAATTACTGACAACTAAGACCTTAACTATGACCAGGTCTTTCTCCTGGTATTATGCAAATACAAAGACCTATACTTCATTCCTTGTAACGGGCTGGAATCTTCTTTTCCCTCCTGGGCCGATCCATAAGTGCGTTAGATGAAAGGGGAAAGGCCTACAGGTATCATCGATCCATACACCAAACTCATCGAACCCAAACTAGACCCAACAACGACTCCACTAAAAGATACATAATTCATAGCAGCCTAAGAACTCTCATCCAATAAATACTCGAGTACGCCAAAATGGGATCAGAGAAATCAAAGCTAAGTCATAAATTTACCGGAGATTGGGAGTTCCCAAAACGCAATCGTTTGACGAGATTTCCGAACATACTCTTCCAACAATGCCCCAACCCGCTTGCGATCAACAACCCTCTAGTGGTTTCCTCCCGATTTGAAACCTAATCATAGTTGCCTGTGGTTCCCAAATATGGAAAAGGAGGGAGCGAGAGGTCTGATAAACAGAAACATAGTCAATGACTAAATTACAAAATTGGCCTATGCAAATAAATCATTTATTGATTTTGCTTGTTTATAGCGTTTTTTCTCTTTCTTTTCATATAAAATGAATATTTTCTATTACAAGTTCTATTTATTTAATAACAAGGAATAGGCAATCATTGATGATGCTTACCCAAAGTGAAGTTGGCTATGTTGGAGATGTAGAAATTCTGAGGTTAGGTCAGATTGACCGTTTGTGAAATGTCAACCTGTACAGCCGCACAAACTAACGCATACATACATACCAAAACTAAATTCATGCATATCCTTACCCAGGCGTAGCAGAAGTGATATTACATACGTTGCCCATTTTTGTAAAGTGAAGTAGAGCACATGGACTCAACTTGGTCATGATTCCTTTTTTTAATGATCAGGCATATCAGGTCATTGACATTACCAACCCCGTAGTCAACAACAGCCAGGACTATTAGCTAGACGAGATATTAATCCCATAGATAAAGGAATGTTTGTTTGTCATATAAAATATAAAATATTATATATTCAATGTATATCCATAAATAGTGAGGGTCAGGTCTTGTGTATATATTTGGTGATTATCATAATAAAATACAAGAGAGATTGCATACCATTAACATGGCATCACAGCTACCAAATCTCTGATTTCCGATTAAGCGCCGCTTTTTTCAACCTTATATTCGATACCTCACCTTCTATATTCCGATGGATCCTAAAACCCATCCCGTCATCACAGTCACCAACATCAGAAATTTCATACCATTTACCCTCAAGATGGAGAGTGGCCAATACACCTCCTGGGCAGAATTGTTCTGTATTCACTGTCGGGCCTTTCAGGTCGGAAACCACATTGACCCCACTACTGGAAAATTGGTAATACAATACACTGTAATCTAATACGGTTGTAGTAAAATCCGTATTAAAAAAGATGTAGGTACACAATTCATATATACCAATAAACATATTTTATTAGGTTTTTTTTAAATATTTTAATTTCGTTGTCCGTTTTTTTTTGGTGTAATCAAACGGGCGCAAAAGGAAAAAGCCCTGGTCTTTTCGTCTCAACTTCATATATCTCTGCAAAGCAACCACTCCTCTCCTCCTCCCGACGACCCCCACACCACCATCTCACCCCCTCCCGACGTTCACCGGAGCACCGCCTCTTTCCTAATATCGAGGCTTTCATTTTTCGGATATCAGATCTGATCTGATATATGATAGATTATTGTAATACGATCGAATATATAAGGGCAAAAGGATCATATGTACAACATAAGGACCGAGGCTACTCTCACTCAATGTTGATCGACACAGGTGCGGTTGTTACGTGATCACTAAACTGTCAATCACTTTTGATTCCTCTTATCTTTTGCACCGGTGTATCGCCATTGCTGAACCACTAGCTTCTTGAAGGTATTTTGTTCATATGCTCTTAATCGATTCTCAGTTTTTATTATCAATTTATACTTTATAGTCATGTTTGCTCTTATCGATTCTCAATTTTATGCTTTTAATTGATTCTCAACTAGTATGCTATCTGATTATTTTATTTTGTGTATTTTGTCTGCTTCTGATTTCTTAGAAATCGACTCTTAGTTTTCTAATACCACTAGTTTAACACTCTATCTATACAAACATGTTCTAGTTTAGAAATCACTGTCTTTTCTTTGTGAAAGTTGTCGTTTATATGTAGCAATAGATTCTTGAGACATGTATCTCACAGTACAGCAATTCCAGTTTTTTGATGCTCTGTCATCCTCGTTCTTTTAATCAGTAGAACTTAGTATATCAGAGTACATTGATTCTCAGTTTTTTGTATGTTGTAGCAGTAGTACTTGTATTTTTTATGCTTTATCATTCTTAACTTCTAATTTGTATTATCTATTCTTAGCTTTTGATTTAAATTATTTAATTAGTAAAAGAGTAGAACTTATATTTCTTAGTATATCCAAGTACATTGATTCTAATTTTTTTTATCTGTAACAGTAGTAATTGTTTTTTTATGCTTTATTAATTATTAGTCTTAGCTTCTAATTTGTATTATCTACTCCACTAGCAGTTCACGGATCTTCCTCCCTAGCTTCACAGACTTTATTAAGGTAAAAAAATACAGTTACTTTTATGTGGTTAAAATATATTGTTTCCTTATATGTTTCATCGTTGATGGTTTTTAGTGTGAGTTTCTGTGAAATAAACGATGGACAATATGTGTTTGACATACCAAGTGTAGCATCAAACACTGGAGTTCAAGTTTATACCATTTCTAATAAGTTGCAGACTTTGAAGGTTTTTTTTGTTCATTTTTTCACCGATTTATGAACTTTTAGATTTATGTTTAGTCAATGCGTTTCTTTTAGGCGAAAGGAGAAATTACATATTCCAAGTGGTGGATTCTGCAGAACTTTCACATCCTGACAGGTTTTTTCCTTTTCATTAACCTGATTACATGTTGGATTCATTGTTTTTTCTCTTTGTTCTTGATGATATTTGAGTTATAATGCAGGGATTTAGTTGATGAGGCATTGAAGGCCTCAATAAGGGTTAACGGATATCTACATGTGAGGTGACAAGTTACATAATTGGTTTTGCTCTATTTACAAGATCATAACTTTCTTTCAATTCTGTTTGATGTCATATCTTTCAAATTATTGACCACTTGCAATGATGATTATGGTGTTCCTGATCATTGGCATGCAGTATCTAAATACAAATCTTACTCTGTACAATGCGGTACTGAAAGCTGATCAAGATCAGACTCTAACAAGCAATGAAGCTAAAAGTTGCACGAGATCTTCGCATTGATTTTGAAAAGGGTGGAATTCATCTATCTGCAGGTTATTTTCTTCACTATGATCTATAAGTACTACTGTTCTTAGCAAGTGTATTCACTAACTACATATTGTTATATGACTTGACTTCACAAAAAAGAAAGATCAAGTGAGTCAACTTAATATTGAAATCGCCAAATGCTTTGCACAGTAAGTAAATGTGATTTATATGATGATATACTTTTATATTCTAATGAACCACATATAATTTTTTGTCAGGTTTAATGAAAATATAGCCAAGGATCCATGCTATATATTGTGTTTTTTTATAATGGAAGTTTGCAATTTTCAGGGGTCCTCGTGGAGGTGGCTAGTCATATAATAGAGGTGGAATGTAATCATAAATGGGCTGGAATGGAATGCAATATGGAATGGCTGGAAAGGGAATAGGAATGGAGATAATCAAGTACGGTTGTATGAGTAATCTAGTACAGATGTATGGTGTATTAGATGGGTGTATGCGATAGTTGTATGCTTGATAGGATTCATATAGAGTACGGTTAAATAGCCGTACTCTATTAGGAAATGGAATCTAATACACCCCTCTATTAATACGGTTCAATATATGTATTGTATTTATACTTTCAACCGTACTAGATTAGCATTTTTCTAGTAGTGCCCTAACACAAAACCTCCTTCCTCACGTGCTTCCACAGCAACTGAACCCGATAAGACCAAGGCTGCCTCTGAATAGGAATCCTGGTCTCGTCTTGATGCTATTTGTCTTCAATGGATATATTATCGCACCAGGACCTTCTTCATACTATTCTTAAAATGTTGGCGGACCAACTTGCCAATGTGGGTAATCCGGTTTCAAACCAGCACCTTGTTTTACAACAGATTGCTGGTCTCAATGAAAGCTATGAAGGTGTGGCCATGCTCATCCAACAAACCACGCCCCTACTTGATTTCTATGATGTTCGTTCAAAATTAATCATGGAAGAAGCCCGGAAAGCACATCAAGCAGCTACCTCTCCCTCTTCGGGTGCCTCAGCTAACGCCCTAACAGTATCAACACCGAACACAGCCAAAAACCAGTGACAACAGTCGCTACAACCAACAACAATCAGAATACTCCAACTCTAGAGGGCGACGTGTCCATGGTCGTGGACGATCCTTGAACAGACGAGAACGTGGATCAAACAGCAGCCATCATCAGTCGTCATACGGGTCAGGTTCTCATCCCTATCAACCTTGGTCCACGCCGCCTCCATGGGCTTTGATCGCGAGCTTACCCGTACCCGACTCAACTTTATGCATCCTCTAAGCCTCCTCCTAATGTCCCCGGTATCCTTGGCAGTCGACCTCAATCTCAATTCTCAACAACCTCAACAGGCCTACACCCCCTCGGAGGCAAGCTACACACCTACCATCTTGAGCAAGCATTCCATACGATGACCCTCCACCCACCTGATCAAACTAGGTATGCTGACACTTGGGCAACATCTCCTATGACTCATACTCAGGTAACTTTACGTATTATATCGATAATGGTCTTTATCATAACCTGATTGTAGGTAATTGCTCAACTATTCGAATCCAAGGTACAGGCCATCAAACCCTCCCATATCCATTCCCTTCTTTACTTCTTAAAAATGTTCTTCACACACTTAATGTAATCAAAAAACCGTTTATCTATTTGTTGGTTTACTGTTGACAATAATATTTCAGTTGAATTTGACCCGTTAGGTTTTGATGTGAAGGACTTCCGGACGCACAACTCCCGTCATCTGTTGCAATAGTATCGGCGATCTTTACCCATTCACATTCAGATCATCTTCCCAAGTTACGCCTCCTTCAACCTTTGCTGCAATTACTAGAGACCTGTGGCACCATCGGCTTGGTCATCCTGGCATGAATACTTTATTTTCTTTAAATCGTGTTTGCATTTTGATTCCAGTTCTAAACATTTATCTACAATTTTCTCTTCATGTGTGTTTGGAAAACAATCAAAGTTTCCTTTCTCTATTTCTAATTCTAGTACACATTTGCCTTTCGATATAATCTATACATAAATTTTTGGCAGCACCTGTGTGAGCTCTAATAGTTATCGTTATTATTTATTATTCTTAGATGATAAAACTAATTTTTTGTGGACATATCCTCTTGCCAAAAAATCTAAGGTCTTTCCAACCTTCATACAGTTCTTTTCTTTAATCAAAACTCAATTTCATTACACCATTAAAAGTGTACATTGCGATAATGCCCGCGAATACGATAATCAACATTTTCATGATTTTTGCTCCAAAAAAGGTATTCAATTCCATTGTTTATGTCCACATACCTCTCCCCAAAACGGCAAAGCCGAACGAAAAATACGTCCCATCAATAACATTATTCGAACCTTACTAGCTCATTCCTTCATGCCATTGAATTTTTGGCATCATGCTTTACAACACACCATCTACATTCTAAATATTCTTCCTAGTAAACTTCTAAATAACTTCACTTCCACTTATCTTCTCTACAACCTCTAACCGACATCTTCCCATCTTAGGACCTTTGGATGCTTATGTTATCCCCTAACTCCCTCTACCACCATCCATAAGTTAAATAAACGATCTACACCTTGTACTTTTTTGGGGCATCCAACAAACCATCGGGGGTACAAATGCTCCAATCCACAAACCCGAACCATCACACTTTCCCGTCCCATTGTATTCGATGAAACTATTTTCCCCTTCTAAAAAATCTCCCCAGCTACACCTTCCACGACCGTAGCAAACAACAACTCTTCGGATCCCCATCCTCTCATATGGTTTGATCCTAACCCCTCCACAAACAACTATGTACTGTCACCAACTCACATCCCCCTCCTCTACAAACTTACTCATGCAGGCCTAGGACCGCAACCCCCACCCTATTCCAACCATCATGATCAACCCAGGTCCGGTCAGAACCAATCATAGTCCCTACCTCCACTGCCTCCCAGCCAGCTCATCCACCTCATGTTCATACGATTCACACGCGAAGCATGTCATGCATTTCTAAGACCAAACAACATTTCAACCTTCACATCACAATATCTATCTCTCCTTTACCCTGTACCCTTCAAAATGCTCTTCAAAACCCGGATTGGAATAAGGCCATGTCAGACAAGTTCTGGGCCCTTATTGACAATAACATGTGGGAGTTAGTCCAGCAAAACAATAACATGAATGTTGTGTGTGGTATGCAGATTTATCGTCATAAAACTTAATCTGACGGTTCTTTAGAGCGATATAAAGCTCGTTTGGTACGTATGTGATGGCAGGTCCCAAAAAAAGGCATCGATTGTGGTGAAACTTCCAGTCCCATGGTGAAACTGGCAACAATATGTACGGTTCTTTCCATAGCTTTATCGCATGCATGGAAAATTCATCAACTCGACGTAAAGAATGCATTTTTACACGAACGTCTTGATGAAACAGTATACATGCATCAACCACCCGGTTTTCGTGATATTTGCTATCCTAACGTTGTTTGCTTGCTAAAAAAATCGTTATATAGCCTCAAAGAAGCGCCATGGGCTTGGTATCAACGATTTGCTAGCTATGTGTCTGCATTGGGTTTTAAACATAGCAAATGCGACCACTCTCTTTTTTTGTACAAACAAGGTACTCAAACCGCTTTTATACTACTTTATATGGACGGCATTTTGCTTGTTACCTCGTCGGATCATCTACGCCTCGGAGTTATGAAGTTGTTGGCTCAAGAATTTGCAATGAAGATCTTGGCCCCCTTAGCTATTTTCTTGGGATTTCGGTGACGCGCTACAAAGATTCATTTTCCTATAACAACAACAGTACGCTACCGAAATTTTAGAAAAGGCTAGGATGAGCTTGTGCCACCCATCTTCCACACCGGTCGATACCAAGTCCAAATTAAGTTCCACGGATGACACTTTACTACCCGATGGGGGTACACAATATCGTCAACTTGCGGGTGCTCTCTGTAACTTCAAGTCCCATGACATGGGGAAGAAGCAGCCATGTCGTGGTAACTAGAAAACATGGGATTTAATTAAATTAATACTTAGGTTTTCGGTAGAGGACCATGGTGGGGTAAAGAAGCGACCTTGGCGTGGCGACGACGACAGTCGCGATCCATGTAGATACCACAATGTGGTAGAGGACCAGCCACATCGTGGCGGAGAGGCAGATCGACCAAAAAGGTCGTTTTTCGTAGAAAACATATTCAATTTGTAACATTCCATTTGAAATTAAATAAATAAAATAAGTAAATAAATAATTAACCCTAAACCTCGAGATGTATATTATATTTTATTGTCACCCTAAATCCGTAATATCTTAGCAGGGTGTTGGTCTTCGGGGAGTTAAATGTCATAATTGAGATTTTGGGGGTTAAAATGTAATTTCCGGATTGGTTTTGCAAAGAATTCTGAAGGTTGAGCGTTGTTTGGTAAATTATGGATCTAAGTTGAAAAGAATTGAGGGGGAGGGGCTGTAAGAGTAATTATGAGTTAAAATTGAATATCGGCGGGCGTAACCCGTCACCCTCATCTTAGCCCCCACATATAAGGCAACAAGTAACCCTAACCCCAACCCTGTGCATCAGTCGGCACCACCTATATACCCTAACCTCCGGTCGTCGCCTCCTTGCCTGTTGAAGCCAGAAACCACCAAAGCCAAGCCGTCGGTGAAGCTGCCAACAGCGATGAAGTGCAGCACGTTGACGCCAGCAGTGGGCCGCCACTGTCATTCTCCGGTGAAGGCGCGACCTTCGTTCCCCGCTGCGACCACCCCCTTCGCCTTCCGTTTTCACTCCGTTGCACAGTCGGTTGCATGTTACTGGCCGTTGTACGCCACCAGTTTGGTGGTTGTGTTCATATTTCGAACAAGGGCGTGTGTGTGCATGTCGTGTGTGTATTTGTTTGCCAGAACATCGCAAGAAATCCACCACCAAAAGATGGTGGCTGTCATCTCGGACCACCGCCTGCCGCCACAAGGGAGGTTATGTCGTGTATGTTTTGAATGTGGGTGTGTGTACGTGTGCGTGTTGCAGTATATGTCATCGTGCGGGTGTTGCTTGGCCGGAAAACCGAAGAAACCCACCACCACCACCGTAAGGTGGTGGCTGCCGCCACCAGCCGCCGTGTTGGGTGGTTGTGTGCTAAATTAATGTGTGTATGTGTTTTCTACATAATAATGTATTGGGTGTTTGTTGCCGGATTTTTGACTCGCAAACCACCACCACCGCCGCGAGGTGGTGGCTGCCGCCGTCAACCACCACCGCCCGAGCTGGCAGTGGGTGGTGTCCGGCCTAGTG
This sequence comes from Lactuca virosa, assembly GCF_052849685.1. NCBI lineage: Eukaryota > Viridiplantae > Streptophyta > Magnoliopsida > Asterales > Asteraceae > Lactuca > Lactuca virosa. The sequence continues at coordinate 76,611,833 of NC_136431.1, forward strand.
AAACCCTAATCAGCCTAAAACTTAACCATTGGACTAATTGGCATGTGTTTGGGTTGGAAACTCTAATTAGGGTTTAGAAAACCCTAATTTTGGAGATGTTAGTTTTGGATTTGTCGGGACCCGCGTTTGAACCGTTGGATTGAAATTATGAATTATGCCTGGCTATATTGTAGGATTGACCTAGTGGAGTGATGGACTTAGTAGATTAAGTCCTTAATGGGATAAGTGTTTTTACTTAACCCTAATTGTCATTTTATGTGAAAACCCTAATTATGTTGGACTCGAGTTGGGCCTTTTCTTTTGGGCTTAGGTGTTTAGGTTCTTAATGGACCATTTAAAGAACAAGTGTATGGACAAGGATATATGGATGGGCTTTAGGTTAACGTCCATGTAAGGGGTTTGGGCCCAATTTGGAAAATTAGGCCATAGTTGGGCCATGGTTGATTATTTGACTTTTGGGCCTTCAGAGTGTGAATTTGGGCCTTGGTCTTGGACTAATCTAGGTTAGGGGTAAAATGGTCTTTTTACCCCAAGTGTGGATTTATGGTTATGCATCGAAACCCAAATTGTTAATTGGGTTTTGTTTTAATGTTGACAGTTCGGGGATCTATCAGCCAGCAGTCGAGGATTTGTTCGCCGGACTTTAGCAGTGTGAGGTGAGTCTCCTCACTGTATTTAGCGAGTCGAAGGCACCAATGTCGGCCCATAGTATGTTATGCTTAGTATGCTTGTTGTCTACGTGACTCTTGCATGTGTTATGTATTTTATGTTTACCGAGTAGGGCTCGATGCCAGGCGTGGCCTGATGAGTATCTTGTATGCTAGTTATCGGTATGTGTTTTTATGATTACCGGGTACGACTCGATGTCGGGCGACACTCGATGACCGGTATGTATGCTATTTATCTTTGTGATTTTTAGCATGTGTTGTGTGTTATACGTTTGTGTGTTTACATGTTTACATGATTATTTATTTATATGTATACCGGGCAGGGCCTGATGACTTACAGATCTATATACCGAGTGGGGATGCCGGACGAGGTCCGAAGCCGGGCGGGGGCCACTATATGTAATTATATGTTTGGTATGTGGTATGTTGGGGAAACTCACTAAGCTTTGTGTTTACGGTTTTTAGTTTATGTTTTAGGTACTTCGGTTTTCAAATGGAAGAGCACGAGGTGATTGCAAGGTACACGCCACATGTTTTCGCATTTCGTGAATTACTCTGATTTAATGATGTTTTGATAAATCTTGATTAACTTGGTCTATATGAATGATATGTATTAACGATTTATTAATTTAAAAACGAAAATTTTACGTCATTATTTTTGGGACGTTACACAATTTCAAACAAGTAAAATTTCTAGACTTTTTATAACAATTTAAAACGAAAACCCTACACATACAAACCCTAACATACTCAAATGACAAAGTCTAATTGCAATAGACTTGAGTTCGTCACGCTCTAACACCACTGTTGTTGGGTTTCGAGTCTCAGTAGATAAAACAAATGGCAGCGGAACAGAAACAAATTTGATCTAAACTTGAAACATACAAATCTGAACTCAAACAATCTACGCAACTTGTACAACTCAATAGATAGGAAACATACATTAGATTTCTTTGTGGTTTTCTTTGGACGAGTCAGTTGATTAGACTATAGAACCCAAAGGATATTTCCTCTTCTGTAATCGGACCCAAGATGCAAACAAGAAACAAATCCAAGCAATCCTCGAATAATAAACTCCAAACATAAACGAGATCTCGATTTTGTTCTTCGGCCACGACATGGGAATCAAAAGGCCACAACGTGGGAATGTCAGATCTGCTAAGGTCAATGTCCGGAAGTTTGTTACGAAGAGAAGCTAAGGCACAAACATAATCAGAATCCATACCATAAATCCTTAGTAGAAAATTTGTTGAACTAAAAGAGTTTTTAAAATTCTCATTTTTCTTGGAAAATAAAAACGTCTCATTTTCCGTAACTAAAATTGCACCTAAGCTCCATTAGTCTTGTCTTTTCTCCTCGTATTGTAAGCTGCTTTTCTATAAAGTTTATGCGTGACTAAAAAAGTTGTGGCTAAAGTTACACCACCACAGTTTCGAGTGTCGTCTATGTGTTATTTTGCACTAGTGCGCTAATTAATTCACCACTAGTGTGCTAAATTCGCCGCTAATTGAAAAAAAGCAGTTATCTGAACATCGATGAAATATTTTGCAATGGAACAAATCCACTGTGAATTCGTCGCAAAAGTCAGTTTTCTAATAGTGAAGACAAGGATTTTATTCGCTAGACCGGGTCACATGCGTAGAAATGAAATTGCAAGTAGCATTTTTGGATTTTGTGTTCATAGTCATGGGTTATCCTCCTGTATCTTAGAAGTGTTTTCTCACATCCTTAGCTTCTTTGACCAGTTTCTGGGATGTATGATGGAAGTTCCTTGTGGGGACCAAGCTATATCTTTTCTATAAGTTTTAACAATCGTACTAATAAATTGTAGCTAAAATCCTTTGGAGTTTGTTTAAAATCTACATTTTAGCATATTTGATATTCGTTTATACTTCAATTATAGATAATGCATATTATTGATCCGGCCAGTCTGTATATTAAGATTATTTGTCGTTCCAAAAGTCAGTTAATTAATGTTCAAAATTTCATCTAGGAGTTTCAAATCGGAGTGTTTATCATGTACAATTAATCTAAATCCTATTTCGTTCGTAGCAAAATGGAAAAAATTCCAATCCAGCTAACGTACAAAAACAAAGATCTGAATTCACCGTGTAAGATTTTAGTTTATCAATTTGTAGATATAGAACCTATTTTGATTTATTTCCTCTGCAGACGACGTTAAAAGAGTGAGGGTGCTCGTGTGCCCAAGAATATACACCACATATATGTGACGATGGTGGAAAGGTATTATGAGGCTTGTTATGGGTCAATGAAAGAGTTTTAATGACATATATATGTAGTGTAAAAAACATTAAATGTTTAGGGACCTATTTCATAATTTCAACTTGTCCCTAATTAACTAGATTAATTTTTATGTTTTCGTTTGAGTCTGTTTTAAAAGTGGAATGTATAAGAATTTGATATTTTTTTCTATTAATCATTAAGGCTTCAATTAGTATAAACATAATTTTGAATTTCTAAAAGTTTTGTAGAATATGCCACAGATCACATGCTTCTCGTTATATATGCCTAGAGGAATTATTTTAAACAAATATATATAATAACTAGGTTAATACCCGTGGAAACCACGGTTTAAGAAAAAAAAACATTATTTATAATTGGAAAATACTAAGTTGTAATAGTTAAAAAAAGGAAGCACACTAAATTATTTAATTTCAAACAAAAAAAAAGGGAATACAAAAGCATAGATTACATTAAAGTTACTTGAAGATAAAGTATGTGAACATAACAGTCATACAAGTATAAAAATGGTAAAACAAATGTTAAAGAAAAGTTTATTTCATGATTTTGACATGACAAATATGTATATATCTATTATCTACATCATTTTAATAAACATTTAAAATTAAAAGTTACTTTGTGGTTTCATTAGAACAATAACCATATTTTAAAGTTCTAATGAAAATCTGTCAAAATTAAGTTGCCAAGGAAGAGCTACTTGTGCTCATTTTAGAGAAAAGTATGGTTACAGAATTCTGGCATTATGTATGTACTTTTCATGTATTGAACATTCTTCATATTTATCTTTGTGATATTTTCTCATTATTTTTATATGTTACAGGTCATTGTATAGTAGGCTAAAAGAAGAGATATACAAATATAGAAAGGTAATAGTTATAATTACGTGGTTTTAATTATGAGTCTCTTGATATAATTTATAACCGCACATAGATGGTCCCTGTGAAAAAAGTTAAAAGAAAATGTCTTTGAAATATGAAAACATAAATGTTCCATGTTTAAAATAATCAACATAAATATTATAAATAATAGACAATAAGAACACAACACATAGAAGTTGGTTTCTATTAAATGTAATTATTCAAATCTTGTATCTAGCTTACATAAATGGTCACTACATTTTAAAATTTGAAGGAATGCTCAATACAAATATTCAAACTTTAGTGAATTACACAAAGTATTTGATAATATATTTTCAAAATTGGTCCATATAAAGATAAATACTCATAAATAGACCCTATTAAAATAAATTTACACCATGATTCTGTGTGATATCTCTTATAAAGAGGAATGTTCCTTTTCAAAAAATATCATATTTATGATATTTAGAGGTTATATAGAAACCAATGAAAGTACATTGTCATTAAAGGAATGTTCCATTAATAAAAAAATTAACCAGAATAATTAAATTTATGTAAGGACATTGGTATTAAGAATAAAACCAATAAACTATATGTTAAAAGTTCTGATCCATGTTTAAAAAAATTAACAAAAATGGCCCCTATGTGAAAAAAAACACATAAATATACTGTGTATAAAAATTAACAGAAATAGTCAAAAAAAATTTGATAAAATAGCAATGAATGGTCTGTGTTTAAAAATATTAACTTTTAAAAGTAATTCTTAAAGAAAGTTTACTGATGTATTAGTTGGTACTTGTTTGAAGCAACTAATTCACATGTTGTAGAAAAGTCCCTAGAAAAAAAAATACACGAATAGTCAATATATAAAAAATATATTTAATTAGCATAATAGAAATGTAATTACATTTCGTTGTGTATAATAAAGATGCATTAATAAATTAATATAAAAAATGTTTGAAAAGATAAACCGAAGTAGTCTCAAAATTTAAAAATAAAAATTAATTGTCTTTGTTTAGAAAAATGATTTAATGGTCGTTGTATGCACAAAATCAACATAAATGGTCCATGTATACAAAAATTAACAAAAAATGGTCCCTTTATAAAAAAAATTGTTGAGAAATAGTTTCATTCATACAAGGAAATTGACTGAATGGTCTTTGTGTAATCTATTAAACAAAAAAACATTTTAAAGTACAATGGTATAATCATAGATTTAAATGGTTTAAAATGAAAGAAAGTAGGATTCATCAATATGATGAAAAAATTATCAAGTAAACAGAAAAAAAGTTTTAAAGTATATTGCCATTAAAGGGAATGTTCCCTTCTAAAAAATAACATAATGATGATATTTACTGGTTACAGGGAAACCAATGAAAGTAAAATGTTGTAATATTAAGTAGTTTTTTTTAGTTTAAGAGGAATACGAACAAAGTTTTCATTTTTTTAATACGAATTAGATAAAGCACAAATATGAACCGATTTAAAGACTATAGAGTAAATAATAACTAACCTTCAATAACTTTGATGTTTTTTTATTTGGAGTACAGGATGATATAGTGGAGGGGAACTTTTTCTCGAGATGTAAACGGTGTATACAAAGAGAACGACAATTATATTTATAAGAGATAGAGTATGTAAAAGGTAATGATTAAGGATTTCAAAATTTAAATCCCTAATTCCATGATATAAAAATCCCTAAAATTGTGTTATAATAAGTTGAAATAATTGACAAATTTCCGAAAATACTGTTATCAACTGCCGAATGTATAGAGATTTTAAATTAATAATGGTTGGGGGTTTCAATGACTCATCGATCGATTTTTAATATTGAACAGGTATAGAATGGTAAATACCATTTGACAGGATATATGAAGGTAAATATTCTGGTAAAGTTGAAATAATTAGTCTTCACGTCTTTGTAAGCGATTTTTAATTTTAAACCATTTAAATCATTATATTGTGTTAAATTTAGTAATAAGTTGAATTATTTTTTTTTCCATAATTATAGCAGGAGGTATAGATCAATAGATTTAGTTTATGATTACGTACTATTTTTATTTAGATAAAGATCTTAAATTTTAAAAACACAACATGATAATGGTAATAATTTAAATGTTTGTTGCATTAAGTCAGGAAGTAGGAAATGTATGGAATGGCATATGGACGTTTTATGTATCAAAGGGCATTTATGGAAATCTAAGATTGGGCGGGAAAAAAGCTTGAGGGAGCCAGCATAAGAAGCCATGTGGCAAAAGGAGTACTCTTTTATTAGAGTAGGGATTTTCTTTTCAATGCATGTATTCCTATAAGAAGAGGCAGCATGCATTCGTTCTATGTTAATTTGTTTTACTAAAAAGAACGTGCTCACTCACACTTGTATCAAGGTTGAGTTGTGTACGGCGGATCCAGAACACAAAAACTTAGACGGTTCCATTATACATACAAAGTATTTAAAAATATAAAATTCAGAAATTCAGAGTATTGTAAAAGTGGATGGGATCCACTTCCAAGTGGAGTTCATGCGCCCCACTTCTAAATTTTAAACTTTGTGTTCAGAGTAATCAGAGTCATAGGATTAAGAAGTGATCCTTCAGTCCACTGAGCAGTGAAGGAAGCGATATGTGGCTTACATGCTTTAAGGAAAGTCATTGGCAGTTTCTTCCCTATCTTCCATCACATCCTTAACTTCTTTGACCCGTTGATTGTATGTATGATGAAAATTTCATGGGTGTGATCAAGCGATAGATCATCAAAAACATGAAAGTTTCATTCTTATTTAAAGACATTCATAGAATTGGAAGAAACATACCTACATTCTAATTCATTCTCAAGACAAACCTTCTGCATTTCCTTAATTACACCCCCTTCATTTCCCTTGGAGGAACATGATCATGAATCCCAACGTCCTAAATGATTATTATCAATTCGACCTGCTTAAGAGATTTTGCAACAGTATTGACCCAGAATACCTCTCTCGATTGTGGAAATTAGTATACAACTCAAATCAACAAAATCTGTACAGCAAACCTATGCCGTGGATTGGGATCTATGTCGCCTTAGCATCTCTGTTTTGCATCCTTCCAATGGTGGCTGATTTATTCCATGGTTTGAGGAACAGAAAGCTCTGGTTTCCGTGTAAATATTTCACTCTGAATGCTGCTTCTCTCACTGTGATAGCTGTTGCAATGAAGCTGCCCATGGATCTAAGTAATCTAATGCCAGGTGATGTGGACAAGGTTGCAAAGATTGGAAGCACGTGCTTTATGTGCACCATGCTGGCTAATCTATTGCCTTCTCTAGCAACCATGGACAGCAAGGAACTTGTCTCAAACATCATAGCTTTAGCTGTTCTTGTAATCACCTTGGCTGTGAATGTTTGCATTCAAATATACACCGGAATTTTCTTCTACAGTTCATATGATGCTGAGTACCATGATCCTGAGTACTTTTATCCTGAAGTAGGGTTCTTTGAGAGAGTTATTGTTGTGGCCATCTGTGTGGTTCCGATGCTCATGTTGCTGATAATATATGCATGTTCATCTTTAGCAATTCTCAAGTCCAAAGAGATTCTAGAATCCAAATACCAATCGGCTCATCAGACAACATTAATGGATCAAGAGCTTCAACAACCAGGAAAATTATTAACTGTTGAGAAGCTAAAGCAACATGTGAGCAACTACTGGATCATGGCAGGAACTGGAAGCCCCCAATTCATGTCAGCTTGCTCTGCTACCACCTCTGCTTCAGGGGTAATATGCGCTGCAAGCACTGGCTTCTTTACTTTTCTTGTGATTTTCAATATCCGATATCTAGGGAACCCTCAGTCGGATTATAAGTGGTCAATGTTAGTGATTTTCATAATACAGTTTATCGGAGTCATATTGGGTACAATTGCCCCACTTGCCAGATGTTTTGCAGCCTTAAGCTTTAAGTTGTCACTAAAATGGATTTGGAAGCACGTCAAGGTCTCTAAAGTAGAGAGCTTTTGGGCTCAGAAGTTGTATGATTGGAAAAAGAGTAGCATACCATTCCCTTCCAGTAGCCGCAAATGCAAGATCGTCATCCAGCTTTTGAAAATCCTAAGTCTTAGCATTTGTATTGGATTTCAGAAGACAGTCGTGGTGGCATGCAAGATGATAGCAGTGATTCCAATTTTGATAGCAGTGATTCCAATTTTCTTTGTGATATGTTTCTTGTATTGTCTCCGTTGTTGGAAGTGGTTAAAGGCCATGTTTAGTGCCTCAAGCATTGTTTTGGGACAAAATCCTGCCCAGATAGGAAAAAACAAGGATCTAAGAGGGTATGTTTTGCAACTTGAAGACGACATAGAGTTTGCTGATAGAACATTGAAAGGCATGTTAAAATCGGTAAACCGTTTGATCCAAAAGGCTGAAAAACAACAACCTAACAATCTTATGAAGCTTCTTGCGGAATCTAGAGGCTTTGAAGGGGTTGAAAAGTTTGAAAGCCATCGTGTCCCTCCTTTAGTTTCAGAAGAATATATCAATTGTTGGAGTTTGCCATTGGTTACTCTAACATCCATCGCCATGTCTCTTCCAAACACCCAAAAGAACTTAGTCGATTGCTTGGTGAGTGGTGTGAGTGAAGGTCTTGTATATGTCAAACTTGTGGAAGAAAGCCTCAATGCTACTGATAATCATGTAAGAATTCAAAAGGCAGCTAAAACTTTGTGGGTAGAAGTTGAAGTATACCACAAATGGTTAGGAAACAAGCTTCCAAAATCTAAGCCTAGAATGAATACACCAGGACATATTCTTCAATGGTTAAGGAATACAGCTAAGAACATGGTCATCAAGGTGGAAAGTATGGATATCCGAGGCCTAAACGATAATTCCAAATACAGTTCTATTTGTGCCAATTCAATGTATCGTATCACTGAAACAATATTGCTCTCCTACTCCGAGAACATTGACGAGGTTAGCCAAGAGGAACTATTTGCACAGTTATCTTCAATGATCGGAGATATATTAGCTGCTTGTCTCACCAACTTACCCCAAGTCATTACAATGAAATGCCACACAAGTGCCATAGAGAAAAGGGAGGCGAGTGTCCGAGCTGCTGCCCAACTTCTTGGTGAGACTACACAGATAATCAACAGCCTTCGAGATCGTGAACTTCCAAGCTTGAATCCAGAGGACTTGGCTTTTATTGACAAGTGGCATGCTTACTTAAAGCACCCTTTTCCTTGACAAGCATTTATGCTCTGCAAATAACCAGCTGGCAAGTTCATAAAGATTTGTCATAATATTTAGTCGTTAAATAAGTAGATTTTGTCGATGTTTGTTTGCTTTCCTATGTTTGTTAGTTTAATTATGAGCCTCCTTTCATACTTGTTTTGAGACTGTGTTTATCATGGGGTTTCAAATGGAACCCTTGCTAAAACAAATTTTAAAGCCGGTGTTATAAAATGTTAATAACTTATTTCACATTAAATTAAATTCATATAAGTTTTTCTAATGGTCTTTTTTAAATCAACATATATATTCTCCATTTCTCCTAAATATTAAGTGGATGTATTTTTTTGTTAACGTTGGTTTGATGAAAAAGTTATTAAAGCATCTCTATATGGAGTGTTTTTGAGACGGTAATTATTTAAAATCAATCTCATAAAATGTTTCTCAGAGGATTAGGTATGAGTCATGTGATAACACCCGATTTATATGTCACTTTAACCATAACAACAAGAGGGAAATGGTGTTCCCCTTGTTAAAACATGTTACGAGGTAGAAAGAGAAAGAAAAAGATGGAAAAAAAGGATTTGATTGGCTTACTCCCCGTTGCAAGATGTCATAACGCAAACGAGATATGTCATAACACCAAAGGGGAAATGGTGTTCATGGTGTTATGATCGTGTTATGGAGGTGCCACATTGGCTTGTCCACGCCGTTATTGGCCCATACTGTATGTTCTCATTGTTAGATGGTAGCTGTGGGGGTCAATATTACGAACCATTTTATTCCATTAAATTTATTTTCCTTTTTTGAGTTTTATGTTGTGTATTAATTTGTAATATTCAATAATGTTTAATTTAATTCTTTAACTATATTTTAGAGCTTTATTATTTTTTACTAAAAGTGTTTTATTTTAATATCCAAGATTTAATATTAAATTCGTAATGATAACATGATTTTAATTTGAAAGTGTGTCATCAAATATTAGCGGCTTCACTAACTTCTCCCTTTCTCTTTTTCGTCTTCTCTAATTTGTAATGTGTGCATAAAGCTTGTACCAAAATGTGTTTGGGTTGGAAAGGACATGAAAGATGAATTTTTATGTGTTGTGGGTTGAGAAAGAAAGATGTGAGAGAAAAGAGAAAATTTGATGTGGTCGTGACATGAGAAGTGGGGTGGAAAGATGGTTGTTTGTTTGAAATTTTTTGCTTGGTGTTAGTGGTGGAGGTAACGGAAGGGCTGTCGGATGACTAGCCACCCCCCCCCCCCACCCCAAAAAAAAATACAAATACAAATACTATTGTTATAGATATTTAGCTTTTCATTCTTAATTTCATAATATGTTATCTTTTCTAGTAATTTATAATTGATAATATCTCCCATTCGTAAGTAGGTACAATAATTATGGTTTGATAATTTTGTTTATAATATTCGTATATTTATAGGGTAAATTATGAGCAAGAAAAGAACTATCGATTCTTTTTTCAAACGAATAGAAGATATGCATGACCCATAGTTGCATCCGGTTAGTGATAAATACTAGAAGATGTTCATAATACACACCCTGATATGAATAGTAACATTGAAGAGCCCAATAATACTGAACCTTAAAAAATGATGTCAGATTTATGAGAGGTGAAATTAGATTATTTAATTCGTGATCCAGGAGAACGACCTTCAATCTTAAGCTATCCAAGTAACCAACGTGTAACACCCATAAAAATCATGTCAAATTAAAACTTTTTAAAACATTTCAAAACACATGATTATTACAAAACTTGTTTTCAAAATGATATATTGTCAGAGTATCCGAGAATCAGATCATAAAATCATAAAATGTGAGGAGCGGTACGATCACGCTTTCGCCTTCCCGCGATCATCAGAAGTACCTGAAACAATAATCGATAAATGTAAGCTCGAAAGCTTAGTGGGTTACCCCCAAAATACCAACGCCATACAGATACAACCATATCATATGAACATTTAAGCAAACAACATGCATAATGAGCCATCAGTCTGACTGGACCGAATCCCGGTCCTCAGTCTATCTGGACATCTCCCCGAGCCCTCGGCACGTCTGGACCGCCCTCCTCAGATCCTTCAGCCTATCCGGACCGCTCGTTGGGCCTTCGGCCTGACTAGATTTGCCCGGCCTGGGCCTGCAGTCTACCCGGTCCGCCCAGGGTGTCTTAGCCTACTGCACACAGCAGGACCTGCCTCAACCCTTTCCCCAAACCAACAAACATGTGCACATGCATATAAATAAGTAAACATGCAGATCTAACAGATCACTAACATGGCAACCATCCTATAACCAGGATACCGATCTAACCGATCTCTAGCATAGCAACCATCCTAAACCAGGATGAAATCTAACATAGAAACCATCTTAAACCAGGATGAAATCTAGCATATCAATAACATAGCAACCATCCTAAACCAGGATGTAAATCATAAAGGGTCGGCCTTGGTGCCGTAGACCCTGCTGATATAGTGAGGAGAACTCACCTCACAAATGTCGCACTGAAGTGATAGGCTCAAACTCTCGAATCACCTACACGACCTCCACCACCTATAGTTACCATAAAACCCTTTTTCATAAATTTCCAAATTACCAAAATACCCCCATAGGTCAACTGGTCGACCCTTGGTCAAAGCCAAAGCCAACAGCCAAGGTCAACAGTCCATGTTGACCCGACTCGCCGATTACAGTTTACCGACTCGTCGAGTCCTTCCTGAACTCGAGAAGTCGTGAAATCCTTGATTGACTCGTCGAGTTTTCCTGCAACTCGCCGAGTTCATGCGTGTCCAAAGGTTGGGGAAAACCCTAGCCGACTCGCCGAGTCATTCGACCGACTCGCCGAGCCCAAGGCAATCTTCATCGGACTCGCCGAGTTGTTCATCCAACTCGTCGAGTTCAATGACCATCTTCATATGACTCGCCGAGTCGACCTTGCGACTCGTCGAGTCCCTTCAATCCTTCAACCATACAGATGCTTTTTAGGCCATGCTAAGGCTCCATATTGTAGATCCAGCTTCCCAAGGCATGTTTATCACGTAAAGTTGCAAACTTTACGTGCATGCAAGATGATAATGGCCCAAAACAAGCTAAAGAAGAGGTTCTAGGAAAAAGAGCTTCACCAACATGCTAAAGACTGAGACTTTATGAAGATAAGAGTCAAGATGAGCCTAGATCTGAAGTTGCAACTTCAGATCTTGGTTCATCACTCGAAATGCAACACCAAAAGCCCAAAATGGTCCCAAAACTCAAATATAGAAGGGGTCTAATTAGAAGAAGCTCAAGGTGATGACTTGGTACCTCTAAATTGTGATAAACTGAGGTAGAATTCAGATCCCCAGCTGTTCCTTGCTCCAAGCTTCTTGATCTTCAAACCTTTCCTCACCAAAATCCCTCTTCCAAACTAAGAAGCACACCAATATAGAGAACAAGCACAAATTAGAGTTTCTGAATTCGAGTGGAGCAGTAAGAGAGGCTAAGGGGAATAAGTGATCCTTAAATAGGGTGCAAAACCCCGAAAATTATGGTTTCATTCCCCAGCTCCTACTCGTCGAGTCCCTTCTTGAACTCGGCGAGTAGGTCACTAAAACACGTGGACCAACCCGCTGCTACTCGACGAGTAGGGCAACCAACTCGTCGAGTAGCCCTTGAAATCAAGAAAATTCTTATATTAAATCAATACCTGATAATCGGGGCGTTACACAACGTGATGAAATTAGACAGTTATATATTAAATTCGGACTATACCAACTTCAAAAATCAAAGCATCCATTCAGTCCTAGTGGTCGTAGTAGATCTATGTGCAGTTTTCAACAAGTTTAGTTCAAGAATTTTTGGTGGTTGAAATATTCTGAAAAAAATGATGTTAGCATTTTGTTTTCCTTGCTTTCTTTTCAATAAAAACTTATTGGCAAAGTCGGGTCTGATACATTTACCGTATCAGAGTTTAATAGATGGAAAAAGGTAAATTGTGGCAAAGAGTGTGCTTTCATCGTACATGAAGGTAAGACTCTAGCCTCAACACATAATTTTTCTATTAGATGTTATGAAGATTTAAAAAACCAGTTATGTCAAGTTTTTAATTCTTTGTGAAATTTTCTTTTAACAATTTAGACATATTACTTTATCCGGATATACATTTATATTTTAATTTGAGGTTGTCAGCCTCCCTTATTCTTAAATCATGGCTTTACCCCTGCTTGGTGTTTCCAATATCTGTAAGTAACTTCAGAAGATGATTGCGACTTTACACAAAAAGGAGAATGTGGGAACAAGTTTTGTTGTGTTGAAGTCTGAAGCCAAAATACCTACTAGTTGTCTTTACTCCGAAATAGTGAAGTGGTCCAAAGTCTTTTTGATACCGAAGTAGTTGGTAGAGCATATTATGTGTTGGATCTATTCACTCAAGAATCATTTTAGAAAGATATTTGTTGATAACATATGATCCAATAGGGTCACACCAATAAGACATAAATTGAATGTTTATATGAATTTGAATATTGATAAATATTTATAACTCTTGTAATTAATTGGAAACTATGTGTTTTAATTATGAAAATAATATTTTCCGTTATAAGTATCATGGTTTATATCATAAGGAATGATATATAAATTCATGTACATCTTTTGGTGGGAGTTGGGACTTCTACCTTATCCTAGCTGAGTTTTCGTACAACAGCAGCTATCATTCTAGCATTGCGGCACCACCGTACGATCTTTTATATAGAAATAAGTGTTGTACTCCAGTCTGTTGGGGAGAGGTTAGCCATAGGGTCATGGCGAGGACTGAGGTGATCCTCCAGACGACGGATATTATTCAACAGATCAGACAGAGGTTACAGACAGCTCAGAGCCAGCAAAAGAGTTATGCTGATAGGCGTCAGTCTGAGTTGGAGTTCTAGGTCGGGGACATGGTTTTGCTGAAGGTATCACCGTGGAAGGGTTGTTATATGCTTCAGGAAGAGGGGAAAGTTAGGCCCCTGATTTATTGGCCCTTTTCGAGTAATGGCCAGGGTAGGCAAGGTGGCATACTAATTAGATTTTCCTGAGGAGCTTAGTCATATTCATAGCACCTTACATGTTTCTCATCTTCGGAAGTATATGGTTGATGATTTGGTGGTGGTTGCGTTAGACGAAATTCAGGTCGATTAGTGCCTAAAATTATGTGGAGAGGCTCATGGCTATATTCGATAGGAAGACGAATGCCTTGCACAACAACGTGTTGCCCTTAATCAGGTTCAGTGGTAGCATCAAAAGGGTTTCAAGTGGACATGGGAGCCGAGGATTTCAAGGTCAAAATCTAGTTCAAACGGGGGAGAATTTTAACACCCCATCTTTGAAGGTATTATTATCATTTTATTTAAAGTTGGATTTCAAAGAAATTCAACCTACGATAGGCATAGGATAGTCCCCTACTCTGAGTGTAGGAGGGAGTTTGGACGCGGGGATTAAGTGACATATGATGGGTGTAGGTTCAGCTACGCAGGGCGTAGGAGAACAGAACCAAAACCCTAATTTTTGGGGGTTTGAGCCCTATTTAAAGGATGTAACCCCTTGAGGCCCTCTCCATTCTCATTCTCAACCTTCCCAAACGACCTCCTTGAAAACCCTAATTACCATTTGTGAGTTTTGAGCCCGTGGGGCATTTTGTGTTCACTTTTGAAGGAAGAAGAGTATTGTGGAACCAATTGAGAGCTTAAATCAGTGTAGATCTAGAATTTGCATCCACCCATCCATCTCCAAAAGGTATAAAGTTTCTACATTGATGATGCTTCATGTTAGATCAAGTTATTCTTGAGTATTCCATGCTTTTGTCCCCAAAACCTCGATTTATATGATTATGAGATACTCCAGACCATTTGAGTATCATTTCCATACGTTTTTAAGGTTGTTAAGTCATAACAATGAGAGCTTTGTCACTCTCATCCACCTATGCATGTGTTCTTGAGCAATAGATGACTTTAATGACCTAGGTTTGGGATTTGTGCTCCTTGTGACCATGCAAATGGATAAACTCAAAGACTTTATCCATTAAGACGTCCATATGGTATAGATTTGAAAATATGAAGATTTGATTGTTTGTTTTAAGGACTTAATAATTAAGTTGGTCATCAGGTGGCTACGTTGGGCGTAATCTGCCTTACGTTGGACGTAGCCCTGATTTCACCTGTTTTACCACCCTTAAGCTCTACATTGGACGTAGAGTTGCCTGCTGTGCTGAGTGTATTTCGGCTAAAGTTGACCGTTAACTTTTTGACAGTTGACTTTGACTAAGTTTGACTTTGGGTCAAACTGAGGACTTTGGATTTTAAACTAAGACTTGAACCTTG
This sequence comes from Lactuca virosa, assembly GCF_052849685.1. Taxonomy (NCBI): domain Eukaryota; kingdom Viridiplantae; phylum Streptophyta; class Magnoliopsida; order Asterales; family Asteraceae; genus Lactuca; species Lactuca virosa. The sequence goes on from NC_136431.1 coordinate 76,627,163, forward strand.
TTTGTTGTATAGGTAACCCGTAGAGCTAGTTGTTGGATCTGTGATCAGTTCGATTATCTTTTAGACTACGAGGTAGGTTTTCTCACTGTACTCGTGAGTCGAAGGCACCAATGTTGGCCTACCAAATTGTGTTATGTATCCTTGTGCATAGGATGGTGGTATGATGTAGTGATCTGTTGCATTGGTAGATCTGTTATGATTACCTGTGCTTGTTAGTTATTTATTCATGTGCATATGTCGACATAATGCGATTAGGTTGAGTCGGTCTTGCTAGATGTTGAAGGTCAAGACACATGTACGGTCCAGTTGATATTGTAGGCCTAAAGGGAGCAGTCCAACTTATGTTATATGCTTGGGAGCAGTCCATTTTAATGCTAAAGGCTCATCTAGCGGTCCAGCCCTGTGTTATTGGCCTTGTGTGCATTCATTGTATATGTGTTGAGTATGAGGTATATTGGGGAAACTCACTAAGATTTGGCTTATAGTTGTTGATTTTAATGTTTCAAGTACTCCTAATTATCGGGGCAAGGGGAAGACGTGATCATACACATCCTCCTATTGTCTTATGTTTTTGAGAGATTGACTAGATACTTTGTTTTTTAGGATATGATTTGGAAACAATGGTTGTTTATCGATGGTTTATTGTGGAAATATTTTTATAAAAATAAAATAATTTATCATGGTTTTTGGGATGTTACAGGATACCTTTAAGTTCACTAAATAAAACTTATATAATTAAGATATGATGCTTGAAGTGTTGGACACTCCATATCTCTCCACTCTTCTCTCTAGGACATGTTCAAAAGGTATGATATGTTTCTTGTCACCCTCCTTTTTACACACTCCATGCTTCTATGTCACATTGTCTTTGCATTAAATGAAAGCATTATGCTTAGACCATGCATGTCAATATATAAGTATATAAGAGAGCGTAATTCTTGCTTTTTGGCTATTTTTTTTCTCTTCCCTTCTTGTGGCCTAATTCACTTTCCCTCTCCGTCTACTTCTCTCTTTTGAAGTTAGTTAAGATTTTGGTGCTTTGGAACTGCTTCTCCTTTATTACTTATTTGTGATAAGTATTTAAAGGCTTAATAAGTTGAAGATAAAAGAAGAGAACTAACATTCTTGGGGACATACACTTGTTGATGGATACTGTCACAACTATCAATTTTTGTTTATGATTGTATGCATGCACCAACACTCTTTTTATGTAACATGATTTAAATAGATTATGTTAAGTCAAAGATGAACATATTTTGGATGCACATATAAGCAAAACATATGACACAATTTAGCAACACAAATTTAAATGCCAAGAGGGACTAAAAATGACCAAAACATAAACCTTCTTACCTTTTCATTTAAGAATTCGGCCATGGAGAAGCTATGACCGAACACACATTTCAAAAGGGTGTATTGGCCCTTATAAAACCGAATTTCCCTTTGTGTTGGGCCTTACAAGACTGATTTTCCCATAAGTGGTCCATATAGGACCGATTTCCTTATTTCCACACTTTTAAAACCGATTTCTCTATACAAGAGGCTTTAAGGACCGAATTTCTAATATATATATATATATATATATATATATATATATATATATATATATATTAGGACTGAATTCTCCATAATAAGCCCAAACAAGAAACCGATTTCTCTATATAGGGAACTTTAGGACCGATTTCCCCATTTTTAAATCATATAGGACCTATTTCCCTATTAAATAGGGTAAAATCGGCCATATCTTGAATAAATTAATATGTGTTCGGCCAAATTCAAGGACTTTCCGGTGGGATAACAATTGTTTAATAGATTTCATGTACGTAAAAGGTGCATTGGAAACAAAATTCGACTTTACCTCTTATTATCCACCGAGTTTCCACACAATCCCCTCAAATATCCATCAAATATCCATGCCACTTCTGTACCTCATAACCCACGACTGGAACCTTGTTTCATTTCATTTGTATCCCATTTCTTTACTCCATTCTCTCTGATACTCCAACATTAAACAGTTTACAAACTCTCTCAAGAACAAGAGTGTAGTTCTTCAAATAACTTCAACATCTAAGATTTTGCTTCTTGGAAAGTACCTCTACAAACTCCTAGTGTTCTTACACTTATTTATGATCATTTCATTCCATTTATACAGAAAAATTTCGTGTGTGACTCTTCATAAGGTGTTAGAGACTTCAAGTGTTCTTCAAGAAAAATCTTAGTGTTTGGCTCAACAAACTCTACTCCACACTTCAAACCTTCTCACAAAAACACCCAAGGTGAGCTTCATACCCCTTATTTTCGTGTTTTTATACCTTTAGGGGGGGATACAAGCTTAGTTTTGTGTTGATCTTAGTATTTATGCTTGCATGTGTATATTTTTCATGCTATTGTGTGTAAAATGCTATGAACTCTTGATAAACCTCCATGAACTCGAGATTTCATCATGTTTTTGAAGTGATTTCAAAATAAGTTACATTATGTAACTTCAGAAAATAGTTAGACATGATAAACATGTTTACAAATTTATCAAGAAACTAAAAGAAATTACAAGAAAGGACCTTATTTGTCAAATAAGTGAAAAATGGGCTAAAATGATCATTTTTGAACAAAATGGGTCTTTTATGTCACTTTCAGTTTTAAAGAGATTAAAATGGTTATTTTCATAAAAATGGACCTTTTATGTCATCTCCGGTATTTTAGGACTAAAATGGTCATTTTTGATAAAATGGACCAAGTATGACAAATTTCATTTAAAATGGGCCAATAATGTCATTTTTACTAAAAATGGGCCTAAAATGTCATTTTAGCACTAATTGGACTAAAACGTTCATTTATGTTTACAAATGGGCTTCTTACAACATTTTACCCTAATTGGGTCGGTTACACTCATTACATGTTTATTGGGCCTTACAACACACATTACGTTAACCGGGCCTACAACAAATAAATACTTGACATTTCGATAAAAACAAATTGTATTTTATCACTAATGTTTCGTAATCGATTACATACTCGAAGCAATTTTTTTAAATATTAAATAATGTGATACACTGTTCGAGTAAGTTTAGTTAAGGCTCTTGTGAGACATTTCCTTCATTTGTACATATCTAGTGTACACCGTAAGTCCTGTAGTTATAACCAGAGTCTCCTAGATGGAGAGCGAGAGTTTGTGTATAGATCTACACGGGGTTGACACCCCACACCTGAGCTGTTCGCTACAGCTAGACTAGGTCAGTCTAGGGTGACAAATATCTTATATTAAACAAGCGACGCTTGAAGAACGTCAAGACATGCATAACAGTCACATCAAGCATGGTTATAACGACTCACATAGAGATTAACAACACAATAAACTTACGGAATACACATACTATACTCTTGATACATTGTACGAACTATACATTTACTACATTACTTGGGTCTTATGGGTTTTAAGACTACAATGCTTTTACCAACAGAAAATATCGGGTTTTCTGGAAACTACATACTACACATTACAGTTTACAAACAGCAGAAAATATAGGATTTCTTATACATTGTCAAAAACAAAACACACATGCTATAGTACAAGATTTGAGACAAAACTTACAAACCGTTTTTACAGAAAATATCGGATTTTATGGTGTTTACAAAGTTTTCATAAAAACATGCTTATGAACTCACCAACATTTTATATGTTGACGTTTTTCAAAATTGCTTGTATTCTCAGGAACTCAGTAGGCATGTATAAGAGCCTTGGATACTGGATATTTTGCTGCATTTTGGGAATCATTTACTAATGTCACTTTTGTTGTAACATGCGAACAAATACACTATGTAAAACATTATAAGTTTGATATCTCAATGTATGATGTGTGGATTGATGTGTTTCATTTATATACAATTGTTACGATACTATACAATGACGTCACCCGCCTCCAGACGTTTCCGTCGTCCTGGTCCGGGGGTGTGACAGACACTTGTAGAGAAGATCAAGCTTCTTGTCTTTGCCATCTTAATCAACTCCCCAAATCTGAGTGGGATCAAAGGCTACAAAGGTTGTCAATCTAAAACATTATATGGTTGTTTTAATATCTTTCTAACCTATGTAATTAGATCCTCTATGGTTTTCTTTTAAAATGGACTTAAAATAATTGTTATTTTAATAATGCTTTAGGTTTTGTTCTTAAGAAAAATTATCGTTTTAATTAGATATCAAAAACCATCACCCTCATTTTTAGTATTAGATTGTGTGATATAATGTAATTATGCGTTATATCTCTAGTTTTGTTAGGATGCATTGTACGTGTATGGAGTTGTATCATACCCTAACGACTTCTTAGGATGCCAAAACCATATTACATGTCCTCTCTTCTTGATTTGTATGCCACCTTGAACAATTTTTTCATAGCCATATATGGAAGTGACTTCACAAAAGCAACACAAGTTTGGTATATCTCATCCGCAAGATAGTACCCATGCTTGTATTCTTCTCCGTTCAAATTAAATGAGCCTTTGGTGGTTTTCCAAGAAATTTTACGTGGAATAGCGGTGATTGGTAGAGTACATTTAGGTCATTATTAAAACTAGTGACACCAGAGTATGCATGCCAAAACCATAAATCTTGCGACGCTACCTCTTCAAGTACTATTAGGACTCGTGATGACCTCTCATGTACTAGCCTCTTAATGCCATTGGAAAATTACATTGATTCCTATGTGTCGAGTTAATGCTACAAAACATTCAAAGATATCCATATTTGGATTCATGTACAACGTATAAAAGTTGAATGTTATTGACTATTGGTTGGTGTATATATTTGTCTCCATACAACTTTAATAATACCATAGCAAACGTGTTGAATACTTTCATGTAAAGTTCTTTCTGATGTATTCAGGTACTTATCCAACATGCCTTATGTGTTCCCGTATGTTAGTTTCCATATTTCAGATGTGCATTTTTGTAATGAACTGAAACTTCTTTGAAACCTTGTTTCCCACATTGTTTCAAAATATGGATATGTTTTTTCCATATCTTCAACGATATGCATGAGTAAGTGTCTGCTCATCCGAAATCTTCTTTGAAAATTTTCTTCACCAAAGAGTGCATTATCAGCAAAGTAATCTCGGGTCATACGCATTTCGACAGCTTCATAATCTCTCCCCACAATAGTTGTCGAATTGGTGCACACGTTTGAACTTGCAGTACCCTAAAGTAGCGTTTGTGCAGTTCAAGCAAGTGCTGGCAAAAGTTGAATGTTATTATTTTCATATTTGGATGAAGATGATAAAAGATGATTTTGGTTCCATGGCATATTTGATGGGTACATGATCATCAAAACTAGGTAGAGGACGAATCTATTGAATTTGAGAGAGTTTGAATGGAATTGGTGAGGGTTAAAATGGAATTGGAAAGAATTGGAATGAAATTTGAAAGAATGTATGGTTTTTTGGAGTGGCAGAAAGTTGTTATATAGATAATAAAAAATAAATAAATAGATAATTTGAATTTGTAGTTGTTGTACAGTTAAAGAGAGGAGAAGTGGGAAATATTGAACGACTTACCAAACCCTTGCATTCCTCATTTTTACGGTACTAACGGCTGGTGGAATGTTGTAGCCGGCACTACCGCAAATGACCCAAGCTCCACCCTTAGATTGGGAGGAGTGACATCGCTAAAACAACTCGCCATCATCGCTGCAAGTTGATGAAAACCACCCCCTAGCTCTCGCTAGGGGGGTTGCTAAGGAAAAGTCGTTGCCATTGTAGCGAGGGGAGAGAGAGAGTCCAAAGGCCTGCTATGATTGGTGGATTTGGTGGATTGCATTGACCAAATTCAAACTTTGGTGGAAGACGTCAATTCCAACTACTTTATTTCATATATTTTCTATTTATTTGCAAATTACTTTCTCATTATTTTCACCGGCTTAATTTATTTAATATACTTTTATAAAGAATTCAATTTCAACCAACTTTCTCATTTACTTTTTCATTTAACTTTCAACAACTCCCTCATTTATATACATTTTCATTATAAAAATTCAAAATTTTGAATTTCAATTCCAATACTATAATTGTTTGTGGTTTAAAAAAATAAAATATATTTAATATTTGTGCATAAAAATGTTTGTGTATTAAAATAAAGTAATTTAATTAAACTAGGAAAAAAAAGTATTAGGAATGTTAGCACTTCCTACCAAATGCTAATTAAATTAGATGTTAAATGGAAAAAAATGATATGGCAATCAAAAAGCTGACCTCACAAGATACTAAGAGTCTTACCATTCCCTTTAGCCTTAGGGACAAGATACTAAGAGTGTTACCACTCCCTTTAGCCTTAGGGTCATGTTTTTAGCTTGTCCCTAATTACCTAGATTTTTATGTTTTCATTGGAGCCTCTTTAAAAAGTTGATCGCATGAGAATCTAAGATCTTCTACATATAAACATTATTTCATGTTTCAAATTTAATATAGAATAGACAGAATTTTGAATTTTGAATATTTTGTAGAATATGCCACATATAATTAACATCCTTCTCGTTATATGCATACAGGAATTATTAAAATATATAATTTATATTGTTCTTTTCAGAGATGTGTGTCTCTAAAATTGCGTAGCATGCTTTCATTCTATGTCAATTTGTTTGTTTTCATAACCCAAAAAAAATATGCTCACACTCATATCAACGTTGAGTCGCAATACAACAACTTGGATCAAGCCAGTAGGTCTAGAAATAGAAATAAAAGTGTATGTAGTATTCTAAATTTTGTGTTCAAAGTCATAGGAAGTAACTCGACTCCGGTACTCTCAAAGTCCACTTAACATTAAAGGGATATGTGGCCGACATGCTTTAACGAAAGTCATTAGTAGTTTCTTCGTATCTTTCAAGTGATCCATCACATCCTTGACTTTCATTGTATGTATGATGGAAGTTTGATGGGTGGGATGATCAAATATAGATCAAAGAAACATGAAATTTTTATTGTTATTTAAATTCATTCATAAACCTAGACGCAACATACCTTCATTTTTCTCCAGACAAACTGCATCTCCAATTAATTACACCCCCTTCGCATACCAGATTAATTAGTGCATGCTATAGAGAAAACCTGGTACAGACAGTTCCTTTCCCTTAGAAGGAACATAATCATGGATCCCAACTTACTAAATAATTATCACCAATTCCAGCTACTTAAGGCGTCTTGCCCAAATATAACAGCTGGTTACTTATCATCCTTGTGGGATCTAATATACCAGTCACATCAGCAGAACCAGTACAGCAAACCTATGCCATGGATTGGGATGTATATCGCATTAGCATCTCTGTTTTGTATCCTTGCAATGGTGGCTGATCTATTACATGGACTGAGGAACAGAAAACTATGGTTTCCATGTAAATATTTCACTCTGAATGCTGCTTCTCTCACTGTGATAGCTGTTGCAATAAAGCTACCCATGGATCTAACTAATCTAACGCCAGGATATATCGACCAGGGTGCAAAGCTTGGAAGCACGAGCTTTATGTGCACCATGATGGCTAATTTATTGCCATCTCTAGCAACCATGGACAGCAAGGAACTTTTCTCAAACATGATAGCTTTAGGTATTCTGGTAATCACCTTGGTTGTCAATGTTTGCATTCAAATATACACGGGAGTTCTCTTCTATTCTGTAGATGATGCCAAGCTCCTTGACAGTGAAATACCGTTTATTTTAAGAGTTATTGTTGTGGCCATCTTTGTGGTTCCGATGCTCATGTTGCTGATAATATACGCATGTTCATCTTTAGCAATTCTCAAGTCCAAAGAGATTCTAGAATCCAAATACCAATCGGCTCATCAGACAACATTAATGGATCAAGAGCTTCAACAACCAGGAAAATTATTAACTGTTGAGAAGCTAAAGCAACATGTGAGCAACTACTGGATCATGGCAGGAACTGGAAGCCCCCAGTTCATGATCGCTTGCTCAACTACAACCTCTGCTTCAGGGGTAATATGTGTTTTAAGCACTAGCATAATTATATATCTCTTGAGTTCCCTAAACCTAGGAGACCACAATTCAGATTATAAGTGGTCAATGTTGGTGATTTTTACAATACAATCTATCGGAACCATATTGGGTACAATTGCCCCACTTGTCAGGTGTTTTGCAGCCTTAAGCTTTAAGTTCTCAGTAAAATGGATATGGAAGCAAGTTAAAGTCTGTAAAGTAGAGAGCTACTGGACTCTGAAGTTACATGATTGGAAACATAGTAGTGTACCATTCCCATCCAGTGGCCGCAATTGCAAGGTTGTCATCCAGTTTTTGAAAATCCTAAGTCTCAGCATTTGTATAGGATTCCAGAAGACAGTCGTGGTAGCATGCAAGATCATAGCAGTGATTCCAATTCTGATAGCCGTGATTCCAATTTTCTTTGTGATATGTTTCGTGTATTGTCTCAGTTGTTGGAAGTGGTTAAAGGCCATGTTTAGTGCCTCAAGCATTGTGGTTGGACAAAATCCCGTGCATCTAGGGAAAGATAAAGATCTAAGACGGTATGTTTTGCAACTTCAAGACGACATAGAGTATGCTGAGACAACACTGAAAGGCATGTTAAAATCTGTGAATCGCTTGATCCAAAAGGCTGAACAACAACCACCCAAGAACCTTATGAAGCTTCTAGTGGAATCTAGAGGTTTTGAAGGAGTTGAAAAGATTGACAGCCATCTTGTCTCGCCTTTACTTTCAGAAGAATATCTCAACTGTTGGAGTTTGCCATTGGTAACTCTGACATCCATCGTCATGTCTCTTCCGAACATCCAAAAGAACAAAGTTGATTGCTTGGTGAGTGGTGTGAATGAAGGTCTTGTATATGTCAAATTTGTGGAAGAATGCCTGAATGCTACTGATAATCATGTAAGAATTCAAAAGGCAGCTAAAACCTTGTGGGTAGAAGTTGAAGTCTACCACAAATGGTTAGGACACAAGCTGCCAAAACCTAAGCCTAGAGTAAATACACCTGGGCATATTCTTCAATGGTTAAGGAATACAGCCAAGAACATGGTCATCAAGGTAGAAAGTATGGATATCCAAGGCCGAAAGGATAATTCAAAATACAGTTCTATTTGTGCCAATTCAATGTATCGTATCACTGAAACAATCTTGCTCTCCTACCCTGAGAACATTGACGAGGTTAGCCAAGAGGAACTATTTGCACAGTTATCATCAATGATTGCTGACATATTGGCTGCATGTCTCACCAACTTACCCCAAGTCATTACAATGAAATGCCACACAAGTGCCATAGAGAAAAGGGAGGCGAGTGTCCAAGCTGCTGCTCAACTTCTTGGTGAGACTACAAAGATAATCAACAGCCTTCAAGATCGTGAACTTCCAAGTTTGAATCCAAAGGACTTGGCTTTTATTGATAAGTGGCATTCTTACTTAAAGCACCCTTTTCCTTGACAAGCATTTATGTTCTGCAAGTAACCAGACGTCCAGACAAGTTCATAAAGATTTGTCATAATATTTAGAACTTAATATGTAGATTTTGTCCATGTTTATTTGCTTTCCTATGTTAGTTTATGAGCCTCCTTTCATACTTGTTTTGAGACTGTGTTTGTCATGGGGTTTCAATGTCGTTGGGACCCTTGCTCAAACAAATTTTAAATCTGGTGTTATAAAATGTTAATAACTTATTGCACATAAAATTAAATTCATATAAGTTTTTCTAATGGTCCTTTTTCACTCAACATATATACTCTCCATTTCTCCTAAGCATTAAGTGGATGTATTTGTTTGTTGACGATGGTTTGATGAAAAATTATTAAAGCATCTAATATGGAGGTTTTTTGAGATGGTAATTATTTAGAATCAATCTCATAAAATGTTTCTTACTATTAGATGGTAGCTTTTGGGGTCAATATATATTATGAACAATTTTATTCCATTAAATGTTTTTTCCTTTTTTTTGAGTTTTGTGTTGTGTATTAATCTCTAATATTCGATAATGATCCATTTTAATTCATTAACTATATTTTTAGAGCTTTATTATTTTTGACTAATTAGTATGTTTTATTTTAACGAGGCATCGGTCTATCAAACTCTTTCGGCTAACGACAATCCACCACACAAAGAAGCGGTGAGTGAAAAAGACACTTATTTAATAGTCACTTTATAGGTCGTTTCCTTATACTTCTCTTATAATATGGTTTCATGAATGAGACATATTCTTAATTCGACTAATGATCATTAATTAAACATGAGGACACATGTTGTATTATTTTCTTTTAAATATAGTAATCATATTACATATATAAATTCATATTCCTTTATAAAATTTTATAGTTATATGTGAGGTGAGTTTTAAATAATATAAAATTATATGATTTAAATGAATTATCTTTAATTAATTTTAAATGATTATTTATAATTAATAAGATTCTTTAGGCATATTTATCTTTCAGTTTAATTATCCAATTTTAAAATATTAAAATAATATTTAAAACTAAAGATAAACCCTAAAATCAAAATTATAGCAAAAAATCCTGAAACGTGAAAATTGGCGACAGGCGCACGGTGTCTAAATCTAGGTGTCCACCGATACTTCCACCTCCCGCCTCCATCAGTGTCGTGAGTTCCTCCATTACCACCGATGAAATCGATTTTCTTTTTTCTCAAAATTTTATTTTTTTAGATTCTATCAGTTGTTGAAATCGATTTCTTTCTTCACAAAAATTGATTTGTTGAAATCGATTTTATTGCTTCTTTTCTCATCTGTGAAATCCATTGATTATTTGAAATCGACGTTCAAGGATTCAGAATCGGAAGTCACAGGTTAATCAGATCGTTAAGAGTTTCAGTCTCAATATTTGAAATCCATTGATTATTTGAAATCGACGTTGAAGGATTCAGAATCGGAAGTCACAGGTTAATCAAATCGTTAAGAGTTTCAGTCTCAATATTGAAATCGATTTGGAAGTTCTGGAATCGGAATTTGAAAACAGTAATCATTCAGAAGCAAAAACGAAACTGAAATTGGAATCGGAGCTTGCAAGCATTCGGTGATGTAGGCTCGTATGTTACAACCGATTCACATTCAGAGTTTTGGAATCAGAACTTAAAATCCTTCGAATCAAAATCGGAGATATGCGTTTGGTGTTCAAGGCTCGGGTTTTTCGTCTCACAATCAATTTTTGAATCTCAAAATTGAAATCGCTTTGAAATTCATAAACGATTCGAAATCAGAACAATCTCATCGAATCGTTCAGAATTTGGATGTCATCGGAACGCTAGGCAGTGTTGATTCGATGGCAAACTTGATTTTGACTTTTACAAGTCAACTACGTGTTATCAGATTAAATGAAGAAGATGACTCCATTTACAATTTCAGCCCTCGGAAGTTACAAAGATTGACAGAATTATCCCTGTTTCTAAATCCTTTACTAATCCATGGTTTTAACTATTCAGGGCATCTCATGTTTACAATCAACGCCAACAACCAGATTTTGATCAGAACCGACAGTTCCGAACGCAAGGATAGCTACCACAATATTATGGACAATTTTGGCGACTTATGGTTCTAATATAGGACTATCGTAAATGAGAGTAAGCAAAACCAGGACCTCCAGCTGGATGCGGTAATGAATGTTTTTGTAAAATTCTTCTACTTTCTTTTAGTTGTCATTGACATATTGGGAACGTTTGTGCTTGAAATTGGAATGATTTAGTGCTAACATTCTACTGTTACTTTTTTTGGAATGATTTTAGTGCTAACTTGCTAGTGTTAATTTTACATTCCAATATTCTATCTTTGACTTCAATTTCACCATTCTACTCATAAACTTTTTTTGCTATTAATTTTATTTTTCTTTTTCATTGTCGACTATTTATTTTTTAGTTGTAATCTAAGTTTTGTATTATCTATGAAAAATGAATAGTATGAATATTTGTTTTTGAATCTCGAAATTGTAGCTAGTTGGTTTGTTTATCAACCATAGTAAATTTAGTTTATTCAACATGATATAGGTTTTAATTGCTACCTTACCTCTTTGTTTATACAATTTAATTTTATTCTTTGAATTGCCTTTTACTTTGTTGTGGCAATTTATGAACTAACAACATCACATGGTTGAAGTTATTTGCTAATATATGTATTTCTTGAGATTTTACATAATTTTTTTGTCCTCTAAATGTTCGATGAAATGTCTATAAAATCTCATATCTTTCATTGTAGTTTTAGGATTACATTCTATTCTGTCAGAATATATTCTGCCAGAATAAAATCTATGTATTCTGTCATATTCTATGTATTCTACCAGAATATATAAAGTGATAGTTAATTGCAAGTAACATGTTTTTAACCATTATTAGTTGTTGTTGTATTTGTGATAGGAATGGCTGGAAGAATGCGTTGAAGACCTAATAGGAATAACTTGAAGAATGAATAACGTTTGATCATACTCACAATTTTAGAATGTTGTTATTTTTTTAGAATTTTATTCATTTTTGTTGATATTCTTTTAGAATATGTATACTTATATTAAAATGTATAAGGCTTTTAATCTGTAAGAATATGTATGAATTTGTATTTAAGTTCGGATGTATAAGAATATATTAGAATGTTGTTATTTTTTAACCTCGGATTCAAGAATGTTGTTATTCTTCAATAATATTCTAATAGATTAAATTTTGAAAGAACATCATTCTAACAAAAAAATATTCTGGCAGAATAAAATCGGTTATGTATACAAATTACGTTAGAATTAAAATTGAATTAATTAAAAAAATTCAGAATTTTAAAATTAGGAGAATTAATTATCCATAAATATCCAAAAATTTCCTTTTATAAATGTAGTTAATTGTCCAAAATACCCTTTTGCTAAAATTTGTGTGATTATATGGTACATGGTATCCCATTGTAATATCATACACCCTCAAATCATATACATTGATTAATTTCATCCGTTGGTCCAGATCTGTGCATTCTGGCACACAATAGTTACTAAAAACAAAATAACCTAAGCCTATATATATATATATATATATATATATATATATATATATATATATATATAACTACGTTTAACTATTCTAACTGATTATTGTGTGGATAGCGTATGATATGAGAATTACTAAAAGAATAAGTTGTTTAGTAATGCGAATACGTTCAACCTTACAAAAATATCGTTATTTTCATGCATTCTAGCTAATTTTTATTTATTTTTGTTCTCACACATCGTTTTTCACTCATTTTCATTCTGACAGAATACGACTCAATAAACATTCTGACAGAAATGAAAATAATAATAATAAGTGTATAATAACCTTATAGACGATTTAATTAGTGAGAATGTGTGTTAATAACAATAGTTATGTAAGATTGAACGTATTCGCATTGCTAAACAACTTATTCTCTTAGTAATTCTCATAGCATACGATATCTGCACAATAATTAGTTAGAATATATAATACTTAAGCCTCTATCTATATATATATATATATATATATATATATATATATTAGGATGTACGTGTATGTGTATGTTTGCCGTTTAAAAATAATAATAATTAATAAATTGTTTGCTGTTTATTTGTTTAAAACCTATCAGTCTTATCCAATTATTTAGTTATATTATTTCAATTATTTAGTTATATTATTTGACGACCGTATGTTATAATTTGCTTCCTTTGCATGCCGGTGGAAGATATTCATAAAAAATTGATTTTACAATGAGAAATTAAATATCCTCTACATTTTATTTCTATTTATCTTGCTACCATATCAAATGTTGACATGTATCACATTTAATGAAATTGATAATATTTTAGTCTACTTGTCACCATTTAATATGGATAGAACACAGAAGAATAGTAGGAATAATATCAATATACCATTCATCATAATTAGACTAGATAGTGTAATGTTTTGGTTTCTTTTTAAACTTATAACTCATGTTTCTAACTTAATGACTAGTCCATATAGTTGGAGACTTTTTTTGAGTTACATGTTTGTACTCACTAATGTTAGAAACTTGGACTCATAATGTTTAGAAGTTTAAATCTTTTACAAAAGTGTTTGTATTACCAGCCTACAAACGAACTTCTCAATCTTGACAACTTCAGTTTTTAATGCTACATTTTCATGAATAGATAAACATCCAAAATCATAACTATGATATACATATACACAAACATAAATACATCAGAAACTTCATCAACTCTATAACCAAATTCCCAAACATCTTTCTCAACCATTTATGCGTATCTATCTAAAAATAATAATCAATTCAGTTCAACTAAACCTGTTTTAGCTCCAAAATCCATGACACACATTCGACAAGCAGCTCAAACTTTTGGTGTATGCCAATGTTGAAGAAGACTTCCATCTTCTTCATGAAAACAGTGACTTCCTCTTTGAGACAAAAGGAGCCCGCACACCCACAATATTCTGCCAGGTGTGCAGCTTTGATTTGCTTGCATTTTAAACAGACCAAATCTTGAAGATGATAAAGTCGTTCTCTCTGTCGAACTATCTGAAGAAGAGCATTTTCCATGACTTCACGGTTGTAGGGTTGACCACACTGTGGGACCCCACATCTCCATTCTTGAGTTAGCAAGCCTCTGTCACGACATAAATCTAGATCTCTACAGTCGTTGCAGTAGCTGTAAATATTATATTTGTGGGCCCATGTCAGAAATATGATTAGAGTTTAGAAATTTTGTATTTTTATTTTTATTATTATTTTTACCTGCAAATGACATTTGGTAAAGTGAAGGAAAAGGAACAGTCTTGAAACTGTGCCTCTGGAGCAAACTCCCTTACACGTACATATTTCAACAGGTTCTTCCTCATTATCTGCATTTTATTTCAAAAACAAAAAAATCAAAATCAAAAAACATAAAGTAAATAAATAAAGACAAAAGAATTAGTTATTACCAGAATATCATGCTGCACATTCTGGTCAAGAACAAGAACAGCACAGACATGCTTAATAAACTCAAGTGCAGGATCCCCTTTATAAACATTGTCTTCATCTTGCTTAGATTTCCCTTTCCCTTTCGTGTGAAGAACAAGATCACGAACTATTTTCAATAGTTTATCCGTGAAGTAAGAATTAACCTGTAACAAAAAAATGACTTCACAATTAAACCAAAACAAAATATCCGGATTTTGCAAGAATATATAAAAAAATTAATAATAATTTGTAATTCGAACCTGTTCCCTAAGATGTTCAGTGATGCATGACTCGAATGATTCAGCAGCAGCAGCTGTGATTGATGGAGTGCAGGAGTCACTGTTTCTTATAGCTGCTCTTTTCATGGTTTCATCTTGTGTAAACTTCCATGGGAGGTGCATGAACTCAGTGACTATAAAAACGAAATGATCCTGTAAAATAAAAAAAAAGAATCTAACTGGTATCAGATGACAGTTATGTATAATAATACATGGAAGGGGTAAAATTGTAAATTATATGACCTGAGTCTCCTTGGGGAGGTTTTCTGCTATATTCCAACTGGAGACTAATTCCACTTGAGGCTCATCATATGTGTTATCGTCTGTTTGATCTAATTTAGCCTGAAGTCCACCATAGTTGTACTATCATAAAATAGCAAAAACAAGCATCAGAGACAAAAGCTTTGTTAGAATAAAAACAATATAAAAATAACTATGAAGTAACTAACCTGATCCATGAATAGAAGTGAGTGCCAGAATTGCATGGGTTCAAGCTCAATCCACTCAAATAAGTCTCTAGAAAACCATTAAATTTGGAGATCAGAGAATACAAAGAAAAAATAAAAGGAAATGTTTGTAGAGTTTAAGTAGGTTTGGTATTTCTTGGATAAGAGAACAACCTTTCTTGTAAAGCTTTGAGTAGACTATCACAGTAAGCTTGGGCTGCAAATAAGTCTGACTTTCCAGTATCAAGTATGACTTTTGAGAAGTTAGCAAATATAATGGTGGCACCCAACTTTCTAAATTCAGACAGCAGTAGTGCAAACACCTTTTGCATAACCTGTATGTTCATAATCAATAATCATACCCTTGTCAAATACACTATCTTTCACATTTTTCTTCAACTTAACTTTTTTTTTCAGATTAAATAATACCTTGTGAAGCATTCGATGAAGAGCTGGATCATGAAGAGCTGACCTTGGGCTATTTACACAAGTCAAAAAGTGTCAAAACTTGAATAGATATACAAAACATGAATTTTTAGAAAGATTAAATAAAAAAAGTACCTGCAGAGCCATCTGTATAAATGTTGCAACATTGCATCAGCAAATATATTTCCTGATGAAACAGCATCAGCAAGACATCTTTGAATCAATTGTTTGAGGACACGAAATGCAGATGAACATGATGTGGCCTCATCTAACCCTAATTGTTCATTGGGAAGATGTGATCCAGAGGTCAAATCATGGTCAAACCCAAATAAGGTACCTCCCTCCATTTCATTTATTTGGTTGCTTTTTAACAGAGCATTGACAGCCAGATGATGAATCTGTATCAATTACAAATATAAATTACAAGATTTGAGTGTAGTAATTTAGCTTTAAGAGTGACATTTTGTAGAAAAGAAAATTGCATACCTTTAGCTCAACTGTGACTTTCCTATAAGCACCTGGGTAAGTAAGAACAGGTTGATTGACCTATTTTTCAAAAGAGATGTGAATTAGATCATTAAAGAACCACATAAAATGCTAGATATTTATTAAATTCACTTAAAAGTTAATGTAGTTCTTGATACTGACCTCATCAGAGTAACAAGTTTCTTCTTCAGTATCCCCTCCAAGATCTGGAAATCCATTATCTGATACCCAAAGTATCTGCATATGTTATAAAAAACTTGAGGTAAATTAATGGATCTAATAGTATTATCATTTGTGGTTAAGGATTTGTAAGCATGTTGCTATTATGTGTACAGAAGATTGCAAGTACATTGCTATTATTGCTATTATCAATAAAAGAAATTGAAGCACGTTGCTTTTCGGTGTAAGGGAATGAAAGTAGATTGCTATTATGCATAAAAAGGGCAATGTATAATAGTAAACCAAAGACAACCTGTTGGTGATCACGTAAAGCTCTTGCAAAGAAGATATCTGCAGTGTGTATAAGCCAATCCAGTTCAAAGTTGCCTAATGGAATCTGTCGAAATTGAACAATTATAAACTTATAAATGAGAAAGAAGGAAATGAAAATTATATCTAGAAATGAATCAGATATATTAATATATAAATAATCTTACATGGGAGTATCTGGAAAGAGAGATTCTTTCATTCAACCAGCGAGGTGATGCAGCACAACGTTGCATCCCAATTTTTGCAGCAAAAGCTTGCCAAGAAAGAGTTGGATAGTGACAATCACGAGCATTTGAAGGAATAGAAACACATGGAAAATCATCCAAAGCTCTTATATTCAACTTCATTAACTTAACATCTGGGCATTCGATTACACCAATTGCAGGTCCATGAAGCTCATCTCTGTAAAAAAAAAGTTAAAAGTTTATGTTACTCTTTCTTTATTTATGTTTAGTATAATTTTTATAATCTCAATGTAATACCTAAATTCACTTATGGTTCTTTGAAAGATCCTTTCAGCATCTTTAGGGGTTCCAACATACTCCACCTGATAGTTTCCACTTAAAAAATTAAGATTTACTTCAAAATGAAATTTTGAGTTTAAAAAAGTTAAACCTCACCTTAAAATTGGAGGAACCTCTGGACATGGAAGATTCAACTGATAAAGCTTGGCAAGCATCACGAAACTGTTTATCTAAAATATTGGGAGTTAATTCTTTATTCTGGAAGGGGTTGACAATTACTGCATGGATGACTGAAGATGAAGGAAAGTATACAACATAGATTCCCCTTACTTCAGATATGCTGAAATGATAAATATATACAAAAGAAAATTAATTTTCACCCTTTTTTTAAAGTACCCGATGTATAACAGAAAACTGAAAGTTACCTATGATATAAGTAGAAGAAAGGAATTGGAGATTCAAGATAAGAGCACTCTGTAGTGGTTTTCATATGCAATTCACTCAGATTCCAACCCTCTTTTGCATTTCGTTTTTTAGCTGATTTATCCACTTTGCAAACACATCCAATTTGGAGAATTGAACTGAAATCCAACCCGACTTTTGTTTCATATATCCCCTGAAAAAGTATATACGATAAAGTAAGCTTAACAAGTAATTGAATAATCAGATAACCTAAATAAGTTATAACTGAATGATTATAAAAACAAATATGAAAATAAACTCACCTCCACTTCAGGATCTGCTAGGTGAGCAGCAAGTTTCCTGCTTTCTGTCTTAAACTGATCTTCATCAACTATGACCTATATAAAGTGTACTTATTATTAACCTCATTACGATTTTTGTTATTTCAAATGTAAGGGTAAAAAGGTCATTTTGTTTCATTCAGACCGTTTGTTCAGTCTATACTTTATCTAGAAAGACATGATTACCCATACAGGACTTAATGGTGAGAAAAAAAAATTTGTTTCTAAATGTAATATCAATAGACCTACCTCAATGAGGTTATGAGAATGGTGTCCATGAGGAAGAATCTTGTTGACACGTCTTCCAGGAAAGTCTTCAGTTACAGGAGCTTTAGAATTAAGGTAAAATACTCTTGGAACTTTTATAGCAATCTTATGCATCCTTCCATCCGCAACAACCCAACCAAAAAACTGTCCAAGTTCAGAACTTGGAACAAGTTGAATTATCTGCCCAAAACGACAATTACAAAAGAGTCAGGGGCATAATGGGTATAAATATAATGGATACAATTCCAAATGGATAAGAATATATTACCTGCCAATGGCTGCGTGTAAGGGCAAGTTCATGTCTTTCAAAGTACGAATTTACCCCAGTTCTACCCTGAGCTTGTTTTTTATTTGACACGCCACTACGGATCTCAGTAACTCCATTCCTTTGGGTATTTTTGTCCAAACTGTCCAACTTTTGTTTCTTCTTTTTTTCACGAACTTGTTTCCATTTTCTTTTTCTTTGATTAAGCCATCCTTGGTAATCCACATGTCTGTCTATATTATCCTCCACAGGGATATCAACCACTGGATTCGTCCTTTGACCATGGTCAACTTTTTCCTTGGAAGAACTTGTTTTACCATTAGTTTCATAAGAACGAACAACAGGTCTAGGGGTAGAATTGGAAGATTTTCCTTTGCTCCCAAAATCCTCCAAGTCCACAGCTTCCTGTTCTTGAATTACATGTTCTTTTCCATTTGTGTCCTTTCTCACCTCCTCTTCATTGGCCTTTTTCATTGAACTAAACATGACATTTAATTTTCTTTGCCTCATTTTGTCATCCTTTTCACGAACCTTCTTGTGTAACCATGGAGGATGAACTACTCTTGGAACAGGATTTGAAACCTGACATAAATGATTATATTCCACTGTGAATACAGTTTTAATATATAAAGTATAACCGATATTGGTCTCTATATGTAGAGAATAAAAAAATTATGAATATTATTACTCCATAAAGGGATTATTAAAAATGCTATACCTTCTGCATTGCTGCAGGAATAGTAATGGTTTTTTGAATAGCAGAGCTAAGACGT
Organism: Lactuca virosa; assembly: GCF_052849685.1. Classification (NCBI taxonomy): domain Eukaryota; kingdom Viridiplantae; phylum Streptophyta; class Magnoliopsida; order Asterales; family Asteraceae; genus Lactuca; species Lactuca virosa. The sequence continues at coordinate 76,646,717 of NC_136431.1, forward strand.
TGTTTGTAATATTCCCAGTCAATAATAGACCGAATGCCAATATCTGATGAGATTTTACACCACTTTTTCACATAGAACTTCATAATTTCTGCAAAAAAGAAATAAATAAGCATGTATATAAGTTTTTGTACGTTTAAATTATTTAAACAATGTAAACATAAAGGCGTAGAGTTTTTTTACCTGGGTCAGTTTCAAATATTGCAACAGGAACTGCACGTTCACTCACCGGGGTCCCCTGTTGACATACAGATTAAAATTTATGTCAATAGTAGAAAATTTAAAACAAAATAATAAGAGTAGAAAATCAACTTTACACATGCTTAAAGCTCTAAACATTAATTATAATCTCAACTTTACACATGCTAAAAACCATAAACATTATTGAGTGCCATACTTATTACGCGTTTAAACATAGGCAAATTGCTGTAAATAGCAACGCACTTTAACTTTTTTTATCAATAAAGATATTGTACTTTACTTTTTACCCATAATAGCAACTTACTTTTGTTTTTTACCCATTATAGCAACATACTTCAATTTTTTAACAATGATAACAGTATGACCCATAATAGAAACTTCAAAAAAATGCTACTAATAAGGGTCAAAATAGTAAGTATGTTGCTATTATGGATTAAATATTGTTAGTAATGTTAAAAAAAGGTATATACCTTGCTATTATATGTTAAGCACTGTAATTATGTTGCCATTATTAGAAAAAGTTAAAGTGCATTGCCTATATTGGTATAATAAGTAAAATATGTTGTCACTTCTCGCAATTTGCCCTTTACACATTATTTATAAAATCAAATTTACAAATCTAATAGCTGTAAACGTTATTTCGGTTGCATGATTATGGATGTAGAATGCATAAATCAAATATCTGTAAGTAAGCTTTTTTAAAAGATAAATTACACAATTACCTTTGGTTCACATGCAACAACATATTGGCAACGAAGTCCTTTGTCTTTAACCATGGTATCACCAAGAAAATCAGCCAAACGTTTTGCTGTGGTTACAGCACATGATTTCTGCACTCCATAATCTACTAAAGACTTGCTCATTGTGCTCGATTCTGATATGTAATCAAGCAATTCACTATCTGCAATATCATTCCCTTGATTCTGAAAATATATACTAATTAGTAACAAGACCAAAATAATATACAGAAAATTGCAAAAACTCAGCAACTTACTTTGCTCGTGCTACCAATATGGGAAAGATAACAAAAACATGGTAGAAAACTTTCAACAAAGGAGATTAAGTAAACGCTAAAAATGGAAAAAATGAAGTTTGGTTTACAAATTACATACATCAAGAAGATCAAGCCAGCGGTTTGCAACAGAAGCAACTGCAGAATAGCATTCCTCTAAAGTTGACCCGTGAAGAAATTTGTCAAAGAGCTCAGCCTGAAAAGAAAAGTATATCAAGAATTATGAATAAAATACATGAAAGTCAATGTATTAAAAAACCATAAAGTCAAACAAGTTTGTTAGAGAAAGAGAGTGTACTTGGAAAACTTTAATGAGCTTTAGTTCACCCCTTCTCTTTATCTCAAAACCTTTAAGCTCAGCAAGGGTACCATCGTCATTAAAAACAGCATACCTTTTTTTAATCAATTTATTCTCTTCTTTAGAAGCAGGAAGAATCATTGCCTACATTCACAATAAATATCATGATTAATAATTAATAATTGTCAAAATATGAGGTCACTTTTAGGATTTAACTAATTACCTTATATGGTCCATCCACTTCAAATTCAATTGAACATTCACTGTGTGTTGTGTATGTTCTGTTGATAGGATCTTTGAGAGTCTGATGAAAAAAAAAATAAGATGTTTGTAGTTTGTAGAATATATATTTCTAACTTCTAATAAGCTATATAAAATATAAAAAGAGGATTTATATTTTATCTAACCTGGTATTGGTCATTTGTGTTGTTTCTTGCCACATCAACATTGAGCATAACACATGGATATGAGATTGTAAACTTCTTCTTTGAGTCTCTGTGATCAAATTTTCATAAAAGGGCATAACTGTCAACATCAAATCATGATGATCATTTTCCAAATAATTAACTAGGTATGAAAAAGAGGATACCTAAATTTAAAGGTAAAGTTTTCCGGAAATGACCCTGGCAAAACACACCAGATACCATCTGTGTCTAATTCTAGAGGTTTTCCAATTTTTTTAACAAGTTCATGGGCATTCTGGATTATTTTTGCTCCAGTATATGTAACAACTCCAGCCATTTCCATTGAATACCATCTTGCACCTCTGTAACAATATCATTTTATTTTTATATTAAATAATAAAATATAAAATCCCTATGTACAAGTTGAAACTTAGTGTAAAAAAACATACTTGCGCATGACATATCCATAGAAGGAATTCAAAATACATTTATGAGCAAGCTGAAGAGAATCATAGAGAACCACCATATCCTGCAATATTAATAAAAAACTATAAAAACCCTAAACACTAACAATTATTATTACTTATTACAGTATAAGATGTTTTAGTGAAGATAAAATTACTTGTGCTTCCTGGATCTTAATAGGATTTCCACTAGCTTTTGCTTCTGACAACTTCCCTTTCCATAATTTATTAAGTCCTTTATATTCATATCTTCTATCACGAAAACTATAAAGCACAAAAATAACATGTTATAAAAACAAATACAGACAATTATATTATCAGTCTAATTTGCAAAATTAGTTAAATGCTTGCCTTCTGACAGTATCAACATAAAATGCATTTTCACGCATGCAAATCCCTGCTTCTCTAGTTTCAGTATGTGGCTTCTCAAGCACTCGTTTATACGCCTGTAACACGCATCATAAAATGTTATAATAAAGAATGCTGACATGTCATGTCACATAAAATTTAAAGTTTATAATATGGAAAATTATATATACCTTTTGGCAGTATTTCTTTAAACGATCTTTCAGCTTCAGTTGTTGGTCCACTTTAGGCAGCTCAAGGAACGACTTTGATTTGAAGCCATCAACAGCAACAACTTCGGATTCAATTTGCCTCTTCAAATGATAGTAATCACTAATACCCAAATTTTAAAATCAATAAATAGCTGTTAGTAAATTAAGTTACAATGGAGGGGTAAATCCGTAAATAAGGTACCTTCTCTTTGCTGTGTATGTCTCTCCACGCCACTTCCATTCAAGTTTCCTAAGACAAGTTTTCCCAGGGCGATTGAAATCACATGCAGTGCACACCTCATCTGTAACTATTGATGGTGGCTGACATGGCACATAAGTATTTGTTAGGTAAAATACCAGCTTTTTTTAATGGTAAATTGTGAGTAATAGGCTAGCAACCTATCCTTTATCTTAATTTTTAAAAAAACTGATTGATGTGCATACCTGAAGTCTGTTTGTTAATATAATATTGGGATACATAGCAGCAACATCAAGATGATAAATAAGGGGACATTCTTCTCGTGTAGGTTCATCTCGTAATGATGCAAGCTGCAGAAATAAATGTTTCATAAAGACTTTAATTCACCAATAAAATACAAAAAATTGTCAATTAATTATTAACATTACCTTTTCTGTAATAGCATCCTTTACTTCATCGTAATTTGAGACTGTTTCAATGTCCATTTTACCCTCCACTTTAATAGCATATTGAAGATCCCGATCAAGGTTGTCGATAAGTTGCTGTGAAAAAAGATATAATTTAAATCTTTTAGTTATCAGCCCAAGTGATTAATAACTGTAAAAATTAAAATACAATAAATAAGTTCTAAATTACAGTGAAAGCAGATGAATCAAGTTTGAAAGAAGTTGGAAGGTCGGATCTGAAAACACCAGTTTCCAAACACTCCACATGGCCACCAATGTATGTCTCACTCTCCAAAAGGCGCCCATTATGAAACTTTTCTGCTTCAGATTGGTGCTTGTTTGGACATACAACATTTGCCACGTATGCCTGCATGTACATTAACACCAAAATTATGTATAAAAAGAAAGTGTTCTTTGATGTATAGAGCTCACATAAGGTGATATTATAAAATAGAGCAAATTATGAATAATAGCAGCATACTTTACTCTCCTTACCAATATGGACAATGTACTATTATAAGAAAATAGAAGTACATTGCTATTATGGACAAAAAAATACAGTATGTTGCATATATTGTAAAAAGAAAAAAGCAAATTAATATTTCCTGCAATTTACATGTATATAATATGTCCAAACCACATACCTCAACCATGAGAAGCATTTCACAGAGGGTCCCACTTCCTTTACGCAAGACTTCATCAGGAGGCATTGGTATTATAGTTGCAAGGGAGAAAATGAAGGGATGAACATATGTCATATACAAGTAGTATGTTGACACAGCATCAGATACTGAATATGAAGCCATCGTCTGAAATAAACCAAGTTTTTATTTTTCCGAAAATGGAACATATAAGAATTGTTCTAGAAAACTTAAAATGCACCATAGAAATATGTTATTTCTACAAATGTATACCTGTGGTTTTTCCATTGCAAAACGAACCATATCTTCAGGATTTACCTCCAATGGATCATAGCCCAATTTGGCTTTAGTGACAGCCTGATATCATAGTAGAGGGTAAATTCAGTTGTAAATTTGAACAATATTTGAATACTGAAATATATTATAATAATGATAATAATAATTACCTTCAAACCATGGCTTCCTTGAGGTAGATAACTATCACGTTTGACCCATGCAAAACAATCCAGATGACATGCAAATTTAGCACGACATTCACCTTGCACTGTGTCACATTGAAACCCTAGCTCCTGCACCCAAAAAAAATTGAGCAATAAATAATAATAACAATCATTATTCTAGTATATTTTAAATTGGCCTTCAAATAGATAACTTGAGAATTTAACATTGACATACATCCTTCATTATCAGGCCATGATGAGCTGCCCTTCTTTCCATGAATGGCCAATCAAAAAAGTCACCATTGTATGTGACATAAATACCAGGTTTCACCTCTGCCATATGAGCAAACCATGATTTGATAAGTTCTTCCTGCAAAGAGAGATTAAATTCTTGAATCAAAGGATGCATATCAGGTACCAGATAAATAAAATCTGAAGGAATATTCAGAAATCACACCTCATTCTTCACATTTGTCACTTTAAAGTATCCTTCAAATTCAGCCTTCGGTGTATATTCCAAATCCTCTATATCTTCACCAACACACTGTAACAAAACATTATAGTGAATAACATACATCAGAAAAAAAAAATCAAAAATAGTGATGTGTTTATTGTACCTACCTCTCTATTAATAATCAAATATCCTTTTCCATCAACCATGTATGAAATCATCATAACTAAATCATATTCAGCATCTGGAAATTTTAAAGGAAGCTTTGTTGTCTCTATGTCAAATGCACAGACATGAACTTCAGCACGCTGCAGGAGATCATGCCTCCTTTCTAACTTAACTCCATCACTTGACACACTAACATCATACCACAATCCGGATCTTACATCTGAAAAGTATCATCAAGAGTAAGATAAAGTGAGATGTGTTACATTTTATAAAACAATGATATGATATAGAAGAAGTTTATTATAAGATAAAGTTTTCACCATTATCAATGGCAAAACGAACATGATAAGGCACATCATACTCCCGTAGATCAGAGATGCAATCTATAAAATCTTGAATTCGTTCTTTGCTGTAAAGTCAACCAATCAGGTCAGCAACTTATTTAATTTGAAAGATTAATGATTTTGCAATTGCTACAGTCTGACTTTCCATCATGAAATGCATACCTTTTTCCTGACATTATGGACTCATATGCCTCTGAAGCATTAAACTTTTCTTGATTTCTTTCAACCACGTGCATCAGGTCACGCTTTACCTCCATCAATTGTTGTACAGTGTCAAATGATATCTTTAAGTAAGTTTTCCTCAATCCAGAAAGATGGTTTTTCTGCCATTAGCATCGAATAAATTATTTGTATAGTTTTTGCAACATGGGTTGATTAAGGGAATCAATAATTACTCAAACAAAAACAAGATACATAAGTATCATCAGCTAGCATAGGAAAAAAGACAATAGACAGACAAATATAGAGCATAATACAATGACTTACAAGATCAAGGTCCTCTTTCTCTACTATTTGAATATCAGCAACTTTCCCTTCATATCTTCTTCTTAAATATGCATCAACATCCATTTCCATCTTATCCTATAAGTTTAAACAGCACGAAATTTAGAACAATTAAATGAAATGGCATGGCTCAATGATTGATTTAGCATATGTCTCAAGTTATAGCCTCGGAGCAAAGACCATTTCCATATAGGCATACCTTCGTAGCAGCATAAAAATAAGGTCTGAACTTGTACTTGGCTTTAAAAGTCGAACCATCCTATTATCACCATCAATTAGAGATTAAATATCACTTCCATTACATTAGGGCAAAAAATCAATTATATAAAAAATTCACCTGGCAAACGAAATATAGATCGACACAGCTATATTCTCTCTGCGTATCTTGGTCCTCCCACGATGACTATATAGAAAAATGAAATCGAGTCAATGAGGTCCAACCATGCTTCAATTCAGAAATGATTTCAGGAAAACAGAACTGTATGAGCTTACAGTAGAAAATGTGAGTAGCCAGCCGAGGCGCTTTTCTCCTTCGGTGAATAGATCAAAGCCGAGCTTGGTCTCGAGCTTTTCTTCGGTCGATAGAATGAGTTTCTGCTTCTTTGAAATCCTTGTGTCTTTGCGGTCTGCTCTTCTTCGATTATCGCCGTTCATTTTTGGAGAAGTGTTACAGTTAATCGCGTAAAGAGATCTGGATATTACACCGTAGATAGATGTAAAGAACCCTCGATGAAGGCGGATTTGGGGCGGGGATGAAAATGAGAGGGAGAAATGGCTGCTAAAGTTTTCCCGCTCTTTTGTCAATGTGATATGTAGACTGTGGAGTGTTCCAAATGACGTTTTTGTCCCTCCGATTATAAAATAGATATATCTGTCGTGAATCGTTGAACTTGTTTAATTATCAAGTTCTATAGACTGTGGAGTGTTTCAAATGATGTTTTTGTCCCTCGGATTAAAAAATAGATAAAAATCCAGAGATTTTGGCAAATGCATCTTAAAAGCTATTTTTAGATTTGGATACAAGTAAAAATGAACTTTTTGGAAAAGTCAGAAAACCTGACTTTTTGTAACTTTTCCAAAAATGACTTTTACACCCTAAAAAGCTAAGCCAAACACCCCCTTACTCAACTCATTTAATTACTTTTGTCCAAATCTTTCTCACATGTTTAAAGTTTTAATCTCTCAACTAGTAAATACCGGAAAAACTAGTAGTTGGGATGCAAAATAGTTAAATTCATAGTAAGTTTAAAGTAGGGATGTCAAAAAGTATCGTAGGACCCGTTTTCGTGGGGATGCACTCCACGTCCCGTTTGCTCTCATTTACATCCCTAGTTTAAAGGGAAAAAAAAAGGAGTTAGGGAGCGGGGGAGGGATCATGAGAAGAAAGTAGTAGTTGAGGGCGTTTTATAGTTTAAGGAAGAGCCGAAAAACTGAAAATAAAGTCAATTAGTTTCCACATTGACTAAGGTCTTGTTTGATAGTTTATGTCCGGGAAAGTGTTGTCTGGGAAATTGTTGTATCGGAAAGTATTTTGACTGGGAAAGAAGTCATGTTGTTTGATTGTACATCTAATTGACTGTGCTAAATGATGAAAAATGATAATATTACCATGTTAGTATATACTATGATGGATGAAGTTGCTGAATAATTATAAAAATATACAAATTGTCATACAAAATCAAAATTACACAATAATCATTTAAAAATCCAAATAGAATGTCGATTAAATTGTTTTTTTTTCAAGTTGATGTTACGTTGTTATTTTTTCTAACAATTTTAATTTATTTTATAACTCAACATGTGATTCTTGACCCGGTTTGTCTAATAGTGGTGGGATTGATGAATTTTTAAAAAATATATTAGGATGATGGTGGTGTTGTCCAAAAAAATAAGAATTAATCCAATAAAAATGAATTAAAAAATTACCTAAAAAAACTAATAATCCAATAAAGTAATATTTATTAATATATAAATATTATATATTTATAAATAATATTTTTTAATATATAATAATCCAATAAAAAGAATTAATCCATTAAAAAGAAATTTAAAAAAATTATTTAAAATAAATTAATAATCCAATAAAATAATATTAATTAATAGATAAATATTATATATTAAAAGTAATATTTATCAATATATAATAATCAAATAAAAAAGAAATTAAAAAAATCATTTAAAAGAAATTAATATTCCAAGAAAGAAAGAAACAGAGTTTGGGGCATAATTGTCTTTTCAACCTATTATGCCAAAAAAGATATGGTTTTAGAGCTTTCTGGAAAAGATATATCTTACCGGAAAATACCTATTTTTTGTGCATATCAAACAGTCTTTCCGGTCCATTCAGCCAGAAAGATCTATTTGGACCTGAAAATATGTCTATCAAACGGGGGCTAAGCCAAAGTTTTTCTTTTACATATTATTTGGTTTTGGATCTTTCTAGTTTATGTATATTATTCACAAAACTTCTGTGTAAACGAACTTATCCGTTTCGATCCATATTCAAGTTGAAATTCATAAGTTTAATTTTACTCATTTAATTTTTATGTCGTTTCGCTTTTTAATTAAACGAATTGAAAAATCTTACCCCAAACTCTTCTATTTTGTGTAAACGCTACCTTTAAAATAGATTATTAATAAATAAATAAATAAATAAATAAAACAAGAGATAGGAAAAAATAAAGTCATTAATATTGGATCGGTCCATTACTTATGAAGCCCAAAAAACAAAGAATGGAAATGATATACATGTAGAAGCCCAAAATACAAACAATAGAATCGATAATATATTCATTCATACCTAATAAAGGAATCATTATTAATATATTATGATTATGACATGTGGGATCTTTCCAACCCATAATTTTATCGATTTTACCCTTCTATTCTTTTAAATTCACAGAGCATAAAATCCGGATGATTCGTCTTTCTTAATATATCGTCTTTCCTTTTGGTGTTAATAAAAAAATAAGCTATAACCACCATATATAAGTATATTAACCTATAATATTTTCAATGCAATCCATCATCAACATATTTCCATATATTTATAATTACTTTAAGCTTTAACTTTTAAAAATAATGATTTTTATATTATTTAATATGGAATACTTCTAATATTAATTAAACAAATTTTGAAGCACGTAAGAAAATCTAAATTAATTTGATTACGATTAGATAATATCATGCATTATAGTACATGCATTCTCCTATAAAATAACAAAATCTGAGCAACTTTTTACAACCAACATATATTCATGAAACGATATGGGTCTCCGATCTATTCGGCTCTTAAAGAATTCGATCAACTTTTAGAGCCCGAAATGTTGATCGGTCCTGTGATTCAAGCAATTAATCGCATGTTGGCATGTTTTATGGTATACTTGAAGCCATTTACTGTAAGTTGTGATAAATAATGATAGGTGGCTCCCCCGTACCGTCAAGACGAAAGGAGTAAGACTTAAGATGGTAAGAGGACTAGAATATAAAAAGACTTGTGATTGTTAAAGATGAACTCATTATGACTAATGTTGTTATGAACTTATTTTCTTTAATTTGCTTTATTTAAGAGTTTCGACACATATGTATCTCACTAGGCTTTTTAGCCTAACATAGTATTTTTGTAACGCCCGTGTTTCAGGGCTAAGCAGTAGTAGATGATGTAATAGTCTATGTCAACTATTGTAACCTTTTTTGAAGTAATAAAGATGAATTATTTGAGTATTATGTGAATTATGTGCATTTATGTGCTTATTACTTATTTATAAATGTATAATAAATAAAGGATAAAAATAAGCGTCAAAATTAAAGTGTGAGATAAATCCGATATCTTTACATAAAGTTGTAGTGGTCGAAACAAGGATTCCTGAGATATAAAGAACGCCGAAATCCGAGTTATAACGAAGAAGTTATGACCCGTCGAAATTTCGCGACGGAACCGACACGGCACCGGGAAGACGTAAATAGTGAATTTATGATAGATGACTTTTTAGCCTTAGTGATCTAAACAAAAGTACACTTATACGTTAAACCGAGAACATGCAAAAAAAGAACGCCCAAATCTGACTTCGTATGAGAAAGTTATGAATTTTCTAAGATTTGGCACAGAAGTGCACGACCCGAAACTCGAATTTTAGATCGAGCGGTTTTTGGCCTATGCGACCTAAATGAGAGTTGAAGATCTCATTAATAGGAACTCAACGGTAAAAAGACAAACGAAAATGGAGTCTGTATGTAGAAGTTATGAATTTTACGGAGCTCGTATGCGAAAGTTATGAATTTTTGAAAATCGGTTGATTTCCACCCTGTGTGCGATGCCACGTGTCAGCACCAGGCGAAGCCTTGGAGCCTACGCATGTTCACGACGTGAATTGAAGTTTCACGACATGAATTCTACCCATATAGCCTATAAATAAAGGGTCGGGGAAGCTCATTCCTCACACCTTTTACCCTCTCTTTCTCTCTCTAAACTCTCTCTCTAACCCCCCAAAAGGCCAAAACCCCCTAAAAGCCTAGGTAAACCCCCTAGCACCCGAAGGAAGCCCCGAGGCTCCCGAAGTCCCGAGAAAAGGAGCCTTTCGGCTCGGAAACGCTGCTCCAAGCGAAACCCGATTTTCGAGAAAACCCGCTGTAAGTGAGCTACGCCTACGCTATTTTTAATATAGCTTTTAATTAATTATAGTAACGTTATTAGGACCTTATAATAATTATTTGGGCTATTATTATGAGTTATATAAGTGTCGTTATAATATCTTTTTTTAACCACTCGCGGTACAGGGAATATGGTTTAAAGGGCCGCATAGGGTTGTTGGAATTCAGAAGTGCTATATGCCAAAATGGTCTTGCCCTCCGGTGTTTTATGTTTGGACCCTGTCTGTACATAGTGGGTGAAGAGTATTGTTTAACGCTTATATAATAGTAATAATAGTTAGACTATTAATTAGTCTCGGCGAATATTAGACTAAACTCTAGTGGTAATGATATTAGGTTCTGTCAAAGGAGTTGTATAAAGTAAACAAAGTGTTGTCCGAGTACCGAGTCACGACCTTATCAGGTGAGTGCATAGTTACTTTCATCTTACACATATATATGAAGTATTTTATATAAATTACGTGCAGGGCCGGTCCATAGGTTTTTGATACCCTGGGCAAAGAAGCTTAACAATGCCCCTATATCTAAACCGAAACCGTAAACTTATCCAAATGTCACTAATGATATTTTCATTTAGAAACTCATATCCATACATTTTTTATTTAACTCATACCATACAAACTAAAAATTATACTATTAAAACTAGAAATTGAATGTTAACCGTTTTATATAGTTTTATTACTAATATTCTTTCCACAATCTTCAATGTGTATTGGTCAAGGCTGGAAATATAAAAAGATGTTATAACGCCTCGTGGTTGAATCAAAATGCCACCATAAAACAATTAAGAATAAATGAATAATTGGATATATTTTGGGTCCGTAAACTCTAAAAGTTAAAAATTATAACTAAAATTGTATTTGCATTCGTTCTTCAAGCAAAAACACAGTCTTGACTCTTAGTCCATTAAATAACTAAATGAACTAACAATTAAAAAAATACCATTATTTCCCGCACAAAAATGGCAAACCAAACAAACACGCCTATTTTAGAAACAAAAATGATATTAGAATCAATTAGTCATTATTTAATTAAATTAACAAAATTACAAAATCACAAAATTGAATAAAGAAAAACTAAGTTACTAGTTTACTACAATAAAAATAAGAATTTACGATTTATGAGTTATGTTTTACCAAGTCTTCAAGCCAAAGGGAAACTAGGAAAATTCTTCATCTGCTTGGCAAATTAGTCTGTCAAGAATCAAAGTCAAAGAGAAAAAAAAACAACAATATATGTGTTTTCTATAATTAAAACAAAGGGCAACAAAAACAAAAGTGATTAGAAAACAAAAAAGTGAAAGACCTAAACGAGAGAACCAAAGTTTATGTTTTTATTTTTATTTTCAAGATGTCAACTGATCTGGAAAATGAGAAAAAGAATAGTTAATCAGAAATATGAATCATTTATGAAAAAATTATGTAAAATAGCAACAATGGAAAATTTATACCTACTTCTTCCTTCTAATGAGAAATCAGAATAATCATAAAACAAAAATTCAGAAGTTCAATTGATTATTATAGGATACGCCTCAAAACAGAATCACAGAGATTTAGGAATTACCAAATAAGAAGTCTTCAAACTGTATCATGGAACTCTTTCAAATACAGAAATCTAAACCGAAGGCTTCGACCTAGTCTCCAACAGTACAACTTCGAACTACAAATGTCGTAACCATACAAATCGAAAATGGGATTCACTAAATCAGAATAGTGATCAGATAAGGAGAATATGAGAAAAGAATCAACAAAACAGAAAATGGTATACCTCAAACGTCAATGAATCACCAAATCAGAGAAGGGAAATTGGAATCGCCAAATCCTTAAAAGCCACAAATTGATGATGACGCTCCCCGATCTTCTACGCTTCCAGATTTCTAGGTGTCGATTGGCAATCAACCAATCACACATACAGATTACAGCTTTCCCCCAGCCAATTATTTTGATTTTCCCACCCCAGCTCCCACGCCTTGCGCTGGAAAAGAGTACCGGACTATTTTTTTTGGGCCAAAACATATGTACTGTTAATTATTTGACTAAGATGATGCCCCATATTTTTTGCTGCCCTGGGCCTTAGCCCATCTCGCCCATGTATGGGGTCGGGCCTGATTACGTGCTATGTGTGCATATTATCTGTATACTTGCTATCTATGTTGGATGAATGATTTTATACATGTTTTAAATGATTTAAATTGTATATGTATTTTATATCTACAAAATGTGTTGGGTAAAACATGAGTAGATGTAATAGTTGTTGTGTGATAAAATATAATAATGAGAGGCCTCGATGATGTTGTTGTTGATTCTGTCATCTAGCGGAGTATGGATGACGACCACGGACTATTCTAGACAGTCCAGTGGAACGCTAGCAGGCTCGCAACCTGTAGGTGTTTGTGAACGATGTGTTCACCGGTGTACTCCATCCCCCTCATGGTTGCCTTAAGGACATTTATTGCTAAGGAATACCCTTAGCAGTAGTGTCCATCCCGATGATGATCCTTAGGCTAGGTCCCTTATGATAGGTGTTTAGGGACATAAAGTGAGGATAACGGGAACGGGTAATCGGGTTATTGTTGGTTGATGAAATTAAATAACTTATTTGTTGTGGGTTGAAAACCCTATGTGCTCACCAGGCTCCCAAGCTTGACCCACTCAGTTTCATGTATTACAGGTAGTGGCGCTCGAGCATAGATGTGATGTTTTGGATGAGGGATTACGGATATAGGCATGTAGATATGAAATAATGTAGTAAGGCTTATATTGTACTGTTTATGCTTTTGATATGTATCGAACATGACATCCCGAGTCTTTTTAATGAAATACATTTCTACGAAAATTCTTTCATAAATCTTTATCATATTTTTGTTTTGGGAACAAATTCCGCAACACTTTTATGTAAAATGTTACTCTGGTTTTCAAACAAGCATAAACAAAATCGGTCTTTTCTGGCCGTGAAAATGGGGATGTCACAATTTTGATGTGTGTCTTTGGTGTATGTCAGTAGGAATGCTCTAGATTTGCCCTATAGTTTTTAGCATTTATCTATTATGTGTGATTGGCTTAGTCGGGTAAGCTTTTACTTATGAGTTGGTATACATGAGTTGACATCCCTAGAGTTTTTAATTATAAACATTTAAAAAAACATATGCTTTAAAATTTGGGAATTGTCGATTTTAAATAAGCGATTTGTTTAAATTTGATTTTAAATGATTTTGAAAATAACTAAAAAAATGATGAATGTCATAATATAAGGGAGTGTCCATTTGAGTTTTTTTTTTAAATAGAGATCTTGAGATTTTTTTATTCATATATGATCACTCGACAACCATATATGGATAATCTAAAGGAAATAGACATATTTGAATAATAATATATAATTTAATCAAAACATGATAGAGATATAAATATATATAAATCATATATGATTACTCTTTTTCTTTTGTGATTATCGAGTAATTGACTATAGATGGCCTTTTGTATCTCTTTTTTTTTTCTTCAGAAAACCCCATTACTGAAGACCCCAATTTGATTGTTATTTATATGCGACTAAAAATCTAGAGTTAATTGCTATTTTAGGTGGCGGTGTATTTAGGTTTGGAGCCCGTCATGGCATTCATCTGGGCCTGATTTTGTCTCATCTCGTCCTGATTTCCAAATTCAGCTAGTAGGCTACAATTTGAAGAGGTTGTGGTCCATGGTTTTGTCATACTTCCAACACCTCCTCATATAAAGCTCCTTTTACCAAGGTGTAACACCTCAGATTTTAAACCAAATTTTTCATTTTTAAATTACCAAAATAATGTTCATAAACCAAGTCATCAGAAACATAAGTGTCATATACAAATCATCATCACAAAATATCAGAGTATCACATACTGCCCTGGTAACAAATCTTCCAGCGAGTGTGTACAATCAGACCTTCGCCTTCTCGTGATCCTCACAAGTACCTAAAACATATATATCAACAACCGTAAGCACGAAGCTTAGTGAGTTCCCCAATATACCACATACAGCACAACATAAATAAACAACTATGGGTTATCAGCAACCCTGGGGACTATCGGCAGTCCCAGTGGGGAACAACACACCCTATGGGTTATCATCAACCCTGGAGACTACCTGCAGTCTCAGTCACACATAAACAACATAATACATAATAACAATTAGACCCAGTTGGTCATCACAAATACAATTATTCTATCACACATGTAAGAATAAATGAGGAGACTCACCTGATACTGATGACGAATAAATCTCACACCCGAACTGCCGGAACTAGACTCTGCCTAATAACACAATAATTAACCCTAATTAATAATTAACATCCATAACTCAACTCGCAAGTCCAAATCACACAATTAAGACCCATAAGGGAAAAAAGACCATTTTGCCCCTCCCATTGTCCAAAACCCTAGATCTTGAAGTCAGCAAGATTCAACTGCTCAGCACATACGTTGGACGTACTCTCCTCCTACGCGGAGCGTACTCGAAAATCAGGCGGGATCGGGGTCACACCTGGCTACGTTGGGCGTAGCCATTAATACGCAGGGCGTACACCGTCTGACCCCAAATATCACGCCAAAATGGTATTAATCGTTAAGACATGCATCCATACTCATATTTGACCTTCTTAGAACGTCTTAACCCATAAAGACACCAATTTTAAGCCTTTGCATGGCTAGAAAGGACCCAATACACAAAACTCTAACTTCCATCACACTCTAAGTCACTTAACTAATGCATGGGCCAAAGGAAATGATCAAGCAACCATTTTTATGAATCTACAATACCTATTATGCATGAAAGGACAACTAATATGCTTTAGAGTGCTCCATACTCACAAAGGTCCAAGCTTCGGGACAAAAAGCTCATAAAAACTCATTTATGGAGATCTAAAAGGAAACATATCAAGGTATAAACTTTAAACCTTCAAAAGATGCACAAGGTGAACTAGTTTCTGGATCTACCAGCTTACAAGCAACACCTCCTTCTTCAATAGCCTTATTCTTCAACAAGTGAGCACCAAAATCACTAATAAGCTCAAAACTCTCACACACAAAGCTTAGACTCAAGATTAGGGTTTTGAGGGAAGGGTGGCTGAAACGTCCCAAAATTAAGACAAAAAATTCCCGTTCTTAAATTAATAAAACTATTATCCAAAACATCATCGTAAAACCAAGGTGGAACAAAGTGTATCAAATACATCATTGTTTGGTGGTCAAACCAACAAATAATGGGATAAAATAATAACAATAAAATGCAAATCACTGCTACTACTTACACTAAAGATAGTATAGAGTAAGCAGGGTCGGTCCACAAGAATACGAGACTTTTTATTTAGCCATATTTTCACACATCATACAATTAATGTTTAAGTGGGGGATTATGTTTCAATTTAAATTAAACTTCATAAACAAACGAGATTAATGATAAAATTCAATAAAATAAATACATTTCCGATTCTGATTCCTATACATGTGTTGTGTTGTAAAATGTAAAATGATTGTGATTCATGTTCAATCTAGGTTGGTAATTTAGATATTAATAAACTCTAATATCCAAGTTGACAAAAGTGTTTTATTCAAAACATGTTCTTCAAATAAAACTTCATTTACTTGATCCAATTCAAATAAGCCATTGCATTAAATCATTAAATGACATTAAGTTCTTGCAACAATTACCAACAATGTCCAATATTCCTCATAAGTTCGGGAATATGAACATCTAATATTTGATTACACTAATTTTGATCTATTTACAACCAACCAAGTGCATGTTACTAATATCAAATCATAAAACATATACGAATTTGACAATTTGATTAACTAGACTGATAAGAACCCTAATTTATTGATCAAGTGAAAAAGAGAACCAATCAAACACATAATTAAGATCAAATCAAAGATTACTAGATGATAAATATAAAGTTCGGTGCAAATTACAACCTAACAACAAACACTTAAGAATCCAAAATCAGAAATGATAAAGAAATCAGCCACACATGTCTAAGTTAAACTACAAATTCAACAAGTTTGATCTTCAAATTAACTTACAAAATGCAAATTAAAGTGTTTCTAAATGATCTTATTCAAGCTACCAACTAAAATCTTCTTCTAAGAGTCGTCCTTGATGTTTTGGAATGAATATGAGCCTGTCTGATGGTTTAAAGTCTCGAAATTCGATCATAAAATAAAACTGTCCTGGAAGTTATACGACAAACACGGCCCCGTGTCAAATTGTGAAGAAATGACACGACCCTGTGTCATTCAAAAAGTTGGGAGTTTTCTCATTCGCAGCCACTTGTCGTTGATAAACCAATTGACACGACCCGTGTCAACTCTTTTGTGACAAATTCTTGTTTTCTTCAATTTTGCTCCGAAAAATCCGCATCTTTGCTTCCGGTCCTTTTTCACCATCCCGATTCATCTCCAACCTCCAGAACCACCTGAAATGGCATAAAAAGTGTGGAAATAAAGTGTGCCAAATTTTGTCCCAAAAACAAGTAAAATGCATGGATTATTACTAAATTGAAATGCAAAAGAGTGAATTAAACATGCTTCAATAGTGCATGAAATGCACTTGACAATCATAAAATATCAGAGTAATCATAAATGCGAGATGAGGAGGTGTGTGCATTGCAATCATCTTGGATCTTCCCATTCGAACCATAAGTACCTGAAAACATAAACTGAAAATAGTAAGCATAAAGCTTAGCGAGTTCCCCAAAACACCGCATACCATACATTATAAACACATAATGGGCCCCTCTCGGCATCGAGCCCCGCCCTATATATATATATATATATATATATATATATATATATATATATATATATATATATATATATATATATATATATATATAACAGATAAACACATAACACATGCAATAATCACAAATATAAATAACATACAGAATGGTCATCAGGCCCTGCGTGGTAAGAATACAAGCACATAACACATGTAAGAGTCACGCAGACATCTAGCATCCTAACATAACAAACCATGGGCCGACATTGGTGCATTTGACCCACTAGACACAGTGAGAAAACTCACATCTAGCTACTGAACCACTCAATGAATCTCTGTCTGTTGGTCCGGAAAATCCCCGCGCTATCAACATCAAATAGTATCCAATTATTAATTGGATTTCGACCGATAACCAAAAATCTAAACTACTTAGCCCATAACTAGGGTAAAGGACAATTTTACCCTTTATCTAACTTGACCCAAAGCTAAGGCCCAACTCAACTACTCACAAGACCCAAATCCAAAGTGGCAACCTAAGGCCCAATATATGGCCCAATCTTCCAAAGTGGGCGCAAAACCCATCATGGGCCTAAATCCAAGGAAGCCCAACATACTAGTCCAGAGTCCAAAACAAAAGTCTAATGGCCCAACAAGGCTCACACTTACAAACCCAAACTGTGGCCCAACATCGAGGATCACCAAGCCTAAAAGCCCACCTGTTGAGTACGCGGGGCGTACTCAGCTCGTGCGTTTAGCATACTCCACCCGGGGCCAGTACGCGCAGGGTACCAGCTGGGTACGCCCACTATACTCCCCAAATTTCCAACTTCCTCCATTAAGCACTTAATCAGCTGAGACATCAAGCCAAACTCCCAGATCTGGTCCTAAAAGGTGACTTATCACATAAAGTTGGCAACTTTACACTCATGCGTAGCTTAATGGGACTCAAAGCTCAAAAAGAGCTTAATAAAGATCTTAATACTTGCATGAACCAAAAACATCCATAAAGTTTGCATTTTTATGAACACAAGGTCTAAATGGAGCTAAGATCTAACATCCATTGCTTCTGGAGTAGATCAAAAGCTCATATTTACTTCAAAAGACTCAAAAATGCCCAAGAAACACCACAAAGCAGATCTAAAACAAATGATCATCAAGGTGAGAGCTTTTTACCTCAAAAAGCATGCAAATGAGAAGGTGATCCTATATCTACAAGCTCAAGATACTCATCCAAGTGTTCCTCTTCTTCTTTACCACAGAAAACCAACAAATCACTTTTCAAGCTCAAATTTCACCAAAAGCTCTCAGGGTTTTCGTTTTCAGAGTAAAGGGAGATGGAGACTGGTCAATAAAGGTCTAAGAAGGAGTTTAAGTTGTTTAAATAGGGTGCAAACCCTGAAAATTAGGGTTTGCCCATGCACTACGTATTCCATTTGTACTCCACGTACCATCTGCGTACGTGGGTGGAATTCGCGATCATGAAATGGGCTAGTACGTTAAGCGTACTCATAAAGTACTCCATGCGTACCAGCCAAGGACCAAAATTTTAACAAATTTCATAAAGCGCTAAAAGAGAAACTTACCAAAACTTGAATGTTACAATGGCTGATAAGGAATGTCCAAGAGGGACATACGGCGGATTAAATAGGGAGCAAACCCTTCGAATTAGGGTTTAAAGGTTGAGCTGGTACACTCGGCGTACCACATGTATGACCAGCGTACTAGCATGGCTTCCGTGATCCGGGTTCTCATAAGTACGCTGAGCGTACCTCACGTACGCCCAACGTCTGGGCTGAATTGCGATTCTTTAAACAGCGAGGTACCAAATGCAAACTTGGATTAGATCAAGGGCTAAAAATGAAAGTACATGATAATCGAATGTTACAATTCTACCTCGCTAGAATCAGACTTCGCCCTTGAATTCGTCCTCGGGAAACAGATCAGGATAGTGTGTCACACCCCCGAACCAAGGATGGCGGAAACATCCGGCGGTGGAGGACTTCATGTATAGTATCACAACAACGAGTATAATAGTGCTCATAGTAAATACAACCATCATAAATACAATTGAAAAAAGTTACACCATAGTATGAGTTTACATGTTTCAAAATCAATTACATTATGATGACAAAAATGTATAAATTGACGTCTTGCGTCCCATCCTCAAAAGCAGTTGGTTACGTGTTTCACTGGTTTCCTGAGAATACAAGTAGTTTTGAAAGAGTGTCAACAATTAAGTTGGTGAGTTCATAAGCTTTTGGATGAAATGTTAGAAAAACCTTTGTTTGTAAATGTAAATGAATACTCAAGAAAATCCAATATTTTCCTTATACAAAGTCGTGTAGTCTTAAATCCCAAGACTGAGAGTATGCAATTTTAGATAGATAAAACCCCTTTTAGTAAAGTAGCATTTTCCCGTAAACTTGAAATGTTGTTAACTCCCTATGTGAGTCGTTATAACCATACTATAACTAGAATGAACCTGCTACAACGTTTTTCAAACGTCAAGATCCTATGACTTTTGTCACCCGTAGACCTGCAGGTCCAGCTGTAGCTAGCAGCAAGGTGTGGGGTGTCAATCCCAATATAGATCTATACACAATTATCACGCTCTCCCTACAAGAGATTCTGGTTATAACTTACAGGAATTTTTAACCCGTACTCTAAGAGTACAATTGAAGAATTGTCTCACAACTTACGTTAACGAGTTTACGTGTAGTGTTCGAGTAAAAACCATTTTTCTGTGGTGGAAGTGAAATCTCCCTTAGTGTTCTAAATTAGTGATGTGAATTTCATAAACTATACTTATTATAGTTTATCATTTAGTAATTGAAAATCCGTTTGTATTATGGTAAGACCCTTCATGCGTAGTAATAGTTTAACCAATGCATAACTATACTTATTATATTTCATCTTGCATTATTCGTAATTACAAAGGACTCTTATACTTCATAAAGTATTTCCTGTTATATAAATATATCACAACAGAAAAACACATGCAAAATATGAAGTCATCAAAGATTACACTTTGCTCAACATGTTACAAAGTGTTACGAAAATTGTAAGTTGTTAACTTGTTTTTAACTTTTCTACACTGTTTTAGAAAAATCATAGAAAAATCATACGAAGTCAAAAACCGAATCCGTAAACTCTAAGAGTTTAGAAAACTTGTCTAGTTTGTTCATAAATTTTATTATGATTTTTAGAAGTCTCTAACTTGTGTGAAAATGTTCATATTCACAGACTGGTCCGAATTCATTTCTAAAATGATAGACAGTTTTGTAAAAATCACCATAAATTGTAGAAAATTTGTATGGAGATGTGAAAGTAGTCATTTTAAAGGTATGAACCTGAACTATTTGCATATTACACATTTTTGAAATATATTAAGTTTAAGATGGTAAAAACAGTCCGTGAATGGAACTAAACTTTCCTGTTGAAAGCTGATGTTTGAGTTTAGTTAAGTTTTTGGTATTTTAACTTGTATTCTCCCCCTAAAACTTGAAGAAAAACATGAAAGTGTGGGGTTATGAACTCACCTTGAGTGATCTCTTTGGATGGATGATGAAGAGAAGAAGTTTCCAAGTCAAGAACACTTGGGAGTTGCTTGAAGATTTGAAGATTCTATGAACAAATATGATGATATTTGTGTAAAGATTCCATGATTTGGGTGAAAGAGTGTAAGATAATCAAGTGAAAGATGAAATTACTTACCCAAAAGTGAAGGATAATGCTCAAGAACAACCTTGAATTTCGAGTTTAGTGTGAGTGAGTGAGAGAGAGAAATGGGTTTGCTCTTTGGTGAAGGAGTGAATAATGTGGGAGTAGAGATGAAGATCTTCAGCCCTTGAATCAAGATCCTTTGCTGGAGAAAGAGAGTGAAAGGACAAATAGTTAACTATGTAGGGAGGAATAGTGACTGAGGATGGTCATAAAGTGGTATGGGAGGTAGCTTGTGTCATAGACTTATAGAAAAGTCAACACTCCACCTCAAAATCTAATCCACTAGATATTATTTTTAGACAAAGATTTCCCTTAATATGTGTTTAAATTATGAATATATAGGGTCACTTATGCCAAAATACGATTTTGGGTGAAAATCCCGCGTTAAAATAACCAAAAACGGGCTTAAAACGTGAAAATAGTCGAAAACCGGGAAAAAGGAGCGAATCTGCGAAGATTCGGGGTCAGGAGGCGAAGTTCGGTGCTTGGAGCTTAGAACCAAAGGTAGGTTCGGTCTATGGACTAGAACCGAAGGTAGGTTCGGTCCTAAAGACTTGCACACGAACTTGGTCAAGGAGGGAACCGAAAGCAGGATGGAACCGAGAGTTGAGGGTTCGGTCCAATAAGGCTAGTTTCGGTCCTTTAAGCAACTTCGGTCCCCTGCAGCTTCGGTCCTAGAGGCAGGTTTGGTTCTAATGCAGGTTTCGGTCCTTATAGCAGGTTTCGGTTCTAAGAGTGGTTTCGGGTCTAGGAGGCTTCGGTTCTTTAAGGGAGGTTCGACTCTATTAGGGTTTCGGTCCTTAAAGCTAGTTTCGGTTCTTTATGGCTGACTTTTGAGAAATCTTCCTGTTTCGAGTGGTTTTTGACTAATTTATGGGTCGGGATGCCCCGAACGATCATAAAAAGTTGAAAGAGGTTTAGAGTGAGATTAGGGTGAGATTTGGGAGAGATTTGAGGGAGAGAGAGATTGATAAAGGGAGATTGAGAGAGACTTCGTTTATGACCTTTTTGGATGATCAGCTTCGCAACGTAAGGTTTGTAAACCCCGTTAAGCCTTGTTATGAATGTTATACGCCCCCAAGGGGTACGGAATAATGTTTTACCAAGTAGTTTCATCACTTACCCTGATTAGGGTTCAAGAATTCTGAACCTAGGAATTTTCTACGTGATAACTTCTTATTAAAATAGCGAGTTGAACAGTAGTAACATAATGTAAACCCTAATATACAAGGTTAATTGAGTTGACCGGTTTGACTTGTTGACTTTATTTGACTTCGACTTGACCAGAAATTGACGGTTGTCACATAGTGCTCGTGCATCTCAGACTCAGGCTCCCACATCCACTGCGAGCCTTTTCGGTGTAGCCACTGAACTTTGACCAAGTTCACTCGTAACACTCCAAAAATCACAATAAATTAAATTTTTCAAAAAAATCAACCATTCATCAACATTGTTTACAAAATAGTCATTGTTTCAAAAGTGTTATTTCAAATCAGAGTTTTCCCCAAGACCCAAATACATAAAACAGGAAGCTGTGTACGATCACGCTTTCGCCTTCCTGCGATCCTCGGAAGTACCTGAAACTATAAACTAAAATTGTAAGCCAAAGCTTATTGAGTTCCCTCGAAGTACAACCACACAAACATATAATCAAACATATAACGGGTTCACAACCTCCTGGTTGGATTACCCCTGACCCACAACCTTTCGATTGGAATGCCCCAGTCTGTTGACTTACAACACAAAGTAGTACAGTCTCAACCCCACCATACCATATCGACATATACATAACAAATAACATATATCCACCAATAGATAACCATATAACAAGTTAACAGACTAGCAGATAAATTTACATATCACTACTGTATAGCAACATCCTATATACCAGGATACATAACTAAATGGACCGACAAGAACAGTGAGGAACTCACCTCATAGTCTGAACGATAACTGATAAGGTCTCGGTTCTGAATCTCAGCTCTACCCGTCACCTATCCATCAAAAGTGACCAATTCTCAAACACAACCCAAAATACCCTTAGGTCAAACTTAGTCAAAATACTGGTCAAAGTCAAGAACCCTTAATGTCAAATATCCCACCTCATGTCGTAACCAGACCTTGGTCACGTCATGATAATCCATTAGGTCTGATTCCAACTCGACTCGACCCAACCTAGCAAACTCAATTAAAGAAATCACCTGAGCTGACATCACGACGTGAGCACCCACTCTCACGTCGTCAGCTCCAAGGATCTTAATAGAAAACGGGGGTTATTCAAATCTCATGTCGTGAGATCTTGTGCCTCACATCGTGAGCATTGTGTGAAGCTAAAGTCACCATTTTAAGTCCTTATTGTTGGATTAATGTCTAAGTCCATAACTATATTTGGTATGTACTTGACCCGACCCGGCATGGTCCATTTGGGTTGCACTTCACCGGCACAATTTATATGGATAGTCTTTTGAGAATAGTATATTTATGATTTATATTAATATATTATAAGTTCTAATATATTAATATGGAATCATATTATTTAATTAGTATTGATCAAGAATTAATTTAGAATTAATTAAGTGATCAAAAAGGAACTAATTAAATATGGACTCTTAGATATATATATGTGTAGTGGACCAAGTTCATTTAGGTTGGGCTAAGTCTTCATGGATAGTCCATGGAGCTTTAACCCATGGATCCTATGTAAATGAAAGGTCATGGGTATTAGGGTTTAACCCTAATCCTCCACACCATATAAAGGGTCTTATGGTTCATGAAATTATGCTAGTGGCTAGTGTGGATACACTAAAGAGGGCAATAACCGATTTCATAGTGTGAGCCAAGTATCCATATTCTCTAAAGGTTTTCCAAGGTGTTTTGGTGATTTGTGATTCCACTTGAGGCTTCCACACTATTGGGGCTAAGCTCTTAAAGCTTGAAGACATCAAGCTACATCAAAAGGTATGTCATCTAACTAGAACTTTGTAGTATAGGTGCTTCATAATATGCTAATTAGGATGAAACCTTGGACTATTTAATATTTGCATGTATAATAGAAAAAACATAGATCCAAGGTTTATAGGGTTGCATGTACACCATAGGAGTGTTAGAATGCTCAAAAACCCAACAGTGGTATCAGAGCCATGGGTTGTTTTCTGTTATATTGATGCAAATGTTTTATTTTCAAGTTGGAAAAAAAAGGAAAAAAAAAACATGACGTTTGTCAAATTTTAAGATAATTACTTGTTTTTGTGAAAAACTAATTATTTGTAAAATTTGAATCATTTGCTATATGAGTTGAATTATGTCAAATTTAGTAAAAGATAAAATTATATGATTATTTTATTAGTTTTAAAAGTTTGATCTAAAGAGTTTTTTGAAACCTCCATTAGTTATGGATATGAAAAGGTTTTTAAAAAAAATTTGATTCAAAGTTTTTTATGGAGTTACAAAACTTGGTCTTAATGTTTTAAAGAATTCCATAACTTGTTCTTAAGTTATGGACCATGAAAAGTTTCATCATAAAACAAATATATAACTCCATAAGTTATGGAATCCAAAAGTTTTCAAGAGTTACAAAACTTGCCCTCAAGTTTTGGAATTTGGAAAAAGTTTTTTTATGATAAAAAAAAAAGAATTGAATTCTAAAACTATTGGGTTCATAACTTAAACAATTAATTAAATGGTTTTAATTTTGAATTTAATAATTGGAATTATGATGTTTTTATTGAATAATTCAATTAACTCTTATGGACTTTATTAATAGATAATTAAAATGTTTAATTAAAAGAGAATTAATAATTCCATAATGACATGGTTTAAATTTAATTAAATTAAGAGTATAGTTTAACTAATAGATTAAACTACCAAGTATTCTAAATGTCTAAAATACACCCTTATACTATTATAATATTAAAAGTTTAATATATTATATGTATAAGAGCAAGTCGTCTTACCATTAGTAGGCCTCATTCACGAAGCCGGTCTATAAGGGGGGTATAAGGTTACTGCCTATAAAATGGCAGTTTAATGGGTGTCCACTCTCACCCACCGCTTCCTTGACTGGTGGAGGGTCGTTAGCCGAACAGGTAGGACAAGGACTATAATTCTCCCTTCATTAAAAGTATTAATGATAAATACTAAGTAACTAAACCTTTTATTAATTCCCAATCTTAGTTACTTAGGAAAATGTGAATAAGGTGCTAATCCATGAAATTACACTTTGCACTTTGTTTAAACCGTTAGTGGAGCGTATGTGGTTAACCGGCACACTAACCTGGATTTAACAAAGTAGGCAAAGGGTAACTTAATATTTATCATAGTATCGGTGGAGCTCATGTGGTTAACCGACACATCGATTGAGGGGTAAATAGTAAGGGTACCAAGTATATTTGCATGGTTACTTCACACCTTGTTTTGTGATTCTCGGCATCCGAGTCACAAAACCTGAAGGGCACACTCGAGATTGAAACATACCATTGAAAAGTTCAATGAATCTCAAAAGAATCTAGGAGTTTCAAAACCAATTAAAACCTAATAATACATTTCGTTTATCTTGGTGGAAATTGGTGAATCGTCATTCACCTACCTTCAAATATTTTATAGCTTGGATTACGGCATCCCTCTTCCAAGTTATAAAATAGTTTGTTGGGTCCTAGCCTTAATATATCATATTGGGTGTTATATTAAGGACTTAAATCAACTTTACGTGAATTTCTCCCATTGTTGATGTCTGGTTTAGACAACAATGATCTTCCCAAACCAAGCTTTCCTAATGAATATGACTTCCCGAGTTTGGCTCATGGAAGTCATACTTCTCTTCCTCCACCTCCTCCAATTATTCTCCCTAACCCACAAGTTCAAGGTCACTCAAGCCCTAATGGCAAGCAAGGTCTATGTGTGATCACATCTTAGAGATGAAGTCATATATTGACAAGCCGGGAGAGTTGGGTGTCAAAGTCTTGAGAAAGTTGGATGTTCAATCACTTTCTAAGTCACATAGTGAGTTCCTTTGGGACTACTATGAAACAGACTATGACATGAACCTTAATGATCATATCTATTTGCTTGGTGCTGCTGAATCAGCAATGATTTGGAACGATAGTAAAGCAAATTTGATTAGAAGATCAACTTCCCAAAAACTTTATGGACAGTAACAATGGTGACACTGGAAATCCAAAAAAAAAACATTCTCTTCCCAATGGAAAGGGATTGACCATAGTCAACCCGGTTGACCAAATGGTAAAGAGAAAGGCTAAGTCTGAGATAGTCCCATTACCAAAGGGTCCATATGTTTATTTTGCCAAAGGAAGGGACGTTGATTGCAAAGCTGCCAAATTTACCTAAGGATGTTAAAGTCAATAAGTTTGACTCTACATCAGGTAGAGCCCATTATCTAACTCTGTTAAGTTCTATTCTGAGATCCTCATTACATGATGTGACTGGGTCACATGTTGATGTTTTAAGAATCAAAGAATAGAGAGAAATCTTAAAGGAAGTATATGCTGATTCTGATCGCGAAGGTGGATTTCGATCGCATCAGAATTTTGAGCAGTTGCTTAAGAAGTTATGATATATTGCTAAGGAATAGATAACAACAATTTTCCATGTGGATTGTAAGGATAAGTTTTTCCGCAAAGTTTTAAAATAAAAGAAAATTGTTTAATTTTATTTATTTGAAGTATCCTTACAATGGCATTTGTGGAAAATTGTTGCTTATATGATTCCACTGACAGCAATATTGGAAAATGGATTTGATTCTTTCATTTGTGGTAGTGTCTAAATTTACCAAATCAGGAAAGTTCCTCATCACCCAAGTTTCAATTGGACCGAAACTTGGAATCATGCAAGTTGAATAGTATGATGAATGAGAACTTTCAAGCATTGGAAAATCAAGACTAATTACTTGTTCACATGGATGTGTGAGTCAAGTGAAGGACTACAGGAATCGAGTACACATTCTTGTGCACTGGTCATGTCCACCACAAAGCTCGTTAAGACTATTTGATTTACTAAAGTTTAGTAAATATGGTTATACTTAAAAGTTTAAGTATAATTCTGAAACATTGGAAAAGTCTCAATGTATGGCAGAAAGAATGGGAAGAATCAAATTAGGCAGAAAGATAAAAGTTTCTCAAATCTGAAAAGATGGGAGAGTACTTTAGTATCATGTTTGTGATCATCTTAATGATTTAGAAATCATATCACAATTAGTCCTCTAAAGGTCATCTTAGTGCATTATTATGACTAAGAAGAGGAGTCATGAATTGTTGAAATGGTTAGATCAGGAAGATGAGTCATACTTCGTTCCAAAACAATTCTTAGAGTCATACTCCAAGATTGTAACGTGAGTGACATATCTTAAAGAAAGGTTTAAAACACTTGTCAAATGTAAGAGTAAAAGTGTCCTACTCTTGTACATTTGAAATTGGTAAGTTGTGATGTTTTGGATAAAACAAAGACCAACTAAGGCCAATTGTGTGAAGTGTTCGTCTTGATAAAGAATCCGCACTATCTCTTGAATATTTGGCAAGATAGTCTTATACGTCAAGAGGATAGTGGGAGTCTTAAAGATCCTAAAAAGAATTTCAAGAACTAATCAAGAATAAAACCTGAGGTTCTTCACTAGCACACGACTTGAGGTTTATAACCTATCGTGTTGACATATTATATGCCCATTCCAGTTAAAGTTGGCTTTGCATAGGAGTTCTGAAAGTTCTCAATTGGTTGCATAACAACTTGGAAGCAATGGCAGGCCCTGTATTGCCAGGTGGCAAGAAGTTAAGATTGCATAAGTTCAGTCCATATGTGTTTGGATTTGTCATTATCCTTGTCTTGTGACTATGGTTTTGACGATTCACATGGATAAGAACACATACACCATAAAATCTAAGGGTCATAAGGTTTCTCTCCGATTCATGAAAATGATGGTGAGGAAACACTTTCACCAAGTAGATTTGAAGCAGATGGCAAAAGGTCTAAACAATTAAGACTATGATTACGACATCCCTTTTTATAGTTATGAAATTGTTTAGACACACATGCATGCTATCTAAGGAAAGGTGTATGATTTTGATAAAGTTTTATCAAAGCATCTCGTATCAGAAATCTGAACTTTGGTAAGAAAGTCAATAAAGTATAGATTTCTAGAAGTCCAGCTGATTTCTGAGTACATGTCAAAGCTAGTGGGAGCATAAGTGTTATGCTAATAATCATCATGTTAGTGGGAGCATGATAATTATTGTTAATATTGCAAGTTAGCAATGTTAATTATAGAAAACAAAAGTTTCAATTCGTGAGGCTGCAGGGATTGAAAAAGTTGTTTTGCTATAATTAAGGGAGAGGATATACTTCATTTCAGTTCTAAAGGCTTAGATTGAGACCTTAATCATCCTTAGTCAAGAATATATATATATATATATATATATATATATATATATATATGAATTTCATGTTGGATTGGTTCAACTTAAGGAAATTCTATATATTGCGTTCTCAAAATTCGATTATGATTACGACATCCCTCTTCATAGTCAAATTTTGAAAACATGGCAAATAAAAATATTGTAGCAAAAGACTGGTCTAGAATCATGTCTTTATGTGAGACATCATGAATCGTGTACCATTTGCTTTGGGTACAGGATCGATTGCATGTGCTATAATATTTGTCATTTCTAAATTTTTTCAAATGCCCAGAGACATTAAGAAGGGAAAAGGTCTAGAATTGGATATGACTAAAATGATTAAGCAATTGTCGAGGACAATCTGAGGTTTACCAAAGATTGTTTACTCAGGGACAGTTGGAAGTATAGTGCTAATTTTGGAAGGACCATATTGACATATTCTGAAAAGAGGCATCTCTTATTCAGAAGTGATAGTCAAAATGAGAATATGGAGTTGTCTCCATAGGTGGAAGTTATCTATGTAAGATTAGAAAACTTAATGCAAGAAGCATGTCCAAAGCAATGTACTTTGAATATGAGACTTAGTTTCCATGGAGTTGATCTCCATTGGAATACCTTATAATGACTGTTGACAAGTCTTTGTGACTTTGTACATATTCATTACAGGAGGGTCAGTGCATATAAGTTTAAAATCTAAACAGATTTCGATAAATGATAGGAATTTGAAATTCTCACATTTTTCGATAAGGATTTGGGAGTGTGAAATTAGAATCATTGAAATTATGTTCAATTGGTTTATTTCACAAAGTAAGGATCATAGACAAACATAGAGTGCATACTTGGTGTATGGCAAAGCTATTGTTTAAGAAAAACATAGTGTACATGCTTGGAGCATGGGACAACTAGTGTTTTTAATTCAAGTATAAAGTTGATAAAACCGAAACAATGAATAATGAGTAATCAGTATGGTGATAAATAAAAGTGTTTATTTATATTCATAGGGTTTGATACCATATTTGATTCATTTATTCTTGTGTTTCACTTTGCATGTTTTGACTTCCAGAATAACTAAGTCGCTCTTCCTGAATGATAAAGTTATTCAAACCATCCACAGTCAGTCATATGTTGGAAGTAGATATGAATCAAGACTGTCATGGGTTGGTTTGTAGAGGTCCAAGTTAGTGGACAAAGTGGTGCTACAACACTCATGAGTGCTCATAAGTTCTGAGTATTGGATTCAACCCGCGCTCATTTGAATCACTTCATGGATTTTATCACGAGTGATCATGAGACGATAATATCTTATATTCTTCAAACCTAGAGATATGAGTTGCTACTATGAGTTGGTTATACATTGATTGCACGAAAACGCATTTGGTAACTCGATGTTATAAAACGTGCCTTTGTGTATGATTCAACAAGTAGTAGAACAAGCCATATGAGTCGAAGTTTATCCATTCCTTTTACCCTCGGGATAAAAGCGATATATGTGGGCCCCTCGATGATTTAGCGATGACACATGTGAGTGCTTGGCCAAGCCAGGACTGATTTGATTTGTTCAATCAGTCAGTCATCATAAATCAAAAATCGGGAAACAACAAATGGACAGAGAGAATGATTATAATCCATGTCTCAGTCTATATGATATCTAGAATGGAGGAATATATGATCCCTTATCTAATGGACAAGTCATTGACAAGGTCAGAGTTCGACAACGGCTTTAAGAGCTACGATTGCCAGTTAGGTTTTGAAGTCATACTCAATAATAGTTTTAGACTTATCCAAGTGGAAGACTGTTGGATTAATGTCTAAGTCCATAACTATATTTGGTATGTACTTGACCCGACCCAGCATGGTCCATTTGGGTTGCACTTCACCGACACAATTTATATGGATAGTCTTTTGAGAATAGTATATTTATGATTTATATTAATATATTATAAGTTCTAATATATTAATATGGAATCATATTATTTAATTAGTATTGATCAAGAATTAATTTAGAATTAATTAAGTGATCAAAAAGGAACTAATTAAATATGGACTCTTAGATATATATATGTGTAGTGGGCCAAGTTCATTTAGGTTGGGCTAAGTCTTCATGGATAGTCCATGGAGCTTTAACCCATGGATCCTAGGAAATGAAAGGTCATGGGTATTAGGGTTTAACCCTAATCCTCCACACTATATAAAGGGTCTTATGGTTCATAAAATTATGCTAGTGGCTAGTGTGGATACACTAAAGAGGGCAATAACCGATTTCATAGTGTGAGCCAAGTATCCATATTCTCTAAAGGTTTTCCAAGGTGTTTTGGTGATTTGTGATTCCACTTGAGGCTTCCACACTATTGGGGCTAAGCTCTTAAAGCTTGAAGACATCAAGCTACATCAAAAGGTATGTCATCTAACTAGAACTTTGTAGTATAGGTGCTTCATAATATGCTAGTTAGGATGAAACCTTGAAATATTTAATATTTGCATGTATAATAGAGAAAACATAGATCCAAGGTTTATAGGGTTGCATGTACACCATAGGAGTGTTAGAATGCTCAAAACCCAACACTTATTAGTTAGGTCCTTAAATCCATCTCATCCAGAAGTTAAAGGGGACTCCTAAAATCCATAAAAATGTTTCCTTTATGGTCATGCTTGCACCATGCATGATCCAACCCATTCCAGGTCAAAAGCGAAGAAATATGCTTCAAACTCCCATGCATGCCTCTTATACCTCACCAACTTCCAACTCTGAACAATATGATGATCAAGGAACTCTTATAATCCATAAAGTTGCTAACTTTATAGATTTACTTCACTCAAACATGCTAAACATGAAGAAAAGTGGACAAAATTCTAAATCTACCCATGAAATGTAATAAAGTTTAGATCTTTGATACTTACAAAGGTCCAACAGCAAGAAGATGTGATGATAATGTTGTTACTTGTTCACTCCACCACTAGATTACTCCTTTCCTCTTCTTATCTCCTTCTTCAAGCTAGAAATGGCACCAAAATGGTTAAGAACTTCAAGGATGATACATCTGAGGGTTCTCTGGGGCTTAGAGTGTGAGGGAGGCGGAGGGTGAACAACCCTAGTCCCTATTTCCTTTAAATACCAAAAATTAGGGTTTTTGGTCCTCAAAATGCTCTCACGTCGCGAGCATTGGACTGCTCACGTCGTGAGCCTCAAAATGACGTGCAAGTCCAAATTACTCCTCACGACGTGAGCAAGCATTCCTCACGTCGTGAGTAGGGCCAAAATCGAAAACTTTTAACTCAATAATAATAATAATTTGCACCTAACCCGAGTGTTACATCATTACCTTGTTCCTCAAGGTCTTCACTCTTCGATCTAGATTTGTCACAGGCTTCTCAATGTAATTCAGGCGATCATCGACCTGAATATTCTCCAAAGGAACCACAACTATCTCGTCACCTATACACTTCCTTAAATGGGAAACATGGAAGGTATCATGAATCTGTCTCAACTCCTCCGATAGCTCCAACCAGTAAGCCACCTTGATCACACGGGCCAACGCTCTGAACGGGCCGATAAACCTGGTGCCCAGCTTACCCCGCTTCCTGAAGCGGATAACACCCTTCCAGGGTGCTTCAGAAGCACTAAATCCCCACTCTAGCTCAGAGCATCGCCAAGCTGTATAACTCTTCTGGCATCTCTGGATCGTCAGCAATCTCTGTCTAACTTGTTGGATAAGGTCGGTCGTCTTGAGCACTATCTCCGTGCTCCCCATCACTCGCTGTCCGACCTCGCCCCAACAAATAGGAGTCTGACACCTCCTCCCATATAGAATATTAAAGGGAGGCATGCCGATAATGGCATAATGGTTGTTGTTATAAGAAAAATCAGCCAACGGGAGATAGGAGTCCCAACTCCCACCAAAGTTAATGATATAGGCACGTAACATATCCTCGAGCGTCTGAATATTCCAGTCGCTCTGCCCGTCCATCTGCAGATAATATGTAGTACTGAAATGTAACCAGGTACCCAACTCCTTGTGAAACCTCTTCCAAAAACTAGGAGTGAAACGAACATCCCGGTCCGACACAATCGAAGTCGACACCCCATACCGAGCCACCACCTTTCAGACATAAATCCCAACAGCTTCTCTGCAGAAGAGCCCTCGCTAATGGCTAGAAAGTGAGCACTCTTCGTCAAACAGTCCACTATCACCCAAATAGCATCAAAACCCCTCGCAGTCTTCGACATTTTTGAAATAAAATCCATGGTGACCTGCTCCCACTTCCATAGTGGAACCTCTAAGGGTTGCAACTTGCCATGAGGGTGCTGGTGCTCGGCCTTAACCTTCTGGCAGGTCAAACATTGCTCTACAAACCAAGCCACATATCTCTTCATACATGGCCACCAGTAACTATACTTCATGTCGAGATACATCTTGGTAGCCCTTGGATGAATGGAAAATCTTGACTTGTGGGCCTCCTCCATCAATATTCATCGAGCCTCGCTCGCATAAGGTACCCAAACCCACTAGTGAAGAGTCAAAATGTGACATCCCCAAATTCACGGCTAGAAAAGACCGATTTGTTTATGCTTTGTTTTATAAAATCAGAGTAATCATTTGATTAAAAGAGTTGTGGAATTCGTTCCCAAAACAAAATATGATAAAATTTATCAAAACATTTCTCAAAGAGAATGTATTTTCATTAAATAATAAAACCTCGGGATGTCATGTTCCGATACAGACCAAAAGCATAAACAGTACAATCCGACCTTACAGCAGTTATTTACAACTACTGGTCTATTATCCAAAATCTCTCGTCAAGTCCACCAACTTATACTCTTGTGCCATTACGTGTAATGCAAAGAAAACTGAGTGGGTCAGGCTTGGGAGCCTGGTGAGCATATATAGGGTTTTCGACCCACAATAATATAATTATTATATTCAATCATCAATCAATCAATCAATTAATTAATCCAAATTACCCATCCCCATTATCTCCTTCATTTCTTAAGGATTTACCCTAAGAATCAATTATCCTTTATTCATTTATTCCTAAGGATTGACCTAAGGAATTGACACAAAGTCCACCACTGCCAAGGTCCTCAAAATACAACCGGTAAGCACTTAGTTCAACATACTTAACGAACACCTAGTTCTAACACTCCTAGTGAACACTTAATTCAAAACCTCTGGTGAATACTTAGTTCTAAAACACCTAGTGAACGCACTCAGTTCAACAACACCAAGTGAACACATCTAGTTCAAAAATACTTAATGAACACAATCCTCTAATGAACGCATGGTTCGAAAACACCTGATAAACACATAGTTCAAAACATCTATTAAACACTCAGTTCGAAAATACCTGATGAACACATAAGTTCAAAACATCTAGTGAATACGATCTCCTAATGAACACAGAGTCCAAAAGCACCTGGTGAACCCAATCACCTAATGAACACAGAGTACAAAAATACCTGGTGAACCCAATCACCTAATGAACACAGAGTACAAAACACCTGGTGAACCCAATCACCTAATGAACACAGAGTACAAAATATCTACAAGCTACGAGCCTATTAACATTCCAATGAACTATTTAGTATAGCATGTGGTCGTTGTCTCGGATGACTAGATCATCTTAAACATCGGGACCTATCATCCTTACTTTTACAATTTCACCATATAAGAACAACCCTTATCCCACCCCGTCGATCTTCACAACGACGCGATCTAAACTCTCGTATCTAAAAATTTCCTCTTTACCTGATCCCTACTCGCGAATCTAAAACTAACCTCTTGATCTGATCCATACTCACGGATCTAGGGACAATTAACTATGTCTTAATCCATAGATACCAAAGTTTTTCTCTCGTTTATCGACAGCATCTACCCCATGCTCTACCGAACATATTTCTTGATATAAAATACATACATTTATATACAGCTTAAACCTGTACAAAACATCCATCTCAAATAAACAAACAACTTATTAACACATATCATGTATTTTATAGCCAAAGCTTCATATTCAACACTCATCTCAGATAAACAAACAATTTATTAACACATAGTACGTATTTCATAGCAAATACTTCATATTTATGTGTTGGAAGAAAGTGACTACACACTCACTTGATTAGACGATTCTCGGACATCACCTCGTCTCTTAAAATAAACTTTTCCGATAGAACCAGGATGTTTTTCCTTGAAAACCGGGCCTTTCGCGGGCAGAGTTTCGGCTCGTAAACTTTACTTCTCGGGATCCTCGGGGCTTCGGGACTTGCTTCGGGGCTCGGGAATGATATCGGGGCTTCGGGATAGTTCTTGCACGCAAACGGAGAATATGGGAGAGAAAGAAGATTTTGAGCAAAAAAGATCGGCAGCCCACGACATCTATTTATAGGGGCTGAAACCCCGATTTACACTGGGCGTAAATCCTAGTTACGCTGGGCGTAAGCAGTACGCTGGGCGTACTCTTCGGATAAGCTTTGGTATGCGTGCCACGATCTTAAAAAACTCATAACTTTCGCATACGAGTTCCGTTTTCGACGTTCTTTATATCCACGCGTAGGTGAGATTATGCTCTACAACTTTCATTTAGACTCCGTCGGTTAATTTTGAATTTATTTTTATTATATTTTTATTATATTATTTTTAGTAGGCCGGGACAGGAAAACTCCGTTAAAAATTTATAACTCCTTCATCTGACGTCCGTTTTCGTCTGTCTTTTTACCGTTGGACTACTATCAACGAGATCTTCGATTCTCGTTTAGATTGTTTCGGCTAAATATCGCTCGATCTCATATTCGAACTTCGGGCTGTACACTGCTAAGCCGAAACTTCGGAAAATCATAACTTCCTCATACGAAGTCAGATTTGGGCGTTCTTTTCATGAACGCTATCGGTTTAACGTATTCTACGGCTTTCGTTTAGATCGCTAAATCCAAATATCGCTCTATCATAAATTCACTATTTACGTCGCGCTGTGTCGTGTCGGTTCTGTCGCGAAACTTCGACA
This sequence comes from Lactuca virosa, assembly GCF_052849685.1. NCBI lineage: Eukaryota > Viridiplantae > Streptophyta > Magnoliopsida > Asterales > Asteraceae > Lactuca > Lactuca virosa. The sequence continues at coordinate 76,682,364 of NC_136431.1, forward strand.
TGTCATAACTTCTTCGTTATAACTCGGATTTCGGCGTTCTTTATATTTTCGGAAACATTGAGACATATACTACAACTTGGTTAAGATTAATCCTTCTAAATAATCTTCCATCAAAAAGTCATTTTTGATGCTTATCGTCTCTAAATTGACTAGCCCGGATATACGACGTTACAATTATCTCCCCCTTAGGATGATTACGTCCCAGAGTCATCAATGAAAATAGGACTTGTATAATGATTCCATACGTTATCTTTTCATCCTAGGTAATAATCGTAACTTCTATTTTTTTCTTCGAATGAGTATTTAACTCTAGGGCTTCCTGACTGCAGACGTTGCTCAATCTTGCATCTGCTTTTCGTATTATGCTGGACATTCAATCGTAACCTTCGAGTTACAAAATAAGTCCTTATTGTGGACTCCTTCTTCTTCTTAGGATAAATACTTTCCTTTATCTATTGTAACAGACCGATGGGTCGTGCTCCAATGACCTCTCACCGCATGATGCAACGCTTAGACTCAGGTCTTTTAGAGTTAAATTCCAGAATGGAATATATCTTCCTTCATATTCTAATGTGATATAATCACATTTTAGCATGTAGCATTTCTAGCTACAAGCTTCTTTAACAATGAGCGCGATGCTATCGGTCGCATTGATTTCAATCTTTTGACCTCAGTCAGATGCTACATCGAACGTGGTTCTCCGAACGACGTAACTAACTCATCGTAGTCAGACTCAATTTGATATGACCACTAAGGTCGGAATAACAACCATCTTACTAGTCATTACCGAAACAATGGTAATGACATACTTGAATAAAACGGAATCAATTACTAGCTTCTTGGTAACCTTGTGACTTTCCCTGATCCAAGTGCGAGTCCTGTGCTTCCCGTAGTATAGGCCTCTACTACCATTCACACCTACTCATACTCGTCCCAAGTATTGTCTCGCAGTTAACCAAGTCACCATACAACAACAAAAATCACAAAATTATCCAACACATCAGATATTAACACCATAGATATCACATAGACATCCAAACCATAAATATCACATAGATATCAAACCAGGGTTTATATTATTTCTTGAAACGATTACACAAAGGTTCAAGTTCACCATACACTATGCCGCTAATAGGCTACACTTCCAGATACTATCCATATCTTAATACGAAGTTTTCATCCTTGATTTCGCGTATTGACATCTGCTTCGTCAAGGATCATGTGGAATGCCTTTAGCTTTGTTGGTTCTTTCTTCTTTGGGCAATTGATCGAGATATGCCCTTTTTCATTACACTCATAACACACTTTCTTACTAGATGCACACTCATTGGCGTAGTGCCCAGACTTTCCACACTTGAAACATGTGACCTCCTCGCCACATCTTCCCAAATGTTTCTTCTTGCACTTATCACACCATCTTGCCTCATCTCTTCCTCCTTCGAACTTTTTCGAACCAGACTTTGAGACTTTTCTCTTCTCGTCGGATCTTGGGGATCCCTCAAACTTTCTTTTCTCACCAACTTCGACCTTGTTGGCGGTTCTGCCCTTGATCATTTCTTCGACGGACTTAGCAACCCAGATGGCCGCCTCCAGGGTAGGTGTCTGGCGTACTGGCATAGTGTACTCCCATGGTAGTCCCTTTGCATACCTATCTATCTTCGCCAGCTCGTCTGGGACAATGCGCAGAGCAAACTCCATCTTATCTGTGACGGCATTGGTGTATTCATCAATGGACATGCTACCTTTTGTCAAGGTCAGAAACTTGTTCTCCAACTCCAGTAGATTTTGGGCCGAGCAGAACTTGCGCTTAAATTTTACTAAGAACTCTGCCCAAGTCAGTTGCAGTGGTTCGTTAGGGCTTAGGGTCTTCCCCAGAGTGTTCTACCAACAAACTGCGCCACCTCTGAGCTGACGTACTGCGAAAGTGGTCTGCAACTTGCCTCTGCAGCCACACGTCATGAAGGCTAGCTCCATTTCCGAGATCCAATCCATAACTCCGATCGGATCCTCCTTTCCAGTGAAGGTCGATGGTTTGCAAGTCAAAAAGTCTTTGTACTTGCATCCAAGTCCATTAATTCCTCTTTCCTGGTTGACTTGTCTAGCAATCGGTGGGTCGGCTTGACCAATCACCCCACTAAAGTTTCCTCCATCCGACGGCCCTCCGTTCACTTCGGGCTCTTCAACTTGTATTGAAAGTTCTTCACGATTCTGTTGAATCAGACGTCTAGTTTCTTCTATCTGACGATCCAACATCGTATGAATCATCAATTGTACACTAGCCATTGTCACCGACTCAGGTGCAACAGCTACAACATGTATTTGCTCGATTACAGGTGGTTGATTCCTGTTTTCGTTCGCGTTTCCAACTCCGCTTCTTGTTCTTGCCATTCTTGATCTATACACCGAATACGGTGAATTTAGATCCTCAATTACGATAGAAATCAAATCATCCTTATCACTCCGAAACGTTTACATGCTAGTTCTAATTCCGTAGTCACACGCTTAGAATCCTAAACACATAAGGTCTCCAGATCCGGTTGGCAACAAACCGTAGATCCGAACAAATAATATCATATATGGCAAACATATAACATTTAGCACATCAAAGCATTTTAGGCAACTTTCCTAAAATAAACTAGTGCTCGTGTCTAAAATATAACAGACACTCATCTCACAATCTCCACTTAGCATTCTAAGTTCAAGTCTAGAAATCCTACAAGTTCCTAGTTCGCTTAAACTAATGCTCTGATACCAACTGTGACATCCCCAAATTCACGGCTAGAAAAGACCGATTCGTTTATGCTTTGTTTTATAAAATCAGAGTAATCATTTGATTAAAAGAGTTGCGGAATTCGTTCCCAAAACAAAATATGATAAAATTTATCAAAACATTTCTCAAAGAGAATGTATTTTCATTAAATAATAAAACCTCGGGATGTCATGTTCCGATACAGACCAAAAGCATAAACAGTACAATCCGACCTTACAGCAGTTATTCACAACTACTGGTCTATTATCCAAAATCTGTCGTCAAGTCCACCAACTTATACTCTTGTGCCATTACCTGTAATGCAAAGAAAACTGAGTCGGTCAGGCTTGGGAGCCTGGTGAGCATATAGGGTTTTCGACCCACAATAATATAATTATTATATTCAATCATCAATCAATCAATCAATTAATTAATCCAAATTACCCATCCCATTATCTCCTTCATTTCTTAAGGATTTACCCTAAGAATCAATTATCCTTTATTCATTTATTCCTAAGGATTGACCTAAGGAATTGACACAAAGTCCACCACTGCCAAGGTCCTCAAATTACAACCGGTAAACACTTAGGTCAACATACTTAACGAACACCTAGTTCTAACACTCCTAGTGAACACTTAATTCAAAACCTCCGGTGAATACTTAGTTCTAAAACACCTAGTGAACGCACTCAGTTCAACAACACCAAGTGAACACATCTAGTTCAAAAATACTTAATGAACACAATCCTCTAATGAACGCATGGTTCGAAAACACCTGATAAACACATAGTTCAAAACATCTATTAAACACTCAGTTCGAAAATACCTGATGAACACATAAGTTCAAAACATCTAGTGAATACGATCTCCTAATGAACACAGAGTCCAAAAGCACCTGGTGAACCCAATCACCTAATGAACACAGAGTACAAAAATACCCGGTGAACCCAATCACCTAATGAACACAGAGTACAAAAACACCTGGTGAACCCAATCACCTAATGAACACAGAGTACAAAAATATCTACAGGCTACGAGCCTATTAACGTTCCAATGGACTATTTAGTATAGCCTGTGGTCGTTGTCTCGGATGACTAGATCATCTTAAACATCGGGACCTATCATCCTTACTTTTACAACTTCACCATATAAGAACAACCCTTATCCCACCCCGTCGATCTTCACAACGACACGATCTAAACTCTCGTATCTAAAAATTTCCTCTTTACCTGATCCCTACTCGCGAATCTAAAACTAACCTCTTGATCTGATCCATACTCACGGATCTAGGGACAATTAACTATGCCTTAATCCATAGATACCAAAGTTTTTCTCTCGTTTATCGACAACATCTACCCCATGCTCTACCGAACATATTTCTTGATATAAAATACATACATTTGTATACAGCTTAAACTTGTACAAAACATCCATCTCAAATAAACAAACAACTTATTAACACATATCATGTATTTTATAGCCAAAGCTTCATATTCAACACTCATCTCAGATAGACAAACAATTTATTAATGTCACACCCCGATCCTTGTCGGAATCGATCGAGGCGTGATATATTGTTCAAAGTCTCATGACAACTATGTTATAATATGATTAGATTCAATTAAGTACTAAGTATGCAAACAAGATCCAAAACATACAAATACAAATCCAAATATGAACAACATTTATTACATCAAATTTAAATAGTCTTGTGGATTTCTAAGGCACAACCTATTTTTCATCAACTTCATTCTTCAAATCTGCATCATGGGTAAAAACAGGTCAACTACGAGAGTTGGTGAGCAATCTAATTTTAGTAGAGAAAATTGTGAAGTTGAAACCTTTATAATTGGAAATTTGTTTTCTTTTGAAGTCGGCAAACAATTGTATTTGAGATAACGGTTTATAAATCAAAAATTGATTAACAAATGATAACAACAACAATAAGTCCTCACCCTATATATACATATGTATATATATATAAATATATATAGGATGGAGCATCTAATCATCATACACACTCAACCACGTGCGATCAATCACCTTAGCGTCCCAAGGCGGGGTGGTCAACCCAATAGCGCTATTATTGTCCATAACGTACCTCAAGAATACGGGCATAGTCATGGAGATTAGACTAAAAATGATAATGCACTACAAGTACATGTAGCGTAAACAAACAATAGTTATACAATTAATGACTCACGTATAAATGTCCCAACAATGTCTCAATTGTGATAAAACAATAAAATGAAGTTGGAACATATTAGAACCATATGATACACCCCAAAAGTATTGAAAATTATAAAATATGGGGTAGATTACTCACATTAGTCCCAAAACGAAATGCGTGTGTCGTACGATAGACGATTCGGGTCAAAATGGCGTAGAACATAATATAATTAATAGTTTTGGTTTAGGAACTGCTAAACGAGAATGGAGTATTAATACAAATAATTAGACACATATTCTTATATTAGATGAATTAACAATAATTCATTTTGATTATAATATTAAGGTATTTATTTGTTAAATGAATTTTAAATTGAATTACTTACTTTGCATAATTAATTTATATTTTCAGTTTAGGCCATATTTTAATAATTTCTTATTAAAATAATAACTTACCCAATTATAAGTATTTACAGATTTTAACAATTATTTATATGAAATAATCATTAAAATGCATTTTTACATGCTTAAATACTTAGGAAAATAGTTTTAAATAGTAAACAGTATTGAAAAATTATGAAATTATTAGGAAATCATTATTGCATACAATATGAATTACTGTAAAATTTGTATATTTTTCTGAACTGTTTCAGTATTTATTTAATATTTTAATGATTAAACAACACAAAATTCGGGAAAAATAGTAAATGATTCTCAAAAAATCTGTAAAATGAACCATAGTTTTATAACATGATGTAGAGCTCAGTGTATAAGTTTCAGATATTTGTGACAATGGAAAGTATTTTTTATATATTTCATTATTAATTAATCAATAAAATCATAAATAATAGTAAAAAGAAATATAAATGCATGAAACTTCATATATCATGTTTAATCAGTATACAGGTCATCCCAGAATTTTCTCAGAATTTATTGAATGCAAAAAGTATTTTATGTGAATTATTGCCCTACTTTATTGCAATAATTATAGTAATTCAATAAAAATAAATTATTTTCTGAAAATTTCCAGAACTTCTTATTTTATTGATGGGATTCTGATAAAAATCAGGTTTATGCATAAAATGAGTTTTAGATATTTTGGTGGATTTAATTTGTTTCTTGTATGAATATGAAATTTTTAACAACATACCTTGATGAATGCTTCAAGAGGGATGAAGATTTGAGTATAATATATTGTTCTTGGATGGAATATGAGTATTCTTGGAGGAAATTTCGAGATTGAGAGTGAGAGAAAGAATAGAGAAGGTTTAAGTGGTGAAGAGACTAATGTGTTGGGAGAAAAAGGAAAGGAAAGTGGATGAGAGGTGTGAGTGGGAGACCATGGGAATAATCTTTTTGCTTTTGGTGGTCTTCATAATTTCCCACTAACACAAGCATCTTTTACATAATTAATATAAGAGTTTTATAAAATTTAATGTAAAGTTTATAAAAATAGAGTTTTATAAAATTTAATGTAAAGTTTATAAAAATGGAGTTTTATAAAAGATGAGTTATTATTTGATTATAACAATCTACTTTGATTTGAAGTTTAATTATAGCATTCAAGTTTGATTCTTTTAAATTTAATTAGAGCATTATACTTTGATTTGATTTTAATATGGTATCATAATTTAATTTGATTATAGTTATAACGTTGTACTATACTATGTTGCTATTAACGTCAATTTATATCGTAGTGTATGAGTTTCGATCCTATTAGCGTCAAGTAATCTTGAGTAGGGTTTGAATGAGATTGCGAGAGGTTTCGTTTGTGATCTTTTTGAGTGTCCGGCTTCGCAACGCAAGGTCCATAGACCCCGTTAAGCCATGATTTAGTGTCCTACACAATCCCGATGATTGTGCAATAGTGTTTTATCGTTTTGGTTCATTGTTTAGCACTGTTAAGGCTAAGGAAAATCAAACACGTGAACTTTCCAAATGATGTTTTCTCATTAAAATAGCGAATTATACAGTGATTACATAACGTAAACCCTATCATACAAGGGTTAATGGAGTTGACCGGTTTGACTAGTTGACTTTGTTTGACTTTGACTTGACCGAAATTTGATGGTTGTCACATCTTCCCCCCGTTAGAGGGAATTTCGTCCCGAAATTTGCATTTTGATTGGGACTTCAAGAGTTTGGAAAAAGATGTGGAAAACTTTTCGTAGTACAAGAAATTGATTATGGTGAGGAACAACCCTCCTGATGTCACATGATGACCTTGGAAATTTCTTTTTGTAACTTGAACTGAGTCAATTTAAAAGGAGTTTATTGTTTTGGGATGATAGAGTATTCTATGTGTGCTTTTATACTCCCTGTTTTATCCTTGGTATTACCACTATGAATATTTTATAACGTAGTTAGCGAGTTCCATCATTACGAATGTTTCAACAAATTTTGACGAAATTTGCATTATAAGTCCTACAAGTTCTTTTATAGTCGATTGACGTAAACTAGTCGTATGTCATTAAGATTGCAAGGGCATTTTGGATGGGTGACCCCGCCTTAAGCCCACAACCAAACAAGGAACAGGGAATGAGGCGGAATCACACATTCTAAGTCCATAGAATCTTAATGATATATGACCATAATGTTTACACTAGCCCTCATAGATTCCAGGGGCATAGTATTATTGGGCTAGAAGTAGGAATTGTAGTTCAAAATAAAATAGTTATAGGCCTGCTATCTTCAAACTTGGGCTTTGGCCCTCCCGATTCCTAATCAGAATGGTCCAATACTCCCAATTCTCCAAGCGACCAAGCGGTATCAAGAAATCAAAATCGATTTATCCCCATTTTCCCAATTCGCTGCCTATCTCGCCTGCTGTTCGTTTGTCGCTGTCTCGCCAAGTCAGTCGCCTGGTCTCACTCTCGCCAATCGCCATCGCCAAGTGCCCAAGTCCCCATTCTCACTTCACAGAAATCAGGTATGTAATCCCGAGACCCAAATCCTGTTCAGATGTTCTTTCTTTTCTGATTGTAAGATTGTTGATTGTTGGTGTTGGCGTATTGCATTACTGCTGCTGTTTTCTGTCAATTTGTTGCCTATTTATGCGTTACTACTGTCTTACTGAGTTTCTTTTTAATTTGGCTGTCATTTGCGATTTGGCGATTTGCCAATTTGATTTATAAGTTATGAACTTATAGATTTGGTTATTGATTTGGTTATGCTTAACAGCTTGTCAGCTTCAAACAAAACTGAAAACTGACAACAAAGATTGATTTGGTTATTGTTAAATGAGTTATTGGTTATTGTTCTAATTTTGAATTTGATTTTGTTTTGATTGGATCAATTGTTCCTTCATTTTGATTTTTCTAGATATAATCATGGAAAAGATGAAAACATTGAAAGAGAAATTGTTGTCTGCTTACTAATATATCATTCATAATCTGTTTTTAAAGACATTAAAGGCTGTCGGGCTGAGTTGTAGTTCTTTTTCTAGGTGTTTTTGGTGTTTATTTGTAGAAAACAATCTGTTTTTTTTAATTTTAATTTCAGTTTATAATATTTTCGCCCCCCCCCCCCCCAAGTTAATTGTTCAAGCTCCGCCACTGATAGATTTACTAGTAAAAACCCTGAGTTTTTTTTACATAGATGATAAGACTTATTTGGGTTTTGCCGTGTTCTCAAGATTCATGGTTTATATACTTGAATCGATGCTAGTTTTAGTAATAAAAAGAAATTTTGAATTTAAACGTCGAGGTTAAAAGCTTGTACTAATATTTAAGGGGTTGAAAAATAAAATTTTATTAGTTACCTATAGCGACACACAAGTCATAATTTGCATGTGTGAAGACTTGGAGTACTTTCTAATTGGTTCGTGTGTGAAGACTTGGAGTACTTTCTTACTGGTTCATGTGTGAAGACTTGGAGTACTTTCTAATGAAAAGTGTGCTACTGGGGAAATTTGAAACTGGTACGTAGCTTCAAAGTCAAGAATATGCGGTAGGCATGTGATGTATTAAATGCATGAGGCACATAAGTCATAATTTGCGGCAACATATACGTATATGTGTGTAAATTGAAGAAGAAGGTTACAGTTCAAAGACCATATATATTCATTTTCTCTTTATTTGTTATTAATTACTTCTCCCACTTTACTTATATAAATCATCACATTCTTACCGCAACTTTTAACTTCTCCCTCACAAATGGATCCACCTGCAGATCATCAAAACCCCATAGATGACCTCGATTGGTTTCAGTACTTTGATCATCAAGATCTTTTCAGGTATATATAAACGTCACTCATTACCCCATCTTTCGCACATAAAAGTGATTTTGTCTATATTGATCAAAACATGGTTTGGATTTGTAGTGATCAAAAAGAGTCTTTCATCGTGTTGGATTTGATTATCTTGAGTTTTTTTTTTTTTTTTTTTTTTTGGATTTTTGCAGTGGTGACATGCTCGACCATCATGATTACGAGTTGTCGGAAAAATTGCATGAAGTGCTCGATCAGAACGTTTCCACAGTGCTTAACAAAGATCAAAACATCATTTCTAGAAATGAGTTTCATGATTTGGATCCCCTTAAAGACATAAGCTTATGGGATTGTTGGGAGGATGGTAATTTACCATTGGTTAGTTTCAGTGAAGACTGTAAATCCGGTGGTGAGGCTATAGGTAGTTCTAGTGCTGCCACCACTGATCACGGTGGCCGGAAGGTGGCAAATAGATTGAGACCGTTGGAGTTTGAAGAGATAGTGAAGTACTTTGAGATGCCGATAATCATGGCAGCAAAGGAACTAGGGATAGGGTTAACATTGTTGAAGAAAAGATGCAGAGAGCTAAACATAAACAGATGGCCTCATAGAAAACTTAAGAGCCTTCAATCCCTCATGCAAAATGCCAAGGTAAACTACGATAATAACCTTCTATACATTACTCATGCATGTATGCATGCACTTGGTAACCAAAGTAGTTTTGGTATTTTCTAAAATTTTAATTATTAGTTTCTTTATAACATAAACATAGGCCCTAGGCATATGCCACATCGAATCAATTGTTTTACTACGATTTCTGATTTATATTTACATAAACTTAACTCATTGTAAATTTTATGAACTCACACGAAAAATATATTGCATCTACCTAAAAAAACTAGGAGTTGGGATTAAAGGAGGAGGTAGAGACGTTAGCAGGGCACAAGAAGATGATGGAGAAATTGCCAGGTATGGAATTGACAGAAAGAACAAAGAAGCTTAGGCAAGCTTGCTTCAAAGCTATTTATAAGAAGAGAGGACTTAACAATCCTTAGTCCTTACCTTTTCTTTTAGCCATTTTGTTATAATTAGTGGATTTTAATCTACATTGTATGTGTTTTTCTCTTGATAGATTGATACCCTTTTTAGTTTCATTGTGTTTGTCTATTGATTTTTTATGCAGAAAATTTTGTATAATTTGGGTATTATAGTTTGTATTATGTATTTAGCTATATTCTAGATTGCCGACACGACTACGCTGACGACTCTATACCAGAGGTCTATATAAATAGACTTATGAATTTAGTAGGAATAACTTGATTATAATCTTGTGATTTGTTCCATGTCTGATCCACTCCTAAGATTCACTCGACATGCCCCCAGTTATGTGTAATTAAAATTTTATTAGACTGTTGATCCTAATGAGTCTACCCTAAGTCCACAACCAAACAAAGAACATGTCAACTATGAGAAACACGCATATGGACTTATGAGTTATTTGTAAATTGATTTGGGAAATAAAGTTTTTTTTAGACATTGTTGGGTAAAATAGTTGTAAAACACTTGTTGGGCCATGGTTAGGAGTGTTGGGCACCTTTTGGGCTTTCCATGGTTACTAAATGTGAAACATGTAGCACTTGCGTGGGCCCCCACAAAACTAAGTTTTCACATTTCTTTCCCACTTCTAGGCCCATTAGGGAACTTAATAGTCCAATGAGTTGGCCATTTTTGAGTGTATCCTTTCGGATACGTTTGATAAGGTCGGGTATTTTGATGGCTCAAAAGTAATGTGAATGACGCGCTTTGGCCTATAGGTTTGGGAACTCTCGCCTTTGGTCCCCAGATAAGCAAACTGGTCCCTCGGTTGATTGGGATGTATACGAATGCTTACCTAGTCAGGACTTTCGGGCTACCGGCACCTCCCCCTTCCAGTTACTACGCGTCCATTACTATGATCCTACCCAACTAGAGTGGATGACTTCGAATTTCCTATGAGCTCTAAGGAATACATATATGTATATACATTTTGTTAAACAACTTGAGTATGTGTGCGATTTTCAGAGAAAGTGGAGAATATTCACAAGTGTATGCACACATATAAGTGTCAGGAGTAATACGTATGCACATAAGGGAGCAATTAACACACAAAGGTATTCCTAGGATTTTCTAAGTGCGAATTGCATGCAGTTGTGTGTGCATTTTATAAACTAGCATACAAGAGGACCCTAGAGGCTATAGACTAGGTCAAGGCAATTAACCTAATTCCCTATAATCAAGGGCTCTGATACCAATCTGTCACACCCCGATCCTTGTCGGAATCGATCGAGGCGTGATATATTGTTCAAAGTCTCATGACAACTATGTTATAATATGATTAGATTCAATTAAGTACTAAGTATGCAAACAAGATCCACAACATACAAATACAAATCCAAATATGAACAACATTTATTACATCAAATTTAAATAGTCTTGTGGATTTCTAAGGCACAACCTATTTTTCATCAACTTCATTCTTCAAATCTGCATCATGGGTAAAAACAGGTCAACTACGAGAGTTGGTGAGCAATCTAATTTTAGTAGAGAAAATTGTGAAGTTGAAACCTTTATAATTGGAAATTTGTTTTCTTTTGAAGTCGGCAAACAATTGTATTTGAGATAACGGTTTATAAATCAAAAATTGATTAACAAATGATAACAACAACAATAAGTCCTCACCCTATATATACATATGTATATATATATATAAATATATATAGGATGGAGCATCTAATCATCATACACACTCAACCACGTGCGATCAATCACCTTAGCGTCCCAAGGCGGGGTGGTCAACCCAATAGCGCTATTATTGTCCATAACGTACCTCAAGAATACGGGCATAGTCATGGAGATTAGACTAAAAATGATAATGCACTACAAGTACATGTAGCGTAAACAAACAATAGTTATACAATTAATGACTCACGTATAAATGTCCCAACAATGTCTCAATTGTGATAAAACAATAAAATGAAGTTGGAACATATTAGAACCATATGATACACCCCAAAAGTATTGAAAATTATAAAATATGGGGTAGATTACTCACATTAGTCCCAAAACGAAATGCGTGTGTCGTACGATAGACGATTCGGGTCAAAATGGCGTAGAACATAATATAATTAATAGTTTTGGTTTAGGAACTGCTAAACGAGAATGGAGTATTAATACAAATAATTAGATACATATTCTTATATTAGATGAATTAACAATAATTCATTTTGATTATAATATTAAGGTATTTATTTGTTAAATGAATTTTAAATTGAATTACTTACTTTGCATAATTAATTTATATTTTCAGTTTAGGCCATATTTTAATAATTTCTTATTAAAATAATAACTTACCCAATTATAAGTATTTACAGATTTTAACAATTATTTATATGAAATAATCATTAAAATGCATTTTTACATGCTTAAATACTTAGGAAAATAGTTTTAAATAGTAAACAGTATTGAAAAATTATGAAATTATTAGGAAATCATTATTGCATACAATATGAATTACTGTAAAATTTGTATATTTTTCTGAACTGTTTCAGTATTTATTTAATATTTTAATGATTAAACAACACAAAATTCGGGAAAAATAGTAAATGATTCTCAAAAAATCTGTAAAATGAACCATAGTTTTATAACATGATGTAGAGCTCAGTGTATAAGTTTCAGATATTTGTGACAATGGAAAGTATTTTTTATATATTTCATTATTAATTAATCAATAAAATCATAAATAATAGTAAAAAGAAATATAAATGCATGAAACTTCATATATCATGTTTAATCAGTATACAGGTCATCCCAGAATTTTCTCAGAATTTATTGAATGCAAAAAGTATTTTATGTGAATTATTGCCCTACTTTATTGCAATAATTATAGTAATTCAATAAAAATAAATTATTTTCTGAAAATTTCCAGAACTTCTTATTTTATTGATGGGATTCTGATAAAAATCAGGTTTATGCATAAAATGAGTTTTAGATATTTTGGTGGATTTAATTTGTTTCTTGTATGAATATGAAATTTTTAACAACATACCTTGATGAATGCTTCAAGAGGGATGAAGATTTGAGTATAATATATTGTTCTTGGATGGAATATGAGTATTCTTGGAGGAAATTTCGAGATTGAGAGTGAGAGAAAGAATAGAGAAGGTTTAAGTGGTGAAGAGACTAATGTGTTGGGAGAAAAAGGAAAGGAAAGTGGATGAGAGGTGTGAGTGGGAGACCATGGGAATAATCTTTTTGCTTTTGGTGGTCTTCATAATTTCCCACTAACACAAGCATCTTTTACATAATTAATATAAGAGTTTTATAAAATTTAATGTAAAGTTTATAAAAATAGAGTTTTATAAAATTTAATGTAAAGTTTATAAAAATGGAGTTTTATAAAAGATGAGTTATTATTTGATTATAACAATCTACTTTGATTTGAAGTTTAATTATAGCATTCAAGTTTGATTCTTTTAAATTTAATTAGAGCATTATACTTTGATTTGATTTTAATATGGTATCATAATTTAATTTGATTATAGTTATAACGTTGTACTATACTATGTTGCTATTAACGTCAATTTATATCGTAGTGTATGAGTTTCGATCCTATTAGCGTCAAGTAATCTTGAGTAGGGTTTGAATGAGATTGCGAGAGGTTTCGTTTGTGATCTTTTTGAGTGTCCGGCTTCGCAACGCAAGGTCCATAGACCCCGTTAAGCCATGATTTAGTGTCCTACACAATCCCGATGATTGTGCAATAGTGTTTTATCGCTTTGGTTCATTGTTTAGCACTGTTAAGGCTAAGGAAAATCAAACACGTGAACTTTCCAAATGATGTTTTCTCATTAAAATAGCGAATTATACAGTGATTACATAACGTAAACCCTATCATACAAGGGTTAATGGAGTTGACCGGTTTGACTAGTTGACTTTGTTTGACTTTGACTTGACCGAAATTTGATGGTTGTCACAATTAACACATAGTACGTATTTCATAGCAAATACTTCATATTTATGTGTTGGAAGAAAGTGACTACACACTCACTAGATTAGACGATTCTCGGACATCACCTCGTCTCTTAAAATAAACTTTTCCGATAGAACCAGGATGTTTTTCCTTGAAAACCGGGCCTTTCGCGGGCAGAGTTTCGGCTCGGAAACTTTACTTCTCGGGATCCTCGGGGCTTCGGGACTTGCTTCGGGGCTCGGGAATGATACCGGGGCTTCGGGATAGTTCTTTCACGCAAAACGAGGAGAATATGGGAGAGAAAGAAGATTTTGAGCGAAAAAGATCGGCAACCCACGACATCTATTTATAGGGGCTGAAACCCCGATTTACGCTGGGCGTACATAGAGTACGTTGGGCGTACTCTTCGGATAAGTTTTGGTATGCGTGTCACGATCTTCGAAAATTCATAACTTTCGCATATGAGTTCCGTTTTCGACATTCTTTATATCCACGCGTAGGTGAGATTATGCTCTACAACTTTCATTTAGACTTCATCGTCTAATTTTGAATTTATTTTTATTATATTTTAATTATATTATTTTTAGTAGGCCAGGACAGGAAAACTCCGTTAGAAATTCATAGCTCCTTCATCTGACGTCCGTTTTCGTCTGTCTTTTTACCGTTGGACTACTATCAACGAGATCTTCGATTCTCGTTTAGATTGTTTCGGCTAAATATCGCTCGATCTCATATTCGAACTTCGGGTTGTACACTGCTAAGCCGAAACTTCGAAAAATCATAACTCCTCATACGAAGTCAGATTTGGGCGTTCTTTTCATGAACGCTCTCGGTTTAATGTATTCTACGACTTTCGTTTAAATCGCTAAATCCAAATATCGCTCTATCGTAAATTCACTATTTACGTCGCGCTGTGTCGTGTCGGTTCTGTCGCGAAACTTCGACATGTCATAACTTCTTCGTTATAACTCAGATTTCGGCGTTCTTTATATTTTCGGAAACCTTGATACATATACTACAACTTGGTTAAGATTAATCCTTCTAAATAATCTTCCATCAAAAAGTCATTTTTGATGCTTATCGTCTCTAAATTGACTAGCCCGGATATACGGGCGTTACACAAAAGCCCTCTGCTGTCAATATAAAATGTTGAAATCCGACCAATCGCCCACTCACTTTTCCGATTCTCTTCCTTTACGGACTCCGACTGGGCTTCTGTGATAATTTCCAAAATGGGGTCATCACAGTCATCCTCATACACACATCCCGAATCGGGGCACTAACCGCCCTCCGGCTCAAGGCGTCGGCCACCACATTAGCCTTGGATAGATGATACAGAATCTCACAGCCGTAATATTTCACTACATCCAACCACCTCCTCTGCCTCATGTTCAGGTTAGGTTGATCCATTAAATATCTCAGGCTCTTATGGTTCGTGTAGATGGTACACTGAACACCAAAAAGATAGTGGCGCCAAATCTTGAAAGCGAAAACCACTACCCGCAACTCCAAATCATAAGTGGGATATTTTGCTTCGTGTGGCTTCAGCTGCCTTGAAGCGTATGCAATCACATGCCCCTTATGCGTCAACACAACACCTGATATGTGCATATCTACACATATATTTTACATCACATCTTAATACTTTTAGCTATAATTATGCTTATTATAGAACAAAAGGTACTTATTATGCTTAATATCTGTTATGTAGCATAAAGACATTCTCGGGAGCAATATGGAAGCTGGAAGCAGGAAAATACGAGCTTAGACAAGAAGAAGACACAAGAAGGATGTTGCTAGACAGCTTGACCCCTCGTCAGTATTTTGATCATATCTCATGACTCGTAACTCCGATTAAGGTGATTCAATATGATCTGAAAACTAGACACACTTTCGGATGACTTTCATGTTTTGAGAAAAGTTGGATTTTCAACCACCACGACGTGGTGAATGGAATCTTCGCGATTCTTGACGCTGGCTTGGGGAATACGGGATAAACACGAGGACCACGACGTGGTGCCTTTACCACGTCGTGGTGTCGAGATTTTTGGTAACTATATATATCTCGTACATTAGGTCGATTCCAGAGGGGAGAGGGTTGAAGGCTGCGACTATTAACAAAAAAATACCCTTCCAAGACCCCTTTGAGGGCATAATTCAACTAGAGATCAAAGGATAAAGAGATTGGAGCGAGGATTTGCATCTACACATTCGGTTTTGCTTAGTTTAATCATGATTAGTATATTTTCCCTTATGTTGTAGTGTTTTCCATATGTGATTATGGGCTAAAAACCCTTGCTTTCGTTTAGTTAGATGAAACCTAAAACTATGAGTTAGTTTCTTACTTTATGGATTATATGGATTTGGTTTATGCATGTGTTTGATTATCATTACCTAGCATGTTAAAGGTTGTAACTTTGTTGCTTAATTTCAAGTGTAGTGTAGCTTAGGGACCTTTAAATTACATGAACTTGATTACCTAGTGATTTAGTGACCATTAAATTGCTAGAGCTAGGATCGACCAAATCTTAGATAAGTAATAAAAGTAACAAATTTGGCTGTGCTGGAGAACATAATTGTGACCATAATTGTGTTTGTTTAGATACATCTTACATAGCCCATCTATAATGAATAACTAATTTTGTGTTTTGCTTATGTATGACCATACAATGTAGTTCATGAATTGGTGAAACTATTAGTAAATTTGGACTTGAATTGCTAATTACAATAACTTGGTAACCAACTTCATTAATCCATAAATAAGAACTAACCATAGGAAAAAAGGTGGATTCAAAACTAAACGAAAGTGTTTTAGTATATTGATTACAATCGTTTTTATTTTAGTGCTTAAGTTTTTCTGAACTTGTAAAATCAGATAAAACCCCCACTTTTAGTTGTTTTTCTTAGTTTAGCTTTTAGTAATTATTTTATTAATTAAATACCGTTCCCTGTGAACGACAACCGACTTACCCAAGCTATACTATAATCTGACTAGGTACACTACCTATAGGTGCATAGTTAGTATAAGTTTGTTAGGTTATAAATTTAAAAGTTGATAGGTATATTTTGTGCACATCAACACCCAACCCTGCGATGGACGCATCGTAATAGACTACGAAATCCTCAACTCCCTCGGGGAGGGCAAGTACCGGTGCCACACACAGTCTCTGGCGAAGAGTCTCGAATTATGCCTGCTGCTCAAGCCCCCAACCGAGCACAACATCCTTCCTCGTCAACTTAGCGAGAGGAACAACAATCTTAGAGAAGTCTTGAATGAATATCTGGTAATATCCCGCCAAACCGAGGAAGCTTCGAATCTCAGATGGATATCTCGACACTTCCTATCGCATCACCGCCTCTATCTTGTCTGGATCAACCAAGATACCGTTCTAGTTGATGAGGTATCCCATAAAATGAGCCTCGCGCAACCAGAAGTCGCACTTGGAGAACTTGACATAGAGCCTCTCCATCCATAAAACTCTAAGAATCTCGCGTACATGTTCATTGTGCTGCTCTCCGGTCTTCGAATAGACTAGAATTGCATCGATGAAGACGATCACCGATCGATCCAACATGGGCTTGCACACCCAGTTCACGAGATCCGTGAATGTTGTCGGTGCATTGGTGAGCCCAAAAGGCATCACCACAAACACGTAATGCCTATAGCGAGTTTGAAAGTCCGTCTTCTAAATATCCTCCTCTCGCACCCTCATCTGATGGTAGCCGGACCTCAAATCGATATTGGAAAACCACGATGCCCCTTATAACTGATTGAGAGATCATCAATCCTCGGTAATGGATAATGGTTCTTCACCATCAGCTTGTTCAACTCCCGGTAATCAATACACATCCGTTGTGGATCATCCTTCTTTATGACAAAAAGGATCGGTGCTCCCCAAGGAGAACTGCTCGACCGAATACACCCTTTTCCTAACAGCTCCTGAAGCTGAGAGGATAACTCTTGCATATCAAGAGGTGCAAGATGGTACGGTGCCTTGGCAATCGGTACCGCACCCAGAATCAGATTGATCCGAAACTCCACTTGCCTCACAGGAGGCACAACCGGTAACTCCTAGGGAAAAACATCGGGAAAATAGCGTACAACAGGAACATCAGAAATGGAAATCTATCCCTTATCCTCAATCCGAGTATCCACTACATATGCCAGATAACCCATACACCCATGCTGCAAACTCTGCCTCGCTCTGGCGGCATAACAGAAGGCTGATCCCGACCTAGTACCCTCACCGTAGATGGTTAGCACTCCCCTACTGGGGTTTCGAACCATCACCATCTGACACTCACGGTTAGTCAGAGCCCCAAATCGGCTCAACCAATTCCTACCCACAATCACACAAACATCTCTCATCATAATAGGGATAAGATCTATCCCACAACTAATACCCTTAAGGGCAAAAAATTGACCATTTTACCCCTCCTATGGTCCAAAACCCTAAATCTTGACCAAAGGTCAAAAGTAGCAAAAGTCAACTGCCCAATGCATATGCTAGGCATACTCTCCTCCAACGTGGGGCGTACTCGAAAATCAGGCGGGATCAAGGTCACAACTCGCTACGTTGGGCGTAGCCATTAGTACGCGGGGCGTACGTCGTCTGACCCCAAATATCACTCCAAAAATGGTCTTAATCATTAAGACATGCATCCAAACTCAAATTTGACCTTCTTAGAACATCTTAACCCATAAATTCACCGACTTTAATCCTTTGCATGGCTAGAAGAACCAATACACAAAAATCTAACTTCCATCACACTCTAAATCACTTAACTCATACATGGGCCAAGGGAAATGATCAAGCAATCATTTGTATGAATCTACAAGACCTAATATGCATGAAAGGACAACTAATATGCTATGGAGTACTCCATACTCACAAAGGTCCAAGCTTTGGGACAAAAATCTCATTTGACTTGTTATGGGATTTATAAAATGACCAAGAATGCTCATTTTATTTTGATTTCCGAGAGTATATGATATGGGCATATTTAGTCATATAATTTATATATTATCTTAATACTTTATGTTGATTTTATCTCATTTAATGAACAAAAGGTGCTTAATTAGTTTAGAATTTCATTTTTCAGCAACAATGACATGTTCGGAAGCAAAAGGAAGCGGATTTGGCGATTGGAAGCTTGAATCTTGGATTTTGAAGAAAGAAGGATGTTGTTGGACAGCTTGACCCCTCATCAGTGTTTTGGCCATATCTCATGAACCGTAACTCCGATTGACGAGATTCAAAATTTTCTGAAAACTAGACACAATTTCGGACGACTTTGATGTTTTGAGAAAATGTTGATTCCAAATGGACTCGACGAGTAGGCCATCAACTCGACGAGTTGGTCAGAAGTTTCGCGATTCTTGACTTTGCCTTGCCGTACACAGGATTTTAAGTGATGGACTCGTCGAGTAGGTCATTGGACTCGCCGAGTATCCCCTGTTTTCAGAATATATATATATATATATATATATATATATATATATATATATATATATATATATATATATAACGCTTCTCATTCGAACCCTAACGAATGGGGGAACCCTTGGGGGTTAATTTGCGACTGGAGGTGCAGCTAGAAGCCCTGGAACTCGTGGAACAACCCTAGCTTTCAATTTTGAGAAGATAAAAGGAAATTTAGGTCTACTCTTTACTTAATCTTTTGTTTGAACTATGTGTAAACTATTAGATTTCGTTTTTGATAAACTTTCTGCTGTAATCATGAGCTAAAACTCATATCTTCTGTTTAGGGTAGATGAATTTATGACTATGTGTTGATTTTTGTGGTTGGATTAATTGAAATTGGTGAATTTGTTTTGTTAAGCTTGTTAAAGATCCTCATGTGTTAACAACAACTATTTTCTGTTAATTAGCTAAGTAATTAAGCTGCATGAACATC
The DNA here is from genome assembly GCF_052849685.1 of Lactuca virosa. Lineage (NCBI taxonomy): Eukaryota > Viridiplantae > Streptophyta > Magnoliopsida > Asterales > Asteraceae > Lactuca > Lactuca virosa. The sequence goes on from NC_136431.1 coordinate 76,702,416, forward strand.
TCTTAACTGCTTATCTCATGTGATTTATGTGAACACATTGTTATGTGCCTAGGAATAATGAATGTGAAACTAGGGTTAACTAGAAAATAGGTAAATTAATGTGTGAGCCTTGTGTGACGAACCATCAACAAGAGGTTAATTGAATTAGTAATTTGATTAGCTAATTACAAGTCTTACTTAACCCGAATCAATAGTCTAGGAAACTCATTAGTTTAACCAATTGGCCAATGTTTGAATTAATTTGTTTTCTAAGGATTAGTAATAGCGAACGTGAACCTAATCACACTAATCGGTAGCCAATAACGAATAATCCATTGCACTTACCATAAAATCAACCATAGGAGTAAATGAGTCGAACCTAAACAGAAGTCTTCTCCATTATTGAATTTAGTGATTGTTTATTTGCTTTAGCTGTTAGTTGCTTAGTTTGAGTTTTATTTCATTGTTAAGTTTCTAGTCTTGCAAAACTAGAGAAACCCCCTTTCTATTACTTGTTTTATTTAGATAATATTAGCATTTATTTTAATTGTTTACCGTTCCCTGTGTTTGATACCCTACTTGCTTGAACTATATTACTAATCGATAGGTACACTGCCTTTCGTGTGTTTATTTTGTGTCTAAGTTAGTAGGATTAAAACTAGTTCGTTTCACACACATCAGTATATCTGCCGAGAAATTAGCGGATATTTATGTACGGGAGGTAGTGGTCAGGCACGGAGTGCCGGTATCTGTGGTCTCAGACCGTGATGTTCGATTCACCTCCAGATTCTGGAGGAAGTTTCATGAGGAGTTGGGTACTCAACTGCTTTTAAGCATAACTTACCACCCTCAGACTGATGGGCAGAGCGAGCAGACAATCCAAACACTTGAGGATATGCTTCGGGCATCTGTTTTAGACTCCGGAGGGAGTTGGGATACTTACCTCCCACTAGCAGAGTTCTCTTACAACAACAATTATCATGCTAGTATTGACCGACCCCCGTTCGAGATGATGTATGGTCGGAGGTGTAGGACTCCGATTTGTTAGGGGGAGGTTGGCCATCGAGTCATGGGAAGCACTGAAGTGGTGCTTAAGACCACCGGGTTGATTTAGCAGGTGCGTGATAGGCTGTGGGTTGCCTAGAGCCGTCAAAAAAGTTATACCGGCTAACGCCGATCGTTTCTCGAGTTCCAGGTGGGGGATTTTGTGATGCTAAAGGTGTCACCCTGGAATGGTGTCATCCGCTTCCGAAAGAGGGGCAAGTTGGGACCCCAATTTATTAGTCCATTCACGATCTCTGCCCGAGTTGGCAAGGTTGCGTATCGATTAGATCTCCCAGATGAGCTAAGTAAGATCCATAACACCTTTCATGTGTCTCAGCTTCGGAAGTGTGTATCAGATGAGGCTGCAGTCATTTCATTAGATGATATTCAGGTGGATGAGAGCTTAAACTATGTTGAGAAGCCCATTGTAGTTCTGGATAGAAAAACTAAAGTTCTTTGAAATAAAGTGGTGAAGCTAGTAAAGGTGCAATGGCAGCACCGGAAGGGCTCCGAGTGGACTTGGGAGCCGAAGGACGAGATGCGAGAGCATTACCCGGATCTATTTGCACCAACGGACTTCGAGGGCGAAGTCTAGTTCAAGTGGGAAAGAGTTGTAACACTCTAATCCAGGTATTCCATTTTAGCCCTTGAAGTATTTCTTTTTGGAAATTGAGGACCTTCTATACGTTGGGCGTACATATGCGCACACTTGGCGTACGCTTGAGCATGCAGCGTGGAGCTGAGGCTTGTACGCGAGGCGTACGAGGCCAGAGACCAAAAACCCTAATTTCATTACTTGCACCCTATTTAAACAACCTTATATCATTTGGACCAAACCCTAATCAGCCTCCATAGCCTCATTTCATCCTAAAACCCTATTTTTGCAAGAAAGTGTGAGATTTGAGCTTAAAGGTGTGTTTGGTGGCCTTTCTAGAGGGTGTATAAGAAGAAGAAGGTGGTGTTCAAGTCTTGGTCAAGAAATGAGCCTTTGGATCCTGCATCTAGAGCATCTTGGAGAGCTTTTGAAGGTAAAAAGCTTGCATCTTGTCTATCCTCCTTGCTTGTTGAGTTAGGGTTTTCTAGAGTCCAGTTTTGAGTCAATAAATCATCTCTTGATAGTTTGGGCAACTCCAGAGGTTAGGAAGGTTAGATCTGAGACTCTTGGACTTGTTTATAGTATAAAAATGCAAACTTGATGTCTTCTATGGATCCATGCATGAGTTAAGACCTTTGGAAAGGTCTTAATGAGGTAGATTGAGTTGTTGGGATCTTATATAGCATGCAAAGGCATAAAGTTGCCAACTTTATGCCTTAGGACCATTAAATCGACCAAGATCTGGAATTTGAGTGAAGAGCCTGCATGCATTAAGCACTCAATGGACTTTTGTGCATGAGCGGTTTGTACGCTGGGCGTACTGTGTTGTACGCTGCGCATACAACCCCTTAGCCTAATACGCTAAGCGCACAGAAGAGGTATGTTGGGCGTACGCTCTCAGGAAGCTTTGGGCCTTGGCAGACTTCGGACCTTTGGGCCCTATTGGTTTTAGGCCTGGACTTGCTGGTGCTTGGGCCCGAAATTATCTTTGGGCCAATTTTGGTATTGTTTGGGCCTATTGGGCCTTGTGGCCCAATATAGAATTGGACTTTGATGCTAGGCCCATTAGTGAAGTCATGACCGTTGGGCCATTATGGAGGGACTTGGGCTTAGAATTCTGGTCTCTTTGATTAGGTTGAGTTATAATCCTAATTAGTGTATTTGTATATTTGTTCAATGTGTGATTTTGGCTGGTAGTTGAGCAATGATTGTTTTCAGCAAACTGAGGTGAGTCTTCTCACTATACCAATGGGTCGAAGGCACCAATGTCGGCCCATTACTTGATATGAGATTTAATAGTTGAATGTGCAATGGTTTTGTGATTTGATATGTATTGACTTATGTGAAGACCATGGGGGGAGCCCATGACACTTGGTAAGACCATGAGGGGGAGTCCATGGTCCTTGGATTGAAGACCATGAGGGTAGCCCATGACATTCCAGATTAAGACCATGGAGGGAGTCCATGGCAAATCTATGTATATATGTGAATTACATTCTGTGGTGTTTTGCGTATTTTTAGGAAACTCACTAAGCGTGTGCTTACAGTTTTGTTGGGTGTTTCAGGTACTTCTGGTTCAAGGGCAAGGGCCCGGCTTGATGGCGCAACATGTACTCTCCAATATTTTTGCACTAGTTGTTTTAGATACTCTGATTTTTTGAGCAATGTGTTTATGTAATGGAATTTTGGAAAAACAAATACGAATGAGATTTCTAATTATTAAATGAAAAATTTTATCTGAATTTTTGGGTTGTTACATTATTTTGGGACCCCATGTTTGGTGTAGGGTATGTCTAGCGGGCTATAGGGTCAATGGTGAATTAGTCTCGACAATTTAACATTTAATGCATTGTAGGTGCTGTTATATGATATCATAATCCACATTCACTTGATTTAAACTAGTGGTTGTACAATTAAAAATGAAATTGTAAGTAACATAAGTTTTTTGCTCGAAAGTCTATGGCAAGTTGCCAAGTTATCGAACAATGAAAGAGATAGATGGCCTGCATGCTTTAAGAAAAGTGTTTGATAGTTTCTTCCTTATGTCATCATATGGTTAATTTATTTGACACGTTCATTGTATTTAGATGCAAACACACTTAATATGTTCATTATAAATAATTCCATAATAAACATTCCCTTCGTTCAAGAGAAACTTTCAAAAAAGTTAAGAACTATGTTTCACTTAACTGTCTTACTGTTTAGTATATATATACATATTCACAACTGATATACTTGGTTTTTGAAAACAATTATATTGTATAATTATTTATTGTAAATATTTTGTTTATTAAACAAATTGTAACCCTTCCAGATTCGACAAAATATCATCTTTGCGCTAGGTAATACGAATTATATTAAATCAAAATCAAAATAAAAACCATAGAAAACCATTATATATAAAAAAAATCTTACACAAACTATTTAATTTGGTTGATAACGTATTAACTTAACACAACTTGATTAATTTTTTTTATTGTTATTGTTCGTAAACGTTTCCAAAAAATATATTTTCTTTATAACAATGAGCAATATCTTTACTATTTTCTTTTGTATATTTTACTAAAAATGAAACTCAATCAAATGGGTCTTTTCTCCTGTTCGCGTTGTTTGACGACTATGTTTTCAAAAGTCTTTTCTGCAATGATATTGATATGGAAGTTTCATGGGTGGGTTCAAGTGATAGATTATAAATATCAAAATTTATTTTATTAAGCTAGTGACTAAACATATCTAAGTTTTATTAATTTGTTTCTCAAGTCAAAACCTTCTCTTATACGTTTGGCATCTCCTTGCTTCACCCCCTACGCATACCACCATTTCCTTTCCACTGAAGGAACAAAATCATGGATACGGATATACTGCGCCAGCAATTTTGGGACCAATTGTCATCTTGCAACAACAGTACAACTAAGAAATACTTATCTTCATTGAGGACCTTAGTATACCAGTCATATTGGCAAAACAGGTTCAGTCAACCTATGCGATCGATAGGGATGTATATCGCATTAGCGTCTTTGTTTTGCCTCCTTGCAATGGCGGCTGATTTATTACATGGTTTGCGGAACCAAAAGCTCTGGTTTCCGTGTAAATATTTCACTCTGAACGCTGCATCTCTCACTGTGATAGCTGTGGCAATAAAGCTACCCATGGACTTAACTAACCAAACGCAGGCTGCAAAGCTTGGAAGCCTGGCATTTATGTGCACCATGATGGCTAATCTTCTGCCTTCTCTAGCAACCATGAACAACAAGGAACTTGTCTCAAACATCGTAGCTTTGGGTGTTTTGGTAATCACCTTGGTTGTCAATGTTTGCATTCAAAGAAGCACAAAAGTTTTCTCCCATCAAAAAGATGAATTTGCATCGGGAGGGAATGTTCATTATGCAGAAATTGAACCAGTGTTCTTATCTGCAACACAAGACTATGTGTTGGTAGGATTCATTTATGTGGGTGTGTTACCCTTGTTGCTTGTGTTATACGCATGTACCTCTTTAGCAATTCTAACGTCGAAACAGATTTTAGAATCGAAATACCAAGCGGCTTTAAAGGGTCAAGTGCTGCAACAACCAGGAAGATTAACTATTGAGAAACTAAAAGAGCATGTGAGCAACTACTGGATCATGGCAACAACAGGCAACCCAGAGTTCATGGCAGCTTGCTCTGCTACAACCACTGCTTCTGCGGTAATATGTGCTATAAGCAGTATCATAAACATTCTAAATATGATTCAAACTATTCGATATGAAAATATAGGTAATTCGGATTATAAGTGGTCAATGATGGTGATTCTTATAATACAATTTATCGGAGCCATGGTGGGTACTATTGCCCCGATATCTAGGTGTTTTGCATCCTTAAGCTTTAAGTTGTCCGTAAAATGGTTTTTGAATCATATCAAGGTCTTCACAGTAGAGAGCTACTGGATTCAGAAGTTATCTGATTGGAAACACAGTAGCATACCACTCCCATCTCGCAGGCGCAACTGCAAGATTCTTATCCAGAACTTGAAAATGTTAGGAACCGGACCGGGTACACGCAGCGGAAACACACTATCACACACACACAAACTCACGAAAATAAAGCAAGAAGAACACAAGGATTTTACGTGGTTCGGATTCGGTGCAAATCCTACGTCCACGGGCTGCAACTAGAGAATTTTATTAAAACTCACAAGATTACAATTGGCTTGACACTCTACACTTGATGTTCTCTCAAGTTTTTGCACACAAAATATGCAAAACATACATGCATATATATAGGTATATTTGTGAGCCGCAATATGCACAGGATTGCCGCAAAGATTGACTTTGAAAATTTTGCCATTCACATTAGCCGTCCAACAAATATTAAATAATTGTCCACCGACCATTTGAATATTTAATTCAAACGTTTGCCGACAACAATTGAATAATTCAATTGTTAAATGTAATGTTACATTTATGGCCCTTGAACTCCTAGGAACTTGTCAATTTGTTCAAGACTCCATAAATCTTAACAATCTCCCACTTGGAGGCTTGAACAACATGGTCCGTCTCTGTCATCCAACTCCAGTAATCTTAAAACAACCAAGTCCTTCAAGCTTCCAGTTCCAAAGAACAAGCTAAAACTTAGTCTGATTTCTCTAATTGCAGCCGCCCCTCATCTTCAAGTACTAGAAGGGCCAGTTGAAGCTCCCACTAGCTCCAACTCAGTCGTGGCTAATCCCACCACCGACTCATCCTCTGTCTCAACCGGTTTGGACACTCCACCAGATCCAGAGATACACCGAGGACCACTAACACTCTCCAATCTTTGCAAACTTCCAACATGGGAGAATTTTTCAGTCTTAGTCTTCAAAACCCAACGGCTCTTTGTAACTGTACCCGAAACACGTCCCGTGCTCCCACTGTCACAGAATCCCCTGAATGGTTTAGACTTTCGAACTCGTTCAACTAACATCTCTTTGGCTCCAGAATTCATGTTTGCAAAATGAACTCTCTTAGCCGTAGATTTAGCGAACCAGATTTTGTCTTGTTTAACAGGGACGGTCATACTTCCCTCAGCAGGTACCTCAACCATATACAATGACCCACACTTCATACCACGAGCAATCACCAGATCACCATTGACCACCCTCCATTTACCACTACCAAACCTTACTTCCAGTCCTTGTTTATCCAGCTGACCAACATAAATCAATTTCTTCTTCAGCTCCGGAATCACCTTGACATCCTTCAGGCTCCATGTAGTTCCCAATGAAGTAACCAAATCAATATCTCCCATGCCCGTTACCTGAAGCATCTCGTCATTTGCTAACCGTACCTTTCCAAAATCTCCTTTTTCTAGATTCACCATCGTTTCCCCGTTGTCCATGGCGTGAAACGAAGCCCCTGAATCCATGACCCAAGAGTCTACAGAACTTTCCATACTGAGTATCAATGCATCATCCTCAGACACACTCTCAGCACCGGCAATGTTCAATTCTTTCTTTGGACATTGACTCTTAACATGTCCCACCTCCTGGCAGTTCCAGCACTTCACATTCTTCTTAGTTCTAGATGAACTTTTTCCCTGACTCCCACTGCTTCCACTATTCCTGTTATTCCCTCTACCTCTTCCGACATTTAATAAATCAGAAGAGGAAGATCCACCTTGATTCTTGCGTCTGATATCCTCGCCTAGAACCAAATCTCTAACCCCTTCAAAAGTCATACCACTGGTCCCCACGGAACTCGTAACAACAGTAACTGTTCCGGACCAGCTATCAGGTAGAGAAGCTAGTAGCAGTGATGCTTGAGTCTCGTTATCAAATTTAATTCCCACAGATGATAATCTGGACAGAATTGAATTTAGATTATTAATGTGAACCGTAACTGAGTCTTCCTCATTCATCCTTGTAGTGAACAACTCCTTCATCAAGAACACCTTGTTAGCCGCCGATGGTTCCTCATACATATTTGACAGAGCCTCCATCATACCATGCGCCGTGGTTTCATTCATGATGTTGAAAGCAACGCTCTTCGTCAATGACAATGTAATAACCGCCTTGGCTTTCTTGTCCTTTGAGTTCCACGCATCTTCAAAAGCTTTTTCCATTTTCTCCGGTTTGTCTCCGAGTACCATGTCCAAGTCTTTCTGACATAGCAATGCTTCTAATTGCATTTTCCACCAGCTAAAATCAGAACCGTTGAACTTTTCGATTATAATCTTGTCTTCAGCCATTACGACAAACAAGATACAAATCAGGTACACTCGTGCGTGATAAAAAAAAACGATCGTACCCTCCAAACCTCGCTAACCAGTCTCTGATACCAGTTGTTAGGAACCGGACCGGGTACACGCAGCGGAAACACACTATCACACACATACAAACTCACGAAAATAAAGCAAGAAGAACACAAGGATTTTACGTGGTTCGGATTCGGTGCAAATCCTACGTCCACGGGCTGCAACTAGAGAATTTTATTAAAACTCACAAGATTACAATTGGCTTGACACTCTACACTTGATGTTCTCTCAAGTTTTTGCACACAAAATATGCAAAACATACATGCATATATAGGTATATTTGTGAGTCGCAATATGCACAGGATTGCCGCAAAGATTGACTTTGAAAATTTTGCCATTCACATTAGCCGTCCAACAAATATTAAATAATTGTCCACCGACCATTTGAATATTTAATTCAAACGTTTGCCGACAACAATTGAATAATTCAATTGTTAAATGTAATGTTACATTTATGGCCCTTGAACTCTTAGGAACATGTCAATTTGTTCAAGACTCCATAAATCTTAACAGAAAAGCCTAATTCTCTGCATTTGTATAGGATTTCAGAAGATAGTTGTTGTAGCATGCAATATGACAGCAGTGATCCCACTTTTGTTAGCTATATGTGTATTGTCTTTTTTCCATTGTTGGAAGTGGTTAAAGGCCACCTTTGGCACCTACTTGGGTATTGTGTGGGCACATAAACCTGATGAAATAGGAACAGATGAAGATCTTAGCCGATATGTTTTGTAACTTCAAGACCAAATGGAATTTCCTGAGAGAGCATTGAAAGGCATTTTAAAGTCTGTGAACGACTTGATCAAAAGGGCTGAAAAGCAGCAACCAAAGAATCTTATGAACCTTCTAGCAGAATCTCGAGGTTTTGAAGGAGTTAAACAGCTTGACAACCATCATGTTAAGTCTTTACTTTCAGAAGAATATCTCAGTTGTTGGAGCTTACCATTGGTAACTCTGACAGCCATTGCCATGTCTCTTACTAACATTCAAAGGAACACATTTGATAGCTTGCTGAGTGGTGTGAGTGAAGGTCTTTTGTATGTCACACTTGTGGAAGAAAGCACCAATGCTACTGACGATCATGTAGTTATTCAAAGGGCAGCTAAAACTTTGTGGGTAGAAGTTGAAATCTACCACAAATGGTTAGGAAACAGGCTGCAAAAACCTGCTCCTCAAGCGATTACAACTATAGGGATTCTTCAATGGTTGAGTGATACAGCAAAAAACATTGTCACTGAGGCGGGAAGTACAGATATTGGAGGCCGAAATGATAAATCCAAATTCAGGTCTATTTCTGCAAATTCAATGTATCGTATCACCGAAACGATCATGCTTTCCTATGATGCTAACCTCATTAACCAGCTTAGCCAGGAGGAATTATTTGAGAAATTATCATCAATGATCGCTGACATATTGGCTGCTTGTCTCACCAACCTACCCCATGTCATTGCAATGAAATGCCACACAAGTATCATAGAGAAAAGGGAGGCGAGTGTCCAAGCTGCAGCCCAACTTCTTGGCGAGACTACACAGATAATCAACACCATGCAAGATCGCGAACTTCCAACCTTGAATCCTGACGAATTGGTGTTTATTGACAAGTGGCATGCTTACTTAAAGCTCCCCTTTCCTTAGAAACTATTTTTGTTCTTCAAGTAACCAAGTTAGTTTGATATAAATGTGTAGTAATTACGATTTCTTAAATAGTAGATTATGTCATTGTTTATTTTCTTTCCCCTGTTTGTTTGTTTGTTTGTTTAGGAGGCCTGTGATTTCCCTTGGATACTTATTGATTTGTTTTAATCCCATGTTGAATGATGTATGGAAAGAAAAACAAGACCCCGAACTAAATACATGCAAATAACCTCATCAAACTTTAGATGTCATTGTTTGGGTGCTTGTTTCATCCTATACAATGATTTGACAAGTTTACACATCTTATGATCATTACCTGACATAACAAAACTTTTTAGTTGTTACATATAAACTTATTTGCGATTTCCAATCCCTATAGACAATTTACAAACAATTCATGACAGTCTTAATTCACTACTTACTTCTAAAAGTATGAACGACTGTGGAATTTTGAATAATATTTAAATTATTCAGGGAAGTAAACATACAACATGCAACACAATAATAAATTAATTAACTATGGTATCATACTCATTGAACATAAATAAATCTCTATTATTTAATCACCATAACAAATACGAATTTATTCATTATATAATGTTTCGAGTAATCAACTAACCACTTGAATTAAATAACATCAATCATGTCATGTTATAAACAAGCATATTATGCCTTTCAATGGTCCTTTCTTTGTAAACAGATCAAATGGATATTACTCCAATGATGCTCATTTCACAATTCAAAATTCTTATAACTATCCAAGATGTAGTGGAATTACAACTTTACATGCACTCTTCTGTGATGCCGAGGTTCTAAAGTCACAGAGACGGAGCATTCGATACTACAAAATATTCCACTGTAACTTGTTACTAGAAACAATTCCATGGTTATGAAGTCTCGAATTCAAGGTACACTCATTGAACACTTCTCTTTCATTAAAGTTTTCAACTAACATGTAGATTCTACAAGCATCTCCCATTATGGAAACATTTCCATATTCCCATATGACCATCAACTATGACAAAGAATCATCTTAATCCAAAACGTGTCACTATGGTCTGTCCTAAATAATATCATACTTCTAACTGTCCACAAGCAACCAATCTTTGGTAAAACCTTAAAATGTTCTTGACAGTTGTTTAGCAACTTTATTCGCACAAATTCTAATCCTTTCTCACAATGCTTAAGGAATTTGGAAAAATTAGAATGGGTGAATATTATAGCATATACGATCGATCTTATATCTGAAGCATATGAGACTCGATTCATTATGTCCTACATAAAGATTTGATATTTGTTCTATCTCTTGCCATAATATTTCCATATATGGAATCTAAAATGTTGAAACATGTCAACATGCTATTCATATATGTCTTTGACTAAGTTCTATTAAACTATACAATATAAACCCTTAGATTTGAAATGAAGTATGAGTGTCATCTCCCTTAAGTCCACTATAGAGAAACAGTTCCCGAACTTTGCAATTTGCAAAAACAGAAACATTATTTCCTACGAAAGTATTGTCAACATGCAATACTAGCATAACAATTATGCTTCCACTAGCTTTGACATATCCCCAGAAATCAATACCCTTTGATTTTCTTACAGAAGTGCAGATTTTTGTTACGCGATGCTTCGATAAGTCTCCAACTAGAATTCTTAAGCTTATAAATGTTAGTTGGATAATGTGTGTGTGTATGTCTGTGTGTTTTTAAACCCTTCAAGACTGATAGATATGTATCTTGAAAGTTCAACCAATTCCTTGACATTCTTTACAATTCAAAATATGAAGAGGGATGTCATAATCATATTGTGAAATTGATAATGCAACTAACACAACTAATATCCATATTGATCTTTATCAGATCTTTAAAATCTATCAACGAAAGTATTTCCTCATAACCATATTCATGAATTAGAGCGAAACGTTTTGCTACTTAGATTTGAAGGTGCATACGTTCCTATCCATGTGAATCTATCATTTCCAACCTACAACCAATAAGACAAGGTTTAGGACAAGCCAAACCCAAATTCATTTTTCGTTCATGGACTGAACTTCGTTATTTTTTAAATTTCTTGCCTTCTGGAAGCTCAAGGGCCTACCTTCGCTTCCATGTTGTTAACAGCTCACCCATATTGATCAGCGTACTTTCACTGACCAATGTGCTTTGCTTTTGCAGTTATATGAAGAACATGGAACTCATAAGCATTACCAACTCAATTGGAAGTGCACAAAAATAAGAATATTTCAATTAAACACAACAGGTTATCAACCTCAGGTCGCATGCTAGTGATAACTAAAAGGATCATTGTCGGTTGACTCTTGCAAGATCGAGATCAACATGACTCCCACTGGCTTCTTGACATATGATTTTTCTCTTGAGGAACATTCCTTGACGAGATAAAACAAATATTCAAAAGTTCATGTGGATTCTCGACAAGAAAACACTTCATAGGATTAGACTTAGTTTATCTTTTGTTTCTTGATCAATGAAAAACATCACAACTCCAATTCTGAATGTGCTAGAGTAAGGAAAGCATTCTTAATCCACATTTTATGAGGTGTTATCAACCTTAGTTTGAAATGAGTTTCAAGATATGATTTATAGTTACTACATCATGGATCTAAAACTTGATTTAGGAATGAAACATGACTCATCTACTATCAAACCATTTCCAACAATGTTCGATTCATCTTCTTAGTCATAGAATTGCACTACGATGTTCATGGAGGAGTCAATTGTGATACAATTCCACAGTTACTGAGATGATTATAAAACATTATACTAAAGTATTCTCCTTTCCTTTTAGATTGGAGAATCTTTTATCTTTCTGCCTAACATATTTTTAATTTGTTCTGCTACTCATTGAACCATTTTCAAAAGTATCAGAATTCCACTTAATCTTATAAACAAAATCATATTTACTGAAGCATCAATAAATCATGACGAATAGAGTTATCGTCCCTTGTGGTGGATCTAATGATTCCATATCAACATGTACTAGATCCATTAGTCCTTCACTTGCCTCACATAAACATGTGAACAATGAATTAATCATAATTTTTCAATGAACAATATTCTCATGCGTCATGGAATCCAAATTTTATGACTCCAACTTTCTATCTAATTGAGACTTGGTGATGAAATTTCTTTTCACTTGGTCAATTATGATGGTACCACAAGCATGTTCTAAAAGAATCAATATCCAATATTAATATTGCTATTATTAGAAACATAATCAATACTTTCATTAATGCCATTGCAAGGAAATATAAAAAAGGGAAACAAAACTTCATTTTATTGATAAAAAGACATTTGGAACTTGTCCTTTACAATTCATAAATTGAAAAACTATGTTTTTAGACATCTTCAAAAAGTAACAAAAATCTATTAAATTATCCTAACTCCCTAGTAGTAGCTCCAAATTCTGACCATCGAACCATGTGACAAAAGTTCATCTCTCGCGATAAGATTTAGCTTACTTTACTCAAGCTTCCTTCTTTATTTTCGATCCTAAAATACCATCAAAATGTGATCATCACATCATGTATTAAGAGTCTAAGAATAGGAACTTATGGAGTTAGATAATGGATGTACCTGAAGTAGACTCATACAAATTGACTTTTCCATCTTCAAGATCTTCCAGGTATTTCGGGCGGCTTCGCTTCCAATGTCCCCTCAATTGGCAGTAGAAACAAATAGACTCATTGGGGTCAACATTGGGAACAATCTCAGAATGAGCCTTTCTCTTTACCATATGATCAAATGCTTTTACCTTGGTTGATCCCTTTTGATAGGGAAGAGAAATCTTTTCTAGATCACCAATGTTACCATTGTCTCCATGGAACTCTTGGGATTAGATCATATAAGCATTTCTGCTTCAGTTATGTTCTTAAGCATTTTTGCTTCAGCAACCATCAACATTTGGGTCAGATTAATTAGGGTCAGATCGAGATTCCACATATGAAAGTTCTTAATGAACTGACCATATGACTTTGGAAGCAAAAGAAGAACCAAATCAATGGCTTTCTATTTTGGGAATATGACACCCATTATTTCCAGCGCACACACATATTTCCATCTTGATGTTTACATGCCAATATGGCTTGAGTAGACTCATATATTTCAATTTGAGGAAAACGTGACGTTGGGGGAGTCACTGGAGGAGGATGTGGAAGAGATGAAGAGAGATGATGTCCAGTTCCACCATTTCCTAATGAATGGAAGGCATTTTCACCCTGACTTGAATGTGGAAGACCATCTCTAGAATAACGAGGAAGACCATTTCTATTTTCATAAGACATCTACAAGTGGGAAGAGAGATTTCAAGTTAGTTGATTTTAATCCTTAATTATTAACCCAAATTTAAATTAAGGCTATGATCCATATTTTCATTTTGTAATATGAAGAAGGATACCGTAGTCATATCACAAAACTATTTTAGGTAGGTGAAATCATTTCACCAATTTCAATCACATGAAACTCCTAGATCTTTTGAGATTCATTGAATCTTATCAATGACATGTTTAATATCGGGTTATGCTCTTACCAGTTGTGACTGTGATGTTGAGGATCACAATTAAGATGTGAATAACCATGTAAACCCGCTTAAACACCTCCGATCATTTTAGAATTTCTCTTTGATATGTCAGCTAACCACACATGCTCCATCAAAAATTATGAACACGAGTTGTTTCATCATTTCATTTATATAGTCTCAAATTAGTGTGCCGGTTAACCACACACGCTCCACTAACGACTCATAAAGAAATGATATGTGTTTACATGGATTAACATATAATTTCACATTTTTCCTAAAGTAACTAGAGTGAGATTTTAAAGTAGGTTCTAGTACTTTATATCATTATATTTTTAATGAGACTATGTCCTATTGAACACATTCGGCTAACGACCATCCACCACATAAATGAGCGGTGGGTCAAAAGGACACTCATTCAATGGTCATTTTATTGGTCGTTTCCTTATACCCCTCTTATAGCATGGCTTCGTGAATGAGGCTTACTATTGATTCGGCTGACTTTTCATATACATATAATGTTAAACGTTTTAATATATATATATATATATATATATATATATATATATATATATATATAAGGGTGTATTTAAAAACTTCTTAAAACACAAGGTTTAAATATTAATTATCTAAAATAATCATATAATTAATTAATCAATTTAAACCTATCATGGATTTATAATTATCTTTTAATTAATCTTATAATTAAATTTATTATTAAATTATAAGGATAATTCAATTTAATTAATCTAATAATTAAATAATATCTTTCCAAGATTATCTCCAAATATTTAGGGTTTTACTTTTAATTATCTAATGGATTCAAAATTCATATTTTGGTAGAATTAAAACCAAATAATTACCAAAAATAACCACACAAATCAGACCAGGCAAAAAATCCTGAATTTTGGTTTTGAGCTATAGTCAAGTCGTGACAGACAACTAGTCACGTCGTGAGAAACAGTTTTTCAAAAATTTCAGATTTGTTCAATTCATCTCATGTACAATCAATGTTAGGCACAACAAGACTCTAATACAACTGATGAGTTTTATAGGTTACAAAACTATATGCTTGCGGAATTTCACTTAACACTTAAAGGTACATGCAACTTATAGGATCTATGACATAACACTTTGAATACAAGATACTATGAACAACAAAACTAACATGAACCCTAATGAAACCATAGTATAATTAAAATACAAGAATTAGAGTTACATACCTTTGATTTGATGTAGTAAACAAATAACTCCAATTAATATATTAATCATATAATATATTAACAAACCATTTTCCAGTAATTTACAATTAGTTTATTAATCATATAATAATATAATAAATTATCACTCTCTCCTAAGATCATTTCTAGCTATTTCTGGTTATGAGGGTAACCCAAAAAGGACTTTGCTTTTAATTACAAGAATATACCAATTTAGTTATGAACTTAGAAGCCTTAACCAACAGAAGATCCCATGGGTTACTTTTGGGTTTCATCTTGTCCAAGCTATTCACTGCCGCCTTGTTGTTTATCATTCATCACAACTCTGTCTGGAGTTTGAGATGCAAACTACACCTTTTGGTTAGCACCCTGATCTTTGTTCCTTTCTTGAATTGTATCACCTCCGGTTACCCATGGAAAATTTATCAAATGTTACATCTCTCCTCATGATAAATTTTAGAGTTCTTCCTTCATCTATACACCACAGGCGATAACCTTTTACTCTTATCGCATATCCTATAAATATTCACTTCATTGCCCTTAGCTCAAGCTTAAAATCATTCACATGAGAATACCTAGGGCATCCAAAACCCTATATCAGATTTTAGCAATGTCTGGCTAAAATCCTAGTTTTCAGTTCTGCAAAAGAATAGTACTTTTTCATGTAATCAGTTATCAGATCTGATTTTCATTATGTGCTTCTATCTAGATTTTTTTTTTCAGTTTTGAGCTTAATGAATGTTTGATTTTTAGTTCTTGTTAGTTTGATCACCTAGCTAGGATTTTATCATTCCAGTTAATCAGTTAATAGAATCGGTAATTGTTCTTGTCAACCGGTAATAAGTAATAAGTATCAGATTGGTTCCATGTTTGGGATTTAACTCTGATATAAAATGAAAAATCATATCTTTATGCTTTCGAGCTTGTGATAAGTATTGAGTATTGTTGGGAATTGTACACAGAACTTTAATGCAACTTTTCTGATAGAATGCATCAATCTGATCTGGGCTTATTTTAGGTATTGATGGGAATTTTAGACAATAAATAGTTAGGGTTAATTCAAATAGCTTGTTTTGGTTAACTATTTAGGTAAAAGAGATTATACTAGAGCCTATTAGTTTTTCTCAGTAACAGCTTAGATAGAATACATCTTGAATACCCAGATCTAGGCTAATTGCATGATTAGGAAAGTCGCAACAGAGCTGAAATCATTTTAGTGAGCTTCAGCATTCGAGGTGAGTTTCCTTACCGGGTTTAGCGGGTCGGAGGCACCAATGTCGGCCCATGTTCATGTTATGCTGATAGAGTGTGTAAGTTGTCTTCGTGACTCTTGCATGTGTATGTGTTGGTATGCTTTCCGGATTACGGTCCTATGTTGGGTGGGGCCTGATAGATATCTGTATGCTATGTATCTTTGTGATTATTTGTGTATGCTATTATGTGGTAGTGGTAGAGGTGAAATAGGCCCAGTACCTGGTTGAAGTAGACCGAATGAGAGGCCATCACCCAGATATGCTAGGCAGTATCCGGTTGAAATAGACCGAAGGGGAGGCCAGCACCCAGATATGTTCGGCAGTCTCCAGTTGAAATAGACCGAAGGGGATCCGGGCGGGGCCCGATACCGGACGGGGTACGATGACGGGCGGGCCCCACTATATGTTTATTGTATGGTATGTAGTATTTGGGGAACTCACTAAGCTTTGTGCTTACGGTTTTCAATTTATGTTTCAGGTACTCTAGTTTTCAAATGAAGAGCTCGGGACGATAGCAGCGCGTACACCCGTGGTTTCCGCAAACTGTGATCTTTGGGATTGAACTCTGATAATTGTTTTATTTGAAATTCTTTCCAATGTTTTGAACAAGTTGCAATAGTGTTTTGAATATAATAAAAATGATTTTTTTAACCCTGGTTTTTGGGATGTTTCACCAGCATACACGGCTTAGCCCAAAATCCTCCTAACTTCCGAAGGCCATAACTTCTTTGTTCTAACTCTAATTTCGATGATCCTTATATCCAAAGAAAGGTAACAAGAAGCTCTATAATCCTATCAACTCTACTTTTCCTTGAAACCTTCCGAACTTAAATCCTAAATTCATGAAAGACTCGAACCATCACTTTACTATTATACCATTGGGCTCCAAAGCACAAACCGAACTCTTGGATCACATAATCCACATTACCCACTTCCAAATGGATTTAAACCTCTCTTTACCCAAAGCCCAAAGCCTTATGATACTTTATCTTCGGGTCACAACCCCGAATCATGAAATGACTCGAAACAGGGTGTTATAAAAACCACCATAACTGGTCATCCCCTGCTTTCTATAGTGTAGTGTATGCATATGAAATGAGGGTCAACATTGATTTCTTTATGTTTATATGTTGATTCACTAAATCGGCCTCGTTGCGTCGTATTTTCTCATACGCACATGTTGCGTTCTCATTTAATGATGTCAGTCAATTTAACTTTTATGTGGTGCGTACTCACTATCTTCTTGTTTCACAATGTACTTTCTTCCCAACTTCAGATGACTATAACTTTCTCATACTGACTCCATTTTAGTCGATCTTTTTGCACACATACTCTAAACTTTCATGGATACACTCAAAGGCCAAATTTTAATCGTTTTGATTGTATTAAGTCTCACTTCCATAATCTCAAACATCGGCTATCGACTAGCAGTTAAATTAATATAAATTCAACAAATCTTCTCGAAACTACACAACCCTCCAACATGGTATTTTACCAATATATCTAAGGGTTATTATAATATAACCAACCTTTTTTCAAGATTAACTACATCATGGGTTTGTTCTTACACATTTGCAAAATAGTGTGTTACAATTTCTATTTATGTGCACTATTTTTCATTTCTATGCACTATTTATATTTTAGTGGACGAGTCATATGCTTTAATCTTTATCATAAACAAAAGACCTATAAACTCAAAATAGCTTATAAAAGGTTATATAATAACATAATTTCCACGTATTCATAAATAATCAAAATGACATTTGGTTCACAAACATAATACATACAACTTTTACACTAGCTTCTAAAGCTACTATTTACAAACTTTAACATATTTATTACTTAAAATTTTTATTTGTTATAATTCTGACTTAAATACTAAAAATAAACAAAGTATGTTGCTATTTAGTGCATTAAAGATGTTTTTTTAGTTACTTTTTAATCCAATTATTTTTTATAGAATGCTAATTTAGGAAAAATCAGTAAAACTGTATTTTTTTTTTACTTTGTAGTAACCCAAAGGATGGTACTGGTAAATAATGAAAAAAATGATTGAACTATCACGTTCTAATAAAGAATTGTTTTGCATTATACTTTGAAAGTAGAATGCTATAATCAGACATACTTTGAAAAAGCCATTAAATATAATATTGTACTTTCAAAATAAAATGCTTTAACAAGACAAAAACCTAATTATTCATTAAAATGACCATTAATGGGTTTTTAAGTAATAACGAAATTTCACAATTTAATCAAAACTAAATATTTCTAAATAAATAGTTGATCATAATTTTTAATTCCAACCTGGTCCCTAAGATGTTCAGTGACACATGACTCAAATGATTCAGCAGCTGCAGCTGGGATGGATGGAGTGCATGAGTCATCATCATTTCTTATAGCTGCTCTTTTCATGGCTTCATCTTGTGTAAACTTCCATGGGAGGTGCATGAACTCAGTGACTATTAAAATGAAATGATCCTGTAAAATAAAAAAGAATCTAAATGGTATCAGATGACAGTTATATAAGTTATAGCAAATGGAAGGGGTAAAATTGTAAATTTTGATGCTTCATGTTGACACAGGTTATGTACCTGAGTCTCCTTGGGCAGGTTTTCTGCTATATTCCAGCTGGAGACTAACTCCACCTGGGGATCACCATTTTTTTCATTTAATTTAGCCTGAATTCCACCATAGTTATACTGTCATAAAAAAAGCATCAGAGGCAAACCTTGGTTAAATTAACTATAAACAGATATGAAAATAATAATATGAGATAAAGACATGATAAACAGTCTAAATAAATACGAATTAGAGCAGTGAGTGCCAAAACTGCATGGGCTCAAGCTCAATCCACTCAGATATGTCGCTAAAAACAAGAAACTTAGAAATTAGAGAAGATACAAATTACTCAAA
The DNA here is from genome assembly GCF_052849685.1 of Lactuca virosa. Taxonomy (NCBI): domain Eukaryota; kingdom Viridiplantae; phylum Streptophyta; class Magnoliopsida; order Asterales; family Asteraceae; genus Lactuca; species Lactuca virosa. Next base: position 76,721,864 of record NC_136431.1, read on the forward strand.
GTCTCAAACCACTTAAACTAAACTTGGAATTTTTTTTTTAGATAATTAGAGATCTGCTTTTAGAGTTTGGAATAAACTATGATAGCAAGACTAACCTTGTTTGTAGAGCTTTGAGTAAACTATCACAGTAAGCTTGGGCTGCAGATAAGTCTGACTTTCCAATGTCAAGTATGTCTGTCTATACTCTATATTATCCTCCATATCTGGATTCATGCTTTGACCATGGTCAACTTTTTCCTTGGAAGAAGTTGTTTTACCATTAGTTTCATAAGAACGAACAATAGGTCTAGGGGTATAACGGGCAGATTTTCCTTTGCTTCTGAAATCTTCAAAATCCACAACTTCCTGTTCTTGAAGTACATGTTCTTTTCCATTTTCATCATTTACTTGTTTAAAAGGTAATTTTGTTTGCCTCATTTTGTCATCTCTCTCAGAAATCTTCTTGTGCAACCATACAGGATGAGCTACTCTTGGAACAGGATTTGAAACCTGAAATATATTATTATATTCCACTGTGAATAGAAAACTATAAAAGTATTTCGCTATTGGTCTCTATTTGTAGAGAATAAAAATCTAGAAAAAGGGATCATAAAAAACATTGCACCTTCTGCAATGCTGCAGGAATTGTAATGATTTTTTGAATAGCAAATCTGAGACGTTTTTTGTAATATTCCCAGCCAATAATGGATCGAATGCCAATATCTGATGAGATCTTGCACCATTTTTTCACATACAACTTCATAATTTCTGCAAACAAACATGTAATACTTGCTTGTAACTTTGTATCTTTTACAATTTTTCAGGTTTTAAGAATAAATGTCTAGAGGTTCACCTGGATCAGCTTCAAATATTGCAACAGGAACTGCTCGTTCACTCACGTCTTTCCCCTGTTTAATATTATATCAGTAGTAGATTTTTAAAGCAATATAATAATAAGAAAAGAAAATCAACTTTACACATGCTAAAACCTCTAAACATTATTTATGAAATAAACTTTACAAAAGATCAACTTAACACATGCTAAAAGCCTTTGAAACATAGGCTAATTGGTGAGAATAGCAACATACTTTTTCCTTTTTTATAGGAATAGGCAATGTACTTTATTTTTTACCAATAACAGCAACATACTTATATTTGTTTTGCTGATACTAGCAATATGTTAGCCATAACAGCAACATAATATTTTAACCATGAATACACAAATGAAGATACTTAAAGGTAAGTTTTTGAAAAAGAAATTACACAATTACCCTTGGTTCACATGCAACGACATATTGACAAACAAGTCCTTTGTCTTTAACCATGGTATCACCAAGAAAATCAGCCAAACGTTTTGCTGTGGTTACAGCACATGATTTCTGCACTCCATAGTCTGCTAAAGACTTGCTCATTGTGCTTGATTCTGATATGTAATCAAGCAATTCACTATCTGCAATATCATTGCCTTGATTCTGAAAAATATTTACTAATCAGTCACAATATCCAAAAAAACATGTTCTTGTTTTCTTTTTTTGGTTAACAAACAAAAAAAGAAAGAGATAACAAAACTGTAGTAGAAAATTTAATACAAAAGAGATTAAGGAAACACCAAAAATGGAAAAAATGAAGTTTGGTTTACAATTTACATACATCAAGAAGATCAAGCCAACAATTTGCAACAGAAGCAACTACTGAATAACATTCCTCTAAAGTTGACCCATGAAGAAATTTGTCAAATAGCTCAGCCTGAAAAGAGATGTACATCAACATCAACACGTATGAGAAAAATGCACAAAAGTAAATGGTCAAAGATAACTGAAAAAAGAAAATTAAGTCAAACAGGTTTATTAGAGAAGGAGAGTGTACTTGGAAAACTTTAATGAGCTTTAGTTCACCCCTTCTCTTTATCTCAAAACCTTTAAGCTCAGCAAGGGTACCATCGTCATTAAAAACAGCATACCTTTTTTTAATCAATTTATTCTCTTCTTTAGAAGCAGGAAGAATCATTGCCTACATTCACAATAAATATCATGATTAATAATTAATAATTGTCAAAATATGAGGTCACTTTTAGGATTTAACTAATTACCTTATATGGTCCATCCACTTCAAATTCAATTGAACATTCACTGTGTGTTGTGTATGTTCTGTTGATAGGATCTTTGAGAGTCTGATGAAAAAAAAAATAAGATGTTTGTAGTTTGTAGAATATATATTTCTAACTTCTAATAAGCTATATAAAATATAAAAAGAGGATTTATATTTTATCTAACCTGGTATTGGTCATTTGTGTTGTTTCTTGCCACATCAACATTGAGCATAACACATGGATATGAGATTGTAAACTTCTTCTTTGAGTCTCTGTGATCAAATTTTCATAAAAGGGCATAACTGTCAACATCAAATCATGATGATCATTTTCCAAATGAATAACTAGGCAGGAAAAAGAGGGTACCTAAATTTGAAGGTAAAGTTTTCCGGAAATGACCCTGGCAAAACACACCATATACCATCTGTGTCTAATTCTAGAGGCTTCCCAATTTTTTCAACAAGTTTATTGGCCTTTTTGATTATTTTTGCTCCAGTATATGTAACAACTCCAGCCATTTCCATTGAATACCATCTTGCACCTCTGTAACAATTTCATTTTATTTTTACATTAAATGATAAAAAATACAAAGATAGAAGACTATTCAGATACAAAATCCAGAAAGTAAAAGATCAAAAAACATACTTGCGCATGACATATCCATAGAAGGAATTCAGAATACATTTATGCGCCAGCTGTAGTGAATCATAAAGAACCACCATATCTTGTGCTTCCTGAATCTTAATAGGATTTCCATTAGCTTTTGCTTCTGACAACTTCCCTTTCCATTATTTATTAAGTCCTTTGTATTCATATCTTCTATCACGAAAACTATAAAGCACAAAAATAACATGTCATAAAAACAAATACAGACAATTATATTATCAGTCTAATTTGCAAAATTGGTTAAATGCTTGCCTTCTGACAGTATCAACATAAAATGCATTTTCACGCATGCAAATCCCTGCTTCTCTAGTTTCAGTAGTTGGCTTCTCAAGCACTCGTTTATACGCCTGTAACATCACAATATGTTATTATAAATGCTAACATGTCATGTCACATAAAATTTAAAGTTTATAACATAAAAAATTATATACCTTTTGACAGTATTTCTTTAAACGTTCTTTCAGCTTCAGTTGTTGGTCCACTTTAGACAAATCAAGGAATGATTTTGATTTGAATCCATCAACAGCAACAACCTCAGATTCAATTTGCCTCTTCAAATGATAGTAATCACTAATACCCAAATTTTAAAATCAATAAATAGCTGTTGGTAAATTATGTTACAATAGAGGGGTAAATCCGTAAATATGGTACCTTCTCTTTGCTGTGTATGTCTCCCAACGCCATTTCCATTCAAGTTTCCTAAGACAAGTTTTCCCAGGGCGATTGAAATCACATGCAGTGCACACTTCCTCTGTAACTATTGATGGTGGCTGACATGGCACGTTGTTATTATTTAAAAAAAAAAATGAAGTAGTTGCTAGTATGGGTAAGAAAATTATCTGTTTTTTTAATTTCTAAAAAAATGGTTAACATGCAATATACCTGAAGTCTGTTTGTTAATATAATGTTGGGATACATTGCAGCAACATCTAGATGATAAATAAGGGGGCATTCTTCTCGAATAGGTTCATCTCTTAATGATATAAGCTGCACAAATAAATAATTACAATGAATGTCCCATAGAGACTTTGATTGACCAATAAAATACAAAAGAAATTGTCAATTAACTATTAACATTACCTTTTCTGTAATAGTATCCTTTACTTCATCGTAATTTGAGACTGTTTCAATGTCCATTTTACCCTCCACTTTAATAGCATACTGAAGATCCCGATCAAGGTTTTCGATAAGTTGCTGTGAAAAAAGATATATAATTTAAACTTTTAGTTATCACCCCAAGTGATGAATAATTGTAAAAGTAAAAATTCCATAAATGAGTTGTGAATTACAGTGAAAGCAGATGGATCAAGTTTGAAAGAAGTTGGAAGGTCAGATCTGAAGACACCAGTTTCCAAACACTCCACATGGCCACCAATGTATGTCTCACTCTCTAAAAGGCGCCCATTGTGGAACTTTTCTGCTTCAGATTGGTGCTTGTTTGGACATACAACATTTGCCACGTATGCCTGCATGTACATTAAGTCCAAAACTATGTATAAAAAGAACATGTTCTTTGATGTATAGAGCTCATATAAGGTGATATTTACCCTTATATATAATATGTCCAAACCACATACCTCAACCATGAGGAGCATTTCACAAAGGGTCCCACTTCCTTTACGCAAGACTTCATCAGGAGGCATTGGTATTATAGTTGCAAGAGAGAAAATGAAGGGATGAACATAAGTCATATACAAGTAGTATGTTGACACAGCATCAGAAACTGAGTATGAAGCCATCATCTGAAATAAACCAAGTTTTTATTTTTCTGAAAATGGAACATATAAGAATTGTTCTAGAAAACTTAAAATTTTAAATCTCCATAGAAAACAAAATAGCAGTTGTAAAAAAGTATACCTGGGGTTTTTCCTTTGCAAAACGAACCATATCTTCAGGATTTACCTCCAATGGATCATAGCCCAATTTGGCTTTAGTGACAGCCTGATATCATAGTAGATGATAAATTCAGTTGTAAATTTGAAAAATATTTGGATATTGAAATGAATTATAATAATGATAATAATAATTACCTTCAAACCATGGCTTCCTTGAGGTAGATAACTATCACGTTTGACCCATGCAAAACAATCCAGATGACATGCAAATTTAGCACGACATTCACCTTGCACTGTGTCACATTGAAACCCTAGCTCCTTCACCCCAAAAAAAATTGAGCAAAAAATAATAATAAATCCAAAGTTAGGTAAATTTCCTTGATTGTTTCCATTGATAAAACAGGATATATAAACATGAGATCCCCATAATTTTGAGATGGATATACATAAGATATTCAGCAATGATTGAATACAAATACAATGCTAAAATAGAATATACTAATAAAAACAATTACTATTCTAGTATACTGGAAATTGGCACTCAATTATATAACTTCAAAATTTAATGTTGACTTACATCCTTCATTATCAAACCATGATGAGCTGCCCTTCTTTCCATGAATGGCCAATCAAATATGTCACCATTGTATGTGACATAAATACCAGGTTTCACCTCTTTCATATGAGCAAACCATAATTTGATAAGTTCTTCCTGTAAAAAGTTATTGAAATGTTGAATCAAAGCATGCATATTAGATACCATATAAATAAAATTTGAAGGGATATTAAGAAATCACACCTCATTCTTCAAATTTGTCACTTTAAAGTATCCTTCAAATTCAGCTTTTGGAGTATATTCCAAATCCTCTACATCTTCACCAACACACTGAAAATAATTGCAAAAGAAACCAATTAAGACCAACTTAAACTAAGTCAAATTGCAATTATCATACTTATTTGAATTTAAAGATAATGATGCATTTATTGTATCTACCTCTCTATTAATAATAAGATATCCTCGCCCATTAACCATGTATGAGATCATCATAACTAAATCATACTCAGCATCTGGAAACTTTAATGGAAGCTTTGTGGTCTCTATGTCAAATGCACAAACATGAACTTCAGCACGTTGAAGAAGATCATGCCTCCTTTCTAACTTAACTCCATCACTCGACACACTAACATCATACCACAATCCGCATCTTACATCTGAAAAATTATGATTGGAGTAAAATAAAGTGAGAGATGTACATTATAATAAATGATATGATATACAAGAACTTTATTAAAAAAAAAAACAAATTATCACCTTTATCAATGGCAAAACGGACATGGTAAGGAACATCATACTCCCGTAGATCGGAAATACAATATACAAAATCTTGGATTTGCTCTTTTCTGTGAAGTCAAGAACAGAAATCAGGTTAAACGTTTTGAAATTGCTACAAGCTCCTTTCTAAAGAAGTACTTATAAAAACTTTCAAGATTCAATCAGGAAATGCATACTGTTTGCCTGCTATTATGGACTCATATGCCTCTGAAGCATTAGACTTTTTTTGATTTCTTTCAACCACGTGCATCAGGTCACGCTTTACATCCATCAATTGTTGTACAGTGTCAAATGATATCTTTAAGTAAGTTTTCCTCAATCCAGAAAGATGGTTTTTCTGTAAGTAGCATTGAAGAGTCATTGGTATAGCTTTTGCAATATGATTATAGTTTGACATGTTAAACCTGATCATTTGTAAAGCATAATATAATGGCTTACAAGATCAAGGTCCTCTTTCTCCACTATTTGTATGGAAAAGTTGCCTCCAAAATTAGCAAGTGGCAAATAGTTTAGGGGTTATTTCAGTAACTTATTATTTACTATTCATAGTTTGACTATGAATAGTAATATATATGGTAATTGAATATTGATGGACGGCATATATATTGATATGTCAAAAATGGCGGCTCCATTTGAATTGAATTCTTTGACTACGCAACAGTCGGCCAAATAATTGTTTTGCTAAACAATTGTTTATTATTGTCAATGGACGGCAAATTTGGACGGTAAAAAAGTTGTCAAACATTACGGCAATTTGGTGTTAATTGGAAGAAACTTTACGGCTACTCTCCCTATAAATATCTGTGTTGCAGCAGAACAATAGCGTAGAACACAACCAAAAATCATTGAAGTATATATAGAAAAGCATTACATATATATATACTGATACACCACCGTATATTTTAGCTCTCCCATTCTATTTGTAATCTCTTTCATAATCCCTGTAAACACTGCAAATTATAGTGAATTGTTTCTCGGCTTCCTCCGCCCGTGGTTTTTTCCCGATTTGGGTTTCCACGTAAATTCCTGTGTCTCTATTCTATTTATTTTATTCGTATTACGTTGTGATTATTACGCTTTGATAATTTTTGATCCCATTCCGCATTGAGCTAATATTATTTAAGTCAATTTGGATCCGTCGTATTTTACAACAATTGGTATCAGAGCATCCGGGTTGTGATATTAGCTCGTTGGGATCATTTTATCAAGTAATTAATCATGTCTTCGGTAAAATACGATATTCCACTACTGGATCGTAACACCCGATTTCCGTTGTGGCAAGTAAAGATGAGACACATTCTCATTCAGATGGATTTACACAAGGCGCTCTTGGGTTTCAATAAGATGCCCGATACATGGACCGAAGAAGAAAAGGAGATGAAAGATCTGAAGGCTTTATCCCAAATTCGTTTGCACTTGTCAAACGATGTTTTGCAAGATGTTCTAAAAGAAACGTCAGCGGCTTCTTTATGGCTAAAGTTGGAACAACTGTTGATGACCAAAAGCTTACCAAACAAGTTGCATTTGAAGCAACGATTGTTCAATCTCAAGATGATTGAAGGAGGCTCTTTAACTGAACATATATCCACATTTAAAGAGTTAGTAAATAACTTAGAGAATATGGATGTTCAGTATGAAGATGAAGATTTGGCTCTATTCTTACTATCGTCGTTGCCAGAATCCTATAGCCATTTTCGTGATACTATTATCTATAGCCGTGACACTCTAGTTTTAGATGAAGTCTATACAGCTTTGGATTCCAAAGAGAAGATGAAGCATATTACTGGTGGTGGTTCAAGTGATGCTAAAGCCGAAGGTTTGAATGCCAGAGGAAGAACAACAGAGAGAAGTAGAACTTCTCAATCTTCCAACAGAACCAGATCCAAGTCAAAAGGCAAACGAAAGTTTTGCAACTATTGTCACAAGAAGGGACACGTGCTTGAAGAATGCTTCAAGTTGAAGAACAAAGAAAAAGAGAAGACGGCAGCAAATGGTAAACAAGCTAGCACTTCGGGTGAAGCCGATCTAGCTGAGGTCGAAGGTATTGGAGAACTTTTGACAGTTTATTCAGATAAACTGGATTCCACTGGTGATTGGATACTCGACTCTGGTTGTACTTTTCATATGTGTCACAACAAAAGTTGGTTTACACATTTGAAAAGGTTAACCAGGGCTATGTGTTGATGGGTAACAATACTACATGTCCAGTTCTTGGACATGGTACAGTCAGGATCCGTATGTTTGACGGAGTTATTCGAACCATGGGGGATGTTAGATATGTTCCTGACCTCAGAAGAAACTTGTTATCTCTCAGTTCCTTTGACAAAAAGGGATACGAGTTTGCTGGTAAAGGTGGAGTTCTCAGGGTATTCAAAGACGGTTCCGACAAACTGAGAGCCGAACGAAAAACCTCAGATCTTTACTTTCTTGACGGGCAAACAATTTCGAGTGATGCTGCTGTTGTTTCAAAGTCTCTTTCTGATCCAGATCAGTCCCGTCTTTGGCACCTTCGACTCGGCCATATGAGTTTTCAAGGCATGTCAGAATTGAGTCGAAGAGGTTTACTTGGTCAACAAAAGATTGTTGATTTGGATTTCTGTGAAGACTGTGTATATGGCAAGGCAAAACGAGTAAGGTTTGCAAGTGGTATCCATACAACGAAAGGACCACTTGATTATGTTCACTCGGATTTGTGGGGACCGGCTCGAGTTGCTTCAAAAGGTGGAGCTATTTATATGCTCACTATTATTGATGATTTCTCCAGGAAGGTGTGGTCTTTCTTCTTAAAACATAAAGGAGACGTTTTCTCTACCTTCAGAAATTGGAAAGTTCAGGTTGAAAAGCAATCAGGTCTGGTGGTAAAGTATCTTCGTACGGATAATGGACTTGAGTTTTGCTCAGAAGAGTTTAATGTCTATTGTCAAAAGGAAGGCATTACTCGACATCGCACAGTAGTCCATTCACCTCAACAAAATGGTGTAGCTGAAAGAATGAATCGCACCATTATGGAGAAGGTCCGGTGTATGCTTTCTAATTCCAAATTGCCAAAGTCTTTTTGGGCGGAGGCTGCTTCGACTGCTTGCTATGTTATCAACCGATCACCGTCACGAGCAATCGAGAAGAAAACTCCGTTTGAATTATGGTCCGGTAAACCTGCAAATTATTCAGATTTAAAACCATTCGGATGTCCAGCATATGATGGGAAGCTAGAACCAAGAGCAATCAAATGCGTTTTTCTTGGGTACAATCAAGGTGTAAAGGGTTACAAGTTATGGAGCTTTGATTTGAAGAAAATTATCATCTCAAGAGATGTTACTTTTGATGAGTCTGCTATATTTCAACCAGTTGCTGACTCTTCTAAAAGAACAGATGCATCAGATGTATCATCCGAAGCAAATAAAGAGAATGCTCAAATGGAGGTGGAGCTTCCTACTTCACCTACCACTAATCAGAGTACAAATCAGCATCAAGATTCTTCTTCGTCGGATGAGCATGTTGTTGGTGAAGATTCAACACCTTCACAACACAAGCTACTACTCCAAGCATTGCAAGAGATAGACCGAGAAGACATATTATTCCTCCGAAGAGGTATGCTGAATCTGATTTGGTTGCCTATGCTTTTATTGTTGCTGATAATATTGAGTCTGCAACGGAGCCTGCAAATTATGACGAGGCTATCAAATCTGAAGACTCAAATGATTGGATGCTCGCTATGCAAAATGAGATGAAATCCTTGCAGCGAAACAGTACTTGGAATTTAGTTCCTATTCCGAAAGGGAAGAGACCAGTTAAATGCAAGTGGGTCTACAAGCTCAAGGAACCTGTCAACCCAAATGATAAACCAAGATACAAAGCTCGGTTAGTAGCTAAAGGCTACAGTCAGATTCCTGGTATTGATTACACTGACATTTATTCCCCAGTTGTCAAACATACTTCCATTCGTGTATTGTTGGGGTTGGTTGCTTCTAATGATTTTGAGTTAGAACAACTTGATGTCACTACAACTTTCCTAAATGGTGAGCTTGAGGAAGAGATTTTTTTGCAACAACCTGAAGGTTTTGTAGTTCCTGGAAAGGAGAACTACGTATGCAAATTGAACAAAACTCTTTATGGCCTCAAGCAGTCTCCTAGACAATGGTACAAGAGGTTCGATTCTTTCATGACCAGTCACAAATTCAGCAGGTGCACCTATGATAGCTGCGTTTGTTTTAAGAAAGGTGACAATGGTTCAAAGATCTACTTACTCTTGTACGTGGATGACATGTTGATTGCAGCGAAAGATATGAAGGAGATTCAGAAGTTAAAAGACCAGTTGAAAGCTGAATTTGAAATGAAGGACTTAGGAGCTGCCAAAAAGATTTTAGGTATGGAAATTATTCGTGACAGGAAGTCTAGGATCTTGCATCTTTCTCAGAAAAGTTATATTGAGAAAGTCCTAAGACGCTTCAGTATGCACGAAGCAAAGTCTGTCAACACACCTTTTGCAGCTCATTTCAAGCTATCATCCGCTTTGAGTCCTACTAATGAGACTGATATGGCTTACATGACACGTGTTCCATACTCTAGTGCTGTTGGATCTTTGATGTATGCTATGATCTGCACGCGCCCTGATTTGGCTTATGCTGTTAGCATGGTTAGTAGATACATGGCGAACCCGGGGAAAGAACACTGGAAAGCAGTATTGTGGATTTTTCGTTATTTACGCGGTACGTCTTCTATGTGTTTACGTTTTGGTAAATCTAACACTGGGGTGTTCGGATATGTTGATTCAGATTATGGCAAAGATTTGGATAAACGAAGATCAATTACAGGGTATGTGCTTACTCTAAATGGTTGTGATGTTAGTTGGAAAGCCCAGTTACAGTCTACAGTTGCCCTGTCTTCTACCGAGGCAGAGTACATGGCGATTACAGAAGCAGTTAAGGAAGATATCTGGTTGAAGGGGTTATTTGGAGAACTCGATGATAGAATAAAGGTGACCACAGTTTTCTGTGACAACCAGAGTGCTATCTTCTTGAGTAAAGATCAAATGTTTCATGACCGAACAAAGCATATTGATATTCGTTATCATTTTGTGCGGGATATCATTGAAAAAGGTGATTGTGTTGTGGACAAGATTCATACAGATTATAATCCCGCTGATATGTTCACTAAAAGTCTTCCTATAGCCAAGTTCAAATTATGTTTGGACATGGTGGGTGTTTCTGATCGCAGTTGAGCCTGAAGGCTCGTAGGTGGAGGAAGTATTATTTATTTTTCGGAAACAATTTTTTCTCTATATAAAATTGCAGGTTCTTATGGACGTTTTAGAGTTTGATGAGCTATAGGTTTTGACTAATCGTAAAGCATGACTTGCTTAATTTTGATGTCAAGGTGGAGATTGTGGAAAAGTTGCCTCCAAAATTAGCAAGTGGCAAATAGTTCAGGGGTTATTTCAGTAACTTATCATTTACTATTCATAGTTTGACTATGAATAGTAATATATATGGTAATTGAATATTGATGGACGGCATATATATTGATATGTCAAAAATGGCGGCTCCATTTGAATTGAATTCTTTGACTACGCAACAGTCGGCCAAATAATTGTTTTGCTAAACAATTGTTTATTATTGTCAATGGACGGCAAATTTGGACGGTAAGAAAGTTGTCAAACATTACGGCAATTTGGTGTTAATTGGAAGAAACTTTACGGCTACTCTCCCTATAAATATCTGTGTTGCAGCAGAACAATAGCGTAGAACACAACCAAAAATCATTGAAGTATATATAGAAAAGCATTACATATATATATATATATATATATATATATATATATATATATATATATATATATACTGATACACCACCGTATATTTTAGCTCTCCCACTCTATTTGTAATCTCTTTCATAATCCCTGTAAACACTGCAAATTATAGTGAATTGTTTCTCGGCTTCCTCCGCCCGTGGTTTTTTCCCGATTTGGGTTTCCACGTAAATTCCTGTGTCTCTATTCTATTTATTTTATTCGTATTACGTTGTGATTATTACGCTTTGATAATTTTTGATCCCATTCCGCATTGAGCTAATATTATTTAAGTCAATTTGGATCCGTCGTATTTTACAACAATTTGGATATCAGCAATTTTCCCTTCATATCTTCTTCTTAAATATGCATCAACATCCCTTTCCATCTTATCCTATAAGTTTAGAATAATCAAATGAAATGGTTTAACAACATGGTTGGCTTAGTGATCTACTAGAATCATTTCCATATAGGCATACCTTCGTAGCAGCATAAAAATAAGGTCTGAACTTGTATTTGGCTTTAAAAGTCGAACCATCCTGTTATCAAAATCAAGTGGAGATTAGATATCACTTCGATGTGACGAGGGTTAAAATCAATTATAGAAAAAACACCTGGCAAACTAAATAAAGATCGACACAGCTATACACTTTGTGAGTGTATTGGTCCTCCCACGATGACTACAGAAAAATGAAATCGAGTCAATGAGTTCCAACCATGCTTCGATTCGAAAACAGGTTTCATGGAAACAGAACTGTATGAACTTACGGAAGCAAATGTGAGTAGCCAGCCGAGGCGTTTTTCTCCTTCAGTGAATAGATCAAAGCCGAGCTTGGTCTCAAGCTTTTCTTCGCCTGAGAGAATAACTTTCTGTTTCTTGGAAATCCTTGTGTCTTTGCTATCTACTCTTCTTCTTCGGTTATCGCCGATCATTTTTGGAAAAGTGTAACAGAGATCCGGATTGATGAAGCAGGGGATAGATGACAGGAACCCTTGGTAAATGGGGGATTTGGGGCGGGTGTTAGAAAATCCCGGGAGAATCGGAGAAGGGTCATACCGGATACGTATGTTTTCCCGCTATTTTGTCGAATATGAAATTGCATTTTTTTAATTTAAACTTCTAGCGTGTTATATACTTTTTAGATAAATTACACAAATAGTCCATGTGATGTACAAAAATTTACATGTTTAATACAAAACCTTCTTTCTTATGAGAATAGTCCATATGGTTTCAATTTTTTGTGTGATTGATCATTCTCCATTTAAAATGACATTCTACCTTTTTTAATTTATTTTTTTTCTTAACTTACGTTTATATTTTTCTAAATAAAGAAAAACATAAAGGACCCTGCCACCCTTCCCATCCGCCCACCTCGTCTTCTTCCTAACAGACCTCACCATCTATCTCTCTCCCCTATAAAAATACAAATTGAACCTCCGTCTCTATCTAAACATCACCGTAAAACATCAAGGCAATCAATATTCATGAATGTGTTGGTGATAATAACATTAAAAGCAGTTGGTTTACTTTCTGGTACATACCTTCTATCTTTTCAATTACCTATGTAATTCATCAATTATAAGGACAATGTTCCACTATGTTGTATCTTCGTTTTCTTAAGTGACATTATACACTATTTTTTAAAAGCATATATCTCCTACATACTTTATGTGCATAAAGTATATCTACCAACTTTTAACTTTATAACCTAACAAAACTTAACTAACTATGCACTTATAGGCAGTATACCTAGTCGGATTATAAAATAGTAAGTAAGTTGGGTGTCGATCACAGGGAACAAAATTTAATTAATAAAATAACTACTAAAAGTTAAACTGAGAAAAACAACTAGAAGTGGGGGGGTTTTATCTAATTTTACAAGTTCATATTAACTTAATTAAAATACTCAATTACATACCAAAGTAAACAACTAGAAAGACGATTTTAAATCAAGAATAAATGATACTTTCATTTAGGTTCGAATCCCTCCTATTTCTAATGGTTGATTTCAGGACAAGGATTAATTATAGGGGTTAGTACCCTTAAATAGGGCACCAATCTCGAAATTAGGGTTTTAGGCCCAAATGGTTGTCATGTCGTGGCAAACATAACACCACGTCGTGGTTAATCGCGGATGCGTGTTTCTCATCAATCGAGTGTTACGTTGTGGCACTCCCAGTGCCATGTCATGACCATTCCAAATGAACAAAAACAGCTAAAACTCATAAATGAATATCTGAAAAGAGGATGTTATAATTCTCCCTCACTCGAATCAGATTTCGCCCCCAAAATCCTCTACAGTAAACAAATCAGGGTAGTGGGTACGTATCTCCTCCTCGGGTTCCCAAGTCCACTCAGGCGCCTTCTGGTGCTACCACTACACCTTCACTAAGTCCACTACCTTTGTAACATACGGGACCCTAAGGTACTAAAATTCATTCTTTTTGCATTATTAGAGTCCTCACGACGTAAGATCTTGGGGATCACGTCGTGAGTGACCATTGACTTGTTGACCAGTGTTTTTGGAAACTCACGACGTGAGGCATAAGGTCTCACGACGTGAGAGTGGCTTAATGACCCCAAACCCTAATATTCGGGTATTTAAGTGAATAAGAGGCTAAGGTTATCCATCCTAGCCTCTTTCACCCTCTAAGCCTCTGGAAGACCCTAGTCTCGACCCTCTTGAAGTTCTTAAGCATTTTTTAGATCTTTGAAGCATTCTTTGGTGGTTTTTAGCTACTTAAAGTGGAACAAGACATTGGTTGAGCAACCCCTTGGCGTTTTGGCTCCTACCTTGCAATCTCTTGGAGATTTTGGATCATTGTAAGTCTTAAAGCTTGGACCTTTCTACCTTTTTCATTCTAGATCTAAGTTATAAGCTCATTTTTGCATGTTTGGGTGGGATTGCTTGCATGGGATCCATAAAGTTGGCAACTTTATGGATCATTGACTCATTCTCTTCAGTATAGTCTTTGGATCTGAGTTTTGGTGTAGTTTGGGACTCCAAGTTTGAGATTAGATCTAATTTTCCCCACTTTTAGTCTAGTAAGAGTTTGAGTCATGCATTGAACATGCATGACTGAAAATCCATGATTATTATCATCCTTTTGGTAAAGGAAGACCCCCCGGAAAGTCCCCAAGTTATGGTTGTAAGGAATAATAACTTAATATTTTAAGTTGGTCAGTACATATCTCACGACATGAGGATTAGGACTGTCGCGTCGTGAGAATGTTGGCCATCTCGGCTATTTTGTTCGGATTAGGTCATGATGTGACTCAGGGTTAGGTCACGACGTGGCAGAATCTAGAACCTTCTTGATGGGCTGAGTTGACTCACTGAGTCGGGACTGGGTCGAGTTGGTCCTCAGGACGTGACCATGGGCCGGTCACGACGTGAGAACCCGTTGTTGGAGTTTGGACCGTTGACTTTGGGTCTTGTTGGGCCATCAAGTTTATTTTAGGTTGATGTTTTTATTTTGTATTCTCTTGGATGAAGGCCAATGAAGGGACTTGGGCCCAATTTGGAAAATTGGGCCATAATTGGGCTTTGGATGACCATTTTGGAATTGGGCCTTTTAGTGTAGTTGGTTTGGGCCTTGGTATTAGACCAAGCTAGGTGAAGGGCAAAATGGTCTTTTTACCCTAATTTAGACTGGTGGTTATGGATTGGAATCCAATTATTAATTGGATGTTATTTTATGATGATAACGCGGGGATTTTCGGACCAACAACTAAAGATTCATCTGTGAGATTCAACAGTCTGAGGTGAGTCTTCCTCACTTTGTTTAGCAGGTCGAAGGCACCAATGCTGACCCATGGTTTGTTATGTTAGGGTGCTAGATGTCTGCTTGACTCTTGCATGTGTATGTATGCTTAGTGGGCAAGGCCCAATTGGTAATCTATATGTCATTACATGTTTTATTTGTATGCTTATATGTTGGGTGTGGCCCATTGTGAGAGTTAGAGTGAGTCCCGTTATGCGAGTTAGAGCAGGGCCCGTTATGCGAGTTAGGGTGGGGCCAGTTACACTCATCGAGTGGGTCCCATTATATGTTTGATATGTGTGGTATGTGGTATTTGGGGGAAACTCACTAAGCTTCGTGCTTACGGTTTTTAGTTTATGTTTCAGGTACTTCTGGTGCAAAAGGGAATAGCTCGGGGTGATTGTAGTGCACACACGATATAGTTACGTATTTTCATGATAACTTTGATAATTTGTGATGTTTTGATACATTTGATCCTTTTGAGATTTATGTTGACGTTTTAGGATAATGTTTTGTTAATTGAAAAATAAATTTTTTGGGTCTTATTTTTGGGATGTTACACCGGTCTGCATAACTCTTTTGACGGCTTTGGTTCGTCAGCAATCTATATCTAACATATTGTATAAACGCTTTTATCTTGAACACTATCTTCGTTATCCCCATAACTCTTTGTCCAACCTCTCCCCCAAAAAAATAGGGGTCCGTCATTTCCTCCGGTAGAGAAGCTCGAAGGGAGGCATACCAATGTTGGCATGCTGGCTGTTGTTGTAAGAAAACTCAGCCAGAAGAAGGTAGTAGTCCCAGCTCCCACCGAAATCTATGATGCAAGCCCTCAACATATCCACGAGCGTTTGGATGGTCCGCTCACTTTGCCCATCCGATTGTGGATGATAAGCAATACTTAAATGCAACCGGGTACCAAACTCCTCATGGAACCTCTTCCAAATTTTGGACAAGACGAAGGCGTGATCGTACACATCATCCTATTGATTATGTTTTGATAGATTATTTGATACTCCGATTATATGTATTTGATTTGGAAACAATGGTTAATTATCTTATGTTTTTTTTTGTGAAAAATGTTTTATAAAAATGAAAATTTTCATCATGATTTTTGCCTTTTTGGGAGGTTACAGATAACTACATGACAAACATAATCCGAAGGTACTCATATTTGTATTTAATCACTCATGCTAATGACGATCTCATCTAAATGCATATTGATCTGTTGTGTATTGATTCCTAAGTTGATTAAATCGGATGGTCAAGTCACTAAGGAAATTAAAGGGAAATGAGAAAATTTCAATGAATGAAAACGCATCCGCGATTTTACAAAGGAAACTTCCACCCAAATGTAAAGACCCGGGAATGTTTATGATCCCTTGAAAGATTGAGGATGTCACTTTTAGTAGCGCCATGCTCGATCTCGGTGCTTCTATTAATGTCATGCCATATTTGGTGTATGAATCGTTGAATGTCGGACCTCTAAGTGAAACCGGTGTCATAATTTCTCTTGCGGACAAATCAAGTGTCTTTTCTAGAGGTGTTTTGGAAGATGTCTTAGTGCAAGTGAACCAATTGGTCTTTCTGGCGGATTTCTATGTGATTGATCTAGATGAGCAAGTGTCCTCCAAATCGACTCTAATCTTACTTGGGAGACCATTTTTGAAGACAACTAGGACGAAGGTCAATGTATATGTGGGAAGTTTGACAATGGAGTTTGATGGTGAAACAATAAGTTTTAATATTTATGATGCCATGAGATATCCTGGTGATGTTTCATATTTGTACTTTGTTGATGTTGTTGAGCCAATAACCCAATAATTGTTTGAGTTATCCCATGGTGATATGTTGGAGATGATCCTAAGCAAGGGGTTTGACTGTGGGAAGCTAGCCGAGCAATTAAAGCTTTATTCTTTGGATCGGGAGGTTGAGAGGTTGGTTAATAATTTAGAGGTGAAGAAATCTACAAGATTTGATGTCAAGCAAATTGAGTTGCCCCCAACCCATACGAAGCTTTCGCCATCCCTTGTTCAACCACCCGAATTGGAACTAAAGGTCCTACCTCAACACTTAAAGTATGCTTATTTGGGAAAGAATGAAACCCTTCCGGTTATTATTTCAACTCACTTAACCGAATGTGAAGAAGAGCAACTCCTTAAGGTGTTGAAAGAGCACAAAGAAGCCATGGGTTGGACAATCGCAGATATTAAGGATTGAGCCCCTCCACTTATATGCACAAGATCTTGATGGAGGATGAATGCAAGCCAAGTCGGGACGCACAAAGGAGATTGAACCCGCCTATGATGGAAGTTGTCAAGAAAGAGATATTGAAGCTCCTTGATGCGGAAATGATCTATCCAATCTTGGATAACAAGTGGTTGAGCCCGGTGTAAGTTGTACCGAAGAAGACGGGAATCACGGTGGTCGAGAACAACAAATGTATGATGGTCCCCACCCGTGTGCAAAACGGGTGGAGAGTATGTATTGACTACCGTAAACTCAATGCAAAAACAATAAAAAGATCATTTTCCATTACCTTTCATCGACCAAATTTTAGAAAGGTTGGCCGGGAAATCTCACTATTGTTGTCTCGACGGGTACTCCATTTTTCACCAAATCCCGGTGGCACCGGAAGACCAAGAAAAGACAACCTTTACATGTTCATTCGACACTTTTGCATACCGAAGAATGCCATTTGGATTGTGTAATACCCCGGCCACTTTCCAACGTTGTATGGTTAGTATATTTTCGGAATATGTCGAGAATATAATTGAAGTTTTCATGGATGACATTACGGTATATGGAAACTCGTTTCAAGAATGTTTGACCAATCTCACCAAAATTTTGAAAAGATGCATTGAAACGAATTTAGTTCTAAATTTTGAAAAATATCATTTTATGGTGAGTCAAGGTCTTATTTTGGGTCACATTGTGTCAAAGAAAGGAATTGAGGTAGATAAGGCAGAAATCGATGTTATTCAAAGTTTACCTTACCCGACTTGTGTTCGGGAAGTTCG
Organism: Lactuca virosa; assembly: GCF_052849685.1. Taxonomy (NCBI): domain Eukaryota; kingdom Viridiplantae; phylum Streptophyta; class Magnoliopsida; order Asterales; family Asteraceae; genus Lactuca; species Lactuca virosa. Next base: position 76,740,336 of record NC_136431.1, read on the forward strand.
TTCTTTTTTAGGTCATGTCGGATTCTACCGAAGGTTCATCAAGGACTTTTCAAAGATAACAAGACCAATGTGCTAACTCTTGCAAAAAGAGGTTGATTTCGAGTTCAATGAGGCATGCAAAGAAGATTTCGACAAGCTCAAGGAATTGCTTACATCCGCCCCCATCATACAAGCACCAAATTGGGATCTCCCCTTCGAGATCATGTGTGATGCAAGCAATTATGCTATTGGCACCGTTTTGGGTCAAAAGAATGGAAAAGACTCCCATATGATCTACTATGCATCGAGGACAGTAGACAATGCTCAAATCAACTACTCTACCACGGAGAAGGAACTATTGGCCATAGTGTTCGATTTGGAGAAGTTTAGGCAATATCTACTTGGCACCAAAGTTATAGTTTATTCGGATCATGCGGCTCTCAAGTACTTGATGACAAAGAAAGATGCAAAGCCAAGACTCGTCCGGTGGATCTTATTATTGCAAGAATTTGATTTGGAAATCCGGCATAAGAGTGGATGCGAGAATCTTGTTGCCGACCACCTAATTCGGATCACTTCAAATGAAACTCCTCTCCCGTTGCGGGAGAAGTTTTTGGATGAGCATCTCTTTTCCCTTACTCAATCTATTACTTGGTATGCCGATATCGTTAACTTTTTGGTCACAAAAATGTATCCCGACACATTCACACGTGCTCAAAAAGATAAATTGAAAAGTGATGCAAAATACTATGTGTGGGATGAACCTTATTTGTGGAAACATTGTCCCGATCAAATCATTAGACGATGTGTGCCACAACAAGAACATCAATCCATTTTGCAATTTTGTCATGAATTTGCTTGTGGGGGACACTTCGGACCTAACCGAACTTTGAGAAAGGTTCTTGATTGTGGACTATTTTGGCCAACCATGTCACACGATTGTTATTTGTTTTGTAAAAGCTGTGAACGGTGCCAAAGGACGCGAAACATTTCACAAAAAAATCAAATGCCACAAAATCCAATCTTTGTTTGTGAAGTTTTTGACGTATGGGGGATTGATTTCATGGGCCCATTTCCCATCTCATTTGGCAACGTTTATATTTTACTTGCGGTTGACTATGTTTCTAAATGGGTTGAGGCCAAAGCCACAAGATCGAATGATGCAAAACGGTTATCGACTTTTTAAAGTCTAATGTCTTTGTGAGATTTGGTGTGCCTAGGGTGTTGATTAGTGATCGAGGGACGCACTTCTGCAACAAGATGATGGAGGCTTTATTGAGAAAGTACAACGTGACCCATCGCGTCTCAACCGCATACCACCCTCAAACGAACAGTCAAGCAGAAGTTTCAAATCGTGAGGTGAAGAGTATTCTTGAGAAAACAGTGAATCCGACAAGAAAGGATTGGGGTTTGAGGCTCGAAGATGCCTTGTGGGCCTACCGTATCGCTTACAAGACCCTGATAGGAATGTCTCCATTTAGGTTCGTTTTTGGAAAGCCATGTCATCTTCCCGTCGAATTAGAGCACCGTGCATTTTGGGCGGTCAAACAATGCAATTTCAATGTTGATGAGGCGGGAAAACATAGGAAGCTTCAACTCCAAGAGTTAGAATAATTGAGAAATGACTCTTATGAAAACTCAAGGATTTATAAGGAAAAAACGAAGCTTTTCCATGACAAGTCCATCACCCGGAAGCATTTTGAACCGGGGCATAGGGTCTTACTTTACCATTCACGATTGAAGTTATTCCCGGGAAAATTAAGATCAAGGTGGATTGGCCCTTTTGTTGTGATCAAGACTTTTGACCATGGAGCAGTCGAAATTCAAAGCGAAAAGACGGGACAAATTTTTAAAGTCAATGGGCACCGTTTGAAGCCATTTTATGAAGGCTTCAATGCTAATGCTCTTGAAATTATCCATTTGGATGTCCCGATGTGTTGAAGCGTGCAAGGAAGACGTCTCGCCAAAGACGTTAAAGAAGGGCATTTTTGGAAAGCTATGCTTTCATCCTTCTTAAATTCAATAAATTGTTTTTAAAAAGCATTTTGGGGATTTTGAAAATAAATTTTTTGAAGGGTTTCACCCTTCTTTCCCATTGTGTTCCCAACTTTTGTCAAAATTTTTGAAACCGGGCCTTGCGGGAAAGTTTTTGGAAATTCTCGAATTTTTGAAGTACAGAAAACCCGAGGCCCGCGTAGAAGATTAGTCTGCAAGCCATGCGGCCCGCGTAAGGTGTCATGCGGGTGCCGCTCGGCCCATTCTCAAGTCGCATAGAAGAAGACTCCAAACCCGTTCAGCAAACGCGGCCGGCCCGCGACCCGCGCCTAGCTTGCGTGGCTTGCCAGCATTTAGCATATTTTTTCATCGTTTCAGCAAGCGTGGCCAAACCGCGACCCATGTCTTGCCCGCGTAAAGGATCAGAAGGACTAGGGGGTTTCGAGGATATTAGACGCGACCTGCATGTGGCCCGCGCCACGCCCGCTTGTTACACAGTTGACTGGATTTCCTATTGTTGACTCGTTTTGACTTTTTTTGACCAAGAGTTTAATGATTTGACTAACATTGACCGGCTGTTGACTTCTCTTGACCATGGATTAATCACCCCAGCAACCCTTCTTCTTCGTTCTAACCCTACCACACTCCACCATTCTCTCTCAAGCTCTCAAGAACACATAACCCACTTCTCACAAAAATCCAATTTCTCGTCAAACCGTCGGTCGGAATCACGTGAAACCACCGCCATTCTCTCCCATTTTTCATCCTCTACAAACCCCACCCCAAAATTCGATCCGATTTGTGGCCGGAATTCCGAGCGCCACCACCACGCACCGCCGCCTTCTTTCGCATTTTCCGGCCAACTTCGGCCACCGTTGGAGATTCCGAGCATGGTGTTTTGTTTCTTTTCTCAAGGGCTTTCTAACCATGCCAATTTCCCCCAAAAACTCACCAAAATTTTTTGCCCGGTTCCAAGTGCCGCCACTCTAGTCGCTGGAAAATCACATTGAAGCTCGTTTTTTGGTCGTTCTAGCCATTCAAGCGTAAAACACAGAGCAAAATCATAAGCTTGGGGTGTGCCTTGGAGAATCTCTTTGGTGGTTCCAATTCCGATTCCACAATCTGTTCCGGGTATAAGCAAATTGGGTACATTCGTTCCTTTGACTTAATTATTTACATCTTGAATACCCATGTTGTTGGAATTGTGCTGCCATCCTTATGGTCTTTAGTGTGATTTGCAAATTATTGTTGTCAAATTTTTTTCCCGTGCCACAATGTCTAAGCGTGCCAAAACCGGACGTAGTTCATCTAAGGGTGGGTCGAAAGGCAAATCCAATGACCCCCCCCATTTTGTTTGTTGAATCGTGAGACCACAAAACATATGACTTTCTCGTTTCGAACAAGCGCAAGGTCAAATCAACAAAGTTCCTCCATAGAGAGTCTTTTGAAACTCTCGGAGTGCTAGATGGAGTTCAGACACTTTTTGACAACATTGGTTGGGGTCAGTTTCTTTATAATCGTGCAGCCACCTACGCTAAGCCGACCTTGAAATTCCTCTCCACATTCCATATTGATGACGGTATGAACACCATCACCTTCCAAATGCTAGGCGAGAGTAGATCATTGCCATTTCGGGTCGTCAATGCTCTAATGGGTACCCCGGTGGACCACACTTACTCCCAACAGGATCCTTGGCCCACCACCTTTAACGAACACCATTTTTGGCAACAAATCACTCACGAACCACGATATTCATCATCTTCCTCCAAGGCTTCCCCAATCATTCATCCATGTTTACGCCTGGCCCACCGAGTTCTTACATGCACCATTTTTGCCCGCTCTAAAGTGAGTCAAATTTCTAAAGCTGAATTATTATTTCTTTGGTGCATGACTCGTGAAAACGGACCCAACCCGGATTTTGCAACATTCTTCTTCACCAAATGCTACAATCTCACCACTATGGACACCGTGGACATTTTTATTGGGGGATTGATCACCCTTATTGCATCTCGACACCCACTTCAACTTCATCTCTCCACCCTTCCATTTGAAAAGGCGACCGGGCCCTCTCGCCTTGACATTAACGCACTCCGGCGGATGCAAATCATCTGCGAATCAGTTGGTGGTCACATATGGAACCTTGATAATCAGCCATACCTAATTCTTCCTCACGAGTATATAGGGTCTTTCGAACCAACTGACCCCGAACAATGGGTCATTCCATCCGACTACCCTCCTCTTGTCGATTATGAAGATGACCAGTTTCGGTCTCCACAACATTTTGTCCAGCCTCAGTATCAGCCACAACAGCAGCAAGGGGGACACGAGATCCCACCATATTTCCCCTGCCTTCTTCGACCAGTTCGCCACAATGTTCTCCACTATTCAGCGTATCGATACTCAGACGCAGGAGAACACCCGGGCCATCCAGGATTTGGTGACCCGTGTTGATCGGCTGGAGCAGTCCTTCCCATCCACTTCTCGCCAAGTCCAGGATATGTGGGATTACCACTACCGCCACAGACACTTTCCGCCTCCTGACCCTCCGATTTAGGTCATTTCCGCCCTTTCCTTAAGCATTGAGGACAATGCTTGTTCTTAAGCTTGGGGTGGGGCATTTCCTTTTACTTTTACTTTTTCATGCATTTTTTAGTTAGGTTGCATTCCATTTTAGTTTTAAGCTAATTTGCATTCAATTTTTTTTTTATTTTTTTATAAAATTCCAAAAAGATTTTATTTTCTTCTTTTCTACTTTCTATTTTTGCATAACATTTAGCTTAGGGCATTAGCATTCATGCATTTTTGTTATCTGTTTATTCTCACCCCCTTGGATGTCATGGAACAGGTTCACAGTTATTGTATCATTATTGGTCCATGATCTTGTTGCTATCTCACCCATCGAACCGGGACCACTAGCTGCAGCTTGGGACTTCATACTTGTCATCATATACTGGAAGCTTAAAGAGGTAAGTGATCATGGCCAGGTAGTTTCATGAAGAATTATGCATGCAATACTAACAATTGTAGGATATACTATAGCAATGGATGTTCTTAACCTTGCGGTCCATACCGCCGAGAGGATTACACTTGATCATGTTTGAACCGTTAGGATGAAGCACTGGTGCTTGTCCCCGAGTAGAATCCATATCCGGTCTCTTTACGTCACCATATTCTTTTTGCGATTTACTTAGGATTTTAGAGAGTCTTATAGCCCACATTTGAGCATTTTCATTATTTTTGAAAAATCAAAAGTTTGAAAAGGAGCTTGCATATTTACGCTCCACACATGGTCATTTTTACACTTAGACCATTCAGATTATTATTGTTACTCCCTCGGTTCCACTTACATATTTTTGGGAACCAAATTTTGAGTCAAAAAGTTTTCTTGATAAAAGTAAAAAAAATCAATATGTTAGTGCATTACCTTAAAGTTAATGTTGAACAAAAAAAAAATCAAGCTGCAATAATCTTAGATAGGTGACCGGTTCAATTATTGAACACATTTTCCTACATTTTGGTCACCCGGCGTTTGATATTTATTTATATAGGTTTGTCTTATTGTATATAGATCGAGTTGTTTCTTTTCGCAAATTGGTGATGTTAGAGAGACTGTTGAGTCGGATACTACGGGGGGTTTGGGCCAACACTATGTGAACTGATTCCTACAACGGTGCCCGAGCGATAAAACTCAATCACACTTGAGAGTGGCCGACAGACGTGAGATCACGCAACTTTCGTGATAAGAGTGTACACTTAAAGAAGAGCACCACACGAGCCCATCCAACTGCTTTCTCCCTACTACAGATGTTCTTCATTGTATGCATGTTCCATTAGGGCTGCGACTGACCATCCCTCCTTACTCACCTAGAGGAGTTGTTATGGCTGTGGTTTATGGTTATATTGTCATCGGATGAAAAATTCGTAAAATAATAGCAAGATCAATTCTGACCATGTTGACTAACAGTGATCAGGTTCCGCGGTTCTATCCATTCTTTTTATTTTTTCTTAGGATAGTTCATCCCGAGTTCATTTTAGTCTTGTCTTACTCGAGGACAAGTAAGGTTTAAGCTTGGGGTGATTTGATAGTTTCATTTTATTTACTTCTTTTTATAGTTTATTTTAGCACATTTCATTCGCATTTTAGTTAATTTCCATGCATATTTTCATTTTTTGTTATTTTATGACCATTTCGGGGTACTTTCTAGTTTCCTGAGCATAATTGCAGATTTTTCGGAGACTAGCAGAGCGGAATCTTTGGGAGGCGATTGGACTTGGAGGACAACGAGGATTTTGGGCTTGATGGCTATGGAGGTGAGTCATGGAGTGGGCTTGTCAATTACTTGAAGGCTTGGAAGATTTGAACTTTAAATTTGCAAGGCGTGGGAGAATTTTCGAGTGTGCGGAGATCGATGATCGGGAGTTTGCGGAAGCTATGAGTGATTTGGAGGAAGCAAATTCGGCTCAAATTGAAGAAATCTTGAAGAAAAATGGCTAGGAATTGATCGGGCTCAAGCTGGGCAAATGGGCTAATCTGTGAAGGCCCAAGACTTGAAGAAAGCCAAAAAGCCGTCACCCTCACGCGGCTCGCGTAAGGTTTCCACGCGGCCCGCGTGGATTTCTGCAGGGGCATTTTCGGGATTTTGTTTGGAGCTCTATAGTGGGAAGGTTGGTGTGCCTCTTTAGCCTTATCTTGGGTATCTGATTTTGACACATTCTCTATGGAGTTTAGAAGACTTTTGAATGCCAAGAACACCTCAAGAACATCATCTTTTCATCTTTTGATTCTCGTAAAATGTTGGGTACAATCTTTTCTAACTTTGTTTTCTTAAGTTTAGCCATGCTTGGCTAGACAAATTTTGGTTGACTTTGGTGAAATCCTTTGACTTTTTGGTTGAATTTTGAAGATTCCATGAACTTGTGTTTGAATCTTTATGAGAATGTTTGTGTTTTAACATCTTATCACTACTTGTATGTTTTTATTCATGAGCTTAAATGTGTTTGTGGTGATTAGTTGGCTAATTTCTTGATTAAGTAAAAGATCTTCAAATTAGCAAGCAACAAGTGATTTTTGTGTTAGTTTTACTTCACACAATCATAAAAACATTTTCTCCAACATGGTAGTGAAAACATTTGACTCCTCTTGGATTTGGTGACTTTTTTGTTCATAATGCTAGTTGATTTTCACTAATTACATGCTTAATGGAAATTGTGACTTTGACTAAGAAAATTGTTATGAACTTCTCTACCCATTTTAACAACTAAGAAAAGTCTAGGTAATCTCAAGCTTCTTGGATTACTATAGCCAAATTAGAGATTTAAAACAAGTATTGCACCATTGAATTCTAATGATATGTTCATCAAAAGTCAAAGTGAGGAAACCTCAAGTCAGCCATCTTTCCCTTATTGATTTTACATCAAAATATTGTTTTTGTTAAATTGTCCATTTAAATCTTAGTTTAGTTTTAGTTTATTTTAAGTATTTCAAAAGACCAACCCCCCCCCCCCCCCTCATTTTTATTTTTATTGTTTTTTAACAAGTTTTTTTACAAATAGATTTTTCATAGAATTATAAAAATGAACCAATCTCCGTGGATTCAACCCCTTACCATTATACATTATTTTAGTGTAAAAGATTTAGAGTTATTAATTTTGTTGGCCTCGACAACCACCACACGTCTTGTTAGTAGCGGAGCTGGGTCTGGTTGTAGCAGCTCGTTAGTGTAATAATGATACATCATCCTGAAAAATATATCGTCATCAGAATCATCGGACGAGTCGAAAGGATCCATAATTTTTTTGAAGATAATTGAAACTATATAGAGAAAAAGAGAGATTTGTGTGGAAAAAATTGTATAGATAATAGGTATTTATATAGGAAAAGAATAATTAATTTTAAAGTTATTTTTTTTTATTAATTGACCGTTTGAGTTTAATTCAAACGGTATAATACGCGTTTCGCTCGGTGGTAACGAGCACGAGGTGCCCCACAACGAGAAGAAACGAGAAGGGGGCGGTGTTCCTCCCGTTATGACGCCGTTATGGCGTGTACACGTAGACCATAACGAGCAATTCCTGACCCATACCAATCACATGGAGAAAAAACAAGAACCGAGGAAACATACATAAATTATGAAAAAGACAAAAACACGAAATAAAACCAAAACAAATGGCCCATAGATATGCATTGAGTTATGTTTGATTTCAATCTATTTAAGTATTGTTAACCTGTATATATAAAAAAAAGGCCCAATCCTTCGATGAGCCCATTCTTTATACTTTAAGCCATAGATATGCATTGAGTTATGTTTGATTTCAATCTATTTAAGTATTGTTGACTTGAAAAAAAAGGCCCAATCTTTCGATGAGCCCATTCTTTATACTTTAAGCGAAGCCCAACAAGGATAGGAAGGGATATCACAATTCACAGAAGTTATAAAGAGGTTAGGGTTCCAACTGACCGAAGAACCCTAACGCCCACAAGGAAGCAAAGAGATACTCAGCGGCTGTAACAGATATTGCAGGTATTCTACTTAACAATATTGGTCTACCTCTATTAGGAAACATCTTACATTCAGAAGTTCTGGAAAACAAATTTCAGTGATTCCTCAAAGGTTTTAGTTTGCCGACGAACTCGTTGTTCGTTCTTTGCATACTGTTATAATCGTATGCTTGATCGGGAAAACACGAGTTGTGTAGGCGTTTGAGTGGCAGTTGTGATTATTGTAAATGGTTGTATTTCGATGATGGAATCCGATTGTGACTGTGTTTGTTATGTTTTTGGATGCAGAATGAAGGTTGTCGCAGCGTATTTGTTGGCTCTTTTGGGAGGTAACACTACCCCATCAGCTGAAGATTTGAAGAAAATTCTCGGTTCAGGTATGCCTTCCAGTCTTTAAGCTCGTTGATTTTTCATCCTATGATTTGTTTCTCTTGTATTTTCGTTTCTTTGTATGAAACTTGCTACATTAGATGTGGGTTGTCGTGAAAACTACATAATACCAATTGATCTATATCACTAAGTAGTTTTGTGAGCGATGAAGAACGATTTTTGCTACTTGCTAGTTAAATCTGTTAAAATTTTGATTTTTGATGTAATGGATGTCATTTGATAATGTGCAGTTGGAGCTGAAGCCGATGATGATAGAATTGAATTGCTCTTGTCCGAAGTCAAGGGTAAAGATATCACTGAATTGATTGCATCCGGAAGGGAAAAGTTGGCTTCAGTTCCATCCGGTGGTGGTGGTGTTGCTGTTGCTGCCGCCGCTGGTGGTGCTGCACCTGCTGCTGCAGCAGCTGCCGAACCAAAGAAAGAGGAGAAAGTTGAGGAGAAGGAGGAGTCTGATGATGTAAGCTTCTTTATTCTTTGTTTCTTTTGAGGTTGAGAGTTATTTCAATAATTCATATTTTCTTGACATGTTTGGTTGTATATTGTTTTTGCAGGAAATGGGATTCAGTTTATTTGATGACTAGAAGGGCGATGATACTTTTGTGCTCTTTTGTTTTGATGCATCTAAGGTTTTATATTTTGTTATGAAGTTTTGGTATTTTTTAGCTTGAATTATGTGAGACAATTAAAAAGATCTTGGATGTAAAAGGATTAGTTGAAAATTTTAAGATTTTTAATTGAAGTGGTTTGATTTGATACTTCTGGTTTATTTATGCTTGTTATCTTAAATTTTAACATGTGGCGGGTGGTTTTGTTTTTGCAAAATGATAGAAGATATGTATTGTTGTTAAGTATCTTAGAATGTTTATATCAAAGACAATGTTTATGACTATATCCACTTGAGAAATGCCATATATGCCTCCAAATGTAGATATTCAATCATTCATTGCCAACAATTAGTACAAGAGGCAAAGTAAAGGATGCAAACTACTTTAAGCATGACCAAAAGTAAGTAACCAACACATTATGTTTAAAAGTCATGAAACATTTCTGAAAAGCTCAAAATTTATCAAAACTTCACTAAATTGGGGAAAACGTTACAATCAAATGAAGGATATAAACACATAATAATATCATAAACACATCATAAAGGTAAACAATGTATAAGTATGCAATGCATGATATGGAAACTAAAATCAAACCTTGAGCGCAAAATGGATATGATGCAAACTAGGGATGTTATTCGGCTTGGAACTGAACCGAAACGAGTAAATTGAAAACCAAATTGGACTAATAGTAGGAACCGAAGACCGAACCATTTAAACAAATAAGAGTCTGGTTCGGTTCGGATAATAATCGGTCCGATTCGGTTAACCGAAAAACCCGAATAACATGTACAATATGATTAAGGACCGAAATGAACTGGAAAACCGAAAAGAACCGGATTGTTTGGTATTTAAAAAAAAACTTAGAGGGTTGTTTTTGTGATTATTTAATATATTAGAAATGTAATAAAATATATTATTGAATGATTCGTCCTTTTCGGTTATTAACCGAAAAAAACTGAAAAACTTGTACAATATACTTAAGATTCGAAACGAATCGAAAAGAACTGAAGGTTAATCCAACAACCAAATGAAAAAATAGGATGTAGAAATACAAGGATAACAATATCTAACAAACATAGACAAACACTATCGAGGAGGATGGTAGTTCATTTTTTATTAAAATAATGTGTTGTACAAAACTACAAATGTTAGCCGAATACAAAAAATCTATGGCTTTATAGAAGTCAAGTTTATAAAAGGAAACCTTTTTAAGAAGTATGATCTTACAAAAGGTAGTAGTAAAGTACATAAGGCTTCTTTAGGAATCTTATATGTACATTTTTTTTTAAAAACATTGGTACAAACCTATGTAAACCTGTCCTAATGTCTATGTGACATGTCAAGCACAAAACACTAGTACATAAATTGCACAAGGATTTAATGTGATACACATCTATAAAACAATCCATTTCAACATTAACTTAACAAATTAAAATTAAGATGTTAGCTTCAAAGATCAAAATCGCAAGGAAACCCTAAAATAAGGATAAAAATGTAAAGAAATCAGTTTTAGTGATTAAAAAGGAAATCTTTAAAATGATAATAACAAGAAACATTTTCCAAATGCATGTCAAAATATCCCATATCTATATCAAAATGAAATGAATTAAATCTATCAAGCTTTCGGTCTAAAGAGTTCGGCCCACTGTTTGACGATTTAAGCCCATTTTAAATTAACACAAATGGGCCACAGTTTCTACTCTTAAAAATTGATATTGCCTACTAATATATAAATAAAAAGCTTTCGAAATTCAGGCGCTAAGAACGAACTCCATGTTTGCGTGTTTGACAGAGAGATGAGAGAGGATAATCATGAAATTCAAACACCAAAGAAGGAACATCTACCACTTCCTTCCAATCGCAAGGCTAAACAGATGAATGCTGCATCGAAGAAGCTACATCATCAGCAGCAAAAGGTCAAACAATCTCAATTAATACAATTTCTCAATGTTCTTAATTATTAATTTGAATGTTTTGTGTATACGTCTGTTTTAATTTTTCGTAACAGAGCGTCAAGAAGAACTTGAGTTCTGTTCTAAATCCTGTTACTGAGGAGGATGTCGGCTTAAACTTTCCGGAGAAAGAGGCAATCGAGAAGTTGCCGTTGATCTCAGATTCTGTTGACGCTGATCAGTCTACTGTAGAGGTATATGGAATCCATTTCCTTTTAAAGTCATTGTGCTTATTTGATTGTTTCATTTTCACTCGTTCTTCTCGTCATTTTCTCTTATTTTTATGCTCAGATCAGCAAAACGAGCTTAACTTCTGATCAAACGAGTATTCATGACAAATCCGTTGTGCTTGAACATCCAGAAGACTCGGTTGAGATCGCTACAATCTCAGAGGCTTTCGTTTTTGATAGAGATCGATCCAATGAGTCAATCGAGGTATATTGCCAATCCACTTAAACCTGTTATGGTTGCTTCTATTTTTCGGATATGAGGTCTTATTCCTGCTTAGAAGTTTCTATGGATTTACAAAACAAGTTAAATCGATATTGGCTAGTGATTACCGTTTGTTATGCTCTATCATTTTGTTATACGATTTAAATTTGCACTAATTTAGATTTATTTTCAATGTTTCAGAGCTACATTGTGTCTTTGGATCATTTTGCTTCACCAACATCTGTAACTCCATTGTCATGCGATTCGCCTGCTCTGTCATCCATAACAACTGTTGAAACGACTCCATTTTCATCCTCCATAACTGCTGAAGCTTCTCCAGTTCATGTTTCTTCTGGTGATGGATCTACAACACAAGATCAAACCGATTCATTTAAACTAGAATTTCTGGTAAAGCATCTAAGGGAATCCATGTTCGAGGTGTTGCATTCAGCTGATATTGATCCACAGTATAAGAAGCTTCTGGATTCGTTGGTTAAGATGGTGATTGAAGAGTTCTTTAGCTTGCATGAAGAAAGGGACATGGTTATTCACCTGTTTTCAAGTAGAATAAAGATCATGATGCTGTGCTTTGTGCTGTGTATAATCGCTGTTTCTTCTGGATTTTTCCTTCTTTCCGATGGAAGCTCTTACAATGGCCCTTCACCAACCTAAAACTGTCATCGGTGATTCAAGTGTTTGCTGATCGGATATAAACTGTAAGAGTCTAATAATTTTTACTTAGTTTCTTTTATCTCTTTTGGTATTAGTTAGCAACCTGATTGTATGATTCTTCAAGAAAACCCCAAAACTACATAAGTCATATGGTAATACTTTGTCATGATCCAATACATAATCCATATATAGAAATATAAAAATGATTATGATATTATATTGCATCAGTCAGTTTTTGGTTATAAGCCTATGATTTAATAGGAAGTAATAACGTGTTTTAGGGTTTCACCAAGAAGAAATTTCTATTAATTTCCAAGATGCATTGGAAGGCTACAGTGTGAAGCTAAATTTTGACTTGTATCGCTAAATTCTAGAAAAACAAGATTGATTAAAAATTACTTAAAATGAAGATACTAAACATTCACATGAATTTTGGGAATCAAGGAAATCATGAGATTATACAACCAATAATGGCCAGGAGTACACTCTTATTATTGATATCTTGGATAAAAGTAAAGCTACTTTATTTTTATTTTTTTTTGCTAGTTTACCAATAACATAGTCTAATCCTAACCTTCGTTACTTTAAGGATATTTTTGATATATTTTTACTGGGTTTGATAAGAGTATTGAGTCGGTCAGATTCTTATTTGATACTGTAATTAGAAACATTTTATTCAGTCTTATAACATTTGTTATGTCTCTTACCGGATGTGATAAAAGATTGATGTGATAAAAGACTGATGTGACTCAATTAGATCTTTACTCAATCAACAACTATCAAATCAACCATTTATCTACTTTAAGACAAGACTTAGCTGTACTTATAGATAAACATGCACATGGTCATCTAATCCAACAAAACTTCAATTAACATTCTACTTTGAAAAGGATTATTTTTATACAACTACAACGAAAAATCAAAAATATTACAATTAGTTTTAACTTCAAAAAATGTTTATCAACGACTAGGGATGTATAATTAATTATCAAACTATAAGTTAAGTATAATGTAATATAATCCAAATGCCTAAATGAATAAACCCAAAAATGTCTCAACATTATGTGTCTCTAATAACAAGCAAACCTAATCCTTGTGAATTAATATTAGAAACCCTAGCGAGACACGTAGATGTTATGACTAAATAAACTATGATTTTAAACAAGTAAATATATTATTATGAAAACATCCATCCTTGTTTTTAAATATAACAATAAATGGAATATCACATACAAATGCACGAACTCAAAAAGTGACTATACGACTTTATGCACATATAATTCATGTTGGGGGTGGGAGTAACAAAATGTAAGACTCATCCATAATGAAACATTGAAACCACACTCAAGGGAAGCTTACCCGCTACTATACAATAACTTATATGGAATGGTCAAAGCTTGTTACTATACTCCATATGTGGCTCAACACATCTTCGATCATGACCTCACAACGTTATCTCTTACCAAGTCATCTCATTCATAGGCATAGCTAATGATATGATATGACTAAGATAACATGCACAACCCAATATGTCCATAATACTCAACAATACAACATAATTTGACAACTACTTTACAACATCATTCCTTGGTGGAAACTAATTTATGACAACACATCAAAAAATAGCAACATAGTTTGAAAAAACTAACTTTCTACCAACCAAACAAAGAGTAACAACATAACTTGAGAATCTGATACGCCTTCAAGTAGGTGGGGCCAGGTCTATCGGAGGAGAAAATAAAATTATTTTTATTCCAGTTTGGTATTTTTGGTATTTATTTGTTACTTGGGAGATAAGATCTTATCTTTCCTATTATCTTTTCTATTTTTTAGGATTTGGGTTTGCAGAACATTATAAGTATGATTGTTTCTAGTTTTAAAGGGGGAGGAATAAGAATTGAACCTTAGGGTTTTTTTTGGAGTTTTTTCCTGTTCTCGAATTCAGGACCTATCATCTTGGTATCAGAGCTCCGGTTCTGATGGCCTATAAACTAGAAGGGAAAGGGACCAATGCCGAAAGGTTGGGCTGTTTGGAAACCACTGTCAACCGGATCCTGGATGCGGCTGAGGCACATAAAGAGGAGGTAACAACGAAGATGGATGATCTGACTAGGGCTATTTCCGATTTGGCCTTGGCAATGAAAAGATCTGTCAAAAAACAAAAAAAAGTGATGCCAGTTCTTCAGCGGAGTCACAGAGCGACACCACCAGCGACAGCGAAGATTCAGACGTTTCACAAGGCTCAAAGAAATTAAAAAAAAAGGAGAAAAAGAGGAGTACCGGGCAAGAGTATCGAAAATTGAAGATCCCTATTTTCAGTGGGGAAGACGTGCAAGGCTGGGTTTACCGTATCGAACGGTATTTCGAGGTCCAGGAGGTCAAAAGGAAGGAACGGCTTAAGGTGGTAGCGGTTTGTTTGGAGGGACCACCTCTCTCGTGGTATCGTTGGCAAGACTCCAGGAAACCATTCAGCTCATGGAGTAAGTTCAAAACCAAGTTGTTAGATCGTTTTCAATCATCTCGGGAGGGTAGACTGTTGGAGCAATTCTTAGCTCTCCAACAAGATGGCACTGTTAGAGATTATGTGGATCGTTTCGAAAGCTTCGCGTGCCAAGTAAGTGGTGTCTCGGAATCTGTCCAGGAAAGTACTTTTATAAAAGGCCTTAAGCCAAGTGTTCGTTCCGCTGTACGGATTGCTGAACCAGAATCGTTGTCACAAGCCATCCGCATGGCCCTGAAAATTGACGAGAACAAGGGGCAGGGAGAGGTTAAGGTGGGTGGGTATGGTACAAGTAAGTGGAACAACGGTGGTGCCGCCAAGACAATTGCCACCCAAACCCCGACTCCGACTGGTATTGTACCAGAAAAGAAGACGAGCTCGAACAACGGGGGTGGTACTTTCAAAAGACTGACACCGACCGAGTTAGCGGAGAAAAAGGCTAAGGGTATTTGTTTTCGTTGTGATGGCAAATATTCTCCGGGTCACCGCTGCCCTAGCAAGGCGTTGCAAGTGTTGTTGGTTGATGAAGAAGATACCGTAGAGGAGGAAGACGATGGAGACCACCCGCATTTGGAGGCGATTGAAGTGTCCTTAAATTCTGTTTCCGGTCTTACCCCTCCGCGCACGCTGAAGGTACGGGAAAACATTCAGGGGGTCCCGGTGGTAGTATTAATCGATTGTGGAGCCACCCACTCATTCGTCTCTAACCGGGTAATCGAGATTTTGGGGTTGACGGTTATTGATACGGGATCGGTGAGGGTCGTGTTGGGCAACGGGAGGAAAGATAAGACCCGGGGTACTTGCAAGGCAGTGACCCTAGATTTGCAGGGGTGTAGCGTGGTGGAAGATTTTATTCCTTTGAATTTGGGAAGTTCAGATCTGATTTTGGGCATCACTTGGTTGCAAACGTTGGGTAATGTCACATCGAATTGGAGGGAGTTGTGGATGAGTTTCTGGGTTGACGGTCGATTGATCACCATACGAGGGGACCCGAGCCTCTCCAAATCCCTTGTGTCGTGTAAGGCGTTGGGGAAATTGTTGCAAAAGGAGGGTGAGGGATTCGTCATCCACGTGGGTACTATCGAAGACGAAGGTGATTTAGGTCAGAACACGGGAACTACTCAGATCATATTGGACAGTTTCGGGGAGGTTTTTAACATGCCGGATGGGTTACCACCACCAAGAAGCCACGAACACGCCATTAATTTGCGCGAGGGAACGGGCCCGATCAGCGTCAGACCGTATCGCTACCCACATGTGCAAAAAGACGAAATTGAGAGATTAGTGAAGGAAATGTTAGAGGCGGGAGTGATTCAGCCAAGTACTAGCCCGTTTTCGAGCCCGGTGTTGCTGGTCAAGAAAAAAGATGGTAGTTGGCGGTTTTGTGTTGACTACCGGGCCCTCAACAAAGCAACGGTACTCGACAAATTTCCGATTCCGGTCATAGATGAGTTGTTGGACGAGCTTCACGGGGCGACGGTTTTCTCCAAATTGGACCTTAAGTCGGGGTACCATCAGATTCGCATGAAGACGGAGGATATTCCGAAAACCGCGTTTCGGACACATGAGGGCCACTACGAGTTCTTGGTAATGCCGTTTGGATTGACTAACGCCCCGGCTACTTTTCAGTCGCTTATGAACAAGGTATTTAGACCTTTTTTACGGAAATTCGTGCTGGTTTTTTTTGATGATATACTAGTGTACAGCAAAACCGAGCACGAACACCGAGATCATCTTTCGACGGTACTTCGAGTTTTGCAACAAAATCGTCTTTATGCAAACCGAAAAAAATGTTATTTCAATCAAAAACAGGTGGAGTACCTCGGTCATATTGTATCAAAGGATGGGGTTGCGGCGGATTCGAGCAAGGTTTCTGCCATGTTGAAATGGCCACTGCCCAAAACCTTGAAGGCGTTGCGTGGGTTTTTGGGTTTAACGGGATATTATCGGAAGTTTGTTAAGGATTATGGGAAGATTGTGTGGCCTTTAACCGAACAATTAAAGAAGGATAACTTTAAGTGGAACGATGAGGCTACCGAGGCGTTTAAGAAATTGCAACTAGCGATGACTCAGCTACCGGTTTTAGCTCTTCCGGATTTTTCGAAGGAGTTTGTATTGGAAACGGACGCATCGGGGTATGGTTTGGGGGCGGTTCTCATGCAAGACGGGAGGCCGTTGGCTTATTTCAGTCAAGTGTTGGGGGCTCGGGCCCGACTGAAATCGGTTTATGAGCGTGAGCTCATGGCCATTGTGTTGGCTATTCAAAAATGGAAGCCGTATTTATCGGGTCGTAAATTCACTGTTCGAACCGATCAGCGTAGTCTGAAATTTTTACTCAAACAACGTGGGGTTACGGAAGACCACCAAAAGTGGTTATCGAAAATTATGGGGTTTAATTTTGATATTATTTATAAGCCGGGCAGCGAGAATCGGGTAGCAGATGCGCTGTCACGTATCGAACCGGAGGTGGGATTGACCGCGATTACGACAGGTGGTGTGGATTGGGGAAAGCTGTGGTCAGATTTAGACGCTGATCCGGAGATGGCGGCAATTAAAAAAACGTATTCGGGATGGGTTGGCTCCAGTGGGGTATTCAATTAGCCATGATCGGGTTGTGTTTGACGGCCGGCTGGTCGTTCCGAAGGGGTCGCGTTGGGTGTCGGTTCTTTGCAAGGAATTCCATGAAGGTGCTGCCGGGGGTCATTCCGGGGTACAAAAGACTTACCAGCGGCTTGCAAGAGAGGTCTATTGGGTTGGAATGAAGGGCGATGTGGCTAGGTGGGTGGCGGAGTGTGACACGTGCCAAAGGCATAAGTATTCGACCATGTCACCTAGTGGGTTGCTTCAGCCACTTGAATTACCATCGACGGTTTGGTCGGAGCTCACGATGGACTTTATTGATGGTTTGCCAAGATCGGAGGGTAATACCGTCATTTTCTTGGTGGTGGATCGCTTGAGTAAGTATGCCCATTTTCTGCCTCTCAAACACCCCTACACGGCCAGCACGGTAGCGAATGTGTTTCTACAGGAGATTGTTCGTCTTTACGGGGTGCCGGAGTCCATTGTATCGGACCGAGATAAGGTGTTTCTTAGCAAGTTTTGGAAGGAGCTTTTCCGGATGATGGGTACTAAGTTGCGGAGGAGTACGGCTTACCACCCGCAAACCGATGGACAAACCGAAGTGGTGAACCGGTGTTTGGAGACTTATCTCCGGTGTTTTACGGCTGAGACACCGTCTCGTTGGGTTTCTTGGCTACCGTGGGCGGAATATTGGTATAACACTTCCTTCCATACCTCCGCGAAAACGACGCCTTTCCGGGTCTTATATGGGCGGGACCCGCCTCACTTGGTTTATTATGGTAAGGTGAAGACGGTGGTGGGTACGGTGGAGCAATACTTGGAAGAAAGGGATCGCATGTTGCAGGAGCTGAAAAGACACTTGCTCAAAGCCCAACAACAAATGAAAAAGCATGCGGATGGGCATCGACGGAACGAGAACTTTGCTGTGGGAGATCGTGTGTACTTAAAATTACGACCCTACCGGCAGCGAACTGTGGCTAGACGGGTAAATGAGAAGCTGGCACCTCGATACTTTGGTCCTTTCGAAGTCTTGGAAAAAATTGGACTCGTGGCATACCGGTTGTTGCTGCCCGATACAGCTCGAATCCACAATGTTTTTCAT
Source organism: Lactuca virosa (assembly GCF_052849685.1). Taxonomy (NCBI): domain Eukaryota; kingdom Viridiplantae; phylum Streptophyta; class Magnoliopsida; order Asterales; family Asteraceae; genus Lactuca; species Lactuca virosa. The sequence continues at coordinate 76,759,042 of NC_136431.1, forward strand.
GTGTCTCAGCTTAAACGTGCTATCGGTAACCGGGTGGCTACTCCCAACTTACCAACTACTTTGACAGAAGAAATGGAGGTTTTGTTGCAGCCGGAGGCGGTGGAGGGTGTTCGCGAGGGGGTCAGGGATAAGGAAGTTCTAATTCGTTGGCAAGGTTTGCCGGAGTATGAAGCAACATGGGAGGAGTTTGCTGTTTTGAATGGATAGTTCCCTGACTTCAACCTTGAGGACAAGGTTCAAAATTGGGCGGGGAGTGATGATACGCCTGGAAGTTCAAGTAGGTGGGGCCAGGTGTATCGGAGGAGAAAATAAAATTATTTTTATTCCAGTTTGGTATTTTTGGTATTTATTTGTTACTTGGGAGATAAGATATTATCTTTCCTATTATCTTTTCTATTTTTTAGGATCTGGGTTTGCAGAACATTATAAGTATGATTGTTTCTAGTTTAAAGGGGGAGGAATAAGAATTGAACCTTAGGGTTTTTTTGGAGTTTTTTCCTGTTCTCGAATTCAGGACCTATCAGAATCAACTAAATCAGACTCATAATAAAACTATACATGTAGTACATATATTATTCAGGAAACAATACATAATAACAATGAGGTGCATTCACCTTCATTAAACAAAAAATATGATGGATCGTATTAAGATGGCATTTCGGTTGAAATAACAACTCCCTCTACACATGCAATGAAAACCAATCAAATTAATGACAACGTTTTTTTTCATTCTTTTTCATTCCAACGTAAAAAACTTTTATCATTACCTGACTATTCCATATCACATTTTTCCAAATGACAAACAAAAATGTAACCAATTCTTAACAACTGAAAATTGCATAATCATTGATTTCTTGATCTACAAGCCCAACCCAACATGAAACCAATTTCTCAACATAGAATTCTCAAGAGTAGCAAATAATGTCTTCCTAAAATACAACAAATGGACATACCACATACTTGTACAGTTGTATTTGCCAAACAAGAATACCAAACACAGACATGATCCCTATGAAATCAGTTGATTTTTTTTTCTTTTTCTTTTTCTTGCAACACCATCTTTCAAAGTATTTTTTTTTGTTAATCAAGTGATATCTATCTTGTTCATAAATTACAAAACCATTGTTGAAAACTAACTTCTTTCATCACATGATGAGGCCACATCTACAAGCTCGATCATGCCAATGTTCTCCAGTCATTGAAAAGCAACCTTAAACGAATCATATTGATATTGTGTTAAAAACACCTCAATTAACAAAAAAAAAAAGAAACCATAATTAGGTCAACATATATATACCTGATTTGGAACGTTGGATTTGGTCAAATGCCACAGATCATGAGCTGAAGCTTATTACACTCATGACTTTGGAACTGTGACATTTAAGATTTTTACATCTTGATATGGTTTATCCCCCTTATCTGTCTTCACTTTCTCAATTCCCTGAAAAACCCAAGTTTCATGAATTTTCAGAAAAATTTATATATAGAATAGAATATTCTCAAGATTAAAAAAGTAGGTGAGGTCATATGTTATATACCTGAACAACATCCATGCCTTTTATAACTCTGCCAAAAACAGTATGCTTATTATCCAGCCAAGGTGTAGCCACAGTTGTGATAAAAAACTGGGACCCATTCGTGTTGGGTCCCGCATTCGCCATTGACAATGTGAAAGGCCTATCATGTCTTAAACTGCAACACCAATAAATTGTTACACATCACATTATTTATTTCCATTCATTGAATAAGGTGTTTTAGTAAAATATCATGTGTTATAACACCTTTTGTGGAATTCATCTTCAAATTCTCTACCCCAAATGGATTGGCCACCTGTCCCATCTCCCAAAGGGTCTCCAGTTTGAATCATAAAACCTTTGATGACTCGATGAAATATGAGATTATCATAGTATCCGTTTTTACAGTGGGTTGTGAAATTCTCCACTGTTTTTGGACACTCTTCAGGGTATAACTTCATGTGAATATCACCAAGTGTTGTGTGCATAATCTGGTAAATATATATCATCAAGGATATTAATTATTATTTATTAAAATCAAATAAATCATTTTAAAAGCAAAAAGTAGACTACTTACCACATTTTCTGGAAGAGATGTTGTAACAGACTTTCCAATATCAGATGCAGCCATAAGTTCATCAGGAGGAGGCTTTTCATTAAAGACATCCCTACCCTTGGTTGCATCATCAGGTTCCTCTGGTTCTCTTCGGCTATTATTATTTTTATAACATATGAACAATCATATATATATGATTTTACTTTTACACAAAATAATAAAAAAAAAAAATATACCTGAACAAATAGATTCTGTGTTTCTTAAAAGCACAGCATAACAGAGTAGGATCTGTCATGGGATCTTTGCTTTCATTCACATTTACAGCAGCAGCAGGAATTTTACGCACTTTTTTACTGCTTTGATCACCTTGATACAAAGCAATTCTTAAAAACCTGTCATTATTTTCCACCTTTCCTAAAATTCTGGAAACTTTGTTCGTGTGCAGATTTACAATCTATCACCAAAAAAATGAATAAAACATTAGAAAATAATATCTTCGGATTACTGCATACACCTTAGAATTTGAGAAAAACAAAATGCCACAAGGTAAAATTTCTTACTTTAATACCAAGGAGAGTTGGATAAATAATGAAATTAGAGCTTTCATCAAACAGTGCATTTGGCTGTGGAACATTTTCTGTTTTTTCAATTTCTCTTTCAACTGCCATTCTTCTCCCAAAATCAATAGCTTCTAATCGATACAAAGGAACATCGCTTCTTTGAAGATCTTGAGCATTCTAAACAAACCAAAGTTAGGTTAAATCTTAAGAATAGTTAATGATATATACATTTAAATGTCATGAAACTGAGGGCAAAAGAGTAAATTTACTTACCTCAAGTGATTCATCATAGACACGTCTTAGTTTACCTGTTCTATACCAAAATATACGTATTCTTCGATCTGGTGATGTGATAGCAAACTGTTTGCCATCTGGGCTTACCTAAAAGAAATAAAAAAATATTTAAATGTGTGTTAATAATTAATGATACATGAAATAAATCTTCTTTTAAAGGTGGTTGCTTTATAGAGCAATTCAGTGCTACATGAAATAAATCTTCTTTCTGTGAATGAGTGACACACTCTTTTATTACAAATTTTATCCTAATTACAACAAAATAAATTTTATAATAGCTATTACTCTCTACAAACTGAATTTAAATCATTACCTCAATAGCAGAAACAGCAGTTTTACTTTTAACAATCACAAACAAATCAGTATCACTTTTCAACTTGAAATTAACCCTGAAGAATCCAAAAAAACAAGAAACATCAATATATGAAGCCAAACAACAAACAAAACAAGAAAATCATAAAGTATTCACAATTTCACACGATTTCAAAACATACCCACTTTCAGGGAACTGAAGTGTAGTAGGATCCCAATATTCAATAATCCCCATGGTATCTCCAGATACCACAGTATCAAAAGCATGGTTGTATTTCATTACTTTAACAGGATTCAAATGTATCTGATTAACAGAAACAATAATAAACCCAATTCAATGTTAGTTTTCAGTGATAAATGGTGAACAGAATCCAAGAAAAAAGTCAACCTTACCTCTTTGGAAACAATGGGATCATTTGTTCCAGCTCGTGGATCATATATATGCACAAATGAAGAGTTTCTATCACTAATAGCAAGTTTGGCTTTCACAGCTCCTTGTTTGTAAACCCATTCAACAGCTCCAGGTGTATATGGAAGGCGTAACATCACCATCATGTCATAGTTATGCACATCATATATTTTCACAGATCTATCACTTGAAATTGTACAGCAAAGCAAACCGTCTACACTGACCTGACAAAAACAGTGGAATGACGAAAATGCCCCTGTGAGTGTTTAATTAGAGTGTGGAAGACTTACTGCAAGACCTTCAATGGGTCCAAGGTGGGATCTGAAATGCTTAGCAAATTCAATGCCAAGACCTTTTTTCTTCCAAAATTTCAAGTGTCCTGAAAAGGGGAGAAGAAAGATTATGTTTTAATGATGTTATAAAACAAGTTTTGGATGTATTTTGAAGGTTTTGGTATTTGATTATGTAAGTGTGATGCTCAGATGAGAAATGAAAGGTGTTTGATTTGTTGACAAGATAATTTAAAGGATTCAAAGAAGGGGATTTTACCTTTTATCACCATTTTTACTTCCAAAAACTAAAAGAAGAGATGAAGATGTAATTTTGGGTATGTGGAAGCTTTGGGATCAAATTCATGAGAAATGTAACATTTTTTTGGTTGGATGAACATCACTAATCAAGGTATGAGTTTCTAATCATCTTTATAAATCGATATCTTGGTGAGATAACAAACTAATGTAATATTCACATATAGTGATGTAGAAGTAAATTACCATCTTGACTTCCAGTGATGAAAAAATCAGCTGATGAAACAGCAACATGAGTTACCACATCCCGATGCATGTAACTTTTCTCATACCTGCATCCAGAAATGTTATTAAGCCCCAAAAATTCAACAAAAAATGCAATATAACAAAGCATGAAATTACTAGAATACTCCCTCCATAACAATATTTGTTTAACAAGAAGAGCTAAAATATGATCTTCTTTTATACCTAGGTTAGCCTAATACTTTCCAAATTCAAAATTCATATGGATATTGTGGAAAATCCAACACCAACATATTTTAGTGGCAATGCCTTTCAAGTATAGTTATAAAGTTTTTTTCTTGCAAGCCTTAGAATTCACATGACTTATGAGGTTAAGAAGTGGCTTCTTTGATCCCCAAAGTCAGCGTATCTTATTTCTGAGGGTATCAAGGGAGTATACTAAGTACTATAACTCAGGTATTATACAAGAAATTCAAAATCTCAAAGTATCAAAAACCCTAAACCCTAATCTTACATGTTAGCAGACGGAAGAGAATCGAGATAGGCCTGTTCAAACTGAAGTGGGCGTTTTGGGCGACGGACCGGGGCGGGTCCCGGTCCCACCATTGGCTCGTCATCCGCAGCGGTCTCCACCAAGGAGCTTCCGTTGTCATCTTTGTTGTCATTCTGAGTTTCCTCCATTGTTGTAGTGTAAGCGTAGCGTAGTAGAAATTTGCGAAGCTCAAAAAGACCTGCGACTGGTGTTACTGTAAAGTGTGCGCAGCGAAGGTGCTTGGGAGTTGGGACGCGATCCCCCGCGATACAGCCCATAAAAGCCTGGCCCATATTTTATGATATTCAGCCTTTTGGAAATAAATTCATGAATGAAAATTTTGACAGAAATAAAAAGAGGTGAAAGAAAATATTCATTATTCGGTGTTCGTGAGTTCGAAGGGAATGAAATGAAAGGAAAGGAAAATTTTAAGTTTTTGTGTTCCCAAATCCGCTCAATTTGGGAGGAAAATTTGGAAGGAAAATATGACTCCAAAATCCTTCCATTAATGAAACTCCCCTCACTTTTCTTCCATTAATGAAACTCGGGAACATGATTTTCCTTCAACACCCCTTACTTTCCCTCCGTATCCTCCCATTTCTCTCCTTAAGTGGAACTCGGGAACAAGGCGTAAGGTAATGTGGTTTTTTTTTTGTTTTTAAATTAGTAAAATGTTTTTTTGTTTTGTTTTTTTTATGAAAAAAGATGTGGAACAAAAGTTTTTATTTTATGTATTCATACAAAAAGTTTTTATTTTATGTATTCATACAAAAAGTCTGCTTTGACGAATATTTAATCCCATAAAATTATTTATCTTATCCATCATGCTCATTTCAAATTGACTTTTCATCATATTCTCAAATTCACTAGACAATAAAGGATCATTCGAACCAAAAATAATATCATCTACATAAATTTGAATGAGCACCAAATGATCCCCCACTTTCTTTCGAAATAGAGTGGGATCAACAGATCATTGTTTAAATTTCGAGAGTTTTAAGAAATTGGTAAGAGTTGCATATCAGGCTCGTGGTGCTTGTTTTAAACCATAATCAGCTTTATTGAGAATATAGCAATGATCAGGAAATTTGTCATTTACGAAACCTGGTGGTTGCTCAACATATATTGTCTCTTCTAACACTCCATTGAGAAAAGCGCACTTGACATCCATCTGATAAACATCAAAGTCTTTGTGTGCTGCATAAGCAAGAAATATTCAAAAAGCCTCGAGTCTCGCGACAGGGGAAAAGGTTTCATCATAGTCAATACCTTCTTATTGCGAATATCCCTTAACAACCAACCTTGCTTTGTTTCGAACCACATTACCTTCTTTATCAGTTTTATTTTTAAAAATCCATTTTAAGCCTATAACTGAGACATCATCAGGTTTTGGAACTAGTCTCCAAACCTTGTTTCTTTCGAATTCAACAATTTCAGATTGCATGGAAACAATCCAAGATCTTCCAAAGCAACCTTTACTGACTTTGGTTTAATTTTTGAAATGAAAACATTAAACACACAAAATTCTTAATGCACATTTAATACCTCATTTTCAGCACGGAGTTGAGCTCTTGTCAACACTCCAACTTGAGGATCACCAAGAACGTGTTCTTTTGGATGATTTCATGTCCATCTCTCCATTGGTGGATATACAGGATCGAAATCCAAAGGTGCATCTACGAACATTTCATCCGTTTCTGAACCTTCACCTACATTAGACACATTATCAGTCATATCATGAAAAAGATCAGTTTGATAATACTAATTAGAAGGAATAAATTCAGTTTGCTCCCCCTCGACAATTCGATTGACATTAAAATGCTCCCCCTCGACATATGCAATCGAACTTCCATACTCCCCCTCGACATCAGTATTTGAATTTCGATGTTCCCCCTCAACATCACTATTCGAATTCAAGTGCTCCCCCTCCACTTGATCACCTTCCAACATCGGTTGAATATCAACATGTATCAGAGAGTTTGTTGTAGAATGTAAATCAACATTGTCCTGAGTGATTGTCGAATCATCAGAATGCTTCGATGCTTCAGGAATTTGATTATCTTGCGCATTAAGTTCTGCATCTATCGCCCTATCGTGAACACCAAAGATTAAGTAATAATCAAAATCCAAAGAATTCGTAATTTGTGACTCTTCATTCGTTTAAGCGATGATTGGCTTTTGTTCAAAAGACTTTTCGACACGTTTGATATAATGATCATCAAACGTTAGATTGAAATTTTCTTCAATTTTCCTTGTTCTCTTGTTCAACACCCGATATATATAACTGAGTTGATTGAATATCCCAAAAATATCCCCTCATCAGCTTTGGACTGAAAATTCGAAAGGTTATCTTTGAGATTCATTATGAAACCCCTACAACCAAAAACATGGAGAAATTTCACATTTAGTTTTTGATTGTTAATTATTTCATATGGGGTGATATTAAAACGACGATGAATAAATGATCGGTTTTGAGTGAAACATGTTGTCGAAACCGCTTCTGCCCAGAGATATTGTGGAAGATTCGCATAGGTGAGCATCGTTCTTGCTGCTTCGCATAAAGACATGTTTCTCCTTTCGACAACACCATTTTGTTGTGGTGTGTAAGGAGATGAAAAATTATGTGTAATCCCACGATCAGCCAAAAACGAATCAAGAACATGATTCTTGAATTTTGAGCCATTATCACTTTTTATTTTTCTGACTTTCTTCCTCAACCTGAGTTCAATGTGCTTGATGAAATCAATCATTACTTGAGCAGTTTCAGACTTCTGACGAAGAAAGAAAACCCACGTAAACCGTGAAAAATCATCGACATGAAATCAATATTTACTTCTTCTTGTTGAGAGTCTCAACAGTCGAAGGTCCACAAAGGTCAATGTGAAGAAGTTCCAAAGGTTCAATGATATTCGAATCGATGAAAATTGGATGACCTTGACGATGTTGCTTCCCCTATTCATACGCTGAACACAACGAATCGTTATCAAATTTTAAAACAGGTAAGCCTCGAACAAGATCATTTACCACAAATTTATTCTGATTTTTGAAATTCAAATGAGATAACCTTCGATGCCACAACCAGCTCAAATCAGATGATGCCTTCGAAAGTAAACAAACCGAGGGAACACCAATAATCGGCTTGATGTCGAGAGTGAACATATCACCTTTTCTCTTAGACTTGAGCAAAACTTCTTTAGTTTCTTTGTTCGAAATGACACTACTTTCCTCATCGAAGACCACTTGATTACCAGTGCCCACAACAAGTTGTGAAACGCTTACCAAGTTGTGTTTAAGACCTTCGGCATATGCCACTCGATTAACTGTGAACTTCCCATTTATAACTTTCCCGTAGCCTTTAACCTTACACTTCCAATTATTTCCAAATTTTACGACTCTAGCATTTTCCAAACTTTGATAATCTCGCAGATTTTCCTTTCGACCTGTCATGTGACGAGAGCAACCACTGTTGATTTACCAGTGTTCATAGTATTGCTCGTCACTTAACACATGTGATCAATTAAAGAATTTAGGTCCCCAAGGCTTTTTGGGTCCTTGGTGATTAGAGCGAAATGCATTATGAAATGAAGAACCTAAAACCCAATTTCAAACTTTACATTTCAAACTATCTATTAAATCAACTTCGATAGACTTAGGTATCAAAATGAAATCATTCATTGGTTTAGGTTCAACACAGACTTTCCCTTTTTCATCAGTAGTTCTTTTTGCCTCAACTTTTGCTTTGGGAACTTCTTTCCATTTTCGAACAAGAGGATTGGATTCCAATGACGAAGAACTTCTAGTATGGGACTCATTCAAGTAGATTTCGTAAGCAGACTTGATTTCCTCTTGAGAAAACTTTCCAGATTGATAAGGTTTTCCTTTTCCTTTGAGCCAATGATTGAGGTTCTTTGTGTCAGACTTTCCTTTTACGAATGAAGCTTTGACTGACTGCTTCGAAACAAGATTAGGAAATTGAGGTTGTTTAGGTATAAAAGGTTATTTTCTAGTTCTTTTAACATTCAATTTTTCAAAATCTCTTTTTGGAAATGATGATTTGACATGAGTTTGAAAACGATTTTGGAAAATTTTGTTATAACCAACAGATGTTCGATTATAAACTTGTTGTCCTTTCAAAAAAATTCTTTGATTGTGAAATTGATGAAAATTTCCTTGTGCATTTTGATGAAAACCATTTTTATGAAAATAGTCTTGTGAAGACCTTTCATTTTTTCGATTAGGAACAAAATTCATTCGTTGTTGGTTTTGAACAAAATTTTCATTTCCTGGTTTTTGAACATTCGGTTGTTGAATTGACTTTTGAACTTTGGAATGACTTTTAGAAAAATCATTTTGTTTTTGAGCCGATCTGTTCTGAACAAAAGACTTATTTTGTGAAGAAGTCTTAACTTGTTCAGCCTTTTTCAGTTCAGACAATTTTTTTAACAAAACTTTTTGTTTTTTACAAGACTCAACATTTTGCCAATAAACATTTTCCCTTGCTTTTGACATCGAAATTCCTTCTTCTTTTGAAATCTTTTGAATTTGTTCATAGAAAATATGAGATTTGGTGTTTTGATTTTGAGAAACAGATTCATTTGATGGTTCAACCACATTTGCTTTTTTCTTTCTTAACTTCCCAATTTCTTTTTGGTTTTTGCCTTTGAAAAGTATATGAGTTCTTATTAAGATTATTTTCAACCGTGCTTTGGTTTGAGAAAAACCCTTCTTTCAAAGCTCCTTTGTTATCTTCAACAACAATTTTGTTGATATCAGGATTAACTTTGTCTCCATTGCTTGTGGTGACAAACACCTGATTGGGAAACACCACATCATCGATACATTTGAACTTTGGATAAACAACTGAGTTCGATTCGAGAAAATGAGGGCCTTTTTCTTTCATCACTTTTTCGAATTTATTTGTTTCCTCATACACTTGATCAACAACAAATCTTGGAATAGTTGTTTCACTCGGAACATCTTCGTCATCATTATCACTATCTGTTTGACTATCTTCGACAATCACACGATCATAGTCATAAACTTTCGATGTTGAGGGTTGGTCAGTGTTAACTTTAACCAAAGAATCGTCAAAAAATTATTTACCCTTGCTTATCGAAGTGACATTAATGACAGATAACTGAGAACAATCAACAACTTCCTCAGCCTCAATTTCACTGATATTATCAGAATCATCTTCGATATTAGCAAAAATGTGTTGAGAGTCACATGTCGAATTCTTAGTCTTTTTCAAAAGAACAAAATACTGAAATCGTCCCTATGGTTTGGGTAAAATTACGTGTTGGGTCCCTAACTTTTTTTTGCACTCGGACCGTCCCTAACATATCATTTTGTTGCGTTTACAGTCCCTTATAGAGATAAAAAGACTATATTGCCCTTGGTATTTTCTTTTTCAGTTTTTTTATATTTATAAATTATTTATTAATTAAAAGAAATATAAATAATTTATAAATAAGTGGGTCCAACTACCCTTCTCCCTTCCCCTCCACCTTCCACCTTCCACCATCCACCTCCGACAACCACCGTTCAACCTCCACAGTTCACCTCCAACATCATCTTCGTTCAACATGGTTCATCTCCAATTCACCTCTGACAACCACCATCAATTACTACCCCACCACTTTTTACAAAATCAAAACCTGCAACTACCCCCACCACTATTTATGAAATCAAAACTTGCAATCTATTAAGTAAACCAAACCAAAAATCAAAACCAAATCCTATAAAAATGATTGATGCTCTACAACTACAGATTTGGAACATCAATTGAGGGGAGGCAGTGAAAGGCACAAAGCAACCACCAACATGAAATCGCCTCCTTTATCATCTCAAAAAAGCACAAAGCTCCGACGAAAATTCACCGGAAATAACATCACTCAAATCGATTTGCACCATTAACCACCGATATGTACCACCGGAGGCTGCTAGAAGCCTTTAAGGACCAATACCATCACATTCTCCACCGCCGGAAGGGGATCTGAAGCACTGTAGGAAGAAGATATGGTTCGTCAGTCCACCGAGAGGTCCGGTCAATGACTGTATCTGCTCCCTCCTCGTTCCTCCCTCTTCGACATCTAACTGAATAGATATTTATGAAATTGTCCCTACGACGATGGTGAAGGTGACCGCCGCCGCCATCGATTTGTAAAAGGGTTTAGGGGTATCGGTGATTCTCTCTACTTTGTTTTCCTCCCTTCTTGTCACTGTGACATTGTGGTGGATTTGGTGGTGATGGTTTCATGGTATTGTGGCGGTGGTGGCTTCAGGGTGGCAGTGGAAAGCATATCTGGAAGATTTCGGTGTTTAGTATCGATTTTCAGGCGACCGGGGAGAGGTGGTTTCAGGGGAGTCGATGTTTCCGGTGGGAGTGGATCTATGGCGGTGGTGATGTTCTTCAGATGAACTGAAACAAGAGAGGACATGGGGAGTGTGGGGTGTAGGGTTTTAGGTGGGTCCTTTTTCAAGCTTATTTAATAATTTATATTATTTAATAAAAAACGAATAATAAAAAACTGAAAATGAAAAAACAAAGGGCAATATAGTCTTTTTATCTTTACGAGGGATGAAAAACGTAATAAAATCAAAACATAGGGACGGTCCGAGTTCAAAAAAACATAGGACTGAACGTGCAAATTTCTACAAACCACAGGGACAATTTCAGTAATTTGTTCTTTTCAAAATTTTCATTTGTTCGTTTAGGGTTAAAGTCTCGTTTACAATATGAACCAGATCATTTGCATCTAAACATTCATCTATCTTAACAATACCATATGCATATGAGTCATTTGGGACCTTGTCAAACTCAGAAATCTTTTTCTCACAGTCATAGGATGTCAAATCTATTTTCTCCCTTTCGAATGTCAAAAAGGGCAAAAGTTTCCTATGTTGTTCCTTACTTATGTCAGATGAATGATGGAAGGCAGTCTATTTAGCATATAATCTTTTGGCTGAATTACAGTAAATGTTACGTTGTTTTAACAAAGTACAATTATCCAATCTCAAATTATCCTTATCACAAGTAACATTCTTAAATTGCAATTCTATATTGTCTATTCTACACCTCTTCGCTTCGAGCCTTTTCTGAGATTCTAGCAGTACAGATTTTGATTTCTCAGCATCACTACTAACAGAAATAAGCATGTCATTAACGTAAGATAAAGTATTATCGAAGTCGGATAAAATAACATCATTCATCTGACATAAGTATTTAAGAAGAGAACGTACTTTCGAAGTCATTGGAGACTTGTCAGCACCAGTAGAAACAAAGCAACTTCCTGTCACCTTCTCCTAATCCTCACTTTCCTCTTCAAACCTTGCATACATGGCTCCATGTGTGGGGTTTCACATTTCCTCATCATCTGATCCAGATGACCAGATTTGGTAAGTTCCACCCCCTTCGCCACTTCCTTTTGCAACAAGAGACATCCCCTTCGTTCTAGGTCTCACTTCTTCTAGCCTTTAAACATGATAAGCTTCGTCCTTCACTCTTTCCTTCTTCTCTTCTCTCTTCCTCAACATACAATCGATTGCCATATGGTTCGCACCATTGCAGTAATGACAATCGAAACCAAAATCACCCTTCAATTTCTTTTCCGGCTTCTCAACCTCAGACTTGTTTTCTTTCTTCTCCACCTTTGTTTTCTCTCTCACATTCTTTACATATGAGTTTCCCTTGAAATCCCTTCCTTTAAACTTCAGATTGAATGGCTTTTTGTAAAAATTCTTGACTTTAATGTTCGAATATGTAACATCCCGTTATTTTCCTATTTGTAAAGTCAACACAAGTCAACACAAGTCAACCGAAGTCAAACTAAAGTCAACTAAAGTTCTTTTTATTATTTGGAGTTTTATTTAAGGTTATGATAATAACCTTTATTTGCTAAAATCTTTATAATATCCATAGTTGAATTTAGAAGGAAAAGGCTTAAAATCGAGAACTTCGCATCTTATTCTTGCCTCGGACCGTATACACTTCGGGCCGCAAAGAGCTTACGACCGTAAACACCTCGGACCGTAAACTCCTCGCAGGCCGTAAACGAGGCTCCGACCGTAAACTGCTAACCGACTTCGGACCGCAAACTTCTCGGCCGTAAACCCTCGCATACATATATAGATTTCCTTCATTTTTTCTTCATTTCTCATATCCTCCAGTCAAGAACTCTCAAATTCTCTCAAGTACCATCAAGAACACTTCTAATTCTCACCAAATTTGTAAGTGATTCTTCCATTCCTAAGTTGATATCCTTGCTTAATCTAGTTAAAACCTATGATTTCATCCATGAAATCATTTCTTTTGGTTAGATCATCAAGAACACCAAGAACACATACTAGTTCTTTAGACCGTGAACACCTCATTCAAGCTTCAAAATGTAAGTATACATCCTAATACTAGTTATTCTATAGAAATTCATAACTTACAACCTTGAAATCAATCAATTCCAAGAACAATGAGAGTTTACGGCCATGAACATCTCCCTTGGCCGTAAACTCCTATGAAGAACATCTTAGACCGTAAACTCCATGGCCATGAACACCTTGTGTGGCCGTAAACCCCTTTAGAACAATCACATGTGATTGTAACACTTAAATTCAAGTGTTTTCTAGTCCCTAAAGTGGTTTCCTATCATAATTAATTGTTATATACACTAATTATATCCATATATGTATCAATATATGCTTAATAGGATCCGTTGTGTTCAAAACTTCACTTGACACTTAGCATCCTACACCAACCTTACATTTGAATAACTTACAACAGGTGAGTTCATACCCCCATATTTTCATAGTTTTTATTGTTTTAAGGTGGGGGGGGGGGGGAATACAAGTCTAACACAAAGGTTTTGTGTTATTAACAAGTGAATTCAAATATCTTATCAAAATGGATTTCAGTTATCATTAAATCAAATGGTTTTCAATGATGTTTCAAAATGACATCAAGTCACCAAAATGAATTTCAAAATATCAAACTTCTTTTAAATATTTATAAACTTATATTTTTCCCCATAAATCATACTAGTATACATATATTTATATAAATAAGATTTAAAAGATTTAGGACTGATAACCTACTTTGGTTCCTTTTCCTTGTTTGGATGTGGGATTACAAGTATCAATTATTTGTCCGAGTTTCATTTAAATTTTACTTATATATATTTGTATATGTATACAAGTATAAAAGTTTGTTCATTTAGTTTCAATTACCCTTTGTAACAAGTTGAGCAAGGGGTTGTATTCATGAATACTAGGTATCAATACAGAAAGTACATATAAATTATAATAGGTATAATTTATGATTCACAGAACATTAATTCATGATTCAAGCATACTAGAGTACATTGTTTTACAAAAACAAAGGTTTAATTCAAAACTATCCAAGTGTATACATTCTTTCAGATACAGGTTAAGAGTACTAATTCAAGAACATACTATTAATCATTTATTTCAGAATGATTGAGTTTTCATAAGTATTATACATGTAACGTTTATATGCTTTTATGAGTCAAGTAGTACAGATTGTTTAATTCATTTAAACAGTATAGTAAAATCCTGACATTATAACCAGAATCTCCAGCCGGGGATCGAAACAATGTGTGTATAGATCTATATTGGGATTGACAACCCCGCACTCGGACTGCTAGCTACAGTCAGGCATACACGCCTGTGAGTGACAAATTGTTATCAACATGTGTTCAGCGCACTCATAGCGTTGGATCAGGTCATCTAGTCAGTATGGTTATAATAACTCATTAAAAGATATTAACAATACGTTAGTGTATAGTTAACTAAACTTATGTACTATTTCAAAATACTAGTTTACTAGATTCAGTTTACAGGAATACATTACAATTTACAATAACAGTTAATGAATTCAGACATACTCATAGATACAAGTTTACAAAAGGATTACAAATACAGAACATTGGTTTACAAATAGAACAGTTTTATGCAACTAAACTACTTTTCATATACAGCAGAAAATATAAGATTTTCTGGAAACAGTTTACATATTCAAGAAATAGAAGACATTCTTTCAGAACATAAATACTTATGCACTCACTCAACTTTATGTTGATACTCTCTTTTCAAATTACTTGTATTCTCAGGGAACCAGTAAACAGGTACTCCCCATGCTTTTAAGAAGATGGAGCTGTTTATGTCTTGTCTTCTTCTTTTGTACAACTTTTTAGTTACAGTATACATTCGTGAAACTCATGTAAATATTTATACTTTTTAATACAATGGTTGTTTGTACTTTGATTACTATTATACATGTGTTGTGATACTACAAATGAAGTCCTCCACCCCCGGACGTTTCCGCCGTCTGGTTTGGGGGTGTGACAGATTGGAATGAGAGCATTGTTTATTGTGAACTTAGTATATCAATCCATAAAAGATATACAAAATATAAATACATTTGGGGCTGAGAGCTCTGAGTACAAGTATACTTTTAAAAATTTAATTATTTTTATAAGAAGTATACTAACACTTATCTGCAAGTACAATATAAAATCATAAGAACTTAAAAGTGTTTGGATGTTGAATATTACAGTCAAACCTGGACAGTTATGTAATCATATCTGGGATTAATATAGCCTGATCAACTATATTGATTTGAGATATGACCAACATGTGTTTGGGAGTGATAGTAGTGTTGTGGCATGTCTAAAACTTACCAACTATACATATTCAGAAGAACTTTAGAACAGAACATAAAGATTAAAAATACTATAGGGGTATTTTAGGCACTATATACTAATAACACACATGTGAAATCAGTAGAACAATCAAGGGTAGAACTATAAATATTAAGGGTATATTACAATTATATATAATTAAAGTTATATAGACTAAGAATATGTGATATGGCTTCATTTCCTGTTCCTTGTTTGGTTGTGGATTTAGAGCCGGGTCATTTAATCGAAGGTCGAATATAACCAAGTTATATATAATTAATATGAACTTTATAGTTATAGTAATATCTAGAACAAGTTGTACTTAGTACATTATTTGTTAATTGTAGGTCTTTCTTGTAGAAACTTATCGTTACTAACTATATCCTATATCTCTTATCCCTATTCTCGCTTAGATAACAATGGCTGGATTTCACATACCCGGAGACCCTTATTTCCCTGATCAAGAACAAGATGCAGAGCCAGAAGAAAATCACGAAATTCCCTTAGATGATGATTTTGCATAAAGCTTTCCTGAAGACAATGATTCTGAATCAGAAGCCTATAATCCACCACCAATTGTTCAAAATCCTAACCCTCGTCCAGTTTTCCAAGGTCCGACGCCTATATGAGTAGAAAGCTTGGAAACATGGAGTCAAGAGCAGGGTCAACCAATGCCTTACAACGGAGACAGAAGCTTCTACAACTTAAGCGAAGGAGGTTGAGCAGACAGAGTCCTGCCGATTATAGTCAACATAGTTGCTCGAAATGAAATTCAGGGTAGAACAACCATCAACCGAATCAGGGAAGTTGATGTCAATGTGAGAATTAATACAATCAGTATTAATTGTCTTGAATATGCTCGTGAGAGAGATACAAGGGACAATGAATCTCTATTGCAAGCATTAGCTGAAACTCGAGCTGAAGTCATAGAGATTCGAGCACGCCTGACAGTGTATGAAAGACATCTGCTTGCTATGGAGCGTCAAATGGATGAGATGAGATTTCATCCAAATGATACCCGTCGCCATTAGGAAATACTCTACTCGTTTCCTACTTCACTCTTTTGATTATAGTTAAGTCTATGGATAGGTTTTAGTGTTAGTTTTCAAGTTTTTCAGTAAGACCACGAAAATTTTATTTTCGATAGGTCTGTATGATGTCGATATTTTTCTCAGAATTTGGCGTATTGTAGACCTGTCTAGGGTCAAGTTTTCTAGACTTATGTATTCAATATGCCAATTTAATCGACATGCATTTTCTTAGTAGTTGAAAAATAACCATTCACTTTCATATTATTCAGTTACAAATTGTACTTGTCATAGACTTCTATTTCCAATTCATTCCAAGATTCATATCAAACTATATGTTTTAGTTCAAAGATATCAAAATTCATATTCACTCTTGATATCTTACCATCCTTGTATCTTTTGACTTTTATAGAAAAAGATGCCTCCTCGTAAAAATCCAAGGCGTAACATTGTTAATGAAGCGCCAGTGCCACCTCCGCCACCACCTCCTCAGTTTGATCCCGCTATGTTCCAAGCGACGGTCACGGTGGCTGTAGCTGCTGCCATGTCTTAAATTAATACTCCTGGATCTAATGGGTCAGGAGCTGGTACAAATCCTTCTAACCATGGCGAAGGTCATGGGCACTCGCGAGAGTGCACTTATAAAGATTTTTCCAATGCCAAACCCAGGACCTTTAATGGAACTGGAGGAGTTATGGCATTAAGACAATGGATAGAAAAGACAGAAGCAATTTTCAAAATCTGCTCCTGTCCAGAGAGCAACAAGGTCAAGTTCGCTACTTGTACCTTTTCGGAAATAGCTTTGACGTGGTGGAATGGCCACGTTAAGTCACTTACTCTGGTTGTGGCTAATTCAATAAGCTGGGAAAACTTCAAGGCCATGCTAATGCGGGAATATTGCCTGCGAGGCAAAGTCCAAAAACTTGAGCAGGAACTCTGGGGTCTTTCAATGGTTGGTTCTGACATATCAACCTATACTAGTAGATTCTGCGATCTAGCAATTCTTTGTTCGGATATGGTTGCTCTGGAGAGCAAGAAGATTGAGAGATATATTTGGGGACTGTCGCCCCAAATTCAATCTAGTGTTTTAGCTTCAAGGCCTGTTACTTTTGATAGTGCCAAAGAGCTGGCACAATCTCTTATCGACCATGGAGCCCATCAACACTCAGTGGTTGCAGTACCAGAACAACCAAAGGGAAACAACAACGACAATGACAACAACAAAAACAACAAGAAGAAGGGTTGGAACAAGAGGAAGGGCAAGTTCTCACAGGATTCGTCAAAGAAGCAACAGTTGGTTATAGTTAATGTTGCTACTGTACCCGCTGCTGTTCCTGTTAACCCGGTACCAGCTAAGCCTTATGCTGGTAATCTCCCCAAGTGCAACAAGTGCAATTTTCATCATAATGGAAATTGCAGAGAAATGCAGTGTCATAACTGCAACAGAAAAGGGCATACTACTCGATTCTGTAGAGCACCACCTCAACCACTTAACCAAGTACATGCTGCTGGAGTAGGTCAAGCGTGCTACAATTATGGTGAAGTGGGACATTTCAAGAAAGATTGTCCTAAAGCTGGAAATCCTGGTGGAGTCGGGAGAATATTATCCCTAGCTCACGAAGAAGCAGTAGCAAACCCTGCCGTAGTTACGGGTACGTTCCTTCTCAACAACACTTATGCATGCATTCTATTTGATTGTGGTGCTGAGAAGAGCTTTGTGAGCCATAATTTCAAACACTTGCTAAATCAAAACTCCCAACCATTAAAAGAAACATTCACAGTCGAAATGGCTAACGGGAAATCCGAATCCACCAACGAAATATACATAGGATGTACTCTTACCTTGAATAACTTTTCGTTCTCAATTGACCTTATGCTGGTCTCTATCAAGAGTTTCGACGTCATAATAGGTATGGATTGGTTGTGTCCTACCCATGCTGACATCCTATGTTATGAAAAAGCCATTCGTCTGAACTTGCCAACTAACGAAACTCTTGTTATTTATGGCGACAAACCCGGAACGAACCTCCAGATCATTTCTTGCATTAAGGCACAGAAGTACCTTCGCAAAGAGTACTGTGCTTTCTTAGCTCATGTGGTAGACGAAAAGCAAGAAGTGAAAGATATCGCGAAAATTCCTGAAGTCTGTAACTTTCTCGATGTTTTTCCCGATGATCTTGCAGGAGTGCCTCCCGAACAACAAGTCGAGTTTAGAATCGACTTAATTCCAGGGGCTACCCCTGTTTCCAAATCTCTTTATCGTCTTGCACCTTCAGAAATGCAGGAATTATCCAGCCAGCTTAACGAACTCCTTAGCAAAGGTTTCATAAGACTAAGCTTCTCACCCTGGGGAGCACCGGTTTTGTTCGTGAAGAAGAAGGATGGATCATTCCGTATGTGCATAGACTACCGCGAGCTGAATAAACTTACCATTAAGAATCGATACCCTCTGCCTCGCATTGACGATCTATTTGACCAACTTCAAGGTGCGAGCTACTTCTCGAAAATATACTTAAGATCCGGGTATCACCAGTTATGGATTTTGGATGATGACATTCCCAAAACCGCGTTCAGAACTCGTTATGGTCATTATGAATTCGTAGTGATGCCATTCGGATTGACGAATGCACCTGTTGTGTTCATGGATTTAATGAACAGAGTGTGTCGTCTATTCTTGGACAAATTCGTCATAGTCTTCATTGACGACATCCTTATTTACTCAAGAAGGGAAGAGGATCATAGCCAACATCTTTGTCAAGTTCTACAAACTCTTAGAACAGAGAAACTCTATGCGAAGTTTTCAAAATGTGAATTTTGGATTAGGAAGGTTGAATTCCTAGGTCACGTGGTCAGTTATGAAGGAATACACGTCGATCCTTCCAAAATTAAGGCTATTGAAAACTAGTCAGCACCCAAAACACCTACAGAAATCCGTCAGTTCTTAGGTCTTGCTGGCTATTATCGCAGATTCATTCAGAATTTCTCTCGAATAGCTAAACCTCTTACCACTCTGACACAAAAGGGGGTAACTTTTAGCTGGGGAGAAAAACAAGAAACAACATTTCAAACGCTGAAACGAGCCTTATGTAGTGCACCAATCCTGTCTCTCCCTGAAGGGACAGAGGATTTCATAGTGTACTGTGATGCTTCAAATCAAGGGCTTGGATGTGTTCTTATGCAAAGAGGAAAGGTGATATCCTATGCCTCAAGACAGTTAAAGACACATGAAGTCAACTATACAACACATGACCTTGAGCTAGGAGTAGTGGTATTCGCTCTGGAGACATTACTTATATGGCACGAAATGCACAGTATTCACGGACCATAAAAGTCTCCAGCACATCTTCAATCAGAAAGAGTTGAACATGAGACAACGACGATGGGATAATGTAACATCCTCGTCTTTTCGCTTAATTATTTGTAATTACTTATTTACTTAAACTCTAATTTCGGGACGAAATTCTCTCTAACGGGGGGATAATGTAACATCCCGTTATTTTTCTATTTGTAAAGTCAACACAAGTCAACCGAAGTCAAACTAAAGTCAACTAAAGTTCTTTTTATTATTTGGATTTTTATTTAAGGTTATGATAATAACCTTTATTTGCTAAAATCTTTATAATATCCATAGTTGAATTTAGAAGGAAAAGGCTTAAAATCGAGAACTTCGCATCTTATTCTTGCCTCGGACCGTATACACTTCGGGCCGCAAAGAGCTTACGACCGTAAACACCTCGGACCGTAAACTCCTCGCAGGCCGTAAACGAGGCTCCGACCGTAAACTGCTAACCGACTTCGAACCGCAAACTTCTCGGCCGTAAACCCTCGCATACATATATAGATTTCCTTCATTTTTTCTTCATTTCTCATATCCTCCAGTCAAGAACTCTCAAATTCTCTCAAGTACCATCAAGAACACTTCTAATTCTCACCAAATTTGTAAGTGATTCTTCCATTCCTAAGTTGATATCCTTGCTTAATCTAGTTAAAACCTATGATTTCATCCATGAAATCATTTCTTTTGGTTAGATCTTCAAGAACACCAAGAACACATACTAGTTCTTTAGACCGTGAACACCTCATTCAAGCTTCAAAATGTAAGTATACATCCTAATACTAGTTATTCTATAGAAATTCATAACTTACAACCTTGAAATCAATCAATTCCAAGAACAATGAGAGTTTACGGCCATGAGCATCTCCCTTGGCCGTAAACTCCTATGAAGAACATCTTAGACCGTAAACTCCATGGCCATGAACACCTTGTGTGGCCGTAAACCCCTTTAGAACAATCACATGTGAGTGTAACACTTAAATTCAAGTGTTTTCTAGTCCCTAAAGTGGTTTCCTATCATAATTAATTGTTATATACACTAATTATATCCATATATGTATCAATATATGCTTAATAGGATCCGTTGTGTTCAAAACTTCACTTGACACTTAGCATCCTACACCAACCTTACATTTGAATAACTTACAACAGGTGAGTTCATACCCCCATATTTTCATAGTTTTTACTGTTTTAAGGTGGGGGGGGGGGGGGGGAATACAAGTCTAACACAAAGTTTTTGTGTTATTAACAAGTGAATTCAAATATCTTATCAAAATGGATTTCAGTTATCATTAAATCAAATGGTTTTCAATGATGTTTCAAAATGACATCAAGTCACCAAAATGAATTTC
Source organism: Lactuca virosa (assembly GCF_052849685.1). NCBI lineage: Eukaryota > Viridiplantae > Streptophyta > Magnoliopsida > Asterales > Asteraceae > Lactuca > Lactuca virosa. The sequence continues at coordinate 76,780,394 of NC_136431.1, forward strand.
AAAATATCAAACTTCTTTTAAATATTTTATAAACTTATATTTTTCCCCATAAATCATACTAGTATACATATATTTATATAAATAAGATTTAAAAGATTTAGGACTGATAACCCACTTTGGTTCCTTTTCCTTGTTTGGATGTGGGATTACAAGTATCAGTTATTTGTCCGAGTTTCATTTAAATTTTACTTATATATATTTGTATATGTATACAAGTATAAAAGTTTGTTCATTTAGTTTCAATTACCCTTTGTAACAAGTTGAGCAAGGGGTTGTATTCATGAATACTAGGTATCAATACAGAAAGTACATATAAATTATAATAGGTATAATTTATGATTCACAGAACATTAATTCATGATTCAAGCATACTAGAGTACATTGTTTTACAAAAACAAAGGTTTAATTCAAAACTATCCAAGCGTATACATTCTTTCAGATACAGGTTAAGAGTACTAATTCAACAACATACTATTAATCATTTATTTCAGAATGATTGAGTTTTCATAAGTATTATACATGTAACGTTTATATGCTTTTATGAGTCAAGTAGTACAGATTGTTTAATTCATTTAAACAGTATAGTAAAATCCTGACATTATAACCAGAATCTCCAGCCGGGGATCGAAACAATGTGTGTATAGATCTATATTGGGATTGACAACCCCGCACTCGGACTGCTAGCTACAGTCAGGCATACACGCCTGTGAGTGACAAATTGTTATCAACATGTGTTCAGCGCACTCATAGCGTTGGATCAGGTCATCTAGTCAGTATGGTTATAATAACTCATTAAAAGATATTAACAATACGTTAGTGTATAGTTAACTAAACTTATGTACTATTTCAAAATACTAGTTTACTAGATTCAGTTTACAGGAATACATTACAATTTACAATAACAGTTAATGAATTCAGACATACTCATAGATACAAGTTTACAAAAGGATTACAATTACAAAACATTGGTTTACAAATAGAACAGTTTTATGCAACTAAACTACTTTTCATATACAGCAGAAAATATAGGATTTTCTGGAAACAGTTTACATATTCAAGAAATAGAAGACATTCTTTCAGAACATAAATACTTATGCACTCACTCAACTTTATGTTGATACTCTCTTTTCAAATTACTTGTATTCTCAGGGAACCAGTAAACAAGTACTCCCCATGCTTTTAAGAAGATGGAGCTGTTTATGTCTTGTCTTCTTCTTTTGTACAACTTTTTAGTTACAGTATACATTCGTGAAACTCATGTAAATATTTATACTTTTTAATACAATGGTTGTTTGTACTTTGATTACTATTATACATGTGTTGTGATACTACAAATGAAGTCCTCCACCCCCGGACGTTTCCGCCGTCTGGTTTGGGGGTGTGACAGAATAATACGCCACAACTTCGTCATCCGAGTTCATGATAAAAGCTTCATTACTAGAACCATCAACACCAGCATATTCAGTTTCAGTTTCTTTTCCATAGACTTTCGAAACCAGCGCCAGAGGACCGCCTAAACTCAGTTTTCCTTCTTCAGCAATCTCGTTAATCTCACTCTTATGGGCTTTCAGAACATTATAAAGATCACAAAGTGATTATATGTCGAAGCTTTGCTGTGTCCTGATCATCAACCTAATGTTCCTCCATTCCTTTCGAAGTCCCATCAAGAAAGTAAGATTGTACTCCATAGTCGAACGATTAACTCCATAACAACTGTACTTGAAGATTAATTCATTCAGACAATCATAGTACATTTCAATGGTCTCCATCTCCTTTTGTTTAAATTCACCTAATTCAAGCAGACATTGCTTAACAGAACTTTTTCGAGTCTTCTCACTTCCTTGATACTTTTCTTTCAAAGTATCCCATATCTCCTTAGCAAATTTACAACCACAAACGTAATTATAAACCACTGGTGAAAGAGTACCGCGATGTTCTCTCAAGCATCTCTTATCATTTGCTTTTTGTCTGTCTCCTTGATTTAAAACATTAACAGATGAACCAGCAGTTCCAATTTCTGCAAGCATTGATGGATGAAAGTTTCCACTATTGATACAATGTCATAGATCTTCATCAATCCCATTCAGATAATCTTCCATCCTATCATCCCATAGTTCATAGTATTCAGGGACCAACATCGGAATTTTGGTTGAAGAACCAAGAAGATGAGAAAAACTAGTCATTGTGTTCATGTTGAAGTTCGTCATTAACATACAAATAAAAATGTTGAAAAGCTTCAGAAAGAGGACTCTAAGGAATGAATCTTTCAAAAATAAAACATTGAACACTCGATTTATCAAACGAACAGCAGAATCGAATCAAAACAATTGATTAGAAAAGATTTTCTGAATCAAAAGTGCGGAATATTTTTGAATAGAAAACAGCGACTCAAAAACTTTTGAATCAACGAGAAAATCAGAAATCAATTGAGAGAATCCTGCTTTGATACCAAATGTAGTTCGAGAGAATCAAGTAAACGTAGTCAAATCAGAGTACAAGTTGAATCTAGAACACAAGTGGTAAATATAATCTGTTTGGCTCAATTGATACTTCTGAAAGATACAAGAGTGTTGTAGAGTAAAGAACACGAAGGACAAAAAGTTACTCTATCTCTAGTACCTATTCCTATTTATAGGAATGACAGAAGTAAGCAAAATATACATAAGTGCTAAAACCTGAACGCTTCGACATCTAAGAGTTCCCTTATGAAATACATACATCGAAACATCATTACAGACTTCGACACTAATACAAGACATAAGACCCTTCGACACCTCACAACATATTTTGACCTCTACAAGATGCATGTCACATCGTGAGGGTTTCAACCTCGATTATTTTGTCCTATAGCAGCTCACGACGTGAGCCATAGATGGTCACGTCGTGAGGGTCTACTGACCGTTGACTTTCATTGACCGTTGACTTTTTGACCAAGTGTGACCAAGGGTATTTTGGGTACTTTGGATGGTGTTTGAGATGTGGTACTGGGCCTTGGTTTCAGGCCAAGTAAGGAAAAGGGCAGAATGGTCTTTTACCCTTTATGAAGTTGGATTATGGATTGGGCCTTGTATTTTGGATTGTCGGGATAATTATTGATTAAGATTGTATTGGTTAGTTGACGCGAGGTTATCCGGTTCAGCAACCCGGGCATGCATTTGAGTATCAACAAATTAAGGCGAGTCTTCCTCACTGTACTTACGGGTCGAAGGCACCAAGGCCGACCCATTGGATTAGATATCCTGTTACGTGATAGTATGTTATTGTACTATAGTGATCTGTTAGATCGGTATCCTGGTATATAAGATGATGTTATGCTTAGTGATCTGTAAATCCGCCCGATTGTCTGTTGACTGATTATATGTTGGTTGGTGGTTGAGGGTTTACTGCTTTGTGCATGAGCCAATAGACCGGGGGCATTCCAACCCGATGGTTGAATGGGCCCGAGGGTATCCCATCCCGAGGATGATAGGATCCGTTATGTATTGGCATTCCAACCTGGGGGTTGAGGGGCCTGGGGGTATTCCAACTCGCTGGTTGATTGGACCCGATGTGATTGTATGGTTTGTGGTGAGACTACACTACAAGAAAAACGCGATTTTGCTAGGGAAGGGCGCTATGGAACGTTATTTGTTGTTAATATGCAATGGATCGAGCTATGAAATGTCGTTCCATAGCAAGGTTGCTACCACATTGTCTACGAAATTTTTTTCGGTAGCGAGCATGGGACTTGCTAGGGAAAATGCTACCGATTCTATATCCGTTGGGATTGTGCTACCGATATTTCTATGGAAAAAACATTTGTAGCAGTTTTCCAACGGATTTTTTTACGAAATCAGTTTCCGTTGTACTGTTCCTATGGAATTAATTATCGTTGTTACTATGCAACATAATTTTCAACGGAAACCAATTCCATAGTTGTTTTGCTATGGAAGTACCATTCGTAGGTATTTGTTAGGGAATTATGCTATGGAATTTGATTTCCTTTGCTTGTTTTGCTATGGAACAAAAATCCTATCTAATTTGTGATGACATTTGTTACGAAATTATATTCCATAGCAACGTTAATAAGGAGTAGTTCAAATTCATAGATATTTAGCTATGAAAATTTGCAACGACAATAAAACTCGTGGAATTTTTAGTATTGAGCAATTATATGTTGCAACTTTTGTTACCAATTTTGCTAGGAATTAATTTTTTTTGTAAAATAGTTTATATTAATTATAGTGCCATATTGTGGAATTTATTTGCATAAATAAAGCGTCCAATCCAACTCCCATATTCGCAAACCCACAAGTGGAAGAAGATAATTTAGGGCAAATCAATGTCCTCGTCTTCAAGCAGTAACATGAGGCTGTGCGGATGTGAACATCCGGTTGGAATGTGGACGACATGGACGCTAAAGAATCCTGGATGGAGGTTCCTTGGCTGCATAAACTACAATGATGAATACATAAATTGTGGTTTTTTTCGTTGGATTGACCCACAACTGCCGAACAAGTGGTATAGAGAGAAGATGTACGAGTTGAGAGCTCAAGCCAATGGTGAAGATGTCATTTTAGATGCCCCCCTCCCCCCGACCCTCCTGTCAATTTTCATGTCAATGAAACCCCGACTGAAGTTGTTATTCAAGATACTAATGAACATGGTAATATGTAAAACCCAAAATGCTTTGATGTATCAATCGATTCACTATGATGGTGCGGAATCCCAATCAAGTGAATGATGCAAGATAGAATATAGAAATAAGAACACGATGATTAATCTTCAATGCACACTTTATTGATGATAGTCTGGTACATAAGATTCAGCTTACACTTGGTTTTCTCTGTTTCTCTCTGTAAATCACGTCCCTAGCATATGGCAGCCCCCAAAACGTCCCTTACTCTCTAGAACACGTTATTAGCTTCTTCAAATAACCAATGTGCTGTGTCTAACCTATTACATGACTGAAATAACACTATATATACCTAGACCTAATACAAAGCCCAAGCCCAATACCCAAGACATAAATCACTTAAACCCACCGAAATCACATGGTGATTTCAGTCCAATTACAAATGAACTCATGGGGATTTCGGCCCTAAATAGAAAACCATAAAAGCTTATGAAAAGCAAAGTATAAACCACAATTTATGAACTAACAATCTCCCCCTTGCTTTATAGCTTTCTTTTCTTATGTCCTAACAATCTCCCCCTTGGGTTTGTAACTTTCTTATCTTTTCAATCTTCGCTTTGTTCTTGACTTCAACCTTTATTTCGATTTCTTCACAACTTCAAGATGAACATATGAATCTTCTACATGAATAACTTTATCTTGAACAGTTGGACTTCCTTCAAAGATTTGACTTGGAACGCACATTGGGTGAAGAGGCTTCTTGTAAATATTTTAAAAAATCAACACTTTCAGCTTTGAGAAACTTTAGAGATAATAACAGAGAGACCAATTCTTCTGGATCACTTCAGCAGGTTCATAGATAGCAACAAATTGATTGAGGAGGCTTCAATGCAATCTGTCACATAACTTCAAGTACAGCTTCACCTTGCTTCTGGGGGTGAAAGATTGAATGTTGAAAGATGATCTTCACTTCTTGTTCCTTCGAATGAATGATCTTCAACGATCATTGATGCGTCTTGAAAAGTAACAATGACTAAAAAAAATCCTTGTGGATCACAGAGTCATAAAAACCCTTCTCACCATAGTTGTTCAAGGATGTAACCTTGGCTCAAAAAGAGACTACTCACAGTATCTGTGTGAACACGGAGGAACGCACTGCGATTTGTTGAGTATCAGAGAACTACTCATGGCTATTTTGATGTTATCCCCTGGATATCCTAGATCAAAGATCTCAATATAGTTTTCAAGTTAACAAGTTAACTTGGCCCTTGGCGAGACGTTCAACGATATCTATTTCCCTGTTGGGTGAATCGCCCTGGTGCCATGACAGTTCTTAGGTAAAGAAAGCTGACAAGACCAATCTTGGCAATTTGTATAGTTTCAAACTTCCAATTCCTTAAATACGTCAGTTCTTAGAAAGAAACCGCCTAACTGACATTTTGTACAGTGTCACACTAGGTATGAACCATTATCCGTCAATTTCATGGGTGAAAATATCTAGAACATTAAAGTATTCACCGTCAATTCAGAAATAGATGGATTTCGGATTTTGGGTTTCACTTAGAATCATGGTGACAATGACTTCCAAGATCATGAATTCAAAATTTTTGGTAACCGTCAGCCGAGTTGTTTTATACTCGAACCTCAAGGGGTACCGGTACGTGGAAATGATTTAATGGAGAAAGTTTAGATATGTGTGAAGAATAGTTGGGTGTTTCACATTAGTCATGGTGAAAATGACTTTTGATCATTAACATTTGATGCGAAGACTCCTATTAAGACTGGTATATTTCTCAATATGGAAGAGTCTATCATTCGTATATGAATCCTCTGTCAATTACTTTCCAAGTTTATTCTCCTTGCTCAGAAAATTCTGATACAATCTCCTTAAGTCTCTTCTTCTTTTGAAATCACATTTCAGATACAATCTTCTTGAGTCTCTTCTTGTTTTGAATTCATGTTTCAAATACAAAAGAAATTTTGAGATAAAAACAAAATAAAAATAAAAATAAACTTAGCACATAAATAGAGCAACTAAGAATAAAAATAAAATTAAAATACGCTCAAAAGCATATATATATATATATATATATATATATATATATATATATATATATATATATATATATATATATATATATATATTGATTTTTCTGGAAAAAATAAAACAGAAATAAACATATTTTTGTAATTTTTGTAATTTTATGTTTTAAAAAAAAACAAAAAAAAAATCTTTCCCTGAATTTGTTCATAGAGGAAAACTATGAACAAATTTAACAAAAACAAAAATAAAATACAAAATGTACAAAACAAAAACTTTTGGGATCAAAGTTGTCAAGCAATTTAACTTGCCCTTTAACACTATACTTTATATCACTTCCTAAAAATACTTACGAAAGATTTTTTTTATTTTTTTATTTTTAATTTATGATTTCCCCCCCTAAATTTGTGTATGGGGAAGAAATAGAATAAATGCGCAAATTTAAACAAACAAAAATAAAAATTTGTCTTTGAAACGAATCATTTGAATAAAATTCAGGAGTATCGAAAGAATTCAAACCGTAAGTCAGCAATTGAAGACGCATCCAGAATCCAGATGACTTGATAACAACAAGCAAATGCAGCAACGTATTCATCCTTAGTTGTGTTTCAATTTTGGAACGAAGTAAGCAAACTCAAAAATTCTTCACACCGTTAAGTACGATCCCCATTTGTGATCTCTTCCTTCTTTCTTCCTTTTCCCGCAAAGGACACATATCCTTACTTAAAATTATGAATGTTGTACATATGAGAGATGTCTTCTATAATGTGTCTGGAACATCCACTATCAACAAACCGAAGTCTGATGATATTCCTCCATACCTGCTCCGACACAGAATGCGGGGTTAGTTGGTCTTTGGAACCCATTCCATTTTGCAACTGGGTTGATCTTTATCATCTACGCAAGGTACTCTTTCCCATGACATATCCTGTTTATCAGACACAGAAGATGAAGAATGTTAGAATCATTAGATGCTTTGGGAGTGTGAACCTTTGGTACCCATCTGTAGTCGGGTTTAACCCATTTCCTGTTTGATCGGATATATGCCTTATCACTTGCTTTAGAACTTGAAACCGATCGCCGAAATGACTTCGAACTAACTGATCTTCGTTTAACTGAACCATCTCTTGAATTTGGCTTTTTGTCCGACATTCCCTTCTTGTCTTTGGAAGTTTGATTCTTGGCCTTTTTCGCATTCCAGTCACCATTGCGCGAATGTGACCTCGAGTGATTTATTTTGGAAGAACTCCCTCTAGGCACGTTCTGCCAACCTTGTGCATAGTAAGGAACATATGCACGATTTGGGAAATTTCTGGCAATGTGACCGGGAGTCCCACAGTTAAAGTAAGTCTATCTTTTCATATAGATAAGATTGTGGTTTGGTCCTTGTCCAACTAAAGTTCGTTTCAAAGAACTTCCACAAGAACAAGCACAAGAACATTTATTAGACTGCTTGATAGATTTTTGTGGTTTGAATCTTTCTACAGTGGGGGTGTCATCATCACAAGCTTTTGATACACTTTCAGCAGACTTAGAATTAATTGATTTCTGCTCACTCCCATCTTGCATTGCTACATTCTCTGTCTCTGAAGTAGAAGCATTAGAGTTTCTCACCTCATCAAAAGTTTTTGAATCATTTTCAGCTGGACAAGAGTTATTTCTGTTCTGCTCATGCCCATCTTGCACTGTGACTGAAGCTGGTACATGTGGCTGTCCATATACCTCATTGGTTTCAAGAGGCGGGGTATAGTTATCATTGAAAGGAGGTGGAACACTGTGATACCCTAGACCCTTATTCTGATTATCTTTAAATTTTAATTGTTTTTTAATCATAGACTCAACTTTCTTACTTGACACATCAAACCTTTTAAAATTAAAATCTGCATTTTCAAACTTATTTTTCAATGTGTCAAGCTCGACAGTTAGACTGACAATCTCTACTTGAGCATAATTATATTGTTCACATTTAATACTGTATTCTTCCTTAATACTTTTTAGGTCTTTGGTTTGGGCCTTTAATTTTACTTTTAAGGGTTTTTGGGCTTTTCTGAGAGTGTATCCTTCATGTTTAAGGTCCTCAATTTCCCTAATTAATAAATCATGTTGATCACGATAAAGTTTAATTGTATCACTACAGGCTTGAGAACAGGAAGTTTCACTAACCTCTTTTGTGATTGATGAGCTCATTATTCACCAAAAAGAACAATTTACCAAAAATAGATCTGATTGTGAAGCCAAGAAAAATGCCCTTTGACTTGAAACCTCGAAAGTCAAAAGTCAAAAGTCAAACTGGAAAGTCAAAAGTCAAAAGTCAAACTTTTTGTCCAAATAAAAAAACCTTGACTGAGAACAAAAGTTTCTGGACCGCAAATGAAAATTTCTAGACACAAAACGAGGGTATTTTGACTGAATATGTGGCCTTTTGACCAAATACGTAGCTATAGGACCGAAAACGAGGTAATTTGATTGAAAACGTGGCTTTTGGACCAAAAACTAGATTTTAGGCCGAGATTGCGAGGCCTCTTGACCGAGATGTTGAAAATACGAGTTTACAGCCGAGGATGCGAGGCCGAAGTCTCGGACCGAAGATGCTTCACCGAGAAGGCGAGGTTGACCGAGAAGCAAAGCTGTCCGAGAATGCGAGAGGCTGAAGTGCAGACCGAAATCTCGGACCGAAATCGTGAATACCGAGAAGCGAACCGAAATCTCGCACCGAGAACTTAGACCGAAGACGCTGACCGAAATCCGAGGCTGAGAAGTCCGGACCGAGAGCGTGCGAGACTGAGAACCCTCGTTGCTGACCGAGAACCCTCGCTGCTGACCGAAAACCTTAGCTGCTGGCCGACGAGAACCTCTAGGGTTTGACCGAGAACCGAGGAGTGCCGCCGAAATCTTGCAAATTTCTACCAAAAACACCCAAAACTTGCCAAAAACACGAGATTTTCCAATCTTTAATGCCAAACTCGATCAAAACTCCAAAAATATGAAGAACACGAAGAACAAACAACCAAAATTTCGTAAAAAATGAATAAAAAACACTCGGAAATCCAAGAAAAAAAATCCAAGAAACTCTTAATATCTTGCCAATTCGATTGATACCGATCCAAGCTCTGATACCAATTGTAAAAGCCAAAATGTTTTGATGTATCAATCGATTCACTATGATGGCGCGGAATCCCAATCAAGTGAATGATGCAAGATAGAATATAGAATAAGAACACGATGATTAATCTTCAAAATGCACACTATATTGATGATAGTCTCGTACATAAGATTCGGATTACACTTGGCTTTCTCTGTTTCTCTTTGTAAATCACATCCCTAGCATATGGCAGCCCCCAAAACGTCCCTCACTCTCTAGAACACGTTATTAGCTTCTTAGAATAACCAAAGTGCCGTGTCTAACCTATTACATGATTGAAATAACACTATATATAGCTAGACCTAATACAAAGCCCAAACCCAATACCCAAGACAGAAATCACTTAAACCCACCGAAATCACATGGTGATTTCGGTCCAATTACAAATGAACTCATGGGGATTTCGGCCCTAAACCGAAAACCATAAAAGCTTATGAAAAGCAAAGTATAAACCACAATTTATGACCTAACATAATAGCCCTCGAGTTGAAGGTGGTAGAGTTTGAATCATCAAGTTCATGATGGTGTGTTTGGTTTGTTTCTTTGTTGGGATGTTGTATGCTTAATTAATTTTCTTATTGTTATTATGATCAATGGAGGAATTGTTATTATGATCAATGGAATTGGTAAGCTATGGTTTGAATGATATATTTTTTGAATTGGTAATATATTTTGTTTGTTTTATTGCATTTTATATGTCTTTAATAGTACATGAAATAATAAATATTTTTTATTATGTTTATGTTATCTTGAATTTTTTTTACCATTTCAATGTAAAGAAACTGGATTATAACATAAAAGATTACTCATGAATTTCACGTTCTCCATCAATGTTATTTTCATTAACTGAACCGCTGCTTGACATGTCGTGATCATCATAATTGTCTGTATCGGCTATAGTTGGTATAATGATTTTATTTGATTCAACTTCATCTTCTTGGATTGCTAGTATTAAAATAAGAGCCATTGCATCTATGACCATGTCTCTATAAGTACATTCAAATTTGTGTTTGAATCATCCACCCCTAAAGACGTATTGTCATCATCAATGGATGTTTCACCATGTTAATCCTACAACCAATATTCTGGAACAAAACCTGACTTGTACAAATGATGCTTAACAATATCAGAGTCTATATATGGTATGTTACGACATTTGATGCTTGGGCATTTGATTCTATCTTCGTCCATGAACCTTTGTTGACTGGTAGCAAAGTCTATGAATTTTGTCACTCCTTGTATGAAAACAGACGATACACAACCAAAATTATCTTTTCTTTCATACATCCACATTCTATTGCTATTGTTCATGGTGTTAAATTTGTAAAATATACATTTAAATATGTCACACCCCCAAACCAAGGATGGAGGAAACGTCCGAGGGTGGAGGACTTCATGTATAGTATCATAACAACGAGTATCATAGCGACCGAAGTAAACACAACCATCATAAATATAACGAAAAAGTTACATGGTTTCATGAGTTATATGTTTCAAAATCGATTACAATATAATGATAAAATGAAATGTCTGACGCCTTAACGTCCCATCCTCAAAAGCTCGATAGTTACTTGTTTTAACGGTCACCTGAGAATACAAGTAATTTTGAAAGAGTGTCAACAATTAAGTTGGTGAGTGCATAAGCTTTTGTATATAGAGTTGAAAACCTTTCTTTGTAAATGTAGTGTACGTTCAAGAAAAATCCAATATTCTCCTTATATAATGAAATGTAGTCTTAAAACCCAAGACCGAGTGTATAAGTGTTATTTCATACTTATAATAGTATAAGCAGTTTTAAAGTGAATAAAACCGTTTGAATGTAGTAATTTCCCGTAAACTATAAGTATCTTTATTTCCCTATGTGAGTTATTATAACCATACTATGACATAGTAACATGTTACGACGTTCTTCAGGCGTCGGAATGTTATGGCATTTGTCACCCCTGACCTGCCGGCCGAGCTGTTGCAAGCAGCTTGGGTGTGGGTTATCAATCCCAATATAGATCTATATACAAGTATCACACTCTCCCTACAAGAGACTCTGGCTATAACTACATGATTTTTAACCAGTACTCTAAGAGTACAATGAAGTAGTGCCTCACAACCTGATTTAACGAGTTTACGTGTAGTATGAATAAAAAGCCCCTTTTGTAGTGTAAATGAATCCTTCCTTAGTATGTTTGTAGTATTAGTGTACCATAAACTATACCTACTATAGTTTATCAAATATGTTTGTAGTGAATGAAAAAACCCTTTTGTAGTGTAAATGAATCATTCCTTAGTATATTTGTAGTATTAGTGTACCATAAACTATACCTATTATAGTTGATCAAATATGTTTGTAGTAAATGAAAAACCCCTTTCGTAGTGTAAATAAATCATTACTTAGTATGTTTGTAGTATTAGTGTACCATAAACTATACCTATTATAGTTTATCAAATATGTTTGTAGTGAATGAAAACCCTTTTGTAGTGTAAACCGAACCTTTCATAGTGAGTTTGTAGTGTAACGAACCATAAACTATACCTATTATAGTTTATCATATATGTTTGTAATGAATGAAAACCCTTATGATTAATGATTATTTCTGTTTCATGAAAGTAACCTTAACGGGAAACACAATAAAGATGTAGTTGTATCGTTATACACTTTGCTCAACATGTTACAAAGTGTAAATAAACTTGTAAACTGTTTTTGCTAGTTATAACCATTCTGTCACTGATTTTGGAAAAATCACAGAAAAATCACTGTAAGTCGAAAACTATATCCGTAAACTCTGAAAGTTTAGAAAATGTGTCTAGTTTGGTCATAATTTTTATTATAATTTTTAGTGGTCTCTAACCAGTGTGAAAATCTCCATCTTCACAGACTGGTCCGAAATCATTTCTGAAATGATAGACAGTTTTGTAAAAATCGCCATAAATTGTAGAAAACTCGTATGAAAGTGTGCAAGTAGTCATTAGAAATGTATAAACCTGAACTATTTGGATATTGAACAATTTTGAAAAATATTAAGTTTAAGATGGTCAAAACAGTTCGTGAATAGACCATAACTTTTCTGATGAAAGCTGTTGTTTGGGTTAGGAGATGTTTTGGTGTTGTAACTTGTATCCCCCCTTAAAACTTGAATAAAACATGAAAATGTAGGGGTATGAACTCACCTTCTGTGATTCTTGAATATTATAAGGTCGAGAGTGAAGAGTTTCAAGTCAAGAACACTTGGTGGATGTTTGAAGATTTGAAGATCCTAAGGACAAATAAGTGAATATTTGTGTAAAAATCACGATTTGTGTGAAGGAATGTAGAATATTTAGGAGTAAGAATGATGAACTTACCAAGAGTGTGAAAAAGAGCTCGAGACTTCCTGGGGAAATTTTTGAGTTCCAGAGAGAGAGAAAGAGGGAGAGAAAAAGTTTGTGTTTGGAGGATACAAATGAGATTTTATAGGTGAAGAAATAAGGATTTCTTGAGTAGATTTGGTCAATGACAAATCTGATGGAGTGTTGGGTAAAAGATATTGATTTGACTAGGTACAATGTGAATATTGACATAAAGTTGTCATAGAGTAGATATGAGAGTGGTTGGTGTCATAACTTTATGAGAAAGTCAAAGAGTACTTTTATGCACTCTTGATATTTTATGCTAAGCAAAATATGATTTATATTAAATAAATCTTCAAGATGGGAATAAAATATGAGTTTGGAGGGTTTAAAATGATGAAAATACGAATTTGGTGAAAATTCCACGTTAAAAACGTCAAAAACGGGCTTAAGAAGCGAAAGTGGTCAAAAACCGGGCTTGAGAAGCGAATCTGCGAGGGTGAGAAGGTTGGTCGCGAAGAGAAGGTTTGCAGCGAGAGCTGCTGAAGCTAAAGTGGTTTCGTGCGAGGGCGGTTCCTAAGCGAAGGCGAGGTTCGTTCCTAGAGCAGGGGCCGAAGCGAACCTTGTCGTCAGAAGCGAACGTCCTCGGTTCTTGCCAAGCGAAAGAGTCCGGCACGAGAGGAGGCTTCGGTCCGAGACTATGATGCGAGTCTTCCCGGCTAGACATGAAAGTCCCATCAGAAGTGAAAGTGGGGTTCACATCAGAAGGGTTCGCCTCAGGAGGGTTCGTTTCTTGAGAGGGTTTCGCTCCTATTGTGCTGTTTTTCGTATTTTCTTCCCGTTTCAAGGGATTTTCAACTAATTGAAGTGTCGGGATGGCCCATGTGTTTATAAAAAGTTGAAAGAGATTTTGAGAGATATTTAGGAGATATTTGGGAGAAGGAGAGATAGAGTGAGAGAGATTGAGGGAGACTTTGCCGGTGGCCTTTATTAGTGTTTGGCCCCGTAAGGCAAGGTTCATAAACCCTATTATGCCTTGTTATGAGTGTTTTACACCTCCGAAGGGTACTTAATAGTGCTTTATAGAGTCGTTACATCACTCACCCTGACTAGGGTTTAGAATTTCTGAGCGTATAAACTTTCGAGTGATACATTATATTAATATAGAGAGTTGTACATAGAGTAAGACCTATCATACAAGCACTAATTGAGTTTATCGGTTTGACTCGCTGACTTTGTTTGACTTTGACTTGACCAGAATTTGACGGTTGTCACAAAATAACACAATATTATGTTCATTAATGTTGCTTCGAATTAATAGATTAGATTTGAAGTAAATTTATATGTACAATATAAATATTGCAAAGATACCTTTACAACAAATCGTCTCACAAAATTAATGACCGGATGATGAACCAATCTTCAAAGTTTTCTCATTTGAATGAATTAATCACTTTGATGATTTGATAATGGCGTATAATATTTGTAGAATGGTTTAATTGAATTTGAGAATTGTAGAACACAGATTCAAAGAAAGAGTGTATGAGGGAACCTTCGACAACCCTTGATTTCGATGTGGTGGATGAATTCTAGGTCAAAGTATTTAGTCGATATTATTCAATACTATGTTAAAACCCGTGTAGTACACGAGTAATAAATTTAAATAACATGCATAATAAATATAAATGTAGAGGTAATTAAATTACATATTCTATATATATTATTTGTATTAATAACGACTTGAATATCAACTTGTTTTTAAGTCCATTAACCAAAAGTTACTTGAAAATTGAATTTATTTTAGTTTTTAAATTGAACATATATTGATGTAATAAATAAATAGTAAACACTACTCAAACACCATAGCATAATAAAATGACCAAAATGCCATTTTACCAGAAAATAACAACATAACCCAAAATAAAAGTATTTCCAACTACATATACAATATAATATAAACATTGATATTGAAAGTCATTAATACTTAATAAACTATTAATGTCCATTATATATCAACCATGTACATATTTAAGAAAACCACAAAACCTACCGTACTCCACATACCAATGGCAAACCATGCAATACCTTTGTGGATCCTCATCATATTCATGTCCTACCGCAAATGCCCCTTGAACATAATGACGTGCCTCTTTACATTGGAATGTGATGTTATTCGTTGTAAGTATATGAACAACATCAAAAGTTTTCAACAAATCTCTAGCACTATCAATGACACCTGTGTACTCCCCATGATCCGGAACTGCCCCGCCAAAATACGCATCAATTAGTTGTAAACCTACACATTAAAAAAACTATCAATTAATCCAATGTAGGCGTTTCAACACAACATAAAATATTATACACAATACAACACTAAATATTAACCCCAATCTATAAACATGTATTAATTAACTATATACAAATTTAATGTACATATATATCATACATACCTTGATCACACTGAGGAGGCCCTCTTGAAATGTAAGATCATTCCAAGTAAATAAATTGCCTCAAAATGATCCTCATCTGCTGCCTCTCTCAACAAAGCCATTCCGACATCAAAATTGCCATTACATAAGCACTCATCCTTTTTACAAAATAACAATTTCATTAACATCAATGACACTAAAAATTAATAAATGAAATCAAATTAAATAAAATTACTGAAATTACACATATCGCTCCTTGTCTAAACATGGCTTCAATGTTATTATGCACTGCACATGTGCGTATAAATAAATCAACATTAAGATGTTTGGGACCCATCCCTTCAATCATGTGCAAGGATGTTGTTATGAACACTTGAGGATCACCCCCCGCTGCATACATCTTTTTTGAACTTCAAAAATTGAAATACATAGTAAATAACTAATAAATCAAGTTATATTTCATCAAATATACATTTATTAGTTGATGTTTACTGAGAATTACCAAAGTCTTGTAGAGATGATGTCTTTTGCAGATTCTGACCCTAACATTTCAATAATCCGACTCAAAATCTCTATTGGAAGATCATCCAACGAACTACAACTTCTTGTATTCGACATTCTACTTACAAAATACACATTACATTAGTTGATTTCAATTTTTAAAGAAAATTAGGCGTAATTGTGAAAAACGGTGTAACAGGGTAAGGAAAAAAACCTTACTTTATGATGCTCTGGTCGTGGACTAAGTACCGGAGTCAATATTATCGCAGAAAATCGATTTTCAGAGCGATTACCTATCGGCGATTTGGGGGTTTATATGTTCGTCTGCATTTTTACCGTCGGGAAGATTTGAGACGTTCTAAATGGTTGAAGAACTAAAACGACGACATGAAGTCAGAACCATCATGGTGCCTAAACGATGTAGAGTGCAAAAAGACCAAAGTGCCCTTGAAATCATTCCAAATATGTGATTACTAAGGGTAGTTGTGTCAAAACAAATTATTTAAACATTATAACCTTTTATGGGTCAAAGTGGAACTTTGAAAATTTAAATGAAAAATACGAAGTTAAATAAATAAATTGAAGGAAGTAGGATTCGAACCTGCGAGTTCGGGAGAGAAGAAAGACGCGTCATCCGGCTGAACTAAACTACCTTATGTTTCTCACAATTGAATAACTTTAATATTATCTTCGTTAATGTGGATTCGAATTAATGCATGATATTTGAAGTAATTATATATGTACAATATAAATATATCAAATGTATCTTTACTACAAATCGTTTTACATATTATACTCAACTTTTTAGACCAACTCTAATGGAAAAACATTAAAATGGTGATGTTTACACATTAAAACGGTGTTTTCAATCCAATCACACACTAAAATGGTGATTTTAATTTTACTAAATTAACATATATCTCAAAATTTGATAATTATAACACAACAATTCAATTTTAAAGTAACATACACTAAATTAACATATATGCCAAAATTTGATAATTATAACACAACCATTTAATTTTACTAAAATAATATAAACACTAATATTTATATATATTAAAACTTGACCAAGTTAGGAATAATAGCCTTTTGTTGACTTTCATTTTGCCACACGACTTTCCAAACTTTTAGTCACTTATTAACAACACAACATATTTACTAATCAAGTAACAGCATCAAGTAACTACTTATCAAGTAAATTACTATATATTCATATATTGAACCAAAAGAGTGTACATATCATTAATTGTCATAATATGAAAGTACATATCAACAAACTACTCATAAATGATCCCAAACTACCTAGCAAACCTAACGAAACAAACATCCCAAAAACAAATTTCACACCTTATCACCCATTTGTATCCATTCACAAAAGCGTCTGACACACTAATCACAAACCTATGCATTACACAAGTTCTATGGAAGCCATGGAAGTGTAAATGTTTTCTCCCGTCCCTATTTATGTGGAGATGAACCTTGGAACAAGTTGCTCTTAGATTCCAATTACCTTTTGTTCTGCGGTAAGCATTATTCAACATGTCCAAAGCTTCCTGTTTCCTCTGTCTGCCTTCTGCCATCAGCATCATTCCCAGGACAAATATTGAATCCAAATGTCCCAACGCAGATGCTTCTTCAAACATCGTTTTCCCTTCATGTTCAGCTTCCAAGAAAAATAAATTCATCTGAAAAAAAACATTAAACACATAATTTGTAGTTAAAGTAATGCAAAACAAGAAACAAATTAATACTATGCATATAACAACGTACCAATCCATCTCTGAACAAAATATTTGGGTTTCTCATCTCTTTGCATTTGTTGACAACCGCATGTTTCTTTTAAGACCAACGACGAAATCATAGTCCATCCACCTCCATATGTTTGTATATTTCTTCCGTCTTTCCTGCCTCGTTCAAGATTCTGCAACTGCAAACGAAACAAAATATTGGACCCTAAATGTAAGCACAAATCAAATACACACGTGTATTAGAAGGATCGAAGACAAAACTTACACAGTTTTCATCTTGAAAGCGTCGACTGCTGAAAATTTTCCCACCTGGACTATTATCTTCTCAATCACTTCTAATGGCAGGTTAGTTAGCAATTTGCTTTTCTTTCTTGGTTGCATCTTCGAAGAAGTACTAGCTTCCATAATATTATTACTCGACTTAGATAACGATTCGCTAAAAACGATTTTAGGGTTTTTTGACTGTCAGAATTTTGAAAATGGGGTTGATTGCAAGTGACTGAAATAAGACTGAAGAACTGAAACGACGTGATTCGTCGGAAAAATTATGGTGCCTACAAGATGTTGACTATAAAATGACCAAATTGCCCTCATACATACAATGACTCATATTTGATTAGTAATGGTAGTTTTGTCAAAAATAAAAATTAAAAAAAATCAATCTGTTTTAAAACACAACCGACACAATTGATATATGCCTTTTTAATCTAGCAACTACCACATTGACCCATGACCCATATGTCATCCATGGGTGTTACCATGACACTATAAGCAACTACAACTTGATCCATGACCCATATGTCATCCATGGGTGTTACCATGCATGACACTATAAGCAACTAACACATCGAACCATGACCCATATGTCTTTTATATATAAATTTTGGTTCAAACATAGTAACATAAAGATGTATAGTTTATTATTGTTTAATTCTCGTTTATAATTTTAAATTAAAATTATGCTATGAACACCTCGTTACTCTTTGTTCTTTCTTGACGTTATATACCCTTCTATCAAGCTGGAACCACTTTAAAAAAATTGAATTACTAAATATTTAGCGCTAATTTGTATAGTTCGAATTTGTCATTAGTGGAGCTTCAAAATATTTCGCAATTCCTTTCCTTCTAACCTACACACGTTAAGGCTGCATATTAGGGTAAGTTAACTGATTAGAAATAGGGTTTACATTTTCTGTAATCATCTCCGACGGCTAATTGATCAAAATCTTTGTTCATTATGTTTGTGCATTGACTTTGGCGATATAGGTTGTCACTCATCTAAAATTTATTTTTATTTAATTTACTATTGTCGTGATCATCGTTTCTTGTTCTCTGATCATCTTTATGTATATTATCATCTTAAATTACAACTATATTGGTTTTGATTGTCACTCATCTAAAATTTATTTTTATTTAATTTACTATTGTCGTGATCATCGTTTCTTGTTCTCTGATCATCTTTATGTATATTATCATCTTAAATTACAACTATATTGGTTTTGATTGTATTCAATAGTATGCATGCGTAGTAATCCCTTCATGTATAATTTATTTTTATTGTGTGATTGTTCTCTGCTCATCAATAGTTTATCATCTTTAATATATTGGAATTGACTATAGTTTTTTGTTTATTTTTAAGCAAGAAAGATTTCGAACTTGAAACCAAAAGGAGCATTAGGTGTGAAGGCAACTAAATTCACTGCACCACATGTTTTGAATCACAAAAAGACTTCAACTGCAAAATTCATAAGAAGACAATTACAAGATGAAGAAATCAACTTCCCAAAATCAGCAACCACATCCAATGCACCTATAACATCTAGCACCAAAACCCCTAAACCTACATCATTAACACCAACCATGACTACCACTTCCTCAGCATCACTTACAACATCCACACCATCCTCAGCAAATACATCTAAAACTTCAACAATTGGAACAATACAATCCTCAACACATACATCTACAACCAAAACTTCAGCACCTGCATCATCGAAACCATCGTCAACACCGACATCCACTACCACATCATCAACACCTATATCTACTACCACAACCTCAAAACCTTCATCGACACTACCATCCTCAACAACTACGATAACTACCACATCCTCCTTACCTAAAGGAACTACCACATCCTCAACATATACATCTATCCCAACACCTACCCCAAAATATACCCCATCACCAACACCTATCTCATAATCTACCCCATCACCAACACAACCAATCGTGAATGGATCTGTTGTGGAAAATGTAGAAGGTGAAAACAATTCCTCCAAAGATTGTGGACCAGATAGATGTTTAACTGTTCATGTTTGGAAAAAACGTGAGTTACCAATCATATCTTACAACTTTTTTCTATGTATAACCTTTTGGTGTACACGTACATATGAATTCAAAACTAAACCGATCACATGATTATTTGCAGGATCATGCCACCAGGCCCTTGTGCACACATTATTAGTCGGTCCTTTTTACAAAGAGTAGATCCACAAGGGTACACTTGGGGAAAAGTAAGCAAAAAAATGCGCGAATTATATTGGGATGAGTTCCAGGTAGTTAACTATATGTGATAAATTGTTGTTTGGTAAACAATTACATTTAAAATTATGTTTATATTGTTAATGTGTAGAAAAAACATTGTTGGAATGAAACAATAGACTCGCTGGTGAGGCAAGCTAGGGCAAGTAAAGCGGCACAAAGTTATGGACAATATATCTATAACATGCAGAGCCCACAAAGAAACCCACATGCCTTTAAACCAACTCATATTGCACATGAAGTCTGGAACTCCTGACAAGTAAAATGGAATGCAGATGAATACAAGCTAAAATCCGAGCAAAACAAGAAAAATAGGCGTAACGGTGTGGCTGATGGAGTAGCACAACCTATCCATAAGGCTGGATCCTCAAATTATTTGAAGATGACTTCTGATTTGGTAATTTTTTTAATGGTACATCAATGTTTATGTTTATGTGTATATTTGACATTTTATGGTATTTATGCAGAATGAGAAATTAGGACGTGATCCACCCCATAGTGAATTGTTCTTGTATACACACACGAAGAATCACGATGGAAGCACTTTCACAAATGAAAAAGATAGACAAATTCATGTAATATTCATTACAGTGCAATTAAACTTTTATATTGTATCTAGTCCATAATGTCATTCATAACTTTGATATCTTTTAACTTATATTATTTTTATTTTGTAGGCGGCCTATATAGAAAAACGGGAAGAGTTGGAAGCTGAATGTGCTGAATTTGAAAAGGACAAACCTTTTTATGATGTTGTTGGTGTTCATGAAAAAAAAAGACTTTATGGATTAGGCTCTTTTGCAAAGGCGGTTCCTAATATTAACGGTAAAACGGATGTATCTTACATTCAGGAAAGAACATGATGAAATGGAAGAAATGAGGGAGCTTGATGCTAAACAAAAAGAGCAAAACGAAGAGCTTAAAGAAATGATGAAGGACCAAGAAGTAAAAAACAACGCAAGATTCGGACAACTTGAAAAACAACTTAAAACGACAATGAATCTTATTAATGTCATTACAAAACAATAACACTAGTAGGTCATAAAGTGTTGATATGTTTATTGCAAAGTATTTATTTTAGATTATCCACTTTCCATTTTCCAGGTAATAAATAATTATTATATTATTTTATGATATAATGTTATTTGATTTTTTTGTTATTTTTTTCATATATTACTACAAAATAATTTAGATTTAATTTATAAATCAATTATCCATCCGTCCATATGAAATCTTTGATATGGAATCTGCTATATATTATACACCACGAAAATTGCTAGGGATTCACCACCACGGAATTTGCTAGGAAGTCATCAAACGGAAGTTGCTAGGGATTCATCACCACCAAATTTGCTAGGGATCCACAACCATGGAATTTGCTAGGGATTCATCACCATGTAATTTGCTAGGGAATCACCACCACAGAATTTACTAGGGAATCACCACCACAAAATTTACTAGGGATTCACCACCATATAATTTGCTAGGGAATCATCACCACAGATTTTGCTAGGGATTAACTACAACATAATTTGTGATGGAAGAACTACCATGAAATTTGTGATGAAATTCTACACAGACTACACGACGGAATACCATATACCACGAATTTTATTCCGTTGTCACAATTGCGACAAAATGATTGTTTCCCAAGCAAACGCTTGCTACGGGGTTTTTTCGGACGGAAATCGGTCGTCACGAATTCCGTCGTTATCCGTATATTGCAACGGAATTTCAGCTTTTCGCAACAAATTCCTTCCGTATCAAAATCACGTTTTTCTTGTAGTGCTGGACTGCTTTGTGCATCAGTCAATAAGCCTTGGGTATTCCAATCCGATGGTTGGTTGGACCCGACATGTTTGGTATTCCAACCTGATGGTTGATTGGACCAAATTGTTTATGATGCGAGGGTATTCCATCTTGAGGATGACTGGGCCCCATCGTAGACAATCCTGGTATTCCAGCCCGAGGCTGATTGGGCCATGCATGAGTATTTGAGCAGCTAGTGTATATGTTATATGTTTGTGCGGTGGTATTTTGGGGGAACTCACTAAACTTCGTGCTTACAGTTTTGGTTTATGGTTTCAGGTACTTTGGAGGACCGTGACAAGGCGAAGGCGTGACGGTACACATCCTTGGTTTTACAACTGATTGAATATTGGGAGACTCTGATTTTAACTAATGTTTTGGAAACAATGATTTTGTAAACACTTTTAATAGTAAATGGGTTGTTTTGAAAGGTTTAAATTTGTTGAAAATTTTGAGATGTTACAAGTCACAGGTTCCAAATTTTTAGATGTTTTACTTTTGACTTGATTCTTTCAGAGATTCAGCTTATTCGATATCAAGGTAATATTTAATTTGAATGGTTGGTTATCAACTTTTTAATTATTTTTTAGTTATCATTTTTATGAATTTTGTTAATAATACTATTAACCAAGTAGAAAGCATAATGTCATATTTTAAAAATTATTGAAATGAAGGTTTTGCCATAAGTTTGTATGTTGCTAAAACTATTATATTGGATACGAATTTAGAACCTACATTTCCAATAAAACATCAATTTATTATAAAAAAAACAATTTGATGAAACTAATCATGAAGAAGAAACACAATCACTTGGAGGGTATTTTAAGGTTCATTACTTTTTGGTTGTTGTGGATATAGTAATTGTTTTATTAGAAACTCGTTTTTAACAATTAAAGAAATTTAAAAGCATTTTTGAATTTTTATACGATTCAAAAAAATTAAGTCATTAAATAAAAATGAACAAATAACATCTTATTAACCATTCCCGTTACTGTTGTATCTGCAGAGAGAAGTTCTTAAAAATTGAAGTTATAGAAGAATTTTTTTCAAATGATTTTATTGCATATTATGTATAAAGAAATATATGTTAGAGAAAATTGATTTTGCATTTAAAAAAACTAAAAGTATTTGCTTTTAAATTTGTTGTTTTTTTTTTGTAATTATTGTAATTTTGTGTTTTTATGATATTATTAATGATTTTTTATAAATGGTAATTTTTTATATTTGACTTCAGGGGGGACTTTTTTTCTATCTCGGACCAAAAATATGTTTGGAATATATATATATATATATATATATATATATATATATATATATATATATATATACTAGGTGTAAAACCCGTGTATTACACATGTTTATTAAAGAAAATAAAATAATAAAATGTAAATAATAAGTATTTTTTAAAATTAAATTTTGAAATAAGGAATGAAGAAAACATATTAATTACAATTTTGTAATAATAAATATTTTTTAAAATAAAAATTTGAAATAATGAATGAAAGAAACATATTAATCGCAATTTAGTATAATATTTACTACATTTAATACTTTACATATATAAGTATAAGTATTATGTGACTTTTTAATTTTAAAAATTGAAAAAAAACCATAAATTTACATGTGGATATTATTTATTTAAAAAATATCACAAAATAACAAGTGTCAAAACTCATTAGAGATTGACATGTGATAAAATTATCTTCATTTATTATAGTATATATATATATATATATATATATATATATATATATATATATATATATATATATATATATATATATATATATATATTAGGGGTGAGCATTTGGACCGGTGAACCGACCGGACCGTTTTTTTGTACCCCCGGGCCGGTTCTCGGTTCTAAGATTTCTATCCGGTCCGGTCCGGTTTTTACCGGGTTTAGAACCGGTTGGACATGTTTAAAAAAAATCAATTTAATTTAATCGGCTAAGTCGCTAAGAATCTTGACCCCATAACAGTACGTAGCCGCTAGTATGCTACCAATTACCTTACGCAACAAAGATCGACATCAACTGATCATCCAAAATTTCAAGTCGCAAATCGGAGTCGTTGCCCTTCTCTCAAGTCGCAAGTCGGACGTTCCTATCAGGTTATCGTTCCTTCTCTCAACCTTCTCGTCTTCTCAGTTCTCTCTCTCTCAACTCTCAAGTGTCGATTCTCCCCCTCTCACGTCTCAAGTGTCGATTCAAGTGAAAATCGATTTCTCTGAAACTCAAGTCTCGATTCAGAAGTAATGGAGTCAAAAATCCAGAATGCTAATTGGATTGGTCTTGATGATGATGAAACTCAAGTAAGGGTTACGATTTTTGGTTGTTTTTTTTGTTAATTTTTGTTGAAATAACAAAGAATGTTGTTATATTTAGTTGAATACTTGTGGAAAAAAAATTTATTGTTATTATATGTAAACTAGGGTTATGATTTTTTGTTTTGTAATTTTTGTTGAAATAACATTTTAATAATTTTGTAATCTGTGGTATTTTTTAAACAACCATAACTCATTCGTTTTAAGTCGGATTGACACGCGGTTTTTCCAACGTTTAATTCACAGTTTGTAGATGAATTTAGACTATAATTTTTTGATTTTGGTATTATATTCAATGACTTACAATCCTTTAAAGTTGAGCTATCAAAGCTGAAATATTTCAGCTTTTTAGATATTATTTTAGACGATAATTCTGAATTTTATGTATCTTTGACAGATAAATCATATGAAAGGGATCTCAGTAGAGTACCGGAAAATTATGACTTTGAAGTTATAACTGAAATGGTGAAGTTCTTTGAAAAATTCAAGGCAAAAACAGAGCTTGTTTCGGCTACTTCAAAACCTTTGGTAAATCTTTTTACCCGGGAAGTCTTAGATGTGGACATAATTTAAGAAACTGGTCAACCAAACCAATGTTTCTCGAAATGGTAAAAACATGAAGACGAAATACGACAAGTATTAGGGTACATACAACAAGATGAACGATTTTATGCACTTTGCGGTTTTACTTGATCCTACCACCAAATCACCTTTTTTGTTACATGCTTTTAAAAAAATGATCGGGTACATGGAAGTGATGGAACCGCCATTGACCCCTGCGGACATAGACATAAAAGCACGTCAAATGGTCCGAGAGATTGAGAATAGGATGGAGAATTTATTTATGACCTACTTGAAACGATTTGACAACGGTGGATCATCTCAACAAGAAGCGAGTCAAAAAGTCATTGATGTTGATGATGATAACGACTTTTTCGGTGATTTTCTTTGTACGGGAGGTAGCAACTCGGATCCAACAGATAACGAGTTTCGAACTTATTTGAAAGAGAATATAGTTAATTATAAAAAATATTTTTCAATTCTCGAGCGGTGGAGACTAAACGCGATTAGGTTCCCGACAGTTGCTCGGATGGCGAAATGTGATTATTTTTTTTAGTCTTTCATAGTTTCTTTATAAATTAATGTTGTTACAATTTAATTCTTTTTTGTTAGACATATTGGCGATACAAATCTCAAGTGTGGCGTCCGAGTCCGCGTTTAGCACATGTGGTAGAGTTGTAAGTGAGTATCGAACTAGTTTATCGACTTTGATAGTTGAAGCTTTGTTATGCCAATTGGGAATAGCCCAATTGGTAGAGGCTTAGTCTCTTAGTATGGGAGAATGGGGGTGTTAGGGTTCGATCCTTGTGCTAACAAGAATTGGAGTATTAACACTAACACCTAACCAGTCAAGTTGCCGTTCAAAAAAAAAAGTTGAAGCTTTGTTATGCACCCAAGATTGGGTGAGAAAGTCTACAAATCCAATAATTGACAATGTTGATGACATCTTGAACGATGATGATATAGCTTTGGGTAAAAAATTACAATCTTTGTTCTTTTTTTATACAATTATTACTTTTTATTAAATACTAACAACATTTTCATTTGTGTTTATGTAGAGATTGCACAAGCTTTGAACATATTAGATATAGATGACAATGATATGGGGAAGAGGCTAATGCAAGATTAGATTATGAGTTTATGAAGTTTGATAGTTTGATTGATTTTAAAGTTTAAACTATGATTTTTGGTGTTACGGTAATACTTTTGTATGTTTGTCTTATGATTGTTAACTTTTGTTGGTAAACTTGATTATATGTTAGTTGCTTTTATTTGGAAAACTAATTTTGCAAGTTATGCATGAAACGTAAATGTAATCATTCTATCAAGTTGTATCGTATCAAACTCAACAACATATTTGTTTTAACGAGTTCTATGAAACCCAAAACCTTATTTTAATGATTTGTACTCTATGTAAGTAAAGTTGTACCGGTCCAAACGGGTCCAAGAACCGGAAAACCCGGACCTGGACCCGGACACGTACATGGACACGGACACGATTCATCCGATCCGGTCCACGGTCCACAAAATTCTCCATAACCGGTCCGGTCCGGTTCGGTCCAAATGCTCACACCTAATATATATATATATATATATATATATATATATATATATATATATATATATATATAACATATGTGTGGCATGCATGCGTCGAGCGAAGTCACTCGCAACTTCTTCTTTTTGAAGTGTTCCATCACATGGTTAACTTCTTTGACGGGTCATTCTTTGTATGGTGAGATTTTCATTGGTGGGATCAAGTGACGGATGAAAAATATGAACCCTTATCTAACATATGTGTGGCATGCATAAGTCAAGCAAAAGTCACTGCAGCTTCTTCTTTTTGAAGTGTTCCATCAAATGGTTAACTTTTTTGAAGGGGTTCATTCTTTGTATGGTGAGATTTTCATTTGTGGGATGAAGTTTCGCAGAATAAACTTGAACCCTTCTTTGCTATTTAAAGTCTTAATTTCATATATTGCATTCGAACAAAGATATATTAGTTTTTAAGTCTTTGGCAAGAGAAATCCAAGATTTGCATCTCATAAAACCATTTCCTTTCCTGTGAAGGAACATAATCATGAGTTTTTACAACCAATTCTCTCAATCTTATGATTATCATCCACGACCATGCGAATGGGCCTATGCATTAAAAGCGAAGTTGGACGATCAAGAAAGGTACAGTTCACCTATGCCATTGATTGGGATGTATATCGCATTAGCATCTCTGTTTTGTATCCTTGCAATGGTGGCTGATCTATTACATGGCCTGAGGAACAGAAAACTATGGTTTCCATGTAAATACCTCACGCTGAATGCTGCTTCTCTCACCGTGATAGCTGTTGCAATAAAGCTACCCATGGATCTAACTAATCTAATGCCAGGCTATGTTGACCAGGCTGCAAAGCTTGGAAGCCTAGGCTTTATGTGCACCATGATGGTTAATTTATTGCCTTCTCTTGCATCCATGGACAGCAAGGAGCTTGTCACAAACATGATGGCTTTAGGTGTTCTGGTACTGACCTTGGTTGGGAATGTCTGCATTCAAATAAATACCGGAGTTCTATCATATCATGAAAGTAGCGATCCGTACTATTTCAAACTTCATTATAAAGAAATTTCCCCATCTTTCTCACGTTTAGAAGGCAATGGTTTGATAGCAACTATTTATGCGGGTATGCTACTCATGTTGCTGATAATATTTGCATGTTCATCTTTAGCCATTCTAAAGTCGAAGCAAATTCTGGAATCGAAATACCATGAAGCTCATGAAAAAGCTATAAAAGATCAAGAGCTTCAGCAACAAGGACAATTAACTATTGTGAAGCTAAAGAAGCATGTGAGCAACTACTGGATCATGGCAAGAACCGGAAGCCCCCAATTCATGACAGCTTGTTCTGCTACAACCGCTGCTTCTGGGGTAATATGTGCTTTTAGCACCATCTTACATATTGTTATTATGGTTTCCAATATTAGATCTCTAACTATAAGTCGGATTATAAGTGGTCGATGTCAGTGATTTTCATTATACAGTTTATTGGAGTCATTGTGGGTACAATTGCCCCACTTTCTAGATGTTTTGCCGTCTTAAGCTTTAAGTTGTCGGTAAAATGGATTTGGAACAATATCAAGGTCTTTAAAGTAGAAAGCTACTGGACTCAAAAGTTGTATGATTGGAAACTGAGTAGCACACCATTCCCATCCCGTAGCCGCAATTGCAAGATTGTGATCAAATATTTACAAATTCTTGTTCTCAACATCTGTATAGGATTTCAGAAGACAGTGGTGGTAGCATGCAAAATGATAGCTGTGATTCCAATTTTCTCTGTGATATGTGTCTTGTATTGTTTCTGTTGTAAAATACGACGGATCCAAATTGACTTAAATAATATTAGCTCAATGCGGAATGAGATCAAAAATTATCAAAACGTAATAATCACAACGTAATACGAATAAAATAAATAAAATAGAGACACAGGAATTTACGTGGAAACCCAAATCGGGAAAAAAAACCACGGGCGGAGGAAGCCGAGAAACAATTCACTATAATTTGCAGTGTTTACAGTGATTATGAAAGAGATTACAAATAGAGTGGGAGAGATAAAATACACGGTGGTGTATCAGTATATATATATGTAATGCATTTCTATATATACTTCAATGATATTAAACTTCTCTGGCCTAGGCTATTTTATAGCCAAGAATATCACACGTGAAGAGAAGAAAAATGTGCCGTCCAAAATTGTAGGCGCCTAATATTTGACCACCGTCCATTCTTCATTCAAATTCACATATATATTACTATAATATTAACCACCGTCCATTCTCATTTCCAAATTCACACTTATATTACTATTCATAGTCAAACTATGAATAGTAAATGATAAGTTACGGAAATAACCTCTGAACTATTTGCCACTTGCTAATTTTGGAGGTAACTTTTCCACAATCTCCACCTTGACATCAAAATTAAGCAAGTCATGCTTTACGATTAGTCAAAACCTATAACTCATCAAACTCTAAAACTTCCATAAGAACCTGCAATTTTATATAGAGAAAAAATTGTTTCCGAAAAAAATAAATAATACTTCCTCCACCTACGAGCCTTCAGGCTCAACTGCGATCAGAAACACCCACCATGTCCAAACATAATTTGAACTTGGCTATAGGAAGACTTTTAGTGAACATATCAGCGGGATTATAATCTGTATGAATCTTGTCCACAACACAATCGCCTTTTTCAATGATATCCCGCACAAAATGATAACGAATATCAATATGCTTAGTTCGGTCATGAAACATTTGATCTTTACTCAAGAAGATAGCACTCTGGTTGTCACAGAAAACTGTGGTCACCTTTATTCTATCATCGAGTTCTCCAAATAACCCCTTCAACCAGATATCTTCCTTAACTGCTTCTGTAATCGCCATGTACTCTGCCTCGGTAGAAGACAGGGCAACTGTAGACTGTAACTGGGCTTTCCAACTAACAACACAACCATTTAGAGTAAACACATATCCTGTAATTGATCTTCGTTTATCCAAATCTTTGCCATAATCTGAATCAACATATCCGAACACCCCAGTGTTAGATTTACCAAAACGTAAACACATAGAAGACGTACCACGTAAATAACGAAAAATCCACTGTACTGCTTTCCAGTGTTCTTTCCCCGGGTTCGCCATGTATCTACTAACCATGCTAACAGCATAAGCCAAATCAGGGCGCGTGCAGATCATAACATACATCAAAGATCCAACAGCACTAGAGTATGGAACACGTGCCATGTAAGCCATATCAGTCTCATTAGTAGGACTCAAAGCGGATGATAGCTTGAAATGAGCTGCAAAAGGTGTGTTGACAGACTTTGCTTCGTGCATACTGAAGCGTCTTAGGACTTTCTCAATATAACTTTTCTGAGAAAGATGCAAGATCCTAGACTTTCTGTCACGAATAATTTCCATACCTAAAATCTTTTTGGCAGCTCCTAAGTCCTTCATTTCAAATTCAGCTTTCAACTGGTCTTTTAACTTCTGAATCTCCTTCATATCTTTCGCTGCAATCAACATGTCATCCACGTACAAGAGTAAGTAGATCTTTGAACCATTGTCACCTTTCTTGAAATAAACGCAGCTATCATAGGTGCACCTGCTGAATTTGTGACTGGTCATGAAAGAATCGAACCTCTTGTACCATTGTCTAGGAGACTGCTTGAGGCCATAAAGAGATTTGTTCAACTTGCATACGTAGTTCTCCTTTCCAGGAACTACAAAACCTTCAGGTTGTTGCATAAAAATCTCTTCCTCAAGCTCACCATTTAGGAAAGCTGTAGTGACATCAAGTTGTTCTAACTCAAAATCGTTAGAAGCAACCAACCCCAACAATACACGAATGGAAGTATGTTTGACAACTGGGGAATAAATGTCAGTGTAATCAATAGCAGGAATCTGACTGTAGCCTTTAGCTACTAACCGAGCTTTGTATCTTGGTTTATCATTTTGGTTGACAGGTTCCTTGAGCTTGTAGACCCACTTGCATTTAACTGGTCTCTTCCCTTTCGGAATAGGAACTAAATTCCAAGTACTGTTTCGCTGCAAGGATTCCATCTCATTTTGCATAGCGAGCATCCAATCATTTGAGTCTTCAGATTTGATAGCCTCGTCATAATTCGCAGGCTCCGTTGCGGACTCAATATTATCAGCAACAATAAAAGCATATGCAACCAAATCAGATTCAGCATACCTCTTCGGAGGAATAATCTGTCTTCTCGGTCTATCTCTTGCAATGCTTGGAGTAGTAGCTTGTGGTTGTGAAGGTGTTGAATCTTCACCAACAACATGCTCATCCGACGAAGAAGAATCTTGATGCTGATTTGTACTCTGATTAGTGGTAGGTGAAGTAGGAAGCTCCACCTCCATTTGAGCATTCTCTTTATTTGCTTCGGATGATACATCTGATGCATCTGTTCTTTTAGAAGAGTCAGCAACTGGTTGAAATATAGCAGACTCATCAAAAGTAACATCTCTTGAGATGATAATTTTCTTCAAATCAAAGCTCCATAACTTGTAACCCTTTACACCTTGATTGTACCCAAGAAAAACGCATTTGATTGCTCTTGGTTCTAGCTTCCCATTGTCAACTCGTGCATACGCTGGACATCCGAATGGTTTTAAATCTGAATAATTTGCAGGTTTACCGGACCATAATTCAAACAGAGTTTTCTTCTCGATTGCTCGTGACGGTGATCGGTTGATAACATAGCAAGCAGTCGAAGCAGCCTCCGCCCAAAAAGACTTTGGCAATTTGGAATTAGAAAGCATACACCGGACCTTCTCCATAATGGTGCGATTCATTCTTTCAGCTACACCATTTTGTTGAGGTGAATGGACTACTGTGCGATGTCGAGTAATGCCTTCCTTTTGACAATAGACATTAAACTCTTCTGAGCAAATCTCAAGTCCATTATCCGTACGAAGATACTTTACCACCAGACCTGATTGCTTTTCAACCTGAACTTTCCAATTTCTGAAGGTAGAGAAAACGTCTCCTTTATTTTTTAAGAAGAAAGACCACACCTTCCTGGAGAAATCATCAATAATAGTGAGCATATAAATAGCTCCACCTTTTGAAGCAGCTCGAGCCGGTCCCCACAAATCCGAGTGAACATAATCAAGTGGTCCTTTCGTTGTATGGATACCACTTGCAAACCTCACTCGTTTTGCCTTGCCATATACACAGTCTTCACAGAAATCCAAATCAACAATCTTTTGTTGACCAAGTAAACCTCTTCGACTCAATTCTGACATGCCTTGAAAACTCATATGGCCGAGTCGAAGGTGCCAAAGACGGGACTGATCTGGATCATAAAAAGACTTTGACACAACAGCAGCATCACTCGAAATTGTTTGCCCGTCAAGAAAGTAAAGATCTGAGGTTTTTCGTTCGGCTCTCAGTTTGTCGGAACCGTCTTTGAATACCCTGAGAACTCCACCTTTACCAGCAAACTCGTATCCCTTTTTGTCAAAGGAACTGAGAGATAACAAGTTTCTTCTGAGGTCAGGAACATATCTAACATCCCCCATGGTTCGAATAACTCCGTCAAACATACGGATCCTGACTGAACCATGTCCAAGAACTGGACATGTAGTATTGTTACCCATCAACACATAGCCCTGGTTAACCTTTTCAAATGTGTAAAACCAACTTTTGTTGTGACACATATGAAAAGTACAACCAGAGTCGAGTATCCAATCACCAGTGGAATCTAGTTTATCTGAATAAACTGTCAAAAGTTCTCCAATACCTTCGACCTCAGCTAGATCGGCTTCACCCGAAGTGCTAGCTTGTTTACCATTTGCTGCCGTCTTCTCTTTTTCTTTGTTCTTCAACTTGAAGCATTCTTCAAGCACATGTCCCTTCTTATGACAATAGTTGCAAAACTTTCGTTTGCCTTTTGACTTGGATCTGGTTCTGTTGGAAGATTGAGAAGTTCTATTTCTCTCTGTTGTTCTTCCTCTGGCATTCAAACCTTCGGCTTTAGCATCACTTGAACCACCACCAGTAATATGCTTCATCTTCTCTTTTGAATCCAAAGCTGTATAGACTTCATCTAAAACTAGAGTGTCACGGCTATAGATAATAGTATCACGAAAATGGCTATAGGATTCTGGCAACGACGACAGTAAGAATAGAGCCAAGTCTTCATCTTCATACTGAACATCCATATTCTCTAAGTTATTTACTAACTCTTTAAATGTGGATATATGTTCAGTTAAAGAGCCTCCTTCAATCATCTTGAGATTGAACAATCGTTGCTTCAAATGCAACTTGTTTGGTAAGCTCTTGGTCATCAACAGTTGCTCCAACTTTAGCCATAAAGAAGCCGCTGACGTTTCTTTTAGAACATCTTGCAAAACATCGTTTGACAAGTGCAAACGAATCTGGGATAAAGCCTTCAGATCTTTCATCTCCTTTTCTTCTTCGGTCCATGTATCGGGCATCTTATTGAAACCCAATAGCGCCTTGTGTAAATCCATCTGAATGAGAATGTCTCTCATCTTTACTTGCCACAACGGAAATCGGGTGTTACGATCCAGTAGTGGAATATCGTATTTTACCGAAGACATGATTAATTACTCGATAAAATGATCCCAACGAGCTAATATCACAACCCGGATGCTCTGATACCAATTGTTGTAAAATACGACGGATCCAAATTGACTTAAATAATATTAGCTCAATGCGGAATGGGATCAAAAATTATCAAAGCGTAATAATCACAACGTAATACGAATAAAATAAATAAAATAGAGACACAGGAATTTACGTGGAAACCCAAATCGGGAAAAAAAACCACGGGCGGAGGAAGCCGATAAACAATTCACTATAATTTGCAGTGTTTACAGTGATTATGAAAGAGATTACAATAGAGTGGGAGAGATAAAATACACGGTGGTGTATAAGTATATATATATGTAATGCATTTCTATATATACTTCAATGATATTAAACTTCTCTGGCCAAGAATATCACACGTGAAGAGAAGAAAAATGTGCCGTCCAAAATTGTAGGCGCCTAATATTTGACCACCGTCCATTCTTCATTCAAATTCACATATATATTACTATAATATTAACCACCGTCCATTCTCATTTCCAAATTCACACTTATATTACTATTCATAGTCAAACTATGAATAGTAAATGATAAGTTACGGAAATAACCCCTGAACTATTTGCCACTTGCTAATTTTGGAGGTAACTTTTCCACAGTTTCCAATTTTGGAAGCGGTTAAAGGCCATGTTTAAGGCGTCGAGCATTGTGTTGGTACAAAATCCTGAGCAACAAGAAGGAAATGAAAATCTTAGTTGGTACGTTTTACAACTTCAAGAGGATATAGAGTTTGCTGAGACAACATTGAAAGGCATTTTAAAATCTGTGAACCGTTTGATCCAAAAGGCTGAAAAACAACAACCTAACAATCTTATGAAGCTTCTTGCGGAATCTAGAGGCTTTGAAGGGGTTGAAAAGTTTGAAAGCCATCATGTCCCTCCTTTAGTTGCAGAAGAATATCTGAATTGTTGGAGTTTGTCGTTGGTAACTCTGACATCCATCGCCATGTCTCTTCCTAACATCCAAAAGAACAAAGTCGATTGGTTGGTGAGTGGTGTGAGTGAAGGTCTTGTATATGTCAAACTTGTGGAAAAAACCCTCAATGCTACTGATAATCATGTAAGCATTCAAAAGGCAGCTGAAACTTTGTGGGTAGAAGTTGAAGTCTACCACAAGTGGTTAGGAAACAAGCTGCCAAAACCAAAGCCTAAAGTGAATACACTAGGACATATTCTACAATGGTTAAGGGATACAGCTAAAAACAAGGCCAATGAGGTGGAAAGCAAAAATGATAATTTCAAATACAGGTCTATTTGTGCCAATTTAATGTATCGTATCACCGAAACAATCCTGCTCTCATACCACGGTAACAATGACGAGATTAGCCAAGAGGAACTATTTGCCCTGTTATCATCAATGATTGCCGATATATTAGCTGCTTGTCTCACCAACTTACCTCAAGTCATTGCAATGAAATGCCACGAAAATGCCATAGAGAAAAGGGAGGCGAGTGTCCGAGCTGCAGCCCAACTTCTTGGTGAGACCACACATATAATCAACAGCCTTCAAGTTCGTGAACTTCCAAGTTTGAATCCAGACGAGTTAGCGTTTATTGACAAGTGGCGTGCTTACTTAAGCGACCCCTTTCCTTAATAAACACTACTGTAATTTGAGTAACCAAGCTTGTTTTATAAAGATTTGTTATAATTTCTTTTCTTTTCGCAAAAGATTATGTAATTTCCTTTAATGCATGTTTTAAGACTTGAATATGAACAGAGAAGTATTGGCCAATATGTTATTCACCGGCAACACCCTCCACCTAAAAAAAGTATTCTGAATTGAGTGGCCATGCACCTTCACCGAGTCTGTATCATTAGCATTCAGAAAGCACGTTGAGTTTGTGTTTATAGTTAATTTCCATGTTGAGTTTGGAATGGCCCACAATGATATCTCATTTTCCATAGTTCTGTCTTGATAACTGTAACACCCTTAAATTGGAAATTAGAATCCTATCAAAATTTCGGCATGAGAGACTTGACAAAAACTGACTCGAAACGAAAACTCCCAATTCGAAACCATAAACTCCCTAAATGAACATGAAATCAAGATGGTTTAGTGAGGGATCAAGATTTTGAATAATTGGTGGATGTTAGAAATTTAGAAGTATGATGGGGATTAGATCCGGTTCTAGGGTTAGAACCGTTGCCTGTGTTCGAGAACACATAATCTCCCAGATTAGTCAATGACTAGCTTTATTAATGGATAAATAAAAAAACCAATGTGTTGTAAAATACGACGGATCCAAATTGACTTAAATAATATTAGCTCAATGCGGAATGGGATCAAAAATTATCAAAGCGTAATAATCACAACGTAATACGAATAAAATAAATAGAATAGAGACACAGGAATTTACGTGGAAACCCAAATCGGGAAAAAAACCACGGGCGGAGGAAGCCGAGAAACAATTCACTATAATTTGCAGTGTTTACAGTGATTATGAAAGAGATTACAAATAGAGTGGGAGAGATAAAATACACGGTGGTGTATCAGTATATATATATGTAATGCTTTTCTATATATACTTCAATGATATTAAACTTCTCTGGCCTAGGCTATTTATAGCCAAGAATATCACACGTGAAGAGAAGAAAAATGTGCCGTCCAAAATTGTAGGCGCCTAATATTTGACCACCGTCCATTCTTCATTCAAATTCACATATATATTACTATAATATTAACCACCGTCCATTTTCATTTCCAAATTCACACTTATATTACTATTCATAGTCAAACTATGAATAGTAAATGATAAGTTACGGAAATAACCCCTGAACTATTTGCCACTTGCTAATTTTGGAGGTAACTTTTCCACAATCTCCACCTTGACATCAAAATTAAGCAAGTCATGCTTTACGATTAGTCAAAACCTATAGCTCATCAAACTCTAAAACTTCCATAAGAACCTGCAATTTTATATAGAGAAAAAATTGTTTCCGAAAAATAAATAATACTTCCTCCACCTACGAGCCTTCAGGCTCAACTGCGATCATAAACACCCACCATGTCCAAACATAATTTGAACTTGGCTATATGAAGCCTTTTAGTGAACATATCAGCGGGATTATAATCTGTATGAATCTTGTCCACAACACAATCGCCTTTTTCAATGATATCCCGCACAAAATGATAACGAATATCAATATGCTTAGTTCGGTCATGAAACATTTGATCTTTACTCAAGAAGATAGCACTCTGGTTGTCACAGAAAATTGTGGTCACCTTTATTCTATCATTGAGTTCTCCAAATAACCCCTTCAACCAGATATCTTCCTTAACTGCTTCTGTAATCGCCATGTACTCTGCCTCGGTAGAAGACAGGGCAACTGTAGACTGTAACTGGGCTTTCCAACTAACAGCACAACCATTTAGAGTAAACACATACCCTGCAATTGATATTCGTTTATCCAAATCTTTGCCATAATCTGAATCAACATATCCGAACACCCCAGTGTTAGATTTACCAAAACGTAAACACATAGAAGACGTACCGCATAAATAACGAAAAATCCACTGTACTGCTTTCCAGTGTTCTTTCCCCGGGTTCGCCATGTATTTACTAACCATGCTAACAGCATAAGCCAAATCAGGGCGCGTGCAGATCATAGCATACATCAAAGATCCAACAGCACTAGAGTATGGAACACGTGCCATGTAAGCCATATCAGTCTCATTAGTAGGACTCAAAGCGGATGATAGCTTGAAATGAGCTGCAAAAGGTGTGTTGACAGACTTTGCTTCGTGCATACTGAAGCGTCTTAGGACTTTCTCAATATAACTTTTCTGAGAAAGATGCAAGATCCTAGACTTTCTGTCACGAATAATTTCCATACCTAAAATCTTTTTGGCAGCTCCTAAGTCCTTCATTTCAAATTCAGCTTTCAACTGGTCTTTTAACTTCTGAATCTCCTTCATATCTTTCGCTGCAATCAACATGTCATCCACGTACAAGAGTAAGTAGATCTTTGAACCATTGTCACCTTTCTTGAAATAAACGCAGCTATCATAGGTGCACCTGCTGAATTTGTGACTGGTCATGAAAGAATCGAACCTCTTGTACCATTGTCTAGGAGACTGCTTGAGGCCATAAAGAGATTTGTTCAACTTGCATACGTAGTTCTCCTTTCCAGGAACTACAAAACCTTCAGGTTGTTGCATAAAAATCTCTTCCTCAAGCTCACCATTTAGGAAAGCTGTAGTGACATCAAGTTGTTCTAACTCAAAATCGTTAGAAGCAACCAACCCCAACAATACACGAATGGAAGTATGTTTGACAACTGGGAATAAATGCCAGTGTAATCAATACCAGGAATCTGACTGTAGCCTTTAGCTACTAACCGAGCTTTGTATCTTGGTTTATCATTTGGGTTGACAGGTTCCTTGAGCTTGTAGACCCACTTGCATTTAACTGGTCTCTTCCCTTTCGGAATAGGAACTAAATTCCAAGTACTGTTTCGCTGCAAGGATTCCATCTCATTTTGCATAGCGAGCATCCAATCATTTGAGTCTTCAGATTTGATAGCCTCGTCATAATTTGCAGGCTCCGTTGCAGACTCAATATTATCAGCAACAATAAAAGCATAGGCAACCAAATCAGATTCAGCATACCTATTCGGAGGAATAATCTGTCTTCTCGGTCTATCTCTTGCAATGCTTGGAGTAGTAGCTTGTGGTTGTGAAGGTGTTGAATCTTCACCAACAACATGCTCATCCGACGAAGAAGAATCTTGATGCTGATTTGTACTCTGATTAGTGG
The DNA here is from genome assembly GCF_052849685.1 of Lactuca virosa. Lineage (NCBI taxonomy): Eukaryota > Viridiplantae > Streptophyta > Magnoliopsida > Asterales > Asteraceae > Lactuca > Lactuca virosa. The sequence continues at coordinate 76,818,363 of NC_136431.1, forward strand.
TAGGTGAAGTAGGAAGCTCCACCTCCATTTGAGCATTCTCTTTATTTGCTTCGGATGATACATCTGATGCATCTGTTCTTTTAGAAGAGTCAGCAACTGGTTGAAATATAGCAGACTCATCAAAAGTAACATCTCTTGAGATGATAATTTTCTTCAAATCAAAGCTCCATAACTTGTAACCCTTTACACCTTGATTGTACCCAAGAAAAACGCATTTGATTGCTCTTGGTTCTAGCTTCCCATTGTCAACTCGTGCATACGCTGGACATCCGAATGGTTTTAAATCGGAATAATTTGCAGGTTTACCGGACCATAATTCAAACGGAGTTTTCTTCTCGATTGCTCGTGACGGTGATCGGTTGATAACATAGCAAGCAGTCGAAGCAGCCTCCGCCCAAAAAGACTTTGGCAATTTGGAATTAGAAAGCATACACCGGACCTTCTCCATAATGGTGCGATTCATTCTTTCAGCTACACCATTTTGTTGAGGTGAATGGACTACTGTGCGATGTCGAGTAATGCCTTCCTTTTGACAATAGACATTAAACTCTTCTGAGCAAAACTCAAGTCCATTATCCGTACGAAGATACTTTACCACCAGACCTGATTGCTTTTCAACCTGAACTTTCCAATTTCTGAAGGTAGAGAAAACGTCTCCTTTATTTTTTAAGAAGAAAGACCACACCTTCCTGGAGAAATCATCAATAATAGTGAGCATATAAATAGCTCCACCTTTTGAAGCACCTCGAGCCGGTCCCCACAAATCCGAGTGAACATAATCAAGTGGTCCTTTCGTTGTATGGATACCACTTGCAAACCTTACTCGTTTTGCCTTGCCATATACACAGTCTTCACAGAAATCCAAATCAACAATCTTTTGTTGACCAAGTAAACCTCTTCGACTCAATTCTGACATGCCTTGAAAACTCATATGGCCGAGTCGAAGGTGCCAAAGACGGGACTGATCTGGATCAGAAAGAGACTTTGACATAACAGCAGCATCACTCGAAATTGTTTGCCCGTCAAGAAAGTAAAGATCTGAGGTTTTTTGTTCGGCTCTCAGTTTGTCGGAACCGTCTTTGAATACCCTGAGAACTCCACCTTTACCAGCAAACTCGTATCCCTTTTTGTCAAAGGAACTGAGAGATAACAAGTTTCTTCTGAGGTCTGGAACATATCTAACATCCCCCATGATTCGAATAACTCCGTCAAACATACGGATCCTGACTGAACCATGTCCAAGAACTGGACATGTAGTATTGTTACCCATCAACACATAGCCCTGGTTAACCTTTTCAAATGTGTAAAACCAACTTTTGTTGTGACACATATGAAAAGTACAACCAGAGTCGAGTATCCAATCACCAGTGGAATCCAGTTTATCTGAATAAACTGTCAAAAGTTCTCCAATACCTTCGACCTCAGCTAGATCGGCTTCACCCGAAGTGCTAGCTTGTTTACCATTTGCTGCCGTCTTCTCTTTTTCTTTGTTCTTCAACTTGAAGCATTCTTCAAGCACATGTCCCTTCTTGTGACAATAGTTGCAAAACTTTCGTTTGCCTTTTGACTTGGATCTGGTTCTGTTGGAAGATTGAGAAGTTCTACTTCTCTCTGTTGTTCTTCCTCTGGCATTCAAACCTTCGGCTTTAGCATCACTTGAACCACCACCAGTAATATGCTTCATCTTCTCTTTTGAATCCAAAGCTGTATAGACTTCATCTAAAACTAGAGTGTCACGGCTATAGATAATAGTATCACGAAAATGGCTATAGGATTCTGGCAACGACGACAGTAAGAATAGAGCCAAGTCTTCATCTCCATACTGAACATCCATATTCTCTAAGTTATTTACTAACTCTTTAAATGTGGATATATGTTCAGTTAAAGAGCCTCCTTCAATCATCTTGAGATTGAACAATCGTTGCTTCAAATGCAACTTGTTTGGTAAGCTCTTGGTCATCAACAGTTGCTCCAACTTTAGCCATAAAGAAGCCGCTGACGTTTCTTTTAGAACATCTTGCAAAACATCGTTTGACAAGTGCAAACGAATCTGGGATAAAGCCTTCAGATCTTTCATCTCCTTTTCTTCTTCGGTCCATGTATCGGGCATCTTATTGAAACCCAATATCGCCTTGTGTAAATCCATCTGAATGAGAATGTCTCTCATCTTTACTTGCCACAACGGAAATCAGGTGTTACGATCCAGTAGTGGAATATCGTATTTTACCGAAGACATGATTAATTACTTGATAAAATGATCCCAACGAGCTAGTATCACAACCTGGATGCTCTGATACCAATTGTTGTAAAATACGACAGATCCAAATTGACTTAAATAATATTAGCTCAATGCGGAATGGGATCAAAAATTATCAAAGCGTAATAATCACAACGTAATACGAATAAAATAAATAGAATAGAGACACAGGAATTTACGTGGAAACCCAAATCGGGAAAAAAACCACGGGCGGAGGAAGCCGAGAAACAATTCACTATAATTTGCAGTGTTTACAGTGATTATGAAAGAGATTACAAATAGAGTGGGAGAGATAAAATACACGGTGGTGTATCAGTATATATATATGTAATGCTTTTCTATATATACTTCAATGATATTAAACTTCTCTGGCCTAGGCTATTTATAGCCAAGAATATCACACGTGAAGAGAAGAAAAATGTGCCGTCCAAAATTGTAGGCGCCTAATATTTGACCACCGTCCATTCTTCATTCAAATTCACATATATATTACTATAATATTAACCACCGTCCATTCTCATTTCCAAATTCACACTTATATTACTATTCATAGTCAAACTATGAATAGTAAATGATAAGTTACAGAAATAACCCCTGAACTATTTGCCACTTGCTAATTTTGGAGGTAACTTTTCCACACAATGGTTCACCATAATTATAGTGACCTGTTACAGATAAACTAAGACCCCTAAAACAGAGGAAAATGTATTTTAATCTAACTAGGAAACTAAATAAAGTGGATAATCATCCTTATTAAAACTACCATAAATAAAACTTTCATAATCTTAGTTTACTTGCAACTTACTTCCTCCGTCTTTGATACACCCGACCAAATCGTCCAGGCGTATCATTATTGCCCGCCCACACACGCACCTTATCCTCAAGGTGAAAATTTGGAATTGACGATTTATAACAACATAAAATTCCAATGTAGCTTTATATTCGGGAAGATCCAACCAAAGAATTAGAACTTCCTGTCCAACAACTCCTTCTCGAACACCTCCAACAACTCCTTCTCGAACACCTTTCAACTTGACCTATAGTAATACCTCCATATCATCAGTTAAAGTAGCTGGTAATTGAGGGGCTGCCACCCGATTTTCAATGGCCTTGCGTAACTTCGAGATGTGAAAAACATCACGTATACGGCAGGTTGGTGGTAAACGCAACCTGTATGCCACCTTGCCAATTTGCTCGATCGCCTCAAAAGGTCCGAAATATCGTGGGGCTAACTTCTCTTTTCGACGCTTTGCTACCGAATGTTGGTGATAAGGTTTTAATTAAAATAAACCCACTCACCAATAGTAAATTGATCATCTCAGCGATGTGAATATGCTTGTTTCTTCATTACTTGTTGTGCCCCGAACAAATACCCCTTTAACTCTTGTAAAACATGATCCCGCTCTGCTAAATACTCATCAACCGACCCGACCATTGTTTTTTTACTTTGACCATAGTATAATAAATGTGGTGGATCCCTCCCATACAACACCTTAAAAGGTTTGGGTTTTGTCAGTGTACGAAAAGAAGTATTGTACCAATATTCGGCCCAAGGCAACCATTTATTCCACCACTTCAGAGTATCTTGGACAAAGCATCGAAGATAGGCCTCCACACAACGATTTACAACTTCCGTCTGTCTGTCTGTTTACGGATTGGGGGGGGGGTGGTAGGTGATACTTTGCTTGAGATTTGTTCCTTGTAATCGCTATAATTCCCTCCAAAACTGACTTAAAAATACGTTATCGCGATCTGAAACAATTGACTCAGGTATGCCATGCAATCGAACCACCTCCTTCATGAAAGCAACTGCCACCGAAAGGGCTGTATAAGGGTGTTTTAACCGCACAAAGTGAGCGTACTTACTTAATCTGTCGAAAATTACAAAGATAATGGTATACTCGTCCGAACCTGGTAAACCTTCCATGAAATCCATGGTGATTTCAAAATACACCTTTGACGGAAGCTTGCGTGGCTACAGTAACCCACTTGGTGCTAAAGTGGAGAATTTTGTCGTTGACAAGTATCACATTCCGCGACCATTTTTGCGATATCTCCTTCCATACCATACCAAAAAACTTCTCTCGCCATGCGTTGGTATGTCTTTTAAACTCCCTAGTGATCACCGAAAACCCCGTAATGGAACTTCCTAAACAGCTTCGGAATCCAACAAGATGTTCGATTTAACACGAGCCGACCCTTGTACAACAATTTTCCCAAGTCAAGTGTATAACAGGTCGGTAGCAAATTTCCTGTGACCAATTTTTATTTAATTTTAATGATTTCATTTGCCTTTTCGAGGTCCTTCCATAACTCCTCCCAATTAATTTTACACAACGTTGTAAGTTCTTGAAGTTGAATCTCAGGTATTCTTCGTGAAAGTGCGTCTGACACCTTATTTTCTTTTCATGGTCGGTAGATAATGTCAAACGTGTATCCCAATAGTTTCAATAACCACCTTTGATGGTCCTCGATAACCGTGTATTGTTCTAGTAAATACATCAGGCTTCGATGGTTGGTATGGAGTATAAATCGTCGATCCGTACGACTGCCACCTTTGAACCGCGAGCACTATAGCCATGAGTTCACATTCATAAACTGATTTTAATCGGGCCCGAACTCCCAAAACGTGGTTGTAGAAAGCAAGTGGTTTGTCTTATTGCATCAAAACTGCTCCAATGTCGTAACCTGATCCATCCGTTTCTACCACAAAGACTTTGTTAAAATCCGGTAATGGTAGAACTGGTGTTTGCGTCATCGCGTGTTGTAGATTTCGAAATGCTTTTGTCACTTCTTCGGACCATTTGAAACCATCATTCTTCAATTGCTCGGTCAACGGTAAAGCTATTTTTCCATAACCATGTACAAATTTGCAATAGTACCCTGTGAAACCCGAAAATCGTTGGAGCTCGCATAACGTCTTCGGAAGTGGCCATTCCATCATTGTGTTAATTTTGGTGGGGTCGTTCAACACCCCCTTTCCCGAGATGATATGACCCAAATACTCCACCTACGTTTGAGCCAAAAAAACACTTCTTTCGGTTAGCATAAAGATGGTTTTCGTGTAATACCTTGAATACCGTTGCGAGATGCGCCATGTGTTCCGTTGCCGTTTTGCTATTGACTAGTATGTCATCGGAAAATACAGGTACAAAGCGTTGTAATAGTGTCTAAAAAACTTTGTTCATGAGTGTCTGAAAGGGTGTTGGTTAGCCCAAATGGCATCACTAAAAATTCACAGTGGTCATCATGTGTTCGAAATGCTGTTTTGGGCACATCTTTTGATTTCATTCGGATCTAATGGTAGCCGGTCTTTAGATCAATTTTAGAAAACATTATGGCACCGTAAAGATCGTCTAAAAGTTTGTCTATCATGTTTATCGAAAATTTATCTAAAATCGTGGCTTTGTTTATGGCTCAGTAATCTAAGCGAAACCTACAGCTTTCATCTTTCTTTTTGACCAATAATACGAAATTAGAAAAATGACTCGTGCTTCGTTGGATGATGCCCACATGTAACATTTCTTGCACCGGTTTTTCAATCTTGTCTTTTTGCGCGAATGGGTAATAGTAGGTTCTTACACTAATCAGGGTTGTACCCTCTTTCAAGATAATTGTGTGCTCATGGCTGCGAGATGGGGGAAGACCGTCCGACATCTCCAATATGTCGTGATACTCGTCGACCACGGCTTGGAATTCCGTGGGAACTTAGGGTGATGTTGCGGTTATTTTTTCTATCGAATTGAAGTGTAATAGAAAACAAGTGCTTTCATGTTTTAGTATTCGGACCAGAGACTTACATGATACTAACAGCTTAGATAGACTTAGGTCACCCATAAGGGTGACTTGACGATATCCTTCACGGAACGTCATTCGTAGATCGCGCCAATTAATGGTCATATCTCCTAGAGTTCGAATCCATTTAATTCCAAGGATGACGTCTGAACTTCCAACTTGTAACGGGTAGAAATCTTCTAATACTTGACATTGGGGTAGGGTAAGCATAACCCTTTTGCACGTTCTTAAGCTTTGATCTATCATCCTGTTACCCAAACGTATCCTCACAGATCCCGTACTAGATATTGCCAAACCGAAAAGCTCCACCACCTGTTTTGACAGAGAGTCATGGGTTGGGTCGGAATCGATTAGAATGACTACTTCTATTCCTCCACTGACGCCTTTGAGCTTATTGTTTTGTGGTGATGTAAGATCGGTAACTAAACTCAGAGATACCTCCACCATGTCGAGGTGGGCATGGTCCGAGTTTTCCTCCTCTCCTTCACTTGTATCATAGTCTATTACCAGTACCTGTAATGTTATGCTTCAACAATGGTGTTTGGGTGTGAACTTCCCATCACATCAGAATCATATCCTCTTCGCCCATTTTTCTGTCAATTCTGCTTCCGTCAGTCGTTTGACCATACCTCTCGTGTTTTTTGTGTTTTTCTTGTCTCCTTCTTTAGGTGTTGTAATAGGTGTGTCTGTGAAACTTGGCTTTGTTGTTCCCCCAGACCCACTTGGAGTCGGATACGAGTTGCCCCGAACTTTGGTAACCACAGTGGTTTTGTTTTCGATAATCTTAACCGCCACCCTCATTGCTTTAGCTAGGCTTTCAGGTTTTAAGTTTTTTTTATTGTCGATTGGAGGTCCAATTTTAACCCTTTAATGAAAGTTCTCTCCAAAATATTCTCAGGTATGTCAAGAAGTTGTTCGGCTAGGCTTTCAAATTTGCTGACGTATTATCACGCGGTTCCTACTTGTTGAATGTTCAAGAATTGATCACACACGCTACCTTCTTGTGACTCTTGAAAGCGATCCAGTAGCTTGCATTTGAATGTTTCCCATGAACGACATGGGGTCTTGAGCTCATTCCAGCGATACCATGCAAGTGTTGCTCCCTCCATATAGATTACAACTGCCCGAAATCGATCTTTTTCTCCAATGTCGTGAATCTCAAAGTACCTTTCAATCCGATAAATCCAGTCGTAAACATCATCTCCTTCAAATATTGGCATGTTGATCTTGCGAAAGTCATGCAACGGGTCCCTGGGTTTGCCTCCAACATTCCTTTTTTGTGAGCCTACTGATTCTTCCTCCACATCCTCATCATCCAAGAATGATCCAAACTCGATTTTTGGTTCCTTTTCTTTCTTTTTTCCTCCTTTATTCGAGCTTTCCTTGTTGAAAACAAGTGATACCAATTAATTCGACTCACAATATCTGATACTTTTATTCAAGAACAAAGGGGCTTTTATAGCCATTACAAAACAGAAAGAACGAGAAAGTCTCAAAACATAACAAATTTAATATATATCCCTAATTCTTGTTCAACACGAAGAAGAAGGGAACGAACTGCTATTTCGGATTACTAAGTCATACTGACTCTTGGCTTTGGGCCTTATTTCATACACAACCTAAAACGTGGGCTAACCCAAAAACATTGAGATTGGCCCAATAAATTCCTTCCCTTAAACAGGTAAGCGTTGAGCTTCATGTTTAACATCTTTCACTCCAGTTTCTTCTCTGATGAATTCAAATGCAGCTAAAGTCAATGGCTTGGTCATCATGTCTGCTAGCTGCTTCTTTATGCTACAAAACTTTAGTTGTATAATGTCTTTGTTCACTAATTCTTTGATATAGTGAAAACGGACATCTATATGCTTTGTTCTTCTATGCATTACCGGATTCTTTGATAGCTTTATGGTTGAACAATTGTCACACATAACCTCCATAGTACCTGCCTTTTCTTCAAGTTCTTCAAGAAGACCTTTCAACCATACACAATGACATGCGCATGTTGTAGCTGCAACATATTCTGCTTCTGTTGATGATAAAGTGACAACTTCTTGTTTTATAGAACTCCAACATATTGCAGCTCCACTGAGTAAACATACATATCCAAAGGTACTTTTCCGGTCCTCTAAATCACGTGCATAATTGCTGTCAGTAAACACTTTTAATTTCTGACTTTGATCCTTCCCATAGTGTATCCCATAGTTCATAGCCCCCTTTATATACCTCAAAACTCGTTTTGCCACTGCCATGTGTTCCTCCTTCGGTTTTGCCATAAATCTTGCTAGCAAGCTGACTACATACATCAAATCTGGACGTGTCACAGTCAAATACATGAGACTACCTATAAGACTCATATTTTTGGTGTTGTCAACATCCTTCCCTGCTGCTAATTTCATAAGTTTGGTACCTGGGATAACTGGATTCTTCACACCATTTGCTTCCCTCATCTTAAATCTTTTTAAGACTTCTTTTGCATATTGTGATTGACACAAAGTAATACCTTCTGAATTCTGGTTCACTTCTACTCCAAGAAAGTACTTTATTTGCCCCAGATCTGTCATCTCAAATTCTTGTTGCATAGAACTTTTGAATGATTTACATAATGTATGATCATTTCCAGCATAGATTAAATCATCAACATATAAGCTAGCGAAAATGATTTTATCCTGTTCCTTCTTCACAAATAGAGTATGATCATAGCTGCTTTTCTTGAAACCTTCAAACAAAAAATAACCTTCAATTTGATTAAACCAAGCTCGAGGCGCTTGTTTTAATCCATACAGTGCATGGTTCAGCATGTACACCTTTGTTTCTTCTCCTTTCTTGATGCACCCCTTTTGTTGAGTGACATGTACCACCTCCTTGAGCTCGCCATTCAAGAAGGCGCTTTTAACATCTAGTTGGTACACTGTCCACTTTCTTTGAGCCGCCATTGCTATTAGGGTTCTGATTGTGTCCCAACGGGCTACTGGGGCAAACACTTCATTGTAATATATTCCTTCCCGTTGGGCATATCCCTTTACTACTAATATTGCTTTGTATTTTTCAACCTTTCCAAGTTCGTTAATTTTTGTCTTGAATTCCCA